>NC_088117.1:0-5000000 GCF_036370855.1 Dromaius novaehollandiae
AAGTTTCTTCGCCTTATCATCCCTCTGCCGCCGCAACTCGTCCCCAATTTGTTCCCACACCGCAACGCTTAGCGTTCCCTCCTGCGGGAACCAGGGACAATTATCCCGAGTCCACACTAACAGAGTCATTAGCGAATGCTGGGCAACATTCTGAAACCCATGAGTCTTTAAGACTTTCTGTAATACTTCCATATAACTTCTCTGATCCCTTGTAAGAGATTGCCCCATAGTTCCCAGCTGCTCACCTGCCGTTCCGTGGTGGTGATGGGAGCGCTCAACTATCAACCGTCCTGACGTTCAGCTGGGCTATGCCACCGGATTTATTGGTTCTGTCTTTCCTGCTTCATTCTTCAGTACTTCCATTCGGAAGTTCCTTGACTCTATTTTTCAGGCTTCTGTTTTTGGAATCCTGATTCAGGCGCCATTTGTGGCATACGACGACACGGACCTCAAGAAGTGTAGTGCAAAATGCCTTTCTGGAAAACACAGTGGCTGGTTATATAGCCATCAACTCAGCCACTCCTCCAAGTATCTGCTTGGCATTGTGGCGTCTTGTGATAGGTGGGTAAGGTGTCTTCTGATGCCTAGCAGGCGGGCAGGACAGGCCAGCAGGACAGGCCCACCGCAGCTGCTGACACGTAGGCAGGAAGGCACACCGTGACTGCTGACACATAGGCAGGAAGACACATGATCAGTGGCAACTCACGTGCACACATTCGGGGCACAAATCATAGTTACCACTTCATTACTTTCTGCCTTAAAGATTCTCCGCTGTCTTACACAGCATCATTCAATCTTGGTCCCCAACACCCTGCACCCAAGCTTTTGCAACTCGGGAATCACTCAACATCACCTTGACAGGGTCAGAGCTTCTGCTAGAAAACTCGGGGGGCGGCTGGGCAGACTTAGCTCTGCTGCTCCACCACAGCCCACAAATCCCAAACCTACCAGAGGACAGGAAAAATGGAGGAAGCTCCCTGCCCTTCCTTTCTCTTTCCTGCCCTTCCCAAAGGTGATGTTGCCCTCATCACCAGGGCCACCAACACTCACCCCTCTCTCAGAGAGACACGTCCAGGCCAATACCTTCTTGCCAAGACTACAAGCCATTACTTAACTAAACCACAGGTGTCCCAGCTCTTCAAAGGACACAGTGCTATGGAAAATTATGCTCGCCAGCCACCATAACAGGGTCTGACCCTAGGTTCCCGCTGAGAAGTTCAGAGCCAAATCAGAGCAAATTCAATACAATTTAATGATGCATGTGCAGCAATTGCAGCTCGAGCTGGCTGCCTCCCAAGAGGCACCCCAAACAAAGAAATCCCTGGGCAATTATACCCTCACAAGCTAATCTCCCCACACCCCATGCAAAGCTTCAGACCAATCACCATATCTGGCTCTGGGGGCTTCGTGTTCTTCGGTGGCTCCCACTGCTGTCTCTAGGCAGCCTGATTTGCCTTATCTTTATTGTGGCGGCTTCTGCTGATGGACTTAGCTTCCTCGTAAGCTTCCTTATCTTTCCACCTTGTACCGGCCTTAGGGCCCTTCCTTACTGGACTAGCTGACAGTTCCTCATGTTATCTGAATGCAGCCTAAGGCTTCAGCAAATTTAGCTACTCATGCTAAGCAAGGTTTATATAAGTTGTGCTAAGCTGTTACCTCTAGACAGTTCCAGCTCAATATTCTTTAACAGTCCTCCCTTTGTTTCTGGTAAGCATCCCTGCTAATCCTTTAGACAAGAGTTCTCAAAGGCTGTCAAGGCATACCATCACTTTCCATAATCTTATGTATAATATGATCATAAGTAATAGGCATAACATGGTTAAACTTAACACAACTACTCCTGGGTACAACACGTGAGTATGAATCCCTGTTGCAGTTGGTGATCATCCCAGAGGAGTTTCCCAACCATGATGTGCTCCGTCCTGCTTCACCCTTTCCAAGACGTCCTGTATCTCCTCTGTATCATGATGAGTGGTGATTAGAGCTTTTTGTCCATTGTTTTGGATGCGCTCTAGCAGCTGATGCAGCTCATCACGTTGCCGTAGTTTCTTCACCAATGTAAGATCCATTCCGATGGGGGTAAGCAGTCAAGCTTGACTCAGTGTGTAATTAGATTGTAACAATGGATAAGACGTACCAGGAGCTGAAGAACTAAGTTACCAACACAACTATTTGAGTGATTACTTGTCTTTACAGCAATGTCCACTATGAATATAAGACTACAAAGGGTTCTCATACATACACAGCCTTTCCCAATATATACAAGTACAAGTACAGTCTAACTTTAACAGCAAACTTGGAACATAGTATGACAGTATATGGCCTGTCCCATTTGGGTTTTAACTTGGATTTTCATAAAAATACTTTAACTAAAACTTCATCCCCAGGCTGTGTATCAGGCACTTGTATTTCAGGTGGTGGGGACTGATACCACTGAGCATATTTTTTAAGATTTTCAAACCTTTTTTGCATACTTAGATCACACTGGCTTAGTCGTTCATTTCCGCCTAACAGGCTGCTCTTAGCTGGAATAGAAGTCCCTAAAGGTCTACCACAGAGAATTTCTGCTGGTGATAGTCCTGCGGGTTGTTGTGGAGCATTTCGTACGTCCCACAGAGCAAAGTTTAGGGCTTCTGGCCATTTTAGGCCACTGTGTGTGCATATCTTTGTGATTCTTTCGTCTAATGTCCTGTTCTTCTTTTTGCAGCCACGTATATTCCTGCACTGGCCCAGACTTTCTGTACTTGCCTAGCTACCGCCTCTGCTCCCCCATGAGTTTTCTCGTGAAACCACCTAGCTGTAGGAACTGCATTTTGGGGAGAGGCAGAATTGGTTTTCCCCTAATTGTCCATATTCCATCATCATCTGTCCACTGTTCCGGATGCGCTCTAGCAGTCGATGCAAACCATCCTGTTGTAGTAGTTTCCTTACCAGGGTGAGATTCATCCCAATGGGGGTAGGTAGTAAATTTTGAATTAATGTATAATTAGATTGTAACAATTGATAAGACGTGATAGGAGCTGAATAATTAAAATCACATCCCATGATTTTGGTAAAGTTAAAATTACAGATATTTGAATGATTACTTATATCTACTACAATGCCATCTATAACTACAAGACTGCAAAAGGTTCTCATACATACACATCCTCTCCCAATATATACAAGTATAGTTTCAGCTGTTTCATCATGGTGTATTTCAAAATGATAAACATTTTGCTCAGTGTCAAGGCAAATGTCTTGGGCTTTGATAGTATTACTTTCACAAATAAACCCTTGCTGTTCCTGTACAATACATGCGCTAACGTCCACAGTTTGCCATTTATTTCTATTTCGTTGGGCCCATACTCTATGTTCCAATGGATAGAGTATAGCTCCATTGTGATTTAATCCTAACGCAATGATTGGATATATTGTGTATGTTGAAGCATTACGTATTGTTAAAACAAAGGCTGTGGCCTTAGTGTTGATAGGATCATAAGTAAAATTGACCAGATACCACCAGGATTGGAATTCCTTTTCAAATTCAGTCGCATTATCCCAAATTACCTTTCGAATTTCAGTGGGTAAAGTGCCCTCTTCCCCTTCCCTTATAATCGCTGCTACCATAGATTGCATCCACAGTTGAGCTTGGATGCAACTGAGGGCCAGGGAAATATTAATTTGGGCTTCCCCAAGTGCATCCACTATCAAGTGGTGATCTTTTTCATTCATTTTTTCCCACTGAGGTAATATCTCGGATGAAAGCCACTGGTTAGTTCCTAGTGCTAATAGAGAAGACCTCAATGGATGTTTTAATCTGTATAAGTCACTTGTTGTTGTGCTCAGTTTATTTACGAGTACTTCAGCATCTATACTGTTTAGGACTCCTAATCCTGTTCCTATGATACCAGTCACATCTCTCTTTGTTCGTTTTGGAGAGGTGAGGGTTCACCTATATAACCACGCCGTCCATCCCACATAGGACGTACCGAAGAATGGTGAACAGGTCGGTTTGATTGTAGAGATATTAATTTGCATTAATAGCTCTACTCGTTTGAGAGACCGTGATGGATTAAATAATACTTGTTGTTGGCCTGTATTTCTAATCACATACGGTCCAATTTCAAAGATTTGTGGGGATAAGGTTTTCTTGCTCTTCATGGTAACAGAGTTATTTATATTGGTGAAAATAATTGTAGTCAGGGTAGGTATTGCTGTACTGGACTCAATAATGTCTATTTTAAATTTAAATGATAGTCCCACATTGTGGTGAGCCCACAGGCAAACTATAAGAACAGGCTGTTCTAAGGTAAAATTGTACCAACAATCCAGTTTTTCAGTGGCACAAATTTTCCTTTCTTTTTCGTTTGATTTGATTTTAGTGAGAGAGATTTGAGTCACCTTCTCATGGGTGGACCGTTGATCACTCGACACCCTATCTTTATTTCCTTTCCTGTCCTTCCCAGGAGTTGGGGAAGTTGGTTAGTATTATCCCAGCTCCATTCATTTTCTGAGTATACTTCAGTTCCATGCATGACCAGGGTTAAGAGGTTTAAGTTTTTAGCAGAATTTAATCCCATACTTCCAGTATACTTAACACAGGCCTGGGACCACGGCCACTCTGAGGTTCTTTGACCACAGGTTAGGGAAAGTAGTATTGCCAGGGTTTGAAACAGCAACATGAGCACGGCACTTCTGCCTGCCATCCTGCAGGGCGCAGTAAAGGAAAAGAGATTTGTGTTAGTGAGAGAGTCTGAACAGATTACCCTGGGGAAGTGGTGTATCCCATCGAGCTTTACGTGGTTGTCTTCATTGTTCTGCTGCAATCTCTGCTGTGCTTGCTTCTTGGACTGCCACTCGTTTCACGTGAGAGTGGTGAATCCAATTCTCTTTGCCTAGAATGTTAACAGCGTAGTAAGAACTTAACAATACAGTATAGGGTCCTTCCCATTTTGGTTCTAATTTTGTTTTTCGCGAGAATACCTTTATCAACACTTTATCTGCAGGCTGTATATCATGTGCCTGAATGTCTGACGGCACCGGCTGAAACCACTGAGCCTGATTTTGCAAAGTCTGAAACCGTTTTGTAAGGCTAGTACATATTGTGTTACTCGTTCATCTCCATCTAATAGGCTGGTCTTAGCAGGGATATAAGTCCTGGTATCGCTAAATGTCTCCCAAAAAGAATTTCTGCTGGTGTTAGTCCTATGGGTTGCCGTGGAGAATTTCGAACATCCCATAGAGCTAAGTTTAATGCCTCTGGCCATTTCAGGCTAGCATGTGTGCATATTCTTGCTATTTTCTCTTTTAATGTTCTATTCATTCTTTCTACTTGTCCTGAAGATTGTGGGTGATAAGGAGTATGTAGGTTTCTTTTTATTCCTAATGATTTATATAACTGATTGATTATGCTTGCTGTAAAATGGGCACCCCTATCTGAATCAGTGGTTTCTGGGACCCCATATCTGGGTATGATTTCTTTCAGTAAGGCTTTTACCACTCCCCCTGTGTCGGCCTTTCTTGTTGGGAAAGCTTCTACCCAGCCTGATAACTGATCTACTGTCACTAACAAGTGTTTGTACCCATAGACAGATGGCATATCCGCATAATCTATTTGCAGCTTCTGGAAAGGGAAGTAAGCCCATGGTCGCCCCCCCCCTAAATCTGAGCTTGGCTTGTTATTTGAAAACTTCTGGCAGGTCGGGCAGCTATTCGTTATTCTTTTAGCAGCTGCATAAATTCCTGGAGCAGCCCATACTTTCTGTACCTGCTTAGCTATTGCCTCGGCTCCCCCGTGAGCTGTATCATGAAACCACCTAGCTATAGTAATTAAATATTTTTTTGGTAGAATTGGTTTTTCCCCAATTGTCTATATTCCATCATCATTTTGTTTTGCTTCCCACTGCTCCCATTGTTTTTTCTCTTCCACTGAGCAGTCTTTTTCATACATAGTTTTGGGGTCTATTAAGTTTGGCCACTCACTTTGGTCCATCCTTGGAACTGCCCCCATACATTCTCTCAGAGGTTGTCGAGCTGCAGCCCTCGCAGCAGCGTCGGCTAAAGCATTTCCTCTGCTAATGTCTGTAGTGTCTTTAGTATGGGCTGGGCAGTGTACTACAGCAATTTCTTTGGGCAGTTGAACTGCTTCCAGCAAATTACGTATTTCTTCTCCATTAGCTAATTTCTTTCCTGATGACAAAAAGAATCCTCGTTCTTTCCATAACACCCCTGTTGCATGACATACTCCAAATGCATATTTAGAGTCGGTATAGATATTTACCCACAAGCTCTTACCTATTTTTGCTGCTTGGGTCAATGCTATTAATTCTGCTCCTTGAGCACTTACTGATGGAGACAAAGGATTGGCCTCGAGTACCTCAAAGACGTTAGTGACAGCATAGCCGGAGTGACGTCTTCCGTCCAAATAATAGGATGATCCATCTGTAAACAGAACTAAGTCCGGGTTCTCCAAAGGTTCATCTTTAAGGTCCTCCTGGGGCTTGCTCGAGCTGACGACCACCTGCTCACAGGAACGATGTGGCTCTCCGTCCTCCGGTAGAGGCAATAGCGTTGCTGGATTCAAAATATTGCATCTTTTTAAAGTCACATTATCTGCATGCAGTATTATCAGTTCATAGCGGTGAGCTCTCTGTGGGGATAGTGCTTGAGTTGCCTATTGTTTCATTAACAGTTCTACTTCATGTGGCACATACACAGTTAATGAGTGACCCAAAACTACAGGTGGTGTTTTTTCAATAAGAGCTGCAGTAGCTGCTATTGCTCTGATGCATCCTGGAGTGCCTTTAGCTACCTCATCTAGCTGCGTGGAGTAATAGGCCACTGGTCTACGGTGAGGGCCTAGTTTTTGGGTGAGTACCCCACTTGCTACTCCCTGTCGCTCATGGACAAATAATGCAAATAGTTTGCTGTAATCTGGTAACCCTAGAGCAGGGGCTGAAACCAACGCTTTTTTCACAGATGTAAAAGCTTTCTCCCTCTCTGGGCGCCAGGCCAAAGGCTCTATCTCCTCCTTTTTTGTTGCCTGTACCAGAGGTTTAGTAAATTCTGCTAACCCAGGAATCCACGGTCGGCAGAATCCTACAGCTCCTAAAAATCCCCTAAGCTGTTTTTTTGTTACAGGACGAGGCATATCAAGAATTGTCTTTACTCGTTCTGCATCAACTCACCTGTGTCCTTCTTTTAAGATAAAACCCAAATATTTTACCTCTCTTTGACACAGCTGGAGTTTAGACAGAGATGCTCGATGCCCTTTTTCTGCAAGAGCGTTACATAGAAAAACAGTATCTTTTAAACATGTCTCATAATCTTTACTTGCTAATAACAAATCATCTGCATATTGTATTAATACAGAATGTCCTGGAAGTTCGATATCTGAGAGATCATTTTTAAGTATACGCGAAAAAATAGTCGGAGACCCAGTAAATCCCTGTGGCAGCCTCGTCCAAGTTAATTGTTGTCCCTTCCAAGTGAAAGCAAAGAGATCTTGGCTATCTTCAGCTATCGGTATACTAAAAAAGGCTGCTGTTAGGTCAATCACAGTAAAACAAGTTGCCCAGTGGGGTATCTGTAGTAAAATGGTTGATGGGTCGGGGACTACTGGATGTGGAGCAACTACATGTTGGTTTATAGCCCTTAAGTCTTGTACAAAGCGATACTCTGGATCACCATCAGCATCTTGCCTGTTCTTTTTAACTGGCAGAATTGGGGTGTTATACGGGGATTCACAGACTCTAAGGATACCCAGTTTCAGATAATGATCAATTTGTTTTTGGATACTCTTCTCTGCTTCCTTTGGGATAGGGTATTGTTTAACTGCAGGAGGCAATCCCCCCTTTGTTTTTATCGAGACTGGACTAGCTGATTTCAGTAGTCCCACATCCATCCCTGAAGAGCTCCATAATTTTTTAGAAACTGATTCTAAACCTGTTGGAATTTGCAGATTAGTTGACTCTGGTTCTGGTGTCTTAGCCAGAACACATGAACCCATAATTATTAGCTTTATCCCTTCCGGCTGTAAGCAGATCTGAGTATCCAAGGCTTGCAGAAGATCTCTCCCCAAAAGGCATATAGGTGTGTCTGTGGAAATTATAAAACGTCCCCACACTGTTTTACCCCCAATAGTGAGCAATAAGGGCTTAGATAACATTCCTTCGCCCTTTCCTGTCACTCCTTGCATCACTATTTTATCTGATGACTTGCATCCTTTAGGCTCAAAATTTAAAAGGGAAAGGGTGGCTCCAGTATCCACTAGAAAGGGAACTTCTAAACCGTCTATATTTGCCATTACGTGGCCCTCAAAATCCAAATCTACATCCCATACATTTACTCCAATTTCCACAGTATTTTCTGAGTCTCCTGTTTCCTGTCATTGTGGATTGACTGGGAATCGCCTGGTCTCCTCCTTAGTGTTTGATAGTCTCAAGCTGGTTCCTCTGTTCCTAACTACACAGGGCCTCACTGGGCATTCCCGCTGCCAGTGTCCTTGTTCCCCGCAATAATAACAAACATCATTAACTCCTGATTGTACAGCACGTTCACCTTGACTCCATCTATCTCTCCGGGCTCTTCCACGTCCCCTCCCCCTGGGTCCTTTAAATCCGTCTCTTAACACAGCTGCTAACACACTAACTTCCTCTCTTTTTTGCTGTCTCTTTTCTTTTGCCCTCTCCTCCTCTCGACTATTATACACAAATGTGGCTAAACGTAGTATTTCGTCCATCCGCTTTCCTGGCCAGTCAGGAACATGTTTGGAAAAATACTTTTTAATGTTCGGGGCTGCCTGGTCTACAAATGTAGAAATCATTAGCGGCCTGTTAGCCTCGGCTTCTGGGTCTAGTCCTCCCCCATACACTCTGACTTGCTTAATTAGCCTAGCAAAGAAAGCCGAGGGGTGTTCCTCTGCCTGTTGCTGACACTCCCTTACTTTAGACCAGTTTGCAGTCTTTTGTCCTGCCAAATGTATAGCTTCTTCTAAGCCCTCTCTGGCTAATTGCAACTGCCTGTAATCTGCATCTACATTATGATTCCACCCGGGGTCCACAGCTGGCCAGGCTGTTCGAGCAGCCCCGACACCCCTCTCTGCTGCCCAACGGCGGTTTGCATCCAAAATTGAGCACCTTTCATCTGGAGTGAACGCAGATTCAAGGAGCGTTTGTACATCTCCCCAGGTAGGGTCATACGCCCGCACAATTCCCCTTAGGATTTGTAACACTCTCCCTGGATCATCCCTAAGTCTGGGGAGCCCTTGACTCCATATAATTCAATCTTGGGGTCTCCAGGGACGGTAGACTCGTGTAGTGGCGACCCGAGGTACCCCTTCCGGATCGGGTGGGGCCGCTCCTGGCACAGGAACGACTTCCAGAGGAGCTTGAAGGGCGGGGGCGGAAGGCAAGGGGGCGTATAGGGAAGCTGAAGCAGGGGGTGGCGCATGGGGTGGAATAACTGCCACAGGCGTTTCAGCAGCTGCGGTACTTACAGCATTCTGAGGAAAGATTCTCTCTTTCCTAGGCGCCTCTTTTCATCTAGCAAATGCCCAGTCGTCCCATACATACCAGTAATGCATTTGTCTGGGGAACCTATCCTCCAAATGATGACGCAGGAAAGTTAGCTCCTGGTAACCGAAGGCCCCCTGGGGCGGCCATCGCTCTGCCAGATTACCTTCCAACTTTTCTGGTTGTTGCTCAGAAATCAGCCGCTCAAGTCTGCCTGTAGTGCACTCCTACCCCTTGGGAGTTCTACTAAGCTCACTTGCCACCTGGAAATCCATATTGCTCCTGATGTTAGTGCTGACAAGTTAGCTGATCTTTCACTGCATGATTTGATGGTGAAAGGTATATCCGGTTTGGTAATGTCCATCTCTACCTCTAGATTGTTGTTCTGACTGTCTAGACCATCTCCCGGCACGCTGGGCAGGTGATGAATGAAAACAGCAGGTTTATTGGCCTTGCACGAATCTTAAGTTTACCTCTTTCTAGGATGAATACCAGTGATGTTCCGTCATCTTTCAAACACGGAGAAGTTGCAGATCAGTGGTGTCAGTAACACACCTGCTGATTTAGTTAAGCAGCTTCCCTATGGTAGTGGTATGTTTGTGTTCCTCAGCACTCCATGGTGTTAGTCTGAGGCACCCTCAGTTCCTCTGTTTCGCTCCCAAGGCAGTGAGGCATTGCGGCAAGCAGAGGAGGCTCCACAGCTGGCTGTCCAGAAAAGGGAACCCATAAGGCTGTGGAAAGCTATGTCCACACTTTGCCATGTGATGCTACACGAGGACTGTCATGTTAGGGACAAAGTAGATGCTGCAGTCAAACAAGACATGCTGTTTGAGGCCAGAGCCTTTCCAAGCCTGGGTTATCTTCCTGAAGCTGGACTTTAGCCCCCGAGCAGGGCAATCTGTATTGCCTTGACTCCCATTAGAAGCTCATGTTTCTTCCAGCTCTCTCCTGGGGCACAGAACAGGCCATGAGGAGAGACCCTTTTCATTGGGTCTGAAAGCCCCATCCTGCACAAGCTCGAGTGACACCGCTCTGCTTTGAGCTCAGTTGCTGAGGAAGGTATGGGGAGAAGAAACCTCCACGCACACACTCTTCATGCCAACCTCACAGTCCCTCCTGTACTACTGCAGTTGCAGCTCTCGACTCCTCCCCTCTCTGGGGCAAAGGAGCAGGAAAGAGAGGGAGTTTCCTTAACCACGAAGAATGTGGCTCCAGCAGAAGAATTATGTAATGACCCTTTAAACTGCCCCCAGAGCAGGGACTGAAACACATTCCCTGTCTCTGAGCTGTCCTTTTCCTGACCCTGCAAAGCTCGCATATTGCTCAGTGCAGAGCAATGCACACCTTGCCAAGGACAGATGCACAACAATTTGGAGATTTGGTTTTATTCAACACAAGAACGCTTTGGCAGCACAGCTGGCAGTTGCTGGTTCACATTGTGCTGGACTGGCTCTCTAGCCCTGAGAAGTGAAAAGAAGTTCAGTTTTAGGTACAGAAAGAAAGCAAGGAAATACAGCAGGCCTAATGCAGGCCAGGTATTAATGGAGCCGCTTTGAGCAGCATTTCAGTGGTCTCTGTGATACGGCACAGGCACTCCTGCCCAAGCCAGTGAGAAGTCCCCAGTGCAACTAATCAGTCGGGGGCTGAGTCAAGTGGGAACTGAGTCAGGCAGTACCTGCGATGGAGTGAATAGGTATCAACCCCCAGGGCAAAGGGTCTTGGTGTCTGTACTCTGAGAGGGTAGGACAGGCTTGCCAGTCTGAAAATGGAGAGCCGAACGTTGGACAAATCCTTATGTCCTCAGCCACCTATGTCCAAAGCGGAAATCTTATTCTGAGTCATCAGCAACTTCCCCTTCAGTTAAGGACTGTCTGACCAAGGCCACAGACTCAGAAGTGTGCTGCTGTCCCTCCCACGGGAGGTGCCAGGAGAAGTCCCTCTAGGTGCTGCTGGAAGTGGAAGGAGAGAGGGACACCCCATTGCAGCAGATAGCTCTTTACTCACTTGAGCCGCCTCTTCATGATCCCTCTGTCTACTGATCTCTCTTGTCTGTCCCTGCGTGACCTTCTCCACCAGAGATGTCACTGCTGCGAGCAATGCCTGCGTTTTCCTAGGAGAAATGTGCCTGCAAAAGCAGGGAGAAACCCTCTCTCATGCTCTGGCCGAAACCTTCCTGCCTCTCACCTTCCCCAGGCCCTGCACACAGAGTCTCACTGGTGCCCACAGCACTCTTCAACGCAGGATGAGGTTTAGGCATTTGCTTTGGGCTGCAGAAAGGCACCTGGAGTTGGGGGCTCCTGACCCCAGGTCTCCCCATGGCGTGACAGCTCAGAGGAGAGCCACGGATCAGGGATTTGGGTCCTTGACCCTGCAGATGGGTCAGTGCTACTCAGCTGCCCCAGGCCTTGGCACGACTTGCTCCATACTTACCTTTTTGGCGGTATCTCCAGTGAGTTGTCACCCTCCTTCTCTGAGGATGATTCGCCATCCTCTTTCCAGTTCCCCATCATTCTCTCTATGAGATCTGGGCTGGTCACCTTCCTCCTCATGCTGGCAGAAGGGATTTGCGTGGTGCCCCAAGCAACAGTGGGTTTCTGCAAAGGAAGGGAGAATCTCAGACAAGCATGCTGCAAAGACACAGGGCTGTTTGCCAGTGTACAGATCCCAGGGGTGAATTCTGGCCAGGATGCTGTGGCAGTAGAGGGGGAACCAGAAGAAGGACCTCCGCCTGCCCCAGGAGTTGGGATTTTGTTTTTTGTTGGTGGTGGTTTTGTGTTTTTTAAAGGAATTTCTAATCAAAAGCCCTCACAGTTTTGCAGAACTCTTTTTCACTTTCCATTTCATCCAGCACCTAGCCATAATATCTCAACAGATACAGTTTCTACCACTATGCAGGGGCAAAAAGTAGCATGCAGTTTAGATGGAAGTGTGGGCAGAGGCCATACCACTGATCAGCACTGAAGGCCTGTAGTGCTGCAAAGGCATGTTTACAACACTCCTTCTCAAATCTTTTTGTCCAGTGAAGTTAAAGACTTCATCCCTTGTGCATTGAGACAAGCAGAACTTTTTTTAATGTCAGCATGCTTGGAAGGAAATCCTAGTGCTTCGGTTAAAAACTAAACTTCCAGAAAATGTGCCTTCCTATTACGAATAATGTTCCTGATCATTCCAATGCAGTGAAGACTAAATAAAAGAACTAGCTGCCTTATAGGTAGTCTAGGTATGGCTCAGGTCATTGGACTGTGAACAGATGTGTCCAAATGCAAGTGCAGATACCTGAAACAGAGCTTGTCTGAGTTCGGGGGAGGGATGATCAGTGTATGTGCTCACCATGGCAGATTGCTGGCTTTGCCCTTTGGCTTTTTCTAACTACATCTCCCTTACAGTAATAAGCAGGCAAGCATGACAGATAGGAGTCACCTGCCCTGCAATTTTGCAGCAATGATGCCATGCTGACTTGGAGACCTTCAAAGCTCAGCTCTTCTGGAGGAGAGAAATGCTATTTTACTGCGTGTTTCACAAGGTTTCTGGTACCTGGGCCTTCCACAGATGTTCCCTTTCCCTTCTTGCTGTTGATGAAGGCGACCTTGTCCTTGCTGTCTTCAGGTACTTCTTACGTAAGGCTTCCCAGTGTTTACTTTGATCTTTCCTCACAGGGAGAGAGTAGAATTCCTGAAGGGTCACAGAAATGCAACAGTAGCAGTGGGAGTCTCATCTGTGCTTTGTGGGATTTTTTTAGTTCTCACCCTCTCTTCTGCCCCTTGTCTTTAGCCTTTCTATCAGCCATGTTTGCTCCTCAGTTATAACAGGCACAACCAAAGCACAAACTGATCAATGATCTGAATAGAAATTATTTCCTACCCTAGAAAAGCCTGGCATTTTTATTTGCATTATGAACAGTGCCTTTTTATCTCCATGAAGAATGGTGCCAAGGAAGATGGTCTGATATGTTGCATAAGATGACGGGAGCAAAGAACACACTCCAAAAAGACAAACAACTGAAGATACGTGGTTTAAAGGAAGCTCCAGAAGAAATCACTTAATGTTCAAATGAGTACAGATTAGCTATTTCAGACTCTGTAGCCATATAACTGTGCTTTTCTACAATGAATTATGAGACAAGAATTACATCACTGTCTATCATGTACCTGTCCTGCTCTCTCATGACTGTCACAAATAGTTTGTGCAGGTTGGGGTCCAGCCACAGCAGTGTCATTGCCTTGGCTTTTCTTTTTCCTGCACATTCTCCACTTCAAAACAGCCAGCTCACTGCAGACACACAGCAAGAGGAGTTAGTGGGAGCACAGGGAAGATTGCCATCCTTTGCTCCCAGGCTGGGCACCCCGCTCTGCAGCAGAAGGTGGCTCTACTGGGGAAGTGTGTGTTGGGAACAGCCCTTCTTTCCCCTGCTGCTGCTGGGGGTGGAAGCAAGGGCGTTGCCTGAGGGGAAACACCACCCATATCTGGATATATTTACCACTGCAGCTTATCTTCCCGATCCCTCTCTTCATGCCTGTGTCCCCTCCGACTTCGGTCAACCTGTCCCAGGATGCACGTCACTATCTCGAGCAGGGCCTGGCTTGTCCCTGGGGAAATTGGCCTAGAACAACAGGAAGAAACCCTCACTCACGCTCTGGCTGAAACCTTCCTGCCTCTCACCTTCCCCAGGCCCTGCACACAGAGTCTCACTGGTGCCCACAGCATGAGGTTTAGGCATTTGCTTTGGGCTGCAGAAAGGCACCTGGAGTTGGGGGCTCCTGACCCCAGGTCTCCCCATGGCTTGACAGCTCAGAGGAGAGCCATGGATCAGGGATTTGGATCCTTGACCCTGCAGATGGGTCAGTGCTACTCAGCTGCCCCAGGCCTTGGCACGACTTGCTCCATACTTACCTTTTTGGGGGTATCTCCAGTGAGTTGTCACCCTCCTTCTCTGAGGATGATTCGCCATCCTCTTTCCAGTTCCCCATCATTCCCTCTATGAGATCTGGGCTGGTCACCTTCCTCCTCATGCTGGCAGAAGGGATTTGCGTGGTGCCCCAAGAAACAGTGGGTTTCTGCAAAGGAAGGGAGAATCTCAGACAAGCATGCTGCAAAGACACAGGGCTGTTTGCCAGCGTACAGATCCCAGGGGTGAATTCTGGCCAGGATGCTGTGGCAGTAGAGGGGGAACCAGAAGAAGGACCTCCGCCTGCCCCAGGAATTGGATGCTGGAGTCTGACCAGGGTTTCACTGCATCGCCCAATTGAGCCTTTCTCATGAGACTCCTGCCATTTTGCAGTAACAGTTCCAGGAATACTTGAAATAGCCTGAAATCTCAAGCTGCTCTGTAGGAGAGAGATGTTTTTTTCCTGTCTAGTTTAAAATGCTGCCAGTACCGTGGCCCTCTGTAGCTTATCCTTTCCTCTCCCAGGGATCGGTGGTGCCAATTTTTCCTTTTCTTTCCTTCTGTCTTTCTCTTTCTTCTGCCATTCTTTCTTCTCCTGTCTTTCTACAGCTTGAAGTTCACAGAGACCTCTTTGGTGTCGTTTCTTAACCTGGAGGATTCTTCTCTGGAGGGCCACAGAAATGTAACAGCAGCAATGTCAGTCTCATCTGCTTTTGTTTTTATATTCATTATTATTATTGATTTCTCACTCTCTTTTCTGCCCCTTTTTGTCAGCTGTGTTTTGCTCCTGAATTATCGTGGGCTCAACCAAGGTGTGAACTAACCAATGATCTAAAAAACTCCTATTTCCTATCCCAGAAAAGCCTGGCATTTTGATTTTGAACTCCATTATGAATAGTGGCAAGGAAGGTGTTCTAATGTGTTTCATGAGACAACAGAAGTGAAGAGCAGATTCTAAACATACAGTAACCCCCATCTTTTAAAGTAGACTCCAGGAGAAGTCACTTAATGTACAAATGAGCACACACTGCGACATCTTTTCAAAGTCAATGGCTGTACAACCGTGCTTTTCTACAATAAACTACTACGCAAACATTGCATCACTCCCTATTATATACCTGCTCTTTTGTCTTAATAGCTTCAGCAATAAAGTTTACAAGTTTTGGTCCAGCACGAGGGATTTCTTTCTTTTTGGCTTCCACTTTCTTCACTGAGCTCCACTGGATTGGTGGTGGTGGACTAAAAAGGTAGAATAGAAGGCATCTGTATGAGTAGAGGACGAGTTTGTTTTCCAGTTTGGTCTCCCAAGGTGTGCCCCTGCAGCAGAAGGCAGCTAGCTCTGCAGGAAGATTGGTTGCATTCGACCAAGTACTTTCAAATACAGAGAAAGAGATAACCCCAAGCTGCAACATCAGGTGTGGCACAACACTCCCTAGGAAAGCTCAGGATGCCCAGGTTTAGGCCTTCTCTTGGTAGATCAAGAAGAAGGCCAGAGTCATGGGAATGGAGGCTCCTGTCTGTTATTTCAAGGCTCTAATACCACAGATCCCTCCTGGCAGTTGCATTAATGCTCTGATTACCCAACAAGGAAACTTTAGCATCTGTACCACATGGTAATAGCCTGCCAGAGTTAGCCCAGACATTGTGTCTGAAGGAAACTTCTTATTCCTAAAAAGAATAAGAGCACAGGGTCCCCCACATCCATTTTCCCCCAAGTCTGACCTGTCAGGAAGCCCTTTTCCCCTGGTTTTGTGCATCTTGTCTTCCTCCTTATGGATAGAAGTCTTTTTGGGTGGAGCATGCCTCTCTCTGGAGAGAAGGCGATTGTCAGGAAGAGCCCCTGCAAGCAAGAAAGCAGAGAACTCTTCAAACAGCATCTTTGTGCCCATTCTAACAGGAATGCTGTGCAGGTGTGCATACATGTGATGAAACTGCACCAAGCCATCCCCCTGGAGCCATGTCTCCCATGAGGTTTTAGGCCTTTCCTGACACTGGATGTTGTCCAACTCTTAATTTCTAAAGGGTAATGTTATTCCCTGGGGAATTCTGGTACTACTGGCTTCTCTTGTCTATATTGTGAAAAGCAGGGGGAGGCCTTGCTGAGAAATGCTGGTGACTAAATGGAGCCTTGCAGGGAAGGAGGGAGAAATTCCCATGAAGGCACAGACTTTGGGATCTCTCTACAGATCTCGTGTGTGCAAGTTCACTCTTTTGGTGTGTTCAGCCCAAAGATACTTGTATGTTTGTGAACAATTAAGAAAGCAGGATTGGAATTCCCAACTTTCAAAATGAAATGAAGTTGCCTATGCCTTGCATTGTAGCCTTGGCTATAATGTCCCATTAGTGAGGAGAATGTCCAAACACCACCCAGGTGTCAACCCTTCCACTACCTTTTTTGTTGCCATTATCATCCTTCTCCTCCTCCTGTTCTTCGGTGAGCTCTGCGGGTCCTTTGATGGCAGGCTGCACAATCTGGAGTTCATACCTGGAAACCAGAAGACTCCAGTTTGAATAAGAGCTCCATATTTGCTTTGCACCTTGTGTTAATAATCTGGTCACAAAGATATTAGGGAGCTAATGTAAAATCTCTGGTAAGAGAGCAGAATATGCAGCATTACTCTAGACTATATCCAGAAACTGTGTGATGCATCATAGAGGTCCACTGCTGATTAGTTCTGAATAACTTCCTGAGAGGACTTCACAAGCCCTGGCAAGACAGCACAACCAGACGCAAGCTGAGAAGGTCCTGGCTTGGTCAGCCAGGGGCTGCTGAACCCAACATACTCACTGTGGGAAGACAATGACACTGCCAGAGCGGATCTGGGAAGCCACAGTCTCAGTGCCTGACAGGACGGAATCCCTCATCTCTGGCATCTGCAATAGAGACAGAGACATGTGAGATGATGCCAAGGAAATTGTCTTCTTGCTCACAGAGGCAGCAAGCCACTCTCCTGCTCCTGTCCCTCTGAAACCCTGTCACCAAGTGCTCCTTCATTAACAATAATAACAGTAATAGCAAAGAGAAGCTGTTAAATAGATAATTTGGAATGGGTAGTAGCATCACCAGGCTTTTTTCTGAGGGCAAGAATCATGAGATTCAGTCAGGAGGCCCATTCTTTTCTAATGGAGAAGTCCAAGAAGGCAAGCAGATTTGATTAGCTGGGGTTTCTGGGTGTTGGCTTTTGTCTTTTGGCTTGTTGTGACTGTTCCTGAATGGAGAACAAAGGACTCAGATATGGGCTTAACCCCAAGTCTCTCCTAGGATGCAAATGACTGCATCTGCAGCTTGGAGTTACAGAGAGGCATAGTCCTTCCTTTTCCTTTGCACAGTTGTTAAGACCTGGGAGTGCCAAATATCTGAGGGGGTCCGGATCTTGGATGGGGACCTACTGGAGCAAAGGCCCAGAAAACATGCTGACAAGACCCCAGAGAGTGAGCCAGGTGGGAGAGACAGAGCTGGGAACCAGGGCTGTGCTGCAGCCTGGCTGCACGTCTTGGGGTAAATCATTCCTCCCTCAGAGGGAATGAGGAGCTCATGTCTGCCGGTGCCTCTGGGTCTCGCCCAAGGCAAGAAGCAGCTGTGAAAGACATGCTGGACGGGGAGAAGGTGAGGGGGGCATGATGAGTTCTCCTGACACAAGAACTCAGGGCTGTCCCATGAAATGATTAGGCATGCATTTTCTAACAGGGGCTCAGAAATGTTTGTGTGTAGCAGATGGTGAAATTGCCAAACTCACTACCTCAGAATCCCAAACATGGCCAAAGCAGAAACTCATTAATAAGCAGCAAGGTCACCTGATGCTGTTAACTCAGAGTGGCACCAGCCCAAATAGCTTTTCTGCTTTTGAAAAGCCCACCAGCTTTTCTGCTGGTGCCCAAAGAGCTTTTTCTTAGGCTCTTTCCCTTAGGCTTTTTCTTGGGGATGGGAGTGGGCTCACGGGGTCTTTGATTGGACCCAGTACAGCTTTTCTTACATCCTTCTGCTGCCAAGACCTCTGAATGTGAGAGAAGGCCTTTACAGAGAGCTATAGTCCATGTCTAGCCCCAGAAGCTAGACCTCTTTTGGAAAGAGGAGCTATGAGTTCCCTTGTCCTTTAAGAGAAGTGCAAAAGAACTCCAAGTAGTACTAGAAAAATGGAAATCTTACTCCAAGAAGAGCTTCTAGCATCTTTTCAGTCCCATTCAGCCTTTTCAGAAAGTCTTTATAAAATCTTATTTTCACATCTTTTCCCTGGATAACAAGCATGCCGACATCATTTAAAACAAAGGCAACATTCTTGCCATTCTCTATGCAGAGAGAGAAAAGACGCATGGTCTTTTCTATGCAACCCTCCACTGTCCTCTGAGAAACGGAGATGTCTGAGGCAATCCGAGCATACTGCAGTTGCTCAATGTGGTTATGATCTGGAAAATAGTGCAAGAGGAAGAAAGCGTTACTGAAATGCTAAACAGAATAAACTAAAGAGTCAGCATCTGCTAGGACTAGAGGTGATACAGAGTATAGGTTGGTTGGTACCTCTGGTAATTTCCCTGAAAGTAAGTGCTGTAATCCCTTCCTGGAAGAAGTTCAAAGCTCTCTTACAATTGAGATGCCAAGGGGACAGCAATGATTTCTTCAACACAGAAATAGGAAGAAAGCCTCTCAGCCCTGTGGTACGAACAGTACACAGGACAGCACGACTAGCAGGGAGGATGGAGACAGTCCCCATGACAAGGGGGAGGATGCTTGCCCATTGCATCTCTTCTCTCAGGCCATATACTCTGGGTTTGAAGAAGATTAGCCATGCCATGTCAAATGGCTGGAATGAAGAAGGAAAACAGCAGGACTTCACAACTGCCCTTAGAATTCCTCTCCCCTCTCCCCTCCCCACCCCCCCAAGTTTATCTGCAAATGTCTCCACTGTTTGTGTCAGTGTCCTCTCCCCAGGGGACACCAGGCTGATGGTCACAGCAGAGAGAAGGTGGGGTGCTTTGAAAGGAGAGGATCGCTCCAGACACAGCTGCAAGAGTGAGCAAAGGGGTTTTTCTTCTTACCAGGAATATCTTTGTTGTCATACGGGAGATCATAAGCCTTTGCAATAGCCCTCGAAAGACGAAACACTGGTCTCTCAACAACCACCAGGTCATTCTTTCTATTCTGTACTCGCTCTCTAACAACAGCAAATGTCCCCAGTCCAGCAATTCTGACAGGCTGAAAAGAAAGAGAAAGTCTAATACGAAGCATTCTTGTGATGGAAAAACTGACTGAGGTTGTACCTGACCTGGGCACTTTGGAGAGCTTTGGCAAAGGCCTACAGAGTCTGGAGTTTTTCCTCTTCCTCTTCTTCACCCTCTAAGAACTGCTTGGTGTAGTAAAAGCTGAGCAATTATCCATTGACTAGAGGAGACCTAAGGGCCTTTCCGCTCTCTCTGCAGGGACTAGAGAAGCTCCAGAAAGTGTCCATCACTTTCTGAAACTGCGCTTGGACTTCCACTTTTATCTCCATTGACAGGGAAGCTGGTCTGTGGCACATTAGTCAACCACAGTGTCCTTCTGGGGCATTTTCTGGCTTCCAAAGGACAGAAAGAATCATGGCACTGCATGACATGGGGATATTAAGAGGACTGAAGCCACCAGGGTATGAGGGGAGGAACAGGAGGCAAGTCCCACCTGGTACAGCATGAGCTGTAGACTAAGGTAATAGGATGTACAAGTCCAGATGTTATTGAACTCTGCAAAGCAAATGATAGATACGTCAGGCTCTGAGTCAGCAAGCTCATAACCACTCAGTGCACCTCCAACCAAGAAAGGCAGCAGACGCAAGTGTAGCCAAGCACCCCCCACCAACCCCAAAGAAATGCCTCTTTGACAGGAACTTCACAGCTGAGGTCTTGACTGACTTCAGACTAAAATCTTGATTATGACCACAGGAAAGGTCTGGAGCTGAAAGGGAGACCTCAGAAGTGTTTTCACCCAGGGGATCCTGTCTTCTCACATCCGCAGTGGGAAGGCATCTCTGAGTCCAAAGCCTGCTCTGCCAATTTGGAGGTGCAAGGAGAGCCAGTGTGGAGAAACCAGAGGCAGTGGCTAGCGGACAAGAAGCCAAGCTGAGTTGATGAAAAGTCAAAGGCTTCATTTCTAAAACGTGCAGTGTGGCATTCGACGACATGGACCACAAGAAGAATGGTGCAAAAAAGCCTGTATTGAAAACACAATGGCTGGTTATATAGCCATCAGCTCAGCCACTCCTCCAAGTATCTGCTTGGCATTGTGGCATCTTGTGATAGGTGGGTAAGGTGTCTTCTGATGCCTAGCAGGCGGGCAGGACAGGCCAGCAGGACAGGCCCACCGCAGCTGCTGACACGTAGGCAGGAAGGCACACCGTGACTGCTGACACAGGCAGGAAGACACATGATCACTGGCAACTTCATAGTCACCAGATCATTACTTTCTGCCTTAGAGATCCTCTGCTGTCCTACACAGCATCACTCAATCTTGGTCCCCAACATATCCCCTCTTTTTATTTATTAAACTTAAAGCTTGTCAGGTAGGGGAGACAGATAACAAGGATTAGAGATCTTACCAAGATTACCAATTCACACGTCAGTGCCTTCTTAACTTATGCCCCAAGCCTAACGTCCAATCCTATCCCTTAAAAGGCTTCCACTCTAATTCTATCTAATCCACAACTTATCAGTGCACTTATAGTCTATCCATAACTTATCAGTGCAGTTATATTCTATCTATAACTTATCCTATATTCTATCTATATCTTATCAGCCTATATTCTGTCTATATCTCATCAATGCAATAAGCCTCTGCAAATCAACAGTGATCCTGCACAAGGCAGACAAACACCGCTGAAAACACCCCAAGATGGGTTCATCTCAACTGGCTCCCAGCCCTCACCCGGCATCCCGAGGAACACACCAACAGGTCGAATCAGTCGTACAGGTATCCAGTGAAGTCCGTTACCTGTGGAAACACAAGCGTAACCTTTCCCCCACGTTATTAGATCTACCGGTTCACTCCACTGACCTGTCTCCAGGTCCCTGTAGCGATCTCGAGGTTGTTCTCGCCCTGTAGGACATGAGAGATGCTTATTAACTGCACTCTGGTCCGTATATCGGTTTAAGAAGTTAAGAACATACAGAGCCTTCCAGAGTTGCTCTTGTGGGGAAGCGCCAGGGCTATTTCCCCTTTTTTGTTTCTCAAGCTTTTCTTTCAGGGTACGATGGGTACGTTCCACTATTGCCTGGCCAGTTGGGGAATGGGGAATTCCGGTCACATGAGTGACCCCCCAAGCTTGAAGAAATGCCCGTGTTCGTTGTGCCGTGTATGCGGGACCATTGTCAGTCTTAATTTGAGCAGGAACCCCCATTACGGCGAAACAGGCAAGCCAGTGATGACAAACATCATGGCTCTTCTCCCCAACATGGGCAGTAGCGACAGCGTAATGGGAAAAGGTATCTACAGAGACGTGAACATACTTCAATCTTCCAAACGAGGGATAATGGGTAACACTATCTGTGTAGAACCCTTGACATGCAGTTGAAGTCCTGCTTGGCCAGTGCGATAGAGATACTAGCCGGATCTTGCGCCAAAAGGCTTTGCAAACGATGGCGCCCTTTCTGAATAAGCAGCACCATCATCTCTATCCCAGTGGTCACGGTCCTCGAGAAAGCATGTGCTAGAAACACCCACTCCAGAATTCTTAAGGGATCAATGTCACCTGAAACCCATTGGCATAAGAGAGCGTAAGGTTGAAAGACATTATAAATCAGAATCAGGCGAACTGGAAACATTGGAGAGATACGATGAATCTGTCGATTTTGAATAGCTGCGGACACCCGTTGTAGGGCGTGCAGTGCTTCAGGAGTTAATGTTCGGGATGATGCTAAGTCTGACTCTCCCTTTAGCAGAGCAAAGAGAGGGGCTAGATCCTGTGTGGTAATGCCAAGATAAGGTCGCACCCAGTTAATGGTGCCAAGTAGTTTCTGCAAGTCATTTAGGGTTTTAATATCAGATGCTAGCCGCAAAGGCTGCGGCAGAATAGCAGTGTCTGTAATTTTCCACCCTAAATACTTCCAAGGCGCTTGCACTTGGACCTTTTCCTCGGCTATACACAGACCATTAGCACTCAAAGATTTCCGCAACTCTTTGACTACCGTTTGAACAGCATCCCTCGAGGATGCGGAGATCAAAATATCATCCACATAGTGATAAATTAAAGCACTGGGATATGCTCTGCGAATAGGGAGGATAGCTCGAGCCACAAACATTTGGCATATTGTCGGACTACTTAGCATCCCCTGAGGCAATACCGTCCAGTGAAAGCAAAGTGTAGACTCCTGATTGTTGATCGCTGGAACCGTAAATGCAAATCGTGGTGCATCTGCTGGATGTAACGGTATAGTGAAAAAACAACCCTTACGATCAATAACAACAAGAGGCCATGATTCAGGTAACATTGCTGGTGGCGGGATCCCAGGTTGGAGTGTCCCCATAGGTTAACCCTCGGCGATAGCTTGAAATCAGTTCATGGTGTAAGCTGACTGGAGGCCGTAATCCTCAACCGAGTTCCTGACTCCTTTCACCGCCTCATAAGGCAGCTGCTCCCATGCAGTGGGTTGCCCTGCCTGCTATCGCCCCGGGAGGGCGTGGAGAATGTCCGAGTCTCCGCTTCGCAGCGCCTCCTGGCGGCAAAGCTCTAGCGCACCACAGCACTGCGCTAGCGCTGGCGTCGGGCCAACAGCTCTTCCCCGGGAAGCCGGGACGGCGGAGGGGGGCTGCGGGCGGTCCGCGTTCGTGGGCAGCCCCGCCTCTTGAGGGGAGGGCGGTCCCGGGGGGCGGTGCCAGGCGGGGGGTGGTTCCGGAGGGGGGCGGTGCCAGGCGGGGGGTGGTTCCGGAGGGGCCGTGGGCTGGACACCGCAGTGCGTAGTAGGGGGTGGATGAAAGTCCGCCTCCTGGTCCAGATCATTCGACCCTGAATTAAATGAGTCGTCACACTCGGAGTCCGGTCCGGGTATTATCGAGGACCTTACGGTGCTCTCACCGGCCGTTGCTGCGTAGGGCAAAAGTTCAGCCGCATTTACTGCTTGCAAGCGGAGGAGGGCGGAAAAGACCTGTTGCCAAGTCACTAAAAGTTTCTTCGCCTTATCATCCCTCTGCCGCCGCAGCTCGTCCCCAATTTGTTCCCACACCGCAACGCTTAGCGTTCCCTCCTGCGGGAACCAGGGACAATTATCCCGAGTCCACACTAACAGAGTCATTAGCGAATGCTGGGCAACATTCTGAAACCCATGAGTCTTTAAGACTTTCTGTAATACTTCCATATAACTTCTGTGATCCCTTGTAAGAGATTGCCCCATAGTTCCCAGCTGCTCACCTGCCGTTCCGTGGTGGTGATGGGAGCGCTCAACTATCAACCGTCCTGACGTTCAGCTGGGCTATGCCACCGGATTTATTGGTTCTGTCTTTCCTGCTTCATTCTTCAGTACTTCCATTCGGAAGTTCCTTGACTCTATTTTTCAGGCTTCTGTTTTTGGAATCCTGATTCAGGCGCCATTTGTGGCATACGACGACACGGACCTCAAGAAGTGTAGTGCAAAATGCCTTTCTGGAAAACACAGTGGCTGGTTATATAGCCATCAACTCAGCCACTCCTCCAAGTATCTGCTTGGCATTGTGGCGTCTTGTGATAGGTGGGTAAGGTGTCTTCTGATGCCTAGCAGGCGGGCAGGACAGGCCAGCAGGACAGGCCCACCGCAGCTGCTGACACGTAGGCAGGAAGGCACACCGTGACTGCTGACACATAGGCAGGAAGACACATGATCAGTGGCAACTCACGTGCACACATTCGGGGCACAAATCATAGTTACCACTTCATTACTTTCTGCCTTAAAGATTCTCCGCTGTCTTACACAGCATCATTCAATCTTGGTCCCCAACACCCTGCACCCAAGCTTTTGCAACTCGGGAATCACTCAACATCACCTTGACAGGGTCAGTGCTTCTGCTAGAAAACCCGGGGGGCGGCTGGGCAGACTTAGCTCTGCTGCTCCACCACAGCCCACAAATCCCAAACCTACCAGAGGACAGGAAAAATGGAGGCAGCTCCCTGCCCTTCCTTTCTCTTTCCTGCCCTTCCCAAAGGTGATGTTGCCCTCATCACCAGGGCCACCAACACTCACCCCTCTCTCAGAGAGACACGTCCAGGCCAATACCTTCTTGCCAGGACTACAAGCCATCACTTAACTAAACCACAGGTGTCCCAGCTCTTCAAAGGACACAGTGCTATGGAAAATTATGCTCGCCAGCCACCATAACAGGGTCTGACCTTAGGTTCCCGCTGAGAAGTTCAGAGCCAAATCAGAGCAAATTCAATACAATTTAATGATGCATGTGCAGCAAT
The DNA here is from genome assembly GCF_036370855.1 of Dromaius novaehollandiae. Lineage (NCBI taxonomy): Eukaryota > Metazoa > Chordata > Aves > Casuariiformes > Dromaiidae > Dromaius > Dromaius novaehollandiae. The sequence goes on from NC_088117.1 coordinate 24,774, forward strand.
TGCAGCTCGAGCTGGCTGCCTCCCAAGAGGCACCCCAAACAAAGAAATCCCTGGGCAATTATACCCTCACAAGCTAATCTCCCCACACCCCATGCAAAGCTTCAGACCAATCTCCATATCTGGCTCTGGGGGCTTAGTGTTCTTCAGTGGCTCCCACTGCTGTCTCTAGGCAGCCTGATTTGCCTTATCTTTACTGTGGCGGCTTCTGCTGATGGACTTAGCTTCCTCGTAAGCTTCCTTATCTTTCCACCTTGTACCGGCCTTAGGGCCCTTCCTTACTGGACTAGCTGACAGTTCCTCATGTTATCTGAATGCAGCCTAAGGCTTCAGCAAATTTAGCTACTCATGCTAAGCAAGGTTTATATAAGTTGTGCTAAGCTGTTACCTCTAGACAGTTCCAGCTCAATATTCTTTAACAGTCCTCCCTTTGTTTCTGGTAAGCATCCCTGCTAATCCTTTAGACAAGAGTTCTCAAAGGCTGTCAAGGCATACCATCACTTTCCATAATCTTATGTATAATATGATCATAAGTAATAGGCATAACATGGTTAAACTTAACACAACTACTCCTGGGTACAACACGTGAGTATGAATCCCTGTTGCAGTTGGTGATCATCCCAGAGGAGTTTCCCAACCATGATGTGCTCCGTCCTGCTTCACCCTTTCCAAGACGTCCTGTATCTCCTCTCTATCATGATGAGCGGTGATTAGAGCTTTTTGTCCATTGTTTTGGATGCGCTCTAGCAGCTGACGCAGCTCATCACGTTGCAGTAGTTTCTCCACCAATGTAAGATTCATTCCGATGGGGGTAAGCAGTCAAGCTTGACTCAGTGTGTAATTAGATTGTAACAATGGATAAGATGTACCAGGAGCTGAAGAACTAAGTTACCAACACAACTATTTGAGTGATTACTTGTCTTTACAGCAATGTCCACTATGAATATAAGACTACAAAGGGTTCTCATACATACACAGCCTTTCCCAATATATACAAGTACAGTCTAACAGCAAAATTTCCGTCTAACAGGCTGCTCTTAGCTGGAGTAGAAGTCCCTAAAGGTCTCCCACAGAGAATTTCTGCTGGTGGTAGTCCTACGGGTTGTTGTGGAGCATTTCGTACGTCCCACAGAGCGAAGTTTAGGGCTTCTGGCCATGTTAGGCCACTGTGTGTGCATACCTTTGCGATTCTTTCGTCGAAAGAATGACAGGACATTAGACCTCTCCTGAAGATTGTGGGTGGTAGGGAGTAGGGAGGTTTCTCTCTGTTCCTAGGGATTTATATAATTGATTGACTATGTCTGCCATAAATTGAGTGCCCCTGTCTGAATCAATGGCTTCTGGAACCCCATACCTGCGTATGATTTCTTTCAATAAGGCTTTACTACCCCTCCTGCATCGTCCTTTCTTGTCGGGAAAGCTTCTACCCAGCCTGACCACTGATCTACTATCACTAACAAGCGTTTGCACCCATCGGTGGATGGCATATCCGCGTAATCTATTGGTAGCCTTTGAAAAGGGAAGCAGGCCCACGGTCGTCCCCCTACCTCCAAGCTTGGTTTGCTGCTCGAGAACTTTTGGCAGGCTGGGCAGCTATTGCTTATTCTTTGTGCGGCCGTGTAAATTCCTGCACTGGCCCTTACTGTCTGTACCTGCTTAGCTACCGCCGCTGCTCCCTCATGAGCTTTCTCGTGAAACCACCTGCTATAGGAATTACTTCTTCTTCTTTTTTTTTTTTTTTTGGTAGAATTGGTTTTCCACTAATTGTCCATATTCCATCATCACTTTGTTTTGCTTCCCACTATTCCTATTATTTCTTCTCTTCCACGGAGCAAGCCTTTCAGTACATGGTTCTGGGGTCTATTACATTTGGCCATTCACTTTGGTTCATCCTTGGAAGTGCCACCACACGGCCTCTCAGAGGTTCATGGGCTGCAGCCTTTGCAGCGGCGTCAGCTAAAGCATTTCCTTTACTGATTTCTGTAGTGTCTTTAGGATGGGCTGGGCAGTGTATTACAGCAATTTCTTTGGGCCTTTGGACTGCTTCCAGCCAGTTACATATTTCTTCTCCACTAGCTGTTTTCTTTCCTGATGACATTAAAAAATCCTCGTTCTTTTCAAAAGGCAGATAGAGAGTTGGTTCTAATAGTTCTGCTCCTTGCACACTCTTTCTTGTGGGAAGCAGTTCGGCCTGTGTTACTCATTCCTGGCTGACTACAGCATACTCAGTTCGTCGTTGTCCATGCAGGTAGCAGGATGAGCTGTCTACAAATAGAACTAGATGCGGGTTTTGCAAAGGAACATCAGTTAAATCGGTTCTCGGCTTAATGGCAGTGTGCATTGCGGGGCTGGCCTGGGAGGTTGCGGGTAGCGGTGCAGGGGCCGTTGCCCTGCAGCACCCATCCAGGGAGCCAGGGCGGCTCTCCTTAAAAGGCTGAGCTGGGTGTGCTGGAGGAGCCCACGTCCTGCACAGCTCTGCCCATTTTAGCTTGAGGCTTGCTTTTGCTCCTCGGTTTATGGTGGGGCAGTAGTGCAGCGCTGAAGTCTGAAAAGCACGGGCATTGGGATGTGCGAGGAAGGAGAAAGGAAGGGCAGGGAGCTTCCTCCATTTTTCTAGCAGAAGCACTGACCCTGTCAAGCTGATGTTGAGTGATTCCCGAGTCGCAAAAGCTTGGGTGCAGGGGAGGCAGGAAAGGTCTGCGAGGAAAGAGTCGGTGGCCCAGAAGAATGTGCACAGGGAGGGAGGCAGCTTTATGCAAATGGTATTTCTGTCTTTCCTCATGTTTTGGCTTGTGCGTCCCCTGACTTCTACAATGACATCACGGGAGCGTGAAGGGCTCAGTTGTGCAAGCCTGGCCATAACTAGCACGCAGGGGGATTCTGTCGGTTCCCAGGCTCTGACGTGAATTGTCCTCCTGGAGATGAGTTTAATATGCCCGAGGTGCAAATACTTCTCTTCCTGCAGGACTGAAGCTTCCAATGGCAAGGAGATGGCTTTGGAAGAAAGTCTGGATGTGCAGGCGCTGGCACAGTGTTTGTTTCTTCTCGGAGCTTGTTGCCTCCTTCTTTGCAGAGGCCAAGGCTGCTCTTCAGCTCTGAGGTACTTTGCTGTGGGCTCTGTTAGACCTGAGGAGGCAAAGAACGCCTCTGCCTCTGGAGGTGGCTGGGAAGGAGGCTCCTGTGCAGTGGGCTGGTCTGAGGGACTTCGTGGCATGACTCCGTTTCCTTCCTCTTCCTGGGAAATGCCATTTCCTTTCCTGTCATTTCCCTGTCCCCAGTGAGCGCTCCTCTGACTCCAAGCCAGTGTTCTTGGGTGTTCTCCCTTGCAGACTCCTTTGAGACGAGGGGGCAGGTGACCGGTTTAATTTTCCCCACCCCAGAGTTTTCAAGCTGGAACCATCTCCCATTGTTAGGGACTTGTTTTTCCTCAGAAGGCAGTTTGGTCTGTGTTCCTATTTCCCCCTTGCCGGGAGGCATTTCTTCTGCTTTGCCGCGGAGCAGTTGTTTGCAGATAACAGCTGCGTTGCTCACCGCCTTCTGTTTTGGCTGCACGTTCAACAGCACGGGGGTTTAGGATGCTGGCCAGGCCCCTGTAGCTCTTGCTGACCAAAGGAGGCCAGCGTGGGCTTCTCTGGGTGTGTGCCCCCGAGAAAGGGGAGTGTGTGGGCAAAGACATGTGCTGCCTTGCAGGAAAGCGCAGAATTGCTTCAGTAGCAGTCTCAGTGCTCGCCTAGAGTGGCACAGTCACCTTGGCAGCTTCCTCTCCCCAGACATCTGCCTACTTCCAGAACGTTGGGTGGCCCTTGGCTGAAATTTTGCAAAACTGGAGTAAGACTGATGGTAGTAAGAATCAAAGGAAAAAAGGGTTGATCCAAGTATGTCAGGAGGATTGGCCGTTGGTGACTAAGGAGGGTAACCCGGCAGAAGGATGGCCGCCGCAGGGAGCCTTTGATCATCAGGAGTGAACAGTGAATCCTGTGGAAATTGGGGTAAATTCCTGGGATATAGATTTGGATGTCAGGGGGCAGATAGTGGCAAGTCTAGAAGGTCTAGAAGTGCCCTATCTAGTGGATACCGGAGCTACTCTTTCCCTTTTGAGTTTTGAGCCTAAAGGATGCAAATCGTCAGATGAAATAATAGTACAAGGAGAGATGGGAAAAGGCAAATGAGCGTTAACTAAGCCCTTATTGCTCACTGTTGGAGGTAAAGGAGTGTGGGGACATTTCATGATTTCCACAGATTCACCCTCTTGCCTTTTAGGGAGAGATCTCCCGCAAGCCTTGGATACTCAGATCTGCTTACAGCCAGGAGGGATAAAATATACAGCCGGGAGGGATAAAATTAGTACTAATGGGCTCATGTGTTGTGGCTGAGACACCAGAGCCAGAGACAACTAATCTGCAAATTCCCATAGGTTTAGAATCAGTTCCTGGGAAGTTATGGAGCTCTTGAGGAATGGATGGTGGACTGTTGAAATCAGCTAGCTGAGTCTCGATAAAAGCAAAGGGGGGATTGCCTGCCACGGTTAAACGATACCCTACCCCCAAAGAAGCCAAGAAGAGTATCTGAAAGCAAACGGATCACGATGTAAAACTGGGTCTCCTTAGGGTCTGTGAATCCCCATACAACACTCCGATTGTGCCAGTTAAAAAGCACAGGCGGGATTCTGATGGCGATCCAGAATACCAGTTTGTCCAAGATTTGCGAGCAATCGATCAACGTGTGGTGACCCCTCCCCCAGTAGTGCCTGATCCTTCCACAGTGCTTTTACAAATGCCACGTTGGGCAAAATGTTTCCCTGTAATTGACCTAACTGCTGCTTTCTTTAGGATCCCGCTTGAGGAAAGTAGTCAACCCTTGTTCGCCTTTACATGGAAAGGGCAACAGCGGACGTGGACACACCTCCCACAAGGGTTCACTGGCTCTCCCACCCTTTCCTCACAAGTGTTAAGGAATGATTTAAAAGATGTAGAATTACCGGGTGGGTCAACTCTCAGGCAATATGTAGATGGTTTACTGATAGCGAGTAAGGATGAGGATACCTGTATAATGGACTCTGCATATCTGTGTCCTACTTTAACAGAAAAAGGGTCACCGGGCATCTCCGTCTAAACTCCAGCTGTGTCAAAAAGAGGTAGAGTACTTGGGGTTCATTCTAAGAGAAGGGCAACGACTCCCAGAGACCCAGAGAGAGTAAATGCTATCATAAAACTCCCCCGTGCAGTAACACAGAAACAGTTAGGAGGATTCCTTGGATCTGGGGGATTGTTGCAGACCATGGGTTCCTGGGTTGGGAGAATTAGCAAAACCCCTGACAGAGGCCACTAGAAATGAAGCAGCAGAACCCATTGCGTGGGGCCTCGAAAGAGAGCAAGCTTTTAGAACTATGAAAGGAGCTTTGGCATCCGCGCCTGCTCTCGGGCTCCCAGAATATACAAAGCCCTTCAATTTATAGGTACATGAACGTAAGGGGATTGCCAGCAGAGTAATGAGGCAAAAAGTAGGACCCCACCAGAGACCGGTAGCATATTCTGCTCAGCTAGATTTGGTTGCAGCAGGGGCGCCATCCTGCACCAAATCGGTGGCAGCAACAGCGGCAATAGGGAGAGAGAAGCCGCCCTCTCATTCTGGGGCACCCTGTCACAGTTCATGTGCCGCACAAAGTGGAGATACTATTAAACGATATGCGACCCAGGCATTATGGCCACAACGGGCACACAGATACGAACTGATCCTCCTCATGGCAGATAATGTAGTCCTAAAAAGATGCAATACCCTGAATCCAGCAGCTCTAATACCTCTGCCTGATGATGGAGAAAAACATCACCAATGTGAGCAGGTAATGCACACTTCCAGTAAGCCGAGAACCCATTTAACTGATGTTCCTTTGCAAAAACCGGATCTGGTTCTATTTGTAAACAGCTCATCCTGCTACCCACATGGACAACGTCAAACTGGGTGTGCTGTAGTCAGCCAAAAACGAGTAATGGAGGCCGAACTGCTTCCCACATGAATGAGTGTGCAAGGCGCAGAACTAGTAGCCTTGACACGTGCAGGGCACCTAGGAAAAGGAAGCAAGTTGACATCTACAGTGCCTCTCGATATGCCTTTGGGATATGTGAGGCAACTGGGATGTTATGGAAAAAACGAGGATTTTTTTTTTTTTTTTTTACATGATCAGGAAAGAAAATAGCCAGTGCAGAAGAAATACGTAATTGGCTGGAAGCAGTCCAAAGGCCCAAAGAAATTGCTGTAATACACTGCCCAGCCCATCCTAAAGACACTACAGAAATCAGTAAAGGAAATGCTTTAGCTGACGCCGCTGCAAAGGCTGCAGCCCATGAACCTCTGAGAGGCCGTGTGGTGGCACTTCCAAGGATGAACCAAAGTGAATGGCCAAATGTCATAGACCCCAGAACCATGTATGAGAAGGCCTGCTCCGTGGAAGAGAAGAAACAATGGGAACAAAGGGAAGTAGAACAAGATGATGATGGAATATTGTTATGGAAATTAGGCTTGTCGGCCACCATAACAGGGCTCGACCCTAGGTTCCCGCAGAAAAATTTTGGAGCCAAATCAAAACAAATTAAATATTAATGACGCGCGTGCAGTAATTACAGCTCGAGCTGGGTGCCTCCGAAGAGGGACCCTAACATAAACAAATCCTGGGCAATTATAGTTTTTTCAACTTACATTTCCCACCCCTCACATGGTAGTTAGACCAATAGTAATTTTTTGGTCTGGGGTCTCCTGCTCCTCATTGGGTCTCATCATCATTCTGAGGTAAGCTGTTTTTCTCCTTATTTTTGTTTTTTGCAGTCTCTGCTGACGGTTGTACCTCTGTTTTTGTGGGGTCTTACTGTTGTGTCTCAAGGTCCTGAGGAGGAGGTGATTCTAAATCATAACAATTAACACTGCCCCAGCAGTGAGCTAAGGCTTTGTCCCTCAAGGTCCTAATGCCCTGCACTGGTCTTACTTCAAAGCCTTGACGCCCTCCCTTTCGGAGTGTGAGACGCATTCCTGCAGACACCCTCCCTTTCGGAGTGTGAGACGCAGGAATGCAGACTGCTTGTAACTTCCTTATCTTCCTAGCTTGAACCAGCTCTGAGGCCCTTTTCTTACTGGACTAAGTAAAAGTTCATTATTTTATCTAAGTGCGGCCTAAGGCTTCAGCAAATTTAGCTACTCATGCTAAGCAAGTTTTATATAAGTTGTGCTAAGCGGCTACCTCTAGACAGTTTCAGTTCGCTATTCTTTAACAAATATGGACAATTAGGGGGAAAACCAATTCTGCCTCTCCCCAAAATGCAGTTCCTACAGCTAGGTGGTTTCACGAGAAAGCTCATGGGGGAGCAGAGGCGGTAGCTAGGCAAGTACAGAAAGTCTGGGCCAGTGCAGGAATATACGTGGCTGCAAAAAGAACAGGACATTAGACGAAAGAATCGCAAAGGTATGCACACACAGTGGCCTAAAATGGCCAGAAGCCCTAAACTTTGCTCTGTGGGACGTACGAAATGCTCCAGAACAACCCGTAGGACTACCACCAGCTGAAATTCTCTGTGGGAGACCTTTAGCTATACGAGGGACTTCTATTCCAGCTAAGAGCAGCCTGTTAGACGGAAATGAACGACTAAGCCAGTGTGATCTAAGTATGCAAAAAAGGTTTGAAAATCTTAAAAAATATGCTCAGTGGTATCAGTCCCCACCACCTGAAATACAAGTGCCTGTTACACAGCCTGGGGATGAAGTTTTAGTTAAAGTATTTTTATGAAAATCCAAGTTAAAACCCAAATGGGACAGGCCATATACTGTCATACTATGTTCCAATTTTGCTGTTAAAGTTAGACTGTACTTGTATATATTGGGAAAGGCTGTGTATGTATGAGAACCCTTTGTAGTCTTATATTCATAGTGGACATTGCTGTAAAGACACGTAATCACTCAAATAGTTGTGTTGGTAACTTAGTTCTTCAGCTCCTGGTACGTCTTATCCATTGTTACAATCTAATTACACACTGAGTCAAGCTTGACTACTTACCCCCATCGGAATGGATCTTACATTGGTGGAGAAACTACTGCAACGTGATGAGCTGCGTCAGCTGCTAGAGCGCATCCGAAACAATGGACAAAAAGCTCTAATCGCCACTCATCATGATACAGAGGAGATACAGGACGTCTTGGAAAGGGTGAAGCAGGACGGAGCACATCATGGTTGGGAAACTCCTCGGGGATGATCACCAACTGCAACAGGGATTCATACTCACGTGTTGTACCCAGGAGTAGTTGTGTTAAGTTTAACCATGTTATGCCTATTACTTACGATCCTATTGTACATTAGATTATGGAAAGTGATAGCATGCCTTGACAGCCTTTGAGAACTCTTGTCTAAAGGATTAGCAGGGATGCTTACCAGAAACAAAGGGAGGACTGTTAAAGAATATTGAGCTGGAACTGTCTAGAGGTAACAGCTTAGCACAACTTATATAAACCTTGCTTAGCATGAGTAGCTAAATGTGCTGAAGCCTTAGGCTGCACTCAGATAACATGAGGAACTGTCAGCTAGTCCAGTAAGGAAGGGCCCTAGGGCTGGTTCAAGGTGGAAAGATAAGGAAGCTTACGAGGAAGCTAAGTCCATCAGCAGAAGCCACCACAATAAAGATAAGGCAAACCAGGCTGCCTAGAGACAGCAGTGGGAGCCACCGAAGAACACAAAGCCCCCAGAGCCAGATATGGTGATTGGTCTGAAGCTTTGCATGGGGTGTGGGGAGCTTAGCTTGTGAGGGTATAATTGCCCAGGGATTTCTTTGTTTGGGGTGCCTCTTGGGAGGCACCTAGCTCGAGCTGCAATTGCTGCACATGCATCATTAAATTGTATTAAATATGCTTTGATTTGGCTCTGAACTTCTCAGCGGGAACCTAGGGTCGGACCCTGTTATGGTGGCTGGCGAGCATAATTTTCCATAGCACTGTGTGCTTTGAAGAACTGGGACACCTGTGGTTTAGTTAAGTGATGGCTTGTAGTCCTGGCAAGAAGGTATTGGCCTGGACGTGTCTCTCTGAGAGAGGGGTGAGTGTTGGTGGCCCTGGTGATGAGGGCAACATCACCCTTGGGAAGGGCAGGAAGGAGAAAGGAAGGGCAGGGAGCTTCCTCCATTTTTCCTGTCCTCTGGTAGGTTTGGGATTTGTGGGCTGTGGTGGAGCAGCAGAGCTGAGTCTGCCCAGCTGCCCCTCCGGGTTTTCTAGCAGAAGCACTGACCCTGTCAAGCTGATGTTGAGTGATTCCCGAGTCGCAAAAGCTTGGGTGCAGGGGAGGCAGGAAAGGTCTGCGAGGAAAGAGTCGGTGGCCCAGAAGAACGTGCACAGGCAGGGAGGCAGCTTTATGCAAATGGTATTTCTGTCTTTCCTCATGTTTTGGCTTGTGCGTCCCCTGACTTCTACAATGACATCACGGGAGCGTGAAGGGCTCAGTTGTGCAAGCCTGGCCATAACTAGCACGCAGGGGGATTCTGTCGGTTCCCAGGCTATGACGTGAATTGTCCTCCTGGAGACGAGTTTAATATGCCCGAGGTGCAAATACTTCTCTTCCTGCAGGACCGAAGCTTCCAATGGCAGGGAGGTGGCTTTGGAAGAAAGTCTGGATGTGCAAGCGCTGGCACAGTGTTTGTTTCTTCTCGGAGCTTGTTGCCTCCTTCTTTGCAGAGGCCAAGGCTGCTCTTCAGCTCTGAGGTACTTTGCTGTGGGCTCTGTTAGACTTGAGGAGGCAAAGAACGCCTCTGCCTCTGGAGGTGGCTGGGAAGGAGGCTCCTGTGCAGTGGGCTGGTCTGAGGGACTTCGTGGCATGACTCCGTTTCCTTCCTCTTCCTGGGAAATGCCATTTCCTTTCCTGTCATTTCCCTGTCCCCAGTGAGCACTCCTCTGACTCCAAGCCAGTGTTCTTGGGTGTTCTCCCTTGCGGACTCCTTTGAGACGAGGGGGCAGGTGACCGGTTTAATTTTCCCCACCCCAGAGTTTTCAAGCTGGAACCATCTCCCATTGTTAGGGACTTGTTTTTCCTCAGAAGGCAGTTTGGTCTGTGTTCCTATTTCCCCCTTGCCGGGAGGCATTTCTTCTGCTTTGCCGCGGAGCAGTTGTTTGCAGATAACAGCTGCGTTGCTCACTGCGTTCTGTTTTGGCTGCACGTTCAACAGCACGGGGGGTTAGGATGCTGGCCAGGCCCCTGTAGCTCTTGCTGACCAAAGGAGGCCAGCGTGGGCTTCTCTGGGTGTGTGCCCCCGAGAAAGGGGAGTGTGTGGGCAAAGACATGTGCTGCCTTGCAGGAAAGCGCAGAATTGCTTCAGTAGCAGTCTCAGTGCTCGCCTAGAGTGGCACAGTCACCTTGGCAGCTGTCCGGAGAGAGGACTTCCTCTCCCCAGACATCTGCCTACTTCCAGAACGTTGACTATCTGCATACCAGAGAATTAGGCCGTTGATGGTTATCTTGACACTACCCTTCTGCAACAAAGACATCCCCTTCTGTAGGTGAGCAGAAGGGACGGAGTCACGAATGCCCCAGTCCCGTCACACCTGCCCTCCAACTTGGCCTCTGGGCTTTCTCAGGACAGCCTCTCAAACTCCGCCTAAAACCATTTCAGTTCAACAGTCCTGTGTTATGTATCCCTACTGCTTGTCCGTGGGAAGTATGGTGCTGGAGGGAGGCTCACCTGCTGGGTTAGCCTCACATTGCTGTCTTCCTAGGGAGAATGTGAGAACAACTCCTGCAACTTGGCCTTTGAAAGGCTTTGTAAAGGTCATTAACGCACCTTGGCTGGTCTCACGTGCTGCACAGGCGCCGAGCGGACTGAGAGCTGCAATAGCAGAGGCTTTGTGTCGGGCTTGCTCTGGCGATGCTTGGCTTGTGTGAACATGGTGGTTTAGGCAGGGGCCTCCCTGGGCCCAGCGAGTCTCTTGCATCATGTGACGCTGCTGCTCTTCCTCCTTTGGTCTCTGTGTAGGGCCAAGGGGTGTAAGTGCATCCCAAGAGGAAGAGGCGAGCAGGAGGAGGAAAGCATGTCAAGAACCCATCCTCTGCATGTGCACAGAGCTGCCAAAACTTGCTCACTTGTGCCAGCTGCCCCTTAGAAATGTCACCGGGTTCGCAGCACCCACCGCCCCCCTCTGCTGTTCTGCGGTGCTAGTTGCTGCTGTAGGAGCGGCCCAGCGCAAACAGGTCCTTTGGAAGCAAGCAGTGGTTTCAGGCTGGTTTGGCCGGCCTTGTTCCTGCAGCCTGGGACCATGTTGAGGTGTCCTGCTTGCGTGGCTTGGGTCCTGAGCGGTCTCCAAAGTCTTACGGGGTGGCCCGGCAGGTTTGGGGCAGTGGCGCAGGGGCAGTTCCCCTGCAGTCCCATCCTGGGAGCCCTAGGACAGGCTGGGGAGTCCCAGCAGGGCAAGGGCACCGCTCTGCTTAAAAGGCTGAGCTGGGTGTGCTGGAGACGCTGCAGTGTGTGAGCGACTGGTTTCTGCAGCTGCCTTCTCTGCTGTGGAGCTCTTTGGCAAGGGGGTGAAAACAACGATTTAGTACTTCCTCTCCTCCTGCAGTCACGTCTCTCATGCTGCGTTTTCTCCCCCCAGCTTTTCTGTACTCATTCCCTGCCTTGCTGGTTCTCAAATCCCTGCCAGCTCCCCTTAGCCCTTGGGGGAGGGAAAGCCCTGCCTCTGGAAACCTCCCTGCTTCTTCAGAAGCTTGGGCAGTCTCATCATTCTTTAAACCCCAGCAGTGCACAGCTCTACTCCTTACAGCTTGGGGATGGAGGAAACAGAGGCTCAAAGCAAACAAAAGTAACACAGGTAGCAGTATTTGGGTTTGAATTTAACTTTGCCAAAAGAAGAAAAGAAAACTGGTGTCCCTTCTGCTGCAGCAGGGTAGTTTCTAAATATTTATTGTTATATAATCCTTGGCTGCCTCAGCAACTGGACCAAAGTCCCTACCGGGGTCTTGACCAGAGCCAGCTGCTTCCAGGGGGGCAGGAGGGAAATGCAGGCAGGGGGCTGGGGGGCCGGGGAGGCGGTTTGGGAGGGCGCCGGGCAGCACCAGGCACAGCGGGTGGCAGCGGCTGCATCTGGGCTGCAGCCACGGTCTGCTGGTGCCCAGGTGCTGGGGCAGTGCTGGGGGGCCGCGAGGGCCGTGGGGGGGACGGGCGGGGCGGGCGGCTGCCCGCGCGTGAGGGCTCCGGTTCTCTGGGGCGCCAGGGTGGGCGGGCCGGTCTTCCAGGTGCGTGTGGCGGCCGCTGGTGTTGCGTCCGGCTCTCCGGAGCACCGGGGCGGGTGGGCCGGTTGTCCTGGCGCGAGAGGCGGCCGCCGGCATCTGGTCTGGATCTCTGGGCTGCGCGGAGGTTCCTGCGGGGAGAGGTGGCTGTTCAGGACAGGCGGGCTGTGGGTCCCAGGGCAGAGGAGAGCCTGGACCTGCCAGGGCTGCAGCAGCCCCGCGGCGTGGACGGGCTCCGAGGGCCGCAGCTCTGGGCCCCGTCGGCCGCCTGGCTGGGCCGGGCCGCAGCTGACGCGGGGGTGCCGGGGGAGCGGCGTGCAGCCCCCGTGGGGCCTGGCACCCTGCCCCTGAGTAGCAGCAGCGTGGTACTGAAAGCTACAAGTAGCAAACAGGGCACACTTGCACCCGCACAGCTTTGGTTTTGCTTCTCTGCACCAGCCACCCAAGCCCAGGGGCCTCTCAAGTCCTTCTTGGCCCATACCACATTGACCTGCCTTCTCTGCACATGCTGGGAAGGGGATCTACGTCTGAGAAACAGCAGACACTGAAGTACGTGCACAGTCTGCCAGAATCTAGGAGAGCTGCAGAGTCTCACTTCGCAGTGTGCCTGACAAAGACCAACACTCAACTTATAGTATTTGACTGACAGCGACTACTCAGGGGATCCTCGAGGAAACAAGATCACAACTTCTTCTGCCATGAATGCCCTTAACACGCTCTTTGCAATATGTATCCAAAGTACAAAATCACTGCCCGCACTGAAAACACACTCGTTGGGAGTGTCCAGGTTCAGATGTTACAGCGTCCTTTCCCAGAGCCATGCCTAGAGCTGGGAAGAAGTCATCACCATCACCTGAGTTGCTCCGACAGCTAGGCTGAGGAGCACATTTGGAATTAATGGCATTAGATAACAAGGTGATTTCTCTTCCCAAATTCCCTCAGAGTGGACTGTAGCTACTGCAGTTCTTACTTGCTATGGCAATCTCGCCCTTCTTTGTTTCTCTTCCTGACTTGGCTTTGCCTTCGTCTATGGCTGGGTCTTCTCTTTTAGCAACAGTGTCAGTATTAGGTAATACTGGCAACAGTAAGAATGGCTTTCAGAAAAGAATACTCATTGCTATGAACTAAGGGCTCAAATAGAAATTCTTACACCAGAAATCTCAACAGAGTACTGTCAGCAGCTAACTTTGCCCTCCAGAAGACTACATCTGTAAACTCTTCCTTACTAATAGCAGCTGTCTAATACAGAATTTTGGGGAAAAAAACAGTGAACTCACCGTTTCCTCCTCCTCATCAGCCAAATAACTAGGCAACACAACGCTGCTCCAGCCAAGAGGATACCCAAGACCGTTGCAGTGCGTACCGTGCAATGCTTTTGTATGTCTTTTGGCTCTGCGGCAGCTGCACTTCTCCCACTAGCCAAACCTGGAGGAAATTACACAAGGCCATATGTTACTGTGTTCTGCACTGCTGATAATCTCACAGTCTGTTTGACATTCCCAGGAAATTTTCTTTTTCCCTTTCTTAGCATCTCTGAAGGAGGGAAATCTCGGGGACGGCAACACTTGCTTGGTTTCAGTAGCAGCAAAGTCCCCAGGTCATTGCAAATCAGCACGCTTTGGAGTCTCTCTTTAGCCTCTCAGCCTTGTTTACCTTCTGGGATGGCCATAATCCAGGTTTCCCAATTGGAGGGGTTTGCTCTCCCTTTCTGGCAATCCTTCACATCCCACAATCCCTTTGGTGCTCCCTCGCCCTTCTGAGGCTCAAAAGGGCTGTTTCACGGAGGCATCCTCTTGACACTTTGAGACAAGTCAGCCCACTGAACAAAACTCATCAGGCCAGAAGGAGAGCACACAGGGGTGCTCATCTGGTTTACCAGTAACTCCTCTGAGCGACGTGGACAAAAGCCATCCCGGGTCCAGGGAGTGCCACCCTGACTCTTCCCTCCCAGGTCAGCACACTTGCCCCAAGGGAAAAGAGTCCGGCTCTCTTGGGCTCCTGCTTCCATAGCCAGTGACACTGCTATTCCGGGCTACACCACGTCCCGGCTCCAACCGAAATGGTGGGTGCTGGCTGCGCTGCTCAGCCCAGCAGCCAGGGTGGGCACCTCTGCGGCAGCCTGCGGCAAAGACGACACCTGAACCTGGCTCTCTCCCTTTGCCTTTTCTCCAGCACAGGCACCACCTCCCCTTCCTTCGCCCTCTGGTCTTCCAAACACCACTCGTATGCTCCCAGTCTTCAGGACTCCTCTCTCACTTAGGCATCCCTGCAAGACTGCTCAGTACCTCGGTGCTTTGGAAAAAAGGCGTATTTCCTGTCGTGCAGGGCTTCTCCGGGCTGTGACACACTTGGAAGCGCTGTCAAGAATCAGAGAGAGGTAAAGCCTCAGCACTGCTCAGGCACACAGCATGCAGAAGGAGGCATGAGGTTCCCTCCAAACCCCTGCCCGGCCTGTGAATCAGGGCATCATTTAGGACCTCCTTTCACAGCAGGGATCCCACTTGGTACTCCTTTTGTGCCTAGGGCCTCTGGGGACTCCCTGCAAGTTCTGAGATGCAGGTGGGGCAGGAGGTCTAGTCGATTAAGAGTCGTGTTTCCTAACTTGCGCTCAATGTGGTTAAAACTGCCTCCTTCCCCAAACGGCAAAGCTCCGAAATCCCGGGGAGCTGCATGGTGTGGGAAGTGAGGCTATCTCATAGGACCCACAAAGGTTTATATGCACATGTCTGGCACACTAATTGCAATCATCTCCACACACCAGAGGCAAAAAACATCTTCAGAAAGCCGCTCCTGGCTTGCTTTAGAACACTTCCAATGCCCTAAGACTTTAACATTTGGCCGCTGACATGCTGTGCAGTAGCAGGCCCCAAGGGAAGAGCCTGCAGACACACAGGGCTTTTGATTTCCTACAGTGGATGACAATGGACAGCAAGTACCTGGCATGCCTGTTGCTTGAGTTGCCTCTCTCTCTTCATCAGAGGCTGGCAGGCTGTGACTGCCTCCTGCCGGAAAGATCTCCTTCTCCAGGGTCTCCTGATGATTCTCTTTGGAAAGAAAGCCAGACAGCTTGATCAGAAGGAACTGATCCTCATCACTTCCGCATGTTATCTTCAGGAGGCAATCCTTTTCAAAAGGCTTCAGTAAAAAGCTCAGAAACAAAACCTGGCATTTCGGGGTGGGCACCTGCTCACTAGCCCAATGTGTCCTTTGTAGAGAAAAATCAAAGTGCACAAAATCTTCCAGATAACCAATACAGGCAGCAACACCTGCTGCACGGGTGGGGAGACGAGACAATTGCATGGGAACCTCTCATTCTCATGCCACTTGGTGCCTTTTTGAGAATTGGCAAGTTGACATTGAATCCTTTCCTTCAAAGAGGGCAGGAAAAACCTGTAGCCGGTTCAGCTGGGGAAAAAGGCCTCCTGAGGACCAAGGCTCATCATGCCAACTCCACCACACAGTACGCGTAACAGTCACATACGGTACACTGAGCCCCAAGCTCTTGCCACTGTGTTCAGGGCGCATTCACAAACGTGCTGCAGCCTCAGCATCTTTGTCACCAGCAAGGCCTGGACAAAAGGAGACAATCCCATACATCCCTGGCTTCTGCAGGACTGATAATCTCACTGCGTGTTTGGGATTCCCAGGCAATTTTACATGCCGTGGTGTTATTATGGCTGATTCCGGTCTCTTGGCACCGGCGGACAAGAAAGCTCACTGACACTTCTCAGGGGCAAGAGCCCACCGGCCAGTGAAAGCCTGAACCAGCGCTGCCCCTACCTGTGCCCCTGGGCTTCAGGGAGGGCATGTGTGCTGGGCGCCTTGGATTCCCCAGGAGGGCAATAAAAGAGGAAAAAAGAGAAAATACTAATAGAAGAATCAAAAGGAAAGGAAGACAGACTACTTACCCCTGAGATCTCCCTGAGGCTCGAGCAGAGGCTCCAGCCCCTGAGAAGCTGCAGAAGCTTCAGTGACTTGAGGGACATCTGTAATTACACACGGAGGAGAAAAGGGTAGAATACCTGGGGCAATACACGTGTTTGTAAAGGAACTCCAGTGCACTGAAAGGGATGTTGCCATGCCCTGGGTAGGTCTAGATTCGCACAGCGGCCGAGGGGCCTGCCTGACCTTTGGCTAGGCACACGGCGCCTCTCACAGTAAACCAAGAGTCACGCCTCACCTCTGGGATTCCCCAGAGACTAATTGCAAGCATCTCCACACACCAGAGACAAAAGTCATCTTCAGAAAGCCGCTCCCGCCTTGCTTTAGGACACTTCCCACACTCTAGCACCTTAACGTTAACAAACGCGGCGAAGAACACGCTTGTAGAAGAGACCCTCAACAAGCTCTGCGGCTTGCCAATGCCTGCAAGGTGTGACGTGGTGCGTCACTGCGGCGAGGCTCTGATCCATCCCTTTCTCCTGCGTAAGCCACAGCTTATCCATAGCTGTTTCTAAAACCTCACGTTTACAATGATCTCCCTTAACACAGAGTGAAATCTACCCACCAGCTGCTCTCTCCAAGTCCTTCAAGATGTCCTGAAGGAGTTTAGAATATTTCTCAGACGACTTTCTGCTCTGGGCCTTGTACTTTCTGCGCTGAGGACCTAAACAAAGTATTAAGTTAAATTGCACATGAACAACATCCGCACAAGTAAATGCTGCTTCTTTCAAATAACCCAAAAGAGTAGGCAAAGAGTCACGACTCACCTGTACGACTCCCCACAGACACTGCCTGGCCATCCAGACGAGAGGCTGCATAGCCATCTCCTGCGGCCACATCTGCAACCAAAGAGACGAGCAGAGCTCTCGTTACCTATTTCCATATGCTGCTTCAGATTTGAATGGTAGCGAATGAGCATGGAATGTCTCATTACAGCAAGGCACTCGTCTTGCCCTTCCGCTCCTGAGTCTTTGGCAAACACTTATCGGGTGCCTGCACAGGCACCACGTGGCTACAAATCCAAGCATGCTGGGAAAGGATGCCCTGGAGTTCACCTGAGCTCTAAGCTCAACCCCAACAAGCCTGCTGGCTTTGCTGTAGGCACTGGAAAAGCACAAGGCTGGAGCAGCCAGGCAAAGCACCCACCGCAGATCTCTGAAGCCCTCCCAAAGCCCGCTCTGCTCTTTTGCAGGCATGAGCCTCGGCCAAGGACTGAAGCTACACGGCCCACGAACACAACTCTGAAACCACAGGCTCCTCCCAGGAAGGGAATACATCTCCACCACTTACTCCTGGCATGCTGCTGAGGCTCAGAAGTGGGATCCAGCTGAGAAGCTGGAAGGCCCCTGCCTGCAGGAAGGCCTGTAAGCAAACACAGACAAGACAAGTTTTCATTATGTGCTGCAACATACTTCCACAGAAGTGCTTGAACCACCTGCAGAGGAAGTAGGAAGTACAAGTTCACAGGAACAAAATAGTACATAGGAAGTTCTTATTCTTCCAGGGACATAAAAATTGATTACATACCCCTGGGAAGACCTGCAGGCTCAAGAACGGGATGCAGCTGAGAAACTGGAGAACCCTCAACTACAGCCACATCTGTAACCAAACACAGATGGGAGCAGTTCTCATCATGTATTTCCATAGACAACTTCGGATTTGAAGGGTGGTGAATGACGGGGAACATATAATTACACCATACTTCTGCTCATGTGCACCTTGCAAACGCTTAGCGGGTGTCTGCAGTGGCATCGTATGGCCATAAATCTAAGCAGGCACAGAGCTGCTGCGGGAAAGCACACCCCGGAGTTCACACAAGCTGTAAACTCAACCCCAGCAAGCCCGCTGGCTTTGCAGCAGGCTTTGGAAGCAGCACAAAGACCCTGCAAGGCAAAGCACCCCGGGACACATCTCTCAAGGCCTCCCGAGTCCCACTCTGCTCTTCTGTGCCTCTGAGCACCAGCCAACGACTTATTCAGTTACACTCACCACCAGGAAAAGCTGGAAACGTAAAAGCTTCTTCTACAAAGCAAATACATATTCAGTACTTACCCTGGGGATCGTCCCGAGGGTCAGGAAGAGGAAACAGCCAAAATGCTGGATCACCAAAGCCTACAGGCAGAGCAGAAACCCAACACAGAGGTGGCAAGTTTTCCTTAGAAGCTGCTACCAACTTCTTCACAAAGCAGTTGTAATGAATGGAAGGGGGGTCACGTCATCACATAGGACATATATGTAGGTCAGTAGTCCCAAAGCTGTGGATGGGCAGAGAGGACCTTTTGCCTGGCAGCTCTCAAAGGAAAGAAATGCTCACAACTTACCCCTGGGACTCCTCTGCGGCTGTAAAGCCCTTGGACCCCAGAGGAAGTATGAAGCACAATTTCATGGGAGCAAAATAGCACAAGGAAAGTTCTTGTTCTTTCAGGGAAGTAAAAACTGACTACGTACCCCTGGGAAGACCTGGAGGCTCAGCAACGGGATGCAGCTGAGAAGCTGGATAATCCTCAACTTCAGCCACATCTGTAAGCAACCACCGATGGGAGCAGTTCTCATCATGTATTGCCACAGACAGCCCCCAAGCACCCCCAAGACAAACAAACACGCGGCCCCTCGGCCCCTTCTTCTGCGGAGCTCTCTAAGCTCCACCAAGGAAGCCAGCGCTCTGCAAAGGGGCAACCCTCAGCGCCGGAGGACACGAAGCAGCATTCGCACTGCGGGGGCACGAGAGCTCCCCGGCCAGCGCCAGGCCAAAGCGGCGCCAGGAAAGGCACGCTTCTGCTCTTGCCAGGGAAGCTCAGGTCCCCCGAGGACTCACCTCCAGCCTGTCCGCGAGGCTCGGCGCCGGCGTCCGGCCACGCAGCTGGATCGCCATCGCCGCCGGGCACCGCTGCAACCGCCCGCGGGGACAACAGCTCCCGTCAGCCAGCGCCAGGCGCCGCTCCAGGCACAGCTCTCGCCCCCGGCCCCCGCCGCCCCCCAGCGCACCCCCCTCCCCGCGGCCCCACGAGCCTCGCCCAGCCGCTCCCGGCCCCCGACGCCGCCTCCCGCCGCCCCGGCCGCTCGCCAGCCGGCCCCGCCGCCCCCAGCCTGCCGCGCCGCCTCCGCCTCCGCCTCCGCCTCCGCCTCCGGCGCCGCCCGCCCGCCCGCCCTACCTGGGCCCGGCGCTGCCCGCGGAGCAGCCCGGCTGTCCCGGGCACGCAGCGCCGCCAGGAGCCCGAGCAGCAGCAGCAGGCGCCGCCCGGCGCCGGACGCCCCCCGCGCTCGCACCATGCTGCCCGGCGCCAGCAGCCGCCCCCCGCCGGCGCCCTCGAGCAACGCGCGCGCGGAGCGGCGTCTGCGGGGCGCGGCGCGGCACAGCCCCGCGCAAAACCCCGCCCTGCAGCACCCCGCCCTGCACCGCCCCGCAGCACGACGCAGCGCAGAGCCCCGCACTGCACCGCAGCGCAGCGCAGCGCAGCACAGCGCAACACCGCGCAGCACGACGCAGCGCAGCGCAGCGCGGGGCCCCTCTGTGAGCTCAGGGCGCGGCGCGGCGCAGCGCGGGGCCCCTCTGTGAGCTCAGGGGCGCCCTCCGCGCGGGAGGCGCAGGGGGCCGCGCACCCCCGCCGCGGCCCGCGCTCCCTCCGCGCGCCGGCGCCGGCGCCGCCCTGTGCGGGCAGCCCGGGCATGCTGGCGGCCGGGGGTGCTGCTGCCGCCCTCGAGGAGCCCCTCGGGGGCAGCCCGGCTCTCTGCCCACACGCTCGCGCCCCTGCGCTCGCCTCGCTGCTCGGCAGCTCCGCGCCAGCGCCTGCTCCGGCCTCGCTCGCTGCTCTCCTTCGCGCCCCGCTGCCGCCGCTCTGCCCCAGCGCCGGCGCCAGCTCTGTGCTTCTGGAGCTGGCCCGGGGGCAGCTGCTGACAGGCGGGGGGGCTCCAGGGCCAAGCCTGTGCCCCAGCTCTCCTCCCCCGCCCCGCTGGGACTCTGCCTGCTAAAGCCCTAAAGAAACACTACATCAAAATGCTGTATTTCTCCGTACGTGTTGCCAGTTTGGCAAAAGAATTGGAGGTGCATCTATCCCTAACTGAACTGTCCTCCATAAAACACAAAAAATCACTCCCACAGGTCAAAAAGCCCCACGCCCGGGTGAAGACCCCTCCCCGAGCATGTGTAGTAGTAAATTGGTGTGTAAGCAGTAGTATAATTGTCTGTACATTACTCTCCAATCAGTGTAAAAGGGAAAGTTGCAAACCTTGCAATGTGTTTGTAAAAATGCTACTTGAAAAGGCGGGGGAGTGTGCTTGATTTGTGGGAAACTGTTACAAGACAACCCTGGGAAGCTCAGAAAGAATGTTCAAACTAGGTAGTTTAGGATAACTTCTATTTTCTGAAAAGAAGCATTCTTTAATCAAGGGCATCCTAGAACTGCTAAAGCCCTAAAAGAAACATTAAATCAAAATGTTTTATTTCTAGGTACATATTGCCAATTTGGCAAAAGAACTGGCGGTGCACGTATCCCTAACTGAAGACCTTGGGACCTGGACTGTCAGTTATTGAACTCAAGCTGTCTAGAGGTAGCCGCTTCGCACAACTTGTATAAAACTTGCTTAGCATGACTAGCTGAATTTGCTGGAGCCTTAGGCCGCACTCCTAGTCCAGTGAGAAAGGGCCCCGGAGCTGGTGGAGGCTGGAAAAATGAGGGAGTTACAAGCAGGTTGCATTCCTGCGCTTCACACTCCGAAAGGGAGGATGTCAAGGCTTTGAAATAAGGCCTGCTTGGGCGCCAGGAGCCTGGGAGACAAAGCCTCCTCTCACTGCGGGAGCAGTGTTCATTAGGAGGTCTGGACTATCTCCTCCTCGTCAGGACCTTGGGAGATAACACCTGCTGTCCCTGCTGGGGCAGTGTCAGTTGCTGGAATGACCATCTCCTCCTCAGGACCTTGAGAGACAGGGGTGGGACCCGGGCAATGAAGAAATCCCTGACCAACCAGTGCAAAAGGGAAAGTTGCAAACCTGGCAATGTGTTTGTCTTGATGCTACTTGAAAAGCTGGAGGCGGGTGCTTGATTTGTGGGAAACCACCGAGCACCCAGGCTTGCGCAGCTCTGAGCTAAATAAGCCAATGTCTCTGCTGAGTGTGTAATTATTGGCTTATTGCACACCGGGCAACGAATCCGCTTTTTGGACAACAGTTTTCTGGCGACCCAGATGGGACCCTCCCTGTAAAGCCTTGCCTGGATCATCTTGCCAGTTCCTGGCGGGGAGACGCTGCTCTTCGGACTCCAGCGCGCACCGACCGTTTTGTTCGGGGACTCCGCGCGCACCCTCCCCAGTCGGAGCGGGTAAGCGGCTCAAAGGTGCAACGCAGTAATTATTAAGAGACATTGCATCGAGGGTATGATATAGGGGCAATTGGTTGTGGTAACCCAGTGTAAGCTTTGTACACATTTGGACAGTGCCGACTGGAGTGTACGAAAGCATAATTGGTAAGAATGTTCTTTTAAGGGTAATAATATGGGAACAGGACAATCTGCAGGGGTATCCCCCTGTTCTCCTTTAGGATGCATCCTGAAACATTGGGATAAGTTTGATGGGGATCCTGTAACAAGGAGAAAATGAAAGGAATACTGTACTCAGTGGTGGCCAATGTATAAAGTGGAGGATGAGGGAAAATGGCCAGAAATGGGAACACTAAACTAGAATACAATTTTGCCACTTATGTTGTTTTGCAGAAGACAGAACAAATGGGATGAGGTCCCATAGGTGGGTTTGTTTTTCTCTCTGAGAAATGATCATGAAAGAAGAAAAAAATGTAAGCTATTGGTCTCTGACTCCAATGTGTTAATGATGATGGAAGACAAAGAGAAAATGCCTCGGTGTTGCTCTGCTTGTAGCATTGGGAAAAGATGTTTAAAAGTGGGTGATGAGGAAGAGGATGTACAATTATTGGTCTCTCCGGAAAGAGATCAAGATAGTGTCGATGGCAGAGGTAAAGGAAGTGAGGCATGTAGCCCAATTGCAGGCAGAACTCGGGCTACTCGGGCTCAACAAAATGCTGTGATTGAGGCCGCGCTGCGTCAAGCAGTGGGACCAGACGGACTGCCTGTAGATGCGAAGGTGCCGTTTTCAACTCCAGATTGAATGAATCGGAAGGAGTCTGCCGGGTCGTACCGAGAAAATCCAGAAAAGATGTATCAATCCTTTAAAATGATAATTGCGAATCATAACCCAGCCTGGCAGGATTTACAGGTGCTTTTAAATACTTTGCTTGCACCTGAGGAGAAGAGACTGGTATTGGACACAGCTCGAGAGGAAAATGAAAGAGAAAGTGCTAGAGATGGAGCGAACCGTTTTCCGCCGGCCCAAGAAGCAGATTGGGATCAAAATACAGGGGCAGGCAGGTTAATGACTAAACAGTAGCAACAGTTAATATTATATGGGGTAAAGCATGGAGTACCTAGGCCCAAGAATATTGCAGAACTATATCAAGTCGCACAGGGTGAGAATGAGGATCCCTCTGCATTTTACGAGCGGTTATGTGAAACCGCCCGAAAATGGACAGACTTGGATCCCGAGGACGAAGCGAACCAGACGACTTTTACTACATTATTTGTAGGACAATTGGCACCAGCTAGAAGGAGAAAGCTTCAGAAAGTAGATGGTATGTTGGGGATGTCAATGTCGCAATTAATAGAAATTGCATCTAAGGTGTACAATAACAGGGAAGAAGCAGAGAGAAAGGAAAAGCAGAAGGAGAAACTGAAAGATAAGAGGCAAAACGCTGCAATCTTGGCAGCTGCATTTGCCCAGGCACAAAATTCCTCTCGGGGAAGAGGCTTTCCAAAAGGACGAGGATGTGGCAGAGGGCATAGAGTAGGAGGGAATTTGGGAAATAGAATTTCACTGAGGAGAGACCGACGTGCGATCTGTAGGGAGAAGGGGCACTGGGGAAGTGAGTGCCCGAAGAAACAATCAGATCACTGGAAACCTCCGTCTGTATCTGTTCCAGAGGCAGATTTGCTCCTGATCAGTACAGAAGATTCAGACTGATGGGGACTGGGGGTTGAGAAACTGGATTCCCCAGCTGGACCCCTGCTTTCAGTAAAGCTGGGGAACAAAACAGTTAAATTTTTAGTAGACACTGGAGCAATGTATTCGGTATTAGACAGCTGTAAGGGACCAATGAGTAAATTCTCTATGCCAGCAATTGGGGCCATGGGAAAGCGAGAGGTCAAACCTTTCTTTCAACCAATTAAATGTAAAATAGGAAATAGAGTGTTAACACATGAATTCTCATATGTGCCAGAATGCCCATTACCCCTAATGGGGAGGGATTTACTGAATAAACTGGGGGCACAGATAATCTTTGATAAAAACAAAGTTCAGGTGCACATTCCACAAAATCGTGCCTGGAAAGCACAAGCCTCTATGTTGCAGAAAGCACTGGATTCTGAACAGGTGGAGAGTGGACCAAGCGCAATTCCCTCCGAAGTAATGGACACAGTAGTCCCTTTTGTGTGGGCAATGCAGAAACCTGGGAGAGCCAGATATGTAGAACCGGTACAGGTGGACTTAAAACAAGGAGCTAAATCGGTAAGGCGAAAACAGCATCCCATGAAGTTAGAGGCCCGTGTTGGACCGGAGCCTATCATTACTAATTTCTTAAAGTAGGGACTGTTGCGAGACTGTCAATCCGAGTACAATAATCCAATCCTGCCTGTTAAAAAACCACATTCACAAGAATATCGTCTAGTACAGGATTTGCGAGCTATTAACCAGATAGCGACTGATGTGCACCCAGTGGTACTCAGTCCACACACTTGGTTAACGACAACAAATGATTCAAATGTCTATTTTACAGTATTGGATTTAAAAGATGCTTTCTTCTGTATCCCTGTGGAGGAACAAAGTCAACAATTATTCGCCTTTGACTGGGAAAGTCCTACAACGAGACGCAAAAAGCAGTTGTGCTGGACAGTACTCCCGCAAGGATTCAAGAACAGCCCTACAATTTTTGGTAAGGTACTCGCAAGAGAATTAGAATTATGGCAAGGTAAGACAGATACCACTACCTTATTACAGTATGTGGACGATATCTTATTGGGGGCAGACACGACTGAAGAATGTAGAGAAACAACCATCAGTTTATTAAATTTGGGGGCAACAGCGGGATATAGGGTGTCTCAGAAAAAAGTACAGATCACGAAGGAAAGCGTAATCTATCTAGGCTTTGAAATATCCCA
Source organism: Dromaius novaehollandiae (assembly GCF_036370855.1). Taxonomy (NCBI): domain Eukaryota; kingdom Metazoa; phylum Chordata; class Aves; order Casuariiformes; family Dromaiidae; genus Dromaius; species Dromaius novaehollandiae. The sequence continues at coordinate 49,170 of NC_088117.1, forward strand.
GGGGGAAAGAAAATTAGGAATCAAAAGGAAAGAAGCGATTTGTCAGATCGCCCCCCGAAAATGAAGACGAGACCTTAGGGGATTTTTAGGAATGGCCGGGGGGTGTCGCCTGTGGATACCTAATTTTGGATTAATGGCAAAGCCTCTCTATGAAGCTGTTAAGGGGCCGGGAGACTTGCTGGAGTGGACTCCAGAGTGCCGAAAAGGATTTGATGAAATCAAGATTGCTGTCATGAGTGCTCCCGCATTAGGACTTCCAAACCTAACAAAGCCATTTGACCTTTACGTACATGAGAGAGGGCACCAGGCGTTGGGAGTGCTCGTACAGACTTTAGGAAACTGGAAAAGACCTGTGGCTTACTTTCCAAAACACTTGGATAAAGTGAGTGCAGGGTGGCCAGGATGCCGGAGAGCAGTTGCAGCTGCTGTGTTGTTGATACAAGAAGCAGGAAAATTGACGTTGGGACAAAAGGTGACTGTTTATGTGCCACATGCTGTTGCAGCAGTTTTAGGACAGAAGGGGCATCACTGGTTATCCGCGAGTAGGATGGTGCAATACCAAGCAGTAATACTTGAGCCAGAAGATGGAACCATGAAAGTGTCTAATACCCTTAATCTGGCATCTTTATTACCACTTGATGAGGAGGGGAGGTTGGCTCATGACTGCCTGCAAACTCTTGCGCGAGCGTATTCCAGCCGTCCGGATTTGAGAGATATTCCATTGCAGAATCCAGATTGGGAATTATTTACTGATGGGAGCAGTTTTATAATAAAGGGAGAAAGAAGGGCTGGAGATGCTGTTGTCACTTTGGAAGAAGAAATCGAAGCAAGATCGCTGCCAGCAAATACATCTGCCCAGAAAGCAGAACTGATTGCTTTAAGCCAGGCTCTGGAAGTATCGGAAGGAAAACGGACCAATGTGTTTACAGAGTCAGAATACGCCTTTGGGGTTATACATGCCCATGGCGCAATTTGGAAGGAAAGAGGATTGCTATCTTCTCAAGGGAATCCTATAAAATAGAGTAAGGAGATTATGGAGCTACTGGAAGCAGCTAATAACCCCAAAGAAATAGCAGTAATGCATTGCAAAGCGCACCAGTCCAGACAGACTGTCATAGTTAAAGGGAACAAAAGGGCCGATGAGGCTGCAAAAAGGGCAGCACTATTCGTGTCGGTGGCAGCCTTAGTTCCAGAGAGAACGCTAAGAATGGAAATTCCGGTAGACACTGAAAAAGAAAATAAATTAGCAGAAATACTGAAATGCATCAAGACTTCCGAAGGATGGTGGGTAGCATCTCCTGGACAATGTGTGGTAACTTTGCTGATAATGAAGAAGCTGATGGAGCAAATACATGATAGTAGCCACATGGGAGCCGAGGCATCGGTTGAAACAGGTAAAAGAGTTGCTGTGGGAGTTAGTATGTTAATAATTGCAAAGGGTATTACACAAAAATGTGAAATCTGTCTTAGAAATAATCCCAAGATTCAGAAGAAGCCCCCCCCTCCCCAGGGGAAGTAAAAAGGGGCGTCATGCCTGAGGATTACTGGCAAATTGATTTTTCTGAATTACCAAGCTGTAATGGATATAAATACTTGTTGGTAATTGTTGACAGCTTTTCAGGATGGCCTGAGGCTTTCCTGTGTCGCACCAATAAAGCAAGGGAGGTAGTGAAAATGTTATTAAAAGAAATCAAAGCAAGATTTGGGGTACCAGAAGGATTTTCTTTGGATAGGGCACCTCATTTTATAGCAGAAATAGTACAGGAAATCTCAAAAATAGCACAAATTAAATGGGATTTACATACCCCCTGGAGGCCACAGTGCAGTGGAAAAGTGGAAAGAATGACTCAAACAATGAAGAGAGAGAGAGGAAAATTGTGTCAGGAGACTCAGATGAAATGGACTGATGTTTTACCTCTGGCATTATTAAGAATCAGAATAACCCCCAGGGTTAGGGAGAAAGTTGGTCCATTTGAGATTCTGTATGGTAAACCTTACACTGTCAATTTAACTGGAAATGACATTCAGATGCACGTTAAGGGCGATCAAATTTTAAGGGATTCTCTCTTGTCTATGGCAGAGGTTCTTACTTCTCTCCGTAGGTACATCCAGTTAAGATCTCCCGTACTTTTAGATTCACCTGTACATTCATTCCAGCCGGGAGATCAAGTACATCTTTGGACCTGGAAGGATGAGCCGTTGACAGAAAAATGGAGAGGACCATATCTTGTACTACTAACAACAAATACTGCTGTGAAACTGCAGGGAATTGGTTCCTGGATCCACTACACCCGAGTGAAAGCAGTGCCTCGAGAGATGTGGAAAGCTGAACAAGTTCAGCCTTTAACGTTACGAGTTGTATTAGAAGCAAATCGGTTTCAAATTTAGATTGTCTTCAGGGAAGAATTGCTTTAATCTGTTTGTTAGGAATAGGGTTAATATCGTTGTTATGGTATCTGTGTAAAAATGATGTTCTCCTTAACAACCAGGGGAGAAATGTGGTGGTTAGTTTTTCTAGGTTCCCTGAGCCAAGCAATTAAAGGGAATCAGGAAGGATTTTGGAGTCACAATCTCCATTTGGAAGTAATTACGAAATCTATGAAGCTAGTTAACCGGAGGGATTGCTGGGTGCGTACCCACTTCCCTGGCCATTCCAACAAGGGCTTCCCGCTAATTGGAGTGCCTCTTAATTTTTCCTTTATGGAATTTATACAACAGATAAGAAATGACAGTGATCAAAGGAAATATGATGAAACCACCGAACAGGAATGGGAATTCCAGAGTGTGACAGGAGATTATTATCAATGTATCCGAAGATGTAATAATAGTAATAAATGGTGGGAGAAAACTGTACTTTATGGAAAACAACCGATCAACTGTACTGGAGCCATTAAGGTAGGAGGTTATAAAAATTGCTATGTTATTGGCATCTCAGGGAGGAGTATGTACAGTAATAAACACTGGTTGCTGTGTATATGTGGATCAAAGCAGGAGAATTTCTGCCGATCTAAATGAAATCTGGAAGCAGACTGAAATCTTACGTGGGGTTCAGAAAGATGATACTTCTTTCGGATTTGAAGAAACATGGAAATGGTTGACTTCCTGGTTCCCTGATGTAAGCTCACGGGTTAAAAACTGTTTAACAATTTTGGGAATGGTGTTAGTAGTTTTTGTATGCATTTATGTAGTGATTCAATGCATTTACAAAAGTAATATGGGAAAGATTTTAAAAGAGTGAGACTAATATGATCATCTAAGTCTCAAAAGGGGGAATTGTTACAAGACAACCCTGGGAAGCTCAGAAAGAATGTTTGAAGTAGGTAGATTAGGATAACTTCTATCTCTCTTTTCTAAAAAACTGAAGCTGTCTAGAGGTAGCCACTTAGATAAAATTTGCTTAGCATGAGTAGCTAAATTTGCTGAAGCCTTAGGCCGCACACTTGCTTAGCATGAGTAGCTAAATGTGCTGAAGCCTTAGGCCGTACTCCTAGTTCAGTAAGAAAGGGCCCCACAGCTGGCGCAGGCTGGAAAGATAAGGGAGTTACAAGCAGTCTGCATTCCTGTGCCCTACTCTCCGAAAGGGAGGATGTCAAGGCTTTGAAATAAGGCCTGCTTGGGCGCCAGGACCTTGGGAAGCAAAGCCTCCTCTCACTGTTGAAACAATGTTAATTAAGGGGTCTGGATTATATCCTCTTCGTCAGGACCTTGGCAGATAACACCTACTGACCCTGCTGGGGCAGTGTCAATTGCTGAAATTACTATCTCCCCTCATCAGGACCTTGAGAGGCAGGGGTGGGAGCCAGGGAATGAAGAAATCACTAACCAATCAGTGCAAAAGGGAAAGCTGCAAACCTGCCAATGTGTTTGTCTTGATGCTACTTGAAAAGTTGGAGGGGGGTGCTTGATTTGTGGGAAACCACCGAGCACCCAGGCTTGCGCAGCTCTGAGCTAAATAAGCCAATGTCTCTGCTGAGTGTGTAATTATTGGCTTATTGCACACCAGGCAACGAATCCGCTTTTCGGACAACAAAAGTGGACCTATATTTGTTGATTAGCAAAGAGAGAATGACCTTACAAAGCTGGAGCTTTGGAAGCAAAGGGCACTGTGTCAACACAGGCTGCTTGCCCTGAGCAGCATTAAGAACAGCAAGAGAGCATAAAGTAATACTTAAACTCCAGTTAACTGAATGTGTAGTTTGCTTCCAGCAGCATCTTGAACTGTCTTTGTTGTCCCGTTCCTTAACCATCTGTGCTGTGCTATTTTTGTTCCAATCACATAGTATCAGTCTTCAAGGATTATGGAGGGTCCTGTATGGTTCCTGTAAGGTGAGAAATAAGCATTTAAAAAATGAAATCAGTTTCAGAGGTCATGGATAAACTGTAAACCAAATGTGATTGTTAAAGCCCCCATTCTTATAACAGTTTGTTAAAAAAAACCCCAAACACCACCAGCTTCAGGCTACTGTTCACTGGAAAACTACTATTACAGTAAGCGCTGACACTATTGATTTGAGTTAGAATGAAATAGAAAAGAAATAGGGCATGTTGCACCTTGCCTAGAATAAGGGCCCAGGAGGGCCCTCATCTTCTGAGGGACAGAAGATTTTACAAAATTAATCAAAATGAAAAATATTCATTTTGCTTAATACATTATTTGAAGTTTCCCAGGTACTTTGTGATGAAAATCTCAACGACCTTTGCACTTCTTTTGTTATTTATTCTTTTTAAAGAGGTATTACAGGAAAGAATTGTCATACTTCTGTAGTGTGTTCATCCTAGAAGTGGCAAACCTGACCTTAATGCTTACTTAGGTGGGACGGGTTTCAAACTCACCTCTCCCACCTCTCACTCTAATGCAGTTGTCATCAGACTATAAAGTTAGTTCTACTGGTTGGACTTGCTATCATCCTGGCTGCTAGAAAAAGCATGACTCTATAGGCTGATGGTTAGGGTTATTAGCAGTGAGACAGACAGTCGACAGGCAGACGGAGTCCTATTTTTTTCTCTTGGGTTTGTTTGTGTACTCTACATATAGCAGTCATCACTCCCTCTACTGGCCTGAATTAAAAAGAAGAGACTGGCTGCGTTTTATAAAGATCCTGATCTTCTCTGAGTATATAGGGAGTATTTTGAAAATACAATAAATATGACATGGGTTTATCATGGTAGATTGTGCCCAACTAATATCTTTTTTGATAGGGTGAATGATTCCATTGAAAAGAAAGATCAACTATCTCTAATCGCACTGGAATTCAGTAAAAGAGTTGGTGCACTGCAATGGAAAAAAATCTTCTGGTTAAAGTGGAGCTTTCTAAAAAACTGTAAGTGATGGGTATGGGGAGGGCACGAGGAGCTAAAAAAATGAAAGCAACAAATATCCATGCTGAAAAAAGTGCTGTATAGTTGAATACAGGTGACTAGTGGACTCCCTTGAGGATCAAGTGTCAGACTGATTTTAGTTAACATTTTCATTTCTGGTCTTGACACAAAAAGAGTACGTGACTGTTTGTTGATGACAAAAAGCTGAGAGGCACTACTAAGTCAGGTGACACCGGCCAACATAGTGGAAGGAAATGGAATGATTGGTACAAAACACAGTGCTAACAAGTGACAATTTGGTTATGTGGGGGCAAAGAAGAACTCTTACAGCTGGAGATATCAGAGATCACCTCCAAGGAAAAGGTGTTAGCTAACCATTGGATGCTTAGGAGCCACAAGACAGCTTCAGGAATAAAACATAAGCAGAAACCATCCTACGGTGTAGCAGATGAAAAAATAGGGAAATGTAAACATAGAAGGCACTTCACCCAGAACTGTGTGTGGTATTTTGGCCAGGCAAGAGGAATTCAAAGTGGAAGAGATGTTAGCAGAAGGAAAAAGGATATACAAACCATTTATAATTCAGGCTGGGCTGTGACATTACTACTTTTTAAACAGGAATAATGGGGCAAAGGACCTAGTTTTATGATGCAGCATGAACAGTATAGTTAAAAGAAAAAATGATAGGATGCAATTCCAAAAGGTCTCTTCCAGTCCTGTATTTTTTCTGCAAATAGTATCTTATCCATAATTTACTCCTAATAAACGATAACCTCCCATCACAACTTACAATAGAAACTACTCCACATTTCTCACAGGGATATATGAGAGCCGTGTGACCTAAGATTCACACCTGACGGCCTGCTCAGCAGAATTTACCAGCTATTTAGAGAGTACATTTCCACTTAAAAACATCTGAAGTACACTTACTGTACGGGATGTTTCATACCCTGGTATTACATGTCCAGTCTATTATTTTCAGATTACAATGCACTGGTTTCTATTCCTTATTGATTCAACATTCTGAATTTCTGTCACGGAGATTATGGCTTCAGTAATTCTGGCAGGTACAGCCTAAGAGGAATCCTGGAAATTAAACCAGAGACTGGTAAGTTTTTCACAAACAATAAATAAAAATGCAGATCAAAAGTTTTTAAAGCTCAAATGATTTTTAAATAAAAGTTCTTTCATGGGCTGTAGTGCTTAGCCGAGACTTAAGGAAAAGTTCCCCATTTGTCTTACTATAAATTGACTTACTAGCTTCAGACTGACAGTGCTTTCTTCATAAAGAAAGGGAGGTTTAAACTGATTAGCTGGCTCTTTTTATAATGCTGGAAAATCTGGCATTTGTGAGGATTTTTTTAAACACAAAACCAACCCATGATAAGCTCTCCTGGTACGGAGCCCTGCAACCAAGTTATCTGGAGATGTTACTGTCAATATTTTCTAGCATGCCAGGGCATCTAATTATACCACCTATTGGTTCAAGAAAAAAGCCTCTTTAAGAGTAGGCAGAGGGTTTTCTTTCTCTGCTTGTTCTTTGTCAAGAGGAAAAGATATTCCACCTCCCATTTTTTTTATGTCTCTTGCCCACAGATCTCAGCTTAGAATCACCATGGCTTTACCTGAAATGCCACCCCTCTTTAGGGGATAAGAAAGGATGTGACCACCCTCCTGGCTTCTGGGTGTAGACAAAGCATTATGAATTTAAACTGTACGACATGGGCATTAGAATAACCCCAAAGAAGACAAGGAAGTGTAAACTACCCAAATTTGCTACGCTAGGCTGCTTTCAACTGCTTCAAAGCGTCTGGGTAGCAACGATGGAAAAAAGAGCACTGGTGCCACCAAAACCTGCCCAGCAGCGGCTGAATTCTGGCGGGTTAGAAGAGTAATGCAACAGGCTGTGCTGAGTAGGTGCAGGGTGGGAGTCGCTGCTGTGCTCGTGGCGAACAAGTCTTTTAGGAGGCCGAGAGGTCTCAGAGCCGTGGCTCTGAAGCGGTCACTGCTCTGGCCATGTGGTAACTTAGACCGATGTAGACTTGGTGCATTTCGGCGACAGCTGGTCGTGCTAAAGTAACGATGAAGCTCTGCTCTTGCTGTTATTCACCGTGCAAGCGTGGAGCTCACCAACCACTTGCGAAGCGGTGCTGGCGGTGTAACGCCGGTGTGCATGAGGTCGAGCGAGCTCGCCAGGAGTGTTTGAGGGTCGGCCTGGGAGATGGGCCTGGCTCCAGCCGCGGCGGGCAGGCGGGGGCTGGCTGTCGAGGGACGGGCTGCTCCAGGAAGAGTTTGCCATACGCCAACTGTAGGGACTCCTTCCACCTCACCCGTGACGCTCCGTGCTTCTTCTCTGCTGGGCTGCGTTGCGCCAATTCCCCTCTCATCTCTCCCCTGCAGAACGTAAGGGGTTGTGCGATGCAGTATATTTGAACGATGCCTTTCCCAGAAATTGCTCCTCAGGAGCTAGCCACGGCAGGGTGAAGGCGAGCGCGCGCAGGCCTCAGCGGGGAGAGCCGCTGGCCCTGCAGGAGCCGTGCGGGAGGTGGGGGCAGCCCCAGCAAACGCCGCGCCCCGGCTCCTGCGGAGCAGCTTCGGCCCCCTGCAGACTGTAAGCGAGGAGAAGGCACCCCAGGCTGCACGAAGCGAGGACTCTCCGGGCCTTTCCTCCTCAGGCCTTCGCTGCAGACGCTCCGGGGCCTCCGGGCCGCTGCGGAGGCGCTGCCGGGGCCCGGCGGCGGCCCCGCCTCCCTCGCCCCGCTACCGTCTCCACGGCAACGCGGGCGCCGCCGAGGCGGAGCGCGGCCGCTGCGGAGCCGTCGGCGGGGGCCGCCGCCATGGAGGCCGGTGCCGAGCGAGTTTCCAGTCAGGCGGCGGCCGAGGGCGGCGCAGAGGAGGCGGCAGCGCCCGGCGACGGCAGCGGGCCTGGGGGCGGCGAGGTGCGCGGGCCGCGGGGAGCCGCCGTCGGGGAGCGCCCTGCCTGGCGCAACCGGCTGCAAGCGGGGCCCCCCGCCGCCGCCCCCCGGCCTGGGCCGGGCCGGGGAGCCGGGCCAGGCGGTGGGAGCGCGCCGTGCAGGGCTTTCTGCCTTCGTGTTCCCCACCGGTCCATTTGGCAAGGAGATGGGTCTCTGAAATGCAGGTTTTTCCTAGGCTTGCATCTCTCCTCTCGCCTCTGGTTTTGGGGCAAACTAGGCGGTTTCGCCTTATTTCTTAGTAAAGCGAGCGCTTTCCCAGCTCCCCTGCAACATCCGAGCACCTGCTCGGCCAGCGCGCTGGCCCTTGCTGCCCTTTGGGGGCATTCTGTTGCTCTGTGTTCAGGTTAATAATATATTTGCTGCTAAAATGCAAATCGGGACACAAGTTCCCAGATAACGTGCTTTTGCCCCCCTGCTTCGAAGGACTTGGTCTGCCCTCACGCTCAGGGTAAGCAGATGGCTGCCGTGATGCCGTTGCCGAGTCCTGGGTCGCTGTCGATGGCTGAACGTGGCCTCAGACCCCAGTGGGGAGAGCGGGAGGCCGGCAGGGGAGGAGGGGATGCTGCCGTGAGCTTTTGGTACAAAGTTTAACCTCTGAAGTGTGAGTGCATCTTCCTGTATGGTGAAAATACCATGAGGAGTGACTAATGTTTCCGGTTCCCTTGTGAGGTTCTTCTCTTCTGCGCCACCTGTGAGTACTGAGCTGCCGTTTTGATTGTCAGGGAAAGCTGCCACGGCAACGTAACTCGAAATCATCCGTTAGGGATCGGTTGTCTGCACGGTGGGACATCTCTTTTTCCGCTTATGAGTTATACCATTGCGCAGATAGAAAATTTAAAATTAGCTCTTTTTCTCTTCCTCTGGAACTCCATTTGCCTATCAATGCTCCCAAGAATCAGTCTAGCAGAGAAACACAGCCTTAATTCTGGCAATATAAAGACCTCGGCATTGCTCCTCACTGTTGTCTTTTGGGGGCAAACTCCGCGTTCTAAGCAAAAGTCCTAACACGCATCAGGCAGAAGCAGTAGCAGCAGCTGCCTGTCTTCGGTGATGATTATTGTGGCAACTCACTTGATAGAGGGTAGTAGTTTTCAGGTTTTGTTGATTGGGCTGAATTTGCATTGGTGACCTAGAAATGAAAGTCTCCACGGCACCATCCTCTGACGAGGCCTTAGGGAAGTTACTTAGCACTTTTCACCTTTTTTCTTTCAAACTAAGAATAGTCATAGTTTATTCAAACTAAGAATAGTCATAGTTTATGCTACAGAATACCAGGGCTACTTTGTTCTCCATAGGGTTCATCCTATCCCTTCAGTTATGCTTTTATTAAAGACAAGCTATATGATTGATTAGGATATTTAGGTGATTTAATTTGAAGAGAAATAACACTGAAGACACATAAATGCCTTTAATAAAGCATTTAAGGAATTGAGGTTTTGATTTAAATGGGAATTTTTTTCAATTACAAAATTTTGATTAATTTCTATAAAACGTCCCCCAAATGTCTGTCTTTTTGCTTAAAAATAATGGATACCTTAAAGTGTTTGTGGCTACAATCAATCACGATTGATCAAATTTCAATCAAAATCCATCAGATGAGTGGGCTGATAGTTAAGGATTTCTTCACTGAAGACAAAAGGCATTATGGACAAGCTTTTGACTTAGCGTCTGTCACCTTGATACAGTTCAGCACTATGTTTACGTACGATACGATGTTTTTTCAGAACTTTCTACTGAGGGTCAGAAGTGCCAGTTTTAGAGTAGCAATCGAATTTATCTTTTTAGCAAGTAGTGCACAAAGGTGTAATCTCCAGGGACTTCACCTGCAGCTGGAAATCAAAGACCTTATGGCAGGGCTGAAGACACATGAGATCAGCAATAAACATATATCGTTTTATTTAAATATTATAATTATTTTATTTATTATACATCTTTAGTTATATTTTATTTATAGTATATTGTTAATTGTATTTTATTTATTATATATTATTAATTATATTTTAAATAAATATAATTGTATTTAATACAAAATTATGTTGACTACTCACTGCAGACTGCATTTTATTGTACTTTAAGAGTATGGGTTGTTAGGTTGAGGGTGAGTAAAATTCATCAGAAGGTAGGGGTTGGGCATTTATTTGAGTGATAGCTCTTTCTCCAAGCAGAGTTTTGTCATTTGGAAGTAGGAATATTCTCTATGTGTGGAGGTTCTTTCCTTCTGTAATGAAAAAAATGATTTATAAGCATGTTAGCTAGGTGTTTTTCGTTTGGTTTTACTGGGTTTTATGTATTCGGCTGCTTGTTTTTTAGCAAAATACGTGTTTTCATGGCTATGCTGAATGCCCTGTTTTGTCGGATGCAAAATTTCCCAACCAAATGTGTATTGGGATACAGGTCTTTGTGAGAGGTGTTGAACACTTTGATAGGTCTTGGTTTAGCCTGCATCATTTGGCAGCATATCAACGATATGAACACTGAGACACATCTGCTAAAATAGTATGATCTTCCATCATGATTGCTACATGATGGAAGAGCTGCTGTGGCAACTGGTAAAATCTTGGTGGAGTTTTGAAGACAGTGACTACAGTGAAGTTGAGATTTTGCCTAGTCTTTCTTAACTGTATAACAGTTTCATCCTCAGTTTCCTGCACCTTGTTAGTGCTGCTCTGTTGCATTAAGGAGGCAATTAAAAATTCACTTATTTCTGTCCTCTGAACGGTATCATTCTTACTGTCCCTTCTCTTTGTGGTGGATTACAGAGATACACGGGACAGTTGTACATGGACCATCGCCATGGGAAAGGGATATGCTACTGGCCTGATGGTTCCAAATTCATTGGAGCGTTTTATCTCAGCCACGTAGAAGGCTATGGGACTCGGGAATGGAAGGACGGCAGAAAATTTCAGGTAACTGGAAAAATGTTGTGCTATTACCATGATTTCCCTGCCTTTCAAAGTCAGCATGAGTACAGGAAAATTTGAGTGTTTTTTTTTTTTTTCAGGCAGCTCCATTAGTGTTTGGGTTGTTTAGAGCAAAAGTGTCATGCCTCAGTCTCCAGTAAGCTAGATTGCTCTCTTGAACTACTCAACTTCTACTGTACACAACTTTTGCTTAGGGAAATATTGAAGGAGATAATGTGATACTGTCTGTCTAGAACTGAAAATCTGATGCCTGGAAGAGTGTCTTTTTCCAGTTTCTAATGTAGAAGTCTTCAGTATTTACTCCCCTTGCTAGATGAAGAACTCATTAGCTAGTCAGTACTCTCAACAGACATATTAAGAAGCCAGCAATATGAAACTGAAAAATACTGCATTTGAAGAGACTGTGGAGACAAAGAGCATTCTGGAGTATCGAGATAGCTAGTTGTCTCTTTTGTATCATTTCCAGGCCTGCTGCTACTAGTAGAAGCTAGAAAACTTGTTTTCTAAGAGTTTATAATTCTTTGTTTTCAAAGAAGAAGAAGGTGTATCTGAAAAGTGCCCAGCGTAGGGCAGCCCTCCCCTCATACTGATACATGGGTATCTCTGCAACAGGAAACAGTGCTTCATCAGATAATCCAAAAGATATAACAAAACAACATACACAGCTGGCATTCATTGTAAAGTCCAGCAAAATTTAGATAATAATTTAGGGCACTATATTTCCCCTACAGTCATCTCAATCACTTTTAGCCTCTTTCTGTGTGTGAATCCTCACTGAGTTCCTGTGAAATCTGGTAGAAATTGTTATAAAAAAGAGAGGAAGGTCAGGGATATACTTGAGGATGCTCCAAGGTACACATTCTGAACCCCGTAAGACATGGTTCAGTATCGCGTTTTTATTGTGTGGCAAATATAAACCTGAATTAGTTCAACAGTGTTGGCTGTCACTACTTTCAAACTGCTGCCTATTCTTTCCATGTAGAAATCTGCAAGTGCGTGAGTGTATGTGCAAGTACAGATGTTTACAAAATAAAATAACATCCTGAAGCATTTTCTCCTCTACAGGTTACTTCCCACAACGATATTGTCAATCTTCTTCTCGATAGTGGAGCTGATGTGAATAAGTGTAGTGATGAAGGATTATCTGCTCTCTCCATGTGCTTTATTCTGTATTATCCAGCAGAATCTTTTAAGGGTAATATTGCTGAGAGGAACTTGCACAGCTGCAAGGTTGGTTTATTTCTAATCTAAAATGTCAGAATCATGATATATTCTCGTCTCAAGCTGTAAGTTTACTTTTCGGAATTACTTTACTGTGTTGACTCCCTAGGAAAAAGCCAGAACTTTTGTGCATCTTGCACTCTGAGGATGCAGAGTATTCTCTGCTCTCACTACTAAGTCCTACTTCAAATGACCAAGCTCCAGTGCAGAAACAAGCTTACTCTGCAGTTGAAATAGGGCACTGTATTAATAGCACAGATGTGAGGCCACGTCTGCTAGGTATTTAAGACAGTGAAGATGCAGCGGGCAACTGGTGGGAATTACGAAAGCATCCCAGCAGGACAAGAGGATTTAGGTGGTTCTGATAGCACAGAGTCCTGCTGGCATGGTTGAAGTGTCAAGCAAGAAGCAATTCAACTGTCAGAGGAGTCTCTTGACCCTTAGGGAGTGTTTACAAAGGAAGACTCATGACCCTAGGCTTCCTCCTGCCAAAAAGAGAAGTACCTGCTTTAAATTGTCCTGTGGAGGAGCATGATACATATTTTGTAAGAGTACAAACCATGCAGTGGGGAAGGAGATGATAACAAGGGTGAAGCAGAGGGTCAGGAATCTCCAAACAGTCTGAGAAGATAGAAGGAATCAAAGAGGGGCCTAGGCAGGTAGGGACTGTGTGGTAGAAATGTAAGGATGTTGCTGAGGCTGTCAGAAGAGGCTACACAGGTCTAAATGCCCTCAAGAAACTTGTTGGAAATGAACTACAGAATAGTTTTTGGTTGCTGTAAAATACCTGTTCAAGTTCCAAGAGTATGTTTAAGTGGTGGCCCGTTACCAAAGTTGCAAGACTTCTGTGGGAAGGAAAGAAAGAGAGAGAGAGAGATGTATATAAAGCAGATGCTCAGAGATTCACAGAAAATCAGTGTGAAACTATTACTTCTCATTTTGGAGTGAGAAAAGGAAATTAGGAATAAACAGGATTTGTTTCTGTCACGGTCTCTAAGATTCAGAAAGGAAAATGTGCTTTGCTTTCTCTTTTCCTCTGAGTTGAATACGAATCCAGAAGATTTGGAAACAGTGGTCTTGGAGGTCCTAGTTCTACATTCTCGTGCAAAATAATGCAGGTTGAAAATCTGTAAGAGTCTTGTAAGCATGTTTTACTCACAAAGGAAATTGAGCAAGAAAATGTTCAGTTATTTGGTTTATTTTTAAAAAAAACAGTTACAAATTACTTCTAAATGATTTCCCTATCTGTTGTTAACTGAATTCCATTATTATTACATGCTCTTGTATTACTGTTATTACTTGTATTATTGTTCTGATGACTGAATATGCTGACTCACCCATTGAAAGTGTGGTTTTTCATTTTTGTAACTACTTTCTTTTATTTTTTTAATCTTCAAGCAGAACGAACAATCAGAACCGTCAGAAACAGCTAATGTGTCTGAAGGCGTAATCTCAGAGTAAGTCTCACTTATGCCCTATGAATGGGAGACAGAGTCTCCTAAGTCTCTTTGAACATAGAAGGCAACAATTAGTATTTCACATATTTCACAGAAGGGTGCAGCTATTGCAGGAAAAGCTAGTCAGATGTCAGTATATTTTTGTTTGCTTAACTATAGAAATCTTGTGTTCATATCAGTAGAAGCCACTCGTTTATATGCTCTGTTATAATTCAGGTTGGCAGAGTGTGAAGAGTGACGCTGGAAAGTGTAGTTCAAGCTAAGGACCTCATGCTTGAACAAGACAAGCTTTCCTGATTGCATACTTTGCAGCTTGTCACAGTCTGCTATGCACACCTGCAGTGTAGTGTGGATATGAGGAAAGATAAGAATATATTCAGCTTACTCTTTGAAGTTTTGACTACATTTGACCGTGCTGGTTGTTTTCTACAGGTGTCTGTTTAGCCGCGTGGCCTGAAATGTAGTCTTTTTGTCTTGCTTTTATGGATCCCCCAAAGGGCCACATCTTGCCTTTTGTTTTGCCTCCAGAGCAGTCCCCAAAGATGATGAAATTTTTGTGTTGGGTTTTATGCCAGCGTAGGTCACTTTGACGTCTTAGAATTCCCACAATGAAAATTCCCTGTTGGCCTTCTTGCCCTTCATCCCTTGCATTTGGCTTTTGTGGCACATCTTGCCACCTCCCTTGCTTCTCTCATGAATATTGTGTGTGCGTTGCATGTTTTTCATTGGAATATAAAGATGCACTGAATGTAGGGCTTGTGAGTAAAAATGAGTTAATGCCATGTGAGAAAAGAGGAGCCTCTGCCCAGATCACTATGTGGTAGAGTTTCTGGGTGATATCCAAGGACTGTTTGCTTTTTTTGATGGTGTTAGGTTTCTTTTTTAGGGGTGTGCATGTGTATTTTGCCTCCATGGAAATACAGATGGAATCATCAGCCTGCTGAAATACACTGTCCTAGTCCAGCATAGCTCTTGTTCCAGCTTTGGTTAAGGGAAACACAGAAAAAGTATCTCTGTTTTCTTGGGATGGATGAATGAAGTACGATAGAGGAAAGAACCTTCCAAACAGTCTTAGATGACAGGAAGGAGGAGTCAGTCTGTTTCTGTCATTAAACAAGTCTCACACTAAACGTTTAGAAGTGACACATGAGTGAACAGTGGAGATGCAGGGAACCTTACTTTGCCTATCCATTCCCATGCAATCCGAAGGAACTGCTTTTAAGTGCTGCCTTTTTAGTTTGGAGGGGTGAGATGTCCTCTTCAGGTAATAATATTGTTGCCTGGGTGGAGCACGGCAGTTGTTGTGACACTGCTCTAAAGAATGAAGTCTTGTCTCTGCCAAATGCCATTTTTAATGTCTGCACCTGGGAGTCATCTTAGTTCACCATCATTTAGAGGTTTTTTGCAAGATGCTAATGAGTGATTCTGGTATTTTCCATGTCAACTTTAGACAGCAGAAGAGATGGGCAACAATCCAGCTGCTGCTTCACCGAGGTGCAGATCCCAATGCATGCTGGATACCAGCACCCCTTCTCTTCCTTGCCGTTAAAGCTGCAGATGCAGAAGCAGTGAAACTCCTCTTAGAAAGGGGAGCCAGGACTGATGTGTGGCTTCCATCCAAGGTTTTATTGCATTATAATTGATAATGATGTAGGATTCTAGATGAGTGCAGCAGCTTCTGTGTCCTGCTGTAAAATCTGCAAGTAAGAACCAGGTTTAGAACGGACAAAAAGCTGTTTAAAGTGATTATCCTGTTCAAAGAACTATTTTATAGAAAGAACTCAAAGCTCCTTATTCCCTGAGTTTTCCTTCCTCATTATGTTTTCTTGTTGCCAAGCCCATGCATGACTGGGGAATGCTTGTGAAGCTGCTCCTCAAGTTGGTAACAGCTGTTGTGATTTTGGTACGTTGTGTATCTGGTACCTTGAGCTTTCCACTGTCCCGTAACTCAGTTTGTAGGTTCATGGTGGCTGAAAGTGAGACACAGTATGTGGGAAGAAGAAGCTGGGATTATTCTGTTGAAAATATTTGGTACTGTTTTAAGTTGCGATAAACAGGAGTCTTAATGCTATGTTTCTTTTTTCAGTTTGGGGGTCTAACCCCTCTCCACATAGCTGTATCTATTCCTGGGGAGGAAGGAGTCCAGATAACACAGTACCTCCTGCATTCTGCACCAGATCTTGATGCAAGGGCAGAAGATGGAAATGAGGTATATGGTCCAGACCAGGTATGTTGCTTTGTGAGCTCAGCTTCTTGCAGCTCTTGAAGGCTGCACAATACATAAGCAGGGAGTTGAGCTTCCTGCCTGCTTGATTTCCGTGAAATTTTTGCATCCTATTGGAATAACTATGGTCCTTAAAAAAAAAAAAAAAAAAAAAAAAAAAGCCACTGGAGGTTTGTATTATTGGGTTACAGTAAACACATCCATGTGTTTTGATGCCCCAGAACATTTTTGCTATCATGCCTCGTTTAAGGCAGAGGTTAAAAGTCTCTTGTGGGCAGTCTGGTATAAATGCCTGAAGGTATAATGAGAGCAGTGAACATAGGACCACTGTCAGAAACAGACACATGATGGGACCTGCTTGTTTCATCTCCATGGAGCCTGCCTACTTGTTTTTGTTTTGTTTTGTTTACCTTGAACACAGACTCTTTCTGCTGGATTCCTGCAGCATTCACTGTGCCCCCAGAGTTACAGAAAGATAGCTCTGCAGTAAACTTTTTTGGTAGTACAGAACTTTTTGGTTAGGGTTGCCATTTTTTATGATAATTGTCTACTTGTGATGGAGTTATACCAGCGAAAAGTGCTCTTTTTGGCATTTGTTACCTGAGGAGTTACTTTACGTTATAGTACTTAAATCATTTCACAGAATTACCAAACAGTTGAGAGTTTGGAAGGGACCTCTGAAGATCGTCTGGTCCAAAACCCCAGCTCAAAGGAGGGTCAATGAGAGCAAGTTGCTCAGGACCTTGTCCAGTTGGGCTTTGAATATCTCCAGGAATGGAGACTCCATGGCCTCTCTGGGCAACCTCTTCCCGTGTTTGATCACCCTCACAGGGAAAAAAGATTTTTATTATGTTCAAGTGGAATTTCCTGTCTTTCAATTCCTGCCCATTGCTTCTTGTCCTGCCACTGGGTGCCACTGAGAAGAGTAAGGCTCCAGCTTGTTTACTCCCTCCCATCAGGTATTTATACACATTGATAAGATCCCCCGAGCCTTCTCTTCTCAAGGCTAAACAATCCCAGATCTCTCAGCCTCTCCTTGCACGAGAGATGCTCCAGTTCCTTAATCCTCTTTGTGGTCCTTTGCTGGACTTGCTCCAGAGGAGTCCAGAACTAGACACACAGATGTGGTCTGACCTGGGCTGAACAGAGGGGAAGGATCACCTCCATTGACCTGCTGGCAATGCTCTTTCTAATGCTGCCCACGATGCTGTTGGCCTGCTTTGCTGCAAAGGCACGTTACTGGTCATGTTCAGCTTGTCCACCAGGACCCCCAGGTCCTTTTCTGCAGAGCTACTTTCCAGTAGGTCAGCCCCCAGCATATACTGGTGCCTGGGGTTATTCCTTCCCAGGGGCAGGACTCTGCACTTCCCTTTGTTGAACTTCATGAGGTTCCCCTCTGCCCATCTGTCCAGTCTCTCGAGGTCCCTCTGAATGGCAGTGCAGCCCTCTGGTGTATCAGCCACTCCTCCCAGTTTGGGATCATCAGCAAACTTGCTGAGGGTGCACTCTATCCCTTCATCCAGGTCAATTAGTAAACAGTAGTAAACAACTTAACCAGTATTGTCCTTGTATTGACCCCTGTAGGTGCACCACTGGTGACTGGCCCTCGGCTGAACTTCATGCCACTGATCATAACCCTTTGAATCCGGTAGTTCAGCTAGTTTTCAGTCCTCACTGTCCATTTATGTAAGCCATACTTTAGGAGCTTGTCTATGCAGACGTTGTGGGAAAAAGTTTTGACAGCCTTACTGACATCAAGGTAAATGACATCCACTGCTCTCCCATCTTTCACCAAACTGGTCATCTCCTTGTAGAAGGCTATCAAGTTGTTCAGGCTCGATTTCCCCTTTGTAAATCCAAGCTGACGACTCCCATTCACTTTCTTTTCCTTAGTATTTTTGGAAATGGCTTCTCAGAGGATGTGCTTCATCACCTTCCCAGGGATTGAAATGAGGCTGACATACTTGTAATTCTGCAGATCCTCCTTCTTGCCCTTCCCGAATATAGGAGTGACATTTGCTTTCTTCCAGTCCTCAGGAACCTCACCTGGTTGCCATGACATTTCAAAGATAATCGAGTGACCTTGCAATGACATTGATGGGCTCCCTGACATCCCATCAGGTCCTAGTCACTTGAAAAATGAGTTGGCTTGTGTAACAGGAAAGATAAGATTTGTCTTGCCATGACAGTGGCTAAGGTGAATGTCTGTTTGCAGTCCAGGGAGGTTTAGATAGCTTCTTCAGTTTGTATTGCAGTACTTTCTCCTTTAGTAGCAATCAGGATGACTTGGTACCTATTTGCAAACAGTATGCAGTTATAAAATGCCCAGATGCAGTGCAGGCTATATTACTTTCTGACATACCATTTTTTATTTTTTTATATTGGTCTGGTAAGCCTATATTCATGCACCTTAAATGAATGACATGTGAATGAACTTGAGTGAAGACCCTTTTTGCCTGATAGCTTGCTTCTTTCTTCCCACCCCTCACTGTATCATTTGGCCCAGTAAAAGTTATTAAATTCTGTCTGTAAAATTTTCCTTCCCTGGATTCCTCCAGTGGAATCAAATTTCTTAATGTGCAGTGCTGAAGATGATTTAGGCAGATGGAATCTGAATGTAAAGAAGGAAGTAGAAAAAGGGTGGCCATTGTTTTGGTGAGGCTGAACAAGTCTCGTCCATGATTGACATCCAGAGCAATGGGTGACCAAGCAGTTTATTTTCTTCTGTATGTCTCTGAGCTATGTTACAAATGTTCACATAATTTCACTTAGGTTCCTCTGCCTCAAACCAGAGAAACCCAGTTGTCCCGTGGTGTCACTGTGCACCTGAAGAATGAAGCAGGACCACCAAAAGGGTACTTCTCCTCCTATTTTGGTCCTGTTCCAGAAGAAGGTGGAAGGAGTGCATTGCATATTGCATGCGAAAGAGAGGATAACTGTGAGGTAAGAGCATGGCATCCGAGGTTCTGCTCATAGAGAGTACTTATAAGCTAAACTCCCCAAATGACATATCTGGGGAATGAATACTTTTCATCCCTCTGTAAGGAGCTGATTGAATTCCCAGGATAAACTCCTTACCTTGTGAATTATTAGTGTTGTACGGATTAAAAACCCATTAGCACTTGAGAAAAAAATATTTCTTAAGTCTTTAGAATTCTGTTTAACACAGGAAATTCCTCTGCTTAAGTTTCCATTAGTGACTTGGCCATTAAGTTTTACTATTCACGAGGCCAATTTGAAGCTGGACAGTCTGAGTTTTCTCATGTGCTAACCTTTGAGCATTTGGGTTTTTACCGTAGTAACATTCTTCTAGCAGATTTACGAGGTGTGCACTTGGAGGAAGGAGAGGTTTTTGAGAGAGGAGATGTACTTCTTCAGAGGCAAGCTTACGTATACCCTTTGGCAGCAGGGTTAATGAGATTTGGTAACCTGATGGAGAGGTTTATGCATAACACTACCATGCTTGGGGTTCTTAGCCATGAGAAAATGGAGGTATATTTTTGCTATAGGATCATAGCTTAGGTGAAAGGCTTGGACGTGTTTTATGCTGCTCATTTTGTTCATTATTGTTACATATATATTATATTTAAAAGTTCACATTATTATGATCTAATTCCACCTTTTTCTGCACCTGCCTACACAGCATGCCAGAGATGTTATCCGCCTCCTTTTAATGCATAAGGCAAATCCAAACACACTGTGGAGTGGCCATTCACCACTTTCCTTAGCAATCGCCAGTGGGAATGATTTGGTGAGCATCTTTGAGTTCCTCTTTACACGTGTTGTACTCCTCCATTTGTCTCTGCCTTCTCTGATGACAGGCAGACTTGGGTAACTAGTTATGTTTGCCATAATTCATTCCCAGTGAAAGTACTAAATTTGCTTTTCTTTCAAACCTGTGGATGTTGCATGAGCTGAACTAGAGGAGCCCTGTAGTATGACAGTGATAGCTAGAAATATTTGGTAAGATTCAGAAGGGTATAGCATTCAGAGAAGAGTATCCATTTTTATGAATCACAAGAACATGCAGTTCTCTTACAGGCTACCTCCCCACTCAAATCATCCCAGCCAAATGTTAAAACACTTTGCTTCTGGATATAAGAAAAAAAATGTAGCTCTTTGAGGGTAAGGAGTATGCTTTTCTAGGAAAAGATCAGTGATCACACTTGGAAAGGATCTGGGCATTACGGGGCTCAGCACTGCACAGAGGAGGCTTACAGCTCACACAGTAGAGTGCAATATGTGAAGTCAGCACCTACCTTCCCTGAGCAGGGAATGGCCTGCCTTCTGCTCAGACAAGGCCCTTAAGAGTGGGTCCACAGCAGCCAGCATGCTGCGAGAGAAAGTGTACCAGCAAAACAGGTAATGGTGACAAAGTGGTGTGTCTGCAGTGCTCTGCTCCTCTTGGAATACAGCTCCAGGCTCCTGGTTCATCTTCTTTGTGGAAAACAAGGGAGGAGAGTGAGGGGGTAAGAGTTGCACCCAGGCTGCCCACTAAGCTCAGCCGTTGTGCAGGCAACCAGCCAGCACAAGGCCAGGGGAAGAACAATTGGAAGGGAGCAAGCGTGACTGTGTAGCCTAGTGGTTCAGGTAATAAGCTGATAGGGGCAGGGTTTGGGTCTAATTTCTGTTTCTCGGGTTACTTTCTCCTGTGTAAAAGCACGCTAATAATTCAGTCAGGCATTGTCTTGGAAATGCAGATGTGAACAAAGCAAGGGGAAGCCACTTTCAGTGTTACTGATGAAATCAAAATTTTACCTCTCGTTCTGTCACTGCAAGTTTTATACTGTGTGTTAGGATTAATGGTAGATCATAATGGAAAAGATCTACTGTGTATTGTTACTTTCTAGTTATATTTATTTCAGTAGAAAGTTATCAATCATCTGGATACAATATAATAGGGAGCTACAGGATGGACTGCAGAAGTAGATACAGTAGAAATGGATGCAGCCAAATACAGTAGAAAATAGATTCTGTATCAAATGTTTGAACCAGAACATTTTTCCTTATGTTATCTTTGTTTCTTTTAAAAGACAATTTAGGTATTTTTCTGGGAAAAAAGAGTTTACTGCATCTTTGATTTGTTTGTACAGAAAAGATGAAATTTCAGGACTTCCCACGGAATGGAAAGTCCCATATCCAACACATTCTACTGCTTCTCCTGCCCCTCTCAGAGGGTAACATTCAATGGAGTGATGATCTAATAGACCATAAATGTTCAACCTCTCTAATCCTTATCTTTATGGTAAAACATAGGTGGTTTTAGTATATTTTATGAAACCTACCCTATAGCATCTTGGTCTGGCTGGGGTATCGCTTTTCTGCTGTGGAACTGTCAAAATGCATCTCCAGCAATTATCTGTTGCATTTGCAGGCAGTGGTCGAACTCCTCAAACATGGGGCTGATCCAAATCTGCCATTAAGCAGAGCAGTAAGAAGTGCCCTCTGTACAGCTGTCAGTACCACATATGAACAGAAGAGAACAAAAGCACAGAGGATTGCTTTGGTGAGAGAAATGTGGGGTTTTTTTTGTTGTTTTTAACTTCAGGAAAAGCAGTAATTTTTATCAGGTGTGTTGAGTTCCATTTCTCTTTAATGGGCAAGCTGATTTTTTTTTTTTTCAGAACAATTCATTTGTGTCTCTTCCCAATGCTATTTGTTTGTCTCCTAAGGAATAGAGGTTTTGTAAGGAAATTCGTTTTCATGTTTGAGTGAAGGTGATGGCAACCTCCTTGTGTAGAAGAGGAAACACTGCATTTAAAGCAGATGGGGGGTTGCCCATGGCCCTGTCAGATCTGACTGTTACCTTGTTTGTAAACACAGCTGGCATCCACATGAAGAAAGATGCATTGCATTTGATTGTGCTATATAAAGTAGTTGATAAAGTGCACTTTCTCACCTATGATGAGCTCAATGGAAGCATTTGGCCTTGTGAAAATTGGACATTTTTCCCTCGTCCCATAAAGCACAGAGCTGACCTCATTGAGAATGGAGGGGAGGAAGACTGCCGTTGAGGAGCACTAGGAGAGGAGGTGATTTCTCCAGCCGGGTTCTGTTCTACCCCTGCGTCACTAGTTGTCCGTGCTTCATCTGTTGCTGCAAGCTTCATCTGTTGCTGCAAGATTAGGTTGTGAGATATCCAGAAATAAATAGCAAATGCCTCCAAGGAGGTTTTATTTACAAAACACATGTAGATTTAACAGTCCATCAACGGCTCTCCAGTGGCAGAAGAAATGCACAATTTGGTACACAGAGTAGCCACACAAATCGAGGTTAAGCTCTGATATTCAGCCCTGTCTCTAACTGTGGCATGGACACAGTATAGTTAGAAAGCTGGATGTCAAATGTTTTGCTTTCTTTTTTCAGGTTGATAAGCTGCTTGAAGCTGGCGCGGATATCCTTGCACCAGTTACTTTTAGGGAAGGACAGCAAAAAGCAGTGGGAACAGCTGTCGACTATGCCTATTTTGAATATTTTCAGGTATGACTTCAGTTCCCATAACTGAAGATACCGTGTTCTTTGCATTCATCAGAACAAACAGCCTCTTGTGTCCTTAGGATTTGTCTAGGGCCTTCTTCAGAAGCTTTCACTGAAAATTTACTTTTCCCTTCATTTGTCTTGAGACTCATTTCATTTGCTGCCAAACTTATAACCACCCGAAGACTGAATACCTCTAGTAGTTTTGCCTGTGAAGGCAATCCTTGTTGTCACATTTTATAGTAAGATTCTGTTCATAATTGGTTTGTAAAGAGTTAGCTGTAATTCTACATCCAGCCATTAAAAACGGAAGTAACGTGCGTTTCCATGAGGCTACAATCAAAACAGGAAAAGCTGTTATGAGATATATATATGTATAGTAGATAATAAATTTAGGTATGTTATAAGCTATGATAATAAATTACTGATCAGTCAAACTTCAAAATAAAGGGTTAACCACTTATTAAAGTCATCCTTAATCATTATTTAACCCCTTATAAAAAGAATCTTCCTATGAAGTATAACTAAGAATTTTCTGCCCAGTTTTTTTTTTTGGGGGGGGGGGGGGCGGGGGATGTATTTGTTTAAAAAAAATTTTGAAATGGTCTGCGATGCTGTAACAGTTTCTAATTAGAAATGAATCTGCCTTTGGGTCATATAAGTAATTTTTTTTGATAGCTTTATTGTGAATAAGAAAGTTTACATGACAAAGAATCTTTGTTTCTTAGCAGCGTCAGAGATTAAGTGGTTTGGTTCTTGAGAGAATCATTTGTTGAATAATGCAAAAAATAGAGAATTACTTAATATATTAAACTAGGAAACTGCAGGGATGGGAAGGAAAGCCAAGTTATACTGCAGATTGTTTGCCTCTGGGACATAAACAGTAGATGTTCTGAAAAGAACAAAAGTAATGGTGAGTCTTGGGCACCTTGCAGTAGAGCAGCCACATTCAAGCTACTTGAGAAAGTGCAACATGGTACCTCCATTCCTAAGGTGGGGTACAGCTCATTGCTACTACAGTCCTGTGACTGTGGGATCCATCACTGCATCTCACTGGCAGAGCAGCCTACTTGGAGCTAATGTGGTTTTCTGCATCCCGCTGCAGTGTTCCGTGTAGATAGTAAAATTGTTATTCTTTGGCTTGCAGTCGCAACTGATCCTCAAATAGGAAATGCAATTTAAACAATTAGCAGTTGTAATCACTGGCCAGCCTTGGTCAGCATTCTCCAGGTATCTTACTTCTTTCCTGTCTTGCTCTGGTCTGCCTTAGGCTTTTGCATCTTGGGTTTAATATGCTCCTTGCTGGCACTAATAGGGAGCAGTGTGGGAAACAGAGAAACTTAATAGTGGCCAAACAGTGCCCTCTAGCAGTCTTTCCATTTTCAGGAAGCTTTCCTGTGTTGCCAGAAGTGCTGGGAGAGGAGGAGAGCCCTGCAAAATGACGGCAGCTTCTCCCTTGAAGAAAAATTGTTTTAGTTAACTTGTTGAGCACTCACTGAACAGATAATCGGAACAACTAGACTGTTTAATATGGACATCTCCTGTGCCAGGATTAAGCAGGGATGATACTGTGCTTTTAGACTGGTTTGACTTGAAACACTTACTTGTTAGATTTGTTCTCCCATACATTAGCATATTAACTCCTGGTGTGTTGCAGGATAGGAGAATTGCTCACACACCATACCATGTACTGACAGCATCTGAGCGGGAGATTTTTCAAAAACGCCAATCACTGATGGAACACATTACTGGGAAGCTCCGTGAGCGTGTCATCCTGAAAGAGAAAGAATGGAATCAGGAAGAGCTGCGAAGATCCAAGAAATGTTAGTTCAAGCTTAAGGGTGGCACTGCCTGGTGTGGAGAGGAAATTTACTGTTATTAGTTCCAGTATTGTTGTCTGAAAGGATAGCTCTTTCTCAAAACCAGTCCTACATAAGCAGTGAGGAGATGTAGGGGTTCTACAAACGTTAAAGAGAATGAACAAGTCACTGTGAAGGAAATTTTGAATATAGGCTTAGTGCCTATGCACTGCTTCCTCGTGAATTCCTATACAAGATCTGTTACCACGTGTTATGGAGTAATTGAGTGAGCTTGTTCCTCTTTCACAGATGGACCTTTGAATTGCTTTGTATTTGGTGCAGGTAGCAGTGTGCATTCAGTGGTGACTGTGGACAGCTAGCATATGTCCATTCCCCGTGGTAACTTGCTCCCAGGTCCTTTCCTGGGATTCCCACTGTATTAATGCTCTTCTACTCCTAGAGTGGTGACAATAAATATGTAAATTAAGGTCATTTGAATGACTTCCTGAGTAGTGCTCAAATACGTGGTGAAGCCAGGCTTAGACTCTAGATCTCCCAATACCACTATAATCTGAAAAATGTTTCATATATTCACTGTGAAAAATATCCAAATGAGGAGTAGAAGGCAATGTTACCTAGAACTATTATGTCTCACATTTTTCATAATCTTACTTTCAAGAAGGATGTTGTTTTAGTGTGTCTGATACACATCATCATATTGATTATGTTTGCCCAGTTGATCAACAACTGTCCTGTGGCTAAGCAGAGTTTTAAGGAAAGGTGTCTTGTGACTAGTATTCTAATTCTCAGATCCTAAGTAGGAATGCTGATTTTTTTCCCCCCCTTCTTTATGTTGGTGTAGTGGATTCAAATATTCGTACATCTGCTTCAAAGAAGAAATCGGGGAGCCATCATGCGAAAGAAGTGAGGTAGGTGGAAGACACTGCATGCAAGTGTTGACTGTTCTTAGCCAAAAATATTATGTCCTGTTTTTTCCTCACCAGGCTTAATGTCACCCTACCATGTTTTTTCTTTTCTAATTGTTTCCTCTTTAGTGTGTCCAGTCTTGTCAGCTACAGACAGCTTCTTCCTCTGTTCTGATCACATCATTCCTTTTCAGCTTCAGACTCTGCCAGGAGAGTCTGCATAATATTCAGTCTTCTCGTGATAAGCAGTGTGGCCTGGTATCTTAAGCTAATTCATGACATCAGTGGCTTAGGGTAGCTTACAAATACTAAGAAATGGACACAGACAAGTTTTGTGGCTTGCATTTCTGGTCTCTAAATCAGGAAAGACTTCTAGAGTTTGAACATTAGTCTTGGAATTGTAGCATTCTCAGCGGTTTGAGTTACGGAGGAAATAGTTGGCTCAAGGATACTGTACTCTGTCATCAGTTTCTTCTGAGCAAGGCACTCTCATCATCCTGAACTTTGTCTCAGTATTTGAATCAAGTGAGAATTTGAATCATGGTCAGGAACTGAGGCACTTTTCGCGGGCATAAGTTGTGAGGTAGTATTTCTGCTGAACCAAAATGGATCAACAGTAGCATAAGATGCAGAAATAGCCGGAAGAATGTAAACCAAGAACTAAAATGAAATCTGGAAGGTTAAAGCAGCACACAAACGTTTTACAAATAGATGTTAGGGATGACTTGCAGGCAGAGATGAGATCTCAGTGAAAATTGCTAGCCATTTCCTTTGCCAGAATTGTGCAAGTTTTGTTTTCTCAATTAGTTTCAACAGCTGCCTGTCTGGTCACTATAGCCCAAGAATGGGAATTTCGCATAAACTTCCAAGTGCAAGACTTGTATCATGTTCTCAACATACAGCCCTAGGCAAATATGCAAGGTTATGATTTGTAATTGGACAGGCCTTTAAATTTACAGCCAAAGGAGACAGCAACTGGTAGACAACTTATTATTTCAGGGATCCTGCCACTCTCTCCTGAAACTCTTTCCCTGCAAAGGCCTGATTCTACCCAAGCTCCTTGTTTGCCACCCTCTGTTCTTGGCTCCATGGAAGGATGGGAACAATTTACCAGCTTATCTGTACAGTAACTGGAGTTCCTTGATATCATTGTTCCTATTTAGCTGTGGCTTATCCTCTGCTGACTACCACTGTGCCCACACTGTAGCTATCCTCTCATAGAACATTTGTTACTCTCAGGGAACTGATCCTTGGTCTTTTTCTCTTCTGGGGACTCTGCAGAAAAGTTGCTGCAGTTTCCAATTCAAGTTGGATGAATTGTTTTTGTAAAGACCTCTGTTGGACTGTGGCTGTGCTTTGACTGGATACTGACAGGAGTTGTCTGGGTCATTGCCTGCTACCTCCCTTAGCAAGGCATTTAATGGAATCCATGTCACATGACTAGAATGCTATAAAATCTGATTTGGTGTTAAGTGTAATGCATCCAGTGTTGCCTCTGATGCCTCTTAGCTCTTTAAAATTATACTAACACATGAATGAATCTATTGCATGAAATCACCTTTGGCTTTATGTTGTGGTCAAATTTCATAAGTGCAGAACAATTTGGCTCAGACCACATTAGGGAAATCGGTGCTGTAAGGGATTCTTAAATGCTCTGAAAAGGATATAGGTACATAGGCCAATTTGCACTTAGTAACATTCTACTTCCCAGTCCCACTGAAAATCTTTGCCTAAGCACTCTTTGCTGCTTCTTCCAGCTTTGCTGTGTTGCAGGGACCTGGCTGTAGCCCTGTTTGCCTCTGCAATATTCCAGTAGGTTCTGTCAGTTTTTTTAAGTCTGCCTGCTTGGCTTTATTTCTGGCCGCATATTGTCTGCCCTGCCTGCCAGTTTGAAAGTGAATACCTCCAGACTCGGTTGTTACGAGCAAACTGAAGCACACCATGCACTAGGATGCAGATGTTGATTTGGTAAAGGCTTGGGAGTGTTCCTCACTAGGACGTTTGACTTTTCTAGGGGCTGGTGTGCAGCCCGGTCCCCAAATACTCCTAGGATAAGCTGCAGGGTCTCCTGTTTCTTTATCCGTGAATATTACGACATTTATATTTCTATATTGTGAGCCATTTTGATATAATTTTACTGTGATGAACAAACGTTGTCAGACTAAGAAAAAACTTCAAACAAACAATATTGTGCTTTTTTTTTATAACTGCCTTTGTTCTAGGACACCGTTTTTTAAATACTGCTATCAGTGCGGACGTTCTGTTGGTGTTCAGCTGACATCTTGCATTCATTGCCATGAAATCTTCACTTGCAGTGAAGCTTGCAGAAGGAAATCCTGGAAGGAGCGGCATAGGCATGAGTGTTCGGGATTGCTGGGTAGGTCTGACAGTCACTAGTATGTGTGTACAGTTGTTTGTGCATGTTTTACTGAGCTGGAATGTCTTCCTTGTAATGGCTCAGTAAAATGTGTTTTGGTTACAATTTAAACAAAAAAAATTCAGTTATTCCCTTGAATAGCTGTGTCTGTAAAACCATCAGCTTTAAGAGAGCTACTAATGTGTCATTACAGTCAGTTTCAAGAGAGAAGAATCTTTCAGGTGAGCACAGAACAAAAGGAAGATGCTCCTGAAGACTAATGTTCATTACTGAAATCATAAATATACAACTTTCCAAGCTGAAGAACCTCAATACATCTAACAAGCTAGGAGGAACGGGGCTTTCAGTACAAACTTTACCTCTATCTGCATATTAGAATAGAAATCTACGAGATTTCTGACCTTTGTGCATTGAATCATTGATACCACCCTACTGTGGTTCAGGTAAACTGCAGCATTTGTCATTGACAAAAAAAAGGACATTATACACGTTATACACATGCACACACTACACAGCAGTAGAAGACTGGCATAGTGGATTTATACAAGAAATTAAAGTGCTGTCACCATATGAGATGCTCGCATATGAGCCACAATGAGGAATCTGAAATGTGAAGATAAATAAGGAACTGCTGCCATTCTGAGGCTGATCTGTCTTTTAGTGGCTGTCCAGCCACTAAAAAGTCGGTCCAGGATGGGTCTTTTAAATCTGGGTACTTGTAAAACCTGTGAAGGGAGTGAGGCCTGTCCAACTGGAGATGATTTATATGAAGCATACATGCTTATCCGTATGGGTTCTAAACATCTTCTAGCGGTTTTCCCAAGATAAGATATCAGTGGTGTACTTCCCAGATTATATGGGAATAAATGAAACTGTTCTTAATAACGGGAGATTTCCCTTGCACCTTAATCAAGTGCTTTTTCTTCTTCCTGTTCCTTTCATAAAGTTTTGTTACACTCCTGCATATAATTAAAGCTTTTGAGTTTCACTCTTTTCTGGAAGCTACCTTTCACCCACTTACACACTTCTGCTTTTACAGCATTTGATGTATGAGAACTGCAACACGTGTATACAGAACACTCTGTTTTTACTACTATTTTTTCATATGTTTGGGATGGAAATGGGAACAGACTTAGAAAGGGAAGTCCTGAAGACTGTGAATCGGAACCACTAGAAAACAATAAAAATGATCTGGGGGAATGGTAGAGGCTTCTGGAAAAACGGCACGGTGCATGCCACAGAAGGGTAACCAACCAGCTTGAGTTCGGTCAGACTCTGTCTTTAAGCACACAGTGTGTTGCTGACTGTCCTGCACCCTGACAGGCATGCTGACTTCTCTAAGCAACCATCATGGGCCAGTCAAAGCAGGACACTGGAATGGAGACAAAGTAGCAGCTACTCCACTCAGCTTAATTTTTGCATCATCCTCAAAGTGATAGAGAAGAATAATGAAGTGATAATAAAAAAACATGTTCGGAGCAGAATGTGCCTTGATAGATGCTGCAGAAGCAGCAAATAAAGCTGAAGGGCACAGGTCAGATCTGATAAATTATAGCCCAACCCACAGACAGCAGAGATTTTACCACTTTAATGGCAATATATTGCTTATTTATGTTAAAAGATTTGACTTGAGAAAAGATTAGGAATTTTCCTAAAATATGAAAGGATCAGATATCTGATAAAACTCCTAGACCAATGAGGCATTTGAGCTTGTTTGACTAATGAAATCAATATATACATACCTTCCAGTGAAAATGTCTTTGCTCACAAGGTGTTCCTTAGTCAAATTGTTTTCAATGGTTAATCCATTCTGGAACTACTGACAGATGAAAGAATCCTTGATGTGTGTATTTCAAGTCATGCTATTTATTTTCTTGAAACCAAAATGAAAGACTGAGCTTCTAAAGATAGAGCCTGGCAGAAGCACTTACTGCTTAAATGGCATTGTCCTTCCCTTTTGCTTTTGAACATCTGAGCAACTCAGTAGTTAGAGCTTGGGTGAGTGAGGTGTTGAGTCTTCACTGCTGAATTGTGACTGTTAACAGCTGCCATCCATATCTTCCTCTTCAAAACTCTTCCTGTTTTCTGGAGTTCCAGTTCCTCACCTTTGTTTACATGAACAAAAAAAAAAAAGAAAAAGAAAAAAGAAAAAAGAAAACTGACATTGAAGAAAATGGTTATTTAAAATTAATGGAAAGCTTTTGTTCTTAAAAAAAGTTATGATGGACTGTTTGAACTGTTTTGTTGGAGCAGCTTCTCTTGGACGCCATCTCCAAGCATATGAACCCTGCCAGACCATCTGGTGACCAGTTATGCAAAACAGGGGCGTCCTTGGCTGCAAGGGATGCACCAAAATAACACAGTTAAAAGTTCACTGGCTAATGATAACCATACAGCCCATGTGCACATTCTTGCTACAGATGGAAGGCAATGGTGGAGAATACATGGGAAGAGAAGGAAATAATGGGAAATAGAGAATGATAGGGAATATACTGGGAATAGATGGGAATGATGGGGGAAATTAGGGAGTAGAAATGATGGGGAACAGATGGAATAATAGGAAATTGCAGGGAATAGATGCAGAATAGAAGGGGGTATAGTAAGGAATAGCTAGGAATAGAAAGAAATTATGAGGAATAGTTCTGAATAGATGGGAATGACAGGGAGTAGAAGAGAATGATACACAATGCAGGGACTAGAAAGAAATTGAACACCTAAGGGAGCAGAAAGACAGAAAAGCATACAGAAAGGCGATAGAAGGAATGGAAGGAGATAGAAAGGACAGGCCCAGTTTAGACATGTTGTATCTGTGAAGTGCGAATGGTCATTATCATATCACAGAGTAACAGATTGATAGTTTTGGCCTTCTGTCAGCCTGGGGACACTTGAAATGGTGACCTAGATGCTACACACTGGAACCATCTCTGTCAGCAGACTTAATATGTTTTTGAAAGTATTTTGAAGGAGATGTAGAAAAACAGTCCTGAATATACTGTGAAGTATAGCAGCTACACACTACACACTGGTTTGGTAGATAGACTTTAGTGGTGGATAGACCACTTCCAGTCCATCAGTTAAAAAAGACTTTTCCAGAGAGCAGGGACTGCAAGAACTTGCTAGTGTACTCTTTACCTCTACTTTTCGCATCAAAAATAACATCCAGAAGATCCTTCCAACACTGTTTAAATGCCCTATAATGTTTTGGTTGTGGGTTTTTTCCTAAGTGTCAAAGCTCAGAAAGCTGGTCAAGTCATTCCAGCTAAACAGTGCTAACAACAGAGCCCTGAAATGCTGTCAGGCTCCTTTGTTGAAGAAAAAATGATCAAACAAACCTGAAAACCCACAGAATAGTTTATAAAGATCAGATTCTTATTTTTACTCTTTTAATATATAAGTATTAAATCTTTGTAAATTTCTGACCTGTATAAAGTATTCTCCAACTACTGGGGTTTTTTGGTAAATATGTTAAGTAATTCCCCCGCCTCTTCAGCAGCTTTCTCACACTAATGCATGTATTTCTGTAGAAGTGTATAATCCCTTTTAATTGTTCATAATATCTTGTCTACTGTGTATTCCACAGTGTCTTTCCATATTGTTTTATTGCTGCTCAAGATGATCTAGTATCTAAATCTGTGGCCAAGACAGTCTGAGCTTGAGGGAAGGTCAATTAATATGTTTCATTTGGTGTGGGGATGACAGATTAGATTTCTGATCTGTTATCTGTCCAAAAGCTGTGTTAAGTTTCTGCAATGATTACAGCTGGCAGAATACGCAAGCTTATTTAGACTAGGGATTTATATCATGACTAGTAAAGGCACATGGTTATTCCTGTATTAACCAAATGTTTACTTGATTAAAAAAAAAATCTGTGTGGAGGGCCTTTAATAGAGGTCCAGTTTCTTGGGAACTTCCACTGCAGCTCCTGTAAAGCTGTTGGAGATAAATGGAGTGAGAAACAACTGTTTCTAGAGCTGCTTTTAAACAAAAACAGAGCTCTAAAAGCTCTTTTTTTAATTAACCCCAAGGTATGTATTATATAAGTACCATCGGAAGGTTATCCAGATAATCTGTGAAACATTTTTTTAAACTGCTGAATCTGTTCTTGGCATCTTTTATGCCCTGTATCTATTCAGAAGGCATAGCAGTAAATTTAAGAGGCCTTACTGTCTCTCTTCAGTCTTCTCACTGCTCCTCCTTAGTTCCTGGTTTTTGGCAGTTCTGGGTGACACCCTTTCAAGCACAGTTGTGTCGTCCTCTTGAAGCTGTGCATATGCCTGTTGTGTTGCATTCAGTGGAGCAGTACAGAAGCTCTGTGACCGAACCGTCAGGGCACTGTTATGTAATGTACAATTTAAGTCCGTTTTTCAGCATAAAGTCAGCAGTACAGCTAGGAAACATTTTTCAGAATTCGTGGAACAAGTGTGAGTGTGTTCATGTACCAAGATTTTTTCTTGGTAATAAACTTTTCTTTTTAACCAGTGTCTTCCTTCTTTTTTAATTTTAAGGTGCCAGGGATTTTTAGGGGAGGTGTGGGGGTTGTTTTATTTCTTTTTCCTCTCCCATGGTTGTCTTTCATCGAAAATGACCTGAAATTCCCCAACTCAGATCAGTTTGAGCAGTTCAGTCTGTTACTCTGAGAACCTCTGAACTTCCCCTCACCCCACCTTTTCAGGACCTTTCCTTTTCAGTTCCTTTCTCTTTTCTCTTTACTTTTTCTCCCTCGTCCTCTTCCTTTTGACTTGATGGCAGTGTAATTAGCATTTATTTTGTGCCCTAGGAGAAAAACTCTCAATGGTTAATTGAGTCCTGAAGTAACTAATAGTCAGCTTTAACCACAGTATTAAGACACTCTTAAATGTATTTACAAGAAGAAACAAGTATCCCTTACACTCCTGTATGTGGTCATTGTTGTCTAGGAAGTTATAGGTAGGTAAGTAGGTAGCCACTGCTGTCCAAGATAGAGTTGGTCTGTCTGTTGACATCACACTTGATAAACTGAGCCACAATAGGAACATTTTAAGTCTTGTACCTATATCTAGTTTATTGTTCCTAGGAAAACAAAGGTCACCTACACAAATATGGTGGTTTATTTTGCAGAGAAGAGTAGAGGTCAAGCACCTCTGGATGCAAGCAGTGCGGCATGCAAAAAGGATGCCATTGGCAAAAAGGGGGAAAAAAGAAGAGAAGAGAAAGATGAAAGGCGAAAGAGAAGAAAAAGTAAAGTTAGGAAGGGTGGAAGACAGCATCACAGGAAGGATGACTAACTTGTTTCAAGTCACACCTACTATTGTATGGGCAACATTTTTATAGGATTGTATACATTCTGCCTTGTACTCCACTTCTAGTGAGGTTAAAAATGACCTAATCTGACAAGTTTTGAGAAACTAAAGCCAAAGTCTTTCCAAGATGCTACATATGAGCTAAAGGACAGGTAATTCTACTAGATTCATTGAAACCAACCTGGGAATGGGGGGTACATACAAGTTAGGTATTAAGTAGATATATTTACTATTAAAAATGTATCAAACTCCCCATTGGTTTTACTGGTCTAATGCAATGTATATTTATTTTTAAACCAGTATGGCCCATAATTAAACTTCATTACATATATTCCCTCCCGTGGGGGACGGAGGGCCCATCTGCAAAACAGACTTGCTGTCTAGGGAGGTTCGCTGCTTGCTGGGGGCTCAGATCTGGGATGCTGTAGAGAGGTTGCTGAGGCTTGTCCAGTCCTTGGACTATTACCCCTTTCTGCTCATTCACATGCAAACTGATGATCCTATCAGGAGTCTTTGAATGTACCAAGAGTGACTACATGGCTCTGGGGGGGGGGGGGGGAGGAGTGAGGTCATGGGGGGCTAGGTGGTTTTCTCCTTGATACTACTGGTGAAGGGAAGAGGCTTAAGGAGGAGTGGATGGATCCTGACATTCAGCACCTGGTTATGCAGCTGTGTTGATGACAGGGATTTGGCTTTGAAACCACAGGACCCTTTTTGAGAATTGAGGACTGATAAGACGAGATGGAATCCACCTGCAAAGATGTTTTCCATCTCTGCCAACAGACTGACCAACCTGGTGAGAAAACTAGGAAAGATGGGGGAGGGAGATGACAACCCACAGTCAAGTGGGAAAGTGCTGGACTGGGTTGGCAAGCAAAAGCTGCAGGGTGGTGTAGATGAGAATCCTCAAAATTAACAGAACAGGGCAGAATGAGGTTCACCCCAAGTGCACACACATAAGTAAGAAAGTACAAAAAGGACAGCATTGCGGGGGAAGCTCTTATCCTTTTCCTGGGAAGTAGGTTGAACTGAGTGCCTCTCAGAAGGATCTTTACACTAATGCATGCAGCATAAGGAACAAACAGGAGGAATTAGGTGTGCATGCAGTTACAGGGCTATGTTCTCATTGGGATCATCAGGACGTGGTGGGATAGCTCATACAACTAGAGCGCTACAATGGATGAATACAGGCTGTTTAGGAAGGACAGGCTGGGAAAGTGAGGAGAGGGAGTCGCCCTCTATGTGAGACGACAACTGGAATGCATGAAGCCCTGCCTACAGAAGGGAGATGAGCCAGCTGAGAGCTTATGGGTCAGGATTAATGGGCAGACCAATATAGGCAATGTTGTTGTGAGTGTCTGCTACAGACCACCTGATCAGGAAGAAGCAGAGAGAAGGCAAAGATACTGAATGTATTTCTTGCTTCAGTCTTCACTGCTAAGACCAGCCCTGAGGAATCCCAGACCCTGGAGACAAGGGAGAAAGTCTGGAGAAAGGAAGACTTGGTTAAGGAGGCTCAGGTTAGAGATCATTTAACCAAACTTGACATCCACAGGTCCATGGGCCTTGATGGGATTCACCCATGAGTGCTGAGGGAGCTGGCCAATGTCATTGCAAGGCCACTCTCAACCATCTTTGAAAGGACATGGAGAACAAGAGAGGTACCTGAGGACTGGAAGAAAGCAAATGTCACTCCAATCTTCAAAAAGGGCAAGAAGGAGGGCCCAGGGACCCAACACGATCCCTGGGAAGGTGATGGAGCAGCTCATTGTGGATACCATCTCCAAGCATATGAAGGACAAGAAGGTGATTGGGAGATGTCAGCACAAGGGGATGCCAGTTCACAAGGGGAAAGCATGCTTAGCCAATCTGATGGCCTTCTGTGATGGAATGACTGGCTGGGGAGATGAGGGCAGAGCAGGGGATGTCGTCTCCCTTGACTTCAGGAAGGCTTTGGATACTGTCTCTCGTAACATCCTCTAGGCAAGCTGATGCAGTAGGGGTGAGATGAGCACAGTGAGGTGGACTGAAAGCTGGCTGAAAGGCAGAGCTCAGAGGGTTGTGATGAGTGTCGCAAAGTCTAGCTGGAGCCCTGTAGCTAGTGGTGTTCCCCCAGGGGTCAATACTGGCTCCAATCCTGTTCAACTTAGTCATCAGAGACCTGGATGAAGGGACAGAGGGCACCCTCAGCAAGTTTGCTGATGATGGAGAGGAGAGGATGATACACCAGAGGGCTGCGCTGCCATTCAGAGGGACCTCGAGAGGCTGGACAGATGGGCAGAGGGGAACCTCATGACGTTCAACAAAGGGAAATGCAGAGTCCTGCCCCTGGGGAGGAATAACCCCAGGCACCAGTAGAGGATGGGGCCTGATGTGCTGCAAAGCAGCTCTGCAGAGAAGGACCTGGCAGTTCCTGGTGGACAGCAAGTGGAACAAGAGCCAGCAGTGTGCCTTTGCAGAAAAAGAGGCCAACAGCATCATGGTCTGCATTAGGAAGAGCGTTGCCTGCAGGTGGAGGGAGGTAACCCTCCCCCTCTACTCAGCCCTGGTGAGGCTGCATCTGGAGTACCGTATCCAGTTCTGGGCTCTCCAATATGAGACATGGAGCTACGGGAGCAAGCGCAACGAAGGGCTACTAAGATGGTGAAGGGACTAGAGCGTGTCTTATAGGAAGAAAGGCTGAGAGAGCTGTGCCTGTTGAGCCTGGAGAAGAGAAGACAGAGGGGGAACCTTATGAATGTGTTTAAATATCTGAAGGGAGGGTGTCAGGAGGGTGGGACCAGACTCTTTTCAGTGGTGTCCAGTGATAGGACAAGAGTCAACAGGCACAAACGGAAACACAGGAAGTTCCGTCAGGACATAAGGAGAAACTTCTTTCCTGTGAGGGTGACTGAGCACTGGAACAGGTAGCCCAGAAAGGCTGTGGATTCCCCATCCTTGGAGATGTTCAAAAGCTGTGTGGACAGGGTCCTGGGCAACGTGCTGTAGGTGACCCTGCTTGAGCGGGCGAGGGGGGGGTGTTGGACTAGATGATCTCCAGAGGTGCCTTCCAACCTCTATCATTCTGTGATTCTGTGGAGCAGATGAAGCCTTCTTCAGAAAACTGGAAGAAGCCTCATGTTCACCGGCCCTGGTCCTCATGGGGGACTTTAACTACCCTGATATCTGCCGCAGGAACAACACAGCAGGGCACAAGCAAGCCAAGAGGTTCCTGGAGTGCATCAGTGACAACTTCCTGATTCAGGTGATTGAGGAGCCAGCGAGGAGAGGCAGTCTGCTAGACCTTGTACTTACAAACAAGGCAGGACTGGTCAGAGATGTGGAAGCTGTGGGCAGCCTTGGCAACAGCAACCACAGGATGATGGAGTTCAGGATCCTGCAAGGAAGGAGCAAGGCAAAAAGCAGAATCACAACCCTGGGCTTCAGGAGTGCAGACTCTGGCCTGTTCAGGGCCCTGCTTGGAAGAAACCCATGGGATGCAGCCCTGGAGAGGAGTCCAGAAGTTCAGTACATGCTGGGGGCCAACCTGCTGAAGAGCAACTTTGCAGAAAATGACTTGAGGGTCCTGGTGGACAACAAGCTGAACATGACCAGCAATGTGCCTTTGCAGCAAAGCAGGCCAACAGCATCGTGGGCAGCATTAGAAAGAGCGTTGCCAGCAGGCCAATGGAGGTGATCCTTCCCCTCTGTTCAGCACAGGTCAGACCACATCTGAAGTGCTGTGTCCAGTTCTGGGCTCCACAGTACAAGGCAGACATGGAGCTACTGGAGCAAGCCCAGCGAAGGACCACAAAGAGGATTAAGGAACTGGAGCATCTCTCGTGCAAGGAGAGGCTGAGAGATCTGGGATTGTTTAGCTCTGAGAAGGCCCAGGGGGATCTTATCAATGTGTATAAATACCTGATGGGAGGGAGTAAACAAGCTGGAGCCTCACTCTTCTCCGTGGCACCCAGTGGCAGGACAAGAAGCAATGGGCAGGAATTGAAAGACAGGAAATTCCACTTGAACATAATAAAAATCTTTTTTTCCTGTGAGGGTGATCAAACATGGGAAGAGGTTGCCCAGAGAGGCCATGGAGTCTCCATTCCTGGAGATATTCAAAGCCCAACTGGACAAGGTCCTGAGCTCTCGCTGACCCTGCTTTGAGTCAGGGGGATGGACTACAGACTCCTAGAGGGTCCTTCCAACCTCAACAATTCTGTGATTCTGTGGTTATATGATTACCACAACCAGCTCCACAGAAACCTTGCATGCAAAAGCAAAACAGAGAGGAGCGTTAAAGCTCTTCTTGGGGGGAGGGGGGGGAAACAGAGATTTGGAGTTAGAAAAAAGTTACTCAGGTCAATATTTTGCTATAGAAAAGATTCAAACAGATTCATACAGAAAGTTTCAAAAATAATGTCCTTGTCACTGCCTTCTCGTGCAGAGAGTTTGCTATTAACCTACTTGAGAACTTTCCATGATAAACAGTTCCTGCCCCACAGAAATCTCTTATTGAGTGCCATGTGCCGTATCAAGGGATTCTCGCTTGCTTTGGATTTGTTGCTTTGAAGGGAAGTTATAGGGAACAGGAGTGGGTAGGGAAGGAGCAGTTGCTTCAGGATGGTGATTCTTGGTATTTTGCTTTTAAAATTCTTATTTCTTTAAAGGGTTTTTTGTTGGGGCTTAATAATCTAGAGAAGAAAATGAACAAACATGTGCCATCTCTGTAAAGTGAGAACCAGAAAGACAGAGTAGTGGATTTAGAATTGTCTTTCTTTCAGCCTGCTCTTTTGTGCCATAGTTTTTTATGTTTTAAGTAAGACTGAGGGTCATTAAACACTTTGAGAGCACATCTATTTATTGTTTATAGATGTTGAACAGCCTGTTGGTGGGGGGCATGGAATAGCAAAATAAAGTCTATCTTTGCTTTAAGCAGATGCACTTCTGTCTCTATTCCCCATCTATTCACTGCCATTCCCTATTATGCCATCTGTTCCCTATCATTGCCTTCTTCTCCCCATAATTTCTACTCTCTGATTTCTCCATCATTCCTGCCTATTCCCAGTATATTCCCTATCATTCTTTTCCCATCATTTTCTTCTGTTCCTATGTATTCTCCATCATTGCCTACCATTTCATCTGTAGCAAGAATGTGCACACGGCCACACGGGTACTGTTACCAGGTGAACTTTTAAGCCTATTAAATGTTGATGCTTACATCAAAGCATGGGGAGAAACATGTGAGGACCCTGCTTACCTCTCTGTCTTCAGTTCTGCATGGCTGAGAGATGGAGTGTGACAGGACTTTTCTGGTTGTTGCTCAGAAATCAGCCGCTCAAGTCTGCCTGTAGTGCACTCCTACCCCTTGGGAGTTCTACTAAGCTCACTTGCCACCTGGAAATCCATATTGCTCCTGATGTTAGTGCTGACAAGTTAGCTGATCTTTCACTGCATGATTTGATGGTGAAAGGTATATCCGGTTTGGTAATGTCCATCTCTACCTCTAGATTGTTGTTCTGACTGTCTAGACCATCTCCCGGCACGCTGGGCAGGTGATGAATGAAAACAGCAGGTTTATTGGCCTTGCACGAATCTTAAGTTTACCTCTTTCTAGGATGAATACCAGTGATGCTCCGTCATCTTTCAAACACAGAGAAGTTGCAGATCAGTGGTGTCAGTAACACACCTGCTGATTTAGTTAAGCAGCTTCCCTATGGTAGTGGTATGTTTGTGTTCCTCAGCACTCCATGGTGTTAGTCTGAGGCACCCTCAGTTCCTCTGTTTCGCTCCCAAGGCAGAGAGGCATTGAGGCAAGCAGAGGAGGCTCCACAGCTGGCTGTCCAGAAAAGGGAACCCATAAGGCTGTGGAAAGCTATGTCCACACTTTGCCATGTGATGCTACACGAGGACTGCCATGTTAGGGACAAAGTAGATGCTGCAGTCAAACAAGACATGCTATTTGAGGCCAGAGCCTTTCCAAGCCTGGGTTATCTTCCTGAAGCTGGACTTTAGCCCCCGAGCAGGGCAATCTGTATTGCCTTGACTCCCATTAGAAGCTCATGTTTCTTCTAGCTCTCTCCTGGGGCACAGAACAGGCCATGAGGAGAGACCCTTTTCATTGGGTCTGAAAGCCCCATCCTGCACAAGCTCGAGTGACACCGCTCCGCCTTGAGCTCAGTTGCTGAGGAAGGTATGGGGAGAAGAAACCTCCGCGCACACACTCTTCATGCCAACCTCACAGTCCCTCCTGCACTACTGCAGTTGCAGCTCTCGACTCCTCCCCTCTCTGGGGCAAAGGAGCAGGAAAGAGAGGGATTTTCCTTAACCACGAAGAATGTGGCTCCAGCAGAAGAATTATGTAATGACCCTTTAAACTGCCCCCAGAGCAGGGACTGAAACACATTCCCTGTCTCTGAGCTGTCCTTTTCCTGACCCTGCAAAGCTCGCATATTGCTCAGTGCAGAGCAATGCACACCTTGCCAAGGACAGATGCACAACAATTTGGAGATTTGGTTTTATTCAACACAAGAACGCTTTGGCAGCACAGCTGGCAGTTGCTGGTTCACATTGTGCTGGACTGGCTCTCTAGCCCTGAGAAGTGAAAAGAAGTTCAGTTTTAGGTACAGAAAGAAAGCAAGGAAATACAGCAGGCCTAATGCAGGCCAGGTATTAATGGAGCCGCTTTGAGCAGCATTTCAGTGGTCTCTGTGATACGGCACAGGCACTCCTGCCCAAGCCTGTGAGAAGTCCCCAGTGCAACTAATCAGTCGGGGGCTGAGTCAAGTGGGAACTGAGTCAGGCAGTACCTGCGATGGAGTGAATAGGTATCAACCCCCAGGGCAAAGGGTCTTGGTGTCTGTACTCTGAGAGGGTAGGACAGGCTTGCCAGTCTGAAAATGGAGAGCCGAACGTTGGACAAATCCTTATGTCTTCAGCCACCTATGTCCAAAGCGGAAATCTTATTCTGAGTCATCAGCAACTTCCCCTTCAGTTAAGGACTGTCTGACCAAGGCCACAGGCTCAGAAGTGTGCTGCTGTCCCTCCCACGGGAGGTGCCAGGAGAAGTCCCTCTAGGTGCTGCTGGAAGTGGAAGGAGAGAGGGACACCCCAGTGCAGCAGATAGCTCTTTACTCACTTGAGCCTCCTCTTCATGATCCCTCTGTCTACTGATCTCTCTTGTCTGTCCCTGCGTGACCTTCACCAGAGATGTCACTGCTGCGAGCAATGCCTGCGTTTTCCTAGGAGAAATGTGCCTGCAAAAGCAGGGAGAAACCCTCTCTCATGCTCTGGTTGAAACCTTCCTGCCTCTCACCTTCCCCAGGCCCTGCACACAGAGTCTCACTGGTGCCCACAGCACTCTTCAACGCAGGATGAGGTTTAGGCATTTGCTTTGGGCTGCAGAAAGGCACCTGGAGTTGGGGGCTCCTGACCCCAGGTCTCCCCATGGCGTGACAGCTCAGAGGAGAGCCATGGATCAGGGATTTGGATCCTTGACCCTGCAGATGGGTCAGTGCTACTCAGCTGCCCCAGGCCTTGGCACGACTTGCTCCATACTTACCTTTTTGGCGGTATCTCCAGCGAGTTGTCACCCTCCTTCTCTGAGGATGATTCGCCATCCTCTTTCCAGTTCCCCATCATTCTCTCTATGAGATCTGGGCTGGTCACCTTCCTCCTCATGCTGGCAGAAGGGATTTGCGTGGTGCCCCAAGGAACAGTGGGTTTCTGCAAAGGAAGGGAGAATCTCAGACAAGCATGCTGCAAAGACACAGGGCTGTTTGCCAGCGTACAGATCCCAGGGGTGAATTCTGGCCAGGATACTGTGGCAGTAGAGGGGGAACCAGAAGAAGGACCTCCGCCTGCCCCAGGAGTTGGATGCTGGAGTCTGACCAGGGTTTCACTGCATCGCCCAATTGACCCTTTCTCATGAGACTCCTGCCATTTTGCAGTAACAGTTCCATGAATACTTGAAATAGCCTGAAATCTCAAGCTCCTCTGTAGGAGAGAGATGTTTTTTTCCTGTCTAGTTTAAAATGCTGCCAGTACCGTGGCCCTCTGTAGCTTATCCTTTCCTCTCCCAGGGATCGGTGGTGCCAATTTTTCCTTTTCTTTCCTTCTGTCTTTCTCTTTCTTCTGCCATTCTTTCTTCTCCTGTCTTTCTACAGCTTGAAGTTCATGGAGACCTCTTTGGTGTCGTTTCTTAACCTGGAGGATTCTTCTCTGGAGGGCCACAGAAATGTAACAGCAGCAATGTCAGTCTCATCTGCTTTTGTTTTTATATTCATTATTATTATTGATTTCTCACTCTCTTTTCTGCCCCTTTTTGTCAGCTGTGTTTTGCTCCTGAATTATCGTGGGCTCAACCAAGGTGTGAACTAACCAATGATCTAAAAAACTCCTATTTCCTATCCCAGAAAAGCCTGGCATTTTGATTTTGAACTCCATTATGAATAGCGGCAAGGAAGGTGTTCTAATGTGTTTCATGAGACAACAGAAGTGAAGAGCAGATTCTAAACATACAGTAACCCCCATCTTTTAAAGTAGACTCCAGGAGAAGTCACTTAATGTACAAATGAGCACACACTGCGACATCTTTTCAGAGTCAATGGCTGCACAACTGTGCTTTTCTACAATAAACTACTACGCAAACATTGCATCAATCCCTATTATATACCTGCTCTTTTGTCTTAATAGCTTCAGCAATAAAGTTTACAAGTTTTGGTCCAGCACGAGGGATTTCTTTCTTTTTGGCTTCCACTTTCTTCACTGAGCTCCACTGGATTGGTGGTGGTGGACTAAAAAGGTAGAATAGAAGGCATCTGTATGAGTAGAGGACGAGTTTGTTTTCCAGTTTGGTCTCCCAAGGTGTGCCCCTGCCCCTGCAGCAGAAGGCAGCTAGCTCTGCAGGAAGATTGGTTGCATTCGACCAAGTACTTTCAAATACAGAGAAAGAGATAACCCCAAGCTGCAACATCAGGTGTGGCACAACACTCCCTAGGAAAGCTCAGGATGCCCAGGTTTAGGCCTTCTCTTGGTAGATCAAGAAGAAGGCCAGAGTCATGGGAATGGAGGCTCCTGTCTGTTATTTCAAGGCTCTAATACCACAGATCCCTCCTGGCAGTTGCATTAATGCTCTGATTACCCAACAAGGAAACTTTAGCATCTGTACCACATGGTAATAGCCTGCCAGAGTTAGCCCAGACATTGTGTCTGAAGGAAACTTCTTATTCCTAAAAAGAATAAGAGCACAGGGTCCCCCACATCCATTTTCCCCCAAGTCTGACCTGTCAGGAAGCCCTTTTCCCCTGGTTTTGTGCATCTTGTCTTCCTCC
The DNA here is from genome assembly GCF_036370855.1 of Dromaius novaehollandiae. Classification (NCBI taxonomy): domain Eukaryota; kingdom Metazoa; phylum Chordata; class Aves; order Casuariiformes; family Dromaiidae; genus Dromaius; species Dromaius novaehollandiae. The sequence continues at coordinate 91,456 of NC_088117.1, forward strand.
TTATGGATAGAAGTCTTTTTGGGTGGAGCATGCCTCTCTCTGGAGAGAAGGCGATTGTCAGGAAGAGCCCCTGCAAGCAAGAAAGCAGAGAACTCTTCAAACAGCATCTTTGTGCCCATTCTAACAGGAATGATGGGCAGGTGTGCATACATGTGATGAAACTGCACCAAGCCATCCCCCTGGAGCCATGTTTCCCATGAGGTTTTAGGCCTTTCCTGACACTGGATGTTGTCCAACTCTTAATTTCTAAAGGGTAATGTTATTCCCTGGGGAATTCTGGTACTACTGGCTTCTCTTGTCTATATTGTGAAAAGCAGGGGGAGGCCTTGCTGAGAAATGCTGGTGACTAAATGGAGCCTTGCGGGGAAGGAGGGAGAAATTCCCATGAAGGGCACAGACTTTGGGATCTCTCTAAAGATCTCGTGTGTGCAAGTTCACTCTTTTGGTGTGTTCAGCCCAAAGATACTTGTATGTTTGTGAACAATTAAGAAAGCAGGACTGGAATTCCCAACTTTCAAAATGAAATGAAGTTGCCTATGCCTTGCATTGTAGCCTTGGCTATAATGTCCCATTAGTGAGGAGAATGTCCAAACACCACCCAGGTGTCAACCGTTCCACTACCTTTTTTGTTGCCATTATCATCCTTCTCCTCCTCCTGTTCTTCGGTGAGCTCTGCGGGTCCTTTGATGGCAGGCTGCACAATCTGGAGTTCATACCTGGAAACCAGAAGACTCCAGTTTGAATAAGAGCTCCATATTTGCTTTGCACCTTGTGTTAATAATCTGGTCACAAAGATATTAGGGAGCTAATGTAAAATCTCTGGTAAGAGAGCAGAATATGCAGCATTACTCTAGACTATATCCAGAAACTGTGAGATGCATCATAGAGGTCCACTGCTGATTAGTTCTGAATAACTTCCTGAGAGGACTTCACAAGCCCTGGCAAGACAGCACAACCAGACGCAAGCTGAGAAGGTCCTGGCTTGGTCAGCCAGGGGCTGCTGAACCCAACATACTCACTGTGGGAAGACAATGACACTGCCAGAGCGGATCTGGGAAGCCACAGTCTCAGTGCCTGACAGGACTGAATCCCTCATCTCTGGCATCTGCAATAGAGACAGAGACATGTGAGATGATGCCAAGGAAATTGTCTTCTTGCTCACAGAGGCAGCAAGCCACTCTCCTGCTCCTGTCCCTCTGAAACCCTGTCACCAAGTGCTCCTTCATTATTAACAATAATAACAGTAATAGCAAAGAGAAGCTGTTAAATAGATAATTTGGAATGGGTAATAGCATCACCAGGCTTTTTTCTGAGGGCAAGAATCATGAGATTCAGTCAGGAGGCCCATTCTTTTCTAATGGAGAAGTCCAAGAAGGCAAGCAGATTTGATTAGCTGGGGTTTCTGGGTGTTGGCTTTTGTCTTTTGGCTTGTTGTGACTGTTCCTGAATGGAGAACAAAGGACTCAGATATGGGCTTAACCCCAAGTCTCTCCTAGGATGCAAATGACTGCATCTGCAGCTTGGAGTTACAGAGAGGCATAGTCCTTCCTTTTCCTTTGCACAGTTGTTAAGACCTGGGAGTGCCAAATATCTGAGGGGGTCCGGATCTTGGATGGGGACCTACTGGAGCAAAGGCCCAGAAAACATGCTGACAAGACCCCAGAGAGTGAGCCAGGTGGGAGAGACAGAGCTGGGAACCAGGGCTGTGCTGCAGCCTGGCTGCACGTCTTGGGGTAAATCATTCCTCCCTCAGAGGGAATGAGGAGCTCATGTCTGCCGGTGCCTCTGGGTCTCGCCCAAGGCAAGAAGCAGCTGTGAAAGACGTGCTGGACAGGGAGAAGGTGAGGGGGGCATGATGAGTTCTCCTGACACAAGAACTCAGGGCTGTCCCATGAAATGATTAGGCATGCATTTTCTAACAGGGGCTCAGAAATGTTTGTGTGTAGCAGATGGTGAAATTGCCAAACTCACTACCTCAGAATCCCAAACATGGCCAAAGCAGAAACTCATTAATAAGCAGCAAGGTCACCTGATGCTGTTAACTCAGAGTGGCACCAGCCCAAATAGCTTTTCTGCTTTTGAAAAGCCCACCAGCTTTTCTGCTGGTGCCCAAAGAGCTTTTTCTTAGGCTCTTTCCCTTAGGCTTTTTCTTGGGGATGGGAGTGGGCTCACGGGGTCTTTGATTGGACCCAGTACAGCTTTTCTTACATCCTGCTGCTGCCAAGACCTCTGAATGTGAGAGAAGGCCTTTACAGAGAGCTATAGTCCATGTCTAGCCCCAGAAGCTAGACCTCTTTTGGAAAGAGGAGCTATGAGTTCTCTTGTCCTTTAAGAGAAGTGCAAAAGAACTCCAAGTAGTACTAGAAAAATGGAAATCTTACTCCAAGAAGAGCTTCTAGCATCTTTTCAGTCCCATTCAGCCTTTTCAGAAAGTCTTTATAAAATCTTATTTTCACATCTTTTCCCTGGATAACAAGCATGCCGACATCATTTAAAACAAAGGCAACATTCTTGCCATTCTCTATGCAGAGAGAGAAAAGACGCATGGTCTTTTCTATGCAACCCTCCACTGTCCTCTGAGAAACGGAGATGTCTGAGGCAATCCGAGCATACTGCAGTTGCTCAATGTGGTTATGATCTGGAAAATAGTGCAAGAGGAAGAAAGCGTTACTGAAATGCTAAACAGAATAAACTAAAGAGTCAGCATCTGCTAGGACTAGAGGTGATACAGAGTATAGGTTGGTTGGTACCTCTGGTAATTTCCCTGAAAGTAAGTGCTGTAATCCCTTCCTGGAGGAAGTTCAAAGCTCTCTTACAATTGAGATGCCAAGGGGACAGCAATGATTTCTTCAACACAGAAATAGGAAGAAAGCCTCTCAGCCCTGTGGTACGAACAGTACACAGGACAGCACGACTAGCAGGGAGGATGGAGACAGTCCCCATGACAAGGGGGAGGATGCTTGCCCATTGCATCTCTTCTCTCAGGCCATATACTCTGGGTTTGAAGAAGATTAGCCATGCCATGTCAAATGGCTGGAATGAAGAAGGAAAACAGCAGGACTTCACAACAGCCCTTAGAATTCCTCTCCCCTCTCCCCTCCCCACCCCCCCAAGTTTATCTGCAAATGTCTCCACTGTTTGTGTCAGTGTCCTCTCCCCAGGGGACACCAGGCTGATGGTCACAGCAGAGAGAAGGTGGGGTGCTTTGAAAGGAGAGGATCGCTCCAGACACAGCTGCAAGAGTGAGCAAAGGGGTTTTTCTTCTTACCAGGAATATCTTTGTTGTCATATGGGAGATCATAAGCCTTTGCAATAGCCCTTGAAAGACGAAACACTGGTCTCTCAACAACCACCAGGTCATTCTTTCTATTCTGTACTCGCTCTCTAACAACAGCAAATGTCCCCAGTCCAGCAATTCTGACAGGCTGAAAAGAAAGAGAAAGTCTAATACGAAGCATTCTTGTGATGGAAAAACTGACTGAGGTTGTACCTGACCTGGGCACTTTGGAGAGCTTTGGCAAAGGCCTACAGAGTCTGGAGTTTTTCCTCTTCCTCTTCTTCACCCTCTAAGAACTGTTTGGTGTAGTAAAAGCTGAGCAATTATCCATTGACTAGAGGAGACCTAAGGGCCTTTCCGCTCTCTCTGCAGGGACTAGAGAAGCTCCAGAAAGTGTCCATCACTTTCTGAAACTGCGCTTGGACTTCCACTTTTATCTCAATTGACAGGGAAGCTGGTCTGTGGCACATTAGTCAACCACAGTGTCCTTCTGGGGCATTTTCTGGCTTCCAAAGGACAGAAAGAATCATGGCACTGCATGACATGGGGATATTAAGAGGACTGAAACCACCAGGGTATGAGGGGAGGAACAGGAGGCAAGTCCCACCTGGTACAGCATGAGCTGTAGACTAAGGTAATAGGATGTACAAGTCCAGATGTTATTGAACTCTGCAAAGCAAATGATAGATACGTCAGGCTCTGAGTCAGCAAGCTCATAACCACTCAGTGCACTTCCAACCAAGAAAGGCAGCAGACGCAAGTGTAGCCAAGCACCCCCCACCAACCCCAAAGAAATGCCTCTTTGACAGGAACTTCACAGCTGAGGTCTTGACTGACTTCAGACTAAAATCTTGATTATGACCACAGGAAAGGTCTGGAGCTGAAAGGGAGACCTCAGAAGTGTTTTCACCCAGGGGATCCTGTCTTCTCACATCCACAGTGGGAAGGCATCTCTGAGTCCAAAGCCTGCTCTGCCAATTTGGAGGTGCAAGGAGAGCCGGTGTGGAGAAACCAGAGGCAGTGGCTAGCGGACAAGAAGCCAAGCTGAGTTGATGAAAAGTCAAAGGCTTCATTTCTAAAGCATGCAGTGTGGCATTCGATGACATGGACCACAAGAAGAATGGTGCAAAAAAGCCTGTATTGAAAACACAATGGCTGGTTATATAGCCACCAGCTCAGCCACTCCTCCAAGTATCTTCTTGGCATTGTGGCATCTTGTGATAGGTGGGTAAGGTGTCTTCTGATGCCTAGCAGGCGGGCAGGACAGGCCAGCAGGACAGGCCCACCGCAGCTGCTGACACGTAGGCAGGAAGGCACACCGTGACTGCTGACACAGGCAGGAAGACACATGATCACTGGCAACTTCATAGTTACCAGATCATTACTTTCTGCCTTAGAGATCCTCTGCTGTCCTACACAGCATCACTCAATCTTGGTCCCCAACATATCCCCTCTTTTTATTTATTAAACTTAAAGCTTGTCAGGTAGGGGAGACAGATAACAAGGATTAGAGATCTTACCAAGATTACCAATTCACACATCAGTGCCTTCTTAACTTATGCCCCAAGCCTAACGTCCAATCCTATCCCTTAAAAGGCTTCCACTCTAATTCTATCTAATCCACAACTTATCAGTGCACTTATAGTCTATCCATAACTTATCAGTGCAGTTATATTCTATCTATAACTTATCCTATATTCTATCTATATCTTATCAGCCTATATTCTATCTATATCTCATCAATGCAATAAGCCTCTGCAAATCAACAGTGATCCTGCACAAGGCAGACAAACACCGCTGAAAATACCCCAAGATGGGTTCATCTCAACTGGCTCCCAGCCCTCACCCGGCATCCCGAGGAACACACCAACAGGTCGAATCAGTCGTACAGGTATCCAGTGAAGTCCGTTACCTGTGGAAACACAAGCGTAACCTTTCCCCCACGTTATTAGATCTACCGGTTCACTCCACTGACCTGTCTCCAGGTCCCTGTAGCGATCTCGAGGTTGTTCTCGCCCTGTAGGACATGAGAGATGCTTATTAACTGCACTCTGGTCCGTATATCGGTTTAAGAAGTTAAGAACATACAGAGCCTTCCAGAGTTGCTCTTGTGGGGAAGCGCCAGGGCTATTTCCCCTTTTTTGTTTCTCAAGCTTTTCTTTCAGGGTACGATGGGTACGTTCCACTATTGCCTGGCCAGTTGGGGAATGGGGAATTCCGGTCACATGAGTGACCCCCCAAGCTTGAAGAAAGGCCCGTGTTCGTTGTGCCGTGTATGCAGGACCATTGTCAGTCTTAATTTGAGCAGGAACCCCCATTACGGCGAAACAGGCAAGCCAGTGATGACAAACATCACGGCTCTTCTCCCCAACATGGGCAGTAGCGACAGCGTAATGGGAAAAGGTAACTACAGAGACGTGAACATACTTCAGTCTTCCAAACGAGGGATAATGGGTAACACTATCTGTGTAGAACCCTTGACATGCAGTTGAAGTCCTGCTTGGCCAGTGCGATAGAAGAAGTTTAGTGCAAAATGCCTTTCTTGAAAACACAGTGGCAGGTTATATAGCCATCAACTCAGCCACTCCTCCAAGTATCTGCTTGGCATTGTGGCATCTTGTGATAGGTGGGTAAGGTGTCTTCTGATGCCTAGCAGGCGGGCAGGACAGGCCAGCAGGACAGGCCCACCGCAGCTGCTGACACGTAGGCAGGAAGGCACACCGTGACTGCTGACACAGGCAGGAAGACACATGATCAGTGGCAACTCACGTGCACACATTCGGGGCACAAATCATAGTTACCACTTCATTACTTTCTGCCTTAAAGATTCTCCGCTGTCTTACACAGCATCATTCAATCTTGGTCCCCAACACCCTGCACCCAAGCTTTTGCAACTCGGGAATCACTCAACATCACCTTGACAGGGTCAGTGCTTCTGCTAGAAAACCCGGGGGGCGGCTGGGCAGACTTAGCTCTGCTGCTCCACCACAGCCCACAAATCCCAAACCTACCAGAGGACAGGAAAAATGGAGGAAGCTCCCTGCCCTTCTTTTCTCTTTCCTGCCCTTCCCAAAGGTGATGTTGCCCTCATCACCAGGGCCACCAACACTCACCCCTCTCTCGGAGAGACACGTCCAGGCCAATACCTTCTTGCCAAGACTACAAGCCATCACTTAACTAAACCACAGGTGTCCCAGCTCTTCAAAGGACACAGTGCTATGGAAAATCATGCTCGCCAGCCACCATAACAGGGTCTGACCCTAGGTTCCCGCTGAGAAGTTCAGAGCCAAATCAGAGCAAATTCAATACAATTTAATGATGCATGTACAGCAATTGCAGCTCGAGCTCGCTGCCTCCCAAGAGGCACCCCAAACAAAGAAATCCCTGGGCAATTATACCCTCACAAGCTAAGCTCCCCACACCCCATGCAAAGCTTCAGACCAATCACCATATCTGGCTCTGGGGGCTTCGTGTTCTTCGGTGGCTCCCACTGCTGTCTCTAGGCAGCTTGGTTTGCCTTACCTTTACTGTGGCGGCTTCTGCTGATGGACTTAGCTTCCTCGTAAGCTTCCTTATCTTTCCACCTTGCACCGGCCCTGGGGCCCTTCCTTACTGGACTAGCTGACAGTTCCTCACGTTATCTGAGTGCAGCCTAAGGCTTCAGCACATTTAGCTACTCATGCTAAGCAAGGTTTATATAAGTTGTGCTAAGCTGTTACCTCTAGACAGTTCCAGCTCAATATTCTTTAACAGTCCTCCCTTTGTTTCTGGTAAGCATCCCTGCTAATCCTTTAGACAAGAGTTCTCAAAGGCTGTCAAGGCATACCATCACTTTCCATAATCTAATGTACAATAGGATCGTAAGTAATAGGCATAACATGGTTAAACTTAACACAACTACTCCTGGGTACAACACGTGAGTATGAATCCCTGTTGCAGTTGGTGATCTTCTCAGAGGAGTTTCCCAACCATGATGTGCTCCGTCCTGCTTCACCCTTTCCAAGACGTCCTGTATCTCCTCTGTATCATGATGAGTGGCGATTAGAGCTTTTTGTCCATTGTTTTGGATGCGCTCTAGCAGCTGACGCAGCTCATCACGTTGCGGTAGTTTCTCCACCAATGTAAGATTCATTCCGATGGGGGTAAGCAGTCAAGCTTGACTCAGTGTGTAATTAGATTGTAACAATGGATAAGACGTACCAGGAGCTGAAGAACTAAGTTACCAACACAACTATTTGAGTGATTACGTGTCTTTACAGCAATGTCCACTATGAATATAAGACTACAAAGGGTTCTCATACATACACAGCCTTTCCCAATATATACAAGTACAGTCTAACAGCAAAATTTCCGTCTAACAGGCTGCTCTTAGCTGGAGTAGAAGTCCCTAAAGGTCTCCCACAGAGAATTTCTGCTGGTGGTAGTCCTACGGGTTGTTGTGGAGCATTTCGTACGTCCCACAGAGCAAAGTTTAGGGCTTCTGGCCATGTTAGGCCACTGTGTGTGCATACCTTTGCGATTCTTTCGTCGAAAGAATGACAGGACATTAGACCTCTCCTGAAGATTGTGGGTGGTAGGGAGTAGGGAGGTTTCTCTCTGTTCCTAGGGATTTATATAATTGATTGACTATGTCTGCCATAAATTGAGCGCCCCTGTCTGAATCAATGGCTTCTGGAACCCCATACCTGCGTATGATTTCTTTCAATAAGGCTTTACTACCCCTCCTGCGTCGTCCTTTCTTGTCGGGAAAGCTTCTACCCAGCCTGACAACTGATCTACTATCACTAACAAGCGTTTGCACCCATCGGTGGATGGCATATCCGCGTAATCTATTGGTAGCCTTTGAAAAGGGAAGCAGGCCCACGGTCGTCCCCCTACCTCCAAGCTTGGTTTGCTGCTCGAGAACTTTTGGCAGGCTGGGCAGCTATTGCTTATTCTTTGTGCGGCCGTGTAAATTCCTGCACTGGCCCTTACTGTCTGTACCTGCTTAGCTACCGCCGCTGCTCCCTCATGAGCTTTCTCGTGAAACCACCTGCTATAGGAATTACTTCTTCTTCTTTTTTTTTTTTTTTTTGGTAGAATTGGTTTTCCACTAATTGTCCATATTCCATCATCACTTTGTTTTGCTTCCCACTATTCCTATTATTTCTTCTCTTCCACGGAGCAAGCCTTTCAGTACATGGTTCTGGGGTCTATTACATTTGGCCATTCACTTTGGTTCATCCTTGGAAGTGCCACCACACGGCCTCTCAGAGGTTCATGGGCTGCAGCCTTTGCAGCGGCGTCAGCTAAAGCATTTCCTTTACTGATTTCTGTAGTGTCTTTAGGATGGGCTGGGCAGTGTATTACAGCAATTTCTTTGGGCCTTTGGACTGCTTCCAGCCAGTTACATATTTCTTCTCCACTAGCTGTTTTCTTTCCTGATGACATTAAAAAATCCTCGTTCTTTTCAAAAGGCAGATAGAGAGTTGGTTCTAATAGTTCTGCTCCTTGCACACTCTTTCTTGTGGGAAGCAGTTCGGCCTGTGTTACTCATTCCTGGCTGACTACAGCATACTCAGTTCGTCGTTGTCCATGCAGGTAGCAGGATGAGCTGTCTACAAATAGAACTAGATGCGGGTTTTGCAAAGGAACATCAGTTAAATCGGTTCTCGGCTTAATGGCAGTGTGCATTGCGGGGCTGGCCTGGGAGGTTGCGGGTAGCGGTGCAGGGGCCGTTGCCCTGCAGCACCCATCCAGGGAGCCAGGGCGGCTCTCCTTAAAAGGCTGAGCTGGGTGTGCTGGAGGAGCCCACGTCCTGCACAGCTCTGCCCATTTTAGCTTGAGGCTTGCTTTTGCTCCTCGGTTTATGGTGGGGCAGTAGTGCAGCGCTGAAGTCTGAAAAGCACGGGCATTGGGATGTGCGAGGCGTTGCAAGTGGCCCTTCCTCTGGCCACACTGTCGGTGGCCTCGTGGCAGGAGTGCCTGTGTTAAAGCCTCTGCTTTAGAAGTGGTGGCATCGGGGGCGTTTCTTGATCAGCCGCTGAGGAGGTGGGAGTTTCCCCCGCCTCTCCAGGAGCCTGTGGCAGAATTAGGCTTTGGCTTCTGTGCTTCTGGAGGCCTCCTGCAGTGGCGTAACCCTGAGCTCCTTCCTCCCCTTGCCTCTCGTTGTGCTGAGGAGCCACCGCAACCACCTCTGCCTGCCAGCTCACACCCAGCGCGGGAAGGATTCCCTTGGTTTGGGCGGGTTGTGCTTTGAGACCCAGTGCCTGAACATCTTCCTGTGAGAAGGGCTGCTCTCGGGAGTCGTCGTGTGTTCCTAGTGCTTAGCTGGCTGAGCCTTGTGAGAGGAGGCTGCCGCTTGAATGCCTGTCCCGTAGCGCAGCGTGCCGAGCAAATCCTGCAGCACTTGATGAACATGCAGGGAAGGTGGAGGAGGAGCTGGTTCTTCCGATCCCAGAGGCAAAGGGTTGCTGGGCCACCTGAGAAACATCCTCAGATCTCACCGCTTGCCTTTCCTGTCCTACGCCCTTCCCTCACCAGGTTTCTCGGGGCTCTGTGAGCTTCCCCAGGGACACTGCAGGTGCTGGGGCTGCACCTTCCTGCCACCGCCTTCCTGTTGGATCCTACAAGGGCCTTTACTCCTTTCCCTCTCCTGCAAGCTGGCAATAGGGGTGACCAATGTTTTCAGAGGCAGCAACTCTTTGCCTACGTTCCTCTGGAAAGGTAAGAGTCCACTTGGACCCCCTTGAAAGAGAGCACAGAGGATCCTGGGCGCTCCTCCAAATAGGACTGTATTCCCTTTTCTGCCTTACCTCTAGTATTCATGGCTTGAGTGTTTGGGAGCAGAGCAATGCCATTTCTGTGGGTCTTTTGGTTACCTTTTGTGCCATTTCTAAGGCCAGTACTGTTCTTCCTATCACAGTGCTTTTTACCCTTTCCCTGCCAGCCCCCTCTCACTTCTCTCTACTTGGAGATGTTCAGCTTCTGCGCACAGAAGACCATTGCGCTAAGCCCCAGCAGCCTCTCGTCTCACTTTAGCACTCCTCTAACTCATTGCTCAGAGCTGCACGGCCATCCTTCGCAGCACCTCCTTCCCCTCTCGGTCACCAAATCCACCGGGATTCACTGGAGCACTCCCAGTGACTTCACTTGTGCTCCCAGGCTCATCTGCGCTCCCCCATTCCGATGAATGAGACCTTAAGGACAGCCCGAGCTGGGAAACTACAGTGATGAGGGGACCGAGGGCATCCCTTGATGCAGGGCAACTCTCTGACAGCTCCTCTCCCTCATCCAACCCTGCCGTAAGCGCTGTGCATTACACCCAGACACAAAGGACCAAAACAGCCAAGGACTCGCACCATTTTAGCCCAAGAGGGTTTTTATTCTCTTTGGAATAGGCGCAGGTTTTTTATTCTGCTTAGAATAGGAAGCCGAGTGGAGCTGCTGCTGGCATTTTCATTTTCTGTGGTAAGCTCTTCCTTTTCTCTTTCGCTCCCTGGTTTTGCTCTGCCTTCCTCCATACTGGGCTCCTGTCTGCCGGAGGCAGCGGCAGGGTTAGCTGGTACCGCTTCTCTGCAACAACGAGAATGGCTTTCAGGAAAGAGCCCTCGCTGCCAGGAAGGAAGAGTCTGCTTAAGAAAGCTAACAGCAGACGTCTCAACAGAGCACTCTCAACAGCTCACCAGGCACTCCACCACACTATCACTACACACGCTAAGAGCAGCCATGGACTAAAGAACAACTCACCGTTTTCTCTTCCTCAGCCGGAAAGTGACGATACACATCAGCACGACAGCAAACAGTGCGGAACCCAAGACTGCAGCGCTCAGGACCAAACGCTGCTTTTGTTGGCCTTTATGAGCTGCAGCCTCGGCATTCTTGTCACCAGCAAGGCCTGGAGGAAAGGAGACAATCCCATACATCCCTGGCTTCTGCAGGACTGATAATCTCACTGCGTGTTTGGGACTCCCAGGCAATTTTACATGCCGTGGTGTTACTATGGCTGATTCTGGTCTCTTGGCACCGGCGGACAAGAAAGCTCACTGACACTTCTCAGGGGCAAGAGCCCACCGGCCAGTGAAAGCCTGAACCAGCGCTGCCCCTACCTGTGCCCCTGGGCTTCAGGGAGGGCATGTGTGCTGGGCGCCTTGGATTCCCCAGGAGGGCAATAAAAGAGGAAAAAAGAGAAAATACTAATAGAAGAATCAAAAGGAAAGGAAGACAGACTACTTACCCCTGAGATCTCCCTGAGGCTCGAGCAGAGGCTCCAGCCCCTGAGAAGCTGCAGAAGCTTCAGTGACTTGAGGGACATCTGTAATTACACACGGAGGAGAAAAGGGTAGAATACCTGGGGCAATACACGTGTTTGTAAAGGAACTCCAGTGCACTGAAAGGGATGTTGCCATGCCCTGGGTAGGTCTAGATTCGCACAGCGGCCGAGGGGCCTGCCTGACCTTTGGCTAGGCACACGGCGCCTCTCACAGTAAACCAAGAGTCACGCCTCACCTCTGGGATTCCCCAGAGACTAATTGCAAGCATCTCCACACACCAGAGACAAAGGTCATCTTCAGAAAGCCGCTCCCGCCTTGCTTTAGGACACTTCCCACACTCTAGCACCTTAACATTAACAAACGCGGCGAAGAACACGCTTGTAGAAGAGACCCTCAACAAGCTCTGCGGCTTGCCAATGCCTGCAAGGTGTGACGTGGTGCGTCACTGCGGCGAGGCTCTGATCCATCCCTTTCTCCTGCGTAAGCCACAGCTTATCCATAGCTGTTTCTAAAACCTCACGTTTACAATGATCTCCCTTAACACAGAGTGAAATCTACCCACCAGCTGCTCTCTGCAACTTCTTCAAGATGTCCTGAAGGAGTTTAGCATATTTGTCAGAGGACTTTCCTCTCTGGGCCTTGTACTTCCTCTGCCGAGGACCTAAACAGAAAGTATTAAGTTAAATTGCACATGAACAACATCCGCACAAGTAAATGCTGCTTCTTTCAAATAACCCAAAAGAGTAGGCAAAGAGTCACGACTCACCTGTACGACTCCCCACAGACACTGCCTGGCCATCCAGACGAGAGGCTGCATAGCCATCTCCTGCGGCCACATCTGCAACCAAAGAGACGAGCAGAGCTCTCGTTACCTATTTCCATATGCTGCTTCAGATTTGAATGGCAGCGAATGAGCATGGAATGTCTCATTACAGCAAGGCACTCGTCTTGCCCTTCCGCTCCTGAGTCTTTGGCAAACACTTATCGGGTGCCTGCACAGGCACCACGTGGCTACAAATCCAAGCATGCTGGGAAAGGATGCCCTGGAGTTCACCTGAGCTCTAAGCTCAACCCCAACAAGCCTGCTGGCTTTGCTGTAGGCACTGGAAAAGCACAAGGCTGGAGCAGCCAGGCAAAGCACCCACCGCAGATCTCTGAAGCCCTCCCAAAGCCCGCTCTGCTCTTTTGCAGGCATGAGCCTCGGCCAAGGACTGAAGCTACACGGCCCACAAACACAACTCTGAAACCACAGGCTCCTCCCAGGAAGGGAATACATCTCCACCACTTACTCCTGGCATGCTCCTGAGGCTCAGAAGTGGGATCCAGCTGAGAAGCTGGAAGGCCCCTGCCTGCAGGAAGGCCTGTAAGCAAACACAGACAAGACAAGTTTTCATTATGTGCTGCAACATACTTCCACAGAAGTGCTTGAACCACCTGCAGAGGAAGTAGGAAGTACAAGTTCACAGGAACAAAATAGTACATAGGAAGTTCTTATTCTTCCAGGGACATAAAAATTGATTACATACCCCTGGGAAGACCTGCAGGCTCAAGAACGGGATGCAGCTGAGAAACTGGAGAACCCTCAACTACAGCCACATCTGTAACCAAACACAGATGGGAGCAGTTCTCATCATGTATTTCCATAGACAACTTCGGATTTGAAGGGTGGTGAATGACGGGGAACATATAATTACACCATACTTCTGCTCATGTGCACCTTGCAAACGCTTAGCGGGTGTCTGCAGTGGCATCGTATGGCCATAAATCTAAGCAGGCACAGAGCTGCTGCGGGAAAGCACACCCCGGAGTTCACACAAGCTGTAAACTCAACCCCAGCAAGCCCGCTGGCTTTGCAGCAGGCTTTGGAAGCAGCACAAAGACCCTGCAAGGCAAAGCACCCCGGGACACATCTCTCAAGGCCTCCCGAGTCCCACTCTGCTCTTCTGTGCCTCTGAGCATCAGCCAACGACTTATTCAGTTACACTCACCACCAGGAAAAGCTGGAAACGTAAAAGCTTCTTCTACAAAGCAAATACATATTCAGTACTTACCCTGGGGATCGTCCCGAGGGTCAGGAAGAGGAAACAGCCAAAATGCTGGATCACCAAAGCCTACAGGCAGAGCAGAAACCCAACACAGAGGTGGCAAGTTTTCCTTAGAAGCTGCTACCAACTTCTTCACAAAGCAGTTGTAATGAATGGAAGGGGGGTCACGTCATCACATAGGACATATATGTAGGTCAGTAGTCCCAAAGCTGTGGATGGGCAGAGAGGACCTTTTGCCTGGCAGCTCTCAAAGGAAAGAAATGCTCACAACTTACCCCTGGGACTCCCCTGCGGCTGTAAAGCCCTTGGACCCCAGAGGAAGTATGAAGCACAATTTCATGGGAGCAAAATAGCACAAGGAAAGTTCTTGTTCTTTCAGGGAAGTAAAAACTGACTACGTACCCCTGGGAAGACCTGGAGGCTCGGCAACGGGATGCAGCTGAGAAGCTGGATAATCCTCAACTTCAGCCACATCTGTAAGCAACCACCGATGGGAGCAGTTCTCATCATGTATTGCCACAGGCAGCCCCCAAGCACCCCCAAGACAAACAAACACGCGGCCCCTCGGCCCCTTCTTCCGCGGAGCTCTCTAAGCTCCACCAAGGAAGCCAGCGCTCTGCAAAGGGGCAACCCTCAGCGCCGGAGGACACGAAGCAGCATTCGCACTGCGGGGGCACGAGAGCTCCCCGGCCAGCGCCAGGCCAAAGCGGCGCCAGGAAAGGCACGCTTCTGCTCTTGCCAGGGAAGCTCAGGTCCCCCGAGGACTCACCTCCAGCCTGTCCGCGAGGCTCGGCGCCGGCGTCCGGCCACGCAGCTGGATCGCCATCGCCGCCGGGCACCGCTGCAACCGCCCGCGGGGACAACAGCTCCCGTCAGCCAGCGCCAGGCGCCGCTCCAGGCACAGCTCTCGCCCCCGGCCCCCGCCGCCCCCCAGCGCACCCCCCTCCCCGCGGCCCCACGAGCCTCGCCCAGCCGCTCCCGGCCCCCGACGCCGCCTCCCGCCGCCCCGGCCGCTCGCCAGCCGGCCCCGCCGCCCCCAGCCTGCCGCGCCGCCTCCGCCTCCGCCTCCGCCTCCGCCTCCGGCGCCGCCCGCCCGCCCGCCCTACCTGGGCCCGGCGCTGCCCGCGGAGCAGCCCGGCTGTCCCGGGCACGCAGCGCCGCCAGGAGCCCGAGCAGCAGCAGCAGGCGCCGCCCGGCGCCGGACGCCCCCCGCGCTCGCACCATGCTGCCCGGCGCCAGCAGCCGCCCCCCGCCGGCGCCCTCGAGCAACGCGCGCGCGGAGCGGCGTCTGCGGGGCGCGGCGCGGCACAGCCCCGCGCAAAACCCCGCCCTGCAGCACCCCGCCCTGCACCGCCCCGCAGCACGACGCAGCGCAGAGCCCCGCACTGCACCGCAGCGCAGCGCAGCGCAGCGCAGCACAGCGCAACACCGCGCAGCACGACGCAGCGCAGCGCAGCGCGGGGCCCCTCTGTGAGCTCAGGGCGCGGCGCGGCGCAGCGCGGGGCCCCTCTGTGAGCTCAGGGGCGCCCTCCGCGCGGGAGGCGCAGGGGGCCGCGCACCCCCGCCGCGGCCCGCGCTCCCTCCGCGCGCCGGCGCCGGCGCCGCCCTGTGCGGGCAGCCCGGGCATGCTGGCGGCCGGGGGTGCTGCTGCCGCCCTCGAGGAGCCCCTCGGGGGCAGCCCGGCTCTCTGCCCACACGCTCGCGCCCCTGCGCTCGCCTCGCTGCTCGGCAGCTCCGCGCCAGCGCCTGCTCCGGCCTCGCTCGCTGCTCTCCTTCGCGCCCCGCTGCCGCCGCTCTGCCCCAGCGCCGGCGCCAGCTCTGCGCTTCTGGAGCTGGCCCGGGGGCAGCTGCTGACAGGCGGGGGGGCTCCAGGGCCAAGCCTGTGCCCCAGCTCTCCTCCCCCGCCCCGCTGGGACTCTGCCTGCTAAAGCCCTAAAGAAACACTACATCAAAATGCTGTATTTCTCCGTACGTGTTGCCAGTTTGGCAAAAGAATTGGAGGTGCATCTATCCCTAACTGAACTGTCCTCCATAAAACACAAAAAATCACTCCCACAGGTCAAAAAGCCCCACGCCCGGGTGAAGACCCCTCCCCGAGCATGTGTAGTAGTAAATTGGTGTGTAAGCAGTAGTATAATTGTCTGTACATTACTCTCCAATCAGTGTAAAAGGGAAAGTTGCAAACCTTGCAATGTGTTTGTAAAAATGCTACTTGAAAAGGCGGGGGAGTGTGCTTGATTTGTGGGAAACTGTTACAAGACAACCCTGGGAAGCTCAGAAAGAATGTTCAAACTAGGTAGTTTAGGATAACTTCTATTTTCTGAAAAGAAGCATTCTTTAATCAAGGGCATCCTAGAACTGCTAAAGCCCTAAAAGAAACATTAAATCAAAATGTTTTATTTCTAGGTACATATTGCCAATTTGGCAAAAGAACTGGCGGTGCACGTATCCCTAACTGAAGACCTTGGGACCTGGACTGTCAATTATTGAACTCAAGCTGTCTAGAGGTAGCCGCTTCGCACAACTTGTATAAAACTTGCTTAGCATGACTAGCTGAATTTGCTGGAGCCTTAGGCCGCACTCCTAGTCCAGTGAGAAAGGGCCCCGGAGCTGGTGGAGGCTGGAAAAATGAGGGAGTTACAAGCAGGTTGCATTCCTGCGCTTCACACTCCGAAAGGGAGGATGTCAAGGCTTTGAAATAAGGCCTGCTTGGGCGCCAGGAGCCTGGGAGACAAAGCCTCCTCTCACTGCGGGAGCAGTGTTCATTAGGAGGTCTGGACTATCTCCTCCTCGTCAGGACCTTGGGAGATAACACCTGCTGTCCCTGCTGGGGCAGTGTCAGTTGCTGGAATGACCATCTCCTCCTCAGGACCTTGAGAGACAGGGGTGGGACCCGGGCAATGAAGAAATCCCTGACCAACCAGTGCAAAAGGGAAAGTTGCAAACCTGGCAATGTGTTTGTCTTGATGCTACTTGAAAAGCTGGAGGCGGGTGCTTGATTTGTGGGAAACCACCGAGCACCCAGGCTTGCGCAGCTCTGAGCTAAATAAGCCAATGTCTCTGCTGAGTGTGTAATTATTGGCTTATTGCACACCGGGCAACGAATCCGCTTTTTGGACAACAGTTTTCTGGTGACCCAGATGGGACCCTCCCTGTAAAGCCTTGCCTGGATCATCTTGCCAGTTCCTGGCGGGGAGACGCTGCTCTTCGGACTCCAGCGCGCACCGACCGTTTTGTTCGGGGACTCCGCGCGCACCCTCCCCAGTCGGAGCGGGTAAGCGGCTCAAAGGTGCAACGCAGTAATTATTAAGAGACATTGCATCGAGGGTATGATATAGGGGCAATTGGTTGTGGTAACCCAGTGTAAGCTTTGTACACATTTGGACAGTGCCGACTGGAGTGTACGAAAGCATAATTGGTAAGAATGTTCTTTTAAGGGTAATAATATGGGAACAGGACAATCTGCAGGGGTATCCCCCTGTTCTCCTTTAGGATGCATCCTGAAACATTGGGATAAGTTTGATGGGGATCCTGTAACAAGGAGAAAATGAAAGGAATACTGTACTCAGTGGTGGCCAATGTATAAAGTGGAGGATGAGGGAAAATGGCCAGAAATGGGAACACTAAACTAGAATACAATTTTGCCACTTATGTTGTTTTGCAGAAGACAGAACAAATGGGATGAGGTCCCATAGGTGGGTTTGTTTTTCTCTCTGAGAAATGATCATGAAAGAAGAAAAAAATGTAAGCTATTGGTCTCTGACTCCAATGTGTTAATGATGATGGAAGACAAAGAGAAAATGCCTCGGTGTTGCTCTGCTTGTAGCATTGGGAAAAGATGTTTAAAAGTGGGTGATGAGGAAGAGGATGTACAATTATTGGTCTCTCCGGAAAGAGATCAAGATAGTGTCGATGGCAGAGGTAAAGGAAGTGAGGCATGTAGCCCAATTGCAGGCAGAACTCGGGCTACTCGGGCTCAACAAAATGCTGTGATTGAGGCCGCGCTGCGTCAAGCAGTGGGACCAGACGGACTGCCTGTAGATGCGAAGGTGCCGTTTTCAACTCCAGATTGAATGAATCGGAAGGAGTCTGCCGGGTCGTACCGAGAAAATCCAGAAAAGATGTATCAATCCTTTAAAATGATAATTGCGAATCATAACCCAGCCTGGCAGGATTTACAGGTGCTTTTAAATACTTTGCTTGCACCTGAGGAGAAGAGACTGGTATTGGACACAGCTCGAGAGGAAAATGAAAGAGAAAGTGCTAGAGATGGAGCGAACCGTTTTCCGCCGGCCCAAGAAGCAGATTGGGATCAAAATACAGGGGCAGGCAGGTTAATGACTAAACAGTAGCAACAGTTAATATTATATGGGGTAAAGCATGGAGTACCTAGGCCCAAGAATATTGCAGAACTATATCAAGTCGCACAGGGTGAGAATGAGGATCCCTCTGCATTTTACGAGCGGTTATGTGAAACCGCCCGAAAATGGACAGACTTGGATCCCGAGGACGAAGCGAACCAGACGACTTTTACTACATTATTTGTAGGACAATTGGCACCAGCTAGAAGGAGAAAGCTTCAGAAAGTAGATGGTATGTTGGGGATGTCAATGTCGCAATTAATAGAAATTGCATCTAAGGTGTACAATAACAGGGAAGAAGCAGAGAGAAAGGAAAAGCAGAAGGAGAAACTGAAAGATAAGAGGCAAAACGCTGCAATCTTGGCAGCTGCATTTGCCCAGGCACAAAATTCCTCTCGGGGAAGAGGCTTTCCAAAAGGACGAGGATGTGGCAGAGGGCATAGAGTAGGAGGGAATTTGGGAAATAGAATTTCACTGAGGAGAGACCGACGTGCGATCTGTAGGGAGAAGGGGCACTGGGGAAGTGAGTGCCCGAAGAAACAATCAGATCACTGGAAACCTCCGTCTGTATCTGTTCCAGAGGCAGATTTGCTCCTGATCAGTACAGAAGATTCAGACTGATGGGGACTGGGGGTTGAGAAACTGGATTCCCCAGCTGGACCCCTGCTTTCAGTAAAGCTGGGGAACAAAACAGTTAAATTTTTAGTAGACACTGGAGCAATGTATTCGGTATTAGACAGCTGTAAGGGACCAATGAGTAAATTCTCTATGCCAGCAATTGGGGCCATGGGAAAGCGAGAGGTCAAACCTTTCTTTCAACCAATTAAATGTAAAATAGGAAATAGAGTGTTAACACATGAATTCTCATATGTGCCAGAATGCCCATTACCCCTAATGGGGAGGGATTTACTGAATAAACTGGGGGCACAGATAATCTTTGATAAAAACAAAGTTCAGGTGCACATTCCACAAAATCGTGCCTGGAAAGCACAAGCCTCTATGTTGCAGAAAGCACTGGATTCTGAACAGGTGGAGAGTGGACCAAGCGCAATTCCCTCCGAAGTAATGGACACAGTAGTCCCTTTTGTGTGGGCAATGCAGAAACCTGGGAGAGCCAGATATGTAGAACCGGTACAGGTGGACTTAAAACAAGGAGCTAAATCGGTAAGGCGAAAACAGCATCCCATGAAGTTAGAGGCCCGTGTTGGACCGGAGCCTATCATTACTAATTTCTTAAAGTAGGGACTGTTGCGAGACTGTCAATCCGAGTACAATAATCCAATCCTGCCTGTTAAAAAACCACATTCACAAGAATATCGTCTAGTACAGGATTTGCGAGCTATTAACCAGATAGCGACTGATGTGCACCCAGTGGTACTCAGTCCACACACTTGGTTAACGACAACAAATGATTCAAATGTCTATTTTACAGTATTGGATTTAAAAGATGCTTTCTTCTGTATCCCTGTGGAGGAACAAAGTCAACAATTATTCGCCTTTGACTGGGAAAGTCCTACAACGAGACGCAAAAAGCAGTTGTGCTGGACAGTACTCCCGCAAGGATTCAAGAACAGCCCTACAATTTTTGGTAAGGTACTCGCAAGAGAATTAGAATTATGGCAAGGTAAGACAGATACCACTACCTTATTACAGTATGTGGACGATATCTTATTGGGGGCAGACACGACTGAAGAATGTAGAGAAACAACCATCAGTTTATTAAATTTGGGGGCAACAGCGGGATATAGGGTGTCTCAGAAAAAAGTACAGATCACGAAGGAAAGCGTAATCTATCTAGGCTTTGAAATATCCCAGGGGGAAAGAAAATTAGGAATCAAAAGGAAAGAAGCGATTTGTCAGATCGCCCCCCGAAAATGAAGACGAGACCTTAGGGGATTTTTAGGAATGGCCGGGGGGTGTCGCCTGTGGATACCTAATTTTGGATTAATGGCAAAGCCTCTCTATGAAGCTGTTAAGGGGCCGGGAGACTTGCTGGAGTGGACTCCAGAGTGCCGAAAAGGATTTGATGAAATCAAGATTGCTGTCATGAGTGCTCCCGCATTAGGACTTCCAAACCTAACAAAGCCATTTGACCTTTACGTACATGAGAGAGGGCACCAGGCGTTGGGAGTGCTCGTACAGACTTTAGGAAACTGGAAAAGACCTGTGGCTTACTTTCCAAAACACTTGGATAAAGTGAGTGCAGGGTGGCCAGGATGCCGGAGAGCAGTTGCAGCTGCTGTGTTGTTGATACAAGAAGCAGGAAAATTGACGTTGGGACAAAAGGTGACTGTTTATGTGCCACATGCTGTTGCAGCAGTTTTAGGACAGAAAGGGCATCACTGGTTATCCGCGAGTAGGATGGTGCAATACCAAGCAGTAATACTTGAGCCAGAAGATGGAACCATGAAAGTGTCTAATACCCTTAATCTGGCATCTTTATTACCACTTGATGAGGAGGGGAGGTTGGCTCATGACTGCCTGCAAACTCTTGCGCGAGCGTATTCCAGCCGTCCGGATTTGAGAGATATTCCATTGCAGAATCCAGATTGGGAATTATTTACTGATGGGAGCAGTTTTATAATAAAGGGAGAAAGAAGGGCTGGAGATGCTGTTGTCACTTTGGAAGAAGAAATCGAAGCAAGATCGCTGCCAGCAAATACATCTGCCCAGAAAGCAGAACTGATTGCTTTAAGCCAGGCTCTGGAAGTATCGGAAGGAAAACGGACCAATGTGTTTACAGAGTCAGAATACGCCTTTGGGGTTATACATGCCCATGGCGCAATTTGGAAGGAAAGAGGATTGCTATCTTCTCAAGGGAATCCTATAAAATAGAGTAAGGAGATTATGGAGCTACTGGAAGCAGCTAATAACCCCAAAGAAATAGCAGTAATGCATTGCAAAGCGCACCAGTCCAGACAGACTGACATAGTTAAAGGGAACAAAAGGGCCGATGAGGCTGCAAAAAGGGCAGCACTATTCGTGTCGGTGGCAGCCTTAGTTCCAGAGAGAACGCTAAGAATGGAAATTCCGGTAGACACTGAAAAAGAAAATAAATTAGCAGAAATACTGAAATGCATCAAGACTTCCGAAGGATGGTGGGTAGCATCTCCTGGACAATGTGTGGTAACTTTGCTGATAATGAAGAAGCTGATGGAGCAAATACATGATAGTAGCCACATGGGAGCCGAGGCATCGGTTGAAACAGGTAAAAGAGTTGCTGTGGGAGTTAGTATGTTAATAATTGCAAAGGGTATTACACAAAAATGTGAAATCTGTCTTAGAAATAATCCCAAGATTCAGAAGAAGCCCCCCCCTCCCCAGGGGAAGTAAAAAGGGGCGTCATGCCTGAGGATTACTGGCAAATTGATTTTTCTGAATTACCAAGCTGTAATGGATATAAATACTTGTTGGTAATTGTTGACAGCTTTTCAGGATGGCCTGAGGCTTTCCTGTGTCGCACCAATAAAGCAAGGGAGGTAGTGAAAATGTTATTAAAAGAAATCAAAGCAAGATTTGGGGTACCAGAAGGATTTTCTTTGGATAGGGCACCTCATTTTATAGCAGAAATAGTACAGGAAATCTCAAAAATAGCACAAATTAAATGGGATTTACATACCCCCTGGAGGCCACAGTGCAGTGGAAAAGTGGAAAGAATGACTCAAACAATGAAGAGAGAGAGAGGAAAATTGTGTCAGGAGACTCAGATGAAATGGACTGATGTTTTACCTCTGGCATTATTAAGAATCAGAATAACCCCCAGGGTTAGGGAGAAAGTTGGTCCATTTGAGATTCTGTATGGTAAACCTTACACTGTCAATTTAACTGGAAATGACATTCAGATGCACGTTAAGGGCGATCAAATTTTAAGGGATTCTCTCTTGTCTATGGCAGAGGTTCTTACTTCTCTCCGTAGGTACATCCAGTTAAGATCTCCCGTACTTTTAGATTCACCTGTACATTCATTCCAGCCGGGAGATCAAGTACATCTTTGGACCTGGAAGGATGAGCCGTTGACAGAAAAATGGAGAGGACCATATCTTGTACTACTAACAACAAATACTGCTGTGAAACTGCAGGGAATTGGTTCCTGGATCCACTACACCCGAGTGAAAGCAGTGCCTCGAGAGATGTGGAAAGCTGAACAAGTTCAGCCTTTAACGTTACGAGTTGTATTAGAAGCAAATCGGTTTCAAATTTAGATTGTCTTCAGGGAAGAATTGCTTTAATCTGTTTGTTAGGAATAGGGTTAATATCGTTGTTATGGTATCTGTGTAAAAATGATGTTCTCCTTAACAACCAGGGGAGAAATGTGGTGGTTAGTTTTTCTAGGTTCCCTGAGCCAAGCAATTAAAGGGAATCAGGAAGGATTTTGGAGTCACAATCTCCATTTGGAAGTAATTACGAAATCTATGAAGCTAGTTAACCGGAGGGATTGCTGGGTGCGTACCCACTTCCCTGGCCATTCCAACAAGGGCTTCCCGCTAATTGGAGTGCCTCTTAATTTTTCCTTTATGGAATTTATACAACAGATAAGAAATGACAGTGATCAAAGGAAATATGATGAAACCACCGAACAGGAATGGGAATTCCAGAGTGTGACAGGAGATTATTATCAATGTATCCGAAGATGTAATAATAGTAATAAATGGTGGGAGAAAACTGTACTTTATGGAAAACAACCGATCAACTGTACTGGAGCCATTAAGGTAGGAGGTTATAAAAATTGCTATGTTATTGGCATCTCAGGGAGGAGTATGTACAGTAATAAACACTGGTTGCTGTGTATATGTGGATCAAAGCAGGAGAATTTCTGCCGATCTAAATGAAATCTGGAAGCAGACTGAAATCTTACGTGGGGTTCAGAAAGATGATACTTCTTTCGGATTTGAAGAAACATGGAAATGGTTGACTTCCTGGTTCCCTGATGTAAGCTCACGGGTTAAAAACTGTTTAACAATTTTGGGAATGGTGTTAGTAGTTTTTGTATGCATTTATGTAGTGATTCAATGCATTTACAAAAGTAATATGGGAAAGATTTTAAAAGAGTGAGACTAATATGATCATCTAAGTCTCAAAAGGGGGAATTGTTACAAGACAACCCTGGGAAGCTCAGAAAGAATGTTTGAAGTAGGTAGATTAGGATAACTTCTATCTCTCTTTTCTAAAAAACTGAAGCTGTCTAGAGGTAGCCACTTAGATAAAATTTGCTTAGCATGAGTAGCTAAATTTGCTGAAGCCTTAGGCCGCACACTTGCTTAGCATGAGTAGCTAAATGTGCTGAAGCCTTAGGCCGTACTCCTAGTTCAGTAAGAAAGGGCCCCACAGCTGGCGCAGGCTGGAAAGATAAGGGAGTTACAAGCAGTCTGCATTCCTGTGCCCTACTCTCCGAAAGGGAGGATGTCAAGGCTTTGAAATAAGGCCTGCTTGGGCGCCAGGACCTTGGGAAGCAAAGCCTCCTCTCACTGTTGAAACAATGTTAATTAAGGGGTCTGGATTATATCCTCTTCGTCAGGACCTTGGGAGATAACACCTACTGACCCTGCTGGGGCAGTGTCAATTGCTGAAATTACTATCTCCCCTCATCAGGACCTTGAGAGGCAGGGGTGGGAGCCAGGGAATGAAGAAATCACTAACCAATCAGTGCAAAAGGGAAAGCTGCAAACCTGCCAATGTGTTTGTCTTGATGCTACTTGAAAAGTTGGAGGGGGGTGCTTGATTTGTGGGAAACCACCGAGCACCCAGGCTTGCGCAGCTCTGAACTAAATAAGCCAATGTCTCTGCTGAGTGTGTAATTATTGGCTTATTGCACACCAGGCAACGAATCCGCTTTTCGGACAACAAAAGTGGACCTATATTTGTTGATTAGCAAAGAGAGAATGACCTTACAAAGCTGGAGCTTTGGAAGCAAAGGGCACTGTGTCAACACAGGCTGCCTGCCCTGAGCAGCATTAAGAACAGCAAGAGAGCATAAAGTAATACTTAAACTCCAGTTAACTGAATGTGTAGTTTGCTTCCAGCAGCATCTTGAACTGTCTTTGTTGTCCCGTTCCTTAACCATCTGTGCTGTGCTATTTTTGTTCCAATCACATAGTATCAGTCTTCAAGGATTATGGAGGGTCCTGTATGGTTCCTGTAAGGTGAGAAATAAGCATTTAAAAAATGAAATCAGTTTCAGAGGTCATGGATAAACTGTAAACCAAATGTGATTGTTAAAGCCCCCATTCTTATAACAGTTTGTTAAAAAAAAAACCCAAACACCACCAGCTTCAGGCTACTGTTCACTGGAAAACTACTATTACAGTAAGCACTGACACTATTGATTTGAGTTAGAATGAAATAGAAAAGAAATAGGGCATGTTGCACCTTGCCTAGAATAAGGGCCCAGGAGGGCCCTCATCTTCTGAGGGACAGATGATTTTACAAAATTAATCAAAATGAAAAATATTCATTTTGCTTAATACATTATTTGAAGTTTCCCAGGTACTTTGTGATGAAAATCTCAACGACCTTTGCACTTCTTTTGTTATTTACTCTTTTTAAAGAGGTATTACAGGAAAGAATTGTCATACTTCTGTAGTGTGTTCATCCTAGAAGTGGCAAACCTGACCTTAAAGCTAACTTTAGTGGGACGGGGTTCAAACTCACCTCTCCCACCTCTCACTCTAATGCAGTTGTCATCAGACTATGAAGTTAGTTCTACTGGTTGGACTTGCTATCATCCTGGCTGCTAGAAAAAGCATGACTCTATAGGCTGATGGTTAGGGTTATTAGCAGTGAGACAGACAGTCGACAGGCAGACGGAGTCCTATTTTTTTCTCTTGGGTTTGTTTGTGTACTCTACATATAGCAGTCATCACTCCCTCTACTGGCCTGAATTAAAAAGAAGAGACTGGCTGCGTTTTATAAAGATCCTGATCTTCTCTGAGTATATAGGGAGTATTTTGAAAATACAATAAATATGACATGGGTTTATCATGGTAGATTGTGCCCAACTAATATCTTTTTTGATAGGGTGAATGATTCCATTGAAAAGAAAGATCAACTATCTCTAATCGCACTGGAATTCAGTAAAAGAGTTGGTGCACTGCAATGGAAAAAAATCTTCTGGTTAAAGTGGAGCTTTCTAAAAAACTGTAAGCGATGGGTATGGGGAGGGCACGAGGAGCTAAAAAAATGAAAGCAACAAATATCCATGCTGAAAAAAGTGCTGTATAGTTGAATACAGGTGACTAGTGGACTCCCTTGAGGATCAAGTGTCAGACTGATTTTAGTTAACATTTTCATTTCTGGTCTTGACACAAAAAGAGTACGTGACTGTTTGTTGATGACAAAAAGCTGAGAGGCACTACTAAGTCAGGTGACACCTGCCAACATAGTGGAAGGAAATGGAATGATTGGTACAAAACACAGTGCTAACAAGTGACAATTTGGTTATGTGGGGGCAAAGAAGAACTCTTACAGCTGGAGATATCAGAGATCACCTCCAAGGAAAAGGTGTTAGCTAACCATTGGATGCTTAGGAGCCACAAGACAGCTTCAGGAATAAAACATAAGCAGGAACCATCCTACGGTGTAGCAGATGAAAAAATAGGGAAATGTAAACATAGAAGGCACTTCACCCAGAACTGTGTGTGGTATTTTGGCCAGGCAAGAGGAATTCAAAGTGGAAGAGATGTTAGCAGAAGGAAAAAGGATATACAAACCATTTATAATTCAGGCTGGGCTGTGACATTACTACTTTTTAAACAGGAATAATGGGGCAAAGGACCTAGTTTTATGATGCAGCATGAACAGTATAGTTAAAAGAAAAAATGATAGGATGCAATTCCAAAAGGTCTCTTCCAGTCCTGTATTTTTTCTGCAAATAGTATCTTATCCATAATTTACTCCTAATAAACGATAACCTCCCATCACAACTTACAATAGAAACTACTCCACATTTCTCACAGGGATATATGAGAGCTGTGTGACCTAAGATTCACACCTGACGGCCTGCTCAGCAGAATTTACCAGCTATTTAGAGAGTACATTTCCACTTAAAAACATCTGAAGTACACTTACTGTACGGGATGTTTCATACCCTGGTATTACATGTCCAGTCTATTGTTTTCAGATTACAATGCACTGGTTTCTATTCCTTATTGATTCAACATTCTGAATTTCTGTCACGGAGATTATGGCTTCAGTAATTCTGGCAGGTACAGCCTAAGAGGAATCCTGGAAATTAAACCAGAGACTGGTAAGTTTTTCACAAACAATAAATAAAAATGCAGATCAAAAGTTTTTAAAGCTCAAATGATTTTTAAATAAAAGTTCTTTCATGGGCTGTAGTGCTTAGCCGAGACTTAAGGAAAAGTTCCCCATTTGTCTTACTATAAATTGACTTACTAGCTTCAGACTGACAGTGCTTTCTTCATAAAGAAAGGGAGGTTTAAACTGATTAGCTGGCTCTTTTTATAATGCTGGAAAATCTGGCATTTGTGAGGATTTTTTTAAACACAAAACCAACCCATGATAAGCTCTCCTGGTACGGAGCCCTGCAACCAAGTTATCTGGAGATGTTACTGTCAATATTTTCTAGCATGCCAGGGCATCTAATTATACCACCTATTGGTTCAAGAAAAAAGCCTCTTTAAGAGTAGGCAGAGGGTTTTCTTTCTCTGCTTGTTCTTTGTCAAGAGGAAAAGATATTCCACCTCCCATTTTTTTTTATGTCTCTTGCCCACAGATCTCAGCTTAGAATCACCATGGCTTTACCTGAAATGCCACCCCTCTTTAGGGGATAAGAAAGGATGTGACCACCCTCCTGGCTTCTGGGTGTAGACAAAGCATTATGAATTTAAACTGTACGACATGGGCATTAGAATAACCCCAAAGAAGACAAGGAAGTGTAAACTACCCAAATTTGCTACGCTAGGCTGCTTTCAACTGCTTCAAAGCGTCTGGGTAGCAACGATGGAAAAAAGAGCACTGGTGCCACCAAAACCTGCCCAGCAGCGGCTGAATTCTGGCGGGTTAGAAGAGTAATGCAACAGGCTGTGCTGAGTAGGTGCAGGGTGGGAGTCGCTGCTGTGCTCGTGGCGAACAAGTCTTTTAGGAGGCCGAGAGGTCTCAGAGCCGTGGCTCTGAAGCGGTCACTGCTCTGGCCATGTGGTAACTTAGACCGATGTAGACTTGGTGCATTTCGGCGACAGCTGGTCGTGCTAAAGTAACGATGAAGCTCTGCTCTTGCTGTTATTCACCGTGCAAGCGTGGAGCTCACCAACCACTTGCGAAGCGGTGCTGGCGGTGTAACGCCGGTGTGCATGAGGTCGAGCGAGCTCGCCAGGAGTGTTTGAGGGTCGGCCTGGGAGATGGGCCTGGCTCCAGCCGCGGCGGGCAGGCGGGGGCTGGCTGTCAAGGGACGGGCTGCTCCAGGAACAGTTTGCCATACGCCAACTGTAGGGACTCCTTCCACCTCACCCGTGACGCTCCGTGCTTCTTCTCTGCTGGGCTGCGTTGCGCCAATTCCCCTCTCATCTCTCCCCTGCAGAACGTAAGGGGTTGTGCGATGCAGTATATTTGAACGATGCCTTTCCCAGAAATTGCTCCTCAGGAGCTAGCCACGGCAGGGTGAAGGCGAGCGCGCGCGCGCAGGCCTCAGCGGGGAGAGCCGCTGGCCCTGCAGGAGCCGTGCGGGAGGTGGGGGCAGCCCCAGCAAACGCCGCGCCCCGGCTCCTGCGGAGCAGCTTCGGCCCCCTGCAGACTGTAAGCGAGGAGAAGGCACCCCAGGCTGCACGAAGCGAGGACTCTCCGGGCCTTTCCTCCTCAGGCCTTCGCTGCAGACGCTCCGGGGCCTCCGGGCCGCTGCGGAGGCGCTGCCGGGGCCCGGCGGCGGCCCCGCCTCCCTCGCCCCGCTACCGTCTCCACGGCAACGCGGGCGCCGCCGAGGCGGAGCGCGGCCGCTGCGGAGCCGTCGGCGGGGGCCGCCGCCATGGAGGCCGGTGCCGAGCGGGTTTCCAGTCAGGCGGCGGCCGAGGGCGGCGCAGAGGAGGCGGCAGCGCCCGGCGACGGCAGCGGGCCTGGGGGCGGCGAGGTGCGCGGGCCGCGGGGAGCCGCCGTCGGGGAGCGCCCTGCCTGGCGCAACCGGCTGCAAGCGGGGCCCCCCGCCGCCGCCCCCCGGCCTGGGCCGGGCCGGGGAGCCGGGCCAGGCGGTGGGAGCGCGCCGTGCAGGGCTTTCTGCCTTCGTGTTCCCCACCGGTCCATTTGGCAAGGAGGTGGGTCTCTGAAATGCAGGTTTTTCCTAGGCTTGCATCTCTCCTCTCGCCTCTGGGTTTGGGGCAAACTAGGCGGTTTCGCCTTATTTCTTAGTAAAGCGAGCGCTTTCCCAGCTCCCCTGCAACATCCGAGCACCTGCTCGGCCAGCGCGCTGGCCCTTGCTGCCCTTTGGGGGCATTCTGTTGCTCTGTGTTCAGGTTAATAATATATTTGCTGCTAAAATGCAAATCGGGACACAAGTTCCCAGATAACGTGCTTTTGCCCCCCTGCTTCGAAGGACTTGGTCTGCCCTCACGCTCAGGGTAAGCAGATGGCTGCCGTGATGCCGTTGCCGAGTCCTGGGTCGCTGTCGATGGCTGAACGTGGCCTCAGACCCCAGTGGGGAGAGCGGGAGGCCGGCAGGGGAGGAGGGGATGCTGCCGTGAGCTTTTGGTACAAAGTTTAACCTCTGAAGTGTGAGTGCATCTTCCTGTATGGTGAAAATACCATGAGGAGTGACTAATGTTTCCGGTTCCCTTGTGAGGTTCTTCTCTTCTGCGCCACCTGTGAGTACTGAGCTGCCGTTTTGATTGTCAGGGAAAGCTGCCACGGCAACGTAACTCGAAATCATCCGTTAGGGATCGGTTGTCTGCACGGTGGGACATCTCTTTTTCCGCTTATGAGTTATACCATTGCGCAGATAGAAAATTTAAAATTAGCTCTTTTTCTCTTCCTCTGGAACTCCATTTGCCTATCAATGCTCCCAAGAATCAGTCTAGCAGAGAAACACAGCCTTAATTCTGGCAATATAAAGACCTCGGCATTGCTCCTCACTGTTGTCTTTTGGGGGCAAACTGCGCGTTCTAAGCAAAAGTCCTAACACGCATCAGGCAGAAGCAGTAGCAGCAGCTGCCTGTCTTCGGTGATGATTATTGTGGCAACTCACTTGATAGAGGGTAGTAGTTTTCAGGTTTTGTTGATTGGGCTGAATTTGCATTGGTGACCTAGAAATGAAAGTCTCCACGGCACCATCCTCTGACGAGGCCTTAGGGAAGTTACTTAGCACTTTTCACCTTTTTTCTTTCAAACTAAGAATAGTCATAGTTTATTCAAACTAAGAATAGTCATAGTTTATGCTACAGAATACCAGGGCTACTTTGTTCTCCATAGGGTTCATCCTATCCCTTCAGTTATGCTTTTATTAAAGACAAGCTATATGATTGATTAGGATATTTAGGTGATTTAATTTGAAGAGAAATAACACTGAAGACACATAAATGCCTTTAATAAAGCATTTAAGGAATTGAGGTTTTGATTTAAATGGGAATTTTTTTCAATTACAAAATTTTGATTAATTTCTATAAAACGTCCCCCAAATGTCTGTCTTTTTGCTTAAAAATAATGGATACCTTAAAGTGTTTGTGGCTACAATCAATCACGATTGATCAAATTTTAATCAAAATCCATCAGATGAGTGGGCTGATAGTTAAGGATTTCTTCACTGAAGACAAAAGGCATTATGGACAAGCTTTTGACTTAGCGTCTGTCACCTTGATACAGTTCAGCACTATGTTTACGTACGATACGATGTTTTTTCAGAACTTTCTACTGAGGGTCAGAAGTGCCAGTTTTAGAGTAGCAATCGAATTTATCTTTTTAGCAAGTAGTGCACAAAGGTGTAATCTCCAGGGACTTCACCTGCAGCTGGAAATTAAAGACCTTATGGCAGGGCTGAAGACACATGAGATCAGCAATAAACATATATCGTTTTATTTAAATATTATAATTATTTTATTTATTATACATCTTTAGTTATATTTTATTTATAGTATATTGTTAATTGTATTTTATTTATTATATTTTATTAATTATATTTTAAATAAATATAATTGTATTTAATACAAAATTATGTTGACTACTCACTGCAGACTGCATTTTATTGTACTTTAAGAGTATGGGTTGTTAGGTTGAGGGTGAGTAAAATTCATCAGAAGGTAGGGGTTGGGCATTTATTTGAGTGATAGCTCTTTCTCCAAGCAGAGTTTTGTCATTTGGAAGTAGGAATATTCTCTATGTGTGGAGGTTCTTTCCTTCTGTAATGAAAAAATTGATTTATAAGCATGTTAGCTAGGTGTTTTTCGTTTGGTTTTACTGGGTTTTATGTATTCGGCTGCTTGTTTTTTAGCAAAATATGTGTTTTCATGGCTATGCTGAATGCCCTGTTTTGTCGGATGCAAAATTTCCCAACCAAATGTGTATTGGGATACAGGTCTTTGTGAGAGGTGTTGAACACTGATAGGTCTTGGTTTAGCCTGCATCATTTGGCAACATATCAATGATATAAACACTGCTAAAATAGTATGATCTTCCATCATGATTGCTACATGATGGAAGAGCTGCTGTGGCAACTGGTAAAATCTTGGTGGAGTTTTGAAGACAGTGACTACAGTGAAGTTGAGATTTTGCCTAGTCTTTCTTAACTGTATAACAGTTTCATCCTCAGTTTCCTGCACCATGTTAGTGCTGCTCTGTTACATTAAGGAGGCAATTAAAAATTCATTTCTGTCCTCTGAACGGTATCATTCTTACTGTCCCTTCTCTTTGTGGTGGATTACAGAGATACACGGGACAGTTGTACATGGACCATCGCCATGGGAAAGGGATATGCTACTGGCCTGATGGTTCCAAATTCATTGGAGCGTTTTATCTCAGCCACGTAGAAGGCTATGGGACTTGGGAATGGAAGGACGGCAGAAAATTTCAGGTAACTGGAAAAATGTTGTGCTGTTACCATGATTTCCCTGCCTTTCAAAGTCAGCATGAGTACAGGAAAATTTGAGTGGTTTTTTTTTCAGGCAGCTCCATTAGTGTTTGGGTTGTTTAGAGCAAAAGTGTCATGCCTCAGTCTCCAGTAAGCTAGATTGCTCTCTTGAACTACTCAACTTCTACTGTACACAACTTTTGCTTAGGGAAATATTGAAGGAGATAATGTGATATTGCCTGTCTAGAACTGAAAATCTGATGCCTGGAAGAGTGTCTTTTTCCAGTTTCTAATGTAGAAGTCTTCAGTATTTACTCCCCTTGCTAGATGAAGAACTCATTAGCTAGTCAGTACTCTCAACAGACATATTAAGAAGCCAGCAATATGAAACTGAAAAATACTGCATTTGAAGAAACTGTGGAGACAAAGAGCATTCTGGAGTATCGAGATAGCTAGTTGTCTCTTTTGTATCATTTCCAGGCCTGCTGCTACTAGTAGAAGCTAGAAAACTTGTTTTCTAAGAGTTTATAATTCTTTGTTTTCAAAGAAGAAGGAGGTGTATCTGAAAAGTGCCCAGCGTAGGGCAGCCCTCCCCTCATACTGATACATGGGTATCTCTGCAATAGGAAACAGTGCTTCATCAGATAATCCAAAAGATATAACAAAACAACATACAGCCTTTGCATTAAGTTGGCCAACAAGAACATAACATTCTTGCTGAATGTTGATAATGTGGCACTAATTATGGATTTCGGAGAACTTTAATTTGAATAGATCATGTATAATCTGAAACTAAGGGAAAAATAGAACACCCTCAGGTTATAATCAAACTTGAAATTTTATTCTTGCCAGTCATAGTGCTTTTTCCTGGTTCTTTATCTCCATAGCTAAACAGTTCAATGAGTGAAGCAGTTAATTTGTGTTCCAAATAGCTGTTTTGAGGTTGTGATAGCCTTGTGTGAATATGCCTTGAATCAGAATCCTGCTCAGGCTAAAATCTACGTGAAATTTCATCTAAACATAACATCCCAATGTAGTTAAATTTAGGGCCTTCCACTGTTCTTGTACTGGAAAAGTTAATGTGTTTGTCATTAAATGAATCAAACTGACTGTGAAGGCTTTGTAGTACAGAATGGCTTCAGCAGTTATTACTCTGCCAATAAGAAATGGACCAATAAGATGCAGGCAGAACAGTTGAGATAGAAGCCAGACTTTAATTGTATAACTTGTTTGATCTCTGATTGATACTAACGAGCTTACTCGTTTCTTAAGGGGCTGTACAAATCTGATGAGCGATTTGGACCGGGAATTGAGAGCTATCCAGATGGCTGTCAGGATGTTGGCTTGTGGCTGAGGAATCATCTAATTAAACTGTGTACTGAAGTACCTGGTTATTTTTCTGTCTCGGATCATCCAGAACACTTCAGATATGTTGATGCCAGTTCTCAAAGGAAGTATATTTCTGTTGAGGGGGACCCATTTCTCCGTAGCTATAAACGTCTCCCCTTTGATGACAAGGATATTTTGCCTGAAGGAGTTTTTGCCTATTCCCATAACACAGATCATCTTACTTTGACTTGCACCTTTCTGAAAGAGTGTGATGCTTCATATTTTCAGAATACCTCCAAGCTGCCTGAGGAAGAACCTTGGCCTGTTGCAAATGTAACCCCCTTACTGGTCAGAATGCAGATGCATGTTTATAAGCACAGGTAGCTGTTGATCATTTGTTTTTTATGTATGGATTTTTATAAATCATATCTATTATTTTCAAATATAAGTTGCATGATTGCAGCTGCTCTCCAAAAGTTTTTTTTATAGTCTTGAGATGACAGGTTGCCAATGAGGAATTTTTTAAATGAAACAAACAATTTGCGATACCAATGGTACCTTTCTGTGGTTGTCTTAACTCTTATTCTACTTCAAGGCTATAGAAAACATGCTGCAGCAAGTCTGCAGCTACTTGTAACTGCCCACTGAGCCTTAGGTTTATGTGTAGCTTGATACTTGTACATGGAGATGTTCTTTGGGCAGGCAGAGTATGTTTTGGTTTGCTTTGTTGCTGGGAACACGTGCCACATGTGTGTATTTTATAGCCATAGCTAAAGCTGGTTATATAAATCAGATACTAAACAGATATGAATGTGCATGCTAAATATTCTGTTTGTAGAAACACTTGGCAGTTAGATTTTGCTTTCTAATTTTATAGGTGTTGGATGGCTGGATATTTATGGACTCTTCTGTAGCCAAAATCTGTGTGCTGCTGCCAGCAGCCCCTAGACTAGTTTGCCTTTCTGCCTGTAATTTAAGCAAACTTATACTATCTGAAATAGTTCTTAAAATGATAGCTGTTCATATTTTTGCATCTTACCCAGCAGCATGTTTTGCTCTTGATGTGTTTTTTCTTTAATTGCATTAGCGGCCTAAGAGTACCTAGCTGCTTAAATGCATCAGTGCTTTTTTCTCCTTTGCTAGGTTCTGTGAAGCAGAGTTTACTTCAGACGTCAACTTCATTCTCAGTGGAGTCCGCAGTACTTATGGGCCTCCAGGCCCCAAAGAACTTGCCTCAGAGCAGTTAATTCAGAAAGCGGCAAAAGGAGACTTTGATGGGGTCTATACGATTCTGAGGGATGAGCTTGCTCATCCGGACGTAGCAGACAAACATGGATACACAGCACTTGCTGCTGCCGC
Source organism: Dromaius novaehollandiae (assembly GCF_036370855.1). Lineage (NCBI taxonomy): Eukaryota > Metazoa > Chordata > Aves > Casuariiformes > Dromaiidae > Dromaius > Dromaius novaehollandiae. Next base: position 125,079 of record NC_088117.1, read on the forward strand.
TGTAAGACTCTGAGAATGACTCTTTACCATATGATGAGAAATTCCTGGTGTAGTAGCCTGGATTAGATTTTTCTCTTGTTCCATTACATAGTAAGTGTGAAGGGAATGTTCAGTAAACAACAAAAGAGCAGGTGTGGCATGAGGAATATCTGTAATGAATGGTATCATGCCAAACCCCACAGTAAATAATAATCTACAAAAAGAAGCACTTCAGTAAACATTAGAGATTATTTCAGCTGTCAAGTTTGTTTTCCGTTTGTGATTATGCAGTGGACTAGATCTGCGTTCTTGGGTATGACCCTGTCCTTATTACTGTTTTTTTCTTGTCCAGTCGTAATCACATTCAGACAGGGTTATTTTGTTTTTGCTGGCAAGGGGTGGTGGTTAGAAACTGTGCATGCATGACTTGCTGTAGGGGAGGATGACCTCCCCTTTTCTTTGTGCCCTTTTCAGCTACCTGAATAGCTGGCATTCATTGTAAAGTCCAGCAAAATTTAGATAATAATTTAGGGCACTATATTTCCCCTACAGTCATCTCAATCACTTTTAGCCTCTTTCTGTGTGTGAATCCTCACTGAGTTCCTGTGAAATCTGGTAGAAATTGTTATAAAAAAGAGAGGAAGGTCAGGGATATACTTGAGGATGCTCCAAGGTACACATTCTGAACCCCGTAAGACATGGTTCAGTATCGCGTTTTTATTGTGTGGCAAATATAAACCTGAATTAGTTCAACAGTGTTGGCTGTCACTACTTTCAAACTGCTGCCTATTCTTTCCATGTAGAAATCTGCAAGTGCGTGAGTGTATGTGCAAGTACAGATGTTTACAAAATAAAATAACATCCTGAAGCATTTTCTCCTCTACAGGTTAATTCCCACAACGATATTGTCAATCTTCTTCTCGATAGTGGAGCTGATGTGAATAAGTGTAGTGATGAAGGATTATCTGCTCTCTCCATGTGCTTTATTCTGTATTATCCAGCAGAATCTTTTAAGGGTAATATTGCTGAGAGGAACTTGCACAGCTGCAAGGTTGGTTTATTTCTAATCTAAAATGTCAGAATCATGATATATTCTCGTCTCAAGCTGTAAGTTTACTTTTCGGAATTACTTTACTGTGTTGACTCCCTAGGAAAAAGCCAGAACTTTTGTGCATCTTGCACTCTGAGGATGCAGAGTATTCTCTGCTCTCACTACTAAGTCCTACTTCAAATGACCAAGCTCCAGTGCAGAAACAAGCTTACTCTGCAGTTGAAATAGGGCACTGTATTAATAGCACAGATGTGAGGCCACGTCTGCTAGGTATTTAAGACAGTGAAGATGCAGCGGGCAACTGGTGGGAATTACGAAAGCATCCCAGCAGGACAAGAGGATTTAGGTGGTTCCGATAGCACAGAGTCCTGCTGGCATGGTTGAAGTGTCAAGCAAGAAGCAATTCAACTGTCAGAGGAGTCTCTTGACCCTTAGGGAGTGTTTACAAAGGAAGACTCATGACCCTAGGCTTCCTCCTGCCAAAAAGAGAAGTACCTGCTTTAAATTGTCCTGTGGAGGAGCATGATACATATTTTGTAAGAGTACAAACCATGCAGTGGGGAAGGAGATGATAACAAGGGTGAAGCAGAGGGTCAGGAATCTCCAAACAGTCTGAGAAGATAGAAGGAATCAAAGAGGGGCCTAGGCAGGTAGGGACTGTGTGGTAGAAATGTAAGGATGTTGCTGAGGCTGTCAGAAGAGGCTACACAGGTCTAAATGCCCTCAAGAAACTTGTTGGAAATGAACTACAGAATAGTTTTTGGTTGCTGTAAAATACCTGTTCAAGTTCCAAGAGTATGTTTAAGTGGTGGCCCGTTACCAAAGTTGCAAGACTTCTGTGGGAAGGAAAGAAAGAGAGAGAGAGAGATGTATATAAAGCAGATGCTCAGAGATTCACAGAAAATCAGTGTGAAACTATTACTTCTCATTTTGGAGTGAGAAAAGGAAATTAGGAATAAACAGGATTTGTTTCTGTCACGGTCTCTAAGATTCAGAAAGGAAAATGTGCTTTGCTTTCTCTTTTCCTCTGAGTTGAATACGAATCCAGAAGATTTGGAAACAGTGGTCTTGGAGGTCCTAGTTCTACATTCTCGTGCAAAATAATGCAGGTTGAAAATCTGTAAGAGTCTTGTAAGCATGTTTTACTCACAAAGGAAATTGAGCAAGAAAATGTTCAGTTATTTGGTTTATTTTTTAAAAAAACAGTTACAAATTACTTCTAAATGATTTCCCTATCTGTTGTTAACTGAATTCCATTATTATTACATGCTCTTGTATTACTGTTATTACTTGTATTATTGTTCTGATGACTGAATATGCTGACTCACCCATTGAAAGTGTGGTTTTTCATTTTTGTAACTACTTTCTTTTATTTTTTTAATCTTCAAGCAGAACGAACAATCAGAACCGTCAGAAACAGCTAATGTGTCTGAAGGCGTAATCTCAGAGTAAGTCTCACTTATGCCCTATGAATGGGAGACAGAGTCTCCTAAGTCTCTTTGAACATAGAAGGCAACAATTAGTATTTCACATATTTCACAGAAGGGTGCAGCTATTGCAGGAAAAGCTAGTCAGATGTCAGTATATTTTTGTTTGCTTAACTATAGAAATCTTGTGTTCATATCAGTAGAAGCCACTCGTTTATATGCTCTGTTATAATTCAGGTTGGCAGAGTGTGAAGAGTGACGCTGGAAAGTGTAGTTCAAGCTAAGGACCTCATGCTTGAACAAGACAAGCTTTCCTGATTGCATACTTTGCAGCTTGTCACAGTCTGCTATGCACACCTGCAGTGTAGTGTGGATATGAGGAAAGATAAGAATATATTCAGCTTACTCTTTGAAGTTTTGACTACATTTGACCGTGCTGGTTGTTTTCTACAGGTGTCTGTTTAGCCGCGTGGCCTGAAATGTAGTCTTTTTGTCTTGCTTTTATGGATCCCCCAAAGGGCCACATCTTGCCTTTTGTTTTGCCTCCAGAGCAGTCCCCAAAGATGATGAAATTTTTGTGTTGGGTTTTATGCCAGCGTAGGTCACTTTGACGTCTTAGAATTCCCACAATGAAAATTCCCTGTTGGCCTTCTTGCCCTTCATCCCTTGCATTTGGCTTTTGTGGCACATCTTGCCACCTCCCTTGCTTCTCTCATGAATATTGTGTGTGCGTTGCATGTTTTTCATTGGAATATAAAGATGCACTGAATGTAGGGCTTGTGAGTAAAAATGAGTTAATGCCATGTGAGAAAAGAGGAGCCTCTGCCCAGATCACTATGTGGTAGAGTTTCTGGGTGATATCCAAGGACTGTTTGCTTTTTTAGATGGTGTTAGGTTTCTTTTTTAGGGGTGTGCATGTGTATTTTGCCTCCATGGAAATACAGATGGAATCATCAGCCTGCTGAAATACACTGTCCTAGTCCAGCATAGCTCTTGTTCCAGCTTTGGTTAAGGGAAACACAGAAAAAGTATCTCTGTTTTCTTGGGATGGATGAATGAAGTACGATAGAGGAAAGAACCTTCCAAACAGTCTTAGATGACAGGAAGGAGGAGTCAGTCTGTTTCTGTCATTAAACAAGTCTCACACTAAACGTTTAGAAGTGACACATGAGTGAACAGTGGAGATGCAGGGAACCTTACTTTGCCTATCCATTCCCATGCAACCCGAAGGAACTGCTTTTAAGTGCTGCCTTTTTAGTTTGGAGGGGTGAGATGTCCTCTTCAGGTAATAATATTGTTGCCTGGGTGGAGCACGGCAGTTGTTGTGACACTGCTCTAAAGAATGAAGTCTTGTCTCTGCCAAATGCCATTTTTAATGTCTGCACCTGGGAGTCATCTTAGTTCACCATCATTTAGAGGTTTTTTGCAAGATGCTAATGAGTGATTCTGGTATTTTCCATGTCAACTTTAGACAGCAGAAGAGATGGGCAACAATCCAGCTGCTGCTTCACCGAGGTGCAGATCCCAATGCATGCTGGATACCAGCACCCCTTCTCTTCCTTGCCGTTAAAGCTGCAGATGCAGAAGCAGTGAAACTCCTCTTAGAAAGGGGAGCCAGGACTGATGTGCGGCTTCCATCCAAGGTTTTATTGCATTATAATTGATAATGATGTAGGATTCTAGATGAGTGCAGCAGCTTCTGTGTCCTGCTGTAAAATCTGCAAGTAAGAACCAGGTTTAGAACGGACAAAAAGCTGTTTAAAGTGATTATCCTGTTCAAAGAACTATTTTATAGAAAGAACTCAAAGCTCCTTATTCCCTGAGTTTTCCTTCCTCATTATGTTTTCTTGTTGCCAAGCCCATGCATGACTGGGGAATGCTTGTGAAGCTGCTCCTCAAGTTGGTAACAGCTGTTGTGATTTTGGTACGTTGTGTATCTGGTACCTTGAGCTTTCCACTGTCCCGTAACTCAGTTTGTAGGTTCATGGTGGCTGAAAGTGAGACACAGTATGTGGGAAGAAGAAGCTGGGATTATTCTGTTGAAAATATTTGGTACTGTTTTAAGTTGCGATAAACAGGAGTCTTAATGCTATGTTTCTTTTTTCAGTTTGGGGGTTTAACCCCTCTCCACATAGCTGTATCTATTCCTGGGGAGGAAGGAGTCCAGATAACACAGTACCTCCTGCATTCTGCACCAGATCTTGATGCAAGGGCAGAAGATGGAAATGAGGTATATGGTCCAGACCAGGTATGTTGCTTTGTGAGCTCAGCTTCTTGCAGCTCTTGAAGGCTGCACAATACATAAGCAGGGAGTTGAGCTTCCTGCCTGCTTGATTTCCGTGAAATTTTTGCATCCTATTGGAATAACTATGGTCCTTAAAAAAAAAAAAAAAAAAAAAAAAAAGCCACTGGAGGTCTGTATTATTGGGTTACAGTAAACACATCCATGTGTTTTGATGCCCCAGAACATTTTTGCTGTCATGCCTCGTTTAAGGCAGAGGTTAAAAGTCTCTTGTGGGCAGTCTAGTATAAATGCCTGAAGGTATAATGAGAGCAGTGAACATAGGACCACTGTCAGAAACAGACACATGATGGGACCTGCTTGTTTCATCTCCATGGAGCCTGCCTACTTGTTTTTGTTTTGTTTTGTTTTCCTTGAACACAGACTCTTTCTGCTGGATTCCTGCAGCATTCACTGTGCCCCCAGAGTTACAGAAAGATAGCTCTGCAGTAAACTTTTTTGGTAGTACAGAACTTTTTGGTTAGGGTTGCCATTTTTTATGATAATTGTCTACTTGTGATGGAGTTATACCAGCGAAAAGTGCTCTTTTTGGCATTTGTTACCTGAGGAATTACTTTACGTTATAGTACTTAAATCATTTCACAGAATTACCAAACAGTTGAGAGTTTGGAAGGGACCTCTGAAGATCGTCTGGTCCAAAACCCCAGCTCAAAGGAGGGTCAATGAGAGCAAGTTGCTCAGGACCTTGTCCAGTTGGGCTTTGAATATCTCCAGGAATGGAGACTCCATGGCCTCTCTGGGCAACCTCTTCCCGTGTTTGATCACCCTCACAGGGAAAAAAGATTTTTATTATGTTCAAGTGGAATTTCCTGTCTTTCAATTCCTGCCCATTGCTTCTTGTCCTGCCACTGGGTGCCACTGAGAAGAGTAAGGCTCCAGCTTGTTTACTCCCTCCCATCAGGTATTTATACACATTGATAAGATCCCCCGAGCCTTCTCTTCTCAAGGCTAAACAATCCCAGATCTCTCAGCCTCTCCTTGCACGAGAGATGCTCCAGTTCCTTAATCCTCTTTGTGGTCCTTTGCTGGACTTGCTCCAGGGGAGTCCAGAACTAGACACACAGATGTGGTCTGACCTGGGCTGAACAGAGGGGAAGGATCACCTCCATTGGCCTGCTGGCAATGCTCTTTCTAATGCTGCCCACGATGCTGTTGGCCTGCTTTGCTGCAAAGGCACGTTACTGGTCATGTTCAGCTTGTCCACCAGGACCCCCAGGTCCTTTTCTGCAGAGCTACTTTCCAGTAGGTCAGCCCCCAGCATATACTGGTGCCTGGGGTTATTCCTTCCCAGGGGCAGGACTCTGCACTTCCCTTTGTTGAACTTCATGAGGTTCCCCTCTGCCCATCTGTCCAGTCTCTCGAGGTCCCTCTGAATGGCAGTGCAGCCCTCTGGTGTATCAGCCACTCCTCCCAGTTTGGGATCATCAGCAAACTTGCTGAGGGTGCACTCTATCCCTTCATCCAGGTCAATTAGTAAACAGTAGTAAACAACTTAACCAGTATTGTCCTTGTATTGACCCCTGTAGGTGCACCACTGGTGACTGGCCCTCGGCTGAACTTCATGCCACTGATCATAACCCTTTGAATCCGGTAGTTCAGCTAGTTTTCAGTCCTCACTGTCCATTTATGTAAGCCATACTTTAGGAGCTTGTCTATGCAGACGTTGTGGGAAAAAGTTTTGACAGCCTTACTGACATCAAGGTAAATGACATCCACTGCTCTCCCATCTTTCACCAAACTGGTCATGTCCTTGTAGAAGGCTATCAAGTTGTTCAGGCTCGATTTCCCCTTTGTAAATCCAAGCTGACGACTCCCATTCACTTTCTTTTCCTTAGTATTTTTGGAAATGGCTTCTCAGAGGATGTGCTTCATCACCTTCCCAGGGATTGAAATGAGGCTGACGTACTTGTAATTCTGCAGATCCTCCTTCTTGCCCTTCCCGAATATAGGAGTGACATTTGCTTTCTTCCAGTCCTCAGGAACCTCACCTGGTTGCCATGACATTTCAAAGATAATTGAGTGACCTTGCAATGACATTGATGGGCTCCCTGACATCCCATCAGGTCCTAGTCACTTGAAAAATGAGTTGGCTTGTGTAACAGGAAAGATAAGATTTGTCTTGTCATGACAGTGGCTAAGGTGAATGTCTGTTTGCAGTCCAGGGAGGTTTAGATAGCTTCTTCAGTTTGTATTGCAGTACTTTCTCCTTTAGTAGCAATCAGGATGACTTGGTACCTATTTGCAAACAGTATGCAGTTATAAAATGCCCAGATGCAGTGCAGGCTATATTACTTTCTGACATACCATTTTTTATTTTTTTATATTGGTCTGGTAAGCCTATATTCATGCACCTTAAATGAATGACATGTGAATGAACTTGAGTGAAGACCCTTTTTGCCTGATAGCTTGCTTCTTTCTTCCCACCCCTCACTGTATCATTTGGCCCAGTAAAAGTTATTAAATTCTGTCTGTAAAATTTTCCTTCCCTGGATTCCTCCAGTGGAATCAAATTTCTTAATGTGCAGTGCTGAAGATGATTTAGGCAGATGGAATCTGAATGTAAAGAAGGAAGTAGAAAAAGGGTGGCCATTGTTTTGGTGAGGCTGAACAAGTCTCGTCCATGATTGACATCCAGAGCAATGGGTGACCAAGCAGTTTATTTTCTTCTGTATGTCTCTGAGCTATGTTACAAATGTTCACATAATTTCACTTAGGTTCCTCTGCCTCAAACCAGAGAAACCCAGTTGTCCCGTGGTGTCACTGTGCACCTGAAGAATGAAGCAGGACCACCAAAAGGGTACTTCTCCTCCTATTTTGGTCCTGTTCCAGAAGAAGGTGGAAGGAGTGCATTGCATATTGCATGCGAAAGAGAGGATAACTGTGAGGTAAGAGCATGGCATCCGAGGTTCTGCTCATAGAGAGTACTTATAAGCTAAACTCCCCAAATGACATATCTGGGGAATGAATACTTTTCATCCCTCTGTAAGGAGCTGATTGAATTCCCAGGATAAACTCCTTACCTTGTGAATTATTAGTGTTGTACGGATTAAAAACCCATTAGCACTTGAGAAAAAAATATTTCTTAAGTCTTTAGAATTCTGTTTAACACAGGAAATTCCTCTGCTTAAGTTTCCATTAGTGACTTGGCCATTAAGTTTTACTATTCACGAGGCCAATTTGAAGCTGGACAGTCTGAGTTTTCTCATGTGCTAACCTTTGAGCATTTGGGTTTTTACCGTAGTAACATTCTTCTAGCAGATTTACGAGGTGTGCACTTGGAGGAAGGAGAGGTTTTTGAGAGAGGAGATGTACTTCTTCAGAGGCAAGCTTACGTATACCCTTTGGCAGCAGGGTTAATGAGATTTGGTAATCTGATGGAGAGGTTTATGCATAACACTACCATGCTTGGGGTTCTTAGCCATGAGAAAATGGAGGTATATTTTTGCTATAGGATCATAGCTTAGGTGAAAGGCTTGGACGTGTTTTATGCTGCTCATTTTGTTCATTATTGTTACATATATATTATATTTAAAAGTTCACATTATTATGATCTAATTCCACCTTTTTCTGCACCTGCCTACACAGCATTCCAGAGATGTTATCCGCCTCCTTTTAATGCATAAGGCAAATCCAAACACACTGTGGAGTGGCCATTCACCACTTTCCTTAGCAATCGCCAGTGGGAATGATTTGGTGAGCATCTTTGAGTTCCTCTTTACGCGTGTTGTACTCCTCCATTTGTCTCTGCCTTCTCTGATGACAGGCAGACTTGGGTAACTAGTTATGTTTGCCATAATTCATTCCCAGTGAAAGTACTAAATTTGCTTTTCTTTCAAACCTGTGGATGTTGCATGAGCTGAACTAGAGGAGCCCTGTAGTATGACAGTGATAGCTAGAAATATTTGGTAAGATTCAGAAGGGTATAGCATTCAGAGAAGAGTATCCATTTTTATGAATCACAAGAACATGCAGTTCTCTTACAGGCTACCTCCCCACTCAAATCATCCCAGCCAAATGTTAAAACACTTTGCTTCTGGATATAAGAAAAAAAATGTAGCTCTTTGAGGGTAAGGAGTATGCTTTTCTAGGAAAAGATCAGTGATCACACTTGGAAAGGATCTGGGCATTACGGGGCTCAGCACTGCACAGAGGAGGCTTACAGCTCACACAGTAGAGTGCAATATGTGAAGTCAGCACCTACCTTCCCTGAGCAGGGAATGGCCTGCCTTCTGCTCAGACAAGGCCCTTAAGAGTGGGTCCACAGCAGCCAGCATGCTGCGAGAGAAAGTGTACAAGCAAAACAGGTAATGGTGACAAAGTGGTGTGTCTGCAGTGCTCTGCTCCTCTTGGAATACAGCTCCAGGCTCCTGGTTCATCTTCTTTGTGGAAAACAAGGGAGGAGAGTGAGGGGGTAAGAGTTGCACCCAGGCTGCCCACTAAGCTCAGCCGTTGTGCAGGCAACCAGCCAGCACAAGGCCAGGGGAAGAACAATTGGAAGGGAGCAAGCGTGACTGTGTAGCCTAGTGGTTCAGGTAATAAGCTGATAGGGGCAGGGTTTGGGTCTAATTTCTGTTTCTCGGGTTACTTTCTCCTGTGTAAAAGCACGCTAATAATTCAGTCAGGCATTGTCTTGGAAATGCAGATGTGAACAAAGCAAGGGGAAGCCACTTTCAGTGTTACTGATGAAATCAAAATTTTACCTCTTGTTCTGTCACTGCAAGTTTTATACTGTGTGTTAGGATTAATGGTAGATCATAATGGAAAAGATCTACTGTGTATTGTTACTTTCTAGCTATATTTATTTCAGTAGAAAGTTATCAGTCATCTGGATACAATATAATAGGGAGCTACAGGATGGACTGCGAAAGTAGATACAGTAGAAATGGATGCAGCCAAATACAGTAGAAAATAGATTCTGTATCAAATGTTTGAACCAGAACATTTTTCCTTATGTTATCTTTGTTTCTTTTAAAAGACAATTTAGGTATTTTTCTGGAAAAAGGAGTTTACTGCATCTTTGATTTGTTTGTACAGAAAAGATGAAATTTCAGGACTTCCCACGGAATGGAAAGTCCCATATCCAACACATTCTACTGCTTCTCCTGCCCCTCTCAGAGGCTAACATTCAATGGAGTGATGATCTAATAGACCATAAATGTTCAACCTCTCTAATCCTTATCTTTATGGTAAAACATAGGTGGTTTTAGTATATTTTATGAAACCTACCCTATAGCATCTTGGTCTGGCTGGGGTATCGCTTTTCTGCTGTGGAACTGTCAAAATGCATCTCCAGCAATTATCTGTTGCATTTGCAGGCAGTGGTCGAACTCCTCAAACATGGGGCTGATCCAAATCTGCCATTAAGCAGAGCAGTAAGAAGTGCCCTCTGTACAGCTGTCAGTACCACATATGAACAGAAGAGAACAAAAGCACAGAGGATTGCTTTGGTGAGAGAAATGTGGGTTTTTTTTTTTGTTGTTTTTAACTTCAGGAAAAGCAGTAATTTTTATCAGGTGTGTTGAGTTCCATTTCTCTTTAATGGGCAAGCTGATTTTTTTTTTTTTTTTTTTTTGCAGAACAATTCATTTGTGTCTCTTCCCAATGCTATTTGTTTGTCTCCTAAGGAATAGAGGTTTTGTAAGGAAATTCGTTTTCATGTTTGAGTGAAGGTGATGGCAACCTCCTTGTGTAGAAGAGGAAACACTGCATTTAAAGCAGATGGGGGGTTGCCCATGGCCCTGTCAGATCTGACTGTTACCTTGTTTGTAAACACAGCTGGCATCCACATGAAGAAAGATGCATTGCATTTGATTGTGCTATATAAAGTAGTTGATAAAGTGCACTTTCTCACCTATGATGAGCTCAATGGAAGCATTTGGCCTTGTGAAAACTGGACATTTTTCCCTCGTCCCATAAAGCACAGAGCTGACCTCATTGAGAATGGAGGGGAGGAAAACTGCAGTTGAGGAGCACTAGGAGAGGAGGTGATTTCTCCAGCCGGGTTCTGTTCTACCCCGCGTCACTAGTTGTCCGTGCTTCATCTGTTGCTGCAAGATTAGGTTGTGAGATATCCAGAAACAAATAGCAAATGCCTCCAAGGAGGTTTTATTTACAAAACACATGTAGATTTAACAGTCCATCAACGGCTCTCCAGTGGCAGAAGAAATGCACAATTTGGTACACAGAGTAGCCACACAAATCGAGGTTAAGCTCTGATATTCAGCCCTGTCTCTAACTGTGGCATGGACACAGTATAGTTAGAAAGCTGGATGTCAAATGTTTTGCTTTCTTTTTTCAGGTTGATAAGCTGCTTGAAGCTGGCGCGGATATCCTTGCACCAGTTACTCTTAGGGAAGGACAGCAAAAAGCAGTGGGAACAGCTGTCGACTATGCCTATTTTGAATATTTTCAGGTATGACTTCAGTTCCCGTAACTGAAGATACCGTGTTCTTTGCATTCATCAGAACAAACAGCCTTTTGTGTCCTTAGGATTTGTCTAGGGCCTTCTTCAGAAGCTTTCACTGAAAATTTACTTTTCCCTTCATTTGTCTTGAGACTCATTTCATTTGCTGCCAAACTTATAACCACCCGAAGACTGAATACCTCTAGTAGTTTTGCCTGTGAAGGCAATCCTTGTTGTCACATTTTATAGTAAGATTCTGTTCATAATTGGTTTGTAAAGAGTTAGCTGTAATTCTACATCCAGCCATTAAAAACGGAAGTAACGTGCGTTTCCATGAGGCTACAATCAAAACAGGAAAAGCTGTTATGAGATATATATATGTATAGTAGATAATAAATTTAGGTATGTTATAAGCTATGATAATAAATTACTGATCAGTCAAACTTCAAAATAAAGGGTTAACCACTTATTAAAGTCATCCTTAATCATTATTTAACCCCTTATAAAAAGAATCTTCCTATGAAGTATAACTAAGAATTTTCTGCCCAGTTTTTTTTTTTTGGGGGGGGGGGCGGGGGATATATTTGTTTAAAAAAAATTTTGAAATGGTCTGCGATGCTGTAACAGTTTCTAATTAGAAATGAATCTGCCTTTGGGTCATATAAGTAACTTTTTTTGGTAGCTTTATTGTGAATAAGAAAGTTTACATGACAAAGAATCTTTGTTTCTTAGCAGCGTCAGAGATTAAGTGGTTTGGTTCTTGAGAGAATCATTTGTTGAATAATGCAAAAAATAGATAGAGAATTACTTAATATATTAAACTAGGAAACTGCAGGGATGGGAAGGAAAGCCAAGTTATACTGCAGATTGCTTGCCTCTGGGACATAAACAGTAGATGTTCTGAAAAGAACAAAAGTAATGGTGAGTCTTGGGCACCTTGCAGTAGAGCAGCCACATTCAAGCTACTTGAGAAAGTGCAACATGGTACCTCCATTCCTAAGGTGGGGTACAGCTCATTGCTACTACAGTCCTGTGACTGTGGGATCCATCACTGCATCTCACTGGCAGAGCAGCCTACTTGGAGCTAATGTGGTTTTCTGCATCCCGCTGCAGTGTTCCGTGTAGATAGTAAAATTGTTATTCTTTGGCTTGCAATCGCAACTGATCCTCAAATAGGAAATGCAATTTAAACAATTAGCAGTTGTAATCACTGGCCAGCCTTGGTCAGCATACTCCAGGTATCTTACTTCTTTCCTGTCTTGCTCTGGTCTGCCTTAGGCTTTTGCATCTTGGGTTTAATATGCTCCTTGCTGGCACTAATAGGGAGCAGTGTGGGAAACAGAGAAACTTAATAGTGGCCAAACAGTGCCCTCTAGCAGTCTTTCCATTTTCAGGAAGCTTTCCTGTGTTCCCAGAAGTGCTGGGAGAGGAGGAGAGCCCTGCAAAATGACGGCAGCTTCTCCCTTGAAGAAAAATTGTTTTAGTTAACTTGTTGAGCACTCACTGAACAGATAATCGGAACAACTAGACTGTTTAATATGGACATCTCCTGTGCCAGGATTAAGCAGAGATGATACTGTGCTTTTAGACTGGTTTGACTTGAAACACTTACTTGTTAGATTTGTTCTCCCATACATTAGCGTATTAACTCCTGGTGTGTTGCAGGATAGGAGAATTGCTCACACACCATACGATGTACTGACAGCATCTGAGCGGGAGATTTTTCAAAAACGCCAATCACTGATGGAACACATTACTGGGAAGCTCCGTGAGCGTGTCATCCTGAAAGAGAAAGAATGGAATCAGGAAGAGCTGCGAAGATCCAAGAAATGTTAGTTCAAGCTTAAGGGTGGCACTGCCTGGTGTGGAGAGGAAATTTACTGTTATTAGTTCCAGTATTGTTGTCTGAAAGGATAGCTCTTTCTCAAAACCAGTCCTACATAAGCAGTGAGGAGATGTAGGGGTTCTACAAACGTTAAAGAGAATGAACAAGTCACTGTGAAGGAAATTTTGAATATAGGCTTAGTGCCTATGCACTGCTTCCTCGTGAATTCCTATACAAGATCTGTTACCACGTGTTATGGAGTAATTGAGTGAGCTTGTTCCTCTTTCACAGATGGACCTTTGAATTGCTTTGTATTTGGTGCAGGTAGCAGTGTGCATTCAATGGTGACTGTGGACAGCTAGCATATGTCCATTCCCCGTGGTAACTTGCTCCCAGGTCCTTTCCTGGGATTCCCACTGTATTAATGCTCTTCTACTCCTAGAGTGGTGACAATAAATATGTAAATTAAGGTCATTTGAATGACTTCCTGAGTAGTGCTCAAATACATGGTGAAGCCAGGCTTAGACTCTAGATCTCCCAATACCACTATAATCTGAAAAATGTTTCATATATTCACTGTGAAAAATATCCAAATGAGGAGTAGAAGGCAATGTTACCTAGAACTATTATGTCTCACATTTTTCATAATCTTACTTTCAAGAAGGATGTTGTTTTAGTGTGTCTGATACACATCATCATATTGATTATGTTTGCCCAGTTGATCAACAACTGTCCTGTGGCTAAGCAGAGTTTTAAGGAAAGGTGTCTTGTGACTAGTATTCTAATTCTCAGATCCTAAGTAGGAATGCTGATTTTTTTTCCCCCCTTCTTTATGTTGGTGTAGTGGATTCAAATATTCGTACATCTGCTTCAAAGAAGAAATCGGGGAGCCATCATGCGAAAGAAGTGAGGTAGGTGGAAGACACTGCATGCAAGTGTTGACTGTTCTTAGCCAAAAATATTATGTCCTGTTTTTTCCTCACCAGGCTTAATGTCACCCTACCATGTTTTTTCTTTTCTAATTGTTTCCTCTTTAGTGTGTCCAGTCTTGTCAGCTACAGACAGCTTCTTCCTCTGTTCTGATCACATCATTCCTTTTCAGCTTCAGACTCTGCCAGGAGAGTCTGCATAATATTCAGTCTTCTCGTGATAAGCAGTGTGGCCTGGTATCTTAAGCTAATTCATGACATCAGTGGCTTAGGGTAGCTTACAAATACTAAGAAATGGACACAGACAAGTTTTGTGGCTTGCATTTCTGGTCTCTAAATCAGGAAAGACTTCTAGAGTTTGAACATTAGTCTTGGAATTGTAGCATTCTCAGCGGTTTGAGTTACGGAGGAAATAGTTGGCTCAAGGATACTGTACTCTGTCATCAGTTTCTTCTGAGCAAGGCACTCTCATCATCCTGAACTTTGTCTCAGTATTTGAATCAAGTGAGAATTTGAATCATGGTCAGGAACTGAGGCACTTTTCGCGGGCATAAGTTGTGAGGTAGTATTTCTGCTGAACCAAAATGGATCAACAGTAGCATAAGATGCAGAAATAGCCGGAAGAATGTAAACCAAGAACTAAAATGAAATCTGGAAGGTTAAAGCAGCACACAAACGTTTTACAAATAGATGTTAGGGATGACTTGCAGGCAGAGATGAGATCTCAGTGAAAATTGCTAGCCATTTCCTTTGCCAGAATTGTGCAAGTTTTGTTTTCTCAATTAGTTTCAACAGCTGCCTGTCTGGTCACTATAGCCCAAGAATGGGAATTTCCCATAAACTTCCAAGTGCAAGACTTGTATCATGTTCTCAACATACAGCCCTAGGCAAATATGCAAGGTTATGATTTGTAATTGGACAGGCCTTTAAATTTACAGCCAAAGGAGACAGCAACTGGTAGACAACTTATTATTTCAGGGATCCTGCCACTCTCTCCTGAAACTCTTTCCCTGCAAAGGCCTGATTCTACCCAAGCTCCTTGTTTGCCACCCTCTGTTCTTGGCTCCATGGAAGGATGGGAACAATTTACCAGCTTATCTGTACAGTAACTGGAGTTCCTTGATATCATTGTTCCTATTTAGCTGTGGCTTATCCTCTGCTGACTACCACTGTGCCCACACTGTAGCTATCCTCTCATAGAACATTTGTTACTCTCAGGGAACTGATCCTTGGTCTTTTTCTCTTCTGGGGACTCTGCAGAAAAGTTGCTGCAGTTTCCAATTCAAGTTGGATGAATTGTTTTTGTAAAGACCTCTGTTGGACTGTGGCTGTGCTTTGACTGGATACTGACAGGAGTTGTCTGGGTCATTGCCTGCTACCTCCCTTAGCAAGGCATTTAATGGAATCCATGTCACATGACTAGAATGCTATAAAATCTGATTTGGTGTTAAGTGTAATGCATCCAGTGTTGCCTCTGATGCCTCTTAGCTCTTTAAAATTATACTAACACATGAATGAATCTATTGCATGAAATCACCTTTGGCTTTATGTTGTGGTCAAATTTCATAAGTGCAGAACAATTTGGCTCAGACCACATTAGGGAAATCGGTGCTGTAAGGGATTCTTAAATGCTCTGAAAAGGATATAGGTACATAGGCCAATTTGCACTTAGTAACATTCTACTTCCCAGTCCCACTGAAAATCTTTGCCTAAGCACTCTTTGCTGCTTCTTCCAGCTTTGCTGTGTTGCAGGGACCTGGCTGTAGCCCTGTTTGCCTCTGCAATATTCCAGTAGGTTCTGTCAGTTTTTTTAAGTCTGCCTGCTTGGCTTTATTTCTGGCCGCATATTGTCTGCCCTGCCTGCCAGTTTGAAAGTGAATACCTCCAGACTCGGTTGTTACGAGCAAACTGAAGCACACCATGCACTAGGATGCAGATGTTGATTTGGTAAAGGCTTGGGAGTGTTCCTCACTAGGACGTTTGACTTTTCTAGGGGCTGGTGTGCAGCCCGGTCCCCAAATACTCCTAGGATAAGCTGCAGGGTCTCCTGTTTCTTTATCCGTGAATATTACGACATTTATATTTCTATATTGTGAGCCATTTTGATATAATTTTACTGTGATGAACAAACGTTGTCAGACTAAGAAAAAACTTCAAACAAACAATATTGTGCTTTTTTTTTATAACTGCCTTTGTTCTAGGACACCGTTTTTTAAATACTGCTATCAGTGCGGACGTTCTGTTGGTGTTCAGCTGACATCTTGCATTCATTGCCATGAAATCTTCACTTGCAGTGAAGCTTGCAGAAGGAAATCCTGGAAGGAGCGGCATAGGCATGAGTGTTCGGGATTGCTGGGTAGGTCTGACAGTCACTAGTATGTGTGTACAGTTGTTTGTGCATGTTTTACTGAGCTGGAATGTCTTCCTTGTAATGGCTCAGTAAAATGTGTTTTGGTTACAATTTAAACAAAAAAAATTCAGTTATTCCCTTGAATAGCTGTGTCTGTAAAACCATCAGCTTTAAGAGAGCTACTAATGTGTCATTACAGTCAGTTTCAAGAGAGAAGAATCTTTCAGGTGAGCACAGAACAAAAGGAAGATGCTCCTGAAGACTAATGTTCATTACTGAAATCATAAATATACAACTTTCCAAGCTGAAGAACCTCAATACATCTAACAAGCTAGGAGGAACGGGGCTTTCAGTACAAACTTTACCTCTATCTGCATATTAGAATAGAAATCTACGAGATTTCTGACCTTTGTGCATTGAATCATTGATACCACCCTACTGTGGTTCAGGTAAACTGCAGCATTTGTCATTGACAAAAAAAAGGACATTATACACGTTATACACATGCACACACTACACAGCAGTAGAAGACTGGCATAGTGGATTTATACAAGAAATTAAAGTGCTGTCACCATATGAGATGCTCGCATATGAGCCACAATGAGGAATCTGAAATGTGAAGATAAATAAGGAACTGCTGCCATTCTGAGGCTGATCTGTCTTTTAGTGGCTGTCCAGCCACTAAAAAGTCGGTCCAGGATGGGTCTTTTAAATCTGGGTACTTGTAAAACCTGTGAAGGGAGTGAGGCCTGTCCAACTGGAGATGATTTATATGAAGCATACATGCTTATCCGTATGGGTTCTAAACATCTTCTAGCGGTTTTCCCAAGATAAGATATCAGTGGTGTACTTCCCAGATTATATGGGAATAAATGAAACTGTTCTTAATAACGGGAGATTTCCCTTGCACCTTAATCAAGTGCTTTTTCTTCTTCCTGTTCCTTTCATAAAGTTTTGTTACACTCCTGCATATAATTAAAGCTTTTGAGTTTCACTCTTTTCTGGAAGCTACCTTTCACCCACTTACACACTTCTGCTTTTACAGCATTTGATGTATGAGAACTGCAACACGTGTATACAGAACACTCTGTTTTTACTACTATTTTTTCATATGTTTGGGATGGAAATGGGAACAGACTTAGAAAGGGAAGTCCTGAAGACTGTGAATCGGAACCACTAGAAAACAATAAAAATGATCTGGGGGAATGGTAGAGGCTTCTGGAAAAACGGCACGGTGCATGCCACAGAAGGGTAACCAACCAGCTTGAGTTCGGTCAGACTCTGTCTTTAAGCACACAGTGTGTTGCTGACTGTCCTGCACCCTGACAGGCATGCTGACTTCTCTAAGCAACCATCATGGGCCAGTCAAAGCAGGACACTGGAATGGAGACAAAGTAGCAGCTACTCCACTCAGCTTAATTTTTGCATCATCCTCAAAGTGATAGAGAAGAATAATGAAGTGATAATAAAAAAACATGTTCGGAGCAGAATGTGCCTTGATAGATGCTGCAGAAGCAGCAAATAAAGCTGAAGGGCACAGGTCAGATCTGATAAATTATAGCCCAACCCACAGACAGCAGAGATTTTACCACTTTAATGGCAATATATTGCTTATTTATGTTAAAAGATTTGACTTGAGAAAAGATTAGGAATTTTCCTAAAATATGAAAGGATCAGATATCTGATAAAACTCCTAGACCAATGAGGCATTTGAGCTTGTTTGACTAATGAAATCAATATATACATACCTTCCAGTGAAAATGTCTTTGCTCACAAGGTGTTCCTTAGTCAAATTGTTTTCAATGGTTAATCCATTCTGGAACTACTGACAGATGAAAGAATCCTTGATGTGTGTATTTCAAGTCATGCTATTTATTTTCTTGAAACCAAAATGAAAGACTGAGCTTCTAAAGATAGAGCCTGGCAGAAGCACTTACTGCTTAAATGGCATTGTCCTTCCCTTTTGCTTTTGAACATCTGAGCAACTCAGTAGTTAGAGCTTGGGTGAGTGAGGTGTTGAGTCTTCACTGCTGAATTGTGACTGTTAACAGCTGCCATCCATATCTTCCTCTTCAAAACTCTTCCTGTTTTCTGGAGTTCTAGTTCCTCACTTTTGTTTACATGAACAAAAAAAAAAAAAAAGAAAAAGAAAAAAGAAAAAAGAAAACTGACATTGAAGAAAATGATTATTTAAAATTAATGGAAAGCTTTTGTTCTTAAAAAAAGTTATGATGGACTGTTTGAACTGTTTTGTTGGAGCAGCTTCTCTTGGACACCATCTCCAAGCATATGAACCCTGCCAGACCATCTGGTGACCAGTTATGCAAAACAGGGGCGTCCTTGGCTGCAAGGGATGCACCAAAATAACACAGTTAAAAGTTCACTGGCTAATGATAACTATACAGCCCATGTGCACATTCTTGCTACAGATGGAAGGCAATGGTGGAGAATACGTGGGAAGAGAAGGAAATAATGGGAAATAGAGAATGATAGGGAATATACTGGGAATAGATGGGAATGATGGGGGAAATTAGGGAGTAGAAATGATGGGGAACAGATGGAATAATAGGAAATTGCAGGGAATAGATGCAGAATAGAAGGGGGTATAGTAAGGAATAGCTAGGAATAGAAAGAAATTATGAGGAATAGTTCTGAATAGATGGGAATGACGGGGAGTAGAAGAGAATGATACACAATGCAGGGACTAGAAAGAAATTGAACACCTAAGGGAGCAGAAAGACAGAAAAGCATACAGAAAGGCGATAGAAGGAATGGAAGGAGATAGAAAGGACAGGCCCAGTTTAGACATGTTGTATCTGTGAAGTGCGAATGGTCATTATCATATCACAGAGTAACAGATTGATAGTTTTGGCCTTCTGTCAGCCTGGGGACACTTGAAATGGTGACCTAGATGCTACACACTGGAACCATCTCTGTCAGCAGACTTAATATGTTTTTGAAAGTATTTTGAAGGAGATGTAGAAACACAGTCCTGAATATACTGTGAAGTATAGCAGCTACACACTACACACTGGTTTGGTAGATAGACTTTAGTGGTGGATAGACCACTTCCAGTCCATCAGTTAAAAAAGACTTTTCCAGAGAGCAGGGACTGCAAGAACTTGCTAGTGTACTCTTTACCTCTACTTTTCGCATCAAAAATAACATCCAGAAGATCCTTCCAACACTGTTTAAATGCCCTATAATGTTTTGGTTGTGGGTTTTTTCCTAAGTGTCAAAGCTCAGAAAGCTGGTCAAGTCATTCCAGCTAAACAGTGCTAACAACAGAGCCCTGAAATGCTGTCAGGCTCCTTTGTTGAAGAAAAAATGATCAAACAAACCTGAAAACCCACAGAATAGTTTATAAAGATCAGATTCTTATTTTTACTCTTTTAATATATAAGTATTAAATCTTTGTAAATTTCTGACCTGTATAAAGTATTCTCCAACTACTGGGGTTTTTTGGTAAATATGTTAAGTAATTCCCCCGCCTCTTCAGCAGCTTTCTCACACTAATGCATGTATTTCTGTAGAAGTGTATAATCCCTTTTAATTGTTCATAATATCTTGTCTACTGTGTATTCCACAGTGTCTTTCCATATTGTTTTATTGCTGCTCAAGATGATCTAGTATCTAAATCTATGGCCAAGACAGTCTGAGCTTGAGGGAAGGTCAATTAATATGTTTCATTCGGTGTGGGGATGACAGATTAGATTTCTGATCTGTTATCTGTCCAAAAGCTGTGTTAAGTTTCTGCAATGATTACAGCTGGCAGAATACGCAAGCTTATTTAGACTAGGGATTTATATCATGACTAGTAAAGGCACATGGTTATTCCTGTATTAACCAAATGTTTACTTGATTAAAAAAAAAATCTGTGTGGAGGGCCTTTAATAGAGGTCCAGTTTCTTGGGAACTTCCACTGCAGCTCCTATAAAGCTGTTGGAGATAAATGGAGTGAGAAACAACTGTTTCTAGAGCTGCTTCTAAACAAAAACAGAGCTCTAAAAGCTCTTTTTTTAATTAACCCCAAGGTATGTATTATATAAGTACCATCAGAAGGTTATCCAGATAATCTGTGAAACATTTTTTTAAACTGCTGAATCTGTTCTTGGCATCTTTTATGCCCTGTATCTATTCAGAAGGCATAGCAGTAAATTTAAGAGGCCTTACTGTCTCTCTTCAGTCTTCTCACTGCTCCTCCTTAGTTCCTGGTTTTTGGCAGTTCTGGGTGACACCCTTTCAAGCACAGTTGTGTCGTCCTCTTGAAGCTGTGCATATGCCTGTTGTGTTGCATTCAGTGGAGCAGTACAGAAGCTCTGTGACCGAACCGTCAGGGCACTGTTATGTAATGTACAATTTAAGTCCGTTTTTCAGCATAAAGTCAGCAGTACAGCTAGGAAACATTTTTCAGAATTCGTGGAACAAGTGTGAGTGTGTTCATGTACTAAGATTTTTTCTTGGTAATAAACTTTTCTTTTTAACCAGTGTCTTCCTTCTTTTTTAATTTTAAGGTGCCAGGGATTTTTAGGGGAGGTGTGGGGGTTGTTTTATTTCTTTTTCCTCTCCCATGGTTGTCTTTCATCGAAGATGACCTGAAATTCCCCAACTCAGATCAGTTTGAGCAGTTCAGTCTGTTACTCTGAGAACCTCTGAACTTCCCCTCACCCCACCTTTTCAGGACCTTTCCTTTTCAGTTCCTTTCTCTTTTCTCTTTACTTTTTCTCCCTCTTCCTCTTCCTTTTGACTTGATGGCAGTGTAATTAGCATTTATTTTGTGCCCTAGGAGAAAAACTCTCAATGGTTAATTGAGTCCTGAAGTAACTAATAGTCAGCTTTAACCACAGTATTAAGACACTCTTAAATGTATTTACAAGAAGAAACAAGTATCCCTTACACTCCTGTATGTGGTCATTGTTGTCTAGGAAGTTATACGTAGGTAAGTAGGTAGCCACTGCTGTCTAAGATAGAGTTGGTCTGTCTGTTGACATCACACTTGATAAACTGAGCCACAATAGGAACATTTTAAGTCTTGTACCTATATCTAGTTTATTGTTCCTAGGAAAACAAAGGTCACCTACACAAATATGGTGGTTTATTTTGCAGAGAAGAGTAGAGGTCAAGCACCTCTGAATGCAAGCAGTGCGGCATGCAAAAAGGATGCCATTGGCAAAAAGGGGGAAAAAAGAAGAGAAGAGAAAGATGAAAGGTGAAAGAGAAGAAAAAGTAAAGTTAGGAAGGGTGGAAGACAGCATCACAGGAAGGATGACTAACTTGTTTCAAGTCACACCTACTATTGTATGGGCAACATTTTTATAGGATTGTATACATTCTGCCTTGTACTCCACTTCTAGTGAGGTTAAAAATGACCTAATCTGACAAGTTTTGAGAAACTAAAGCCAAAGTCTTTCCAAGATGCTACATATGAGCTAAAGGACAGGTAATTCTACTAGATTCATTGAAACCAACCTGGGAATGGGGGGTACATACAAGTTAGGTATTAAGTAGATATATTTACTATTAAAAATGTATCAAACTCCCCATTGGTTTTACTGGTCTAATGCAATGTATATTTATTTTTAAACCAGTATGGCCCATAATTAAACTTCATTACATATATTCCCTCCCGTGGGGGACGGAGGGCCCATCTGCAAAACAGACTTGCTGTCTAGGGAGGTTCGCTGCTTGCTGGGGGCTCAGATCTGGGATGCTGTAGAGAGGTTGCTGAGGCTTGTCCAGTCCTTGGACTATTACCCCTTTCTGCTCATTCACATGCAAACTGATGATCCTATCAGGAGTCTTTGAATGTACCAAGAGTGACTACATGGCTCTGGGGGGGAGGAGTGAGGTCATGGGGGGCTAGGTGGTTTTCTCCTTGATACTACTGGTGAAGGGAAGAGGCTTAAGGAGGAGTGGATGGATCCTGACATTCAGCACCTGGTTATGCAGCTGTGTTGATGACAGGGATTTGGCTTTGAAACCACAGGACCCTTTTTGAGAATTGAGGACTGATAAGACGAGATGGAATCCACCTGCAAAGATGTTTTTCATTTTTGCCAACAGACTGACCAACCTGGTGAGAAAACTAGGAAAGATGGGGGAGGGAGATGACAACCCACAGTCAAGTGGGAAAGTGCTGGACTGGGTTGGCAAGCAAAAGCTGCAGGGTGGTGTAGATGAGAATCCTCAAAATTAACAGAACAGGGCAGAATGAGGTTCACCCCAAGTGCACACACATAAGTAAGAAAGTACAAAAAGGACAGCATTGCGGGGGAAGCTCTTATCCTTTTCCTGGGAAGTAGGTTGAACTGAGTGCCTCTCAGAAGGATCTTTACACTAATGCATGCAGCATAAGGAACAAGCAGGAGGAATTAGGTGTGCATGCAGTTACAGGGCTATGTTCTCATTGGGATCATCAGGACATGGTGGGATAGCTCATACAACTAGAGCGCTACAATGGATGAATACAGGCTGTTTAGGAAGGACAGGCTGGGAAAGTGAGGAGAGGGAGTTGCCCTCTATGTGAGACGACAACTGGAATGCATGAAGCCCTGCCTACAGAAGGGAGATGAGCCAGCTGAGAGCTTATGGGTCAGGATTAATGGGCAGACCAATATAGGCAATGTTGTTGTGAGTGTCTGCTACAGACCACCTGATCAGGAAGAAGCAGAGAGAAGGCAAAGATACTGAATGTATTTCTTGCTTCAGTCTTCACTGCTAAGACCAGCCCTGAGGAATCCCAAACCCTGGAGACAAGGGAGAAAGTCTGGAGAAAGGAAGACTTGGTTAAGGAGGCTCAGGTTAGAGATCATTTAACCAAACTTGACATCCACAGGTCCATGGGCCTTGATGGGATTCACCCATGAGTGCTGAGGGAGCTGGCCAATGTCATTGCAAGGCCACTCTCAACCATCTTTGAAAGGACATGGAGAGCAAGAGAGGTACCTGAGGACTGGAAGAAAGCAAATGTCACTCCAATCTTCAAAAAGGGCAAGAAGGAGGGCCCAGGGACCCAACACGATCCCTGGGAAGGTGATGGAGCAGCTCATTGTGGATACCATCTCCAAGCATATGAAGGACAAGAAGGTGATTGGGAGATGTCAGCACAAGGGGATGCCAGTTCACAAGGGGAAAGCATGCTTAGCCAATCTGATGGCCTTCTGTGATGGAATGACTGGCTGGGGAGATGAGGGCAGAGCAGGGGATGTCGTCTCCCTTGACTTCAGGAAGGCTTTGGATACTGTCTCTCGTAACATCCTCTAGGCAAGCTGATGCAGTAGGGGTGAGATGAGCACAGTGAGGTGGACTGAAAGCTGGCTGAAAGGCAGAGCTCAGAGGGTTGTGATGAGTGTCGCAAAGTCTAGCTGGAGCCCTGTAGCTAGTGGTGTTCCCCCAGGGGTCAATACTGGCTCCAATCCTGTTCAACTTAGTCATCAGAGACCTGGATGAAGGGACAGAGGGCACCCTCAGCAAGTTTGCTGATGATGGAGAGGAGAGGATGATACACCAGAGGGCTGCGCTGCCATTCAGAGGGACCTCGAGAGGCTGGACAGATGGGCAGAGGGGAACCTCATGACGTTCAACAAAGGGAAATGCAGAGTCCTGCCCCTGGGGAGGAATAACCCCAGGCACCAGTAGAGGCTGGGGCCTGATGTGCTGCAAAGCAGCTCTGCAGAGAAGGACCTGGCAGTTCCTGGTGGACAGCAAGTGGAACAAGAGCCAGCAGTGTGCCTTTGCAGAAAAAGAGGCCAACAGCATCATGGTCTGCATTAGGAAGAGCGTTGCCTGCAGGTGGAGGGAGGTAACCCTCCCCCTCTACTCAGCCCTGGTGAGGCTGCATCTGGAGTACCGTATCCAGTTCTGGGCTCTCCAATATGAGACATGGAGCTACGGGAGCAAGCGCAACGAAGGGCTACTAAGATGGTGAAGGGACTAGAGCGTGTCTTATAGGAAGAAAGGCTGAGAGAGCTGTGCCTGTTGAGCCTGGAGAAGAGAAGACAGAGGGGGAACCTTATGAATGTGTTTAAATATCTGAAGGGAGGGTGTCAGGAGGGTGGGACCAGACTCTTTTCAGTGGTGTCCAGTGATAGGACAAGAGTCAACAGGCACAAACGGAAACACAGGAAGTTCCGTCAGGACATAAGGAGAAACTTCTTTCCTGTGAGGGTGACTGAGCACTGGAACAGGTAGCCCAGAAAGGCTGTGGATTCCCCATCCTTGGAGATGTTCAAAAGCTGTGTGGACAGGGTCCTGGGCAACGTGCTGTAGGTGACCCTGCTTGAGCGGGCGAGGGGGGGGTGTTGGACTAGATGATCTCCAGAGGTGCCTTCCAACCTCTATCATTCTGTGATTCTGTGGAGCAGATGAAGCCTTCTTCAGAAAACTGGAAGAAGCCTCATGTTCACCGGCCCTGGTCCTCATGGGGGACTTTAACTACCCTGATATCTGCCGCAGGAACAACACAGCAGGGCACAAGCAAGCCAAGAGGTTCCTGGAGTGCATCAGTGACAACTTCCTGATTCAGGTGATTGAGGAGCCAGCGAGGAGAGGCAGTCTGCTAGACCTTGTACTTACAAACAAGGCAGGACTGGTCAGAGATGTGGAAGCTGTGGGCAGCCTTGGCAACAGCAACCACAGGATGATGGAGTTCAGGATCCTGCAAGGAAGGAGCAAGGCAAAAAGCAGAATCACAACCCTGGGCTTCAGGAGTGCAGACTCTGGCCTGTTCAGGGCCCTGCTTGGAAGAAACCCATGGGATGCAGCCCTGGAGAGGAGTCCAGAAGTTCAGTACATGCTGGGGGCCAACCTGCTGAAGAGCAACTTTGCAGAAAATGACTTGAGGGTCCTGGTGGACAACAAGCTGAACATGACCAGCAATGTGCCTTTGCAGCAAAGCAGGCCAACAGCATCGTGGGCAGCATTAGAAAGAGCGTTGCCAGCAGGCCAATGGAGGTGATCCTTCCCCTCTGTTCAGCACAGGTCAGACCACATCTGAAGTGCTGTGTCCAGTTCTGGGCTCCACAGTACAAGGCAGACATGGAGCTACTGGAGCAAGCCCAGCGAAGGACCACAAAGAGGATTAAGGAACTGGAGCATCTCTCGTGCAAGGAGAGGCTGAGAGATCTGGGATTGTTTAGCTCTGAGAAGGCCCAGGGGGATCTTATCAATGTGTATAAATACCTGATGGGAGGGAGTAAACAAGCTGGAGCCTCACTCTTCTCCGTGGCACCCAGTGGCAGGACAAGAAGCAATGGGCAGGAATTGAAAGACAGGAAATTCCACTTGAACATAATAAAAATCTTTTTTTCCTGTGAGGGTGATCAAACATGGGAAGAGGTTGCCCAGAGAGGCCATGGAGTCTCCATTCCTGGAGATATTCAAAGCCCAACTGGACAAGGTCCTGAGCTCTCGCTGACCCTGCTTTGAGTCAGGGGGATGGACTACAGACTCCTAGAGGGTCCTTCCAACCTCAACAATTCTGTGATTCTGTGGTTATATGATTACCACAACCAGCTCCACAGAAACCTTGCATGCAAAAGCAAAACAGAGAGGAGCGTTAAAGCTCTTCTTGGGGGGAGGGGGGGGAAACAGAGATTTGGAGTTAGAAAAAAGTTACTCAGGTCAATATTTTGCTATAGAAAAGATTCAAACAGATTCATACAGAAAGTTTCAAAAATAATGTCCTTGTCACTGCCTTCTCGTGCAGAGAGTTTGCTATTAACCTACTTGAGAACTTTCCATGATAAACAGTTCCTGCCCCACAGAAATCTCTTATTGAGTGCCATGTGCCGTATCAAGGGATTCTCGCTTGCTTTGGATTTGTTGCTTTGAAGGGAAGTTATAGGGAACAGGAGTGGGTAGGGAAGGAGCAGTTGCTTCAGGATGGTGATTCTTGGTATTTTGCTTTTAAAATTCTTATTTCTTTAAAGGGTTTTTTGTTGGGGCTTAATAATCTAGAGAAGAAAATGAACAAACATGTGCCATCTCTGTAAAGTGAGAACCAGAAAGACAGAGTAGTGGATTTAGAATTGTCTTTCTTTCAGCCTGCTCTTTTGTGCCATAGTTTTTTATGTTTTAAGTAAGACTGAGGGTCATTAAACACTTTGAGAGCACATCTATTTATTGTTTATAGATGTTGAACAGCCTGTTGGTGGGGGGCATGGAATAGCAAAATAAAGTCTATCTTTGCTTTAAGCAGATGCACTTCTGTCTCTATTCCCCATCTATTCACTGCCATTCCCTATTATGCCATCTGTTCCCTATCATTGCCTTCTTCTCCCCATAATTTCTACTCTCTGATTTCTCCATCATTCCTGCCTATTCCCAGTATATTCCCTATCATTCTTTTCCCATCATTTTCTTCTGTTCCTATGTATTCTCCATCATTGCCTACCATTTCATCTGTAGCAAGAATGTGCACACGGCCACACGGGTACTGTTACCAGGTGAACTTTTAAGCCTATTAAATGTTGATGCTTACATCAAAGCATGGGGAGAAACATGTGAGGACCCTGCTTACCTCTCTGTCTTCAGTTCTGCATGGCTGAGAGATGGAGTGTGACAGGACTTTTCTGGTTGTTGCTCAGAAATCAGCCGCTCAAGTCTGCCTGTAGTGCACTCCTACCCCTTGGGAGTTCTACTAAGCTCACTTGCCACCTGGAAATCCATATTGCTCCTGATGTTAGTGCTGACAAGTTAGCTGATCTTTCACTGCATGATTTGATGGTGAAAGGTATATCCGGTTTGGTAATGTCCATCTCTACCTCTAGATTGTTGTTCTGACTGTCTAGACCATCTCCCGGCACGCTGGGCAGGTGATGAATGAAAACAGCAGGTTTATTGGCCTTGCACGAATCTTAAGTTTACCTCTTTCTAGGATGAATACCAGTGATGCTCCGTCATCTTTCAAACACAGAGAAGTTGCAGATCAGTGGTGTCAGTAACACACCTGCTGATTTAGTTAAGCAGCTTCCCTATGGTAGTGGTATGTTTGTGTTCCTCAGCACTCCATGGTGTTAGTCTGAGGCACCCTCAGTTCCTCTGTTTCGCTCCCAAGGCAGAGAGGCATTGAGGCAAGCAGAGGAGGCTCCACAGCTGGCTGTCCAGAAAAGGGAACCCATAAGGCTGTGGAAAGCTATGTCCACACTTTGCCATGTGATGCTACACGAGGACTGCCATGTTAGGGACAAAGTAGATGCTGCAGTCAAACAAGACATGCTATTTGAGGCCAGAGCCTTTCCAAGCCTGGGTTATCTTCCTGAAGCTGGACTTTAGCCCCCGAGCAGGGCAATCTGTATTGCCTTGACTCCCATTAGAAGCTCATGTTTCTTCTAGCTCTCTCCTGGGGCACAGAACAGGCCATGAGGAGAGACCCTTTTCATTGGGTCTGAAAGCCCCATCCTGCACAAGCTCGAGTGACACCGCTCCGCCTTGAGCTCAGTTGCTGAGGAAGGTATGGGGAGAAGAAACCTCCGCGCACACACTCTTCATGCCAACCTCACAGTCCCTCCTGCACTACTGCAGTTGCAGCTCTCGACTCCTCCCCTCTCTGGGGCAAAGGAGCAGGAAAGAGAGGGATTTTCCTTAACCACGAAGAATGTGGCTCCAGCAGAAGAATTATGTAATGACCCTTTAAACTGCCCCCAGAGCAGGGACTGAAACACATTCCCTGTCTCTGAGCTGTCCTTTTCCTGACCCTGCAAAGCTCGCATATTGCTCAGTGCAGAGCAATGCACACCTTGCCAAGGACAGATGCACAACAATTTGGAGATTTGGTTTTATTCAACACAAGAACGCTTTGGCAGCACAGCTGGCAGTTGCTGGTTCACATTGTGCTGGACTGGCTCTCTAGCCCTGAGAAGTGAAAAGAAGTTCAGTTTTAGGTACAGAAAGAAAGCAAGGAAATACAGCAGGCCTAATGCAGGCCAGGTATTAATGGAGCCGCTTTGAGCAGCATTTCAGTGGTCTCTGTGATACGGCACAGGCACTCCTGCCCAAGCCTGTGAGAAGTCCCCAGTGCAACTAATCAGTCGGGGGCTGAGTCAAGTGGGAACTGAGTCAGGCAGTACCTGCGATGGAGTGAATAGGTATCAACCCCCAGGGCAAAGGGTCTTGGTGTCTGTACTCTGAGAGGGTAGGACAGGCTTGCCAGTCTGAAAATGGAGAGCCGAACGTTGGACAAATCCTTATGTCTTCAGCCACCTATGTCCAAAGCGGAAATCTTATTCTGAGTCATCAGCAACTTCCCCTTCAGTTAAGGACTGTCTGACCAAGGCCACAGGCTCAGAAGTGTGCTGCTGTCCCTCCCACGGGAGGTGCCAGGAGAAGTCCCTCTAGGTGCTGCTGGAAGTGGAAGGAGAGAGGGACACCCCAGTGCAGCAGATAGCTCTTTACTCACTTGAGCCTCCTCTTCATGATCCCTCTGTCTACTGATCTCTCTTGTCTGTCCCTGCGTGACCTTCACCAGAGATGTCACTGCTGCGAGCAATGCCTGCGTTTTCCTAGGAGAAATGTGCCTGCAAAAGCAGGGAGAAACCCTCTCTCATGCTCTGGTTGAAACCTTCCTGCCTCTCACCTTCCCCAGGCCCTGCACACAGAGTCTCACTGGTGCCCACAGCACTCTTCAACGCAGGATGAGGTTTAGGCATTTGCTTTGGGCTGCAGAAAGGCACCTGGAGTTGGGGGCTCCTGACCCCAGGTCTCCCCATGGCGTGACAGCTCAGAGGAGAGCCATGGATCAGGGATTTGGATCCTTGACCCTGCAGATGGGTCAGTGCTACTCAGCTGCCCCAGGCCTTGGCATGACTTGCTCCATACTTACCTTTTTGGCGGTATCTCCAGCGAGTTGTCACCCTCCTTCTCTGAGGATGATTCGCCATCCTCTTTCCAGTTCCCCATCATTCTCTCTATGAGATCTGGGCTGGTCACCTTCCTCCTCATGCTGGCAGAAGGGATTTGCGTGGTGCCCCAAGGAACAGTGGGTTTCTGCAAAGGAAGGGAGAATCTCAGACAAGCATGCTGCAAAGACACAGGGCTGTTTGCCAGCGTACAGATCCCAGGGGTGAATTCTGGCCAGGATACTGTGGCAGTAGAGGGGGAACCAGAAGAAGGACCTCCGCCTGCCCCAGGAGTTGGATGCTGGAGTCTGACCAGGGTTTCACTGCATCGCCCAATTGACCCTTTCTCATGAGACTCCTGCCATTTTGCAGTAACAGTTCCATGAATACTTGAAATAGCCTGAAATCTCAAGCTCCTCTGTAGGAGAGAGATGTTTTTTTCCTGTCTAGTTTAAAATGCTGCCAGTACCGTGGCCCTCTGTAGCTTATCCTTTCCTCTCCCAGGGATCGGTGGTGCCAATTTTTCCTTTTCTTTCCTTCTGTCTTTCTCTTTCTTCTGCCATTCTTTCTTCTCCTGTCTTTCTACAGCTTGAAGTTCATGGAGACCTCTTTGGTGTCGTTTCTTAACCTGGAGGATTCTTCTCTGGAGGGCCACAGAAATGTAACAGCAGCAATGTCAGTCTCATCTGCTTTTGTTTTTATATTCATTATTATTATTGATTTCTCACTCTCTTTTCTGCCCCTTTTTGTCAGCTGTGTTTTGCTCCTGAATTATCGTGGGCTCAACCAAGGTGTGAACTAACCAATGATCTAAAAAACTCCTATTTCCTATCCCAGAAAAGCCTGGCATTTTGATTTTGAACTCCATTATGAATAGCGGCAAGGAAGGTGTTCTAATGTGTTTCATGAGACAACAGAAGTGAAGAGCAGATTCTAAACATACAGTAACCCCCATCTTTTAAAGTAGACTCCAGGAGAAGTCACTTAATGTACAAATGAGCACACACTGCGACATCTTTTCAGAGTCAATGGCTGCACAACTGTGCTTTTCTACAATAAACTACTACGCAAACATTGCATCACTCCCTATTATATACCTGCTCTTTTGTCTTAATAGCTTCAGCAATAAAGTTTACAAGTTTTGGTCCAGCACGAGGGATTTCTTTCTTTTTGGCTTCCACTTTCTTCACTGAGCTCCACTGGATTGGTGGTGGTGGACTAAAAAGGTAGAATAGAAGGCATCTGTATGAGTAGAGGACGAGTTTGTTTTCCAGTTTGGTCTCCCAAGGTGTGCCCCTGCCCCTGCAGCAGAAGGCAGCTAGCTCTGCAGGAAGATTGGTTGCATTCGACCAAGTACTTTCAAATACAGAGAAAGAGATAACCCCAAGCTGCAACATCAGGTGTGGCACAACACTCCCTAGGAAAGCTCAGGATGCCCAGGTTTAGGCCTTCTCTTGGTAGATCAAGAAGAAGGCCAGAGTCATGGGAATGGAGGCTCCTGTCTGTTATTTCAAGGCTCTAATACCACAGATCCCTCCTGGCAGTTGCATTAATGCTCTGATTACCCAACAAGGAAACTTTAGCATCTGTACCACATGGTAATAGCCTGCCAGAGTTAGCCCAGACATTGTGTCTGAAGGAAACTTCTTATTCCTAAAAAGAATAAGAGCACAGGGTCCCCCACATCCATTTTCCCCCAAGTCTGACCTGTCAGGAAGCCCTTTTCCCCTGGTTTTGTGCATCTTGTCTTCCTCCTTATGGATAGAAGTCTTTTTGGGTGGAGCATGCCTCTCTCTGGAGAGAAGGCGATTGTCAGGAAGAGCCCCTGCAAGCAAGAAAGCAGAGAACTCTTCAAACAGCATCTTTGTGCCCATTCTAACAGGAATGCTGGGCAGGTGTGCATACATGTGATGAAACTGCACCAAGCCATCCCCCTGCAGCCATGTTTCCCATGAGGTTTTAGGCCTTTCCTGACACTGGATGTTGTCCAACTCTTAATTTCTAAAGGGTAATGTTATTCCCTGGGGAATTCTGGTACTACTGGCTTCTCTTGTCTATATTGTGAAAAGCAGGGGGAGGCCTTGCTGAGAAATGCTGGTGACTAAATGGAGCCTTGCGGGGAAGGAGGGAGAAATTCCCATGAAGGGCACAGACTTTGGGATCTCTCTAAAGATCTCGTGTGTGCAAGTTCACTCTTTTGGTGTGTTCAGCCCAAAGATACTTGTATGTTTGTGAACAATTAAGAAAGCAGGACTGGAATTCCCAACTTTCAAAATGAAATGAAGTTGCCTATGCCTTGCATTGTAGCCTTGGCTATAATGTCCCATTAGTGAGGAGAATGTCCAAACACCACCCAGGTGTCAACCGTTCCACTACCTTTTTTGTTGCCATTATCATCCTTCTCCTCCTCCTGTTCTTCAGTGAGCTCTGCGGGTCCTTTGATGGCAGGCTGCACAATCTGGAGTTCATACCTGGAAACCAGAAGACTCCAGTTTGAATAAGAGCTCCATATTTGCTTTGCACCTTGTGTTAATAATCTGGTCACAAAGATATTAGGGAGCTAATGTAAAATCTCTGGTAAGAGAGCAGAATATGCAGCATTACTCTAGACTATATCCAGAAACTGTGAGATGCATCATAGAGGTCCACTGCTGATTAGTTCTGAATAACTTCCTGAGAGGACTTCACAAGCCCTGGCAAGACAGCACAACCAGACGCAAGCTGAGAAGGTCCTGGCTTGGTCAGCCAGGGGCTGCTGAACCCAACATACTCACTGTGGGAAGACAATGACACTGCCAGAGCGGATCTGGGAAGCCACAGTCTCAGTGCCTGACAGGACTGAATCCCTCATCTCTGGCATCTGCAATAGAGACAGAGACATGTGAGATGATGCCAAGGAAATTGTCTTCTTGCTCACAGAGGCAGCAAGCCACTCTCCTGCTCCTGTCCCTCTGAAACCCTGTCACCAAGTGCTCCTTCATTATTAACAATAATAACAGTAATAGCAAAGAGAAGCTGTTAAATAGATAATTTGGAATGGGTAATAGCATCACCAGGCTTTTTTCTGAGGGCAAGAATCATGAGATTCAGTCAGGAGGCCCATTCTTTTCTAATGGAGAAGTCCAAGAAGGCAAGCAGATTTGATTAGCTGGGGTTTCTGGGTGTTGGCTTTTGTCTTTTGGCTTGTTGTGACTGTTCCTGAATGGAGAACAAAGGACTCAGATATGGGCTTAACCCCAAGTCTCTCCTAGGATGCAAATGACTGCATCTGCAGCTTGGAGTTACAGAGAGGCATAGTCCTTCCTTTTCCTTTGCACAGTTGTTAAGACCTGGGAGTGCCAAATATCTGAGGGGGTCCGGATCTTGGATGGGGACCTACTGGAGCAAAGGCCCAGAAAACATGCTGACAAGACCCCAGAGAGTGAGCCAGGTGGGAGAGACAGAGCTGGGAACCAGGGCTGTGCTGCAGCCTGGCTGCACGTCTTGGGGTAAATCATTCCTCCCTCAGAGGGAATGAGGAGCTCATGTCTGCCGGTGCCTCTGGGTCTCGCCCAAGGCAAGAAGCAGCTGTGAAAGACGTGCTGGACAGGGAGAAGGTGAGGGGGGCATGATGAGTTCTCCTGACACAAGAACTCAGGGCTGTCCCATGAAATGATTAGGCATGCATTTTCTAACAGGGGCTCAGAAATGTTTGTGTGTAGCAGATGGTGAAATTGCCAAACTCACTACCTCAGAATCCCAAACATGGCCAAAGCAGAAACTCATTAATAAGCAGCAAGGTCACCTGATGCTGTTAACTCAGAGTGGCACCAGCCCAAATAGCTTTTCTGCTTTTGAAAAGCCCACCAGCTTTTCTGCTGGTGCCCAAAGAGCTTTTTCTTAGGCTCTTTCCCTTAGGCTTTTTCTTGGGGATGGGAGTGGGCTCACGGGGTCTTTGATTGGACCCAGTACAGCTTTTCTTACATCCTGCTGCTGCCAAGACCTCTGAATGTGAGAGAAGGCCTTTACAGAGAGCTATAGTCCATGTCTAGCCCCAGAAGCTAGACCTCTTTTGGAAAGAGGAGCTATGAGTTCTCTTGTCCTTTAAGAGAAGTGCAAAAGAACTCCAAGTAGTACTAGAAAAATGGAAATCTTACTCCAAGAAGAGCTTCTAGCATCTTTTCAGTCCCATTCAGCCTTTTCAGAAAGTCTTTATAAAATCTTATTTTCACATCTTTTCCCTGGATAACAAGCATGCCGACATCATTTAAAACAAAGGCAACATTCTTGCCATTCTCTATGCAGAGAGAGAAAAGACGCATGGTCTTTTCTATGCAACCCTCCACTGTCCTCTGAGAAACGGAGATGTCTGAGGCAATCCGAGCATACTGCAGTTGCTCAATGTGGTTATGATCTGGAAAATAGTGCAAGAGGAAGAAAGCGTTACTGAAATGCTAAACAGAATAAACTAAAGAGTCAGCATCTGCTAGGACTAGAGGTGATACAGAGTATAGGTTGGTTGGTACCTCTGGTAATTTCCCTGAAAGTAAGTGCTGTAATCCCTTCCTGGAGGAAGTTCAAAGCTCTCTTACAATTGAGATGCCAAGGGGACAGCAATGATTTCTTCAACACAGAAATAGGAAGAAAGCCTCTCAGCCCTGTGGTACGAACAGTACACAGGACAGCACGACTAGCAGGGAGGATGGAGACAGTCCCCATGACAAGGGGGAGGATGCTTGCCCATTGCATCTCTTCTCTCAGGCCATATACTCTGGGTTTGAAGAAGATTAGCCATGCCATGTCAAATGGCTGGAATGAAGAAGGAAAACAGCAGGACTTCACAACAGCCCTTAGAATTCCTCTCCCTCTCCCCTCCCCACCCCCCCAAGTTTATCTGCAAATGTCTCCACTGTTTGTGTCAGTGTCCTCTCCCCAGGGGACACCAGGCTGATGGTCACAGCAGAGAGAAGGTGGGGTGCTTTGAAAGGAGAGGATCGCTCCAGACACAGCTGCAAGAGTGAGCAAAGGGGTTTTTCTTCTTACCAGGAATATCTTTGTTGTCATATGGGAGATCATAAGCCTTTGCAATAGCCCTTGAAAGACGAAACACTGGTCTCTCAACAACCACCAGGTCATTCTTTCTATTCTGTACTCGCTCTCTAACA
This sequence comes from Dromaius novaehollandiae, assembly GCF_036370855.1. Classification (NCBI taxonomy): domain Eukaryota; kingdom Metazoa; phylum Chordata; class Aves; order Casuariiformes; family Dromaiidae; genus Dromaius; species Dromaius novaehollandiae. Next base: position 159,325 of record NC_088117.1, read on the forward strand.
ACAGCAAATGTCCCCAGTCCAGCAATTCTGACAGGCTGAAAAGAAAGAGAAAGTCTAATACGAAGCATTCTTGTGATGGAAAAACTGACTGAGGTTGTACCTGACCTGGGCACTTTGGAGAGCTTTGGCAAAGGCCTACAGAGTCTGGAGTTTTTCCTCTTCCTCTTCTTCACCCTCTAAGAACTGTTTGGTGTAGTAAAAGCTGAGCAATTATCCATTGACTAGAGGAGACCTAAGGGCCTTTCCGCTCTCTCTGCAGGGACTAGAGAAGCTCCAGAAAGTGTCCATCACTTTCTGAAACTGCGCTTGGACTTCCACTTTTATCTCAATTGACAGGGAAGCTGGTCTGTGGCACATTAGTCAACCACAGTGTCCTTCTGGGGCATTTTCTGGCTTCCAAAGGACAGAAAGAATCATGGCACTGCATGACATGGGGATATTAAGAGGACTGAAACCACCAGGGTATGAGGGGAGGAACAGGAGGCAAGTCCCACCTGGTACAGCATGAGCTGTAGACTAAGGTAATAGGATGTACAAGTCCAGATGTTATTGAACTCTGCAAAGCAAATGATAGATACGTCAGGCTCTGAGTCAGCAAGCTCATAACCACTCAGTGCACTTCCAACCAAGAAAGGCAGCAGACGCAAGTGTAGCCAAGCACCCCCCACCAACCCCAAAGAAATGCCTCTTTGACAGGAACTTCACAGCTGAGGTCTTGACTGACTTCAGACTAAAATCTTGATTATGACCACAGGAAAGGTCTGGAGCTGAAAGGGAGACCTCAGAAGTGTTTTCACCCAGGGGATCCTGTCTTCTCACATCCGCAGTGGGAAGGCATCTCTGAGTCCAAAGCCTGCTCTGCCAATTTGGAGGTGCAAGGAGAGCCGGTGTGAAGAAACCAGAGGCAGTGGCTAGCGGACAAGAAGCCAAGCTGAGTTGATGAAAAGTCAAAGGCTTCATTTCTAAAGCGTGCAGTGTGGCATTCGATGACATGGACCACAAGAAGAATGGTGCAAAAAAGCCTGTATTGAAAACACAATGGCTGGTTATATAGCCACCAGCTCAGCCACTCCTCCAAGTATCTTCTTGGCATTGTGGCATCTTGTGATAGGTGGGTAAGGTGTCTTCTGATGCCTAGCAGGCGGGCAGGACAGGCCAGCAGGACAGGCCCACCGCAGCTGCTGACACGTAGGCAGGAAGGCACACCGTGACTGCTGACACAGGCAGGAAGACACATGATCACTGGCAACTTCATAGTTACCAGATCATTACTTTCTGCCTTAGAGATCCTCTGCTGTCCTACACAGCATCACTCAGTCTTGGTCCCCAACATATCCCCTCTTTTTATTTATTAAACTCAAAGCTTGTCAGGTAGGGGAGACAGATAACAAGGATTAGAGATCTTACCAAGATTACCAATTCACACGTCAGTGCCTTCTTAACTTATGCCCCAAGCCTAACGTCCAATCCTATCCCTTAAAAGGCTTCCACTCTAATTCTATCTAATCCACAACTTATCAGTGCACTTACAGTCTATCCATAACTTATCAGTGCAGTTATATTCTATCTATAACTTATCCTATATTCTATCTATAACTTATCAGCCTATATTCTATCTATATCTCATCAATGCAATAAGCCTCTGCAAATCAACAGCGATCCTGCACAAGGCAGACAAACACCGCCGAAAATACCCCAAGATGGGTTCATCTCAACTGGCTCCCAGCCCTCACCCGGCATCCCGAGGAACACACCAACAGGTCGAATCAGTCGTACAGGTATCCAGTGAAGTCCGTTACCTGTGGAAACACAAGCGTAACCTTTCCCCCACGTTATTAGATCCACCGGTTCACTCCACTGACCTGTCTCCAGGTCCCTGTAGCGATCTCGAGGTTGTTCTCGCCCTGTAGGACATGAGAGATGCTTATTAACTGCACTCTGGTCCGTATATCGGTTTAAGAAGATAAGAACATACAGAGCCTTCCAGAGTTGCTCTTGTGGGGAAGCGCCAGGGCTATTTCCCCTTTTTTGTTTCTCAAGCTTTTCTTTCAGGGTACGATGGGTACGTTCCACTATTGCCTGGCCAGCTGGGGAATGGGGAATTCCGGTCACATGAGTGACCCCCCAAGCTTGAAGAAATGCCCGTGTTCGTTGTGCCGTGTATGCGGGACCATTGTCAGTCTTAATTTGAGCAGGAACCCCCATTACGGCGAAACAGGCAAGCCAGTGATGACAAACATCACGGCTCTTCTCCCCAACATGGGCAGTAGCGACAGCGTAATGGGAAAAGGTATCTACAGAGACGTGAACATACTTCAATCTTCCAAACGAGGGATAATGGGTAACACTATCTGTGTAGAACCCTTGACATGCAGTTGAAGTCCTGCTTGGCCAGTGCGATAGAGATACTAGCCGGATCTTGCGCCAAAAGGCTTTGCAAACGATGGCGCCCTTTCTGAATAAGCAGCACCATCATCTCTATCCCAGTGGTCACGGTCCTCGAGAAAGCATGTGCTAGAAACACCCACTCCAGAATTCTTAAGGGATCAATGTCACCTGAAACCCATTGGCATAAGAGAGCGTAAGGTTGAAAGACACTATAAATCAGAATCAGGCGAACTGGAAACATTGGAGAGATGCGATGAATCTGTCGATTTTGAATAGCTGCGGACACCCGTTGTAGGGCGTGCAGTGCTTCAGGAGTTAATGTTCGGGATGATGCTAAGTCTGACTCTCCCTTTAGCAGAGCAAAGAGAGGGGCTAGATCCTGTGTGGTAATGCCAAGATAAGGTCGCACCCAGTTAATGGTGCCAAGTAGTTTCTGCAAGTCATTTAGGGTTTTAATATCAGATGCTACCCGCAAAGGCTGCGGCAGAATAGCAGTGTCTGTAATTTTCCACCCTAAATACTTCCAAGGCGCTTGCACTTGGACCTTTTCCTCGGCTATACACAGACCATTAGCACTCAAAGATTTCCGCAACTCTTTGACTACCGTTTGAACAGCATCCCTCGAGGATGCGGAGATCAAAATATCATCCACATAGTGATAAATTAAAGCACTGGGATATGCTCTGCGAATAGGGAGGATAGCTCGAGCCACAAACATTTGGCATATTGTCGGACTACTTAGCATCCCCTGAGGCAATACCGTCCAGTGAAAGCAAAGTGTAGACTCCTGATTGTTGATCGCTGGAACCGTAAATGCAAATCGTGGTGCATCTGCTGGATGTAACGGTATAGTGAAAAAACAACCCTTACGATCAATAACAACAAGAGGCCATGATTCAGGTAACATTGCTGGTGGCGGGATCCCAGGTTGGAGTGTCCCCATAGGTTAACCCTCGGCGATAGCTTGAAATCAGTTCATGGTGTAAGCTGACTGGAGGCCGTAATCCTCAACCGAGTTCCTGACTCCTTTCACCGCCTCATAAGGCAGCTGCTCCCATGCAGTGGGTTGCCCTGCCTGCTATCGCCCCGGGAGGGCGTGGAGAATGTCCGAGTCTCCGCTTCGCAGCGCCTCCTGGCGGCAAAGCTCTAGCGCACCACAGCACTGCGCTAGCGCTGGCGTCGGGCCAACAGCTCTTCCCCAGGAAGCCGGGACGGCGGAGGGGGGCTGCGGGCGGTCCGCGTTCGTGGGCAGCCCCGCCTCTTGAGGGGAGGGCGGTCCCGGGGGGCGGTGCCAGGCGGGGGGTGGTTCCGGAGGGGGGCGGTGCCAGGCGGGGGGTGGTTCCGGAGGGGCCGTGGGCTGGACACCGCAGTGCGTAGTAGGGGGTGGATGAAAGTCCGCCTCCTGGTCCAGATCATTCGACCCTGAATTAAATGAGTCGTCACACTCGGAGTCCGGTCCGGGTATTATCGAGGACCTTACGGTGCTCTCACCGGCCGTTGCTGCGTAGGGCAAAAGTTCAGCCGCGTTTACTGCTTGCAAGCGGAGGAGGGTGGAAAAGACCTGTTGCCAAGTCACTAAAAGTTTCTTCGCCTTATCATCCCTCTGCCGCCGCAGCTCGTCCCCAATTTGTTCCCACACCGCAACGCTTAGCGTTCCCTCCTGCGGGAACCAGGGACAATTATCCCGAGTCCACACTAACAGAGTCATTAGCGAATGCTGGGCAACATTCTGAAACCCATGAGTCTTTAAGACTTTCTGTAATACTTCCATATAACTTCTGTGATCCCTTGTAAGAGATTGCCCCATAGTTCCCAGCTGCTCACCTGCCGTTCCGTGGTGGTGATGGGAGCGCTCAACTATCAACCGTCCTGACGTTCAGCTGGGCTATGCCACCGGATTTATTGGTTCTGTCTTTCCTGCTTCATTCTTCAGTACTTCCATTCGGAAGTTCCTTGACTCTATTTTTCAGGCTTCTGTTTTTGGAATCCTGATTCAGGCGCCATTTGTGGCATACGACGACACGGACCTCAAGAAGTGTAGTGCAAAATGCCTTTCTGGAAAACACAGTGGCTGGTTATATAGCCATCAACTCAGCCACTCCTCCAAGTATCTGCTTGGCATTGTGGCGTCTTGTGATAGGTGGGTAAGGTGTCTTCTGATGCCTAGCAGGCGGGCAGGACAGGCCAGCAGGACAGGCCCACCGCAGCTGCTGACACGTAGGCAGGAAGACACATGATCAGTGGCAACTCACGTGCACACATTCGGGGCACAAATCATAGTTACCACTTCATTACTTTCTGCCTTAGAGATCCTCTGCTGTCCTACACAGCATCATTCAATCTTGGTCCCCAACACCCTGCACCCAAGCTTTTGCGACTCGGGAATCACTCAACATCACCTTGACAGGGTCAGTGCTTCTGCTAGAAAACTCGGGGGGCGGCTGGGCAGACTTAGCTCTGCTGCTCCACCACAGCCCACAAATCCCAAACCTACCAGAGGACAGGAAAAATGGAGGAAGCTCCCTGCCCTTCCTTTCTCTTTCCTGCCCTTCCCAAAGGTGATGTTGCCCTCATCACCAGGGCCACCAACACTCACCCCTCTCTCAGAGAGACACGTCCAGGCCAATACCTTCTTGCCAGGACTACAAGCCATCACTTAACTAAACCACAGGTGTCCCAGTTCTTCAAAGCACACAGTGCTATGGAAAATTATGCTCGCCAGCCACCATAACAGGGTCTGACCCTAGGTTCCCGCTGAGAAGTTCAGAGCCAAATCAGAGCAAATTCAATACAATTTAATGATGCATGTGCAGCAATTGCAGCTCGAGCTGGCTGCCTCCCAAGAGGCACCCCAAACAAAGAAATCCCTGGGCAATTATACCCTCACAAGCTAAGCTCCCCACACCCCATGCAAAGCTTCAGACCAATCACCATATCTGGCTCTGGGGGCTTCGTGTTCTTCGGTGGCTCCCACTGCTGTCTCTAGGCAGCCTGATTTGCCTTATCTTTATTGTGGCGGCTTCTGCTGATGGACTTAGCTTCCTCGTAAGCTTCCTTATCTTTCCACCTTGTACCGGCCTTAGGGCCCTTCCTTACTGGACTAGCTGACAGTTCCTCATGTTATCTGAATGCAGCCTAAGGCTTCAGCAAATTTAGCTACTCATGCTAAGCAAGGTTTATATAAGTTGTGCTAAGCTGTTACCTCTAGACAGTTCCAGCTCAATATTCTTTAACAGTCCTCCCTTTGTTTCTGGTAAGCATCCCTGCTAATCCTTTAGACAAGAGTTCTCAAAGGCTGTCAAGGCATACCATCACTTTCCATAATCTTATGTATAATATGATCATAAGTAATAGGCATAACATGGTTAAACTTAACACAACTACTCCTGGGTACAACACGTGAGTATGAATCCCTGTTGCAGTTGGTGATCATCCCAGAGGAGTTTCCCGACCATGATGTGCTCCGTCCTGCTTCACCCTTTCCAAGACGTCCTGTATCTCCTCTGTATCATGATGAGTGGTGATTAGAGCTTTTTGTCCATTGTTTTGGATGCGCTCTAGCAGCTGATGCAGCTCATCACGTTGCCGTAGTTTCTTCACCAATGTAAGATCCATTCCGATGGGGGTAAGCAGTCAAGCTTGACTCAGTGTGTAATTAGATTGTAACAATGGATAAGACGTACCAGGAGCTGAAGAACTAAGTTACCAACACAACTATTTGAGTGATTACTTGTCTTTACAGCAATGTCCACTATGAATATAAGACTACAAAGGGTTCTCATACATACACAGCCTTTCCCAATATATACAAGTACAAGTACAGTCTAACTTTAACAGCAAACTTGGAACATAGTATGACAGTATATGGCCTGTCCCATTTGGGTTTTAACTTGGATTTTCATAAAAATACTTTAACTAAAACTTCATCCCCAGGCTGTGTAACAGGCACTTGTATTTCAGGTGGTGGGGACTGATACCACTGAGCATATTTTTTAAGATTTTCAAACCTTTTTTGCATACTTAGATCACACTGGCTTAGTCGTTCATTTCCGTCTAACAGGCTGCTCTTAGCTGGAATAGAAGTCCCTAAAGGTCTACCACAGAGAATTTCAGCTGGTGGTAGTCCTACGGGTTGTTCTGGAGCATTTCGTACGTCCCACAGAGCAAAGTTTAGGGCTTCTGGCCATTTTAGGCCACTGTGTGTGCATACCTTTGCGATTCTTTCGTCTAATGTCCTGTTCTTTTTGCAGCCACGTATATTCCTGCACTGGCCCAGACTTTCTGTACTTGCCTAGCTACCGCCTCTGCTCCCCCATGAGCTTTCTCGTGAAACCACCTAGCTGTAGGAACTGCATTTTGGGGAGAGGCAGAATTGGTTTTCCCCCTAATTGTCCATATTTGTTAAAGAATAGCGAACTGAAACTGTCTAGAGGTAGCCGCTTAGCACAACTTATATAAAACTTGCTTAGCATGAGTAGCTAAATTTGCTGAAGCCTTAGGCCGCACTTAGATAAAATAATGAACTTTTACTTAGTCCAGTAAGAAAAGGGCCTCAGAGCTGGTTCAAGCTAGGAAGATAAGGAAGTTACAAGCAGTCTGCATTCCTGCGTCTCACACTCCGAAAGGGAGGGTGTCTGCAGGAATGCGTCTCACACTCCGAAAGGGAGGGCGTCAAGGCTTTGAAGTAAGACCAGTGCAGGGCATTAGGACCTTGAGGGACAAAGCCTTAGCTCACTGCTGGGGCAGTGTTAATTGTTATGATTTAGAATCACCTCCTCCTCAGGACCTTGAGACACAACAGTAAGACCCCACAAAAACAGAGGTACAACCGTCAGCAGAGACTGCAAAAAACAAAAATAAGGAGAAAAACAGCTTACCTCAGAATGATGATGAGACCCAATGAGGAGCAGGAGACCCCAGACCAAAAAATTACTATTGGTCTAACTACCATGTGAGGGGTGGGAAATGTAAGTTGAAAAAACTATAATTGCCCAGGATTTGTTTATGTTAGGGTCCCTCTTCGGAGGCACCCAGCTCGAGCTGTAATTACTGCACGCGCGTCATTAATATTTAATTTGTTTTGATTTGGCTCCAAAATTTTTCTGCGGGAACCTAGGGTCGAGCCCTGTTATGGTGGCCGACAAGCCTAATTTCCATAACAATATTCCATCATCATCTTGTTCTACTTCCCTTTGTTCCCATTGTTTCTTCTCTTCCACGGAGCAGGCCTTCTCATACATGGTTCTGGGGTCTATGACATTTGGCCATTCACTTTGGTTCATCCTTGGAAGTGCCACCACACGGCCTCTCAGAGGTTCATGGGCTGCAGCCTTTGCAGCGGCGTCAGCTAAAGCATTTCCTTTACTGATTTCTGTAGTGTCTTTAGGATGGGCTGGGCAGTGTATTACAGCAATTTCTTTGGGCCTTTGGACTGCTTCCAGCCAATTACGTATTTCTTCTGCACTAGCTGTTTTCTTTCCTGATCATGTAAAAAAAAAAAAAATCCTCGTTTTTTCCATAACATCCCAGTTGCCTCACATATCCCAAAGGCATATCGAGAGGCACTGTAGATGTCAACTTGCTTCCTTTTCCTAGGTGCCCTGCACGTGTCAAGGCTACTAGTTCTGCGCCTTGCACACTCATTCATGTGGGAAGCAGTTCGGCCTCCATTACTCGTTTTTGGCTGACTACAGCACACCCAGTTTGACGTTGTCCATGTGGGTAGCAGGATGAGCTGTTTACAAATAGAACCAGATCCGGTTTTTGCAAAGGAACATCAGTTAAATGGGTTCTCGGCTTACTGGAAGTGTGCATTACCTGCTCACATTGGTGATGTTTTTCTCCATCATCAGGCAGAGGTATTAGAGTTGCTGGATTCAGGGTATTGCATCTTTTTAGGACTACATTATCTGCCATGAGGAGGATCAGTTCGTATCTGTGTGCCCGTTGTGGCCATAATGCCTGGGTCGCATATCGTTTAATAGTATCTCCACTTTGTGCGGCACATGAACTGTGACAGGGTGCCCCAGAATGAGAGGGCGGCTTCTCTCTCCCTATTGCCGCTGTTGCTGCCACCGATTTGGTGCAGGATGGCGCCCCTGCTGCAACCAAATCTAGCTGAGCAGAATATGCTACCGGTCTCTGGTGGGGGTCCTACTTTTTGCCTCATTACTCTGCTGGCAATCCCCTTACGTTCATGTACCTATAAATTGAAGGGCTTTGTATATTCTGGGAGCCCGAGAGCAGGCGCGGATGCCAAAGCTCCTTTCATAGTTCTAAAAGCTTGCTCTCTTTCGAGGCCCCACGCAATGGGTTCTGCTGCTTCATTTCTAGTGGCCTCTGTCAGGGGTTTTGCTAATTCTCCCAACCCAGGAACCCATGGTCTGCAACAATCCCCCAGATCCAAGGAATCCTCCTAACTGTTTCTGTGTTACTGCACGGGGGAGTTTTATGATAGCATTTACTCTCTCTGGGTCTCTGGGAGTCGTTGCCCTTCTCTTAGAATGAACCCCAAGTACTCTACCTCTTTTTGACACAGCTGGAGTTTAGACGGAGATGCCCGGTGACCCTTTTTCTGTTAAAGTAGGACACAGATATGCAGAGTCCATTATACAGGTATCCTCATCCTTACTCGCTATCAGTAAACCATCTACATATTGCCTGAGAGTTGACCCACCCGGTAATTCTACATCTTTTAAATCATTCCTTAACACTTGTGAGGAAAGGGTGGGAGAGCCAGTGAACCCTTGTGGGAGGTGTGTCCACGTCCGCTGTTGCCCTTTCCATGTAAAGGCGAACAAGGGTTGACTACTTTCCTCAAGCGGGATCCTAAAGAAAGCAGCAGTTAGGTCAATTACAGGGAAACATTTTGCCCAACGTGGCATTTGTAAAAGCACTGTGGAAGGATCAGGCACTACTGGGGGAGGGGTCACCACACGTTGATCGATTGCTCGCAAATCTTGGACAAACTGGTATTCTGGATCGCCATCAGAATCCCGCCCGTGCTTTTTAACTGGCACAATCGGAGTGTTGTATGGGGATTCACAGACCCTAAGGAGACCCAGTTTTACATCGTGATCCGTTTGCTTTCAGATACTCTTCTTGGCTTCTTTGGGGGTAGGGTATCGTTTAACCGTGGCAGGCAATCCCCCCTTTGCTTTTATCGAGACTCAGCTAGCTGATTTCAACAGTCCACCATCCATTCCTCAAGAGCTCCATAACTTCCCAGGAACTGATTCTAAACCTATGGGAATTTGCAGATTAGTTGTCTCTGGCTCTGGTGTCTCAGCCACAACACATGAGCCCATTAGTACTAATTTTATCCCTCCCGGCTGTATATTTTATCCCTCCTGGCTGTAAGCAGATCTGAGTATCCAAGGCTTGCGGGAGATCTCTCCCTAAAAGGCAAGAGGGTGAATCTGTGGAAATCATGAAATGTCCCCACACTCCTTTACCTCCAACAGTGAGCAATAAGGGCTTAGTTAACGCTCATTTGCCTTTTCCCATCTCTCCTTGTACTATTATTTCATCTGACGATTTGCATCCTTTAGGCTCAAAACTCAAAAGGGAAAGAGTAGCTCCGGTATCCACTAGATAGGGCACTTCTAGACCTTCTAGACTTGCCACTATCTGCCCCCTGACATCCAAATCTATATCCCAGGAATTTACCCCAATTTCCACAGGATTCACTGTTCACTCCTGATGATCAAAGGCTCCCTGCGGCGGCCATCCTTCTGCCGGGTTACCCTCCTTAGTCACCAACGGCCAATCCTCCTGACATACTTGGATCAACCCTTTTTTCCTTTGATTCTTACTACCATCAGTCTTACTCCAGTTTTGCAAAATTTCAGCCAAGGGCCACCCCTTCTCTAGGCCAGAATTATTTCCCACATTGAGTTCCTGAAAAGTGCATCCTATGGTGATCAGATATGCCTTTTTTTTCTTTTTCTTTCCTCTCCCCCCCACAATACCTGCCTGCAGCTGCTGTGATCACACTTTCTCTCTCTCTCTCGGAACCGCACTCACACCACCCGAGGCTTTGACTGCTAGGACTGCAGTCCCGTCGCAGTGGGCAGCTTTAGCAGCCGACGGGTGCCCCCTTCGCTTCCCAGGTTATACGCACTCACACACTCACAGGACTGTTCACACTCACACCAGTCACAGCGACTCCAGATTTCTGTCTCTACAGTCTGGCGGTGCGCCTTACGCTGACCCGGCTGCGCACTCCCCGTTCCGGCCGGATCGAGACGGGACTCGAATCCACTCAAGGAAGCGGCAGTTAGGTCAATTACAGGGAAACATTTGGCCAATGTGGTTCATCACGTTATCTGCGTTATCGGCCTAAGATTTCAGCAAATTCAGCTACTCATGCTAAGCAAGGTTTATGTAAGTTGTGTTAAGTGGTTTACTCTAGACACCTTTGGTTCAATATTCTTTAACTACAGCACAAAGAGGAGTGTTTCGCCTGCACCAGCGTTTGCCAAAGAGCAGAAATTCCTTAACATTGGTGACCAGGAAGCGTTTGCATTCCTTCTTCAGGTTACTGATAGGAAAAGAGCAAGCTTGACTTTACTGCCTGCCATTACTCCTTTAAAGCATTACAATCCCGGGTGTTCATACGGTTTGGGAATGGGCATCAACATAAAGAGGGGAGGCTGGCAAGACACACAAGCCATGCTCACAAAGCCCAGCCTCCGGGGCCAGGATACATGTGAGGGCGTCAGCACCTCCTCCTTGCTGAGAGAGAGAGCACCCAAAGCCACCAGGAGTGTTGTCCAAAACGCGGATTCGTTGCCCGGTGTGCAATAAGCCAATAATTACACGCTCAGCAGAGACATTGGCTTATTTAGCTCAGAGCTGCGCAAGCCTGGGTGCTCGGTGGTTTCCCACAAATCAAGCACCCGCCTCCAGCTTTTCAAGTAGCATCAAGACAAACACATTGCCAGGTTTGCAACTTTCCCTTTTGCACTGGTTGGTCAGGGATTTCTTCATTGCCCGGGTCCCGCCCCTGTCTCTCAAGGTCCTGAGGAGGAGATGGTCATTCCAGCAATTGACACTGCCCCAGCAGGGACAGCAGGTGTTATCTCCCAAGGTCCTGACGAGGAGGAGATAGTCCAGACCTCCTAATGAACACTGCTCCCGCAGTGAGAGGAGGCTTTGTCTCCCAGGCTCCTGGCGCCCAAGCAGGCCTTATTTCAAAGCCTTGACATCCTCCCTTTCGGAGTGTGAAGCGCAGGAATGCAACCTGCTTGTAACTCCCTCATTTTTCCAGCCTCCACCAGCTCCGGGGCCCTTTCTCACTGGACTAGGAGTGCGGCCTAAGGCTCCAGCAAATTCAGCTAGTCATGCTAAGCAAGTTTTATAGAAGTTGTGCGAAGCGGCTACCTCTAGACAGCTTGAGTTCAATAATTGACAGTCCAGGTCCCAAGGTCTTCAGTTAGGGATACGTGGACCTCCAGTTCTTTTGCCAAATTGGCAATACGTACCTAGAAATAAAACATTTTGATTTAATGTTTCTTTTAGGGCTTTAGCAGTTCTAGGATGCCCTTGATTAAAGAATGCTTCTTTTCAGAAAATAGAAGTTATCCTAAACTACCTAGTTTGAACATTCTTTCTGAGCTTCCCAGGGCTGTCTTGTAACAGTTTCCCACAAATCAAGCACACCCCCCGCCTTTTCAAGTAGCATTTTTACAAACACATTGCAAGGTTTGCAACTTTCCCTTTTACACTGATTGGAGAGTAATGTACAGACAATTATACTACTGCTTACACACCAATTTACTACTACACATGCTCGGGGAAGGGTCTTCACCCGGGCGTGGGGCTTTTGGACCTGTGGGAGTGATTTTTTGTGTTTTATGGAGGACAGTTCAGTTAGGGATAGATGCACCTCCAATTCTTTTGCCAAACTGGCAACACGTACGGAGAAATACAGCATTTTGATGTAGTGTTTCTTTAGGGCTTTAGCAGGCAGAGTCCCAGCGGGGCGGGGGAGGAGAGCTGGGGCACAGGCTTGGCCCTGGAGCCCCCCCGCCTGTCAGCAGCTGCCCCCGGGCCAGCTCCAGAAGCGCAGAGCTGGCGCCGGCGCTGGGGCAGAGCGGCGGCAGCGGGGCGCGAAGGAGAGCAGCGAGCGAGGCCGGAGCAGGCGCTGGCGCGGAGCTGCCGAGCAGCGAGGCGAGCGCAGGGGCGCGAGCGTGTGGGCAGAGAGCCGGGCTGCCCCCGAGGGGCTCCTCGAGGGCGGCAGCAGCACCCCCGGCCGCCAGCATGCCCGGGCTGCCCGCACAGGGCGGCGCCGGCGCCGGCGCGCGGAGGGAGCGCGGGCCGCGGCGGGGGTGCGCGGCCCCCTGCGCCTCCCGCGCGGAGGGCGCCCCTGAGCTCACAGAGGGGCCCCGCGCTGCGCCGCGCCGCGCCCTGAGCTCACAGAGGGGCCCCGCGCTGCGCTGCGCTGCGTCGTGCTGCGCGGTGTTGCGCTGCGCTGCGCTGCGCTGCGCTGCGGTGCAGTGCGGGGCTCTGCGCTGCGTCGTGCTGCGGGGCGGTGCAGGGCGGGGTGCTGCAGGGCGGGGTTTTGCGCGGGGCTGTGCCGCGCCGCGCCCCGCAGACGCCGCTCCGCGCGCGCGTTGCTCGAGGGCGCCGGCGGGGGGCGGCTGCTGGCGCCGGGCAGCATGGTGCGAGCGCGGGGGGCGTCCGGCGCCGGGCGGCGCCTGCTGCTGCTGCTCGGGCTCCTGGCGGCGCTGCGTGCCCGGGACAGCCGGGCTGCTCCGCGGGCAGCGCCGGGCCCAGGTAGGGCGGGCGGGCGGGCGGCGCCGGAGGCGGAGGCGGAGGCGGAGGCGGCGCGGCAGGCTGGGGGCGGCGGGGCCGGCTGGCGAGCGGCCGGGGCGGCGGGAGGCGGCGTCGGGGGCCGGGAGCGGCTGGGCGAGGCTCGTGGGGCCGCGGGGAGGGGGGTGCGCTGGGGGGCGGCGGGGGCCGGGGGCGAGAGCTGTGCCTGGAGCGGCGCCTGGCGCTGGCTGACGGGAGCTGTTGTCCCCGCGGGCGGTTGCAGCGGTGCCCGGCGGCGATGGCGATCCAGCTGCGTGGCCGGACGCCGGCGCCGAGCCTCGCGGACAGGCTGGAGGTGAGTCCTCGGGGGACCTGAGCTTCCCTGGCAAGAGCAGAAGCGTGCCTTTCCTGGCGCCGCTTTGGCCTGGCGCTGGCCGGGGAGCTCTCGTGCCCCCGCAGTGCGAATGCTGCTTCGTGTCCTCCGGCGCTGAGGGTTGCCCCTTTGCAGAGCGCTGGCTTCCTTGGTGGAGCTTAGAGAGCTCCGCGGAAGAAGGGGCCGAGGGGCCGCGTGTTTGTTTGTCTTGGGGGTGCTTGGGGGCTGCCTGTGGCAATACATGATGAGAACTGCTCCCATCGGTGGTTGCTTACAGATGTGGCTGAAGCTGAGGATTGTCCAGCTTCTCAGCTGCATCCCGTTGCCGAGCCTCCAGGTCTTCCCAGGGGTACGTAGTCAGTTTTTACTTCCCTGAAAGAACAAGAACTTTCCTTGTGCTATTTTGCTCCCATGAAATTGTGCTTCATACTTCCTCTGGGGTCCAAGGGCTTTACAGCCGCAGGGGAGTCCCAGGGGTAAGTTGTGAGCATTTCTTTCCTTTGAGAGCTGCCAGGCAAAAGGTCCTCTCTGCCCATCCACAGCTTTGGGACTATTGACCTACATATATGTCCCATGTGATGACGTGACCCCCCTTCCATTCATTACAACTGCTTTGTGAAGAAGTTGGTAGCAGCTTCTAAGGAAAACTTGCCACCTCTGTGTTGGGTTTCTGCTCTGCCTGTAGGCTTTGGTGATCCAGCATTTTGGCTGTTTCCTCTTCCTGACCCTCGGGACGATCCCCAGGGTAAGTACTGAATATGTATTTGCTTTGTAGAAGAAGCTTTTACGTTTCCAGCTTTTCCTGGTGGTGAGTGTAACTGAATAAGTCGTTGGCTGGTGCTCAGAGGCACAGAAGAGCAGAGTGGGACTCGGGAGGCCTTGAGAGATGTGTCCCGGGGTGCTTTGCCTTGCAGGGTCTTTGTGCTGCTTCCAAAGCCTGCTGCAAAGCCAGCGGGCTTGCTGGGGTTGAGTTTACAGCTTGTGTGAACTCCGGGGTGTGCTTTCCCGCAGCAGCTCTGTGCCTGCTTAGATTTATGGCCATACGATGCCACTGCAGACACCCGCTAAGCGTTTGCAAGGTGCACATGAGCAGAAGTATGGTGTAATTATATGTTCCCCGTCATTCACCACCCTTCAAATCCGAAGTTGTTTATGGAAATACATGATGAGAACTGCTCCCATCTGTGTTTGGTTACAGATGTGGCTGTAGTTGAGGGTTCTCCAGTTTCTCAGCTGCATCCCGTTCTTGAGCCTGCAGGTCTTCCCAGGGGTATGTAATCAATTTTTATGTCCCTGGAAGAATAAGAACTTCCTATGTACTATTTTGTTCCTGTGAACTTGTACTTCCTACTTCCTCTGCAGGTGGTTCAAGCACTTCTGTGGAAGTATGTTGCAGCACATAATGAAAACTTGTCTTGTCTGTGTTTGCTTACAGGCCTTCCTGCAGGCAGGGGCCTTCCAGCTTCTCAGCTGGATCCCACTTCTGAGCCTCAGCAGCATGCCAGGAGTAAGTGGTGGAGATGTATTCCCTTCCTGGGAGGAGCCTGTGGTTTCAGAGTTGTGTTCGTGGGCCGTGTAGCTTCAGTCCTTGGCCGAGGCTCATGCCTGCAAAAGAGCAGAGCGGGCTTTGGGAGGGCTTCAGAGATCTGCGGTGGGTGCTTTGCCTGGCTGCTCCAGCCTTGTGCTTTTCCAGTGCCTGCAGCAAAGCCAGCAGGCTTGTTGGGGTTGAGCTTAGAGCTCAGGTGAACTCCAGGGCATCCTTTCCCAGCATGCTTGGATTTGTAGCCACGTGGTGCCTGTGCAGGCACCCGATAAGTGTTTGCCAAAGACTCAGGAGCGGAAGGGCAAGACGAGTGCCTTGCTGTAATGAGACATTCCATGCTCATTCGCTACCATTCAAATCTGAAGCAGCATATGGAAATAGGTAACGAGAGCTCTGCTCGTCTCTTTGGTTGCAGATGTGGCCGCAGGAGATGGCTATGCAGCCTCTCGTCTGGATGGCCAGGCAGTGTCTGTGGGGAATCGTACAGGTGAGTCGTGACTCTTTGCCTACTCTTTTGGGTTATTTGAAAGAAGCAGCATTTACTTGTGCGGATGTTGTTCATGTGCAATTTAACTTAATACTTTGTTTAGGTCCTCAGCGCAGAAAGTACAAGGCCCAGAGAGGAAAGTCGTCTGAGAAATATTCTAAACTCCTTCAGGACATCTTGAAGGACTTCGAGAGAGCAGCTGGTGGGTAGATTTCGCTCTGTGTTAAGGGAGATCATTGTAAACGTGAGGTTTTAGAAACAGCTATGGATAAGCTGTGGCTTACGCAGGAGAAAGGGATGGATCAGAGCCTCGCCGCAGTGACGCACCACGTCACACCTTGCAGGCATTGGCAAGCCGCAGAGCTTGTTGAGGGTCTCTTCCAGAAGCGTGTTCTTCGCCGCGTTTGTTAACGTTAAGGTGCTAGAGTGTGGGAAGTGTCCTAAAGCAAGGCGGGAGCGGCTTTCTGAAGATGACTTTTGTCTCTGGTGTGTGGAGATGCTTGCAATTAGTCTCTGGGGAATCCCAGAGGTGAGGCGTGACTCTTGGTTTACTGTGAGAGGCGCCGTGTGCCTAGCCAAAGGTCAGGCAGGCCCCTCGGCCGCTGTGCGAATCTAGACCTACCCAGGGCATGGCAACATCCCTTTCAGTGCACTGGAGTTCCTTTACAAACACGTGTATTGCCCCAGGTATTCTACCCTTTTCTCCTCCGTGTGTAATTACAGATGTCCCTCAAGTCACTGAAGCTTCTGCAGCTTCTCAGGGGCTGGAGCCTCTGCTCGAGCCTCAGGGAGATCTCAGGGGTAAGTAGTCTGTCTTCCTTTCCTTTTGATTCTTCTATTAGTATTTTCTCTTTTTTCCTCTTTTATTGCCCTCCTGGGGAATCCAAGGTGCCCAGCACACATGCCCTCCCTGAAGCCCAGGGGCACAGGTAGGGGCAGCGCTGGTTCAGGCTTTCACTGGCCGGTGGGCTCTTGCCCCTGAGAAGTGTCAGTGAGCTTTCTTGTCCGCCGGTGCCAAGAGACCAGAATCAGCCATAATAACACCACGGCATGTAAAATTGCCTGGGAATCCCAAACACGCAGTGAGATTATCAGTCCTGCAGAAGCCAGGGATGTATGGGATTGTCTCCTTTCCTCCAGGCCTTGCTGGTGACAAAGATGCTGAGGCTGCAGCACGTTTGTGAATGCGCCCTGAATACAGTGGCAAGAGCTTGGGGCTCAGTGTACCGTATGTGACTGTTACGCGTACTGTGTGGTGGAGTTGGCATGATGAGCCTTGGTCCTCAGGAGGCCTTTTTCCCCAGCTGAACCGGCTACAGGTTTTTCCTGCCCTCTTTGAAGGAAAGGATTCAATGTCAACTTGCCAATTCTCAAAAAGGCACCAAGTGGCATGAGAATGAGAGGTTCCCATGCAATTGTCTCGTCTCCTCACCCGTACAGCAGGTGTTGCTGCCTGTATTGGTTATCTGGAAGATTTTGTGCGCTTTGATTTTTCTCTACAAAGGACACATTGGGCTAGTGAGCAGGTGCCCACCCCGAAATGCCAGGTTTTGTTTCTGAGCTTTTTACTGAAGCCTTTTGAAAAGGATTGCCTCCTGAAGATACCATGCGGAAGTGATGAGGATCAGTTCCTTCTGATCAAGCTGTCTGGCTTTCTTTCCAAAGAGAATCATCAGGAGACCCTGGAGAAGGAGACCTTTCCGGCAGGAGGCAGTCACAGCCTGCCAGCCTCTGATGAAGAGAGAGAGGCAACTCAAGCAACAGGCATGCCAGGTACTTGCTGTCCATTGTCATCCGCTGTAGGAAATCAAAAGCCCTGTGTGTCTGCAGGCTCTTCCCTTGGGGCCTGCTACTGCACAGCATGTCAGCGGCCAAATGTTAAAGTCTTAGGGCATTGGAAGTGTTCTAAAGCAAGCCAGGAGCGGCTTTCTGAAGATGTTTTTTGCCTCTGGTGTGTGGAGATGATTGCAATTAGTGTGCCAGACATGTGCATATAAACCTTTGTGGGTCCTATGAGATAGCCTCACTTCCCACACCATGCAGCTCCCCGGGATTTCGGAGCTTTGCCGTTTGGGGAAGGAGGCAGTTTTAACCACATTGAGCGCAAGTTAGGAAACACGACTCTTAATCGACTAGACCTCCTGCCCCACCTGCATCTCAGAACTTGCAGGGAGTCCCCAGAGGCCCTAGGCACAAAAGGAGTACCAAGTGGGATCCCTGCTGTGAAAGGAGGTCCTAAATGATGCCCTGATTCACAGGCCGGGCAGGGGTTTGGAGGGAACCTCATGCCTCCTTCTGCATGCTGTGTGCCTGAGCAGTGCTGAGGCTTTACCTCTCTCTGATTCTTGACAGCGCTTCCAAGTGTGTCACAGCCCGGAGAAGCCCTGCACGACAGGAAATACGCCTTTTTTCCAAAGCACCGAGGTACTGAGCAGTCTTGCAGGGATGCCTAAGTGAGAGAGGAGTCCTGAAGACTGGGAGCATACGAGTGGTGTTTGGAAGACCAGAGGGCGAAGGAAGGGGAGGTGGTGCCTGTGCTGGAGAAAAGGCAAAGGGAGAGAGCCAGGTTCAGGTGTCGTCTTTGCCGCAGGCTGCCGCAGAGGTGCCCACCCTGGCTGCTGGGCTGAGCAGCGCAGCCAGCACCCACCATTTCGGTTGGAGCCGGGACGTGGTGTAGCCCGGAATAGCAGTGTCACTGGCTATGGAAGCAGGAGCCCAAGAGAGCCGGACTCTTTTCCCTTGGGGCAAGTGTGCTGACCTGGGAGGGAAGAGTCAGGGTGGCACTCCCTGGACCCGGGATGGCTTTTGTCCACGTCGCTCAGAGGAGTTACTGGTAAACCAGATGAGCACCCCTGTGTGCTCTCCTTCTGGCCTGATGAGTTTTGTTCAGTGGGCTGACTTGTCTCAAAGTGTCAAGAGGATGCCTCCGTGAAACAGCCCTTTTGAGCCTCAGAAGGGCGAGGGAGCACCAAAGGGATTGTGGGATGTGAAGGATTGCCAGAAAGGGAGAGCAAACCCCTCCAATTGGGAAGCCTGGATTATGGCCATCCCAGAAGGTAAACAAGGCTGAGAGGCTAAAGAGAGACTCCAAAGCGTGCTGATTTGCAATGACTTGGGGACTTTGCTGCTACTGAAACCAAGCAAGTGTTGCCGTCCCCGAGATTTCCCTCCTTCAGAGATGCTAAGAAAGGGAAAAAGAAAATTTCCTGGGAATGTCAAACAGACTGTGAGATTATCAGCAGTGCAGAACACAGTAACATATGGCCTTGTGTAATTTCCTCCAGGTTTGGCTGGTGGGAGAAGTGCAGCTGCCGCAGAGCCAAAAGACATACGAAAGCATTGCACGGTACGCACTGCAACGGTCTTGGGTATCCTCTTGGCTGGAGCAGCGTTGTGTTGCCTAGTTATTTGGCTGATGAGGAGGAGGAAACGGTGAGTTCACTGTTTTTTTCCCCAAAATTCTGTATTAGACAGCTGCTATTAGTAAGGAAGAGTTTACAGATGTAGTCTTCTGGAGGGCAAAGTTAGCTGCTGACAGTACTCTGTTGAGATTTCTGGTGTAAGAATTTCTATTTGAGCCCTTAGTTCATAGCAATGAGTATTCTTTTCTGAAAGCCATTCTTACTGTTGCCAGTATTACCTAATACTGACACTGTTGCTAAAAGAGAAGACCCAGCCATAGACGAAGGCAAAGCCAAGTCAGGAAGAGAAACAAAGAAGGGTGAGATTGCCATAGCAAGTAAGAACTGCAGTAGCTACAGTCCACTCTGAGGGAATTTGGGAAGAGAAATCACCTTGTTATCTAATGCCATTAATTCCAAATTAGTCTAGCTGTCAGAGCAACTCAGGTGATGGTGATGACTCCTTCCCAGCTCTAGGCATGGCTCTGGGAAAGGACGCTGTAACATCTGAACCTGGACACTCCCAACGAGTGTGTTTTCAGCGCGGGCAGTGATTTTGTACTTTGGATACATATTGCAAAGAGCGTGTTAAGGGCATTCATGGCAGAAGAAGTTGTGATCTTGTTTCCTCGAGGATCCCCTGAGTAGTCGCTGTCAGTCAAATACTATAAGTTGAGTGTTGGTCTTTGTCAGGCACACTGCGAAGTGAGACTCTGCAGCTCTCCTAGATTCTGGCAGACTGTGCACGTACTTCAGTGTCTGCTGTTTCTCAGACGTAGATCCCCTTCCCAGCATGTGCAGAGAAGGCAGGTCAATGTGGTATGGGCCAAGAAGGACTTGAGAGGCCCCTGGGCTTGGGTGGCTGGTGCAGAGAAGCAAAACCAAAGCTGTGCGGGTGCAAGTGTGCCCTGTTTGCTACTTGTAGCTTTCAGTACCACGCTGCTGCTACTCAGGGGCAGGGTGCCAGGCCCCACGGGGGCTGCACGCCGCTCCCCCGGCACCCCCGCGTCAGCTGCGGCCCGGCCCAGCCAGGCGGCCGACGGGGCCCAGAGCTGCGGCCCTCGGAGCCCGTCCACGCCGCGGGGCTGCTGCAGCCCTGGCAGGTCCAGGCTCTCCTCTGCCCTGGGACCCACAGCCCGCCTGTCCTGAACAGCCACCTCTCCCCGCAGGAACCTCCGCGCAGCCCAGAGATCCAGACCAGATGCCGGCGGCCGCCTCTCGCGCCAGGACAACCGGCCCACCCGCCCCGGTGCTCCGGAGAGCCGGACGCAACACCAGCGGCCGCCACGCGCACCTGGAAGACCGGCCCGCCCACCCTGGCGCCCCAGAGAACCGGAGCCCTCACGCGCGGGCAGCCGCCCGCCCCGCCCGCCCCCCCCACGGCCCTCGCGGCCCCCCAGCACTGCCCCAGCACCTGGGCACCAGCAGACCGTGGCTGCAGCCCAGATGCAGCCGCTGCCACCCGCTGTGCCTGGTGCTGCCCGGCGCCCTCCCAAACCGCCTCCCCGGCCCCCCAGCCCCCTGCCTGCATTTCCCTCCTGCCCCCCTGGAAGCAGCTGGCTCTGGCCAAGACCCCGGTAGGGACTTTGGTCCAGTTGCTGAGGCAGCCAAGGATTATATAACAATAAATATTTAGAAACTACCCTGCTGCAGCAGAAGGGACACCAGTTTTCTTTTCTTCTTTTGGCAAAGTTAAATTCAAACCCAAATACTGCTACCTGTGTTACTTTTGTTTGCTTTGAGCCTCTGTTTCCTCCATCCCCAAGCTGTAAGGAGTAGAGCTGTGCACTGCTGGGGTTTAAAGAATGATGAGACTGCCCAAGCTTCTGAAGAAGCAGGGAGGTTTCCAGAGGCAGGGCTTTCCCTCCCCCAAGGGCTAAGGGGAGCTGGCAGGGATTTGAGAACCAGCAAGGCAGGGAATGAGTACAGAAAAGCTGGGGGGAGAAAACGCAGCATGAGAGAAGTGACTGCAGGAGGAGAGGAAGTACTAAATCGTTGTTTTCACCCCCTTGCCAGAGAGCTCCACAGCAGAGAAGGCAGCTGCAGAAACCAGTCGCTCACACACTGCAGCGTCTCCAGCACACCCAGCTCAGCCTTTTAAGCAGAGCGGTGCCCTTGCCCTGCTGGGACTCCCCAGCCTGTCCTAGGGCTCCCAGGATGGGACTGCAGGGGAACTGCCCCTGCGCCACTGCCCCAAACCTGCCGGGCCACCCCGTAAGACTTTGGAGACCGCTCAGGACCCAAGCCACGCAAGCAGGACACCTCAACATGGTCCCAGGCTGCAGGAACAAGGCCGGCCAAACCAGCCTGAAACCACTGCTTGCTTCCAAAGGACCTGTTTGCGCTGGGCCGCTCCTACAGCAGCAACTAGCACCGCAGAACAGCAGAGGGGGGCAGTGGGTACTGCGAACCCGGTGACATTTCTAAGGGGCAGCTGGCACAAGTGAGCAAGTTTTGGCAGCTCTGTGCACATGCAGAGGATGGGTTCTTGACATGCTTTCCTCCTCCTGCTCGCCTCTTCCTCTTGGGATGCACTTACACCCCTTGGCCCTACACAGAGACCAAAGGAGGAAGAGCAGCAGCGTCACATGATGCAAGAGACTCGCTGGGCCCAGGGAGGCCCCTGCCTAAACCACCATGTTCACACAAGCCAAGCATCGCCAGAGCAAGCCCGACACAAAGCCTCTGCTATTGCAGCTCTCAGTCCGCTCGGCACCTGTGCAGCACGTGAGACCAGCCAAGGTGCGTTAATGACCTTTACAAAGCCTTTCAAAGCCAAGTTGCAGGAGTTGTTCTCACATTCTTCCTAGGAAGACAGCAATGTGAGGCTAACCCAGCAGGTGAGCCTCCCTCCAGCACCATACTTCCCACGGACAAGCAGTAGGGATACATAACACAGGACTGTTGAACTGAAATGGTTTTAGGCGGAGTTTGAGAGGCTGTCCTGAGAAAGCCCAGAGGCCAAGTTGGAGGGCAGGTGTGACGGGACTGGGGCATTCGTGACTCCGTCCCTTCTGCTCACCTACAGAAGGGGATGTCTTTGTTGCAGAAGGGTAGTGTCAAGATAACCATCAACGGCCTAATTCTCTGGTATGCAGATAGTCAACGTTCTGGAAGTAGGCAGATGTCTGGGGAGAGGAAGTCCTCTCTCCGGACAGCTGCCAAGGTGACTGTGCCACTCTAGGCGAGCACTGAGACTGCTACTGAAGCAATTCTGCGCTTTCCTGCAAGGCAGCACATGTCTTTGCCCACACACTCCCCTTTCTCGGGGGCACACACCCAGAGAAGCCCACGCTGGCCTCCTTTGGTCAGCAAGAGCTACAGGGGCCTGGCCAGCATCCTAAACCCCCGTGCTGTTGAACGTGCAGCCAAAACAGAACGCAGTGAGCAACGCAGCTTTTATCTGCAAACAACTGCTCCGCGGCAAAGCAGAAGAAATGCCTCCCGGCAAGGGGGAAATAGGAACACAGACCAAACTGCCTTCTGAGGAAAAACAAGTCCCTAACAATGGGAGATGGTTCCAGCTTGAAAACTCTGGGGTGGGGAAAATTAAACCGGTCACCTGCCCCCTCGTCTCAAAGGAGTCCGCAAGG
Organism: Dromaius novaehollandiae; assembly: GCF_036370855.1. NCBI lineage: Eukaryota > Metazoa > Chordata > Aves > Casuariiformes > Dromaiidae > Dromaius > Dromaius novaehollandiae. The sequence continues at coordinate 181,865 of NC_088117.1, forward strand.
GAGAACACCCAAGAACACTGGCTTGGAGTCAGAGGAGCGCTCACTGGGGACAGGGAAATGACAGGAAAGGAAATGGCATTTCCCAGGAAGAGGAAGGAAACGGAATCATGCCACGAAGTCCCTCAGACCAGCCCACTGCACAGGAGCCTCCTTCCCAGCCACCTCCAGAGGCAGAGGCGTTCTTTGCCTCCTCAAGTCTAACAGAGCCCACAGCAAAGTACCTCAGAGCTGAAGAGCAGCCTTGGCCTCTGCAAAGAAGGAGGCAACAAGCTCCGAGAAGAAACAAACACTGTGCCAGCGCCTGCACATCCAGACTTTCTTCCAAAGCCACCTCCCTGCCATTGGAAGCTTCAGTCCTGCAGGAAGAGAAGTATTTGCACCTCGGGCATATTAAACTCGTCTCCAGGAGGACAATTCACGTCAGAGCCTGGGAACCGACAGAATCCCCCTGCGTGCTAGTTATGGCCAGGCTTGCACAACTGAGCCCTTCACGCTCCCGTGATGTCATTGTAGAAGTCAGGGGACGCACAAGCCAAAACATGAGGAAAGACAGAAATACCATTTGCATAAAGCTGCCTCCCTGCCTGTGCACGTTCTTCTGGGCCACCGACTCTTTCCTCGCAGACCTTTCCTGCCTCCCCTGCACCCAAGCTTTTGCGACTCGGGAATCACTCAACATCAGCTTGACAGGGTCAGTGCTTCTGCTAGAAAACCCGGAGGGGCAGCTGGGCAGACTCAGCTCTGCTGCTCCACCACAGCCCACAAATCCCAAACCTACCAGAGGACAGGAAAAATGGAGGAAGCTCCCTGCCCTTCCTTTCTCCTTCCTGCCCTTCCCAAGGGTGATGTTGCCCTCATCACCAGGGCCACCAGCACTCACCCCTCTCTCAGAGAGAGACACGTCCAGGCCAATACCTTCTTGCCAGGACTACAAGCCATCACTTAACTAAACCACAGGTGTCCCAGTTCTTCAAAGCACACAGTGCTATGGAAAATTATGCTCGCCAGCCACCATAACAGGGTCTGACCCTAGGTTCCCGCTGAGAAGTTCAGAGCCAAATCAAAGCATATTTAATACAATTTAATGATGCATGTGCAGCAATTGCAGCTGGAGCTAGGTGCCTCCCAAGAGGCACCCCAAACAAAGAAATCCCTGGGCAATTATACCCTCACAAGCTAAGCTCCCCACACCCCATGCAAAGCTTCAGACCAATCACCATATCTGGCTCTGGGGGCTTCGTGTTCTTCGGTGGCTCCCACTGCTGTCTCTAGGCAGCCTGGTTTGCCTTATCTTTATTGTGGTGGCTTCTGCTGATGGACTTCGCTTCCTCGTAAGCTTCCTTATCTTTCCACCTTGCACCGGCCCTGGCGCCCTTCCTTACTGGACTAGCTGACAGTTCCTCATGTTATCTGAGTGCAGCCTAAGGCTTCAGCGCATTTAGCTACTCATGCTAAGCAAGGTTTATATAAGTTGCGCTAAGCTGTTACCTCTAGACAGTTCCAGCTCAATATTCTTTAACAGTCCTCCCTTTGTTTCTGGTAAGCATCCCTGCTAATCCTTTAGACAAGAGTTCTCAAAGGCTGTCAAGGCATACCATCACTTTCCATAATCTTATGTATAATATGATCATAAGTAATAGGCATAACATGGTTAAACTTAACACAACTACTCCTGGGTACAACACGTGAGTATGAATCCCTGTTGCAGTTGGTGATCATCCCAGAGGAGTTTCCCAACCATGATGTGCTCCGTCCTGCTTCACCCTTTCCAAGACGTCCTGTATCTCCTCTGTATCATGATGAGTGGCGATTAGAGCTTTTTGTCCATTGTTTTGGATGCGCTCTAGCAGCTGACGCAGCTCATCACGTTGCGGTAGTTTCTCCACCAATGTAAGATTCATTCCGATGGGGGTAAGCAGTCAAGCTTGACTCAGTGTGTAATTAGATTGTAACAATGGATAAGACGTACCAGGAGCTGAAGAACTAAGTTACCAACGCAACTATTTGAGTGATTACTTGTCTTTACAGCAATGTTCTCTACGAATATAAGACTACAAATGGTTCTCATACATACACAGCCTTTCCCAATATATACAAGTACAGTCTAACTTTAACAGCAAACTTGGAACATAGTATGACAGTATATGGCCTGTCCCATTTGGGTTTTAACTTGGATTTTCATAAAAATACTTTAACTAAAACTTCATCCCCAGGCTGTGTAACAGGCACTTGTATTTCAGGTGGTGGGGACTGATACCACTGAGCATATTTTTTAAGATTTTCAAACCTTTTTTGCATACTTAGATCACACTGGCTTAGTCGTTCATTTCCGTCTAACAGGCTGCTCTTAGCTGGAATAGAAGTCCCTCGTATAGCTAAAGGTCTCCCACAGAGAATTTCAGCTGGTGGTAGTCCTACGGGTTGTTCTGGAGCATTTCGTACGTCCCACAGAGCAAAGTTTAGGGCTTCTGGCCATTTTAGGCCACTGTGTGTGCATACCTTTGCGATTCTTTCGTCTAATGTCCTGTTCTTTTTGCAGCCACGTATATTCCTGCACTGGCCCAGACTTTCTGTACTTGCCTAGCTACCGCCTCTGCTCCCCCATGAGCTTTCTCGTGAAACCACCTAGCTGTAGGAACTGCATTTTGGGGAGAGGCAGAATTGGTTTTCCCCCTAATTGTCCATATTTGTTAAAGAATAGCGAACTGAAACTGTCTAGAGGTAGCCGCTTAGCACAACTTATATAAAACTTGCTTAGCATGAGTAGCTAAATTTGCTGAAGCCTTAGGCTGCACTCAGATAAAATAATGAACTTTTTACTTAGTCCAGTAAGAAAAGGGCCTCAGAGCTGGTTCAAGCTAGGAAGATAAGGAAGTTACAAGCAGTCTGCATTCCTGCGTCTCACACTCCGAAAGGGAGGGTGTCTGCAGGAATGCGTCTCACACTCCGAAAGGGAGGGCGTCAAGGCTTTGAAGTAAGACCAGTGCAGGGCATTAGGACCTTGAGGGACAAAGCCTTAGCTCACTGCTGGGGCAGTGTTAATTGTTATGATTTAGAATCACCTCCTCCTCAGGACCTTGAGACACAACAGTAAGACCCCACAAAAACAGAGGTACAACCGTCAGCAGAGACTGCAAAAAACAAAAATAAGGAGAAAAACAGCTTACCTCAGAATGATGATGAGACCCAATGAGGAGCAGGAGACCCCAGACCAAAAAATTACTATTGGTCTAACTACCATGTGAGGGGTGGGAAATGTAAGTTGAAAAAACTATAATTGCCCAGGATTTGTTTATGTTAGGGTCCCTCTTCGGAGGCACCCAGCTCGAGCTGTAATTACTGCACGCGCGTCATTAATATTTAATTTGTTTTGATTTGGCTCCAAAATTTTTCTGCGGGAACCTAGGGTCGAGCCCTGTTATGGTGGCCGACAAGCCTAATTTCCATAACAATATTCCATCATCATCTTGTTCTACTTCCCTTTGTTCCCATTGTTTCTTCTCTTCCACGGAGCAGGCCTTCTCATACATGGTTCTGGGGTCTATGACATTTGGCCATTCACTTTGGTTCATCCTTGGAAGTGCCACCACACGGCCTCTCAGAGGTTCATGGGCTGCAGCCTTTGCAGCGGCGTCAGCTAAAGCATTTCCTTTACTGATTTCTGTAGTGTCTTTAGGATGGGCTGGGCAGTGTATTACAGCAATTTCTTTGGGCCTTTGGACTGCTTCCAGCCAATTACGTATTTCTTCTGCACTAGCTGTTTTCTTTCCTGATCATGTAAAAAAAAAAAAAATCCTCGTTTTTTCCATAACATCCCAGTTGCCTCACATATCCCAAAGGCATATCGAGAGGCACTGTAGATGTCAACTTGCTTCCTTTTCCTAGGTGCCCTGCACGTGTCAAGGCTACTAGTTCTGCGCCTTGCACACTCATTCATGTGGGAAGCAGTTCGGCCTCCATTACTCGTTTTTGGCTGACTACAGCACACCCAGTTTGACGTTGTCCATGTGGGTAGCAGGATGAGCTGTTTACAAATAGAACCAGATCCGGTTTTTGCAAAGGAACATCAGTTAAATGGGTTCTCGGCTTACTGGAAGTGTGCATTACCTGCTCACATTGGTGATGTTTTTCTCCATCATCAGGCAGAGGTATTAGAGTTGCTGGATTCAGGGTATTGCATCTTTTTAGGACTACATTATCTGCCATGAGGAGGATCAGTTCGTATCTGTGTGCCCGTTGTGGCCATAATGCCTGGGTCGCATATCGTTTAATAGTATCTCCACTTTGTGCGGCACATGAACTGTGACAGGGTGCCCCAGAATGAGAGGGCGGCTTCTCTCTCCCTATTGCCGCTGTTGCTGCCACCGATTTGGTGCAGGATGGCGCCCCTGCTGCAACCAAATCTAGCTGAGCAGAATATGCTACCGGTCTCTGGTGGGGTCCTACTTTTTGCCTCATTACTCTGCTGGCAATCCCCTTACGTTCATGTACCTATAAATTGAAGGGCTTTGTATATTCTGGGAGCCCGAGAGCAGGCGCGGATGCCAAAGCTCCTTTCATAGTTCTAAAAGCTTGCTCTCTTTCGAGGCCCCACGCAATGGGTTCTGCTGCTTCATTTCTAGTGGCCTCTGTCAGGGGTTTTGCTAATTCTCCCAACCCAGGAACCCATGGTCTGCAACAATCCCCCAGATCCAAGGAATCCTCCTAACTGTTTCTGTGTTACTGCACGGGGGAGTTTTATGATAGCATTTACTCTCTCTGGGTCTCTGGGAGTCGTTGCCCTTCTCTTAGAATGAACCCCAAGTACTCTACCTCTTTTTGACACAGCTGGAGTTTAGACGGAGATGCCCGGTGACCCTTTTTCTGTTAAAGTAGGACACAGATATGCAGAGTCCATTATACAGGTATCCTCATCCTTACTCGCTATCAGTAAACCATCTACATATTGCCTGAGAGTTGACCCACCCGGTAATTCTACATCTTTTAAATCATTCCTTAACACTTGTGAGGAAAGGGTGGGAGAGCCAGTGAACCCTTGTGGGAGGTGTGTCCACGTCCGCTGTTGCCCTTTCCATGTAAAGGCGAACAAGGGTTGACTACTTTCCTCAAGCGGGATCCTAAAGAAAGCAGCAGTTAGGTCAATTACAGGGAAACATTTTGCCCAACGTGGCATTTGTAAAAGCACTGTGGAAGGATCAGGCACTACTGGGGGAGGGGTCACCACACGTTGATCGATTGCTCGCAAATCTTGGACAAACTGGTATTCTGGATCGCCATCAGAATCCCGCCCGTGCTTTTTAACTGGCACAATCGGAGTGTTGTATGGGGATTCACAGACCCTAAGGAGACCCAGTTTTACATCGTGATCCGTTTGCTTTCAGATACTCTTCTTGGCTTCTTTGGGGGTAGGGTATCGTTTAACCGTGGCAGGCAATCCCCCCTTTGCTTTTATCGAGACTCAGCTAGCTGATTTCAACAGTCCACCATCCATTCCTCAAGAGCTCCATAACTTCCCAGGAACTGATTCTAAACCTATGGGAATTTGCAGATTAGTTGTCTCTGGCTCTGGTGTCTCAGCCACAACACATGAGCCCATTAGTACTAATTTTATCCCTCCCGGCTGTATATTTTATCCCTCCTGGCTGTAAGCAGATCTGAGTATCCAAGGCTTGCGGGAGATCTCTCCCTAAAAGGCAAGAGGGTGAATCTGTGGAAATCATGAAATGTCCCCACACTCCTTTACCTCCAACAGTGAGCAATAAGGGCTTAGTTAACGCTCATTTGCCTTTTCCCATCTCTCCTTGTACTATTATTTCATCTGACGATTTGCATCCTTTAGGCTCAAAACTCAAAAGGGAAAGAGTAGCTCCGGTATCCACTAGATAGGGCACTTCTAGACCTTCTAGACTTGCCACTATCTGCCCCCTGACATCCAAATCTATATCCCAGGAATTTACCCCAATTTCCACAGGATTCACTGTTCACGCCTGATGATCAAAGGCTCCCTGCGGCGGCCATCCTTCCGCCGGGTTACCCTCCTTAGTCACCAATGGCCAATCCTCCTGACATACTTGGATCAACCCTTTTTTCCTTTGATTCTTACTACCATCAGTCTTACTCCAGTTTTGCAAAATTTCAGCCAAGGGCCACCCCTTCTCTAGGCCAGAATTATTTCCCACATTGAGTTCCTGAAAAGTGCATCCTATGGTGATCAGATATGCCTTTTTTTTCTTTTTCTTTCCTCTCCCCCCCACAATACCTGCCTGCAGCTGCTGTGATCACACTTTCTCTCTCTCTCTCGGAACCGCACTCACACCACCCGAGGCTTTGACTGCTAGGACTGCAGTCCCGTCGCAGTGGGCAGCTTTAGCAGCCGACGGGTGCCCCCTTCGCTTCCCAGGTTATACGCACTCACACACTCACAGGACTGTTCACACTCACACCAGTCACAGCGACTCCAGATTTCTGTCTCTACAGTCTGGCGGTGCGCCTTACGCTGACCCGGCTGCGCACTCCCCGTTCCGGCCGGATCGAGACGGGACTCGAATCCACTCAAGGAAGCGGCAGTTAGGTCAATTACAGGGAAACATTTGGCCAATGTGGTTCATCACGTTATCTGCGTTATCGGCCTAAGATTTCAGCAAATTCAGCTACTCATGCTAAGCAAGGTTTATGTAAGTTGTGTTAAGTGGTTTACTCTAGACACCTTTGGTTCAATATTCTTTAACTACAGCACAAAGAGGAGTGTTTCGCCTGCACCAGCGTTTGCCAAAGAGCAGAAATTCCTTAACATTGGTGACCAGGAAGCGTTTGCATTCCTTCTTCAGGTTACTGATAGGAAAAGAGCAAGCTTGACTTTACTGCCTGCCATTACTCCTTTAAAGCATTACAATCCCGGGTGTTCATACGGTTTGGGAATGGGCATCAACATAAAGAGGGGAGGCTGGCAAGACACACAAGCCATGCTCACAAAGCCCAGCCTCCGGGGCCAGGATACATGTGAGGGCGTCAGCACCTCCTCCTTGCTGAGAGAGAGAGCACCCAAAGCCACCAGGAGTGTTGTCCAAAACGCGGATTCGTTGCCCGGTGTGCAATAAGCCAATAATTACACGCTCAGCAGAGACATTGGCTTATTTAGCTCAGAGCTGCGCAAGCCTGGGTGCTCGGTGGTTTCCCACAAATCAAGCACCCGCCTCCAGCTTTTCAAGTAGCATCAAGACAAACACATTGCCAGGTTTGCAACTTTCCCTTTTGCACTGGTTGGTCAGGGATTTCTTCATTGCCCGGGTCCCGCCCCTGTCTCTCAAGGTCCTGAGGAGGAGATGGTCATTCCAGCAATTGACACTGCCCCAGCAGGGACAGCAGGTGTTATCTCCCAAGGTCCTGACGAGGAGGAGATAGTCCAGACCTCCTAATGAACACTGCTCCCGCAGTGAGAGGAGGCTTTGTCTCCCAGGCTCCTGGCGCCCAAGCAGGCCTTATTTCAAAGCCTTGACATCCTCCCTTTCGGAGTGTGAAGCGCAGGAATGCAACCTGCTTGTAACTCCCTCATTTTTCCAGCCTCCACCAGCTCCGGGGCCCTTTCTCACTGGACTAGGAGTGCGGCCTAAGGCTCCAGCAAATTCAGCTAGTCATGCTAAGCAAGTTTTATACAAGTTGTGCGAAGCGGCTACCTCTAGACAGCTTGAGTTCAATAACTGACAGTCCAGGTCCCAAGGTCTTCAGTTAGGGATACGTGCACCGCCAGTTCTTTTGCCAAATTGGCAATACGTACCTAGAAATAAAACATTTTGATTTAATGTTTCTTTTAGGGCTTTAGCAGTTCTAGGATGCCCTTGATTAAAGAATGCTTCTTTTCAGAAAATAGAAGTTATCCTAAACTACCTAGTTTGAACATTCTTTCTGAGCTTCCCAGGGCTGTCTTGTAACAGTTTCCCACAAATCAAGCACACCCCCCGCCTTTTCAAGTAGCATTTTTACAAACACATTGCAAGGTTTGCAACTTTCCCTTTTACACTGATTGGAGAGTAATGTACAGACAATTATACTACTGCTTACACACCAATTTACTACTACACATGCTCGGGGAAGGGTCTTCACCCGGGCGTGGGGCTTTTGGACCTGTGGGAGTGATTTTTTGTGTTTTATGGAGGACAGTTCAGTTAGGGATAGATGCACCTCCAATTCTTTTGCCAAACTGGCAACACGTACGGAGAAATACAGCATTTTGATGTAGTGTTTCTTTAGGGCTTTAGCAGGCAGAGTCCCAGCGGGGCGGGGGAGGAGAGCTGGGGCACAGGCTTGGCCCTGGAGCCCCCCCGCCTGTCAGCAGCTGCCCCCGGGCCAGCTCCAGAAGCGCAGAGCTGGCGCCGGCGCTGGGGCAGAGCGGCGGCAGCGGGGCGCGAAGGAGAGCAGCGAGCGAGGCCGGAGCAGGCGCTGGCGCGGAGCTGCCGAGCAGCGAGGCGAGCGCAGGGGCGCGAGCGTGTGGGCAGAGAGCCGGGCTGCCCCCGAGGGGCTCCTCGAGGGCGGCAGCAGCACCCCCGGCCGCCAGCATGCCCGGGCTGCCCGCACAGGGCGGCGCCGGCGCCGGCGCGCGGAGGGAGCGCGGGCCGCGGCGGGGGTGCGCGGCCCCCTGCGCCTCCCGCGCGGAGGGCGCCCCTGAGCTCACAGAGGGGCCCCGCGCTGCGCCGCGCCGCGCCCTGAGCTCACAGAGGGGCCCCGCGCTGCGCTGCGCTGCGTCGTGCTGCGCGGTGTTGCGCTGCGCTGCGCTGCGCTGCGCTGCGGTGCAGTGCGGGGCTCTGCGCTGCGTCGTGCTGCGGGGCGGTGCAGGGCGGGGTGCTGCAGGGCGGGGTTTTGCGCGGGGCTGTGCCGCGCCGCGCCCCGCAGACGCCGCTCCGCGCGCGCGTTGCTCGAGGGCGCCGGCGGGGGGCGGCTGCTGGCGCCGGGCAGCATGGTGCGAGCGCGGGGGGCGTCCGGCGCCGGGCGGCGCCTGCTGCTGCTGCTCGGGCTCCTGGCGGCGCTGCGTGCCCGGGACAGCCGGGCTGCTCCGCGGGCAGCGCCGGGCCCAGGTAGGGCGGGCGGGCGGGCGGCGCCGGAGGCGGAGGCGGAGGCGGAGGCGGCGCGGCAGGCTGGGGGCGGCGGGGCCGGCTGGCGAGCGGCCGGGGCGGCGGGAGGCGGCGTCGGGGGCCGGGAGCGGCTGGGCGAGGCTCGTGGGGCCGCGGGGAGGGGGGTGCGCTGGGGGGCGGCGGGGGCCGGGGGCGAGAGCTGTGCCTGGAGCGGCGCCTGGCGCTGGCTGACGGGAGCTGTTGTCCCCGCGGGCGGTTGCAGCGGTGCCCGGCGGCGATGGCGATCCAGCTGCGTGGCCGGACGCCGGCGCCGAGCCTCGCGGACAGGCTGGAGGTGAGTCCTCGGGGGACCTGAGCTTCCCTGGCAAGAGCAGAAGCGTGCCTTTCCTGGCGCCGCTTTGGCCTGGCGCTGGCCGGGGAGCTCTCGTGCCCCCGCAGTGCGAATGCTGCTTCGTGTCCTCCGGCGCTGAGGGTTGCCCCTTTGCAGAGCGCTGGCTTCCTTGGTGGAGCTTAGAGAGCTCCGCGGAAGAAGGGGCCGAGGGGCCGCGTGTTTGTTTGTCTTGGGGGTGCTTGGGGGCTGCCTGTGGCAATACATGATGAGAACTGCTCCCATCGGTGGTTGCTTACAGATGTGGCTGAAGCTGAGGATTATCCAGCTTCTCAGCTGCATCCCGTTGCCGAGCCTCCAGGTCTTCCCAGGGGTACGTAGTCAGTTTTTACTTCCCTGAAAGAACAAGAACTTTCCTTGTGCTATTTTGCTCCCATGAAATTGTGCTTCATACTTCCTCTGGGGTCCAAGGGCTTTACAGCCGCAGGGGAGTCCCAGGGGTAAGTTGTGAGCATTTCTTTCCTTTGAGAGCTGCCAGGCAAAAGGTCCTCTCTGCCCATCCACAGCTTTGGGACTATTGACCTACATATATGTCCCATGTGATGACGTGACCCCCCTTCCATTCATTACAACTGCTTTGTGAAGAAGTTGGTAGCAGCTTCTAAGGAAAACTTGCCACCTCTGTGTTGGGTTTCTGCTCTGCCTGTAGGCTTTGGTGATCCAGCATTTTGGCTGTTTCCTCTTCCTGACCCTCGGGACGATCCCCAGGGTAAGTACTGAATATGTATTTGCTTTGTAGAAGAAGCTTTTACGTTTCCAGCTTTTCCTGGTGGTGAGTGTAACTGAATAAGTCGTTGGCTGGTGCTCAGAGGCACAGAAGAGCAGAGTGGGACTCGGGAGGCCTTGAGAGATGTGTCCCGGGGTGCTTTGCCTTGCAGGGTCTTTGTGCTGCTTCCAAAGCCTGCTGCAAAGCCAGCGGGCTTGCTGGGGTTGAGTTTACAGCTTGTGTGAACTCCGGGGTGTGCTTTCCCGCAGCAGCTCTGTGCCTGCTTAGATTTATGGCCATACGATGCCACTGCAGACACCCGCTAAGCGTTTGCAAGGTGCACATGAGCAGAAGTATGGTGTAATTATATGTTCCCCGTCATTCACCACCCTTCAAATCCGAAGTTGTCTATGGAAATACATGATGAGAACTGCTCCCATCTGTGTTTGGTTACAGATGTGGCTGTAGTTGAGGGTTCTCCAGTTTCTCAGCTGCATCCCGTTCTTGAGCCTGCAGGTCTTCCCAGGGGTATGTAATCAATTTTTATGTCCCTGGAAGAATAAGAACTTCCTATGTACTATTTTGTTCCTGTGAACTTGTACTTCCTACTTCCTCTGCAGGTGGTTCAAGCACTTCTGTGGAAGTATGTTGCAGCACATAATGAAAACTTGTCTTGTCTGTGTTTGCTTACAGGCCTTCCTGCAGGCAGGGGCCTTCCAGCTTCTCAGCTGGATCCCACTTCTGAGCCTCAGGAGCATGCCAGGAGTAAGTGGTGGAGATGTATTCCCTTCCTGGGAGGAGCCTGTGGTTTCAGAGTTGTGTTTGTGGGCCGTGTAGCTTCAGTCCTTGGCCGAGGCTCATGCCTGCAAAAGAGCAGAGCGGGCTTTGGGAGGGCTTCAGAGATCTGCGGTGGGTGCTTTGCCTGGCTGCTCCAGCCTTGTGCTTTTCCAGTGCCTACAGCAAAGCCAGCAGGCTTGTTGGGGTTGAGCTTAGAGCTCAGGTGAACTCCAGGGCATCCTTTCCCAGCATGCTTGGATTTGTAGCCACGTGGTGCCTGTGCAGGCACCCGATAAGTGTTTGCCAAAGACTCAGGAGCGGAAGGGCAAGACGAGTGCCTTGCTGTAATGAGACATTCCATGCTCATTCGCTACCATTCAAATCTGAAGCAGCATATGGAAATAGGTAACGAGAGCTCTGCTCGTCTCTTTGGTTGCAGATGTGGCCGCAGGAGATGGCTATGCAGCCTCTCGTCTGGATGGCCAGGCAGTGTCTGTGGGGAGTCGTACAGGTGAGTCGTGACTCTTTGCCTACTCTTTTGGGTTATTTGAAAGAAGCAGCATTTACTTGTGCGGATGTTGTTCATGTGCAATTTAACTTAATACTTTCTGTTTAGGTCCTCGGCAGAGGAAGTACAAGGCCCAGAGAGGAAAGTCCTCTGACAAATATGCTAAACTCCTTCAGGACATCTTGAAGAAGTTGCAGAGAGCAGCTGGTGGGTAGATTTCACTCTGTGTTAAGGGAGATCATTGTAAACGTGAGGTTTTAGAAACAGCTATGGATAAGCTGTGGCTTACGCAGGAGAAAGGGATGGATCAGAGCCTCGCCGCAGTGACGCACCACGTCACACCTTGCAGGCATTGGCAAGCCGCAGAGCTTGTTGAGGGTCTCTTCTACAAGCGTGTTCTTCGCCGCGTTTGTTAATGTTAAGGTGCTAGAGTGTGGGAAGTGTCCTAAAGCAAGGCGGGAGCGGCTTTCTGAAGATGACCTTTGTCTCTGGTGTGTGGAGATGCTTGCAATTAGTCTCTGGGGAATCCCAGAGGTGAGGCGTGACTATTGGTTTACTGTGAGAGGCGCCGTGTGCCTAGCCAAAGGTCAGGCAGGCCCCTCGGCTGCTGTGCGAATCTAGACCTACCCAGGGCATGGCAACATCCCTTTCAGTGCACTGGAGTTCCTTTACAAACACGTGTATTGCCCCAGGTATTCTACCCTTTTCTCCTCCGTGTGTAATTACAGATGTCCCTCAAGTCACTGAAGCTTCTGCAGCTTCTCAGGGGCTGGAGCCTCTGCTCGAGCCTCAGGGAGATCTCAGGGGTAAGTAGTCTGTCTTCCTTTCCTTTTGATTCTTCTATTAGTATTTTCTCTTTTTTCCTCTTTTATTGCCCTCCTGGGGAATCCAAGGCGCCCAGCACACATGCCCTCCCTGAAGCCCAGGGGCACAGGTAGGGGCAGCGCTGGTTCAGGCTTTCACTGGCCGGTGGGCTCTTGCCCCTGAGAAGTGTCAGTGAGCTTTCTTGTCCGCCGGTGCCAAGAGACCAGAATCAGCCATAGTAACACCACGGCATGTAAAATTGCCTGGGAGTCCCAAACACGCAGTGAGATTATCAGTCCTGCAGAAGCCAGGGATGTATGGGATTGTCTCCTTTCCTCCAGGCCTTGCTGGTGACAAGAATGCCGAGGCTGCAGCTCATAAAGGCCAACAAAAGCAGCGTTTGGTCCTGAGCGCTGCAGTCTTGGGTTCCGCACTGTTTGCTGTCGTGCTGATGTGTATCGTCACTTTCCGGCTGAGGAAGAGAAAACGGTGAGTTGTTCTTTAGTCCATGGCTGCTCTTAGCGTGTATAGTGATAGTGTGGTGGAGTGCCTGGTGAGCTGTTGAAAGTGCTCTGTTGAGACGTCTGCTGTTAGCTTTCTTAAGCAGACTCTTCCTTCCTGGCAGCGAGGGCTCTTTCCTGAAAGCCATTCTCGTTGTTGCAGAGAAGCGGTACCAGCTAACCCTGCCGCTGCCTCCGGCAGACAGGAGCCCAGTATGGAGGAAGGCAGAGCAAAACCAGGGAGCGAAAGAGAAAAGGAAGAGCTTACCACAGAAAATGAAAATGCCAGCAGCAGCTCCACTCGGCTTCCTATTCTAAGCAGAATAAAAAACCTGCGCCTATTCCAAAGAGAATAAAAACCCTCTTGGGCTAAAATGGTGCGAGTCCTTGGCTGTTTTGGTCCTTTGTGTCTGGGTGTAATGCACAGCGCTTACGGCAGGGTTGGATGAGGGAGAGGAGCTGTCAGAGAGTTGCCCTGCATCAAGGGATGCCCTCGGTCCCCTCATCACTGTAGTTTCCCAGCTCGGGCTGTCCTTAAGGTCTCATTCATCGGAATGGGGGAGCGCAGATGAGCCTGGGAGCACAAGTGAAGTCACTGGGAGTGCTCCAGTGAATCCCGGTGGATTTGGTGACCGAGAGGGGAAGGAGGTGCTGCGAAGGATGGCCGTGCAGCTCTGAGCAATGAGTTAGAGGAGTGCTAAAGTGAGACGAGAGGCTGCTGGGGCTTAGCGCAATGGTCTTCTGTGCGCAGAAGCTGAACATCTCCAAGTAGAGAGAAGTGAGAGGGGGCTGGCAGGGAAAGGGTAAAAAGCACTGTGATAGGAAGAACAGTACTGGCCTTAGAAATGGCACAAAAGGTAACCAAAAGACCCACAGAAATGGCATTGCTCTGCTCCCAAACACTCAAGCCATGAATACTAGAGGTAAGGCAGAAAAGGGAATACAGTCCTATTTGGAGGAGCGCCCAGGATCCTCTGTGCTCTCTTTCAAGGGGGTCCAAGTGGACTCTTACCTTTCCAGAGGAACGTAGGCAAAGAGTTGCTGCCTCTGAAAACATTGGTCACCCCTATTGCCAGCTTGCAGGAGAGGGAAAGGAGTAAAGGCCCTTGTAGGATCCAACAGGAAGGCGGTGGCAGGAAGGTGCAGCCCCAGCACCTGCAGTGTCCCTGGGGAAGCTCACAGAGCCCTGAGAAACCTGGTGAGGGAAGGGCGTAGGACAGGAAAGGCAAGCGGTGAGATCTGAGGATGTTTCTCAGGTGGCCCAGCAACCCTTTGCCTCTGGGATCGGAAGAACCAGCTCCTCCTCCACCTTCCCTGCATGTTCATCAAGTGCTGCAGGATTTGCTCGGCACGCTGCGCTACGGGACAGGCATTCAAGCGGCAGCCTCCTCTCACAAGGCTCAGCCAGCTAAGCACTAGGAACACACGACGACTCCCGAGAGCAGCGCTTCTCACAGGAAGATGTTCAGGCACTGGGTCTCAAAGCACAACCCGCCCAAACCAAGGGAATCCTTCCCGCGCTGGGTGTGAGCTGGCAGGCAGAGGTGGTTGCGGTGGCTCCTCAGCACAACGAGAGGCAAGGGGAGGAAGGAGCTCAGGGTTACGCCACTGCAGGAGGCCTCCAGAAGCACAGAAGCCAAAGCCTAATTCTGCCACAGGCTCCTGGAGAGGCGGGGGAAACTCCCACCTCCTCAGCGGCTGATCAAGAAACGCCCCCGATGCCACCACTTCTAAAGCAGAGGCTTTAACACAGGCACTCCTGCCACGAGGCCACCGACAGTGTGGCCAGAGGAAGGGCCACTTGCAACGCCTCGCACATCCCAATGCCCGTGCTTTTCAGACTTCAGCGCTGCACTACTGCCCCACCATAAACCGAGGAGCAAAAGCAAGCCTCAAGCTAAAATGGGCAGAGCTGTGCAGGACGTGGGCTCCTCCAGCACACCCAGCTCAGCCTTTTAAGGAGAGCCGCCCTGGCTCCCTGGATGGGTGCTGCAGGGCAACGGCCCCTGCACCGCTACCCGCAACCTCCCAGGCCAGCCCCGCAATGCACACTGCCATTAAGCCGAGAACCGATTTAACTGATGTTCCTTTGCAAAACCCGCATCTAGTTCTATTTGTAGACAGCTCATCCTGCTACCTGCATGGACAACGACGAACTGAGTATGCTGTAGTCAGCCAGGAATGAGTAACACAGGCCGAACTGCTTCCCACAAGAAAGAGTGTGCAAGGAGCAGAACTATTAGAACCAACTCTCTATCTGCCTTTTGAAAAGAACGAGGATTTTTTAATGTCATCAGGAAAGAAAACAGCTAGTGGAGAAGAAATATGTAACTGGCTGGAAGCAGTCCAAAGGCCCAAAGAAATTGCTGTAATACACTGCCCAGCCCATCCTAAAGACACTACAGAAATCAGTAAAGGAAATGCTTTAGCTGACGCCGCTGCAAAGGCTGCAGCCCATGAACCTCTGAGAGGCCGTGTGGTGGCACTTCCAAGGATGAACCAAAGTGAATGGCCAAATGTAATAGACCCCAGAACCATGTACTGAAAGGCTTGCTCCGTGGAAGAGAAGAAATAATAGGAATAGTGGGAAGCAAAACAAAGTGATGATGGAATATGGACAATTAGTGGAAAACCAATTCTACCAAAAAAAAAAAAAAAAAGAAGAAGAAGTAATTCCTATAGCAGGTGGTTTCACGAGAAAGCTCATGAGGGAGCAGCGGCGGTAGCTAAGCAGGTACAGACAGTAAGGGCCAGTGCAGGAATTTACACGGCCGCACAAAGAATAAGCAATAGCTGCCCAGCCTGCCAAAAGTTCTCGAGCAGCAAACCAAGCTTGGAGGTAGGGGGACGACCGTGGGCCTGCTTCCCTTTTCAAAGGCTACCAATAGATTACGCGGATATGCCATCCACCGATGGGTGCAAACGCTTGTTAGTGATAGTAGATCAGTTGTCAGGCTGGGTAGAAGCTTTCCCGACAAGAAAGGACGACGCAGGAGGGGTAGTAAAGCCTTATTGAAAGAAATCATACGCAGGTATGGGGTTCCAGAAGCCATTGATTCAGACAGGGGCGCTCAATTTATGGCAGACATAGTCAATCAATTATATAAATCCCTAGGAACAGAGAGAAACCTCCCTACTCCCTACCACCCACAATCTTCAGGAGAGGTCTAATGTCCTGTCATTCTTTCGACGAAAGAATCGCAAAGGTATGCACACACAGTGGCCTAACATGGCCAGAAGCCCTAAACTTCGCTCTGTGGGACGTACGAAATGCTCCACAACAACCCGTAGGACTACCACCAGCAGAAATTCTCTGTGGGAGACCTTTAGGGACTTCTACTCCAGCTAAGAGCAGCCTGTTAGATGGAAATTTTGCTGTTAGACTGTACTTGTATATATTGGGAAACGCTGTGTATGTATGAGAACCCTTTGTAGTCTTATATTCATAGTGGACATTGCTGTAAAGACAAGTAATCACTCAAATAGTTGTGTTGGTAACTTAGTTCTTCAGCTCCTGGTACGTCTTATCCATTGTTACAATCTAATTACACACTGAGTCAAGCTTGACTGCTTACCCCCATCGGAATGAATCTTACATTGGTGGAGAAACTACCGCAACGTGATGAGCTGCGTCAGCTGCTCGAATGCATCCGAAACAATGGACAAAAAGCTCTAATCGCCACTCATCATGATACAGAGGAGATACAGGACGTCTTGGAAAGGGTGAAGCAGGACGGAGCACATCATGGTTGGGAAACTCCTCTGGGATGATCACCAACTGCAACAGGGATTCATACTCACGTGTTGTACCCAGGAGTAGTTGTGTTAAGTTTAACCATGTTATGCCTATTACTTATGATCATATTATACATACGATTATGGAAAGTGATGATATGCCTTGACAGCCTTTGAGAACTCTTGTCTAAAGGATTAGCAGGGATGCTTACCAGAAACAAAGGGAGGCCTGTTAAAGAATATTGAGCTGGAACTGTCTAGAGGTAACAGCTTAGCACAACTTATATAAACCTTGCTTAGCATGAGTAGCTAAATGCGCTGAAGCCTTAGGCTGCACTCAGATAACATGAGGAACTGTCAGCTAGTCCAGTAAGGAAGGGCGCCAGGGCCGGTACAAGGTGGAAAGATAAGGAAGCTTACGAGGAAGCGAAGTCCATCAGCAGAAGCCGCCACAGTAAAGGTAAGGCAAATCAGGCTGCCTAGAGACAGCAGTGGGAGCCACCGAAGAACACGAAGCCCCCAGAGCCAGATATGGTGATTGGTCTGAAGCTTTGCATGGGGTGTGGGGAGCTTAGCTTGTGAGGGTATAATTGCCCAGGGATTTCTTTGTTTGGGGTGCCTCTTGGGAGGCAGCCAGCTCGAGCTGTAATTCCTGCAGGTGCATCATTAAATTGTATTGAATTTGCTCTGATTTGGCTCTGAACTTCTCAGCGGGAACCTAGGGTCAGACCCTGTTATGGTGGCTGGCGAGCATAATTTTCCATAGCACTGTGTGCTTTGAAGAGCTGGGACACCTGTGGTTTAGTTAAGTGATGGCTTGTAGTCCTGGCAAGAAGGTATTGGCCTGGACGTGTCTCTCTGAGAGAGGGGTGAGTGTTGGTGGCCCTGGTGATGAGGGCAACATCACCTTTGGGAAGGGCAGGAAAGAGAAAGGAAGGGCAGGGAGCTGCCTCCATTTTTCCTGTCCTCTGGTAGGTTTGGGATTTGTGGGCTGTGGTGGAGCAGCAGAGCTAAGTCTGCCCAGCTGCCCCCCGGGTTTTCTAGCAGAAGCACTGACCCTGTCAAGGTGATGTTGAGTGATTCCCGAGTTGCAAAAGCTTGGGTGCAGGGTGTTGGGGACCAAGATTGAATGATGCTGTGTAGGACAGCAGAGGATCTCTAAGGCAGAAAGTAATGAAGTGGTAACTATGATTTGTGCCCCGAATGTGTGCACGTGAGTTGCCACTGATCATGTGTCTTCCTGCCTACGTGTCAGCAGCTGCGGTGGGCCTGTCCTGCTGGCCTGTCCTGCCCGCCTGCTAGGCATCAGAAGACACCTTACCCACCTATCACAAGACGCCACAATGCCAAGCAGATACTTGGAGGAGTGGCTGAGTTGATGGCTATATAACCTGCCACTGTGTTTTCAAGAAAGGCTTTTTGCACTACACTTCTTGAGGTCCGTGTCGTCGTATGCCACAAATGGCGCCCGAATCGGGATTCCAAAAATAGAAGCCTGAAAAATAGAGTCAAGGAACTTCAGAATGGAAGTACTGAAGAATGAAGCAGGAAAGACAGAACCAATAAATCCGGTGGCATAGCCCAGCTGAACGTCAGGACGGTTGATAGTTGAGCGCTCCCATCACCACCACGGAATGGCAGGTGAGCAGCTGGGAACTATGGGGCAATCTCTTACAAGGGATCACAGAAGTTATATGGAAGTATTACAGAAAGTCTTAAAGACTCATGGGTTTCAGAATGTTGCCCAGCATTCGCTAATGACTCTGTTAGTGTGGACTCGGGATAATTGTCCCTGGTTCCCGCAGGAGGGAACGCTAAGCGTTGCGGTGTGGGAACAAATTGGGGACGAGTTGCGGCGGCAGAGGGATGATAAGGCGAAGAAACTTTTAGTGACTTGGCAACAGGTCTTTTCCGCCCTCCTCCGCTTGCAAGCAGTAAACGCGGCTGAACTTTTGCCCTACGCAGCAACGGCCGGTGAGAGCACCGTAAGGTCCTCGATAATACCCGGACCGGACTCCGAGTGTGACGACTCATTTAATTCAGGGTCGAATGATCTGGACCAGGAGGCGGACTTTCATCCACCCCCTACTACGCACTGCGGTGTCCAGCCCACGGCCCCTCCGGAACCACCCCCCGCCTGGCACCGCCCCCCTCCGGAACCACCCCCCGCCTGGCACCGCCCCCCGGGACCGCCCTCCCCTCAAGAGGCGGGGCTGCCCACGAACGCGGACCGCCCGCAGCCCCCCTCCGCCGTCCCGGCTTCCTGGGGAAGAGCTGTTGGCCCGACGCCAGCGCTAGCGCAGTGCTGTGGTGCGCTAGAGCTTTGCCGCCAGGAGGCGCTGCGAAGCGGAGACTCGGACATTCTCCACGCCCTCCCGGGGCGATAGCAGGCAGGGCAACCCACTGCATGGGAGCAGCTGCCTTATGAGGCGGTGAAAGGAGTCAGGAACTCGGTTGAGGATTACGGCCTCCAGTCAGCTTACACCATGAACTGATTTCAAGCTATCGCCGAGGGTTAACCTATGGGGACACTCCAACCTGGGATCCCGCCACCAGCAATGTTACCTGAATCATGGCCTCTTGTTGTTATTGATCGTAAGGGTTGTTTTTTCACTATACCGTTACATCCAGCAGATGCACCACGATTTGCATTTACGGTTCCAGCGATCAACAATCAGGAGTCTACACTTTGCTTTCACTGGACGGTATTGCCTCAGGGGATGCTAAGTAGTCCGACAATATGCCAAATGTTTGTGGCTCGAGCTATCCTCCCTATTCGCAGAGCATATCCCAGTGCTTTAATTTATCACTATGTGGATGATATTTTGATCTCCGCATCCTCGAGGGATGCTGTTCAAACGGTAGTCAAAGAGTTGCGGAAATCTTTGAGTGCTAATGGTCTGTGTATAGCCGAGGAAAAGGTCCAAGTGCAAGCGCCTTGGAAGTATTTAGGGTGGAAAATTACAGACACGGCTATTCTGCCGCAGCCTTTGCGGCTAGCATCTGATATTAAAACCCTAAATGACTTGCAGAAACTACTTGGCACCATTAACTGGGTGCGACCTTATCTTGGCATTACCACACAGGATCTAGCCCCTCTCTTTGCTCTGCTAAAGGGAGAGTCAGACTTAGCATCATCCCGAACATTAACTCCTGAAGCACTGCACGCCCTACAACGGGTGTCCGCAGCTATTCAAAATCGACAGATTCATCGCATCTCTCCAATGTTTCCAGTTCGCCTGATTCTGATTTATAATGTCTTTCAACCTTACGCTCTCTTATGCCAATGGGTTTCAGGTGACATTGATCCCTTAAGAATTCTGGAGTGGGTGTTTCTAGCACATGCTTTCTCGAGGACCGTGACCACTGGGATAGAGATGATGGTGCTGCTTATTCAGAAAGGGCGCCATCGTTTGCAAAGCCTTTTGGCGCAAGATCCGGCTAGTATCTCTATCGCACTGGCCAAGCAGGACTTCAACTGCATGTCAAGGGTTCTACACAGATAGTGTTACCCATTATCCCTCGTTTGGAAGATTGAAGTATGTTCACGTCTCTGTAGATACCTTTTCCCATTACGCTGTCGCTACTGCCCATGTTGGGGAGAAGAGCCGTGATGTTTGTCATCACTGGCTTGCCTGTTTCGCCGTAATGGGGGTTCCTGCTCAAATTAAGACTGACAATGGTCCCGCATACACGGCACAACGAACACGGGCATTTCTTCAAGCTTGGGGGGTCACTCATGTGACCGGAATTCCCCATTCCCCAACTGGCCAGGCAATAGTGGAACGTACCCATCGTACCCTGAAAGAAAAGCTTGAGAAACAAAAAAGGGGAAATAGCCCTGGCGCTTCCCCACAAGAGCAACTCTGGAAGGCTCTGTATGTTCTTAACTTCTTAAACCGATATACGGACCAGAGTGCAGTTAATAAGCATCTCTCATGTCCTACAGGGCGAGAACAACCTCGAGATCGCTACAGGGACCTGGAGACAGGTCAGTGGAGTGAACCGGTGGATCTAATAACGTGGGGGAAAGGTTACGCTTGTGTTTCCACAGGTAACGGACTTCACTGGATACCTGTACGACTGATTCGACCTGTTGGTGTGTTCCTCGGGATGCCGGGTGAGGGCTGGGAGCCAGTTGAGATGAACCCATCTTGGGGTATTTGCGGCGGTGTTTGTCTGCCTTGTGCAGGATCGCTGTTGATTTGCAGAGGCTTATTGCATTGATGAGATATAGACAGAATATAGGCTGATAAGATATAGATAGAATATAGGATAAGTTATAGATAGAATATAACTGCACTGATAAGTTATGGATAGAATATAAGTGCACTGATAAGTTGTGGATTAGATAGAATTAGAGTGGAAGCCTTTTAAGGGATAGGATTGGACGTTAGGCTTGGGGCATAAGTTAAGAAGGCACTGACGTGTGAATTGGTAATCTTGGTAAGATCTCTAATCCTTGTTATCTGTCTCCCCTACCTGACAAGCTTTAAGTTTAATAAATAAAAAGAGGGGATATGTTGGGGACCAAGATTGAGTGATGCTGTGTAGGACAGCAGAGGATCTCTAAGGCAGAAAGTAATGATCTGGTGACTATGAAGTTGCCAGTGATCATGTGTCTTCCTGCCTGTGTCAGCAGTCACGGTGTGCCTTCCTGCCTACGTATCAGCAGCTGCGGTGGGCCTGTCCTGCTGGCCTGTCCTGCCCGCCTGCTAGGCATCAGAAGACACCTTACCCACCTATCACAAGATGCCACAATGCCAAGAAGATACTTGGAGGAGTGGCTGAGCTGGTGGCTATATAACCAGCCATTGTGTTTTCAATACAGGCTTTTTTGCACCATTCTTCTTGTGGTCCATGTCGTCGAATGCCACACTGCACGTTTTAGAAATGAAGCCTTTGACTTTTCATCAACTCAGCTTGGCTTCTTGTCCGCTAGCCACTGCCTCTGGTTTCTTCACACCGGCTCTCCTTGCACCTCCAAATTGGCAGAGCAGGCTTTGGACTCAGAGATGCCTTCCCACTGCGGATGTGAGAAGACAGGATCCCCTGGGTGAAAACACTTCTGAGGTCTCCCTTTCAGCTCCAGACCTTTCCTGTGGTCATAATCAAGATTTTAGTCTGAAGTCAGTCAAGACCTCAGCTGTGAAGTTCCTGTCAAAGAGGCATTTCTTTGGGGTTGGTGGGGGGTGCTTGGCTACACTTGCGTCTGCTGCCTTTCTTGGTTGGAGGTGCACTGAGTGGTTATGAGCTTGCTGACTCAGAGCTTGACATATCTATCATTTGCTTTGCAGAGTTCAATAACATCTGGACTTGTACATCCTACTACCTTAGTCTACAGCTCATGCTGTACCAGGTGGGACTTGCCTCCTGTTCCTCCCCTCATACCCGGATGGCTTCAGTCCTCTTAATATCCCCATGTCATGCAGTGCCATGATTCTTTCTGTCCTTTGGAAGCCAGAAAATGCCCCAGAAGGACACTGTGGTTGACTAATGTGCCACAGACCAGCTTCCCTGTCAATTGAGATAAAAGTGGAAGTCCAAGCGCAGTTTCAGAAAGTGATGGACACTTTCTGGAGCTTCTCTAGTCCCTGCAGAGAGAGCAGAAAGGCCCTTAGGTCTCCTCTAGTCAATGGATAATTGCTCAGCTTTTACTACACCAAACAGTTCTTAGAGGGTGAAGAAGAGGAAGAGGAAAAACTCCAGACTCTGTAGGCCTTTGCCAAAGCTCTCCAAAGTGCCCAGGTCAGGTACAACCTCAGTCAGTTTTTCCATCACAAGAATGCTTCGTATTAGACTTTCTCTTTCTTTTCAGCCTGTCAGAATTGCTGGACTGGGGACATTTGCTGTTGTTAGAGAGCGAGTACAGAATAGAAAGAATGACCTGGTGGTTGTTGAGAGACCAGTGTTTCGTCTTTCGAGGGCTATTGCAAAGGCTTATGATCTCCCGTATGACAACAAAGATATTCCTGGTAAGAAGAAAAACCCCTTTGCTCACTCTTGCAGCTGTGTCTGGAGCGATCCTCTCCTTTCAAAGCACCCCACCTTCTCTCTGCTGTGACCATCAGCCTGGTGTCCCCTGGGGAGAGGACACTGACACAAACAGTGGAGACATTTGCAGATAAACTTGGGGGGGTGGGGAGGGGAGAGGGGAGAAGAATTCTAAGGGCTGTTGTGAAGTCCTGCTGTTTTCCTTCTTCATTCCAGCCATTTGACATGGCATGGCTAATCTTCTTCAAACCCAGAGTATATGGCCTGAGAGAAGAGATGCAATGGGCAAGCATCCTCCCCCTTGTCATGGGGACTGTCTCCATCCTCCCTGCTAGTCGTGCTGTCCTGTGTACTGTTCGTACCACAGGGCTGAGAGGCTTTCTTCCTATTTCTGTGTTGAAGAAATCATTGCTGTCCCCTTGGCATCTCAATTGTAAGAGAGCTTTGAACTTCCTCCAGGAAGGGATTACAGCACTTACTTTCAGGGAAATTACCAGAGGTACCAACCAACCTATACTCTGTATCACCTCTAGTCCTAGCAGATGCTGACTCTTTAGTTTATTCTGTTTAGCATTTCAGTAACGCTTTCTTCCTCTTGCACTATTTTCCAGATCATAACCACATTGAGCAACTGCAGTATGCTCGGATTGCCTCAGACATCTCCGTTTCTCAGAGGACAGTGGAGGGTTGCATAGAAAAGACCATGCGTCTTTTCTCTCTCTGCATAGAGAATGGCAAGAATGTTGCCTTTGTTTTAAATGACGTCGGCATGCTTGTTATCCAGGGAAAAGATGTGAAAATAAGATTTTATAAAGACTTTCTGAAAAGGCTGAATGGGACTGAAAAGATGCTAGAAGCTCTTCTTGGAGTAAGATTTCCATTTTTCTAGTACTACTTGGAGTTCTTTTGCACTTCTCTTAAAGGACAAGGGAACTCATAGCTCCTCTTTCCAAAAGAGGTCTAGCTTCTGGGGCTAGACATGGACTATAGCTCTCTGTAAAGGCCTTCTCTCACATTCAGAGGTCTTGGCAGCAGCAGGATGTAAGAAAAGCTGTACTGGGTCCAATCAAAGACCCCGTGAGCCCACTCCCATCCCCAAGAAAAAGCCTAAGGGAAAGAGCCTAAGAAAAAGCTCTTTGGGCACCAGCAGAAAAGCTGGTGGGCTTTTCAAAAGCAGAAAAGCTATTTGGGCTGGTGCCACTCTGAGTTAACAGCATCAGGTGACCTTGCTGCTTATTAATGAGTTTCTGCTTTGGCCATGTTTGGGATTCTGAGGTAGTGAGTTTGGCAATTTCACCATCTGCTACACACAAACATTTCTGAGCCCCTGTTAGAAAATGCATGCCTAATCATTTCATGGGACAGCCCTGAGTTCTTGTGTCAGGAGAACTCATCATGCCCCCCTCACCTTCTCCCTGTCCAGCACGTCTTTCACTGCTGCTTCTTGCCTTGGGCGAGACCCAGAGGCACCGGCAGACATGAGCTCCTCATTCCCTCTGAGGAAGGAATGATTTACCCCAAGACGTGCAGCCAGGCTGCAGCACAGCCCTGGTTCCCAGCTCTGTCTCTCCCACCTGGCTCACTCTCTGGGGTCTTGTCAGCATGTTTTCTGGGCCTTTGCTCCAGTAGGTCCCCATCCAAGATCTGGACCCCCTCAGATATTTGGCACTCCCAGGTCTTAACAACTGTGCAAAGGAAAAGGAAGGACTATGCCTCTCTGTAACTCCAAGCTGCAGATGCAGTCATTTGCATCCTAGGAGAGACTTGGGGTTAAGCCCATATCTGAGTCCTTTGTTCTCCATTCAGGAACAGTCACAACAAGCCAAAAGACAAAAGCCAACACCCAGAAACCCCAGCTAATCAAATCTGCTTGCCTTCTTGGACTTCTCCATTAGAAAAGAATGGGCCTCCTGACTGAATCTCATGATTCTTGCCCTCAGAAAAAAGCCTGGTGATGCTACTACCCATTCCAAATTATCTATTTAACAGCTTCTCTTTGCTATTACTGTTATTATTGTTAATGAAGGAGCACTTGGTGACAGGGCTTCAGAGGGACAGGAGCAGGAGAGTGGCTTGCTGCCTCTGTGAGCAAGAAGACAATTTCCTTGGCATCATCTCACATGTCTCTGTCTCTATTGCAGATGCCAGAGATGAGGGATTCAGTCCTGTCAGGCACTGAGACTGTGGCTTCCCAGATCCGCTCTGGCAGTGTCATTGTCTTCCCACAGTGAGTATGTTGGGTTCAGCAGCCCCTGGCTGACCAAGCCAGGACCTTCTCAGCTTGCGTCTGGTTGTGCTGTCTTGCCAGGGCTTGTGAAGCCCTCTCAGGAAGTTATTCAGAACTAATCAGCAGTGGACCTCTATGATGCATCACACAGTTTCTGGATATAGTCTAGAGTAATGCTGCATATTCTGCTCTCTTACCAGAAATTTTACATTAGCTCCCTAATATCTTTGTGACCAGATTATTAACACAAGGTGCAAAGCAAATATGGAGCTCTTATTCAAACTGGAGTCTTCTGGTTTCCAGGTATGAACTCCAGATTGTGCAGCCTGCCATCAAAGGACCCGCAGAGCTCACCGAAGAACAGGAGGAGGAGAAGGATGATAATGGCAACAAAAAAGGTAGTGGAACGGTTGACACCTGGGTGGTGTTTGGACATTCTCCTCACTAATGGGACATTATAGCCAAGGCTACAATGCAAGGCATAGGCAACTTCATTTCATTTTGAAAGTTGGGAATTCCAGTCCTGCTTTCTTAATTGTTCACAAACATACAAGTATCTTTGGGCTGAACACACCAAAAGAGTGAACTTGCACACACGAGATCTGTAGAGAGATCCCAAAGTCTGTGCCCTTCATGGGAATTTCTCCCTCCTTCCCCGCAAGGCTCCATTTAGTCACCAGCATTTCTCAGCAAGGCCTCCCCCTGCTTTTCACAATATAGACAAGAGAAGCCAGTAGTACCAGAATTCCCCAGGGAATAACATTACCCTTTAGAAATTAAGAGTTGGACAACATCCAGTGTCAGGAAAGGCCTAAAACCTCATGGGAAACATGGCTGCAGGGGGATGGCTTGGTGCAGTTTCATCACATGTATGCACACCTGCCCAGCATTCCTGTTAGAATGGGCACAAAGATGCTGTTTGAAGAGTTCTCTGCTTTCTTGCTTGCAGGGGCTCTTCCTGACAATCTCCTTCTCTCCAGAGAGAGGCATGCTCCACCCAAAAAGACTTCTATCCATAAGGAGGAAGACAAGATGCACAAAACCAGGGGAAAAGGGCTTCCTGACAGGTCAGACTTGGGGGAAAATGGATGTGGGGGACCCTGTGCTCTTATTCTTTTTAGGAATAAGAAGTTTCCTTCAGACACAATGTCTGGGCTAAGTCTGGCAGGCTATTACCATGTGGTACAGATGCTAAAGTTTCCTTGTTGGGTAATCAGAGCATTAATGCAACTGCCAGGAGGGATCTGTGGTATTAGAGCCTTGAAATAACAGACAAGAGCCTCCATTCCCATGACTCTGGCCTTCTTCTTGATCTACCAAGAGAAGGCCTAAACCTGGGCATCCTGAGCTTTCCTAGGGAGTGTTGTGCCACACCTGATGTTGCAGCTTGGGGTTATCTCTTTCTCTGTATTTGAAAGTACTTGGTCGAATGCAACCAATCTTCCTGCAGAGCTAGCTGCCTTCTGCTGCAGGGGCACACCTTGGGAGACCAAACTGGAAAACAAACTCGTCCTCTACTCATACAGATGCCTTCTATTCTACCTTTTTAGTCCACCACCACCAATCCAGTGGAGCTCAGTGAAGAAAGTGGAAGCCAAAAAGAAAGAAATCCCTCGTGCTGGACCAAAACTTGTAAACTTTATTGCTGAAGCTATTAAGACAAAAGAGCAGGTATATAATAGGGAGTGATGCAATGTTTGCGTAGTAGTTTATTGTAGAAAAGCACGGTTGTACAGCCATTGACTCTGAAAAGATGTCGCAGTGTGTGCTCATTTGTACATTAAGTGACTTCTCCTGGAGTCTACTTTAAAAGATGGGGGTTACTGTATGTTTAGAATCTGCTCTTCACTTCTGTTGTCTCATGAAACACATTAGAACACCTTCCTTGCCACTATTCATAATGGAGTTCAAAATCAAAATGCCAGGCTTTTCTGGGATAGGAAATAGGAGTTTTTTAGATCATTGGTTAGTTCACACCTTGGTTGAGCCCACGATAATTCAGGAGCAAAACACAGCTGACAAAAAGGGGCAGAAAAGAGAGTGAGAAATCAATAATAATAATGAATATAAAAACAAAAGCAGATGAGACTGACATTGCTGCTGTTACATTTCTGTGGCCCTCCAGAGAAGAATCCTCCAGGTTAAGAAACGACACCAAAGAGGTCTCTGTGAACTTCAAGCTGTAGAAAGACAGGAGAAGAAAGAATGGCAGAAGAAAGAGAAAGACAGAAGGAAAGAAAAGGAAAAATTGGCACCACCGATCCCTGGGAGAGGAAAGGATAAGCTACAGAGGGCCACGGTACTGGCAGCATTTTAAACTAGACAGGAAAAAAACATCTCTCTCCTACAGAGCAGCTTGAGATTTCAGGCTATTTCAAGTATTCCTGGAACTGTTACTGCAAAATGGCAGGAGTCTCATGAGAAAGGCTCAATTGGGCGATGCAGTGAAACCCTGGTCAGACTCCAGCATCCAATTCCTGGGGCAGGCGGAGGTCCTTCTTCTGGTTCCCCCTCTACTGCCACAGTATCCCGGCCAGAATTCACCCCTGGGATCTGTATGCTGGCAAACAGCCCTGTGTCTTTGCAGCATGCTTGTCTGAGATTCTCCCTTCCTTTGCAGAAACCCACTGTTTCTTGGGGCACCACGCAAATCCCTTCTGCCAGCATGAGGAGGAAGGTGACCAGCCCAGATCTCATAGAGAGAATGATGGGGAACTGGAAAGAGGATGGCGAATCATCCTCAGAGAAGGAGGGTGACAACTCGCTGGAGATACCGCCAAAAAGGTAAGCATGGAGCAAGTCGTGCCAAGGCCTGGGGCAGCTGAGTAGCACTGACCCATCTGCAGGGTCAAGGATCCAAATCCCTGATCCGTGGCTCTCCTCTGAGCTGTCAAGCCATGGGGAGACCTGGGGTCAGGAGCCCCCAACTCCAGGTGCCTTTCTGCAGCCCAAAGCAAATGCCTAAACCTCATGCTGTGGGCACCAGTGAGACTCTGTGTGCAGGGCCTGGGGAAGGTGAGAGGCAGGAAGGTTTCAGCCAGAGCGTGAGTGAGGGTTTCTTCCTGTTGTTCTAGGCCAATTTCCCCAGGGACAAGCCAGGCCCTGCTCGAGATAGTGACGTGCATCCTGGGACAGGTTGACCGAAGTCGGAGGGGACACAGGCATGAAGAGAGGGATCGGGAAGATAAGCTGCAGTGGTAAATATATCCAGATATGGGTGGTGTTTCCCCTCAGGCAACGCCCTTGCTTCCACCCCCAGCAGCAGCAGGGGAAAGAAGGGCTGTTCCCAACACACACTTCCCCAGTAGAGCCACCTTCTGCTGCAGAGCGGGGTGCCCAGCCTGGGAGCAAAGGATGGCAATCTTCCCTGTGCTCCCACTAACTCCTCTTGCTGTGTGTCTGCAGTGAGCTGGCTGTTTTGAAGTGGAGAATGTGCAGGAAAAAGAAGAGCCAAGGCAATGACACTCCTGTGGCTGGACCCCAACCTGCACAAACTATTTGTGACAGTCATGAGAGAGCAGGACAGGTACATGATAGACAGTGATGTAATTCTTGTCTCATAATTCATTGTAGAAAAGCACCGTTATATGGCTACAGAGTCTGAAATAGCTAATCTGTACTCATTTGAACATTAAGTGATTTCTTCTGGAGCTTCCTTTAAACCACGTATGTTCAGTTGTTTGTCTTTTTGGAGTGTGTTCTTTGCTCCCGTCATCTTATGCAACATATCAGACCATCTTCCTTGGCACCATTCTTCATGGAGATAAAAAGGCACTGTTCATAATGCAAATAAAAATGCCAGGCTTTTCTAGGGTAGGAAATAATTTCTATTCAGATCATTGTTCAGTTTGTGCTTTGGTTGTGCCTGTTATAAGTGAGGAGCAGACATGGCTGATAGAAAGGCTAAAGACAAGGGGCAGAAGAGAGGGTGAGAACTAAAAAAATCCCACAAAGCACAGATGAGACTCCCACTGCTACTGTTGCATTTCTGTGACCCTTCAGGAATTCTACTCTCTCCCTATGAGGAAAGATCAAAGTAAACACTGGGAAGCCTTACGTAAGAAGTACCTGAAGACAGCAAGGACAAGGTCGCCTTCCTCAACAGCAAGAAGGGAAAGGGAACATCTGTGGAAGGCCCAGGTACCAGAAACCTTGTGAAACACGCAGTAAAATAGCATTTCTCTCCTCCAGAAGAGCTGAGCTTTGAAGGTCTCCAAGTCAGCATGGCATCATTGCTGCAAAATTGCAGGGCAGGTGACTCCTATCTGTCATGCTTGCCTGCTTATTACTGTAAGGGAGATGTAGTTAGAAAAAGCCAAAGGGCAAAGCCAGCAATCTGCCATGGTGAGCACATACACTGATCATCCCTCCCCCGAACTCAGACAAGCTCTGTTTCAGGTATCTGCACTTGCATTTGGACACATCTGTTCACAGTCCAATGACCTGAGCCATACCTAGACTACCTATAAGGCAGCTAGTTCTTTTATTTAGTCTTCACTGCATTGGAATGATCAGGAACATTATTCGTAATAGGAAGGCACATTTTCTGGAAGTTTAGTTTTTAACCGAAGCACTAGGATTTCCTTCCAAGCATGCTGACATTAAAAAAAGTTCTGCTTGTCTCAATGCACAAGGGATGAAGTCTTTAACTTCACTGGACAAAAAGATTTGAGAAGGAGTGTTGTAAACATGCCTTTGCAGCACTACAGGCCTTCAGCGCTGATCAGTGGTATGGCCTCTGCCCACACTTCCATCTAAACTGCATGCTACTTTTTGCCCCTGCATAGTGGTAGAAACTGTATCTGTTGAGATATTATGGCTAGGTGCTGGATGAAATGGAAAGTAAAAAAGAGTTCTGCAAAACTGTGAGGGCTTTTGATTAGAAATTCCTTTAAAAAACACAAACCCACCACCAACAAAAAACAAAATCCCAACTCCTGGGGCAGGCGGAGGTCCTTCTTCTGGTTCCCCCTCTACTGCCACAGCATCCCGGCCAGAATTCACCCCTGGGATCTGTATGCTGGCAAACAGCCCTGTGTCTTTGCAGCATGCTTGTCTGAGATTCTCCCTTCCTTTGCAGAAACCCACTGTTTCTTGGGGCACCACGCAAATCCCTTCTGCCAGCATGAGGAGGAAGGTGACCAGCCCAGATCTCATAGAGAGAATGATGGGGAACTGGAAAGAGGATGGCGAATCATCCTCAGAGAAGGAGGGTGACAACTCACTGGAGATACCCCCAAAAAGGTAAGTATGGAGCAAGTCGTGCCAAGGCCTGGGGCAGCTGAGTAGCACTGACCCATCTGCAGGGTCAAGGATCCAAATCCCTGATCCATGGCTCTCCTCTGAGCTGTCAAGCCATGGGGAGACCTGGGGTCAGGAGCCCCCAACTCCAGGTGCCTTTCTGCAGCCCAAAGCAAATGCCTAAACCTCATCCTGCGTTGAAGAGTGCTGTGGGCACCAGTGAGACTCTGTGTGCAGGGCCTGGGGAAGGTGAGAGGCAGGAAGGTTTCAACCAGAGCATGAGAGAGGGTTTCTCCCTGCTTTTGCAGGCACATTTCTCCTAGGAAAACGCAGGCATTGCTCGCAGCAGTGACATCTCTGGTGGAGAAGGTCACGCAGGGACAGACAAGAGAGATCAGTAGACAGAGGGATCATGAAGAGGAGGCTCAAGTGAGTAAAGAGCTATCTGCTGCAATGGGGTGTCCCTCTCTCCTTCCACTTCCAGCAGCACCTAGAAGGACTTCTCCTGGCACCTCCCGTGGGAGGGACAGCAGCACACTTCTGAGCCTGTGGCCTTGGTCAGACAGTCCTTAACTGAAGGGGAAGTTGCTGATGACTCAGAATAAGATTTCCGCTTTGGACATAGGTGGCTGAAGACATAAGGATTTGTCCAACGTTCGGCTCTCCATTTTCAGACTGGCAAGCCTGTCCTACCCTCTCAGAGTACAGACACCAAGACCCTTTGCCCTGGGGGTTGATACCTATTCACTCCATCGCAGGTACTGCCTGACTCAGTTCCCACTTGACTCAGCCCCCGACTGATTAGTTGCACTGGGGACTTCTCACTGGCTTGGGCAGGAGTGCCTGTGCCGTATCACAGAGACCACTGAAATGCTGCTCAAAGCGGCTCCATTAATACCTGGCCTGCATTAGGCCTGCTGTATTTCCTTGCTTTCTTTCTGTACCTAAAACTGAACTTCTTTTCACTTCTCAGGGCTAGAGAGCCAGTCCAGCACAATGTGAACCAGCAACTGCCAGCTGTGCTGCCAAAGCGTTCTTGTGTTGAATAAAACCAAATCTCCAAATTGTTGTGCATCTGTCCTTGGCAAGGTGTGCATTGCTCTGCACTGAGCAATATGCGAGCTTTGCAGGGTCAGGAAAAGGACAGCTCAGAGACAGGGAATGTGTTTCAGTCCCTGCTCTGGGGGCAGTTTAAAGGGTCATTACATAATTCTTCTGCTGGAGCCACATTCTTCGTGGTTAAGGAAACTCCCTCTCTTTCCTGCTGCTTTGCCCCAGAGAGGGGAGGAGTCGAGAGCTGCAACTGCAGTAGTGCAGGAGGGACTGTGAGGTTGGCATGAAGAGTGTGTGCGTGGAGGTTTCTTCTCCCCATACCTTCCTCAGCAACTGAGCTCAAGGCGGAGCGGTGTCACTCGAGCTTGTGCAGGATGGGGCTTTCAGACCCAATGAAAAGGGTCTCTCCTCATGGCCTGTTCTGTGCCCCAGGAGAGAGCTAGAAGAAACATGAGCTTCTAATGGGAGTCAAGGCAATACAGATTGCCCTGCTCGGGGGCTAAAGTCCAGCTTCAGGAAGATAACCCAGGCTTGGAAAGGCTCTGGCCTCAAATAGCATGTCTTGTTTGACTGCAGCATCTACTTTGTCCCTAACATGACAGTCCTCGTGTAGCATCACATGGCAAAGTGTGGACATAGCTTTCCACAGCCTTATGGGTTCCCTTTTCTGGACAGCCAGCTGTGGAGCCTCCTCTGCTTGCCGCAATGCCTCTCTGCCTTGGGAGCGAAACAGAGGAACTGAGGGTGCCTCAGACTAACACCATGGAGTGCTGAGGAACACAAACATACCACTACCATAGGGAAGCTGCTTAACTAAATCAGCAGGTGTGTTACTGACACCACTGATCTGCAACTTCTCTGTGTTTGAAAGATGACAGAGCATCACTGGTATTCATCCTAGAAAGAGGTAAACTTAAGATTCGTGCAAGGCCAATAAACCTGCTGTTTTCATTCATCACCTGCCCAGCGTGCCGGGAGATGGTCTAGACAGTCAGAACAACAATCTAGAGGTAGAGATGGACATTACCAAACCGGATATACCTTTCACCATCAAATCATGCAGTGAAAGATCAGCTAACTTGTCAGCACTAACATCAGGAGCAATATGGATTTCCAGGTGGCAAGTGAGCTTAGTAGAACTCCCAAGGGGTAGGAGTGCACTACAGGCAGACTTGAGCGGCTGATTTCTGAGCAACAACCAGAAAAGTCCTGTCACACTCCATCTCTCAGCCATGCAGAACTGAAGACAGAGAGGTAAGCAGGGTCCTCACATGTTTCTCCCCATGCTTTGATGTAAGCATCAACATTTAATAGGCTTAAAAGTTCACCTGGTAACAGTACCCGTGTGGCCGTGTGCACGTTCTTGCTACAGATGAAATGGTAGGCAATGATGGAGAATACATAGGAACAGAAGAAAATGATGGGAAAAGAATGATAGGGAATATACTAGGAATAGGCAGGAATGATGGAGAAATCAGAGAGTAGAAATTATGGGGAGAAGAAGGCAATGATAGGGAACAGATGGCATAATAGGGAATGGCAGTGAATAGATGGGGAATAGAGACAGAAGTGCATCTGCTTAAAGCAAAGATAGACTTTATTTTGCTATTCCATGCCCCCCACCAACAGGCTGTTCAACATCTATAAACAATAAATAGATGTGCTCTCAAAGTGTTTAATGACCCTCAGTCTTACTTAAAACATAAAAAACTATGGCACAAAAGAGCAGGCTGAAAGAAAGACAATTCTAAATCCACTACTCTGTCTTTCTGGTTCTCACTTTACAGAGATGGCACATGTTTGTTCATTTTCTTCTCTAGATTATTAAGCCCCAACAAAAAACCCTTTAAAGAAATAAGAATTTTAAAAGCAAAATACCAAGAATCACCATCCTGAAGCAACTGCTCCTTCCCTACCCACTCCTGTTCCCTATAACTTCCCTTCAAAGCAACAAATCCAAAGCAAGCGAGAATCCCTTGATACGGCACATGGCACTCAATAAGAGATTTCTGTGGGGCAGGAACTGTTTATCATGGAAAGTTCTCAAGTAGGTTAATAGCAAACTCTCTGCACGAGAAGGCAGTGACAAGGACATTATTTCTGAATCTTTCTGTATGAATCTGTTTGAATCTTTTCTATAGCAAAATATTGACCTGAGTAACTTTTTTCTAACTCCAAATCTCTGTTTCCCCCCCCCTCCCCCCAAGAAGAGCTTTAACGCTCCTCTCTGTTTTGCTTTTGCATGCAAGGTTTCTGTGGAGCTGGTTGTGGTAATCATATAACCACAGAATCACAGAATTGTTGAGGTTGGAAGGACCCTCTAGGAGTCTGTAGTCCATCCCCCTGACTCAAAGCAGGGTCAGCGAGAGCTCAGGACCTTGTCCAGTTGGGCTTTGAATATCTCCAGGAATGGAGACTCCATGGCCTCTCTGGGCAACCTCTTCCCATGTTTGATCACCCTCACAGGAAAAAAAGATTTTTATTATGTTCAAGTGGAATTTCCTGTCTTTCAATTCCTGCCCATTGCTTCTTGTCCTGCCACTGGGTGCCACGGAGAAGAGTGAGGCTCCAGCTTGTTTACTCCCTCCCATCAGGTATTTATACACATTGATAAGATCCCCCTGGGCCTTCTCAGAGCTAAACAATCCCAGATCTCTCAGCCTCTCCTTGCACGAGAGATGCTCCAGTTCCTTAATCCTCTTTGTGGTCCTTCGCTGGGCTTGCTCCAGTAGCTCCATGTCTGTCTTGTACTGTGGAGCCCAGAACTGGACACAGCACTTCAGATGTGGTCTGACCTGTGCTGAATAGAGGGGAAGGATCACCTCCATTGGCCTGCTGGCCACGCTCTTTCTAATGCTGCCCACGATGCTGTTGGCCTGCTTTGCTGCAAAGGCACATTGCTGGTCATGTTCAGCTTGTTGTCCACCAGGACCCTCAAGTCATTTTCTGCAAAGTTGCTCTTCAGCAGGTTGGCCCCCAGCATGTACTGGACTTCTGGACTCCTCTCCAGGGCTGCATCCCATGGGTTTCTTCCAAGCAGGGCCCTGAACAGGCCAGAGTCTGCACTCCTGAAGCCCAGGGTTGTGATTCTGCTTTTTGCCTTGCTCCTTCCTTGCAGGATCCTGAACTCCATCATCCTGTGGTTGCTGTTGCCAAGGCTGCCCACAGCTTCCACATCTCTGACCAGTCCTGCCTTGTTTGTAAGTACAAGGTCTAGCAGACTGCCTCTCCTCGCTGGCTCCTCAATCACCTGAGTCAGGAAGTTGTCACTGATGCACTCCAGGAACCTCTTGGCTTGCTTGTGCCCTGCTGTGTTGTTCCTGCGGCAGATATCAGGGTAGTTAAAGTCCCCCATGAGGACCAGGGCCGGTGAACATGAGGCTTCTTCCAGTTTTCTGAAGAAGGCTTCATCTGCTCCACAGAATCACAGAATGATAGAGGTTGGAAGGCACCTCTGGAGATCATCTAGTCCAACACCCCCCCCTCGCCCGCTCAAGCAGGGTCACCTACAGCACGTTACCCAGGACCCTGTCCACACAGCTTTTGAACATCTCCAAGGATGGGGAATCCACAGCCTTTCTGGGCTACCTGTTCCAGTGCTCAGTCACCCTCACAGGAAAGAAGTTTCTCCTTATGTCCTGACGGAACTTCCTGTGTTTCCGTTTGTGCCTGTTGACTCTTGTCCTATCACTGGACACCACTGAAAAGAGTCTGGTCCCACCCTCCTGACACCCTCCCTTCAGATATTTAAACACATTCATAAGATTCCCCCTCTGTCTTCTCTTCTCCAGGCTCAACAGGCACAGCTCTCTCAGCCTTTCTTCCTATAAGACACGCTCTAGTCCCTTCACCATCTTAGTAGCCCTTCGTTGCGCTTGCTCCCGTAGCTCCATGTCTCATATTGGAGAGCCCAGAACTGGATACGGTACTCCAGATGCAGCCTCACCAGGGCTGAGTAGAGGGGGAGGGTTACCTCCCTCCACCTGCAGGCAATGCTCTTCCTAATGCAGACCATGATGCTGTTGGCCTCTTTTTCTGCAAAGGCACACTGCTGGCTCTTGTTCCACTTGCTGTCCACCAGGAACTGCCAGGTCCTTCTCTGCAGAGCTGCTTTGCAGCACATCAGGTCCCAGCCTCTACTGGTGCCTGGGGTTATTCCTCCCCAGGGGCAGGACTCTGCATTTCCCTTTGTTGAACGTCATGAGGTTCCCCTCTGCCCATCTGTCCAGCCTCTCGAGGTCCCTCTGAATGGCAGCGCAGCCCTCTGGTGTATCATCCTCTCCTCTCCATCATCAGCAAACTTGCTGAGGGTGCACTCTGTCCCTTCATCCAGGTCTCTGATGACTAAGTTGAACAGGACTGGAGCCAGTATTGACCCCTGGGGGAACACCACTAGCTACAGGGCTCCAGCTAGACTTTGCGACACTCATCACAACCCTCTGAGCTCTGCCTTTCAGCCAGCTTTCAGTCCACCTCACTGTGCTCATCTCACCCCTACTGCATCAGCTTGCCTAGAGGATGTTACGAGAGACAGTATCCAAAGCCTTCCTGAAGTCAAGGGAGACGACATCCCCTGCTCTGCCCTCATCTCCCCAGCCAGTCATTCCATCACAGAAGGCCATCAGATTGGCTAAGCATGCTTTCCCCTTGTGAACTGGCATCCCCTTGTGCTGACATCTCCCAATCACCTTCTTGTCCTTCATATGCTTGGAGATGGTATCCACAATGAGCTGCTCCATCACCTTCCCAGGGATCGTGTTGGGTCCCTGGGCCCTCCTTCTTGCCCTTTTTGAAGATTGGAGTGACATTTGCTTTCTTCCAGTCCTCAGGTACCTCTCTTGCTCTCCATGTCCTTTCAAAGATGGTTGAGAGTGGCCTTGCAATGACATTGGCCAGCTCCCTCAGCACTCATGGGTGAATCCCATCAAGGCCCATGGACCTGTGGATGTCAAGTTTGGTTAAATGATCTCTAACCTGAGCCTCCTTAACCAAGTCTTCCTTTCTCCAGACTTTCTCCCTTGTCTCCAGGGTTTGGGATTCCTCAGGGCTGGTCTTAGCAGTGGAGACTGAAGCAAGAAATACATTCAGTATCTTTGCCTTCTCTCTGCTTCTTCCTGATCAGGTGGTCTGTAGCAGACACTCACAACAACATTGCCTATATTGGTCTGCCCATTAATCCTGACCCATAAGCTCTCAGCTGGCTCATCTCCCTTCTGTAGGCAGGGCTTCATGCATTCCAGTTGTCGTCTCACATAGAGGGCGACTCCCTCTCCTCACTTTCCCAGCCTGTCCTTCCTAAACAGCCTGTATTCATCCATTGTAGCGCTCTAGTTGTATGAGCTATCCCACCACGTCCTGATGATCCCAATGAGAACATAGCCCTGTAACTGCATGCACACCTAATTCCTCCTGCTTGTTCCTTATGCTGCATGCATTAGTGTAAAGTTCCTTCTGAGAGGCACTCAGTTCAACCTACTTCCCAGGAAAAGGATAAGAGCTTCCCCCGCAATGCTGTCCTTTTTGTACTTTCTTACTTATGTGTGTGCACTTGGGGTGAACCTCATTCTGCCCTGTTCTGTTAATTTTGAGGATTCTCATCTACACCACCCTGCAGCTTTTGCTTGCCAACCCAGTCCAGCACTTTCCCACTTGACTGTGGGTTGTCATCTCCCTCCCCCATCTTTCCTAGTTTTCTCACCAGGTTGGTCAGTCTGTTGGCAGAGATGGAAAACATCTTTGCAGGTGGATTCCATCTCGTCTTATCAGTCCTCAATTCTCAAAAAGGGTCCTGTGGTTTCAAAGCCAAATCCCTGTCATCAACACAGCTGCATAACCAGGTGCTGAATGTCAGGATCCATCCACTCCTCCTTAAGCCTCTTCCCTTCACCAGTAGTATCAAGGAGAAAACCACCTAGCCCCCCATGACCTCACTCCTCCCCCCCAGAGCCATGTAGTCACTCTTGGTACATTCAAAGACTCCTGATAGGATCATCAGTTTGCATGTGAATGAGCAGAAAGGGGTAATAGTCCAAGGACTGGACAAGCCTCAGCAACCTCTCTACAGCATCCCAGATCTGAGCCCCCAGCAAGCAGCGAACCTCCCTAGACAGCAAGTCTGTTTTGCAGATGGGCCCTCCGTCCCCCACAGGAGGGAATATATGTAATGAAGTTTAATTATGGGCCATACTGGTTTAAAAATAAATATACATTGCATTAGACCAGTAAAACCAATGGGGAGTTTGATACATTTTTAATAGTAAATATATCTACTTAATACCTAACTTGTATGTACCCCCCATTCCCAGGTTGGTTTCAATGAATCTAGTAGAATTACCTGTCCTTTAGCTCATATGTAGCATCTTGGAAAGACTTTGGCTTTAGTTTCTCAAAACTTGTCAGATTAGGTCATTTTTAACCTCACTAGAAGTGGAGTACAAGGCAGAATGTATACAATCCTATAAAAATGTTGCCCATACAATAGTAGGTGTGACTTGAAACAAGTTAGTCATCCTTCCTGTGATGCTGTCTTCCACCCTTCCTAACTTTACTTTTTCTTCTCTTTCACCTTTCATCTTTCTCTTCTCTTCTTTTTTCCCCCTTTTTGCCAATGGCATCCTTTTTGCATGCCGCACTGCTTGCATTCAGAGGTGCTTGACCTCTACTCTTCTCTGCAAAATAAACCACCATATTTGTGTAGGTGACCTTTGTTTTCCTAGGAACAATAAACTAGATATAGGTACAAGACTTAAAATGTTCCTATTGTGGCTCAGTTTATCAAGTGTGATGTCAACAGACAGACCAACTCTATCTTAGACAGCAGTGGCTACCTACTTACCTACCTATAACTTCCTAGACAACAATGACCACATACAGGAGTGTAAGGGATACTTGTTTCTTCTTGTAAATACATTTAAGAGTGTCTTAATACTGTGGTTAAAGCTGACTATTAGTTACTTCAGGACTCAATTAACCATTGAGAGTTTTTCTCCTAGGGCACAAAATAAATGCTAATTACACTGCCATCAAGTCAAAAGGAAGAGGAAGAGGGAGAAAAAGTAAAGAGAAAAGAGAAAGGAACTGAAAAGGAAAGGTCCTGAAAAGGTGGGGTGAGGGGAAGTTCAGAGGTTCTCAGAGTAACAGACTGAACTGCTCAAACTGATCTGAGTTGGGGAATTTCAGGTCATCTTCGATGAAAGACAACCATGGGAGAGGAAAAAGAAATAAAACAACCCCCACACCTCCCCTAAAAATCCCTGGCACCTTAAAATTAAAAAAGAAGGAAGACACTGGTTAAAAAGAAAAGTTTATTACCAAGAAAAAATCTTGGTACATGAACACACTCACACTTGTTCCACGAATTCTGAAAAATGTTTCCTAGCTGTACTGCTGACTTTATGCTGAAAAACGGACTTAAATTGTACATTACATAACAGTGCCCTGACGGTTCGGTCACAGAGCTTCTGTACTGCTCCACTGAATGCAACACAACAGGCATATGCACAGCTTCAAGAGGACGACACAACTGTGCTTGAAAGGGTGTCACCCAGAACTGCCAAAAACCAGGAACTAAGGAGGAGCAGTGAGAAGACTGAAGAGAGACAGTAAGGCCTCTTAAATTTACTGCTATGCCTTCTGAATAGATACAGGGCATAAAAGATGCCAAGAACAGATTCAGCAGTTTAAAAAAATGTTTCACAGATTATCTGGATAACCTTCTGATGGTACTTATATAATACATACCTTGGGGTTAATAAAAAAAAGAGCTTTTAGAGCTCTGTTTTTGTTTAGAAGCAGCTCTAGAAACAGTTGTTTCTCACTCCATTTATCTCCAACAGCTTTACAGGAGCTGCAGTGGAAGTTCCCAAGAAACTGGACCTCTATTAAAGGCCCTCCACACAGATTTTTTTTTTAATCAAGTAAACATTTGGTTAATACAGGAATAACCATGTGCCTTTACTAGTCATGATATAAATCCCTAGTCTAAATAAGCTTGCGTATTCTGCCAGCTGTAATCATTGCAGAAACTTAACACAGCTTTTGGACAGATAACAGATCAGAAATCTAATCTGTCATCCCCACACCGAATGAAACATATTAATTGACCTTCCCTCAAGCTCAGACTGTCTTGGCCATAGATTTAGATACTAGATCATCTTGAGCAGCAATAAAACAATATGGAAAGACACTGTGGAATACACAGTAGACAAGATATTATGAACAATTAAAAGGGATTATACACTTCTACAGAAATACATGCATTAGTGTGAGAAAGCTGCTGAAGAGGCGGGGGAATTACTTAACATATTTACCAAAAAACCCCAGTAGTTGGAGAATACTTTATACAGGTCAGAAATTTACAAAGATTTAATACTTATATATTAAAAGAGTAAAAATAAGAATCTGATCTTTATAAACTATTCTGTGGGTTTTCAGGTTTGTTTGATCATTTTTTCTTCAACAAAGGAGCCTGACAGCATTTCAGGGCTCTGTTGTTAGCACTGTTTAGCTGGAATGACTTGACCAGCTTTCTGAGCTTTGACACTTAGGAAAAAACCCACAACCAAAACATTATAGGGCATTTAAACAGTGTTGGAAGGATCTTCTGGATGTTATTTTTGATGCGAAAAGTAGAGGTAAAGAGTACACTAGCAAGTTCTTGCAGTCCCTGCTCTCTGGAAAAGTCTTTTTTAACTGATGGACTGGAAGTGGTCTATCCACCACTAAAGTCTATCTACCAAACCAGTGTGTAGTGTGTAGCTGCTATACTTCACAGTATATTCAGGACTGTTTTTCTACATCTCCTTCAAAATACTTTCAAAAACATATTAAGTCTGCTGACAGAGATGGTTCCAGTGTGTAGCATCTAGGTCACCATTTCAAGTGTCCCCAGGCTGACAGAAGGCCAAAACTATCAATCTGTTACTCTGTGATATGATAATGACCATTCGCACTTCACAGATACAACATGTCTAAACTGGGCCTGTCCTTTCTATCTCCTTCCATTCCTTCTATCGCCTTTCTGTATGCTTTTCTGTCTTTCTGCTCCCTTAGGTGTTCAATTTCTTTCTAGTCCCTGCATTGTGTATCATTCTCTTCTACTCCCCGTCATTCCCATCTATTCAGAACTATTCCTCATAATTTCTTTCTATTCCTAGCTATTCCTTACTATACCCCCTTCTATTCTGCATCTATTCCCTGCAATTTCCTATTATTCCATCTGTTCCCCATCATTTCTACTCCCTAATTTCCCCCATCATTCCCATCTATTCCCAGTATATTCCCTATCATTCTCTATTTCCCATTATTTCCTTCTCTTCCCACGTATTCTCCACCATTGCCTTCCATCTGTAGCAAGAATGTGCACATGGGCTGTATAGTTATCATTAGCCAGTGAACTTTTAACTGTGTTATTTTGGTGCATCCCTTGCAGCCAAGGACGCCCCTGTTTTGCATAACTGGTCACCAGATGGTCTGGCAGGGTTCATATGCTTGGAGATGGTGTCCAAGAGAAGCTGCTCCAACAAAACAGTTCAAACAGTCCATCATAACATTTTTTAAGAACAAAAGCTTTCCATTAATTTTAAATAATCATTTTCTTCAATGTCAGTTTTCTTTTTTCTTTTTTCTTTTTCTTTTTTTTTTTTTTTTTTTGTTCATGTAAACAAAAGTGAGGAACTAGAACTCCAGAAAACAGGAAGAGTTTTGAAGAGGAAGATATGGATGGCAGCTGTTAACAGTCACAATTCAGCAGTGAAGACTCAACACCTCACTCACCCAAGCTCTAACTACTGAGTTGCTCAGATGTTCAAAAGCAAAAGGGAAGGACAATGCCATTTAAGCAGTAAGTGCTTCTGCCAGGCTCTATCTTTAGAAGCTCAGTCTTTCATTTTGGTTTCAAGAAAATAAATAGCATGACTTGAAATACACACATCAAGGATTCTTTCATCTGTCAGTAGTTCCAGAATGGATTAACCATTGAAAACAATTTGACTAAGGAACACCTTGTGAGCAAAGACATTTTCACTGGAAGGTATGTATATATTGATTTCATTAGTCAAACAAGCTCAAATGCCTCATTGGTCTAGGAGTTTTATCAGATATCTGATCCTTTCATATTTTAGGAAAATTCCTAATCTTTTCTCAAGTCAAATCTTTTAACATAAATAAGCAATATATTGCCATTAAAGTGGTAAAATCTCTGCTGTTTGTGGGTTGGGCTATAATTTATCAGATCTGACCTGTGCCCTTCAGCTTTATTTGCTGCTTCTGCAGCATCTATCAAGGCACATTCTGCTCCGAACATGTTTTTTTATTATCACTTCATTATTCTTCTCTATCACTTTGAGGATGATGCAAAAATTAAGCTGAGTGGAGTAGCTGCTACTTTGTCTCCATTCCAGTGTCCTGCTTTGACTGGCCCATGATGGTTGCTTAGAGAAGTCAGCATGCCTGTCAGGGTGCAGGACAGTCAGCAACACACTGTGTGCTTAAAGACAGAGTCTGACCGAACTCAAGCTGGTTGGTTACCCTTCTGTGGCATGCACCGTGCCGTTTTTCCAGAAGCCTCTACCATTCCCCCAGATCATTTTTATTGTTTTCTAGTGGTTCCGATTCACAGTCTTCAGGACTTCCCTTTCTAAGTCTGTTCCCATTTCCATCCCAAACATATGAAAAAATAGTAGTAAAAACAGAGTGTTCTGTATACACGTGTTGCAGTTCTCATACATCAAATGCTGTAAAAGCAGAAGTGTGTAAGTGGGTGAAAGGTAGCTTCCAGAAAAGAGTGAAACTCAAAAGCTTTAATTATATGCAGGAGTGTAACAAAACTTTATGAAAGGAACAGGAAGAAGAAAAAGCACTTGATTAAGGTGCAAGGGAAATCTCCCGTTATTAAGAACAGTTTCATTTATTCCCATATAATCTGGGAAGTACACCACTGATATCTTATCTTGGGAAAACCGCTAGAAGATGTTTAGAACCCATACTGATAAGCATGTATGCTTCATATAAATCATCTCCAGTTGGACAGGCCTCACTCCCTTCACAGGTTTTACAAGTACCCAGATTTAAAAGACCCATCCTGGACCGACTTTTTAGTGGCTGGACAGCCACTAAAAGACAGATCAGCCTCAGAATGGCAGCAGTTCCTTATTTATCTTCACATTTCAGATTCCTCATTGTGGCTCATATGCGAGCATCTCATATGGTGACAGCACTTTAATTTCTTGTATAAATCCACTATGCCAGTCTTCTACTGCTGTGTAGTGTGTGCATGTGTATAACGTGTATAATGTCCTCTTTTTTGTCAATGACAAATGCTGCAGTTTACCTGAACCACAGTAGGGTGGTATCAATGATTCAATGCACAAAGGTCAGAAATCTCGTAGATTTCTATTCT
The DNA here is from genome assembly GCF_036370855.1 of Dromaius novaehollandiae. Lineage (NCBI taxonomy): Eukaryota > Metazoa > Chordata > Aves > Casuariiformes > Dromaiidae > Dromaius > Dromaius novaehollandiae. The sequence goes on from NC_088117.1 coordinate 224,261, forward strand.
AATATGCAGATAGAGGTAAAGTTTGTACTGAAAGCCCCGTTCCTCCTAGCTTGTTAGATGTATTGAGGTTCTTCAGCTTGGAAAGTTGTATATTTATGATTTCAGTAATGAACATTAGTCTTCAGGAGCATCTTCCTTTTGTTCTGTGCTCACCTGAAAGATTCTTCTCTCTTGAAACTGACTGTAATGACACAATAGTAGCTCTCTTAAAGCTGATGGTTTTACAGACACAGCTATTCAAGGGAATAACTGAATTTTTTTTGTTTAAATTGTAACCAAAACACATTTTACTGAGCCATTACAAGGAAGACATTCCAGCTCAGTAAAACATGCACAAACAACTGTACACACATACTAGTGACTGTCAGACCTACCCAGCAATCCCGAACACTCATGCCTATGCCGCTCCTTCCAGGATTTCCTTCTGCAAGCTTCACTGCAAGTGAAGATTTCATGGCAATGAATGCAAGATGTCAGCTGAACACCAACAGAACGTCCGCACTGATAGCAGTATTTAAAAAACGGTGTCCTAGAACAAAGGCAGTTATAAAAAAAAAGCACAATATTGTTTGTTTGAAGTTTTTTCTTAGTCTGACAACGTTTGTTCATCACAGTAAAATTATATCAAAATGGCTCACAATATAGAAATATAAATGTCGTAATATTCACGGATAAAGAAACAGGAGACCCTGCAGCTTATCCTAGGAGTATTTGGGGACCGGGCTGCACACCAGCCCCTAGAAAAGTCAAACGTCCTAGTGAGGAACACTCCCAAGCCTTTACCAAATCAACATCTGCATCCTAGTGCATGGTGTGCTTCAGTTTGCTCGTAACAACCGAGTCTGGAGGTATTCACTTTCAAACTGGCAGGCAGGGCAGACAATATGCGGCCAGAAATAAAGCCAAGCAGGCAGACTTAAAAAAACTGACAGAACCTACTGGAATATTGCAGAGGCAAACAGGGCTACAGCCAGGTCCCTGCAACACAGCAAAGCTGGAAGAAGCAGCAAAGAGTGCTTAGGCAAAGATTTTCAGTGGGACTGGGAAGTAGAATGTTACTAAGTGCAAATTGGCCTATGTACCTATATCCTTTTCAGAGCATTTAAGAATCCCTTACAGCACCGATTTCCCTAATGTGGTCTGAGCCAAATTGTTCTGCACTTATGAAATTTGACCACAACATAAAGCCAAAGGTGATTTCATGCAATAGATTCATTCATGTGTTAGTATAATTTTAAAGAGCTAAGAGGCATCAGAGGCAACACTGGATGCATTACACTTAACACCAAATCAGATTTTGTAGCATTCTAGTCATGTGACATGGATTCCATTAAATGCCTTGCTAAGGGAGGTAGCAGGCAATGACCCAGACAACTCCTGTCAGTATCCAGTCAAAGCACAGCCACAGTCCAACAGAGGTCTTTACAAAAACAATTCATCCAACTTGAATTGGAAACTGCAGCAACTTTTCTGCAGAGTCCCCAGAAGAGAAAAAGACCAAGGATCAGTTCCCTGAGAGTAACAAATGTTCTATGAGAGGATAGCTACAGTGTGGGCACAGTGGTAGTCAGCAGAGGATAAGCCACAGCTAAATAGGAACAATGATATCAAGGAACTCCAGTTACTGTACAGATAAGCTGGTAAATTGTTCCCATCCTTCCATGGAGCCAAGAACAGAGGGTGGCAAACAAGGAGCTTGGGTGGAATCAGACCTTTGCAGGGAAAGAGTTTCAGGAGAGAGTGGCAGGATCCCTGAAATAATAAGTTGTCTACCAGTTGCTGTCTCCTTTGGCTGTAAATGTAAAGGCCTGTCCAATTACAAATCATAACCTTGCATATTTGCCTAGGGCTGTATGTTGAGAACATGATACAAGTCTTGCACTTGGAAGTTTATGGGAAATTCCCATTCTTGGGCTATAGTGACCAGACAGGCAGCTGTTGAAACTAATTGAGAAAACAAAACTTGCACAATTCTGGCAAAGGAAATGGCTAGCAATTTTCACTGAGATCTCTCTGCCTGCAAGTCATCCCTAACATCTATTTGTAAAACGTTTGTGTGCTGCTTTAACCTTCCAGATTTCATTTTAGTTCTTGGTTTACATTCTTCCGGCTATTTCTGCATCTTATGCTACTGTTGATCCATTTTGGTTCAGCAGAAATACTACCTCACAACTTATGCCCGCGAAAAGTGCCTCAGTTCCTGACCATGATTCAAATTCTCACTTGATTCAAATACTGAGACAAAGTTCAGGATGATGAGAGTGCCTTGCTCAGAAGAAACTGATGACAGAGTACAGTATCCTTGAGCCAACTATTTCCTCCGTAACTCAAACCGCTGAGAATGCTACAATTCCAAGACTAATGTTCAAACTCTAGAAGTCTTTCCTGATTTAGAGACCAGAAATGCAAGCCACAAAACTTGTTTGTGTCCATTTCTTAGTATTTGTAAGCTACCCTAAGCCACTGATGTCATGAATTAGCTTAAGATACCAGGCCACACTGCTTATCACGAGAAGACTGAATATTATGCAGACTCTCCTGGCAGAGTCTGAAGCTGAAAAGGAATGATGTGATCAGAACAGAGGAAGAAGCTGTCTGTAGCTGACAAGACTGGACACACTAAAGAGGAAACAATTAGAAAAGAAAAAACATGGTAGGGTGACATTAAGCCTGGTGAGGAAAAAACAGGACATAATATTTTTGGCTAAGAACAGTCAACACTTGCATGCAGTGTCTTCCACCTACCTCACTTCTTTCGCATGATGGCTCCCCGATTTCTTCTTTGAAGCAGATGTACGAATATTTGAATCCACTACACCAACATAAAGAAGGGGGGGAAAAAAATCAGCATTCCTACTTAGGATCTGAGAATTAGAATACTAGTCACAAGACACCTTTCCTTAAAACTCTGCTTAGCCACAGGACAGTTGTTGATCAACTGGGCAAACATAATCAATATGATGATGTGTATCAGACACACTAAAACAACATCCTTCTTGAAAGTAAGATTATGAAAAATGTGAGACATAATAGTTCTAGGTAACATTGCCTTCTACTCCTCATTTGGATATTTTTCACAGTGAATATATGAAACATTTTTCAGATTATAGTGGTATTGGGAGATCTAGAGTCTAAGCCTGGCTTCACCACGTATTTGAGCACTACTCAGGAAGTCATTCAAATGACCTTAATTTACATATTTATTGTCACCACTCTAGGAGTAGAAGAGCATTAATACAGTGGGAATCCCAGGAAAGGACCTGGGAGCAAGTTACCACGGGGAATGGACATATGCTAGCTGTCCACAGTCACCATTGAATGCACACTGCTACCTGCACTAAATACAAAGCAATTCAAAGGTCCATCTGTGAAAGAGGAACAAGCTCACTCAATTACTCCATAACACGTGGTAACAGATCTTGTATAGGAATTCACGAGGAAGCAGTGGATAGGCACTAAGCTTATATTCAAAATTTCCTTCACAGTGACTTGTTCATTCTCTTTAACGTTTGTAGAACCCCTACATCTCCTCACTGCTTATGTAGGACTGGTTTTGCACAGTATCATCCCTGCTTAATCCTGGCACAGGAGATGTCCATATTAAACAGTCTAGTTGTTCCGATTATCTGTTCAGTGAGCACTCATCAAGTTAACTAAAACAAATTTTCTTCAAGGGAGAAGCTGCCGTCATTTTGCAGGGCTCCCCTCCTCTCCCAGCACTTCTGGGAACACAGGAAAGCTTCCTGAAAATGGAAAGACTGCTAGAGGGCACTGTTTGGCCACTATTAAGTTTCTCTGTTTCCCACACTGCTCCCTATTAGTGCCAGCAAGGAGCATACTAAACCCAAGATGCAAAAGCCTAAGGCAGACCAGAGCAAGACAGGAAAGAAGTAAGATACCTGGAGAATGCTGACCAAGGCTGGCCAGTGATTACAACTGCTAATTGTTTAAACTGCATTTCCTATTTGAGGATCAGTTGCGATTGCAAGCCAAAGAATAACAATTTTACTATCTACACGGAACACTGCAGCGGGATGCAGAAAACCACATTAGCTCCAAGTAGGCTGCTCTGCCAGTGAGATGCAGTGATGGATCCCACAGTCACAGGACTGTAGTAGCAATGAGCTGTACCCCACCTTAGGAATGGAGGTACCATGTTGCACTTTCTCAAGTAGCTTGAATGTGGCTGCTCTACTGCAAGGTGCCCAAGACTCACCATTACTTTTGTTCTTTTCAGAACATCTACTGTTTATGTCCCAGAGGCAAGCAATCTGCAGTATAACTTGGCTTTCCTTCCCATCCCTGCAGTTTCCTAGTTTAATATATTAAGTAATTCTCTATCTATTTTTTGCACTATTGAACAAATGATTCTCTCAAGAACCAAACCACTTAATCTCTGACGCTGCTAAGAAACAAAGATTCTTTGTCATGTAAATTTTCTTATTCACAATAAAGCTACCAAAAAAATTACTTATAAGACCCAAAGGCAGATTCATTTCTAATTAGAAACTGTTACAGCATCGCAGACCATTTCAAAATTTTTTTTAAACAAATACATCCCCTGCCACCACCCCAAAAAAAACTGGGCAGAAAATTCTTAGTTCTACTTCATAGGAAGATTCTTTTTATAAGGGGTTAAATAATGATTAAGGATGACTTTAATAAGTGGTTAACCCTTTATTTTAAAGTTTGACTGATCAGTAATTTATTATCATAGCTTATAACATGCCTAAATTTATTATCTACTATATATATATATATATCTCATAACAGCTTTTCCTGTTTTGATTGTAGCCTCATGGAAACACACGTTACTTCCGTTTTTAATGGCTGGATGTAGAATTACAGCTAACTCTTTACAAACCAATTATGAACAGAATCTTACTATAAAATGTGACAACAGGGATTGCCTTCACAGGCAAAACTACTAGAGGTATTCAGTCTTCGGGTGGTTATAAGTTTGGCAGCAAATGAAATGAGTCTCAAGACAAATGAAGGGAAAAGTAAATTTTCAGTGAAAGCTTCTGAAGAAGGCCCTAGACAAATCCTAAGGACACAAAAGGCTGTTTGTTCTGATGAATGCAAAGAACACGGTATCTTCAGTTACGGGAACTGAAGTCATACCTGCAAATATTCAAAATAGGCATAGTCGACAGCTGTTCCCACTGCTTTTTGCAGTCCTTCCCTAAGAGTAACTGGTGCAAGGATATCCGCACCAGCTTCAAGCAGCTTATCAACCTGAAAAAAGAAAGCAAAACATTTGACATCCAGCTTTCTAACTATACTGTGTCCATGCCACAGTTAGAGACAGGGCTGAATATCAGAGCTTAACCTCGATTTGTGTGGCTACTCTGTACCAAATTGTGCATTTCTTCTGCCACTGGAGAGCCGTTGATGGACTGTTAAATCTACATGTGTTTTGTAAATAAAACCTTCTTGGAGGCATTTGCTATTTGTTTCTAGATATCTCACAACCTAATCTTGCAGCAACAGATGAAGCACGGACAACTAGTGACGCAGGGGTAGAACAGAACCCGGCTGGAGAAATCACCTCCTCTCCTAGTGCTCCTCAACGGCAGTCTTCCTCCCCTCCATTCTCAATGAGGTCAGCTCTGTGCTTTATGGGACGAGGGAAAAATGTCCAGTTTTCACAAGGCCAAATGCTTCCATTGAGCTCATCATAGGTGAGAAAGTGCACTTTATCAACTACTTTATATAGCACAATCAAATGCAATGCATCTTTCTTCATGTGGATGCCAGCTGTGTTTACAAGCAAGGGAACAGTCAGATCTGACAGGGCCATGGGCAACCCCCCATCTGCTTTAAATGCAGTGTTTCCTCTTCTACACAAGGAGGTTGCCATCACCTTCATTCAAACATGAAAACAAATTTCCTTACAAAACCTCTATTCCTTAGGAGACAAACAAATAGCATTGGGAAGAGACACAAATGAATTGTTCTGCAAAAAAAAAAAAAAAAAAAAAAAAATCAGCTTGCCCATTAAAGAGAAATGGAACTCAACACACCTGATAAAAATTACTGCTTTTCCTGAAGTTAAAAACAACAAAAAACCCCCACATTTCTCTCACCAAAGCAATCCTCTGTGCTTTTGTTCTCTTCTGTTCATAGGTGGTACTGACAGCTGTACAGAGGGCACTTCTTACTGCTCTGCTTAATGGCAGATTTGGATCAGCCCCATGTTTGAGGAGTTCGACCACTGCCTGCAAATGCAACAGATAATTGCTGGAGATGCATTTTGACAGTTCCACAGCAGAAAAGCGATACCCCAGCCAGACCAAGATGCTATAGGGTAGGTTTCATAAAATATACTAAAACCACCTATGTTTTACCATAAAGATAAGGATTAGAGAGGTTGAACATTTATGGTCTATTAGATCATCACTCCATTGAATGTTAGCCTCTGAGAGGGGCAGGAGAAGCAGTAGAATGTGTTGGATATGGGACTTTCCATTCCATTCCGTGGGAAGTCCTGAAATTTCATCTTTTCTGTACAAACAAATCAAAGATGCAGTAAACTCTTTTTTCCCAGAAAAATACCTAAATTGTCTTTTAAAAGAAACAAAGGTAACATAAGGAAAAATGTTCTGGTTCAAACATTTGATACAGAATCTATTTTTTGTTGTATTTGGCTGCATCCATTTCTACTGTATCTACTTCTGCAGTCCATCCTGTAGCTCCCTATTATATTGTATCCAGATGATTGATAACTTTCTACTGAAATAAATATAACTAGAAAGTAACAATACACAGTAGATCTTTTCCATTATGATCTACCATTAATCCTAACACACAGTATAAAACTTGCAGTGACAGAACAAGAGGTAAAATTTTGATTTCATCAGTAACACTGAAAGTGGCTTCCCCTCGCTTTGTTCACATCTGCATTTCCAAGACAATGCCTGACTGAATTATTAGCGTGCTTTTACACAGGAGAAAGTAACCCGAGAAACAGAAATTAGACCCAAACCCTGCCCCTATCAGCTTATTACCTGAACCACTAGGCTACACAGTCACGCTTGCTCCCTTCCAATTGTTCTTCCCCTGGCCTTGTGCTGGCTGGTTGCCTGCACAACGGCTGAGCTTAGTGGGCAGCCTGGGTGCAACTCTTACCCCCTCACTCTCCTCCCTTGTTTTCCACAAAGATGAACCATTAGCCTGGAGCTGTATTCCAAGAGGAGCAGAGCACTGTAGACACACCACTTTGTCACCATTACCTGTTTTGCTGGTACACTTTCTCTCGCAGCATGCTGGCTGCTGTGGACCCACTCTTAAGGGCCTTGTCTGAGCAGAAGGGAGGCCATTCCCTGCTCAGGGAAGGTAGGTGCTGACTTCACATATTGCACTCTACTGTGTGAGCTGTAAGCCTCCTCTGTGGAGTGCTGAGCCCCGTAATGCCCAGATCCTTTCCAAGTGTGATCACTGATCTTTTCCTAGAAAAGCATACTCCTTACCCTCAAAGAGCTACATTTTTTTTCTCATATCCAGAAGCAAAGTGTTTTAACATTTGGCTGGGATGATTTGAGTGGGGAGGTAGCCTGTAAGAGAACTGCATGTTCTTGTGATTCATAAAAATGGATACTCTTCTCTGAATGCTATACCCTTCTGAATCTTACCAAATATTTCTAGCTATCACTGTCATACTACAGGGCTCCTCTAGTTCAGCTCATGCAACATCCACAGGTTTGAAAGAAAAGCAAATTTAGTACTTTCTCTGGGAATGAATTATGGCAAACATAACTAGTTACCCAAGTCTGCCTGTCATCAGAGAAGGCAGAGACAAATGGAGGAGTACAACACACGTAAAGAGGAACTCAAAGATGCTCACCAAATCATTCCCACTGGCGATTGCTAAGCAAAGTGGTGAATGGCCACTCCACAGTGTGTTTGGATTTGCCTTATGCATTAAAAGGAGGCGGATAACATCTCTGGCATGCTGTGTAGGCAGGTGCAGAAAAAGGTGGAATTAGATCATAATAATGTTAACTTTTAAATATAATGTATATGTAACAATAATGAACAAAATGAGCAGCATAAAACACGTTCAAGCCTTTCACCTAAGCTATGATCCTATAGCAAAAATATACCTCCATTTTCTCATGGCTAAGAACCCCAAGCATGGTAGTGTTATGCATAAACCTCTCCATCAGATTACCAAATCTCATTAACCCTGCTGCCAAAGGGTATACGTAAGCTTGCCTCTGAAGAAGTACATCTCCTCTCTCAAAAACCTCTCCTTCCTCCAAGTGCACACCTCGTAAATCTGCTAGAAGAATGTTACTACGGTAAAAACCCAAATGCTCAAAGGTTAGCACATGAGAAAACTCAGACTGTCCAGCTTCAAATTGGCCTTGTGAATAGTAAAACTTAATGGCCAAGTCACTAATGGAAACTTAAGCAGAGGAATTTCCTGTGTTAAACAGAATTCTAAAGACTTAAGAAATATTTTTTTCTCAAGTGCTAATGGGTTTTTAATCAGTACAACACTAATAATTCACAGCGTAAGGAGTTTATCCCAGGAATTCAATCAGCTCCTTACAGAGGGATGAAAAGTATTCATTCCCCAGATATGTCATTTGGGGAGTTTAGCTTATAAGTACTCTCTATGAGCAGAACCTCGGATGCCATGCTCTTACCTCACAGTTATCCTCTCTTTCGCATGCAATATGCAATGCACTCCTTCCACCTTCTTCTGGAACAGGACCAAAATAGGAGGAGAAGTACCCTTTTGGTGGTCCTGTTTCATTCTTCAGGTGCACAGTGACACCACGGGACAACTGGGTTTCTCTGGTTTGAGGCAGAGGAACCTAAGTGAAATTATGTGAACATTTGTAACATAGCTCAGAGACATACAGAAGAAAATAAACTGCTTGGTCACCCATTGCTCTGGATGTCAATCATGGACGAGACTTGTTCAGCCTCACCAAAGCAATGGCCACCCTTTTTCTACTTCCTTCTTTACATTCAGATTCCATCTGCCTAAATCATCTTCAGCACTGCACATTAAGAAATTTGATTCCACTGGAGGAATCCAGGGAAGGAAAATTTTACAGACAGAATTTAATAACTTTTACTGGGCCAAATGATACAGTGAGGGGTGGGAAGAAAGAAGCAAGCTATCAGGCAAAAAGGGTCTTCACTCAAGTTCATTCACATGTCATTCATTTAAGGTGCATGAATATAGGCTTACCAGACCAATATAAAAAAATAAAAAATGGTATGTCAGAAAGTAATATAGCCTGCACTGCATCTGGGCATTTTATAACTGCATACTGTTTGCAAATAGGTACCAAGTCATCCTGATTGCTACTAAAGGAGAAAGTACTGCAATACAAACTGAAGAAGCTATCTAAACCTCCCTGGACTGCAAACAGACATTCACCTTAGCCACTGTCATGACAAGACAAATCTTATCTTTCCTGTTACACAAGCCAACTCATTTTTCAAGTGACTAGGACCTGATGGGATGTCAGGGAGCCCATCAATGTCATTGCAAGGTCACTCAATTATCTTTGAAATGTCATGGCAACCAGGTGAGGTTCCTGAGGACTGGAAGAAAGCAAATGTCACTCCTATATTCGGGAAGGGCAAGAAGGAGGATCTGCAGAATTACAAGTATGTCAGCCTCATTTCAATCCCTGGGAAGATGATGAAGCACATCCTCTGAGAAGCCATTTCCAAAAATACTAAGGAAAAGAAAGTGAATGGGAGTCGTCAGCTTGGATTTACAAAGGGGAAATCGAGCCTGAACAACTTGATAGCCTTCTACAAGGACATGACCAGTTTGGTGAAAGATGGGAGAGCAGTGGATGTCATTTACCTTGATGTCAGTAAGGCTGTCAAAACTTTTTCCCACAACGTCTGCATAGACAAGCTCCTAAAGTATGGCTTACATAAATGGACAGTGAGGACTGAAAACTAGCTGAACTACCGGATTCAAAGGGTTATGATCAGTGGCATGAAGTTCAGCCGAGGGCCAGTCACCAGTGGTGCACCTACAGGGGTCAATACAAGGACAATACTGGTTAAGTTGTTTACTACTGTTTATTAATTGACCTGGATGAAGGGATAGAGTGCACCCTCAGCAAGTTTGCTGATGATCCCAAACTGGGAGGAGTGGCTGATACACCAGAGGGCTGTGTTGCCATTCAGAGGGACCTCGAGAGACTGGACAGATGGGCAGAGGGGAACCTCATGAAGTTCAACAAAGGGAAGTGCAGAGTCCTGCCCCTGGGGAGGAATAACCCCAGGCACCAGTATATGCTGGGGGCTGACCTACTGGAAAGTAGCTCTGCAGAAAAGGACCTGGGGGTCCTGGTGGACAAGCTGAACATGACCAGTAACGTGCCTTTGCAGCAAAGCAGGCCAACAGCATCGTGGGCAGCATTAGAAAGAGCGTGGCCAGCAGGCCAATGGAGGTGATCCTTCCCCTCTGTTCAGCCCAGGTCAGACCACATCTGTGTGTCTAGTTCTGGACTCCCCTGGAGCAAGTCCAGCAAAGGACCACAAAGAGGATTAAGGAACTGGAACATCTCTCGTGCAAGGAGAGGCTGCAATTGTTTAGCTTTGAGAAGAGAAGGCTCGGGGGATCTTATCAATGTGTATAAATACCTGATGGGAGGGAGTAAACAAGCTGGAGCCTTACTCTTCTCAGTGGCACCCAGTGGCAGGACAAGAAGCAATGGGCAGGAATTGAAAGACAGGAAATTCCACTTGAACATAATAAAAATCTTTTTTTCCTGTGAGGGTGATCAAACATGGGAAGAGGTTGCCCAGAGAGGCCATGGAGTCTCCATTCCTGGAGATATTCAAAGCCCAACTGGACAAGGTCCTGAGCAACTTGCTCTCATTGACCCTCCTTTGAGCTGGGGTTTTGGACCAGACGATCTTCAGAGGTCCCTTCCAATCTCTCAACTGTTTGGTAATTCTGTGAAATGATTTAAGTACTATAACGTAAAGTAACTCCTCAGGTAACAAATGCCAAAAAGAGCACTTTTCGCTGGTATAACTCCATCACAAGTAGACAATTATCAAAAAAAATGGCAACCCTAACCAAAAAGTTCTGTACTACCAAAAAAGTTTACTGCAGAGCTATCTTTCTGTAACTCTGGGGGCACAGTGAATGCTGCAGGAATCCAGCAGAAAGAGTCTGTGTTCAAGGAAAACAAAACAAAACAAAAACAAGTAGGCAGGCTCCATGGAGATGAAACAAGCAGGTCCCATCATGTAGCTGTTTCTGACAGTGGTCCTATGTTCACTGCTCTCATTATACCTTCAGGCATTTATACTAGACTGCCCACAAGAGACTTTTAACCTCTGCCTTAAACGAGGCATGACAGCAAAAATGTTCTGGGGCATCAAAACACATGGATGTGTTTACTGTAACCCAATAATACAGACCTCCAGTGGCTTTTTTTTTTTTTTTTTTTTTTTAAGGACCATAGTTATTCCAATAGGATGCAAAAATTTCACGGAAATCAAGCAGGCAGGAAGCTCAACTCCCTGCTTATGTATTGTGCAGCCTTCAAGAGCTGCAAGAAGCTGAGCTCACAAAGCAACATACCTGGTCTGGACCATATACCTCATTTCCATCTTCTGCCCTTGCATCAAGATCTGGTGCAGAATGCAGGAGGTACTGTGTTATCTGGACTCCTTCCTCCCCAGGAATAGATACAGCTATGTGGAGAGGGGTTAGACCCCCAAACTGAAAAAAGAAACATAGCATTAAGACTCCTGTTTATCGCAACTTAAAACAGTACCAAATATTTTCAAAAGAATAATCCCAGCTTCCTCTTCCCACATACTGTGTCTCACTTTCAGCCACCATGAACCTACAAACTGAGTTACGGGACAGTGGAATGCTCAAGGTACCAGATACACAATGTACCAAAATCACAACAGCTGTTACCAACTTGAGGAGCAGCTTCACAAGCATTCCCCAGTCATTCATGGGCTTGGCAACAAGAAAACATAATGAGGAAGGAAAACTCAGGGAATAAGGAGCTTTGAGTTCTTTCTATAAAATAGTTCTTTGAACAGGATAATCACTTTAAACAGCTTTTTGTCCGTTCTAAACCTGGTTCTTACTTGCAGATTTTACAGCAGGACACAGAAGCTGCTGCACTCATCTAGAATCCTACATCATTATCAATTATAATGCAATAAAACCTTGGATGGAAGCCGCACATCAGTCCTGGCTCCCCTTTCTAAGAGGAGTTTCACTGCTTCTGCATCTGCAGCTTTAACGGCAAGGAAGAGAAGGGGTGCTGGTATCCAGCATGCATTGGGATCTGCACCTCGGTGAAGCAGCAGCTGGATTGTTGCCCATCTCTTCTGCTGTCTAAAGTTGACATGGAAAATACCAGAATCACTCATTAGCATCTTGCAAAAAACCTCTAAATGATGGTGAACTAAGATGACTCCCAGGTGCAGACATTAAAAATGGCATTTGGCAGAGACAAGACTTCATTCTTTAGAGCAGTGTCACAACAACTGCCGTGCTCCACCCAGGCAACAATATTATTACCTGAAGAGGATATCTCACCCCTCCAAACTAAAAAGGCAGCACTTAAAAGCAGTTCCTTCGGGTTGCATGGGAATGGATAGGCAAAGTAAGGTTCCCTGCATCTCCACTATTCACTCATGTGTCACTTCTAAACGTTTAGTGTGAGACTTGTTTAATGACAGAAACAGACTGACTCCTCCTTCCTGTCATCTAAGACTGTTTGGAAGGTTCTTTCCTCTATCGTACTTCATTCATCCATCCCAAGAAAACAGAGATACTTTTTCTGTGTTTCCCTTAACCAAAGCTGGAACAAGAGCTATGCTGGACTAGGACAGTGTATTTCAGCAGGCTGATGATTCCATCTGTATTTCCATGGAGGCAAAATACACATGCACACCCCTAAAAAAGAAACCTAACACCATCAAAAAAAGCAAACAGTCCTTGGATATCACCCAGAAACTCTACCACATAGTGATCTGGGCAGAGGCTCCTCTTTTCTCACATGGCATTAACTCATTTTTACTCACAAGCCCTACATTCAGTGCATCTTTATATTCCAATGAAAAACATGCAACGCACACACAATATTCATGAGAGAAGCAAGGGAGGTGGCAAGATGTGCCACAAAAGCCAAATGCAAGGGATGAAGGGCAAGAAGGCCAACAGGGAATTTTCATTGTGGGAATTCTAAGACGTCAAAGTGACCTACGCTGGCATAAAACCCAACACAAAAATTTCATCATCTTTGGGGACTGCTCTGGAGGCAAAACAAAAGGCAAGATGTGGCCCTTTGGGGGATCCATAAAAGCAAGACAAAAAGACTACATTTCAGGCCACGCGGCTAAACAGACACCTGTAGAAAACAACCAGCACGGTCAAATGTAGTCAAAACTTCAAAGAGTAAGCTGAATATATTCTTATCTTTCCTCATATCCACACTACACTGCAGGTGTGCATAGCAGACTGTGACAAGCTGCAAAGTATGCAATCAGGAAAGCTTGTCTTGTTCAAGCATGAGGTCCTTAGCTTGAACTACACTTTCCAGCTTCACTCTTCACACTCTGCCAACCTGAATTATAACAGAGCATATAAACGAGTGGCTTCTACTGATATGAACACAAGATTTCTATAGTTAAGCAAACAAAATTATACTGACATCTGACTAGCTTTTCCTGCAATAGCTGCACCCTTCTGTGAAATATGTGAAATACTAATTGTTGCCTTCTATGTTCAAAGAGACTTAGGAGACTCTGTCTCCCATTCATAGGGCATAAGTGAGACTTACTCTGAGATTACGCCTTCAGACACATTAGCTGTTTCTGACGGTTCTGATTGTTCGTTCTGCTTGAAGATTAAAAAAATAAAAGAAAGTAGTTACAAAAATGAAAAACCACACTTTCAATGGGTGAGTCAGCATATTCAGTCATCAGAACAATAATACAAGTAATAACAGTAATACAAGAGCATGTAATAATAATGGAATTCAGTTAACAATAGATAGGGAAATCATTTAGAAGTAATTTGTAACTGTTTTTTTTAAAAAATAAACCAAATAACTGAACATTTTCTTGCTCAATTTCCTTTGTGAGTAAAACATGCTTACAAGACTCTTACAGATTTTCAACCTGCATTATTTTGCACGAGAATGTAGAACTAGGACCTCCAAGACCACTGTTTCCAAATCTTCTGGATTCGTATTCAACTCAGAGGAAAAGAGAAAGCAAAGCACATTTTTCTTTCTGAATCTTAGAGACCGTGACAGAAACAAATCCTGTTTATTTCTAATTTCCTTTTCTCACTCCAAAATGAGAAGTAATAGTTTCACACTGATTTTCTGTGAATCTCTGAGCATCTGCTTTATATACATCTCTCTCTCTCTCTTTCTTTCCTTCCCACAGAAGTCTTGCAACTTTGGTAACGGGCCACCACTTAAACATACTCTTGGAACTTGAACAGGTATTTTACAGCAACCAAAAACTATTCTGTAGTTCATTTCCAACAAGTTTCTTGAGGGCATTTAGACCTGTGTAGCCTCTTCTGACAGCCTCAGCAACATCCTTACATTTCTACCACACAGTCCCTACCTGCCTAGGCCCCTCTTTGATTCCTTCTATCTTCTCAGACTGTTTGGAAATTCCTGACCCTCTGCTTCACCCTTGTTATCATCTCCTTCCCCACTGCATGGTTTGTACTCTTACAAAATATGTATCATGCTCCTCCACAGGACAATTTAAAGCAGGTACTTCTCTTTTTGGCAGGAGGAAGCCTAGGGTCATGAGTCTTCCTTTGTAAACACTCCCTAAGGGTCAAGAGACTCCTCTGACAGTTGAATTGCTTCTTGCTTGACACTTCAACCATGCCAGCAGGACTCTGTGCTATCGGAACCACCTAAATCCTCTTGTCCTGCTTGGATGCTTTCGTAATTCCCACCAGTTGCCCACTGCATCTTCACTGTCTTAAATACCTAGCAGACGTGGCCTCACATCTGTGCTATTAATACAGTGCCCTATTTCAACTGCAGAGTAAGCTTGTTTCTGCACTGGAGCTTGGTCATTTGAAGTAGGACTTAGTAGTGAGAGCAGAGAATACTCTGCATCCTCAGAGTGCAAGATGCACAAAAGTTCTGGCTTTTTCCTAGGGAGTCAACACAGTAAAGTAATTCCGAAAAGTAAGCTTACAGCTTGAGACGAGAATATATCATGATTCTGACATTTTAGATTAGAAATAAACCAACCTTGCAGCTGTGCAGGTTCCTCTCAGCAATATTACCCTTAAAAGATTCTGCTGGATAATACAGAATAAAGCACATGGAGAGAGCAGATAATCCTTCATCACTACACTTATTCACATCAGCTCCACTATCGAGAAGAAGATTGACAATATCGTTGTGGGAAGTAACCTGTAGAGGAGAAAATGCTTCAGGATGTTATTTTATTTTGTAAACATCTGTACTTGCACATACACTCACGCACTTGCAGATTTCTACATGGAAAGAATAGGCAGCACAGTTTGAAAGTAGTGACAGCCAACACTGTTGAACTAATTCAGGTTTATATTTGCCACACAATAAAAACGCGATACTGAACCATGTCTTACGGGGTTCAGAATGTGTATCTTGGAGCATCCTCAAGTACATCCCTGACCTTCCTCTCTTTTTTATAGCAATTTCTACCAGATTTCACAGGAACTCAGTGAGGATTCACACACAGAAAGAAATATAGCGCCCTAAATTATTATCTAAATTTTGCTGGACTTTACAATGAATGCCAGCTATTCAGGTAGCTGAAAAGGGCACAAAGAAAAGGGGAGGTCATCCTCCCCTACAGCAAGTCATGCATGCACAGTTTCTAACCACCACCCCTTGCCAGCAAAAACAAAATAACCCTGTCTGAATGTGATTACGACTGGACAAGAAAAAAACAGTAATAAGGACAGGGTCATACCCAAGAACGCAGATCTAGTCCACTGCATAATCACAAACGGAAAACAAACTTGACAGCTAAAATAATCTCTAATGTTTACTGAAGTGCTTCTTTTTGTAGATTATTATTTACTGTGGGGTTTGGCATGATACCATTCATTACAGATATTCCTCATGCCACACCTGCTCTTTTGTTGTTTACTGAACATTCCCTTCACACTTACTATGTAATGGAACAAGAGAAAAATCTAATCCAGGCTACTACACCAGGAATTTCTCATCATATGGTAAAGAGTCATTCTCAGAGTCTTACAGCGGCAGCAGCAAGTGCTGTGTATCCATGTTTGTCTGCTACGTCCGGATGAGCAAGCTCATCCCTCAGAATCGTATAGACCCCATCAAAGTCTCCTTTTGCCGCTTTCTGAATTAACTGCTCTGAGGCAAGTTCTTTGGGGCCTGGAGGCCCATAAGTACTGCGGACTCCACTGAGAATGAAGTTGACGTCTGAAGTAAACTCTGCTTCACAGCACCTAGCAAAGGAGAAAAAAGCACTGATGCATTTAAGCAGCTAGGTACTCTTAGGCCACTAATGCAATTAAAGAAAAAACACATCAAGAGCAAAACATGCTGCTGGGTAAGATGCAAAAATATGAACAGCTATCATTTTAAGAACTATTTCAGATAGTATAAGTTTGCTTAAATTACAGGCAGAAAGGCAAACTAGTCTAGGGGCTGCTGGCAGCAGCACACAGATTTTGGCTACAGAAGAGTTCATAAATATCCAGCCATCCAACACCTATAAAATTAGAAAGCAAAATCTAACTGCCAAGTGTTTCTACAAACAGAATATTTAGCATGCACATTCATATCTGTTTAGTATTTGATTTATATAACCAGCTTTAGCTATGGCTATAAAATACACACATGTGGCACGTGTTCCCAGCAACAAAGCAAACAAAAACATACTCTGCCTGCCCAAAGAACATCTCCATGTACAAGTATCAAGCTACATATAAACCTAAGGCTCAGTGGGCAGTTACAAGTAGCTGCAGACTTGCTGCAGCATGTTTTCTATAGCCTTGAAGTAGAATAAGAGTTAAGACAACCACAGAAAGGTACCATTGGTATCGCAAATTGTTTGTTTCATTTAAAAAAAATCCTCATTGGCAACCTGTCATCTCAAGACTATAAAAAAACTTTTGGAGAGCAGCTGCAATCATGCAACTTATATTTGAAAATAATAGATATGATTTATAAAAATCCATACATAAAAAACAAATGATCAACAGCTACCTGTGCTTATAAACACGCATCTGCATTCTGACCAGTAAGGGGGTTACTTTGCAACAGGCCAAGGTTCTTCCTCAGGCAGCTTGGAGGTATTCTGAAAATATGAAGCATCACACTCTTTCAGAAAGGTGCAAGTCAAAGTAAGATGATCTGTGTTATGGGAATAGGCAAAAACTCCTTCAGGCAAAATATTCTTGTCATCAAAGGGGAGACGTTTATAGCTACGGAGAAATGGGTCCCCCTCAACAGAAATATACGTCCTTTGAGAACTGGCATCAACATATCTGAAGTGTTCTGGATGATCCGAGACAGAAAAATAACCAGGTACTTCAGTACACAGTTTAATTAGATGATTCCTCAGCCACAAGCCAACATCCTGACAGCCATCTGGATAGCTCTCAATTCCCGGTCCAAATCGCTCATCAGATTTGTACAGCCCCTTAAGAAACGAGTAAGCTCGTTAGCATCAATCAGAGATCAAACAAGTTATACAATTAAAGTCTGGTTTCTATCTCAACTGTTCTGCCTGCGTCTTATTGGTCCATTTCTTATTGGCAGAGTAATAACTGCTGAAGCCATTCTGTACTACAAAGCCTTCACAGTCAGTTTGATTCATTTAATGACAAACACATTAACTTTTCCAGTACAAGAACAGTGGAAGGCCCTAAATTTAACTACATTGGGATGTTATGTTTAGATGAAATTTCACGTAGATTTTAGCCTGAGCAGGATTCTGTTTTATACTATTCTGTATCCAGCTTTGCATTCATTAGCCACACTGCTACTTTTTAGACCAGGATAGATTTTCAGTAATGTTTTCCAAATCAGAAGAAACACCTCTGACACACAACTGCACAGGCGTAGAGTATGGGAAAGGTAGTGCAGTTCCCAACTATTTCTTTTCTTACCATGGTCATTAACTTCAGGACAACATGGTAATTAACCTCAGGACAACCTTGCAAGCATGACAACACATGTTTTTATTTCATGCCAACAGAAGAGTCTCAGACACAAATACAGCACTACAAGACAGGAGTTTTAGCCTCCTTAGAAAACCATCCTAGTTTGATATGACACTATATTAAGCAATGCATGAGCACCGCTTCCAAATTCAAGCAGGCTGATGCATCTCCGGTGTTTCTGGATCACACACATGGCTCAAGGCATATTCACACAAGGCTATCACAACCTCAGAACAGCTATTTGGAACACAAATTAACTGCTTCACTCATTGAACTGTTTAGCTATGGAGATAAAGAACCAGGAAAAAGCACTATGACTGGCAAGAATAAAATTTCAAGTTTGATTATAACCTGAGGGTGTTCTATTTTTCCCTTAGTTTCAGATTATACATGATCTATTCAAATTAAAGTTCTCCTAAATCCATAATTAGTGCCACATTATCAACATTCAGCAAGAATGTTATGTTCTTGTTGGCCAACTTAATGCAAAGGCTGTATGTTGTTTTGTTATATCTTTTGGATTATCTGATGAAGCACTGTTTCCTGTTGCAGAGATACCCATGTATCAGTATGAGGGGAGGGCTGCCCTACGCTGGGCACTTTTCAGATACACCTTCTTCTTCTTTGAAAACAAGTTTTCTAGCTTCTACTAGTAGCAGCAGGCCTGGAAATGATACAAAAGAGACAACTAGCTATCTCGATACTCCAGAATGCTCTTTGTCTCCACAGTTTCTTCAAATGCAGTATTTTTCAGTTTCATATTGCTGGCTTCTTAATATGCCTGTTGAGAGTACTGACTAGCTAATGAGTTCTTCATCTAGCAAGGGGAGTAAATACCGAAGACTTCTACATTAGAAACTGGAAAAAGACACTCTTCCAGGCATCAGATTTTCAGTTCTAGACAGGCAGTATCACATTATCTCCTTCAATATTTCCCTAAGCAAAAGTTGTGTACAGTAGAAGTTGAGTAGTTCAAGAGAGCAATCTAGCTTACTGGAGACTGAAGCATGACACTTTTGCTCTAAACAACCCAAACACTAATGGAGCTGCCTGGAAAAAAAAACCACTCAAATTTTCCTGTACTCATGCTGACTTTGAAAGGCAGGGAAATCATGGTAACAGCACAACATTTTTCCAGTTACCTGAAATTTTCTGCCGTCCTTCCATTCCCGAGTCCCATAGCCTTCTACGTGGCTGAGATAAAATGCTCCAATGAATTTGGAACCATCAGGCCAGTAGCATATCCCTTTCCCATGGCGATGGTCCATGTACAACTGTCCCGTGTATCTCTGTAATCCACCACAAAGAGAAGGGACAGTAAGAATGATACCGTTCAGAGGACAGAAATAAGTGAATTTTTAATTGCCTCCTTAATGTAACAGAGCAGCACTAACATGGTGCAGGAAACTGAGGATGAAACTGTTATACAGTTAAGAAAGACTAGGCAAAATCTCATCTTCACTGTAGTCACTGTCTTCAAAACTCCACCAAGATTTTACCAGTTGCCACAGCAGCTCTTCCATCATGTAGCAGTCATGATGGAAGATCATACTATTTTAGCAGTGTTTATATCATTGATATGTTGCCAAATGATGCAGGCTAAACCAAGACCTATCAAAGTGTTCAACACCTCTCACAAAGACCTGTATCCCAATAAACATTTGGTTGGGAAATTTTGCATCCGACAAAACAGGGCATTCAGCATAGCCATGAAAACACATATTTTGCTAAAAAACAAGCAGCCGAATACATAAAACCCAGTAAAACCAAACGAAAAACACCTAGCTAACATGCTTATAAATCAATTTTTTCATTACAGAAGGAAAGAACCTCCACACATAGAGAATATTCCTACTTCCAAATGACAAAACTCTGCTTGGAGAAAGAGCTATCACTCAAATAAATGCCCAACCCCTACCTTCTGATGAATTTTACTCACCCTCAACCTAACAACCCATACTCTTAAAGTGCAATAAAATGCAGTCTGCAGTGAGTAGTCAAAATAATTTTGTATTAAATACAATTATATTTATTTAAAATATAATTAATAATATATAATAAATAAAAGACAATTAACAATATACTATAAATAAAATATAACTAAAGATGTATAATAAATAAAATAATTATAATATTTAAATAAAACAATATATGTTTATTGCTGTTCTCATGCGTCTTCAGCCCTGCCATAAGGTCTTTAATTTCCAGCTGCAGGTGAAGTCCCTGGAGATTACACCTTTGTGCACTACTTGCTAAAAAGATAAATTCGATTGCTACTCTAAAACTGGCACTTCTGACCCTCAGTAGAAAGTTCTGAAAAAACATCGTATCGTACGTAAACATAGTGCTGAACTGTATCAAGGTGACAGACGCTAAGTCAAAAGCTTGTCCATAATCCCTTTTCTCTTCAGTGAAGAAATCCTTAACTATCAGCCCACTCATCTGATGGATTTTGATTGAAATTTGATCAATCGTGATTGATTTTAGCCACAAACACTTTAAGGTATCCATTATTTTTAAGCAAAAAGACAGACATTTGGGGGACGTTTTATAGAAATTAATCAAAATTTTGTAATTGAAAAAAATTCCCATTTAAATCAAAACCTCAATTCCTTAAATGCTTTATTAAAGGCATTTGTGTGTCTTCAGTGTTATTTCTCTTCAAATTAAATCACCTAAATATCCCAATCAATCATATGGCTTGTCTTTAATAAAAGCATAACTGAAGGGATAGGATGAACCCTATGGAGAACAAAGTAGCCCTGGTATTCTGTAGCATAAACTATGACTATTCTTAGTTTGAATAAACTATGACTATTCTTAGTTTGAAAGAAAAAAGGTGAAAAGTGCTAAGTAAGTTCCCTAAGGCCTCGTCAGAGGATGGTGCCGTGGAGACTTTCATTTCTAGGTCACCAATGCAAATTCAGCCCAATCAACAAAACCCGAAAACTACTACCCTCTATCAAGTGAGTTGCCACAATAATCATCACCGAAGACAGGGAGCTGCTGCTACTGCTTCTGCCTGATGCGTGTTAGGACTTTTGCTTAGAACGCGCAGTTTGCCCCCAAAAGACAACAGTGAGGAGCAATGCCGAGGTCTTTATATTGCCAGAATTAAGGCTGTGTTTCTCTGCTAGACTGATTCTTGGGAGCATTGATAGGCAAATGGAGTTCCAGAGGAAGAGAAAAAGAGCTAATTTTAAATTTTCTATCTGCGCAATGGTATAACTCATAAGCAGAAAAAGAGATGTCCCACCGTGCAGACAACCGATCCCTAACGGATGATTTCGAGTTACGTTGCCGTGGCAGCTTTCCCTGACAATCAAAACGGCAGCTCAGTACTCACTGGTGGCGCAGAAGAGAAGAACCTCACAAGGGAACCGGAAACATTAGTCACTCCTCATGGTATTTTCACCATACAGGAAGATGCACTCACACTTCAGAGGTTAAACTTTGTACCAAAAGCTCACGGCAGCATCCCCTCCTCCCCTGCCGGCCTCCCGCTCTCCCCACTGGGGTCTGAGGCCACGTTCAGCCATCGACAGCGACCCAGGACTCGGCAACGGCATCACGGCAGCCATCTGCTTACCCTGAGCGTGAGGGCAGACCAAGTCCTTCGAAGCAGGGGGCAAAAGCACGTTATCTGGGAACTTGTGTCCCGATTTGCATTTTAGCAGCAAATATATTATTAACCTGAACACAGAGCAACAGAATGCCCCCAAAGGGCAGCAAGGGCCAGCGCGCTGGCCGAGCAGGTGCTCGGATGTTGCAGGGGAGCTGGGAAAGCGCTCGCTTTACTAAGAAATAAGGCGAAACCGCCTAGTTTGCCCCAAAACCAGAGGCGAGAGGAGAGATGCAAGCCTAGGAAAAACCTGCATTTCAGAGACCCATCTCCTTGCCAAATGGACCGGTGGGGAACACGAAGGCAGAAAGCCCTGCACGGCGCGCTCCCACCGCCTGGCCCGGCTCCCCGGCCCGGCCCAGGCCGGGGGGCGGCGGCGGGGGGCCCCGCTTGCAGCCGGTTGCGCCAGGCAGGGCGCTCCCCGACGGCGGCTCCCCGCGGCCCGCGCACCTCGCCGCCCCCAGGCCCGCTGCCGTCGCCGGGCGCTGCCGCCTCCTCTGCGCCGCCCTCGGCCGCCGCCTGACTGGAAACTCGCTCGGCACCGGCCTCCATGGCGGCGGCCCCCGCCGACGGCTCCGCAGCGGCCGCGCTCCGCCTCGGCGGCGCCCGCGTTGCCGTGGAGACGGTAGCGGGGCGAGGGAGGCGGGGCCGCCGCCGGGCCCCGGCAGCGCCTCCGCAGCGGCCCGGAGGCCCCGGAGCGTCTGCAGCGAAGGCCTGAGGAGGAAAGGCCCGGAGAGTCCTCGCTTCGTGCAGCCTGGGGTGCCTTCTCCTCGCTTACAGTCTGCAGGGGGCCGAAGCTGCTCCGCAGGAGCCGGGGCGCGGCGTTTGCTGGGGCTGCCCCCACCTCCCGCACGGCTCCTGCAGGGCCAGCGGCTCTCCCCGCTGAGGCCTGCGCGCGCGCGCTCGCCTTCAGCCTGCCGTGGCTAGCTCCTGAGGAGCAATTTCTGGGAAAGGCATCGTTCAAATATACTGCATCGCACAACCCCTTACGTTCTGCAGGGGAGAGATGAGAGGGGAATTGGCGCAACGCAGCCCAGCAGAGAAGAAGCACAGAGCGTCACGGGTGAGGTGGAAGGAGTCCCTACAGTTGGCGTATGGCAAACTCTTCCTGGAGCAGCCCGTCCCTCGACAGCCAGCCCCCGCCTGCCCGCCGCGGCTGGAGCCAGGCCCATCTCCCAGGCCGACCCTCAAACACTCCTGGCGAGCTCGCTCGACCTCATGCACACCGGCGTTACACCGCCAGCACCGCTTTGCAAGTGGTTGGTGAGCTCCACGCTTGCACGGTGAATAACAGCAAGAGCAGAGCTTCATCGTTACTTTAGCACGACCAGCTGTCGCCGAAATGCACCAAGTCTACATCGGTCTAAGTTACCACATGGCCAGAGCAGCGACCGCTTCAGAGCCACGGCTCTGAGACCTCTCGGCCTCCTAAAAGACTTGTTCGCCACGAGCACAGCAGCGACTCCCACCCTGCACCTACTCAGCACAGCCTGTTGCATTACTCTTCTAACCCGCCAGAATTCAGCCGCTGCTGGGCAGGTTTTGGTGGCACCAGTGCTCTTTTTTCCATCGTTGCTACCCAGACGCTTTGAAGCAGTTGAAAGCAGCCTAGCGTAGCAAATTTGGGTAGTTTACACTTCCTTGTCTTCTTTGGGGTTATTCTAATGCCCATGTCGTACAGTTTAAATTCATAATGCTTTGTCTACACCCAGAAGCCAGGAGGGTGGTCACATCCTTTCTTATCCCCTAAAGAGGGGTGGCATTTCAGGTAAAGCCATGGTGATTCTAAGCTGAGATCTGTGGGCAAGAGACATAAAAAAAATGGGAGGTGGAATATCTTTTCCTCTTGACAAAGAACAAGCAGAGAAAGAAAACCCTCTGCCTACTCTTAAAGAGGCTTTTTTCTTGAACCAATAGGTGGTATAATTAGATGCCCTGGCATGCTAGAAAATATTGACAGTAACATCTCCAGATAACTTGGTTGCAGGGCTCCGTACCAGGAGAGCTTATCATGGGTTGGTTTTGTGTTTAAAAAAATCCTCACAAATGCCAGATTTTCCAGCATTATAAAAAGAGCCAGCTAATCAGTTTAAACCTCCCTTTCTTTATGAAGAAAGCACTGTCAGTCTGAAGCTAGTAAGTCAATTTATAGTAAGACAAATGGGGAACTTTTCCTTAAGTCTCGGCTAAGCACTACAGCCCATGAAAGAACTTTTATTTAAAAATCATTTGAGCTTTAAAAACTTTTGATCTGCATTTTTATTTATTGTTTGTGAAAAACTTACCAGTCTCTGGTTTAATTTCCAGGATTCCTCTTAGGCTGTACCTGCCAGAATTACTGAAGCCATAATCTCCGTGACAGAAATTCAGAATGTTGAATCAATAAGGAATAGAAACCAGTGCATTGTAATCTGAAAACAATAGACTGGACATGTAATACCAGGGTATGAAACATCCCGTACAGTAAGTGTACTTCAGATGTTTTTAAGTGGAAATGTACTCTCTAAATAGCTGGTAAATTCTGCTGAGCAGGCCGTCAGGTGTGAATCTTAGGTCACACAGCTCTCATATATCCCTGTGAGAAATGTGGAGTAGTTTCTATTGTAAGTTGTGATGGGAGGTTATCGTTTATTAGGAGTAAATTATGGATAAGATACTATTTGCAGAAAAAATACAGGACTGGAAGAGACCTTTTGGAATTGCATCCTATCATTTTTTCTTTTAACTATGCTGTTCATGCTGCATCATAAAACTAGGTCCTTTGCCCCATTATTCCTGTTTAAAAAGTAGTAATGTCACAGCCCAGCCTGAATTATAAATGGTTTGTATATCCTTTTTCCTTCTGCTAACATCTCTTCCACTTTGAATTCCTCTTGCCTGGCCAAAATACCACACACAGTTCTGGGTGAAGTGCCTTCTATGTTTACATTTCCCTATTTTTTCATCTGCTACACCGTAGGATGGTTCCTGCTTATGTTTTATTCCTGAAGCTGTCTTGTGGCTCCTAAGCATCCAATGGTTAGCTAACACCTTTTCCTTGGAGGTGATCTCTGATATCTCCAGCTGTAAGAGTTCTTCTTTGCCCCCACATAACCAAATTGTCACTTGTTAGCACTGTGTTTTGTACCAATCATTCCATTTCCTTCCACTATGTTGGCCGGTGTCACCTGACTTAGTAGTGCCTCTCAGCTTTTTGTCATCAACAAACAGTCACGTACTCTTTTTGTGTCAAGACCAGAAATGAAAATGTTAACTAAAATCAGTCTGACACTTGATCCTCAAGGGAGTCCACTAGTCACCTGTATTCAACTATACAGCACTTTTTTCAGCATGGATATTTGTTGCTTTCATTTTTTTAGCTCCTCGTGCCCTCCCCATACCCGTCGCTTACAGTTTTTTAGAAAGCTCCACTTTAACCAGAAGATTTTTTTCCATTGCAGTGCACCAACTCTTTTACTGAATTCCAGTGCGATTAGAGATAGTTGATCTTTCTTTTCAATGGAATCATTCACCCTATCAAAAAAGATATTAGTTGGGCACAATCTACCATGATAAACCCATGTCATATTTATTGTATTTTCAAAATACTCCCTATATACTCAGAGAAGATCAGGATCTTTATAAAACGCAGCCAGTCTCTTCTTTTTAATTCAGGCCAGTAGAGGGAGTGATGACTGCTATATGTAGAGTACACAAACAAACCCAAGAGAAAAAAATAGGACTCCGTCTGCCTGTCGACTGTCTGTCTCACTGCTAATAACCCTAACCATCAGCCTATAGAGTCATGCTTTTTCTAGCAGCCAGGATGATAGCAAGTCCAATCAGTAGAACTAACTTTATAGTCTGATGACAACTGCATTAGAGTGAGAGGTGGGAGAGGTGAGTTTGAACCCCGTCCCACTAAAGTTAGCTTTAAGGTCAGGTTTGCCACTTCTAGGATGAACACACTACAGAAGTATGACAATTCTTTCCTGTAATACCTCTTTAAAAAGAGTAAATAACAAAAGAAGTGCAAAGGTCGTTGAGATTTTCATCACAAAGTACCTGGGAAACTTCAAATAATGTATTAAGCAAAATGAATATTTTTCATTTTGATTAATTTTGTAAAATCTTCTGTCCCTCAGAAGATGAGGGCCCTCCTGGGCCCTTATTCTAGGCAAGGTGCAACATGCCCTATTTCTTTTCTATTTCATTCTAACTCAAATCAATAGTGTCAGTGCTTACTGTAATAGTAGTTTTCCAGTGAACAGTAGCCTGAAGCTGGTGGTGTTTGGGTTTTTTTTTTAACAAACTGTTATAAGAATGGGGGCTTTAACAATCACATTTGGTTTACAGTTTATCCATGACCTCTGAAACTGATTTCATTTTTTAAATGCTTATTTCTCACCTTACAGGAACCATACAGGACCCTCCATAATCCTTGAAGACTGATACTATGTGATTGGAACAAAAATAGCACAGCACAGATGGTTAAGGAACGGGACAACAAAGACAGTTCAAGATGCTGCTGGAAGCAAACTACACATTCAGTTAACTGGAGTTTAAGTATTACTTTATGCTCTCTTGCTGTTCTTAATGCTGCTCAGGGCAAGCAGCCTGTGTTGACACAGTGCCCTTTGCTTCCAAAGCTCCAGCTTTGTAAGGTCATTCTCTCTTTGCTAATCAACAAATATAGGTCCACTTTTGTTGTCCGAAAAGCGGATTCGTTGCCTGGTGTGCAATAAGCCAATAATTACACACTCAGCAGAGACATTGGCTTATTTAGCTCAGAGTTGCGCAAGCCTGGGTGCTCGGTGGTTTCCCACAAATCAAGCACCCCCCTCCAACTTTTCAAGTAGCATCAAGACAAACACATTGGCAGGTTTGCAGCTTTCCCTTTTGCACTGATTGGTTAGTGATTTCTTCATTCCCTGGCTCCCACCCCTGCCTCTCAAGGTCCTGATGAGGGGAGATAGTAATTTCAGCAATTGACACTGCCCCAGCAGGGTCAGTAGGTGTTATCTCCCAAGGTCCTGACGAAGAGGATATAATCCAGACCCCTTAATTAACATTGTTTCAACAGTGAGAGGAGGCTTTGCTTCCCAAGGTCCTGGCGCCCAAGCAGGCCTTATTTCAAAGCCTTGACATCCTCCCTTTCGGAGAGTAGGGCACAGGAATGCAGACTGCTTGTAACTCCCTTATCTTTCCAGCCTGCGCCAGCTGTGGGGCCCTTTCTTACTGAACTAGGAGTACGGCCTAAGGCTTCAGCACATTTAGCTACTCATGCTAAGCAAGTGTGCGGCCTAAGGCTTCAGCAAATTTAGCTACTCATGCTAAGCAAATTTTATCTAAGTGGCTACCTCTAGACAGCTTCAGTTTTTTAGAAAAGAGAGATAGAAGTTATCCTAATCTACCTACTTCAAACATTCTTTCTGAGCTTCCCAGGGTTGTCTTGTAACAATTCCCCCTTTTGAGACTTAGATGATCATATTAGTCTCACTCTTTTAAAATCTTTCCCATATTACTTTTGTAAATGCATTGAATCACTACATAAATGCATACAAAAACTACTAACACCATTCCCAAAATTGTTAAACAGTTTTTAACCCGTGAGCTTACATCAGGGAACCAGGAAGTCAACCATTTCCATGTTTCTTCAAATCCGAAAGAAGTATCATCTTTCTGAACCCCACGTAAGATTTCAGTCTGCTTCCAGATTTCATTTAGATCGGCAGAAATTCTCCTGCTTTGATCCACATATACACAGCAACCAGTGTTTATTACTGTACATACTCCTCCCTGAGATGCCAATAACATAGCAATTTTTATAACCTCCTACCTTAATGGCTCCAGTACAGTTGATCGGTTGTTTTCCATAAAGTACAGTTTTCTCCCACCATTTATTACTATTATTACATCTTCGGATACATTGATAATAATCTCCTGTCACACTCTGGAATTCCCATTCCTGTTCGGTTGTTTCATCATATTTCCTTTGATCACTGTCATTTCTTATCTGTTGTATAAATTCCATAAAGGAAAAATTAAGAGGCACTCCAATTAGCGGGAAGCCCTTGTTGGAATGGCCAGGGAAGTGGGTACGCACCCAGCAATCCCTCCGGTTAACTAGCTTCATAGATTTCGTAATTGCTTCCAAATGGAGATTGTGACTCCAAAATCCTTCCTGATTCCCTTTAATTGCTTGGCTCAGGGAACCTAGAAAAACTAACCACCACATTTCTCCCCTGGTTGTTAAGGAGAACATCATTTTTACACAGATACCATAACAACGATATTAACCCTATTCCTAACAAACAGATTAAAGCAATTCTTCCCTGAAGACAATCTAAATTTGAAACCGATTCGCTTCTAATACAACTCGTAACATTAAAGGCTGAACTTGTTCAGCTTTCCACATCTCTCGAGGCACTGCTTTCACTCGGGTGTAGTGGATCCAGGAACCAATTCCCTGCAGTTTCACAGCAGTATTTGTTGTTAGTAGTACAAGATATGGTCCTCTCCATTTTTCTGTCAACGGCTCATCCTTCCAGGTCCAAAGATGTACTTGATCTCCCGGCTGGAATGAATGTACAGGTGAATCTAAAAGTACGGGAGATCTTAACTGGATGTACCTACGGAGAGAAGTAAGAACCTTTGCCATAGACAAGAGAGAATCCCTTAAAATTTGATCGCCCTTAACGTGCATCTGAATGTCATTTCCAGTTAAATTGACAGTGTAAGGTTTACCATACAGAATCTCAAATGGACCAACTTTCTCCCTAACCCTGGGGGTTATTCTGATTCTTAATAATGCCAGAGGTAAAACATCAGTCCATTTCATCTGAGTCTCCTGACACAATTTTCCTCTCTCTCTCTTCATTGTTTGAGTCATTCTTTCCACTTTTCCACTGCACTGTGGCCTCCAGGGGGTATGTAAATCCCATTTAATTTGTGCTATTTTTGAGATTTGCTGTACTATTTCTGCTATAAAATGAGGTGCCCTATCCAAAGAAAATCCTTCTGGTACCCCAAATCTTGCTTTGATTTCTTTTAATAACATTTTCACTACCTCCCTTGCTTTATTGGTGCGACACAGGAAAGCCTCAGGCCATCCTGAAAAGCTGTCAACAATTACCAACAAGTATTTATATCCATTACAGCTTGGTAATTCAGAAAAATCAATTTGCCAGTAATCCTCAGGCATGACGCCCCTTTTTACTTCCCCTGGGGAGGGGGGGGGCTTCTTCTGAATCTTGGGATTATTTCTAAGACAGATTTCACATTTTTGTGTAATACCCTTTGCAATTATTAACATACTAACTCCCACAGCAACTCTTTTACCTGTTTCAACCGATGCCTCGGCTCCCATGTGGCTACTATCATGTATTTGCTCCATCAGCTTCTTCATTATCAGCAAAGTTACCACACATTGTCCAGGAGATGCTACCCACCATCCTTCGGAAGTCTTGATGCATTTCAGTATTTCTGCTAATTTATTTTCTTTTTCAGTGTCTACCGGAATTTCCATTCTTAGCGTTCTCTCTGGAACTAAGGCTGCCACCGACACGAATAGTGCTGCCCTTTTTGCAGCCTCATCGGCCCTTTTGTTCCCTTTAACTATGTCAGTCTGTCTGGACTGGTGCGCTTTGCAATGCATTACTGCTATTTCTTTGGGGTTATTAGCTGCTTCCAGTAGCTCCATAATCTCCTTACTCTATTTTATAGGATTCCCTTGAGAAGACAGCAGTCCTCTTTCCTTCCAAATTGCGCCATGGGCATGTATAACCCCAAAGGCGTATTCTGACTCTGTAAACACATTGGTCCGTTTTCCTTCCGATACTTCCAGAGCCTGGCTTAAAGCAATCAGTTCTGCTTTCTGGGCAGATGTATTTGCTGGCAGCGATCTTGCTTCGATTTCTTCTTCCAAAGTGACAACAGCATCTCCAGCCCTTCTTTCTCCCTTTATTATAAAACTGCTCCCATCAGTAAATAATTCCCAATCTGGATTCTGCAATGGAATATCTCTCAAATCCGGACGGCTGGAATACGCTCGCGCAAGAGTTTGCAGGCAGTCATGAGCCAACCTCCCCTCCTCATCAAGTGGTAATAAAGATGCCAGATTAAGGGTATTAGACACTTTCATGGTTCCATCTTCTGGCTCAAGTATTACTGCTTGGTATTGCACCATCCTACTCGCGGATAACCAGTGATGCCCCTTCTGTCCTAAAACTGCTGCAACAGCATGTGGCACATAAACAGTCACCTTTTGTCCCAATGTCAATTTTCCTGCTTCTTGTATCAACAACACAGCAGCTGCAACTGCTCTCCGGCATCCTGGCCACCCTGCACTCACTTTATCCAAGTGTTTTGGAAAGTAAGCCACAGGTCTTTTCCAGTTTCCTAAAGTCTGTACGAGCACTCCCAACGCCTGGTGCCCTCTCTCATGTACGTAAAGGTCAAATGGCTTTGTTAGGTTTGGAAGTCCTAATGTGGGAGCACTCATGACAGCAATCTTGATTTCATCAAATCCTTTTCGGCACTCTGGAGTCCACTCCAGCAAGTCTCCCGGCCCCTTAACAGCTTCATAGAGAGGCTTTGCCATTAATCCAAAATTAGGTATCCACAGGCGACACCCCCCGGCCATTCCTAAAAATCCCCTAAGGTCTCGTCTTCATTTTCGGGGGGCGATCTGACAAATCGCTTCTTTCCTTTTGATTCCTAATTTTCTTTCCCCCTGGGATATTTCAAAGCCTAGATAGATTACGCTTTCCTTCGTGATCTGTACTTTTTTCTGAGACACCCTATATCCCGCTGTTGCCCCCAAATTTAATAAACTGATGGTTGTTTCTCTACATTCTTCAGTCGTGTCTGCCCCCAATAAGATATCGTCCACATACTGTAATAAGGTAGTGGTATCTGTCTTACCTTGCCATAATTCTAATTCTCTTGTGAGTACCTTACCAAAAATTGTAGGGCTGTTCTTGAATCTTTGCGGGAGTACTGTCCAGCACAACTGCTTTTTGCGTCTCGTTGTAGGACTTTCCCAGTCAAAGGCGAATAATTGTTGACTTTGTTCCTCCACAGGGATACAGAAGAAAGCATCTTTTAAATCCAATACTGTAAAATAGACATTTGAATCATTTGTTGTCGTTAACCAAGTGTGTGGACTGAGTACCACTGGGTGCACATCAGTCGCTATCTGGTTAATAGCTCGCAAATCCTGTACTAGACGATATTCTTGTGAATGTGGTTTTTTAACAGGCAGGATTGGATTATTGTACTCGGATTGACAGTCTCGCAACAGTCCCTACTTTAAGAAATTAGTAATGATAGGCTCCGGTCCAACACGGGCCTCTAACTTCATGGGATGCTGTTTTCGCCTTACCGATTTAGCTCCTTGTTTTAAGTCCACCTGTACCGGTTCTACATATCTGGCTCTCCCAGGTTTCTCCGTTGCCCACACAAAAGGGACTACTGTGTCCATTACTTCGGAGGGAATTGCGCTTGGTCCACTCTCCACCTGTTCAGAATCCAGTGCTTTCTGCAACATAGAGGCTTGTGCTTTCCAGGCGCCATTTTGTGGAATGTGCACCTGAACTTTGTTTTTATCAAAGGTTATCTGTGCCCCCAGTTTATTCAGTAAATCCCTCCCCATTAGGGGTAATGGGCATTCTGGCACATATGAGAATTCATGTGTTAACACTCTATTTCCTATTTTACATTTAATTGGTTGAAAGAAAGGTTTGACCTCTCGCTTTCCCGTGGCCCCAATTGCTGGCATAGAGAATTTACTCATTGGTCCCTTACAGCTGTCTAATACCGAATACATTGCTCCAGTGTCTACTAAAAATTTAACTGTTTTGTTCCCCAGCTTTACTGAAAGCAGGGGTCCGGCTGGGGAATCCAATTTCTCAACCCCCAGTCCCCATCAGTCTGAATCTTCTGTACTGATCAGGAGCAAATCTGCCTCTGGAACAGATACAGACGGAGGTTTCCAGTGATCTGATTGTTTCTTCGGGCACTCACTTCCCCAGTGCCCCTTCTCCCTACAGATCGCACGTCGGTCTCTCCTCAGTGAAATTCTATTTCCCAAATTCCCTCCTACTCTATGCCCTCTGCCACATCCTCGTCCTTTTGGAAAGCCTCTTCCCCGAGAGGAAGTTTGTGCCTGGGCAAATGCAGCTGCCAAGATTGCAGCGTTTTGCCTCTTATCTTTCAGTTTCTCCTTCTGCTTTTCCTTTCTCTCTGCTTCTTCCCTGTTATTGTACACCTTAGATGCAATTTCTATTAATTGCGACATTGACATCCCCAACATACCATCTACTTTCTGAAGCTTTCTCCTTCTAGCTGGTGCCAATTGTCCTACAAATAATGTAGTAAAAGTCGTCTGGTTCGCTTCGTCCTCGGGATCCAAGTCTGTCCATTTTCGGGCGGTTTCACATAACCGCTCGTAAAATGCAGAGGGATCCTCATTCTCACCCTGTGCGACTTGATATAGTTCTGCAATATTCTTGGGCCTAGGTACTCCATGCTTTACCCCATATAATATTAACTGTTGCTACTGTTTAGTCATTAACCTGCCTGCCCCTGTATTTTGATCCCAATCTGCTTCTTGGGCCGGCGGAAAACGGTTCGCTCCATCTCTAGCACTTTCTCTTTCATTTTCCTCTCGAGCTGTGTCCAATACCAGTCTCTTCTCCTCAGGTGCAAGCAAAGTATTTAAAAGCACCTGTAAATCCTGCCAGGCTGGGTTATGATTCGCAATTATCATTTTAAAGGATTGATACATCTTTTCTGGATTTTCTCGGTACGACCCGGCAGACTCCTTCCGATTCATTCAATCTGGAGTTGAAAACGGCACCTTCGCATCTACAGGCAGTCCGTCTGGTCCCACTGCTTGACGCAGCGCGGCCTCAATCACAGCATTTTGTTGAGCCCGAGTAGCCCGAGTTCTGCCTGCAATTGGGCTACATGCCTCACTTCCCTTACCTCTGCCATCGACACTATCTTGATCTCTTTCCGGAGAGACCAATAATTGTACATCCTCTTCCTCATCACCCACTTTTAAACATCTTTTCCCAATATTACAAGCAGAGCAACACCGAGGCATTTTCTCTTTGTCTTCCATCATCATTAACACATTGGAGTCAGAGACCAATAGCTTACATTTTTTTTCTTCTTTCATGATCATTTCTCAGAGAGAAAAACAAATCCACCTATGGGACCTCATCCCATTTGTTCTGTCTTCTGCAAAACAACATAAGTGGCAAAATTGTATTCTAGTTTAGTGTTCCCATTTCTGGCCATTTTCCCTCATCCTCCACTTTATACATTGGCCACCACTGAGTACAGTATTCCTTTCATTTTCTCCTTGTTACAGGATCCCCATCAAACTTATCCCAATGTTTCAGGATGCGTCCTAAAGGAGAACAGGGGGATACCCCTGCAGATTGTCCTGTTCCCATATTATTACCCTTAAAAGAACATTCTTACCAATTATGCTTTCGTACACTCCAGTCGGCACTGTCCAAATGTGTACAAAGCTTACATTGGGTTACCACAACCAATTGCCCCTATATCATACCCTCGATGCAATGTCTCTTAATAATTACTGCGTTGCACCTTTGAGCCGCTTACCCGCTCCGACTGGGCAGGGTGCGCGCGGAGTCCCCGAACAAAACGGTCGGTGCGCGCTGGAGTCCAAAGAGCAGAGTCTCCCCGCCGGGAACTGGCAAGATGATCCAGGCAAGGCTTTACAGGGAGGGTCCCATCTGGGTCACCAGAAAACTGTTGTCCAAAAAGCGGATTCGTTGCCCGGTGTGCAATAAGCCAATAATTACACACTCAGCAGAGACATTGGCTTATTTAGCTCAGAGCTGCGCAAGCCTGGGTGCTCGGTGGTTTCCCACAAATCAAGCACCCGCCTCCAGCTTTTCAAGTAGCATCAAGACAAACACATTGCCAGGTTTGCAACTTTCCCTTTTGCACTGGTTGGTCAGGGATTTCTTCATTGCCCGGGTCCCGCCCCTGTCTCTCAAGCTCCTGAGGAGGAGATGGTCATTCCAGCAATTGACACTGCCCCAGCAGGGACAGCAGGTGTTATCTCCCAAGGTCCTGACGAGGAGGAGATAGTCCAGACCTCCTAATGAACACTGCTCCCGCAGTGAGAGGAGGCTTTGTCTCCCAGGCTCCTGGCGCCCAAGCAGGCCTTATTTCAAAGCCTTGACATCCTCCCTTTCGGAGTGTGAAGCGCAGGAATGCAACCTGCTTGTAACTCCCTCATTTTTCCAGCCTCCACCAGCTCCGGGGCCCTTTCTCACTGGACTAGGAGTGCGGCCTAAGGCTCCAGCAAATTCAGCTAGTCATGCTAAGCAAGTTTTATACAAGTTGTGCGAAGCGGCTACCTCTAGACAGCTTGAGTTCAATAATTGACAGTCCAGGTCCCAAGGTCTTCAGTTAGGGATACGTGCACCTCCAGTTCTTTTGCCAAATTGGCAATACGTACCTAGAAATAAAACATTTTGATTTAATGTTTCTTTTAGGGCTTTAGCAGTTCTAGGATGCCCTTGATTAAAGAATGCTTCTTTTCAGAAAATAGAAGTTATCCTAAACTACCTAGTTTGAACATTCTTTCTGAGCTTCCCAGGGTTGTCTTGTAACAGTTTCCCACAAATCAAGCACACTCCCCCGCCTTTTCAAGTAGCATTTTTACAAACACATTGCAAGGTTTGCAACTTTCCCTTTTACACTGATTGGAGAGTAATTTACAGACAATTATACTACTGCTTACACACCAATTTACTACTACACATGCTCGGGGAGGGGTCTTCACCCGGGCGTGGGGCTTTTTGACCTGTGGGAGTGATTTTTTGTGTTTTATGGAGGACAGTTCAGTTAGGGATAGATGCACCTCCAATTCTTTTGCCAAACTGGCAACACGTACGGAGAAATACAGCATTTTGATGTAGTGTTTCTTTAGGGCTTTAGCAGGCAGAGTCCCAGCGGGGCGGGGGAGGAGAGCTGGGGCACAGGCTTGGCCCTGGAGCCCCCCCGCCTGTCAGCAGCTGCCCCCGGGCCAGCTCCAGAAGCGCAGAGCTGGCGCCGGCGCTGGGGCAGAGCGGCGGCAGCGGGGCGCGAAGGAGAGCAGCGAGCGAGGCCGGAGCAGGCGCTGGCGCGGAGCTGCCGAGCAGCGAGGCGAGCGCAGGGGCGCGAGCGTGTGGGCAGAGAGCCGGGCTGCCCCCGAGGGGCTCCTCGAGGGCGGCAGCAGCACCCCCGGCCGCCAGCATGCCCGGGCTGCCCGCACAGGGCGGCGCCGGCGCCGGCGCGCGGAGGGAGCGCGGGCCGCGGCGGGGGTGCGCGGCCCCCTGCGCCTCCCGCGCGGAGGGCGCCCCTGAGCTCACAGAGGGGCCCCGCGCTGCGCCGCGCCGCGCCCTGAGCTCACAGAGGGGCCCCGCGCTGCGCTGCGCTGCGTCGTGCTGCGCGGTGTTGCGCTGCGCTGCGCTGCGCTGCGGTGCAGTGCGGGGCTCTGCGCTGCGTCGTGCTGCGGGGCGGTGCAGGGCGGGGTGCTGCAGGGCGGGGTTTTGCGCGGGGCTGTGCCGCGCCGCGCCCCGCAGACGCCGCTCCGCGCGCGCGTTGCTCGAGGGCGCCGGCGGGGGGCGGCTGCTGGCGCCGGGCAGCATGGTGCGAGCGCGGGGGGCGTCCGGCGCCGGGCGGCGCCTGCTGCTGCTGCTCGGGCTCCTGGCGGCGCTGCGTGCCCGGGACAGCCGGGCTGCTCCGCGGGCAGCGCCGGGCCCAGGTAGGGCGGGCGGGCGGGCGGCGCCGGAGGCGGAGGCGGAGGCGGAGGCGGCGCGGCAGGCTGGGGGCGGCGGGGCCGGCTGGCGAGCGGCCGGGGCGGCGGGAGGCGGCGTCGGGGGCCGGGAGCGGCTGGGCGAGGCTCGTGGGGCCGCGGGGAGGGGGGTGCGCTGGGGGGCGGCGGGGGCCGGGGGCGAGAGCTGTGCCTGGAGCGGCGCCTGGCGCTGGCTGACGGGAGCTGTTGTCCCCGCGGGCGGTTGCAGCGGTGCCCGGCGGCGATGGCGATCCAGCTGCGTGGCCGGACGCCGGCGCCGAGCCTCGCGGACAGGCTGGAGGTGAGTCCTCGGGGGACCTGAGCTTCCCTGGCAAGAGCAGAAGCGTGCCTTTCCTGGCGCCGCTTTGGCCTGGCGCTGGCCGGGGAGCTCTCGTGCCCCCGCAGTGCGAATGCTGCTTCGTGTCCTCCGGCGCTGAGGGTTGCCCCTTTGCAGAGCGCTGGCTTCCTTGGTGGAGCTTAGAGAGCTCCGCGGAAGAAGGGGCCGAGGGGCCGCGTGTTTGTTTGTCTTGGGGGTGCTTGGGGGCTGTCTGTGGCAATACATGATGAGAACTGCTCCCATCGGTGGTTGCTTACAGATGTGGCTGAAGTTGAGGATTATCCAGCTTCTCAGCTGCATCCCGTTGCCGAGCCTCCAGGTCTTCCCAGGGGTACGTAGTCAGTTTTTACTTCCCTGAAAGAACAAGAACTTTCCTTGTGCTATTTTGCTCCCATGAAATTGTGCTTCATACTTCCTCTGGGGTCCAAGGGCTTTACAGCCGCAGGGGAGTCCCAGGGGTAAGTTGTGAGCATTTCTTTATTTGCTTTGTAGTATTTGCTTTGTAGAAGAAGCTTTTACGTTTCCAGCTTTTCCTGGTGGTGAGTGTAACTGAATAAGTCGTTGGCTGATGCTCAGAGGCACAGAAGAGCAGAGTGGGACTCGGGAGGCCTTGAGAGATGTGTCCCGGGGTGCTTTGCCTTGCAGGGTCTTTGTGCTGCTTCCAAAGCCTGCTGCAAAGCCAGCGGGCTTGCTGGGGTTGAGTTTACAGCTTGTGTGAACTCCGGGGTGTGCTCTCCCGCAGCAGCTCTGTGCCTGCTTAGATTTATGGCCATACGATGCCACTGCAGACACCCGCTAAGCGTTTGCAAGGTGCACATGAGCAGAAGTATGGTGTAATTATATGTTCCCCGTCATTCACCACCCTTCAAATCCGAAGTTGTCTATGGAAATACATGATGAGAACTGCTCCCATCTGTGTTTGGTTACAGATGTGGCTGTAGTTGAGGGTTCTCCAGTTTCTCAGCTGCATCCCGTTCTTGAGCCTGCAGGTCTTCCCAGGGGTATGTAATCAATTTTTATGTCCCTGGAAGAATAAGAACTTCCTATGTACTATTTTGTTCCTGTGAACTTGTACTTCCTACTTCCTCTGCAGGTGGTTCAAGCACTTCTGTGGAAGTATGTTGCAGCACATAATGAAAACTTGTCTTGTCTGTGTTTGCTTACAGGCCTTCCTGCAGGCAGGGGCCTTCCAGCTTCTCAGCTGGATCCTGTTTCTGAGCCTCAGGAGCATGCCAGGAGTAAGTGGTGGAGATGTATTCCCTTCCTGGGAGGAGCCTGTGGTTTCAGAGTTGTGTTCGTGGGCCGTGTAGCTTCAGTCCTTGGCCGAGGCTCATGCCTGCAAAAGAGCAGAGCGGGCTTTGGGAGGGCTTCAGAGATCTGCGGTGGGTGCTTTGCCTGGCTGCTCCAGCCTTGTGCTTTTCCAGTGCCTACAGCAAAGCCAGCAGGCTTGTTGGGGTTGAGCTTAGAGCTCAGGTGAACTCCAGGGCATCCTTTCCCAGCATGCTTGGATTTGTAGCCACGTGGTGCCTGTGCAGGCACCCGATAAGTGTTTGCCAAAGACTCAGGAGCGGAAGGGCAAGACGAGTGCCTTGCTGTAATGAGACATTCCATGCTCATTCGCTACCTTTCAAATCTGAAGCAGCATATGGAAATAGGTAACGAGAGCTCTGCTCGTCTCTTTGGTTGCAGATGTGGCCGCAGGAGATGGCTATGCAGCCTCTCGTCTGGATGGCCAGGCAGTGTCTGTGGGGAGTCGTACAGGTGAGTCGTGACTCTTTGCCTACTCTTTTGGGTTATTTGAAAGAAGCAGCATTTACTTGTGCGGATGTTGTTCATGTGCAATTTAACTTAATACTTTGTTTAGGTCCTCAGCGCAGAAAGTACAAGGCCCAGAGCAGAAAGTCGTCTGAGAAATATTCTAAACTCCTTCAGGACATCTTGAAGGACTTGGAGAGAGCAGCTGGTGGGTAGATTTCGCTCTGTGTTAAGGGAGATCATTGTAAACGTGAGGTTTTAGAAACAGCTATGGATAAGCTGTGGCTTACGCAGGAGAAAGGGATGGATCAGAGCCTCGCCGCAGTGACGCACCACGTCACACCTTGCAGGCATTGGCAAGCCGCAGAGCTTGTTGAGGGTCTCTTCTACAAGCGTGTTCTTCGCCGCGTTTGTTAACGTTAAGGTGCTAGAGTGTGGGAAGTGTCCTAAAGCAAGGCGGGAGCGGCTTTCTGAAGATGACTTTTGTCTCTGGTGTGTGGAGATGCTTGCAATTAGTCTCTGGGGAATCCCAGAGGTGAGGCGTGACTCTTGGTTTACTGTGAGAGGCGCCGTGTGCCTAGCCAAAGGTCAGGCAGGCCCCTCGGCCGCTGTGCGAATCTAGACCTACCC
Organism: Dromaius novaehollandiae; assembly: GCF_036370855.1. Lineage (NCBI taxonomy): Eukaryota > Metazoa > Chordata > Aves > Casuariiformes > Dromaiidae > Dromaius > Dromaius novaehollandiae. The sequence goes on from NC_088117.1 coordinate 262,605, forward strand.
AGGGCATGGCAACATCCCTTTCAGTGCACTGGAGTTCCTTTACAAACACGTGTATTGCCCCAGGTATTCTACCCTTTTCTCCTCCGTGTGTAATTACAGATGTCCCTCAAGTCACTGAAGCTTCTGCAGCTTCTCAGGGGCTGGAGCCTCTGCTCGAGCCTCAGGGAGATCTCAGGGGTAAGTAGTCTGTCTTCCTTTCCTTTTGATTCTTCTATTAGTATTTTCTCTTTTTTCCTCTTTTATTGCCCTCCTGGGGAATCCAAGGCGCCCAGCACACATGCCCTCCCTGAAGCCCAGGGGCACAGGTAGGGGCAGCGCTGGTTCAGGCTTTCACTGGCCGGTGGGCTCTTGCCCCTGAGAAGTGTCAGTGAGCTTTCTTGTCCGCCGGTGCCAAGAGACCAGAATCAGCCATAATAACACCACGGCATGTAAAATTGCCTGGGAATCCCAAACACGCAGTGAGATTATCAGTCCTGCAGAAGCCAGGGATGTATGGGATTGTCTCCTTTTGTCCAGGCCTTGCTGGTGACAAAGATGCTGAGGCTGCAGCACGTTTGTGAATGCGCCCTGAACACAGTGGCAAGAGCTTGGGGCTCAGTGTACCGTATGTGACTGTTACGCGTACTGTGTGGTGGAGTTGGCATGATGAGCCTTGGTCCTCAGGAGGCCTTTTTCCCCAGCTGAACCGGCTACAGGTTTTTCCTGCCCTCTTTGAAGGAAAGGATTCAATGTCATCTTGCCAATTCTCAAAAAGGCACCAAGTGGCATGAGAATGAGAGGTTCCCATGCAATTGTCTCGTCTCCCCACCCGTACAGCAGGTGTTGCTGCCTGTATTGGTTATCTGGAAGATTTTGTGCGCTTTGATTTTTCTCTACAAAGGACACATTGGGCTAGTGAGCAGGTGCCCACCCCGAAATGCCAGGTTTTGTTTCTGAGCTTTTTACTGAAGCCTTTTGAAAAGGATTGCCTCCTGAAGATACCATGCGGAAGTGATGAGGATCAGTGCCTTCTGATCAAGCTGTCTGGCTTTCTTTCCAAAGAGAATCATCAGGAGACCCTGGAGAAGGAGACCTTTCCGGCAGGAGGCAGTCACAGCCTGCCAGCCTCTGATGAAGAGAGAGAGGCAACTCAAGCAACAGGCATGCCAGGTACTTGCTGTCCATTGTCATCCGCTGTAGGAAATCAAAAGCCCTGTGTGTCTGCAGGCTCTTCCCTTGGGGCCTGCTACTGCACAGCATGTCAGTGGCCAAATGTTAAAGTCTTAGGGCATTGGAAGTGTTCTAAAGCAAGCCAGGAGCGGCTTTCTGAAGATGTTTTTTGCCTCTGGTGTGTGGAGATGATTGCAATTAGTGTGCCAGACATGTGCATATAAACCTTTGTGGGTCCTATGAGATAGCCTCACTTCCCACACCATGCAGCTCCCCGGGATTTCGGAGCTTTGCCGTTTGGGGAAGGAGGCAGTTTTAACCACATTGAGCGCAAGTTAGGAAACACGACTCTTAATCGACTAGACCTCCTGCCCCACCTGCATCTCAGAACTTGCAGGGAGTCCCCAGAGGCCCTAGGCACAAAAGGAGTACCAAGTGGGATCCCTGCTGTGAAAGGAGGTCCTAAATGATGCCCTGATTCACAGGCCGGGCAGGGGTTTGGAGGGAACCTCATGCCTCCTTCTGCATGCTGTGTGCCTGAGCAGTGCTGAGGCTTTACCTCTCTCTGATTCTTGACAGCGCTTCCAAGTGTGTCACAGCCCGGAGAAGCCCTGCACGACAGGAAATACGCCTTTTTTCCAAAGCACCGAGGTACTGAGCCGTCTTGCAGGGATGCCTAAGTGAGAGAGGAGTCCTGAAGACTGGGAGCATACGAGTGGTGTTTGGAAGACCAGAGGGCGAAGGAAGGGGAGGTGGTGCCTGTGCTGGAGAAAAGGCAAAGGGAGAGAGCCAGGTTCAGGTGTCGTCTTTGCCGCAGGCTGCCGCAGAGGTGCCCACCCTGGCTGCTGGGCTGAGCGGCGCAGCCAGCACCCACCATTTCGGTTGGAGCCGGGACGTGGTGTAGCCCGGAATAGCAGTGTCACTGGCTATGGAAGCAGGAGCCCAAGAGAGCCGGACTCTTTTCCCTTGGGGCAAGTGTGCTGACCTGGGAGGGAAGAGTCAGGGTGGCACTCCCTGGACCCGGGATGGCTTTTGTCCACGTCGCTCAGAGGAGTTACTGGTAAACCAGATGAGCACCCCTGTGTGCTCTCCTTCTGGCCTGATGAGTTTTGTTCAGTGGGCTGACTTGTCTCAAAGTGTCAAGAGGATGCCTCCGTGAAACAGCCCTTTTGAGCCTCAGAAGGGCGAGGGAGCACCAAAGGGATTGTGGGATGTGAAGGATTGCCAGAAAGGGAGAGCAAACCCCTCCAATTGGGAAACCTGGATTATGGCCATCCCAGAAGGTAAACAAGGCTGAGAGGCTAAAGAGAGACTCCAAAGCGTGCTGATTTGCAATGACCTGGGGACTTTGCTGCTACTGAAACCAAGCAAGTGTTGCCGTCCCCGAGATTTCCCTCCTTCAGAGATGCTAAGAAAGGGAAAAAGAAAATTTCCTGGGAATGTCAAACAGACTGTGAGATTATCAGCAGTGCAGAACACAGTAACATATGGCCTTGTGTAATTTCCTCCAGGTTTGGCTAGTGGGAGAAGTGCAGCTGCCGCAGAGCCAAAAGACATACGAAAGCATTGCACGGTACGCACTGCAACGGTCTTGGGTATCCTCTTGGCTGGAGCAGCGTTGTGTTGCCTAGTTATTTGGCTGATGAGGAGGAGGAAACGGTGAGTTCACTGTTTTTTTCCCCAAAATTCTGTATTAGACAGCTGCTATTAGTAAGGAAGAGTTTACAGATGTAGTCTTCTGGAGGGCAAAGTTAGCTGCTGACAGTACTCTGTTGAGATTTCTGGTGTAAGAATTTCTATTTGAGCCCTTAGTTCATAGCAATGAGTATTCTTTTCTGAAAGCCATTCTTACTGTTGCCAGTATTACCTAATACTGACACTGTTGCTAAAAGAGAAGACCCAGCCATAGACGAAGGCAAAGCCAAGTCAGGAAGAGAAACAAAGAAGGGCGAGATTGCCATAGCAAGTAAGAACTGCAGTAGCTACAGTCCACTCTGAGGGAATTTGGGAAGAGAAATCACCTTGTTATCTAATGCCATTAATTCCAAATGTGCTCCTCAGCCTAGCTGTCGGAGCAACTCAGGTGATGGTGATGACTCCTTCCCAGCTCTAGGCATGGCTCTGGGAAAGGACGCTGTAACATCTGAACCTGGACACTCCCAACGAGTGTGTTTTCAGTGCGGGCAGTGATTTTGTACTTTGGATACATATTGCAAAGAGCGTGTTAAGGGCATTCATGGCAGAAGAAGTTGTGATCTTGTTTCCTCGAGGATCCCCTGAGTAGTCGCTGTCAGTCAAATACTATAAGTTGAGTGTTGGTCTTTGTCAGGCACACTGCGAAGTGAGACTCTGCAGCTCTCCTAGATTCTGGCAGACTGTGCACGTACTTCAGTGTCTGCTGTTTCTCAAACGTAGATCCCCTTCCCAGCATGTGCAGAGAAGGCAGGTCAATGTGGTATGGGCCAAGAAGGACTTGAGAGGCCCCTGGGCTTGGGTGGCTGGTGCAGAGAAGCAAAACCAAAGCTGTGCGGGTGCAAGTGTGCCCTGTTTGCTACTTGTAGCTTTCAGTACCACGCTGCTGCTACTCAGGGGCAGGGTGCCAGGCCCCACGGGGGCTGCACGCCGCTCCCCCGGCACCCCCGCGTCAGCTGCGGCCCGGCCCAGCCAGGCGGCCGACGGGGCCCAGAGCTGCGGCCCTCGGAGCCCGTCCACGCCGCGGGGCTGCTGCAGCCCTGGCAGGTCCAGGCTCTCCTCTGCCCTGGGACCCACAGCCCGCCTGTCCTGAACAGCCACCTCTCCCCGCAGGAACCTCCGCGCAGCCCAGAGATCCAGACCAGATGCCGGCGGCCGCCTCTCGCGCCAGGACAACCGGCCCACCCGCCCCGGTGCTCCGGAGAGCCGGACGCAACACCAGCGGCCGCCACGCGCACCTGGAAGACCGGCCCGCCCACCCTGGCGCCCCAGAGAACCGGAGCCCTCACGCGCGGGCAGCCGCCCGCCCCGCCCGCCCCCCCCACGGCCCTCGCGGCCCCCCAGCACTGCCCCAGCACCTGGGCACCAGCAGACCGTGGCTGCAGCCCAGATGCAGCCGCTGCCACCCGCTGTGCCTGGTGCTGCCCGGCGCCCTCCCAAACCGCCTCCCCGGCCCCCCAGCCCCCTGCCTGCATTTCCCTCCTGCCCCCCTGGAAGCAGCTGGCTCTGGTCAAGACCCCGGTAGGGACTTTGGTCCAGTTGCTGAGGCAGCCAAGGATTATATAACAATAAATATTTAGAAACTACCCTGCTGCAGCAGAAGGGACACCAGTTTTCTTTTCTTCTTTTGGCAAAGTTAAATTCAAACCCAAATACTGCTACCTGTGTTACTTTTGTTTGCTTTGAGCCTCTGTTTCCTCCATCCCCAAGCTGTAAGGAGTAGAGCTGTGCACTGCTGGGGTTTAAAGAATGATGAGACTGCCCAAGCTTCTGAAGAAGCAGGGAGGTTTCCAGAGGCAGGGCTTTCCCTCCCCCAAGGGCTAAGGGGAGCTGGCAGGGATTTGAGAACCAGCAAGGCAGGGAATGAGTACAGAAAAGCTGGGGGGAGAAAACGCAGCATGAGAGACGTGACTGCAGGAGGAGAGGAAGTACTAAATCGTTGTTTTCACCCCCTTGCCAAAGAGCTCCACAGCAGAGAAGGCAGCTGCAGAAACCAGTCGCTCACACACTGCAGCGTCTCCAGCACACCCAGCTCAGCCTTTTAAGCAGAGCGGTGCCCTTGCCCTGCTGGGACTCCCCAGCCTGTCCTAGGGCTCCCAGGATGGGACTGCAGGGGAACTGCCCCTGCGCCACTGCCCCAAACCTGCCGGGCCACCCCGTAAGACTTTGGAGACCGCTCAGGACCCAAGCCACGCAAGCAGGACACCTCAACATGGTCCCAGGCTGCAGGAACAAGGCCGGCCAAACCAGCCTGAAACCACTGCTTGCTTCCAAAGGACCTGTTTGCGCTGGGCCGCTCCTACAGCAGCAACTAGCACCGCAGAACAGCAGAGGGGGGCGGTGGGTGCTGCGAACCCGGTGACATTTCTAAGGGGCAGCTGGCACAAGTGAGCAAGTTTTGGCAGCTCTGTGCACATGCAGAGGATGGGTTCTTGACATGCTTTCCTCCTCCTGCTCGCCTCTTCCTCTTGGGATGCACTTACACCCCTTGGCCCTACACAGAGACCAAAGGAGGAAGAGCAGCAGCGTCACATGATGCAAGAGACTCGCTGGGCCCAGGGAGGCCCCTGCCTAAACCACCATGTTCACACAAGCCAAGCATCGCCAGAGCAAGCCCGACACAAAGCCTCTGCTATTGCAGCTCTCAGTCCGCTCGGCGCCTGTGCAGCACGTGAGACCAGCCAAGGTGCGTTAATGACCTTTACAAAGCCTTTCAAAGCCAAGTTGCAGGAGTTGTTCTCACATTCTCCCTAGGAAGACAGCAATGTGAGGCTAACCCAGCAGGTGAGCCTCCCTCCAGCACCATACTTCCCACGGACAAGCAGTAGGGATACATAACACAGGACTGTTGAACTGAAATGGTTTTAGGCGGAGTTTGAGAGGCTGTCCTGAGAAAGCCCAGAGGCCAAGTTGGAGGGCAGGTGTGACGGGACTGGGGCATTCGTGACTCTGTCTCTTTGCTCACCTACAGAAGGGGATGTCTTTGTTGCAGAAGGGTAGTGTCAAGATAACCATCAACGGCCTAATTCTCTGGTATGCAGATAGTCAACGTTCTGGAAGTAGGCAGATGTCTGGGGAGAGGAAGTCCTCTCTCCGGACAGCTGCCAAGGTGACTGTGCCACTCTAGGCGAGCACTGAGACTGCTACTGAAGCAATTCTGCGCTTTCCTGCAAGGCAGCACATGTCTTTGCCCACACACTCCCCTTTCTCGGGGGCACACACCCAGAGAAGCCCACGCTGGCCTCCTTTGGTCAGCAAGAGCTACAGGGGCCTGGCCAGCATCCTAAACCCCCGTGCTGTTGAACGTGCAGCCAAAACAGAACGCAGTGAGCAACGCAGCTGTTATCTGCAAACAACTGCTCCGCGGCAAAGCAGAAGAAATGCCTCCCGGCAAGGGGGAAATAGGAACACAGACCAAACTGCCTTCTGAGGAAAAACAAGTCCCTAACAATGGGAGATGGTTCCAGCTTGAAAACTCTGGGGTGGGGAAAATTAAACCGGTCACCTGCCCCCTCGTCTCAAAGGAGTCTGCAAGGGAGAACACCCAAGAACACTGGCTTGGAGTCAGAGGAGCGCTCACTGGGGACAGGGAAATGACAGGAAAGGAAATGGCATTTCCCAGGAAGAGGAAGGAAACGGAGTCATGCCACGAAGTCCCTCAGACCAGCCCACTGCACAGGAGCCTCCTTCCCAGCCACCTCCAGAGGCAGAGGCGTTCTTTGCCTCCTCAGGTCTAACAGAGCCCACAGCAAAGTACCTCAGAGCTGAAGAGCAGCCTTGGCCTCTGCAAAGAAGGAGGCAACAAGCTCCGAGAAGAAACAAACACTGTGCCAGCGCTTGCACATCCAGACTTTCTTCCAAAGCCACCTCCCTGCCATTGGAAGCTTCAGTCCTGCAGGAAGAGAAGTATTTGCACCTCGGGCATATTAAACTCGTCTCCAGGAGGACAATTCACGTCATAGCCTGGGAACCGACAGAATCCCCCTGCGTGCTAGTTATGGCCAGGCTTGCACAACTGAGCCCTTCACGCTCCCGTGATGTCATTGTAGAAGTCAGGGGACGCACAAGCCAAAACATGAGGAAAGACAGAAATACCATTTGCATAAAGCTGCCTCCCTGCCTGTGCACGTTCTTCTGGGCCACCGACTCTTTCCTCGCAGACCTTTCCTGCCTCCCCTGCACCCAAGCTTTTGCGACTCGGGAATCACTCAACATCACCTTGACAGGGTCAGTGCTTCTGCTAGAAAACCCGGAGGGGCAGCTGGGCAGACTCAGCTCTGCTGCTCCACCACAGCCCACAAATCCCAAACCTACCAGAGGACAGGAAAAATGGAGGAAGCTCCCTGCCCTTCCTTTCTCCTTCCTGCCCTTCCCAAGGGTGATGTTGCCCTCATCACCAGGGCCACCAACACTCACCCCTCTCTCAGAGAGACACGTCCAGGCCAATACCTTCTTGCCAGGACTACAAGCCATCACTTAACTAAACCACAGGTGTCCCAGTTCTTCAAAGCACACAGTGCTATGGAAAATTATGCTCGCCAGCCACCATAACAGGGTCCGACCCTAGGTTCCCGCTGAGAAGTTCGGAGCCAAATCAAAGCATATTTAATACAATTTAATGATGCATGTGCAGCAATTGCAGCTGGAGCTAGGTGCCTCCCAAGAGGCACCCCAAACAAAGAAATCCCTGGGCAATTATACCCTCACAAGCTAAGCTCCCCACATCCCATGCAAAGCTTCAGACCAATCTCCATATCTGGCTCTGGGGGCTTTGTGTTCTTCGGTGGCTCCCACTGCTGTCTCTAGGCAGCCTGGTTTGCCTTATCTTTATTGTGGTGGCTTCTGCTGATGGACTTAGCTTCCTCGTAAGCTTCCTTATCTTTCCACCTTGAACCAGCCCTAGGGCCCTTCCTTACTGGACTAGCTGACAGTTCCTCACGTTATCTGAGTGCAGCCTAAGGCTTCAGCACATTTAGCTACTCATGCTAAGCAAGGTTTATATAAGTTGTGCTAAGCTGTTACCTCTAGACAGTTCCAGCTCAATATTCTTTAACAGTCCTCCCTTTGTTTCTGGTAAGCATCCCTGCTAATCCTTTAGACAAGAGTTCTCAAAGGCTGTCAAGGCATGCTATCACTTTCCATAATCTAATGTACAATAGGATCGTAAGTAATAGGCATAACATGGTTAAACTTAACACAACTACTCCTGGGTACAACACGTGAGTATGAATCCCTGTTGCAGTTGGTGATCATCCCCGAGGAGTTTCCCAACCATGATGTGCTCCGTCCTGCTTCACCCTTTCCAAGACGTCCTGTATCTCCTCTGTATCATGATGAGTGGCGATTAGAGCTTTTTGTCCATTGTTTCGGATGCGCTCTAGCAGCTGACGCAGCTCATCACGTTGCAGTAGTTTCTCCACCAATGTAAGATCCATTCCGATGGGGGTAAGTAGTCAAGCTTGACTCAGTGTGTAATTAGATTGTAACAATGGATAAGACGTACCAGGAGCTGAAGAACTAAGTTACCAACACAACTATTTGAGTGATTACGTGTCTTTACAGCAATGTCCACTATGAATATAAGACTACAAAGGGTTCTCATACATACACAGCCTTTCCCAATATATACAAGTACAGTCTAACTTTAACAGCAAAATTGGAACATAGTATGACAGTATATGGCCTGTCCCATTTGGGTTTTAACTTGGATTTTCATAAAAATACTTTAACTAAAACTTCATCCCCAGGCTGTGTAACAGGCACTTGTATTTCAGGTGGTGGGGACTGATACCACTGAGCATATTTTTTAAGATTTTCAAACCTTTTTTGCATACTTAGATCACACTGGCTTAGTCGTTCATTTCCGTCTAACAGGCTGCTCTTAGCTGGAATAGAAGTCCCTCGTATAGCTAAAGGTCTCCCACAGAGAATTTCAGCTGGTGGTAGTCCTACGGGTTGTTCTGGAGCATTTCGTACGTCCCACAGAGCAAAGTTTAGGGCTTCTGGCCATTTTAGGCCACTGTGTGTGCATACCTTTGCGATTCTTTCGTCTAATGTCCTGTTCTTTTTGCAGCCACGTATATTCCTGCACTGGCCCAGACTTTCTGTACTTGCCTAGCTACCGCCTCTGCTCCCCCATGAGCTTTCTCGTGAAACCACCTAGCTGTAGGAACTGCATTTTGGGGAGAGGCAGAATTGGTTTTCCCCCTAATTGTCCATATTTGTTAAAGAATAGCGAACTGAAACTGTCTAGAGGTAGCCGCTTAGCACAACTTATATAAAACTTGCTTAGCATGAGTAGCTAAATTTGCTGAAGCCTTAGGCCGCACTTAGATAAAATAATGAACTTTTACTTAGTCCAGTAAGAAAAGGGCCTCAGAGCTGGTTCAAGCTAGGAAGATAAGGAAGTTACAAGCAGTCTGCATTCCTGCGTCTCACACTCCGAAAGGGAGGGTGTCTGCAGGAATGCGTCTCACACTCCGAAAGGGAGGGCGTCAAGGCTTTGAAGTAAGACCAGTGCAGGGCATTAGGACCTTGAGGGACAAAGCCTTAGCTCACTGCTGGGGCAGTGTTAATTGTTATGATTTAGAATCACCTCCTCCTCAGGACCTTGAGACACAACAGTAAGACCCCACAAAAACAGAGGTACAACCGTCAGCAGAGACTGCAAAAAACAAAAATAAGGAGAAAAACAGCTTACCTCAGAATGATGATGAGACCCAATGAGGAGCAGGAGACCCCAGACCAAAAAATTACTATTGGTCTAACTACCATGTGAGGGGTGGGAAATGTAAGTTGAAAAAACTATAATTGCCCAGGATTTGTTTATGTTAGGGTCCCTCTTCGGAGGCACCCAGCTCGAGCTGTAATTACTGCACGCGCGTCATTAATATTTAATTTGTTTTGATTTGGCTCCAAAATTTTTCTGCGGGAACCTAGGGTCGAGCCCTGTTATGGTGGCCGACAAGCCTAATTTCCATAACAATATTCCATCATCATCTTGTTCTACTTCCCTTTGTTCCCATTGTTTCTTCTCTTCCACGGAGCAGGCCTTCTCATACATGGTTCTGGGGTCTATGACATTTGGCCATTCACTTTGGTTCATCCTTGGAAGTGCCACCACACGGCCTCTCAGAGGTTCATGGGCTGCAGCCTTTGCAGCGGCGTCAGCTAAAGCATTTCCTTTACTGATTTCTGTAGTGTCTTTAGGATGGGCTGGGCAGTGTATTACAGCAATTTCTTTGGGCCTTTGGACTGCTTCCAGCCAATTACGTATTTCTTCTGCACTGGCTATTTTCTTTCCTGATCATGTAAAAAAAAAAAAAAAAAATCCTCGTTTTTTCCATAACATCCCAGTTGCCTCACATATCCCAAAGGCATATCGAGAGGCACTGTAGATGTCAACTTGCTTCCTTTTCCTAGGTGCCCTGCACGTGTCAAGGCTACTAGTTCTGCGCCTTGCACACTCATTCATGTGGGAAGCAGTTCGGCCTCCATTACTCGTTTTTGGCTGACTACAGCACACCCAGTTTGACGTTGTCCATGTGGGTAGCAGGATGAGCTGTTTACAAATAGAACCAGATCCGGTTTTTGCAAAGGAACATCAGTTAAATGGGTTCTCGGCTTACTGGAAGTGTGCATTACCTGCTCACATTGGTGATGTTTTTCTCCATCATCAGGCAGAGGTATTAGAGTTGCTGGATTCAGGGTATTGCATCTTTTTAGGACTACATTATCTGCCATGAGGAGGATCAGTTCGTATCTGTGTGCCCGTTGTGGCCATAATGCCTGGGTCGCATATCGTTTAATAGTATCTCCACTTTGTGCGGCACATGAACTGTGACAGGGTGCCCCAGAATGAGAGGGCGGCTTCTCTCTCCCTATTGCCGCTGTTGCTGCCACCGATTTGGTGCAGGATGGCGCCCCTGCTGCAACCAAATCTAGCTGAGCAGAATATGCTACCGGTCTCTGGTGGGGTCCTACTTTTTGCCTCATTACTCTGCTGGCAATCCCCTTACGTTCATGTACCTATAAATTGAAGGGCTTTGTATATTCTGGGAGCCCGAGAGCAGGCACGGATGCCAAAGCTCCTTTCATAGTTCTAAAAGCTTGCTCTCTTTCGAGGCCCCACGCAATGGGTTCTGCTGCTTCATTTCTAGTGGCCTCTGTCAGGGGTTTTGCTAATTCTCCCAACCCAGGAACCCATGGTCTGCAACATCCCACAGCTCCAAGGAATCCTCCTAACTGTTTCTGTGTTACTGCACGGGGGAGTTTTATGATAGCATTTACTCTCTCTGGGTCTCTGGGAGTCGTTGCCCTTCTCTTAGAATGAACCCCAAGTACTCTACCTCTTTTTGACACAGCTGGAGTTTAGACGGAGATGCCCAGTGACCCTTTTTCTGTTAAAGTAGGACACAGATATGCAGAGTCCATTATACAGGTATCCTCATCCTTACTCGCTATCAGTAAACCATCTACATATTGCCTGAGAGTTGACCCACCCGGTAATTCTACATCTTTTAAATCATTCCTTAACACTTGTGAGGAAAGGGTGGGAGAGCCAGTGAACCCTTGTGGGAGGTGTGTCCACGTCCGCTGTTGCCCTTTCCATGTAAAGGCGAACAAGGGTTGACTACTTTCCTCAAGCGGGATCCTAAAGAAAGCAGCAGTTAGGTCAATTACAGGGAAACATTTTGCCCAACGTGGCATTTGTAAAAGCACTGTGGAAGGATCAGGCACTACTGGGGGAGGGGTCACCACACGTTGATCGATTGCTCGCAAATCTTGGACAAACTGGTATTCTGGATCGCCATCAGAATCCCGCCTGTGCTTTTTAACTGGCACAATCGGAGTGTTGTATGGGGATTCACAGACCCTAAGGAGACCCAGTTTTACATCGTGATCCGTTTGCTTTCAGATACTCTTCTTGGCTTCTTTGGGGGTAGGGTATCGTTTAACCGTGGCAGGCAATCCCCCCTTTGCTTTTATCGAGACTCAGCTAGCTGATTTCAACAGTCCACCATCCATTCCTCAAGAGCTCCATAACTTCCCAGGAACTGATTCTAAACCTATGGGAATTTGCAGATTAGTTGTCTCTGGCTCTGGTGTCTCAGCCACAACACATGAGCCCATTAGTACTAATTTTATCCCTCCCGGCTGTATATTTTATCCCTCCTGGCTGTAAGCAGATCTGAGTATCCAAGGCTTGCGGGAGATCTCTCCCTAAAAGGCAAGAGGGTGAATCTGTGGAAATCATGAAATGTCCCCACACTCCTTTACCTCCAACAGTGAGCAATAAGGGCTTAGTTAACGCTCATTTGCCTTTTCCCATCTCTCCTTGTACTATTATTTCATCTGACGATTTGCATCCTTTAGGCTCAAAACTCAAAAGGGAAAGAGTAGCTCCGGTATCCACTAGATAGGGCACTTCTAGACCTTCTAGACTTGCCACTATCTGCCCCCTGACATCCAAATCTATATCCCAGGAATTTACCCCAATTTCCACAGGATTCACTGTTCACTCCTGATGATCAAAGGCTCCCTGCGGCGGCCATCCTTCTGCCGGGTTACCCTCCTTAGTCACCAACGGCCAATCCTCCTGACATACTTGGATCAACCCTTTTTTCCTTTGATTCTTACTACCATCAGTCTTACTCCAGTTTTGCAAAATTTCAGCCAAGGGCCACCCAACGTTCTGGAAGTAGGCAGATGTCTGGGGAGAGGAAGCTGCCAAGGTGACTGTGCCACTCTAGGCGAGCACTGAGACTGCTACTGAAGCAATTCTGCGCTTTCCTGCAAGGCAGCACATGTCTTTGCCCACACACTCCCCTTTCTCGGGGGCACACACCCAGAGAAGCCCACGCTGGCCTCCTTTGGTCAGCAAGAGCTACAGGGGCCTGGCCAGCATCCTAAACCCCCGTGCTGTTGAACGTGCAGCCAAAACAGAAGGCGGTGAGCAACGCAGCTGTTATCTGCAAACAACTGCTCCGCGGCAAAGCAGAAGAAATGCCTCCCGGCAAGGGGGAAATAGGAACACAGACCAAACTGCCTTCTGAGGAAAAACAAGTCCCTAACAATGGGAGATGGTTCCAGCTTGAAAACTCTGGGGTGGGGAAAATTAAACCGGTCACCTGCCCCCTCGTCTCAAAGGAGTCTGCAAGGGAGAACACCCAAGAACACTGGCTTGGAGTCAGAGGAGCGCTCACTGGGGACAGGGAAATGACAGGAAAGGAAATGGCATTTCCCAGGAAGAGGAAGGAAATGGAGTCATGCCACGAAGTCCCTCAGACCAGCCCACTGCACAGGAGCCTCCTTCCCAGCCACCTCCAGAGGCAGAGGCGTTCTTTGCCTCCTCAGGTCTAACAGAGCCCACAGCAAAGTACCTCAGAGCTGAAGAGCAGCCTTGGCCTCTGCAAAGAAGGAGGCAACAAGCTCCGAGAAGAAACAAACACTGTGCCAGCGCCTGCACATCCAGACTTTCTTCCAAAGCCATCTCCTTGCCATTGGAAGCTTCAGTCCTGCAGGAAGAGAAGTATTTGCACCTCGGGCATATTAAACTCATCTCCAGGAGGACAATTCACGTCAGAGCCTGGGAACCGACAGAATCCCCCTGCGTGCTAGTTATGGCCAGGCTTGCACAACTGAGCCCTTCACGCTCCCGTGATGTCATTGTAGAAGTCAGGGGACGCACAAGCCAAAACATGAGGAAAGACAGAAATACCATTTGCATAAAGCTGCCTCCCTGCCTGTGCACATTCTTCTGGGCCACCGACTCTTTCCTCGCAGACCTTTCCTGCCTCCCCTGCACCCAAGCTTTTGCAACTCGGGAATCACTCAACATCAGCTTGACAGGGTCAGTGCTTCTGCTAGAAAAATGGAGGAAGCTCCCTGCCCTTCCTTTCTCCTTCCTCGCACATCCCAATGCCCGTGCTTTTCAGACTTCAGCGCTGCACTACTGCCCCACCATAAACCGAGGAGCAAAAGCAAGCCTCAAGCTAAAATGGGCAGAGCTGTGCAGGACGTGGGCTCCTCCAGCACACCCAGCTCAGCCTTTTAAGGAGAGCCGCCCTGGCTCCCTGGATGGGTGCTGCAGGGCAACGGCCCCTGCACCGCTACCCGCAACCTCCCAGGCCAGCCCCGCAATGCACACTGCCATTAAGCCGAGAACCGATTTAACTGATGTTCCTTTGCAAAACCCGCATCTAGTTCTATTTGTAGACAGCTCATCCTGCTACCTGCATGGACAACGACGAACTGAGTATGCTGTAGTCAGCCAGGAATGAGTAACACAGGCCGAACTGCTTCCCACAAGAAAGAGTGTGCAAGGAGCAGAACTATTAGAACCAACTCTCTATCTGCCTTTTGAAAAGAACGAGGATTTTTTAATGTCATCAGGAAAGAAAACAGCTAGTGGAGAAGAAATATGTAACTGGCTGGAAGCAGTCCAAAGGCCCAAAGAAATTGCTGTAATACACTGCCCAGCCCATCCTAAAGACACTACAGAAATCAGTAAAGGAAATGCTTTAGCTGACGCCGCTGCAAAGGCTGCAGCCCATGAACCTCTGAGAGGCCGTGTGGTGGCACTTCCAAGGATGAACCAAAGTGAATGGCCAAATGTCATAGACCCCAGAACCATGTATGAGAAGGCTTGCTCCGTGGAAGAGAAGAAATAATAGGAATAGTGGGAAGCAAAACAAAGTGATGATGGAATATGGACAATTAGTGGAAAACCAATTCTACCAAAAAAAAAAAAAAAAAAGAAGAAGAAGTAATTCCTATAGCAGGTGGTTTCACGAGAAAGCTCATGAGGGAGCAGCGGCGGTAGCTAAGCAGGTACAGACAGTAAGGGCCAGTGCAGGAATTTACACGGCCGCACAAAGAATAAGCAATAGCTGCCCAGCCTGCCAAAAGTTCTCGAGCAGCAAACCAAGCTTGGAGGTAGGGGGACGACCGTGGGCCTGCTTCCCTTTTCAAAGGCTACCAATAGATTACGCGGATATGCCATCCACCGATGGGTGCAAACGCTTGTTAGTGATAGTAGATCAGTGGTCAGGCTGGGTAGAAGCTTTCCCGACAAGAAAGGACGATGCAGGAGGGGTAGTAAAGCCTTATTGAAAGAAATCATACGCAGGTATGGGGTTCCAGAAGCCATTGATTCAGACAGGGGCGCTCAATTTATGGCAGACATAGTCAATCAATTATATAAATCCCTAGGAACAGAGAGAAACCTCCCTACTCCCTACCACCCACAATCTTCAGGAGAGGTCTAATGTCCTGTCATTCTTTCGACGAAAGAATCGCAAAGGTATGCACACACAGTGGCCTAACATGGCCAGAAGCCCTAAACTTCGCTCTGTGGGACGTACGAAATGCTCCACAACAACCCGTAGGACTACCACCAGCAGAAATTCTCTGTGGGAGACCTTTAGGGACTTCTACTCCAGCTAAGAGCAGCCTGTTAGACGGAAATTTTGCTGTTAGACTGTACTTGTATATATTGGGAAAGGCTGTGTATGTATGAGAACCCTTTGTAGTCTTATATTCATAGTGGACATTGCTGTAAAGACAAGTAATCACTCAAATAGTTGTGTTGGTAACTTAGTTCTTCAGCTCCTGGTACGTCTTATCCATTGTTACAATCTAATTACACACTGAGTCAAGCGTGACTGCTTACCCCCATCGGAATGAATCTTACATTGGTGGAGAAACTACGGCAACGTGATGAGCTGCGTCAGCTGCTAGAGCGCATCCAAAACAATGGACAAAAAGCTCTAATCACCGCTCATCATGATAGAGAGGAGATACAGGAAGTCTTGGAAAGGGTGAAGCAGGACGGAGCACATCATGGTTGGGAAACTCCTCTGGGATGATCACCAACTGCAACAGGGATTCATACTCACGTGTTGTACCCAGGAGTAGTTGTGTTAAGTTTAACCATGTTATGCCTATTACTTATGATCATATTATACATAAGATTATGGAAAGTGATGGTATGCCTTGACAGCCTTTGAGAACTCTTGTCTAAAGGATTAGCAGGGATGCTTACCAGAAACAAAGGGAGGACTGTTAAAGAATATTGAGCTGGAACTGTCTAGAGGTAACAGCTTAGCACAACTTATATAAACCTTGCTTAGCATGAGTAGCTAAATGCGCTGAAGCCTTAGGCTGCATTCAGATAACATGAGGAACTGTCAGCTAGTCCAGTAAGGAAGGGCCCTAAGGCCGGTACAAGGTGGAAAGATAAGGAAGCTTACGAGGAAGCTAAGTCCATCAGCAGAAGCCGCCACAGTAAAGATAAGGCAAATCAGGCTGCCTAGAGACAGCAGTGGGAGCCACTGAAGAACACTAAGCCCCCACAGCCAGATATGGAGATTGGTCTGAAGCTTTGCATGGGGTGTGGGGAGCTTAGCTTGTGAGGGTATAATTGCCCAGGGATTTCTTTGTTTGGGGTGCCTCTTGGGAGGCAGCCAGCTCGAGCTGCAATTGCTGCACATGCATCATTAAATTGTATTGAATTTGCTCTGATTTGGCTCCGAACTTCTCAGCGGGAACCTAAGGTCAGACCCTGTTATGGTGGCTGGCGAGCATAATTTTCCATAGCACTGTGTCCTTTGAAGAGCTGGGACACCTGTGGTTTAGTTAAGTGATGGCTTGTAGTCCTGGCAAGAAGGTATTGGCCTGGACGTGTCTCTCTGAGAGAGGGGTGAGTGTTGGTGGCCCTGGTGATGAGGGCAACATCACCTTTGGGAAGGGCAGGAAAGAGAAAGGAAGGGCAGGGAGCTGCCTCCATTTTTCCTGTCCTCTGGTAGGTTTGGGATTTGTGGGCTGTGGTGGAGCAGCAGAGCTAAGTCTGCCCAGCCGCCCCCCGGGTTTTCTAGCAGAAGCACTGACCCTGTCAAGGTGATGTTGAGTGATTCCCGAGTTGCAAAAGCTTGGGTGCAGGGTGTTGGGGACCAAGATTGAATGATGCTGTGTAAGACAGCGGAGAATCTTTAAGGCAGAAAGTAATGAAGTGGTAACTATGATTTGTGCCCCGAATGTGTGCACGTGAGTTGCCACTGATCATGTGTCTTCCTGCCTATGTGTCAGCAGTCACGGTGTGCCTTCCTGCCTACGTGTCAGCAGCTGCGGTGGGCCTGTCCTGCTGGCCTGTCCTGCCCGCCTGCTAGGCATCAGAAGACACCTTACCCACCTATCACAAGATGCCACAATGCCAAGCAGATACTTGGAGGAGTGGCTGAGCTGATGGCTATATAACCAGCCATTGTGTTTTCAATACAGGCTTTTTTGCACCATTCTTCTTGTGGTCCATGTCGTCGAATGCCACACTGCACGTTTTAGAAATGAAGCCTTTGACTTTTCATCAACTCAGCTTGGCTTCTTGTCCGCTAGCCACTGCCTCTGGTTTCTCCACACTGGCTCTCCTTGCACCTCCAAATTGGCAGAGCAGGCTTTGGACTCAGAGATGCCTTCCCACTGCGGATGTGAGAAGACAGGATCCCCTGGGTGAAAACACTTCTGAGGTCTCCCTTTCAGCTCCAGACCTTTCCTGTGGTCATAATCAAGATTTTAGTCTGAAGTCAGTCAAGACCTCAGCTGTGAAGTTCCTGTCAAAGAGGCATTTCTTTGGGGTTGGTGGGGGGTGCTTGGCTACACTTGCGTCTGCTGCCTTTCTTGGTTGGAGGTGCACTGAGTGGTTATGAGCTTGCTGACTCAGAGCCTGACATATCTATCATTTGCTTTGCAGAGTTCAATAACTTGTACATCCTATTACCTTAGTCTACAGCTCATGCTGTACCAGGTGGGACTTGCCTCCTGTTCCTCCCCTCATACCCTGGTGGCTTCAGTCCTCTTAATATCCCCATGTCATGCAGTGCCATGATTCTTTCTGTCCTTTGGAAGCCAGAAAATGCCCCAGAAGGACACTGTGGTTGACTAATGTGCCACAGACCAGCTTCCCTGTCAATGGAGATAAAAGTGGAAGTCCAAGCGCAGTTTCAGAAAGTGATGGACACTTTCTGGAGCTTCTCTAGTCCCTGCAGAGAGAGCGGAAAGGCCCTTAGGTCTCCTCTAGTCAATGGATAATTGCTCAGCTTTTACTACACCAAGCAGTTCTTAGAGGGTGAAGAAGAGGAAGAGGAAAAACTCCAGACTCTGTAGGCCTTTGCCAAAGCTCTCCAAAGTGCCCAGGTCAGGTACAACCTCAGTCAGTTTTTCCATCACAAGAATGCTTCGTATTAGACTTTCTCTTTCTTTTCAGCCTGTCAGAATTGCTGGACTGGGGACATTTGCTGTTGTTAGAGAGCGAGTACAGAATAGAAAGAATGACCTGGTGGTTGTTGAGAGACCAGTGTTTCGTCTTTCGAGGGCTATTGCAAAGGCTTATGATCTCCCGTATGACAACAAAGATATTCCTGGTAAGAAGAAAAACCCCTTTGCTCACTCTTGCAGCTGTGTCTGGAGCGATCCTCTCCTTTCAAAGCACCCCACCTTCTCTCTGCTGTGACCATCAGCCTGGTGTCCCCTGGGGAGAGGACACTGACACAAACAGTGGAGACATTTGCAGATAAACTTGGGGGGGGTGGGGAGGGGAGAGGGGAGAGGAATTCTAAGGGCAGTTGTGAAGTCCTGCTGTTTTCCTTCTTCATTCCAGCCATTTGACATGGCATGGCTAATCTTCTTCAAACCCAGAGTATATGGCCTGAGAGAAGAGATGCAATGGGCAAGCATCCTCCCCCTTGTCATGGGGACTGTCTCCATCCTCCCTGCTAGTCGTGCTGTCCTGTGTACTGTTCGTACCACAGGGCTGAGAGGCTTTCTTCCTATTTCTGTGTTGAAGAAATCATTGCTGTCCCCTTGGCATCTCAATTGTAAGAGAGCTTTGAACTTCTTCCAGGAAGGGATTACAGCACTTACTTTCAGGGAAATTACCAGAGGTACCAACCAACCTATACTCTGTATCACCTCTAGTCCTAGCAGATGCTGACTCTTTAGTTTATTCTGTTTAGCATTTCAGTAACGCTTTCTTCCTCTTGCACTATTTTCCAGATCATAACCACATTGAGCAACTGCAGTATGCTCGGATTGCCTCAGACATCTCCGTTTCTCAGAGGACAGTGGAGGGTTGCATAGAAAAGACCATGCGTCTTTTCTCTCTCTGCATAGAGAATGGCAAGAATGTTGCCTTTGTTTTAAATGATGTCGGCATGCTTGTTATCCAGGGAAAAGATGTGAAAATAAGATTTTATAAAGACTTTCTGAAAAGGCTGAATGGGACTGAAAAGATGCTAGAAGCTCTTCTTGGAGTAAGATTTCCATTTTTCTAGTACTACTTGGAGTTCTTTTGCACTTCTCTTAAAGGACAAGGGAACTCATAGCTCCTCTTTCCAAAAGAGGTCTAGCTTCTGGGGCTAGTCATGGACTATAGCTCTCTGTAAAGGCCTTCTCTCACATTCAGAGGTCTTGGCAGCAGAAGGATGTAAGAAAAGCTGTACTGGGTCCAATCAAAGACCCCGTGAGCCCACTCCCATCCCCAAGAAAAAGCCTAAGGGAAAGAGCCTAAGAAAAAGCTCTTTGGGCACCAGCAGAAAAGCTGGTGGGCTTTTCAAAAGCAGAAAAGCTATTTGGGCTGGTGCCACTCTGAGTTAACAGCATCAGGTGACCTTGCTGCTTATTAATGAGTTTCTGCTTTGGCCATGTTTGGGATTCTGAGGTAGTGAGTTTGGCAATTTCACCATCTGCTACACACAAACATTTCTGAGCCCCTGTTAGAAAATGCATGCCTAATCATTTCATGGGACAGCCCTGAGTTCTTGTGTCAGGAGAACTCATCATGCCCCCCTCACCTTCTCCCCGTCCAGCATGTCTTTCACAGCTGCTTCTTGCCTTGGGCGAGACCCAGAGGCACCGGCAGACATGAGCTCCTCATTCCCTCTGAGGGAGGAATGATTTACCCCAAGACGTGCAGCCAGGCTGCAGCACAGCCCTGGTTCCCAGCTCTGTCTCTCCCACCTGGCTCACTCTCTGGGGTCTTGTCAGCATGTTTTCTGGGCCTTTGCTCCAGTAGGTCCCCATCCAAGATCCGGACCCCCTCAGATATTTGGCACTCCCAGGTCTTAACAACTGTGCAAAGGAAAAGGAAGGACTATGCCTCTCTGTAACTCCAAGCTGCAGATGCAGTCATTTGCATCCTAGGAGAGACTTGGGGTTAAGCCCATATCTGAGTCCTTTGTTCTCCATTCAGGAACAGTCACAACAAGCCAAAAGACAAAAGCCAACACCCAGAAACCCCAGCTAATCAAATCTGCTTGCCTTCTTGGACTTCTCCATTAGAAAAGAATGGGCCTCCTGACTGAATCTCATGATTCTTGCCCTCAGAAAAAAGCCTGGTGATGCTACTACCCATTCCAAATTATCTATTTAACAGCTTCTCTTTGCTATTACTGTTATTATTGTTAATAATGAAGGAGCACTTGGTGACAGGGTTTCAGAGGGACAGGAGCAGGAGAGTGGCTTGCTGCCTCTGTGAGCAAGAAGACAATTTCCTTGGCATCATCTCACATGTCTCTGTCTCTATTGCAGATGCCAGAGATGAGGGATTCAGTCCTGTCAGGCACTGAGACTGTGGCTTCCCAGATCCGCTCTGGCAGTGTCATTGTCTTCCCACAGTGAGTATGTTGGGTTCAGCAGCCCCTGGCTGACCAAGCCAGGACCTTCTCAGCTTGCGTCTGGTTGTGCTGTCTTGCCAGGGCTTGTGAAGTCCTCTCAGGAAGTTATTCAGAACTAATCAGCAGTGGACCTCTATGATGCATCACACAGTTTCTGGATATAGTCTAGAGTAATGCTGCATATTCTGCTCTCTTACCAGAAATTTTACATTAGCTCCCTAATATCTTTGTGACCAGATTATTAACACAAGGTGCAAAGCAAATATGGAGCTCTTATTCAAACTGGAGTCTTCTGGTTTCCAGGTATGAACTCCAGATTGTGCAGCCTGCCATCAAAGGACCCGCAGAGCTCACCGAAGAACAGGAGGAGGAGAAGGATGATAATGGCAACAAAAAAGGTAGTGGAACGGTTGACACCTGGGTGGTGTTTGGACATCCTCCTCACTAATGGGACATTATAGCCAAGGCTACAATGCAAGGCATAGGCAACTTCATTTCATTTTGAAAGTTGGGAATTCCAATCCTGCTTTCTTAATTGTTCACAAACATACAAGTATCTTTGGGCTGAACACACCAAAAGAGTGAACTTGCACACACGAGATCTTTAGAGAGATCCCAAAGTCTGTGCCTTCATGGGAATTTCTCCCTCCTTCCCCGCAAGGCTCCATTTAGTCACCAGCATTTCTCAGCAAGGCCTCCCCCTGCTTTTCACAATATAGACAAGAGAAGCCAGTAGTACCAGAATTCCCCAGGGAATAACATTACCCTTTAGAAATTAAGAGTTGGACAACATCCAGTGTCAGGAAAGGCCTAAAACCTCATGGGAAACATGGCTCCAGGGGGATGGCTTGGTGCAGTTTCATCACATGTATGCACACCTGCCCAGCATTCCTGTTAGAATGGGCACAAAGATGCTGTTTGAAGAGTTCTCTGCTTTCTTGCTTGCAGGGGCTCTTCCTGACAATCGCCTTCTCTCCAGAGAGAGGCATGCTCCACCCAAAAAGACTTCTATCCATAAGGAGGAAGACAAGATGCACAAAACCAGGGGAAAAGGGCTTCCTGACAGGTCAGACTTGGGGGAAAATGGATGTGGGGGACCCTGTGCTCTTATTCTTTTTAGGAATAAGAAGTTTCCTTCAGACACAATGTCTGGGCTAAGTCTGGCAGGCTATTACCATGTGGTACAGATGCTAAAGTTTCCTTGTTGGGTAATCAGAGCATTAATGCAACTGCCAGGAGGGATCTGTGGTATTAGAGCCTTGAAATAACAGACAGGAGCCTCCATTCCCATGACTCTGGCCTTCTTCTTGATCTACCAAGGGAAGGCCTAAACCTGGGCATCCTGAGCTTTCCTAGGGAGTGTTGTGCCACACCTGATGTTGCAGCTTGGGGTTATCTCTTTCTCTGTATTTGAAAGTACTTGGTCGAATGCAACCAATCTTCCTGCAGAGCTAGCTGCCTTCTGCTGCAGGGGCACACCTTGGGAGACCAAACTGGAAAACAAACTCGTCCTCTACTCATACAGATGCCTTCTATTCTACCTTTTTAGTCCACCACCACCAATCCAGTGGAGCTCAGTGAAGAAAGTGGAAGCCAAAAAGAAAGAAATCCCTCATGCTGGACCAAAACTTGTAAACTTTATTGCTGAAGCTATTAAGACAAAAGAGCAGGTATATAATAGGGAGTGATGCAATGTTTGCGTAGTAGTTTATTGTAGAAAAGCACGGTTGTACAGCCATTGACTTTGAAAAGATGTCACAGTGTGTGCTCATTTGTACATTAAGTGACTTCTCCTGGAGTCTACTTTAAAAGATGGGGGTTACTGTATGTTTAGAATCTGCTCTTCACTTCTGTTGTCTCATGAAACACATTAGAACACCTTCCTTGCCACTATTCATAATGGAGTTCAAAATCAAAATGCCAGGCTTTTCTGGGATAGGAAATAGGAGTTTTTTAGATCATTGGTTAGTTCACACCTTGGTTGAGCCCACGATAATTCAGGAGCAAAACACAGCTGACAAAAAGGGGCAGAAAAGAGAGTGAGAAATCAATAATAATAATGAATATAAAAACAAAAGCAGATGAGACTGACATTGCTGCTGTTACATTTCTGTGGCCCTCCAGAGAAGAATCCTCCAGGTTAAGAAACGACACCAAAGAGGTCTCTGTGAACTTCAAGCTGTAGAAAGACAGGAGAAGAAAGAATGGCAGAAGAAAGAGAAAGACAGAAGGAAAGAAAAGGAAAAATTGGCACCACCGATCCCTGGGAGAGGAAAGGATAAGCTACAGAGGGCCACGGTACTGGCAGCATTTTAAACTAGACAGGAAAAAAACATCTCTCTCCTACAGAGCAGCTTGAGATTTCAGGCTATTTCAAGTATTCCTGGAACTGTTACTGCAAAATGGCAGGAGTCTCATGAGAAAGGGTCAATTGGGCGATGCAGTGAAACCCTGGTCAGACTCCAGCATCCAATTCCTGGGGCAGGCGGAGGTCCTTCTTCTGGTTCCCCCTCTACTGCCACAGCATCCTGGCCAGAATTCACCCCTGGGATCTGTACGCTGGCAAACAGCCCTGTGTCTTTGCAGCATGCTTGTCTGAGATTCTCCCTTCCTTTGCAGAAACCCACTGTTTCTTGGGGCACCACGCAAATCCCTTCTGCCAGCATGAGGAGGAAGGTGACCAGCCCAGATCTCATAGAGGGAATGATGGGGAACTGGAAAGAGGATGGCGAATCATCCTCAGAGAAGGAGGGTGACAACTCACTGGAGATACCCCCAAAAAGGTAAGTATGGAGCAAGTCGTGCCAAGGCCTGGGGCAGCTGAGTAGCACTGACCCATCTGCAGGGTCAAGGATCCAAATCCCTGATCCATGGCTCTCCTCTGAGCTGTCAAGCCATGGGGAGACCTGGGGTCAGGAGCCCCCAACTCCAGGTGCCTTTCTGCAGCCCAAAGCAAATGCCTAAACCTCATGCTGTGGGCACCAGTGAGACTCTGTGTGCAGGGCCTGGGGAAGGTGAGAGGCAGGAAGGTTTCAGCCAGAGCGTGAGTGAGGGTTTCTTCCTGTTGTTCTAGGCCAATTTCCCCAGGGACAAGCCAGGCCCTGCTCGAGATAGTGCCGTGCATCCTGGGACAGGTTGACCGAAGTCGGAGGGGACACAGGCATGAAGAGAGGGATCGGGAAGATAAGCTGCAGTGGTAAATATATCCAGATATGGGTGGTGTTTCCCCTCAGGCAACGCCCTTGCTTCCACCCCCAGCAGCAGCAGGGGAAAGAAGGGCTGTTCCCAACACACACTTCCCCAGTAGAGCCACCTTCTGCTGCAGAGCGGGGTGCCCAGCCTGGGAGCAAAGGATGGCAATCTTCCCTGTGCTCCCACTAACTCCTCTTGCTGTGTGTCTGCAGTGAGCTGGCTGTTTTGAAGTGGAGAATGTGCAGGAAAAAGAAAAGCCAAGGCAATGACACTGCTGTGGCTGGACCCCAACCTGCACAAACTATTTGTGACAGTCATGAGAGAGCAGGACAGGTACATGATAGACAGTGATGTAATTCTTGTCTCATAATTCATTGTAGAAAAGCACAGTTATATGGCTACAGAGTCTGAAATAGCTAATCTGTACTCATTTGAACATTAAGTGATTTCTTCTGGAGCTTCCTTTAAACCACGTATCTTCAGTTGTTTGTCTTTTTGGAGTGTGTTCTTTGCTCCCGTCATCTTATGCAACATATCAGACCATCTTCCTTGGCACCATTCTTCATGGAGATAAAAAGGCACTGTTCATAATGCAAATAAAAATGCCAGGCTTTTCTAGGGTAGGAAATAATTTCTATTCAGATCATTGATCAGTTTGTGCTTTGGTTGTGCCTGTTATAACTGAGGAGCAAACATGGCTGATAGAAAGGCTAAAGACAAGGGGCAGAAGAGAGGGTGAGAACTAAAAAAATCCCACAAAGCACAGATGAGACTCCCACTGCTACTGTTGCATTTCTGTGACCCTTCAGGAATTCTACTCTCTCCCTGTGAGGAAAGATCAAAGTAAACACTGGGAAGCCTTACGTAAGAAGTACCTGAAGACAGCAAGGACAAGGTCGCCTTCATCAACAGCAAGAAGGGAAAGGGAACATCTGTGGAAGGCCCAGGTACCAGAAACCTTGTGAAACACGCAGTAAAATAGCATTTCTCTCCTCCAGAAGAGCTGAGCTTTGAAGGTCTCCAAGTCAGCATGGCATCATTGCTGCAAAATTGCAGGGCAGGTGACTCCTATCTGTCATGCTTGCCTGCTTATTACTGTAAGGGAGATGTAGTTAGAAAAAGCCAAAGGGCAAAGCCAGCAATCTGCCATGGTGAGCACATACACTGATCATCCCTCCCCCGAACTCAGACAAGCTCTGTTTCAGGTATCTGCACTTGCATTTGGACACATCTGTTCACAGTCCAATGACCTGAGCCATACCTAGACTACCTATAAGGCAGCTAGTTCTTTTATTTAGTCTTCACTGCATTGGAATGATCAGGAACATTATTCGTAATAGGAAGGCACATTTTCTGGAAGTTTAGTTTTTAACCGAAGCACTAGGATTTCCTTCCAAGCATGCTGACATTAAAAAAAGTTCTGCTTGTCTCAATGCACAAGGGATGAAGTCTTTAACTTCACTGGACAAAAAGATTTGAGAAGGAGTGTTGTAAACATGCCTTTGCAGCACTACAGGCCTTCAGTGCTGATCAGTGGTATGGCCTCTGCCCACACTTCCATCTAAACTGCATGCTACTTTTTGCCCCTGCATAGTGGTAGAAACTGTATCTGTTGAGATATTATGGCTAGGTGCTGGATGAAATGGAAAGTGAAAAAGAGTTCTGCAAAACTGTGAGGGCTTTTGATTAGAAATTCCTTTAAAAAACACAAAACCACCACCAACAAAAAACAAAATCCCAACTCCTGGGGCAGGCGGAGGTCCTTCTTCTGGTTCCCCCTCTACTGCCACAGCATCCTGGCCAGAATTCACCCCTGGGATCTGTACACTGGCAAACAGCCCTGTGTCTTTGCAGCATGCTTGTCTGAGATTCTCCCTTCCTTTGCAGAAACCCACTGTTGCTTGGGGCACCACGCAAATCCCTTCTGCCAGCATGAGGAGGAAGGTGACCAGCCCAGATCTCATAGAGAGAATGATGGGGAACTGGAAAGAGGATGGCGAATCATCCTCAGAGAAGGAGGGTGACAACTCACTGGAGATACCGCCAAAAAGGTAAGTATGGAGCAAGTCGTGCCAAGGCCTGGGGCAGCTGAGTAGCACTGACCCATCTGCAGGGTCAAGGACCCAAATCCCTGATCCGTGGCTCTCCTCTGAGCTGTCACGCCATGGGGAGACCTGGGGTCAGGAGCCCCCAACTCCAGGTGCCTTTCTGCAGCCCAAAGCAAATGCCTAAACCTCATCCTGCGTTGAAGAGTGCTGTGGGCACCAGTGAGACTCTGTGTGCAGGGCCTGGGGAAGGTGAGAGGCAGGAAGGTTTCGGCCAGAGCATGAGAGAGGGTTTCTCCCTGCTTTTGCAGGCACATTTCTCCTAGGAAAACGCAGGCATTGCTCGCAGCAGTGACATCTCTGGTGGAGAAGGTCACGCAGGGACAGACAAGAGAGATCAGTAGACAGAGGGATCATGAAGAGGCGGCTCAAGTGAGTAAAGAGCTATCTGCTGCAATGGGGTGTCCCTCTCTCCTTCCACTTCCAGCAGCACCTAGAGGGACTTCTCCTGGCACCTCCCGTGGGAGGGACAGCAGCACACTTCTGAGTCTGTGGCCTTGGTCAGACAGTCCTTAACTGAAGGGGAAGTTGCTGATGACTCAGAATAAGATTTCCGCTTTGGACATAGGTGGCTGAGGACATAAGGATTTGTCCAACGTTCGGCTCTCCATTTTCAGACTGGCAAGCCTGTCCTACCCTCTCAGAGTACAGACACCAAGACCCTTTGCCCTGGGGGTTGATACCTATTCACTCCATCGCAGGTACTGCCTGACTCAGTTCCCACTTGACTCAGCCCCCGACTGATTAGTTGCACTGGGGACTTCTCACTGGCTTGGGCAGGAGTGCCTGTGCCGTATCACAGAGACCACTGAAATGCTGCTCAAAGCGGCTCCATTAATACCTGGCCTGCATTAGGCCTGCTGTATTTCCTTGCTTTCTTTCTGTACCTAAAACTGAACTTCTTTTCACTTCTCAGGGCTAGAGAGCCAGTCCAGCACAATGTGAACCAGCAACTGCCAGCTGTGCTGCCAAAGCGTTCTTGTGTTGAATAAAACCAAATCTCCAAATTGTTGTGCATCTGTCCTTGGCAAGGTGTGCATTGCTCTGCACTGAGCAATATGCGAGCTTTGCAGGGTCAGGAAAAGGACAGCTCAGAGACAGGGAATGTGTTTCAGTCCCTGCTCTGGGGGCAGTTTAAAGGGTCATTACATAATTCTTCTGCTGGAGCCACATTCTTCGTGGTTAAGGAAACTCCCTCTCTTTCCTGCTCCTTTGCCCCAGAGAGGGGAGGAGTCGAGAGCTGCAACTGCAGTAGTACAGGAGGGACTGTGAGGTTGGCATGAAGAGTGTGTGCGTGGAGGTTTCTTCTCCCCATACCTTCCTCAGCAACTGAGCTCAAAGCAGAGCGGTGTCACTCGAGCTTGTGCAGGATGGGGCTTTCAGACCCAATGAAAAGGGTCTCTCCTCATGGCCTGTTCTGTGCCCCAGGAGAGAGCTGGAAGAAACATGAGCTTCTAATGGGAGTCAAGGCAATACAGATTGCCCTGCTCGGGGGCTAAAGTCCAGCTTCAGGAAGATAACCCAGGCTTGGAAAGGCTCTGGCCTCAAACAGCATGTCTTGTTTGACTGCAGCATCTACTTTGTCCCTAACATGACAGTCCTCGTGTAGCATCACATGGCAAAGTGTGGACATAGCTTTCCACAGCCTTATGGGTTCCCTTTTCTGGACAGCCAGCTGTGGAGCCTCCTCTGCTTGCCGCAATGCCTCACTGCCTTGGGAGCGAAACAGAGGAACTGAGGGTGCCTCAGACTAACACCATGGAGTGCTGAGGAACACAAACATACCACTACCATAGGGAAGCTGCTTAACTAAATCAGCAGGTGTGTTACTGACACCACTGATCTGCAACTTCTCCGTGTTTGAAAGATGACGGAGCATCACTGGTATTCATCCTAGAAAGAGGTAAACTTAAGATTCGTGCAAGGCCAATAAACCTGCTGTTTTCATTCATCACCTGCCCAGCGTGCCGGGAGATGGTCTAGACAGTCAGAACAACAATCTAGAGGTAGAGATGGACATTACCAAACCGGATATACCTTTCACCATCAAATCATGCAGTGAAAGATCAGCTAACTTGTCAGCACTAACATCAGGAGCAATATGGATTTCCAGGTGGCAAGTGAGCTTAGTAGAACTCCCAAGGGGTAGGAGTGCACTACAGGCAGACTTGAGCGGCTGATTTCTGAGCAACAACCAGAAAAGTTGGAAGGTAATCTGGCAGAGCGATGGCCGCCCCAGGGGGCCTTCGGTTACCAGGAGCTAACTTTCCTGCGTCATCATTTGGAGGATAGGTTCCCCAGACAAATGCATTACTGGTATGTATGGGACGACTGGGCATTTGCTAGATGAAAAGAGGCGCCTAGGAAAGAGAGAATCTTTCCTCAGAATGCTGTAAGTACCGCAGCTGCTGAAACGCCTGTGGCAGTTATTCCACCCCATGCGCCACCCCCTGCTTCAGCTTCCCTATACGCCCCCTTGCCTTCCGCCCCCGCCCTTCAAGCTCCTCTGGAAGTCGTTCCTGTGCCAGGAGCGGCCCCACCCGATCCGGAAGGGGTACCTCGGGTCGCCACTACACGAGTCTACCGTCCCTGGAGACCCCAAGATTGAATTATATGGAGTCAAGGGCTCCCCAGACTTAGGGATGATCCAGGGAGAGTGTTACAAATCCTAAGGGGAATTGTGCGGGCGTATGACCCTACCTGGGGAGATGTACAAACGCTCCTTGAATCTGCGTTCACTCCAGATGAAAGGTGCTCAATTTTGGATGCAAACCGCCGTTGGGCAGCAGAGAGGGGTGTCGGGGCTGCTCGAACAGCCTGGCCAGCTGTGGACCCCGGGTGGAATCATAATGTAGATGCAGATTACAGGCAGTTGCAATTAGCCAGAGAGGGCTTAGAAGAAGCTATACATTTGGCAGGACAAAAGACTGCAAACTGGTCTAAAGTAAGGGAGTGTCAGCAACAGGCAGAGGAACACCCCTCGGCTTTCTTTGCTAGGCTAATTAAGCAAGTCAGAGTGTATGGGGGAGGACTAGACCCAGAAGCCGAGGCTAACAGGCCGCTAATGATTTCTACATTTGTAGACCAGGCAGCCCCGAACATTAAAAAGTATTTTTCCAAACATGTTCCTGACTGGCCAGGAAAGCGGATGGACGAAATACTACGTTTAGCCACATTTGTGTATAATAGTCGAGAGGAGGAGAGGGCAAAAGAAAAGAGACAGCAAAAAAGAGAGGAAGTTAGTGTGTTAGCAGCTGTGTTAAGAGACGGATTTAAAGGACCCAGGGGGAGGGGACGTGGAAGAGCCCGGAGAGATAGATGGAGTCAAGGTGAACGTGCTGTACAATCAGGAGTTAATGATGTTTGTTATTATTGCGGGGAACAAGGACACTGGCAGCGGGAATGCCCAGTGAGGCCCTGTGTAGTTAGGAACAGAGGAACCAGCTTGAGACTATCAAACACTAAGGAGGAGACCAGGCGATTCCCAGTCAATCCACAATGACAGGAAACAGGAGACTCAGAAAATACTGTGGAAATTGGAGTAAATGTATGGGATGTAGATTTGGATTTTGAGGGCCACGTAATGGCAAATATAGACGGTTTAGAAGTTCCCTTTCTAGTGGATACTGGAGCCACCCTTTCCCTTTTAAATTTTGAGCCTAAAGGATGCAAGTCATCAGATAAAATAGTGATGCAAGGAGTGACAGGAAAGGGCGAAGGAATGTTATCTAAGCCCTTATTGCTCACTATTGGGGGTAAAACAGTGTGGGGACGTTTTATAATTTCCACAGACACACCTATATGCCTTTTGGGGAGAGATCTTCTGCAAGCCTTGGATACTCAGATCTGCTTACAGCCGGAAGGGATAAAGCTAATAATTATGGGTTCATGTGTTCTGGCTAAGACACCAGAACCAGAGTCAACTAATCTGCAAATTCCAACAGGTTTAGAATCAGTTTCTAAAAAATTATGGAGCTCTTCAGGGATGGATGTGGGACTACTGAAATCAGCTAGTCCAGTCTCGATAAAAACAAAGGGGGGATTGCCTCCTGCAGTTAAACAATACCCTATCCCAAAGGAAGCAGAGAAGAGTATCCAAAAACAAATTGATCATTATCTGAAACTGGGTATCCTTAGAGTCTGTGAATCCCCGTATAACACCCCAATTCTGCCAGTTAAAAAGAACAGGCAAGATGCTGATGGTGATCCAGAGTATCGCTTTGTACAAGACTTAAGGGCTATAAACCAACATGTAGTTGCTCCACATCCAGTAGTCCCCGACCCATCAACCATTTTACTACAGATACCCCACTGGGCAACTTGTTTTACTGTGATTGACCTAACAGCAGCCTTTTTTAGTATACCGATAGCTGAAGATAGCCAAGATCTCTTTGCTTTCACTTGGAAGGGACAACAATTAACTTGGACGAGGCTGCCACAGGGATTTACTGGGTCTCCGACTATTTTTTCGCGTATACTTAAAAATGATCTCTCAGATATCGAACTTCCAGGACATTCTGTATTAATACAATATGCAGATGATTTGTTATTAGCAAGTAAAGATTATGAGACATGTTTAAAAGATACTGTTTTTCTATGTAACGCTCTTGCAGAAAAAGGGCATCGAGCATCTCTGTCTAAACTCCAGCTGTGTCAAAGAGAGGTAAAATATTTGGGTTTTATCTTAAAAGAAGGACACAGGTGAGTTGATGCAGAACGAGTAAAGACAATTCTTGATATGCCTCGTCCTGTAACAAAAAAACAGCTTAGGGGATTTTTAGGAGCTGTAGGATTCTGCCGACCGTGGATTCCTGGGTTAGCAGAATTTACTAAACCTCTGGTACAGGCAACAAAAAAGGAGGAGATAGAGCCTTTGGCCTGGGGCCCAGAGAGGGAGAAAGCTTTTACATCTGTGAAAAAAGCGTTGGTTTCAGCCCCTGCTCTAGGGTTACCAGATTACAGCAAACTATTTGCATTATTTGTCCATGAGCGACAGGGAGTAGCAAGTGGGGTACTCACCCAAAAACTAGGCCCTCACCGTAGACCAGTGGCCTATTACTCCACGCAGCTAGATGAGGTAGCTAAAGGCACTCCAGGATGCATCAGAGCAATAGCAGCTACTGCAGCTCTTATTGAAAAAACACCACCTGTAGTTTTGGGTCACTCATTAACTGTGTATGTGCCACATGAAGTAGAACTGTTAATGAAACAATAGGCAACTCAAGCACTATCCCCACAGAGAGCTCACCGCTATGAACTGATAATACTGCATGCAGATAATGTGACTTTAAAAAGATGCAATATTTTGAATCCAGCAACGCTATTGCCTCTACCGGAGGACGGAGAGCCACATCGTTCCTGTGAGCAGGTGGTCGTCAGCTCGAGCAAGCCCCAGGAGGACCTTAAAGATGAACCTTTGGAGAACCCGGACTTAGTTCTGTTTACAGATGGATCATCCTATTATTTGGACGGAAGACGTCACTCCGGCTATGCTGTCACTAACGTCTTTGAGGTACTCGAGGCCAATCCTTTGTCTCCATCAGTAAGTGCTCAAGGAGCAGAATTAATAGCATTGACCCAAGCAGCAAAAATAGGTAAGAGCTTGTGGGTAAATATCTATACCGACTCTAAATATGCATTTGGAGTATGTCATGCAACAGGGGTGTTATGGAAAGAACGAGGATTCTTTTTGTCATCAGGAAAGAAATTAGCTAATGGAGAAGAAATACGTAATTTGCTGGAAGCAGTTCAACTGCCCAAAGAAATTGCTGTAGTACACTGCCCAGCCCATACTAAAGACACTACAGACATTAGCAGAGGAAATGCTTTAGCCGACGCTGCTGCGAGGGCTGCAGCTCGACAACCTCTGAGAGAATGTATGGGGGCAGTTCCAAGGATGGACCAAAGTGAGTGGCCAAACTTAATAGACCCCAAAACTATGTATGAAAAAGACTGCTCAGTGGAAGAGAAAAAACAATGGGAGCAGTGGGAAGCAAAACAAAATGATGATGGAATATAGACAATTGGGGAAAAACCAATTCTACCAAAAAAATATTTAATTACTATAGCTAGGTGGTTTCATGATACAGCTCACGGGGGAGCCGAGGCAATAGCTAAGCAGGTACAGAAAGTATGGGCTGCTCCAGGAATTTATGCAGCTGCTAAAAGAATAACGAATAGCTGCCCGACCTGCCAGAAGTTTTCAAATAACAAGCCAAGCTCAGATTTAGGGGGGGGGCGACCATGGGCTTACTTCCCTTTCCAGAAGCTGCAAATAGATTATGCGGATATGCCATCTGTCTATGGGTACAAACACTTGTTAGTGACAGTAGATCAGTTATCAGGCTGGGTAGAGGCTTTCCCAACAAGAAAGGCCGACACAGGGGGAGTGGTAAAAGCCTTACTGAAAGAAATCATACCCAGATATGGGGTCCCAGAAACCACTGATTCAGATAGGGGTGCCCATTTTACAGCAAGCATAATCAATCAGTTATATAAATCATTAGGAATAAAAAGAAACCTACATACTCCTTATCACCCACAATCTTCAGGACAAGTAGAAAGAATGAATAGAACATTAAAAGAGAAAATAGCAAGAATATGCACACATGCTAGCCTGAAATGGCCAGAGGCATTAAACTTAGCTCTATGGGATGTTCGAAATTCTCCACGGCAACCCATAGGACTAACACCAGCAGAAATTCTTTTTGGGAGACATTTAGCGATACCAGGACTTATATCCCTGCTAAGACCAGCCTATTAGATGGAGATGAACGAGTAACACAATATGTACTAGCCTTACAAAACGGTTTCAGACTTTGCAAAATCAGGCTCAGTGGTTTCAGCCGGTGCCGTCAGACATTCAGGCACATGATATACAGCCTGCAGATAAAGTGTTGATAAAGGTATTCTCGCGAAAAACAAAATTAGAACCAAAATGGGAAGGACCCTATACTGTATTGTTAAGTTCTTACTACGCTGTTAACATTCTAGGCAAAGAGAATTGGATTCACCACTCTCACGTGAAACGAGTGGCAGTCCAAGAAGCAAGCACAGCAGAGATTGCAGCAGAACAATGAAGACAACCACGTAAAGCTCGATGGGATACACCACTTCCCCAGGGTAATCTGTTCAGACTCTCTCACTAACACAAATCTCTTTTCCTTTACTGCGCCCTGCAGGATGGCAGGCAGAAGTGCCGTGCTCATGTTGCTGTTTCAAACCCTGGCAATACTACTTTCCCTAACCTGTGGTCAAAGAACCTCAGAGTGGCCGTGGTCCCAGGCCTGTGTTAAGTATACTGGAAGTATGGGATTAAATTCTGCTAAAAACTTAAACCTCTTAACCCTGGTCATGCATGGAACTGAAGTATACTCAGAAAATGAATGGAGCTGGGATAATACTAACCAACTTCCCCAACTCCTGGGAAGGACAGGAAAGGAAATAAAGATAGGGTGTCGAGTGATCAACGGTCCACCCATGAGAAGGTGACTCAAATCTCTCTCACTAAAATCAAATCAAACGAAAAAGAAAGGAAAATTTGTGCCACTGAAAAACTGGATTGTTGGTACAATTTTACCTTAGAACAGCCTGTTCTTATAGTTTGCCTGTGGGCTCACCACAATGTGGGACTATCATTTAAATTTAAAATAGACATTATTGAGTCCAGTACAGCAATACCTACCCTGACTACAATTATTTTCACCAATATAAATAACTCTGTTACCATGAAGAGCAAGAAAACCTTATCCCCACAAATCTTTGAAATTGGACCGTATGTGATTAGAAATACAGGCCAACAACAAGTATTATTTAATCCATCACGGTCTCTCAAACGAGTAGAGCTATTAATGCAAATTAATATCTCTACAATCAAACCGACCTGTTCACCATTCTTCGGTACGTCCTATGTGGGATGGACGGCGTGGTTATATAGGTGAACCCTCACCTCTCCAAAACGAACAAAGAGAGATGTGACTGGTATCATAGGAACAGGATTAGGAGTCCTAAACAGTATAGATGCTGAAGTACTCGTAAATAAACTGAGCACAACAACAAGTGACTTATACAGATTAAAACATCCATTGAGGTCTTCTCTATTAGCACTAGGAACTAACCAGTGGCTTTCATCCGAGATATTACCTCAGTGGGAAAAAATGAATGAAAAAGATCACCACTTGATAGTGGATGCACTTGGGGAAGCCCAAATTAATATTTCCCTGGCCCTCAGTTGCATCCAAGCTCAACTGTGGATGCAATCTATGGTAGCAGCGATTATAAGGGAAGGGGAAGAGGGCACTTTACCCACTGAAATTCGAAAGGTAATTTGGGATAATGCGACTGAATTTGAAAAGGAATTCCAATCCTGGTGGTATCTGGTCAATTTTACTTATGATCCTATCAACACTAAGGCCACAGCCTTTGTTTTAACAATACGTAATGCTTCAACATACACAATATATCCAATCATTGCGTTAGGATTAAATCACAATGGAGCTATACTCTATCCATTGGAACATAGAGTATGGGCCCAACGAAATAGAAATAAATGGCAAACTGTGGACGTTAGCGCATGTATTGTACAGGAACAGCAAGGGTTTATTTGTGAAAGTAATACTATCAAAGCCCAAGACATTTGCCTTGACACTGAGCAAAATGTTTATCATTTTGAAATACACCATGATGAAACAGCTGAAACTATACTTGTATATATTGGGAGAGGATGTGTATGTATGAGAACCTTTTGCAGTCTTGTAGTTATAGATGGCATTGTAGTAGATATAAGTAATCATTCAAATATCTGTAATTTTAACTTTACCAAAATCATGGGATGTGATTTTAATTATTCAGCTCCTATCACGTCTTATCAATTGTTACAATCTAATTATACATTAATTCAAAATTTACTACCTACCCCCATTGGGATGAATCTCACCCTGGTAAGGAAACTACTACAACAGGATGGTTTGCATCGACTGCTAGAGCGCATCCGGAACAGTGGACAGATGATGATGGAATATGGACAATTAGGGGAAAACCAATTCTGCCTCTCCCCAAAATGCAGTTCCTACAGCTAGGTGGTTTCACGAGAAAACTCATGGGGGAGCAGAGGCGGTAGCTAGGCAAGTACAGAAAGTCTGGGCCAGTGCAGGAATATACGTGGCTGCAAAAAGAAGAACAGGACATTAGACGAAAGAATCACAAAGATATGCACACACAGTGGCCTAAAATGGCCAGAAGCCCTAAACTTTGCTCTGTGGGACGTACGAAATGCTCCACAACAACCCGCAGGACTATCACCAGCAGAAATTCTCTGTGGTAGACCTTTAGGGACTTCTATTCCAGCTAAGAGCAGCCTGTTAGGCGGAAATGAACGACTAAGCCAGTGTGATCTAAGTATGCAAAAAAGGTTTGAAAATCTTAAAAAATATGCTCAGTGGTATCAGTCCCCACCACCTGAAATACAAGTGCCTGATACACAGCCTGGGGATGAAGTTTTAGTTAAAGTATTTTTATGAAAATCCAAGTTAAAACCCAAATGGGACAGGCCATATACTGTCATACTATGTTCCAAGTTTGCTGTTAAAGTTAGACTGTACTTGTACTTGTATATATTGGGAAAGGCTGTGTATGTATGAGAACCCTTTGTAGTCTTATATTCATAGTGGACATTGCTGTAAAGACAAGTAATCACTCAAATAGTTGTGTTGGTAACTTAGTTCTTCAGCTCCTGGTACGTCTTATCCATTGTTACAATCTAATTACACACTGAGTCAAGCTTGACTGCTTACCCCCATCGGAATGGATCTTACATTGGTGAAGAAACTACGGCAACGTGATGAGCTGCATCAGCTGCTAGAGCGCATCCAAAACAATGGACAAAAAGCTCTAATCACCACTCATCATGATACAGAGGAGATACAGGACGTCTTGGAAAGGGTGAAGCAGGACGGAGCACATCATGGTTGGGAAACTCCTCTGGGATGATCACCAACTGCAACAGGGATTCATACTCACGTGTTGTACCCAGGAGTAGTTGTGTTAAGTTTAACCATGTTATGCCTATTATGATCATATTATACATAAGATTATGGAAAGTGATGGTATGCCTTGACAGCCTTTGAGAACTCTTGTCTAAAGGATTAGCAGGGATGCTTACCAGAAACAAAGGGAGGACTGTTAAAGAATATTGAGCTGGAACTGTCTAGAGGTAACAGCTTAGCACAACTTATATAAACCTTGCTTAGCATGAGTAGCTAAATTTGCTGAAGCCTTAGGCTGCATTCAGATAACATGAGGAACTGTCAGCTAGTCCAGTAAGGAAGGGCCCTAAGGCCGGTACAAGGTGGAAAGATAAGGAAGCTTACGAGGAAGCTAAGTCCATCAGCAGAAGCCGCCACAATAAAGATAAGGCAAATCAGGCTGCCTAGAGACAGCAGTGGGAGCCACCGAAGAACACGAAGCCCCCAGAGCCAGATATGGTGATTGGTCTGAAGCTTTGCATGGGGTGTGGGGAGATTAGCTTGTGAGGGTATAATTGCCCAGGGATTTCTTTGTTTGGGGTGCCTCTTGGGAGGCAGCCAGCTCGAGCTGCAATTGCTGCACATGCATCATTAAATTGTATTGAATTTGCTCTGATTTGGCTCTGAACTTCTCAGCGGGAACCTAGGGTCAGACCCTGTTATGGTGGCTGGCGAGCATAATTTTCCATAGCACTGTGTCCTTTGAAGAGCTGGGACACCTGTGGTTTAGTTAAGTAATGGCTTGTAGTCTTGGCAAGAAGGTATTGGCCTGGACGTGTCTCTCTGAGAGAGGGGTGAGTGTTGGTGGCCCTGGTGATGAGGGCAACATCACCTTTGGGAAGGGCAGGAAAGAGAAAGGAAGGGCAGGGAGCTTCCTCCATTTTTCCTGTCCTCTGGTAGGTTTGGGATTTGTGGGCTGTGGTGGAGCAGCAGAGCTAAGTCTGCCCAGCCGCCCCCCGAGTTTTCTAGCAGAAGCACTGACCCTGTCAAGGTGATGTTGAGTGATTCCCGAGTTGCAAAAGCTTGGGTGCAGGGTGTTGGGGACCAAGATTGAATGATGCTGTGTAAGACAGCGGAGAATCTTTAAGGCAGAAAGTAATGAAGTGGTAACTATGATTTGTGCCCCGAATGTGTGCACGTGAGTTGCCACTGATCATGTGTCTTCCTGCCTATGTGTCAGCAGTCACGGTGTGCCTTCCTGCCTACGTGTCAGCAGCTGCGGTGGGCCTGTCCTGCTGGCCTGTCCTGCCCGCCTGCTAGGCATCAGAAGACACCTTACCCACCTATCACAAGACGCCACAATGCCAAGCAGATACTTGGAGGAGTGGCTGAGTTGATGGCTATATAACCAGCCACTGTGTTTTCCAGAAAGGCATTTTGCACTACACTTCTTGAGGTCCGTGTCGTCGTATGCCACAAATGGCGCCTGAATCAGGATTCCAAAAACAGAAGCCTGAAAAATAGAGTCAAGGAACTTCCGAATGGAAGTACTGAAGAATGAAGCAGGAAAGACAGAACCAATAAATCCGGTGGCATAGCCCAGCTGAACGTCAGGACGGTTGATAGTTGAGCGCTCCCATCACCACCACGGAACGGCAGGTGAGCAGCTGGGAACTATGGGGCAATCTCTTACAAGGGATCACAGAAGTTATATGGAAGTATTACAGAAAGTCTTAAAGACTCATGGGTTTCAGAATGTTGCCCAGCATTCGCTAATGACTCTGTTAGTGTGGACTCGGGATAATTGTCCCTGGTTCCCGCAGGAGGGAACGCTAAGCGTTGCGGTGTGGGAACAAATTGGGGACGAGTTGCGGCGGCAGAGGGATGATAAGGCGAAGAAACTTTTAGTGACTTGGCAACAGGTCTTTTCCGCCCTCCTCCGCTTGCAAGCAGTAAACGCGGCTGAACTTTTGCCCTACGCAGCAACGGCCGGTGAGAGCACCATAAGGTCCTCGATAATACCCGGACCGGACTCCGAGTGTGACGACTCATTTAATTCAGGGTCGAATGATCTGGACCAGGAGGCGGACTTTCATCCACCCCCTACTACGCACTGCGGTGTCCAGCCCACGGCCCCTCCGGAACCACCCCCCGCCTGGCACCGCCCCCCTCCGGAACCACCCCCCGCCTGGCACCGCCCCCCGGGACCGCCCTCCCCTCAAGAGGCGGGGCTGCCCACGAACGCGGACCGCCCGCAGCCCCCCTCCGCCGTCCCGGCTTCCTGGGGAAGAGCTGTTGGCCCGACGCCAGCGCTAGCGCAGTGCTGTGGTGCGCTAGAGCTTTGCCGCCAGGAGGCGCTGCGAAGCGGAGACTCGGACATTCTCCACGCCCTCCCGGGGCGATAGCAGGCAGGGCAACCCACTGCATGGGAGCAGCTGCC
Organism: Dromaius novaehollandiae; assembly: GCF_036370855.1. Lineage (NCBI taxonomy): Eukaryota > Metazoa > Chordata > Aves > Casuariiformes > Dromaiidae > Dromaius > Dromaius novaehollandiae. The sequence continues at coordinate 300,811 of NC_088117.1, forward strand.
TTATGAGGCGGTGAAAGGAGTCAGGAACTCGGTTGAGGATTACGGCCTCCAGTCAGCTTACACCATGAACTGATTTCAAGCTATCGCCGAGGGTTAACCTATGGGGACACTCCAACCTGGGATCCCGCCACCAGCAATGTTACCTGAATCATGGCCTCTTGTTGTTTTTGATCGTAAGGGTTGTTTTTTCACTATACCGTTACATCCAGCAGATGCACCACGATTTGCATTTACGGTTCCAGCGATCAACAATCAGGAGTCTACACTTTGCTTTCACTGGACGGTATTGCCTCAGGGGATGCTAAGTAGTCCGACAATATGCCAAATGTTTGTGGCTCGAGCTATCCTCCCTATTCGCAGACCATATCCCAATGCTTTAATTTATCACTATGTGGATGATATTTTGATCTCCGCATCCTCGAGGGATGCTGTTCAAACGGTAGTCAAAGAGTTGCGGAAATCTTTGAGTGCTAATGGTCTGTGTATAGCCGAGGAAAAGGTCCAAGTGCAAGCGCCTTGGAAGTATTTAGGGTGGAAAATTACAGACACTGCTATTCTGCCGCAGCCTTTGCGGCTAGCATCTGATATTAAAACCCTAAATGACTTGCAGAAACTACTTGGCACCATTAACTGGGTGCGACCTTATCTTGGCATTACCACACAGGATCTAGCCCCTCTCTTTGCTCTGCTAAAGGGAGAGTCAGACTTAGCATCATCCCGAACATTAACTCCTGAAGCACTGCACGCCCTACAACGGGTGTCCGCAGCTATTCAAAATCGACAGATTCATCGCATCTCTCCAATGTTTCCAGTTCGCCTGATTCTGATTTATAGTGTCTTTCAACCTTACGCTCTCTTATGCCAATGGGTTTCAGGTGACATTGATCCCTTAAGAATTCTGGAGTGGGTGTTTCTAGCACATGCTTTCTCGAGGACCGTGACCACTGGGATAGAGATGATGGTGCTGCTTATTCAGAAAGGGCGCCATCGTTTGCAAAGCCTTTTGGCGCAAGATCCGGCTAGTATCTCTATCGCACTGGCCAAGCAGGACTTCAACTGCATGTCAAGGGTTCTACACAGATAGTGTTACCCATTATCCCTCGTTTGGAAGATTGAAGTATGTTCACGTCTCTGTAGATACCTTTTCCCATTACGCTGTCGCTACTGCCCATGTTGGGGAGAAGAGCCGTGATGTTTGTCATCACTGGCTTGCCTGTTTCGCCGTAATGGGGGTTCCTGCTCAAATTAAGACTGACAATGGTCCCGCATACACGGCACAACGAACACGGGCATTTCTTCAAGCTTGGGGGGTCACTCATGTGACCGGAATTCCCCATTCCCCAGCTGGCCAGGCAATAGTGGAACGTACCCATCGTACCCTGAAAGAAAAGCTTGAGAAACAAAAAAGGGGAAATAGCCCTGGCGCTTCCCCACAAGAGCAACTCTGGAAGGCTCTGTATGTTCTTATCTTCTTAAACCGATATACGGACCAGAGTGCAGTTAATAAGCATCTCTCATGTCCTACAGGGCGAGAACAACCTCGAGATCGCTACAGGGACCTGGAGACAGGTCAGTGGAGTGAACCGGTGGATCTAATAACGTGGGGGAAAGGTTACGCTTGTGTTTCCACAGGTAACGGACTTCACTGGATACCTGTACGACTGATTCGACCTGTTGGTGTGTTCCTCGGGATGCCGGGTGAGGGCTGGGAGCCAGTTGAGATGAACCCATCTTGGGGTATTTTCGGCGGTGTTTGTCTGCCTTGTGCAGGATCGCTGTTGATTTGCAGAGGCTTATTGCATTGATGAGATATAGATAGAATATAGGCTGATAAGTTATAGATAGAATATAGGATAAGTTATAGATAGAATATAACTGCACTGATAAGTTATGGATAGACTGTAAGTGCACTGATAAGTTGTGGATTAGATAGAATTAGAGTGGAAGCCTTTTAAGGGATAGGATTGGACGTTAGGCTTGGGGCATAAGTTAAGAAGGCACTGACGTGTGAATTGGTAATCTTGGTAAGATCTCTAATCCTTGTTATCTGTCTCCCCTACCTGACAAGCTTTGAGTTTAATAAATAAAAAGAGGGGATATGTTGGGGACCAAGACTGAGTGATGCTGTGTAGGACAGCAGAGGATCTCTAAGGCAGAAAGTAATGATCTGGTAACTATGAAGTTGCCAGTGATCATGTGTCTTCCTGCCTGTGTCAGCAGTCACGGTGTGCCTTCCTGCCTACGTGTCAGCAGCTGCGGTGGGCCTGTCCTGCTGGCCTGTCCTGCCCGCCTGCTAGGCATCAGAAGACACCTTACCCACCTATCACAAGATGCCACAATGCCAAGAAGATACTTGGAGGAGTGGCTGAGCTGATGGCTATATAACCAGCCATTGTGTTTTCAATACAGGCTTTTTTGCACCATTCTTCTTGTGGTCCATGTCATCGAATGCCACACTGCACGCTTTAGAAATGAAGCCTTTGACTTTTCATCAACTCAGCTTGGCTTCTTGTCCGCTAGCCACTGCCTCTGGTTTCTTCACACCGGCTCTCCTTGCACCTCCAAATTGGCAGAGCAGGCTTTGGACTCAGAGATGCCTTCCCACTGCGGATGTGAGAAGACAGGATCCCCTGGGTGAAAACACTTCTGAGGTCTCCCTTTCAGCTCCAGACCTTTCCTGTGGTCATAATCAAGATTTTAGTCTGAAGTCAGTCAAGACCTCAGCTGTGAAGTTCCTGTCAAAGAGGCATTTCTTTGGGGTTGGTGGGGGGTGCTTGGCTACACTTGCGTCTGCTGCCTTTCTTGGTTGGAGGTGCACTGAGTGGTTATGAGCTTGCTGACTCAGAGCCTGACGTATCTATCATTTGCTTTGCAGAGTTCAATAACATCTGGACTTGTACATCCTATTACCTTAGTCTACAGCTCATGCTGTACCAGGTGGGACTTGCCTCCTGTTCCTCCCCTCATACCCTGATGGCTTCAGTCCTCTTAATATCCCCATGTCATGCAGTGCCATGATTCTTTCTGTCCTTTGGAAGCCAGAAAATGCCCCAGAAGGACACTGTGGTTGACTAATGTGCCACAGACCAGCTTCCCTGTCAATGGAGATAAAAGTGGAAGTCCAAGCGCAGTTTCAGAAAGTGATGGACACTTTCTGGAGCTTCTCTAGTCCCTGCAGAGAGAGCAGAAAGGCCCTTAGGTCTCCTCTAGTCAATGGATAATTGCTCAGCTTTTACTACACCAAACAGTTCTTAGAGGGTGAAGAAGAGGAAGAGGAAAAACTCCAGACTCTGTAGGCCTTTGCCAAAGCTCTCCAAAGTGCCCAGGTCAGGTACAACCTCAGTCAGTTTTTCCATCACAAGAATGCTTCGTATTAGACTTTCTCTTTCTCTTCAGCCTGTCAGAATTGCTGGACTGGGGACATTTGCTGTTGTTAGAGAGCGAGTACAGAATAGAAAGAATGACCTGGTGGTTGTTGAGAGACCAGTGTTTCGTCTTTCGAGGGCTATTGCAAAGGCTTATGATCTCCCGTATGACAACAAAGATATTCCTGGTAAGAAGAAAAACCCCTTTGCTCACTCTTGCAGCTGTGTCTGGAGCGATCCTCTCCTTTCAAAGCACCCCACCTTCTCTCTGCTGTGACCATCAGCCTGGTGTCCCCTGGGGAGAGGACACTGACACAAACAGTGGAGACATTTGCAGATAAACTTGGGGGGGGTGGGGAGGGGAGAGGGGAGAAGAATTCTAAGGGCTGTTGTGAAGTCCTGCTGTTTTCCTTCTTCATTCCAGCCATTTGACATGGCATGGCTAATCTTCTTCAAACCCAGAGTATATGGCCTGAGAGAAGAGATGCAATGGGCAAGCATCCTCCCCCTTGCCATGGGGACTGTCTCCATCCTCCCTGCTTGTCGTGCTGTCCTGTGTACTGTTCGTACCACAGGGCTGAGAGGCTTTCTTCCTATTTCTGTGTTGAAGAAATCATTGCTGTCCCCTTGGCATCTCAATTGTAAGAGAGCTTTGAACTTCCTCCAGGAAGGGATTACAGCACTTACTTTCAGGGAAATTACCAGAGGTACCAACCAACCTATACTCTGTATCACCTCTAGTCCTAGCAGATGCTGACTCTTTAGTTTATTCTGTTTAGCATTTCAGTAACGCTTTCTTCCTCTTGCACTATTTTCCAGCTCATAACCACATTGAGCAACTGCAGTATGCTCGGATTGCCTCAGACATCTCCGTTTCTCAGAGGACAGTGGAGGGTTGCATAGAAAAGACCATGCGTCTTTTCTCTCTCTGCATAGAGAATGGCAAGAATGTTGCCTTTGTTTTAAATGACGTCGGCATGCTTGTTATCCAGGGAAAAGATGTGAAAATAAGATTTTATAAAGACTTTCTGAAAAGGCTGAATGGGACTGAAAAGATGCTAGAAGCTCTTCTTGGAGTAAGATTTCCATTTTTCTAGTACTACTTGGAGTTCTTTTGCACTTCTCTTAAAGGACAAGGGAACTCATAGCTCCTCTTTCCAAAAGAGGTCTAGCTTCTGGGGCTAGTCATGGACTATAGCTCTCTGTAAAGGCCTTCTCTCACATTCAGAGGTCTTGGCAGCAGAAGGATGTAAGAAAAGCTGTACTGGGTCCAATCAAAAACCCCGTGAGCCCACTGCCATCCCCAAGAAAAAGCCTAAGGGAAAGAGCCTAAGAAAAAGCTCTTTGGGCACCAGCAGAAAAGCTGGTGGGCTTTTCAAAAGCAGAAAAGCTATTTGGGCTGGTGCCACTCTGAGTTAACAGCATCAGGTGACCTTGCTGCTTATTAATGAGTTTCTGCTTTGGCCATGTTTGGGATTCTGAGGTAGTGAGTTTGGCAATTTCACCATCTGCTACACACAAACATTTCTGAGCCCCTGTTAGAAAATGCATGCCTAATCATTTCATGGGACAGCCCTGAGTTCTTGTGTCAGGAGAACTCATCATGCCCCCCTCACCTTCTCCCTGTCCAGCATGTCTTTCACTGCTGCTTCTTGCCTTGGGCGAGACCCAGAGGCACCGGCAGACATGAGCTCCTCATTCCCTCTGAGGGAGGAATGATTTACCCCAAGACGTGCAGCCAGGCTCCAGCACAGCCCTGGTTCCCAGCTCTGTCTCTCCCACCTGGCTCACTCTCTGGGGTCTTGTCAGCATGTTTTCTGGGCCTTTGCTCCAGTAGGTCCCCGTCCAAGATCTGGACCTCCTCAGATATTTGGCACTCCCAGGTCTTAACAACTGTGCAAAGGAAAAGGAAGGACTATGCCTCTCTGTAACTCCAAGCTGCAGATGCAGTCATTTGCATCCTAGGAGAGACTTGGGGTTAAGCCCATATCTGAGTCCTTTGTTCTCCATTCAGGAACAGTCGCAACAAGCCAAAAGACAAAAGCCAACACCCAGAAACTCCAGCTAATCAAATCTGCTTGCCTTCTTGGACTTCTCCATTAGAAAAGAATGGGCCTCCTGACTGAATCTCATGATTCTTGCCCTCAGAAAAAAGCCTGGTGATGCTACTACCCATTCCAAATTATCTATTTAACAGCTTCTCTTTGCTATTACTGTTATTATTGTTAATGAAGGAGCACTTGGTGACAGGGTTTCAGAAGGACAGGAGCAGGAGAGTGGCTTGCTGCCTCTGTGAGCAAGAAGACAATTTCCTTGGCATCATCTCACATGTCTCTGTCTCTATTGCAGATGCCAGAGATGAGGGATTCAGTCCTGTCAGGCACTGAGACTGTGGCTTCCCAGATCCGCTCTGGCAGTGTCATTGTCTTCCCACAGTGAGTATGTTGGGTTCAGCAGCCCCTGGCTGACCAAGCCAGGACCTTCTCAGCTTGCGTCTGGTTGTGCTGTCTTGCCAGGGCTTGTGAAGTCCTCTCAGGAAGTTATTCAGAACTAATCAGCAGTGGACCTCTATGATGCATCTCACAGTTTCTGGATATAGTCTAGAGTAATGCTGCATATTCTGCTCTCTTACCAGAAATTTTACATTAGCTCCCTAATATCTTTGTGACCAGATTATTAACACAAGGTGCAAAGCAAATATGGAGCTCTTATTCAAACTGGAGTCTTCTGGTTTCCAGGTATGAACTCCAGATTGTGCAGCCTGCCATCAAAGGACCCGCAGAGCTCACCGAAGAACAGGAGGAGGAGAAGGATGATAATGGCAACAAAAAAGGTAGTGGAACGGTTGACACCTGGGTGGTGTTTGGACATCCTCCTCACTAATGGGACATTATAGCCAAGGCTACAATGCAAGGCATAGGCAACTTCATTTCATTTTGAAAGTTGGGAATTCCAATCCTGCTTTCTTAATTGTTCACAAACATACAAGTATCTTTGGGCTGAACACACCAAAAGAGTGAACTTGCACACACGAGATCTGTAGAGAGATCCCAAAGTCTGTGCCTTCATGGGAATTTCTCCCTCCTTCCCCGCAAGGCTCCATTTAGTCACCAGCATTTCTCAGCAAGGCCTCCCCCTGCTTTTCACAATATAGACAAGAGAAGCCAGTAGTACCAGAATTCCCCAGGGAATAACATTACCCTTTAGAAATTAAGAGTTGGACAACATCCAGTGTCAGGAAAGGCCTAAAACCTCATGGGAAACATGGCTCCAGGGGGATGGCTTGGTGCAGTTTCATCACATGTATGCACACCTGCCCAGCATTCCTGTTAGAATGGGCACAAAGATGCTGTTTGAAGAGTTCTCTGCTTTCTTGCTTGCAGGGGCTCTTCCTGACAATCGCCTTCTCTCCAGAGAGAGGCATGCTCCACCCAAAAAGACTTCTATCCATAAGGAGGAAGACAAGATGCACAAAACCAGGGGAAAAGGGCTTCCTGACAGGTCAGACTTGGGGGAAAATGGATGTGGGGGACCCTGTGCTCTTATTCTTTTTAGGAATAAGAAGTTTCCTTCAGACACAATGTCTGGGCTAAGTCTGGCAGGCTATTACCATGTGGTACAGATGCTAAAGTTTCCTTGTTGGGTAATCAGAGCATTAATGCAACTGCCAGGAGGGATCTGTGGTATTAGAGCCTTGAAATAACAGACAGGAGCCTCCATTCCCATGACTCTGGCCTTCTTCTTGATCTACCAAGAGAAGGCCTAAACCTGGGCATCCTGAGCTTTCCTAGGGAGTGTTGTGCCACACCTGATGTTGCAGCTTGGGGTTATCTCTTTCTCTGTATTTGAAAGTACTTGGTCGAATGCAACCAATCTTCCTGCAGAGCTAGCTGCCTTCTGCTGCAGGGGCACACCTTGGGAGACCAAACTGGAAAACAAACTCGTCCTCTACTCATACAGATGCCTTCTATTCTACCTTTTTAGTCCACCACCACCAATCCAGTGGAGCTCAGTGAAGAAAGTGGAAGCCAAAAAGAAAGAAATCCCTCGTGCTGGACCAAAACTTGTAAACTTTATTGCTGAAGCTATTAAGACAAAAGAGCAGGTATATAATAGGGAGTGATGCAATGTTTGCGTAGTAGTTTATTGTAGAAAAGCACGGTTGTACAGCCATTGACTCTGAAAAGATGTCGCAGTGTGTGCTCATTTGTACATTAAGTGACTTCTCCTGGAGTCTACTTTAAAAGATGGGGGTTACTGTATGTTTAGAATCTGCTCTTCACTTCTGTTGTCTCATGAAACACATTAGAACACCTTCCTTGCCACTATTCATAATGGAGTTCAAAATCAAAATGCCAGGCTTTTCTGGGATAGGAAATAGGAGTTTTTTAGATCATTGGTTAGTTCACACCTTGGTTGAGCCCACGATAATTCAGGAGCAAAACACAGCTGACAAAAAGGGGCAGAAAAGAGAGTGAGAAATCAATAATAATAATGAATATAAAAACAAAAGCAGATGAGACTGACATTGCTGCTGTTACATTTCTGTGGCCCTCCAGAGAAGAATCCTCCAGGTTAAGAAACGACACCAAAGAGGTCTCTGTGAACTTCAAGCTGTAGAAAGACAGGAGAAGAAAGAATGGCAGAAGAAAGAGAAAGACAGAAGGAAAGAAAAGGAAAAATTGGCACCACCGATCCCTGGGAGAGGAAAGGATAAGCTACAGAGGGCCACGGTACTGGCAGCATTTTAAACTAGACAGGAAAAAAACATCTCTCTCCTACAGAGCAGCTTGAGATTTCAGGCTATTTCAAGTATTCCTGGAACTGTTACTGCAAAATGGCAGGAGTCTCATGAGAAAGGCTCAATTGGGCGATGCAGTGAAACCCTGGTCAGACTCCGGCATCCAATTCCTGGGGCAGGCGGAGGTCCTTCTTCTGGTTCCCCCTCTACTGCCACAGCATCCTGGCCAGAATTCACCCCTGGGATCTGTACGCTGGCAAACAGCCCTGTGTCTTTGCAGCATGCTTGTCTGAGATTCTCCCTTCCTTTGCAGAAACCCACTGTTTCTTGGGGCACCACGCAAATCCCTTCTGCCAGCATGAGGAGGAAGGTGACCAGCCCAGATCTCATAGAGGGGATGATGGGGAACTGGAAAGAGGATGGCGAATCATCCTCAGAGAAGGAGGGTGTCAACTCACTGGAGATACCGCCAAAAAGGTAAGTATGGAGCAAGTCGTGCCAAGGCCTGGGGCAGCTGAGTAGCACTGACCCATCTGCAGGGTCAAGGATCCAAATCCCTGATCCGTGGCTCTCCTCTGAGCTGTCAAGCCATGGGGAGACCTGGGGTCAGGAGCCCCCAACTCCAGGTGCCTTTCTGCAGCCCAAAGCAAATGCCTAAACCTCATGCTGTGGGCACCAGTGAGACTCTGTGTGCAGGGCCTGGGGAAGGTGAGAGGCAGGAAGGTTTCAGCCAGAGCGTGAGTGAGGGTTTCTTCCTGTTGTTCTAGGCCAATTTCCCCAGGGACAAGCCAGGCCCTGCTCGAGATAGTGCCGTGCATCCTGGGACAGGTTGACCGAAGTCGGAGGGGACACAGGCATGAAGAGAGGCATCGGGAAGATAAGCTGCAGTGGTAAATATATCCAGATATGGGTGGTGTTTCCCCTCAGGCAACGCCCTTGCTTCCACCCCCAGCAGCAGCAGGGGAAAGAAGGGCAGTTCCCAACACACACTTCCCCAGTAGAGCCACCTTCTGCTGCAGAGCGGGGTGCCCAGCCTGGGAGCAAAGGATGGCAATCTTCCCTGTGCTCCCACTAACTCCTCTTGCTGTGTGTCTGCAGTGAGCTGGCTGTTTTGAAGTGGAGAATGTGCAGGAAAAAGAAAAGCCAAGGCAATGACACTCCTGTGGCTGGACCCCAACCTGCACAAACTATTTGTGAGAGTCCTGAGAGAGCAGGACAGGTACCTGATAGACAGTGATGTAATTCTTGTCTCATAATTCATTGTAGAAAAGCACCGTTATATGGCTACAGAGTCTGAAATAGCTAATCTGTACTCATTTGAACATTAAGTGATTTCTTCTGGAGCTTCCTTTAAACCACGTATCTTCAGTTTGTCTTTTTGGAGTAATTTGAACATTAAGTGATTTCTTCTGGAGCTTCCTTTAAACCACGTGTGTTCAGTTGTTTGTCTTTTTGGAGTGTGTTCTTTGCTCCCGTCATCTTATGCAACATATCAGACCGTCTTCCTTGGCACCATTCTTCATGGAGATAAAAAGGCACTGTTCATAATGCAAATAAAAATGCCAGGCTTTTCTAGGGTAGGAAATAATTTCTATTCAGATCATTGTTCAGTTTGCGCTTTGGTTGTGCCTGTTATAAGTGAGGAGCAAACATGGCTGATAGAAAGGCTAAAGACAAGGGGCAGAAGAGAGGGTGAGAACTAAAAAAATCCCACAAAGCACAGATGAGACTCCCACTGCTACTGTTGCATTTCTGTGACCCTTCAGGAATTCTACTCTCTCCCTGTGAGGAAAGATCAAAGTAAACACTGGGAAGCCTTACGTAAGAAGTACCTGAAGACAGCAAGGACAAGGTCGCCTTCATCAACAGCAAGAAGGGAAAGGGAACATGTGTGGAAGGCCCAGGTACCAGAAACCTTGTGAAACACGCAGTAAAATAGCATTTCTCTCCTCCAGAAGAGCTGAGCTTTGAAGGTCTCCAAGTCAGCATGGCATCATTGCTGCAAAATTGCAGGGCAGGTGACTCCTATCTGTCATGCTTGCCTGCTTATTACTGTAAGGGAGATGTAGTTAGAAAAAGCCAAAGGGCAAAGCCAGCAATCTGCCATGGTGAGCACATACACTGATCATCCCTCCCCCGAACTCAGACAAGCTCTGTTTCAGGTATCTGCACTTGCATTTGGACACATCTGTTCACAGTCCAATGACCTGAGCCATACCTAGACTACCTATAAGGCAGCTAGTTCTTTTATTTAGTCTTCACTGCATTGGAATGATCAGGAACATTATTCGTAATAGGAAGGCACATTTTCTGGAAGTTTAGTTTTTAACCGAAGCACTAGGATTTCCTTCCAAGCATGCTGACATTAAAAAAAGTTCTGCTTGTCTCAATGCACAAGGGATGAAGTCTTTAACTTCACTGGACAAAAAGATTTGAGAAGGAGTGTTGTAAACATGCCTTTGCAGCACTACAGGCCTTCAGCGCTGATCAGTGGTATGGCCTCTGCCCACACTTCCATCTAAACTGCATGCTACTTTTTGCCCCTGCATGGTGGTAGAAACTGTATCTGTTGAGATGTTCTGGCTAGGTGCTGGATGAAATGGAAAGTAAAAAAGAGTTCTGCAAAACTGTGAGGGCTTTTGATTAGAAATTCCTTTAAAAAACACAAAACCACCACCAACAAAAAACAAAATCCCAACTCCTGGGGCAGGCGGAGGTCCTTCTTCTGGTTCCCCCTCTACTGCCACAGCATCCTGGCCAGAATTCACCCCTGGGATCTGTACGCTGGCAAACAGCCCTGTGTCTTTGCAGCATGCTTGTCTGAGATTCTCCCTTCCTTTGCAGAAACCCACTGTTTCTTGGGGCACCACGCAAATCCCTTCTGCCAGCATGAGGAGGAAGGTGACCAGCCCAGATCTCATAGAGGGAATGATGGGGAACTGGAAAGAGGATGGCGAATCATCCTCAGAGAAGGAGGGTGACAACTCACTGGAGATACCGCCAAAAAGGTAAGTATGGAGCAAGTCGTGCCAAGGCCTGGGGCAGCTGAGTAGCACTGACCCATCTGCAGGGTCAAGGATCCAAATCCCTGATCCGTGGCTCTCCTCTGAGCTGTCAAGCCATGGGGAGACCTGGGGTCAGGAGCCCCCAACTCCAGGTGCCTTTCTGCAGCCCAAAGCAAATGCCTAAACCTCATGCTGTGGGCACCAGTGAGACTCTGTGTGCAGGGCCTGGGGAAGGTGAGAGGCAGGAAGGTTTCAGCCAGAGCGTGAGTGAGGGTTTCTTCCTGTTGTTCTAGGCCAATTTCCCCAGGGACAAGCCAGGCCCTGCTCGAGATAGTGCCGTGCATCCTGGGACAGGTTGACCGAAGTCGGAGGGGACACAGGCATGAAGAGAGGGATCGGGAAGATAAGCTGAAGTGGTAAATATATCCAGATATGGGTGGTGTTTCCCCTCAGGCAACGCCCTTGCTTCCACCCCCAGCAGCAGCAGGGGAAAGAAGGGCTGTTCCCAACACACACTTCCCCAGTAGAGCCACCTTCTGCTGCAGAGCGGGGTGCCCAGCCTGGGAGCAAAGGATGGCAATCTTCCCTGTGCTCCCACTAACTCCTCTTGCTGTGTGTCTGCAGTGAGCTGGCTGTTTTGAAGTGGAGAATGTGCAGGAAAAAGAAGAGCCAAGGCAATGACACTCCTGTGGCTGGACCCCAACCTGCACAAACTATTTGTGAGAGTCCTGAGAGAGCAGGACAGGTACATGATAGACAGTGATGTAATTCTTGTCTCATAATTCATTGTAGAAAAGCACCGTTATATGGCTACAGAGTCTGAAATAGCTAATCTGTACTCATTTGAACATTAAGTGATTTCTTCTGGAGCTTCCTTTAAACCACGTATCTTCAGTTGTTTGTCTTTTTGGAGTGTGTTCTTTGCTCCCGTCGTCTTATGCAACATATCAGACCATCTTCCTTGGCACCATTCTTCATGGAGATAAAAAGGCACTGTTCATAATGCAAATAAAAATGCCAGGCTTTTCTAGGGTAGGAAATAATTTCTATTCAGATCATTGTTCAGTTTGCACTTTGGTTGTGCCTGTTATAAGTGAGGAGCAGACATGGCTGATAGAAAGGCTAAAGACAAGGGGCAGAAGAGAGGGTGAGAACTAAAAAAATCCCACAAAGCACAGATGAGACTCCCACTGCTACTGTTGCATTTCTGTGACCCTTCAGGAATTCTACTCTCTCCCTGTGAGGAAAGATCAAAGTAAACACTGGGAAGCCTTACGTAAGAAGTACCTGAAGACAGCAAGGACAAGGTCGCCTTCATCAACAGCAAGAAGGGAAAGGGAACATGTGTGGAAGGCCCAGGTACCAGAAACCTTGTGAAACACGCAGTAAAATAGCATTTCTCTCCTCCAGAAGAGCTGAGCTTTGAAGGTCTCCAAGTCAGCATGGCATCATTGCTGCAAAATTGCAGGGCAGGTGACTCCTGTCTGTCATGCTTGCCTGCTTATTACTGTAAGGGAGATGTAGTTAGAAAAAGCCAAAGGGCAAAGCCAGCAATCTGCCATGGTGAGCACATACACTGATCATCCCTCCCCCGAACTCAGACAAGCTCTGTTTCAGGTATCTGCACTTGCATTTGGACACATCTGTTCACAGTCCAATGACCTGAGCCATACCTAGACTACCTATAAGGCAGCTAGTTCTTTTATTTAGTCTTCACTGCATTGGAATGATCAGGAACATTATTCGTAATAGGAAGGCACATTTTCTGGAAGTTTAGTTTTTAACCGAAGCACTAGGATTTCCTTCCAAGCATGCTGACATTAAAAAAAGTTCTGCTTGTCTCAATGCACAAGGGATGAAGTCTTTAACTTCACTGGACAAAAAGATTTGAGAAGGAGTGTTGTAAACATGCCTTTGCAGCACTACAGGCCTTCAGCGCTGATCAGTGGTATGGCCTCTGCCCACACTTCCATCTAAACTGCATGCTACTTTTTGCCCCTGCATGGTGGTAGAAACTGTATCTGTTGAGATGTTCTGGCTAGGTGCTGGATGAAATGGAAAGTGAAAAAGAGTTCTGAAAAACTGTGAGGGCTTTTGATTAGAAATTCCTTTAAAAAACACAAAACCACCACCAACAAAAAACAAAATCCCAACTCCTGGGGCAGGCGGAGGTCCTTCTTCTGGTTCCCCCTCTACTGCCACAGCATCCTGGCCAGAATTCACCCCTGGGATCTGTACGCTGGCAAACAGCCCTGTGTCTTTGCAGCATGCTTGTCTGAGATTCTCCCTTCCTTTGCAGAAACCCACTGTTTCTTGGGGCACCACGCAAATCCCTTCTGCCAGCATGAGGAGGAAGGTGACCAGCCCAGATCTCATAGAGAGAATGATGGGGAACTGGAAAGAGGATGGCGAATCATCCTCAGAGAAGGAGGGTGACAACTCGCTGGAGATACCCCCAAAAAGGTAAGTATGGAGCAAGTCGTGCCAAGGCCTGGGGCAGCTGAGTAGCACTGACCCATCTGCAGGGTCAAGGATCCAAATCCCTGATCCATGGCTCTCCTCTGAGCTGTCAAGCCATGGGGAGACCTGGGGTCAGGAGCCCCCAACTCCAGGTGCCTTTCTGCAGCCCAAAGCAAATGCCTAAACCTCATGCTGTGGGCACCAGTGAGACTCTGTGTGCAGGGCCTGGGGAAGGTGAGAGGCAGGAAGGTTTCAGCCAGAGCGTGAGTGAGGGTTTCTTCCTGTTGTTCTAGGCCAATTTCCCCAGGGACAAGCCAGGCCCTGCTCGAGATAGTGCCGTGCATCCTGGGACAGGTTGACCGAAGTCGGAGGGGACACAGGCATGAAGAGAGGGATCGGGAAGATAAGCTGCAGTGGTAAATATATCCAGATATGGGTGGTGTTTCCCCTCAGGCAACGCCCTTGCTTCCACCCCCAGCAGCAGCAGGGGAAAGAAGGGCTGTTCCCAACACACACTTCCCCAGTAGAGCCACCTTCTGCTGCAGAGCGGGGTGCCCAGCCTGGGAGCAAAGGATGGCAATCTTCCCTGTGCTCCCACTAACTCCTCTTGCTGTGTGTCTGCAGTGAGCTGGCTGTTTTGAAGTGGAGAATGTGCAGGAAAAAGAAGAGCCAAGGCAATGACACTCCTGTGGCTGGACCCCAACCTGCACAAACTATTTGTGACAGTCATGAGAGAGCAGGACAGGTACATGATAGACAGTGATGTAATTCTTGTCTCATAATTCATTGTAGAAAAGCACCGTTATATGGCTACAGAGTCTGAAATAGCTAATCTGTACTCATGTGAACATTAAGTGATTTCTTCTGGAGCTTCCTTTAAACCACGTATGTTCAGTTGTTTGTCTTTTTGGAGTGTGTTCTTTGCTCCCGTCATCTTATGCAACATATCAGACCATCTTCCTTGGCACCATTCTTCATGGAGATAAAAAGGCACTGTTCATAATGCAAATAAAAATGCCAGGCTTTTCTAGGGTAGGAAATAATTTCTATTCAGATCATTGTTCAGTTTGTGCTTTGGTTGTGCCTGTTATAAGTGAGGAGCAGACATGGCTGATAGAAAGGCTAAAGACAAGGGGCAGAAGAGAGGGTGAGAACTAAAAAAATCCCACAAAGCACAGATGAGACTCCCACTGCTACTGTTGCATTTCTGTGACCCTTCAGGAATTCTACTCTCTCCCTGTGAGGAAAAATCAAAGTAAACACTGGGAAGCCTTACGTAAGAAGTACCTGAAGACAGCAAGGACAAGGTCGCCTTCATCAACAGCAAGAAGGGAAAGGGAACATCTGTGGAAGGCCCAGGTACCAGAAACCTTGTGAAACACGCAGTAAAATAGCATTTCTCTCCTCCAGAAGAGCTGAGCTTTGAAGGTCTCCAAGTCAGCATGGCATCATTGCTGCAAAATTGCAGGGCAGGTGACTCCTGTCTGTCATGCTTGCCTGCTTATTACTGTAAGGGAGATGTAGTTAGAAAAAGCCAAAGGGCAAAGCCAGCAATCTGCCATGGTGAGCACATACACTGATCATCCCTCCCCCGAACTCAGACAAGCTCTGTTTCAGGTATCTGCACTTGCATTTGGACACATCTGTTCACAGTCCAATGACCTGAGCCATACCTAGACTACCTATAAGGCAGCTAGTTCTTTTATTTAGTCTTCACTGCATTGGAATGATCAGGAACATTATTCGTAATAGGAAGGCACATTTTCTGGAAGTTAAATTTTAACTGAAGCACTAGGATTTCCTTCCAAGCATGCTGACATTAAAAAAAGTTCTGCTTGTCTCAATGCACAAGGGATGAAGTCTTTAACTTCACTGGACAAAAAGATTTGAGAAGGAGTGTTGTAAACATGCCTTTGCAGCACTACAGGCCTTCAGCGCTGATCAGTGGTATGGCCTCTGCCCACACTTCCATCTAAACTGCATGCTACTTTTTGCCCCTGCATGGTGGTAGAAACTGTATCTGTTGAGATGTTCTGGCTAGGTGCTGGATGAAATGGAAAGTGAAAAAGAGTTCTGCAAAACTGTGAGGGCTTTTGATTAGAAATTCCTTTAAAAAACACAAAACCACCACCAACAAAAAACAAAATCCCAACTCCTGGGGCAGGCGGAGGTCCTTCTTCTGGTTCCCCCTCTACTGCCACAGCATCCTGGCCAGAATTCACCCCTGGGATCTGTACGCTGGCAAACAGCCCTGTGTCTTTGCAGCATGCTTGTCTGAGATTCTCCCTTCCTTTGCAGAAACCCACTGTTTCTTGGGGCACCACGCAAATCCCTTCTGCCAGCATGAGGAGGAAGGTGACCAGCCCAGATCTCATAGAGGGAATGATGGGGAACTGGAAAGAGGATGGCGAATCATCCTCAGAGAAGGAGGGTGACAACTCACTGGAGATACCGCCAAAAAGGTAAGTATGGAGCAAGTCGTGCCAAGGCCTGGGGCAGCTGAGTAGCACTGACCCATCTGCAGGGTCAAGGATCCAAATCCCTGATCCATGGCTCTCCTCTGAGCTGTCAAGCCATGGGGAGACCTGGGGTCAGGAGCCCCCAACTCCAGGTGCCTTTCTGCAGCCCAAAGCAAATGCCTAAACCTCATGCTGTGGGCACCAGTGAGACTCTGTGTGCAGGGCCTGGGGAAGGTGAGAGGCAGGAAGGTTTCAGCCAGAGCGTGAGTGAGGGTTTCTTCCTGTTGTTCTAGGCCAATTTCCCCAGGGACAAGCCAGGCCCTGCTCGAGATAGTGCCGTGCATCCTGGGACAGGTTGACCGAAGTCGGAGGGGACACAGGCATGAAGAGAGGGATCGGGAAGATAAGCTGCAGTGGTAAATATATCCAGATATGGGTGGTGTTTCCCCTCAGGCAACGCCCTTGCTTCCACCCCCAGCAGCAGCAGGGGAAAGAAGGGCTGTTCCCAACACACACTTCCCCAGTAGAGCCACCTTCTGCTGCAGAGCGGGGTGCCCAGCCTGGGAGCAAAGGATGGCAATCTTCCCTGTGCTCCCACTAACTCCTCTTGCTGTGTGTCTGCAGTGAGCTGGCTGTTTTGAAGTGGAGAATGTGCAGGAAAAAGAAGAGCCAAGGCAATGACACTCCTGTGGCTGGACCCCAACCTGCACAAACTATTTGTGACAGTCATGAGAGAGCAGGACAGGTACATGATAGACAGTGATGTAATTCTTGTCTCATAATTCATTGTAGAAAAGCACCGTTATATGGCTACAGAGTCTGAAATAGCTAATCTGTACTCATTTGAACATTAAGTGATTTCTTCTGGAGCTTCCTTTAAACCACGTATCTTCAGTTGTTTGTCTTTTTGGAGTGTGTTCTTTGCTCCCGTCGTCTTATGCAACATATCAGACCATCTTCCTTGGCACCATTCTTCATGGAGATAAAAAGGCACTGTTCATAATGCAAATAAAAATGCCAGGCTTTTCTAGGGTAGGAAATAATTTCTATTCAGATCATTGTTCAGTTTGCACTTTGGTTGTGCCTGTTATAAGTGAGGAGCAGACATGGCTGATAGAAAGGCTAAAGACAAGGGGCAGAAGAGAGGGTGAGAACTAAAAAAATCCCACAAAGCACAGATGAGACTCCCACTGCTACTGTTGCATTTCTGTGACCCTTCAGGAATTCTACTCTCTCCCTGTGAGGAAAGATCAAAGTAAACACTGGGAAGCCTTACGTAAGAAGTACCTGAAGACAGCAAGGACAAGGTCGCCTTCATCAACAGCAAGAAGGGAAAGGGAACATGTGTGGAAGGCCCAGGTACCAGAAACCTTGTGAAACACGCAGTAAAATAGCATTTCTCTCCTCCAGAAGAGCTGAGCTTTGAAGGTCTCCAAGTCAGCATGGCATCATTGCTGCAAAATTGCAGGGCAGGTGACTCCTATCTGTCATGCTTGCCTGCTTATTACTGTAAGGGAGATGTAGTTAGAAAAAGCCAAAGGGCAAAGCCAGCAATCTGCCATGGTGAGCACATACACTGATCATCCCTCCCCCGAACTCAGACAAGCTCTGTTTCAGGTATCTGCACTTGCATTTGGACACATCTGTTCACAGTCCAATGACCTGAGCCATACCTAGACTACCTATAAGGCAGCTAGTTCTTTTATTTAGTCTTCACTGCATTGGAATGATCAGGAACATTATTCGTAATAGGAAGGCACATTTTCTGGAAGTTTAGTTTTTAACCGAAGCACTAGGATTTCCTTCCAAGCATGCTGACATTAAAAAAAGTTCTGCTTGTCTCAATGCACAAGGGATGAAGTCTTTAACTTCACTGGACAAAAAGATTTGAGAAGGAGTGTTGTAAACATGCCTTTGCAGCACTACAGGCCTTCAGCGCTGATCAGTGGTATGGCCTCTGCCCACACTTCCATCTAAACTGCATGCTACTTTTTGCCCCTGCATGGTGGTAGAAACTGTATCTGTTGAGATGTTCTGGCTAGGTGCTGGATGAAATGGAAAGTAAAAAAGAGTTCTGCAAAACTGTGAGGGCTTTTGATTAGAAATTCCTTTAAAAAAACCAAAACCACCACCAACAAAAAACAAAATCCCAACTCCTGGGGCAGGCGGAGGTCCTTCTTCTGGTTCCCCCTCTACTGCCACAGCATCCTGGCCAGAATTCACCCCTGGGATCTGTACGCTGGCAAACAGCCCTGTGTCTTTGCAGCATGCTTGTCTGAGATTCTCCCTTCCTTTGCAGAAACCCACTGTTTCTTGGGGCACCACGCAAATCCCTTCTGCCAGCATGAGGAGGAAGGTGACCAGCCCAGATCTCATAGAGGGGATGATGGGGAACTGGAAAGAGGATGGCGAATCATCCTCAGAGAAGGAGGGTGACAACTCACTGGAGATACCGCCAAAAAGGTAAGTATGGAGCAAGTCGTGCCAAGGCCTGGGGCAGCTGAGTAGCACTGACCCATCTGCAGGGTCAAGGATCCAAATCCCTGATCCGTGGCTCTCCTCTGAGCTGTCAAGCCATGGGGAGACCTGGGGTCAGGAGCCCCCAACTCCAGGTGCCTTTCTGCAGCCCAAAGCAAATGCCTAAACCTCATGCTGTGGGCACCAGTGAGACTCTGTGTGCAGGGCCTGGGGAAGGTGAGAGGCAGGAAGGTTTCAGCCAGAGCGTGAGTGAGGGTTTCTTCCTGTTGTTCTAGGCCAATTTCCCCAGGGACAAGCCAGGCCCTGCTCGAGATAGTGCCGTGCATCCTGGGACAGGTTGACCGAAGTCGGAGGGGACACAGGCATGAAGAGAGGGATCGGGAAGATAAGCTGCAGTGGTAAATATATCCAGATATGGGTGGTGTTTCCCCTCAGGCAACGCCCTTGCTTCCACCCCCAGCAGCAGCAGGGGAAAGAAGGGCTGTTCCCAACACACACTTCCCCAGTAGAGCCACCTTCTGCTGCAGAGCGGGGTGCCCAGCCTGGGAGCAAAGGATGGCAATCTTCCCTGTGCTCCCACTAACTCCTCTTGCTGTGTGTCTGCAGTGAGCTGGCTGTTTTGAAGTGGAGAATGTGCAGGAAAAAGAAGAGCCAAGGCAATGACACTCCTGTGGCTGGACCCCAACCTGCACAAACTATTTGTGACAGTCATGAGAGAGCAGGACAGGTACATGATAGACAGTGATGTAATTCTTGTCTCATAATTCATTGTAGAAAAGCACCGTTATATGGCTACAGAGTCTGAAATAGCTAATCTGTACTCATGTGAACATTAAGTGATTTCTTCTGGAGCTTCCTTTAAACCACGTATGTTCAGTTGTTTGTCTTTTTGGAGTGTGTTCTTTGCTCCCGTCATCTTATGCAACATATCAGACCATCTTCCTTGGCACCATTCTTCATGGAGATAAAAAGGCACTGTTCATAATGCAAATAAAAATGCCAGGCTTTTCTAGGGTAGGAAATAATTTCTATTCAGATCATTGTTCAGTTTGTGCTTTGGTTGTGCCTGTTATAAGTGAGGAGCAGACATGGCTGATAGAAAGGCTAAAGACAAGGGGCAGAAGAGAGGGTGAGAACTAAAAAAATCCCACAAAGCACAGATGAGACTCCCACTGCTACTGTTGCATTTCTGTGACCCTTCAGGAATTCTACTCTCTCCCTGTGAGGAAAGATCAAAGTAAACACTGGGAAGCCTTACGTAAGAAGTACCTGAAGACAGCAAGGACAAGGTCGCCTTCATCAACAGCAAGAAGGGAAAGGGAACATGTGTGGAAGGCCCAGGTACCAGAAACCTTGTGAAACACGCAGTAAAATAGCATTTCTCTCCTCCAGAAGAGCTGAGCTTTGAAGGTCTCCAAGTCAGCATGGCATCATTGCTGCAAAATTGCAGGGCAGGTGACTCCTGTCTGTCATGCTTGCCTGCTTATTACTGTAAGGGAGATGTAGTTAGAAAAAGCCAAAGGGCAAAGCCAGCAATCTGCCATGGTGAGCACATACACTGATCATCCCTCCCCCGAACTCAGACAAGCTCTGTTTCAGGTATCTGCACTTGCATTTGGACACATCTGTTCACAGTCCAATGACCTGAGCCATACCTAGACTACCTATAAGGCAGCTAGTTCTTTTATTTAGTCTTCACTGCATTGGAATGATCAGGAACATTATTCGTAATAGGAAGGCACATTTTCTGGAAGTTTAGTTTTTAACCGAAGCACTAGGATTTCCTTCCAAGCATGCTGACATTAAAAAAAGTTCTGCTTGTCTCAATGCACAAGGGATGAAGTCTTTAACTTCACTGGACAAAAAGATTTGAGAAGGAGTGTTGTAAACATGCCTTTGCAGCACTACAGGCCTTCAGCGCTGATCAGTGGTATGGCCTCTGCCCACACTTCCATCTAAACTGCATGCTACTTTTTGCCCCTGCATGGTGGTAGAAACTGTATCTGTTGAGATGTTCTGGCTAGGTGCTGGATGAAATGGAAAGTAAAAAAGAGTTCTGCAAAACTGTGAGGGCTTTTGATTAGAAATTCCTTTAAAAAAACCAAAACCACCACCAACAAAAAACAAAATCCCAACTCCTGGGGCAGGCGGAGGTCCTTCTTCTGGTTCCCCCTCTACTGCCACAGCATCCTGGCCAGAATTCACCCCTGGGATCTGTACGCTGGCAAACAGCCCTGTGTCTTTGCAGCATGCTTGTCTGAGATTCTCCCTTCCTTTGCAGAAACCCACTGTTTCTTGGGGCACCACGCAAATCCCTTCTGCCAGCATGAGGAGGAAGGTGACCAGCCCAGATCTCATAGAGGGAATGATGGGGAACTGGAAAGAGGATGGCGAATCATCCTCAGAGAAGGAGGGTGACAACTCACTGGAGATACCGCCAAAAAGGTAAGTATGGAGCAAGTCGTGCCAAGGCCTGGGGCAGCTGAGTAGCACTGACCCATCTGCAGGGTCAAGGATCCAAATCCCTGATCCATGGCTCTCCTCTGAGCTGTCAAGCCATGGGGAGACCTGGGGTCAGGAGCCCCCAACTCCAGGTGCCTTTCTGCAGCCCAAAGCAAATGCCTAAACCTCATGCTGTGGGCACCAGTGAGACTCTGTGTGCAGGGCCTGGGGAAGGTGAGAGGCAGGAAGGTTTCAGCCAGAGCGTGAGTGAGGGTTTCTTCCTGTTGTTCTAGGCCAATTTCCCCAGGGACAAGCCAGGCCCTGCTCGAGATAGTGCCGTGCATCCTGGGACAGGTTGACCGAAGTCGGAGGGGACACAGGCATGAAGAGAGGGATCGGGAAGATAAGCTGCAGTGGTAAATATATCCAGATATGGGTGGTGTTTCCCCTCAGGCAACGCCCTTGCTTCCACCCCCAGCAGCAGCAGGGGAAAGAAGGGCTGTTCCCAACACACACTTCCCCAGTAGAGCCACCTTCTGCTGCAGAGCGGGGTGCCCAGCCTGGGAGCAAAGGATGGCAATCTTCCCTGTGCTCCCACTAACTCCTCTTGCTGTGTGTCTGCAGTGAGCTGGCTGTTTTGAAGTGGAGAATGTGCAGGAAAAAGAAGAGCCAAGGCAATGACACTGCTGTGGCTGGACCCCAACCTGCACAAACTATTTGTGACAGTCATGAGAGAGCAGGACAGGTACCTGATAGACAGTGCTGTAATTCTTGTCTCATAATTCATTGTAGAAAAGCACCGTTATATGGCTACAGAGTCTGAAATAGCTAATCTGTACTCATGTGAACATTAAGTGATTTCTTCTGGAGCTTCCTTTAAACCACGTATGTTCAGTTGTTTGTCTTTTTGGAGTGTGTTCTTTGCTCCCGTCATCTTATGCAACATATCAGACCATCTTCCTTGGCACCATTCTTCATGGAGATAAAAAGGCACTGTTCATAATGCAAATAAAAATGCCAGGCTTTTCTAGGGTAGGAAATAATTTCTATTCAGATCATTGTTCAGTTTGTGCTTTGGTTGTGCCTGTTATAAGTGAGGAGCAGACATGGCTGATAGAAAGGCTAAAGACAAGGGGCAGAAGAGAGGGTGAGAACTAAAAAAATCCCACAAAGCACAGATGAGACTCCCACTGCTACTGTTGCATTTCTGTGACCCTTCAGGAATTCTACTCTCTCCCTGTGAGGAAAGATCAAAGTAAACACTGGGAAGCCTTACGTAAGAAGTACCTGAAGACAGCAAGGACAAGGTCGCCTTCATCAACAGCAAGAAGGGAAAGGGAACATGTGTGGAAGGCCCAGGTACCAGAAACCTTGTGAAACACGCAGTAAAATAGCATTTCTCTCCTCCAGAAGAGCTGAGCTTTGAAGGTCTCCAAGTCAGCATGGCATCATTGCTGCAAAATTGCAGGGCAGGTGACTCCTATCTGTCATGCTTGCCTGCTTATTACTGTAAGGGAGATGTAGTTAGAAAAAGCCAAAGGGCAAAGCCAGCAATCTGCCATGGTGAGCACATACACTGATCATCCCTCCCCCGAACTCAGACAAGCTCTGTTTCAGGTATCTGCACTTGCATTTGGACACATCTGTTCACAGTCCAATGACCTGAGCCATACCTAGACTACCTATAAGGCAGCTAGTTCTTTTATTTAGTCTTCACTGCATTGGAATGATCAGGAACATTATTCGTAATAGGAAGGCACATTTTCTGGAAGTTTAGTTTTTAACCGAAGCACTAGGATTTCCTTCCAAGCATGCTGACATTAAAAAAAGTTCTGCTTGTCTCAATGCACAAGGGATGAAGTCTTTAACTTCACTGGACAAAAAGATTTGAGAAGGAGTGTTGTAAACATGCCTTTGCAGCACTACAGGCCTTCAGCGCTGATCAGTGGTATGGCCTCTGCCCACACTTCCATCTAAACTGCATGCTACTTTTTGCCCCTGCATGGTGGTAGAAACTGTATCTGTTGAGATGTTCTGGCTAGGTGCTGGATGAAATGGAAAGTAAAAAAGAGTTCTGCAAAACTGTGAGGGCTTTTGATTAGAAATTCCTTTAAAAAAACCAAAACCACCACCAACAAAAAACAAAATCCCAACTCCTGGGGCAGGCGGAGGTCCTTCTTCTGGTTCCCCCTCTACTGCCACAGCATCCTGGCCAGAATTCACCCCTGGGATCTGTACGCTGGCAAACAGCCCTGTGTCTTTGCAGCATGCTTGTCTGAGATTCTCCCTTCCTTTGCAGAAACCCACTGTTTCTTGGGGCACCACGCAAATCCCTTCTGCCAGCATGAGGAGGAAGGTGACCAGCCCAGATCTCATAGAGGGAATGATGGGGAACTGGAAAGAGGATGGCGAATCATCCTCAGAGAAGGAGGGTGACAACTCACTGGAGATACCGCCAAAAAGGTAAGTATGGAGCAAGTCGTGCCAAGGCCTGGGGCAGCTGAGTAGCACTGACCCATCTGCAGGGTCAAGGATCCAAATCCCTGATCCATGGCTCTCCTCTGAGCTGTCAAGCCATGGGGAGACCTGGGGTCAGGAGCCCCCAACTCCAGGTGCCTTTCTGCAGCCCAAAGCAAATGCCTAAACCTCATGCTGTGGGCACCAGTGAGACTCTGTGTGCAGGGCCTGGGGAAGGTGAGAGGCAGGAAGGTTTCAGCCAGAGCGTGAGTGAGGGTTTCTTCCTGTTGTTCTAGGCCAATTTCCCCAGGGACAAGCCAGGCCCTGCTCGAGATAGTGCCGTGCATCCTGGGACAGGTTGACCGAAGTCGGAGGGGACACAGGCATGAAGAGAGGGATCGGGAAGATAAGCTGCAGTGGTAAATATATCCAGATATGGGTGGTGTTTCCCCTCAGGCAACGCCCTTGCTTCCACCCCCAGCAGCAGCAGGGGAAAGAAGGGCTGTTCCCAACACACACTTCCCCAGTAGAGCCACCTTCTGCTGCAGAGCAGGGTGCCCAGCCTGGGAGCAAAGGATGGCAATCTTCCCTGTGCTCCCACTAACTCCTCTTGCTGTGTGTCTGCAGTGAGCTGGCTGTTTTGAAGTGGAGAATGTGCAGGAAAAAGAAGAGCCAAGGCAATGACACTGCTGTGGCTGGACCCCAACCTGCACAAAGTATTTGTGACAGTCATGAGAGAGCAGGACAGGTACATGATAGACAGTGATGTAATTCTTGTCTCATAATTCATTGTAGAAAAGCACCGTTATATGGCTACAGAGTCTGAAATAGCTAATCTGTACTCATTTGAACATTAAGTGATTTCTTCTGGAGCTTCCTTTAAACCACGTATGTTCAGTTGTTTGTCTTTTTGGAGTGTGTTCTTTGCTCCCGTCATCTTATGCAACATATCAGACCATCTTCCTTGGCACCATTCTTCATGGAGATAAAAAGGCACTGTTCATAATGCAAATAAAAATGCCAGGCTTTTCTAGGGTAGGAAATAATTTCTATTCAGATCATTGTTCAGTTTGTGCTTTGGTTGTGCCTGTTATAAGTGAGGAGCAGACATGGCTGATAGAAAGGCTAAAGACAAGGGGCAGAAGAGAGGGTGAGAACTAAAAAAATCCCACAAAGCACAGATGAGACTCCCACTGCTACTGTTGCATTTCTGTGACCCTTCAGGAATTCTACTCTCTCCCTGTGAGGAAAGATCAAAGTAAACACTGGGAAGCCTTACGTAAGAAGTACCTGAAGACAGCAAGGACAAGGTCGCCTTCATCAACAGCAAGAAGGGAAAGGGAACATGTGTGGAAGGCCCAGGTACCAGAAACCTTGTGAAACACGCAGTAAAATAGCATTTCTCTCCTCCAGAAGAGCTGAGCTTTGAAGGTCTCCAAGTCAGCATGGCATCATTGCTGCAAAATTGCAGGGCAGGTGACTCCTGTCTGTCATGCTTGCCTGCTTATTACTGTAAGGGAGATGTAGTTAGAAAAAGCCAAAGGGCAAAGCCAGCAATCTGCCATGGTGAGCACATACACTGATCATCCCTCCCCCGAACTCAGACAAGCTCTGTTTCAGGTATCTGCACTTGCATTTGGACACATCTGTTCACAGTCCAATGACCTGAGCCATACCTAGACTACCTATAAGGCAGCTAGTTCTTTTATTTAGTCTTCACTGCATTGGAATGATCAGGAACATTATTCGTAATAGGAAGGCACATTTTCTGGAAGTTTAGTTTTTAACCGAAGCACTAGGATTTCCTTCCAAGCATGCTGACATTAAAAAAAGTTCTGCTTGTCTCAATGCACAAGGGATGAAGTCTTTAACTTCACTGGACAAAAAGATTTGAGAAGGAGTGTTGTAAACATGCCTTTGCAGCACTACAGGCCTTCAGCGCTGATCAGTGGTATGGCCTCTGCCCACACTTCCATCTAAACTGCATGCTACTTTTTGCCCCTGCATGGTGGTAGAAACTGTATCTGTTGAGATGTTCTGGCTAGGTGCTGGATGAAATGGAAAGTGAAAAAGAGTTCTGAAAAACTGTGAGGGCTTTTGATTAGAAATTCCTTTAAAAAACACAAAACCACCACCAACAAAAAACAAAATCCCAACTCCTGGGGCAGGCGGAGGTCCTTCTTCTGGTTCCCCCTCTACTGCCACAGCATCCTGGCCAGAATTCACCCCTGGGATCTGTACGCTGGCAAACAGCCCTGTGTCTTTGCAGCATGCTTGTCTGAGATTCTCCCTTCCTTTGCAGAAACCCACTGTTTCTTGGGGCACCACGCAAATCCCTTCTGCCAGCATGAGGAGGAAGGTGACCAGCCCAGATCTCATAGAGGGGATGATGGGGAACTGGAAAGAGGATGGCGAATCATCCTCAGAGAAGGAGGGTGACAACTCGCTGGAGATACCCCCGAAAAGGTAAGTATGGAGCAAGTCGTGCCAAGGCCTGGGGCAGCTGAGTAGCACTGACCCATCTGCAGGGTCAAGGATCCAAATCCCTGATCCATGGCTCTCCTCTGAGCTGTCAAGCCATGGGGAGACCTGGGGTCAGGAGCCCCCAACTCCAGGTGCCTTTCTGCAGCCCAAAGCAAATGCCTAAACCTCATGCTGTGGGCACCAGTGAGACTCTGTGTGCAGGGCCTGGGGAAGGTGAGAGGCAGGAAGGTTTCAGCCAGAGCGTGAGTGAGGGTTTCTTCCTGTTGTTCTAGGCCAATTTCCCCAGGGACAAGCCAGGCCCTGCTCGAGATAGTGCCGTGCATCCTGGGACAGGTTGACCGAAGTCGGAGGGGACACAGGCATGAAGAGAGGGATCGGGAAGATAAGCTGCAGTGGTAAATATATCCAGATATGGGTGGTGTTTCCCCTCAGGCAACGCCCTTGCTTCCACCCCCAGCAGCAGCAGGGGAAAGAAGGGCTGTTCCCAACACACACTTCCCCAGTAGAGCCACCTTCTGCTGCAGAGCGGGGTGCCCAGCCTGGGAGCAAAGGATGGCAATCTTCCCTGTGCTCCCACTAACTCCTCTTGCTGTGTGTCTGCAGTGAGCTGGCTGTTTTGAAGTGGAGAATGTGCAGGAAAAAGAAGAGCCAAGGCAATGACACTCCTGTGGCTGGACCCCAACCTGCACAAACTATTTGTGACAGTCCTGAGAGAGCAGGACAGGTACATGATAGACAGTGCTGTAATTCTTGTCTCATAATTCATTGTAGAAAAGCACCGTTATATGGCTACAGAGTCTGAAATAGCTAATCTGTACTCATTTGAACATTAAGTGATTTCTTCTGGAGCTTCCTTTAAACCACGTATCTTCAGTTGTTTGTCTTTTTGGAGTCATTTGAACATTAAGTGATTTCTTCTGGAGCTTCCTTTAAACCACGTATGTTCAGTTGTTTGTCTTTTTGGAGTGTGTTCTTTGCTCCCGTCATCTTATGCAACATATCAGACCATCTTCCTTGGCACCATTCTTCATGGAGATAAAAAGGCACTGTTCATAATGCAAATAAAAATGCCAGGCTTTTCTAGGGTAGGAAATAATTTCTATTCAGATCATTGTTCAGTTTGTGCTTTGGTTGTGCCTGTTATAAGTGAGGAGCAGACATGGCTGATAGAAAGGCTAAAGACAAGGGGCAGAAGAGAGGGTGAGAACTAAAAAAATCCCACAAAGCACAGATGAGACTCCCACTGCTACTGTTGCATTTCTGTGACCCTTCAGGAATTCTACTCTCTCCCTGTGAGGAAAAATCAAAGTAAACACTGGGAAGCCTTACGTAAGAAGTACCTGAAGACAGCAAGGACAAGGTCGCCTTCATCAACAGCAAGAAGGGAAAGGGAACATCTGTGGAAGGCCCAGGTACCAGAAACCTTGTGAAACACGCAGTAAAATAGCATTTCTCTCCTCCAGAAGAGCTGAGCTTTGAAGGTCTCCAAGTCAGCATGGCATCATTGCTGCAAAATTGCAGGGCAGGTGACTCCTGTCTGTCATGCTTGCCTGCTTATTACTGTAAGGGAGATGTAGTTAGAAAAAGCCAAAGGGCAAAGCCAGCAATCTGCCATGGTGAGCACATACACTGATCATCCCTCCCCCGAACTCAGACAAGCTCTGTTTCAGGTATCTGCACTTGCATTTGGACACATCTGTTCACAGTCCAATGACCTGAGCCATACCTAGACTACCTATAAGGCAGCTAGTTCTTTTATTTAGTCTTCACTGCATTGGAATGATCAGGAACATTATTCGTAATAGGAAGGCACATTTTCTGGAAGTTAAATTTTAACTGAAGCACTAGGATTTCCTTCCAAGCATGCTGACATTAAAAAAAGTTCTGCTTGTCTCAATGCACAAGGGATGAAGTCTTTAACTTCACTGGACAAAAAGATTTGAGAAGGAGTGTTGTAAACATGCCTTTGCAGCACTACAGGCCTTCAGCGCTGATCAGTGGTATGGCCTCTGCCCACACTTCCATCTAAACTGCATGCTACTTTTTGCCCCTGCATGGTGGTAGAAACTGTATCTGTTGAGATGTTCTGGCTAGGTGCTGGATGAAATGGAAAGTGAAAAAGAGTTCTGAAAAACTGTGAGGGCTTTTGATTAGAAATTCCTTTAAAAAACACAAACCCACCACCAACAAAAAACAAAATCCCAACTCCTGGGGCAGGCGGAGGTCCTTCTTCTGGTTCCCCCTCTACTGCCACAGCATCCTGGCCAGAATTCACCCCTGGGATCTGTACGCTGGCAAACAGCCCTGTGTCTTTGCAGCATGCTTGTCTGAGATTCTCCCTTCCTTTGCAGAAACCCACTGTTTCTTGGGGCACCACGCAAATCCCTTCTGCCAGCATGAGGAGGAAGGTGACCAGCCCAGATCTCATAGAGGGAATGATGGGGAACTGGAAAGAGGATGGCGAATCATCCTCAGAGAAGGAGGGTGACAACTCACTGGAGATACCGCCAAAAAGGTAAGTATGGAGCAAGTCGTGCCAAGGCCTGGGGCAGCTGAGTAGCACTGACCCATCTGCAGGGTCAAGGATCCAAATCCCTGATCCATGGCTCTCCTCTGAGCTGTCAAGCCATGGGGAGACCTGGGGTCAGGAGCCCCCAACTCCAGGTGCCTTTCTGCAGCCCAAAGCAAATGCCTAAACCTCATGCTGTGGGCACCAGTGAGACTCTGTGTGCAGGGCCTGGGGAAGGTGAGAGGCAGGAAGGTTTCAGCCAGAGCGTGAGTGAGGGTTTCTTCCTGTTGTTCTAGGCCAATTTCCCCAGGGACAAGCCAGGCCCTGCTCGAGATAGTGCCGTGCATCCTGGGACAGGTTGACCGAAGTCGGAGGGGACACAGGCATGAAGAGAGGGATCGGGAAGATAAGCTGCAGTGGTAAATATATCCAGATATGGGTGGTGTTTCCCCTCAGGCAACGCCCTTGCTTCCACCCCCAGCAGCAGCAGGGGAAAGAAGGGCTGTTCCCAACACACACTTCCCCAGTAGAGCCACCTTCTGCTGCAGAGCGGGGTGCCCAGCCTGGGAGCAAAGGATGGCAATCTTCCCTGTGCTCCCACTAACTCCTCTTGCTGTGTGTCTGCAGTGAGCTGGCTGTTTTGAAGTGGAGAATGTGCAGGAAAAAGAAGAGCCAAGGCAATGACACTCCTGTGGCTGGACCCCAACCTGCACAAACTATTTGTGACAGTCCTGAGAGAGCAGGACAGGTACATGATAGACAGTGATGTAATTCTTGTCTCATAATTCATTGTAGAAAAGCACCGTTATATGGCTACAGAGTCTGAAATAGCTAATCTGTACTCATTTGAACATTAAGTGATTTCTTCTGGAGCTTCCTTTAAACCACGTATGTTCAGTTGTTTGTCTTTTTGGAGTGTGTTCTTTGCTCCCGTCGTCTTATGCAACATATCAGACCATCTTCCTTGGCACCATTCTTCATGGAGATAAAAAGGCACTGTTCATAATGCAAATAAAAATGCCAGGCTTTTCTAGGGTAGGAAATAATTTCTATTCAGATCATTGTTCAGTTTGCACTTTGGTTGTGCCTGTTATAACTGAGGAGCAGACATGGCTGATAGAAAGGCTAAAGACAAGGGGCAGAAGAGAGGGTGAGAACTAAAAAAATCCCACAAAGCACAGATGAGACTCCCACTGCTACTGTTGCATTTCTGTGACCCTTCAGGAATTCTACTCTCTCCCTGTGAGGAAAGATCAAAGTAAACACTGGGAAGCCTTACGTAAGAAGTACCTGAAGACAGCAAGGACAAGGTCGCCTTCATCAACAGCAAGAAGGGAAAGGGAACATGTGTGGAAGGCCCAGGTACCAGAAACCTTGTGAAACACGCAGTAAAATAGCATTTCTCTCCTCCAGAAGAGCTGAGCTTTGAAGGTCTCCAAGTCAGCATGGCATCATTGCTGCAAAATTGCAGGGCAGGTGACTCCTATCTGTCATGCTTGCCTGCTTATTACTGTAAGGGAGATGTAGTTAGAAAAAGCCAAAGGGCAAAGCCAGCAATCTGCCATGGTGAGCACATACACTGATCATCCCTCCCCCGAACTCAGACAAGCTCTGTTTCAGGTATCTGCACTTGCATTTGGACACATCTGTTCACAGTCCAATGACCTGAGCCATACCTAGACTACCTATAAGGCAGCTAGTTCTTTTATTTAGTCTTCACTGCATTGGAATGATCAGGAACATTATTCGTAATAGGAAGGCACATTTTCTGGAAGTTAAATTTTAACTGAAGCACTAGGATTTCCTTCCAAGCATGCTGACATTAAAAAAAGTTCTGCTTGTCTCAATGCACAAGGGATGAAGTCTTTAACTTCACTGGACAAAAAGATTTGAGAAGGAGTGTTGTAAACATGCCTTTGCAGCACTACAGGCCTTCAGCGCTGATCAGTGGTATGGCCTCTGCCCACACTTCCATCTAAACTGCATGCTACTTTTTGCCCCTGCATGGTGGTAGAAACTGTATCTGTTGAGATGTTCTGGCTAGGTGCTGGATGAAATGGAAAGTAAAAAAGAGTTCTGCAAAACTGTGAGGGCTTTTGATTAGAAATTCCTTTAAAAAACACAAAACCACCACCAACAAAAAACAAAATCCCAACTCCTGGGGCAGGCGGAGGTCCTTCTTCTGGTTCCCCCTCTACTGCCACAGCATCCTGGCCAGAATTCACCCCTGGGATCTGTACGCTGGCAAACAGCCCTGTGTCTTTGCAGCATGCTTGTCTGAGATTCTCCCTTCCTTTGCAGAAACCCACTGTTTCTTGGGGCACCACGCAAATCCCTTCTGCCAGCATGAGGAGGAAGGTGACCAGCCCAGATCTCATAGAGGGGATGATGGGGAACTGGAAAGAGGATGGCGAATCATCCTCAGAGAAGGAGGGTGACAACTCGCTGGAGATACCCCCAAAAAGGTAAGTATGGAGCAAGTCGTGCCAAGGCCTGGGGCAGCTGAGTAGCACTGACCCATCTGCAGGGTCAAGGATCCAAATCCCTGATCCGTGGCTCTCCTCTGAGCTGTCAAGCCATGGGGAGACCTGGGGTCAGGAGCCCCCAACTCCAGGTGCCTTTCTGCAGCCCAAAGCAAATGCCTAAACCTCATGCTGTGGGCACCAGTGAGACTCTGTGTGCAGGGCCTGGGGAAGGTGAGAGGCAGGAAGGTTTCAGCCAGAGCGTGAGTGAGGGTTTCTTCCTGTTGTTCTAGGCCAATTTCCCCAGGGACAAGCCAGGCCCTGCTCGAGATAGTGCCGTGCATCCTGGGACAGGTTGACCGAAGTCGGAGGGGACACAGGCATGAAGAGAGGGATCGGGAAGATAAGCTGCAGTGGTAAATATATCCAGATATGGGTGGTGTTTCCCCTCAGGCAACGCCCTTGCTTCCACCCCCAGCAGCAGCAGGGGAAAGAAGGGCTGTTCCCAACACACACTTCCCCAGTAGAGCCACCTTCTGCTGCAGAGCGGGGTGCCCAGCCTGGGAGCAAAGGATGGCAATCTTCCCTGTGCTCCCACTAACTCCTCTTGCTGTGTGTCTGCAGTGAGCTGGCTGTTTTGAAGTGGAGAATGTGCAGGAAAAAGAAAAGCCAAGGCAATGACACTGCTGTGGCTGGACCCCAACCTGCACAAAGTATTTGTGACAGTCATGAGAGAGCAGGACAGGTACATGATAGACAGTGATGTAATTCTTGTCTCATAATTCATTGTAGAAAAGCACCGTTATATGGCTACAGAGTCTGAAATAGCTAATCTGTACTCATTTGAACATTAAGTGATTTCTTCTGGAGCTTCCTTTAAACCACGTATCTTCAGTTGTTTGTCTTTTTGGAGTGTGTTCTTTGCTCCCGTCATCTTATGCAACATATCAGACCATCTTCCTTGGCACCATTCTTCATGGAGATAAAAAGGCACTGTTCATAATGCAAATAAAAATGCCAGGCTTTTCTAGGGTAGGAAATAATTTCTATTCAGATCATTGTTCAGTTTGTGCTTTGGTTGTGCCTGTTATAAGTGAGGAGCAGACATGGCTGATAGAAAGGCTAAAGACAAGGGGCAGAAGAGAGGGTGAGAACTAAAAAAATCCCACAAAGCACAGATGAGACTCCCACTGCTACTGTTGCATTTCTGTGACCCTTCAGGAATTCTACTCTCTCCCTGTGAGGAAAGATCAAAGTAAACACTGGGAAGCCTTACGTAAGAAGTACCTGAAGACAGCAAGGACAAGGTCGCCTTCATCAACAGCAAGAAGGGAAAGGGAACATGTGTGGAAGGCCCAGGTACCAGAAACCTTGTGAAACACGCAGTAAAATAGCATTTCTCTCCTCCAGAAGAGCTGAGCTTTGAAGGTCTCCAAGTCAGCATGGCATCATTGCTGCAAAATTGCAGGGCAGGTGACTCCTATCTGTCATGCTTGCCTGCTTATTACTGTAAGGGAGATGTAGTTAGAAAAAGCCAAAGGGCAAAGCCAGCAATCTGCCATGGTGAGCACATACACTGATCATCCCTCCCCCGAACTCAGACAAGCTCTGTTTCAGGTATCTGCACTTGCATTTGGACACATCTGTTCACAGTCCAATGACCTGAGCCATACCTAGACTACCTATAAGGCAGCTAGTTCTTTTATTTAGTCTTCACTGCATTGGAATGATCAGGAACATTATTCGTAATAGGAAGGCACATTTTCTGGAAGTTAAATTTTAACTGAAGCACTAGGATTTCCTTCCAAGCATGCTGACATTAAAAAAAGTTCTGCTTGTCTCAATGCACAAGGGATGAAGTCTTTAACTTCACTGGACAAAAAGATTTGAGAAGGAGTGTTGTAAACATGCCTTTGCAGCACTACAGGCCTTCAGCGCTGATCAGTGGTATGGCCTCTGCCCACACTTCCATCTAAACTGCATGCTACTTTTTGCCCCTGCATGGTGGTAGAAACTGTATCTGTTGAGATGTTCTGGCTAGGTGCTGGATGAAATGGAAAGTAAAAAAGAGTTCTGCAAAACTGTGAGGGCTTTTGATTAGAAATTCCTTTAAAAAACACAAAACCACCACCAACAAAAAACAAAATCCCAACTCCTGGGGCAGGCGGAGGTCCTTCTTCTGGTTCCCCCTCTACTGCCACAGCATCCTGGCCAGAATTCACCCCTGGGATCTGTACGCTGGCAAACAGCCCTGTGTCTTTGCAGCATGCTTGTCTGAGATTCTCCCTTCCTTTGCAGAAACCCACTGTTTCTTGGGGCACCACGCAAATCCCTTCTGCCAGCATGAGGAGGAAGGTGACCAGCCCAGATCTCATAGAGGGGATGATGGGGAACTGGAAAGAGGATGGCGAATCATCCTCAGAGAAGGAGGGTGACAACTCGCTGGAGATACCCCCAAAAAGGTAAGTATGGAGCAAGTCGTGCCAAGGCCTGGGGCAGCTGAGTAGCACTGACCCATCTGCAGGGTCAAGGATCCAAATCCCTGATCCGTGGCTCTCCTCTGAGCTGTCAAGCCATGGGGAGACCTGGGGTCAGGAGCCCCCAACTCCAGGTGCCTTTCTGCAGCCCAAAGCAAATGCCTAAACCTCATGCTGTGGGCACCAGTGAGACTCTGTGTGCAGGGCCTGGGGAAGGTGAGAGGCAGGAAGGTTTCAGCCAGAGCGTGAGTGAGGGTTTCTTCCTGTTGTTCTAGGCCAATTTCCCCAGGGACAAGCCAGGCCCTGCTCGAGATAGTGCCGTGCATCCTGGGACAGGTTGACCGAAGTCGGAGGGGACACAGGCATGAAGAGAGGGATCGGGAAGATAAGCTGCAGTGGTAAATATATCCAGATATGGGTGGTGTTTCCCCTCAGGCAACGCCCTTGCTTCCACCCCCAGCAGCAGCAGGGGAAAGAAGGGCTGTTCCCAACACACACTTCCCCAGTAGAGCCACCTTCTGCTGCAGAGCGGGGTGCCCAGCCTGGGAGCAAAGGATGGCAATCTTCCCTGTGCTCCCACTAACTCCTCTTGCTGTGTGTCTGCAGTGAGCTGGCTGTTTTGAAGTGGAGAATGTGCAGGAAAAAGAAAAGCCAAGGCAATGACACTGCTGTGGCTGGACCCCAACCTGCACAAAGTATTTGTGACAGTCATGAGAGAGCAGGACAGGTACATGATAGACAGTGATGTAATTCTTGTCTCATAATTCATTGTAGAAAAGCACCGTTATATGGCTACAGAGTCTGAAATAGCTAATCTGTACTCATTTGAACATTAAGTGATTTCTTCTGGAGCTTCCTTTAAACCACGTATCTTCAGTTGTTTGTCTTTTTGGAGTGTGTTCTTTGCTCCCGTCATCTTATGCAACATATCAGACCATCTTCCTTGGCACCATTCTTCATGGAGATAAAAAGGCACTGTTCATAATGCAAATAAAAATGCCAGGCTTTTCTAGGGTAGGAAATAATTTCTATTCAGATCATTGTTCAGTTTGTGCTTTGGTTGTGCCTGTTATAAGTGAGGAGCAGACATGGCTGATAGAAAGGCTAAAGACAAGGGGCAGAAGAGAGGGTGAGAACTAAAAAAATCCCACAAAGCACAGATGAGACTCCCACTGCTACTGTTGCATTTCTGTGACCCTTCAGGAATTCTACTCTCTCCCTGTGAGGAAAGATCAAAGTAAACACTGGGAAGCCTTACGTAAGAAGTACCTGAAGACAGCAAGGACAAGGTCGCCTTCATCAACAGCAAGAAGGGAAAGGGAACATGTGTGGAAGGCCCAGGTACCAGAAACCTTGTGAAACACGCAGTAAAATAGCATTTCTCTCCTCCAGAAGAGCTGAGCTTTGAAGGTCTCCAAGTCAGCATGGCATCATTGCTGCAAAATTGCAGGGCAGGTGACTCCTGTCTGTCATGCTTGCCTGCTTATTACTGTAAGGGAGATGTAGTTAGAAAAAGCCAAAGGGCAAAGCCAGCAATCTGCCATGGTGAGCACATACACTGATCATCCCTCCCCCGAACTCAGACAAGCTCTGTTTCAGGTATCTGCACTTGCATTTGGACACATCTGTTCACAGTCCAATGACCTGAGCCATACCTAGACTACCTATAAGGCAGCTAGTTCTTTTATTTAGTCTTCACTGCATTGGAATGATCAGGAACATTATTCGTAATAGGAAGGCACATTTTCTGGAAGTTTAGTTTTTAACCGAAGCACTAGGATTTCCTTCCAAGCATGCTGACATTAAAAAAAGTTCTGCTTGTCTCAATGCACAAGGGATGAAGTCTTTAACTTCCCTGGACAAAAAGATTTGAGAAGGAGTGTTGTAAACATGCCTTTGCAGCACTACAGGCCTTCAGTGCTGATCAGTGGTATGGCCTCTGCCCACACTTCCATCTAAACTGCATGCTACTTTTTGCCCCTGCATGGTGGTAGAAACTGTATCTGTTGAGATATTATGGCTAGGTGCTGGATGAAATGGAAAGTGAAACAGAGTTCTGCAAAACTGTGAGGGCTTTTGATTAGAAATTCCTTTAAAAAACACAAAACCACCACCAACAAAAAACAAAATCCCAACTCCTGGGGCAGGCGGAGGTCCTTCTTCTGGTTCCCCCTCTACTGCCACAGCATCCTGGCCAGAATTCACCCCTGGGATCTGTACGCTGGCAAACAGCCCTGTGTCTTTGCAGCATGCTTGTCTGAGATTCTCCCTTCCTTTGCAGAAACCCACTGTTTCTTGGGGCACCACGCAAATCCCTTCTGCCA
The DNA here is from genome assembly GCF_036370855.1 of Dromaius novaehollandiae. Lineage (NCBI taxonomy): Eukaryota > Metazoa > Chordata > Aves > Casuariiformes > Dromaiidae > Dromaius > Dromaius novaehollandiae. The sequence goes on from NC_088117.1 coordinate 336,474, forward strand.
GCATGAGGAGGAAGGTGACCAGCCCAGATCTCATAGAGGGAATGATGGGGAACTGGAAAGAGGATGGCGAATCATCCTCAGAGAAGGAGGGTGACAACTCGCTGGAGATACCGCCAAAAAGGTAAGTATGGAGCAAGTCGTGCCAAGGCCTGGGGCAGCTGAGTAGCACTGACCCATCTGCAGGGTCAAGGATCCAAATCCCTGATCCATGGCTCTCCTCTGAGCTGTCAAGCCATGGGGAGACCTGGGGTCAGGAGCCCCCAACTCCAGGTGCCTTTCTGCAGCCCAAAGCAAATGCCTAAACCTCATGCTGTGGGCACCAGTGAGACTCTGTGTGCAGGGCCTGGGGAAGGTGAGAGGCAGGAAGGTTTCAGCCAGAGCGTGAGTGAGGGTTTCTTCCTGTTGTTCTAGGCCAATTTCCCCAGGGACAAGCCAGGCCCTGCTCGAGATAGTGCCGTGCATCCTGGGACAGGTTGACCGAAGTCGGAGGGGACACAGGCATGAAGAGAGGGATCGGGAAGATAAGCTGCAGTGGTAAATATATCCAGATATGGGTGGTGTTTCCCCTCAGGCAACGCCCTTGCTTCCACCCCCAGCAGCAGCAGGGGAAAGAAGGGCTGTTCCCAACACACACTTCCCCAGTAGAGCCACCTTCTGCTGCAGAGCGGGGTGCCCAGCCTGGGAGCAAAGGATGGCAATCTTCCCTGTGCTCCCACTAACTCCTCTTGCTGTGTGTCTGCAGTGAGCTGGCTGTTTTGAAGTGGAGAATGTGCAGGAAAAAGAAGAGCCAAGGCAATGACACTCCTGTGGCTGGACCCCAACCTGCACAAACTATTTGTGACAGTCATGAGAGAGCAGGACAGGTACATGATAGACAGTGCTGTAATTCTTGTCTCATAATTCATTGTAGAAAAGCACCGTTATATGGCTACAGAGTCTGAAATAGCTAATCTGTACTCATTTGAACATTAAGTGATTTCTTCTGGAGCTTCCTTTAAACCACGTATGTTCAGTTGTTTGTCTTTTTGGAGTGTGTTCTTTGCTCCCGTCATCTTATGCAACATATCAGACCATCTTCCTTGGCACCATTCTTCATGGAGATAAAAAGGCACTGTTCATAATGCAAATAAAAATGCCAGGCTTTTCTAGGGTAGGAAATAATTTCTATTCAGATCATTGTTCAGTTTGTGCTTTGGTTGTGCCTGTTATAAGTGAGGAGCAAACATGGCTGATAGAAAGGCTAAAGACAAGGGGCAGAAGAGAGGGTGAGAACTAAAAAAATCCCACAAAGCACAGATGAGACTCCCACTGCTACTGTTGCATTTCTGTGACCCTTCAGGAATTCTACTCTCTGCCTGTGAGGAAAGATCAAAGTAAACACTGGGAAGCCTTACGTAAGAAGTACCTGAAGACAGCAAGGACAAGGTCGCCTTCATCAACAGCAAGAAGGGAAAGGGAACATGTGTGGAAGGCCCAGGTACCAGAAACCTTGTGAAACACGCAGTAAAATAGCATTTCTCTCCTCCAGAAGAGCTGAGCTTTGAAGGTCTCCAAGTCAGCATGGCATCATTGCTGCAAAATTGCAGGGCAGGTGACTCCTATCTGTCATGCTTGCCTGCTTATTACTGTAAGGGAGATGTAGTTAGAAAAAGCCAAAGGGCAAAGCCAGCAATCTGCCATGGTGAGCACATACACTGATCATCCCTCCCCCGAACTCAGACAAGCTCTGTTTCAGGTATCTGCACTTGCATTTGGACACATCTGTTCACAGTCCAATGACCTGAGCCATACCTAGACTACCTATAAGGCAGCTAGTTCTTTTATTTAGTCTTCACTGCATTGGAATGATCAGGAACATTATTCGTAATAGGAAGGCACATTTTCTGGAAGTTTAGTTTTTAACCGAAGCACTAGGATTTCCTTCCAAGCATGCTGACATTAAAAAAAGTTCTGCTTGTCTCAATGCACAAGGGATGAAGTCTTTAACTTCCCTGGACAAAAAGATTTGAGAAGGAGTGTTGTAAACATGCCTTTGCAGCACTACAGGCCTTCAGTGCTGATCAGTGGTATGGCCTCTGCCCACACTTCCATCTAAACTGCATGCTACTTTTTGCCCCTGCATGGTGGTAGAAACTGTATCTGTTGAGATATTATGGCTAGGTGCTGGATGAAATGGAAAGTGAAACAGAGTTCTGAAAAACTGTGAGGGCTTTTGATTAGAAATTCCTTTAAAAAATACAAAACCACCAACAACAAAAAACAAAATCCCAACTCCTGGGGCAGGCGGAGGTCCTTCTTCTGGTTCCCCCTCTACTGCCACAGCATCCTGGCCAGAATTCACCCCTGGGATCTGTACGCTGGCAAACAGCCCTGTGTCTTTGCAGCATGCTTGTCTGAGATTCTCCCTTCCTTTGCAGAAACCCACTGTTTCTTGGGGCACCACGCAAATCCCTTCTGCCAGCATGAGGAGGAAGGTGACCAGCCCAGATCTCATAGAGGGAATGATGGGGAACTGGAAAGAGGATGGCGAATCATCCTCAGAGAAGGAGGGTGACAACTCGCTGGAGATACCGCCAAAAAGGTAAGTATGGAGCAAGTCGTGCCAAGGCCTGGGGCAGCTGAGTAGCACTGACCCATCTGCAGGGTCAAGGATCCAAATCCCTGATCCATGGCTCTCCTCTGAGCTGTCAAGCCATGGGGAGACCTGGGGTCAGGAGCCCCCAACTCCAGGTGCCTTTCTGCAGCCCAAAGCAAATGCCTAAACCTCATGCTGTGGGCACCAGTGAGACTCTGTGTGCAGGGCCTGGGGAAGGTGAGAGGCAGGAAGGTTTCAGCCAGAGCGTGAGTGAGGGTTTCTTCCTGTTGTTCTAGGCCAATTTCCCCAGGGACAAGCCAGGCCCTGCTCGAGATAGTGCCGTGCATCCTGGGACAGGTTGACCGAAGTCGGAGGGGACACAGGCATGAAGAGAGGGATCGGGAAGATAAGCTGCAGTGGTAAATATATCCAGATATGGGTGGTGTTTCCCCTCAGGCAACGCCCTTGCTTCCACCCCCAGCAGCAGCAGGGGAAAGAAGGGCTGTTCCCAACACACACTTCCCCAGTAGAGCCACCTTCTGCTGCAGAGCGGGGTGCCCAGCCTGGGAGCAAAGGATGGCAATCTTCCCTGTGCTCCCACTAACTCCTCTTGCTGTGTGTCTGCAGTGAGCTGGCTGTTTTGAAGTGGAGAATGTGCAGGAAAAAGAAGAGCCAAGGCAATGACACTGCTGTGGCTGGACCCCAACCTGCACAAACTATTTGTGACAGTCATGAGAGAGCAGGACAGGTACCTGATAGACAGTGATGTAATTCTTGTCTCATAATTCATTGTAGAAAAGCACCGTTATATGGCTACAGAGTCTGAAATAGCTAATCTGTACTCATGTGAACATTAAGTGATTTCTTCTGGAGCTTCCTTTAAACCACGTATGTTCAGTTGTTTGTCTTTTTGGAGTGTGTTCTTTGCTCCCGTCATCTTATGCAACATATCAGACCATCTTCCTTGGCACCATTCTTCATGGAGATAAAAAGGCACTGTTCATAATGCAAATAAAAATGCCAGGCTTTTCTAGGGTAGGAAATAATTTCTATTCAGATCATTGTTCAGTTTGTGCTTTGGTTGTGCCTGTTATAAGTGAGGAGCAGACATGGCTGATAGAAAGGCTAAAGACAAGGGGCAGAAGAGAGGGTGAGAACTAAAAAAATCCCACAAAGCACAGATGAGACTCCCACTGCTACTGTTGCATTTCTGTGACCCTTCAGGAATTCTACTCTCTCCCTGTGAGGAAAGATCAAAGTAAACACTGGGAAGCCTTACGTAAGAAGTACCTGAAGACAGCAAGGACAAGGTCGCCTTCATCAACAGCAAGAAGGGAAAGGGAACATGTGTGGAAGGCCCAGGTACCAGAAACCTTGTGAAACACGCAGTAAAATAGCATTTCTCTCCTCCAGAAGAGCTGAGCTTTGAAGGTCTCCAAGTCAGCATGGCATCATTGCTGCAAAATTGCAGGGCAGGTGACTCCTGTCTGTCATGCTTGCCTGCTTATTACTGTAAGGGAGATGTAGTTAGAAAAAGCCAAAGGGCAAAGCCAGCAATCTGCCATGGTGAGCACATACACTGATCATCCCTCCCCCGAACTCAGACAAGCTCTGTTTCAGGTATCTGCACTTGCATTTGGACACATCTGTTCACAGTCCAATGACCTGAGCCATACCTAGACTACCTATAAGGCAGCTAGTTCTTTTATTTAGTCTTCACTGCATTGGAATGATCAGGAACATTATTCGTAATAGGAAGGCACATTTTCTGGAAGTTTAGTTTTTAACCGAAGCACTAGGATTTCCTTCCAAGCATGCTGACATTAAAAAAGTTCTGCTTGTCTCAATGCACAAGGGATGAAGTCTTTAACTTCCCTGGACAAAAAGATTTGAGAAGGAGTGTTGTAAACATGCCTTTGCAGCACTACAGGCCTTCAGTGCTGATCAGTGGTATGGCCTCTGCCCACACTTCCATCTAAACTGCATGCTACTTTTTGCCCCTGCACAGTGGTAGAAACTGTATCTGTTGAGATATTATGGCTAGGTGCTGGATGAAATGGAAAGTGAAACAGAGTTCTGCAAAACTGTGAGGGCTTTTGATTAGAAATTCCTTTAAAAAACACAAACCCACCACCAACAAAAAACAAAATCCCAACTTCTGGGGCAGGCGGAGGTCCTTCTTCTGGTTCCCCCTCTACTGCCACAGCATCCTGGCCAGAATTCACCCCTGGGATCTGTACGCTGGCAAACAGCCCTGTGTCTTTGCAGCATGCTTGTCTGAGATTCTCCCTTCCTTTGCAGAAACCCACTGTTTCTTGGGGCACCACGCAAATCCCTTCTGCCAGCATGAGGAGGAAGGTGACCAGCCCAGATCTCATAGAGGGGATGATGGGGAACTGGAAAGAGGATGGCGAATCATCCTCAGAGAAGGAGGGTGACAACTCGCTGGAGATACCCCCAAAAAGGTAAGTATGGAGCAAGTCGTGCCAAGGCCTGGGGCAGCTGAGTAGCACTGACCCATCTGCAGGGTCAAGGAGCCAAATCCCTGATCCATGGCTCTCCTCTGAGCTGTCAAGCCATGGGGAGACCTGGGGTCAGGAGCCCCCAACTCCAGGTGCCTTTCTGCAGCCCAAAGCAAATGCCTAAACCTCATGCTGTGGGCACCAGTGAGACTCTGTGTGCAGGGCCTGGGGAAGGTGAGAGGCAGGAAGGTTTCAGCCAGAGCGTGAGTGAGGGTTTCTTCCTGTTGTTCTAGGCCAATTTCCCCAGGGACAAGCCAGGCCCTGCTCGAGATAGTGCCGTGCATCCTGGGACAGGTTGACCGAAGTCGGAGGGGACACAGGCATGAAGAGAGGGATCGGGAAGATAAGCTGCAGTGGTAAATATATCCAGATATGGGTGGTGTTTCCCCTCAGGCAACGCCCTTGCTTCCACCCCCAGCAGCAGCAGGGGAAAGAAGGGCTGTTCCCAACACACACTTCCCCAGTAGAGCCACCTTCTGCTGCAGAGCGGGGTGCCCAGCCTGGGAGCAAAGGATGGCAATCTTCCCTGTGCTCCCACTAACTCCTCTTGCTGTGTGTCTGCAGTGAGCTGGCTGTTTTGAAGTGGAGAATGTGCAGGAAAAAGAAGAGCCAAGGCAATGACACTCCTGTGGCTGGACCCCAACCTGCACAAACTATTTGTGACAGTCCTGAGAGAGCAGGACAGGTACATGATAGACAGTGATGTAATTCTTGTCTCATAATTCATTGTAGAAAAGCACCGTTATATGGCTACAGAGTCTGAAATAGCTAATCTGTACTCATTTGAACATTAAGTGATTTCTTCTGGAGCTTCCTTTAAACCACGTATGTTCAGTTGTTTGTCTTTTTGGAGTGTGTTCTTTGCTCCCGTCGTCTTATGCAACATATCAGACCATCTTCCTTGGCACCATTCTTCATGGAGATAAAAAGGCACTGTTCATAATGCAAATAAAAATGCCAGGCTTTTCTAGGGTAGGAAATAATTTCTATTCAGATCATTGTTCAGTTTGCACTTTGGTTGTGCCTGTTATAAGTGAGGAGCAGACATGGCTGATAGAAAGGCTAAAGACAAGGGGCAGAAGAGAGGGTGAGAACTAAAAAAATCCCACAAAGCACAGATGAGACTCCCACTGCTACTGTTGCATTTCTGTGACCCTTCAGGAATTCTACTCTCTCCCTGTGAGGAAAGATCAAAGTAAACACTGGGAAGCCTTACGTAAGAAGTACCTGAAGACAGCAAGGACAAGGTCGCCTTCATCAACAGCAAGAAGGGAAAGGGAACATCTGTGGAAGGCCCAGGTACCAGAAACCTTGTGAAACACGCAGTAAAATAGCATTTCTCTCCTCCAGAAGAGCTGAGCTTTGAAGGTCTCCAAGTCAGCATGGCATCATTGCTGCAAAATTGCAGGGCAGGTGACTCCTATCTGTCATGCTTGCCTGCTTATTACTGTAAGGGAGATGTAGTTAGAAAAAGCCAAAGGGCAAAGCCAGCAATCTGCCATGGTGAGCACATACACTGATCATCCCTCCCCCGAACTCAGACAAGCTCTGTTTCAGGTATCTGCACTTGCATTTGGACACATCTGTTCACAGTCCAATGACCTGAGCCATACCTAGACTACCTATAAGGCAGCTAGTTCTTTTATTTAGTCTTCACTGCATTGGAATGATCAGGAACATTATTCGTAATAGGAAGGCACATTTTCTGGAAGTTTAGTTTTTAACCGAAGCACTAGGATTTCCTTCCAAGCATGCTGACATTAAAAAAAGTTCTGCTTGTCTCAATGCACAAGGGATGAAGTCTTTAACTTCACTGGACAAAAAGATTTGAGAAGGAGTGTTGTAAACATGCCTTTGCAGCACTACAGGCCTTCAGCGCTGATCAGTGGTATGGCCTCTGCCCACACTTCCATCTAAACTGCATGCTACTTTTTGCCCCTGCATGGTGGTAGAAACTGTATCTGTTGAGATGTTCTGGCTAGGTGCTGGATGAAATGGAAAGTGAAACAGAGTTCTGAAAAACTGTGAGGGCTTTTGATTAGAAATTCCTTTAAAAAACACAAAACCACCACCAACAAAAAACAAAATCCCAACTCCTGGGGCAGGCGGAGGTCCTTCTTCTGGTTCCCCCTCTACTGCCACAGCATCCTGGCCAGAATTCACCCCTGGGATCTGTACGCTGGCAAACAGCCCTGTGTCTTTGCAGCATGCTTGTCTGAGATTCTCCCTTCCTTTGCAGAAACCCACTGTTTCTTGGGGCACCACGCAAATCCCTTCTGCCAGCATGAGGAGGAAGGTGACCAGCCCAGATCTCATAGAGGGGATGATGGGGAACTGGAAAGAGGATGGCGAATCATCCTCAGAGAAGGAGGGTGACAACTCACTGGAGATACCGCCAAAAAGGTAAGTATGGAGCAAGTCGTGCCAAGGCCTGGGGCAGCTGAGTAGCACTGACCCATCTGCAGGGTCAAGGATCCAAATCCCTGATCCGTGGCTCTCCTCTGAGCTGTCAAGCCATGGGGAGACCTGGGGTCAGGAGCCCCCAACTCCAGGTGCCTTTCTGCAGCCCAAAGCAAATGCCTAAACCTCATGCTGTGGGCACCAGTGAGACTCTGTGTGCAGGGCCTGGGGAAGGTGAGAGGCAGGAAGGTTTCAGCCAGAGCGTGAGTGAGGGTTTCTTCCTGTTGTTCTAGGCCAATTTCCCCAGGGACAAGCCAGGCCCTGCTCGAGATAGTGCCGTGCATCCTGGGACAGGTTGACCGAAGTCGGAGGGGACACAGGCATGAAGAGAGGGATCGGGAAGATAAGCTGCAGTGGTAAATATATCCAGATATGGGTGGTGTTTCCCCTCAGGCAACGCCCTTGCTTCCACCCCCAGCAGCAGCAGGGGAAAGAAGGGCTGTTCCCAACACACACTTCCCCAGTAGAGCCACCTTCTGCTGCAGAGCGGGGTGCCCAGCCTGGGAGCAAAGGATGGCAATCTTCCCTGTGCTCCCACTAACTCCTCTTGCTGTGTGTCTGCAGTGAGCTGGCTGTTTTGAAGTGGAGAATGTGCAGGAAAAAGAAAAGCCAAGGCAATGACACTGCTGTGGCTGGACCCCAACCTGCACAAACTATTTGTGACAGTCATGAGAGAGCAGGACAGGTACATGATAGACAGTGATGTAATTCTTGTCTCATAATTCATTGTAGAAAAGCACAGTTATATGGCTACAGAGTCTGAAATAGCTAATCTGTACTCATGTGAACATTAAGTGATTTCTTCTGGAGCTTCCTTTAAACCACGTATGTTCAGTTGTTTGTCTTTTTGGAGTGTGTTCTTTGCTCCCGTCATCTTATGCAACATATCAGACCATCTTCCTTGGCACCATTCTTCATGGAGATAAAAAGGCACTGTTCATAATGCAAATAAAAATGCCAGGCTTTTCTAGGGTAGGAAATAATTTCTATTCAGATCATTGTTCAGTTTGTGCTTTGGTTGTGCCTGTTATAAGTGAGGAGCAGACATGGCTGATAGAAAGGCTAAAGACAAGGGGCAGAAGAGAGGGTGAGAACTAAAAAAATCCCACAAAGCACAGATGAGACTCCCACTGCTACTGTTGCATTTCTGTGACCCTTCAGGAATTCTACTCTCTCCCTGTGAGGAAAGATCAAAGTAAACACTGGGAAGCCTTACGTAAGAAGTACCTGAAGACAGCAAGGACAAGGTCGCCTTCATCAACAGCAAGAAGGGAAAGGGAACATGTGTGGAAGGCCCAGGTACCAGAAACCTTGTGAAACACGCAGTAAAATAGCATTTCTCTCCTCCAGAAGAGCTGAGCTTTGAAGGTCTCCAAGTCAGCATGGCATCATTGCTGCAAAATTGCAGGGCAGGTGACTCCTGTCTGTCATGCTTGCCTGCTTATTACTGTAAGGGAGATGTAGTTAGAAAAAGCCAAAGGGCAAAGCCAGCAATCTGCCATGGTGAGCACATACACTGATCATCCCTCCCCCGAACTCAGACAAGCTCTGTTTCAGGTATCTGCACTTGCATTTGGACACATCTGTTCACAGTCCAATGACCTGAGCCATACCTAGACTACCTATAAGGCAGCTAGTTCTTTTATTTAGTCTTCACTGCATTGGAATGATCAGGAACATTATTCGTAATAGGAAGGCACATTTTCTGGAAGTTTAGTTTTTAACCGAAGCACTAGGATTTCCTTCCAAGCATGCTGACATTAAAAAAAGTTCTGCTTGTCTCAATGCACAAGGGATGAAGTCTTTAACTTCCCTGGACAAAAAGATTTGAGAAGGAGTGTTGTAAACATGCCTTTGCAGCACTACAGGCCTTCAGTGCTGATCAGTGGTATGGCCTCTGCCCACACTTCCATCTAAACTGCATGCTACTTTTTGCCCCTGCATAGTGGTAGAAACTGTATCTGTTGAGATATTATGGCTAGGTGCTGGATGAAATGGAAAGTGAAACAGAGTTCTGCAAAACTGTGAGGGCTTTTGATTAGAAATTCCTTTAAAAAACACAAAACCACCACCAACAAAAAACAAAATCCCAACTCCTGGGGCAGGCGGAGGTCCTTCTTCTGGTTCCCCCTCTACTGCCACAGCATCCTGGCCAGAATTCACCCCTGGGATCTGTACGCTGGCAAACAGCCCTGTGTCTTTGCAGCATGCTTGTCTGAGATTCTCCCTTCCTTTGCAGAAACCCACTGTTTCTTGGGGCACCACGCAAATCCCTTCTGCCAGCATGAGGAGGAAGGTGACCAGCCCAGATCTCATAGAGGGAATGATGGGGAACTGGAAAGAGGATGGCGAATCATCCTCAGAGAAGGAGGGTGACAACTCGCTGGAGATACCCCCAAAAAGGTAAGTATGGAGCAAGTCGTGCCAAGGCCTGGGGCAGCTGAGTAGCACTGACCCATCTGCAGGGTCAAGGATCCAAATCCCTGATCCATGGCTCTCCTCTGAGCTGTCAAGCCATGGGGAGACCTGGGGTCAGGAGCCCCCAACTCCAGGTGCCTTTCTGCAGCCCAAAGCAAATGCCTAAACCTCATGCTGTGGGCACCAGTGAGACTCTGTGTGCAGGGCCTGGGGAAGGTGAGAGGCAGGAAGGTTTCAGCCAGAGCGTGAGTGAGGGTTTCTTCCTGTTGTTCTAGGCCAATTTCCCCAGGGACAAGCCAGGCCCTGCTCGAGATAGTGCCGTGCATCCAGGGACAGGTTGACCGAAGTCGGAGGGGACACAGACATGAAGAGAGGGATCGGGAAGATAAGCTGCAGTGGTAAATATATCCAGATATGGGTGGTGTTTCCCCTCAGGCAACGCCCTTGCTTCCACCCCCAGCAGCAGCAGGGGAAAGAAGGGCTGTTCCCAACACACACTTCCCCAGTAGAGCCACCTTCTGCTGCAGAGCGGGGTGCCCAGCCTGGGAGCAAAGGATGGCAATCTTCCCTGTGCTCCCACTAACTCCTCTTGCTGTGTGTCTGCAGTGAGCTGGCTGTTTTGAAGTGGAGAATGTGCAGGAAAAAGAAGAGCCAAGGCAATGACACTGCTGTGGCTGGACCCCAACCTGCACAAACTATTTGTGACAGTCATGAGAGAGCAGGACAGGTACATGATAGACAGTGCTGTAATTCTTGTCTCATAATTCATTGTAGAAAAGCACCGTTATATGGCTACAGAGTCTGAAATAGCTAATCTGTACTCATGTGAACATTAAGTGATTTCTTCTGGAGCTTCCTTTAAACCACGTATGTTCAGTTGTTTGTCTTTTTGGAGTGTGTTCTTTGCTCCCGTCATCTTATGCAACATATCAGACCATCTTCCTTGGCACCATTCTTCATGGAGATAAAAAGGCACTGTTCATAATGCAAATAAAAATGCCAGGCTTTTCTAGGGTAGGAAATAATTTCTATTCAGATCATTGTTCAGTTTGTGCTTTGGTTGTGCCTGTTATAAGTGAGGAGCAGACATGGCTGATAGAAAGGCTAAAGACAAGGGGCAGAAGAGAGGGTGAGAACTAAAAAAATCCCACAAAGCACAGATGAGACTCCCACTGCTACTGTTGCATTTCTGTGACCCTTCAGGAATTCTACTCTCTGCCTGTGAGGAAAGATCAAAGTAAACACTGGGAAGCCTTACGTAAGAAGTACCTGAAGACAGCAAGGACAAGGTCGCCTTCATCAACAGCAAGAAGGGAAAGGGAACATGTGTGGAAGGCCCAGGTACCAGAAACCTTGTGAAACACGCAGTAAAATAGCATTTCTCTCCTCCAGAAGAGCTGAGCTTTGAAGGTCTCCAAGTCAGCATGGCATCATTGCTGCAAAATTGCAGGGCAGGTGACTCCTGTCTGTCATGCTTGCCTGCTTATTACTGTAAGGGAGATGTAGTTAGAAAAAGCCAAAGGGCAAAGCCAGCAATCTGCCATGGTGAGCACATACACTGATCATCCCTCCCCCGAACTCAGACAAGCTCTTTTTCAGGTATCTGCACTTGCATTTGGACACATCTGTTCACAGTCCAATGACCTGAGCCATACCTAGACTACCTATAAGGCAGCTAGTTCTTTTATTTAGTCTTCACTGCATTGGAATGATCAGGAACATTATTCGTAATAGGAAGGCACATTTTCTGGAAGTTTAGTTTTTAACCGAAGCACTAGGATTTCCTTCCAAGCATGCTGACATTAAAAAAAGTTCTGCTTGTCTCAATGCACAAGGGATGAAGTCTTTAACTTCCCTGGACAAAAAGATTTGAGAAGGAGTGTTGTAAACATGCCTTTGCAGCACTACAGGCCTTCAGTGCTGATCAGTGGTATGGCCTCTGCCCACACTTCCATCTAAACTGCATGCTACTTTTTGCCCCTGCATAGTGGTAGAAACTGTATCTGTTGAGATATTATGGCTAGGTGCTGGATGAAATGGAAAGTGAAACAGAGTTCTGCAAAACTGTGAGGGCTTTTGATTAGAAATTCCTTTAAAAAACACAAAACCACCACCAACAAAAAACAAAATCCCAACTCCTGGGGCAGGCGGAGGTCCTTCTTCTGGTTCCCCCTCTACTGCCACAGCATCCTGGCCAGAATTCACCCCTGGGATCTGTACGCTGGCAAACAGCCCTGTGTCTTTGCAGCATGCTTGTCTGAGATTCTCCCTTCCTTTGCAGAAACCCACTGTTTCTTGGGGCACCACGCAAATCCCTTCTGCCAGCATGAGGAGGAAGGTGACCAGCCCAGATCTCATAGAGGGAATGATGGGGAACTGGAAAGAGGATGGCGAATCATCCTCAGAGAAGGAGGGTGACAACTCGCTGGAGATACCCCCAAAAAGGTAAGTATGGAGCAAGTCGTGCCAAGGCCTGGGGCAGCTGAGTAGCACTGACCCATCTGCAGGGTCAAGGATCCAAATCCCTGATCCATGGCTCTCCTCTGAGCTGTCAAGCCATGGGGAGACCTGGGGTCAGGAGCCCCCAACTCCAGGTGCCTTTCTGCAGCCCAAAGCAAATGCCTAAACCTCATGCTGTGGGCACCAGTGAGACTCTGTGTGCAGGGCCTGGGGAAGGTGAGAGGCAGGAAGGTTTCAGCCAGAGCGTGAGTGAGGGTTTCTTCCTGTTGTTCTAGGCCAATTTCCCCAGGGACAAGCCAGGCCCTGCTCGAGATAGTGCCGTGCATCCAGGGACAGGTTGACCGAAGTCGGAGGGGACACAGACATGAAGAGAGGGATCGGGAAGATAAGCTGCAGTGGTAAATATATCCAGATATGGGTGGTGTTTCCCCTCAGGCAACGCCCTTGCTTCCACCCCCAGCAGCAGCAGGGGAAAGAAGGGCTGTTCCCAACACACACTTCCCCAGTAGAGCCACCTTCTGCTGCAGAGCGGGGTGCCCAGCCTGGGAGCAAAGGATGGCAATCTTCCCTGTGCTCCCACTAACTCCTCTTGCTGTGTGTCTGCAGTGAGCTGGCTGTTTTGAAGTGGAGAATGTGCAGGAAAAAGAAGAGCCAAGGCAATGACACTGCTGTGGCTGGACCCCAACCTGCACAAACTATTTGTGACAGTCATGAGAGAGCAGGACAGGTACATGATAGACAGTGCTGTAATTCTTGTCTCATAATTCATTGTAGAAAAGCACCGTTATATGGCTACAGAGTCTGAAATAGCTAATCTGTACTCATGTGAACATTAAGTGATTTCTTCTGGAGCTTCCTTTAAACCACGTATGTTCAGTTGTTTGTCTTTTTGGAGTGTGTTCTTTGCTCCCGTCATCTTATGCAACATATCAGACCATCTTCCTTGGCACCATTCTTCATGGAGATAAAAAGGCACTGTTCATAATGCAAATAAAAATGCCAGGCTTTTCTAGGGTAGGAAATAATTTCTATTCAGATCATTGTTCAGTTTGTGCTTTGGTTGTGCCTGTTATAAGTGAGGAGCAAACATGGCTGATAGAAAGGCTAAAGACAAGGGGCAGAAGAGAGGGTGAGAACTAAAAAAATCCCACAAAGCACAGATGAGACTCCCACTGCTACTGTTGCATTTCTGTGACCCTTCAGGAATTCTACTCTCTGCCTGTGAGGAAAGATCAAAGTAAACACTGGGAAGCCTTACGTAAGAAGTACCTGAAGACAGCAAGGACAAGGTCGCCTTCATCAACAGCAAGAAGGGAAAGGGAACATGTGTGGAAGGCCCAGGTACCAGAAACCTTGTGAAACACGCAGTAAAATAGCATTTCTCTCCTCCAGAAGAGCTGAGCTTTGAAGGTCTCCAAGTCAGCATGGCATCATTGCTGCAAAATTGCAGGGCAGGTGACTCCTATCTGTCATGCTTGCCTGCTTATTACTGTAAGGGAGATGTAGTTAGAAAAAGCCAAAGGGCAAAGCCAGCAATCTGCCATGGTGAGCACATACACTGATCATCCCTCCCCCGAACTCAGACAAGCTCTGTTTCAGGTATCTGCACTTGCATTTGGACACATCTGTTCACAGTCCAATGACCTGAGCCATACCTAGACTACCTATAAGGCAGCTAGTTCTTTTATTTAGTCTTCACTGCATTGGAATGATCAGGAACATTATTCGTAATAGGAAGGCACATTTTCTGGAAGTTTAGTTTTTAACCGAAGCACTAGGATTTCCTTCCAAGCATGCTGACATTAAAAAAAGTTCTGCTTGTCTCAATGCACAAGGGATGAAGTCTTTAACTTCCCTGGACAAAAAGATTTGAGAAGGAGTGTTGTAAACATGCCTTTGCAGCACTACAGGCCTTCAGTGCTGATCAGTGGTATGGCCTCTGCCCACACTTCCATCTAAACTGCATGCTACTTTTTGCCCCTGCATAGTGGTAGAAACTGTATCTGTTGAGATATTATGGCTAGGTGCTGGATGAAATGGAAAGTGAAACAGAGTTCTGAAAAACTGTGAGGGCTTTTGATTAGAAATTCCTTTAAAAATTACAAAACCACCAACAACAAAAAACAAAATCCCAACTCCTGGGGCAGGCGGAGGTCCTTCTTCTGGTTCCCCCTCTACTGCCACAGCATCCTGGCCAGAATTCACCCCTGGGATCTGTACGCTGGCAAACAGCCCTGTGTCTTTGCAGCATGCTTGTCTGAGATTCTCCCTTCCTTTGCAGAAACCCACTGTTTCTTGGGGCACCACGCAAATCCCTTCTGCCAGCATGAGGAGGAAGGTGACCAGCCCAGATCTCATAGAGGGAATGATGGGGAACTGGAAAGAGGATGGCGAATCATCCTCAGAGAAGGAGGGTGACAACTCGCTGGAGATACCGCCAAAAAGGTAAGTATGGAGCAAGTCGTGCCAAGGCCTGGGGCAGCTGAGTAGCACTGACCCATCTGCAGGGTCAAGGATCCAAATCCCTGATCCATGGCTCTCCTCTGAGCTGTCAAGCCATGGGGAGACCTGGGGTCAGGAGCCCCCAACTCCAGGTGCCTTTCTGCAGCCCAAAGCAAATGCCTAAACCTCATGCTGTGGGCACCAGTGAGACTCTGTGTGCAGGGCCTGGGGAAGGTGAGAGGCAGGAAGGTTTCAGCCAGAGCGTGAGTGAGGGTTTCTTCCTGTTGTTCTAGGCCAATTTCCCCAGGGACAAGCCAGGCCCTGCTCGAGATAGTGCCGTGCATCCTGGGACAGGTTGACCGAAGTCGGAGGGGACACAGGCATGAAGAGAGGGATCGGGAAGATAAGCTGCAGTGGTAAATATATCCAGATATGGGTGGTGTTTCCCCTCAGGCAACGCCCTTGCTTCCACCCCCAGCAGCAGCAGGGGAAAGAAGGGCTGTTCCCAACACACACTTCCCCAGTAGAGCCACCTTCTGCTGCAGAGCGGGGTGCCCAGCCTGGGAGCAAAGGATGGCAATCTTCCCTGTGCTCCCACTAACTCCTCTTGCTGTGTGTCTGCAGTGAGCTGGCTGTTTTGAAGTGGAGAATGTGCAGGAAAAAGAAGAGCCAAGGCAATGACACTGCTGTGGCTGGACCCCAACCTGCACAAACTATTTGTGACAGTCATGAGAGAGCAGGACAGGTACCTGATAGACAGTGATGTAATTCTTGTCTCAGAATTCATTGTAGAAAAGCACCGTTATATGGCTACAGAGTCTGAAATAGCTAATCTGTACTCATGTGAACATTAAGTGATTTCTTCTGGAGCTTCCTTTAAACCACGTATGTTCAGTTGTTTGTCTTTTTGGAGTGTGTTCTTTGCTCCCGTCATCTTATGCAACATATCAGACCATCTTCCTTGGCACCATTCTTCATGGAGATAAAAAGGCACTGTTCATAATGCAAATAAAAATGCCAGGCTTTTCTAGGGTAGGAAATAATTTCTATTCAGATCATTGTTCAGTTTGTGCTTTGGTTGTGCCTGTTATAAGTGAGGAGCAGACATGGCTGATAGAAAGGCTAAAGACAAGGGGCAGAAGAGAGGGTGAGAACTAAAAAAATCCCACAAAGCACAGATGAGACTCCCACTGCTACTGTTGCATTTCTGTGACCCTTCAGGAATTCTACTCTCTGCCTGTGAGGAAAGATCAAAGTAAACACTGGGAAGCCTTACGTAAGAAGTACCTGAAGACAGCAAGGACAAGGTCGCCTTCATCAACAGCAAGAAGGGAAAGGGAACATGTGTGGAAGGCCCAGGTACCAGAAACCTTGTGAAACACGCAGTAAAATAGCATTTCTCTCCTCCAGAAGAGCTGAGCTTTGAAGGTCTCCAAGTCAGCATGGCATCATTGCTGCAAAATTGCAGGGCAGGTGACTCCTATCTGTCATGCTTGCCTGCTTATTACTGTAAGGGAGATGTAGTTAGAAAAAGCCAAAGGGCAAAGCCAGCAATCTGCCATGGTGAGCACATACACTGATCATCCCTCCCCCGAACTCAGACAAGCTCTGTTTCAGGTATCTGCACTTGCATTTGGACACATCTGTTCACAGTCCAATGACCTGAGCCATACCTAGACTACCTATAAGGCAGCTAGTTCTTTTATTTAGTCTTCACTGCATTGGAATGATCAGGAACATTATTCGTAATAGGAAGGCACATTTTCTGGAAGTTTAGTTTTTAACCGAAGCACTAGGATTTCCTTCCAAGCATGCTGACATTAAAAAAAGTTCTGCTTGTCTCAATGCACAAGGGATGAAGTCTTTAACTTCCCTGGACAAAAAGATTTGAGAAGGAGTGTTGTAAACATGCCTTTGCAGCACTACAGGCCTTCAGTGCTGATCAGTGGTATGGCCTCTGCCCACACTTCCATCTAAACTGCATGCTACTTTTTGCCCCTGCATAGTGGTAGAAACTGTATCTGTTGAGATATTATGGCTAGGTGCTGGATGAAATGGAAAGTGAAACAGAGTTCTGAAAAACTGTGAGGGCTTTTGATTAGAAATTCCTTTAAAAAATACAAAACCACCAACAACAAAAAACAAAATCCCAACTCCTGGGGCAGGCGGAGGTCCTTCTTCTGGTTCCCCCTCTACTGCCACAGCATCCTGGCCAGAATTCACCCCTGGGATCTGTACGCTGGCAAACAGCCCTGTGTCTTTGCAGCATGCTTGTCTGAGATTCTCCCTTCCTTTGCAGAAACCCACTGTTTCTTGGGGCACCACGCAAATCCCTTCTGCCAGCATGAGGAGGAAGGTGACCAGCCCAGATCTCATAGAGGGAATGATGGGGAACTGGAAAGAGGATGGCGAATCATCCTCAGAGAAGGAGGGTGACAACTCGCTGGAGATACCGCCAAAAAGGTAAGTATGGAGCAAGTCGTGCCAAGGCCTGGGGCAGCTGAGTAGCACTGACCCATCTGCAGGGTCAAGGATCCAAATCCCTGATCCATGGCTCTCCTCTGAGCTGTCAAGCCATGGGGAGACCTGGGGTCAGGAGCCCCCAACTCCAGGTGCCTTTCTGCAGCCCAAAGCAAATGCCTAAACCTCATGCTGTGGGCACCAGTGAGACTCTGTGTGCAGGGCCTGGGGAAGGTGAGAGGCAGGAAGGTTTCAGCCAGAGCGTGAGTGAGGGTTTCTTCCTGTTGTTCTAGGCCAATTTCCCCAGGGACAAGCCAGGCCCTGCTCGAGATAGTGCCGTGCATCCTGGGACAGGTTGACCGAAGTCGGAGGGGACACAGGCATGAAGAGAGGGATCGGGAAGATAAGCTGCAGTGGTAAATATATCCAGATATGGGTGGTGTTTCCCCTCAGGCAACGCCCTTGCTTCCACCCCCAGCAGCAGCAGGGGAAAGAAGGGCTGTTCCCAACACACACTTCCCCAGTAGAGCCACCTTCTGCTGCAGAGCGGGGTGCCCAGCCTGGGAGCAAAGGATGGCAATCTTCCCTGTGCTCCCACTAACTCCTCTTGCTGTGTGTCTGCAGTGAGCTGGCTGTTTTGAAGTGGAGAATGTGCAGGAAAAAGAAGAGCCAAGGCAATGACACTGCTGTGGCTGGACCCCAACCTGCACAAACTATTTGTGACAGTCATGAGAGAGCAGGACAGGTACCTGATAGACAGTGATGTAATTCTTGTCTCAGAATTCATTGTAGAAAAGCACCGTTATATGGCTACAGAGTCTGAAATAGCTAATCTGTACTCATGTGAACATTAAGTGATTTCTTCTGGAGCTTCCTTTAAACCACGTATGTTCAGTTGTTTGTCTTTTTGGAGTGTGTTCTTTGCTCCCGTCATCTTATGCAACATATCAGACCATCTTCCTTGGCACCATTCTTCATGGAGATAAAAAGGCACTGTTCATAATGCAAATAAAAATGCCAGGCTTTTCTAGGGTAGGAAATAATTTCTATTCAGATCATTGTTCAGTTTGTGCTTTGGTTGTGCCTGTTATAAGTGAGGAGCAGACATGGCTGATAGAAAGGCTAAAGACAAGGGGCAGAAGAGAGGGTGAGAACTAAAAAAATCCCACAAAGCACAGATGAGACTCCCACTGCTACTGTTGCATTTCTGTGACCCTTCAGGAATTCTACTCTCTGCCTGTGAGGAAAGATCAAAGTAAACACTGGGAAGCCTTACGTAAGAAGTACCTGAAGACAGCAAGGACAAGGTCGCCTTCATCAACAGCAAGAAGGGAAAGGGAACATGTGTGGAAGGCCCAGGTACCAGAAACCTTGTGAAACACGCAGTAAAATAGCATTTCTCTCCTCCAGAAGAGCTGAGCTTTGAAGGTCTCCAAGTCAGCATGGCATCATTGCTGCAAAATTGCAGGGCAGGTGACTCCTATCTGTCATGCTTGCCTGCTTATTACTGTAAGGGAGATGTAGTTAGAAAAAGCCAAAGGGCAAAGCCAGCAATCTGCCATGGTGAGCACATACACTGATCATCCCTCCCCCGAACTCAGACAAGCTCTGTTTCAGGTATCTGCACTTGCATTTGGACACATCTGTTCACAGTCCAATGACCTGAGCCATACCTAGACTACCTATAAGGCAGCTAGTTCTTTTATTTAGTCTTCACTGCATTGGAATGATCAGGAACATTATTCGTAATAGGAAGGCACATTTTCTGGAAGTTTAGTTTTTAACCGAAGCACTAGGATTTCCTTCCAAGCATGCTGACATTAAAAAAAGTTCTGCTTGTCTCAATGCACAAGGGATGAAGTCTTTAACTTCCCTGGACAAAAAGATTTGAGAAGGAGTGTTGTAAACATGCCTTTGCAGCACTACAGGCCTTCAGTGCTGATCAGTGGTATGGCCTCTGCCCACACTTCCATCTAAACTGCATGCTACTTTTTGCCCCTGCATAGTGGTAGAAACTGTATCTGTTGAGATATTATGGCTAGGTGCTGGATGAAATGGAAAGTGAAACAGAGTTCTGCAAAACTGTGAGGGCTTTTGATTAGAAATTCCTTTAAAAAACACAAAACCACCACCAACAAAAAACAAAATCCCAACTCCTGGGGCAGGCGGAGGTCCTTCTTCTGGTTCCCCCTCTACTGCCACAGCATCCTGGCCAGAATTCACCCCTGGGATCTGTACGCTGGCAAACAGCCCTGTGTCTTTGCAGCATGCTTGTCTGAGATTCTCCCTTCCTTTGCAGAAACCCACTGTTTCTTGGGGCACCACGCAAATCCCTTCTGCCAGCATGAGGAGGAAGGTGACCAGCCCAGATCTCATAGAGGGAATGATGGGGAACTGGAAAGAGGATGGCGAATCATCCTCAGAGAAGGAGGGTGACAACTCGCTGGAGATACCGCCAAAAAGGTAAGTATGGAGCAAGTCGTGCCAAGGCCTGGGGCAGCTGAGTAGCACTGACCCATCTGCAGGGTCAAGGAGCCAAATCCCTGATCCATGGCTCTCCTCTGAGCTGTCAAGCCATGGGGAGACCTGGGGTCAGGAGCCCCCAACTCCAGGTGCCTTTCTGCAGCCCAAAGCAAATGCCTAAACCTCATGCTGTGGGCACCAGTGAGACTCTGTGTGCAGGGCCTGGGGAAGGTGAGAGGCAGGAAGGTTTCAGCCAGAGCGTGAGTGAGGGTTTCTTCCTGTTGTTCTAGGCCAATTTCCCCAGGGACAAGCCAGGCCCTGCTCGAGATAGTGCCGTGCATCCTGGGACAGGTTGACCGAAGTCGGAGGGGACACAGGCATGAAGAGAGGGATCGGGAAGATAAGCTGAAGTGGTAAATATATCCAGATATGGGTGGTGTTTCCCCTCAGGCAACGCCCTTGCTTCCACCCCCAGCAGCAGCAGGGGAAAGAAGGGCTGTTCCCAACACACACTTCCCCAGTAGAGCCACCTTCTGCTGCAGAGCGGGGTGCCCAGCCTGGGAGCAAAGGATGGCAGTCTTCCCTGTGCTCCCACTAACTCCTCTTGCTGTGTGTCTGCAGTGAGCTGGCTGTTTTGAAGTGGAGAATGTGCAGGAAAAAGAAGAGCCAAGGCAATGACACTGCTGTGGCTGGACCCCAACCTGCACAAACTATTTGTGACAGTCATGAGAGAGCAGGACAGGTACATGATAGACAGTGATGTAATTCTTGTCTCATAATTCATTGTAGAAAAGCACCGTTATATGGCTACAGAGTCTGAAATAGCTAATCTGTACTCATGTGAACATTAAGTGATTTCTTCTGGAGCTTCCTTTAAACCACGTATGTTCAGTTGTTTGTCTTTTTGGAGTGTGTTCTTTGCTCCCGTCATCTTATGCAACATATCAGACCATCTTCCTTGGCACCATTCTTCATGGAGATAAAAAGGCACTGTTCATAATGCAAATAAAAATGCCAGGCTTTTCTAGGGTAGGAAATAATTTCTATTCAGATCATTGTTCAGTTTGTGCTTTGGTTGTGCCTGTTATAAGTGAGGAGCAGACATGGCTGATAGAAAGGCTAAAGACAAGGGGCAGAAGAGAGGGTGAGAACTAAAAAAATCCCACAAAGCACAGATGAGACTCCCACTGCTACTGTTGCATTTCTGTGACCCTTCAGGAATTCTACTCTCTCCCTGTGAGGAAAGATCAAAGTAAACACTGGGAAGCCTTACGTAAGAAGTACCTGAAGACAGCAAGGACAAGGTCGCCTTCATCAACAGCAAGAAGGGAAAGGGAACATGTGTGGAAGGCCCAGGTACCAGAAACCTTGTGAAACACGCAGTAAAATAGCATTTCTCTCCTCCAGAAGAGCTGAGCTTTGAAGGTCTCCAAGTCAGCATGGCATCATTGCTGCAAAATTGCAGGGCAGGTGACTCCTATCTGTCATGCTTGCCTGCTTATTACTGTAAGGGAGATGTAGTTAGAAAAAGCCAAAGGGCAAAGCCAGCAATCTGCCATGGTGAGCACATACACTGATCATCCCTCCCCCGAACTCAGACAAGCTCTGTTTCAGGTATCTGCACTTGCATTTGGACACATCTGTTCACAGTCCAATGACCTGAGCCATACCTAGACTACCTATAAGGCAGCTAGTTCTTTTATTTAGTCTTCACTGCATTGGAATGATCAGGAACATTATTCGTAATAGGAAGGCACATTTTCTGGAAGTTTAGTTTTTAACCGAAGCACTAGGATTTCCTTCCAAGCATGCTGACATTAAAAAAAGTTCTGCTTGTCTCAATGCACAAGGGATGAAGTCTTTAACTTCCCTGGACAAAAAGATTTGAGAAGGAGTGTTGTAAACATGCCTTTGCAGCACTACAGGCCTTCAGTGCTGATCAGTGGTATGGCCTCTGCCCACACTTCCATCTAAACTGCATGCTACTTTTTGCCCCTGCATAGTGGTAGAAACTGTATCTGTTGAGATATTATGGCTAGGTGCTGGATGAAATGGAAAGTGAAACAGAGTTCTGCAAAACTGTGAGGGCTTTTGATTAGAAATTCCTTTAAAAAACACAAACCCACCACCAACAAAAAACAAAATCCCAACTTCTGGGGCAGGCGGAGGTCCTTCTTCTGGTTCCCCCTCTACTGCCACAGCATCCTGGCCAGAATTCACCCCTGGGATCTGTACGCTGGCAAACAGCCCTGTGTCTTTGCAGCATGCTTGTCTGAGATTCTCCCTTCCTTTGCAGAAACCCACTGTTTCTTGGGGCACCACGCAAATCCCTTCTGCCAGCATGAGGAGGAAGGTGACCAGCCCAGATCTCATAGAGGGGATGATGGGGAACTGGAAAGAGGATGGCGAATCATCCTCAGAGAAGGAGGGTGACAACTCGCTGGAGATACCCCCAAAAAGGTAAGTATGGAGCAAGTCGTGCCAAGGCCTGGGGCAGCTGAGTAGCACTGACCCATCTGCAGGGTCAAGGAGCCAAATCCCTGATCCATGGCTCTCCTCTGAGCTGTCAAGCCATGGGGAGACCTGGGGTCAGGAGCCCCCAACTCCAGGTGCCTTTCTGCAGCCCAAAGCAAATGCCTAAACCTCATGCTGTGGGCACCAGTGAGACTCTGTGTGCAGGGCCTGGGGAAGGTGAGAGGCAGGAAGGTTTCAGCCAGAGCGTGAGTGAGGGTTTCTTCCTGTTGTTCTAGGCCAATTTCCCCAGGGACAAGCCAGGCCCTGCTCGAGATAGTGCCGTGCATCCTGGGACAGGTTGACCGAAGTCGGAGGGGACACAGGCATGAAGAGAGGGATCGGGAAGATAAGCTGAAGTGGTAAATATATCCAGATATGGGTGGTGTTTCCCCTCAGGCAACGCCCTTGCTTCCACCCCCAGCAGCAGCAGGGGAAAGAAGGGCTGTTCCCAACACACACTTCCCCAGTAGAGCCACCTTCTGCTGCAGAGCGGGGTGCCCAGCCTGGGAGCAAAGGATGGCAATCTTCCCTGTGCTCCCACTAACTCCTCTTGCTGTGTGTCTGCAGTGAGCTGGCTGTTTTGAAGTGGAGAATGTGCAGGAAAAAGAAGAGCCAAGGCAATGACACTGCTGTGGCTGGACCCCAACCTGCACAAACTATTTGTGACAGTCATGAGAGAGCAGGACAGGTACATGATAGACAGTGCTGTAATTCTTGTCTCATAATTCATTGTAGAAAAGCACCGTTATATGGCTACAGAGTCTGAAATAGCTAATCTGTACTCATGTGAACATTAAGTGATTTCTTCTGGAGCTTCCTTTAAACCACGTATGTTCAGTTGTTTGTCTTTTTGGAGTGTGTTCTTTGCTCCCGTCATCTTATGCAACATATCAGACCATCTTCCTTGGCACCATTCTTCATGGAGATAAAAAGGCACTGTTCATAATGCAAATAAAAATGCCAGGCTTTTCTAGGGTAGGAAATAATTTCTATTCAGATCATTGTTCAGTTTGTGCTTTGGTTGTGCCTGTTATAAGTGAGGAGCAGACATGGCTGATAGAAAGGCTAAAGACAAGGGGCAGAAGAGAGGGTGAGAACTAAAAAAATCCCACAAAGCACAGATGAGACTCCCACTGCTACTGTTGCATTTCTGTGACCCTTCAGGAATTCTACTCTCTCCCTGTGAGGAAAGATCAAAGTAAACACTGGGAAGCCTTACGTAAGAAGTACCTGAAGACAGCAAGGACAAGGTCGCCTTCATCAACAGCAAGAAGGGAAAGGGAACATGTGTGGAAGGCCCAGGTACCAGAAACCTTGTGAAACACGCAGTAAAATAGCATTTCTCTCCTCCAGAAGAGCTGAGCTTTGAAGGTCTCCAAGTCAGCATGGCATCATTGCTGCAAAATTGCAGGGCAGGTGACTCCTATCTGTCATGCTTGCCTGCTTATTACTGTAAGGGAGATGTAGTTAGAAAAAGCCAAAGGGCAAAGCCAGCAATCTGCCATGGTGAGCACATACACTGATCATCCCTCCCCCGAACTCAGACAAGCTCTGTTTCAGGTATCTGCACTTGCATTTGGACACATCTGTTCACAGTCCAATGACCTGAGCCATACCTAGACTACCTATAAGGCAGCTAGTTCTTTTATTTAGTCTTCACTGCATTGGAATGATCAGGAACATTATTCGTAATAGGAAGGCACATTTTCTGGAAGTTTAGTTTTTAACCGAAGCACTAGGATTTCCTTCCAAGCATGCTGACATTAAAAAAAGTTCTGCTTGTCTCAATGCACAAGGGATGAAGTCTTTAACTTCCCTGGACAAAAAGATTTGAGAAGGAGTGTTGTAAACATGCCTTTGCAGCACTACAGGCCTTCAGTGCTGATCAGTGGTATGGCCTCTGCCCACACTTCCATCTAAACTGCATGCTACTTTTTGCCCCTGCATAGTGGTAGCAACTGTATCTGTTGAGATATTATGGCTAGGTGCTGGATGAAATGGAAAGTGAAACAGAGTTCTGAAAAACTGTGAGGGCTTTTGATTAGAAATTCCTTTAAAAAACACAAAACCACCACCAACAAAAAACAAAATCCCAACTCCTGGGGCAGGCGGAGGTCCTTCTTCTGGTTCCCCCTCTACTGCCACAGCATCCTGGCCAGAATTCACCCCTGGGATCTGTACGCTGGCAAACAGCCCTGTGTCTTTGCAGCATGCTTGTCTGAGATTCTCCCTTCCTTTGCAGAAACCCACTGTTTCTTGGGGCACCACGCAAATCCCTTCTGCCAGCATGAGGAGGAAGGTGACCAGCCCAGATCTCATAGAGGGAATGATGGGGAACTGGAAAGAGGATGGCGAATCATCCTCAGAGAAGGAGGGTGACAACTCGCTGGAGATACCCCCAAAAAGGTAAGTATGGAGCAAGTCGTGCCAAGGCCTGGGGCAGCTGAGTAGCACTGACCCATCTGCAGGGTCAAGGATCCAAATCCCTGATCCATGGCTCTCCTCTGAGCTGTCAAGCCATGGGGAGACCTGGGGTCAGGAGCCCCCAACTCCAGGTGCCTTTCTGCAGCCCAAAGCAAATGCCTAAACCTCATGCTGTGGGCACCAGTGAGACTCTGTGTGCAGGGCCTGGGGAAGGTGAGAGGCAGGAAGGTTTCAGCCAGAGCGTGAGTGAGGGTTTCTTCCTGTTGTTCTAGGCCAATTTCCCCAGGGACAAGCCAGGCCCTGCTCGAGATAGTGCCGTGCATCCTGGGACAGGTTGACCGAAGTCGGAGGGGACACAGGCATGAAGAGAGGGATCGGGAAGATAAGCTGCAGTGGTAAATATATCCAGATATGGGTGGTGTTTCCCCTCAGGCAACGCCCTTGCTTCCACCCCCAGCAGCAGCAGGGGAAAGAAGGGCTGTTCCCAACACACACTTCCCCAGTAGAGCCACCTTCTGCTGCAGAGCGGGGTGCCCAGCCTGGGAGCAAAGGATGGCAATCTTCCCTGTGCTCCCACTAACTCCTCTTGCTGTGTGTCTGCAGTGAGCTGGCTGTTTTGAAGTGGAGAATGTGCAGGAAAAAGAAGAGCCAAGGCAATGACACTCCTGTGGCTGGACCCCAACCTGCACAAACTATTTGTGACAGTCATGAGAGAGCAGGACAGGTACATGATAGACAGTGATGTAATTCTTGTCTCATAATTCATTGTAGAAAAGCACCGTTATATGGCTACAGAGTCTGAAATAGCTAATCTGTACTCATGTGAACATTAAGTGATTTCTTCTGGAGCTTCCTTTAAACCACGTATCTTCAGTTGTTTGTCTTTTTGGAGTGTGTTCTTTGCTCCCGTCATCTTATGCAACATATCAGACCATCTTCCTTGGCACCATTCTTCATGGAGATAAAAAGGCACTGTTCATAATGCAAATAAAAATGCCAGGCTTTTCTAGGGTAGGAAATAATTTCTATTCAGATCATTGTTCAGTTTGCGCTTTGGTTGTGCCTGTTATAAGTGAGGAGCAGACATGGCTGATAGAAAGGCTAAAGACAAGGGGCAGAAGAGAGGGTGAGAACTAAAAAAATCCCACAAAGCACAGATGAGACTCCCACTGCTACTGTTGCATTTCTGTGACCCTTCAGGAATTCTACTCTCTGCCTGTGAGGAAAGATCAAAGTAAACACTGGGAAGCCTTACGTAAGAAGTACCTGAAGACAGCAAGGACAAGGTCGCCTTCATCAACAGCAAGAAGGGAAAGGGAACATGTGTGGAAGGCCCAGGTACCAGAAACCTTGTGAAACACGCAGTAAAATAGCATTTCTCTCCTCCAGAAGAGCTGAGCTTTGAAGGTCTCCAAGTCAGCATGGCATCATTGCTGCAAAATTGCAGGGCAGGTGACTCCTATCTGTCATGCTTGCCTGCTTATTACTGTAAGGGAGATGTAGTTAGAAAAAGCCAAAGGGCAAAGCCAGCAATCTGCCGTGGTGAGCACGTACACTGATCATCCCTCCCCCGAACTCAGACAAGCTCTGTTTCAGGTATCTGCACTTGCATTTGGACACATCTGTTCACAGTCCAATGACCTGAGCCATACCTAGACTACCTATAAGGCAGCTAGTTCTTTTATTTAGTCTTCACTGCATTGGAATGATCAGGAACATTATTCGTAATAGGAAGGCACATTTTCTGGAAGCTTAGTTTTTAACCGAAGCACTAGGATTTCCTTCCAAGCATGCTGACATTAAAAAAAGTTCTGCTTGTCTCAATGCACAAGGGATGAAGTCTTTAACTTCACTGGACAAAAAGATTTGAGAAGGAGTGTTGTAAACATGCCTTTGCAGCACTACAGGCCTTCAGTGCTGATCAGTGGTATGGCCTCTGCCCACACTTCCATCTAAACTGCATGCTACTTTTTGCCCCTGCATAGTGGTAGAAACTGTATCTGTTGAGATATTATGGCTAGGTGCTGGATGAAATGGAAAGTGAAAAAGAGTTCTGCAAAACTGTGAGGGCTTTTGATTAGAAATTCCTTTAAAAAACACAAAACCACCACCAACAAAAAACAAAATCCCAACTCCTGGGGCAGGCGGAGGTCCTTCTTCTGGTTCCCCCTCTACTGCCACAGCATCCTGGCCAGAATTCACCCCTGGGATCTGTACGCTGGCAAACAGCCCTGTGTCTTTGCAGCATGCTTGTCTGAGATTCTCCCTTCCTTTGCAGAAACCCACTGTTTCTTGGGGCACCACGCAAATCCCTTCTGCCAGCATGAGGAGGAAGGTGACCAGCCCAGATCTCATAGAGGGAATGATGGGGAACTGGAAAGAGGATGGCGAATCATCCTCAGAGAAGGAGGGTGACAACTCGCTGGAGATACCCCCAAAAAGGTAAGCATGGAGCAAGTCGTGCCAAGGCCTGGGGCAGCTGAGTAGCACTGACCCATCTGCAGGGTCAAGGATCCAAATCCCTGATCCGTGGCTCTCCTCTGAGCTGTCAAGCCATGGGGAGACCTGGGGTCAGGAGCCCCCAACTCCAGGTGCCTTTCTGCAGCCCAAAGCAAATGCCTAAACCTCATGCTGTGGGCACCAGTGAGACTCTGTGTGCAGGGCCTGGGGAAGGTGAGAGGCAGGAAGGTTTCAGCCAGAGCGTGAGTGAGGGTTTCTTCCTGTTGTTCTAGGCCAATTTCCCCAGGGACAAGCCAGGCCCTGCTCGAGATAGTGCCGTGCATCCTGGGACAGGTTGACCGAAGTCGGAGGGGACACAGGCATGAAGAGAGGGATCGGGAAGATAAGCTGCAGTGGTAAATATATCCAGATATGGGTGGTGTTTCCCCTCAGGCAACGCCCTTGCTTCCACCCCCAGCAGCAGCAGGGGAAAGAAGGGCTGTTCCCAACACACACTTCCCCAGTAGAGCCACCTTCTGCTGCAGAGCGGGGTGTCCAGCCTGGGAGCAAAGGATGGCAATCTTCCCTGTGCTCCCACTAACTCCTCTTGCTGTGTGTCTGCAGTGAGCTGGCTGTTTTGAAGTGGAGAATGTGCAGGAAAAAGAAGAGCCAAGGCAATGACACTCCTGTGGCTGGACCCCAACCTGCACAAACTATTTGTGAGAGTCCTGAGAGAGCAGGACAGGTACATGATAGACAGTGATGTAATTCTTGTCTCATAATTCATTGTAGAAAAGCACCGTTATATGGCTACAGAGTCTGAAATAGCTAATCTGTACTCATTTGAACATTAAGTGATTTCTTCTGGAGCTTCCTTTAAACCACGTATGTTCAGTTGTTTGTCTTTTTGGAGTGTGTTCTTTGCTCCCGTCATCTTATGCAACATATCAGACCATCTTCCTTGGCACCATTCTTCATGGAGATAAAAAGGCACTGTTCATAATGCAAATAAAAATGCCAGGCTTTTCTAGGGTAGGAAATAATTTCTATTCAGATCATTGTTCAGTTTGTGCTTTGGTTGTGCCTGTTATAAGTGAGGAGCAGACATGGCTGATAGAAAGGCTAAAGACAAGGGGCAGAAGAGAGGGTGAGAACTAAAAAAATCCCACAAAGCACAGATGAGACTCCCACTGCTACTGTTGCATTTCTGTGACCCTTCAGGAATTCTGCTCTCTCCCTATGAGGAAAGATCAAAGTAAACACTGGGAAGCCTTACGTAAGAAGTACCTGAAGACAGCAAGGACAAGGTCGCCTTCATCAACAGCAAGAAGGGAAAGGGAACATGTGTGGAAGGCCCAGGTACCAGAAACCTTGTGAAACACGCAGTAAAATAGCATTTCTCTCCTCCAGAAGAGCTGAGCTTTGAAGGTCTCCAAGTCAGCATGGCATCATTGCTGCAAAATTGCAGGGCAGGTGACTCCTATCTGTCATGCTTGCCTGCTTATTACTGTAAGGGAGATGTAGTTAGAAAAAGCCAAAGGGCAAAGCCAGCAATCTGCCATGGTGAGCACATACACTGATCATCCCTCCCCCGAACTCAGACAAGCTCTGTTTCAGGTATCTGCACTTGCATTTGGACACATCTGTTCACAGTCCAATGACCTGAGCCATACCTAGACTACCTATAAGGCAGCTAGTTCTTTTATTTAGTCTTCACTGCATTGGAATGATCAGGAACATTATTCGTAATAGGAAGGCACATTTTCTGGAAGTTTAGTTTTTAACCGAAGCACTAGGATTTCCTTCCAAGCATGCTGACATTAAAAAAAGTTCTGCTTGTCTCAATGCACAAGGGATGAAGTCTTTAACTTCACTGGACAAAAAGATTTGAGAAGGAGTGTTGTAAACATGCCTTTGCAGCACTACAGGCCTTCAGTGCTGATCAGTGGTATGGCCTCTGCCCACACTTCCATCTAAACTGCATGCTACTTTTTGCCCCTGCATAGTGGTAGAAACTGTATCTGTTGAGATGTTCTGGCTAGGTGCTGGATGAAATGGAAAGTGAAAAAGAGTTCTGAAAAACTGTGAGGGCTTTTGATTAGAAATTCCTTTAAAAAACACAAAACCACCACCAACAAAAAACAAAATCCCAACTCCTGGGGCAGGCGGAGGTCCTTCTTCTGGTTCCCCCTCTACTGCCACAGCATCCTGGCCAGAATTCACCCCTGGGATCTGTACGCTGGCAAACAGCCCTGTGTCTTTGCAGCATGCTTGTCTGAGATTCTCCCTTCCTTTGCAGAAACCCACTGTTTCTTGGGGCACCACGCAAATCCCTTCTGCCAGCATGAGGAGGAAGGTGACCAGCCCAGATCTCATAGAGGGGATGATGGGGAACTGGAAAGAGGATGGCGAATCATCCTCAGAGAAGGAGGGTGACAACTCACTGGAGATACCGCCAAAAAGGTAAGTATGGAGCAAGTCGTGCCAAGGCCTGGGGCAGCTGAGTAGCACTGACCCATCTGCAGGGTCAAGGATCCAAATCCCTGATCCGTGGCTCTCCTCTGAGCTGTCAAGCCATGGGGAGACCTGGGGTCAGGAGCCCCCAACTCCAGGTGCCTTTCTGCAGCCCAAAGCAAATGCCTAAACCTCATGCTGTGGGCACCAGTGAGACTCTGTGTGCAGGGCCTGGGGAAGGTGAGAGGCAGGAAGGTTTCAGCCAGAGCGTGAGTGAGGGTTTCTTCCTGTTGTTCTAGGCCAATTTCCCCAGGGACAAGCCAGGCCCTGCTCGAGATAGTGCCGTGCATCCTGGGACAGGTTGACCGAAGTCGGAGGGGACACAGGCATGAAGAGAGGGATCGGGAAGATAAGCTGCAGTGGTAAATATATCCAGATATGGGTGGTGTTTCCCCTCAGGCAACGCCCTTGCTTCCACCCCCAGCAGCAGCAGGGGAAAGAAGGGCTGTTCCCAACACACACTTCCCCAGTAGAGCCACCTTCTGCTGCAGAGCGGGGTGCCCAGCCTGGGAGCAAAGGATGGCAATCTTCCCTGTGCTCCCACTAACTCCTCTTGCTGTGTGTCTGCAGTGAGCTGGCTGTTTTGAAGTGGAGAATGTGCAGGAAAAAGAAGAGCCAAGGCAATGACACTGCTGTGGCTGGACCCCAACCTGCACAAACTATTTGTGACAGTCATGAGAGAGCAGGACAGGTACCTGATAGACAGTGATGTAATTCTTGTCTCAGAATTCATTGTAGAAAAGCACCGTTATATGGCTACAGAGTCTGAAATAGCTAATCTGTACTCATGTGAACATTAAGTGATTTCTTCTGGAGCTTCCTTTAAACCACGTATGTTCAGTTGTTTGTCTTTTTGGAGTGTGTTCTTTGCTCCCGTCATCTTATGCAACATATCAGACCATCTTCCTTGGCACCATTCTTCATGGAGATAAAAAGGCACTGTTCATAATGCAAATAAAAATGCCAGGCTTTTCTAGGGTAGGAAATAATTTCTATTCAGATCATTGTTCAGTTTGCGCTTTGGTTGTGCCTGTTATAAGTGAGGAGCAGACATGGCTGATAGAAAGGCTAAAGACAAGGGGCAGAAGAGAGGGTGAGAACTAAAAAAATCCCACAAAGCACAGATGAGACTCCCACTGCTACTGTTGCATTTCTGTGACCCTTCAGGAATTCTGCTCTCTCCCTATGAGGAAAGATCAAAGTAAACACTGGGAAGCCTTACGTAAGAAGTACCTGAAGACAGCAAGGACAAGGTCGCCTTCATCAACAGCAAGAAGGGAAAGGGAACATGTGTGGAAGGCCCAGGTACCAGAAACCTTGTGAAACACGCAGTAAAATAGCATTTCTCTCCTCCAGAAGAGCTGAGCTTTGAAGGTCTCCAAGTCAGCATGGCATCATTGCTGCAAAATTGCAGGGCAGGTGACTCCTATCTGTCATGCTTGCCTGCTTATTACTGTAAGGGAGATGTAGTTAGAAAAAGCCAAAGGGCAAAGCCAGCAATCTGCCATGGTGAGCACATACACTGATCATCCCTCCCCCGAACTCAGACAAGCTCTGTTTCAGGTATCTGCACTTGCATTTGGACACATCTGTTCACAGTCCAATGACCTGAGCCATACCTAGACTACCTATAAGGCAGCTAGTTCTTTTATTTAGTCTTCACTGCATTGGAATGATCAGGAACATTATTCGTAATAGGAAGGCACATTTTCTGGAAGCTTAGTTTTTAACCGAAGCACTAGGATTTCCTTCCAAGCATGCTGACATTAAAAAAAGTTCTGCTTGTCTCAATGCACAAGGGATGAAGTCTTTAACTTCACTGGACAAAAAGATTTGAGAAGGAGTGTTGTAAACATGCCTTTGCAGCACTACAGGCCTTCAGTGCTGATCAGTGGTATGGCCTCTGCCCACACTTCCATCTAAACTGCATGCTACTTTTTGCCCCTGCATAGTGGTAGAAACTGTATCTGTTGAGATATTATGGCTAGGTGCTGGATGAAATGGAAAGTGAAAAAGAGTTCTGAAAAACTGTGAGGGCTTTTGATTAGAAATTCCTTTAAAAAACACAAAACCACCACCAACAAAAAACAAAATCCCAACTCCTGGGGCAGGCGGAGGTCCTTCTTCTGGTTCCCCCTCTACTGCCACAGCATCCTGGCCAGAATTCACCCCTGGGATCTGTACGCTGGCAAACAGCCCTGTGTCTTTGCAGCATGCTTGTCTGAGATTCTCCCTTCCTTTGCAGAAACCCACTGTTTCTTGGGGCACCACGCAAATCCCTTCTGCCAGCATGAGGAGGAAGGTGACCAGCCCAGATCTCATAGAGGGGATGATGGGGAACTGGAAAGAGGATGGCGAATCATCCTCAGAGAAGGAGGGTGACAACTCGCTGGAGATACCCCCAAAAAGGTAAGCATGGAGCAAGTCGTGCCAAGGCCTGGGGCAGCTGAGTAGCACTGACCCATCTGCAGGGTCAAGGATCCAAATCCCTGATCCGTGGCTCTCCTCTGAGCTGTCAAGCCATGGGGAGACCTGGGGTCAGGAGCCCCCAACTCCAGGTGCCTTTCTGCAGCCCAAAGCAAATGCCTAAACCTCATGCTGTGGACACCAGTGAGACTCTGTGTGCAGGGCCTGGGGAAGGTGAGAGGCAGGAAGGTTTCAGCCAGAGCGTGAGTGAGGGTTTCTTCCTGTTGTTCTAGGCCAATTTCCCCAGGGACAAGCCAGGCCCTGCTCGAGATAGTGCCGTGCATCCTGGGACAGGTTGACCGAAGTCGGAGGGGACACAGGCATGAAGAGAGGCATCGGGAAGATAAGCTGCAGTGGTAAATATATCCAGATATGGGTGGTGTTTCCCCTCAGGCAACGCCCTTGCTTCCACCCCCAGCAGCAGCAGGGGAAAGAAGGGCTGTTCCCAACACACACTTCCCCAGTAGAGCCACCTTCTGCTGCAGAGCGGGGTGCCCAGCCTGGGAGCAAAGGATGGCAATCTTCCCTGTGCTCCCACTAACTCCTCTTGCTGTGTGTCTGCAGTGAGCTGGCTGTTTTGAAGTGGAGAATGTGCAGGAAAAAGAAGAGCCAAGGCAATGACACTCCTGTGGCTGGACCCCAACCTGCACAAACTATTTGTGAGAGTCCTGAGAGAGCAGGACAGGTACATGATAGACAGTGATGTAATTCTTGTCTCATAATTCATTGTAGAAAAGCACCGTTATATGGCTACAGAGTCTGAAATAGCTAATCTGTACTCATGTGAACATTAAGTGATTTCTTCTGGAGCTTCCTTTAAACCACGTATGTTCAGTTGTTTGTCTTTTTGGAGTGTGTTCTTTGCTCCCGTCATCTTATGCAACATATCAGACCATCTTCCTTGGCACCATTCTTCATGGAGATAAAAAGGCACTGTTCATAATGCAAATAAAAATGCCAGGCTTTTCTAGGGTAGGAAATAATTTCTATTCAGATCATTGTTCAGTTTGTGCTTTGGTTGTGCCTGTTATAAGTGAGGAGCAGACATGGCTGATAGAAAGGCTAAAGACAAGGGGC
Organism: Dromaius novaehollandiae; assembly: GCF_036370855.1. Classification (NCBI taxonomy): domain Eukaryota; kingdom Metazoa; phylum Chordata; class Aves; order Casuariiformes; family Dromaiidae; genus Dromaius; species Dromaius novaehollandiae. Next base: position 369,708 of record NC_088117.1, read on the forward strand.
AGAAGAGAGGGTGAGAACTAAAAAAATCCCACAAAGCACAGATGAGACTCCCACTGCTACTGTTGCATTTCTGTGACCCTTCAGGAATTCTGCTCTCTCCCTATGAGGAAAGATCAAAGTAAACACTGGGAAGCCTTACGTAAGAAGTACCTGAAGACAGCAAGGACAAGGTCGCCTTCATCAACAGCAAGAAGGGAAAGGGAACATGTGTGGAAGGCCCAGGTACCAGAAACCTTGTGAAACACGCAGTAAAATAGCATTTCTCTCCTCCAGAAGAGCTGAGCTTTGAAGGTCTCCAAGTCAGCATGGCATCATTGCTGCAAAATTGCAGGGCAGGTGACTCCTATCTGTCATGCTTGCCTGCTTATTACTGTAAGGGAGATGTAGTTAGAAAAAGCCAAAGGGCAAAGCCAGCAATCTGCCATGGTGAGCACATACACTGATCATCCCTCCCCCGAACTCAGACAAGCTCTGTTTCAGGTATCTGCACTTGCATTTGGACACATCTGTTCACAGTCCAATGACCTGAGCCATACCTAGACTACCTATAAGGCAGCTAGTTCTTTTATTTAGTCTTCACTGTATTGGAATGATCAGGAACATTATTCGTAATAGGAAGGCACATTTTCTGGAAGTTTAGTTTTTAACCGAAGCACTAGGATTTCCTTCCAAGCATGCTGACATTAAAAAAAGTTCTGCTTGTCTCAATGCACAAGGGATGAAGTCTTTAACTTCACTGGACAAAAAGATTTGAGAAGGAGTGTTGTAAACATGCCTTTGCAGCACTACAGGCCTTCAGTGCTGATCAGTGGTATGGCCTCTGCCCACACTTCCATCTAAACTGCATGCTACTTTTTGCCCCTGCATAGTGGTAGAAACTGTATCTGTTGAGATATTATGGCTAGGTGCTGGATGAAGTGGAAAGTAAAAAAGAGTTCTGAAAAACTGTGAGGGCTTTTGATTAGAAATTCCTTTAAAAAACACAAAACCACCACCAACAAAAAACAAAATCCCAACTCCTGGGGCAGGCGGAGGTCCTTCTTCTGGTTCCCCCTCTACTGCCACAGCATCCTGGCCAGAATTCACCCCAGGGATCTGTACGCTGGCAAACAGCCCTGTGTCTTTGCAGCATGCTTGTCTGAGATTCTCCCTTCCTTTGCAGAAACCCACTGTTTCTTGGGGCACCACGCAAATCCCTTCTGCCAGCATGAGGAGGAAGGTGACCAGCCCAGATCTCATAGAGGGGATGATGGGGAACTGGAAAGAGGATGGCGAATCATCCTCAGAGAAGGAGGGTGACAACTCACTGGAGATACCGCCAAAAAGGTAAGCATGGAGCAAGTCGTGCCAAGGCCTGGGGCAGCTGAGTAGCACTGACCCATCTGCAGGGTCAAGGATCCAAATCCCTGATCCGTGGCTCTCCTCTGAGCTGTCAAGCCATGGGGAGACCTGGGGTCAGGAGCCCCCAACTCCAGGTGCCTTTCTGCAGCCCAAAGCAAATGCCTAAACCTCATGCTGTGGGCACCAGTGAGACTCTGTGTGCAGGGCCTGGGGAAGGTGAGAGGCAGGAAGGTTTCAGCCAGAGCGTGAGTGAGGGTTTCTTCCTGTTGTTCTAGGCCAATTTCCCCAGGGACAAGCCAGGCCCTGCTCGAGATAGTGCCGTGCATCCTGGGACAGGTTGACCGAAGTCGGAGGGGACACAGGCATGAAGAGAGGCATCGGGAAGATAAGCTGCAGTGGTAAATATATCCAGATATGGGTGGTGTTTCCCCTCAGGCAACGCCCTTGCTTCCACCCCCAGCAGCAGCAGGGGAAAGAAGGGCTGTTCCCAACACACACTTCCCCAGTAGAGCCACCTTCTGCTGCAGAGCGGGGTGCCCAGCCTGGGAGCAAAGGATGGCAATCTTCCCTGTGCTCCCACTAACTCCTCTTGCTGTGTGTCTGCAGTGAGCTGGCTGTTTTGAAGTGGAGAATGTGCAGGAAAAAGAAGAGCCAAGGCAATGACACTCCTGTGGCTGGACCCCAACCTGCACAAACTATTTGTGACAGTCATGAGAGAGCAGGACAGGTACATGATAGACAGTGATGTAATTCTTGTCTCATAATTCATTGTAGAAAAGCACCGTTATATGGCTACAGAGTCTGAAATAGCTAATCTGTACTCATTTGAACATTAAGTGATTTCTTCTGGAGCTTCCTTTAAACCACGTATGTTCAGTTGTTTGTCTTTTTGGAGTGTGTTCTTTGCTCCCGTCATCTTATGCAACATATCAGACCATCTTCCTTGGCACCATTCTTCATGGAGATAAAAAGGCACTGTTCATAATGCAAATAAAAATGCCAGGCTTTTCTAGGGTAGGAAATAATTTCTATTCAGATCATTGTTCAGTTTGTGCTTTGGTTGTGCCTGTTATAAGTGAGGAGCAGACATGGCTGATAGAAAGGCTAAAGACAAGGGGCAGAAGAGAGGGTGAGAACTAAAAAAATCCCACAAAGCACAGATGAGACTCCCACTGCTACTGTTGCATTTCTGTGACCCTTCAGGAATTCTGCTCTCTCCCTATGAGGAAAGATCAAAGTAAACACTGGGAAGCCTTACGTAAGAAGTACCTGAAGACAGCAAGGACAAGGTCGCCTTCATCAACAGCAAGAAGGGAAAGGGAACATGTGTGGAAGGCCCAGGTACCAGAAACCTTGTGAAACACGCAGTAAAATAGCATTTCTCTCCTCCAGAAGAGCTGAGCTTTGAAGGTCTCCAAGTCAGCATGGCATCATTGCTGCAAAATTGCAGGGCAGGTGACTCCTATCTGTCATGCTTGCCTGCTTATTACTGTAAGGGAGATGTAGTTAGAAAAAGCCAAAGGGCAAAGCCAGCAATCTGCCATGGTGAGCACATACACTGATCATCCCTCCCCCGAACTCAGACAAGCTCTGTTTCAGGTATCTGCACTTGCATTTGGACACATCTGTTCACAGTCCAATGACCTGAGCCATACCTAGACTACCTATAAGGCAGCTAGTTCTTTTATTTAGTCTTCACTGCATTGGAATGATCAGGAACATTATTCGTAATAGGAAGGCACATTTTCTGGAAGTTTAGTTTTTAACCGAAGCACTAGGATTTCCTTCCAAGCATGCTGACATTAAAAAAAGTTCTGCTTGTCTCAATGCACAAGGGATGAAGTCTTTAACTTCACTGGACAAAAAGATTTGAGAAGGAGTGTTGTAAACATGCCTTTGCAGCACTACAGGCCTTCAGTGCTGATCAGTGGTATGGCCTCTGCCCACACTTCCATCTAAACTGCATGCTACTTTTTGCCCCTGCATAGTGGTAGAAACTGTATCTGTTGAGATATTATGGCTAGGTGCTGGATGAAATGGAAAGTGAAAAAGAGTTCTGAAAAACTGTGAGGGCTTTTGATTAGAAATTCCTTTAAAAAACACAAAACCACCACCAACAAAAAACAAAATCCCAACTCCTGGGGCAGGCGGAGGTCCTTCTTCTGGTTCCCCCTCTACTGCCACAGCATCCTGGCCAGAATTCACCCCTGGGATCTGTACGCTGGCAAACAGCCCTGTGTCTTTGCAGCATGCTTGTCTGAGATTCTCCCTTCCTTTGCAGAAACCCACTGTTTCTTGGGTCACCACGCAAATCCCTTCTGCCAGCATGAGGAGGAAGGTGACCAGCCCAGATCTCATAGAGGGGATGATGGGGAACTGGAAAGAGGATGGCGAATCATCCTCAGAGAAGGAGGGTGACAACTCACTGGAGATACCCCCAAAAAGGTAAGTATGGAGCAAGTCGTGCCAAGGCCTGGGGCAGCTGAGTAGCACTGACCCATCTGCAGGGTCAAGGATCCAAATCCCTGATCCGTGGCTCTCCTCTGAGCTGTCAAGCCATGGGGAGACCTGGGGTCAGGAGCCCCCAACTCCAGGTGCCTTTCTGCAGCCCAAAGCAAATGCCTAAACCTCATGCTGTGGGCACCAGTGAGACTCTGTGTGCAGGGCCTGGGGAAGGTGAGAGGCAGGAAGGTTTCAGCCAGAGCGTGAGTGAGGGTTTCTTCCTGTTGTTCTAGGCCAATTTCCCCAGGGACAAGCCAGGCCCTGCTCGAGATAGTGCCGTGCATCCTGGGACAGGTTGACCGAAGTCGGAGGGGACACAGGCATGAAGAGAGGCATTGGGAAGATAAGCTGCAGTGGTAAATATATCCAGATATGGGTGGTGTTTCCCCTCAGGCAACGCCCTTGCTTCCACCCCCAGCAGCAGCAGGGGAAAGAAGGGCTGTTCCCAACACACACTTCCCCAGTAGAGCCACCTTCTGCTGCAGAGCGGGGTGCCCAGCCTGGGAGCAAAGGATGGCAATCTTCCCTGTGCTCCCACTAACTCCTCTTGCTGTGTGTCTGCAGTGAGCTGGCTGTTTTGAAGTGGAGAATGTGCAGGAAAAAGAAGAGCCAAGGCAATGACACTCCTGTGGCTGGACCCCAACCTGCACAAACTATTTGTGACAGTCCTGAGAGAGCAGGACAGGTACATGATAGACAGTGATGTAATTCTTGTCTCATAATTCATTGTAGAAAAGCACCGTTATATGGCTACAGAGTCTGAAATAGCTAATCTGTACTCATGTGAACATTAAGTGATTTCTTCTGGAGCTTCCTTTAAACCACGTATGTTCAGTTGTTTGTCTTTTTGGAGTGTGTTCTTTGCTCCCGTCATCTTATGCAACATATCAGACCATCTTCCTTGGCACCATTCTTCATGGAGATAAAAAGGCACTGTTCATAATGCAAATAAAAATGCCAGGCTTTTCTAGGGTAGGAAATAATTTCTATTCAGATCATTGTTCAGTTTGTGCTTTGGTTGTGCCTGTTATAAGTGAGGAGCAGACATGGCTGATAGAAAGGCTAAAGACAAGGGGCAGAAGAGAGGGTGAGAACTAAAAAAATCCCACAAAGCACAGATGAGACTCCCACTGCTACTGTTGCATTTCTGTGACCCTTCAGGAATTCTGCTCTCTCCCTATGAGGAAAGATCAAAGTAAACACTGGGAAGCCTTACGTAAGAAGTACCTGAAGACAGCAAGGACAAGGTCGCCTTCATCAGCAGCAAGAAGGGAAAGGGAACATGTGTGGAAGGCCCAGGTACCAGAAACCTTGTGAAACACGCAGTAAAATAGCATTTCTCTCCTCCAGAAGAGCTGAGCTTTGAAGGTCTCCAAGTCAGCATGGCATCATTGCTGCAAAATTGCAGGGCAGGTGACTCCTATCTGTCATGCTTGCCTGCTTATTACTGTAAGGGAGATGTAGTTAGAAAAAGCCAAAGGGCAAAGCCAGCAATCTGCCATGGTGAGCACATACACTGATCATCCCTCCCCCGAACTCAGACAAGCTCTGTTTCAGGTATCTGCACTTGCATTTGGACACATCTGTTCACAGTCCAATGACCTGAGCCATACCTAGACTACCTATAAGGCAGCTAGTTCTTTTATTTAGTCTTCACTGCATTGGAATGATCAGGAACATTATTCGTAATAGGAAGGCACATTTTCTGGAAGTTTAGTTTTTAACCGAAGCACTAGGATTTCCTTCCAAGCATGCTGACATTAAAAAAAGTTCTGCTTGTCTCAATGCACAAGGGATGAAGTCTTTAACTTCACTGGACAAAAAGATTTGAGAATGAGTGTTGTAAACATGCCTTTGCAGCACTACAGGCCTTCAGTGCTGATCAGTGGTATGGCCTCTGCCCACACTTCCATCTAAACTGCATGCTACTTTTTGCCCCTGCATAGTGGTAGAAACTGTATCTGTTGAGATATTATGGCTAGGTGCTGGATGAAGTGGAAAGTAAAAAAGAGTTCTGAAAAACTGTGAGGGCTTTTGATTAGAAATTCCTTTAAAAAACACAAAACCACCACCAACAAAAAACAAAATCCCAACTCCTGGGGCAGGCGGAGGTCCTTCTTCTGGTTCCCCCTCTACTGCCACAGCATCCTGGCCAGAATTCACCCCGGGGATCTGTACGCTGGCAAACAGCCCTGTGTCTTTGCAGCATGCTTGTCTGAGATTCTCCCTTCCTTTGCAGAAACCCACTGTTTCTTGGGGCACCACGCAAATCCCTTCTGCCAGCATGAGGAGGAAGGTGACCAGCCCAGATCTCATAGAGGGGATGATGGGGAACTGGAAAGAGGATGGCGAATCATCCTCAGAGAAGGAGGGTGACAACTCACTGGAGATACCCCCAAAAAGGTAAGCATGGAGCAAGTCGTGCCAAGGCCTGGGGCAGCTGAGTAGCACTGACCCATCTGCAGGGTCAAGGATCCAAATCCCTGATCCGTGGCTCTCCTCTGAGCTGTCAAGCCATGGGGAGACCTGGGGTCAGGAGCCCCCAACTCCAGGTGCCTTTCTGCAGCCCAAAGCAAATGCCTAAACCTCATGCTGTGGGCACCAGTGAGACTCTGTGTGCAGGGCCTGGGGAAGGTGAGAGGCAGGAAGGTTTCAGCCAGAGCGTGAGTGAGGGTTTCTTCCTGTTGTTCTAGGCCAATTTCCCCAGGGACAAGCCAGGCCCTGCTCGAGATAGTGCCGTGCATCCTGGGACAGGTTGACCGAAGTCGGAGGGGACACAGACATGAAGAGAGGGATCGGGAAGATAAGCTGCAGTGGTAAATATATCCAGATATGGGTGGTGTTTCCCCTCAGGCAACGCCCTTGCTTCCACCCCCAGCAGCAGCAGGGGAAAGAAGGGCTGTTCCCAACACACACTTCCCCAGTAGAGCCACCTTCTGCTGCAGAGCGGGGTGCCCAGCCTGGGAGCAAAGGATGGCAATCTTCCCTGTGCTCCCACTAACTCCTCTTGCTGTGTGTCTGCAGTGAGCTGGCTGTTTTGAAGTGGAGAATGTGCAGGAAAAAGAAGAGCCAAGGCAATGACACTCCTGTGGCTGGACCCCAACCTGCACAAACTATTTGTGACAGTCCTGAGAGAGCAGGACAGGTACATGATAGACAGTGATGTAATTCTTGTCTCATAATTCATTGTAGAAAAGCACCGTTATATGGCTACAGAGTCTGAAATAGCTAATCTGTACTCATTTGAACATTAAGTGATTTCTTCTGGAGCTTCCTTTAAACCACGTATGTTCAGTTGTTTGTCTTTTTGGAGTGTGTTCTTTGCTCCCGTCATCTTATGCAACATATCAGACCATCTTCCTTGGCACCATTCTTCATGGAGATAAAAAGGCACTGTTCATAATGCAAATAAAAATGTCAGGCTTTTCTAGGGTAGGAAATAATTTCTATTCAGATCATTGTTCAGTTTGTGCTTTGGTTGTGCCTGTTATAAGTGAGGAGCAGACATGGCTGATAGAAAGGCTAAAGACAAGGGGCAGAAGAGAGGGTGAGAACTAAAAAAATCCCACAAAGCACAGATGAGACTCCCACTGCTACTGTTGCATTTCTGTGACCCTTCAGGAATTCTACTCTCTCCCTGTGAGGAAAGATCAAAGTAAACACTGGGAAGCCTTACGTAAGAAGTACCTGAAGACAGCAAGGACAAGGTCGCCTTCATCAACAGCAAGAAGGGAAAGGGAACATGTGTGGAAGGCCCAGGTACCAGAAACCTTGTGAAACACGCAGTAAAATAGCATTTCTCTCCTCCAGAAGAGCTGAGCTTTGAAGGTCTCCAAGTCAGCATGGCATCATTGCTGCAAAATTGCAGGGCAGGTGACTCCTATCTGTCATGCTTGCCTGCTTATTACTGTAAGGGAGATGTAGTTAGAAAAAGCCAAAGGGCAAAGCCAGCAATCTGCCATGGTGAGCACATACACTGATCATCCCTCCCCCGAACTCAGACAAGCTCTGTTTCAGGTATCTGCACTTGCATTTGGACACATCTGTTCACAGTCCAATGACCTGAGCCATACCTAGACTACCTATAAGGCAGCTAGTTCTTTTATTTAGTCTTCACTGCATTGGAATGATCAGGAACATTATTCGTAATAGGAAGGCACATTTTCTGGAAGTTTAGTTTTTAACCGAAGCACTAGGATTTCCTTCCAAGCATGCTGACATTAAAAAAAGTTCTGCTTGTCTCAATGCACAAGGGATGAAGTCTTTAACTTCACTGGACAAAAAGATTTGAGAAGGAGTGTTGTAAACATGCCTTTGCAGCACTACAGGCCTTCAGTGCTGATCAGTGGTATGGCCTCTGCCCACACTTCCATCTAAACTGCATGCTACTTTTTGCCCCTGCATGGTGGTAGAAACTGTATCTGTTGAGATATTATGGCTAGGTGCTGGATGAAATGGAAAGTGAAAAATGGTTCCGCAAAACTGTGAGGGCTTTTGATTAGAAATTCCTTTAAAAAACACAAACCCACCACCAACAAAAAACAAAATCCCAACTCCTGGGGCAGGCGGAGGTCCTTCTTCTGGTTCCCCCTCTACTGCCACAGCATCCTGGCCAGAATTCACCCCTGGGATCTGTACGCTGGCAAACAGCCCTGTGTCTTTGCAGCATGCTTGTCTGAGATTCTCCCTTCCTTTGCAGAAACCCACTGTTTCTTGGGGCACCACGCAAATCCCTTCTGCCAGCATGAGGAGGAAGGTGACCAGCCCAGATCTCATAGAGGGAATGATGGGGAACTGGAAAGAGGATGGCGAATCATCCTCAGAGAAGGAGGGTGACAACTCGCTGGAGATACCCCCAAAAAGGTAAGCATGGAGCAAGTCGTGCCAAGGCCTGGGGCAGCTGAGTAGCACTGACCCATCTGCAGGGTCAAGGATCCAAATCCCTGATCCGTGGCTCTCCTCTGAGCTGTCAAGCCATGGGGAGACCTGGGGTCAGGAGCCCCCAACTCCAGGTGCCTTTCTGCAGCCCAAAGCAAATGCCTAAACCTCATGCTGTGGGCACCAGTGAGACTCTGTGTGCAGGGCCTGGGGAAGGTGAGAGGCAGGAAGGTTTCAGCCAGAGCGTGAGTGAGGGTTTCTTCCTGTTGTTCTAGGCCAATTTCCCCAGGGACAAGCCAGGCCCTGCTCGAGATAGTGCCGTGCATCCTGGGACAGGTTGACCGAAGTCGGAGGGGACACAGGCATGAAGAGAGGGATCGGGAAGATAAGCTGCAGTGGTAAATATATCCAGATATGGGTGGTGTTTCCCCTCAGGCAACGCCCTTGCTTCCACCCCCAGCAGCAGCAGGGGAAAGAAGGGCTGTTCCCAACACACACTTCCCCAGTAGAGCCACCTTCTGCTGCAGAGCGGGGTGCCCAGCCTGGGAGCAAAGGATGGCAATCTTCCCTGTGCTCCCACTAACTCCTCTTGCTGTGTGTCTGCAGTGAGCTGGCTGTTTTGAAGTGGAGAATGTGCAGGAAAAAGAAGAGCCAAGGCAATGACACTCCTGTGGCTGGACCCCAACCTGCACAAACTATTTGTGAGAGTCCTGAGAGAGCAGGACAGGTACATGATAGACAGTGCTGTAATTCTTGTCTCATAATTCATTGTAGAAAAGCACCGTTATATGGCTACAGAGTCTGAAATAGCTAATCTGTACTCATTTGAACATTAAGTGATTTCTTCTGGAGCTTCCTTTAAACCACGTATGTTCAGTTGTTTGTCTTTTTGGAGTGTGTTCTTTGCTCCCGTCATCTTATGCAACATATCAGACCATCTTCCTTGGCACCATTCTTCATGGAGATAAAAAGGCACTGTTCATAATGCAAATAAAAATGCCAGGCTTTTCTAGGGTAGGAAATAATTTCTATTCAGATCATTGTTCAGTTTGTGCTTTGGTTGTGCCTGTTATAAGTGAGGAGCAGACATGGCTGATAGAAAGGCTAAAGACAAGGGGCAGAAGAGAGGGTGAGAACTAAAAAAATCCCACAAAGCACAGATGAGACTCCCACTGCTACTGTTGCATTTCTGTGACCCTTCAGGAATTCTGCTCTCTCCCTATGAGGAAAGATCAAAGTAAACACTGGGAAGCCTTACGTAAGAAGTACCTGAAGACAGCAAGGACAAGGTCGCCTTCATCAACAGCAAGAAGGGAAAGGGAACATCTGTGGAAGGCCCAGGTACCAGAAACCTTGTGAAACACGCAGTAAAATAGCATTTCTCTCCTCCAGAAGAGCTGAGCTTTGAAGGTCTCCAAGTCAGCATGGCATCATTGCTGCAAAATTGCAGGGCAGGTGACTCCTGTCTGTCATGCTTGCCTGCTTATTACTGTAAGGGAGATGTAGTTAGAAAAAGCCAAAGGGCAAAGCCAGCAATCTGCCATGGTGAGCACATACACTGATCATCCCTCCCCCGAACTCAGACAAGCTCTGTTTCAGGTATCTGCACTTGCATTTGGACACATCTGTTCACAGTCCAATGACCTGAGCCATACCTAGACTACCTATAAGGCAGCTAGTTCTTTTATTTAGTCTTCACTGCATTGGAATGATCAGGAACATTATTCGTAATAGGAAGGCACATTTTCTGGAAGTTTAGTTTTTAACCGAAGCACTAGGATTTCCTTCCAAGCATGCTGACATTAAAAAAAGTTCTGCTTGTCTCAATGCACAAGGGATGAAGTCTTTAACTTCACTGGACAAAAAGATTTGAGAAGGAGTGTTGTAAACATGCCTTTGCAGCACTACAGGCCTTCAGTGCTGATCAGTGGTATGGCCTCTGCCCACACTTCCATCTAAACTGCATGCTACTTTTTGCCCCTGCATGGTGGTAGAAACTGTATCTGTTGAGATATTATGGCTAGGTGCTGGATGAAATGGAAAGTGAAAAATGGTTCCGCAAAACTGTGAGGGCTTTTGATTAGAAATTCCTTTAAAAAACACAAACCCACCACCAACAAAAAACAAAATCCCAACTCCTGGGGCAGGCGGAGGTCCTTCTTCTGGTTCCCCCTCTACTGCCACAGCATCCTGGCCAGAATTCACCCCTGGGATCTGTACGCTGGCAAACAGCCCTGTGTCTTTGCAGCATGCTTGTCTGAGATTCTCCCTTCCTTTGCAGAAACCCACTGTTTCTTGGGGCACCACGCAAATCCCTTCTGCCAGCATGAGGAGGAAGGTGACCAGCCCAGATCTCATAGAGGGGATGATGGGGAACTGGAAAGAGGATGGCGAATCATCCTCAGAGAAGGAGGGTGACAACTCACTGGAGATACCCCCAAAAAGGTAAGCATGGAGCAAGTCGTGCCAAGGCCTGGGGCAGCTGAGTAGCACTGACCCATCTGCAGGGTCAAGGATCCAAATCCCTGATCCGTGGCTCTCCTCTGAGCTGTCAAGCCATGGGGAGACCTGGGGTCAGGAGCCCCCAACTCCAGGTGCCTTTCTGCAGCCCAAAGCAAATGCCTAAACCTCATGCTGTGGGCACCAGTGAGACTCTGTGTGCAGGGCCTGGGGAAGGTGAGAGGCAGGAAGGTTTCAGCCAGAGCGTGAGTGAGGGTTTCTTCCTGTTGTTCTAGGCCAATTTCCCCAGGGACAAGCCAGGCCCTGCTCGAGATAGTGCCGTGCATCCTGGGACAGGTTGACCGAAGTCGGAGGGGACACAGGCATGAAGAGAGGGATCGGGAAGATAAGCTGAAGTGGTAAATATATCCAGATATGGGTGGTGTTTCCCCTCAGGCAACGCCCTTGCTTCCACCCCCAGCAGCAGCAGGGGAAAGAAGGGCTGTTCCCAACACACACTTCCCCAGTAGAGCCACCTTCTGCTGCAGAGCGGGGTGCCCAGCCTGGGAGCAAAGGATGGCAATCTTCCCTGTGCTCCCACTAACTCCTCTTGCTGTGTGTCTGCAGTGAGCTGGCTGTTTTGAAGTGGAGAATGTGCAGGAAAAAGAAAAGCCAAGGCAATGACACTCCTGTGGCTGGACCCCAACCTGCACAAACTATTTGTGAGAGTCCTGAGAGAGCAGGACAGGTACATGATAGACAGTGATGTAATTCTTGTCTCATAATTCATTGTAGAAAAGCACCGTTATATGGCTACAGAGTCTGAAATAGCTAATCTGTACTCATGTGAACATTAAGTGATTTCTTCTGGAGCTTCCTTTAAACCACGTATGTTCAGTTGTTTGTCTTTTTGGAGTGTGTTCTTTGCTCCCGTCATCTTATGCAACATATCAGACCATCTTCCTTGGCACCATTCTTCATGGAGATAAAAAGGCACTGTTCATAATGCAAATAAAAATGCCAGGCTTTTCTAGGGTAGGAAATAATTTCTATTCAGATCATTGTTCAGTTTGTGCTTTGGTTGTGCCTGTTATAAGTGAGGAGCAGACATGGCTGATAGAAAGGCTAAAGACAAGGGGCAGAAGAGAGGGTGAGAACTAAAAAAATCCCACAAAGCACAGATGAGACTCCCACTGCTACTGTTGCATTTCTGTGACCCTTCAGGAATTCTACTCTCTGCCTGTGAGGAAAGATCAAAGTAAACACTGGGAAGCCTTACGTAAGAAGTACCTGAAGACAGCAAGGACAAGGTCGCCTTCATCAACAGCAAGAAGGGAAAGGGAACATGTGTGGAAGGCCCAGGTACCAGAAACCTTGTGAAACACGCAGTAAAATAGCATTTCTCTCCTCCAGAAGAGCTGAGCTTTGAAGGTCTCCAAGTCAGCATGGCATCATTGCTGCAAAATTGCAGGGCAGGTGACTCCTATCTGTCATGCTTGCCTGCTTATTACTGTAAGGGAGATGTAGTTAGAAAAAGCCAAAGGGCAAAGCCAGCAATCTGCCATGGTGAGCACATACACTGATCATCCCTCCCCCGAACTCAGACAAGCTCTGTTTCAGGTATCTGCACTTGCATTTGGACACATCTGTTCACAGTCCAATGACCTGAGCCATACCTAGACTACCTATAAGGCAGCTAGTTCTTTTATTTAGTCTTCACTGCATTGGAATGATCAGGAACATTATTCGTAATAGGAAGGCACATTTTCTGGAAGTTTAGTTTTTAACCGAAGCACTAGGATTTCCTTCCAAGCATGCTGACATTAAAAAAAGTTCTGCTTGTCTCAATGCACAAGGGATGAAGTCTTTAACTTCACTGGACAAAAAGATTTGAGAAGGAGTGTTGTAAACATGCCTTTGCAGCACTACAGGCCTTCAGTGCTGATCAGTGGTATGGCCTCTGCCCACACTTCCATCTAAACTGCATGCTACTTTTTGCCCCTGCATAGTGGTAGAAACTATCTGTTGAGATATTATGGCTAGGTGCTGGATGAAATGGAAAGTGAAACAGAGTTCTGAAAAACTGTGAGGGCTTTTGATTAGAAATTCCTTTAAAAAACACAAAACCACCACCAACAAAAACAAAATCCCAACTCCTGGGGCAGGCGGAGGTCCTTCTTCTGGTTCCCCCTCTACTGCCACAGCATCCTGGCCAGAATTCACCCCTGGGATCTGTACGCTGGCAAACAGCCCTGTGTCTTTGCAGCATGCTTGTCTGAGATTCTCCCTTCCTTTGCAGAAACCCACTGTTTCTTGGGGCACCACGCAAATCCCTTCTGCCAGCATGAGGAGGAAGGTGACCAGCCCAGATCTCATAGAGGGGATGATGGGGAACTGGAAAGAGGATGGCGAATCATCCTCAGAGAAGGAGGGTGACAACTCGCTGGAGATACCCCCAAAAAGGTAAGTATGGAGCAAGTCGTGCCAAGGCCTGGGGCAGCTGAGTAGCACTGACCCATCTGCAGGGTCAAGGATCCAAATCCCTGATCCGTGGCTCTCCTCTGAGCTGTCAAGCCATGGGGAGACCTGGGGTCAGGAGCCCCCAACTCCAGGTGCCTTTCTGCAGCCCAAAGCAAATGCCTAAACCTCATGCTGTGGGCACCAGTGAGACTCTGTGTGCAGGGCCTGGGGAAGGTGAGAGGCAGGAAGGTTTCAGCCAGAGCGTGAGTGAGGGTTTCTTCCTGTTGTTCTAGGCCAATTTCCCCAGGGACAAGCCAGGCCCTGCTCGAGATAGTGCCGTGCATCCTGGGACAGGTTGACCGAAGTCGGAGGGGACACAGGCATGAAGAGAGGCATCGGGAAGATAAGCTGCAGTGGTAAATATATCCAGATATGGGTGGTGTTTCCCCTCAGGCAACGCCCTTGCTTCCACCCCCAGCAGCAGCAGGGGAAAGAAGGGCTGTTCCCAACACACACTTCCCCAGTAGAGCCACCTTCTGCTGCAGAGCGGGGTGCCCAGCCTGGGAGCAAAGGATGGCAATCTTCCCTGTGCTCCCACTAACTCCTCTTGCTGTGTGTCTGCAGTGAGCTGGCTGTTTTGAAGTGGAGAATGTGCAGGAAAAAGAAGAGCCAAGGCAATGACACTCCTGTGGCTGGACCCCAACCTGCACAAACTATTTGTGAGAGTCCTGAGAGAGCAGGACAGGTACATGATAGACAGTGCTGTAATTCTTGTCTCATAATTCATTGTAGAAAAGCACCGTTATATGGCTACAGAGTCTGAAATAGCTAATCTGTACTCATGTGAACATTAAGTGATTTCTTCTGGAGCTTCCTTTAAACCACGTATGTTCAGTTGTTTGTCTTTTTGGAGTGTGTTCTTTGCTCCCGTCATCTTATGCAACATATCAGACCATCTTCCTTGGCACCATTCTTCATGGAGATAAAAAGGCACTGTTCATAATGCAAATAAAAATGCCAGGCTTTTCTAGGGTAGGAAATAATTTCTATTCAGATCATTGTTCAGTTTGTGCTTTGGTTGTGCCTGTTATAAGTGAGGAGCAGACATGGCTGATAGAAAGGCTAAAGACAAGGGGCAGAAGAGAGGGTGAGAACTAAAAAAATCCCACAAAGCACAGATGAGACTCCCACTGCTACTGTTGCATTTCTGTGACCCTTCAGGAATTCTACTCTCTGCCTGTGAGGAAAGATCAAAGTAAACACTGGGAAGCCTTACGTAAGAAGTACCTGAAGACAGCAAGGACAAGGTCGCCTTCATCAACAGCAAGAAGGGAAAGGGAACATGTGTGGAAGGCCCAGGTACCAGAAACCTTGTGAAACACGCAGTAAAATAGCATTTCTCTCCTCCAGAAGAGCTGAGCTTTGAAGGTCTCCAAGTCAGCATGGCATCATTGCTGCAAAATTGCAGGGCAGGTGACTCCTATCTGTCATGCTTGCCTGCTTATTACTGTAAGGGAGATGTAGTTAGAAAAAGCCAAAGGGCAAAGCCAGCAATCTGCCATGGTGAGCACATACACTGATCATCCCTCCCCCGAACTCAGACAAGCTCTGTTTCAGGTATCTGCACTTGCATTTGGACACATCTGTTCACAGTCCAATGACCTGAGCCATACCTAGACTACCTATAAGGCAGCTAGTTCTTTTATTTAGTCTTCACTGCATTGGAATGATCAGGAACATTATTCGTAATAGGAAGGCACATTTTCTGGAAGTTTAGTTTTTAACCGAAGCACTAGGATTTCCTTCCAAGCATGCTGACATTAAAAAAAGTTCTGCTTGTCTCAATGCACAAGGGATGAAGTCTTTAACTTCACTGGACAAAAAGATTTGAGAAGGAGTGTTGTAAACATGCCTTTGCAGCACTACAGGCCTTCAGTGCTGATCAGTGGTATGGCCTCTGCCCACACTTCCATCTAAACTGCATGCTACTTTTTGCCCCTGCATAGTGGTAGAAACTGTATCTGTTGAGATGTTCTGGCTAGGTGCTGGATGAAATGGAAAGTGAAAAAGAGTTCTGAAAAACTGTGAGGGCTTTTGATTAGAAATTCCTTTAAAAAACACAAACCCACCACCAACAAAAAACAAAATCCCAACTCCTGGGGCAGGCGGAGGTCCTTCTTCTGGTTCCCCCTCTACTGCCACAGCATCCTGGCCAGAATTCACCCCTGGGATCTGTACGCTGGCAAACAGCCCTGTGTCTTTGCAGCATGCTTGTCTGAGATTCTCCCTTCCTTTGCAGAAACCCACTGTTTCTTGGGGCACCACGCAAATCCCTTCTGCCAGCATGAGGAGGAAGGTGACCAGCCCAGATCTCATAGAGGGGATGATGGGGAACTGGAAAGAGGATGGCGAATCATCCTCAGAGAAGGAGGGTGACAACTCACTGGAGATACCCCCAAAAAGGTAAGTATGGAGCAAGTCGTGCCAAGGCCTGGGGCAGCTGAGTAGCACTGACCCATCTGCAGGGTCAAGGATCCAAATCCCTGATCCGTGGCTCTCCTCTGAGCTGTCAAGCCATGGGGAGACCTGGGGTCAGGAGCCCCCAACTCCAGGTGCCTTTCTGCAGCCCAAAGCAAATGCCTAAACCTCATGCTGTGGGCACCAGTGAGACTCTGTGTGCAGGGCCTGGGGAAGGTGAGAGGCAGGAAGGTTTCAGCCAGAGCGTGAGTGAGGGTTTCTTCCTGTTGTTCTAGGCCAATTTCCCCAGGGACAAGCCAGGCCCTGCTCGAGATAGTGCCGTGCATCCTGGGACAGGTTGACCGAAGTCGGAGGGGACACAGGCATGAAGAGAGGCATCGGGAAGATAAGCTGCAGTGGTAAATATATCCAGATATGGGTGGTGTTTCCCCTCAGGCAACGCCCTTGCTTCCACCCCCAGCAGCAGCAGGGGAAAGAAGGGCTGTTCCCAACACACACTTCCCCAGTAGAGCCACCTTCTGCTGCAGAGCGGGGTGCCCAGCCTGGGAGCAAAGGATGGCAATCTTCCCTGTGCTCCCACTAACTCCTCTTGCTGTGTGTCTGCAGTGAGCTGGCTGTTTTGAAGTGGAGAATGTGCAGGAAAAAGAAGAGCCAAGGCAATGACACTCCTGTGGCTGGACCCCAACCTGCACAAACTATTTGTGACAGTCCTGAGAGAGCAGGACAGGTACATGATAGACAGTGATGTAATTCTTGTCTCATAATTCATTGTAGAAAAGCACCGTTATATGGCTACAGAGTCTGAAATAGCTAATCTGTACTCATTTGAACATTAAGTGATTTCTTCTGGAGCTTCCTTTAAAGCACGTATCTTCAGTTTGTCTTTTTGGAGTCATTTGAACATTAAGTGATTTCTTCTGGAGCTTCCTTTAAACCACGTATGTTCAGTTGTTTGTCTTTTTGGAGTGTGTTCTTTGCTCCCGTCATCTTATGCAACATATCAGACCATCTTCCTTGGCACCATTCTTCATGGAGATAAAAAGGCACTGTTCATAATGCAAATAAAAATGCCAGGCTTTTCTAGGGTAGGAAATAATTTCTATTCAGATCATTGTTCAGTTTGTGCTTTGGTTGTGCCTGTTATAAGTGAGGAGCAGACATGGCTGATAGAAAGGCTAAAGACAAGGGGCAGAAGAGAGGGTGAGAACTAAAAAAATCCCACAAAGCACAGATGAGACTCCCACTGCTACTGTTGCATTTCTGTGACCCTTCAGGAATTCTACTCTCTCCCTGTGAGGAAAGATCAAAGTAAACACTGGGAAGCCTTACGTAAGAAGTACCTGAAGACAGCAAGGACAAGGTCGCCTTCATCAACAGCAAGAAGGGAAAGGGAACATGTGTGGAAGGCCCAGGTACCAGAAACCTTGTGAAACACGCAGTAAAATAGCATTTCTCTCCTCCAGAAGAGCTGAGCTTTGAAGGTCTCCAAGTCAGCATGGCATCATTGCTGCAAAATTGCAGGGCAGGTGACTCCTATCTGTCATGCTTGCCTGCTTATTACTGTAAGGGAGATGTAGTTAGAAAAAGCCAAAGGGCAAAGCCAGCAAGCTGCCATGGTGAGCACATACACTGATCATCCCTCCCCCGAACTCAGACAAGCTCTGTTTCAGGTATCTGCACTTGCATTTGGACACATCTGTTCACAGTCCAATGACCTGAGCCATACCTAGACTACCTATAAGGCAGCTAGTTCTTTTATTTAGTCTTCACTGCATTGGAATGATCAGGAACATTATTCGTAATAGGAAGGCACATTTTCTGGAAGTTTAGTTTTTAACCGAAGCACTAGGATTTCCTTCCAAGCATGCTGACATTAAAAAAAGTTCTGCTTGTCTCAATGCACAAGGGATGAAGTCTTTAACTTCACTGGACAAAAAGATTTGAGAAGGAGTGTTGTAAACATGCCTTTGCAGCACTACAGGCCTTCAGTGCTGATCAGTGGTATGGCCTCTGCCCACACTTCCATCTAAACTGCATGCTACTTTTTGCCCCTGCATAGTGGTAGAAACTGTATCTGTTGAGATGTTCTGGCTAGGTGCTGGATGAAATGGAAAGTGAAACAGAGTTCTGAAAAACTGTGAGGGCTTTTGATTAGAAATTCCTTTAAAAAACACAAACCCACCACCAACAAAAAACAAAATCCCAACTCCTGGGGCAGGCGGAGGTCCTTCTTCTGGTTCCCCCTCTACTGCCACAGCATCCTGGCCAGAATTCACCCCTGGGATCTGTACGCTGGCAAACAGCCCTGTGTCTTTGCAGCATGCTTGTCTGAGATTCTCCCTTCCTTTGCAGAAACCCACTGTTTCTTGGGGCACCACGCAAATCCCTTCTGCCAGCATGAGGAGGAAGGTGACCAGCCCAGATCTCATAGAGGGGATGATGGGGAACTGGAAAGAGGATGGCGAATCATCCTCAGAGAAGGAGGGTGACAACTCACTGGAGATACCCCCAAAAAGGTAAGTATGGAGCAAGTCGTGCCAAGGCCTGGGGCAGCTGAGTAGCACTGACCCATCTGCAGGGTCAAGGATCCAAATCCCTGATCCGTGGCTCTCCTCTGAGCTGTCAAGCCATGGGGAGACCTGGGGTCAGGAGCCCCCAACTCCAGGTGCCTTTCTGCAGCCCAAAGCAAATGCCTAAACCTCATGCTGTGGGCACCAGTGAGACTCTGTGTGCAGGGCCTGGGGAAGGTGAGAGGCAGGAAGGTTTCAGCCAGAGCGTGAGTGAGGGTTTCTTCCTGTTGTTCTAGGCCAATTTCCCCAGGGACAAGCCAGGCCCTGCTCGAGATAGTGCCGTGCATCCTGGGACAGGTTGACCGAAGTCGGAGGGGACACAGGCATGAAGAGAGGCATCGGGAAGATAAGCTGCAGTGGTAAATATATCCAGATATGGGTGGTGTTTCCCCTCAGGCAACGCCCTTGCTTCCACCCCCAGCAGCAGCAGGGGAAAGAAGGGCTGTTCCCAACACACACTTCCCCAGTAGAGCCACCTTCTGCTGCAGAGCGGGGTGCCCAGCCTGGGAGCAAAGGATGGCAATCTTCCCTGTGCTCCCACTAACTCCTCTTGCTGTGTGTCTGCAGTGAGCTGGCTGTTTTGAAGTGGAGAATGTGCAGGAAAAAGAAGAGCCAAGGCAATGACACTGCTGTGGCTGGACCCCAACCTGCACAAACTATTTGTGACAGTCCTGAGAGAGCAGGACAGGTACATGATAGACAGTGATGTAATTCTTGTCTCATAATTCATTGTAGAAAAGCACCGTTATATGGCTACAGAGTCTGAAATAGCTAATCTGTACTCATTTGAACATTAAGTGATTTCTTCTGGAGCTTCCTTTAAAGCACGTATCTTCAGTTTGTCTTTTTGGAGTCATTTGAACATTAAGTGATTTCTTCTGGAGCTTCCTTTAAACCACGTATGTTCAGTTGTTTGTCTTTTTGGAGTGTGTTCTTTGCTCCCGTCATCTTATGCAACATATCAGACCATCTTCCTTGGCACCATTCTTCATGGAGATAAAAAGGCACTGTTCATAATGCAAATAAAAATGCCAGGCTTTTCTAGGGTAGGAAATAATTTCTATTCAGATCATTGTTCAGTTTGTGCTTTGGTTGTGCCTGTTATAAGTGAGGAGCAGACATGGCTGATAGAAAGGCTAAAGACAAGGGGCAGAAGAGAGGGTGAGAACTAAAAAAATCCCACAAAGCACAGATGAGACTCCCACTGCTACTGTTGCATTTCTGTGACCCTTCAGGAATTCTACTCTCTCCCTGTGAGGAAAGATCAAAGTAAACACTGGGAAGCCTTACGTAAGAAGTACCTGAAGACAGCAAGGACAAGGTCGCCTTCATCAACAGCAAGAAGGGAAAGGGAACATGTGTGGAAGGCCCAGGTACCAGAAACCTTGTGAAACACGCAGTAAAATAGCATTTCTCTCCTCCAGAAGAGCTGAGCTTTGAAGGTCTCCAAGTCAGCATGGCATCATTGCTGCAAAATTGCAGGGCAGGTGACTCCTATCTGTCATGCTTGCCTGCTTATTACTGTAAGGGAGATGTAGTTAGAAAAAGCCAAAGGGCAAAGCCAGCAAGCTGCCATGGTGAGCACATACACTGATCATCCCTCCCCCGAACTCAGACAAGCTCTGTTTCAGGTATCTGCACTTGCATTTGGACACATCTGTTCACAGTCCAATGACCTGAGCCATACCTAGACTACCTATAAGGCAGCTAGTTCTTTTATTTAGTCTTCACTGCATTGGAATGATCAGGAACATTATTCGTAATAGGAAGGCACATTTTCTGGAAGTTTAGTTTTTAACCGAAGCACTAGGATTTCCTTCCAAGCATGCTGACATTAAAAAAAGTTCTGCTTGTCTCAATGCACAAGGGATGAAGTCTTTAACTTCACTGGACAAAAAGATTTGAGAAGGAGTGTTGTAAACATGCCTTTGCAGCACTACAGGCCTTCAGTGCTGATCAGTGGTATGGCCTCTGCCCACACTTCCATCTAAACTGCATGCTACTTTTTGCCCCTGCATAGTGGTAGAAACTGTATCTGTTGAGATGTTCTGGCTAGGTGCTGGATGAAATGGAAAGTGAAACAGAGTTCTGAAAAACTGTGAGGGCTTTTGATTAGAAATTCCTTTAAAAAACACAAAACCACCACCAACAAAAACAAAATCCCAACTCCTGGGGCAGGCGGAGGTCCTTCTTCTGGTTCCCCCTCTACTGCCACAGCATCCTGGCCAGAATTCACCCCTGGGATCTGTACGCTGGCAAACAGCCCTGTGTCTTTGCAGCATGCTTGTCTGAGATTCTCCCTTCCTTTGCAGAAACCCACTGTTTCTTGGGGCACCACGCAAATCCCTTCTGCCAGCATGAGGAGGAAGGTGACCAGCCCAGATCTCATAGAGGGAATGATGGGGAACTGGAAAGAGGATGGCGAATCATCCTCAGAGAAGGAGGGTGACAACTCGCTGGAGATACCCCCAAAAAGGTAAGTATGGAGCAAGTCGTGCCAAGGCCTGGGGCAGCTGAGTAGCACTGACCCATCTGCAGGGTCAAGGATCCAAATCCCTGATCCGTGGCTCTCCTCTGAGCTGTCAAGCCATGGGGAGACCTGGGGTCAGGAGCCCCCAACTCCAGGTGCCTTTCTGCAGCCCAAAGCAAATGCCTAAACCTCATGCTGTGGGCACCAGTGAGACTCTGTGTGCAGGGCCTGGGGAAGGTGAGAGGCAGGAAGGTTTCAGCCAGAGCGTGAGTGAGGGTTTCTTCCTGTTGTTCTAGGCCAATTTCCCCAGGGACAAGCCAGGCCCTGCTCGAGATAGTGCCGTGCATCCTGGGACAGGTTGACCGAAGTCGGAGGGGACACAGGCATGAAGAGAGGCATCGGGAAGATAAGCTGCAGTGGTAAATATATCCAGATATGGGTGGTGTTTCCCCTCAGGCAACGCCCTTGCTTCCACCCCCAGCAGCAGCAGGGGAAAGAAGGGCTGTTCCCAACACACACTTCCCCAGTAGAGCCACCTTCTGCTGCAGAGCGGGGTGCCCAGCCTGGGAGCAAAGGATGGCAATCTTCCCTGTGCTCCCACTAACTCCTCTTGCTGTGTGTCTGCAGTGAGCTGGCTGTTTTGAAGTGGAGAATGTGCAGGAAAAAGAAGAGCCAAGGCAATGACACTCCTGTGGCTGGACCCCAACCTGCACAAACTATTTGTGAGAGTCCTGAGAGAGCAGGACAGGTACATGATAGACAGTGATGTAATTCTTGTCTCATAATTCATTGTAGAAAAGCACCGTTATATGGCTACAGAGTCTGAAATAGCTAATCTGTACTCATGTGAACATTAAGTGATTTCTTCTGGAGCTTCCTTTAAACCACGTATCTTCAGTTGTTTGTCTTTTTGGAGTGTGTTCTTTGCTCCCGTCATCTTATGCAACATATCAGACCATCTTCCTTGGCACCATTCTTCATGGAGATAAAAAGGCACTGTTCATAATGCAAATAAAAATGCCAGGCTTTTCTAGGGTAGGAAATAATTTCTATTCAGATCATTGTTCAGTTTGTGCTTTGGTTGTGCCTGTTATAAGTGAGGAGCAGACATGGCTGATAGAAAGGCTAAAGACAAGGGGCAGAAGAGAGGGTGAGAACTAAAAAAATCCCACAAAGCACAGATGAGACTCCCACTGCTACTGTTGCATTTCTGTGACCCTTCAGGAATTCTACTCTCTGCCTGTGAGGAAAGATCAAAGTAAACACTGGGAAGCCTTACGTAAGAAGTACCTGAAGACAGCAAGGACAAGGTCGCCTTCATCAACAGCAAGAAGGGAAAGGGAACATGTGTGGAAGGCCCAGGTACCAGAAACCTTGTGAAACACGCAGTAAAATAGCATTTCTCTCCTCCAGAAGAGCTGAGCTTTGAAGGTCTCCAAGTCAGCATGGCATCATTGCTGCAAAATTGCAGGGCAGGTGACTCCTATCTGTCATGCTTGCCTGCTTATTACTGTAAGGGAGATGTAGTTAGAAAAAGCCAAAGGGCAAAGCCAGCAATCTGCCATGGTGAGCACATACACTGATCATCCCTCCCCCGAACTCAGACAAGCTCTGTTTCAGGTATCTGCACTTGCATTTGGACACATCTGTTCACAGTCCAATGACCTGAGCCATACCTAGACTACCTATAAGGCAGCTAGTTCTTTTATTTAGTCTTCACTGCATTGGAATGATCAGGAACATTATTCGTAATAGGAAGGCACATTTTCTGGAAGTTTAGTTTTTAACCGAAGCACTAGGATTTCCTTCCAAGCATGCTGACATTAAAAAAAGTTCTGCTTGTCTCAATGCACAAGGGATGAAGTCTTTAACTTCACTGGACAAAAAGATTTGAGAAGGAGTGTTGTAAACATGCCTTTGCAGCACTACAGGCCTTCAGCGCTGATCAGTGGTATGGCCTCTGCCCACACTTCCATCTAAACTGCATGCTACTTTTTGCCCCTGCATAGTGGTAGAAACTGCATCTGTTGAGATATTATGGCTAGGTGCTGGATGAAATGGAAAGTGAAAAATGGTTCCGCAAAACTGTGAGGGCTTTTGATTAGAAATTCCTTTAAAAAACACAAACCCACCACCAACAAAAAACAAAATCCCAACTCCTGGGGCAGGCGGAGGTCCTTCTTCTGGTTCCCCCTCTACTGCCACAGCATCCTGGCCAGAATTCACCCCTGGGATCTGTACGCTGGCAAACAGCCCTGTGTCTTTGCAGCATGCTTGTCTGAGATTCTCCCTTCCTTTGCAGAAACCCACTGTTTCTTGGGGCACCACGCAAATCCCTTCTGCCAGCATGAGGAGGAAGGTGACCAGCCCAGATCTCATAGAGGGAATGATGGGGAACTGGAAAGAGGATGGCGAATCATCCTCAGAGAAGGAGGGTGACAACTCGCTGGAGATACCCCCAAAAAGGTAAGTATGGAGCAAGTCGTGCCAAGGCCTGGGGCAGCTGAGTAGCACTGACCCATCTGCAGGGTCAAGGATCCAAATCCCTGATCCGTGGCTCTCCTCTGAGCTGTCAAGCCATGGGGAGACCTGGGGTCAGGAGCCCCCAACTCCAGGTGCCTTTCTGCAGCCCAAAGCAAATGCCTAAACCTCATGCTGTGGGCACCAGTGAGACTCTGTGTGCAGGGCCTGGGGAAGGTGAGAGGCAGGAAGGTTTCAGCCAGAGCGTGAGTGAGGGTTTCTTCCTGTTGTTCTAGGCCAATTTCCCCAGGGACAAGCCAGGCCCTGCTCGAGATAGTGCCGTGCATCCTGGGACAGGTTGACCGAAGTCGGAGGGGACACAGGCATGAAGAGAGGCATCGGGAAGATAAGCTGCAGTGGTAAATATATCCAGATATGGGTGGTGTTTCCCCTCAGGCAACGCCCTTGCTTCCACCCCCAGCAGCAGCAGGGGAAAGAAGGGCTGTTCCCAACACACACTTCCCCAGTAGAGCCACCTTCTGCTGCAGAGCGGGGTGCCCAGCCTGGGAGCAAAGGATGGCAATCTTCCCTGTGCTCCCACTAACTCCTCTTGCTGTGTGTCTGCAGTGAGCTGGCTGTTTTGAAGTGGAGAATGTGCAGGAAAAAGAAAAGCCAAGGCAATGACACTCCTGTGGCTGGACCCCAACCTGCACAAACTATTTGTGACAGTCATGAGAGAGCAGGACAGGTACATGATAGACAGTGATGTAATTCTTGTCTCATAATTCATTGTAGAAAAGCACCGTTATATGGCTACAGAGTCTGAAATAGCTAATCTGTACTCATGTGAACATTAAGTGATTTCTTCTGGAGCTTCCTTTAAACCACGTATGTTCAGTTGTTTGTCTTTTTGGAGTGTGTTCTTTGCTCCCGTCATCTTATGCAACATATCAGACCATCTTCCTTGGCACCATTCTTCATGGAGATAAAAAGGCACTGTTCATAATGCAAATAAAAATGCCAGGCTTTTCTAGGGTAGGAAATAATTTCTATTCAGATCATTGTTCAGTTTGTGCTTTGGTTGTGCCTGTTATAAGTGAGGAGCAGACATGGCTGATAGAAAGGCTAAAGACAAGGGGCAGAAGAGAGGGTGAGAACTAAAAAAATCCCACAAAGCACAGATGAGACTCCCACTGCTACTGTTGCATTTCTGTGACCCTTCAGGAATTCTACTCTCTCCCTGTGAGGAAAGATCAAAGTAAACACTAGGAAGCCTTACGTAAGAAGTACCTGAAGACAGCAAGGACAAGGTCGCCTTCATCAACAGCAAGAAGGGAAAGGGAACATGTGTGGAAGGCCCAGGTACCAGAAACCTTGTGAAACACGCAGTAAAATAGCATTTCTCTCCTCCAGAAGAGCTGAGCTTTGAAGGTCTCCAAGTCAGCATGGCATCATTGCTGCAAAATTGCAGGGCAGGTGACTCCTATCTGTCATGCTTGCCTGCTTATTACTGTAAGGGAGATGTAGTTAGAAAAAGCCAAAGGGCAAAGCCAGCAAGCTGCCATGGTGAGCACATACACTGATCATCCCTCCCCCGAACTCAGACAAGCTCTGTTTCAGGTATCTGCACTTGCATTTGGACACATCTGTTCACAGTCCAATGACCTGAGCCATACCTAGACTACCTATAAGGCAGCTAGTTCTTTTATTTAGTCTTCACTGCATTGGAATGATCAGGAACATTATTCGTAATAGGAAGGCACATTTTCTGGAAGTTTAGTTTTTAACCGAAGCACTAGGATTTCCTTCCAAGCATGCTGACATTAAAAAAAGTTCTGCTTGTCTCAATGCACAAGGGATGAAGTCTTTAACTTCACTGGACAAAAAGATTTGAGAAGGAGTGTTGTAAACATGCCTTTGCAGCACTACAGGCCTTCAGTGCTGATCAGTGGTATGGCCTCTGCCCACACTTCCATCTAAACTGCATGCTACTTTTTGCCCCTGCATAGTGGTAGAAACTGCATCTGTTGAGATATTATGGCTAGGTGCTGGATGAAATGGAAAGTGAAAAATGGTTCCGCAAAACTGTGAGGGCTTTTGATTAGAAATTCCTTTAAAAAACACAAACCCACCACCAACAAAAAACAAAATCCCAACTCCTGGGGCAGGCGGAGGTCCTTCTTCTGGTTCCCCCTCTACTGCCACAGCATCCTGGCCAGAATTCACCCCTGGGATCTGTACGCTGGCAAACAGCCCTGTGTCTTTGCAGCATGCTTGTCTGAGATTCTCCCTTCCTTTGCAGAAACCCACTGTTTCTTGGGGCACCACGCAAATCCCTTCTGCCAGCATGAGGAGGAAGGTGACCAGCCCAGATCTCATAGAGGGAATGATGGGGAACTGGAAAGAGGATGGCGAATCATCCTCAGAGAAGGAGGGTGACAACTCTCTGGAGATACCCCCAAAAAGGTAAGTATGGAGCAAGTCGTGCCAAGGCCTGGGGCAGCTGAGTAGCACTGACCCATCTGCAGGGTCAAGGATCCAAATCCCTGATCCATGGCTCTCCTCTGAGCTGTCAAGCCATGGGGAGACCTGGGGTCAGGAGCCCCCAACTCCAGGTGCCTTTCTGCAGCCCAAAGCAAATGCCTAAACCTCATGCTGTGGGCACCAGTGAGACTCTGTGTGCAGGGCCTGGGGAAGGTGAGAGGCAGGAAGGTTTCAGCCAGAGCGTGAGTGAGGGTTTCTTCCTGTTGTTCTAGGCCAATTTCCCCAGGGACAAGCCAGGCCCTGCTCGAGATAGTGCCGTGCATCCAGGGACAGGTTGACCGAAGTCGGAGGGGACACAGACATGAAGAGAGGGATCGGGAAGATAAGCTGCAGTGGTAAATATATCCAGATATGGGTGGTGTTTCCCCTCAGGCAACGCCCTTGCTTCCACCCCCAGCAGCAGCAGGGGAAAGAAGGGCTGTTCCCAACACACACTTCCCCAGTAGAGCCACCTTCTGCTGCAGAGCGGGGTGCCCAGCCTGGGAGCAAAGGATGGCAATCTTCCCTGTGCTCCCACTAACTCCTCTTGCTGTGTGTCTGCAGTGAGCTGGCTGTTTTGAAGTGGAGAATGTGCAGGAAAAAGAAGAGCCAAGGCAATGACACTCCTGTGGCTGGACCCCAACCTGCACAAACTATTTGTGACAGTCCTGAGAGAGCAGGACAGGTACATGATAGACAGTGCTGTAATTCTTGTCTCATAATTCATTGTAGAAAAGTACCGTTATATGGCTACAGAGTCTGAAATAGCTAATCTGTACTCATGTGAACATTAAGTGATTTCTTCTGGAGCTTCCTTTAAACCACGTATGTTCAGTTGTTTGTCTTTTTGGAGTGTGTTCTTTGCTCCCGTCATCTTATGCAACATATCAGACCATCTTCCTTGGCACCATTCTTCATGGAGATAAAAAGGCACTGTTCATAATGCAAATAAAAATGCCAGGCTTTTCTAGGGTAGGAAATAATTTCTATTCAGATCATTGTTCAGTTTGTGCTTTGGTTGTGCCTGTTATAAGTGAGGAGCAGACATGGCTGATAGAAAGGCTAAAGACAAGGGGCAGAAGAGAGGGTGAGAACTAAAAAAATCCCACAAAGCACAGATGAGACTCCCACTGCTACTGTTGCATTTCTGTGACCCTTCAGGAATTCTGCTCTCTCCCTATGAGGAAAGATCAAAGTAAACACTGGGAAGCCTTACGTAAGAAGTACCTGAAGACAGCAAGGACAAGGTCGCCTTCATCAACAGCAAGAAGGGAAAGGGAACATGTGTGGAAGGCCCAGGTACCAGAAACCTTGTGAAACACGCAGTAAAATAGCATTTCTCTCCTCCAGAAGAGCTGAGCTTTGAAGGTCTCCAAGTCAGCATGGCATCATTGCTGCAAAATTGCAGGGCAGGTGACTCCTATCTGTCATGCTTGCCTGCTTATTACTGTAAGGGAGATGTAGTTAGAAAAAGCCAAAGGGCAAAGCCAGCAATCTGCCATGGTGAGCACGTACACTGATCATCCCTCCCCCGAACTCAGACAAGCTCTGTTTCAGGTATCTGCACTTGCATTTGGACACATCTGTTCACAGTCCAATGACCTGAGCCATACCTAGACTACCTATAAGGCAGCTAGTTCTTTTATTTAGTCTTCACTGCATTGGAATGATCAGGAACATTATTCGTAATAGGAAGGCACATTTTCTGGAAGTTTAGTTTTTAACCGAAGCACTAGGATTTCCTTCCAAGCATGCTGACATTAAAAAAAGTTCTGCTTGTCTCAATGCACAAGGGATGAAGTCTTTAACTTCACTGGACAAAAAGATTTGAGAATGAGTGTTGTAAACATGCCTTTGCAGCACTACAGGCCTTCAGCGCTGATCAGTGGTATGGCCTCTGCCCACACTTCCATCTAAACTGCATGCTACTTTTTGCCCCTGCACAGTGGTAGAAACTGTATCTGTTGAGATATTATGGCTAGGTGCTGGATGAAATGGAAAGTGAAAAAGAGTTCTGAAAAACTGTGAGGGCTTTTGATTAGAAATTCCTTTAAAAAACACAAACCCACCACCAACAAAAAACAAAATCCCAACTCCTGGGGCAGGCGGAGGTCCTTCTTCTGGTTCCCCCTCTACTGCCACAGCATCCTGGCCAGAATTCACCCCTGGGATCTGTACGCTGGCAAACAGCCCTGTGTCTTTGCAGCATGCTTGTCTGAGATTCTCCCTTCCTTTGCAGAAACCCACTGTTTCTTGGGGCACCACGCAAATCCCTTCTGCCAGCATGAGGAGGAAGGTGACCAGCCCAGATCTCATAGAGGGAATGATGGGGAACTGGAAAGAGGATGGCGAATCATCCTCAGAGAAGGAGGGTGACAACTCGCTGGAGATACCGCCAAAAAGGTAAGTATGGAGCAAGTCGTGCCAAGGCCTGGGGCAGCTGAGTAGCACTGACCCATCTGCAGGGTCAAGGATCCAAATCCCTGATCCATGGCTCTCCTCTGAGCTGTCAAGCCATGGGGAGACCTGGGGTCAGGAGCCCCCAACTCCAGGTGCCTTTCTGCAGCCCAAAGCAAATGCCTAAACCTCATGCTGTGGGCACCAGTGAGACTCTGTGTGCAGGGCCTGGGGAAGGTGAGAGGCAGGAAGGTTTCAGCCAGAGCGTGAGTGAGGGTTTCTTCCTGTTGTTCTAGGCCAATTTCCCCAGGGACAAGCCAGGCCCTGCTCGAGATAGTGCCGTGCATCCTGGGACAGGTTGACCGAAGTCGGAGGGGACACAGGCATGAAGAGAGGCATTGGGAAGATAAGCTGCAGTGGTAAATATATCCAGATATGGGTGGTGTTTCCCCTCAGGCAACGCCCTTGCTTCCACCCCCAGCAGCAGCAGGGGAAAGAAGGGCTGTTCCCAACACACACTTCCCCAGTAGAGCCACCTTCTGCTGCAGAGCGGGGTGCCCAGCCTGGGAGCAAAGGATGGCAATCTTCCCTGTGCTCCCACTAACTCCTCTTGCTGTGTGTCTGCAGTGAGCTGGCTGTTTTGAAGTGGAGAATGTGCAGGAAAAAGAAAAGCCAAGGCAATGACACTCCTGTGGCTGGACCCCAACCTGCACAAACTATTTGTGAGAGTCCTGAGAGAGCAGGACAGGTACATGATAGACAGTGCTGTAATTCTTGTCTCATAATTCATTGTAGAAAAGCACCGTTATATGGCTACAGAGTCTGAAATAGCTAATCTGTACTCATGTGAACATTAAGTGATTTCTTCTGGAGCTTCCTTTAAACCACGTATGTTCAGTTGTTTGTCTTTTTGGAGTGTGTTCTTTGCTCCCGTCATCTTATGCAACATATCAGACCATCTTCCTTGGCACCATTCTTCATGGAGATAAAAAGGCACTGTTCATAATGCAAATAAAAATGCCAGGCTTTTCTAGGGTAGGAAATAATTTCTATTCAGATCATTGTTCAGTTTGTGCTTTGGTTGTGCCTGTTATAAGTGAGGAGCAGACATGGCTGATAGAAAGGCTAAAGACAAGGGGCAGAAGAGAGGGTGAGAACTAAAAAAATCCCACAAAGCACAGATGAGACTCCCACTGCTACTGTTGCATTTCTGTGACCCTTCAGGAATTCTACTCTCTGCCTGTGAGGAAAGATCAAAGTAAACACTGGGAAGCCTTACGTAAGAAGTACCTGAAGACAGCAAGGACAAGGTCGCCTTCATCAACAGCAAGAAGGGAAAGGGAACATGTGTGGAAGGCCCAGGTACCAGAAACCTTGTGAAACACGCAGTAAAATAGCATTTCTCTCCTCCAGAAGAGCTGAGCTTTGAAGGTCTCCAAGTCAGCATGGCATCATTGCTGCAAAATTGCAGGGCAGGTGACTCCTATCTGTCATGCTTGCCTGCTTATTACTGTAAGGGAGATGTAGTTAGAAAAAGCCAAAGGGCAAAGCCAGCAATCTGCCATGGTGAGCACGTACACTGATCATCCCTCCCCCGAACTCAGACAAGCTCTGTTTCAGGTATCTGCACTTGCATTTGGACACATCTGTTCACAGTCCAATGACCTGAGCCATACCTAGACTACCTATAAGGCAGCTAGTTCTTTTATTTAGTCTTCACTGCATTGGAATGATCAGGAACATTATTCGTAATAGGAAGGCACATTTTCTGGAAGTTTAGTTTTTAACCGAAGCACTAGGATTTCCTTCCAAGCATGCTGACATTAAAAAAAGTTCTGCTTGTCTCAATGCACAAGGGATGAAGTCTTTAACTTCACTGGACAAAAAGATTTGAGAAGGAGTGTTGTAAACATGCCTTTGCAGCACTACAGGCCTTCAGTGCTGATCAGTGGTATGGCCTCTGCCCACACTTCCATCTAAACTGCATGCTACTTTTTGCCCCTGCATAGTGGTAGAAACTGTATCTGTTGAGATATTATGGCTAGGTGCTGGATGAAATGGAAAGTGAAACAGAGTTCTGAAAAACTGTGAGGGCTTTTGATTAGAAATTCCTTTAAAAAACACAAAACCACCACCAACAAAAACAAAATCCCAACTCCTGGGGCAGGCGGAGGTCCTTCTTCTGGTTCCCCCTCTACTGCCACAGCATCCTGGCCAGAATTCACCCCTGGGATCTGTACGCTGGCAAACAGCCCTGTGTCTTTGCAGCATGCTTGTCTGAGATTCTCCCTTCCTTTGCAGAAACCCACTGTTTCTTGGGGCACCACGCAAATCCCTTCTGCCAGCATGAGGAGGAAGGTGACCAGCCCAGATCTCATAGAGGGAATGATGGGGAACTGGAAAGAGGATGGCGAATCATCCTCAGAGAAGGAGGGTGACAACTCGCTGGAGATACCCCCAAAAAGGTAAGTATGGAGCAAGTCGTGCCAAGGCCTGGGGCAGCTGAGTAGCACTGACCCATCTGCAGGGTCAAGGATCCAAATCCCTGATCCGTGGCTCTCCTCTGAGCTGTCAAGCCATGGGGAGACCTGGGGTCAGGAGCCCCCAACTCCAGGTGCCTTTCTGCAGCCCAAAGCAAATGCCTAAACCTCATGCTGTGGGCACCAGTGAGACTCTGTGTGCAGGGCCTGGGGAAGGTGAGAGGCAGGAAGGTTTCAGCCAGAGCGTGAGTGAGGGTTTCTTCCTGTTGTTCTAGGCCAATTTCCCCAGGGACAAGCCAGGCCCTGCTCGAGATAGTGCCGTGCATCCTGGGACAGGTTGACCGAAGTCGGAGGGGACACAGGCATGAAGAGAGGGATCGGGAAGATAAGCTGCAGTGGTAAATATATCCAGATATGGGTGGTGTTTCCCCTCAGGCAACGCCCTTGCTTCCACCCCCAGCAGCAGCAGGGGAAAGAAGGGCTGTTCCCAACACACACTTCCCCAGTAGAGCCACCTTCTGCTGCAGAGCGGGGTGCCCAGCCTGGGAGCAAAGGATGGCAATCTTCCCTGTGCTCCCACTAACTCCTCTTGCTGTGTGTCTGCAGTGAGCTGGCTGTTTTGAAGTGGAGAATGTGCAGGAAAAAGAAAAGCCAAGGCAATGACACTGCTGTGGCTGGACCCCAACCTGCACAAACTATTTGTGACAGTCATGAGAGAGCAGGACAGGTACATGATAGACAGTGATGTAATTCTTGTCTCATAATTCATTGTAGAAAAGCACCGTTATATGGCTACAGAGTCTGAAATAGCTAATCTGTACTCATGTGAACATTAAGTGATTTCTTCTGGAGCTTCCTTTAAACCACGTATCTTCAGTTTGTCTTTTTGGAGTAATTTGAACATTAAGTGATTTCTTCTGGAGCTTCCTTTAAACCACGTATCTTCAGTTGTTTGTCTTTTTGGAGTGTGTTCTTTGCTCCCGTCATCTTATGCAACATATCAGACCATCTTCCTTGGCACCATTCTTCATGGAGATAAAAAGGCACTGTTCATAATGCAAATAAAAATGCCAGGCTTTTCTAGGGTAGGAAATAATTTCTATTCAGATCATTGTTCAGTTTGTGCTTTGGTTGTGCCTGTTATAAGTGAGGAGCAGACATGGCTGATAGAAAGGCTAAAGACAAGGGGCAGAAGAGAGGGTGAGAACTAAAAAAATCCCACAAAGCACAGATGAGACTCCCACTGCTACTGTTGCATTTCTGTGACCCTTCAGGAATTCTACTCTCTGCCTGTGAGGAAAGATCAAAGTAAACACTGGGAAGCCTTACGTAAGAAGTACCTGAAGACAGCAAGGACAAGGTCGCCTTCATCAACAGCAAGAAGGGAAAGGGAACATGTGTGGAAGGCCCAGGTACCAGAAACCTTGTGAAACACGCAGTAAAATAGCATTTCTCTCCTCCAGAAGAGCTGAGCTTTGAAGGTCTCCAAGTCAGCATGG
Source organism: Dromaius novaehollandiae (assembly GCF_036370855.1). Lineage (NCBI taxonomy): Eukaryota > Metazoa > Chordata > Aves > Casuariiformes > Dromaiidae > Dromaius > Dromaius novaehollandiae. Next base: position 402,205 of record NC_088117.1, read on the forward strand.
CATCATTGCTGCAAAATTGCAGGGCAGGTGACTCCTATCTGTCATGCTTGCCTGCTTATTACTGTAAGGGAGATGTAGTTAGAAAAAGCCAAAGGGCAAAGCCAGCAATCTGCCATGGTGAGCACGTACACTGATCATCCCTCCCCCGAACTCAGACAAGCTCTGTTTCAGGTATCTGCACTTGCATTTGGACACATCTGTTCACAGTCCAATGACCTGAGCCATACCTAGACTACCTATAAGGCAGCTAGTTCTTTTTATTTAGTCTTCACTGTACTGGAATGATCAGGGACATTATTCGTAATAGGAAGGCACATTTTCTGGAAGTTTAGTTTTTAACCGAAGCACTAGGATTTCCTTCCAAGCATGCTGACATTAAAAAAAGTTCTGCTTGTCTCAATGCACAAGGGATGAAGTCTTTAACTTCACTGGACAAAAAGATTTGAGAAGGAGTGTTGTAAACATGCCTTTGCAGCACTACAGGCCTTCAGTGCTGATCAGTGGTATGGCCTCTGCCCACACTTCCATCTAAACTGCATGCTACTTTTTGCCCCTGCATGGTGGTAGAAACTGTATCTGTTGAGATATTATGGCTAGGTGCTGGATGAAATGGAAAGTGAAAAAGAGTTCTGAAAAACTGTGCGGGCTTTTGATTAGAAATTCCTTTAAAAAACACAAAACCACCACCAACAAAAAACAAAATCCCAACTCCTGGGGCAGGCGGAGGTCCTTCTTCTGGTTCCCCCTCTACTGCCACAGCATCCTGGCCAGAATTCACCCCTGGGATCTGTACGCTGGCAAACAGCCCTGTGTCTTTGCAGCATGCTTGTCTGAGATTCTCCCTTCCTTTGCAGAAACCCACTGTTTCTTGGGGCACCACGCAAATCCCTTCTGCCAGCATGAGGAGGAAGGTGACCAGCCCAGATCTCATAGAGGGGATGATGGGGAACTGGAAAGAGGATGGCGAATCATCCTCAGAGAAGGAGGGTGACAACTCGCTGGAGATACCCCCAAAAAGGTAAGTATGGAGCAAGTCGTGCCAAGGCCTGGGGCAGCTGAGTAGCACTGACCCATCTGCAGGGTCAAGGATCCAAATCCCTGATCCATGGCTCTCCTCTGAGCTGTCAAGCCATGGGGAGACCTGGGGTCAGGAGCCCCCAACTCCAGGTGCCTTTCTGCAGCCCAAAGCAAATGCCTAAACCTCATGCTGTGGGCACCAGTGAGACTCTGTGTGCAGGGCCTGGGGAAGGTGAGAGGCAGGAAGGTTTCAGCCAGAGCGTGAGTGAGGGTTTCTTCCTGTTGTTCTAGGCCAATTTCCCCAGGGACAAGCCAGGCCCTGCTCGAGATAGTGCCGTGCATCCAGGGACAGGTTGACCGAAGTCGGAGGGGACACAGGCATGAAGAGAGGGATCGGGAAGATAAGCTGCAGTGGTAAATATATCCAGATATGGGTGGTGTTTCCCCTCAGGCAACGCCCTTGCTTCCACCCCCAGCAGCAGCAGGGGAAAGAAGGGCTGTTCCCAACACACACTTCCCCAGTAGAGCCACCTTCTGCTGCAGAGCGGGGTGCCCAGCCTGGGAGCAAAGGATGGCAATCTTCCCTGTGCTCCCACTAACTCCTCTTGCTGTGTGTCTGCAGTGAGCTGGCTGTTTTGAAGTGGAGAATGTGCAGGAAAAAGAAAAGCCAAGGCAATGACACTGCTGTGGCTGGACCCCCACCTGCACAAACTATTTGTGACAGTCCTGAGAGAGCAGGACAGGTACCTGATAGACAGTGATGTAATTCTTGTCTCATAATTCATTGTAGAAAAGCACAGTTATATGGCTACAGAGTCTGAAATAGCTAATCTGTACTCATTTGAACATTAAGTGATTTCTTCTGGAGCTTCCTTTAAACCACGTATCTTCAGTTGTTTGTCTTTTTGGAGTCATTTGAACATTAAGTGATTTCTTCTGGAGCTTCCTTTAAACCACGTATCTTCAGTTGTTTGTCTTTTTGGAGTGTGTTCTTTGCTCCCGTCATCTTATGCAACATATCAGACCATCTTCCTTGGCACCATTCTTCATGGAGATAAAAAGGCACTGTTCATAATGCAAATAAAAATGCCAGGCTTTTCTAGGGTAGGAAATAATTTCTATTCAGATCATTGTTCAGTTTGTGCTTTGGTTGTGCCTGTTATAAGTGAGGAGCAGACATGGCTGATAGAAAGGCTAAAGACAAGGGGCAGAAGAGAGGGTGAGAACTAAAAAAATCCCACAAAGCACAGATGAGACTCCCACTGCTACTGTTGCATTTCTGTGACCCTTCAGGAATTCTACTCTCTGCCTGTGAGGAAAGATCAAAGTAAACACTGGGAAGCCTTACGTAAGAAGTACCTGAAGACAGCAAGGACAAGGTCGCCTTCATCAACAGCAAGAAGGGAAAGGGAACATCTGTGGAAGGCCCAGGTACCAGAAACCTTGTGAAACACGCAGTAAAATAGCATTTCTCTCCTCCAGAAGAGCTGAGCTTTGAAGGTCTCCAAGTCAGCATGGCATCATTGCTGCAAAATTGCAGGGCAGGTGACTCCTATCTGTCATGCTTGCCTGCTTATTACTGTAAGGGAGATGTAGTTAGAAAAAGCCAAAGGGCAAAGCCAGCAATCTGCCATGGTGAGCACATACACTGATCATCCCTCCCCCGAACTCAGACAAGCTCTGTTTCAGGTATCTGCACTTGCATTTGGACACATCTGTTCACAGTCCAATGACCTGAGCCATACCTAGACTACCTATAAGGCAGCTAGTTCTTTTATTTAGTCTTCACTGTACTGGAATGATCAGGAACATTATTCGTAATAGGAAGGCACATTTTCTGGAAGTTTAGTTTTTAACCGAAGCACTAGGATTTCCTTCCAAGCATGCTGACATTAAAAAAAGTTCTGCTTGTCTCAATGCACAAGGGATGAAGTCTTTAACTTCACTGGACAAAAAGATTTGAGAAGGAGTGTTGTAAACATGCCTTTGCAGCACTACAGGCCTTCAGTGCTGATCAGTGGTATGGCCTCTGCCCACACTTCCATCTAAACTGCATGCTACTTTTTGCCCCTGCATAGTGGTAGAAACTGTATCTGTTGAGATATTATGGCTAGGTGCTGGATGAAATGGAAAGTGAAACAGAGTTCTGCAAAACTGTGAGGGCTTTTGATTAGAAATTCCTTTAAAAAACACAAACCCACCACCAACAAAAAACAAAATCCCAACTCCTGGGGCAGGCGGAGGTCCTTCTTCTGGTTCCCCCTCTACTGCCACAGCATCCTGGCCAGAATTCATCCCTGGGATCTGTACGCTGGCAAACAGCCCTGTGTCTTTGCAGCATGCTTGTCTGAGATTCTCCCTTCCTTTGCAGAAACCCACTGTTTCTTGGGGCACCACGCAAATCCCTTCTGCCAGCATGAGGAGGAAGGTGACCAGCCCAGATCTCATAGAGGGGATGATGGGGAACTGGAAAGAGGATGGCGAATCATCCTCAGAGAAGGAGGGTGACAACTCGCTGGAGATACCCCCAAAAAGGTAAGTATGGAGCAAGTCGTGCCAAGGCCTGGGGCAGCTGAGTAGCACTGACCCATCTGCAGGGTCAAGGATCCAAATCCCTGATCCATGGCTCTCCTCTGAGCTGTCAAGCCATGGGGAGACCTGGGGTCAGGAGCCCCCAACTCCAGGTGCCTTTCTGCAGCCCAAAGCAAATGCCTAAACCTCATGCTGTGGGCACCAGTGAGACTCTGTGTGCAGGGCCTGGGGAAGGTGAGAGGCAGGAAGGTTTCAGCCAGAGCGTGAGTGAGGGTTTCTTCCTGTTGTTCTAGGCCAATTTCCCCAGGGACAAGCCAGGCCCTGCTCGAGATAGTGCCGTGCATCCTGGGACAGGTTGACCGAAGTCGGAGGGGACACAGGCATGAAGAGAGGCATCGGGAAGATAAGCTGCAGTGGTAAATATATCCAGATATGGGTGGTGTTTCCCCTCAGGCAACGCCCTTGCTTCCACCCCCAGCAGCAGCAGGGGAAAGAAGGGCTGTTCCCAACACACACTTCCCCAGTAGAGCCACCTTCTGCTGCAGAGCGGGGTGCCCAGCCTGGGAGCAAAGGATGGCAATCTTCCCTGTGCTCCCACTAACTCCTCTTGCTGTGTGTCTGCAGTGAGCTGGCTGTTTTGAAGTGGAGAATGTGCAGGAAAAAGAAGAGCCAAGGCAATGACACTCCTGTGGCTGGACCCCAACCTGCACAAACTATTTGTGACAGTCCTGAGAGAGCAGGACAGGTACATGATAGACAGTGCTGTAATTCTTGTCTCATAATTCATTGTAGAAAAGCACCGTTATATGGCTACAGAGTCTGAAATAGCTAATCTGTACTCATTTGAACATTAAGTGATTTCTTCTGGAGCTTCCTTTAAACCACGTATCTTCAGTTGTTTGTCTTTTTGGAGTCATTTGAACATTAAGTGATTTCTTCTGGAGCTTCCTTTAAACCACGTATGTTCAGTTGTTTGTCTTTTTGGAGTGTGTTCTTTGCTCCCGTCATCTTATGCAACATATCAGACCATCTTCCTTGGCACCATTCTTCATGGAGATAAAAAGGCACTGTTCATAATGCAAATAAAAATGCCAGGCTTTTCTAGGGTAGGAAATAATTTCTATTCAGATCATTGTTCAGTTTGTGCTTTGGTTGTGCCTGTTCTAACTGAGGAGCAGACATGGCTGATAGAAAGGCTAAAGACAAGGGGCAGAAGAGAGGGTGAGAACTAAAAAAATCCCACAAAGCACAGATGAGACTCCCACTGCTACTGTTGCATTTCTGTGACCCTTCAGGAATTCTACTCTCTGCCTGTGAGGAAAGATCAAAGTAAACACTGGGAAGCCTTACGTAAGAAGTACCTGAAGACAGCAAGGACAAGGTCGCCTTCATCAACAGCAAGAAGGGAAAGGGAACATGTGTGGAAGGCCCAGGTACCAGAAACCTTGTGAAACACGCAGTAAAATAGCATTTCTCTCCTCCAGAAGAGCTGAGCTTTGAAGGTCTCCAAGTCAGCATGGCATCATTGCTGCAAAATTGCAGGGCAGGTGACTCCTATCTGTCATGCTTGCCTGCTTATTACTGTAAGGGAGATGTAGTTAGAAAAAGCCAAAGGGCAAAGCCAGCAATCTGCCATGGTGAGCACATACACTGATCATCCCTCCCCCGAACTCAGACAAGCTCTGTTTCAGGTATCTGCACTTGCATTTGGACACATCTGTTCACAGTCCAATGACCTGAGCCATACCTAGACTACCTATAAGGCAGCTAGTTCTTTTATTTAGTCTTCACTGTACTGGAATGATCAGGAACATTATTCGTAATAGGAAGGCACATTTTCTGGAAGTTTAGTTTTTAACCGAAGCACTAGGATTTCCTTCCAAGCATGCTGACATTAAAAAAAGTTCTGCTTGTCTCAATGCACAAGGGATGAAGTCTTTAACTTCACTGGACAAAAAGATTTGAGAAGGAGTGTTGTAAACATGCCTTTGCAGCACTACAGGCCTTCAGTGCTGATCAGTGGTATGGCCTCTGCCCACACTTCCATCTAAACTGCATGCTACTTTTTGCCCCTGCATAGTGGTAGAAACTGTATCTGTTGAGATATTATGGCTAGGTGCTGGATGAAATGGAAAGTGAAACAGAGTTCTGAAAAACTGTGAGGGCTTTTGATTAGAAATTCCTTTAAAAAACACAAAACCACCACCAACAAAAAACAAAATCCCAACTCCTGGGGCAGGCGGAGGTCCTTCTTCTGGTTCCCCCTCTACTGCCACAGCATCCTGGCCAGAATTCACCCCTGGGATCTGTACGCTGGCAAACAGCCCTGTGTCTTTGCAGCATGCTTGTCTGAGATTCTCCCTTCCTTTGCAGAAACCCACTGTTTCTTGGGGCACCACGCAAATCCCTTCTGCCAGCATGAGGAGGAAGGTGACCAGCCCAGATCTCATAGAGGGAATGATGGGGAACTGGAAAGAGGATGGCGAATCATCCTCAGAGAAGGAGGGTGACAACTCGCTGGAGATACCCCCAAAAAGGTAAGTATGGAGCAAGTCGTGCCAAGGCCTGGGGCAGCTGAGTAGCACTGACCCATCTGCAGGGTCAAGGATCCAAATCCCTGATCCGTGGCTCTCCTCTGAGCTGTCAAGCCATGGGGAGACCTGGGGTCAGGAGCCCCCAACTCCAGGTGCCTTTCTGCAGCCCAAAGCAAATGCCTAAACCTCATGCTGTGGGCACCAGTGAGACTCTGTGTGCAGGGCCTGGGGAAGGTGAGAGGCAGGAAGGTTTCAGCCAGAGCGTGAGTGAGGGTTTCTTCCTGTTGTTCTAGGCCAATTTCCCCAGGGACAAGCCAGGCCCTGCTCGAGATAGTGCCGTGCATCCTGGGACAGGTTGACCGAAGTCGGAGGGGACACAGGCATGAAGAGAGGCATCGGGAAGATAAGCTGCAGTGGTAAATATATCCAGATATGGGTGGTGTTTCCCCTCAGGCAACGCCCTTGCTTCCACCCCCAGCAGCAGCAGGGGAAAGAAGGGCTGTTCCCAACACACACTTCCCCAGTAGAGCCACCTTCTGCTGCAGAGCGGGGTGCCCAGCCTGGGAGCAAAGGATGGCAATCTTCCCTGTGCTCCCACTAACTCCTCTTGCTGTGTGTCTGCAGTGAGCTGGCTGTTTTGAAGTGGAGAATGTGCAGGAAAAAGAAGAGCCAAGGCAATGACACTCCTGTGGCTGGACCCCAACCTGCACAAACTATTTGTGAGAGTCCTGAGAGAGCAGGACAGGTACATGATAGACAGTGATGTAATTCTTGTCTCATAATTCATTGTAGAAAAGCACCGTTATATGGCTACAGAGTCTGAAATAGCTAATCTGTACTCATGTGAACATTAAGTGATTTCTTCTGGAGCTTCCTTTAAACCACGTATGTTCAGTTGTTTGTCTTTTTGGAGTGTGTTCTTTGCTCCCGTCATCTTATGCAACATATCAGACCATCTTCCTTGGCACCATTCTTCATGGAGATAAAAAGGCACTGTTCATAATGCAAATAAAAATGCCAGGCTTTTCTAGGGTAGGAAATAATTTCTATTCAGATCATTGTTCAGTTTGTGCTTTGGTTGTGCCTGTTATAAGTGAGGAGCAGACATGGCTGATAGAAAGGCTAAAGACAAGGGGCAGAAGAGAGGGTGAGAACTAAAAAAATCCCACAAAGCACAGATGAGACTCCCACTGCTACTGTTGCATTTCTGTGACCCTTCAGGAATTCTACTCTCTCCCTGTGAGGAAAGATCAAAGTAAACACTGGGAAGCCTTACGTAAGAAGTACCTGAAGACAGCAAGGACAAGGTCGCCTTCATCAACAGCAAGAAGGGAAAGGGAACATCTGTGGAAGGCCCAGGTACCAGAAACCTTGTGAAACACGCAGTAAAATAGCATTTCTCTCCTCCAGAAGAGCTGAGCTTTGAAGGTCTCCAAGTCAGCATGGCATCATTGCTGCAAAATTGCAGGGCAGGTGACTCCTGTCTGTCATGCTTGCCTGCTTATTACTGTAAGGGAGATGTAGTTAGAAAAAGCCAAAGGGCAAAGCCAGCAATCTGCCATGGTGAGCACATACACTGATCATCCCTCCCCCGAACTCAGACAAGCTCTGTTTCAGGTATCTGCACTTGCATTTGGACACATCTGTTCACAGTCCAATGACCTGAGCCATACCTAGACTACCTATAAGGCAGCTAGTTCTTTTATTTAGTCTTCACTGCATTGGAATGATCAGGAACATTATTCGTAATAGGAAGGCACATTTTCTGGAAGTTTAGTTTTTAACCGAAGCACTAGGATTTCCTTCCAAGCATGCTGACATTAAAAAAAGTTCTGCTTGTCTCAATGCACAAGGGATGAAGTCTTTAACTTCCCTGGACAAAAAGATTTGAGAAGGAGTGTTGTAAACATGCCTTTGCAGCACTACAGGCCTTCAGTGCTGATCAGTGGTATGGCCTCTGCCCACACTTCCATCTAAACTGCATGCTACTTTTTGCCCCTGCACAGTGGTAGAAACTGTATCTGTTGAGATATTATGGCTAGGTGCTGGATGAAATGGAAAGTGAAAAAGAGTTCTGAAAAACTGTGAGGGCTTTTGATTAGAAATTCCTTTAAAAAAACCAAAACCACCACCAACAAAAAACAAAATCCCAACTCCTGGGGCAGGCGGAGGTCCTTCTTCTGGTTCCCCCTCTACTGCCACAGCATCCTGGCCAGAATTCACCCCTGGGATCTGTACGCTGGCAAACAGCCCTGTGTCTTTGCAGCATGCTTGTCTGAGATTCTCCCTTCCTTTGCAGAAACCCACTGTTTCTTGGGGCACCACGCAAATCCCTTCTGCCAGCATGAGGAGGAAGGTGACCAGCCCAGATCTCATAGAGGGGATGATGGGGAACTGGAAAGAGGATGGCGAATCATCCTCAGAGAAGGAGGGTGACAACTCGCTGGAGATACCCCCAAAAAGGTAAGTATGGAGCAAGTCGTGCCAAGGCCTGGGGCAGCTGAGTAGCACTGACCCATCTGCAGGGTCAAGGATCCAAATCCCTGATCCGTGGCTCTCCTCTGAGCTGTCAAGCCATGGGGAGACCTGGGGTCAGGAGCCCCCAACTCCAGGTGCCTTTCTGCAGCCCAAAGCAAATGCCTAAACCTCATGCTGTGGGCACCAGTGAGACTCTGTGTGCAGGGCCTGGGGAAGGTGAGAGGCAGGAAGGTTTCAGCCAGAGCATGAGTGAGGGTTTCTTCCTGTTGTTCTAGGCCAATTTCCCCAGGGACAAGCCAGGCCCTGCTCGAGATAGTGCCGTGCATCCTGGGACAGGTTGACCGAAGTCGGAGGGGACACAGGCATGAAGAGAGGCATCGGGAAGATAAGCTGCAGTGGTAAATATATCCAGATATGGGTGGTGTTTCCCCTCAGGCAACGCCCTTGCTTCCACCCCCAGCAGCAGCAGGGGAAAGAAGGGCTGTTCCCAACACACACTTCCCCAGTAGAGCCACCTTCTGCTGCAGAGCGGGGTGCCCAGCCTGGGAGCAAAGGATGGCAATCTTCCCTGTGCTCCCACTAACTCCTCTTGCTGTGTGTCTGCAGTGAGCTGGCTGTTTTGAAGTGGAGAATGTGCAGGAAAAAGAAAAGCCAAGGCAATGACACTGCTGTGGCTGGACCCCAACCTGCACAAACTATTTGTGACAGTCCTGAGAGAGCAGGACAGGTACCTGATAGACAGTGCTGTAATTCTTGTCTCATAATTCATTGTAGAAAAGCACCGTTATATGGCTACAGAGTCTGAAATAGCTAATCTGTACTCATGTGAACATTAAGTGATTTCTTCTGGAGCTTCCTTTAAACCACGTATGTTCAGTTGTTTGTCTTTTTGGAGTGTGTTCTTTGCTCCCGTCATCTTATGCAACATATCAGACCATCTTCCTTGGCACCATTCTTCATGGAGATAAAAAGGCACTGTTCATAATGCAAATAAAAATGCCAGGCTTTTCTAGGGTAGGAAATAATTTCTATTCAGATCATTGTTCAGTTTGTGCTTTGGTTGTGCCTGTTATAACTGAGGAGTAGACATGGCTGATAGAAAGGCTAAAGACAAGGGGCAGAAGAGAGGGTGAGAACTAAAAAAATCCCACAAAGCACAGATGAGACTCCCACTGCTACTGTTGCTTTTCTGTGACCCTTCAGGAATTCTACTCTCTCCCTGTGAGGAAAGATCAAAGTAAACACTGGGAAGCCTTACGTAAGAAGTACCTGAAGACAGCAAGGACAAGGTCGCCTTCATCAACAGCAAGAAGGGAAAGGGAACATGTGTGGAAGGCCCAGGTACCAGAAACCTTGTGAAACACGCAGTAAAATAGCATTTCTCTCCTCCAGAAGAGCTGAGCTTTGAAGGTCTCCAAGTCAGCATGGCATCATTGCTGCAAAATTGCAGGGCAGGTGACTCCTATCTGTCATGCTTGCCTGCTTATTACTGTAAGGGAGATGTAGTTAGAAAAAGCCAAAGGGCAAAGCCAGCAATCTGCCATGGTGAGCACATACACTGATCATCCCTCCCCCGAACTCAGACAAGCTCTGTTTCAGGTATCTGCACTTGCATTTGGACACATCTGTTCACAGTCCAATGACCTGAGCCATACCTAGACTACCTATAAGGCAGCTAGTTCTTTTATTTAGTCTTCACTGCATTGGAATGATCAGGAACATTATTCGTAATAGGAAGGCACATTTTCTGGAAGTTTAGTTTTTAACCGAAGCACTAGGATTTCCTTCCAAGCATGCTGACATTAAAAAAAGTTCTGCTTGTCTCAATGCACAAGGGATGAAGTCTTTAACTTCACTGGACAAAAAGATTTGAGAAGGAGTGTTGTAAACATGCCTTTGCAGCACTACAGGCCTTCAGTGCTGATCAGTGGTATGGCCTCTGCCCACACTTCCATCTAAACTGCATGCTACTTTTTGCCCCTGCACAGTGGTAGAAACTGTATCTGTTGAGATATTATGGCTAGGTGCTGGATGAAATGGAAAGTGAAAAAGAGTTCTGAAAAACTGTGAGGGCTTTTGATTAGAAATTCCTTTAAAAAAACCAAAACCACCACCAACAAAAAACAAAATCCCAACTCCTGGGGCAGGCGGAGGTCCTTCTTCTGGTTCCCCCTCTACTGCCACAGCATCCTGGCCAGAATTCACCCCTGGGATCTGTACGCTGGCAAACAGCCCTGTGTCTTTGCAGCATGCTTGTCTGAGATTCTCCCTTCCTTTGCAGAAACCCACTGTTTCTTGGGGCACCACGCAAATCCCTTCTGCCAGCATGAGGAGGAAGGTGACCAGCCCAGATCTCATAGAGGGGATGATGGGGAACTGGAAAGAGGATGGCGAATCATCCTCAGAGAAGGAGGGTGACAACTCGCTGGAGATACCCCCAAAAAGGTAAGTATGGAGCAAGTCGTGCCAAGGCCTGGGGCAGCTGAGTAGCACTGACCCATCTGCAGGGTCAAGGATCCAAATCCCTGATCCGTGGCTCTCCTCTGAGCTGTCAAGCCATGGGGAGACCTGGGGTCAGGAGCCCCCAACTCCAGGTGCCTTTCTGCAGCCCAAAGCAAATGCCTAAACCTCATGCTGTGGGCACCAGTGAGACTCTGTGTGCAGGGCCTGGGGAAGGTGAGAGGCAGGAAGGTTTCAGCCAGAGCGTGAGTGAGGGTTTCTTCCTGTTGTTCTAGGCCAATTTCCCCAGGGACAAGCCAGGCCCTGCTCGAGATAGTGCCGTGCATCCTGGGACAGGTTGACCGAAGTCGGAGGGGACACAGGCATGAAGAGAGGCATCGGGAAGATAAGCTGCAGTGGTAAATATATCCAGATATGGGTGGTGTTTCCCCTCAGGCAACGCCCTTGCTTCCACCCCCAGCAGCAGCAGGGGAAAGAAGGGCTGTTCCCAACACACACTTCCCCAGTAGAGCCACCTTCTGCTGCAGAGCGGGGTGCCCAGCCTGGGAGCAAAGGATGGCAATCTTCCCTGTGCTCCCACTAACTCCTCTTGCTGTGTGTCTGCAGTGAGCTGGCTGTTTTGAAGTGGAGAATGTGCAGGAAAAAGAAGAGCCAAGGCAATGACACTGCTGTGGCTGGACCCCAACCTGCACAAACTATTTGTGACAGTCCTGAGAGAGCAGGACAGGTACATGATAGACAGTGATGTAATTCTTGTCTCATAATTCATTGTAGAAAAGCACCGTTATATGGCTACAGAGTCTGAAATAGCTAATCTGTACTCATGTGAACATTAAGTGATTTCTTCTGGAGCTTCCTTTAAACCACGTGTCGCCTTCTGATGCGACAATCTCCCGTTCGCCTGAGACGGCACGGAGGCTCCCCCAGCCTCCGGGCCAATGAGCACTGACACCAATATGAGGATGCTGCAAATGGCGTTTATTGTACGCATGTATTTGCTTATATACCTACAAGCATACTGCTATCTCTACGTCATATCCTTCCTCTTCCTTCCTCTTTCCGTGCCATCGCGAGATCTTCCGATCGCCGTTCCCTACATCTCCCCCTCCCCATGCTTTGACTATGCTATTTGCTTTAAATTGCCGTGTCGCGGGTTAAGCGTTCATAGTGTGGGTGTGGGTGGGACCACCCCTTTTCTAGCAGTTGTCTTACCAAGCATCTAAACACTAGTCTACATACTAATATACCTAGCACGAGCATCAGTAGCAGGTGCAACTCTTCTATTAGTAATTGCCTGGCCCATGGTCCTAGCCCAAGCCAATTACCACTACCGAACCCAGAAGGTCAAGCTCTTGCGGGTCCCAGGGCAATGACGCATTCAGCGTGTCAATGCTCTCTCAGCTTTGGTAGGTCTACGGTCAAATTCAATGGGACCCCTATTAAGCATGTCTTAAAAGGGCTGCCCCGCACCCACCAACGTCAGGCAAAATTGCATATTTCCTGTCCGGTTTGCCAGGTGAGTCATAGATTGTTACTACCCCATTTCACTAACATTGGTTCGCCTTTCACCCCTTGGAGTCCCAGTCCCAGCATCGCTATGAGGAGAGCTACTTGGGTTGCTCCCCCTGCCATCTTCTCGGGTTTTCTGGTTACGCGTTCTTCTTGTGGTTTCACGCGCCTTTTCTCATCTGTTCTTCTTCTCCTGTCTGTTGTCTTTGCTGCTAGAAGGGATCATCGGCTTTTCAGGGTGGTCCTCCCCTGCAATAAAACTCAGACATTCATTAATTCACCTGACTCTCTGCTTCCTGTCTTGTCCTTGCCCTGAGGTCTGGGCGTACCCACTTCATAGGGACCCATCTTACCATTTCTCCCTGCCTGACCGCTGCATACCCTCGTCCTTGGGTTACCAGCTGCCACCCCTCTTCCCATTCCCCTTTTTCCGGGATTCGAACCTTTACGTCTGGTCCCTCGTGCATCGCTCGGACCACCCAATGCTTTTCCGCTGGCGTCTTGTTCTCCTCCCCCCTGATGAACTGATTCAGACCGAATAAGGCGCGCATAATTATTTCTGATTGTTTGTGCGCGGGGATTCTTTGTGTATATCCTTCCCCCTCCCCAAGAATCTCGATCCTTTGCTTTAAAGTGCGGTTTGCTCGCTCGACAATGGCTTGACCTGTGCTATTATAGGCAATACCGTGTACTAGCTTAATTCCCCACCGTACGGCCCATTCTCTCGTGCTTTGCGCTGTGAAACACGTGCCGTTGTCTGTTTTAATAGTTTCTGGGGCACCCAGCCAGGCCATTGCCGTGTGCCAATGCAACTGTGCCGCCCGCGCTGTGACTCGTTTATGTTGGGTCGCCACGATGATACCGCTGTGTGTGTCCACTGTGACAGCCAGCCAGGGCCGTGGTCGAAGTCGCTGGCACATTGTGAAGTCCGTTTGCCATATTTGGTTTCCTTTCAGCCCCCTGGGGTTGATGCCGGCGCCCCACAGGGGGTTTTTTTTGGCAATACGGGCAAGTCGCAACCACTTCACGAGCCGTGGTGAGGGGGATGTTGCAGCTTTTTGCCAGTGCTTTTGCACCAACATGGAGAAGGTCGTGCACCTGCCTTGCTTCTGCGACTGTCCACACACCTTTGGCCGCTTGATCGGCTTTATTGTTGCCTTCTTGGTACACTCCTTGGATTGCCTCATGACTCCGAACATGAATAATGGAGGCAGTGGCCCGCCGTGGTTGTAGGGCTTCTTCTAGCATTAGCGCAATGGGCGATCCGGCCCATCCAGGATACGACATGTTGTGTAACAATTTAAAGACGAACATGGAGTCTGTCACTACATTCAAATGCTCTTCTGGCCACATTTGCAATGCCTGCGCCACAGCTCGGGCCTCTAAATGCTGTACGCTACTGTCCGGCTCGCTGATCTTCACTCGGTGCCATTGGGCCTTTTGATCTTGCCACACAACAACCGCTGCCCTGGTCACCGATGACGCGTCGGTGAACACTGTGCGCCCTGGTGCAGGTCGCTGTAGCACTCGGGCTTTCAGATGGGGCCGAAGGACGGAGAGGTGTGTATACATCTCCAGTACAGGCGATAATCTGATTGTTCCTGGGAATCCTTCTAAAGCTATTGCTATACTATCTTGTTTCTGGACCACGCTGTCCCATTGATTCCTTTTTACCGGCAGGTAAATGGACTCAGGCTCCTTCGCGAAGTGCCGAACGGTGGCGGTTCGTCCCTTCTGTATCATCTGTGCCAACGCTGTTACGATTGTGACGTATGCCGTACTTATTTGGTTTGACACTATCCACCATACGACTTCTGGACGCTCCGGTGTCCCTTGTCCTAGAACGCCTATGGCTCCTGTTCTTGTAACTGCCACGTACAGATTGATTGGTCTGGCCGGGTCGTATCTCGTTACTCCGCCCTTTGCCATGAGATCTTCTATTTTTCGGAGGGCTTCTAACGCGTTCGGTGTCATCTGCCTCGGTTCCCATGGTTTGTGGCCCTTGAGCAACTCGAACAGTGGCTCCATCCACTCCTTAGGAATACCTATCAGCCCTCGCAGCCATTGGAGAGCTCCAACCAATTGCTGTACATCATGCAACGTCCGTATCTCTCTATTGAGCTTTATCGGCTGTGGGACCACAGCTCTGGGGAGGATGGTGGTTCCCAGATAGTCGACAGATTCTCCCCTTTGCGTTTTCGCTTTCTGGACGTACAATCCTGCTTCATTTAGGCAGTTAATTACTGCCTGTTCTGCCTGATCGGTTTCTTGCTGGGTCTCTGCAGCTATTAGGAGGTCGTCCATGTAATGGATGATAAGCGTGCGCGGGAGCTGCGCTCTTACCGGCTGCAATACCTTAGCTACTGCCGCCTGACAAATCGTAGGTGAATTTTTCATGCCCTGCGGGAGGACTGTCCATTGATATCGCGCTGCTGGCTCCTGCAGATTCTCTGAGGGCAGTGTGAAGGCAAATCGAGCTTTGTCCTGAGGGGCTAATGGTATAGAGAAAAAGCAATCTTGGATATCCATCACCACCACTGGCCAATTCTTTGGTATTGCTGATGGTAGTGGCAACCCTGGCTGGAGGGCACCCATCGCTTCCATCTGCTGATTTACCGCTCGTAGGTCGTGCAGTAATCGAAATTTAGACTTATCCTTTTTGTGTATCACAAATATAGGAGTGTTCCAGGGACTGTGGCTTTCCTCCAGGTGTCCCTGCTCTAGTTCTCTACTTACTATTTGTCGGGCAGCCGCCAATTTGTCCGCTGTCAATGGCCACTGCTCTACCCACACAGGCTCATTGGAGCACCATGTCAGCGGGACAGCGAAATGAGCCCCGAGGAGGTAGGCAGTGGCCCTTACCCTAAATTTGTCAGGTGAAAGCCGCTTTGCAATAAGGCATCTCGCCCTAACAATGGTTCCCCTATGGCAGTTATGTACGGCCGCACACGGATGATCTGAGCAGGCCTATCCGGGTCCTCCAATACAATTGTGATATCGGTTTCAGAAATCATAGCCTCCGCCCTGCCTCCCACTCCATCTAACGAGCTTGCCACTTTTGCTGGCCAACTCGATGGCCACAACCACGAGGGTACACATGTAACATCTGCCCCCGTATCTAGCATCATTATTAAGGGGATGCTAGGAGGACCCGCCCCTGGTGGGCCTATCAGATGCGCTTTCACTCGGGGTCTCTTCTCACACCCTAAGACCAGGGCCACGCGGGGTTTCCCTTCGGAGTTTGGTCGCTGGAGCTGTCCATCAGCAGTGTGTTGTTGTTGACAGGGGCTACTTGAAGCCGGCTCACCGGGGAGGGGTGGCCCCCTAGTTGCCCTCCCCGCTTCTCGTTTCCCGACCGCCGACAATCTCGTGCTCTGTGTCCTGGTTTTCCACAGGCCCAGCATGTAAGGCTCCCCATACCCCTTGTTGGGCGCGCGTAACTTCCCTTATTCGTGCACTGTGCTCTCAAATGGCCCATTCGCCCGCAGCCAAAGCATGGGCCTCCCTTTGGACCTCCTCTAGCTCTAACCTCCGGCATTGCCATAACTGCTGCAGCAATCTGTAGGGCTGTGGTCTTGTCCCGGTGTTCTAATACGTACTTGATCGTCTGCCCTAGACTTGCTCCCTTAGGCGCTGTTCTTAGGATTTCTTTTGTCAACTCGTTGCCCTGCTGTTTGATACATTCCAACATCACCGCTCCTTTTGCAGCGTCTGGTAAAGATGCAAGTTCTACTGCTGCCTGTAGCCTGTCACAAAACTTGTCAAACGGCTCTCCCACTCTCTGCTTCACAGTCGTCCATGGCTCTGCCTGCTGCACCAGTGGCCCAATATCATCAAAGGCCTTTCGAGATGCTTCTGTTGTCACCAGTATCTCCCGAGGTGTCAGGCCCGCTGCCTGCTGCTGGGGTGTAGCCATGGCCGCATCATTTCCTCTTAACCGCGGTAGGGTGGATTGGCCCAGTGGGTTCTGCGGGTCTGCCTGCGCAGCCATCAACGCCTGCTGCAAGCGCGAGGTCCACGCTTCTTTCCACATAAGGACCATCGTGGGCGATAAAACCAGTCGCGCGAGGGCGCGACAATCCCACGGTATTAGGCCTCCCGCGTGCGCCGCGTCCAGCAACGTCTGTGTCACCGGGTGTCGCAGGCCCTGTTCTTGCACTGCTTTCAATAGCTGTTGTACCGTCTTTGGGTCGAGGGGCATCCATTCCACTGCCTCCCCCCCCGGGGCAACTCGTACTGGGAAGGCCCCTATTGGCGCACGAAACTTGAGGCCACTCAGGGCACATTCCGTCGCTATCAGTTTCCAGTCTGTTAGGGGAATTTCTTTTCCCCCTCCCGCTTGGGTGAAACCTGCTGTCTCTGATGGCCCTCTTTGTTTAGCTGTTGCCTCTAATAGCCCTCTTTGTTTAGCTATTGCCTCTGATAGCCCTCTTTGTTTAGCTGTTTCTTCTTCCAGAGCTGTAAGCAGCATAAACATCTGCTCCATATCTCTTGTGACTTTCCTCCTCCTTTTTTTTTTTTTTTTTTTTTTTTTTTTTTTTTCTCCTTCGCCTCTGACTGCGGCGGGGGAACTCCGCCCTAGTTGCTGCACCTGAGTCTTCAGTCTCCTCCTTCCGCAATGCTGGTCGACGCCCACTCCTCTCTCGGCCAGCGCCATCTTTTCCCGGGTGCGGGACCCTCGGTTTTTCCCCTGCTTCTGGTCTTTCCCCTGCTTCTTCTCTTCTTTCGTCCTCCCACTGCACCCGAATCATGGTCCCCGGTAGCCAGTCTCGGGGATCATCCACTATAATCGGTCTTTCCTTTTCTTCTGCCTCCTCCACTTTCACCTTGCTTTCTTCTCCTCTACCCGCCTCTGGCTTTTTCATATCTCGGTCTCCACAAAGGTCTCCTGGTTCTCCTAGTTCTCCCCCTTCCATCGCCCTCATCTCTTTCCACGGATACCGCGGCGGAGGCGGAGAAGAGGGCGTTATTGGGTAAGCCTCTGGAGTTTTTGCCTCCCCCTCTCCCCGCTCTGGATCTTGATTAACCGCCTCCTCCTTTATGTCTGTTTCCACACTCTCCGTTTTCACTTCATCCCCTACTATCGTCTCTCCCTCTATCGCCTCCGTTCGCTCCTCTGCGTTCGCTGCTGTCTGTGTTGCCATTTCCGCGGACATGTGTAGCGCCGCGCGGGCAGCCTGCCAGGTCTCAAGCTCCTCCCTAGTCCTTTCTAAAATGATCGTTATATCTCCCCACGTCTTAAGCTCTGCGGCCTTCTTAGTGGCCATAGCTCTCTGAGCAAGTGCTCGAGTGCACTTCTCCCAGTTAGAAGGGGAAAAAATGTCCCCTGTTCTAACTATCGCTCCATCTTTCAGGAGCTGCCCGACGCAGTTCGCAACTGCATTCGCTCTCATAGAGAGCACCCATTCCCGGGCACCCACGCGTACAACCTTAAGTACCGCGTCCATGATCCGGATCCTCTCGACCGCCTGCGGTCCGCCGTCTCAGCTATCACGTCGGGGTCACCACTTGTCGCCTTCTGATGCGACAATCTCCCGTTCGCCTGAGACGGCACGGAGGCTCCCCCAGCCTCCGGGCCAATGAGCACTGACACCAATATGAGGATGCTGCAAATGGCGTTTATTGTACGCATGTATTTGCTTATATACCTACAAGCATACTGCTATCTCTACGTCATATCCTTCCCCTTCCTTCCTCTTTCCGTGCCATCGCGAGATCTTCCGATCGCCGTTCCCTACAACCACGTATGTTCAGTTGTTTGTCTTTTTGGAGTGTGTTCTTTTCTCCCGTCATCTTATGCAACATATCAGACCATCTTCCTTGGCACCATTCTTCATGGAGATAAAAAGGCACTGTTCATAATGCAAATAAAAATGCCAGGCTTTTCTAGGGTAGGAAATAATTTCTATTCAGATCATTGTTCAGTTTGTGCTTTGGTTGTGCCTGTTATAAGTGAGGAGCAGACATGGCTGATAGAAAGGCTAAAGACAAGGGGCAGAAGAGAGGGTGAGAACTAAAAAAATCCCACAAAGCACAGATGAGACTCCCACTGCTACTGTTGCATTTCTGTGACCCTTCAGGAATTCTACTCTCTGCCTGTGAGGAAAGATCAAAGTAAACACTGGGAAGCCTTACGTAAGAAGTACCTGAAGACAGCAAGGACAAGGTCGCCTTCATCAACAGCAAGAAGGGAAAGGGAACATCTGTGGAAGGCCCAGGTACCAGAAACCTTGTGAAACACGCAGTAAAATAGCATTTCTCTCCTCCAGAAGAGCTGAGCTTTGAAGGTCTCCAAGTCAGCATGGCATCATTGCTGCAAAATTGCAGGGCAGGTGACTCCTATCTGTCATGCTTGCCTGCTTATTACTGTAAGGGAGATGTAGTTAGAAAAAGCCAAAGGGCAAAGCCAGCAATCTGCCATGGTGAGCACATACACTGATCATCCCTCCCCCGAACTCAGACAAGCTCTGTTTCAGGTATCTGCACTTGCATTTGGACACATCTGTTCACAGTCCAATGACCTGAGCCATACCTAGACTACCTATAAGGCAGCTAGTTCTTTTATTTAGTCTTCACTGCATTGGAATGATCAGGAACATTATTCGTAATAGGAAGGCACATTTTCTGGAAGTTTAGTTTTTAACCGAAGCACTAGGATTTCCTTCCAAGCATGCTGACATTAAAAAAAGTTCTGCTTGTCTCAATGCACAAGGGATGAAGTCTTTAACTTCACTGGACAAAAAGATTTGAGAAGGAGTGTTGTAAACATGCCTTTGCAGCACTACAGGCCTTCAGTGCTGATCAGTGGTATGGCCTCTGCCCACACTTCCATCTAAACTGCATGCTACTTTTTGCCCCTGCATAGTGGTAGAAACTGTATCTGTTGAGATATTATGGCTAGGTGCTGGATGAAATGGAAAGTGAAACAGAGTTCTGCAAAACTGTGAGGGCTTTTGATTAGAAATTCCTTTAAAAAAACCAAAACCACCACCAACAAAAAACAAAATCCCAACTCCTGGGGCAGGCGGAGGTCCTTCTTCTGGTTCCCCCTCTACTGCCACAGCATCCTGGCCAGAATTCACCCCTGGGATCTGTACGCTGGCAAACAGCCCTGTGTCTTTGCAGCATGCTTGTCTGAGATTCTCCCTTCCTTTGCAGAAACCCACTGTTTCTTGGGGCACCACGCAAATCCCTTCTGCCAGCATGAGGAGGAAGGTGACCAGCCCAGATCTCATAGAGGGAATGATGGGGAACTGGAAAGAGGATGGCGAATCATCCTCAGAGAAGGAGGGTGACAACTCGCTGGAGATACCCCCAAAAAGGTAAGTATGGAGCAAGTCGTGCCAAGGCCTGGGGCAGCTGAGTAGCACTGACCCATCTGCAGGGTCAAGGATCCAAATCCCTGATCCGTGGCTCTCCTCTGAGCTGTCAAGCCATGGGGAGACCTGGGGTCAGGAGCCCCCAACTCCAGGTGCCTTTCTGCAGCCCAAAGCAAATGCCTAAACCTCATGCTGTGGGCACCAGTGAGACTCTGTGTGCAGGGCCTGGGGAAGGTGAGAGGCAGGAAGGTTTCAGCCAGAGCGTGAGTGAGGGTTTCTTCCTGTTGTTCTAGGCCAATTTCCCCAGGGACAAGCCAGGCCCTGCTCGAGATAGTGCCGTGCATCCTGGGACAGGTTGACCGAAGTCGGAGGGGACACAGGCATGAAGAGAGGGATCGGGAAGATAAGCTGCAGTGGTAAATATATCCAGATATGGGTGGTGTTTCCCCTCAGGCAACGCCCTTGCTTCCACCCCCAGCAGCAGCAGGGGAAAGAAGGGCTGTTCCCAACACACACTTCCCCAGTAGAGCCACCTTCTGCTGCAGAGCGGGGTGCCCAGCCTGGGAGCAAAGGATGGCAATCTTCCCTGTGCTCCCACTAACTCCTCTTGCTGTGTGTCTGCAGTGAGCTGGCTGTTTTGAAGTGGAGAATGTGCAGGAAAAAGAAGAGCCAAGGCAATGACACTGCTGTGGCTGGACCCCAACCTGCACAAACTATTTGTGACAGTCCTGAGAGAGCAGGACAGGTACATGATAGACAGTGATGTAATTCTTGTCTCATAATTCATTGTAGAAAAGCACCGTTATATGGCTACAGAGTCTGAAATAGCTAATCTGTACTCATGTGAACATTAAGTGATTTCTTCTGGAGCTTCCTTTAAACCACGTATCTTCAGTTTGTCTTTTTGGAGTCATTTGAACATTAAGTGATTTCTTCTGGAGCTTCCTTTAAACCACGTGTGTTCAGTTGTTTGTCTTTTTGGAGTGTGTTCTTTGCTCCCGTCATCTTATGCAACATATCAGACCATCTTCCTTGGCACCATTCTTCATGGAGATAAAAAGGCACTGTTCATAATGCAAATAAAAATGCCAGGCTTTTCTAGGGTAGGAAATAATTTCTATTCAGATCATTGTTCAGTTTGTGCTTTGGTTGTGCCTGTTATAAGTGAGGAGCAGACATGGCTGATAGAAAGGCTAAAGACAAGGGGCAGAAGAGAGGGTGAGAACTAAAAAAATCCCACAAAGCACAGATGAGACTCCCACTGCTACTGTTGCATTTCTGTGACCCTTCAGGAATTCTACTCTCTGCCTGTGAGGAAAGATCAAAGTAAACACTGGGAAGCCTTACGTAAGAAGTACCTGAAGACAGCAAGGACAAGGTCGCCTTCATCAACAGCAAGAAGGGAAAGGGAACATGTGTGGAAGGCCCAGGTACCAGAAACCTTGTGAAACACGCAGTAAAATAGCATTTCTCTCCTCCAGAAGAGCTGAGCTTTGAAGGTCTCCAAGTCAGCATGGCATCATTGCTGCAAAATTGCAGGGCAGGTGACTCCTGTCTGTCATGCTTGCCTGCTTATTACTGTAAGGGAGATGTAGTTAGAAGAAGCCAAAGGGCAAAGCCAGCAATCTGCCATGGTGAGCACATACACTGATCATCCCTCCCCCGAACTCAGACAAGCTCTGTTTCAGGTATCTGCACTTGCATTTGGACACATCTGTTCACAGTCCAATGACCTGAGCCATACCTAGACTACCTATAAGGCAGCTAGTTCTTTTATTTAGTCTTCACTGCATTGGAATGATCAGGAACATTATTCGTAATAGGAAGGCACATTTTCTGGAAGTTTAGTTTTTAACCGAAGCACTAGGATTTCCTTCCAAGCATGCTGACATTAAAAAAAGTTCTGCTTGTCTCAATGCACAAGGGATGAAGTCTTTAACTTCACTGGACAAAAAGATTTGAGAAGGAGTGTTGTAAACATGCCTTTGCAGCACTACAGGCCTTCAGTGCTGATCAGTGGTATGGCCTCTGCCCACACTTCCATCTAAACTGCATGCTACTTTTTGCCCCTGCATGGTGGTAGAAACTGTATCTGTTGAGATATTATGGCTAGGTGCTGGATGAAATGGAAAGTGAAACAGAGTTCTGCAAAACTGTGAGGGCTTTTGATTAGAAATTCCTTTAAAAAACACAAAACCACCACCAACAAAAAACAAAATCCCAACTCCTGGGGCAGGCGGAGGTCCTTCTTCTGGTTCCCCCTCTACTGCCACAGCATCCTGGCCAGAATTCACCCCTGGGATCTGTACGCTGGCAAACAGCCCTGTGTCTTTGCAGCATGCTTGTCTGAGATTCTCCCTTCCTTTGCAGAAACCCACTGTTTCTTGGGGCACCACGCAAATCCCTTCTGCCAGCATGAGGAGGAAGGTGACCAGCCCAGATCTCATAGAGGGGATGATGGGGAACTGGAAAGAGGATGGCGAATCATCCTCAGAGAAGGAGGGTGACAACTCGCTGGAGATACCCCCAAAAAGGTAAGTATGGAGCAAGTCGTGCCAAGGCCTGGGGCAGCTGAGTAGCACTGACCCATCTGCAGGGTCAAGGATCCAAATCCCTGATCCGTGGCTCTCCTCTGAGCTGTCAAGCCATGGGGAGACCTGGGGTCAGGAGCCCCCAACTCCAGGTGCCTTTCTGCAGCCCAAAGCAAATGCCTAAACCTCATGCTGTGGGCACCAGTGAGACTCTGTGTGCAGGGCCTGGGGAAGGTGAGAGGCAGGAAGGTTTCAGCCAGAGCGTGAGTGAGGGTTTCTTCCTGTTGTTCTAGGCCAATTTCCCCAGGGACAAGCCAGGCCCTGCTCGAGATAGTGCCGTGCATCCTGGGACAGGTTGACCGAAGTCGGAGGGGACACAGGCATGAAGAGAGGCATCGGGAAGATAAGCTGCAGTGGTAAATATATCCAGATATGGGTGGTGTTTCCCCTCAGGCAACGCCCTTGCTTCCACCCCCAGCAGCAGCAGGGGAAAGAAGGGCTGTTCCCAACACACACTTCCCCAGTAGAGCCACCTTCTGCTGCAGAGCGGGGTGCCCAGCCTGGGAGCAAAGGATGGCAATCTTCCCTGTGCTCCCACTAACTCCTCTTGCTGTGTGTCTGCAGTGAGCTGGCTGTTTTGAAGTGGAGAATGTGCAGGAAAAAGAAGAGCCAAGGCAATGACACTGCTGTGGCTGGACCCCAACCTGCACAAACTATTTGTGACAGTCCTGAGAGAGCAGGACAGGTACATGATAGACAGTGATGTAATTCTTGTCTCATAATTCATTGTAGAAAAGCACAGTTATATGGCTACAGAGTCTGAAATAGCTAATCTGTACTCATTTGAACATTAAGTGATTTCTTCTGGAGCTTCCTTTAAACCACGTATCTTCAGTTTGTCTTTTTGGAGTCATTTGAACATTAAGTGATTTCTTCTGGAGCTTCCTTTAAACCACGTGTGTTCAGTTGTTTGTCTTTTTGGAGTGTGTTCTTTGCTCCCGTCATCTTATGCAACATATCAGACCATCTTCCTTGGCACCATTCTTCATGGAGATAAAAAGGCACTGTTCATAATGCAAATAAAAATGCCAGGCTTTTCTAGGGTAGGAAATAATTTCTATTCAGATCATTGTTCAGTTTGTGCTTTGGTTGTGCCTGTTATAAGTGAGGAGCAGACATGGCTGATAGAAAGGCTAAAGACAAGGGGCAGAAGAGAGGGTGAGAACTAAAAAAATCCCACAAAGCACAGATGAGACTCCCACTGCTACTGTTGCATTTCTGTGACCCTTCAGGAATTCTACTCTCTGCCTGTGAGGAAAGATCAAAGTAAACACTGGGAAGCCTTACGTAAGAAGTACCTGAAGACAGCAAGGACAAGGTCGCCTTCATCAACAGCAAGAAGGGAAAGGGAACATGTGTGGAAGGCCCAGGTACCAGAAACCTTGTGAAACACGCAGTAAAATAGCATTTCTCTCCTCCAGAAGAGCTGAGCTTTGAAGGTCTCCAAGTCAGCATGGCATCATTGCTGCAAAATTGCAGGGCAGGTGACTCCTGTCTGTCATGCTTGCCTGCTTATTACTGTAAGGGAGATGTAGTTAGAAGAAGCCAAAGGGCAAAGCCAGCAATCTGCCATGGTGAGCACATACACTGATCATCCCTCCCCCGAACTCAGACAAGCTCTGTTTCAGGTATCTGCACTTGCATTTGGACACATCTGTTCACAGTCCAATGACCTGAGCCATACCTAGACTACCTATAAGGCAGCTAGTTCTTTTATTTAGTCTTCACTGCATTGGAATGATCAGGAACATTATTCGTAATAGGAAGGCACATTTTCTGGAAGTTTAGTTTTTA
Source organism: Dromaius novaehollandiae (assembly GCF_036370855.1). Lineage (NCBI taxonomy): Eukaryota > Metazoa > Chordata > Aves > Casuariiformes > Dromaiidae > Dromaius > Dromaius novaehollandiae. Next base: position 426,439 of record NC_088117.1, read on the forward strand.
ACCGAAGCACTAGGATTTCCTTCCAAGCATGCTGACATTAAAAAAAGTTCTGCTTGTCTCAATGCACAAGGGATGAAGTCTTTAACTTCACTGGACAAAAAGATTTGAGAAGGAGTGTTGTAAACATGCCTTTGCAGCACTACAGGCCTTCAGTGCTGATCAGTGGTATGGCCTCTGCCCACACTTCCATCTAAACTGCATGCTACTTTTTGCCCCTGCATGGTGGTAGAAACTGTATCTGTTGAGATATTATGGCTAGGTGCTGGATGAAATGGAAAGTGAAACAGAGTTCTGCAAAACTGTGAGGGCTTTTGATTAGAAATTCCTTTAAAAAACACAAACCCACCACCAACAAAAAACAAAATCCCAACTCCTGGGGCAGGCGGAGGTCCTTCTTCTGGTTCCCCCTCTACTGCCACAGCATCCTGGCCAGAATTCACCCCTGGGATCTGTACGCTGGCAAACAGCCCTGTGTCTTTGCAGCATGCTTGTCTGAGATTCTCCCTTCCTTTGCAGAAACCCACTGTTTCTTGGGGCACCACGCAAATCCCTTCTGCCAGCATGAGGAGGAAGGTGACCAGCCCAGATCTCATAGAGGGGATGATGGGGAACTGGAAAGAGGATGGCGAATCATCCTCAGAGAAGGAGGGTGACAACTCGCTGGAGATACCCCCAAAAAGGTAAGTATGGAGCAAGTCGTGCCAAGGCCTGGGGCAGCTGAGTAGCACTGACCCATCTGCAGGGTCAAGGATCCAAATCCCTGATCCGTGGCTCTCCTCTGAGCTGTCAAGCCATGGGGAGACCTGGGGTCAGGAGCCCCCAACTCCAGGTGCCTTTCTGCAGCCCAAAGCAAATGCCTAAACCTCATGCTGTGGGCACCAGTGAGACTCTGTGTGCAGGGCCTGGGGAAGGTGAGAGGCAGGAAGGTTTCAGCCAGAGCGTGAGTGAGGGTTTCTTCCTGTTGTTCTAGGCCAATTTCCCCAGGGACAAGCCAGGCCCTGCTCGAGATAGTGCCGTGCATCCTGGGACAGGTTGACCGAAGTCGGAGGGGACACAGGCATGAAGAGAGGCATCGGGAAGATAAGCTGCAGTGGTAAATATATCCAGATATGGGTGGTGTTTCCCCTCAGGCAACGCCCTTGCTTCCACCCCCAGCAGCAGCAGGGGAAAGAAGGGCTGTTCCCAACACACACTTCCCCAGTAGAGCCACCTTCTGCTGCAGAGCGGGGTGCCCAGCCTGGGAGCAAAGGATGGCAATCTTCCCTGTGCTCCCACTAACTCCTCTTGCTGTGTGTCTGCAGTGAGCTGGCTGTTTTGAAGTGGAGAATGTGCAGGAAAAAGAAGAGCCAAGGCAATGACACTGCTGTGGCTGGACCCCAACCTGCACAAACTATTTGTGACAGTCCTGAGAGAGCAGGACAGGTACATGATAGACAGTGATGTAATTCTTGTCTCATAATTCATTGTAGAAAAGCACCGTTATATGGCTACAGAGTCTGAAATAGCTAATCTGTACTCATTTGAACATTAAGTGATTTCTTCTGGAGCTTCCTTTAAACCACGTATCTTCAGTTTGTCTTTTTGGAGTCATTTGAACATTAAGTGATTTCTTCTGGAGCTTCCTTTAAACCACGTGTGTTCAGTTGTTTGTCTTTTTGGAGTGTGTTCTTTGCTCCCGTCATCTTATGCAACATATCAGACCATCTTCCTTGGCACCATTCTTCATGGAGATAAAAAGGCACTGTTCATAATGCAAATAAAAATGCCAGGCTTTTCTAGGGTAGGAAATAATTTCTATTCAGATCATTGTTCAGTTTGTGCTTTGGTTGTGCCTGTTATAAGTGAGGAGCAGACATGGCTGATAGAAAGGCTAAAGACAAGGGGCAGAAGAGAGGGTGAGAACTAAAAAAATCCCACAAAGCACAGATGAGACTCCCACTGCTACTGTTGCATTTCTGTGACCCTTCAGGAATTCTACTCTCTGCCTGTGAGGAAAGATCAAAGTAAACACTGGGAAGCCTTACGTAAGAAGTACCTGAAGACAGCAAGGACAAGGTCGCCTTCATCAACAGCAAGAAGGGAAAGGGAACATCTGTGGAAGGCCCAGGTACCAGAAACCTTGTGAAACACGCAGTAAAATAGCATTTCTCTCCTCCAGAAGAGCTGAGCTTTGAAGGTCTCCAAGTCAGCATGGCATCATTGCTGCAAAATTGCAGGGCAGGTGACTCCTGTCTGTCATGCTTGCCTGCTTATTACTGTAAGGGAGATGTAGTTAGAAGAAGCCAAAGGGCAAAGCCAGCAATCTGCCATGGTGAGCACATACACTGATCATCCCTCCCCCGAACTCAGACAAGCTCTGTTTCAGGTATCTGCACTTGCATTTGGACACATCTGTTCACAGTCCAATGACCTGAGCCATACCTAGACTACCTATAAGGCAGCTAGTTCTTTTATTTAGTCTTCACTGCATTGGAATGATCAGGAACATTATTCGTAATAGGAAGGCACATTTTCTGGAAGTTTAGTTTTTAACCGAAGCACTAGGATTTCCTTCCAAGCATGCTGACATTAAAAAAAGTTCTGCTTGTCTCAATGCACAAGGGATGAAGTCTTTAACTTCACTGGACAAAAAGATTTGAGAAGGAGTGTTGTAAACATGCCTTTGCAGCACTACAGGCCTTCAGTGCTGATCAGTGGTATGGCCTCTGCCCACACTTCCATCTAAACTGCATGCTACTTTTTGCCCCTGCATAGTGGTAGAAACTGTATCTGTTGAGATATTATGGCTAGGTGCTGGATGAAATGGAAAGTGAAAAAGAGTTCTGCAAAACTGTGAGGGCTTTTGATTAGAAATTCCTTTAAAAAACCAAAACCACCACCAACAAAAAACAAAATCCCAACTCCTGGGGCAGGCGGAGGTCCTTCTTCTGGTTCCCCCTCTACTGCCACAGCATCCTGGCCAGAATTCACCCCTGGGATCTGTACGCTGGCAAACAGCCCTGTGTCTTTGCAGCATGCTTGTCTGAGATTCTCCCTTCCTTTGCAGAAACCCACTGTTTCTTGGGGCACCACGCAAATCCCTTCTGCCAGCATGAGGAGGAAGGTGACCAGCCCAGATCTCATAGAGGGAATGATGGGGAACTGGAAAGAGGATGGCGAATCATCCTCAGAGAAGGAGGGTGACAACTCGCTGGAGATACCCCCAAAAAGGTAAGTATGGAGCAAGTCGTGCCAAGGCCTGGGGCAGCTGAGTAGCACTGACCCATCTGCAGGGTCAAGGATCCAAATCCCTGATCCGTGGCTCTCCTCTGAGCTGTCAAGCCATGGGGAGACCTGGGGTCAGGAGCCCCCAACTCCAGGTGCCTTTCTGCAGCCCAAAGCAAATGCCTAAACCTCATGCTGTGGGCACCAGTGAGACTCTGTGTGCAGGGCCTGGGGAAGGTGAGAGGCAGGAAGGTTTCAGCCAGAGCGTGAGTGAGGGTTTCTTCCTGTTGTTCTAGGCCAATTTCCCCAGGGACAAGCCAGGCCCTGCTCGAGATAGTGCCGTGCATCCTGGGACAGGTTGACCGAAGTCGGAGGGGACACAGGCATGAAGAGAGGCATCGGGAAGATAAGCTGCAGTGGTAAATATATCCAGATATGGGTGGTGTTTCCCCTCAGGCAACGCCCTTGCTTCCACCCCCAGCAGCAGCAGGGGAAAGAAGGGCTGTTCCCAACACACACTTCCCCAGTAGAGCCACCTTCTGCTGCAGAGCGGGGTGCCCAGCCTGGGAGCAAAGGATGGCAATCTTCCCTGTGCTCCCACTAACTCCTCTTGCTGTGTGTCTGCAGTGAGCTGGCTGTTTTGAAGTGGAGAATGTGCAGGAAAAAGAAGAGCCAAGGCAATGACACTCCTGTGGCTGGACCCCAACCTGCACAAACTATTTGTGACAGTCCTGAGAGAGCAGGACAGGTACATGATAGACAGTGATGTAATTCTTGTCTCATAATTCATTGTAGAAAAGCACCGTTATATGGCTACAGAGTCTGAAATAGCTAATCTGTACTCATTTGAACATTAAGTGATTTCTTCTGGAGCTTCCTTTAAACCACGTATCTTCAGTTGTTTGTCTTTTTGGAGTGTGTTCTTTGCTCCCATCATCTTATGCAACATATCAGACCGTCTTCCTTGGCACCATTCTTAATGGAGATAAAAAGGCACTGTTCATAATGCAAATAAAAATGCCAGGCTTTTCTAGGGTAGGAAATAATTTCTATTCAGATCATTGTTCAGTTTGTGCTTTGGTTGTGCCTGTTATAAGTGAGGAGCAGACATGGCTGATAGAAAGGCTAAAGACAAGGGGCAGAAGAGAGGGTGAGAACTAAAAAAATCCCACAAAGCACAGATGAGACTCCCACTGCTACTGTTGCATTTCTGTGACCCTTCAGGAATTCTACTCTCTCCCTGTGAGGAAAGATCAAAGTAAACACTGGGAAGCCTTACGTAAGAAGTACCTGAAGACAGCAAGGACAAGGTCGCCTTCATCAACAGCAAGAAGGGAAAGGGAACATCTGTGGAAGGCCCAGGTACCAGAAACCTTGTGAAACACGCAGTAAAATAGCATTTCTCTCCTCCAGAAGAGCTGAGCTTTGAAGGTCTCCAAGTCAGCATGGCATCATTGCTGCAAAATTGCAGGGCAGGTGACTCCTGTCTGTCATGCTTGCCTGCTTATTACTGTAAGGGAGATGTAGTTAGAAGAAGCCAAAGGGCAAAGCCAGCAATCTGCCATGGTGAGCACATACACTGATCATCCCTCCCCCGAACTCAGACAAGCTCTGTTTCAGGTATCTGCACTTGCATTTGGACACATCTGTTCACAGTCCAATGACCTGAGCCATACCTAGACTACCTATAAGGCAGCTAGTTCTTTTATTTAGTCTTCACTGCATTGGAATGATCAGGAACATTATTCGTAATAGGAAGGCACATTTTCTGGAAGTTTAGTTTTTAACCGAAGCACTAGGATTTCCTTCCAAGCATGCTGACATTAAAAAAAGTTCTGCTTGTCTCAATGCACAAGGGATGAAGTCTTTAACTTCACTGGACAAAAAGATTTGAGAATGAGTGTTGTAAACATGCCTTTGCAGCACTACAGGCCTTCAGTGCTGATCAGTGGTATGGCCTCTGCCCACACTTCCATCTAAACTGCATGCTACTTTTTGCCCCTGCATGGTGGTAGAAACTGTATCTGTTGAGATATTATGGCTAGGTGCTGGATGAAATGGAAAGTGAAACAGAGTTCTGCAAAACTGTGAGGGCTTTTGATTAGAAATTCCTTTAAAAAACACAAACCCACCACCAACAAAAAACAAAATCCCAACTCCTGGGGCAGGCGGAGGTCCTTCTTCTGGTTCCCCCTCTACTGCCACAGCATCCTGGCCAGAATTCACCCCTGGGATCTGTACGCTGGCAAACAGCCCTGTGTCTTTGCAGCATGCTTGTCTGAGATTCTCCCTTCCTTTGCAGAAACCCACTGTTTCTTGGGGCACCACGCAAATCCCTTCTGCCAGCATGAGGAGGAAGGTGACCAGCCCAGATCTCATAGAGGGGATGATGGGGAACTGGAAAGAGGATGGCGAATCATCCTCAGAGAAGGAGGGTGACAACTCACTGGAGATACCCCCAAAAAGGTAAGTATGGAGCAAGTCGTGCCAAGGCCTGGGGCAGCTGAGTAGCACTGACCCATCTGCAGGGTCAAGGATCCAAATCCCTGATCCATGGCTCTCCTCTGAGCTGTCAAGCCATGGGGAGACCTGGGGTCAGGAGCCCCCAACTCCAGGTGCCTTTCTGCAGCCCAAAGCAAATGCCTAAACCTCATGCTGTGGGCACCAGTGAGACTCTGTGTGCAGGGCCTGGGGAAGGTGAGAGGCAGGAAGGTTTCAGCCAGAGCGTGAGTGAGGGTTTCTTCCTGTTGTTCTAGGCCAATTTCCCCAGGGACAAGCCAGGCCCTGCTCGAGATAGTGCCGTGCATCCTGGGACAGGTTGACCGAAGTCGGAGGGGACACAGACATGAAGAGAGGGATCGGGAAGATAAGCTGCAGTGGTAAATATATCCAGATATGGGTGGTGTTTCCCCTCAGGCAACGCCCTTGCTTCCACCCCCAGCAGCAGCAGGGGAAAGAAGGGCTGTTCCCAACACACACTTCCCCAGTAGAGCCACCTTCTGCTGCAGAGCGGGGTGCCCAGCCTGGGAGCAAAGGATGGCAATCTTCCCTGTGCTCCCACTAACTCCTCTTGCTGTGTGTCTGCAGTGAGCTGGCTGTTTTGAAGTGGAGAATGTGCAGGAAAAAGAAGAGCCAAGGCAATGACACTCCTGTGGCTGGACCCCAACTTGCACAAACTATTTGTGACAGTCCTGAGAGAGCAGGACAGGTACATGATAGACAGTGATGTAATTCTTGTCTCATAATTCATTGTAGAAAAGCACCGTTATATGGCTACAGAGTCTGAAATAGCTAATCTGTACTCATTTGAACATTAAGTGATTTCTTCTGGAGCTTCCTTTAAACCACGTATCTTCAGTTTGTCTTTTTGGAGTCATTTGAACATTAAGTGATTTCTTCTGGAGCTTCCTTTAAACCACGTGTGTTCAGTTGTTTGTCTTTTTGGAGTGTGTTCTTTGCTCCCGTCATCTTATGCAACATATCAGACCATCTTCCTTGGCACCATTCTTCATGGAGATAAAAAGGCACTGTTCATAATGCAAATAAAAATGCCAGGCTTTTCTAGGGTAGGAAATAATTTCTATTCAGATCATTGTTCAGTTTGTGCTTTGGTTGTGCCTGTTATAAGTGAGGAGCAGACATGGCTGATAGAAAGGCTAAGGACAAGGGGCAGAAGAGAGGGTGAGAACTAAAAAAATCCCACAAAGCACAGATGAGACTCCCACTGCTACTGTTGCATTTCTGTGACCCTTCAGGAATTCTACTCTCTGCCTGTGAGGAAAGATCAAAGTAAACACTGGGAAGCCTTACGTAAGAAGTACCTGAAGACAGCAAGGACAAGGTCGCCTTCATCAACAGCAAGAAGGGAAAGGGAACATCTGTGGAAGGCCCAGGTACCAGAAACCTTGTGAAACACGCAGTAAAATAGCATTTCTCTCCTCCAGAAGAGCTGAGCTTTGAAGGTCTCCAAGTCAGCATGGCATCATTGCTGCAAAATTGCAGGGCAGGTGACTCCTGTCTGTCATGCTTGCCTGCTTATTACTGTAAGGGAGATGTAGTTAGAAAAAGCCAAAGGGCAAAGCCAGCAATCTGCCATGGTGAGCACATACACTGATCATCCCTCCCCCGAACTCAGACAAGCTCTGTTTCAGGTATCTGCACTTGCATTTGGACACATCTGTTCACAGTCCAATGACCTGAGCCATACCTAGACTACCTATAAGGCAGCTAGTTCTTTTATTTAGTCTTCACTGCATTGGAATGATCAGGAACATTATTCGTAATAGGAAGGCACATTTTCTGGAAGTTTAGTTTTTAACCGAAGCACTAGGATTTCCTTCCAAGCATGCTGACATTAAAAAAAGTTCTGCTTGTCTCAATGCACAAGGGATGAAGTCTTTAACTTCACTGGACAAAAAGATTTGAGAAGGAGTGTTGTAAACATGCCTTTGCAGCACTACAGGCCTTCAGCGCTGATCAGTGGTATGGCCTCTGCCCACACTTCCATCTAAACTGCATGCTACTTTTTGCCCCTGCATGGTGGTAGAACCTGTATCTGTTGAGATATTATGGCTAGGTGCTGGATGAAATGGAAAGTGAAAAAGAGTTCTGCAAAACTGTGAGGGCTTTTGATTAGAAATTCCTTTAAAAAACACAAAACCACCACCAACAAAAAACAAAATCCCAACTCCTGGGGCAGGCGGAGGTCCTTCTTCTGGTTCCCCCTCTACTGCCACAGCATCCTGGCCAGAATTCACCCCTGGGATCTGTACGCTGGCAAACAGCCCTGTGTCTTTGCAGCATGCTTGTCTGAGATTCTCCCTTCCTTTGCAGAAACCCACTGTTTCTTGGGGCACCACGCAAATCCCTTCTGCCAGCATGAGGAGGAAGGTGACCAGCCCAGATCTCATAGAGGGGATGATGGGGAACTGGAAAGAGGATGGCGAATCATCCTCAGAGAAGGAGGGTGACAACTCACTGGAGATACCCCCAAAAAGGTAAGTATGGAGCAAGTCGTGCCAAGGCCTGGGGCAGCTGAGTAGCACTGACCCATCTGCAGGGTCAAGGATCCAAATCCCTGATCCGTGGCTCTCCTCTGAGCTGTCAAGCCATGGGGAGACCTGGGGTCAGGAGCCCCCAACTCCAGGTGCCTTTCTGCAGCCCAAAGCAAATGCCTAAACCTCATGCTGTGGGCACCAGTGAGACTCTGTGTGCAGGGCCTGGGGAAGGTGAGAGGCAGGAAGGTTTCAGCCAGAGCGTGAGTGAGGGTTTCTTCCTGTTGTTCTAGGCCAATTTCCCCAGGGACAAGCCAGGCCCTGCTCGAGATAGTGCCGTGCATCCTGAGACAGGTTGACCGAAGTCGGAGGGGACACAGGCATGAAGAGAGGGATCGGGAAGATAAGCTGCAGTGGTAAATATATCCAGATATGGGTGATGTTTCCCCTCAGGCAACGCCCTTGCTTCCACCCCCAGCAGCAGCAGGGGAAAGAAGGGCTGTTCCCAACACACACTTCCCCAGTAGAGCCACCTTCTGCTGCAGAGCGGGGTGCCCAGCCTGGGAGCAAAGGATGGCAATCTTCCCTGTGCTCCCACTAACTCCTCTTGCTGTGTGTCTGCAGTGAGCTGGCTGTTTTGAAGTGGAGAATGTGCAGGAAAAAGAAGAGCCAAGGCAATGACACTCCTGTGGCTGGACCCCAACCTGCACAAACTATTTGTGACAGTCATGAGAGAGCAGGACAGGTACATGATAGACAGTGATGTAATTCTTGTCTCATAATTCATTGTAGAAAAGCACCGTTATATGGCTACAGAGTCTGAAATAGCTAATCTGTACTCATTTGAACATTAAGTGATTTCTTCTGGAGCTTCCTTTAAACCACGTATGTTCAGTTGTTTGTCTTTTTGGAGTGTGTTCTTTGCTCCCGTCATCTTATGCAACATATCAGACCATCTTCCTTGGCACCATTCTTCATGGAGATAAAAAGGCACTGTTCATAATGCAAATAAAAATGCCAGGCTTTTCTAGGGTAGGAAATAATTTCTATTCAGATCATTGTTCAGTTTGTGCTTTGGTTGTGCCTGTTATAAGTGAGGAGCAGACATGGCTGATAGAAAGGCTAAAGACAAGGGGCAGAAGAGAGGGTGAGAACTAAAAAAATCCCACAAAGCACAGATGAGACTCCCACTGCTACTGTTGCATTTCTGTGACCCTTCAGGAATTCTACTCTCTGCCTGTGAGGAAAGATCAAAGTAAACACTGGGAAGCCTTACGTAAGAAGTACCTGAAGACAGCAAGGACAAGGTCGCCTTCATCAACAGCAAGAAGGGAAAGGGAACATCTGTGGAAGGCCCAGGTACCAGAAACCTTGTGAAACACGCAGTAAAATAGCATTTCTCTCCTCCAGAAGAGCTGAGCTTTGAAGGTCTCCAAGTCAGCATGGCATCATTGCTGCAAAATTGCAGGGCAGGTGACTCCTATCTGTCATGCTTGCCTGCTTATTACTGTAAGGGAGATGTAGTTAGAAAAAGCCAAAGGGCAAAGCCAGCAATCTGCCATGGTGAGCACATACACTGATCATCCCTCCCCCGAACTCAGACAAGCTCTGTTTCAGGTATCTGCACTTGCATTTGGACACATCTGTTCACAGTCCAATGACCTGAGCCATACCTAGACTACCTATAAGGCAGCTAGTTCTTTTATTTAGTCTTCACTGCATTGGAATGATCAGGAACATTATTCGTAATAGGAAGGCACATTTTCTGGAAGTTTAGTTTTTAACCGAAGCACTAGGATTTCCTTCCAAGCATGCTGACATTAAAAAAAGTTCTGCTTGTCTCAATGCACAAGGGATGAAGTCTTTAACTTCACTGGACAAAAAGATTTGAGAAGGAGTGTTGTAAACATGCCTTTGCAGCACTACAGGCCTTCAGTGCTGATCAGTGGTATGGCCTCTGCCCACACTTCCATCTAAACTGCATGCTACTTTTTGCCCCTGGATGGTGGTAGAAACTGTATCTGTTGAGATATTATGGCTAGGTGCTGGATGAAATGGAAAGTAAAAAAGAGTTCTGCAAAACTGTGAGGGCTTTTGATTAGAAATTCCTTTAAAAAACACAAACCCACCACCAACAAAAAACAAAATCCCAACTCCTGGGGCAGGCGGAGGTCCTTCTTCTGGTTCCCCCTCTACTGCCACAGCATCCTGGCCAGAATTCATCCCTGGGATCTGTACGCTGGCAAACAGCCCTGTGTCTTTGCAGCATGCTTGTCTGAGATTCTCCCTTCCTTTGCAGAAACCCACTGTTTCTTGGGGCACCACGCAAATCCCTTCTGCCAGCATGAGGAGGAAGGTGACCAGCCCAGATCTCATAGAGGGAATGATGGGGAACTGGAAAGAGGATGGCGAATCATCCTCAGAGAAGGAGGGTGACAACTCACTGGAGATACCCCCAAAAAGGTAAGCATGGAGCAAGTCGTGCCAAGGCCTGGGGCAGCTGAGTAGCACTGACCCATCTGCAGGGTCAAGGATCCAAATCCCTGATCCATGGCTCTCCTCTGAGCTGTCAAGCCATGGGGAGACCTGGGGTCAGGAGCCCCCAACTCCAGGTGCCTTTCTGCAGCCCAAAGCAAATGCCTAAACCTCATGCTGTGGGCACCAGTGAGACTCTGTGTGCAGGGCCTGGGGAAGGTGAGAGGCAGGAAGGTTTCAGCCAGAGCGTGAGTGAGGGTTTCTTCCTGTTGTTCTAGGCCAATTTCCCCAGGGACAAGCCAGGCCCTGCTCGAGATAGTGCCGTGCATCCTGGGACAGGTTGACCGAAGTCGGAGGGGACACAGGCATGAAGAGAGGCATCGGGAAGATAAGCTGCAGTGGTAAATATATCCAGATATGGGTGGTGTTTCCCCTCAGGCAACGCCCTTGCTTCCACCCCCAGCAGCAGCAGGGGAAAGAAGGGCTGTTCCCAACACACACTTCCCCAGTAGAGCCACCTTCTGCTGCAGAGCGGGGTGCCCAGCCTGGGAGCAAAGGATGGCAATCTTCCCTGTGCTCCCACTAACTCCTCTTGCTGTGTGTCTGCAGTGAGCTGGCTGTTTTGAAGTGGAGAATGTGCAGGAAAAAGAAGAGCCAAGGCAATGACACTCCTGTGGCTGGACCCCAACCTGCACAAACTATTTGTGACAGTCCTGAGAGAGCAGGACAGGTCCATGATAGACAGTGCTGTAATTCTTGTCTCATAATTCATTGTAGAAAAGCACCGTTATATGGCTACAGAGTCTGAAATAGCTAATCTGTACTCATTTGAACATTAAGTGATTTCTTCTGGAGCTTCCTTTAAACCACGTATCTTCAGTTGTTTGTCTTTTTGGAGTGTGTTCTTTGCTCCCGTCATCTTATGCAACATATCAGACCGTCTTCCTTGGCACCATTCTTCATGGAGATAAAAAGGCACTGTTCATAATGCAAATAAAAATGCCAGGCTTTTCTAGGGTAGGAAATAATTTCTATTCAGATCATTGTTCAGTTTGTGCTTTGGTTGTGCCTGTTATAAGTGAGGAGCAGACATGGCTGATAGAAAGGCTAAAGACAAGGGGCAGAAGAGAGGGTGAGAACTAAAAAAATCCCACAAAGCACAGATGAGACTCCCACTGCTACTGTTGCATTTCTGTGACCCTTCAGGAATTCTACTCTCTGCCTGTGAGGAAAGATCAAAGTAAACACTGGGAAGCCTTACGTAAGAAGTACCTGAAGACAGCAAGGACAAGGTCGCCTTCCTCAACAGCAAGAAGGGAAAGGGAACATCTGTGGAAGGCCCAGGTACCAGAAACCTTGTGAAACACGCAGTAAAATAGCATTTCTCTCCTCCAGAAGAGCTGAGCTTTGAAGGTCTCCAAGTCAGCATGGCATCATTGCTGCAAAATTGCAGGGCAGGTGACTCCTATCTGTCATGCTTGCCTGCTTATTACTGTAAGGGAGATGTAGTTAGAAAAAGCCAAAGGGCAAAGCCAGCAATCTGCCATGGTGAGCACATACACTGATCATCCCTCCCCCGAACTCAGACAAGCTCTGTTTCAGGTATCTGCACTTGCATTTGGACACATCTGTTCACAGTCCAATGACCTGAGCCATACCTAGACTACCTATAAGGCAGCTAGTTCTTTTATTTAGTCTTCACTGTACTGGAATGATCAGGAACATTATTCGTAATAGGAAGGCACATTTTCTGGAAGTTTAGTTTTTAACCGAAGCACTAGGATTTCCATCCAAGCATGCTGACATTAAAAAAAGTTCTGCTTGTCTCAATGCACAAGGGATGAAGTCTTTAACTTCACTGGACAAAAAGATTTGAGAAGGAGTGTTGTAAACATGCCTTTGCAGCACTACAGGCCTTCAGTGCTGATCAGTGGTATGGCCTCTGCCCACACTTCCATCTAAACTGCATGCTACTTTTTGCCCCTGCATAGTGGTAGAAACTGTATCTGTTGAGATATTATGGCTAGGTGCTGGATGAAATGGAAAGTGAAACAGAGTTCTGCAAAACTGTGAGGGCTTTTGATTAGAAATTCCTTTAAAAAACACAAACCCACCACCAACAAAAAACAAAATCCCAACTCCTGGGGCAGGCGGAGGTCCTTCTTCTGGTTCCCCCTCTACTGCCACAGCATCCTGGCCAGAATTCACCCCTGGGATCTGTACGCTGGCAAACAGCCCTGTGTCTTTGCAGCATGCTTGTCTGAGATTCTCCCTTCCTTTGCAGAAACCCACTGTTTCTTGGGGCACCATGCAAATCCCTTCTGCCAGCATGAGGAGGAAGGTGACCAGCCCAGATCTCATAGAGGGAATGATGGGGAACTGGAAAGAGGATGGCGAATCATCCTCAGAGAAGGAGGGTGACAACTCACTGGAGATACCCCCAAAAAGGTAAGTATGGAGCAAGTCGTGCCAAGGCCTGGGGCAGCTGAGTAGCACTGACCCATCTGCAGGGTCAAGGATCCAAATCCCTGATCCATGGCTCTCCTCTGAGCTGTCAAGCCATGGGGAGACCTGGGGTCAGGAGCCCCCAACTCCAGGTGCCTTTCTGCAGCCCAAAGCAAATGCCTAAACCTCATGCTGTGGGCACCAGTGAGACTCTGTGTGCAGGGCCTGGGGAAGGTGAGAGGCAGGAAGGTTTCAGCCAGAGCGTGAGTGAGGGTTTCTTCCTGTTGTTCTAGGCCAATTTCCCCAGGGACAAGCCAGGCCCTGCTCGAGATAGTGCCGTGCATCCTGGGACAGGTTGACCGAAGTCGGAGGGGACACAGGCATGAAGAGAGGGATCGGGAAGATAAGCTGAAGTGGTAAATATATCCAGATATGGGTGGTGTTTCCCCTCAGGCAACGCCCTTGCTTCCACCCCCAGCAGCAGCAGGGGAAAGAAGGGCTGTTCCCAACACACACTTCCCCAGTAGAGCCACCTTCTGCTGCAGAGCGGGGTGCCCAGCCTGGGAGCAAAGGATGGCAATCTTCCCTGTGCTCCCACTAACTCCTCTTGCTGTGTGTCTGCAGTGAGCTGGCTGTTTTGAAGTGGAGAATGTGCAGGAAAAAGAAAAGCCAAGGCAATGACACTGCTGTGGCTGGACCCCAACCTGCACAAACTATTTGTGACAGTCCTGAGAGAGCAGGACAGGTACATGATAGACAGTGATGTAATTCTTGTCTCATAATTCATTGTAGAAAAGCACCGTTATATGGCTACAGAGTCTGAAATAGCTAATCTGTACTCATTTGAACATTAAGTGATTTCTTCTGGAGCTTCCTTTAAACCACGTATGTTCAGTTGTTTGTCTTTTTGGAGTGTGTTCTTTGCTCCCGTCATCTTATGCAACATATCAGACCATCTTCCTTGGCACCATTCTTCATGGAGATAAAAAGGCACTGTTCATAATGCAAATAAAAATGCCAGGCTTTTCTAGGGTAGGAAATAATTTCTATTCAGATCATTGTTCAGTTTGTGCTTTGGTTGTGCCTGTTATAAGTGAGGAGCAGACATGGCTGATAGACAGGCTAAAGACAAGGGGCAGAAGAGAGGGTGAGAACTAAAAAAATCCCACAAAGCACAGATGAGACTCCCACTGCTACTGTTGCATTTCTGTGACCCTTCAGGAATTCTACTCTCTCCCTGTGAGGAAAGATCAAAGTAAACACTGGGAAGCCTTACGTAAGAAGTACCTGAAGACAGCAAGGACAAGGTCGCCTTCATCAACAGCAAGAAGGGAAAGGGAACATGTGTGGAAGGCCCAGGTACCAGAAACCTTGTGAAACACGCAGTAAAATAGCATTTCTCTCCTCCAGAAGAGCTGAGCTTTGAAGGTCTCCAAGTCAGCATGGCATCATTGCTGCAAAATTGCAGGGCAGGTGACTCCTGTCTGTCATGCTTGCCTGCTTATTACTGTAAGGGAGATGTAGTTAGAAAAAGCCAAAGGGCAAAGCCAGCAATCTGCCATGGTGAGCACATACACTGATCATCCCTCCCCCGAACTCAGACAAGCTCTGTTTCAGGTATCTGCACTTGCATTTGGACACATCTGTTCACAGTCCAATGACCTGAGCCATACCTAGACTACCTATAAGGCAGCTAGTTCTTTTATTTAGTCTTCACTGCATTGGAATGATCAGGAACATTATTCGTAATAGGAAGGCACATTTTCTGGAAGTTTAGTTTTTAACCGAAGCACTAGGATTTCCTTCCAAGCATGCTGACATTAAAAAAAGTTCTGCTTGTCTCAATGCACAAGGGATGAAGTCTTTAACTTCACTGGACAAAAAGATTTGAGAAGGAGTGTTGTAAACATGCCTTTGCAGCACTACAGGCCTTCAGCGCTGATCAGTGGTATGGCCTCTGCCCACACTTCCATCTAAACTGCATGCTACTTTTTGCCCCTGCATGGTGGTAGAACCTGTATCTGTTGAGATATTATGGCTAGGTGCTGGATGAAATGGAAAGTGAAAAAGAGTTCTGCAAAACTGTGAGGGCTTTTGATTAGAAATTCCTTTAAAAAACACAAAACCACCACCAACAAAAAACAAAATCCCAACTCCTGGGGCAGGCGGAGGTCCTTCTTCTGGTTCCCCCTCTACTGCCACAGCATCCTGGCCAGAATTCACCCCTGGGATCTGTACGCTGGCAAACAGCCCTGTGTCTTTGCAGCATGCTTGTCTGAGATTCTCCCTTCCTTTGCAGAAACCCACTGTTTCTTGGGGCACCACGCAAATCCCTTCTGCCAGCATGAGGAGGAAGGTGACCAGCCCAGATCTCATAGAGGGGATGATGGGGAACTGGAAAGAGGATGGCGAATCATCCTCAGAGAAGGAGGGTGACAACTCACTGGAGATACCCCCAAAAAGGTAAGTATGGAGCAAGTCGTGCCAAGGCCTGGGGCAGCTGAGTAGCACTGACCCATCTGCAGGGTCAAGGATCCAAATCCCTGATCCATGGCTCTCCTCTGAGCTGTCAAGCCATGGGGAGACCTGGGGTCAGGAGCCCCCAACTCCAGGTGCCTTTCTGCAGCCCAAAGCAAATGCCTAAACCTCATGCTGTGGGCACCAGTGAGACTCTGT
This sequence comes from Dromaius novaehollandiae, assembly GCF_036370855.1. Classification (NCBI taxonomy): domain Eukaryota; kingdom Metazoa; phylum Chordata; class Aves; order Casuariiformes; family Dromaiidae; genus Dromaius; species Dromaius novaehollandiae. Next base: position 442,233 of record NC_088117.1, read on the forward strand.
GTGCAGGGCCTGGGGAAGGTGAGAGGCAGGAAGGTTTCAGCCAGAGCGTGAGTGAGGGTTTCTTCCTGTTGTTCTAGGCCAATTTCCCCAGGGACAAGCCAGGCCCTGCTCGAGATAGTGCCGTGCATCCTGAGACAGGTTGACCGAAGTCGGAGGGGACACAGGCATGAAGAGAGGGATCGGGAAGATAAGCTGCAGTGGTAAATATATCCAGATATGGGTGATGTTTCCCCTCAGGCAACGCCCTTGCTTCCACCCCCAGCAGCAGCAGGGGAAAGAAGGGCTGTTCCCAACACACACTTCCCCAGTAGAGCCACCTTCTGCTGCAGAGCGGGGTGCCCAGCCTGGGAGCAAAGGATGGCAATCTTCCCTGTGCTCCCACTAACTCCTCTTGCTGTGTGTCTGCAGTGAGCTGGCTGTTTTGAAGTGGAGAATGTGCAGGAAAAAGAAGAGCCAAGGCAATGACACTCCTGTGGCTGGACCCCAACCTGCACAAACTATTTGTGACAGTCCTGAGAGAGCAGGACAGGTCCATGATAGACAGTGCTGTAATTCTTGTCTCATAATTCATTGTAGAAAAGCACCGTTATATGGCTACAGAGTCTGAAATAGCTAATCTGTACTCATTTGAACATTAAGTGATTTCTTCTGGAGCTTCCTTTAAACCACGTATCTTCAGTTGTTTGTCTTTTTGGAGTGTGTTCTTTGCTCCCGTCATCTTATGCAACATATCAGACCGTCTTCCTTGGCACCATTCTTCATGGAGATAAAAAGGCACTGTTCATAATGCAAATAAAAATGCCAGGCTTTTCTAGGGTAGGAAATAATTTCTATTCAGATCATTGTTCAGTTTGTGCTTTGGTTGTGCCTGTTATAAGTGAGGAGCAGACATGGCTGATAGAAAGGCTAAAGACAAGGGGCAGAAGAGAGGGTGAGAACTAAAAAAATCCCACAAAGCACAGATGAGACTCCCACTGCTACTGTTGCATTTCTGTGACCCTTCAGGAATTCTACTCTCTGCCTGTGAGGAAAGATCAAAGTAAACACTGGGAAGCCTTACGTAAGAAGTACCTGAAGACAGCAAGGACAAGGTCGCCTTCCTCAACAGCAAGAAGGGAAAGGGAACATCTGTGGAAGGCCCAGGTACCAGAAACCTTGTGAAACACGCAGTAAAATAGCATTTCTCTCCTCCAGAAGAGCTGAGCTTTGAAGGTCTCCAAGTCAGCATGGCATCATTGCTGCAAAATTGCAGGGCAGGTGACTCCTATCTGTCATGCTTGCCTGCTTATTACTGTAAGGGAGATGTAGTTAGAAAAAGCCAAAGGGCAAAGCCAGCAATCTGCCATGGTGAGCACATACACTGATCATCCCTCCCCCGAACTCAGACAAGCTCTGTTTCAGGTATCTGCACTTGCATTTGGACACATCTGTTCACAGTCCAATGACCTGAGCCATACCTAGACTACCTATAAGGCAGCTAGTTCTTTTATTTAGTCTTCACTGTACTGGAATGATCAGGAACATTATTCGTAATAGGAAGGCACATTTTCTGGAAGTTTAGTTTTTAACCGAAGCACTAGGATTTCCATCCAAGCATGCTGACATTAAAAAAAGTTCTGCTTGTCTCAATGCACAAGGGATGAAGTCTTTAACTTCACTGGACAAAAAGATTTGAGAAGGAGTGTTGTAAACATGCCTTTGCAGCACTACAGGCCTTCAGCGCTGATCAGTGGTATGGCCTCTGCCCACACTTCCATCTAAACTGCATGCTACTTTTTGCCCCTGCATAGTGGTAGAAACTGTATCTGTTGAGATATTATGGCTAGGTGCTGGATGAAATGGAAAGTGAAACAGAGTTCTGCAAAACTGTGAGGGCTTTTGATTAGAAATTCCTTTAAAAAACACAAACCCACCACCAACAAAAAACAAAATCCCAACTCCTGGGGCAGGCGGAGGTCCTTCTTCTGGTTCCCCCTCTACTGCCACAGCATCCTGGCCAGAATTCACCCCTGGGATCTGTACGCTGGCAAACAGCCCTGTGTCTTTGCAGCATGCTTGTCTGAGATTCTCCCTTCCTTTGCAGAAACCCACTGTTTCTTGGGGCACCATGCAAATCCCTTCTGCCAGCATGAGGAGGAAGGTGACCAGCCCAGATCTCATAGAGGGAATGATGGGGAACTGGAAAGAGGATGGCGAATCATCCTCAGAGAAGGAGGGTGACAACTCACTGGAGATACCCCCAAAAAGGTAAGTATGGAGCAAGTCGTGCCAAGGCCTGGGGCAGCTGAGTAGCACTGACCCATCTGCAGGGTCAAGGATCCAAATCCCTGATCCATGGCTCTCCTCTGAGCTGTCAAGCCATGGGGAGACCTGGGGTCAGGAGCCCCCAACTCCAGGTGCCTTTCTGCAGCCCAAAGCAAATGCCTAAACCTCATGCTGTGGGCACCAGTGAGACTCTGTGTGCAGGGCCTGGGGAAGGTGAGAGGCAGGAAGGTTTCAGCCAGAGCGTGAGTGAGGGTTTCTTCCTGTTGTTCTAGGCCAATTTCCCCAGGGACAAGCCAGGCCCTGCTCGAGATAGTGCCGTGCATCCTGGGACAGGTTGACCGAAGTCGGAGGGGACACAGGCATGAAGAGAGGGATCGGGAAGATAAGCTGAAGTGGTAAATATATCCAGATATGGGTGGTGTTTCCCCTCAGGCAACGCCCTTGCTTCCACCCCCAGCAGCAGCAGGGGAAAGAAGGGCTGTTCCCAACACACACTTCCCCAGTAGAGCCACCTTCTGCTGCAGAGCGGGGTGCCCAGCCTGGGAGCAAAGGATGGCAATCTTCCCTGTGCTCCCACTAACTCCTCTTGCTGTGTGTCTGCAGTGAGCTGGCTGTTTTGAAGTGGAGAATGTGCAGGAAAAAGAAAAGCCAAGGCAATGACACTGCTGTGGCTGGACCCCAACCTGCACAAACTATTTGTGACAGTCCTGAGAGAGCAGGACAGGTACATGATAGACAGTGATGTAATTCTTGTCTCATAATTCATTGTAGAAAAGCACCGTTATATGGCTACAGAGTCTGAAATAGCTAATCTGTACTCATTTGAACATTAAGTGATTTCTTCTGGAGCTTCCTTTAAACCACGTATGTTCAGTTGTTTGTCTTTTTGGAGTGTGTTCTTTGCTCCCGTCATCTTATGCAACATATCAGACCATCTTCCTTGGCACCATTCTTCATGGAGATAAAAAGGCACTGTTCATAATGCAAATAAAAATGCCAGGCTTTTCTAGGGTAGGAAATAATTTCTATTCAGATCATTGTTCAGTTTGTGCTTTGGTTGTGCCTGTTATAAGTGAGGAGCAGACATGGCTGATAGACAGGCTAAAGACAAGGGGCAGAAGAGAGGGTGAGAACTAAAAAAATCCCACAAAGCACAGATGAGACTCCCACTGCTACTGTTGCATTTCTGTGACCCTTCAGGAATTCTACTCTCTCCCTGTGAGGAAAGATCAAAGTAAACACTGGGAAGCCTTACGTAAGAAGTACCTGAAGACAGCAAGGACAAGGTCGCCTTCATCAACAGCAAGAAGGGAAAGGGAACATGTGTGGAAGGCCCAGGTACCAGAAACCTTGTGAAACACGCAGTAAAATAGCATTTCTCTCCTCCAGAAGAGCTGAGCTTTGAAGGTCTCCAAGTCAGCATGGCATCATTGCTGCAAAATTGCAGGGCAGGTGACTCCTGTCTGTCATGCTTGCCTGCTTATTACTGTAAGGGAGATGTAGTTAGAAAAAGCCAAAGGGCAAAGCCAGCAATCTGCCATGGTGAGCACATACACTGATCATCCCTCCCCCGAACTCAGACAAGCTCTGTTTCAGGTATCTGCACTTGCATTTGGACACATCTGTTCACAGTCCAATGACCTGAGCCATACCTAGACTACCTATAAGGCAGCTAGTTCTTTTATTTAGTCTTCACTGCATTGGAATGATCAGGAACATTATTCGTAATAGGAAGGCACATTTTCTGGAAGTTTAGTTTTTAACCGAAGCACTAGGATTTCCTTCCAAGCATGCTGACATTAAAAAAAGTTCTGCTTGTCTCAATGCACAAGGGATGAAGTCTTTAACTTCACTGGACAAAAAGATTTGAGAATGAGTGTTGTAAACATGCCTTTGCAGCACTACAGGCCTTCAGCGCTGATCAGTGGTATGGCCTCTGCCCACACTTCCATCTAAACTGCATGCTACTTTTTGCCCCTGCATGGTGGTAGAACCTGTATCTGTTGAGATATTATGGCTAGGTGCTGGATGAAATGGAAAGTGAAAAAGAGTTCTGCAAAACTGTGAGGGCTTTTGATTAGAAATTCCTTTAAAAAACACAAAACCACCACCAACAAAAAACAAAATCCCAACTCCTGGGGCAGGCGGAGGTCCTTCTTCTGGTTCCCCCTCTACTGCCACAGCATCCTGGCCAGAATTCACCCCTGGGATCTGTACGCTGGCAAACAGCCCTGTGTCTTTGCAGCATGCTTGTCTGAGATTCTCCCTTCCTTTGCAGAAACCCACTGTTTCTTGGGGCACCACGCAAATCCCTTCTGCCAGCATGAGGAGGAAGGTGACCAGCCCAGATCTCATAGAGGGGATGATGGGGAACTGGAAAGAGGATGGCGAATCATCCTCAGAGAAGGAGGGTGACAACTCACTGGAGATACCCCCAAAAAGGTAAGTATGGAGCAAGTCGTGCCAAGGCCTGGGGCAGCTGAGTAGCACTGACCCATCTGCAGGGTCAAGGATCCAAATCCCTGATCCGTGGCTCTCCTCTGAGCTGTCAAGCCATGGGGAGACCTGGGGTCAGGAGCCCCCAACTCCAGGTGCCTTTCTGCAGCCCAAAGCAAATGCCTAAACCTCATGCTGTGGGCACCAGTGAGACTCTGTGTGCAGGGCCTGGGGAAGGTGAGAGGCAGGAAGGTTTCAGCCAGAGCGTGAGTGAGGGTTTCTTCCTGTTGTTCTAGGCCAATTTCCCCAGGGACAAGCCAGGCCCTGCTCGAGATAGTGCCGTGCATCCTGAGACAGGTTGACCGAAGTCGGAGGGGACACAGGCATGAAGAGAGGGATCGGGAAGATAAGCTGCAGTGGTAAATATATCCAGATATGGGTGATGTTTCCCCTCAGGCAACGCCCTTGCTTCCACCCCCAGCAGCAGCAGGGGAAAGAAGGGCTGTTCCCAACACACACTTCCCCAGTAGAGCCACCTTCTGCTGCAGAGCGGGGTGCCCAGCCTGGGAGCAAAGGATGGCAATCTTCCCTGTGCTCCCACTAACTCCTCTTGCTGTGTGTCTGCAGTGAGCTGGCTGTTTTGAAGTGGAGAATGTGCAGGAAAAAGAAGAGCCAAGGCAATGACACTCCTGTGGCTGGACCCCAACCTGCACAAACTATTTGTGACAGTCATGAGAGAGCAGGACAGGTACCTGATAGACAGTGATGTAATTCTTGTCTCATAATTCATTGTAGAAAAGCACCGTTATATGGCTACAGAGTCTGAAATAGCTAATCTGTACTCATTTGAACATTAAGTGATTTCTTCTGGAGCTTCCTTTAAACCACGTATGTTCAGTTGTTTGTCTTTTTGGAGTGTGTTCTTTGCTCCCGTCATCTTATGCAACATATCAGACCATCTTCCTTGGCACCATTCTTCATGGAGATAAAAAGGCACTGTTCATAATGCAAATAAAAATGCCAGGCTTTTCTAGGGTAGGAAATAATTTCTATTCAGATCATTGTTCAGTTTGTGCTTTGGTTGTGCCTGTTATAAGTGAGGAGCAGACATGGCTGATAGAAAGGCTAAAGACAAGGGGCAGAAGAGAGGGTGAGAACTAAAAAAATCCCACAAAGCACAGATGAGACTCCCACTGCTACTGTTGCATTTCTGTGACCCTTCAGGAATTCTACTCTCTGCCTGTGAGGAAAGATCAAAGTAAACACTGGGAAGCCTTACGTAAGAAGTACCTGAAGACAGCAAGGACAAGGTCGCCTTCATCAACAGCAAGAAGGGAAAGGGAACATGTGTGGAAGGCCCAGGTACCAGAAACCTTGTGAAACACGCAGTAAAATAGCATTTCTCTCCTCCAGAAGAGCTGAGCTTTGAAGGTCTCCAAGTCAGCATGGCATCATTGCTGCAAAATTGCAGGGCAGGTGACTCCTATCTGTCATGCTTGCCTGCTTATTACTGTAAGGGAGATGTAGTTAGAAAAAGCCAAAGGGCAAAGCCAGCAATCTGCCATGGTGAGCACATACACTGATCATCCCTCCCCCGAACTCAGACAAGCTCTGTTTCAGGTATCTGCACTTGCATTTGGACACATCTGTTCACAGTCCAATGACCTGAGCCATACCTAGACTACCTATAAGGCAGCTAGTTCTTTTATTTAGTCTTCACTGTACTGGAATGATCAGGAACATTATTCGTAATAGGAAGGCACATTTTCTGGAAGTTTAGTTTTTAACCGAAGCACTAGGATTTCCATCCAAGCATGCTGACATTAAAAAAAGTTCTGCTTGTCTCAATGCACAAGGGATGAAGTCTTTAACTTCACTGGACAAAAAGATTTGAGAAGGAGTGTTGTAAACATGCCTTTGCAGCACTACAGGCCTTCAGTGCTGATCAGTGGTATGGCCTCTGCCCACACTTCCATCTAAACTGCATGCTACTTTTTGCCCCTGCATAGTGGTAGAAACTGTATCTGTTGAGATATTATGGCTAGGTGCTGGATGAAATGGAAAGTGAAACAGAGTTCTGCAAAACTGTGAGGGCTTTTGATTAGAAATTCCTTTAAAAAACACAAACCCACCACCAACAAAAAACAAAATCCCAACTCCTGGGGCAGGCGGAGGTCCTTCTTCTGGTTCCCCCTCTACTGCCACAGCATCCTGGCCAGAATTCACCCCGGGGATCTGTACGCTGGCAAACAGCCCTGTGTCTTTGCAGCATGCTTGTCTGAGATTCTCCCTTCCTTTGCAGAAACCCACTGTTTCTTGGGGCACCACGCAAATCCCTTCTGCCAGCATGAGGAGGAAGGTGACCAGCCCAGATCTCATAGAGGGAATGATGGGGAACTGGAAAGAGGATGGCGAATCATCCTCAGAGAAGGAGGGTGACAACTCACTGGAGATACCCCCAAAAAGGTAAGTATGGAGCAAGTCGTGCCAAGGCCTGGGGCAGCTGAGTAGCACTGACCCATCTGCAGGGTCAAGGATCCAAATCCCTGATCCATGGCTCTCCTCTGAGCTGTCAAGCCATGGGGAGACCTGGGGTCAGGAGCCCCCAACTCCAGGTGCCTTTCTGCAGCCCAAAGCAAATGCCTAAACCTCATGCTGTGGGCACCAGTGAGACTCTGTGTGCAGGGCCTGGGGAAGGTGAGAGGCAGGAAGGTTTCAGCCAGAGCGTGAGTGAGGGTTTCTTCCTGTTGTTCTAGGCCAATTTCCCCAGGGACAAGCCAGGCCCTGCTCGAGATAGTGCCGTGCATCCTGGGACAGGTTGACCGAAGTCGGAGGGGACACAGGCATGAAGAGAGGGATCGGGAAGATAAGCTGAAGTGGTAAATATATCCAGATATGGGTGGTGTTTCCCCTCAGGCAACGCCCTTGCTTCCACCCCCAGCAGCAGCAGGGGAAAGAAGGGCTGTTCCCAACACACACTTCCCCAGTAGAGCCACCTTCTGCTGCAGAGCGGGGTGCCCAGCCTGGGAGCAAAGGATGGCAATCTTCCCTGTGCTCCCACTAACTCCTCTTGCTGTGTGTCTGCAGTGAGCTGGCTGTTTTGAAGTGGAGAATGTGCAGGAAAAAGAAGAGCCAAGGCAATGACACTGCTGTGGCTGGACCCCAACCTGCACAAACTATTTGTGACAGTCCTGAGAGAGCAGGACAGGTACATGATAGACAGTGATGTAATTCTTGTCTCATAATTCATTGTAGAAAAGCACCGTTATATGGCTACAGAGTCTGAAATAGCTAATCTGTACTCATTTGAACATTAAGTGATTTCTTCTGGAGCTTCCTTTAAACCACGTATGTTCAGTTGTTTGTCTTTTTGGAGTGTGTTCTTTGCTCCCGTCATCTTATGCAACATATCAGACCATCTTCCTTGGCACCATTCTTCATGGAGATAAAAAGGCACTGTTCATAATGCAAATAAAAATGCCAGGCTTTTCTAGGGTAGGAAATAATTTCTATTCAGATCATTGTTCAGTTTGTGCTTTGGTTGTGCCTGTTATAAGTGAGGAGCAGACATGGCTGATAGACAGGCTAAAGACAAGGGGCAGAAGAGAGGGTGAGAACTAAAAAAATCCCACAAAGCACAGATGAGACTCCCACTGCTACTGTTGCATTTCTGTGACCCTTCAGGAATTCTACTCTCTGCCTGTGAGGAAAGATCAAAGTAAACACTGGGAAGCCTTACGTAAGAAGTACCTGAAGACAGCAAGGACAAGGTCGCCTTCATCAACAGCAAGAAGGGAAAGGGAACATGTGTGGAAGGCCCAGGTACCAGAAACCTTGTGAAACACGCAGTAAAATAGCATTTCTCTCCTCCAGAAGAGCTGAGCTTTGAAGGTCTCCAAGTCAGCATGGCATCATTGCTGCAAAATTGCAGGGCAGGTGACTCCTGTCTGTCATGCTTGCCTGCTTATTACTGTAAGGGAGATGTAGTTAGAAAAAGCCAAAGGGCAAAGCCAGCAATCTGCCATGGTGAGCACATACACTGATCATCCCTCCCCCGAACTCAGACAAGCTCTGTTTCAGGTATCTGCACTTGCATTTGGACACATCTGTTCACAGTCCAATGACCTGAGCCATACCTAGACTACCTATAAGGCAGCTAGTTCTTTTTATTTAGTCTTCACTGTACTGGAATGATCAGGAACATTATTCGTAATAGGAAGGCACATTTTCTGGAAGTTTAGTTTTTAACCGAAGCACTAGGATTTCCTTCCAAGCATGCTGACATTAAAAAAAGTTCTGCTTGTCTCAATGCACAAGGGATGAAGTCTTTAACTTCACTGGACAAAAAGATTTGAGAAGGAGTGTTGTAAACATGCCTTTGCAGCACTACAGGCCTTCAGTGCTGATCAGTGGTATGGCCTCTGCCCACACTTCCATCTAAACTGCATGCTACTTTTTGCCCCTGCATAGTGGTAGAAACTGTATCTGTTGAGATATTATGGCTAGGTGCTGGATGAAATGGAAAGTGAAACAGAGTTCTGCAAAACTGTGAGGGCTTTTGATTAGAAATTCCTTTAAAAAACACAAACCCACCACCAACAAAAAACAAAATCCCAACTCCTGGGGCAGGCGGAGGTCCTTCTTCTGGTTCCCCCTCTACTGCCACAGCATCCTGGCCAGAATTCACCCCTGGGATCTGTACGCTGGCAAACAGCCCTGTGTCTTTGCAGCATGCTTGTCTGAGATTCTCCCTTCCTTTGCAGAAACCCACTGTTTCTTGGGGCACCACGCAAATCCCTTCTGCCAGCATGAGGAGGAAGGTGACCAGCCCAGATCTCATAGAGGGAATGATGGGGAACTGGAAAGAGGATGGCGAATCATCCTCAGAGAAGGAGGGTGACAACTCACTGGAGATACCCCCAAAAAGGTAAGTATGGAGCAAGTCGTGCCAAGGCCTGGGGCAGCTGAGTAGCACTGACCCATCTGCAGGGTCAAGGATCCAAATCCCTGATCCATGGCTCTCCTCTGAGCTGTCAAGCCATGGGGAGACCTGGGGTCAGGAGCCCCCAACTCCAGGTGCCTTTCTGCAGCCCAAAGCAAATGCCTAAACCTCATGCTGTGGGCACCAGTGAGACTCTGTGTGCAGGGCCTGGGGAAGGTGAGAGGCAGGAAGGTTTCAGCCAGAGCGTGAGTGAGGGTTTCTTCCTGTTGTTCTAGGCCAATTTCCCCAGGGACAAGCCAGGCCCTGCTCGAGATAGTGCCGTGCATCCTGGGACAGGTTGACCGAAGTCGGAGGGGACACAGGCATGAAGAGAGGGATCGGGAAGATAAGCTGCAGTGGTAAATATATCCAGATATGGGTGGTGTTTCCCCTCAGGCAACGCCCTTGCTTCCACCCCCAGCAGCAGCAGGGGAAAGAAGGGCTGTTCCCAACACACACTTCCCCAGTAGAGCCACCTTCTGCTGCAGAGCGGGGTGCCCAGCCTGGGAGCAAAGGATGGCAATCTTCCCTGTGCTCCCACTAACTCCTCTTGCTGTGTGTCTGCAGTGAGCTGGCTGTTTTGAAGTGGAGAATGTGCAGGAAAAAGAAGAGCCAAGGCAATGACACTGCTGTGGCTGGACCCCAACCTGCACAAACTATTTGTGACAGTCCTGAGAGAGCAGGACAGGTACATGATAGACAGTGATGTAATTCTTGTCTCATAATTCATTGTAGAAAAGCACCGTTATATGGCTACAGAGTCTGAAATAGCTAATCTGTACTCATGTGAACATTAAGTGATTTCTTCTGGAGCTTCCTTTAAACCACGTGTGTTCAGTTGTTTGTCTTTTTGGAGTGTGTTCTTTGCTCCCGTCATCTTATGCAACATATCAGACCGTCTTCCTTGGCACCATTCTTAATGGAGATAAAAAGGCACTGTTCATAATGCAAATAAAAATGCCAGGCTTTTCTAGGGTAGGAAATAATTTCTATTCAGATCATTGTTCAGTTTGTGCTTTGGTTGTGCCTGTTATAAGTGAGGAGCAGACATGGCTGATAGAAAGGCTAAAGACAAGGGGCAGAAGAGAGGGTGAGAACTAAAAAAATCCCACAAAGCACAGATGAGACTCCCACTGCTACTGTTGCATTTCTGTGACCCTTCAGGAATTCTACTCTCTCCCTGTGAGGAAAGATCAAAGTAAACACTGGGAAGCCTTACGTAAGAAGTACCTGAAGACAGCAAGGACAAGGTCGCCTTCATCAACAGCAAGAAGGGAAAGGGAACATGTGTGGAAGGCCCAGGTACCAGAAACCTTGTGAAACACGCAGTAAAATAGCATTTCTCTCCTCCAGAAGAGCTGAGCTTTGAAGGTCTCCAAGTCAGCATGGCATCATTGCTGCAAAATTGCAGGGCAGGTGACTCCTATCTGTCATGCTTGCCTGCTTATTACTGTAAGGGAGATGTAGTTAGAAAAAGCCAAAGGGCAAAGCCAGCAATCTGCCATGGTGAGCACATACACTGATCATCCCTCCCCCGAACTCAGACAAGCTCTGTTTCAGGTATCTGCACTTGCATTTGGACACATCTGTTCACAGTCCAATGACCTGAGCCATACCTAGACTACCTATAAGGCAGCTAGTTCTTTTATTTAGTCTTCACTGTACTGGAATGATCAGGAACATTATTCGTAATAGGAAGGCACATTTTCTGGAAGTTTAGTTTTTAACCGAAGCACTAGGATTTCCTTCCAAGCATGCTGACATTAAAAAAAGTTCTGCTTGTCTCAATGCACAAGGGATGAAGTCTTTAACTTCACTGGACAAAAAGATTTGAGAAGGAGTGTTGTAAACATGCCTTTGCAGCACTACAGGCCTTCAGTGCTGATCAGTGGTATGGCCTCTGCCCACACTTCCATCTAAACTGCATGCTACTTTTTGCCCCTGCATAGTGGTAGAAACTGTATCTGTTGAGATATTATGGCTAGGTGCTGGATGAAATGGAAAGTAAAAAAGAGTTCTGCAAAACTGTGAGGGCTTTTGATTAGAAATTCCTTTAAAAAACACAAAACCACCACCAACAAAAAACAAAATCCCAACTCCTGGGGCAGGCGGAGGTCCTTCTTCTGGTTCCCCCTCTACTGCCACAGCATCCTGGCCAGAATTCACCCCTGGGATCTGTACGCTGGCAAACAGCCCTGTGTCTTTGCAGCATGCTTGTCTGAGATTCTCCCTTCCTTTGCAGAAACCCACTGTTTCTTGGGGCACCATGCAAATCCCTTCTGCCAGCATGAGGAGGAAGGTGACCAGCCCAGATCTCATAGAGGGAATGATGGGGAACTGGAAAGAGGATGGCGAATCATCCTCAGAGAAGGAGGGTGACAACTCACTGGAGATACCGCCAAAAAGGTAAGTATGGAGCAAGTCGTGCCAAGGCCTGGGGCAGCTGAGTAGCACTGACCCATCTGCAGGGTCAAGGATCCAAATCCCTGATCCATGGCTCTCCTCTGAGCTGTCAAGCCATGGGGAGACCTGGGGTCAGGAGCCCCCAACTCCAGGTGCCTTTCTGCAGCCCAAAGCAAATGCCTAAACCTCATGCTGTGGGCACCAGTGAGACTCTGTGTGCAGGGCCTGGGGAAGGTGAGAGGCAGGAAGGTTTCAGCCAGAGCGTGAGTGAGGGTTTCTTCCTGTTGTTCTAGGCCAATTTCCCCAGGGACAAGCCAGGCCCTGCTCGAGATAGTGCCGTGCATCCTGGGACAGGTTGACCGAAGTCGGAGGGGACACAGGCATGAAGAGAGGCATCGGGAAGATAAGCTGCAGTGGTAAATATATCCAGATATGGGTGGTGTTTCCCCTCAGGCAACGCCCTTGCTTCCACCCCCAGCAGCAGCAGGGGAAAGAAGGGCTGTTCCCAACACACACTTCCCCAGTAGAGCCACCTTCTGCTGCAGAGCGGGGTGCCCAGCCTGGGAGCAAAGGATGGCAATCTTCCCTGTGCTCCCACTAACTCCTCTTGCTGTGTGTCTGCAGTGAGCTGGCTGTTTTGAAGTGGAGAATGTGCAGGAAAAAGAAAAGCCAAGGCAATGACACTCCTGTGGCTGGACCCCAACCTGCACAAACTATTTGTGACAGTCATGAGAGAGCAGGACAGGTACATGATAGACAGTGATGTAATTCTTGTCTCATAATTCATTGTAGAAAAGCACCGTTATATGGCTACAGAGTCTGAAATAGCTAATCTGTACTCATTTGAACATTAAGTGATTTCTTCTGGAGCTTCCTTTAAACCACGTATGTTCAGTTGTTTGTCTTTTTGGAGTGTGTTCTTTGCTCCCGTCATCTTATGCAACATATCAGACCATCTTCCTTGGCACCATTCTTCATGGAGATAAAAAGGCACTGTTCATAATGCAAATAAAAATGCCAGGCTTTTCTAGGGTAGGAAATAATTTCTATTCAGATCATTGTTCAGTTTGTGCTTTGGTTGTGCCTGTTATAAGTGAGGAGCAGACATGGCTGATAGAAAGGCTAAAGACAAGGGGCAGAAGAGAGGGTGAGAACTAAAAAAATCCCACAAAGCACAGATGAGACTCCCACTGCTACTGTTGCATTTCTGTGACCCTTCAGGAATTCTACTCTCTCCCTGTGAGGAAAGATCAAAGTAAACACTGGGAAGCCTTACGTAAGAAGTACCTGAAGACAGCAAGGACAAGGTCGCCTTCATCAACAGCAAGAAGGGAAAGGGAACATCTGTGGAAGGCCCAGGTACCAGAAACCTTGTGAAACACGCAGTAAAATAGCATTTCTCTCCTCCAGAAGAGCTGAGCTTTGAAGGTCTCCAAGTCAGCATGGCATCATTGCTGCAAAATTGCAGGGCAGGTGACTCCTATCTGTCATGCTTGCCTGCTTATTACTGTAAGGGAGATGTAGTTAGAAAAAGCCAAAGGGCAAAGCCAGCAATCTGCCATGGTGAGCACATACACTGATCATCCCTCCCCCGAACTCAGACAAGCTCTGTTTCAGGTATCTGCACTTGCATTTGGACACATCTGTTCACAGTCCAATGACCTGAGCCATACCTAGACTACCTATAAGGCAGCTAGTTCTTTTATTTAGTCTTCACTGCATTGGAATGATCAGGAACATTATTCGTAATAGGAAGGCACATTTTCTGGAAGTTTAGTTTTTAACCGAAGCACTAGGATTTCCTTCCAAGCATGCTGACATTAAAAAAAGTTCTGCTTGTCTCAATGCACAAGGGATGAAGTCTTTAACTTCACTGGACAAAAAGATTTGAGAAGGAGTGTTGTAAACATGCCTTTGCAGCACTACAGGCCTTCAGTGCTGATCAGTGGTATGGCCTCTGCCCACACTTCCATCTAAACTGCATGCTACTTTTTGCCCCTGCATAGTGGTAGAAACTGTATCTGTTGAGATATTATGGCTAGGTGCTGGATGAAATGGAAAGTAAAAAAGAGTTCTGCAAAACTGTGAGGGCTTTTGATTAGAAATTCCTTTAAAAAACACAAAACCACCACCAACAAAAAACAAAATCCCAACTCCTGGGGCAGGCGGAGGTCCTTCTTCTGGTTCCCCCTCTACTGCCACAGCATCCTGGCCAGAATTCACCCCTGGGATCTGTACGCTGGCAAACAGCCCTGTGTCTTTGCAGCATGCTTGTCTGAGATTCTCCCTTCCTTTGCAGAAACCCACTGTTTCTTGGGGCACCACGCAAATCCCTTCTGCCAGCATGAGGAGGAAGGTGACCAGCCCAGATCTCATAGAGGGAATGATGGGGAACTGGAAAGAGGATGGCGAATCATCCTCAGAGAAGGAGGGTGACAACTCGCTGGAGATACCGCCAAAAAGGTAAGTATGGAGCAAGTCGTGCCAAGGCCTGGGGCAGCTGAGTAGCACTGACCCATCTGCAGGGTCAAGGATCCAAATCCCTGATCCATGGCTCTCCTCTGAGCTGTCAAGCCATGGGGAGACCTGGGGTCAGGAGCCCCCAACTCCAGGTGCCTTTCTGCAGCCCAAAGCAAATGCCTAAACCTCATGCTGTGGGCACCAGTGAGACTCTGTGTGCAGGGCCTGGGGAAGGTGAGAGGCAGGAAGGTTTCAGCCAGAGCGTGAGTGAGGGTTTCTTCCTGTTGTTCTAGGCCAATTTCCCCAGGGACAAGCCAGGCCCTGCTCGAGATAGTGCCGTGCATCCTGGGACAGGTTGACCGAAGTTGGAGGGGACACAGGCATGAAGAGAGGGATCGGGAAGATAAGCTGCAGTGGTAAATATATCCAGATATGGGTGGTGTTTCCCCTCAGGCAACGCCCTTGCTTCCACCCCCAGCAGCAGCAGGGGAAAGAAGGGCTGTTCCCAACACACACTTCCCCAGTAGAGCCACCTTCTGCTGCAGAGCGGGGTGCCCAGCCTGGGAGCAAAGGATGGCAATCTTCCCTGTGCTCCCACTAACTCCTCTTGCTGTGTGTCTGCAGTGAGCTGGCTGTTTTGAAGTGGAGAATGTGCAGGAAAAAGAAAAGCCAAGGCAATGACACTGCTGTGGCTGGACCCCAACCTGCACAAAGTATTTGTGACAGTCATGAGAGAGCAGGACAGTTCCATGATAGACAGTGATGTAATTCTTGTCTCATAATTCATTGTAGAAAAGCACAGTTATATGGCTACAGAGTCTGAAATAGCTAATCTGTACTCATTTGAACATTAAGTGATTTCTTCTGGAGCTTCCTTTAAACCACGTATCTTCAGTTGTTTGTCTTTTTGGAGTGTGTTCTTTGCTCCCGTCATCTTATGCAACATATCAGACCATCTTCCTTGGCACCATTCTTCATGGAGATAAAAAGGCACTGTTCATAATGCAAATAAAAATGCCAGGCTTTTCTAGGGTAGGAAATAATTTCTATTCAGATCATTGTTCAGTTTGTGCTTTGGTTGTGCCTGTTATAAGTGAGGAGCAGACATGGCTGATAGAAAGGCTAAAGACAAGGGGCAGAAGAGAGGGTGAGAACTAAAAAAATCCCACAAAGCACAGATGAGACTCCCACTGCTACTGTTGCATTTCTGTGACCCTTCAGGAATTCTACTCTCTCCCTGTGAGGAAAGATCAAAGTAAACACTGGGAAGCCTTACGTAAGAAGTACCTGAAGACAGCAAGGACAAGGTCGCCTTCATCAACAGCAAGAAGGGAAAGGGAACATCTGTGGAAGGCCCAGGTACCAGAAACCTTGTGAAACACGCAGTAAAATAGCATTTCTCTCCTCCAGAAGAGCTGAGCTTTGAAGGTCTCCAAGTCAGCATGGCATCATTGCTGCAAAATTGCAGGGCAGGTGACTCCTATCTGTCATGCTTGCCTGCTTATTACTGTAAGGGAGATGTAGTTAGAAAAAGCCAAAGGGCAAAGCCAGCAATCTGCCATGGTGAGCACATACACTGATCATCCCTCCCCCAAACTCAGACAAGCTCTGTTTCAGGTATCTGCACTTGCATTTGGACACATCTGTTCACAGTCCAATGACCTGAGCCATACCTAGACTACCTATAAGGCAGCTAGTTCTTTTTATTTAGTCTTCACTGTACTGGAATGATCAGGAACATTATTCGTAATAGGAAGGCACATTTTCTGGAAGTTTAGTTTTTAACCGAAGCACTAGGATTTCCATCCAAGCATGCTGACATTAAAAAAAGTTCTGCTTGTCTCAATGCACAAGGGATGAAGTCTTTAACTTCCCTGGACAAAAAGATTTGAGAAGGAGTGTTGTAAACATGCCTTTGCAGCACTACAGGCCTTCAGTGCTGATCAGTGGTATGGCCTCTGCCCACACTTCCATCTAAACTGCATGCTACTTTTTGCCTCTGCACAGTGGTAGAAACTGTATCTGTTGAGATATTATGGCTAGGTGCTGGATGAAATGGAAAGTGAAACAGAGTTCTGCAAAACTGTGAGGGCTTTTGATTAGAAATTCCTTTAAAAAACACAAACCCACCACCAACAAAAAACAAAATCCCAACTCCTGGGGCAGGCGGAGGTCCTTCTTCTGGTTCCCCCTCTACTGCCACAGCATCCTGGCCAGAATTCACCCCTGGGATCTGTACGCTGGCAAACAGCCCTGTGTCTTTGCAGCATGCTTGTCTGAGATTCTCCCTTCCTTTGCAGAAACCCACTGTTTCTTGGGGCACCACGCAAATCCCTTCTGCCAGCATGAGGAGGAAGGTGACCAGCCCAGATCTCATAGAGGGAATGATGGGGAACTGGAAAGAGGATGGCGAATCATCCTCAGAGAAGGAGGGTGACAACTCGCTGGAGATACCCCCAAAAAGGTAAGTATGGAGCAAGTCGTGCCAAGGCCTGGGGCAGCTGAGTAGCACTGACCCATCTGCAGGGTCAAGGATCCAAATCCCTGATCCATGGCTCTCCTCTGAGCTGTCAAGCCATGGGGAGACCTGGGGTCAGGAGCCCCCAACTCCAGGTGCCTTTCTGCAGCCCAAAGCAAATGCCTAAACCTCATGCTGTGGGCACCAGTGAGACTCTGTGTGCAGGGCCTGGGGAAGGTGAGAGGCAGGAAGGTTTCAGCCAGAGCGTGAGTGAGGGTTTCTTCCTGTTGTTCTAGGCCAATTTCCCCAGGGACAAGCCAGGCCCTGCTCGAGATAGTGCCGTGCATCCTGGGACAGGTTGACCGAAGTTGGAGGGGACACAGGCATGAAGAGAGGGATCGGGAAGATAAGCTGCAGTGGTAAATATATCCAGATATGGGTGGTGTTTCCCCTCAGGCAACGCCCTTGCTTCCACCCCCAGCAGCAGCAGGGGAAAGAAGGGCTGTTCCCAACACACACTTCCCCAGTAGAGCCACCTTCTGCTGCAGAGCGGGGTGCCCAGCCTGGGAGCAAAGGATGGCAATCTTCCCTGTGCTCCCACTAACTCCTCTTGCTGTGTGTCTGCAGTGAGCTGGCTGTTTTGAAGTGGAGAATGTGCAGGAAAAAGAAAAGCCAAGGCAATGACACTGCTGTGGCTGGACCCCAACCTGCACAAACTATTTGTGACAGTCCTGAGAGAGCAGGACAGGTACATGATAGACAGTGATGTAATTCTTGTCTCATAATTCATTGTAGAAAAGCACCGTTATATGGCTACAGAGTCTGAAATAGCTAATCTGTACTCATGTGAACATTAAGTGATTTCTTCTGGAGCTTCCTTTAAACCACGTATCTTCAGTTGTTTGTCTTTTTGGAGTGTGTTCTTTGCTCCCGTCATCTTATGCAACATATCAGACCATCTTCCTTGGCACCATTCTTCATGGAGATAAAAAGGCACTGTTCATAATGCAAATAAAAATGCCAGGCTTTTCTAGGGTAGGAAATAATTTCTATTCAGATCATTGTTCAGTTTGTGCTTTGGTTGTGCCTGTTATAAGTGAGGAGCAGACATGGCTGATAGAAAGGCTAAAGACAAGGGGCAGAAGAGAGGGTGAGAACTAAAAAAATCCCACAAAGCACAGATGAGACTCCCACTGCTACTGTTGCATTTCTGTGACCCTTCAGGAATTCTACTCTCTCCCTGTGAGGAAAGATCAAAGTAAACACTGGGAAGCCTTACGTAAGAAGTACCTGAAGACAGCAAGGACAAGGTCGCCTTCATCAACAGCAAGAAGGGAAAGGGAACATGTGTGGAAGGCCCAGGTACCAGAAACCTTGTGAAACACGCAGTAAAATAGCATTTCTCTCCTCCAGAAGAGCTGAGCTTTGAAGGTCTCCAAGTCAGCATGGCATCATTGCTGCAAAATTGCAGGGCAGGTGACTCCTATCTGTCATGCTTGCCTGCTTATTACTGTAAGGGAGATGTAGTTAGAAAAAGCCAAAGGGCAAAGCCAGCAATCTGCCATGGTGAGCACATACACTGATCATCCCTCCCCCGAACTCAGACAAGCTCTGTTTCAGGTATCTGCACTTGCATTTGGACACATCTGTTCACAGTCCAATGACCTGAGCCATACCTAGACTACCTATAAGGCAGCTAGTTCTTTTTATTTAGTCTTCACTGTACTGGAATGATCAGGAACATTATTCGTAATAGGAAGGCACATTTTCTGGAAGTTTAGTTTTTAACCGAAGCACTAGGATTTCCTTCCAAGCATGCTGACATTAAAAAAAGTTCTGCTTGTCTCAATGCACAAGGGATGAAGTCTTTAACTTCACTGGACAAAAAGATTTGAGAAGGAGTGTTGTAAACATGCCTTTGCAGCACTACAGGCCTTCAGTGCTGATCAGTGGTATGGCCTCTGCCCACACTTCCATCTAAACTGCATGCTACTTTTTGCCCCTGCACAGTGGTAGAAACTGTATCTGTTGAGATATTATGGCTAGGTGCTGGATGAAATGGAAAGTGAAACAGAGTTCTGCAAAACTGTGAGGGCTTTTGATTAGAAATTCCTTTAAAAAACACAAACCCACCACCAACAAAAAACAAAATCCCAACTCCTGGGGCAGGCGGAGGTCCTTCTTCTGGTTCCCCCTCTACTGCCACAGCATCCTGGCCAGAATTCACCCCTGGGATCTGTACGCTGGCAAACAGCCCTGTGTCTTTGCAGCATGCTTGTCTGAGATTCTCCCTTCCTTTGCAGAAACCCACTGTTTCTTGGGGCACCACGCAAATCCCTTCTGCCAGCATGAGGAGGAAGGTGACCAGCCCAGATCTCATAGAGGGAATGATGGGGAACTGGAAAGAGGATGGCGAATCATCCTCAGAGAAGGAGGGTGACAACTCGCTGGAGATACCCCCAAAAAGGTAAGTATGGAGCAAGTCGTGCCAAGGCCTGGGGCAGCTGAGTAGCACTAACCCATCTGCAGGGTCAAGGATCCAAATCCCTGATCCATGGCTCTCCTCTGAGCTGTCAAGCCATGGGGAGACCTGGGGTCAGGAGCCCCCAACTCCAGGTGCCTTTCTGCAGCCCAAAGCAAATGCCTAAACCTCATGCTGTGGGCACCAGTGAGACTCTGTGTGCAGGGCCTGGGGAAGGTGAGAGGCAGGAAGGTTTCAGCCAGAGCGTGAGTGAGGGTTTCTTCCTGTTGTTCTAGGCCAATTTCCCCAGGGACAAGCCAGGCCCTGCTCGAGATAGTGCCGTGCATCCTGGGACAGGTTGACCGAAGTCGGAGGGGACACAGGCATGAAGAGAGGGATCGGGAAGATAAGCTGCAGTGGTAAATATATCCAGATATGGGTGGTGTTTCCCCTCAGGCAACGCCCTTGCTTCCACCCCCAGCAGCAGCAGGGGAAAGAAGGGCTGTTCCCAACACACACTTCCCCAGTAGAGCCACCTTCTGCTGCAGAGCGGGGTGCCCAGCCTGGGAGCAAAGGATGGCAATCTTCCCTGTGCTCCCACTAACTCCTCTTGCTGTGTGTCTGCAGTGAGCTGGCTGTTTTGAAGTGGAGAATGTGCAGGAAAAAGAAGAGCCAAGGCAATGACACTGCTGTGGCTGGACCCCAACCTGCACAAAGTATTTGTGACAGTCATGAGAGAGCAGGACAGTTCCATGATAGACAGTGATGTAATTCTTGTCTCATAATTCATTGTAGAAAAGCACAGTTATATGGCTACAGAGTCTGAAATAGCTAATCTGTACTCATTTGAACATTAAGTGATTTCTTCTGGAGCTTCCTTTAAACCACGTATCTTCAGTTTGTCTTTTTGGAGTCATTTGAACATTAAGTGATTTCTTCTGGAGCTTCCTTTAAACCACGTGTGTTCAGTTGTTTGTCTTTTTGGAGTGTGTTCTTTGCTCCCGTCATCTTATGCAACATATCAGACCATCTTCCTTGGCACCATTCTTCATGGAGATAAAAAGGCACTGTTCATAATGCAAATAAAAATGCCAGGCTTTTCTAGGGTAGGAAATAATTTCTATTCAGATCATTGTTCAGTTTGTGCTTTGGTTGTGCCTGTTATAAGTGAGGAGCAGACATGGCTGATAGAAAGGCTAAAGACAAGGGGCAGAAGAGAGGGTGAGAACTAAAAAAATCCCACAAAGCACAGATGAGACTCCCACTGCTACTGTTGCATTTCTGTGACCCTTCAGGAATTCTGCTCTCTCCCTGTGAGGAAAGATCAAAGTAAACACTGGGAAGCCTTACGTAAGAAGTACCTGAAGACAGCAAGGACAAGGTCGCCTTCATCAACAGCAAGAAGGGAAAGGGAACATGTGTGGAAGGCCCAGGTACCAGAAACCTTGTGAAACACGCAGTAAAATAGCATTTCTCTCCTCCAGAAGAGCTGAGCTTTGAAGGTCTCCAAGTCAGCATGGCATCATTGCTGCAAAATTGCAGGGCAGGTGACTCCTATCTGTCATGCTTGCCTGCTTATTACTGTAAGGGAGATGTAGTTAGAAAAAGCCAAAGGGCAAAGCCAGCAATCTGCCATGGTGAGCACATACACTGATCATCCCTCCCCCGAACTCAGACAAGCTCTGTTTCAGGTATCTGCACTTGCATTTGGACACATCTGTTCACAGTCCAATGACCTGAGCCATACCTAGACTACCTATAAGGCAGCTAGTTCTTTTATTTAGTCTTCACTGTACTGGAATGATCAGGAACATTATTCGTAATAGGAAGGCACATTTTCTGGAAGTTTAGTTTTTAACCGAAGCACTAGGATTTCCTTCCAAGCATGCTGACATTAAAAAAAGTTCTGCTTGTCTCAATGCACAAGGGATGAAGTCTTTAACTTCACTGGACAAAAAGATTTGAGAAGGAGTGTTGTAAACATGCCTTTGCAGCACTACAGGCCTTCAGCGCTGATCAGTGGTATGGCCTCTGCCCACACTTCCATCTAAACTGCATGCTACTTTTTGCCCCTGCATAGTGGTAGAAACTGTATCTGTTGAGATATTATGGCTAGGTGCTGGATGAAATGGAAAGTGAAACAGAGTTCTGCAAAACTGTGAGGGCTTTTGATTAGAAATTCCTTTAAAAAACACAAACCCACCACCAACAAAAAACAAAATCCCAACTCCTGGGGCAGGCGGAGGTCCTTCTTCTGGTTCCCCCTCTACTGCCACAGCATCCTGGCCAGAATTCACCCCTGGGATCTGTACGCTGGCAAACAGCCCTGTGTCTTTGCAGCATGCTTGTCTGAGATTCTCCCTTCCTTTGCAGAAACCCACTGTTTCTTGGGGCACCACGCAAATCCCTTCTGCCAGCATGAGGAGGAAGGTGACCAGCCCAGATCTCATAGAGGGAATGATGGGGAACTGGAAAGAGGATGGCGAATCATCCTCAGAGAAGGAGGGTGACAACTCGCTGGAGATACCCCCAAAAAGGTAAGTATGGAGCAAGTCGTGCCAAGGCCTGGGGCAGCTGAGTAGCACTGACCCATCTGCAGGGTCAAGGATCCAAATCCCTGATCCATGGCTCTCCTCTGAGCTGTCAAGCCATGGGGAGACCTGGGGTCAGGAGCCCCCAACTCCAGGTGCCTTTCTGCAGCCCAAAGCAAATGCCTAAACCTCATGCTGTGGGCACCAGTGAGACTCTGTGTGCAGGGCCTGGGGAAGGTGAGAGGCAGGAAGGTTTCAGCCAGAGCGTGAGTGAGGGTTTCTTCCTGTTGTTCTAGGCCAATTTCCCCAGGGACAAGCCAGGCCCTGCTCGAGATAGTGCCGTGCATCCTGGGACAGGTTGACCGAAGTTGGAGGGGACACAGGCATGAAGAGAGGGATCGGGAAGATAAGCTGCAGTGGTAAATATATCCAGATATGGGTGGTGTTTCCCCTCAGGCAACGCCCTTGCTTCCACCCCCAGCAGCAGCAGGGGAAAGAAGGGCTGTTCCCAACACACACTTCCCCAGTAGAGCCACCTTCTGCTGCAGAGCGGGGTGCCCAGCCTGGGAGCAAAGGATGGCAATCTTCCCTGTGCTCCCACTAACTCCTCTTGCTGTGTGTCTGCAGTGAGCTGGCTGTTTTGAAGTGGAGAATGTGCAGGAAAAAGAAGAGCCAAGGCAATGACACTGCTGTGGCTGGACCCCAACCTGCACAAAGTATTTGTGACAGTCATGAGAGAGCAGGACAGGTACATGATAGACAGTGATGTAATTCTTGTCTCATAATTCATTGTAGAAAAGCACCGTTATATGGCTACAGAGTCTGAAATAGCTAATCTGTACTCATGTGAACATTAAGTGATTTCTTCTGGAGCTTCCTTTAAACCACGTGTGTTCAGTTGTTTGTCTTTTTGGAGTGTGTTCTTTGCTCCCGTCATCTTATGCAACATATCAGACCGTCTTCCTTGGCACCATTCTTCATGGAGATAAAAAGGCACTGTTCATAATGCAAATAAAAATGCCAGGCTTTTCTAGGGTAGGAAATAATTTCTATTCAGATCATTGTTCAGTTTGTGCTTTGGTTGTGCCTGTTATAAGTGAGGAGCAGACATGGCTGATAGAAAGGCTAAAGACAAGGGGCAGAAGAGAGGGTGAGAACTAAAAAAATCCCACAAAGCACAGATGAGACTCCCACTGCTACTGTTGCATTTCTGTGACCCTTCAGGAATTCTGCTCTCTCCCTGTGAGGAAAGATCAAAGTAAACACTGGGAAGCCTTACGTAAGAAGTACCTGAAGACAGCAAGGACAAGGTCGCCTTCATCAACAGCAAGAAGGGAAAGGGAACATGTGTGGAAGGCCCAGGTACCAGAAACCTTGTGAAACACGCAGTAAAATAGCATTTCTCTCCTCCAGAAGAGCTGAGCTTTGAAGGTCTCCAAGTCAGCATGGCATCATTGCTGCAAAATTGCAGGGCAGGTGACTCCTATCTGTCATGCTTGCCTGCTTATTACTGTAAGGGAGATGTAGTTAGAAAAAGCCAAAGGGCAAAGCCAGCAATCTGCCATGGTGAGCACATACACTGATCATCCCTCCCCCGAACTCAGACAAGCTCTGTTTCAGGTATCTGCACTTGCATTTGGACACATCTGTTCACAGTCCAATGACCTGAGCCATACCTAGACTACCTATAAGGCAGCTAGTTCTTTTTATTTAGTCTTCACTGTACTGGAATGATCAGGAACATTATTCGTAATAGGAAGGCACATTTTCTGGAAGTTTAGTTTTTAACCGAAGCACTAGGATTTCCTTCCAAGCATGCTGACATTAAAAAAAGTTCTGCTTGTCTCAATGCACAAGGGATGAAGTCTTTAACTTCACTGGACAAAAAGATTTGAGAAGGAGTGTTGTAAACATGCCTTTGCAGCACTACAGGCCTTCAGCGCTGATCAGTGGTATGGCCTCTGCCCACACTTCCATCTAAACTGCATGCTACTTTTTGCCCCTGCATAGTGGTAGAAACTGTATCTGTTGAGATATTATGGCTAGGTGCTGGATGAAATGGAAAGTGAAACAGAGTTCTGCAAAACTGTGAGGGCTTTTGATTAGAAATTCCTTTAAAAAACACAAACCCACCACCAACAAAAAACAAAATCCCAACTCCTGGGGCAGGCGGAGGTCCTTCTTCTGGTTCCCCCTCTACTGCCACAGCATCCTGGCCAGAATTCACCCCTGGGATCTGTACGCTGGCAAACAGCCCTGTGTCTTTGCAGCATGCTTGTCTGAGATTCTCCCTTCCTTTGCAGAAACCCACTGTTTCTTGGGGCACCACGCAAATCCCTTCTGCCAGCATGAGGAGGAAGGTGACCAGCCCAGATCTCATAGAGGGAATGATGGGGAACTGGAAAGAGGATGGCGAATCATCCTCAGAGAAGGAGGGTGACAACTCACTGGAGATACCCCCAAAAAGGTAAGTATGGAGCAAGTCGTGCCAAGGCCTGGGGCAGCTGAGTAGCACTGACCCATCTGCAGGGTCAAGGATCCAAATCCCTGATCCATGGCTCTCCTCTGAGCTGTCAAGCCATGGGGAGACCTGGGGTCAGGAGCCCCCAACTCCAGGTGCCTTTCTGCAGCCCAAAGCAAATGCCTAAACCTCATGCTGTGGGCACCAGTGAGACTCTGTGTGCAGGGCCTGGGGAAGGTGAGAGGCAGGAAGGTTTCAGCCAGAGCGTGAGTGAGGGTTTCTTCCTGTTGTTCTAGGCCAATTTCCCCAGGGACAAGCCAGGCCCTGCTCGAGATAGTGCCGTGCATCCTGGGACAGGTTGACCGAAGTCGGAGGGGACACAGGCATGAAGAGAGGGATCGGGAAGATAAGCTGCAGTGGTAAATATATCCAGATATGGGTGGTGTTTCCCCTCAGGCAACGCCCTTGCTTCCACCCCCAGCAGCAGCAGGGGAAAGAAGGGCTGTTCCCAACACACACTTCCCCAGTAGAGCCACCTTCTGCTGCAGAGCGGGGTGCCCAGCCTGGGAGCAAAGGATGGCAATCTTCCCTGTGCTCCCACTAACTCCTCTTGCTGTGTGTCTGCAGTGAGCTGGCTGTTTTGAAGTGGAGAATGTGCAGGAAAAAGAAGAGCCAAGGCAATGACACTGCTGTGGCTGGACCCCAACCTGCACAAACTATTTGTGAGAGTCCTGAGAGAGCAGGACAGGTACATGATAGACAGTGATGTAATTCTTGTCTCATAATTCATTGTAGAAAAGCACCGTTATATGGCTACAGAGTCTGAAATAGCTAATCTGTACTCATGTGAACATTAAGTGATTTCTTCTGGAGCTTCCTTTAAACCACGTATGTTCAGTTGTTTGTCTTTTTGGAGTGTGTTCTTTGCTCCCGTCATCTTATGCAACATATCAGACCGTCTTCCTTGGCACCATTCTTCATGGAGATAAAAAGGCACTGTTCATAATGCAAATAAAAATGCCAGGCTTTTCTAGGGTAGGAAATAATTTCTATTCAGATCATTGTTCAGTTTGTGCTTTGGTTGTGCCTGTTATAAGTGAGGAGCAGACATGGCTGATAGAAAGGCTAAAGACAAGGGGCAGAAGAGAGGGTGAGAACTAAAAAAATCCCACAAAGCACAGATGAGACTCCCACTGCTACTGTTGCATTTCTGTGACCCTTCAGGAATTCTACTCTCTCCCTGTGAGGAAAGATCAAAGTAAACACTGGGAAGCCTTACGTAAGAAGTACCTGAAGACAGCAAGGACAAGGTCGCCTTCATCAACAGCAAGAAGGGAAAGGGAACATCTGTGGAAGGCCCAGGTACCAGAAACCTTGTGAAACACGCAGTAAAATAGCATTTCTCTCCTCCAGAAGAGCTGAGCTTTGAAGGTCTCCAAGTCAGCATGGCATCATTGCTGCAAAATTGCAGGGCAGGTGACTCCTGTCTGTCATGCTTGCCTGCTTATTACTGTAAGGGAGATGTAGTTAGAAAAAGCCAAAGGGCAAAGCCAGCAATCTGCCATGGTGAGCACATACACTGATCATCCCTCCCCCGAACTCAGACAAGCTCTGTTTCAGGTATCTGCACTTGCATTTGGACACATCTGTTCACAGTCCAATGACCTGAGCCATACCTAGACTACCTATAAGGCAGCTAGTTCTTTTATTTAGTCTTCACTGCATTGGAATGATCAGGAACATTATTCGTAATAGGAAGGCACATTTTCTGGAAGTTTAGTTTTTAACCGAAGCACTAGGATTTCCTTCCAAGCATGCTGACATTAAAAAAAGTTCTGCTTGTCTCAATGCACAAGGGATGAAGTCTTTAACTTCACTGGACAAAAAGATTTGAGAAGGAGTGTTGTAAACATGCCTTTGCAGCACTACAGGCCTTCAGTGCTGATCAGTGGTATGGCCTCTGCCCACACTTCCATCTAAACTGCATGCTACTTTTTGCCCCTACATGGTGGTAGAAACTGTATCTGTTGAGATATTATGGCTAGGTGCTGGATGAAATGGAAAGTGAAACAGAGTTCTGCAAAACTGTGAGGGCTTTTGATTAGAAATTCCTTTAAAAAACACAAACCCACCACCAACAAAAAACAAAATCCCAACTCCTGGGGCAGGCGGAGGTCCTTCTTCTGGTTCCCCCTCTACTGCCACAGCATCCTGGCCAGAATTCACCCCTGGGATCTGTACGCTGGCAAACAGCCCTGTGTCTTTGCAGCATGCTTGTCTGAGATTCTCCCTTCCTTTGCAGAAACCCACTGTTTCTTGGGGCACCACGCAAATCCCTTCTGCCAGCATGAGGAGGAAGGTGACCAGCCCAGATCTCATAGAGGGAATGATGGGGAACTGGAAAGAGGATGGCGAATCATCCTCAGAGAAGGAGGGTGACAACTCACTGGAGATACCCCCAAAAAGGTAAGTATGGAGCAAGTCGTGCCAAGGCCTGGGGCAGCTGAGTAGCACTAACCCATCTGCAGGGTCAAGGATCCAAATCCCTGATCCGTGGCTCTCCTCTGAGCTGTCAAGCCATGGGGAGACCTGGGGTCAGGAGCCCCCAACTCCAGGTGCCTTTCTGCAGCCCAAAGCAAATGCCTAAACCTCATGCTGTGGGCACCAGTGAGACTCTGTGTGCAGGGCCTGGGGAAGGTGAGAGGCAGGAAGGTTTCAGCCAGAGCGTGAGTGAGGGTTTCTTCCTGTTGTTCTAGGCCAATTTCCCCAGGGACAAGCCAGGCCCTGCTCGAGATAGTGCCGTGCATCCTGGGACAGGTTGACCGAAGTCGGAGGGGACACAGGCATGAAGAGAGGGATCGGGAAGATAAGCTGCAGTGGTAAATATATCCAGATATGGGTGGTGTTTCCCCTCAGGCAACGCCCTTGCTTCCACCCCCAGCAGCAGCAGGGGAAAGAAGGGCTGTTCCCAACACACACTTCCCCAGTAGAGCCACCTTCTGCTGCAGAGCCGGGTGCCCAGCCTGGGAGCAAAGGATGGCAATCTTCCCTGTGCTCCCACTAACTCCTCTTGCTGTGTGTCTGCAGTGAGCTGGCTGTTTTGAAGTGGAGAATGTGCAGGAAAAAGAAAAGCCAAGGCAATGACACTGCTGTGGCTGGACCCCAACCTGCACAAACTATTTGTGACAGTCATGAGAGAGCAGGACAGGTACATGATAGACAGTGATGTAATTCTTGTCTCATAATTCATTGTAGAAAAGCACCGTTATATGGCTACAGAGTCTGAAATAGCTAATCTGTACTCATTTGAACATTAAGTGATTTCTTCTGGAGCTTCCTTTAAACCACGTATGTTCAGTTGTTTGTCTTTTTGGAGTGTGTTCTTTGCTCCCGTCATCTTATGCAACATATCAGACCATCTTCCTTGGCACCATTCTTCATGGAGATAAAAAGGCACTGTTCATAATGCAAATAAAAATGCCAGGCTTTTCTAGGGTAGGAAATAATTTCTATTCAGATCATTGTTCAGTTTGTGCTTTGGTTGTGCCTGTTATAAGTGAGGAGCAGACATGGCTGATAGAAAGGCTAAAGACAAGGGGCAGAAGAGAGGGTGAGAACTAAAAAAATCCCACAAAGCACAGATGAGACTCCCACTGCTACTGTTGCATTTCTGTGACCCTTCAGGAATTCTACTCTCTCCCTGTGAGGAAAGATCAAAGTAAACACTGGGAAGCCTTACGTAAGAAGTACCTGAAGACAGCAAGGACAAGGTCGCCTTCATCAACAGCAAGAAGGGAAAGGGAACATGTGTGGAAGGCCCAGGTACCAGAAACCTTGTGAAACACGCAGTAAAATAGCATTTCTCTCCTCCAGAAGAGCTGAGCTTTGAAGGTCTCCAAGTCAGCATGGCATCATTGCTGCAAAATTGCAGGGCAGGTGACTCCTATCTGTCATGCTTGCCTGCTTATTACTGTAAGGGAGATGTAGTTAGAAAAAGCCAAAGGGCAAAGCCAGCAATCTGCCATGGTGAGCACATACACTGATCATCCCTCCCCCGAACTCAGACAAGCTCTGTTTCAGGTATCTGCACTTGCATTTGGACACATCTGTTCACAGTCCAATGACCTGAGCCATACCTAGACTACCTATAAGGCAGCTAGTTCTTTTATTTAGTCTTCACTGTACTGGAATGATCAGGAACATTATTCGTAATAGGAAGGCACATTTTCTGGAAGTTTAGTTTTTAACCGAAGCACTAGGATTTCCTTCCAAGCATGCTGACATTAAAAAAAGTTCTGCTTGTCTCAATGCACAAGGGATGAAGTCTTTAACTTCACTGGACAAAAAGATTTGAGAAGGAGTGTTGTAAACATGCCTTTGCAGCACTACAGGCCTTCAGTGCTGATCAGTGGTATGGCCTCTGCCCACACTTCCATCTAAACTGCATGCTACTTTTTGCCCCTGCATGGTGGTAGAAACTGTATCTGTTGAGATATTATGGCTAGGTGCTGGATGAAATGGAAAGTGAAACAGAGTTCTGCAAAACTGTGAGGGCTTTTGATTAGAAATTCCTTTAAAAAACACAAAACCACCACCAACAAAAAACAAAATCCCAACTCCTGGGGCAGGCGGAGGTCCTTCTTCTGGTTCCCCCTCTACTGCCACAGCATCCTGGCCAGAATTCACCCCTGGGATCTGTACGCTGGCAAACAGCCCTGTGTCTTTGCAGCATGCTTGTCTGAGATTCTCCCTTCCTTTGCAGAAACCCACTGTTTCTTGGGGCACCACGCAAATCCCTTCTGCCAGCATGAGGAGGAAGGTGACCAGCCCAGATCTCATAGAGGGAATGATGGGGAACTGGAAAGAGGATGGCGAATCATCCTCAGAGAAGGAGGGTGACAACTCACTGGAGATACCCCCAAAAAGGTAAGTATGGAGCAAGTCGTGCCAAGGCCTGGGGCAGCTGAGTAGCACTGACCCATCTGCAGGGTCAAGGATCCAAATCCCTGATCCATGGCTCTCCTCTGAGCTGTCAAGCCATGGGGAGACCTGGGGTCAGGAGCCCCCAACTCCAGGTGCCTTTCTGCAGCCCAAAGCAAATGCCTAAACCTCATGCTGTGGGCACCAGTGAGACTCTGTGTGCAGGGCCTGGGGAAGGTGAGAGGCAGGAAGGTTTCAGCCAGAGCGTGAGTGAGGGTTTCTTCCTGTTGTTCTAGGCCAATTTCCCCAGGGACAAGCCAGGCCCTGCTCGAGATAGTGCCGTGCATCCTGGGACAGGTTGACCGAAGTCGGAGGGGACACAGGCATGAAGAGAGGGATCGGGAAGATAAGCTGCAGTGGTAAATATATCCAGATATGGGTGGTGTTTCCCCTCAGGCAACGCCCTTGCTTCCACCCCCAGCAGCAGCAGGGGAAAGAAGGGCTGTTCCCAACACACACTTCCCCAGTAGAGCCACCTTCTGCTGCAGAGCGGGGTGCCCAGCCTGGGAGCAAAGGATGGCAATCTTCCCTGTGCTCCCACTAACTCCTCTTGCTGTGTGTCTGCAGTGAGCTGGCTGTTTTGAAGTGGAGAATGTGCAGGAAAAAGAAAAGCCAAGGCAATGACACTGCTGTGGCTGGACCCCAACCTGCACAAACTATTTGTGACAGTCCTGAGAGAGCAGGACAGGTCCATGATAGACAGTGCTGTAATTCTTGTCTCATAATTCATTGTAGAAAAGCACCGTTATATGGCTACAGAGTCTGAAATAGCTAATCTGTACTCATTTGAACATTAAGTGATTTCTTCTGGAGCTTCCTTTAAACCACGTATGTTCAGTTGTTTGTCTTTTTGGAGTGTGTTCTTTGCTCCCGTCATCTTATGCAACATATCAGACCATCTTCCTTGGCACCATTCTTCATGGAGATAAAAAGGCACTGTTCATAATGCAAATAAAAATGCCAGGCTTTTCTAGGGTAGGAAATAATTTCTATTCAGATCATTGTTCAGTTTGTGCTTTGGTTGTGCCTGTTATAAGTGAGGAGCAGACATGGCTGATAGAAAGGCTAAAGACAAGGGGCAGAAGAGAGGGTGAGAACTAAAAAAATCCCACAAAGCACAGATGAGACTCCCACTGCTACTGTTGCATTTCTGTGACCCTTCAGGAATTCTACTCTCTGCCTGTGAGGAAAGATCAAAGTAAACACTGGGAAGCCTTACGTAAGAAGTACCTGAAGACAGCAAGGACAAGGTCGCCTTCATCAACAGCAAGAAGGGAAAGGGAACATGTGTGGAAGGCCCAGGTACCAGAAACCTTGTGAAACACGCAGTAAAATAGCATTTCTCTCCTCCAGAAGAGCTGAGCTTTGAAGGTCTCCAAGTCAGCATGGCATCATTGCTGCAAAATTGCAGGGCAGGTGACTCCTATCTGTCATGCTTGCCTGCTTATTACTGTAAGGGAGATGTAGTTAGAAGAAGCCAAAGGGCAAAGCCAGCAAGCTGCCATGGTGAGCACATACACTGATCATCCCTCCCCCGAACTCAGACAAGCTCTGTTTCAGGTATCTGCACTTGCATTTGGACACATCTGTTCACAGTCCAATGACCTGAGCCATACCTAGACTACCTATAAGGCAGCTAGTTCTTTTATTTAGTCTTCACTGCATTGGAATGATCAGGAACATTATTCGTAATAGGAAGGCACATTTTCTGGAAGTTTAGTTTTTAACCGAAGCACTAGGATTTCCTTCCAAGCATGCTGACATTAAAAAAAGTTCTGCTTGTCTCAATGCACAAGGGATGAAGTCTTTAACTTCACTGGACAAAAAGATTTGAGAATGAGTGTTGTAAACATGCCTTTGCAGCACTACAGGCCTTCAGTGCTGATCAGTGGTATGGCCTCTGCCCACACTTCCATCTAAACTGCATGCTACTTTTTGCCCCTACATGGTGGTAGAAACTGTATCTGTTGAGATATTATGGCTAGGTGCTGGATGAAATGGAAAGTGAAACAGAGTTCTGAAAAACTGTGAGGGCTTTTGATTAGAAATTCCTTTAAAAAACACAAAACCACCACCAACAAAAAACAAAATCCCAACTCCTGGGGCAGGCGGAGGTCCTTCTTCTGGTTCCCCCTCTACTGCCACAGCATCCTGGCCAGAATTCACCCCTGGGATCTGTACGCTGGCAAACAGCCCTGTGTCTTTGCAGCATGCTTGTCTGAGATTCTCCCTTCCTTTGCAGAAACCCACTGTTTCTTGGGGCACCACGCAAATCCCTTCTGCCAGCATGAGGAGGAAGGTGACCAGCCCAGATCTCATAGAGGGAATGATGGGGAACTGGAAAGAGGATGGCGAATCATCCTCAGAGAAGGAGGGTGACAACTCACTGGAGATACCCCCAAAAAGGTAAGTATGGAGCAAGTCGTGCCAAGGCCTGGGGCAGCTGAGTAGCACTGACCCATCTGCAGGGTCAAGGATCCAAATCCCTGATCCATGGCTCTCCTCTGAGCTGTCAAGCCATGGGGAGACCTGGGGTCAGGAGCCCCCAACTCCAGGTGCCTTTCTGCAGCCCAAAGCAAATGCCTAAACCTCATGCTGTGGGCACCAGTGAGACTCTGTGTGCAGGGCCTGGGGAAGGTGAGAGGCAGGAAGGTTTCAGCCAGAGCGTGAGTGAGGGTTTCTTCCTGTTGTTCTAGGCCAATTTCCCCAGGGACAAGCCAGGCCCTGCTCGAGATAGTGCCGTGCATCCTGGGACAGGTTGACCGAAGTCGGAGGGGACACAGGCATGAAGAGAGGGATCGGGAAGATAAGCTGCAGTGGTAAATATATCCAGATATGGGTGGTGTTTCCCCTCAGGCAACGCCCTTGCTTCCACCCCCAGCAGCAGCAGGGGAAAGAAGGGCTGTTCCCAACACACACTTCCCCAGTAGAGCCACCTTCTGCTGCAGAGCGGGGTGCCCAGCCTGGGAGCAAAGGATGGCAATCTTCCCTGTGCTCCCACTAACTCCTCTTGCTGTGTGTCTGCAGTGAGCTGGCTGTTTTGAAGTGGAGAATGTGCAGGAAAAAGAAGAGCCAAGGCAATGACACTCCTGTGGCTGGACCCCAACCTGCACAAACTATTTGTGACAGTCATGAGAGAGCAGGACAGGTACATGATAGACAGTGATGTAATTCTTGTCTCATAATTCATTGTAGAAAAGCACCGTTATATGGCTACAGAGTCTGAAATAGCTAATCTGTACTCATTTGAACATTAAGTGATTTCTTCTGGAGCTTCCTTTAAACCACGTATGTTCAGTTGTTTGTCTTTTTGGAGTGTGTTCTTTGCTCCCGTCATCTTATGCAACATATCAGACCATCTTCCTTGGCACCATTCTTCATGGAGATAAAAAGGCACTGTTCATAATGCAAATAAAAATGCCAGGCTTTTCTAGGGTAGGAAATAATTTCTATTCAGATCATTGTTCAGTTTGTGCTTTGGTTGTGCCTGTTATAAGTGAGGAGCAGACATGGCTGATAGAAAGGCTAAAGACAAGGGGCAGAAGAGAGGGTGAGAACTAAAAAAATCCCACAAAGCACAGATGAGACTCCCACTGCTACTGTTGCATTTCTGTGACCCTTCAGGAATTCTACTCTCTCCCTGTGAGGAAAGATCAAAGTAAACACTGGGAAGCCTTACGTAAGAAGTACCTGAAGACAGCAAGGACAAGGTCGCCTTCATCAACAGCAAGAAGGGAAAGGGAACATCTGTGGAAGGCCCAGGTACCAGAAACCTTGTGAAACACGCAGTAAAATAGCATTTCTCTCCTCCAGAAGAGCTGAGCTTTGAAGGTCTCCAAGTCAGCATGGCATCATTGCTGCAAAATTGCAGGGCAGGTGACTCCTGTCTGTCATGCTTGCCTGCTTATTACTGTAAGGGAGATGTAGTTAGAAAAAGCCAAAGGGCAAAGCCAGCAAGCTGCCATGGTGAGCACATACACTGATCATCCCTCCCCCGAACTCAGACAAGCTCTGTTTCAGGTATCTGCACTTGCATTTGGACACATCTGTTCACAGTCCAATGACCTGAGCCATACCTAGACTACCTATAAGGCAGCTAGTTCTTTTATTTAGTCTTCACTGCATTGGAATGATCAGGAACATTATTCGTAATAGGAAGGCACATTTTCTGGAAGTTTAGTTTTTAACCGAAGCACTAGGATTTCCTTCCAAGCATGCTGACATTAAAAAAAGTTCTGCTTGTCTCAATGCACAAGGGATGAAGTCTTTAACTTCACTGGACAAAAAGATTTGAGAAGGAGTGTTGTAAACATGCCTTTGCAGCACTGCAGGCCTTCAGTGCTGATCAGTGGTATGGCCTCTGCCCACACTTCCATCTAAACTGCATGCTACTTTTTGCCCCTACATGGTGGTAGAAACTGTATCTGTTGAGATATTATGGCTAGGTGCTGGATGAAATGGAAAGTGAAAAAGAGTTCTGCAAAACTGTGAGGGCTTTTGATTAGAAATTCCTTTAAAAAACACAAAACCACCACCAACAAAAAACAAAATCCCAACTCCTGGGGCAGGCGGAGGTCCTTCTTCTGGTTCCCCCTCTACTGCCACAGCATCCTGGCCAGAATTCACCCCTGGGATCTGTACGCTGGCAAACAGCCCTGTGTCTTTGCAGCATGCTTGTCTGAGATTCTCCCTTCCTTTGCAGAAACCCACTGTTGCTTGGGGCACCACGCAAATCCCTTCTGCCAGCATGAGGAGGAAGGTGACCAGCCCAGATCTCATAGAGGGGAT
This sequence comes from Dromaius novaehollandiae, assembly GCF_036370855.1. Taxonomy (NCBI): domain Eukaryota; kingdom Metazoa; phylum Chordata; class Aves; order Casuariiformes; family Dromaiidae; genus Dromaius; species Dromaius novaehollandiae. The sequence continues at coordinate 476,457 of NC_088117.1, forward strand.
GATGGGGAACTGGAAAGAGGATGGCGAATCATCCTCAGAGAAGGAGGGTGACAACTCGCTGGAGATACCGCCAAAAAGGTAAGTATGGAGCAAGTCGTGCCAAGGCCTGGGGCAGCTGAGTAGCACTGACCCATCTGCAGGGTCAAGGATCCAAATCCCTGATCCGTGGCTCTCCTCTGAGCTGTCAAGCCATGGGGAGACCTGGGGTCAGGAGCCCCCAACTCCAGGTGCCTTTCTGCAGCCCAAAGCAAATGCCTAAACCTCATGCTGTGGGCACCAGTGAGACTCTGTGTGCAGGGCCTGGGGAAGGTGAGAGGCAGGAAGGTTTCAGCCAGAGCGTGAGTGAGGGTTTCTTCCTGTTGTTCTAGGCCAATTTCCCCAGGGACAAGCCAGGCCCTGCTCGAGATAGTGCCGTGCATCCTGGGACAGGTTGACCGAAGTCGGAGGGGACACAGGCATGAAGAGAGGGATCGGGAAGATAAGCTGCAGTGGTAAATATATCCAGATATGGGTGGTGTTTCCCCTCAGGCAACGCCCTTGCTTCCACCCCCAGCAGCAGCAGGGGAAAGAAGGGCTGTTCCCAACACACACTTCCCCAGTAGAGCCACCTTCTGCTGCAGAGCGGGGTGCCCAGCCTGGGAGCAAAGGATGGCAATCTTCCCTGTGCTCCCACTAACTCCTCTTGCTGTGTGTCTGCAGTGAGCTGGCTGTTTTGAAGTGGAGAATGTGCAGGAAAAAGAAAAGCCAAGGCAATGACACTGCTGTGGCTGGACCCCAACCTGCACAAACTATTTGTGACAGTCCTGAGAGAGCAGGACAGGTACCTGATAGACAGTGCTGTAATTCTTGTCTCATAATTCATTGTAGAAAAGCACCGTTATATGGCTACAGAGTCTGAAATAGCTAATCTGTACTCATGTGAACATTAAGTGATTTCTTCTGGAGCTTCCTTTAAACCACGTGTCGCCTTCTGATGCGACAATCTCCCGTTCGCCTGAGACGGCACGGAGGCTCCCCCAGCCTCCGGGCCAATGAGCACTGACACCAATATGAGGATGCTGCAAATGGCGTTTATTGTACGCATGTATTTGCTTATATACCTACAAGCATACTGCTATCTCTACGTCATATCCTTCCTCTTCCTTCCTCTTTCCGTGCCATCGCGAGATCTTCCGATCGCCGTTCCCTACATCTCCCCCTCCCCATGCTTTGACTATGCTATTTGCTTTAAATTGCCGTGTCGCGGGTTAAGCGTTCATAGTGTGGGTGTGGGTGGGACCACCCCTTTTCTAGCAGTTGTCTTACCAAGCATCTAAACACTAGTCTACATACTAATATACCTAGCACGAGCATCAGTAGCAGGTGCAACTCTTCTATTAGTAATTGCCTGGCCCATGGTCCTAGCCCAAGCCAATTACCACTACCGAACCCAGAAGGTCAAGCTCTTGCGGGTCCCAGGGCAATGACGCATTCAGCGTGTCAATGCTCTCTCAGCTTTGGTAGGTCTACGGTCAAATTCAATGGGACCCCTATTAAGCATGTCTTAAAAGGGCTGCCCCGCACCCACCAACGTCAGGCAAAATTGCATATTTCCTGTCCGGTTTGCCAGGTGAGTCATAGATTGTTACTACCCCATTTCACTAACATTGGTTCGCCTTTCACCCCTTGGAGTCCCAGTCCCAGCATCGCTATGAGGAGAGCTACTTGGGTTGCTCCCCCTGCCATCTTCTCGGGTTTTCTGGTTACGCGTTCTTCTTGTGGTTTCACGCGCCTTTTCTCATCTGTTCTTCTTCTCCTGTCTGTTGTCTTTGCTGCTAGAAGGGATCATCGGCTTTTCAGGGTGGTCCTCCCCTGCAATAAAACTCAGACATTCATTAATTCACCTGACTCTCTGCTTCCTGTCTTGTCCTTGCCCTGAGGTCTGGGCGTACCCACTTCATAGGGACCCATCTTACCATTTCTCCCTGCCTGACCGCTGCATACCCTCGTCCTTGGGTTACCAGCTGCCACCCCTCTTCCCATTCCCCTTTTTCCGGGATTCGAACCTTTACGTCTGGTCCCTCGTGCATCGCTCGGACCACCCAATGCTTTTCCGCTGGCGTCTTGTTCTCCTCCCCCCTGATGAACTGATTCAGACCGAATAAGGCGCGCATAATTATTTCTGATTGTTTGTGCGCGGGGATTCTTTGTGTATATCCTTCCCCCTCCCCAAGAATCTCGATCCTTTGCTTTAAAGTGCGGTTTGCTCGCTCGACAATGGCTTGACCTGTGCTATTATAGGCAATACCGTGTACTAGCTTAATTCCCCACCGTACGGCCCATTCTCTCGTGCTTTGCGCTGTGAAACACGTGCCGTTGTCTGTTTTAATAGTTTCTGGGGCACCCAGCCAGGCCATTGCCGTGTGCCAATGCAACTGTGCCGCCCGCGCTGTGACTCGTTTATGTTGGGTCGCCACGATGATACCGCTGTGTGTGTCCACTGTGACAGCCAGCCAGGGCCGTGGTCGAAGTCGCTGGCACATTGTGAAGTCCGTTTGCCATATTTGGTTTCCTTTCAGCCCCCTGGGGTTGATGCCGGCGCCCCACAGGGGGTTTTTTTTGGCAATACGGGCAAGTCGCAACCACTTCACGAGCCGTGGTGAGGGGGATGTTGCAGCTTTTTGCCAGTGCTTTTGCACCAACATGGAGAAGGTCGTGCACCTGCCTTGCTTCTGCGACTGTCCACACACCTTTGGCCGCTTGATCGGCTTTATTATTGCCTTCTTGGTACACTCCTTGGATTGCCTCATGACTCCGAACATGAATAATGGAGGCAGTGGCCCGCCGTGGTTGTAGGGCTTCTTCTAGCATTAGCGCAATGGGCGATCCGGCCCATCCAGGATACGACATGTTGTGTAACAATTTAAAGACGAACATGGAGTCTGTCACTACATTCAAATGCTCTTCTGGCCACATTTGCAATGCCTGCGCCACAGCTCGGGCCTCTAAATGCTGTACGCTACTGTCCGGCTCGCTGATCTTCACTCGGTGCCATTGGGCCTTTTGATCTTGCCACACAACAACCGCTGCCCTGGTCACCGATGACGCGTCGGTGAACACTGTGCGCCCTGGTGCAGGTCGCTGTAGCACTCGGGCTTTCAGATGGGGCCGAAGGACGGAGAGGTGTGTATACATCTCCAGTACAGGCGATAATCTGATTGTTCCTGGGAATCCTTCTAAAGCTATTGCTATACTATCTTGTTTCTGGACCACGCTGTCCCATTGATTCCTTTTTACCGGCAGGTAAATGGACTCAGGCTCCTTCGCGAAGTGCCGAACGGTGGCGGTTCGTCCCTTCTGTATCATCTGTGCCAACGCTGTTACGATTGTGACGTATGCCGTACTTATTTGGTTTGACACTATCCACCATACGACTTCTGGACGCTCCGGTGTCCCTTGTCCTAGAACGCCTATGGCTCCTGTTCTTGTAACTGCCACGTACAGATTGATTGGTCTGGCCGGGTCGTATCTCGTTACTCCGCCCTTTGCCATGAGATCTTCTATTTTTCGGAGGGCTTCTAACGCGTTCGGTGTCATCTGCCTCGGTTCCCATGGTTTGTGGCCCTTGAGCAACTCGAACAGTGGCTCCATCCACTCCTTAGGAATACCTATCAGCCCTCGCAGCCATTGGAGAGCTCCAACCAATTGCTGTACATCATGCAACGTCCGTATCTCTCTATTGAGCTTTATCGGCTGTGGGACCACAGCTCTGGGGAGGATGGTGGTTCCCAGATAGTCGACAGATTCTCCCCTTTGCGTTTTCGCTTTCTGGACGTACAATCCTGCTTCATTTAGGCAGTTAATTACTGCCTGTTCTGCCTGATCGGTTTCTTGCTGGGTCTCTGCAGCTATTAGGAGGTCGTCCATGTAATGGATGATAAGCGTGCGCGGGAGCTGCGCTCTTACCGGCTGCAATACCTTAGCTACTGCCGCCTGACAAATCGTAGGTGAATTTTTCATGCCCTGCGGGAGGACTGTCCATTGATATCGCGCTGCTGGCTCCTGCAGATTCTCTGAGGGCAGTGTGAAGGCAAATCGAGCTTTGTCCTGAGGGGCTAATGGTATAGAGAAAAAGCAATCTTGGATATCCATCACCACCACTGGCCAATTCTTTGGTATTGCTGATGGTAGTGGCAACCCTGGCTGGAGGGCACCCATCGCTTCCATCTGCTGATTTACCGCTCGTAGGTCGTGCAGTAATCGAAATTTAGACTTATCCTTTTTGTGTATCACAAATATAGGAGTGTTCCAGGGACTGTGGCTTTCCTCCAGGTGTCCCTGCTCTAGTTCTCTACTTACTATTTGTCGGGCAGCCGCCAATTTGTCCGCTGTCAATGGCCACTGCTCTACCCACACAGGCTCATTGGAGCACCATGTCAGCGGGACAGCGAAATGAGCCCCGAGGAGGTAGGCAGTGGCCCTTACCCTAAATTTGTCAGGTGAAAGCCGCTTTGCAATAAGGCATCTCGCCCTAACAATGGTTCCCCTATGGCAGTTATGTACGGCCGCACACGGATGATCTGAGCAGGCCTATCCGGGTCCTCCAATACAATTGTGATATCGGTTTCAGAAATCATAGCCTCCGCCCTGCCTCCCACTCCATCTAACGAGCTTGCCACTTTTGCTGGCCAACTTGATGGCCACAACCACGAGGGTACACATGTAACATCTGCCCCCGTATCTAGCATCATTATTAAGGGGATGCTAGGAGGACCCGCCCCTGGTGGGCCTATCAGATGCGCTTTCACTCGGGGTCTCTTCTCACACCCTAAGACCAGGGCCACGCGGGGTTTCCCTTCGGAGTTTGGTCGCTGGAGCTGTCCATCAGCAGTGTGTTGTTGTTGACAGGGGCTACTTGAAGCCGGCTCACCGGGGAGGGGTGGCCCCCTAGTTGCCCTCCCCGCTTCTCGTTTCCCGACCGCCGACAATCTCGTGCTCTGTGTCCTGGTTTTCCACAGGCCCAGCATGTAAGGCTCCCCATACCCCTTGTTGGGCGCGCGTAACTTCCCTTATTCGTGCACTGTGCTCTCAAATGGCCCATTCGCCCGCAGCCAAAGCATGGGCCTCCCTTTGGACCTCCTCTAGCTCTAACCTCCGGCATTGCCATAACTGCTGCAGCAATCTGTAGGGCTGTGGTCTTGTCCCGGTGTTCTAATACGTACTTGATCGTCTGCCCTAGACTTGCTCCCTTAGGCGCTGTTCTTAGGATTTCTTTTGTCAACTCGTTGCCCTGCTGTTTGATACATTCCAACATCACCGCTCCTTTTGCAGCGTCTGGTAAAGATGCAAGTTCTACTGCTGCCTGTAGCCTGTCACAAAACTTGTCAAACGGCTCTCCCACTCTCTGCTTCACAGTCGTCCATGGCTCTGCCTGCTGCACCAGTGGCCCAATATCATCAAAGGCCTTTCGAGATGCTTCTGTTGTCACCAGTATCTCCCGAGGTGTCAGGCCCGCTGCCTGCTGCTGGGGTGTAGCCATGGCCGCATCATTTCCTCTTAACCGCGGTAGGGTGGATTGGCCCAGTGGGTTCTGCGGGTCTGCCTGCGCAGCCATCAACGCCTGCTGCAAGCGCGAGGTCCACGCTTCTTTCCACATAAGGACCATCGTGGGCGATAAAACCAGTCGCGCGAGGGCGCGACAATCCCACGGTATTAGGCCTCCCGCGTGCGCCGCGTCCAGCAACGTCTGTGTCACCGGGTGTCGCAGGCCCTGTTCTTGCACTGCTTTCAATAGCTGTTGTACCGTCTTTGGGTCGAGGGGCATCCATTCCACTGCCTCCCCCCCCGGGGCAACTCGTACTGGGAAGGCCCCTATTGGCGCACGAAACTTGAGGCCACTCAGGGCACATTCCGTCGCTATCAGTTTCCAGTCTGTTAGGGGAATTTCTTTTCCCCCTCCCGCTTGGGTGAAACCTGCTGTCTCTGATGGCCCTCTTTGTTTAGCTGTTGCCTCTAATAGCCCTCTTTGTTTAGCTATTGCCTCTGATAGCCCTCTTTGTTTAGCTGTTTCTTCTTCCAGAGCTGTAAGCAGCATAAACATCTGCTCCATATCTCTTGTGACTTTCCTCCTCCTTTTTTTTTTTTTTTTTTTTTTTTTTCTCCTTCGCCTCTGACTGCGGCGGGGGAACTCCGCCCTAGTTGCTGCACCTGAGTCTTCAGTCTCCTCCTTCCGCAATGCTGGTCGACGCCCACTCCTCTCTCGGCCAGCGCCATCTTTTCCCGGGTGCGGGACCCTCGGTTTTTCCCCTGCTTCTGGTCTTTCCCCTGCTTCTTCTCTTCTTTCGTCCTCCCACTGCACCCGAATCATGGTCCCCGGTAGCCAGTCTCGGGGATCATCCACTATAATCGGTCTTTCCTTTTCTTCTGCCTCCTCCACTTTCACCTTGCTTTCTTCTCCTCTACCCGCCTCTGGCTTTTTCATATCTCGGTCTCCACAAAGGTCTCCTGGTTCTCCTAGTTCTCCCCCTTCCATCGCCCTCATCTCTTTCCACGGATACCGCGGCGGAGGCGGAGAAGAGGGCGTTATTGGGTAAGCCTCTGGAGTTTTTGCCTCCCCCTCTCCCCGCTCTGGATCTTGATTAACCGCCTCCTCCTTTATGTCTGTTTCCACACTCTCCGTTTTCACTTCATCCCCTACTATCGTCTCTCCCTCTATCGCCTCCGTTCGCTCCTCTGCGTTCGCTGCTGTCTGTGTTGCCATTTCCGCGGACATGTGTAGCGCCGCGCGGGCAGCCTGCCAGGTCTCAAGCTCCTCCCTAGTCCTTTCTAAAATGATCGTTATATCTCCCCACGTCTTAAGCTCTGCGGCCTTCTTAGTGGCCATAGCTCTCTGAGCAAGTGCTCGAGTGCACTTCTCCCAGTTAGAAGGGGAAAAAATGTCCCCTGTTCTAACTATCGCTCCATCTTTCAGGAGCCGCCCGACGCAGTTCGCAACTGCATTCGCTCTCATAGAGAGCACCCATTCCCGGGCACCCACGCGTACAACCTTAAGTACCGCGTCCATGATCCGGATCCTCTCGACCGCCTGCGGTCCGCCGTCTCAGCTATCACGTCGGGGTCACCACTTGTCGCCTTCTGATGCGACAATCTCCCGTTCGCCTGAGACGGCACGGAGGCTCCCCCAGCCTCCGGGCCAATGAGCACTGACACCAATATGAGGATGCTGCAAATGGCGTTTATTGTACGCATGTATTTGCTTATATACCTACAAGCATACTGCTATCTCTACGTCATATCCTTCCTCTTCCTTCCTCTTTCCGTGCCATCGCGAGATCTTCCGATCGCCGTTCCCTACAACCACGTATGTTCAGTTGTTTGTCTTTTTGGAGTGTGTTCTTTTCTCCCGTCATCTTATGCAACATATCAGACCATCTTCCTTGGCACCATTCTTCATGGAGATAAAAAGGCACTGTTCATAATGCAAATAAAAATGCCAGGCTTTTCTAGGGTAGGAAATAATTTATATTCAGATCATTGTTCAGTTTGTGCTTTGGTTGTGCCTGTTATAAGTGAGGAGCAGACATGGCTGATAGAAAGGCTAAAGACAAGGGGCAGAAGAGAGGGTGAGAACTAAAAAAATCCCACAAAGCACAGATGAGACTCCCACTGCTACTGTTGCATTTCTGTGACCCTTCAGGAATTCTACTCTCTGCCTGTGAGGAAAGATCAAAGTAAACACTGGGAAGCCTTACGTAAGAAGTACCTGAAGACAGCAAGGACAAGGTCGCCTTCATCAACAGCAAGAAGGGAAAGGGAACATCTGTGGAAGGCCCAGGTACCAGAAACCTTGTGAAACACGCAGTAAAATAGCATTTCTCTCCTCCAGAAGAGCTGAGCTTTGAAGGTCTCCAAGTCAGCATGGCATCATTGCTGCAAAATTGCAGGGCAGGTGACTCCTATCTGTCATGCTTGCCTGCTTATTACTGTAAGGGAGATGTAGTTAGAAAAAGCCAAAGGGCAAAGCCAGCAATCTGCCATGGTGAGCACATACACTGATCATCCCTCCCCCGAACTCAGACAAGCTCTGTTTCAGGTATCTGCACTTGCATTTGGACACATCTGTTCACAGTCCAATGACCTGAGCCATACCTAGACTACCTATAAGGCAGCTAGTTCTTTTATTTAGTCTTCACTGCATTGGAATGATCAGGAACATTATTCGTAATAGGAAGGCACATTTTCTGGAAGTTTAGTTTTTAACCGAAGCACTAGGATTTCCTTCCAAGCATGCTGACATTAAAAAAAGTTCTGCTTGTCTCAATGCACAAGGGATGAAGTCTTTAACTTCACTGGACAAAAAGATTTGAGAAGGAGTGTTGTAAACATGCCTTTGCAGCACTACAGGCCTTCAGTGCTGATCAGTGGTATGGCCTCTGCCCACACTTCCATCTAAACTGCATGCTACTTTTTGCCCCTGCATGGTGGTAGAACCTGTATCTGTTGAGATATTATGGCTAGGTGCTGGATGAAATGGAAAGTGAAAAAGAGTTCTGCAAAACTGTGAGGGCTTTTGATTAGAAATTCCTTTAAAAAACACAAAACCACCACCAACAAAAAACAAAATCCCAACTCCTGGGGCAGGCGGAGGTCCTTCTTCTGGTTCCCCCTCTACTGCCACAGCATCCTGGCCAGAATTCACCCCTGGGATCTGTACGCTGGCAAACAGCCCTGTGTCTTTGCAGCATGCTTGTCTGAGATTCTCCCTTCCTTTGCAGAAACCCACTGTTTCTTGGGGCACCACGCAAATCCCTTCTGCCAGCATGAGGAGGAAGGTGACCAGCCCAGATCTCATAGAGGGAATGATGGGGAACTGGAAAGAGGATGGCGAATCATCCTCAGAGAAGGAGGGTGACAACTCGCTGGAGATACCGCCAAAAAGGTAAGTATGGAGCAAGTCGTGCCAAGGCCTGGGGCAGCTGAGTAGCACTGACCCATCTGCAGGGTCAAGGATCCAAATCCCTGATCCGTGGCTCTCCTCTGAGCTGTCAAGCCATGGGGAGACCTGGGGTCAGGAGCCCCCAACTCCAGGTGCCTTTCTGCAGCCCAAAGCAAATGCCTAAACCTCATGCTGTGGGCACCAGTGAGACTCTGTGTGCAGGGCCTGGGGAAGGTGAGAGGCAGGAAGGTTTCAGCCAGAGCGTGAGTGAGGGTTTCTTCCTGTTGTTCTAGGCCAATTTCCCCAGGGACAAGCCAGGCCCTGCTCGAGATAGTGCCGTGCATCCTGGGACAGGTTGACCGAAGTCGGAGGGGACACAGGCATGAAGAGAGGGATCGGGAAGATAAGCTGCAGTGGTAAATATATCCAGATATGGGTGGTGTTTCCCCTCAGGCAACGCCCTTGCTTCCACCCCCAGCAGCAGCAGGGGAAAGAAGGGCTGTTCCCAACACACACTTCCCCAGTAGAGCCACCTTCTGCTGCAGAGCGGGGTGCCCAGCCTGGGAGCAAAGGATGGCAATCTTCCCTGTGCTCCCACTAACTCCTCTTGCTGTGTGTCTGCAGTGAGCTGGCTGTTTTGAAGTGGAGAATGTGCAGGAAAAAGAAGAGCCAAGGCAATGACACTGCTGTGGCTGGACCCCAACCTGCACAAACTATTTGTGACAGTCCTGAGAGAGCAGGACAGGTACATGATAGACAGTGATGTAATTCTTGTCTCATAATTCATTGTAGAAAAGCACCGTTATATGGCTACAGAGTCTGAAATAGCTAATCTGTACTCATGTGAACATTAAGTGATTTCTTCTGGAGCTTCCTTTAAACCACGTGTCGCCTTCTGATGCGACAATCTCCCGTTCGCCTGAGACGGCACGGAGGCTCCCCCAGCCTCCGGGCCAATGAGCACTGACACCAATATGAGGATGCTGCAAATGGCGTTTATTGTACGCATGTATTTGCTTATATACCTACAAGCATACTGCTATCTCTACGTCATATCCTTCCTCTTCCTTCCTCTTTCCGTGCCATCGCGAGATCTTCCGATCGCCGTTCCCTACATCTCCCCCTCCCCATGCTTTGACTATGCTATTTGCTTTAAATTGCCGTGTCGCGGGTTAAGCGTTCATAGTGTGGGTGTGGGTGGGACCACCCCTTTTCTAGCAGTTGTCTTACCAAGCATCTAAACACTAGTCTACATACTAATATACCTAGCACGAGCATCAGTAGCAGGTGCAACTCTTCTATTAGTAATTGCCTGGCCCATGGTCCTAGCCCAAGCCAATTACCACTACCGAACCCAGAAGGTCAAGCTCTTGCGGGTCCCAGGGCAATGACGCATTCAGCGTGTCAATGCTCTCTCAGCTTTGGTAGGTCTACGGTCAAATTCAATGGGACCCCTATTAAGCATGTCTTAAAAGGGCTGCCCCGCACCCACCAACGTCAGGCAAAATTGCATATTTCCTGTCCGGTTTGCCAGGTGAGTCATAGATTGTTACTACCCCATTTCACTAACATTGGTTCGCCTTTCACCCCTTGGAGTCCCAGTCCCAGCATTGCTATGAGGAGAGCTACTTGGGTTGCTCCCCCTGCCATCTTCTCGGGTTTTCTGGTTACGCGTTCTTCTTGTGGTTTCACGCGCCTTTTCTCATCTGTTCTTCTTCTCCTGTCTGTTGTCTTTGCTGCTAGAAGGGATCATCGGCTTTTCAGGGTGGTCCTCCCCTGCAATAAAACTCAGATATTCATTAATTCACCTGACTCTCTGCTTCCTGTCTTGTCCTTGCCCTGAGGTCTGGGCATACCCACTTCATAGGGACCCATCTTACCATTTCTCCCTGCCTGACCGCTGCATACCCTCGTCCTTGGGTTACCAGCTGCCACCCCTCTTCCCATTCCCCTTTTTCCGGGATTCGAACCTTTACGTCTGGTCCCTCGTGCATCGCTCGGACCACCCAATGCTTTTCCGCTGGCGTCTTGTTCTCCTCCCCCCTGATGAACTGATTCAGACCGAATAAGGCGCGCATAATTATTTCTGATTGTTTGTGCGCGGGGATTCTTTGTGTATATCCTTCCCCCTCCCCAAGAATCTCGATCCTTTGCTTTAAAGTGCGGTTTGCTCGCTCGACAATGGCTTGACCTGTGCTATTATAGGCAATACCGTGTACTAGCTTAATTCCCCACCGTACGGCCCATTCTCTCGTGCTTTGCGCTGTGAAACACGTGCCGTTGTCTGTTTTAATAGTTTCTGGGGCACCCAGCCAGGCCATTGCCGTGTGCCAATGCAACTGTGCCGCCCGCGCTGTGACTCGTTTATGTTGGGTCGCCACGATGATACCGCTGTGTGTGTCCACTGTGACAGCCAGCCAGGGCCGTGGTCGAAGTCGCTGGCACATTGTGAAGTCCGTTTGCCATATTTGGTTTCCTTTCAGCCCCCTGGGGTTGATGCCGGCGCCCCACAGGGGGTTTTTTTTGGCAATACGGGCAAGTCGCAACCACTTCACGAGCCGTGGTGAGGGGGATGTTGCAGCTTTTTGCCAGTGCTTTTGCACCAACATGGAGAAGGTCGTGCACCTGCCTTGCTTCTGCGACTGTCCACACACCTTTGGCCGCTTGATCGGCTTTATTGTTGCCTTCTTGGTACACTCCTTGGATTGCCTCATGACTCCGAACATGAATAATGGAGGCAGTGGCCCGCCGTTGTTGTAGGGCTTCTTCTAGCATTAGCGCAATGGGCGATCCGGCCCATCCAGGATACGACATGTTGTGTAACAATTTAAAGACGAACATGGAGTCTGTCACTACATTCAAATGCTCTTCTGGCCACATTTGCAATGCCTGCGCCACAGCTCGGGCCTCTAAATGCTGTACGCTACTGTCCGGCTCGCTGATCTTCACTCGGTGCCATTGGGCCTTTTGATCTTGCCACACAACAACCGCTGCCCTGGTCACCGATGACGCGTCGGTGAACACTGTGCGCCCTGGTGCAGGTCGCTGTAGCACTCGGGCTTTCAGATGGGGCCGAAGGACGGAGAGGTGTGTATACATCTCCAGTACAGGCGATAATCTGATTGTTCCTGGGAATCCTTCTAAAGCTATTGCTATACTATCTTGTTTCTGGACCACGCTGTCCCATTGATTCCTTTTTACCGGCAGGTAAATGGACTCAGGCTCCTTCGCGAAGTGCCGAACGGTGGCGGTTCGTCCCTTCTGTATCATCTGTGCCAACGCTGTTACGATTGTGACGTATGCCGTACTTATTTGGTTTGACACTATCCACCATACGACTTCTGGACGCTCCGGTGTCCCTTGTCCTAGAACGCCTATGGCTCCTGTTCTTGTAACTGCCACGTACAGATTGATTGGTCTGGCCGGGTCGTATCTCGTTACTCCGCCCTTTGCCATGAGATCTTCTATTTTTCGGAGGGCTTCTAACGCGTTCGGTGTCATCTGCCTCGGTTCCCATGGTTTGTGGCCCTTGAGCAACTCGAACAGTGGCTCCATCCACTCCTTAGGAATACCTATCAGCCCTCGCAGCCATTGGAGAGCTCCAACCAATTGCTGTACATCATGCAACGTCCGTATCTCTCTATTGAGCTTTATCGGCTGTGGGACCACAGCTCTGGGGAGGATGGTGGTTCCCAGATAGTCGACAGATTCTCCCCTTTGCGTTTTCGCTTTCTGGACGTACAATCCTGCTTCATTTAGGCAGTTAATTACTGCCTGTTCTGCCTGATCGGTTTCTTGCTGGGTCTCTGCAGCTATTAGGAGGTCGTCCATGTAATGGATGATAAGCGTGCGCGGGAGCTGCGCTCTTACCGGCTGTAATACCTTAGCTACTGCCGCCTGACAAATCGTAGGTGAATTTTTCATGCCCTGCGGGAGGACTGTCCATTGATATCGCGCTGCTGGCTCCTGCAGATTCTCTGAGGGCAGTGTGAAGGCAAATCGAGCTTTGTCCTGAGGGGCTAATGGTATAGAGAAAAAGCAATCTTGGATATCCATCACCACCACTGGCCAATTCTTTGGTATTGCTGATGGTAGTGGCAACCCTGGCTGGAGGGCACCCATCGCTTCCATCTGCTGATTTACCGCTCGTAGGTCGTGCAGTAATCGAAATTTAGACTTATCCTTTTTGTGTATCACAAATATAGGAGTGTTCCAGGGACTGTGGCTTTCCTCCAGGTGTCCCTGCTCTAGTTCTCTACTTACTATTTGTCGGGCAGCCGCCAATTTGTCCGCTGTCAATGGCCACTGCTCTACCCACACAGGCTCATTGGAGCACCATGTCAGCGGGACAGCGAAATGAGCCCCGAGGAGGTAGGCAGTGGCCCTTACCCTAAATTTGTCAGGTGAAAGCCGCTTTGCAATAAGGCATCTCGCCCTAACAATGGTTCCCCTATGGCAGTTATGTACGGCCGCACACGGATGATCTGAGCAGGCCTATCCGGGTCCTCCAATACAATTGTGATATCGGTTTCAGAAATCATAGCCTCCGCCCTGCCTCCCACTCCATCTAACGAGCTTGCCACTTTTGCTGGCCAACTCGATGGCCACAACCACGAGGGTACACATGTAACATCTGCCCCCGTATCTAGCATCATTATTAAGGGGATGCTAGGAGGACCCGCCCCTGGTGGGCCTATCAGATGCGCTTTCACTCGGGGTCTCTTCTCACACCCTAAGACCAGGGCCACGCGGGGTTTCCCTTCGGAGTTTGGTCGCTGGAGCTGTCCATCAGCAGTGTGTTGTTGTTGACAGGGGCTACTTGAAGCCGGCTCACCGGGGAGGGGTGGCCCCCTAGTTGCCCTCCCCGCTTCTCGTTTCCCGACCGCCGACAATCTCGTGCTCTGTGTCCTGGTTTTCCACAGGCCCAGCATGTAAGGCTCCCCATACCCCTTGTTGGGCGCGCGTAACTTCCCTTATTCGTGCACTGTGCTCTCAAATGGCCCATTCGCCCGCAGCCAAAGCATGGGCCTCCCTTTGGACCTCCTCTAGCTCTAACCTCCGGCATTGCCATAACTGCTGCAGCAATCTGTAGGGCTGTGGTCTTGTCCCGGTGTTCTAATACGTACTTGATCGTCTGCCCTAGACTTGCTCCCTTAGGCGCTGTTCTTAGGATTTCTTTTGTCAACTCGTTGCCCTGCTGTTTGATACATTCCAACATCACCGCTCCTTTTGCAGCGTCTGGTAAAGATGCAAGTTCTACTGCTGCCTGTAGCCTGTCACAAAACTTGTCAAACGGCTCTCCCACTCTCTGCTTCACAGTCGTCCATGGCTCTGCCTGCTGCACCAGTGGCCCAATATCATCAAAGGCCTTTCGAGATGCTTCTGTTGTCACCAGTATCTCCCGAGGTGTCAGGCCTGCTGCCTGCTGCTGGGGTGTAGCCATGGCCGCATCATTTCCTCTTAACCGCGGTAGGGTGGATTGGCCCAGTGGGTTCTGCGGGTCTGCCTGCGCAGCCATCAACGCCTGCTGCAAGCGCGAGGTCCACGCTTCTTTCCACATAAGGACCATCGTGGGCGATAAAACCAGTCGCGCGAGGGCGCGACAATCCCACGGTATTAGGCCTCCCGCGTGCGCCGCGTCCAGCAACGTCTGTGTCACCGGGTGTCGCAGGCCCTGTTCTTGCACTGCTTTCAATAGCTGTTGTACCGTCTTTGGGTCGAGGGGCATCCATTCCACTGCCTCCCCCCCCGGGGCAACTCGTACTGGGAAGGCCCCTATTGGCGCACGAAACTTGAGGCCACTCAGGGCACATTCCGTCGCTATCAGTTTCCAGTCTGTTAGGGGAATTTCTTTTCCCCCTCCCGCTTGGGTGAAACCTGCTGTCTCTGATGGCCCTCTTTGTTTAGCTGTTGCCTCTAATAGCCCTCTTTGTTTAGCTATTGCCTCTGATAGCCCTCTTTGTTTAGCTGTTTCTTCTTCCAGAGCTGTAAGCAGCATAAACATCTGCTCCATATCTCTTGTGACTTTCCTCCTCCTTTTTTTTTTTTTTTTTTTTTTTTTTTTTTTTTTCTCCTTCGCCTCTGACTGCGGCGGGGGAACTCCGCCCTAGTTGCTGCACCTGAGTCTTCAGTCTCCTCCTTCCGCAATGCTGGTCGACGCCCACTCCTCTCTCGGCCAGCGCCATCTTTTCCCGGGTGCGGGACCCTCGGTTTTTCCCCTGCTTCTGGTCTTTCCCCTGCTTCTTCTCTTCTTTCGTCCTCCCACTGCACCCGAATCATGGTCCCCGGTAGCCAGTCTCGGGGATCATCCACTATAATCGGTCTTTCCTTTTCTTCTGCCTCCTCCACTTTCACCTTGCTTTCTTCTCCTCTACCCGCCTCTGGCTTTTTCATATCTCGGTCTCCACAAAGGTCTCCTGGTTCTCCTAGTTCTCCCCCTTCCATCGCCCTCATCTCTTTCCACGGATACCGCGGCGGAGGCGGAGAAGAGGGTGTTATTGGGTAAGCCTCTGGAGTTTTTGCCTCCCCCTCTCCCCGCTCTGGATCTTGATTAACCGCCTCCTCCTTTATGTCTGTTTCCACACTCTCCGTTTTCACTTCATCCCCTACTATCGTCTCTCCCTCTATCGCCTCCGTTCGCTCCTCTGCGTTCGCTGCTGTCTGTGTTGCCATTTCCGCGGACATGTGTAGCGCCGCGCGGGCAGCCTGCCAGGTCTCAAGCTCCTCCCTAGTCCTTTCTAAAATGATCGTTATATCTCCCCACGTCTTAAGCTCTGCGGCCTTCTTAGTGGCCATAGCTCTCTGAGCAAGTGCTTGAGTGCACTTCTCCCAGTTAGAAGGGGAAAAAATGTCCCCTGTTCTAACTATCACTCCATCTTTCAGGAGCCGCCCGACGCAGTTCGCAACTGCATTCGCTCTCATAGAGAGCACCCATTCCCGGGCACCCACGCGTACAACCTTAAGTACCGCGTCCATGATCCGGATCCTCTCGACCGCCTGCGGTCCGCCGTCTCAGCTATCACGTCGGGGTCACCACTTGTCGCCTTCTGATGCGACAATCTCCCGTTCGCCTGAGACGGCACGGAGGCTCCCCCAGCCTCCGGGCCAATGAGCACTGACACCAATATGAGGATGCTGCAAATGGCGTTTATTGTACGCATGTATTTGCTTATATACCTACAAGCATACTGCTATCTCTACGTCATATCCTTCCTCTTCCTTCCTCTTTCCGTGCCATCGCGAGATCTTCCGATCGCCGTTCCCTACAACCACGTATGTTCAGTTGTTTGTCTTTTTGGAGTGTGTTCTTTTCTCCCGTCATCTTATGCAACATATCAGACCATCTTCCTTGGCACCATTCTTCATGGAGATAAAAAGGCACTGTTCATAATGCAAATAAAAATGCCAGGCTTTTCTAGGGTAGGAAATAATTTCTATTCAGATCATTGTTCAGTTTGTGCTTTGGTTGTGCCTGTTATAAGTGAGGAGCAGACATGGCTGATAGAAAGGCTAAAGACAAGGGGCAGAAGAGAGGGTGAGAACTAAAAAAATCCCACAAAGCACAGATGAGACTCCCACTGCTACTGTTGCATTTCTGTGACCCTTCAGGAATTCTACTCTCTCCCTGTGAGGAAAGATCAAAGTAAACACTGGGAAGCCTTACGTAAGAAGTACCTGAAGACAGCAAGGACAAGGTCGCCTTCATCAACAGCAAGAAGGGAAAGGGAACATCTGTGGAAGGCCCAGGTACCAGAAACCTTGTGAAACACGCAGTAAAATAGCATTTCTCTCCTCCAGAAGAGCTGAGCTTTGAAGGTCTCCAAGTCAGCATGGCATCATTGCTGCAAAATTGCAGGGCAGGTGACTCCTATCTGTCATGCTTGCCTGCTTATTACTGTAAGGGAGATGTAGTTAGAAGAAGCCAAAGGGCAAAGCCAGCAATCTGCCATGGTGAGCACATACACTGATCATCCCTCCCCCGAACTCAGACAAGCTCTGTTTCAGGTATCTGCACTTGCATTTGGACACATCTGTTCACAGTCCAATGACCTGAGCCATACCTAGACTACCTATAAGGCAGCTAGTTCTTTTATTTAGTCTTCACTGCATTGGAATGATCAGGAACATTATTCGTAATAGGAAGGCACATTTTCTGGAAGTTTAGTTTTTAACCGAAGCACTAGGATTTCCTTCCAAGCATGCTGACATTAAAAAAAGTTCTGCTTGTCTCAATGCACAAGGGATGAAGTCTTTAACTTCACTGGACAAAAAGATTTGAGAAGGAGTGTTGTAAACATGCCTTTGCAGCACTACAGGCCTTCAGTGCTGATCAGTGGTATGGCCTCTGCCCACACTTCCATCTAAACTGCATGCTACTTTTTGCCCCTGCATAGTGGTAGAAACTGTATCTGTTGAGATATTATGGCTAGGTGCTGGATGAAATGGAAAGTGAAAAAGAGTTCTGCAAAACTGTGAGGGCTTTTGATTAGAAATTCCTTTAAAAAACACAAAACCACCACCAACAAAAAACAAAATCCCAACTCCTGGGGCAGGCGGAGGTCCTTCTTCTGGTTCCCCCTCTACTGCCACAGCATCCTGGCCAGAATTCACCCCTGGGATCTGTACGCTGGCAAACAGCCCTGTGTCTTTGCAGCATGCTTGTCTGAGATTCTCCCTTCCTTTGCAGAAACCCACTGTTTCTTGGGGCACCACGCAAATCCCTTCTGCCAGCATGAGGAGGAAGGTGACCAGCCCAGATCTCATAGAGGGAATGATGGGGAACTGGAAAGAGGATGGCGAATCATCCTCAGAGAAGGAGGGTGACAACTCGCTGGAGATACCCCCAAAAAGGTAAGTATGGAGCAAGTCGTGCCAAGGCCTGGGGCAGCTGAGTAGCACTGACCCATCTGCAGGGTCAAGGATCCAAATCCCTGATCCGTGGCTCTCCTCTGAGCTGTCAAGCCATGGGGAGACCTGGGGTCAGGAGCCCCCAACTCCAGGTGCCTTTCTGCAGCCCAAAGCAAATGCCTAAACCTCATGCTGTGGGCACCAGTGAGACTCTGTGTGCAGGGCCTGGGGAAGGTGAGAGGCAGGAAGGTTTCAGCCAGAGCGTGAGTGAGGGTTTCTTCCTGTTGTTCTAGGCCAATTTCCCCAGGGACAAGCCAGGCCCTGCTCGAGATAGTGCCGTGCATCCTGGGACAGGTTGACCGAAGTCGGAGGGGACACAGACATGAAGAGAGGGATCGGGAAGATAAGCTGCAGTGGTAAATATATCCAGATATGGGTGGTGTTTCCCCTCAGGCAACGCCCTTGCTTCCACCCCCAGCAGCAGCAGGGGGAAGAAGGGCTGTTCCCAACACACACTTCCCCAGTAGAGCCACCTTCTGCTGCAGAGCGGGGTGCCCAGCCTGGGAGCAAAGGATGGCAATCTTCCCTGTGCTCCCACTAACTCCTCTTGCTGTGTGTCTGCAGTGAGCTGGCTGTTTTGAAGTGGAGAATGTGCAGGAAAAAGAAGAGCCAAGGCAATGACACTCCTGTGGCTGGACCCCAACCTGCACAAACTATTTGTGACAGTCATGAGAGAGCAGGACAGGTACATGATAGACAGTGATGTAATTCTTGTCTCATAATTCATTGTAGAAAAGCACCGTTATATGGCTACAGAGTCTGAAATAGCTAATCTGTACTCATTTGAACATTAAGTGATTTCTTCTGGAGCTTCCTTTAAACCACGTATCTTCAGTTTGTCTTTTTGGAGTCATTTGAACATTAAGTGATTTCTTCTGGAGCTTCCTTTAAACCACGTATCTTCAGTTGTTTGTCTTTTTGGAGTGTGTTCTTTGCTCCCGTCATCTTATGCAACATATCAGACCATCTTCCTTGGCACCATTCTTCATGGAGATAAAAAGGCACTGTTCATAATGCAAATAAAAATGCCAGGCTTTTCTAGGGTAGGAAATAATTTCTATTCAGATCATTGTTCAGTTTGTGCTTTGGTTGTGCCTGTTATAAGTGAGGAGCAGACATGGCTGATAGAAAGGCTAAAGACAAGGGGCAGAAGAGAGGGTGAGAACTAAAAAAATCCCACAAAGCACAGATGAGACTCCCACTGCTACTGTTGCATTTCTGTGACCCTTCAGGAATTCTACTCTCTCCCTGTGAGGAAAGATCAAAGTAAACACTGGGAAGCCTTACGTAAGAAGTACCTGAAGACAGCAAGGACAAGGTCGCCTTCATCAACAGCAAGAAGGGAAAGGGAACATCTGTGGAAGGCCCAGGTACCAGAAACCTTGTGAAACACGCAGTAAAATAGCATTTCTCTCCTCCAGAAGAGCTGAGCTTTGAAGGTCTCCAAGTCAGCATGGCATCATTGCTGCAAAATTGCAGGGCAGGTGACTCCTATCTGTCATGCTTGCCTGCTTATTACTGTAAGGGAGATGTAGTTAGAAGAAGCCAAAGGGCAAAGCCAGCAATCTGCCATGGTGAGCACATACACTGATCATCCCTCCCCCGAACTCAGACAAGCTCTGTTTCAGGTATCTGCATTTGCATTTGGACACATCTGTTCACAGTCCAATGACCTGAGCCATACCTAGACTACCTATAAGGCAGCTAGTTCTTTTATTTAGTCTTCACTGCATTGGAATGATCAGGAACATTATTCGTAATAGGAAGGCACATTTTCTGGAAGTTTAGTTTTTAACCGAAGCACTAGGATTTCCTTCCAAGCATGCTGACATTAAAAAAAGTTCTGCTTGTCTCAATGCACAAGGGATGAAGTCTTTAACTTCACTGGACAAAAAGATTTGAGAAGGAGTGTTGTAAACATGCCTTTGCAGCACTACAGGCCTTCAGTGCTGATCAGTGGTATGGCCTCTGCCCACACTTCCATCTAAACTGCATGCTACTTTTTGCCCCTGCATAGTGGTAGAAACTGTATCTGTTGAGATATTATGGCTAGGTGCTGGATGAAATGGAAAGTGAAACAGAGTTCTGCAAAACTGTGAGGGCTTTTGATTAGAAATTCCTTTAAAAAACACAAAACCACCACCAACAAAAAACAAAATCCCAACTCCTGGGGCAGGCGGAGGTCCTTCTTCTGGTTCCCCCTCTACTGCCACAGCATCCCGGCCAGAATTCACCCCTGGGATCTGTACGCTGGCAAACAGCCCTGTGTCTTTGCAGCATGCTTGTCTGAGATTCTCCCTTCCTTTGCAGAAACCCACTGTTGCTTGGGGCACCACGCAAATCCCTTCTGCCAGCATGAGGAGGAAGGTGACCAGCCCAGATCTCATAGAGGGGATGATGGGGAACTGGAAAGAGGATGGCGAATCATCCTCAGAGAAGGAGGGTGACAACTCGCTGGAGATACCCCCAAAAAGGTAAGTATGGAGCAAGTCGTGCCAAGGCCTGGGGCAGCTGAGTAGCACTGACCCATCTGCAGGGTCAAGGATCCAAATCCCTGATCCGTGGCTCTCCTCTGAGCTGTCAAGCCATGGGGAGACCTGGGGTCAGGAGCCCCCAACTCCAGGTGCCTTTCTGCAGCCCAAAGCAAATGCCTAAACCTCATGCTGTGGGCACCAGTGAGACTCTGTGTGCAGGGCCTGGGGAAGGTGAGAGGCAGGAAGGTTTCAGCCAGAGCGTGAGTGAGGGTTTCTTCCTGTTGTTCTAGGCCAATTTCCCCAGGGACAAGCCAGGCCCTGCTCGAGATAGTGCCGTGCATCCTGGGACAGGTTGACCGAAGTCGGAGGGGACACAGGCATGAAGAGAGGGATCGGGAAGATAAGCTGCAGTGGTAAATATATCCAGATATGGGTGGTGTTTCCCCTCAGGCAACGCCCTTGCTTCCACCCCCAGCAGCAGCAGGGGAAAGAAGGGCTGTTCCCAACACACACTTCCCCAGTAGAGCCACCTTCTGCTGCAGAGCGGGGTGCCCAGCCTGGGAGCAAAGGATGGCAATCTTCCCTGTGCTCCCACTAACTCCTCTTGCTGTGTGTCTGCAGTGAGCTGGCTGTTTTGAAGTGGAGAATGTGCAGGAAAAAGAAGAGCCAAGGCAATGACACTGCTGTGGCTGGACCCCAACCTGCACAAACTATTTGTGACAGTCCTGAGAGAGCAGGACAGGTACATGATAGACAGTGATGTAATTCTTGTCTCATAATTCATTGTAGAAAAGCACCGTTATATGGCTACAGAGTCTGAAATAGCTAATCTGTACTCATTTGAACATTAAGTGATTTCTTCTGGAGCTTCCTTTAAACCACGTATCTTCAGTTTGTCTTTTTGGAGTCATTTGAACATTAAGTGATTTCTTCTGGAGCTTCCTTTAAACCACGTATCTTCAGTTGTTTGTCTTTTTGGAGTGTGTTCTTTGCTCCCGTCATCTTATGCAACATATCAGACCGTCTTCCTTGGCACCATTCTTCATGGAGATAAAAAGGCACTGTTCATAATGCAAATAAAAATGCCAGGCTTTTCTAGGGTAGGAAATAATTTCTATTCAGATCATTGTTCAGTTTGTGCTTTGGTTGTGCCTGTTATAAGTGAGGAGCAGACATGGCTGATAGAAAGGCTAAAGACAAGGGGCAGAAGAGAGGGTGAGAACTAAAAAAATCCCACAAAGCACAGATGAGACTCCCACTGCTACTGTTGCATTTCTGTGACCCTTCAGGAATTCTGCTCTCTCCCTGTGAGGAAAGATCAAAGTAAACACTGGGAAGCCTTACGTAAGAAGTACCTGAAGACAGCAAGGACAAGGTCGCCTTCATCAACAGCAAGAAGGGAAAGGGAACATGTGTGGAAGGCCCAGGTACCAGAAACCTTGTGAAACACGCAGTAAAATAGCATTTCTCTCCTCCAGAAGAGCTGAGCTTTGAAGGTCTCCAAGTCAGCATGGCATCATTGCTGCAAAATTGCAGGGCAGGTGACTCCTATCTGTCATGCTTGCCTGCTTATTACTGTAAGGGAGATGTAGTTAGAAGAAGCCAAAGGGCAAAGCCAGCAATCTGCCATGGTGAGCACATACACTGATCATCCCTCCCCCGAACTCAGACAAGCTCTGTTTCAGGTATCTGCACTTGCATTTGGACACATCTGTTCACAGTCCAATGACCTGAGCCATACCTAGACTACCTATAAGGCAGCTAGTTCTTTTATTTAGTCTTCACTGTACTGGAATGATCAGGAACATTATTCGTAATAGGAAGGCACATTTTCTGGAAGTTTAGTTTTTAACCGAAGCACTAGGATTTCCTTCCAAGCATGCTGACATTAAAAAAAGTTCTGCTTGTCTCAATGCACAAGGGATGAAGTCTTTAACTTCACTGGACAAAAAGATTTGAGAAGGAGTGTTGTAAACATGCCTTTGCAGCACTACAGGCCTTCAGCGCTGATCAGTGGTATGGCCTCTGCCCACAGTTCCATCTAAACTGCATGCTACTTTTTGCCCCTGCATAGTGGTAGAAACTGTATCTGTTGAGATATTATGGCTAGGTGCTGGATGAAATGGAAAGTGAAAAAGAGTTCTGCAAAACTGTGAGGGCTTTTGATTAGAAATTCCTTTAAAAAACACAAAACCACCACCAACAAAAAACAAAATCCCAACTCCTGGGGCAGGCGGAGGTCCTTCTTCTGGTTCCCCCTCTACTGCCACAGCATCCTGGCCAGAATTCACCCCTGGGATCTGTACGCTGGCAAACAGCCCTGTGTCTTTGCAGCATGCTTGTCTGAGATTCTCCCTTCCTTTGCAGAAACCCACTGTTTCTTGGGGCACCACGCAAATCCCTTCTGCCAGCATGAGGAGGAAGGTGACCAGCCCAGATCTCATAGAGGGGATGATGGGGAACTGGAAAGAGGATGGCGAATCATCCTCAGAGAAGGAGGGTGACAACTCGCTGGAGATACCCCCAAAAAGGTAAGTATGGAGCAAGTCGTGCCAAGGCCTGGGGCAGCTGAGTAGCACTGACCCATCTGCAGGGTCAAGGATCCAAATCCCTGATCCATGGCTCTCCTCTGAGCTGTCAAGCCATGGGGAGACCTGGGGTCAGGAGCCCCCAACTCCAGGTGCCTTTCTGCAGCCCAAAGCAAATGCCTAAACCTCCTGCTGTGGGCACCAGTGAGACTCTGTGTGCAGGGCCTGGGGAAGGTGAGAGGCAGGAAGGTTTCAGCCAGAGCGTGAGTGAGGGTTTCTTCCTGTTGTTCTAGGCCAATTTCCCCAGGGACAAGCCAGGCCCTGCTCGAGATAGTGCCGTGCATCCTGGGACAGGTTGACCGAAGTCGGAGGGGACACAGACATGAAGAGAGGGATCGGGAAGATAAGCTGCAGTGGTAAATATATCCAGATATGGGTGGTGTTTCCCCTCAGGCAACGCCCTTGCTTCCACCCCCAGCAGCAGCAGGGGAAAGAAGGGCTGTTCCCAACACACACTTCCCCAGTAGAGCCACCTTCTGCTGCAGAGCGGGGTGCCCAGCCTGGGAGCAAAGGATGGCAATCTTCCCTGTGCTCCCACTAACTCCTCTTGCTGTGTGTCTGCAGTGAGCTGGCTGTTTTGAAGTGGAGAATGTGCAGGAAAAAGAAAAGCCAAGGCAATGACACTCCTGTGGCTGGACCCCAACCTGCACAAACTATTTGTGACAGTCCTGAGAGAGCAGGACAGGTACATGATAGACAGTGATGTAATTCTTGTCTCATAATTCATTGTAGAAAAGCACCGTTATATGGCTACAGAGTCTGAAATAGCTAATCTGTACTCATTTGAACATTAAGTGATTTCTTCTGGAGCTTCCTTTAAACCACGTATCTTCAGTTTGTCTTTTTGGAGTCATTTGAACATTAAGTGATTTCTTCTGGAGCTTCCTTTAAACCACGTATCTTCAGTTGTTTGTCTTTTTGGAGTGTGTTCTTTGCTCCCGTCATCTTATGCAACATATCAGACCATCTTCCTTGGCACCATTCTTCATGGAGATAAAAAGGCACTGTTCATAATGCAAATAAAAATGCCAGGCTTTTCTAGGGTAGGAAATAATTTCTATTCAGATCATTGTTCAGTTTGTGCTTTGGTTGTGCCTGTTATAAGTGAGGAGCAGACATGGCTGATAGAAAGGCTAAAGACAAGGGGCAGAAGAGAGGGTGAGAACTAAAAAAATCCCACAAAGCACAGATGAGACTCCCACTGCTACTGTTGCATTTCTGTGACCCTTCAGGAATTCTGCTCTCTCCCTGTGAGGAAAGATCAAAGTAAACACTGGGAAGCCTTACGTAAGAAGTACCTGAAGACAGCAAGGACAAGGTCGCCTTCATCAACAGCAAGAAGGGAAAGGGAACATGTGTGGAAGGCCCAGGTACCAGAAACCTTGTGAAACACGCAGTAAAATAGCATTTCTCTCCTCCAGAAGAGCTGAGCTTTGAAGGTCTCCAAGTCAGCATGGCATCATTGCTGCAAAATTGCAGGGCAGGTGACTCCTATCTGTCATGCTTGCCTGCTTATTACTGTAAGGGAGATGTAGTTAGAAGAAGCCAAAGGGCAAAGCCAGCAATCTGCCATGGTGAGCACATACACTGATCATCCCTCCCCCGAACTCAGACAAGCTCTGTTTCAGGTATCTGCACTTGCATTTGGACACATCTGTTCACAGTCCAATGACCTGAGCCATACCTAGACTACCTATAAGGCAGCTAGTTCTTTTATTTAGTCTTCACTGTACTGGAATGATCAGGAACATTATTCGTAATAGGAAGGCACATTTTCTGGAAGTTTAGTTTTTAACCGAAGCACTAGGATTTCCTTCCAAGCATGCTGACATTAAAAAAAGTTCTGCTTGTCTCAATGCACAAGGGATGAAGTCTTTAACTTCACTGGACAAAAAGATTTGAGAAGGAGTGTTGTAAACATGCCTTTGCAGCACTACAGGCCTTCAGCGCTGATCAGTGGTATGGCCTCTGCCCACAGTTCCATCTAAACTGCATGCTACTTTTTGCCCCTGCATAGTGGTAGAAACTGTATCTGTTGAGATATTATGGCTAGGTGCTGGATGAAATGGAAAGTGAAAAAGAGTTCTGCAAAACTGTGAGGGCTTTTGATTAGAAATTCCTTTAAAAAACACAAAACCACCACCAACAAAAAACAAAATCCCAACTCCTGGGGCAGGCGGAGGTCCTTCTTCTGGTTCCCCCTCTACTGCCACAGCATCCTGGCCAGAATTCACCCCGGGGATCTGTACGCTGGCAAACAGCCCTGTGTCTTTGCAGCATGCTTGTCTGAGATTCTCCCTTCCTTTGCAGAAACCCACTGTTTCTTGGGGCACCACGCAAATCCCTTCTGCCAGCATGAGGAGGAAGGTGACCAGCCCAGATCTCATAGAGGGGATGATGGGGAACTGGAAAGAGGATGGCGAATCATCCTCAGAGAAGGAGGGTGACAACTCGCTGGAGATACCCCCAAAAAGGTAAGTATGGAGCAAGTCGTGCCAAGGCCTGGGGCAGCTGAGTAGCACTGACCCATCTGCAGGGTCAAGGATCCAAATCCCTGATCCATGGCTCTCCTCTGAGCTGTCAAGCCATGGGGAGACCTGGGGTCAGGAGCCCCCAACTCCAGGTGCCTTTCTGCAGCCCAAAGCAAATGCCTAAACCTCATGCTGTGGGCACCAGTGAGACTCTGTGTGCAGGGCCTGGGGAAGGTGAGAGGCAGGAAGGTTTCAGCCAGAGCGTGAGTGAGGGTTTCTTCCTGTTGTTCTAGGCCAATTTCCCCAGGGACAAGCCAGGCCCTGCTCGAGATAGTGCCGTGCATCCTGGGACAGGTTGACCGAAGTCGGAGGGGACACAGGCATGAAGAGAGGGATCGGGAAGATAAGCTGCAGTGGTAAATATATCCAGATATGGGTGGTGTTTCCCCTCAGGCAACGCCCTTGCTTCCACCCCCAGCAGCAGCAGGGGAAAGAAGGGCTGTTCCCAACACACACTTCCCCAGTAGAGCCACCTTCTGCTGCAGAGCGGGGTGCCCAGCCTGGGAGCAAAGGATGGCAATCTTCCCTGTGCTCCCACTAACTCCTCTTGCTGTGTGTCTGCAGTGAGCTGGCTGTTTTGAAGTGGAGAATGTGCAGGAAAAAGAAGAGCCAAGGCAATGACACTGCTGTGGCTGGACCCCAACCTGCACAAACTATTTGTGACAGTCCTGAGAGAGCAGGACAGGTACATGATAGACAGTGATGTAATTCTTGTCTCATAATTCATTGTAGAAAAGCACCGTTATATGGCTACAGAGTCTGAAATAGCTAATCTGTACTCATTTGAACATTAAGTGATTTCTTCTGGAGCTTCCTTTAAACCACGTATCTTCAGTTTGTCTTTTTGGAGTCATTTGAACATTAAGTGATTTCTTCTGGAGCTTCCTTTAAACCACGTATCTTCAGTTGTTTGTCTTTTTGGAGTGTGTTCTTTGCTCCCGTCATCTTATGCAACATATCAGACCATCTTCCTTGGCACCATTCTTCATGGAGATAAAAAGGCACTGTTCATAATGCAAATAAAAATGCCAGGCTTTTCTAGGGTAGGAAATAATTTCTATTCAGATCATTGTTCAGTTTGTGCTTTGGTTGTGCCTGTTATAAGTGAGGAGCAGACATGGCTGATAGAAAGGCTAAAGACAAGGGGCAGAAGAGAGGGTGAGAACTAAAAAAATCCCACAAAGCACAGATGAGACTCCCACTGCTACTGTTGCATTTCTGTGACCCTTCAGGAATTCTGCTCTCTCCCTGTGAGGAAAGATCAAAGTAAACACTGGGAAGCCTTACGTAAGAAGTACCTGAAGACAGCAAGGACAAGGTCGCCTTCATCAACAGCAAGAAGGGAAAGGGAACATGTGTGGAAGGCCCAGGTACCAGAAACCTTGTGAAACACGCAGTAAAATAGCATTTCTCTCCTCCAGAAGAGCTGAGCTTTGAAGGTCTCCAAGTCAGCATGGCATCATTGCTGCAAAATTGCAGGGCAGGTGACTCCTATCTGTCATGCTTGCCTGCTTATTACTGTAAGGGAGATGTAGTTAGAAGAAGCCAAAGGGCAAAGCCAGCAATCTGCCATGGTGAGCACATACACTGATCATCCCTCCCCCGAACTCAGACAAGCTCTGTTTCAGGTATCTGCACTTGCATTTGGACACATCTGTTCACAGTCCAATGACCTGAGCCATACCTAGACTACCTATAAGGCAGCTAGTTCTTTTATTTAGTCTTCACTGTACTGGAATGATCAGGAACATTATTCGTAATAGGAAGGCACATTTTCTGGAAGTTTAGTTTTTAACCGAAGCACTAGGATTTCCTTCCAAGCATGCTGACATTAAAAAAAGTTCTGCTTGTCTCAATGCACAAGGGATGAAGTCTTTAACTTCACTGGACAAAAAGATTTGAGAAGGAGTGTTGTAAACATGCCTTTGCAGCACTACAGGCCTTCAGCGCTGATCAGTGGTATGGCCTCTGCCCACACTTCCATCTAAACTGCATGCTACTTTTTGCCCCTGCATAGTGGTAGAAACTGTATCTGTTGAGATATTATGGCTAGGTGCTGGATGAAATGGAAAGTGAAAAAGAGTTCTGCAAAACTGTGAGGGCTTTTGATTAGAAATTCCTTTAAAAAACACAAAACCACCACCAACAAAAAACAAAATCCCAACTCCTGGGGCAGGCGGAGGTCCTTCTTCTGGTTCCCCCTCTACTGCCACAGCATCCTGGCCAGAATTCACCCCTGGGATCTGTACGCTGGCAAACAGCCCTGTGTCTTTGCAGCATGCTTGTCTGAGATTCTCCCTTCCTTTGCAGAAACCCACTGTTTCTTGGGGCACCACGCAAATCCCTTCTGCCAGCATGAGGAGGAAGGTGACCAGCCCAGATCTCATAGAGGGGATGATGGGGAACTGGAAAGAGGATGGCGAATCATCCTCAGAGAAGGAGGGTGACAACTCGCTGGAGATACCCCCAAAAAGGTAAGTATGGAGCAAGTCGTGCCAAGGCCTGGGGCAGCTGAGTAGCACTGACCCATCTGCAGGGTCAAGGATCCAAATCCCTGATCCATGGCTCTCCTCTGAGCTGTCAAGCCATGGGGAGACCTGGGGTCAGGAGCCCCCAACTCCAGGTGCCTTTCTGCAGCCCAAAGCAAATGCCTAAACCTCCTGCTGTGGGCACCAGTGAGACTCTGTGTGCAGGGCCTGGGGAAGGTGAGAGGCAGGAAGGTTTCAGCCAGAGCGTGAGTGAGGGTTTCTTCCTGTTGTTCTAGGCCAATTTCCCCAGGGACAAGCCAGGCCCTGCTCGAGATAGTGCCGTGCATCCTGGGACAGGTTGACCGAAGTCGGAGGGGACACAGACATGAAGAGAGGGATCGGGAAGATAAGCTGCAGTGGTAAATATATCCAGATATGGGTGGTGTTTCCCCTCAGGCAACGCCCTTGCTTCCACCCCCAGCAGCAGCAGGGGAAAGAAGGGCTGTTCCCAACACACACTTCCCCAGTAGAGCCACCTTCTGCTGCAGAGCGGGGTGCCCAGCCTGGGAGCAAAGGATGGCAATCTTCCCTGTGCTCCCACTAACTCCTCTTGCTGTGTGTCTGCAGTGAGCTGGCTGTTTTGAAGTGGAGAATGTGCAGGAAAAAGAAAAGCCAAGGCAATGACACTCCTGTGGCTGGACCCCAACCTGCACAAACTATTTGTGACAGTCCTGAGAGAGCAGGACAGGTACATGATAGACAGTGATGTAATTCTTGTCTCATAATTCATTGTAGAAAAGCACCGTTATATGGCTACAGAGTCTGAAATAGCTAATCTGTACTCATTTGAACATTAAGTGATTTCTTCTGGAGCTTCCTTTAAACCACGTATCTTCAGTTATTTGTCTTTTTGGAGTGTGTTCTTTGCTCCCATCATCTTATGCAACATATCAGACCATCTTCCTTGGCACCATTCTTAATGGAGATAAAAAGGCACTGTTCATAATGCAAATAAAAATGCCAGGCTTTTCTAGGGTAGGAAATAATTTCTATTCAGATCATTGTTCAGTTTGTGCTTTGGTTGTGCCTGTTATAAGTGAGGAGCAGACATGGCTGATAGAAAGGCTAAAGACAAGGGGCAGAAGAGAGGGTGAGAACTAAAAAAATCCCACAAAGCACAGATGAGACTCCCACTGCTACTGTTGCATTTCTGTGACCCTTCAGGAATTCTACTCTCTCCCTGTGAGGAAAGATCAAAGTAAACACTGGGAAGCCTTACGTAAGAAGTACCTGAAGACAGCAAGGACAAGGTCGCCTTCATCAACAGCAAGAAGGGAAAGGGAACATGTGTGGAAGGCCCAGGTACCAGAAACCTTGTGAAACACGCAGTAAAATAGCATTTCTCTCCTCCAGAAGAGCTGAGCTTTGAAGGTCTCCAAGTCAGCATGGCATCATTGCTGCAAAATTGCAGGGCAGGTGACTCCTATCTGTCATGCTTGCCTGCTTATTACTGTAAGGGAGATGTAGTTAGAAGAAGCCAAAGGGCAAAGCCAGCAATCTGCCATGGTGAGCACATACACTGATCATCCCTCCCCCGAACTCAGACAAGCTCTGTTTCAGGTATCTGCACTTGCATTTGGACACATCTGTTCACAGTCCAATGACCTGAGCCATACCTAGACTACCTATAAGGCAGCTAGTTCTTTTATTTAGTCTTCACTGCATTGGAATGATCAGGAACATTATTCGTAATAGGAAGGCACATTTTCTGGAAGTTTAGTTTTTAACCGAAGCACTAGGATTTCCTTCCAAGCATGCTGACATTAAAAAAAGTTCTGCTTGTCTCAATGCACAAGGGATGAAGTCTTTAACTTCACTGGACAAAAAGATTTGAGAAGGAGTGTTGTAAACATGCCTTTGCAGCACTACAGGCCTTCAGCGCTGATCAGTGGTATGGCCTCTGCCCACACTTCCATCTAAACTGCATGCTACTTTTTGCCCCTGCATAGTGGTAGAAACTGTATCTGTTGAGATATTATGGCTAGGTGCTGGATGAAATGGAAAGTGAAACAGAGTTCTGCAAAACTGTGAGGGCTTTTGATTAGAAATTCCTTTAAAAAACACAAAACCACC
Source organism: Dromaius novaehollandiae (assembly GCF_036370855.1). Classification (NCBI taxonomy): domain Eukaryota; kingdom Metazoa; phylum Chordata; class Aves; order Casuariiformes; family Dromaiidae; genus Dromaius; species Dromaius novaehollandiae. Next base: position 506,472 of record NC_088117.1, read on the forward strand.
ACCAACAAAAAACAAAATCCCAACTCCTGGGGCAGGCGGAGGTCCTTCTTCTGGTTCCCCCTCTACTGCCACAGCATCCCGGCCAGAATTCACCCCTGGGATCTGTACGCTGGCAAACAGCCCTGTGTCTTTGCAGCATGCTTGTCTGAGATTCTCCCTTCCTTTGCAGAAACCCACTGTTGCTTGGGGCACCACGCAAATCCCTTCTGCCAGCATGAGGAGGAAGGTGACCAGCCCAGATCTCATAGAGGGAATGATGGGGAACTGGAAAGAGGATGGCGAATCATCCTCAGAGAAGGAGGGTGACAACTCGCTGGAGATACCCCCAAAAAGGTAAGTATGGAGCAAGTCGTGCCAAGGCCTGGGGCAGCTGAGTAGCACTGACCCATCTGCAGGGTCAAGGATCCAAATCCCTGATCCGTGGCTCTCCTCTGAGCTGTCAAGCCATGGGGAGACCTGGGGTCAGGAGCCCCCAACTCCAGGTGCCTTTCTGCAGCCCAAAGCAAATGCCTAAACCTCATGCTGTGGGCACCAGTGAGACTCTGTGTGCAGGGCCTGGGGAAGGTGAGAGGCAGGAAGGTTTCAGCCAGAGCGTGAGTGAGGGTTTCTTCCTGTTGTTCTAGGCCAATTTCCCCAGGGACAAGCCAGGCCCTGCTCGAGATAGTGCCGTGCATCCTGGGACAGGTTGACCGAAGTCGGAGGGGACACAGGCATGAAGAGAGGGATCGGGAAGATAAGCTGCAGTGGTAAATATATCCAGATATGGGTGGTGTTTCCCCTCAGGCAACGCCCTTGCTTCCACCCCCAGCAGCAGCAGGGGAAAGAAGGGCTGTTCCCAACACACACTTCCCCAGTAGAGCCACCTTCTGCTGCAGAGCGGGGTGCCCAGCCTGGGAGCAAAGGATGGCAATCTTCCCTGTGCTCCCACTAACTCCTCTTGCTGTGTGTCTGCAGTGAGCTGGCTGTTTTGAAGTGGAGAATGTGCAGGAAAAAGAAAAGCCAAGGCAATGACACTCCTGTGGCTGGACCCCAACCTGCACAAACTATTTGTGACAGTCATGAGAGAGCAGGACAGGTACATGATAGACAGTGATGTAATTCTTGTCTCATAATTCATTGTAGAAAAGCACCGTTATATGGCTACAGAGTCTGAAATAGCTAATCTGTACTCATTTGAACATTAAGTGATTTCTTCTGGAGCTTCCTTTAAACCACGTATCTTCAGTTTGTCTTTTTGGAGTCATTTGAACATTAAGTGATTTCTTCTGGAGCTTCCTTTAAACCACGTATCTTCAGTTGTTTGTCTTTTTGGAGTGTGTTCTTTGCTCCCGTCATCTTATGCAACATATCAGACCATCTTCCTTGGCACCATTCTTCATGGAGATAAAAAGGCACTGTTCATAATGCAAATAAAAATGCCAGGCTTTTCTAGGGTAGGAAATAATTTCTATTCAGATCATTGTTCAGTTTGTGCTTTGGTTGTGCCTGTTATAAGTGAGGAGCAGACATGGCTGATAGAAAGGCTAAAGACAAGGGGCAGAAGAGAGGGTGAGAACTAAAAAAATCCCACAAAGCACAGATGAGACTCCCACTGCTACTGTTGCATTTCTGTGACCCTTCAGGAATTCTGCTCTCTCCCTGTGAGGAAAGATCAAAGTAAACACTGGGAAGCCTTACGTAAGAAGTACCTGAAGACAGCAAGGACAAGGTCGCCTTCATCAACAGCAAGAAGGGAAAGGGAACATGTGTGGAAGGCCCAGGTACCAGAAACCTTGTGAAACACGCAGTAAAATAGCATTTCTCTCCTCCAGAAGAGCTGAGCTTTGAAGGTCTCCAAGTCAGCATGGCATCATTGCTGCAAAATTGCAGGGCAGGTGACTCCTATCTGTCATGCTTGCCTGCTTATTACTGTAAGGGAGATGTAGTTAGAAGAAGCCAAAGGGCAAAGCCAGCAATCTGCCATGGTGAGCACATACACTGATCATCCCTCCCCCGAACTCAGACAAGCTCTGTTTCAGGTATCTGCACTTGCATTTGGACACATCTGTTCACAGTCCAATGACCTGAGCCATACCTAGACTACCTATAAGGCAGCTAGTTCTTTTATTTAGTCTTCACTGTACTGGAATGATCAGGAACATTATTCGTAATAGGAAGGCACATTTTCTGGAAGTTTAGTTTTTAACCGAAGCACTAGGATTTCCTTCCAAGCATGCTGACATTAAAAAAAGTTCTGCTTGTCTCAATGCACAAGGGATGAAGTCTTTAACTTCACTGGACAAAAAGATTTGAGAAGGAGTGTTGTAAACATGCCTTTGCAGCACTACAGGCCTTCAGCGCTGATCAGTGGTATGGCCTCTGCCCACACTTCCATCTAAACTGCATGCTACTTTTTGCCCCTGCATAGTGGTAGAAACTGTATCTGTTGAGATATTATGGCTAGGTGCTGGATGAAATGGAAAGTGAAAAAGAGTTCTGCAAAACTGTGAGGGCTTTTGATTAGAAATTCCTTTAAAAAACACAAAACCACCACCAACAAAAAACAAAATCCCAACTCCTGGGGCAGGCGGAGGTCCTTCTTCTGGTTCCCCCTCTACTGCCACAGCATCCTGGCCAGAATTCACCCCTGGGATCTGTACGCTGGCAAACAGCCCTGTGTCTTTGCAGCATGCTTGTCTGAGATTCTCCCTTCCTTTGCAGAAACCCACTGTTTCTTGGGGCACCACGCAAATCCCTTCTGCCAGCATGAGGAGGAAGGTGACCAGCCCAGATCTCATAGAGGGGATGATGGGGAACTGGAAAGAGGATGGCGAATCATCCTCAGAGAAGGAGGGTGACAACTCGCTGGAGATACCCCCAAAAAGGTAAGTATGGAGCAAGTCGTGCCAAGGCCTGGGGCAGCTGAGTAGCACTGACCCATCTGCAGGGTCAAGGATCCAAATCCCTGATCCATGGCTCTCCTCTGAGCTGTCAAGCCATGGGGAGACCTGGGGTCAGGAGCCCCCAACTCCAGGTGCCTTTCTGCAGCCCAAAGCAAATGCCTAAACCTCCTGCTGTGGGCACCAGTGAGACTCTGTGTGCAGGGCCTGGGGAAGGTGAGAGGCAGGAAGGTTTCAGCCAGAGCGTGAGTGAGGGTTTCTTCCTGTTGTTCTAGGCCAATTTCCCCAGGGACAAGCCAGGCCCTGCTCGAGATAGTGCCGTGCATCCTGGGACAGGTTGACCGAAGTCGGAGGGGACACAGACATGAAGAGAGGGATCGGGAAGATAAGCTGCAGTGGTAAATATATCCAGATATGGGTGGTGTTTCCCCTCAGGCAACGCCCTTGCTTCCACCCCCAGCAGCAGCAGGGGAAAGAAGGGCTGTTCCCAACACACACTTCCCCAGTAGAGCCACCTTCTGCTGCAGAGCGGGGTGCCCAGCCTGGGAGCAAAGGATGGCAATCTTCCCTGTGCTCCCACTAACTCCTCTTGCTGTGTGTCTGCAGTGAGCTGGCTGTTTTGAAGTGGAGAATGTGCAGGAAAAAGAAAAGCCAAGGCAATGACACTCCTGTGGCTGGACCCCAACCTGCACAAACTATTTGTGACAGTCCTGAGAGAGCAGGACAGGTACATGATAGACAGTGATGTAATTCTTGTCTCATAATTCATTGTAGAAAAGCACCGTTATATGGCTACAGAGTCTGAAATAGCTAATCTGTACTCATTTGAACATTAAGTGATTTCTTCTGGAGCTTCCTTTAAACCACGTATCTTCAGTTATTTGTCTTTTTGGAGTGTGTTCTTTGCTCCCATCATCTTATGCAACATATCAGACCATCTTCCTTGGCACCATTCTTAATGGAGATAAAAAGGCACTGTTCATAATGCAAATAAAAATGCCAGGCTTTTCTAGGGTAGGAAATAATTTCTATTCAGATCATTGTTCAGTTTGTGCTTTGGTTGTGCCTGTTATAAGTGAGGAGCAGACATGGCTGATAGAAAGGCTAAAGACAAGGGGCAGAAGAGAGGGTGAGAACTAAAAAAATCCCACAAAGCACAGATGAGACTCCCACTGCTACTGTTGCATTTCTGTGACCCTTCAGGAATTCTACTCTCTCCCTGTGAGGAAAGATCAAAGTAAACACTGGGAAGCCTTACGTAAGAAGTACCTGAAGACAGCAAGGACAAGGTCGCCTTCATCAACAGCAAGAAGGGAAAGGGAACATGTGTGGAAGGCCCAGGTACCAGAAACCTTGTGAAACACGCAGTAAAATAGCATTTCTCTCCTCCAGAAGAGCTGAGCTTTGAAGGTCTCCAAGTCAGCATGGCATCATTGCTGCAAAATTGCAGGGCAGGTGACTCCTATCTGTCATGCTTGCCTGCTTATTACTGTAAGGGAGATGTAGTTAGAAGAAGCCAAAGGGCAAAGCCAGCAATCTGCCATGGTGAGCACATACACTGATCATCCCTCCCCCGAACTCAGACAAGCTCTGTTTCAGGTATCTGCACTTGCATTTGGACACATCTGTTCACAGTCCAATGACCTGAGCCATACCTAGACTACCTATAAGGCAGCTAGTTCTTTTATTTAGTCTTCACTGCATTGGAATGATCAGGAACATTATTCGTAATAGGAAGGCACATTTTCTGGAAGTTTAGTTTTTAACCGAAGCACTAGGATTTCCTTCCAAGCATGCTGACATTAAAAAAAGTTCTGCTTGTCTCAATGCACAAGGGATGAAGTCTTTAACTTCACTGGACAAAAAGATTTGAGAAGGAGTGTTGTAAACATGCCTTTGCAGCACTACAGGCCTTCAGTGCTGATCAGTGGTATGGCCTCTGCCCACACTTCCATCTAAACTGCATGCTACTTTTTGCCCCTGCATAGTGGTAGAAACTGTATCTGTTGAGATATTATGGCTAGGTGCTGGATGAAATGGAAAGTGAAACAGAGTTCTGCAAAACTGTGAGGGCTTTTGATTAGAAATTCCTTTAAAAAACACAAAACCACCACCAACAAAAAACAAAATCCCAACTCCTGGGGCAGGCGGAGGTCCTTCTTCTGGTTCCCCCTCTACTGCCACAGCATCCCGGCCAGAATTCACCCCTGGGATCTGTACGCTGGCAAACAGCCCTGTGTCTTTGCAGCATGCTTGTCTGAGATTCTCCCTTCCTTTGCAGAAACCCACTGTTGCTTGGGGCACCACGCAAATCCCTTCTGCCAGCATGAGGAGGAAGGTGACCAGCCCAGATCTCATAGAGGGAATGATGGGGAACTGGAAAGAGGATGGCGAATCATCCTCAGAGAAGGAGGGTGACAACTCGCTGGAGATACCCCCAAAAAGGTAAGTATGGAGCAAGTCGTGCCAAGGCCTGGGGCAGCTGAGTAGCACTGACCCATCTGCAGGGTCAAGGATCCAAATCCCTGATCCGTGGCTCTCCTCTGAGCTGTCAAGCCATGGGGAGACCTGGGGTCAGGAGCCCCCAACTCCAGGTGCCTTTCTGCAGCCCAAAGCAAATGCCTAAACCTCATGCTGTGGGCACCAGTGAGACTCTGTGTGCAGGGCCTGGGGAAGGTGAGAGGCAGGAAGGTTTCAGCCAGAGCGTGAGTGAGGGTTTCTTCCTGTTGTTCTAGGCCAATTTCCCCAGGGACAAGCCAGGCCCTGCTCGAGATAGTGCCGTGCATCCTGGGACAGGTTGACCGAAGTCGGAGGGGACACAGGCATGAAGAGAGGGATCGGGAAGATAAGCTGCAGTGGTAAATATATCCAGATATGGGTGGTGTTTCCCCTCAGGCAACGCCCTTGCTTCCACCCCCAGCAGCAGCAGGGGAAAGAAGGGCTGTTCCCAACACACACTTCCCCAGTAGAGCCACCTTCTGCTGCAGAGCGGGGTGCCCAGCCTGGGAGCAAAGGATGGCAATCTTCCCTGTGCTCCCACTAACTCCTCTTGCTGTGTGTCTGCAGTGAGCTGGCTGTTTTGAAGTGGAGAATGTGCAGGAAAAAGAAAAGCCAAGGCAATGACACTCCTGTGGCTGGACCCCAACCTGCACAAACTATTTGTGACAGTCATGAGAGAGCAGGACAGGTACATGATAGACAGTGATGTAATTCTTGTCTCATAATTCATTGTAGAAAAGCACCGTTATATGGCTACAGAGTCTGAAATAGCTAATCTGTACTCATTTGAACATTAAGTGATTTCTTCTGGAGCTTCCTTTAAACCACGTATCTTCAGTTTGTCTTTTTGGAGTCATTTGAACATTAAGTGATTTCTTCTGGAGCTTCCTTTAAACCACGTATCTTCAGTTGTTTGTCTTTTTGGAGTGTGTTCTTTGCTCCCGTCATCTTATGCAACATATCAGACCATCTTCCTTGGCACCATTCTTCATGGAGATAAAAAGGCACTGTTCATAATGCAAATAAAAATGCCAGGCTTTTCTAGGGTAGGAAATAATTTCTATTCAGATCATTGTTCAGTTTGTGCTTTGGTTGTGCCTGTTATAAGTGAGGAGCAGACATGGCTGATAGAAAGGCTAAAGACAAGGGGCAGAAGAGAGGGTGAGAACTAAAAAAATCCCACAAAGCACAGATGAGACTCCCACTGCTACTGTTGCATTTCTGTGACCCTTCAGGAATTCTGCTCTCTCCCTGTGAGGAAAGATCAAAGTAAACACTGGGAAGCCTTACGTAAGAAGTACCTGAAGACAGCAAGGACAAGGTCGCCTTCATCAACAGCAAGAAGGGAAAGGGAACATGTGTGGAAGGCCCAGGTACCAGAAACCTTGTGAAACACGCAGTAAAATAGCATTTCTCTCCTCCAGAAGAGCTGAGCTTTGAAGGTCTCCAAGTCAGCATGGCATCATTGCTGCAAAATTGCAGGGCAGGTGACTCCTATCTGTCATGCTTGCCTGCTTATTACTGTAAGGGAGATGTAGTTAGAAGAAGCCAAAGGGCAAAGCCAGCAATCTGCCATGGTGAGCACATACACTGATCATCCCTCCCCCGAACTCAGACAAGCTCTGTTTCAGGTATCTGCACTTGCATTTGGACACATCTGTTCACAGTCCAATGACCTGAGCCATACCTAGACTACCTATAAGGCAGCTAGTTCTTTTATTTAGTCTTCACTGTACTGGAATGATCAGGAACATTATTCGTAATAGGAAGGCACATTTTCTGGAAGTTTAGTTTTTAACCGAAGCACTAGGATTTCCTTCCAAGCATGCTGACATTAAAAAAAGTTCTGCTTGTCTCAATGCACAAGGGATGAAGTCTTTAACTTCACTGGACAAAAAGATTTGAGAAGGAGTGTTGTAAACATGCCTTTGCAGCACTACAGGCCTTCAGCGCTGATCAGTGGTATGGCCTCTGCCCACAGTTCCATCTAAACTGCATGCTACTTTTTGCCCCTGCATAGTGGTAGAAACTGTATCTGTTGAGATATTATGGCTAGGTGCTGGATGAAATGGAAAGTGAAAAAGAGTTCTGCAAAACTGTGAGGGCTTTTGATTAGAAATTCCTTTAAAAAACACAAAACCACCACCAACAAAAAACAAAATCCCAACTCCTGGGGCAGGCGGAGGTCCTTCTTCTGGTTCCCCCTCTACTGCCACAGCATCCTGGCCAGAATTCACCCCGGGGATCTGTACGCTGGCAAACAGCCCTGTGTCTTTGCAGCATGCTTGTCTGAGATTCTCCCTTCCTTTGCAGAAACCCACTGTTTCTTGGGGCACCACGCAAATCCCTTCTGCCAGCATGAGGAGGAAGGTGACCAGCCCAGATCTCATAGAGGGGATGATGGGGAACTGGAAAGAGGATGGCGAATCATCCTCAGAGAAGGAGGGTGACAACTCGCTGGAGATACCCCCAAAAAGGTAAGTATGGAGCAAGTCGTGCCAAGGCCTGGGGCAGCTGAGTAGCACTGACCCATCTGCAGGGTCAAGGATCCAAATCCCTGATCCATGGCTCTCCTCTGAGCTGTCAAGCCATGGGGAGACCTGGGGTCAGGAGCCCCCAACTCCAGGTGCCTTTCTGCAGCCCAAAGCAAATGCCTAAACCTCATGCTGTGGGCACCAGTGAGACTCTGTGTGCAGGGCCTGGGGAAGGTGAGAGGCAGGAAGGTTTCAGCCAGAGCGTGAGTGAGGGTTTCTTCCTGTTGTTCTAGGCCAATTTCCCCAGGGACAAGCCAGGCCCTGCTCGAGATAGTGACGTGCATCCTGGGACAGGTTGACCGAAGTCGGAGGGGACACAGACATGAAGAGAGGGATCGGGAAGATAAGCTGCAGTGGTAAATATATCCAGATATGGGTGGTGTTTCCCCTCAGGCAACGCCCTTGCTTCCACCCCCAGCAGCAGCAGGGGAAAGAAGGGCTGTTCCCAACACACACTTCCCCAGTAGAGCCACCTTCTGCTGCAGAGCGGGGTGCCCAGCCTGGGAGCAAAGGATGGCAATCTTCCCTGTGCTCCCACTAACTCCTCTTGCTGTGTGTCTGCAGTGAGCTGGCTGTTTTGAAGTGGAGAATGTGCAGGAAAAAGAAAAGCCAAGGCAATGACACTCCTGTGGCTGGACCCCAACCTGCACAAACTATTTGTGACAGTCCTGAGAGAGCAGGACAGGTACATGATAGACAGTGATGTAATTCTTGTCTCATAATTCATTGTAGAAAAGCACCGTTATATGGCTACAGAGTCTGAAATAGCTAATCTGTACTCATTTGAACATTAAGTGATTTCTTCTGGAGCTTCCTTTAAACCACGTATCTTCAGTTGTTTGTCTTTTTGGAGTGTGTTCTTTGCTCCCATCATCTTATGCAACATATCAGACCGTCTTCCTTGGCACCATTCTTAATGGAGATAAAAAGGCACTGTTCATAATGCAAATAAAAATGCCAGGCTTTTCTAGGGTAGGAAATAATTTCTATTCAGATCATTGTTCAGTTTGTGCTTTGGTTGTGCCTGTTATAAGTGAGGAGCAGACATGGCTGATAGAAAGGCTAAAGACAAGGGGCAGAAGAGAGGGTGAGAACTAAAAAAATCCCACAAAGCACAGATGAGACTCCCACTGCTACTGTTGCATTTCTGTGACCCTTCAGGAATTCTGCTCTCTCCCTGTGAGGAAAGATCAAAGTAAACACTGGGAAGCCTTACGTAAGAAGTACCTGAAGACAGCAAGGACAAGGTCGCCTTCATCAACAGCAAGAAGGGAAAGGGAACATGTGTGGAAGGCCCAGGTACCAGAAACCTTGTGAAACACGCAGTAAAATAGCATTTCTCTCCTCCAGAAGAGCTGAGCTTTGAAGGTCTCCAAGTCAGCATGGCATCATTGCTGCAAAATTGCAGGGCAGGTGACTCCTGTCTGTCATGCTTGCCTGCTTATTACTGTAAGGGAGATGTAGTTAGAAGAAGCCAAAGGGCAAAGCCAGCAATCTGCCATGGTGAGCACATACACTGATCATCCCTCCCCCGAACTCAGACAAGCTCTGTTTCAGGTATCTGCACTTGCATTTGGACACATCTGTTCACAGTCCAATGACCTGAGCCATACCTAGACTACCTATAAGGCAGCTAGTTCTTTTATTTAGTCTTCACTGCATTGGAATGATCAGGAACATTATTCGTAATAGGAAGGCACATTTTCTGGAAGTTTAGTTTTTAACCGAAGCACTAGGATTTCCTTCCAAGCATGCTGACATTAAAAAAAGTTCTGCTTGTCTCAATGCACAAGGGATGAAGTCTTTAACTTCACTGGACAAAAAGATTTGAGAAGGAGTGTTGTAAACATGCCTTTGCAGCACTACAGGCCTTCAGCGCTGATCAGTGGTATGGCCTCTGCCCACACTTCCATCTAAACTGCATGCTACTTTTTGCCCCTGCATAGTGGTAGAAACTGTATCTGTTGAGATATTATGGCTAGGTGCTGGATGAAATGGAAAGTGAAAAAGAGTTCTGCAAAACTGTGAGGGCTTTTGATTAGAAATTCCTTTAAAAAACACAAAACCACCACCAACAAAAAACAAAATCCCAACTCCTGGGGCAGGCGGAGGTCCTTCTTCTGGTTCCCCCTCTACTGCCACAGCATCCTGGCCAGAATTCACCCCGGGGATCTGTACGCTGGCAAACAGCCCTGTGTCTTTGCAGCATGCTTGTCTGAGATTCTCCCTTCCTTTGCAGAAACCCACTGTTTCTTGGGGCACCACGCAAATCCCTTCTGCCAGCCTGAGGAGGAAGGTGACCAGCCCAGATCTCATAGAGGGGATGATGGGGAACTGGAAAGAGGATGGCGAATCATCCTCAGAGAAGGAGGGTGACAACTCGCTGGAGATACCCCCAAAAAGGTAAGTATGGAGCAAGTCGTGCCAAGGCCTGGGGCAGCTGAGTAGCACTGACCCATCTGCAGGGTCAAGGATCCAAATCCCTGATCCATGGCTCTCCTCTGAGCTGTCAAGCCATGGGGAGACCTGGGGTCAGGAGCCCCCAACTCCAGGTGCCTTTCTGCAGCCCAAAGCAAATGCCTAAACCTCATGCTGTGGGCACCAGTGAGACTCTGTGTGCAGGGCCTGGGGAAGGTGAGAGGCAGGAAGGTTTCAGCCAGAGCGTGAGTGAGGGTTTCTTCCTGTTGTTCTAGGCCAATTTCCCCAGGGACAAGCCAGGCCCTGCTCGAGATAGTGCCGTGCATCCTGGGACAGGTTGACCGAAGTCGGAGGGGACACAGGCATGAAGAGAGGGATCGGGAAGATAAGCTGCAGTGGTAAATATATCCAGATATGGGTGGTGTTTCCCCTCAGGCAACGCCCTTGCTTCCACCCCCAGCAGCAGCAGGGGAAAGAAGGGCTGTTCCCAACACACACTTCCCCAGTAGAGCCACCTTCTGCTGCAGAGCGGGGTGCCCAGCCTGGGAGCAAAGGATGGCAATCTTCCCTGTGCTCCCACTAACTCCTCTTGCTGTGTGTCTGCAGTGAGCTGGCTGTTTTGAAGTGGAGAATGTGCAGGAAAAAGAAAAGCCAAGGCAATGACACTCCTGTGGCTGGACCCCAACCTGCACAAACTATTTGTGACAGTCCTGAGAGAGCAGGACAGGTACATGATAGACAGTGCTGTAATTCTTGTCTCATAATTCATTGTAGAAAAGCACCGTTATATGGCTACAGAGTCTGAAATAGCTAATCTGTACTCATTTGAACATTAAGTGATTTCTTCTGGAGCTTCCTTTAAACCACGTATCTTCAGTTTGTCTTTTTGGAGTCATTTGAACATTAAGTGATTTCTTCTGGAGCTTCCTTTAAACCACGTGTCTTCAGTTGTTTGTCTTTTTGGAGTGTGTTCTTTGCTCCCGTCATCTTATGCAACATATCAGACCATCTTCCTTGGCACCATTCTTCATGGAGATAAAAAGGCACTGTTCATAATGCAAATAAAAATGCCAGGCTTTTCTAGGGTAGGAAATAATTTCTATTCAGATCATTGTTCAGTTTGTGCTTTGGTTGTGCCTGTTATAAGTGAGGAGCAGACATGGCTGATAGAAAGGCTAAGGACAAGGGGCAGAAGAGAGGGTGAGAACTAAAAAAATCCCACAAAGCACAGATGAGACTCCCACTGCTACTGTTGCATTTCTGTGACCCTTCAGGAATTCTACTCTCTCCCTATGAGGAAAGATCAAAGTAAACACTGGGAAGCCTTACGTAAGAAGTACCTGAAGACAGCAAGGACAAGGTCGCCTTCATCAACAGCAAGAAGGGAAAGGGAACATCTGTGGAAGGCCCAGGTACCAGAAACCTTGTGAAACACGCAGTAAAATAGCATTTCTCTCCTCCAGAAGAGCTGAGCTTTGAAGGTCTCCAAGTCAGCATGGCATCATTGCTGCAAAATTGCAGGGCAGGTGACTCCTGTCTGTCATGCTTGCCTGCTTATTACTGTAAGGGAGATGTAGTTAGAAGAAGCCAAAGGGCAAAGCCAGCAATCTGCCATGGTGAGCACATACACTGATCATCCCTCCCCCGAACTCAGACAAGCTCTGTTTCAGGTATCTGCACTTGCATTTGGACACATCTGTTCACAGTCCAATGACCTGAGCCATACCTAGACTACCTATAAGGCAGCTAGTTCTTTTATTTAGTCTTCACTGCATTGGAATGATCAGGAACATTATTCGTAATAGGAAGGCACATTTTCTGGAAGTTTAGTTTTTAACCGAAGCACTAGGATTTCCTTCCAAGCATGCTGACATTAAAAAAAGTTCTGCTTGTCTCAATGCACAAGGGATGAAGTCTTTAACTTCACTGGACAAAAAGATTTGAGAAGGAGTGTTGTAAACATGCCTTTGCAGCACTACAGGCCTTCAGCGCTGATCAGTGGTATGGCCTCTGCCCACACTTCCATCTAAACTGCATGCTACTTTTTGCCCCTGCATGGTGGTAGAAACTGTATCTGTTGAGATATTATGGCTAGGTGCTGGATGAAATGGAAAGTGAAAAAGAGTTCTGCAAAACTGTGAGGGCTTTTGATTAGAAATTCCTTTAAAAAACACAAAACCACCACCAACAAAAAACAAAATCCCAACTCCTGGGGCAGGCGGAGGTCCTTCTTCTGGTTCCCCCTCTACTGCCACAGCATCCTGGCCAGAATTCACCCCTGGGATCTGTACGCTGGCAAACAGCCCTGTGTCTTTGCAGCATGCTTGTCTGAGATTCTCCCTTCCTTTGCAGAAACCCACTGTTTCTTGGGGCACCACGCAAATCCCTTCTGCCAGCATGAGGAGGAAGGTGACCAGCCCAGATCTCATAGAGGGGATGATGGGGAACTGGAAAGAGGATGGCGAATCATCCTCAGAGAAGGAGGGTGACAACTCGCTGGAGATACCGCCAAAAAGGTAAGTATGGAGCAAGTCGTGCCAAGGCCTGGGGCAGCTGAGTAGCACTGACCCATCTGCAGGGTCAAGGATCCAAATCCCTGATCCGTGGCTCTCCTCTGAGCTGTCAAGCCATGGGGAGACCTGGGGTCAGGAGCCCCCAACTCCAGGTGCCTTTCTGCAGCCCAAAGCAAATGCCTAAACCTCATGCTGTGGGCACCAGTGAGACTCTGTGTGCAGGGCCTGGGGAAGGTGAGAGGCAGGAAGGTTTCAGCCAGAGCGTGAGTGAGGGTTTCTTCCTGTTGTTCTAGGCCAATTTCCCCAGGGACAAGCCAGGCCCTGCTCGAGATAGTGCCGTGCATCCTGGGACAGGTTGACCGAAGTCGGAGGGGACACAGGCATGAAGAGAGGGATCGGGAAGATAAGCTGCAGTGGTAAATATATCCAGATATGGGTGGTGTTTCCCCTCAGGCAATGCCCTTGCTTCCACCCCCAGCAGCAGCAGGGGAAAGAAGGGCTGTTCCCAACACACACTTCCCCAGTAGAGCCACCTTCTACTGCAGAGCGGGGTGCCCAGCCTGGGAGCAAAGGATGGCAATCTTCCCTGTGCTCCCACTAACTCCTCTTGCTGTGTGTCTGCAGTGAGCTGGCTGTTTTGAAGTGGAGAATGTGCAGGAAAAAGAAGAGCCAAGGCAATGACACTCCTGTGGCTGGACCCCAACCTGCACAAACTATTTGTGACAGTCATGAGAGAGCAGGACAGGTCCATGATAGACAGTGATGTAATTCTTGTCTCATAATTCATTGTAGAAAAGCACAGTTATATGGCTACAGAGTCTGAAATAGCTAATCTGTACTCATTTGAACATTAAGTGATTTCTTCTGGAGCTTCCTTTAAACCACGTATCTTCAGTTGTTTGTCTTTTTGGAGTGTGTTCTTTGCTCCCGTCATCTTATGCAACATATCAGACCATCTTCCTTGGCACCATTCTTAATGGAGATAAAAAGGCACTGTTCATAATGCAAATAAAAATGCCAGGCTTTTCTAGGGTAGGAAATAATTTCTATTCAGATCATTGTTCAGTTTGTGCTTTGGTTGTGCCTGTTATAAGTGAGGAGCAGACATGGCTGATAGACAGGCTAAAGACAAGGGGCAGAAGAGAGGGTGAGAACTAAAAAAATCCCACAAAGCACAGATGAGACTCCCACTGCTACTGTTGCATTTCTGTGACCCTTCAGGAATTCTACTCTCTCCCTGTGAGGAAAGATCAAAGTAAACACTGGGAAGCCTTACGTAAGAAGTACCTGAAGACAGCAAGGACAAGGTCGCCTTCATCAACAGCAAGAAGGGAAAGGGAACATGTGTGGAAGGCCCAGGTACCAGAAACCTTGTGAAACACGCAGTAAAATAGCATTTCTCTCCTCCAGAAGAGCTGAGCTTTGAAGGTCTCCAAGTCAGCATGGCATCATTGCTGCAAAATTGCAGGGCAGGTGACTCCTATCTGTCATGCTTGCCTGCTTATTACTGTAAGGGAGATGTAGTTAGAAAAAGCCAAAGGGCAAAGCCAGCAATCTGCCATGGTGAGCACATACACTGATCATCCCTCCCCCGAACTCAGACAAGCTCTGTTTCAGGTATCTGCACTTGCATTTGGACACATCTGTTCACAGTCCAATGACCTGAGCCATACCTAGACTACCTATAAGGCAGCTAGTTCTTTTATTTAGTCTTCACTGCATTGGAATGATCAGGAACATTATTCGTAATAGGAAGGCACATTTTCTGGAAGTTTAGTTTTTAACCGAAGCACTAGGATTTCCTTCCAAGCATGCTGACATTAAAAAAAGTTCTGCTTGTCTCAATGCACAAGGGATGAAGTCTTTAACTTCACTGGACAAAAAGATTTGAGAAGGAGTGTTGTAAACATGCCTTTGCAGCACTACAGGCCTTCAGCGCTGATCAGTGGTATGGCCTCTGCCCACACTTCCATCTAAACTGCATGCTACTTTTTGCCCCTGCATGGTGGTAGAAACTGTATCTGTTGAGATATTATGGCTAGGTGCTGGATGAAATGGAAAGTGAAAAAGAGTTCTGCAAAACTGTGAGGGCTTTTGATTAGAAATTCCTTTAAAAAACACAAAACCACCACCAACAAAAAACAAAATCCCAACTCCTGGGGCAGGCGGAGGTCCTTCTTCTGGTTCCCCCTCTACTGCCACAGCATCCTGGCCAGAATTCACCCCGGGGATCTGTACGCTGGCAAACAGCCCTGTGTCTTTGCAGCATGCTTGTCTGAGATTCTCCCTTCCTTTGCAGAAACCCACTGTTTCTTGGGGCACCACGCAAATCCCTTCTGCCAGCATGAGGAGGAAGGTGACCAGCCCAGATCTCATAGAGGGAATGATGGGGAACTGGAAAGAGGATGGCGAATCATCCTCAGAGAAGGAGGGTGACAACTCGCTGGAGATACCCCCAAAAAGGTAAGCATGGAGCAAGTCGTGCCAAGGCCTGGGGCAGCTGAGTAGCACTGACCCATCTGCAGGGTCAAGGATCCAAATCCCTGATCCATGGCTCTCCTCTGAGCTGTCAAGCCATGGGGAGACCTGGGGTCAGGAGCCCCCAACTCCAGGTGCCTTTCTGCAGCCCAAAGCAAATGCCTAAACCTCATGCTGTGGGCACCAGTGAGACTCTGTGTGCAGGGCCTGGGGAAGGTGAGAGGCAGGAAGGTTTCAGCCAGAGCGTGAGTGAGGGTTTCTTCCTGTTGTTCTAGGCCAATTTCCCCAGGGACAAGCCAGGCCCTGCTCGAGATAGTGCCGTGCATCCTGGGACAGGTTGACCGAAGTCGGAGGGGACACAGGCATGAAGAGAGGGATCGGGAAGATAAGCTGCAGTGGTAAATATATCCAGATATGGGTGGTGTTTCCCCTCAGGCAACGCCCTTGCTTCCACCCCCAGCAGCAGCAGGGGAAAGAAGGGCTGTTCCCAACACACACTTCCCCAGTAGAGCCACCTTCTGCTGCAGAGCGGGGTGCCCAGCCTGGGAGCAAAGGATGGCAATCTTCCCTGTGCTCCCACTAACTCCTCTTGCTGTGTGTCTGCAGTGAGCTGGCTGTTTTGAAGTGGAGAATGTGCAGGAAAAAGAAGAGCCAAGGCAATGACACTCCTGTGGCTGGACCCCAACCTGCACAAACTATTTGTGACAGTCATGAGAGAGCAGGACAGGTACATGATAGACAGTGATGTAATTCTTGTCTCATAATTCATTGTAGAAAAGCACCGTTATATGGCTACAGAGTCTGAAATAGCTAATCTGTACTCATTTGAACATTAAGTGATTTCTTCTGGAGCTTCCTTTAAACCACGTATGTTCAGTTGTTTGTCTTTTTGGAGTGTGTTCTTTGCTCCCGTCATCTTATGCAACATATCAGACCATCTTCCTTGGCACCATTCTTCATGGAGATAAAAAGGCACTGTTCATAATGCAAATAAAAATGCCAGGCTTTTCTAGGGTAGGAAATAATTTCTATTCAGATCATTGTTCAGTTTGTGCTTTGGTTGTGCCTGTTATAAGTGAGGAGCAGACATGGCTGATAGACAGGCTAAAGACAAGGGGCAGAAGAGAGGGTGAGAACTAAAAAAATCCCACAAAGCACAGATGAGACTCCCACTGCTACTGTTGCATTTCTGTGACCCTTCAGGAATTCTACTCTCTCCCTGTGAGGAAAGATCAAAGTAAACACTGGGAAGCCTTACGTAAGAAGTACCTGAAGACAGCAAGGACAAGGTCGCCTTCATCAACAGCAAGAAGGGAAAGGGAACATCTGTGGAAGGCCCAGGTACCAGAAACCTTGTGAAACACGCAGTAAAATAGCATTTCTCTCCTCCAGAAGAGCTGAGCTTTGAAGGTCTCCAAGTCAGCATGGCATCATTGCTGCAAAATTGCAGGGCAGGTGACTCCTATCTGTCATGCTTGCCTGCTTATTACTGTAAGGGAGATGTAGTTAGAAAAAGCCAAAGGGCAAAGCCAGCAATCTGCCATGGTGAGCACATACACTGATCATCCCTCCCCCGAACTCAGACAAGCTCTGTTTCAGGTATCTGCACTTGCATTTGGACACATCTGTTCACAGTCCAATGACCTGAGCCATACCTAGACTACCTATAAGGCAGCTAGTTCTTTTATTTAGTCTTCACTGCATTGGAATGATCAGGAACATTATTCGTAATAGGAAGGCACATTTTCTGGAAGTTTAGTTTTTAACCGAAGCACTAGGATTTCCTTCCAAGCATGCTGACATTAAAAAAAGTTCTGCTTGTCTCAATGCACAAGGGATGAAGTCTTTAACTTCACTGGACAAAAAGATTTGAGAAGGAGTGTTGTAAACATGCCTTTGCAGCACTACAGGCCTTCAGTGCTGATCAGTGGTATGGCCTCTGCCCACACTTCCATCTAAACTGCATGCTACTTTTTGCCCCTGCATAGTGGTAGAAACTGTATCTGTTGAGATATTATGGCTAGGTGCTGGATGAAATGGAAAGTGAAAAAGAGTTCTGCAAAACTGTGAGGGCTTTTGATTAGAAATTCCTTTAAAAAACACAAAACCACCACCAACAAAAAACAAAATCCCAACTCCTGGGGCAGGCGGAGGTCCTTCTTCTGGTTCCCCCTCTACTGCCACAGCATCCTGGCCAGAATTCACCCCGGGGATCTGTACGCTGGCAAACAGCCCTGTGTCTTTGCAGCATGCTTGTCTGAGATTCTCCCTTCCTTTGCAGAAACCCACTGTTTCTTGGGGCACCACGCAAATCCCTTCTGCCAGCCTGAGGAGGAAGGTGACCAGCCCAGATCTCATAGAGGGGATGATGGGGAACTGGAAAGAGGATGGCGAATCATCCTCAGAGAAGGAGGGTGACAACTCGCTGGAGATACCCCCAAAAAGGTAAGTATGGAGCAAGTCGTGCCAAGGCCTGGGGCAGCTGAGTAGCACTGACCCATCTGCAGGGTCAAGGATCCAAATCCCTGATCCATGGCTCTCCTCTGAGCTGTCAAGCCATGGGGAGACCTGGGGTCAGGAGCCCCCAACTCCAGGTGCCTTTCTGCAGCCCAAAGCAAATGCCTAAACCTCATGCTGTGGGCACCAGTGAGACTCTGTGTGCAGGGCCTGGGGAAGGTGAGAGGCAGGAAGGTTTCAGCCAGAGCGTGAGTGAGGGTTTCTTCCTGTTGTTCTAGGCCAATTTCCCCAGGGACAAGCCAGGCCCTGCTCGAGATAGTGCCGTGCATCCTGGGACAGGTTGACCGAAGTCGGAGGGGACACAGACATGAAGAGAGGGATCGGGAAGATAAGCTGCAGTCGTAAATATATCCAGATATGGGTGGTGTTTCCCCTCAGGCAACGCCCTTGCTTCCACCCCCAGCAGCAGCAGGGGAAAGAAGGGCTGTTCCCAACACACACTTCCCCAGTAGAGCCACCTTCTGCTGCAGAGCGGGGTGCCCAGCCTGGGAGCAAAGGATGGCAATCTTCCCTGTGCTCCCACTAACTCCTCTTGCTGTGTGTCTGCAGTGAGCTGGCTGTTTTGAAGTGGAGAATGTGCAGGAAAAAGAAAAGCCAAGGCAATGACACTCCTGTGGCTGGACCCCAACCTGCACAAACTATTTGTGACAGTCCTGAGAGAGCAGGACAGGTACATGATAGACAGTGATGCAATTCTTGAATTCTTGTCTCATAATTCATTGTAGAAAAGCACCGTTATATGGCTACAGAGTCTGAAATAGCTAATCTGTACTCATTTGAACATTAAGTGATTTCTTCTGGAGCTTCCTTTAAACCACGTATCTTCAGTTTGTCTTTTTGGAGTCATTTGAACATTAAGTGATTTCTTCTGGAGCTTCCTTTAAACCACGTGTGTTCAGTTGTTTGTCTTTTTGGAGTGTGTTCTTTGCTCCCGTCATCTTATGCAACATATCAGACCATCTTCCTTGGCACCATTCTTAATGGAGATAAAAAGGCACTGTTCATAATGCAAATAAAAATGCCAGGCTTTTCTAGGGTAGGAAATAATTTCTATTCAGATCATTGTTCAGTTTGTGCTTTGGTTGTGCCTGTTATAAGTGAGGAGCAGACATGGCTGATAGAAAGGCTAAAGACAAGGGGCAGAAGAGAGGGTGAGAACTAAAAAAATCCCACAAAGCACAGATGAGACTCCCACTGCTACTGTTGCATTTCTGTGACCCTTCAGGAATTCTGCTCTCTCCCTGTGAGGAAAGATCAAAGTAAACACTGGGAAGCCTTACGTAAGAAGTACCTGAAGACAGCAAGGACAAGGTCGCCTTCATCAACAGCAAGAAGGGAAAGGGAACATGTGTGGAAGGCCCAGGTACCAGAAACCTTGTGAAACACGCAGTAAAATAGCATTTCTCTCCTCCAGAAGAGCTGAGCTTTGAAGGTCTCCAAGTCAGCATGGCATCATTGCTGCAAAATTGCAGGGCAGGTGACTCCTGTCTGTCATGCTTGCCTGCTTATTACTGTAAGGGAGATGTAGTTAGAAGAAGCCAAAGGGCAAAGCCAGCAATCTGCCATGGTGAGCACATACACTGATCATCCCTCCCCCGAACTCAGACAAGCTCTGTTTCAGGTATCTGCACTTGCATTTGGACACATCTGTTCACAGTCCAATGACCTGAGCCATACCTAGACTACCTATAAGGCAGCTAGTTCTTTTATTTAGTCTTCACTGCATTGGAATGATCAGGAACATTATTCGTAATAGGAAGGCACATTTTCTGGAAGTTTAGTTTTTAACCGAAGCACTAGGATTTCCTTCCAAGCATGCTGACATTAAAAAAAGTTCTGCTTGTCTCAATGCACAAGGGATGAAGTCTTTAACTTCACTGGACAAAAAGATTTGAGAAGGAGTGTTGTAAACATGCCTTTGCAGCACTACAGGCCTTCAGCGCTGATCAGTGGTATGGCCTCTGCCCACACTTCCATCTAAACTGCATGCTACTTTTTGCCCCTGCATAGTGGTAGAAACTGTATCTGTTGAGATATTATGGCTAGGTGCTGGATGAAATGGAAAGTGAAAAAGAGTTCTGCAAAACTGTGAGGGCTTTTGATTAGAAATTCCTTTAAAAAACACAAAACCACCACCAACAAAAAACAAAATCCCAACTCCTGGGGCAGGCGGAGGTCCTTCTTCTGGTTCCCCCTCTACTGCCACAGCATCCTGGCCAGAATTCACCCCGGGGATCTGTACGCTGGCAAACAGCCCTGTGTCTTTGCAGCATGCTTGTCTGAGATTCTCCCTTCCTTTGCAGAAACCCACTGTTTCTTGGGGCACCACGCAAATCCCTTCTGCCAGCATGAGGAGGAAGGTGACCAGCCCAGATCTCATAGAGGGGATGATGGGGAACTGGAAAGAGGATGGCGAATCATCCTCAGAGAAGGAGGGTGACAACTCGCTGGAGATACCCCCAAAAAGGTAAGTATGGAGCAAGTCGTGCCAAGGCCTGGGGCAGCTGAGTAGCACTGACCCATCTGCAGGGTCAAGGATCCAAATCCCTGATCCATGGCTCTCCTCTGAGCTGTCAAGCCATGGGGAGACCTGGGGTCAGGAGCCCCCAACTCCAGGTGCCTTTCTGCAGCCCAAAGCAAATGCCTAAACCTCATGCTGTGGGCACCAGTGAGACTCTGTGTGCAGGGCCTGGGGAAGGTGAGAGGCAGGAAGGTTTCAGCCAGAGCGTGAGTGAGGGTTTCTTCCTGTTGTTCTAGGCCAATTTCCCCAGGGACAAGCCAGGCCCTGCTCGAGATAGTGCCGTGCATCCTGGGACAGGTTGACCGAAGTCGGAGGGGACACAGGCATGAAGAGAGGGATCGGGAAGATAAGCTGCAGTGGTAAATATATCCAGATATGGGTGGTGTTTCCCCTCAGGCAACGCCCTTGCTTCCACCCCCAGCAGCAGCAGGGGAAAGAAGGGCTGTTCCCAACACACACTTCCCCAGTAGAGCCACCTTCTGCTGCAGAGCGGGGTGCCCAGCCTGGGAGCAAAGGATGGCAATCTTCCCTGTGCTCCCACTAACTCCTCTTGCTGTGTGTCTGCAGTGAGCTGGCTGTTTTGAAGTGGAGAATGTGCAGGAAAAAGAAAAGCCAAGGCAATGACACTCCTGTGGCTGGACCCCAACCTGCACAAACTATTTGTGACAGTCCTGAGAGAGCAGGACAGGTACATGATAGACAGTGCTGTAATTCTTGTCTCATAATTCATTGTAGAAAAGCACCGTTATATGGCTACAGAGTCTGAAATAGCTAATCTGTACTCATTTGAACATTAAGTGATTTCTTCTGGAGCTTCCTTTAAACCACGTATCTTCAGTTTGTCTTTTTGGAGTCATTTGAACATTAAGTGATTTCTTCTGGAGCTTCCTTTAAACCACGTGTGTTCAGTTGTTTGTCTTTTTGGAGTGTGTTCTTTGCTCCCGTCATCTTATGCAACATATCAGACCATCTTCCTTGGCACCATTCTTCATGGAGATAAAAAGGCACTGTTCATAATGCAAATAAAAATGCCAGGCTTTTCTAGGGTAGGAAATAATTTCTATTCAGATCATTGTTCAGTTTGTGCTTTGGTTGTGCCTGTTATAAGTGAGGAGCAGACATGGCTGATAGAAAGGCTAAGGACAAGGGGCAGAAGAGAGGGTGAGAACTAAAAAAATCCCACAAAGCACAGATGAGACTCCCACTGCTACTGTTGCATTTCTGTGACCCTTCAGGAATTCTACTCTCTCCCTATGAGGAAAGATCAAAGTAAACACTGGGAAGCCTTACGTAAGAAGTACCTGAAGACAGCAAGGACAAGGTCGCCTTCATCAACAGCAAGAAGGGAAAGGGAACATCTGTGGAAGGCCCAGGTACCAGAAACCTTGTGAAACACGCAGTAAAATAGCATTTCTCTCCTCCAGAAGAGCTGAGCTTTGAAGGTCTCCAAGTCAGCATGGCATCATTGCTGCAAAATTGCAGGGCAGGTGACTCCTGTCTGTCATGCTTGCCTGCTTATTACTGTAAGGGAGATGTAGTTAGAAGAAGCCAAAGGGCAAAGCCAGCAATCTGCCATGGTGAGCACATACACTGATCATCCCTCCCCCGAACTCAGACAAGCTCTGTTTCAGGTATCTGCACTTGCATTTGGACACATCTGTTCACAGTCCAATGACCTGAGCCATACCTAGACTACCTATAAGGCAGCTAGTTCTTTTATTTAGTCTTCACTGCATTGGAATGATCAGGAACATTATTCGTAATAGGAAGGCACATTTTCTGGAAGTTTAGTTTTTAACCGAAGCACTAGGATTTCCTTCCAAGCATGCTGACATTAAAAAAAGTTCTGCTTGTCTCAATGCACAAGGGATGAAGTCTTTAACTTCACTGGACAAAAAGATTTGAGAAGGAGTGTTGTAAACATGCCTTTGCAGCACTACAGGCCTTCAGTGCTGATCAGTGGTATGGCCTCTGCCCACACTTCCATCTAAACTGCATGCTACTTTTTGCCCCTGCATGGTGGTAGAAACTGTATCTGTTGAGATATTATGGCTAGGTGCTGGATGAAATGGAAAGTGAAAAAGAGTTCTGCAAAACTGTGAGGGCTTTTGATTAGAAATTCCTTTAAAAAACACAAAACCACCACCAACAAAAAACAAAATCCCAACTCCTGGGGCAGGCGGAGGTCCTTCTTCTGGTTCCCCCTCTACTGCCACAGCATCCTGGCCAGAATTCACCCCGGGGATCTGTACGCTGGCAAACAGCCCTGTGTCTTTGCAGCATGCTTGTCTGAGATTCTCCCTTCCTTTGCAGAAACCCACTGTTTCTTGGGGCACCACGCAAATCCCTTCTGCCAGCATGAGGAGGAAGGTGACCAGCCCAGATCTCATAGAGGGGATGATGGGGAACTGGAAAGAGGATGGCGAATCATCCTCAGAGAAGGAGGGTGACAACTCGCTGGAGATACCCCCAAAAAGGTAAGTATGGAGCAAGTCGTGCCAAGGCCTGGGGCAGCTGAGTAGCACTGACCCATCTGCAGGGTCAAGGATCCAAATCCCTGATCCATGGCTCTCCTCTGAGCTGTCAAGCCATGGGGAGACCTGGGGTCAGGAGCCCCCAACTCCAGGTGCCTTTCTGCAGCCCAAAGCAAATGCCTAAACCTCATGCTGTGGGCACCAGTGAGACTCTGTGTGCAGGGCCTGGGGAAGGTGAGAGGCAGGAAGGTTTCAGCCAGAGCGTGAGTGAGGGTTTCTTCCTGTTGTTCTAGGCCAATTTCCCCAGGGACAAGCCAGGCCCTGCTCGAGATAGTGCCGTGCATCCTGGGACAGGTTGACCGAAGTCGGAGGGGACACAGGCATGAAGAGAGGGATCGGGAAGATAAGCTGCAGTGGTAAATATATCCAGATATGGGTGGTGTTTCCCCTCAGGCAACGCCCTTGCTTCCACCCCCAGCAGCAGCAGGGGAAAGAAGGGCTGTTCCCAACACACACTTCCCCAGTAGAGCCACCTTCTGCTGCAGAGCGGGGTGCCCAGCCTGGGAGCAAAGGATGGCAATCTTCCCTGTGCTCCCACTAACTCCTCTTGCTGTGTGTCTGCAGTGAGCTGGCTGTTTTGAAGTGGAGAATGTGCAGGAAAAAGAAAAGCCAAGGCAATGACACTCCTGTGGCTGGACCCCAACCTGCACAAACTATTTGTGACAGTCCTGAGAGAGCAGGACAGGTACATGATAGACAGTGCTGTAATTCTTGTCTCATAATTCATTGTAGAAAAGCACCGTTATATGGCTACAGAGTCTGAAATAGCTAATCTGTACTCATTTGAACATTAAGTGATTTCTTCTGGAGCTTCCTTTAAACCACGTATCTTCAGTTTGTCTTTTTGGAGTCATTTGAACATTAAGTGATTTCTTCTGGAGCTTCCTTTAAACCACGTGTGTTCAGTTGTTTGTCTTTTTGGAGTGTGTTCTTTGCTCCCGTCATCTTATGCAACATATCAGACCATCTTCCTTGGCACCATTCTTCATGGAGATAAAAAGGCACTGTTCATAATGCAAATAAAAATGCCAGGCTTTTCTAGGGTAGGAAATAATTTCTATTCAGATCATTGTTCAGTTTGTGCTTTGGTTGTGCCTGTTATAAGTGAGGAGCAGACATGGCTGATAGAAAGGCTAAGGACAAGGGGCAGAAGAGAGGGTGAGAACTAAAAAAATCCCACAAAGCACAGATGAGACTCCCACTGCTACTGTTGCATTTCTGTGACCCTTCAGGAATTCTACTCTCTCCCTATGAGGAAAGATCAAAGTAAACACTGGGAAGCCTTACGTAAGAAGTACCTGAAGACAGCAAGGACAAGGTCGCCTTCATCAACAGCAAGAAGGGAAAGGGAACATGTGTGGAAGGCCCAGGTACCAGAAACCTTGTGAAACACGCAGTAAAATAGCATTTCTCTCCTCCAGAAGAGCTGAGCTTTGAAGGTCTCCAAGTCAGCATGGCATCATTGCTGCAAAATTGCAGGGCAGGTGACTCCTATCTGTCATGCTTGCCTGCTTATTACTGTAAGGGAGATGTAGTTAGAAAAAGCCAAAGGGCAAAGCCAGCAATCTGCCATGGTGAGCACATACACTGATCATCCCTCCCCCGAACTCAGACAAGCTCTGTTTCAGGTATCTGCACTTGCATTTGGACACATCTGTTCACAGTCCAATGACCTGAGCCATACCTAGACTACCTATAAGGCAGCTAGTTCTTTTATTTAGTCTTCACTGCATTGGAATGATCAGGAACATTATTCGTAATAGGAAGGCACATTTTCTGGAAGTTTAGTTTTTAACCGAAGCACTAGGATTTCCTTCCAAGCATGCTGACATTAAAAAAAGTTCTGCTTGTCTCAATGCACAAGGGATGAAGTCTTTAACTTCACTGGACAAAAAGATTTGAGAAGGAGTGTTGTAAACATGCCTTTGCAGCACTACAGGCCTTCAGTGCTGATCAGTGGTATGGCCTCTGCCCACACTTCCATCTAAACTGCATGCTACTTTTTGCCCCTGCATAGTGGTAGAAACTGTATCTGTTGAGATATTATGGCTAGGTGCTGGATGAAATGGAAAGTGAAAAAGAGTTCTGCAAAACTGTGAGGGCTTTTGATTAGAAATTCCTTTAAAAAACACAAAACCACCACCAACAAAAAACAAAATCCCAACTCCTGGGGCAGGCGGAGGTCCTTCTTCTGGTTCCCCCTCTACTGCCACAGCATCCTGGCCAGAATTCACCCCGGGGATCTGTACGCTGGCAAACAGCCCTGTGTCTTTGCAGCATGCTTGTCTGAGATTCTCCCTTCCTTTGCAGAAACCCACTGTTTCTTGGGGCACCACGCAAATCCCTTCTGCCAGCATGAGGAGGAAGGTGACCAGCCCAGATCTCATAGAGGGGATGATGGGGAACTGGAAAGAGGATGGCGAATCATCCTCAGAGAAGGAGGGTGACAACTCGCTGGAGATACCCCCAAAAAGGTAAGTATGGAGCAAGTCGTGCCAAGGCCTGGGGCAGCTGAGTAGCACTGACCCATCTGCAGGGTCAAGGATCCAAATCCCTGATCCGTGGCTCTCCTCTGAGCTGTCAAGCCATGGGGAGACCTGGGGTCAGGAGCCCCCAACTCCAGGTGCCTTTCTGCAGCCCAAAGCAAATGCCTAAACCTCATGCTGTGGGCACCAGTGAGACTCTGTGTGCAGGGCCTGGGGAAGGTGAGAGGCAGGAAGGTTTCAGCCAGAGCGTGAGTGAGGGTTTCTTCCTGTTGTTCTAGGCCAATTTCCCCAGGGACAAGCCAGGCCCTGCTCGAGATAGTGCCGTGCATCCTGGGACAGGTTGACCGAAGTCGGAGGGGACACAGACATGAAGAGAGGGATCGGGAAGATAAGCTGCAGTCGTAAATATATCCAGATATGGGTGGTGTTTCCCCTCAGGCAACGCCCTTGCTTCCACCCCCAGCAGCAGCAGGGGAAAGAAGGGCTGTTCCCAACACACACTTCCCCAGTAGAGCCACCTTCTGCTGCAGAGCGGGGTGCCCAGCCTGGGAGCAAAGGATGGCAATCTTCCCTGTGCTCCCACTAACTCCTCTTGCTGTGTGTCTGCAGTGAGCTGGCTGTTTTGAAGTGGAGAATGTGCAGGAAAAAGAAAAGCCAAGGCAATGACACTCCTGTGGCTGGACCCCAACCTGCACAAACTATTTGTGACAGTCCTGAGAGAGCAGGACAGGTACATGATAGACAGTGATGCAATTCTTGAATTCTTGTCTCATAATTCATTGTAGAAAAGCACCGTTATATGGCTACAGAGTCTGAAATAGCTAATCTGTACTCATTTGAACATTAAGTGATTTCTTCTGGAGCTTCCTTTAAACCACGTATCTTCAGTTTGTCTTTTTGGAGTCATTTGAACATTAAGTGATTTCTTCTGGAGCTTCCTTTAAACCACGTGTGTTCAGTTGTTTGTCTTTTTGGAGTGTGTTCTTTGCTCCCGTCATCTTATGCAACATATCAGACCATCTTCCTTGGCACCATTCTTAATGGAGATAAAAAGGCACTGTTCATAATGCAAATAAAAATGCCAGGCTTTTCTAGGGTAGGAAATAATTTCTATTCAGATCATTGTTCAGTTTGTGCTTTGGTTGTGCCTGTTATAAGTGAGGAGCAGACATGGCTGATAGAAAGGCTAAAGACAAGGGGCAGAAGAGAGGGTGAGAACTAAAAAAATCCCACAAAGCACAGATGAGACTCCCACTGCTACTGTTGCATTTCTGTGACCCTTCAGGAATTCTGCTCTCTCCCTGTGAGGAAAGATCAAAGTAAACACTGGGAAGCCTTACGTAAGAAGTACCTGAAGACAGCAAGGACAAGGTCGCCTTCATCAACAGCAAGAAGGGAAAGGGAACATGTGTGGAAGGCCCAGGTACCAGAAACCTTGTGAAACACGCAGTAAAATAGCATTTCTCTCCTCCAGAAGAGCTGAGCTTTGAAGGTCTCCAAGTCAGCATGGCATCATTGCTGCAAAATTGCAGGGCAGGTGACTCCTGTCTGTCATGCTTGCCTGCTTATTACTGTAAGGGAGATGTAGTTAGAAGAAGCCAAAGGGCAAAGCCAGCAATCTGCCATGGTGAGCACATACACTGATCATCCCTCCCCCGAACTCAGACAAGCTCTGTTTCAGGTATCTGCACTTGCATTTGGACACATCTGTTCACAGTCCAATGACCTGAGCCATACCTAGACTACCTATAAGGCAGCTAGTTCTTTTATTTAGTCTTCACTGCATTGGAATGATCAGGAACATTATTCGTAATAGGAAGGCACATTTTCTGGAAGTTTAGTTTTTAACCGAAGCACTAGGATTTCCTTCCAAGCATGCTGACATTAAAAAAAGTTCTGCTTGTCTCAATGCACAAGGGATGAAGTCTTTAACTTCACTGGACAAAAAGATTTGAGAAGGAGTGTTGTAAACATGCCTTTGCAGCACTACAGGCCTTCAGCGCTGATCAGTGGTATGGCCTCTGCCCACACTTCCATCTAAACTGCATGCTACTTTTTGCCCCTGCATAGTGGTAGAAACTGTATCTGTTGAGATATTATGGCTAGGTGCTGGATGAAATGGAAAGTGAAAAAGAGTTCTGCAAAACTGTGAGGGCTTTTGATTAGAAATTCCTTTAAAAAACACAAAACCACCACCAACAAAAAACAAAATCCCAACTCCTGGGGCAGGCGGAGGTCCTTCTTCTGGTTCCCCCTCTACTGCCACAGCATCCTGGCCAGAATTCACCCCGGGGATCTGTACGCTGGCAAACAGCCCTGTGTCTTTGCAGCATGCTTGTCTGAGATTCTCCCTTCCTTTGCAGAAACCCACTGTTTCTTGGGGCACCACGCAAATCCCTTCTGCCAGCATGAGGAGGAAGGTGACCAGCCCAGATCTCATAGAGGGGATGATGGGGAACTGGAAAGAGGATGGCGAATCATCCTCAGAGAAGGAGGGTGACAACTCGCTGGAGATACCCCCAAAAAGGTAAGTATGGAGCAAGTCGTGCCAAGGCCTGGGGCAGCTGAGTAGCACTGACCCATCTGCAGGGTCAAGGATCCAAATCCCTGATCCATGGCTCTCCTCTGAGCTGTCAAGCCATGGGGAGACCTGGGGTCAGGAGCCCCCAACTCCAGGTGCCTTTCTGCAGCCCAAAGCAAATGCCTAAACCTCATGCTGTGGGCACCAGTGAGACTCTGTGTGCAGGGCCTGGGGAAGGTGAGAGGCAGGAAGGTTTCAGCCAGAGCGTGAGTGAGGGTTTCTTCCTGTTGTTCTAGGCCAATTTCCCCAGGGACAAGCCAGGCCCTGCTCGAGATAGTGCCGTGCATCCTGGGACAGGTTGACCGAAGTCGGAGGGGACACAGGCATGAAGAGAGGGATCGGGAAGATAAGCTGCAGTGGTAAATATATCCAGATATGGGTGGTGTTTCCCCTCAGGCAACGCCCTTGCTTCCACCCCCAGCAGCAGCAGGGGAAAGAAGGGCTGTTCCCAACACACACTTCCCCAGTAGAGCCACCTTCTGCTGCAGAGCGGGGTGCCCAGCCTGGGAGCAAAGGATGGCAATCTTCCCTGTGCTCCCACTAACTCCTCTTGCTGTGTGTCTGCAGTGAGCTGGCTGTTTTGAAGTGGAGAATGTGCAGGAAAAAGAAAAGCCAAGGCAATGACACTCCTGTGGCTGGACCCCAACCTGCACAAACTATTTGTGACAGTCCTGAGAGAGCAGGACAGGTACATGATAGACAGTGCTGTAATTCTTGTCTCATAATTCATTGTAGAAAAGCACCGTTATATGGCTACAGAGTCTGAAATAGCTAATCTGTACTCATTTGAACATTAAGTGATTTCTTCTGGAGCTTCCTTTAAACCACGTATCTTCAGTTTGTCTTTTTGGAGTCATTTGAACATTAAGTGATTTCTTCTGGAGCTTCCTTTAAACCACGTGTGTTCAGTTGTTTGTCTTTTTGGAGTGTGTTCTTTGCTCCCGTCATCTTATGCAACATATCAGACCATCTTCCTTGGCACCATTCTTCATGGAGATAAAAAGGCACTGTTCATAATGCAAATAAAAATGCCAGGCTTTTCTAGGGTAGGAAATAATTTCTATTCAGATCATTGTTCAGTTTGTGCTTTGGTTGTGCCTGTTATAAGTGAGGAGCAGACATGGCTGATAGAAAGGCTAAGGACAAGGGGCAGAAGAGAGGGTGAGAACTAAAAAAATCCCACAAAGCACAGATGAGACTCCCACTGCTACTGTTGCATTTCTGTGACCCTTCAGGAATTCTACTCTCTCCCTATGAGGAAAGATCAAAGTAAACACTGGGAAGCCTTACGTAAGAAGTACCTGAAGACAGCAAGGACAAGGTCGCCTTCATCAACAGCAAGAAGGGAAAGGGAACATCTGTGGAAGGCCCAGGTACCAGAAACCTTGTGAAACACGCAGTAAAATAGCATTTCTCTCCTCCAGAAGAGCTGAGCTTTGAAGGTCTCCAAGTCAGCATGGCATCATTGCTGCAAAATTGCAGGGCAGGTGACTCCTGTCTGTCATGCTTGCCTGCTTATTACTGTAAGGGAGATGTAGTTAGAAGAAGCCAAAGGGCAAAGCCAGCAATCTGCCATGGTGAGCACATACACTGATCATCCCTCCCCCGAACTCAGACAAGCTCTGTTTCAGGTATCTGCACTTGCATTTGGACACATCTGTTCACAGTCCAATGACCTGAGCCATACCTAGACTACCTATAAGGCAGCTAGTTCTTTTATTTAGTCTTCACTGCATTGGAATGATCAGGAACATTATTCGTAATAGGAAGGCACATTTTCTGGAAGTTTAGTTTTTAACCGAAGCACTAGGATTTCCTTCCAAGCATGCTGACATTAAAAAAAGTTCTGCTTGTCTCAATGCACAAGGGATGAAGTCTTTAACTTCACTGGACAAAAAGATTTGAGAAGGAGTGTTGTAAACATGCCTTTGCAGCACTACAGGCCTTCAGTGCTGATCAGTGGTATGGCCTCTGCCCACACTTCCATCTAAACTGCATGCTACTTTTTGCCCCTGCATGGTGGTAGAAACTGTATCTGTTGAGATATTATGGCTAGGTGCTGGATGAAATGGAAAGTGAAAAAGAGTTCTGCAAAACTGTGAGGGCTTTTGATTAGAAATTCCTTTAAAAAACACAAAACCACCACCAACAAAAAACAAAATCCCAACTCCTGGGGCAGGCGGAGGTCCTTCTTCTGGTTCCCCCTCTACTGCCACAGCATCCTGGCCAGAATTCACCCCGGGGATCTGTACGCTGGCAAACAGCCCTGTGTCTTTGCAGCATGCTTGTCTGAGATTCTCCCTTCCTTTGCAGAAACCCACTGTTTCTTGGGGCACCACGCAAATCCCTTCTGCCAGCATGAGGAGGAAGGTGACCAGCCCAGATCTCATAGAGGGGATGATGGGGAACTGGAAAGAGGATGGCGAATCATCCTCAGAGAAGGAGGGTGACAACTCGCTGGAGATACCCCCAAAAAGGTAAGTATGGAGCAAGTCGTGCCAAGGCCTGGGGCAGCTGAGTAGCACTGACCCATCTGCAGGGTCAAGGATCCAAATCCCTGATCCATGGCTCTCCTCTGAGCTGTCAAGCCATGGGGAGACCTGGGGTCAGGAGCCCCCAACTCCAGGTGCCTTTCTGCAGCCCAAAGCAAATGCCTAAACCTCATGCTGTGGGCACCAGTGAGACTCTGTGTGCAGGGCCTGGGGAAGGTGAGAGGCAGGAAGGTTTCAGCCAGAGCGTGAGTGAGGGTTTCTTCCTGTTGTTCTAGGCCAATTTCCCCAGGGACAAGCCAGGCCCTGCTCGAGATAGTGCCGTGCATCCTGGGACAGGTTGACCGAAGTCGGAGGGGACACAGGCATGAAGAGAGGGATCGGGAAGATAAGCTGCAGTGGTAAATATATCCAGATATGGGTGGTGTTTCCCCTCAGGCAACGCCCTTGCTTCCACCCCCAGCAGCAGCAGGGGAAAGAAGGGCTGTTCCCAACACACACTTCCCCAGTAGAGCCACCTTCTGCTGCAGAGCGGGGTGCCCAGCCTGGGAGCAAAGGATGGCAATCTTCCCTGTGCTCCCACTAACTCCTCTTGCTGTGTGTCTGCAGTGAGCTGGCTGTTTTGAAGTGGAGAATGTGCAGGAAAAAGAAAAGCCAAGGCAATGACACTCCTGTGGCTGGACCCCAACCTGCACAAACTATTTGTGACAGTCCTGAGAGAGCAGGACAGGTACATGATAGACAGTGCTGTAATTCTTGTCTCATAATTCATTGTAGAAAAGCACCGTTATATGGCTACAGAGTCTGAAATAGCTAATCTGTACTCATTTGAACATTAAGTGATTTCTTCTGGAGCTTCCTTTAAACCACGTATCTTCAGTTTGTCTTTTTGGAGTCATTTGAACATTAAGTGATTTCTTCTGGAGCTTCCTTTAAACCACGTGTGTTCAGTTGTTTGTCTTTTTGGAGTGTGTTCTTTGCTCCCGTCATCTTATGCAACATATCAGACCATCTTCCTTGGCACCATTCTTCATGGAGATAAAAAGGCACTGTTCATAATGCAAATAAAAATGCCAGGCTTTTCTAGGGTAGGAAATAATTTCTATTCAGATCATTGTTCAGTTTGTGCTTTGGTTGTGCCTGTTATAAGTGAGGAGCAGACATGGCTGATAGAAAGGCTAAGGACAAGGGGCAGAAGAGAGGGTGAGAACTAAAAAAATCCCACAAAGCACAGATGAGACTCCCACTGCTACTGTTGCATTTCTGTGACCCTTCAGGAATTCTACTCTCTCCCTATGAGGAAAGATCAAAGTAAACACTGGGAAGCCTTACGTAAGAAGTACCTGAAGACAGCAAGGACAAGGTCGCCTTCATCAACAGCAAGAAGGGAAAGGGAACATCTGTGGAAGGCCCAGGTACCAGAAACCTTGTGAAACACGCAGTAAAATAGCATTTCTCTCCTCCAGAAGAGCTGAGCTTTGAAGGTCTCCAAGTCAGCATGGCATCATTGCTGCAAAATTGCAGGGCAGGTGACTCCTGTCTGTCATGCTTGCCTGCTTATTACTGTAAGGGAGATGTAGTTAGAAGAAGCCAAAGGGCAAAGCCAGCAATCTGCCATGGTGAGCACATACACTGATCATCCCTCCCCCGAACTCAGACAAGCTCTGTTTCAGGTATCTGCACTTGCATTTGGACACATCTGTTCACAGTCCAATGACCTGAGCCATACCTAGACTACCTATAAGGCAGCTAGTTCTTTTATTTAGTCTTCACTGCATTGGAATGATCAGGAACATTATTCGTAATAGGAAGGCACATTTTCTGGAAGTTTAGTTTTTAACCGAAGCACTAGGATTTCCTTCCAAGCATGCTGACATTAAAAAAAGTTCTGCTTGTCTCAATGCACAAGGGATGAAGTCTTTAACTTCACTGGACAAAAAGATTTGAGAAGGAGTGTTGTAAACATGCCTTTGCAGCACTACAGGCCTTCAGTGCTGATCAGTGGTATGGCCTCTGCCCACACTTCCATCTAAACTGCATGCTACTTTTTGCCCCTGCATGGTGGTAGAAACTGTATCTGTTGAGATATTATGGCTAGGTGCTGGATGAAATGGAAAGTGAAAAAGAGTTCTGCAAAACTGTGAGGGCTTTTGATTAGAAATTCCTTTAAAAAACACAAAACCACCACCAACAAAAAACAAAATCCCAACTCCTGGGGCAGGCGGAGGTCCTTCTTCTGGTTCCCCCTCTACTGCCACAGCATCCTGGCCAGAATTCACCCCGGGGATCTGTACGCTGGCAAACAGCCCTGTGTCTTTGCAGCATGCTTGTCTGAGATTCTCCCTTCCTTTGCAGAAACCCACTGTTTCTTGGGGCACCACGCAAATCCCTTCTGCCAGCATGAGGAGGAAGGTGACCAGCCCAGATCTCATAGAGGGGATGATGGGGAACTGGAAAGAGGATGGCGAATCATCCTCAGAGAAGGAGGGTGACAACTCGCTGGAGATACCCCCAAAAAGGTAAGTATGGAGCAAGTCGTGCCAAGGCCTGGGGCAGCTGAGTAGCACTGACCCATCTGCAGGGTCAAGGATCCAAATCCCTGATCCGTGGCTCTCCTCTGAGCTGTCAAGCCATGGGGAGACCTGGGGTCAGGAGCCCCCAACTCCAGGTGCCTTTCTGCAGCCCAAAGCAAATGCCTAAACCTCATGCTGTGGGCACCAGTGAGACTCTGTGTGCAGGGCCTGGGGAAGGTGAGAGGCAGGAAGGTTTCAGCCAGAGCGTGAGTGAGGGTTTCTTCCTGTTGTTCTAGGCCAATTTCCCCAGGGACAAGCCAGGCCCTGCTCGAGATAGTGCCGTGCATCCTGGGACAGGTTGACCGAAGTCGGAGGGGACACAGGCATGAAGAGAGGGATCGGGAAGATAAGCTGCAGTGGTAAATATATCCAGATATGGGTGGTGTTTCCCCTCAGGCAACGCCCTTGCTTCCACCCCCAGCAGCAGCAGGGGAAAGAAGGGCTGTTCCCAACACACACTTCCCCAGTAGAGCCACCTTCTGCTGCAGAGCGGGGTGCCCAGCCTGGGAGCAAAGGATGGCAATCTTCCCTGTGCTCCCACTAACTCCTCTTGCTGTGTGTCTGCAGTGAGCTGGCTGTTTTGAAGTGGAGAATGTGCAGGAAAAAGAAAAGCCAAGGCAATGACACTCCTGTGGCTGGACCCCAACCTGCACAAACTATTTGTGACAGTCCTGAGAGAGCAGGACAGGTACATGATAGACAGTGCTGTAATTCTTGTCTCATAATTCATTGTAGAAAAGCACCGTTATATGGCTACAGAGTCTGAAATAGCTAATCTGTACTCATTTGAACATTAAGTGATTTCTTCTGGAGCTTCCT
Organism: Dromaius novaehollandiae; assembly: GCF_036370855.1. Classification (NCBI taxonomy): domain Eukaryota; kingdom Metazoa; phylum Chordata; class Aves; order Casuariiformes; family Dromaiidae; genus Dromaius; species Dromaius novaehollandiae. The sequence goes on from NC_088117.1 coordinate 540,313, forward strand.
TTAAACCACGTATCTTCAGTTTGTCTTTTTGGAGTCATTTGAACATTAAGTGATTTCTTCTGGAGCTTCCTTTAAACCACGTGTGTTCAGTTGTTTGTCTTTTTGGAGTGTGTTCTTTGCTCCCGTCATCTTATGCAACATATCAGACCATCTTCCTTGGCACCATTCTTCATGGAGATAAAAAGGCACTGTTCATAATGCAAATAAAAATGCCAGGCTTTTCTAGGGTAGGAAATAATTTCTATTCAGATCATTGTTCAGTTTGTGCTTTGGTTGTGCCTGTTATAAGTGAGGAGCAGACATGGCTGATAGAAAGGCTAAGGACAAGGGGCAGAAGAGAGGGTGAGAACTAAAAAAATCCCACAAAGCACAGATGAGACTCCCACTGCTACTGTTGCATTTCTGTGACCCTTCAGGAATTCTACTCTCTCCCTATGAGGAAAGATCAAAGTAAACACTGGGAAGCCTTACGTAAGAAGTACCTGAAGACAGCAAGGACAAGGTCGCCTTCATCAACAGCAAGAAGGGAAAGGGAACATCTGTGGAAGGCCCAGGTACCAGAAACCTTGTGAAACACGCAGTAAAATAGCATTTCTCTCCTCCAGAAGAGCTGAGCTTTGAAGGTCTCCAAGTCAGCATGGCATCATTGCTGCAAAATTGCAGGGCAGGTGACTCCTGTCTGTCATGCTTGCCTGCTTATTACTGTAAGGGAGATGTAGTTAGAAGAAGCCAAAGGGCAAAGCCAGCAATCTGCCATGGTGAGCACATACACTGATCATCCCTCCCCCGAACTCAGACAAGCTCTGTTTCAGGTATCTGCACTTGCATTTGGACACATCTGTTCACAGTCCAATGACCTGAGCCATACCTAGACTACCTATAAGGCAGCTAGTTCTTTTTATTTAGTCTTCACTGCATTGGAATGATCAGGAACATTATTCGTAATAGGAAGGCACATTTTCTGGAAGTTTAGTTTTTAACCGAAGCACTAGGATTTCCTTCCAAGCATGCTGACATTAAAAAAAGTTCTGCTTGTCTCAATGCACAAGGGATGAAGTCTTTAACTTCACTGGACAAAAAGATTTGAGAAGGAGTGTTGTAAACATGCCTTTGCAGCACTACAGGCCTTCAGTGCTGATCAGTGGTATGGCCTCTGCCCACACTTCCATCTAAACTGCATGCTACTTTTTGCCCCTGCATGGTGGTAGAAACTGTATCTGTTGAGATATTATGGCTAGGTGCTGGATGAAATGGAAAGTGAAAAAGAGTTCTGCAAAACTGTGAGGGCTTTTGATTAGAAATTCCTTTAAAAAACACAAAACCACCACCAACAAAAAACAAAATCCCAACTCCTGGGGCAGGCGGAGGTCCTTCTTCTGGTTCCCCCTCTACTGCCACAGCATCCTGGCCAGAATTCACCCCGGGGATCTGTACGCTGGCAAACAGCCCTGTGTCTTTGCAGCATGCTTGTCTGAGATTCTCCCTTCCTTTGCAGAAACCCACTGTTTCTTGGGGCACCACGCAAATCCCTTCTGCCAGCATGAGGAGGAAGGTGACCAGCCCAGATCTCATAGAGGGGATGATGGGGAACTGGAAAGAGGATGGCGAATCATCCTCAGAGAAGGAGGGTGACAACTCGCTGGAGATACCCCCAAAAAGGTAAGTATGGAGCAAGTCGTGCCAAGGCCTGGGGCAGCTGAGTAGCACTGACCCATCTGCAGGGTCAAGGATCCAAATCCCTGATCCATGGCTCTCCTCTGAGCTGTCAAGCCATGGGGAGACCTGGGGTCAGGAGCCCCCAACTCCAGGTGCCTTTCTGCAGCCCAAAGCAAATGCCTAAACCTCATGCTGTGGGCACCAGTGAGACTCTGTGTGCAGGGCCTGGGGAAGGTGAGAGGCAGGAAGGTTTCAGCCAGAGCGTGAGTGAGGGTTTCTTCCTGTTGTTCTAGGCCAATTTCCCCAGGGACAAGCCAGGCCCTGCTCGAGATAGTGCCGTGCATCCTGGGACAGGTTGACCGAAGTCGGAGGGGACACAGGCATGAAGAGAGGGATCGGGAAGATAAGCTGCAGTGGTAAATATATCCAGATATGGGTGGTGTTTCCCCTCAGGCAATGCCCTTGCTTCCACCCCCAGCAGCAGCAGGGGAAAGAAGGGCTGTTCCCAACACACACTTCCCCAGTAGAGCCACCTTCTACTGCAGAGCGGGGTGCCCAGCCTGGGAGCAAAGGATGGCAATCTTCCCTGTGCTGCCACTAACTCCTCTTGCTGTGTGTCTGCAGTGAGCTGGCTGTTTTGAAGTGGAGAATGTGCAGGAAAAAGAAGAGCCAAGGCAATGACACTCCTGTGGCTGGACCCCAACCTGCACAAACTATTTGTGACAGTCCTGAGAGAGCAGGACAGGTCCATGATAGACAGTGATGTAATTCTTGTCTCATAATTCATTGTAGAAAAGCACAGTTATATGGCTACAGAGTCTGAAATAGCTAATCTGTACTCATTTGAACATTAAGTGATTTCTTCTGGAGCTTCCTTTAAACCACGTATCTTCAGTTGTTTGTCTTTTTGGAGTGTGTTCTTTGCTCCCATCATCTTATGCAACATATCAGACCATCTTCCTTGGCACCATTCTTAATGGAGATAAAAAGGCACTGTTCATAATGCAAATAAAAATGCCAGGCTTTTCTAGGGTAGGAAATAATTTCTATTCAGATCATTGTTCAGTTTGTGCTTTGGTTGTGCCTGTTATAAGTGAGGAGCAGACATGGCTGATAGACAGGCTAAAGACAAGGGGCAGAAGAGAGGGTGAGAACTAAAAAAATCCCACAAAGCACAGATGAGACTCCCACTGCTACTGTTGCATTTCTGTGACCCTTCAGGAATTCTACTCTCTCCCTGTGAGGAAAGATCAAAGTAAACACTGGGAAGCCTTACGTAAGAAGTACCTGAAGACAGCAAGGACAAGGTCGCCTTCATCAACAGCAAGAAGGGAAAGGGAACATGTGTGGAAGGCCCAGGTACCAGAAACCTTGTGAAACACGCAGTAAAATAGCATTTCTCTCCTCCAGAAGAGCTGAGCTTTGAAGGTCTCCAAGTCAGCATGGCATCATTGCTGCAAAATTGCAGGGCAGGTGACTCCTATCTGTCATGCTTGCCTGCTTATTACTGTAAGGGAGATGTAGTTAGAAAAAGCCAAAGGGCAAAGCCAGCAATCTGCCATGGTGAGCACATACACTGATCATCCCTCCCCCGAACTCAGACAAGCTCTGTTTCAGGTATCTGCACTTGCATTTGGACACATCTGTTCACAGTCCAATGACCTGAGCCATACCTAGACTACCTATAAGGCAGCTAGTTCTTTTATTTAGTCTTCACTGCATTGGAATGATCAGGAACATTATTCGTAATAGGAAGGCACATTTTCTGGAAGTTTAGTTTTTAACCGAAGCACTAGGATTTCCTTCCAAGCATGCTGACATTAAAAAAAGTTCTGCTTGTCTCAATGCACAAGGGATGAAGTCTTTAACTTCACTGGACAAAAAGATTTGAGAAGGAGTGTTGTAAACATGCCTTTGCAGCACTACAGGCCTTCAGCGCTGATCAGTGGTATGGCCTCTGCCCACACTTCCATCTAAACTGCATGCTACTTTTTGCCCCTGCATGGTGGTAGAAACTGTATCTGTTGAGATATTATGGCTAGGTGCTGGATGAAATGGAAAGTGAAAAAGAGTTCTGCAAAACTGTGAGGGCTTTTGATTAGAAATTCCTTTAAAAAACACAAAACCACCACCAACAAAAAACAAAATCCCAACTCCTGGGGCAGGCGGAGGTCCTTCTTCTGGTTCCCCCTCTACTGCCACAGCATCCTGGCCAGAATTCACCCCTGGGATCTGTACGCTGGCAAACAGCCCTGTGTCTTTGCAGCATGCTTGTCTGAGATTCTCCCTTCCTTTGCAGAAACCCACTGTTTCTTGGGGCACCACGCAAATCCCTTCTGCCAGCATGAGGAGGAAGGTGACCAGCCCAGATCTCATAGAGGGAATGATGGGGAACTGGAAAGAGGATGGCGAATCATCCTCAGAGAAGGAGGGTGACAACTCGCTGGAGATACCCCCAAAAAGGTAAGCATGGAGCAAGTCGTGCCAAGGCCTGGGGCAGCTGAGTAGCACTGACCCATCTGCAGGGTCAAGGATCCAAATCCCTGATCCATGGCTCTCCTCTGAGCTGTCAAGCCATGGGGAGACCTGGGGTCAGGAGCCCCCAACTCCAGGTGCCTTTCTGCAGCCCAAAGCAAATGCCTAAACCTCATGCTGTGGGCACCAGTGAGACTCTGTGTGCAGGGCCTGGGGAAGGTGAGAGGCAGGAAGGTTTCAGCCAGAGCGTGAGTGAGGGTTTCTTCCTGTTGTTCTAGGCCAATTTCCCCAGGGACAAGCCAGGCCCTGCTCGAGATAGTGCCGTGCATCCTGGGACAGGTTGACCGAAGTCGGAGGGGACACAGGCATGAAGAGAGGGATCGGGAAGATAAGCTGCAGTGGTAAATATATCCAGATATGGGTGGTGTTTCCCCTCAGGCAACGCCCTTGCTTCCACCCCCAGCAGCAGCAGGGGAAAGAAGGGCTGTTCCCAACACACACTTCCCCAGTAGAGCCACCTTCTGCTGCAGAGCGGGGTGCCCAGCCTGGGAGCAAAGGATGGCAATCTTCCCTGTGCTCCCACTAACTCCTCTTGCTGTGTGTCTGCAGTGAGCTGGCTGTTTTGAAGTGGAGAATGTGCAGGAAAAAGAAGAGCCAAGGCAATGACACTCCTGTGGCTGGACCCCAACCTGCACAAACTATTTGTGACAGTCATGAGAGAGCAGGACAGGTACATGATAGACAGTGATGTAATTCTTGTCTCATAATTCATTGTAGAAAAGCACCGTTATATGGCTACAGAGTCTGAAATAGCTAATCTGTACTCATTTGAACATTAAGTGATTTCTTCTGGAGCTTCCTTTAAACCACGTATGTTCAGTTGTTTGTCTTTTTGGAGTGTGTTCTTTGCTCCCGTCATCTTATGCAACATATCAGACCATCTTCCTTGGCACCATTCTTCATGGAGATAAAAAGGCACTGTTCATAATGCAAATAAAAATGCCAGGCTTTTCTAGGGTAGGAAATAATTTCTATTCAGATCATTGTTCAGTTTGTGCTTTGGTTGTGCCTGTTATAAGTGAGGAGCAGACATGGCTGATAGAAAGGCTAAAGACAAGGGGCAGAAGAGAGGGTGAGAACTAAAAAAATCCCACAAAGCACAGATGAGACTCCCACTGCTACTGTTGCATTTCTGTGACCCTTCAGGAATTCTACTCTCTCCCTGTGAGGAAAGATCAAAGTAAACACTGGGAAGCCTTACGTAAGAAGTACCTGAAGACAGCAAGGACAAGGTCGCCTTCATCAACAGCAAGAAGGGAAAGGGAACATGTGTGGAAGGCCCAGGTACCAGAAACCTTGTGAAACACGCAGTAAAATAGCATTTCTCTCCTCCAGAAGAGCTGAGCTTTGAAGGTCTCCAAGTCAGCATGGCATCATTGCTGCAAAATTGCAGGGCAGGTGACTCCTATCTGTCATGCTTGCCTGCTTATTACTGTAAGGGAGATGTAGTTAGAAAAAGCCAAAGGGCAAAGCCAGCAATCTGCCATGGTGAGCACATACACTGATCATCCCTCCCCCGAACTCAGACAAGCTCTGTTTCAGGTATCTGCACTTGCATTTGGACACATCTGTTCACAGTCCAATGACCTGAGCCATACCTAGACTACCTATAAGGCAGCTAGTTCTTTTATTTAGTCTTCACTGTACTGGAATGATCAGGAACATTATTCGTAATAGGAAGGCACATTTTCTGGAAGTTTAGTTTTTAACCGAAGCACTAGGATTTCCTTCCAAGCATGCTGACATTAAAAAAAGTTCTGCTTGTCTCAATGCACAAGGGATGAAGTCTTTAACTTCACTGGACAAAAAGATTTGAGAAGGAGTATTGTAAACATGCCTTTGCAGCACTACAGGCCTTCAGTGCTGATCAGTGGTATGGCCTCTGCCCACACTTCCATCTAAACTGCATGCTACTTTTTGCCCCTGCATAGTGGTAGAAACTGTATCTGTTGAGATATTATGGCTAGGTGCTGGATGAAATGGAAAGTGAAAAAGAGTTCTGCAAAACTGTGAGGGCTTTTGATTAGAAATTCCTTTAAAAAACACAAAACCACCACCAACAAAAAACAAAATCCCAACTCCTGGGGCAGGCGGAGGTCCTTCTTCTGGTTCCCCCTCTACTGCCACAGCATCCTGGCCAGAATTCACCCCTGGGATCTGTACGCTGGCAAACAGCCCTGTGTCTTTGCAGCATGCTTGTCTGAGATTCTCCCTTCCTTTGCAGAAACCCACTGTTTCTTGGGGCACCACGCAAATCCCTTCTGCCAGCATGAGGAGGAAGGTGACCAGCCCAGATCTCATAGAGGGAATGATGGGGAACTGGAAAGAGGATGGCGAATCATCCTCAGAGAAGGAGGGTGACAACTCACTGGAGATACCCCCAAAAAGGTAAGTATGGAGCAAGTCGTGCCAAGGCCTGGGGCAGCTGAGTAGCACTAACCCATCTGCAGGGTCAAGGAGCCAAATCCCTGATCCATGGCTCTCCTCTGAGCTGTCAAGCCATGGGGAGACCTGGGGTCAGGAGCCCCCAACTCCAGGTGCCTTTCTGCAGCCCAAAGCAAATGCCTAAACCTCATGCTGTGGGCACCAGTGAGACTCTGTGTGCAGGGCCTGGGGAAGGTGAGAGGCAGGAAGGTTTCAGCCAGAGCGTGAGTGAGGGTTTCTTCCTGTTGTTCTAGGCCAATTTCCCCAGGGACAAGCCAGGCCCTGCTCGAGATAGTGCCGTGCATCCTGGGACAGGTTGACCGAAGTCGGAGGGGACACAGGCATGAAGAGAGGGATCGGGAAGATAAGCTGCAGTGGTAAATATATCCAGATATGGGTGGTGTTTCCCCTCAGGCAACGCCCTTGCTTCCACCCCCAGCAGCAGCAGGGGAAAGAAGGGCTGTTCCCAACACACACTTCCCCAGTAGAGCCACCTTCTGCTGCAGAGCGGGGTGCCCAGCCTGGGAGCAAAGGATGGCAATCTTCCCTGTGCTGCCACTAACTCCTCTTGCTGTGTGTCTGCAGTGAGCTGGCTGTTTTGAAGTGGAGAATGTGCAGGAAAAAGAAGAGCCAAGGCAATGACACTGCTGTGGCTGGACCCCAACCTGCACAAACTATTTGTGACAGTCCTGAGAGAGCAGGACAGGTACATGATAGACAGTGATGTAATTCTTGTCTCATAATTCATTGTAGAAAAGCACAGTTATATGGCTACAGAGTCTGAAATAGCTAATCTGTACTCATTTGAACATTAAGTGATTTCTTCTGGAGCTTCCTTTAAACCACGTATGTTCAGTTGTTTGTCTTTTTGGAGTGTGTTCTTTGCTCCCGTCATCTTATGCAACATATCAGACCGTCTTCCTTGGCACCATTCTTAATGGAGATAAAAAGGCACTGTTCATAATGCAAATAAAAATGCCAGGCTTTTCTAGGGTAGGAAATAATTTCTATTCAGATCATTGTTCAGTCTGTGCTTTGGTTGTGCCTGTTATAAGTGAGGAGCAGACATGGCTGATAGACAGGCTAATGACAAGGGGCAGAAGAGAGGGTGAGAACTAAAAAAATCCCACAAAGCACAGATGAGACTCCCACTGCTACTGTTGCATTTCTGTGACCCTTCAGGAATTCTACTCTCTCCCTGTGAGGAAAGATCAAAGTAAACACTGGGAAGCCTTACGTAAGAAGTACCTGAAGACAGCAAGGACAAGGTCGCCTTCATCAACAGCAAGAAGGGAAAGGGAACATGTGTGGAAGGCCCAGGTACCAGAAACCTTGTGAAACACGCAGTAAAATAGCATTTCTCTCCTCCAGAAGAGCTGAGCTTTGAAGGTCTCCAAGTCAGCATGGCATCATTGCTGCAAAATTGCAGGGCAGGTGACTCCTATCTGTCATGCTTGCCTGCTTATTACTGTAAGGGAGATGTAGTTAGAAAAAGCCAAAGGGCAAAGCCAGCAATCTGCCATGGTGAGCACATACACTGATCATCCCTCCCCCGAACTCAGACAAGCTCTGTTTCAGGTATCTGCACTTGCATTTGGACACATCTGTTCACAGTCCAATGACCTGAGCCATACCTAGACTACCTATAAGGCAGCTAGTTCTTTTATTTAGTCTTCACTGTACTGGAATGATCAGGAACATTATTCGTAATAGGAAGGCACATTTTCTGGAAGTTTAGTTTTTAACCGAAGCACTAGGATTTCCTTCCAAGCATGCTGACATTAAAAAAAGTTCTGCTTGTCTCAATGCACAAGGGATGAAGTCTTTAACTTCACTGGACAAAAAGATTTGAGAAGGAGTGTTGTAAACATGCCTTTGCAGCACTACAGGCCTTCAGTGCTGATCAGTGGTATGGCCTCTGCCCACACTTCCATCTAAACTGCATGCTACTTTTTGCCCCTGCATAGTGGTAGAAACTGTATCTGTTGAGATATTATGGCTAGGTGCTGGATGAAATGGAAAGTGAAAAAGAGTTCTGCAAAACTGTGAGGGCTTTTGATTAGAAATTCCTTTAAAAAACACAAAACCACCACCAACAAAAAACAAAATCCCAACTCCTGGGGCAGGCGGAGGTCCTTTTTCTGGTTCCCCCTCTACTGCCACAGCATCCTGGCCAGAATTCACCCCGGGGATCTGTACGCTGGCAAACAGCCCTGTGTCTTTGCAGCATGCTTGTCTGAGATTCTCCCTTCCTTTGCAGAAACCCACTGTTTCTTGGGGCACCACGCAAATCCCTTCTGCCAGCATGAGGAGGAAGGTGACCAGCCCAGATCTCATAGAGGGAATGATGGGGAACTGGAAAGAGGATGGCGAATCATCCTCAGAGAAGGAGGGTGACAACTCACTGGAGATACCCCCAAAAAGGTAAGTATGGAGCAAGTCGTGCCAAGGCCTGGGGCAGCTGAGTAGCACTGACCCATCTGCAGGGTCAAGGATCCAAATCCCTGATCCATGGCTCTCCTCTGAGCTGTCAAGCCATGGGGAGACCTGGGGTCAGGAGCCCCCAACTCCAGGTGCCTTTCTGCAGCCCAAAGCAAATGCCTAAACCTCATGCTGTGGGCACCAGTGAGACTCTGTGTGCAGGGCCTGGGGAAGGTGAGAGGCAGGAAGGTTTCAGCCAGAGCGTGAGTGAGGGTTTCTTCCTGTTGTTCTAGGCCAATTTCCCCAGGGACAAGCCAGGCCCTGCTCGAGATAGTGCCGTGCATCCTGGGACAGGTTGACCGAAGTCGGAGGGGACACAGGCATGAAGAGAGGGATTGGGAAGATAAGCTGCAGTGGTAAATATATCCAGATATGGGTGGTGTTTCCCCTCAGGCAACGCCCTTGCTTCCACCCCCAGCAGCAGCAGGGGAAAGAAGGGCTGTTCCCAACACACACTTCCCCAGTAGAGCCACCTTCTGCTGCAGAGCGGGGTGCCCAGCCTGGGAGCAAAGGATGGCAATCTTCCCTGTGCTGCCACTAACTCCTCTTGCTGTGTGTCTGCAGTGAGCTGGCTGTTTTGAAGTGGAGAATGTGCAGGAAAAAGAAGAGCCAAGGCAATGACACTGCTGTGGCTGGACCCCAACCTGCACAAACTATTTGTGACAGTCATGAGAGAGCAGGACAGGTACATGATAGACAGTGATGTAATTCTTGTCTCATAATTCATTGTAGAAAAGCACAGTTATATGGCTACAGAGTCTGAAATAGCTAATCTGTACTCATTTGAACATTAAGTGATTTCTTCTGGAGCTTCCTTTAAACCACGTATGTTCAGTTGTTTGTCTTTTTGGAGTGTGTTCTTTGCTCCCGTCATCTTATGCAACATATCAGACCGTCTTCCTTGGCACCATTCTTAATGGAGATAAAAAGGCACTGTTCATAATGCAAATAAAAATGCCAGGCTTTTCTAGGGTAGGAAATAATTTCTATTCAGATCATTGTTCAGTCTGTGCTTTGGTTGTGCCTGTTATAAGTGAGGAGCAGACATGGCTGATAGACAGGCTAATGACAAGGGGCAGAAGAGAGGGTGAGAACTAAAAAAATCCCACAAAGCACAGATGAGACTCCCACTGCTACTGTTGCATTTCTGTGACCCTTCAGGAATTCTACTCTCTCCCTGTGAGGAAAGATCAAAGTAAACACTGGGAAGCCTTACGTAAGAAGTACCTGAAGACAGCAAGGACAAGGTCGCCTTCATCAACAGCAAGAAGGGAAAGGGAACATGTGTGGAAGGCCCAGGTACCAGAAACCTTGTGAAACACGCAGTAAAATAGCATTTCTCTCCTCCAGAAGAGCTGAGCTTTGAAGGTCTCCAAGTCAGCATGGCATCATTGCTGCAAAATTGCAGGGCAGGTGACTCCTATCTGTCATGCTTGCCTGCTTATTACTGTAAGGGAGATGTAGTTAGAAAAAGCCAAAGGGCAAAGCCAGCAATCTGCCATGGTGAGCACATACACTGATCATCCCTCCCCCGAACTCAGACAAGCTCTGTTTCAGGTATCTGCACTTGCATTTGGACACATCTGTTCACAGTCCAATGACCTGAGCCATACCTAGACTACCTATAAGGCAGCTAGTTCTTTTATTTAGTCTTCACTGTACTGGAATGATCAGGAACATTATTCGTAATAGGAAGGCACATTTTCTGGAAGTTTAGTTTTTAACCGAAGCACTAGGATTTCCTTCCAAGCATGCTGACATTAAAAAAAGTTCTGCTTGTCTCAATGCACAAGGGATGAAGTCTTTAACTTCACTGGACAAAAAGATTTGAGAAGGAGTGTTGTAAACATGCCTTTGCAGCACTACAGGCCTTCAGTGCTGATCAGTGGTATGGCCTCTGCCCACACTTCCATCTAAACTGCATGCTACTTTTTGCCCCTGCATAGTGGTAGAAACTGTATCTGTTGAGATATTATGGCTAGGTGCTGGATGAAATGGAAAGTGAAAAAGAGTTCTGCAAAACTGTGAGGGCTTTTGATTAGAAATTCCTTTAAAAAACACAAAACCACCACCAACAAAAAACAAAATCCCAACTCCTGGGGCAGGCGGAGGTCCTTTTTCTGGTTCCCCCTCTACTGCCACAGCATCCTGGCCAGAATTCACCCCGGGGATCTGTACGCTGGCAAACAGCCCTGTGTCTTTGCAGCATGCTTGTCTGAGATTCTCCCTTCCTTTGCAGAAACCCACTGTTTCTTGGGGCACCACGCAAATCCCTTCTGCCAGCATGAGGAGGAAGGTGACCAGCCCAGATCTCATAGAGGGAATGATGGGGAACTGGAAAGAGGATGGCGAATCATCCTCAGAGAAGGAGGGTGACAACTCACTGGAGATACCCCCAAAAAGGTAAGTATGGAGCAAGTCGTGCCAAGGCCTGGGGCAGCTGAGTAGCACTGACCCATCTGCAGGGTCAAGGATCCAAATCCCTGATCCATGGCTCTCCTCTGAGCTGTCAAGCCATGGGGAGACCTGGGGTCAGGAGCCCCCAACTCCAGGTGCCTTTCTGCAGCCCAAAGCAAATGCCTAAACCTCATGCTGTGGGCACCAGTGAGACTCTGTGTGCAGGGCCTGGGGAAGGTGAGAGGCAGGAAGGTTTCAGCCAGAGCGTGAGTGAGGGTTTCTTCCTGTTGTTCTAGGCCAATTTCCCCAGGGACAAGCCAGGCCCTGCTCGAGATAGTGCCGTGCATCCTGGGACAGGTTGACCGAAGTCGGAGGGGACACAGGCATGAAGAGAGGGATTGGGAAGATAAGCTGCAGTGGTAAATATATCCAGATATGGGTGGTGTTTCCCCTCAGGCAACGCCCTTGCTTCCACCCCCAGCAGCAGCAGGGGAAAGAAGGGCTGTTCCCAACACACACTTCCCCAGTAGAGCCACCTTCTGCTGCAGAGCGGGGTGCCCAGCCTGGGAGCAAAGGATGGCAATCTTCCCTGTGCTGCCACTAACTCCTCTTGCTGTGTGTCTGCAGTGAGCTGGCTGTTTTGAAGTGGAGAATGTGCAGGAAAAAGAAGAGCCAAGGCAATGACACTGCTGTGGCTGGACCCCAACCTGCACAAACTATTTGTGACAGTCATGAGAGAGCAGGACAGGTACATGATAGACAGTGATGTAATTCTTGTCTCATAATTCATTGTAGAAAAGCACAGTTATATGGCTACAGAGTCTGAAATAGCTAATCTGTACTCATTTGAACATTAAGTGATTTCTTCTGGAGCTTCCTTTAAACCACGTATGTTCAGTTGTTTGTCTTTTTGGAGTGTGTTCTTTGCTCCCGTCATCTTATGCAACATATCAGACCATCTTCCTTGGCACCATTCTTCATGGAGATAAAAAGGCACTGTTCATAATGCAAATAAAAATGCCAGGCTTTTCTAGGGTAGGAAATAATTTCTATTCAGATCATTGTTCAGTTTGTGCTTTGGTTGTGCCTGTTATAAGTGAGGAGCAGACATGGCTGATAGAAAGGCTAAAGACAAGGGGCAGAAGAGAGGGTGAGAACTAAAAAAATCCCACAAAGCACAGATGAGACTCCCACTGCTACTGTTGCATTTCTGTGACCCTTCAGGAATTCTACTCTCTCCCTGTGAGGAAAGATCAAAGTAAACACTGGGAAGCCTTACGTAAGAAGTACCTGAAGACAGCAAGGACAAGGTCGCCTTCATCAACAGCAAGAAGGGAAAGGGAACATCTGTGGAAGGCCCAGGTACCAGAAACCTTGTGAAACACGCAGTAAAATAGCATTTCTCTCCTCCAGAAGAGCTGAGCTTTGAAGGTCTCCAAGTCAGCATGGCATCATTGCTGCAAAATTGCAGGGCAGGTGACTCCTATCTGTCATGCTTGCCTGCTTATTACTGTAAGGGAGATGTAGTTAGAAAAAGCCAAAGGGCAAAGCCAGCAATCTGCCATGGTGAGCACATACACTGATCATCCCTCCCCCGAACTCAGACAAGCTCTGTTTCAGGTATCTGCACTTGCATTTGGACACATCTGTTCACAGTCCAATGACCTGAGCCATACCTAGACTACCTATAAGGCAGCTAGTTCTTTTATTTAGTCTTCACTGCATTGGAATGATCAGGAACATTATTCGTAATAGGAAGGCACATTTTCTGGAAGTTTAGTTTTTAACCGAAGCACTAGGATTTCCTTCCAAGCATGCTGACATTAAAAAAAGTTCTGCTTGTCTCAATGCACAAGGGATGAAGTCTTTAACTTCACTGGACAAAAAGATTTGAGAAGGAGTGTTGTAAACATGCCTTTGCAGCACTACAGGCCTTCAGCGCTGATCAGTGGTATGGCCTCTGCCCACACTTCCATCTAAACTGCATGCTACTTTTTGCCCCTGCATGGTGGTAGAAACTGTATCTGTTGAGATATTATGGCTAGGTGCTGGATGAAATGGAAAGTGAAAAAGAGTTCTGCAAAACTGTGAGGGCTTTTGATTAGAAATTCCTTTAAAAAACACAAAACCACCACCAACAAAAAACAAAATCCCAACTCCTGGGGCAGGCGGAGGTCCTTCTTCTGGTTCCCCCTCTACTGCCACAGCATCCTGGCCAGAATTCACCCCTGGGATCTGTACGCTGGCAAACAGCCCTGTGTCTTTGCAGCATGCTTGTCTGAGATTCTCCCTTCCTTTGCAGAAACCCACTGTTTCTTGGGGCACCACGCAAATCCCTTCTGCCAGCATGAGGAGGAAGGTGACCAGCCCAGATCTCATAGAGGGAATGATGGGGAACTGGAAAGAGGATGGCGAATCATCCTCAGAGAAGGAGGGTGACAACTCACTGGAGATACCCCCAAAAAGGTAAGTATGGAGCAAGTCGTGCCAAGGCCTGGGGCAGCTGAGTAGCACTGACCCATCTGCAGGGTCAAGGATCCAAATCCCTGATCCATGGCTCTCCTCTGAGCTGTCAAGCCATGGGGAGACCTGGGGTCAGGAGCCCCCAACTCCAGGTGCCTTTCTGCAGCCCAAAGCAAATGCCTAAACCTCATGCTGTGGGCACCAGTGAGACTCTGTGTGCAGGGCCTGGGGAAGGTGAGAGGCAGGAAGGTTTCAGCCAGAGCGTGAGTGAGGGTTTCTTCCTGTTGTTCTAGGCCAATTTCCCCAGGGACAAGCCAGGCCCTGCTCGAGATAGTGCCGTGCATCCTGGGACAGGTTGACCGAAGTCGGAGGGGACACAGACATGAAGAGAGGGATCGGGAAGATAAGCTGCAGTGGTAAATATATCCAGATATGGGTGGTGTTTCCCCTCAGGCAACGCCCTTGCTTCCACCCCCAGCAGCAGCAGGGGAAAGAAGGGCTGTTCCCAACACACACTTCCCCAGTAGAGCCACCTTCTGCTGCAGAGCGGGGTGCCCAGCCTGGGAGCAAAGGATGGCAATCTTCCCTGTGCTCCCACTAACTCCTCTTGCTGTGTGTCTGCAGTGAGCTGGCTGTTTTGAAGTGGAGAATGTGCAGGAAAAAGAAGAGCCAAGGCAATGACACTCCTGTGGCTGGACCCCAACCTGCACAAACTATTTGTGACAGTCATGAGAGAGCAGGACAGGTACATGATAGACAGTGATGTAATTCTTGTCTCATAATTCATTGTAGAAAAGCACCGTTATATGGCTACAGAGTCTGAAATAGCTAATCTGTACTCATTTGAACATTAAGTGATTTCTTCTGGAGCTTCCTTTAAACCACGTATGTTCAGTTGTTTGTCTTTTTGGAGTGTGTTCTTTGCTCCCGTCATCTTATGCAACATATCAGACCATCTTCCTTGGCACCATTCTTCATGGAGATAAAAAGGCACTGTTCATAATGCAAATAAAAATGCCAGGCTTTTCTAGGGTAGGAAATAATTTCTATTCAGATCATTGTTCAGTTTGTGCTTTGGTTGTGCCTGTTATAAGTGAGGAGCAGACATGGCTGATAGAAAGGCTAAAGACAAGGGGCAGAAGAGAGGGTGAGAACTAAAAAAATCCCACAAAGCACAGATGAGACTCCCACTGCTACTGTTGCATTTCTGTGACCCTTCAGGAATTCTACTCTCTCCCTGTGAGGAAAGATCAAAGTAAACACTGGGAAGCCTTACGTAAGAAGTACCTGAAGACAGCAAGGACAAGGTCGCCTTCATCAACAGCAAGAAGGGAAAGGGAACATGTGTGGAAGGCCCAGGTACCAGAAACCTTGTGAAACACGCAGTAAAATAGCATTTCTCTCCTCCAGAAGAGCTGAGCTTTGAAGGTCTCCAAGTCAGCATGGCATCATTGCTGCAAAATTGCAGGGCAGGTGACTCCTATCTGTCATGCTTGCCTGCTTATTACTGTAAGGGAGATGTAGTTAGAAAAAGCCAAAGGGCAAAGCCAGCAATCTGCCATGGTGAGCACATACACTGATCATCCCTCCCCCGAACTCAGACAAGCTCTGTTTCAGGTATCTGCATTTGCATTTGGACACATCTGTTCACAGTCCAATGACCTGAGCCATACCTAGACTACCTATAAGGCAGCTAGTTCTTTTATTTAGTCTTCACTGCATTGGAATGATCAGGAACATTATTCGTAATAGGAAGGCACATTTTCTGGAAGTTTAGTTTTTAACCGAAGCACTAGGATTTCCTTCCAAGCATGCTGACATTAAAAAAAGTTCTGCTTGTCTCAATGCACAAGGGATGAAGTCTTTAACTTCACTGGACAAAAAGATTTGAGAAGGAGTGTTGTAAACATGCCTTTGCAGCACTACAGGCCTTCAGTGCTGATCAGTGGTATGGCCTCTGCCCACACTTCCATCTAAACTGCATGCTACTTTTTGCCTCTGCACAGTGGTAGAAACTGTATCTGTTGAGATATTATGGCTAGGTGCTGGATGAAATGGAAAGTGAAAAAGAGTTCTGCAAAACTGTGAGGGCTTTTGATTAGAAATTCCTTTAAAAAACACAAAACCACCACCAACAAAAAACAAAATCCCAACTCCTGGGGCAGGCGGAGGTCCTTCTTCTGGTTCCCCCTCTACTGCCACAGCATCCTGGCCAGAATTCACCCCTGGGATCTGTACGCTGGCAAACAGCCCTGTGTCTTTGCAGCATGCTTGTCTGAGATTCTCCCTTCCTTTGCAGAAACCCACTGTTTCTTGGGGCACCACGCAAATCCCTTCTGCCAGCATGAGGAGGAAGGTGACCAGCCCAGATCTCATAGAGGGAATGATGGGGAACTGGAAAGAGGATGGCGAATCATCCTCAGAGAAGGAGGGTGACAACTCACTGGAGATACCCCCAAAAAGGTAAGTATGGAGCAAGTCGTGCCAAGGCCTGGGGCAGCTGAGTAGCACTGACCCATCTGCAGGGTCAAGGATCCAAATCCCTGATCCATGGCTCTCCTCTGAGCTGTCAAGCCATGGGGAGACCTGGGGTCAGGAGCCCCCAACTCCAGGTGCCTTTCTGCAGCCCAAAGCAAATGCCTAAACCTCATGCTGTGGGCACCAGTGAGACTCTGTGTGCAGGGCCTGGGGAAGGTGAGAGGCAGGAAGGTTTCAGCCAGAGCGTGAGTGAGGGTTTCTTCCTGTTGTTCTAGGCCAATTTCCCCAGGGACAAGCCAGGCCCTGCTCGAGATAGTGCCGTGCATCCTGGGACAGGTTGACCGAAGTCGGAGGGGACACAGACATGAAGAGAGGGATCGGGAAGATAAGCTGCAGTGGTAAATATATCCAGATATGGGTGGTGTTTCCCCTCAGGCAACGCCCTTGCTTCCACCCCCAGCAGCAGCAGGGGAAAGAAGGGCTGTTCCCAACACACACTTCCCCAGTAGAGCCACCTTCTGCTGCAGAGCGGGGTGCCCAGCCTGGGAGCAAAGGATGGCAATCTTCCCTGTGCTCCCACTAACTCCTCTTGCTGTGTGTCTGCAGTGAGCTGGCTGTTTTGAAGTGGAGAATGTGCAGGAAAAAGAAAAGCCAAGGCAATGACACTGCTGTGGCTGGACCCCAACCTGCACAAACTATTTGTGACAGTCATGAGAGAGCAGGACAGGTACATGATAGACAGTGATGTAATTCTTGTCTCATAATTCATTGTAGAAAAGCACCGTTATATGGCTACAGAGTCTGAAATAGCTAATCTGTACTCATTTGAACATTAAGTGATTTCTTCTGGAGCTTCCTTTAAACCACGTATGTTCAGTTGTTTGTCTTTTTGGAGTGTGTTCTTTGCTCCCGTCATCTTATGCAACATATCAGACCATCTTCCTTGGCACCATTCTTCATGGAGATAAAAAGGCACTGTTCATAATGCAAATAAAAATGCCAGGCTTTTCTAGGGTAGGAAATAATTTCTATTCAGATCATTGTTCAGTTTGTGCTTTGGTTGTGCCTGTTATAAGTGAGGAGCAGACATGGCTGATAGAAAGGCTAAAGACAAGGGGCAGAAGAGAGGGTGAGAACTAAAAAAATCCCACAAAGCACAGATGAGACTCCCACTGCTACTGTTGCATTTCTGTGACCCTTCAGGAATTCTACTCTCTCCCTGTGAGGAAAGATCAAAGTAAACACTGGGAAGCCTTACGTAAGAAGTACCTGAAGACAGCAAGGACAAGGTCGCCTTCATCAACAGCAAGAAGGGAAAGGGAACATGTGTGGAAGGCCCAGGTACCAGAAACCTTGTGAAACACGCAGTAAAATAGCATTTCTCTCCTCCAGAAGAGCTGAGCTTTGAAGGTCTCCAAGTCAGCATGGCATCATTGCTGCAAAATTGCAGGGCAGGTGACTCCTATCTGTCATGCTTGCCTGCTTATTACTGTAAGGGAGATGTAGTTAGAAAAAGCCAAAGGGCAAAGCCAGCAATCTGCCATGGTGAGCACATACACTGATCATCCCTCCCCCGAACTCAGACAAGCTCTGTTTCAGGTATCTGCACTTGCATTTGGACACATCTGTTCACAGTCCAATGACCTGAGCCATACCTAGACTACCTATAAGGCAGCTAGTTCTTTTATTTAGTCTTCACTGTACTGGAATGATCAGGAACATTATTCGTAATAGGAAGGCACATTTTCTGGAAGTTTAGTTTTTAACCGAAGCACTAGGATTTCCTTCCAAGCATGCTGACATTAAAAAAAGTTCTGCTTGTCTCAATGCACAAGGGATGAAGTCTTTAACTTCACTGGACAAAAAGATTTGAGAAGGAGTGTTGTAAACATGCCTTTGCAGCACTACAGGCCTTCAGTGCTGATCAGTGGTATGGCCTCTGCCCACACTTCCATCTAAACTGCATGCTACTTTTTGCCTCTGCACAGTGGTAGAAACTGTATCTGTTGAGATATTATGGCTAGGTGCTGGATGAAATGGAAAGTGAAAAAGAGTTCTGCAAAACTGTGAGGGCTTTTGATTAGAAATTCCTTTAAAAAACACAAAACCACCACCAACAAAAAACAAAATCCCAACTCCTGGGGCAGGCGGAGGTCCTTCTTCTGGTTCCCCCTCTACTGCCACAGCATCCTGGCCAGAATTCACCCCTGGGATCTGTACGCTGGCAAACAGCCCTGTGTCTTTGCAGCATGCTTGTCTGAGATTCTCCCTTCCTTTGCAGAAACCCACTGTTTCTTGGGGCACCACGCAAATCCCTTCTGCCAGCATGAGGAGGAAGGTGACCAGCCCAGATCTCATAGAGGGAATGATGGGGAACTGGAAAGAGGATGGCGAATCATCCTCAGAGAAGGAGGGTGACAACTCACTGGAGATACCCCCAAAAAGGTAAGTATGGAGCAAGTCGTGCCAAGGCCTGGGGCAGCTGAGTAGCACTGACCCATCTGCAGGGTCAAGGATCCAAATCCCTGATCCGTGGCTCTCCTCTGAGCTGTCAAGCCATGGGGAGACCTGGGGTCAGGAGCCCCCAACTCCAGGTGCCTTTCTGCAGCCCAAAGCAAATGCCTAAACCTCATCCTGCGTTGAAGAGTGCTGTGGGCACCAGTGAGACTCTGTGTGCAGGGCCTGGGGAAGGTGAGAGGCAGGAAGGTTTCAACCAGAGCATGGCAGAGGGTTTCTCCCTGCTTTTGCAGGCACATTTCTCCCAGGAAAACGCAGGCATTGCTCGCAGCAGTGACATCTCTGGTGAAGAAAGTCACACAGGGACAGACAAGAGAGATCAGTAGACAGAGGGATCATGAAGAGGAGGCTCAAGTGAGTAAGGAGCTATCTGCTGCACTGGGGTGTCCCTCTCTCCTTCCACTTCCAGCAGCACCTAGAGGGACTTCTCCTGGCACCTCCCGTGGGAGGGACAGCAGCACACTTCTGAGCCTGTGGCCTTGGTCAGACAGTCCTTAACTGAAGGGGAAGTTGCTGATGACTCAGAATAAGATTTCCGCTTTGGACATAGGTGGCTGAGGACATAAGGATTTGTCCAACGTTCGGCTCTCCATTTTCAGACTGGCAAGCCTGTCCTACCCTCTCAGAGTACAGACACCAAGACCCTTTGCCCTGGGGGTTGATACCTATTCACTCCATCGCAGGTACTGCCTGACTCAGTTCCCACTTGACTCAGCCCCCGACTGATTAGTTGCACTGGGGACTTCTCACTGGCTTGGGCAGGAGTGCCTGTGCCGTATCACAGAGACCACTGAAATGCTGCTCAAAGCGGCTCCATTAATACCTGGCCTGCATTAGGCCTGCTGTATTTCCTTGCTTTCTTTCTGTACCTAAAACTGAACTTCTTTTCACTTCTCAGGGCTAGAGAGCCAGTCCAGCACAATGTGAACCAGCAACTGCCAGCTGTGCTGCCAAAGCGTTCTTGTGTTGAATAAAACCAAATCTCCAAATTGTTGTGCATCTGTCCTTGGCAAGGTGTGCATTGCTCTGCACTGAGCAATATGCGAGCTTTGCAGGGTCAGGAAAAGGACAGCTCAGAGACAGGGAATGTGTTTCAGTCCCTGCTCTGGGGGCAGTTTAAAGGGTCATTACATAATTCTTCTGCTGGAGCCACATTCTTCGTGGTTTAGGGAAACTCCCTCTCTTTCCTGCTCTTTTGCCCCAGAGAGGGGAGGAGTCGAGAGCTGCAACTGCAGTAGTGCAGGAGGGACTGTGAGGTTGGCATGAAGAGTGTGTGCGTGGAGGTTTCTTCTCCCCATACCTTCCTCAGCAACTGAGCTCAAAGCGGAGCGGTGTCACTCGAGCTTGTGCAGGATGGGGCTTTCAGACCCAATGAAAAGGGTCTCTCCTCATGGCCTGTTCTGTGCCCCAGGAGAGAGCTAGAAGAAACATGAGCTTCTAATGGGAGTCAAGGCAATACAGATTGCCCTGCTCGGGGGCTAAAGTCCAGCTTCAGGAAGATAACCCAGGCTTGGAAAGGCTCTGGCCTCAAATAGCATGTCTTGTTTGACTGCAGCATCTACTTTGTCCCTAACATGACAGTCCTCGTGTAGCATCACATGGCAAAGTGTGGACATAGCTTTCCACAGCCTTATGGGTTCCCTTTTCTGGACAGCCAGCTGTGGAGCCTCCTCTGCTTGCCTCAATGCCTCACTGCCTTGGGAGCGAAACAGAGGAACTGAGGGTGCCTCAGACTAACACCATGGAGTGCTGAGGAACACAAACATACCACTACCATAGGGAAGCTGCTTAACTAAATCAGCAGGTGTGTTACTGACACCACTGATCTGCAACTTCTCTGTGTTTGAAAGATGACGGAGCATCACTGGTATTCATCCTAGAAAGAGGTAAACTTAAGATTCGTGCAAGGCCAATAAACCTGCTGTTTTCATTCATCACCTGCCCAGCGTGCCGGGAGGTGGTCTAGACAGTCAGAACAACAATCTAGAGGTAGAGATGGACATTACCAAACCAGATATACCTTTCACCATCAAATCATGCAGTGAAAGATCAGCTAACTTGTCAGCACTAACATCAGGAGCAATATGGATTTCCGGGTGGCAAGTGAGCTTAGTAGAACTCCCAAGGGGTAGGAGTGCACTACAGGCAGACTTGAGCGGCTGATTTCTGAGCAACAACCAGAAAAGTCCTGTCACACTCCATCTCTCAGCCATGCAGAACTGAAGACAGAGAGGTAAGCAGGGTCCTCACATGTTTCTCCCCATGCTTTGATGTAAGCATCAACATTTAATAGGCTTAAAAGTTCACCTGGTAACAGTACCCGTGTGGCCGTGTGCACGTTCTTGCTACAGATGAAATGGTAGGCAATGATGGAGAATACATAGGAACAGAAGAAAATGATGGGAAAAGAATGATAGGGAATATACTGGGAATAGGCAGGAATGATGGAGAAATCAGAGAGTAGAAATTATGGGGAGAAGAAGGCAATGATAGGGAACAGATGGCATAATAGGGAATGGCAGTGAATAGATGGGGAATAGAGACAGAAATGCATCTGCTTAAAGCAAAGATAGACTTTATTTTGCTATTCCATGCCCCCCACCAACAGGCTGTTCAACATCTATAAACAATAAATAGATGTGCTCTCAAAGTGTTTAATGACCCTCAGTCTTACTTAAAACATAAAAAACTATGGCACAAAAGAGCAGGCTGAAAGAAAGACAATTCTAAATCCACTACTCTGTCTTTCTGGTTCTCACTTTACAGAGATGGCACATGTTTGTTCATTTTCTTCTCTAGATTATTAAGCCCCAACAAAAAACCCTTTAAAGAAATAAGAATTTTAAAAGCAAAATACCAAGAATCACCATCCTGAAGCAACTGCTCCTTCCCTACCCACTCCTGTTCCCTATAACTTCCCTTCAAAGCAACAAATCCAAAGCAAGCGAGAATCCCTTGATACGGCACATGGCACTCAATAAGAGATTTCTGTGGGGCAGGAACTGTTTATCATGGAAAGTTCTCAAGTAGGTTAATAGCAAACTCTCTGCACGAGAAGGCAATGACAAGGACATTATTTTTGAAACTTTCTGTATGAATCTGTTTGAATCTTTTCTATAGCAAAATATTGACCTGAGTAACTTTTTTCTAACTCCAAATCTCCGTTCCCCACCCTCCCCCCAAGAAGAGCTTTAACGCTCCTCTCTGTTTTGCTTTTGCATGCAAGGTTTCTGTGGAGCTGGTTGTGGTAATCATATAACCACAGAATCACAGAATTGTTGAGGTTGGAAGGACCCTCTAGGAGTCTGTAGTCCATCCCCCTGACTCAAAGCAGGGTCAGCGAGAGCTCAGGACCTTGTCCAGTTGGGCTTTGAATATCTCCAGGAATGGAGACTCCATGGCCTCTCTGGGCAACCTCTTCCCATGTTTGATCACCCTCACAGGAAAAAAAGATTTTTATTATGTTCAAGTGGAATTTCCTGTCTTTCAATTCCTGCCCATTGCTTCTTGTCCTGCCACTGGGTGCCACGGAGAAGAGTGAGGCTCCAGCTTGTTTACTCCCTCCCATCAGGTATTTATACACATTGATAAGATCCCCCTGGGCCTTCTCAGAGCTAAACAATCCCAGATCTCTCAGCCTCTCCTTGCACGAGAGATGCTCCAGTTCCTTAATCCTCTTTGTGGTCCTTCGCTGGGCTTGCTCCAGTAGCTCCATGTCTGTCTTGTACTGTGGAGCCCAGAACTGGACACAGCACTTCAGATGTGGTCTGACCTGTGCTGAATAGAGGGGAAGGATCACCTCCATTGGCCTGCTGGCAATGCTCTTTCTAATGCTGCCCACGATGCTGTTGGCCTGCTTTGCTGCAAAGGCACATTGCTGGTCATGTTCAGCTTGTTGTCCACCAGGACCCTCAAGTCATTTTCTGCAAAGTTGCTCTTCAGCAGGTTGGCCCCCAGCATGTACTGGACTTCTGGACTCCTCTTCTCTCCAGGGCTGCATCCCATGGGTTTCTTCCAAGCAGGGCCCTGAACAGGCCAGAGTCTGCACTCCTGAAGCCTAGGGTTGTGATCCTGCTTTTTGCCTTGCTCCTTCCTTGCAGGATCCTGAACTCCATCATCCTGTGGTTGCTGTTGCCAAGGCTGCCCACAGCTTCCACATCTCTGACCAGTCCTGCCTTGTTTGTAAGTACAAGGTCTAGCAGACTGCCTCTCCTCGCTGGCTCCTCAATCACCTGAGTCAGGAAGTTGTCACTGATGCACTCCAGGAACCTCTTGGCTTGTGCCCTGCTGTGTTGTTCCTGCGGCAGATATCAGGGTAGTTAAAGTCCCCCATGAGGACCAGGGCCGGTGAACATGAGGCTTCTTCCAGTTTTCTGAAGAAGGCTTCATCTGCTCCACAGAATCACAGAATGATAGAGGTTGGAAGGCACCTCTGGAGATCATCTAGTCCAACACCCCCCCCTCGCCCGCTCAAGCAGGGTCACCTACAGCACGTTACCCAGGACCCTGTCCACACAGCTTTTGAACATCTCCAAGGATGGGGAATCCACAGCCTTTCTGGGCTACCTGTTCCAGTGCTCAGTCACCCTCACAGGAAAGAAGTTTCTCCTTATGTCCTGACGGAACTTCCTGTGTTTCCATTTGTGCCTGTTGACTCTTGTCCTATCACTGGACACCACTGAAAAGAGTCTGGTCCCACCCTCCTGACACCCTCCCTTCAGATATTTAAACACATTCATAAGATTCCCCCTCTGTCTTCTCTTCTCCAGGCTCAACAGGCACAGCTCTCTCAGCCTTTCTTCCTATAAGACACGCTCTAGTCCCTTCACCATCTTAGTAGCCCTTCGTTGCGCTTGCTCCAGTAGCTCCATGTCTCTCTTGTATTGGAGAGCCCAGAACTGGATACGGTACTCCAGATGCAGCCTCACCAGGGCTGAGTAGAGGGGGAGGGTTACCTCCCTCCACCTGCAGGCAATGCTCTTCCTAATGCAGACCATGATGCTGTTGGCCTCTTTTTCTGCAAAGGCACACTGCTGGCTCTTGTTCCACTTGCTGTCCACCAGGAACTGCCAGGTCCTTCTCTGCAGAGCTGCTTTGCAGCACATCAGGCCCCAGCCTCTACTGGTGCCTGGGGTTATTCCTCCCCAGGGGCAGGACTCTGCATTTCCCTTTGTTGAACGTCATGAGGTTCCCCTCTGCCCATCTGTCCAGCCTCTCGAGGTCCCTCTGAATGGCAGCGCAGCCCTCTGGTGTATCATCCTCTCCTCTCCATCATCAGCAAACTTGCTGAGGGTGCCCTCTGTCCCTTCATCCAGGTCTCTGATGACTAAGTTGAACAGGATTGGAGCCAGTATTGACCCCTGGGGGAACACCACTAGCTACAGGGCTCCAGCTAGACTTTGCGACACTCATCACAACCCTCTGAGCTCTGCCTTTCAGCCAGCTTTCAGTCCACCTCACTGTGCTCATCTCACCCCTACTGCATCAGCTTGCCTAGAGGATGTTACGAGAGACAGTATCCAAAGCCTTCCTGAAGTCAAGGGAGACGACATCCCCTGCTCTGCCCTCATCTCCCCAGCCAGTCATTCCATCATAGAAGGCCATCAGATTGGCTAAGCATGCTTTCCCCTTGTGAACTGGCATCCCCTTGTGCTGACATCTCCCGATCACCTTCTTGTCCTTCATATGCTTGGAGATGGTATCCACAATGAGCTGCTCCATTACCTTCCCAGGGATCGTGTTGGGTCCCTGGGCCCTCCTTCTTGCCCTTTTTGAAGATTGGAGTGACATTTGCTTTCTTCCAGTCCTCAGGTACCTCTCTTGCTCTCCATGTCCTTTCAAAGATGGTTGAGAGTGGCCTTGCAATGACATTGGCCAGCTCCCTCAGCACTCATGGGTGAATCCCATCAAGGCCCATGGACCTGTGGATGTCAAGTTTGGTTAAATGATCTCTAACCTGAGCCTCCTTAACCAAGTCTTCCTTTCTCCAGACTTTCTCCCTTGTCTCCAGGGTTTGGGATTCCTCAGGGCTGGTCTTAGCAGTGAAGACTGAAGCAAGAAATACATTCAGTATCTTTGCCTTCTCTCTGCTTCTTCCTGATCAGGTGGTCTGTAGCAGACACTCACAACAACATTGCCTATATTGGTCTGCCCATTAATCCTGACCCATAAGCTCTCAGCTGGCTCATCTCCCTTCTGTAGGCAGGGCTTCATGCATTCCAGTTGTCGTCTCACATAGAGGGCGACTCCCTCTCCTCACTTTCCCAGCCTGTCCTTCCTAAACAGCCTGTATTCATCCATTGTAGCGCTCTAGTTGTATGAGCTATCCCACCACGTCCTGATGATCCCAATGAGAACAGAGCCCTGTAACTGCATGCACACCTAATTCCTCCTGCTTGTTCCTTATGCTGCATGCATTAGTGTAAAGATCCTTCTGAGAGGCACTCAGTTCAACCTACTTCCCAGGAAAAGGATAAGAGCTTCCCCCGCAATGCTGTCCTTTTTGTACTTTCTTACTTATGTGTGTGCACTTGGGGTGAACCTCATTCTGCCCTGTTCTGTTAATTTTGAGGATTCTCATCTACACCACCCTGCAGCTTTTGCTTGCCAACCCAGTCCAGCACTTTCCCACTTGACTGTGGGTTGTCATCTCCCTCCCCCATCTTTCCTAGTTTTCTCACCAGGTTGGTCAGTCTGTTGGCAGAGATGGAAAACATCTTTGCAGGTGGATTCCATCTCATCTTATCAGTCCTCAATTCTCAAAAAGGGTCCTGTGGTTTCAAAGCCAAATCCCTGTCATCAACACAGCTGCATAACCAGGTGCTGAATGTCAGGATCCATCCACTCCTCCTTAAGCCTCTTCCCTTCACCAGTAGTATCAAGGAGAAAACCACCTAGCCCCCCATGACCTCACTCCTCCCCCCCAGAGCCATGTAGTCACTCTTGGTACATTCAAAGACTCCTGATAGGATCATCAGTTTGCATGTGAATGAGCAGAAAGGGGTAATAGTCCAAGGACTGGACAAGCCTCAGCAACCTCTCTACAGCATCCCAGATCTGAGCCCCCAGCAAGCAGCGAACCTCCCTAGACAGCAAGTCTGTTTTGCAGATGGGCCCTCCGTCCCCCACGGGAGGGAATATATGTAATGAAGTTCAATTATGGGCCATACTGGTTTAAAAATAAATATACATTGCATTAGACCAGTAAAACCAATGGGGAGTTTGATACATTTTTAATAGTAAATATATCTACTTAATACCTAACTTGTATGTACCCCCCATTCCCAGGTTGGTTTCAATGAATCTAGTAGAATTACCTGTCCTTTAGCTCATATGTAGCATCTTGGAAAGACTTTGGCTTTAGTTTCTCAAAACTTGTCAGATTAGGTCATTTTTAACCTCACTAGAAGTGGAGTACAAGGCAGAATGTATACAATCCTATAAAAATGTTGCCCATACAATAGTAGGTGTGACTTGAAACAAGTTAGTCATCCTTCCTGTGATGCTGTCTTCCACCCTTCCTAACTTTACTTTTTCTTCTCTTTCGCCTTTCATCTTTCTCTTCTTTTTTCCCCCTTTTTGCCAATGGCATCCTTTTTGCATGCCGCACTGCTTGCATCCAGAGGTGCTTGACCTCTACTCTTCTCTGCAAAATAAACCACCATATTTGTGTAGGTGACCTTTGTTTTCCTAGGAACAATAAACTAGATATAGGTACAAGACTTAAAATGTTCCTATTGTGGCTCAGTTTATCAAGTGTGATGTCAACAGACAGACCAACTCTATCTTGGACAGCAGTGGCTACCTACTTACCTACCTATAACTTCCTAGACAACAATGACCACATACAGGAGTGTAAGGGATACTTGTTTCTTCTTGTAAATACATTTAAGAGTGTCTTAATACTGTGGTTAAAGCTGACTATTAGTTACTTCAGGACTCAATTAACCATTGAGAGTTTTTCTCCTGGGGCACAAAATAAATGCTAATTACACTGCCATCAAGTCAAGAGGAAGAGGACGAGGGAGAAAAAGTAAAGAGAAAAGAGAAAGGAACTGAAAAGGAAAGGTCCTGAAAAGGTGGGGTGAGGGGAAGTTCAGAGGTTCTCAGAGTAACAGACTGAACTGCTCAAACTGATCTGAGTTGGGGAATTTCAGGTCATTTTCGATGAAAGACAACCATGGGAGAGGAAAAAGAAATAAAACAACCCCCACACCTCCCCTAAAAATCCCTGGCACCTTAAAATTAAAAAAGAAGGAAGACACTGGTTAAAAAGAAAAGTTTATTACCAAGAAAAAATCTTGGTACATGAACACACTCACACTTGTTCCACGAATTCTGAAAAATGTTTCCTAGCTGTACTGCTGACTTTATGCTGAAAAACGGACTTAAATTGTACATTACATAACAGTGCCCTGACGGTTCGGTCACAGAGCTTCTGTACTGCTCCACTGAATGCAACACAACAGGCATATGCACAGCTTCAAGAGGACGACACAACTGTGCTTGAAAGGGTGTCACCCAGAACTGCCAAAAACCAGGAACTAAGGAGGAGCAGTGAGAAGACTGAAGAGAGACAGTAAGGCCTCTTAAATTTACTGCTATGCCTTCTGAATAGATACAGGGCATAAAAGATGCCAAGAATAGGTTCAACAGTTTAAAAAAATGTTTCACAGATTATCTGGATAACCTTCCGATGGTACTTATATAATACATACCTTGGGGTTAATAAAAAAAAGAGCTTTTAGAGCTCTGTTTTTGTTTAAAAGCAGCTCTAGAAACAGTTGTTTCTCACTCCATTTATCTCCAACAGCTTTACAGGAGCTGCAGTGGAAGTTCCCAAGAAACTGGACCTCTATTAAAGGCCCCCCACACAGATTTTTTTTTTAATCAAGTAAACATTTGGTTAATACAGGAATAACCATGTGCCTTTACTAGTCATGATATAAATCCCTAGTCTAAATAAGCTTGCGTATTCTGCCAGCTGTAATCATTGCAGAAACTTAACACAGCTTTTGGACAGATAACAGATCAGAAATCTAATCTGTCATCCCCACACCAAATGAAACATATTAATTGACCTTCCCTCAAGCTCAGACTGTCTTGGCCATAGATTTAGATACTAGATCATCTTGAGCAGCAATAAAACAATATGGAAAGACATTGTGGAATACACAGTAGACAAGATATTATGAACAATTAAAAGGGATTATACACTTCTACAGAAATACATGCATTAGTGTGAGAAAGCTGCTGAAGAGGCGGGGGAATTACTTAACATATTTACCAAAAAACCCCAGTAGTTGGAGAATACTTTATACAGGTCAGAAATTTACAAAGATTTAATACTTATATATTAAAAGAGTAAAAATAAGAATCTGATCTTTATAAACTATTCTGTGGGTTTTCAGGTTTGTTTGATCATTTTTTCTTCAACAAAGGAGCCTGACAGCATTTCAGGGCTCTGTTGTTAGCACTGTTTAGCTGGAATGACTTGACCAGTTTTCTGAGCTTTGACACTTAGGAAAAAACCCACAACCAAAACATTATAGGGCATTTAAACAGTGTTGGAAGGATCTTCTGGATGTTATTTTTGATGGGAAAAGTAGAGGTAAAGAGTACACTAGCAAGTTCTTGCAGTCCCTGCTCTCTGGAAAAGTCTTTTTTAACTGATGGACTGGAAGTGGTCTATGCACCACTAAAGTCTATCTACCAAACCAGTGTGTAGTGTGTAGCTGCTATACTTCACAGTATATTCAGGACTGTGTTTCTACATCTCCTTCAAAATACTTTCAAAAACATATTAAGTCTGCTGACAGAGATGGTTCCAGTGTGTAGCATCTAGGTCACCATTTCAAGTGTCCCCAGGCTGACAGAAGGCCAAAACTATCAATCTGTTACTCTGTGATATGATAATGACCATTCGCACTTCACAGATACAACATGTCTAAACTGGGCCTATCCTTTCTATCTCCTTCCATTCCTTCTATCGCCTTTCTGTATGCTTTTCTGTCTTTCTGCTCCCTTAGGTGTTCAATTTCTTTCTAGTCCCTGCATTGTGTATCATTCTCTTCTACTCCCTGTCATTCCCATCTATTCAGAACTATTCCTCATAATTTCTTTCTATTCCTAGCTATTCCTTACTATACCCCCTTCTATTCTGCATCTATTCCCTGCAATTTCCTATTATTCCATCTGTTCCCCATCATTTCTACTCCCTAATTTCCCCCATCATTCCCATCTATTCCCAGTATATTCCCTATCATTCTCTATTTCCCATTATTTCCTTCTCTTCCCACGTATTCTCCACCATTGCCTTCCATCTGTAGCAAGAATGTGCACATGGGCTGTATGGTTATCATTAGCCAGTGAACTTTTAACTGTGTTATTTTGGTGCATCCCTTGCAGCCAAGGACGCCCCTGTTTTGCATAACTGGTCACCAGATGGTCTGGCAGGGTTCATATGCTTGGAGGTGGTGTCCAAGAGAAGCTGCTCCAACAAAACAGTTCAAACAGTCCATCATAACTTTTTTTAAGAACAAAAGCTTTCCATTAATTTTAAATAATCATTTTCTTCAATGTCAGTTTTCTTTTTTCTTTGTTCTTTTTTTTTTTTGTTGTTGTTCATGTAAACAAAGGTGAGGAACTAGAACTCCAGAAAACAGGAAGAGTTTTGAAGAGGAAGATATGGATGGCAGCTGTTAACAGTCACAATTCAGCAGTGAAGACTCAACACCTCACTCACCCAAGCTCTAACTACTGAGTTGCTCAGATGTTCAAAAGCAAAAGGGAAGGACAATGCCATTTAAGCAGTAAGTGCTTCTGCCAGGCTCTATCTTTAGAAGCTCAGTCTTTCATTTTGGTTTCAAGAAAATAAATAGCATGACTTGAAATACACACATCAAGGATTCTTTCATCTGTCAGTAGTTCCAGAATGGATTAACCATTGAAAACAATTTGACTAAGGAACACCTTGTGAGCAAAGACATTTTCACTGGAAGGTATGTATATATTGATTTCATTAGTCAAACAAGCTCAAATGCCTCATTGGTCTAGGAGTTTTATCAGATATCTGATCCTTTCATATTTTAGGAAAATTCCTAATCTTTTCTCAAGTCAAATCTTTTAACATAAATAAGCAATATATTGCCATTAAAGTGGTAAAATCTCTGCTGTTTGTGGGTTGGGCTATAATTTATCAGATCCGACCTGTGCCCTTCAGCTTTATTTGCTGCTTCTGCAGCATCTATCAAGGCACATTCTGCTCCGAACATGTTTTTTTATTATCACTTCATTATTCTTTATCACTTTGAGGATGATGCAAAAATTAAGCTGAGTGGAGTAGCTGCTACTTTGTCTCCATTCCAGTGTCCTGCTTTGACTGGCCCATGATGGTTGCTTAGAGAAGTCAGCATGCCTGTCAGGGTGCAGGACAGTCAGCAACACACTGTGTGCTTAAAGACAGAGTCTGACCGAACTCAAGCTGGTTGGTTACCCTTCTGTGGCATGCACCGTGCCGTTTTTCCAGAAGCCTCTACCATTCCCCCAGATCATTTTTATTGTTTTCTAGTGGTTCCGATTCACAGTCTTCAGGACTTCCCTTTCTAAGTCTGTTCCCATTTCCATCCCAAACATATGAAAAAATAGTAGTAAAAACAGAGTGTTCTGTATACACGTGTTGCAGTTCTCATACATCAAATGCTGTAAAAGCAGAAGTGTGTAAGTGGGTGAAAGGTAGCTTCCAGAAAAGAGTGAAACTCAAAAGCTTTAATTATATGCAGGAGTGTAACAAAACTTTATGAAAGGAACAGGAAGAAGAAAAAGCACTTGATTAAGGTGCAAGGGAAATCTCCCGTTATTAAGAACAGTTTCATTTATTCCCATATAATCTGGGAAGTACACCACTGATATCTTATCTTGGGAAAACCGCTAGAAGATGTTTAGAACCCATACTGATAAGCATGTATGCTTCATATAAATCATCTCCAGTTGGACAGGCCTCACTCCCTTCACAGGTTTTACAAGTACCCAGATTTAAAAGACCCATCCTGGACCGACTTTTTAGTGGCTGGACAGCCACTAAAAGACAGATCAGCCTCAGAATGGCAGCAGTTCCTTATTTATCTTCACATTTCAGATTCCTCATTGTGGCTCATATGTGAGCATCTCATATGGTGACAGCACTTTAATTTCTTGTATAAATCCACTATGCCAGTCTTCTACTGCTGTGTAGTGTGTGCATGTGTATAACGTGTATAATGTCCTCTTTTTTGTCAATGACAAATGTTGCAGTTTACCTGAACCACAGTAGGGTGGTATCAATGATTCAATGCACAAAGGTCAGAAATCTCGTAGATTTCTATTCTAATATGCAGATAGAGGTAAAGTTTGTACTGAAAGCCCCGTTCCTCCTAGCTTGTTAGATGTATTGAGGTTCTTCAGCTTGGAAAGTTGTATATTTATGATTTCAGTAATGAACATTAGTCTTCAGGAGCATCTTCCTTTTGTTCTGTGCTCACCTGAAAGATTCTTCTCTCTTGAAACTGACTGTAATGACACAATAGTAGCTCTCTTAAAGCTGATGGTTTTACAGACACAGCTATTCAAGTGAATAACTGAATTTTTTTTGTTTAAATTGTAACCAAAACACATTTTACTGAGCCATTACAAGGAAGACATTCCAGCTCAGTAAAACATGCACAAACAACTGTACACACATACTAGTGACTGTCAGACCTACCCAGCAATCCCGAACACTCATGCCTATGCCGCTCCTTCCAGGATTTCCTTCTGCAAGCTTCACTGCAAGTGAAGATTTCATGGCAATGAATGCAAGATGTCAGCTGAACACCAACAGAACGTCCGCACTGATAGCAGTATTTAAAAAACGGTGTCCTAGAACAAAGGCAGTTATAAAAAAAAAGCACAATATTGTTTGTTTGAAGTTTTTTCTTAGTCTGACAACGTTTGTTCATCACAGTAAAATTATATCAAAATGGCTCACAATATAGAAATATAAATGTCGTAATATTCACGGATAAAGAAACAGGAGACCCTGCAGCTTATCCTAGGAGTATTTGGGGACCGGGCTGCACACCAGCCCCTAGAAAAGTCAAACGTCCTAGTGAGGAACACTCCCAAGCCTTTACCAAATCAACATCTGCATCCTAGTGCATGGTGTGCTTCAGTTTGCTCGTAACAACCGAGTCTGGAGGTATTCACTTTCAAACTGGCAGGCAGGGCAGACAATATGCGGCCAGAAATAAAGCCAAGCAGGCAGACTTAAAAAAACTGACAGAACCTACTGGAATATTGCAGAGGCAAACAGGGCTACAGCCAGGTCCCTGCAACACAGCAAAGCTGGAAGAAGCAGCAAAGAGTGCTTAGGCAAAGATTTTCAGTGGGACTGGGAAGTAGAATGTTACTAAGTGCAAATTGGCCTATGTACCTATATCCTTTTCAGAGCATTTAAGAATCCCTTACAGCACCGATTTCCCTAATGTGGTCTGAGCCAAATTGTTCTGCACTTATGAAATTTGACCATAACATAAAGCCAAAGGTGATTTCATGCAATAGATTCATTCATGTGTTAGTATAATTTTAAAGAGCTAAGAGGCATCAGAGGCAACACTGGATGCATTACACTTAACACCAAATCAGATTTTGTAGCATTCTAGTCATGTGACATGGATTCCATTAAATGCCTTGCTAAGGGAGGTAGCAGGCAATGACCCAGACAACTCCTGTCAGTATCCAGTCAAAGCACAGCCACAGTCCAACAGAGGTCTTTACAAAAACAATTCATCCAACTTGAATTGGAAACTGCAGCAACTTTTCTGCAGAGTCCCCAGAAGAGAAAAAGACCAAGGATCAGTTCCCTGAGAGTAACAAATGTTCTATGAGAGGATAGCTACAGTGTGGGCACAGTGGTAGTCAGCAGAGGATAAGCCACAGCTAAATAGGAACAATGATATCAAGGAACTCCAGTTACTGTACAGATAAGCTGGTAAATTGTTCCCATCCTTCCATGGAGCCAAGAACAGAGGGTGGCAAACATGGAGCTTGGGTGGAATCAGACCTTTGCAGGGAAAGAGTTTCAGGAGAGAGTGGCAGGATCCCTGAAATAATAAGTTGTCTACCAGTTGCTGTCTCCTTTGGCTGTAAATGTAAAGGCCTGTCCAATTACAAATCATAACCTTGCATATTTGCCTAGGGCTGTATGTTGAGAACATGATACAAGTCTTGCACTTGGAAGTTTATGGGAAATTCCCATTCTTGGGCTATAGTGACCAGACAGGCAGCTGTTGAAACTAATTGAGAAAACAAAACTTGCACAATTCTGGCAAAGGAAATGGCTAGCAATTTTCACTGAGATCTCTCTGCCTGCAAGTCATCCCTAACATCTATTTGTAAAACGTTTGTGTGCTGCTTTAACCTTCCAGATTTCATTTTAGTTCTTGGTTTACATTCTTCCGGCTATTTCTGCATCTTATGCTACTGTTGATCCATTTTGGTTCAGCAGAAATACTACCTCACAACTTATGCCCGCGAAAAGTGCCTCAGTTCCTGACCATGATTCAAATTCTCACTTGATTCAAATACTGAGACAAAGTTCAGGATGATGAGAGTGCCTTGCTCAGAAGAAACTGATGACAGAGTACAGTATCCTTGAGCCAACTATTTCCTCCGTAACTCAAACCGCTGAGAATGCTACAATTCCAAGACTAATGTTCAAACTCTAGAAGTCTTTCCTGATTTAGAGACCAGAAATGCAAGCCACAAAACTTGTCTGTGTCCATTTCTTAGTATTTGTAAGCTACCCTAAGCCACTGATGTCATGAATTAGCTTAAGATACCAGGCCACACTGCTTATCACGAGAAGACTGAATATTATGCAGACTCTCCTGGCAGAGTCTGAAGCTGAAAAGGAATGATGTGATCAGAACAGAGGAAGAAGCTGTCTGTAGCTGACAAGACTGGACACACTAAAGAGGAAACAATTAGAAAAGAAAAAACATGGTAGGGTGACATTAAGCCTGGTGAGGAAAAAACAGGACATAATATTTTTGGCTAAGAACAGTCAACACTTGCATGCAGTGTCTTCCACCTACCTCACTTCTTTCGCATGATGGCTCCCCGATTTCTTCTTTGAAGCAGATGTACGAATATTTGAATCCACTACACCAACATAAAGAAGGGGGGAAAAAAAATCAGCATTCCTACTTAGGATCTGAGAATTAGAATACTAGTCACAAGACACCTTTCCTTAAAACTCTGCTTAGCCACAGGACAGTTGTTGATCAACTGGGCAAACATAATCAATATGATGATGTGTATCAGACACACTAAAACAACATCCTTCTTGAAAGTAAGATTATGAAAAATGTGAGACATAATAGTTCTAGGTAACATTGCCTTCTACTCCTCATTTGGATATTTTTCACAGTGAATATATGAAACATTTTTCAGATTATAGTGGTATTGGGAGATCTAGAGTCTAAGCCTGGCTTCACCACGTATTTGAGCACTACTCAGGAAGTCATTCAAATGACCTTAATTTACATATTTATTGTCACCACTC
Organism: Dromaius novaehollandiae; assembly: GCF_036370855.1. Taxonomy (NCBI): domain Eukaryota; kingdom Metazoa; phylum Chordata; class Aves; order Casuariiformes; family Dromaiidae; genus Dromaius; species Dromaius novaehollandiae. Next base: position 574,844 of record NC_088117.1, read on the forward strand.
TAGGAGTAGAAGAGCATTAATACAGTGGGAATCCCAGGAAAGGACCTGGGAGCAAGTTACCACGGGGAATGGACATATGCTAGCTGTCCACAGTCACCATTGAATGCACACTGCTACCTGCACTAAATACAAAGCAATTCAAAGGTCCATCTGTGAAAGAGGAACAAGCTCACTCAATTACTCCATAACACGTGGTAACAGATCTTGTATAGGAATTCACGAGGAAGCAGTGGATAGGCACTAAGCTTATATTCAAAATTTCCTTCACAGTGACTTGTTCATTCTCTTTAACGTTTGTAGAACCCCTACATCTCCTCACTGCTTATGTAGGACTGGTTTTGCACAGTATCATCCCTGCTTAATCCTGGCACAGGAGATGTCCATATTAAACAGTCTAGTTGTTCCGATTATCTGTTCAGTGAGCACTCATCAAGTTAACTAAAACAAATTTTCTTCAAGGGAGAAGCTGCCGTCATTTTGCAGGGCTCCCCTCCTCTCCCAGCACTTCTGGGAACACAGGAAAGCTTCCTGAAAATGGAAAGACTGCTAGAGGGCACTGTTTGGCCACTATTAAGTTTCTCTGTTTCCCACACTGCTCCCTATTAGTGCCAGCAAGGAGCATATTAAACCCAAGATGCAAAAGCCTAAGGCAGACCAGAGCAAGACAGGAAAGAAGTAAGATACCTGGAGAATGCTGACCAAGGCTGGCCAGTGATTACAACTGCTAATTGTTTAAATTGCATTTCCTATTTGAGGATCAGTTGCGATTGCAAGCCAAAGAATAACAATTTTACTATCCACACAGAACACTGCAGCGGGATGCAGAAAACCACATTAGCTCCAAGTAGGCTGCTCTGCCAGTGAGATACAGTGATGGATCCCACAGTCACAGGACTGTAGTAGCAATGAGCTGTACCCCACCTTAGGAATGGAGGTACCATGTTGCACTTTCTCAAGTAGCTTGAATGTGGCTGCTCTACTGCAAGGTGCCCAAGACTCACCATTACTTTTGTTCTTTTCAGAACATCTACTGTTTATGTCCCAGAGGCAAGCAATCTGCAGTATAACTTGGCTTTCCTTCCCATCCCTGTAGTTTCCTAGTTTAATATATTAAGTAATTCTCTATCTATTTTTTGCACTATTGAACAAATGATTCTCTCAAGAACCAAACCACTTAATCTCTGACGCTGCTAAGAAACAAAGATTCTTTGTCATGTAAATTTTCTTATTCACAATAAAGCTACCAAAAAAATTACTTATATGACCCAAAGGCAGATTCATTTCTAATTAGAAACTGTTACAGCATCGCAGACCATTTCAAAATTTTTTTTAAACAAATACATCCCCTGCCACCACCCCAAAAAAAACTGGGCAGAAAATTCTTAGTTCTACTTCATAGGAAGATTCTTTTTATAAGGGGTTAAATAATGATTAAGGATGACTTTAATAAGTGGTTAACCCTTTATTTTGAAGTTTGACTGATCAGTAATTTATTATCATAGCTTATAACATACCTAAATTTATTATCTACTATATATATATATCTCATAACAGCTTTTCCTGTTTTGATTGTAGCCTCATGGAAACACACGTTACTTCCATTTTTAATGGCTGGATGTAGAATTACAGCTAACTCTTTACAAACCAATTATGAACAGAATCTTACTATAAAATGTGACAACAGGGATTGCCTTCACAGGCAAAACTACTAGAGGTATTCAGTCTTCGGGTGGTCATAAGTTTGGCAGCAAATGAAATGAGTCTCAAGACAAATGAAGGGAAAAGTAAATTTTCAGTGAAAGCTTCTGAAGAAGGCCCTAGACAAATCCTAAGGACACAAGAGGCTGTTTGTTCTGATGAATGCAAAGAACACGGTATCTTCAGTTACGGGAACTGAAGTCATACCTGATAATATTCAAAATAGGCATAGTCGACAGCTGTTCCCACTGCTTTTTGCTGTCCTTCCCTAAGAGTAACTGGTGCAAGGATATCCGCGCCAGCTTCAAGCAGCTTATCAACCTGAAAAAAGAAAGCAAAACATTTGACATCCAGCTTTCTAACTATACTGTGTCCATGCCACAGTTAGAGACAGGGCTGAATATCAGAGCTTAACCTCGATTTGTGTGGCTACTCTGTACCAAATTGTGCATTTCTTCTGCCACTGGAGAGCCGTTGATGGACTGTTAAATCTACATGTGTTTTGTAAATAAAACCTTCTTGGAGGCATTTGCTATTTGTTTCTGGATATCTCACAACCTAATCTTGCAGCAACAGATGAAGCACGGACAACTAGTGACGCAGGGGTAGAACAGAACCCGGCTGGAGAAATCACCTCCTCTCCTAGTGCTCCTCAACGGCAGTCTTCCTCCCCTCCATTCTCAATGAGGTCAGCTCTGTGCTTTATGGGACGAGGGAAAAATGTCCAGTTTTCACAAGGCCAAATGCTTCCATTGAGCTCATCACAGGTGAGAAAGTGCACTTTATCAACTACTTTATATAGCACAATCAAATGCAATGCATCTTTCTTCATGTGGATGCCAGCTGTGTTTACAAGCAAGGGAACAGTCAGATCTGACAGGGCCATGGGCAACCCCCCATCTGCTTTAAATGCAGTGTTTCCTCTTCTACACAAGGAGGTTGCCATCACCTTCATTCAAACATGAAAACAAATTTCCTTACAAAACCTCTATTCCTTAGGAGACAAACAAATAGCATTGGGAAGAGACACAAATGAATTGTTCTAAAAAAAAAAAAAAAAAAAAAAAAAAAAAATCAGCTTGCCCATTAAAGAGAAATGGAACTCAACACACCTGATAAAAATTACTGCTTTTCCTGAAGTTAAAAACAACAAAAAACCCCCACATTTCTCTCACCAAAGCAATCCTCTGTGCTTTTGTTCTCTTCTGTTCATATGTGGTACTGACAGCTGTACAGAGGGCACTTCTTACTGCTCTGCTTAATGGCAGATTTGGATCAGCCCCATGTTTGAGGAGTTCGACCACTGCCTGCAAATGCAACAGATAATTGCTGGAGATGCATTTTGACAGTTCCACAGCAGAAAAGTGATACTCCAGCCAGACCAAGATGCTATAGGGTAGGTTTCATAAAATATACTAAAACCACCTATGTTTTACCATAAAGATAAGGATTAGAGAGGTTGAACATTTATGGTCTATTAGATCATCACTCCATTGAATGTTAGCCTCTGAGAGGGGCAGGAGAAGCAGTAGAATGTGTTGGATATGGGACTTTCCATTCCATTCCGTGGGAAGTCCTGAAATTTCATCTTTTCTGTACAAACAAATCAAAGATGCAGTAAACTCTTTTTTCCCAGAAAAATACCTAAATTGTCTTTTAAAAGAAACAAAGATAACATAAGGAAAAATGTTCTGGTTCAAACATTTGATACAGAATCTATTTTCTACTGTATTTGGCTGCATCCATTTCTACTGTATCTACTTCTGCAGTCCATCCTGTAGCTCCCTATTATATTGTATCCAGATGATTGATAACTTTCTACTGAAATAAATATAACTAGAAAGTAACAATACACAGTAGATCTTTTCCATTATGATCTACCATTAATCCTAACACACAGTATAAAACTTGCAGTGACAGAACGAGAGGTAAAATTTTGATTTCATCAGTAACACTGAAAGTGGCTTCCCCTCGCTTTGTTCACATCTGCATTTCCAAGACAATGCCTGACTGAATTATTAGCGTGCTTTTACACAGGAGAAAGTAACCCGAGAAACAGAAATTAGACCCAAACCCTGCCCCTATCAGCTTATTACCTGAACCACTAGGCTACACAGTCACGCTTGCTCCCTTCCAATTGTTCTTCCCCTGGCCTTGTGCTGGCTGGTTGCCTGCACAACGGCTGAGCTTAGTGGGCAGCCTGGGTGCAGCTCTTACCCCCTCACTCTCCTCCCTTGTTTTCCACAAAGAAGATGAACCAGGAGCCTGGAGCTGTATTCCAAGAGGAGCAGAGCACTGCAGACACACCACTTTGTCACCATTACCTGTTTTGCTGGTACACTTTCTCTCGCAGCATGCTGGCTGCTGTGGACCCACTCTTAAGGGCCTTGTCTGAGCAGAAGGGAGGCCATTCCCTGCTCAGGGAAGGTAGGTGCTGACTTCACATATTGCACTCTACTGTGTGAGCTGTAAGCCTCCTCTGTGGAGTGCTGAGCCCCGTAATGCCCAGATCCTTTCCAAGTGTGATCACTGATCTTTTCCTAGAAAAGCATACTCCTTACCCTCAAAGAGCTACATTTTTTTTCTTATATCCAGAAGCAAAGTGTTTTAACATTTGGCTGGGATGATTTGAGTGGGGAGGTAGCCTGTAAGAGAACTGCATGTTCTTGTGATTCATAAAAATGGATACTCTTCTCTGAATGCTATACCCTTCTGAATCTTACCAAATATTTCTAGCTATCGCTGTCATACTACAGGGCTCCTCTAGTTCAGCTCATGCAACATCCACAGGTTTGAAAGAAAAGCAAATTTAGTACTTTCACTGGGAATGAATTATGGCAAACATAACTAGTTACCCAAGTCTGCCTGTCATCAGAGAAGGCAGAGACAAATGGAGGAGTACAACACACGTAAAGAGGAACTCAAAGATGCTCACCAAATCATTCCCACTGGCGATTGCTAAGCAAAGTGGTGAATGGCCACTCCACAGTGTGTTTGGATTTGCCTTATGCATTAAAAGGAGGCGGATAACATCTCTGGCATGCTGTGTAGGCAGGTGCAGAAAAAGGTGGAATTAGATCATAATAATGTTAACTTTTAAATATAATGTATATGTAACAATAATGAACAAAATGAGCAGCATAAAACACGTTCAAGCCTTTCACCTAAGCTATGATCCTATAGCAAAAGTATACCTCCATTTTCTCATGGCTAAGAACCCCAAGCATGGTAGTGTTATGCATAAACCTCTCCATCAGATTACCAAATCTCATTAACCCTGCTGCCAAAGGGTATACGTAAGCTTGCCTCTGAAGAAGTACATCTCCTCTCTCAAAAACCTCTCCTTCCTCCAAGTGCACACCTCGTAAATCTGCTAGAAGAATGTTACTACGGTAAAAACCCAAATGCTCAAAGGTTAGCACATGAGAAAACTCAGACTGTCCAGCTTCAAATTGGCCTCGTGAATAGTAAAACTTAATGGCCAAGTCACTAATGGAAACTTAAGCAGAGGAATTTCATGTGTTAAACAGAATTCTAAAGACTTAAGAAATATTTTTTTCTCAAGTGCTAATGGGTTTTTAATCAGTACAACACTAATAATTCACAAGGTAAGGAGTTTATCCTGGGAATTCAATCAGCTCCTTACAGAGGGATGAAAAGTATTCACTCCCTAGATATGTCATTTGGGGAGTTTAGCTCATAAGTACTCTCTATGAGCAGAACCTCGGATGCCATGCTCTTACCTCACAGTTATCCTCTCTTTCGCATGCAATATGCAATGCACTCCTTCCACCTTCTTCTGGAACAGGACCAAAATAGGAGGAGAAGTACCCTTTTGGTGGTCCTGCTTCATTCTTCAGGTGCACAGTGACACCACGGGACAACTGGGTTTCTCTGGTTTGAGGCAGAGGAACCTAAGTGAAATTATGTGAACATTTGTAACATAGCTCAGAGACATACAGAAGAAAATAAACTGCTTGGTCACCCATTGCTCTGGATGTCAATCATGGACGAGACTTGTTCAGCCTCACCAAAGCAATGGCCACCCTTTTTCTACTTCCTTCTTTACATTCAGATTCCATCTGCCTAAATCATCTTCAGCACTGCACATTAAGAAATTTGATTCCACTGGAGGAATCCAGGGAAGGAAAATTTTACAGACAGAATTTAATAACTTTTACTGGGCCAAATGATACAGTGAGGGGTGGGAAGAAAGAAGCAAGCTATCAGGCAAAAAGGGTCTTCACTCAAGTTCATTCACATGTCATTCATTTAAGGTGCATGAATATAGGCTTACCAGACCAATATAAAAAAATAAAAAATGGTATGTCAGAAAGTAATATACCTGCACTGCATCTGGGCATTTTATAACTGCATACTGTTTGCAAATAGGTACCAAGTCATCCTGATTGCTACTAAAGGAGAAAGTACTGCAATACAAACTGAAGAAGCTATCTAAACCTCCCTGGACTGCAAACAGACATTCACCTTAGCCACTGTCATGACAAGACAAATCTTATCTTTCCTGTTACACAAGCCAACTCATTTTTCAAGTGACTAGGACCTGATGGGATGTCAGGGAGCCCATCAATGTCATTGCAAGGTCACTCAATTATCTTTGAAATGTCATGGCTACCACGTGAGGTTCCTGAGGACTGGAAGAAAGCAAATGTCACTCCTATATTCGGGAAGGGCAAGAAGGAGGATCTGCAGAATTACAAGTATGTCAGCCTCATTTCAATCCCTGGGAAGGTGATGAAGCACATCCTCTGGGAAGCCATTTCCAAAAATACTAAGGAAAAGAAAGTGAATGGGAGTCGTCACCTTGGATTTACAAAGGGGAAATCGAGCCTGAACAACTTGATAGCCTTCTACAAGGAGATGACCAGTTTGGTGAAAGATGGGAGAGCAGTGGATGTCATTTACCTTGACGTCAGTAAGGCTTTCAAAACTTTTTCCCACAACGTCTGCATAGACAAGCTCCTAAAGTATGGCTTACATAAATGGACAGTGAGGACTGAAAACTAGCTGAACTACCGGATTCAAAGGGTTATGATCAGTGGCATGAAGTTCAGCCGAGGGCCAGTCACCAGTGGTGCACCTACAGGGGTCAATACAAGGACAATACTGGTTAAGTTGTTTACTACTGTTTACTAATTGACCTGGATGAAGGGATAGAGTGCACCCTCAGCAAGTTTGCTGATGATCCCAAACTGGGAGGAGTGGCTGATACACCAGAGGGCTGCGTTGCCATTCAGAGGGACCTCGAGAGACTGGACAGATGGGCAGAGGGGAACCTCATGAAGTTCAACAAAGGGAAGTGCAGAGTCCTGCCCCTGGGGAGGAATAACCCCAGGCACCAGTATATGCTGGGGGCTGACCTACTGGAAAGTAGCTCTGCAGAAAAGGACCTGGGGGTCCTGGTGGACAAGCTGAACATGACCAGTAACGTGCCTTTGCAGCAAAGCAGGCCAACAGCATCGTGGGCAGCATTAGAAAGAGCATTGCCAGCAGGCCAATGGAGGTGATCCTTCCCCTCTGTTCAGCCCAGGTCAGACCACATCTGTGTGTCTAGTTCTGGACTCCCCTGGAGCAAGTCCAGCAAAGGACCACAAAGAGGATTAAGGAACTGGAGCATCTCTCGTGCAAGGAGAGGCTGAGAGATCTGGGATTGTTTAGCCTTGAGAAGAGAAGGCTCGGGGGATCTTATCAATGTGTATAAATACCTGATGGGAGGGAGTAAACAAGGTGGAGCCTTACTCTTCTCAGTGGCACCCAGTGGCAGGACAAGAAGCAATGGGCAGGAAATGAAAGACAGGAAATTCCACTTGAACATAATAAAAATCTTTTTTTCCTGTGAGGGTGACCAAACACGGGAAGAGGTTGCCCAGAGAGGCCATGGAGTCTCCATTCCTGGAGATATTCAAAGCCCAACTGGACAAGGTCCTGAGCAACTTGCTCTCATTGACCCTCCTTTGAGCTGGGGTTTTGGACCAGACGATCTTCAGAGGTCCCTTCCAAACTCTCAACTGTTTGGTAATTCTGTGAAATGATTTAAGTACTATAACGTAAAGTAATTCCTCAGGTAACAAATGCCAAAAAGAGCACTTTTCGCTGGTATAGCTCCATCACAAGTAGACAATTATCAAAAAAATTGGCAACCCTAACCAAAAAGTTCTGTACTACCAAAAAAGTTTACTGCAGAGCTATCTTTCTGTAACTCTGGGGGCACAGTGAATGCTGCAGGAATCCAGCAGAAAGAGTCTGTGTTCAAGGAAAACAAAACAAAACAAAAACAAGTAGGCAGGCTCCATGGAGATGAAACAAGCAGGTCCCATCATGTATCTGTTTCTGACAGTGGTCCTATGTTCACTGCTCTCATTATACCTTCAGGCATTTATACTAGACTGCCCACAAGAGACTTTTAACCTCTGCCTTAAACGAGGCATGACAGCAAAAATGTTCTGGGGCATCAAAACACATGGATGTGTTTACTGTAACCCAATAATACAGACCTCCAGTGGCTTTTTTTTTTTTTTTTACTTTTTTTCTTTTCTAAAGGAACATAGTTATTCCAATAGGATGCAAAAATTTCACGGAAATCAAGCAGGCAGGAAGCTCAACTCTCTGCTTATGTATTGTGCAGCCTTCAAGAGCTGCAAGAAGCTGAGCTCACAAAGCAACATACCTGGTCTGGACCATATACCTCATTTCCATCTTCTGCCCTTGCATCAAGATCTGGTGCAGAATGCAGGAGGTACTGTGTTATCTGGACTCCTTCCTCCCCAGGAATAGATACAGCTATGTGGAGAGGGGTTAAACTCCCAAACTGAAAAAAGAAACATAGCATTAGACTCCTGTTTATCGCAACTTAAAACAGTACCAAATATTTTCAAAAGAATAATCCCAGCTTCCTCTTCCCACATACTGTGTCTCACTTTCAGCCACCATGAACCTACAAACTGAGTTACAGGACAGTGGAAAGCTCAAGGTACCAGATACACAATGTACCAAAATCACAACAGCTGTTACCAACTTGAGGAGCAGCTTCACAAGCATTCCCCAGTCATTCATGGGCTTGGCAACAAGAAAACATAATGAGGAAGGAAAACTCAGGGAATAAGGAGCTTTGAGTTCTTTCTATAAAATAGTTCTTTGAACAGGATAATCACTTTAAACAGCTTTTTGTCCATTCTAAAGCTGGTTCTTACTTGCAGATTTTACAGCAGGACACAGAAGCTGCTGCACTCATCTAGAATCCTACATCATTATCAATTATAATGCAATAAAACCTTGGATGGAAGCCGCACATCAGTCCTGGCTCCCCTTTCTAAGAGGAGTTTCTCTGCTTCTGCATCTGCAGCTTTAATGGCAAGGAAGAGAAGGGGTGCTGGTATCCAGCATGCATTGGGATCTGCACCTCGGTGAAGCAGCAGCTGGATTGTTGCCCATCTCTTCTGCTGTCTAAAGTTGACATGGAAAATACCAGAATCACTCATTAGCATCTTGCAAAAAACCTCTAAATGATGGTGAACTAAGATGACTCCCAGGTGCAGACATTAAAAATGGCATTTGGCAGAGACAAGACTTCATTCTTTAGAGCAGTGTCACAACAACTGCCGTGCTCCACCCAGGCAACAATATTATTACCTGAAGAGGATATCTCACCCCTCCAAACTAAAAAGGCAGCACTTAAAAGCAGTTCCTTCGGGTTGCATGGGAATGGATAGGCAAAGTAAGGTTCCCTGCATCTCCACTATTCACTCATGTGTCACTTCTAAACGTTTAGTGTGAGACTTGTTTAATGACAGAAACAGACTGACTCCTCCTTCCTGTCATCTAAGACTGTTTGGAGGGTTCTTTCCTCTATCGTACTTCATTCATCCATCCCAAGAAAACAGAGATACTTTTTCTGTGTTTCCCTTAACCAAAGCTGGAACAAGAGCTATGCTGGACTAGGACAGTGTATTTCAGCAGGCTGATGATTCCATCTGTATTTCCATGGAGGCAAAATACACATGCACACCCCTAAAAAAGAAACCTAACACCATCAAAAAAAGCAAACAGTCCTTGGATATCACCCAGAAACTCTACCACATAGTGATCTGGGCAGAGGCTCCTCTTTTCTCACATGGCATTAACTCATTTTTACTCACAAGCCCTACATTCAGTGCATCTTTATATTCCAATGAAAAACATGCAATGCACACACAATATTCATGAGAGAAGCAAGGGAGGTGGCAAGATGTGCCACAAAAGCCAAATGCAAGGGATGAAGGGCAAGAAGGCCAACAGGGAATTTTCATTGTGGGAATTCTAAGACGTCAAAGTGACCTACGCTGGCATAAAACCCAAGACAAAAATTTCATCATCTTTGGGGACTGCTCTGGAGGCAAAACAAAAGGCAAGATGTGGCCCTTTGGGGGATCCATAAAAGCAAGACAAAAAGACTACATTTCAGGCCACGCGGCTAAACAGACACCTGTAGAAAACAACCAGCACGGTCAAATGTAGTCAAAACTTCAAAGAGTAAGCTGAATATATTCTTATCTTTCCTCATGTCCACACTACACTGCAGGTGTGCATAGCAGACTGTGACAAGCTGCAAAGTATGCAATCAAGAAATCTTGTCTTGTTCAAGCATGAGGTCCTTAGCTTGAACTACACTTTCCAGCTTCACTCTTCACACTCTGCCAACCTGAATTATAACAGAGCATATAAACGAGTGGCTTCTACTGATATGAACACGAGATTTCTATAGTTAAACAAACAAAAATATACTGACATCTGACTAGCTTTTCCTGCAATAGCTGCACCCTTCTGTGAAATATGTGAAATACTAATTGTTGCCTTCTATGTTCAAAGAGACTTAGGAGACTCTGTCTCCCATTCATAGGGCATAAGTGAGACTTACTCTGCGATTACGCCTTCAGACACATTAGCTGTTTCTGATGGTTCTGATTGTTCTTTCTGCTTGAAGATTAAAAAAATAAAAGAAAGTAGTTACAAAAATGAAAAACCACACTTTCAATGGGTGAGTCAGCATATTCAGTCATCAGAACAATAATACAAGTAATAACAGTAATACAAGAGCATGTAATAATAATGGAATTCAGTTAACAACAGATAGGGAAATCATTTAGAAGCAATTTGTAACTAAGTTTTTTTTTTTAAATAAACCAAATGACTGAACATTTTCTTGCTCAATTTCCTTTGTGAGTAAAACATGTTTACAAGACTCTTACAGATTTTCAACCTGCATTATTTTGCATGAGAATGTAGAACTAGGACCTCCAAGACCACTGTTTCCAAATCTTCTGGATTCGTATTCAACTCAGAGGAAAAGAGAAAGCAAAGCACATTTTCCTTTCTGAATCTTAGAGACCGTGACAGAAACAAATCCTGTTTATTCCTAATTTCCTTTTCTCACTCCAAAATGAGAAGTAATAGTTTCACACTGATTTTCTGTGAATCTCTGAGCATCTGCTTTATATACATCTCTCTCTCTCTCTTTCTTTCCTTCCCACAGAAGTCTTGCAACTTTGGTAACGGGCCACCACTTAAACATACTCTTGGAACTTGAACAGGTACTTTACAGCAACCAAAAACTATTCTGTAGTTCATTTCCAACAAGTTTCTTGAGGGCATTTAGACCTGTGTAGCCTCTTCTGAAAGCCTCAGCAACATCCTTACATTTCTAGCCTCCTCTGAAACACGTCCAAGACCACACAGTCCCTACCTGCCTAGGCCCCTCTTTGATTCCTTCTATCTTCTCAGACTGTTTGGCGATTCCTGACCCTCTGCTTCACCCTTGTTTTCATCTCCTTCCCCACTGCATGGTTTGTACTCTTACAAAATATGTATCATGCTCCTCCACAGGACAATTTAAAGCAGGTGCTTCTCTTTTCAGCAGGAGGAAGCCTAGGGTCATGAGTCTTCCTTTGTAAACACTCCCTAAGGGTCAAGAGACTCCTCTGACAGTTGAATTGCTTCTTGCTTGACACTTCAACCATGCCAGCAGGACTCTGTGCTATCGGAACCACCTAAATCCTCTTGTCCTGCTTGGATGCTTTCGTAATTCCCACCAGTTGCCCACTGCATCTTCGCTGTCTTAAATACCTAGCAGACATGGCCTCACATCTGTGCTATTAATACAGTGCCCTATTTCAACTGCAGAGTAAGCTTGTTTCTGCACTGGAGCTTGGTCATTTGAAGTAGGACTTAGTAGTGTAAGAGCAGAGAATACTCTGCATCCTCAGAGTGCAAGATGCACAAAAGTTCTGGCTTTTTCCTAGGGAGTCAACACAGTAAAGTAATTCCGAAAAGTAAACTTACAGCTTGAGACGATAATATATCATGATTCTGACATTTTAGATTAGAAATAAACCAACCTTGCAGCTGTGCAGGTTCCTCTCAGCAATATTACCCTTAAAAGATTCTGCTGGATAATACAGAATAAAGCACATGGAGAGAGCAGATAATCCTTCATCACTACACTTATTCACATCAGCTCCACTATCGAGAAGAAGATTGACAATATCGTTGTGGGAAGTAACCTGTAGAGGAGAAAATGCTTCAGGATGTTATTTAATTTTGTAAACATCTGTACTTGCACATACACTCACGCACTTGCAGATTTCTACATGGAAAGAATAGGCAGCACAGTTTGAAAGTAGTGACAGCCAACACTGTTGAACTAATTCAGGTTTATATTTGCCACACAATAAAAACGCGATACTGAACCATGTCTTACGGGGTTCAGAATGTGTATCTTGGAGCATCCTCAAGTACATCCCTGACCTTCCTCTCTTTTTTATAGCAATTTCTACCAGCTTTCACAGGAACTCAGTGAGGATTCACACACAGAAAGAAATATAGCGCCCTAAATTATTATCTAAATTTTGCTGGACTTTACAATGAATGCCAGCTATTCAGGTAGCTGAAAAGGGCACAAAGAAAAGGGGAGGTCATCCTCCCCTACAGCAAGTCATGCATGCACAGTTTCTAACCACCACCCCTTGCCAGCAAAAACAAAATAACCCTGTCTGAATGTGATTACGACTGGACAAGAAAAAAACAGTAATAAGGACAGGGTCATACCCAAGAACGCAGATCTAGTCCACTGCATAATCACAAACGGAAAACAAACTTGACAGCTAAAATAATCTCTAATGTTTACTGAAGTGCTTCTTTTTGTAGATTATTATTTACTGTGGGGTTTGGCATGATACCATTCATTACAGATATTCCTCATGCCACACCTGCTCTTTTGTTGTTTACTGAACACTCCCTTCACACTTACTATGTAATGGAACAAGAGAAAAATCTAATCCAGGCTACTACACCAGGAATTTCTCATCATATGGTAAAGAGTCATTCTCAGAGTCTTACAGCGGCAGCAGCAAGTGCTGTGTATCCATGTTTGTCTGCTACGTCCGGATGAGCAAGCTCATCCCTCAGAATCGTATAGACCCCATCAAAGCCTCCTTTTGCCGCTTTCTGAATTAACTGCTCTGAGGCAAGTTCTTTGGGGCCTGGAGGCCCATAAGTACTGCGGACTCCACTGAGAATGAAGTTGACGTCTGAAGTAAACTCTGCTTCACAGCACCTAGCAAAGGAGAAAAAAGCACTGATGCATTTAAGCAGCTAGGTACTCTTAGGCCGCTAATGCAATTAAAGAAAAAACACATCAAGAGCAAAACATGCTGCTGGGTAAGATGCAAAAATATGAACAGCTATCATTTTAAGAACTATTTCAGATAGTATAAGTTTGCTTAAATTACAGGCAGAAAGGCAAACTAGTCTAGGGGCTGCTGGCAGCAGCACACAGATTTTGGCTACAGAAGAGTTCATAAATATCCAGCCATCCAACACCTATAAAATTAGAAAGCAAAATCTAACTGCCAAGTGTTTCTACAAACAGAATATTTAGCATGCACATTCATATCTGTTTAGTATCTGATTTATATAACCAGCTTTAGCTATGGCTATAAAATACACACATGTGGCACGTGTTCCCAGCAACAAAGCAAACCAAAACATACTCTGCCTGCCCAAAGAACATCTCCATGTACAAGTATCAAGCTACACATAAACCTAAGGCTCAGTGGGCAGTTACAACTAGCTGCAGACTTGCTGCAGCATGTTTTCTATAGCCTTGAAGTAGAATAAGAGTTAAGACAACCACAGAAAGGTACCATTGGTATCGCAAATTGTTTGTTTCATTTAAAAAAAATCCTCATTGGCAACCTGTCATCTCAAGACTATAAAAAAACTTTTGGAGAGCAGCTGCAATCATGCAACTTATATTTGAAAATAATAGATATGATTTATAAAAATCCATACATAAAAAACAAATGATCAACAGCTACCTGTGCTTATAAACACGCATCTGCATTCTGACCAGTAAGGGGGTTACTTTGCAACAGGCCAAGGTTCTTCCTCAGGCAGCTTGGAGGTATTCTGAAAATATGAAGCATCACACTCTTTCGGAAAGGTGCAAGTCAAAGTAAGATGATCTGTGTTATGGGAATAGGCAAAAACTCCTTCAGGCAAAATATTCTTGTCATCAAAGGGGAGACGTTTATAGCTACGGAGAAATGGGTCCCCCTCAACAGAAATATACGTCCTTTGAGAACTGGCATCAACATATCTGAAGTGTTCTGGATGATCCGAGACAGAAAAATAACCAGGTACTTCAGTACACAGTTTAATTAGATGATTCCTCAGCCACAAGCCAACATCCTGACAGCCATCTGGATAGCTCTCAATTCCCGGTCCAAATCGCTCATCAGAGTTGTACAGCCCCTTAAGAAACGAGTAAGCTCGTTAGTATCAATCAGAGATCAAACAAGTTATACAATTAAAGTCTGGTTTCTATCTCAACTGTTCTGCCTGCGTCTTATTGGTCCACTTCTTATTGGCAGAGTAATAACTGCTGAAGCCATTCTGTACTACAAAGCCTTCACAGTCAGTTTGATTCATTTAATGACAAACACATTAACTTCTCCAGTACAAGAACAGTGGAAGGCCCTAAATTTAACTACATTGGGATGTTATGTTTAGATGAAATTTCACGTAGATTTTAGCCTGAGCAGGATTCTGTTTTATACTATTCTGTATCCAGCTTTGCATTCATTAGCCACACTGCTACTTTTTAGACCAGGATAGATTTTCAGTAATGTTTTCTAAATCAGAAGAAACACCTCTGACACACAACTGCACAGGCATAGAGTATGGGAAAGGTAGCGCAGTTCCCAGCTATTTCTTTTCTTACCATGGTCATTAACTTCAGGACAACATGGTAATTAACCTCAGGACAACCTTGCAAGCATGACAACACATGTTTTTATTTCATGCCAACAGAAGAGTCTCAGACACAAATACAGCACTACAAGACAGGAGTTTTAGCCTCCTTAGAAAACCATCCTAGTTTGATATGACACTATATTAAGCAATGCATGAGCACCGCTTCCAAATTCAAGCAGGCTGATGCATCTCCGGTGTTTCTGGATCACACACATGGCTCAAGGCATATTCACACAAGGCTATCACAACCTCAGAACAGCTATTTGGAACACAAATTAACTGCTTCACTCATTGAACTGTTTAGCTATGGAGATAAAGAACCAGGAAAAAGCACTATGACTGGCAAGAATAAAATTTCAAGTTTGATTATAACCTGAGGGTGTTCTATTTTTCCCTTAGTTTCAGATTATACATGATCTATTCAAATTAAAGTTCTCCTAAATCCATAATTAGTGCCACATTATCAACATTCAGCAAGAATGTTATGTTCTTGTTGGCCAACTTAATGCAAAGGCTGTATGTTGTTTTGTTATATCTTTTGGATTATCTGATGAAGCACTGTTTCCTATTGCAGAGATACCCATGTATCAGTATGAGGGGAGGGCTGCCCTACGCTGGGCACTTTTCAGATACACCTTCTTCTTCTTTGAAAACAAAGAATTATAAACTCTTAGAAAACAAGTTTTCTAGCTTCTACTAGTAGCAGCAGGCCTGGAAATGATACAAAAGAGACAACTAGCTATCTCGATACTCCAGAATGCTCTTTGTCTCCACAGTCTCTTCAAATGCAGTATTTTTCAGTTTCATATTGCTGGCTTCTTAATATGTCTGTTGAGAGTACTGACTAGCTAATGAGTTCTTCATCTAGCAAGGGGAGTAAATACCGAAGACTTCTACATTAGAAACTGGAAAAAGACACTCTTCCAGGCATCAGATTTTCAGTTCTAGACAGGCAGTATCACATTATCTCCTTCAATATTTCCCTAAGCAAAAGTTGCGTACAGTAGAAGTTGAGTAGTTCAAGAGAGCAATCTGGCTTACTGGAGACTGAAGCATGACACTTTTGCTCTAAACAACCCAAACACTAATGGAGCTGCCTGGAAAAAAAAACCACTCAAATTTTCCTGTACTCATGCTGACTTTGAAAGGCAGGGAAATCATGGTAACAGCACAACATTTTTCCAGTTACCTGAAATTTTCTGCCATCCTTCCATTCCCGAGTCCCATAGCCTTCTATGTGGCTGAGATAAAATGCTCCAATGAATTTGGAACCATCAGGCCAGTAGCATATCCCTTTCCCATGGCGATGGTCCATGTACAACTGTCCCGTGTATCTCTGTAATCCACCACAAAGAGAAGGGACAGTAAGAATGATACCGTTCAGAGGACAGAAATAAGTGAATTTTTAATTGCCTCCTTAATGCAACAGAGCAGCACTAACAAGGTGAAGGAAACTGAGGATGAAACTGTTATACAGTTAAGAAAGACTAGGCAAAATCTCATCTTCACTGTAGTCACTGTCTTCAAAACTCCACCAAGATTTTACCAGTTGCCACAGCAGCTCTTCCATCATGTAGCAGTCATGATGGAAGATCATACTATTTTAGCAGTGTTTATCTCATTGATATGTTGCCAAATGATGCAGGCTAAACCAAGACCTATCAAAGTGTTCAACACCTCTCACAAAGACCTGTATCCCAATAAACATTTGGTTGGGAAATTTTGCATCCGACAAAACAGGGCATTCAGCATAGCCATGAAAACACATATTTTGCTAAAAAACAAGCAGCCGAATACATAAAACCCAGTAAAACCAAACGAAAAACACCTAGCTAACATGCTTATAAATCAATTTTTTCATTACAGAAGGAAAGAACCTCCACACATAGAGAATATTCCTACTTCCAAATGACAAAACTCTGCTTGGAGAAAGAGCTATCACTCAAATAAATGCCCAACCCCTACCTTCTGATGAATTTTACTCACCCTCAACCTAACAACCCATACTCTTAAAGTACAATAAAATGCAGTCTGCAGTGAGTAGTCAAAATAATTTTGTATTAAATACAATTATTATATTTATTTAAAATATAATTAATAATATATAATAAATAAAATACAATTAACAATATGCTATAAATAAAATATAACTAAAGATGTATAATAAATAAAATAATTATAATATTTAAATAAAACGATATATGTTTATTGCTGTTCTCATGCGTCTTCAGCCCTGCCATAAGGTCTTTAATTTCCAGCTGCAGGTGAAGTCCCTGGAGATTACACCTTTGTGCACTACTTGCTAAAAAGATAAATTCGATTGCTACTCTAAAACTGGCACTTCTGACCCTCAGTAGAAAGTTCTGAAAAAACATCGTATCGTACGTAAACATAGTGCTGAACTGTATCAAGGTGACAGACGCTAAGTCAAAAGCTTGTCCATAATCCCTTTTCTCTTCAGTGAAGAAATCCTTAACTATCAGCCCACTCATCTGATGGATTTTGATTGAAATTTGATCAATCGTGATTGATTGTAGCCACAAACACTTTAAGGTATCCATTATTTTTAAGCAAAAAGACAGACATTTGGGGGACGTTTTATAGAAATTAATCAAAATTTTGTAATTGAAAAAAATTCCCATTTAAATCAAAACCTCAATTCCTTAAATGCTTTATTAAAGGCATTTGTGTGTCTTCAGTGTTATTTCTCTTCAAATTAAATCACCTAAATATCCTAATCAATCATATAGCTTGTCTTTAATAAAAGCATAACTGAAGGGATAGGATGAACCCTATGGAGAACAAAGTAGCCCTGGTATTCTGTAGCATAAACTATGACTATTCTTAGTTTGAAAGAAAAAAGGTGAAAAGTGCTAAGTAAGTTCCCTAAGGCCTCGTCAGAGGATGGTGCCGTGGAGACTTTCATTTCTAGGTCACCAATGCAAATTCAGCCCAATCAACAAAACCCGAAAACTACTACCCTCTATCAAGTGAGTTGCCACAATAATCATCACCGAAGACAGGGAGCTGCTGCTACTGCTTCTGCCTGATGCGTGTTAGGACTTTTGCTTAGAACGCGCAGTTTGCCCCCAAAAGACAACAGTGAGGAGCAATGCCGAGGTCTTTATATTGCCAGAATTAAGGCTGTGTTTCTCTGCTAGACTGATTCTTGGGAGCATTGATAGGCAAATGGAGTTCCAGAGGAAGAGAAAAAGAGCTAATTTTAAGTTTTCTATCTGCGCAATGGTATAGCTCATTAGCGGAAAAAGAGATGTCCCACCGTGCAGACAACCGATCCCTAACGGATGATTTCGAGTTACGTTGCCGTGGCAGCTTTCCCTGACAATCAAAACGGCAGCTCAGTACTCACAGGTGGCGCAGAAGAGAAGAACCTCACAAGGGAACCGGAAACATTAGTCACTCCTCATGGTATTTTCACCATACAGGAAGATGCACTCACACTTCAGAGGTTAAACTTTGTACCAAAAGCTCACGGCAGCATCCCCTCCTCCCCTGCCGGCCTCCCGCTCTCCCCACTGGGGTCTGAGGCCACGTTCAGCCATCGACAGCGACCCAGGACTCGGCAACGGCATCACGGCAGCCATCTGCTTACCCTGAGCGTGAGGGCAGACCAAGTCCTTCGAAGCAGGGGGGCAAAAGCATGTTATCTGGGAACCTGTGTCCCGATTTGCATTTTAGCAGCAAATATATTATTAACCTGAACACAGAGCAACAGAATGCCCCCAAAGGGCAGCAAGGGCCAGCGCGCTGGCCGAGCAGGTGCTCGGATGTTGCAGGGGAGCTGGGAAAGCGCTCGCTTTACTAAGAAATAAGGCGAAACCGCCTAGTTTGCCCCAAAACCAGAGACGAGAGGAGAGATGCAAGCCTAGGAAAAACCTGCATTTCAGAGACCCATCTCCTTGCCAAATGGACCGGTGGGGAACACGAAGGCAGAAAGCCCTGCACGGCGCGCTCCCACCGCCTGGCCCGGCTCCCCGGCCCGGCCCAGGCCGGGGGGCGGCGGCGGGGGGCCCCGCTTGCAGCCGGTTGCGCCAGGCAGGGCGCTCCCCGACGGCGGCTCCCCGCGGCCCGCGCACCTCGCCGCCCCCAGGCCCGCTGCCGTCGCCGGGCGCTGCCGCCTCCTCTGCGCCGCCCTCGGCCGCCGCCTGACTGGAAACTCGCTCGGCACCGGCCTCCATGGCGGCGGCCCCCGCCGACGGCTCCGCAGCGGCCGCGCTCCGCCTCGGCGGCGCCCGCGTTGCCGTGGAGACGGTAGCGGGGCGAGGGAGGCGGGGCCGCCGCCGGGCCCCGGCAGCGCCTCCGCAGCGGCCCGGAGGCCCCGGAGCGTCTGCAGCGAAGGCCTGAGGAGGAAAGGCCCGGAGAGTCCTCGCTTCGTGCAGCCTGGGGTGCCTTCTCCTCGCTTACAGTCTGCAGGGGGCCGAAGCTGCTCCGCAGGAGCCGGGGCGCGGCGTTTGCTGGGGCTGCCCCCACCTCCCGCACGGCTCCTGCAGGGCCAGCGGCTCTCCCCGCTGAGGCCTGCGCGCGCGCGCTCGCCTTCAGCCTGCCGTGGCTAGCTCCTGAGGAGCAATTTCTGGGAAAGGCATCGTTCAAATATACTGCATCGCACAACCCCTTACGTTCTGCAGGGGAGAGATGAGAGGGGAATTGGCGCAACGCAGCCCAGCAGAGAAGAAGCACGGAGCGTCACGGGTGAGGTGGAAGGAGTCCCTACAGTTGGCGTATGGCAAACTCTTCCTGGAGCAGCCCGTCCCTCGACAGCCAGCCCCCGCCTGCCCGCCGCGGCTGGAGCCAGGCCCATCTCCCAGGCCGACCCTCAAACACTCCTGGCGAGCTCGCTCGACCTCATGCACACCGGCGTTACACCGCCAGCACCGCTTCGCAAGTGGTTGGTGAGCTCCACGCTTGCACGGTGAATAACAGCAAGAGCAGAGCTTCATCGTTACTTTAGCACGACCAGCTGTCGCAGAAATGCACCAAGTCTACATCGGTCTAAGTTACCACATGGCCAGAGCAGCGACCGCTTCAGAGCCACGGCTCTGAGACCTCTCGGCCTCCTAAAAGACTTGTTCGCCACGAGCACAGCAGCGACTCCCACCCTGCACCTACTCAGCACAGCCTGTTGCATTACTCTTCTAACCCGCCAGAATTCAGCCGCTGCTGGGCAGGTTTTGGTGGCACCAATGCTCTTTTTTCCATCGTTGCTACCCAGACGCTTTGAAGCAGTTGAAAGCAGCCTAGCGTAGCAAATTTGGGTAGTTTACACTTCCTTGTCTTCTTTGGGGTTATTCTAATGCCCATGTCGTACAGTTCAAATTCATAATGCTTTGTCTACACCCAGAAGCCAGGAGGGTGGTCACATCCTTTCTTATCCCCTAAAGAGGGGTGGCATTTCAGGTAAAGCCATGGTGATTCTAAGCTGAGATCTGTGGGCAAGAGACATAAAAAAAATGGGAGGTGGAATATCTTTTCCTCTTGACAAAGAACAAGCAGAGAAAGAAAACCCTCTGCCTACTCTTAAAGAGGCTTTTTTCTTGAACCAATAGGTGGTATAATTAGATGCCCTGGCATGCTAGAAAATGTTGACAGTAACATCTCCAGATAACTTGGTTGCAGGGCTCCGTACCAGGAGAGCTTATCATGGGTTGGTTTTGTGTTTAAAAAAATCCTCACAAATGCCAAATTTTCCAGCATTATAAAAAGAGCCAGCTAATCAGTTTAAACCTCCCTTTCTTTATGAAGAAAGCACTGTCAGTCTGAAGCTAGTAAGTCAATTTATAGTAAGACAAATGGGGAACTTTTCCTTAAGTCTCGGCTAAGCACTACAGCCCATGAAAGAACTTTTATTTAAAAGTCATTTGAGCTTTAAAAACTTTTGATCTGCATTTTTATTTATTGTTTGTGAAAAACTTACCAGTCTCTGGTTTAATTTCCAGGATTCCTCTTAGGCTGTACCTGCCAGAATTACTGAAGCCATAATCTCCGTGACAGAAATTCAGAATGTTGAATCAATAAGGAATAGAAACCAGTGCATTGTAATCTGAAAACAATAGACTGGACATGTAATACCAGGGTATGAAACATCCCGTACAGTAAGTGTACTTCAGATGTTTTTAAGTGGAAATGTACTCTCTAAATAGCTGGTAAATTCTGCTGAGCAGGCCGTCAGGTGTGAATCTTAGGTCACACAGCTCTCATATATCCCTGTGAGAAATGTGGAGTAGTTTCTGTTGTAAGTTGTGATGGGAGGTTATAGTTTATTAGGAGTAAATTATGGATAAGATACTATTTGCAGAAAAAATACAGGACTGGAAGAGACCTTTTGGAATTGCATCCTATCATTTTTTCTTTTAACTATACTGTTCATGCTGCATCATAAAACTAGGTCCTTTGCCCCATTATTCCTGTTTAAAAAGTAGTAATGTCACAGCCCAGCCTGAATTATAAATGGTTTATATATCCTTTTTCCTTCTGTTAACATCTCTTCCACTTTGAATTCCTCTTGCCTGGCCAAAATACCACACACAGTTCTGGGTGAAGTGCCTTCTATGTTTACATTTCCCTATTTTTTCATCTGCTACACCGTAGGATGGTTTCTGCTTATGTTTTATTCCTGAAGCTGTCTTGTGGCTCCTAAGCATCCAATGGTTAGCTAACACCTTTTCCTTGGAGGTGATCTCTGATATCTCCAGCTGTAAGAGTTCTTCTTTGCCCCCACATAACCAAATTGTCACTTGTTAGCACTGTGTTTTGTACCAATCATTCCATTTCCTTCCACTATGTTGGCCGGTGTCACCTGACTTAGTAGTGCCTCTCAGCTTTTTGTCATCAACAAACAGTCACGTACTCTTTTTGTGTCAAGACCAGAAATGAAAATGTTAACTAAAATCAGTCTGACACTTGATCCTCAAGGGAGTCCACTAGTCACCTGTATTCAACTATACAGCACTTTTTTCAGCATGGATATTTGTTGCTTTCATTTTTTTAGCTCCTCGTGCCCTCCCCATACCCATCGCTTACAGTTTTTTAGAAAGCTCCACTTTAACCAGAAGATTTTTTTCCATTGCAGTGCACGAACTCTTTTACTGAATTCCAGTGCGATTAGAGATAGTTGATCTTTCTTTTCAATGGAATCATTCACCCTATCAAAAAAGATATTAGTTGGGCACAATCTACCATGATAAACCCATGTCATATTTATTGTATTTTCAAAATACTCCCTATATACTCAGAGAAGATCAGGATCTTTATAAAACGCAGCCAGTCTCTTCTTTTTAAATCAGGCCAGTAGAGGGAGTGATGACTGCTATATGTAGAGTACACAAACAAACCCAAGAGAAAAAAATAGGACTCCGTCTGCCTGTCGACTGTCTGTCTCACTGCTAATAACCCTAACCATCAGCCTATAGAGTCATGCTTTTTCTAGCAGCCAGGATGATAGCAAGTCCAACCAGTAGAACTAACTTTATAGTCTGATGACAACTGCATTAGAGTGAGAGGTGGGAGAGGTGAGTTTGAACCCCGTCCCACTAAAGTAAGCTTTAAGGTCAGGTTTGCCACTTCTAGGATGAACACACTACAGAAGTATGACAATTCTTTCCTGTAATACCTCTTTAAAAAGAATAAATAACAAAAGAAGTGCAAAGGTCGTTGAGATTTTCATCACAAAGCACCTGGGAAACTTCAAATAATGTATTAAGCAAAATGAATATTTTTCATTTTGATTAATTTTGTAAAATCTTCTGTCCCTCAGAAGATGAGGGCCCTCCTGGGCCCTTATTCTAGGCAAGGTGCAACATGCCCTATTTCTTTTCTATTTCATTCTAACTCAAATCAATAGTGTCAGCGCTTACTGTAATAGTAGTTTTCCAGTGAACAGTAGCCTGAAGCTGGTGGTGTTTGGGTTTTTTTTTTAACAAACTGTTATAAGAATGGGGGCTTTAACAATCACATTTGGTTTACAGTTTATCCATGACCTCTGAAACTGATTTCATTTTTAAAATGCTTATTTCTCACCTTACAGGAACCATACAGGACCCTCCATAATCCTTGAAGACTGATACTATGTGATTGGAACAAAAATAGCACAGCACAGATGGTTAAGGAACGGGACAACAAAGACAGTTCAAGATGCTGCTGGAAGCAAACTACACATTCAGTTAACTGGAGTTTAAGTATTACTTTATGCTCTCTTGCTGTTCTTAATGCTGCTCAGGGCAAGCAGCCTGTGTTGACACAGTGCCCTTTGCTTCCAAAGCTCCAGCTTTGTAAGGTCATTCTCTCTTTGCTAATCAACAAATATAGGTCCACTTTTGTTGTCCGAAAAGCGGATTCGTTGCCTGGTGTGCAATAAGCCAATAATTACACACTCAGCAGAGACATTGGCTTATTTAGTTCAGAGTTGCGCAAGCCTGGGTGCTCGGTGGTTTCCCACAAATCAAGCACCCCCCTCAAGTAGCATCAAGACAAACACATTGCCAGATTTGCAACTTTCCCTTTTGCACTGATTGGTTAGTGATTTCTTCATTCCCTGGCTCCCACCCCTGCCTCTCAAGGTCCTGATGAGGGGAGATAGTAATTTCAGCAATTGACACTGCCCCAGCAGGGTCAGTAGGTGTTATCTCCCAAGGTCCTGACGAAGAGGATATAATCCAGACCCCTTAATTAACATTGTTTCAACAGTGAGAGGAGGCTTTGCTTCCCAAGGTCCTGGCGCCCAAGCAGGCCTTATTTCAAAGCCTTGACATCCTCCCTTTCGGAGAGTAGGGCACAGGAATGCAGACTGCTTGTAACTCCCTTATCTTTCCAGCCTGCGCCAGCTGTGGGGCCCTTTCTTACTGAACTAGGAGTACGGCCTAAGGCTTCAGCAAATTTAGCTACTCATGCTAAGCAAGTGTGCGGCCTAAGGCTTCAGCAAATTTAGCTACTCATGCTAAGCAAATTTTATCTAAGTGGCTACCTCTAGACAGCTTCAGTTTTTTAGAAAAGAGAGATAGAAGTTATCCTAATCTACCTACTTCAAACATTCTTTCTGAGCTTCCCAGGGTTGTCTTGTAACAATTCCCCCTTTTGAGACTTAGATGATCATATTAGTCTCACTCTTTTAAAATCTTTCCCATATTACTTTTGTAAATGCATTGAATCACTACATAAATGCATACAAAAACTACTAACACCATTCCCAAAATTGTTAAACAGTTTTTAACCCATGAGCTTACATCAGGGAACCAGGAAGTCAACCATTTCCATGTTTCTTCAAATCCGAAAGAAGTATCATCTTTCTGAACCCCACGTAAGATTTCAGTCTGCTTCCAGATTTCATTTAGATCGGCAGAAATTCTCCTGCTTTGATCCACATATACACAGCAACCAGTGTTTATTACTGTACATACTCCTCCCTGAGATGCCAATAACATAGCAATTTTTATAACCTCCTACCTTAATGGCTCCAGTACAGTTGATCGGTTGTTTTCCATAAAGTACAGTTTTCTTCCACCATTTATTACTATTATTACATCTTCGGATACATTGATAATAATCTCCTGTCACACTCTGGAATTCCCATTCCTGTTCGGTTGTTTCATCATATTTCCTTTGATCACTGTCATTTCTTATCTGTTGTATAAATTCCATAAAGGAAAAATTAAGAGGCACTCCAATTAGCGGGAAGCCCTTGTTGGAATGGCCAGGGAAGTGGGTACGCACCCAGCAATCCCTCCGGTTAACTAGCTTCATAGATTTCGTAATTACTTCCAAATGGAGATTGTGACTCCAAAATCCTTCCTGATTCCCTTTAATTGCTTGGCTCAGGGAACCTAGAAAAACTAACCACCACATTTCTCCCCTGGTTGTTAAGGAGAACATCATTTTTACACAGATACCATAACAACGATATTAACCCTATTCCTAACAAACAGATTAAAGCATTTTTTCCCTGAATACAATCTAAATTTGAAACCGATTCACTTCTAATACAACTCGTAACATTAAAGGCTGAACTTGTTCAGCTTTCCACATCTCTCGAGGCACTGCTTTCACTCGGGTGTAGTGGATCCAGGAACCAATTCCCTGCAGTTTCACAGCAGTATTTGTTGTTAGTAGTACAAGATATGGTCCTCTCCATTTTTCTGTCAACGGCTCATCCTTCCAGGTCCAAAGATGTACTTGATCTCCCGGCTGGAATGAATGTACAGGTGAATCTAAAAGTACGGGAGATCTTAACTGGATGTACCTACGGAGAGAAGTAAGAACCTTTGCCATAGACAAGAGAGAATCCCTTAAAATTTGATCGCCCTTAACGTGCATCTGAATGTCATTTCCAGTTAAATTGACAGTGTAAGGTTTACCATACAGAATCTCAAATGGACCAACTTTCTCCCTAACCCTGGGGGTTATTCTGATTCTTAATAATGCCAGAGGTAAAACATCAGTCCATTTCATCTGAGTCTCCTGACACAATTTTCCTCTCTCTCTCTTCATTGTTTGAGTCATTCTTTCCACTTTTCCACTGCACTGTGGCCTCCAGGGGGTATGTAAATCCCATTTAATTTGTGCTATTTTTGAGATTTCCTGTACTATTTCTGCTATAAAATGAGGTGCCCTATCCAAAGAAAATCCTTCTGGTACCCCAAATCTTGCTTTGATTTCTTTTAATAACATTTTCACTACCTCCTTTGCTTTATTGGTGCGACACAGGAAAGCCTCAGGCCATCCTGAAAAGCTGTCAACAATTACCAACAAGTATTTATATCCATTACAGCTTGGTAATTCAGAAAAATCAATTTGCCAGTAATCCTCAGGCATGACACCCCTTTTTACTTCCCCTGGGGAGGGGGGGGCTTCTTCTGAATCTTGGGTTTATTTCTAAGACACATTTCACATTTTTGTGTAATACCCTTTGCAATTATTAACATACTAACTCCCACAGCAACTCTTTTACCTGTTTCAACCGATGCCTCGGCTCCCATGTGGCTACTATCATGTATTTGCTCCATCAGCTTCTTCATTATCAGCAAAGTTACCACACATTGTCCAGGAGATGTTACCCACCATCCTTCGGAAGTCTTGATGCATTTCAGTATTTCTGCTAATTTATTTTCTTTTTCAGTGTCTACCGGAATTTCCATTCTTAGCGTTCTCTCTGGAACTAAGGCTGCCACCGACACGAATAGTGCTGCCCTTTTTGCAGCCTCATCGGCCCTTTTGTTCCCTTTAACTATGTCAGTCTGTCTGGACTGGTGCGCTTTGCAATGCATTACTGCTATTTCTTTGGGGTTATTAGCTGCTTCCAGTAGCTCCATAATCTCCTTACTCTATTTTATAGGATTCCCTTGAGAAGATAGCAATCCTTTTTCCTTCCAAATTGCGCCATGGGCATGTATAACCCCAAAGGCGTATTCTGACTCTGTAAACACATTGGTCCGTTTTCCTTCCGATACTTCCAGAGCCTGGCTTAAAGCAATCAGTTCTGCTTTCTGGGCAGATGTATTTGCTGGCAGCGATCTTGCTTTGATTTCTTCTTCCAAAGTGACAACAGCATCTCCAGCCCTTCTTTCTCCCTTTATTATAAAACTGCTCCCGTCAGTAAATAATTCCCAATCTGGATTCTGCAATGGAATATCTCTCAAATCCGGACGGCTGGATTACGCTCGCGCAAGAGTTTGCAGGCAGTCATGAGCCAACCTCCCCTCCTCATCAAGTGGTAATAAAGATGCCAGATTAAGGGTATTAGACACTTTCATGGTTCCATCTTCTGGCTCAAGTATTACTGCTTGGTATTGCACCATCCTACTCGCGGATAACCAGTGATGCCCCTTCTGTCCTAAAACTGTTGCAACAGCATGTGGCACATAAACAGTCACCTTTTGTCCCAACGTCAATTTTCCTGCTTCTTGTATCAACAACACAGCAGCTGCAACTGCTCTCCGGCATCCTGGCCACCCTGCACTCACTTTATCCAAGTGTTTTGGAAAGTAAGCCACAGGTCTTTTCCAGTTTCCTAAAGTCTGTACGAGCACTCCCAATGCATGGTGCCCTCTCTCATGTACGTAAAGGTCAAATGGCTTTGTTAGGTTTGGAAGTCCTAATGCGGGAGCACTCATGACAGCAATCTTGATTTCATCAAATCCTTTTCAGCACTCTGGAGTCCACTCCAGCAAGTCTCCCGGCCCCTTAACAGCTTCATAGAGAGGCTTTGCCATTAATCCAAAATTAGGTATCCACAGGCGACACCCCCCGGCCATTCCTAAAAATCCCCTAAGGTCTCGTCTTCATTTTCGGGGGGCGATCTGACAAATCGCTTCTTTCCTTTTGATGCCTAATTTTCTTTCCCCCGGGATATTTCAAAGCCTAGATAGATTACGCTTTCCTTCGTGATCTGTACTTTTTTCTGAGACACCCTATATCCCGCTGTTGCCCCCAAATTTAATAAACTGATGGTTGTTTCTCTACATTCTTCAGTCGTGTCTGCCCCCAATAAGATATCGTCCACATACTGTAATAAGGTAGTGGTATCTGTCTTACCTTGCCATAATTCTAATTCTCTTGCGAGTACCTTACCAAAAATTGTAGGGCTGTTCTTGAATCCTTGCGGGAGTACTGTCCAGCACAACTGCTTTTTGCGTCTCCTCGTAGGACCTTCCCAGTCAAAGGCGAATAATTGTTGACTTTGTTCCTCCACAGGGATACAGAAGAAAGCATCTTTTAAATCCAATACTGTAAAATAGACATTTGAATCATTTGTTGTCGTTAACCAAGTGTGTGGACTGAGTACCACTGGGTGCACATCAGTCGCTATCTGGTTAATAGCTCGCAAAACCTGTACTAGACGATATTCTTGTGAATGTGGTTTTTTAACAGGCAGGATTGGATTATTGTACTCGGATTGACAGTCTCGCAACAGTCCCTACTTTAAGAAATTAGTAATGATAGGCTCCGGACCAACACGGGCCTCTAACTTCATGGGATGCTGTTTTCGCCTTACCGATTTAGCTCCTTGTTTTAAGTCCACCTGTACCGGTTCTACATATCTGGCTCTCCCAGGTTTCTCCGTTGCCCACACAAAAGGGACTACTGTGTCCATTACTTCGGAGGGAATTGCGCTTGGTCCACTCTCCACCTGTTCAGAATCCAGTGCTTTCTGCAACATAGAGGCTTGTGCTTTCCAGGCACCATTTTGTGGAATGTGCACCTGAACTTTGTTTTTATCAAAGATTATCTGTGCCCCCAGTTTATTCAGTAAATCCCTCCCCATTAGGGGTAATGGGCATTCTGGCACATATGAGAATTCATGTGTTAACACTCTATTTCCTATTTTACATTTAATTGGTTGAAAGAAAGGTTTGACCTCTCGCTTTCCCATGGCCCCAATTGCTGGCATAGAGAATTTACTCATTGGTCCCTTACAGCTGTCTAATACCGAATACATTGCTCCAGTGTCTACTAAAAATTTAACTGTTTCGTTCCCCAGCTTTACTGAAAGCAGGGGTCCAGCTGGGAATCCAATTTCTCAACCCCCAGTCCCCATCAGTCTGAATCTTCTGTACTGATCAGGAGCAAATCTGCCTCTGGAACAGATACAGACGGAGGTTTCCAGTGATCTGATTGTTTCTTCGGGCACTCACTTCCCCAGTGCCCCTTCTCCCTACAGATCGCACGTCCGTCTCTCCTCAGTGAAATTCTATTTCCCAAATTCCCTCCTACTCTATGCCCTCTGCCACATCCTCGTCCTTTTGGAAAGCCTCTTCCCCGAGAGGAAGTTTGTGCCTGGGCAAATGCAGCTGCCAAGATTGCAGCATTTTGCCTCTTATCTTTCAGTTTCTCCTTCTGCTTTTCCTTTCTCTCTGCTTCTTCCCTGTTATTGTATGCCTTAGATGCAATTTCTATTAATTGCGACATTGACATCCCCAACATACCATCTACTTTCTGAAGCTTTCTCCTTCTAGCTGGTGCCAATTGTCCTACAAATAATGTAGTAAAAGTCGTCTGGTTCGCTTCGTCCTCGGGATCCAAGTCTGTCCATTTTCGGGCGGTTTCACATAACCGCTCGTAAAATGCAGAGGGATCCTCATTCTCACCCTGTGCGACTTGATATAGTTCTGCAATATTCTTGGGCCTAGGTACTCCATGCTTTACCCCATATAATATTAACTGTTGCTACTGTTTAGTCATTAACCTGCCTGTCCCTGTATTTTGATCCCAATCTGCTTCTTGGGCCGGCAGAAAACGGTTCGCTCCATCTCTAGCACTTTCTCTTTCATTTTCCTCTCGAGCTGTGTCCAATACCAGTCTCTTCTCCTCAGGTGCAAGCAAAGTATTTAAAAGCACCTGTAAATCCTGCCAGGCTGGGTTATGATTCGCAATTATCATTTTAAAGGATTGATACATCTTTTCTGGATTTTCTCGGTACGACCCGGCAGACTCCTTCCGATTCATTCAATCTGGAGTTGAAAACGGCACCTTCGCATCTACAGGCAGTCCGTCTGGTCCCACTGCTTGACGCAGCGCGGCCTCAATCACAGCATTTTGTTGAGCCCGAGTAGCCCGAGTTCTGCCTGCAATTGGGCTACATGCCTCACTTCCCTTACCTCTGCCATCGACACTATCTTGATCTCTTTCCGGAGAGACCAATAATTGTACATCCTCTTCCTCATCACCCACTTTTAAACATCTTTTCCCAATGCTACAAGCAGAGCAACACCGAGGCATTTTCTCTTTGTCTTCCATCATCATTAACACATTGGAGTCAGAGACCAGTAGCTTACATTTTTTTCTTCTTTCATGATCATTTCTCAGAGAGAAAAACAAACCCACCTATGGGACCTCATCCCATTTGTTCTGTCTTCTGCAAAACAACATAAGTGGCAAAATTGTATTCTAGTTTAGTGTTCCCATTTCTGGCCATTTTCCCTCATCCTCCACTTTATACATTGGCCACCACTGAGTACAGTATTCCTTTCATTTTCTCCTTGTTACAGGATCCCCACCAAACTTATCCCAATGTTTCAGGATGCATCCTAAAGGAGAACAGGGGGATACCCCTGCAGATTGTCCTGTTCCCATATTATTACCCTTAAAAGAACATTCTTACCAATTATGCTTTCGTACACTCCAGTCGGCACTGTCCAAATGTGTACAAAGCTTACATTGGGTTACCACAACCAATTGCCCCTATATCATACCCTCGATGCAATGTCTCTTAATAATTACTGCGTTGCACCTTTGAGCCGCTTACCCGCTCCGACTGGGGAGGGTGCGCGCGGAGTCCCCGAACAAAACGGTCGGTGCGCGCTGGAGTCCGAAGAGCAGCGTCTCCCCGCCGGGAACTGGCAAGATGATCCGGGCAAGGCTTTACAGGGAGGGTCCCATCTGGGTCACCAGAAAACTGTTGTCCAAAAAGCGGATTCGTTGCCTGGTGTGCAATAAGCCAATAATTACACACTCAGCAGAGACATTGGCTTATTTAGCTCAGAGCTGCGCAAGCCTGGGTGCTCGGTGGTTTCCCACAAATCAAGCACCCGCCTCCAGCTTTTCAAGTAGCATCAAGACAAACACATTGCCAGGTTTGCAACTTTCCCTTTTGCACTGGTTGGTCAGGGATTTCTTCATTGCCCGGGTCCCGCCCCTGTCTCTCAAGGTCCTGAGGAGGAGATGGTCATTCCAGCAATTGACACTGCCCCAGCAGGGACAGCAGGTGTTATCTCCCAAGGTCCTGACGAGGAGGAGATAGTCCAGACCTCCTAATGAACACTGCTCCCGCAGTGAGAGGAGGCTTTGTCTCCCAGGCTCCTGGCGCCCAAGCAGGCCTTATTTCAAAGCCTTGACATCCTCCCTTTCGGAGTGTGAAGCGCAGGAATGCAACCTGCTTGTAACTCCCTCATTTTTCCAGCCTCCACCAGCTCCGGGGCCCTTTCTCACTGGACTAGGAGTGCGGCCTAAGGCTCCAGCAAATTCAGCTAGTCATGCTAAGCAAGTTTTATACAAGTTGTGCGAAGCGGCTACCTCTAGACAGCTTGAGTTCAATAATTGACAGTCCAGGTCCCAAGGTCTTCAGTTAGGGATACGTGGACCTCCAGTTCTTTTGCCAAATTGGCAATACGTACCTAGAAATAAAACATTTTGATTTAATGTTTCTTTTAGGGCTTTAGCAGTTCTAGGATGCCCGTGATTAAAGAATGCTTCTTTTCAGAAAATAGAAGTTATCCTAAACTACCTAGTTTGAACATTCTTTCTGAGCTTCCCAGGGTTGTCTTGTAACAGTTTCCCACAAATCAAGCACACCCCCCGCCTTTTCAAGTAGCATTTTTACAAACACATTGCAAGGTTTGCAACTTTCCCTTTTACACTGATTGGAGAGTAATGTACAGACAATTATACTACTGCTTACACACCAATTTACTACTACACATGCTCGGGGAAGGGTCTTCACCCGGGCGTGGGGCTTTTTGACCTGTGGGAGTGATTTTTTGTGTTTTATGGAGGACAGTTCAGTTAGGGATAGATGCACCTCCAATTCTTTTGCCAAACTGGCAACACGTACGGAGAAATACAGCATTTTGATGTAGTGTTTCTTTAGGGCTTTAGCAGGCAGAGTCCCAGCGGGGCGGGGGAGGAGAGCTGGGGCACAGGCTTGGCCCT
The DNA here is from genome assembly GCF_036370855.1 of Dromaius novaehollandiae. Classification (NCBI taxonomy): domain Eukaryota; kingdom Metazoa; phylum Chordata; class Aves; order Casuariiformes; family Dromaiidae; genus Dromaius; species Dromaius novaehollandiae. The sequence goes on from NC_088117.1 coordinate 606,503, forward strand.
GGAGCCCCCCCGCCTGTCAGCAGCTGCCCCCGGGCCAGCTCCAGAAGCGCAGAGCTGGCGCCGGCGCTGGGGCAGAGCGGCGGCAGCGGGGCGCGAAGGAGAGCAGCGAGCGAGGCCGGAGCAGGCGCTGGCGCGGAGCTGCCGAGCAGCGAGGCGAGCGCAGGGGCGCGAGCGTGTGGGCAGAGAGCCGGGCTGCCCCCGAGGGGCTCCTCGAGGGCGGCAGCAGCACCCCCGGCCGCCAGCATGCCCGGGCTGCCCGCACAGGGCGGCGCCGGCGCCGGCGCGCGGAGGGAGCGCGGGCCGCGGCGGGGGTGCGCGGCCCCCTGCGCCTCCCGCGCGGAGGGCGCCCCTGAGCTCACAGAGGGGCCCCGCGCTGCGCCGCGCCGCGCCCTGAGCTCACAGAGGGGCCCCGCGCTGCGCTGCGCTGCGTCGTGCTGCGCGGTGTTGCGCTGCGCTGCGCTGCGCTGCGCTGCGGTGCAGTGCGGGGCTCTGCGCTGCGTCGTGCTGCGGGGCGGTGCAGGGCGGGGTGCTGCAGGGCGGGGTTTTGCGCGGGGCTGTGCCGCGCCGCGCCCCGCAGACGCCGCTCCGCGCGCGCGTTGCTCGAGGGCGCCGGCGGGGGGCGGCTGCTGGCGCCGGGCAGCATGGTGCGAGCGCGGGGGGCGTCCGGCGCCGGGCGGCGCCTGCTGCTGCTGCTCGGGCTCCTGGCGGCGCTGCGTGCCCGGGACAGCCGGGCTGCTCCGCGGGCAGCGCCGGGCCCAGGTAGGGCGGGCGGGCGGGCGGCGCCGGAGGCGGAGGCGGAGGCGGAGGCGGCGCGGCAGGCTGGGGGCGGCGGGGCCGGCTGGCGAGCGGCCGGGGCGGCGGGAGGCGGCGTCGGGGGCCGGGAGCGGCTGGGCGAGGCTCGTGGGGCCGCGGGGAGGGGGGTGCGCTGGGGGGCGGCGGGGGCCGGGGGCGAGAGCTGTGCCTGGAGCGGCGCCTGGCGCTGGCTGACGGGAGCTGTTGTCCCCGCGGGCGGTTGCAGCGGTGCCCGGCGGCGATGGCGATCCAGCTGCGTGGCCGGACGCCGGCGCCGAGCCTCGCGGACAGGCTGGAGGTGAGTCCTCGGGGGACCTGAGCTTCCCTGGCAAGAGCAGAAGCGTGCCTTTCCTGGCGCCGCTTTGGCCTGGCGCTGGCCGGGGAGCTCTCGTGCCCCCGCAGTGCGAATGCTGCTTCGTGTCCTCCGGCGCTGAGGGTTGCCCCTTTGCAGAGCGCTGGCTTCCTTGGTGGAGCTTAGAGAGCTCCGCGGAAGAAGGGGCCGAGGGGCCGCGTGTTTGTTTGTCTTGGGGGTGCTTGGGGGCTGTCTGTGGCAATACATGATGAGAACTGCTCCCATCGGTGGTTGCTTACAGATGTGGCTGAAGCTGAGGATTATCCAGCTTCTCAGCTGCATCCCGTTGCCGAGCCTCCAGGTCTTCCCAGGGGTACGTAGTCAGTTTTTACTTCCCTGAAAGAACAAGAACTTTCCTTGTGCTATTTTGCTCCCATGAAATTGTGCTTCATACTTCCTCTGGGGTCCAAGGGCTTTACAGCCGCAGGGGAGTCCCAGGGGTAAGTTGTGAGCATTTCTTTCCTTTGAGAGCTGCCAGGCAAAAGGTCCTCTCTGCCCATCCACAGCTTTGGGACTATTGACCTACATATATGTCCCATGTGATGACGTGACCCCCCTTCCATTCATTACAACTGCTTTGTGAAGAAGTTGGTAGCAGCTTCTAAGGAAAACTTGCCACCTCTGTGTTGGGTTTCTGCTCTGCCTGTAGGCTTTGGTGATCCAGCATTTTGGCTGTTTCCTCTTCCTGACCCTCGGGACGATCCCCAGGGTAAGTACTGAATATGTATTTGCTTTGTAGAAGAAGCTTTTACGTTTCCAGCTTTTCCTGGTGGTGAGTGTAACTGAATAAGTCGTTGGCTGATGCTCAGAGGCACAGAAGAGCAGAGTGGGACTCGGGAGGCCTTGAGAGATGTGTCCCGGGGTGCTTTGCCTTGCAGGGTCTTTGTGCTGCTTCCAAAGCCTGCTGCAAAGCCAGCGGGCTTGCTGGGGTTGAGTTTACAGCTTGTGTGAACTCCGGGGTGTGCTTTCCCGCAGCAGCTCTGTGCCTGCTTAGATTTATGGCCATACGATGCCACTGCAGACACCCGCTAAGCGTTTGCAAGGTGCACATGAGCAGAAGTATGGTGTAATTATATGTTCCCCGTCATTCACCACCCTTCAAATCCGAAGTTGTTTATGGAAATACATGATGAGAACTGCTCCCATCTGTGTTTGGTTACAGATGTGGCTGTAGTTGAGGGTTCTCCAGTTTCTCAGCTGCATCCCGTTCTTGAGCCTGCAGGTCTTCCCAGGGGTATGTAATCAATTTTTATGTCCCTGGAAGAATAAGAACTTCCTATGTACTATTTTGTTCCTGTGAACTTGTACTTCCTACTTCCTCTGCAGGTGGTTCAAGCACTTCTGTGGAAGTATGTTGCAGCACATAATGAAAACTTGTCTTGTCTGTGTTTGCTTACAGGCCTTCCTGCAGGCAGGGGCCTTCCAGCTTCTCAGCTGGATCCTGTTTCTGAGCCTCAGGAGCATGCCAGGAGTAAGTGGTGGAGATGTATTCCCTTCCTGGGAGGAGCCTGTGGTTTCAGAGTTGTGTTCGTGGGCCGTGTAGCTTCAGTCCTTGGCCGAGGCTCATGCCTGCAAAAGAGCAGAGCGGGCTTTGGGAGGGCTTCAGAGATCTGCGGTGGGTGCTTTGCCTGGCTGCTCCAGCCTTGTGCTTTTCCAGTGCCTGCAGCAAAGCCAGCAGGCTTGTTGGGGTTGAGCTTAGAGCTCAGGTGAACTCCAGGGCATCCTTTCCCAGCATGCTTGGATTTGTAGCCACGTGGTGCCTGTGCAGGCACCCGATAAGTGTTTGCCAAAGACTCAGGAGCGGAAGGGCAAGACGAGTGCCTTGCTGTAATGAGACATTCCATGCTCATTCGCTACCATTCAAATCTGAAGCAGCATATGGAAATAGGTAACGAGAGCTCTGCTCGTCTCTTTGGTTGCAGATGTGGCCGCAGGAGATGGCTATGCAGCCTCTCGTCTGGATGGCCAGGCAGTGTCTGTGGGGAGTCGTACAGGTGAGTCGTGACTCTTTGCCTACTCTTTTGGGTTATTTGAAAGAAGCAGCATTTACTTGTGCGGATGTTGTTCATGTGCAATTTAACTTAATACTTTGTTTAGGTCCTCAGCGCAGAAAGTACAAGGCCCAGAGAGGAAAGTCGTCTGAGAAATATTCTAAACTCCTTCAGGACATCTTGAAGGACTTGGAGAGAGCAGCTGGTGGGTAGATTTCGCTCTGTGTTAAGGGAGATCATTGTAAACGTGAGGTTTTAGAAACAGCTATGGATAAGCTGTGGCTTACGCAGGAGAAAGGGATGGATCAGAGCCTCGCCGCAGTGACGCACCACGTCACACCTTGCAGGCATTGGCAAGCCGCAGAGCTTGTTGAGGGTCTCTTCTACAAGCGTGTTCTTCGCCGCGTTTGTTAACGTTAAGGTGCTAGAGTGTGGGAAGTGTCCTAAAGCAAGGCGGGAGCGGCTTTCTGAAGATGACTTTTGTCTCTGGTGTGTGGAGATGCTTGCAATTAGTCTCTGGGGAATCCCAGAGGTGAGGCGTGACTCTTGGTTTACTGTGAGAGGCGCCGTGTGCCTAGCCAAAGGTCAGGCAGGCCCCTCGGCCGCTGTGCGAATCTAGACCTACCCAGGGCATGGCAACATCCCTTTCAGTGCACTGGAGTTCCTTTACAAACACGTGTATTGCCCCAGGTATTCTACCCTTTTCTCCTCCGTGTGTAATTACAGATGTCCCTCAAGTCACTGAAGCTTCTGCAGCTTCTCAGGGGCTGGAGCCTCTGCTCGAGCCTCAGGGAGATCTCAGGGGTAAGTAGTCTGTCTTCCTTTCCTTTTGATTCTTCTATTAGTATTTTCTCTTTTTTCCTCTTTTATTGCCCTCCTGGGGAATCCAAGGTGCCCAGCACACATGCCCTCCCTGAAGCCCAGGGGCACAGGTAGGGGCAGCGCTGGTTCAGGCTTTCACTGGCCGGTGGGCTCTTGCCCCTGAGAAGTGTCAGTGAGCTTTCTTGTCCGCCGGTGCCAAGAGACCAGAATCAGCCATAATAACACCACGGCATGTAAAATTGCCTGGGAATCCCAAACACGCAGTGAGATTATCAGTCCTGCAGAAGCCAGGGATGTATGGGATTGTCTCCTTTCCTCCAGGCCTTGCTGGTGACAAAGATGCTGAGGCTGCAGCACGTTTGTGAATGCGCCCTGAACACAGTGGCAAGAGCTTGGGGCTCAGTGTACCGTATGTGACTGTTACGCGTACTGTGTGGTGGAGTTGGCATGATGAGCCTTGGTCCTCAGGAGGCCTTTTTCCCCAGCTGAACCGGCTACAGGTTTTTCCTGCCCTCTTTGAAGGAAAGGATTCAATGTCAACTTGCCAATTCTCAAAAAGGCACCAAGTGGCATGAGAATGAGAGGTTCCCATGCAATTGTCTCGTCTCCTCACCCGTACAGCAGGTGTTGCTGCCTGTATTGGTTATCTGGAAGATTTTGTGCACTTTGATTTTTCTCTACAAAGGACACATTGGGCTAGTGAGCAGGTGCCCACCCCGAAATGCCAGGTTTTGTTTCTGAGCTTTTTACTGAAGCCTTTTGAAAAGGATTGCCTCCTGAAGATACCATGCGGAAGTGATGAGGATCAGTTCCTTCTGATCAAGCTGTCTGGCTTTCTTTCCAAAGAGAATCATCAGGAGACCCTGGAGAAGGAGACCTTTCCGGCAGGAGGCAGTCACAGCCTGCCAGCCTCTGATGAAGAGAGAGAGGCAACTCAAGCAACAGGCATGCCAGGTACTTGCTGTCCATTGTCATCCGCTGTAGGAAATCAAAAGCCCTGTGTGTCTGCAGGCTCTTCCCTTGGGGCCTGCTACTGCACAGCATGTCAGCGGCCAAATGTTAAAGTCTTAGGGCATTGGAAGTGTTCTAAAGCAAGCCAGGAGCGGCTTTCTGAAGATGTTTTTTGCCTCTGGTGTGTGGAGATGATTGCAATTAGTGTGCCAGACATGTGCATATAAACCTTTGTGGGTCCTATGAGATAGCCTCACTTCCCACACCATGCAGCTCCCCGGGATTTCGGAGCTTTGCCGTTTGGGGAAGGAGGCAGTTTTAACCACATTGAGCGCAAGTTAGGAAACACGACTCTTAATCGACTAGACCTCCTGCCCTACCTGCATCTCAGAACTTGCAGGGAGTCCCCAGAGGCCCTAGGCACAAAAGGAGTACCAAGTGGGATCCCTGCTGTGAAAGGAGGTCCTAAATGATGCCCTGATTCACAGGCCGGGCAGGGGTTTGGAGGGAACCTCATGCCTCCTTCTGCATGCTGTGTGCCTGAGCAGTGCTGAGGCTTTACCTCTCTCTGATTCTTGACAGCGCTTCCAAGTGTGTCACAGCCCGGAGAAGCCCTGCACGACAGGAAATACGCCTTTTTTCCAAAGCACCGAGGTACTGAGCCGTCTTGCAGGGATGCCTAAGTGAGAGAGGAGTCCTGAAGACTGGGAGCATACGAGTGGTGTTTGGAAGACCAGAGGGCGAAGGAAGGGGAGGTGGTGCCTGTGCTGGAGAAAAGGCAAAGGGAGAGAGCCAGGTTCAGGTGTCGTCTTTGCCGCAGGCTGCCGCAGAGGTGCCCACCCTGGCTGCTGGGCTGAGCAGCGCAGCCAGCACCCACCATTTCGGTTGGAGCCGGGACGTGGTGTAGCCCGGAATAGCAGTGTCACTGGCTATGGAAGCAGGAGCCCAAGAGAGCCGGACTCTTTTCCCTTGGGGCAAGTGTGCTGACCTGGGAGGGAAGAGTCAGGGTGGCACTCCCTGGACCCGGGATGGCTTTTGTCCACGTCGCTCAGAGGAGTTACTGGTAAACCAGATGAGCACCCCTGTGTGCTCTCCTTCTGGCCTGATGAGTTTTGTTCAGTGGGCTGACTTGTCTCAAAGTGTCAAGAGGATGCCTCCGTGAAACAGCCCTTTTGAGCCTCAGAAGGGCGAGGGAGCACCAAAGGGATTGTGGGATGTGAAGGATTGCCAGAAAGGGAGAGCAAACCCCTCCAATTGGGAAACCTGGATTATGGCCATCCCAGAAGGTAAACAAGGCTGAGAGGCTAAAGAGAGACTCCAAAGCGTGCTGATTTGCAATGACCTGGGGACTTTGCTGCTACTGAAACCAAGCAAGTGTTGCCGTCCCCGAGATTTCCCTCCTTCAGAGATGCTAAGAAAGGGAAAAAGAAAATTTCCTGGGAATGTCAAACAGACTGTGAGATTATCAGCAGTGCAGAACACAGTAACATATGGCCTTGTGTAATTTCCTCCAGGTTTGGCTAGTGGGAGAAGTGCAGCTGCCGCAGAGCCAAAAGACATACAAAAGCATTGCACGGTACGCACTGCAACGGTCTTGGGTATCCTCTTGGCTGGAGCAGCGTTGTGTTGCCTAGTTATTTGGCTGATGAGGAGGAGGAAACGGTGAGTTCACTGTTTTTTTTCCCAAAATTCTGTATTAGACAGCTGCTATTAGTAAGGAAGAGTTTACAGATGTAGTCTTCTGGAGGGCAAAGTTAGCTGCTGACAGTACTCTGTTGAGATTTCTGGTGTAAGAATTTCTATTTGAGCCCTTAGTTCATAGCAATGAGTATTCTTTTCTGAAAGCCATTCTTACTGTTGCCAGTATTACCTAATACTGACACTGTTGCTAAAAGAGAAGACCCAGCCATAGACGAAGGCAAAGCCAAGTCAGGAAGAGAAACAAAGAAGGGCGAGATTGCCATAGCAAGTAAGAACTGCAGTAGCTACAGTCCACTCTGAGGGAATTTGGGAAGAGAAATCACCTTGTTATCTAATGCCATTAATTCCAAATGTGCTCCTCAGCCTAGCTGTCGGAGCAACTCAGGTGATGGTGATGACTTCTTCCCAGCTCTAGGCATGGCTCTGGGAAAGGACGCTGTAACATCTGAACCTGGACACTCCCAACGAGTGTGTTTTCAGTGCGGGCAGTGATTTTGTACTTTGGATACATATTGCGAAGAGCGTGTTAAGGGCATTCATGGCAGAAGAAGTTGTGATCTTGTTTCCTCGAGGATCCCCTGAGTAGTCGCTGTCAGTCAAATACTATAAGTTGAGTGTTGGTCTTTGTCAGGCACACTGCGAAGTGAGACTCTGCAGCTCTCCTAGATTCTGGCAGACTGTGCACGTACTTCAGTGTCTGCTGTTTCTCAAATGTAGATCCCCTTCCCAGCATGTGCAGAGAAGGCAGGTCAATGTGGTATGGGCCAAGAAGGACTTGAGAGGCCCCTGGGCTTGGGTGGCTGGTGCAGAGAAGCAAAACCAAAGCTGTGCGGGTGCAAGTGTGCCCTGTTTGCTACTTGTAGCTTTCCGTACCACGCTGCTGCTACTCAGGGGCAGGGTGCCAGGCCCCACGGGGGCTGCACGCCGCTCCCCCGGCACCCCCGCGTCAGCTGCGGCCCGGCCCAGCCAGGCGGCCGACGGGGCCCAGAGCTGCGGCCCTCGGAGCCCGTCCACGCCGCGGGGCTGCTGCAGCCCTGGCAGGTCCAGGCTCTCCTCTGCCCTGGGACCCACAGCCCGCCTGTCCTGAACAGCCACCTCTCCCCGCAGGAACCTCCGCGCAGCCCAGAGATCCAGACCAGATGCCGGCGGCCGCCTCTCGCGCCAGGACAACCGGCCCACCCGCCCCGGTGCTCCGGAGAGCCGGACGCAACACCAGCGGCCGCCACGCGCACCTGGAAGACCGGCCCGCCCACCCTGGCGCCCCAGAGAACCGGAGCCCTCACGCGCGGGCAGCCGCCCGCCCCGCCCGCCCCCCCCACGGCCCTCGCGGCCCCCCAGCACTGCCCCAGCACCTGGGCACCAGCAGACCGTGGCTGCAGCCCAGATGCAGCCGCTGCCACCCGCTGTGCCTGGTGCTGCCCGGCGCCCTCCCAAACCGCCTCCCCGGCCCCCCAGCCCCCTGCCTGCATTTCCCTCCTGCCCCCCTGGAAGCAGCTGGCTCTGGTCAAGACCCCGGTAGGGACTTTGGTCCAGTTGCTGAGGCAGCCAAGGATTATATAACAATAAATATTTAGAAACTACCCTGCTGCAGCAGAAGGGACACCAGTTTTCTTTTCTTCTTTTGGCAAAGTTAAATTCAAACCCAAATACTGCTACCTGTGTTACTTTTGTTTGCTTTGAGCCTCTGTTTCCTCCATCCCCAAGCTGTAAGGAGTAGAGCTGTGCACTGCTGGGGTTTAAAGAATGATGAGACTGCCCAAGCTTCTGAAGAAGCAGGGAGGTTTCCAGAGGCAGGGCTTTCCCTCCCCCAAGGGCTAAGGGGAGCTGGCAGGGATTTGAGAACCAGCAAGGCAGGGAATGAGTACAGAAAAGCTGGGGGGAGAAAACGCAGCATGAGAGAAGTGACTGCAGGAGGAGAGGGAAGTACTAAATCGTTGTTTTCACCCCCTTGCCAGAGAGCTCCACAGCAGAGAAGGCAGCTGCAGAAACCAGTCGCTCACACACTGCAGCGTCTCCAGCACACCCAGCTCAGCCTTTTAAGCAGAGCGGTGCCCTTGCCCTGCTGGGACTCCCCAGCCTGTCCTAGGGCTCCCAGGATGGGACTGCAGGGGAACTGCCCCTGCGCCACTGCCCCAAACCTGCCGGGCCACCCCGTAAGACTTTGGAGACCGCTCAGGACCCAAGCCACGCAAGCAGGACACCTCAACATGGTCCCAGGCTGCAGGAACAAGGCCGGCCAAACCAGCCTGAAACCACTGCTTGCTTCCAAAGGACCTGTTTGCGCTGGGCCGCTCCTACAGCAGCAACTAGCACCGCAGAACAGCAGAGGGGGGCGGTGGGTGCTGCGAACCCGGTGACATTTCTAAGGGGCAGCTGGCACAAGTGAGCAAGTTTTGGCAGCTCTGTGCACATGCAGAGGATGGGTTCTTGACATGCTTTCCTCCTCCTGCTCGCCTCTTCCTCTTGGGATGCACTTACACCCCTTGGCCCTACACAGAGACCAAAGGAGGAAGAGCAGCAGCGTCACATGATGCAAGAGACTCGCTGGGCCCAGGGAGGCCCCTGCCTAAACCACCATGTTCACACAAGCCAAGCATCGCCAGAGCAAGCCCGACACAAAGCCTCTGCTATTGCAGCTCTCAGTCCGCTCGGCGCCTGTGCAGCACGTGAGACCAGCCAAGGTGCGTTAATGACCTTTACAAAGCCTTTCAAAGCCAAGTTGCAGGAGTTGTTCTCACATTCTTCCTAGGAAGACAGCAATGTGAGGCTAACCCAGCAGGTGAGCCTCCCTCCAGCACCATACTTCCCACGGACAAGCAGTAGGGATACATAACACAGGACTGTTGAACTGAAATGGTTTTAGGCGGAGTTTGAGAGGCTGTCCTGAGAAAGCCCAGAGGCCAAGTTGGAGGGCAGGTGTGACGGGACTGGGGCATTCGTGACTCCGTCCCTTCTGCTCACCTACAGAAGGGGATGTCTTTGTTGCAGAAGGGTAGTGTCAAGATAACCATCAACGGCCTAATTCTCTGGTATGCAGATAGTCAACGTTCTGGAAGTAGGCAGATGTCTGGGGAGAGGAAGTCCTCTCTCCGGACAGCTGCCAAGGTGACTGTGCCACTCTAGGCGAGCACTGAGACTGCTACTGAAGCAATTCTGCGCTTTCCTGCAAGGCAGCACATGTCTTTGCCCACACACTCCCCTTTCTCGGGGGCACACACCCAGAGAAGCCCACGCTGGCCTCCTTTGGTCAGCAAGAGCTACAGGGGCCTGGCCAGCATCCTAAACCCCCGTGCTGTTGAACGTGCAGCCAAAACAGAACGCAGTGAGCAACGCAGCTTTTATCTGCAAACAACTGCTCCGCGGCAAAGCAGAAGAAATGCCTCCCGGCAAGGGGGAAATAGGAACACAGACCAAACTGCCTTCTGAGGAAAAACAAGTCCCTAACAATGGGAGATGGTTCCAGCTTGAAAACTCTGGGGTGGGGAAAATTAAACCGGTCACCTGCCCCCTCGTCTCAAAGGAGTCCGCAAGGGAGAACACCCAAGAACACTGGCTTGGAGTCAGAGGAGCGCTCACTGGGGACAGGGAAATGACAGGAAAGGAAATGGCATTTCCCAGGAAGAGGAAGGAAACGGAATCATGCCACGAAGTCCCTCAGACCAGCCCACTGCACAGGAGCCTCCTTCCCAGCCACCTCCAGAGGCAGAGGCGTTCTTTGCCTCCTCAAGTCTAACAGAGCCCACAGCAAAGTACCTCAGAGCTGAAGAGCAGCCTTGGCCTCTGCAAAGAAGGAGGCAACAAGCTCCGAGAAGAAACAAACACTGTGCCAGCGCCTGCACATCCAGACTTTCTTCCAAAGCCACCTCCCTGCCATTGGAAGCTTCAGTCCTGCAGGAAGAGAAGTATTTGCACCTCGGGCATATTAAACTCGTCTCCAGGAGGACAATTCACGTCAGAGCCTGGGAACCGACAGAATCCCCCTGCGTGCTAGTTATGGCCAGGCTTGCACAACTGAGCCCTTCACGCTCCCGTGATGTCATTGTAGAAGTCAGGGGACGCACAAGCCAAAACATGAGGAAAGACAGAAATACCATTTGCATAAAGCTGCCTCCCTGCCTGTGCACGTTCTTCTGGGCCACCGACTCTTTCCTCGCAGACCTTTCCTGCCTCCCCTGCACCCAAGCTTTTGCGACTCGGGAATCACTCAACATCAGCTTGACAGGGTCAGTGCTTCTGCTAGAAAACCCGGAGGGGCAGCTGGGCAGACTCAGCTCTGCTGCTCCACCACAGCCCACAAATCCCAAACCTACCAGAGGACAGGAAAAATGGAGGAAGCTCCCTGCCCTTCCTTTCTCCTTCCTGCCCTTCCCAAGGGTGATGTTGCCCTCATCACCAGGGCCACCAGCACTCACCCCTCTCTCAGAGAGACACGTCCAGGCCAATACCTTCTTGCCAGGACTACAAGCCATCACTTAACTAAACCACAGGTGTCCCAGTTCTTCAAAGCACACAGTGCTATGGAAAATTATGCTCGCCAGCCACCATAACAGGGTCCGACCCTAGGTTCCCGCTGAGAAGTTCAGAGCCAAATCAAAGCATATTTAATACAATTTAATGATGCATGTGCAGCAATTGCAGCTGGAGCTAGGTGCCTCCCAAGAGGCACCCCAAACAAAGAAATCCCTGGGCAATTATACCCTCACAAGCTAAGCTCCCCACACCCCATGCAAAGCTTCAGACCAATCACCATATCTGGCTCTGGGGGCTTCGTGTTCTTCGGTGGCTCCCACTGCTGTCTCTAGGCAGCCTGGTTTGCCTTATCTTTATTGTGGTGGCTTCTGCTGATGGACTTCGCTTCCTCGTAAGCTTCCTTATCTTTCCACCTTGCACCGGCCCTGGCGCCCTTCCTTACTGGACTAGCTGACAGTTCCTCATGTTATCTGAGTGCAGCCTAAGGCTTCAGCGCATTTAGCTACTCATGCTAAGCAAGGTTTATATAAGTTGCGCTAAGCTGTTACCTCTAGACAGTTCCAGCTCAATATTCTTTAACAGTCCTCCCTTTGTTTCTGGTAAGCATCCCTGCTAATCCTTTAGACAAGAGTTCTCAAAGGCTGTCAAGGCATACCATCACTTTCCATAATCTAATGTACAATAGGATCGTAAGTAATAGGCATAACATGGTTAAACTTAACACAACTACTCCTGGGTACAACACGTGAGTATGAATCCCTGTTGCAGTTGGTGATCATCCCAGAGGAGTTTCCCAACCATGATGTGCTCCGTCCTGCTTCACCCTTTCCAAGACGTCCTGTATCTCCTCTGTATCATGATGAGTGGCGATTAGAGCTTTTTGTCCATTGTTTTGGATGCGCTCTAGCAGCTGACGCAGCTCATCACGTTGCGGTAGTTTCTCCACCAATGTAAGATTCATTCCGATGGGGGTAAGCAGTCAAGCTTGACTCAGTGTGTAATTAGATTGTAACAATGGATAAGACGTACCAGGAGCTGAAGAACTAAGTTACCAACGCAACTATTTGAGTGATTACTTGTCTTTACAGCAATGTTCTCTACGAATATAAGACTACAAATGGTTCTCATACATACACAGCCTTTCCCAATATATACAAGTACAGTCTAACAGCAAAATTGGAACATAGTATGACAGTATATGGCCTGTCCCATTTGGGTTTTAACTTGGATTTTCATAAAAATACTTTAACTAAAACTTCATCCCCAGGCTGTGTAACAGGCACTTGTATTTCAGGTGGTGGGGACTGATACCACTGAGCATATTTTTTAAGATTTTCAAACCTTTTTTGCATACTTAGATCACACTGGCTTAGTCGTTCATTTCCGTCTAACAGGCTGCTCTTAGCTGGAATAGAAGTCCCTCGTATAGCTAAAGGTCTCCCACAGAGAATTTCAGCTGGTGGTAGTCCTACGGGTTGTTCTGGAGCATTTCGTACGTCCCACAGAGCAAAGTTTAGGGCTTCTGGCCATTTTAGGCCACTGTGTGTGCATACCTTTGCGATTCTTTCGTCTAATGTCCTGTTCTTTTTGCAGCCACGTATATTCCTGCACTGGCCCAGACTTTCTGTACTTGCCTAGCTACCGCCTCTGCTCCCCCATGAGCTTTCTCGTGAAACCACCTAGCTGTAGGAACTGCATTTTGGGGAGAGGCAGAACTGGTTTTCCCCCTAATTGTCCATATTTGTTAAAGAATAGCGAACTGAAACTGTCTAGAGGTAGCCGCTTAGCACAACTTATATAAAACTTGCTTAGCATGAGTAGCTAAATTTGCTGAAGCCTTAGGCCGCACTTAGATAAAATAATGAACTTTTACTTAGTCCAGTAAGAAAGAGCTGGTTCAAGCTAGGAAGATAAGGAAGTTACAAGCAGTCTGCATTCCTGCGTCTCACACTCCGAAAGGGAGGGTGTCTGCAGGAATGCGTCTCACACTCCGAAAGGGAGGGCGTCAAGGCTTTGAAGTAAGACCAGTGCATTAGGGCATTAGGACCTTGAGGGACAAAGCCTTAGCTCACTGCTGGGGCAGTGTTAATTGTTATGATTTAGAATCACCTCCTCCTCAGGACCTTGAGACACAACAGTAAGACCCCACAAAAACAGAGGTACAACCGTCAGCAGAGACTGCAAAAAACAAAAATAAGGAGAAAAACAGCTTACCTCAGAATGATGATGAGACCCAATGAGGAGCAGGAGACCCCAGACCAAAAAATTACTATTGGTCTAACTACCATGTGAGGGGTGGGAAATGTAAGTTGAAAAAACTATAATTGCCCAGGATTTGTTTATGTTAGGGTCCCTCTTCGGAGGCACCCAGCTCGAGCTGTAATTACTGCACGCGCGTCATTAATATTTAATTTGTTTTGATTTGGCTCCAAAATTTTTCTGCGGGAACCTAGGGTCGAGCCCTGTTATGGTGGCCGACAAGCCTAATTTCCATAACAATATTCCATCATCATCTTGTTCTACTTCCCTTTGTTCCCATTGTTTCTTCTCTTCCACGGAGCAGGCCTTCTCATACATGGTTCTGGGGTCTATGACATTTGGCCATTCACTTTGGTTCATCCTTGGAAGTGCCACCACACGGCCTCTCAGAGGTTCATGGGCTGCAGCCTTTGCAGCGGCGTCAGCTAAAGCATTTCCTTTACTGATTTCTGTAGTGTCTTTAGGATGGGCTGGGCAGTGTATTACAGCAATTTCTTTGGGCCTTTGGACTGCTTCCAGCCAATTACGTATTTCTTCTGCACTAGCTGTTTTCTTTCCTGATCATGTAAAAAAAAAAAAAATCCTCGTTTTTTCCATAACATCCCAGTTGCCTCACATATCCCAAAGGCATATCGAGAGGCACTGTAGATGTCAACTTGCTTCCTTTTCCTAGGTGCCCTGCACGTGTCAAGGCTACTAGTTCTGCGCCTTGCACACTCATTCATGTGGGAAGCAGTTCGGCCTCCATTACTCGTTTTTGGCTGACTACAGCACACCCAGTTTGACGTTGTCCATGTGGGTAGCAGGATGAGCTGTTTACAAATAGAACCAGATCCGGTTTTTGCAAAGGAACATCAGTTAAATGGGTTCTCGGCTTACTGGAAGTGTGCATTACCTGCTCACATTGGTGATGTTTTTCTCCATCATCAGGCAGAGGTATTAGAGTTGCTGGATTCAGGGTATTGCATCTTTTTAGGACTACATTATCTGCCATGAGGAGGATCAGTTCGTATCTGTGTGCCCGTTGTGGCCATAATGCCTGGGTCGCATATCGTTTAATAGTATCTCCACTTTGTGCGGCACATGAACTGTGACAGGGTGCCCCAGAATGAGAGGGCGGCTTCTCTCTCCCTATTGCCGCTGTTGCTGCCACCGATTTGGTGCAGGATGGCGCCCCTGCTGCAACCAAATCTAGCTGAGCAGAATATGCTACCGGTCTCTGGTGGGGTCCTACTTTTTGCCTCATTACTCTGCTGGCAATCCCCTTACGTTCATGTACCTATAAATTGAAGGGCTTTGTATATTCTGGGAGCCCGAGAGCAGGCGCGGATGCCAAAGCTCCTTTCATAGTTCTAAAAGCTTGCTCTCTTTCGAGGCCCCACGCAATGGGTTCTGCTGCTTCATTTCTAGTGGCCTCTGTCAGGGGTTTTGCTAATTCTCCCAACCCAGGAACCCATGGTCTGCAACAATCCCCCAGATCCAAGGAATCCTCCTAACTGTTTCTGTGTTACTGCACGGGGGAGTTTTATGATAGCATTTACTCTCTCTGGGTCTCTGGGAGTCGTTGCCCTTCTCTTAGAATGAACCCCAAGTACTCTACCTCTTTTTGACACAGCTGGAGTTTAGACGGAGATGCCCGGTGACCCTTTTTCTGTTAAAGTAGGACACAGATATGCAGAGTCCATTATACAGGTATCCTCATCCTTACTCGCTATCAGTAAACCATCTACATATTGCCTGAGAGTTGACCCACCCGGTAATTCTACATCTTTTAAATCATTCCTTAACACTTGTGAGGAAAGGGTGGGAGAGCCAGTGAACCCTTGTGGGAGGTGTGTCCACGTCCGCTGTTGCCCTTTCCATGTAAAGGCGAACAAGGGTTGACTACTTTCCTCAAGCGGGATCCTAAAGAAAGCAGCAGTTAGGTCAATTACAGGGAAACATTTTGCCCAACGTGGCATTTGTAAAAGCACTGTGGAAGGATCAGGCACTACTGGGGGAGGGGTCACCACACGTTGATCGATTGCTCGCAAATCTTGGACAAACTGGTATTCTGGATCGCCATCAGAATCCCGCCCGTGCTTTTTAACTGGCACAATCGGAGTGTTGTATGGGGATTCACAGACCCTAAGGAGACCCAGTTTTACATCGTGATCCGTTTGCTTTCAGATACTCTTCTTGGCTTCTTTGGGGGTAGGGTATCGTTTAACCGTGGCAGGCAATCCCCCCTTTGCTTTTATCGAGACTCAGCTAGCTGATTTCAACAGTCCACCATCCATTCCTCAAGAGCTCCATAACTTCCCAGGAACTGATTCTAAACCTATGGGAATTTGCAGATTAGTTGTCTCTGGCTCTGGTGTCTCAGCCACAACACATGAGCCCATTAGTACTAATTTTATCCCTCCCGGCTGTATATTTTATCCCTCCTGGCTGTAAGCAGATCTGAGTATCCAAGGCTTGCGGGAGATCTCTCCCTAAAAGGCAAGAGGGTGAATCTGTGGAAATCATGAAATGTCCCCACACTCCTTTACCTCCAACAGTGAGCAATAAGGGCTTAGTTAACGCTCATTTGCCTTTTCCCATCTCTCCTTGTACTATTATTTCATCTGACGATTTGCATCCTTTAGGCTCAAAACTCAAAAGGGAAAGAGTAGCTCCGGTATCCACTAGATAGGGCACTTCTAGACCTTCTAGACTTGCCACTATCTGCCCCCTGACATCCAAATCTATATCCCAGGAATTTACCCCAATTTCCACAGGATTCACTGTTCACTCCTGATGATCAAAGGCTCCCTGCGGCGGCCATCCTTCTGCCGGGTTACCCTCCTTAGTCACCAACGGCCAATCCTCCTGACATACTTGGATCAACCCTTTTTTCCTTTGATTCTTACTACCATCAGTCTTACTCCAGTTTTGCAAAATTTCAGCCAAGGGCCACCCCTTCTCTAGGCCAGAATTATTTCCCACATTGAGTTCCTGAAAAGTGCATCCTATGGTGATCAGATATGCCTTTTTTTTCTTTTTCTTTCCTCTCCCCCCCACAATACCTGCCTGCAGCTGCTGTGATCACACTTTCTCTCTCTCTCTCGGAACCGCACTCACACCACCCGAGGCTTTGACTGCTAGGACTGCAGTCCCGTCGCAGTGGGCAGCTTTAGCAGCCGACGGGTGCCCCCTTCGCTTCCCAGGTTATACGCACTCACACACTCACAGGACTGTTCACACTCACACCAGTCACAGCGACTCCAGATTTCTGTCTCTACAGTCTGGCGGTGCGCCTTACGCTGACCCGGCTGCGCACTCCCCGTTCCGGCCGGATCGAGACGGGACTCGAATCCACTCAAGGAAGCGGCAGTTAGGTCAATTACAGGGAAACATTTGGCCAATGTGGTTCATCACGTTATCTGCGTTATCGGCCTAAGACTTCAGCAAATTCAGCTACTCATGCTAAGCAAGGTTTATGTAAGTTGTGTTAAGTGGTTTACTCTAGACACCTTTGGTTCAATATTCTTTAACTACAGCACAAAGAGGAGTGTTTCGCCTGCACCAGCGTTTGCCAAAGAGCAGAAATTCCTTAACATTGGTGACCAGGAAGCGTTTGCATTCCTTCTTCAGGTTACTGATAGGAAAAGAGCAAGCTTGACTTTACTGCCTGCCATTACTCCTTTAAAGCATTACAATCCCGGGTGTTCATACGGTTTGGGAATGGGCATTAACATAAAGAGGGGAGGCTGGCAAGACACACAAGCCATGCTCACAAAGTCCAGCCTCCGGGGCCAGGATACATGTGAGGGCGTCAGCACCTCCTCCTTGCTGAGAGAGAGAGCACCCAAAGCCACCAGGAGTGTTGTCCAAAACGCGGATTCGTTGCCCGGTGTGCAATAAGCCAATAATTACACGCTCAGCAGAGACATTGGCTTATTTAGCTCAGAGCTGCGCAAGCCTGGGTGCTCGGTGGTTTCCCACAAATCAAGCACCCGCCTCCAGCTTTTCAAGTAGCATCAAGACAAACACATTGCCAGGTTTGCAACTTTCCCTTTTGCACTGGTTGGTCAGGGATTTCTTCATTGCCCGGGTCCCGCCCCTGTCTCTCAAGGTCCTGAGGAGGAGATGGTCATTCCAGCAATTGACACTGCCCCAGCAGGGACAGCAGGTGTTATCTCCCAAGGTCCTGACGAGGAGGAGATAGTCCAGACCTCCTAATGAACACTGCTCCCGCAGTGAGAGGAGGCTTTGTCTCCCAGGCTCCTGGCGCCCAAGCAGGCCTTATTTCAAAGCCTTGACATCCTCCCTTTCGGAGTGTGAAGCGCAGGAATGCAACCTGCTTGTAACTCCCTCATTTTTCCAGCCTCCACCAGCTCCGGGGCCCTTTCTCACTGGACTAGGAGTGCGGCCTAAGGCTCCAGCAAATTCAGCTAGTCATGCTAAGCAAGTTTTATACAAGTTGTGCGAAGCGGCTACCTCTAGACAGCTTGAGTTCAATAATTGACAGTCCAGGTCCCAAGGTCTTCAGTTAGGGATACGTGGACCTCCAGTTCTTTTGCCAAATTGGCAATACGTACCTAGAAATAAAACATTTTGATTTAATGTTTCTTTTAGGGCTTTAGCAGTTCTAGGATGCCCGTGATTAAAGAATGCTTCTTTTCAGAAAATAGAAGTTATCCTAAACTACCTAGTTTGAACATTCTTTCTGAGCTTCCCAGGGTTGTCTTGTAACAGTTTCCCACAAATCAAGCACACCCCCCGCCTTTTCAAGTAGCATTTTTACAAACACATTGCAAGGTTTGCAACTTTCCCTTTTACACTGATTGGAGAGTAATGTACAGACAATTATACTACTGCTTACACACCAATTTACTACTACACATGCTCGGGGAGGGGTCTTCACCCGGGCGTGGGGCTTTTTGACCTGTGGGAGTGATTTTTTGTGTTTTATGGAGGACAGTTCAGTTAGGGATAGATGCACCTCCAATTCTTTTGCCAAACTGGCAACACGTACGGAGAAATACAGCATTTTGATGTAGTGTTTCTTTAGGGCTTTAGCAGGCAGAGTCCCAGCGGGGCGGGGGAGGAGAGCTGGGGCACAGGCTTGGCCCTGGAGCCCCCCCGCCTGTCAGCAGCTGCCCCCGGGCCAGCTCCAGAAGCGCAGAGCTGGCGCCGGCGCTGGGGCAGAGCGGCGGCAGCGGGGCGCGAAGGAGAGCAGCGAGCGAGGCCGGAGCAGGCGCTGGCGCGGAGCTGCCGAGCAGCGAGGCGAGCGCAGGGGCGCGAGCGTGTGGGCAGAGAGCCGGGCTGCCCCCGAGGGGCTCCTCGAGGGCGGCAGCAGCACCCCCGGCCGCCAGCATGCCCGGGCTGCCCGCACAGGGCGGCGCCGGCGCCGGCGCGCGGAGGGAGCGCGGGCCGCGGCGGGGGTGCGCGGCCCCCTGCGCCTCCCGCGCGGAGGGCGCCCCTGAGCTCACAGAGGGGCCCCGCGCTGCGCCGCGCCGCGCCCTGAGCTCACAGAGGGGCCCCGCGCTGCGCTGCGCTGCGTCGTGCTGCGCGGTGTTGCGCTGCGCTGCGCTGCGCTGCGCTGCGGTGCAGTGCGGGGCTCTGCGCTGCGTCGTGCTGCGGGGCGGTGCAGGGCGGGGTGCTGCAGGGCGGGGTTTTGCGCGGGGCTGTGCCGCGCCGCGCCCCGCAGACGCCGCTCCGCGCGCGCGTTGCTCGAGGGCGCCGGCGGGGGGCGGCTGCTGGCGCCGGGCAGCATGGTGCGAGCGCGGGGGGCGTCCGGCGCCGGGCGGCGCCTGCTGCTGCTGCTCGGGCTCCTGGCGGCGCTGCGTGCCCGGGACAGCCGGGCTGCTCCGCGGGCAGCGCCGGGCCCAGGTAGGGCGGGCGGGCGGGCGGCGCCGGAGGCGGAGGCGGAGGCGGAGGCGGCGCGGCAGGCTGGGGGCGGCGGGGCCGGCTGGCGAGCGGCCGGGGCGGCGGGAGGCGGCGTCGGGGGCCGGGAGCGGCTGGGCGAGGCTCGTGGGGCCGCGGGGAGGGGGGTGCGCTGGGGGGCGGCGGGGGCCGGGGGCGAGAGCTGTGCCTGGAGCGGCGCCTGGCGCTGGCTGACGGGAGCTGTTGTCCCCGCGGGCGGTTGCAGCGGTGCCCGGCGGCGATGGCGATCCAGCTGCGTGGCCGGACGCCGGCGCCGAGCCTCGCGGACAGGCTGGAGGTGAGTCCTCGGGGGACCTGAGCTTCCCTGGCAAGAGCAGAAGCGTGCCTTTCCTGGCGCCGCTTTGGCCTGGCGCTGGCCGGGGAGCTCTCGTGCCCCCGCAGCGCGAATGCTGCTTCGTGTCCTCCGGTGCTGAGGGTTGCCCCTTTGCAGAGCGCTGGCTTCCTTGGTGGAGGTTAGAGAGCTCCGCGGAAGAAGGGGCCGAGGGGCCGCGTGTTTGTTTGTCTTGGGGGTGCTTGGGGGCTGTCTGTGGCAATACATGATGAGAACTGCTCCCATCGGTGGTTGCTTACAGATGTGGCTGAAGCTGAGGATTATCCAGCTTCTCAGCTGCATCCCGTTGCCGAGCCTCCAGGTCTTCCCAGGGGTACGTAGTCAGTTTTTACTTCCCTGAAAGAACAAGAACTTTCCTTGTGCTATTTTGCTCCCATGAAATTGTGCTTCATACTTCCTCTGGGGTCCAAGGGCTTTACAGCCGCAGGGGAGTCCCAGGGGTAAGTTGTGAGCATTTCTTTCCTTTGAGAGCTGCCAGGCAAAAGGTCCTCTCTGCCCATCCACAGCTTTGGGACTATTGACCTACATATATGTCCCATGTGATGACGTGACCCCCCTTCCATTCATTACAACTGCTTTGTGAAGAAGTTGGTAGCAGCTTCTAAGGAAAACTTGCCACCTCTGTGTTGGGTTTCTGCTCTGCCTGTAGGCTTTGGTGATCCAGCATTTTGGCTGTTTCCTCTTCCTGACCCTCGGGACGATCCCCAGGGTAAGTACTGAATATGTATTTGCTTTGTAGAAGAAGCTTTTACGTTTCCAGCTTTTCCTGGTGGTGAGTGTAACTGAATAAGTCGTTGGCTGATGCTCAGAGGCACAGAAGAGCAGAGTGGGACTCGGGAGGCCTTGAGAGATGTGTCCCGGGGTGCTTTGCCTTGCAGGGTCTTTGTGCTGCTTCCAAAGCCTGCTGCAAAGCCAGCGGGCTTGCTGGGGTTGAGTTTACAGCTTGTGTGAACTCCGGGGTGTGCTTTCCCGCAGCAGCTCTGTGCCTGCTTAGATTTATGGCCATACGATGCCACTGCAGACACCCGCTAAGCGTTTGCAAGGTGCACATGAGCAGAAGTATGGTGTAATTATATGTTCCCCGTCATTCACCACCCTTCAAATCCGAAGTTGTTTATGGAAATACATGATGAGAACTGCTCCCATCTGTGTTTGGTTACAGATGTGGCTGTAGTTGAGGGTTCTCCAGTTTCTCAGCTGCATCCCGTTCTTGAGCCTGCAGGTCTTCCCAGGGGTATGTAATCAATTTTTATGTCCCTGGAAGAATAAGAACTTCCTATGTACTATTTTGTTCCTGTGAACTTGTACTTCCTACTTCCTCTGCAGGTGGTTCAAGCACTTCTGTGGAAGTATGTTGCAGCACATAATGAAAACTTGTCTTGTCTGTGTTTGCTTACAGGCCTTCCTGCAGGCAGGGGCCTTCCAGCTTCTCAGCTGGATCCTGTTTCTGAGCCTCAGGAGCATGCCAGGAGTAAGTGGTGGAGATGTATTCCCTTCCTGGGAGGAGCCTGTGGTTTCAGAGTTGTGTTCGTGGGCCGTGTAGCTTCAGTCCTTGGCCGAGGCTCATGCCTGCAAAAGAGCAGAGCGGGCTTTGGGAGGGCTTCAGAGATCTGCGGTGGGTGCTTTGCCTGGCTGCTCCAGCCTTGTGCTTTTCCAGTGCCTGCAGCAAAGCCAGCAGGCTTGTTGGGGTTGAGCTTAGAGCTCAGGTGAACTCCAGGGCATCCTTTCCCAGCATGCTTGGATTTGTAGCCACGTGGTGCCTGTGCAGGCACCCGATAAGTGTTTGCCAAAGACTCAGGAGCGGAAGGGCAAGACGAGTGCCTTGCTGTAATGAGACATTCCATGCTCATTCGCTACCATTCAAATCTGAAGCAGCATATGGAAATAGGTAACGAGAGCTCTGCTCGTCTCTTTGGTTGCAGATGTGGCCGCAGGAGATGGCTATGCAGCCTCTCGTCTGGATGGCCAGGCAGTGTCTGTGGGGAGTCGTACAGGTGAGTCGTGACTCTTTGCCTACTCTTTTGGGTTATTTGAAAGAAGCAGCATTTACTTGTGCGGATGTTGTTCATGTGCAATTTAACTTAATACTTTGTTTAGGTCCTCAGCGCAGAAAGTACAAGGCCCAGAGAGGAAAGTCGTCTGAGAAATATTCTAAACTCCTTCAGGACATCTTGAAGGACTTGGAGAGAGCAGCTGGTGGGTAGATTTCGCTCTGTGTTAAGGGAGATCATTGTAAACGTGAGGTTTTAGAAACAGCTATGGATAAGCTGTGGCTTACGCAGGAGAAAGGGATGGATCAGAGCCTCGCCGCAGTGACGCACCACGTCACACCTTGCAGGCATTGGCAAGCCGCAGAGCTTGTTGAGGGTCTCTTCTACAAGCGTGTTCTTCGCCGCGTTTGTTAACGTTAAGGTGCTAGAGTGTGGGAAGTGTCCTAAAGCAAGGCGGGAGCGGCTTTCTGAAGATGACTTTTGTCTCTGGTGTGTGGAGATGCTTGCAATTAGTCTCTGGGGAATCCCAGAGGTGAGGCGTGACTCTTGGTTTACTGTGAGAGGCGCCGTGTGCCTAGCCAAAGGTCAGGCAGGCCCCTCGGCCGCTGTGCGAATCTAGACCTACCCAGGGCATGGCAACATCCCTTTCAGTGCACTGGAGTTCCTTTACAAACACGTGTATTGCCCCAGGTATTCTACCCTTTTCTCCTCCGTGTGTAATTACAGATGTCCCTCAAGTCACTGAAGCTTCTGCAGCTTCTCAGGGGCTGGAGCCTCTGCTCGAGCCTCAGGGAGATCTCAGGGGTAAGTAGTCTGTCTTCCTTTCCTTTTGATTCTTCTATTAGTATTTTCTCTTTTTTCCTCTTTTATTGCCCTCCTGGGGAATCCAAGGTGCCCAGCACACATGCCCTCCCTGAAGCCCAGGGGCACAGGTAGGGGCAGCGCTGGTTCAGGCTTTCACTGGCCGGTGGGCTCTTGCCCCTGAGAAGTGTCAGTGAGCTTTCTTGTCCGCCGGTGCCAAGAGACCAGAATCAGCCATAATAACACCACGGCATGTAAAATTGCCTGGGAATCCCAAACACGCAGTGAGATTATCAGTCCTGCAGAAGCCAGGGATGTATGGGATTGTCTCCTTTCCTCCAGGCCTTGCTGGTGACAAAGATGCTGAGGCTGCAGCACGTTTGTGAATGCGCCCTGAACACAGTGGCAAGAGCTTGGGGCTCAGTGTACCGTATGTGACTGTTACGCGTACTGTGTGGTGGAGTTGGCATGATGAGCCTTGGTCCTCAGGAGGCCTTTTTCCCCAGCTGAACCGGCTACAGGTTTTTCCTGCCCTCTTTGAAGGAAAGGATTCAATGTCAACTTGCCAATTCTCAAAAAGGCACCAAGTGGCATGAGAATGAGAGGTTCCCATGCAATTGTCTCGTCTCCTCACCCGTACAGCAGGTGTTGCTGCCTGTATTGGTTATCTGGAAGATTTTGTGCACTTTGATTTTTCTCTACAAAGGACACATTGGGCTAGTGAGCAGGTGCCCACCCCGAAATGCCAGGTTTTGTTTCTGAGCTTTTTACTGAAGCCTTTTGAAAAGGATTGCCTCCTGAAGATACCATGCGGAAGTGATGAGGATCAGTTCCTTCTGATCAAGCTGTCTGGCTTTCTTTCCAAAGAGAATCATCAGGAGACCCTGGAGAAGGAGACCTTTCCGGCAGGAGGCAGTCACAGCCTGCCAGCCTCTGATGAAGAGAGAGAGGCAACTCAAGCAACAGGCATGCCAGGTACTTGCTGTCCATTGTCATCCGCTGTAGGAAATCAAAAGCCCTGTGTGTCTGCAGGCTCTTCCCTTGGGGCCTGCTACTGCACAGCATGTCAGCGGCCAAATGTTAAAGTCTTAGGGCATTGGAAGTGTTCTAAAGCAAGCCAGGAGCGGCTTTCTGAAGATGTTTTTTGCCTCTGGTGTGTGGAGATGATTGCAATTAGTGTGCCAGACATGTGCATATAAACCTTTGTGGGTCCTATGAGATAGCCTCACTTCCCACACCATGCAGCTCCCCGGGATTTCGGAGCTTTGCCGTTTGGGGAAGGAGGCAGTTTTAACCACATTGAGCGCAAGTTAGGAAACACGACTCTTAATCGACTAGACCTCCTGCCCTACCTGCATCTCAGAACTTGCAGGGAGTCCCCAGAGGCCCTAGGCACAAAAGGAGTACCAAGTGGGATCCCTGCTGTGAAAGGAGGTCCTAAATGATGCCCTGATTCACAGGCCGGGCAGGGGTTTGGAGGGAACCTCATGCCTCCTTCTGCATGCTGTGTGCCTGAGCAGTGCTGAGGCTTTACCTCTCTCTGATTCTTGACAGCGCTTCCAAGTGTGTCACAGCCCGGAGAAGCCCTGCACGACAGGAAATACGCCTTTTTTCCAAAGCACCGAGGTACTGAGCCGTCTTGCAGGGATGCCTAAGTGAGAGAGGAGTCCTGAAGACTGGGAGCATACGAGTGGTGTTTGGAAGACCAGAGGGCGAAGGAAGGGGAGGTGGTGCCTGTGCTGGAGAAAAGGCAAAGGGAGAGAGCCAGGTTCAGGTGTCGTCTTTGCCGCAGGCTGCCGCAGAGGTGCCCACCCTGGCTGCTGGGCTGAGCAGCGCAGCCAGCACCCACCATTTCGGTTGGAGCCGGGACGTGGTGTAGCCCGGAATAGCAGTGTCACTGGCTATGGAAGCAGGAGCCCAAGAGAGCCGGACTCTTTTCCCTTGGGGCAAGTGTGCTGACCTGGGAGGGAAGAGTCAGGGTGGCACTCCCTGGACCCGGGATGGCTTTTGTCCACGTCGCTCAGAGGAGTTACTGGTAAACCAGATGAGCACCCCTGTGTGCTCTCCTTCTGGCCTGATGAGTTTTGTTCAGTGGGCTGACTTGTCTCAAAGTGTCAAGAGGATGCCTCCGTGAAACAGCCCTTTTGAGCCTCAGAAGGGCGAGGGAGCACCAAAGGGATTGTGGGATGTGAAGGATTGCCAGAAAGGGAGAGCAAACCCCTCCAATTGGGAAACCTGGATTATGGCCATCCCAGAAGGTAAACAAGGCTGAGAGGCTAAAGAGAGACTCCAAAGCGTGCTGATTTGCAATGACCTGGGGACTTTGCTGCTACTGAAACCAAGCAAGTGTTGCCGTCCCCGAGATTTCCCTCCTTCAGAGATGCTAAGAAAGGGAAAAAGAAAATTTCCTGGGAATGTCAAACAGACTGTGAGATTATCAGCAGTGCAGAACACAGTAACATATGGCCTTGTGTAATTTCCTCCAGGTTTGGCTAGTGGGAGAAGTGCAGCTGCCGCAGAGCCAAAAGACATACAAAAGCATTGCACGGTACGCACTGCAACGGTCTTGGGTATCCTCTTGGCTGGAGCAGCGTTGTGTTGCCTAGTTATTTGGCTGATGAGGAGGAGGAAACGGTGAGTTCACTGTTTTTTTTCCCAAAATTCTGTATTAGACAGCTGCTATTAGTAAGGAAGAGTTTACAGATGTAGTCTTCTGGAGGGCAAAGTTAGCTGCTGACAGTACTCTGTTGAGATTTCTGGTGTAAGAATTTCTATTTGAGCCCTTAGTTCATAGCAATGAGTATTCTTTTCTGAAAGCCATTCTTACTGTTGCCAGTATTACCTAATACTGACACTGTTGCTAAAAGAGAAGACCCAGCCATAGACGAAGGCAAAGCCAAGTCAGGAAGAGAAACAAAGAAGGGCGAGATTGCCATAGCAAGTAAGAACTGCAGTAGCTACAGTCCACTCTGAGGGAATTTGGGAAGAGAAATCACCTTGTTATCTAATGCCATTAATTCCAAATGTGCTCCTCAGCCTAGCTGTCGGAGCAACTCAGGTGATGGTGATGACTTCTTCCCAGCTCTAGGCATGGCTCTGGGAAAGGACGCTGTAACATCTGAACCTGGACACTCCCAACGAGTGTGTTTTCAGTGCGGGCAGTGATTTTGTACTTTGGATACATATTGCGAAGAGCGTGTTAAGGGCATTCATGGCAGAAGAAGTTGTGATCTTGTTTCCTCGAGGATCCCCTGAGTAGTCGCTGTCAGTCAAATACTATAAGTTGAGTGTTGGTCTTTGTCAGGCACACTGCGAAGTGAGACTCTGCAGCTCTCCTAGATTCTGGCAGACTGTGCACGTACTTCAGTGTCTGCTGTTTCTCAAATGTAGATCCCCTTCCCAGCATGTGCAGAGAAGGCAGGTCAATGTGGTATGGGCCAAGAAGGACTTGAGAGGCCCCTGGGCTTGGGTGGCTGGTGCAGAGAAGCAAAACCAAAGCTGTGCGGGTGCAAGTGTGCCCTGTTTGCTACTTGTAGCTTTCCGTACCACGCTGCTGCTACTCAGGGGCAGGGTGCCAGGCCCCACGGGGGCTGCACGCCGCTCCCCCGGCACCCCCGCGTCAGCTGCGGCCCGGCCCAGCCAGGCGGCCGACGGGGCCCAGAGCTGCGGCCCTCGGAGCCCGTCCACGCCGCGGGGCTGCTGCAGCCCTGGCAGGTCCAGGCTCTCCTCTGCCCTGGGACCCACAGCCCGCCTGTCCTGAACAGCCACCTCTCCCCGCAGGAACCTCCGCGCAGCCCAGAGATCCAGACCAGATGCCGGCGGCCGCCTCTCGCGCCAGGACAACCGGCCCACCCGCCCCGGTGCTCCGGAGAGCCGGACGCAACACCAGCGGCCGCCACGCGCACCTGGAAGACCGGCCCGCCCACCCTGGCGCCCCAGAGAACCGGAGCCCTCACGCGCGGGCAGCCGCCCGCCCCGCCCGCCCCCCCCACGGCCCTCGCGGCCCCCCAGCACTGCCCCAGCACCTGGGCACCAGCAGACCGTGGCTGCAGCCCAGATGCAGCCGCTGCCACCCGCTGTGCCTGGTGCTGCCCGGCGCCCTCCCAAACCGCCTCCCCGGCCCCCCAGCCCCCTGCCTGCATTTCCCTCCTGCCCCCCTGGAAGCAGCTGGCTCTGGTCAAGACCCCGGTAGGGACTTTGGTCCAGTTGCTGAGGCAGCCAAGGATTATATAACAATAAATATTTAGAAACTACCCTGCTGCAGCAGAAGGGACACCAGTTTTCTTTTCTTCTTTTGGCAAAGTTAAATTCAAACCCAAATACTGCTACCTGTGTTACTTTTGTTTGCTTTGAGCCTCTGTTTCCTCCATCCCCAAGCTGTAAGGAGTAGAGCTGTGCACTGCTGGGGTTTAAAGAATGATGAGACTGCCCAAGCTTCTGAAGAAGCAGGGAGGTTTCCAGAGGCAGGGCTTTCCCTCCCCCAAGGGCTAAGGGGAGCTGGCAGGGATTTGAGAACCAGCAAGGCAGGGAATGAGTACAGAAAAGCTGGGGGGAGAAAACGCAGCATGAGAGAAGTGACTGCAGGAGGAGAGGGAAGTACTAAATCGTTGTTTTCACCCCCTTGCCAGAGAGCTCCACAGCAGAGAAGGCAGCTGCAGAAACCAGTCGCTCACACACTGCAGCGTCTCCAGCACACCCAGCTCAGCCTTTTAAGCAGAGCGGTGCCCTTGCCCTGCTGGGACTCCCCAGCCTGTCCTAGGGCTCCCAGGATGGGACTGCAGGGGAACTGCCCCTGCGCCACTGCCCCAAACCTGCCGGGCCACCCCGTAAGACTTTGGAGACCGCTCAGGACCCAAGCCACGCAAGCAGGACACCTCAACATGGTCCCAGGCTGCAGGAACAAGGCCGGCCAAACCAGCCTGAAACCACTGCTTGCTTCCAAAGGACCTGTTTGCGCTGGGCCGCTCCTACAGCAGCAACTAGCACCGCAGAACAGCAGAGGGGGGCAGTGGGTGCTGCGAACCCGGTGACATTTCTAAGGGGCAGCTGGCACAAGTGAGCAAGTTTTGGCAGCTCTGTGCACATGCAGAGGATGGGTTCTTGACATGCTTTCCTCCTCCTGCTCGCCTCTTCCTCTTGGGATGCACTTACACCCCTTGGCCCTACACAGAGACCAAAGGAGGAAGAGCAGCAGCGTCACATGATGCAAGAGACTCGCTGGGCCCAGGGAGGCCCCTGCCTAAACCACCATGTTCACACAAGCCAAGCATCGCCAGAGCAAGCCCGACACAAAGCCTCTGCTATTGCAGCTCTCAGTCCGCTCGGCGCCTGTGCAGCACGTGAGACCAGCCAAGGTGCGTTAATGACCTTTACAAAGCCTTTCAAAGCCAAGTTGCAGGAGTTGTTCTCACATTCTTCCTAGGAAGACAGCAATGTGAGGCTAACCCAGCAGGTGAGCCTCCCTCCAGCACCATACTTCCCACGGACAAGCAGTAGGGATACATAACACAGGACTGTTGAACTGAAATGGTTTTAGGCGGAGTTTGAGAGGCTGTCCTGAGAAAGCCCAGAGGCCAAGTTGGAGGGCAGGTGTGACGGGACTGGGGCATTCGTGACTCCGTCCCTTCTGCTCACCTACAGAAGGGGATGTCTTTGTTGCAGAAGGGTAGTGTCAAGATAACCATCAACGGCCTAATTCTCTGGTATGCAGATAGTCAACGTTCTGGAAGTAGGCAGATGTCTGGGGAGAGGAAGTCCTCTCTCCGGACAGCTGCCAAGGTGACTGTGCCACTCTAGGCGAGCACTGAGACTGCTACTGAAGCAATTCTGCGCTTTCCTGCAAGGCAGCACATGTCTTTGCCCACACACTCCCCTTTCTCGGGGGCACACACCCAGAGAAGCCCACGCTGGCCTCCTTTGGTCAGCAAGAGCTACAGGGGCCTGGCCAGCATCCTAACCCCCCGTGCTGTTGAACGTGCAGCCAAAACAGAACGCAGTGAGCAACGCAGCTTTTATCTGCAAACAACTGCTCCGCGGCAAAGCAGAAGAAATGCCTCCCGGCAAGGGGGAAATAGGAACACAGACCAAACTGCCTTCTGAGGAAAAACAAGTCCCTAACAATGGGAGATGGTTCCAGCTTGAAAACTCTGGGGTGGGGAAAATTAAACCGGTCACCTGCCCCCTCGTCTCAAAGGAGTCCGCAAGGGAGAACACCCAAGAACACTGGCTTGGAGTCAGAGGAGCGCTCACTGGGGACAGGGAAATGACAGGAAAGGAAATGGCATTTCCCAGGAAGAGGAAGGAAACGGAATCATGCCACGAAGTCCCTCAGACCAGCCCACTGCACAGGAGCCTCCTTCCCAGCCACCTCCAGAGGCAGAGGCGTTCTTTGCCTCCTCAAGTCTAACAGAGCCCACAGCAAAGTACCTCAGAGCTGAAGAGCAGCCTTGGCCTCTGCAAAGAAGGAGGCAACAAGCTCCGAGAAGAAACAAACACTGTGCCAGCGCCTGCACATCCAGACTTTCTTCCAAAGCCACCTCCCTGCCATTGGAAGCTTCAGTCCTGCAGGAAGAGAAGTATTTGCACCTCGGGCATATTAAACTCGTCTCCAGGAGGACAATTCACGTCAGAGCCTGGGAACCGACAGAATCCCCCTGCGTGCTAGTTATGGCCAGGCTTGCACAACTGAGCCCTTCACGCTCCCGTGATGTCATTGTAGAAGTCAGGGGACGCACAAGCCAAAACATGAGGAAAGACAGAAATACCATTTGCATAAAGCTGCCTCCCTGCCTGTGCACGTTCTTCTGGGCCACCGACTCTTTCCTCGCAGACCTTTCCTGCCTCCCCTGCACCCAAGCTTTTGCGACTCGGGAATCACTCAACATCAGCTTGACAGGGTCAGTGCTTCTGCTAGAAAACCCGGAGGGGCAGCTGGGCAGACTCAGCTCTGCTGCTCCACCACAGCCCACAAATCCCAAACCTACCAGAGGACAGGAAAAATGGAGGAAGCTCCCTGCCCTTCCTTTCTCCTTCCTGCCCTTCCCAAGGGTGATGTTGCCCTCATCACCAGGGCCACCAGCACTCACCCCTCTCTCAGAGAGACACGTCCAGGCCAATACCTTCTTGCCAGGACTACAAGCCATCACTTAACTAAACCACAGGTGTCCCAGTTCTTCAAAGCACACAGTGCTATGGAAAATTATGCTCGCCAGCCACCATAACAGGGTCCGACCCTAGGTTCCCGCTGAGAAGTTCAGAGCCAAATCAAAGCATATTTAATACAATTTAATGATGCATGTGCAGCAATTGCAGCTGGAGCTAGGTGCCTCCCAAGAGGCACCCCAAACAAAGAAATCCCTGGGCAATTATACCCTCACAAGCTAAGCTCCCCACACCCCATGCAAAGCTTCAGACCAATCACCATATCTGGCTCTGGGGGCTTCGTGTTCTTCGGTGGCTCCCACTGCTGTCTCTAGGCAGCCTGGTTTGCCTTATCTTTATTGTGGTGGCTTCTGCTGATGGACTTCGCTTCCTCGTAAGCTTCCTTATCTTTCCACCTTGCACCGGCCCTGGCGCCCTTCCTTACTGGACTAGCTGACAGTTCCTCATGTTATCTGAGTGCAGCCTAAGGCTTCAGCGCATTTAGCTACTCATGCTAAGCAAGGTTTATATAAGTTGCGCTAAGCTGTTACCTCTAGACAGTTCCAGCTCAATATTCTTTAACAGTCCTCCCTTTGTTTCTGGTAAGCATCCCTGCTAATCCTTTAGACAAGAGTTCTCAAAGGCTGTCAAGGCATACCATCACTTTCCATAATCTTATGTATAATATGATCATAAGTAATAGGCATAACATGGTTAAACTTAACACAACTACTCCTGGGTACAACACGTGAGTATGAATCCCTGTTGCAGTTGGTGATCATCCCAGAGGAGTTTCCCAACCATGATGTGCTCCGTCCTGCTTCACCCTTTCCAAGACGTCCTGTATCTCCTCTGTATCATGATGAGTGGCGATTAGAGCTTTTTGTCCATTGTTTTGGATGCGCTCTAGCAGCTGACGCAGCTCATCACGTTGCGGTAGTTTCTCCACCAATGTAAGATTCATTCCGATGGGGGTAAGCAGTCAAGCTTGACTCAGTGTGTAATTAGATTGTAACAATGGATAAGACGTACCAGGAGCTGAAGAACTAAGTTACCAACGCAACTATTTGAGTGATTACGTGTCTTTACAGCAATGTCCACTATGAATATAAGACTACAAAGGGTTCTCATACATACACAGCCTTTCCCAATATATACAAGTACAGTCTAACTTTAACAGCAAAATTGGAACATAGTATGACAGTATATGGCCTGTCCCATTTGGGTTTTAACTTGGATTTTCATAAAAATACTTTAACTAAAACTTCATCCCCAGGCTGTGTAACAGGCACTTGTATTTCAGGTGGTGGGGACTGATACCACTGAGCATATTTTTTAAGATTTTCAAACCTTTTTTGCATACTTAGATCACACTGGCTTAGTCGTTCATTTCCGTCTAACAGGCTGCTCTTAGCTGGAATAGAAGTCCCTCGTATAGCTAAAGGTCTCCCACAGAGAATTTCAGCTGGTGGTAGTCCTACGGGTTGTTCTGGAGCATTTCGTACGTCCCACAGAGCAAAGTTTAGGGCTTCTGGCCATTTTAGGCCACTGTGTGTGCATACCTTTGCGATTCTTTCGTCTAATGTCCTGTTCTTTTTGCAGCCACGTATATTCCTGCACTGGCCCAGACTTTCTGTACTTGCCTAGCTACCGCCTCTGCTCCCCCATGAGCTTTCTCGTGAAACCACCTAGCTGTAGGAACTGCATTTTGGGGAGAGGCAGAATTGGTTTTCCCCCTAATTGTCCATATTTGTTAAAGAATAGCGAACTGAAACTGTCTAGAGGTAGCCGCTTAGCACAACTTATATAAAACTTGCTTAGCATGAGTAGCTAAATTTGCTGAAGCCTTAGGCCGCACTTAGATAAAATAATGAACTTTTACTTAGTCCAGTAAGAAAAGGGCCTCAGAGCTGGTTCAAGCTAGGAAGATAAGGAAGTTACAAGCAGTCTGCATTCCTGCGTCTCACACTCCGAAAGGGAGGGTGTCTGCAGGAATGCGTCTCACACTCCGAAAGGGAGGGTGTCAAGGCTTTGAAGTAAGACCAGTGCAGGGCATTAGGACCTTGAGGGACAAAGCCTTAGCTCACTGCTGGGGCAGTGTTAATTGTTATGATTTAGAATCACCTCCTCCTCAGGACCTTGAGACACAACAGTAAGACCCCACAAAAACAGAGGTACAACCGTCAGCAGAGACTGCAAAAAACAAAAATAAGGAGAAAAACAGCTTACCTCAGAATGATGATGAGACCCAATGAGGAGCAGGAGACCCCAGACCAAAAAATTACTATTGGTCTAACTACCATGTGAGGGGTGGGAAATGTAAGTTGAAAAAACTATAATTGCCCAGGATTTGTTTATGTTAGGGTCCCTCTTCGGAGGCACCCAGCTCGAGCTGTAATTACTGCACGCGCGTCATTAATATTTAATTTGTTTTGATTTGGCTCCAAAATTTTTCTGCGGGAACCTAGGGTCGAGCCCTGTTATGGTGGCCGACAAGCCTAATTTCCATAACAATATTCCATCATCATCTTGTTCTACTTCCCTTTGTTCCCATTGTTTCTTCTCTTCCACGGAGCAGGCCTTCTCATACATGGTTCTGGGGTCTATGACATTTGGCCATTCACTTTGGTTCATCCTTGGAAGTGCCACCACACGGCCTCTCAGAGGTTCATGGGCTGCAGCCTTTGCAGCGGCGTCAGCTAAAGCATTTCCTTTACTGATTTCTGTAGTGTCTTTAGGATGGGCTGGGCAGTGTATTACAGCAATTTCTTTGGGCCTTTGGACTGCTTCCAGCCAATTACGTATTTCTTCTGCACTAGCTGTTTTCTTTCCTGATCATGTAAAAAAAAAAAAAATCCTCGTTTTTTCCATAACATCCCAGTTGCCTCACATATCCCAAAGGCATATCGAGAGGCACTGTAGATGTCAACTTGCTTCCTTTTCCTAGGTGCCCTGCACGTGTCAAGGCTACTAGTTCTGCGCCTTGCACACTCATTCATGTGGGAAGCAGTTCGGCCTCCATTACTCGTTTTTGGCTGACTACAGCACACCCAGTTTGACGTTGTCCATGTGGGTAGCAGGATGAGCTGTTTACAAATAGAACCAGATCCGGTTTTTGCAAAGGAACATCAGTTAAATGGGTTCTCGGCTTACTGGAAGTGTGCATTACCTGCTCACATTGGTGATGTTTTTCTCCATCATCAGGCAGAGGTATTAGAGTTGCTGGATTCAGGGTATTGCATCTTTTTAGGACTACATTATCTGCCATGAGGAGGATCAGTTCGTATCTGTGTGCCCGTTGTGGCCATAATGCCTGGGTCGCATATCGTTTAATAGTATCTCCACTTTGTGCGGCACATGAACTGTGACAGGGTGCCCCAGAATGAGAGGGCGGCTTCTCTCTCCCTATTGCCGCTGTTGCTGCCACCGATTTGGTGCAGGATGGCGCCCCTGCTGCAACCAAATCTAGCTGAGCAGAATATGCTACCGGTCTCTGGTGGGGGTCCTACTTTTTGCCTCATTACTCTGCTGGCAATCCCCTTACGTTCATGTACCTATAAATTGAAGGGCTTTGTATATTCTGGGAGCCCGAGAGCAGGCGCGGATGCCAAAGCTCCTTTCATAGTTCTAAAAGCTTGCTCTCTTTCGAGGCCCCACGCAATGGGTTCTGCTGCTTCATTTCTAGTGGCCTCTGTCAGGGGTTTTGCTAATTCTCCCAACCCAGGAACCCATGGTCTGCAACAATCCCCCAGATCCAAGGAATCCTCCTAACTGTTTCTGTGTTACTGCACGGGGGAGTTTTATGATAGCATTTACTCTCTCTGGGTCTCTGGGAGTCGTTGCCCTTCTCTTAGAATGAACCCCAAGTACTCTACCTCTTTTTGACACAGCTGGAGTTTAGACGGAGATGCCCGGTGACCCTTTTTCTGTTAAAGTAGGACACAGATATGCAGAGTCCATTATACAGGTATCCTCATCCTTACTCGCTATCAGTAAACCATCTACATATTGCCTGAGAGTTGACCCACCCGGTAATTCTACATCTTTTAAATCATTCCTTAACACTTGTGAGGAAAGGGTGGGAGAGCCAGTGAACCCTTGTGGGAGGTGTGTCCACGTCCGCTGTTGCCCTTTCCATGTAAAGGCGAACAAGGGTTGACTACTTTCCTCAAGCGGGATCCTAAAGAAAGCAGCAGTTAGGTCAATTACAGGGAAACATTTTGCCCAACGTGGCATTTGTAAAAGCACTGTGGAAGGATCAGGCACTACTGGGGGAGGGGTCACCACACGTTGATCGATTGCTCGCAAATCTTGGACAAACTGGTATTCTGGATCGCCATCAGAATCCCGCCCGTGCTTTTTAACTGGCACAATCGGAGTGTTGTATGGGGATTCACAGACCCTAAGGAGACCCAGTTTTACATCGTGATCCGTTTGCTTTCAGATACTCTTCTTGGCTTCTTTGGGGGTAGGGTATCGTTTAACCGTGGCAGGCAATCCCCCCTTTGCTTTTATCGAGACTCAGCTAGCTGATTTCAACAGTCCACCATCCATTCCTCAAGAGCTCCATAACTTCCCAGGAACTGATTCTAAACCTATGGGAATTTGCAGATTAGTTGTCTCTGGCTCTGGTGTCTCAGCCACAACACATGAGCCCATTAGTACTAATTTTATCCCTCCCGGCTGTATATTTTATCCCTCCTGGCTGTAAGCAGATCTGAGTATCCAAGGCTTGCGGGAGATCTCTCCCTAAAAGGCAAGAGGGTGAATCTGTGGAAATCATGAAGTGTCCCCACACTCCTTTACCTCCAACAGTGAGCAATAAGGGCTTAGTTAACGCTCATTTGCCTTTTCCCATCTCTCCTTGTACTATTATTTCATCTGACGATTTGCATCCTTTAGGCTCAAAACTCAAAAGGGAAAGAGTAGCTCCGGTATCCACTAGATAGGGCACTTCTAGACCTTCTAGACTTGCCACTATCTGCCCCCTGACATCCAAATCTATATCCCAGGAATTTACCCCAATTTCCACAGGATTCACTGTTCACTCCTGATGATCAAAGGCTCCCTGCGGCGGCCATCCTTCTGCCGGGTTACCCTCCTTAGTCACCAACGGCCAATCCTCCTGACATACTTGGATCAACCCTTTTTTCCTTTGATTCTTACTACCATCAGTCTTACTCCAGTTTTGCAAAATTTCAGCCAAGGGCCACCCCTTCTCTAGGCCAGAATTATTTCCCACATTGAGTTCCTGAAAAGTGCATCCTATGGTGATCAGATATGCCTTTTTTTTCTTTTTCTTTCCTCTCCCCCCCACAATACCTGCCTGCAGCTGCTGTGATCACACACTCTCTCTCTCTCTCTCGGAACCGCACTCACACCACCCGAGGCTTTGACTGCTAGGACTGCAGTCCCGTCGCAGTGGGCAGCTTTAGCAGCCGACGGGTGCCCCCTTCGCTTCCCAGGTTATACGCACTCACACACTCACAGGACTGTTCACACTCACACCAGTCACAGCGACTCCAGATTTCTGTCTCTACAGTCTGGCGGTGCGCCTTACGCTGACCCGGCTGCGCACTCCCCGTTCCGGCCGGATCGAGACGGGACTCGAATCCACTCAAGGAAGCGGCAGTTAGGTCAATTACAGGGAAACATTTGGCCAATGTGGTTCATCACGTTATCTGCGTTATCGGCCTAAGATTTCAGCAAATTCAGCTACTCATGCTAAGCAAGGTTTATGTAAGTTGTGTTAAGTGGTTTACTCTAGACACCTTTGGTTCAATATTCTTTAACTACAGCACAAAGAGGAGTGTTTCGCCTGCACCAGCGTTTGCCAAAGAGCAGAAATTCCTTAACATTGGTGACCAGGAAGCGTTTGCATTCCTTCTTCAGGTTACTGATAGGAAAAGAGCAAGCTTGACTTTACTGCCTGCCATTACTCCTTTAAAGCATTACAATCCCGGGTGTTCATACGGTTTGGGAATGGGCATCAACATAAAGAGGGGAGGCTGGCAAGACACACAAGCCATGCTCACAAAGCCCAGCCTCCGGGGCCAGGATACATGTGAGGGCGTCAGCACCTCCTCCTTGCTGAGAGAGAGAGCACCCAAAGCCACCAGGAGTGTTGTCCAAAACGCGGATTCGTTGCCCGGTGTGCAATAAGCCAATAATTACACGCTCAGCAGAGACATTGGCTTATTTAGCTCAGAGCTGCGCAAGCCTGGGTGCTCGGTGGTTTCCCACAAATCAAGCACCCGCCTCCAGCTTTTCAAGTAGCATCAAGACAAACACATTGCCAGGTTTGCAACTTTCCCTTTTGCACTGGTTGGTCAGGGATTTCTTCATTGCCCGGGTCCCGCCCCTGTCTCTCAAGGTCCTGAGGAGGAGATGGTCATTCCAGCAATTGACACTGCCCCAGCAGGGACAGCAGGTGTTATCTCCCAAGGTCCTGACGAGGAGGAGATAGTCCAGACCTCCTAATGAACACTGCTCCCGCAGTGAGAGGAGGCTTTGTCTCCCAGGCTCCTGGCGCCCAAGCAGGCCTTATTTCAAAGCCTTGACATCCTCCCTTTCGGAGTGTGAAGCGCAGGAATGCAACCTGCTTGTAACTCCCTCATTTTTCCAGCCTCCACCAGCTCCGGGGCCCTTTCTCACTGGACTAGGAGTGCGGCCTAAGGCTCCAGCAAATTCAGCTAGTCATGCTAAGCAAGTTTTATACAAGTTGTGCGAAGCGGCTACCTCTAGACAGCTTGAGTTCAATAATTGACAGTCCAGGTCCCAAGGTCTTCAGTTAGGGATACGTGGACCTCCAGTTCTTTTGCCAAATTGGCAATACGTACCTAGAAATAAAACATTTTGATTTAATGTTTCTTTTAGGGCTTTAGCAGTTCTAGGATGCCCTTGATTAAAGAATGCTTCTTTTCAGAAAATAGAAGTTATCCTAAACTACCTAGTTTGAACATTCTTTCTGAGCTTCCCAGGGCTGTCTTGTAACAGTTTCCCACAAATCAAGCACACTCCCCCGCCTTTTCAAGTAGCATTTTTACAAACACATTGCAAGGTTTGCAACTTTCCCTTTTACACTGATTGGAGAGTAATGTACAGACAATTATACTACTGCTTACACACCAATTTACTACTACACATGCTCGGGGAAGGGTCTTCACCCGGGCGTGGGGCTTTTGGACCTGTGGGAGTGATTTTTTGTGTTTTATGGAGGACAGTTCAGTTAGGGATAGATGCACCTCCAATTCTTTTGCCAAACTGGCAACACGTACGGAGAAATACAGCATTTTGATGTAGTGTTTCTTTAGGGCTTTAGCAGGCAGAGTCCCAGCGGGGCGGGGGAGGAGAGCTGGGGCACAGGCTTGGCCCTGGAGCCCCCCCGCCTGTCAGCAGCTGCCCCCGGGCCAGCTCCAGAAGCGCAGAGCTGGCGCCGGCGCTGGGGCAGAGCGGCGGCAGCGGGGCGCGAAGGAGAGCAGCGAGCGAGGCCGGAGCAGGCGCTGGCGCGGAGCTGCCGAGCAGCGAGGCGAGCGCAGGGGCGCGAGCGTGTGGGCAGAGAGCCGGGCTGCCCCCGAGGGGCTCCTCGAGGGCGGCAGCAGCACCCCCGGCCGCCAGCATGCCCGGGCTGCCCGCACAGGGCGGCGCCGGCGCCGGCGCGCGGAGGGAGCGCGGGCCGCGGCGGGGGTGCGCGGCCCCCTGCGCCTCCCGCGCGGAGGGCGCCCCTGAGCTCACAGAGGGGCCCCGCGCTGCGCCGCGCCGCGCCCTGAGCTCACAGAGGGGCCCCGCGCTGCGCTGCGCTGCGTCGTGCTGCGCGGTGTTGCGCTGCGCTGCGCTGCGCTGCGCTGCGGTGCAGTGCGGGGCTCTGCGCTGCGTCGTGCTGCGGGGCGGTGCAGGGCGGGGTGCTGCAGGGCGGGGTTTTGCGCGGGGCTGTGCCGCGCCGCGCCCCGCAGACGCCGCTCCGCGCGCGCGTTGCTCGAGGGCGCCGGCGGGGGGCGGCTGCTGGCGCCGGGCAGCATGGTGCGAGCGCGGGGGGCGTCCGGCGCCGGGCGGCGCCTGCTGCTGCTGCTCGGGCTCCTGGCGGCGCTGCGTGCCCGGGACAGCCGGGCTGCTCCGCGGGCAGCGCCGGGCCCAGGTAGGGCGGGCGGGCGGGCGGCGCCGGAGGCGGAGGCGGAGGCGGAGGCGGCGCGGCAGGCTGGGGGCGGCGGGGCCGGCTGGCGAGCGGCCGGGGCGGCGGGAGGCGGCGTCGGGGGCCGGGAGCGGCTGGGCGAGGCTCGTGGGGCCGCGGGGAGGGGGGTGCGCTGGGGGGCGGCGGGGGCCGGGGGCGAGAGCTGTGCCTGGAGCGGCGCCTGGCGCTGGCTGACGGGAGCTGTTGTCCCCGCGGGCGGTTGCAGCGGTGCCCGGCGGCGATGGCGATCCAGCTGCGTGGCCGGACGCCGGCGCCGAGCCTCGCGGACAGGCTGGAGGTGAGTCCTCGGGGGACCTGAGCTTCCCTGGCAAGAGCAGAAGCGTGCCTTTCCTGGCGCCGCTTTGGCCTGGCGCTGGCCGGGGAGCTCTCGTGCCCCCGCAGCGCGAATGCTGCTTCGAGTCCTCCGGCGCTGAGGGTTGCCCCTTTGCAGAGCGCTGGCTTCCTTGGTGGAGCTTAGAGAGCTCCGCGGAAGAAGGGGCCGAGGGGCCGCGTGTTTGTTTGTCTTGGGGGTGCTTGGGGGCTGTCTGTGGCAATACATGATGAGAACTGCTCCCATCGGTGGTTGCTTACAGATGTGGCTGAAGCTGAGGATTATCCAGCTTCTCAGCTGCATCCCGTTGCCGAGCCTCCAGGTCTTCCCAGGGGTACGTAGTCAGTTTTTACTTCCCTGAAAGAACAAGAACTTTCCTTGTGCTATTTTGCTCCCATGAAATTGTGCTTCATACTTCCTCTGGGGTCCAAGGGCTTTACAGCCGCAGGGGAGTCCCAGGGGTAAGTTGTGAGCATTTCTTTCCTTTGAGAGCTGCCAGGCAAAAGGTCCTCTCTGCCCATCCACAGCTTTGGGACTATTGACCTACATATATGTCCCATGTGATGACGTGACCCCCCTTCCATTCATTACAACTGCTTTGTGAAGAAGTTGGTAGCAGCTTCTAAGGAAAACTTGCCACCTCTGTGTTGGGTTTCTGCTCTGCCTGTAGGCTTTGGTGATCCAGCATTTTGGCTGTTTCCTCTTCCTGACCCTCGGGACGATCCCCAGGGTAAGTACTGAATATGTATTTGCTTTGTAGAAGAAGCTTTTACGTTTCCAGCTTTTCCTGGTGGTGAGTGTAACTGAATAAGTCGTTGGCTGATGCTCAGAGGCACAGAAGAGCAGAGTGGGACTCGGGAGGCCTTGAGAGATGTGTCCCGGGGTGCTTTGCCTTGCAGGGTCTTTGTGCTGCTTCCAAAGCCTGCTGCAAAGCCAGCGGGCTTGCTGGGGTTGAGTTTACAGCTTGTGTGAACTCCGGGGTGTGCTTTCCCGCAGCAGCTCTGTGCCTGCTTAGATTTATGGCCATACGATGCCACTGCAGACACCCGCTAAGCGTTTGCAAGGTGCACATGAGCAGAAGTATGGTGTAATTATATGTTCCCCGTCATTCACCACCCTTCAAATCCGAAGTTGTTTATGGAAATACATGATGAGAACTGCTCCCATCTGTGTTTGGTTACAGATGTGGCTGTAGTTGAGGGTTCTCCAGTTTCTCAGCTGCATCCCGTTCTTGAGCCTGCAGGTCTTCCCAGGGGTATGTAATCAATTTTTATGTCCCTGGAAGAATAAGAACTTCCTATGTACTATTTTGTTCCTGTGAACTTGTACTTCCTACTTCCTCTGCAGGTGGTTCAAGCACTTCTGTGGAAGTATGTTGCAGCACATAATGAAAACTTGTCTTGTCTGTGTTTGCTTACAGGCCTTCCTGCAGGCAGGGGCCTTCCAGCTTCTCAGCTGGATCCTGTTTCTGAGCCTCAGGAGCATGCCAGGAGTAAGTGGTGGAGATGTATTCCCTTCCTGGGAGGAGCCTGTGGTTTCAGAGTTGTGTTCGTGGGCCGTGTAGCTTCAGTCCTTGGCCGAGGCTCATGCCTGCAAAAGAGCAGAGCGGGCTTTGGGAGGGCTTCAGAGATCTGCGGTGGGTGCTTTGCCTGGCTGCTCCAGCCTTGTGCTTTTCCAGTGCCTGCAGCAAAGCCAGCAGGCTTGTTGGGGTTGAGCTTAGAGCTCAGGTGAACTCCAGGGCATCCTTTCCCAGCATGCTTGGATTTGTAGCCACGTGGTGCCTGTGCAGGCACCCGATAAGTGTTTGCCAAAGACTCAGGAGCGGAAGGGCAAGACGAGTGCCTTGCTGTAATGAGACATTCCATGCTCATTCGCTACCATTCAAATCTGAAGCAGCATATGGAAATAGGTAACGAGAGCTCTGCTCGTCTCTTTGGTTGCAGATGTGGCCGCAGGAGATGGCTATGCAGCCTCTCGTCTGGATGGCCAGGCAGTGTCTGTGGGGAGTCGTACAGGTGAGTCGTGACTCTTTGCCTACTCTTTTGGGTTATTTGAAAGAAGCAGCATTTACTTGTGCGGATGTTGTTCATGTGCAATTTAACTTAATACTTTGTTTAGGTCCTCAGCGCAGAAAGTACAAGGCCCAGAGAGGAAAGTCGTCTGAGAAATATTCTAAACTCCTTCAGGACATCTTGAAGGACTTCGAGAGAGCAGCTGGTGGGTAGATTTCGCTCTGTGTTAAGGGAGATCATTGTAAACGTGAGGTTTTAGAAACAGCTATGGATAAGCTGTGGCTTACGCAGGAGAAAGGGATGGATCAGAGCCTCGCCGCAGTGACGCACCACGTCACACCTTGCAGGCATTGGCAAGCCGCAGAGCTTGTTGAGGGTCTCTTCTACAAGCGTGTTCTTCGCCGCGTTTGTTAACGTTAAGGTGCTAGAGTGTGGGAAGTGTCCTAAAGCAAGGCGGGAGCGGCTTTCTGAA
This sequence comes from Dromaius novaehollandiae, assembly GCF_036370855.1. Classification (NCBI taxonomy): domain Eukaryota; kingdom Metazoa; phylum Chordata; class Aves; order Casuariiformes; family Dromaiidae; genus Dromaius; species Dromaius novaehollandiae. Next base: position 646,996 of record NC_088117.1, read on the forward strand.
GATGACTTTTGTCTCTGGTGTGTGGAGATGCTTGCAATTAGTCTCTGGGGAATCCCAGAGGTGAGGCGTGACTCTTGGTTTACTGTGAGAGGCGCCGTGTGCCTAGCCAAAGGTCAGGCAGGCCCCTCGGCCGCTGTGCGAATCTAGACCTACCCAGGGCATGGCAACATCCCTTTCAGTGCACTGGAGTTCCTTTACAAACACGTGTATTGCCCCAGGTATTCTACCCTTTTCTCCTCCGTGTGTAATTACAGATGTCCCTCAAGTCACTGAAGCTTCTGCAGCTTCTCAGGGGCTGGAGCCTCTGCTCGAGCCTCAGGGAGATCTCAGGGGTAAGTAGTCTGTCTTCCTTTCCTTTTGATTCTTCTATTAGTATTTTCTCTTTTTTCCTCTTTTATTGCCCTCCTGGGGAATCCAAGGTGCCCAGCACACATGCCCTCCCTGAAGCCCAGGGGCACAGGTAGGGGCAGCGCTGGTTCAGGCTTTCACTGGCCGGTGGGCTCTTGCCCCTGAGAAGTGTCAGTGAGCTTTCTTGTCCGCCGGTGCCAAGAGACCGGAATCAGCCATAATAACACCACGGCATGTAAAATTGCCTGGGAATCCCAAACACGCAGTGAGATTATCAGTCCTGCAGAAGCCAGGGATGTATGGGATTGTCTCCTTTCCTCCAGGCCTTGCTGGTGACAAAGATGCTGAGGCTGCAGCACGTTTGTGAATGCGCCCTGAATACAGTGGCAAGAGCTTGGGGCTCAGTGTACCGTATGTGACTGTTACGCGTACTGTGTGGTGGAGTTGGCATGATGAGCCTTGGTCCTCAGGAGGCCTTTTTCCCCAGCTGAACCGGCTACAGGTTTTTCCTGCCCTCTTTGAAGGAAAGGATTCAATGTCAACTTGCCAATTCTCAAAAAGGCACCAAGTGGCATGAGAATGAGAGGTTCCCATGCAATTGTCTCGTCTCCTCACCCGTACAGCAGGTGTTGCTGCCTGTATTGGTTATCTGGAAGATTTTGTGCACTTTGATTTTTCTCTACAAAGGACACATTGGGCTAGTGAGCAGGTGCCCACCCCGAAATGCCAGGTTTTGTTTCTGAGCTTTTTACTGAAGCCTTTTGAAAAGGATTGCCTCCTGAAGATACCATGCGGAAGTGATGAGGATCAGTTCCTTCTGATCAAGCTGTCTGGCTTTCTTTCCAAAGAGAATCATCAGGAGACCCTGGAGAAGGAGACCTTTCCGGCAGGAGGCAGTCACAGCCTGCCAGCCTCTGATGAAGAGAGAGAGGCAACTCAAGCAACAGGCATGCCAGGTACTTGCTGTCCATTGTCATCCGCTGTAGGAAATCAAAAGCCCTGTGTGTCTGCAGGCTCTTCCCTTGGGGCCTGCTACTGCACAGCATGTCAGCGGCCAAATGTTAAAGTCTTAGGGCATTGGAAGTGTTCTAAAGCAAGCCAGGAGCGGCTTTCTGAAGATGTTTTTTGCCTCTGGTGTGTGGAGATGATTGCAATTAGTGTGCCAGACATGTGCATATAAACCTTTGTGGGTCCTATGAGATAGCCTCACTTCCCACACCATGCAGCTCCCTGGGATTTCGGAGCTTTGCCGTTTGGGGAAGGAGGCAGTTTTAACCACATTGAGCGCAAGTTAGGAAACACGACTCTTAATCGACTAGACCTCCTGCCCCACCTGCATCTCAGAACTTGCAGGGAGTCCCCAGAGGCCCTAGGCACAAAAGGAGTACCAAGTGGGATCCCTGCTGTGAAAGGAGGTCCTAAATGATGCCCTGATTCACAGGCCGGGCAGGGGTTTGGAGGGAACCTCATGCCTCCTTCTGCATGCTGTGTGCCTGAGCAGTGCTGAGGCTTTACCTCTCTCTGATTCTTGACAGCGCTTCCAAGTGTGTCACAGCCCGGAGAAGCCCTGCACGACAGGAAATACGCCTTTTTTCCAAAGCACCGAGGTACTGAGCAGTCTTGCAGGGATGCCTAAGTGAGAGAGGAGTCCTGAAGACTGGGAGCATACGAGTGGTGTTTGGAAGACCAGAGGGCGAAGGAAGGGGAGGTGGTGCCTGTGCTGGAGAAAAGGCAAAGGGAGAGAGCCAGGTTCAGGTGTCGTCTTTGCCGCAGGCTGCCGCAGAGGTGCCCACCCTGGCTGCTGGGCTGAGCAGCGCAGCCAGCACCCACCATTTCGGTTGGAGCCGGGACGTGGTGTAGCCCGGAATAGCAGTGTCACTGGCTATGGAAGCAGGAGCCCAAGAGAGCCGGACTCTTTTCCCTTGGGGCAAGTGTGCTGACCTGGGAGGGAAGAGTCAGGGTGGCACTCCCTGGACCCGGGATGGCTTTTGTCCACGTCGCTCAGAGGAGTTACTGGTAAACCAGATGAGCACCCCTGTGTGCTCTCCTTCTGGCCTGATGAGTTTTGTTCAGTGGGCTGACTTGTCTCAAAGTGTCAAGAGGATGCCTCCGTGAAACAGCCCTTTTGAGCCTCAGAAGGGCGAGGGAGCACCAAAGGGATTGTGGGATGTGAAGGATTGCCAGAAAGGGAGAGCAAACCCCTCCAATTGGGAAGCCTGGATTATGGCCATCCCAGAAGGTAAACAAGGCTGAGAGGCTAAAGAGAGACTCCAAAGCGTGCTGATTTGCAATGACTTGGGGACTTTGCTGCTACTGAAACCAAGCAAGTGTTGCCGTCCCCGAGATTTCCCTCCTTCAGAGATGCTAAGAAAGGGAAAAAGAAAATTTCCTGGGAATGTCAAACAGACTGTGAGATTATCAGCAGTGCAGAACACAGTAACATATGGCCTTGTGTAATTTCCTCCAGGTTTGGCTGGTGGGAGAAGTGCAGCTGCCGCAGAGCCAAAAGACATACGAAAGCATTGCACGGTACGCACTGCAACGGTCTTGGGTATCCTCTTGGCTGGAGCAGCGTTGTGTTGCCTAGTTATTTGGCTGATGAGGAGGAGGAAACGGTGAGTTTTTTTCCCCAAAATTCTGTATTAGACAGCTGCTATTAGTAAGGAAGAGTTTACAGATGTAGTCTTCTGGAGGGCAAAGTTAGCTGCTGACAGTACTCTGTTGAGATTTCTGGTGTAAGAATTTCTATTTGAGCCCTTAGTTCATAGCAATGAGTATTCTTTTCTGAAAGCCATTCTTACTGTTGCCAGTATTACCTAATACTGACACTGTTGCTAAAAGAGAAGACCCAGCCATAGACGAAGGCAAAGCCAAGTCAGGAAGAGAAACAAAGAAGGGCGAGATTGCCATAGCAAGTAAGAACTGCAGTAGCTACAGTCCACTCTGAGGGAATTTGGGAAGAGAAATCACCTTGTTATCTAATGCCATTAATTCCAAATTAGTCTAGCTGTCAGAGCAACTCAGGTGATGGTGATGACTCCTTCCCAGCTCTAGGCATGGCTCTGGGAAAGGACGCTGTAACATCTGAACCTGGACACTCCCAACGAGTGTGTTTTCAGCGCAGGCAGTGATTTTGTACTTTGGATACATATTGCAAAGAGCGTGTTAAGGGCATTCATGGCAGAAGAAGTTGTGATCTTGTTTCCTCGAGGATCCCCTGAGTAGTCGCTGTCAGTCAAATACTATAAGTTGAGTGTTGGTCTTTGTCAGGCACACTGCGAAGTGAGACTCTGCAGCTCTCCTAGATTCTGGCAGACTGTGCACGTACTTCAGTGTCTGCTGTTTCTCAGACGTAGATCCCCTTCCCAGCATGTGCAGAGAAGGCAGGTCAATGTGGTATGGGCCAAGAAGGACTTGAGAGGCCCCTGGGCTTGGGTGGCTGGTGCAGAGAAGCAAAACCAAAGCTGTGCGGGTGCAAGTGTGCCCTGTTTGCTACTTGTAGCTTTCAGTACCACGCTGCTGCTACTCAGGGGCAGGGTGCCAGGCCCCACGGGGGCTGCACGCCGCTCCCCCGGCACCCCCGCGTCAGCTGCGGCCCGGCCCAGCCAGGCGGCCGACGGGGCCCAGAGCTGCGGCCCTCGGAGCCCGTCCACGCCGCGGGGCTGCTGCAGCCCTGGCAGGTCCAGGCTCTCCTCTGCCCTGGGACCCACAGCCCGCCTGTCCTGAACAGCCACCTCTCCCCGCAGGAACCTCCGCGCAGCCCAGAGATCCAGACCAGATGCCGGCGGCCGCCTCTCGCGCCAGGACAACCGGCCCACCCGCCCCGGTGCTCCGGAGAGCCGGACGCAACACCAGCGGCCGCCACGCGCACCTGGAAGACCGGCCCGCCCACCCTGGCGCCCCAGAGAACCGGAGCCCTCACGCGCGGGCAGCCGCCCGCCCCGCCCGCCCCCCCCACGGCCCTCGCGGCCCCCCAGCACTGCCCCAGCACCTGGGCACCAGCAGACCGTGGCTGCAGCCCAGATGCAGCCGCTGCCACCCGCTGTGCCTGGTGCTGCCCGGCGCCCTCCCAAACCGCCTCCCCGGCCCCCCAGCCCCCTGCCTGCATTTCCCTCCTGCCCCCCTGGAAGCAGCTGGCTCTGGTCAAGACCCCGGTAGGGACTTTGGTCCAGTTGCTGAGGCAGCCAAGGATTATATAACAATAAATATTTAGAAACTACCCTGCTGCAGCAGAAGGGACACCAGTTTTCTTTTCTTCTTTTGGCAAAGTTAAATTCAAACCCAAATACTGCTACCTGTGTTACTTTTGTTTGCTTTGAGCCTCTGTTTCCTCCATCCCCAAGCTGTAAGGAGTAGAGCTGTGCACTGCTGGGGTTTAAAGAATGATGAGACTGCCCAAGCTTCTGAAGAAGCAGGGAGGTTTCCAGAGGCAGGGCTTTCCCTCCCCCAAGGGCTAAGGGGAGCTGGCAGGGATTTGAGAACCAGCAAGGCAGGGAATGAGTACAGAAAAGCTGGGGGGAGAAAACGCAGCATGAGAGAAGTGACTGCAGGAGGAGAGGGAAGTACTAAATCGTTGTTTTCACCCCCTTGCCAGAGAGCTCCACAGCAGAGAAGGCAGCTGCAGAAACCAGTCGCTCACACACTGCAGCGTCTCCAGCACACCCAGCTCAGCCTTTTAAGCAGAGCGGTGCCCTTGCCCTGCTGGGACTCCCCAGCCTGTCCTAGGGCTCCCAGGATGGGACTGCAGGGGAACTGCCCCTGCGCCACTGCCCCAAACCTGCCGGGCCACCCCGTAAGACTTTGGAGACCGCTCAGGACCCAAGCCACGCAAGCAGGACACCTCAACATGGTCCCAGGCTGCAGGAACAAGGCCGGCCAAACCAGCCTGAAACCACTGCTTGCTTCCAAAGGACCTGTTTGCGCTGGGCCGCTCCTACAGCAGCAACTAGCACCGCAGAACAGCAGAGGGGGGCAGTGGGTACTGCGAACCCGGTGACATTTCTAAGGGGCAGCTGGCACAAGTGAGCAAGTTTTGGCAGCTCTGTGCACATGCAGAGGATGGGTTCTTGACATGCTTTCCTCCTCCTGCTCGCCTCTTCCTCTTGGGATGCACTTACACCCCTTGGCCCTACACAGAGACCAAAGGAGGAAGAGCAGCAGCGTCACATGATGCAAGAGACTCGCTGGGCCCAGGGAGGCCCCTGGCTAAACCACCATGTTCACACAAGCCAAGCATCGCCAGAGCAAGCCCGACACAAAGCCTCTGCTATTGCAGCTCTCAGTCCGCTCGGCACCTGTGCAGCACGTGAGACCAGCCAAGGTGCGTTAATGACCTTTACAAAGCCTTTCAAAGCCAAGTTGCAGGAGTTGTTCTCACATTCTTCCTAGGAAGACAGCAATGTGAGGCTAACCCAGCAGGTGAGCCTCCCTCCAGCACCATACTTCCCACGGACAAGCAGTAGGGATACATAACACAGGACTGTTGAACTGAAATGGTTTTAGGCGGAGTTTGAGAGGCTGTCCTGAGAAAGCCCAGAGGCCAAGTTGGAGGGCAGGTGTGACGGGACTGGGGCATTCGTGACTCCGTCCCTTCTGCTCACCTACAGAAGGGGATGTCTTTGTTGCAGAAGGGTAGTGTCAAGATAACCATCAACGGCCTAATTCTCTGGTATGCAGATAGTCAACGTTCTGGAAGTAGGCAGATGTCTGGGGAGAGGAAGTCCTCTCTCCGGACAGCTGCCAAGGTGACTGTGCCACTCTAGGCGAGCACTGAGACTGCTACTGAAGCAATTCTGCGCTTTCCTGCAAGGCAGCACATGTCTTTGCCCACACACTCCCCTTTCTCGGGGGCACACACCCAGAGAAGCCCACGCTGGCCTCCTTTGGTCAGCAAGAGCTACAGGGGCCTGGCCAGCATCCTAACCCCCCGTGCTGTTGAACGTGCAGCCAAAACAGAACGCAGTGAGCAACGCAGCTTTTATCTGCAAACAACTGCTCCGCGGCAAAGCAGAAGAAATGCCTCCCGGCAAGGGGGAAATAGGAACACAGACCAAACTGCCTTCTGAGGAAAAACAAGTCCCTAACAATGGGAGATGGTTCCAGCTTGAAAACTCTGGGGTGGGGAAAATTAAACCGGTCACCTGCCCCCTCGTCTCAAAGGAGTCCGCAAGGGAGAACACCCAAGAACACTGGCTTGGAGTCAGAGGAGCGCTCACTGGGGACAGGGAAATGACAGGAAAGGAAATGGCATTTCCCAGGAAGAGGAAGGAAACGGAATCATGCCACGAAGTCCCTCAGACCAGCCCACTGCACAGGAGCCTCCTTCCCAGCCACCTCCAGAGGCAGAGGCGTTCTTTGCCTCCTCAAGTCTAACAGAGCCCACAGCAAAGTACCTCAGAGCTGAAGAGCAGCCTTGGCCTCTGCAAAGAAGGAGGCAACAAGCTCCGAGAAGAAACAAACACTGTGCCAGCGCCTGCACATCCAGACTTTCTTCCAAAGCCACCTCCCTGCCATTGGAAGCTTCAGTCCTGCAGGAAGAGAAGTATTTGCACCTCGGGCATATTAAACTCGTCTCCAGGAGGACAATTCACGTCAGAGCCTGGGAACCGACAGAATCCCCCTGCGTGCTAGTTATGGCCAGGCTTGCACAACTGAGCCCTTCACGCTCCCGTGATGTCATTGTAGAAGTCAGGGGACGCACAAGCCAAAACATGAGGAAAGACAGAAATACCATTTGCATAAAGCTGCCTCCCTGCCTGTGCACGTTCTTCTGGGCCACCGACTCTTTCCTCGCAGACCTTTCCTGCCTCCCCTGCACCCAAGCTTTTGCGACTCGGGAATCACTCAACATCAGCTTGACAGGGTCAGTGCTTCTGCTAGAAAACCCGGAGGGGCAGCTGGGCAGACTCAGCTCTGCTGCTCCACCACAGCCCACAAATCCCAAACCTACCAGAGGACAGGAAAAATGGAGGAAGCTCCCTGCCCTTCCTTTCTCCTTCCTGCCCTTCCCAAGGGTGATGTTGCCCTCATCACCAGGGCCACCAGCACTCACCCCTCTCTCAGAGAGACACGTCCAGGCCAATACCTTCTTGCCAGGACTACAAGCCATCACTTAACTAAACCACAGGTGTCCCAGTTCTTCAAAGCACACAGTGCTATGGAAAATTATGCTCGCCAGCCACCATAACAGGGTCCGACCCTAGGTTCCCGCTGAGAAGTTCAGAGCCAAATCAAAGCATATTTAATACAATTTAATGATGCATGTGCAGCAATTGCAGCTGGAGCTAGGTGCCTCCCAAGAGGCACCCCAAACAAAGAAATCCCTGGGCAATTATACCCTCACAAGCTAAGCTCCCCACACCCCATGCAAAGCTTCAGACCAATCACCATATCTGGCTCTGGGGGCTTCGTGTTCTTCGGTGGCTCCCACTGCTGTCTCTAGGCAGCCTGGTTTGCCTTATCTTTATTGTGGTGGCTTCTGCTGATGGACTTCGCTTCCTCGTAAGCTTCCTTATCTTTCCACCTTGCACCGGCCCTGGCGCCCTTCCTTACTGGACTAGCTGACAGTTCCTCATGTTATCTGAGTGCAGCCTAAGGCTTCAGCGCATTTAGCTACTCATGCTAAGCAAGGTTTATATAAGTTGCGCTAAGCTGTTACCTCTAGACAGTTCCAGCTCAATATTCTTTAACAGTCCTCCCTTTGTTTCTGGTAAGCATCCCTGCTAATCCTTTAGACAAGAGTTCTCAAAGGCTGTCAAGGCATACCATCACTTTCCATAATCTTATGTATAATATGATCATAAGTAATAGGCATAACATGGTTAAACTTAACACAACTACTCCTGGGTACAACACGTGAGTATGAATCCCTGTTGCAGTTGGTGATCATCCCAGAGGAGTTTCCCAACCATGATGTGCTCCGTCCTGCTTCACCCTTTCCAAGACGTCCTGTATCTCCTCTGTATCATGATGAGTGGCGATTAGAGCTTTTTGTCCATTGTTTTGGATGCGCTCTAGCAGCTGACGCAGCTCATCACGTTGCGGTAGTTTCTCCACCAATGTAAGATTCATTCCGATGGGGGTAAGCAGTCAAGCTTGACTCAGTGTGTAATTAGATTGTAACAATGGATAAGACGTACCAGGAGCTGAAGAACTAAGTTACCAACGCAACTATTTGAGTGATTACGTGTCTTTACAGCAATGTCCACTATGAATATAAGACTACAAAGGGTTCTCATACATACACAGCCTTTCCCAATATATACAAGTACAGTCTAACTTTAACAGCAAAATTGGAACATAGTATGACAGTATATGGCCTGTCCCATTTGGGTTTTAACTTGGATTTTCATAAAAATACTTTAACTAAAACTTCATCCCCAGGCTGTGTAACAGGCACTTGTATTTCAGGTGGTGGGGACTGATACCACTGAGCATATTTTTTAAGATTTTCAAACCTTTTTTGCATACTTAGATCACACTGGCTTAGTCGTTCATTTCCGTCTAACAGGCTGCTCTTAGCTGGAATAGAAGTCCCTCGTATAGCTAAAGGTCTCCCACAGAGAATTTCAGCTGGTGGTAGTCCTACGGGTTGTTCTGGAGCATTTCGTACGTCCCACAGAGCAAAGTTTAGGGCTTCTGGCCATTTTAGGCCACTGTGTGTGCATACCTTTGCGATTCTTTCGTCTAATGTCCTGTTCTTTTTGCAGCCACGTATATTCCTGCACTGGCCCAGACTTTCTGTACTTGCCTAGCTACCGCCTCTGCTCCCCCATGAGCTTTCTCGTGAAACCACCTAGCTGTAGGAACTGCATTTTGGGGAGAGGCAGAATTGGTTTTCCCCCTAATTGTCCATATTTGTTAAAGAATAGCGAACTGAAACTGTCTAGAGGTAGCCGCTTAGCACAACTTATATAAAACTTGCTTAGCATGAGTAGCTAAATTTGCTGAAGCCTTAGGCCGCACTCAGATAAAATAATGAACTTTTACTTAGTCCAGTAAGAAAAGGGCCTCAGAGCTGGTTCAAGCTAGGAAGATAAGGAAGTTACAAGCAGTCTGCATTCCTGCGTCTCACACTCCGAAAGGGAGGGTGTCTGCAGGAATGCGTCTCACACTCCGAAAGGGAGGGCGTCAAGGCTTTGAAGTAAGACCAGTGCAGGGCATTAGGACCTTGAGGGACAAAGCCTTAGCTCACTGCTGGGGCAGTGTTAATTGTTATGATTTAGAATCACCTCCTCCTCAGGACCTTGAGACACAACAGTAAGACCCCACAAAAACAGAGGTACAACCGTCAGCAGAGACTGCAAAAAACAAAAATAAGGAGAAAAACAGCTTACCTCAGAATGATGATGAGACCCAATGAGGAGCAGGAGACCCCAGACCAAAAAATTACTATTGGTCTAACTACCATGTGAGGGGTGGGAAATGTAAGTTGAAAAAACTATAATTGCCCAGGATTTGTTTATGTTAGGGTCCCTCTTCGGAGGCACCCAGCTCGAGCTGTAATTACTGCACGCGCGTCATTAATATTTAATTTGTTTTGATTTGGCTCCAAAATTTTTCTGCGGGAACCTAGGGTCGAGCCCTGTTATGGTGGCCGACAAGCCTAATTTCCATAACAATATTCCATCATCATCTTGTTCTACTTCCCTTTGTTCCCATTGTTTCTTCTCTTCCACGGAGCAGGCCTTCTCATACATGGTTCTGGGGTCTATGACATTTGGCCATTCACTTTGGTTCATCCTTGGAAGTGCCACCACACGGCCTCTCAGAGGTTCATGGGCTGCAGCCTTTGCAGCGGCGTCAGCTAAAGCATTTCCTTTACTGATTTCTGTAGTGTCTTTAGGATGGGCTGGGCAGTGTATTACAGCAATTTCTTTGGGCCTTTGGACTGCTTCCAGCCAATTACGTATTTCTTCTGCACTGGCTATTTTCTTTCCTGATCATGTAAAAAAAAAAAAAAAAAATCCTCGTTTTTTCCATAACATCCCAGTTGCCTCACATATCCCAAAGGCATATCGAGAGGCACTGTAGATGTCAACTTGCTTCCTTTTCCTAGGTGCCCTGCACGTGTCAAGGCTACTAGTTCTGCGCCTTGCACACTCATTCATGTGGGAAGCAGTTCGGCCTCCATTACTCGTTTTTGGCTGACTACAGCACACCCAGTTTGACGTTGTCCATGTGGGTAGCAGGATGAGCTGTTTACAAATAGAACCAGATCCGGTTTTTGCAAAGGAACATCAGTTAAATGGGTTCTCGGCTTACTGGAAGTGTGCATTACCTGCTCACATTGGTGATGTTTTTCTCCATCATCAGGCAGAGGTATTAGAGTTGCTGGATTCAGGGTATTGCATCTTTTTAGGACTACATTATCTGCCATGAGGAGGATCAGTTCGTATCTGTGTGCCCGTTGTGGCCATAATGCCTGGGTCGCATATCGTTTAATAGTATCTCCACTTTGTGCGGCACATAAACTGTGACAGGGTGCCCCAGAATGAGAGGGCGGCTTCTCTCTCCCTATTGCCGCTGTTGCTGCCACCGATTTGGTGCAGGATGGCGCCCCTGCTGCAACCAAATCTAGCTGAGCAGAATATGCTACCGGTCTCTGGTGGGGTCCTACTTTTTGCCTCATTACTCTGCTGGCAATCCCCTTACGTTCATGTACCTATAAATTGAAGGGCTTTGTATATTCTGGGAGCCCGAGAGCAGGCGCGGATGCCAAAGCTCCTTTCATAGTTCTAAAAGCTTGCTCTCTTTCGAGGCCCCACGCAATGGGTTCTGCTGCTTCATTTCTAGTGGCCTCTGTCAGGGGTTTTGCTAATTCTCCCAACCCAGGAACCCATGGTCTGCAACAATCCCCCAGATCCAAGGAATCCTCCTAACTGTTTCTGTGTTACTGCACGGGGGAGTTTTATGATAGCATTTACTCTCTCTGGGTCTCTGGGAGTCGTTGCCCTTCTCTTAGAATGAACCCCAAGTACTCTACCTCTTTTTGACACAGCTGGAGTTTAGACGGAGATGCCCGGTGACCCTTTTTCTGTTAAAGTAGGACACAGATATGCAGAGTCCATTATACAGGTATCCTCATCCTTACTCGCTATCAGTAAACCATCTACATATTGCCTGAGAGTTGACCCACCCGGTAATTCTACATCTTTTAAATCATTCCTTAACACTTGTGAGGAAAGGGTGGGAGAGCCAGTGAACCCTTGTGGGAGGTGTGTCCACGTCTGCTGTTGCCCTTTCCATGTAAAGGCGAACAAGGGTTGACTACTTTCCTCAAGCGGGATCCTAAAGAAAGCAGCAGTTAGGTCAATTACAGGGAAACATTTTGCCCAACGTGGCATTTGTAAAAGCACTGTGGAAGGATCAGGCACTACTGGGGGAGGGGTCACCACACGTTGATCGATTGCTCGCAAATCTTGGACAAACTGGTATTCTGGATCGCCATCAGAATCCCGCCCGTGCTTTTTAACTGGCACAATCGGAGTGTTGTATGGGGATTCACAGACCCTAAGGAGACCCAGTTTTACATCGTGATCCGTTTGCTTTCAGATACTCTTCTTGGCTTCTTTGGGGGTAGGGTATCGTTTAACCGTGGCAGGCAATCCCCCCTTTGCTTTTATCGAGACTCAGCTAGCTGATTTCAACAGTCCACCATCCATTCCTCAAGAGCTCCATAACTTCCCAGGAACTGATTCTAAACCTATGGGAATTTGCAGATTAGTTGTCTCTGGCTCTGGTGTCTCAGCCACAACACATGAGCCCATTAGTACTAATTTTATCCCTCCCGGCTGTATATTTTATCCCTCCTGGCTGTAAGCAGATCTGAGTATCCAAGGCTTGCGGGAGATCTCTCCCTAAAAGGCAAGAGGGTGAATCTGTGGAAATCATGAAATGTCCCCACACTCCTTTACCTCCAACAGTGAGCAATAAGGGCTTAGTTAACGCTCATTTGCCTTTTCCCATCTCTCCTTGTACTATTATTTCATCTGACGATTTGCATCCTTTAGGCTCAAAACTCAAAAGGGAAAGAGTAGCTCCGGTATCCACTAGATAGGGCACTTCTAGACCTTCTAGACTTGCCACTATCTGCCCCCTGACATCCAAATCTATATCCCAGGAATTTACCCCAATTTCCACAGGATTCACTGTTCACTCCTGATGATCAAAGGCTCCCTGCGGCGGCCATCCTTCTGCCGGGTTACCCTCCTTAGTCACCAACGGCCAATCCTCCTGACATACTTGGATCAACCCTTTTTTCCTTTGATTCTTACTACCATCAGTCTTACTCCAGTTTTGCAAAATTTCAGCCAAGGGCCACCCCTTCTCTAGGCCAGAATTATTTCCCACATTGAGTTCCTGAAAAGTGCATCCTATGGTGATCAGATATGCCTTTTTTTTCTTTTTCTTTCCTCTCCCCCCCACAATACCTGCCTGCAGCTGCTGTGATCACACTTTCTCTCTCTCTCTCGGAACCGCACTCACACCACCCGAGGCTTTGACTGCTAGGACTGCAGTCCCGTCGCAGTGGGCAGCTTTAGCAGCCGACGGGTGCCCCCTTCGCTTCCCAGGTTATACGCACTCACACACTCACAGGACTGTTCACACTCACACCAGTCACAGCGACTCCAGATTTCTGTCTCTACAGTCTGGCGGTGCGCCTTACGCTGACCCGGCTGCGCACTCCCCGTTCCGGCCGGATCGAGACGGGACTCGAATCCACTCAAGGAAGCGGCAGTTAGGTCAATTACAGGGAAACATTTGGCCAATGTGGTTCATCACGTTATCTGCGTTATCGGCCTAAGATTTCAGCAAATTCAGCTACTCATGCTAAGCAAGGTTTATGTAAGTTGTGTTAAGTGGTTTACTCTAGACACCTTTGGTTCAATATTCTTTAACTACAGCACAAAGAGGAGTGTTTCGCCTGCACCAGCGTTTGCCAAAGAGCAGAAATTCCTTAACATTGGTGACCAGGAAGCGTTTGCATTCCTTCTTCAGGTTACTGATAGGAAAAGAGCAAGCTTGACTTTACTGCCTGCCATTACTCCTTTAAAGCATTACAATCCCGGGTGTTCATACGGTTTGGGAATGGGCATCAACATAAAGAGGGGAGGCTGGCAAGACACACAAGCCATGCTCACAAAGTCCAGCCTCCGGGGCCAGGATACATGTGAGGGCGTCAGCACCTCCTCCTTGCTGAGAGAGAGAGCACCCAAAGCCACCAGGAGTGTTGTCCAAAACGCGGATTCGTTGCCCGGTGTGCAATAAGCCAATAATTACACACTCAGCAGAGACATTGGCTTATTTAGCTCAGAGCTGCACAAGCCTGGGTGCTCGGTGGTTTCCCACAAATCAAGCACCCGCCTCCAGCTTTTCAAGTAGCATCAAGACAAACACATTGCCAGGTTTGCAACTTTCCCTTTTGCACTGGTTGGTCAGGGATTTCTTCATTGCCCGGGTCCCGCCCCTGTCTCTCAAGGTCCTGAGGAGGAGATGGTCATTCCAGCAACTGACACTGCCCCAGCAGGGACAGCAGGTGTTATCTCCCAAGGTCCTGACGAGGAGGAGATAGTCCAGACCTCCTAATGAACACTGCTCCCGCAGTGAGAGGAGGCTTTGTCTCCCAGGCTCCTGGCGCCCAAGCAGGCCTTATTTCAAAGCCTTGACATCCTCCCTTTCGGAGTGTGAAGCGCAGGAATGCAACCTGCTTGTAACTCCCTCATTTTTCCAGCCTCCACCAGCTCCGGGGCCCTTTCTCACTGGACTAGGAGTGCGGCCTAAGGCTCCAGCAAATTCAGCTAGTCATGCTAAGCAAGTTTTATACAAGTTGTGCGAAGCGGCTACCTCTAGACAGCTTGAGTTCAATAACTGACAGTCCAGGTCCCAAGGTCTTCAGTTAGGGATACGTGCACCGCCAGTTCTTTTGCCAAATTGGCAATACGTACCTAGAAATAAAACATTTTGATTTAATGTTTCTTTTAGGGCTTTAGCAGTTCTAGGATGCCCTTGATTAAAGAATGCTTCTTTTCAGAAAATAGAAGTTATCCTAAACTACCTAGTTTGAACATTCTTTCTGAGCTTCCCAGGGTTGTCTTGTAACAGTTTCCCACAAATCAAGCACACTCCCCCGCCTTTTCAAGTAGCATTTTTACAAACACATTGCAAGGTTTGCAACTTTCCCTTTTACACTGATTGGAGAGTAATGTACAGACAATTATACTACTGCTTACACACCAATTTACTACTACACATGCTCGGGGAGGGGTCTTCACCCGGGCGTGGGGCTTTTTGACCTGTGGGAGTGATTTTTTGTGTTTTATGGAGGACAGTTCAGTTAGGGATAGATGCACCTCCAATTCTTTTGCCAAACTGGCAACACGTACGGAGAAATACAGCATTTTGATGTAGTGTTTCTTTAGGGCTTTAGCAGGCAGAGTCCCAGCGGGGCGGGGGAGGAGAGCTGGGGCACAGGCTTGGCCCTGGAGCCCCCCCGCCTGTCAGCAGCTGCCCCCGGGCCAGCTCCAGAAGCACAGAGCTGGCGCCGGCGCTGGGGCAGAGCGGCGGCAGCGGGGCGCGAAGGAGAGCAGCGAGCGAGGCCGGAGCAGGCGCTGGCGCGGAGCTGCCGAGCAGCGAGGCGAGCGCAGGGGCGCGAGCGTGTGGGCAGAGAGCCGGGCTGCCCCCGAGGGGCTCCTCGAGGGCGGCAGCAGCACCCCCGGCCGCCAGCATGCCCGGGCTGCCCGCACAGGGCGGCGCCGGCGCCGGCGCGCGGAGGGAGCGCGGGCCGCGGCGGGGGTGCGCGGCCCCCTGCGCCTCCCGCGCGGAGGGCGCCCCTGAGCTCACAGAGGGGCCCCGCGCTGCGCCGCGCCGCGCCCTGAGCTCACAGAGGGGCCCCGCGCTGCGCTGCGCTGCGTCGTGCTGCGCGGTGTTGCGCTGCGCTGCGCTGCGCTGCGCTGCGGTGCAGTGCGGGGCTCTGCGCTGCGTCGTGCTGCGGGGCGGTGCAGGGCGGGGTGCTGCAGGGCGGGGTTTTGCGCGGGGCTGTGCCGCGCCGCGCCCCGCAGACGCCGCTCCGCGCGCGCGTTGCTCGAGGGCGCCGGCGGGGGGCGGCTGCTGGCGCCGGGCAGCATGGTGCGAGCGCGGGGGGCGTCCGGCGCCGGGCGGCGCCTGCTGCTGCTGCTCGGGCTCCTGGCGGCGCTGCGTGCCCGGGACAGCCGGGCTGCTCCGCGGGCAGCGCCGGGCCCAGGTAGGGCGGGCGGGCGGGCGGCGCCGGAGGCGGAGGCGGAGGCGGAGGCGGCGCGGCAGGCTGGGGGCGGCGGGGCCGGCTGGCGAGCGGCCGGGGCGGCGGGAGGCGGCGTCGGGGGCCGGGAGCGGCTGGGCGAGGCTCGTGGGGCCGCGGGGAGGGGGGTGCGCTGGGGGGCGGCGGGGGCCGGGGGCGAGAGCTGTGCCTGGAGCGGCGCCTGGCGCTGGCTGACGGGAGCTGTTGTCCCCGCGGGCGGTTGCAGCGGTGCCCGGCGGCGATGGCGATCCAGCTGTGTGGCCGGACGCCGGCGCCGAGCCTCGCGGACAGGCTGGAGGTGAGTCCTCGGGGGACCTGAGCTTCCCTGGCAAGAGCAGAAGCGTGCCTTTCCTGGCGCCGCTTTGGCCTGGCGCTGGCCGGGGAGCTCTCGTGCCCCCGCAGCGCGAATGCTGCTTCGTGTCCTCCGGCGCTGAGGGTTGCCCCTTTGCAGAGCGCTGGCTTCCTTGGTGGAGGTTAGAGAGCTCCGCGGAAGAAGGGGCCGAGGGGCCGCGTGTTTGTTTGTCTTGGGGGTGCTTGGGGGCTGTCTGTGGCAATACATGATGAGAACTGCTCCCATCGGTGGTTGCTTACAGATGTGGCTGAAGCTGAGGATTATCCAGCTTCTCAGCTGCATCCCGTTGCCGAGCCTCCAGGTCTTCCCAGGGGTACGTAGTCAGTTTTTACTTCCCTGAAAGAACAAGAACTTTCCTTGTGCTATTTTGCTCCCATGAAATTGTGCTTCATACTTCCTCTGGGGTCCAAGGGCTTTACAGCCGCAGGGGAGTCCCAGGGGTAAGTTGTGAGCATTTCTTTCCTTTGAGAGCTGCCAGGCAAAAGGTCCTCTCTGCCCATCCACAGCTTTGGGACTATTGACCTACATATATGTCCCATGTGATGACGTGACCCCCCTTCCATTCATTACAACTGCTTTGTGAAGAAGTTGGTAGCAGCTTCTAAGGAAAACTTGCCACCTCTGTGTTGGGTTTCTGCTCTGCCTGTAGGCTTTGGTGATCCAGCATTTTGGCTGTTTCCTCTTCCTGACCCTCGGGACGATCCCCAGGGTAAGTACTGAATATGTATTTGCTTTGTAGAAGAAGCTTTTACGTTTCCAGCTTTTCCTGGTGGTGAGTGTAACTGAATAAGTCGTTGGCTGATGCTCAGAGGCACAGAAGAGCAGAGTGGGACTCGGGAGGCTTTGAGAGATGTGTCCCGGGGTGCTTTGCCTTGCAGGGTCTTTGTGCTGCTTCCAAAGCCTGCTGCAAAGCCAGCGGGCTTGCTGGGGTTGAGTTTACAGCTTGTGTGAACTCCGGGGTGTGCTTTCCCGCAGCAGCTCTGTGCCTGCTTAGATTTATGGCCATACGATGCCACTGCAGACACCCGCTAAGCGTTTGCAAGGTGCACATGAGCAGAAGTATGGTGTAATTATATGTTCCCCGTCATTCACCACCCTTCAAATCCGAAGTTGTCTATGGAAATACATGATGAGAACTGCTCCCATCTGTGTTTGGTTACAGATGTGGCTGTAGTTGAGGGTTCTCCAGTTTCTCAGCTGCATCCCGTTCTTGAGCCTGCAGGTCTTCCCAGGGGTATGTAATCAATTTTTATGTCCCTGGAAGAATAAGAACTTCCTATGTACTATTTTGTTCCTGTGAACTTGTACTTCCTACTTCCTCTGCAGGTGGTTCAAGCACTTCTGTGGAAGTATGTTGCAGCACATAATGAAAACTTGTCTTGTCTGTGTTTGCTTACAGGCCTTCCTGCAGGCAGGGGCCTTCCAGCTTCTCAGCTGGATCCTGTTTCTGAGCCTCAGGAGCATGCCAGGAGTAAGTGGTGGAGATGTATTCCCTTCCTGGGAGGAGCCTGTGGTTTCAGAGTTGTGTTCGTGGGCCGTGTAGCTTCAGTCCTTGGCCGAGGCTCATGCCTGCAAAAGAGCAGAGCGGGCTTTGGGAGGGCTTCAGAGATCTGCGGTGGGTGCTTTGCCTGGCTGCTCCAGCCTTGTGCTTTTCCAGTGCCTGCAGCAAAGCCAGCAGGCTTGTTGGGGTTGAGCTTAGAGCTCAGGTGAACTCCAGGGCATCCTTTCCCAGCGTGCTTGGATTTGTAGCCACGTGGTGCCTGTGCAGGCACCCGATAAGTGTTTGCCAAAGACTCAGGAGCGGAAGGGCAAGACGAGTGCCTTGCTGTAATGAGACATTCCATGCTCATTCGCTACCATTCAAATCTGAAGCAGCATATGGAAATAGGTAACGAGAGCTCTGCTCGTCTCTTCGGTTGCAGATGTGGCCGCAGGAGATGGCTATGCAGCCTCTCGTCTGGATGGCCAGGCAGTGTCTGTGGGGAGTCGTACAGGTGAGTCGTGACTCTTTGCCTACTCTTTTGGGTTATTTGAAAGAAGCAGCATTTACTTGTGCAGATGTTGTTCATGTGCAATTTAACTTAATACTTTCTGTTTAGGTCCTCGGCAGAGGAAGTACAAGGCCCAGAGAGGAAAGTCCTCTGACAAATATGCTAAACTCCTTCAGGACATCTTGAAGAAGTTGCAGAGAGCAGCTGGTGGGTAGATTTCACTCTGTGTTAAGGAAGATCATTGTAAACGTGAGGTTTTAGAAACAGCTATGGATAAGCTGTGGCTTATGCAGGAGAAAGGGATGGATCAGAGCCTTGCCGCAGTGACGCACCATGTCACACCTTGCAGGCATTGGCAAGCCGCAGAGCTTGTTGAGGGTCTCTTCTACAAGCGTGTTCTTCGCCGCGTTTGTTAATGTTAAGGTGCTAGAGTGTGGGAAGTGTCCTAAAGCAAGGCGGGAGCGGCTTTCTGAAGATGACCTTTGTCTCTGGTGTGTGGAGATGCTTGCAATTAGTCTCTGGGGAATCCCAGAGGTGAGGCGTGACTCTTGGTTTACTGTGAGAGGCGCCGTGTGCCTAGCCAAAGGTCAGGCAGGCCCCTCGGCCGCTGTGCGAATCTAGACCTACCCAGGGCATGGCAACATCCCTTTCAGTGCACTGGAGTTCCTTTACAAACACGTGTATTGCCCCAGGTATTCTACCCTTTTCTCCTCCGTGTGTAATTACAGATGTCCCTCAAGTCACTGAAGCTTCTGCAGCTTCTCAGGGGCTGGAGCCTCTGCTCGAGCCTCAGGGAGATCTCAGGGGTAAGTAGTCTGTCTTCCTTTCCTTTTGATTCTTCTATTAGTATTTTCTCTTTTTTCCTCTTTTATTGCCCTCCTGGGGAATCCAAGGTGCCCAGCACACATGCCCTCCCTGAAGCCCAGGGGCACAGGTAGGGGCAGCGCTGGTTCAGGCTTTCACTGGCCGGTGGGCTCTTGCCCCTGAGAAGTGTCAGTGAGCTTTGTTGTCCGCTGGTGCCAAGAGACCAGAATCAGCCATAGTAACACCACGGCATGTAAAATTGCCTGGGAATCCCAAACACGCAGTGAGATTATCAGTCCTGCAGAAGCCAGGGATGTATGGGATTGTCTCCTTTCCTCCAGGCCTTGCTGGTGACAAGAATGCCAAGGCTGCAGCTCATAAAGGCCAACAAAAGCAGCGTTTGGTCCTGAGCGCTGCAGTCTTGGGTTCCGCACTGTTTGCTGTCGTGCTGATGTGTATCGTCACTTTCCGGCTGAGGAAGAGAAAACGGTGAGTTGTTCTTTAGTCCATGGCTGCTCTTAGCGTGTGTAGTGATAGTGTGGTGGAGTGCCTGGTGAGCTGTTGAGAGTGCTCTGTTGAGACGTCTGCTGTTAGCTTTCTTAAGCAGACTCTTCCTTCCTGGCAGCGAGGGCTCTTTCCTGAAAGCCATTCTCGTTGTTGCAGAGAAGCGGTACCAGCTAACCCTGCCGCTGCCTCCGGCAGACAGGAGCCCAGTATGGAGGAAGGCAGAGCAAAACCAGGGAGCGAAAGAGAAAAGGAAGAGCTTACCACAGAAAATGAAAATGCCAGCAGCAGCTCCACTCGGCTTCCTATTCTAAGCAGAATAAAAAACCTGCGCCTATTCCAAAGAGAATAAAAACCCTCTTGGGCTAAAATGGTGCGAGTCCTTGGCTGTTTTGGTCCTTTGTGTCTGGGTGTAATGCACAGCGCTTACGGCAGGGTTGGATGAGGGAGAGGAGCTGTCAGAGAGTTGCCCTGCATCAAGGGATGCCCTCGGTCCCCTCATCACTGTAGTTTCCCAGCTCGGGCTGTCCTTAAGGTCTCATTCATCGGAATGGGGGAGCGCAGATGAGCCTGGGAGCACAAGAGAAGTCACTGGGAGTGCTCCAGTGAATCCCGGTGGATTTGGTGACCGAGAGGGGAAGGAGGTGCTGCGAAGGATGGCCGTGCAGCTCTGAGCAATGAGTTAGAGGAGTGCTAAAGTGAGACGAGAGGCTGCTGGGGCTTAGCGCAATGGTCTTCTGTGCGCAGAAGCTGAACATCTCCAAGTAGAGAGAAGTGAGAGGGGGCTGGCAGGGAAAGGGTAAAAAGCACTGTGATAGGAAGAACAGTACTGGCCTTAGAAATGGCACAAAAGGTAACCAAAAGACCCACAGAAATGGCATTGCTCTGCTCCCAAACACTCAAGCCATGAATACTAGAGGTAAGGCAGAAAAGGGAATACAGTCCTATTTGGAGGAGCGCCCAGGATCCTCTGTGCTCTCTTTCAAGGGGGTCCAAGTGGACTCTTACCTTTCCAGAGGAACGTAGGCAAAGAGTTGCTGCCTCTGAAAACATTGGTCACCCCTATTGCCAGCTTGCAGGAGAGAGAAAGGAGTAAAGGCCCTCGTAGGATCCAACAGGAAGGCGGTGGCAGGAAGGTGCAGCCCCAGCACCTGCAGTGTCCCTGGGGAAGCTCACAGAGCCCCGAGAAACCTGGTGAGGGAAGGGCGTAGGACAGGAAAGGCAAGCGGTGAGATCTGAGGATGTTTCTCAGGTGGCCCAGCAACCCTTTGCCTCTGGGATCGGAAGAACCAGCTCCTCCTCCACCTTCCCTGCATGTTCATCAAGTGCTGCAGGATTTGCTCGGCACGCTGCGCTACGGGACAGGCATTCAAGCGGCAGCCTCCTCTCACAAGGCTCAGCCAGCTAAGCACTAGGAACACACGACGACTCCCGAGAGCAGCACTTCTCACAGGAAGATGTTCAGGCACTGGGTCTCAAAGCACAACCCGCCCAAACCAAGGGAATCCTTCCCGCGCTGGGTGTGAGCTGGCAGGCAGAGGTGGTTGCGGTGGCTCCTCAGCACAACGAGAGGCAAGGGGAGGAAGGAGCTCAGGGTTACGCCACTGCAGGAGGCCTCCAGAAGCACAGAAGCCAAAGCCTAATTCTGCCACAGGCTCCTGGAGAGGCGGGGGAAACTCCCACCTCCTCAGCGGCTGGTCAAGAAACGCCCCCGATGCCACCACTTCTAAAGCAGAGGCTTTAACACAGGCACTCCTGCCACGAGGCCACCGACAGTGTGGCCAGAGGAAGGGCCACTTGCAACGCCTCGCACATCCCAATGCCCGTGCTTTTCAGACTTCAGCGCTGCACTACTGCCCCACCATAAACCGAGGAGCAAAAGCAAGCCTCAAGCTAAAATGGGCAGAGCTGTGCAGGACGTGGGCTCCTCCAGCACACCCAGCTCAGCCTTTTAAGGAGAGCCGCCCTGGCTCCCTGGATGGGTGCTGCAGGGCAACGGCCCCTGCACCGCTACCCGCAACCTCCCAGGCCAGCCCCGCAATGCACACTGCCATTAAGCCGAGAACCGATTTAACTGATGTTCCTTTGCAAAACCCGCATCTAGTTCTATTTGTAGACAGCTCATCCTGCTACCTGCATGGACAACGACGAACTGAATATGCTGTAGTCAGCCAGGAATGAGTAACACAGGCCGAACTGCTTCCCACAAGAAAGAGTGTGCAAGGAGCAGAACTATTAGAACCAACTCTCTATCTGCCTTTTGAAAAGAACGAGGATTTTTTTAATGTCATCAGGAAAGAAAACAGCTAGTGGAGAAGAAATATGTAACTGGCTGGAAGCAGTCCAAAGGCCCAAAGAAATTGCTGTAATACACTGCCCAGCCCATCCTAAAGACACTACAGAAATCAGTAAAGGAAATGCTTTAGCTGACGCCGCTGCAAAGGCTGCAGCCCATGAACCTCTGAGAGGCCGTGTGGTGGCACTTCCAAGGATGAACCAAAGTGAATGGCCAAATGTAATAGACCCCAGAACCATGTATTGAAAGGCCTGCTCCGTGGAAGAGAAGAAATAATAGGAATAGTGGGAAGCAAAACAAAGTGATGATGGAATATGGACAATTAGTGGAAAACCAATTCTACCAAAAAAAAAAAAAAAAAAAAAAAAAAGAAGTAATTCCTATAGCAGGTGGTTTCACGAGAAAGCTCATGAGGGAGCAGCGGCGGTAGCTAAGCAGGTATAGACAGTAAGGGCCAGTGCAGGAATTTACACGGCCGCACAAAGAATAAGCAATAGCTGCCCAGCCTGCCAAAAGTTCTCGAGCAGCAAACCAAGCTTGGAGGTAGGGGGACGACCGTGGGCCTGCTTCCCTTTTCAAAGGCTACCAATAGATTACGCGGATATGCCATCCACCGATGGGTGCAAACGCTTGTTAGTGATAGTAGATCAGTGGTCAGGCTGGGTAGAAGCTTTCCCGACAAGAAAGGACGATGCAGGAGGGGTAGTAAAGCCTTATTGAAAGAAATCATACGCAGGTATGGGGTTCCAGAAGCCATTGATTCAGACAGGGGCGCTCAATTTATGGCAGACATAGTCAATCAATTATATAAATCCCTAGGAACAGAGAGAAACCTCCCTACTCCCTACCACCCACAATCTTCAGGAGAGGTCTAATGTCCTGTCATTCTTTCGACGAAAGAATCGCAAAGGTATGCACACACAGTGGCCTAACATGGCCAGAAGCCCTAAACTTCGCTCTGTGGGACGTACGAAATGCTCCACAACAACCCGTAGGACTACCACCAGCTGAAATTCTCTGTGGGAGACCTTTAGGGACTTCTACTCCAGCTAAGAGCAGCCTGTTAGATGGAAATTTTGCTGTTAGACTGTACTTGTATATATTGGGAAACGCTGTGTATGTATGAGAACCCTTTGTAGTCTTATATTCATAGTGGACATTGCTGTAAAGACAAGTAATCACTCAAATAGTTGTGTTGGTAACTTAGTTCTTCAGCTCCTGGTACGTCTTATCCATTGTTACAATCTAATTACACACTGAGTCAAGCTTGACTGCTTACCCCCATCGGAATGAATCTTACATTGGTGGAGAAACTACCGCAACGTGATGAGCTGCGTCAGCTGCTAGAGCGCATCCAAAACAATGGACAAAAAGCTCTAATCGCCACTCATCATGATACAGAGGAGATACAGGACGTCTTGGAAAGGGTGAAGCAGGACGGAGCACATCATGGTTGGGAAACTCCTCTGGGATGATCACCAACTGCAACAGGGATTCATACTCACGTGTTGTACCCAGGAGTAGTTGTGTTAAGTTTAACCATGTTATGCCTATTACTTATGATCATATTATACATAAGATTATGGAAAGTGATGGTATGCCTTGACAGCCTTTGAGAACTCTTGTCTAAAGGATTAGCAGGGATGCTTACCAGAAACAAAGGGAGGACTGTTAAAGAATATTGAGCTGGAACTGTCTAGAGGTAACAGCTTAGCGCAACTTATATAAACCTTGCTTAGCATGAGTAGCTAAATGTGCTGAAGCCTTAGGCTGCACTCAGATAACATGAGGAACTGTCAGCTAGTCCAGTAAGGAAGGGCCCTAAGGCCGGTACAAGGTGGAAAGATAAGGAAGCTTATGAGGAAGCTAAGTCCATCAGCAGAAGCCGCCACAGTAAAGGTAAGGCAAATCAGGCTGCCTAGAGACAGCAGTGGGAGCCACCGAAGAACACTAAGCCCCCAGAGCCAGATATGGTGATTGGTCTGAAGCTTTGCATGGGGTGTGGGGAGCTTAGCTTGTGAGGGTATAATTGCCCAGGGATTTCTTTGTTTGGGGTGCCTCTTGGGAGGCAGTGAGCTCGAGCTGCAATTGCTGCACATGCATCATTAAATTGTATTGAATTTGCTCTGATTTGGCTCTGAACTTCTCAGCGGGAACCTAGGGTCAGACCCTGTTATGGTGGCTGGCGAGCATAATTTTCCATAGCACTGTGTGCTTTGAAGAGCTGGGACACCTGTGGTTTAGTTAAGTGATGGCTTGTAGTCCTGGCAAGAAGGTATTGGCCTGGACGTGTCTCTCTGAGAGAGGGGTGAGTGTTGGTGGCCCTGGTGATGAGGGCAACATCACCTTTGGGAAGGGCAGGAAAGAGAAAGGAAGGGCAGGGAGCTGCCTCCATTTTTCCTGTCCTCTGGTAGGTTTGGGATTTGTGGGCTGTGGTGGAGCAGCAGAGCTAAGTCTGCCCAGCCGCCCCCCGGGTTTTCTAGCAGAAGCACTGACCCTGTCAAGGTGATGTTGAGTGATTCCCGAGTTGCAAAAGCTTGGGTGCAGGGTGTTGGGGACCAAGATTGAATGATGCTGTGTAGGACAGCAGAGGATCTCTAAGGCAGAAAGTAATGAAGTGGTAACTATGATTTGTGCCCAGAATGTGTGCACGTGAGTTGCCACTGATCATGTGTCTTCCTGCCTACGTGTCAGCAGCTGCGGTGGGCCTGTCCTGCTGGCCTGTCCTGCCCGCCTGCTAGGCATCAGAAGACACCTTACCCACCTATCACAAGATGCCACAATGCCAAGCAGATACTTGGAGGAGTGGCTGAGTTGATGGCTATATAACCTGCCACTGTGTTTTCAAGAAAGGCTTTTTGCACTACACTTCTTGAGGTCCGTGTCGTCGTATGCCACAAATGGCGCCCGAATCGGGATTCCAAAAACAGAAGCCTGAAAGATAGAGTCAAGGAACTTCAGAATGGAAGTACTGAAGAATGAAGCAGGAAAGACAGAACCAATAAATCCGGTGGCATAGCCCAGCTGAACGTCAGGACGGTTGATAGTTGAGCGCTCCCATCACCACCACGGAACGGCAGGTGAGCAGCTGGGAACTATGGGGCAATCTCTTACAAGGGATCAGAGACGTTATATGGAAGTATTACAGAAAGTCTTAAAGACTCATGGGTTTCAGAATGTTGCCCAGCATTCGCTAATGACTCTGTTAGTGTGGACTCGGGATAACTGTCCCTGGTTCCCGCAGGAGGGAACGCTAAGCGTTGCGGTGTGGGAACAAATTGGGGACGAGTTGCGGCGGCAGAGGGATGATAAGGCGAAGAAACTTTTAGTGACTTGGCAACAGGTCTTTTCCGCCCTCCTCCGCTTGCAAGCAGTAAACGCGGCTGAACTTTTGCCCTACGCAGCAACGGCCGGTGAGAGCACCGTAAGGTCCTCGATAATACCCGGACCGGACTCCGAGTGTGACGACTCATTTAATTCAGGGTCGAATGATCTGGACCAGGAGGCGGACTTTCATCCACCCCCTACTACGCACTGCTGTGTCCAGCCCACGGCCCCTCCGGAACCACCCCCCGCCTGGCACCGCCCCCCTCCGGAACCACCCCCCGCCTGGCACCGCCCCCCGGGACCGCCCTCCCCTCAAGAGGCGGGGCTGCCCACGAACGCGGACCGCCCGCAGCCCCCCTCCGCCGTCCCGGCTTCCTGGGGAAGAGCTGTTGGCCCGACGCCAGCGCTAGCGCAGTGCTGTGGTGCGCTAGAGCTTTGCCGCCAGGAGGCGCTGCGAAGCGGAGACTCGGACATTCTCCACGCCCTCCCGGGGCGATAGCAGGCAGGGCAACCCACTGCATGGGAGCAGCTGCCTTATGAGGCGGTGAAAGGAGTCAGGAACTCGGTTGAGGATTACGGCCTCCAGTCAGCTTACACCATGAACTGATTTCAAGCTATCGCCGAGGGTTAACCTATGGGGACACTCCAACCTGGGATCCCGCCACCAGCAATGTTACCTGAATCATGGCCTCTTGTTGTTATTGATCTTAGGGGTTGTTTTTTCACTATACCGTTACATCCAGCAGATGCACCACGATTTGCATTTACGGTTCCAGCGATCAACAATCAGGAGTCTACACTTTGCTTTCACTGGACGGTATTGCCTCAGGGGATGCTAAGTAGTCCGACAATATGCCAAATGTTTGTGGCTCGAGCTATCCTCCCTATTCGCAGAGCATATCCCAGTGCTTTAATTTATCACTATGTGGATGATATTTTGATCTCCGCATCCTCGAGGGATGCTGTTCAAACGGTAGTCAAAGAGTTGCGGAAATCTTTGAGTGCTAATGGTCTGTGTATAGCCGAGGAAAAGGTCCAAGTGCAAGCGCCTTGGAAGTATTTAGGGTGGAAAATTACAGACACGGCTATTCTGCCGCAGCCTTTGCGGCTAGCATCTGATATTAAAACCCTAAATGACTTGCAGAAACTACTTGGCACCATTAACTGGGTGCGACCTTATCTTGGCATTACCACACAGGATCTAGCCCCTCTCTTTGCTCTGCTAAAGGGAGAGTCAGACTTAGCATCATCCCGAACATTAACTCCTGAAGCACTGCACGCCCTACAACGGGTGTCCGCAGCTATTCAAAATCGACAGATTCATCGCATCTCTCCAATGTTTCCAGTTCGCCTGATTCTGATTTATAATGTCTTTCAACCTTACGCTCTCTTATGCCAATGGGTTTCAGGTGACATTGATCCCTTAAGAATTCTGGAGTGGGTGTTTCTAGCACATGCTTTCTCGAGGACCGTGACCACTGGGATAGAGATGATGGTGCTGCTTATTCAGAAAGGGCGCCATCCTTTGCAAAGCCTTTTGTCGCAAGATCCGGCTAGTATCTCTATCGCACTGGCCAAGCAGGACTTCAACTGCATGTCAAGGGTTCTACACAGATAGTGTTACCCATTATCCCTCGTTTGGAAGATTGAAGTATGTTCACGTCTCTGTAGATACCTTTTCCCATTACGCTGTCGCTACTGCCCATGTTGGGGAGAAGAGCCGTGATGTTTGTCATCACTGGCTTGCCTGTTTCGCCGTAATGGGGGTTCCTGCTCAAATTAAGACTGACAATGGTCCCGCATACACGGCACAACGAACACGGGCCTTTCTTCAAGCTTGGGGGGTCACTCATGTGACCGGAATTCCCCATTCCCCAACTGGCCAGGCAATAGTGGAACGTACCCATCGTACCCTGAAAGAAAAGCTTGAGAAACAAAAAAGGGGAAATAGCCCTGGCGCTTCCCCACAAGAGCAACTCTGGAAGGCTCTGTATGTTCTTAACTTCTTAAACCGATATACGGACCAGAGTGCAGTTAATAAGCATCTCTCATGTCCTACAGGGCGAGAACAACCTCGAGATCGCTACAGGGACCTGGAGACAGGTCAGTGGAGTGAACCGGTGGATCTAATAACGTGGGGGAAAGGTTACGCTTGTGTTTCCACAGGTAACGGACTTCACTGGATACCTGTACGACTGATTCGACCTGTTGGTGTGTTCCTCGGGATGCCGGGTGAGGGCTGGGAGCCAGTTGAGATGAACCCATCTTGGGGTATTTGCGGCGGTGTTTGTCTGCCTTGTGCAGGATCACTGTTGATTTGCAGAGGCTTATTGCATTGATGAGATATAGACAGAATATAGGCTGATAAGATATAGATAGAATATAGGATAAGTTATAGATAGAATATAACTGCACTGATAAGTTATGGATAGAATATAAGTGCACTGATAAGTTGTGGATTAGATAGAATTAGAGTGGAAGCCTTTTAAGGGATAGGATTGGACGTTAGGCTTGGGGCATAAGTTAAGAAGGCACTGACGTGTGAATTGGTAATCTTGGTAAGATCTCTAATCCTTGTTATCTGTCTCCCCTACCTGACAAGCTTTAAGTTTAATAAATAAAAAGAGGGGATATGTTGGGGACCAAGATTGAGTGATGCTGTGTAGGACAGCAGAGGATCTCTAAGGCAGAAAGTAATGATCTGGTAACTATGAAGTTGCCAGTGATCATGTGTCTTCCTGCCTGTGTCAGCAGTCACGGTGTGCCTTCCTGCCTACGTGTCAGCAGCTGCGGTGGGCCTGTCCTGCTGGCCTGTCCTGCCCGCCTGCTAGGCATCAGAAGACACCTTACCCACCTATCACAAGATGCCACAATGCCAAGAAGATACTTGGAGGAGTGGCTGAGCTGGTGGCTATATAACCAGCCATTGTGTTTTCAATACAGGCTTTTTTGCACCATTCTTCTTGTGGTCCATGTCGTCGAATGCCACACTGCACGTTTTAGAAATGAAGCCTTTGACTTTTCATCAACTCAGCTTGGCTTCTTGTCCGCTAGCCACTGCCTCTGGTTTCTCCACACCGGCTCTCCTTGCACCTCCAAATTGGCAGAGCAGGCTTTGGACTCAGAGATGCCTTCCCACTGCGGATGTGAGAAGACAGGATCCCCTGGGTGAAAACACTTCTGAGGTCTCCCTTTCAGCTCCAGACCTTTCCTGTGGTCATAATCAAGATTTTAGTCTGAAGTCAGTCAAGACCTCAGCTGTGAAGTTCCTGTCAAAGAGGCATTTCTTTGGGGTTGGTGGGGGGTGCTTGGCTACACTTGCGTCTGCTGCCTTTCTTGGTTGGAGGTGCACTGAGTGGTTATGAGCTTGCTGACTCAGAGCTTGACATATCTATCATTTGCTTTGCAGAGTTCAATAACATCTGGACTTGTACATCCTATTACCTTAGTCTACAGCTCATGCTGTACCAGGTGGGACTTGCCTCCTGTTCCTCCCCTCATACCCTGGTGGTTTCAGTCCTCTTAATATCCCCATGTCATGCAGTGCCATGATTCTTTCTGTCCTTTGGAAGCCAGAAAATGCCCCAGAAGGACACTGTGGTTGACTAATGTGCCACAGACCAGCTTCCCTGTCAATTGAGATAAAAGTGGAAGTCCAAGCGCAGTTTCAGAAAGTGATGGACACTTTCTGGAGCTTCTCTAGTCCCTGCAGAGAGAGCAGAAAGGCCCTTAGGTCTCCTCTAGTCAATGGATAATTGCTCAGCTTTTACTACACCAAACAGTTCTTAGAGGGTGAAGAAGAGGAAGAGGAAAAACTCCAGACTCTGTAGGCCTTTGCCAAAGCTCTCCAAAGTGCCCAGGTCAGGTACAACCTCAGTCAGTTTTTCCATCACAAGAATGCTTCGTATTAGACTTTCTCTTTCTCTTCAGCCTGTCAGAATTGCTGGACTGGGGACATTTGCTGTTGTTAGAGAGCGAGTACAGAATAGAAAGAATGACCTGGTGGTTGTTGAGAGACCAGTGTTTCGTCTTTCGAGGGCTATTGCAAAGGCTTATGATCTCCCGTATGACAACAAAGATATTCCTGGTAAGAAGAAAAACCCCTTTGCTCACTCTTGCAGCTGTGTCTGGAGCGATCCTCTCCTTTCAAAGCACCTCACCTTCTCTCTGCTGTGACCATCAGCCTGGTGTCCCCTGGGGAGAGGACACTGACACAAACAGTGGAGACATTTGCAGATAAACTTGGGGGGGTGGGGAGGGGAGAGGGGAGAGGAATTCTAAGGGCTGTTGTGAAGTCCTGCTGTTTTCCTTCTTCATTCCAGCCATTTGACATGGCATGGCTAATCTTCTTCAAACCCAGAGTATATGGCCTGAGAGAAGAGATGCAATGGGCAAGCATCCTCCCCCTTGCCATGGGGACTGTCTCCATCCTCCCTGCTTGTCGTGCTGTCCTGTGTACTGTTCGTACCACAGGGCTGAGAGGCTTTCTTCCTATTTCTGTGTTGAAGAAATCATTCCTGTCCCCTTGGCATCTCAATTGTAAGAGAGCTTTGAACTTCCTCCAGGAAGGGATTACAGCACTTACTTTCAGGGAAATTACCAGAGGTACCAACCAACCTATACTCTGTATCACCTCTAGTCCTAGCAGATGCTGACTCTTCAGTTTATTCTGTTTAGCATTTCAGTAACGCTTTCTTCCTCTTGCACTATTTTCCAGCTCATAACCACACTGAGCAACTGCAGTATGCTCGGATTGCCTCAGACATCTCCGTTTCTCAGAGGACAGTGGAGGGTTGCATAGAAAAGACCATGCGTCTTTTCTCTCTCTGCATAGAGAATGGCAAGAATGTTGCCTTTGTTTTAAATGATGTCGGCATGCTTGTTATCCAGGGAAAAGATGTGAAAATAAGATTTTATAAAGACTTTCTGAAAAGGCTGAATGGGACTGAAAAGATGCTAGAAGCTCTTCTTGGAGTAAGATTTCCATTTTTCTAGTACTACTTGGAGTTCTTTTGCACTTCTCTTAAAGGACAAGGGAACTCATAGCTCCTCTTTCCAAAAGAGGTCTAGCTTCTGGGGCTAGACATGGACTATAGCTCTCTGTAAAGGCCTTCTCTCACATTCAGAGGTCTTGGCAGCAGCAGGATGTAAGAAAAGCTGTACTGGGTCCAATCAAAGACCCCGTGAGCCCACTCCCATCCCCAAGAAAAAGCCTAAGGGAAAGAGCCTAAGAAAAAGCTCTTTGGGCACCAGCAGAAAAGCTGGTGGGCTTTTCAAAAGCAGAAAAGCTATTTGGGCTGGTGCCACTCTGAGTTAACAGCATCAGGTGACCTTGCTGCTTATTAATGAGTTTCTGCTTTGGCCATGTTTGGGATTCTGAGGTAGTGAGTTTGGCAATTTCACCATCTGCTACACACAAACATTTCTGAGCCCCTGTTAGAAAATGCATGCCTAATCATTTCATGGGACAGCCCTGAGTTCTTGTGTCAGGAGAACTCATCATGCCCCCCTCACCTTCTCCCTGTCCAGCACGTCTTTCACAGCTGCTTCTTGCCTTGGGCGAGACCCAGAGGCACCGGCAGACATGAGCTCCTCATTCCCTCTGAGGGAGGAATGATTTACCCCAAGACGTGCAGCCAGGCTGCAGCACAGCCCTGGTTCCCAGCTCTGTCTCTCCCACCTGGCTCACTCTCTGGGGTCTTGTCAGCATGTTTTCTGGGCCTTTGCTCCAGTAGGTCCCCATCCAAGATCCGGACCCCCTCAGATATTTGGCACTCCCAGGTCTTAACAACTGTGCAAAGGAAAAGGAAGGACTATGCCTCTCTGTAACTCCAAGCTGCAGATGCAGTCATTTGCATCCTAGGAGAGACTTGGGGTTAAGCCCATATCTGAGTCCTTTGTTCTCCATTCAGGAACAGTCACAACAAGCCAAAAGACAAAAGCCAACACCCAGAAACCCCAGCTAATCAAATCTGCTTGCCTTCTTGGACTTCTCCATTAGAAAAGAATGGGCCTCCTGACTGAATCTCATGATTCTTGCCCTCAGAAAAAAGCCTGGTGATGCTATTACCCATTCCAAATTATCTATTTAACAGCTTCTCTTTGCTATTACTGTTATTATTGTTAATGAAGGAGCACTTGGTGACAGGGCTTCAGAGGGACAGGAGCAGGAGAGTGGCTTGCTGCCTCTGTGAGCAAGAAGACAATTTCCTTGGCATCATCTCACATGTCTCTGTCTCTATTGCAGATGCCAGAGATGAGGGATTCCGTCCTGTCAGGCACTGAGACTGTGGCTTCCCAGATCCGCTCTGGCAGTGTCATTGTCTTCCCACAGTGAGTATGTTGGGTTCAGCAGCCCCTGGCTGACCAAGCCAGGACCTTCTCAGCTTGCGTCTGGTTGTGCTGTCTTGCCAGGGCTTGTGAAGTCCTCTCAGGAAGTTATTCAGAACTAATCAGCAGTGGACCTCTATGATGCATCACACAGTTTCTGGATATAGTCTAGAGTAATGCTGCATATTCTGCTCTCTTACCAGAAATTTTACATTAGCTCCCTAATATCTTTGTGACCAGATTATTAACACAAGGTGCAAAGCAAATATGGAGCTCTTATTCAAACTGGAGTCTTCTGGTTTCCAGGTATGAACTCCAGATTGTGCAGCCTGCCATCAAAGGACCCGCAGAGCTCACCGAAGAACAGGAGGAGGAGAAGGATGATAATGGCAACAAAAAAGGTAGTGGAAGGGTTGACACCTGGGTGGTGTTTGGACATTCTCCTCACTAATGGGACATTATAGCCAAGGCTACAATGCAAGGCATAGGCAACTTCATTTCATTTTGAAAGTTGGGAATTCCAGTCCTGCTTTCTTAATTGTTCACAAACATACAAGTATCTTTGGGCTGAACACACCAAAAGAGTGAACTTGCACACACGAGATCTGTAGAGAGATCCCAAAGTCTGTGCCCTTCATGGGAATTTCTCCCTCCTTCCCCGCAAGGCTCCATTTAGTCACCAGCATTTCTCAGCAAGGCCTCCCCCTGCTTTTCACGATATAGACAAGAGAAGCCAGTAGTACCAGAATTCCCCAGGGAATAACATTACCCTTTAGAAATTAAGAGTTGGACAACATCCAGTGTCACGAAAGGCCTAAAACCTCATGGGAAACATGGCTCCAGGGGGATGGCTTGGTGCAGTTTCATCACATGTATGCACACCTGCCCATCATTCCTGTTAGAATGGGCACAAAGATGCTGTTTGAAGAGTTCTCTGCTTTCTTGCTTGCAGGGGCTCTTCCTGACAATCGCCTTCTCTCCAGAGAGAGGCATGCTCCACCCAAAAAGACTTCTATCCATAAGGAGGAAGACAAGATGCACAAAACCAGGGGAAAAGGGCTTCCTGACAGGTCAGACTTGGGGGAAAATGGATGTGGGGGACCCTGTGCTCTTATTCTTTTTAGGAATAAGAAGTTTCCTTCAGACACAATGTCTGGGCTAAGTCTGGCAGGCTATTACCATGTGGTACAGATGCTAAAGTTTCCTTGTTGGGTAATCAGAGCATTAATGCAACTGCCAGGAGGGATCTGTGGTATTAGAGCCTTGAAATAACAGACAGGAGCCTCCATTCCCATGACTCTGGCCTTCTTCTTGATCTACCAAGAGAAGGCCTAAACCTGGGCATCCTGAGCTTTCCTAGGGAGTGTTGTGCCACACCTGATGTTGCAGCTTGGGGTTATCTCTTTCTCTGTATTTGAAAGTACTTGGTCGAATGCAACCAATCTTCCTGCAGAGCTAGCTGCCTTCTGCTGCAGGGGCACACCTTGGGAGACCAAACTGGAAAACAAACTCGTCCTCTACTCATACAGATGCCTTCTATTCTACCTTTTTAGTCCACCACCACCAATCCAGTGGAGCTCAGTGAAGAAAGTGGAAGCCAAAAAGAAAGAAATCCCTCATGCTGGACCAAAACTTGTAAACTTTATTGCTGAAGCTATTAAGACAAAAGAGCAGGTATATAATAGGGAGTGATGCAATGTTTGCGTAGTAGTTTATTGTAGAAAAGCACGGTTGTACAGCCATTGACTCTGAAAAGATGTCGCAGTGTGTGCTCATTTGTACATTAAGTGACTTCTCCTGGAGTCTACTTTAAAAGATGGGGGTTACTGTATGTTTAGAATCTGCTCTTCACTTCTGTTGTCTCATGAAACACATTAGAACACCTTCCTTGCCACTATTTATAATGGAGTTCAAAATCAAAATGCCAGGCTTTTCTGGGATAGGAAATAGGAGTTTTTTAGATCATTGGTTAGTTCACACCTTGGTTGAGCCCACGATAATTCAGGAGCAAAACACAGCTGACAAAAAGGGGCAGAAAAGAGAGTGAGAAATCAATAATAATAATGAATATAAAAACAAAAGCAGATGAGACTGACATTGCTGCTGTTACATTTCTGTGGCCCTCCAGAGAAGAATCCTCCAGGTTAAGAAACGACACCAAAGAGGTCTCTGTGAACTTCAAGCTGTAGAAAGACAGGAGAAGAAAGAATGGCAGAAGAAAGAGAAAGACAGAAGGAAAGAAAAGGAAAAATTGGCACCATCAATCCCTGGGAGAGGAAAGGATAATCTACAGAGGGCCACGGTACAGGCAGCATTTTAAAATAGACAGGAAGAAAACATCTCTCTCCTACAGAGGAGCTTGAGATTTCAGGCTATTTCAAGTATTCCTGGAACTGTTACTGCAAAATGGCAGGAGTCTCATGAGAAAGGGTCAATTGGGCGATGCAGTGAAACCCTGGTCAGACTCCAGCATCCAACTCCTGGGGCAGGCGGAGGTCCTTCTTCTGGTTCCCCCTCTACTGCCACAGTATCCCGGCCAGAATTCACCCCTGGGATCTGTACGCTGGCAAACAGCCCTGTGTCTTTGCAGCATGCTTGTCTGAGATTCTCCCTTCCTTTGCAGAAACCCACTGTTTCTTGGGGCACCACGCAAATCCCTTCTGCCAGCATGAGGAGGAAGGTGACCAGCCCAGATCTCATAGAGGGAATGATGGGGAACTGGAAAGAGGATGGCGAATCATCCTCAGAGAAGGAGGGTGACAACTCACTGGAGATACCCCCAAAAAGGTAAGTATGGAGCAAGTCGTGCCAAGGCCTGGGGCAGCTGAGTAGCACTGACCCATCTGCAGGGTCAAGGATCCAAATCCCTGATCCGTGGCTCTCCTCTGAGCTGTCAAGCCATGGGGAGACCTGGGGTCAGGAGCCCCCAACTCCAGGTGCCTTTCTGCAGCCCAAAGCAAATGCCTAAACCTCATGCTGTGGGCACCAGTGAGACTCTGTGTGCAGGGCCTGGGGAAGGTGAGAGGCAGGAAGGTTTCAGCCAGAGCGTGAGTGAGGGTTTCTTCCTGTTGTTCTAGGCCAATTTCCCCAGGGACAAGCCAGGCCCTGCTCGAGATAGTGCCGTGCATCCTGGGACAGGTTGACCGAAGTCGGAGGGGACACAGGCATGAAGAGAGGGATCGGGAAGATAAGCTGAAGTGGTAAATATATCCAGATATGGGTGGTGTTTCCCCTCAGGCAACGCCCTTGCTTCCACCCCCAGCAGCAGCAGGGGAAAGAAGGGCTGTTCCCAACACACACTTCCCCAGTAGAGCCACCTTCTGCTGCAGAGCGGGGTGCCCAGCCTGGGAGCAAAGGATGGCAATCTTCCCTGTGCTCCCACTAACTCCTCTTGCTGTGTGTCTGCAGTGAGCTGGCTGTTTTGAAGTGGAGAATGTGCAGGAAAAAGAAGAGCCAAGGCAATGACACTCCTGTGGCTGGACCCCAACCTGCACAAACTATTTGTGACAGTCCTGAGAGAGCAGGACAGGTACATGATAGACAGTGATGTAATTCTTGTCTCATAATTCATTGTAGAAAAGCACAGTTATATGGCTACAGAGTCTGAAATAGCTAATCTGTACTCATTTGAACATTAAGTGATTTCTTCTGGAGCTTCCTTTAAACCACGTATCTTCAGTTGTTTGTCTTTTTGGAGTGTGTTCTTTGCTCCCGTCATCTTATGCAACATATCAGACCATCTTCCTTGGCACCATTCTTCATGGAGATAAAAAGGCACTGTTCATAATGCAAATAAAAATGCCAGGCTTTTCTAGGGTAGGAAATAATTTCTATTCAGATCATTGTTCAGTTTGTGCTTTGGTTGTGCCTGTTATAACTGAGGAGCAGACATGGCTGATAGAAAGGCTAAAGACAAGGGCATGATTGGGGGCAGAAGAGAGGGTGAGAACTAAAAAAATCCCACAAAGCACAGATGAGACTCCCACTGCTACTGTTGCATTTCTGTGACCCTTCAGGAATTCTACGCTCTCCCTGTGAGGAAAGATCAAAGTAAACACTGGGAAGCCTTACGTAAGAAGTACCTGAAGACAGCAAGGACAAGGTCGCCTTCATCAACAGCAAGAAGGGAAAGGGAACATCTGTGGAAGGCCCAGGTACCAGAAACCTTGTGAAACACGCAGTAAAATAGCATTTCTCTCCTCCAGAAGAGCTGAGCTTTGAAGGTCTCCAAGTCAGCATGGCATCATTGCTGCAAAATTGCAGGGCAGGTGACTCCTATCTGTCATGCTTGCCTGCTTATTACTGTAAGGGAGATGTAGTTAGAAAAAGCCAAAGGGCAAAGCCAGCAATCTGCCATGGTGAGCACATACACTGATCATCCCTCCCCCGAACTCAGACAACCTCTGTTTCAGGTATCTGCACTTGCATTTGGACACATCTGTTCACAGTCCAATGACCTGAGCCATATCTAGACTACCTATAAGGCAGCTAGTTCTTTTATTTAGTCTTCACTGCATTGGAATGATCAGGAACATTATTCGTAATAGGAAGGCACATTTTCTGGAAGTTTAGTTTTTAACCGAAGCACTAGGATTTCCTTCCAAGCATGCTGACATTAAAAAAAGTTCTGCTTGTCTCAATGCACAAGGGATGAAGTCTTTAACTTCACTGGACAAAAAGATTTGAGAAGGAGTGTTGTAAACATGCCTTTGCAGCACTACAGGCCTTCAGCGCTGATCAGTGGTATGGCCTCTGCCCACACTTCCATCTAAACTGCATGCTACTTTTTGCCCCTGCATAGTGGTAGAAACTGTATCTGTTGAGATATTATGGCTAGGTGCTGGATGAAATGGAAAGTAAAAAAGAGTTCTGCAAAACTGTGAGGGCTTTTGATTAGAAATTCCTTTAAAAAACACAAAACCACCACCAACAAAAAACAAAATCCCAACTCCTGGGGCAGGCGGAGGTCCTTCTTCTGGTTCCCCCTCTACTGCCACAGCATCCTGGCCAGAATTCACCCCTGGGATCTGTACGCTGGCAAACAGCCCTGTGTCTTTGCAGCATGCTTGTCTGAGATTCTCCCTTCCTTTGCAGAAACCCACTGTTTCTTGGGGCACCACGCAAATCCCTTCTGCCAGCATGAGGAGGAAGGTGACCAGCCCAGATCTCATAGAGGGAATGATGGGGAACTGGAAAGAGGATGGCGAATCATCCTCAGAGAAGGAGGGTGACAACTCACTGGAGATACCCCCAAAAAGGTAAGTATGGAGCAAGTCGTGCCAAGGCCTGGGGCAGCTGAGTAGCACTGACCCATCTGCAGGGTCAAGGATCCAAATCCCTGATCCGTGGCTCTCCTCTGAGCTGTCAAGCCATGGGGAGACCTGGGGTCAGGAGCCCCCAACTCCAGGTGCCTTTCTGCAGCCCAAAGCAAATGCCTAAACCTCATGCTGTGGGCACCAGTGAGACTCTGTGTGCAGGGCCTGGGGAAGGTGAGAGGCAGGAAGGTTTCAGCCAGAGCGTGAGTGAGGGTTTCTTCCTGTTGTTCTAGGCCAATTTCCCCAGGGACAAGCCAGGCCCTGCTCGAGATAGTGCCGTGCATCCTGGGACAGGTTGACCGAAGTCGGAGGGGACACAGGCATGAAGAGAGGGATCGGGAAGATAAGCTGAAGTGGTAAATATATCCAGATATGGGTGGTGTTTCCCCTCAGGCAACGCCCTTGCTTCCACCCCCAGCAGCAGCAGGGGAAAGAAGGGCTGTTCCCAACACACACTTCCCCAGTAGAGCCACCTTCTGCTGCAGAGCGGGGTGCCCAGCCTGGGAGCAAAGGATGGCAATCTTCCCTGTGCTCCCACTAACTCCTCTTGCTGTGTGTCTGCAGTGAGCTGGCTGTTTTGAAGTGGAGAATGTGCAGGAAAAAGAAAAGCCAAGGCAATGACACTCCTGTGGCTGGACCCCAACCTGCACAAACTATTTGTGACAGTCATGAGAGAGCAGGACAGGTACATGATAGACAGTGATGTAATTCTTGTCTCATAATTCATTGTAGAAAAGCACAGTTATATGGCTACAGAGTCTGAAATAGCTAATCTGTACTCATTTGAACATTAAGTGATTTCTTCTGGAGCTTCCTTTAAACCACGTATCTTCAGTTGTTTGTCTTTTTGGAGTGTGTTCTTTGCTCCCGTCATCTTATGCAACATATCAGACCATCTTCCTTGGCACCATTCTTAATGGAGATAAAAAGGCACTGTTCATAATGCAAATAAAAATGCCAGGCTTTTCTAGGGTAGGAAATAATTTCTATTCAGATCATTGTTCAGTTTGTGCTTTGGTTGTGCCTGTTATAACTGAGGAGCAGACATGGCTGATAGAAAGGCTAAAGACAAGGGCATGATTGGGGGCAGAAGAGAGGGTGAGAACTAAAAAAATCCCACAAAGCACAGATGAGACTCCCACTGCTACTGTTGCATTTCTGTGACCCTTCAGGAATTCTACGCTCTCCCTGTGAGGAAAGATCAAAGTAAACACTGGGAAGCCTTACGTAAGAAGTACCTGAAGACAGCAAGGACAAGGTCGCCTTCATCAACAGCAAGAAGGGAAAGGGAACATCTGTGGAAGGCCCAGGTACCAGAAACCTTGTGAAACACGCAGTAAAATAGCATTTCTCTCCTCCAGAAGAGCTGAGCTTTGAAGGTCTCCAAGTCAGCATGGCATCATTGCTGCAAAATTGCAGGGCAGGTGACTCCTATCTGTCATGCTTGCCTGCTTATTACTGTAAGGGAGATGTAGTTAGAAAAAGCCAAAGGGCAAAGCCAGCAATCTGCCATGGTGAGCACATACACTGATCATCCCTCCCCCGAACTCAGACAAGCTCTGTTTCAGGTATCTGCACTTGCATTTGGACACATCTGTTCACAGTCCAATGACCTGAGCCATATCTAGACTACCTATAAGGCAGCTAGTTCTTTTATTTAGTCTTCACTGCATTGGAATGATCAGGAACATTACTCGTAATAGGAAGGCACATTTTCTGGAAGTTTAGTTTTTAACCGAAGCACTAGGATTTCCTTCCAAGCATGCTGACATTAAAAAAAGTTCTGCTTGTCTCAATGCACAAGGGATGAAGTCTTTAACTTCACTGGACAAAAAGATTTGAGAAGGAGTGTTGTAAACATGCCTTTGCAGCACTACAGGCCTTCAGCGCTGATCAGTGGTATGGCCTCTGCCCACACTTCCATCTAAACTGCATGCTACTTTTTGCCCCTGCATAGTGGTAGAAACTGTATCTGTTGAGATATTATGGCTAGGTGCTGGATGAAATGGAAAGTAAAAAAGAGTTCTGCAAAACTGTGAGGGCTTTTGATTAGAAATTCCTTTAAAAAACACAAAACCACCACCAACAAAAAACAAAATCCCAACTCCTGGGGCAGGCGGAGGTCCTTCTTCTGGTTCCCCCTCTACTGCCACAGCATCCTGGCCAGAATTCACCCCTGGGATCTGTACGCTGGCAAACAGCCCTGTGTCTTTGCAGCATGCTTGTCTGAGATTCTCCCTTCCTTTGCAGAAACCCACTGTTTCTTGGGGCACCACGCAAATCCCTTCTGCCAGCATGAGGAGGAAGGTGACCAGCCCAGATCTCATAGAGAGAATGATGGGGAACTGGAAAGAGGATGGCGAATCATCCTCAGAGAAGGAGGGTGACAACTCACTGGAGATACCCCCAAAAAGGTAAGTATGGAGCAAGTCGTGCCAAGGCCTGGGGCAGCTGAGTAGCACTGACCCATCTGCAGGGTCAAGGATCCAAATCCCTGATCCATGGCTCTCCTCTGAGCTGTCAAGCCATGGGGAGACCTGGGGTCAGGAGCCCCCAACTCCAGGTGCCTTTCTGCAGCCCAAAGCAAATGCCTAAACCTCATCCTGCGTTGAAGAGTGCTGTGGGCACCAGTGAGACTCTGTGTGCAGGGCCTGGGGAAGGTGAGAGGCAGGAAGGTTTCAACCAGAGCATGAGAGAGGGTTTCTCCCTGCTTTTGCAGGCACATTTCTCCTAGGAAAACGCAGGCATTGCTCGCAGCAGTGACATCTCTGGTGGAGAAGGTCACGCAGGGACAGACAAGAGAGATCAGTAGACAGAGGGATCATGAAGAGGAGGCTCAAGTGAGTAAAGAGCTATCTGCTGCAATGGGGTGTCCCTCTCTCCTTCCACTTCCAGCAGCACCTAGAGGGACTTCTCCTGGCACCTCCCGTGGGAGGGACAGCAGCACACTTCTGAGTCTGTGGCCTTGGTCAGACAGTCCTTAACTGAAGGGGAAGTTGCTGATGACTCAGAATAAGATTTCCGCTTTGGACATAGGTGGCTGAAGACATAAGGATTTGTCCAACGTTCGGCTCTCCATTTTCAGACTGGCAAGCCTGTCCTACCCTCTCAGAGTACAGACACCAAGACCCTTTGCCCTGGGGGTTGATACCTATTCACTCCATCGCAGGTACTGCCTGACTCAGTTCCCACTTGACTCAGCCCCCGACTGATTAGTTGCACTGGGGACTTCTCACTGGCTTGGGCAGGAGTGCCTGTGCTGTATCACAGAGACCACTGAAATGCTGCTCAAAGCGGCTCCATTAATACCTGGCCTGCATTAGGCCTGCTGTATTTCCTTGCTTTCTTTCTGTACCTAAAACTGAACTTCTTTTCACTTCTCAGGGCTAGAGAGCCAGTCCAGCACAATGTGAACCAGCAACTGCCAGCTGTGCTGCCAAAGCGTTCTTGTGTTGAATAAAACCAAATCTCCAAATTGTTGTGCATCTGTCCTTGGCAAGGTGTGCATTGCTCTGCACTGAGCAATATGCGAGCTTTGCAGGGTCAGGAAAAGGACAGCTCAGAGACAGGGAATGTGTTTCAGTCCCTGCTCTGGGGGCAGTTTAAAGGGTCGTTACATAATTCTTCTGCTGGAGCCACATTCTTCGTGGTTAAGGAAACTCCCTCTCTTTCCTGCTCCTTTGCCCCAGAGAGGGGAGGAGTTGAGAGCTGCAACTGCAGTAGTGCAGGAGGGACTGTGAGGTTGGCATGAAGAGTGTGTGCGTGGAGGTTTCTTCTCCCCATACCTTCCTCAGCAACTGAGCTCAAGGCGGAGCGGTGTCACTCGAGCTTGTGCAGGATGGGGCTTTCAGACCCAATGAAAAGGGTCTCTCCTCATGGCCTGTTCTGTGCCCCAGGAGAGAGCTAGAAGAAACATGAGCTTCTAATGGGAGTCAAGGCAATACAGATTGCCCTGCTCGGGGGCTAAAGTCCAGCTTCAGGAAGATAACCCAGGCTTGGAAAGGCTCTGGCCTCAAATAGCATGTCTTGTTTGACTGCAGCATCTACTTTGTCCCTAACATGACAGTCCTCGTGTAGCATCACATGGCAAAGTGTGGACATAGCTTTCCACAGCCTTATGGGTTCCCTTTTCTGGACAGCCAGCTGTGGAGCCTCCTCTGCTTGCCTCAATGCCTCTCTGCCTTGGGAGCGAAACAGAGGAACTGAGGGTGCCTCAGACTAACACCATGGAGTGCTGAGGAACACAAACATACCACTACCATAGGGAAGCTGCTTAACTAAATCAGCAGGTGTGTTACTGACACCACTGATCTGCAACTTCTCTGTGTTTGAAAGATGACGGAGCATCACTGGTATTCATCCTAGAAAGAGGTAAACTTAAGATTCGTGCAAGGCCAATAAACCTGCTGTTTTCATTCATCACCTGCCCAGCGTGCCGGGAGATGGTCTAGACAGTCAGAACAACAATCTAGAGGTAGAGATGGACATTACCAAACCGGATATACCTTTCACCATCAAATCATGCAGTGAAAGATCAGCTAACTTGTCAGCACTAACATCAGGAGCAATATGGATTTCCAGGTGGCAAGTGAGCTTAGTAGAACTCCCAAGGGGTAGGAGTGCACTACAGGCAGACTTGAGCGGCTGATTTCTGAGCAACAACCAGAAAAGTCCTGTCACACTCCATCTCTCAGCCATGCAGAACTGAAGACAGAGAGGTAAGCAGGGTCCTCACATGTTTCTCCCCATGCTTTGATGTAAGCATCAACATTTAATAGGCTTAAAAGTTCACCTGGTAACAGTACCCGTGTGGCCGTGTGCACGTTCTTGCTACAGATGAAATGGTAGGCAATGATGGAGAATACATAGGAACAGAAGAAAATGATGGGAAAAGAATGATAGGGAATATACTGGGAATAGGCAGGAATGATGGAGAAATCAGAGAGTAGAAATTATGGGGAAAAGAAGGCAATGATAGGGAACAGATGGCATAATAGGGAATGGCAGTGAATAGATGGGGAACAGAGACAGAAGTGCATCTGCTTAAAGCAAAGATAGACTTTATTTTGCTATTCCATGCCCCCCACCAACAGGCTGTTCAACATCTATAAACAATAAATAGATGTGCTCTCAAAGTGTTTAATGACCCTCAGTCTTACTTAAAACATAAAAAACTATGGCACAAAAGAGCAGGCTGAAAGAAAGACAATTCTAAATCCACTACTCTGTCTTTCTGGTTCTCACTCTACAGAGATGGCACATGTTTGTTCATTTTCTTCTCTAGATTATTAAGCCCCAACAAAAAACCCTTTAAAGAAATAAGAATTTTAAAATCAAAATACCAAGAATCACCATCCTGAAGCAACTGCTCCTTCCCTACCCACTCCTGTTCCCTATAACTTCCCTTCAAAGCAACAAATCCAAAGCAAGCGAGAATCCCTTGATACGGCACATGGCACTCAATAAGAGATTTCTGTGGGGCAGGAACTGTTTATCATGGAAAGTTCTCAAGTAGGTTAATAGCAAACTCTCTGCACGAGAAGGCAATGACAAGGACATTATTTTTGAATCTTTCTGTATGAATCTGTTTGAATCTTTTCTATAGCAAAATATTGACCTGAGTAACTTTTTTCTAACTCCAAATCTCCGTTCCCCACCCTCCCCCCAAGAAGAGCTTTAACGCTCCTCTCTGTTTTGCTTTTGCATGCAAGGTTTCTGTGGAGCTGGTTGTGGTAATCATATAACCACAGAATCACAGAATTGTTGAGGTTGGAAGGACCCTCTAGGAGTCTGTAGTCCATCCCCCTGACTCAAAGCAGGGTCAGCGAGAGCTCAGGACCTTGTCCAGTTGGGCTTTGAATATCTCCAGGAATGGAGACTCCATGGCCTCTCTGGGCAACCTCTTCCCATGTTTGATCACCCTCACAGGAAAAAAAGATTTTTATTATGTTCAAGTGGAATTTCCTGTCTTTCAATTCCTGCCCATTGCTTCTTGTCCTGCCACTGGGTGCCACGGAGAAGAGTGAGGCTCCAGCTTGTTTACTCCCTCCCATCAGGTATTTATACACATTGATAAGATCCCCCTGGGCCTTCTCAGAGCTAAACAATCCCAGATCTCTCAGCCTCTCCTTGCACGAGAGATGCTCCAGTTCCTTAATCCTCTTTGTGGTCCTTCGCTGGGCTTGCTCCAGTAGCTCCATGTCTGTCTTGTACTGTGGAGCCCAGAACTGGACACAGCACTTCAGATGTGGTCTGACCTGTGCTGAATAGAGGGGAAGGATCACCTCCATTGGCCTGCTGGCAATGCTCTTTCTAATGCTGCCCACGATGCTGTTGGCCTGCTTTGCTGCAAAGGCACATTGCTGGTCATGTTCAGCTTGTTGTCCACCAGGACCCTCAAGTCATTTTCTGCAAAGTTGCTCTTCAGCAGGTTGGCCCCCAGCATGTACTGGACTTCTGGACTCCTCTTCTCTCCAGGGCTGCATCCCATGGGTTTCTTCCAAGCAGTGCCCTGAACAGGCCAGAGTCTGCACTCCTGAAGCCCAGGGTTGTGATCCTGCTTTTTGCCTTGCTCCTTCCTTGCAGGATCCTGAACTCCATCATCCTGTGGTTGCTGTTGCCAAGGCTGCCCACAGCTTCCACATCTCTGACCAGTCCTGCCTTGTTTGTAAGTACAAGGTCTAGCAGACTGCCTCTCCTCGCTGGCTCCTCAATCACCTGAGTCAGGAAGTTGTCACTGATGCACTCCAGGAACCTCTTGGCTTGCTTGTGCCCTGCTGTGTTGTTCCTGCGGCAGATATCAGGGTAGTTAAAGTCCCCCATGAGGACCAGGGCCGGTGAACATGAGGCTTCTTCCAGTTTTCTGAAGAAGGCTTCATCTGCTCCACAGAATCACAGAATGATAGAGGTTGGAAGGCACCTCTGGAGATCATCTAGTCCAACACCCCCCCCTCGCCCGCTCAAGCAGGGTCACCTACAGCACGTTACCCAGGACCCTGTCCACACAGCTTTTGAACATCTCCAAGGATGGGGAATTCACAGCCTTTCTGGGCTACCTGTTCCAGTGCTCAGTCACCCTCACAGGAAAGAAGTTTCTCCTTATGTCCTGACGGAACTTCCTGTGTTTCCATTTGTGCCTGTTGACTCTTGTCCTATCACTGGACACCACTGAAAAGAGTCTGGTCCCACCCTCCTGACACCCTCCCTTCAGATATTTAAACACATTCATAAGATTCCCCCTCTGTCTTCTCTTCTCCAGGCTCAACAGGCACAGCTCTCTCAGCCTTTCTTCCTATAAGACACGCTCTAGTCCCTTCACCATCTTAGTAGCCCTTCGTTGCGCTTGCTCCAGTAGCTCCATGTCTCTCTTGTATTGGAGAGCCCAGAACTGGATACGGTACTCCAGATGCAGCCTCACCAGCGCTGAGTAGAGGGGGAGGGTTACCTCCCTCCACCTGCAGGCAATGCTCTTCCTAATGCAGACCATGATGCTGTTGGCCTCTTTTTCTGCAAAGGCACACTGCTGGCTCTTGTTCCACTTGCTGTCCACCAGGAACTGCCAGGTCCTTCTCTGCAGAGCTGCTTTGCAGCACATCAGGCCCCAGCCTCTACTGGTGCCTGGGGTTATTCCTCCCCAGGGGCAGGACTCTGCATTTCCCTTTGTTGGACGTCATGAGGTTCCCCTCTGCCCATCTGTCCAGCCTCTCGAGGTCCCTCTGAATGGCAGCGCAGCCCTCTGGTGTATCATCCTCTCCTCTCCATCATCAGCAAACTTGCTGAGGGTGCCCTCTGTCCCTTCA
The DNA here is from genome assembly GCF_036370855.1 of Dromaius novaehollandiae. Classification (NCBI taxonomy): domain Eukaryota; kingdom Metazoa; phylum Chordata; class Aves; order Casuariiformes; family Dromaiidae; genus Dromaius; species Dromaius novaehollandiae. The sequence goes on from NC_088117.1 coordinate 691,336, forward strand.
TCCAGGTCTCTGATGACTAAGTTGAACAGGATTGGAGCCAGTATTGACCCCTGGGGGAACACCACTAGCTACAGGGCTCCAGCTAGACTTTGCGACACTCATCACAACCCTCTGAGCTCTGCCTTTCAGCCAGCTTTCAGTCCACCTCACTGTGCTCATCTCACCCCTACTGCATCAGCTTGCCTAGAGGATGTTACGAGAGACAGTATCCAAAGCCTTCCTGAAGTCAAGGGAGACGACATCCCCTGCTCTGCCCTCATCTCCCCAGCCAGTCATTCCATCACAGAAGGCCATCAGATTGGCTAAGCATGCTTTCCCCTTGTGAACTGGCATCCCCTTGTGCTGACATCTCCCAATCACCTTCTTGTCCTTCATATGCTTGGAGATGGTATCCACAATGAGCTGCTCCATCACCTTCCCAGGGATCGTGTTGGGTCCCTGGGCCCTCCTTCTTGCCCTTTTTGAAGATTGGAGTGACATTTGCTTTCTTCCAGTCCTCAGGTACCTCTCTTGCTCTCCATGTCCTTTCAAAGATGGTTGAGAGTGGCCTTGCAATGACATTGGCCAGCTCCCTCAGCACTCATGGGTGAATCCCATCAAGGCCCATGGACCTGTGGATGTCAAGTTTGGTTAAATGATCTCTAACCTGAGCCTCCTTAACCAAGTCTTCCTTTCTCCAGACTTTCTCCCTTGTCTCCAGGGTTTGGGATTCCTCAGGGCTGGTCTTAGCAGTGAAGACTGAAGCAAGAAATACATTCAGTATCTTTGCCTTCTCTCTGCTTCTTCCTGATCAGGTGGTCTGTAGCAGACACTCACAACAACATTGCCTATATTGGTCTGCCCATTAATCCTGACCCATAAGCTCTCAGCTGGCTCATCTCCCTTCTGTAGGCAGGGCTTCATGCATTCCAGTTGTCGTCTCACATAGAGGGCAACTCCCTCCCCTCACTTTCCCAGCCTGTCCTTCCTAAACAGCCTGTATTCATCCATTGTAGCGCTCTAGTTGTATGAGCTATCCCACCACGTCCTGATGATCCCAATGAGAACATAGCCCTGTAACTGCATGCACACCTAATTCCTCCTGTTTGTTCCTTATGCTGCATGCATTAGTGTAAAGTTCCTTCTGAGAGGCACTCAGTTCAACCTACTTCCCAGGAAAAGGATAAGAGCTTCCCCCGCAATGCTGTCCTTTTTGTACTTTCTTACTTATGTGTGTGCACTTGGGGTGAACCTCATTCTGCCCTGTTCTGTTAATTTTGAGGATTCTCATCTACACCACCCTGCAGCTTTTGCTTGCCAACCCAGTCCAGCACTTTCCCACTTGACTGTGGGTTGTCATCTCCCTCCCCCATCTTTCCTAGTTTTCTCACCAGGTTGGTCAGTCTGTTGGCAGAGATGGAAAACATCTTTGCAGGTGGATTCCATCTCTTCTTATCAGTCCTCAATTCTCAAAAAGGGTCCTGTGGTTTCAAAGCCAAATCCCTGTCATCAACACAGCTGCATAACCAGGTGCTGAATGTCAGGATCCATCCACTCTTCCTTAAGCCTCTTCCCTTCACTAGTAGTATCAAGGAGAAAACCACCTAGCCCCCCATGACCTCACTCCTCCCCCCCCCCCCAGAGCCATATAGTCACTCTTGGTACATTCAAAGACTCCTGATAGGATCATCAGTTTGCATGTGAATGAGCAGAAAGGGGTAATAGTCCAAGGACTGGACAAGCCTCAGCAACCTCTCTACAGCATCCCAGATCTGAGCCCCCAGCAAGCAGCGAACCTCCCTAGACAGCAAGTCTGTTTTGCAGATGGGCCCTCCGTCCCCCACGGGAGGGAATATATGTAATGAAGTTCAATTATGGGCCATACTGGTTTAAAAATAAATATACATTGCATTAGACCAGTAAAACCAATGGGGAGTTTGATACATTTTTAATAGTAAATATATCTACTTAATACCTAACTTGTATGTACCCCCCATTCCCAGGTTGGTTTCAATGAATCTAGTAGAATTACCTGTCCTTTAGCTCATATGTAGCATCTTGGAAAGACTTTGGCTTTAGTTTCTCAAAACTTGTCAGATTAGGTCATTTTTAACCTCACTAGAAGTGGAGTACAAGGCAGAATGTATACAATCCTATAAAAATGTTGCCCATACAATAGTAGGTGTGACTTGAAACAAGTTAGTCATCCTTCCTGTGATGCTGTCTTCCACCCTTCCTAACTTTACTTTTTCTTCTCTTTCGCCTTTCATCTTTCTCTTCTTTTTTCCCCCTTTTTGCCAATGGCATCCTTTTTGCATGCCGCACTGCTTGCATCCAGAGGTGCTTGACCTCTACTCTTCTCTGCAAAATAAACCACCATATTTGTGTAGGTGACCTTTGTTTTCCTAGGAACAATAAACTAGATATAGGTACAAGACTTAAAATGTTCCTATTGTGGCTCAGTTTATCAAGTGTGATGTCAACAGACAGACCAACTCTATCTTGGACAGCAGTGGCTACCTACTTACCTACCTATAACTTCCTAGACAACAATGACCACATACAGGAGTGTAAGGGATACTTGTTTCTTCTTGTAAATACATTTAAGAGTGTCTTAATACTGTGGTTAAAGCTGACTATTAGTTACTTCAGGACTCAATTAACCATTGAGAGTTTTTCTCCTAGGGCACAAAATAAATGCTAATTACACTGCCATCAAGTCAAAAGGAAGAGGACGAGGGAGAAAAAGTAAAGAGAAAAGAGAAAGGAACTGAAAAGGAAAGGTCCTGAAAAGGTGGGGTGAGGGGAAGTTCAGAGGTTCTCAGAGTAACAGACTGAACTGCTCAAACTGATCTGAGTTGGGGAATTTCAGGTCATTTTCGATGAAAGACAACCATGGGAGAGGAAAAAGAAATAAAACAACCCCCACACCTCCCCTAAAAATCCCTGGCACCTTAAAATTAAAAAAGAAGGAAGACACTGGTTAAAAAGAAAAGTTTATTACCAAGAAAAAATCTTGGTACATGAACACACTCACACTTGTTCCACGAATTCTGAAAAATGTTTCCTAGCTGTACTGCTGACTTTATGCTGAAAAACGGACTTAAATTGTACATTACATAACAGTGCCCTGACGGTTCGGTCACAGAGCTTCTGTACTGCTCCACTGAATGCAACACAACAGGCATATGCACAGCTTCAAGAGGACGACACAACTGTGCTTGAAAGGGTGTCACCCAGAACTGCCAAAAACCAGGAACTAAGGAGGAGCAGTGAGAAGACTGAAGAGAGACAGTAAGGCCTCTTAAATTTACTGCTATGCCTTCTGAATAGATACAGGGCATAAAAGATGCCAAGAACAGATTCAGCAGTTTAAAAAAATGTTTCACAGATTATCTGGATAACCTTCTGATGGTACTTATATAATACATACCTTGGGGTTAATTAAAAAAAGAGCTTTTAGAGCTCTGTTTTTGTTTAGAAGCAGCTCTAGAAACAGTTGTTTCTCACTCCATTTATCTCCAACAGCTTTACAGGAGCTGCAGTGGAAGTTCCCAAGAAACTGGACCTCTATTAAAGGCCCTCCACACAGATTTTTTTTTTAATCAAGTAAACATTTGGTTAATACAGGAATAACCATGTGCCTTTACTAGTCATGATATAAATCCCTAGTCTAAATAAGCTTGCGTATTCTGCCAGCTGTAATCATTGCAGAAACTTAACACAGCTTTTGGACAGATAACAGATCAGAAATCTAATCTGTCATCCCCACACCGAATGAAACATATTAATTGACCTTCCCTCAAGCTCAGACTGTCTTGGCCATAGATTTAGATACTAGATCATCTTGAGCAGCAATAAAACAATATGGAAAGACACTGTGGAATACACAGTAGACAAGATATTATGAACAATTAAAAGGGATTATACACTTCTACAGAAATACATGCATTAGTGTGAGAAAGCTGCTGAAGAGGCGGGGGAATTACTTAACATATTTACCAAAAAACCCCAGTAGTTGGAGAATACTTTATACAGGTCAGAAATTTACAAAGATTTAATACTTATATATTAAAAGAGTAAAAATAAGAATCTGATCTTTATAAACTATTCTGTGGGTTTTCAGGTTTGTTTGATCATTTTTTCTTCAACAAAGGAGCCTGACAGCATTTCAGGGCTCTGTTGTTAGCACTGTTTAGCTGGAATGACTTGACCAGCTTTCTGAGCTTTGACACTTAGGAAAAAACCCACAACCAAAACATTATAGGGCATTTAAACAGTGTTGGAAGGATCTTCTGGATGTTATTTTTGATGCGAAAAGTAGAGGTAAAGAGTACACTAGCAAGTTCTTGCAGTCCCTGCTCTCTGGAAAAGTCTTTTTTAACTGATGGACTGGAAGTGGTCTATGCACCACTAAAGTCTATCTACCAAACCAGTGTGTAGTGTGTAGCTGCTATACTTCACAGTATATTCAGGACTGTGTTTCTACATCTCCTTCAAAATACTTTCAAAAACATATTAAGTCTGCTGACAGAGATGGTTCCAGTGTGTAGCATCTAGGTCACCATTTCAAGTGTCCCCAGGCTGACAGAAGGCCAAAACTATCAATCTGTTACTCTGTGATATGATAATGACCATTCGCACTTCACAGATACAACATGTCTAAACTGGGCCTGTCCTTTCTATCTCCTTCCATTCCTTCTATCGCCTTTCTGTATGCTTTTCTGTCTTTCTGCTCCCTTAGGTGTTCAATTTCTTTCTAGTCCCTGCATTGTGTATCATTCTCTTCTACTCCCTGTCATTCCCATCTATTCAGAACTATTCCTCATAATTTCTTTCTATTCCTAGCTATTCCTTACTATACCCCCTTCTATTCTGCATCTATTCCCTGCAATTTCCTATTATTCCATCTGTTCCCCATCATTTCTACTCCCTAATTTCCCCCATCATTCCCATCTATTCCCAGTATATTCCCTATCATTCTCTATTTCCCATTATTTCCTTCTCTTCCCACGTATTCTCCACCATTGCCTTCCATCTGTAGCAAGAATGTGCACATGGGCTGTATAGTTATCATTAGCCAGTGAACTTTTAACTGTGTTATTTTGGTGCATCCCTTGCAGCCAAGGACGCCCCTGTTTTGCATAACTGGTCACCAGATGGTCTGGCAGGGTTCATATGCTTGGAGATGGTGTCCAAGAGAAGCTGCTCCAACAAAACAGTTCAAACAGTCCATCATAACATTTTTTAAGAACAAAAGCTTTCCATTAATTTTAAATAATCATTTTCTTCAATGTCAGTTTTCTTTTTTCTTTTTTCTTTTTCTTTTTTTTTTTTTTTGTTCATGTAAACAAAAGTGAGGAACTAGAACTCCAGAAAACAGGAAGAGTTTTGAAGAGGAAGATATGGATGGCAGCTGTTAACAGTCACAATTCAGCAGTGAAGACTCAACACCTCACTCACCCAAGCTCTAACTACTGAGTTGCTCAGATGTTCAAAAGCAAAAGGGAAGGACAATGCCATTTAAGCAGTAAGTGCTTCTGCCAGGCTCTATCTTTAGAAGCTCAGTCTTTCATTTTGGTTTCAAGAAAATAAATAGCATGACTTGAAATACACACATCAAGGATTCTTTCATCTGTCAGTAGTTCCAGAATGGATTAACCATTGAAAACAATTTGACTAAGGAACACCTTGTGAGCAAAGACATTTTCACTGGAAGGTATGTATATATTGATTTCATTAGTCAAACAAGCTCAAATGCCTCATTGGTCTAGGAGTTTTATCAGATATCTGATCCTTTCATATTTTAGGAAAATTCCTAATCTTTTCTCAAGTCAAATCTTTTAACATAAATAAGCAATATATTGCCATTAAAGTGGTAAAATCTCTGCTGTTTGTGGGTTGGGCTATAATTTATCAGATCTGACCTGTGCCCTTCAGCTTTATTTGCTGCTTCTGCAGCATCTATCAAGGCACATTCTGCTCCGAACATGTTTTTTTATTATCACTTCATTATTCTTCTCTATCACTTTGAGGATGATGCAAAAATTAAGCTGAGTGGAGTAGCTGCTACTTTGTCTCCATTCCAGTGTCCTGCTTTGACTGGCCCATGATGGTTGCTTAGAGAAGTCAGCATGCCTGTCAGGGTGCAGGACAGTCAGCAACACACTGTGTGCTTAAAGACAGAGTCTGACCGAACTCAAGCTGGTTGGTTACCCTTCTGTGGCATGCACCGTGCCGTTTTCCCAGAAGCCTCTACCATTCCCCCAGATCATTTTTATTGTTTTCTAGTGGTTCCGATTCACAGTCTTCAGGACTTCCCTTTCTAAGTCTGTTCCCATTTCCATCCCAAACATATGAAAAAATAGTAGTAAAAACAGAGTGTTCTGTATACACGTGTTGCAGTTCTCATACATCAAATGCTGTAAAAGCAGAAGTGTGTAAGTGGGTGAAAGGTAGCTTCCAGAAAAGAGTGAAACTCAAAAGCTTTAATTATATGCAGGAGTGTAACAAAACTTTATGAAAGGAACAGGAAGAAGAAAAAGCACTTGATTAAGGTGCAAGGGAAATCTCCCGTTATTAAGAACAGTTTCATTTATTCCCATATAATCTGGGAAGTACACCACTGATATCTTATCTTGGGAAAACCGCTAGAAGATGTTTAGAACCCATACTGATAAGCATGTATGCTTCATATAAATCATCTCCAGTTGGACAGGCCTCACTCCCTTCACAGGTTTTACAAGTACCCAGATTTAAAAGACCCATCCTGGACCGACTTTTTAGTGGCTGGACAGCCACTAAAAGACAGATCAGCCTCAGAATGGCAGCAGTTCCTTATTTATCTTCACATTTCAGATTCCTCATTGTGGCTCATATGCGAGCATCTCATATGGTGACAGCACTTTAATTTCTTGTATAAATCCACTATGCCAGTCTTCTACTGCTGTGTAGTGTGTGCATGTGTATAACGTGTATAATGTCCTTTTTTTTGTCAATGACAAATGCTGCAGTTTACCTGAACCACAGTAGGGTGGTATCAATGATTCAATGCACAAAGGTCAGAAATCTCATAGATTTCTATTCTAATATGCAGATAGAGGTAAAGTTTGTACTGAAAGCCCCGTTCCTCCTAGCTTGTTAGATGTATTGAGGTTCTTCAGCTTGGAAAGTTGTATATTTATGATTTCAGTAATGAACATTAGTCTTCAGGAGCATCTTCCTTTTGTTCTGTGCTCACCTGAAAGATTCTTCTCTCTTGAAACTGACTGTAATGACACATTAGTAGCTCTCTTAAAGCTGATGGTTTTACAGACACAGCTATTCAAGGGAATAACTGAATTTTTTTTGTTTAAATTGTAACCAAAACACATTTTACTGAGCCATTACAAGGAAGACATTCCAGCTCAGTAAAACATGCACAAACAACTGTACACACATACTAGTGACTGTCAGACCTACCCAGCAATCCCGAACACTCATGCCTATGCCGCTCCTTCCAGGATTTCCTTCTGCAAGCTTCACTGCAAGTGAAGATTTCATGGCAATGAATGCAAGATGTCAGCTGAACACCAACAGAACGTCCGCACTGATAGCAGTATTTAAAAAACGGCGTCCTAGAACAAAGGCAGTTATAAAAAAAAAGCACAATATTGTTTGTTTGAAGTTTTTTCTTAGTCTGACAACGTTTGTTCATCACAGTAAAATTATATCAAAATGGCTCACAATATAGAAATATAAATGTCGTAATATTCACGGATAAAGAAACAGGAGACCCTGCAGCTTATCCTAGGAGTATTTGGGGACCGGGCTGCACACCAGCCCCTAGAAAAGTCAAACGTCCTAGTGAGGAACACTCCCAAGCCTTTACCAAATCAACATCTGCATCCTAGTGCATGGTGTGCTTCAGTTTGCTCGTAACAACCGAGTCTGGAGGTATTCACTTTCAAACTGGCAGGCAGGGCAGACAATATGCGGCCAGAAATAAAGCCAAGCAGGCAGACTTAAAAAAACTGACAGAACCTACTGGAATATTGCAGAGGCAAACAGGGCTACAGCCAGGTCCCTGCAACACAGCAAAGCTGGAAGAAGCAGCAAAGAGTGCTTAGGCAAAGATTTTCAGTGGGACTGGGAAGTAGAATGTTACTAAGTGCAAATTGGCCTATGTACCTATATCCTTTTCAGAGCATTTAAGAATCCCTTACAGCACCGATTTCCCTAATGTGGTCTGAGCCAAATTGTTCTGCACTTATGAAATTTGACCACAACATAAAGCCAAAGGTGATTTCATGCAATAGATTCATTCATGTGTTAGTATAATTTTAAAGAGCTAAGAGGCATCAGAGGCAACACTGGATGCATTACACTTAACACCAAATCAGATTTTGTAGCATTCTAGTCATGTGACATGGATTCCATTAAATGCCTTGCTAAGGGAGGTAGCAGGCAATGACCCAGACAACTCCTGTCAGTATCCAGTCAAAGCACAGCCACAGTCCAACAGAGGTCTTTACAAAAACAATTCATCCAACTTGAATTGGAAACTGCAGCAACTTTTCTGCAGAGTCCCCAGAAGAGAAAAAGACCAAGGATCAGTTCCCTGAGAGTAACAAATGTTCTATGAGAGGATAGCTACAGTGTGGGCACAGTGGTAGTCAGCAGAGGATAAGCCACAGCTAAATAGGAACAATGATATCAAGGAACTCCAGTTACTGTACAGATAAGCTGGTAAATTGTTCCCATCCTTCCATGGAGCCAAGAACAGAGGGTGGCAAACAAGGAGCTTGGGTAGAATCAGGCCTTTGCAGGGAAAGAGTTTCAGGAGAGAGTGGCAGGATCCCTGAAATAATAAGTTGTCTACCAGTTGCTGTCTCCTTTGGCTGTAAATTTAAAGGCCTGTCCAATTACAAATCATAACCTTGCATATTTGCCTAGGGCTGTATGTTGAGAACATGATACAAGTCTTGCACTTGGAAGTTTATGGGAAATTCCCATTCTTGGGCTATAGTGACCAGACAGGCAGCTGTTGAAACTAATTGAGAAAACAAAACTTGCACAATTCTGGCAAAGGAAATGGCTAGCAATTTTCACTGAGATCTCATCTCTGCCTGCAAGTCATCCCTAACATCTATTTGTAAAACGTTTGTGTGCTGCTTTAACCTTCCAGATTTCATTTTAGTTCTTGGTTTACATTCTTCCGGCTATTTCTGCATCTTATGCTACTGTTGATCCATTTTGGTTCAGCAGAAATACTACCTCACAACTTATGCCCGCGAAAAGTGCCTCAGTTCCTGACCATGATTCAAATTCTCACTTGATTCAAATACTGAGACAAAGTTCAGGATGATGAGAGTGCCTTGCTCAGAAGAAACTGATGACAGAGTACAGTATCCTTGAGCCAACTATTTCCTCCGTAACTCAAACCGCTGAGAATGCTACAATTCCAAGACTAATGTTCAAACTCTAGAAGTCTTTCCTGATTTAGAGACCAGAAATGCAAGCCACAAAACTTGTCTGTGTCCATTTCTTAGTATTTGTAAGCTACCCTAAGCCACTGATGTCATGAATTAGCTTAAGATACCAGGCCACACTGCTTATCACGAGAAGACTGAATATTATGCAGACTCTCCTGGCAGAGTCTGAAGCTGAAAAGGAATGATGTGATCAGAACAGAGGAAGAAGCTGTCTGTAGCTGACAAGACTGGACACACTAAAGAGGAAACAATTAGAAAAGAAAAAACATGGTAGGGTGACATTAAGCCTGGTGAGGAAAAAACAGGACATAATATTTTTGGCTAAGAACAGTCAACACTTGCATGCAGTGTCTTCCACCTACCTCACTTCTTTCGCATGATGGCTCCCCGATTTCTTCTTTGAAGCAGATGTACGAATATTTGAATCCACTACACCAACATAAAGAAGGGGGGAAAAAAAATCAGCATTCCTACTTAGGATCTGAGAATTAGAATACTAGTCACAAGACACCTTTCCTTAAAACTCTGCTTAGCCACAGGACAGTTGTTGATCAACTGGGCAAACATAATCAATATGATGATGTGTATCAGACACACTAAAACAACATCCTTCTTGAAAGTAAGATTATGAAAAATGTGAGACATAATAGTTCTAGGTAACATTGCCTTCTACTCCTCATTTGGATATTTTTCACAGTGAATATATGAAACATTTTTCAGATTATAGTGGTATTGGGAGATCTAGAGTCTAAGCCTGGCTTCACCATGTATTTGAGCACTACTCAGGAAGTCATTCAAATGACCTTAATTTACATATTTATTGTCACCACTCTAGGAGTAGAAGAGCATTAATACAGTGGGAATCCCAGGAAAGGACCTGGGAGCAAGTTACCACGGGGAATGGACATATGCTAGCTGTCCACAGTCACCATTGAATGCACACTGCTACCTGCACCAAATACAAAGCAATTCAAAGGTCCATCTGTGAAAGAGGAACAAGCTCACTCAATTACTCCATAACACGTGGTAACAGATCTTGTATAGGAATTCACGAGGAAGCAGTGCATAGGCACTAAGCCTATATTCAAAATTTCCTTCACAGTGACTTGTTCATTCTCTTTAATGTTTGTAGAACCCCTACATCTCCTCACTGCTTATGTAGGACTGGTTTTGAGAAAGAGCTATCCTTTCAGACAACAATACTGGAACTAATAACAGTAAATTTCCTCTCCACACCAGGCAGTGCCACCCTTAAGCTTGAACTAACATTTCTTGGATCTTCGCAGCTCTTCCTGATTCCATTCTTTCTCTTTCAGGATGACACGCTCACGGAGCTTCCCAGTAATGTGTTCCATCAGTGATTGGCGTTTTTGAAAAATCTCCCGCTCAGATGCTGTCAGTACATCGTATGGTGTGTGAGCAATTCTCCTATCCTGCAACACACCAGGAGTTAATACGCTAATGTATGGGAGAACAAATCTAACACGTAAGTGTTTCAAGTCAAACCAGTCTAAAAGCACAGTATCATCCCTGCTTAATCCTGGCACAGGAGATGTCCATATTAAACAGTCTAGTTGTTCCGATTATCTGTTCAGTGAGTGCTCAACAAGTTAACTAAAACAATTTTTCTTCAAGGGAGAAGCTGCCGTCATTTTGCAGGGCTCTCCTCCTCTCCCAGCACTTCTGGCAACACAGGAAAGCTTCCTGAAAATGGAAAGACTGCTAGAGGGCACTGTTTGGCCACTATTAAGTTTCTCTGTTTCCCACACTGCTCCCTATTAGTGCCAGCAAGGAGCATATTAAACCCAAGATGCAAAAGCCTAAGGCAGACCAGAGCAAGACAGGAAAGAAGTAAGATACCTGGAGTATGCTGACCAAGGCTGGCCAGTGATTACAACTGCTAATTGTTTAAATTGCATTTCCTATTTGAGGATCAGTTGCGATTGCAAGCCAAAGAATAACAATTTTACTATCTACACGGAACACTGCAGTGGGATGCAGAAAACCACATTAGCTCCAAGTAGGCTGCTCTGCCAGTGAGATGCAGTGATGGATCCCACAGTCACAGGACTGTAGTAGCAATGAGCTGTACCCCACCTTAGGAATGGAGGTACCATGTTGCACTTTCTCAAGTAGCTTGAATGTGGCTGCTCTACTGCAAGGTGCCCAAGACTCACCATTACTTTTGTTCTTTTCAGAACATCTACTGTTTATGTCCCAGAGGCAAGCAATCTGCAGTATAACTTGGCTTTCCTTCCCATCCCTGCAGTTTCCTAGTTTAATATATTAAGTAATTCTCTATCTATTTTTTGCATTATTCAACAAATGATTCTCTCAAGAACCAAACCACTTAATCTCTGACGCTGCTAAGAAACAAAGATTCTTTGTCATGTAAACTTTCTTATTCACAATAAAGCTACCAAAAAAAATTACTTATATGACCCAAAGGCAGATTCATTTCTAATTAGAAACTGTTACAGCATCGCAGACCATTTCAAAATTTTTTTTAAACAAATACATCCCCCGCCCTCCCCCCCCCAAAAAAAAAAACTGGGCAGAAAATTCTTAGTTATACTTCATAGGAAGATTCTTTTTATAAGGGGTTAAATAATGATTAAGGATGACTTTAATAAGTGGTTAACCCTTTATTTTGAAGTTTGACTGATCAGTAATTTATTATCATAGCTTATAACATACCTAAATTTATTATCTATTATACATATATATATCTCATAACAGCTTTTCCTGTTTTGATTGTAGCCTCATGGAAACGCACGTTACTTCCATTTTTAATGGCTGGATGTAGAATTACAGCTAACTCTTTACAAACCAATTATGAACAGAATCTTACTATAAAATGTGACAACAAGGATTGCCTTCACAGGCAAAACTACTAGAGGTATTCAGTCTTCGGGTGGTTATAAGTTTGGCAGCAAATGAAATGAGTCTCAAGACAAATGAAGGGAAAAGTAAATTTTCAGTGAAAGCTTCTGAAGAAGGCCCTAGACAAATCCTAAGGACACAAAAGGCTGTTTGTTCTGATGAATGCAAAGAACACGGTATCTTCAGTTACGGGAACTGAAGTCATACCTGAAAATATTCAAAATAGGCATAGTCGACAGCTGTTCCCACTGCTTTTTGCTGTCCTTCCCTAAGAGTAACTGGTGCAAGGATATCCGCGCCAGCTTCAAGCAGCTTATCAACCTGAAAAAAGAAAGCAAAACATTTGACATCCAGCTTTCTAACTATACTGTGTCCATGCCACAGTTAGAGACAGGGCTGAATATCAGAGCTTAACCTCGATTTGTGTGGCTACTCTGTGTACCAAATTGTGCATTTCTTCTGCCACTGGAGAGCCGTTGATGGACTGTTAAATCTACATGTGTTTTGTAAATAAAACCTCCTTGGAGGCATTTGCTATTTGTTTCCGGATATCTCACAACCTAATCTTGCAGCAACAGATGAAGCACGGACAACTAGTGACGCGGGGTAGAACAGAACCCGGCTGGAGAAATCACCTCCTCTCCTAGTGCTCCTCAACTGCAGTTTTCCTCCCCTCCATTCTCAATGAGGTCAGCTCTGTGCTTTATGGGACGAGGGAAAAATGTCCAGTTTTCACAAGGCCAAATGCTTCCATTGAGCTCATCATAGGTGAGAAAGTGCACTTTATCAACTACTTTATATAGCACAATCAAATGCAATGCATCTTTCTTCATGTGGATGCCAGCTGTGTTTACAAACAAGGTAACAGTCAGATCTGACAGGGCCATGGGCAACCCCCCATCTGCTTTAAATGCAGTGTTTCCTCTTCTACACAAGGAGGTTGCCATCACCTTCACTCAAACATGAAAACGAATTTCCTTACAAAACCTCTATTCCTTAGGAGACAAACAAATAGCATTGGGAAGAGACACAAATGAATTGTTCTGCAAAAAAAAAAAAAAAAAAAATCAGCTTGCCCATTAAAGAGAAATGGAACTCAACACACCTGATAAAAATTACTGCTTTTCCTGAAGTTAAAAACAACAAAAAAACCCCCACATTTCTCTCACCAAAGCAATCCTCTGTGCTTTTGTTCTCTTCTGTTCATATGTGGTACTGACAGCTGTACAGAGGGCACTTCTTACTGCTCTGCTTAATGGCAGATTTGGATCAGCCCCATGTTTGAGGAGTTCGACCACTGCCTGCAAATGCAACAGATAATTGCTGGAGATGCATTTTGACAGTTCCACAGCAGAAAAGCGATACCCCAGCCAGACCAAGATGCTATAGGGTAGGTTTCATAAAATATACTAAAACCACCTATGTTTTACCATAAAGATAAGGATTAGAGAGGTTGAACATTTATGGTCTATTAGATCATCACTCCATTGAATGTTAGCCTCTGAGAGGGGCAGGAGAAGCAGTAGAATGTGTTGGATATGGGACTTTCCATTCCGTGGGAAGTCCTGAAATTTCATCTTTTCTGTACAAACAAATCAAAGATGCAGTAAACTCCTTTTTCCAGAAAAATACCTAAATTGTCTTTTAAAAGAAACAAAGATAACATAAGGAAAAATGTTCTGGTTCAAACATTTGATACAGAATCTATTTTCTACTGTATTTGGCTGCATCCATTTCTACTGTATCTACTTTCGCAGTCCATCCTGTAGCTCCCTATTATATTGTATCCAGATGACTGATAACTTTCTACTGAAATAAATATAGCTAGAAAGTAACAATACACAGTAGATCTTTTCTATTATGATCTACCATTAATCCTAACACACAGTATAAAACTTGCAGTGACAGAACAAGAGGTAAAATTTTGATTTCATCAGTAACACTGAAAGTGGCTTCCCCTCGCTTTGTTCACATCTGCATTTCCAAGACAATGCCTGACTGAATTATTAGCGTGCTTTTACACAGGAGAAAGTAACCCGAGAAACAGAAATTAGACCCAAACCCTGCCCCTATCAGCTTATTACCTGAACCACTAGGCTACACAGTCACGCTTGCTCCCTTCCAATTGTTCTTCCCCTGGCCTTGTGCTGGCTGGTTGCCTGCACAACGGCTGAGCTTAGTGGGCAGCCTGGGTGCAACTCTTACCCCCTCACTCTCCTCCCTTGTTTTCCACAAAGAAGATGAACCAGGAGCCTGGAGCTGTATTCCAAGAGGAGCAGAGCACTGCAGACACACCACTTTGTCACCATTACCTGTTTTGCTGGTACACTTTCTCTCGCAGCATGCTGGCTGCTGTGGACCCACTCTTAAGGGCCTTGTCTGAGCAGAAGGCAGGCCATTCCCTGCTCAGGGAAGGTAGGTGCTGACTTCACATATTGCACTCTACTGTGTGAGCTGTAAGCCTCCTCTGTGGAGTGCTGAGCCCCGTAATGCCCAGATCCTTTCCAAGTGTGATCACTGATCTTTTCCTAGAAAAGCATACTCCTTACCCTCAAAGAGCTACATTTTTTTTCTTATATCCAGAAGCAAAGTGTTTTAACATTTGGCTGGGATGATTTGAGTGGGGAGGTAGCCTGTAAGAGAACTGCATGTTCTTGTGATTCATAAAAATGGATACTCTTCTCTGAATGCTATACCCTTCTGAATCTTACCAAATATTTCTAGCTATCACTGTCATACTACAGGGCTCCTCTAGTTCAGCTCATGCAACATCCACAGGTTTGAAAGAAAAGCAAATTTAGTACTTTCACTGGGAATGAATTATGGCAAACATAACTAGTTACCCAAGTCTGCCTGTCATCAGAGAAGGCAGAGACAAATGGAGGAGTACAACACGCGTAAAGAGGAACTCAAAGATGCTCACCAAATCATTCCCACTGGCGATTGCTAAGGAAAGTGGTGAATGGCCACTCCACAGTGTGTTTGGATTTGCCTTATGCATTAAAAGGAGGCGGATAACATCTCTGGCATGCTGTGTAGGCAGGTGCAGAAAAAGGTGGAATTAGATCATAATAATGTGAACTTTTAAATATAATATATATGTAACAATAATGAACAAAATGAGCAGCATAAAACACGTCCAAGCCTTTCACCTAAGCTATGATCCTATAGCAAAAATATACCTCCATTTTCTCATGGCTAAGAACCCCAAGCATGGTAGTGTTATGCATAAACCTCTCCATCAGATTACCAAATCTCATTAACCCTGCTGCCAAAGGGTATACGTAAGCTTGCCTCTGAAGAAGTACATCTCCTCTCTCAAAAACCTCTCCTTCCTCCAAGTGCACACCTCGTAAATCTGCTAGAAGAATGTTACTACGGTAAAAACCCAAATGCTCAAAGGTTAGCACATGAGAAAACTCAGACTGTCCAGCTTCAAATTGGCCTCGTGAATAGTAAAACTTAATGGCCAAGTCACTAATGGAAACTTAAGCAGAGGAATTTCATGTGTTAAACAGAATTCTAAAGACTTAAGAAATATTTTTTTCTCAAGTGCTAATGGGTTTTTAATCCGTACAACACTAATAATTCACAAGGTAAGGAGTTTATCCTGGGAATTCAATCAGCTCCTTACAGAGGGATGAAAAGTATTCATTCCCCAGATATGTCATTTGGGGAGTTTAGCTTATAAGTACTCTCTATGAGCAGAACCTCGGATGCCATGCTCTTACCTCACAGTTATCCTCTCTTTCGCATGCAATATGCAATGCACTCCTTCCACCTTCTTCTGGAACAGGACCAAAATAGGAGGAGAAGTACCCTTTTGGTGGTCCTGCTTCATTCTTCAGGTGCACAGTGACACCACGGGACAACTGGGTTTCTCTGGTTTGAGGCAGAGGAACCTAAGTGAAATTATGTGAACATTTGTAACATAGCTCAGAGACATACAGAAGAAAATAAACTGCTTGGTCACCCATTGCTCTGGATGTCAATCATGGACGAGACTTGTTCAGCCTCACCAAAACAATGGCCACCCTTTTTCTACTTCCTTCTTTACATTCAGATTCCATCTGCCTAAATCATCTTCAGCACTGCACATTAAGAAATTTGATTCCACTGGAGGAATCCAGGGAAGGAAAATTTTACAGACAGAATTTAATAACTTTTACTGGGCCAAATGATACAGTGAGGGGTGGGAAGAAAGAAGCAAGCTATCAGGCAAAAAGGGTCTTCACTCAAGTTCATTCACATGTCATTCATTTAAGGTGCATGAATATAGGCTTACCAGACCAATATAAAAAAATAAAAAATGGTATGTCAGAAAGTAATATAGCCTGCACTGCATCTGGGCATTTTATAACTGCATACTGTTTGCAAATAGGTACCAAGTCATCCTGATTGCTACTAAAGGAGAAAGTACTGCAATACAAACTGAAGAAGCTATCTAAACCTCCCTGGACTGCAAACAGACATTCACCTTAGCCACTGTCTTGACAAGACAAATCTTATCTTTCCTGTTACACAAGCCAACTCATTTTTCAAGTGACTAGGACCTGATGGGATGTCAGGGAGCCCATCAATGTCATTGCAAGGTCACTCAATTATCTTTGAAATGTCATGGCAACCAGGTGAGGTTCCTGAGGACTGGAAGAAAGCAAATGTCACTCCTATATTCGGGAAGGGCAAGAAGGAGGATCTGCAGAATTACAAGTACGTCAGCCTCATTTCAGTCCCTGGGAAGGTGATGAAGCACATCCTCTGAGAAGCCATTTCCAAAAATACTAAGGAAAAGAAAGTGAATGGGAGTCGTCAGCTTGGATTTACAAAGGGGAAATCGAGCCTGAACAACTTGATAGCCTTCTACAAGGAGATGACCAGTTTGGTGAAAGATGGGAGAGCAGTGGATGTCATTTACCTTGATGTCAGTAAGGCTGTCAAAACTTTTTCCCACAACGTCTGCATAGACAAGCTCCTAAAGTATGGCTTACATAAATGGACAGTGAGGACTGAAAACTAGCTGAACTACCGGATTCAAAGGGTTATGATCAGTGGCATGAAGTTCAGCCGAGGGCCAGTCACCAGTGGTGCACCTACAGGGGTCAATACAAGGACAATACTGGTTAAGTTGTTTACTACTGTTTACTAATTGACCTGGATGAAGGGATAGAGTGCACCCTCAGCAAGTTTGCTGATGATCCCAAACTGGGAGGAGTGGCTGATACACCAGAGGGCTGCACTGCCATTCAGAGGGACCTCGAGAGACTGGACAGATGGGCAGAGGGGAACCTCATGAAGTTCAACAAAGGGAAGTGCAGAGTCCTGCCCTTGGGAAGGAATAACCCCAGGCACCAGTATATGCTGGGGGCTGACCTACTGGAAAGTAGCTCTGCAGAAAAGGACCTGGGGGTCCTGGTGGACAAGCTGAACATGACCAGTAACGTGCCTTTGCAGCAAAGCAGGCCAACAGCATCGTGGGCAGCATTAGAAAGAGCATTGCCAGCAGGCCAATGGAGGTGATCCTTCCCCTCTGTTCAGCCCAGGTCAGACCACATCTGTGTGTCTAGTTCTGGACTCCCCTGGAGCAAGTCCAGCAAAGGACCACAAAGAGGATTAAGGAACTGGAGCATCTCTCGTGCAAGGAGAGGCTGAGAGATCTGGGATTGTTTAGCCTTGAGAAGAGAAGGCTCGGGGGATCTTATCAATGTGTATAAATACCTGATGGGAGGGAGTAAACAAGCTGGAGCCTTACTCTTCTCAGTGGCACCCAGTGGCAGGACAAGAAGCAATGGGCAGGAATTGAAAGACAGGAAATTCCACTTGAACATAATAAAAATCTTTTTTCCCTGTGAGGGTGATCAAACACGGGAAGAGGTTGCCCAGAGAGGCCATGGAGTCTCCATTCCTGGAGATATTCAAAGCCCAACTGGACAAGGTCCTGAGCAACTTGCTCTCATTGACCCTCCTTTGAGCTGGGGTTTTGGACCAGACGATCTTCAGAGGTCCCTTCCAAACTCTCAACTGTTTGGTAATTCTGTGAAATGATTTAAGTACTATAACGTAAAGTAATTCCTCAGGTAACAAATGCCAAAAAGAGCACTTTTCGCTGGTATAACTCCATCACAAGTAGACAATTATCATAAAAAATGGCAACCCTAACCAAAAAGTTCTGTACTACCAAAAAAGTTTACTGCAGAGCTATCTTTCTGTAACTCTGGGGGCACAGTGAATGCTGCAGGAATCCAGCAGAAAGAGTCTGTGTTCAAGGAAAACAAAACAAAACAAAAACAAGTAGGCAGGCTCCATGGAGATGAAACAAGCAGGTCCCATCATGTGTCTGTTTCTGACAGTGGTCCTATGTTCACTGCTCTCATTATACCTTCAGGCATTTATACTAGACTGCCCACAAGAGACTTTTAACCTCTGCCTTAAACGAGGCATGATAGCAAAAATGTTCTGGGGCATCAAAACACATGGATGTGTTTACTGTAACCCAATAATACAGACCTCCAGTGGCTTTTTTTTTTTTTTTTTTTTTTAAGGACCATAGTTATTCCAATAGGATGCAAAAATTTCACGGAAATCAAGCAGGCAGGAAGCTCAACTCCCTGCTTATGTATTGTGCAGCCTTCAAGAGCTGCAAGAAGCTGAGCTCACAAAGCAACATACCTGGTCTGGACCATATACCTCATTTCCATCTTCTGCCCTTGCATCAAGATCTGGTGCAGAATGCAGGAGGTACTGTGTTATCTGGACTCCTTCCTCCCCAGGAATAGATACAGCTATGTGGAGAGGGGTTAAACCCCCAAACTGAAAAAAGAAACATAGCATTAAGACTCCTGTTTATCGCAACTTAAAACAGTACCAAATATTTTCAACAGAATAATCCCAGCTTCTTCTTCCCACATACTGTGTCTCACTTTCAGCCACCATGAACCTACAAACTGAGTTACGGGACAGTGGAAAGCTCAAGGTACCAGATACACAACGTACCAAAATCACAACAGCTGTTACCAACTTGAGGAGCAGCTTCACAAGCATTCCCCAGTCATGCATGGGCTTGGCAACAAGAAAACATAATGAGGAAGGAAAACTCAGGGAATAAGGAGCTTTGAGTTCTTTCTATAAAATAGTTCTTTGAACAGGATAATCACTTTAAACAGCTTTTTGTCCGTTCTAAACCTGGTTCTTACTTGCAGATTTTACAGCAGGACACAGAAGCTGCTGCACTCATCTAGAATCCTACATCATTATCAATTATAATGCAATAAAACCTTGGATGGAAGCCGCACATCAGTCCTGGCTCCCCTTTCTAAGAGGAGTTTCACTGCTTCTGCATCTGCAGCTTTAACGGCAAGGAAGAGAAGGGGTGCTGGTATCCAGCATGCATTGGGATCTGCACCTCGGTGAAGCAGCAGCTGGATTGTTGCCCATCTCTTCTGCTGTCTAAAGTTGACATGGAAAATACCAGAATCACTCATTAGCATCTTGCAAAAAACCTCTAAATGATGGTGAACTAAGATGACTCCCAGGTGCAGACATTAAAAATGGCATTTGGCAGAGACAAGACTTCATTCTTTAGAGCAGTGTCACAACAACTGCCGTGCTCCACCCAGGCAACAATATTATTACCTGAAGAGGACATCTCACCCCTCCAAACTAAAAAGGCAGCACTTAAAAGCAGTTCCTTCGGGTTGCATGGGAATGGATAGGCAAAGTAAGGTTCCCTGCATCTCCACTATTCACTCATGTGTCACTTCTAAACGTTTAGTGTGAGACTTGTTTAATGACAGAAACAGACTGACTCCTCCTTCCTGTCATCTAAGACTGTTTGGAAGGTTCTTTCCTCTATCGTACTTCATTCATCCATCCCAAGAAAACAGAGATACTTTTTCTGTGTTTCCCTTAACCAAAGCTGGAACAAGAGCTATGCTGGACTAGGACAGTGTATTTCAGCAGGCTGATGATTCCATCTGTATTTCCATGGAGGCAAAATACACATGCACACCCCTAAAAAAGAAACCTAACACCATCAAAAAAAGCAAACAGTCCTTGGATATCACCCAGAAACTCTACCACATAGTGATCTGGGCAGAGGCTCCTCTTTTCTCACATGGCATTAACTCATTTTTACTCACAAGCCCTACATTCAGTGCATCTTTATATTCCAATGAAAAACATGCAACGCACACACAATATTCATGAGAGAAGCAAGGGAGGTGGCAAGATGTGCCACAAAAGCCAAATGCAAGGGATGAAGGGCAAGAAGGCCAACAGGGAATTTTCATTGTGGGAATTCTAAGACGTCAAAGTGACCTACGCTGGCATAAAACCCAAGACAAAAATTTCATCATCTTTGGGGACTGCTCTGGAGGCAAAACAAAAGGCAAGATGTGGCCCTTTGGGGGATCCATAAAAGCAAGACAAAAAGACTACATTTCAGGCCACGCGGCTAAACAGACACCTGTAGAAAACAACCAGCACGGTCAAATGTAGTCAAAACTTCAAAGAGTAAGCTGAATATATTCTTATCTTTCCTCATATCCACACTACACTGCAGGTGTGCATAGCAGACTGTGACAAGCTGCAAAGTATGCAATCAGGAAAGCTTGTCTTGTTCAAGCATGAGGTCCTTAGCTTGAACTACACTTTCCAGCTTCACTCTTCACACTCTGCCAACCTGAATTATAACAGAGCATATAAACGAGTGGCTTCTACTGATATGAACACGAGATTTCTATAGTTAAGCAAACAAAAATATACTGACATCTGACTAGCTTTTCCTGCAATAGCTGCACCCTTCTGTGAAATATGTGAAATACTAATTGTTGCCTTCTATGTTCAAAGAGACTTAGGAGACTCTGTCTCCCATTCATAGGGCATAAGTGAGACTTACTCTGAGATTACGCCTTCAGACACATTAGCTGTTTCTGACGGTTCTGATTGTTCGTTCTGCTTGAAGATTAAAAAAATAAAAGAAAGTAGTTACAAAAATGAAAAACCACACTTTCAATGGGTGAGTCAGCATATTCAGTCATCAGAACAATAATACAAGTAATAACAGTAATACAAGAGCATGTAATAATAATGGAATTCAGTTAACAACAGATAGGGAAATCATTTAGAAGTAATTTGTAACTGTTTTTTTTTAAATAAACCAAATAACTGAACATTTTCTTGCTCAATTTCCTTTGTGAGTAAAACATGCTTACAAGACTCTTACAGATTTTCAACCTGCATTATTTTGCACGAGAATGTAGAACTAGGACCTCCAAGACCACTGTTTCCAAATCTTCTGGATTCGTATTCAACTCAGAGGAAAAGAGAAAGCAAAGCACATTTTCCTTTCTGAATCTTAGAGACCGTGACAGAAACAAATCCTGTTTATTCCTAATTTCCTTTTCTCACTCCAAAATGAGAAGTAATAGTTTCACACTGATTTTCTGTGAATCTCTGAGCATCTGCTTTATATACATCTCTCTCTCTCTCTTTCTTTCCTTCCCACAGAAGTCTTGCAACTTTGGTAACGGGCCACCACTTAAACATACTCTTGGAACTTGAACAGGTATTTTACAGCAACCAAAAACTATTCTGTAGTTCATTTCCAACAAGTTTCTTGAGGGCATTTAGACCTGTGTAGCCTCTTCTGAAAGCCTCAGCAACATCCTTACATTTCTACCACACAGTCCCTACCTGCCTAGGCCCCTCTTTGATTCCTTCTATCTTCTCAGACTGTTTGGAGATTCCTGACCCTCTGCTTCACCCTTGTTATCATCTCCTTCCCCACTGCATGGTTTGTACTCTTACAAAATATGTATCATGCTCCTCCACAGGACAATTTAAAGCAGGTACTTCTCTTTTTGGCAGGAGGAAGCCTAGGGTCATGAGTCTTCCTTTGTAAACACTCCCTAAGGGTCAAGAGACTCCTCTGACAGTTGAATTGCTTCTTGCTTGACACTTCAACCATGCCAGCAGGACTCTGTGCTATCAGAACCACCTAAATCCTCTTGTCCTGCTGGGATGCTTTCGTAATTCCCACCAGTTGCCCGCTGCATCTTCACTGTCTTAAATACCTAGCAGACGTGGCCTCACATCTGTGCTATTAATACAGTGCCCTATTTCAACTGCAGAGTAAGCTTGTTTCTGCACTGGAGCTTGGTCATTTGAAGTAGGACTTAGTAGTGAGAGCAGAGAATAATCTGCATCCTCAGAGTGCAAGATGCACAAAAGTTCTGGCTTTTTCCTAGGGAGTCAACACAGTAAAGTAATTCCGAAAAGTAAACTTACAGCTTGAGACGAGAATATATCATGATTCTGATTAGATTAGATTCTGATTAGATTAGATTCTGATTTAGATTAGAAATAAACCAACCTTGCAGCTGTGCAAGTTCCTCTCAGCAATATTACCCTTAAAAGATTCTGCTGGATAATACAGAATAAAGCACATGGAGAGAGCAGATAATCCTTCATCACTACACTTATTCACATCAGCTCCACTATCGAGAAGAAGATTGACAATATCGTTGTGGGAATTAACACCTGTAGAGGAGAAAATGCTTCAGGATGTTATTTTATTTTGTAAACATCTGTACTTGCACATACACTCACGCACTTGCAGATTTCTACATGGAAAGAATAGGCAGCACAGTTTGAAAGTAGTGACAGCCAACACTGTTGAACTAATTCAGGTTTATATTTGCCACACAATAAAAACGCGATACTGAACCATGTCTTACGGGGTTCAGAATGTGTACCTTGGAGCATCCTCAAGTATATCCCTGACCTTCCTCTCTTTTTTATAACAATTTCTACCAGATTTCACAGGAACTCAGTGAGGATTCACACACAGAAAGAGGCTAAAAGTGATTGAGATGACTGTAGGGGAAATATAGCGCCCTAAATTATTATCTAAATTTTGCTGGACTTTACAATGAATGCCAGCTATTCAGGTAGCTGAAAAGGGCACAAAGAAAAGGGGAGGTCATCCTCCCCTACAGCAAGTCATGCATGCACAGTTTCTAACCACCACCCCTTGCCAGCAAAAACAAAATAACCCTGTCTGAATGTGATTACGACTGGACAAGAAAAAAACAGTAATAAGGACAGGGTCATACCCAAGAACGCAGATCTAGTCCACTGCATAATCACAAACGGAAAACAAACTTGACAGCTAAAATAATCTCTAATGTTTACTGAAGTGCTTCTTTTTGTAGATTATTATTTACTGTGGGGTTTGGCATGATACCATTCATTACAGATATTCCTCATGCCACACCTGCTCTTTTGTTATTTACTGAACATTCCCTTCACACTTACTATGTAATGGAACAAGAGAAAAATCTAATCCAGGCTACTACACCAGGAATTTCTCATCATATGGTAAAGAGTCATTCTCAGAGTCTTACAGCGGCAGCAGCAAGTGCTGTGTATCCATGTTTGTCTGCTACGTCCGGATGAGCAAGCTCATCCCTCAGAATCGTATAGACCCCATCAAAGTCTCCTTTTGCCGCTTTCTGAATTAACTGCTCTGAGGCAAGTTCTTTGGGGCCTGGAGGCCCATAAGTACTGCGGACTCCACTGAGAATGAAGTTGACGTCTGAAGTAAACTCTGCTTCACAGCACCTAGCAAAGGAGAAAAAAGCACTGATGCATTTAAGCAGCTAGGTACTCTTAGGCCGCTAATGCAATTAAAGAAAAAACACATCAAGAGCAAAACATGCTGCTGGGTAAGATGCAAAAATATGAACAGCTATCATTTTAAGAACTATTTCAGATAGTATAAGTTTGCTTAAATTACAGGCAGAAAGGCAAACTAGTCTAGGGGCTGCTGGCAGCAGCACACAGATTTTGGCTACAGAAGAGTCTATAAATATCCAGCCATCCAACACCTATAAAATTAGAAAGCAAAATCTAACTGCCAAGTGTTTCTACAAACAGAATATTTAGCATGCACATTCATATCTGTTTAGTATTTGATTTATATAACCAGCTTTAGCTATGGCTATAAAATACACACATGTGGCACGTGTTCCCAGCAACAAAGCAAACCAAAACATACTCTGCCTGCCCAAAGAACATCTCCATGTACAAGTATCAAGCTACACATAAACCTAAGGCTCAGTGGGCAGTTACAAGTAGCTGCAGACTTGCTGCAGCATGTTTTCTATAGCCTTGAAGTAGAATAAGAGTTAAGACAACCACAGAAAGGTACCATTGGTATCATAAATTGTTTGTTTCATTTAAAAAATTCCTCATTGGCAACCTGCCATCTCAAGACTATAAAAAAAACTTTTGGAGAGCAGCTGCAATCATGCAACTTATATTTGAAAATAATAGATATGATTTATAAAAATCCATACATAAAAAACAAATGATCAACAGCTACCTGTGCTTATAAACATGCATCTGCATTCTGACCAGTAAGGGGGTTACATTTGCAACAGGCCAAGGTTCTTCCTCAGGCAGCTTGGAGGTATTCTGAAAATATGAAGCATCACACTCTTTCAGAAAGGTGCAAGTCAAAGTAAGATGATCTGTGTTATGGGAATAGGCAAAAACTCCTTCAGGCAAAATATCCTTGTCATCAAAGGGGAGACGTTTATAGCTACGGAGAAATGGGTCCCCCTCAACAGAAATATACTTCCTTTGAGAACTGGCATCAACATATCTGAAGTGTTCTGGATGATCCGAGACAGAAAAATAACCAGGTACTTCAGTACATAGTTTAATTAGATGATTCCTCAGCCACAAGCCAACATCCTGACAGCCATCTGGATAGCTCTCAATTCCCGGTCCAAATCGCTCATCAGATTTGTACAGCCCCTTAAGAAACGAGTAAGCTCGTTAGTATCAATCAGAGATCAAACAAGTTATACAATTAAAGTCTGGTTTCTATCTCAACTGTTCTGCCTGCATCTTATTGGTCCATTTCTTATTGGCAGAGTAATAACTGCTGAAGCCATTCTGTACTACAAAGCCTTCACAGTCAGTTTGATTCATTTAATGACAAACACATTAACTTTTCCAGTACAAGAACAGTGGAAGGCCCTAAATTTAACTACATTGGGATGTTATGTTTAGATGAAATTTCACGTAGATTTTAGCCTGAGCAGGATTCTGATTCAAGGCATATTCACACAAGGCTATCACAACCTCAAAACAGCTATTTGGAACACAAATTAACTGCTTCACTCATTGAACTGTTTAGCTATGGAGATAAAGAACCAGGAAAAAGCACTATGACTGGCAAGAATAAAATTTCAAGTTTGATTATAACCTGAGGGTGTTCTATTTTTCCCTTAGTTTCAGATTATACATGATCTATTCAAATTAAAGTTCTCCGAAATCCATAATTAGTGCCACATTATCAACATTCAGCAAGAATGTTATGTTCTTGTTGGCCAACTTAATGCAAAGGCTGTATGTTGTTTTGTTATATCTTTTGGATTATCTGATGAAGCACTGTTTCCTGTTGCAGAGATACCCATGTATCAGTATGAGGGGAGGGCTGCCCTACGCTGGGCACTTTTCAGATACACCTTCTTCTTCTTTGAAAACAAAGAATTATAAATTCTTAGAAAACAAGTTTTCTAGCTTCTACTAGTAGCAGCAGGCCTGGAAATGATACAAAAGAGACAACTAGCTATCTCGATACTCCAGAATGCTCTTTGTCTCCACAGTCTCTTCAAATGCAGTATTTTTCAGTTTCATATTGCTGGCTTCTTAATATGCCTGTTGAGAGTACTGACTAGCTAATGAGTTCTTCATCTAGCAAGGGGAGTAAATACCGAAGACTTCTACATTAGAAACTGGAAAAAGACACTCTTCCAGGCACCAGATTTTCAGTTCTAGACAGGCAGTATCACATTATCTCCTTCAATATTTCCCTAAGCAAAAGTTGTGTACAGTAGAAGTTGAGTAGTTCAAGAGAGCAACCTAGCTTACTGGAGACTGAAGCATGACACTTTTGCTCTAAACAACCCAAACACTAATGGAGCTGCCTGGAAAAAAAAACCACTCAAATTTTCCTGTACTCATGCTGACTTTGAAAGGCAGGGAAATCATGGTAACAGCACAACATTTTTCCAGTTACCTGAAATTTTCTGCCGTCCTTCCATTCCCAAGTCCCATAGCCTTCTATGTGGCTGAGATAAAATGCTCCAATGAATTTGGAACCATCAGGCCAGTAGCATATCCCTTTCCCATGGCGATGGTCCATGTACAACTGTCCCGTGTATCTCTGTAATCCACCACAAAGAGAAGGGACAGTAAGAATGATACCGTTCAGAGGACAGAAATGAATTTTTAATTGCCTCCTTAATGTAACAGAGCAGCACTAACATGGTGCAGGAAACTGAGGATGAAACTGTTATACAGTTAAGAAAGACTAGGCAAAATCTCAACTTCACTGTAGTCACTGTCTTCAAAACTCCACCAAGATTTTACCAGTTGCCACAGCAGCTCTTCCATCATGTAGCAATCATGATGGAAGATCATACTATTTTAGCAGTGTTTATATCATTGATATGTTGCCAAATGATGCAGGCTAAACCAAGACCTATCAGTGTTCAACACCTCTCACAAAGACCTGTATCCCAATACACATTTGGTTGGGAAATTTTGCATCCGACAAAACAGGGCATTCAGCATAGCCATGAAAACACATATTTTGCTAAAAAACAAGCAGCCGAATACATAAAACCCAGTAAAACCAAACGAAAAACACCTAGCTAACATGCTTATAAATCAATTTTTTCATTACAGAAGGAAAGAACCTCCACACATAGAGAATATTCCTACTTCCAAATGACAAAACTCTGCTTGGAGAAAGAGCTATCACTCAAATAAATGCCCAACCCCTACCTTCTGATGAATTTTACTCACCCTCAACCTAACAACCCATACTCTTAAAGTACAATAAAATGCAGTCTGCAGTGAGTAGTCAACATAATTTTGTATTAAATACAATTATATTTATTTAAAATATAATTAATAAAATATAATAAATAAAATACAATTAACAATATACTATAAATAAAATATAACTAAAGATGTATAATAAATAAAATAATTATAATATTTAAATAAAACGATATATGTTTATTGCTGATCTCATGTGTCTTCAGCCCTGCCATAAGGTCTTTAATTTCCAGCTGCAGGTGAAGTCCCTGGAGATTACACCTTTGTGCACTACTTGCTAAAAAGATAAATTCGATTGCTACTCTAAAACTGGCACTTCTGACCCTCAGTAGAAAGTTCTGAAAAAACATCGTATCGTACGTAAACATAGTGCTGAACTGTATCAAGGTGACAGACGCTAAGTCAAAAGCTTGTCCATAATGCCTTTTGTCTTCAGTGAAGAAATCCTTAACTATCAGCCCACTCATCTGATGGATTTTGATTGAAATTTGATCAATCGTGATTGATTGTAGCCACAAACACTTTAAGGTATCCATTATTTTTAAGCAAAAAGACAGACATTTGGGGGACGTTTTATAGAAATTAATCAAAATTTTGTAATTGAAAAAAATTCCCATTTAAATCAAAACCTCAATTCCTTAAATGCTTTATTAAAGGCATTTATGTGTCTTCAGTGTTATTTCTCTTCAAATTAAATCACCTAAATATCCTAATCAATCATATAGCTTGTCTTTAATAAAAGCATAACTGAAGGGATAGGATGAACCCTATGGAGAACAAAGTAGCCCTGGTATTCTGTAGCATAAACTATGACTATTCTTAGTTTGAATAAACTATGACTATTCTTAGTTTGAAAGAAAAAAGGTGAAAAGTGCTAAGTAAGTTCCCTAAGGCCTCGTCAGAGGATGGTGCCGTGGAGACTTTCATTTCTAGGTCACCAATGCAAATTCAGCCCAATCAACAAAACCTGAAAACTACTACCCTCTATCAAGTGAGTTGCCACAATAATCATCACCGAAGACAGGCAGCTGCTGCTACTGCTTCTGCCTGATGCGTGTTAGGACTTTTGCTTAGAACGCGCAGTTTGCCCCCAAAAGACAACAGTGAGGAGCAATGCCGAGGTCTTTATATTGCCAGAATTAAGGCTGTGTTTCTCTGCTAGACTGATTCTTGGGAGCATTGATAGGCAAATGGAGTTCCAGAGGAAGAGAAAAAGAGCTAATTTTAAATTTTCTATCTGCGCAATGGTATAACTCATAAGCGGAAAAAGAGATGTCCCACCGTGCAGACAACCGATCCCTAACGGATGATTTCGAGTTACGTTGCCGTGGCAGCTTTCCCTGACAATCAAAACGGCAGCTCAGTACTCACAGGTGGCGCAGAAGAGAAGAACCTCACAAGGGAACCGGAAACATTAGTCACTCCTCATGGTATTTTCACCATACAGGAAGATGCACTCACACTTCAGAGGTTAAACTTTGTACCAAAAGCTCACGGCAGCATCCCCTCCTCCCCTGCCGGCCTCCCGCTCTCCCCACTGGGGTCTGAGGCCACGTTCAGCCATCGACAGCGACCCAGGACTCGGCAACGGCATCACGGCAGCCATCTGCTTACCCTGAGCGTGAGGGCAGACCAAGTCCTTCGAAGCAGGGGGGCAAAAGCACGTTATCTGGGAACTTGTGTCCCGATTTGCATTTTAGCAGCAAATATATTATTAACCTGAACACAGAGCAACAGAATGCCCCCAAAGGGCAGCAAGGGCCAGCGCGCTGGCCGAGCAGGTGCTCGGATGTTGCAGGGGAGCTGGGAAAGCGCTCGCTTTACTAAGAAATAAGGCGAAACCGCCTAGTTTGCCCCAAAACCAGAGACGAGAGGAGAGATGCAAGCCTAGGAAAAACCTGCATTTCAGAGACCCACCTCCTTGCCAAATGGACCGGTGGGGAACACGAAGGCAGAAAGCCCTGCACGGCGCGCTCCCACCGCCTGGCCCGGCTCCCCGGCCCGGCCCAGGCCGGGGGGCGGCGGCGGGGGGCCCCGCTTGCAGCCGGTTGCGCCAGGCAGGGCGCTCCCCGACGGCGGCTCCCCGCGGCCCGCGCACCTCGCCGCCCCCAGGCCCGCTGCCGTCGCCGGGCGCTGCCGCCTCCTCTGCGCCGCCCTCGGCCGCCGCCTGACTGGAAACTCGCTCGGCACCGGCCTCCATGGCGGCGGCCCCCGCCGACGGCTCCGCAGCGGCCGCGCTCCGCCTCGGCGGCGCCCGCGTTGCCGTGGAGACGGTAGCGGGGCGAGGGAGGCGGGGCCGCCGCCGGGCCCCGGCAGCGCCTCCGCAGCGGCCCGGAGGCCCCGGAGCGTCTGCAGCGAAGGCCTGAGGAGGAAAGGCCCGGAGAGTCCTCGCTTCGTGCAGCCTGGGGTGCCTTCTCCTCGCTTACAGTCTGCAGGGGGCCGAAGCTGCTCCGCAGGAGCCGGGGCGCGGCGTTTGCTGGGGCTGCCCCCACCTCCCGCACGGCTCCTGCAGGGCCAGCGGCTCTCCCCGCTGAGGCCTGCGCGCGCTCGCCGTCACCCTGCCGTGGCTAGCTCCTGAGGAGCAATTTCTGGGAAAGGCATCGTTCAAATATACTGCATCGCACAACCCCTTACGTTCTGCAGGGGAGAGATGAGAGGGGAATTGGCGCAACGCAGCCCAGCAGAGAAGAAGCACGGAGCGTCACGGGTGAGGTGGAAGGAGTCCCTACAGTTGGCGTATGGCAAACTGTTCCTGGAGCAGCCCGTCCCTCGACAGCCAGCCCCCGCCTGCCCGCCGCGGCTGGAGCCAGGCCCATCTCCCAGGCCGACCCTCAAACACTCCTGGCGAGCTCGCTCGACCTCATGCACACCGGCGTTACACCGCCAGCACCGCTTCGCAAGTGGTTGGTGAGCTCCACGCTTGCACGGTGAATAACAGCAAGAGCAGAGCTTCATCGTTACTTTAGCACGACCAGCTGTCGCCGAAATGCACCAAGTCTACATCGGTCTAAGTTACCACATGGCCAGAGCAGTGACCGCTTCAGAGCCACGGCTCTGAGACCTCTCGGCCTCCTAAAAGACTTGTTCGCCACGAGCGCAGCAGCGACTCCCACCCTGCACCTACTCAGCACAGCCTGTTGCATTACTCTTCTAACCCGCCAGAATTCAGCCGCTGCTGGGCAGGTTTTGGTGGCACCAGTGCTCTTTTTTCCATCGTTGCTACCCAGACGCTTTGAAGCAGTTGAAAGCAGCCTAGCGTAGCAAATTTGGGTAGTTTACACTTCCTTGTCTTCTTTGGGGTTATTCTAATGCCCATGTCGTACAGTTTAAATTCATAATGCTTTGTCTACACCCAGAAGCCAGGAGGGTGGTCACATCCTTTCTTATCCCCTAAAGAGGGGTGGCATTTCAGGTAAAGCCATGGTGATTCTAAGCTGAGATCTGTGGGCAAGAGACATAAAAAAAATGGGAGGTGGAATATCTTTTCCTCTTGACAAAGAACAAGCAGAGAAAGAAAACCCTCTGCCTACTCTTAAAGAGGCTTTTTTCTTGAACCAATAGGTGGTATAATTAGATGCCCTGGCATGCTAGAAAATATTGACAGTAACATCTCCAGATAACTTGGTTGCAGGGCTCCGTACCAGGAGAGCTTATCATGGGTTGGTTTTGTGTTTAAAAAAATCCTCACAAATGCCAGATTTTCCAGCATTATAAAAAGAGCCAGCTAATCAGTTTAAACCTCCCTTTCTTTATGAAGAAAGCACTGTCAGTCTGAAGCTAGTAAGTCAATTTATAGTAAGACAAATGGGGAACTTTTCCTTAAGTCTCGGCTAAGCACTACAGCCCATGAAAGAACTGTTATTTAAAAATCATTTGAGCTTTAAAAACTTTTGATCTGCATTTTTATTTATTGTTTGTGAAAAACTTACCAGTCTCTGGTTTAATTTCCAGGATTCCTCTTAGGCTGTACCTGCCAGAATTACTGAAGCCATAATCTCCGTGACAGAAATTCAGAATGTTGAATCAATAAGGAATAGAAACCAGTGCATTGTAATCTGAAAACAATAGACTGGACATGTAATACCAGGGTATGAAACATCCCGTACAGTAAGTGTACTTCAGATGTTTTTAAGTGGAAATGTACTCTCTAAATAGCTGGTAAATTCTGCTGAGCAGGCCGTCAGGTGTGAATCTTAGGTCACACAGCTCTCATATATCCCTGTGAGAAATGTGGAGTAGTTTCTATTGTAAGTTGTGATGGGAGGTTATCGTTTATTAGGAGTAAATTATGGATAAGATACTATTTGCAGAAAAAATACAGGACTGGAAGAGACCTTTTGGAATTGCATCCTATCATTTTTTCTTTTAACTATACTGTTCATGCTGCATCATAAAACTAGGTCCTTTGCCCCATTATTCCTGTTTAAAAAGTAGTAATGTCACAGCCCAGCCTGAATTATAAATGGTTTGTATATCCTTTTTCCTTCTGCTAACATCTCTTCCACTTTGAATTCCTCTTGCCTGGCCAAAATACCACACACAGTTCTGGGTGAAGTGCCTTCTATGTTTACATTTCCCTATTTTTTCATCTGCTACACCGTAGGATGGTTCCTGCTTATGTTTTATTCCTGAAGCTGTCTTGTGGCTCCTAAGCATCCAATGGTTAGCTAACACCTTTTCCTTGGAGGTGATCTCTGATATCTCCAGCTGTAAGAGTTCTTCTTTGCCCCCACATAACCAAATTGTCACTTGTTAGCACTGTGTTTTGTACCAATCATTCCATTTCCTTCCACTATGTTGGCCGGTGTCACCTGACTTAGTAGTGCCTCTCAGCTTTTTGTCATCAACAAACAGTCACGTACTCTTTTTGTGTCAAGACCAGAAATGAAAATGTTAACTAAAATCAGTCTGACACTTGATCCTCAAGGGAGTCCACTAGTCACCTGTATTCAACTATACAGCACTTTTTTCAGCATGGATATTTGTTGCTTTCATTTTTTTAGCTCCTCGTGCCCTCCCCATACCCATCGCTTACAGTTTTTTAGAAAGCTCCACTTTAACCAGAAGATTTTTTTCCATTGCAGTGCACCAACTCTTTTACTGAATTCCAGTGCGATTAGAGATAGTTGATCTTTCTTTTCAATGGAATCATTCACCCTATCAAAAAAGATATTAGTTGGGCACAATCTACCATGATAAACCCATGTCATATTTATTGTATTTTCAAAATACTCCCTATATACTCAGAGAAGATCAGGATCTTTATAAAACGCAGCCAGTCTCTTCTTTTTAATTCAGGCCAGTAGAGGGAGTGATGACTGCTATATGTAGAGTACACAAACAAACCCAAGAGAAAAAAATAGGACTCCGTCTGCCTGTCGACTGTCTGTCTCACTGCTAATAACCCTAACCATCAGCCTATAGAGTCATGCTTTTTCTAGCAGCCAGGATGATAGCAAGTCCAACCAGTAGAACTAACTTTATAGTCTGATGACAACTGCATTAGAGTGAGAGGTGGGAGAGGTGAGTTTGAACCCCGTCCCACTAAAGTTAGCTTTAAGGTCAGGTTTGCCACTTCTAGGATGAACACACTACAGAAGTATGACAATTCTTTCCTGTAATACCTCTTTAAAAAGAGTAAATAACAAAAGAAGTGCAAAGGTCGTTGAGATTTTCATCACAAAGTACCTGGGAAACTTCAAATAATGTATTAAGCAAAATGAATATTTTTCATTTTGATTAATTTTGTAAAATCTTCTGTCCCTCAGAAGATGAGGGCCCTCCTGGGCCCTTATTCTAGGCAAGGTGCAACATGCCCTATTTCTTTTCTATTTCATTCTAACTCAAATCAATAGTGTCAGTGCTTACTGTAATAGTAGTTTTCCAGTGAACAGTAGCCTGAAGCTGGTGGTGTTTGGGTTTTTTTTTTAACAAACTGTTATAAGAATGGGGGCTTTAACAATCACATTTGGTTTACAGTTTATCCATGACCTCTGAAACTGATTTCATTTTTTAAATGCTTATTTCTCACTCTTACAGGAACCATACAGGACCCTCCATGATCCTTGAAGACTGATACTATGTGATTGGAACAAAAATAGCACAGCACAGATGGTTAAGGAACGGGACAACAAAGACAGTTCAAGATGCTGCTGGAAGCAAACTACACATTCAGTTAACTGGAGTTTAAGTATTACTTTATGCTCTCTTGCTGTTCTTAATGCTGCTCAGGGCAAGCAGCCTGTGTTGACACAGTGCCCTTTGCTTCCAAAGCTCCAGCTTTGTAAGGTCATTCTCTCTTTGCTAATCAACAAATATAGGTCCACTTTTGTTGTCCGAAAAGCGGATTCGTTGCCTGGTGTGCAATAAGCCAATAATTACACACTCAGCAGAGACATTGGCTTATTTAGTTCAGAGTTGCGCAAGCCTGGGTGCTCGGTGGTTTCCCACAAATCAAGCACCCCCCTCCAACTTTTCAAGTAGCATCAAGACAAACACATTGGCAGGTTTGCAGCTTTCCCTTTTGCACTGATTGGTTAGTGATTTCTTCATTCCCTGGCTCCCACCCCTGCCTCTCAAGGTCCTGATGAGGGGAGATAGTAATTTCAGCAATTGACACTGCCCCAGCAGGGTCAGTAGGTGTTATCTCCCAAGGTCCTGACGAAGAGGATATAATCCAGACCCCTTAATTAACATTGTTTCAACAGTGAGAGGAGGCTTTGCTTCCCAAGGTCCTGGCGCCCAAGCAGGCCTTATTTCAAAGCCTTGACATCCTCCCTTTCGGAGAGTAGGGCACAGGAATGCAGACTGCTTGTAACTCCCTTATCTTTCCAGCCTGCGCCAGCTGTGGGGCCCTTTCTTACTGAACTAGGAGTACCGCCTAAGGCTTCAGCACATTTAGCTACTCATGCTAAGCAAGTGTGCGGCCTAAGGCTTCAGCAAATTTAGCTACTCATGCTAAGCAAATTTTATCTAAGTGGCTACCTCTAGACAGCTTCAGTTTTTTAGAAAAGAGAGATAGAAGTTATCCTAATCTACCTACTTCAAACATTCTTTCTGAGCTTCCCAGGGTTGTCTTGTAACAATTCCCCCTTTTGAGACTTAGATGATCATATTAGTCTCACTCTTTTAAAATCTTTCCCATATTACTTTTGTAAATGCATTGAATCACTACATAAATGCATACAAAAACTACTAACACCATTCCCAAAATTGTTAAACAGTTTTTAACCCGTGAGCTTACATCAGGGAACCAGGAAGTCAACCATTTCCATGTTTCTTCAAATCCGAAAGAAGTATCATCTTTCTGAACCCCACGTAAGATTTCAGTCTGCTTCCAGATTTCATTTAGATCGGCAGAAATTCTCCTGCTTTGATCCACATATACACAGCAACCAGTGTTTATTACTGTACATACTCCTCCCTGAGATGCCAATAACATAGCAATTTTTATAACCTCCTACCTTAATGGCTCCAGTACAGTTGATCGGTTGTTTTCCATAAAGTACAGTTTTCTCCCACCATTTATTACTATTATTACATCTTCGGATACATTGATAATAATCTCCTGTCACACTCTGAAATTCCCATTCCTGTTCGGTTGTTTCATCATATTTCCTTTGATCACTGTCATTTCTTATCTGTTGTATAAATTCCATAAAGGAAAAATTAAGAGGCACTCCAATTAGCGGGAAGCCCTTGTTGGAATGGCCAGGGAAGTGGGTACGCACCCAGCAATCCCTCCGGTTAACTAGCTTCATAGATTTCGTAATTACTTCCAAATGGAGATTGTGACTCCAAAATCCTTCCTGATTCCCTTTAATTGCTTGGCTCAGGGAACCTAGAAAAACTAACCACCACATTTCTCCCCTGGTTGTTAAGGAGAACATCATTTTTACACAGATACCATAACAACGATATTAACCCTATTCCTAACAAACAGATTAAAGCAATTCTTCCCTGAAGACAATCTAAATTTGAAACCGATTCGCTTCTAATACAACTCGTAACGTTAAAGGCTGAACTTGTTCAGCTTTCCACATCTCTCGAGGCACTGCTTTCACTCGGGTGTAGTGGATCCAGGAACCAATTCCCTGCAGTTTCACAGCAGTATTTGTTGTTAGTAGTACAAGATATGGTCCTCTCCATTTTTCTGTCAACGGCTCATCCTTCCAGGTCCAAAGATGTACTTGATCTCCCGGCTGGAATGAATGTACAGGTGAATCTAAAAGTACGGGAGATCTTAACTGGATGTACCTACGGAGAGAAGTAAGAACCTCTGCCATAGACAAGAGAGAATCCCTTAAAATTTGATCGCCCTTAACGTGCATCTGAATGTCATTTCCAGTTAAATTGACAGTGTAAGGTTTACCATACAGAATCTCAAATGGACCAACTTTCTCCCTAACCCTGGGGGTTATTCTGATTCTTAATAATGCCAGAGGTAAAACATCAGTCCATTTCATCTGAGTCTCCTGACACAATTTTCCTCTCTCTCTCTTCATTGTTTGAGTCATTCTTTCCACTTTTCCACTGCACTGTGGCCTCCAGGGGGTATGTAAATCCCATTTAATTTGTGCTATTTTTGAGATTTCCTGTACTATTTCTGCTATAAAATGAGGTGCCCTATCCAAAGAAAATCCTTCTGGTACCCCAAATCTTGCTTTGATTTCTTTTAATAACATTTTCACTACCTCCCTTGCTTTATTGGTGCGACACAGGAAAGCCTCAGGCCATCCTGAAAAGCTGTCAACAATTACCAACAAGTATTTATATCCATTACAGCTTGGTAATTCAGAAAAATCAATTTGCCAGTAATCCTCAGGCATGACGCCCCTTTTTACTTCCCCTGGGGAGGGGGGGGCTTCTTCTGAATCTTGGGATTATTTCTAAGACAGATTTCACATTTTTGTGTAATACCCTTTGCAATTATTAACATACTAACTCCCACAGCAACTCTTTTACCTGTTTCAACCGATGCCTCGGCTCCCATGTGGCTACTATCATGTATTTGCTCCATCAGCTTCTTCATTATCAGCAAAGTTACCACACATTGTCCAGGAGATGCTACCCACCATCCTTCGGAAGTCTTGATGCATTTCAGTATTTCTGCTAATTTATTTTCTTTTTCAGTGTCTACCGGAATTTCCATTCTTAGCGTTCTCTCTGGAACTAAGGCTGCCACCGACACGAATAGTGCTGCCCTTTTTGCAGCCTCATCGGCCCTTTTGTTCCCTTTAACTATGACAGTCTGTCTGGACTGGTGCGCTTTGCAATGCATTACTGCTATTTCTTTGGGGTTATTAGCTGCTTCCAGTAGCTCCATAATCTCCTTACTCTATTTTATAGGATTCCCTTGAGAAGATAGCAATCCTCTTTCCTTCCAAATTGCGCCATGGGCATGTATAACCCCAAAGGCGTATTCTGACTCTGTAAACACATTGGTCCGTTTTCCTTCCGATACTTCCAGAGCCTGGCTTAAAGCAATCAGTTCTGCTTTCTGGGCAGATGTATTTGCTGGCAGCGATCTTGCTTCGATTTCTTCTTCCAAAGTGACAACAGCATCTCCAGCCCTTCTTTCTCCCTTTATTATAAAACTGCTCCCATCAGTAAATAATTCCCAATCTGGATTCTGCAATGGAATATCTCTCAAATCCGGACGGCTGGAATACGCTCGCGCAAGAGTTTGCAGGCAGTCATGAGCCAACCTCCCCTCCTCATCAAGTGGTAATAAAGATGCCAGATTAAGGGTATTAGACACTTTCATGGTTCCATCTTCTGGCTCAAGTATTACTGCTTGGTATTGCACCATCCTACTCGCGGATAACCAGTGATGCCCTTTCTGTCCTAAAACTGCTGCAACAGCATGTGGCACATAAACAGTCACCTTTTGTCCCAACGTCAATTTTCCTGCTTCTTGTATCAACAACACAGCAGCTGCAACTGCTCTCCGGCATCCTGGCCACCCTGCACTCACTTTATCCAAGTGTTTTGGAAAGTAAGCCACAGGTCTTTTCCAGTTTCCTAAAGTCTGTACGAGCACTCCCAACGCCTGGTGCCCTCTCTCATGTACGTAAAGGTCAAATGGCTTTGTTAGGTTTGGAAGTCCTAATGCGGGAGCACTCATGACAGCAATCTTGATTTCATCAAATCCTTTTCGGCACTCTGGAGTCCACTCCAGCAAGTCTCCCGGCCCCTTAACAGCTTCATAGAGAGGCTTTGCCATTAATCCAAAATTAGGTATCCACAGGCGACACCCCCCGGCCATTCCTAAAAATCCCCTAAGGTCTCGTCTTCATTTTCGGGGGGCGATCTGACAAATCGCTTCTTTCCTTTTGATTCCTAATTTTCTTTCCCCCTGGGATATTTCAAAGCCTAGATAGATTACGCTTTCCTTCGTGATCTGTACTTTTTTCTGAGACACCCTATATCCCGCTGTTGCCCCCAAATTTAATAAACTGATGGTTGTTTCTCTACATTCTTCAGTCGTGTCTGCCCCCAATAAGATATCGTCCACATACTGTAATAAGGTAGTGGTATCTGTCTTACCTTGCCATAATTCTAATTCTCTTGCGAGTACCTTACCAAAAATTGTAGGGCTGTTCTTGAATCCTTGCGGGAGTACTGTCCAGCACAACTGCTTTTTGCGTCTCGTTGTAGGACTTTCCCAGTCAAAGGCGAATAATTGTTGACTTTGTTCCTCCACAGGGATACAGAAGAAAGCATCTTTTAAATCCAATACTGTAAAATAGACATTTGAATCATTTGTTGTCGTTAACCAAGTGTGTGGACTGAGTACCACTGGGTGCACATCAGTCGCTATCTGGTTAATAGCTCGCAAATCCTGTACTAGACGATATTCTTGTGAATGTGGTTTTTTAACAGGCAGGATTGGATTATTGTACTCAGATTGACAGTCTCGCAACAGTCCCTACTTTAAGAAATTAGTAATGATAGGCTCCGGTCCAACACGGGCCTCTAACTTCATGGGATGCTGTTTTCGCCTTACCGATTTAGCTCCTTGTTTTAAGTCCACCTGTACCGGTTCTACATATCTGGCTCTCCCAGGTTTCTGCATTGCCTACACAAAAGGGACTACTGTGTCCATTACTTCGGAGGGAATTGCGCTTGGTCCACTCTCCACCTGTTCAGAATCCAGTGCTTTCTGCAACATAGAGGCTTGTGCTTTCCAGGCACCATTTTGTGGAATGTGCACCTGAACTTTGTTTTTATCAAAGATTATCTGTGCCCCCAGTTTATTCAGTAAATCCCTCCCCATTAGGGGTAATGGGCATTCTGGCACATATGAGAATTCATGTGTTAACACTCTATTTCCTATTTTACATTTAATTGGTTGAAAGAAAGGTTTGACCTCTCGCTTTCCCGTGGCCCCAATTGCTGGCATAGAGAATTTACTCATTGGTCCCTTACAGCTGTCTAATACCGAATACATTGCTCCAGTGTCTACTAAAAATTTAACTGTTTTGTTCCCCAGCTTTACTGAAAGCAGAGG
Source organism: Dromaius novaehollandiae (assembly GCF_036370855.1). Lineage (NCBI taxonomy): Eukaryota > Metazoa > Chordata > Aves > Casuariiformes > Dromaiidae > Dromaius > Dromaius novaehollandiae. The sequence goes on from NC_088117.1 coordinate 730,099, forward strand.
TCCGGCTGGGGAATCCAATTTCTCAACCCCCAGTCCCCATCAGTCTGAATCTTCTGTACTGATCAGGAGCAAATCTGCCTCTGGAACAGATACAGACGGAGGTTTCCAGTGATCTGATTGTTTCTTCGGGCACTCACTTCCCCAGTGCCCCTTCTCCCTACAGATCGCACGTCGGTCTCTCCTCAGTGAAATTCTATTTCCCAAATTCCCTCCTACTCTATGCCCTCTGCCACATCCTCGTCCTTTTGGAAAGCCTCTTCCCCGAGAGGAAGTTTGTGCCTGGGCAAATGCAGCTGCCAAGATTGCAGCGTTTTGCCTCTTATCTTTCAGTTTCTCCTTCTGCTTTTCCTTTCTCTCTGCTTCTTCCCTGTTATTGTACACCTTAGATGCAATTTCTATTAATTGCGACATTGACATCCCCAACATACCATCTACTTTCTGAAGCTTTCTCCTTCTAGCTGGTGCCAATTGTCCTACAAATAATGTAGTAAAAGTCGTCTGGTTCGCTTCGTCCTCGGGATCCAAGTCTGTCCATTTTCGGGCGGTTTCACATAACCGCTCGTAAAATGCAGAGGGATCCTCATTCTCACCCTGTGCGACTTGATATAGTTCTGCAATATTCTTGGGCCTAGGTACTCCATGCTTTACCCCATATAATATTAACTGTTGCTACTGTTTAGTCATTAACCTGCCTGCCCCTGTATTTTGATCCCAATCTGCTTCTTGGGCCGGCAGAAAACGGTTCGCTCCATCTCTAGCACTTTCTCTTTCATTTTCCTCTCGAGCTGTGTCCAATACCAGTCTCTTCTCCTCAGGTGCAAGCAAAGTATTTAAAAGCACCTGTAAATCCTGCCAGGCTGGGTTATGATTCGCAATTATCATTTTAAAGGATTGATACATCTTTTCTGGATTTTCTCGGTACGACCCGGCAGACTCCTTCCGATTCATTCAATCTGGAGTTGAAAACGGCACCTTCGCATCTACAGGCAGTCCGTCTGGTCCCACTGCTTGACGCAGCGCGGCCTCAATCACAGCATTTTGTTGAGCCCGAGTAGCCCGAGTTCTGCCTGCAATTGGGCTACATGCCTCACTTCCCTTACCTCTGCCATCGACACTATCTTGATCTCTTTCCGGAGAGACCAATAATTGTACATCCTCTTCCTCATCACCCACTTTTAAACATCTTTTCCCAATGCTACAAGCAGAGCAACACCGAGGCATTTTCTCTTTGTCTTCCATCATCATTAACACATTGGAGTCAGAGACCAATAGCTTACATTTTTTTCTTCTTTCATGATCATTTCTCAGAGAGAAAAACAAACCCACCTATGGGACCTCATCCCATTTGTTCTGTCTTCTGCAAAACAACATAAGTGGCAAAATTGTATTCTAGTTTAGTGTTCCCATTTCTGGCCATTTTCCCTCATCCTCCACTTTATACATTGGCCACCACTGAGTACAGTATTCCTTTCATTTTCTCCTTGTTACAGGATCCCCATCAAACTTATCCCAATGTTTCAGGATGCATCCTAAAGGAGAACAGGGGGATACCCCTGCAGATTGTCCTGTTCCCATATTATTACCCTTAAAAGAACATTCTTACCAATTATGCTTTCGTACACTCCAGTCGGCACTGTCCAAATGTGTACAAAGCTTACACTGGGTTACCACAACCAATTGCCCCTATATCATACCCTCGATGCAATGTCTCTTAATAATTACTGCGTTGCACCTTTGAGCCGCTTACCCGCTCCGACTGGGGAGGGTGCGCGCGGAGTCCCCGAACAAAACGGTCGGTGCGCGCTGGAGTCCGAAGAGCAGCGTCTCCCCGCCGGGAACTGGCAAGATGATCCAGGCAAGGCTTTACAGGGAGGGTCCCATCTGGGTCGCCAGAAAACTGTTGTCCAAAAAGCGGATTCGTTGCCCGGTGTGCAATAAGCCAATAATTACACACTCAGCAGAGACATTGGCTTATTTAGCTCAGAGCTGCGCAAGCCTGGGTGCTCGGTGGTTTCCCACAAATCAAGCACCCGCCTCCAGCTTTTCAAGTAGCATCAAGACAAACACATTGCCAGGTTTGCAACTTTCCCTTTTGCACTGGTTGGTCAGGGATTTCTTCATTGCCCGGGTCCCGCCCCTGTCTCTCAAGCTCCTGAGGAGGAGATGGTCATTCCAGCAACTGACACTGCCCCAGCAGGGACAGCAGGTGTTATCTCCCAAGGTCCTGACGAGGAGGAGATAGTCCAGACCTCCTAATGAACACTGCTCCCGCAGTGAGAGGAGGCTTTGTCTCCCAGGCTCCTGGCGCCCAAGCAGGCCTTATTTCAAAGCCTTGACATCCTCCCTTTCGGAGTGTGAAGCGCAGGAATGCAACCTGCTTGTAACTCCCTCATTTTTCCAGCCTCCACCAGCTCCGGGGCCCTTTCTCACTGGACTAGGAGTGCGGCCTAAGGCTCCAGCAAATTCAGCTAGTCATGCTAAGCAAGTTTTATACAAGTTGTGCGAAGCGGCTACCTCTAGACAGCTTGAGTTCAATAATTGACAGTCCAGGTCCCAAGGTCTTCAGTTAGGGATACGTGCACCTCCAGTTCTTTTGCCAAATTGGCAATATGTACCTAGAAATAAAACATTTTGATTTAATGTTTCTTTTAGGGCTTTAGCAGTTCTAGGATGCCCTTGATTAAAGAATGCTTCTTTTCAGAAAATAGAAGTTATCCTAAACTACCTAGTTTGAACATTCTTTCTGAGCTTCCCAGGGTTGTCTTGTAACAGTTTCCCACAAATCAAGCACACTCCCCCGCCTTTTCAAGTAGCATTTTTACAAACACATTGCAAGGTTTGCAACTTTCCCTTTTACACTGATTGGAGAGTAATGTACAGACAATTATACTACTGCTTACACACCAATTTACTACTACACATGCTCGGGGAGGGGTCTTCACCCGGGCGTGGGGCTTTTTGACCTGTGGGAGTGATTTTTTGTGTTTTATGGAGGACAGTTCAGTTAGGGATAGATGCACCTCCAATTCTTTTGCCAAACTGGCAACACGTACGGAGAAATACAACGTTCTGATGTAGTGTTTCTTTAGGGCTTTAGCAGGCAGAGTCCCAGCGGGGCGGGGGAGGAGAGCTGGGGCACAGGCTTGGCCCTGGAGCCCCCCCGCCTGTCAGCAGCTGCCCCCGGGCCAGCTCCAGAAGCGCAGAGCTGGCGCCGGCGCTGGGGCAGAGCGGCGGCAGCGGGGCGCGAAGGAGAGCAGCGAGCGAGGCCGGAGCAGGCGCTGGCGCGGAGCTGCCGAGCAGCGAGGCGAGCGCAGGGGCGCGAGCGTGTGGGCAGAGAGCCGGGCTGCCCCCGAGGGGCTCCTCGAGGGCGGCAGCAGCACCCCCGGCCGCCAGCATGCCCGGGCTGCCCGCACAGGGCGGCGCCGGCGCCGGCGCGCGGAGGGAGCGCGGGCCGCGGCGGGGGTGCGCGGCCCCCTGCGCCTCCCGCGCGGAGGGCGCCCCTGAGCTCACAGAGGGGCCCCGCGCTGCGCCGCGCCGCGCCCTGAGCTCACAGAGGGGCCCCGCGCTGCGCTGCGCTGCGTCGTGCTGCGCGGTGTTGCGCTGCGCTGCGCTGCGCTGCGCTGCGGTGCAGTGCGGGGCTCTGCGCTGCGTCGTGCTGCGGGGCGGTGCAGGGCGGGGTGCTGCAGGGCGGGGTTTTGCGCGGGGCTGTGCCGCGCCGCGCCCCGCAGACGCCGCTCCGCGCGCGCGTTGCTCGAGGGCGCCGGCGGGGGGCGGCTGCTGGCGCCGGGCAGCATGGTGCGAGCGCGGGGGGCGTCCGGCGCCGGGCGGCGCCTGCTGCTGCTGCTCGGGCTCCTGGCGGCGCTGCGTGCCCGGGACAGCCGGGCTGCTCCGCGGGCAGCGCCGGGCCCAGGTAGGGCGGGCGGGCGGGCGGCGCCGGAGGCGGAGGCGGAGGCGGAGGCGGCGCGGCAGGCTGGGGGCGGCGGGGCCGGCTGGCGAGCGGCCGGGGCGGCGGGAGGCGGCGTCGGGGGCCGGGAGCGGCTGGGCGAGGCTCGTGGGGCCGCGGGGAGGGGGGTGCGCTGGGGGGCGGCGGGGGCCGGGGGCGAGAGCTGTGCCTGGAGCGGCGCCTGGCGCTGGCTGACGGGAGCTGTTGTCCCCGCGGGCGGTTGCAGCGGTGCCCGGCGGCGATGGCGATCCAGCTGCGTGGCCGGACGCCGGCGCCGAGCCTCGCGGACAGGCTGGAGGTGAGTCCTCGGGGGACCTGAGCTTCCCTGGCAAGAGCAGAAGCGTGCCTTTCCTGGCGCCGCTTTGGCCTGGCGCTGGCCGGGGAGCTCTCGTGCCCCCGCAGTGCGAATGCTGCTTCGTGTCCTCCGGCGCTGAGGGTTGCCCCTTTGCAGAGCGCTGGCTTCCTTGGTGGAGGTTAGAGAGCTCCGCGGAAGAAGGGGCCGAGGGGCCGCGTGTTTGTTTGTCTTGGGGGTGCTTGGGGGCTGTCTGTGGCAATACATGATGAGAACTGCTCCCATCGGTGGTTGCTTACAGATGTGGCTGAAGCTGAGGATTATCCAGCTTCTCAGCTGCATCCCGTTGCCGAGCCTCCAGGTCTTCCCAGGGGTACGTAGTCAGTTTTTACTTCCCTGAAAGAACAAGAACTTTCCTTGTGCTATTTTGCTCCCATGAAATTGTGCTTCATACTTCCTCTGGGGTCCAAGGGCTTTACAGCCGCAGGGGAGTCCCAGGGGTAAGTTGTGAGCATTTCTTTCCTTTGAGAGCTGCCAGGCAAAAGGTCCTCTCTGCCCCTCCACAGCTTTGGGACTATTGACCTACATATATGTCCCATCATGGCCCCCCCCTTCCATTCGCTGCCATTTCACTTTTGAAAGCACCCAGGGGCTGTGTGTTTGTCCTGGGGGTGCTTGGGGGCTGCTGGGTTGCGCCTCGACAGAGGATTTTGGAGAGGTGCCAGGTCCCAGCCAACAAGTGCCCCTGGCCCTGTTGTGGCTGGGAGACTCTCAAACTACATGCGTGTCCCCCATTCCCGGCAAGTCACTTCTGTGGAAGTATGTTGCAGCACATAATGAAAACTTGTCTTGTCTGTGTTTGCTTACAGGCCTTCCTGCAGGCAGGGGCCTCCCAGCTTCCCAGCTGGATCCCACTTCTGAGCCTCAGGAGTATGCCAGGAGTAAGTGGTGGAGATGTATTCCCTCTCCTGGGAGGAGCCTTCCTGGTTTCCTTGGAGACATTAGAGACCTCCCCAGAAAAAAGCATCGAGGGGCCATGTGTTTATGCTGGGGGTGCTTGGGGGCTGCTGAGTAGCGCCTCAGCGGAGGATTTGGAGAGGCGGCAGGGCCCAGGCAACAAGTACCCCTGGCCCTCCTGCAGCTGGGAGACTCCTGAACTACTGGCGTGTCCCGCATTCCCCTTCGATTCATGACAAGTCACTTCTGTGGAAGTATGTTGCAGCCCATAATGAAAACTTGTCTTGTCTGTGTTTGCTTACAGGCCTTCCTGCAGGCAGGGGCCTTCCAGCTTCTCAGCTGGATCCCACTTCTGAGCCTCAGGAGCATGCCAGGAGTAAGTGGTGGAGATGTATTCCCTTCCTGGGAGGAGCCTGTGGTTTCAGAGTTGTGTTCGTGGGCCGTGTAGCTTCAGTCCTTGGCCGAGGCTCATGCCTGCAAAAGAGCAGAGCGGGCTTTGGGAGGGCTTCAGAGATCTGCGGTGGGTGCTTTGCCTGGCTGCTCCAGCCTTGTGCTTTTCCAGTGCCTGCAGCAAAGCCAGCAGGCTTGTTGGGGTTGAGCTTAGAGCTCAGGTGAACTCCAGGGCATCCTTTCCCAGCATGCTTGGATTTGTAGCCACGTGGTGCCTGTGCAGGCACCCGATAAGTGTTTGCCAAAGACTCAGGAGCGGAAGGGCAAGACGAGTGCCTTGCTGTAATGAGACATTCCATGCTCATTCGCTACCATTCAAATCTGAAGCAGCATATGGAAATAGGTAACGAGAGCTCTGCTCGTCTCTTTGGTTGCAGATGTGGCCGCAGGAGATGGCTATGCAGCCTCTCGTCTGGATGGCCAGGCAGTGTCTGTGGGGAGTCGTACAGGTGAGTCGTGACTCTTTGCCTACTCTTTTGGGTTATTTGAAAGAAGCAGCATTTACTTGTGCGGATGTTGTTCATGTGCAATTTAACTTAATACTTTCTGTTTAGGTCCTCGGCAGAGGAAGTACAAGGCCCAGAGAGGAAAGTCGTCTGAGAAATATTCTAAACTCCTTCAGGACATCTTGAAGGACTTGGAGAGAGCAGCTGGTGGGTAGATTTCACTCTGTGTTAAGGGAGATCATTGTAAACGTGAGGTTTTAGAAACAGCTATGGATAAGCTGTGGCTTACGCAGGAGAAAGGGATGGATCAGAGCCTCGCCGCAGTGACGCACCACGTCACACCTTGCAGGCATTGGCAAGCCGCAGAGCTTGTTGAGGGTCTCTTCTACAAGCGTGTTCTTCGCCGCGTTTGTTAACGTTAAGGTGCTAGAGTGTGGGAAGTGTCCTAAAGCAAGGCGGGAGCGGCTTTCTGAAGATGACTTTTGTCTCTGGTGTGTGGAGATGCTTGCAATTAGTCTCTGGGGAATCCCAGAGGTGAGGCGTGACTCTTGGTTTACTGTGAGAGGCGCCGTGTGCCTAGCCAAAGGTCAGGCAGGCCCCTCGGCCGCTGTGCGAATCTAGACCTACCCAGGGCATGGCAACATCCCTTTCAGTGCACTGGAGTTCCTTTACAAACACGTGTATTGCCCCAGGTATTCTACCCTTTTCTCCTCCGTGTGTAATTACAGATGTCCCTCAAGTCACTGAAGCTTCTGCAGCTTCTCAGGGGCTGGAGCCTCTGCTCGAGCCTCAGGGAGATCTCAGGGGTAAGTAGTCTGTCTTCCTTTCCTTTTGATTCTTCTATTAGTATTTTCTCTTTTTTCCTCTTTTATTGCCCTCCTGGGGAATCCAAGGTGCCCAGCACACATGCCCTCCCTGAAGCCCAGGGGCACAGGTAGGGGCAGCGCTGGTTCAGGCTTTCACTGGCCAGTGGGCTCTTGCCCCTGAGAAGTGTCAGTGAGCTTTCTTGTCTGCCGGTGCCAAGAGACCAGAATCAGCCATAGTAACACCACGGCATGTAAAATTGCCTGGGAATCCCAAACACGCAGTGAGATTATCAGTCCTGCAGAAGCCAGGGATGTATGGGATTGTCTCCTTTCCTCCAGGCCTTGCTGGTGACAAAGATGCTGAGGCTGCAGCACGTTTGTGAATGCGCCCTGAACACAGTGGCAAGAGCTTGGGGCTCAGTGTACCGTATGTGACTGTTACGCGTACTGTGTGGTGGAGTTGGCATGATGAGCCTTGGTCCTCAGGAGGCCTTTTTCCCCAGCTGAACCGGCTACAGGTTTTTCCTGCCCTCTTTGAAGGAAAGGATTCAATGTCAACTTGCCAATTCTCAAAAAGGCACCAAGTGGCATGAGACCAGAATCAGCCATAGTAACACCACGGCATGTAAAATTGCCTGGGAGTCCCAAACACGCAGTGAGATTATCAGTCCTGCAGAAGCCAGGGATGTATGGGATTGTCTCCTTTCCTCCAGGCCTTGCTGGTGACAAAAATGCCGAGGCTGCAGCTCATAAAGGCCAACAAAAGCAGCGTTTGGTCCTGAGCGCTGCAGTCTTGGGTTCCGCACTGTTTGCTGTCATGCTGATGTGTATCGTCACTTTCCGGCTGAGGAAGAGAAAACGGTGAGTTGTTCTTTAGTCCACGGCTGCTCTTAGCGTGTGTAGTGATAGTGTGGTGGAGTGCCTGGTGAGCTGTTGAGAGTGCTCTGTTGAGACGTCTGCTGTTAGCTTTCTTAAGCAGACTCTTCCTTCCTGGCAGCGAGGGCTCTTTCCTGAAAGCCATTCTCGTTGTTGCAGAGAAGCGGTACCAGCTAACCCTGCCGCTGCCTCCGGCAGACAGGAGCCCAGTATGGAGGAAGGCAGAGCAAAACCAGGGAGCGAAAGAAAAAAGGAAGAGCTTACCACAGAAAATGAAAATGCCAGCAGCAGCTCCACTCGGCTTCCTATTCTAAGCAGAATAAAAAACCTGCGCCTATTCCAAAGAGAATAAAAACCCTCTTGGGCTAAAATGGTGCGAGTCCTTGGCTGTTTTGGTCCTTTGTGTCTGGGTGTAATGCACAGCGCTTACGGCAGGGTTGGATGAGGGAGAGGAGCTGTCAGAGAGTTGCCCTGCATCAAGGGATGCCCTCGGTCCCCTCATCACTGTAGTTTCCCAGCTCGGGCTGTCCTTAAGGTCTCATTCATCGGAATGGGGGAGCGCAGATGAGCCTGGGAGCACAAGTGAAGTCACTGGGAGTGCTCCAGTGAATCCCGGTGGATTTGGTGACCGAGAGGGGAAGGAGGTGCTGCGAAGGATGGCCGTGCAGCTCTGAGCAATGAGTTAGAGGAGTGCTAAAGTGAGACGAGAGGCTGCTGGGGCTTAGCGCAATGGTCTTCTGTGCGCAGAAGCTGAACATCTCCAAGTAGAGAGAAGTGAGAGGGGGCTGGCAGGGAAAGAGTAAAAAGCACTGTGATAGGAAGAACAGTACTGGCCTTAGAAATGGCACAAAAGGTAACCAAAAGACCCACAGAAATGGCATTGCTCTGCTCCCAAACACTCAAGCCATGAATACTAGAGGTAAGGCAGAAAAGGGAATACAGTCCTATTTGGAGGAGCGCCCAGGATCCTCTGTGCTCTCTTTCAAGGGGGTCCAAGTGGACTCTTACCTTTCCAGAGGAACGTAGGCAAAGAGTTGCTGCCTCTGAAAACATTGGTCACCCCTATTGCCAGCTTGCAGGAGAGGGAAAGGAGTAAAGGCCCTCGTAGGATCCAACAGGAAGGCGGTGGCAGGAAGGTGCAGCCCCAGCACCTGCAGTGTCCCTGGGGAAGCTCACAGAGCCCCGAGAAACCTGGTGAGGGAAGGGCGTAGGACAGGAAAGGCAAGCGGTGAGATCTGAGGATGTTTCTCAGGTGGCCCAGCAACCCTTTGCCTCTGGGATCGGAAGAACCAGCTCCTCCTCCACCTTCCCTGCATGTTCATCAAGTGCTGCAGGATTTGCTCGGCACGCTGCGCTACGGGACAGGCATTCAAGCGGCAGCCTCCTCTCACAAGGCTCAGCCAGCTAAGCACTAGGAACACACGACGACTCCCGAGAGCAGCCCTTCTCACAGGAAGATGTTCAGGCACTGGGTCTCAAAGCACAACCCGCCCAAACCAAGGGAATCCTTCCCGCGCTGGGTGTGAGCTGGCAGGCAGAGGTGGTTGCGGTGGCTCCTCAGCACAACGAGAGGCAAGGGGAGGAAGGAGCTCAGGGTTACGCCACTGCAGGAGGCCTCCAGAAGCACAGAAGCCAAAGCCTAATTCTGCCACAGGCTCCTGGAGAGGCGGGGGAAACTCCCACCTCCTCAGCGGCTGGTCAAGAAACGCCCCCGATGCCACCACTTCTAAAGCAGAGGCTTTAACACAGGCACTCCTGCCACGAGGCCACCGAGAGAGTGTGGCCAGAGGAAGGGCCACTTGCAACGCCTCGCACATCCCAATGCCCGTGCTTTTCAGACTTCAGCGCTGCACTACTGCCCCACCATAAACCGAGGAGCAAAAGCAAGCCTCAAGCTAAAATGGGCAGAGCTGTGCAGGACGTGGGCTCCTCCAGCACACCCAGCTCAGCCTTTTAAGGAGAGCCGCCCTGGCTCCCTGGATGGGTGCTGCAGGGCAACGGCCCCTGCACCGCTACCCGCAACCTCCCAGGCCAGCCCCGCAATGCACACTGCCATTAAGCCGAGAACCGATTTAACTGATGTTCCTTTGCAAAACCCGCATCTAGTTCTATTTGTAGACAGCTCATCCTGCTACCTGCATGGACAACGACGAACTGAGTATGCTGTAGTCAGCCAGGAATGAGTAACACAGGCCGAACTGCTTCCCACAAGAAAGAGTGTGCAAGGAGCAGAACTATTAGAACCAACTCTCTATCTGCCTTTTGAAAAGAACGAGGATTTTTTTAATGTCATCAGGAAAGAAAACAGCTAGTGGAGAAGAAATATGTAACTGGCTGGAAGCAGTCCAAAGGCCCAAAGAAATTGCTGTAATACACTGCCCAGCCCATCCTAAAGACACTACAGAAATCAGTAAAGGAAATGCTTTAGCTGACGCCGCTGCAAAGGCTGCAGCCCATGAACCTCTGAGAGGATGTGTGGTGGCACTTCCAAGGATGAACCAAAGTGAATGGCCAAATGTCATAGACCCCAGAACCATGTATTGAAAGGCCTGCTCCGTGGAAGAGAAGAAATAATAGGAATAGTGGGAAGCAAAACAAAGTGATGATGGAATATGGACAATTAGTGGAAAACCAATTCTACCAAAAAAAAAAAAAAAAAAAAAAAGAAGTAATTCCTATAGCAGGTGGTTTCACGAGAAAGCTCATGAGGGAGCAGCGGCGGTAGCTAAGCAGGTACAGACAGTAAGGGCCAGTGCAGGAATTTACACGGCCGCACAAAGAATAAGCAATAGCTGCCCAGCCTGCCAAAAGTTCTCGAGCAGCAAACCAAGCTTGGAGGTAGGGGGACGACCGTGGGCCTGCTTCCCTTTTCAAAGGCTACCAATAGATTACGCGGATATGCCATCCACCGATGGGTGCAAACGCTTGTTAGTGATAGTAGATCAGTTGTCAGGCTGGGTAGAAGCTTTCCCGACAAGAAAGGACGACGCAGGAGGGGTAGTAAAGCCTTATTGAAAGAAATCATACGCAGGTATGGGGTTCCAGAAGCCATTGATTCAGACAGGGGCGCTCAATTTATGGCAGACATAGTCAATCAATTATATAAATCCCTAGGAACAGAGAGAAACCTCCCTACTCCCTACCACCCACAATCTTCAGGAGAGGTCTAATGTCCTGTCATTCTTTCGACGAAAGAATCGCAAAGGTATGCACACACAGTGGCCTAACATGGCCAGAAGCCCTAAACTTCGCTCTGTGGGACGTACGAAATGCTCCACAACAACCCGTAGGACTACCACCAGCAGAAATTCTCTGTGAGAGACCTTTAGGGACTTCTACTCCAGCTAAGAGCAGCCTGTTAGATGGAAATTTTGCTGTTAGACTGTACTTGTATATATTGGGAAACGCTGTGTATGTATGAGAACCCTTTGTAGTCTTATATTCGTAGAGAACATTGCTGTAAAGACAAGTAATCACTCAAATAGTTGTGTTGGTAACTTAGTTCTTCAGCTCCTGGTACATCTTATCCATTGTTACAATCTAATTACACACTGAGTCAAGCTTGACTGCTTACCCCCATCGGAATGAATCTTACATTGGTGGAGAAACTACCGCAACGTGATGAGCTGCGTCAGCTGCTCGAATGCATCCGAAACAATGGACAAAAAGCTCTAATCGCCACTCATCATGATAGAGAGGAGATACAGGACGTCTTGGAAAGGGTGAAGCAGGACGGAGCACATCATGGTTGGGAAACTCCTCTGGGATGATCACCAACTGCAACAGGGATTCATACTCACGTGTTGTACCCAGGAGTAGTTGTGTTAAGTTTAACCATGTTATGCCTATTACTTATGATCATATTATACATAAGATTATGGAAAGTGATGGTATGCCTTGACAGCCTTTGAGAACTCTTGTCTAAAGGATTAGCAGGGATGCTTACCAGAAACAAAGGGAGGACTGTTAAAGAATATTGAGCTGGAACTGTCTAGAGGTAACAGCTTAGCACAACTTATATAAACCTTGCTTAGCATGAGTAGCTAAATGTGCTGAAGCCTTAGGCTGCACTCAGATAACGTGAGGAACTGTCAGCTAGTCCAGTAAGGAAGGGCCCCAGGGCCGGTGCAAGGTGGAAAGATAAGGAAGCTTACGAGGAAGCTAAGTCCATCAGCAGAAGCCGCCACAGTAAAGATAAGGCAAACCAGGCTGCCTAGAGACAGCAGTGGGAGCCACCGAAGAACACGAAGCCCCCAGAGCCAGATATGGTGATTGGTCTGAAGCTTTGCATGGGGTGTGGGGAGCTTAGCTTGTGAGGGTATAATTGCCCAGGGATTTCTTTGTTTGGGGTGCCTCTTGGGAGGCACCTAGCTCCAGCTGCAATTGCTGCACATGCATCATTAAATTGTATTAAATATGCTTTGATTTGGCTCTGAACTTCTCAGCGGGAACCTAGGGTCGGACCCTGTTATGGTGGCTGGCGAGCATAATTTTCCATAGCACTGTGTGCTTTGAAGAGCTGGGACACCTGTGGTTTAGTTAAGTGATGGCTTGTAGTCCTGGCAAGAAGGTATTGGCCTGGACGTGTCTCTCCGAGAGAGGGGTGAGTGTTGGTGGCCCTGGTGATGAGGGCAACATCACCTTTGGGAAGGGCAGGAAAGAGAAAGGAAGGGCAGGGAGCTGCCTCCATTTTTCCTGTCCTCTGGTAGGTTTGGGATTTGTGGGCTGTGGTGGAGCAGCAGAGCTAAGTCTGCCCAGCTGCCCCCCGGGTTTTCTAGCAGAAGCACTGACCCTGTCAAGGTGATGTTGAGTGATTCCCGAGTTGCAAAAGCTTGGGTGCAGGGTGTTGGGGACCAAGATTGAATGATGCTGTGTAGGACAGCAGAGGATCTCTAAGGCAGAAAGTAATGAAGTGGTAACTATGATTTGTGCCCCGAATGTGTGCACGTGAGTTGCCACTGATCATGTGTCTTCCTGCCTACGTGTCAGCAGCTGCGGTGGGCCTGTCCTGCTGGCCTGTCCTGCCCGCCTGCTAGGCATCAGAAGACACCTTACCCACCTATCACAAGATGCCACAATGCCAAGCAGATACTTGGAGGAGTGGCTGAGCTGATGGCTATATAACCAGCCACTGTGTTTTCAAGAAAGGCTTTTTGCACTACACTTCTTGAGGTCCGTGTCGTCGTATGCCACAAATGGCGCCCGAATCGGGATTCCAAAAACAGAAGCCTGAAAAATAGAGTCAAGGAACTTCAGAATGGAAGTACTGAAGAATGAAGCAGGAAAGACAGAACCAATAAATCCGGTGGCATAGCCCAGCTGAACGTCAGGACGGTTGATAGTTGAGCGCTCCCATCACCACCACGGAACGGCAGGTGAGCAGCTGGGAACTATGGGGCAATCTCTTACAAGGGATCAGAGACGTTATATGGAAGTATTACAGAAAGTCTTAAAGACTCATGGGTTTCAGAATGTTGCCCAGCATTCGCTAATGACTCTGTTAGTGTGGACTCGGGATAATTGTCCCTGGTTCCCACAGGAGGGAACGCTAAGCGTTGCGGTGTGGGAACAAATTGGGGACGAGTTGCGGCGGCAGAGGGATGATAAGGCGAAGAAACTTTTAGTGACTTGGCAACAGGTCTTTTCCGCCCTCCTCCGCTTGCAAGCAGTAAACGCGGCTGAACTTTTGCCCTACGCAGCAACGGCCGGTGAGAGCACCGTAAGGTCCTCGATAATACCCGGACCGGACTCCGAGTGTGACGACTCATTTAATTCAGGGTCGAATGATCTGGACCAGGAGGCGGACTTTCATCCACCCCCTACTACGCACTGCGGTGTCCAGCCCACGGCCCCTCCGGAACCACCCCCCGCCTGGCACTGCCCCCCTCCGGAACCACCCCCCGCCTGGCACCGCCCCCCGGGACCGCCCTCCCCTCAAGAGGCGGGGCTGCCCACGAACGCGGACCGCCCGCAGCCCCCCTCCGCCGTCCCGGCTTCCTGGGGAAGAGCTGTTGGCCCGACGCCAGCGCTAGCGCAGTGCTGTGGTGCGCTAGAGCTTTGCCGCCAGGAGGCGCTGCGAAGCGGAGACTCGGACATTCTCCACGCCCTCCCGGGGCGATAGCAGGCAGGGCAACCCACTGCATGGGAGCAGCTGCCTTATGAGGCGGTGAAAGGAGTCAGGAACTCGGTTGAGGATTACGGCCTCCAGTCAGCTTACACCATGAACTGATTTCAAGCTATCGCCGAGGGTTAACCTATGGGGACACTCCAACCTGGGATCCCGCCACCAGCAATGTTACCTGAATCATGGCCTCTTGTTGTTATTGATCGTAAGGGTTGTTTTTTCACTATACCGTTACATCCAGCAGATGCACCACGATTTGCATTTACGGTTCCAGCGATCAACAATCAGGAGTCTACACTTTGCTTTCACTGGACGGTATTGCCTCAGGGGATGCTAAGTAGTCCGACAATATGCCAAATGTTTGTGGCTCGAGCTATCCTCCCTATTCGCAGAGCATATCCCAGTGCTTTAATTTATCACTATGTGGATGATATTTTGATCTCCGCATCCTCGAGGGATGCTGTTCAAACGGTAGTCAAAGAGTTGCGGAAATCTTTGAGTGCTAATGGTCTGTGTATAGCCAAGGAAAAGGTCCAAGTGCAAGCGCCTTGGAAGTATTTAGGGTGGAAAATTACAGACACGGCTATTCTGCCGCAGCCTTTGCGGCTAGCATCTGATATTAAAACCCTAAATGACTTGCAGAAACTACTTGGCACCATTAACTGGGTGCGACCTTATCTTGGCATTACCACACAGGATCTAGCCCCTCTCTTTGCTCTGCTAAAGGGAGAGTCAGACTTAGCATCATCCCGAACATTAACTCCTGAAGCACTGCACGCCCTACAACGGGTGTCCGCAGCTATTCAAAATCGACAGATTCATCGCATCTCTCCAATGTTTCCAGTTCGCCTGATTCTGATTTATAATGTCTTTCAACCTTACGCTCTCTTATGCCAATGGGTTTCAGGTGACATTGATCCCTTAAGAATTCTGGAGTGGGTGTTTCTAGCACATGCTTTCTCGAGGACCGTGACCACTGGGATAGAGATGATGGTGCTGCTTATTCAGAAAGGGCGCCATCCTTTGCAAAGCCTTTTGTCGCAAGATCCGGCTAGTATCTCTATCGCACTGGCCAAGCAGGACTTCAACTGCATGTCAAGGGTTCTACACAGATAGTGTTACCCATTATCCCTCGTTTGGAAGATTGAAGTATGTTCACGTCTCTGTAGATACCTTTTCCCATTACGCTGTCGCTACTGCCCATGTTGGGGAGAAGAGCCGTGATGTTTGTCATCACTGGCTTGCCTGTTTCGCCGTAATGGGGGTTCCTGCTCAAATTAAGACTGACAATGGTCCCGCATACACGGCACAACGAACACGGGCCTTTCTTCAAGCTTGGGGGGTCACTCATGTGACCGGAATTCCCCATTCCCCAACTGGCCAGGCAATAGTGGAACGTACCCATCGTACCCTGAAAGAAAAGCTTGAGAAACAAAAAAGGGGAAATAGCCCTGGCGCTTCCCCACAAGAGCAACTCTGGAAGGCTCTGTATGTTCTTAACTTCTTAAACCGATATACGGACCAGAGTGCAGTTAATAAGCATCTCTCATGTCCTACAGGGCGAGAACAACCTCGAGTTCGCTACAGGGACCTGGAGACAGGTCAGTGGAGTGAACCGGTAGATCTAATAACGTGGGGGAAAGGTTATGCTTGTGTTTCCACAGGTAACGGACTTCACTGGATACCTGTACGACTGATTCGACCTGTTGGTGTGTTCCTCGGGATGCCGGGTGAGGGCTGGGAGCCAGTTGAGATGAACCCATCTTGGGGTGTTTTCAGCGGTGTTTGTCTGCCTTGTGCAGGATCGCTGTTGATTTGCAGAGGCTTATTGCATTGATGAGATATAGACAGAATATAGGCTGATAAGATATAGATAGAATATAGGATAAGTTATAGATAGAATATAACTGCACTGATAAGTTATGGATAGAATATAAGTGCACTGATAAGTTGTGGATTAGATAGAATTAGAGTGGAAGCCTTTTAAGGGATAGGATTGGACGTTAGGCTTGGGGCATAAGTTAAGAAGGCACTGACGTGTGAATTGGTAATCTTGGTAAGATCTCTAATCCTTGTTATCTGTCTCCCCTACCTGACAAGCTTTAAGTTTAATAAATAAAAAGAGGGGATATGTTGGGGACCAAGATTGAGTGATGCTGTGTAGGACAGCAGAGGATCTCTAAGGCAGAAAGTAATGATCTGGTAACTATGAAGTTGCCAGTGATCATGTGTCTTCCTGCCTGTGTCAGCAGTCACGGTGTGCCTTCCTGCCTATGTGTCAGCAGCTGCGGTGGGCCTGTCCTTCTGGCCTGGCCTGCCCGCCTGCTAGGCATCAGAAGACACCTTACCCACCTATCACAAGATGCCACAATGCCAAGAAGATACTTGGAGGAGTGGCTGAGCTGATGGCTATATAACCAGCCATTGTGTTTTCAATACAGGCTTTTTTGCACCATTCTTCTTGTGGTCCATGTCGTCGAATGCCACACTGCACGCTTTAGAAATGAAGCCTTTGACTTTTCATCAACTCAGCTTGGCTTCTTGTCCGCTAGCCACTGCCTCTGGTTTCTTCACACCGGCTCTCCTTGCACCTCCAAATTGGCAGAGCAGGCTTTGGACTCAGAGATGCCTTCCCACTGCGGATGTGAGAAGACAGGATCCCCTGGGTGAAAACACTTCTGAGGTCTCCCTTTCAGCTCCAGACCTTTCCTGTGGTCATAATCAAGATTTTAGTCTGAAGTCAGTCAAGACCTCAGCTGTGAAGTTCCTGTCAAAGAGGCATTTCTTTGGGGTTGGTGGGGGGTGCTTGGCTACACTTGCGTCTGCTGCCTTTCTTGGTTGGAAGTGCACTGAGTGGTTATGAGCTTGCTGACTCAGAGCTTGACATATCTATCATTTGCTTTGCAGAGTTCAATAACATCTGGACTTGTACATCCTATTACCTTAGTCTACAGCTCGTGCTGTACCAGGTGGGACTTGCCTCCTGTTCCTCCCCTCATACCCTGGTGGTTTCAGTCCTCTTAATATCCCCATGTCATGCAGTGCCATGATTCTTTCTGTCCTTTGGAAGCCAGAAAATGCCCCAGAAGGACACTGTGGTTGACTAATGTGCCACAGACCAGCTTCCCTGTCAATGGAGACAAAAGTGGAAGTCCAAGCGCAGTTTCAGAAAGTGATGGACACTTTCTGGAGCTTCTCTAGTCCCTGCAGAGAGAGCGGAAAGGCCCTTAGGTCTCCTCTAGTCAATGGATAATTGCTCAGCTTTTACTACACCAAACAGTTCTTAGAGGGTGAAGAAGAGGAAGAGGAAGAACTCCAGACTCTGTAGGCCTTTGCCAAAGCTCTCCAAAGTGCCCAGGTCAGGTACAACCTCAGTCAGTTTTTCCATCACAAGAATGCTTCGTATTAGACTTTCTCTTTCTCTTCAGCCTGTCAGAATTGCTGGACTGGGGACATTTGCTGTTGTTAGAGAGCGAGTACAGAATAGAAAGAATGACCTGGTGGTTGTTGAGAGACCAGTGTTTCGTCTTTCGAGGGCTATTGCAAAGGCTTATGATCTCCCGTATGACAACAAAGATATTCCTGGTAAGAAGAAAAACCCCTTTGCTCACTCTTGCAGCTGTGTCTGGAGCGATCCTCTCCTTTCAAAGCACCCCACCTTCTCTCTGCTGTGACCATCAGCCTGGTGTCCCCTGGGGAGAGGACACTGACACAAACAGTGGAGACATTTGCAGATAAACTTGGGGGGGTGGGGAGGGGAGAGGGGAGAGGAATTCTAAGGGCTGTTGTGAAGTCCTGCTGTTTTCCTTCTTCATTCCAGCCATTTGACATGGCATGGCTGATCTTCTTCAAACCCAGAGTATATGGCCTGAGAGAACAGATGCAATGGGCAAGCATCCTCCCCCTTGCCATGGGGACTGTCTCCATCCTCCCTGCTTGTCGTGCTGTCCTGTGTACTGTTCGTACCACAGGGCTGAGAGGCTTTCTTCCTATTTCTGTGTTGAAGAAATCATTCCTGTCCCCTTGGCATCTCAATTGTAAGAGAGCTTTGAACTTCCTCCAGGAAGGGATTACAGCACTTACTTTCAGGGAAATTACCAGAGGTACCAACCAACCTATACTCTGTATCACCTCTAGTCCTAGCAGATGCTGACTCTTTAGTTTATTCTGTTTAGCATTTCAGTAACGCTTTCTTCCTCTTGCACTATTTTCCAGCTCATAACCACACTGAGCAACTGCAGTATGCTCGGATTGCCTCAGACATCTCCGTTTCTCAGAGGACAGTGGAGGGTTGCATAGAAAAGACCATGCGTCTATTCTCTCTCTGCATAGAGAATGGCAAGAATGTTGCCTTTGTTTTAAATGATGTCGGCATGCTTGTTATCCAGGGAAAAGATGTGAAAATAAGATTTTATAAAGACTTTCTGAAAAGGCTGAATGGGACTGAAAAGATGCTAGAAGCTCTTCTTGGAGTAAGATTTCCATTTTTCCAGTACTACTTGGAGTTCTTTTGCACTTCTCTTAAAGGACAAGGGAACTCATAGCTCCTCTTTCCAAAAGAGGTCTAGCTTCTGGGGCTAGACATGGACTATAGCTCTCTGTAAAGGCCTTCTCTCACATTCAGAGGTCTTGGCAGCAGCAGGATGTAAGAAAAGCTGTACTGGGTCCAATCAAAGACCCCGTGAGCCCACTGCCATCCCCAAGAAAAAGCCTAAGGGAAAGAGCCTAAGAAAAAGCTCTTTGGGCACCAGCAGAAAAGCTGGTGGGCTTTTCAAAAGCAGAAAAGCTATTTGGGCTGGTGCCACTCTGAGTTAACAGCATCAGGTGACCTTGCTGCTTATTAATGAGTTTCTGCTTTGGCCATGTTTGGGATTCTGAGGTAGTGAGTTTGGCAATTTCACCATCTGCTACACACAAACATTTCTGAGCCCCTGTTAGAAAATGCATGCCTAATCATTTCATGGGACAGCCCTGAGTTCTTGTGTCAGGAGAACTCATCATGCCCCCCTCACCTTCTCCCCGTCCAGCATGTCTTTCACTGCTGCTTCTTGCCTTGGGCGAGACCCAGAGGCACCGGCAGACATGAGCTCCTCATTCCCTCTGAGGGAGGAATGATTTACCCCAAGACGTGCAGCCAGGCTGCAGCACAGCCCTGGTTCCCAGCTCTGTCTCTCCCACCTGGCTCACTCTCTGGGGTCTTGTCAGCATGTTGTCTGGGCCTTTGCTCCAGTAGGTCCCCATCCAAGATCCGGACCCCCTCAGATATTTGGCACTCCCAGGTCTTAACAACTGTGCAAAGGAAAAGGAAGGACTATGCCTCTCTGTAACTCCAAGCTGCAGATGCAGTCATTTGCATCCTAGGAGAGACTTGGGGTTAAGCCCATATCTGAGTCCTTTGTTCTCCATTCAGGAACAGTCACAACAAGCCAAAAGACAAAAGCCAACACCCAGAAACCCCAGCTAATCAAATCTGCTTGCCTTCTTGGACTTCTCCATTAGAAAAGAATGGGCCTCCTGACTGAATCTCATGATTCTTGCCCTCAGAAAAAAGCCTGGTGATGCTATTACCCATTCCAAATTATCTATTTAACAGCTTCTCTTTGCTATTACTGTTATTATTGTTAATGAAGGAGCACTTGGTGACAGGGTTTCAGAGGGACAGGAGCAGGAGAGTGGCTTGCTGCCTCTGTGAGCAAGAAGACAATTTCCTTGGCATCATCTCACATGTCTCTGTCTCTATTGCAGATGCCAGAGATGAGGGATTCAGTCCTGTCAGGCACTGAGACTGTGGCTTCCCAGATCCGCTCTGGCAGTGTCATTGTCTTCCCACAGTGAGTATGTTGGGTTCAGCAGCCCCTGGCTGACCAAGCCAGGACCTTCTCAGCTTGCGTCTGGTTGTGCTGTCTTGCCAGGGCTTGTGAAGTCCTCTCAGGAAGTTATTCAGAACTAATCAGCAGTGGACCTCTATGATGCATCACACAGTTTCTGGATATAGTCTAGAGTAATGCTGCATATTCTGCTCTCTTACCAGAAATTTTACATTAGCTCCCTAATATCTTTGTGACCAGATTATTAACACAAGGTGCAAAGCAAATATGGAGCTCTTATTCAAACTGGAGTCTTCTGGTTTCCAGGTATGAACTCCAGATTGTGCAGCCTGCCATCAAAGGACCTGCAGAGCTCACCGAAGAACAGGAGGAGGAGAAGGATGATAATGGCAACAAAAAAGGTAGTGGAAGGGTTGACACCTGGGTGGTGTTTGGACATTCTCCTCACTAATGGGACATTATAGCCAAGGCTACAATGCAAGGCATAGGCAACTTCATTTCATTTTGAAAGTTGGGAATTCCAATCCTGCTTTCTTGTTCACAAACATACAAGTATCTTTGGGCTGAACACACCAAAAGAGTGAACTTGCACACACGAGATCTGTAGAGAGATCCCAAAGTCTGTGCCCTTCATGGGAATTTCTCCCTCCTTCCCCGCAAGGCTCCATTTAGTCACCAGCATTTCTCAGCAAGGCCTCCCCCTGCTTTTCACAATATAGACAAGAGAAGCCAGTAGTACCAGAATTCCCCAGGGAATAACATTACCCTTTAGAAATTAAGAGTTGGACAACATCCAGTGTCAGGAAAGGCCTAAAACCTCATGGGAAACATGGCTCCAGGGGGATGGCTTGGTGCAGTTTCATCACATGTATGCACACCTGCCCAGCATTCCTGTTAGAATGGGCACAAAGATGCTGTTTGAAGAGTTCTCTGCTTTCTTGCTTGCAGGGGCTCTTCCTGACAATCGCCTTCTCTCCAGAGAGAGGCATGCTCCACCCAAAAAGACTTCTATCCATAAGGAGGAAGACAAGATGCACAAAACCAGGGGAAAAGGGCTTCCTGACAGGTCAGACTTGGGGGAAAATGGATGTGGGGGACCCTGTGCTCTTATTCTTTTTAGGAATAAGAAGTTTCCTTCAGACACAATGTCTGGGCTAAGTCTGGCAGGCTATTACCATGTGGTACAGATGCTAAAGTTTCCTTGTTGGGTAATCAGAGCATTAATGCAACTGCCAGGAGGGATCTGTGGTATTAGAGCCTTGAAATAACAGACAGGAGCCTCCATTCCCATGACTCTGGCCTTCTTCTTGATCTACCAAGAGAAGGCCTAAACCTGGGCATCCTGAGCTTTCCTAGGGAGTGTTGTGCCACACCTGATGTTGCAGCTTGGGGTTATCTCTTTCTCTGTATTTGAAAGTACTTGGTCGAATGCAACCAATCTTCCTGCAGAGCTAGCTGCCTTCTGCTGCAGGGGCACACCTTGGGAGACCAAACTGGAAAACAAACTCGTCCTCTACTCATACAGATGCCTTCTATTCTACCTTTTTAGTCCACCACCACCAATCCAGTGGAGCTCAGTGAAGAAAGTGGAAGCCAAAAAGAAAGAAATCCCTCATGCTGGACCAAAACTTGTAAACTTTATTGCTGAAGCTATTAAGACAAAAGAGCAGGTATATAATAGGGAGTGATGCAATGTTTGCGTAGTAGTTTATTGTAGAAAAGCACAGTTGTACAGCCATTGACTCTGAAAAGATGTCGCAGTGTGTGCTCATTTGTACATTAAGTGACTTCTCCTGGAGTCTACTTTAAAAGATGGGGGTTACTGTATGTTTAGAATCTGCTCTTCACTTCTGTTGCCTCATGAAACACATTAGAACACCTTCCTTGCCACTATTCATAATGGAGTTCAAAATCAAAATGCCAGGCTTTTCTGGGATAGGAAATAGGAGTTTTTTAGATCATTGGTTAGTTCACACCTTGGTTGAGCCCACGATAATTCAGGAGCAAAACACAGCTGACAAAAAGGGGCAGAAAAGAGAGTGAGAAATCAATAATAATAATGAATATAAAAACAAAAGCAGATGAGACTGACATTGCTGCTGTTACATTTCTGTGGCCCTCCAGAGAAGAATCCTCCAGGTTAAGAAACGACACCAAAGAGGTCTCTGTGAACTTCAAGCTGTAGAAAGACAGGAGAAGAAAGAATGGCAGAAGAAAGAGAAAGACAGAAGGAAAGAAAAGGAAAAATTGGCACCACCGATCCCTGGGAGAGGAAAGGATAAGCTACAGAGGGCCACGGTACAGGCAGCATTTTAAACTAGACAGGAAGAAAACATCTCTCTCCTACAGAGGAGCTTGAGATTTCAGGCTATTTCAAGTATTCCTGGAACTCTTACTGCAAAATGGCAGGAGTCTCATGAGAAAGGGTCAATTGGGCGACGCAGTGAAACCCTGGTCAGACTCCAGCATCCAACTCCTGGGGCAGGCGGAGGTCCTTCTTCTGGTTCCCCCTCTACTGCCACAGTATCCCGGCCAGAATTCACCCCTGGGATCTGTATGCTGGCAAACAGCCCTGTGTCTTTGCAGCATGCTTGTCTGAGATTCTCCCTTCCTTTGCAGAAACCCACTGTTTCTTGGGGCACCACGCAAATCCCTTCTGCCAGCATGAGGAGGAAGGTGACCAGCCCAGATCTCATAGAGGGAATGATGGGGAACTGGAAAGAGGATGGCGAATCATCCTCAGAGAAGGAGGGTGACAACTCACTGGAGATACCCCCAAAAAGGTAAGTATGGAGCAAGTCGTGCCAAGGCCTGGGGCAGCTGAGTAGCACTGACCCATCTGCAGGGTCAAGGACCCAAATCCCTGATCCGTGGCTCTCCTCTGAGCTGTCAAGCCATGGGGAGACCTGGGGTCAGGAGCCCCCAACTCCAGGTGCCTTTCTGCAGCCCAAAGCAAATGCCTAAACCTCATCCTGCGTTGAAGAGTGCTGTGGGCACCAGTGAGACTCTGTGTGCAGGGCCTGGGGAAGGTGAGAGGCAGGAAGGTTTCAACCAGAGCATGAGAGAGGGTTTCTCCCTGCTTTTGCAGGCACATTTCTCCTAGGAAAACGCAGGCATTGCTCGCAGCAGTGACATCTCTGGTGGAGAAGGTCACGCAGGGACAGACAAGAGAGATCAGTAGACAGAGGGATCATGAAGAGGAGGCTCAAGTGAGTAAAGAGCTATCTGCTGCAATGGGGTGTCCCTCTCTCCTTCCACTTCCAGCAGCACCTAGAGGGACTTCTCCTGGCACCTCCCGTGGGAGGGACAGCAGCACACTTCTGAGTCTGTGGCCTTGGTCAGACAGTCCTTAACTGAAGGGGAAGTTGCTGATGACTCAGAATAAGATTTCCGCTTTGGACATAGGTGGCTGAAGACATAAGGATTTGTCCAACGTTCGGCTCTCCATTTTCAGACTGGCAAGCCTGTCCTACCCTCTCAGAGTACAGACACCAAGACCCTTTGCCCTGGGGGTTGATACCTATTCACTCCATCGCAGGTACTGCCTGACTCAGTTCCCACTTGACTCAGCCCCCGACTGATTAGTTGCACTGGGGACTTCTCACTGGCTTGGGCAGGAGTGCCTGTGCCGTATCACAGAGACCACTGAAATGCTGCTCAAAGCGGCTCCATTAATACCTGGCCTGCATTAGGCCTGCTGTATTTCCTTGCTTTCTTTCTGTACCTAAAACTGAACTTCTTTTCACTTCTCAGGGCTAGAGAGCCAGTCCAGCACAATGTGAACCAGCAACTGCCAGCTGTGCTGCCAAAGCGTTCTTGTGTTGAATAAAACCAAATCTCCAAATTGTTGTGCATCTGTCCTTGGCAAGGTGTGCATTGCTCTGCACTGAGCAATATGCGAGCTTTGCAGGGTCAGGAAAAGGACAGCTCAGAGACAGGGAATGTGTTTCAGTCCCTGCTCTGGGGGCAGTTTAAAGGGTCATTACGTAATTCTTCTGCTGGAGCCACATTCTTCGTGGTTTAGGGAAACTCCCTCTCTTTCCTGCTCCTTTGCCCCAGAGAGGGGAGGAGTCGAGAGCTGCAACTGCAGTAGTGCAGGAGGGACTGTGAGGTTGGCATGAAGAGTGTGTGCGTGGAGGTTTCTTCTCCCCATACCTTCCTCAGCAACTGAGCTCAAGGCGGAGCGGTGTCACTCGAGCTTGTGCAGGATGGGGTTTTCAGACCCAATGAAAAGGGTCTCTCCTCATGGCCTGTTCTGTGCCCCAGGAGAGAGCTAGAAGAAACATGAGCTTCTAATGGGAGTCAAGGCAATACAGATTGCCCTGCTCGGGGGCTAAAGTCCAGCTTCAGGAAGATAACCCAGGCTTGGAAAGGCTCTGGCCTCAAATAGCATGTCTTGTTTGACTGCAGCATCTACTTTGTCCCTAACATGACAGTCCTCGTGTAGCATCACATGGCAAAGTGTGGACATAGCTTTCCACAGCCTTATGGGTTCCCTTTTCTGGACAGCCAGCTGTGGAGCCTCCTCTGCTTGCCTCAATGCCTCTCTGCCTTGGGAGCGAAACAGAGGAACTGAGGGTGCCTCAGACTAACACCATGGAGTGCTGAGGAACACAAACATACCACTACCATAGGGAAGCTGCTTAACTAAATCAGCAGGTGTGTTACTGACACCACTGATCTGCAACTTCTCTGTGTTTGAAAGATGACGGAGCATCACTGGTATTCATCCTAGAAAGAGGTAAACTTAAGATTCGTGCAAGGCCAATAAACCTGCTGTTTTCATTCATCACCTGACCAGCCGGGAGATGGTCTAGACAGTCAGAACAACAATCTAGAGGTAGAGATGGACATTACCAAACCGGATATACCTTTCACCATCAAATCATGCAGTGAAAGATCAGCTAACTTGTCAGCACTAACATCAGGAGCAATATGGATTTCCAGGTGGCAAGTGAGCTTAGTAGAACTCCCAAGGGGTAGGAGTGCACTACAGGCAGACTTGAGCGGCTGATTTCTGAGCAACAACCAGAAAAGTTGGAAGGTAATCTGGCAGAGCGATGGCCGCCCCAGGGGGCCTTCGGTTACCAGGAGCTAACTTTCCTGCGTCATCATTTGGAGGATAGGTTCCCCAGACAAATGGATTACTGGTATGTATGGGACGACTGGGCATTTGCTAGACGAAAAGAGGCGCCTAGGAAAGAGAGACTCTTTCCTCAGAATGCTGTAAGTACCGCAGCTGCTGAAACGCCTGTGGCAGTTATTCCACCCCATGCGCCACCCCCTGCTTCAGCTTCCCTATACGCCCCCTTGCCTTCCGCCCCCGCCCTTCAAGCTCCTCTGGAAGTCGTTCCTGTGCCAGGAGCGGCCCCACCCGATCCGGAAGGGGTACCTCGGGTCGCCACTACACGAGTCTACCGTCCCTGGAGACCCCAAGATTGAATTATATGGAGTCAAGGGCTCCCCAGACTTAGGGATGATCCAGAGAGAGTGTTACAAATCCTAAGGGGAATTGTGCGGGCGTATGACCCTACCTGGGGAGATGTACAAACGCTCCTTGAATCTGCGTTCACTCCAGATGAAAGGTGCTCAATTTTGGATGCAAACCGCCGTTGGGCAGCAGAGAGGGGTGTCGGGGCTGCTCGAACAGCCTGGCCAGCTGTGGACCCCGGGTGGAATCATAATGTAGATGCAGATTACAGGCAGCTGCAATTAGCCAGAGAGTGCTTAGAAGAAGCTATACATTTGGCAGGACAAAAGACTGCAAATTGGTCTAAAGTAAGGGAGTGTCAGCAACAGGCAGAGGAACACCCCTCGGCTTTCTTTGCTAGGCTAATTAAGCAAGTCAGAGTGTATGGGGGAGGACTAGACCCAGAAGCCGAGGCTAACAGGCCGCTAATGATTTCTGCATTTGTAGACCAGGCAGCCCCGGACATTAAAAAGTATTTTTCCAAACATGTTCCTGACTGGCCAGGAAAGCGGATGGACGAAATATTACGTTTAGCCACATTTGTGTATAATAGTCGAGAGGAGGAGAGGGCAAAAGAAAAGAGACAGCAAAAAAGAGAGGAAGTTAGTGTGTTAGCAGCTGTGTTAAGAGACGGATTTAAAGGACCCAGGGGGAGGGGACGTGGAAGAGCCCGGAGAGATAGATGGAGTCAAGGTGAACGTGCTGTACAATCAGGAGTTAATGATGTTTGTTATTATTGCGGGGAACAAGGACACTGGCAGCAGGAATGCCCAGTGAGGCCCCGTGTAGTTAGGAACAGAGGAACCGGCTTGAGACTATCAAACACTAAGGAGGAGACCAGGCGATTCCCAGTCAATCCACAATGACAGGAAACAGGAGACTCAGAAAATACTGTGGAAATTGGAGTAAATTTATGGGATGTAGATTTGGATTTTGAGGGCCACGTAATGGCAAATATAGACGGTTTAGAAGTTCCCTTTCTAGTGGATACTGGAGCCACCCTTTCCCTTTTAAATTTTGAGCCTAAAGGATGCAAGTCATCAGATAAAATAGTGATGCAAGGAGTGACAGGAAAGGGCGAACGAATGTTATCTAAGCCCTTAGTACTCACTATTGGGGGTAAAACAGTGTGGGGACGTTTTATAATTTCCACAGATGCACCTATATGCCTTTTGGGGAGAGATCTTCTGCAAGCCTTGGATACTCAGATCTGCTTACAGCCGGAAGGGATAAAGCTAATAATTATGGGTTCATGTGTTCTGGCTAAGACACCAGAACCAGAGTCAACTAATCTGCAAATTCCAACAGGTTTAGAATCAGTTTCTAAAAAATTATGGAGCTCTTCAGGGATGGATGTGGGACTACTGAAATCAGCTAGTCCAGTCTCGATAAAAACAAAGGGGGGATTGCCTCCTGCAGTTAAACAATACCCTGTCCCAAAGGAAGCAGAGAAGAGTATCCAAAAACAAATTGATCATTATCTGAAACTGGGTATCCTTAGAGTCTGTGAATCCCCATATAACACCCCAATTCTGCCAGTTAAAAAGAACAGGCAAGATGCTGATGGTGATCCAGAGTATCGCTTTGTACAAGACTTAAGGGCTATAAACCAACATGTAGTTGCTCCACATCCAGTAGTCCCCGACCCATCAACCATTTTACTACAAATACCCCACTGGGCAACTTGTTTTACTGTGACTGACCTAACAGCAGCCTTTTTTAGTATACCGATAGCTGAAGATAGCCAAGATCTCTTTGCTTTCACTTGGAAGGGACAACAATTAACTTGGACGAGGCTGCCACAGGGATTTACTGGGTCTCCGACTATTTTTTCGCGTATACTTAAAAATGACCTCTCAGATATCGAACTTCCAGGACATTCTGTATTAATACAATATGTAGATGATTTGTTATTAGCAAGTAAAGATGATGAGACATGTTTAAAAGATACTGTTTTTCTATGTAACGCTCTTGCAGAAAAAGGGCATTGAGCAGCTCTGTCTAAACTCCAGCTGCGTCAAAGAGAGGTAAAATATTTGGGTTTTATCTTAAAAGAAGGACACAGGTTAGTTGATCCAGAACGAGTAAAGACAATTCTTGATATGCCTCGTCCTGTAACAAAAAAACAGCTTAGGGGATTTTTAGGAGCTGTAGGATTCTGCCGACCGTGGATTCCTGGGTTAGCAGAATTTACTAAGCCTCTGGTACAGGCAACAAAAAAGGAGGAGATAGAGCCTTTGGCCTGGGGCCCAGAGAGGGAGAAAGCTTTTACCTCTGTGAAAAAAGTGTTGGTTTCAGCCCCTGCTCTAGGGTTACCAGATTACAGCAAACTATTTGCATTATTTGTCCATGAGCGACAGGGAGTAGCAAGTGGGGTACTCACCCAAAAACTAGGCCCTCACCGTAGACCAGTGGCCTATTACTCCACGCAGCTAGATGAGGTAGCTAAAGGCACTCCAGGATACATCAGAGCAATAGCAGCTACTGCAGTTCTTATTGAAAAAACACAACCTGTAGTTTTGGGTCACTCATTAACTGTGTATGTGCCACATGAAGTAGAACTGTTAATGAAACAATATGCAACTCAAGCACTATCCCCACAGAGAGCTCACCGCTATGAACTGATAATACTGCATGCAGATAATGTGACTTTAAAAAGATGCAATATTTTGAATCCAGCAACGCTATTGCCTCTACCGGAGGACGGAGAGCCACATCGTTCCTGTGAGCAGGTGGTCGTCAGCTCGAGCAAGCCCCAGGAGGACCTTAAAGATGAACCTTTGGAGAACCCGGACTTAGTTCTGTTTACAGATGGATCATCCTATTATTTGGACAGAAGATGTCACTCCAGCTATGCTGTCACTAACGTCTTTGAGGTACTCGAGGCCAATCCTTTGTCTCTGTCTGTAAGTGCTCAAGGAGCAGAATGAATACCATTGACCCAAGCAGCAAAAATAGGTAAGAGCTTGCGGGTAAATATCTATACCGACTCTAAATATGCATTTGGAGTATGTCATGCAACAGGGATGTTATGGAAAGAACGAGGATTCTTTTCGTCATCAGGAAAGAAATTAGCTAATGGAGAAGAAATACGTAATTTGCTGGAAGCAGTTCAACTGCCCAAAGAAATTGCTGTAATACACTGCCCAGCCCATACTAAAGACACTACAGACATTAGCAGAGGAAATGCTTTAGCCGACGCTGCTGCGAGGGCTGCAGCTCGACAACCTCTGAGAGAATGTATGGGGGCAGTTCCAAGGATGGACCAAAGTGAGTGGCCAAACTTAATAGACCCCAAAACTATGTATGAAAAAGACTGCTCAGTGGAAGAGAAAAAACAATGGGAGCAGTGGGAAGCAAAACAAAATGATGATGGAATATGGACAATTGGGGAAAAACCAATTCTACCAAAAAAATATTTAATTACTATAGCTAGGTGGTTTCACGATAAAGCTCACGGGGGAGCCGAGGCAATAGCTAAGCAGGTACAGAAAGTATGGGCTGCTCCAGGAATTTATGCAGCTGCTAAAAGAATAACGAATAGCTGCCCGACCTGCCAGAAGTTTTCAAATAACAAGCCAAGCTCAGATTTAGGGGGGGGGCGACCATGGGCTTACTTCCCTTTCCAGAAGCTGCAAATAGATTATGCGGATATGCCATCTGTCTATGGGTACAAACAGTTGTTAGTGATAGTAGATCAGTTATCAGGCTGGGTAGAAGCTTTCCCAACAAGAAAGGCCGACACAGGGGGAGTGGTAAAAGCCTTACTGAAAGAAATCATACCCAGGTATGGGGTCCCAGAAACCATTGATTCAGATAGGGGTGCCCATTTTACAGCAAGCATAATCAATCAGTTATATAAATCATTAGGAATAAAAAGAAACCTACATACTCCTTATCACCCACAATCTTCAGGACAAGTAGAAAGAATGAATAGAACATTAAAAGAGAAAATAGCAAGAATATGCACACATGCTAGACTGAAATGGCCAGAGGCATTAAACTTAGCTCTATGGGATGTTCGAAATTCTCCACGGCAACCCATAGGACTAACACCAGCAGAAATTCTTTTTGGGAGACATTTAGCGATACCAGGGACTTATATCCCTGCTAAGACCAGCCTATTAGATGGAGATGAACGAGTAACACAATATGTACTAGCCTTACAAGAACGGTTTCAGACTTTGCAAAATCAGGCTCAGTGGTTTCAGCCGGTGCCGTCAGACATTCAGGCACATGATATACAGCCTGCAGATAAAGTGTCGATAAAGGTATTCTCGCAAAAAACAAAATTAGAACCAAAATGGGAAGGACCCTATACTGTATTGTTAAGTTCTTACTACGCTGTTAACATTCTAGGAAAAGAGAATTGGATTCACCGCTCTCACGTGAACTGAAGTATACGCAGAAAATGAATGGAGCTGGGATAATACTAACCAACTTCCCCAACTCCTGGGAAGGACAGGAAAGGAAATAAAGATAGGGTGTCGAGTGATCAACGGGTCCACCCATGAGAAGGCGACTCAAATCTCTCTCACTAAAATCAAATCAAACGAAAAAGAAAGGAAAATTTGTGCCACTGAAAAACTGGATTGTTGGTACAATTTTACCTTAGAACAGCCTGTTCTTATAGTTTGCCTGTGGGCTCACCACAATGTGGGACTATCATTTAAATTTAAAATAGACATTATTGAGTCCAGTACAGCAATACCTACCCTGACTACAATTATTTTCACCAATATAAATAACTCTGTTACCATGAAGAGCAAGAAAACCTTATCCCCACAAATCTTTGAAATTGGACCGTATGTGATTAGAAATACAGGCCAACAACAAGTATTATTTAATCCATCACGGTCTCTCAAACGAGTAGAGCTATTAATGCAAATTAATATCTCTACAATCAAACCGACCTGTTCACCATTCTTCGGTACGTCCTATGTGGGATGGACGGCGTGGTTATATAGGTGAACCCTCACCTCTCCAAAACGAACAAAGAGAGATGTGACTGGTATCATAGGAACAGGATTGGGAGTCCTAAACAGTATAGATGCTGAAGTACTCGTAAATAAACTGAGCACAACAACAAGTGACTTATACAGATTAAAACATCCATTGAGGTCTTCTCTATTAGCACTAGGAACTAACCAGTGGCTTTCATCCGAGATATTACCTCAGTGGGAAAAAATGAATGAAAAAGATCACCAATTGATAGTGGATGCACTTGGGGAAGCCCAAATTAATATTTCCCTGGCCCTCAGTTGCATCCAAGCTCAACTGTGGATGCAATCTATGGTAGCAGCGATTATAAGGGAAGGGGAAGAGGGCACTTTACCCACTGAAATTTGAAAGGTAATTTGGGATAATGCGACTGAATTTGAAAAGGAATTCCAATCCTGGTGGTATCTGGTCAATTTTACTTATGATCCTATCAACACTAAGGCCACAGCCTTTGTTTTAACAATACGTAATGCTTCAACATACACAATATATCCAATCATTGCGTTAGGATTAAATCGCAATGGAGCTATACTCTATCCACTGGAACATAGAGTATGGGCCCAACGAAATAGAAATAAATGGCAAACTGTGGACGTTAGCGCATGTATTGTACAGGAACAGCAAGGGTTTATTTGTGAAAGTAATACTATCTAAGCCCAAGACATTTGTCTTGACACTGAGCAAAATGTTTGTCATTTTGAAATACACCCTGATGAAACAGCTGAAACTATACTTGTATATATTGGGAGAGGATGTGTATGTATGAGAACCTTTTGCAGTCTTGTAGTTATAGATGGCATTGTAGTAGATATAAGTAATCATTCAAATATCTGTAATTTTAACTTTACCAAAATCATGGGATGTGATTTTAATTATTCAGCTCCTATCACGTCTTATCAATTGTTACAATCTAATTATACATTAATTCAAAATTTACTACCTACCCCCATTGGGATGAATCTCACCCTGGTAAGGAAACTACTACAACAGGATGGTTTGCATCGACTGCTAGAGCGCATCCGGAACAGTGGACAGATGATGATGGAATATGGACAATTAGGGGAAAACCAATTCTGCCTCTCCCCAAAATGCAGTTCCTACAGCTAGGTGGTTTCACGAGAAAGCTCATGGGGGAGCAGAGGCGGTAGCTAGGCAAGTACAGAAAGTCTGGGCCAGTGCAGGAATATACGTGGCTGCAAAAAGAAGAACAGGACATTAGACGAAAGAATCACAAAGATATGCACACACAGTGGCCTAACATGGCCAGAAGCCCTAAACTTAGCTCTGTGGGACGTACGAAATGCTCCACAACAACCCGCAGGACTATCACCAGCTGAAATTCTCTGTGGTAGACCTTTAGGGACTTCTATTCCAGCTAAGAGCAGCCTGTTAGACGGAAATGAACGACTAAGCCAGTGTGATCTAAGTATGCAAAAAAGGTTTGAAAATCTTAAAAAATATGCTCAGTGGTATCAATCCCCACCACCTGAAATACAAGTGCCTGATACACAGCCTGGGGATGAAGTTTTAGTTAAAGTATTTTTATGAAAATCCAAGTTAAAACCCAAATGGGACAGGCCATATACTGTCATACTATGTTCCAATTTTGCTGTTAAAGTTAGACTGTACTTGTATATATTGGGAAAGGCTGTGTATTTATGAGAACCCTTTGTAGTCTTACATTCGTAGAGAACATTGCTGTAAAGACAAGTAATCACTCAAATAGTTGTGTTGGTAACTTAGTTCTTCAGCTCCTGGTACGTCTTATCCATTGTTACAATCTAATTACACACTGAGTCAAGCTTGACTGCTTACCCCCATCGGAATGAATCTTACATTGGTGGAGAAACTACCGCAACGTGATGAGCTGCGTCAGCTGCTCGAATGCATCCGAAACAATGGACAAAAAGCTCTAATCACCACTCATCATGATAGAGAGGAGATACAGGACGTCTTGGAAAGGGTGAAGCAGGACGGAGCACATCATGGTTGGGAAACTCCTCTGGGATGATCACCAACTGCAACAGGGATTCATACTCACGTGTTGTACCCAGGAGTAGTTGTGTTAAGTTTAACCATGTTATGCCTATTACTTATGATCATATTATACATAAGATTATGGAAAGTGATAGCATGCCTTGACAGCCTTTGAGAACTCTTGTCTAAAGGATTAGCAGGGATGCTTACCAGAAACAAAGGGAGGACTGTTAAAGAATATTGAGCTGGAACTGTCTAGAGGTAACAGCTTAGCACAACTTATATAAACCTTGCTTAGCATGAGTAGCTAAATGTGCTGAAGCCTTAGGCTGCACTCAGATAACGTGAGGAACTGTCAGCTAGTCCAGTAAGGAAGGGCCCCAGGGCCGGTACAAGGTGGAAAGATAAGGAAGCTTACGAGGAAGCGAAGTCCATCAGCAGAAGCCACCACAATAAAGATAAGGCAAACCAGGCTGCCTAGAGACAGCAGTGGGAGCCACCGAAGAACACAAAGCCCCCAGAGCCAGATATGGTGATTGGTCTGAAGCTTTGCATGGGGTGTGGGGAGCTTAGCTTGTGAGGGTATAATTGCCCAGGGATTTCTTTGTTTGGGGTGCCTCTTGGGAGGCAGCCAGCTCGAGCTGTAATTCCTGCAGGTGCATCATTAAATTGTATTGAATTGACTTTGATTTGGCTCTGAACTTCTCAGCGGGAACCCAGGGTCGCACCCTGTTATGGTGGCTGGCAAGCGTAATTTTCCATAGCACTGTGTGCTTTGAAGAGGTGGGACACCTGTGGTTTAGTTAAGTGATGGCTTGTAGTCTTGGCAAGAAGGTATTGGCCTGGACATGTCTGTCTGAGAGAGGAGTGAGTGTTGGTCACCCTGGTGATGAGGGCAACATCACCCTTGGGAAGTGCAGGAAAGAGAATGGAAGGGCAGGGAGCTTCCTCCATTTTTCCTGTCCTCTGGTAGGTTTGGGATTTGTGGGCTGTGGTGGAGCAGCAGATCACTTCCCCCTGTGTTTCCCAGCAGAAGCACTGACCCTGTGTCTCAAGCACAAGCTCTTCTGTTCCAAGTCCATGGGCTCCATTTCCTCCTGTCCATTCAAGGTGATGTTGAGTGATTCCCGAGTCGCAAAAGCTTGGGTGCAGGGGAGGCAGGAAAGGTCTGCGAGGAAAGAGTCGGTGGCCCAGAAGAACGTGCACAGGCAGGGAGGCAGCTTTATGCAAACGGCATTTCTGTCTTTACTCATGTTCTGTCGGTTCCCAGGCTCTGACCTGAATTGTCCTCCTGTAGACGAGTTTAATATGCCCGAGGTGCAAATACTTCTCTTCCTGCAGGACCGAAGCTTCCAATGGCAAGGAGGTGGCTTTGGAAGAAAGCGTGGATGTGCAGGCGCTGGCACAGTGTTTGTTTCTTCTCGGAGCTTGTTGCCTCCTTCTTTGCAGAGGCCAAGGCTGCTCTTCAGCTCTGAGGTACTTTGCTGTGGGCTCTGTTAGACTTGAGGAGGCAAAGAACGCCTCTGCCTCTGGAGGTGGCTGGGAAAGAGGCTCCTGTGCAGTGGGCTGGTCTGTGGGACTTCGTGGCATGACTCCGTTTCCTTCCTCTTCCTGGGAAATGCCATTTCCTTTCCTGTCATTTCCCTGTCCCCAGTGAGCGCTCCTCTGACTCCAAGCCAGTGTTCTTGGGTGTTCTCCCTTGCGGACTCCTTTGAGACGAGGGGGCAGGCGACCGGTTTAATTTTCCTCGCCCCAGAGTTTTCAAGCTGGAACCATCTCCCATTGTTAGGGACTTGTTTTTCCTCAGAAGGCAGTTTGGTCTGTGTTCCTATTTCCCCCTTGCTGGCAGGCATTTCTTCTGCTTTGCCGCGGAGCAGTTTGCAGATAAAAGCTGCGTTGCTCACTGCGTTCTGTTTTGGCTGCACGTTCAACAGCACGGGGGTTTAGGATGCTGGCCAGGCCCCTGTAGCTCTTGCTGACCAAAGGAGGCCAGCGTGGGCTTCTCTGGGTGTGTG
This sequence comes from Dromaius novaehollandiae, assembly GCF_036370855.1. Taxonomy (NCBI): domain Eukaryota; kingdom Metazoa; phylum Chordata; class Aves; order Casuariiformes; family Dromaiidae; genus Dromaius; species Dromaius novaehollandiae. Next base: position 764,284 of record NC_088117.1, read on the forward strand.
CCCCGAGAAAGGGGAGTGTGTGGGCAAAGACATGTGCTGCCTTGCAGGAAAGCGCAGAATTGCTTCAGTAGCAGTCTCAGTGCTCGCCTAGAGTGGCACAGTCACCTTGGCAGCTGTCCGGAGAGAGGACTTCCTCTCCCCAGACATCTGCCTACTTCCAGAACGTTGACTATCTGCATACCAGAGAATTAGGCCGTTGATGGTTATCTTGACACTACCCTTCTGCAACAAAGACATCCCCTTCTGTAGGTGAGCAGAAGGGACGGAGTCACGAATGCCCCAGTCCCGTCACACCTGCCCTCCAACTTGGCCTCTGGGCTTTCTCAGGACAGCCTCTCAAACTCCGCCTAAAACCATTTCAGTTCAACAGTCCTGTGTTATGTATCCCTACTGCTTGTCCGTGGGAAGTATGGTGCTGGAGGGAGGCTCACCTGCTGGGTTAGCCTCACATTGCTGTCTTCCTAGGAAGAATGTGAGAACAACTCCTGCAGCTTGGCCTTTGAAAGGAGTCAGGTCATTAGCACATCTTGAATAGTCTCGTGCTGCACAGGCGCCGAGCGGACTGAGAGCTGCAATAGCAGAGGCTTTGTGTCGGGCTTGCTCTGGCGATGCTTGGCTTGTGTGAACATGGTGGTTTAGGCAGGGGCCTCCCTGGGCCCAGCGAGTCTCTTGCATCATGTGACGCTGCTGCTCTTCCTCCTTTGGTCTCTGTGTAGGGCCAAGGGGTGTAAGTGCATCCCAAGAGGAAGAGGCGAGCAGGAGGAGGAAAGCATGTCAAGAACCCATCCTCTGCATGTGCACAGAGCTGCCAATACCTGCTCACTTGTGCCAGCTGCCCCTTAGAAATTATCACCGGGTTCTCAGCACCCACCGCCCCCCTCTGCTGTTCTGCGGTGCTAGTTGCTGCTGTAGGAGCGGCCCAGCGCAAACAGGTCCTTTGGAAGCAAGCAGTGGTTTCAGGCTGGTTTGGCCGGCCTTGTTCCTGCAGCCTGGGACCATGTTGAGGTGTCCTGCTTGCGTGGCTTGGGTCCTGAGCGGTCTCCAAAGTCTTACGGGGTGGCCTGGGAGGTTTGGGGCAGTGGCGCAGGGGCAGTTCCCCTGCAGTCCCATCCTGGGAGCCCTAGGACAGGCTGGGGAGTCCCAGCAGGGCAAGGGCACCGCTCTGCTTAAAAGGCTGAGCTGGGTGTGCTGGAGACGCTGCAGTGTGTGAGCGACTGGTTTCTGCAGCTGCCTTCTCTGCTGTGGAGCTCTTTGGCAAGGGGGTGAAAACAACGATTTAGTACTTCCCTCTCCTCCTGCAGTCACGTCTCTCATGCTGCGTTTTCTCCCCCCAGCTTTTCTGTACTCATTCCCTGCCTTGCTGGTTCTCAAATCCCTGCCAGCTCCCCTTAGCCCTTGGGGGAGGGAAAGCCCTGCCTCTGGAAACCTCCCTGCTTCTTCAGAAGCTTGGGCAGTCTCATCATTCTTTAAACCCCAGCAGTGCACAGCTCTACTCCTTACAGCTTGGGGATGGAGGAAACAGAGGCTCAAAGCAAACAAAAGTAACACAGGTAGCAGTATTTGGGTTTGAATTTAACTTTGCCAAAAGAAGAAAAGAAAACTGGTGTCCCTTCTGCTGCAGCAGGGTAGTTTCTAAATATTTATTGTTATATAATCCTTGGCTGCCTCAGCAACTGGACCAAAGTCCCTACCGGGGTCTTGACCAGAGCCAGCTGCTTCCAGGGGGGCAGGAGGGAAATGCAGGCAGGGGGCTGGGGGGCCGGGGAGGCGGTTTGGGAGGGCGCCGGGCAGCACCAGGCACAGCGGGTGGCAGCGGCTGCATCTGGGCTGCAGCCACGGTCTGCTGGTGCCCAGGTGCTGGGGCAGCGCTGGGGGGCCGCGAGGGCCGTGGGGGGGGCGGGCGGGGCGGGCGGCTGCCCGCGCGTGAGGGCTCCGGTTCTCTGGGGCGCCAGGGTGGGCGGGCCGGTCTTCCAGGTGCGCGTGGCGGCCGCTGGTGTTGCGTCCGGCTCTCCGGAGCACCGGGGCGGGTGGGCCGGTTGTCCTGGCGCGAGAGGCGGCCGCCGGCATCTGGTCTGGATCTCTGGGCTGCGCGGAGGTTCCTGCGGGGAGAGGTGGCTGTTCAGGACAGGCGGGCTGTGGGTCCCAGGGCAGAGGAGAGCCTGGACCTGCCAGGGCTGCAGCAGCCCCGCGGCGTGGACGGGCTCCGAGGGCCGCAGCTCTGGGCCCCGTCGGCCGCCTGGCTGGGCCGGGCCGCAGCTGACGCGGGGGTGCCGGGGGAGCGGCGTGCAGCCCCCGTGGGGCCTGGCACCCTGCCTCTGAGTAGCAGCAGCGTGGTACTGAAAGCTACAAGTAGCAAACAGGGCACACTTGCACCCGCACAGCTTTGGTTTTGCTTCTCTGCACCAGCCACCCAAGCCCAGGGGCCTCTCAAGTCCTTCTTGGCCCATACCACATTGACCTGCCTTCTCTGCACATGCTGGGAAGGGGATCTACGTTTGAGAAACAGCAGACACTGAAGTACGTGCACAGTCTGCCAGAATCTAGGAGAGCTGCAGAGTCTCACTTCGCAGTGTGCCTGACAAAGACCAACACTCAACTTATAGTATTTGACTGACAGCGACTACTCAGGGGATCCTCGAGGAAACAAGATCACAACTTCTTCTGCCATGAATGCCCTTAACACGCTCTTTGCAATATGTATCCAAAGTACAAAATCACTGCCCGCACTGAAAACACACTCGTTGGGAGTGTCCAGGTTCAGATGTTACAGCGTCCTTTCCCAGAGCCATGCCTAGAGCTGGGAAGAAGTCATCACCATCACCTGAGTTGCTCCGACAGCTAGGCTGAGGAGCACATTTGGAATTAATGGCATTAGATAACAAGGTGATTTCTCTTCCCAAATTCCCTCAGAGTGGACTGTAGCTACTGCAGTTCTTACTTGCTATGGCAATCTCGCCCTTCTTTGTTTCTCTTCCTGACTTGGCTTTGCCTTCGTCTATGGCTGGGTCTTCTCTTTTAGCAACAGTGTCAGTATTAGGTAATACTGGCAACAGTAAGAATGGCTTTCAGAAAAGAATACTCATTGCTATGAACTAAGGGCTCAAATAGAAATTCTTACACCAGAAATCTCAACAGAGTACTGTCAGCAGCTAACTTTGCCCTCCAGAAGACTACATCTGTAAACTCTTCCTTACTAATAGCAGCTGTCTAATACAGAATTTTGGGGAAAAAAACAGTGAACTCACCGTTTCCTCCTCCTCATCAGCCAAATAACTAGGCAACACAACGCTGCTCCAGCCAAGAGGATACCCAAGACCGTTGCAGTGCGTACCGTGCAATGCTTTCGTATGTCTTTTGGCTCTGCGGCAGCTGCACTTCTCCCACTAGCCAAACCTGGAGGAAATTACACAAGGCCATATGTTACTGTGTTCTGCACTGCTGATAATCTCACAGTCTGTTTGACATTCCCAGGAAATTTTCTTTTTCCCTTTCTTAGCATCTCTGAAGGAGGGAAATCTCGGGGACGGCAACACTTGCTTGGTTTCAGTAGCAGCAAAGTCCCCAGGTCATTGCAAATCAGCACGCTTTGGAGTCTCTCTTTAGCCTCTCAGCCTTGTTTACCTTCTGGGATGGCCATAATCCAGGTTTCCCAATTGGAGGGGTTTGCTCTCCCTTTCTGGCAATCCTTCACATCCCACAATCCCTTTGGTGCTCCCTCGCCCTTCTGAGGCTCAAAAGGGCTGTTTCACGGAGGCATCCTCTTGACACTTTGAGACAAGTCAGCCCACTGAACAAAACTCATCAGGCCAGAAGGAGAGCACACAGGGGTGCTCATCTGGTTTACCAGTAACTCCTCTGAGCGACGTGGACAAAAGCCATCCCGGGTCCAGGGAGTGCCACCCTGACTCTTCCCTCCCAGGTCAGCACACTTGCCCCAAGGGAAAAGAGTCCGGCTCTCTTGGGCTCCTGCTTCCATAGCCAGTGACACTGCTATTCCGGGCTACACCACGTCCCGGCTCCAACCGAAATGGTGGGTGCTGGCTGCGCTGCTCAGCCCAGCAGCCAGGGTGGGCACCTCTGCGGCAGCCTGCGGCAAAGACGACACCTGAACCTGGCTCTCTCCCTTTGCCTTTTCTCCAGCACAGGCACCACCTCCCCTTCCTTCGCCCTCTGGTCTTCCAAACACCACTCGTATGCTCCCAGTCTTCAGGACTCCTCTCTCACTTAGGCATCCCTGCAAGACGGCTCAGTACCTCGGTGCTTTGGAAAAAAGGCGTATTTCCTGTCGTGCAGGGCTTCTCCGGGCTGTGACACACTTGGAAGCGCTGTCAAGAATCAGAGAGAGGTAAAGCCTCAGCACTGCTCAGGCACACAGCATGCAGAAGGAGGCATGAGGTTCCCTCCAAACCCCTGCCCGGCCTGTGAATCAGGGCATCATTTAGGACCTCCTTTCACAGCAGGGATCCCACTTGGTACTCCTTTTGTGCCTAGGGCCTCTGGGGACTCCCTGCAAGTTCTGAGATGCAGGTGGGGCAGGAGGTCTAGTCGATTAAGAGTCGTGTTTCCTAACTTGCGCTCAATGTGGTTAAAACTGCCTCCTTCCCCAAACGGCAAAGCTCCGAAATCCCAGGGAGCTGCATGGTGTGGGAAGTGAGGCTATCTCATAGGACCCACAAAGGTTTATATGCACATGTCTGGCACACTAATTGCAATCATCTCCACACACCAGAGGCAAAAAACATCTTCAGAAAGCCGCTCCTGGCTTGCTTTAGAACACTTCCAATGCCCTAAGACTTTAACATTTGGCCGCTGACATGCTGTGCAGTAGCAGGCCCCAAGGGAAGAGCCTGCAGACACACAGGGCTTTTGATTTCCTACAGCGGATGACAATGGACAGCAAGTACCTGGCATGCCTGTTGCTTGAGTTGCCTCTCTCTCTTCATCAGAGGCTGGCAGGCTGTGACTGCCTCCTGCCAGAAAGGTCTCCTTCTCCAGGGTCTCCTGATGATTCTCTTTGGAAAGAAAGCCAGACAGCTTGATCAGAAGGAACTGATCCTCATCACTTCCGCATGGTATCTTCAGGAGGCAATCCTTTTCAAAAGGCTTCAGTAAAAAGCTCAGAAACAAAACCTGGCATTTCGGGGTGGGCACCTGCTCACTAGCCCAATGTGTCCTTTGTAGAGAAAAATCAAAGTGCACAAAATCTTCCAGATAACCAATACAGGCAGCAACACCTGCTGTACGGGTGGGGAGACGAGACAATTGCATGGGAACCTCTCATTCTCATGCCACTTGGTGCCTTTTTGAGAATTGGCAAGATGACATTGAATCCTTTCCTTCAAAGAGGGCAGGAAAAACCTGTAGCCGGTTCAGCTGGGGAAAAAGGCCTCCTGAGGACCAAGGCTCATCATGCCAACTCCACCACACAGTACGCGTAACAGTCACATACGGTACACTGAGCCCCAAGCTCTTGCCACTGTATTTAGGGCGCATTCACAAACATGCTGCAGCCTCAGCATCTTTGTCACCAGCAAGGCCTGGACAAAAGGAGACAATCCCATACATCCCTGGCTTCTGCAGGACTGATAATCTCACTGCGTGTTTGGGACTCCCAGGCAATTTTACATGCCGTGGTGTTACTATGGCTGATTCTGGTCTCTTGGCACCGGCGGACAAGAAAGCTCACTGACACTTCTCAGGGGCAAGAGCCCACCGGCCAGTGAAAGCCTGAACCAGCGCTGCCCCTACCTGTGCCCCTGGGCTTCAGGGAGGGCATGTGTGCTGGGCGCCTTGGATTCCCCAGGAGGGCAATAAAAGAGGAAAAAAGAAAATACTAATAGAAGAATCAAAAGGAAAGGAAGACAGACTACTTACCCCTGAGATCTCCCTGAGGCTCGAGCAGAGGCTCCAGCCCCTGAGAAGCTGCAGAAGCTTCAGTGACTTGAGGGACATCTGTAATTACACACGGAGGAGAAAAGGGTAGAATACCTGGGGCAATACACGTGTTTGTAAAGGAACTCCAGTGCACTGAAAGGGATGTTGCCATGCCCTGGGTAGGTCTAGATTCGCACAGCGGCCGAGGGGCCTGCCTGACCTTTGGCTAGGCACACGGCGCCTCTCACAGTAAACCAAGAGTCACGCCTCACCTCTGGGATTCCCCAGAGACTAATTGCAAGCATCTCCACACACCAGAGACAAAAGTCATCTTCAGAAAGCCGCTCCCGCCTTGCTTTAGGACACTTCCCACACTCTAGCACCTTAACATTAACAAACGCGGCGAAGAACACGCTTGTAGAAGAGACCCTCAACAAGCTCTGCGGCTTGCCAATGCCTGCAAGGTGTGACGTGGTGCGTCACTGCGGCGAGGCTCTGATCCATCCCTTTCTCCTGCGTAAGCCACAGCTTATCCATAGCTGTTTCTAAAACCTCACGTTTACAATGATCTCCCTTAACACAGAGTGAAATCTACCCACCAGCTGCTCTCTCCAAGTCCTTCAAGATGTCCTGAAGGAGTTTAGAATATTTCTCAGACGACTTTCCTCTCTGGGCCTTGTACTTCCTCTGCCGAGGACCTAAACAGAAAGTATTAAGTTAAATTGCACATGAACAACATCCGCACAAGTAAATGCTGCTTCTTTCAAATAACCCAAAAGAGTAGGCAAAGAGTCACGACTCACCTGTACGACTCCCCACAGACACTGCCTGGCCATCCAGACGAGAGGCTGCATAGCCATCTCCTGCGGCCACATCTGCAACCAAAGAGACGAGCAGAGCTCTCGTTACCTATTTTCATATGCTGCTTCAGATTTGAATGGTAGCGAATGAGCATGGAATGTCTCATTACAGCAAGGCACTCGTCTTGCCCTTCCGCTCCTGAGTCTTTGGCAAACACTTATCAGGTGCCTGCACAGGCACCACGTGGCTACAAATCCAAGCATGCTGGGAAAGGATGCCCTGGAGTTCACCTGAGCTCTAAGCTCAACCCCAACAAGCCTGCTGGCTTTGCTGTAGGCACTGGAAAAGCACAAGGCTGGAGCAGCCAGGCAAAGCACCCACCGCAGATCTCTGAAGCCCTCCCAAAGCCCGCTCTGCTCTTTTGCAGGCATGAGCCTCGGCCAAGGACTGAAGCTACACGGCCCACGAACACAACTCTGAAACCACAGGCTCCTCCCAGGAAGGGAATACATCTCCACCACTTACTCCTGGCATGCTCCTGAGGCTCAGAAGTGGGATCCAGCTGAGAAGCTGGAAGGCCCCTGCCTGCAGGAACGCCTGTAAGCAAACACAGACAAGACAAGTTTTCATTATGTGCTGCAACATACTTCCACAGAAGCGCTTGAACCACCTGCAGAGGAAGTAGGAAGTACAAGTTCACAGGAACAAAATAGTACATAGGAAGTTCTTATTCTTCCAGGGACATAAAAATTGATTACATACCCCTGGGAAGACCTGCAGGCTCAAGAACGGGATGCAGCTGAGAAACTGGAGAACCCTCAACTACAGCCACATCTGTAACCAAACACAGATGGGAGCAGTTCTCATCATGTATTTCCATAGACAACTTCGGATTTGAAGGGTGGTGAATGACGGGGAACATACAATTACACCATACTTCTGCTCATGTGCACCTTGCAAACGCTTAGCGGGTGTCTGCAGTGGCATCGTATGGCCATAAATCTAAGCAGGCACAGATCTGCTGCGGGAGAGCACACCCCGGAGTTCACACAAGCTGTAAACTCAACCCCAGCAAGCCCGCTGGCTTTGCAGCAGGCTTTGGAAGCAGCACAAAGACCCTGCAAGGCAAAGCACCCCGGGACACATCTCTCAAGGCCTCCCGAGTCCCACTCTGCTCTTCTGTGCCTCTGAGCATCAGCCAACGACTTATTCAGTTACACTCACCACCAGGAAAAGCTGGAAACGTAAAAGCTTCTTCTACAAAGCAAATACATATTCAGTACTTACCCTGGGGATCGTCCCGAGGGTCAGGAAGAGGAAACAGCCAAAATGCTGGATCACCAAAGCCTACAGGCAGAGCAGAAACCCAACACAGAGGTGGCAAGTTTTCCTTAGAAGCTGCTACCAACTTCTTCACAAAGCAGTTGTAATGAATGGAAGGGGGGTCACGTCATCACATGGGACATATATGTAGGTCAATAGTCCCAAAGCTGTGGAGGGGCAGAGAGGACCTTTTGCCTGGCAGCTCTCAAAGGAAAGAAATGCTCACAACTTACCCCTGGGACTCCCCTGCGGCTGTAAAGCCCTTGGACCCCAGAGGAAGTATGAAGCACAATTTCATGGGAGCAAAATAGCACAAGGAAAGTTCTTGTTCTTTCAGGGAAGTAAAAACTGACTACGTACCCCTGGGAAGACCTGGAGGCTCGGCAACGGGATGCAGCTGAGAAGCTGGATAATCCTCAGCTTCAGCCACATCTGTAAGCAACCACCGATGGGAGCAGTTCTCATCATGTATTGCCACAGACAGCCCCCAAGCACCCCCAAGACAAACAAACACGCGGCCCCTCGGCCCCTTCTTCCGCGGAGCTCTCTAACCTCCACCAAGGAAGCCAGCGCTCTGCAAAGGGGCAACCCTCAGCACCGGAGGACACGAAGCAGCATTCGCGCTGCGGGGGCACGAGAGCTCCCCGGCCAGCGCCAGGCCAAAGCGGCGCCAGGAAAGGCACGCTTCTGCTCTTGCCAGGGAAGCTCAGGTCCCCCGAGGACTCACCTCCAGCCTGTCCGCGAGGCTCGGCGCCGGCGTCCGGCCACGCAGCTGGATCGCCATCGCCGCCGGGCACCGCTGCAACCGCCCGCGGGGACAACAGCTCCCGTCAGCCAGCGCCAGGCGCCGCTCCAGGCACAGCTCTCGCCCCCGGCCCCCGCCGCCCCCCAGCGCACCCCCCTCCCCGCGGCCCCACGAGCCTCGCCCAGCCGCTCCCGGCCCCCGACGCCGCCTCCCGCCGCCCCGGCCGCTCGCCAGCCGGCCCCGCCGCCCCCAGCCTGCCGCGCCGCCTCCGCCTCCGCCTCCGCCTCCGGCGCCGCCCGCCCGCCCGCCCTACCTGGGCCCGGCGCTGCCCGCGGAGCAGCCCGGCTGTCCCGGGCACGCAGCGCCGCCAGGAGCCCGAGCAGCAGCAGCAGGCGCCGCCCGGCGCCGGACGCCCCCCGCGCTCGCACCATGCTGCCCGGCGCCAGCAGCCGCCCCCCGCCGGCGCCCTCGAGCAACGCGCGCGCGGAGCGGCGTCTGCGGGGCGCGGCGCGGCACAGCCCCGCGCAAAACCCCGCCCTGCAGCACCCCGCCCTGCACCGCCCCGCAGCACGACGCAGCGCAGAGCCCCGCACTGCACCGCAGCGCAGCGCAGCGCAGCGCAGCGCAACACCGCGCAGCACGACGCAGCGCAGCGCAGCGCGGGGCCCCTCTGTGAGCTCAGGGCGCGGCGCGGCGCAGCGCGGGGCCCCTCTGTGAGCTCAGGGGCGCCCTCCGCGCGGGAGGCGCAGGGGGCCGCGCACCCCCGCCGCGGCCCGCGCTCCCTCCGCGCGCCGGCGCCGGCGCCGCCCTGTGCGGGCAGCCCGGGCATGCTGGCGGCCGGGGGTGCTGCTGCCGCCCTCGAGGAGCCCCTCGGGGGCAGCCCGGCTCTCTGCCCACACGCTCGCGCCCCTGCGCTCGCCTCGCTGCTCGGCAGCTCCGCGCCAGCGCCTGCTCCGGCCTCGCTCGCTGCTCTCCTTCGCGCCCCGCTGCCGCCGCTCTGCCCCAGCGCCGGCGCCAGCTCTGCGCTTCTGGAGCTGGCCCGGGGGCAGCTGCTGACAGGCGGGGGGGCTCCAGGGCCAAGCCTGTGCCCCAGCTCTCCTCCCCCGCCCCGCTGGGACTCTGCCTGCTAAAGCCCTAAAGAAACACTACATCAAAATGCTGTATTTCTCCGTACGTGTTGCCAGTTTGGCAAAAGAATTGGAGGTGCATCTATCCCTAACTGAACTGTCCTCCATAAAACACAAAAAATCACTCCCACAGGTCAAAAAGCCCCACGCCCGGGTGAAGACCCCTCCCCGAGCATGTGTAGTAGTAAATTGGTGTGTAAGCAGTAGTATAATTGTCTGTAAATTACTCTCCAATCAGTGTAAAAGGGAAAGTTGCAAACCTTGCAATGTGTTTGTAAAAATGCTACTTGAAAAGGCGGGGGAGTGTGCTTGATTTGTGGGAAACTGTTACAAGACAACCCTGGGAAGCTCAGAAAGAATGTTCAAACTAGGTAGTTTAGGATAACTTCTATTTTCTGAAAAGAAGCATTCTTTAATCAAGGGCATCCTAGAACTGCTAAAGCCCTAAAAGAAACATTAAATCAAAATGTTTTATTTCTAGGTACATATTGCCAATTTGGCAAAAGAACTGGAGGTGCACGTATCCCTAACTGAAGACCTTGGGACCTGGACTGTCAGTTATTGAACTCAAGCTGTCTAGAGGTAGCCGCTTCGCACAACTTGTATAAAACTTGCTTAGCATGACTAGCTGAATTTGCTGGAGCCTTAGGCCGCACTCCTAGTCCAGTGAGAAAGGGCCCCGGAGCTGGTGGAGGCTGGAAAAATGAGGGAGTTACAAGCAGGTTGCATTCCTGCGCTTCACACTCCGAAAGGGAGGATGTCAAGGCTTTGAAATAAGGCCTGCTTGGGCGCCAGGAGCCTGGGAGACAAAGCCTCCTCTCACTGCGGGAGCAGTGTTCATTAGGAGGTCTGGACTATCTCCTCCTCGTCAGGACCTTGGGAGATAACACCTGCTGTCCCTGCTGGGGCAGTGTCAGTTGCTGGAATGACCATCTCCTCCTCAGGACCTTGAGAGACAGGGGCGGGACCCGGGCAATGAAGAAATCCCTGACCAACCAGTGCAAAAGGGAAAGTTGCAAACCTGGCAATGTGTTTGTCTTGATGCTACTTGAAAAGCTGGAGGCGGGTGCTTGATTTGTGGGAAACCACCGAGCACCCAGGCTTGCGCAGCTCTGAGCTAAATAAGCCAATGTCTCTGCTGAGTGTGTAATTATTGGCTTATTGCACACCGGGCAACGAATCCGCTTTTTGGACAACAGTTTTCTGGTGACCCAGATGGGACCCTCCCTGTAAAGCCTTGCCTGGATCATCTTGCCAGTTCCCGGCGGGGAGACGCTGCTCTTCGGACTCCAGCGCGCACCGACCGTTTTGTTCGGGGACTCCGCGCGCACCCTCCCCAGTCGGAGCGGGTAAGCGGCTCAAAGGTGCAACGCAGTAATTATTAAGAGACATTGCATCGAGGGTATGATATAGGGGCAATTGGTTGTGGTAACCCAGTGTAAGCTTTGTACACATTTGGACAGTGCCGACTGGAGTGTACGAAAGCATAATTGGTAAGAATGTTCTTTTAAGGGTAATAATATGGGAACAGGACAATCTGCAGGGGTATCCCCCTGTTCTCCTTTAGGATGCATCCTGAAACATTGGGATAAGTTTGATGGGGATCCTGTAACAAGGAGAAAATGAAAGGAATACTGTACTCAGTGGTGGCCAATGTATAAAGTGGAGGATGAGGGAAAATGGCCAGAAATGGGAACACTAAACTAGAATACAATTTTGCCACTTATGTTGTTTTGCAGAAGACAGAACAAATGGGATGAGGTCCCATAGGTGGGTTTGTTTTTCTCTCTGAGAAATGATCATGAAAGAAGAAAAAAATGTAAGCTATTGGTCTCTGACTCCAATGTGTTAATGATGATGGAAGACAAAGAGAAAATGCCTCGGTGTTGCTCTGCTTGTAGCATTGGGAAAAGATGTTTAAAAGTGGGTGATGAGGAAGAGGATGTACAATTATTGGTCTCTCCGGAAAGAGATCAAGATAGTGTCGATGGCAGAGGTAAGGGAAGTGAGGCATGTAGCCCAATTGCAGGCAGAACTCGGGCTACTCGGGCTCAACAAAATGCTGTGATTGAGGCCGCGCTGCGTCAAGCAGTGGGACCAGACGGACTGCCTGTAGATGCGAAGGTGCCGTTTTCAACTCCAGATTGAATGAATCGGAAGGAGTCTGCCGGGTCGTACCGAGAAAATCCAGAAAAGATGTATCAATCCTTTAAAATGATAATTGCGAATCATAACCCAGCCTGGCAGGATTTACAGGTGCTTTTAAATACTTTGCTTGCACCTGAGGAGAAGAGACTGGTATTGGACACAGCTCGAGAGGAAAATGAAAGAGAAAGTGCTAGAGATGGAGCGAACCGTTTTCCGCCGGCCCAAGAAGCAGATTGGGATCAAAATACAGGGGCAGGCAGGTTAATGACTAAACAGTAGCAACAGTTAATATTATATGGGGTAAAGCATGGAGTACCTAGGCCCAAGAATATTGCAGAACTATATCAAGTCGCACAGGGTGAGAATGAGGATCCCTCTGCATTTTACGAGCGGTTATGTGAAACCGCCCGAAAATGGACAGACTTGGATCCCGAGGACGAAGCGAACCAGACGACTTTTACTACATTATTTGTAGGACAATTGGCACCAGCTAGAAGGAGAAAGCTTCAGAAAGTAGATGGTATGTTGGGGATGTCAATGTCGCAATTAATAGAAATTGCATCTAAGGTGTACAATAACAGGGAAGAAGCAGAGAGAAAGGAAAAGCAGAAGGAGAAACTGAAAGATAAGAGGCAAAACGCTGCAATCTTGGCAGCTGCATTTGCCCAGGCACAAACTTCCTCTCGGGGAAGAGGCTTTCCAAAAGGATGAGGATGTGGCAGAGGGCATAGAGTAGGAGGGAATTTGGGAAATAGAATTTCACTGAGGAGAGACGGACGTGCGATCTGTAGGGAGAAGGGGCACTGGGGAAGTGAGTGCCCGAAGAAACAATCAGATCACTGGAAACCTCCGTCTGTATCTGTTCCAGAGGCAGATTTGCTCCTGATCAGTACAGAAGATTCAGACTGATGGGGACTGGGGGTTGAGAAACTGGATTCCCCAGCTGGACCCCTGCTTTCAGTAAAGCTGGGGAACGAAACAGTTAAATTTTTAGTAGACACTGGAGCAATGTATTCGGTATTAGACAGCTGTAAGGGACCAATGAGTAAATTCTCTATGCCAGCAATTGGGGCCACGGGAAAGCGAGAGGTCAAACCTTTCTTTCAACCAATTAAATGTAAAATAGGAAATAGAGTGTTAACACATGAATTCTCATATGTGCCAGAATGCCCATTACCCCTAATGGGGAGGGATTTACTGAATAAACTGGGGGCACAGATAATCTTTGATAAAAACAAAGTTCAGGTGCACATTCCACAAAATGGTGCCTGGAAAGCACAAGCCTCTATGTTGCAGAAAGCACTGGATTCTGAACAGGTGGAGAGTGGACCAAGCGCAATTCCCTCCGAAGTAATGGACACAGTAGTCCCTTTTGTGTGGGCAATGCAGAAACCTGGGAGAGCCAGATATGTAGAACCGGTACAGGTGGACTTAAAACAAGGAGCTAAATCGGTAAGGCGAAAACAGCATCCCATGAAGTTAGAGGCCCGTGTTGGACCGGAGCCTATCATTACTAATTTCTTAAAGTAGGGACTGTTGCGAGACTGTCAATCCGAGTACAATAATCCAATCCTGCCTGTTAAAAAACCACATTCACAAGAATATCGTCTAGTACAGGATTTGCGAGCTATTAACCAGATAGCGACTGATGTGCACCCAGTGGTACTCAGTCCACACACTTGGTTAACGACAACAAATGATTCAAATGTCTATTTTACAGTATTGGATTTAAAAGATGCTTTCTTCTGTATCCCTGTGGAGGAACAAAGTCAACAATTATTCGCCTTTGACTGGGAAAGTCCTACAACGAGACGCAAAAAGCAGTTGTGCTGGACAGTACTCCCGCAAGGATTCAAGAACAGCCCTACAATTTTTGGTAAGGTACTCGCAAGAGAATTAGAATTATGGCAAGGTAAGACAGATACCACTACCTTATTACAGTATGTGGACGATATCTTATTGGGGGCAGACACGACTGAAGAATGTAGAGAAACAACCATCAGTTTATTAAATTTGGGGGCAACAGCGGGATATAGGGTGTCTCAGAAAAAAGTACAGATCACGAAGGAAAGCGTAATCTATCTAGGCTTTGAAATATCCCAGGGGGAAAGAAAATTAGGAATCAAAAGGAAAGAAGCGATTTGTCAGATCGCCCCCCGAAAATGAAGACGAGACCTTAGGGGATTTTTAGGAATGGCCGGGGGGTGTCGCCTGTGGATACCTAATTTTGGATTAATGGCAAAGCCTCTCTATGAAGCTGTTAAGGGGCCGGGAGACTTGCTGGAGTGGACTCCAGAGTGCCGAAAAGGATTTGATGAAATCAAGATTGCTGTCATGAGTGCTCCCGCATTAGGACTTCCAAACCTAACAAAGCCATTTGACCTTTACGTACATGAGAGAGGGCACCAGGCGTTGGGAGTGCTCGTACAGACTTTAGGAAACTGGAAAAGACCTGTGGCTTACTTTCCAAAACACTTGGATAAAGTGAGTGCAGGGTGGCCAGGATGCCGGAGAGCAGTTGCAGCTGCTGTGTTGTTGATACAAGAAGCAGGAAAATTGACGTTGGGACAAAAGGTGACTGTTTATGTGCCACATGCTGTTGCAGCAGTTTTAGGACAGAAAGGGCATCACTGGTTATCCGCGAGTAGGATGGTGCAATACCAAGCAGTAATACTTGAGCCAGAAGATGGAACCATGAAAGTGTCTAATACCCTTAATCTGGCATCTTTATTACCACTTGATGAGGAGGGGAGGTTGGCTCATGACTGCCTGCAAACTCTTGCGCGAGCGTATTCCAGCCGTCCGGATTTGAGAGATATTCCATTGCAGAATCCAGATTGGGAATTATTTACTGATGGGAGCAGTTTTATAATAAAGGGAGAAAGAAGGGCTGGAGATGCTGTTGTCACTTTGGAAGAAGAAATCGAAGCAAGATCGCTGCCAGCAAATACATCTGCCCAGAAAGCAGAACTGATTGCTTTAAGCCAGGCTCTGGAAGTATCGGAAGGAAAACGGACCAATGTGTTTACAGAGTCAGAATACGCCTTTGGGGTTATACATGCCCATGGCGCAATTTGGAAGGAAAGAGGATTGCTATCTTCTCAAGGGAATCCTATAAAATAGAGTAAGGAGATTATGGAGCTACTGGAAGCAGCTAATAACCCCAAAGAAATAGCAGTAATGCATTGCAAAGCGCACCAGTCCAGACAGACTGTCATAGTTAAAGGGAACAAAAGGGCCGATGAGGCTGCAAAAAGGGCAGCACTATTCGTGTCGGTGGCAGCCTTAGTTCCAGAGAGAACGCTAAGAATGGAAATTCCGGTAGACACTGAAAAAGAAAATAAATTAGCAGAAATACTGAAATGCATCAAGACTTCCGAAGGATGGTGGGTAGCATCTCCTGGACAATGTGTGGTAACTTTGCTGATAATGAAGAAGCTGATGGAGCAAATACATGATAGTAGCCACATGGGAGCCGAGGCATCGGTTGAAACAGGTAAAAGAGTTGCTGTGGGAGTTAGTATGTTAATAATTGCAAAGGGTATTACACAAAAATGTGAAATCTGTCTTAGAAATAATCCCAAGATTCAGAAGAAGCCCCCCCCTCCCCAGGGGAAGTAAAAAGGGGCGTCATGCCTGAGGATTACTGGCAAATTGATTTTTCTGAATTACCAAGCTGTAATGGATATAAATACTTGTTGGTAATTGTTGACAGCTTTTCAGGATGGCCTGAGGCTTTCCTGTGTCGCACCAATAAAGCAAGGGAGGTAGTGAAAATGTTATTAAAAGAAATCAAAGCAAGATTTGGGGTACCAGAAGGATTTTCTTTGGATAGGGCACCTCATTTTATAGCAGAAATAGTACAGGAAATCTCAAAAATAGCACAAATTAAATGGGATTTACATACCCCCTGGAGGCCACAGTGCAGTGGAAAAGTGGAAAGAATGACTCAAACAATGAAGAGAGAGAGAGGAAAATTGTGTCAGGAGACTCAGATGAAATGGACTGATGTTTTACCTCTGGCATTATTAAGAATCAGAATAACCCCCAGGGTTAGGGAGAAAGTTGGTCCATTTGAGATTCTGTATGGTAAACCTTACACTGTCAATTTAACTGGAAATGACATTCAGATGCACGTTAAGGGCGATCAAATTTTAAGGGATTCTCTCTTGTCTATGGCAGAGGTTCTTACTTCTCTCCGTAGGTACATCCAGTTAAGATCTCCCGTACTTTTAGATTCACCTGTACATTCATTCCAGCCGGGAGATCAAGTACATCTTTGGACCTGGAAGGATGAGCCGTTGACAGAAAAATGGAGAGGACCATATCTTGTACTACTAACAACAAATACTGCTGTGAAACTGCAGGGAATTGGTTCCTGGATCCACTACACCCGAGTGAAAGCAGTGCCTCGAGAGATGTGGAAAGCTGAACAAGTTCAGCCTTTAACGTTACGAGTTGTATTAGAAGCGAATCGGTTTCAAATTTAGATTGTCTTCAGGGAAGAATTGCTTTAATCTGTTTGTTAGGAATAGGGTTAATATCGTTGTTATGGTATCTGTGTAAAAATGATGTTCTCCTTAACAACCAGGGGAGAAATGTGGTGGTTAGTTTTTCTAGGTTCCCTGAGCCAAGCAATTAAAGGGAATCAGGAAGGATTTTGGAGTCACAATCTCCATTTGGAAGTAATTACGAAATCTATGAAGCTAGTTAACCGGAGGGATTGCTGGGTGCGTACCCACTTCCCTGGCCATTCCAACAAGGGCTTCCCGCTAATTGGAGTGCCTCTTAATTTTTCCTTTATGGAATTTATACAACAGATAAGAAATGACAGTGATCAAAGGAAATATGATGAAACAACCGAACAGGAATGGGAATTCCAGAGTGTGACAGGAGATTATTATCAATGTATCCGAAGATGTAATAATAGTAATAAATGGTGGGAGAAAACTGTACTTTATGGAAAACAACCGATCAACTGTACTGGAGCCATTAAGGTAGGAGGTTATAAAAATTGCTATGTTATTGGCATCTCAGGGAGGAGTATGTACAGTAATAAACACTGGTTGCTGTGTATATGTGGATCAAAGCAGGAGAATTTCTGCCGATCTAAATGAAATCTGGAAGCAGACTGAAATCTTACGTGGGGTTCAGAAAGATGATACTTCTTTCGGATTTGAAGAAACATGGAAATGGTTGACTTCCTGGTTCCCTGATGTAAGCTCACGGGTTAAAAACTGTTTAACAATTTTGGGAATGGTGTTAGTAGTTTTTGTATGCATTTATGTAGTGATTCAATGCATTTACAAAAGTAATATGGGAAAGATTTTAAAAGAGTGAGACTAATATGATCATCTAAGTCTCAAAAGGGGGAATTGTTACAAGACAACCCTGGGAAGCTCAGAAAGAATGTTTGAAGTAGGTAGATTAGGATAACTTCTATCTCTCTTTTCTAAAAAACTGAAGCTGTCTAGAGGTAGCCACTTAGATAAAATTTGCTTAGCATGAGTAGCTAAATTTGCTGAAGCCTTAGGCCGCACACTTGCTTAGCATGAGTAGCTAAATGTGCTGAAGCCTTAGGCCGTACTCCTAGTTCAGTAAGAAAGGGCCCCACAGCTGGCGCAGGCTGGAAAGATAAGGGAGTTACAAGCAGTCTGCATTCCTGTGCCCTACTCTCCGAAAGGGAGGATGTCAAGGCTTTGAAATAAGGCCTGCTTGGGCGCCAGGACCTTGGGAAGCAAAGCCTCCTCTCACTGTTGAAACAATGTTAATTAAGGGGTCTGGATTATATCCTCTTCGTCAGGACCTTGGGAGATAACACCTACTGACCCTGCTGGGGCAGTGTCAATTGCTGAAATTACTATCTCCCCTCATCAGGACCTTGAGAGGCAGGGGTGGGAGCCAGGGAATGAAGAAATCACTAACCAATCAGTGCAAAAGGGAAAGCTGCAAACCTGCCAATGTGTTTGTCTTGATGCTACTTGAAAAGTTGGAGGGGGGTGCTTGATTTGTGGGAAACCACCGAGCACCCAGGCTTGCGCAGCTCTGAACTAAATAAGCCAATGTCTCTGCTGAGTGTGTAATTATTGGCTTATTGCACACCAGGCAACGAATCCGCTTTTCGGACAACAAAAGTGGACCTATATTTGTTGATTAGCAAAGAGAGAATGACCTTACAAAGCTGGAGCTTTGGAAGCAAAGGGCACTGTGTCAACACAGGCTGCTTGCCCTGAGCAGCATTAAGAACAGCAAGAGAGCATAAAGTAATACTTAAACTCCAGTTAACTGAATGTGTAGTTTGCTTCCAGCAGCATCTTGAACTGTCTTTGTTGTCCCGTTCCTTAACCATCTGTGCTGTGCTATTTTTGTTCCAATCACATAGTATCAGTCTTCAAGGATTATGGAGGGTCCTGTATGGTTCCTGTAAGGTGAGAAATAAGCATTTAAAAAATGAAATCAGTTTCAGAGGTCATGGATAAACTGTAAACCAAATGTGATTGTTAAAGCCCCCATTCTTATAACAGTTTGTTAAAAAAAAAACCCAAACACCACCAGCTTCAGGCTACTGTTCACTGGAAAACTACTATTACAGTAAGCACTGACACTATTGATTTGAGTTAGAATGAAATAGAAAAGAAATAGGGCATGTTGCACCTTGCCTAGAATAAGGGCCCAGGAGGGCCCTCATCTTCTGAGGGACAGAAGATTTTACAAAATTAATCAAAATGAAAAATATTCATTTTGCTTAATACATTATTTGAAGTTTCCCAGGTACTTTGTGATGAAAATCTCAACGACCTTTGCACTTCTTTTGTTATTTACTCTTTTTAAAGAGGTATTACAGGAAAGAATTGTCATACTTCTGTAGTGTGTTCATCCTAGAAGTGGCAAACCTGACCTTAAAGCTAACTTTAGTGGGACGGGGTTCAAACTCACCTCTCCCACCTCTCACTCTAATGCAGTTGTCATCAGACTATGAAGTTAGTTCTACTGGTTGGACTTGCTATCATCCTGGCTGCTAGAAAAAGCATGACTCTATAGGCTGATGGTTAGGGTTATTAGCAGTGAGACAGACAGTCGACAGGCAGACGGAGTCCTATTTTTTTCTCTTGGGTTTGTTTGTGTACTCTACATATAGCAGTCATCACTCCCTCTACTGGCCTGAATTAAAAAGAAGAGACTGGCTGCGTTTTATAAAGATCCTGATCTTCTCTGAGTATATAGGGAGTATTTTGAAAATACAATAAATATGACATGGGTTTATCATGGTAGATTGTGCCCAACTAATATCTTTTTTGATAGGGTGAATGATTCCATTGAAAAGAAAGATCAACTATCTCTAATCGCACTGGAATTCAGTAAAAGAGTTGGTGCACTGCAATGGAAAAAAATCTTCTGGTTAAAGTGGAGCTTTCTAAAAAACTGTAAGCGACGGGTATGGGGAGGGCACGAGGAGCTAAAAAAATGAAAGCAACAAATATCCATGCTGAAAAAAGTGCTGTATAGTTGAATACAGGTGACTAGTGGACTCCCTTGAGGATCAAGTGTCAGACTGATTTTAGTTAACATTTTCATTTCTGGTCTTGACACAAAAAGAGTACGTGACTGTTTGTTGATGACAAAAAGCTGAGAGGCACTACTAAGTCAGGTGACACCGGCCAACATAGTGGAAGGAAATGGAATGATTGGTACAAAACACAGTGCTAACAAGTGACAATTTGGTTATGTGGGGGCAAAGAAGAACTCTTACAGCTGGAGATATCAGAGATCACCTCCAAGGAAAAGGTGTTAGCTAACCATTGGATGCTTAGGAGCCACAAGACAGCTTCAGGAATAAAACATAAGCAGGAACCATCCTACGGTGTAGCAGATGAAAAAATAGGGAAATGTAAACATAGAAGGCACTTCACCCAGAACTGTGTGTGGTATTTTGGCCAGGCAAGAGGAATTCAAAGTGGAAGAGATGTTAGCAGAAGGAAAAAGGATATACAAACCATTTATAATTCAGGCTGGGCTGTGACATTACTACTTTTTAAACAGGAATAATGGGGCAAAGGACCTAGTTTTATGATGCAGCATGAACAGCATAGTTAAAAGAAAAAATGATAGGATGCAATTCCAAAAGGTCTCTTCCAGTCCTGTATTTTTTCTGCAAATAGTATCTTATCCATAATTTACTCCTAATAAACGATAACCTCCCATCACAACTTACAATAGAAACTACTCCACATTTCTCACAGGGATATATGAGAGCTGTGTGACCTAAGATTCACACCTGACGGCCTGCTCAGCAGAATTTACCAGCTATTTAGAGAGTACATTTCCACTTAAAAACATCTGAAGTACACTTACTGTACGGGATGTTTCATACCCTGGTATTACATGTCCAGTCTATTGTTTTCAGATTACAATGCACTGGTTTCTATTCCTTATTGATTCAACATTCTGAATTTCTGTCACGGAGATTATGGCTTCAGTAATTCTGGCAGGTACAGCCTAAGAGGAATCCTGGAAATTAAACCAGAGACTGGTAAGTTTTTCACAAACAATAAATAAAAATGCAGATCAAAAGTTTTTAAAGCTCAAATGATTTTTAAATAAAAGTTCTTTCATGGGCTGTAGTGCTTAGCCGAGACTTAAGGAAAAGTTCCCCATTTGTCTTACTATAAATTGACTTACTAGCTTCAGACTGACAGTGCTTTCTTCATAAAGAAAGGGAGGTTTAAACTGATTAGCTGGCTCTTTTTATAATGCTGGAAAATCTGGCATTTGTGAGGATTTTTTTAAACACAAAACCAACCCATGATAAGCTCTCCTGGTACGGAGCCCTGCAACCAAGTTATCTGGAGATGTTACTGTCAATATTTTCTAGCATGCCAGGGCATCTAATTATACCACCTATTGGTTCAAGAAAAAAGCCTCTTTAAGAGTAGGCAGAGGGTTTTCTTTCTCTGCTTGTTCTTTGTCAAGAGGAAAAGATATTCCACCTCCCATTTTTTTTATGTCTCTTGCCCACAGATCTCAGCTTAGAATCACCATGGCTTTACCTGAAATGCCACCCCTCTTTAGGGGATAAGAAAGGATGTGACCACCCTCCTGGCTTCTGGGTGTAGACAAAGCATTATGAATTTAAACTGTACGACATGGGCATTAGAATAACCCCAAAGAAGACAAGGAAGTGTAAACTACCCAAATTTGCTACGCTAGGCTGCTTTCAACTGCTTCAAAGCGTCTGGGTAGCAACGATGGAAAAAAGAGCACTGGTGCCACCAAAACCTGCCCAGCAGCGGCTGAATTCTGGCGGGTTAGAAGAGTAATGCAACAGGCTGTGCTGAGTAGGTGCAGGGTGGGAGTCGCTGCTGTGCTCGTGGCGAACAAGTCTTTTAGGAGGCCGAGAGGTCTCAGAGCCGTGGCTCTGAAGCGGTCACTGCTCTGGCCATGTGGTAACTTAGACCGATGTAGACTTGGTGCATTTCGGCGACAGCTGGTCGTGCTAAAGTAACGATGAAGCTCTGCTCTTGCTGTTATTCACCGTGCAAGCGTGGAGCTCACCAACCACTTGCGAAGCGGTGCTGGCGGTGTAACGCCGGTGTGCATGAGGTCGAGCGAGCTCGCCAGGAGTGTTTGAGGGTCGGCCTGGGAGATGGGCCTGGCTCCAGCCGCGGCGGGCAGGCGGGGGCTGGCTGTCGAGGGACGGGCTGCTCCAGGAAGAGTTTGCCATACGCCAACTGTAGGGACTCCTTCCACCTCACCCGTGACGCTCCGTGCTTCTTCTCTGCTGGGCTGCGTTGCGCCAATTCCCCTCTCATCTCTCCCCTGCAGAACGTAAGGGGTTGTGCGATGCAGTATATTTGAACGATGCCTTTCCCAGAAATTGCTCCTCAGGAGCTAGCCACGGCAGGGTGACGGCGAGCGCGCGCAGGCCTCAGCGGGGAGAGCCGCTGGCCCTGCAGGAGCCGTGCGGGAGGTGGGGGCAGCCCCAGCAAACGCCGCGCCCCGGCTCCTGCGGAGCAGCTTCGGCCCCCTGCAGACTGTAAGCGAGGAGAAGGCACCCCAGGCTGCACGAAGCGAGGACTCTCCGGGCCTTTCCTCCTCAGGCCTTCGCTGCAGACGCTCCGGGGCCTCCGGGCCGCTGCGGAGGCGCTGCCGGGGCCCGGCGGCGGCCCCGCCTCCCTCGCCCCGCTACCGTCTCCACGGCAACGCGGGCGCCGCCGAGGCGGAGCGCGGCCGCTGCGGAGCCGTCGGCGGGGGCCGCCGCCATGGAGGCCGGTGCCGAGCGAGTTTCCAGTCAGGCGGCGGCCGAGGGCGGCGCAGAGGAGGCGGCAGCGCCCGGCGACGGCAGCGGGCCTGGGGGCGGCGAGGTGCGCGGGCCGCGGGGAGCCGCCGTCGGGGAGCGCCCTGCCTGGCGCAACCGGCTGCAAGCGGGGCCCCCCGCCGCCGCCCCCCGGCCTGGGCCGGGCCGGGGAGCCGGGCCAGGCGGTGGGAGCGCGCCGTGCAGGGCTTTCTGCCTTCGTGTTCCCCACCGGTCCATTTGGCAAGGAGATGGGTCTCTGAAATGCAGGTTTTTCCTAGGCTTGCATCTCTCCTCTCGCCTCTGGTTTTGGGGCAAACTAGGCGGTTTCGCCTTATTTCTTAGTAAAGCGAGCGCTTTCCCAGCTCCCCTGCAACATCCGAGCACCTGCTCGGCCAGCGCGCTGGCCCTTGCTGCCCTTTGGGGGCATTCTGTTGCTCTGTGTTCAGGTTAATAATATATTTGCTGCTAAAATGCAAATCGGGACACAAGTTCCCAGATAACGTGCTTTTGCCCCCTGCTTCGAAGGACTTGGTCTGCCCTCACGCTCAGGGTAAGCAGATGGCTGCCGTGATGCCGTTGCCGAGTCCTGGGTCGCTGTCGATGGCTGAACGTGGCCTCAGACCCCAGTGGGGAGAGCGGGAGGCCGGCAGGGGAGGAGGGGATGCTGCCGTGAGCTTTTGGTACAAAGTTTAACCTCTGAAGTGTGAGTGCATCTTCCTGTATGGTGAAAATACCATGAGGAGTGACTAATGTTTCCGGTTCCCTTGTGAGGTTCTTCTCTTCTGCGCCACCTGTGAGTACTGAGCTGCCGTTTTGATTGTCAGGGAAAGCTGCCACGGCAACGTAACTCGAAATCATCCGTTAGGGATCGGTTGTCTGCACGGTGGGACATCTCTTTTTCCGCTTATGAGTTATACCATTGCGCAGATAGAAAATTTAAAATTAGCTCTTTTTCTCTTCCTCTGGAACTCCATTTGCCTATCAATGCTCCCAAGAATCAGTCTAGCAGAGAAACACAGCCTTAATTCTGGCAATATAAAGACCTCGGCATTGCTCCTCACTGTTGTCTTTTGGGGGCAAACTGCGCGTTCTAAGCAAAAGTCCTAACACGCATCAGGCAGAAGCAGTAGCAGCAGCTGCCTGTCTTCGGTGATGATTATTGTGGCAACTCACTTGATAGAGGGTAGTAGTTTTCAGGTTTTGTTGATTGGGCTGAATTTGCATTGGTGACCTAGAAATGAAAGTCTCCACGGCACCATCCTCTGATGAGGCCTTAGGGAAGTTACTTAGCACTTTTCACCTTTTTTCTTTCAAACTAAGAATAGTCATAGTTTATTCAAACTAAGAATAGTCATAGTTTATGCTACAGAATACCAGGGCTACTTTGTTCTCCATAGGGTTCATCCTATCCCTTCAGTTATGCTTTTATTAAAGACAAGCTATATGATTGATTAGGATATTTAGGTGATTTAATTTGAAGAGAAATAACACTGAAGACACATAAATGCCTTTAATAAAGCATTTAAGGAATTGAGGTTTTGATTTAAATGGGAATTTTTTTCAATTACAAAATTTTGATTAATTTCTATAAAACGTCCCCCAAATGTCTGTCTTTTTGCTTAAAAATAATGGATACCTTAAAGTGTTTGTGGCTACAATCAATCACGATTGATCAAATTTCAATCAAAATCCATCAGATGAGTGGGCTGATAGTTAAGGATTTCTTCACTGAAGAGAAAAGGGATTATGGACAAGCTTTTGACTTAGCGTCTGTCACCTTGATACAGTTCAGCACTATGTTTACGTACGATACGATGTTTTTTCAGAACTTTCTACTGAGGGTCAGAAGTGCCAGTTTTAGAGTAGCAATCGAATTTATCTTTTTAGCAAGTAGTGCACAAAGGTATAATCTCCAGGGACTTCACCTGCAGCTGGAAATTAAAGACCTTATGGCAGGGCTGAAGACACATGAGATCAGCAATAAACATATATCGTTTTATTTAAATATTATAATTATTTTATTTATTATACATCTTTAGTTATATTTTATTTATAGTATATTGTTAATTGTATTTTATTTATTATATATTATTAATTATATTTTAAATAAATATAATTGTATTTAATACAAAATTATGTTGACTACTCACTGCAGACTGCATTTTATTGTACTTTAAGAGTATGGGTTGTTAGGTTGAGGGTGAGTAAAATTCATCAGAAGGTAGGGGTTGGGCATTTATTTGAGTGATAGCTCTTTCTCCAAGCAGAGTTTTGTCATTTGGAAGTAGGAATATTCTCTATGTGTGGAGGTTCTTTCCTTCTGTAATGAAAAAATTGATTTATAAGCATGTTAGCTAGGTGTTTTTTGTTTGGTTTTACTGGGTTTTATGTATTCGGCTGCTTGTTTTTTAGCAAAATATGTGTTTTCATGGCTATGCTGAATGCCCTGTTTTGTCGGATGCAAAATTTCCCAACCAAATGTGTATTGGGATACAGGTCTTTGTGAGAGGTGTTGAACACTGATAGGTCTTGGTTTAGCCTGCATCATTTGGCAACATATCAATGATATAAACACTGCTAAAATAGTATGATCTTCCATCATGATTGCTACATGATGGAAGAGCTGCTGTGGCAACTGGTAAAATCTTGGTGGAGTTTTGAAGACAGTGACTACAGTGAAGTTGAGATTTTGCCTAGTCTTTCTTAACTGTATAACAGTTTCATCCTCAGTTTCCTGCACCATGTTAGTGCTGCTCTGTTACATTAAGGAGGCAATTAAAAATTCATTTCTGTCCTCTGAACGGTATCATTCTTACTGTCCCTTCTCTTTGTGGTGGATTACAGAGATACACGGGACAGTTGTACATGGACCATCGCCATGGGAAAGGGATATGCTACTGGCCTGATGGTTCCAAATTCATTGGAGCATTTTATCTCAGCCACATAGAAGGCTATGGGACTTGGGAATGGAAGGACGGCAGAAAATTTCAGGTAACTGGAAAAATGTTGTGCTGTTACCATGATTTCCCTGCCTTTCAAAGTCAGCATGAGTACAGGAAAATTTGAGTGGTTTTTTTTTCCAGGCAGCTCCATTAGTGTTTGGGTTGTTTAGAGCAAAAGTGTCATGCTTCAGTCTCCAGTAAGCTAGATTGCTCTCTTGAACTACTCAACTTCTACTGTACACAACTTTTGCTTAGGGAAATATTGAAGGAGATAATGTGATACTGCCTGTCTAGAACTGAAAATCTGGTGCCTGGAAGAGTGTCTTTTTCCAGTTTCTAATGTAGAAGTCTTCGGTATTTACTCCCCTTGCTAGATGAAGAACTCATTAGCTAGTCAGTACTCTCAACAGGCATATTAAGAAGCCAGCAATATGAAACTGAAAAATACTGCATTTGAAGAGACTGTGGAGACAAAGAGCATTCTGGAGTATCGAGATAGCTAGTTGTCTCTTTTGTATCATTTCCAGGCCTGCTGCTACTAGTAGAAGCTAGAAAACTTGTTTTCTAAGAGTTTATAATTCTTTGTTTTCAAAGAAGAAGAAGGTGTATCTGAAAAGTGCCCAGCGTAGGGCAGCCCTCCCCTCATACTGATACATGGGTATCTCTGCAACAGGAAACAGTGCTTCATCAGATAATCCAAAAGATATAACAAAACAACATACAGCCTTTGCATTAAGTTGGCCAACAAGAACATAACATTCTTGCTGAATGTTGATAATGTGGCACTAATTATGGATTTCGGAGAACTTTAATTTGAATAGATCATGTATAATCTGAAACTAAGGGAAAAATAGAACACCCTCAGGTTATAATCAAACTTGAAATTTTATTCTTGCCAGTCATAGTGCTTTTTCCTGGTTCTTTATCTCCATAGCTAAACAGTTCAATGAGTGAAGCAGTTAATTTGTGTTCCAAATAGCTGTTTTGAGGTTGTGATAGCCTTGTGTGAATATGCCTTGAATCAGAATCCTGCTCAGGCTAAAATCTACGTGAAATTTCATCTAAACATAACATCCCAATGTAGTTAAATTTAGGGCCTTCCACTGTTCTTGTACTGGAAAAGTTAATGTGTTTGTCATTAAATGAATCAAACTGACTGTGAAGGCTTTGTAGTACAGAATGGCTTCAGCAGTTATTACTCTGCCAATAAGAAATGGACCAATAAGATGCAGGCAGAACAGTTGAGATAGAAACCAGACTTTAATTGTATAACTTGTTTGATCTCTGATTGATACTAACGAGCTTACTCGTTTCTTAAGGGGCTGTACAAATCTGATGAGCGATTTGGACCGGGAATTGAGAGCTATCCAGATGGCTGTCAGGATGTTGGCTTGTGGCTGAGGAATCATCTAATTAAACTATGTACTGAAGTACCTGGTTATTTTTCTGTCTCGGATCATCCAGAACACTTCAGATATGTTGATGCCAGTTCTCAAAGGAAGTATATTTCTGTTGAGGGGGACCCATTTCTCCGTAGCTATAAACGTCTCCCCTTTGATGACAAGAATATTTTGCCTGAAGGAGTTTTTGCCTATTCCCATAACACAGATCATCTTACTTTGACTTGCACCTTTCTGAAAGAGTGTGATGCTTCATATTTTCAGAATACCTCCAAGCTGCCTGAGGAAGAACCTTGGCCTGTTGCAAATGTAACCCCCTTACTGGTCAGAATGCAGATGCATGTTTATAAGCACAGGTAGCTGTTGATCATTTGTTTTTTATGTATGGATTTTTATAAATCATATCTATTATTTTCAAATATAAGTTGCATGATTGCAGCTGCTCTCCAAAAGTTTTTTTTATAGTCTTGAGATGACAGGTTGCCAATGAGGAATTTTTTAAATGAAACAAACAATTTATGATACCAATGGTACCTTTCTGTGGTTGTCTTAACTCTTATTCTACTTCAAGGCTATAGAAAACATGCTGCAGCAAGTCTGCAGCTACTTGTAACTGCCCACTGAGCCTTAGGTTTATGTGTAGCTTGATACTTGTACATGGAGATGTTCTTTGGGCAGGCAGAGTATGTTTTGGTTTGCTTTGTTGCTGGGAACACGTGCCACATGTGTGTATTTTATAGCCATAGCTAAAGCTGGTTATATAAATCAAATACTAAACAGATATGAATGTGCATGCTAAATATTCTGTTTGTAGAAACACTTGGCAGTTAGATTTTGCTTTCTAATTTTATAGGTGTTGGATGGCTGGATATTTATGGACTCTTCTGTAGCCAAAATCTGTGTGCTGCTGCCAGCAGCCCCTAGACTAGTTTGCCTTTCTGCCTGTAATTTAAGCAAACTTATACTATCTGAAATAGTTCTTAAAATGATAGCTGTTCATATTTTTGCATCTTACCCAGCAGCATGTTTTGCTCTTGATGTGTTTTTTCTTTAATTGCATTAGCGGCCTAAGAGTACCTAGCTGCTTAAATGCATCAGTGCTTTTTTCTCCTTTGCTAGGTTCTGTGAAGCAGAGTTTACTTCAGACGTCAACTTCATTCTCAGTGGAGTCCGCAGTACTTATGGGCCTCCAGGCCCCAAAGAACTTGCCTCAGAGCAGTTAATTCAGAAAGCGGCAAAAGGAGACTTTGATGGGGTCTATACGATTCTGAGGGATGAGCTTGCTCATCCGGACGTAGCAGACAAACATGGATACACAGCACTTGCTGCTGCCGCTGTAAGACTCTGAGAATGACTCTTTACCATATGATGAGAAATTCCTGGTGTAGTAGCCTGGATTAGATTTTTCTCTTGTTCCATTACATAGTAAGTGTGAAGGGAATGTTCAGTAAACAACAAAAGAGCAGGTGTGGCATGAGGAATATCTGTAATGAATGGTATCATGCCAAACCCCACAGTAAATAATAATCTACAAAAAGAAGCACTTCAGTAAACATTAGAGATTATTTTAGCTGTCAAGTTTGTTTTCCGTTTGTGATTATGCAGTGGACTAGATCTGCGTTCTTGGGTATGACCCTGTCCTTATTACTGTTTTTTTCTTGTCCAGTCGTAATCACATTCAGACAGGGTTATTTTGTTTTTGCTGGCAAGGGGTGGTGGTTAGAAACTGTGCATGCATGACTTGCTGTAGGGGAGGATGACCTCCCCTTTTCTTTGTGCCCTTTTCAGCTACCTGAATAGCTGGCATTCATTGTAAAGTCCAGCAAAATTTAGATAATAATTTAGGGCGCTATATTTCCCCTACAGTCATCTCAATCACTTTTAGCCTCTTTCTGTGTGTGAATCCTCACTGAGTTCCTGTGAAATCTGGTAGAAATTGTTATAAAAAAGAGAGGAAGGTCAGGGATATACTTGAGGATGCTCCAAGGTACACATTCTGAACCCCGTAAGACATGGTTCAGTATCGCGTTTTTATTGTGTGGCAAATATAAACCTGAATTAGTTCAACAGTGTTGGCTCTCACTACTTTCAAACTGTGCTGCCTATTCTTTCCATGTAGAAATCTGCAAGTGCGTGAGTGTATGTGCAAGTACAGATGTTTACAA
This sequence comes from Dromaius novaehollandiae, assembly GCF_036370855.1. NCBI lineage: Eukaryota > Metazoa > Chordata > Aves > Casuariiformes > Dromaiidae > Dromaius > Dromaius novaehollandiae. The sequence goes on from NC_088117.1 coordinate 793,103, forward strand.
AATAAAATAACATCCTGAAGCATTTTCTCCTCTACAGGTTAATTCCCACAACGATATTGTCAATCTTCTTCTCGATAGTGGAGCTGATGTGAATAAGTGTAGTGATGAAGGATTATCTGCTCTCTCCATGTGCTTTATTCTGTATTATCCAGCAGAATCTTTTAAGGGTAATATTGCTGAGAGGAACTTGCACAGCTGCAAGGTTGGTTTATTTCTAATCTAAATCAGAATCTAATCTAATCAGAATCTAATCTAATCAGAATCATGATATATTCTCGTCTCAAGCTGTAAGTTTACTTTTCGGAATTACTTTACTGTGTTGACTCCCTAGGAAAAAGCCAGAACTTTTGTGCATCTTGCACTCTGAGGATGCAGAGTATTCTCTGCTCTCACTACTAAGTCCTACTTCAAATGACCAAGCTCCAGTGCAGAAACAAGCTTACTCTGCAGTTGAAATAGGGCACTGTATTAATAGCACAGATGTGAGGCCACGTCTGCTAGGTATTTAAGACAGTGAAGATGCAGCGGGCAACTGGTGGGAATTACGAAAGCATCCCAGCAGGACAAGAGGATTTAGGTGGTTCTGATAGCACAGAGTCCTGCTGGCATGGTTGAAGTGTCAAGCAAGAAGCAATTCAACTGTCAGAGGAGTTTCTTGACCCTTAGGGAGTGTTTACAAAGGAAGACTCATGACCCTAGGCTTCCTCCTGCCAAAAAGAGAAGTACCTGCTTTAAATTGTCCTGTGGAGGAGCATGATACATATTTTGTAAGAGTACAAACCATGCAGTGGGGAAGGAGATGATAACAAGGGTGAAGCAGAGGGTCAGGAATCTCCAAACAGTCTGAGAAGATAGAAGGAATCAAAGAGGGGCCTAGGCAGGTAGGGACTGTGTGGTAGAAATGTAAGGATGTTGCTGAGGCTTTCAGAAGAGGCTACACAGGTCTAAATGCCCTCAAGAAACTTGTTGGAAATGAACTACAGAATAGTTTTTGGTTGCTGTAAAATACCTGTTCAAGTTCCAAGAGTATGTTTAAGTGGTGGCCCGTTACCAAAGTTGCAAGACTTCTGTGGGAAGGAAAGAAAGAGAGAGAGAGAGATGTATATAAAGCAGATGCTCAGAGATTCACAGAAAATCAGTGTGAAACTATTACTTCTCATTTTGGAGTGAGAAAAGGAAATTAGGAATAAACAGGATTTGTTTCTGTCACGGTCTCTAAGATTCAGAAAGGAAAATGTGCTTTGCTTTCTCTTTTCCTCTGAGTTGAATACAAATCCAGAAGATTTGGAAACAGTGGTCTTGGAGGTCCTAGTTCTACATTCTCGTGCAAAATAATGCAGGTTGAAAATCTGTAAGAGTCTTGTAAGCATGTTTTACTCACAAAGGAAATTGAGCAAGAAAATGTTCAGTTATTTGGTTTATTTAAAAAAAAACAGTTACAAATTACTTCTAAATGATTTCCCTATCTGTTGTTAACTGAATTCCATTATTATTACATGCTCTTGTATTACTGTTATTACTTGTATTATTGTTCTGATGACTGAATATGCTGACTCACCCATTGAAAGTGGTTTTTCATTTTTGTAACTACTTTCTTTTATTTTTTTAATCTTCAAGCAGAACGAACAATCAGAACCATCAGAAACAGCTAATGTGTCTGAAGGCGTAATCTCAGAGTAAGTCTCACTTATGCCCTATGAATGGGAGACAGAGTCTCCTAAGTCTCTTTGAACATAGAAGGCAACAATTAGTATTTCACATATTTCACAGAAGGGTGCAGCTATTGCAGGAAAAGCTAGTCAGATGTCAGTATATTTTTGTTTGCTTAACTATAGAAATCTCGTGTTCATATCAGTAGAAGCCACTCGTTTATATGCTCTGTTATAATTCAGGTTGGCAGAGTGTGAAGAGTGAAGCTGGAAAGTGTAGTTCAAGCTAAGGACCTCATGCTTGAACAAGACAAGCTTTCCTGATTGCATACTTTGCAGCTTGTCACAGTCTGCTATGCACACCTGCAGTGTAGTGTGGATATGAGGAAAGATAAGAATATATTCAGCTTACTCTTTGAAGTTTTGACTACATTTGACCGTGCTGGTTGTTTTCTACAGGTGTCTGTTTAGCCGCGTGGCCTGAAATGTAGTCTTTTTGTCTTGCTTTTATGGATCCCCCAAAGGGCCACATCTTGCCTTTTGTTTTGCCTCCAGAGCAGTCCCCAAAGATGATGAAATTTTTGTCTTGGGTTTTATGCCAGCGTAGGTCACTTTGACGTCTTAGAATTCCCACAATGAAAATTCCCTGTTGGCCTTCTTGCCCTTCATCCCTTGCATTTGGCTTTTGTGGCACATCTTGCCACCTCCCTTGCTTCTCTCATGAATATTGTGTGTGCGTTGCATGTTTTTCATTGGAATATAAAGATGCACTGAATGTAGGGCTTGTGAGTAAAAATGAGTTAATGCCATGTGAGAAAAGAGGAGCCTCTGCCCAGATCACTATGTGGTAGAGTTTCTGGGTGATATCCAAGGACTGTTTGCTTTTTTTGATGGTGTTAGGTTTCTTTTTTAGGGGTGTGCATGTGTATTTTGCCTCCATGGAAATACAGATGGAATCATCAGCCTGCTGAAATACACTGTCCTAGTCCAGCATAGCTCTTGTTCCAGCTTTGGTTAAGGGAAACACAGAAAAAGTATCTCTGTTTTCTTGGGATGGATGAATGAAGTACGATAGAGGAAAGAACCTTCCAAACAGTCTTAGATGACAGGAAGGAGGAGTCAGTCTGTTTCTGTCATTAAACAAGTCTCACACTAAACGTTTAGAAGTGACACATGAGTGAACAGTGGAGATGCAGGGAACCTTACTTTGCCTATCCATTCCCATGCAACCCGAAGGAACTGCTTTTAAGTGCTGCCTTTTTAGTTTGGAGGGGTGAGATGTCCTCTTCAGGTAATAATATTGTTGCCTGGGTGGAGCACGGCAGTTGTTGTGACACTGCTCTAAAGAATGAAGTCTTGTCTCTGCCAAATGCCATTTTTAATGTCTGCACCTGGGAGTCATCTTAGTTCACCATCATTTAGAGGTTTTTTGCAAGATGCTAATGAGTGATTCTGGTATTTTCCATGTCAACTTTAGACAGCAGAAGAGATGGGCAACAATCCAGCTGCTGCTTCACCGAGGTGCAGATCCCAATGCATGCTGGATACCAGCACCCCTTCTCTTCCTTGCCGTTAAAGCTGCAGATGCAGAAGCAGTGAAACTCCTCTTAGAAAGGGGAGCCAGGACTGATGTGCGGCTTCCATCCAAGGTTTTATTGCATTATAATTGATAATGATGTAGGATTCTAGATGAGTGCAGCAGCTTCTGTGTCCTGCTGTAAAATCTGCAAGTAAGAACCAGGTTTAGAACGGACAAAAAGCTGTTTAAAGTGATTATCCTGTTCAAAGAACTATTTTATAGAAAGAACTCAAAGCTCCTTATTCCCTGAGTTTTCCTTCCTCATTATGTTTTCTTGTTGCCAAGCCCATGCATGACTGGGGAATGCTTGTGAAGCTGCTCCTCAAGTTGGTAACAGCTGTTGTGATTTTGGTACGTTGTGTATCTGGTACCTTGAGCTTTCCACTGTCCCGTAACTCAGTTTGTAGGTTCATGGTGGCTGAAAGTGAGACACAGTATGTGGGAAGAAGAAGCTGGGATTATTCTGTTGAAAATATTTGGTACTGTTTTAAGTTGCGATAAACAGGAGTCTTAATGCTATGTTTCTTTTTTCAGTTTGGGGGTTTAACCCCTCTCCACATAGCTGTATCTATTCCTGGGGAGGAAGGAGTCCAGATAACACAGTACCTCCTGCATTCTGCACCAGATCTTGATGCAAGGGCAGAAGATGGAAATGAGGTATATGGTCCAGACCAGGTATGTTGCTTTGTGAGCTCAGCTTCTTGCAGCTCTTGAAGGCTGCACAATACATAAGCAGGGAGTTGAGCTTCCTGCCTGCTTGATTTCCGTGAAATTTTTGCATCCTATTGGAATAACTATGGTCCTTAAAAAAAAAAAAAAAAAAAAAAGCCACTGGAGGTCTGTATTATTGGGTTACAGTAAACACATCCATGTGTTTTGATGCCCCAGAACATTTTTGCTATCATGCCTCGTTTAAGGCAGAGGTTAAAAGTCTCTTGTGGGCAGTCTAGTATAAATGCCTGAAGGTATAATGAGAGCAGTGAACATAGGACCACTGTCAGAAACAGACACATGATGGGACCTGCTTGTTTCATCTCCATGGAGCCTGCCTACTTGTTTTTGTTTTGTTTTGTTTTCCTTGAACACAGACTCTTTCTGCTGGATTCCTGCAGCATTCACTGTGCCCCCAGAGTTACAGAAAGATAGCTCTGCAGTAAACTTTTTTGGTAGTACAGAACTTTTTGGTTAGGGTTGCCATTTTTTATGATAATTGTCTACTTGTGATGGAGTTATACCAGCGAAAAGTGCTCTTTTTGGCATTTGTTACCTGAGGAATTACTTTACGTTATAGTACTTAAATCATTTCACAGAATTACCAAACAGTTGAGAGTTTGGAAGGGACCTCTGAAGATCGTCTGGTCCAAAACCCCAGCTCAAAGGAGGGTCAATGAGAGCAAGTTGCTCAGGACCTTGTCCAGTTGGGCTTTGAATATCTCCAGGAATGGAGACTCCATGGCCTCTCTGGGCAACCTCTTCCCGTGTTTGATCACCCTCACAGGGAAAAAAGATTTTTATTATGTTCAAGTGGAATTTCCTGTCTTTCAATTCCTGCCCATTGCTTCTTGTCCTGCCACTGGGTGCCACTGAGAAGAGTAAGGCTCCAGCTTGTTTACTCCCTCCCATCAGGTATTTATACACATTGATAAGATCCCCCGAGCCTTCTCTTCTCAAGGCTAAACAATCCCAGATCTCTCAGCCTCTCCTTGCACGAGAGATGCTCCAGTTCCTTAATCCTCTTTGTGGTCCTTTGCTGGACTTGCTCCAGGGGAGTCCAGAACTAGACACACAGATGTGGTCTGACCTGGGCTGAACAGAGGGGAAGGATCACCTCCATTGGCCTGCTGGCAATGCTCTTTCTAATGCTGCCCACGATGCTGTTGGCCTGCTTTGCTGCAAAGGCACGTTACTGGTCATGTTCAGCTTGTCCACCAGGACCCCCAGGTCCTTTTCTGCAGAGCTACTTTCCAGTAGGTCAGCCCCCAGCATATACTGGTGCCTGGGGTTATTCCTTCCCAAGGGCAGGACTCTGCACTTCCCTTTGTTGAACTTCATGAGGTTCCCCTCTGCCCATCTGTCCAGTCTCTCGAGGTCCCTCTGAATGGCAGTGCAGCCCTCTGGTGTATCAGCCACTCCTCCCAGTTTGGGATCATCAGCAAACTTGCTGAGGGTGCACTCTATCCCTTCATCCAGGTCAATTAGTAAACAGTAGTAAACAACTTAACCAGTATTGTCCTTGTATTGACCCCTGTAGGTGCACCACTGGTGACTGGCCCTCGGCTGAACTTCATGCCACTGATCATAACCCTTTGAATCCGGTAGTTCAGCTAGTTTTCAGTCCTCACTGTCCATTTATGTAAGCCATACTTTAGGAGCTTGTCTATGCAGACGTTGTGGGAAAAAGTTTTGACAGCCTTACTGACATCAAGGTAAATGACATCCACTGCTCTCCCATCTTTCACCAAACTGGTCATCTCCTTGTAGAAGGCTATCAAGTTGTTCAGGCTCGATTTCCCCTTTGTAAATCCAAGCTGACGACTCCCATTCACTTTCTTTTCCTTAGTATTTTTGGAAATGGCTTCTCAGAGGATGTGCTTCATCACCTTCCCAGGGATTGAAATGAGGCTGACGTACTTGTAATTCTGCAGATCCTCCTTCTTGCCCTTCCCGAATATAGGAGTGACATTTGCTTTCTTCCAGTCCTCAGGAACCTCACCTGGTTGCCATGACATTTCAAAGATAATTGAGTGACCTTGCAATGACATTGATGGGCTCCCTGACATCCCATCAGGTCCTAGTCACTTGAAAAATGAGTTGGCTTGTGTAACAGGAAAGATAAGATTTGTCTTGTCAAGACAGTGGCTAAGGTGAATGTCTGTTTGCAGTCCAGGGAGGTTTAGATAGCTTCTTCAGTTTGTATTGCAGTACTTTCTCCTTTAGTAGCAATCAGGATGACTTGGTACCTATTTGCAAACAGTATGCAGTTATAAAATGCCCAGATGCAGTGCAGGCTATATTACTTTCTGACATACCATTTTTTATTTTTTTATATTGGTCTGGTAAGCCTATATTCATGCACCTTAAATGAATGACATGTGAATGAACTTGAGTGAAGACCCTTTTTGCCTGATAGCTTGCTTCTTTCTTCCCACCCCTCACTGTATCATTTGGCCCAGTAAAAGTTATTAAATTCTGTCTGTAAAATTTTCCTTCCCTGGATTCCTCCAGTGGAATCAAATTTCTTAATGTGCAGTGCTGAAGATGATTTAGGCAGATGGAATCTGAATGTAAAGAAGGAAGTAGAAAAAGGGTGGCCATTGTTTTGGTGAGGCTGAACAAGTCTCGTCCATGATTGACATCCAGAGCAATGGGTGACCAAGCAGTTTATTTTCTTCTGTATGTCTCTGAGCTATGTTACAAATGTTCACATAATTTCACTTAGGTTCCTCTGCCTCAAACCAGAGAAACCCAGTTGTCCCGTGGTGTCACTGTGCACCTGAAGAATGAAGCAGGACCACCAAAAGGGTACTTCTCCTCCTATTTTGGTCCTGTTCCAGAAGAAGGTGGAAGGAGTGCATTGCATATTGCATGCGAAAGAGAGGATAACTGTGAGGTAAGAGCATGGCATCCGAGGTTCTGCTCATAGAGAGTACTTATAAGCTAAACTCCCCAAATGACATATCTGGGGAATGAATACTTTTCATCCCTCTATAAGGAGCTGATTGAATTCCCAGGATAAACTCCTTACCTTGTGAATTATTAGTGTTGTACGGATTAAAAACCCATTAGCACTTGAGAAAAAAATATTTCTTAAGTCTTTAGAATTCTGTTTAACACAGGAAATTCCTCTGCTTAAGTTTCCATTAGTGACTTGGCCATTAAGTTTTACTATTCACGAGGCCAATTTGAAGCTGGACAGTCTGAGTTTTCTCATGTGCTAACCTTTGAGCATTTGGGTTTTTACCGTAGTAACATTCTTCTAGCAGATTTACGAGGTGTGCACTTGGAGGAAGGAGAGGTTTTTGAGAGAGGAGATGTACTTCTTCAGAGGCAAGCTTACGTATACCCTTTGGCAGCAGGGTTAATGAGATTTGGTAATCTGATGGAGAGGTTTATGCATAACACTACCATGCTTGGGGTTCTTAGCCATGAGAAAATGGAGGTATATTTTTGCTATAGGATCATAGCTTAGGTGAAAGGCTTGGACGTGTTTTATGCTGCTCATTTTGTTCATTATTGTTACATATATATTATATTTAAAAGTTCACATTATTATGATCTAATTCCACCTTTTTCTGCACCTGCCTACACAGCATGCCAGAGATGTTATCCGCCTCCTTTTAATGCATAAGGCAAATCCAAACACACTGTGGAGTGGCCATTCACCACTTTCCTTAGCAATCGCCAGTGGGAATGATTTGGTGAGCATCTTTGAGTTCCTCTTTACACGTGTTGTACTCCTCCATTTGTCTCTGCCTTCTCTGATGACAGGCAGACTTGGGTAACTAGTTATGTTTGCCATAATTCATTCCCAGTGAAAGTACTAAATTTGCTTTTCTTTCAAACCTGTGGATGTTGCATGAGCTGAACTAGAGGAGCCCTGTAGTATGACAGTGATAGCTAGAAATATTTGGTAAGATTCAGAAGGGTATAGCATTCAGAGAAGAGTATCCATTTTTATGAATCACAAGAACATGCAGTTCTCTTACAGGCTACCTCCCCACTCAAATCATCCCAGCCAAATGTTAAAACACTTTGCTTCTGGATATAAGAAAAAAAATGTAGCTCTTTGAGGGTAAGGAGTATGCTTTTCTAGGAAAAGATCAGTGATCACACTTGGAAAGGATCTGGGCATTACGGGGCTCAGCACTCCACAGAGGAGGCTTACAGCTCACACAGTAGAGTGCAATATGTGAAGTCAGCACCTACCTTCCCTGAGCAGGGAATGGCCTGCCTTCTGCTCAGACAAGGCCCTTAAGAGTGGGTCCACAGCAGCCAGCATGCTGCGAGAGAAAGTGTACCAGCAAAACAGGTAATGGTGACAAAGTGGTGTGTCTGCAGTGCTCTGCTCCTCTTGGAATACAGCTCCAGGCTCCTGGTTCATCTTCTTTGTGGAAAACAAGGGAGGAGAGTGAGGGGGTAAGAGTTGCACCCAGGCTGCCCACTAAGCTCAGCCGTTGTGCAGGCAACCAGCCAGCACAAGGCCAGGGGAAGAACAATTGGAAGGGAGCAAGCGTGACTGTGTAGCCTAGTGGTTCAGGTAATAAGCTGATAGGGGCAGGGTTTGGGTCTAATTTCTGTTTCTCGGGTTACTTTCTCCTGTGTAAAAGCACGCTAATAATTCAGTCAGGCATTGTCTTGGAAATGCAGATGTGAACAAAGCGAGGGGAAGCCACTTTCAGTGTTACTGATGAAATCAAAATTTTACCTCTCGTTCTGTCACTGCAAGTTTTATACTGTGTGTTAGGATTAATGGTAGATCATAATGGAAAAGATCTACTGTGTATTGTTACTTTCTAGTTATATTTATTTCAGTAGAAAGTTATCAATCATCTGGATACAATATAATAGGGAGCTACAGGATGGACTGCAGAAGTAGATACAGTAGAAATGGATGCAGCCAAATACAGTAGAAAATAGATTCTGTATCAAATGTTTGAACCAGAACATTTTTCCTTATGTTATCTTTGTTTCTTTTAAAAGACAATTTAGGTATTTTTCTGGGAAAAAAAGAGTTTACTGCATCTTTGATTTGTTTGTACAGAAAAGATGAAATTTCAGGACTTCCCACGGAATGGAAAGTCCCATATCCAACACATTCTACTGCTTCTCCTGCCCCTCTCAGAGGCTAACATTCAATGGAGTGATGATCTAATAGACCATAAATGTTCAACCTCTCTAATCCTTATCTTTATGGTAAAACATAGGTGGTTTTAGTATATTTTATGAAACCTACCCTATAGCATCTTGGTCTGGCTGGGGTATCGCTTTTCTGCTGTGGAACTGTCAAAATGCATCTCCAGCAATTATCTGTTGCATTTGCAGGCAGTGGTCGAACTCCTCAAACATGGGGCTGATCCAAATCTGCCATTAAGCAGAGCAGTAAGAAGTGCCCTCTGTACAGCTGTCAGTACCACATATGAACAGAAGAGAACAAAAGCACAGAGGATTGCTTTGGTGAGAGAAATGTGGGGGTTTTTTTGTTGTTTTTAACTTCAGGAAAAGCAGTAATTTTTATCAGGTGTGTTGAGTTCCATTTCTCTTTAATGGGCAAGCTGATTTTTTTTTTTTTTTTTTTTTTTGCAGAACAATTCATTTGTGTCTCTTCCCAATGCTATTTGTTTGTCTCCTAAGGAATAGAGGTTTTGTAAGGAAATTCGTTTTCATGTTTGAGTGAAGGTGATGGCAACCTCCTTGTGTAGAAGAGGAAACACTGCATTTAAAGCAGATGGGGGGTTGCCCATGGCCCTGTCAGATCTGACTGTTACCTTGTTTGTAAACACAGCTGGCATCCACATGAAGAAAGATGCATTGCATTTGATTGTGCTATATAAAGTAGTTGATAAAGTGCACTTTCTCACCTATGATGAGCTCAATGGAAGCATTTGGCCTTGTGAAAACTGGACATTTTTCCCTCGTCCCATAAAGCACAGAGCTGACCTCATTGAGAATGGAGGGGAGGAAAACTGCAGTTGAGGAGCACTAGGAGAGGAGGTGATTTCTCCAGCCGGGTTCTGTTCTACCCCGCGTCACTAGTTGTCCGTGCTTCATCTGTTGCTGCAAGATTAGGTTGTGAGATATCCGGAAACAAATAGCAAATGCCTCCAAGGAGGTTTTATTTACAAAACACATGTAGATTTAACAGTCCATCAACGGCTCTCCAGTGGCAGAAGAAATGCACAATTTGGTACACAGAGTAGCCACACAAATCGAGGTTAAGCTCTGATATTCAGCCCTGTCTCTAACTGTGGCATGGACACAGTATAGTTAGAAAGCTGGATGTCAAATGTTTTGCTTTCTTTTTTCAGGTTGATAAGCTGCTTGAAGCTGGCGCGGATATCCTTGCACCAGTTACTCTTAGGGAAGGACAGCAAAAAGCAGTGGGAACAGCTGTCGACTATGCCTATTTTGAATATTTTCAGGTATGACTTCAGTTCCCGTAACTGAAGATACCGTGTTCTTTGCATTCATCAGAACAAACAGCCTTTTGTGTCCTTAGGATTTGTCTAGGGCCTTCTTCAGAAGCTTTCACTGAAAATTTACTTTTCCCTTCATTTGTCTTGAGACTCATTTCATTTGCTGCCAAACTTATAACCACCCGAAGACTGAATACCTCTAGTAGTTTTGCCTGTGAAGGCAATCCTTGTTGTCACATTTTATAGTAAGATTCTGTTCATAATTGGTTTGTAAAGAGTTAGCTGTAATTCTACATCCAGCCATTAAAAACGGAAGTAACGTGCGTTTCCATGAGGCTACAATCAAAACAGGAAAAGCTGTTATGAGATATATATATGTATAATAGATAATAAATTTAGGTATGTTATAAGCTATGATAATAAATTACTGATCAGTCAAACTTCAAAATAAAGGGTTAACCACTTATTAAAGTCATCCTTAATCATTATTTAACCCCTTATAAAAAGAATCTTCCTATGAAGTATAACTAAGAATTTTCTGCCCAGTTTTTTTTTTTGGGGGGGGGAGGGCGGGGGATGTATTTGTTTAAAAAAAATTTTGAAATGGTCTGCGATGCTGTAACAGTTTCTAATTAGAAATGAATCTGCCTTTGGGTCATATAAGTAATTTTTTTTGGTAGCTTTATTGTGAATAAGAAAGTTTACATGACAAAGAATCTTTGTTTCTTAGCAGCGTCAGAGATTAAGTGGTTTGGTTCTTGAGAGAATCATTTGTTGAATAATGCAAAAAATAGATAGAGAATTACTTAATATATTAAACTAGGAAACTGCAGGGATGGGAAGGAAAGCCAAGTTATACTGCAGATTGCTTGCCTCTGGGACATAAACAGTAGATGTTCTGAAAAGAACAAAAGTAATGGTGAGTCTTGGGCACCTTGCAGTAGAGCAGCCACATTCAAGCTACTTGAGAAAGTGCAACATGGTACCTCCATTCCTAAGGTGGGGTACAGCTCATTGCTACTACAGTCCTGTGACTGTGGGATCCATCACTGCATCTCACTGGCAGAGCAGCCTACTTGGAGCTAATGTGGTTTTCTGCATCCCGCTGCAGTGTTCCGTGTAGATAGTAAAATTGTTATTCTTTGGCTTGCAATCGCAACTGATCCTCAAATAGGAAATGCAATTTAAACAATTAGCAGTTGTAATCACTGGCCAGCCTTGGTCAGCATACTCCAGGTATCTTACTTCTTTCCTGTCTTGCTCTGGTCTGCCTTAGGCTTTTGCATCTTGGGTTTAATATGCTCCTTGCTGGCACTAATAGGGAGCAGTGTGGGAAACAGAGAAACTTAATAGTGGCCAAACAGTGCCCTCTAGCAGTCTTTCCATTTTCAGGAAGCTTTCCTGTGTTGCCAGAAGTGCTGGGAGAGGAGGAGAGCCCTGCAAAATGACGGCAGCTTCTCCCTTGAAGAAAAATTGTTTTAGTTAACTTGTTGAGCACTCACTGAACAGATAATCGGAACAACTAGACTGTTTAATATGGACATCTCCTGTGCCAGGATTAAGCAGGGATGATACTGTGCTTTTAGACTGGTTTGACTTGAAACACTTACTTGTTAGATTTGTTCTCCCATACATTAGCGTATTAACTCCTGGTGTGTTGCAGGATAGGAGAATTGCTCACACACCATACGATGTACTGACAGCATCTGAGCGGGAGATTTTTCAAAAACGCCAATCACTGATGGAACACATTACTGGGAAGCTCCGTGAGCGTGTCATCCTGAAAGAGAAAGAATGGAATCAGGAAGAGCTGCGAAGATCCAAGAAATGTTAGTTCAAGCTTAAGGGTGGCACTGCCTGGTGTGGAGAGGAAATTTACTGTTATTAGTTCCAGTATTGTTGTCTGAAAGGATAGCTCTTTCTCAAAACCAGTCCTACATAAGCAGTGAGGAGATGTAGGGGTTCTACAAACGTTAAAGAGAATGAACAAGTCACTGTGAAGGAAATTTTGAATATAGGCTTAGTGCCTATGCACTGCTTCCTCGTGAATTCCTATACAAGATCTGTTACCACGTGTTATGGAGTAATTGAGTGAGCTTGTTCCTCTTTCACAGATGGACCTTTGAATTGCTTTGTATTTGGTGCAGGTAGCAATGTGCATTCAATGGTGACTGTGGACAGCTAGCATATGTCCATTCCCCGTGGTAACTTGCTCCCAGGTCCTTTCCTGGGATTCCCACTGTATTAATGCTCTTCTACTCCTAGAGTGGTGACAATAAATATGTAAATTAAGGTCATTTGAATGACTTCCTGAGTAGTGCTCAAATACGTGGTGAAGCCAGGCTTAGACTCTAGATCTCCCAATACCACTATAATCTGAAAAATGTTTCATATATTCACTGTGAAAAATATCCAAATGAGGAGTAGAAGGCAATGTTACCTAGAACTATTATGTCTCACATTTTTCATAATCTTACTTTCAAGAAGGATGTTGTTTTAGTGTGTCTGATACACATCATCATATTGATTATGTTTGCCCAGTTGATCAACAACTGTCCTGTGGCTAAGCAGAGTTTTAAGGAAAGGTGTCTTGTGACTAGTATTCTAATTCTCAGATCCTAAGTAGGAATGCTGATTTTTTTTCCCCCCTTCTTTATGTTGGTGTAGTGGATTCAAATATTCGTACATCTGCTTCAAAGAAGAAATCGGGGAGCCATCATGCGAAAGAAGTGAGGTAGGTGGAAGACACTGCATGCAAGTGTTGACTGTTCTTAGCCAAAAATATTATGTCCTGTTTTTTCCTCACCAGGCTTAATGTCACCCTACCATGTTTTTTCTTTTCTAATTGTTTCCTCTTTAGTGTGTCCAGTCTTGTCAGCTACAGACAGCTTCTTCCTCTGTTCTGATCACATCATTCCTTTTCAGCTTCAGACTCTGCCAGGAGAGTCTGCATAATATTCAGTCTTCTCGTGATAAGCAGTGTGGCCTGGTATCTTAAGCTAATTCATGACATCAGTGGCTTAGGGTAGCTTACAAATACTAAGAAATGGACACAGACAAGTTTTGTGGCTTGCATTTCTGGTCTCTAAATCAGGAAAGACTTCTAGAGTTTGAACATTAGTCTTGGAATTGTAGCATTCTCAGCGGTTTGAGTTACGGAGGAAATAGTTGGCTCAAGGATACTGTACTCTGTCATCAGTTTCTTCTGAGCAAGGCACTCTCATCATCCTGAACTTTGTCTCAGTATTTGAATCAAGTGAGAATTTGAATCATGGTCAGGAACTGAGGCACTTTTCGCGGGCATAAGTTGTGAGGTAGTATTTCTGCTGAACCAAAATGGATCAACAGTAGCATAAGATGCAGAAATAGCCGGAAGAATGTAAACCAAGAACTAAAATGAAATCTGGAAGGTTAAAGCAGCACACAAACGTTTTACAAATAGATGTTAGGGATGACTTGCAGGCAGAGATGAGATCTCAGTGAAAATTGCTAGCCATTTCCTTTGCCAGAATTGTGCAAGTTTTGTTTTCTCAATTAGTTTCAACAGCTGCCTGTCTGGTCACTATAGCCCAAGAATGGGAATTTCCCATAAACTTCCAAGTGCAAGACTTGTATCATGTTCTCAACATACAGCCCTAGGCAAATATGCAAGGTTATGATTTGTAATTGGACAGGCCTTTACATTTACAGCCAAAGGAGACAGCAACTGGTAGACAACTTATTATTTCAGGGATCCTGCCACTCTCTCCTGAAACTCTTTCCCTGCAAAGGCCTGATTCTACCCAAGCTCCTTGTTTGCCACCCTCTGTTCTTGGCTCCATGGAAGGATGGGAACAATTTACCAGCTTATCTGTACAGTAACTGGAGTTCCTTGATATCATTGTTCCTATTTAGCTGTGGCTTATCCTCTGCTGACTACCACTGTGCCCACACTGTAGCTATCCTCTCATAGAACATTTGTTACTCTCAGGGAACTGATCCTTGGTCTTTTTCTCTTCTGGGGACTCTGCAGAAAAGTTGCTGCAGTTTCCAATTCAAGTTGGATGAATTGTTTTTGTAAAGACCTCTGTTGGACTGTGGCTGTGCTTTGACTGGATACTGACAGGAGTTGTCTGGGTCATTGCCTGCTACCTCCCTTAGCAAGGCATTTAATGGAATCCATGTCACATGACTAGAATGCTACAAAATCTGATTTGGTGTTAAGTGTAATGCATCCAGTGTTGCCTCTGATGCCTCTTAGCTCTTTAAAATTATACTAACACATGAATGAATCTATTGCATGAAATCACCTTTGGCTTTATGTTGTGGTCAAATTTCATAAGTGCAGAACAATTTGGCTCAGACCACATTAGGGAAATCGGTGCTGTAAGGGATTCTTAAATGCTCTGAAAAGGATATAGGTACATAGGCCAATTTGCACTTAGTAACATTCTACTTCCCAGTCCCACTGAAAATCTTTGCCTAAGCACTCTTTGCTGCTTCTTCCAGCTTTGCTGTGTTGCAGGGACCTGGCTGTAGCCCTGTTTGCCTCTGCAATATTCCAGTAGGTTCTGTCAGTTTTTTAAGTCTGCCTGCTTGGCTTTATTTCTGGCCGCATATTGTCTGCCCTGCCTGCCAGTTTGAAAGTGAATACCTCCAGACTCGGTTGTTACGAGCAAACTGAAGCACACCATGCACTAGGATGCAGATGTTGATTTGGTAAAGGCTTGGGAGTGTTCCTCACTAGGACGTTTGACTTTTCTAGGGGCTGGTGTGCAGCCCGGTCCCCAAATACTCCTAGGATAAGCTGCAGGGTCTCCTGTTTCTTTATCCGTGAATATTACGACATTTATATTTCTATATTGTGAGCCATTTTGATATAATTTTACTGTGATGAACAAACGTTGTCAGACTAAGAAAAAACTTCAAACAAACAATATTGTGCTTTTTTTTTATAACTGCCTTTGTTCTAGGACACCGTTTTTTAAATACTGCTATCAGTGCGGACGTTCTGTTGGTGTTCAGCTGACATCTTGCATTCATTGCCATGAAATCTTCACTTGCAGTGAAGCTTGCAGAAGGAAATCCTGGAAGGAGCGGCATAGGCATGAGTGTTCGGGATTGCTGGGTAGGTCTGACAGTCACTAGTATGTGTGTACAGTTGTTTGTGCATGTTTTACTGAGCTGGAATGTCTTCCTTGTAATGGCTCAGTAAAATGTGTTTTGGTTACAATTTAAACAAAAAAAATTCAGTTATTCCCTTGAATAGCTGTGTCTGTAAAACCATCAGCTTTAAGAGAGCTACTAATGTGTCATTACAGTCAGTTTCAAGAGAGAAGAATCTTTCAGGTGAGCACAGAACAAAAGGAAGATGCTCCTGAAGACTAATGTTCATTACTGAAATCATAAATATACAACTTTCCAAGCTGAAGAACCTCAATACATCTAACAAGCTAGGAGGAACGGGGCTTTCAGTACAAACTTTACCTCTATCTGCATATTAGAATAGAAATCTATGAGATTTCTGACCTTTGTGCATTGAATCATTGATACCACCCTACTGTGGTTCAGGTAAACTGCAGCATTTGTCATTGACAAAAAAAAGGACATTATACACGTTATACACATGCACACACTACACAGCAGTAGAAGACTGGCATAGTGGATTTATACAAGAAATTAAAGTGCTGTCACCATATGAGATGCTCGCATATGAGCCACAATGAGGAATCTGAAATGTGAAGATAAATAAGGAACTGCTGCCATTCTGAGGCTGATCTGTCTTTTAGTGGCTGTCCAGCCACTAAAAAGTCGGTCCAGGATGGGTCTTTTAAATCTGGGTACTTGTAAAACCTGTGAAGGGAGTGAGGCCTGTCCAACTGGAGATGATTTATATGAAGCATACATGCTTATCAGTATGGGTTCTAAACATCTTCTAGCGGTTTTCCCAAGATAAGATATCAGTGGTGTACTTCCCAGATTATATGGGAATAAATGAAACTGTTCTTAATAACGGGAGATTTCCCTTGCACCTTAATCAAGTGCTTTTTCTTCTTCCTGTTCCTTTCATAAAGTTTTGTTACACTCCTGCATATAATTAAAGCTTTTGAGTTTCACTCTTTTCTGGAAGCTACCTTTCACCCACTTACACACTTCTGCTTTTACAGCATTTGATGTATGAGAACTGCAACACGTGTATACAGAACACTCTGTTTTTACTACTATTTTTTCATATGTTTGGGATGGAAATGGGAACAGACTTAGAAAGGGAAGTCCTGAAGACTGTGAATCGGAACCACTAGAAAACAATAAAAATGATCTGGGGGAATGGTAGAGGCTTCTGGGAAAACGGCACGGTGCATGCCACAGAAGGGTAACCAACCAGCTTGAGTTCGGTCAGACTCTGTCTTTAAGCACACAGTGTGTTGCTGACTGTCCTGCACCCTGACAGGCATGCTGACTTCTCTAAGCAACCATCATGGGCCAGTCAAAGCAGGACACTGGAATGGAGACAAAGTAGCAGCTACTCCACTCAGCTTAATTTTTGCATCATCCTCAAAGTGATAGAGAAGAATAATGAAGTGATAATAAAAAAACATGTTCGGAGCAGAATGTGCCTTGATAGATGCTGCAGAAGCAGCAAATAAAGCTGAAGGGCACAGGTCAGATCTGATAAATTATAGCCCAACCCACAAACAGCAGAGATTTTACCACTTTAATGGCAATATATTGCTTATTTATGTTAAAAGATTTGACTTGAGAAAAGATTAGGAATTTTCCTAAAATATGAAAGGATCAGATATCTGATAAAACTCCTAGACCAATGAGGCATTTGAGCTTGTTTGACTAATGAAATCAATATATACATACCTTCCAGTGAAAATGTCTTTGCTCACAAGGTGTTCCTTAGTCAAATTGTTTTCAATGGTTAATCCATTCTGGAACTACTGACAGATGAAAGAATCCTTGATGTGTGTATTTCAAGTCATGCTATTTATTTTCTTGAAACCAAAATGAAAGACTGAGCTTCTAAAGATAGAGCCTGGCAGAAGCACTTACTGCTTAAATGGCATTGTCCTTCCCTTTTGCTTTTGAACATCTGAGCAACTCAGTAGTTAGAGCTTGGGTGAGTGAGGTGTTGAGTCTTCACTGCTGAATTGTGACTGTTAACAGCTGCCATCCATATCTTCCTCTTCAAAACTCTTCCTGTTTTCTGGAGTTCTAGTTCCTCACTTTTGTTTACATGAACAAAAAAAAAAAAAAAAGAAAAAGAAAAAAGAAAAAAGAAAACTGACATTGAAGAAAATGATTATTTAAAATTAATGGAAAGCTTTTGTTCTTAAAAAATGTTATGATGGACTGTTTGAACTGTTTTGTTGGAGCAGCTTCTCTTGGACACCATCTCCAAGCATATGAACCCTGCCAGACCATCTGGTGACCAGTTATGCAAAACAGGGGCGTCCTTGGCTGCAAGGGATGCACCAAAATAACACAGTTAAAAGTTCACTGGCTAATGATAACTATACAGCCCATGTGCACATTCTTGCTACAGATGGAAGGCAATGGTGGAGAATACGTGGGAAGAGAAGGAAATAATGGGAAATAGAGAATGATAGGGAATATACTGGGAATAGATGGGAATGATGGGGGAAATTAGGGAGTAGAAATGATGGGGAACAGATGGAATAATAGGAAATTGCAGGGAATAGATGCAGAATAGAAGGGGGTATAGTAAGGAATAGCTAGGAATAGAAAGAAATTATGAGGAATAGTTCTGAATAGATGGGAATGACAGGGAGTAGAAGAGAATGATACACAATGCAGGGACTAGAAAGAAATTGAACACCTAAGGGAGCAGAAAGACAGAAAAGCATACAGAAAGGCGATAGAAGGAATGGAAGGAGATAGAAAGGACAGGCCCAGTTTAGACATGTTGTATCTGTGAAGTGCGAATGGTCATTATCATATCACAGAGTAACAGATTGATAGTTTTGGCCTTCTGTCAGCCTGGGGACACTTGAAATGGTGACCTAGATGCTACACACTGGAACCATCTCTGTCAGCAGACTTAATATGTTTTTGAAAGTATTTTGAAGGAGATGTAGAAAAACAGTCCTGAATATACTGTGAAGTATAGCAGCTACACACTACACACTGGTTTGGTAGATAGACTTTAGTGGTGGATAGACCACTTCCAGTCCATCAGTTAAAAAAGACTTTTCCAGAGAGCAGGGACTGCAAGAACTTGCTAGTGTACTCTTTACCTCTACTTTTCCCATCAAAAATAACATCCAGAAGATCCTTCCAACACTGTTTAAATGCCCTATAATGTTTTGGTTGTGGGTTTTTTCCTAAGTGTCAAAGCTCAGAAAGCTGGTCAAGTCATTCCAGCTAAACAGTGCTAACAACAGAGCCCTGAAATGCTGTCAGGCTCCTTTGTTGAAGAAAAAATGATCAAACAAACCTGAAAACCCACAGAATAGTTTATAAAGATCAGATTCTTATTTTTACTCTTTTAATATATAAGTATTAAATCTTTGTAAATTTCTGACCTGTATAAAGTATTCTCCAACTACTGGGGTTTTTTGGTAAATATGTTAAGTAATTCCCCCGCCTCTTCAGCAGCTTTCTCACACTAATGCATGTATTTCTGTAGAAGTGTATAATCCCTTTTAATTGTTCATAATATCTTGTCTACTGTGTATTCCACAGTGTCTTTCCATATTGTTTTATTGCTGCTCAAGATGATCTAGTATCTAAATCTATGGCCAAGACAGTCTGAGCTTGAGGGAAGGTCAATTAATATGTTTCATTTGGTGTGGGGATGACAGATTAGATTTCTGATCTGTTATCTGTCCAAAAGCTGTGTTAAGTTTCTGCAATGATTACAGCTGGCAGAATACGCAAGCTTATTTAGACTAGGGATTTATATCATGACTAGTAAAGGCACATGGTTATTCCTGTATTAACCAAATGTTTACTTGATTAAAAAAAAAATCTGTGTGGAGGGCCTTTAATAGAGGTCCAGTTTCTTGGGAACTTCCACTGCAGCTCCTGTAAAGCTGTTGGAGATAAATGGAGTGAGAAACAACTGTTTCTAGAGCTGCTTCTAAGCAAAAACAGAGCTCTAAAAGCTCTTTTTTTAATTAACCCCAAGGTATGTATTATATAAGTACCATCAGAAGGTTATCCAGATAATCTGTGAAACATTTTTTTAAACTGCTGAATCTGTTCTTGGCATCTTTTATGCCCTGTATCTATTCAGAAGGCATAGCAGTAAATTTAAGAGGCCTTACTGTCTCTCTTCAGTCTTCTCACTGCTCCTCCTTAGTTCCTGGTTTTTGGCAGTTCTGGGTGACACCCTTTCAAGCACAGTTGTGTCGTCCTCTTGAAGCTGTGCATATGCCTGTTGTGTTGCATTCAGTGGAGCAGTACAGAAGCTCTGTGACCGAACCGTCAGGGCACTGTTATGTAATGTACAATTTAAGTCCGTTTTTCAGCATAAAGGCAGCAGTACAGCTAGGAAACATTTTTCAGAATTCGTGGAACAAGTGTGAGTGTGTTCATGTACCAAGATTTTTTCTTGGTAATAAACTTTTCTTTTTAACCAGTGTCTTCCTTCTTTTTTAATTTTAAGGTGCCAGGGATTTTTAGGGGAGGTGTGGGGGTTGTTTTATTTCTTTTTCCTCTCCCATGGTTGTCTTTCATCGAAAATGACCTGAAATTCCCCAACTCAGATCAGTTTGAGCAGTTCAGTCTGTTACTCTGAGAACCTCTGAACTTCCCCTCACCCCACCTTTTCAGGACCTTTCCTTTTCAGTTCCTTTCTCTTTTCTCTTTACTTTTTCTCCCTCGTCCTCTTCCTTTTGACTTGATGGCAGTGTAATTAGCATTTATTTTGTGCCCTAGGAGAAAAACTCTCAATGGTTAATTGAGTCCTGAAGTAACTAATAGTCAGCTTTAACCACAGTATTAAGACACTCTTAAATGTATTTACAAGAAGAAACAAGTATCCCTTACACTCCTGTATGTGGTCATTGTTGTCTAGGAAGTTATAGGTAGGTAAGTAGGTAGCCACTGCTGTCCAAGATAGAGTTGGTCTGTCTGTTGACATCACACTTGATAAACTGAGCCACAATAGGAACATTTTAAGTCTTGTACCTATATCTAGTTTATTGTTCCTAGGAAAACAAAGGTCACCTACACAAATATGGTGGTTTATTTTGCAGAGAAGAGTAGAGGTCAAGCACCTCTGGATGCAAGCAGTGCGGCATGCAAAAAGGATGCCATTGGCAAAAAGGGGGAAAAAAGAAGAGAAAGATGAAAGGCGAAAGAGAAGAAAAAGTAAAGTTAGGAAGGGTGGAAGACAGCATCACAGGAAGGATGACTAACTTGTTTCAAGTCACACCTACTATTGTATGGGCAACATTTTTATAGGATTGTATACATTCTGCCTTGTACTCCACTTCTAGTGAGGTTAAAAATGACCTAATCTGACAAGTTTTGAGAAACTAAAGCCAAAGTCTTTCCAAGATGCTACATATGAGCTAAAGGACAGGTAATTCTACTAGATTCATTGAAACCAACCTGGGAATGGGGGGTACATACAAGTTAGGTATTAAGTAGATATATTTACTATTAAAAATGTATCAAACTCCCCATTGGTTTTACTGGTCTAATGCAATGTATATTTATTTTTAAACCAGTATGGCCCATAATTGAACTTCATTACATATATTCCCTCCCGTGGGGGACGGAGGGCCCATCTGCAAAACAGACTTGCTGTCTAGGGAGGTTCGCTGCTTGCTGGGGGCTCAGATCTGGGATGCTGTAGAGAGGTTGCTGAGGCTTGTCCAGTCCTTGGACTATTACCCCTTTCTGCTCATTCACATGCAAACTGATGATCCTATCAGGAGTCTTTGAATGTACCAAGAGTGACTACATGGCTCTGGGGGGGGGGGAGGAGTGAGGTCATGGGGGGCTAGGTGGTTTTCTCCTTGATACTACTAGTGAAGGGAAGAGGCTTAAGGAAGAGTGGATGGATCCTGACATTCAGCACCTGGTTATGCAGCTGTGTTGATGACAGGGATTTGGCTTTGAAACCACAGGACCCTTTTTGAGAATTGAGGACTGATAAGAAGAGATGGAATCCACCTGCAAAGATGTTTTCCATCTCTGCCAACAGACTGACCAACCTGGTGAGAAAACTAGGAAAGATGGGGGAGGGAGATGACAACCCACAGTCAAGTGGGAAAGTGCTGGACTGGGTTGGCAAGCAAAAGCTGCAGGGTGGTGTAGATGAGAATCCTCAAAATTAACAGAACAGGGCAGAATGAGGTTCACCCCAAGTGCACACACATAAGTAAGAAAGTACAAAAAGGACAGCATTGCGGGGGAAGCTCTTATCCTTTTCCTGGGAAGTAGGTTGAACTGAGTGCCTCTCAGAAGGAACTTTACACTAATGCATGCAGCATAAGGAACAAACAGGAGGAATTAGGTGTGCATGCAGTTACAGGGCTATGTTCTCATTGGGATCATCAGGACGTGGTGGGATAGCTCATACAACTAGAGCGCTACAATGGATGAATACAGGCTGTTTAGGAAGGACAGGCTGGGAAAGTGAGGGGAGGGAGTTGCCCTCTATGTGAGACGACAACTGGAATGCATGAAGCCCTGCCTACAGAAGGGAGATGAGCCAGCTGAGAGCTTATGGGTCAGGATTAATGGGCAGACCAATATAGGCAATGTTGTTGTGAGTGTCTGCTACAGACCACCTGATCAGGAAGAAGCAGAGAGAAGGCAAAGATACTGAATGTATTTCTTGCTTCAGTCTTCACTGCTAAGACCAGCCCTGAGGAATCCCAAACCCTGGAGACAAGGGAGAAAGTCTGGAGAAAGGAAGACTTGGATAAGGAGGCTCAGGTTAGAGATCATTTAACCAAACTTGACATCCACAGGTCCATGGGCCTTGATGGGATTCACCCATGAGTGCTGAGGGAGCTGGCCAATGTCATTGCAAGGCCACTCTCAACCATCTTTGAAAGGACATGGAGAGCAAGAGAGGTACCTGAGGACTGGAAGAAAGCAAATGTCACTCCAATCTTCAAAAAGGGCAAGAAGGAGGGCCCAGGGACCCAACACGATCCCTGGGAAGGTGATGGAGCAGCTCATTGTGGATACCATCTCCAAGCATATGAAGGACAAGAAGGTGATTGGGAGATGTCAGCACAAGGGGATGCCAGTTCACAAGGGGAAAGCATGCTTAGCCAATCTGATGGCCTTCTGTGATGGAATGACTGGCTGGGGAGATGAGGGCAGAGCAGGGGATGTCGTCTCCCTTGACTTCAGGAAGGCTTTGGATACTGTCTCTCGTAACATCCTCTAGGCAAGCTGATGCAGTAGGGGTGAGATGAGCACAGTGAGGTGGACTGAAAGCTGGCTGAAAGGCAGAGCTCAGAGGGTTGTGATGAGTGTCGCAAAGTCTAGCTGGAGCCCTGTAGCTAGTGGTGTTCCCCCAGGGGTCAATACTGGCTCCAATCCTGTTCAACTTAGTCATCAGAGACCTGGATGAAGGGACAGAGGGCACCCTCAGCAAGTTTGCTGATGATGGAGAGGAGAGGATGATACACCAGAGGGCTGCGCTGCCATTCAGAGGGACCTCGAGAGGCTGGACAGATGGGCAGAGGGGAACCTCATGACGTCCAACAAAGGGAAATGCAGAGTCCTGCCCCTGGGGAGGAATAACCCCAGGCACCAGTAGAGGCTGGGGCCTGATGTGCTGCAAAGCAGCTCTGCAGAGAAGGACCTGGCAGTTCCTGGTGGACAGCAAGTGGAACAAGAGCCAGCAGTGTGCCTTTGCAGAAAAAGAGGCCAACAGCATCATGGTCTGCATTAGGAAGAGCATTGCCTGCAGGTGGAGGGAGGTAACCCTCCCCCTCTACTCAGCGCTGGTGAGGCTGCATCTGGAGTACCGTATCCAGTTCTGGGCTCTCCAATACAAGAGAGACATGGAGCTACGGGAGCAAGCGCAACGAAGGGCTACTAAGATGGTGAAGGGACTAGAGCGTGTCTTATAGGAAGAAAGGCTGAGAGAGCTGTGCCTGTTGAGCCTGGAGAAGAGAAGACAGAGGGGGAATCTTATGAATGTGTTTAAATATCTGAAGGGAGGGTGTCAGGAGGGTGGGACCAGACTCTTTTCAGTGGTGTCCAGTGATAGGACAAGAGTCAACAGGCACAAATGGAAACACAGGAAGTTCCGTCAGGACATAAGGAGAAACTTCTTTCCTGTGAGGGTGACTGAGCACTGGAACAGGTAGCCCAGAAAGGCTGTGAATTCCCCATCCTTGGAGATGTTCAAAAGCTGTGTGGACAGGGTCCTGGGTAACGTGCTGTAGGTGACCCTGCTTGAGCGGGCGAGGGGGGGGTGTTGGACTAGATGATCTCCAGAGGTGCCTTCCAACCTCTATCATTCTGTGATTCTGTGGAGCAGATGAAGCCTTCTTCAGAAAACTGGAAGAAGCCTCATGTTCACCGGCCCTGGTCCTCATGGGGGACTTTAACTACCCTGATATCTGCCGCAGGAACAACACAGCAGGGCACAAGCAAGCCAAGAGGTTCCTGGAGTGCATCAGTGACAACTTCCTGACTCAGGTGATTGAGGAGCCAGCGAGGAGAGGCAGTCTGCTAGACCTTGTACTTACAAACAAGGCAGGACTGGTCAGAGATGTGGAAGCTGTGGGCAGCCTTGGCAACAGCAACCACAGGATGATGGAGTTCAGGATCCTGCAAGGAAGGAGCAAGGCAAAAAGCAGGATCACAACCCTGGGCTTCAGGAGTGCAGACTCTGGCCTGTTCAGGGCACTGCTTGGAAGAAACCCATGGGATGCAGCCCTGGAGAGAAGAGGAGTCCAGAAGTCCAGTACATGCTGGGGGCCAACCTGCTGAAGAGCAACTTTGCAGAAAATGACTTGA
This sequence comes from Dromaius novaehollandiae, assembly GCF_036370855.1. Lineage (NCBI taxonomy): Eukaryota > Metazoa > Chordata > Aves > Casuariiformes > Dromaiidae > Dromaius > Dromaius novaehollandiae. The sequence continues at coordinate 817,414 of NC_088117.1, forward strand.
GGGTCCTGGTGGACAACAAGCTGAACATGACCAGCAATGTGCCTTTGCAGCAAAGCAGGCCAACAGCATCGTGGGCAGCATTAGAAAGAGCATTGCCAGCAGGCCAATGGAGGTGATCCTTCCCCTCTATTCAGCACAGGTCAGACCACATCTGAAGTGCTGTGTCCAGTTCTGGGCTCCACAGTACAAGACAGACATGGAGCTACTGGAGCAAGCCCAGCGAAGGACCACAAAGAGGATTAAGGAACTGGAGCATCTCTCGTGCAAGGAGAGGCTGAGAGATCTGGGATTGTTTAGCTCTGAGAAGGCCCAGGGGGATCTTATCAATGTGTATAAATACCTGATGGGAGGGAGTAAACAAGCTGGAGCCTCACTCTTCTCCGTGGCACCCAGTGGCAGGACAAGAAGCAATGGGCAGGAATTGAAAGACAGGAAATTCCACTTGAACATAATAAAAATCTTTTTTTCCTGTGAGGGTGATCAAACATGGGAAGAGGTTGCCCAGAGAGGCCATGGAGTCTCCATTCCTGGAGATATTCAAAGCCCAACTGGACAAGGTCCTGAGCTCTCGCTGACCCTGCTTTGAGTCAGGGGGATGGACTACAGACTCCTAGAGGGTCCTTCCAACCTCAACAATTCTGTGATTCTGTGGTTATATGATTACCACAACCAGCTCCACAGAAACCTTGCATGCAAAAGCAAAACAGAGAGGAGCGTTAAAGCTCTTCTTGGGGGGAGGGTGGGGAACGGAGATTTGGAGTTAGAAAAAAGTTACTCAGGTCAATATTTTGCTATAGAAAAGATTCAAACAGATTCATACAGAAAGATTCAGAAATAATGTCCTTGTCATTGCCTTCTCGTGCAGAGAGTTTGCTATTAACCTACTTGAGAACTTTCCATGATAAACAGTTCCTGCCCCACAGAAATCTCTTATTGAGTGCCATGTGCCGTATCAAGGGATTCTCGCTTGCTTTGGATTTGTTGCTTTGAAGGGAAGTTATAGGGAACAGGAGTGGGTAGGGAAGGAGCAGTTGCTTCAGGATGGTGATTCTTGGTATTTTGATTTTAAAATTCTTATTTCTTTAAAGGGTTTTTTGTTGGGGCTTAATAATCTAGAGAAGAAAATGAACAAACATGTGCCATCTCTGTAGAGTGAGAACCAGAAAGACAGAGTAGTGGATTTAGAATTGTCTTTCTTTCAGCCTGCTCTTTTGTGCCATAGTTTTTTATGTTTTAAGTAAGACTGAGGGTCATTAAACACTTTGAGAGCACATCTATTTATTGTTTATAGATGTTGAACAGCCTGTTGGTGGGGGGCATGGAATAGCAAAATAAAGTCTATCTTTGCTTTAAGCAGATGCACTTCTGTCTCTGTTCCCCATCTATTCACTGCCATTCCCTATTATGCCATCTGTTCCCTATCATTGCCTTCTTTTCCCCATAATTTCTACTCTCTGATTTCTCCATCATTCCTGCCTATTCCCAGTATATTCCCTATCATTCTTTTCCCATCATTTTCTTCTGTTCCTATGTATTCTCCATCATTGCCTACCATTTCATCTGTAGCAAGAACGTGCACACGGCCACACGGGTACTGTTACCAGGTGAACTTTTAAGCCTATTAAATGTTGATGCTTACATCAAAGCATGGGGAGAAACATGTGAGGACCCTGCTTACCTCTCTGTCTTCAGTTCTGCATGGCTGAGAGATGGAGTGTGACAGGACTTTTCTGGTTGTTGCTCAGAAATCAGCCGCTCAAGTCTGCCTGTAGTGCACTCCTACCCCTTGGGAGTTCTACTAAGCTCACTTGCCACCTGGAAATCCATATTGCTCCTGATGTTAGTGCTGACAAGTTAGCTGATCTTTCACTGCATGATTTGATGGTGAAAGGTATATCCGGTTTGGTAATGTCCATCTCTACCTCTAGATTGTTGTTCTGACTGTCTAGACCATCTCCCGGCACGCTGGGCAGGTGATGAATGAAAACAGCAGGTTTATTGGCCTTGCACGAATCTTAAGTTTACCTCTTTCTAGGATGAATACCAGTGATGCTCCGTCATCTTTCAAACACAGAGAAGTTGCAGATCAGTGGTGTCAGTAACACACCTGCTGATTTAGTTAAGCAGCTTCCCTATGGTAGTGGTATGTTTGTGTTCCTCAGCACTCCATGGTGTTAGTCTGAGGCACCCTCAGTTCCTCTGTTTCGCTCCCAAGGCAGAGAGGCATTGAGGCAAGCAGAGGAGGCTCCACAGCTGGCTGTCCAGAAAAGGGAACCCATAAGGCTGTGGAAAGCTATGTCCACACTTTGCCATGTGATGCTACACGAGGACTGTCATGTTAGGGACAAAGTAGATGCTGCAGTCAAACAAGACATGCTATTTGAGGCCAGAGCCTTTCCAAGCCTGGGTTATCTTCCTGAAGCTGGACTTTAGCCCCCGAGCAGGGCAATCTGTATTGCCTTGACTCCCATTAGAAGCTCATGTTTCTTCTACTTCTCTCCTGGGGCACAGAACAGGCCATGAGGAGAGACCCTTTTCATTGGGTCTGAAAGCCCCATCCTGCACAAGCTCGAGTGACACCGCTCCGCCTTGAGCTCAGTTGCTGAGGAAGGTATGGGGAGAAGAAACCTCCACGCACACACTCTTCATGCCAGCCTCACAGTCCCTCCTGCACTACTGCAGTTGCAGCTCTCGACTCCTCCCCTCTCTGGGGCAAAGGAGCAGGAAAGAGAGGGAGTTTCCCTAAACCACGAAGAATGTGGCTCCAGCAGAAGAATTACGTAATGACCCTTTAAACTGCCCCCAGAGCAGGGACTGAAACACATTCCCTGTCTCTGAGCTGTCCTTTTCCTGACCCTGCAAAGCTCGCATATTGCTCAGTGCAGAGCAATGCACACCTTGCCAAGGACAGATGCACAACAATTTGGAGATTTGGTTTTATTCAACACAAGAACGCTTTGGCAGCACAGCTGGCAGTTGCTGGTTCACATTGTGCTGGACTGGCTCTCTAGCCCTGAGAAGTGAAAAGAAGTTCAGTTTTAGGTACAGAAAGAAAGCAAGGAAATACAGCAGGCCTAATGCAGGCCAGGTATTAATGGAGCCGCTTTGAGCAGCATTTCAGTGGTCTCTGTGATACGGCACAGGCACTCCTGCCCAAGCCAGTGAGAAGTCCCCAGTGCAACTAATCAGTCGGGGGCTGAGTCAAGTGGGAACTGAGTCAGGCAGTACCTGCGATGGAGTGAATAGGTATCAACCCCCAGGGCAAAGGGTCTTGGTGTCTGTACTCTGAGAGGGTAGGACAGGCTTGCCAGTCTGAAAATGGAGAGCCGAACGTTGGACAAATCCTTATGTCTTCAGCCACCTATGTCCAAAGCGGAAATCTTATTCTGAGTCATCAGCAACTTCCCCTTCAGTTAAGGACTGTCTGACCAAGGCCACAGACTCAGAAGTGTGCTGCTGTCCCTCCCACGGGAGGTGCCAGGAGAAGTCCCTCTAGGTGCTGCTGGAAGTGGAAGGAGAGAGGGACACCCCATTGCAGCAGATAGCTCTTTACTCACTTGAGCCTCCTCTTCATGATCCCTCTGTCTACTGATCTCTCTTGTCTGTCCCTGCGTGACCTTCTCCACCAGAGATGTCACTGCTGCGAGCAATGCCTGCGTTTTCCTAGGAGAAATGTGCCTGCAAAAGCAGGGAGAAACCCTCTCTCATGCTCTGGTTGAAACCTTCCTGCCTCTCACCTTCCCCAGGCCCTGCACACAGAGTCTCACTGGTGCCCACAGCATGAGGTTTAGGCATTTGCTTTGGGCTGCAGAAAGGCACCTGGAGTTGGGGGCTCCTGACCCCAGGTCTCCCCATGGCTTGACAGCTCAGAGGAGAGCCACGGATCAGGGATTTGGATCCTTGACCCTGCAGATGGGTCAGTGCTACTCAGCTGCCCCAGGCCTTGGCACGACTTGCTCCATACTTACCTTTTTGGGGGTATCTCCAGTGAGTTGTCACCCTCCTTCTCTGAGGATGATTCGCCATCCTCTTTCCAGTTCCCCATCATTCCCTCTATGAGATCTGGGCTGGTCACCTTCCTCCTCATGCTGGCAGAAGGGATTTGCGTGGTGCCCCAAGAAACAGTGGGTTTCTGCAAAGGAAGGGAGAATCTCAGACAAGCATGCTGCAAAGACACAGGGCTGTTTGCTAGCGTACAGATCCCAGGGGTGAATTCTGGCCAGGATACTGTGGCAGTAGAGGGGGAACCAGAAGAAGGACCTCCGCCTGCCCCAGGAGTTGGGATTTTGTTTTTTGTTGGTGGTGGGTTTGTGTTTTTTAAAGGAATTTCTAATCAAAAGCCCTCACAGTTTTGCAGAACTCTTTTTTACTTTCCATTTCATCCAGCACCTAGCCATAATATCTCAACAGATACAGTTTCTACCACCATGCAGGGGCAAAAAGTAGCATGCAGTTTAGATGGAAGTGTGGGCAGAGGCCATACCACTGATCAGCGCTGAAGGCCTGTAGTGCTGCAAAGGCATGTTTACAACACTCCTTCTCAAATCTTTTTGTCCAGTGAAGTTAAAGACTTCATCCCTTGTGCATTGAGACAAGCAGAACTTTTTTTAATGTCAGCATGCTTGGAAGGAAATCCTAGTGCTTCGGTTAAAAACTATAAACTTCCAGAAAATGTGCCTTCCTATTACGAATAATGTTCCTGATCATTCCAATGCAGTGAAGACTAAATAAAAGAACTAGCTGCCTTATAGGTAGTCTAGGTATGGCTCAGGTCATTGGACTGTGAACAGATGTGTCCAAATGCAAGTGCAGATACCTGAAACAGAGCTTGTCTGAGTTCGGGGGAGGGATGATCAGTGTATGTGCTCACCATGGCAGATTGCTGGCTTTGCCCTTTGGCTTCTTCTAACTACATCTCCCTTACAGTAATAAGCAGGCAAGCATGACAGATAGGAGTCACCTGCCCTGCAATTTTGCAGCAATGATGCCATGCTGACTTGGAGACCTTCAAAGCTCAGCTCTTCTGGAGGAGAGAAATGCTATTTTACTGAGTGTTTCACAAGGTTTCTGGTACCTGGGCCTTCCACAGATGTTCCCTTTCCCTTCTTGCTGTTGATGAAGGCGACCTTGTCCTTGCTGTCTTCAGGTACTTCTTACGTAAGGCTTCCCAGTGTTTACTTTGATCTTTCCTCACAGGGAGAGAGTAGAATTCCTGAAGGGTCACAGAAATGCAACAGTAGCAGTGGGAGTCTCATCTGTGCTTTGTGGGATTTTTTTAGTTCTCACCCTCTCTTCTGCCCCTTGTCTTTAGCCTTTCTATCAGCCATGTCTGCTCCTCAGTTATAACAGGCACAACCAAAGCACAAACTGAACAATGATCTGAATAGAAATTATTTCCTACCCTAGAAAAGCCTGGCATTTTTATTTGCATTATGAACAGTGCCTTTTTATCTCCATGAAGAATGGTGCCAAGGAAGATGGTCTGATATGTTGCATAAGATGACGGGAGCAAAGAACACACTCCAAAAAGACAAACAACTGAAGATACGTGGTTTAAAGGAAGCTCCAGAAGAAATCACTTAATGTTCAAATGAGTACAGATTAGCTATTTCAGACTCTGTAGCCATATAACTGTGCTTTTCTACAATGAATTATGAGACAAGAATTACATCACTGTCTATCATGTACCTGTCCTGCTCTCTCAGGACTGTCACAAATAGTTTGTGCAGGTTGGGGTCCAGCCACAGGAGTGTCATTGCCTTGGCTTTTCTTTTTCCTGCACATTCTCCACTTCAAAACAGCCAGCTCACTGCAGACACACAGCAAGAGGAGTTAGTGGGAGCACAGGGAAGATTGCCATCCTTTGCTCCCAGGCTGGGCACCCCGCTCTGCAGCAGAAGGTGGCTCTACTGGGGAAGTGTGTGTTGGGAACAGCCCTTCTTTCCCCTGCTGCTGCTGGGGGTGGAAGCAAGGGCGTTGCCTGAGGGGAAACACCACCCATATCTGGATATATTTACCACTGCAGCTTATCTTCCCGATCCCTCTCTTCATGCCTGTGTCCCCTCCGACTTCGGTCAACCTGTCCCAGGATGCACGTCACTATCTCGAGCAGGGCCTGGCTTGTCCCTGGGGAAATTGGCCTAGAACAACAGGAAGAAACCCTCACTCATGCTCTGGCTGAAACCTTCCTGCCTCTCACCTTCCCCAGGCCCTGCACACAGAGTCTCATTGGTGCCCACAGCATGAGGTTTAGGCATTTGCTTTGGGCTGCAGAAAGGCACCTGGAGTTGGGGGCTCCTGACCCCAGGTCTCCCCATGGCTTGACAGCTCAGAGGAGAGCCACGGATCAGGGATTTGGATCCTTGACCCTGCAGATGGGTCAGTGCTACTCAGCTGCCCCAGGCCTTGGCACGACTTGCTCCATACTTACCTTTTTGGGGGTATCTCCAGCGAGTTGTCACCCTCCTTCTCTGAGGATGATTCGCCATCCTCTTTCCAGTTCCCCATCATTCCCTCTATGAGATCTGGGCTGGTCACCTTCCTCCTCATGCTGGCAGAAGGGATTTGCGTGGTGCCCCAAGAAACAGTGGGTTTCTGCAAAGGAAGGGAGAATCTCAGACAAGCATGCTGCAAAGACACAGGGCTGTTTGCCAGCGTACAGATCCCAGGGGTGAATTCTGGCCGGGATACTGTGGCAGTAGAGGGGGAACCAGAAGAAGGACCTCCGCCTGCCCCAGGAGTTGGATGCTGGAGTCTGACCAGGGTTTCACTGCATCGCCCAATTGACCCTTTCTCATGAGACTCCTGCCATTTTGCAGTAACAGTTCCAGGAATACTTGAAATAGCCTGAAATCTCAAGCTCCTCTGTAGGAGAGAGATGTTTTCTTCCTGTCTATTTTAAAATGCTGCCTGTACCGTGGCCCTCTGTAGCTTATCGTTTCCTCTCCCAGGGATCGGTGGTGCCAATTTTTCCTTTTCTTTCCTTCTGTCTTTCTCTTTCTTCTGCCATTCTTTCTTCTCCTGTCTTTCTACAGCTTGAAGTTCACAGAGACCTCTTTGGTGTCGTTTCTTAACCTGGAGGATTCTTCTCTGGAGGGCCACAGAAATGTAACAGCAGCAATGTCAGTCTCATCTGCTTTTGTTTTTATATTCATTATTATTATTGATTTCTCACTCTCTTTTCTGCCCCTTTTTGTCAGCTGTGTTTTGCTCCTGAATTATCGTGGGCTCAACCAAGGTGTGAACTAACCAATGATCTAAAAAACTCCTATTTCCTATCCCAGAAAAGCCTGGCATTTTGATTTTGAACTCCATTATGAATAGTGGCAAGGAAGGTGTTCTAATGTGTTTCATGAGACAACAGAAGTGAAGAGCAGATTCTAAACATACAGTAACCCCCATCTTTTAAAGTAGACTCCAGGAGAAGTCACTTAATGTACAAATGAGCACACACTGCGACATCTTTTCAGAGTCAATGGCTGTACAACCGTGCTTTTCTACAATAAACTACTACGCAAACATTGCATCACTCCCTATTATATACCTGCTCTTTTGTCTTAATAGCTTCAGCAATAAAGTTTACAAGTTTTGGTCCAGCATGAGGGATTTCTTTCTTTTTGGCTTCCACTTTCTTCACTGAGCTCCACTGGATTGGTGGTGGTGGACTAAAAAGGTAGAATAGAAGGCATCTGTATGAGTAGAGGACGAGTTTGTTTTCCAGTTTGGTCTCCCAAGGTGTGCCCCTGCAGCAGAAGGCAGCTAGCTCTGCAGGAAGATTGGTTGCATTCGACCAAGTACTTTCAAATACAGAGAAAGAGATAACCCCAAGCTGCAACATCAGGTGTGGCACAACACTCCCTAGGAAAGCTCAGGATGCCCAGGTTTAGGCCTTCTCTTGGTAGATCAAGAAGAAGGCCAGAGTCATGGGAATGGAGGCTCCTGTCTGTTATTTCAAGGCTCTAATACCACAGATCCCTCCTGGCAGTTGCATTAATGCTCTGATTACCCAACAAGGAAACTTTAGCATCTGTACCACATGGTAATAGCCTGCCAGACTTAGCCCAGACATTGTGTCTGAAGGAAACTTCTTATTCCTAAAAAGAATAAGAGCACAGGGTCCCCCACATCCATTTTCCCCCAAGTCTGACCTGTCAGGAAGCCCTTTTCCCCTGGTTTTGTGCATCTTGTCTTCCTCCTTATGGATAGAAGTCTTTTTGGGTGGAGCATGCCTCTCTCTGGAGAGAAGGCGATTGTCAGGAAGAGCCCCTGCAAGCAAGAAAGCAGAGAACTCTTCAAACAGCATCTTTGTGCCCATTCTAACAGGAATGATGGGCAGGTGTGCATACATGTGATGAAACTGCACCAAGCCATCCCCCTGGAGCCATGTTTCCCATGAGGTTTTAGGCCTTTCCTGACACTGGATGTTGTCCAACTCTTAATTTCTAAAGGGTAATGTTATTCCCTGGGGAATTCTGGTACTACTGGCTTCTCTTGTCTATATCGTGAAAAGCAGGGGGAGGCCTTGCTGAGAAATGCTGGTGACTAAATGGAGCCTTGCGGGGAAGGAGGGAGAAATTCCCATGAAGGGCACAGACTTTGGGATCTCTCTACAGATCTCGTGTGTGCAAGTTCACTCTTTTGGTGTGTTCAGCCCAAAGATACTTGTATGTTTGTGAACAATTAAGAAAGCAGGACTGGAATTCCCAACTTTCAAAATGAAATGAAGTTGCCTATGCCTTGCATTGTAGCCTTGGCTATAATGTCCCATTAGTGAGGAGAATGTCCAAACACCACCCAGGTGTCAACCGTTCCACTACCTTTTTTGTTGCCATTATCATCCTTCTCCTCCTCCTGTTCTTCGGTGAGCTCTGCGGGTCCTTTGATGGCAGGCTGCACAATCTGGAGTTCATACCTGGAAACCAGAAGACTCCAGTTTGAATAAGAGCTCCATATTTGCTTTGCACCTTGTGTTAATAATCTGGTCACAAAGATATTAGGGAGCTAATGTAAAATTTCTGGTAAGAGAGCAGAATATGCAGCATTACTCTAGACTATATCCAGAAACTGTGTGATGCATCATAGAGGTCCACTGCTGATTAGTTCTGAATAACTTCCTGAGAGGACTTCACAAGCCCTGGCAAGACAGCACAACCAGACGCAAGCTGAGAAGGTCCTGGCTTGGTCAGCCAGGGGCTGCTGAACCCAACATACTCACTGTGGGAAGACAATGACACTGCCAGAGCGGATCTGGGAAGCCACAGTCTCAGTGCCTGACAGGACTGAATCCCTCATCTCTGGCATCTGCAATAGAGACAGAGACATGTGAGATGATGCCAAGGAAATTGTCTTCTTGCTCACAGAGGCAGCAAGCCACTCTCCTGCTCCTGTCCCTCTGAAACCCTGTCACCAAGTGCTCCTTCATTAACAATAATAACAGTAATAGCAAAGAGAAGCTGTTAAATAGATAATTTGGAATGGGTAATAGCATCACCAGGCTTTTTTCTGAGGGCAAGAATCATGAGATTCAGTCAGGAGGCCCATTCTTTTCTAATGGAGAAGTCCAAGAAGGCAAGCAGATTTGATTAGCTGGGGTTTCTGGGTGTTGGCTTTTGTCTTTTGGCTTGTTGTGACTGTTCCTGAATGGAGAACAAAGGACTCAGATATGGGCTTAACCCCAAGTCTCTCCTAGGATGCAAATGACTGCATCTGCAGCTTGGAGTTACAGAGAGGCATAGTCCTTCCTTTTCCTTTGCACAGTTGTTAAGACCTGGGAGTGCCAAATATCTGAGGGGGTCCGGATCTTGGATGGGGACCTACTGGAGCAAAGGCCCAGACAACATGCTGACAAGACCCCAGAGAGTGAGCCAGGTGGGAGAGACAGAGCTGGGAACCAGGGCTGTGCTGCAGCCTGGCTGCACGTCTTGGGGTAAATCATTCCTCCCTCAGAGGGAATGAGGAGCTCATGTCTGCCGGTGCCTCTGGGTCTCGCCCAAGGCAAGAAGCAGCTGTGAAAGACGTGCTGGACAGGGAGAAGGTGAGGGGGGCATGATGAGTTCTCCTGACACAAGAACTCAGGGCTGTCCCATGAAATGATTAGGCATGCATTTTCTAACAGGGGCTCAGAAATGTTTGTGTGTAGCAGATGGTGAAATTGCCAAACTCACTACCTCAGAATCCCAAACATGGCCAAAGCAGAAACTCATTAATAAGCAGCAAGGTCACCTGATGCTGTTAACTCAGAGTGGCACCAGCCCAAATAGCTTTTCTGCTTTTGAAAAGCCCACCAGCTTTTCTGCTGGTGCCCAAAGAGCTTTTTCTTAGGCTCTTTCCCTTAGGCTTTTTCTTGGGGATGGGAGTGGGCTCACGGGGTCTTTGATTGGACCCAGTACAGCTTTTCTTACATCCTGCTGCTGCCAAGACCTCTGAATGTGAGAGAAGGCCTTTACAGAGAGCTATAGTCCATGTCTAGCCCCAGAAGCTAGACCTCTTTTGGAAAGAGGAGCTATGAGTTCTCTTGTCCTTTAAGAGAAGTGCAAAAGAACTCCAAGTAGTACTAGAAAAATGGAAATCTTACTCCAAGAAGAGCTTCTAGCATCTTTTCAGTCCCATTCAGCCTTTTCAGAAAGTCTTTATAAAATCTTATTTTCACATCTTTTCCCTGGATAACAAGCATGCCGACATCATTTAAAACAAAGGCAACATTCTTGCCATTCTCTATGCAGAGAGAGAAAAGACGCATGGTCTTTTCTATGCAACCCTCCACTGTCCTCTGAGAAACGGAGATGTCTGAGGCAATCCGAGCATACTGCAGTTGCTCAATGTGGTTATGATCTGGAAAATAGTGCAAGAGGAAGAAAGCGTTACTGAAATGCTAAACAGAATAAACTGAAGAGTCAGCATCTGCTAGGACTAGAGGTGATACAGAGTATAGGTTGGTTGGTACCTCTGGTAATTTCCCTGAAAGTAAGTGCTGTAATCCCTTCCTGGAGGAAGTTCAAAGCTCTCTTACAATTGAGATGCCAAGGGGACAGCAATGATTTCTTCAACACAGAAATAGGAAGAAAGCCTCTCAGCCCTGTGGTACGAACAGTACACAGGACAGCACGACTAGCAGGGAGGATGGAGACAGTCCCCATGACAAGGGGGAGGATGCTTGCCCATTGCATCTCTTCTCTCAGGCCATATACTCTGGGTTTGAAGAAGATTAGCCATGCCATGTCAAATGGCTGGAATGAAGAAGGAAAACAGCAGGACTTCACAACAGCCCTTAGAATTCTTCTCCCCTCTCCCCTCCCCACCCCCCCAAGTTTATCTGCAAATGTCTCCACTGTTTGTGTCAGTGTCCTCTCCCCAGGGGACACCAGGCTGATGGTCACAGCAGAGAGAAGGTGAGGTGCTTTGAAAGGAGAGGATCGCTCCAGACACAGCTGCAAGAGTGAGCAAAGGGGTTTTTCTTCTTACCAGGAATATCTTTGTTGTCATACGGGAGATCATAAGCCTTTGCAATAGCCCTCGAAAGACGAAACACTGGTCTCTCAACAACCACCAGGTCATTCTTTCTATTCTGTACTCGCTCTCTAACAACAGCAAATGTCCCCAGTCCAGCAATTCTGACAGGCTGAAAAGAAAGAGAAAGTCTAATACGAAGCATTCTTGTGATGGAAAAACTGACTGAGGTTGTACCTGACCTGGGCACTTTGGAGAGCTTTGGCAAAGGCCTACAGAGTCTGGAGTTTTTCCTCTTCCTCTTCTTCACCCTCTAAGAACTGTTTGGTGTAGTAAAAGCTGAGCAATTATCCATTGACTAGAGGAGACCTAAGGGCCTTTCTGCTCTCTCTGCAGGGACTAGAGAAGCTCCAGAAAGTGTCCATCACTTTCTGAAACTGCGCTTGGACTTCCACTTTTATCTCAATTGACAGGGAAGCTGGTCTGTGGCACATTAGTCAACCACAGTGTCCTTCTGGGGCATTTTCTGGCTTCCAAAGGACAGAAAGAATCATGGCACTGCATGACATGGGGATATTAAGAGGACTGAAACCACCAGGGTATGAGGGGAGGAACAGGAGGCAAGTCCCACCTGGTACAGCATGAGCTGTAGACTAAGGTAATAGGATGTACAAGTCCAGATGTTATTGAACTCTGCAAAGCAAATGATAGATATGTCAAGCTCTGAGTCAGCAAGCTCATAACCACTCAGTGCACCTCCAACCAAGAAAGGCAGCAGACGCAAGTGTAGCCAAGCACCCCCCACCAACCCCAAAGAAATGCCTCTTTGACAGGAACTTCACAGCTGAGGTCTTGACTGACTTCAGACTAAAATCTTGATTATGACCACAGGAAAGGTCTGGAGCTGAAAGGGAGACCTCAGAAGTGTTTTCACCCAGGGGATCCTGTCTTCTCACATCCGCAGTGGGAAGGCATCTCTGAGTCCAAAGCCTGCTCTGCCAATTTGGAGGTGCAAGGAGAGCCGGTGTGAAGAAACCAGAGGCAGTGGCTAGCGGACAAGAAGCCAAGCTGAGTTGATGAAAAGTCAAAGGCTTCATTTCTAAAACGTGCAGTGTGGCATTCGACGACATGGACCACAAGAAGAATGGTGCAAAAAAGCCTGTATTGAAAACACAATGGCTGGTTATATAGCCACCAGCTCAGCCACTCCTCCAAGTATCTTCTTGGCATTGTGGCATCTTGTGATAGGTGGGTAAGGTGTCTTCTGATGCCTAGCAGGCGGGCAGGACAGGCCAGCAGGACAGGCCCACCGCAGCTGCTGACACGTAGGCAGGAAGGCACACCGTGACTGCTGACACAGGCAGGAAGACACATGATCACTGGCAACTTCATAGTTACCAGATCATTACTTTCTGCCTTAGAGATCCTCTGCTGTCCTACACAGCATCACTCAATCTTGGTCCCCAACATATCCCCTCTTTTTATTTATTAAACTTAAAGCTTGTCAGGTAGGGGAGACAGATAACAAGGATTAGAGATCTTACCAAGATTACCAATTCACACGTCAGTGCCTTCTTAACTTATGCCCCAAGCCTAACGTCCAATCCTATCCCTTAAAAGGCTTCCCCTCTAATTCTATCTAATCCACAACTTATCAGTGCACTTATATTCTATCCATAACTTATCAGTGCAGTTATATTCTATCTATAACTTATCCTATATTCTATCTATATCTTATCAGCCTATATTCTGTCTATATCTCATCAATGCAATAAGCCTCTGCAAATCAACAGTGATCCTGCACAAGGCAGACAAACACCGCCGCAAATACCCCAAGATGGGTTCATCTCAACTGGCTCCCAGCCCTCACCCGGCATCCCGAGGAACACACCAACAGGTCGAATCAGTCGTACAGGTATCCAGTGAAGTCCGTTACCTGTGGAAACACAAGCGTAACCTTTCCCCCACGTTATTAGATCCACCGGTTCACTCCACTGACCTGTCTCCAGGTCCCTGTAGCGATCTCGAGGTTGTTCTCGCCCTGTAGGACATGAGAGATGCTTATTAACTGCACTCTGGTCCGTATATCGGTTTAAGAAGTTAAGAACATACAGAGCCTTCCAGAGTTGCTCTTGTGGGGAAGCGCCAGGGCTATTTCCCCTTTTTTGTTTCTCAAGCTTTTCTTTCAGGGTACGATGGGTACGTTCCACTATTGCCTGGCCAGCTGGGGAATGGGGAATTCCGGTCACATGAGTGACCCCCCAAGCTTGAAGAAATGCCCGTGTTCGTTGTGCTGTGTATGCGGGACCATTGTCAGTCTTAATTTGAGCAGGAACCCCCATTACGGCGAAACAGGCAAGCCAGTGATGACAAACATCACGGCTCTTCTCCCCAACATGGGCAGTAGCGACAGCGTAATGGGAAAAGGTATCTACAGAGACGTGAACATACTTCAATCTTCCAAACGAGGGATAATGGGTAACACTATCTGTGTAGAACCCTTGACATGCAGTTGAAGTCCTGCTTGGCCAGTGCGATAGAGATACTAGCCGGATCTTGCGCCAAAAGGCTTTGCAAACGATGGCGCCCTTTCTGAATAAGCAGCACCATCATCTCTATCCCAGTGGTCACGGTCCTCGAGAAAGCATGTGCTAGAAACACCCACTCCAGAATTCTTAAGGGATCAATGTCACCTGAAACCCATTGGCATAAGAGAGCGTAAGGTTGAAAGACATTATAAATCAGAATCAGGCGAACTGGAAACATTGGAGAGATGCGATGAATCTGTTGATTTTGAATAGCTGCGGACACCCGTTGTAGGGCGTGCAGTGCTTCAGGAGTTAATGTTCGGGATGATGCTAAGTCTGACTCTCCCTTTAGCAGAGCAAAGAGAGGGGCTAGATCCTGTGTGGTAATGCCAAGATAAGGTCGCACCCAGTTAATGGTGCCAAGTAGTTTCTGCAAGTCATTTAGGGTTTTAATATCAGATGCTAGCCGCAAAGGCTGCGGCAGAATAGCCGTGTCTGTAATTTTCCACCCTAAATACTTCCAAGGCGCTTGCACTTGGACCTTTTCCTCGGCTATACACAGACCATTAGCACTCAAAGATTTCCGCAACTCTTTGACTACCGTTTGAACAGCATCCCTCGAGGATGCGGAGATCAAAATATCATCCACATAGTGATAAATTAAAGCACTGGGATATGCTCTGCGAATAGGGAGGATAGCTCAAGCCACAAACATTTGGCATATTGTCGGACTACTTAGCATCCCCTGAGGCAATACCGTCCAGTGAAAGCAAAGTGTAGACTCCTGATTGTTGATCGCTGGAACCGTAAATGCAAATCGTGGTGCATCTGCTGGATGTAACGGTATAGTGAAAAAACAACCCCTAAGATCAATAACAACAAGAGGCCATGATTCAGGTAACATTGCTGGTGGCGGGATCCCAGGTTGGAGTGTCCCCATAGGTTAACCCTCGGCGATAGCTTGAAATCAGTTCATGGTGTAAGCTGACTGGAGGCCGTAATCCTCAACCGAGTTCCTGACTCCTTTCACCGCCTCATAAGGCAGCTGCTCCCATGCAGTGGGTTGCCCTGCCTGCTATCGCCCCGGGAGGGCGTGGAGAATGTCCGAGTCTCCGCTTCGCAGCGCCTCCTGGCGGCAAAGCTCTAGCGCACCACAGCACTGCGCTAGCGCTGGCGTCGGGCCAACAGCTCTTCCCCAGGAAGCCGGGACGGCGGAGGGGGGCTGCGGGCGGTCCGCGTTCGTGGGCAGCCCCGCCTCTTGAGGGGAGGGCGGTCCCGGGGGGCGGTGCCAGGCGGGGGGTGGTTCCGGAGGGGGGCGGTGCCAGGCGGGGGGTGGTTCCGGAGGGGCCGTGGGCTGGACACCGCAGCGCGTAGTAGGGGGTGGATGAAAGTCCGCCTCCTGGTCCAGATCATTCGACCCTGAATTAAATGAGTCGTCACACTCGGAGTCCGGTCCGGGTATTATCGAGGACCTTACGGTGCTCTCACCGGCCGTTGCTGCGTAGGGCAAAAGTTCAGCCGCGTTTACTGCTTGCAAGCGGAGGAGGGCGGAAAAGACCTGTTGCCAAGTCACTAAAAGTTTCTTCGCCTTATCATCCCTCTGCCGCCGCAACTCGTCCCCAATTTGTTCCCACACCGCAACGCTTAGCGTTCCCTCCTGCGGGAACCAGGGACAATTATCCCGAGTCCACACTAACAGAGTCATTAGCGAATGCTGGGCAACATTCTGAAACCCATGAGTCTTTAAGACTTTCTGTAATACTTCCATATAACGTCTCTGATCCCTTGTAAGAGATTGCCCCATAGTTCCCAGCTGCTCACCTGCCGTTCCGTGGTGGTGATGGGAGCGCTCAACTATCAACCGTCCTGACGTTCAGCTGGGCTATGCCACCGGATTTATTGGTTCTGTCTTTCCTGCTTCATTCTTCAGTACTTCCATTCGGAAGTTCCTTGACTCTATCTTTCAGGCTTCTATTTTTGGAATCCCGATTCGGGCGCCATTTGTGGCATACGACGACACGGACCTCAAGAAGTATAGTGCAAAAAGCCTTTCTTGAAAACACAGTGGCAGGTTATATAGCCATCAACTCAGCCACTCCTCCAAGTATCTGCTTGGCATTGTGGCATCTTGTGATAGGTGGGTAAGGTGTCTTCTGATGCCTAGCAGGCGGGCAGGACAGGCCAGCAGGACAGGCCCACCGCAGCTGCTGACACGTAGGCAGGAAGACACATGATCAGTGGCAACTCACGTGCACACATTCTGGGCACAAATCATAGTTACCACTTCATTACTTTCTGCCTTAGAGATCCTCTGCTGTCCTACACAGCATCATTCAATCTTGGTCCCCAACACCCTGCACCCAAGCTTTTGCAACTCGGGAATCACTCCACATCACCTTGACAGGGTCAGTGCTTCTGCTAGAAAACCCGGGGGGCGGCTGGGCAGACTTAGCTCTGCTGCTCCACCACAGCCCACAAATCCCAAACCTACCAGAGGACAGGAAAAATGGAGGAAGCTCCCTGCCCTTCCTTTCTCTTTCCTGCCCTTCCCAAAGGTGATGTTGCCCTCATCACCAGGGCCACCAACACTCACCCCTCTCTCGGAGAGACACGTCCAGGCCAATACCTTCTTGCCAGGACTACAAGCCATCACTTAACTAAACCACAGGTGTCCCAGCTCTTCAAAGCACACAGTGCTATGGAAAATTATGCTCGCCAGCCACCATAACAGGGTCCGACCCTAGGTTCCCGCTGAGAAGTTCAGAGCCAAATCAAAGCATATTTAATACAATTTAATGATGCATGTGCAGCAATTGCAGCTGGAGCTAGGTGCCTCCCAAGAGGCACCCCAAACAAAGAAATCCCTGGGCAATTATACCCTCACAAGCTAAGCTCCCCACACCCCATGCAAAGCTTCAGACCAATCACCATATCTGGCTCTGGGGGCTTTGTGTTCTTCGGTGGCTCCCACTGCTGTCTCTAGGCAGCCTGATTTGCCTTACCTTTACTGTGGCGGCTTCTGCTGATGGACTTAGCTTCCTCGTAAGCTTCCTTATCTTTCCACCTTGCACCGGCCCTGGGGCCCTTCCTTACTGGACTAGCTGACAGTTCCTCACGTTATCTGAGTGCAGCCTAAGGCTTCAGCACATTTAGCTACTCATGCTAAGCAAGGTTTATATAAGTTGTGCTAAGCTGTTACCTCTAGACAGTTCCAGCTCAATATTCTTTAACAGTCCTCCCTTTGTTTCTGGTAAGCATCCCTGCTAATCCTTTAGACAAGAGTTCTCAAAGGCTGTCAAGGCATACCATCACTTTCCATAATCTTATGTACAATAGGATCGTAAGTAATAGGCATAACATGGTTAAACTTAACACAACTACTCCTGGGTACAACACGTGAGTATGAATCCCTGTTGCAGTTGGTGATCATCCCAGAGGAGTTTCCCAACCATGATGTGCTCCGTCCTGCTTCACCCTTTCCAAGACGTCCTGTATCTCCTCTGTATCATGATGAGTGGCGATTAGAGCTTTTTGTCCATTGTTTTGGATGCGCTCTAGCAGCTGACGCAGCTCATCACGTTGCGGTAGTTTCTCCACCAATGTAAGATTCATTCCGATGGGGGTAAGCAGTCACGCTTGACTCAGTGTGTAATTAGATTGTAACAATGGATAAGACGTACCAGGAGCTGAAGAACTAAGTTACCAACACAACTATTTGAGTGATTACTTGTCTTTACAGCAATGTCCACTATGAATATAAGACTACAAAGGGTTCTCATACATACACAGCCTTTCCCAATATATACAAGTACAGTCTAACAGCAAAATTTCCGTCTAACAGGCTGCTCTTAGCTGGAGTAGAAGTCCCTAAAGGTCTCCCACAGAGAATTTCAGCTGGTGGTAGTCCTACGGGTTGTTGTGGAGCATTTCGTACGTCCCACAGAGCGAAGTTTAGGGCTTCTGGCCATGTTAGGCCACTGTGTGTGCATACCTTTGCGATTCTTTCGTCGAAAGAATGACAGGACATTAGACCTCTCCTGAAGATTGTGGGTGGTAGGGAGTAGGGAGGTTTCTCTCTGTTCCTAGGGATTTATATAATTGATTGACTATGTCTGCCATAAATTGAGCGCCCCTGTCTGAATCAATGGCTTCTGGAACCCCATACCTGCGTATGATTTCTTTCAATAAGGCTTTACTACCCCTCCTGCGTCGTCCTTTCTTGTCGGGAAAGCTTCTACCCAGCCTGACAACTGATCTACTATCACTAACAAGCGTTTGCACCCATCGGTGGATGGCATATCCGCGTAATCTATTGGTAGCCTTTGAAAAGGGAAGCAGGCCCACGGTCTGCGTCCCCCTACCTCCAAGCTTGGTTTGCTGCTCGAGAACTTTTGGCAGGCTGGGCAGCTATTGCTTATTCTTTGTGCGGCCGTGTAAATTCCTGCACTGGCCCTTACTGTCTGTACCCGCTTAGCTACTGCCTCTGCTCCCTCATGAGCTTTCTCGTGAAACCACCTGCTATAGGAATTACTTCTTTTTTTTTTTTTTTTTTTTTTTTTTTGGTAGAATTGGTTTTCCACTAATTGTCCATATTCCATCATCACTTTGTTTTGCTTCCCACTATTCCTATTATTTCTTCTCTTCCACGGAGCAGGCCTTTCAATACATGGTTCTGGGGTCTATTACATTTGGCCATTCACTTTGGTTCATCCTTGGAAGTGCCACCACACGGCCTCTCAGAGGTTCATGGGCTGCAGCCTTTGCAGCGGCGTCAGCTAAAGCATTTCCTTTACTGATTTCTGTAGTGTCTTTAGGATGGGCTGGGCAGTGTATTACAGCAATTCCTTTGGACTGCTTCCAGCCAGTTACATATTTCTTCTCCACTAGCTGTTTTCTTTCCTGATGACATTAAAAAAATCCTCGTTCTTTTCAAAAGGCAGATAGAGAGTTGGTTCTAATAGTTCTGCTCCTTGCACACTCTTTCTTGTGGGAAGCAGTTCGGCCTGTGTTACTCATTCCTGGCTGACTACAGCATACTCAGTTCGTCGTTGTCCATGCAGGTAGCAGGATGAGCTGTCTACAAATAGAACTAGATGCGGGTTTTGCAAAGGAACATCAGTTAAATCGGTTCTCGGCTTAATGGCAGTGTGCATTGCGGGGCTGGCCTGGGAGGTTGCGGGTAGCGGTGCAGGGGCCGTTGCCCTGCAGCACCCATCCAGGGAGCCAGGGCGGCTCTCCTTAAAAGGCTGAGCTGGGTGTGCTGGAGGAGCCCACGTCCTGCACAGCTCTGCCCATTTTAGCTTGAGGCTTGCTTTTGCTCCTCGGTTTATGGTGGGGCAGTAGTGCAGCGCTGAAGTCTGAAAAGCACGGGCATTGGGATGTGCGAGGAAGGAGAAAGGAAGGGCAGGGAGCTTCCTCCATTTTTCTAGCAGAAGCACTGACCCTGTCAAGCTGATGTTGAGTGATTCCCGAGTCGCAAAAGCTTGGGTGCAGGGGAGGCAGGAAAGGTCTGCGAGGAAAGAGTCGGTGGCCCAGAAGAACGTGCACAGGCAGGGAGGCAGCTTTATGCAAATGGTATTTCTGTCTTTCCTCATGTTTTGGCTTGTGCGTCCCCTGACTTCTACAATGACATCACGGGAGCGTGAAGGGCTCAGTTGTGCAAGCCTGGCCATAACTAGCACGCAGGGGGATTCTGTCGGTTCCCAGGCTCTGACGTGAATTGTCCTCCTGGAGACGAGTTTAATATGCCCAAGGTGCAAATACTTCTCTTCCTGCAGGACTGAAGCTTCCAATGGCAGGGAGGTGGCTTTGGAAGAAAGTCTGGATGTGCAGGCGCTGGCACAGTGTTTGTTTCTTCTCGGAGCTTGTTGCCTCCTTCTTTGCAGAGGCCAAGGCTGCTCTTCAGCTCTGAGGTACTTTGCTGTGGGCTCTGTTAGACCTGAGGAGGCAAAGAACGCCTCTGCCTCTGGAGGTGGCTGGGAAGGAGGCTCCTGTGCAGTGGGCTGGTCTGAGGGACTTCGTGGCATGACTCCGTTTCCTTCCTCTTCCTGGGAAATGCCATTTCCTTTCCTGTCATTTCCCTGTCCCCAGTGAGCGCTCCTCTGACTCCAAGCCAGTGTTCTTGGGTGTTCTCCCTTGCAGACTCCTTTGAGACGAGGGGGCAGGTGACCGGTTTAATTTTCCTCGCCCCAGAGTTTTCAAGCTGGAACCATCTCCCATTGTTAGGGACTTGTTCTTCCTCAGAAGGCAGTTTGGTCTGTGTTCCTATTTCCCCCTTGCCGGGAGGCATTTCTTCTGCTTTGCCGCGGAGCAGTTGTTTGCAGATAAAAGCTGCGTTGCTCACTGCGTTCTGTTTTGGCTGCACGTTCAACAGCACGGGGGTTTAGGATGCTGGCCAGGCCCCTGTAGCTCTTGCTGACCAAAGGAGGCCAGCGTGGGCTTCTCTGGGTGTGTGCCCCCGAGAAAGGGGAGTGTGTGGGCAAAGACATGTGCTGCCTTGCAGGAAAGCGCAGAATTGCTTCAGTAGCAGTCTCAGTGCTCGCCTAGAGTGGCACAGTCACCTTGGCAGCTGTCCGGAGAGAGGACTTCCTCTCCCCAGACATCTGCCTACTTCCAGAACGTTGACTATCTGCATACCAGAGAATTAGGCCGTTGATGGTTATCTTGACACTACCCTTCTGCAACAAAGACATCCCCTTCTGTAGGTGAGCAGAAGGGACGGAGTCACGAATGCCCCAGTCCCGTCACACCTGCCCTCCAACTTGGCCTCTGGGCTTTCTCAGGACAGCCTCTCAAACTCCGCCTAAAACCATTTCAGTTCAACAGTCCTGTGTTATGTATCCCTACTGCTTGTCCGTGGGAAGTATGGTGCTGGAGGGAGGCTCACCTGCTGGGTTAGCCTCACATTGCTGTCTTCCTAGGAAGAATGTGAGAACAACTCCTGCAACTTGGCTTTGAAAGGCTTTGTAAAGGTCATTAGCGCACCTTGGCTGGTCTCACGTGCTGCACAGGCGCCGAGCGGACTGAGAGCTGCAATAGCAGAGGCTTTGTGTCGGGCTTGCTCTGGCGATGCTTGGCTTGTGTGAACATGGTGGTTTAGGCAGGGGCCTCCCTGGGCCCAGCGAGTCTCTTGCATCATGTGACGCTGCTGCTCTTCCTCCTTTGGTCTCTGTGTAGGGCCAAGGGGTGTAAGTGCATCCCAAGAGGAAGAGGCGAGCAGGAGGAGGAAAGCATGTCAAGAACCCATCCTCTGCATGTGCACAGAGCTGCCAAAACTTGCTCACTTGTGCCAGCTGCCCCTTAGAAATGTCACCGGGTTCGCAGTACCCACCGCCCCCCTCTGCTGTTCTGCGGTGCTAGTTGCTGCTGTAGGAGCGGCCCAGCGCAAACAGGTCCTTTGGAAGCAAGCAGTGGTTTCAGGCTGGTTTGGCCGGCCTTGTTCCTGCAGCCTGGGACCATGTTGAGGTGTCCTGCTTGCGTGGCTTGGGTCCTGAGCGGTCTCCAAAGTCTTACGGGGTGGCCCGGCAGGTTTGGGGCAGTGGCGCAGGGGCAGTTCCCCTGCAGTCCCATCCTGGGAGCCCTAGGACAGGCTGGGGAGTCCCAGCAGGGCAAGGGCACCGCTCTGCTTAAAAGGCTGAGCTGGGTGTGCTGGAGACGCTGCAGTGTGTGAGCGACTGGTTTCTGCAGCTGCCTTCTCTGCTGTGGAGCTCTTTGGCAAGGGGGTGAAAACAACGATTTAGTACTTCCCTCTCCTCCTGCAGTCACGTCTCTCATGCTGCGTTTTCTCCCCCCAGCTTTTCTGTACTCATTCCCTGCCTTGCTGGTTCTCAAATCCCTGCCAGCTCCCCTTAGCCCTTGGGGGAGGGAAAGCCCTGCCTCTGGAAACCTCCCTGCTTCTTCAGAAGCTTGGGCAGTCTCATCATTCTTTAAACCCCAGCAGTGCACAGCTCTACTCCTTACAGCTTGGGGATGGAGGAAACAGAGGCTCAAAGCAAACAAAAGTAACACAGGTAGCAGTATTTGGGTTTGAATTTAACTTTGCCAAAAGAAGAAAAGAAAACTGGTGTCCCTTCTGCTGCAGCAGGGTAGTTTCTAAATATTTATTGTTATATAATCCTTGGCTGCCTCAGCAACTGGACCAAAGTCCCTACCGGGGTCTTGACCAGAGCCAGCTGCTTCCAGGGGGGCAGGAGGGAAATGCAGGCAGGGGGCTGGGGGGCCGGGGAGGCGGTTTGGGAGGGCGCCGGGCAGCACCAGGCACAGCGGGTGGCAGCGGCTGCATCTGGGCTGCAGCCACGGTCTGCTGGTGCCCAGGTGCTGGGGCAGCGCTGGGGGGCCGCGAGGGCCGTGGGGGGGGCGGGCGGGGCGGGCGGCTGCCCGCGCGTGAGGGCTCCGGTTCTCTGGGGCGCCAGGGTGGGCGGGCCGGTCTTCCAGGTGCGCGTGGCGGCCGCTGGTGTTGCGTCCGGCTCTCCGGAGCACCGGGGCGGGTGGGCCGGTTGTCCTGGCGCGAGAGGCGGCCGCCGGCATCTGGTCTGGATCTCTGGGCTGCGCGGAGGTTCCTGCGGGGAGAGGTGGCTGTTCAGGACAGGCGGGCTGTGGGTCCCAGGGCAGAGGAGAGCCTGGACCTGCCAGGGCTGCAGCAGCCCCGCGGCGTGGACGGGCTCCGAGGGCCGCAGCTCTGGGCCCCGTCGGCCGCCTGGCTGGGCCGGGCCGCAGCTGACGCGGGGGTGCCGGGGGAGCGGCGTGCAGCCCCCGTGGGGCCTGGCACCCTGCCCCTGAGTAGGAGCAGCGTGGTACTGAAAGCTACAAGTAGCAAACAGGGCACACTTGCACCCGCACAGCTTTGGTTTTGCTTCTCTGCACCAGCCACCCAAGCCCAGGGGCCTCTCAAGTCCTTCTTGGCCCATACCACATTGACCTGCCTTCTCTGCACATGCTGGGAAGGGGATCTACGTTTGAGAAACAGCAGACACTGAAGTACGTGCACAGTCTGCCAGAATCTAGGAGAGCTGCAGAGTCTCACTTCGCAGTGTGCCTGACAAAGACCAACACTCAACTTATAGTATTTGACTGACAGCGACTACTCAGGGGATCCTCGAGGAAACAAGATCACAACTTCTTCTGCCATGAATGCCCTTAACACGCTCTTTGCAATATGTATCCAAAGTACAAAATCACTGCCCGCACTGAAAACACACTCGTTGGGAGTGTCCAGGTTCAGATGTTACAGCGTCCTTTCCCAGAGCCATGCCTAGAGCTGGGAAGAAGTCATCACCATCACCTGAGTTGCTCCGACAGCTAGGCTGAGGAGCACATTTGGAATTAATGGCATTAGATAACAAGGTGATTTCTCTTCCCAAATTCCCTCAGAGTGGACTGTAGCTACTGCAGTTCTTACTTGCTATGGCAATCTCGCCCTTCTTTGTTTCTCTTCCTGACTTGGCTTTGCCTTCGTCTATGGCTGGGTCTTCTCTTTTAGCAACAGTGTCAGTATTAGGTAATACTGGCAACAGTAAGAATGGCTTTCAGAAAAGAATACTCATTGCTATGAACTAAGGGCTCAAATAGAAATTCTTACACCAGAAATCTCAACAGAGTACTGTCAGCAGCTAACTTTGCCCTCCAGAAGACTACATCTGTAAACTCTTCCTTACTAATAGCAGCTGTCTAATACAGAATTTTGGGAAAAAAAACAGTGAACTCACCGTTTCCTCCTCCTCATCAGCCAAATAACTAGGCAACACAACGCTGCTCCAGCCAAGAGGATACCCAAGACCGTTGCAGTGCGTACCGTGCAATGCTTTCGTATGTCTTTTGGCTCTGCGGCAGCTGCACTTCTCCCACTAGCCAAACCTGGAGGAAATTACACAAGGCCATATGTTACTGTGTTCTGCACTGCTGATAATCTCACAGTCTGTTTGACATTCCCAGGAAATTTTCTTTTTCCCTTTCTTAGCATCTCTGAAGGAGGGAAATCTCGGGGACGGCAACACTTGCTTGGTTTCAGTAGCAGCAAAGTCCCCAGGTCATTGCAAATCAGCACGCTTTGGAGTCTCTCTTTAGCCTCTCAGCCTTGTTTACCTTCTGGGATGGCCATAATCCAGGCTTCCCAATTGGAGGGGTTTGCTCTCCCTTTCTGGCAATCCTTCACATCCCACAATCCCTTTGGTGCTCCCTCGCCCTTCTGAGGCTCAAAAGGGCTGTTTCACGGAGGCATCCTCTTGACACTTTGAGACAAGTCAGCCCACTGAACAAAACTCATCAGGCCAGAAGGAGAGCACACAGGGGTGCTCATCTGGTTTACCAGTAACTCCTCTGAGCGACGCGGACAAAAGCCATCCCGGGTCCAGGGAGTGCCACCCTGACTCTTCCCTCCCAGGTCAGCACACTTGCCCCAAGGGAAAAGAGTCCGGCTCTCTTGGGCTCCTGCTTCCATAGCCAGTGACACTGCTATTCCGGGCTACACCACGTCCCGGCTCCAACCGAAATGGTGGGTGCTGGCTGCGCTGCTCAGCCCAGCAGCCAGGGTGGGCACCTCTGCGGCAGCCTGCGGCAAAGACGACACCTGAACCTGGCTCTCTCCCTTTGCCTTTTCTCCAGCACAGGCACCACCTCCCCTTCCTTCGCCCTCTGGTCTTCCAAACACCACTCGTATGCTCCCAGTCTTCAGGACTCCTCTCTCACTTAGGCATCCCTGCAAGACTGCGCAGTACCTCGGTGCTTTGGAAAAAAGGCGTATTTCCTGTCGTGCAGGGCTTCTCCGGGCTGTGACACACTTGGAAGCGCTGTCAAGAATCAGAGAGAGGTAAAGCCTCAGCACTGCTCAGGCACACAGCATGCAGAAGGAGGCATGAGGTTCCCTCCAAACCCCTGCCCGGCCTGTGAATCAGGGCATCATTTAGGACCTCCTTTCACAGCAGGGATCCCACTTGGTACTCCTTTTGTGCCTAGGGCCTCTGGGGACTCCCTGCAAGTTCTGAGATGCAGGTGGGGCAGGAGGTCTAGTCGATTAAGAGTCGTGTTTCCTAACTTGCGCTCAATGTGGTTAAAACTGCCTCCTTCCCCAAACGGCAAAGCTCCGAAATCCCAGAGAGCTGCATGGTGTGGGAAGTGAGGCTATCTCATAGGACCCACAAAGGTTTATATGCACATGTCTGGCACACTAATTGCAATCATCTCCACACACCAGAGGCAAAAAACATCTTCAGAAAGCCGCTCCTGGCTTGCTTTAGAACACTTCCAATGCCCTAAGACTTTAACATTTGGCCGCTGACATGCTGTGCAGTAGCAGGCCCCAAGGGAAGAGCCTGCAGACACACAGGGCTTTTGATTTCCTACAGCGGATGACAATGGACAGCAAGTACCTGGCATGCCTGTTGCTTGAGTTGCCTCTCTCTCTTCATCAGAGGCTGGCAGGCTGTGACTGCCTCTTGCCGGAAAGGTCTCCTTCTCCAGGGTCTCCTGATGATTCTCTTTGGAAAGAAAGCCAGACAGCTTGATCAGAAGGAACTGATCCTCACCACTTCCGCATGGTATCTTCAGGAGGCAATCCTTTTCAAAAGGCTTCAGTAAAAAGCTCAGAAACAAAACCTGGCATTTCGGGGTGGGCACCTGCTCACTAGCCCAATGTGTCCTTTGTAGAGAAAAATCAAAGCGCACAAAATCTTCCAGATAACCAATACAGGCAGCAACACCTGCTGTACGGGTGGGGAGACGAGACAATTGCATGGGAACCTCTCATTCTCATGCCACTTGGTGCCTTTTTGAGAATTGGCAAGATGACATTGAATCCTTTCCTTCAAAGAGGGCAGGAAAAACCTGTAGCCGGTTCAGCTGGGGAAAAAGGCCTCCTGAGGACCAAGGCTCATCATGCCAACTCCACCACACAGTACGCGTAACAGTCACATACGGTACACTGAGCCCCAAGCTCTTGCCACTGTGTTCAGGGCGCATTCACAAACATGCTGCAGCCTCAGCATCTTTGTCACCAGCAAGGCCTGGACAAAAGGAGACAATCCCATACATCCCTGGCTTCTGCAGGACTGATAATCTCACTGCGTGTTTGGGACTCCCAGGCAATTTTACATGCCGTGGTGTTACTATGGCTGATTCTGGTCTCTTGGCACCGGCGGACAAGAAAGCTCACTGACACTTCTCAGGGGCAAGAGCCCACTGGCCAGTGAAAGCCTGAACCAGCGCTGCCCCTACCTGTGCCCCTGGGCTTCAGGGAGGGCATGTGTGCTGGGCACCTTGGATTCCCCAGGAGGGCAATAAAAGAGGAAAAAAGAGAAAATACTAATAGAAGACTCAAAAGGAAAGGAAGACAGACTACTTACCCCTGAGATCTCCCTGAGGCTCGAGCAGAGGCTCCAGCCCCTGAGAAGCTGCAGAAGCTTCAGTGACTTGAGGGACATCTGTAATTACACACGGAGGAGAAAAGGGTAGAATACCTGGGGCAATACACGTGTTTGTAAAGGAACTCCAGTGCACTGAAAGGGATGTTGCCATGCCCTGGGTAGGTCTAGATTCGCACAGCGGCCGAGGGGCCTGCCTGACCTTTGGCTAGGCACACAGCGCCTCTCACAGTAAACCAAGAGTCACGCCTCACCTCTGGGATTCCCAAGAGACTAATTGCAAGCATCTCCACACACCAGAGACAAAAGTCATCTTCAGAAAGCCGCTCCCGCCTTGCTTTAGGACACTTCCCACACTCTAGCACCTTAACGTTAACAAACGCGGCGAAGAACACGCTTGTAGAAGAGACCCTCAACAAGCTCTGCGGCTTGCCAATGCCTGCAAAGTGTGACGTGGTGCGTCACTGCGGCGAGGCTCTGATCCATCCCTTTCTCCTGCGTAAGCCACAGCTTATCCATAGCTGTTTCTAAAACCTCACGTTTACAATGATCTCCCTTAACACAGAGTGAAATCTACCCACCAGCTGCTCTCTCCAAGTCCTTCAAGATGTCCTGAAGGAGTTTAGAATATTTCTCAGACGACTTTCCTCTCTGGGCCTTGTACCTCCTCTGCCGAGGACCTAAACAGAAAGTATTAAGTTAAATTGCACATGAACAACATCCGCACAAGTAAATGCTGCTTCTTTCAAATAACCCAAAAGAGTAGGCAAAGAGTCACGACTCACCTGTACGACTCCCCACAGACACTGCCTGGCCATCCAGACGAGAGGCTGCATAGCCATCTCCTGCGGCCGCATCTGCAACCAAAGAGACGAGCAGAGCTCTCGTTACCTATTTCCATATGCTGCTTCAGATTTGAATGGTAGCGAATGAGCATGGAATGTCTCATTACAGCAAGGCACTCGTCTTGCCCTTCCGCTCCTGAGTCTTTGGCAAACACTTATCGGGTGCCTGCACAGGCACCACGTGGCTACAAATCCAAGCATGCTGGGAAAGGATGCCCTGGAGTTCACCTGAGCTCTAAGCTCAACCCCAACAAGCCTGCTGGCTTTGCTGTAGGCACTGGAAAAGCACAAGGCTGGAGCAGCCAGGCAAAGCACCCACCGCAGATCTCTGAAGCCCTCCCAAAGCCCGCTCTGCTCTTTTGCAGGCATGAGCCTCGGCCAAGGACTGAAGCTACACGGCCCACGAACACAACTCTGAAACCACAGGCTCCTCCCAGGAAGGGAATACATCTCCACCACTTACTCCTGGCATGCTGCTGAGGCTCAGAAGTGGGATCCAGCTGAGAAGCTGGAAGGCCCCTGCCTGCAGGAAGGCCTGTAAGCAAACACAGACAAGACAAGTTTTCATTATGTGCTGCAACATACTTCCACAGAAGCGCTTGAACCACCTGCAGAGGAAGTAGGAAGTACAAGTTCACAGGAACAAAGTAGTACATAGGAAGTTCTTATTCTTCCAGGGACATAAAAATTGATTACATACCCCTGGGAAGATCTGCAGGCTCAAGAACGGGATGCAGCTGAGAAACTGGAGAACCCTCAACTACAGCCACATCTGTAACCAAACACAGATGGGAGCAGTTCTCATCATGTATTTCCATAGACAACTTCGGATTTGAAGGGTGGTGAATGACGGGGAACATACAATTACACCATACTTCTGCTCATGTGCACCTTGCAAACGCTTAGCGGGTGTCTGCAGTGGCACCGTACGGCCATAAATCTAAGCAGGCACAGAGCTGCTGCGGGAAAGCACACCCCGGAGTTCACACAAGCTGTAAACTCAACCCCAGCAAGCCCGCTGGCTTTGCAGCAGGCTTTGGAAGCAGCACAAAGACCCTGCAAGGCAAAGCACCCCGGGACACATCTCTCAAGGCCTCCCGAGTCCCACTCTGCTCTTCTGTGCCTCTGAGCACCAGCCAACGACTTATTCAGTTACACTCACCACCAGGAAAAGCTGGAAACGTAAAAGCTTCTTCTACGAAGCAAATACATATTCAGTACTTACCCTGGGGATCCTCCTGAGGGTCAGGAAGAGGAAACAGCCAAAATGCTGGATCACCAAAGCCTACAGGCAGAGCAGAAACCCAACACAGAGGTGGCAAGTTTTCCTTAGAAGCTGCTACCAACTTCTTCACAAAGCAGTTGTAATGAATGGAAGGGGGGTCACGTCATCACATGGGACATATATGTAGGTCAATAGTCCCAAAGCTGTGGAGGGGCAGAGAGGACCTTTTGCCTGGCAGCTCTCAAAGGAAAGAAATGCTCACAACTTACCCCTGGGACTCCCCTGCGGCTGTAAAGCCCTTGGACCCCAGAGGAAGTATGAAGCACAATTTCATGGGAGCAAAATAGCACAAGGAAAGTTCTTGTTCTTTCAGGGAAGTAAAAACTGACTACGTACCCCTGGGAAGACCTGGAGGCTCGGCAACGGGATGCAGCTGAGAAGCTGGATAATCCTCAGCTTCAGCCACATCTGTAAGCAACCACCGATGGGAGCAGTTCTCATCATGTATTGCCACAGACAGCCCCCAAGCACCCCCAAGACAAACAAACACGCGGCCCCTCGGCCCCTTCTTCCGCGGAGCTCTCTAACCTCCACCAAGGAAGCCAGCGCTCTGCAAAGGGGCAACCCTCAGCACCGGAGGACACGAAGCAGCATTCGCGCTGCGGGGGCACGAGAGCTCCCCGGCCAGCGCCAGGCCAAAGCGGCGCCAGGAAAGGCACGCTTCTGCTCTTGCCAGGGAAGCTCAGGTCCCCCGAGGACTCACCTCCAGCCTGTCCGCGAGGCTCGGCGCCGGCGTCCGGCCACGCAGCTGGATCGCCATCGCCGCCGGGCACCGCTGCAACCGCCCGCGGGGACAACAGCTCCCGTCAGCCAGCGCCAGGCGCCGCTCCAGGCACAGCTCTCGCCCCCGGCCCCCGCCGCCCCCCAGCGCACCCCCCTCCCCGCGGCCCCACGAGCCTCGCCCAGCCGCTCCCGGCCCCCGACGCCGCCTCCCGCCGCCCCGGCCGCTCGCCAGCCGGCCCCGCCGCCCCCAGCCTGCCGCGCCGCCTCCGCCTCCGCCTCCGCCTCCGGCGCCGCCCGCCCGCCCGCCCTACCTGGGCCCGGCGCTGCCCGCGGAGCAGCCCGGCTGTCCCGGGCACGCAGCGCCGCCAGGAGCCCGAGCAGCAGCAGCAGGCGCCGCCCGGCGCCGGACGCCCCCCGCGCTCGCACCATGCTGCCCGGCGCCAGCAGCCGCCCCCCGCCGGCGCCCTCGAGCAACGCGCGCGCGGAGCGGCGTCTGCGGGGCGCGGCGCGGCACAGCCCCGCGCAAAACCCCGCCCTGCAGCACCCCGCCCTGCACCGCCCCGCAGCACGACGCAGCGCAGAGCCCCGCACTGCACCGCAGCGCAGCGCAGCGCAGCGCAGCGCAACACCGCGCAGCACGACGCAGCGCAGCGCAGCGCGGGGCCCCTCTGTGAGCTCAGGGCGCGGCGCGGCGCAGCGCGGGGCCCCTCTGTGAGCTCAGGGGCGCCCTCCGCGCGGGAGGCGCAGGGGGCCGCGCACCCCCGCCGCGGCCCGCGCTCCCTCCGCGCGCCGGCGCCGGCGCCGCCCTGTGCGGGCAGCCCGGGCATGCTGGCGGCCGGGGGTGCTGCTGCCGCCCTCGAGGAGCCCCTCGGGGGCAGCCCGGCTCTCTGCCCACACGCTCGCGCCCCTGCGCTCGCCTCGCTGCTCGGCAGCTCCGCGCCAGCGCCTGCTCCGGCCTCGCTCGCTGCTCTCCTTCGCGCCCCGCTGCCGCCGCTCTGCCCCAGCGCCGGCGCCAGCTCTGCGCTTCTGGAGCTGGCCCGGGGGCAGCTGCTGACAGGCGGGGGGGCTCCAGGGCCAAGCCTGTGCCCCAGCTCTCCTCCCCCGCCCCGCTGGGACTCTGCCTGCTAAAGCCCTAAAGAAACACTACATCAGAACGTTGTATTTCTCCGTACGTGTTGCCAGTTTGGCAAAAGAATTGGAGGTGCATCTATCCCTAACTGAACTGTCCTCCATAAAACACAAAAAATCACTCCCACAGGTCAAAAAGCCCCACGCCCGGGTGAAGACCCCTCCCCGAGCATGTGTAGTAGTAAATTGGTGTGTAAGCAGTAGTATAATTGTCTGTAAATTACTCTCCAATCAGTGTAAAAGGGAAAGTTGCAAACCTTGCAATGTGTTTGTAAAAATGCTACTTGAAAAGGCGGGGGAGTGTGCTTGATTTGTGGGAAACTGTTACAAGACAACCCTGGGAAGCTCAGAAAGAATGTTCAAACTAGGTAGTTTAGGATAACTTCTATTTTCTGAAAAGAAGCATTCTTTAATCAAGGGCATCCTAGAACTGCTAAAGCCCTAAAAGAAACATTAAATCAAAATGTTTTATTTCTAGGTACGTATTGCCAATTTGGCAAAAGAACTGGAGGTGCACGTATCCCTAACTGAAGACCTTGGGACCTGGACTGTCAATTATTGAACTCAAGCTGTCTAGAGGTAGCCGCTTCGCACAACTTGTATAAAACTTGCTTAGCATGACTAGCTGAATTTGCTGGAGCCTTAGGCCGCACTCCTAGTCCAGTGAGAAAGGGCCCCGGAGCTGGTGGAGGCTGGAAAAATGAGGGAGTTACAAGCAGGTTGCATTCCTGCGCTTCACACTCCGAAAGGGAGGATGTCAAGGCTTTGAAATAAGGCCTGCTTGGGCGCCAGGAGCCTGGGAGACAAAGCCTCCTCTCACTGCGGGAGCAGTGTTCATTAGGAGGTCTGGACTATCTCCTCCTCGTCAGGACCTTGGGAGATAACACCTGCTGTCCCTGCTGGGGCAGTGTCAGTTGCTGGAATGACCATCTCCTCCTCAGGAGCTTGAGAGACAGGGGCGGGACCCGGGCAATGAAGAAATCCCTGACCAACCAGTGCAAAAGGGAAAGTTGCAAACCTGCCAATGTGTTTGTCTTGATGCTACTTGAAAAGCTGGAGGCGGGTGCTTGATTTGTGGGAAACCACCGAGCACCCAGGCTTGCGCAGCTCTGAGCTAAATAAGCCAATGTCTCTGCTGAGTGTGTAATTATTGGCTTATTGCACACCGGGCAACGAATCCGCTTTTTGGACAACACTCCTGGTGGCTTTGGGTGCTCTCTCTCTCAGCAAGGAGGAGGTGCTGACGCCCTCACATGTATCCTGGCCCCGGAGGCTGGGCTTTGTGAGCATGGCTTGTGTGTCTTGCCAGCCTCCCCTCTTTATGTTAATGCCCATTCCCAAACCGTATGAACACCCGGGATTGTAATGCTTTAAAGGAGTAATGGCAGGCAGTAAAGTCAAGCTTGCTCTTTTCCTATCAGTAACCTGAAGAAGGAATGCAAACGCTTCCTGGTCACCAATGTTAAGGAATTTCTGCTCTTTGGCAAACGCTGGTGCAGGCGAAACACTCCTCTTTGTGCTGTAGTTAAAGAATATTGAACCGAAGGTGTCTAGAGTAAACCACTTAACACAACTTACATAAACCTTGCTTAGCATGAGTAGCTGAATTTGCTGAAGTCTTAGGCCGATAACGCAGATAACGTGATGAACCACATTGGCCAAATGTTTCCCTGTAATTGACCTAACTGCCGCTTCCTTGAGTGGATTCGAGTCCCGTCTCGATCCGGCCGGAACGGGGAGTGCGCAGCCGGGTCAGCGTAAGGCGCACCGCCAGACTGTAGAGACAGAAATCTGGAGTCGCTGTGACTGGTGTGAGTGTGAACAGTCCTGTGAGTGTGTGAGTGCGTATAACCTGGGAAGCGAAGGGGGCACCCGTCGGCTGCTAAAGCTGCCCACTGCGACGGGACTGCAGTCCTAGCAGTCAAAGCCTCGGGTGGTGTGAGTGCGGTTCCGAGAGAGAGAGAGAAAGTGTGATCACAGCAGCTGCAGGCAGGTATTGTGGGGGGGAGAGGAAAGAAAAAGAAAAAAAAGGCATATCTGATCACCATAGGATGCACTTTTCAGGAACTCAATGTGGGAAATAATTCTGGCCTAGAGAAGGGGTGGCCCTTGGCTGAAATTTTGCAAAACTGGAGTAAGACTGATGGTAGTAAGAATCAAAGGAAAAAAGGGTTGATCCAAGTATGTCAGGAGGATTGGCCGTTGGTGACTAAGGAGGGTAACCCGGCAGAAGGATGGCCGCCGCAGGGAGCCTTTGATCAGCAGGAGTGAACAGTGAATCCTGTGGAAATTGGGGTAAATTCCTGGGATATAGATTTGGATGTCAGGGGGCAGATAGTGGCAAGTCTAGAAGGTCTAGAAGTGCCCTATCTAGTGGATACTGAAGCTACTCTTTCCCTTTTGAGTTTTGAGCCTAAAGGATGCAAATCGTCAGATGAAATAATAGTACAAGGAGTGATGGGAAAAGGCAAATGAGCGTTAACTAAGCCCTTATTGCTCACTGTTGGAGGTAAAGGAGTGTGGGGACATTTCATGATTTCCACAGATTCACCCTCTTGCCTTTTAGGGAGAGATCTCCCGCAAGCCTTGGATACTCAGATCTGCTTACAGCCAGGAGGGATAAAATATACAGCCGGGAGGGATAAAATTAGTACTAATGGGCTCATGTGTTGTGGCTGAGACACCAGAGCCAGAGTCAACTAATCTGCAAATTCCCATAGGTTTAGAATCAGTTCCTGGGAAGTTATGGAGCTCTTGAGGAATGGATGGTGGACTGTTGAAATCAGCTAGCTGAGTCTCGATAAAAGCAAAGGGGGGATTGCCTGCCACGGTTAAACGATACCCTACCCCCAAAGAAGCCAAGAAGAGTATCTGAAAGCAAACGGATCACGATGTAAAACTGGGTCTCCTTAGGGTCTGTGAATCCCCATACAACACTCCGATTGTGCCAGTTAAAAAGCACAGGCGGGATTCTGATGGCGATCCAGAATACCAGTTTGTCCAAGATTTGCGAGCAATCGATCAACGTGTGGTGACCCCTCCCCCAGTAGTGCCTGATCCTTCCACAGTGCTTTTACAAATGCCACGTTGGGCAAAATGTTTCCCTGTAATTGACCTAACTGCTGCTTTCTTTAGGATCCCGCTTGAGGAAAGTAGTCAACCCTTGTTCGCCTTTACATGGAAAGGGCAACAGCGGACGTGGACACACCTCCCACAAGGGTTCACTGGCTCTCCCACCCTTTCCTCACAAGTGTTAAGGAATGATTTAAAAGATGTAGAATTACCGGGTGGGTCAACTCTCAGGCAATATGTAGATGGTTTACTGATAGCGAGTAAGGATGAGGATACCTGTATAATGGACTCTGCATATCTGTGTCCTACTTTAACAGAAAAAGGGTCACCGGGCATCTCCGTCTAAACTCCAGCTGTGTCAAAAAGAGGTAGAGTACTTGGGGTTCATTCTAAGAGAAGGGCAACGACTCCCAGAGACCCAGAGAGAGTAAATGCTATCATAAAACTCCCCCGTGCAGTAACACAGAAACAGTTAGGAGGATTCCTTGGAGCTGTGGGATGTTGCAGACCATGGGTTCCTGGGTTGGGAGAATTAGCAAAACCCCTGACAGAGGCCACTAGAAATGAAGCAGCAGAACCCATTGCGTGGGGCCTCGAAAGAGAGCAAGCTTTTAGAACTATGAAAGGAGCTTTGGCATCCGCGCCTGCTCTCGGGCTCCCAGAATATACAAAGCCCTTCAATTTATAGGTACATGAACGTAAGGGGATTGCCAGCAGAGTAATGAGGCAAAAAGTAGGACCCCACCAGAGACCGGTAGCATATTCTGCTCAGCTAGATTTGGTTGCAGCAGGGGCGCCATCCTGCACCAAATCGGTGGCAGCAACAGCGGCAATAGGGAGAGAGAAGCCGCCCTCTCATTCTGGGGCACCCTGTCACAGTTCATGTGCCGCACAAAGTGGAGATACTATTAAACGATATGCGACCCAGGCATTATGGCCACAACGGGCACACAGATACGAACTAATCCTCCTCATGGCAGATAATGTAGTCCTAAAAAGATGCAATACCCTGAATCCAGCAACTCTAATACCTCTGCCTGATGATGGAGAAAAACATCACCAATGTGAGCAGGTAATGCACACTTCCAGTAAGCCGAGAACCCATTTAACTGATGTTCCTTTGCAAAAACCGGATCTGGTTCTATTTGTAAACAGCTCATCCTGCTACCCACATGGACAACGTCAAACTGGGTGTGCTGTAGTCAGCCAAAAACGAGTAATGGAGGCCGAACTGCTTCCCACATGAATGAGTGTGCAAGGCGCAGAACTAGTAGCCTTGACACGTGCAGGGCACCTAGGAAAAGGAAGCAAGTTGACATCTACAGTGCCTCTCGATATGCCTTTGGGATATGTGAGGCAACTGGGATGTTATGGAAAAAACGAGGATTTTTTTTTTTTTTTTTTACATGATCAGGAAAGAAAATAGCCAGTGCAGAAGAAATACGTAATTGGCTGGAAGCAGTCCAAAGGCCCAAAGAAATTGCTGTAATACACTGCCCAGCCCATCCTAAAGACACTACAGAAATCAGTAAAGGAAATGCTTTAGCTGACGCCGCTGCAAAGGCTGCAGCCCATGAACCTCTGAGAGGCCGTGTGGTGGCACTTCCAAGGATGAACCAAAGTGAATGGCCAAATGTCATAGACCCCAGAACCATGTATGAGAAGGCCTGCTCCGTGGAAGAGAAGAAACAATGGGAACAAAGGGAAGTAGAACAAGATGATGATGGAATATTGTTATGGAAATTAGGCTTGTCGGCCACCATAACAGGGCTCGACCCTAGGTTCCCGCAGAAAAATTTTGGAGCCAAATCAAAACAAATTAAATATTAATGACGCGTGTGCAGTAATTACAGCTCGAGCTGGGTGCCTCCGAAGAGGGACCCTAACATAAACAAATCCTGGGCAATTATAGTTTTTTCAACTTACATTTCCCACCCCTCACATGGTAGTTAGACCAATAGTAATTTTTTGGTCTGGGGTCTCCTGCTCCTCATTGGGTCTCATCATCATTCTGAGGTAAGCTGTTTTTCTCCTTATTTTTGTTTTTTGCAGTCTCTGCTGACGGTTGTACCTCTGTTTTTGTGGGGTCTTACTGTTGTGTCTCAAGGTCCTGAGGAGGAGGTGATTCTAAATCATAACAATTAACACTGCCCCAGCAGTGAGCTAAGGCTTTGTCCCTCAAGGTCCTAATGCCCTGCACTGGTCTTACTTCAAAGCCTTGACGCCCTCCCTTTCGGAGTGTGAGACGCATTCCTGCAGACACCCTCCCTTTCGGAGTGTGAGACGCAGGAATGCAGACTGCTTGTAACTTCCTTATCTTCCTAGCTTGAACCAGCTCTGAGGCCCTTTTCTTACTGGACTAAGTAAAAGTTCATTATTTTATCTAAGTGCGGCCTAAGGCTTCAGCAAATTTAGCTACTCATGCTAAGCAAGTTTTATATAAGTTGTGCTAAGCGGCTACCTCTAGACAGTTTCAGTTCGCTATTCTTTAACAAATATGGACAATTAGGGGGAAAACCAGTTCTGCCTCTCCCCAAAATGCAGTTCCTACAGCTAGGTGGTTTCACGAGAAAGCTCATGGGGGAGCAGAGGCGGTAGCTAGGCAAGTACAGAAAGTCTGGGCCAGTGCAGGAATATACGTGGCTGCAAAAAGAACAGGACATTAGACGAAAGAATCGCAAAGGTATGCACACACAGTGGCCTAAAATGGCCAGAAGCCCTAAACTTTGCTCTGTGGGACGTACGAAATGCTCCAGAACAACCCGTAGGACTACCACCAGCTGAAATCCTCTGTGGGAGACCTTTAGCTATACGAGGGACTTCTATTCCAGCTAAGAGCAGCCTGTTAGACGGAAATGAACGACTAAGCCAGTGTGATCTAAGTATGCAAAAAAGGTTTGAAAATCTTAAAAAATATGCTCAGTGGTATCAGTCCCCACCACCTGAAATACAAGTGCCTGATACACAGCCTGGGGATGAAGTTTTAGTTAAAGTATTTTTATGAAAATCCAAGTTAAAACCCAAATGGGACAGGCCATATACTGTCATACTATGTTCCAATTTTGCTGTTAAAGTTAGACTGTACTTGTATATATTGGGAAAGGCTGTGTATGTATGAGAACCCTTTGTAGTCTTATATTCGTAGAGAACATTGCTGTAAAGACAAGTAATCACTCAAATAGTTGCGTTGGTAACTTAGTTCTTCAGCTCCTGGTACGTCTTATCCATTGTTACAATCTAATTACACACTGAGTCAAGCTTGACTGCTTACCCCCATC
Source organism: Dromaius novaehollandiae (assembly GCF_036370855.1). NCBI lineage: Eukaryota > Metazoa > Chordata > Aves > Casuariiformes > Dromaiidae > Dromaius > Dromaius novaehollandiae. Next base: position 854,071 of record NC_088117.1, read on the forward strand.
GGAATGAATCTTACATTGGTGGAGAAACTACCGCAACGTGATGAGCTGCGTCAGCTGCTAGAGCGCATCCAAAACAATGGACAAAAAGCTCTAATCGCCACTCATCATGATACAGAGGAGATACAGGACGTCTTGGAAAGGGTGAAGCAGGACGGAGCACATCATGGTTGGGAAACTCCTCTGGGATGATCACCAACTGCAACAGGGATTCATACTCACGTGTTGTACCCAGGAGTAGTTGTGTTAAGTTTAACCATGTTATGCCTATTACTTACGATCCTATTGTACATTAGATTATGGAAAGTGATGGTATGCCTTGACAGCCTTTGAGAACTCTTGTCTAAAGGATTAGCAGGGATGCTTACCAGAAACAAAGGGAGGCCTGTTAAAGAATATTGAGCTGGAACTGTCTAGAGGTAACAGCTTAGCACAACTTATATAAACCTTGCTTAGCATGAGTAGCTAAATGTGCTGAAGCCTTAGGCTGCACTCAGATAACGTGAGGAACTGTCAGCTAGTCCAGTAAGGAAGGGCCCTAAGGCCGGTGCAAGGTGGAAAGATAAGGAAGCTTACGAGGAAGCTAAGGCCATCAGCAGAAGCCGCCACAGTAAAGATAAGGCAAATCAGGCTGCCTAGAGACAGCAGTGGGAGCCACCGAAGAACACGAAGCCCCCAGAGCCAGATATGGTGATTGGTCTGAAGCTTTGCATGGGGTGTGGGGAGCTTAGCTTGTGAGGGTATAATTGCCCAGGGATTTCTTTGTTTGGGGTGCCTCTTGGGAGGCACCTAGCTCCAGCTGCAATTGCTGCACATGCATCATTAAATTGTATTAAATATGCTTTGATTTGGCTCTGAACTTCTCAGCGGGAACCTAGGGTCGGACCCTGTTATGGTGGCTGGCGAGCATAATTTTCCATAGCACTGTGTGCTTTGAAGAGCTGGGACACCTGTGGTTTAGTTAAGTGATGGCTTGTAGTCCTGGCAAGAAGGTATTGGCCTGGACGTGTCTCTCTGAGAGAGGGGTGAGTGTTGGTGGCCCTGGTGATGAGGGCAACATCACCTTTGGGAAGGGCAGGAAAGAGAAAGGAAGGGCAGGGAGCTGCCTCCATTTTTCCTGTCCTCTGGTAGGTTTGGGATTTGTGGGCTGTGGTGGAGCAGCAGAGCTAAGTCTGCCCAGCCGCCCCCCGGGTTTTCTAGCAGAAGCACTGACCCTGTCAAGGTGATGTTGAGTGATTCCCGAGTTGCAAAAGCTTGGGTGCAGGGTGTTGGGGACCAAGATTGAATGATGCTGTGTAGGACAGCAGAGGATCTCTAAGGCAGAAAGTAATGAAGTGGTAACTATGATTTGTGCCCAGAATGTGTGCACGTGAGTTGCCACTGATCATGTGTCTTCCTGCCTACGTGTCAGCAGCTGCGGTGGGCCTGTCCTGCTGGCCTGTCCTGCCCGCCTGCTAGGCATCAGAAGACACCTTACCCACCTATCACAAGATGCCACAATGCCAAGAAGATACTTGGAGGAGTGGCTGAGTTGATGGCTATATAACCTGCCACTGTGTTTTCAAGAAAGGCTTTTTGCACTACACTTCTTGAGGTCCGTGTCGTCGTATGCCACAAATGGCGCCCGAATCGGGATTCCAAAAACAGAAGCCTGAAAAATAGAGTCAAGGAACTTCCGAATGGAAGTACTGAAGAATGAAGCAGGAAAGACAGAACCAATAAATCCGGTGGCATAGCCCAGCTGAACGTCAGGACGGTTGATAGTTGAGCGCTCCCATCACCACCACGGAACGGCAGGTGAGCAGCTGGGAACTATGGGGCAATCTCTTACAAGGGATCAGAGACGTTATATGGAAGTATTACAGAAAGTCTTAAAGACTCATGGGTTTCAGAATGTTGCCCAGCATTCGCTAATGACTCTGTTAGTGTGGACTCGGGATAACTGTCCCTGGTTCCCGCAGGAGGGAACGCTAAGCGTTGCGGTGTGGGAACAAATTGGGGACGAGTTGCGGCGGCAGAGGGATGATAAGGCGAAGAAACTTTTAGTGACTTGGCAACAGGTCTTTTCCGCCCTCCTCCGCTTGCAAGCAGTAAACGCGGCTGAACTTTTGCCCTACGCAGCAACGGCCGGTGAGAGCACCGTAAGGTCCTCGATAATACCCGGACCGGACTCCGAGTGTGACGACTCATTTAATTCAGGGTCGAATGATCTGGACCAGGAGGCGGACTTTCATCCACCCCCTACTACGCACTGCTGTGTCCAGCCCACGGCCCCTCCGGAACCACCCCCCGCCTGGCACCGCCCCCCTCCGGAACCACCCCCCGCCTGGCACCGCCCCCCGGGACCGCCCTCCCCTCAAGAGGCGGGGCTGCCCACGAACGCGGACCGCCCGCAGCCCCCCTCCGCCGTCCCGGCTTCCTGGGGAAGAGCTGTTGGCCCGACGCCAGCGCTAGCGCAGTGCTGTGGTGCGCTAGAGCTTTGCCGCCAGGAGGCGCTGCGAAGCGGAGACTCGGACATTCTCCACGCCCTCCCGGGGCGATAGCAGGCAGGGCAACCCACTGCATGGGAGCAGCTGCCTTATGAGGCGGTGAAAGGAGTCAGGAACTCGGTTGAGGATTACGGCCTCCAGTCAGCTTACACCATGAACTGATTTCAAGCTATCGCCGAGGGTTAACCTATGGGGACACTCCAACCTGGGATCCCGCCACCAGCAATGTTACCTGAATCATGGCCTCTTGTTGTTATTGATCGTAAGGGTTGTTTTTTCACTATACCGTTACATCCAGCAGATGCACCACGATTTGCATTTACGGTTCCAGCGATCAACAATCAGGAGTCTACACTTTGCTTTCACTGGACGGTATTGCCTCAGGGGATGCTAAGTAGTCCGACAATATGCCAAATGTTTGTGGCTCGAGCTATCCTCCCTATTCGCAGAGCATATCCCAGTGCTTTAATTTATCACTATGTGGATGATATTTTGATCTCCGCATCCTCGAGGGATGCTGTTCAAACGGTAGTCAAAGAGTTGCGGAAATCTTTGAGTGCTAATGGTCTGTGTATAGCCGAGGAAAAGGTCCAAGTGCAAGCGCCTTGGAAGTATTTAGGGTGGAAAATTACAGACACGGCTATTCTGCCGCAGCCTTTGCGGCTAGCATCTGATATTAAAACCCTAAATGACTTGCAGAAACTACTTGGCACCATTAACTGGGTGCGACCTTATCTTGGCATTACCACACAGGATCTAGCCCCTCTCTTTGCTCTGCTAAAGGGAGAGTCAGACTTAGCATCATCCCGAACATTAACTCCTGAAGCACTGCACGCCCTACAACGGGTGTCCGCAGCTATTCAAAATCGACAGATTCATCGCATCTCTCCAATGTTTCCAGTTCGCCTGATTCTGATTTATAATGTCTTTCAACCTTACGCTCTCTTATGCCAATGGGTTTCAGGTGACATTGATCCCTTAAGAATTCTGGAGTGGGTGTTTCTAGCACATGCTTTCTCGAGGACCGTGACCACTGGGATAGAGATGATGGTGCTGCTTATTCAGAAAGGGCGCCATCGTTTGCAAAGCCTTTTGGCGCAAGATCCGGCTAGTATCTCTATCGCACTGGCCAAGCAGGACTTCAACTGCATGTCAAGGGTTCTACACAGATAGTGTTACCCATTATCCCTCGTTTGGAAGATTGAAGTATGTTCACGTCTCTGTAGATACCTTTTCCCATTACGCTGTCGCTACTGCCCATGTTGGGGAGAAGAGCCGTGATGTTTGTCATCACTGGCTTGCCTGTTTCGCCGTAATGGGGGTTCCTGCTCAAATTAAGACTGACAATGGTCCCGCATACACGGCACAACGAACACGGGCCTTTCTTCAAGCTTGGGGGGTCACTCATGTGACCAGAATTCCCCATTCCCCAGCTGGCCAGGCAATAGTGGAACGTACCCATCGTACCCTGAAAGAAAAGCTTGAGAAACAAAAAAGGGGAAATAGCCCTGGCGCTTCCCCACAAGAGCAACTCTGGAAGGCTCTGTATGTTCTTAACTTCTTAAACCGATATACGGACCAGAGTGCAGTTAATAAGCATCTCTCATGTCCTACAGGGCGAGAACAACCTCGAGATCGCTACAGGGACCTGGAGACAGGTCAGTGGAGTGAACCGGTGGATCTAATAACGTGGGGGAAAGGTTACGCTTGTGTTTCCACAGGTAACGGACTTCACTGGATACCTGTACGACTGATTCGACCTGTTGGTGTGTTCCTCGGGATGCCGGGTGAGGGCTGGGAGCCAGTTGAGATGAACCCATCTTGGGGTATTTTCGGCGGTGTTTGTCTGCCTTGTGCAGGATCACTGTTGATTTGCAGAGGCTTATTGCATTGATGAGATATAGACAGAATATAGGCTGATAAGATATAGATAGAATATAGGATAAGTTATAGATAGAATATAACTGCACTGATAAGTTATGGATAGAATATAAGTGCACTGATAAGTTGTGGATTAGACAGAATTAGAGTGGAAGCCTTTTAAGGGATAGGATTGGACGTTAGGCTTGGGGCATAAGTTAAGAAGGCACTGACGTGTGAATTGGTAATCTTGGTAAGATCTCTAATCCTTGTTATCTGTCTCCCCTACCTGACAAGCTTTGAGTTTAATAAATAAAAAGAGGGGATATGTTGGGGACCAAGATTGAGTGATGCTGTGTAGGACAGCAGAGGATCTCTAAGGCAGAAAGTAATGATCTGGTAACTATGAAGTTGCCAGTGATCATGTGTCTTCCTGCCTATGTGTCAGCAGTCACGGTGTGCCTTCCTGCCTATGTGTCAGCAGCTGCGGTGGGCCTGTCCTGCTGGCCTGTCCTGCCCGCCTGCTAGGCATCAGAAGACACCTTACCCACCTATCACAAGATGCCACAATGCCAAGAAGATACTTGGAGGAGTGGCTGAGCTGGTGGCTATATAACCAGCCATTGTGTTTTCAATACAGGCTTTTTTGCACCATTCTTCTTGTGGTCCATGTCGTCGAATGCCACACTGCACGTTTTAGAAATGAAGCCTTTGACTTTTCATCAACTCAGCTTGGCTTCTTGTCCGCTAGCCACTGCCTCTGGTTTCTTCACACCGGCTCTCCTTGCACCTCCAAATTGGCAGAGCAGGCTTTGGACTCAGAGATGCCTTCCCACTGCGGATGTGAGAAGACAGGATCCCCTGGGTGAAAACACTTCTGAGGTCTCCCTTTCAGCTCCAGACCTTTCCTGTGGTCATAATCAAGATTTTAGTCTGAAGTCAGTCAAGACCTCAGCTGTGAAGTTCCTGTCAAAGAGGCATTTCTTTGGGGTTGGTGGGGGGTGCTTGGCTACACTTGCGTCTGCTGCCTTTCTTGGTTGGAGGTGCACTGAGTGGTTATGAGCTTGCTGACTCAGAGCTTGACATATCTATCATTTGCTTTGCAGAGTTCAATAACATCTGGACTTGTACATCCTATTACCTTAGTCTACAGCTCATGCTGTACCAGGTGGGACTTGCCTCCTGTTCCTCCCCTCATACCCTGGTGGTTTCAGTCCTCTTAATATCCCCATGTCATGCAGTGCCATGATTCTTTCTGTCCTTTGGAAGCCAGAAAATGCCCCAGAAGGACACTGTGGTTGACTAATGTGCCACAGACCAGCTTCCCTGTCAATTGAGATAAAAGTGGAAGTCCAAGCGCAGTTTCAGAAAGTGATGGACACTTTCTGGAGCTTCTCTAGTCCCTGCAGAGAGAGCAGAAAGGCCCTTAGGTCTCCTCTAGTCAATGGATAATTGCTCAGCTTTTACTACACCAAACAGTTCTTAGAGGGTGAAGAAGAGGAAGAGGAAAAACTCCAGACTCTGTAGGCCTTTGCCAAAGCTCTCCAAAGTGCCCAGGTCAGGTACAACCTCAGTCAGTTTTTCCATCACAAGAATGCTTCGTATTAGACTTTCTCTTTCTTTTCAGCCTGTCAGAATTGCTGGACTGGGGACATTTGCTGTTGTTAGAGAGCGAGTACAGAATAGAAAGAATGACCTGGTGGTTGTTGAGAGACCAGTGTTTCGTCTTTCGAGGGCTATTGCAAAGGCTTATGATCTCCCGTATGACAACAAAGATATTCCTGGTAAGAAGAAAAACCCCTTTGCTCACTCTTGCAGCTGTGTCTGGAGCGATCCTCTCCTTTCAAAGCACCTCACCTTCTCTCTGCTGTGACCATCAGCCTGGTGTCCCCTGGGGAGAGGACACTGACACAAACAGTGGAGACATTTGCAGATAAACTTGGGGGGGTGGGGAGGGGAGAGGGGAGAAGAATTCTAAGGGCTGTTGTGAAGTCCTGCTGTTTTCCTTCTTCATTCCAGCCATTTGACATGGCATGGCTAATCTTCTTCAAACCCAGAGTATATGGCCTGAGAGAAGAGATGCAATGGGCAAGCATCCTCCCCCTTGTCATGGGGACTGTCTCCATCCTCCCTGCTAGTCGTGCTGTCCTGTGTACTGTTCGTACCACAGGGCTGAGAGGCTTTCTTCCTATTTCTGTGTTGAAGAAATCATTCCTGTCCCCTTGGCATCTCAATTGTAAGAGAGCTTTGAACTTCCTCCAGGAAGGGATTACAGCACTTACTTTCAGGGAAATTACCAGAGGTACCAACCAACCTATACTCTGTATCACCTCTAGTCCTAGCAGATGCTGACTCTTCAGTTTATTCTGTTTAGCATTTCAGTAACGCTTTCTTCCTCTTGCACTATTTTCCAGATCATAACCACATTGAGCAACTGCAGTATGCTCGGATTGCCTCAGACATCTCCGTTTCTCAGAGGACAGTGGAGGGTTGCATAGAAAAGACCATGCGTCTTTTCTCTCTCTGCATAGAGAATGGCAAGAATGTTGCCTTTGTTTTAAATGATGTCGGCATGCTTGTTATCCAGGGAAAAGATGTGAAAATAAGATTTTATAAAGACTTTCTGAAAAGGCTGAATGGGACTGAAAAGATGCTAGAAGCTCTTCTTGGAGTAAGATTTCCATTTTTCTAGTACTACTTGGAGTTCTTTTGCACTTCTCTTAAAGGACAAGGGAACTCATAGCTCCTCTTTCCAAAAGAGGTCTAGCTTCTGGGGCTAGACATGGACTATAGCTCTCTGTAAAGGCCTTCTCTCACATTCAGAGGTCTTGGCAGCAGCAGGATGTAAGAAAAGCTGTACTGGGTCCAATCAAAGACCCCGTGAGCCCACTCCCATCCCCAAGAAAAAGTCTAAGGGAAAGAGCCTAAGAAAAAGCTCTTTGGGCACCAGCAGAAAAGCTGGTGGGCTTTTCAAAAGCAGAAAAGCTATTTGGGCTGGTGCCACTCTGAGTTAACAGCATCAGGTGACCTTGCTGCTTATTAATGAGTTTCTGCTTTGGCCATGTTTGGGATTCTGAGGTAGTGAGTTTGGCAATTTCACCATCTGCTACACACAAACATTTCTGAGCCCCTGTTAGAAAATGCATGCCTAATCATTTCATGGGACAGCCCTGAGTTCTTGTGTCAGGAGAACTCATCATGCCCCCCTCACCTTCTCCCTGTCCAGCACGTCTTTCACAGCTGCTTCTTGCCTTGGGCGAGACCCAGAGGCACCGGCAGACATGAGCTCCTCATTCCCTCTGAGGGAGGAATGATTTACCCCAAGACGTGCAGCCAGGCTGCAGCACAGCCCTGGTTCCCAGCTCTGTCTCTCCCACCTGGCTCACTCTCTGGGGTCTTGTCAGCATGTTGTCTGGGCCTTTGCTCCAGTAGGTCCCCATCCAAGATCCGGACCCCCTCAGATATTTGGCACTCCCAGGTCTTAACAACTGTGCAAAGGAAAAGGAAGGACTATGCCTCTCTGTAACTCCAAGCTGTAGATGCAGTCATTTGCATCCTAGGAGAGACTTGGGGTTAAGCCCATATCTGAGTCCTTTGTTCTCCATTCAGGAACAGTCACAACAAGCCAAAAGACAAAAGCCAACACCCAGAAACCCCAGCTAATCAAATCTGCTTGCCTTCTTGGACTTCTCCATTAGAAAAGAATGGGCCTCCTGACTGAATCTCATGATTCTTGCCCTCAGAAAAAAGCCTGGTGATGCTATTACCCATTCCAAATTATCTATTTAACAGCTTCTCTTTGCTATTACTGTTATTATTGTTAATGAAGGAGCACTTGGTGACAGGGTTTCAGAGGGACAGGAGCAGGAGAGTGGCTTGCTGCCTCTGTGAGCAAGAAGACAATTTCCTTGGCATCATCTCACATGTCTCTGTCTCTATTGCAGATGCCAGAGATGAGGGATTCAGTCCTGTCAGGCACTGAGACTGTGGCTTCCCAGATCCGCTCTGGCAGTGTCATTGTCTTCCCACAGTGAGTATGTTGGGTTCAGCAGCCCCTGGCTGACCAAGCCAGGACCTTCTCAGCTTGCGTCTGGTTGTGCTGTCTTGCCAGGGCTTGTGAAGTCCTCTCAGGAAGTTATTCAGAACTAATCAGCAGTGGACCTCTATGATGCATCACACAGTTTCTGGATATAGTCTAGAGTAATGCTGCATATTCTGCTCTCTTACCAGAAATTTTACATTAGCTCCCTAATATCTTTGTGACCAGATTATTAACACAAGGTGCAAAGCAAATATGGAGCTCTTATTCAAACTGGAGTCTTCTGGTTTCCAGGTATGAACTCCAGATTGTGCAGCCTGCCATCAAAGGACCCGCAGAGCTCACCGAAGAACAGGAGGAGGAGAAGGATGATAATGGCAACAAAAAAGGTAGTGGAACGGTTGACACCTGGGTGGTGTTTGGACATTCTCCTCACTAATGGGACATTATAGCCAAGGCTACAATGCAAGGCATAGGCAACTTCATTTCATTTTGAAAGTTGGGAATTCCAGTCCTGCTTTCTTAATTGTTCACAAACATACAAGTATCTTTGGGCTGAACACACCAAAAGAGTGAACTTGCACACACGAGATCTGTAGAGAGATCCCAAAGTCTGTGCCCTTCATGGGAATTTCTCCCTCCTTCCCCGCAAGGCTCCATTTAGTCACCAGCATTTCTCAGCAAGGCCTCCCCCTGCTTTTCACGATATAGACAAGAGAAGCCAGTAGTACCAGAATTCCCCAGGGAATAACATTACCCTTTAGAAATTAAGAGTTGGACAACATCCAGTGTCAGGAAAGGCCTAAAACCTCATGGGAAACATGGCTCCAGGGGGATGGCTTGGTGCAGTTTCATCACATGTATGCACACCTGCCCATCATTCCTGTTAGAATGGGCACAAAGATGCTGTTTGAAGAGTTCTCTGCTTTCTTGCTTGCAGGGGCTCTTCCTGACAATCGCCTTCTCTCCAGAGAGAGGCATGCTCCACCCAAAAAGACTTCTATCCATAAGGAGGAAGACAAGATGCACAAAACCAGGGGAAAAGGGCTTCCTGACAGGTCAGACTTGGGGGAAAATGGATGTGGGGGACCCTGTGCTCTTATTCTTTTTAGGAATAAGAAGTTTCCTTCAGACACAATGTCTGGGCTAAGTCTGGCAGGCTATTACCATGTGGTACAGATGCTAAAGTTTCCTTGTTGGGTAATCAGAGCATTAATGCAACTGCCAGGAGGGATCTGTGGTATTAGAGCCTTGAAATAACAGACAGGAGCCTCCATTCCCATGACTCTGGCCTTCTTCTTGATCTACCAAGAGAAGGCCTAAACCTGGGCATCCTGAGCTTTCCTAGGGAGTGTTGTGCCACACCTGATGTTGCAGCTTGGGGTTATCTCTTTCTCTGTATTTGAAAGTACTTGGTCGAATGCAACCAATCTTCCTGCAGAGCTAGCTGCCTTCTGCTGCAGGGGCACACCTTGGGAGACCAAACTGGAAAACAAACTCGTCCTCTACTCATACAGATGCCTTCTATTCTACCTTTTTAGTCCACCACCACCAATCCAGTGGAGCTCAGTGAAGAAAGTGGAAGCCAAAAAGAAAGAAATCCCTCATGCTGGACCAAAACTTGTAAACTTTATTGCTGAAGCTATTAAGACAAAAGAGCAGGTATATAATAGGGAGTGATGCAATGTTTGCGTAGTAGTTTATTGTAGAAAAGCACGGTTGTACAGCCATTGACTCTGAAAAGATGTCGCAGTGTGTGCTCATTTGTACATTAAGTGACTTCTCCTGGAGTCTACTTTAAAAGATGGGGGTTACTGTATGTTTAGAATCTGCTCTTCACTTCTGTTGTCTCATGAAACACATTAGAACACCTTCCTTGCCACTATTCATAATGGAGTTCAAAATCAAAATGCCAGGCTTTTCTGGGATAGGAAATAGGAGTTTTTTAGATCATTGGTTAGTTCACACCTTGGTTGAGCCCACGATAATTCAGGAGCAAAACACAGCTGACAAAAAGGGGCAGAAAAGAGAGTGAGAAATCAATAATAATAATGAATATAAAAACAAAAGCAGATGAGACTGACATTGCTGCTGTTACATTTCTGTGGCCCTCCAGAGAAGAATCCTCCAGGTTAAGAAACGACACCAAAGAGGTCTCTGTGAACTTCAAGCTGTAGAAAGACAGGAGAAGAAAGAATGGCAGAAGAAAGAGAAAGACAGAAGGAAAGAAAAGGAAAAATTGGCACCACCGATCCCTGGGAGAGGAAACGATAAGCTACAGAGGGCCACGGTACAGGCAGCATTTTAAAATAGACAGGAAGAAAACATCTCTCTCCTACAGAGGAGCTTGAGATTTCAGGCTATTTCAAGTATTCCTGGAACTGTTACTGCAAAATGGCAGGAGTCTCATGAGAAAGGGTCAATTGGGCGATGCAGTGAAACCCTGGTCAGACTCCAGCATCCAACTCCTGGGGCAGGCGGAGGTCCTTCTTCTGGTTCCCCCTCTACTGCCACAGTATCCCGGCCAGAATTCACCCCTGGGATCTGTACGCTGGCAAACAGCCCTGTGTCTTTGCAGCATGCTTGTCTGAGATTCTCCCTTCCTTTGCAGAAACCCACTGTTTCTTGGGGCACCACGCAAATCCCTTCTGCCAGCATGAGGAGGAAGGTGACCAGCCCAGATCTCATAGAGGGAATGATGGGGAACTGGAAAGAGGATGGCGAATCATCCTCAGAGAAGGAGGGTGACAACTCGCTGGAGATACCCCCAAAAAGGTAAGTATGGAGCAAGTCGTGCCAAGGCCTGGGGCAGCTGAGTAGCACTGACCCATCTGCAGGGTCAAGGATCCAAATCCCTGATCCGTGGCTCTCCTCTGAGCTGTCAAGCCATGGGGAGACCTGGGGTCAGGAGCCCCCAACTCCAGGTGCCTTTCTGCAGCCCAAAGCAAATGCCTAAACCTCATGCTGTGGGCACCAGTGAGACTCTGTGTGCAGGGCCTGGGGAAGGTGAGAGGCAGGAAGGTTTCAGCCAGAGCATGAGTGAGGGTTTCTTCCTGTTGTTCTAGGCCAATTTCCCCAGGGACAAGCCAGGCCCTGCTCGAGATAGTGACGTGCATCCTGGGACAGGTTGACCGAAGTCGGAGGGGACACAGGCATGAAGAGAGGGATCGGGAAGATAAGCTGCAGTGGTAAATATATCCAGATATGGGTGGTGTTTCCCCTCAGGCAACGCCCTTGCTTCCACCCCCAGCAGCAGCAGGGGAAAGAAGGGCTGTTCCCAACACACACTTCCCCAGTAGAGCCACCTTCTGCTGCAGAGCGGGGTGCCCAGCCTGGGAGCAAAGGATGGCAATCTTCCCTGTGCTCCCACTAACTCCTCTTGCTGTGTGTCTGCAGTGAGCTGGCTGTTTTGAAGTGGAGAATGTGCAGGAAAAAGAAAAGCCAAGGCAATGACACTCCTGTGGCTGGACCCCAACCTGCACAAACTATTTGTGACAGTCCTGAGAGAGCAGGACAGGTACATGATAGACAGTGATGTAATTCTTGTCTCATAATTCATTGTAGAAAAGCACAGTTATATGGCTACAGAGTCTGAAATAGCTAATCTGTACTCATTTGAACATTAAGTGATTTCTTCTGGAGCTTCCTTTAAACCACGTATCTTCAGTTGTTTGTCTTTTTGGAGTGTGTTCTTTGCTCCCGTCATCTTATGCAACATATCAGACCATCTTCCTTGGCACCATTCTTCATGGAGATAAAAAGGCACTGTTCATAATGCAAATAAAAATGCCAGGCTTTTCTAGGGTAGGAAATAATTTCTATTCAGATCATTGTTCAGTTTGTGCTTTGGTTGTGCCTGTTATAACTGAGGAGCAGACATGGCTGATAGAAAGGCTAAAGACAAGGGGCAGAAGAGAGGGTGAGAACTAAAAAAATCCCACAAAGCACAGATGAGACTCCCACTGCTACTGTTGCATTTCTGTGACCCTTCAGGAATTCTACTCTCTCCCTGTGAGGAAAGATCAAAGTAAACACTGGGAAGCCTTACGTAAGAAGTACCTGAAGACAGCAAGGACAAGGTCGCCTTCATCAACAGCAAGAAGGGAAAGGGAACATCTGTGGAAGGCCCAGGTACCAGAAACCTTGTGAAACACTCAGTAAAATAGCATTTCTCTCCTCCAGAAGAGCTGAGCTTTGAAGGTCTCCAAGTCAGCATGGCATCATTGCTGCAAAATTGCAGGGCAGGTGACTCCTATCTGTCATGCTTGCCTGCTTATTACTGTAAGGGAGATGTAGTTAGAAAAAGCCAAAGGGCAAAGCCAGCAATCTGCCATGGTGAGCACATACACTGATCATCCCTCCCCCGAACTCAGACAAGCTCTGTTTCAGGTATCTGCACTTGCATTTGGACACATCTGTTCACAGTCCAATGACCTGAGCCATATCTAGACTACCTATAAGGCAGCTAGTTCTTTTATTTAGTCTTCACTGCATTGGAATGATCAGGATCATTATTCGTAATAGGAAGGCACATTTTCTGGAAGTTTATAGTTTTTAACCGAAGCACTAGGATTTCCTTCCAAGCATGCTGACATTAAAAAAAGTTCTGCTTGTCTCAATGCACAAGGGATGAAGTCTTTAACTTCACTGGACAAAAAGATTTGAGAAGGAGTGTTGTAAACATGCCTTTGCAGCACTACAGGCCTTCAGCGCTGATCAGTGGTATGGCCTCTGCCCACACTTCCATCTAAACTGCATGCTACTTTTTGCCCCTGCATGGTGGTAGAAACTGTATCTGTTGAGATATTATGGCTAGGTGCTGGATGAAATGGAAAGTAAAAAAGAGTTCTGCAAAACTGTGAGGGCTTTTGATTAGAAATTCCTTTAAAAAACACAAACCCACCACCAACAAAAAACAAAATCCCAACTCCTGGGGCAGGCGGAGGTCCTTCTTCTGGTTCCCCCTCTACTGCCACAGTATCCTGGCCAGAATTCACCCCTGGGATCTGTACGCTAGCAAACAGCCCTGTGTCTTTGCAGCATGCTTGTCTGAGATTCTCCCTTCCTTTGCAGAAACCCACTGTTTCTTGGGGCACCACGCAAATCCCTTCTGCCAGCATGAGGAGGAAGGTGACCAGCCCAGATCTCATAGAGGGAATGATGGGGAACTGGAAAGAGGATGGCGAATCATCCTCAGAGAAGGAGGGTGACAACTCACTGGAGATACCCCCAAAAAGGTAAGTATGGAGCAAGTCGTGCCAAGGCCTGGGGCAGCTGAGTAGCACTGACCCATCTGCAGGGTCAAGGATCCAAATCCCTGATCCGTGGCTCTCCTCTGAGCTGTCAAGCCATGGGGAGACCTGGGGTCAGGAGCCCCCAACTCCAGGTGCCTTTCTGCAGCCCAAAGCAAATGCCTAAACCTCATGCTGTGGGCACCAGTGAGACTCTGTGTGCAGGGCCTGGGGAAGGTGAGAGGCAGGAAGGTTTCAACCAGAGCATGAGAGAGGGTTTCTCCCTGCTTTTGCAGGCACATTTCTCCTAGGAAAACGCAGGCATTGCTCGCAGCAGTGACATCTCTGGTGGAGAAGGTCACGCAGGGACAGACAAGAGAGATCAGTAGACAGAGGGATCATGAAGAGGAGGCTCAAGTGAGTAAAGAGCTATCTGCTGCAATGGGGTGTCCCTCTCTCCTTCCACTTCCAGCAGCACCTAGAGGGACTTCTCCTGGCACCTCCCGTGGGAGGGACAGCAGCACACTTCTGAGTCTGTGGCCTTGGTCAGACAGTCCTTAACTGAAGGGGAAGTTGCTGATGACTCAGAATAAGATTTCCGCTTTGGACATAGGTGGCTGAAGACATAAGGATTTGTCCAACGTTCGGCTCTCCATTTTCAGACTGGCAAGCCTGTCCTACCCTCTCAGAGTACAGACACCAAGACCCTTTGCCCTGGGGGTTGATACCTATTCACTCCATCGCAGGTACTGCCTGACTCAGTTCCCACTTGACTCAGCCCCCGACTGATTAGTTGCACTGGGGACTTCTCACTGGCTTGGGCAGGAGTGCCTGTGCCGTATCACAGAGACCACTGAAATGCTGCTCAAAGCGGCTCCATTAATACCTGGCCTGCATTAGGCCTGCTGTATTTCCTTGCTTTCTTTCTGTACCTAAAACTGAACTTCTTTTCACTTCTCAGGGCTAGAGAGCCAGTCCAGCACAATGTGAACCAGCAACTGCCAGCTGTGCTGCCAAAGCGTTCTTGTGTTGAATAAAACCAAATCTCCAAATTGTTGTGCATCTGTCCTTGGCAAGGTGTGCATTGCTCTGCACTGAGCAATATGCGAGCTTTGCAGGGTCAGGAAAAGGACAGCTCAGAGACAGGGAATGTGTTTCAGTCCCTGCTCTGGGGGCAGTTTAAAGGGTCATTACGTAATTCTTCTGCTGGAGCCACATTCTTCGTGGTTTAGGGAAACTCCCTCTCTTTCCTGCTCCTTTGCCCCAGAGAGGGGAGGAGTCGAGAGCTGCAACTGCAGTAGTGCAGGAGGGACTGTGAGGCTGGCATGAAGAGTGTGTGCGTGGAGGTTTCTTCTCCCCATACCTTCCTCAGCAACTGAGCTCAAGGCGGAGCGGTGTCACTCGAGCTTGTGCAGGATGGGGCTTTCAGACCCAATGAAAAGGGTCTCTCCTCATGGCCTGTTCTGTGCCCCAGGAGAGAAGTAGAAGAAACATGAGCTTCTAATGGGAGTCAAGGCAATACAGATTGCCCTGCTCGGGGGCTAAAGTCCAGCTTCAGGAAGATAACCCAGGCTTGGAAAGGCTCTGGCCTCAAATAGCATGTCTTGTTTGACTGCAGCATCTACTTTGTCCCTAACATGACAGTCCTCGTGTAGCATCACATGGCAAAGTGTGGACATAGCTTTCCACAGCCTTATGGGTTCCCTTTTCTGGACAGCCAGCTGTGGAGCCTCCTCTGCTTGCCTCAATGCCTCTCTGCCTTGGGAGCGAAACAGAGGAACTGAGGGTGCCTCAGACTAACACCATGGAGTGCTGAGGAACACAAACATACCACTACCATAGGGAAGCTGCTTAACTAAATCAGCAGGTGTGTTACTGACACCACTGATCTGCAACTTCTCTGTGTTTGAAAGATGACGGAGCATCACTGGTATTCATCCTAGAAAGAGGTAAACTTAAGATTCGTGCAAGGCCAATAAACCTGCTGTTTTCATTCATCACCTGCCCAGCGTGCCGGGAGATGGTCTAGACAGTCAGAACAACAATCTAGAGGTAGAGATGGACATTACCAAACCGGATATACCTTTCACCATCAAATCATGCAGTGAAAGATCAGCTAACTTGTCAGCACTAACATCAGGAGCAATATGGATTTCCAGGTGGCAAGTGAGCTTAGTAGAACTCCCAAGGGGTAGGAGTGCACTACAGGCAGACTTGAGCGGCTGATTTCTGAGCAACAACCAGAAAAGTCCTGTCACACTCCATCTCTCAGCCATGCAGAACTGAAGACAGAGAGGTAAGCAGGGTCCTCACATGTTTCTCCCCATGCTTTGATGTAAGCATCAACATTTAATAGGCTTAAAAGTTCACCTGGTAACAGTACCCGTGTGGCCGTGTGCACGTTCTTGCTACAGATGAAATGGTAGGCAATGATGGAGAATACATAGGAACAGAAGAAAATGATGGGAAAAGAATGATAGGGAATATACTGGGAATAGGCAGGAATGATGGAGAAATCAGAGAGTAGAAATTATGGGGAAAAGAAGGCAATGATAGGGAACAGATGGCATAATAGGGAATGGCAGTGAATAGATGGGGAACAGAGACAGAAGTGCATCTGCTTAAAGCAAAGATAGACTTTATTTTGCTATTCCATGCCCCCCACCAACAGGCTGTTCAACATCTATAAACAATAAATAGATGTGCTCTCAAAGTGTTTAATGACCCTCAGTCTTACTTAAAACATAAAAAACTATGGCACAAAAGAGCAGGCTGAAAGAAAGACAATTCTAAATCCACTACTCTGTCTTTCTGGTTCTCACTCTACAGAGATGGCACATGTTTGTTCATTTTCTTCTCTAGATTATTAAGCCCCAACAAAAAACCCTTTAAAGAAATAAGAATTTTAAAATCAAAATACCAAGAATCACCATCCTGAAGCAACTGCTCCTTCCCTACCCACTCCTGTTCCCTATAACTTCCCTTCAAAGCAACAAATCCAAAGCAAGCGAGAATCCCTTGATACGGCACATGGCACTCAATAAGAGATTTCTGTGGGGCAGGAACTGTTTATCATGGAAAGTTCTCAAGTAGGTTAATAGCAAACTCTCTGCACGAGAAGGCAATGACAAGGACATTATTTCTGAATCTTTCTGTATGAATCTGTTTGAATCTTTTCTATAGCAAAATATTGACCTGAGTAACTTTTTTCTAACTCCAAATCTCCGTTCCCCACCCTCCCCCCAAGAAGAGCTTTAACGCTCCTCTCTGTTTTGCTTTTGCATGCAAGGTTTCTGTGGAGCTGGTTGTGGTAATCATATAACCACAGAATCACAGAATTGTTGAGGTTGGAAGGACCCTCTAGGAGTCTGTAGTCCATCCCCCTGACTCAAAGCAGGGTCAGCGAGAGCTCAGGACCTTGTCCAGTTGGGCTTTGAATATCTCCAGGAATGGAGACTCCATGGCCTCTCTGGGCAACCTCTTCCCATGTTTGATCACCCTCACAGGAAAAAAAGATTTTTATTATGTTCAAGTGGAATTTCCTGTCTTTCAATTCCTGCCCATTGCTTCTTGTCCTGCCACTGGGTGCTACTGAGAAGAGTGAGGCTCCAGCTTGTTTACTCCCTCCCATCAGGTATTTATACACATTGATAAGATCCCCCTGGGCCTTCTCAGAGCTAAACAATCCCAGATCTCTCAGCCTCTCCTTGCACGAGAGATGCTCCAGTTCCTTAATCCTCTTTGTGGTCCTTCGCTGGGCTTGCTCCAGTAGCTCCATGTCTGTCTTGTACTGTGGAGCCCAGAACTGGACACAGCACTTCAGATGTGGTCTGACCTGTGCTGAATAGAGGGGAAGGATCACCTCCATTGGCCTGCTGGCAACGCTCTTTCTAATGCTGCCCACGATGCTGTTGGCCTGCTTTGCTGCAAAGGCACATTGCTGGTCATGTTCAGCTTGTTGTCCACCAGGACCCTCAAGTCATTTTCTGCAAAGTTGCTCTTCAGCAGGTTGGCCCCCAGCATGTACTGGACTTCTGGACTCCTCTTCTCTCCAGGGCTGCATCCCATGGGTTTCTTCCAAGCAGGGCCCTGAACAGGCCAGAGTCTGCACTCCTGAAGCCTAGGGTTGTGATCCTGCTTTGCCTTGCTCCTTCCTTGCAGGATCCTGAACTCCATCATCCTGTGGTTGCTGTTGCCAAGGCTGCCCACAGCTTCCACATCTCTGACCAGTCCTGCCTTGTTTGTAAGTACAAGGTCTAGCAGACTGCCTCTCCTCGCTGGCTCCTCAATCACCTGAGTCAGGAAGTTGTCACTGATGCACTCCAGGAACCTCTTGGCTTGCTTGTGCCCTGCTGTGTTGTTCCTGCGGCAGATATCAGGGTAGTTAAAGTCCCCCATGAGGACCAGGGCCGGTGAACATGAGGCTTCTTCCAGTTTTCTGAAGAAGGCTTCATCTGCTCCACAGAATCACAGAATGATAGAGGTTGGAAGGCACCTCTGGAGATCATCTAGTCCAACACCCCCCCCTCGCCCGCTCAAGCAGGGTCACCTACAGCACGTTACCCAGGACCCTGTCCACACAGCTTTTGAACATCTCCAAGGATGGGGAATTCACAGCCTTTCTGGGCTACCTGTTCCAGTGCTCAGTCACCCTCACAGGAAAGAAGTTTCTCCTTATGTCCTGACGGAACTTCCTGTGTTTCCATTTGTGCCTGTTGACTCTTGTCCTATCACTGGACACCACTGAAAAGAGTCTGGTCCCACCCTCCTGACACCCTCCCTTCAGATATTTAAACACATTCATAAGATTCCCCCTCTGTCTTCTCTTCTCCAGGCTCAACAGGCACAGCTCTCTCAGCCTTTCTTCCTATAAGACACACTCTAGTCCCTTCACCATCTTAGTAGCCCTTCGTTGCGCTTGCTCCAGTAGCTCCATGTCTCTCTTGTATTGGAGAGCCCAGAACTGGATACGGTACTCCAGATGCAGCCTCACCAGCGCTGAGTAGAGGGGGAGGGTTACCTCCCTCCACCTGCAGGCAATGCTCTTCCTAATGCAGACCATGATGCTGTTGGCCTCTTTTTCTGCAAAGGCACACTGCTGGCTCTTGTTCCACTTGCTGTCCACCAGGAACTGCCAGGTCCTTCTCTGCAGAGCTGCTTTGCAGCACATCAGGCCCCAGCCTCTACTGGTGCCTGGGGTTATTCCTCCCCAGGGGCAGGACTCTGCATTTCCCTTTGTTGGACGTCATGAGGTTCCCCTCTGCCCATCTGTCCAGCCTCTCGAGGTCCCTCTGAATGGCAGCGCAGCCCTCTGGTGTATCATCCTCTCCTCTCCATCATCAGCAAAGTTGCTGAGGGTGCCCTCTGTCCCTTCATCCAGGTCTCTGATGACTAAGTTGAACAGGATTGGAGCCAGTATTGACCCCTGGGGGAACACCACTAGCTACAGGGCTCCAGCTAGACTTTGCGACACTCATCACAACCCTCTGAGCTCTGCCTTTCAGCCAGCTTTCAGTCCACCTCACTGTGCTCATCTCACCCCTACTGCATCAGCTTGCCTAGAGGATGTTACGAGAGACAGTATCCAAAGCCTTCCTGAAGTCAAGGGAGACGACATCCCCTGCTCTGCCCTCATCTCCCCAGCCAGTCATTCCATCACAGAAGGCCATCAGATTGGCTAAGCATGCTTTCCCCTTGTGAACTGGCATCCCCTTGTGCTGACATCTCCCAATCACCTTCTTGTCCTTCATATGCTTGGAGATGGTATCCACAATGAGCTGCTCCATCACCTTCCCAGGGATCATGTTGGGTCCCTGGGCCCTCCTTCTTGCCCTTTTTGAAGATTGGAGTGACATTTGCTTTCTTCCAGTCCTCAGGTACCTCTCTTGCTCTCCATGTCCTTTCAAAGATGGTTGAGAGTGGCCTTGCAATGACATTGGCCAGCTCCCTCAGCACTCATGGGTGAATCCCATCAAGGCCCATGGACCTGTGGATGTCAAGTTTGGTTAAATGATCTCTAACCTGAGCCTCCTTATCCAAGTCTTCCTTTCTCCAGACTTTCTCCCTTGTCTCCAGGGTTTGGGATTCCTCAGGGCTGGTCTTAGCAGTGAAGACTGAAGCAAGAAATACATTCAGTATCTTTGCCTTCTCTCTGCTTCTTCCTGATCAGGTGGTCTGTAGCAGACACTCACAACAACATTGCCTATATTGGTCTGCCCATTAATCCTGACCCATAAGCTCTCAGCTGGCTCATCTCCCTTCTGTAGGCAGGGCTTCATGCATTCCAGTTGTCGTCTCACATAGAGGGCAACTCCCTCCCCTCACTTTCCCAGCCTGTCCTTCCTAAACAGCCTGTATTCATCCATTGTAGCGCTCTAGTTGTATGAGCTATCCCACCACGTCCTGATGATCCCAATGAGAACATAGCCCTGTAACTGCAT
The DNA here is from genome assembly GCF_036370855.1 of Dromaius novaehollandiae. Classification (NCBI taxonomy): domain Eukaryota; kingdom Metazoa; phylum Chordata; class Aves; order Casuariiformes; family Dromaiidae; genus Dromaius; species Dromaius novaehollandiae. The sequence goes on from NC_088117.1 coordinate 874,127, forward strand.
GCACACCTAATTCCTCCTGTTTGTTCCTTATGCTGCATGCATTAGTGTAAAGTTCCTTCTGAGAGGCACTCAGTTCAACCTACTTCCCAGGAAAAGGATAAGAGCTTCCCCCGCAATGCTGTCCTTTTTGTACTTTCTTACTTATGTGTGTGCACTTGGGGTGAACCTCATTCTGCCCTGTTCTGTTAATTTTGAGGATTCTCATCTACACCACCCTGCAGCTTTTGCTTGCCAACCCAGTCCAGCACTTTCCCACTTGACTGTGGGTTGTCATCTCCCTCCCCCATCTTTCCTAGTTTTCTCACCAGGTTGGTCAGTCTGTTGGCAGAGATGGAAAACATCTTTGCAGGTGGATTCCATCTCTTCTTATCAGTCCTCAATTCTCAAAAAGGGTCCTGTGGTTTCAAAGCCAAATCCCTGTCATCAACACAGCTGCATAACCAGGTGCTGAATGTCAGGATCCATCCACTCTTCCTTAAGCCTCTTCCCTTCACTAGTAGTATCAAGGAGAAAACCACCTAGCCCCCCATGACCTCACTCCTCCCCCCCCCCCAGAGCCATGTAGTCACTCTTGGTACATTCAAAGACTCCTGATAGGATCATCAGTTTGCATGTGAATGAGCAGAAAGGGGTAATAGTCCAAGGACTGGACAAGCCTCAGCAACCTCTCTACAGCATCCCAGATCTGAGCCCCCAGCAAGCAGCGAACCTCCCTAGACAGCAAGTCTGTTTTGCAGATGGGCCCTCCGTCCCCCACGGGAGGGAATATATGTAATGAAGTTCAATTATGGGCCATACTGGTTTAAAAATAAATATACATTGCATTAGACCAGTAAAACCAATGGGGAGTTTGATACATTTTTAATAGTAAATATATCTACTTAATACCTAACTTGTATGTACCCCCCATTCCCAGGTTGGTTTCAATGAATCTAGTAGAATTACCTGTCCTTTAGCTCATATGTAGCATCTTGGAAAGACTTTGGCTTTAGTTTCTCAAAACTTGTCAGATTAGGTCATTTTTAACCTCACTAGAAGTGGAGTACAAGGCAGAATGTATACAATCCTATAAAAATGTTGCCCATACAATAGTAGGTGTGACTTGAAACAAGTTAGTCATCCTTCCTGTGATGCTGTCTTCCACCCTTCCTAACTTTACTTTTTCTTCTCTTTCGCCTTTCATCTTTCTCTTCTTTTTTCCCCCTTTTTGCCAATGGCATCCTTTTTGCATGCCGCACTGCTTGCATCCAGAGGTGCTTGACCTCTACTCTTCTCTGCAAAATAAACCACCATATTTGTGTAGGTGACCTTTGTTTTCCTAGGAACAATAAACTAGATATAGGTACAAGACTTAAAATGTTCCTATTGTGGCTCAGTTTATCAAGTGTGATGTCAACAGACAGACCAACTCTATCTTGGACAGCAGTGGCTACCTACTTACCTACCTATAACTTCCTAGACAACAATGACCACATACAGGAGTGTAAGGGATACTTGTTTCTTCTTGTAAATACATTTAAGAGTGTCTTAATACTGTGGTTAAAGCTGACTATTAGTTACTTCAGGACTCAATTAACCATTGAGAGTTTTTCTCCTAGGGCACAAAATAAATGCTAATTACACTGCCATCAAGTCAAAAGGAAGAGGACGAGGGAGAAAAAGTAAAGAGAAAAGAGAAAGGAACTGAAAAGGAAAGGTCCTGAAAAGGTGGGGTGAGGGGAAGTTCAGAGGTTCTCAGAGTAACAGACTGAACTGCTCAAACTGATCTGAGTTGGGGAATTTCAGGTCATTTTCGATGAAAGACAACCATGGGAGAGGAAAAAGAAATAAAACAACCCCCACACCTCCCCTAAAAATCCCTGGCACCTTAAAATTAAAAAAGAAGGAAGACACTGGTTAAAAAGAAAAGTTTATTACCAAGAAAAAATCTTGGTACATGAACACACTCACACTTGTTCCACGAATTCTGAAAAATGTTTCCTAGCTGTACTGCTGACTTTATGCTGAAAAACGGACTTAAATTGTACATTACATAACAGTGCCCTGACGGTTCGGTCACAGAGCTTCTGTACTGCTCCACTGAATGCAACACAACAGGCATATGCACAGCTTCAAGAGGACGACACAACTGTGCTTGAAAGGGTGTCACCCAGAACTGCCAAAAACCAGGAACTAAGGAGGAGCAGTGAGAAGACTGAAGAGAGACAGTAAGGCCTCTTAAATTTACTGCTATGCCTTCTGAATAGATACAGGGCATAAAAGATGCCAAGAACAGATTCAGCAGTTTAAAAAAATGTTTCACAGATTATCTGGATAACCTTCTGATGGTACTTATATAATACATACCTTGGGGTTAATTAAAAAAAGAGCTTTTAGAGCTCTGTTTTTGCTTAGAAGCAGCTCTAGAAACAGTTGTTTCTCACTCCATTTATCTCCAACAGCTTTACAGGAGCTGCAGTGGAAGTTCCCAAGAAACTGGACCTCTATTAAAGGCCCTCCACACAGATTTTTTTTTTAATCAAGTAAACATTTGGTTAATACAGGAATAACCATGTGCCTTTACTAGTCATGATATAAATCCCTAGTCTAAATAAGCTTGCGTATTCTGCCAGCTGTAATCATTGCAGAAACTTAACACAGCTTTTGGACAGATAACAGATCAGAAATCTAATCTGTCATCCCCACACCAAATGAAACATATTAATTGACCTTCCCTCAAGCTCAGACTGTCTTGGCCATAGATTTAGATACTAGATCATCTTGAGCAGCAATAAAACAATATGGAAAGACACTGTGGAATACACAGTAGACAAGATATTATGAACAATTAAAAGGGATTATACACTTCTACAGAAATACATGCATTAGTGTGAGAAAGCTGCTGAAGAGGCGGGGGAATTACTTAACATATTTACCAAAAAACCCCAGTAGTTGGAGAATACTTTATACAGGTCAGAAATTTACAAAGATTTAATACTTATATATTAAAAGAGTAAAAATAAGAATCTGATCTTTATAAACTATTCTGTGGGTTTTCAGGTTTGTTTGATCATTTTTTCTTCAACAAAGGAGCCTGACAGCATTTCAGGGCTCTGTTGTTAGCACTGTTTAGCTGGAATGACTTGACCAGCTTTCTGAGCTTTGACACTTAGGAAAAAACCCACAACCAAAACATTATAGGGCATTTAAACAGTGTTGGAAGGATCTTCTGGATGTTATTTTTGATGCGAAAAGTAGAGGTAAAGAGTACACTAGCAAGTTCTTGCAGTCCCTGCTCTCTGGAAAAGTCTTTTTTAACTGATGGACTGGAAGTGGTCTATCCACCACTAAAGTCTATCTACCAAACCAGTGTGTAGTGTGTAGCTGCTATACTTCACAGTATATTCAGGACTGTTTTTCTACATCTCCTTCAAAATACTTTCAAAAACATATTAAGTCTGCTGACAGAGATGGTTCCAGTGTGTAGCATCTAGGTCACCATTTCAAGTGTCCCCAGGCTGACAGAAGGCCAAAACTATCAATCTGTTACTCTGTGATATGATAATGACCATTCGCACTTCACAGATACAACATGTCTAAACTGGGCCTGTCCTTTCTATCTCCTTCCATTCCTTCTATCGCCTTTCTGTATGCTTTTCTGTCTTTCTGCTCCCTTAGGTGTTCAATTTCTTTCTAGTCCCTGCATTGTGTATCATTCTCTTCTACTCCCTGTCATTCCCATCTATTCAGAACTATTCCTCATAATTTCTTTCTATTCCTAGCTATTCCTTACTATACCCCCTTCTATTCTGCATCTATTCCCTGCAATTTCCTATTATTCCATCTGTTCCCCATCATTTCTACTCCCTAATTTCCCCCATCATTCCCATCTATTCCCAGTATATTCCCTATCATTCTCTATTTCCCATTATTTCCTTCTCTTCCCACGTATTCTCCACCATTGCCTTCCATCTGTAGCAAGAATGTGCACATGGGCTGTATAGTTATCATTAGCCAGTGAACTTTTAACTGTGTTATTTTGGTGCATCCCTTGCAGCCAAGGACGCCCCTGTTTTGCATAACTGGTCACCAGATGGTCTGGCAGGGTTCATATGCTTGGAGATGGTGTCCAAGAGAAGCTGCTCCAACAAAACAGTTCAAACAGCCCATCATAACATTTTTTAAGAACAAAAGCTTTCCATTAATTTTAAATAATCATTTTCTTCAATGTCAGTTTTCTTTTTTCTTTTTTCTTTTTCTTTTTTTTTTTTTTTTTTTTTTTGTTCATGTAAACAAAAGTGAGGAACTAGAACTCCAGAAAACAGGAAGAGTTTTGAAGAGGAAGATATGGATGGCAGCTGTTAACAGTCACAATTCAGCAGTGAAGACTCAACACCTCACTCACCCAAGCTCTAACTACTGAGTTGCTCAGATGTTCAAAAGCAAAAGGGAAGGACAATGCCATTTAAGCAGTAAGTGCTTCTGCCAGGCTCTATCTTTAGAAGCTCAGTCTTTCATTTTGGTTTCAAGAAAATAAATAGCATGACTTGAAATACACACATCAAGGATTCTTTCATCTGTCAGTAGTTCCAGAATGGATTAACCATTGAAAACAATTTGACTAAGGAACACCTTGTGAGCAAAGACATTTTCACTGGAAGGTATGTATATATTGATTTCATTAGTCAAACAAGCTCAAATGCCTCATTGGTCTAGGAGTTTTATCAGATATCTGATCCTTTCATATTTTAGGAAAATTCCTAATCTTTTCTCAAGTCAAATCTTTTAACATAAATAAGCAATATATTGCCATTAAAGTGGTAAAATCTCTGCTGTTTGTGGGTTGGGCTATAATTTATCAGATCCGACCTGTGCCCTTCAGCTTTATTTGCTGCTTCTGCAGCATCTATCAAGGCACATTCTGCTCCGAACATGTTTTTTTATTATCACTTCATTATTCTTCTCTATCACTTTGAGGATGATGCAAAAATTAAGCTGAGTGGAGTAGCTGCTACTTTGTCTCCATTCCAGTGTCCTGCTTTGACTGGCCCATGATGGTTGCTTAGAGAAGTCAGCATGCCTGTCAGGGTGCAGGACAGTCAGCAACACACTGTGTGCTTAAAGACAGAGTCTGACCGAACTCAAGCTGGTTGGTTACCCTTCTGTGGCATGCACCGTGCCGTTTTTCCAGAAGCCTCTACCATTCCCCCAGATCATTTTTATTGTTTTCTAGTGGTTCCGATTCACAGTCTTCAGGACTTCCCTTTCTAAGTCTGTTCCCATTTCCATCCCAAACATATGAAAAAATAGTAGTAAAAACAGAGTGTTCTGTATACACGTGTTGCAGTTCTCATACATCAAATGCTGTAAAAGCAGAAGTGTGTAAGTGGGTGAAAGGTAGCTTCCAGAAAAGAGTGAAACTCAAAAGCTTTAATTATATGCAGGAGTGTAACAAAACTTTATGAAAGGAACAGGAAGAAGAAAAAGCACTTGATTAAGGTGCAAGGGAAATCTCCCGTTATTAAGAACAGTTTCATTTATTCCCATATAATCTGGGAAGTACACCACTGATATCTTATCTTGGGAAAACCGCTAGAAGATGTTTAGAACCCATACTGATAAGCATGTATGCTTCATATAAATCATCTCCAGTTGGACAGGCCTCACTCCCTTCACAGGTTTTACAAGTACCCAGATTTAAAAGACCCATCCTGGACCGACTTTTTAGTGGCTGGACAGCCACTAAAAGACAGATCAGCCTCAGAATGGCAGCAGTTCCTTATTTATCTTCACATTTCAGATTCCTCATTGTGGCTCATATGCGAGCATCTCATATGGTGACAGCACTTTAATTTCTTGTATAAATCCACTATGCCAGTCTTCTACTGCTGTGTAGTGTGTGCATGTGTATAACGTGTATAATGTCCTTTTTTTTGTCAATGACAAATGCTGCAGTTTACCTGAACCACAGTAGGGTGGTATCAATGATTCAATGCACAAAGGTCAGAAATCTCATAGATTTCTATTCTAATATGCAGATAGAGGTAAAGTTTGTACTGAAAGCCCCGTTCCTCCTAGCTTGTTAGATGTATTGAGGTTCTTCAGCTTGGAAAGTTGTATATTTATGATTTCAGTAATGAACATTAGTCTTCAGGAGCATCTTCCTTTTGTTCTGTGCTCACCTGAAAGATTCTTCTCTCTTGAAACTGACTGTAATGACACATTAGTAGCTCTCTTAAAGCTGATGGTTTTACAGACACAGCTATTCAAGGGAATAACTGAATTTTTTTTGTTTAAATTGTAACCAAAACACATTTTACTGAGCCATTACAAGGAAGACATTCCAGCTCAGTAAAACATGCACAAACAACTGTACACACATACTAGTGACTGTCAGACCTACCCAGCAATCCCGAACACTCATGCCTATGCCGCTCCTTCCAGGATTTCCTTCTGCAAGCTTCACTGCAAGTGAAGATTTCATGGCAATGAATGCAAGATGTCAGCTGAACACCAACAGAACGTCCGCACTGATAGCAGTATTTAAAAAACGGTGTCCTAGAACAAAGGCAGTTATAAAAAAAAAGCACAATATTGTTTGTTTGAAGTTTTTTCTTAGTCTGACAACGTTTGTTCATCACAGTAAAATTATATCAAAATGGCTCACAATATAGAAATATAAATGTCGTAATATTCACGGATAAAGAAACAGGAGACCCTGCAGCTTATCCTAGGAGTATTTGGGGACCGGGCTGCACACCAGCCCCTAGAAAAGTCAAACGTCCTAGTGAGGAACACTCCCAAGCCTTTACCAAATCAACATCTGCATCCTAGTGCATGGTGTGCTTCAGTTTGCTCGTAACAACCGAGTCTGGAGGTATTCACTTTCAAACTGGCAGGCAGGGCAGACAATATGCGGCCAGAAATAAAGCCAAGCAGGCAGACTTAAAAAAACTGACAGAACCTACTGGAATATTGCAGAGGCAAACAGGGCTACAGCCAGGTCCCTGCAACACAGCAAAGCTGGAAGAAGCAGCAAAGAGTGCTTAGGCAAAGATTTTCAGTGGGACTGGGAAGTAGAATGTTACTAAGTGCAAATTGGCCTATGTACCTATATCCTTTTCAGAGCATTTAAGAATCCCTTACAGCACCGATTTCCCTAATGTGGTCTGAGCCAAATTGTTCTGCACTTATGAAATTTGACCACAACATAAAGCCAAAGGTGATTTCATGCAATAGATTCATTCATGTGTTAGTATAATTTTAAAGAGCTAAGAGGCATCAGAGGCAACACTGGATGCATTACACTTAACACCAAATCAGATTTTGTAGCATTCTAGTCATGTGACATGGATTCCATTAAATGCCTTGCTAAGGGAGGTAGCAGGCAATGACCCAGACAACTCCTGTCAGTATCCAGTCAAAGCACAGCCACAGTCCAACAGAGGTCTTTACAAAAACAATTCATCCAACTTGAATTGGAAACTGCAGCAACTTTTCTGCAGAGTCCCCAGAAGAGAAAAAGACCAAGGATCAGTTCCCTGAGAGTAACAAATGTTCTATGAGAGGATAGCTACAGTGTGGGCACAGTGGTAGTCAGCAGAGGATAAGCCACAGCTAAATAGGAACAATGATATCAAGGAACTCCAGTTACTGTACAGATAAGCTGGTAAATTGTTCCCATCCTTCCATGGAGCCAAGAACAGAGGGTGGCAAACAAGGAGCTTGGGTAGAATCAGGCCTTTGCAGGGAAAGAGTTTCAGGAGAGAGTGGCAGGATCCCTGAAATAATAAGTTGTCTACCAGTTGCTGTCTCCTTTGGCTGTAAATTTAAAGGCCTGTCCAATTACAAATCATAACCTTGCATATTTGCCTAGGGCTGTATGTTGAGAACATGATACAAGTCTTGCATTTGGAAGTTTATGGGAAATTCCCATTCTTGGGCTATAGTGACCAGACAGGCAGCTGTTGAAACTAATTGAGAAAACAAAACTTGCACAATTCTGGCAAAGGAAATGGCTAGCAATTTTCACTGAGATCTCATCTCTGCCTGCAAGTCATCCCTAACATCTATTTGTAAAACGTTTGTGTGCTGCTTTAACCTTCCAGATTTCATTTTAGTTCTTGGTTTACATTCTTCCGGCTATTTCTGCATCTTATGCTACTGTTGATCCATTTTGGTTCAGCAGAAATACTACCTCACAACTTATGCCCGCGAAAAGTGCCTCAGTTCCTGACCATGATTCAAATTCTCACTTGATTCAAATACTGAGACAAAGTTCAGGATGATGAGAGTGCCTTGCTCAGAAGAAACTGATGACAGAGTACAGTATCCTTGAGCCAACTATTTCCTCCGTAACTCAAACCGCTGAGAATGCTACAATTCCAAGACTAATGTTCAAACTCTAGAAGTCTTTCCTGATTTAGAGACCAGAAATGCAAGCCACAAAACTTGTCTGTGTCCATTTCTTAGTATTTGTAAGCTACCCTAAGCCACTGATGTCATGAATTAGCTTAAGATACCAGGCCACACTGCTTATCACGAGAAGACTGAATATTATGCAGACTCTCCTGGCAGAGTCTGAAGCTGAAAAGGAATGATGTGATCAGAACAGAGGAAGAAGCTGTCTGTAGCTGACAAGACTGGACACACTAAAGAGGAAACAATTAGAAAAGAAAAAACATGGTAGGGTGACATTAAGCCTGGTGAGGAAAAAACAGGACATAATATTTTTGGCTAAGAACAGTCAACACTTGCATGCAGTGTCTTCCACCTACCTCACTTCTTTCGCATGATGGCTCCCCGATTTCTTCTTTGAAGCAGATGTACGAATATTTGAATCCACTACACCAACATAAAGAAGGGGGGAAAAAAAATCAGCATTCCTACTTAGGATCTGAGAATTAGAATACTAGTCACAAGACACCTTTCCTTAAAACTCTGCTTAGCCACAGGACAGTTGTTGATCAACTGGGCAAACATAATCAATATGATGATGTGTATCAGACACACTAAAACAACATCCTTCTTGAAAGTAAGATTATGAAAAATGTGAGACATAATAGTTCTAGGTAACATTGCCTTCTACTCCTCATTTGGATATTTTTCACAGTGAATATATGAAACATTTTTCAGATTATAGTGGTATTGGGAGATCTAGAGTCTAAGCCTGGCTTCACCACGTATTTGAGCACTACTCAGGAAGTCATTCAAATGACCTTAATTTACATATTTATTGTCACCACTCTAGGAGTAGAAGAGCATTAATACAGTGGGAATCCCAGGAAAGGACCTGGGAGCAAGTTACCACGGGGAATGGACATATGCTAGCTGTCCACAGTCACCATTGAATGCACACTGCTACCTGCACCAAATACAAAGCAATTCAACGGTCCATCTGTGAAAGAGGAACAAGCTCACTCAATTACTCCATAACACGTGGTAACAGATCTTGTATAGGAATTCACGAGGAAGCAGTGCATAGGCACTAAGCCTATATTCAAAATTTCCTTCACAGTGACTTGTTCATTCTCTTTAACGTTTGTAGAACCCCTACATCTCCTCACTGCTTATGTAGGACTGGTTTTGAGAAAGAGCTATCCTTTCAGACAACAATACTGGAACTAATAACAGTAAATTTCCTCTCCACACCAGGCAGTGCCACCCTTAAGCTTGAACTAACATTTCTTGGATCTTCGCAGCTCTTCCTGATTCCATTCTTTCTCTTTCAGGATGACACGCTCACGGAGCTTCCCAGTAATGTGTTCCATCAGTGATTGGCGTTTTTGAAAAATCTCCCGCTCAGATGCTGTCAGTACATGGTATGGTGTGTGAGCAATTCTCCTATCCTGCAACACACCAGGAGTTAATACGCTAATGTATGGGAGAACAAATCTAACAAGTAAGTGTTTCAAGTCAAACCAGTCTAAAAGCACAGTATCATCCCTGCTTAATCCTGGCACAGGAGATGTCCATATTAAACAGTCTAGTTGTTCCGATTATCTGTTCAGTGAGTGCTCAACAAGTTAACTAAAACAATTTTTCTTCAAGGGAGAAGCTGCCGTCATTTTGCAGGGCTCTCCTCCTCTCCCAGCACTTCTGGCAACACAGGAAAGCTTCCTGAAAATGGAAAGACTGCTAGAGGGCACTGTTTGGCCACTATTAAGTTTCTCTGTTTCCCACACTGCTCCCTATTAGTGCCAGCAAGGAGCATATTAAACCCAAGATGCAAAAGCCTAAGGCAGACCAGAGCAAGACAGGAAAGAAGTAAGATACCTGGAGTATGCTGACCAAGGCTGGCCAGTGATTACAACTGCTAATTGTTTAAATTGCATTTCCTATTTGAGGATCAGTTGCGATTGCAAGCCAAAGAATAACAATTTTACTATCTACACGGAACACTGCAGCGGGATGCAGAAAACCACATTAGCTCCAAGTAGGCTGCTCTGCCAGTGAGATGCAGTGATGGATCCCACAGTCACAGGACTGTAGTAGCAATGAGCTGTACCCCACCTTAGGAATGGAGGTACCATGTTGCACTTTCTCAAGTAGCTTGAATGTGGCTGCTCTACTGCAAGGTGCCCAAGACTCACCATTACTTTTGTTCTTTTCAGAACATCTACTGTTTATGTCCCAGAGGCAAGCAATCTGCAGTATAACTTGGCTTTCCTTCCCATCCCTGCAGTTTCCTAGTTTAATATATTAAGTAATTCTCTATCTATTTTTTGCATTATTCAACAAATGATTCTCTCAAGAACCAAACCACTTAATCTCTGACGCTGCTAAGAAACAAAGATTCTTTGTCATGTAAACTTTCTTATTCACAATAAAGCTACCAAAAAAAGTTACTTATATGACCCAAAGGCAGATTCATTTCTAATTAGAAACTGTTACAGCATCGCAGACCATTTCAAAATTTTTTTTAAACAAATATATCCCCCGCCCCCCCCCCCAAAAAAAAAAACTGGGCAGAAAATTCTTAGTTATACTTCATAGGAAGATTCTTTTTATAAGGGGTTAAATAATGATTAAGGATGACTTTAATAAGTGGTTAACCCTTTATTTTGAAGTTTGACTGATCAGTAATTTATTATCATAGCTTATAACATACCTAAATTTATTATCTACTATACATATATATATCTCATAACAGCTTTTCCTGTTTTGATTGTAGCCTCATGGAAACGCACGTTACTTCCGTTTTTAATGGCTGGATGTAGAATTACAGCTAACTCTTTACAAACCAATTATGAACAGAATCTTACTATAAAATGTGACAACAAGGATTGCCTTCACAGGCAAAACTACTAGAGGTATTCAGTCTTCGGGTGGTTATAAGTTTGGCAGCAAATGAAATGAGTCTCAAGACAAATGAAGGGAAAAGTAAATTTTCAGTGAAAGCTTCTGAAGAAGGCCCTAGACAAATCCTAAGGACACAAAAGGCTGTTTGTTCTGATGAATGCAAAGAACACGGTATCTTCAGTTACGGGAACTGAAGTCATACCTGAAAATATTCAAAATAGGCATAGTCGACAGCTGTTCCCACTGCTTTTTGCTGTCCTTCCCTAAGAGTAACTGGTGCAAGGATATCCGCGCCAGCTTCAAGCAGCTTATCAACCTGAAAAAAGAAAGCAAAACATTTGACATCCAGCTTTCTAACTATACTGTGTCCATGCCACAGTTAGAGACAGGGCTGAATATCAGAGCTTAACCTCGATTTGTGTGGCTACTCTGTGTACCAAATTGTGCATTTCTTCTGCCACTGGAGAGCCGTTGATGGACTGTTAAATCTACATGTGTTTTGTAAATAAAACCTCCTTGGAGGCATTTGCTATTTGTTTCTGGATATCTCACAACCTAATCTTGCAGCAACAGATGAAGCACGGACAACTAGTGACGCGGGGTAGAACAGAACCCGGCTGGAGAAATCACCTCCTCTCCTAGTGCTCCTCAACTGCAGTTTTCCTCCCCTCCATTCTCAATGAGGTCAGCTCTGTGCTTTATGGGACGAGGGAAAAATGTCCAGTTTTCACAAGGCCAAATGCTTCCATTGAGCTCATCATAGGTGAGAAAGTGCACTTTATCAACTACTTTATATAGCACAATCAAATGCAATGCATCTTTCTTCATGTGGATGCCAGCTGTGTTTACAAACAAGGTAACAGTCAGATCTGACAGGGCCATGGGCAACCCCCCATCTGCTTTAAATGCAGTGTTTCCTCTTCTACACAAGGAGGTTGCCATCACCTTCACTCAAACATGAAAACGAATTTCCTTACAAAACCTCTATTCCTTAGGAGACAAACAAATAGCATTGGGAAGAGACACAAATGAATTGTTCTGCAAAAAAAAAAAAAAAAAAAAAAATCAGCTTGCCCATTAAAGAGAAATGGAACTCAACACACCTGATAAAAATTACTGCTTTTCCTGAAGTTAAAAACAACAAAAAAAAAACCCACATTTCTCTCACCAAAGCAATCCTCTGTGCTTTTGTTCTCTTCTGTTCATATGTGGTACTGACAGCTGTACAGAGGGCACTTCTTACTGCTCTGCTTAATGGCAGATTTGGATCAGCCCCATGTTTGAGGAGTTCGACCACTGCCTGCAAATGCAACAGATAATTGCTGGAGATGCATTTTGACAGTTCCACAGCAGAAAAGCGATACCCCAGCCAGACCAAGATGCTATAGGGTAGGTTTCATAAAATATACTAAAACCACCTATGTTTTACCATAAAGATAAGGATTAGAGAGGTTGAACATTTATGGTCTATTAGATCATCACTCCATTGAATGTTAGCCTCTGAGAGGGGCAGGAGAAGCAGTAGAATGTGTTGGATATGGGACTTTCCATTCCGTGGGAAGTCCTGAAATTTCATCTTTTCTGTACAAACAAATCAAAGATGCAGTAAACTCCTTTTTCCAGAAAAATACCTAAATTGTCTTTTAAAAGAAACAAAGATAACATAAGGAAAAATGTTCTGGTTCAAACATTTGATACAGAATCTATTTTCTACTGTATTTGGCTGCATCCATTTCTACTGTATCTACTTCCGCAGTCCATCCTGTAGCTCCCTATTATATTGTATCCAGATGACTGATAACTTTCTACTGAAATAAATATAGCTAGAAAGTAACAATACACAGTAGATCTTTTCCATTATGATCTACCATTAATCCTAACACACAGTATAAAACTTGCAGTGACAGAACGAGAGGTAAAATTTTGATTTCATCAGTAACACTGAAAGTGGCTTCCCCTCGCTTTGTTCACATCTGCATTTCCAAGACAATGCCTGACTGAATTATTAGCGTGCTTTTACACAGGAGAAAGTAACCCGAGAAACAGAAATTAGACCCAAACCCTGCCCCTATCAGCTTATTACCTGAACCACTAGGCTACACAGTCACGCTTGCTCCCTTCCAATTGTTCTTCCCCTGGCCTTGTGCTGGCTGGTTGCCTGCACAACGGCTGAGCTTAGTGGGCAGCCTGGGTGCAACTCTTACCCCCTCACTCTCCTCCCTTGTTTTCCACAAAGAAGATGAACCAGGAGCCTGGAGCTGTATTCCAAGAGGAGCAGAGCACTGCAGACACACCACTTTGTCACCATTACCTGTTTTGCTTGTACACTTTCTCTCGCAGCATGCTGGCTGCTGTGGACCCACTCTTAAGGGCCTTGTCTGAGCAGAAGGCAGGCCATTCCCTGCTCAGGGAAGGTAGGTGCTGACTTCACATATTGCACTCTACTGTGTGAGCTGTAAGCCTCCTCTGTGGAGTGCTGAGCCCCGTAATGCCCAGATCCTTTCCAAGTGTGATCACTGATCTTTTCCTAGAAAAGCATACTCCTTACCCTCAAAGAGCTACATTTTTTTTCTTATATCCAGAAGCAAAGTATTTTAACATTTGGCTGGGATGATTTGAGTGGGGAGGTAGCCTGTAAGAGAACTGCATGTTCTTGTGATTCATAAAAATGGATACTCTTCTCTGAATGCTATACCCTTCTGAATCTTACCAAATATTTCTAGCTATCACTGTCATACTACAGGGCTCCTCTAGTTCAGCTCATGCAACATCCACAGGTTTGAAAGAAAAGCAAATTTAGTACTTTCACTGGGAATGAATTATGGCAAACATAACTAGTTACCCAAGTCTGCCTGTCATCAGAGAAGGCAGAGACAAATGGAGGAGTACAACACGCGTAAAGAGGAACTCAAAGATGCTCACCAAATCATTCCCACTGGCGATTGCTAAGGAAAGTGGTGAATGGCCACTCCACAGTGTGTTTGGATTTGCCTTATGCATTAAAAGGAGGCGGATAACATCTCTGGAATGCTGTGTAGGCAGGTGCAGAAAAAGGTGGAATTAGATCATAATAATGTGAACTTTTAAATATAATATATATGTAACAATAATGAACAAAATGAGCAGCATAAAACACGTCCAAGCCTTTCACCTAAGCTATGATCCTATAGCAAAAATATACCTCCATTTTCTCATGGCTAAGAACCCCAAGCATGGTAGTGTTATGCATAAACCTCTCCATCAGATTACCAAATCTCATTAACCCTGCTGCCAAAGGGTATACGTAAGCTTGCCTCTGAAGAAGTACATCTCCTCTCTCAAAAACCTCTCCTTCCTCCAAGTGCACACCTCGTAAATCTGCTAGAAGAATGTTACTACGGTAAAAACCCAAATGCTCAAAGGTTAGCACATGAGAAAACTCAGACTGTCCAGCTTCAAATTGGCCTCGTGAACAGTAAAACTTAATGGCCAAGTCACTAATGGAAACTTAAGCAGAGGAATTTCCTGTGTTAAACAGAATTCTAAAGACTTAAGAAATATTTTTTTCTCAAGTGCTAATGGGTTTTTAATCCGTACAACACTAATAATTCACAAGGTAAGGAGTTTATCCTGGGAATTCAATCAGCTCCTTACAGAGGGATGAAAAGTATTCATTCCCCAGATATGTCATTTGGGGAGTTTAGCTTATAAGTACTCTCTATGAGCAGAACCTCGGATGCCATGCTCTTACCTCACAGTTATCCTCTCTTTCGCATGCAATATGCAATGCACTCCTTCCACCTTCTTCTGGAACAGGACCAAAATAGGAGGAGAAGTACCCTTTTGGTGGTCCTGCTTCATTCTTCAGGTGCACAGTGACACCACGGGACAACTGGGTTTCTCTGGTTTGAGGCAGAGGAACCTAAGTGAAATTATGTGAACATTTGTAACATAGCTCAGAGACATACAGAAGAAAATAAACTGCTTGGTCACCCATTGCTCTGGATGTCAATCATGGACGAGACTTGTTCAGCCTCACCAAAACAATGGCCACCCTTTTTCTACTTCCTTCTTTACATTCAGATTCCATCTGCCTAAATCATCTTCAGCACTGCACATTAAGAAATTTGATTCCACTGGAGGAATCCAGGGAAGGAAAATTTTACAGACAGAATTTAATAACTTTTACTGGGCCAAATGATACAGTGAGGGGTGGGAAGAAAGAAGCAAGCTATCAGGCAAAAAGGGTCTTCACTCAAGTTCATTCACATGTCATTCATTTAAGGTGCATGAATATAGGCTTACCAGACCAATATAAAAAAATAAAAAATGGTATGTCAGAAAGTAATATAGCCTGCACTGCATCTGGGCATTTTATAACTGCATACTGTTTGCAAATAGGTACCAAGTCATCCTGATTGCTACTAAAGGAGAAAGTACTGCAATACAAACTGAAGAAGCTATCTAAACCTCCCTGGACTGCAAACAGACATTCACCTTAGCCACTGTCATGACAAGACAAATCTTATCTTTCCTGTTACACAAGCCAACTCATTTTTCAAGTGACTAGGACCTGATGGGATGTCAGGGAGCCCATCAATGTCATTGCAAGGTCACTCAATTATCTTTGAAATGTCATGGCAACCAGGTGAGGTTCCTGAGGACTGGAAGAAAGCAAATGTCACTCCTATATTCGGGAAGGGCAAGAAGGAGGATCTGCAGAATTACAAGTACGTCAGCCTCATTTCAATCCCTGGGAAGGTGATGAAGCACATCCTCTGAGAAGCCATTTCCAAAAATACTAAGGAAAAGAAAGTGAATGGGAGTCGTCAGCTTGGATTTACAAAGGGGAAATCGAGCCTGAACAACTTGATAGCCTTCTACAAGGAGATGACCAGTTTGGTGAAAGATGGGAGAGCAGTGGATGTCATTTACCTTGATGTCAGTAAGGCTGTCAAAACTTTTTCCCACAACGTCTGCATAGACAAGCTCCTAAAGTATGGCTTACATAAATGGACAGTGAGGACTGAAAACTAGCTGAACTACCGGATTCAAAGGGTTATGATCAGTGGCATGAAGTTCAGCCGAGGGCCAGTCACCAGTGGTGCACCTACAGGGGTCAATACAAGGACAATACTGGTTAAGTTGTTTATTACTGTTTACTAATTGACCTGGATGAAGGGATAGAGTGCACCCTCAGCAAGTTTGCTGATGATCCCAAACTGGGAGGAGTGGCTGATACACCAGAGGGCTGCACTGCCATTCAGAGGGACCTCGAGAGACTGGACAGATGGGCAGAGGGGAACCTCATGAAGTTCAACAAAGGGAAGTGCAGAGTCCTGCCCCTGGGAAGGAATAACCCCAGGCACCAGTATATGCTGGGGGCTGACCTACTGGAAAGTAGCTCTGCAGAAAAGGACCTGGGGGTCCTGGTGGACAAGCTGAACATGACCAGTAACGTGCCTTTGCAGCAAAGCAGGCCAACAGCATCGTGGGCAGCATTAGAAAGAGCATTGCCAGCAGGCCAATGGAGGTGATCCTTCCCCTCTGTTCAGCCCAGGTCAGACCACATCTGTGTGTCTAGTTCTGGACTCCCCTGGAGCAAGTCCAGCAAAGGACCACAAAGAGGATTAAGGAACTGGAGCATCTCTCGTGCAAGGAGAGGCTGAGAGATCTGGGATTGTTTAGCCTTGAGAAGAGAAGGCTCGGGGGATCTTATCAATGTGTATAAATACCTGATGGGAGGGAGTAAACAAGCTGGAGCCTTACTCTTCTCAGTGGCACCCAGTGGCAGGACAAGAAGCAATGGGCAGGAATTGAAAGACAGGAAATTCCACTTGAACATAATAAAAATCTTTTTTCCCTGTGAGGGTGATCAAACACGGGAAGAGGTTGCCCAGAGAGGCCATGGAGTCTCCATTCCTGGAGATATTCAAAGCCCAACTGGACAAGGTCCTGAGCAACTTGCTCTCATTGACCCTCCTTTGAGCTGGGGTTTTGGACCAGACGATCTTCAGAGGTCCCTTCCAAACTCTCAACTGTTTGGTAATTCTGTGAAATGATTTAAGTACTATAACGTAAAGTAATTCCTCAGGTAACAAATGCCAAAAAGAGCACTTTTCGCTGGTATAACTCCATCACAAGTAGACAATTATCATAAAAAATGGCAACCCTAACCAAAAAGTTCTGTACTACCAAAAAAGTTTACTGCAGAGCTATCTTTCTGTAACTCTGGGGGCACAGTGAATGCTGCAGGAATCCAGCAGAAAGAGTCTGTGTTCAAGGAAAACAAAACAAAACAAAAACAAGTAGGCAGGCTCCATGGAGATGAAACAAGCAGGTCCCATCATGTGTCTGTTTCTGACAGTGGTCCTATGTTCACTGCTCTCATTATACCTTCAGGCATTTATACTAGACTGCCCACAAGAGACTTTTAACCTCTGCCTTAAACGAGGCATGACAGCAAAAATGTTCTGGGGCATCAAAACACATGGATGTGTTTACTGTAACCCAATAATACAGACCTCCAGTGGCTTTTTTTTTTTTTTTTTTTTTTTTTTAAGGACCATAGTTATTCCAATAGGATGCAAAAATTTCACGGAAATCAAGCAGGCAGGAAGCTCAACTCCCTGCTTATGTATTGTGCAGCCTTCAAGAGCTGCAAGAAGCTGAGCTCACAAAGCAACATACCTGGTCTGGACCATATACCTCATTTCCATCTTCTGCCCTTGCATCAAGATCTGGTGCAGAATGCAGGAGGTACTGTGTTATCTGGACTCCTTCCTCCCCAGGAATAGATACAGCTATGTGGAGAGGGGTTAAACCCCCAAACTGAAAAAAGAAACATAGCATTAAGACTCCTGTTTATCGCAACTTAAAACAGTACCAAATATTTTCAACAGAATAATCCCAGCTTCTTCTTCCCACATACTGTGTCTCACTTTCAGCCACCATGAACCTACAAACTGAGTTACGGGACAGTGGAAAGCTCAAGGTACCAGATACACAACGTACCAAAATCACAACAGCTGTTACCAACTTGAGGAGCAGCTTCACAAGCATTCCCCAGTCATGCATGGGCTTGGCAACAAGAAAACATAATGAGGAAGGAAAACTCAGGGAATAAGGAGCTTTGAGTTCTTTCTATAAAATAGTTCTTTGAACAGGATAATCACTTTAAACAGCTTTTTGTCCGTTCTAAACCTGGTTCTTACTTGCAGATTTTACAGCAGGACACAGAAGCTGCTGCACTCATCTAGAATCCTACATCATTATCAATTATAATGCAATAAAACCTTGGATGGAAGCCGCACATCAGTCCTGGCTCCCCTTTCTAAGAGGAGTTTCACTGCTTCTGCATCTGCAGCTTTAACGGCAAGGAAGAGAAGGGGTGCTGGTATCCAGCATGCATTGGGATCTGCACCTCGGTGAAGCAGCAGCTGGATTGTTGCCCATCTCTTCTGCTGTCTAAAGTTGACATGGAAAATACCAGAATCACTCATTAGCATCTTGCAAAAAACCTCTAAATGATGGTGAACTAAGATGACTCCCAGGTGCAGACATTAAAAATGGCATTTGGCAGAGACAAGACTTCATTCTTTAGAGCAGTGTCACAACAACTGCCGTGCTCCACCCAGGCAACAATATTATTACCTGAAGAGGACATCTCACCCCTCCAAACTAAAAAGGCAGCACTTAAAAGCAGTTCCTTTGGGTTGCATGGGAATGGATAGGCAAAGTAAGGTTCCCTGCATCTCCACTGTTCACTCATGTGTCACTTCTAAACGTTTAGTGTGAGACTTGTTTAATGACAGAAACAGACTGACTCCTCCTTCCTGTCATCTAAGACTGTTTGGAAGGTTCTTTCCTCTATCGTACTTCATTCATCCATCCCAAGAAAACAGAGATACTTTTTCTGTGTTTCCCTTAACCAAAGCTGGAACAAGAGCTATGCTGGACTAGGACAGTGTATTTCAGCAGGCTGATGATTCCATCTGTATTTCCATGGAGGCAAAATACACATGCACACCCCTAAAAAAGAAACCTAACACCATCTAAAAAAGCAAACAGTCCTTGGATATCACCCAGAAACTCTACCACATAGTGATCTGGGCAGAGGCTCCTCTTTTCTCACATGGCATTAACTCATTTTTACTCACAAGCCCTACATTCAGTGCATCTTTATATTCCAATGAAAAACATGCAACGCACACACAATATTCATGAGAGAAGCAAGGGAGGTGGCAAGATGTGCCACAAAAGCCAAATGCAAGGGATGAAGGGCAAGAAGGCCAACAGGGAATTTTCATTGTGGGAATTCTAAGACGTCAAAGTGACCTACGCTGGCATAAAACCCAAGACAAAAATTTCATCATCTTTGGGGACTGCTCTGGAGGCAAAACAAAAGGCAAGATGTGGCCCTTTGGGGGATCCATAAAAGCAAGACAAAAAGACTACATTTCAGGCCACGCGGCTAAACAGACACCTGTAGAAAACAACCAGCACGGTCAAATGTAGTCAAAACTTCAAAGAGTAAGCTGAATATATTCTTATCTTTCCTCATATCCACACTACACTGCAGGTGTGCATAGCAGACTGTGACAAGCTGCAAAGTATGCAATCAGGAAAGCTTGTCTTGTTCAAGCATGAGGTCCTTAGCTTGAACTACACTTTCCAGCTTCACTCTTCACACTCTGCCAACCTGAATTATAACAGAGCATATAAACGAGTGGCTTCTACTGATATGAACACAAGATTTCTATAGTTAAGCAAACAAAATTATACTGACATCTGACTAGCTTTTCCTGCAATAGCTGCACCCTTCTGTGAAATATGTGAAATACTAATTGTTGCCTTCTATGTTCAAAGAGACTTAGGAGACTCTGTCTCCCATTCATAGGGCATAAGTGAGACTTACTCTGCAATTACGCCTTCAGACACATTAGCTGTTTCTGACGGTTCTGATTGTTCGTTCTGCTTGAAGATTAAAAAAATAAAAGAAAGTAGTTACAAAAATGAAAAACCACACTTTCAATGGGTGAGTCAGCATATTCAGTCATCAGAACAATAATACAAGTAATAACAGTAATACAAGAGCATGTAATAATAATGGAATTCAGTTAACAACAGATAGGGAAATCATTTAGAAGTAATTTGTAACTAAGTTTTTTTTTAAATAAACCAAATAACTGAACATTTTCTTGCTCAATTTCCTTTGTGAGTAAAACATGCTTACAAGACTCTTACAGATTTTCAACCTGCATTATTTTGCACGAGAATGTAGAACTAGGACCTCCAAGACCACTGTTTCCAAATCTTCTGGATTCGTATTCAACTCAGAGGAAAAGAGAAAGCAAAGCACATTTTCCTTTCTGAATCTTAGAGACCGTGACAGAAACAAATCCTGTTTATTCCTAATTTCCTTTTCTCACTCCAAAATGAGAAGTAATAGTTTCACACTGATTTTCTGTGAATCTCTGAGCATCTGCTTTATATACATCTCTCTCTCTCTCTTTCTTTCCTTCCCACAGAAGTCTTGCAACTTTGGTAACGGGCCACCACTTAAACATACTCTTGGAACTTGAACAGGTATTTTACAGCAACCAAAAACTATTCTGTAGTTCATTTCCAACAAGTTTCTTGAGGGCATTTAGACCTGTGTAGCCTCTTCTGAAAGCCTCAGCAACATCCTTACATTTCTACCACACAGTCCCTACCTGCCTAGGCCCCTCTTTGATTCCTTCTATCTTCTCAGACTGTTTGGAGATTCCTGACCCTCTGCTTCACCCTTGTTATCATCTCCTTCCCCACTGCATGGTTTGTACTCTTACAAAATATGTATCATGCTCCTCCACAGGACAATTTAAAGCAGGTACTTCTCTTTTCGGCAGGAGGAAGCCTAGGGTCATGAGTCTTCCTTTGTAAACACTCCCTAAGGGTCAAGAGACTCCTCTGACAGTTGAATTGCTTCTTGCTTGACACTTCAACCATGCCAGCAGGACTCTGTGCTATCGGAACCACCTAAATCCTCTTGTCCTGCTGGGATGCTTTCGTAATTCCCACCAGTTGCCCGCTGCATCTTCACTGTCTTAAATACCTAGCAGACGTGGCCTCACATCTGTGCTATTAATACAGTGCCCTATTTCAACTGCAGAGTAAGCTTGTTTCTGCACTGGAGCTTGGTCATTTGAAGTAGGACTTAGTAGTGAGAGCAGAGAATACTCTGCATCCTCAGAGTGCAAGATGCACAAAAGTTCTGGCTTTTTCCTAGGGAGTCAACACAGTAAAGTAATTCCGAAAAGTAAACTTACAGCTTGAGACGAGAATATATCATGATTCTGATTAGATTAGATTCTGATTAGATTAGATTCTGATTTAGATTAGAAATAAACCAACCTTGCAGCTGTGCAAGTTCCTCTCAGCAATATTACCCTTAAAAGATTCTGCTGGATAATACAGAATAAAGCACATGGAGAGAGCAGATAATCCTTCATCACTACACTTATTCACATCAGCTCCACTATCGAGAAGAAGATTGACAATATCGTTGTGGGAATTAACCTGTAGAGGAGAAAATGCTTCAGGATGTTATTTTATTTTGTAAACATCTGTACTTGCACATACACTCACGCACTTGCAGATTTCTACATGGAAAGAATAGGCAGCACAGTTTGAAAGTAGTGAGAGCCAACACTGTTGAACTAATTCAGGTTTATATTTGCCACACAATAAAAACGCGATACTGAACCATGTCTTACGGGGTTCAGAATGTGTACCTTGGAGCATCCTCAAGTATATCCCTGACCTTCCTCTCTTTTTTATAACAATTTCTACCAGATTTCACAGGAACTCAGTGAGGATTCACACACAGAAAGAGGCTAAAAGTGATTGAGATGACTGTAGGGGAAATATAGCGCCCTAAATTATTATCTAAATTTTGCTGGACTTTACAATGAATGCCAGCTATTCAGGTAGCTGAAAAGGGCACAAAGAAAAGGGGAGGTCATCCTCCCCTACAGCAAGTCATGCATGCACAGTTTCTAACCACCACCCCTTGCCAGCAAAAACAAAATAACCCTGTCTGAATGTGATTACGACTGGACAAGAAAAAAACAGTAATAAGGACAGGGTCATACCCAAGAACGCAGATCTAGTCCACTGCATAATCACAAACGGAAAACAAACTTGACAGCTAAAATAATCTCTAATGTTTACTGAAGTGCTTCTTTTTGTAGATTATTATTTACTGTGGGGTTTGGCATGATACCATTCATTACAGATATTCCTCATGCCACACCTGCTCTTTTGTTGTTTACTGAACATTCCCTTCACACTTACTATGTAATGGAACAAGAGAAAAATCTAATCCAGGCTACTACACCAGGAATTTCTCATCATATGGTAAAGAGTCATTCTCAGAGTCTTACAGCAGCAGCAGCAAGTGCTGTGTATCCATGTTTGTCTGCTACGTCCGGATGAGCAAGCTCATCCCTCAGAATCGTATAGACCCCATCAAAGTCTCCTTTTGCCGCTTTCTGAATTAACTGCTCTGAGGCAAGTTCTTTGGGGCCTGGAGGCCCATAAGTACTGCGGACTCCACTGAGAATGAAGTTGACGTCTGAAGTAAACTCTGCTTCACAGCACCTAGCAAAGGAGAAAAAAGCACTGATGCATTTAAGCAGCTAGGTACTCTTAGGCCGCTAATGCAATTAAAGAAAAAACACATCAAGAGCAAAACATGCTGCTGGGTAAGATGCAAAAATATGAACAGCTATCATTTTAAGAACTATTTCAGATAGTATAAGTTTGCTTAAATTACAGGCAGAAAGGCAAACTAGTCTAGGGGCTGCTGGCAGCAGCACACAGATTTTGGCTACAGAAGAGTCCATAAATATCCAGCCATCCAACACCTATAAAATTAGAAAGCAAAATCTAACTGCCAAGTGTTTCTACAAACAGAATATTTAGCATGCACATTCATATCTGTTTAGTATTTGATTTATATAACCAGCTTTAGCTATGGCTATAAAATACACACATGTGGCACGTGTTCCCAGCAACAAAGCAAACCAAAACATACTCTGCCTGCCCAAAGAACATCTCCATGTACAAGTATCAAGCTACACATAAACCTAAGGCTCAGTGGGCAGTTACAAGTAGCTGCAGACTTGCTGCAGCATGTTTTCTATAGCCTTGAAGTAGAATAAGAGTTAAGACAACCACAGAAAGGTACCATTGGTATCATAAATTGTTTGTTTCATTTAAAAAATTCCTCATTGGCAACCTGTCATCTCAAGACTATAAAAAAAACTTTTGGAGAGCAGCTGCAATCATGCAACTTATATTTGAAAATAATAGATATGATTTATAAAAATCCATACATAAAAAACAAATGATCAACAGCTACCTGTGCTTATAAACATGCATCTGCATTCTGACCAGTAAGGGGGTTACATTTGCAACAGGCCAAGGTTCTTCCTCAGGCAGCTTGGAGGTATTCTGAAAATATGAAGCATCACACTCTTTCAGAAAGGTGCAAGTCAAAGTAAGATGATCTGTGTTATGGGAATAGGCAAAAACTCCTTCAGGCAAAATATTCTTGTCATCAAAGGGGAGACGTTTATAGCTACGGAGAAATGGGTCCCCCTCAACAGAAATATACTTCCTTTGAGAACTGGCATCAACATATCTGAAGTGTTCTGGATGATCCGAGACAGAAAAATAACCAGGTACTTCAGTACATAGTTTAATTAGATGATTCCTCAGCCACAAGCCAACATCCTGACAGCCATCTGGATAGCTCTCAATTCCCGGTCCAAATCGCTCATCAGATTTGTACAGCCCCTTAAGAAACGAGTAAGCTCGTTAGTATCAATCAGAGATCAAACAAGTTATACAATTAAAGTCTGGTTTCTATCTCAACTGTTCTGCCTGCATCTTATTGGTCCATTTCTTATTGGCAGAGTAATAACTGCTGAAGCCATTCTGTACTACAAAGCCTTCACAGTCAGTTTGATTCATTTAATGACAAACACATTAACTTTTCCAGTACAAGAACAGTGGAAGGCCCTAAATTTAACTACATTGGGATGTTATGTTTAGATGAAATTTCACGTAGATTTTAGCCTGAGCAGGATTCTGATTCAAGGCATATTCACACAAGGCTATCACAACCTCAAAACAGCTATTTGGAACACAAATTAACTGCTTCACTCATTGAACTGTTTAGCTATGGAGATAAAGAACCAGGAAAAAGCACTATGACTGGCAAGAATAAAATTTCAAGTTTGATTATAACCTGAGGGTGTTCTATTTTTCCCTTAGTTTCAGATTATACATGATCTATTCAAATTAAAGTTCTCCGAAATCCATAATTAGTGCCACATTATCAACATTCAGCAAGAATGTTATGTTCTTGTTGGCCAACTTAATGCAAAGGCTGTATGTTGTTTTGTTATATCTTTTGGATTATCTGATGAAGCACTGTTTCCTGTTGCAGAGATACCCATGTATCAGTATGAGGGGAGGGCTGCCCTACGCTGGGCACTTTTCAGATACACCTTCTTCTTCTTTGAAAACAAAGAATTATAAACTCTTAGAAAACAAGTTTTCTAGCTTCTACTAGTAGCAGCAGGCCTGGAAATGATACAAAAGAGACAACTAGCTATCTCGATACTCCAGAATGCTCTTTGTCTCCACAGTCTCTTCAAATGCAGTATTTTTCAGTTTCATATTGCTGGCTTCTTAATATGCCTGTTGAGAGTACTGACTAGCTAATGAGTTCTTCATCTAGCAAGGGGAGTAAATACCGAAGACTTCTACATTAGAAACTGGAAAAAGACACTCTTCCAGGCACCAGATTTTCAGTTCTAGACAGGCAGTATCACATTATCTCCTTCAATATTTCCCTAAGCAAAAGTTGTGTACAGTAGAAGTTGAGTAGTTCAAGAGAGCAATCTAGCTTACTGGAGACTGAAGCATGACACTTTTGCTCTAAACAACCCAAACACTAATGGAGCTGCCTGGAAAAAAAAACCACTCAAATTTTCCTGTACTCATGCTGACTTTGAAAGGCAGGGAAATCATGGTAACAGCACAACATTTTTCCAGTTACCTGAAATTTTCTGCCGTCCTTCCATTCCCAAGTCCCATAGCCTTCTATGTGGCTGAGATAAAATGCTCCAATGAATTTGGAACCATCAGGCCAGTAGCATATCCCTTTCCCATGGCGATGGTCCATGTACAACTGTCCCGTGTATCTCTGTAATCCACCACAAAGAGAAGGGACAGTAAGAATGATACCGTTCAGAGGACAGAAATGAATTTTTAATTGCCTCCTTAATGTAACAGAGCAGCACTAACATGGTGCAGGAAACTGAGGATGAAACTGTTATACAGTTAAGAAAGACTAGGCAAAATCTCAACTTCACTGTAGTCACTGTCTTCAAAACTCCACCAAGATTTTACCAGTTGCCACAGCAGCTCTTCCATCATGTAGCAATCATGATGGAAGATCATACTATTTTAGCAGTGTTTATATCATTGATATGTTGCCAAATGATGCAGGCTAAACCAAGACCTATCAGTGTTCAACACCTCTCACAAAGACCTGTATCCCAATACACATTTGGTTGGGAAATTTTGCATCCGACAAAACAGGGCATTCAGCATAGCCATGAAAACACATATTTTGCTAAAAAACAAGCAGCCGAATACATAAAACCCAGTAAAACCAAACGAAAAACACCTAGCTAACATGCTTATAAATCAATTTTTTCATTACAGAAGGAAAGAACCTCCACACATAGAGAATATTCCTACTTCCAAATGACAAAACTCTGCTTGGAGAAAGAGCTATCACTCAAATAAATGCCCAACCCCTACCTTCTGATGAATTTTACTCACCCTCAACCTAACAACCCATACTCTTAAAGTACAATAAAATGCAGTCTGCAGTGAGTAGTCAACATAATTTTGTATTAAATACAATTATATTTATTTAAAATATAATTAATAATATATAATAAATAAAATACAATTAACAATATACTATAAATAAAATATAACTAAAGATGTATAATAAATAAAATAATTATAATATTTAAATAAATGCTGTGTTTCTCTGCTAGACTGATTCTTGGGAGCATTGATAGGCAAATGGAGTTCCAGAGGAAGAGAAAAAGAGCTAATTTTAAATTTTCTATCTGCGCAATGGTATAACTCATAAGCGGAAAAAGAGATGTCCCACCGTGCAGACAACCGATCCCTAACGGATGATTTCGAGTTACGTTGCCGTGGCAGCTTTCCCTGACAATCAAAACGGCAGCTCAGTACTCACAGGTGGCGCAGAAGAGAAGAACCTCACAAGGGAACCGGAAACATTAGTCACTCCTCATGGTATTTTCACCATACAGGAAGATGCACTCACACTTCAGAGGTTAAACTTTGTACCAAAAGCTCACGGCAGCATCCCCTCCTCCCCTGCCGGCCTCCCGCTCTCCCCACTGGGGTCTGAGGCCACGTTCAGCCATCGACAGCGACCCAGGACTCGGCAACGGCATCACGGCAGCCATCTGCTTACCCTGAGCGTGAGGGCAGACCAAGTCCTTCGAAGCAGGGGGGCAAAAGCACGTTATCTGGGAACTTGTGTCCCGATTTGCATTTTAGCAGCAAATATATTATTAACCTGAACACAGAGCAACAGAATGCCCCCAAAGGGCAGCAAGGGCCAGCGCGCTGGCCGAGCAGGTGCTCGGATGTTGCAGGGGAGCTGGGAAAGCGCTCGCTTTACTAAGAAATAAGGCGAAACCGCCTAGTTTGCCCCAAAACCAGAGGCGAGAGGAGAGATGCAAGCCTAGGAAAAACCTGCATTTCAGAGACCCATCTCCTTGCCAAATGGACCGGTGGGGAACACGAAGGCAGAAAGCCCTGCACGGCGCGCTCCCACCGCCTGGCCCGGCTCCCCGGCCCGGCCCAGGCCGGGGGGCGGCGGCGGGGGGCCCCGCTTGCAGCCGGTTGCGCCAGGCAGGGCGCTCCCCGACGGCGGCTCCCCGCGGCCCGCGCACCTCGCCGCCCCCAGGCCCGCTGCCGTCGCCGGGCGCTGCCGCCTCCTCTGCGCCGCCCTCGGCCGCCGCCTGACTGGAAACTCGCTCGGCACCGGCCTCCATGGCGGCGGCCCCCGCCGACGGCTCCGCAGCGGCCGCGCTCCGCCTCGGCGGCGCCCGCGTTGCCGTGGAGACGGTAGCGGGGCGAGGGAGGCGGGGCCGCCGCCGGGCCCCGGCAGCGCCTCCGCAGCGGCCCGGAGGCCCCGGAGCGTCTGCAGCGAAGGCCTGAGGAGGAAAGGCCCGGAGAGTCCTCGCTTCGTGCAGCCTGGGGTGCCTTCTCCTCGCTTACAGTCTGCAGGGGGCCGAAGCTGCTCCGCAGGAGCCGGGGCGCGGCGTTTGCTGGGGCTGCCCCCACCTCCCGCACGGCTCCTGCAGGGCCAGCGGCTCTCCCCGCTGAGGCCTGCGCGCGCTCGCCGTCACCCTGCCGTGGCTAGCTCCTGAGGAGCAATTTCTGGGAAAGGCATCGTTCAAATATACTGCATCGCACAACCCCTTACATTCTGCAGGGGAGAGATGAGAGGGGAATTGGCGCAACGCAGCCCAGCAGAGAAGAAGCACGGAGCGTCACGGGTGAGGTGGAAGGAGTCCCTACAGTTGGCGTATGGCAAACTCTTCCTGGAGCAGCCCGTCCCTCGACAGCCAGCCCCCGCCTGCCCGCCGCGGCTGGAGCCAGGCCCATCTCCCAGGCCGACCCTCAAACACTCCTGGCGAGCTCGCTCGACCTCATGCACACCAGCGTTACACCGCCAGCACCGCTTCGCAAGTGGTTGGTGAGCTCCACGCTTGCACGGTGAATAACAGCAAGAGCAGAGCTTCATCGTTACTTTAGCACGACCAGCTGTCGCCGAAATGCACCAAGTCTACATCGGTCTAAGTTACCACATGGCCAGAGCAGTGACCGCTTCAGAGCCACGGCTCTGAGACCTCTCGGCCTCCTAAAAGACTTGTTCGCCACGAGCACAGCAGCGACTCCCACCCTGCACCTACTCAGCACAGCCTGTTGCATTACTCTTCTAACCCGCCAGAATTCAGCCGCTGCTGGGCAGGTTTTGGTGGCACCAGTGCTCTTTTTTCCATCGTTGCTACCCAGACGCTTTGAAGCAGTTGAAAGCAGCCTAGCGTAGCAAATTTGGGTAGTTTACACTTCCTTGTCTTCTTTGGGGTTATTCTAATGCCCATGTCGTACAGTTTAAATTCATAATGCTTTGTCTACACCCAGAAGCCAGGAGGGTGGTCACATCCTTTCTTATCCCCTAAAGAGGGGTGGCATTTCAGGTAAAGCCATGGTGATTCTAAGCTGAGATCTGTGGGCAAGAGACATAAAAAAAATGGGAGGTGGAATATCTTTTCCTCTTGACAAAGAACAAGCAGAGAAAGAAAACCCTCTGCCTACTCTTAAAGAGGCTTTTTTCTTGAACCAATAGGTGGTATAATTAGATGCCCTGGCATGCTAGAAAATATTGACAGTAACATCTCCAGATAACTTGGTTGCAGGGCTCCGTACCAGGAGAGCTTATCATGGGTTGGTTTTGTGTTTAAAAAAATCCTCACAAATGCCAGATTTTCCAGCATTATAAAAAGAGCCAGCTAATCAGTTTAAACCTCCCTTTCTTTATGAAGAAAGCACTGTCAGTCTGAAGCTAGTAAGTCAATTTATAGTAAGACAAATGGGGAACTTTTCCTTAAGTCTCGGCTAAGCACTACAGCCCATGAAAGAACTGTTATTTAAAAATCATTTGAGCTTTAAAAACTTTTGATCTGCATTTTTATTTATTGTTTGTGAAAAACTTACCAGTCTCTGGTTTAATTTCCAGGATTCCTCTTAGGCTGTACCTGCCAGAATTACTGAAGCCATAATCTCCGTGACAGAAATTCAGAATGTTGAATCAATAAGGAATAGAAACCAGTGCATTGTAATCTGAAAACAATAGACTGGACATGTAATACCAGGGTATGAAACATCCCGTACAGTAAGTGTACTTCAGATGTTTTTAAGTGGAAATGTACTCTCTAAATAGCTGGTAAATTCTGCTGAGCAGGCCGTCAGGTGTGAATCTTAGGTCACACAGCTCTCATATATCCCTGTGAGAAATGTGGAGTAGTTTCTATTGTAAGTTGTGATGGGAGGTTATCGTTTATTAGGAGTAAATTATGGATAAGATACTATTTGCAGAAAAAATACAGGACTGGAAGAGACCTTTTGGAATTGCATCCTATCATTTTTTCTTTTAACTATACTGTTCATGCTGCATCATAAAACTAGGTCCTTTGCCCCATTATTCCTGTTTAAAAAGTAGTAATGTCACAGCCCAGCCTGAATTATAAATGGTTTGTATATCCTTTTTCCTTCTGCTAACATCTCTTCCACTTTGAATTCCTCTTGCCTGGCCAAAATACCACACACAGTTCTGGGTGAAGTGCCTTCTATGTTTACATTTCCCTATTTTTTCATCTGCTACACCGTAGGATGGTTCCTGCTTATGTTTTATTCCTGAAGCTGTCTTGTGGCTCCTAAGCATCCAATGGTTAGCTAACACCTTTTCCTTGGAGGTGATCTCTGATATCTCCAGCTGTAAGAGTTCTTCTTTGCCCCCACATAACCAAATTGTCACTTGTTAGCACTGTGTTTTGTACCAATCATTCCATTTCCTTCCACTATGTTGGCCGGTGTCACCTGACTTAGTAGTGCCTCTCAGCTTTTTGTCATCAACAAACAGTCACGTACTCTTTTTGTGTCAAGACCAGAAATGAAAATGTTAACTAAAATCAGTCTGACACTTGATCCTCAAGGGAGTCCACTAGTCACCTGTATTCAACTATACAGCACTTTTTTCAGCATGGATATTTGTTGCTTTCATTTTTTTAGCTCCTCGTGCCCTCCCCATACCCATCGCTTACAGTTTTTTAGAAAGCTCCACTTTAACCAGAAGATTTTTTTCCATTGCAGTGCACCAACTCTTTTACTGAATTCCAGTGCGATTAGAGATAGTTGATCTTTCTTTTCAATGGAATCATTCACCCTATCAAAAAAGATATTAGTTGGGCACAATCTACCATGATAAACCCATGTCATATTTATTGTATTTTCAAAATACTCCCTATATACTCAGAGAAGATCAGGATCTTTATAAAACGCAGCCAGTCTCTTCTTTTTAATTCAGGCCAGTAGAGGGAGTGATGACTGCTATATGTAGAGTACACAAACAAACCCAAGAGAAAAAAATAGGACTCCGTCTGCCTGTCGACTGTCTGTCTCACTGCTAATAACCCTAACCATCAGCCTATAGAGTCATGCTTTTTCTAGCAGCCAGGATGATAGCAAGTCCAACCAGTAGAACTAACTTTATAGTCTGATGACAACTGCATTAGAGTGAGAGGTGGGAGAGGTGAGTTTGAACCCCGTCCCACTAAAGTTAGCTTTAAGGTCAGGTTTGCCACTTCTAGGATGAACACACTACAGAAGTATGACAATTCTTTCCTGTAATACCTCTTTAAAAAGAGTAAATAACAAAAGAAGTGCAAAGGTCGTTGAGATTTTCATCACAAAGTACCTGGGAAACTTCAAATAATGTATTAAGCAAAATGAATATTTTTCATTTTGATTAATTTTGTAAAATCTTCTGTCCCTCAGAAGATGAGGGCCCTCCTGGGCCCTTATTCTAGGCAAGGTGCAACATGCCCTATTTCTTTTCTATTTCATTCTAACTCAAATCAATAGTGTCAGTGCTTACTGTAATAGTAGTTTTCCAGTGAACAGTAGCCTGAAGCTGGTGGTGTTTGGGTTTTTTTTTTAACAAACTGTTATAAGAATGGGGGCTTTAACAATCACATTTGGTTTACAGTTTATCCATGACCTCTGAAACTGATTTCATTTTTTAAATGCTTATTTCTCACTCTTACAGGAACCATACAGGACCCTCCATAATCCTTGAAGACTGATACTATGTGATTGGAACAAAAATAGCACAGCACAGATGGTTAAGGAACGGGACAACAAAGACAGTTCAAGATGCTGCTGGAAGCAAACTACACATTCAGTTAACTGGAGTTTAAGTATTACTTTATGCTCTCTTGCTGTTCTTAATGCTGCTCAGGGCAAGCAGCCTGTGTTGACACAGTGCCCTTTGCTTCCAAAGCTCCAGCTTTGTAAGGTCATTCTCTCTTTGCTAATCAACAAATATAGGTCCACTTTTGTTGTCCGAAAAGCGGATTCGTTGCCTGGTGTGCAATAAGCCAATAATTACACACTCAGCAGAGACATTGGCTTATTTAGTTCAGAGTTGCGCAAGCCTGGGTGCTCGGTGGTTTCCCACAAATCAAGCACCCCCCTCCAACTTTTCAAGTAGCATCAAGACAAACACATTGGCAGGTTTGCAGCTTTCCCTTTTGCACTGATTGGTTAGTGATTTCTTCATTCCCTGGCTCCCACCCCTGCCTCTCAAGGTCCTGATGAGGGGAGATAGTAATTTCAGCAATTGACACTGCCCCAGCAGGGTCAGTAGGTGTTATCTCCCAAGGTCCTGACGAAGAGGATATAATCCAGACCCCTTAATTAACATTGTTTCAACAGTGAGAGGAGGCTTTGCTTCCCAAGGTCCTGGCGCCCAAGCAGGCCTTATTTCAAAGCCTTGACATCCTCCCTTTCGGAGAGTAGGGCACAGGAATGCAGACTGCTTGTAACTCCCTTATCTTTCCAGCCTGCGCCAGCTGTGGGGCCCTTTCTTACTGAACTAGGAGTACGGCCTAAGGCTTCAGCACATTTAGCTACTCATGCTAAGCAAGTGTGCGGCCTAAGGCTTCAGCAAATTTAGCTACTCATGCTAAGCAAATTTTATCTAAGTGGCTACCTCTAGACAGCTTCAGTTTTTTAGAAAAGAGAGATAGAAGTTATCCTAATCTACCTACTTCAAACATTCTTTCTGAGCTTCCCAGGGTTGTCTTGTAACAATTCCCCCTTTTGAGACTTAGATGATCATATTAGTCTCACTCTTTTAAAATCTTTCCCATATTACTTTTGTAAATGCATTGAATCACTACATAAATGCATACAAAAACTACTAACACCATTCCCAAAATTGTTAAACAGTTTTTAACCCGTGAGCTTACATCAGGGAACCAGGAAGTCAACCATTTCCATGTTTCTTCAAATCCGAAAGAAGTATCATCTTTCTGAACCCCACGTAAGATTTCAGTCTGCTTCCAGATTTCATTTAGATCGGCAGAAATTCTCCTGCTTTGATCCACATATACACAGCAACCAGTGTTTATTACTGTACATACTCCTCCCTGAGATGCCAATAACATAGCAATTTTTATAACCTCCTACCTTAATGGCTCCAGTACAGTTGATCGGTTGTTTTCCATAAAGTACAGTTTTCTCCCACCATTTATTACTATTATTACATCTTCGGATACATTGATAATAATCTCCTGTCACACTCTGGAATTCCCATTCCTGTTCGGTTGTTTCATCATATTTCCTTTGATCACTGTCATTTCTTATCTGTTGTATAAATTCCATAAAGGAAAAATTAAGAGGCACTCCAATTAGCGGGAAGCCCTTGTTGGAATGGCCAGGGAAGTGGGTACGCACCCAGCAATCCCTCCGGTTAACTAGCTTCATAGATTTCGTAATTACTTCCAAATGGAGATTGTGACTCCAAAATCCTTCCTGATTCCCTTTAATTGCTTGGCTCAGGGAACCTAGAAAAACTAACCACCACATTTCTCCCCTGGTTGTTAAGGAGAACATCATTTTTACACAGATACCATAACAACGATATTAACCCTATTCCTAACAAACAGATTAAAGCAATTCTTCCCTGAAGACAATCTAAATTTGAAACCGATTCGCTTCTAATACAACTCGTAACGTTAAAGGCTGAACTTGTTCAGCTTTCCACATCTCTCGAGGCACTGCTTTCACTCGGGTGTAGTGGATCCAGGAACCAATTCCCTGCAGTTTCACAGCAGTATTTGTTGTTAGTAGTACAAGATATGGTCCTCTCCATTTTTCTGTCAACGGCTCATCCTTCCAGGTCCAAAGATGTACTTGATCTCCCGGCTGGAATGAATGTACAGGTGAATCTAAAAGTACGGGAGATCTTAACTGGATGTACCTACGGAGAGAAGTAAGAACCTCTGCCATAGACAAGAGAGAATCCCTTAAAATTTGATCGCCCTTAACGTGCATCTGAATGTCATTTCCAGTTAAATTGACAGTGTAAGGTTTACCATACAGAATCTCAAATGGACCAACTTTCTCCCTAACCCTGGGGGTTATTCTGATTCTTAATAATGCCAGAGGTAAAACATCAGTCCATTTCATCTGAGTCTCCTGACACAATTTTCCTCTCTCTCTCTTCATTGTTTGAGTCATTCTTTCCACTTTTCCACTGCACTGTGGCCTCCAGGGGGTATGTAAATCCCATTTAATTTGTGCTATTTTTGAGATTTCCTGTACTATTTCTGCTATAAAATGAGGTGCCCTATCCAAAGAAAATCCTTCTGGTACCCCAAATCTTGCTTTGATTTCTTTTAATAACATTTTCACTACCTCCCTTGCTTTATTGGTGCGACACAGGAAAGCCTCAGGCCATCCTGAAAAGCTGTCAACAATTACCAACAAGTATTTATATCCATTACAGCTTGGTAATTCAGAAAAATCAATTTGCCAGTAATCCTCAGGCATGACGCCCCTTTTTACTTCCCCTGGGGAGGGGGGGGCTTCTTCTGAATCTTGGGATTATTTCTAAGACAGATTTCACATTTTTGTGTAATACCCTTTGCAATTATTAACATACTAACTCCCACAGCAACTCTTTTACCTGTTTCAACCGATGCCTCGGCTCCCATGTGGCTACTATCATGTATTTGCTCCATCAGCTTCTTCATTATCAGCAAAGTTACCACACATTGTCCAGGAGATGCTACCCACCATCCTTCGGAAGTCTTGATGCATTTCAGTATTTCTGCTAATTTATTTTCTTTTTCAGTGTCTACCGGAATTTCCATTCTTAGCGTTCTCTCTGGAACTAAGGCTGCCACCGACACGAATAGTGCTGCCCTTTTTGCAGCCTCATCGGCCCTTTTGTTCCCTTTAACTATGACAGTCTGTCTGGACTGGTGCGCTTTGCAATGCATTACTGCTATTTCTTTGGGGTTATTAGCTGCTTCCGGTAGCTCCATAATCTCCTTACTCTATTTTATAGGATTCCCTTGAGAAGATAGCAATCCTCTTTCCTTCCAAATTGCGCCATGGGCATGTATAACCCCAAAGGCGTATTCTGACTCTGTAAACACATTGGTCCGTTTTCCTTCCGATACTTCCAGAGCCTGGCTTAAAGCAATCAGTTCTGCTTTCTGGGCAGATGTATTTGCTGGCAGCGATCTTGCTTCGATTTCTTCTTCCAAAGTGACAACAGCATCTCCAGCCCTTCTTTCTCCCTTTATTATAAAACTGCTCCCATCAGTAAATAATTCCCAATCTGGATTCTGCAATGGAATATCTCTCAAATCCGGACGGCTGGAATACGCTCGCGCAAGAGTTTGCAGGCAGTCATGAGCCAACCTCCCCTCCTCATCAAGTGGTAATAAAGATGCCAGATTAAGGGTATTAGACACTTTCATGGTTCCATCTTCTGGCTCAAGTATTACTGCTTGGTATTGCACCATCCTACTCGCGGATAACCAGTGATGCCCCTTCTGTCCTAAAACTGCTGCAACAGCATGTGGCACATAAACAGTCACCTTTTGTCCCAACGTCAATTTTCCTGCTTCTTGTATCAACAACACAGCAGCTGCAACTGCTCTCCGGCATCCTGGCCACCCTGCACTCACTTTATCCAAGTGTTTTGGAAAGTAAGCCACAGGTCTTTTCCAGTTTCCTAAAGTCTGTACGAGCACTCCCAACGCCTGGTGCCCTCTCTCATGTACGTAAAGGTCAAATGGCTTTGTTAGGTTTGGAAGTCCTAATGCGGGAGCACTCATGACAGCAATCTTGATTTCATCAAATCCTTTTCGGCACTCTGGAGTCCACTCCAGCAAGTCTCCCGGCCCCTTAACAGCTTCATAGAGAGGCTTTGCCATTAATCCAAAATTAGGTATCCACAGGCGACACCCCCCGGCCATTCCTAAAAATCCCCTAAGGTCTCGTCTTCATTTTCGGGGGGCGATCTGACAAATCGCTTCTTTCCTTTTGATTCCTAATTTTCTTTCCCCCTGGGATATTTCAAAGCCTAGATAGATTACGCTTTCCTTCGTGATCTGTACTTTTTTCTGAGACACCCTATATCCCGCTGTTGCCCCCAAATTTAATAAACTGATGCTTGTTTCTCTACATTCTTCAGTCGTGTCTGCCCCCAATAAGATATCGTCCACATACTGTAATAAGGTAGTGGTATCTGTCTTACCTTGCCATAATTCTAATTCTCTTGCGAGTACCTTACCAAAAATTGTAGGGCTGTTCTTGAATCCTTGCGGGAGTACTGTCCAGCACAACTGCTTTTTGCGTCTCGTTGTAGGACTTTCCCAGTCAAAGGCGAATAATTGTTGACTTTGTTCCTCCACAGGGATACAGAAGAAAGCATCTTTTAAATCCAATACTGTAAAATAGACATTTGAATCATTTGTTGTCGTTAACCAAGTGTGTGGACTGAGTACCACTGGGTGCACATCAGTCGCTATCTGGTTAATAGCTCGCAAATCCTGTACTAGACGATATTCTTGTGAATGTGGTTTTTTAACAGGCAGGATTGGATTATTGTACTCGGATTGACAGTCTCGCAACAGTCCCTACTTTAAGAAATTAGTAATGATAGGCTCCGGTCCAACACGGGCCTCTAACTTCATGGGATGCTGTTTTCGCCTTACCGATTTAGCTCCTTGTTTTAAGTCCACCTGTACCGGTTCTACATATCTGGCTCTCCCAGGTTTCTGCATTGCCCACACAAAAGGGACTACTGTGTCCATTACTTCGGAGGGAATTGCGCTTGGTCCACTCTCCACCTGTTCAGAATCCAGTGCTTTCTGCAACATAGAGGCTTGTGCTTTCCAGGCACCATTTTGTGGAATGTGCACCTGAACTTTGTTTTTATCAAAGATTATCTGTGCCCCCAGTTTATTCAGTAAATCCCTCCCCATTAGGGGTAATGGGCATTCTGGCACATATGAGAATTCATGTGTTAACACTCTATTTCCTATTTTACATTTAATTGGTTGAAAGAAAGGTTTGACCTCTCGCTTTCCCGTGGCCCCAATTGCTGGCATAGAGAATTTACTCATTGGTCCCTTACAGCTGTCTAATACCGAATACATTGCTCCAGTGTCTACTAAAAATTTAACTGTTTTGTTCCCCAGCTTTACTGAAAGCAGGGGTCCAGCTGGGGAATCCAGTTTCTCAACCCCCAGTCCCCATCAGTCTGAATCTTCTGTACTGATCAGGAGCAAATCTGCCTCTGGAACAGATACAGACGGAGGTTTCCAGTGATCTGATTGTTTCTTCGGGCACTCACTTCCCCAGTGCCCCTTCTCCCTACAGATCGCACGTCGGTCTCTCCTCAGTGAAATTCTATTTCCCAAATTCCCTCCTACTCTATGCCCTCTGCCACATCCTCATCCTTTTGGAAAGCCTCTTCCCCAAGAGGAAGTTTGTGCCTGGGCAAATGCAGCTGCCAAGATTGCAGCGTTTTGCCTCTTATCTTTCAGTTTCTCCTTCTGCTTTTCCTTTCTCTCTGCTTCTTCCCTGTTATTGTACACCTTAGATGCAATTTCTATTAATTGCGACATTGACATCCCCAACATACCATCTACTTTCTGAAGCTTTCTCCTTCTAGCTGGTGCCAATTGTCCTACAAATAATGTAGTAAAAGTCGTCTGGTTCGCTTCGTCCTCGGGATCCAAGTCTGTCCATTTTCGGGCGGTTTCACATAACCGCTCGTAAAATGCAGAGGGATCCTCATTCTCACCCTGTGCGACTTGATATAGTTCTGCAATATTCTTGGGCCTAGGTACTCCATGCTTTACCCCATATAATATTAACTGTTGCTACTGTTTAGTCATTAACCTGCCTGCCCCTGTATTTTGATCCCAATCTGCTTCTTGGGCCGGCGGAAAACGGTTCGCTCCATCTCTAGCACTTTCTCTTTCATTTTCCTCTCGAGCTGTGTCCAATACCAGTCTCTTCTCCTCAGGTGCAAGCAAAGTATTTAAAAGCACCTGTAAATCCTGCCAGGCTGGGTTATGATTCGCAATTATCATTTTAAAGGATTGATACATCTTTTCTGGATTTTCTCGGTACGACCCGGCAGACTCCTTCCGATTCATTCAATCTGGAGTTGAAAACGGCACCTTCGCATCTACAGGCAGTCCGTCTGGTCCCACTGCTTGACGCAGCGCGGCCTCAATCACAGCATTTTGTTGAGCCCGAGTAGCCTGAGTTCTGCCTGCAATTGGGCTACATGCCTCACTTCCCTTACCTCTGCCATCGACACTATCTTGATCTCTTTCCGGAGAGACCAATAATTGTACATCCTCTTCCTCATCACCCACTTTTAAACATCTTTTCCCAATGCTACAAGCAGAGCAACACCGAGGCATTTTCTCTTTGTCTTCCATCATCATTAACACATTGGAGTCAGAGACCAATAGCTTACATTTTTTTCTTCTTTCATGATCATTTCTCAGAGAGAAAAACAAACCCACCTATGGGACCTCATCCCATTTGTTCTGTCTTCTGCAAAACAACATAAGTGGCAAAATTGTATTCTAGTTTAGTGTTCCCATTTCTGGCCATTTTCCCTCATCCTCCACTTTATACATTGGCCACCACTGAGTACAGTATTCCTTTCATTTTCTCCTTGTTACAGGATCCCCATCAAACTTATCCCAATGTTTCAGGATGCATCCTAAAGGAGAACAGGGGGATACCCCTGCAGATTGTCCTGTTCCCATATTATTACCCTTAAAAGAACATTCTTACCAATTATGCTTTCGTACACTCCAGTCGGCACTGTCCAAATGTGTACAAAGCTTACACTGGGTTACCACAACCAATTGCCCCTATATCATACCCTCGATGCAATGTCTCTTAATAATTACTGCGTTGCACCTTTGAGCCGCTTACCCGCTCCGACTGGGGAGGGTGCGCGCGGAGTCCCCGAACAAAACGGTCGGTGCGCGCTGGAGTCCGAAGAGCAGCGTCTCCCCGCCGGGAACTGGCAAGATGATCCAGGCAAGGCTTTACAGGGAGGGTCCCATCTGGGTCACCAGAAAACTGTTGTCCAAAAAGCGGATTCGTTGCCCGGTGTGCAATAAGCCAATAATTACACACTCAGCAGAGACATTGGCTTATTTAGCTCAGAGCTGCGCAAGCCTGGGTGCTCGGTGGTTTCCCACAAATCAAGCACCCGCCTCCAGCTTTTCAAGTAGCATCAAGACAAACACATTGGCAGGTTTGCAACTTTCCCTTTTGCACTGGTTGGTCAGGGATTTCTTCATTGCCCGGGTCCCGCCCCTGTCTCTCAAGCTCCTGAGGAGGAGATGGTCATTCCAGCAACTGACACTGCCCCAGCAGGGACAGCAGGTGTTATCTCCCAAGGTCCTGACGAGGAGGAGATAGTCCAGACCTCCTAATGAACACTGCTCCCGCAGTGAGAGGAGGCTTTGTCTCCCAGGCTCCTGGCGCCCAAGCAGGCCTTATTTCAAAGCCTTGACATCCTCCCTTTCGGAGTGTGAAGCGCAGGAATGCAACCTGCTTGTAACTCCCTCATTTTTCCAGCCTCCACCAGCTCCGGGGCCCTTTCTCACTGGACTAGGAGTGCGGCCTAAGGCTCCAGCAAATTCAGCTAGTCATGCTAAGCAAGTTTTATACAAGTTGTGCGAAGCGGCTACCTCTAGACAGCTTGAGTTCAATAATTGACAGTCCAGGTCCCAAGGTCTTCAGTTAGGGATACGTGCACCTCCAGTTCTTTTGCCAAATTGGCAATACGTACCTAGAAATAAAACATTTTGATTTAATGTTTCTTTTAGGGCTTTAGCAGTTCTAGGATGCCCTTGATTAAAGAATGCTTCTTTTCAGAAAATAGAAGTTATCCTAAACTACCTAGTTTGAACATTCTTTCTGAGCTTCCCAGGGCTGTCTTGTAACAGTTTCCCACAAATCAAGCACACCCCCGGCCTTTTCAAGTAGCATTTTTACAAACACATTGCAAGGTTTGCAACTTTCCCTTTTACACTGATTGGAGAGTAATTTACAGACAATTATACTACTGCTTACACACCAATTTACTACTACACATGCTCGGGGAGGGGTCTTCACCCGGGCGTGGGGCTTTTTGACCTGTGGGAGTGATTTTTTGTGTTTTATGGAGGACAGTTCAGTTAGGGATAGATGCACCTCCAATTCTTTTGCCAAACTGGCAACACGTATGGAGAAATACAGCATTTTGATGTAGTGTTTCTTTAGGGCTTTAGCAGGCAGAGTCCCAGCGGGGCGGGGGAGGAGAGCTGGGGCACAGGCTTGGCCCTGGAGCCCCCCCGCCTGTCAGCAGCTGCCCCCGGGCCAGCTCCAGAAGCGCAGAGCTGGCGCCGGCGCTGGGGCAGAGCGGCGGCAGCGGGGCGCGAAGGAGAGCAGCGAGCGAGGCCGGAGCAGGCGCTGGCGCGGAGCTGCCGAGCAGCGAGGCGAGCGCAGGGGCGCGAGCGTGTGGGCAGAGAGCCGGGCTGCCCCCGAGGGGCTCCTCGAGGGCGGCAGCAGCACCCCCGGCCGCCAGCATGCCCGGGCTGCCCGCACAGGGCGGCGCCGGCGCCGGCGCGCGGAGGGAGCGCGGGCCGCGGCGGGGGTGCGCGGCCCCCTGCGCCTCCCGCGCGGAGGGCGCCCCTGAGCTCACAGAGGGGCCCCGCGCTGCGCCGCGCCGCGCCCTGAGCTCACAGAGGGGCCCCGCGCTGCGCTGCGCTGCGTCGTGCTGCGCGGTGTTGCGCTGCGCTGCGCTGCGCTGCGCTGCGGTGCAGTGCGGGGCTCTGCGCTGCGTCGTGCTGCGGGGCGGTGCAGGGCGGGGTGCTGCAGGGCGGGGTTTTGCGCGGGGCTGTGCCGCGCCGCGCCCCGCAGACGCCGCTCCGCGCGCGCGTTGCTCGAGGGCGCCGGCGGGGGGCGGCTGCTGGCGCCGGGCAGCATGGTGCGAGCGCGGGGGGCGTCCGGCGCCGGGCGGCGCCTGCTGCTGCTGCTCGGGCTCCTGGCGGCGCTGCGTGCCCGGGACAGCCGGGCTGCTCCGCGGGCAGCGCCGGGCCCAGGTAGGGCGGGCGGGCGGGCGGCGCCGGAGGCGGAGGCGGAGGCGGAGGCGGCGCGGCAGGCTGGGGGCGGCGGGGCCGGCTGGCGAGCGGCCGGGGCGGCGGGAGGCGGCGTCGGGGGCCGGGAGCGGCTGGGCGAGGCTCGTGGGGCCGCGGGGAGGGGGGTGCGCTGGGGGGCGGCGGGGGCCGGGGGCGAGAGCTGTGCCTGGAGCGGCGCCTGGCGCTGGCTGACGGGAGCTGTTGTCCCCGCGGGCGGTTGCAGCGGTGCCCGGCGGCGATGGCGATCCAGCTGCGTGGCCGGACGCCGGCGCCGAGCCTCGCGGACAGGCTGGAGGTGAGTCCTCGGGGGACCTGAGCTTCCCTGGCAAGAGCAGAAGCGTGCCTTTCCTGGCGCCGCTTTGGCCTGGCGCTGGCCGGGGAGCTCTCGTGCCCCCGCAGTGCGAATGCTGCTTCGTGTCCTCCGGTGCTGGGGGTTGCCCCTTTGCAGAGCGCTGGCTTCCTTGGTGGAGGTTAGAGAGCTCCGCGGAAGAAGGGGCCGAGGGGCCGCGTGTTTGTTTGTCTTGGGGGTGCTTGGGGGCTGTCTGTGGCAATACATGATGAGAACTGCTCCCATCGGTGGTTGCTTACAGATGTGGCTGAAGTTGAGGATTATCCAGCTTCTCAGCTGCATCCCGTTGCCGAGCCTCCAGGTCTTCCCAGGGGTACGTAGTCAGTTTTTACTTCCCTGAAAGAACAAGAACTTTCCTTGTGCTATTTTGCTCCCATGAAATTGTGCTTCATACTTCCTCTGGGGTCCAAGGGCTTTACAGCCGCAGGGGAGTCCCAGGGGTAAGTTGTGAGCATTTCTTTCCTTTGAGAGCTGCCAGGCAAAAGGTCCTCTCTGCCCCTCCACAGCTTTGGGACTATTGACCTACATATATGTCCCATCATGGCCCCCCCCTTCCATTCGCTGCCATTTCACTTTTGAAAGCACCCAGGGGCTGTGTGTTTGTCCTGGGGGTGCTTGGGGGCTGCTGGGTTGCGCCTCGACAGAGGATTTTGGAGAGGTGCCAGGTCCCAGCCAACAAGTGCCCCTGGTCCTGTTGTGGCTGGGAGACTCTCAAACTACATGCGTGTCCCCCATTCCCGGCAAGTCACTTCTGTGGAAGTATGTTGCAGCACATAATGAAAACTTGTCT
This sequence comes from Dromaius novaehollandiae, assembly GCF_036370855.1. Lineage (NCBI taxonomy): Eukaryota > Metazoa > Chordata > Aves > Casuariiformes > Dromaiidae > Dromaius > Dromaius novaehollandiae. The sequence goes on from NC_088117.1 coordinate 915,948, forward strand.
TGTCTGTGTTTGCTTACAGGCCTTCCTGCAGGCAGGGGCCTCCCAGCTTCCCAGCTGGATCCTGTTTCTGAGCCTCAGGAGTATGCCAGGAGTAAGTGGTGGAGATGTATTCCCTCTCCTGGGAGGAGCCTTCCTGGTTTCCTTGGAGACATTAGAGACCTCCCCAGAAAAAAGCATCGAGGGGCCATGTGTTTATGCTGGGGGTGCTTGGGGGCTGCTGAGTAGCGCCTCAGCGGAGGATTTGGAGAGGCGGCAGGGCCCAGGCAACAAGTACCCCTGGCCCTCCTGCAGCTGGGAGACTCCTGAACTACTGGCGTGTCCCGCATTCCCCTTCGATTCATGACAAGTCACTTCTGTGGAAGTATGTTGCAGCCCATAATGAAAACTTGTCTTGTCTGTGTTTGCTTACAGGCCTTCCTGCAGGCAGGGGCCTTCCAGCTTCTCAGCTGGATCCCACTTCTGAGCCTCAGGAGCATGCCAGGAGTAAGTGGTGGAGATGTATTCCCTTCCTGGGAGGAGCCTGTGGTTTCAGAGTTGTGTTCGTGGGCCGTGTAGCTTCAGTCCTTGGCCGAGGCTCATGCCTGCAAAAGAGCAGAGCGGGCTTTGGGAGGGCTTCAGAGATCTGCGGTGGGTGCTTTGCCTGGCTGCTCCAGCCTTGTGCTTTTCCAGTGCCTGCAGCAAAGCCAGCAGGCTTGTTGGGGTTGAGCTTAGAGCTCAGGTGAACTCCAGGGCATCCTTTCCCAGCATGCTTGGATTTGTAGCCACGTGGTGCCTGTGCAGGCACCCGATAAGTGTTTGCCAAAGACTCAGGAGCGGAAGGGCAAGACGAGTGCCTTGCTGTAATGAGACATTCCATGCTCATTCGCTACCATTCAAATCTGAAGCAGCATATGGAAATAGGTAACGAGAGCTCTGCTCGTCCCTTTGGTTGCAGATGTGGCCGCAGGAGATGGCTATGCAGCCTCTCGTCTAGATGGCCAGGCAGAGTCTGTGGGGAATCGTACAGGTGAGTCGTGACTCTTTGCCTACTCTTTTGGGTTATTTGAAAGAAGCAGCATTTACTTGTGCGGATGTTGTTCATGTGCAATTTAACTTAATACTTTCTGTTTAGGTCCTCGGCAGAGGAAGTACAAGGCCCAGAGAGGAAAGTCGTCTGAGAAATATTCTAAACTCCTTCAGGACATCTTGAAGGACTTGGAGAGAGCAGCTGGTGGGTAGATTTCACTCTGTGTTAAGGGAGATCATTGTAAACGTGAGGTTTTAGAAACAGCTATGGATAAGCTGTGGCTTACGCAGGAGAAAGGGATGGATCAGAGCCTCGCCGCAGTGACGCACCACGTCACACCTTGCAGGCATTGGCAAGCCGCAGAGCTTGTTGAGGGTCTCTTCTACAAGCGTGTTCTTCGCCGCGTTTGTTAACGTTAAGGTGCTAGAGTGTGGGAAGTGTCCTAAAGCAAGGCGGGAGCGGCTTTCTGAAGATGACTTTTGTCTCTGGTGTGTGGAGATGCTTGCAATTAGTCTCTGGGGAATCCCAGAGGTGAGGCGTGACTCTTGGTTTACTGTGAGAGGCGCCGTGTGCCTAGCCAAAGGTCAGGCAGGCCCCTCGGCCGCTGTGCGAATCTAGACCTACCCAGGGCATGGCAACATCCCTTTCAGTGCACTGGAGTTCCTTTACAAACACGTGTATTGCCCCAGGTATTCTACCCTTTTCTCCTCCGTGTGTAATTACAGATGTCCCTCAAGTCACTGAAGCTTCTGCAGCTTCTCAGGGGCTGGAGCCTCTGCTCGAGCCTCAGGGAGATCTCAGGGGTAAGTAGTCTGTCTTCCTTTCCTTTTGATTCTTCTATTAGTATTTTCTCTTTTTTCCTCTTTTATTGCCCTCCTGGGGAATCCAAGGTGCCCAGCACACATGCCCTCCCTGAAGCCCAGGGGCACAGGTAGGGGCAGCGCTGGTTCAGGCTTTCACTGGCCAGTGGGCTCTTGCCCCTGAGAAGTGTCAGTGAGCTTTCTTGTCCGCCGGTGCCAAGAGACCAGAATCAGCCATAGTAACACCACGGCATGTAAAATTGCCTGGGAATCCCAAACACGCAGTGAGATTATCAGTCCTGCAGAAGCCAGGGATGTATGGGATTGTTTCCTTTCCTCCAGGCCTTGCTGGTGACAAAAATGCCGAGGCTGCAGCTCATAAAGGCCAACAAAAGCAGCGTTTGGTCCTGAGCGCTGCAGTCTTGGGTTCCGCACTGTTTGCTGTCATGCTGATGTGTATCGTCACTTTCCGGCTGAGGAAGAGAAAACGGTGAGTTGTTCTTTAGTCCATGGCTGCTCTTAGCGTGTGTAGTGATAGTGTGGTGGAGCGGCTGGTGAGCTGTTGAGAGTGCTCTGTTGAGACGTCTGCTGTTAGCTTTCTTAAGCAGACTCTTCCTTCCTGGCAGCGAGGGCTCTTTCCTGAAAGCCATTCTCGTTGTTGCAGAGAAGCGGTACCAGCTAACCCTGCCGCTGCCTCCGGCAGACAGGAGCCCAGTATGGAGGAAGGCAGAGCAAAACCAGGGAGCGAAAGAAAAAAGGAAGAGCTTACCACAGAAAATGAAAATGCCAGCAGCAGCTCCACTCGGCTTCCTATTCTTAGCAGAATAAAAAACCTGCGCCTATTCCAAAGAGAATAAAAACCCTCTTGGGCTAAAATGGTGCGAGTCCTTGGCTGTTTTGGTCCTTTGTGTCTGGGTGTAATGCACAGCGCTTACGGCAGGGTTGGATGAGGGAGAGGAGCTGTCAGAGAGTTGCCCTGCATCAAGGGATGCCCTCGGTCCCCTCATCACTGTAGTTTCCCAGCTCGGGCTGTCCTTAAGGTCTCATTCATCGGAATGGGGGAGCGCAGATGAGCCTGGGAGCACAAGTGAAGTCACTGGGAGTGCTCCAGTGAATCCCGGTGGATTTGGTGACCGAGAGGGGAAGGAGGTGCTGCGAAGGATGGCCGTGCAGCTCTGAGCAATGAGTTAGAGGAGTGCTAAAGTGAGACGAGAGGCTGCTGGGGCTTAGCGCAATGGTCTTCTGTGCGCAGAAGCTGAACATCTCCAAGTAGAGAGAAGTGAGAGGGGGCTGGCAGGGAAAGGGTAAAAAGCACTGTGATAGGAAGAACAGTACTGGCCTTAGAAATGGCACAAAAGGTAACCAAAAGACCCACAGAAATGGCATTGCTCTGCTCCCAAACACTCAAGCCATGAATACTAGAGGTAATGCAGAAAAGGGAATACAGTCCTATTTGGAGGAGCGCCCAGGATCCTCTGTGCTCTCTTTCAAGGGGGTCCAAGTGGACTCTTACCTTTCCAGAGGAACGTAGGCAAAGAGTTGCTGCCTCTGAAAACATTGGTCACCCCTATTGCCAGCTTGCAGGAGAGGGAAAGGAGTAAAGGCCCTCGTAGGATCCAACAGGAAGGCGGTGGCAGGAAGGTGCAGCCCCAGCACCTGCAGTGTCCCTGGGGAAGCTCACAGAGCCCTGAGAAACCTGGTGAGGGAAGGGCGTAGGACAGGAAAGGCAAGCGGTGAGATCTGAGGATGTTTCTCAGGTGGCCCAGCAACCCTTTGCCTCTGGGATCGGAAGAACCAGCTCCTCCTCCACCTTCCCTGCATGTTCATCAAGTGCTGCAGGATTTGCTCGGCACGCTGCGCTACGGGACAGGCATTCAAGCGGCAGCCTCCTCTCACAAGGCTCAGCCAGCTAAGCACTAGGAACACACGACGACTCCCGAGAGCAGCCCTTCTCACAGGAAGATGTTCAGGCACTGGGTCTCAAAGCACAACCCGCCCAAACCAAGGGAATCCTTCCCGCGCTGGGTGTGAGCTGGCAGGCAGAGGTGGTTGCGGTGGCTCCTCAGCACAACGAGAGGCAAGGGGAGGAAGGAGCTCAGGGTTACGCCACTGCAGGAGGCCTCCAGAAGCACAGAAGCCAAAGCCTAATTCTGCCACAGGCTCCTGGAGAGGCGGGGGAAACTCCCACCTCCTCAGCGGCTGGTCAAGAAACGCCCCCGATGCCACCACTTCTAAAGCAGAGGCTTTAACACAGGCACTCCTGCCACGAGGCCACCGACAGAGTGTGGCCAGAGGAAGGGCCACTTGCAACGCCTCGCACATCCCAATGCCCGTGCTTTTCAGACTTCAGCGCTGCACTACTGCCCCACCATAAACCGAGGAGCAAAAGCAAGCCTCAAGCTAAAATGGGCAGAGCTGTGCAGGACGTGGGCTCCTCCAGCACACCCAGCTCAGCCTTTTAAGGAGAGCCGCCCTGGCTCCCTGGATGGGTGCTGCAGGGCAACGGCCCCTGCACCGCTACCCGCAACCTCCCAGGCCAGCCCCGCAATGCACACTGCCATTAAGCCGAGAACCGATTTAACTGATGTTCCTTTGCAAAACCCGCATCTAGTTCTATTTGTAGACAGCTCATCCTGCTACCTGCATGGACAACGACGAACTGAGTATGCTGTAGTCAGCCAGGAATGAGTAACACAGGCCGAACTGCTTCCCACAAGAAAGAGTGTGCAAGGAGCAGAACTATTAGAACCAACTCTCTATCTGCCTTTTGAAAAGAACGAGGATTTTTTTAATGTCATCAGGAAAGAAAACAGCTAGTGGAGAAGAAATATGTAACTGGCTGGAAGCAGTCCAAAGGCCCAAAGAAATTGCTGTAATACACTGCCCAGCCCATCCTAAAGACACTACAGAAATCAGTAAAGGAAATGCTTTAGCTGACGCCGCTGCAAAGGCTGCAGCCCATGAACCTCTGAGAGGCCGTGTGGTGGCACTTCCAAGGATGAACCAAAGTGAATGGCCAAATGTCATAGACCCCAGAACCATGTATTGAAAGGCTTGCTCCGTGGAAGAGAAGAAACAATAGGAATAGTGGGAAGCAAAACAAAGTGATGATGGAATATGGACAATTAGTGGAAAACCAATTCTACCAAAAAAAAAAAAAGAAAAAGAAGTAATTCCTATAGCAGGTGGTTTCACGAGAAAGCTCATGAGGGAGCAGAGGCAGTAGCTAAGCGGGTACAGACAGTAAGGGCCAGTGCAGGAATTTACACGGCCGCACAAAGAAGAAGCAATAGCTGCCCAGCCTGCCAAAAGTTCTCGAGCAGCAAACCAAGCTTGGAGGTAGGGGGACGACCGTGGGCCTGCTTCCCTTTTCAAAGGCTACCAATAGATTACGCGGATATGCCATCCACCGATGGGTGCAAACGCTTGTTAGTGATAGTAGATCAGTGGTCAGGCTGGGTAGAAGCTTTCCCGACAAGAAAGGACGACGCAGGAGGGGTAGTAAAGCCTTATTGAAAGAAATCATACGCAGGTATGGGGTTCCAGAAGCCATTGATTCAGACAGGGGCGCTCAATTTATGGCAGACATAGTCAATCAATTATATAAATCCCTAGGAACAGAGAGAAACCTCCCTACTCCCTACCACCCACAATCTTCAGGAGAGGTCTAATGTCCTGTCATTCTTTCGACGAAAGAATCGCAAAGGTATGCACACACAGTGGCCTAACATGGCCAGAAGCCCTAAACTTCGCTCTGTGGGACGTACGAAATGCTCCACAACAACCCGTAGGACTACCACCAGCAGAAATTCTCTGTGGGAGACCTTTAGGGACTTCTACTCCAGCTAAGAGCAGCCTGTTAGACGGAAATTTTGCTGTTAGACTGTACTTGTATATATTGGGAAAGGCTGTGTATGTATGAGAACCCTTTGTAGTCTTACATTCATAGTGGACATTGCTGTAAAGACAAGTAATCACTCAAATAGTTGTGTTGGTAACTTAGTTCTTCAGCTCCTGGTACGTCTTATCCATTGTTACAATCTAATTACACACTGAGTCAAGCGTGACTGCTTACCCCCATCGGAATGAATCTTACATTGGTGGAGAAACTACTGCAACGTGATGAGCTGCGTCAGCTGCTAGAGCGCATCCAAAACAATGGACAAAAAGCTCTAATCACCACTCATCATGATACAGAGGAGATACAGGACGTCTTGGAAAGGGTGAAGCAGGACGGAGCACATCATGGTTGGGAAACTCCTCGGGGATGATCACCAACTGCAACAGGGATTCATACTCACGTGTTGTACCCAGGAGTAGTTGTGTTAAGTTTAACCATGTTATGCCTATTACTTATGATCATATTATACATAAGATTATGGAAAGTGATGGTATGCCTTGACAGCCTTTGAGAACTCTTGTCTAAAGGATTAGCAGGGATGCTTACCAGAAACAAAGGGAGGCCTGTTAAAGAATATTGAGCTGGAACTGTCTAGAGGTAACAGCTTAGCACAACTTATATAAACCTTGCTTAGCATGAGTAGCTAAATGTGCTGAAGCCTTAGGCTGCACTCAGATAACGTGAGGAACTGTCAGCTAGTCCAGTAAGGAAGGGCCCCAGGGCCGGTGCAAGGTGGAAAGATAAGGAAGCTTACGAGGAAGCTAAGGCCATCAGCAGAAGCTGCCGCAGTAAAGATAAGGCAAACCAGGCTGCCTAGAGACAGCAGTGGGAGCCACCGAAGAACACGAAGCCCCCAGAGCCAGATATGGTGATTGGTCTGAAGCTTTGCATGGGGTGTGGGGAGCTTAGCTTGTGAGGGTGTAATTGCCCAGGGATTACTTTGTTTGGGGTGCCTCTTGGGAGGCAGTGAGCTCGAGCTGCAATTGCTGCACATGCATCCTTAAATTGTATTAAATATGCTTTGATTTGGCTCTGAACTTCTCAGCGGGAACCCAGGGTCGCACCCTGTTATGGTGGCTGGCGAGCATAATTTTCCATAGCACTGTGTCCTTTGAAGAACTGGGACACCTGTGGTTTAGTTAAGTGATGGCTTGTAGTCTTGGCAAGAAGGTATTGGCCTGGACGTGTCTCTCTGAGAGAGGGGTGAGTGCTGGTGGCCCTGGTGATGAGGGCAACATCACCTTTGGGAAGGGCAGGAAAGAGAAAGGAAGGGCAGGGAGCTGCCTCCATTTTTCCTGTCCTCTGGTAGGTTTGGGATTTGTGGGCTGTGGTGGAGCAGCAGAGCTAAGTCTGCCCAGCCGCCCCCCGAGTTTTCTAGCAGAAGCACTGACCCTGTCAAGGTGATGTTGAGTGATTCCCGAGTTGCAAAAGCTTGGGTGCAGGGTGTTGGGGACCAAGATTGAATGATGCTGTATAAGACAGCGGAGAATCTTTAAGGCAGAAAGTAATGAAGTGGTAACTATGATTTGTGCCCCGAATGTGTGCACGTGAGTTGCCACTGATCATGTGTCTTCCTGCCTACGTGTCAGCAGCTGCGGTGGGCCTGTCCTGCTGGCCTGTCCTGCCCGCCTGCTAGGCATCAGAAGACACCTTACCCACCTATCACAAGATGCCACAATGCCAAGCAGATACTTGGAGGAGTGGCTGAGTTGATGGCTATATAACCAGCCACTGTGTTTTCAAGAAAGGCTTTTTGCACTATACTTCTTGAGGTCCGTGTCGTTGTATGCCACAAATGGCGCCCGAATCGGGATTCCAAAAACGGAAGCCTGAAAAATAGAGTCAAGGAACTTCAGAATGGAAGTACTGAAGAATGAAGCAGGAAAGACAGAACCAATAAATCCGGTGGCATAGCCCAGCTGAACGTCAGGACGGTTGATAGTTGAGCGCTCCCATCACCACCACGGAACGGCAGGTGAGCAGCTGGGAACTATGGGGCAATCTCTTACAAGGGATCAGAGACGTTATATGGAAGTATTACAGAAAGTCTTAAAGACTCATGGGTTTCAGAATGTTGCCCAGCATTCGCTAATGACTCTGTTAGTGTGGACTCGGGATAATTGTCCCTGGTTCCCGCAGGAGGGAACGCTAAGTGTTGCGGTGTGGGAACAAATTGGGGACGAGCTGCGGCGGCAGAGGGATGATAAGGCGAAGAAACTTTTAGTGACTTGGCAACAGGTCTTTTCCGCCCTCCTCCGCTTGCAAGCAGTAAACGCGGCTGAACTTTTGCCCTACGCAGCAACGGCCGGTGAGAGCACCGTAAGGTCCTCGATAATACCCGGACCGGACTCCGAGTGTGACGACTCATTTAATTCAGGGTCGAATGATCTGGACCAGGAGGCGGACTTTCATCCACCCCCTACTACGCGCTGCGGTGTCCAGCCCACGGCCCCTCCGGAACCACCCCCCGCCTGGCACCGCCCCCCTCCGGAACCACCCCCCGCCTGGCACCGCCCCCCGGGACCGCCCTCCCCTCAAGAGGCGGGGCTGCCCACGAACGCGGACCGCCCGCAGCCCCCCTCCGCCGTCCCGGCTTCCTGGGGAAGAGCTGTTGGCCCGACGCCAGCGCTAGCGCAGTGCTGTGGTGCGCTAGAGCTTTGCCGCCAGGAGGCGCTGCGAAGCGGAGACTCGGACATTCTCCACGCCCTCCCGGGGCGATAGCAGGCAGGGCAACCCACTGCATGGGAGCAGCTGCCTTATGAGGCGGTGAAAGGAGTCAGGAACTCGGTTGAGGATTACGGCCTCCAGTCAGCTTACACCATGAACTGATTTCAAGCTATCGCCGAGGGTTAACCTATGGGGACACTCCAACCTGGGATCCCGCCACCAGCAATGTTACCTGAATCATGGCCTCTTGTTGTTATTGATCTTAGGGGTTGTTTTTTCACTATACCGTTACATCCAGCAGATGCACCACGATTTGCATTTACGGTTCCAGCGATCAACAATCAGGAGTCTACACTTTGCTTTCACTGGACGGTATTGCCTCAGGGGATGCTAAGTAGTCCGACAATATGCCAAATGTTTGTGGCTCGAGCTATCCTCCCTATTCGCAGAGCATATCCCAGTGCTTTAATTTATCACTATGTGGATGATATTTTGATCTCCGCATCCTCGAGGGATGCTGTTCAAACGGTAGTCAAAGAGTTGCGGAAATCTTTGAGTGCTAATGGTCTGTGTATAGCCGAGGAAAAGGTCCAAGTGCAAGCGCCTTGGAAGTATTTAGGGTGGAAAATTACAGACACGGCTATTCTGCCGCAGCCTTTGCGGCTAGCATCTGATATTAAAACCCTAAATGACTTGCAGAAACTACTTGGCACCATTAACTGGGTGCGACCTTATCTTGGCATTACCACACAGGATCTAGCCCCTCTCTTTGCTCTGCTAAAGGGAGAGTCAGACTTAGCATCATCCCGAACATTAACTCCTGAAGCACTGCACGCCCTACAACGGGTGTCCGCAGCTATTCAAAATCGACAGATTCATCGCATCTCTCCAATGTTTCCAGTTCGCCTGATTCTGATTTATAATGTCTTTCAACCTTACGCTCTCTTATGCCAATGGGTTTCAGGTGACATTGATCCCTTAAGAATTCTGGAGTGGGTGTTTCTAGCACATGCTTTCTCGAGGACCGTGACCACTGGGATAGAGATGATGGTGCTGCTTATTCAGAAAGGGCGCCATCGTTTGCAAAGCCTTTTGGCGCAAGATCCGGCTAGTATCTCTATCGCACTGGCCAAGCAGGACTTCAACTGCATGTCAAGGGTTCTACACAGATAGTGTTACCCATTATCCCTCGTTTGGAAGACTGAAGTATGTTCACGTCTCTGTAGATACCTTTTCCCATTACGCTGTCGCTACTGCCCATGTTGGGGAGAAGAGCCGTGATGTTTGTCATCACTGGCTTGCCTGTTTCGCCGTAATGGGGGTTCCTGCTCAAATTAAGACTGACAATGGTCCCGCATACACGGCACAACGAACACGGGCATTTCTTCAAGCTTGGGGGGTCACTCATGTGACCGGAATTCCCCATTCCCCAACTGGCCAGGCAATAGTGGAATGTACCCATCGTACCCTGAAAGAAAAGCTTGAGAAACAAAAAAGGGGAAATAGCCCTGGCGCTTCCCCACAAGAGCAACTCTGGAAGGCTCTGTATGTTCTTAACTTCTTAAACCGATATACGGACCAGAGTGCAGTTAATAAGCATCTCTCATGTCCTACAGGGCGAGAACAACCTCGAGATCGCTACAGGGACCTGGAGACAGGTCAGTGGAGTGAACCGGTAGATCTAATAACGTGGGGGAAAGGTTACGCTTGTGTTTCCACAGGTAACGGACTTCACTGGATACCTGTACGACTGATTCGACCTGTTGGTGTGTTCCTCGGGATGCCGGGTGAGGGCTGGGAGCCAGTTGAGATGAACCCATCTTGGGGTATTTGCGGCGGTGTTTGTCTGCCTTGTGCAGGATCACTGTTGATTTGCAGAGGCTTATTGCATTGATGAGATATAGATAGAATATAGGCTGATAAGATATAGATAGAATATAGGATAAGTTATAGATAGAATATAACTGCACTGATAAGTTATGGATAGAATATAAGTGCACTGATAAGTTGTGGATTAGATAGAATTAGAGTGGAAGCCTTTTAAGGGATAGGATTGGACGTTAGGCTTGGGGCATAAGTTAAGAAGGCACTGACGTGTGAATTGGTAATCTTGGTAAGATCTCTAATCCTTGTTATCTGTCTCCCCTACCTGACAAGCTTTAAGTTTAATAAATAAAAAGAGGGGATATGTTGGGGACCAAGATTGAGTGATGCTGTGTAGGACAGCAGAGGATCTCTAAGGCAGAAAGTAATGATCTGGTAACTATGAAGTTGCCAGTGATCATGTGTCTTCCTGCCTATGTGTCAGCAGTCATGGTGTGCCTTCCTGCCTATGTGTCAGCAGCTGCGGTGGGCCTGTCCTGCTGGCCTGGCCTGCCCGCCTGCTAGGCATCAGAAGACACCTTACCCACCTATCACAAGATGCCACAATGCCAAGAAGATACTTGGAGGAGTGGCTGAGCTGATGGCTATATAACCAGCCATTGTGTTTTCAATACAGGCTTTTTTGCACCATTCTTCTTGTGGTCCATGTCGTCGAATGCCACACTGCACGTTTTAGAAATGAAGCCTTTGACTTTTCATCAACTCAGCTTGGCTTCTTGTCCGCTAGCCACTGCCTCTGGTTTCTTCACACCGGCTCTCCTTGCACCTCCAAATTGGCAGAGCAGGCTTTGGACTCAGAGATGCCTTCCCACTGCGGATGTGAGAAGACAGGATCCCCTGGGTGAAAACACTTCTGAGGTCTCCCTTTCAGCTCCAGACCTTTCCTGTGGTCATAATCAAGGTTTTAGTCTGAAGTCAGTCAAGACCTCAGCTGTGAAGTTCCTGTCAAAGAGGCATTTCTTTGGGGTTGGTGGGGGGTGCTTGGCTACACTTGCGTCTGCTGCCTTTCTTGGTTGGAAGTGCACTGAGTGGTTATGAGCTTGCTGACTCAGAGCTTGACATATCTATCATTTGCTTTGCAGAGTTCAATAACATCTGGACTTGTACATCCTATTACCTTAGTCTACAGCTCGTGCTGTACCAGGTGGGACTTGCCTCCTGTTCCTCCCCTCATACCCTGGTGGTTTCAGTCCTCTTAATATCCCCATGTCATGCAGTGCCATGATTCTTTCTGTCCTTTGGAAGCCAGAAAATGCCCCAGAAGGACACTGTGGTTGACTAATGTGCCACAGACACTCAGAGCTTGACATATCTATCATTTGCTTTGCAGAGTTCAATAACATCTGGACTTGTACATCCTATTACCTTAGTCTACAGCTCGTGCTGTACCAGGTGGGACTTGCCTCCTGTTCCTCCCCTCATACCCTGGTGGTTTCAGTCCTCTTAATATCCCCATGTCATGCAGTGCCATGATTCTTTCTGTCCTTTGGAAGCCAGAAAATGCCCCAGAAGGACACTGTGGTTGACTAATGTGCCACAGACCAGCTTCCCTGTCAATGGAGACAAAAGTGGAAGTCCAAGCGCAGTTTCAGAAAGTGATGGACACTTTCTGGAGCTTCTCTAGTCCCTGCAGAGAGAGCAGAAAGGCCCTTAGGTCTCCTCTAGTCAATGGATAATTGCTCAGCTTTTACTACACCAAACAGTTCTTAGAGGGTGAAGAAGAGGAAGAGGAAGAACTCCAGACTCTGTAGGCCTTTGCCAAAGCTCTCCAAAGTGCCCAGGTCAGGTACAACCTCAGTCAGTTTTTCCATCACAAGAATGCTTCGTATTAGACTTTCTTTTCAGCCTGTCAGAATTGCTGGACTGGGGACATTTGCTGTTGTTAGAGAGCGAGTACAGAATAGAAAGAATGACCTGGTGGTTGTTGAGAGACCAGTGTTTCGTCTTTCGAGGGCTATTGCAAAGGCTTATGATCTCCCGTATGACAACAAAGATATTCCTGGTAAGAAGAAAAACCCCTTTGCTCACTCTTGCAGCTGTGTCTGGAGCGATCCTCTCCTTTCAAAGCACCTCACCTTCTCTCTGCTGTGACCATCAGCCTGGTGTCCCCTGGGGAGAGGACACTGACACAAACAGTGGAGACATTTGCAGATAAACTTGGGGGGGTGGGGAGGGGAGAGGGGAGAGGAATTCTAAGGGCTGTTGTGAAGTCCTGCTGTTTTCCTTCTTCATTCCAGCCATTTGACATGGCATGGCTAATCTTCTTCAAACCCAGAGTATATGGCCTGAGAGAAGAGATGCAATGGGCAAGCATCCTCGTACCACAGGGCTGAGAGGCTTTCTTCCTATTTCTGTGTTGAAGAAATCATTCCTGTCCCCTTGGCATCTCAATTGTAAGAGAGCTTTGAACTTCTTCCAGGAAGGGATTACAGCACTTACTTTCAGGGAAATTACCAGAGGTACCAACCAACCTATACTCTGTATCACCTCTAGTCCTAGCAGATGCTGACTCTTTAGTTTATTCTGTTTAGCATTTCAGTAACGCTTTCTTCCTCTTGCACTATTTTCCAGATCATAACCACACTGAGCAACTGCAGTATGCTCGGATTGCCTCAGACATCTCCATTTCTCAGAGGACAGTGGAGGGTTGCATAGAAAAGACCATGCGTCTATTCTCTCTCTGCATAGAGAATGGCAAGAATGTTGCCTTTGTTTTAAATGATGTCGGCATGCTTGTTATCCAGGGAAAAGATGTGAAAATAAGATTTTATAAAGACTTTCTGAAAAGGCTGAATGGGACTGAAAAGATGCTAGAAGCTCTTCTTGGAGTAAGATTTCCATTTTTCCAGTACTACTTGGAGTTCTTTTGCACTTCTCTTAAAGGACAAGGGAACTCATAGCTCCTCTTTCCAAAAGAGGTCTAGCTTCTGGGGCTAGACATGGACTATAGCTCTCTGTAAAGGCCTTCTCTCACATTCAGAGGTCTTGGCAGCAGCAGGATGTAAGAAAAGCTGTACTGGGTCCAATCAAAGACCCCGTGAGCCCACTCCCATCCCCAAGAAAAAGCCTAAGGGAAAGAGCCTAAGAAAAAGCTCTTTGGGCACCAGCAGAAAAGCTGGTGGGCTTTTCAAAAGCAGAAAAGCTATTTGGGCTGGTGCCACTCTGAGTTAACAGCATCAGGTGACCTTGCTGCTTATTAATGAGTTTCTGCTTTGGCCATGTTTGGGATTCTGAGGTAGTGAGTTTGGCAATTTCACCATCTGCTACACACAAACATTTCTGAGCCCCTGTTAGAAAATGCATGCCTAATCATTTCATGGGACAGCCCTGAGTTCTTGTGTCAGGAGAACTCATCATGCCCCCCTCACCTTCTCCCTGTCCAGCATGTCTTTCACAGCTGCTTCTTGCCTTGGGCGAGACCCAGAGGCACCGGCAGACATGAGCTCCTCATTCCCTCTGAGGGAGGAATGATTTACCCCAAGACGTGCAGCCAGGCTGCAGCACAGCCCTGGTTCCCAGCTCTGTCTCTCCCACCTGGCTCACTCTCTGGGGTCTTGTCAGCATGTTGTCTGGGCCTTTGCTCCAGTAGGTCCCCATCCAAGATCTGGACCTCCTCAGATATTTGGCACTCCCAGGTCTTAACAACTGTGCAAAGGAAAAGGAAGGACTATGCCTCTCTGTAACTCCAAGCTGCAGATGCAGTCATTTGCATCCTAGGAGAGACTTGGGGTTAAGCCCATATCTGAGTCCTTTGTTCTCCATTCAGGAACAGTCACAACAAGCCAAAAGACAAAAGCCAACACCCAGAAACCCCAGCTAATCAAATCTGCTTGCCTTCTTGGACTTCTCCATTAGAAAAGAATGGGCCTCCTGACTGAATCTCATGATTCTTGCCCTCAGAAAAAAGCCTGGTGATGCTATTACCCATTCCAAATTATCTATTTAACAGCTTCTCTTTGCTATTACTGTTATTATTGTTAATGAAGGAGCACTTGGTGACAGGGTTTCAGAGGGACAGGAGCAGGAGAGTGGCTTGCTGCCTCTGTGAGCAAGAAGACAATTTCCTTGGCATCATCTCACATGTCTCTGTCTCTATTGCAGATGCCAGAGATGAGGGATTCCGTCCTGTCAGGCACTGAGACTGTGGCTTCCCAGATCCGCTCTGGCAGTGTCATTGTCTTCCCACAGTGAGTATGTTGGGTTCAGCAGCCCCTGGCTGACCAAGCCAGGACCTTCTCAGCTTGCGTCTGGTTGTGCTGTCTTGCCAGGGCTTGTGAAGTCCTCTCAGGAAGTTATTCAGAACTAATCAGCAGTGGACCTCTATGATGCATCACACAGTTTCTGGATATAGTCTAGAGTAATGCTGCATATTCTGCTCTCTTACCAGAGATTTTACATTAGCTCCCTAATATCTTTGTGACCAGATTATTAACACAAGGTGCAAAGCAAATATGGAGCTCTTATTCAAACTGGAGTCTTCTGGTTTCCAGGTATGAACTCCAGATTGTGCAGCCTGCCATCAAAGGACCCGCAGAGCTCACCGAAGAACAGGAGGAGGAGAAGGATGATAATGGCAACAAAAAAGGTAGTGGAAGGGTTGACACCTGGGTGGTGTTTGGACATTCTCCTCACTAATGGGACATTATAGCCAAGGCTACAATGCAAGGCATAGGCAACTTCATTTCATTTTGAAAGTTGGGAATTCCAATCCTGCTTTCTTAATTGTTCACAAACATACAAGTATCTTTGGGCTGAACACACCAAAAGAGTGAACTTGCACACACGAGATCTGTAGAGAGATCCCAAAGTCTGTGCCCTTCATGGGAATTTCTCCCTCCTTCCCCGCAAGGCTCCATTTAGTCACCAGCATTTCTCAGCAAGGCCTCCCCCTGCTTTTCACAATATAGACAAGAGAAGCCAGTAGTACCAGAATTCCCCAGGGAATAACATTACCCTTTAGAAATTAAGAGTTGGACAACATCCAGTGTCAGGAAAGGCCTAAAACCTCATGGGAAACATGGCTCCAGGGGGATGGCTTGGTGCAGTTTCATCACATGTATGCACACCTGCACATCATTCCTGTTAGAATGGGCACAAAGATGCTGTTTGAAGAGTTCTCTGCTTTCTTGCTTGCAGGGGCTCTTCCTGACAATCGCCTTCTCTCCAGAGAGAGGCATGCTCCACCCAAAAAGACTTCTATCCATAAGGAGGAAGACAAGATGCACAAAACCAGGGGAAAAAGGCTTCCTGCCAGGTCGAACTTGGGGGAAAATGGATGTGGGGGACCCTGTGCTCTTATTCTTTTTAGGAATAAGAAGTTTCCTTCAGACACAATGTCTGGGCTAAGTCTGGCAGGCTATTACCATGTGGTACAGATGCTAAAGTTTCCTTGTTGGGTAATCAGAGCATTAATGCAACTGCCAGGAGGGATCTGTGGTATTAGAGCCTTGAAATAACAGACAGGAGCCTCCATTCCCATGACTCTGGCCTTCTTCTTGATCTACCAAGAGAAGGCCTAAACCTGGGCATCCTGAGCTTTCCTAGGGAATGTTGTGCCACACCTGATGTTGCAGCTTGGGGTTATCTCTTTCTCTGTATTTGAAAGTACTTGGTCGAATGCAACCAATCTTCCTGCAGAGCTAGCTGCCTTCTGCTGCAGGGGCAGGGGCACACCTTGGGAGACCAAACTGGAAAACAAACTCGTCCTCTACTCATACAGATGCCTTCTATTCTACCTTTTTAGTCCACCACCACCAATCCAGTGGAGCTCAGTGAAGAAAGTGGAAGCCAAAAAGAAAGAAATCCCTCATGCTGGACCAAAACTTGTAAACTTTATTGCTGAAGCTATTAAGACAAAAGAGCAGGTATATAATAGGGAGTGATGCAATGTTTGCGTAGTAGTTTATTGTAGAAAAGCACAGTTGTACAGCCATTGACTCTGAAAAGATGTCGCAGTGTGTGCTCATTTGTACATTAAGTGACTTCTCCTGGAGTCTACTTTAAAAGATGGGGGTTACTGTATGTTTAGAATCTGCTCTTCACTTCTGTTGCCTCATGAAACACATTAGAACACCTTCCTTGCCACTATTCATAATGGAGTTCAAAATCAAAATGCCAGGCTTTTCTGGGATAGGAAATAGGAGTTTTTTAGATCATTGGTTAGTTCACACCTTGGTTGAGCCCACGATAATTCAGGAGCAAAACACAGCTGACAAAAAGGGGCAGAAAAGAGAGTGAGAAATCAATAATAATAATGAATATAAAAACAAAAGCAGATGAGACTGACATTGCTGCTGTTACATTTCTGTGGCCCTCCAGAGAAGAATCCTCCAGGTTAAGAAACGACACCAAAGAGGTCTCCGTGAACTTCAAGCTGTAGAAAGACAGGAGAAGAAAGAATGGCAGAAGAAAGAGAAAGACAGAAGGAAAGAAAAGGAAAAATTGGCACCACCGATCCCTGGGAGAGGAAACGATAAGCTACAGAGGGCCACGGTACAGGCAGCATTTTAAACTAGACAGGAAGAAAACATCTCTCTCCTACAGAGGAGCTTGAGATTTCAGGCTATTTCAAGTATTCCTGGAACTCTTACTGCAAAATGGCAGGAGTCTCATGAGAAAGGGTCAATTGGGCGACGCAGTGAAACCCTGGTCAGACTCCAGCATCCAACTCCTGGGGCAGGCGGAGGTCCTTCTTCTGGTTCCCCCTCTACTGCCACAGTATCCCGGCCAGAATTCACCCCTGGGATCTGTACGCTGGCAAACAGCCCTGTGTCTTTGCAGCATGCTTGTCTGAGATTCTCCCTTCCTTTGCAGAAACCCACTGTTTCTTGGGGCACCACGCAAATCCCTTCTGCCAGCATGAGGAGGAAGGTGACCAGCCCAGATCTCATAGAGAGAATGATGGGGAACTGGAAAGAGGATGGCGAATCATCCTCAGAGAAGGAGGGTGACAACTCACTGGAGATACCCCCAAAAAGGTAAGTATGGAGCAAGTCGTGCCAAGGCCTGGGGCAGCTGAGTAGCACTGACCCATCTGCAGGGTCAAGGATCCAAATCCCTGATCCATGGCTCTCCTCTGAGCTGTCAAGCCATGGGGAGACCTGGGGTCAGGAGCCCCCAACTCCAGGTGCCTTTCTGCAGCCCAAAGCAAATGCCTAAACCACATCCTGCGTTGAAGAGTGCTGTGGGCACCAGTGAGACTCTGTGTGCAGGGCCTGGGGAAGGTGAGAGGCAGGAAGGTTTCAACCAGAGCATGAGAGAGGGTTTCTCCCTGCTTTTGCAGGCACATTTCTCCTAGGAAAACGCAGGCATTGCTCGCAGCAGTGACCTCTCTGGTGGAGAAGGTCACGCAGGGACAGACAAGAGAGATCAGTAGACAGAGGGATCATGAAGAGGAGGCTCAAGTGAGTAAAGAGCTATCTGCTGCAATGGGGTGTCCCTCTCTCCTTCCACTTCCAGCAGCACCTAGAGGGACTTCTCCTGGCACCTCCCGTGGGAGGGACAGCAGCACACTTCTGAGTCTGTGGCCTTGGTCAGACAGTCCTTAACTGAAGGGGAAGTTGCTGATGACTCAGAATAAGATTTCCGCTTTGGACATAGGTGGCTGAAGACATAAGGATTTGTCCAACGTTCGGCTCTCCATTTTCAGACTGGCAAGCCTGTCCTACCCTCTCAGAGTACAGACACCAAGACCCTTTGCCCTGGGGGTTGATACCTATTCACTCCATCGCAGGTACTGCCTGACTCAGTTCCCACTTGACTCAGCCCCCGACTGATTAGTTGCACTGGGGACTTCTCACTGGCTTGGGCAGGAGTGCCTGTGCCGTATCACAGAGACCACTGAAATGCTGCTCAAAGCGGCTCCATTAATACCTGGCCTGCATTAGGCCTGCTGTATTTCCTTGCTTTCTTTCTGTACCTAAAACTGAACTTCTTTTCACTTCTCAGGGCTAGAGAGCCAGTCCAGCACAATGTGAACCAGCAACTGCCAGCTGTGCTGCCAAAGCGTTCTTGTGTTGAATAAAACCAAATCTCCAAATTGTTGTGCATCTGTCCTTGGCAAGGTGTGCATTGCTCTGCACTGAGCAATATGCGAGCTTTGCAGGGTCAGGAAAAGGACAGCTCAGAGACAGGGAATGTGTTTCAGTCCCTGCTCTGGGGGCAGTTTAAAGGGTCATTACGTAATTCTTCTGCTGGAGCCACATTCTTCGTGGTTTAGGGAAACTCCCTCTCTTTCCTGCTCCTTTGCCCCAGAGAGGGGAGGAGTCGAGAGCTGCAACTGCAGTAGTGCAGGAGGGACTGTGAGGTTGGCATGAAGAGTGTGTGCGTGGAGGTTTCTTCTCCCCATACCTTCCTCAGCAACTGAGCTCAAGGCGGAGCGGTGTCACTCGAGCTTGTGCAGGATGGGGTTTTCAGACCCAATGAAAAGGGTCTCTCCTCATGGCCTGTTCTGTGCCCCAGGAGAGAGCTAGAAGAAACATGAGCTTCTAATGGGAGTCAAGGCAATACAGATTGCCCTGCTCGGGGGCTAAAGTCCAGCTTCAGGAAGATAACCCAGGCTTGGAAAGGCTCTGGCCTCAAATAGCATGTCTTGTTTGACTGCAGCATCTACTTTGTCCCTAACATGACAGTCCTCGTGTAGCATCACATGGCAAAGTGTGGACATAGCTTTCCACAGCCTTATGGGTTCCCTTTTCTGGACAGCCAGCTGTGGAGCCTCCTCTGCTTGCCTCAATGCCTCTCTGCCTTGGGAGCGAAACAGAGGAACTGAGGGTGCCTCAGACTAACACCATGGAGTGCTGAGGAACACAAACATACCACTACCATAGGGAAGCTGCTTAACTAAATCAGCAGGTGTGTTACTGACACCACTGATCTGCAACTTCTCTGTGTTTGAAAGATGACGGAGCATCACTGGTATTCATCCTAGAAAGAGGTAAACTTAAGATTCGTGCAAGGCCAATAAACCTGCTGTTTTCATTCATCACCTGACCAGCCGGGAGATGGTCTAGACAGTCAGAACAACAATCTAGAGGTAGAGATGGACATTACCAAACCGGATATACCTTTCACCATCAAATCATGCAGTGAAAGATCAGCTAACTTGTCAGCACTAACATCAGGAGCAATATGGATTTCCAGGTGGCAAGTGAGCTTAGTAGAACTCCCAAGGGGTAGGAGTGCACTACAGGCAGACTTGAGCGGCTGATTTCTGAGCAACAACCAGAAAAGTTGGAAGGTAATCTGGCAGAGCGATGGCCGCCCCAGGGGGCCTTCGGTTACCAGGAGCTAACTTTCCTGCGTCATCATTTGGAGGATAGGTTCCCCAGACAAATGGATTACTGGTATGTATGGGACGACTGGGCATTTGCTAGACGAAAAGAGGCGCCTAGGAAAGAGAGAATCTTTCCTCAGAATGCTGTAAGTACCGCAGCTGCTGAAACGCCTGTGGCAGTTATTCCACCCCATGCGCCACCCCCTGCTTCAGCTTCCCTATACGCCCCCTTGCCTTCCGCCCCCGCCCTTCAAGCTCCTCTGGAAGTCGTTCCTGTGCCAGGAGCGGCCCCACCCGATCCGGAAGGGGTACCTCGGGTCGCCACTACACGAGTCTACCGTCCCTGGAGACCCCAAGATTGAATTATATGGAGTCAAGGGCTCCCCAGACTTAGGGATGATCCAGAGAGAGTGTTACAAATCCTAAGGGGAATTGTGCGGGCGTATGACCCTACCTGGGGAGATGTACAAACGCTCCTTGAATCTGCGTTCACTCCAGATGAAAGGTGCTCAATTTTGGATGCAAACCGCCGTTGGGCAGCAGAGAGGGGTGTCGGGGCTGCTCGAACAGCCTGGCCAGCTGTGGACCCCGGGTGGAATCATAATGTAGATGCAGATTACAGGCAGCTGCAATTAGCCAGAGAGTGCTTAGAAGAAGCTATACATTTGGCAGGACAAAAGACTGCAAATTGGTCTAAAGTAAGGGAGTGTCAGCAACAGGCAGAGGAACACCCCTCGGCTTTCTTTGCTAGGCTAATTAAGCAAGTCAGAGTGTATGGGGGAGGACTAGACCCAGAAGCCGAGGCTAACAGGCCGCTAATGATTTCTGCATTTGTAGACCAGGCAGCCCCGGACATTAAAAAGTATTTTTCCAAACATGTTCCTGACTGGCCAGGAAAGCGGATGGACGAAATATTACGTTTAGCCACATTTGTGTATAATAGTCGAGAGGAGGAGAGGGCAAAAGAAAAGAGACAGCAAAAAAGAGAGGAAGTTAGTGTGTTAGCAGCTGTGTTAAGAGACGGATTTAAAGGACCCAGGGGGAGGGGACGTGGAAGAGCCCGGAGAGATAGATGGAGTCAAGGTGAACGTGCTGTACAATCAGGAGTTAATGATGTTTGTTATTATTGCGGGGAACAAGGACACTGGCAGCAGGAATGCCCAGTGAGGCCCCGTGTAGTTAGGAACAGAGGAACCGGCTTGAGACTATCAAACACTAAGGAGGAGACCAGGCGATTCCCAGTCAATCCACAATGACAGGAAACAGGAGACTCAGAAAATACTGTGGAAATTGGAGTAAATTTATGGGATGTAGATTTGGATTTTGAGGGCCACGTAATGGCAAATATAGACGGTTTAGAAGTTCCCTTTCTAGTGGATACTGGAGCCACCCTTTCCCTTTTAAATTTTGAGCCTAAAGGATGCAAGTCATCAGATAAAATAGTGATGCAAGGAGTGACAGGAAAGGGCGAACGAATGTTATCTAAGCCCTTAGTACTCACTATTGGGGGTAAAACAGTGTGGGGACGTTTTATAATTTCCACAGATGCACCTATATGCCTTTTGGGGAGAGATCTTCTGCAAGCCTTGGATACTCAGATCTGCTTACAGCCGGAAGGGATAAAGCTAATAATTATGGGTTCATGTGTTCTGGCTAAGACACCAGAACCAGAGTCAACTAATCTGCAAATTCCAACAGGTTTAGAATCAGTTTCTAAAAAATTATGGAGCTCTTCAGGGATGGATGTGGGACTACTGAAATCAGCTAGTCCAGTCTCGATAAAAACAAAGGGGGGATTGCCTCCTGCAGTTAAACAATACCCTGTCCCAAAGGAAGCAGAGAAGAGTATCCAAAAACAAATTGATCATTATCTGAAACTGGGTATCCTTAGAGTCTGTGAATCCCCATATAACACCCCAATTCTGCCAGTTAAAAAGAACAGGCAAGATGCTGATGGTGATCCAGAGTATCGCTTTGTACAAGACTTAAGGGCTATAAACCAACATGTAGTTGCTCCACATCCAGTAGTCCCCGACCCATCAACCATTTTACTACAAATACCCCATTGGGCAACTTGTTTTACTGTGACTGACCTAACAGCAGCCTTTTTTAGTATACCGATAGCTGAAGATAGCCAAGATCTCTTTGCTTTCACTTGGAAGGGACAACAATTAACTTGGACGAGGCTGCCACAGGGATTTACTGGGTCTCCGACTATTTTTTCGCGTATACTTAAAAATGACCTCTCAGATATCGAACTTCCAGGACATTCTGTATTAATACAATATGTAGATGATTTGTTATTAGCAAGTAAAGATGATGAGACATGTTTAAAAGATACTGTTTTTCTATGTAACGCTCTTGCAGAAAAAGGGCATTGAGCAGCTCTGTCTAAACTCCAGCTGTGTCAAAGAGAGGTAAAATATTTGGGTTTTATCTTAAAAGAAGGACACAGGTTAGTTGATCCAGAACGAGTAAAGACAATTCTTGATATGCCTCGTCCTGTAACAAAAAAACAGCTTAGGGGATTTTTAGGAGCTGTAGGATTCTGCCGACCGTGGATTCCTGGGTTAGCAGAATTTACTAAGCCTCTGGTACAGGCAACAAAAAAGGAGGAGATAGAGCCTTTGGCCTGGGGCCCAGAGAGGGAGAAAGCTTTTACCTCTGTGAAAAAAGTGTTGGTTTCAGCCCCTGCTCTAGGGTTACCAGATTACAGCAAACTATTTGCATTATTTGTCCATGAGCGACAGGGAGTAGCAAGTGGGGTACTCACCCAAAAACTAGGCCCTCACCGTAGACCAGTGGCCTATTACTCCACGCAGCTAGATGAGGTAGCTAAAGGCACTCCAGGATACATCAGAGCAATAGCAGCTACTGCAGTTCTTATTGAAAAAACACAACCTGTAGTTTTGGGTCACTCATTAACTGTGTATGTGCCACATGAAGTAGAACTGTTAATGAAACAATATGCAACTCAAGCACTATCCCCACAGAGAGCTCACCGCTATGAACTGATAATACTGCATGCAGATAATGTGACTTTAAAAAGATGCAATATTTTGAATCCAGCAACGCTATTGCCTCTACCGGAGGACGGAGAGCCACATCGTTCCTGTGAGCAGGTGGTCGTCAGC
Organism: Dromaius novaehollandiae; assembly: GCF_036370855.1. NCBI lineage: Eukaryota > Metazoa > Chordata > Aves > Casuariiformes > Dromaiidae > Dromaius > Dromaius novaehollandiae. Next base: position 938,614 of record NC_088117.1, read on the forward strand.
TCGAGCAAGCCCCAGAAGGACCTTAAAGATGAACCTTTGGAGAACCCGGACTTAGTTCTGTTTACAGATGGATCATCCTATTATTTGGACAGAAGATGTCACTCCAGCTATGCTGTCACTAACGTCTTTGAGGTACTCGAGGCCAATCCTTTGTCTCTGTCTGTAAGTGCTCAAGGAGCAGAATGAATACCATTGACCCAAGCAGCAAAAATAGGTAAGAGCTTGCGGGTAAATATCTATACCGACTCTAAATATGCATTTGGAGTATGTCATGCAACAGGGATGTTATGGAAAGAACGAGGATTCTTTTCGTCATCAGGAAAGAAATTAGCTAATGGAGAAGAAATACGTAATTTGCTGGAAGCAGTTCAACTGCCCAAAGAAATTGCTGTAATACACTGCCCAGCCCATACTAAAGACACTACAGACATTAGCAGAGGAAATGCTTTAGCCGACGCTGCTGCGAGGGCTGCAGCTCGACAACCTCTGAGAGAATGTATGGGGGCAGTTCCAAGGATGGACCAAAGTGAGTGGCCAAACTTAATAGACCCCAAAACTATGTATGAAAAAGACTGCTCAGTGGAAGAGAAAAAACAATGGGAGCAGTGGGAAGCAAAACAAAATGATGATGGAATATGGACAATTGGGGAAAAACCAATTCTACCAAAAAAATATTTAATTACTATAGCTAGGTGGTTTCACGATAAAGCTCACGGGGGAGCCGAGGCAATAGCTAAGCAGGTACAGAAAGTATGGGCTGCTCCAGGAATTTATGCAGCTGCTAAAAGAATAACGAATAGCTGCCCGACCTGCCAGAAGTTTTCAAATAACAAGCCAAGCTCAGATTTAGGGGGGGGTGACCATGGGCTTACTTCCCTTTCCAGAAGCTGCAAATAGATTATGCGGATATGCCATCTGTCTATGGGTACAAACAGTTGTTAGTGATAGTAGATCAGTTATCAGGCTGGGTAGAAGCTTTCCCAACAAGAAAGGCCGACACAGGGGGAGTGGTAAAAGCCTTACTGAAAGAAATCATACCCAGGTATGGGGTCCCAGAAACCATTGATTCAGATAGGGGTGCCCATTTTACAGCAAGCATAATCAATCAGTTATATAAATCATTAGGAATAAAAAGAAACCTACATACTCCTTATCACCCACAATCTTCAGGACAAGTAGAAAGAATGAATAGAACATTAAAAGAGAAAATAGCAAGAATATGCACACATGCTAGACTGAAATGGCCAGAGGCATTAAACTTAGCTCTATGGGATGTTCGAAATTCTCCACGGCAACCCATAGGACTAACACCAGCAGAAATTCTTTTTGGGAGACATTTAGCGATACCAGGGACTTATATCCCTGCTAAGACCAGCCTATTAGATGGAGATGAACGAGTAACACAATATGTACTAGCCTTACAAGAACGGTTTCAGACTTTGCAAAATCAGGCTCAGTGGTTTCAGCCGGTGCCGTCAGACATTCAGGCACATGATATACAGCCTGCAGATAAAGTGTCGATAAAGGTATTCTCGCAAAAAACAAAATTAGAACCAAAATGGGAAGGACCCTATACTGTATTGTTAAGTTCTTACTACGCTGTTAACATTCTAGGAAAAGAGAATTGGATTCACCGCTCTCACGTGAACTGAAGTATACGCAGAAAATGAATGGAGCTGGGATAATACTAACCAACTTCCCCAACTCCTGGGAAGGACAGGAAAGGAAATAAAGATAGGGTGTCGAGTGATCAACGGGTCCACCCATGAGAAGGCGACTCAAATCTCTCTCACTAAAATCAAATCAAACGAAAAAGAAAGGAAAATTTGTGCCACTGAAAAACTGGATTGTTGGTACAATTTTACCTTAGAACAGCCTGTTCTTATAGTTTGCCTGTGGGCTCACCACAATGTGGGACTATCATTTAAATTTAAAATAGACATTATTGAGTCCAGTACAGCAATACCTACCCTGACTACAATTATTTTCACCAATATAAATAACTCTGTTACCATGAAGAGCAAGAAAACCTTATCCCCACAAATCTTTGAAATTGGACCGTATGTGATTAGAAATACAGGCCAACAACAAGTATTATTTAATCCATCATGGTCTCTCAAACGAGTAGAGCTATTAATGCAAATTAATATCTCTACAATCAAACCGACCTGTTCACCATTCTTCGGTACGTCCTATGTGGGATGGACGGCGTGGTTATATAGGTGAACCCTCACCTCTCCAAAACGAGCAAAGAGAGATGTGACTGGTATCATAGGAACAGGATTGGGAGTCCTAAACAGTATAGATGCTGAAGTACTCGTAAATAAACTGAGCACAACAACAAGTGACTTATACAGATTAAAACATCCATTGAGGTCTTCTCTATTAGCACTAGGAACTAACCAGTGGCTTTCATCCGAGATATTACCTCAGTGGGAAAAAATGAATGAAAAAGATCACCAATTGATAGTGGATGCACTTGGGGAAGCCCAAATTAATATTTCCCTGGCCCTCAGTTGCATCCAAGCTCAACTGTGGATGCAATCTATGGTAGCAGCGATTATAAGGGAAGGGGAAGAGGGCACTTTACCCACTGAAATTTGAAAGGTAATTTGGGATAATGCGACTGAATTTGAAAAGGAATTCCAATCCTGGTGGTATCTGGTCAATTTTACTTATGATCCTATCAACACTAAGGCCACAGCCTTTGTTTTAACAATACGTAATGCTTCAACATACACAATATATCCAATCATTGCGTTAGGATTAAATCGCAATGGAGCTATACTCTATCCACTGGAACATAGAGTATGGGCCCAACGAAATAGAAATAAATGGCAAACTGTGGACGTTAGCGCATGTATTGTACAGGAACAGCAAGGGTTTATTTGTGAAAGTAATACTATCTAAGCCCAAGACATTTGTCTTGACACTGAGCAAAATGTTTGTCATTTTGAAATACACCCTGATGAAACAGCTGAAACTATACTTGTATATATTGGGAGAGGATGTGTATGTATGAGAACCTTTTGCAGTCTTGTAGTTATAGATGGCATTGTAGTAGATATAAGTAATCATTCAAATATCTGTAATTTTAACTTTACCAAAATCATGGGATGTGATTTTAATTATTCAGCTCCTATCACGTCTTATCAATTGTTACAATCTAATTATACATTAATTCAAAATTTACTACCTACCCCCATTGGGATGAATCTCACCCTGGTAAGGAAACTACTACAACAGGATGGTTTGCATCGACTGCTAGAGCGCATCCGGAACAGTGGACAGATGATGATGGAATATGGACAATTAGGGGAAAACCAATTCTGCCTCTCCCCAAAATGCAGTTCCTACAGCTAGGTGGTTTCACGAGAAAGCTCATGGGGGAGCAGAGGCGGTAGCTAGGCAAGTACAGAAAGTCTGGGCCAGTGCAGGAATATACGTGGCTGCAAAAAGAAGAACAGGACATTAGACGAAAGAATCACAAAGATATGCACACACAGTGGCCTAACATGGCCAGAAGCCCTAAACTTAGCTCTGTGGGACGTACGAAATGCTCCACAACAACCCGCAGGACTATCACCAGCTGAAATTCTCTGTGGTAGACCTTTAGGGACTTCTATTCCAGCTAAGAGCAGCCTGTTAGACGGAAATGAACGACTAAGCCAGTGTGATCTAAGTATACAAAAAAGGTTTGAAAATCTTAAAAAATATGCTCAGTGGTATCAATCCCCACCACCTGAAATACAAGTGCCTGATACACAGCCTGGGGATGAAGTTTTAGTTAAAGTATTTTTATGAAAATCCAAGTTAAAACCCAAATGGGACAGGCCATATACTGTCATACTATGTTCCAATTTTGCTGTTAAAGTTAGACTGTACTTGTATATATTGGGAAAGGCTGTGTATTTATGAGAACCCTTTGTAGTCTTACATTCGTAGAGAACATTGCTGTAAAGACAAGTAATCACTCAAATAGTTGTGTTGGTAACTTAGTTCTTCAGCTCCTGGTACGTCTTATCCATTGTTACAATCTAATTACACACTGAGTCAAGCTTGACTGCTTACCCCCATCGGAATGGATCTTACATTGGTGGAGAAACTACTGCAACGTGATGAGCTGCATCAGCTGCTCGAATGCATCCGAAACAATGGACAAAAAGCTCTAATCACCACTCATCATGATAGAGAGGAGATACAGGACGTCTTGGAAAGGGTGAAGCAGGACGGAGCACATCATGGTTGGGGATGATCACCAACTGCAACAGGGATTCATACTCACGTGTTGTACCCAGGAGTAGTTGTGTTAAGTTTAACCATGTTATGCCTATTACTTATGATCATATTATACATAAGATTATGGAAAGTGATGGTATGCCTTGACAGCCTTTGAGAACTCTTGTCTAAAGGATTAGCAGGGATGCTTACCAGAAACAAAGGGAGGCCTGTTAAAGAATATTGAGCTGGAACTGTCTAGAGGTAACAGCTTAGCACAACTTATATAAACCTTGCTTAGCATGAGTAGCTAAATGTGCTGAAGCCTTAGGCTGCACTCAGATAACGTGAGGAACTGTCAGCTAGTCCAGTAAGGAAGGGCCCCAGGGCCGGTGCAAGGTGGAAAGATAAGGAAGCTTACGAGGAAGCTAAGGCCATCAGCAGAAGCCACCACAATAAAGATAAGGCAAACCAGGCTGCCTAGAGACAGCAGTGGGAGCCACCGAAGAACACGAAGCCCCCAGAGCCAGATATGGTGATTGGTCTGAAGCTTTGCATGGGGTGTGGGGAGCTTAGCTTGTGAGGGTATAATTGCCCAGGGATTACTTTGTTTGGGGTGCCTCTTGGGAGGCAGCCAGCTCGAGCTGTAATTCCTGCAGGTGCATCATTAAATTGTATTGAATTTACTTTGATTTGGCTCTGAACTTCTCAGCGGGAACCCAGGGTCGCACCCTGTTATGGTGGCTGGCAAGCGTAATTTTCCATAGCACTGTGTCCTTTGAAGAGGTGGGACACCTGTGGTTTAGTTAAGTGATGGCTTGTAGTCTTGGCAAGAAGGTATTGGCCTGGACATGTCTGTCTGAGAGAGGAGTGAGTGTTGGTCACCCTGGTGATGAGGGCAACATCACCCTTGGGAAGTGCAGGAAAGAGAATGGAAGGGCAGGGAGCTTCCTCCATTTTTCCTGTCCTCTGGTAGGTTTGGGATTTGTGGGCTGTGGTGGAGCAGCAGATCACTTCCCCCTGTGTTTCCCAGCAGAAGCACTGACCCTGTGTCTCAAGCACAAGCTCTTCTGTTCCAAGTCCATGGGCTCCATTTCCTCCTGTCCATTCAAGGTGATGTTGAGTGATTCCCGAGTCGCAAAAGCTTGGGTGCAGGGGAGGCAGGAAAGGTCTGCGAGGAAAGAGTCGGTGGCCCAGAAGAACGTGCACAGGCAGGGAGGCAGCTTTATGCAAACGGCATTTCTGTCTTTACTCATGTTCTGTCGGTTCCCAGGCTCTGACCTGAATTGTCCTCCTGTAGACGAGTTTAATATGCCCGAGGTGCAAATACTTCTCTTCCTGCAGGACCGAAGCTTCCAATGGCAAGGAGGTGGCTTTGGAAGAAAGCGTGGATGTGCAGGCGCTGGCACAGTGTTTGTTTCTTCTCGGAGCTTGTTGCCTCCTTCTTTGCAGAGGCCAAGGCTGCTCTTCAGCTCTGAGGTACTTTGCTGTGGGCTCTGTTAGACTTGAGGAGGCAAAGAACGCCTCTGCCTCTGGAGGTGGCTGGGAAAGAGGCTCCTGTGCAGTGGGCTGGTCTGTGGGACTTCGTGGCATGACTCCGTTTCCTTCCTCTTCCTGGGAAATGCCATTTCCTTTCCTGTCATTTCCCTGTCCCCAGTGAGCGCTCCTCTGACTCCAAGCCAGTGTTCTTGGGTGTTCTCCCTTGCGGACTCCTTTGAGACGAGGGGGCAGGCGACCGGTTTAATTTTCCTCGCCCCAGAGTTTTCAAGCTGGAACCATCTCCCATTGTTAGGGACTTGTTTTTCCTCAGAAGGCAGTTTGGTCTGTGTTCCTATTTCCCCCTTGCCGGGAGGCATTTCTTCTGCTTTGCCGCGGAGCAGTTGTTTGCAGATAAAAGCTGCGTTGCTCACTGCGTTCTGTTTTGGCTGCACGTTCAACAGCACGGGGGTTTAGGATGCTGGCCAGGCCCCTGTAGCTCTTGCTGACCAAAGGAGGCCAGCGTGGGCTTCTCTGGGTGTGTGCCCCCGAGAAAGGGGAGTGTGTGGGCAAAGACATGTGCTGCCTTGCAGGAAAGCGCAGAATTGCTTCAGTAGCAGTCTCAGTGCTCGCCTAGAGTGGCACAGTCACCTTGGCAGCTGTCCGGAGAGAGGACTTCCTCTCCCCAGACATCTGCCTACTTCCAGAACGTTGACTATCTGCATACCAGAGAATTAGGCCGTTGATGGTTATCTTGACACTACCCTTCTGCAACAAAGACATCCCCTTCTGTAGGTGAGCAAAGAGACAGAGTCATGAATGCCCCAGTCCCGTCACACCTGCCCTCCAACTTGGCCTCTGGGCTTTCTCAGGACAGCCTCTCAAACTCCGCCTAAAACCATTTCAGTTCAACAGTCCTGTGTTATGTATCCCTACTGCTTGTCCGTGGGAAGTATGGTGCTGGAGGGAGGCTCACCTGCTGGGTTACCCGGAGATTTCCTTAACAGTTGCTGTCTTCCTAGGAAGAATGTGAGAACAAGTCCTGCAGCTTGGCCTTTGAAAGGAGTCAGGTCATTAACGCACCTTGGCTGGTCCCACGTGCTGCACAGGCGCCGAGCGGACTGAGAGCTGCAATAGCAGAGGCTTTGTGTCGGGCTTGCTCTGGCGATGCTTGGCTTGTGTGAACATGGTGGTTTAGGCAGGGGCCTCCCTGGGCCCAGCGAGTCTCTTGCATCATGTGACGCTGCTGCTCTTCCTCCTTTGGTCTCTGTGTAGGGCCAAGGGGTGTAAGTGCATCCCAAGAGGAAGAGGCGAGCAGGAGGAGGAAAGCATGTCAAGAACCCATCCTCTGCATGTGCACAGAGCTGCCAATACCTGCTCACTTGTGCCAGCTGCCCCTTAGAAATTATCACCGGGTTCTCAGCACCCACCGCCCCCCTCTGCTGTTCTGCGGTGCTAGTTGCTGCTGTAGGAGCGGCCCAGCGCAAACAGGTCCTTTGGAAGCAAGCAGTGGTTTCAGGCTGGTTTGGCCGGCCTTGTTCCTGCAGCCTGGGACCATGTTGAGGTGTCCTGCTTGCGTGGCTTGGGTCCTGAGCGGTCTCCAAAGTCTTACGGGGTGGCCTGGGAGGTTTGGGGCAGTGGCGCAGGGGCAGTTCCCCTGCAGTCCCATCCTGGGAGCCCTAGGACAGGCTGGGGAGTCCCAGCAGGGCAAGGGCACCGCTCTGCTTAAAAGGCTGAGCTGGGTGTGCTGGAGACGCTGCAGTGTGTGAGCGACTGGTTTCTGCAGCTGCCTTCTCTGCTGTGGAGCTCTTTGGCAAGGGGGTGAAAACAACGATTTAGTACTTCCCTCTCCTCCTGCAGTCACGTCTCTCATGCTGCGTTTTCTCCCCCCAGCTTTTCTGTACTCATTCCCTGCCTTGCTGGTTCTCAAATCCCTGCCAGCTCCCCTTAGCCCTTGGGGGAGGGAAAGCCCTGCCTCTGGAAACCTCCCTGCTTCTTCAGAAGCTTGGGCAGTCTCATCATTCTTTAAACCCCAGCAGTGCACAGCTCTACTCCTTACAGCTTGGGGATGGAGGAAACAGAGGCTCAAAGCAAACAAAAGTAACACAGGTAGCAGTATTTGGGTTTGAATTTAACTTTGCCAAAAGAAGAAAAGAAAACTGGTGTCCCTTCTGCTGCAGCAGGGTAGTTTCTAAATATTTATTGTTATATAATCCTTGGCTGCCTCAGCAACTGGACCAAAGTCCCTACCGGGGTCTTGACCAGAGCCAGCTGCTTCCAGGGGGGCAGGAGGGAAATGCAGGCAGGGGGCTGGGGGGCCGGGGAGGCGGTTTGGGAGGGCGCCGGGCAGCACCAGGCACAGCGGGTGGCAGCGGCTGCATCTGGGCTGCAGCCACGGTCTGCTGGTGCCCAGGTGCTGGGGCAGTGCTGGGGGGCCGCGAGGGCCGTGGGGGGGGCGGGCGGGGCGGGCGGCTGCCCGCGCGTGAGGGCTCCGGTTCTCTGGGGCGCCAGGGTGGGCGGGCCGGTCTTCCAGGTGCGCGTGGCGGCCGCTGGTGTTGCGTCCGGCTCTCCGGAGCACCGGGGCGGGTGGGCCGGTTGTCCTGGCGCGAGAGGCGGCCGCCGGCATCTGGTCTGGATCTCTGGGCTGCGCGGAGGTTCCTGCGGGGAGAGGTGGCTGTTCAGGACAGGCGGGCTGTGGGTCCCAGGGCAGAGGAGAGCCTGGACCTGCCAGGGCTGCAGCAGCCCCGCGGCGTGGACGGGCTCCGAGGGCCGCAGCTCTGGGCCCCGTCGGCCGCCTGGCTGGGCCGGGCCGCAGCTGACGCGGGGGTGCCGGGGGAGCGGCGTGCAGCCCCCGTGGGGCCTGGCACCCTGCCTCTGAGTAGCAGCAGCGTGGTACTGAAAGCTACAAGTAGCAAACAGGGCACACTTGCACCCGCACAGCTTTGGTTTTGCTTCTCTGCACCAGCCACCCAAGCCCAGGGGCCTCTCAAGTCCTTCTTGGCCCATACCACATTGACCTGCCTTCTCTGCACATGCTGGGAAGGGGATCTACGTTTGAGAAACAGCAGACACTGAAGTACGTGCACAGTCTGCCAGAATCTAGGAGAGCTGCAGAGTCTCACTTCGCAGTGTGCCTGACAAAGACCAACACTCAACTTATAGTATTTGACTGACAGCGACTACTCAGGGGATCCTCGAGGAAACAAGATCACAACTTCTTCTGCCATGAATGCCCTTAACACGCTCTTTGCAATATGTATCCAAAGTACAAAATCACTGCCCGCACTGAAAACACACTCGTTGGGAGTGTCCAGGTTCAGATGTTACAGCGTCCTTTCCCAGAGCCATGCCTAGAGCTGGGAAGAAGTCATCACCATCACCTGAGTTGCTCCGACAGCTAGGCTGAGGAGCACATTTGGAATTAATGGCATTAGATAACAAGGTGATTTCTCTTCCCAAATTCCCTCAGAGTGGACTGTAGCTACTGCAGTTCTTACTTGCTATGGCAATCTCGCCCTTCTTTGTTTCTCTTCCTGACTTGGCTTTGCCTTCGTCTATGGCTGGGTCTTCTCTTTTAGCAACAGTGTCAGTATTAGGTAATACTGGCAACAGTAAGAATGGCTTTCAGAAAAGAATACTCATTGCTATGAACTAAGGGCTCAAATAGAAATTCTTACACCAGAAATCTCAACAGAGTACTGTCAGCAGCTAACTTTGCCCTCCAGAAGACTACATCTGTAAACTCTTCCTTACTAATAGCAGCTGTCTAATACAGAATTTTGGGGAAAAAAACAGTGAACTCACCGTTTCCTCCTCCTCATCAGCCAAATAACTAGGCAACACAACGCTGCTCCAGCCAAGAGGATACCCAAGACCGTTGCAGTGCGTACCGTGCAATGCTTTCGTATGTCTTTTGGCTCTGCGGCAGCTGCACTTCTCCCACTAGCCAAACCTGGAGGAAATTACACAAGGCCATATGTTACTGTGTTCTGCACTGCTGATAATCTCACAGTCTGTTTGACATTCCCAGGAAATTTTCTTTTTCCCTTTCTTAGCATCTCTGAAGGAGGGAAATCTCGGGGACGGCAACACTTGCTTGGTTTCAGTAGCAGCAAAGTCCCCAGGTCATTGCAAATCAGCACGCTTTGGAGTCTCTCTTTAGCCTCTCAGCCTTGTTTACCTTCTGGGATGGCCATAATCCAGGTTTCCCAATTGGAGGGGTTTGCTCTCCCTTTCTGGCAATCCTTCACATCCCACAATCCCTTTGGTGCTCCCTCGCCCTTCTGAGGCTCAAAAGGGCTGTTTCACGGAGGCATCCTCTTGACACTTTGAGACAAGTCAGCCCACTGAACAAAACTCATCAGGCCAGAAGGAGAGCACACAGGGGTGCTCATCTGGTTTACCAGTAACTCCTCTGAGCGACGTGGACAAAAGCCATCCCGGGTCCAGGGAGTGCCACCCTGACTCTTCCCTCCCAGGTCAGCACACTTGCCCCAAGGGAAAAGAGTCCGGCTCTCTTGGGCTCCTGCTTCCATAGCCAGTGACACTGCTATTCCGGGCTACACCACGTCCCGGCTCCAACCGAAATGGTGGGTGCTGGCTGCGCTGCTCAGCCCAGCAGCCAGGGTGGGCACCTCTGCGGCAGCCTGCGGCAAAGACGACACCTGAACCTGGCTCTCTCCCTTTGCCTTTTCTCCAGCACAGGCACCACCTCCCCTTCCTTCGCCCTCTGGTCTTCCAAACACCACTCGTATGCTCCCAGTCTTCAGGACTCCTCTCTCACTTAGGCATCCCTGCAAGACTGCTCAGTACCTCGGTGCTTTGGAAAAAAGGCGTATTTCCTGTCGTGCAGGGCTTCTCCGGGCTGTGACACACTTGGAAGCGCTGTCAAGAATCAGAGAGAGGTAAAGCCTCAGCACTGCTCAGGCACACAGCATGCAGAAGGAGGCATGAGGTTCCCTCCAAACCCCTGCCCGGCCTGTGAATCAGGGCATCATTTAGGACCTCCTTTCACAGCAGGGATCCCACTTGGTACTCCTTTTGTGCCTAGGGCCTCTGGGGACTCCCTGCAAGTTCTGAGATGCAGGTGGGGCAGGAGGTCTAGTCGATTAAGAGTCGTGTTTCCTAACTTGCGCTCAATGTGGTTAAAACTGCCTCCTTCCCCAAACGGCAAAGCTCCGAAATCCCAGGGAGCTGCATGGTGTGGGAAGTGAGGCTATCTCATAGGACCCACAAAGGTTTATATGCACATGTCTGGCACACTAATTGCAATCATCTCCACACACCAGAGGCAAAAAACATCTTCAGAAAGCCGCTCCTGGCTTGCTTTAGAACACTTCCAATGCCCTAAGACTTTAACATTTGGCCGCTGACATGCTGTGCAGTAGCAGGCCCCAAGGGAAGAGCCTGCAGACACACAGGGCTTTTGATTTCCTACAGCGGATGACAATGGACAGCAAGTACCTGGCATGCCTGTTGCTTGAGTTGCCTCTCTCTCTTCATCAGAGGCTGGCAGGCTGTGACTGCCTCCTGCCGGAAAGGTCTCCTTCTCCAGGGTCTCCTGATGATTCTCTTTGGAAAGAAAGCCAGACAGCTTGATCAGAAGGAACTGATCCTCATCACTTCCGCATGGTATCTTCAGGAGGCAATCCTTTTCAAAAGGCTTCAGTAAAAAGCTCAGAAACAAAACCTGGCATTTCGGGGTGGGCACCTGCTCACTAGCCCAATGTGTCCTTTGTAGAGAAAAATCAAAGCGCACAAAATCTTCCAGATAACCAATACAGGCAGCAACACCTGCTGTACGGGTGAGGAGACGAGACAATTGCATGGGAACCTCTCATTCTCATGCCACTTGGTGCCTTTTTGAGAATTGGCAAGATGACATTGAATCCTTTCCTTCAAAGAGGGCAGGAAAAACCTGTAGCCGGTTCAGCTGGGGAAAAAGGCCTCCTGAGGACCAAGGCTCATCATGCCAACTCCACCACACAGTACGCGTAACAGTCACATACGGTACACTGAGCCCCAAGCTCTTGCCACTGTGTTCAGGGCGCATTCACAAACATGCTGCAGCCTCAGCATCTTTGTCACCAGCAAGGCCTGGACAAAAGGAGACAATCCCATACATCCCTGGCTTCTGCAGGACTGATAATCTCACTGCGTGTTTGGGACTCCCAGGCAATTTTACATGCCGTGGTGTTACTATGGCTGATTCTGGTCTCTTGGCACCGGCGGACAAGAAAGCTCACTGACACTTCTCAGGGGCAAGAGCCCACTGGCCAGTGAAAGCCTGAACCAGCGCTGCCCCTACCTGTGCCCCTGGGCTTCAGGGAGGGCATGTGTGCTGGGCACCTTGGATTCCCCAGGAGGGCAATAAAAGAGGAAAAAAGAGAAAATACTAATAGAAGAATCAAAAGGAAAGGAAGACAGACTACTTACCCCTGAGATCTCCCTGAGGCTCGAGCAGAGGCTCCAGCCCCTGAGAAGCTGCAGAAGCTTCAGTGACTTGAGGGACATCTGTAATTACACACGGAGGAGAAAAGGGTAGAATACCTGGGGCAATACACGTGTTTGTAAAGGAACTCCAGTGCACTGAAAGGGATGTTGCCATGCCCTGGGTAGGTCTAGATTCGCACAGCGGCCGAGGGGCCTGCCTGACCTTTGGCTAGGCACACGGCGCCTCTCACAGTAAACCAAGAGTCACGCCTCACCTCTGGGATTCCCCAGAGACTAATTGCAAGCATCTCCACACACCAGAGACAAAAGTCATCTTCAGAAAGCCGCTCCCGCCTTGCTTTAGGACACTTCCCACACTCTAGCACCTTAACGTTAACAAACGCGGCGAAGAACACGCTTGTAGAAGAGACCCTCAACAAGCTCTGCGGCTTGCCAATGCCTGCAAGGTGTGACGTGGTGCGTCACTGCGGCGAGGCTCTGATCCATCCCTTTCTCCTGCGTAAGCCACAGCTTATCCATAGCTGTTTCTAAAACCTCACGTTTACAATGATCTCCCTTAACACAGAGTGAAATCTACCCACCAGCTGCTCTCTCCAAGTCCTTCAAGATGTCCTGAAGGAGTTTAGAATATTTCTCAGACGACTTTCCTCTCTGGGCCTTGTACTTCCTCTGCCGAGGACCTAAACAGAAAGTATTAAGTTAAATTGCACATGAACAACATCCGCACAAGTAAATGCTGCTTCTTTCAAATAACCCAAAAGAGTAGGCAAAGAGTCACGACTCACCTGTACGACTCCCCACAGACACTGCCTGGCCATCCAGACGAGAGGCTGCATAGCCATCTCCTGCGGCCACATCTGCAACCAAAGGGACGAGCAGAGCTCTCGTTACCTATTTCCATATGCTGCTTCAGATTTGAATGGTAGCGAATGAGCATGGAATGTCTCATTACAGCAAGGCACTCGTCTTGCCCTTCCGCTCCTGAGTCTTTGGCAAACACTTATCGGGTGCCTGCACAGGCACCACGTGGCTACAAATCCAAGCATGCTGGGAAAGGATGCCCTGGAGTTCACCTGAGCTCTAAGCTCAACCCCAACAAGCCTGCTGGCTTTGCTGCAGGCACTGGAAAAGCACAAGGCTGGAGCAGCCAGGCAAAGCACCCACCGCAGATCTCTGAAGCCCTCCCAAAGCCCGCTCTGCTCTTTTGCAGGCATGAGCCTCGGCCAAGGACTGAAGCTACACGGCCCACGAACACAACTCTGAAACCACAGGCTCCTCCCAGGAAGGGAATACATCTCCACCACTTACTCCTGGCATGCTCCTGAGGCTCAGAAGTGGGATCCAGCTGAGAAGCTGGAAGGCCCCTGCCTGCAGGAAGGCCTGTAAGCAAACACAGACAAGACAAGTTTTCATTATGGGCTGCAACATACTTCCACAGAAGTGACTTGTCATGAATCGAAGGGGAATGCGGGACACGCCAGTAGTTCAGGAGTCTCCCAGCTGCAGGAGGGCCAGGGGTACTTGTTGCCTGGGCCCTGCCGCCTCTCCAAATCCTCCGCTGAGGAGCTACTCAGCAGCCCCCAAGCACCCCCAGCATAAACACATGGCCCCTCGATGCTTTTTTCTGGGGAGGTCTCTAATGTCTCCAAGGAAACCAGGAAGGCTCCTCCCAGGAGAGGGAATACATCTCCACCACTTACTCCTGGCATACTCCTGAGGCTCAGAAACAGGATCCAGCTGGGAAGCTGGGAGGCCCCTGCCTGCAGGAAGGCCTGTAAGCAAACACAGACAAGACAAGTTTTCATTATGTGCTGCAACATACTTCCACAGAAGTGACTTGCCGGGAATGGGGGACACGCATGTAGTTTGAGAGTCTCCCAGCCACAACAGGGCCAGGGGCACTTGTTGGCTGGGACCTGGCACCTCTCCAAAATCCTCTGTCGAGGCGCAACCCAGCAGCCCCCAAGCACCCCCAGGACAAACACACAGCCCCTGGGTGCTTTCAAAAGTGAAATGGAAGCGAATGGAAGGGGGGGGCCCATGATGGGACATATATGTAGGTCAATAGTCCCAAAGCTGTGGAGGGGCAGAGAGGACCTTTTGCCTGGCAGCTCTCAAAGGAAAGAAATGCTCACAACTTACCCCTGGGACTCCCCTGCGGCTGTAAAGCCCTTGGACCCCAGAGGAAGTATGAAGCACAATTTCATGGGAGCAAAATAGCACAAGGAAAGTTCTTGTTCTTTCAGGGAAGTAAAAACTGACTACGTACCCCTGGGAAGACCTGGAGGCTCGGCAACGGGATGCAGCTGAGAAGCTGGATAATCCTCAGCTTCAGCCACATCTGTAAGCAACCACCGATGGGAGCAGTTCTCATCATGTATTGCCACAGACAGCCCCCAAGCACCCCCAAGACAAACAAACACGCGGCCCCTCGGCCCCTTCTTCCGCGGAGCTCTCTAACCTCCACCAAGGAAGCCAGCGCTCTGCAAAGGGGCAACCCTCAGCACCGGAGGACACGAAGCAGCATTCGCACTGCGGGGGCACGAGAGCTCCCCGGCCAGCGCCAGGCCAAAGCGGCGCCAGGAAAGGCACGCTTCTGCTCTTGCCAGGGAAGCTCAGGTCCCCCGAGGACTCACCTCCAGCCTGTCCGCGAGGCTCGGCGCCGGCGTCCGGCCACGCAGCTGGATCGCCATCGCCGCCGGGCACCGCTGCAACCGCCCGCGGGGACAACAGCTCCCGTCAGCCAGCGCCAGGCGCCGCTCCAGGCACAGCTCTCGCCCCCGGCCCCCGCCGCCCCCCAGCGCACCCCCCTCCCCGCGGCCCCACGAGCCTCGCCCAGCCGCTCCCGGCCCCCGACGCCGCCTCCCGCCGCCCCGGCCGCTCGCCAGCCGGCCCCGCCGCCCCCAGCCTGCCGCGCCGCCTCCGCCTCCGCCTCCGCCTCCGGCGCCGCCCGCCCGCCCGCCCTACCTGGGCCCGGCGCTGCCCGCGGAGCAGCCCGGCTGTCCCGGGCACGCAGCGCCGCCAGGAGCCCGAGCAGCAGCAGCAGGCGCCGCCCGGCGCCGGACGCCCCCCGCGCTCGCACCATGCTGCCCGGCGCCAGCAGCCGCCCCCCGCCGGCGCCCTCGAGCAACGCGCGCGCGGAGCGGCGTCTGCGGGGCGCGGCGCGGCACAGCCCCGCGCAAAACCCCGCCCTGCAGCACCCCGCCCTGCACCGCCCCGCAGCACGACGCAGCGCAGAGCCCCGCACTGCACCGCAGCGCAGCGCAGCGCAGCGCAGCGCAACACCGCGCAGCACGACGCAGCGCAGCGCAGCGCGGGGCCCCTCTGTGAGCTCAGGGCGCGGCGCGGCGCAGCGCGGGGCCCCTCTGTGAGCTCAGGGGCGCCCTCCGCGCGGGAGGCGCAGGGGGCCGCGCACCCCCGCCGCGGCCCGCGCTCCCTCCGCGCGCCGGCGCCGGCGCCGCCCTGTGCGGGCAGCCCGGGCATGCTGGCGGCCGGGGGTGCTGCTGCCGCCCTCGAGGAGCCCCTCGGGGGCAGCCCGGCTCTCTGCCCACACGCTCGCGCCCCTGCGCTCGCCTCGCTGCTCGGCAGCTCCGCGCCAGCGCCTGCTCCGGCCTCGCTCGCTGCTCTCCTTCGCGCCCCGCTGCCGCCGCTCTGCCCCAGCGCCGGCGCCAGCTCTGCGCTTCTGGAGCTGGCCCGGGGGCAGCTGCTGACAGGCGGGGGGGCTCCAGGGCCAAGCCTGTGCCCCAGCTCTCCTCCCCCGCCCCGCTGGGACTCTGCCTGCTAAAGCCCTAAAGAAACACTACATCAAAATGCTGTATTTCTCCGTACGTGTTGCCAGTTTGGCAAAAGAATTGGAGGTGCATCTATCCCTAACTGAACTGTCCTCCATAAAACACAAAAAATCACTCCCACAGGTCAAAAAGCCCCACGCCCGGGTGAAGACCCCTCCCCGAGCATGTGTAGTAGTAAATTGGTGTGTAAGCAGTAGTATAATTGTCTGTAAATTACTCTCCAATCAGTGTAAAAGGGAAAGTTGCAAACCTTGCAATGTGTTTGTAAAAATGCTACTTGAAAAGGCGGGGGAGTGTGCTTGATTTGTGGGAAACTGTTACAAGACAACCCTGGGAAGCTCAGAAAGAATGTTCAAACTAGGTAGTTTAGGATAACTTCTATTTTCTGAAAAGAAGCATTCTTTAATCAAGGGCATCCTAGAACTGCTAAAGCCCTAAAAGAAACATTAAATCAAAATGTTTTATTTCTAGGTACGTATTGCCAATTTGGCAAAAGAACTGGAGGTGCACGTATCCCTAACTGAAGATCTTGGGACCTGGACTGTCAGTTATTGAACTCAAGCTGTCTAGAGGTAGCCGCTTCGCACAACTTGTATAAAACTTGCTTAGCATGACTAGCTGAATTTGCTGGAGCCTTAGGCCGCACTCCTAGTCCAGTGAGAAAGGGCCCCGGAGCTGGTGGAGGCTGGAAAAATGAGGGAGTTACAAGCAGGTTGCATTCCTGCGCTTCACACTCCGAAAGGGAGGATGTCAAGGCTTTGAAATAAGGCCTGCTTGGGCGCCAGGAGCCTGGGAGACAAAGCCTCCTCTCACTGCGGGAGCAGTGTTCATTAGGAGGTCTGGACTATCTCCTCCTCGTCAGGACCTTGGGAGATAACACCTGCTGTCCCTGCTGGGGCAGTGTCAGTTGCTGGAATGACCATCTCCTCCTCAGGACCTTGAGAGACAGGGGCGGGACCCGGGCAATGAAGAAATCCCTGACCAACCAGTGCAAAAGGGAAAGTTGCAAACCTGCCAATGTGTTTGTCTTGATGCTACTTGAAAAGCTGGAGGCGGGTGCTTGATTTGTGGGAAACCACCGAGCACCCAGGCTTGCGCAGCTCTGAGCTAAATAAGCCAATGTCTCTGCTGAGTGTGTAATTATTGGCTTATTGCACACCGGGCAACGAATCCGCTTTTTGGACAACAGTTTTCTGGCGACCCAGATGGGACCCTCCCTGTAAAGCCTTGCCTGGATCATCTTGCCAGTTCCCGGCGGGGAGACGCTGCTCTTCGGACTCCAGCGCGCACCGACCGTTTTGTTCGGGGACTCCGCGCGCACCCTCCCCAGTCGGAGCGGGTAAGCGGCTCAAAGGTGCAACGCAGTAATTATTAAGAGACATTGCATCGAGGGTATGATATAGGGGCAATTGGTTGTGGTAACCCAGTGTAAGCTTTGTACACATTTGGACAGTGCCGACTGGAGTGTACGAAAGCATAATTGGTAAGAATGTTCTTTTAAGGGTAATAATATGGGAACAGGACAATCTGCAGGGGTATCCCCCTGTTCTCCTTTAGGATGCATCCTGAAACATTGGGATAAGTTTGATGGGGATCCTGTAACAAGGAGAAAATGAAAGGAATACTGTACTCAGTGGTGGCCAATGTATAAAGTGGAGGATGAGGGAAAATGGCCAGAAATGGGAACACTAAACTAGAATACAATTTTGCCACTTATGTTGTTTTGCAGAAGACAGAACAAATGGGATGAGGTCCCATAGGTGGGTTTGTTTTTCTCTCTGAGAAATGATCATGAAAGAAGAAAAAAATGTAAGCTATTGGTCTCTGACTCCAATGTGTTAATGATGATGGAAGACAAAGAGAAAATGCCTCGGTGTTGCTCTGCTTGTAGCATTGGGAAAAGATGTTTAAAAGTGGGTGATGAGGAAGAGGATGTACAATTATTGGTCTCTCCGGAAAGAGATCAAGATAGTGTCGATGGCAGAGGTAAGGGAAGTGAGGCATGTAGCCCAATTGCAGGCAGAACTCGGGCTACTCGGGCTCAACAAAATGCTGTGATTGAGGCCGCGCTGCGTCAAGCAGTGGGACCAGACGGACTGCCTGTAGATGCGAAGGTGCCGTTTTCAACTCCAGATTGAATGAATCGGAAGGAGTCTGCCGGGTCGTACCGAGAAAATCCAGAAAAGATGTATCAATCCTTTAAAATGATAATTGCGAATCATAACCCAGCCTGGCAGGATTTACAGGTGCTTTTAAATACTTTGCTTGCACCTGAGGAGAAGAGACTGGTATTGGACACAGCTCGAGAGGAAAATGAAAGAGAAAGTGCTAGAGATGGAGCGAACCGTTTTCCGCCGGCCCAAGAAGCAGATTGGGATCAAAATACAGGGGCAGGCAGGTTAATGACTAAACAGTAGCAACAGTTAATATTATATGGGGTAAAGCATGGAGTACCTAGGCCCAAGAATATTGCAGAACTATATCAAGTCGCACAGGGTGAGAATGAGGATCCCTCTGCATTTTACGAGCGGTTATGTGAAACCGCCCGAAAATGGACAGACTTGGATCCCGAGGACGAAGCGAACCAGACGACTTTTACTACATTATTTGTAGGACAATTGGCACCAGCTAGAAGGAGAAAGCTTCAGAAAGTAGATGGTATGTTGGGGATGTCAATGTCGCAATTAATAGAAATTGCATCTAAGGTGTACAATAACAGGGAAGAAGCAGAGAGAAAGGAAAAGCAGAAGGAGAAACTGAAAGATAAGAGGCAAAACGCTGCAATCTTGGCAGCTGCATTTGCCCAGGCACAAACTTCCTCTTGGGGAAGAGGCTTTCCAAAAGGATGAGGATGTGGCAGAGGGCATAGAGTAGGAGGGAATTTGGGAAATAGAATTTCACTGAGGAGAGACCAACGTGCGATCTGTAGGGAGAAGGGGCACTGGGGAAGTGAGTGCCCGAAGAAACAATCAGATCACTGGAAACCTCCGTCTGTATCTGTTCCAGAGGCAGATTTGCTCCTGATCAGTACAGAAGATTCAGACTGATGGGGACTGGGGGTTGAGAAACTGGATTCCCCAGCTGGACCCCTGCTTTCAGTAAAGCTGGGGAACAAAACAGTTAAATTTTTAGTAGACACTGGAGCAATGTATTCGGTATTAGACAGCTGTAAGGGACCAATGAGTAAATTCTCTATGCCAGCAATTGGGGCCACGGGAAAGCGAGAGGTCAAACCTTTCTTTCAACCAATTAAATGTAAAATAGGAAATAGAGTGTTAACACATGAATTCTCATATGTGCCAGAATGCCCATTACCCCTAATGGGGAGGGATTTACTGAATAAACTGGGGGCACAGATAATCTTTGATAAAAACAAAGTTCAGGTGCACATTCCACAAAATGGTGCCTGGAAAGCACAAGCCTCTATGTTGCAGAAAGCACTGGATTCTGAACAGGTGGAGAGTGGACCAAGCGCAATTCCCTCCGAAGTAATGGACACAGTAGTCCCTTTTGTGTGGGCAATGCAGAAACCTGGGAGAGCCAGATATGTAGAACCGGTACAGGTGGACTTAAAACAAGGAGCTAAATCGGTAAGGCGAAAACAGCATCCCATGAAGTTAGAGGCCCGTGTTGGACCGGAGCCTATCATTACTAATTTCTTAAAGTAGGGACTGTTGCGAGACTGTCAATCCGAGTACAATAATCCAATCCTGCCTGTTAAAAAACCACATTCACAAGAATATCGTCTAGTACAGGATTTGCGAGCTATTAACCAGATAGCGACTGATGTGCACCCAGTGGTACTCAGTCCACACACTTGGTTAACGACAACAAATGATTCAAATGTCTATTTTACAGTATTGGATTTAAAAGATGCTTTCTTCTGTATCCCTGTGGAGGAACAAAGTCAACAATTATTCGCCTTTGACTGGGAAAGTCCTACAACGAGACGCAAAAAGCAGTTGTGCTGGACAGTACTCCCGCAAGGATTCAAGAACAGCCCTACAATTTTTGGTAAGGTACTCGCAAGAGAATTAGAATTATGGCAAGGTAAGACAGATACCACTACCTTATTACAGTATGTGGACGATATCTTATTGGGGGCAGACACGACTGAAGAATGTAGAGAAACAAGCATCAGTTTATTAAATTTGGGGGCAACAGCGGGATATAGGGTGTCTCAGAAAAAAGTACAGATCACGAAGGAAAGCGTAATCTATCTAGGCTTTGAAATATCCCAGGGGGAAAGAAAATTAGGAATCAAAAGGAAAGAAGCGATTTGTCAGATCGCCCCCCGAAAATGAAGACGAGACCTTAGGGGATTTTTAGGAATGGCCGGGGGGTGTCGCCTGTGGATACCTAATTTTGGATTA
This sequence comes from Dromaius novaehollandiae, assembly GCF_036370855.1. Classification (NCBI taxonomy): domain Eukaryota; kingdom Metazoa; phylum Chordata; class Aves; order Casuariiformes; family Dromaiidae; genus Dromaius; species Dromaius novaehollandiae. Next base: position 958,925 of record NC_088117.1, read on the forward strand.
ATGGCAAAGCCTCTCTATGAAGCTGTTAAGGGGCCGGGAGACTTGCTGGAGTGGACTCCAGAGTGCCGAAAAGGATTTGATGAAATCAAGATTGCTGTCATGAGTGCTCCCGCATTAGGACTTCCAAACCTAACAAAGCCATTTGACCTTTACGTACATGAGAGAGGGCACCAGGCGTTGGGAGTGCTCGTACAGACTTTAGGAAACTGGAAAAGACCTGTGGCTTACTTTCCAAAACACTTGGATAAAGTGAGTGCAGGGTGGCCAGGATGCCGGAGAGCAGTTGCAGCTGCTGTGTTGTTGATACAAGAAGCAGGAAAATTGACGTTGGGACAAAAGGTGACTGTTTATGTGCCACATGCTGTTGCAGCAGTTTTAGGACAGAAGGGGCATCACTGGTTATCCGCGAGTAGGATGGTGCAATACCAAGCAGTAATACTTGAGCCAGAAGATGGAACCATGAAAGTGTCTAATACCCTTAATCTGGCATCTTTATTACCACTTGATGAGGAGGGGAGGTTGGCTCATGACTGCCTGCAAACTCTTGCGCGAGCGTATTCCAGCCGTCCGGATTTGAGAGATATTCCATTGCAGAATCCAGATTGGGAATTATTTACTGATGGGAGCAGTTTTATAATAAAGGGAGAAAGAAGGGCTGGAGATGCTGTTGTCACTTTGGAAGAAGAAATCGAAGCAAGATCGCTGCCAGCAAATACATCTGCCCAGAAAGCAGAACTGATTGCTTTAAGCCAGGCTCTGGAAGTATCGGAAGGAAAACGGACCAATGTGTTTACAGAGTCAGAATACGCCTTTGGGGTTATACATGCCCATGGCGCAATTTGGAAGGAAAGAGGATTGCTATCTTCTCAAGGGAATCCTATAAAATAGAGTAAGGAGATTATGGAGCTACCGGAAGCAGCTAATAACCCCAAAGAAATAGCAGTAATGCATTGCAAAGCGCACCAGTCCAGACAGACTGTCATAGTTAAAGGGAACAAAAGGGCCGATGAGGCTGCAAAAAGGGCAGCACTATTCGTGTCGGTGGCAGCCTTAGTTCCAGAGAGAACGCTAAGAATGGAAATTCCGGTAGACACTGAAAAAGAAAATAAATTAGCAGAAATACTGAAATGCATCAAGACTTCCGAAGGATGGTGGGTAGCATCTCCTGGACAATGTGTGGTAACTTTGCTGATAATGAAGAAGCTGATGGAGCAAATACATGATAGTAGCCACATGGGAGCCGAGGCATCGGTTGAAACAGGTAAAAGAGTTGCTGTGGGAGTTAGTATGTTAATAATTGCAAAGGGTATTACACAAAAATGTGAAATCTGTCTTAGAAATAATCCCAAGATTCAGAAGAAGCCCCCCCCTCCCCAGGGGAAGTAAAAAGGGGCGTCATGCCTGAGGATTACTGGCAAATTGATTTTTCTGAATTACCAAGCTGTAATGGATATAAATACTTGTTGGTAATTGTTGACAGCTTTTCAGGATGGCCTGAGGCTTTCCTGTGTCGCACCAATAAAGCAAGGGAGGTAGTGAAAATGTTATTAAAAGAAATCAAAGCAAGATTTGGGGTACCAGAAGGATTTTCTTTGGATAGGGCACCTCATTTTATAGCAGAAATAGTACAGGAAATCTCAAAAATAGCACAAATTAAATGGGATTTACATACCCCCTGGAGGCCACAGTGCAGTGGAAAAGTGGAAAGAATGACTCAAACAATGAAGAGAGAGAGAGGAAAATTGTGTCAGGAGACTCAGATGAAATGGACTGATGTTTTACCTCTGGCATTATTAAGAATCAGAATAACCCCCAGGGTTAGGGAGAAAGTTGGTCCATTTGAGATTCTGTATGGTAAACCTTACACTGTCAATTTAACTGGAAATGACATTCAGATGCACGTTAAGGGCGATCAAATTTTAAGGGATTCTCTCTTGTCTATGGCAGAGGTTCTTACTTCTCTCCGTAGGTACATCCAGTTAAGATCTCCCGTACTTTTAGATTCACCTGTACATTCATTCCAGCCGGGAGATCAAGTACATCTTTGGACCTGGAAGGATGAGCCGTTGACAGAAAAATGGAGAGGACCATATCTTGTACTACTAACAACAAATACTGCTGTGAAACTGCAGGGAATTGGTTCCTGGATCCACTACACCCGAGTGAAAGCAGTGCCTCGAGAGATGTGGAAAGCTGAACAAGTTCAGCCTTTAATGTTACGAGCTGTATTAGAAGCGAATCGGTTTCAAATTTAGATTGTCTTCAGGGAAGAATTGCTTTAATCTGTTTGTTAGGAATAGGGTTAATATCGTTGTTATGGTATCTGTGTAAAAATGATGTTCTCCTTAACAACCAGGGGAGAAATGTGGTGGTTAGTTTTTCTAGGTTCCCTGAGCCAAGCAATTAAAGGGAATCAGGAAGGATTTTGGAGTCACAATCTCCATTTGGAAGTAATTACGAAATCTATGAAGCTAGTTAACCGGAGGGATTGCTGGGTGCGTACCCACTTCCCTGGCCATTCCAACAAGGGCTTCCTGCTAATTGGAGTGCCTCTTAATTTTTCCTTTATGGAATTTATACAACAGATAAGAAATGACAGTGATCAAAGGAAATATGATGAAACAACTGAACAGGAATGGGAATTTCAGAGTGTGACAGGAGATTATTATCAATGTATCCGAAGATGTAATAATAGTAATAAATGGTGGGAGAAAACTGTACTTTATGGAAAACAACCGATCAACTGTACTGGAGCCATTAAGGTAGGAGGTTATAAAAATTGCTATGTTATTGGCATCTCAGGGAGGAGTATGTACAGTAATAAACACTGGTTGCTGTGTATATGTGGATCAAAGCAGGAGAATTTCTGCCGATCTAAATGAAATCTGGAAGCAGACTGAAATCTTACGTGGGGTTCAGAAAGATGATACTTCTTTCGGATTTGAAGAAACATGGAAATGGTTGACTTCCTGGTTCCCTGATGTAAGCTCATGGGTTAAAAACTGTTTAACAATTTTGGGAATGGTGTTAGTAGTTTTTGTATGCATTTATGTAGTGATTCAATGCATTTACAAAAGTAATATGGGAAAGATTTTAAAAGAGTGAGACTAATATGATCATCTAAGTCTCAAAAGGGGGAATTGTTACAAGACAACCCTGGGAAGCTCAGAAAGAATGTTTGAAGTAGGTAGATTAGGATAACTTCTATCTCTCTTTTCTAAAAAACTGAAGCTGTCTAGAGGTAGCCACTTAGATAAAATTTGCTTAGCATGAGTAGCTAAATTTGCTGAAGCCTTAGGCCGCACACTTGCTTAGCATGAGTAGCTAAATTTGCTGAAGCCTTAGGCCGTACTCCTAGTTCAGTAAGAAAGGGCCCCACAGCTGGCGCAGGCTGGAAAGATAAGGGAGTTACAAGCAGTCTGCATTCCTGTGCCCTACTCTCCGAAAGGGAGGATGTCAAGGCTTTGAAATAAGGCCTGCTTGGGCGCCAGGACCTTGGGAAGCAAAGCCTCCTCTCACTGTTGAAACAATGTTAATTAAGGGGTCTGGATTATATCCTCTTCGTCAGGACCTTGGGAGATAACACCTACTGACCCTGCTGGGGCAGTGTCAGTTGCTGAAATTACTATCTCCCCTCATCAGGACCTTGAGAGGCAGGGGTGGGAGCCAGGGAATGAAGAAATCACTAACCAATCAGTGCAAAAGGGAAAGCTGCAAACCTGCCAATGTGTTTGTCTTGATGCTACTTGAAAAGTTGGAGGGGGGTGCTTGATTTGTGGGAAACCACCGAGCACCCAGGCTTGCGCAACTCTGAACTAAATAAGCCAATGTCTCTGCTGAGTGTGTAATTATTGGCTTATTGCACACCAGGCAACGAATCCGCTTTTCGGACAACAAAAGTGGACCTATATTTGTTGATTAGCAAAGAGAGAATGACCTTACAAAGCTGGAGCTTTGGAAGCAAAGGGCACTGTGTCAACACAGGCTGCTTGCCCTGAGCAGCATTAAGAACAGCAAGAGAGCATAAAGTAATACTTAAACTCCAGTTAACTGAATGTGTAGTTTGCTTCCAGCAGCATCTTGAACTGTCTTTGTTGTCCCGTTCCTTAACCATCTGTGCTGTGCTATTTTTGTTCCAATCACATAGTATCAGTCTTCAAGGATTATGGAGGGTCCTGTATGGTTCCTGTAAGGTGAGAAATAAGCATTTAAAAAATGAAATCAGTTTCAGAGGTCATGGATAAACTGTAAACCAAATGTGATTGTTAAAGCCCCCATTCTTATAACAGTTTGTTAAAAAAAAAACCCAAACACCACCAGCTTCAGGCTACTGTTCACTGGAAAACTACTATTACAGTAAGCACTGACACTATTGATTTGAGTTAGAATGAAATAGAAAAGAAATAGGGCATGTTGCACCTTGCCTAGAATAAGGGCCCAGGAGGGCCCTCATCTTCTGAGGGACAGAAGATTTTACAAAATTAATCAAAATGAAAAATATTCATTTTGCTTAATACATTATTTGAAGTTTCCCAGGTACTTTGTGATGAAAATCTCAACGACCTTTGCACTTCTTTTGTTATTTACTCTTTTTAAAGAGGTATTACAGGAAAGAATTGTCATACTTCTGTAGTGTGTTCATCCTAGAAGTGGCAAACCTGACCTTAAAGCTAACTTTAGTGGGACGGGGTTCAAACTCACCTCTCCCACCTCTCACTCTAATGCAGTTGTCATCAGACTATAAAGTTAGTTCTACTGGTTGGACTTGCTATCATCCTGGCTGCTAGAAAAAGCATGACTCTATAGGCTGATGGTTAGGGTTATTAGCAGTGAGACAGACAGTCGACAGGCAGACGGAGTCCTATTTTTTTCTCTTGGGTTTGTTTGTGTACTCTACATATAGCAGTCATCACTCCCTCTACTGGCCTGAATTAAAAAGAAGAGACTGGCTGCGTTTTATAAAGATCCTGATCTTCTCTGAGTATATAGGGAGTATTTTGAAAATACAATAAATATGACATGGGTTTATCATGGTAGATTGTGCCCAACTAATATCTTTTTTGATAGGGTGAATGATTCCATTGAAAAGAAAGATCAACTATCTCTAATCGCACTGGAATTCAGTAAAAGAGTTGGTGCACTGCAATGGAAAAAAATCTTCTGGTTAAAGTGGAGCTTTCTAAAAAACTGTAAGCGATGGGTATGGGGAGGGCACGAGGAGCTAAAAAAATGAAAGCAACAAATATCCATGCTGAAAAAAGTGCTGTATAGTTGAATACAGGTGACTAGTGGACTCCCTTGAGGATCAAGTGTCAGACTGATTTTAGTTAACATTTTCATTTCTGGTCTTGACACAAAAAGAGTACGTGACTGTTTGTTGATGACAAAAAGCTGAGAGGCACTACTAAGTCAGGTGACACCGGCCAACATAGTGGAAGGAAATGGAATGATTGGTACAAAACACAGTGCTAACAAGTGACAATTTGGTTATGTGGGGGCAAAGAAGAACTCTTACAGCTGGAGATATCAGAGATCACCTCCAAGGAAAAGGTGTTAGCTAACCATTGGATGCTTAGGAGCCACAAGACAGCTTCAGGAATAAAACATAAGCAGAAACCATCCTACGGTGTAGCAGATGAAAAAATAGGGAAATGTAAACATAGAGGGGAGGTTGGCTCATGACTGCCTGCAAACTCTTGCGCGAGCGTATTCCAGCCGTCCGGATTTGAGAGATATTCCATTGCAGAATCCAGATTGGGAATTATTTACTGATGGGAGCAGTTTTATAATAAAGGGAGAAAGAAGGGCTGGAGATGCTGTTGTCACTTTGGAAGAAGAAATCGAAGCAAGATCGCTGCCAGCAAATACATCTGCCCAGAAAGCAGAACTGATTGCTTTAAGCCAGGCTCTGGAAGTATCGGAAGGAAAACGGACCAATGTGTTTACAGAGTCAGAATACGCCTTTGGGGTTATACATGCCCATGGCGCAATTTGGAAGGAAAGAGGATTGCTATCTTCTCAAGGGAATCCTATAAAATAGAGTAAGGAGATTATGGAGCTACTGGAAGCAGCTAATAACCCCAAAGAAATAGCAGTAATGCATTGCAAAGCGCACCAGTCCAGACAGACTGTCATAGTTAAAGGGAACAAAAGGGCCGATGAGGCTGCAAAAAGGGCAGCACTATTCGTGTCGGTGGCAGCCTTAGTTCCAGAGAGAACGCTAAGAATGGAAATTCCGGTAGACACTGAAAAAGAAAATAAATTAGCAGAAATACTGAAATGCATCAAGACTTCCGAAGGATGGTGGGTAGCATCTCCTGGACAATGTGTGGTAACTTTGCTGATAATGAAGAAGCTGATGGAGCAAATACATGATAGTAGCCACATGGGAGCCGAGGCATCGGTTGAAACAGGTAAAAGAGTTGCTGTGGGAGTTAGTATGTTAATAATTGCAAAGGGTATTACACAAAAATGTGAAATCTGTCTTAGAAATAATCCCAAGATTCAGAAGAAGCCCCCCCCCTCCCCAGGGGAAGTAAAAAGGGGCATCATGCCTGAGGATTACTGGCAAATTGATTTTTCTGAATTACCAAGCTGTAATGGATATAAATACTTGTTGGTAATTGTTGACAGCTTTTCAGGATGGCCTGAGGCTTTCCTGTGTCGCACCAATAAAGCAAGGGAGGTAGTGAAAATGTTATTAAAAGAAATCAAAGCAAGATTTGGGGTACCAGAAGGATTTTCTTTGGATAGGGCACCTCATTTTATAGCAGAAATAGTACAGGAAATCTCAAAAATAGCACAAATTAAATGGGATTTACATACCCCCTGGAGGCCACAGTGCAGTGGAAAAGTGGAAAGAATGACTCAAACAATGAAGAGAGAGAGAGGAAAATTGTGTCAGGAGACTCAGATGAAATGGACTGATGTTTTACCTCTGGCATTATTAAGAATCAGAATAACCCCCAGGGTTAGGGAGAAAGTTGGTCCATTTGAGATTCTGTATGGTAAACCTTACACTGTCAATTTAACTGGAAATGACATTCAGATGCACGTTAAGGGCGATCAAATTTTAAGGGATTCTCTCTTGTCTATGGCAGAGGTTCTTACTTCTCTCCGTAGGTACATCCAGTTAAGATCTCCCGTACTTTTAGATTCACCTGTACATTCATTCCAGCCGGGAGATCAAGTACATCTTTGGACCTGGAAGGATGAGCCGTTGACAGAAAAATGGAGAGGACCATATCTTGTACTACTAACAACAAATACTGCTGTGAAACTGCAGGGAATTGGTTCCTGGATCCACTACACCCGAGTGAAAGCAGTGCCTCGAGAGATGTGGAAAGCTGAACAAGTTCAGCCTTTAATGTTACGAGTTGTATTAGAAGCGAATCGGTTTCAAATTTAGATTGTCTTCAGGGAAGAATTGCTTTAATCTGTTTGTTAGGAATAGGGTTAATATCGTTGTTATGGTATCTGTGTAAAAATGATGTTCTCCTTAACAACCAGGGGAGAAATGTGGTGGTTAGTTTTTCTAGGTTCCCTGAGCCAAGCAATTAAAGGGAATCAGGAAGGATTTTGGAGTCACAATCTCCATTTGGAAGTAATTACGAAATCTATGAAGCTAGTTAACCGGAGGGATTGCTGGGTGCGTACCCACTTCCCTGGCCATTCCAACAAGGGCTTCCTGCTAATTGGAGTGCCTCTTAATTTTTCCTTTATGGAATTTATACAACAGATAAGAAATGACAGTGATCAAAGGAAATATGATGAAACAACCGAACAGGAATGGGAATTTCAGAGTGTGACAGGAGATTATTATCAATGTATCCGAAGATGTAATAATAGTAATAAATGGTGGGAGAAAACTGTACTTTATGGAAAACAACCGATCAACTGTACTGGAGCCATTAAGGTAGGAGGTTATAAAAATTGCTATGTTATTGGCATCTCAGGGAGGAGTATGTACAGTAATAAACACTGGTTGCTGTGTATATGTGGATCAAAGCAGGAGAATTTCTGCCGATCTAAATGAAATCTGGAAGCAGACTGAAATCTTACGTGGGGTTCAGAAAGATGATACTTCTTTCGGATTTGAAGAAACATGGAAATGGTTGACTTCCTGGTTCCCTGATGTAAGCTCATGGGTTAAAAACTGTTTAACAATTTTGGGAATGGTGTTAGTAGTTTTTGTATGCATTTATGTAGTGATTCAATGCATTTACAAAAGTAATATGGGAAAGATTTTAAAAGAGTGAGACTAATATGATCATCTAAGTCTCAAAAGGGGGAATTGTTACAAGACAACCCTGGGAAGCTCAGAAAGAATGTTTGAAGTAGGTAGATTAGGATAACTTCTATCTCTCTTTTCTAAAAAACTGAAGCTGTCTAGAGGTAGCCACTTAGATAAAATTTGCTTAGCATGAGTAGCTAAATTTGCTGAAGCCTTAGGCCGCACACTTGCTTAGCATGAGTAGCTAAATTTGCTGAAGCCTTAGGCCGTACTCCTAGTTCAGTAAGAAAGGGCCCCACAGCTGGCGCAGGCTGGAAAGATAAGGGAGTTACAAGCAGTCTGCATTCCTGTGCCCTACTCTCCGAAAGGGAGGATGTCAAGGCTTTGAAATAAGGCCTGCTTGGGCGCCAGGACCTTGGGAAGCAAAGCCTCCTCTCACTGTTGAAACAATGTTAATTAAGGGGTCTGGATTATATCCTCTTCGTCAGGACCTTGGGAGATAACACCTACTGACCCTGCTGGGGCAGTGTCAGTTGCTGAAATTACTATCTCCCCTCATCAGGACCTTGAGAGGCAGGGGTGGGAGCCAGGGAATGAAGAAATCACTAACCAATCAGTGCAAAAGGGAAAGCTGCAAACCTGCCAATGTGTTTGTCTTGATGCTACTTGAAAAGTTGGAGGGGGGTGCTTGATTTGTGGGAAACCACCGAGCACCCAGGCTTGCGCAACTCTGAACTAAATAAGCCAATGTCTCTGCTGAGTGTGTAATTATTGGCTTATTGCACACCAGGCAACGAATCCGCTTTTCGGACAACAAAAGTGGACCTATATTTGTTGATTAGCAAAGAGAGAATGACCTTACAAAGCTGGAGCTTTGGAAGCAAAGGGCACTGTGTCAACACAGGCTGCTTGCCCTGAGCAGCATTAAGAACAGCAAGAGAGCATAAAGTAATACTTAAACTCCAGTTAACTGAATGTGTAGTTTGCTTCCAGCAGCATCTTGAACTGTCTTTGTTGTCCCGTTCCTTAACCATCTGTGCTGTGCTATTTTTGTTCCAATCACATAGTATCAGTCTTCAAGGATTATGGAGGGTCCTGTATGGTTCCTGTAAGGTGAGAAATAAGCATTTAAAAAATGAAATCAGTTTCAGAGGTCATGGATAAACTGTAAACCAAATGTGATTGTTAAAGCCCCCATTCTTATAACAGTTTGTTAAAAAAAAAACCCAAACACCACCAGCTTCAGGCTACTGTTCACTGGAAAACTACTATTACAGTAAGCACTGACACTATTGATTTGAGTTAGAATGAAATAGAAAAGAAATAGGGCATGTTGCACCTTGCCTAGAATAAGGGCCCAGGAGGGCCCTCATCTTCTGAGGGACAGAAGATTTTACAAAATTAATCAAAATGAAAAATATTCATTTTGCTTAATACATTATTTGAAGTTTCCCAGGTACTTTGTGATGAAAATCTCAACGACCTTTGCACTTCTTTTGTTATTTACTCTTTTTAAAGAGGTATTACAGGAAAGAATTGTCATACTTCTGTAGTGTGTTCATCCTAGAAGTGGCAAACCTGACCTTAAAGCTAACTTTAGTGGGACGGGGTTCAAACTCACCTCTCCCACCTCTCACTCTAATGCAGTTGTCATCAGACTATAAAGTTAGTTCTACTGGTTGGACTTGCTATCATCCTGGCTGCTAGAAAAAGCATGACTCTATAGGCTGATGGTTAGGGTTATTAGCAGTGAGACAGACAGTCGACAGGCAGACGGAGTCCTATTTTTTTCTCTTGGGTTTGTTTGTGTACTCTACATATAGCAGTCATCACTCCCTCTACTGGCCTGAATTAAAAAGAAGAGACTGGCTGCGTTTTATAAAGATCCTGATCTTCTCTGAGTATATAGGGAGTATTTTGAAAATACAATAAATATGACATGGGTTTATCATGGTAGATTGTGCCCAACTAATATCTTTTTTGATAGGGTGAATGATTCCATTGAAAAGAAAGATCAACTATCTCTAATCGCACTGGAATTCAGTAAAAGAGTTGGTGCACTGCAATGGAAAAAAATCTTCTGGTTAAAGTGGAGCTTTCTAAAAAACTGTAAGCGATGGGTATGGGGAGGGCACGAGGAGCTAAAAAAATGAAAGCAACAAATATCCATGCTGAAAAAAGTGCTGTATAGTTGAATACAGGTGACTAGTGGACTCCCTTGAGGATCAAGTGTCAGACTGATTTTAGTTAACATTTTCATTTCTGGTCTTGACACAAAAAGAGTACGTGACTGTTTGTTGATGACAAAAAGCTGAGAGGCACTACTAAGTCAGGTGACACCGGCCAACATAGTGGAAGGAAATGGAATGATTGGTACAAAACACAGTGCTAACAAGTGACAATTTGGTTATGTGGGGGCAAAGAAGAACTCTTACAGCTGGAGATATCAGAGATCACCTCCAAGGAAAAGGTGTTAGCTAACCATTGGATGCTTAGGAGCCACAAGACAGCTTCAGGAATAAAACATAAGCAGAAACCATCCTACGGTGTAGCAGATGAAAAAATAGGGAAATGTAAACATAGAGGGGAGGTTGGCTCATGACTGCCTGCAAACTCTTGCGCGAGCGTATTCCAGCCGTCCGGATTTGAGAGATATTCCATTGCAGAATCCAGATTGGGAATTATTTACTGATGGGAGCAGTTTTATAATAAAGGGAGAAAGAAGGGCTGGAGATGCTGTTGTCACTTTGGAAGAAGAAATCGAAGCAAGATCGCTGCCAGCAAATACATCTGCCCAGAAAGCAGAACTGATTGCTTTAAGCCAGGCTCTGGAAGTATCGGAAGGAAAACGGACCAATGTGTTTACAGAGTCAGAATACGCCTTTGGGGTTATACATGCCCATGGCGCAATTTGGAAGGAAAGAGGATTGCTATCTTCTCAAGGGAATCCTATAAAATAGAGTAAGGAGATTATGGAGCTACTGGAAGCAGCTAATAACCCCAAAGAAATAGCAGTAATGCATTGCAAAGCGCACCAGTCCAGACAGACTGTCATAGTTAAAGGGAACAAAAGGGCCGATGAGGCTGCAAAAAGGGCAGCACTATTCGTGTCGGTGGCAGCCTTAGTTCCAGAGAGAACGCTAAGAATGGAAATTCCGGTAGACACTGAAAAAGAAAATAAATTAGCAGAAATACTGAAATGCATCAAGACTTCCGAAGGATGGTGGGTAGCATCTCCTGGACAATGTGTGGTAACTTTGCTGATAATGAAGAAGCTGATGGAGCAAATACATGATAGTAGCCACATGGGAGCCGAGGCATCGGTTGAAACAGGTAAAAGAGTTGCTGTGGGAGTTAGTATGTTAATAATTGCAAAGGGTATTACACAAAAATGTGAAATCTGTCTTAGAAATAATCCCAAGATTCAGAAGAAGCCCCCCCCCTCCCCAGGGGAAGTAAAAAGGGGCATCATGCCTGAGGATTACTGGCAAATTGATTTTTCTGAATTACCAAGCTGTAATGGATATAAATACTTGTTGGTAATTGTTGACAGCTTTTCAGGATGGCCTGAGGCTTTCCTGTGTCGCACCAATAAAGCAAGGGAGGTAGTGAAAATGTTATTAAAAGAAATCAAAGCAAGATTTGGGGTACCAGAAGGATTTTCTTTGGATAGGGCACCTCATTTTATAGCAGAAATAGTACAGGAAATCTCAAAAATAGCACAAATTAAATGGGATTTACATACCCCCTGGAGGCCACAGTGCAGTGGAAAAGTGGAAAGAATGACTCAAACAATGAAGAGAGAGAGAGGAAAATTGTGTCAGGAGACTCAGATGAAATGGACTGATGTTTTACCTCTGGCATTATTAAGAATCAGAATAACCCCCAGGGTTAGGGAGAAAGTTGGTCCATTTGAGATTCTGTATGGTAAACCTTACACTGTCAATTTAACTGGAAATGACATTCAGATGCACGTTAAGGGCGATCAAATTTTAAGGGATTCTCTCTTGTCTATGGCAGAGGTTCTTACTTCTCTCCGTAGGTACATCCAGTTAAGATCTCCCGTACTTTTAGATTCACCTGTACATTCATTCCAGCCGGGAGATCAAGTACATCTTTGGACCTGGAAGGATGAGCCGTTGACAGAAAAATGGAGAGGACCATATCTTGTACTACTAACAACAAATACTGCTGTGAAACTGCAGGGAATTGGTTCCTGGATCCACTACACCCGAGTGAAAGCAGTGCCTCGAGAGATGTGGAAAGCTGAACAAGTTCAGCCTTTAATGTTACGAGTTGTATTAGAAGCGAATCGGTTTCAAATTTAGATTGTCTTCAGGGAAGAATTGCTTTAATCTGTTTGTTAGGAATAGGGTTAATATCGTTGTTATGGTATCTGTGTAAAAATGATGTTCTCCTTAACAACCAGGGGAGAAATGTGGTGGTTAGTTTTTCTAGGTTCCCTGAGCCAAGCAATTAAAGGGAATCAGGAAGGATTTTGGAGTCACAATCTCCATTTGGAAGTAATTACGAAATCTATGAAGCTAGTTAACCGGAGGGATTGCTGGGTGCGTACCCACTTCCCTGGCCATTCCAACAAGGGCTTCCTGCTAATTGGAGTGCCTCTTAATTTTTCCTTTATGGAATTTATACAACAGATAAGAAATGACAGTGATCAAAGGAAATATGATGAAACAACCGAACAGGAATGGGAATTTCAGAGTGTGACAGGAGATTATTATCAATGTATCCGAAGATGTAATAATAGTAATAAATGGTGGGAGAAAACTGTACTTTATGGAAAACAACCGATCAACTGTACTGGAGCCATTAAGGTAGGAGGTTATAAAAATTGCTATGTTATTGGCATCTCAGGGAGGAGTATGTACAGTAATAAACACTGGTTGCTGTGTATATGTGGATCAAAGCAGGAGAATTTCTGCCGATCTAAATGAAATCTGGAAGCAGACTGAAATCTTACGTGGGGTTCAGAAAGATGATACTTCTTTCGGATTTGAAGAAACATGGAAATGGTTGACTTCCTGGTTCCCTGATGTAAGCTCATGGGTTAAAAACTGTTTAACAATTTTGGGAATGGTGTTAGTAGTTTTTGTATGCATTTATGTAGTGATTCAATGCATTTACAAAAGTAATATGGGAAAGATTTTAAAAGAGTGAGACTAATATGATCATCTAAGTCTCAAAAGGGGGAATTGTTACAAGACAACCCTGGGAAGCTCAGAAAGAATGTTTGAAGTAGGTAGATTAGGATAACTTCTATCTCTCTTTTCTAAAAAACTGAAGCTGTCTAGAGGTAGCCACTTAGATAAAATTTGCTTAGCATGAGTAGCTAAATTTGCTGAAGCCTTAGGCCGCACACTTGCTTAGCATGAGTAGCTAAATTTGCTGAAGCCTTAGGCCGTACTCCTAGTTCAGTAAGAAAGGGCCCCACAGCTGGCGCAGGCTGGAAAGATAAGGGAGTTACAAGCAGTCTGCATTCCTGTGCCCTACTCTCCGAAAGGGAGGATGTCAAGGCTTTGAAATAAGGCCTGCTTGGGCGCCAGGACCTTGGGAAGCAAAGCCTCCTCTCACTGTTGAAACAATGTTAATTAAGGGGTCTGGATTATATCCTCTTCGTCAGGACCTTGGGAGATAACACCTACTGACCCTGCTGGGGCAGTGTCAGTTGCTGAAATTACTATCTCCCCTCATCAGGACCTTGAGAGGCAGGGGTGGGAGCCAGGGAATGAAGAAATCACTAACCAATCAGTGCAAAAGGGAAAGCTGCAAACCTGCCAATGTGTTTGTCTTGATGCTACTTGAAAAGTTGGAGGGGGGTGCTTGATTTGTGGGAAACCACCGAGCACCCAGGCTTGCGCAACTCTGAACTAAATAAGCCAATGTCTCTGCTGAGTGTGTAATTATTGGCTTATTGCACACCAGGCAACGAATCCGCTTTTCGGACAACAAAAGTGGACCTATATTTGTTGATTAGCAAAGAGAGAATGACCTTACAAAGCTGGAGCTTTGGAAGCAAAGGGCACTGTGTCAACACAGGCTGCTTGCCCTGAGCAGCATTAAGAACAGCAAGAGAGCATAAAGTAATACTTAAACTCCAGTTAACTGAATGTGTAGTTTGCTTCCAGCAGCATCTTGAACTGTCTTTGTTGTCCCGTTCCTTAACCATCTGTGCTGTGCTATTTTTGTTCCAATCACATAGTATCAGTCTTCAAGGATTATGGAGGGTCCTGTATGGTTCCTGTAAGGTGAGAAATAAGCATTTAAAAAATGAAATCAGTTTCAGAGGTCATGGATAAACTGTAAACCAAATGTGATTGTTAAAGCCCCCATTCTTATAACAGTTTGTTAAAAAAAAAACCCAAACACCACCAGCTTCAGGCTACTGTTCACTGGAAAACTACTATTACAGTAAGCACTGACACTATTGATTTGAGTTAGAATGAAATAGAAAAGAAATAGGGCATGTTGCACCTTGCCTAGAATAAGGGCCCAGGAGGGCCCTCATCTTCTGAGGGACAGAAGATTTTACAAAATTAATCAAAATGAAAAATATTCATTTTGCTTAATACATTATTTGAAGTTTCCCAGGTACTTTGTGATGAAAATCTCAACGACCTTTGCACTTCTTTTGTTATTTACTCTTTTTAAAGAGGTATTACAGGAAAGAATTGTCATACTTCTGTAGTGTGTTCATCCTAGAAGTGGCAAACCTGACCTTAAAGCTAACTTTAGTGGGACGGGGTTCAAACTCACCTCTCCCACCTCTCACTCTAATGCAGTTGTCATCAGACTATAAAGTTAGTTCTACTGGTTGGACTTGCTATCATCCTGGCTGCTAGAAAAAGCATGACTCTATAGGCTGATGGTTAGGGTTATTAGCAGTGAGACAGACAGTCGACAGGCAGACGGAGTCCTATTTTTTTCTCTTGGGTTTGTTTGTGTACTCTACATATAGCAGTCATCACTCCCTCTACTGGCCTGAATTAAAAAGAAGAGACTGGCTGCGTTTTATAAAGATCCTGATCTTCTCTGAGTATATAGGGAGTATTTTGAAAATACAATAAATATGACATGGGTTTATCATGGTAGATTGTGCCCAACTAATATCTTTTTTGATAGGGTGAATGATTCCATTGAAAAGAAAGATCAACTATCTCTAATCGCACTGGAATTCAGTAAAAGAGTTGGTGCACTGCAATGGAAAAAAAGTCTTCTGGTTAAAGTGGAGCTTTCTAAAAAACTGTAAGCGATGGGTATGGGGAGGGCACGAGGAGCTAAAAAAATGAAAGCAACAAATATCCATGCTGAAAAAAGTGCTGTATAGTTGAATACAGGTGACTAGTGGACTCCCTTGAGGATCAAGTGTCAGACTGATTTTAGTTAACATTTTCATTTCTGGTCTTGACACAAAAAGAGTACGTGACTGTTTGTTGATGACAAAAAGCTGAGAGGCACTACTAAGTCAGGTGACACCGGCCAACATAGTGGAAGGAAATGGAATGATTGGTACAAAACACAGTGCTAACAAGTGACAATTTGGTTATGTGGGGGCAAAGAAGAACTCTTACAGCTGGAGATATCAGAGATCACCTCCAAGGAAAAGGTGTTAGCTAACCATTGGATGCTTAGGAGCCACAAGACAGCTCCAGGAATAAAACATAAGCAGGAACCATCCTACGGTGTAGCAGATGAAAAAATAGGGAAATGTAAACATAGAAGGCACTTCACCCAGAACTGTGTGTGGTATTTTGGCCAGGCAAGAGGAATTCAAAGTGGAAGAGATGTTAGCAGAAGGAAAAAGGATATACAAACCATTTATAATTCAGGCTGGGCTGTGACATTACTACTTTTTAAACAGGAATAATGGGGCAAAGGACCTAGTTTTATGATGCAGCATGAACAGCATAGTTAAAAGAAAAAATGATAGGATGCAATTCCAAAAGGTCTCTTCCAGTCCTGTATTTTTTCTGCAAATAGTATCTTATCCATAATTTACTCCTAATAAACGATAACCTCCCATCACAACTTACAATAGAAACTACTCCACATTTCTCACAGGGATATATGAGAGCTGTGTGACCTAAGATTCACACCTGACGGCCTGCTCAGCAGAATTTACCAGCTATTTAGAGAGTACATTTCCACTTAAAAACATCTGAAGTACACTTACTGTACGGGATGTTTCATACCCTGGTATTACATGTCCAGTCTATTGTTTTCAGATTACAATGCACTGGTTTCTATTCCTTATTGATTCAACATTCTGTATTTCTGTCACGGAGATTATGGCTTCAGTAATTCTGGCAGGTACAGCCTAAGAGGAATCCTGGAAATTAAACCAGAGACTGGTAAGTTTTTCACAAACAATAAATAAAAATGCAGATCAAAAGTTTTTAAAGCTCAAATGATTTTTAAATAACAGTTCTTTCATGGGCTGTAGTGCTTAGCCGAGACTTAAGGAAAAGTTCCCCATTTGTCTTACTATAAATTGACTTACTAGCTTCAGACTGACAGTGCTTTCTTCATAAAGAAAGGGAGGTTTAAACTGATTAGCTGGCTCTTTTTATAATGCTGGAAAATCTGGCATTTGTGAGGATTTTTTTAAACACTAAACCAACCCATGATAAGCTCTCCTGGTACGGAGCCCTGCAACCAAGTTATCTGGAGATGTTACTGTCAATATTTTCTAGCATGCCAGGGCATCTAATTATACCACCTATTGGTTCAAGAAAAAAGCCTCTTTAAGAGTAGGCAGAGGGTTTTCTTTCTCTGCTTGTTCTTTGTCAAGAGGAAAAGATATTCCACCTCCCATTTTTTTTATGTCTCTTGCCCACAGATCTCAGCTTAGAATCACCATGGCTTTACCTGAAATGCCACCCCTCTTTAGGGGATAAGAAAGGATGTGACCACCCTCCTGGCTTCTGGGTGTAGACAAAGCATTATGAATTTAAACTGTACGACATGGGCATTAGAATAACCCCAAAGAAGACAAGGAAGTGTAAACTACCCAAATTTGCTACGCTAGGCTGCTTTCAACTGCTTCAAAGCGTCTGGGTAGCAACGATGGAAAAAAGAGCACTGGTGCCACCAAAACCTGCCCAGCAGCGGCTGAATTCTGGCGGGTTAGAAGAGTAATGCAACAGGCTGTGCTGAGTAGGTGCAGGGTGGGAGTCGCTGCTGTGCTCGTGGCGAACAAGTCTTTTAGGAGGCCGAGAGGTCTCAGAGCCGTGGCTCTGAAGCGGTCACTGCTCTGGCCATGTGGTAACTTAGACCGATGTAGACTTGGTGCATTTCGGCGACAGCTGGTCGTGCTAAAGTAACGATGAAGCTCTGCTCTTGCTGTTATTCACCGTGCAAGCGTGGAGCTCACCAACCACTTGCGAAGCGGTGCTGGCGGTGTAACGCTGGTGTGCATGAGGTCGAGCGAGCTCGCCAGGAGTGTTTGAGGGTCGGCCTGGGAGATGGGCCTGGCTCCAGCCGCGGCGGGCAGGCGGGGGCTGGCTGTCGAGGGACGGGCTGCTCCAGGAAGAGTTTGCCATACGCCAACTGTAGGGACTCCTTCCACCTCACCCGTGACGCTCCGTGCTTCTTCTCTGCTGGGCTGCGTTGCGCCAATTCCCCTCTCATCTCTCCCCTGCAGAACGTAAGGGGTTGTGCGATGCAGTATATTTGAACGATGCCTTTCCCAGAAATTGCTCCTCAGGAGCTAGCCACGGCAGGGTGACGGCGAGCGCGCGCAGGCCTCAGCGGGGAGAGCCGCTGGCCCTGCAGGAGCCGTGCGGGAGGTGGGGGCAGCCCCAGCAAACGCCGCGCCCCGGCTCCTGCGGAGCAGCTTCGGCCCCCTGCAGACTGTAAGCGAGGAGAAGGCACCCCAGGCTGCACGAAGCGAGGACTCTCCGGGCCTTTCCTCCTCAGGCCTTCGCTGCAGACGCTCCGGGGCCTCCGGGCCGCTGCGGAGGCGCTGCCGGGGCCCGGCGGCGGCCCCGCCTCCCTCGCCCCGCTACCGTCTCCACGGCAACGCGGGCGCCGCCGAGGCGGAGCGCGGCCGCTGCGGAGCCGTCGGCGGGGGCCGCCGCCATGGAGGCCGGTGCCGAGCGAGTTTCCAGTCAGGCGGCGGCCGAGGGCGGCGCAGAGGAGGCGGCAGCGCCCGGCGACGGCAGCGGGCCTGGGGGCGGCGAGGTGCGCGGGCCGCGGGGAGCCGCCGTCGGGGAGCGCCCTGCCTGGCGCAACCGGCTGCAAGCGGGGCCCCCCGCCGCCGCCCCCCGGCCTGGGCCGGGCCGGGGAGCCGGGCCAGGCGGTGGGAGCGCGCCGTGCAGGGCTTTCTGCCTTCGTGTTCCCCACCGGTCCATTTGGCAAGGAGATGGGTCTCTGAAATGCAGGTTTTTCCTAGGCTTGCATCTCTCCTCTCGCCTCTGGTTTTGGGGCAAACTAGGCGGTTTCGCCTTATTTCTTAGTAAAGCGAGCGCTTTCCCAGCTCCCCTGCAACATCCGAGCACCTGCTCGGCCAGCGCGCTGGCCCTTGCTGCCCTTTGGGGGCATTCTGTTGCTCTGTGTTCAGGTTAATAATATATTTGCTGCTAAAATGCAAATCGGGACACAAGTTCCCAGATAACGTGCTTTTGCCCCCTGCTTCGAAGGACTTGGTCTGCCCTCACGCTCAGGGTAAGCAGATGGCTGCCGTGATGCCGTTGCCGAGTCCTGGGTCGCTGTCGATGGCTGAACGTGGCCTCAGACCCCAGTGGGGAGAGCGGGAGGCCGGCAGGGGAGGAGGGGATGCTGCCGTGAGCTTTTGGTACAAAGTTTAACCTCTGAAGTGTGAGTGCATCTTCCTGTATGGTGAAAATACCATGAGGAGTGACTAATGTTTCCGGTTCCCTTGTGAGGTTCTTCTCTTCTGCGCCACCTGTGAGTACTGAGCTGCCGTTTTGATTGTCAGGGAAAGCTGCCACGGCAACGTAACTCGAAATCATCCGTTAGGGATCGGTTGTCTGCACGGTGGGACATCTCTTTTTCCGCTTATGAGTTATACCATTGCGCAGATAGAAAATTTAAAATTAGCTCTTTTTCTCTTCCTCTGGAACTCCATTTGCCTATCAATGCTCCCAAGAATCAGTCTAGCAGAGAAACACAGCCTTAATTCTGGCAATATAAAGACCTCGGCATTGCTCCTCACTGTTGTCTTTTGGGGGCAAACTCCGCGTTCTAAGCAAAAGTCCTAACACGCATCAGGCAGAAGCAGTAGCAGCAGCTGCCTGTCTTCGGTGATGATTATTGTGGCAACTCACTTGATAGAGGGTAGTAGTTTTCAGGTTTTGTTGATTGGGCTGAATTTGCATTGGTGACCTAGAAATGAAAGTCTCCACGGCACCATCCTCTGACGAGGCCTTAGGGAAGTTACTTAGCACTTTTCACCTTTTTTCTTTCAAACTAAGAATAGTCATAGTTTATTCAAACTAAGAATAGTCATAGTTTATGCTACAGAATACCAGGGCTACTTTGTTCTCCATAGGGTTCATCCTATCCCTTCAGTTATGCTTTTATTAAAGACAAGCTATATGATTGATTAGGATATTTAGGTGATTTAATTTGAAGAGAAATAACACTGAAGACACATAAATGCCTTTAATAAAGCATTTAAGGAATTGAGGTTTTGATTTAAATGGGAATTTTTTTCAATTACAAAATTTTGATTAATTTCTATAAAACGTCCCCCAAATGTCTGTCTTTTTGCTTAAAAATAATGGATACCTTAAAGTGTTTGTGGCTACAATCAATCACGATTGATCAAATTTCAATCAAAATCCATCAGATGAGTGGGCTGATAGTTAAGGATTTCTTCACTGAAGACAAAAGGCATTATGGACAAGCTTTTGACTTAGCGTCTGTCACCTTGATACAGTTCAGCACTATGTTTACGTACGATACGATGTTTTTTCAGAACTTTCTACTGAGGGTCAGAAGTGCCAGTTTTAGAGTAGCAATCGAATTTATCTTTTTAGCAAGTAGTGCACAAAGGTGTAATCTCCAGGGACTTCACCTGCAGCTGGAAATTAAAGACCTTATGGCAGGGCTGAAGACACATGAGATCAGCAATAAACATATATCGTTTTATTTAAATATTATAATTATTTTATTTATTATACATCTTTAGTTATATTTTATTTATAGTATATTGTTAATTGTATTTTATTTATTATATTTTATTAATTATATTTTAAATAAATATAATTGTATTTAATACAAAATTATGTTGACTACTCACTGCAGACTGCATTTTATTGTACTTTAAGAGTATGGGTTGTTAGGTTGAGGGTGAGTAAAATTCATCAGAAGGTAGGGGTTGGGCATTTATTTGAGTGATAGCTCTTTCTCCAAGCAGAGTTTTGTCATTTGGAAGTAGGAATATTCTCTATGTGTGGAGGTTCTTTCCTTCTGTAATGAAAAAATTGATTTATAAGCATGTTAGCTAGGTGTTTTTTGTTTGGTTTTACTGGGTTTTATGTATTCGGCTGCTTGTTTTTTAGCAAAATACGTGTTTTCATGGCTATGCTGAATGCCCTGTTTTGTCGGATGCAAAATTTCCCAACCAAATGTGTATTGGGATACAGGTCTTTGTGAGAGGTGTTGAACACTTTGATAGGTCTTGGTTTAGCCTGCATCATTTGGCAACATATCAATGATATAAACACTGCTAAAATAGTATGATCTTCCATCATGACTGCTACATGATGGAAGAGCTGCTGTGGCAACTGGTAAAATCTTGGTGGAGTTTTGAAGACAGTGACTACAGTGAAGTTGAGATTTTGCCTAGTCTTTCTTAACTGTATAACAGTTTCATCCTCAGTTTCCTGCACCATGTTAGTGCTGCTCTGTTACATTAAGGAGGCAATTAAAAATTCATTTCTGTCCTCTGAACGGTATCATTCTTACTGTCCCTTCTCTTTGTGGTGGATTACAGAGATACACGGGACAGTTGTACATGGACCATCGCCATGGGAAAGGGATATGCTACTGGCCTGATGGTTCCAAATTCATTGGAGCATTTTATCTCAGCCACGTAGAAGGCTATGGGACTTGGGAATGGAAGGACGGCAGAAAATTTCAGGTAACTGGAAAAATGTTGTGCTGTTACCATGATTTCCCTGCCTTTCAAAGTCAGCATGAGTACAGGAAAATTTGAGTGGTTTTTTTTTCCAGGCAGCTCCATTAGTGTTTGGGTTGTTTAGAGCAAAAGTGTCATGCTTCAGTCTCCAGTAAGCTAGATTGCTCTCTTGAACTACTCAACTTCTACTGTACACAACTTTTGCTTAGGGAAATATTGAAGGAGATAATGTGATACTGCCTGTCTAGAACTGAAAATCTGGTGCCTGGAAGAGTGTCTTTTTCCAGTTTCTAATGTAGAAGTCTTCGGTATTTACTCCCCTTGCTAGATGAAGAACTCATTAGCTAGTCAGTACTCTCAACAGGCATATTAAGAAGCCAGCAATATGAAACTGAAAAATACTGCATTTGAAGAGACTGTGGAGACAAAGAGCATTCTGGAGTATCGAGATAGCTAGTTGTCTCTTTTGTATCATTTCCAGGCCTGCTGCTACTAGTAGAAGCTAGAAAACTTGTTTTCTAAGAGTTTATAATTCTTTGTTTTCAAAGAAGAAGAAGGTGTATCTGAAAAGTGCCCAGCGTAGGGCAGCCCTCCCCTCATACTGATACATGGGTATCTCTGCAACAGGAAACAGTGCTTCATCAGATAATCCAAAAGATATAACAAAACAACATACAGCCTTTGCATTAAGTTGGCCAACAAGAACATAACATTCTTGCTGAATGTTGATAATGTGGCACTAATTATGGATTTCGGAGAACTTTAATTTGAATAGATCATGTATAATCTGAAACTAAGGGAAAAATAGAACACCCTCAGGTTATAATCAAACTTGAAATTTTATTCTTGCCAGTCATAGTGCTTTTTCCTGGTTCTTTATCTCCATAGCTAAACAGTTCAATGAGTGAAGCAGTTAATTTGTGTTCCAAATAGCTGTTTTGAGGTTGTGATAGCCTTGTGTGAATATGCCTTGAATCAGAATCCTGCTCAGGCTAAAATCTACGTGAAATTTCATCTAAACATAACATCCCAATGTAGTTAAATTTAGGGCCTTCCACTGTTCTTGTACTGGAAAAGTTAATGTGTTTGTCATTAAATGAATCAAACTGACTGTGAAGGCTTTGTAGTACAGAATGGCTTCAGCAGTTATTACTCTGCCAATAAGAAATGGACCAATAAGATGCAGGCAGAACAGTTGAGATAGAAACCAGACTTTAATTGTATAACTTGTTTGATCTCTGATTGATACTAACGAGCTTACTCGTTTCTTAAGGGGCTGTACAAATCTGATGAGCGATTTGGACCGGGAATTGAGAGCTATCCAGATGGCTGTCAGGATGTTGGCTTGTGGCTGAGGAATCATCTAATTAAACTGTGTACTGAAGTACCTGGTTATTTTTCTGTCTCGGATCATCCAGAACACTTCAGATATGTTGATGCCAGTTCTCAAAGGAAGTATATTTCTGTTGAGGGGGACCCATTTCTCCGTAGCTATAAACGTCTCCCCTTTGATGACAAGAATATTTTGCCTGAAGGAGTTTTTGCCTATTCCCATAACACAGATCATCTTACTTTGACTTGCACCTTTCTGAAAGAGTGTGATGCTTCATATTTTCAGAATACCTCCAAGCTGCCTGAGGAAGAACCTTGGCCTGTTGCAAATGTAACCCCCTTACTGGTCAGAATGCAGATGCATGTTTATAAGCACAGGTAGCTGTTGATCATTTGTTTTTTATGTATGGATTTTTATAAATCATATCTATTATTTTCAAATATAAGTTGCATGATTGCAGCTGCTCTCCAAAAGTTTTTTTTATAGTCTTGAGATGACAGGTTGCCAATGAGGAATTTTTTAAATGAAACAAACAATTTATGATACCAGTGGTACCTTTCTGTGGTTGTCTTAACTCTTATTCTACTTCAAGGCTATAGAAAACATGCTGCAGCAAGTCTGCAGCTACTTGTAACTGCCCACTGAGCCTTAGGTTTATGTGTAGCTTGATACTTGTACATGGAGATGTTCTTTGGGCAGGCAGAGTATGTTTTGGTTTGCTTTGTTGCTGGGAACACGTGCCACATGTGTGTATTTTATAGCCATAGCTAAAGCTGGTTATATAAATCAAATACTAAACAGATATGAATGTGCATGCTAAATATTCTGTTTGTAGAAACACTTGGCAGTTAGATTTTGCTTTCTAATTTTATAGGTGTTGGATGGCTGGATATTTATGGACTCTTCTGTAGCCAAAATCTGTGTGCTGCTGCCAGCAGCCCCTAGACTAGTTTGCCTTTCTGCCTGTAATTTAAGCAAACTTATACTATCTGAAATAGTTCTTAAAATGATAGCTGTTCATATTTTTGCATCTTACCCAGCAGCATGTTTTGCTCTTGATGTGTTTTTTCTTTAATTGCATTAGCGGCCTAAGAGTACCTAGCTGCTTAAATGCATCAGTGTTTTTTTCTCCTTTGCTAGGTTCTGTGAAGCAGAGTTTACTTCAGACGTCAACTTCATTCTCAGTGGAGTCCGCAGTACTTATGGGCCTCCAGGCCCCAAAGAACTTGCCTCAGAGCAGTTAATTCAGAAAGCGGCAAAAGGAGACTTTGATGGGGTCTATACGATTCTGAGGGATGAGCTTGCTCATCCGGACGTAGCAGACAAACATGGATACACAGCACTTGCTGCTGCCGCTGTAAGACTCTGAGAATGACTCTTTACCATATGATGAGAAATTCCTGGTGTAGTAGCCTGGATTAGATTTTTCTCTTGTTCCATTACATAGTAAGTGTGAAGGGAATGTTCAGTAAACAACAAAAGAGCAGGTGTGGCATGAGGAATATCTGTAATGAATGGTATCATGCCAAACCCCACAGTAAATAATAATCTACAAAAAGAAGCACTTCAGTAAACATTAGAGATTATTTTAGCTGTCAAGTTTGTTTTCCGTTTGTGATTATGCAGTGGACTAGATCTGCGTTCTTGGGTATGACCCTGTCCTTATTACTGTTTTTTTCTTGTCCAGTCGTAATCACATTCAGACAGGGTTATTTTGTTTTTGCTGGCAAGGGGTGGTGGTTAGAAACTGTGCATGCATGACTTGCTGTAGGGGAGGATGACCTCCCCTTTTCTTTGTGCCCTTTTCAGCTACCTGAATAGCTGGCATTCATTGTAAAGTCCAGCAAAATTTAGATAATAATTTAGGGCGCTATATTTCCCCTACAGTCATCTCAATCACTTTTAGCCTCTTTCTGTGTGTGAATCCTCACTGAGTTCCTGTGAAATCTGGTAGAAATTGTTATAAAAAAGAGAGGAAGGTCAGGGATATACTTGAGGATGCTCCAAGGTACACATTCTGAACCCCGTAAGACATGGTTCAGTATCGCGTTTTTATTGTGTGGCAAATATAAACCTGAATTAGTTCAACAGTGTTGGCTCTCACTACTTTCAAACTGTGCTGCCTATTCTTTCCATGTAGAAATCTGCAAGTGCGTGAGTGTATGTGCAAGTACAGATGTTTACAAAATAAAATAACATCCTGAAGCATTTTCTCCTCTACAGGTGTTAATTCCCACAACGATATTGTCAATCTTCTTCTCGATAGTGGAGCTGATGTGAATAAGTGTAGTGATGAAGGATTATCTGCTCTCTCCATGTGCTTTATTCTGTATTATCCAGCAGAATCTTTTAAGGGTAATATTGCTGAGAGGAACTTGCACAGCTGCAAGGTTGGTTTATTTCTAATCTAAATCAGAATCTAATCTAATCAGAATCTAATCTAATCAGAATCATGATATATTCTCGTCTCAAGCTGTAAGTTTACTTTTCGGAATTACTTTACTGTGTTGACTCCCTAGGAAAAAGCCAGAACTTTTGTGCATCTTGCACTCTGAGGATGCAGAGTATTCTCTGCTCTCACTACTAAGTCCTACTTCAAATGACCAAGCTCCAGTGCAGAAACAAGCTTACTCTGCAGTTGAAATAGGGCACTGTATTAATAGCACAGATGTGAGGCCACGTCTGCTAGGTATTTAAGACAGTGAAGATGCAGCGGGCAACTGGTGGGAATTACGAAAGCATCCCAGCAGGACAAGAGGATTTAGGTGGTTCCGATAGCACAGAGTCCTGCTGGCATGGTTGAAGTGTCAAGCAAGAAGCAATTCAACTGTCAGAGGAGTCTCTTGACCCTTAGGGAGTGTTTACAAAGGAAGACTCATGACCCTAGGCTTCCTCCTGCCGAAAAGAGAAGTACCTGCTTTAAATTGTCCTGTGGAGGAGCATGATACATATTTTGTAAGAGTACAAACCATGCAGTGGGGAAGGAGATGATAACAAGGGTGAAGCAGAGGGTCAGGAATCTCCAAACAGTCTGAGAAGATAGAAGGAATCAAAGAGGGGCCTAGGCAGGTAGGGACTGTGTGGTAGAAATGTAAGGATGTTGCTGAGGCTTTCAGAAGAGGCTACACAGGTCTAAATGCCCTCAAGAAACTTGTTGGAAATGAACTACAGAATAGTTTTTGGTTGCTGTAAAATACCTGTTCAAGTTCCAAGAGTATGTTTAAGTGGTGGCCCGTTACCAAAGTTGCAAGACTTCTGTGGGAAGGAAAGAAAGAGAGAGAGAGAGATGTATATAAAGCAGATGCTCAGAGATTCACAGAAAATCAGTGTGAAACTATTACTTCTCATTTTGGAGTGAGAAAAGGAAATTAGGAATAAACAGGATTTGTTTCTGTCACGGTCTCTAAGATTCAGAAAGGAAAATGTGCTTTGCTTTCTCTTTTCCTCTGAGTTGAATACAAATCCAGAAGATTTGGAAACAGTGGTCTTGGAGGTCCTAGTTCTACATTCTCGTGCAAAATAATGCAGGTTGAAAATCTGTAAGAGTCTTGTAAGCATGTTTTACTCACAAAGGAAATTGAGCAAGAAAATGTTCAGTTATTTGGTTTATTTAAAAAAAAACTTAGTTACAAATTACTTCTAAATGATTTCCCTATCTGTTGTTAACTGAATTCCATTATTATTACATGCTCTTGTATTACTGTTATTACTTGTATTATTGTTCTGATGACTGAATATGCTGACTCACCCATTGAAAGTGTGGTTTTTCATTTTTGTAACTACTTTCTTTTATTTTTTTAATCTTCAAGCAGAACGAACAATCAGAACCGTCAGAAACAGCTAATGTGTCTGAAGGCGTAATCGCAGAGTAAGTCTCACTTATGCCCTATGAATGGGAGACAGAGTCTCCTAAGTCTCTTTGAACATAGAAGGCAACAATTAGTATTTCACATATTTCACAGAAGGGTGCAGCTATTGCAGGAAAAGCTAGTCAGATGTCAGTATAATTTTGTTTGCTTAACTATAGAAATCTTGTGTTCATATCAGTAGAAGCCACTCGTTTATATGCTCTGTTATAATTCAGGTTGGCAGAGTGTGAAGAGTGAAGCTGGAAAGTGTAGTTCAAGCTAAGGACCTCATGCTTGAACAAGACAAGCTTTCCTGATTGCATACTTTGCAGCTTGTCACAGTCTGCTATGCACACCTGCAGTGTAGTGTGGATATGAGGAAAGATAAGAATATATTCAGCTTACTCTTTGAAGTTTTGACTACATTTGACCGTGCTGGTTGTTTTCTACAGGTGTCTGTTTAGCCGCGTGGCCTGAAATGTAGTCTTTTTGTCTTGCTTTTATGGATCCCCCAAAGGGCCACATCTTGCCTTTTGTTTTGCCTCCAGAGCAGTCCCCAAAGATGATGAAATTTTTGTCTTGGGTTTTATGCCAGCGTAGGTCACTTTGACGTCTTAGAATTCCCACAATGAAAATTCCCTGTTGGCCTTCTTGCCCTTCATCCCTTGCATTTGGCTTTTGTGGCACATCTTGCCACCTCCCTTGCTTCTCTCATGAATATTGTGTGTGCGTTGCATGTTTTTCATTGGAATATAAAGATGCACTGAATGTAGGGCTTGTGAGTAAAAATGAGTTAATGCCATGTGAGAAAAGAGGAGCCTCTGCCCAGATCACTATGTGGTAGAGTTTCTGGGTGATATCCAAGGACTGTTTGCTTTTTTTGATGGTGTTAGGTTTCTTTTTTAGGGGTGTGCATGTGTATTTTGCCTCCATGGAAATACAGATGGAATCATCAGCCTGCTGAAATACACTGTCCTAGTCCAGCATAGCTCTTGTTCCAGCTTTGGTTAAGGGAAACACAGAAAAAGTATCTCTGTTTTCTTGGGATGGATGAATGAAGTACGATAGAGGAAAGAACCTTCCAAACAGTCTTAGATGACAGGAAGGAGGAGTCAGTCTGTTTCTGTCATTAAACAAGTCTCACACTAAACGTTTAGAAGTGACACATGAGTGAATAGTGGAGATGCAGGGAACCTTACTTTGCCTATCCATTCCCATGCAACCCGAAGGAACTGCTTTTAAGTGCTGCCTTTTTAGTTTGGAGGGGTGAGATGTCCTCTTCAGGTAATAATATTGTTGCCTGGGTGGAGCACGGCAGTTGTTGTGACACTGCTCTAAAGAATGAAGTCTTGTCTCTGCCAAATGCCATTTTTAATGTCTGCACCTGGGAGTCATCTTAGTTCACCATCATTTAGAGGTTTTTTGCAAGATGCTAATGAGTGATTCTGGTATTTTCCATGTCAACTTTAGACAGCAGAAGAGATGGGCAACAATCCAGCTGCTGCTTCACCGAGGTGCAGATCCCAATGCATGCTGGATACCAGCACCCCTTCTCTTCCTTGCCGTTAAAGCTGCAGATGCAGAAGCAGTGAAACTCCTCTTAGAAAGGGGAGCCAGGACTGATGTGCGGCTTCCATCCAAGGTTTTATTGCATTATAATTGATAATGATGTAGGATTCTAGATGAGTGCAGCAGCTTCTGTGTCCTGCTGTAAAATCTGCAAGTAAGAACCAGGTTTAGAACGGACAAAAAGCTGTTTAAAGTGATTATCCTGTTCAAAGAACTATTTTATAGAAAGAACTCAAAGCTCCTTATTCCCTGAGTTTTCCTTCCTCATTATGTTTTCTTGTTGCCAAGCCCATGCATGACTGGGGAATGCTTGTGAAGCTGCTCCTCAAGTTGGTAACAGCTGTTGTGATTTTGGTACGTTGTGTATCTGGTACCTTGAGCTTTCCACTGTCCCGTAACTCAGTTTGTAGGTTCATGGTGGCTGAAAGTGAGACACAGTATGTGGGAAGAAGAAGCTGGGATTATTCTGTTGAAAATATTTGGTACTGTTTTAAGTTGCGATAAACAGGAGTCTTAATGCTATGTTTCTTTTTTCAGTTTGGGGGTTTAACCCCTCTCCACATAGCTGTATCTATTCCTGGGGAGGAAGGAGTCCAGATAACACAGTACCTCCTGCATTCTGCACCAGATCTTGATGCAAGGGCAGAAGATGGAAATGAGGTATATGGTCCAGACCAGGTATGTTGCTTTGTGAGCTCAGCTTCTTGCAGCTCTTGAAGGCTGCACAATACATAAGCAGGGAGTTGAGCTTCCTGCCTGCTTGATTTCCGTGAAATTTTTGCATCCTATTGGAATAACTATGGTCCTTTAAAAAAAAAAAAAAGCCACTGGAGGTTTGTATTATTGGGTTACAGTAAACACATCCATGTGTTTTGATGCCCCAGAACATTTTTGCTGTCATGCCTCGTTTAAGGCAGAGGTTAAAAGTCTCTTGTGGGCAGTCTAGTATAAATGCCTGAAGGTATAATGAGAGCAGTGAACATAGGACCACTGTCAGAAACAGACACATGATGGGACCTGCTTGTTTCATCTCCATGGAGCCTGCCTACTTGTTTTTGTTTTGTTTTGTTTTCCTTGAACACAGACTCTTTCTGCTGGATTCCTGCAGCATTCACTGTGCCCCCAGAGTTACAGAAAGATAGCTCTGCAGTAAACTTTTTTGGTAGTACAGAACTTTTTGGTTAGGGTTGCCATTTTTTATGATAATTGTCTACTTGTGATGGAGTTATACCAGCGAAAAGTGCTCTTTTTGGCATTTGTTAGCTGAGGAATTACTTTACGTTATAGTACTTAAATCATTTCACAGAATTACAAAACAGTTGAGAGTTTGGAAGGGACCTCTGAAGATCGTCTGGTCCAAAACCCCAGCTCAAAGGAGGGTCAATGAGAGCAAGTTGCTCAGGACCTTGTCCAGTTGGGCTTTGAATATCTCCAGGAATGGAGACTCCATGGCCTCTCTGGGCAACCTCTTCCCGTGTTTGATCACCCTCACAGGGAAAAAAGATTTTTATTATGTTCAAGTGGAATTTCCTGTCTTTCAATTCCTGCCCATTGCTTCTTGTCCTGCCACTGGGTGCCACTGAGAAGAGTAAGGCTCCAGCTTGTTTACTCCCTCCCATCAGGTATTTATACACATTGATAAGATCCCCCGAGCCTTCTCTTCTCAAGGCTAAACAATCCCAGATCTCTCAGCCTCTCCTTGCACGAGAGATGCTCCAGTTCCTTAATCCTCTTTGTGGTCCTTTGCTGGACTTGCTCCAGGGGAGTCCAGAACTAGACACACAGATGTGGTCTGACCTGGGCTGAACAGAGGGGAAGGATCACCTCCATTGGCCTGCTGGCAATGCTCTTTCTAATGCTGCCCACGATGCTGTTGGCCTGCTTTGCTGCAAAGGCACGTTACTGGTCATGTTCAGCTTGTCCACCAGGACCCCCAGGTCCTTTTCTGCAGAGCTACTTTCCAGTAGGTCAGCCCCCAGCATATACTGGTGCCTGGGGTTATTCCTTCCCAGGGGCAGGACTCTGCACTTCCCTTTGTTGAACTTCATGAGGTTCCCCTCTGCCCATCTGTCCAGTCTCTCGAGGTCCCTCTGAATGGCAGTGCAGCCCTCTGGTGTATCAGCCACTCCT
Source organism: Dromaius novaehollandiae (assembly GCF_036370855.1). Lineage (NCBI taxonomy): Eukaryota > Metazoa > Chordata > Aves > Casuariiformes > Dromaiidae > Dromaius > Dromaius novaehollandiae. The sequence goes on from NC_088117.1 coordinate 989,161, forward strand.
CCCAGTTTGGGATCATCAGCAAACTTGCTGAGGGTGCACTCTATCCCTTCATCCAGGTCAATTAGTAAACAGTAGTAAACAACTTAACCAGTATTGTCCTTGTATTGACCCCTGTAGGTGCACCACTGGTGACTGGCCCTCGGCTGAACTTCATGCCACTGATCATAACCCTTTGAATCCGGTAGTTCAGCTAGTTTTCAGTCCTCACTGTCCATTTATGTAAGCCATACTTTAGGAGCTTGTCTATGCAGACGTTGTGGGAAAAAGTTTTGACAGCCTTACTGACATCAAGGTAAATGACATCCACTGCTCTCCCATCTTTCACCAAACTGGTCATCTCCTTGTAGAAGGCTATCAAGTTGTTCAGGCTCGATTTCCCCTTTGTAAATCCAAGCTGACGACTCCCATTCACTTTCTTTTCCTTAGTATTTTTGGAAATGGCTTCTCAGAGGATGTGCTTCATCACCTTCCCAGGGATTGAAATGAGGCTGACGTACTTGTAATTCTGCAGATCCTCCTTCTTGCCCTTCCCGAATATAGGAGTGACATTTGCTTTCTTCCAGTCCTCAGGAACCTCACCTGGTTGCCATGACATTTCAAAGATAATTGAGTGACCTTGCAATGACATTGATGGGCTCCCTGACATCCCATCAGGTCCTAGTCACTTGAAAAATGAGTTGGCTTGTGTAACAGGAAAGATAAGATTTGTCTTGTCATGACAGTGGCTAAGGTGAATGTCTGTTTGCAGTCCAGGGAGGTTTAGATAGCTTCTTCAGTTTGTATTGCAGTACTTTCTCCTTTAGTAGCAATCAGGATGACTTGGTACCTATTTGCAAACAGTATGCAGTTATAAAATGCCCAGATGCAGTGCAGGCTATATTACTTTCTGACATACCATTTTTTATTTTTTTATATTGGTCTGGTAAGCCTATATTCATGCACCTTAAATGAATGACATGTGAATGAACTTGAGTGAAGACCCTTTTTGCCTGATAGCTTGCTTCTTTCTTCCCACCCCTCACTGTATCATTTGGCCCAGTAAAAGTTATTAAATTCTGTCTGTAAAATTTTCCTTCCCTGGATTCCTCCAGTGGAATCAAATTTCTTAATGTGCAGTGCTGAAGATGATTTAGGCAGATGGAATCTGAATGTAAAGAAGGAAGTAGAAAAAGGGTGGCCATTGCTTTGGTGAGGCTGAACAAGTCTCGTCCATGATTGACATCCAGAGCAATGGGTGACCAAGCAGTTTATTTTCTTCTGTATGTCTCTGAGCTATGTTACAAATGTTCACATAATTTCACTTAGGTTCCTCTGCCTCAAACCAGAGAAACCCAGTTGTCCCGTGGTGTCACTGTGCACCTGAAGAATGAAACAGGACCACCAAAAGGGTACTTCTCCTCCTATTTTGGTCCTGTTCCAGAAGAAGGTGGAAGGAGTGCATTGCATATTGCATGCGAAAGAGAGGATAACTGTGAGGTAAGAGCATGGCATCCGAGGTTCTGCTCATAGAGAGTACTTATAAGCTAAACTCCCCAAATGACATATCTGGGGAATGAATACTTTTCATCCCTCTGTAAGGAGCTGATTGAATTCCCAGGATAAACTCCTTACCTTGTGAATTATTAGTGTTGTACTGATTAAAAACCCATTAGCACTTGAGAAAAAAATATTTCTTAAGTCTTTAGAATTCTGTTTAACACAGGAAATTCCTCTGCTTAAGTTTCCATTAGTGACTTGGCCATTAAGTTTTACTGTTCACGAGGCCAATTTGAAGCTGGACAGTCTGAGTTTTCTCATGTGCTAACCTTTGAGCATTTGGGTTTTTACCGTAGTAACATTCTTCTAGCAGATTTACGAGGTGTGCACTTGGAGGAAGGAGAGGTTTTTGAGAGAGGAGATGTACTTCTTCAGAGGCAAGCTTACGTATACCCTTTGGCAGCAGGGTTAATGAGATTTGGTAATCTGATGGAGAGGTTTATGCATAACACTACCATGCTTGGGGTTCTTAGCCATGAGAAAATGGAGGTATATTTTTGCTATAGGATCATAGCTTAGGTGAAAGGCTTGGACGTGTTTTATGCTGCTCATTTTGTTCATTATTGTTACATATATATTATATTTAAAAGTTCACATTATTATGATCTAATTCCACCTTTTTCTGCACCTGCCTACACAGCATGCCAGAGATGTTATCCGCCTCCTTTTAATGCATAAGGCAAATCCAAACACACTGTGGAGTGGCCATTCACCACTTTCCTTAGCAATCGCCAGTGGGAATGATTTGGTGAGCATCTTTGAGTTCCTCTTTACGCGTGTTGTACTCCTCCATTTGTCTCTGCCTTCTCTGATGACAGGCAGACTTGGGTAACTAGTTATGTTTGCCATAATTCATTCCCAGTGAAAGTACTAAATTTGCTTTTCTTTCAAACCTGTGGATGTTGCATGAGCTGAACTAGAGGAGCCCTGTAGTATGACAGTGATAGCTAGAAATATTTGGTAAGATTCAGAAGGGTATAGCATTCAGAGAAGAGTATCCATTTTTATGAATCACAAGAACATGCAGTTCTCTTACAGGCTACCTCCCCACTCAAATCATCCCAGCCAAATGTTAAAACACTTTGCTTCTGGATATAAGAAAAAAAATGTAGCTCTTTGAGGGTAAGGAGTATGCTTTTCTAGGAAAAGATCAGTGATCACACTTGGAAAGGATCTGGGCATTACGGGGCTCAGCACTCCACAGAGGAGGCTTACAGCTCACACAGTAGAGTGCAGTATGTGAAGTCAGCACCTACCTTCCCTGAGCAGGGAATGGCCTGCCTTCTGCTCAGACAAGGCCCTTAAGAGTGGGTCCACAGCAGCCAGCATGCTGCGAGAGAAAGTGTACCAGCAAAACAGGTAATGGTGACAAAGTGGTGTGTCTGCAGTGCTCTGCTCCTCTTGGAATACAGCTCCAGGCTCCTGGTTCATCTTCTTTGTGGAAAACAAGGGAGGAGAGTGAGGGGGTAAGAGTTGCACCCAGGCTGCCCACTAAGCTCAGCCGTTGTGCAGGCAACCAGCCAGCACAAGGCCAGGGGAAGAACAATTGGAAGGGAGCAAGCGTGACTGTGTAGCCTAGTGGTTCAGGTAATAAGCTGATAGGGGCAGGGTTTGGGTCTAATTTCTGTTTCTCGGGTTACTTTCTCCTGTGTAAAAGCACGCTAATAATTCAGTCAGGCATTGTCTTGGAAATGCAGATGTGAACAAAGCAAGGGGAAGCCACTTTCAGTGTTACTGATGAAATCAAAATTTTACCTCTTGTTCTGTCACTGCAAGTTTTATACTGTGTGTTAGGATTAATGGTAGATCATAATGGAAAAGATCTACTGTGTATTGTTACTTTCTAGCTATATTTATTTCAGTAGAAAGTTATCAGTCATCTGGATACAATATAATAGGGAGCTACAGGATGGACTGCGGAAGTAGATACAGTAGAAATGGATGCAGCCAAATACAGTAGAAAATAGATTCTGTATCAAATGTTTGAACCAGAACATTTTTCCTTATGTTATCTTTGTTTCTTTTAAAAGACAATTTAGGTATTTTTCTGGAAAAAGGAGTTTACTGCATCTTTGATTTGTTTGTACAGAAAAGATGAAATTTCAGGACTTCCCACGGAATGGAAAGTCCCATATCCAACACATTCTACTGCTTCTCCTGCCCCTCTCAGAGGCTAACATTCAATGGAGTGATGATCTAATAGACCATAAATGTTCAACCTCTCTAATCCTTATCTTTATGGTAAAACATAGGTGGTTTTAGTATATTTTATGAAACCTACCCTATAGCATCTTGGTCTGGCTGGGGTATCGCTTTTCTGCTGTGGAACTGTCAAAATGCATCTCCAGCAATTATCTGTTGCATTTGCAGGCAGTGGTCGAACTCCTCAAACATGGGGCTGATCCAAATCTGCCATTAAGCAGAGCAGTAAGAAGTGCCCTCTGTACAGCTGTCAGTACCACATATGAACAGAAGAGAACAAAAGCACAGAGGATTGCTTTGGTGAGAGAAATGTGGGGTTTTTTTTGTTGTTTTTAACTTCAGGAAAAGCAGTAATTTTTATCAGGTGTGTTGAGTTCCATTTCTCTTTAATGGGCAAGCTGATTTTTTTTTTTTTTTTTTTTTGCAGAACAATTCATTTGTGTCTCTTCCCAATGCTATTTGTTTGTCTCCTAAGGAATAGAGGTTTTGTAAGGAAATTCGTTTTCATGTTTGAGTGAAGGTGATGGCAACCTCCTTGTGTAGAAGAGGAAACACTGCATTTAAAGCAGATGGGGGTTTGCCCATGGCCCTGTCAGATCTGACTGTTACCTTGTTTGTAAACACAGCTGGCATCCACATGAAGAAAGATGCATTGCATTTGATTGTGCTATATAAAGTAGTTGATAAAGTGCACTTTCTCACCTATGATGAGCTCAATGGAAGCATTTGGCCTTGTGAAAACTGGACATTTTTCCCTCGTCCCATAAAGCACAGAGCTGACCTCATTGAGAATGGAGGGGAGGAAAACTGCAGTTGAGGAGCACTAGGAGAGGAGGTGATTTCTCCAGCCGGGTTCTGTTCTACCCCGCGTCACTAGTTGTCCGTGCTTCATCTGTTGCTGCAAGATTAGGTTGTGAGATATCCAGAAACAAATAGCAAATGCCTCCAAGGAGGTTTTATTTACAAAACACATGTAGATTTAACAGTCCATCAACGGCTCTCCAGTGGCAGAAGAAATGCACAATTTGGTACACAGAGTAGCCACACAAATCGAGGTTAAGCTCTGATATTCAGCCCTGTCTCTAACTGTGGCATGGACACAGTATAGTTAGAAAGCTGGATGTCAAATGTTTTGCTTTCTTTTTTCAGGTTGATAAGCTGCTTGAAGCTGGCGCGGATATCCTTGCACCAGTTACTCTTAGGGAAGGACAGCAAAAAGCAGTGGGAACAGCTGTCGACTATGCCTATTTTGAATATTTTCAGGTATGACTTCAGTTCCCATAACTGAAGATACCGTGTTCTTTGCATTCATCAGAACAAACAGCCTTTTGTGTCCTTAGGATTTGTCTAGGGCCTTCTTCAGAAGCTTTCACTGAAAATTTACTTTTCCCTTCATTTGTCTTGAGACTCATTTCATTTGCTGCCAAACTTATAACCACCCGAAGACTGAATACCTCTAGTAGTTTTGCCTGTGAAGGCAATCCTTGTTGTCACATTTTATAGTAAGATTCTGTTCATAATTGGTTTGTAAAGAGTTAGCTGTAATTCTACATCCAGCCATTAAAAACGGAAGTAACGTGCGTTTCCATGAGGCTACAATCAAAACAGGAAAAGCTGTTATGAGATATATATATGTATAGTAGATAATAAATTTAGGTATGTTATAAGCTATGATAATAAATTACTGATCAGTCAAACTTCAAAATAAAGGGTTAACCACTTATTAAAGTCATCCTTAATCATTATTTAACCCCTTATAAAAAGAATCTTCCTATGAAGTATAACTAAGAATTTTCTGCCCAGTTTTTTTTTTTGGGGGGGGGGCGGGGGATGTATTTGTTTAAAAAAAATTTTGAAATGGTCTGCGATGCTGTAACAGTTTCTAATTAGAAATGAATCTGCCTTTGGGTCATATAAGTAACTTTTTTTGGTAGCTTTATTGTGAATAAGAAAGTTTACATGACAAAGAATCTTTGTTTCTTAGCAGCGTCAGAGATTAAGTGGTTTGGTTCTTGAGAGAATCATTTGTTGAATAATGCAAAAAATAGATAGAGAATTACTTAATATATTAAACTAGGAAACTGCAGGGATGGGAAGGAAAGCCAAGTTATACTGCAGATTGCTTGCCTCTGGGACATAAACAGTAGATGTTCTGAAAAGAACAAAAGTAATGGTGAGTCTTGGGCACCTTGCAGTAGAGCAGCCACATTCAAGCTACTTGAGAAAGTGCAACATGGTACCTCCATTCCTAAGGTGGGGTACAGCTCATTGCTACTACAGTCCTGTGACTGTGGGATCCATCACTGCATCTCACTGGCAGAGCAGCCTACTTGGAGCTAATGTGGTTTTCTGCATCCCGCTGCAGTGTTCCGTGTAGATAGTAAAATTGTTATTCTTTGGCTTGCAATCGCAACTGATCCTCAAATAGGAAATGCAATTTAAACAATTAGCAGTTGTAATCACTGGCCAGCCTTGGTCAGCATACTCCAGGTATCTTACTTCTTTCCTGTCTTGCTCTGGTCTGCCTTAGGCTTTTGCATCTTGGGTTTAATATGCTCCTTGCTGGCACTAATAGGGAGCAGTGTGGGAAACAGAGAAACTTAATAGTGGCCAAACAGTGCCCTCTAGCAGTCTTTCCATTTTCAGGAAGCTTTCCTGTGTTGCCAGAAGTGCTGGGAGAGGAGGAGAGCCCTGCAAAATGACGGCAGCTTCTCCCTTGAAGAAAAATTGTTTTAGTTAACTTGTTGAGCACTCACTGAACAGATAATCGGAACAACTAGACTGTTTAATATGGACATCTCCTGTGCCAGGATTAAGCAGGGATGATACTGTGCTTTTAGACTGGTTTGACTTGAAACACTTACTTGTTAGATTTGTTCTCCCATACATTAGCGTATTAACTCCTGGTGTGTTGCAGGATAGGAGAATTGCTCACACACCATACCATGTACTGACAGCATCTGAGCGGGAGATTTTTCAAAAACGCCAATCACTGATGGAACACATTACTGGGAAGCTCCGTGAGCGTGTCATCCTGAAAGAGAAAGAATGGAATCAGGAAGAGCTGCGAAGATCCAAGAAATGTTAGTTCAAGCTTAAGGGTGGCACTGCCTGGTGTGGAGAGGAAATTTACTGTTATTAGTTCCAGTATTGTTGTCTGAAAGGATAGCTCTTTCTCAAAACCAGTCCTACATAAGCAGTGAGGAGATGTAGGGGTTCTACAAACGTTAAAGAGAATGAACAAGTCACTGTGAAGGAAATTTTGAATATAGGCTTAGTGCCTATGCACTGCTTCCTCGTGAATTCCTATACAAGATCTGTTACCACGTGTTATGGAGTAATTGAGTGAGCTTGTTCCTCTTTCACAGATGGACCTTTGAATTGCTTTGTATTTGGTGCAGGTAGCAGTGTGCATTCAATGGTGACTGTGGACAGCTAGCATATGTCCATTCCCCGTGGTAACTTGCTCCCAGGTCCTTTCCTGGGATTCCCACTGTATTAATGCTCTTCTACTCCTAGAGTGGTGACAATAAATATGTAAATTAAGGTCATTTGAATGACTTCCTGAGTAGTGCTCAAATACGTGGTGAAGCCAGGCTTAGACTCTAGATCTCCCAATACCACTATAATCTGAAAAATGTTTCATATATTCACTGTGAAAAATATCCAAATGAGGAGTAGAAGGCAATGTTACCTAGAACTATTATGTCTCACATTTTTCATAATCTTACTTTCAAGAAGGATGTTGTTTTAGTGTGTCTGATACACATCATCATATTGATTATGTTTGCCCAGTTGATCAACAACTGTCCTGTGGCTAAGCAGAGTTTTAAGGAAAGGTGTCTTGTGACTAGTATTCTAATTCTCAGATCCTAAGTAGGAATGCTGATTTTTTTTCCCCCCTTCTTTATGTTGGTGTAGTGGATTCAAATATTCGTACATCTGCTTCAAAGAAGAAATCGGGGAGCCATCATGCGAAAGAAGTGAGGTAGGTGGAAGACACTGCATGCAAGTGTTGACTGTTCTTAGCCAAAAATATTATGTCCTGTTTTTTCCTCACCAGGCTTAATGTCACCCTACCATGTTTTTTCTTTTCTAATTGTTTCCTCTTTAGTGTGTCCAGTCTTGTCAGCTACAGACAGCTTCTTCCTCTGTTCTGATCACATCATTCCTTTTCAGCTTCAGACTCTGCCAGGAGAGTCTGCATAATATTCAGTCTTCTCGTGATAAGCAGTGTGGCCTGGTATCTTAAGCTAATTCATGACATCAGTGGCTTAGGGTAGCTTACAAATACTAAGAAATGGACACAGACAAGTTTTGTGGCTTGCATTTCTGGTCTCTAAATCAGGAAAGACTTCTAGAGTTTGAACATTAGTCTTGGAATTGTAGCATTCTCAGCGGTTTGAGTTACGGAGGAAATAGTTGGCTCAAGGATACTGTACTCTGTCATCAGTTTCTTCTGAGCAAGGCACTCTCATCATCCTGAACTTTGTCTCAGTATTTGAATCAAGTGAGAATTTGAATCATGGTCAGGAACTGAGGCACTTTTCGCGGGCATAAGTTGTGAGGTAGTATTTCTGCTGAACCAAAATGGATCAACAGTAGCATAAGATGCAGAAATAGCCGGAAGAATGTAAACCAAGAACTAAAATGAAATCTGGAAGGTTAAAGCAGCACACAAACGTTTTACAAATAGATGTTAGGGATGACTTGCAGGCAGAGATGAGATCTCAGTGAAAATTGCTAGCCATTTCCTTTGCCAGAATTGTGCAAGTTTTGTTTTCTCAATTAGTTTCAACAGCTGCCTGTCTGGTCACTATAGCCCAAGAATGGGAATTTCCCATAAACTTCCAAGTGCAAGACTTGTATCATGTTCTCAACATACAGCCCTAGGCAAATATGCAAGGTTATGATTTGTAATTGGACAGGCCTTTAAATTTACAGCCAAAGGAGACAGCAACTGGTAGACAACTTATTATTTCAGGGATCCTGCCACTCTCTCCTGAAACTCTTTCCCTGCAAAGGCCTGATTCTACCCAAGCTCCTTGTTTGCCACCCTCTGTTCTTGGCTCCATGGAAGGATGGGAACAATTTACCAGCTTATCTGTACAGTAACTGGAGTTCCTTGATATCATTGTTCCTATTTAGCTGTGGCTTATCCTCTGCTGACTACCACTGTGCCCACACTGTAGCTATCCTCTCATAGAACATTTGTTACTCTCAGGGAACTGATCCTTGGTCTTTTTCTCTTCTGGGGACTCTGCAGAAAAGTTGCTGCAGTTTCCAATTCAAGTTGGATGAATTGTTTTTGTAAAGACCTCTGTTGGACTGTGGCTGTGCTTTGACTGGATACTGACAGGAGTTGTCTGGGTCATTGCCTGCTACCTCCCTTAGCAAGGCATTTAATGGAATCCATGTCACATGACTAGAATGCTACAAAATCTGATTTGGTGTTAAGTGTAATGCATCCAGTGTTGCCTCTGATGCCTCTTAGCTCTTTAAAATTATACTAACACATGAATGAATCTATTGCATGAAATCACCTTTGGCTTTATGTTGTGGTCAAATTTCATAAGTGCAGAACAATTTGGCTCAGACCACATTAGGGAAATCGGTGCTGTAAGGGATTCTTAAATGCTCTGAAAAGGATATAGGTACATAGGCCAATTTGCACTTAGTAACATTCTACTTCCCAGTCCCACTGAAAATCTTTGCCTAAGCACTCTTTGCTGCTTCTTCCAGCTTTGCTGTGTTGCAGGGACCTGGCTGTAGCCCTGTTTGCCTCTGCAATATTCCAGTAGGTTCTGTCAGTTTTTTTAAGTCTGCCTGCTTGGCTTTATTTCTGGCCGCATATTGTCTGCCCTGCCTGCCAGTTTGAAAGTGAATACCTCCAGACTCGGTTGTTACGAGCAAACTGAAGCACACCATGCACTAGGATGCAGATGTTGATTTGGTAAAGGCTTGGGAGTGTTCCTCACTAGGACGTTTGACTTTTCTAGGGGCTGGTGTGCAGCCCGGTCCCCAAATACTCCTAGGATAAGCTGCAGGGTCTCCTGTTTCTTTATCCGTGAATATTACGACATTTATATTTCTATATTGTGAGCCATTTTGATATAATTTTACTGTGATGAACAAACGTTGTCAGACTAAGAAAAAACTTCAAACAAACAATATTGTGCTTTTTTTTTATAACTGCCTTTGTTCTAGGACGCCGTTTTTTAAATACTGCTATCAGTGCGGACGTTCTGTTGGTGTTCAGCTGACATCTTGCATTCATTGCCATGAAATCTTCACTTGCAGTGAAGCTTGCAGAAGGAAATCCTGGAAGGAGCGGCATAGGCATGAGTGTTCGGGATTGCTGGGTAGGTCTGACAGTCACTAGTATGTGTGTACAGTTGTTTGTGCATGTTTTACTGAGCTGGAATGTCTTCCTTGTAATGGCTCAGTAAAATGTGTTTTGGTTACAATTTAAACAAAAAAAATTCAGTTATTCCCTTGAATAGCTGTGTCTGTAAAACCATCAGCTTTAAGAGAGCTACTAATGTGTCATTACAGTCAGTTTCAAGAGAGAAGAATCTTTCAGGTGAGCACAGAACAAAAGGAAGATGCTCCTGAAGACTAATGTTCATTACTGAAATCATAAATATACAACTTTCCAAGCTGAAGAACCTCAATACATCTAACAAGCTAGGAGGAACGGGGCTTTCAGTACAAACTTTACCTCTATCTGCATATTAGAATAGAAATCTATGAGATTTCTGACCTTTGTGCATTGAATCATTGATACCACCCTACTGTGGTTCAGGTAAACTGCAGCATTTGTCATTGACAAAAAAAAGGACATTATACACGTTATACACATGCACACACTACACAGCAGTAGAAGACTGGCATAGTGGATTTATACAAGAAATTAAAGTGCTGTCACCATATGAGATGCTCGCATATGAGCCACAATGAGGAATCTGAAATGTGAAGATAAATAAGGAACTGCTGCCATTCTGAGGCTGATCTGTCTTTTAGTGGCTGTCCAGCCACTAAAAAGTCGGTCCAGGATGGGTCTTTTAAATCTGGGTACTTGTAAAACCTGTGAAGGGAGTGAGGCCTGTCCAACTGGAGATGATTTATATGAAGCATACATGCTTATCAGTATGGGTTCTAAACATCTTCTAGCGGTTTTCCCAAGATAAGATATCAGTGGTGTACTTCCCAGATTATATGGGAATAAATGAAACTGTTCTTAATAACGGGAGATTTCCCTTGCACCTTAATCAAGTGCTTTTTCTTCTTCCTGTTCCTTTCATAAAGTTTTGTTACACTCCTGCATATAATTAAAGCTTTTGAGTTTCACTCTTTTCTGGAAGCTACCTTTCACCCACTTACACACTTCTGCTTTTACAGCATTTGATGTATGAGAACTGCAACACGTGTATACAGAACACTCTGTTTTTACTACTATTTTTTCATATGTTTGGGATGGAAATGGGAACAGACTTAGAAAGGGAAGTCCTGAAGACTGTGAATCGGAACCACTAGAAAACAATAAAAATGATCTGGGGGAATGGTAGAGGCTTCTGGAAAAACGGCACGGTGCATGCCACAGAAGGGTAACCAACCAGCTTGAGTTCGGTCAGACTCTGTCTTTAAGCACACAGTGTGTTGCTGACTGTCCTGCACCCTGACAGGCATGCTGACTTCTCTAAGCAACCATCATGGGCCAGTCAAAGCAGGACACTGGAATGGAGACAAAGTAGCAGCTACTCCACTCAGCTTAATTTTTGCATCATCCTCAAAGTGATAGAGAAGAATAATGAAGTGATAATAAAAAAACATGTTCGGAGCAGAATGTGCCTTGATAGATGCTGCAGAAGCAGCAAATAAAGCTGAAGGGCACAGGTCGGATCTGATAAATTATAGCCCAACCCACAAACAGCAGAGATTTTACCACTTTAATGGCAATATATTGCTTATTTATGTTAAAAGATTTGACTTGAGAAAAGATTAGGAATTTTCCTAAAATATGAAAGGATCAGATATCTGATAAAACTCCTAGACCAATGAGGCATTTGAGCTTGTTTGACTAATGAAATCAATATATACATACCTTCCAGTGAAAATGTCTTTGCTCACAAGGTGTTCCTTAGTCAAATTGTTTTCAATGGTTAATCCATTCTGGAACTACTGACAGATGAAAGAATCCTTGATGTGTGTATTTCAAGTCATGCTATTTATTTTCTTGAAACCAAAATGAAAGACTGAGCTTCTAAAGATAGAGCCTGGCAGAAGCACTTACTGCTTAAATGGCATTGTCCTTCCCTTTTGCTTTTGAACATCTGAGCAACTCAGTAGTTAGAGCTTGGGTGAGTGAGGTGTTGAGTCTTCACTGCTGAATTGTGACTGTTAACAGCTGCCATCCATATCTTCCTCTTCAAAACTCTTCCTGTTTTCTGGAGTTCTAGTTCCTCACTTTTGTTTACATGAACAAAAAAAAAAAAAAAAAAAAAGAAAAAGAAAAAAGAAAAAAGAAAACTGACATTGAAGAAAATGATTATTTAAAATTAATGGAAAGCTTTTGTTCTTAAAAAATGTTATGATGGACTGTTTGAACTGTTTTGTTGGAGCAGCTTCTCTTGGACACCATCTCCAAGCATATGAACCCTGCCAGACCATCTGGTGACCAGTTATGCAAAACAGGGGCGTCCTTGGCTGCAAGGGATGCACCAAAATAACACAGTTAAAAGTTCACTGGCTAATGATAACTATACAGCCCATGTGCACATTCTTGCTACAGATGGAAGGCAATGGTGGAGAATACGTGGGAAGAGAAGGAAATAATGGGAAATAGAGAATGATAGGGAATATACTGGGAATAGATGGGAATGATGGGGGAAATTAGGGAGTAGAAATGATGGGGAACAGATGGAATAATAGGAAATTGCAGGGAATAGATGCAGAATAGAAGGGGGTATAGTAAGGAATAGCTAGGAATAGAAAGAAATTATGAGGAATAGTTCTGAATAGATGGGAATGACGGGGAGTAGAAGAGAATGATACACAATGCAGGGACTAGAAAGAAATTGAACACCTAAGGGAGCAGAAAGACAGAAAAGCATACAGAAAGGCGATAGAAGGAATGGAAGGAGATAGAAAGGACAGGCCCAGTTTAGACATGTTGTATCTGTGAAGTGCGAATGGTCATTATCATATCACAGAGTAACAGATTGATAGTTTTGGCCTTCTGTCAGCCTGGGGACACTTGAAATGGTGACCTAGATGCTACACACTGGAACCATCTCTGTCAGCAGACTTAATATGTTTTTGAAAGTATTTTGAAGGAGATGTAGAAAAACAGTCCTGAATATACTGTGAAGTATAGCAGCTACACACTACACACTGGTTTGGTAGATAGACTTTAGTGGTGGATAGACCACTTCCAGTCCATCAGTTAAAAAAGACTTTTCCAGAGAGCAGGGACTGCAAGAACTTGCTAGTGTACTCTTTACCTCTACTTTTCCCATCAAAAATAACATCCAGAAGATCCTTCCAACACTGTTTAAATGCCCTATAATGTTTTGGTTGTGGGTTTTTTCCTAAGTGTCAAAGCTCAGAAAGCTGGTCAAGTCATTCCAGCTAAACAGTGCTAACAACAGAGCCCTGAAATGCTGTCAGGCTCCTTTGTTGAAGAAAAAATGATCAAACAAACCTGAAAACCCACAGAATAGTTTATAAAGATCAGATTCTTATTTTTACTCTTTTAATATATAAGTATTAAATCTTTGTAAATTTCTGACCTGTATAAAGTATTCTCCAACTACTGGGGTTTTTTGGTAAATATGTTAAGTAATTCCCCCGCCTCTTCAGCAGCTTTCTCACACTAATGCATGTATTTCTGTAGAAGTGTATAATCCCTTTTAATTGTTCATAATATCTTGTCTACTGTGTATTCCACAGTGTCTTTCCATATTGTTTTATTGCTGCTCAAGATGATCTAGTATCTAAATCTATGGCCAAGACAGTCTGAGCTTGAGGGAAGGTCAATTAATATGTTTCATTTGGTGTGGGGATGACAGATTAGATTTCTGATCTGTTATCTGTCCAAAAGCTGTGTTAAGTTTCTGCAATGATTACAGCTGGCAGAATACTCAAGCTTATTTAGACTAGGGATTTATATCATGACTAGTAAAGGCACATGGTTATTCCTGTATTAACCAAATGTTTACTTGATTAAAAAAAAAATCTGTGTGGAGGGCCTTTAATAGAGGTCCAGTTTCTTGGGAACTTCCACTGCAGCTCCTGTAAAGCTGTTGGAGATAAATGGAGTGAGAAACAACTGTTTCTAGAGCTGCTTCTAAACAAAAACAGAGCTCTAAAAGCTCTTTTTTTAATTAACCCCAAGGTATGTATTATATAAGTACCATCAGAAGGTTATCCAGATAATCTGTGAAACATTTTTTTAAACTGCTGAATCTGTTCTTGGCATCTTTTATGCCCTGTATCTATTCAGAAGGCATAGCAGTAAATTTAAGAGGCCTTACTGTCTCTCTTCAGTCTTCTCACTGCTCCTCCTTAGTTCCTGGTTTTTGGCAGTTCTGGGTGACACCCTTTCAAGCACAGTTGTGTCGTCCTCTTGAAGCTGTGCATATGCCTGTTGTGTTGCATTCAGTGGAGCAGTACAGAAGCTCTGTGACCGAACCGTCAGGGCACTGTTATGTAATGTACAATTTAAGTCCGTTTTTCAGCATAAAGTCAGCAGTACAGCTAGGAAACATTTTTCAGAATTCGTGGAACAAGTGTGAGTGTGTTCATGTACCAAGATTTTTTCTTGGTAATAAACTTTTCTTTTTAACCAGTGTCTTCCTTCTTTTTTAATTTTAAGGTGCCAGGGATTTTTAGGGGAGGTGTGGGGGTTGTTTTATTTCTTTTTCCTCTCCCATGGTTGTCTTTCATCGAAGATGACCTGAAATTCCCCAACTCAGATCAGTTTGAGCAGTTCAGTCTGTTACTCTGAGAACCTCTGAACTTCCCCTCACCCCACCTTTTCAGGACCTTTCCTTTTCAGTTCCTTTCTCTTTTCTCTTTACTTTTTCTCCCTCTTCCTCTTCCTTTTGACTTGATGGCAGTGTAATTAGCATTTATTTTGTGCCCTAGGAGAAAAACTCTCAATGGTTAATTGAGTCCTGAAGTAACTAATAGTCAGCTTTAACCACAGTATTAAGACACTCTTAAATGTATTTACAAGAAGAAACAAGTATCCCTTACACTCCTGTATGTGGTCATTGTTGTCTAGGAAGTTATAGGTAGGTAAGTAGGTAGCCACTGCTGTCCAAGATAGAGTTGGTCTGTCTGTTGACATCACACTTGATAAACTGAGCCACAATAGGAACATTTTAAGTCTTGTACCTATATCTAGTTTATTGTTCCTAGGAAAACAAAGGTCACCTACACAAATATGGTGGTTTATTTTGCAGAGAAGAGTAGAGGTCAAGCACCTCTGGATGCAAGCAGTGCGGCATGCAAAAAGGATGCCATTGGCAAAAAGGGGGAAAAAAGAAGAGAAAGATGAAAGGCGAAAGAGAAGAAAAAGTAAAGTTAGGAAGGGTGGAAGACAGCATCACAGGAAGGATGACTAACTTGTTTCAAGTCACACCTACTATTGTATGGGCAACATTTTTATAGGATTGTATACATTCTGCCTTGTACTCCACTTCTAGTGAGGTTAAAAATGACCTAATCTGACAAGTTTTGAGAAACTAAAGCCAAAGTCTTTCCAAGATGCTACATATGAGCTAAAGGACAGGTAATTCTACTAGATTCATTGAAACCAACCTGGGAATGGGGGGTACATACAAGTTAGGTATTAAGTAGATATATTTACTATTAAAAATGTATCAAACTCCCCATTGGTTTTACTGGTCTAATGCAATGTATATTTATTTTTAAACCAGTATGGCCCATAATTGAACTTCATTACATATATTCCCTCCCGTGGGGGACGGAGGGCCCATCTGCAAAACAGACTTGCTGTCTAGGGAGGTTCGCTGCTTGCTGGGGGCTCAGATCTGGGATGCTGTAGAGAGGTTGCTGAGGCTTGTCCAGTCCTTGGACTATTACCCCTTTCTGCTCATTCACATGCAAACTGATGATCCTATCAGGAGTCTTTGAATGTACCAAGAGTGACTACATGGCTCTGGGGGGGGGAGGAGTGAGGTCATGGGGGGCTAGGTGGTTTTCTCCTTGATACTACTAGTGAAGGGAAGAGGCTTAAGGAAGAGTGGATGGATCCTGACATTCAGCACCTGGTTATGCAGCTGTGTTGATGACAGGGATTTGGCTTTGAAACCACAGGACCCTTTTTGAGAATTGAGGACTGATAAGACGAGATGGAATCCACCTGCAAAGATGTTTTTCATTTTTGCCAACAGACTGACCAACCTGGTGAGAAAACTAGGAAAGATGGGGGAGGGAGATGACAACCCACAGTCAAGTGGGAAAGTGCTGGACTGGGTTGGCAAGCAAAAGCTGCAGGGTGGTGTAGATGAGAATCCTCAAAATTAACAGAACAGGGCAGAATGAGGTTCACCCCAAGTGCACACACATAAGTAAGAAAGTACAAAAAGGACAGCATTGCGGGGGAAGCTCTTATCCTTTTCCTGGGAAGTAGGTTGAACTGAGTGCCTCTCAGAAGGAACTTTACACTAATGCATGCAGCATAAGGAACAAACAGGAGGAATTAGGTGTGCATGCAGTTACAGGGCTATGTTCTCATTGGGATCATCAGGACGTGGTGGGATAGCTCATACAACTAGAGCGCTACAATGGATGAATACAGGCTGTTTAGGAAGGACAGGCTGGGAAAGTGAGGGGAGGGAGTTGCCCTCTATGTGAGACGACAACTGGAATGCATGAAGCCCTGCCTACAGAAGGGAGATGAGCCAGCTGAGAGCTTATGGGTCAGGATTAATGGGCAGACCAATATAGGCAATGTTGTTGTGAGTGTCTGCTACAGACCACCTGATCAGGAAGAAGCAGAGAGAAGGCAAAGATACTGAATGTATTTCTTGCTTCAGTCTTCACTGCTAAGACCAGCCCTGAGGAATCCCAGACCCTGGAGACAAGGGAGAAAGTCTGGAGAAAGGAAGACTTGGTTAAGGAGGCTCAGGTTAGAGATCATTTAACCAAACTTGACATCCACAGGTCCATGGGCCTTGATGGGATTCACCCATGAGTGCTGAGGGAGCTGGCCAATGTCATTGCAAGGCCACTCTCAACCATCTTTGAAAGGACATGGAGAGCAAGAGAGGTACCTGAGGACTGGAAGAAAGCAAATGTCACTCCAGTCTTCAAAAAGGGCAAGAAGGAGGGCCCAGGGACCCAACACGATCCCTGGGAAGGTGATGGAGCAGCTCATTGTGGATACCATCTCCAAGCATATGAAGGACAAGAAGGTGATTGGGAGATGTCAGCACAAGGGGATGCCAGTTCACAAGGGGAAAGCATGCTTAGCCAATCTGATGGCCTTCTGTGATGGAATGACTGGCTGGGGAGATGAGGGCAGAGCAGGGGATGTCGTCTCCCTTGACTTCAGGAAGGCTTTGGATACTGTCTCTCGTAACATCCTCTAGGCAAGCTGATGCAGTAGGGGTGAGATGAGCACAGTGAGGTGGACTGAAAGCTGGCTGAAAGGCAGAGCTCAGAGGGTTGTGATGAGTGTCGCAAAGTCTAGCTGGAGCCCTGTAGCTAGTGGTGTTCCCCCAGGGGTCAATACTGGCTCCAATCCTGTTCAACTTAGTCATCAGAGACCTGGATGAAGGGACAGAGGGCACCCTCAGCAAGTTTGCTGATGATGGAGAGGAGAGGATGATACACCAGAGGGCTGCGCTGCCATTCAGAGGGACCTCGAGAGGCTGGACAGATGGGCAGAGGGGAACCTCATGACGTTCAACAAAGGGAAATGCAGAGTCCTGCCCCTGGGGAGGAATAACCCCAGGCACCAGTAGAGGCTGGGGCCTGATGTGCTGCAAAGCAGCTCTGCAGAGAAGGACCTGGCAGTTCCTGGTGGACAGCAAGTGGAACAAGAGCCAGCAGTGTGCCTTTGCAGAAAAAGAGGCCAACAGCATCATGGTCTGCATTAGGAAGAGCATTGCCTGCAGGTGGAGGGAGGTAACCCTCCCCCTCTACTCAGTGCTGGTGAGGCTGCATCTGGAGTACCGTATCCAGTTCTGGGCTCTCCAATATGAGACATGGAGCTACGGGAGCAAGCGCAACGAAGGGCTACTAAGATGGTGAAGGGACTAGAGCGTGTCTTATAGGAAGAAAGGCTGAGAGAGCTGTGCCTGTTGAGCCTGGAGAAGAGAAGACAGAGGGGGAATCTTATGAATGTGTTTAAATATCTGAAGGGAGGGTGTCAGGAGGGTGGGACCAGACTCTTTTCAGTGGTGTCCAGTGATAGGACAAGAGTCAACAGGCACAAATGGAAACACAGGAAGTTCCGTCAGGACATAAGGAGAAACTTCTTTCCTGTGAGGGTGACTGAGCACTGGAACAGGTAGCCCAGAAAGGCTGTGAATTCCCCATCCTTGGAGATGTTCAAAAGCTGTGTGGACAGGGTCCTGGGTAACGTGCTGTAGGTGACCCTGCTTGAGCGGGCGAGGGGGGGGTGTTGGACTAGATGATCTCCAGAGGTGCCTTCCAACCTCTATCATTCTGTGATTCTGTGGAGCAGATGAAGCCTTCTTCAGAAAACTGGAAGAAGCCTCATGTTCACCGGCCCTGGTCCTCATGGGGGACTTTAACTACCCTGATATCTGCCGCAGGAACAACACAGCAGGGCACAAGCAAGCCAAGAGGTTCCTGGAGTGCATCAGTGACAACTTCCTGACTCAGGTGATTGAGGAGCCAGCGAGGAGAGGCAGTCTGCTAGACCTTGTACTTACAAACAAGGCAGGACTGGTCAGAGATGTGGAAGCTGTGGGCAGCCTTGGCAACAGCAACCACAGGATGATGGAGTTCAGGATCCTGCAAGGAAGGAGCAAGGCAAAAAGCAGGATCACAACCCTGGGCTTCAGGAGTGCAGACTCTGGCCTGTTCAGGGCCCTGCTTGGAAGAAACCCATGGGATGCAGCCCTGGAGAGAAGAGGAGTCCAGAAGTCCAGTACATGCTGGGGGCCAACCTGCTGAAGAGCAACTTTGCAGAAAATGACTTGAGGGTCCTGGTGGACAACAAGCTGAACATGACCAGCAATGTGCCTTTGCAGCAAAGCAGGCCAACAGCATCGTGGGCAGCATTAGAAAGAGCGTTGCCAGCAGGTCAATGGAGGTGATCCTTCCCCTCTATTCAGCACAGGTCAGACCACATCTGAAGTGCTGTGTCCAGTTCTGGGCTCCACAGTACAAGACAGACATGGAGCTACTGGAGCAAGCCCAGCGAAGGACCACAAAGAGGATTAAGGAACTGGAGCATCTCTCGTGCAAGGAGAGGCTGAGAGATCTGGGATTGTTTAGCTCTGAGAAGGCCCAGGGGGATCTTATCAATGTGTATAAATACCTGATGGGAGGGAGTAAACAAGCTGGAGCCTCACTCTTCTCCGTGGCACCCAGTGGCAGGACAAGAAGCAATGGGCAGGAATTGAAAGACAGGAAATTCCACTTGAACATAATAAAAATCTTTTTTTCCTGTGAGGGTGATCAAACATGGGAAGAGGTTGCCCAGAGAGGCCATGGAGTCTCCATTCCTGGAGATATTCAAAGCCCAACTGGACAAGGTCCTGAGCTCTCGCTGACCCTGCTTTGAGTCAGGGGGATGGACTACAGACTCCTAGAGGGTCCTTCCAACCTCAACAATTCTGTGATTCTGTGGTTATATGATTACCACAACCAGCTCCACAGAAACCTTGCATGCAAAAGCAAAACAGAGAGGAGCGTTAAAGCTCTTCTTGGGGGGAGGGTGGGGAACGGAGATTTGGAGTTAGAAAAAAGTTACTCAGGTCAATATTTTGCTATAGAAAAGATTCAAACAGATTCATACAGAAAGATTCAGAAATAATGTCCTTGTCATTGCCTTCTCGTGCAGAGAGTTTGCTATTAACCTACTTGAGAACTTTCCATGATAAACAGTTCCTGCCCCACAGAAATCTCTTATTGAGTGCCATGTGCCGTATCAAGGGATTCTCGCTTGCTTTGGATTTGTTGCTTTGAAGGGAAGTTATAGGGAACAGGAGTGGGTAGGGAAGGAGCAGTTGCTTCAGGATGGTGATTCTTGGTATTTTGATTTTAAAATTCTTATTTCTTTAAAGGGTTTTTTGTTGGGGCTTAATAATCTAGAGAAGAAAATGAACAAACATGTGCCATCTCTGTAGAGTGAGAACCAGAAAGACAGAGTAGTGGATTTAGAATTGTCTTTCTTTCAGCCTGCTCTTTTGTGCCATAGTTTTTTATGTTTTAAGTAAGACTGAGGGTCATTAAACACTTTGAGAGCACATCTATTTATTGTTTATAGATGTTGAACAGCCTGTTGGTGGGGGGCATGGAATAGCAAAATAAAGTCTATCTTTGCTTTAAGCAGATGCACTTCTGTCTCTATTCCCCATCTATTCACTGCCATTCCCTATTATGCCATCTGTTCCCTATCATTGCCTTCTTTTCCCCATAATTTCTACTCTCTGATTTCTCCATCATTCCTGCCTATTCCCAGTATATTCCCTATCATTCTTTTCCCATCATTTTCTTCTGTTCCTATGTATTCTCCATCATTGCCTACCATTTCATCTGTAGCAAGAACGTGCACACGGCCACACGGGTACTGTTACCAGGTGAACTTTTAAGCCTATTAAATGTTGATGCTTACATCAAAGCATGGGGAGAAACATGTGAGGACCCTGCTTACCTCTCTGTCTTCAGTTCTGCATGGCTGAGAGATGGAGTGTGACAGGACTTTTCTGGTTGTTGCTCAGAAATCAGCCGCTCAAGTCTGCCTGTAGTGCACTCCTACCCCTTGGGAGTTCTACTAAGCTCACTTGCCACCTGGAAATCCATATTGCTCCTGATGTTAGTGCTGACAAGTTAGCTGATCTTTCACTGCATGATTTGATGGTGAAAGGTATATCCGGTTTGGTAATGTCCATCTCTACCTCTAGATTGTTGTTCTGACTGTCTAGACCATCTCCCGGCACGCTGGGCAGGTGATGAATGAAAACAGCAGGTTTATTGGCCTTGCATGAATCTTAAGTTTACCTCTTTCTAGGATGAATACCAGTGATGCTCCGTCATCTTTCAAACACAGAGAAGTTGCAGATCAGTGGTGTCAGTAACACACCTGCTGATTTAGTTAAGCAGCTTCCCTATGGTAGTGGTATGTTTGTGTTCCTCAGCACTCCATGGTGTTAGTCTGAGGCACCCTCAGTTCCTCTGTTTCGCTCCCAAGGCAGTGAGGCATTGCGGCAAGCAGAGGAGGCTCCACAGCTGGCTGTCCAGAAAAGGGAACCCATAAGGCTGTGGAAAGCTATGTCCACACTTTGCCATGTGATGCTACACGAGGACTGCCATGTTAGGGACAAAGTAGATGCTGCAGTCAAACAAGACATGCTATTTGAGGCCAGAGCCTTTCCAAGCCTGGGTTATCTTCCTGAAGCTGGACTTTAGCCCCCGAGCAGGGCAATCTGTATTGCCTTGACTCCCATTAGAAGCTCATGTTTCTTCTAGCTCTCTCCTGGGGCACAGAACAGGCCATGAGGAGAGACCCTTTTCATTGGGTCTGAAAGCCCCATCCTGCACAAGCTCGAGTGACACCGCTCCGCCTTGAGCTCAGTTGCTGAGGAAGGTATGGGGAGAAGAAACCTCCACGCACACACTCTTCATGCCAGCCTCACAGTCCCTCCTGCACTACTGCAGTTGCAGCTCTCGACTCCTCCCCTCTCTGGGGCAAAGGAGCAGGAAAGAGAGGGAGTTTCCCTAAACCACGAAGAATGTGGCTCCAGCAGAAGAATTATGTAACGACCCTTTAAACTGCCCCCAGAGCAGGGACTGAAACACATTCCCTGTCTCTGAGCTGTCCTTTTCCTGACCCTGCAAAGCTCGCATATTGCTCAGTGCAGAGCAATGCACACCTTGCCAAGGACAGATGCACAACAATTTGGAGATTTGGTTTTATTCAACACAAGAACGCTTTGGCAGCACAGCTGGCAGTTGCTGGTTCACATTGTGCTGGACTGGCTCTCTAGCCCTGAGAAGTGAAAAGAAGTTCAGTTTTAGGTACAGAAAGAAAGCAAGGAAATACAGCAGGCCTAATGCAGGCCAGGTATTAATGGAGCCGCTTTGAGCAGCATTTCAGTGGTCTCTGTGATACGGCACAGGCACTCCTGCCCAAGCCAGTGAGAAGTCCCCAGTGCAACTAATCAGTCGGGGGCTGAGTCAAGTGGGAACTGAGTCAGGCAGTACCTGCGATGGAGTGAATAGGTATCAACTCCCAGGGCAGAGGGTCTTGGTGTCTGTACTCTGAGAGGGTAGGACAGGCTTGCCAGTCTGAAAATGGAGAGCCGAACGTTGGGCAAATCCTTATGTCTTCAGCCACCTATGTCCAAAGCGGAAATCTTATTCTGAGTCATCAGCAACTTCCCCTTCAGTTAAGGACTGTCTGACCAAGGCCACAGACTCAGAAGTGTGCTGCTGTCCCTCCCACGGGAGGTGCCAGGAGAAGTCCCTCTAGGTGCTGCTGGAAGTGGAAGGAGAGAGGGACACCCCATTGCAGCAGATAGCTCTTTACTCACTTGAGCCTCCTCTTCATGATCCCTCTGTCTACTGATCTCTCTTGTCTGTCCCTGCGTGACCTTCTCCACCAGAGATGTCACTGCTGCGAGCAATGCCTGCGTTTTCCTAGGAGAAATGTGCCTGCAAAAGCAGGGAGAAACCCTCTCTCATGCTCTGGTTGAAACCTTCCTGCCTCTCACCTTCCCCAGGCCCTGCACACAGAGTCTCACTGGTGCCCACAGCATGAGGTTTAGGCATTTGCTTTGGGCTGCAGAAAGGCACCTGGAGTTGGGGGCTCCTGACCCCAGGTCTCCCCATGGCTTGACAGCTCAGAGGAGAGCCACGGATCAGGGATTTGGATCCTTGACCCTGCAGATGGGTCAGTGCTACTCAGCTGCACCAGGCCTTGGCACGACTTGCTCCATACTTACCTTTTTGGGGGTATCTCCAGTGAGTTGTCACCCTCCTTCTCTGAGGATGATTCGCCATCCTCTTTCCAGTTCCCCATCATTCCCTCTATGAGATCTGGGCTGGTCACCTTCCTCCTCATGCTGGCAGAAGGGATTTGCGTGGTGCCCCAAGAAACAGTGGGTTTCTGCAAAGGAAGGGAGAATCTCAGACAAGCATGCTGCAAAGACACAGGGCTGTTTGCCAGCGTACAGATCCCAGGGGTGAATTCTGGCCGGGATACTGTGGCAGTAGAGGGGGAACCAGAAGAAGGACCTCCGCCTGCCCCAGGAGTTGGGATTTTGTTTTTTGTTGGTGGTGGTTTTGTGGTTTTTAAAGGAATTTCTAATCAAAAGCCCTCACAGTTTTTCAGAACTCTTTTTTACTTTCCATTTCATCCAGCACCTAGCCATAATATCTCAACAGATACAGTTTCTACCACTATGCAGGGGCAAAAAGTAGCATGCAGTTTAGATGGAAGTGTGGGCAGAGGCCATACCACTGATCAGCGCTGAAGGCCTGTAGTGCTGCAAAGGCATGTTTACAACACTCCTTCTCAAATCTTTTTGTCCAATGAAGTTAAAGACTTCATCCCTTGTGCATTGAGACAAGCAGAACTTTTTTTAATGTCAGCATGCTTGGAAGGAAATCCTAGTGCTTCGGTTAAAAACTAAACTTCCAGAAAATGTGCCTTCCTATTACGAATAATGTTCCTGATCATTCCAATGCAGTGAAGACTAAATAAAAGAACTAGCTGCCTTATAGGTAGTCTAGGTATGGCTCAGGTCATTGGACTGTGAACAGATGTGTCCAAATGCAAGTGCAGATACCTGAAACAGAGCTTGTCTGAGTTCGGGGGAGGGATGATCAGTGTATGTGCTCACCATGGCAGATTGCTGGCTTTGCCCTTTGGCTTTTTCTAACTACATCTCCCTTACAGTAATAAGCAGGCAAGCATGACAGATAGGAGTCACCTGCCCTGCAATTTTGCAGCAATGATGCCATGCTGACTTGGAGACCTTCAAAGCTCAGCTCTTCTGGAGGAGAGAAATGCTATTTTACTGAGTGTTTCACAAGGTTTCTGGTACCTGGGCCTTCCACAGATGTTCCCTTTCCCTTCTTGCTGTTGATGAAGGCGACCTTGTCCTTGCTGTCTTCAGGTACTTCTTACGTAAGGCTTCCCAGTGTTTACTTTGATCTTTCCTCACAGGGAGAGAGTAGAATTCCTGAAGGGTCACAGAAATGCAACAGTAGCAGTGGGAGTCTCATCTGTGCTTTGTGGGATTTTTTTAGTTCTCACCCTCTCTTCTGCCCCTTGTCTTTAGCCTTTCTATCAGCCATGTCTGCTCCTCAGTTATAACAGGCACAACCAAAGCACAAACTGAACAATGATCTGAATAGAAATTATTTCCTACCCTAGAAAAGCCTGGCATTTTTATTTGCATTATGAACAGTGCCTTTTTATCTCCATGAAGAATGGTGCCAAGGAAGATGGTCTGATATGTTGCATAAGATGACGGGAGCAAAGAACACACTCCAAAAAGACAAACAACTGAAGATACGTGGTTTAAAGGAAGCTCCAGAAGAAATCACTTAATGTTCAAATGAGTACAGATTAGCTATTTCAGACTCTGTAGCCATATAACGGTGCTTTTCTACAATGAATTATGAGACAAGAATTACATCACTGTCTATCATGTACCTGTCCTGCTCTCTCAGGACTGTCACAAATAGTTTGTGCAGGTTGGGGTCCAGCCACAGGAGTGTCATTGCCTTGGCTCTTCTTTTTCCTGCACATTCTCCACTTCAAAACAGCCAGCTCACTGCAGACACACAGCAAGAGGAGTTAGTGGGAGCACAGGGAAGATTTCCATCCTTTGCTCCCAGGCTGGGCACCCCGCTCTGCAGCAGAAGATGGCTCTACTGGGGAAGTGTGTGTTGGGAACAGCCCTTCTTTCCCCTGCTGCTGCTGGGGGTGGAAGCAAGGGCGTTGCCTGAGGGGAAACACCACCCATATCTGGATATATTTACCACTGCAGCTTATCTTCCCGATCCCTCTCTTCATGCTTGTGTCCCCTCCGACTTCGGTCAACCTGTCCCAGGATGCACGTCACTATCTCGAGCAGGGCCTGGCTTGTCCCTGGGGAAATTGGCCTAGAACAACAGGAAGAAACCCTCACTCACGCTCTGGCTGAAACCTTCCTGCCTCTCACCTTCCCCAGGCCCTGCACACAGAGTCTCACTGGTGCCCACAGCATGAGGTTTAGGCATTTGCTTTGGGCTGCAGAAAGGCACCTGGAGTTGGGGGCTCCTGACCCCAGGTCTCCCCATGGCTTGACAGCTCAGAGGAGAGCCACGGATCAGGGATTTGGATCCTTGACCCTGCAGATGGGTCAGTGCTACTCAGCTGCCCCAGGCCTTGGCACGACTTGCTCCATACTTACCTTTTTGGGGGTATCTCCAGTGAGTTGTCACCCTCCTTCTCTGAGGATGATTCGCCATCCTCTTTCCAGTTCCCCATCATTCCCTCTATGAGATCTGGGCTGGTCACCTTCCTCCTCATGCTGGCAGAAGGGATTTGCGTGGTGCCCCAAGAAACAGTGGGTTTCTGCAAAGGAAGGGAGAATCTCAGACAAGCATGCTGCAAAGACACAGGGCTGTTTGCCAGCGTACAGATCCCAGGGGTGAATTCTGGCCGGGATGCTGTGGCAGTAGAGGGGGAACCAGAAGAAGGACCTCCGCCTGCCCCAGGAGTTGGATGCTGGAGTCTGACCAGGGTTTCACTGCATCGCCCAATTGACCCTTTCTCATGAGACTCCTGCCATTTTGCAGTAACAGTTCCATGAATACTTGAAATAGCCTGAAATCTCAAGCTCCTCTGTAGGAGAGAGATGTTTTCTTCCTGTCTAGTTTAAAATGCTGCCTGTACCGTGGCCCTCTGTAGATTATCCTTTCCTCTCCCAGGGATTGGTGGTGCCAATTTTTCCTTTTCTTTCCTTCTGTCTTTCTCTTTCTTCTGCCATTCTTTCTTCTCCTGTCTTTCTACAGCTTGAAGTTCACAGAGACCTCTTTGGTGTCGTTTCTTAACCTGGAGGATTCTTCTCTGGAGGGCCACAGAAATGTAACAGCAGCAATGTCAGTCTCATCTGCTTTTGTTTTTATATTCATTATTATTATTGATTTCTCACTCTCTTTTCTGCCCCTTTTTGTCAGCTGTGTTTTGCTCCTGAATTATCGTGGGCTCAACCAAGGTGTGAACTAACCAATGATCTAAAAAACTCCTATTTCCTATCCCAGAAAAGCCTGGCATTTTGATTTTGAACTCCATTATGAATAGTGGCAAGGAAGGTGTTCTAATGTGTTTCATGAGACAACAGAAGTGAAGAGCAGATTCTAAACATACAGTAACCCCCATCTTTTAAAGTAGACTCCAGGAGAAGTCACTTAATGTACAAATGAGCACACACTGCGACATCTTTTCAGAGTCAATGGCTGTACAACCGTGCTTTTCTACAATAAACTACTACGCAAACATTGCATCACTCCCTATTATATACCTGCTCTTTTGTCTTAATAGCTTCAGCAATAAAGTTTACAAGTTTTGGTCCAGCACGAGGGATTTCTTTCTTTTTGGCTTCCACTTTCTTCACTGAGCTCCACTGGATTGGTGGTGGTGGACTAAAAAGGTAGAATAGAAGGCATCTGTATGAGTAGAGGACGAGTTTGTTTTCCAGTTTGGTCTCCCAAGGTGTGCCCCTGCCCCTGCAGCAGAAGGCAGCTAGCTCTGCAGGAAGATTGGTTGCATTCGACCAAGTACTTTCAAATACAGAGAAAGAGATAACCCCAAGCTGCAACATCAGGTGTGGCACAACACTCCCTAGGAAAGCTCAGGATGCCCAGGTTTAGGCCTTCTCTTGGTAGATCAAGAAGAAGGCCAGAGTCATGGGAATGGAGGCTCCTGTCTGTTATTTCAAGGCTCTAATACCACAGATCCCTCCTGGCAGTTGCATTAATGCTCTGATTACCCAACAAGGAAACTTTAGCATCTGTACCACATGGTAATAGCCTGCCAGACTTAGCCCAGACATTGTGTCTGAAGGAAACTTCTTATTCCTAAAAAGAATAAGAGCACAGGGTCCCCCACATCCATTTTCCCCCAAGTCTGACCTGTCAGGAAGCCCTTTTCCCCTGGTTTTGTGCATCTTGTCTTCCTCCTTATGGATAGAAGTCTTTTTGGGTGGAGCATGCCTCTCTCTGGAGAGAAGGCGATTGTCAGGAAGAGCCCCTGCAAGCAAGAAAGCAGAGAACTCTTCAAACAGCATCTTTGTGCCCATTCTAACAGGAATGATGGGCAGGTGTGCATACATGTGATGAAACTGCACCAAGCCATCCCCCTGGAGCCATGTTTCCCATGAGGTTTTAGGCCTTTCCTGACACTGGATGTTGTCCAACTCTTAATTTCTAAAGGGTAATGTTATTCCCTGGGGAATTCTGGTGCTACTGGCTTCTCTTGTCTATATTGTGAAAAGCAGGGGGAGGCCTTGCTGAGAAATGCTGGTGACTAAATGGAGCCTTGCGGGGAAGGAGGGAGAAATTCCCATGAAGGGCACAGACTTTGGGATCTCTCTACAGATCTCGTGTGTGCAAGTTCACTCTTTTGGTGTGTTCAGCCCAAAGATACTTGTATGTTTGTGAACAATTAAGAAAGCAGGATTGGAATTCCCAACTTTCAAAATGAAATGAAGTTGCCTATGCCTTGCATTGTAGCCTTGGCTATAATGTCCCATTAGTGAGGAGAATGTCCAAACACCACCCAGGTGTCAACCCTTCCACTACCTTTTTTGTTGCCATTATCATCCTTCTCCTCCTCCTGTTCTTCGGTGAGCTCTGCGGGTCCTTTGATGGCAGGCTGCACAATCTGGAGTTCATACCTGGAAACCAGAAGACTCCAGTTTGAATAAGAGCTCCATATTTGCTTTGCACCTTGTGTTAATAATCTGGTCACAAAGATATTAGGGAGCTAATGTAAAATTTCTGGTAAGAGAGCAGAATATGCAGCATTACTCTAGACTATATCCAGAAACTGTGTGATGCATCATAGAGGTCCACTGCTGATTAGTTCTGAATAACTTCCGGAGAGGACTTCACAAGCCCTGGCAAGACAGCACAACCAGACGCAAGCTGAGAAGGTCCTGGCTTGGTCAGCCAGGGGCTGCTGAACCCAACATACTCACTGTGGGAAGACAATGACACTGCCAGAGCGGATCTGGGAAGCCACAGTCTCAGTGCCTGACAGGACTGAATCCCTCATCTCTGGCATCTGCAATAGAGACAGAGACATGTGAGATGATGCCAAGGAAATTGTCTTCTTGCTCACAGAGGCAGCAAGCCACTCTCCTGCTCCTGTCCCTCTGAAACCCTGTCACCAAGTGCTCCTTCATTAACAATAATAACAGTAATAGCAAAGAGAAGCTGTTAAATAGATAATTTGGAATGGGTAGTAGCATCACCAGGCTTTTTTCTGAGGGCAAGAATCATGAGATTCAGTCAGGAGGCCCATTCTTTTCTAATGGAGAAGTCCAAGAAGGCAAGCAGATTTGATTAGCTGGGGTTTCTGGGTGTTGGCTTTTGTCTTTTGGCTTGTTGTGACTGTTCCTGAATGGAGAACAAAGGACTCAGATATGGGCTTAACCCCAAGTCTCTCCTAGGATGCAAATGACTGCATCTGCAGCTTGGAGTTACAGAGAGGCATAGTCCTTCCTTTTCCTTTGCACAGTTGTTAAGACCTGGGAGTGCCAAATATCTGAGGGGGTCCGGATCTTGGATGGGGACCTACTGGAGCAAAGGCCCAGAAAACATGCTGACAAGACCCCAGAGAGTGAGCCAGGTGGGAGAGACAGAGCTGGGAACCAGGGCTGTGCTGCAGCCTGGCTGCACGTCTTGGGGTAAATCATTCCTCCCTCAGAGGGAATGAGGAGCTCATGTCTGCCGGTGCCTCTGGGTCTTGCCCAAGGCAAGAAGCAGCTGTGAAAGACGTGCTGGACAGGGAGAAGGTGAGGGGGGCATGATGAGTTCTCCTGACACAAGAACTCAGGGCTGTCCCATGAAATGATTAGGCATGCATTTTCTAACAGGGGCTCAGAAATGTTTGTGTGTAGCAGATGGTGAAATTGCCAAACTCACTACCTCAGAATCCCAAACATGGCCAAAGCAGAAACTCATTAATAAGCAGCAAGGTCACCTGATGCTGTTAACTCAGAGTGGCACCAGCCCAAATAGCTTTTCTGCTTTTGAAAAGCCCACCAGCTTTTCTGCTGGTGCCCAAAGAGCTTTTTCTTAGGCTCTTTCCCTTAGGCTTTTTCTTGGGGATGGGAGTGGGCTCACGGGGTCTTTGATTGGACCCAGTACAGCTTTTCTTACATCCTGCTGCTGCCAAGACCTCTGAATGTGAGAGAAGGCCTTTACAGAGAGCTATAGTCCATGTCTAGCCCCAGAAGCTAGACCTCTTTTGGAAAGAGGAGCTATGAGTTCCCTTGTCCTTTAAGAGAAGTGCAAAAGAACTCCAAGTAGTACTAGAAAAATGGAAATCTTACTCCAAGAAGAGCTTCTAGCATCTTTTCAGTCCCATTCAGCCTTTTCAGAAAGTCTTTATAAAATCTTATTTTCACATCTTTTCCCTGGATAACAAGCATGCCGACATCATTTAAAACAAAGGCAACATTCTTGCCATTCTCTATGCAGAGAGAGAAAAGACGCATGGTCTTTTCTATGCAACCCTCCACTGTCCTCTGAGAAACGGAGATGTCTGAGGCAATCCGAGCATACTGCAGTTGCTCAATGTGGTTATGATCTGGAAAATAGTGCAAGAGGAAGAAAGCGTTACTGAAATGCTAAACAGAATAAACTGAAGAGTCAGCATCTGCTAGGACTAGAGGTGATACAGAGTATAGGTTGGTTGGTACCTCTGGTAATTTCCCTGAAAGTAAGTGCTGTAATCCCTTCCTGGAGGAAGTTCAAAGCTCTCTTACAATTGAGATGCCAAGGGGACAGCAATGATTTCTTCAACACAGAAATAGGAAGAAAGCCTCTCAGCCCTGTGGTACGAACAGTACACAGGACAGCACGACTAGCAGGGAGGATGGAGACAGTCCCCATGGCAAGGGGGAGGATGCTTGCCCATTGCATCTCTTCTCTCAGGCCATATACTCTGGGTTTGAAGAAGATTAGCCATGCCATGTCAAATGGCTGGAATGAAGAAGGAAAACAGCAGGACTTCACAACAGCCCTTAGAATTCCTCTCCCCTCTCCCCTCCCCACCCCCCCAAGTTTATCTGCAAATGTCTCCACTGTTTGTGTCAGTGTCCTCTCCCCAGGGGACACCAGGCTGATGGTCACAGCAGAGAGAAGGTGAGGTGCTTTGAAAGGAGAGGATCGCTCCAGACACAGCTGCAAGAGTGAGCAAAGGGGTTTTTCTTCTTACCAGGAATATCTTTGTTGTCATACGGGAGATCATAAGCCTTTGCAATAGCCCTCGAAAGACGAAACACTGGTCTCTCAACAACCACCAGGTCATTCTTTCTGTTCTGTACTCGCTCTCTAACAACAGCAAATGTCCCCAGTCCAGCAATTCTGACAGGCTGAAAAGAAAGAGAAAGTCTAATACGAAGCATTCTTGTGATGGAAAAACTGACTGAGGTTGTACCTGACCTGGGCACTTTGGAGAGCTTTGGCAAAGGCCTACAGAGTCTGGAGTTCTTCCTCTTCCTCTTCTTCACCCTCTAAGAACTGTTTGGTGTAGTAAAAGCTGAGCAATTATCCATTGACTAGAGGAGACCTAAGGGCCTTTCCGCTCTCTCTGCAGGGACTAGAGAAGCTCCAGAAAGTGTCCATCACTTTCTGAAACTGCGCTTGGACTTCCACTTTTATCTCAATTGACAGGGAAGCTGGTCTGTGGCACATTAGTCAACCACAGTGTCCTTCTGGGGCATTTTCTGGCTTCCAAAGGACAGAAAGAATCATGGCACTGCATGACATGGGGATATTAAGAGGACTGAAGCCATCCGGGTATGAGGGGAGGAACAGGAGGCAAGTCCCACCTGGTACAGCATGAGCTGTAGACTAAGGTAGTAGGATGTACAAGTCCAGATGTTATTGAACTCTGCAAAGCAAATGATAGATATGTCAAGCTCTGAGTCAGCAAGCTCATAACCACTCAGTGCACCTCCAACCAAGAAAGGCAGCAGACGCAAGTGTAGCCAAGCACCCCCCACCAACCCCAAAGAAATGCCTCTTTGACAGGAACTTCACAGCTGAGGTCTTGACTGACTTCAGACTAAAATCTTGATTATGACCACAGGAAAGGTCTGGAGCTGAAAGGGAGACCTCAGAAGTGTTTTCACCCAGGGGATCCTGTCTTCTCACATCCGCAGTGGGAAGGCATCTCTGAGTCCAAAGCCTGCTCTGCCAATTTGGAGGTGCAAGGAGAGCCGGTGTGGAGAAACCAGAGGCAGTGGCTAGCGGACAAGAAGCCAAGCTGAGTTGATGAAAAGTCAAAGGCTTCATTTCTAAAACGTGCAGTGTGGCATTCGACGACATGGACCACAAGAAGAATGGTGCAAAAAAGCCTGTATTGAAAACACAATGGCTGGTTACATAGCCACCAGCTCAGCCACTCCTCCAAGTATCTTCTTGGCATTGTGGCATCTTGTGATAGGTGGGTAAGGTGTCTTCTGATGCCTAGCAGGCGGGCAGGACAGGCCAGCAGGACAGGCCCACCGCAGCTGCTGACACGTAGGCAGGAAGGCACACCGTGACTGCTGACACAGGCAGGAAGACACATGATCACTGGCAACTTCATAGTCACCAGATCATTACTTTCTGCCTTAGAGATCCTCTGCTGTCCTACACAGCATCACTCAATCTTGGTCCCCAACACATCCCCTCTTTTTATTTATTAAACTTAAAGCTTGTCAGGTAGGGGAGACAGATAACAAGGATTAGAGATCTTACCAAGATTACCAATTCACACGTCAGTGCCTTCTTAACTTATGCCCCAAGCCTAACGTCCAATCCTATCCCTTAAAAGGCTTCCACTCTAATTCTATCTAATCCACAACTTATCAGTGCACTTATAGTCTATCCATAACTTATCAGTGCAGTTATATTCTATCTATAACTTATCCTATATTCTATCTATATCTTATCAGCCTATATTCTATCTATATCTCATCAATGCAATAAGCCTCTGCAAATCAACAGTGATCCTGCACAAGGCAGACAAACACCGCCGAAAATACCCCAAGATGGGTTCATCTCAACTGGCTCCCAGCCCTCACCCGGCATCCCGAGGAACACACCAACAGGTCGAATCAGTCGTACAGGTATCCAGTGAAGTCCGTTACCTGTGGAAACACAAGCGTAACCTTTCCCCCACGTTATTAGATCTACCGGTTCACTCCACTGACCTGTCTCCAGGTCCCTGTAGCGAACTCGAGGTTGTTCTCGCCCTGTAGGACATGAGAGATGCTTATTAACTGCACTCTGGTCCGTATATCGGTTTAAGAAGTTAAGAACATACAGAGCCTTCCAGAGTTGCTCTTGTGGGGAAGCGCCAGGGCTATTTCCCCTTTTTTGTTTCTCAAGCTTTTCTTTCAGGGTACGATGGGTACGTTCCACTATTGCCTGGCCAGTTGGGGAATGGGGAATTCCGGTCACATGAGTGACCCCCCAAGCTTGAAGAAATGCCCGTGTTCGTTGTGCCGTGTATGCGGGACCATTGTCAGTCTTAATTTGAGCAGGAACCCCCATTACGGCGAAACAGGCAAGCCAGTGATGACAAACATCACGGCTCTTCTCCCCAACATGGGCAGTAGCGACAGCGTAATGGGAAAAGGTAACTACAGAGACGTGAACATACTTCAATCTTCCAAACGAGGGA
Source organism: Dromaius novaehollandiae (assembly GCF_036370855.1). Lineage (NCBI taxonomy): Eukaryota > Metazoa > Chordata > Aves > Casuariiformes > Dromaiidae > Dromaius > Dromaius novaehollandiae. The sequence goes on from NC_088117.1 coordinate 1,022,024, forward strand.
TAATGGGTAACACTATCTGTGTAGAACCCTTGACATGCAGTTGAAGTCAGGCTTGGCCAGTGCGATAGAGATACTAGCCGGATCTTGCGCCAAAAGGCTTTGCAAACGATGGCGCCCTTTCTGAATAAGCAGCACCATCATCTCTATCCCAGTGGTCACGGTCCTCGAGAAAGCATGTGCTAGAAACACCCACTCCAGAATTCTTAAGGGATCAATGTCACCTGAAACCCATTGGCATAAGAGAGCGTAAGGTTGAAAGACATTATAAATCAGAATCAGGCGAACTGGAAACATTGGAGAGATGCGATGAATCTGTCGATTTTGAATAGCTGCGGACACCCGTTGTAGGGCGTGCAGTGCTTCAGGAGTTAATGTTCGGGATGATGCTAAGTCTGACTCTCCCTTTAGCAGAGCAAAGAGAGGGGCTAGATCCTGTGTGGTAATGCCAAGATAAGGTCGCACCCAGTTAATGGTGCCAAGTAGTTTCTGCAAGTCATTTAGGGTTTTAATATCAGATGCTAGCCGCAAAGGCTGCGGCAGAATAGCCGTGTCTGTAATTTTCCACCCTAAATACTTCCAAGGCGCTTGCACTTGGACCTTTTCCTCGGCTATACACAGACCATTAGCACTCAAAGATTTCCGCAACTCTTTGACTACCGTTTGAACAGCATCCCTCGAGGATGCGGAGATCAAAATATCATCCACATAGTGATAAATTAAAGCACTGGGATATGCTCTGCGAATAGGGAGGATAGCTCGAGCCACAAACATTTGGCATATTGTCGGACTACTTAGCATCCCCTGAGGCAATACCGTCCAGTGAAAGCAAAGTGTAGACTCCTGATTGTTGATCGCTGGAACCGTAAATGCAAATCGTGGTGCATCTGCTGGATGTAACGGTATAGTGAAAAAACAACCCCTAAGATCAATAACAACAAGAGGCCATGATTCAGGTAACATTGCTGGTGGCGGGATCCCAGGTTGGAGTGTCCCCATAGGTTAACCCTCGGCGATAGCTTGAAATCAGTTCATGGTGTAAGCTGACTGGAGGCCGTAATCCTCAACCGAGTTCCTGACTCCTTTCACCGCCTCATAAGGCAGCTGCTCCCATGCAGTGGGTTGCCCTGCCTGCTATCGCCCCGGGAGGGCGTGGAGAATGTCCGAGTCTCCGCTTCGCAGCGCCTCCTGGCGGCAAAGCTCTAGCGCACCACAGCACTGCGCTAGCGCTGGCGTCGGGCCAACAGCTCTTCCCCAGGCAGCCGGGACGGCGGAGGGGGGCTGCGGGCGGTCCGCGTTCGTGGGCAGCCCCGCCTCTTGAGGGGAGGGCGGTCCCGGGGGGCGGTGCCAGGCGGGGGGTGGTTCCGGAGGGGGGCGGTGCCAGGCGGGGGGTGGTTCCGGAGGGGCCGTGGGCTGGACACCGCAGCGCATAGTAGGGGGTGGATGAAAGTCCGCCTCCTGGTCCAGATCATTCGACCCTGAATTAAATGAGTCGTCACACTCGGAGTCCGGTCCGGGTATTATCGAGGACCTTACGGTGCTCTCACCGGCCGTTGCTGCGTAGGGCAAAAGTTCAGCCGCGTTTACTGCTTGCAAGCGGAGGAGGGCGGAAAAGACCTGTTGCCAAGTCACTAAAAGTTTCTTCGCCTTATCATCCCTCTGCCGCCGCAGCTCGTCCCCAATTTGTTCCCACACCGCAACGCTTAGCGTTCCCTCCTGCGGGAACCAGGGACAATTATCCCGAGTCCACACTAACAGAGTCATTAGCGAATGCTGGGCAACATTCTGAAACCCATGAGTCTTTAAGACTTTCTGTAATACTTCCATATAACGTCTCTGATCCCTTGTAAGAGATTGCCCCATAGTTCCCAGCTGCTCACCTGCCGTTCCGTGGTGGTGATGGGAGCGCTCAACTATCAACCGTCCTGACGTTCAGCTGGGCTATGCCACCGGATTTATTGGTTCTGTCTTTCCTGCTTCATTCTTCAGTACTTCCATTCTGAAGTTCCTTGACTCTATCTTTCAGGCTTCTGTTTTTGGAATCCCGATTCGGGCGCCATTTGTGGCATACGACGACACGGACCTCAAGAAGTGTAGTGCAAAAAGCCTTTCTTGAAAACACAGTGGCTGGTTATATAGCCATCAACTCAGCCACTCCTCCAAGTATCTGCTTGGCATTGTGGCATCTTGTGATAGGTGGGTAAGGTGTCTTCTGATGCCTAGCAGGCGGGCAGGACAGGCCAGCAGGACAGGCCCACCGCAGCTGCTGACACGTAGGCAGGAAGACACATGATCAGTGGCAACTCACGTGCACACATTCTGGGCACAAATCATAGTTACCACTTCATTACTTTCTGCCTTAGAGATCCTCTGCTGTCCTACACAGCATCATTCAATCTTGGTCCCCAACACCCTGCACCCAAGCTTTTGCAACTCGGGAATCACTCCACATCACCTTGACAGGGTCAGTGCTTCTGCTAGAAAACCCGGAGGGGCAGCTGGGCAGACTCAGCTCTGCTGCTCCACCACAGCCCACAAATCCCAAACCTACCAGAGGACAGGAAAAATGGAGGAAGCTCCCTGCCCTTCCTTTCTCTTTCCTGCCCTTCCCAAAGGTGATGTTGCCCTCATCACCAGGGCCACCAACACTCACCCCTCTCTCGGAGAGACACGTCCAGGCCAATACCTTCTTGCCAGGACTACAAGCTATCACTTAACTAAACCACAGGTGTCCCAGCTCTTCAAAGCACACAGTGCTATGGAAAATTATGCTCGCCAGCCACCATAACAGGGTCCGACCCTAGGTTCCCGCTGAGAAGTTCAGAGCCAAATCAAAGCATATTTAATACAATTTAATGATGCATGTGCAGCAATTGCAGCTGGAGCTAGGTGCCTCCCAAGAGGCACCCCAAACAAAGAAATCCCTGGGCAATTATACCCTCACAAGCTAAGCTCCCCACACCCCATGCAAAGCTTCAGACCAATCACCATATCTGGCTCTGGGGGCTTTGTGTTCTTCGGTGGCTCCCACTGCTGTCTCTAGGCAGCCTGATTTGCCTTACCTTTACTGTGGCGGCTTCTGCTGATGGACTTAGCTTCCTCGTAAGCTTCCTTATCTTTCCACCTTGCACCGGCCCTGGGGCCCTTCCTTACTGGACTAGCTGACAGTTCCTCACGTTATCTGAGTGCAGCCTAAGGCTTCAGCATATTTAGCTACTCATGCTAAGCAAGGTTTATATAAGTTGTGCTAAGCTGTTACCTCTAGACAGTTCCAGCTCAATATTCTTTAACAGTCCTCCCTTTGTTTCTGGTAAGCATCCCTGCTAATCCTTTAGACAAGAGTTCTCAAAGGCTGTCAAGGCATACCATCACTTTCCATAATCTAATGTACAATAGGATCGTAAGTAATAGGCATAACATGGTTAAACTTAACACAACTACTCCTGGGTACAACACGTGAGTATGAATCCCTGTTGCAGTTGGTGATCATCCCCGAGGAGTTTCCCAACCATGATGTGCTCCGTCCTGCTTCACCCTTTCCAAGACGTCCTGTATCTCCTCTGTATCATGATGAGTGGCGATTAGAGCTTTTTGTCCATTGTTTTGGATGCGCTCTAGCAGCTGACGCAGCTCATCACGTTGCAGTAGTTTCTCCACCAATGTAAGATTCATTCCGATGGGGGTAAGCAGTCAAGCTTGACTCAGTGTGTAATTAGATTGTAACAATGGATAAGACGTACCAGGAGCTGAAGAACTAAGTTACCAACGCAACTATTTGAGTGATTACTTGTCTTTACAGCAATGTCCACTATGAATATAAGACTACAAAGGGTTCTCATACATACACAGCCTTTCCCAATATATACAAGTACAGTCTAACTTTAACAGCAAAATTGGAACATAGTATGACAGTATATGGCCTGTCCCATTTGGGTTTTAACTTGGATTTTCATAAAAATACTTTAACTAAAACTTCATCCCCAGGCTGTGTAACAGGCACTTGTATTTCAGGTGGTGGGGACTGATACCACTGAGCATATTTTTTAAGATTTTCAAACCTTTTTTGCATACTTAGATCACACTGGCTTAGTCGTTCATTTCCGTCTAACAGGCTGCTCTTAGCTGGAATAGAAGTCCCTAAAGGTCTACCACAGAGAATTTCAGCTGGTGGTAGTCCTACGGGTTGTTCTGGAGCATTTCGTACGTCCCACAGAGCAAAGTTTAGGGCTTCTGGCCATTTTAGGCCACTGTGTGTGCATACCTTTGCGATTCTTTCGTCTAATGTCCTGTTCTTTTTGCAGCCACGTATATTCCTGCACTGGCCCAGACTTTCTGTACTTGCCTAGCTACCGCCTCTGCTCCCCCATGAGCTTTCTCGTGAAACCACCTAGCTGTAGGAACTGCATTTTGGGGAGAGGCAGAATTGGTTTTCCCCCTAATTGTCCATATTTGTTAAAGAATAGCGAACTGAAACTGTCTAGAGGTAGCCGCTTAGCACAACTTATATAAAACTTGCTTAGCATGAGTAGCTAAATTTGCTGAAGCCTTAGGCCGCACTTAGATAAAATAATGAACTTTTACTTAGTCCAGTAAGAAAAGGGCCTCAGAGCTGGTTCAAGCTAGGAAGATAAGGAAGTTACAAGCAGTCTGCATTCCTGCGTCTCACACTCCGAAAGGGAGGGTGTCTGCAGGAATGCGTCTCACACTCCGAAAGGGAGGGTGTCAAGGCTTTGAAGTAAGACCAGTGCAGGGCATTAGGACCTTGAGGGACAAAGCCTTAGCTCACTGCTGGGGCAGTGTTAATTGTTATGATTTAGAATCACCTCCTCCTCAGGACCTTGAGACACAACAGTAAGACCCCACAAAAACAGAGGTACAACCGTCAGCAGAGACTGCAAAAAACAAAAATAAGGAGAAAAACAGCTTACCTCAGAATGATGATGAGACCCAATGAGGAGCAGGAGACCCCAGACCAAAAAATTACTATTGGTCTAACTACCATGTGAGGGGTGGGAAATGTAAGTTGAAAAAACTATAATTGCCCAGGATTTGTTTATGTTAGGGTCCCTCTTCGGAGGCACCCAGCTCGAGCTGTAATTACTGCACGCGCGTCATTAATATTTAATTTGTTTTGATTTGGCTCCAAAATTTTTCTGCGGGAACCTAGGGTCGAGCCCTGTTATGGTGGCCGACAAGCCTAATTTCCATAACAATATTCCATCATCATCTTGTTCTACTTCCCTTTGTTCCCATTGTTTCTTCTCTTCCACGGAGCAGGCCTTCTCATACATGGTTCTGGGGTCTATGACATTTGGCCATTCACTTTGGTTCATCCTTGGAAGTGCCACCACACGGCCTCTCAGAGGTTCATGGGCTGCAGCCTTTGCAGCGGCGTCAGCTAAAGCATTTCCTTTACTGATTTCTGTAGTGTCTTTAGGATGGGCTGGGCAGTGTATTACAGCAATTTCTTTGGGCCTTTGGACTGCTTCCAGCCAATTACGTATTTCTTCTGCACTAGCTGTTTTCTTTCCTGATCATGTAAAAAAAAAAAAAATCCTCGTTTTTTCCATAACATCCCAGTTGCCTCACATATCCCAAAGGCATATCGAGAGGCACTGTAGATGTCAACTTGCTTCCTTTTCCTAGGTGCCCTGCACGTGTCAAGGCTACTAGTTCTGCGCCTTGCACACTCATTCATGTGGGAAGCAGTTCGGCCTCCATTACTCGTTTTTGGCTGACTACAGCACACCCAGTTTGACGTTGTCCATGTGGGTAGCAGGATGAGCTGTTTACAAATAGAACCAGATCCGGTTTTTGCAAAGGAACATCAGTTAAATGGGTTCTCGGCTTACTGGAAGTGTGCATTACCTGCTCACATTGGTGATGTTTTTCTCCATCATCAGGCAGAGGTATTAGAGTTGCTGGATTCAGGGTATTGCATCTTTTTAGGACTACATTATCTGCCATGAGGAGGATCAGTTCGTATCTGTGTGCCCGTTGTGGCCATAATGCCTGGGTCGCATATCGTTTAATAGTATCTCCACTTTGTGCGGCACATAAACTGTGACAGGGTGCCCCAGAATGAGAGGGCGGCTTCTCTCTCCCTATTGCCGCTGTTGCTGCCACCGATTTGGTGCAGGATGGCGCCCCTGCTGCAACCAAATCTAGCTGAGCAGAATATGCTACCGGTCTCTGGTGGGGTCCTACTTTTTGCCTCATTACTCTGCTGGCAATCCCCTTACGTTCATGTACCTATAAATTGAAGGGCTTTGTATATTCTGGGAGCCCGAGAGCAGGCGCGGATGCCAAAGCTCCTTTCATAGTTCTAAAAGCTTGCTCTCTTTCGAGGCCCCACGCAATGGGTTCTGCTGCTTCATTTCTAGTGGCCTCTGTCAGGGGTTTTGCTAATTCTCCCAACCCAGGAACCCATGGTCTGCAACAATCCCCCAGATCCAAGGAATCCTCCTAACTGTTTCTGTGTTACTGCACGGGGGAGTTTTATGATAGCATTTACTCTCTCTGGGTCTCTGGGAGTCGTTGCCCTTCTCTTAGAATGAACCCCAAGTACTCTACCTCTTTTTGACACAGCTGGAGTTTAGACGGAGATGCCCGGTGACCCTTTTTCTGTTAAAGTAGGACACAGATATGCAGAGTCCATTATACAGGTATCCTCATCCTTACTCGCTATCAGTAAACCATCTACATATTGCCTGAGAGTTGACCCACCCGGTAATTCTACATCTTTTAAATCATTCCTTAACACTTGTGAGGAAAGGGTGGGAGAGCCAGTGAACCCTTGTGGGAGGTGTGTCCACGTCCGCTGTTGCCCTTTCCATGTAAAGGCGAACAAGGGTTGACTACTTTCCTCAAGCGGGATCCTAAAGAAAGCAGCAGTTAGGTCAATTACAGGGAAACATTTTGCCCAACGTGGCATTTGTAAAAGCACTGTGGAAGGATCAGGCACTACTGGGGGAGGGGTCACCACACGTTGATCGATTGCTCGCAAATCTTGGACAAACTGGTATTCTGGATCGCCATCAGAATCCCGCCCGTGCTTTTTAACTGGCACAATCGGAGTGTTGTATGGGGATTCACAGACCCTAAGGAGACCCAGTTTTACATCGTGATCCGTTTGCTTTCAGATACTCTTCTTGGCTTCTTTGGGGGTAGGGTATCGTTTAACCGTGGCAGGCAATCCCCCCTTTGCTTTTATCGAGACTCAGCTAGCTGATTTCAACAGTCCACCATCCATTCCTCAAGAGCTCCATAACTTCCCAGGAACTGATTCTAAACCTATGGGAATTTGCAGATTAGTTGTCTCTGGCTCTGGTGTCTCAGCCACAACACATGAGCCCATTAGTACTAATTTTATCCCTCCCGGCTGTATATTTTATCCCTCCTGGCTGTAAGCAGATCTGAGTATCCAAGGCTTGCGGGAGATCTCTCCCTAAAAGGCAAGAGGGTGAATCTGTGGAAATCATGAAATGTCCCCACACTCCTTTACCTCCAACAGTGAGCAATAAGGGCTTAGTTAACGCTCATTTGCCTTTTCCCATCTCTCCTTGTACTATTATTTCATCTGACGATTTGCATCCTTTAGGCTCAAAACTCAAAAGGGAAAGAGTAGCTCCGGTATCCACTAGATAGGGCACTTCTAGACCTTCTAGACTTGCCACTATCTGCCCCCTGACATCCAAATCTATATCCCAGGAATTTACCCCAATTTCCACAGGATTCACTGTTCACTCCTGATGATCAAAGGCTCCCTGCGGCGGCCATCCTTCTGCCGGGTTACCCTCCTTAGTCACCAACGGCCAATCCTCCTGACATACTTGGATCAACCCTTTTTTCCTTTGATTCTTACTACCATCAGTCTTACTCCAGTTTTGCAAAATTTCAGCCAAGGGCCACCCCTTCTCTAGGCCAGAATTATTTCCCACATTGAGTTCCTGAAAAGTGCATCCTATGGTGATCAGATATGCCTTTTTTTTCTTTTTCTTTCCTCTCCCCCCCACAATACCTGCCTGCAGCTGCTGTGATCACACTTTCTCTCTCTCTCTCGGAACCGCACTCACACCACCCGAGGCTTTGACTGCTAGGACTGCAGTCCCGTCGCAGTGGGCAGCTTTAGCAGCCGACGGGTGCCCCCTTCGCTTCCCAGGTTATACGCACTCACACACTCACAGGACTGTTCACACTCACACCAGTCACAGCGACTCCAGATTTCTGTCTCTACAGTCTGGCGGTGCGCCTTACGCTGACCCGGCTGCGCACTCCCCGTTCCGGCCGGATCGAGACGGGACTCGAATCCACTCAAGGAAGCGGCAGTTAGGTCAATTACAGGGAAACATTTGGCCAATGTGGTTCATCACGTTATCTGCGTTATCGGCCTAAGATTTCAGCAAATTCAGCTACTCATGCTAAGCAAGGTTTATGTAAGTTGTGTTAAGTGGTTTACTCTAGACACCTTTGGTTCAATATTCTTTAACTACAGCACAAAGAGGAGTGTTTCGCCTGCACCAGCGTTTGCCAAAGAGCAGAAATTCCTTAACATTGGTGACCAGGAAGCGTTTGCATTCCTTCTTCAGGTTACTGATAGGAAAAGAGCAAGCTTGACTTTACTGCCTGCCATTACTCCTTTAAAGCATTACAATCCCGGGTGTTCATACGGTTTGGGAATGGGCATCAACATAAAGAGGGGAGGCTGGCAAGACACACAAGCCATGCTCACAAAGTCCAGCCTCCGGGGCCAGGATACATGTGAGGGCGTCAGCACCTCCTCCTTGCTGAGAGAGAGAGCACCCAAAGCCACCAGGAGTGTTGTCCAAAACGCGGATTCGTTGCCCGGTGTGCAATAAGCCAATAATTACACACTCAGCAGAGACATTGGCTTATTTAGCTCAGAGCTGCACAAGCCTGGGTGCTCGGTGGTTTCCCACAAATCAAGCACCCGCCTCCAGCTTTTCAAGTAGCATCAAGACAAACACATTGCCAGGTTTGCAACTTTCCCTTTTGCACTGGTTGGTCAGGGATTTCTTCATTGCCCGGGTCCCGCCCCTGTCTCTCAAGGTCCTGAGGAGGAGATGGTCATTCCAGCAACTGACACTGCCCCAGCAGGGACAGCAGGTGTTATCTCCCAAGGTCCTGACGAGGAGGAGATAGTCCAGACCTCCTAATGAACACTGCTCCCGCAGTGAGAGGAGGCTTTGTCTCCCAGGCTCCTGGCGCCCAAGCAGGCCTTATTTCAAAGCCTTGACATCCTCCCTTTCGGAGTGTGAAGCGCAGGAATGCAACCTGCTTGTAACTCCCTCATTTTTCCAGCCTCCACCAGCTCCGGGGCCCTTTCTCACTGGACTAGGAGTGCGGCCTAAGGCTCCAGCAAATTCAGCTAGTCATGCTAAGCAAGTTTTATACAAGTTGTGCGAAGCGGCTACCTCTAGACAGCTTGAGTTCAATAACTGACAGTCCAGGTCCCAAGGTCTTCAGTTAGGGATACGTGCACCGCCAGTTCTTTTGCCAAATTGGCAATACGTACCTAGAAATAAAACATTTTGATTTAATGTTTCTTTTAGGGCTTTAGCAGTTCTAGGATGCCCTTGATTAAAGAATGCTTCTTTTCAGAAAATAGAAGTTATCCTAAACTACCTAGTTTGAACATTCTTTCTGAGCTTCCCAGGGTTGTCTTGTAACAGTTTCCCACAAATCAAGCACACTCCCCCGCCTTTTCAAGTAGCATTTTTACAAACACATTGCAAGGTTTGCAACTTTCCCTTTTACACTGATTGGAGAGTAATGTACAGACAATTATACTACTGCTTACACACCAATTTACTACTACACATGCTCGGGGAGGGGTCTTCACCCGGGCGTGGGGCTTTTTGACCTGTGGGAGTGATTTTTTGTGTTTTATGGAGGACAGTTCAGTTAGGGATAGATGCACCTCCAATTCTTTTGCCAAACTGGCAACACGTACAGAGAAATACAGCATTTTGATGTAGTGTTTCTTTAGGGCTTTAGCAGGCAGAGTCCCAGCGGGGCGGGGGAGGAGAGCTGGGGCACAGGCTTGGCCCTGGAGCCCCCCCGCCTGTCAGCAGCTGCCCCCGGGCCAGCTCCAGAAGCGCAGAGCTGGCGCCGGCGCTGGGGCAGAGCGGCGGCAGCGGGGCGCGAAGGAGAGCAGCGAGCGAGGCCGGAGCAGGCGCTGGCGCGGAGCTGCCGAGCAGCGAGGCGAGCGCAGGGGCGCGAGCGTGTGGGCAGAGAGCCGGGCTGCCCCCGAGGGGCTCCTCGAGGGCGGCAGCAGCACCCCCGGCCGCCAGCATGCCCGGGCTGCCCGCACAGGGCGGCGCCGGCGCCGGCGCGCGGAGGGAGCGCGGGCCGCGGCGGGGGTGCGCGGCCCCCTGCGCCTCCCGCGCGGAGGGCGCCCCTGAGCTCACAGAGGGGCCCCGCGCTGCGCCGCGCCGCGCCCTGAGCTCACAGAGGGGCCCCGCGCTGCGCGGTGTTGCGCTGCGCTGCGCTGCGCTGCGCTGCGCTGCGCTGCGCTGCGCTGCGGTGCAGTGCGGGGCTCTGCGCTGCGTCGTGCTGCGGGGCGGTGCAGGGCGGGGTGCTGCAGGGCGGGGTTTTGCGCGGGGCTGTGCCGCGCCGCGCCCCGCAGACGCCGCTCCGCGCGCGCGTTGCTCGAGGGCGCCGGCGGGGGGCGGCTGCTGGCGCCGGGCAGCATGGTGCGAGCGCGGGGGGCGTCCGGCGCCGGGCGGCGCCTGCTGCTGCTGCTCGGGCTCCTGGCGGCGCTGCGTGCCCGGGACAGCCGGGCTGCTCCGCGGGCAGCGCCGGGCCCAGGTAGGGCGGGCGGGCGGGCGGCGCCGGAGGCGGAGGCGGAGGCGGAGGCGGCGCGGCAGGCTGGGGGCGGCGGGGCCGGCTGGCGAGCGGCCGGGGCGGCGGGAGGCGGCGTCGGGGGCCGGGAGCGGCTGGGCGAGGCTCGTGGGGCCGCGGGGAGGGGGGTGCGCTGGGGGGCGGCGGGGGCCGGGGGCGAGAGCTGTGCCTGGAGCGGCGCCTGGCGCTGGCTGACGGGAGCTGTTGTCCCCGCGGGCGGTTGCAGCGGTGCCCGGCGGCGATGGCGATCCAGCTGTGTGGCCGGACGCCGGCGCCGAGCCTCGCGGACAGGCTGGAGGTGAGTCCTCGGGGGACCTGAGCTTCCCTGGCAAGAGCAGAAGCGTGCCTTTCCTGGCGCCGCTTTGGCCTGGCGCTGGCCGGGGAGCTCTCGTGCCCCCGCAGCGCGAATGCTGCTTCGTGTCCTCCGGCGCTGAGGGTTGCCCCTTTGCAGAGCGCTGGCTTCCTTGGTGGAGGTTAGAGAGCTCCGCGGAAGAAGGGGCCGAGGGGCCGCGTGTTTGTTTGTCTTGGGGGTGCTTGGGGGCTGTCTGTGGCAATACATGATGAGAACTGCTCCCATCGGTGGTTGCTTACAGATGTGGCTGAAGCTGAGGATTATCCAGCTTCTCAGCTGCATCCCGTTGCCGAGCCTCCAGGTCTTCCCAGGGGTACGTAGTCAGTTTTTACTTCCCTGAAAGAACAAGAACTTTCCTTGTGCTATTTTGCTCCCATGAAATTGTGCTTCATACTTCCTCTGGGGTCCAAGGGCTTTACAGCCGCAGGGGAGTCCCAGGGGTAAGTTGTGAGCATTTCTTTCCTTTGAGAGCTGCCAGGCAAAAGGTCCTCTCTGCCCATCCACAGCTTTGGGACTATTGACCTACATATATGTCCCATGTGATGACGTGACCCCCCTTCCATTCATTACAACTGCTTTGTGAAGAAGTTGGTAGCAGCTTCTAAGGAAAACTTGCCACCTCTGTGTTGGGTTTCTGCTCTGCCTGTAGGCTTTGGTGATCCAGCATTTTGGCTGTTTCCTCTTCCTGACCCTCGGGACGATCCCCAGGGTAAGTACTGAATATGTATTTGCTTTGTAGAAGAAGCTTTTACGTTTCCAGCTTTTCCTGGTGGTGAGTGTAACTGAATAAGTCGTTGGCTGATGCTCAGAGGCACAGAAGAGCAGAGTGGGACTCGGGAGGCTTTGAGAGATGTGTCCCGGGGTGCTTTGCCTTGCAGGGTCTTTGTGCTGCTTCCAAAGCCTGCTGCAAAGCCAGCGGGCTTGCTGGGGTTGAGTTTACAGCTTGTGTGAACTCCGGGGTGTGCTTTCCCGCAGCAGCTCTGTGCCTGCTTAGATTTATGGCCATACGATGCCACTGCAGACACCCGCTAAGCGTTTGCAAGGTGCACATGAGCAGAAGTATGGTGTAATTATATGTTCCCCGTCATTCACCACCCTTCAAATCCGAAGTTGTCTATGGAAATACATGATGAGAACTGCTCCCATCTGTGTTTGGTTACAGATGTGGCTGTAGTTGAGGGTTCTCCAGTTTCTCAGCTGCATCCCGTTCTTGAGCCTGCAGGTCTTCCCAGGGGTATGTAATCAATTTTTATGTCCCTGGAAGAATAAGAACTTCCTATGTACTATTTTGTTCCTGTGAACTTGTACTTCCTACTTCCTCTGCAGGTGGTTCAAGCACTTCTGTGGAAGTATGTTGCAGCACATAATGAAAACTTGTCTTGTCTGTGTTTGCTTACAGGCCTTCCTGCAGGCAGGGGCCTTCCAGCTTCTCAGCTGGATCCTGTTTCTGAGCCTCAGGAGCATGCCAGGAGTAAGTGGTGGAGATGTATTCCCTTCCTGGGAGGAGCCTGTGGTTTCAGAGTTGTGTTCGTGGGCCGTGTAGCTTCAGTCCTTGGCCGAGGCTCATGCCTGCAAAAGAGCAGAGCGGGCTTTGGGAGGGCTTCAGAGATCTGCGGTGGGTGCTTTGCCTGGCTGCTCCAGCCTTGTGCTTTTCCAGTGCCTGCAGCAAAGCCAGCAGGCTTGTTGGGGTTGAGCTTAGAGCTCAGGTGAACTCCAGGGCATCCTTTCCCAGCGTGCTTGGATTTGTAGCCACGTGGTGCCTGTGCAGGCACCCGATAAGTGTTTGCCAAAGACTCAGGAGCGGAAGGGCAAGACGAGTGCCTTGCTGTAATGAGACATTCCATGCTCATTCGCTACCATTCAAATCTGAAGCAGCATATGGAAATAGGTAACGAGAGCTCTGCTCGTCTCTTTGGTTGCAGATGTGGCCGCAGGAGATGGCTATGCAGCCTCTCGTCTGGATGGCCAGGCAGTGTCTGTGGGGAGTCGTACAGGTGAGTCGTGACTCTTTGCCTACTCTTTTGGGTTATTTGAAAGAAGCAGCATTTACTTGTGCAGATGTTGTTCATGTGCAATTTAACTTAATACTTTCTGTTTAGGTCCTCGGCAGAGGAAGTACAAGGCCCAGAGAGGAAAGTCCTCTGACAAATATGCTAAACTCCTTCAGGACATCTTGAAGAAGTTGCAGAGAGCAGCTGGTGGGTAGATTTCACTCTGTGTTAAGGAAGATCATTGTAAACGTGAGGTTTTAGAAACAGCTATGGATAAGCTGTGGCTTATGCAGGAGAAAGGGATGGATCAGAGCCTTGCCGCAGTGACGCACCATGTCACACCTTGCAGGCATTGGCAAGCCGCAGAGCTTGTTGAGGGTCTCTTCTACAAGCGTGTTCTTCGCCGCGTTTGTTAATGTTAAGGTGCTAGAGTGTGGGAAGTGTCCTAAAGCAAGGCGGGAGCGGCTTTCTGAAGATGACCTTTGTCTCTGGTGTGTGGAGATGCTTGCAATTAGTCTCTGGGGAATCCCAGAGGTGAGGCGTGACTCTTGGTTTACTGTGAGAGGCGCCGTGTGCCTAGCCAAAGGTCAGGCAGGCCCCTCGGCCGCTGTGCGAATCTAGACCTACCCAGGGCATGGCAACATCCCTTTCAGTGCACTGGAGTTCCTTTACAAACACGTGTATTGCCCCAGGTATTCTACCCTTTTCTCCTCCGTGTGTAATTACAGATGTCCCTCAAGTCACTGAAGCTTCTGCAGCTTCTCAGGGGCTGGAGCCTCTGCTCGAGCCTCAGGGAGATCTCAGGGGTAAGTAGTCTGTCTTCCTTTCCTTTTGATTCTTCTATTAGTATTTTCTCTTTTTTCCTCTTTTATTGCCCTCCTGGGGAATCCAAGGTGCCCAGCACACATGCCCTCCCTGAAGCCCAGGGGCACAGGTAGGGGCAGCGCTGGTTCAGGCTTTCACTGGCCGGTGGGCTCTTGCCCCTGAGAAGTGTCAGTGAGCTTTGTTGTCCGCTGGTGCCAAGAGACCAGAATCAGCCATAGTAACACCACGGCATGTAAAATTGCCTGGGAATCCCAAACACGCAGTGAGATTATCAGTCCTGCAGAAGCCAGGGATGTATGGGATTGTCTCCTTTCCTCCAGGCCTTGCTGGTGACAAGAATGCCAAGGCTGCAGCTCATAAAGGCCAACAAAAGCAGCGTTTGGTCCTGAGCGCTGCAGTCTTGGGTTCCGCACTGTTTGCTGTCGTGCTGATGTGTATCGTCACTTTCCGGCTGAGGAAGAGAAAACGGTGAGTTGTTCTTTAGTCCATGGCTGCTCTTAGCGTGTGTAGTGATAGTGTGGTGGAGTGCCTGGTGAGCTGTTGAGAGTGCTCTGTTGAGACGTCTGCTGTTAGCTTTCTTAAGCAGACTCTTCCTTCCTGGCAGCGAGGGCTCTTTCCTGAAAGCCATTCTCGTTGTTGCAGAGAAGCGGTACCAGCTAACCCTGCCGCTGCCTCCGGCAGACAGGAGCCCAGTATGGAGGAAGGCAGAGCAAAACCAGGGAGCGAAAGAGAAAAGGAAGAGCTTACCACAGAAAATGAAAATGCCAGCAGCAGCTCCACTCGGCTTCCTATTCTAAGCAGAATAAAAAACCTGCGCCTATTCCAAAGAGAATAAAAACCCTCTTGGGCTAAAATGGTGCGAGTCCTTGGCTGTTTTGGTCCTTTGTGTCTGGGTGTAATGCACAGCGCTTACGGCAGGGTTGGATGAGGGAGAGGAGCTGTCAGAGAGTTGCCCTGCATCAAGGGATGCCCTCGGTCCCCTCATCACTGTAGTTTCCCAGCTCGGGCTGTCCTTAAGGTCTCATTCATCGGAATGGGGGAGCGCAGATGAGCCTGGGAGCACAAGAGAAGTCACTGGGAGTGCTCCAGTGAATCCCGGTGGATTTGGTGACCGAGAGGGGAAGGAGGTGCTGCGAAGGATGGCCGTGCAGCTCTGAGCAATGAGTTAGAGGAGTGCTAAAGTGAGACGAGAGGCTGCTGGGGCTTAGCGCAATGGTCTTCTGTGCGCAGAAGCTGAACATCTCCAAGTAGAGAGAAGTGAGAGGGGGCTGGCAGGGAAAGGGTAAAAAGCACTGTGATAGGAAGAACAGTACTGGCCTTAGAAATGGCACAAAAGGTAACCAAAAGACCCACAGAAATGGCATTGCTCTGCTCCCAAACACTCAAGCCATGAATACTAGAGGTAAGGCAGAAAAGGGAATACAGTCCTATTTGGAGGAGCGCCCAGGATCCTCTGTGCTCTCTTTCAAGGGGGTCCAAGTGGACTCTTACCTTTCCAGAGGAACGTAGGCAAAGAGTTGCTGCCTCTGAAAACATTGGTCACCCCTATTGCCAGCTTGCAGGAGAGAGAAAGGAGTAAAGGCCCTCGTAGGATCCAACAGGAAGGCGGTGGCAGGAAGGTGCAGCCCCAGCACCTGCAGTGTCCCTGGGGAAGCTCACAGAGCCCCGAGAAACCTGGTGAGGGAAGGGCGTAGGACAGGAAAGGCAAGCGGTGAGATCTGAGGATGTTTCTCAGGTGGCCCAGCAACCCTTTGCCTCTGGGATCGGAAGAACCAGCTCCTCCTCCACCTTCCCTGCATGTTCATCAAGTGCTGCAGGATTTGCTCGGCACGCTGCGCTACGGGACAGGCATTCAAGCGGCAGCCTCCTCTCACAAGGCTCAGCCAGCTAAGCACTAGGAACACACGACGACTCCCGAGAGCAGCCCTTCTCACAGGAAGATGTTCAGGCACTGGGTCTCAAAGCACAACCCGCCCAAACCAAGGGAATCCTTCCCGCGCTGGGTGTGAGCTGGCAGGCAGAGGTGGTTGCGGTGGCTCCTCAGCACAACGAGAGGCAAGGGGAGGAAGGAGCTCAGGGTTACGCCACTGCAGGAGGCCTCCAGAAGCACAGAAGCCAAAGCCTAATTCTGCCACAGGCTCCTGGAGAGGCGGGGGAAACTCCCACCTCCTCAGCGGCTGGTCAAGAAACGCCCCCGATGCCACCACTTCTAAAGCAGAGGCTTTAACACAGGCACTCCTGCCACGAGGCCACCGACAGTGTGGCCAGAGGAAGGGCCACTTGCAACGCCTCGCACATCCCAATGCCCGTGCTTTTCAGACTTCAGCGCTGCACTACTGCCCCACCATAAACCGAGGAGCAAAAGCAAGCCTCAAGCTAAAATGGGCAGAGCTGTGCAGGACGTGGGCTCCTCCAGCACACCCAGCTCAGCCTTTTAAGGAGAGCCGCCCTGGCTCCCTGGATGGGTGCTGCAGGGCAACGGCCCCTGCACCGCTACCCGCAACCTCCCAGGCCAGCCCCGCAATGCACACTGCCATTAAGCCGAGAACCGATTTAACTGATGTTCCTTTGCAAAACCCGCATCTAGTTCTATTTGTAGACAGCTCATCCTGCTACCTGCATGGACAACGACGAACTGAGTATGCTGTAGTCAGCCAGGAATGAGTAACACAGGCCGAACTGCTTCCCACAAGAAAGAGTGTGCAAGGAGCAGAACTATTAGAACCAACTCTCTATCTGCCTTTTGAAAAGAACGAGGATTTTTTTAATGTCATCAGGAAAGAAAACAGCTAGTGGAGAAGAAATATGTAACTGGCTGGAAGCAGTCCAAAGGCCCAAAGAAATTGCTGTAATACACTGCCCAGCCCATCCTAAAGACACTACAGAAATCAGTAAAGGAAATGCTTTAGCTGACGCCGCTGCAAAGGCTGCAGCCCATGAACCTCTGAGAGGCCGTGTGGTGGCACTTCCAAGGATGAACCAAAGTGAATGGCCAAATGTAATAGACCCCAGAACCATGTATTGAAAGGCCTGCTCCGTGGAAGAGAAGAAATAATAGGAATAGTGGGAAGCAAAACAAAGTGATGATGGAATATGGACAATTAGTGGAAAACCAATTCTACCAAAAAAAAAAAAAAAAAAAAAAAAAAAGAAGTAATTCCTATAGCAGGTGGTTTCACGAGAAAGCTCATGAGGGAGCAGCGGCGGTAGCTAAGCAGGTATAGACAGTAAGGGCCAGTGCAGGAATTTACACAGCCGCACAAAGAAGAAGCAATAGCTGCCCAGCCTGCCAAAAGTTCTCGAGCAGCAAACCAAGCTTGGAGGTAGGGGGACGACCGTGGGCCTGCTTCCCTTTTCAAAGGCTACCAATAGATTACGCGGATATGCCATCCACCGATGGGTGCAAACGCTTGTTAGTGATAGTAGATCAGTTGTCAGGCTGGGTAGAAGCTTTCCCGACAAGAAAGGACGATGCAGGAGGGGTAGTAAAGCCTTATTGAAAGAAATCATACGCAGGTATGGGGTTCCAGAAGCCATTGATTCAGACAGGGGCGCTCAATTTATGGCAGACATAGTCAATCAATTATATAAATCCCTAGGAACAGAGAGAAACCTCCCTACTCCCTACCACCCACAATCTTCAGGAGAGGTCTAATGTCCTGTCATTCTTTCGACGAAAGAATCGCAAAGGTATGCACACACAGTGGCCTAACATGGCCAGAAGCCCTAAACTTCGCTCTGTGGGACGTACGAAATGCTCCACAACAACCCGTAGGACTACCACCAGCAGAAATTCTCTGTGGGAGACCTTTAGGGACTTCTACTCCAGCTAAGAGCAGCCTGTTAGACGGAAATTTTGCTGTTAGACTGTACTTGTATATATTGGGAAAGGCTGTGTATGTATGAGAACCCTTTGTAGTCTTATATTCATAGTGGACATTGCTGTAAAGACAAGTAATCACTCAAATAGTTGCGTTGGTAACTTAGTTCTTCAGCTCCTGGTACGTCTTATCCATTGTTACAATCTAATTACACACTGAGTCAAGCGTGACTGCTTACCCCCATCGGAATGAATCTTACATTGGTGGAGAAACTACCGCAACGTGATGAGCTGCGTCAGCTGCTCGAATGCATCCGAAACAATGGACAAAAAGCTCTAATCGCCACTCATCATGATACAGAGGAGATACAGGACGTCTTGGAAAGGGTGAAGCAGGACGGAGCACATCATGGTTGGGAAACTCCTCTGGGATGATCACCAACTGCAACAGGGATTCATACTCACGTGTTGTACCCAGGAGTAGTTGTGTTAAGTTTAACCATGTTATGCCTATTACTTACGATCCTATTGTACATTAGATTATGGAAAGTGATGGTATGCCTTGACAGCCTTTGAGAACTCTTGTCTAAAGGATTAGCAGGGATGCTTACCAGAAACAAAGGGAGGACTGTTAAAGAATATTGAGCTGGAACTGTCTAGAGGTAACAGCTTAGCACAACTTATATAAACCTTGCTTAGCATGAGTAGCTAAATGTGCTGAAGCCTTAGGCTGCACTCAGATAACATGAGGAACTGTCAGCTAGTCCAGTAAGGAAGGGCGCCAGGGCCGGTGCAAGGTGGAAAGATAAGGAAGCTTACGAGGAAGCTAAGTCCATCAGCAGAAGCCGCCACAGTAAAGGTAAGGCAAATCAGGCTGCCTAGAGACAGCAGTGGGAGCCACCGAAGAACACGAAGCCCCCAGAGCCAGATATGGTGATTGGTCTGAAGCTTTGCATGGGGTGTGGGGAGCTTAGCTTGTGAGGGTATAATTGCCCAGGGATTTCTTTGTTTGGGGTGCCTCTTGGGAGGCAGTGAGCTCGAGCTGCAATTGCTGCACATGCATCATTAAATTGTATTGAATTTGCTCTGATTTGGCTCTGAACTTCTCAGCGGGAACCTAGGGTCAGACCCTGTTATGGTGGCTGGCGAGCATAATTTTCCATAGCACTGTGTGCTTTGAAGAACTGGGACACCTGTGGTTTAGTTAAGTGATGGCTTGTAGTCCTGGCAAGAAGGTATTGGCCTGGACGTGTCTCTCTGAGAGAGGGGTGAGTGTTGGTGGCCCTGGTGATGAGGGCAACATCACCTTTGGGAAGGGCAGGAAAGAGAAAGGAAGGGCAGGGAGCTGCCTCCATTTTTCCTGTCCTCTGGTAGGTTTGGGATTTGTGGGCTGTGGTGGAGCAGCAGAGCTGAGTCTGCCCAGCCGCCCCCCGGGTTTTCTAGCAGAAGCACTGACCCTGTCAAGGTGATGTTGAGTGATTCCCGAGTTGCAAAAGCTTGGGTGCAGGGTGTTGGGGACCAAGATTGAATGATGCTGTGTAGGACAGCAGAGGATCTCTAAGGCAGAAAGTAATGAAGTGGTAACTATGATTTGTGCCCAGAATGTGTGCACGTGAGTTGCCACTGATCATGTGTCTTCCTGCCTACGTGTCAGCAGCTGCGGTGGGCCTGTCCTGCTGGCCTGTCCTGCCCGCCTGCTAGGCATCAGAAGACACCTTACCCACCTATCACAAGATGCCACAATGCCAAGCAGATACTTGGAGGAGTGGCTGAGTTGATGGCTATATAACCTGCCACTGTGTTTTCAAGAAAGGCTTTTTGCACTACACTTCTTGAGGTCCGTGTCGTCGTATGCCACAAATGGCGCCCGAATCGGGATTCCAAAAACAGAAGCCTGAAAAATAGAGTCAAGGAACTTCCGAATGGAAGTACTGAAGAATGAAGCAGGAAAGACAGAACCAATAAATCCGGTGGCATAGCCCAGCTGAACGTCAGGACGGTTGATAGTTGAGCGCTCCCATCACCACCACGGAACGGCAGGTGAGCAGCTGGGAACTATGGGGCAATCTCTTACAAGGGATCAGAGAAGTTATATGGAAGTATTACAGAAAGTCTTAAAGACTCATGGGTTTCAGAATGTTGCCCAGCATTCGCTAATGACTCTGTTAGTGTGGACTCGGGATAATTGTCCCTGGTTCCCGCAGGAGGGAACGCTAAGCGTTGCGGTGTGGGAACAAATTGGGGACGAGCTGCGGCGGCAGAGGGATGATAAGGCGAAGAAACTTTTAGTGACTTGGCAACAGGTCTTTTCCGCCCTCCTCCGCTTGCAAGCAGTAAACGCGGCTGAACTTTTGCCCTACGCAGCAACGGCCGGTGAGAGCACCGTAAGGTCCTCGATAATACCCGGACCGGACTCCGAGTGTGACGACTCATTTAATTCAGGGTCGAATGATCTGGACCAGGAGGCGGACTTTCATCCACCCCCTACTACGCACTGCTGTGTCCAGCCCACGGCCCCTCCGGAACCACCCCCCGCCTGGCACCGCCCCCCTCCGGAACCACCCCCCGCCTGGCACCGCCCCCCGGGACCGCCCTCCCCTCAAGAGGCGGGGCTGCCCACGAACGCGGACCGCCCGCAGCCCCCCTCCGCCGTCCCGGCTGCCTGGGGAAGAGCTGTTGGCCCGACGCCAGCGCTAGCGCAGTGCTGTGGTGCGCTAGAGCTTTGCCGCCAGGAGGCGCTGCGAAGCGGAGACTCGGACATTCTCCACGCCCTCCCGGGGCGATAGCAGGCAGGGCAACCCACTGCATGGGAGCAGCTGCCTTATGAGGCGGTGAAAGGAGTCAGGAACTCGGTTGAGGATTACGGCCTCCAGTCAGCTTACACCATGAACTGATTTCAAGCTATCGCCGAGGGTTAACCTATGGGGACACTCCAACCTGGGATCCCGCCACCAGCAATGTTACCTGAATCATGGCCTCTTGTTGTTATTGATCGTAAGGGTTGTTTTTTCACTATACCGTTACATCCAGCAGATGCACCACGATTTGCATTTACGGTTCCAGCGATCAACAATCAGGAGTCTACACTTTGCTTTCACTGGACGGTATTGCCTCAGGGGATGCTAAGTAGTCCGACAATATGCCAAATGTTTGTGGCTCGAGCTATCCTCCCTATTCGCAGAGCATATCCCAGTGCTTTAATTTATCACTATGTGGATGATATTTTGATCTCCGCATCCTCGAGGGATGCTGTTCAAACGGTAGTCAAAGAGTTGCGGAAATCTTTTGAGTGCTAATGGTCTGTGTATAGCCGAGGAAAAGGTCCAAGTGCAAGCGCCTTGGAAGTATTTAGGGTGGAAAATTACAGACACGGCTATTCTGCCGCAGCCTTTGCGGCTAGCATCTGATATTAAAACCCTAAATGACTTGCAGAAACTACTTGGCACCATTAACTGGGTGCGACCTTATCTTGGCATTACCACACAGGATCTAGCCCCTCTCTTTGCTCTGCTAAAGGGAGAGTCAGACTTAGCATCATCCCGAACATTAACTCCTGAAGCACTGCACGCCCTACAACGGGTGTCCGCAGCTATTCAAAATCGACAGATTCATCGCATCTCTCCAATGTTTCCAGTTCGCCTGATTCTGATTTATAATGTCTTTCAACCTTACGCTCTCTTATGCCAATGGGTTTCAGGTGACATTGATCCCTTAAGAATTCTGGAGTGGGTGTTTCTAGCACATGCTTTCTCGAGGACCGTGACCACTGGGATAGAGATGATGGTGCTGCTTATTCAGAAAGGGCGCCATCGTTTGCAAAGCCTTTTGGCGCAAGATCCGGCTAGTATCTCTATCGCACTGGCCAAGCAGGACTTCAACTGCATGTCAAGGGTTCTACACAGATAGTGTTACCCATTATCCCTCGTTTGGAAGATTGAAGTATGTTCACGTCTCTGTAGATACCTTTTCCCATTACGCTGTCGCTACTGCCCATGTTGGGGAGAAGAGCCGTGATGTTTGTCATCACTGGCTTGCCTGTTTCGCCGTAATGGGGGTTCCTGCTCAAATTAAGACTGACAATGGTCCCGCATACACGGCACAACGAACACGGGCCTTTCTTCAAGCTTGGGGGGTCACTCATGTGACCAGAATTCCCCATTCCCCAGCTGGCCAGGCAATAGTGGAACGTACCCATCGTACCCTGAAAGAAAAGCTTGAGAAACAAAAAAGGGGAAATAGCCCTGGCGCTTCCCCACAAGAGCAACTCTGGAAGGCTCTGTATGTTCTTAACTTCTTAAACCGATATACGGACCAGAGTGCAGTTAATAAGCATCTCTCATGTCCTACAGGGCGAGAACAACCTCGAGATCGCTACAGGGACCTGGAGACAGGTCAGTGGAGTGAACCGGTGGATCTAATAACGTGGGGGAAAGGTTACGCTTGTGTTTCCACAGGTAACGGACTTCACTGGATACCTGTACGACTGATTCGACCTGTTGGTGTGTTCCTCGGGATGCCGGGTGAGGGCTGGGAGCCAGTTGAGATGAACCCATCTTGGGGTATTTGCGGCGGTGTTTGTCTGCCTTGTGCAGGATCACTGTTGATTTGCAGAGGCTTATTGCATTGATGAGATATAGACAGAATATAGGCTGATAAGATATAGATAGAATATAGGATAAGTTATAGATAGAATATAACTGCACTGATAAGTTATGGATAGAATATAAGTGCACTGATAAGTTGTGGATTAGACAGAATTAGAGTGGAAGCCTTTTAAGGGATAGGATTGGACGTTAGGCTTGGGGCATAAGTTAAGAAGGCACTGACGTGTGAATTGGTAATCTTGGTAAGATCTCTAATCCTTGTTATCTGTCTCCCCTACCTGACAAGCTTTGAGTTTAATAAATAAAAAGAGGGGATATGTTGGGGACCAAGATTGAGTGATGCTGTGTAGGACAGCAGAGGATCTCTAAGGCAGAAAGTAATGATCTGGTAACTATGAAGTTGCCAGTGATCATGTGTCTTCCTGCCTGTGTCAGCAGTCACGGTGTGCCTTCCTGCCTATGTGTCAGCAGCTGCGGTGGGCCTGTCCTGCTGGCCTGTCCTGCCCGCCTGCTAGGCATCAGAAGACACCTTACCCACCTATCACAAGATGCCACAATGCCAAGCAGATACTTGGAGGAGTGGCTGAGCTGGTGGCTATATAACCAGCCATTGTGTTTTCAATACAGGCTTTTTTGCACCATTCTTCTTGTGGTCCATGTCGTCGAATGCCACACTGCACGTTTTAGAAATGAAGCCTTTGACTTTTCATCAACTCAGCTTGGCTTCTTGTCCGCTAGCCACTGCCTCTGGTTTCTTCACACCGGCTCTCCTTGCACCTCCAAATTGGCAGAGCAGGCTTTGGACTCAGAGATGCCTTCCCACTGCGGATGTGAGAAGACAGGATCCCCTGGGTGAAAACACTTCTGAGGTCTCCCTTTCAGCTCCAGACCTTTCCTGTGGTCATAATCAAGATTTTAGTCTGAAGTCAGTCAAGACCTCAGCTGTGAAGTTCCTGTCAAAGAGGCATTTCTTTGGGGTTGGTGGGGGGTGCTTGGCTACACTTGCGTCTGCTGCCTTTCTTGGTTGGAGGTGCACTGAGTGGTTATGAGCTTGCTGACTCAGAGCTTGACATATCTATCATTTGCTTTGCAGAGTTCAATAACATCTGGACTTGTACATCCTATTACCTTAGTCTACAGCTCATGCTGTACCAGGTGGGACTTGCCTCCTGTTCCTCCCCTCATACCCTGGTGGTTTCAGTCCTCTTAATATCCCCATGTCATGCAGTGCCATGATTCTTTCTGTCCTTTGGAAGCCAGAAAATGCCCCAGAAGGACACTGTGGTTGACTAATGTGCCACAGACCAGCTTCCCTGTCAATTGAGATAAAAGTGGAAGTCCAAGCGCAGTTTCAGAAAGTGATGGACACTTTCTGGAGCTTCTCTAGTCCCTGCAGAGAGAGCAGAAAGGCCCTTAGGTCTCCTCTAGTCAATGGATAATTGCTCAGCTTTTACTACACCAAACAGTTCTTAGAGGGTGAAGAAGAAGAAGAGGAAAAACTCCAGACTCTGTAGGCCTTTGCCAAAGCTCTCCAAAGTGCCCAGGTCAGGTACAACCTCAGTCAGTTTTTCCATCACAAGAATGCTTCGTATTAGACTTTCTCTTTCTTTTCAGCCTGTCAGAATTGCTGGACTGGGGACATTTGCTGTTGTTAGAGAGCGAGTACAGAATAGAAAGAATGACCTGGTGGTTGTTGAGAGACCAGTGTTTCGTCTTTCGAGGGCTATTGCAAAGGCTTATGATCTCCCGTATGACAACAAAGATATTCCTGGTAAGAAGAAAAACCCCTTTGCTCACTCTTGCAGCTGTGTCTGGAGACCCATTACCCATTCCAAATTATCTATTTAACAGCTTCTCTTTGCTATTACTGTTATTATTGTTAATGAAGGAGCACTTGGTGACAGGGTTTCAGAGGGACAGGAGCAGGAGAGTGGCTTGCTGCCTCTGTGAGCAAGAAGACAATTTCCTTGGCATCATCTCACATGTCTCTGTCTCTATTGCAGATGCCAGAGATGAGGGATTCCGTCCTGTCAGGCACTGAGACTGTGGCTTCCCAGATCCGCTCTGGCAGTGTCATTGTCTTCCCACAGTGAGTATGTTGGGTTCAGCAGCCCCTGGCTGACCAAGCCAGGACCTTCTCAGCTTGCGTCTGGTTGTGCTGTCTTGCCAGGGCTTGTGAAGTCCTCTCAGGAAGTTATTCAGAACTAATCAGCAGTGGACCTCTATGATGCATCACGCAGTTTCTGGATATAGTCTAGAGTAATGCTGCATATTCTGCTCTCTTACCAGAAATTTTACATTAGCTCCCTAATATCTTTGTGACCAGATTATTAACACAAGGTGCAAAGCAAATATGGAGCTCTTATTCAAACTGGAGTCTTCTGGTTTCCAGGTATGAACTCCAGATTGTGCAGCCTGCCATCAAAGGACCTGCAGAGCTCACCGAAGAACAGGAGGAGGAGAAGGATGATAATGGCAACAAAAAAGGTAGTGGAAGGGTTGACACCTGGGTGGTGTTTGGACATTCTCCTCACTAATGGGACATTATAGCCAAGGCTACAATGCAAGGCATAGGCAACTTCATTTCATTTTGAAAGTTGGGAATTCCAATCCTGCTTTCTTGTTCACAAACATACAAGTATCTTTGGGCTGAACACACCAAAAGAGTGAACTTGCACACACGAGATCTGTAGAGAGATCCCAAAGTCTGTGCCCTTCATGGGAATTTCTCCCTCCTTCCCCGCAAGGCTCCATTTAGTCACCAGCATTTCTCAGCAAGGCCTCCCCCTGCTTTTCACAATATAGACAAGAGAAGCCAGTAGCACCAGAATTCCCCAGGGAATAACATTACCCTTTAGAAATTAAGAGTTGGACAACATCCAGTGTCAGGAAAGGCCTAAAACCTCATGGGAAACATGGCTCCAGGGGGATGGCTTGGTGCAGTTTCATCACATGTATGCACACCTGCCCATCATTCCTGTTAGAATGGGCACAAAGATGCTGTTTGAAGAGTTCTCTGCTTTCTTGCTTGCAGGGGCTCTTCCTGACAATCGCCTTCTCTCCAGAGAGAGGCATGCTCCACCCAAAAAGACTTCTATCCATAAGGAGGAAGACAAGATGCACAAAACCAGGGGAAAAGGGCTTCCTGACAGGTCAGACTTGGGGGAAAATGGATGTGGGGGACCCTGTGCTCTTATTCTTTTTAGGAATAAGAAGTTTCCTTCAGACACAATGTCTGGGCTAAGTCTGGCAGGCTATTACCATGTGGTACAGATGCTAAAGTTTCCTTGTTGGGTAATCAGAGCATTAATGCAACTGCCAGGAGGGATCTGTGGTATTAGAGCCTTGAAATAACAGACAGGAGCCTCCATTCCCATGACTCTGGCCTTCTTCTTGATCTACCAAGAGAAGGCCTAAACCTGGGCATCCTGAGCTTTCCTAGGGAGTGTTGTGCCACACCTGATGTTGCAGCTTGGGGTTATCTCTTTCTCTGTATTTGAAAGTACTTGGTCGAATGCAACCAATCTTCCTGCAGAGCTAGCTGCCTTCTGCTGCAGGGGCACACCTTGGGAGACCAAACTGGAAAACAAACTCGTCCTCTACTCATACAGATGCCTTCTATTCTACCTTTTTAGTCCACCACCACCAATCCAGTGGAGCTCAGTGAAGAAAGTGGAAGCCAAAAAGAAAGAAATCCCTCATGCTGGACCAAAACTTGTAAACTTTATTGCTGAAGCTATTAAGACAAAAGAGCAGGTATATAATAGGGAGTGATGCAATGTTTGCGTAGTAGTTTATTGTAGAAAAGCACGGTTGTACAGCCATTGACTCTGAAAAGATGTCGCAGTGTGTGCTCATTTGTACATTAAGTGACTTCTCCTGGAGTCTACTTTAAAAGATGGGGGTTACTGTATGTTTAGAATCTGCTCTTCACTTCTGTTGTCTCATGAAACACATTAGAACACCTTCCTTGCCACTATTCATAATGGAGTTCAAAATCAAAATGCCAGGCTTTTCTGGGATAGGAAATAGGAGTTTTTTAGATCATTGGTTAGTTCACACCTTGGTTGAGCCCACGATAATTCAGGAGCAAAACACAGCTGACAAAAAGGGGCAGAAAAGAGAGTGAGAAATCAATAATAATAATGAATATAAAAACAAAAGCAGATGAGACTGACATTGCTGCTGTTACATTTCTGTGGCCCTCCAGAGAAGAATCCTCCAGGTTAAGAAACGACACCAAAGAGGTCTCTGTGAACTTCAAGCTGTAGAAAGACAGGAGAAGAAAGAATGGCAGAAGAAAGAGAAAGACAGAAGGAAAGAAAAGGAAAAATTGGCACCACCGATCCCTGGGAGAGGAAACGATAAGCTACAGAGGGCCACGGTACAGGCAGCATTTTAAACTAGACAGGAAGAAAACATCTCTCTCCTACAGAGGAGCTTGAGATTTCAGGCTATTTCAAGTATTCCTGGAACTCTTACTGCAAAATGGCAGGAGTCTCATGAGAAAGGGTCAATTGGGCGATGCAGTGAAACCCTGGTCAGACTCCAGCATCCAACTCCTGGGGCAGGCGGAGGTCCTTCTTCTGGTTCCCCCTCTACTGCCACAGTATCCCGGCCAGAATTCACCCCTGGGATCTGTACGCTGGCAAACAGCCCTGTGTCTTTGCAGCATGCTTGTCTGAGATTCTCCCTTCCTTTGCAGAAACCCACTGTTTCTTGGGGCACCACGCAAATCCCTTCTGCCAGCATGAGGAGGAAGGTGACCAGCCCAGATCTCATAGAGGGAATGATGGGGAACTGGAAAGAGGATGGCGAATCATCCTCAGAGAAGGAGGGTGACAACTCGCTGGAGATACCCCCAAAAAGGTAAGTATGGAGCAAGTCGTGCCAAGGCCTGGGGCAGCTGAGTAGCACTGACCCATCTGCAGGGTCAAGGATCCAAATCCCTGATCCGTGGCTCTCCTCTGAGCTGTCAAGCCATGGGGAGACCTGGGGTCAGGAGCCCCCAACTCCAGGTGCCTTTCTGCAGCCCAAAGCAAATGCCTAAACCTCATGCTGTGGGCACCAGTGAGACTCTGTGTGCAGGGCCTGGGGAAGGTGAGAGGCAGGAAGGTTTCAGCCAGAGCGTGAGTGAGGGTTTCTTCCTGTTGTTCTAGGCCAATTTCCCCAGGGACAAGCCAGGCCCTGCTCGAGATAGTGCCGTGCATCCTGGGACAGGTTGACCGAAGTCGGAGGGGACACAGGCATGAAGAGAGGGATCGGGAAGATAAGCTGCAGTGGTAAATATATCCAGATATGGGTGGTGTTTCCCCTCAGGCAACGCCCTTGCTTCCACCCCCAGCAGCAGCAGGGGAAAGAAGGGCTGTTCCCAACACACACTTCCCCAGTAGAGCCACCTTCTGCTGCAGAGCGGGGTGCCCAGCCTGGGAGCAAAGGATGGCAATCTTCCCTGTGCTCCCACTAACTCCTCTTGCTGTGTGTCTGCAGTGAGCTGGCTGTTTTGAAGTGGAGAATGTGCAGGAAAAAGAAAAGCCAAGGCAATGACACTCCTGTGGCTGGACCCCAACCTGCACAAACTATTTGTGACAGTCCTGAGAGAGCAGGACAGGTCCATGATAGACAGTGATGTAATTCTTGTCTCATAATTCATTGTAGAAAAGCACAGTTATATGGCTACAGAGTCTGAAATAGCTAATCTGTACTCATTTGAACATTAAGTGATTTCTTCTGGAGCTTCCTTTAAACCACGTATCTTCAGTTGTTTGTCTTTTTGGAGTGTGTTCTTTGCTCCCGTCATCTTATGCAACATATCAGACCATCTTCCTTGGCACCATTCTTCATGGAGATAAAAAGGCACTGTTCATAATGCAAATAAAAATGCCAGGCTTTTCTAGGGTAGGAAATAATTTCTATTCAGATCATTGTTCAGTTTGTGCTTTGGTTGTGCCTGTTATAACTGAGGAGCAGACATGGCTGATAGAAAGGCTAAAGACAAGGGGCAGAAGAGAGGGTGAGAACTAAAAAAATCCCACAAAGCACAGATGAGACTCCCACTGCTACTGTTGCATTTCTGTGACCCTTCAGGAATTCTACTCTCTGCCTGTGAGGAAAGATCAAAGTAAACACTGGGAAGCCTTACGTAAGAAGTACCTGAAGACAGCAAGGACAAGGTCGCCTTCATCAACAGCAAGAAGGGAAAGGGAACATGTGTGGAAGGCCCAGGTACCAGAAACCTTGTGAAACACTCAGTAAAATAGCATTTCTCTCCTCCAGAAGAGCTGAGCTTTGAAGGTCTCCAAGTCAGCATGGCATCATTGCTGCAAAATTGCAGGGCAGGTGACTCCTATCTGTCATGCTTGCCTGCTTATTACTGTAAGGGAGATGTAGTTAGAAAAAGCCAAAGGGCAAAGCCAGCAATCTGCCATGGTGAGCACATACACTGATCATCCCTCCCCCGAACTCAGACAAGCTCTGTTTCAGGTATCTGCACTTGCATTTGGACACATCTGTTCACAGTCCAATGACCTGAGCCATATCTAGACTACCTATAAGGCAGCTAGTTCTTTTATTTAGTCTTCACTGCATTGGAATGATCAGGAACATTATTCGTAATAGGAAGGCACATTTTCTGGAAGTTTAGTTTTTAACCGAAGCACTAGGATTTCCTTCCAAGCATGCTGACATTAAAAAAAGTTCTGCTTGTCTCAATGCACAAGGGATGAAGTCTTTAACTTCACTGGACAAAAAGATTTGAGAAGGAGTGTTGTAAACATGCCTTTGCAGCACTACAGGCCTTCAGCGCTGATCAGTGGTATGGCCTCTGCCCACACTTCCATCTAAACTGCATGCTACTTTTTGCCCCTGCATGGTGGTAGAAACTGTATCTGTTGAGATATTATGGCTAGGTGCTGGATGAAATGGAAAGTAAAAAAGAGTTCTGCAAAACTGTGAGGGCTTTTGATTAGAAATTCCTTTAAAAAACACAAACCCACCACCAACAAAAAACAAAATCCCAACTCCTGGGGCAGGCGGAGGTCCTTCTTCTGGTTCCCCCTCTACTGCCACAGTATCCCGGCCAGAATTCACCCCTGGGATCTGTACGCTAGCAAACAGCCCTGTGTCTTTGCAGCATGCTTGTCTGAGATTCTCCCTTCCTTTGCAGAAACCCACTGTTTCTTGGGGCACCACGCAAATCCCTTCTGCCAGCATGAGGAGGAAGGTGACCAGCCCAGATCTCATAGAGGGAATGATGGGGAACTGGAAAGAGGATGGCGAATCATCCTCAGAGAAGGAGGGTGACAACTCACTGGAGATACCCCCAAAAAGGTAAGTATGGAGCAAGTCGTGCCAAGGCCTGGGGCAGCTGAGTAGCACTGACCCATCTGCAGGGTCAAGGATCCAAATCCCTGATCCGTGGCTCTCCTCTGAGCTGTCAAGCCATGGGGAGACCTGGGGTCAGGAGCCCCCAACTCCAGGTGCCTTTCTGCAGCCCAAAGCAAATGCCTAAACCTCATGCTGTGGGCACCAGTGAGACTCTGTGTGCAGGGCCTGGGGAAGGTGAGAGGCAGGAAGGTTTCAACCAGAGCATGAGAGAGGGTTTCTCCCTGCTTTTGCAGGCACATTTCTCCTAGGAAAACGCAGGCATTGCTCGCAGCAGTGACATCTCTGGTGGAGAAGGTCACGCAGGGACAGACAAGAGAGATCAGTAGACAGAGGGATCATGAAGAGGAGGCTCAAGTGAATAAAGAGCTATCTGCTGCAATGGGGTGTCCCTCTCTCCTTCCACTTCCAGCAGCACCTAGAGGGACTTCTCCTGGCACCTCCCGTGGGAGGGACAGCAGCACACTTCTGAGTCTGTGGCCTTGGTCAGACAGTCCTTAACTGAAGGGGAAGTTGCTGATGACTCAGAATAAGATTTCCGCTTTGGACATAGGTGGCTGAAGACATAAGGATTTGCCCAACGTTCGGCTCTCCATTTTCAGACTGGCAAGCCTGTCCTACCCTCTCAGAGTACAGACACCAAGACCCTTTGCCCTGGGGGTTGATACCTATTCACTCCATCGCAGGTACTGCCTGACTCAGTTCCCACTTGACTCAGCCCCCGACTGATTAGTTGCACTGGGGACTTCTCACTGGCTTGGGCAGGAGTGCCTGTGCCGTATCACAGAGACCACTGAAATGCTGCTCAAAGCGGCTCCATTAATACCTGGCCTGCATTAGGCCTGCTGTATTTCCTTGCTTTCTTTCTGTACCTAAAACTGAACTTCTTTTCACTTCTCAGGGCTAGAGAGCCAGTCCAGCACAATGTGAACCAGCAACTGCCAGCTGTGCTGCCAAAGCGTTCTTGTGTTGAATAAAACCAAATCTCCAAATTGTTGTGCATCTGTCCTTGGCAAGGTGTGCATTGCTCTGCACTGAGCAATATGCGAGCTTTGCAGGGTCAGGAAAAGGACAGCTCAGAGACAGGGAATGTGTTTCAGTCCCTGCTCTGGGGGCAGTTTAAAGGGTCGTTACATAATTCTTCTGCTGGAGCCACATTCTTCGTGGTTTAGGGAAACTCCCTCTCTTTCCTGCTCCTTTGCCCCAGAGAGGGGAGGAGTCGAGAGCTGCAACTGCAGTAGTGCAGGAGGGACTGTGAGGTTGGCATGAAGAGTGTGTGCGTGGAGGTTTCTTCTCCCCATACCTTCCTCAGCAACTGAGCTCAAGGCGGAGCGGTGTCACTCGAGCTTGTGCAGGATGGGGCTTTCAGACCCAATGAAAAGGGTCTCTCCTCATGGCCTGTTCTGTGCCCCAGGAGAGAGCTAGAAGAAACATGAGCTTCTAATGGGAGTCAAGGCAATACAGATTGCCCTGCTCGGGGGCTAAAGTCCAGCTTCAGGAAGATAACCCAGGCTTGGAAAGGCTCTGGCCTCAAATAGCATGTCTTGTTTGACTGCAGCATCTACTTTGTCCCTAACATGGCAGTCCTCGTGTAGCATCACATGGCAAAGTGTGGACATAGCTTTCCACAGCCTTATGGGTTCCCTTTTCTGGACAGCCAGCTGTGGAGCCTCCTCTGCTTGCCGCAATGCCTCTCTGCCTTGGGAGCGAAACAGAGGAACTGAGGGTGCCTCAGACTAACACCATGGAGTGCTGAGGAACACAAACATACCACTACCATAGGGAAGCTGCTTAACTAAATCAGCAGGTGTGTTACTGACACCACTGATCTGCAACTTCTCTGTGTTTGAAAGATGACGGAGCATCACTGGTATTCATCCTAGAAAGAGGTAAACTTAAGATTCGTGCAAGGCCAATAAACCTGCTGTTTTCATTCATCACCTGCCCAGCGTGCCGGGAGATGGTCTAGACAGTCAGAACAACAATCTAGAGGTAGAGATGGACATTACCAAACCGGATATACCTTTCACCATCAAATCATGCAGTGAAAGATCAGCTAACTTGTCAGCACTAACATCAGGAGCAATATGGATTTCCAGGTGGCAAGTGAGCTTAGTAGAACTCCCAAGGGGTAGGAGTGCACTACAGGCAGACTTGAGCGGCTGATTCCTGAGCAACAACCAGAAAAGTCCTGTCACACTCCATCTCTCAGCCATGCAGAACTGAAGACAGAGAGGTAAGCAGGGTCCTCACATGTTTCTCCCCATGCTTTGATGTAAGCATCAACATTTAATAGGCTTAAAAGTTCACCTGGTAACAGTACCCGTGTGGCCGTGTGCACGTTCTTGCTACAGATGAAATGGTAGGCAATGATGGAGAATACATAGGAACAGAAGAAAATGATGGGAAAAGAATGATAGGGAATATACTGGGAATAGGCAGGAATGATGGAGAAATCAGAGAGTAGAAATTATGGGGAAAAGAAGGCAATGATAGGGAACAGATGGCATAATAGGGAATGGCAGTGAATAGATGGGGAATAGAGACAGAAGTGCATCTGCTTAAAGCAAAGATAGACTTTATTTTGCTATTCCATGCCCCCCACCAACAGGCTGTTCAACATCTGTAAACAATAAATAGATGTGCTCTCAAAGTGTTTAATGACCCTCAGTCTTACTTAAAACATAAAAAACTATGGCACAAAAGAGCAGGCTGAAAGAAAGACAATTCTAAATCCACTACTCTGTCTTTCTGGTTCTCACTCTACAGAGATGGCACATGTTTGTTCATTTTCTTCTCTAGATTATTAAGCCCCAACAAAAAACCCTTTAAAGAAATAAGAATTTTAAAATCAAAATACCAAGAATCACCATCCTGAAGCAACTGCTCCTTCCCTACCCACTCCTGTTCCCTATAACTTCCCTTCAAAGCAACAAATCCAAAGCAAGCGAGAATCCCTTGATACGGCACATGGCACTCAATAAGAGATTTCTGTGGGGCAGGAACTGTTTATCATGGAAAGTTCTCAAGTAGGTTAATAGCAAACTCTCTGCACGAGAAGGCAATGACAAGGACATTATTTCTGAATCTTTCTGTATGAATCTGTTTGAATCTTTTCTATAGCAAAATATTGACCTGAGTAACTTTTTTCTAACTCCAAATCTCCGTTCCCCACCCTCCCCCCAAGAAGAGCTTTAACGCTCCTCTCTGTTTTGCTTTTGCATGCAAGGTTTCTGTGGAGCTGGTTGTGGTAATCATATAACCACAGAATCACAGAATTGTTGAGGTTGGAAGGACCCTCTAGGAGTCTGTAGTCCATCCCCCTGACTCAAAGCAGGGTCAGCGAGAGCTCAGGACCTTGTCCAGTTGGGCTTTGAATATCTCCAGGAATGGAGACTCCATGGCCTCTCTGGGCAACCTCTTCCCATGTTTGATCACCCTCACAGGAAAAAAAGATTTTTATTATGTTCAAGTGGAATTTCCTGTCTTTCAATTCCTGCCCATTGCTTCTTGTCCTGCCACTGGGTGCCACGGAGAAGAGTGAGGCTCCAGCTTGTTTACTCCCTCCCATCAGGTATTTATACACATTGATAAGATCCCCCTGGGCCTTCTCAGAGCTAAACAATCCCAGATCTCTCAGCCTCTCCTTGCACGAGAGATGCTCCAGTTCCTTAATCCTCTTTGTGGTCCTTCGCTGGGCTTGCTCCAGTAGCTCCATGTCTGTCTTGTACTGTGGAGCCCAGAACTGGACACAGCACTTCAGATGTGGTCTGACCTGTGCTGAATAGAGGGGAAGGATCACCTCCATTGGCCTGCTGGCAACGCTCTTTCTAATGCTGCCCACGATGCTGTTGGCCTGCTTTGCTGCAAAGGCACATTGCTGGTCATGTTCAGCTTGTTGTCCACCAGGACCCTCAAGTCATTTTCTGCAAAGTTGCTCTTCAGCAGGTTGGCCCCCAGCATGTACTGGACTTCTGGACTCCTCTTCTCTCCAGGGCTGCATCCCATGGGTTTCTTCCAAGCAGGGCCCTGAACAGGCCAGAGTCTGCACTCCTGAAGCCTAGGGTTGTGATCCTGCTTTTTGCCTTGCTCCTTCCTTGCAGGATCCTGAACTCCATCATCCTGTGGTTGCTGTTGCCAAGGCTGCCCACAGCTTCCACATCTCTGACCAGTCCTGCCTTGTTTGTAAGTACAAGGTCTAGCAGACTGCCTCTCCTCGCTGGCTCCTCAATCACCTGAGTCAGGAAGTTGTCACTGATGCACTCCAGGAACCTCTTGGCTTGCTTGTGCCCTGCTGTGTTGTTCCTGCGGCAGATATCAGGGTAGTTAAAGTCCCCCATGAGGACCAGGGCCGGTGAACATGAGGCTTCTTCCAGTTTTCTGAAGAAGGCTTCATCTGCTCCACAGAATCACAGAATGATAGAGGTTGGAAGGCACCTCTGGAGATCATCTAGTCCAACACCCCCCCCTCGCCCGCTCAAGCAGGGTCACCTACAGCACGTTACCCAGGACCCTGTCCACACAGCTTTTGAACATCTCCAAGGATGGGGAATTCACAGCCTTTCTGGGCTACCTGTTCCAGTGCTCAGTCACCCTCACAGGAAAGAAGTTTCTCCTTATGTCCTGACGGAACTTCCTGTGTTTCCATTTGTGCCTGTTGACTCTTGTCCTATCACTGGACACCACTGAAAAGAGTCTGGTCCCACCCTCCTGACACCCTCCCTTCAGATATTTAAACACATTCATAAGATTCCCCCTCTGTCTTCTCTTCTCCAGGCTCAACAGGCACAGCTCTCTCAGCCTTTCTTCCTATAAGACACGCTCTAGTCCCTTCACCATCTTAGTAGCCCTTCGTTGCGCTTGCTCCAGTAGCTCCATGTCTCTCTTGTATTGGAGAGCCCAGAACTGGATACGGTACTCCAGATGCAGCCTCACCAGCGCTGAGTAGAGGGGGAGGGTTACCTCCCTCCACCTGCAGGCAATGCTCTTCCTAATGCAGACCATGATGCTGTTGGCCTCTTTTTCTGCAAAGGCACACTGCTGGCTCTTGTTCCACTTGCTGTCCACCAGGAACTGCCAGGTCCTTCTCTGCAGAGCTGCTTTGCAGCACATCAGGCCCCAGCCTCTACTGGTGCCTGGGGTTATTCCTCCCCAGGGGCAGGACTCTGCATTTCCCTTTGTTGGACGTCATGAGGTTCCCCTCTGCCCATCTGTCCAGCCTCTCGAGGTCCCTCTGAATGGCAGCGCAGCCCTCTGGTGTATCATCCTCTCCTCTCCATCATCAGCAAAGTTGCTGAGGGTGCCCTCTGTCCCTTCATCCAGGTCTCTGATGACTAAGTTGAACAGGATTGGAGCCAGTATTGACCCCTGGGGGAACACCACTAGCTACAGGGCTCCAGCTAGACTTTGCGACACTCATCACAACCCTCTGAGCTCTGCCTTTCAGCCAGCTTTCAGTCCACCTCACTGTGCTCATCTCACCCCTACTGCATCAGCTTGCCTAGAGGATGTTACGAGAGACAGTATCCAAAGCCTTCCTGAAGTCAAGGGAGACGACATCCCCTGCTCTGCCCTCATCTCCCCAGCCAGTCATTCCATCACAGAAGGCCATCAGATTGGCTAAGCATGCTTTCCCCTTGTGAACTGGCATCCCCTTGTGCTGACATCTCCCAATCACCTTCTTGTCCTTCATATGCTTGGAGATGGTATCCACAATGAGCTGCTCCATCACCTTCCCAGGGATCATGTTGGGTCCCTGGGCCCTCCTTCTTGCCCTTTTTGAAGATTGGAGTGACATTTGCTTTCTTCCAGTCCTCAGGTACCTCTCTTGCTCTCCATGTCCTTTCAAAGATGGTTGAGAGTGGCCTTGCAATGACATTGGCCAGCTCCCTCAGCACTCATGGGTGAATCCCATCAAGGCCCATGGACCTGTGGATGTCAAGTTTGGTTAAATGATCTCTAACCTGAGCCTCCTTATCCAAGTCTTCCTTTCTCCAGACTTTCTCCCTTGTCTCCAGGGTTTGGGATTCCTCAGGGCTGGTCTTAGCAGTGAAGACTGAAGCAAGAAATACATTCAGTATCTTTGCCTTCTCTCTGCTTCTTCCTGATCAGGTGGTCTGTAGCAGACACTCACAACAACATTGCCTATATTGGTCTGCCCATTAATCCTGACCCATAAGCTCTCAGCTGGCTCATCTCCCTTCTGTAGGCAGGGCTTCATGCATTCCAGTTGTCGTCTCACATAGAGGGCAACTCCCTCCCCTCACTTTCCCAGCCTGTCCTTCCTAAACAGCCTGTATTCATCCATTGTAGCGCTCTAGTTGTATGAGCTATCCCACCACGTCCTGATGATCCCAATGAGAACATAGCCCTGTAACTGCATGCACACCTAATTCCTCCTGTTTGTTCCTTATGCTGCATGCATTAGTGTAAAGTTCCTTCTGAGAGGCACTCAGTTCAACCTACTTCCCAGGAAAAGGATAAGAGCTTCCCCCGCAATGCTGTCCTTTTTGTACTTTCTTACTTATGTGTGTGCACTTGGGGTGAACCTCATTCTGCCCTGTTCTGTTAATTTTGAGGATTCTCATCTACACCACCCTGCAGCTTTTGCTTGCCAACCCAGTCCAGCACTTTCCCACTTGACTGTGGGTTGTCATCTCCCTCCCCCATCTTTCCTAGTTTTCTCACCAGGTTGGTCAGTCTGTTGGCAAAAATGAAAAACATCTTTGCAGGTGGATTCCATCTCGTCTTATCAGTCCTCAATTCTCAAAAAGGGTCCTGTGGTTTCAAAGCCAAATCCCTGTCATCAACACAGCTGCATAACCAGGTGCTGAATGTCAGGATCCATCCACTCTTCCTTAAGCCTCTTCCCTTCACTAGTAGTATCAAGGAGAAAACCACCTAGCCCCCCATGACCTCACTCCTCCCCCCCCCCAGAGCCATGTAGTCACTCTTGGTACATTCAAAGACTCCTGATAGGATCATCAGTTTGCATGTGAATGAGCAGAAAGGGGTAATAGTCCAAGGACTGGACAAGCCTCAGCAACCTCTCTACAGCATCCCAGATCTGAGCCCCCAGCAAGCAGCGAACCTCCCTAGACAGCAAGTCTGTTTTGCAGATGGGCCCTCCGTCCCCCACGGGAGGGAATATATGTAATGAAGTTCAATTATGGGCCATACTGGTTTAAAAATAAATATACATTGCATTAGACCAGTAAAACCAATGGGGAGTTTGATACATTTTTAATAGTAAATATATCTACTTAATACCTAACTTGTATGTACCCCCCATTCCCAGGTTGGTTTCAATGAATCTAGTAGAATTACCTGTCCTTTAGCTCATATGTAGCATCTTGGAAAGACTTTGGCTTTAGTTTCTCAAAACTTGTCAGATTAGGTCATTTTTAACCTCACTAGAAGTGGAGTACAAGGCAGAATGTATACAATCCTATAAAAATGTTGCCCATACAATAGTAGGTGTGACTTGAAACAAGTTAGTCATCCTTCCTGTGATGCTGTCTTCCACCCTTCCTAACTTTACTTTTTCTTCTCTTTCGCCTTTCATCTTTCTCTTCTTTTTTCCCCCTTTTTGCCAATGGCATCCTTTTTGCATGCCGCACTGCTTGCATCCAGAGGTGCTTGACCTCTACTCTTCTCTGCAAAATAAACCACCATATTTGTGTAGGTGACCTTTGTTTTCCTAGGAACAATAAACTAGATATAGGTACAAGACTTAAAATGTTCCTATTGTGGCTCAGTTTATCAAGTGTGATGTCAACAGACAGACCAACTCTATCTTGGACAGCAGTGGCTACCTACTTACCTACCTATAACTTCCTAGACAACAATGACCACATACAGGAGTGTAAGGGATACTTGTTTCTTCTTGTAAATACATTTAAGAGTGTCTTAATACTGTGGTTAAAGCTGACTATTAGTTACTTCAGGACTCAATTAACCATTGAGAGTTTTTCTCCTAGGGCACAAAATAAATGCTAATTACACTGCCATCAAGTCAAAAGGAAGAGGACGAGGGAGAAAAAGTAAAGAGAAAAGAGAAAGGAACTGAAAAGGAAAGGTCCTGAAAAGGTGGGGTGAGGGGAAGTTCAGAGGTTCTCAGAGTAACAGACTGAACTGCTCAAACTGATCTGAGTTGGGGAATTTCAGGTCATTTTCGATGAAAGACAACCATGGGAGAGGAAAAAGAAATAAAACAACCCCCACACCTCCCCTAAAAATCCCTGGCACCTTAAAATTAAAAAAGAAGGAAGACACTGGTTAAAAAGAAAAGTTTATTACCAAGAAAAAATCTTGGTACATGAACACACTCACACTTGTTCCACGAATTCTGAAAAATGTTTCCTAGCTGTACTGCTGACTTTATGCTGAAAAACGGACTTAAATTGTACATTACATAACAGTGCCCTGACGGTTCGGTCACAGAGCTTCTGTACTGCTCCACTGAATGCAACACAACAGGCATATGCACAGCTTCAAGAGGACGACACAACTGTGCTTGAAAGGGTGTCACCCAGAACTGCCAAAAACCAGGAACTAAGGAGGAGCAGTGAGAAGACTGAAGAGAGACAGTAAGGCCTCTTAAATTTACTGCTATGCCTTCTGAATAGATACAGGGCATAAAAGATGCCAAGAACAGATTCAGCAGTTTAAAAAAATGTTTCACAGATTATCTGGATAACCTTCTGATGGTACTTATATAATACATACCTTGGGGTTAATTAAAAAAAGAGCTTTTAGAGCTCTGTTTTTGCTTAGAAGCAGCTCTAGAAACAGTTGTTTCTCACTCCATTTATCTCCAACAGCTTTACAGGAGCTGCAGTGGAAGTTCCCAAGAAACTGGACCTCTATTAAAGGCCCTCCACACAGATTTTTTTTTTAATCAAGTAAACATTTGGTTAATACAGGAATAACCATGTGCCTTTACTAGTCATGATATAAATCCCTAGTCTAAATAAGCTTGCGTATTCTGCCAGCTGTAATCATTGCAGAAACTTAACACAGCTTTTGGACAGATAACAGATCAGAAATCTAATCTGTCATCCCCACACCAAATGAAACATATTAATTGACCTTCCCTCAAGCTCAGACTGTCTTGGCCATAGATTTAGATACTAGATCATCTTGAGCAGCAATAAAACAATATGGAAAGACACTGTGGAATACACAGTAGACAAGATATTATGAACAATTAAAAGGGATTATACACTTCTACAGAAATACATGCATTAGTGTGAGAAAGCTGCTGAAGAGGCGGGGGAATTACTTAACATATTTACCAAAAAACCCCAGTAGTTGGAGAATACTTTATACAGGTCAGAAATTTACAAAGATTTAATACTTATATATTAAAAGAGTAAAAATAAGAATCTGATCTTTATAAACTATTCTGTGGGTTTTCAGGTTTGTTTGATCATTTTTTCTTCAACAAAGGAGCCTGACAGCATTTCAGGGCTCTGTTGTTAGCACTGTTTAGCTGGAATGACTTGACCAGCTTTCTGAGCTTTGACACTTAGGAAAAAACCCACAACCAAAACATTATAGGGCATTTAAACAGTGTTGGAAGGATCTTCTGGATGTTATTTTTGATGCGAAAAGTAGAGGTAAAGAGTACACTAGCAAGTTCTTGCAGTCCCTGCTCTCTGGAAAAGTCTTTTTTAACTGATGGACTGGAAGTGGTCTATCCACCACTAAAGTCTATCTACCAAACCAGTGTGTAGTGTGTAGCTGCTATACTTCACAGTATATTCAGGACTGTTTTTCTACATCTCCTTCAAAATACTTTCAAAAACATATTAAGTCTGCTGACAGAGATGGTTCCAGTGTGTAGCATCTAGGTCACCATTTCAAGTGTCCCCAGGCTGACAGAAGGCCAAAACTATCAATCTGTTACTCTGTGATATGATAATGACCATTCGCACTTCACAGATACAACATGTCTAAACTGGGCCTGTCCTTTCTATCTCCTTCCATTCCTTCTATCGCCTTTCTGTATGCTTTTCTGTCTTTCTGCTCCCTTAGGTGTTCAATTTCTTTCTAGTCCCTGCATTGTGTATCATTCTCTTCTACTCCCCGTCATTCCCATCTATTCAGAACTATTCCTCATAATTTCTTTCTATTCCTAGCTATTCCTTACTATACCCCCTTCTATTCTGCATCTATTCCCTGCAATTTCCTATTATTCCATCTGTTCCCCATCATTTCTACTCCCTAATTTCCCCCATCATTCCCATCTATTCCCAGTATATTCCCTATCATTCTCTATTTCCCATTATTTCCTTCTCTTCCCACGTATTCTCCACCATTGCCTTCCATCTGTAGCAAGAATGTGCACATGGGCTGTATAGTTATCATTAGCCAGTGAACTTTTAACTGTGTTATTTTGGTGCATCCCTTGCAGCCAAGGACGCCCCTGTTTTGCATAACTGGTCACCAGATGGTCTGGCAGGGTTCATATGCTTGGAGATGGTGTCCAAGAGAAGCTGCTCCAACAAAACAGTTCAAACAGCCCATCATAACATTTTTTAAGAACAAAAGCTTTCCATTAATTTTAAATAATCATTTTCTTCAATGTCAGTTTTCTTTTTTCTTTTTTCTTTTTTCTTTTTCTTTTTTTTTTTTTTTTTTTTGTTCATGTAAACAAAAGTGAGGAACTAGAACTCCAGAAAACAGGAAGAGTTTTGAAGAGGAAGATATGGATGGCAGCTGTTAACAGTCACAATTCAGCAGTGAAGACTCAACACCTCACTCACCCAAGCTCTAACTACTGAGTTGCTCAGATGTTCAAAAGCAAAAGGGAAGGACAATGCCATTTAAGCAGTAAGTGCTTCTGCCAGGCTCTATCTTTAGAAGCTCAGTCTTTCATTTTGGTTTCAAGAAAATAAATAGCATGACTTGAAATACACACATCAAGGATTCTTTCATCTGTCAGTAGTTCCAGAATGGATTAACCATTGAAAACAATTTGACTAAGGAACACCTTGTGAGCAAAGACATTTTCACTGGAAGGTATGTATATATTGATTTCATTAGTCAAACAAGCTCAAATGCCTCATTGGTCTAGGAGTTTTATCAGATATCTGATCCTTTCATATTTTAGGAAAATTCCTAATCTTTTCTCAAGTCAAATCTTTTAACATAAATAAGCAATATATTGCCATTAAAGTGGTAAAATCTCTGCTGTTTGTGGGTTGGGCTATAATTTATCAGATCCGACCTGTGCCCTTCAGCTTTATTTGCTGCTTCTGCAGCATCTATCAAGGCACATTCTGCTCCGAACATGTTTTTTTATTATCACTTCATTATTCTTCTCTATCACTTTGAGGATGATGCAAAAATTAAGCTGAGTGGAGTAGCTGCTACTTTGTCTCCATTCCAGTGTCCTGCTTTGACTGGCCCATGATGGTTGCTTAGAGAAGTCAGCATGCCTGTCAGGGTGCAGGACAGTCAGCAACACACTGTGTGCTTAAAGACAGAGTCTGACTGAACTCAAGCTGGTTGGTTACCCTTCTGTGGCATGCACCGTGCCGTTTTCCCAGAAGCCTCTACCATTCCCCCAGATCATTTTTATTGTTTTCTAGTGGTTCCGATTCACAGTCTTCAGGACTTCCCTTTCTAAGTCTGTTCCCATTTCCATCCCAAACATATGAAAAAATAGTAGTAAAAACAGAGTGTTCTGTATACACGTGTTGCAGTTCTCATACATCAAATGCTGTAAAAGCAGAAGTGTGTAAGTGGGTGAAAGGTAGCTTCCAGAAAAGAGTGAAACTCAAAAGCTTTAATTATATGCAGGAGTGTAACAAAACTTTATGAAAGGAACAGGAAGAAGAAAAAGCACTTGATTAAGGCGCAAGGGAAATCTCCCGTTATTAAGAACAGTTTCATTTATTCCCATATAATCTGGGAAGTACACCACTGATATCTTATCTTGGGAAAACCGCTAGAAGATGTTTAGAACCCATACTGATAAGCATGTATGCTTCATATAAATCATCTCCAGTTGGACAGGCCTCACTCCCTTCACAGGTTTTACAAGTACCCAGATTTAAAAGACCCATCCTGGACCGACTTTTTAGTGGCTGGACAGCCACTAAAAGACAGATCAGCCTCAGAATGGCAGCAGTTCCTTATTTATCTTCACATTTCAGATTCCTCATTGTGGCTCATATGCGAGCATCTCATATGGTGACAGCACTTTAATTTCTTGTATAAATCCACTATGCCAGTCTTCTACTGCTGTGTAGTGTGTGCATGTGTATAACGTGTATAATGTCCTTTTTTTTGTCAATGACAAATGCTGCAGTTTACCTGAACCACAGTAGGGTGGTATCAATGATTCAATGCACAAAGGTCAGAAATCTCGTAGATTTCTATTCTAATATGCAGATAGAGGTAAAGTTTGTACTGAAAGCCCCGTTCCTCCTAGCTTGTTAGATGTATTGAGGTTCTTCAGCTTGGAAAGTTGTATATTTATGATTTCAGTAATGAACATTAGTCTTCAGGAGCATCTTCCTTTTGTTCTGTGCTCACCTGAAAGATTCTTCTCTCTTGAAACTGACTGTAATGACACATTAGTAGCTCTCTTAAAGCTGATGGTTTTACAGACACAGCTATTCAAGGGAATAACTGAATTTTTTTTGTTTAAATTGTAACCAAAACACATTTTACTGAGCCATTACAAGGAAGACATTCCAGCTCAGTAAAACATGCACAAACAACTGTACACACATACTAGTGACTGTCAGACCTACCCAGCAATCCCGAACACTCATGCCTATGCCGCTCCTTCCAGGATTTCCTTCTGCAAGCTTCACTGCAAGTGAAGATTTCATGGCAATGAATGCAAGATGTCAGCTGAACACCAACAGAACGTCCGCACTGATAGCAGTATTTAAAAAACGGCGTCCTAGAACAAAGGCAGTTATAAAAAAAAAGCACAATATTGTTTGTTTGAAGTTTTTTCTTAGTCTGACAACGTTTGTTCATCACAGTAAAATTATATCAAAATGGCTCACAATATAGAAATATAAATGTCGTAATATTCACGGATAAAGAAACAGGAGACCCTGCAGCTTATCCTAGGAGTATTTGGGGACCGGGCTGCACACCAGCCCCTAGAAAAGTCAAACGTCCTAGTGAGGAACACTCCCAAGCCTTTACCAAATCAACATCTGCATCCTAGTGCATGGTGTGCTTCAGTTTGCTCGTAACAACCGAGTCTGGAGGTATTCACTTTCAAACTGGCAGGCAGGGCAGACAATATGCGGCCAGAAATAAAGCCAAGCAGGCAGACTTAAAAAAACTGACAGAACCTACTGGAATATTGCAGAGGCAAACAGGGCTACAGCCAGGTCCCTGCAACACAGCAAAGCTGGAAGAAGCAGCAAAGAGTGCTTAGGCAAAGATTTTCAGTGGGACTGGGAAGTAGAATGTTACTAAGTGCAAATTGGCCTATGTACCTATATCCTTTTCAGAGCATTTAAGAATCCCTTACAGCACCGATTTCCCTAATGTGGTCTGAGCCAAATTGTTCTGCACTTATGAAATTTGACCACAACATAAAGCCAAAGGTGATTTCATGCAATAGATTCATTCATGTGTTAGTATAATTTTAAAGAGCTAAGAGGCATCAGAGGCAACACTGGATGCATTACACTTAACACCAAATCAGATTTTGTAGCATTCTAGTCATGTGACATGGATTCCATTAAATGCCTTGCTAAGGGAGGTAGCAGGCAATGACCCAGACAACTCCTGTCAGTATCCAGTCAAAGCACAGCCACAGTCCAACAGAGGTCTTTACAAAAACAATTCATCCAACTTGAATTGGAAACTGC
This sequence comes from Dromaius novaehollandiae, assembly GCF_036370855.1. Lineage (NCBI taxonomy): Eukaryota > Metazoa > Chordata > Aves > Casuariiformes > Dromaiidae > Dromaius > Dromaius novaehollandiae. The sequence goes on from NC_088117.1 coordinate 1,065,712, forward strand.
AGCAACTTTTCTGCAGAGTCCCCAGAAGAGAAAAAGACCAAGGATCAGTTCCCTGAGAGTAACAAATGTTCTATGAGAGGATAGCTACAGTGTGGGCACAGTGGTAGTCAGCAGAGGATAAGCCACAGCTAAATAGGAACAATGATATCAAGGAACTCCAGTTACTGTACAGATAAGCTGGTAAATTGTTCCCATCCTTCCATGGAGCCAAGAACAGAGGGTGGCAAACAAGGAGCTTGGGTAGAATCAGGCCTTTGCAGGGAAAGAGTTTCAGGAGAGAGTGGCAGGATCCCTGAAATAATAAGTTGTCTACCAGTTGCTGTCTCCTTTGGCTGTAAATTTAAAGGCCTGTCCAATTACAAATCATAACCTTGCATATTTGCCTAGGGCTGTATGTTGAGAACATGATACAAGTCTTGCACTTGGAAGTTTATGCGAAATTCCCATTCTTGGGCTATAGTGACCAGACAGGCAGCTGTTGAAACTAATTGAGAAAACAAAACTTGCACAATTCTGGCAAAGGAAATGGCTAGCAATTTTCACTGAGATCTCATCTCTGCCTGCAAGTCATCCCTAACATCTATTTGTAAAACGTTTGTGTGCTGCTTTAACCTTCCAGATTTCATTTTAGTTCTTGGTTTACATTCTTCCGGCTATTTCTGCATCTTATGCTACTGTTGATCCATTTTGGTTCAGCAGAAATACTACCTCACAACTTATGCCCGCGAAAAGTGCCTCAGTTCCTGACCATGATTCAAATTCTCACTTGATTCAAATACTGAGACAAAGTTCAGGATGATGAGAGTGCCTTGCTCAGAAGAAACTGATGACAGAGTACAGTATCCTTGAGCCAACTATTTCCTCCGTAACTCAAACCGCTGAGAATGCTACAATTCCAAGACTAATGTTCAAACTCTAGAAGTCTTTCCTGATTTAGAGACCAGAAATGCAAGCCACAAAACTTGTCTGTGTCCATTTCTTAGTATTTGTAAGCTACCCTAAGCCACTGATGTCATGAATTAGCTTAAGATACCAGGCCACACTGCTTATCACGAGAAGACTGAATATTATGCAGACTCTCCTGGCAGAGTCTGAAGCTGAAAAGGAATGATGTGATCAGAACAGAGGAAGAAGCTGTCTGTAGCTGACAAGACTGGACACACTAAAGAGGAAACAATTAGAAAAGAAAAAACATGGTAGGGTGACATTAAGCCTGGTGAGGAAAAAACAGGACATAATATTTTTGGCTAAGAACAGTCAACACTTGCATGCAGTGTCTTCCACCTACCTCACTTCTTTCGCATGATGGCTCCCCGATTTCTTCTTTGAAGCAGATGTACGAATATTTGAATCCACTACACCAACATAAAGAAGGGGGGAAAAAAAATCAGCATTCCTACTTAGGATCTGAGAATTAGAATACTAGTCACAAGACACCTTTCCTTAAAACTCTGCTTAGCCACAGGACAGTTGTTGATCAACTGGGCAAACATAATCAATATGATGATGTGTATCAGACACACTAAAACAACATCCTTCTTGAAAGTAAGATTATGAAAAATGTGAGACATAATAGTTCTAGGTAACATTGCCTTCTACTCCTCATTTGGATATTTTTCACAGTGAATATATGAAACATTTTTCAGATTATAGTGGTATTGGGAGATCTAGAGTCTAAGCCTGGCTTCACCACGTATTTGAGCACTACTCAGGAAGTCATTCAAATGACCTTAATTTACATATTTATTGTCACCACTCTAGGAGTAGAAGAGCATTAATACAGTGGGAATCCCAGGAAAGGACCTGGGAGCAAGTTACCACGGGGAATGGACATATGCTAGCTGTCCACAGTCACCATTGAATGCACACTGCTACCTGCACCAAATACAAAGCAATTCAACGGTCCATCTGTGAAAGAGGAACAAGCTCACTCAATTACTCCATAACACGTGGTAACAGATCTTGTATAGGAATTCACGAGGAAGCAGTGCATAGGCACTAAGCCTATATTCAAAATTTCCTTCACAGTGACTTGTTCATTCTCTTTAACGTTTGTAGAACCCCTACATCTCCTCACTGCTTATGTAGGACTGGTTTTGAGAAAGAGCTATCCTTTCAGACAACAATACTGGAACTAATAACAGTAAATTTCCTCTCCACACCAGGCAGTGCCACCCTTAAGCTTGAACTAACATTTCTTGGATCTTCGCAGCTCTTCCTGATTCCATTCTTTCTCTTTCAGGATGACACGCTCACGGAGCTTCCCAGTAATGTGTTCCATCAGTGATTGGCGTTTTTGAAAAATCTCCCGCTCAGATGCTGTCAGTACATGGTATGGTGTGTGAGCAATTCTCCTATCCTGCAACACACCAGGAGTTAATACGCTAATGTATGGGAGAACAAATCTAACAAGTAAGTGTTTCAAGTCAAACCAGTCTAAAAGCACAGTATCATCCCTGCTTAATCCTGGCACAGGAGATGTCCATATTAAACAGTCTAGTTGTTCCGATTATCTGTTCAGTGAGTGCTCAACAAGTTAACTAAAACAATTTTTCTTCAAGGGAGAAGCTGCCGTCATTTTGCAGGGCTCTCCTCCTCTCCCAGCACTTCTGGCAACACAGGAAAGCTTCCTGAAAATGGAAAGACTGCTAGAGGGCACTGTTTGGCCACTATTAAGTTTCTCTGTTTCCCACACTGCTCCCTATTAGTGCCAGCAAGGAGCATATTAAACCCAAGATGCAAAAGCCTAAGGCAGACCAGAGCAAGACAGGAAAGAAGTAAGATACCTGGAGTATGCTGACCAAGGCTGGCCAGTGATTACAACTGCTAATTGTTTAAATTGCATTTCCTATTTGAGGATCAGTTGCGACTGCAAGCCAAAGAATAACAATTTTACTATCTACACGGAACACTGCAGCGGGATGCAGAAAACCACATTAGCTCCAAGTAGGCTGCTCTGCCAGTGAGATGCAGTGATGGATCCCACAGTCACAGGACTGTAGTAGCAATGAGCTGTACCCCACCTTAGGAATGGAGGTACCATGTTGCACTTTCTCAAGTAGCTTGAATGTGGCTGCTCTACTGCAAGGTGCCCAAGACTCACCATTACTTTTGTTCTTTTCAGAACATCTACTGTTTATGTCCCAGAGGCAAGCAATCTGCAGTATAACTTGGCTTTCCTTCCCATCCCTGCAGTTTCCTAGTTTAATATATTAAGTAATTCTCTATCTATTTTTTGCATTATTCAACAAATGATTCTCTCAAGAACCAAACCACTTAATCTCTGACGCTGCTAAGAAACAAAGATTCTTTGTCATGTAAACTTTCTTATTCACAATAAAGCTACCAAAAAAAGTTACTTATATGACCCAAAGGCAGATTCATTTCTAATTAGAAACTGTTACAGCATCGCAGACCATTTCAAAATTTTTTTTAAACAAATATATCCCCCGCCCCCCCCCCCCAAAAAAAAAACTGGGCAGAAAATTCTTAGTTATACTTCATAGGAAGATTCTTTTTATAAGGGGTTAAATAATGATTAAGGATGACTTTAATAAGTGGTTAACCCTTTATTTTGAAGTTTGACTGATCAGTAATTTATTATCATAGCTTATAACATACCTAAATTTATTATCTACTATACATATATATATCTCATAACAGCTTTTCCTGTTTTGATTGTAGCCTCATGGAAACGCACGTTACTTCCGTTTTTAATGGCTGGATGTAGAATTACAGCTAACTCTTTACAAACCAATTATGAACAGAATCTTACTATAAAATGTGACAACAAGGATTGCCTTCACAGGCAAAACTACTAGAGGTATTCAGTCTTCGGGTGGTTATAAGTTTGGCAGCAAATGAAATGAGTCTCAAGACAAATGAAGGGAAAAGTAAATTTTCAGTGAAAGCTTCTGAAGAAGGCCCTAGACAAATCCTAAGGACACAAAAGGCTGTTTGTTCTGATGAATGCAAAGAACACGGTATCTTCAGTTACGGGAACTGAAGTCATACCTGAAAATATTCAAAATAGGCATAGTCGACAGCTGTTCCCACTGCTTTTTGCTGTCCTTCCCTAAGAGTAACTGGTGCAAGGATATCCGCGCCAGCTTCAAGCAGCTTATCAACCTGAAAAAAGAAAGCAAAACATTTGACATCCAGCTTTCTAACTATACTGTGTCCATGCCACAGTTAGAGACAGGGCTGAATATCAGAGCTTAACCTCGATTTGTGTGGCTACTCTGTGTACCAAATTGTGCATTTCTTCTGCCACTGGAGAGCCGTTGATGGACTGTTAAATCTACATGTGTTTTGTAAATAAAACCTCCTTGGAGGCATTTGCTATTTGTTTCTGGATATCTCACAACCTAATCTTGCAGCAACAGATGAAGCACGGACAACTAGTGACGCGGGGTAGAACAGAACCCGGCTGGAGAAATCACCTCCTCTCCTAGTGCTCCTCAACTGCAGTTTTCCTCCCCTCCATTCTCAATGAGGTCAGCTCTGTGCTTTATGGGACGAGGGAAAAATGTCCAGTTTTCACAAGGCCAAATGCTTCCATTGAGCTCATCATAGGTGAGAAAGTGCACTTTATCAACTACTTTATATAGCACAATCAAATGCAATGCATCTTTCTTCATGTGGATGCCAGCTGTGTTTACAAACAAGGTAACAGTCAGATCTGACAGGGCCATGGGCAACCCCCCATCTGCTTTAAATGCAGTGTTTCCTCTTCTACACAAGGAGGTTGCCATCACCTTCACTCAAACATGAAAACGAATTTCCTTACAAAACCTCTATTCCTTAGGAGACAAACAAATAGCATTGGGAAGAGACACAAATGAATTGTTCTGCAAAAAAAAAAAAAAAAAAAAAAAAAATCAGCTTGCCCATTAAAGAGAAATGGAACTCAACACACCTGATAAAAATTACTGCTTTTCCTGAAGTTAAAAACAACAAAAAAACCCCCACATTTCTCTCACCAAAGCAATCCTCTGTGCTTTTGTTCTCTTCTGTTCATATGTGGTACTGACAGCTGTACAGAGGGCACTTCTTACTGCTCTGCTTAATGGCAGATTTGGATCAGCCCCATGTTTGAGGAGTTCGACCACTGCCTGCAAATGCAACAGATAATTGCTGGAGATGCATTTTGACAGTTCCACAGCAGAAAAGCGATACCCCAGCCAGACCAAGATGCTATAGGGTAGGTTTCATAAAATATACTAAAACCACCTATGTTTTACCATAAAGATAAGGATTAGAGAGGTTGAACATTTATGGTCTATTAGATCATCACTCCATTGAATGTTAGCCTCTGAGAGGGGCAGGAGAAGCAGTAGAATGTGTTGGATATGGGACTTTCCATTCCGTGGGAAGTCCTGAAATTTCATCTTTTCTGTACAAACAAATCAAAGATGCAGTAAACTCCTTTTTCCAGAAAAATACCTAAATTGTCTTTTAAAAGAAACAAAGATAACATAAGGAAAAATGTTCTGGTTCAAACATTTGATACAGAATCTATTTTCTACTGTATTTGGCTGCATCCATTTCTACTGTATCTACTTCCGCAGTCCATCCTGTAGCTCCCTATTATATTGTATCCAGATGACTGATAACTTTCTACTGAAATAAATATAGCTAGAAAGTAACAATACACAGTAGATCTTTTCCATTATGATCTACCATTAATCCTAACACACAGTATAAAACTTGCAGTGACAGAACAAGAGGTAAAATTTTGATTTCATCAGTAACACTGAAAGTGGCTTCCCCTTGCTTTGTTCACATCTGCATTTCCAAGACAATGCCTGACTGAATTATTAGCGTGCTTTTACACAGGAGAAAGTAACCCGAGAAACAGAAATTAGACCCAAACCCTGCCCCTATCAGCTTATTACCTGAACCACTAGGCTACACAGTCACGCTTGCTCCCTTCCAATTGTTCTTCCCCTGGCCTTGTGCTGGCTGGTTGCCTGCACAACGGCTGAGCTTAGTGGGCAGCCTGGGTGCAACTCTTACCCCCTCACTCTCCTCCCTTGTTTTCCACAAAGAAGATGAACCAGGAGCCTGGAGCTGTATTCCAAGAGGAGCAGAGCACTGCAGACACACCACTTTGTCACCATTACCTGTTTTGCTGGTACACTTTCTCTCGCAGCATGCTGGCTGCTGTGGACCCACTCTTAAGGGCCTTGTCTGAGCAGAAGGCAGGCCATTCCCTGCTCAGGGAAGGTAGGTGCTGACTTCACATACTGCACTCTACTGTGTGAGCTGTAAGCCTCCTCTGTGGAGTGCTGAGCCCCGTAATGCCCAGATCCTTTCCAAGTGTGATCACTGATCTTTTCCTAGAAAAGCATACTCCTTACCCTCAAAGAGCTACATTTTTTTTCTTATATCCAGAAGCAAAGTGTTTTAACATTTGGCTGGGATGATTTGAGTGGGGAGGTAGCCTGTAAGAGAACTGCATGTTCTTGTGATTCATAAAAATGGATACTCTTCTCTGAATGCTATACCCTTCTGAATCTTACCAAATATTTCTAGCTATCACTGTCATACTACAGGGCTCCTCTAGTTCAGCTCATGCAACATCCACAGGTTTGAAAGAAAAGCAAATTTAGTACTTTCACTGGGAATGAATTATGGCAAACATAACTAGTTACCCAAGTCTGCCTGTCATCAGAGAAGGCAGAGACAAATGGAGGAGTACAACACGCGTAAAGAGGAACTCAAAGATGCTCACCAAATCATTCCCACTGGCGATTGCTAAGGAAAGTGGTGAATGGCCACTCCACAGTGTGTTTGGATTTGCCTTATGCATTAAAAGGAGGCGGATAACATCTCTGGCATGCTGTGTAGGCAGGTGCAGAAAAAGGTGGAATTAGATCATAATAATGTGAACTTTTAAATATAATATATATGTAACAATAATGAACAAAATGAGCAGCATAAAACACGTCCAAGCCTTTCACCTAAGCTATGATCCTATAGCAAAAATATACCTCCATTTTCTCATGGCTAAGAACCCCAAGCATGGTAGTGTTATGCATAAACCTCTCCATCAGATTACCAAATCTCATTAACCCTGCTGCCAAAGGGTATACGTAAGCTTGCCTCTGAAGAAGTACATCTCCTCTCTCAAAAACCTCTCCTTCCTCCAAGTGCACACCTCGTAAATCTGCTAGAAGAATGTTACTACGGTAAAAACCCAAATGCTCAAAGGTTAGCACATGAGAAAACTCAGACTGTCCAGCTTCAAATTGGCCTCGTGAATAGTAAAACTTAATGGCCAAGTCACTAATGGAAACTTAAGCAGAGGAATTTCCTGTGTTAAACAGAATTCTAAAGACTTAAGAAATATTTTTTTCTCAAGTGCTAATGGGTTTTTAATCAGTACAACACTAATAATTCACAAGGTAAGGAGTTTATCCTGGGAATTCAATCAGCTCCTTACAGAGGGATGAAAAGTATTCATTCCCCAGATATGTCATTTGGGGAGTTTAGCTTATAAGTACTCTCTATGAGCAGAACCTCGGATGCCATGCTCTTACCTCACAGTTATCCTCTCTTTCGCATGCAATATGCAATGCACTCCTTCCACCTTCTTCTGGAACAGGACCAAAATAGGAGGAGAAGTACCCTTTTGGTGGTCCTGTTTCATTCTTCAGGTGCACAGTGACACCACGGGACAACTGGGTTTCTCTGGTTTGAGGCAGAGGAACCTAAGTGAAATTATGTGAACATTTGTAACATAGCTCAGAGACATACAGAAGAAAATAAACTGCTTGGTCACCCATTGCTCTGGATGTCAATCATGGACGAGACTTGTTCAGCCTCACCAAAACAATGGCCACCCTTTTTCTACTTCCTTCTTTACATTCAGATTCCATCTGCCTAAATCATCTTCAGCACTGCACATTAAGAAATTTGATTCCACTGGAGGAATCCAGGGAAGGAAAATTTTACAGACAGAATTTAATAACTTTTACTGGGCCAAATGATACAGTGAGGGGTGGGAAGAAAGAAGCAAGCTATCAGGCAAAAAGGGTCTTCACTCAAGTTCATTCACATGTCATTCATTTAAGGTGCATGAATATAGGCTTACCAGACCAATATAAAAAAATAAAAAATGGTATGTCAGAAAGTAATATAGCCTGCACTGCATCTGGGCATTTTATAACTGCATACTGTTTGCAAATAGGTACCAAGTCATCCTGATTGCTACTAAAGGAGAAAGTACTGCAATACAAACTGAAGAAGCTATCTAAACCTCCCTGGACTGCAAACAGACATTCACCTTAGCCACTGTCATGACAAGACAAATCTTATCTTTCCTGTTACACAAGCCAACTCATTTTTCAAGTGACTAGGACCTGATGGGATGTCAGGGAGCCCATCAATGTCATTGCAAGGTCACTCAATTATCTTTGAAATGTCATGGCAACCAGGTGAGGTTCCTGAGGACTGGAAGAAAGCAAATGTCACTCCTATATTCGGGAAGGGCAAGAAGGAGGATCTGCAGAATTACAAGTACGTCAGCCTCATTTCAATCCCTGGGAAGGTGATGAAGCACATCCTCTGAGAAGCCATTTCCAAAAATACTAAGGAAAAGAAAGTGAATGGGAGTCGTCAGCTTGGATTTACAAAGGGGAAATCGAGCCTGAACAACTTGATAGCCTTCTACAAGGAGATGACCAGTTTGGTGAAAGATGGGAGAGCAGTGGATGTCATTTACCTTGATGTCAGTAAGGCTGTCAAAACTTTTTCCCACAACGTCTGCATAGACAAGCTCCTAAAGTATGGCTTACATAAATGGACAGTGAGGACTGAAAACTAGCTGAACTACCGGATTCAAAGGGTTATGATCAGTGGCATGAAGTTCAGCCGAGGGCCAGTCACCAGTGGTGCACCTACAGGGGTCAATACAAGGACAATACTGGTTAAGTTGTTTACTACTGTTTACTAATTGACCTGGATGAAGGGATAGAGTGCACCCTCAGCAAGTTTGCTGATGATCCCAAACTGGGAGGAGTGGCTGATACACCAGAGGGCTGCACTGCCATTCAGAGGGACCTCGAGAGACTGGACAGATGGGCAGAGGGGAACCTCATGAAGTTCAACAAAGGGAAGTGCAGAGTCCTGCCCCTGGGAAGGAATAACCCCAGGCACCAGTATATGCTGGGGGCTGACCTACTGGAAAGTAGCTCTGCAGAAAAGGACCTGGGGGTCCTGGTGGACAAGCTGAACATGACCAGTAACGTGCCTTTGCAGCAAAGCAGGCCAACAGCATCGTGGGCAGCATTAGAAAGAGCATTGCCAGCAGGCCAATGGAGGTGATCCTTCCCCTCTGTTCAGCTCAGGTCAGACCACATCTGTGTGTCTAGTTCTGGACTCCTCTGGAGCAAGTCCAGCAAAGGACCACAAAGAGGATTAAGGAACTGGAGCATCTCTCGTGCAAGGAGAGGCTGAGAGATCTGGGATTGTTTAGCCTTGAGAAGAGAAGGCTCGGGGGATCTTATCAATGTGTATAAATACCTGATGGGAGGGAGTAAACAAGCTGGAGCCTTACTCTTCTCAGTGGCACCCAGTGGCAGGACAAGAAGCAATGGGCAGGAATTGAAAGACAGGAAATTCCACTTGAACATAATAAAAATCTTTTTTCCCTGTGAGGGTGATCAAACACGGGAAGAGGTTGCCCAGAGAGGCCATGGAGTCTCCATTCCTGGAGATATTCAAAGCCCAACTGGACAAGGTCCTGAGCAACTTGCTCTCATTGACCCTCCTTTGAGCTGGGGTTTTGGACCAGACGATCTTCAGAGGTCCCTTCCAAACTCTCAACTGTTTTGTAATTCTGTGAAATGATTTAAGTACTATAACGTAAAGTAATTCCTCAGCTAACAAATGCCAAAAAGAGCACTTTTCGCTGGTATAACTCCATCACAAGTAGACAATTATCATAAAAAATGGCAACCCTAACCAAAAAGTTCTGTACTACCAAAAAAGTTTACTGCAGAGCTATCTTTCTGTAACTCTGGGGGCACAGTGAATGCTGCAGGAATCCAGCAGAAAGAGTCTGTGTTCAAGGAAAACAAAACAAAACAAAAACAAGTAGGCAGGCTCCATGGAGATGAAACAAGCAGGTCCCATCATGTGTCTGTTTCTGACAGTGGTCCTATGTTCACTGCTCTCATTATACCTTCAGGCATTTATACTAGACTGCCCACAAGAGACTTTTAACCTCTGCCTTAAACGAGGCATGACAGCAAAAATGTTCTGGGGCATCAAAACACATGGATGTGTTTACTGTAACCCAATAATACAAACCTCCAGTGGCTTTTTTTTTTTTTTAAAGGACCATAGTTATTCCAATAGGATGCAAAAATTTCACGGAAATCAAGCAGGCAGGAAGCTCAACTCCCTGCTTATGTATTGTGCAGCCTTCAAGAGCTGCAAGAAGCTGAGCTCACAAAGCAACATACCTGGTCTGGACCATATACCTCATTTCCATCTTCTGCCCTTGCATCAAGATCTGGTGCAGAATGCAGGAGGTACTGTGTTATCTGGACTCCTTCCTCCCCAGGAATAGATACAGCTATGTGGAGAGGGGTTAAACCCCCAAACTGAAAAAAGAAACATAGCATTAAGACTCCTGTTTATCGCAACTTAAAACAGTACCAAATATTTTCAACAGAATAATCCCAGCTTCTTCTTCCCACATACTGTGTCTCACTTTCAGCCACCATGAACCTACAAACTGAGTTACGGGACAGTGGAAAGCTCAAGGTACCAGATACACAACGTACCAAAATCACAACAGCTGTTACCAACTTGAGGAGCAGCTTCACAAGCATTCCCCAGTCATGCATGGGCTTGGCAACAAGAAAACATAATGAGGAAGGAAAACTCAGGGAATAAGGAGCTTTGAGTTCTTTCTATAAAATAGTTCTTTGAACAGGATAATCACTTTAAACAGCTTTTTGTCCGTTCTAAACCTGGTTCTTACTTGCAGATTTTACAGCAGGACACAGAAGCTGCTGCACTCATCTAGAATCCTACATCATTATCAATTATAATGCAATAAAACCTTGGATGGAAGCCGCACATCAGTCCTGGCTCCCCTTTCTAAGAGGAGTTTCACTGCTTCTGCATCTGCAGCTTTAACGGCAAGGAAGAGAAGGGGTGCTGGTATCCAGCATGCATTGGGATCTGCACCTCGGTGAAGCAGCAGCTGGATTGTTGCCCATCTCTTCTGCTGTCTAAAGTTGACATGGAAAATACCAGAATCACTCATTAGCATCTTGCAAAAAACCTCTAAATGATGGTGAACTAAGATGACTCCCAGGTGCAGACATTAAAAATGGCATTTGGCAGAGACAAGACTTCATTCTTTAGAGCAGTGTCACAACAACTGCCGTGCTCCACCCAGGCAACAATATTATTACCTGAAGAGGACATCTCACCCCTCCAAACTAAAAAGGCAGCACTTAAAAGCAGTTCCTTCGGGTTGCATGGGAATGGATAGGCAAAGTAAGGTTCCCTGCATCTCCACTATTCACTCATGTGTCACTTCTAAACGTTTAGTGTGAGACTTGTTTAATGACAGAAACAGACTGACTCCTCCTTCCTGTCATCTAAGACTGTTTGGAAGGTTCTTTCCTCTATCGTACTTCATTCATCCATCCCAAGAAAACAGAGATACTTTTTCTGTGTTTCCCTTAACCAAAGCTGGAACAAGAGCTATGCTGGACTAGGACAGTGTATTTCAGCAGGCTGATGATTCCATCTGTATTTCCATGGAGGCAAAATACACATGCACACCCCTAAAAAAGAAACCTAACACCATCAAAAAAAGCAAACAGTCCTTGGATATCACCCAGAAACTCTACCACATAGTGATCTGGGCAGAGGCTCCTCTTTTCTCACATGGCATTAACTCATTTTTACTCACAAGCCCTACATTCAGTGCATCTTTATATTCCAATGAAAAACATGCAACGCACACACAATATTCATGAGAGAAGCAAGGGAGGTGGCAAGATGTGCCACAAAAGCCAAATGCAAGGGATGAAGGGCAAGAAGGCCAACAGGGAATTTTCATTGTGGGAATTCTAAGACGTCAAAGTGACCTACGCTGGCATAAAACCCAAGACAAAAATTTCATCATCTTTGGGGACTGCTCTGGAGGCAAAACAAAAGGCAAGATGTGGCCCTTTGGGGGATCCATAAAAGCAAGACAAAAAGACTACATTTCAGGCCACGCGGCTAAACAGACACCTGTAGAAAACAACCAGCACGGTCAAATGTAGTCAAAACTTCAAAGAGTAAGCTGAATATATTCTTATCTTTCCTCATATCCACACTACACTGCAGGTGTGCATAGCAGACTGTGACAAGCTGCAAAGTATGCAATCAGGAAAGCTTGTCTTGTTCAAGCATGAGGTCCTTAGCTTGAACTACACTTTCCAGCTTCACTCTTCACACTCTGCCAACCTGAATTATAACAGAGCATATAAACGAGTGGCTTCTACTGATATGAACACAAGATTTCTATAGTTAAGCAAACAAAATTATACTGACATCTGACTAGCTTTTCCTGCAATAGCTGCACCCTTCTGTGAAATATGTGAAATACTAATTGTTGCCTTCTATGTTCAAAGAGACTTAGGAGACTCTGTCTCCCATTCATAGGGCATAAGTGAGACTTACTCTGCGATTACGCCTTCAGACACATTAGCTGTTTCTGACGGTTCTGATTGTTCGTTCTGCTTGAAGATTAAAAAAATAAAAGAAAGTAGTTACAAAAATGAAAAACCACACTTTCAATGGGTGAGTCAGCATATTCAGTCATCAGAACAATAATACAAGTAATAACAGTAATACAAGAGCATGTAATAATAATGGAATTCAGTTAACAACAGATAGGGAAATCATTTAGAAGTAATTTGTAACTAAGTTTTTTTTTAAATAAACCAAATAACTGAACATTTTCTTGCTCAATTTCCTTTGTGAGTAAAACATGCTTACAAGACTCTTACAGATTTTCAACCTGCATTATTTTGCACGAGAATGTAGAACTAGGACCTCCAAGACCACTGTTTCCAAATCTTCTGGATTTGTATTCAACTCAGAGGAAAAGAGAAAGCAAAGCACATTTTCCTTTCTGAATCTTAGAGACCGTGACAGAAACAAATCCTGTTTATTCCTAATTTCCTTTTCTCACTCCAAAATGAGAAGTAATAGTTTCACACTGATTTTCTGTGAATCTCTGAGCATCTGCTTTATATACATCTCTCTCTCTCTCTTTCTTTCCTTCCCACAGAAGTCTTGCAACTTTGGTAACGGGCCACCACTTAAACATACTCTTGGAACTTGAACAGGTATTTTACAGCAACCAAAAACTATTCTGTAGTTCATTTCCAACAAGTTTCTTGAGGGCATTTAGACCTGTGTAGCCTCTTCTGAAAGCCTCAGCAACATCCTTACATTTCTACCACACAGTCCCTACCTGCCTAGGCCCCTCTTTGATTCCTTCTATCTTCTCAGACTGTTTGGAGATTCCTGACCCTCTGCTTCACCCTTGTTATCATCTCCTTCCCCACTGCATGGTTTGTACTCTTACAAAATATGTATCATGCTCCTCCACAGGACAATTTAAAGCAGGTACTTCTCTTTTCGGCAGGAGGAAGCCTAGGGTCATGAGTCTTCCTTTGTAAACACTCCCTAAGGGTCAAGAGACTCCTCTGACAGTTGAATTGCTTCTTGCTTGACACTTCAACCATGCCAGCAGGACTCTGTGCTATCGGAACCACCTAAATCCTCTTGTCCTGCTGGGATGCTTTCGTAATTCCCACCAGTTGCCCGCTGCATCTTCACTGTCTTAAATACCTAGCAGACGTGGCCTCACATCTGTGCTATTAATACAGTGCCCTATTTCAACTGCAGAGTAAGCTTGTTTCTGCACTGGAGCTTGGTCATTTGAAGTAGGACTTAGTAGTGAGAGCAGAGAATACTCTGCATCCTCAGAGTGCAAGATGCACAAAAGTTCTGGCTTTTTCCTAGGGAGTCAACACAGTAAAGTAATTCCGAAAAGTAAACTTACAGCTTGAGACGAGAATATATCATGATTCTGATTAGATTAGATTCTGATTAGATTAGATTCTGATTTAGATTAGAAATAAACCAACCTTGCAGCTGTGCAAGTTCCTCTCAGCAATATTACCCTTAAAAGATTCTGCTGGATAATACAGAATAAAGCACATGGAGAGAGCAGATAATCCTTCATCACTACACTTATTCACATCAGCTCCACTATCGAGAAGAAGATTGACAATATCGTTGTGGGAATTAACACCTGTAGAGGAGAAAATGCTTCAGGATGTTATTTTATTTTGTAAACATCTGTACTTGCACATACACTCACGCACTTGCAGATTTCTACATGGAAAGAATAGGCAGCACAGTTTGAAAGTAGTGAGAGCCAACACTGTTGAACTAATTCAGGTTTATATTTGCCACACAATAAAAACGCGATACTGAACCATGTCTTACGGGGTTCAGAATGTGTACCTTGGAGCATCCTCAAGTATATCCCTGACCTTCCTCTCTTTTTTATAACAATTTCTACCAGATTTCACAGGAACTCAGTGAGGATTCACACACAGAAAGAGGCTAAAAGTGATTGAGATGACTGTAGGGGAAATATAGCGCCCTAAATTATTATCTAAATTTTGCTGGACTTTACAATGAATGCCAGCTATTCAGGTAGCTGAAAAGGGCACAAAGAAAAGGGGAGGTCATCCTCCCCTACAGCAAGTCATGCATGCACAGTTTCTAACCACCACCCCTTGCCAGCAAAAACAAAATAACCCTGTCTGAATGTGATTACGACTGGACAAGAAAAAAACAGTAATAAGGACAGGGTCATACCCAAGAACGCAGATCTAGTCCACTGCATAATCACAAACGGAAAACAAACTTGACAGCTAAAATAATCTCTAATGTTTACTGAAGTGCTTCTTTTTGTAGATTATTATTTACTGTGGGGTTTGGCATGATACCATTCATTACAGATATTCCTCATGCCACACCTGCTCTTTTGTTGTTTACTGAACATTCCCTTCACACTTACTATGTAATGGAACAAGAGAAAAATCTAATCCAGGCTACTACACCAGGAATTTCTCATCATATGGTAAAGAGTCATTCTCAGAGTCTTACAGCGGCAGCAGCAAGTGCTGTGTATCCATGTTTGTCTGCTACGTCCGGATGAGCAAGCTCATCCCTCAGAATCGTATAGACCCCATCAAAGTCTCCTTTTGCCGCTTTCTGAATTAACTGCTCTGAGGCAAGTTCTTTGGGGCCTGGAGGCCCATAAGTACTGCGGACTCCACTGAGAATGAAGTTGACGTCTGAAGTAAACTCTGCTTCACAGAACCTAGCAAAGGAGAAAAAAACACTGATGCATTTAAGCAGCTAGGTACTCTTAGGCCGCTAATGCAATTAAAGAAAAAACACATCAAGAGCAAAACATGCTGCTGGGTAAGATGCAAAAATATGAACAGCTATCATTTTAAGAACTATTTCAGATAGTATAAGTTTGCTTAAATTACAGGCAGAAAGGCAAACTAGTCTAGGGGCTGCTGGCAGCAGCACACAGATTTTGGCTACAGAAGAGTCCATAAATATCCAGCCATCCAACACCTATAAAATTAGAAAGCAAAATCTAACTGCCAAGTGTTTCTACAAACAGAATATTTAGCATGCACATTCATATCTGTTTAGTATTTGATTTATATAACCAGCTTTAGCTATGGCTATAAAATACACACATGTGGCACGTGTTCCCAGCAACAAAGCAAACCAAAACATACTCTGCCTGCCCAAAGAACATCTCCATGTACAAGTATCAAGCTACACATAAACCTAAGGCTCAGTGGGCAGTTACAAGTAGCTGCAGACTTGCTGCAGCATGTTTTCTATAGCCTTGAAGTAGAATAAGAGTTAAGACAACCACAGAAAGGTACCACTGGTATCATAAATTGTTTGTTTCATTTAAAAAATTCCTCATTGGCAACCTGTCATCTCAAGACTATAAAAAAAACTTTTGGAGAGCAGCTGCAATCATGCAACTTATATTTGAAAATAATAGATATGATTTATAAAAATCCATACATAAAAAACAAATGATCAACAGCTACCTGTGCTTATAAACATGCATCTGCATTCTGACCAGTAAGGGGGTTACATTTGCAACAGGCCAAGGTTCTTCCTCAGGCAGCTTGGAGGTATTCTGAAAATATGAAGCATCACACTCTTTCAGAAAGGTGCAAGTCAAAGTAAGATGATCTGTGTTATGGGAATAGGCAAAAACTCCTTCAGGCAAAATATTCTTGTCATCAAAGGGGAGACGTTTATAGCTACGGAGAAATGGGTCCCCCTCAACAGAAATATACTTCCTTTGAGAACTGGCATCAACATATCTGAAGTGTTCTGGATGATCCGAGACAGAAAAATAACCAGGTACTTCAGTACACAGTTTAATTAGATGATTCCTCAGCCACAAGCCAACATCCTGACAGCCATCTGGATAGCTCTCAATTCCCGGTCCAAATCGCTCATCAGATTTGTACAGCCCCTTAAGAAACGAGTAAGCTCGTTAGTATCAATCAGAGATCAAACAAGTTATACAATTAAAGTCTGGTTTCTATCTCAACTGTTCTGCCTGCATCTTATTGGTCCATTTCTTATTGGCAGAGTAATAACTGCTGAAGCCATTCTGTACTACAAAGCCTTCACAGTCAGTTTGATTCATTTAATGACAAACACATTAACTTTTCCAGTACAAGAACAGTGGAAGGCCCTAAATTTAACTACATTGGGATGTTATGTTTAGATGAAATTTCACGTAGATTTTAGCCTGAGCAGGATTCTGATTCAAGGCATATTCACACAAGGCTATCACAACCTCAAAACAGCTATTTGGAACACAAATTAACTGCTTCACTCATTGAACTGTTTAGCTATGGAGATAAAGAACCAGGAAAAAGCACTATGACTGGCAAGAATAAAATTTCAAGTTTGATTATAACCTGAGGGTGTTCTATTTTTCCCTTAGTTTCAGATTATACATGATCTATTCAAATTAAAGTTCTCCGAAATCCATAATTAGTGCCACATTATCAACATTCAGCAAGAATGTTATGTTCTTGTTGGCCAACTTAATGCAAAGGCTGTATGTTGTTTTGTTATATCTTTTGGATTATCTGATGAAGCACTGTTTCCTGTTGCAGAGATACCCATGTATCAGTATGAGGGGAGGGCTGCCCTACGCTGGGCACTTTTCAGATACACCTTCTTCTTCTTTGAAAACAAAGAATTATAAACTCTTAGAAAACAAGTTTTCTAGCTTCTACTAGTAGCAGCAGGCCTGGAAATGATACAAAAGAGACAACTAGCTATCTCGATACTCCAGAATGCTCTTTGTCTCCACAGTCTCTTCAAATGCAGTATTTTTCAGTTTCATATTGCTGGCTTCTTAATATGCCTGTTGAGAGTACTGACTAGCTAATGAGTTCTTCATCTAGCAAGGGGAGTAAATACCGAAGACTTCTACATTAGAAACTGGAAAAAGACACTCTTCCAGGCACCAGATTTTCAGTTCTAGACAGGCAGTATCACATTATCTCCTTCAATATTTCCCTAAGCAAAAGTTGTGTACAGTAGAAGTTGAGTAGTTCAAGAGAGCAATCTAGCTTACTGGAGACTGAAGCATGACACTTTTGCTCTAAACAACCCAAACACTAATGGAGCTGCCTGGAAAAAAAAACCACTCAAATTTTCCTGTACTCATGCTGACTTTGAAAGGCAGGGAAATCATGGTAACAGCACAACATTTTTCCAGTTACCTGAAATTTTCTGCCGTCCTTCCATTCCCAAGTCCCATAGCCTTCTACGTGGCTGAGATAAAATGCTCCAATGAATTTGGAACCATCAGGCCAGTAGCATATCCCTTTCCCATGGCGATGGTCCATGTACAACTGTCCCGTGTATCTCTGTAATCCACCACAAAGAGAAGGGACAGTAAGAATGATACCGTTCAGAGGACAGAAATGAATTTTTAATTGCCTCCTTAATGTAACAGAGCAGCACTAACATGGTGCAGGAAACTGAGGATGAAACTGTTATACAGTTAAGAAAGACTAGGCAAAATCTCAACTTCACTGTAGTCACTGTCTTCAAAACTCCACCAAGATTTTACCAGTTGCCACAGCAGCTCTTCCATCATGTAGCAGTCATGATGGAAGATCATACTATTTTAGCAGTGTTTATATCATTGATATGTTGCCAAATGATGCAGGCTAAACCAAGACCTATCAAAGTGTTCAACACCTCTCACAAAGACCTGTATCCCAATACACATTTGGTTGGGAAATTTTGCATCCGACAAAACAGGGCATTCAGCATAGCCATGAAAACACGTATTTTGCTAAAAAACAAGCAGCCGAATACATAAAACCCAGTAAAACCAAACAAAAAACACCTAGCTAACATGCTTATAAATCAATTTTTTCATTACAGAAGGAAAGAACCTCCACACATAGAGAATATTCCTACTTCCAAATGACAAAACTCTGCTTGGAGAAAGAGCTATCACTCAAATAAATGCCCAACCCCTACCTTCTGATGAATTTTACTCACCCTCAACCTAACAACCCATACTCTTAAAGTACAATAAAATGCAGTCTGCAGTGAGTAGTCAACATAATTTTGTATTAAATACAATTATATTTATTTAAAATATAATTAATAAAATATAATAAATAAAATACAATTAACAATATACTATAAATAAAATATAACTAAAGATGTATAATAAATAAAATAATTATAATATTTAAATAAAACGATATATGTTTATTGCTGATCTCATGTGTCTTCAGCCCTGCCATAAGGTCTTTAATTTCCAGCTGCAGGTGAAGTCCCTGGAGATTACACCTTTGTGCACTACTTGCTAAAAAGATAAATTCGATTGCTACTCTAAAACTGGCACTTCTGACCCTCAGTAGAAAGTTCTGAAAAAACATCGTATCGTACGTAAACATAGTGCTGAACTGTATCAAGGTGACAGACGCTAAGTCAAAAGCTTGTCCATAATGCCTTTTGTCTTCAGTGAAGAAATCCTTAACTATCAGCCCACTCATCTGATGGATTTTGATTGAAATTTGATCAATCGTGATTGATTGTAGCCACAAACACTTTAAGGTATCCATTATTTTTAAGCAAAAAGACAGACATTTGGGGGACGTTTTATAGAAATTAATCAAAATTTTGTAATTGAAAAAAATTCCCATTTAAATCAAAACCTCAATTCCTTAAATGCTTTATTAAAGGCATTTATGTGTCTTCAGTGTTATTTCTCTTCAAATTAAATCACCTAAATATCCTAATCAATCATATAGCTTGTCTTTAATAAAAGCATAACTGAAGGGATAGGATGAACCCTATGGAGAACAAAGTAGCCCTGGTATTCTGTAGCATAAACTATGACTATTCTTAGTTTGAATAAACTATGACTATTCTTAGTTTGAAAGAAAAAAGGTGAAAAGTGCTAAGTAACTTCCCTAAGGCCTCGTCAGAGGATGGTGCCGTGGAGACTTTCATTTCTAGGTCACCAATGCAAATTCAGCCCAATCAACAAAACCTGAAAACTACTACCCTCTATCAAGTGAGTTGCCACAATAATCATCACCGAAGACAGGCAGCTGCTGCTACTGCTTCTGCCTGATGCGTGTTAGGACTTTTGCTTAGAACGCGGAGTTTGCCCCCAAAAGACAACAGTGAGGAGCAATGCCGAGGTCTTTATATTGCCAGAATTAAGGCTGTGTTTCTCTGCTAGACTGATTCTTGGGAGCATTGATAGGCAAATGGAGTTCCAGAGGAAGAGAAAAAGAGCTAATTTTAAATTTTCTATCTGCGCAATGGTATAACTCATAAGCGGAAAAAGAGATGTCCCACCGTGCAGACAACCGATCCCTAACGGATGATTTCGAGTTACGTTGCCGTGGCAGCTTTCCCTGACAATCAAAACGGCAGCTCAGTACTCACAGGTGGCGCAGAAGAGAAGAACCTCACAAGGGAACCGGAAACATTAGTCACTCCTCATGGTATTTTCACCATACAGGAAGATGCACTCACACTTCAGAGGTTAAACTTTGTACCAAAAGCTCACGGCAGCATCCCCTCCTCCCCTGCCGGCCTCCCGCTCTCCCCACTGGGGTCTGAGGCCACGTTCAGCCATCGACAGCGACCCAGGACTCGGCAACGGCATCACGGCAGCCATCTGCTTACCCTGAGCGTGAGGGCAGACCAAGTCCTTCGAAGCAGGGGGCAAAAGCACGTTATCTGGGAACTTGTGTCCCGATTTGCATTTTAGCAGCAAATATATTATTAACCTGAACACAGAGCAACAGAATGCCCCCAAAGGGCAGCAAGGGCCAGCGCGCTGGCCGAGCAGGTGCTCGGATGTTGCAGGGGAGCTGGGAAAGCGCTCGCTTTACTAAGAAATAAGGCGAAACCGCCTAGTTTGCCCCAAAACCAGAGGCGAGAGGAGAGATGCAAGCCTAGGAAAAACCTGCATTTCAGAGACCCATCTCCTTGCCAAATGGACCGGTGGGGAACACGAAGGCAGAAAGCCCTGCACGGCGCGCTCCCACCGCCTGGCCCGGCTCCCCGGCCCGGCCCAGGCCGGGGGGCGGCGGCGGGGGGCCCCGCTTGCAGCCGGTTGCGCCAGGCAGGGCGCTCCCCGACGGCGGCTCCCCGCGGCCCGCGCACCTCGCCGCCCCCAGGCCCGCTGCCGTCGCCGGGCGCTGCCGCCTCCTCTGCGCCGCCCTCGGCCGCCGCCTGACTGGAAACTCGCTCGGCACCGGCCTCCATGGCGGCGGCCCCCGCCGACGGCTCCGCAGCGGCCGCGCTCCGCCTCGGCGGCGCCCGCGTTGCCGTGGAGACGGTAGCGGGGCGAGGGAGGCGGGGCCGCCGCCGGGCCCCGGCAGCGCCTCCGCAGCGGCCCGGAGGCCCCGGAGCGTCTGCAGCGAAGGCCTGAGGAGGAAAGGCCCGGAGAGTCCTCGCTTCGTGCAGCCTGGGGTGCCTTCTCCTCGCTTACAGTCTGCAGGGGGCCGAAGCTGCTCCGCAGGAGCCGGGGCGCGGCGTTTGCTGGGGCTGCCCCCACCTCCCGCACGGCTCCTGCAGGGCCAGCGGCTCTCCCCGCTGAGGCCTGCGCGCGCTCGCCGTCACCCTGCCGTGGCTAGCTCCTGAGGAGCAATTTCTGGGAAAGGCATCGTTCAAATATACTGCATCGCACAACCCCTTACGTTCTGCAGGGGAGAGATGAGAGGGGAATTGGCGCAACGCAGCCCAGCAGAGAAGAAGCACGGAGCGTCACGGGTGAGGTGGAAGGAGTCCCTACAGTTGGCGTATGGCAAACTCTTCCTGGAGCAGCCCGTCCCTCGACAGCCAGCCCCCGCCTGCCCGCCGCGGCTGGAGCCAGGCCCATCTCCCAGGCCGACCCTCAAACACTCCTGGCGAGCTCGCTCGACCTCATGCACACCAGCGTTACACCGCCAGCACCGCTTCGCAAGTGGTTGGTGAGCTCCACGCTTGCACGGTGAATAACAGCAAGAGCAGAGCTTCATCGTTACTTTAGCACGACCAGCTGTCGCCGAAATGCACCAAGTCTACATCGGTCTAAGTTACCACATGGCCAGAGCAGTGACCGCTTCAGAGCCACGGCTCTGAGACCTCTCGGCCTCCTAAAAGACTTGTTCGCCACGAGCACAGCAGCGACTCCCACCCTGCACCTACTCAGCACAGCCTGTTGCATTACTCTTCTAACCCGCCAGAATTCAGCCGCTGCTGGGCAGGTTTTGGTGGCACCAGTGCTCTTTTTTCCATCGTTGCTACCCAGACGCTTTGAAGCAGTTGAAAGCAGCCTAGCGTAGCAAATTTGGGTAGTTTACACTTCCTTGTCTTCTTTGGGGTTATTCTAATGCCCATGTCGTACAGTTTAAATTCATAATGCTTTGTCTACACCCAGAAGCCAGGAGGGTGGTCACATCCTTTCTTATCCCCTAAAGAGGGGTGGCATTTCAGGTAAAGCCATGGTGATTCTAAGCTGAGATCTGTGGGCAAGAGACATAAAAAAAATGGGAGGTGGAATATCTTTTCCTCTTGACAAAGAACAAGCAGAGAAAGAAAACCCTCTGCCTACTCTTAAAGAGGCTTTTTTCTTGAACCAATAGGTGGTATAATTAGATGCCCTGGCATGCTAGAAAATATTGACAGTAACATCTCCAGATAACTTGGTTGCAGGGCTCCGTACCAGGAGAGCTTATCATGGGTTGGTTTAGTGTTTAAAAAAATCCTCACAAATGCCAGATTTTCCAGCATTATAAAAAGAGCCAGCTAATCAGTTTAAACCTCCCTTTCTTTATGAAGAAAGCACTGTCAGTCTGAAGCTAGTAAGTCAATTTATAGTAAGACAAATGGGGAACTTTTCCTTAAGTCTCGGCTAAGCACTACAGCCCATGAAAGAACTGTTATTTAAAAATCATTTGAGCTTTAAAAACTTTTGATCTGCATTTTTATTTATTGTTTGTGAAAAACTTACCAGTCTCTGGTTTAATTTCCAGGATTCCTCTTAGGCTGTACCTGCCAGAATTACTGAAGCCATAATCTCCGTGACAGAAATACAGAATGTTGAATCAATAAGGAATAGAAACCAGTGCATTGTAATCTGAAAACAATAGACTGGACATGTAATACCAGGGTATGAAACATCCCGTACAGTAAGTGTACTTCAGATGTTTTTAAGTGGAAATGTACTCTCTAAATAGCTGGTAAATTCTGCTGAGCAGGCCGTCAGGTGTGAATCTTAGGTCACACAGCTCTCATATATCCCTGTGAGAAATGTGGAGTAGTTTCTATTGTAAGTTGTGATGGGAGGTTATCGTTTATTAGGAGTAAATTATGGATAAGATACTATTTGCAGAAAAAATACAGGACTGGAAGAGACCTTTTGGAATTGCATCCTATCATTTTTTCTTTTAACTATGCTGTTCATGCTGCATCATAAAACTAGGTCCTTTGCCCCATTATTCCTGTTTAAAAAGTAGTAATGTCACAGCCCAGCCTGAATTATAAATGGTTTGTATATCCTTTTTCCTTCTGCTAACATCTCTTCCACTTTGAATTCCTCTTGCCTGGCCAAAATACCACACACAGTTCTGGGTGAAGTGCCTTCTATGTTTACATTTCCCTATTTTTTCATCTGCTACACCGTAGGATGGTTCCTGCTTATGTTTTATTCCTGAAGCTGTCTTGTGGCTCCTAAGCATCCAATGGTTAGCTAACACCTTTTCCTTGGAGGTGATCTCTGATATCTCCAGCTGTAAGAGTTCTTCTTTGCCCCCACATAACCAAATTGTCACTTGTTAGCACTGTGTTTTGTACCAATCATTCCATTTCCTTCCACTATGTTGGCCGGTGTCACCTGACTTAGTAGTGCCTCTCAGCTTTTTGTCATCAACAAACAGTCACGTACTCTTTTTGTGTCAAGACCAGAAATGAAAATGTTAACTAAAATCAGTCTGACACTTGATCCTCAAGGGAGTCCACTAGTCACCTGTATTCAACTATACAGCACTTTTTTCAGCATGGATATTTGTTGCTTTCATTTTTTTAGCTCCTCGTGCCCTCCCCATACCCATCGCTTACAGTTTTTTAGAAAGCTCCACTTTAACCAGAAGATTTTTTTCCATTGCAGTGCACCAACTCTTTTACTGAATTCCAGTGCGATTAGAGATAGTTGATCTTTCTTTTCAATGGAATCATTCACCCTATCAAAAAAGATATTAGTTGGGCACAATCTACCATGATAAACCCATGTCATATTTATTGTATTTTCAAAATACTCCCTATATACTCAGAGAAGATCAGGATCTTTATAAAACGCAGCCAGTCTCTTCTTTTTAATTCAGGCCAGTAGAGGGAGTGATGACTGCTATATGTAGAGTACACAAACAAACCCAAGAGAAAAAAATAGGACTCCGTCTGCCTGTCGACTGTCTGTCTCACTGCTAATAACCCTAACCATCAGCCTATAGAGTCATGCTTTTTCTAGCAGCCAGGATGATAGCAAGTCCAACCAGTAGAACTAACTTCATAGTCTGATGACAACTGCATTAGAGTGA
This sequence comes from Dromaius novaehollandiae, assembly GCF_036370855.1. Taxonomy (NCBI): domain Eukaryota; kingdom Metazoa; phylum Chordata; class Aves; order Casuariiformes; family Dromaiidae; genus Dromaius; species Dromaius novaehollandiae. The sequence continues at coordinate 1,089,948 of NC_088117.1, forward strand.
GAGGTGGGAGAGGTGAGTTTGAACCCCGTCCCACTAAAGTTAGCTTTAAGGTCAGGTTTGCCACTTCTAGGATGAACACACTACAGAAGTATGACAATTCTTTCCTGTAATACCTCTTTAAAAAGAGTAAATAACAAAAGAAGTGCAAAGGTCATTGAGATTTTCATCACAAAGTACCTGGGAAACTTCAAATAATGTATTAAGCAAAATGAATATTTTTCATTTTGATTAATTTTGTAAAATCTTCTGTCCCTCAGAAGATGAGGGCCCTCCTGGGCCCTTATTCTAGGCAAGGTGCAACATGCCCTATTTCTTTTCTATTTCATTCTAACTCAAATCAATAGTGTCAGTGCTTACTGTAATAGTAGTTTTCCAGTGAACAGTAGCCTGAAGCTGGTGGTGTTTGGGTTTTTTTTTTAACAAACTGTTATAAGAATGGGGGCTTTAACAATCACATTTGGTTTACAGTTTATCCATGACCTCTGAAACTGATTTCATTTTTTAAATGCTTATTTCTCACCTTACAGGAACCATACAGGACCCTCCATAATCCTTGAAGACTGATACTATGTGATTGGAACAAAAATAGCACAGCACAGATGGTTAAGGAACGGGACAACAAAGACAGTTCAAGATGCTGCTGGAAGCAAACTACACATTCAGTTAACTGGAGTTTAAGTATTACTTTATGCTCTCTTGCTGTTCTTAATGCTGCTCAGGGCAAGCAGCCTGTGTTGACACAGTGCCCTTTGCTTCCAAAGCTCCAGCTTTGTAAGGTCATTCTCTCTTTGCTAATCAACAAATATAGGTCCACTTTTGTTGTCCGAAAAGCGGATTCGTTGCCTGGTGTGCAATAAGCCAATAATTACACACTCAGCAGAGACATTGGCTTATTTAGTTCAGAGTTGCGCAAGCCTGGGTGCTCGGTGGTTTCCCACAAATCAAGCACCCCCCTCCAACTTTTCAAGTAGCATCAAGACAAACACATTGGCAGGTTTGCAGCTTTCCCTTTTGCACTGATTGGTTAGTGATTTCTTCATTCCCTGGCTCCCACCCCTGCCTCTCAAGGTCCTGATGAGGGGAGATAGTAATTTCAGCAACTGACACTGCCCCAGCAGGGTCAGTAGGTGTTATCTCCCAAGGTCCTGACGAAGAGGATATAATCCAGACCCCTTAATTAACATTGTTTCAACAGTGAGAGGAGGCTTTGCTTCCCAAGGTCCTGGCGCCCAAGCAGGCCTTATTTCAAAGCCTTGACATCCTCCCTTTCGGAGAGTAGGGCACAGGAATGCAGACTGCTTGTAACTCCCTTATCTTTCCAGCCTGCGCCAGCTGTGGGGCCCTTTCTTACTGAACTAGGAGTACGGCCTAAGGCTTCAGCACATTTAGCTACTCATGCTAAGCAAGTGTGCGGCCTAAGGCTTCAGCAAATTTAGCTACTCATGCTAAGCAAATTTTATCTAAGTGGCTACCTCTAGACAGCTTCAGTTTTTTAGAAAAGAGAGATAGAAGTTATCCTAATCTACCTACTTCAAACATTCTTTCTGAGCTTCCCAGGGTTGTCTTGTAACAATTCCCCCTTTTGAGACTTAGATGATCATATTAGTCTCACTCTTTTAAAATCTTTCCCATATTACTTTTGTAAATGCATTGAATCACTACATAAATGCATACAAAAACTACTAACACCATTCCCAAAATTGTTAAACAGTTTTTAACCCGTGAGCTTACATCAGGGAACCAGGAAGTCAACCATTTCCATGTTTCTTCAAATCCGAAAGAAGTATCATCTTTCTGAACCCCACGTAAGATTTCAGTCTGCTTCCAGATTTCATTTAGATCGGCAGAAATTCTCCTGCTTTGATCCACATATACACAGCAACCAGTGTTTATTACTGTACATACTCCTCCCTGAGATGCCAATAACATAGCAATTTTTATAACCTCCTACCTTAATGGCTCCAGTACAGTTGATCGGTTGTTTTCCATAAAGTACAGTTTTCTCCCACCATTTATTACTATTATTACATCTTCGGATACATTGATAATAATCTCCTGTCACACTCTGAAATTCCCATTCCTGTTCGGTTGTTTCATCATATTTCCTTTGATCACTGTCATTTCTTATCTGTTGTATAAATTCCATAAAGGAAAAATTAAGAGGCACTCCAATTAGCGGGAAGCCCTTGTTGGAATGGCCAGGGAAGTGGGTACGCACCCAGCAATCCCTCCGGTTAACTAGCTTCATAGATTTCGTAATTACTTCCAAATGGAGATTGTGACTCCAAAATCCTTCCTGATTCCCTTTAATTGCTTGGCTCAGGGAACCTAGAAAAACTAACCACCACATTTCTCCCCTGGTTGTTAAGGAGAACATCATTTTTACACAGATACCATAACAACGATATTAACCCTATTCCTAACAAACAGATTAAAGCAATTCTTCCCTGAAGACAATCTAAATTTGAAACCGATTCGCTTCTAATACAACTCGTAACGTTAAAGGCTGAACTTGTTCAGCTTTCCACATCTCTCGAGGCACTGCTTTCACTCGGGTGTAGTGGATCCAGGAACCAATTCCCTGCAGTTTCACAGCAGTATTTGTTGTTAGTAGTACAAGATATGGTCCTCTCCATTTTTCTGTCAACGGCTCATCCTTCCAGGTCCAAAGATGTACTTGATCTCCCGGCTGGAATGAATGTACAGGTGAATCTAAAAGTACGGGAGATCTTAACTGGATGTACCTACGGAGAGAAGTAAGAACCTCTGCCATAGACAAGAGAGAATCCCTTAAAATTTGATCGCCCTTAACGTGCATCTGAATGTCATTTCCAGTTAAATTGACAGTGTAAGGTTTACCATACAGAATCTCAAATGGACCAACTTTCTCCCTAACCCTGGGGGTTATTCTGATTCTTAATAATGCCAGAGGTAAAACATCAGTCCATTTCATCTGAGTCTCCTGACACAATTTTCCTCTCTCTCTCTTCATTGTTTGAGTCATTCTTTCCACTTTTCCACTGCACTGTGGCCTCCAGGGGGTATGTAAATCCCATTTAATTTGTGCTATTTTTGAGATTTCCTGTACTATTTCTGCTATAAAATGAGGTGCCCTATCCAAAGAAAATCCTTCTGGTACCCCAAATCTTGCTTTGATTTCTTTTAATAACATTTTCACTACCTCCCTTGCTTTATTGGTGCGACACAGGAAAGCCTCAGGCCATCCTGAAAAGCTGTCAACAATTACCAACAAGTATTTATATCCATTACAGCTTGGTAATTCAGAAAAATCAATTTGCCAGTAATCCTCAGGCATGATGCCCCTTTTTACTTCCCCTGGGGAGGGGGGGGCTTCTTCTGAATCTTGGGATTATTTCTAAGACAGATTTCACATTTTTGTGTAATACCCTTTGCAATTATTAACATACTAACTCCCACAGCAACTCTTTTACCTGTTTCAACCGATGCCTCGGCTCCCATGTGGCTACTATCATGTATTTGCTCCATCAGCTTCTTCATTATCAGCAAAGTTACCACACATTGTCCAGGAGATGCTACCCACCATCCTTCGGAAGTCTTGATGCATTTCAGTATTTCTGCTAATTTATTTTCTTTTTCAGTGTCTACCGGAATTTCCATTCTTAGCGTTCTCTCTGGAACTAAGGCTGCCACCGACACGAATAGTGCTGCCCTTTTTGCAGCCTCATCGGCCCTTTTGTTCCCTTTAACTATGACAGTCTGTCTGGACTGGTGCGCTTTGCAATGCATTACTGCTATTTCTTTGGGGTTATTAGCTGCTTCCGGTAGCTCCATAATCTCCTTACTCTATTTTATAGGATTCCCTTGAGAAGATAGCAATCCTCTTTCCTTCCAAATTGCGCCATGGGCATGTATAACCCCAAAGGCGTATTCTGACTCTGTAAACACATTGGTCCGTTTTCCTTCCGATACTTCCAGAGCCTGGCTTAAAGCAATCAGTTCTGCTTTCTGGGCAGATGTATTTGCTGGCAGCGATCTTGCTTCGATTTCTTCTTCCAAAGTGACAACAGCATCTCCAGCCCTTCTTTCTCCCTTTATTATAAAACTGCTCCCATCAGTAAATAATTCCCAATCTGGATTCTGCAATGGAATATCTCTCAAATCCGGACGGCTGGAATACGCTCGCGCAAGAGTTTGCAGGCAGTCATGAGCCAACCTCCCCTCCTCATCAAGTGGTAATAAAGATGCCAGATTAAGGGTATTAGACACTTTCATGGTTCCATCTTCTGGCTCAAGTATTACTGCTTGGTATTGCACCATCCTACTCGCGGATAACCAGTGATGCCCCTTCTGTCCTAAAACTGCTGCAACAGCATGTGGCACATAAACAGTCACCTTTTGTCCCAACGTCAATTTTCCTGCTTCTTGTATCAACAACACAGCAGCTGCAACTGCTCTCCGGCATCCTGGCCACCCTGCACTCACTTTATCCAAGTGTTTTGGAAAGTAAGCCACAGGTCTTTTCCAGTTTCCTAAAGTCTGTACGAGCACTCCCAACGCCTGGTGCCCTCTCTCATGTACGTAAAGGTCAAATGGCTTTGTTAGGTTTGGAAGTCCTAATGTGGGAGCACTCATGACAGCAATCTTGATTTCATCAAATCCTTTTCGGCACTCTGGAGTCCACTCCAGCAAGTCTCCCGGCCCCTTAACAGCTTCATAGAGAGGCTTTGCCATTAATCCAAAATTAGGTATCCACAGGCGACACCCCCCGGCCATTCCTAAAAATCCCCTAAGGTCTCGTCTTCATTTTCGGGGGGCGATCTGACAAATCGCTTCTTTCCTTTTGATTCCTAATTTTCTTTCCCCCTGGGATATTTCAAAGCCTAGATAGATTACGCTTTCCTTCGTGATCTGTACTTTTTTCTGAGACACCCTATATCCCGCTGTTGCCCCCAAATTTAATAAACTGATGCTTGTTTCTCTACATTCTTCAGTCGTGTCTGCCCCCAATAAGATATCGTCCACATACTGTAATAAGGTAGTGGTATCTGTCTTACCTTGCCATAATTCTAATTCTCTTGCGAGTACCTTACCAAAAATTGTAGGGCTGTTCTTGAATCCTTGCGGGAGTACTGTCCAGCACAACTGCTTTTTGCGTCTCGTTGTAGGACTTTCCCAGTCAAAGGCGAATAATTGTTGACTTTGTTCCTCCACAGGGATACAGAAGAAAGCATCTTTTAAATCCAATACTGTAAAATAGACATTTGAATCATTTGTTGTCGTTAACCAAGTGTGTGGACTGAGTACCACTGGGTGCACATCAGTCGCTATCTGGTTAATAGCTCGCAAATCCTGTACTAGACGATATTCTTGTGAATGTGGTTTTTTAACAGGCAGGATTGGATTATTGTACTCGGATTGACAGTCTCGCAACAGTCCCTACTTTAAGAAATTAGTAATGATAGGCTCCGGTCCAACACGGGCCTCTAACTTCATGGGATGCTGTTTTCGCCTTACCGATTTAGCTCCTTGTTTTAAGTCCACCTGTACCGGTTCTACATATCTGGCTCTCCCAGGTTTCTGCATTGCCCACACAAAAGGGACTACTGTGTCCATTACTTCGGAGGGAATTGCGCTTGGTCCACTCTCCACCTGTTCAGAATCCAGTGCTTTCTGCAACATAGAGGCTTGTGCTTTCCAGGCACCATTTTGTGGAATGTGCACCTGAACTTTGTTTTTATCAAAGATTATCTGTGCCCCCAGTTTATTCAGTAAATCCCTCCCCATTAGGGGTAATGGGCATTCTGGCACATATGAGAATTCATGTGTTAACACTCTATTTCCTATTTTACATTTAATTGGTTGAAAGAAAGGTTTGACCTCTCGCTTTCCCGTGGCCCCAATTGCTGGCATAGAGAATTTACTCATTGGTCCCTTACAGCTGTCTAATACCGAATACATTGCTCCAGTGTCTACTAAAAATTTAACTGTTTTGTTCCCCAGCTTTACTGAAAGCAGGGGTCCAGCTGGGGAATCCAGTTTCTCAACCCCCAGTCCCCATCAGTCTGAATCTTCTGTACTGATCAGGAGCAAATCTGCCTCTGGAACAGATACAGACGGAGGTTTCCAGTGATCTGATTGTTTCTTCGGGCACTCACTTCCCCAGTGCCCCTTCTCCCTACAGATCGCACGTCGGTCTCTCCTCAGTGAAATTCTATTTCCCAAATTCCCTCCTACTCTATGCCCTCTGCCACATCCTCGTCCTTTTGGAAAGCCTCTTCCCCAAGAGGAAGTTTGTGCCTGGGCAAATGCAGCTGCCAAGATTGCAGCGTTTTGCCTCTTATCTTTCAGTTTCTCCTTCTGCTTTTCCTTTCTCTCTGCTTCTTCCCTGTTATTGTACACCTTAGATGCAATTTCTATTAATTGCGACATTGACATCCCCAACATACCATCTACTTTCTGAAGCTTTCTCCTTCTAGCTGGTGCCAATTGTCCTACAAATAATGTAGTAAAAGTCGTCTGGTTCGCTTCGTCCTCGGGATCCAAGTCTGTCCATTTTCGGGCGGTTTCACATAACCGCTCGTAAAATGCAGAGGGATCCTCATTCTCACCCTGTGCGACTTGATATAGTTCTGCAATATTCTTGGGCCTAGGTACTCCATGCTTTACCCCATATAATATTAACTGTTGCTACTGTTTAGTCATTAACCTGCCTGCCCCTGTATTTTGATCCCAATCTGCTTCTTGGGCCGGCGGAAAACGGTTCGCTCCATCTCTAGCACTTTCTCTTTCATTTTCCTCTCGAGCTGTGTCCAATACCAGTCTCTTCTCCTCAGGTGCAAGCAAAGTATTTAAAAGCACCTGTAAATCCTGCCAGGCTGGGTTATGATTCGCAATTATCATTTTAAAGGATTGATACATCTTTTCTGGATTTTCTCGGTACGACCCGGCAGACTCCTTCCGATTCATTCAATCTGGAGTTGAAAACGGCACCTTCGCATCTACAGGCAGTCCGTCTGGTCCCACTGCTTGACGCAGCGCGGCCTCAATCACAGCATTTTGTTGAGCCCGAGTAGCCTGAGTTCTGCCTGCAATTGGGCTACATGCCTCACTTCCTTTACCTCTGCCATCGACACTATCTTGATCTCTTTCCGGAGAGACCAATAATTGTACATCCTCTTCCTCATCACCCACTTTTAAACATCTTTTCCCAATGCTACAAGCAGAGCAACACCGAGGCATTTTCTCTTTGTCTTCCATCATCATTAACACATTGGAGTCAGAGACCAATAGCTTACATTTTTTTCTTCTTTCATGATCATTTCTCAGAGAGAAAAACAAACCCACCTATGGGACCTCATCCCATTTGTTCTGTCTTCTGCAAAACAACATAAGTGGCAAAATTGTATTCTAGTTTAGTGTTCCCATTTCTGGCCATTTTCCCTCATCCTCCACTTTATACATTGGCCACCACTGAGTACAGTATTCCTTTCATTTTCTCCTTGTTACAGGATCCCCATCAAACTTATCCCAATGTTTCAGGATGCATCCTAAAGGAGAACAGGGGGATACCCCTGCAGATTGTCCTGTTCCCATATTATTACCCTTAAAAGAACATTCTTACCAATTATGCTTTCGTACACTCCAGTCGGCACTGTCCAAATGTGTACAAAGCTTACACTGGGTTACCACAACCAATTGCCCCTATATCATACCCTCGATGCAATGTCTCTTAATAATTACTGCGTTGCACCTTTGAGCCGCTTACCCGCTCCGACTGGGGAGGGTGCGCGCGGAGTCCCCGAACAAAACGGTCGGTGCGCGCTGGAGTCCGAAGAGCAGCGTCTCCCCGCCGGGAACTGGCAAGATGATCCAGGCAAGGCTTTACAGGGAGGGTCCCATCTGGGTCGCCAGAAAACTGTTGTCCAAAAAGCGGATTCGTTGCCCGGTGTGCAATAAGCCAATAATTACACACTCAGCAGAGACATTGGCTTATTTAGCTCAGAGCTGCGCAAGCCTGGGTGCTCGGTGGTTTCCCACAAATCAAGCACCCGCCTCCAGCTTTTCAAGTAGCATCAAGACAAACACATTGGCAGGTTTGCAACTTTCCCTTTTGCACTGGTTGGTCAGGGATTTCTTCATTGCCCGGGTCCCGCCCCTGTCTCTCAAGGTCCTGAGGAGGAGATGGTCATTCCAGCAACTGACACTGCCCCAGCAGGGACAGCAGGTGTTATCTCCCAAGGTCCTGACGAGGAGGAGATAGTCCAGACCTCCTAATGAACACTGCTCCCGCAGTGAGAGGAGGCTTTGTCTCCCAGGCTCCTGGCGCCCAAGCAGGCCTTATTTCAAAGCCTTGACATCCTCCCTTTCGGAGTGTGAAGCGCAGGAATGCAACCTGCTTGTAACTCCCTCATTTTTCCAGCCTCCACCAGCTCCGGGGCCCTTTCTCACTGGACTAGGAGTGCGGCCTAAGGCTCCAGCAAATTCAGCTAGTCATGCTAAGCAAGTTTTATACAAGTTGTGCGAAGCGGCTACCTCTAGACAGCTTGAGTTCAATAATTGACAGTCCAGGTCCCAAGGTCTTCAGTTAGGGATACGTGCACCTCCAGTTCTTTTGCCAAATTGGCAATATGTACCTAGAAATAAAACATTTTGATTTAATGTTTCTTTTAGGGCTTTAGCAGTTCTAGGATGCCCTTGATTAAAGAATGCTTCTTTTCAGAAAATAGAAGTTATCCTAAACTACCTAGTTTGAACATTCTTTCTGAGCTTCCCAGGGTTGTCTTGTAACAGTTTCCCACAAATCAAGCACACTCCCCCGCCTTTTCAAGTAGCATTTTTACAAACACATTGCAAGGTTTGCAACTTTCCCTTTTACACTGATTGGAGAGTAATGTACAGACAATTATACTACTGCTTACACACCAATTTACTACTACACATGCTCGGGGAGGGGTCTTCACCCGGGCGTGGGGCTTTTTGACCTGTGGGAGTGATTTTTTGTGTTTTATGGAGGACAGTTCAGTTAGGGATAGATGCACCTCCAATTCTTTTGCCAAACTGGCAACACGTACGGAGAAATACAGCATTTTGATGTAGTGTTTCTTTAGGGCTTTAGCAGGCAGAGTCCCAGCGGGGCGGGGGAGGAGAGCTGGGGCACAGGCTTGGCCCTGGAGCCCCCCCGCCTGTCAGCAGCTGCCCCCGGGCCAGCTCCAGAAGCGCAGAGCTGGCGCCGGCGCTGGGGCAGAGCGGCGGCAGCGGGGCGCGAAGGAGAGCAGCGAGCGAGGCCGGAGCAGGCGCTGGCGCGGAGCTGCCGAGCAGCGAGGCGAGCGCAGGGGCGCGAGCGTGTGGGCAGAGAGCCGGGCTGCCCCCGAGGGGCTCCTCGAGGGCGGCAGCAGCACCCCCGGCCGCCAGCATGCCCGGGCTGCCCGCACAGGGCGGCGCCGGCGCCGGCGCGCGGAGGGAGCGCGGGCCGCGGCGGGGGTGCGCGGCCCCCTGCGCCTCCCGCGCGGAGGGCGCCCCTGAGCTCACAGAGGGGCCCCGCGCTGCGCCGCGCCGCGCCCTGAGCTCACAGAGGGGCCCCGCGCTGCGCTGCGCTGCGTCGTGCTGCGCGGTGTTGCGCTGCGCTGCGCTGCGCTGCGCTGCGGTGCAGTGCGGGGCTCTGCGCTGCGTCGTGCTGCGGGGCGGTGCAGGGCGGGGTGCTGCAGGGCGGGGTTTTGCGCGGGGCTGTGCCGCGCCGCGCCCCGCAGACGCCGCTCCGCGCGCGCGTTGCTCGAGGGCGCCGGCGGGGGGCGGCTGCTGGCGCCGGGCAGCATGGTGCGAGCGCGGGGGGCGTCCGGCGCCGGGCGGCGCCTGCTGCTGCTGCTCGGGCTCCTGGCGGCGCTGCGTGCCCGGGACAGCCGGGCTGCTCCGCGGGCAGCGCCGGGCCCAGGTAGGGCGGGCGGGCGGGCGGCGCCGGAGGCGGAGGCGGAGGCGGAGGCGGCGCGGCAGGCTGGGGGCGGCGGGGCCGGCTGGCGAGCGGCCGGGGCGGCGGGAGGCGGCGTCGGGGGCCGGGAGCGGCTGGGCGAGGCTCGTGGGGCCGCGGGGAGGGGGGTGCGCTGGGGGGCGGCGGGGGCCGGGGGCGAGAGCTGTGCCTGGAGCGGCGCCTGGCGCTGGCTGACGGGAGCTGTTGTCCCCGCGGGCGGTTGCAGCGGTGCCCGGCGGCGATGGCGATCCAGCTGCGTGGCCGGACGCCGGCGCCGAGCCTCGCGGACAGGCTGGAGGTGAGTCCTCGGGGGACCTGAGCTTCCCTGGCAAGAGCAGAAGCGTGCCTTTCCTGGCGCCGCTTTGGCCTGGCGCTGGCCGGGGAGCTCTCGTGCCCCCGCAGTGCGAATGCTGCTTCGTGTCCTCCGGTGCTGGGGGTTGCCCCTTTGCAGAGCGCTGGCTTCCTTGGTGGAGGTTAGAGAGCTCCGCGGAAGAAGGGGCCGAGGGGCCGCGTGTTTGTTTGTCTTGGGGGTGCTTGGGGGCTGTCTGTGGCAATACATGATGAGAACTGCTCCCATCGGTGGTTGCTTACAGATGTGGCTGAAGTTGAGGATTATCCAGCTTCTCAGCTGCATCCCGTTGCCGAGCCTCCAGGTCTTCCCAGGGGTACGTAGTCAGTTTTTACTTCCCTGAAAGAACAAGAACTTTCCTTGTGCTATTTTGCTCCCATGAAATTGTGCTTCATACTTCCTCTGGGGTCCAAGGGCTTTACAGCCGCAGGGGAGTCCCAGGGGTAAGTTGTGAGCATTTCTTTCCTTTGAGAGCTGCCAGGCAAAAGGTCCTCTCTGCCCCTCCACAGCTTTGGGACTATTGACCTACATATATGTCCCATCATGGCCCCCCCCTTCCATTCGCTGCCATTTCACTTTTGAAAGCACCCAGGGGCTGTGTGTTTGTCCTGGGGGTGCTTGGGGGCTGCTGGGTTGCGCCTCGACAGAGGATTTTGGAGAGGTGCCAGGTCCCAGCCAACAAGTGCCCCTGGCCCTGTTGTGGCTGGGAGACTCTCAAACTACATGCGTGTCCCCCATTCCCGGCAAGTCACTTCTGTGGAAGTATGTTGCAGCACATAATGAAAACTTGTCTTGTCTGTGTTTGCTTACAGGCCTTCCTGCAGGCAGGGGCCTCCCAGCTTCCCAGCTGGATCCTGTTTCTGAGCCTCAGGAGTATGCCAGGAGTAAGTGGTGGAGATGTATTCCCTCTCCTGGGAGGAGCCTTCCTGGTTTCCTTGGAGACATTAGAGACCTCCCCAGAAAAAAGCATCGAGGGGCCATGTGTTTATGCTGGGGGTGCTTGGGGGCTGCTGAGTAGCTCCTCAGCGGAGGATTTGGAGAGGCGGCAGGGCCCAGGCAACAAGTACCCCTGGCCCTCCTGCAGCTGGGAGACTCCTGAACTACTGGCGTGTCCCGCATTCCCCTTCGATTCATGACAAGTCACTTCTGTGGAAGTATGTTGCAGCCCATAATGAAAACTTGTCTTGTCTGTGTTTGCTTACAGGCCTTCCTGCAGGCAGGGGCCTTCCAGCTTCTCAGCTGGATCCCACTTCTGAGCCTCAGGAGCATGCCAGGAGTAAGTGGTGGAGATGTATTCCCTTCCTGGGAGGAGCCTGTGGTTTCAGAGTTGTGTTCGTGGGCCGTGTAGCTTCAGTCCTTGGCCGAGGCTCATGCCTGCAAAAGAGCAGAGCGGGCTTTGGGAGGGCTTCAGAGATCTGCGGTGGGTGCTTTGCCTGGCTGCTCCAGCCTTGTGCTTTTCCAGTGCCTGCAGCAAAGCCAGCAGGCTTGTTGGGGTTGAGCTTAGAGCTCAGGTGAACTCCAGGGCATCCTTTCCCAGCATGCTTGGATTTGTAGCCACGTGGTGCCTGTGCAGGCACCCGATAAGTGTTTGCCAAAGACTCAGGAGCGGAAGGGCAAGACGAGTGCCTTGCTGTAATGAGACATTCCATGCTCATTCGCTACCATTCAAATCTGAAGCAGCATATGGAAATAGGTAACGAGAGCTCTGCTCGTCCCTTTGGTTGCAGATGCGGCCGCAGGAGATGGCTATGCAGCCTCTCGTCTGGATGGCCAGGCAGTGTCTGTGGGGAGTCGTACAGGTGAGTCGTGACTCTTTGCCTACTCTTTTGGGTTATTTGAAAGAAGCAGCATTTACTTGTGCGGATGTTGTTCATGTGCAATTTAACTTAATACTTTCTGTTTAGGTCCTCGGCAGAGGAAGTACAAGGCCCAGAGAGGAAAGTCGTCTGAGAAATATTCTAAACTCCTTCAGGACATCTTGAAGGACTTGGAGAGAGCAGCTGGTGGGTAGATTTCACTCTGTGTTAAGGGAGATCATTGTAAACGTGAGGTTTTAGAAACAGCTATGGATAAGCTGTGGCTTACGCAGGAGAAAGGGATGGATCAGAGCCTCGCCGCAGTGACGCACCACGTCACACCTTGCAGGCATTGGCAAGCCGCAGAGCTTGTTGAGGGTCTCTTCTACAAGCGTGTTCTTCGCCGCGTTTGTTAATGTTAAGGTGCTAGAGTGTGGGAAGTGTCCTAAAGCAAGGCGGGAGCGGCTTTCTGAAGATGACCTTTGTCTCTGGTGTGTGGAGATGCTTGCAATTAGTCTCTGGGGAATCCCAGAGGTGAGGCGTGACTCTTGGTTTACTGTGAGAGGCGCCGTGTGCCTAGCCAAAGGTCAGGCAGGCCCCTCGGCCGCTGTGCGAATCTAGACCTACCCAGGGCATGGCAACATCCCTTTCAGTGCACTGGAGTTCCTTTACAAACACGTGTATTGCCCCAGGTATTCTACCCTTTTCTCCTCCGTGTGTAATTACAGATGTCCCTCAAGTCACTGAAGCTTCTGCAGCTTCTCAGGGGCTGGAGCCTCTGCTCGAGCCTCAGGGAGATCTCAGGGGTAAGTAGTCTGTCTTCCTTTCCTTTTGAGTCTTCTATTAGTATTTTCTCTTTTTTCCTCTTTTATTGCCCTCCTGGGGAATCCAAGGTGCCCAGCACACATGCCCTCCCTGAAGCCCAGGGGCACAGGTAGGGGCAGCGCTGGTTCAGGCTTTCACTGGCCAGTGGGCTCTTGCCCCTGAGAAGTGTCAGTGAGCTTTCTTGTCCGCCGGTGCCAAGAGACCAGAATCAGCCATAGTAACACCACGGCATGTAAAATTGCCTGGGAATCCCAAACACGCAGTGAGATTATCAGTCCTGCAGAAGCCAGGGATGTATGGGATTGTTTCCTTTCCTCCAGGCCTTGCTGGTGACAAAAATGCCGAGGCTGCAGCTCATAAAGGCCAACAAAAGCAGCGTTTGGTCCTGAGCGCTGCAGTCTTGGGTTCCGCACTGTTTGCTGTCATGCTGATGTGTATCGTCACTTTCCGGCTGAGGAAGAGAAAACGGTGAGTTGTTCTTTAGTCCATGGCTGCTCTTAGCGTGTGTAGTGATAGTGTGGTGGAGCGGCTGGTGAGCTGTTGAGAGTGCTCTGTTGAGACGTCTGCTGTTAGCTTTCTTAAGCAGACTCTTCCTTCCTGGCAGCGAGGGCTCTTTCCTGAAAGCCATTCTCGTTGTTGCAGAGAAGCGGTACCAGCTAACCCTGCCGCTGCCTCCGGCAGACAGGAGCCCAGTATGGAGGAAGGCAGAGCAAAACCAGGGAGCGAAAGAAAAAAGGAAGAGCTTACCACAGAAAATGAAAATGCCAGCAGCAGCTCCACTCGGCTTCCTATTCTAAGCAGAATAAAAAACCTGCGCCTATTCCAAAGAGAATAAAAACCCTCTTGGGCTAAAATGGTGCGAGTCCTTGGCTGTTTTGGTCCTTTGTGTCTGGGTGTAATGCACAGCGCTTACGGCAGGGTTGGATGAGGGAGAGGAGCTGTCAGAGAGTTGCCCTGCATCAAGGGATGCCCTCGGTCCCCTCATCACTGTAGTTTCCCAGCTCGGGCTGTCCTTAAGGTCTCATTCATCGGAATGGGGGAGCGCAGATGAGCCTGGGAGCACAAGTGAAGTCACTGGGAGTGCTCCAGTGAATCCCGGTGGATTTGGTGACCGAGAGGGGAAGGAGGTGCTGCGAAGGATGGCCGTGCAGCTCTGAGCAATGAGTTAGAGGAGTGCTAAAGTGAGACGAGAGGCTGCTGGGGCTTAGCGCAATGGTCTTCTGTGCGCAGAAGCTGAACATCTCCAAGTAGAGAGAAGTGAGAGGGGGCTGGCAGGGAAAGAGTAAAAAGCACTGTGATAGGAAGAACAGTACTGGCCTTAGAAATGGCACAAAAGGTAACCAAAAGACCCACAGAAATGGCATTGCTCTGCTCCCAAACACTCAAGCCATGAATACTAGAGGTAATGCAGAAAAGGGAATACAGTCCTATTTGGAGGAGCGCCCAGGATCCTCTGTGCTCTCTTTCAAGGGGGTCCAAGTGGACTCTTACCTTTCCAGAGGAACGTAGGCAAAGAGTTGCTGCCTCTGAAAACATTGGTCACCCCTATTGCCAGCTTGCAGGAGAGGGAAAGGAGTAAAGGCCCTCGTAGGATCCAACAGGAAGGCGGTGGCAGGAAGGTGCAGCCCCAGCACCTGCAGTGTCCCTGGGGAAGCTCACAGAGCCCTGAGAAACCTGGTGAGGGAAGGGCGTAGGACAGGAAAGGCAAGCGGTGAGATCTGAGGATGTTTCTCAGGTGGCCCAGCAACCCTTTGCCTCTGGGATCGGAAGAACCAGCTCCTCCTCCACCTTCCCTGCATGTTCATCAAGTGCTGCAGGATTTGCTCGGCACGCTGCGCTACGGGACAGGCATTCAAGCGGCAGCCTCCTCTCACAAGGCTCAGCCAGCTAAGCACTAGGAACACACGACGACTCCCGAGAGCAGCCCTTCTCACAGGAAGATGTTCAGGCACTGGGTCTCAAAGCACAACCCGCCCAAACCAAGGGAATCCTTCCCGCGCTGGGTGTGAGCTGGCAGGCAGAGGTGGTTGCGGTGGCTCCTCAGCACAACGAGAGGCAAGGGGAGGAAGGAGCTCAGGGTTACGCCACTGCAGGAGGCCTCCAGAAGCACAGAAGCCAAAGCCTAATTCTGCCACAGGCTCCTGGAGAGGCGGGGGAAACTCCCACCTCCTCAGCGGCTGGTCAAGAAACGCCCCCGATGCCACCACTTCTAAAGCAGAGGCTTTAACACAGGCACTCCTGCCACGAGGCCACCGAGAGAGTGTGGCCAGAGGAAGGGCCACTTGCAACGCCTCGCACATCCCAATGCCCGTGCTTTTCAGACTTCAGCGCTGCACTACTGCCCCACCATAAACTGAGGAGCAAAAGCAAGCCTCAAGCTAAAATGGGCAGAGCTGTGCAGGACGTGGGCTCCTCCAGCACACCCAGCTCAGCCTTTTAAGGAGAGCCGCCCTGGCTCCCTGGATGGGTGCTGCAGGGCAACGGCCCCTGCACCGCTACCCGCAACCTCCCAGGCCAGCCCCGCAATGCACACTGCCATTAAGCCGAGAACCGATTTAACTGATGTTCCTTTGCAAAACCCGCATCTAGTTCTATTTGTAGACAGCTCATCCTGCTACCTGCATGGACAACGACGAACTGAGTATGCTGTAGTCAGCCAGGAATGAGTAACACAGGCCGAACTGCTTCCCACAAGAAAGAGTGTGCAAGGAGCAGAACTATTAGAACCAACTCTCTATCTGCCTTTTGAAAAGAACGAGGATTTTTTTAATGTCATCAGGAAAGAAAACAGCTAGTGGAGAAGAAATATGTAACTGGCTGGAAGCAGTCCAAAGGCCCAAAGAAATTGCTGTAATACACTGCCCAGCCCATCCTAAAGACACTACAGAAATCAGTAAAGGAAATGCTTTAGCTGACGCCGCTGCAAAGGCTGCAGCCCATGAACCTCTGAGAGGCCGTGTGGTGGCACTTCCAAGGATGAACCAAAGTGAATGGCCAAATGTAATAGACCCCAGAACCATGTATTGAAAGGCCTGCTCCGTGGAAGAGAAGAAATAATAGGAATAGTGGGAAGCAAAACAAAGTGATGATGGAATATGGACAATTAGTGGAAAACCAATTCTACCAAAAAAAAAAAAAAAAAAAAAAAAAAGAAGTAATTCCTATAGCAGGTGGTTTCACGAGAAAGCTCATGAGGGAGCAGAGGCAGTAGCTAAGTGGGTACAGACAGTAAGGGCCAGTGCAGGAATTTACACGGCCGCACAAAGAATAAGCAATAGCTGCCCAGCCTGCCAAAAGTTCTCGAGCAGCAAACCAAGCTTGGAGGTAGGGGGACGACCGTGGGCCTGCTTCCCTTTTCAAAGGCTACCAATAGATTACGCGGATATGCCATCCACCGATGGGTGCAAACGCTTGTTAGTGATAGTAGATCAGTTGTCAGGCTGGGTAGAAGCTTTCCCGACAAGAAAGGACGACGCAGGAGGGGTAGTAAAGCCTTATTGAAAGAAATCATACGCAGGTATGGGGTTCCAGAAGCCATTGATTCAGACAGGGGCGCTCAATTTATGGCAGACATAGTCAATCAATTATATAAATCCCTAGGAACAGAGAGAAACCTCCCTACTCCCTACCACCCACAATCTTCAGGAGAGGTCTAATGTCCTGTCATTCTTTCGACGAAAGAATCGCAAAGGTATGCACACACAGTGGCCTAACATGGCCAGAAGCCCTAAACTTCGCTCTGTGGGACGTACGAAATGCTCCACAACAACCCGTAGGACTACCACCAGCAGAAATTCTCTGTGGGAGACCTTTAGGGACTTCTACTCCAGCTAAGAGCAGCCTGTTAGACGGAAATTTTGCTGTTAGACTGTACTTGTATATATTGGGAAAGGCTGTGTATGTATGAGAACCCTTTGTAGTCTTACATTCATAGTGGACATTGCTGTAAAGACAAGTAATCACTCAAATAGTTGTGTTGGTAACTTAGTTCTTCAGCTCCTGGTACGTCTTATCCATTGTTACAATCTAATTACACACTGAGTCAAGCTTGACTGCTTACCCCCATCGGAATGAATCTTACATTGGTGGAGAAACTACTGCAACGTGATGAGCTGCGTCAGTTGCTAGAGCGCATCCAAAACAATGGACAAAAAGCTCTAATCACCACTCATCATGATACAGAGGAGATACAGGACGTCTTGGAAAGGGTGAAGCAGGACGGAGCACATCATGGTTGGGAAACTCCTCTGAGATGATCACCAACTGCAACAGGGATTCATACTCACGTGTTGTACCCAGGAGTAGTTGTGTTAAGTTTAACCATGTTATGCCTATTACTTATGATCATATTATACATAAGATTATGGAAAGTGATGGTATGCCTTGACAGCCTTTGAGAACTCTTGTCTAAAGGATTAGCAGGGATGCTTACCAGAAACAAAGGGAGGCCTGTTAAAGAATATTGAGCTGGAACTGTCTAGAGGTAACAGCTTAGCACAACTTATATAAACCTTGCTTAGCATGAGTAGCTAAATGTGCTGAAGCCTTAGGCTGCACTCAGATAACGTGAGGAACTGTCAGCTAGTCCAGTAAGGAAGGGCCCCAGGGCCGGTGCAAGGTGGAAAGATAAGGAAGCTTACGAGGAAGCTAAGGCCATCAGCAGAAGCTGCCGCAGTAAAGATAAGGCAAACCAGGCTGCCTAGAGACAGCAGTGGGAGCCACCGAAGAACACGAAGCCCCCAGAGCCAGATATGGTGATTGGTCTGAAGCTTTGCATGGGGTGTGGGGAGCTTAGCTTGTGAGGGTGTAATTGCCCAGGGATTACTTTGTTTGGGGTGCCTCTTGGGAGGCAGTGAGCTCGAGCTGCAATTGCTGCACATGCATCCTTAAATTGTATTAAATATGCTTTGATTTGGCTCTGAACTTCTCAGCGGGAACCCAGGGTCGCACCCTGTTATGGTGGCTGGCGAGCATAATTTTCCATAGCACTGTGTCCTTTGAAGAACTGGGACACCTGTGGTTTAGTTAAGTGATGGCTTGTAGTCTTGGCAAGAAGGTATTGGCCTGGACGTGTCTCTCTGAGAGAGGGGTGAGTGCTGGTGGCCCTGGTGATGAGGGCAACATCACCTTTGGGAAGGGCAGGAAAGAGAAAGGAAGGGCAGGGAGCTTCCTCCATTTTTCCTGTCCTCTGGTAGGTTTGGGATTTGTGGGCTGTGGTGGAGCAGCAGAGCTAAGTCTGCCCAGCCGCCCCCCGGGTTTTCTAGCAGAAGCACTGACCCTGTCAAGGTGATGTTGAGTGATTCCCGAGTTGCAAAAGCTTGGGTGCAGGGTGTTGGGGACCAAGATTGAATGATGCTGTATAAGACAGCGGAGAATCTTTAAGGCAGAAAGTAATGAAGTGGTAACTATGATTTGTGCCCCGAATGTGTGCACGTGAGTTGCCACTGATCATGTGTCTTCCTGCCTACGTGTCAGCAGCTGCGGTGGGCCTGTCCTGCTGGCCTGTCCTGCCCGCCTGCTAGGCATCAGAAGACACCTTACCCACCTATCACAAGATGCCACAATGCCAAGCAGATACTTGGAGGAGTGGCTGAGTTGATGGCTATATAACCAGCCACTGTGTTTTCAAGAAAGGCTTTTTGCACTATACTTCTTGAGGTCCGTGTCGTTGTATGCCACAAATGGCGCCCGAATCGGGATTCCAAAAACGGAAGCCTGAAAAATAGAGTCAAGGAACTTCAGAATGGAAGTACTGAAGAATGAAGCAGGAAAGACAGAACCAATAAATCCGGTGGCATAGCCCAGCTGAACGTCAGGACGGTTGATAGTTGAGCGCTCCCATCACCACCACGGAACGGCAGGTGAGCAGCTGGGAACTATGGGGCAATCTCTTACAAGGGATCAGAGACGTTATATGGAAGTATTACAGAAAGTCTTAAAGACTCATGGGTTTCAGAATGTTGCCCAGCATTCGCTAATGACTCTGTTAGTGTGGACTCGGGATAATTGTCCCTGGTTCCCGCAGGAGGGAACGCTAAGCGTTGCGGTGTGGGAACAAATTGGGGACGAGCTGCGGCGGCAGAGGGATGATAAGGCGAAGAAACTTTTAGTGACTTGGCAACAGGTCTTTTCCGCCCTCCTCCGCTTGCAAGCAGTAAACGCGGCTGAACTTTTGCCCTACGCAGCAACGGCCGGTGAGAGCACCGTAAGGTCCTCGATAATACCCGGACCGGACTCCGAGTGTGACGA
Organism: Dromaius novaehollandiae; assembly: GCF_036370855.1. Taxonomy (NCBI): domain Eukaryota; kingdom Metazoa; phylum Chordata; class Aves; order Casuariiformes; family Dromaiidae; genus Dromaius; species Dromaius novaehollandiae. The sequence continues at coordinate 1,109,110 of NC_088117.1, forward strand.
CTCATTTAATTCAGGGTCGAATGATCTGGACCAGGAGGCGGACTTTCATCCACCCCCTACTATGCGCTGCGGTGTCCAGCCCACGGCCCCTCCGGAACCACCCCCCGCCTGGCACCGCCCCCCTCCGGAACCACCCCCCGCCTGGCACCGCCCCCCGGGACCGCCCTCCCCTCAAGAGGCGGGGCTGCCCACGAACGCGGACCGCCCGCAGCCCCCCTCCGCCGTCCCGGCTGCCTGGGGAAGAGCTGTTGGCCCGACGCCAGCGCTAGCGCAGTGCTGTGGTGCGCTAGAGCTTTGCCGCCAGGAGGCGCTGCGAAGCGGAGACTCGGACATTCTCCACGCCCTCCCGGGGCGATAGCAGGCAGGGCAACCCACTGCATGGGAGCAGCTGCCTTATGAGGCGGTGAAAGGAGTCAGGAACTCGGTTGAGGATTACGGCCTCCAGTCAGCTTACACCATGAACTGATTTCAAGCTATCGCCGAGGGTTAACCTATGGGGACACTCCAACCTGGGATCCCGCCACCAGCAATGTTACCTGAATCATGGCCTCTTGTTGTTATTGATCTTAGGGGTTGTTTTTTCACTATACCGTTACATCCAGCAGATGCACCACGATTTGCATTTACGGTTCCAGCGATCAACAATCAGGAGTCTACACTTTGCTTTCACTGGACGGTATTGCCTCAGGGGATGCTAAGTAGTCCGACAATATGCCAAATGTTTGTGGCTCGAGCTATCCTCCCTATTCGCAGAGCATATCCCAGTGCTTTAATTTATCACTATGTGGATGATATTTTGATCTCCGCATCCTCGAGGGATGCTGTTCAAACGGTAGTCAAAGAGTTGCGGAAATCTTTGAGTGCTAATGGTCTGTGTATAGCCGAGGAAAAGGTCCAAGTGCAAGCGCCTTGGAAGTATTTAGGGTGGAAAATTACAGACACGGCTATTCTGCCGCAGCCTTTGCGGCTAGCATCTGATATTAAAACCCTAAATGACTTGCAGAAACTACTTGGCACCATTAACTGGGTGCGACCTTATCTTGGCATTACCACACAGGATCTAGCCCCTCTCTTTGCTCTGCTAAAGGGAGAGTCAGACTTAGCATCATCCCGAACATTAACTCCTGAAGCACTGCACGCCCTACAACGGGTGTCCGCAGCTATTCAAAATCGACAGATTCATCGCATCTCTCCAATGTTTCCAGTTCGCCTGATTCTGATTTATAATGTCTTTCAACCTTACGCTCTCTTATGCCAATGGGTTTCAGGTGACATTGATCCCTTAAGAATTCTGGAGTGGGTGTTTCTAGCACATGCTTTCTCGAGGACCGTGACCACTGGGATAGAGATGATGGTGCTGCTTATTCAGAAAGGGCGCCATCGTTTGCAAAGCCTTTTGGCGCAAGATCCGGCTAGTATCTCTATCGCACTGGCCAAGCAGGACTTCAACTGCATGTCAAGGGTTCTACACAGATAGTGTTACCCATTATCCCTCGTTTGGAAGACTGAAGTATGTTCACGTCTCTGTAGTTACCTTTTCCCATTACGCTGTCGCTACTGCCCATGTTGGGGAGAAGAGCCGTGATGTTTGTCATCACTGGCTTGCCTGTTTCGCCGTAATGGGGGTTCCTGCTCAAATTAAGACTGACAATGGTCCCGCATACACGGCACAACGAACACGGGCATTTCTTCAAGCTTGGGGGGTCACTCATGTGACCGGAATTCCCCATTCCCCAACTGGCCAGGCAATAGTGGAACGTACCCATCGTACCCTGAAAGAAAAGCTTGAGAAACAAAAAAGGGGAAATAGCCCTGGCGCTTCCCCACAAGAGCAACTCTGGAAGGCTCTGTATGTTCTTAACTTCTTAAACCGATATACGGACCAGAGTGCAGTTAATAAGCATCTCTCATGTCCTACAGGGCGAGAACAACCTCGAGTTCGCTACAGGGACCTGGAGACAGGTCAGTGGAGTGAACCGGCGGATCTAATAACGTGGGGGAAAGGTTACGCTTGTGTTTCCACAGGTAACGGACTTCACTGGATACCTGTACGACTGATTCGACCTGTTGGTGTGTTCCTCGGGATGCCGGGTGAGGGCTGGGAGCCAGTTGAGATGAACCCATCTTGGGGTATTTGCGGCGGTGTTTGTCTGCCTTGTGCAGGATCACTGTTGATTTGCAGAGGCTTATTGCATTGATGAGATATAGATAGAATATAGGCTGATAAGATATAGATAGAATATAGGATAAGTTATAGATAGAATATAACTGCACTGATAAGTTATGGATAGACTATAAGTGCACTGATAAGTTGTGGATTAGATAGAATTAGAGTGGAAGCCTTTTAAGGGATAGGATTGGACGTTAGGCTTGGGGCATAAGTTAAGAAGGCACTGACGTGTGAATTGGTAATCTTGGTAAGATCTCTAATCCTTGTTATCTGTCTCCCCTACCTGACAAGCTTTAAGTTTAATAAATAAAAAGAGGGGATATGTTGGGGACCAAGATTGAGTGATGCTGTGTAGGACAGCAGAGCATCTCTAAGGCAGAAAGTAATGATCTGGTAACTATGAAGTTGCCAGTGATCATGTGTCTTCCTGCCTATGTGTCAGCAGTCATGGTGTGCCTTCCTGCCTATGTGTCAGCAGCTGCGGTGGGCCTGTCCTGCTGGCCTGGCCTGCCCGCCTGCTAGGCATCAGAAGACACCTTACCCACCTATCACAAGATGCCACAATGCCAAGAAGATACTTGGAGGAGTGGCTGAGCTGATGGCTATATAACCAGCCATTGTGTTTTCAATACAGGCTTTTTTGCACCATTCTTCTTGTGGTCCATGTCGTCGAATGCCACACTGCACGTTTTAGAAATGAAGCCTTTGACTTTTCATCAACTCAGCTTGGCTTCTTGTCCGCTAGCCACTGCCTCTGGTTTCTTCACACCGGCTCTCCTTGCACCTCCAAATTGGCAGAGCAGGCTTTGGACTCAGAGATGCCTTCCCACTGCGGATGTGAGAAGACAGGATCCCCTGGGTGAAAACACTTCTGAGGTCTCCCTTTCAGCTCCAGACCTTTCCTGTGGTCATAATCAAGGTTTTAGTCTGAAGTCAGTCAAGACCTCAGCTGTGAAGTTCCTGTCAAAGAGGCATTTCTTTGGGGTTGGTGGGGGGTGCTTGGCTACACTTGCGTCTGCTGCCTTTCTTGGTTGGAAGTGCACTGAGTGGTTATGAGCTTGCTGACTCAGAGCTTGACATATCTATCATTTGCTTTGCAGAGTTCAATAACATCTGGACTTGTACATCCTATTACCTTAGTCTACAGCTCGTGCTGTACCAGGTGGGACTTGCCTCCTGTTCCTCCCCTCATACCCTGGTGGTTTCAGTCCTCTTAATATCCCCATGTCATGCAGTGCCATGATTCTTTCTGTCCTTTGGAAGCCAGAAAATGCCCCAGAAGGACACTGTGGTTGACTAATGTGCCACAGACACTCAGAGCTTGACATATCTATCATTTGCTTTGCAGAGTTCAATAACATCTGGACTTGTACATCCTATTACCTTAGTCTACAGCTCGTGCTGTACCAGGTGGGACTTGCCTCCTGTTCCTCCCCTCATACCCTGGTGGTTTCAGTCCTCTTAATATCCCCATGTCATGCAGTGCCATGATTCTTTCTGTCCTTTGGAAGCCAGAAAATGCCCCAGAAGGACACTGTGGTTGACTAATGTGCCACAGACCAGCTTCCCTGTCAATGGAGACAAAAGTGGAAGTCCAAGCGCAGTTTCAGAAAGTGATGGACACTTTCTGGAGCTTCTCTAGTCCCTGCAGAGAGAGCAGAAAGGCCCTTAGGTCTCCTCTAGTCAATGGATAATTGCTCAGCTTTTACTACACCAAACAGTTCTTAGAGGGTGAAGAAGAGGAAGAGGAAGAACTCCAGACTCTGTAGGCCTTTGCCAAAGCTCTCCAAAGTGCCCAGGTCAGGTACAACCTCAGTCAGTTTTTCCATCACAAGAATGCTTCGTATTAGACTTTCTTTTCAGCCTGTCAGAATTGCTGGACTGGGGACATTTGCTGTTGTTAGAGAGCGAGTACAGAATAGAAAGAATGACCTGGTGGTTGTTGAGAGACCAGTGTTTCGTCTTTCGAGGGCTATTGCAAAGGCTTATGATCTCCCGTATGACAACAAAGATATTCCTGGTAAGAAGAAAAACCCCTTTGCTCACTCTTGCAGCTGTGTCTGGAGCGATCCTCTCCTTTCAAAGCACCTCACCTTCTCTCTGCTGTGACCATCAGCCTGGTGTCCCCTGGGGAGAGGACACTGACACAAACAGTGGAGACATTTGCAGATAAACTTGGGGGGGTGGGGAGGGGAGAGGGGAGAGGAATTCTAAGGGCTGTTGTGAAGTCCTGCTGTTTTCCTTCTTCATTCCAGCCATTTGACATGGCATGGCTAATCTTCTTCAAACCCAGAGTATATGGCCTGAGAGAAGAGATGCAATGGGCAAGCATCCTCCCCCTTGTCATGGGGACTGTCTCCATCCTCCCTGCTAGTCGTGCTGTCCTGTGTACTGTTCGTACCACAGGGCTGAGAGGCTTTCTTCCTATTTCTGTGTTGAAGAAATCATTGCTGTCCCCTTGGCATCTCAATTGTAAGAGAGCTTTGAACTTCTTCCAGGAAGGGATTACAGCACTTACTTTCAGGGAAATTACCAGAGGTACCAACCAACCTATACTCTGTATCACCTCTAGTCCTAGCAGATGCTGACTCTTTAGTTTATTCTGTTTAGCATTTCAGTAACGCTTTCTTCCTCTTGCACTATTTTCCAGATCATAACCACACTGAGCAACTGCAGTATGCTCGGATTGCCTCAGACATCTCCATTTCTCAGAGGACAGTGGAGGGTTGCATAGAAAAGACCATGCGTCTATTCTCTCTCTGCATAGAGAATGGCAAGAATGTTGCCTTTGTTTTAAATGATGTCGGCATGCTTGTTATCCAGGGAAAAGATGTGAAAATAAGATTTTATAAAGACTTTCTGAAAAGGCTGAATGGGACTGAAAAGATGCTAGAAGCTCTTCTTGGAGTAAGATTTCCATTTTTCCAGTACTACTTGGAGTTCTTTTGCACTTCTCTTAAAGGACAAGGGAACTCATAGCTCCTCTTTCCAAAAGAGGTCTAGCTTCTGGGGCTAGACATGGACTATAGCTCTCTGTAAAGGCCTTCTCTCACATTCAGAGGTCTTGGCAGCAGAAGGATGTAAGAAAAGCTGTACTGGGTCCAATCAAAAACTCCGTGAGCCCACTGCCATCCCCAAGAAAAAGCCTAAGGGAAAGAGCCTAAGAAAAAGCTCTTTGGGCACCAGCAGAAAAGCTGGTGGGCTTTTCAAAAGCAGAAAAGCTATTTGGGCTGGTGCCACTCTGAGTTAACAGCATCAGGTGACCTTGCTGCTTATTAATGAGTTTCTGCTTTGGCCATGTTTGGGATTCTGAGGTAGTGAGTTTGGCAATTTCACCATCTGCTACACACAAACATTTCTGAGCCCCTGTTAGAAAATGCATGCCTAATCATTTCATGGGACAGCCCTGAGTTCTTGTGTCAGGAGAACTCATCATGCCCCCCTCACCTTCTCCCTGTCCAGCATGTCTTTCACAGCTGCTTCTTGACTTGGGCGAGACCCAGAGGCACCGGCAGACATGAGCTCCTCATTCCCTCTGAGGGAGGAATGATTTACCCCAAGACGTGCAGCCAGGCTGCAGCACAGCCCTGGTTCCCAGCTCTGTCTCTCCCACCTGGCTCACTCTCTGGGGTCTTGTCAGCATGTTGTCTGGGCCTTTGCTCCAGTAGGTCCCCATCCAAGATCCGGACCCCCTCAGATATTTGGCACTCCCAGGTCTTAACAACTGTGCAAAGGAAAAGGAAGGACTATGCCTCTCTGTAACTCCAAGCTGCAGATGCAGTCATTTGCATCCTAGGAGAGACTTGGGGTTAAGCCCATATCTGAGTCCTTTGTTCTCCATTCAGGAACAGTCACAACAAGCCAAAAGACAAAAGCCAACACCCAGAAACCCCAGCTAATCAAATCTGCTTGCCTTCTTGGACTTCTCCATTAGAAAAGAATGGGCCTCCTGACTGAATCTCATGATTCTTGCCCTCAGAAAAAAGCCTGGTGATGCTATTACCCATTCCAAATTATCTATTTAACAGCTTCTCTTTGCTATTACTGTTATTATTGTTAATGAAGGAGCACTTGGTGACAGGGTTTCAGAGGGACAGGAGCAGGAGAGTGGCTTGCTGCCTCTGTGAGCAAGAAGACAATTTCCTTGGCATCATCTCACATGTCTCTGTCTCTATTGCAGATGCCAGAGATGAGGGATTCCGTCCTGTCAGGCACTGAGACTGTGGCTTCCCAGATCCGCTCTGGCAGTGTCATTGTCTTCCCACAGTGAGTATGTTGGGTTCAGCAGCCCCTGGCTGACCAAGCCAGGACCTTCTCAGCTTGCGTCTGGTTGTGCTGTCTTGCCAGGGCTTGTGAAGTCCTCTCAGGAAGTTATTCAGAACTAATCAGCAGTGGACCTCTATGATGCATCACACAGTTTCTGGATATAGTCTAGAGTAATGCTGCATATTCTGCTCTCTTACCAGAGATTTTACATTAGCTCCCTAATATCTTTGTGACCAGATTATTAACACAAGGTGCAAAGCAAATATGGAGCTCTTATTCAAACTGGAGTCTTCTGGTTTCCAGGTATGAACTCCAGATTGTGCAGCCTGCCATCAAAGGACCCGCAGAGCTCACCGAAGAACAGGAGGAGGAGAAGGATGATAATGGCAACAAAAAAGGTAGTGGAAGGGTTGACACCTGGGTGGTGTTTGGACATTCTCCTCACTAATGGGACATTATAGCCAAGGCTACAATGCAAGGCATAGGCAACTTCATTTCATTTTGAAAGTTGGGAATTCCAATCCTGCTTTCTTAATTGTTCACAAACATACAAGTATCTTTGGGCTGAACACACCAAAAGAGTGAACTTGCACACACGAGATCTGTAGAGAGATCCCAAAGTCTGTGCCCTTCATGGGAATTTCTCCCTCCTTCCCCGCAAGGCTCCATTTAGTCACCAGCATTTCTCAGCAAGGCCTCCCCCTGCTTTTCACAATATAGACAAGAGAAGCCAGTAGTACCAGAATTCCCCAGGGAATAACATTACCCTTTAGAAATTAAGAGTTGGACAACATCCAGTGTCAGGAAAGGCCTAAAACCTCATGGGAAACATGGCTCCAGGGGGATGGCTTGGTGCAGTTTCATCACATGTATGCACACCTGCACATCATTCCTGTTAGAATGGGCACAAAGATGCTGTTTGAAGAGTTCTCTGCTTTCTTGCTTGCAGGGGCTCTTCCTGACAATCGCCTTCTCTCCAGAGAGAGGCATGCTCCACCCAAAAAGACTTCTATCCATAAGGAGGAAGACAAGATGCACAAAACCAGGGGAAAAAGGCTTCCTGCCAGGTCGAACTTGGGGGAAAATGGATGTGGGGGACCCTGTGCTCTTATTCTTTTTAGGAATAAGAAGTTTCCTTCAGACACAATGTCTGGGCTAAGTCTGGCAGGCTATTACCATGTGGTACAGATGCTAAAGTTTCCTTGTTGGGTAATCAGAGCATTAATGCAACTGCCAGGAGGGATCTGTGGTATTAGAGCCTTGAAATAACAGACAGGAGCCTCCATTCCCATGACTCTGGCCTTCTTCTTGATCTACCAAGAGAAGGCCTAAACCTGGGCATCCTGAGCTTTCCTAGGGAATGTTGTGCCACACCTGATGTTGCAGCTTGGGGTTATCTCTTTCTCTGTATTTGAAAGTACTTGGTCGAATGCAACCAATCTTCCTGCAGAGCTAGCTGCCTTCTGCTGCAGGGGCAGGGGCACACCTTGGGAGACCAAACTGGAAAACAAACTCGTCCTCTACTCATACAGATGCCTTCTATTCTACCTTTTTAGTCCACCACCACCAATCCAGTGGAGCTCAGTGAAGAAAGTGGAAGCCAAAAAGAAAGAAATCCCTCATGCTGGACCAAAACTTGTAAACTTTATTGCTGAAGCTATTAAGACAAAAGAGCAGGTATATAATAGGGAGTGATGCAATGTTTGCGTAGTAGTTTATTGTAGAAAAGCACAGTTGTACAGCCATTGACTCTGAAAAGATGTCGCAGTGTGTGCTCATTTGTACATTAAGTGACTTCTCCTGGAGTCTACTTTAAAAGATGGGGGTTACTGTATGTTTAGAATCTGCTCTTCACTTCTGTTGCCTCATGAAACACATTAGAACACCTTCCTTGCCACTATTCATAATGGAGTTCAAAATCAAAATGCCAGGCTTTTCTGGGATAGGAAATAGGAGTTTTTTAGATCATTGGTTAGTTCACACCTTGGTTGAGCCCACGATAATTCAGGAGCAAAACACAGCTGACAAAAAGGGGCAGAAAAGAGAGTGAGAAATCAATAATAATAATGAATATAAAAACAAAAGCAGATGAGACTGACATTGCTGCTGTTACATTTCTGTGGCCCTCCAGAGAAGAATCCTCCAGGTTAAGAAACGACACCAAAGAGGTCTCCGTGAACTTCAAGCTGTAGAAAGACAGGAGAAGAAAGAATGGCAGAAGAAAGAGAAAGACAGAAGGAAAGAAAAGGAAAAATTGGCACCACCGATCCCTGGGAGAGGAAAGGATAAGCTACAGAGGGCCACGGTACAGGCAGCATTTTAAACTAGACAGGAAGAAAACATCTCTCTCCTACAGAGGAGCTTGAGATTTCAGGCTATTTCAAGTATTCCTGGAACTCTTACTGCAAAATGGCAGGAGTCTCATGAGAAAGGGTCAATTGGGCGACGCAGTGAAACCCTGGTCAGACTCCAGCATCCAACTCCTGGGGCAGGCGGAGGTCCTTCTTCTGGTTCCCCCTCTACTGCCACAGTATCCCGGCCAGAATTCACCCCTGGGATCTGTACGCTGGCAAACAGCCCTGTGTCTTTGCAGCATGCTTGTCTGAGATTCTCCCTTCCTTTGCAGAAACCCACTGTTTCTTGGGGCACCACGCAAATCCCTTCTGCCAGCATGAGGAGGAAGGTGACCAGCCCAGATCTCATAGAGAGAATGATGGGGAACTGGAAAGAGGATGGCGAATCATCCTCAGAGAAGGAGGGTGACAACTCACTGGAGATACCCCCAAAAAGGTAAGTATGGAGCAAGTCGTGCCAAGGCCTGGGGCAGCTGAGTAGCACTGACCCATCTGCAGGGTCAAGGATCCAAATCCCTGATCCATGGCTCTCCTCTGAGCTGTCAAGCCATGGGGAGACCTGGGGTCAGGAGCCCCCAACTCCAGGTGCCTTTCTGCAGCCCAAAGCAAATGCCTAAACCACATCCTGCGTTGAAGAGTGCTGTGGGCACCAGTGAGACTCTGTGTGCAGGGCCTGGGGAAGGTGAGAGGCAGGAAGGTTTCAACCAGAGCATGAGAGAGGGTTTCTCCCTGCTTTTGCAGGCACATTTCTCCTAGGAAAACGCAGGCATTGCTCGCAGCAGTGACCTCTCTGGTGGAGAAGGTCACGCAGGGACAGACAAGAGAGATCAGTAGACAGAGGGATCATGAAGAGGAGGCTCAAGTGAGTAAAGAGCTATCTGCTGCAATGGGGTGTCCCTCTCTCCTTCCACTTCCAGCAGCACCTAGAGGGACTTCTCCTGGCACCTCCCGTGGGAGGGACAGCAGCACACTTCTGAGTCTGTGGCCTTGGTCAGACAGTCCTTAACTGAAGGGGAAGTTGCTGATGACTCAGAATAAGATTTCCGCTTTGGACATAGGTGGCTGAAGACATAAGGATTTGTCCAACGTTCGGCTCTCCATTTTCAGACTGGCAAGCCTGTCCTACCCTCTCAGAGTACAGACACCAAGACCCTTTGCCCTGGGGGTTGATACCTATTCACTCCATCGCAGGTACTGCCTGACTCAGTTCCCACTTGACTCAGCCCCCGACTGATTAGTTGCACTGGGGACTTCTCACTGGCTTGGGCAGGAGTGCCTGTGCCGTATCACAGAGACCACTGAAATGCTGCTCAAAGCGGCTCCATTAATACCTGGCCTGCATTAGGCCTGCTGTATTTCCTTGCTTTCTTTCTGTACCTAAAACTGAACTTCTTTTCACTTCTCAGGGCTAGAGAGCCAGTCCAGCACAATGTGAACCAGCAACTGCCAGCTGTGCTGCCAAAGCGTTCTTGTGTTGAATAAAACCAAATCTCCAAATTGTTGTGCATCTGTCCTTGGCAAGGTGTGCATTGCTCTGCACTGAGCAATATGCGAGCTTTGCAGGGTCAGGAAAAGGACAGCTCAGAGACAGGGAATGTGTTTCAGTCCCTGCTCTGGGGGCAGTTTAAAGGGTCATTACGTAATTCTTCTGCTGGAGCCACATTCTTCGTGGTTTAGGGAAACTCCCTCTCTTTCCTGCTCCTTTGCCCCAGAGAGGGGAGGAGTCGAGAGCTGCAACTGCAGTAGTGCAGGAGGGACTGTGAGGTTGGCATGAAGAGTGTGTGCGTGGAGGTTTCTTCTCCCCATACCTTCCTCAGCAACTGAGCTCAAGGCGGAGCGGTGTCACTCGAGCTTGTGCAGGATGGGGCTTTCAGACCCAATGAAAAGGGTCTCTCCTCATGGCCTGTTCTGTGCCCCAGGAGAGAGCTAGAAGAAACATGAGCTTCTAATGGGAGTCAAGGCAATACAGATTGCCCTGCTCGGGGGCTAAAGTCCAGCTTCAGGAAGATAACCCAGGCTTGGAAAGGCTCTGGCCTCAAATAGCATGTCTTGTTTGACTGCAGCATCTACTTTGTCCCTAACATGACAGTCCTCATGTAGCATCACATGGCAAAGTGTGGACATAGCTTTCCACAGCCTTATGGGTTCCCTTTTCTGGACAGCCAGCTGTGGAGCCTCCTCTGCTTGCCTCAATGCCTCTCTGCCTTGGGAGCGAAACAGAGGAACTGAGGGTGCCTCAGACTAACACCATGGAGTGCTGAGGAACACAAACATACCGCTACCATAGGGAAGCTGCTTAACTAAATCAGCAGGTGTGTTACTGACACCACTGATCTGCAACTTCTCTGTGTTTGAAAGATGACGGAGCATCACTGGTATTCATCCTAGAAAGAGGTAAACTTAAGTTTCGTGCAAGGCCAATAAACCTGCTGTTTTCATTCATCACCTGACCAGCCGGGAGATGGTCTAGACAGTCAGAACAACAATCTAGAGGTAGAGATGGACATTACCAAACCGGATATACCTTTCACCATCAAATCATGCAGTGAAAGATCAGCTAACTTGTCAGCACTAACATCAGGAGCAATATGGATTTCCAGGTGGCAAGTGAGCTTAGTAGAACTCCCAAGGGGTAGGAGTGCACTACAGGCAGACTTGAGCGGCTGATTTCTGAGCAACAACCAGAAAAGTTGGAAGGTAATCTGGCAGAGCGATGGCCGCCCCAGGGGGCCTTCGGTTACCAGGAGCTAACTTTCCTGCGTCATCATTTGGAGGATAGGTTCCCCAGACAAATGGATTACTGGTATGTATGGGACGACTGGGCATTTGCTAGACGAAAAGAGGCGCCTAGGAAAGAGAGACTCTTTCCTCAGAATGCTGTAAGTACCGCAGCTGCTGAAACGCCTGTGGCAGTTATTCCACCCCATGCGCCACCCCCTGCTTCAGCTTCCCTATACGCCCCCTTGCCTTCCGCCCCCGCCCTTCAAGCTCCTCTGGAAGTCGTTCCTGTGCCAGGAGCGGCCCCACCCGATCCGGAAGGGGTACCTCGGGTCGCCACTACACGAGTCTACCGTCCCTGGAGACCCCAAGATTGAATTATATGGAGTCAAGGGCTCCCCAGACTTAGGGATGATCCAGAGAGAGTGTTACAAATCCTAAGGGGAATTGTGCGGGCGTATGACCCTACCTGGGGAGATGTACAAACGCTCCTTGAATCTGCGTTCACTCCAGATGAAAGGTGCTCAATTTTGGATGCAAACCGCCGTTGGGCAGCAGAGAGGGGTGTCGGGGCTGCTCGAACAGCCTGGCCAGCTGTGGACCCCGGGTGGAATCATAATGTAGATGCAGATTACAGGCAGCTGCAATTAGCCAGAGAGTGCTTAGAAGAAGCTATACATTTGGCAGGACAAAAGACTGCAAACTGGTCTAAAGTAAGGGAGTGTCAGCAACAGGCAGAGGAACACCCCTCGGCTTTCTTTGCTAGGCTAATTAAGCAAGTCAGAGTGTATGGGGGAGGACTAGACCCAGAAGCCGAGGCTAACAGGCCGCTAATGATTTCTACATTTGTAGACCAGGCAGCCCCGGACATTAAAAAGTATTTTTCCAAACATGTTCCTGACTGGCCAGGAAAGCGGATGGACGAAATATTACGTTTAGCCACATTTGTGTATAATAGTCGAGAGGAGGAGAGGGCAAAAGAAAAGAGACAGCAAAAAAGAGAGGAAGTTAGTGTGTTAGCAGCTGTGTTAAGAGACGGATTTAAAGGACCCAGGGGGAGGGGACGTGGAAGAGCCCGGAGAGATAGATGGAGTCAAGGTGAACGTGCTGTACAATCAGGAGTTAATGATGTTTGTTATTATTGCGGGGAACAAGGACACTGGCAGCGGGAATGCCCAGTGAGGCCCCGTGTAGTTAGGAACAGAGGAACCGGCTTGAGACTATCAAACACTAAGGAGGAGACCAGGCGATTCCCAGTCAATCCACAATGACAGGAAACAGGAGACTCAGAAAATACTGTGGAAATTGGAGTAAATTTATGGGATGTAGATTTGGATTTTGAGGGCCACGTAATGGCAAATATAGACGGTTTAGAAGTTCCCTTTCTAGTGGATACTGGAGCCACCCTTTCCCTTTTAAATTTTGAGCCTAAAGGATGCAAGTCATCAGATAAAATAGTGATGCAAGGAGTGACAGGAAAGGGCGAACGAATGTTATCTAAGCCCTTAGTACTCACTATTGGGGGTAAAACAGTGTGGGGACGTTTTATAATTTCCACAGATGCACCTATATGCCTTTTGGGGAGAGATCTTCTGCAAGCCTTGGATACTCAGATCTGCTTACAGCCGGAAGGGATAAAGCTAATAATTATGGGTTCATGTGTTCTGGCTAAGACACCAGAACCAGAGTCAACTAATCTGCAAATTCCAACAGGTTTAGAATCAGTTTCTAAAAAATTATGGAGCTCTTCAGGGATGGATGTGGGACTACTGAAATCAGCTAGTCCAGTCTCGATAAAAACAAAGGGGGGATTGCCTCCTGCAGTTAAACAATACCCTGTCCCAAAGGAAGCAGAGAAGAGTATCCAAAAACAAATTGATCATTATCTGAAACTGGGTATCCTTAGAGTCTGTGAATCCCCATATAACACCCCAATTCTGCCAGTTAAAAAGAACAGGCAAGATGCTGATGGTGATCCAGAGTATCGCTTTGTACAAGACTTAAGGGCTATAAACCAACATGTAGTTGCTCCACATCCAGTAGTCCCCGACCCATCAACCATTTTACTACAAATACCCCATTGGGCAACTTGTTTTACTGTGACTGACCTAACAGCAGCCTTTTTTAGTATACCGATAGCTGAAGATAGCCAAGATCTCTTTGCTTTCACTTGGAAGGGACAACAATTAACTTGGACGAGGCTGCCACAGGGATTTACTGGGTCTCCGACTATTTTTTCGCGTATACTTAAAAATGACCTCTCAGATATCGAACTTCCAGGACATTCTGTATTAATACAATATGTAGATGATTTGTTATTAGCAAGTAAAGATGATGAGACATGTTTAAAAGATACTGTTTTTCTATGTAACGCTCTTGCAGAAAAAGGGCATTGAGCAGCTCTGTCTAAACTCCAGCTGTGTCAAAGAGAGGTAAAATATTTGGGTTTTATCTTAAAAGAAGGACACAGGTTAGTTGATCCAGAACGAGTAAAGACAATTCTTGATATGCCTCGTCCTGTAACAAAAAAACAGCTTAGGGGATTTTTAGGAGCTGTAGGATTCTGCCGACCGTGGATTCCTGGGTTAGCAGAATTTACTAAGCCTCTGGTACAGGCAACAAAAAAGGAGGAGATAGAGCCTTTGGCCTGGGGCCCAGAGAGGGAGAAAGCTTTTACCTCTGTGAAAAAAGTGTTGGTTTCAGCCCCTGCTCTAGGGTTACCAGATTACAGCAAACTATTTGCATTATTTGTCCATGAGCGACAGGGAGTAGCAAGTGGGGTACTCACCCAAAAACTAGGCCCTCACCGTAGACCAGTGGCCTATTACTCCACGCAGCTAGATGAGGTAGCTAAAGGCACTCCAGGATACATCAGAGCAATAGCAGCTACTGCAGTTCTTATTGAAAAAACACCACCTGTAGTTTTGGGTCACTCATTAACTGTGTATGTGCCACATGAAGTAGAACTGTTAATGAAACAATATGCAACTCAAGCACTATCCCCACAGAGAGCTCACCGCTATGAACTGATAATACTGCATGCAGATAATGTGACTTTAAAAAGATGCAATATTTTGAATCCAGCAACGCTATTGCCTCTACCGGAGGACGGAGAGCCACATCGTTCCTGTGAGCAGGTGGTCGTCAGCTCGAGCAAGCCCCAGAAGGACCTTAAAGATGAACCTTTGGAGAACCCGGACTTAGTTCTGTTTACAGATGGATCATCCTATTATTTGGACAGAAGATGTCACTCCAGCTATGCTGTCACTAACGTCTTTGAGGTACTCGAGGCCAATCCTTTGTCTCTGTCTGTAAGTGCTCAAGGAGCAGAATGAATACCATTGACCCAAGCAGCAAAAATAGGTAAGAGCTTGCGGGTAAATATCTATACCGACTCTAAATATGCATTTGGAGTATGTCATGCAACAGGGATGTTATGGAAAGAACGAGGATTCTTTTCGTCATCAGGAAAGAAATTAGCTAATGGAGAAGAAATACGTAATTTGCTGGAAGCAGTTCAACTGCCCAAAGAAATTGCTGTAATACACTGCCCAGCCCATACTAAAGACACTACAGACATTAGCAGAGGAAATGCTTTAGCCGACGCTGCTGCGAGGGCTGCAGCTCGACAACCTCTGAGAGAATGTATGGGGGCAGTTCCAAGGATGGACCAAAGTGAGTGGCCAAACTTAATAGACCCCAAAACTATGTATGAAAAAGACTGCTCAGTGGAAGAGAAAAAACAATGGGAGCAGTGGGAAGCAAAACAAAATGATGATGGAATATGGACAATTGGGGAAAAACCAATTCTACCAAAAAAATATTTAATTACTATAGCTAGGTGGTTTCACGATAAAGCTCACGGGGGAGCCGAGGCAATAGCTAAGCAGGTACAGAAAGTATGGGCTGCTCCAGGAATTTATGCAGCTGCTAAAAGAATAACGAATAGCTGCCCGACCTGCCAGAAGTTTTCAAATAACAAGCCAAGCTCAGATTTAGGGGGGGGTGACCATGGGCTTACTTCCCTTTCCAGAAGCTGCAAATAGATTATGTGGATATGCCATCTGTCTATGGGTACAAACAGTTGTTAGTGATAGTAGATCAGTTATCAGGCTGGGTAGAAGCTTTCCCAACAAGAAAGGCCGACACAGGGGGAGTGGTAAAAGCCTTACTGAAAGAAATCATACCCAGGTATGGGGTCCCAGAAACCATTGATTCAGATAGGGGTGCCCATTTTACAGCAAGCATAATCAATCAGTTATATAAATCATTAGGAATAAAAAGAAACCTACATACTCCTTATCACCCACAATCTTCAGGACAAGTAGAAAGAATGAATAGAACATTAAAAGAGAAAATAGCAAGAATATGCACACATGCTAGACTGAAATGGCCAGAGGCATTAAACTTAGCTCTATGGGATGTTCGAAATTCTCCACGGCAACCCATAGGACTAACACCAGCAGAAATTCTTTTTGGGAGACATTTAGCGATACCAGGGACTTATATCCCTGCTAAGACCAGCCTATTAGATGGAGATGAACGAGTAACACAATATGTACTAGCCTTACAAGAACGGTTTCAGACTTTGCAAAATCAGGCTCAGTGGTTTCAGCCGGTGCCGTCAGACATTCAGGCACATGATATACAGCCTGCAGATAAAGTGTCGATAAAGGTATTCTCGCAAAAAACAAAATTAGAACCAAAATGGGAAGGACCCTATACTGTATTGTTAAGTTCTTACTACGCTGTTAACATTCTAGGAAAAGAGAATTGGATTCACCGCTCTCACGTGAACTGAAGTATACTCAGAAAATGAATGGAGCTGGGATAATACTAACCAACTTCCCCAACTCCTGGGAAGGACAGGAAAGGAAATAAAGATAGGGTGTCGAGTGATCAACGGGTCCACCCATGAGAAGGCGACTCAAATCTCTCTCACTAAAATCAAATCAAACGAAAAAGAAAGGAAAATTTGTGCCACTGAAAAACTGGATTGTTGGTACAATTTTACCTTAGAACAGCCTGTTCTTATAGTTTGCCTGTGGGCTCACCACAATGTGGGACTATCATTTAAATTTAAAATAGACATTATTGAGTCCAGTACAGCAATACCTACCCTGACTACAATTATTTTCACCAATATAAATAACTCTGTTACCATGAAGAGCAAGAAAACCTTATCCCCACAAATCTTTGAAATTGGACCGTATGTGATTAGAAATACAGGCCAACAACAAGTATTATTTAATCCATCATGGTCTCTCAAACGAGTAGAGCTATTAATGCAAATTAATATCTCTACAATCAAACCGACCTGTTCACCATTCTTCGGTACGTCCTATGTGGGATGGACGGCGTGGTTATATAGGTGAACCCTCACCTCTCCAAAACGAGCAAAGAGAGATGTGACTGGTATCATAGGAACAGGATTGGGAGTCCTAAACAGTATAGATGCTGAAGTACTCGTAAATAAACTGAGCACAACAACAAGTGACTTATACAGATTAAAACATCCATTGAGGTCTTCTCTATTAGCACTAGGAACTAACCAGTGGCTTTCATCCGAGATATTACCTCAGTGGGAAAAAATGAATGAAAAAGATCACCAATTGATAGTGGATGCACTTGGGGAAGCCCAAATTAATATTTCCCTGGCCCTCAGTTGCATCCAAGCTCAACTGTGGATGCAATCTATGGTAGCAGCGATTATAAGGGAAGGGGAAGAGGGCACTTTACCCACTGAAATTTGAAAGGTAATTTGGGATAATGCGACTGAATTTGAAAAGGAATTCCAATCCTGGTGGTATCTGGTCAATTTTACTTATGATCCTATCAACACTAAGGCCACAGCCTTTGTTTTAACAATACGTAATGCTTCAACATACACAATATATCCAATCATTGCGTTAGGATTAAATCGCAATGGAGCTATACTCTATCCACTGGAACATAGAGTATGGGCCCAACGAAATAGAAATAAATGGCAAACTGTGGACGTTAGCGCATGTATTGTACAGGAACAGCAAGGGTTTATTTGTGAAAGTAATACTATCTAAGCCCAAGACATTTGTCTTGACACTGAGCAAAATGTTTGTCATTTTGAAATACACCCTGATGAAACAGCTGAAACTATACTTGTATATATTGGGAGAGGATGTGTATGTATGAGAACCTTTTGCAGTCTTGTAGTTATAGATGGCATTGTAGTAGATATAAGTAATCATTCAAATATCTGTAATTTTAACTTTACCAAAATCATGGGATGTGATTTTAATTATTCAGCTCCTATCACGTCTTATCAATTGTTACAATCTAATTATACATTAATTCAAAATTTACTACCTACCCCCATTGGGATGAATCTCACCCTGGTAAGGAAACTACTACAACAGGATGGTTTGCATCGACTGCTAGAGCGCATCCGGAACAGTGGACAGATGATGATGGAATATGGACAATTAGGGGAAAACCAATTCTGCCTCTCCCCAAAATGCAGTTCCTACAGCTAGGTGGTTTCACGAGAAAGCTCATGGGGGAGCAGAGGCGGTAGCTAGGCAAGTACAGAAAGTCTGGGCCAGTGCAGGAATATACGTGGCTGCAAAAAGAAGAACAGGACATTAGACGAAAGAATCACAAAGATATGCACACACAGTGGCCTAACATGGCCAGAAGCCCTAAACTTAGCTCTGTGGGACGTACGAAATGCTCCACAACAACCCGCAGGACTATCACCAGCTGAAATTCTCTGTGGTAGACCTTTAGGGACTTCTATTCCAGCTAAGAGCAGCCTGTTAGACGGAAATGAACGACTAAGCCAGTGTGATCTAAGTATGCAAAAAAGGTTTGAAAATCTTAAAAAATATGCTCAGTGGTATCAATCCCCACCACCTGAAATACAAGTGCCTGATACACAGCCTGGGGATGAAGTTTTAGTTAAAGTATTTTTATGAAAATCCAAGTTAAAACCCAAATGGGACAGGCCATATACTGTCATACTATGTTCCAATTTTGCTGTTAAAGTTAGACTGTACTTGTATATATTGGGAAAGGCTGTGTATTTATGAGAACCCTTTGTAGTCTTACATTCGTAGAGAACATTGCTGTAAAGACAAGTAATCACTCAAATAGTTGTGTTGGTAACTTAGTTCTTCAGCTCCTGGTACGTCTTATCCATTGTTACAATCTAATTACACACTGAGTCAAGCTTGACTGCTTACCCCCATCGGAATGGATCTTACATTGGTGGAGAAACTACCGCAACGTGATGAGCTGCATCAGCTGCTCGAATGCATCCGAAACAATGGACAAAAAGCTCTAATCGCCACTCATCATGATACAGAGGAGATACAGGACGTCTTGGAAAGGGTGAAGCAGGACGGAGCACATCATGGTTGGGGATGATCACCAACTGCAACAGGGATTCATACTCACGTGTTGTACCCAGGAGTAGTTGTGTTAAGTTTAACCATGTTATGCCTATTACTTATGATCATATTATACATAAGATTATGGAAAGTGATGGTATGCCTTGACAGCCTTTGAGAACTCTTGTCTAAAGGATTAGCAGGGATGCTTACCAGAAACAAAGGGAGGCCTGTTAAAGAATATTGAGCTGGAACTGTCTAGAGGTAACAGCTTAGCACAACTTATATAAACCTTGCTTAGCATGAGTAGCTAAATGTGCTGAAGCCTTAGGCTGCACTCAGATAACGTGAGGAACTGTCAGCTAGTCCAGTAAGGAAGGGCCCCAGGGCCGGTGCAAGGTGGAAAGATAAGGAAGCTTACGAGGAAGCTAAGGCCATCAGCAGAAGCCACCACAATAAAGATAAGGCAAACCAGGCTGCCTAGAGACAGCAGTGGGAGCCACCGAAGAACACGAAGCCCCCAGAGCCAGATATGGTGATTGGTCTGAAGCTTTGCATGGGGTGTGGGGAGCTTAGCTTGTGAGGGTATAATTGCCCAGGGATTACTTTGTTTGGGGTGCCTCTTGGGAGGCAGCCAGCTCGAGCTGTAATTCCT
Organism: Dromaius novaehollandiae; assembly: GCF_036370855.1. Classification (NCBI taxonomy): domain Eukaryota; kingdom Metazoa; phylum Chordata; class Aves; order Casuariiformes; family Dromaiidae; genus Dromaius; species Dromaius novaehollandiae. The sequence continues at coordinate 1,128,640 of NC_088117.1, forward strand.
GCAGGTGCATCATTAAATTGTATTGAATTTACTTTGATTTGGCTCTGAACTTCTCAGCGGGAACCCAGGGTCGCACCCTGTTATGGTGGCTGGCAAGCGTAATTTTCCATAGCACTGTGTCCTTTGAAGAGGTGGGACACCTGTGGTTTAGTTAAGTGATGGCTTGTAGTCTTGGCAAGAAGGTATTGGCCTGGACATGTCTGTCTGAGAGAGGAGTGAGTGTTGGTCACCCTGGTGATGAAGGCAACATCACCCTTGGGAAGTGCAGGAAAGAGAATGGAAGGGCAGGGAGCTTCCTCCATTTTTCCTGTCCTCTGGTAGGTTTGGGATTTGTGGGCTGTGGTGGAGCAGCAGATCACTTCCCCCTGTGTTTCCCAGCAGAAGCACTGACCCTGTGTCTCAAGCACAAGCTCTTCTGTTCCAAGTCCATGGGCTCCATTTCCTCCTGTCCATTCAAGGTGATGTTGAGTGATTCCCGAGTCGCAAAAGCTTGGGTGCAGGGGAGGCAGGAAAGGTCTGTGAGGAAAGAGTCGGTGGCCCAGAAGAACGTGCACAGGCAGGGAGGCAGCTTTATGCAAACGGCATTTCTGTCTTTACTCATGTTCTGTCGGTTCCCAGGCTCTGACCTGAATTGTCCTCCTGTAGACGAGTTTAATATGCCCGAGGTGCAAATACTTCTCTTCCTGCAGGACCGAAGCTTCCAATGGCAAGGAGGTGGCTTTGGAAGAAAGCGTGGATGTGCAGGCGCTGGCACAGTGTTTGTTTCTTCTCGGAGCTTGTTGCCTCCTTCTTTGCAGAGGCCAAGGCTGCTCTTCAGCTCTGAGGTACTTTGCTGTGGGCTCTGTTAGACTTGAGGAGGCAAAGAACGCCTCTGCCTCTGGAGGTGGCTGGGAAAGAGGCTCCTGTGCAGTGGGCTGGTCTGTGGGACTTCGTGGCATGACTCCGTTTCCTTCCTCTTCCTGGGAAATGCCATTTCCTTTCCTGTCATTTCCCTGTCCCCAGTGAGCGCTCCTCTGACTCCAAGCCAGTGTTCTTGGGTGTTCTCCCTTGCAGACTCCTTTGAGACGAGGGGGCAGGTGACCGGTTTAATTTTCCTCGCCCCAGAGTTTTCAAGCTGGAACCATCTCCCATTGTTAGGGACTTGTTCTTCCTCAGAAGGCAGTTTGGTCTGTGTTCCTATTTCCCCCTTGCCGGGAGGCATTTCTTCTGCTTTGCCGCGGAGCAGTTGTTTGCAGATAAAAGCTGCGTTGCTCACTGCGTTCTGTTTTGGCTGCACGTTCAACAGCACGGGGGTTTAGGATGCTGGCCAGGCCCCTGTAGCTCTTGCTGACCAAAGGAGGCCAGCGTGGGCTTCTCTGGGTGTGTGCCCCCGAGAAAGGGGAGTGTGTGGGCAAAGACATGTGCTGCCTTGCAGGAAAGCGCAGAATTGCTTCAGTAGCAGTCTCAGTGCTCGCCTAGAGTGGCACAGTCACCTTGGCAGCTGTCCGGAGAGAGGACTTCCTCTCCCCAGACATCTGCCTACTTCCAGAACGTTGACTATCTGCATACCAGAGAATTAGGCCGTTGATGGTTATCTTGACACTACCCTTCTGCAACAAAGACATCCCCTTCTGTAGGTGAGCAAAGAGACAGAGTCATGAATGCCCCAGTCCCGTCACACCTGCCCTCCAACTTGGCCTCTGGGCTTTCTCAGGACAGCCTCTCAAACTCCGCCTAAAACCATTTCAGTTCAACAGTCCTGTGTTCTGTATCCCTACTGCTTGTCCGTGGGAAGTATGGTGCTGGAGGGAGGCTCACCTGCTGGGTTACCCGGAGATTTCCTTAACAGTTGCTGTCTTCCTAGGAAGAATGTGAGAACAAGTCCTGCAGCTTGGCCTTTGAAAGGAGTCAGGTCATTAACGCACCTTGGCTGGTCTCACGTGCTGCACAGGCGCCGAGCGGACTGAGAGCTGCAATAGCAGAGGCTTTGTGTCGGGCTTGCTCTGGCGATGCTTGGCTTGTGTGAACATGGTGGTTTAGGCAGGGGCCTCCCTGGGCCCAGCGAGTCTCTTGCATCATGTGACGCTGCTGCTCTTCCTCCTTTGGTCTCTGTGTAGGGCCAAGGGGTGTAAGTGCATCCCAAGAGGAAGAGGCGAGCAGGAGGAGGAAAGCATGTCAAGAACCCATCCTCTGCATGTGCACAGAGCTGCCAATACCTGCTCACTTGTGCCAGCTGCCCCTTAGAAATTATCACCGGGTTCTCAGCACCCACCGCCCCCCTCTGCTGTTCTGCGGTGCTAGTTGCTGCTGTAGGAGCGGCCCAGCGCAAACAGGTCCTTTGGAAGCAAGCAGTGGTTTCAGGCTGGTTTGGCCGGCCTTGTTCCTGCAGCCTGGGACCATGTTGAGGTGTCCTGCTTGCGTGGCTTGGGTCCTGAGCGGTCTCCAAAGTCTTACGGGGTGGCCCAGCAGGTTTGGGGCAGTGGCGCAGGGGCAGTTCCCCTGCAGTCCCATCCTGGGAGCCCTAGGACAGGCTGGGGAGTCCCAGCAGGGCAAGGGCACCGCTCTGCTTAAAAGGCTGAGCTGGGTGTGCTGGAGACGCTGCAGTGTGTGAGCGACTGGTTTCTGCAGCTGCCTTCTCTGCTGTGGAGCTCTTTGGCAAGGGGGTGAAAACAACGATTTAGTACTTCCCTCTCCTCCTGCAGTCACTTCTCTCATGCTGCGTTTTCTCCCCCCAGCTTTTCTGTACTCATTCCCTGCCTTGCTGGTTCTCAAATCCCTGCCAGCTCCCCTTAGCCCTTGGGGGAGGGAAAGCCCTGCCTCTGGAAACCTCCCTGCTTCTTCAGAAGCTTGGGCAGTCTCATCATTCTTTAAACCCCAGCAGTGCACAGCTCTACTCCTTACAGCTTGGGGATGGAGGAAACAGAGGCTCAAAGCAAACAAAAGTAACACAGGTAGCAGTATTTGGGTTTGAATTTAACTTTGCCAAAAGAAGAAAACTGGTGTCCCTTCTGCTGCAGCAGGGTAGTTTCTAAATATTTATTGTTATATAATCCTTGGCTGCCTCAGCAACTGCACCAAAGTCCCTACCGGGGTCTTGACCAGAGCCAGCTGCTTCCAGGGGGGCAGGAGGGAAATGCAGGCAGGGGGCTGGGGGGCCGGGGAGGCGGTTTGGGAGGGCGCCGGGCAGCACCAGGCACAGCGGGTGGCAGCGGCTGCATCTGGGCTGCAGCCACGGTCTGCTGGTGCCCAGGTGCTGGGGCAGCGCTGGGGGGCCGCGAGGGCCGTGGGGGGGGCGGGCGGGGCGGGCGGCTGCCCGCGCGTGAGGGCTCCGGTTCTCTGGGGCGCCAGGGTGGGCGGGCCGGTCTTCCAGGTGCGCGTGGCGGCCGCTGGTGTTGCGTCCGGCTCTCCGGAGCACCGGGGCGGGTGGGCCGGTTGTCCTGGCGCGAGAGGCGGCCGCCGGCATCTGGTCTGGATCTCTGGGCTGCGCGGAGGTTCCTGCGGGGAGAGGTGGCTGTTCAGGACAGGCGGGCTGTGGGTCCCAGGGCAGAGGAGAGCCTGGACCTGCCAGGGCTGCAGCAGCCCCGCGGCGTGGACGGGCTCCGAGGGCCGCAGCTCTGGGCCCCGTCGGCCGCCTGGCTGGGCCGGGCCGCAGCTGACGCGGGGGTGCCGGGGGAGCGGCGTGCAGCCCCCGTGGGGCCTGGCACCCTGCCTCTGAGTAGCAGCAGTGTGGTACTGAAAGCTACAAGTAGCAAACAGGGCACACTTGCACCCGCACAGCTTTGGTTTTGCTTCTCTGCACCAGCCACCCAAGCCCAGGGGCCTCTCAAGTCCTTCTTGGCCCATACCACATTGACCTGCCTTCTCTGCACATGCTGGGAAGGGGATCTACGTTTGAGAAACAGCAGACACTGAAGTACGTGCACAGTCTGCCAGAATCTAGGAGAGCTGCAGAGTCTCACTTCGCAGTGTGCCTGACAAAGACCAACACTCAACTTATAGTATTTGACTGACAGCGACTACTCAGGGGATCCTCGAGGAAACAAGATCACAACTTCTTCTGCCATGAATGCCCTTAACACGCTCTTTGCAATATGTATCCAAAGTACAAAATCACTGCCCGCACTGAAAACACACTCGTTGGGAGTGTCCAGGTTCAGATGTTACAGCGTCCTTTCCCAGAGCCATGCCTAGAGCTGGGAAGAAGTCATCACCATCACCTGAGTTGCTCCGACAGCTAGGCTGAGGAGCACATTTGGAATTAATGGCATTAGATAACAAGGTGATTTCTCTTCCCAAATTCCCTCAGAGTGGACTGTAGCTACTGCAGTTCTTACTTGCTATGGCAATCTCACCCTTCTTTGTTTCTCTTCCTGACTTGGCTTTGCCTTCGTCTATGGCTGGGTCTTCTCTTTTAGCAACAGTGTCAGTATTAGGTAATACTGGCAACAGTAAGAATGGCTTTCAGAAAAGAATACTCATTGCTATGAACTAAGGGCTCAAATAGAAATTCTTACACCAGAAATCTCAACAGAGTACTGTCAGCAGCTAACTTTGCCCTCCAGAAGACTACATCTGTAAACTCTTCCTTACTAATAGCAGCTGTCTAATACAGAATTTTGGGGAAAAAAACAGTGAACTCACCGTTTCCTCCTCCTCATCAGCCAAATAACTAGGCAACACAACGCTGCTCCAGCCAAGAGGATACCCAAGACCGTTGCAGTGCGTACCGTGCAATGCTTTCGTATGTCTTTTGGCTCTGCGGCAGCTGCACTTCTCCCACTAGCCAAACCTGGAGGAAATTACACAAGGCCATATGTTACTGTGTTCTGCACTGCTGATAATCTCACAGTCTGTTTGACATTCCCAGGAAATTTTCTTTTTCCCTTTCTTAGCATCTCTGAAGGAGGGAAATCTCGGGGACGGCAACACTTGCTTGGTTTCAGTAGCAGCAAAGTCCCCAGGTCATTGCAAATCAGCACGCTTTGGAGTCTCTCTTTAGCCTCTCAGCCTTGTTTACCTTCTGGGATGGCCATAATCCAGGTTTCCCAATTGGAGGGGTTTGCTCTCCCTTTCTGGCAATCCTTCACATCCCACAATCCCTTTGGTGCTCCCTCGCCCTTCTGAGGCTCAAAAGGGCTGTTTCACGGAGGCATCCTCTTGACACTTTGAGACAAGTCAGCCCACTGAACAAAACTCATCAGGCCAGAAGGAGAGCACACAGGGGTGCTCATCTGGTTTACCAGTAACTCCTCTGAGCGACGTGGACAAAAGCCATCCCGGGTCCAGGGAGTGCCACCCTGACTCTTCCCTCCCAGGTCAGCACACTTGCCCCAAGGGAAAAGAGTCCGGCTCTCTTGGGCTCCTGCTTCCATAGCCAGTGACACTGCTATTCCGGGCTACACCACGTCCCGGCTCCAACCGAAATGGTGGGTGCTGGCTGCGCCGCTCAGCCCAGCAGCCAGGGTGGGCACCTCTGCGGCAGCCTGCGGCAAAGACGACACCTGAACCTGGCTCTCTCCCTTTGCCTTTTCTCCAGCACAGGCACCACCTCCCCTTCCTTCGCCCTCTGGTCTTCCAAACACCACTCGTATGCTCCCAGTCTTCAGGACTCCTCTCTCACTTAGGCATCCCTGCAAGACTGCTCAGTACCTCGGTGCTTTGGAAAAAAGGCGTATTTCCTGTCGTGCAGGGCTTCTCCGGGCTGTGACACACTTGGAAGCGCTGTCAAGAATCAGAGAGAGGTAAAGCCTCAGCACTGCTCAGGCACACAGCATGCAGAAGGAGGCATGAGGTTCCCTCCAAACCCCTGCCCGGCCTGTGAATCAGGGCATCATTTAGGACCTCCTTTCACAGCAGGGATCCCACTTGGTACTCCTTTTGTGCCTAGGGCCTCTGGGGACTCCCTGCAAGTTCTGAGATGCAGGTGGGGCAGGAGGTCTAGTCGATTAAGAGTCGTGTTTCCTAACTTGCGCTCAATGTGGTTAAAACTGCCTCCTTCCCCAAACGGCAAAGCTCCGAAATCCCAGGGAGCTGCATGGTGTGGGAAGTGAGGCTATCTCATAGGACCCACAAAGGTTTATATGCACATGTCTGGCACACTAATTGCAATCATCTCCACACACCAGAGGCAAAAAACATCTTCAGAAAGCCGCTCCTGGCTTGCTTTAGAACACTTCCAATGCCCTAAGACTTTAACATTTGGCCGCTGACATGCTGTGCAGTAGCAGGCCCCAAGGGAAGAGCCTGCAGACACACAGGGCTTTTGATTTCCTACAGCGGATGACAATGGACAGCAAGTACCTGGCATGCCTGTTGCTTGAGTTGCCTCTCTCTCTTCATCAGAGGCTGGCAGGCTGTGACTGCCTCCTGCCGGAAAGGTCTCCTTCTCCAGGGTCTCCTGATGATTCTCTTTGGAAAGAAAGCCAGACAGCTTGATCAGAAGGAACTGATCCTCATCACTTCCGCATGGTATCTTCAGGAGGCAATCCTTTTCAAAAGGCTTCAGTAAAAAGCTCAGAAACAAAACCTGGCATTTCGGGGTGGGCACCTGCTCACTAGCCCAATGTGTCCTTTGTAGAGAAAAATCAAAGCGCACAAAATCTTCCAGATAACCAATACAGGCAGCAACACCTGCTGTACGGGTGAGGAGACGAGACAATTGCATGGGAACCTCTCATTCTCATGCCACTTGGTGCCTTTTTGAGAATTGGCAAGATGACATTGAATCCTTTCCTTCAAAGAGGGCAGGAAAAACCTGTAGCCGGTTCAGCTGGGGAAAAAGGCCTCCTGAGGACCAAGGCTCATCATGCCAACTCCACCACACAGTACGCGTAACAGTCACATACGGTACACTGAGCCCCAAGCTCTTGCCACTGTGTTCAGGGCGCATTCACAAACATGCTGCAGCCTCAGCATCTTTGTCACCAGCAAGGCCTGGACAAAAGGAGACAATCCCATACATCCCTGGCTTCTGCAGGACTGATAATCTCACTGCGTGTTTGGGATTCCCAGGCAATTTTACATGCCGTGGTGTTACTATGGCTGATTCTGGTCTCTTGGCACCGGCGGACAAGAAAGCTCACTGACACTTCTCAGGGGCAAGAGCCCACTGGCCAGTGAAAGCCTGAACCAGCGCTGCCCCTACCTGTGCCCCTGGGCTTCAGGGAGGGCATGTGTGCTGGGCACCTTGGATTCCCCAGGAGGGCAATAAAAGAGGAAAAAAGAGAAAATACTAATAGAAGAATCAAAAGGAAAGGAAGACAGACTACTTACCCCTGAGATCTCCCTGAGGCTCGAGCAGAGGCTCCAGCCCCTGAGAAGCTGCAGAAGCTTCAGTGACTTGAGGGACATCTGTAATTACACACGGAGGAGAAAAGGGTAGAATACCTGGGGCAATACACGTGTTTGTAAAGGAACTCCAGTGCACTGAAAGGGATGTTGCCATGCCCTGGGTAGGTCTAGATTCGCACAGCGGCCGAGGGGCCTGCCTGACCTTTGGCTAGGCACACGGCGCCTCTCACAGTAAACCAAGAGTCACGCCTCACCTCTGGGATTCCCCAGAGACTAATTGCAAGCATCTCCACACACCAGAGACAAAGGTCATCTTCAGAAAGCCGCTCCCGCCTTGCTTTAGGACACTTCCCACACTCTAGCACCTTAACGTTAACAAACGCGGCGAAGAACACGCTTGTAGAAGAGACCCTCAACAAGCTCTGCGGCTTGCCAATGCCTGCAAAGTGTGACGTGGTGCGTCACTGCGGCGAGGCTCTGATCCATCCCTTTCTCCTGCGTAAGCCACAGCTTATCCATAGCTGTTTCTAAAACCTCACGTTTACAATGATCTCCCTTAACACAGAGTGAAATCTACCCACCAGCTGCTCTCTCCAAGTCCTTCAAGATGTCCTGAAGGAGTTTAGAATATTTCTCAGACGACTTTCCTCTCTGGGCCTTGTACTTCCTCTGCCGAGGACCTAAACAGAAAGTATTAAGTTAAATTGCACATGAACAACATCCGCACAAGTAAATGCTGCTTCTTTCAAATAACCCAAAAGAGTAGGCAAAGAGTCACGACTCACCTGTACGATTCCCCACAGACACTGCCTGGCCATCTAGACGAGAGGCTGCATAGCCATCTCCTGCGGCCACATCTGCAACCAAAGGGACGAGCAGAGCTCTCGTTACCTATTTCCATATGCTGCTTCAGATTTGAATGGTAGCGAATGAGCATGGAATGTCTCATTACAGCAAGGCACTCGTCTTGCCCTTCCGCTCCTGAGTCTTTGGCAAACACTTATCGGGTGCCTGCACAGGCACCACGTGGCTACAAATCCAAGCATGCTGGGAAAGGATGCCCTGGAGTTCACCTGAGCTCTAAGCTCAACCCCAACAAGCCTGCTGGCTTTGCTGCAGGCACTGGAAAAGCACAAGGCTGGAGCAGCCAGGCAAAGCACCCACCGCAGATCTCTGAAGCCCTCCCAAAGCCCGCTCTGCTCTTTTGCAGGCATGAGCCTCGGCCAAGGACTGAAGCTACACGGCCCACGAACACAACTCTGAAACCACAGGCTCCTCCCAGGAAGGGAATACATCTCCACCACTTACTCCTGGCATGCTCCTGAGGCTCAGAAGTGGGATCCAGCTGAGAAGCTGGAAGGCCCCTGCCTGCAGGAAGGCCTGTAAGCAAACACAGACAAGACAAGTTTTCATTATGGGCTGCAACATACTTCCACAGAAGTGACTTGTCATGAATCGAAGGGGAATGCGGGACACGCCAGTAGTTCAGGAGTCTCCCAGCTGCAGGAGGGCCAGGGGTACTTGTTGCCTGGGCCCTGCCGCCTCTCCAAATCCTCCGCTGAGGAGCTACTCAGCAGCCCCCAAGCACCCCCAGCATAAACACATGGCCCCTCGATGCTTTTTTCTGGGGAGGTCTCTAATGTCTCCAAGGAAACCAGGAAGGCTCCTCCCAGGAGAGGGAATACATCTCCACCACTTACTCCTGGCATACTCCTGAGGCTCAGAAACAGGATCCAGCTGGGAAGCTGGGAGGCCCCTGCCTGCAGGAAGGCCTGTAAGCAAACACAGACAAGACAAGTTTTCATTATGTGCTGCAACATACTTCCACAGAAGTGACTTGCCGGGAATGGGGGACACGCATGTAGTTTGAGAGTCTCCCAGCCACAACAGGGCCAGGGGCACTTGTTGGCTGGGACCTGGCACCTCTCCAAAATCCTCCGTCGAGGCACAACCCAGCAGCCCCCAAGCACCCCCAGGACAAACACACAGCCCCTGGGTGCTTTCAAAAGTGAAATGGAAGCGAATGGAAGGGGGGGGCCCATGATGGGACATATATGTAGGTCAATAGTCCCAAAGCTGTGGAGGGGCAGAGAGGACCTTTTGCCTGGCAGCTCTCAAAGGAAAGAAATGCTCACAACTTACCCCTGGGACTCCCCTGCGGCTGTAAAGCCCTTGGACCCCAGAGGAAGTATGAAGCACAATTTCATGGGAGCAAAATAGCACAAGGAAAGTTCTTGTTCTTTCAGGGAAGTAAAAACTGACTACGTACCCCTGGGAAGACCTGGAGGCTCGGCAACGGGATGCAGCTGAGAAGCTGGATAATCCTCAGCTTCAGCCACATCTGTAAGCAACCACCGATGGGAGCAGTTCTCATCATGTATTGCCACAGACAGCCCCCAAGCACCCCCAAGACAAACAAACACGCGGCCCCTCGGCCCCTTCTTCCGCGGAGCTCTCTAACCTCCACCAAGGAAGCCAGCGCTCTGCAAAGGGGCAACCCTCAGCACCGGAGGACACGAAGCAGCATTCGCGCTGCGGGGGCACGAGAGCTCCCCGGCCAGCGCCAGGCCAAAGCGGCGCCAGGAAAGGCACGCTTCTGCTCTTGCCAGGGAAGCTCAGGTCCCCCGAGGACTCACCTCCAGCCTGTCCGCGAGGCTCGGCGCCGGCGTCCGGCCACGCAGCTGGATCGCCATCGCCGCCGGGCACCGCTGCAACCGCCCGCGGGGACAACAGCTCCCGTCAGCCAGCGCCAGGCGCCGCTCCAGGCACAGCTCTCGCCCCCGGCCCCCGCCGCCCCCCAGCGCACCCCCCTCCCCGCGGCCCCACGAGCCTCGCCCAGCCGCTCCCGGCCCCCGACGCCGCCTCCCGCCGCCCCGGCCGCTCGCCAGCCGGCCCCGCCGCCCCCAGCCTGCCGCGCCGCCTCCGCCTCCGCCTCCGCCTCCGGCGCCGCCCGCCCGCCCGCCCTACCTGGGCCCGGCGCTGCCCGCGGAGCAGCCCGGCTGTCCCGGGCACGCAGCGCCGCCAGGAGCCCGAGCAGCAGCAGCAGGCGCCGCCCGGCGCCGGACGCCCCCCGCGCTCGCACCATGCTGCCCGGCGCCAGCAGCCGCCCCCCGCCGGCGCCCTCGAGCAACGCGCGCGCGGAGCGGCGTCTGCGGGGCGCGGCGCGGCACAGCCCCGCGCAAAACCCCGCCCTGCAGCACCCCGCCCTGCACCGCCCCGCAGCACGACGCAGCGCAGAGCCCCGCACTGCACCGCAGCGCAGCGCAGCGCAGCGCAGCGCAACACCGCGCAGCACGACGCAGCGCAGCGCAGCGCGGGGCCCCTCTGTGAGCTCAGGGCGCGGCGCGGCGCAGCGCGGGGCCCCTCTGTGAGCTCAGGGGCGCCCTCCGCGCGGGAGGCGCAGGGGGCCGCGCACCCCCGCCGCGGCCCGCGCTCCCTCCGCGCGCCGGCGCCGGCGCCGCCCTGTGCGGGCAGCCCGGGCATGCTGGCGGCCGGGGGTGCTGCTGCCGCCCTCGAGGAGCCCCTCGGGGGCAGCCCGGCTCTCTGCCCACACGCTCGCGCCCCTGCGCTCGCCTCGCTGCTCGGCAGCTCCGCGCCAGCGCCTGCTCCGGCCTCGCTCGCTGCTCTCCTTCGCGCCCCGCTGCCGCCGCTCTGCCCCAGCGCCGGCGCCAGCTCTGCGCTTCTGGAGCTGGCCCGGGGGCAGCTGCTGACAGGCGGGGGGGCTCCAGGGCCAAGCCTGTGCCCCAGCTCTCCTCCCCCGCCCCGCTGGGACTCTGCCTGCTAAAGCCCTAAAGAAACACTACATCAAAATGCTGTATTTCTCCATACGTGTTGCCAGTTTGGCAAAAGAATTGGAGGTGCATCTATCCCTAACTGAACTGTCCTCCATAAAACACAAAAAATCACTCCCACAGGTCAAAAAGCCCCACGCCCGGGTGAAGACCCCTCCCCGAGCATGTGTAGTAGTAAATTGGTGTGTAAGCAGTAGTATAATTGTCTGTAAATTACTCTCCAATCAGTGTAAAAGGGAAAGTTGCAAACCTTGCAATGTGTTTGTAAAAATGCTACTTGAAAAGGCGGGGGAGTGTGCTTGATTTGTGGGAAACTGTTACAAGACAACCCTGGGAAGCTCAGAAAGAATGTTCAAACTAGGTAGTTTAGGATAACTTCTATTTTCTGAAAAGAAGCATTCTTTAATCAAGGGCATCCTAGAACTGCTAAAGCCCTAAAAGAAACATTAAATCAAAATGTTTTATTTCTAGGTACGTATTGCCAATTTGGCAAAAGAACTGGAGGTGCACGTATCCCTAACTGAAGACCTTGGGACCTGGACTGTCAGTTATTGAACTCAAGCTGTCTAGAGGTAGCCGCTTCGCACAACTTGTATAAAACTTGCTTAGCATGACTAGCTGAATTTGCTGGAGCCTTAGGCCGCACTCCTAGTCCAGTGAGAAAGGGCCCCGGAGCTGGTGGAGGCTGGAAAAATGAGGGAGTTACAAGCAGGTTGCATTCCTGCGCTTCACACTCCGAAAGGGAGGATGTCAAGGCTTTGAAATAAGGCCTGCTTGGGCGCCAGGAGCCTGGGAGACAAAGCCTCCTCTCACTGCGGGAGCAGTGTTCATTAGGAGGTCTGGACTATCTCCTCCTCGTCAGGACCTTGGGAGATAACACCTGCTGTCCCTGCTGGGGCAGTGTCAGTTGCTGGAATGACCATCTCCTCCTCAGGACCTTGAGAGACAGGGGCGGGACCCGGGCAATGAAGAAATCCCTGACCAACCAGTGCAAAAGGGAAAGTTGCAAACCTGCCAATGTGTTTGTCTTGATGCTACTTGAAAAGCTGGAGGCGGGTGCTTGATTTGTGGGAAACCACCGAGCACCCAGGCTTGCGCAGCTCTGAGCTAAATAAGCCAATGTCTCTGCTGAGTGTGTAATTATTGGCTTATTGCACACCGGGCAACGAATCCGCTTTTTGGACAACAGTTTTCTGGTGACCCAGATGGGACCCTCCCTGTAAAGCCTTGCCTGGATCATCTTGCCAGTTCCCGGCGGGGAGACGCTGCTCTTCGGACTCCAGCGCGCACCGACCGTTTTGTTCGGGGACTCCGCGCGCACCCTCCCCAGTCGGAGCGGGTAAGCGGCTCAAAGGTGCAACGCAGTAATTATTAAGAGACATTGCATCGAGGGTATGATATAGGGGCAATTGGTTGTGGTAACCCAGTGTAAGCTTTGTACACATTTGGACAGTGCCGACTGGAGTGTACGAAAGCATAATTGGTAAGAATGTTCTTTTAAGGGTAATAATATGGGAACAGGACAATCTGCAGGGGTATCCCCCTGTTCTCCTTTAGGATGCATCCTGAAACATTGGGATAAGTTTGATGGGGATCCTGTAACAAGGAGAAAATGAAAGGAATACTGTACTCAGTGGTGGCCAATGTATAAAGTGGAGGATGAGGGAAAATGGCCAGAAATGGGAACACTAAACTAGAATACAATTTTGCCACTTATGTTGTTTTGCAGAAGACAGAACAAATGGGATGAGGTCCCATAGGTGGGTTTGTTTTTCTCTCTGAGAAATGATCATGAAAGAAGAAAAAAATGTAAGCTATTGGTCTCTGACTCCAATGTGTTAATGATGATGGAAGACAAAGAGAAAATGCCTCGGTGTTGCTCTGCTTGTAGCATTGGGAAAAGATGTTTAAAAGTGGGTGATGAGGAAGAGGATGTACAATTATTGGTCTCTCCGGAAAGAGATCAAGATAGTGTCGATGGCAGAGGTAAGGGAAGTGAGGCATGTAGCCCAATTGCAGGCAGAACTCGGGCTACTCGGGCTCAACAAAATGCTGTGATTGAGGCCGCGCTGCGTCAAGCAGTGGGACCAGACGGACTGCCTGTAGATGCGAAGGTGCCGTTTTCAACTCCAGATTGAATGAATCGGAAGGAGTCTGCCGGGTCGTACCGAGAAAATCCAGAAAAGATGTATCAATCCTTTAAAATGATAATTGCGAATCATAACCCAGCCTGGCAGGATTTACAGGTGCTTTTAAATACTTTGCTTGCACCTGAGGAGAAGAGACTGGTATTGGACACAGCTCGAGAGGAAAATGAAAGAGAAAGTGCTAGAGATGGAGCGAACCGTTTTCCGCCGGCCCAAGAAGCAGATTGGGATCAAAATACAGGGGCAGGCAGGTTAATGACTAAACAGTAGCAACAGTTAATATTATATGGGGTAAAGCATGGAGTACCTAGGCCCAAGAATATTGCAGAACTATATCAAGTCGCACAGGGTGAGAATGAGGATCCCTCTGCATTTTACGAGCGGTTATGTGAAACCGCCCGAAAATGGACAGACTTGGATCCCGAGGACGAAGCGAACCAGACGACTTTTACTACATTATTTGTAGGACAATTGGCACCAGCTAGAAGGAGAAAGCTTCAGAAAGTAGATGGTATGTTGGGGATGTCAATGTCGCAATTAATAGAAATTGCATCTAAGGTGTACAATAACAGGGAAGAAGCAGAGAGAAAGGAAAAGCAGAAGGAGAAACTGAAAGATAAGAGGCAAAACGCTGCAATCTTGGCAGCTGCATTTGCCCAGGCACAAACTTCCTCTTGGGGAAGAGGCTTTCCAAAAGGATGAGGATGTGGCAGAGGGCATAGAGTAGGAGGGAATTTGGGAAATAGAATTTCACTGAGGAGAGACCAACGTGCGATCTGTAGGGAGAAGGGGCACTGGGGAAGTGAGTGCCCGAAGAAACAATCAGATCACTGGAAACCTCCGTCTGTATCTGTTCCAGAGGCAGATTTGCTCCTGATCAGTACAGAAGATTCAGACTGATGGGGACTGGGGGTTGAGAAACTGGATTCCCCAGCTGGACCCCTGCTTTCAGTAAAGCTGGGGAACAAAACAGTTAAATTTTTAGTAGACACTGGAGCAATGTATTCGGTATTAGACAGCTGTAAGGGACCAATGAGTAAATTCTCTATGCCAGCAATTGGGGCCACGGGAAAGCGAGAGGTCAAACCTTTCTTTCAACCAATTAAATGTAAAATAGGAAATAGAGTGTTAACACATGAATTCTCATATGTGCCAGAATGCCCATTACCCCTAATGGGGAGGGATTTACTGAATAAACTGGGGGCACAGATAATCTTTGATAAAAACAAAGTTCAGGTGCACATTCCACAAAATGGTGCCTGGAAAGCACAAGCCTCTATGTTGCAGAAAGCACTGGATTCTGAACAGGTGGAGAGTGGACCAAGCGCAATTCCCTCCGAAGTAATGGACACAGTAGTCCCTTTTGTGTGGGCAATGCAGAAACCTGGGAGAGCCAGATATGTAGAACCGGTACAGGTGGACTTAAAACAAGGAGCTAAATCGGTAAGGCGAAAACAGCATCCCATGAAGTTAGAGGCCCGTGTTGGACCGGAGCCTATCATTACTAATTTCTTAAAGTAGGGACTGTTGCGAGACTGTCAATCCGAGTACAATAATCCAATCCTGCCTGTTAAAAAACCACATTCACAAGAATATCGTCTAGTACAGGATTTGCGAGCTATTAACCAGATAGCGACTGATGTGCACCCAGTGGTACTCAGTCCACACACTTGGTTAACGACAACAAATGATTCAAATGTCTATTTTACAGTATTGGATTTAAAAGATGCTTTCTTCTGTATCCCTGTGGAGGAACAAAGTCAACAATTATTCGCCTTTGACTGGGAAAGTCCTACAACGAGACGCAAAAAGCAGTTGTGCTGGACAGTACTCCCGCAAGGATTCAAGAACAGCCCTACAATTTTTGGTAAGGTACTCGCAAGAGAATTAGAATTATGGCAAGGTAAGACAGATACCACTACCTTATTACAGTATGTGGACGATATCTTATTGGGGGCAGACACGACTGAAGAATGTAGAGAAACAACCATCAGTTTATTAAATTTGGGGGCAACAGCGGGATATAGGGTGTCTCAGAAAAAAGTACAGATCACGAAGGAAAGCGTAATCTATCTAGGCTTTGAAATATCCCAGGGGGAAAGAAAATTAGGAATCAAAAGGAAAGAAGCGATTTGTCAGATCGCCCCCCGAAAATGAAGACGAGACCTTAGGGGATTTTTAGGAATGGCCGGGGGGTGTCGCCTGTGGATACCTAATTTTGGATTAATGGCAAAGCCTCTCTATGAAGCTGTTAAGGGGCCGGGAGACTTGCTGGAGTGGACTCCAGAGTGCCGAAAAGGATTTGATGAAATCAAGATTGCTGTCATGAGTGCTCCCGCATTAGGACTTCCAAACCTAACAAAGCCATTTGACCTTTACGTACATGAGAGAGGGCACCAGGCGTTGGGAGTGCTCGTACAGACTTTAGGAAACTGGAAAAGACCTGTGGCTTACTTTCCAAAACACTTGGATAAAGTGAGTGCAGGGTGGCCAGGATGCCGGAGAGCAGTTGCAGCTGCTGTGTTGTTGATACAAGAAGCAGGAAAATTGACGTTGGGACAAAAGGTGACTGTTTATGTGCCACATGCTGTTGCAGCAGTTTTAGGACAGAAAGGGCATCACTGGTTATCCGCGAGTAGGATGGTGCAATACCAAGCAGTAATACTTGAGCCAGAAGATGGAACCATGAAAGTGTCTAATACCCTTAATCTGGCATCTTTATTACCACTTGATGAGGAGGGGAGGTTGGCTCATGACTGCCTGCAAACTCTTGCGCGAGCGTATTCCAGCCGTCCGGATTTGAGAGATATTCCATTGCAGAATCCAGATTGGGAATTATTTACTGATGGGAGCAGTTTTATAATAAAGGGAGAAAGAAGGGCTGGAGATGCTGTTGTCACTTTGGAAGAAGAAATCGAAGCAAGATCGCTGCCAGCAAATACATCTGCCCAGAAAGCAGAACTGATTGCTTTAAGCCAGGCTCTGGAAGTATCGGAAGGAAAACGGACCAATGTGTTTACAGAGTCAGAATACGCCTTTGGGGTTATACATGCCCATGGCGCAATTTGGAAGGAAAGAGGATTGCTATCTTCTCAAGGGAATCCTATAAAATAGAGTAAGGAGATTATGGAGCTACCGGAAGCAGCTAATAACCCCAAAGAAATAGCAGTAATGCATTGCAAAGCGCACCAGTCCAGACAGACTGTCATAGTTAAAGGGAACAAAAGGGCCGATGAGGCTGCAAAAAGGGCAGCACTATTCGTGTCGGTGGCAGCCTTAGTTCCAGAGAGAACGCTAAGAATGGAAATTCCGGTAGACACTGAAAAAGAAAATAAATTAGCAGAAATACTGAAATGCATCAAGACTTCCGAAGGATGGTGGGTAGCATCTCCTGGACAATGTGTGGTAACTTTGCTGATAATGAAGAAGCTGATGGAGCAAATACATGATAGTAGCCACATGGGAGCCGAGGCATCGGTTGAAACAGGTAAAAGAGTTGCTGTGGGAGTTAGTATGTTAATAATTGCAAAGGGTATTACACAAAAATGTGAAATCTGTCTTAGAAATAATCCCAAGATTCAGAAGAAGCCCCCCCCCTCCCCAGGGGAAGTAAAAAGGGGCATCATGCCTGAGGATTACTGGCAAATTGATTTTTCTGAATTACCAAGCTGTAATGGATATAAATACTTGTTGGTAATTGTTGACAGCTTTTCAGGATGGCCTGAGGCTTTCCTGTGTCGCACCAATAAAGCAAGGGAGGTAGTGAAAATGTTATTAAAAGAAATCAAAGCAAGATTTGGGGTACCAGAAGGATTTTCTTTGGATAGGGCACCTCATTTTATAGCAGAAATAGTACAGGAAATCTCAAAAATAGCACAAATTAAATGGGATTTACATACCCCCTGGAGGCCACAGTGCAGTGGAAAAGTGGAAAGAATGACTCAAACAATGAAGAGAGAGAGAGGAAAATTGTGTCAGGAGACTCAGATGAAATGGACTGATGTTTTACCTCTGGCATTATTAAGAATCAGAATAACCCCCAGGGTTAGGGAGAAAGTTGGTCCATTTGAGATTCTGTATGGTAAACCTTACACTGTCAATTTAACTGGAAATGACATTCAGATGCACGTTAAGGGCGATCAAATTTTAAGGGATTCTCTCTTGTCTATGGCAGAGGTTCTTACTTCTCTCCGTAGGTACATCCAGTTAAGATCTCCCGTACTTTTAGATTCACCTGTACATTCATTCCAGCCGGGAGATCAAGTACATCTTTGGACCTGGAAGGATGAGCCGTTGACAGAAAAATGGAGAGGACCATATCTTGTACTACTAACAACAAATACTGCTGTGAAACTGCAGGGAATTGGTTCCTGGATCCACTACACCCGAGTGAAAGCAGTGCCTCGAGAGATGTGGAAAGCTGAACAAGTTCAGCCTTTAATGTTACGAGTTGTATTAGAAGCGAATCGGTTTCAAATTTAGATTGTCTTCAGGGAAGAATTGCTTTAATCTGTTTGTTAGGAATAGGGTTAATATCGTTGTTATGGTATCTGTGTAAAAATGATGTTCTCCTTAACAACCAGGGGAGAAATGTGGTGGTTAGTTTTTCTAGGTTCCCTGAGCCAAGCAATTAAAGGGAATCAGGAAGGATTTTGGAGTCACAATCTCCATTTGGAAGTAATTACGAAATCTATGAAGCTAGTTAACCGGAGGGATTGCTGGGTGCGTACCCACTTCCCTGGCCATTCCAACAAGGGCTTCCCGCTAATTGGAGTGCCTCTTAATTTTTCCTTTATGGAATTTATACAACAGATAAGAAATGACAGTGATCAAAGGAAATATGATGAAACAACCGAACAGGAATGGGAATTCCAGAGTGTGACAGGAGATTATTATCAATGTATCCGAAGATGTAATAATAGTAATAAATGGTGGGAGAAAACTGTACTTTATGGAAAACAACCGATCAACTGTACTGGAGCCATTAAGGTAGGAGGTTATAAAAATTGCTATGTTATTGGCATCTCAGGGAGGAGTATGTACAGTAATAAACACTGGTTGCTGTGTATATGTGGATCAAAGCAGGAGAATTTCTGCCGATCTAAATGAAATCTGGAAGCAGACTGAAATCTTACGTGGGGTTCAGAAAGATGATACTTCTTTCGGATTTGAAGAAACATGGAAATGGTTGACTTCCTGGTTCCCTGATGTAAGCTCACGGGTTAAAAACTGTTTAACAATTTTGGGAATGGTGTTAGTAGTTTTTGTATGCATTTATGTAGTGATTCAATGCATTTACAAAAGTAATATGGGAAAGATTTTAAAAGAGTGAGACTAATATGATCATCTAAGTCTCAAAAGGGGGAATTGTTACAAGACAACCCTGGGAAGCTCAGAAAGAATGTTTGAAGTAGGTAGATTAGGATAACTTCTATCTCTCTTTTCTAAAAAACTGAAGCTGTCTAGAGGTAGCCACTTAGATAAAATTTGCTTAGCATGAGTAGCTAAATTTGCTGAAGCCTTAGGCCGCACACTTGCTTAGCATGAGTAGCTAAATGTGCTGAAGCCTTAGGCCGTACTCCTAGTTCAGTAAGAAAGGGCCCCACAGCTGGCGCAGGCTGGAAAGATAAGGGAGTTACAAGCAGTCTGCATTCCTGTGCCCTACTCTCCGAAAGGGAGGATGTCAAGGCTTTGAAATAAGGCCTGCTTGGGCGCCAGGACCTTGGGAAGCAAAGCCTCCTCTCACTGTTGAAACAATGTTAATTAAGGGGTCTGGATTATATCCTCTTCGTCAGGACCTTGGGAGATAACACCTACTGACCCTGCTGGGGCAGTGTCAGTTGCTGAAATTACTATCTCCCCTCATCAGGACCTTGAGAGGCAGGGGTGGGAGCCAGGGAATGAAGAAATCACTAACCAATCAGTGCAAAAGGGAAAGCTGCAAACCTGCCAATGTGTTTGTCTTGATGCTACTTGAAAAGTTGGAGGGGGGTGCTTGATTTGTGGGAAACCACCGAGCACCCAGGCTTGCGCAACTCTGAACTAAATAAGCCAATGTCTCTGCTGAGTGTGTAATTATTGGCTTATTGCACACCAGGCAACGAATCCGCTTTTCGGACAACAAAAGTGGACCTATATTTGTTGATTAGCAAAGAGAGAATGACCTTACAAAGCTGGAGCTTTGGAAGCAAAGGGCACTGTGTCAACACAGGCTGCTTGCCCTGAGCAGCATTAAGAACAGCAAGAGAGCATAAAGTAATACTTAAACTCCAGTTAACTGAATGTGTAGTTTGCTTCCAGCAGCATCTTGAACTGTCTTTGTTGTCCCGTTCCTTAACCATCTGTGCTGTGCTATTTTTGTTCCAATCACATAGTATCAGTCTTCAAGGATTATGGAGGGTCCTGTATGGTTCCTGTAAGGTGAGAAATAAGCATTTAAAAAATGAAATCAGTTTCAGAGGTCATGGATAAACTGTAAACCAAATGTGATTGTTAAAGCCCCCATTCTTATAACAGTTTGTTAAAAAAAAAACCCAAACACCACCAGCTTCAGGCTACTGTTCACTGGAAAACTACTATTACAGTAAGCACTGACACTATTGATTTGAGTTAGAATGAAATAGAAAAGAAATAGGGCATGTTGCACCTTGCCTAGAATAAGGGCCCAGGAGGGCCCTCATCTTCTGAGGGACAGAAGATTTTACAAAATTAATCAAAATGAAAAATATTCATTTTGCTTAATACATTATTTGAAGTTTCCCAGGTACTTTGTGATGAAAATCTCAATGACCTTTGCACTTCTTTTGTTATTTACTCTTTTTAAAGAGGTATTACAGGAAAGAATTGTCATACTTCTGTAGTGTGTTCATCCTAGAAGTGGCAAACCTGACCTTAAAGCTAACTTTAGTGGGACGGGGTTCAAACTCACCTCTCCCACCTCTCACTCTAATGCAGTTGTCATCAGACTATGAAGTTAGTTCTACTGGTTGGACTTGCTATCATCCTGGCTGCTAGAAAAAGCATGACTCTATAGGCTGATGGTTAGGGTTATTAGCAGTGAGACAGACAGTCGACAGGCAGACGGAGTCCTATTTTTTTCTCTTGGGTTTGTTTGTGTACTCTACATATAGCAGTCATCACTCCCTCTACTGGCCTGAATTAAAAAGAAGAGACTGGCTGCGTTTTATAAAGATCCTGATCTTCTCTGAGTATATAGGGAGTATTTTGAAAATACAATAAATATGACATGGGTTTATCATGGTAGATTGTGCCCAACTAATATCTTTTTTGATAGGGTGAATGATTCCATTGAAAAGAAAGATCAACTATCTCTAATCGCACTGGAATTCAGTAAAAGAGTTGGTGCACTGCAATGGAAAAAAATCTTCTGGTTAAAGTGGAGCTTTCTAAAAAACTGTAAGCGATGGGTATGGGGAGGGCACGAGGAGCTAAAAAAATGAAAGCAACAAATATCCATGCTGAAAAAAGTGCTGTATAGTTGAATACAGGTGACTAGTGGACTCCCTTGAGGATCAAGTGTCAGACTGATTTTAGTTAACATTTTCATTTCTGGTCTTGACACAAAAAGAGTACGTGACTGTTTGTTGATGACAAAAAGCTGAGAGGCACTACTAAGTCAGGTGACACCGGCCAACATAGTGGAAGGAAATGGAATGATTGGTACAAAACACAGTGCTAACAAGTGACAATTTGGTTATGTGGGGGCAAAGAAGAACTCTTACAGCTGGAGATATCAGAGATCACCTCCAAGGAAAAGGTGTTAGCTAACCATTGGATGCTTAGGAGCCACAAGACAGCTCCAGGAATAAAACATAAGCAGAAACCATCCTACGGTGTAGCAGATGAAAAAATAGGGAAATGTAAACATAGAAGGCACTTCACCCAGAACTGTGTGTGGTATTTTGGCCAGGCAAGAGGAATTCAAAGTGGAAGAGATGTTAACAGAAGGAAAAAGGATATACAAACCATTTATAATTCAGGCTGGGCTGTGACATTACTACTTTTTAAACAGGAATAATGGGGCAAAGGACCTAGTTTTATGATGCAGCATGAACAGTATAGTTAAAAGAAAAAATGATAGGATGCAATTCCAAAAGGTCTCTTCCAGTCCTGTATTTTTTCTGCAAATAGTATCTTATCCATAATTTACTCCTAATAAACGATAACCTCCCATCACAACTTACAATAGAAACTACTCCACATTTCTCACAGGGATATATGAGAGCTGTGTGACCTAAGATTCACACCTGACGGCCTGCTCAGCAGAATTTACCAGCTATTTAGAGAGTACATTTCCACTTAAAAACATCTGAAGTACACTTACTGTACGGGATGTTTCATACCCTGGTATTACATGTCCAGTCTATTGTTTTCAGATTACAATGCACTGGTTTCTATTCCTTATTGATTCAACATTCTGAATTTCTGTCACGGAGATTATGGCTTCAGTAATTCTGGCAGGTACAGCCTAAGAGGAATCCTGGAAATTAAACCAGAGACTGGTAAGTTTTTCACAAACAATAAATAAAAATGCAGATCAAAAGTTTTTAAAGCTCAAATGATTTTTAAATAACAGTTCTTTCATGGGCTGTAGTGCTTAGCCGAGACTTAAGGAAAAGTTCCCCATTTGTCTTACTATAAATTGACTTACTAGCTTCAGACTGACAGTGCTTTCTTCATAAAGAAAGGGAAAGGGAGGTTTAAACTGATTAGCTGGCTCTTTTTATAATGCTGGAAAATCTGGCATTTGTGAGGATTTTTTTAAACACAAAACCAACCCATGATAAGCTCTCCTGGTACGGAGCCCTGCAACCAAGTTATCTGGAGATGTTACTGTCAATATTTTCTAGCATGCCAGGGCATCTAATTATACCACCTATTGGTTCAAGAAAAAAGCCTCTTTAAGAGTAGGCAGAGGGTTTTCTTTCTCTGCTTGTTCTTTGTCAAGAGGAAAAGATATTCCACCTCCCATTTTTTTTATGTCTCTTGCCCACAGATCTCAGCTTAGAATCACCATGGCTTTACCTGAAATGCCACCCCTCTTTAGGGGATAAGAAAGGATGTGACCACCCTCCTGGCTTCTGGGTGTAGACAAAGCATTATGAATTTAAACTGTACGACATGGGCATTAGAATAACCCCAAAGAAGACAAGGAAGTGTAAACTACCCAAATTTGCTACGCTAGGCTGCTTTCAACTGCTTCAAAGCGTCTGGGTAGCAACGATGGAAAAAAGAGCACTGGTGCCACCAAAACCTGCCCAGCAGCGGCTGAATTCTGGCGGGTTAGAAGAGTAATGCAACAGGCTGTGCTGAGTAGGTGCAGGGTGGGAGTCGCTGCTGTGCTCGTGGCGAACAAGTCTTTTAGGAGGCCGAGAGGTCTCAGAGCCGTGGCTCTGAAGCGGTCACTGCTCTGGCCATGTGGTAACTTAGACCGATGTAGACTTGGTGCATTTCGGCGACAGCTGGTCGTGCTAAAGTAACGATGAAGCTCTGCTCTTGCTGTTATTCACCGTGCAAGCGTGGAGCTCACCAACCACTTGCGAAGCGGTGCTGGCGGTGTAACGCCGGTGTGCATGAGGTCGAGCGAGCTCGCCAGGAGTGTTTGAGGGTCGGCCTGGGAGATGGGCCTGGCTCCAGCCGCGGCGGGCAGGCGGGGGCTGGCTGTCGAGGGACGGGCTGCTCCAGGAAGAGTTTGCCATACGCCAACTGTAGGGACTCCTTCCACCTCACCCGTGACGCTCCGTGCTTCTTCTCTGCTGGGCTGCGTTGCGCCAATTCCCCTCTCATCTCTCCCCTGCAGAATGTAAGGGGTTGTGCGATGCAGTATATTTGAACGATGCCTTTCCCAGAAATTGCTCCTCAGGAGCTAGCCACGGCAGGGTGAAGGCGAGCGCGCGCAGGCCTCAGCGGGGAGAGCCGCTGGCCCTGCAGGAGCCGTGCGGGAGGTGGGGGCAGCCCCAGCAAACGCCGCGCCCCGGCTCCTGCGGAGCAGCTTCGGCCCCCTGCAGACTGTAAGCGAGGAGAAGGCACCCCAGGCTGCACGAAGCGAGGACTCTCCGGGCCTTTCCTCCTCAGGCCTTCGCTGCAGACGCTCCGGGGCCTCCGGGCCGCTGCGGAGGCGCTGCCGGGGCCCGGCGGCGGCCCCGCCTCCCTCGCCCCGCTACCGTCTCCACGGCAACGCGGGCGCCGCCGAGGCGGAGCGCGGCCGCTGCGGAGCCGTCGGCGGGGGCCGCCGCCATGGAGGCCGGTGCCGAGCGAGTTTCCAGTCAGGCGGCGGCCGAGGGCGGCGCAGAGGAGGCGGCAGCGCCCGGCGACGGCAGCGGGCCTGGGGGCGGCGAGGTGCGCGGGCCGCGGGGAGCCGCCGTCGGGGAGCGCCCTGCCTGGCGCAACCGGCTGCAAGCGGGGCCCCCCGCCGCCGCCCCCCGGCCTGGGCCGGGCCGGGGAGCCGGGCCAGGCGGTGGGAGCGCGCCGTGCAGGGCTTTCTGCCTTCGTGTTCCCCACCGGTCCATTTGGCAAGGAGATGGGTCTCTGAAATGCAGGTTTTTCCTAGGCTTGCATCTCTCCTCTCGCCTCTGGTTTTGGGGCAAACTAGGCGGTTTCGCCTTATTTCTTAGTAAAGCGAGCGCTTTCCCAGCTCCCCTGCAACATCCGAGCACCTGCTCGGCCAGCGCGCTGGCCCTTGCTGCCCTTTGGGGGCATTCTGTTGCTCTGTGTTCAGGTTAATAATATATTTGCTGCTAAAATGCAAATCGGGACACAAGTTCCCAGATAACGTGCTTTTGCCCCCTGCTTCGAAGGACTTGGTCTGCCCTCACGCTCAGGGTAAGCAGATGGCTGCCGTGATGCCGTTGCCGAGTCCTGGGTCGCTGTCGATGGCTGAACGTGGCCTCAGACCCCAGTGGGGAGAGCGGGAGGCCGGCAGGGGAGGAGGGGATGCTGCCGTGAGCTTTTGGTACAAAGTTTAACCTCTGAAGTGTGAGTGCATCTTCCTGTATGGTGAAAATACCATGAGGAGTGACTAATGTTTCCGGTTCCCTTGTGAGGTTCTTCTCTTCTGCGCCACCAGTGAGTACTGAGCTGCCGTTTTGATTGTCAGGGAAAGCTGCCACGGCAACGTAACTCGAAATCATCCGTTAGGGATCGGTTGTCTGCATGGTGGGACATCTCTTTTTCCGCAAATGAGCTATACCATTGCGCAGATAGAAAATTTAAAATTAGCTCTTTTTCTCTTCCTCTGGAACTCCATTTGCCTATCAATGCTCCCAAGAATCAGTCTAGCAGAGAAACACAGCCTTAATTCTGGCAATATAAAGACCTCGGCATTGCTCCTCACTGTTGTCTTTTGGGGGCAAACTCCGCGTTCTAAGCAAAAGTCCTAACACGCATCAGGCAGAAGCAGTAGCAGCAGCTGCCTGTCTTCGGTGATGATTATTGTGGCAACTCACTTGATAGAGGGTAGTAGTTTTCAGGTTTTGTTGATTGGGCTGAATTTGCATTGGTGACCTAGAAATGAAAGTCTCCACGGCACCATCCTCTGACGAGGCCTTAGGGAAGTTACTTAGCACTTTTCACCTTTTTTCTTTCAAACTAAGAATAGTCATAGTTTATTCAAACTAAGAATAGTCATAGTTTATGCTACAGAATACCAGGGCTACTTTGTTCTCCATAGGGTTCATCCTATCCCTTCAGTTATGCTTTTATTAAAGACAAGCTATATGATTGATTAGGATATTTAGGTGATTTAATTTGAAGAGAAATAACACTGAAGACACATAAATGCCTTTAATAAAGCATTTAAGGAATTGAGGTTTTGATTTAAATGGGAATTTTTTTCAATTACAAAATTTTGATTAATTTCTATAAAACGTCCCCCAAATGTCTGTCTTTTTGCTTAAAAATAATGGATACCTTAAAGTGTTTGTGGCTACAATCAATCACGATTGATCAAATTTCAATCAAAATCCATCAGATGAGTGGGCTGATAGTTAAGGATTTCTTCACTGAAGACAAAAGGCATTATGGACAAGCTTTTGACTTAGCGTCTGTCACCTTGATACAGTTCAGCACTATGTTTACGTACGATACGATGTTTTTTCAGAACTTTCTACTGAGGGTCAGAAGTGCCAGTTTTAGAGTAGCAATCGAATTTATCTTTTTAGCAAGTAGTGCACAAAGGTGTAATCTCCAGGGACTTCACCTGCAGCTGGAAATTAAAGACCTTATGGCAGGGCTGAAGACACATGAGATCAGCAATAAACATATATCGTTTTATTTAAATATTATAATTATTTTATTTATTATACATCTTTAGTTATATTTTATTTATAGTATATTGTTAATTGTATTTTATTTATTATATATTATTAATTATATTTTAAATAAATATAATTGTATTTAATACAAAATTATGTTGACTACTCACTGCAGACTGCATTTTATTGTACTTTAAGAGTATGGGTTGTTAGGTTGAGGGTGAGTAAAATTCATCAGAAGGTAGGGGTTGGGCATTTATTTGAGTGATAGCTCTTTCTCCAAGCAGAGTTTTGTCATTTGGAAGTAGGAATATTCTCTATGTGTGGAGGTTCTTTCCTTCTGTAATGAAAAAATTGATTTATAAGCATGTTAGCTAGGTGTTTTTTGTTTGGTTTTACTGGGTTTTATGTATTCGGCTGCTTGTTTTTTAGCAAAATACGTGTTTTCATGGCTATGCTGAATGCCCTGTTTTGTCGGATGCAAAATTTCCCAACCAAATGTGTATTGGGATACAGGTCTTTGTGAGAGGTGTTGAACACTTTGATAGGTCTTGGTTTAGCCTGCATCATTTGGCAACATATCAATGATATAAACACTGCTAAAATAGTATGATCTTCCATCATGATTGCTACATGATGGAAGAGCTGCTGTGGCAACTGGTAAAATCTTGGTGGAGTTTTGAAGACAGTGACTACAGTGAAGTTGAGATTTTGCCTAGTCTTTCTTAACTGTATAACAGTTTCATCCTCAGTTTCCTGCACCATGTTAGTGCTGCTCTGTTACATTAAGGAGGCAATTAAAAATTCATTTCTGTCCTCTGAACGGTATCATTCTTACTGTCCCTTCTCTTTGTGGTGGATTACAGAGATACACGGGACAGTTGTACATGGACCATCGCCATGGGAAAGGGATATGCTACTGGCCTGATGGTTCCAAATTCATTGGAGCATTTTATCTCAGCCACGTAGAAGGCTATGGGACTTGGGAATGGAAGGACGGCAGAAAATTTCAGGTAACTGGAAAAATGTTGTGCTGTTACCATGATTTCCCTGCCTTTCAAAGTCAGCATGAGTACAGGAAAATTTGAGTGGTTTTTTTTTCCAGGCAGCTCCATTAGTGTTTGGGTTGTTTAGAGCAAAAGTGTCATGCTTCAGTCTCCAGTAAGCTAGATTGCTCTCTTGAACTACTCAACTTCTACTGTACACAACTTTTGCTTAGGGAAATATTGAAGGAGATAATGTGATACTGCCTGTCTAGAACTGAAAATCTGGTGCCTGGAAGAGTGTCTTTTTCCAGTTTCTAATGTAGAAGTCTTCGGTATTTACTCCCCTTGCTAGATGAAGAACTCATTAGCTAGTCAGTACTCTCAACAGGCATATTAAGAAGCCAGCAATATGAAACTGAAAAATACTGCATTTGAAGAGACTGTGGAGACAAAGAGCATTCTGGAGTATCGAGATAGCTAGTTGTCTCTTTTGTATCATTTCCAGGCCTGCTGCTACTAGTAGAAGCTAGAAAACTTGTTTTCTAAGAGTTTATAATTCTTTGTTTTCAAAGAAGAAGAAGGTGTATCTGAAAAGTGCCCAGCGTAGGGCAGCCCTCCCCTCATACTGATACATGGGTATCTCTGCAACAGGAAACAGTGCTTCATCAGATAATCCAAAAGATATAACAAAACAACATACAGCCTTTGCATTAAGTTGGCCAACAAGAACATAACATTCTTGCTGAATGTTGATAATGTGGCACTAATTATGGATTTCGGAGAACTTTAATTTGAATAGATCATGTATAATCTGAAACTAAGGGAAAAATAGAACACCCTCAGGTTATAATCAAACTTGAAATTTTATTCTTGCCAGTCATAGTGCTTTTTCCTGGTTCTTTATCTCCATAGCTAAACAGTTCAATGAGTGAAGCAGTTAATTTGTGTTCCAAATAGCTGTTTTGAGGTTGTGATAGCCTTGTGTGAATATGCCTTGAATCAGAATCCTGCTCAGGCTAAAATCTACGTGAAATTTCATCTAAACATAACATCCCAATGTAGTTAAATTTAGGGCCTTCCACTGTTCTTGTACTGGAAAAGTTAATGTGTTTGTCATTAAATGAATCAAACTGACTGTGAAGGCTTTGTAGTACAGAATGGCTTCAGCAGTTATTACTCTGCCAATAAGAAATGGACCAATAAGATGCAGGCAGAACAGTTGAGATAGAAACCAGACTTTAATTGTATAACTTGTTTGATCTCTGATTGATACTAACGAGCTTACTCGTTTCTTAAGGGGCTGTACAAATCTGATGAGCGATTTGGACCGGGAATTGAGAGCTATCCAGATGGCTGTCAGGATGTTGGCTTGTGGCTGAGGAATCATCTAATTAAACTATGTACTGAAGTACCTGGTTATTTTTCTGTCTCGGATCATCCAGAACACTTCAGATATGTTGATGCCAGTTCTCAAAGGAAGTATATTTCTGTTGAGGGGGACCCATTTCTCCGTAGCTATAAACGTCTCCCCTTTGATGACAAGAATATTTTGCCTGAAGGAGTTTTTGCCTATTCCCATAACACAGATCATCTTACTTTGACTTGCACCTTTCTGAAAGAGTGTGATGCTTCATATTTTCAGAATACCTCCAAGCTGCCTGAGGAAGAACCTTGGCCTGTTGCAAATGTAACCCCCTTACTGGTCAGAATGCAGATGCATGTTTATAAGCACAGGTAGCTGTTGATCATTTGTTTTTTATGTATGGATTTTTATAAATCATATCTATTATTTTCAAATATAAGTTGCATGATTGCAGCTGCTCTCCAAAAGTTTTTTTTATAGTCTTGAGATGACAGGTTGCCAATGAGGAATTTTTTAAATGAAACAAACAATTTATGATACCAGTGGTACCTTTCTGTGGTTGTCTTAACTCTTATTCTACTTCAAGGCTATAGAAAACATGCTGCAGCAAGTCTGCAGCTACTTGTAACTGCCCACTGAGCCTTAGGTTTATGTGTAGCTTGATACTTGTACATGGAGATGTTCTTTGGGCAGGCAGAGTATGTTTTGGTTTGCTTTGTTGCTGGGAACACGTGCCACATGTGTGTATTTTATAGCCATAGCTAAAGCTGGTTATATAAATCAAATACTAAACAGATATGAATGTGCATGCTAAATATTCTGTTTGTAGAAACACTTGGCAGTTAGATTTTGCTTTCTAATTTTATAGGTGTTGGATGGCTGGATATTTATGGACTCTTCTGTAGCCAAAATCTGTGTGCTGCTGCCAGCAGCCCCTAGACTAGTTTGCCTTTCTGCCTGTAATTTAAGCAAACTTATACTATCTGAAATAGTTCTTAAAATGATAGCTGTTCATATTTTTGCATCTTACCCAGCAGCATGTTTTGCTCTTGATGTGTTTTTTCTTTAATTGCATTAGCGGCCTAAGAGTACCTAGCTGCTTAAATGCATCAGTGTTTTTTTCTCCTTTGCTAGGTGCTGTGAAGCAGAGTTTACTTCAGACGTCAACTTCATTCTCAGTGGAGTCCGCAGTACTTATGGGCCTCCAGGCCCCAAAGAACTTGCCTCAGAGCAGTTAATTCAGAAAGCGGCAAAAGGAGACTTTGATGGGGTCTATACGATTCTGAGGGATGAGCTTGCTCATCCGGACGTAGCAGACAAACATGGATACACAGCACTTGCTGCTGCCGCTGTAAGACTCTGAGAATGACTCTTTACCATATGATGAGAAATTCCTGGTGTAGTAGCCTGGATTAGATTTTTCTCTTGTTCCATTACATAGTAAGTGTGAAGGGAATGTTCAGTAAACAACAAAAGAGCAGGTGTGGCATGAGGAATATCTGTAATGAATGGTATCATGCCAAACCCCACAGTAAATAATAATCTACAAAAAGAAGCACTTCAGTAAACATTAGAGATTATTTTAGCTGTCAAGTTTGTTTTCCGTTTGTGATTATGCAGTGGACTAGATCTGCGTTCTTGGGTATGACCCTGTCCTTATTACTGTTTTTTTCTTGTCCAGTCGTAATCACATTCAGACAGGGTTATTTTGTTTTTGCTGGCAGGGGGTGGTGGTTAGAAACTGTGCATGCATGACTTGCTGTAGGGGAGGATGACCTCCCCTTTTCTTTGTGCCCTTTTCAGCTACCTGAATAGCTGGCATTCATTGTAAAGTCCAGCAAAATTTAGATAATAATTTAGGGCGCTATATTTCCCCTACAGTCATCTCAATCACTTTTAGCCTCTTTCTGTGTGTGAATCCTCACTGAGTTCCTGTGAAATCTGGTAGAAATTGTTATAAAAAAGAGAGGAAGGTCAGGGATATACTTGAGGATGCTCCAAGGTACACATTCTGAACCCCGTAAGACATGGTTCAGTATCGCGTTTTTATTGTGTGGCAAATATAAACCTGAATTAGTTCAACAGTGTTGGCTCTCACTACTTTCAAACTGTGCTGCCTATTCTTTCCATGTAGAAATCTGCAAGTGCGTGAGTGTATGTGCAAGTACAGATGTTTACAAAATAAAATAACATCCTGAAGCATTTTCTCCTCTACAGGTTAATTCCCACAACGATATTGTCAATCTTCTTCTCGATAGTGGAGCTGATGTGAATAAGTGTAGTGATGAAGGATTATCTGCTCTCTCCATGTGCTTTATTCTGTATTATCCAGCAGAATCTTTTAAGGGTAATATTGCTGAGAGGAACTTGCACAGCTGCAAGGTTGGTTTATTTCTAATCTAAATCAGAATCTAATCTAATCAGAATCTAATCTAATCAGAATCATGATATATTCTCGTCTCAAGCTGTAAGTTTACTTTTCGGAATTACTTTACTGTGTTGACTCCCTAGGAAAAAGCCAGAACTTTTGTGCATCTTGCACTCTGAGGATGCAGAGTATTCTCTGCTCTCACTACTAAGTCCTACTTCAAATGACCAAGCTCCAGTGCAGAAACAAGCTTACTCTGCAGTTGAAATAGGGCACTGTATTAATAGCACAGATGTGAGGCCACGTCTGCTAGGTATTTAAGACAGTGAAGATGCAGCGGGCAACTGGTGGGAATTACGAAAGCATCCCAGCAGGACAAGAGGATTTAGGTGGTTCCGATAGCACAGAGTCCTGCTGGCATGGTTGAAGTGTCAAGCAAGAAGCAATTCAACTGTCAGAGGAGTCTCTTGACCCTTAGGGAGTGTTTACAAAGGAAGACTCATGACCCTAGGCTTCCTCCTGCCGAAAAGAGAAGTACCTGCTTTAAATTGTCCTGTGGAGGAGCATGATACATATTTTGTAAGAGTACAAACCATGCAGTGGGGAAGGAGATGATAACAAGGGTGAAGCAGAGGGTCAGGAATCTCCAAACAGTCTGAGAAGATAGAAGGAATCAAAGAGGGGCCTAGGCAGGTAGGGACTGTGTGGTAGAAATGTAAGGATGTTGCTGAGGCTTTCAGAAGAGGCTACACAGGTCTAAATGCCCTCAAGAAACTTGTTGGAAATGAACTACAGAATAGTTTTTGGTTGCTGTAAAATACCTGTTCAAGTTCCAAGAGTATGTTTAAGTGGTGGCCCGTTACCAAAGTTGCAAGACTTCTGTGGGAAGGAAAGAAAGAGAGAGAGAGAGATGTATATAAAGCAGATGCTCAGAGATTCACAGAAAATCAGTGTGAAACTATTACTTCTCATTTTGGAGTGAGAAAAGGAAATTAGGAATAAACAGGATTTGTTTCTGTCACGGTCTCTAAGATTCAGAAAGGAAAATGTGCTTTGCTTTCTCTTTTCCTCTGAGTTGAATACAAATCCAGAAGATTTGGAAACAGTGGTCTTGGAGGTCCTAGTTCTACATTCTCGTGCAAAATAATGCAGGTTGAAAATCTGTAAGAGTCTTGTAAGCATGTTTTACTCACAAAGGAAATTGAGCAAGAAAATGTTCAGTTATTTGGTTTATTTAAAAAAAAACTTAGTTACAAATTACTTCTAAATGATTTCCCTATCTGTTGTTAACTGAATTCCATTATTATTACATGCTCTTGTATTACTGTTATTACTTGTATTATTGTTCTGATGACTGAATATGCTGACTCACCCATTGAAAGTGTGGTTTTTCATTTTTGTAACTACTTTCTTTTATTTTTTTAATCTTCAAGCAGAACGAACAATCAGAACCGTCAGAAACAGCTAATGTGTCTGAAGGCGTAATCGCAGAGTAAGTCTCACTTATGCCCTATGAATGGGAGACAGAGTCTCCTAAGTCTCTTTGAACATAGAAGGCAACAATTAGTATTTCACATATTTCACAGAAGGGTGCAGCTATTGCAGGAAAAGCTAGTCAGATGTCAGTATAATTTTGTTTGCTTAACTATAGAAATCTTGTGTTCATATCAGTAGAAGCCACTCGTTTATATGCTCTGTTATAATTCAGGTTGGCAGAGTGTGAAGAGTGAAGCTGGAAAGTGTAGTTCAAGCTAAGGACCTCATGCTTGAACAAGACAAGCTTTCCTGATTGCATACTTTGCAGCTTGTCACAGTCTGCTATGCACACCTGCAGTGTAGTGTGGATATGAGGAAAGATAAGAATATATTCAGCTTACTCTTTGAAGTTTTGACTACATTTGACCGTGCTGGTTGTTTTCTACAGGTGTCTGTTTAGCCGCGTGGCCTGAAATGTAGTCTTTTTGTCTTGCTTTTATGGATCCCCCAAAGGGCCACATCTTGCCTTTTGTTTTGCCTCCAGAGCAGTCCCCAAAGATGATGAAATTTTTGTCTTGGGTTTTATGCCAGCGTAGGTCACTTTGACGTCTTAGAATTCCCACAATGAAAATTCCCTGTTGGCCTTCTTGCCCTTCATCCCTTGCATTTGGCTTTTGTGGCACATCTTGCCACCTCCCTTGCTTCTCTCATGAATATTGTGTGTGCGTTGCATGTTTTTCATTGGAATATAAAGATGCACTGAATGTAGGGCTTGTGAGTAAAAATGAGTTAATGCCATGTGAGAAAAGAGGAGCCTCTGCCCAGATCACTATGTGGTAGAGTTTCTGGGTGATATCCAAGGACTGTTTGCTTTTTTTGATGGTGTTAGGTTTCTTTTTTAGGGGTGTGCATGTGTATTTTGCCTCCATGGAAATACAGATGGAATCATCAGCCTGCTGAAATACACTGTCCTAGTCCAGCATAGCTCTTGTTCCAGCTTTGGTTAAGGGAAACACAGAAAAAGTATCTCTGTTTTCTTGGGATGGATGAATGAAGTACGATAGAGGAAAGAACCTTCCAAACAGTCTTAGATGACAGGAAGGAGGAGTCAGTCTGTTTCTGTCATTAAACAAGTCTCACACTAAACGTTTAGAAGTGACACATGAGTGAACAGTGGAGATGCAGGGAACCTTACTTTGCCTATCCATTCCCATGCAACCCGAAGGAACTGCTTTTAAGTGCTGCCTTTTTAGTTTGGAGGGGTGAGATGTCCTCTTCAGGTAATAATATTGTTGCCTGGGTGGAGCACGGCAGTTGTTGTGACACTGCTCTAAAGAATGAAGTCTTGTCTCTGCCAAATGCCATTTTTAATGTCTGCACCTGGGAGTCATCTTAGTTCACCATCATTTAGAGGTTTTTTGCAAGATGCTAATGAGTGATTCTGGTATTTTCCATGTCAACTTTAGACAGCAGAAGAGATGGGCAACAATCCAGCTGCTGCTTCACCGAGGTGCAGATCCCAATGCATGCTGGATACCAGCACCCCTTCTCTTCCTTGCCGTTAAAGCTGCAGATGCAGAAGCAGTGAAACTCCTCTTAGAAAGGGGAGCCAGGACTGATGTGCGGCTTCCATCCAAGGTTTTATTGCATTATAATTGATAATGATGTAGGATTCTAGATGAGTGCAGCAGCTTCTGTGTCCTGCTGTAAAATCTGCAAGTAAGAACCAGGTTTAGAACGGACAAAAAGCTGTTTAAAGTGATTATCCTGTTCAAAGAACTATTTTATAGAAAGAACTCAAAGCTCCTTATTCCCTGAGTTTTCCTTCCTCATTATGTTTTCTTGTTGCCAAGCCCATGCATGACTGGGGAATGCTTGTGAAGCTGCTCCTCAAGTTGGTAACAGCTGTTGTGATTTTGGTACGTTGTGTATCTGGTACCTTGAGCTTTCCACTGTCCCGTAACTCAGTTTGTAGGTTCATGGTGGCTGAAAGTGAGACACAGTATGTGGGAAGAAGAAGCTGGGATTATTCTGTTGAAAATATTTGGTACTGTTTTAAGTTGCGATAAACAGGAGTCTTAATGCTATGTTTCTTTTTTCAGTTTGGGGGTTTAACCCCTCTCCACATAGCTGTATCTATTCCTGGGGAGGAAGGAGTCCAGATAACACAGTACCTCCTGCATTCTGCACCAGATCTTGATGCAAGGGCAGAAGATGGAAATGAGGTATATGGTCCAGACCAGGTATGTTGCTTTGTGAGCTCAGCTTCTTGCAGCTCTTGAAGGCTGCACAATACATAAGCAGGGAGTTGAGCTTCCTGCCTGCTTGATTTCCGTGAAATTTTTGCATCCTATTGGAATAACTATGGTCCTTTAAAAAAAAAAAAAAGCCACTGGAGGTTTGTATTATTGGGTTACAGTAAACACATCCATGTGTTTTGATGCCCCAGAACATTTTTGCTGTCATGCCTCGTTTAAGGCAGAGGTTAAAAGTCTCTTGTGGGCAGTCTAGTATAAATGCCTGAAGGTATAATGAGAGCAGTGAACATAGGACCACTGTCAGAAACAGACACATGATGGGACCTGCTTGTTTCATCTCCATGGAGCCTGCCTACTTGTTTTTGTTTTGTTTTGTTTTCCTTGAACACAGACTCTTTCTGCTGGATTCCTGCAGCATTCACTGTGCCCCCAGAGTTACAGAAAGATAGCTCTGCAGTAAACTTTTTTGGTAGTACAGAACTTTTTGGTTAGGGTTGCCATTTTTTATGATAATTGTCTACTTGTGATGGAGTTATACCAGCGAAAAGTGCTCTTTTTGGCATTTGTTAGCTGAGGAATTACTTTACGTTATAGTACTTAAATCATTTCACAGAATTACAAAACAGTTGAGAGTTTGGAAGGGACCTCTGAAGATCGTCTGGTCCAAAACCCCAGCTCAAAGGAGGGTCAATGAGAGCAAGTTGCTCAGGACCTTGTCCAGTTGGGCTTTGAATATCTCCAGGAATGGAGACTCCATGGCCTCTCTGGGCAACCTCTTCCCGTGTTTGATCACCCTCACAGGGAAAAAAGATTTTTATTATGTTCAAGTGGAATTTCCTGTCTTTCAATTCCTGCCCATTGCTTCTTGTCCTGCCACTGGGTGCCACTGAGAAGAGTAAGGCTCCAGCTTGTTTACTCCCTCCCATCAGGTATTTATACACATTGATAAGATCCCCCGAGCCTTCTCTTCTCAAGGCTAAACAATCCCAGATCTCTCAGCCTCTCCTTGCACGAGAGATGCTCCAGTTCCTTAATCCTCTTTGTGGTCCTTTGCTGGACTTGCTCCAGAGGAGTCCAGAACTAGACACACAGATGTGGTCTGACCTGGGCTGAACAGAGGGGAAGGATCACCTCCATTGGCCTGCTGGCAATGCTCTTTCTAATGCTGCCCACGATGCTGTTGGCCTGCTTTGCTGCAAAGGCACGTTACTGGTCATGTTCAGCTTGTCCACCAGGACCCCCAGGTCCTTTTCTGCAGAGCTACTTTCCAGTAGGTCAGCCCCCAGCATATACTGGTGCCTGGGGTTATTCCTTCCCAGGGGCAGGACTCTGCACTTCCCTTTGTTGAACTTCATGAGGTTCCCCTCTGCCCATCTGTCCAGTCTCTCGAGGTCCCTCTGAATGGCAGTGCAGCCCTCTGGTGTATCAGCCACTCCTCCCAGTTTGGGATCATCAGCAAACTTGCTGAGGGTGCACTCTATCCCTTCATCCAGGTCAATTAGTAAACAGTAGTAAACAACTTAACCAGTATTGTCCTTGTATTGACCCCTGTAGGTGCACCACTGGTGACTGGCCCTCGGCTGAACTTCATGCCACTGATCATAACCCTTTGAATCCGGTAGTTCAGCTAGTTTTCAGTCCTCACTGTCCATTTATGTAAGCCATACTTTAGGAGCTTGTCTATGCAGACGTTGTGGGAAAAAGTTTTGACAGCCTTACTGACATCAAGGTAAATGACATCCACTGCTCTCCCATCTTTCACCAAACTGGTCATCTCCTTGTAGAAGGCTATCAAGTTGTTCAGGCTCGATTTCCCCTTTGTAAATCCAAGCTGACGACTCCCATTCACTTTCTTTTCCTTAGTATTTTTGGAAATGGCTTCTCAGAGGATGTGCTTCATCACCTTCCCAGGGATTGAAATGAGGCTGACGTACTTGTAATTCTGCAGATCCTCCTTCTTGCCCTTCCCGAATATAGGAGTGACATTTGCTTTCTTCCAGTCCTCAGGAACCTCACCTGGTTGCCATGACATTTCAAAGATAATTGAGTGACCTTGCAATGACATTGATGGGCTCCCTGACATCCCATCAGGTCCTAGTCACTTGAAAAATGAGTTGGCTTGTGTAACAGGAAAGATAAGATTTGTCTTGTCATGACAGTGGCTAAGGTGAATGTCTGTTTGCAGTCCAGGGAGGTTTAGATAGCTTCTTCAGTTTGTATTGCAGTACTTTCTCCTTTAGTAGCAATCAGGATGACTTGGTACCTATTTGCAAACAGTATGCAGTTATAAAATGCCCAGATGCAGTGCAGGCTATATTACTTTCTGACATACCATTTTTTATTTTTTTATATTGGTCTGGTAAGCCTATATTCATGCACCTTAAATGAATGACATGTGAATGAACTTGAGTGAAGACCCTTTTTGCCTGATAGCTTGCTTCTTTCTTCCCACCCCTCACTGTATCATTTGGCCCAGTAAAAGTTATTAAATTCTGTCTGTAAAATTTTCCTTCCCTGGATTCCTCCAGTGGAATCAAATTTCTTAATGTGCAGTGCTGAAGATGATTTAGGCAGATGGAATCTGAATGTAAAGAAGGAAGTAGAAAAAGGGTGGCCATTGTTTTGGTGAGGCTGAACAAGTCTCGTCCATGATTGACATCCAGAGCAATGGGTGACCAAGCAGTTTATTTTCTTCTGTATGTCTCTGAGCTATGTTACAAATGTTCACATAATTTCACTTAGGTTCCTCTGCCTCAAACCAGAGAAACCCAGTTGTCCCGTGGTGTCACTGTGCACCTGAAGAATGAAACAGGACCACCAAAAGGGTACTTCTCCTCCTATTTTGGTCCTGTTCCAGAAGAAGGTGGAAGGAGTGCATTGCATATTGCATGCGAAAGAGAGGATAACTGTGAGGTAAGAGCATGGCATCCGAGGTTCTGCTCATAGAGAGTACTTATAAGCTAAACTCCCCAAATGACATATCTGGGGAATGAATACTTTTCATCCCTCTGTAAGGAGCTGATTGAATTCCCAGGATAAACTCCTTACCTTGTGAATTATTAGTGTTGTACGGATTAAAAACCCATTAGCACTTGAGAAAAAAATATTTCTTAAGTCTTTAGAATTCTGTTTAACACAGGAAATTCCTCTGCTTAAGTTTCCATTAGTGACTTGGCCATTAAGTTTTACTATTCACGAGGCCAATTTGAAGCTGGACAGTCTGAGTTTTCTCATGTGCTAACCTTTGAGCATTTGGGTTTTTACCGTAGTAACATTCTTCTAGCAGATTTACGAGGTGTGCACTTGGAGGAAGGAGAGGTTTTTGAGAGAGGAGATGTACTTCTTCAGAGGCAAGCTTACGTATACCCTTTGGCAGCAGGGTTAATGAGATTTGGTAATCTGATGGAGAGGTTTATGCATAACACTACCATGCTTGGGGTTCTTAGCCATGAGAAAATGGAGGTATATTTTTGCTATAGGATCATAGCTTAGGTGAAAGGCTTGGACGTGTTTTATGCTGCTCATTTTGTTCATTATTGTTACATATATATTATATTTAAAAGTTCACATTATTATGATCTAATTCCACCTTTTTCTGCACCTGCCTACACAGCATGCCAGAGATGTTATCCGCCTCCTTTTAATGCATAAGGCAAATCCAAACACACTGTGGAGTGGCCATTCACCACTTTCCTTAGCAATCGCCAGTGGGAATGATTTGGTGAGCATCTTTGAGTTCCTCTTTACGCGTGTTGTACTCCTCCATTTGTCTCTGCCTTCTCTGATGACAGGCAGACTTGGGTAACTAGTTATGTTTGCCATAATTCATTCCCAGTGAAAGTACTAAATTTGCTTTTCTTTCAAACCTGTGGATGTTGCATGAGCTGAACTAGAGGAGCCCTGTAGTATGACAGTGATAGCTAGAAATATTTGGTAAGATTCAGAAGGGTATAGCATTCAGAGAAGAGTATCCATTTTTATGAATCACAAGAACATGCAGTTCTCTTACAGGCTACCTCCCCACTCAAATCATCCCAGCCAAATGTTAAAACACTTTGCTTCTGGATATAAGAAAAAAAATGTAGCTCTTTGAGGGTAAGGAGTATGCTTTTCTAGGAAAAGATCAGTGATCACACTTGGAAAGGATCTGGGCATTACGGGGCTCAGCACTCCACAGAGGAGGCTTACAGCTCACACAGTAGAGTGCAGTATGTGAAGTCAGCACCTACCTTCCCTGAGCAGGGAATGGCCTGCCTTCTGCTCAGACAAGGCCCTTAAGAGTGGGTCCACAGCAGCCAGCATGCTGCGAGAGAAAGTGTACCAGCAAAACAGGTAATGGTGACAAAGTGGTGTGTCTGCAGTGCTCTGCTCCTCTTGGAATACAGCTCCAGGCTCCTGGTTCATCTTCTTTGTGGAAAACAAGGGAGGAGAGTGAGGGGGTAAGAGTTGCACCCAGGCTGCCCACTAAGCTCAGCCGTTGTGCAGGCAACCAGCCAGCACAAGGCCAGGGGAAGAACAATTGGAAGGGAGCAAGCGTGACTGTGTAGCCTAGTGGTTCAGGTAATAAGCTGATAGGGGCAGGGTTTGGGTCTAATTTCTGTTTCTCGGGTTACTTTCTCCTGTGTAAAAGCACGCTAATAATTCAGTCAGGCATTGTCTTGGAAATGCAGATGTGAACAAAGCAAGGGGAAGCCACTTTCAGTGTTACTGATGAAATCAAAATTTTACCTCTTGTTCTGTCACTGCAAGTTTTATACTGTGTGTTAGGATTAATGGTAGATCATAATGGAAAAGATCTACTGTGTATTGTTACTTTCTAGCTATATTTATTTCAGTAGAAAGTTATCAGTCATCTGGATACAATATAATAGGGAGCTACAGGATGGACTGCGGAAGTAGATACAGTAGAAATGGATGCAGCCAAATACAGTAGAAAATAGATTCTGTATCAAATGTTTGAACCAGAACATTTTTCCTTATGTTATCTTTGTTTCTTTTAAAAGACAATTTAGGTATTTTTCTGGGAAAAGGAGTTTACTGCATCTTTGATTTGTTTGTACAGAAAAGATGAAATTTCAGGACTTCCCACGGAATGGAAAGTCCCATATCCAACACATTCTACTGCTTCTCCTGCCCCTCTCAGAGGCTAACATTCAATGGAGTGATGATCTAATAGACCATAAATGTTCAACCTCTCTAATCCTTATCTTTATGGTAAAACATAGGTGGTTTTAGTATATTTTATGAAACCTACCCTATAGCATCTTGGTCTGGCTGGGGTATCGCTTTTCTGCTGTGGAACTGTCAAAATGCATCTCCAGCAATTATCTGTTGCATTTGCAGGCAGTGGTCGAACTCCTCAAACATGGGGCTGATCCAAATCTGCCATTAAGCAGAGCAGTAAGAAGTGCCCTCTGTACAGCTGTCAGTACCACATATGAACAGAAGAGAACAAAAGCACAGAGGATTGCTTTGGTGAGAGAAATGTGGGGTTTTTTTTGTTGTTTTTAACTTCAGGAAAAGCAGTAATTTTTATCAGGTGTGTTGAGTTCCATTTCTCTTTAATGGGCAAGCTGATTTTTTTTTTTTTTTTTTTTTTTGCAGAACAATTCATTTGTGTCTCTTCCCAATGCTATTTGTTTGTCTCCTAAGGAATAGAGGTTTTGTAAGGAAATTCGTTTTCATGTTTGAGTGAAGGTGATGGCAACCTCCTTGTGTAGAAGAGGAAACACTGCATTTAAAGCAGATGGGGGGTTGCCCATGGCCCTGTCAGATCTGACTGTTACCTTGTTTGTAAACACAGCTGGCATCCACATGAAGAAAGATGCATTGCATTTGATTGTGCTATATAAAGTAGTTGATAAAGTGCACTTTCTCACCTATGATGAGCTCAATGGAAGCATTTGGCCTTGTGAAAACTGGACATTTTTCCCTCGTCCCATAAAGCACAGAGCTGACCTCATTGAGAATGGAGGGGAGGAAAACTGCAGTTGAGGAGCACTAGGAGAGGAGGTGATTTCTCCAGCCGGGTTCTGTTCTACCCCGCGTCACTAGTTGTCCGTGCTTCATCTGTTGCTGCAAGATTAGGTTGTGAGATATCCAGAAACAAATAGCAAATGCCTCCAAGGAGGTTTTATTTACAAAACACATGTAGATTTAACAGTCCATCAACGGCTCTCCAGTGGCAGAAGAAATGCACAATTTGGTACACAGAGTAGCCACACAAATCGAGGTTAAGCTCTGATATTCAGCCCTGTCTCTAACTGTGGCATGGACACAGTATAGTTAGAAAGCTGGATGTCAAATGTTTTGCTTTCTTTTTTCAGGTTGATAAGCTGCTTGAAGCTGGCGCGGATATCCTTGCACCAGTTACTCTTAGGGAAGGACAGCAAAAAGCAGTGGGAACAGCTGTCGACTATGCCTATTTTGAATATTTTCAGGTATGACTTCAGTTCCC
The DNA here is from genome assembly GCF_036370855.1 of Dromaius novaehollandiae. NCBI lineage: Eukaryota > Metazoa > Chordata > Aves > Casuariiformes > Dromaiidae > Dromaius > Dromaius novaehollandiae. Next base: position 1,169,027 of record NC_088117.1, read on the forward strand.
GTAACTGAAGATACCGTGTTCTTTGCATTCATCAGAACAAACAGCCTTTTGTGTCCTTAGGATTTGTCTAGGGCCTTCTTCAGAAGCTTTCACTGAAAATTTACTTTTCCCTTCATTTGTCTTGAGACTCATTTCATTTGCTGCCAAACTTATAACCACCCGAAGACTGAATACCTCTAGTAGTTTTGCCTGTGAAGGCAATCCTTGTTGTCACATTTTATAGTAAGATTCTGTTCATAATTGGTTTGTAAAGAGTTAGCTGTAATTCTACATCCAGCCATTAAAAACGGAAGTAACGTGCGTTTCCATGAGGCTACAATCAAAACAGGAAAAGCTGTTATGAGATATATATATGTATAGTAGATAATAAATTTAGGTATGTTATAAGCTATGATAATAAATTACTGATCAGTCAAACTTCAAAATAAAGGGTTAACCACTTATTAAAGTCATCCTTAATCATTATTTAACCCCTTATAAAAAGAATCTTCCTATGAAGTATAACTAAGAATTTTCTGCTCAGTTTTTTTTTTGGGGGGGGGGCGGGGGATGTATTTGTTTAAAAAAAATTTTGAAATGGTCTGCGATGCTGTAACAGTTTCTAATTAGAAATGAATCTGCCTTTGGGTCATATAAGTAACTTTTTTTGGTAGCTTTATTGTGAATAAGAAAGTTTACATGACAAAGAATCTTTGTTTCTTAGCAGCGTCAGAGATTAAGTGGTTTGGTTCTTGAGAGAATCATTTGTTGAATAATGCAAAAAATAGATAGAGAATTACTTAATATATTAAACTAGGAAACTGCAGGGATGGGAAGGAAAGCCAAGTTATACTGCAGATTGCTTGCCTCTGGGACATAAACAGTAGATGTTCTGAAAAGAACAAAAGTAATGGTGAGTCTTGGGCACCTTGCAGTAGAGCAGCCACATTCAAGCTACTTGAGAAAGTGCAACATGGTACCTCCATTCCTAAGGTGGGGTACAGCTCATTGCTACTACAGTCCTGTGACTGTGGGATCCATCACTGCATCTCACTGGCAGAGCAGCCTACTTGGAGCTAATGTGGTTTTCTGCATCCCGCTGCAGTGTTCCGTGTAGATAGTAAAATTGTTATTCTTTGGCTTGCAATCGCAACTGATCCTCAAATAGGAAATGCAATTTAAACAATTAGCAGTTGTAATCACTGGCCAGCCTTGGTCAGCATACTCCAGGTATCTTACTTCTTTCCTGTCTTGCTCTGGTCTGCCTTAGGCTTTTGCATCTTGGGTTTAATATGCTCCTTGCTGGCACTAATAGGGAGCAGTGTGGGAAACAGAGAAACTTAATAGTGGCCAAACAGTGCCCTCTAGCAGTCTTTCCATTTTCAGGAAGCTTTCCTGTGTTGCCAGAAGTGCTGGGAGAGGAGGAGAGCCCTGCAAAATGACGGCAGCTTCTCCCTTGAAGAAAAATTGTTTTAGTTAACTTGTTGAGCACTCACTGAACAGATAATCGGAACAACTAGACTGTTTAATATGGACATCTCCTGTGCCAGGATTAAGCAGGGATGATACTGTGCTTTTAGACTGGTTTGACTTGAAACACTTACTTGTTAGATTTGTTCTCCCATACATTAGCGTATTAACTCCTGGTGTGTTGCAGGATAGGAGAATTGCTCACACACCATACCATGTACTGACAGCATCTGAGCGGGAGATTTTTCAAAAACGCCAATCACTGATGGAACACATTACTGGGAAGCTCCGTGAGCGTGTCATCCTGAAAGAGAAAGAATGGAATCAGGAAGAGCTGCGAAGATCCAAGAAATGTTAGTTCAAGCTTAAGGGTGGCACTGCCTGGTGTGGAGAGGAAATTTACTGTTATTAGTTCCAGTATTGTTGTCTGAAAGGATAGCTCTTTCTCAAAACCAGTCCTACATAAGCAGTGAGGAGATGTAGGGGTTCTACAAACGTTAAAGAGAATGAACAAGTCACTGTGAAGGAAATTTTGAATATAGGCTTAGTGCCTATGCACTGCTTCCTCGTGAATTCCTATACAAGATCTGTTACCACGTGTTATGGAGTAATTGAGTGAGCTTGTTCCTCTTTCACAGATGGACCTTTGAATTGCTTTGTATTTGGTGCAGGTAGCAGTGTGCATTCAATGGTGACTGTGGACAGCTAGCATATGTCCATTCCCCGTGGTAACTTGCTCCCAGGTCCTTTCCTGGGATTCCCACTGTATTAATGCTCTTCTACTCCTAGAGTGGTGACAATAAATATGTAAATTAAGGTCATTTGAATGACTTCCTGAGTAGTGCTCAAATACGTGGTGAAGCCAGGCTTAGACTCTAGATCTCCCAATACCACTATAATCTGAAAGATGTTTCATATATTCACTGTGAAAAATATCCAAATGAGGAGTAGAAGGCAATGTTACCTAGAACTATTATGTCTCACATTTTTCATAATCTTACTTTCAAGAAGGATGTTGTTTTAGTGTGTCTGATACACATCATCATATTGATTATGTTTGCCCAGTTGATCAACAACTGTCCTGTGGCTAAGCAGAGTTTTAAGGAAAGGTGTCTTGTGACTAGTATTCTAATTCTCAGATCCTAAGTAGGAATGCTGATTTTTTTCCCCCCTTCTTTATGTTGGTGTAGTGGATTCAAATATTCGTACATCTGCTTCAAAGAAGAAATCGGGGAGCCATCATGCGAAAGAAGTGAGGTAGGTGGAAGACACTGCATGCAAGTGTTGACTGTTCTTAGCCAAAAATATTATGTCCTGTTTTTTCCTCACCAGGCTTAATGTCACCCTACCATGTTTTTTCTTTTCTAATTGTTTCCTCTTTAGTGTGTCCAGTCTTGTCAGCTACAGACAGCTTCTTCCTCTGTTCTGATCACATCATTCCTTTTCAGCTTCAGACTCTGCCAGGAGAGTCTGCATAATATTCAGTCTTCTCGTGATAAGCAGTGTGGCCTGGTATCTTAAGCTAATTCATGACATCAGTGGCTTAGGGTAGCTTACAAATACTAAGAAATGGACACAGACAAGTTTTGTGGCTTGCATTTCTGGTCTCTAAATCAGGAAAGACTTCTAGAGTTTGAACATTAGTCTTGGAATTGTAGCATTCTCAGCGGTTTGAGTTACGGAGGAAATAGTTGGCTCAAGGATACTGTACTCTGTCATCAGTTTCTTCTGAGCAAGGCACTCTCATCATCCTGAACTTTGTCTCAGTATTTGAATCAAGTGAGAATTTGAATCATGGTCAGGAACTGAGGCACTTTTCGCGGGCATAAGTTGTGAGGTAGTATTTCTGCTGAACCAAAATGGATCAACAGTAGCATAAGATGCAGAAATAGCCGGAAGAATGTAAACCAAGAACTAAAATGAAATCTGGAAGGTTAAAGCAGCACACAAACGTTTTACAAATAGATGTTAGGGATGACTTGCAGGCAGAGATGAGATCTCAGTGAAAATTGCTAGCCATTTCCTTTGCCAGAATTGTGCAAGTTTTGTTTTCTCAATTAGTTTCAACAGCTGCCTGTCTGGTCACTATAGCCCAAGAATGGGAATTTCCCATAAACTTCCAAGTGCAAGACTTGTATCATGTTCTCAACATACAGCCCTAGGCAAATATGCAAGGTTATGATTTGTAATTGGACAGGCCTTTAAATTTACAGCCAAAGGAGACAGCAACTGGTAGACAACTTATTATTTCAGGGATCCTGCCACTCTCTCCTGAAACTCTTTCCCTGCAAAGGCCTGATTCTACCCAAGCTCCTTGTTTGCCACCCTCTGTTCTTGGCTCCATGGAAGGATGGGAACAATTTACCAGCTTATCTGTACAGTAACTGGAGTTCCTTGATATCATTGTTCCTATTTAGCTGTGGCTTATCCTCTGCTGACTACCACTGTGCCCACACTGTAGCTATCCTCTCATAGAACATTTGTTACTCTCAGGGAACTGATCCTTGGTCTTTTTCTCTTCTGGGGACTCTGCAGAAAAGTTGCTGCAGTTTCCAATTCAAGTTGGATGAATTGTTTTTGTAAAGACCTCTGTTGGACTGTGGCTGTGCTTTGACTGGATACTGACAGGAGTTGTCTGGGTCATTGCCTGCTACCTCCCTTAGCAAGGCATTTAATGGAATCCATGTCACATGACTAGAATGCTACAAAATCTGATTTGGTGTTAAGTGTAATGCATCCAGTGTTGCCTCTGATGCCTCTTAGCTCTTTAAAATTATACTAACACATGAATGAATCTATTGCATGAAATCACCTTTGGCTTTATGTTGTGGTCAAATTTCATAAGTGCAGAACAATTTGGCTCAGACCACATTAGGGAAATCGGTGCTGTAAGGGATTCTTAAATGCTCTGAAAAGGATATAGGTACATAGGCCAATTTGCACTTAGTAACATTCTACTTCCCAGTCCCACTGAAAATCTTTGCCTAAGCACTCTTTGCTGCTTCTTCCAGCTTTGCTGTGTTGCAGGGACCTGGCTGTAGCCCTGTTTGCCTCTGCAATATTCCAGTAGGTTCTGTCAGTTTTTTTAAGTCTGCCTGCTTGGCTTTATTTCTGGCCGCATATTGTCTGCCCTGCCTGCCAGTTTGAAAGTGAATACCTCCAGACTCGGTTGTTACGAGCAAACTGAAGCACACCATGCACTAGGATGCAGATGTTGATTTGGTAAAGGCTTGGGAGTGTTCCTCACTAGGACGTTTGACTTTTCTAGGGGCTGGTGTGCAGCCCGGTCCCCAAATACTCCTAGGATAAGCTGCAGGGTCTCCTGTTTCTTTATCCGTGAATATTACGACATTTATATTTCTATATTGTGAGCCATTTTGATATAATTTTACTGTGATGAACAAACGTTGTCAGACTAAGAAAAAACTTCAAACAAACAATATTGTGCTTTTTTTTTATAACTGCCTTTGTTCTAGGACGCCGTTTTTTAAATACTGCTATCAGTGCGGACGTTCTGTTGGTGTTCAGCTGACATCTTGCATTCATTGCCATGAAATCTTCACTTGCAGTGAAGCTTGCAGAAGGAAATCCTGGAAGGAGCGGCATAGGCATGAGTGTTCGGGATTGCTGGGTAGGTCTGACAGTCACTAGTATGTGTGTACAGTTGTTTGTGCATGTTTTACTGAGCTGGAATGTCTTCCTTGTAATGGCTCAGTAAAATGTGTTTTGGTTACAATTTAAACAAAAAAAATTCAGTTATTCCCTTGAATAGCTGTGTCTGTAAAACCATCAGCTTTAAGAGAGCTACTAATGTGTCATTACAGTCAGTTTCAAGAGAGAAGAATCTTTCAGGTGAGCACAGAACAAAAGGAAGATGCTCCTGAAGACTAATGTTCATTACTGAAATCATAAATATACAACTTTCCAAGCTGAAGAACCTCAATACATCTAACAAGCTAGGAGGAACGGGGCTTTCAGTACAAACTTTACCTCTATCTGCATATTAGAATAGAAATCTATGAGATTTCTGACCTTTGTGCATTGAATCATTGATACCACCCTACTGTGGTTCAGGTAAACTGCAGCATTTGTCATTGACAAAAAAAAGGACATTATACACGTTATACACATGCACACACTACACAGCAGTAGAAGACTGGCATAGTGGATTTATACAAGAAATTAAAGTGCTGTCACCATATGAGATGCTCGCATATGAGCCACAATGAGGAATCTGAAATGTGAAGATAAATAAGGAACTGCTGCCATTCTGAGGCTGATCTGTCTTTTAGTGGCTGTCCAGCCACTAAAAAGTCGGTCCAGGATGGGTCTTTTAAATCTGGGTACTTGTAAAACCTGTGAAGGGAGTGAGGCCTGTCCAACTGGAGATGATTTATATGAAGCATACATGCTTATCAGTATGGGTTCTAAACATCTTCTAGCGGTTTTCCCAAGATAAGATATCAGTGGTGTACTTCCCAGATTATATGGGAATAAATGAAACTGTTCTTAATAACGGGAGATTTCCCTTGCACCTTAATCAAGTGCTTTTTCTTCTTCCTGTTCCTTTCATAAAGTTTTGTTACACTCCTGCATATAATTAAAGCTTTTGAGTTTCACTCTTTTCTGGAAGCTACCTTTCACCCACTTACACACTTCTGCTTTTACAGCATTTGATGTATGAGAACTGCAACACGTGTATACAGAACACTCTGTTTTTACTACTATTTTTTCATATGTTTGGGATGGAAATGGGAACAGACTTAGAAAGGGAAGTCCTGAAGACTGTGAATCGGAACCACTAGAAAACAATAAAAATGATCTGGGGGAATGGTAGAGGCTTCTGGGAAAACGGCACGGTGCATGCCACAGAAGGGTAACCAACCAGCTTGAGTTCGGTCAGACTCTGTCTTTAAGCACACAGTGTGTTGCTGACTGTCCTGCACCCTGACAGGCATGCTGACTTCTCTAAGCAACCATCATGGGCCAGTCAAAGCAGGACACTGGAATGGAGACAAAGTAGCAGCTACTCCACTCAGCTTAATTTTTGCATCATCCTCAAAGTGATAGAGAAGAATAATGAAGTGATAATAAAAAAACATGTTCGGAGCAGAATGTGCCTTGATAGATGCTGCAGAAGCAGCAAATAAAGCTGAAGGGCACAGGTCGGATCTGATAAATTATAGCCCAACCCACAAACAGCAGAGATTTTACCACTTTAATGGCAATATATTGCTTATTTATGTTAAAAGATTTGACTTGAGAAAAGATTAGGAATTTTCCTAAAATATGAAAGGATCAGATATCTGATAAAACTCCTAGACCAATGAGGCATTTGAGCTTGTTTGACTAATGAAATCAATATATACATACCTTCCAGTGAAAATGTCTTTGCTCACAAGGTGTTCCTTAGTCAAATTGTTTTCAATGGTTAATCCATTCTGGAACTACTGACAGATGAAAGAATCCTTGATGTATGTATTTCAAGTCATGCTATTTATTTTCTTGAAACCAAAATGAAAGACTGAGCTTCTAAAGATAGAGCCTGGCAGAAGCACTTACTGCTTAAATGGCATTGTCCTTCCCTTTTGCTTTTGAACATCTGAGCAACTCAGTAGTTAGAGCTTGGGTGAGTGAGGTGTTGAGTCTTCACTGCTGAATTGTGACTGTTAACAGCTGCCATCCATATCTTCCTCTTCAAAACTCTTCCTGTTTTCTGGAGTTCTAGTTCCTCACTTTTGTTTACATGAACAAAAAAAAAAAAAAAAAAAAAAAAGAAAAAGAAAAAAGAAAAAAGAAAACTGACATTGAAGAAAATGATTATTTAAAATTAATGGAAAGCTTTTGTTCTTAAAAAATGTTATGATGGGCTGTTTGAACTGTTTTGTTGGAGCAGCTTCTCTTGGACACCATCTCCAAGCATATGAACCCTGCCAGACCATCTGGTGACCAGTTATGCAAAACAGGGGCGTCCTTGGCTGCAAGGGATGCACCAAAATAACACAGTTAAAAGTTCACTGGCTAATGATAACTATACAGCCCATGTGCACATTCTTGCTACAGATGGAAGGCAATGGTGGAGAATACGTGGGAAGAGAAGGAAATAATGGGAAATAGAGAATGATAGGGAATATACTGGGAATAGATGGGAATGATGGGGGAAATTAGGGAGTAGAAATGATGGGGAACAGATGGAATAATAGGAAATTGCAGGGAATAGATGCAGAATAGAAGGGGGTATAGTAAGGAATAGCTAGGAATAGAAAGAAATTATGAGGAATAGTTCTGAATAGATGGGAATGACGGGGAGTAGAAGAGAATGATACACAATGCAGGGACTAGAAAGAAATTGAACACCTAAGGGAGCAGAAAGACAGAAAAGCATACAGAAAGGCGATAGAAGGAATGGAAGGAGATAGAAAGGACAGGCCCAGTTTAGACATGTTGTATCTGTGAAGTGCGAATGGTCATTATCATATCACAGAGTAACAGATTGATAGTTTTGGCCTTCTGTCAGCCTGGGGACACTTGAAATGGTGACCTAGATGCTACACACTGGAACCATCTCTGTCAGCAGACTTAATATGTTTTTGAAAGTATTTTGAAGGAGATGTAGAAAAACAGTCCTGAATATACTGTGAAGTATAGCAGCTACACACTACACACTGGTTTGGTAGATAGACTTTAGTGGTGGATAGACCACTTCCAGTCCATCAGTTAAAAAAGACTTTTCCAGAGAGCAGGGACTGCAAGAACTTGCTAGTGTACTCTTTACCTCTACTTTTCGCATCAAAAATAACATCCAGAAGATCCTTCCAACACTGTTTAAATGCCCTATAATGTTTTGGTTGTGGGTTTTTTCCTAAGTGTCAAAGCTCAGAAAGCTGGTCAAGTCATTCCAGCTAAACAGTGCTAACAACAGAGCCCTGAAATGCTGTCAGGCTCCTTTGTTGAAGAAAAAATGATCAAACAAACCTGAAAACCCACAGAATAGTTTATAAAGATCAGATTCTTATTTTTACTCTTTTAATATATAAGTATTAAATCTTTGTAAATTTCTGACCTGTATAAAGTATTCTCCAACTACTGGGGTTTTTTGGTAAATATGTTAAGTAATTCCCCCGCCTCTTCAGCAGCTTTCTCACACTAATGCATGTATTTCTGTAGAAGTGTATAATCCCTTTTAATTGTTCATAATATCTTGTCTACTGTGTATTCCACAGTGTCTTTCCATATTGTTTTATTGCTGCTCAAGATGATCTAGTATCTAAATCTATGGCCAAGACAGTCTGAGCTTGAGGGAAGGTCAATTAATATGTTTCATTTGGTGTGGGGATGACAGATTAGATTTCTGATCTGTTATCTGTCCAAAAGCTGTGTTAAGTTTCTGCAATGATTACAGCTGGCAGAATACGCAAGCTTATTTAGACTAGGGATTTATATCATGACTAGTAAAGGCACATGGTTATTCCTGTATTAACCAAATGTTTACTTGATTAAAAAAAAAATCTGTGTGGAGGGCCTTTAATAGAGGTCCAGTTTCTTGGGAACTTCCACTGCAGCTCCTGTAAAGCTGTTGGAGATAAATGGAGTGAGAAACAACTGTTTCTAGAGCTGCTTCTAAACAAAAACAGAGCTCTAAAAGCTCTTTTTTTAATTAACCCCAAGGTATGTATTATATAAGTACCATCAGAAGGTTATCCAGATAATCTGTGAAACATTTTTTTAAACTGCTGAATCTGTTCTTGGCATCTTTTATGCCCTGTATCTATTCAGAAGGCATAGCAGTAAATTTAAGAGGCCTTACTGTCTCTCTTCAGTCTTCTCACTGCTCCTCCTTAGTTCCTGTTTTTTGGCAGTTCTGGGTGACACCCTTTCAAGCACAGTTGTGTCGTCCTCTTGAAGCTGTGCATATGCCTGTTGTGTTGCATTCAGTGGAGCAGTACAGAAGCTCTGTGACCGAACCGTCAGGGCACTGTTATGTAATGTACAATTTAAGTCCGTTTTTCAGCATAAAGTCAGCAGTACAGCTAGGAAACATTTTTCAGAATTCGTGGAACAAGTGTGAGTGTGTTCATGTACCAAGATTTTTTCTTGGTAATAAACTTTTCTTTTTAACCAGTGTCTTCCTTCTTTTTTAATTTTAAGGTGCCAGGGATTTTTAGGGGAGGTGTGGGGGTTGTTTTATTTCTTTTTCCTCTCCCATGGTTGTCTTTCATCGAAGATGACCTGAAATTCCCCAACTCAGATCAGTTTGAGCAGTTCAGTCTGTTACTCTGAGAACCTCTGAACTTCCCCTCACCCCACCTTTTCAGGACCTTTCCTTTTCAGTTCCTTTCTCTTTTCTCTTTACTTTTTCTCCCTCTTCCTCTTCCTTTTGACTTGATGGCAGTGTAATTAGCATTTATTTTGTGCCCTAGGAGAAAAACTCTCAATGGTTAATTGAGTCCTGAAGTAACTAATAGTCAGCTTTAACCACAGTATTAAGACACTCTTAAATGTATTTACAAGAAGAAACAAGTATCCCTTACACTCCTGTATGTGGTCATTGTTGTCTAGGAAGTTATAGGTAGGTAAGTAGGTAGCCACTGCTGTCCAAGATAGAGTTGGTCTGTCTGTTGACATCACACTTGATAAACTGAGCCACAATAGGAACATTTTAAGTCTTGTACCTATATCTAGTTTATTGTTCCTAGGAAAACAAAGGTCACCTACACAAATATGGTGGTTTATTTTGCAGAGAAGAGTAGAGGTCAAGCACCTCTGGATGCAAGCAGTGCGGCATGCAAAAAGGATGCCATTGGCAAAAAGGGGGAAAAAAGAAGAGAAAGATGAAAGGCGAAAGAGAAGAAAAAGTAAAGTTAGGAAGGGTGGAAGACAGCATCACAGGAAGGATGACTAACTTGTTTCAAGTCACACCTACTATTGTATGGGCAACATTTTTATAGGATTGTATACATTCTGCCTTGTACTCCACTTCTAGTGAGGTTAAAAATGACCTAATCTGACAAGTTTTGAGAAACTAAAGCCAAAGTCTTTCCAAGATGCTACATATGAGCTAAAGGACAGGTAATTCTACTAGATTCATTGAAACCAACCTGGGAATGGGGGGTACATACAAGTTAGGTATTAAGTAGATATATTTACTATTAAAAATGTATCAAACTCCCCATTGGTTTTACTGGTCTAATGCAATGTATATTTATTTTTAAACCAGTATGGCCCATAATTGAACTTCATTACATATATTCCCTCCCGTGGGGGACGGAGGGCCCATCTGCAAAACAGACTTGCTGTCTAGGGAGGTTCGCTGCTTGCTGGGGGCTCAGATCTGGGATGCTGTAGAGAGGTTGCTGAGGCTTGTCCAGTCCTTGGACTATTACCCCTTTCTGCTCATTCACATGCAAACTGATGATCCTATCAGGAGTCTTTGAATGTACCAAGAGTGACTACATGGCTCTGGGGGGGGGGGAGGAGTGAGGTCATGGGGGGCTAGGTGGTTTTCTCCTTGATACTACTAGTGAAGGGAAGAGGCTTAAGGAAGAGTGGATGGATCCTGACATTCAGCACCTGGTTATGCAGCTGTGTTGATGACAGGGATTTGGCTTTGAAACCACAGGACCCTTTTTGAGAATTGAGGACTGATAAGACGAGATGGAATCCACCTGCAAAGATGTTTTTCATTTTTGCCAACAGACTGACCAACCTGGTGAGAAAACTAGGAAAGATGGGGGAGGGAGAAGACAACCCACAGTCAAGTGGGAAAGTGCTGGACTGGGTTGGCAAGCAAAAGCTGCAGGGTGGTGTAGATGAGAATCCTCAAAATTAACAGAACAGGGCAGAATGAGGTTCACCCCAAGTGCACACACATAAGTAAGAAAGTACAAAAAGGACAGCATTGCGGGGGAAGCTCTTATCCTTTTCCTGGGAAGTAGGTTGAACTGAGTGCCTCTCAGAAGGAACTTTACACTAATGCATGCAGCATAAGGAACAAACAGGAGGAATTAGGTGTGCATGCAGTTACAGGGCTATGTTCTCATTGGGATCATCAGGACGTGGTGGGATAGCTCATACAACTAGAGCGCTACAATGGATGAATACAGGCTGTTTAGGAAGGACAGGCTGGGAAAGTGAGGGGAGGGAGTTGCCCTCTATGTGAGACGACAACTGGAATGCATGAAGCCCTGCCTACAGAAGGGAGATGAGCCAGCTGAGAGCTTATGGGTCAGGATTAATGGGCAGACCAATATAGGCAATGTTGTTGTGAGTGTCTGCTACAGACCACCTGATCAGGAAGAAGCAGAGAGAAGGCAAAGATACTGAATGTATTTCTTGCTTCAGTCTTCACTGCTAAGACCAGCCCTGAGGAATCCCAGACCCTGGAGACAAGGGAGAAAGTCTGGAGAAAGGAAGACTTGGTTAAGGAGGCTCAGGTTAGAGATCATTTAACCAAACTTGACATCCACAGGTCCATGGGCCTTGATGGGATTCACCCATGAGTGCTGAGGGAGCTGGCCAATGTCATTGCAAGGCCACTCTCAACCATCTTTGAATGGACATGGAGAGCAAGAGAGGTACCTGAGGACTGGAAGAAAGCAAATGTCACTCCAGTCTTCAAAAAGGGCAAGAAGGAGGGCCCAGGGACCCAACACGATCCCTGGGAAGGTGATGGAGCAGCTCATTGTGGATACCATCTCCAAGCATATGAAGGACAAGAAGGTGATTGGGAGATGTCAGCACAAGGGGATGCCAGTTCACAAGGGGAAAGCATGCTTAGCCAATCTGATGGCCTTCTGTGATGGAATGACTGGCTGGGGAGATGAGGGCAGAGCAGGGGATGTCGTCTCCCTTGACTTCAGGAAGGCTTTGGATACTGTCTCTCGTAACATCCTCTAGGCAAGCTGATGCAGTAGGGGTGAGATGAGCACAGTGAGGTGGACTGAAAGCTGGCTGAAAGGCAGAGCTCAGAGGGTTGTGATGAGTGTCGCAAAGTCTAGCTGGAGCCCTGTAGCTAGTGGTGTTCCTCCAGGGGTCAATACTGGCTCCAATCCTGTTCAACTTAGTCATCAGAGACCTGGATGAAGGGACAGAGGGCACCCTCAGCAAGTTTGCTGATGATGGAGAGGAGAGGATGATACACCAGAGGGCTGCGCTGCCATTCAGAGGGACCTCGAGAGGCTGGACAGATGGGCAGAGGGGAACCTCATGACGTTCAACAAAGGGAAATGCAGAGTCCTGCCCCTGGGGAGGAATAACCCCAGGCACCAGTAGAGGCTGGGGCCTGATGTGCTGCAAAGCAGCTCTGCAGAGAAGGACCTGGCAGTTCCTGGTGGACAGCAAGTGGAACAAGAGCCAGCAGTGTGCCTTTGCAGAAAAAGAGGCCAACAGCATCATGGTCTGCATTAGGAAGAGCATTGCCTGCAGGTGGAGGGAGGTAACCCTCCCCCTCTACTCAGTGCTGGTGAGGCTGCATCTGGAGTACCGTATCCAGTTCTGGGCTCTCCAATATGAGACATGGAGCTACGGGAGCAAGCGCAACGAAGGGCTACTAAGATGGTGAAGGGACTAGAGCGTGTCTTATAGGAAGAAAGGCTGAGAGAGCTGTGCCTGTTGAGCCTGGAGAAGAGAAGACAGAGGGGGAATCTTATGAATGTGTTTAAATATCTGAAGGGAGGGTGTCAGGAGGGTGGGACCAGACTCTTTTCAGTGGTGTCCAGTGATAGGACAAGAGTCAACAGGCACAAATGGAAACACAGGAAGTTCCGTCAGGACATAAGGAGAAACTTCTTTCCTGTGAGGGTGACTGAGCACTGGAACAGGTAGCCCAGAAAGGCTGTGAATTCCCCATCCTTGGAGATGTTCAAAAGCTGTGTGGACAGGGTCCTGGGTAACGTGCTGTAGGTGACCCTGCTTGAGCGGGCGAGGGGGGGGTGTTGGACTAGATGATCTCCAGAGGTGCCTTCCAACCTCTATCATTCTGTGATTCTGTGGAGCAGATGAAGCCTTCTTCAGAAAACTGGAAGAAGCCTCATGTTCACCGGCCCTGGTCCTCATGGGGGACTTTAACTACCCTGATATCTGCCGCAGGAACAACACAGCAGGGCACAAGCAAGCCAAGAGGTTCCTGGAGTGCATCAGTGACAACTTCCTGACTCAGGTGATTGAGGAGCCAGCGAGGAGAGGCAGTCTGCTAGACCTTGTACTTACAAACAAGGCAGGACTGGTCAGAGATGTGGAAGCTGTGGGCAGCCTTGGCAACAGCAACCACAGGATGATGGAGTTCAGGATCCTGCAAGGAAGGAGCAAGGCAAAAAGCAGGATCACAACCCTGGGCTTCAGGAGTGCAGACTCTGGCCTGTTCAGGGCACTGCTTGGAAGAAACCCATGGGATGCAGCCCTGGAGAGAAGAGGAGTCCAGAAGTCCAGTACATGCTGGGGGCCAACCTGCTGAAGAGCAACTTTGCAGAAAATGACTTGAGGGTCCTGGTGGACAACAAGCTGAACATGACCAGCAATGTGCCTTTGCAGCAAAGCAGGCCAACAGCATCGTGGGCAGCATTAGAAAGAGCGTTGCCAGCAGGTCAATGGAGGTGATCCTTCCCCTCTATTCAGCACAGGTCAGACCACATCTGAAGTGCTGTGTCCAGTTCTGGGCTCCACAGTACAAGACAGACATGGAGCTACTGGAGCAAGCCCAGCGAAGGACCACAAAGAGGATTAAGGAACTGGAGCATCTCTCGTGCAAGGAGAGGCTGAGAGATCTGGGATTGTTTAGCTCTGAGAAGGCCCAGGGGGATCTTATCAATGTGTATAAATACCTGATGGGAGGGAGTAAACAAGCTGGAGCCTCACTCTTCTCCGTGGCACCCAGTGGCAGGACAAGAAGCAATGGGCAGGAATTGAAAGACAGGAAATTCCACTTGAACATAATAAAAATCTTTTTTTCCTGTGAGGGTGATCAAACATGGGAAGAGGTTGCCCAGAGAGGCCATGGAGTCTCCATTCCTGGAGATATTCAAAGCCCAACTGGACAAGGTCCTGAGCTCTCGCTGACCCTGCTTTGAGTCAGGGGGATGGACTACAGACTCCTAGAGGGTCCTTCCAACCTCAACAATTCTGTGATTCTGTGGTTATATGATTACCACAACCAGCTCCACAGAAACCTTGCATGCAAAAGCAAAACAGAGAGGAGCGTTAAAGCTCTTCTTGGGGGGAGGGTGGGGAACGGAGATTTGGAGTTAGAAAAAAGTTACTCAGGTCAATATTTTGCTATAGAAAAGATTCAAACAGATTCATACAGAAAGATTCAGAAATAATGTCCTTGTCATTGCCTTCTCGTGCAGAGAGTTTGCTATTAACCTACTTGAGAACTTTCCATGATAAACAGTTCCTGCCCCACAGAAATCTCTTATTGAGTGCCATGTGCCGTATCAAGGGATTCTCGCTTGCTTTGGATTTGTTGCTTTGAAGGGAAGTTATAGGGAACAGGAGTGGGTAGGGAAGGAGCAGTTGCTTCAGGATGGTGATTCTTGGTATTTTGATTTTAAAATTCTTATTTCTTTAAAGGGTTTTTTGTTGGGGCTTAATAATCTAGAGAAGAAAATGAACAAACATGTGCCATCTCTGTAGAGTGAGAACCAGAAAGACAGAGTAGTGGATTTAGAATTGTCTTTCTTTCAGCCTGCTCTTTTGTGCCATAGTTTTTTATGTTTTAAGTAAGACTGAGGGTCATTAAACACTTTGAGAGCACATCTATTTATTGTTTACAGATGTTGAACAGCCTGTTGGTGGGGGGCATGGAATAGCAAAATAAAGTCTATCTTTGCTTTAAGCAGATGCACTTCTGTCTCTATTCCCCATCTATTCACTGCCATTCCCTATTATGCCATCTGTTCCCTATCATTGCCTTCTTTTCCCCATAATTTCTACTCTCTGATTTCTCCATCATTCCTGCCTATTCCCAGTATATTCCCTATCATTCTTTTCCCATCATTTTCTTCTGTTCCTATGTATTCTCCATCATTGCCTACCATTTCATCTGTAGCAAGAACGTGCACACGGCCACACGGGTACTGTTACCAGGTGAACTTTTAAGCCTATTAAATGTTGATGCTTACATCAAAGCATGGGGAGAAACATGTGAGGACCCTGCTTACCTCTCTGTCTTCAGTTCTGCATGGCTGAGAGATGGAGTGTGACAGGACTTTTCTGGTTGTTGCTCAGGAATCAGCCGCTCAAGTCTGCCTGTAGTGCACTCCTACCCCTTGGGAGTTCTACTAAGCTCACTTGCCACCTGGAAATCCATATTGCTCCTGATGTTAGTGCTGACAAGTTAGCTGATCTTTCACTGCATGATTTGATGGTGAAAGGTATATCCGGTTTGGTAATGTCCATCTCTACCTCTAGATTGTTGTTCTGACTGTCTAGACCATCTCCCGGCACGCTGGGCAGGTGATGAATGAAAACAGCAGGTTTATTGGCCTTGCACGAATCTTAAGTTTACCTCTTTCTAGGATGAATACCAGTGATGCTCCGTCATCTTTCAAACACAGAGAAGTTGCAGATCAGTGGTGTCAGTAACACACCTGCTGATTTAGTTAAGCAGCTTCCCTATGGTAGTGGTATGTTTGTGTTCCTCAGCACTCCATGGTGTTAGTCTGAGGCACCCTCAGTTCCTCTGTTTCGCTCCCAAGGCAGAGAGGCATTGCGGCAAGCAGAGGAGGCTCCACAGCTGGCTGTCCAGAAAAGGGAACCCATAAGGCTGTGGAAAGCTATGTCCACACTTTGCCATGTGATGCTACACGAGGACTGCCATGTTAGGGACAAAGTAGATGCTGCAGTCAAACAAGACATGCTATTTGAGGCCAGAGCCTTTCCAAGCCTGGGTTATCTTCCTGAAGCTGGACTTTAGCCCCCGAGCAGGGCAATCTGTATTGCCTTGACTCCCATTAGAAGCTCATGTTTCTTCTAGCTCTCTCCTGGGGCACAGAACAGGCCATGAGGAGAGACCCTTTTCATTGGGTCTGAAAGCCCCATCCTGCACAAGCTCGAGTGACACCGCTCCGCCTTGAGCTCAGTTGCTGAGGAAGGTATGGGGAGAAGAAACCTCCACGCACACACTCTTCATGCCAGCCTCACAGTCCCTCCTGCACTACTGCAGTTGCAGCTCTCGACTCCTCCCCTCTCTGGGGCAAAGGAGCAGGAAAGAGAGGGAGTTTCCCTAAACCACGAAGAATGTGGCTCCAGCAGAAGAATTATGTAACGACCCTTTAAACTGCCCCCAGAGCAGGGACTGAAACACATTCCCTGTCTCTGAGCTGTCCTTTTCCTGACCCTGCAAAGCTCGCATATTGCTCAGTGCAGAGCAATGCACACCTTGCCAAGGACAGATGCACAACAATTTGGAGATTTGGTTTTATTCAACACAAGAACGCTTTGGCAGCACAGCTGGCAGTTGCTGGTTCACATTGTGCTGGACTGGCTCTCTAGCCCTGAGAAGTGAAAAGAAGTTCAGTTTTAGGTACAGAAAGAAAGCAAGGAAATACAGCAGGCCTAATGCAGGCCAGGTATTAATGGAGCCGCTTTGAGCAGCATTTCAGTGGTCTCTGTGATACGGCACAGGCACTCCTGCCCAAGCCAGTGAGAAGTCCCCAGTGCAACTAATCAGTCGGGGGCTGAGTCAAGTGGGAACTGAGTCAGGCAGTACCTGCGATGGAGTGAATAGGTATCAACCCCCAGGGCAAAGGGTCTTGGTGTCTGTACTCTGAGAGGGTAGGACAGGCTTGCCAGTCTGAAAATGGAGAGCCGAACGTTGGGCAAATCCTTATGTCTTCAGCCACCTATGTCCAAAGCGGAAATCTTATTCTGAGTCATCAGCAACTTCCCCTTCAGTTAAGGACTGTCTGACCAAGGCCACAGACTCAGAAGTGTGCTGCTGTCCCTCCCACGGGAGGTGCCAGGAGAAGTCCCTCTAGGTGCTGCTGGAAGTGGAAGGAGAGAGGGACACCCCATTGCAGCAGATAGCTCTTTATTCACTTGAGCCTCCTCTTCATGATCCCTCTGTCTACTGATCTCTCTTGTCTGTCCCTGCGTGACCTTCTCCACCAGAGATGTCACTGCTGCGAGCAATGCCTGCGTTTTCCTAGGAGAAATGTGCCTGCAAAAGCAGGGAGAAACCCTCTCTCATGCTCTGGTTGAAACCTTCCTGCCTCTCACCTTCCCCAGGCCCTGCACACAGAGTCTCACTGGTGCCCACAGCATGAGGTTTAGGCATTTGCTTTGGGCTGCAGAAAGGCACCTGGAGTTGGGGGCTCCTGACCCCAGGTCTCCCCATGGCTTGACAGCTCAGAGGAGAGCCACGGATCAGGGATTTGGATCCTTGACCCTGCAGATGGGTCAGTGCTACTCAGCTGCCCCAGGCCTTGGCACGACTTGCTCCATACTTACCTTTTTGGGGGTATCTCCAGTGAGTTGTCACCCTCCTTCTCTGAGGATGATTCGCCATCCTCTTTCCAGTTCCCCATCATTCCCTCTATGAGATCTGGGCTGGTCACCTTCCTCCTCATGCTGGCAGAAGGGATTTGCGTGGTGCCCCAAGAAACAGTGGGTTTCTGCAAAGGAAGGGAGAATCTCAGACAAGCATGCTGCAAAGACACAGGGCTGTTTGCCAGCATACAGATCCCAGGGGTGAATTCTGGCCGGGATACTGTGGCAGTAGAGGGGGAACCAGAAGAAGGACCTCCGCCTGCCCCAGGAGTTGGGATTTTGTTTTTTGTTGGTGGTGGTTTTGTGGTTTTTAAAGGAATTTCTAATCAAAAGCCCTCACAGTTTTTCAGAACTCTTTTTTACTTTCCATTTCATCCAGCACCTAGCCATAATATCTCAACAGATACAGTTTCTACCACTATGCAGGGGCAAAAAGTAGCATGCAGTTTAGATGGAAGTGTGGGCAGAGGCCATACCACTGATCAGCGCTGAAGGCCTGTAGTGCTGCAAAGGCATGTTTACAACACTCCTTCTCAAATCTTTTTGTCCAGTGAAGTTAAAGACTTCATCCCTTGTGCATTGAGACAAGCAGAACTTTTTTTAATGTCAGCATGCTTGGAAGGAAATCCTAGTGCTTCGGTTAAAAACTAAACTTCCAGAAAATGTGCCTTCCTATTACGAATAATGTTCCTGATCATTCCAATGCAGTGAAGACTAAATAAAAGAACTAGCTGCCTTATAGGTAGCCTAGGTATGGCTCAGGTCATTGGACTGTGAACAGATGTGTCCAAATGCAAGTGCAGATACCTGAAACAGAGCTTGTCTGAGTTCGGGGGAGGGATGATCAGTGTATGTGCTCACCATGGCAGATTGCTGGCTTTGCCCTTTGGCTTTTTCTAACTACATCTCCCTTACAGTAATAAGCAGGCAAGCATGACAGATAGGAGTCACCTGCCCTGCAATTTTGCAGCAATGATGCCATGCTGACTTGGAGACCTTCAAAGCTCAGCTCTTCTGGAGGAGAGAAATGCTATTTTACTGAGTGTTTCACAAGGTTTCTGGTACCTGGGCCTTCCACACATGTTCCCTTTCCCTTCTTGCTGTTGATGAAGGCGACCTTGTCCTTGCTGTCTTCAGGTACTTCTTACGTAAGGCTTCCCAGTGTTTACTTTGATCTTTCCTCACAGGGAGAGAGTAGAATTCCTGAAGGGTCACAGAAATGCAACAGTAGCAGTGGGAGTCTCATCTGTGCTTTGTGGGATTTTTTTAGTTCTCACCCTCTCTTCTGCCCCTTGTCTTTAGCCTTTCTATCAGCCATGTCTGCTCCTCAGTTATAACAGGCACAACCAAAGCACAAACTGAACAATGATCTGAATAGAAATTATTTCCTACCCTAGAAAAGCCTGGCATTTTTATTTGCATTATGAACAGTGCCTTTTTATCTCCATTAAGAATGGTGCCAAGGAAGATGGTCTGATATGTTGCATAAGATGACGGGAGCAAAGAACACACTCCAAAAAGACAAACAACTGAACATACGTGGTTTAAAGGAAGCTCCAGAAGAAATCACTTAATGTTCAAATGAGTACAGATTAGCTATTTCAGACTCTGTAGCCATATAACGGTGCTTTTCTACAATGAATTATGAGACAAGAATTACATCACTGTCTATCATGTACCTGTCCTGCTCTCTCAGGACTGTCACAAATAGTTTGTGCAGGTTGGGGTCCAGCCACAGGAGTGTCATTGCCTTGGCTCTTCTTTTTCCTGCACATTCTCCACTTCAAAACAGCCAGCTCACTGCAGACACACAGCAAGAGGAGTTAGTGGGAGCACAGGGAAGATTTCCATCCTTTGCTCCCAGGCTGGGCACCCCGCTCTGCAGCAGAAGGTGGCTCTACTGGGGAAGTGTGTGTTGGGAACAGCCCTTCTTTCCCCTGCTGCTGCTGGGGGTGGAAGCAAGGGCGTTGCCTGAGGGGAAACACCACCCATATCTGGATATATTTACCACTGCAGCTTATCTTCCCGATCCCTCTCTTCATGCCTGTGTCCCCTCCGACTTCGGTCAACCTGTCCCAGGATGCACGTCACTATCTCGAGCAGGGCCTGGCTTGTCCCTGGGGAAATTGGCCTAGAACAACAGGAAGAAACCCTCACTCACGCTCTGGCTGAAACCTTCCTGCCTCTCACCTTCCCCAGGCCCTGCACACAGAGTCTCACTGGTGCCCACAGCATGAGGTTTAGGCATTTGCTTTGGGCTGCAGAAAGGCACCTGGAGTTGGGGGCTCCTGACCCCAGGTCTCCCCATGGCTTGACAGCTCAGAGGAGAGCCACGGATCAGGGATTTGGATCCTTGACCCTGCAGATGGGTCAGTGCTACTCAGCTGCCCCAGGCCTTGGCACGACTTGCTCCATACTTACCTTTTTGGGGGTATCTCCAGTGAGTTGTCACCCTCCTTCTCTGAGGATGATTCGCCATCCTCTTTCCAGTTCCCCATCATTCCCTCTATGAGATCTGGGCTGGTCACCTTCCTCCTCATGCTGGCAGAAGGGATTTGCGTGGTGCCCCAAGAAACAGTGGGTTTCTGCAAAGGAAGGGAGAATCTCAGACAAGCATGCTGCAAAGACACAGGGCTGTTTGCCAGCGTACAGATCCCAGGGGTGAATTCTGGCCGGGATACTGTGGCAGTAGAGGGGGAACCAGAAGAAGGACCTCCGCCTGCCCCAGGAGTTGGATGCTGGAGTCTGACCAGGGTTTCACTGCATCGCCCAATTGACCCTTTCTCATGAGACTCCTGCCATTTTGCAGTAAGAGTTCCAGGAATACTTGAAATAGCCTGAAATCTCAAGCTCCTCTGTAGGAGAGAGATGTTTTCTTCCTGTCTAGTTTAAAATGCTGCCTGTACCGTGGCCCTCTGTAGATTATCCTTTCCTCTCCCAGGGATTGGTGGTGCCAATTTTTCCTTTTCTTTCCTTCTGTCTTTCTCTTTCTTCTGCCATTCTTTCTTCTCCTGTCTTTCTACAGCTTGAAGTTCACAGAGACCTCTTTGGTGTCGTTTCTTAACCTGGAGGATTCTTCTCTGGAGGGCCACAGAAATGTAACAGCAGCAATGTCAGTCTCATCTGCTTTTGTTTTTATATTCCTTATTATTATTGATTTCTCACTCTCTTTTCTGCCCCTTTTTGTCAGCTGTGTTTTGCTCCTGAATTATCGTGGGCTCAACCAAGGTGTGAACTAACCAATGATCTAAAAAACTCCTATTTCCTATCCCAGAAAAGCCTGGCATTTTGATTTTGAACTCCATTATGAATAGTGGCAAGGAAGGTGTTCTAATGTGTTTCATGAGACAACAGAAGTGAAGAGCAGATTCTAAACATACAGTAACCCCCATCTTTTAAAGTAGACTCCAGGAGAAGTCACTTAATGTACAAATGAGCACACACTGCGACATCTTTTCAGAGTCAATGGCTGTACAACCGTGCTTTTCTACAATAAACTACTACGCAAACATTGCATCACTCCCTATTATATACCTGCTCTTTTGTCTTAATAGCTTCAGCAATAAAGTTTACAAGTTTTGGTCCAGCACGAGGGATTTCTTTCTTTTTGGCTTCCACTTTCTTCACTGAGCTCCACTGGATTGGTGGTGGTGGACTAAAAAGGTAGAATAGAAGGCATCTGTATGAGTAGAGGACGAGTTTGTTTTCCAGTTTGGTCTCCCAAGGTGTGCCCCTGCCCCTGCAGCAGAAGGCAGCTAGCTCTGCAGGAAGATTGGTTGCATTCGACCAAGTACTTTCAAATACAGAGAAAGAGATAACCCCAAGCTGCAACATCAGGTGTGGCACAACACTCCCTAGGAAAGCTCAGGATGCCCAGGTTTAGGCCTTCTCTTGGTAGATCAAGAAGAAGGCCAGAGTCATGGGAATGGAGGCTCCTGTCTGTTATTTCAAGGCTCTAATACCACAGATCCCTCCTGGCAGTTGCATTAATGCTCTGATTACCCAACAAGGAAACTTTAGCATCTGTACCACATGGTAATAGCCTGCCAGAGTTAGCCCAGACATTGTGTCTGAAGGAAACTTCTTATTCCTAAAAAGAATAAGAGCACAGGGTCCCCCACATCCATTTTCCCCCAAGTCTGACCTGTCAGGAAGCCCTTTTCCCCTGGTTTTGTGCATCTTGTCTTCCTCCTTATGGATAGAAGTCTTTTTGGGTGGAGCATGCCTCTCTCTGGAGAGAAGGCGATTGTCAGGAAGAGCCCCTGCAAGCAAGAAAGCAGAGAACTCTTCAAACAGCATCTTTGTGCCCATTCTAACAGGAATGATGGGCAGGTGTGCATACATGTGATGAAACTGCACCAAGCCATCCCCCTGGAGCCATGTTTCCCATGAGGTTTTAGGCCTTTCCTGACACTGGATGTTGTCCAACTCTTAATTTCTAAAGGGTAATGTTATTCCCTGGGGAATTCTGGTGCTACTGGCTTCTCTTGTCTATATTGTGAAAAGCAGGGGGAGGCCTTGCTGAGAAATGCTGGTGACTAAATGGAGCCTTGCGGGGAAGGAGGGAGAAATTCCCATGAAGGGCACAGACTTTGGGATCTCTCTACAGATCTCGTGTGTGCAAGTTCACTCTTTTGGTGTGTTCAGCCCAAAGATACTTGTATGTTTGTGAACAATTAAGAAAGCAGGATTGGAATTCCCAACTTTCAAAATGAAATGAAGTTGCCTATGCCTTGCATTGTAGCCTTGGCTATAATGTCCCATTAGTGAGGAGAATGTCCAAACACCACCCAGGTGTCAACCCTTCCACTACCTTTTTTGTTGCCATTATCATCCTTCTCCTCCTCCTGTTCTTCGGTGAGCTCTGCGGGTCCTTTGATGGCAGGCTGCACAATCTGGAGTTCATACCTGGAAACCAGAAGACTCCAGTTTGAATAAGAGCTCCATATTTGCTTTGCACCTTGTGTTAATAATCTGGTCACAAAGATATTAGGGAGCTAATGTAAAATTTCTGGTAAGAGAGCAGAATATGCAGCATTACTCTAGACTATATCCAGAAACTGTGTGATGCATCATAGAGGTCCACTGCTGATTAGTTCTGAATAACTTCCGGAGAGGACTTCACAAGCCCTGGCAAGACAGCACAACCAGACGCAAGCTGAGAAGGTCCTGGCTTGGTCAGCCAGGGGCTGCTGAACCCAACATACTCACTGTGGGAAGACAATGACACTGCCAGAGCGGATCTGGGAAGCCACAGTCTCAGTGCCTGACAGGACTGAATCCCTCATCTCTGGCATCTGCAATAGAGACAGAGACATGTGAGATGATGCCAAGGAAATTGTCTTCTTGCTCACAGAGGCAGCAAGCCACTCTCCTGCTCCTGTCCCTCTGAAGCCCTGTCACCAAGTGCTCCTTCATTAACAATAATAACAGTAATAGCAAAGAGAAGCTGTTAAATAGATAATTTGGAATGGGTAGTAGCATCACCAGGCTTTTTTCTGAGGGCAAGAATCATGAGATTCAGTCAGGAGGCCCATTCTTTTCTAATGGAGAAGTCCAAGAAGGCAAGCAGATTTGATTAGCTGGGGTTTCTGGGTGTTGGCTTTTGTCTTTTGGCTTGTTGTGACTGTTCCTGAATGGAGAACAAAGGACTCAGATATGGGCTTAACCCCAAGTCTCTCCTAGGATGCAAATGACTGCATCTGCAGCTTGGAGTTACAGAGAGGCATAGTCCTTCCTTTTCCTTTGCACAGTTGTTAAGACCTGGGAGTGCCAAATATCTGAGGGGGTCCGGATCTTGGATGGGGACCTACTGGAGCAAAGGCCCAGAAAACATGCTGACAAGACCCCAGAGAGTGAGCCAGGTGGGAGAGACAGAGCTGGGAACCAGGGCTGTGCTGCAGCCTGGCTGCACGTCTTGGGGTAAATCATTCCTCCCTCAGAGGGAATGAGGAGCTCATGTCTGCCGGTGCCTCTGGGTCTCGCCCAAGGCAAGAAGCAGCTGTGAAAGACGTGCTGGACAGGGAGAAGGTGAGGGGGGCATGATGAGTTCTCCTGACACAAGAACTCAGGGCTGTCCCATGAAATGATTAGGCATGCATTTTCTAACAGGGGCTCAGAAATGTTTGTGTGTAGCAGATGGTGAAATTGCCAAACTCACTACCTCAGAATCCCAAACATGGCCAAAGCAGAAACTCATTAATAAGCAGCAAGGTCACCTGATGCTGTTAACTCAGAGTGGCACCAGCCCAAATAGCTTTTCTGCTTTTGAAAAGCCCACCAGCTTTTCTGCTGGTGCCCAAAGAGCTTTTTCTTAGGCTCTTTCCCTTAGGCTTTTTCTTGGGGATGGGAGTGGGCTCACGGGGTCTTTGATTGGACCCAGTACAGCTTTTCTTACATCCTGCTGCTGCCAAGACCTCTGAATGTGAGAGAAGGCCTTTACAGAGAGCTATAGTCCATGTCTAGCCCCAGAAGCTAGACCTCTTTTGGAAAGAGGAGCTATGAGTTCCCTTGTCCTTTAAGAGAAGTGCAAAAGAACTCCAAGTAGTACTAGAAAAATGGAAATCTTACTCCAAGAAGAGCTTCTAGCATCTTTTCAGTCCCATTCAGCCTTTTCAGAAAGTCTTTATAAAATCTTATTTTCACATCTTTTCCCTGGATAACAAGCATGCCGACATCATTTAAAACAAAGGCAACATTCTTGCCATTCTCTATGCAGAGAGAGAAAAGACGCATGGTCTTTTCTATGCAACCCTCCACTGTCCTCTGAGAAACGGAGATGTCTGAGGCAATCCGAGCATACTGCAGTTGCTCAATGTGGTTATGATCTGGAAAATAGTGCAAGAGGAAGAAAGCGTTACTGAAATGCTAAACAGAATAAACTGAAGAGTCAGCATCTGCTAGGACTAGAGGTGATACAGAGTATAGGTTGGTTGGTACCTCTGGTAATTTCCCTGAAAGTAAGTGCTGTAATCCCTTCCTGGAGGAAGTTCAAAGCTCTCTTACAATTGAGATGCCAAGGGGACAGCAATGATTTCTTCAACACAGAAATAGGAAGAAAGCCTCTCAGCCCTGTGGTACGAACAGTACACAGGACAGCACGACTAGCAGGGAGGATGGAGACAGTCCCCATGGCAAGGGGGAGGATGCTTGCCCATTGCATCTCTTCTCTCAGGCCATATACTCTGGGTTTGAAGAAGATTAGCCATGCCATGTCAAATGGCTGGAATGAAGAAGGAAAACAGCAGGACTTCACAACAGCCCTTAGAATTCCTCTCCCCTCTCCCCTCCCCACCCCCCCAAGTTTATCTGCAAATGTCTCCACTGTTTGTGTCAGTGTCCTCTCCCCAGGGGACACCAGGCTGATGGTCACAGCAGAGAGAAGGTGGGGTGCTTTGAAAGGAGAGGATCGCTCCAGACACAGCTGCAAGAGTGAGCAAAGGGGTTTTTCTTCTTACCAGGAATATCTTTGTTGTCATACGGGAGATCATAAGCCTTTGCAATAGCCCTCGAAAGACGAAACACTGGTCTCTCAACAACCACCAGGTCATTCTTTCTGTTCTGTACTCGCTCTCTAACAACAGCAAATGTCCCCAGTCCAGCAATTCTGACAGGCTGAAAAGAAAGAGAAAGTCTAATACGAAGCATTCTTGTGATGGAAAAACTGACTGAGGTTGTACCTGACCTGGGCACTTTGGAGAGCTTTGGCAAAGGCCTACAGAGTCTGGAGTTTTTCCTCTTCCTCTTCTTCACCCTCTAAGAACTGCTTGGTGTAGTAAAAGCTGAGCAATTATCCATTGACTAGAGGAGACCTAAGGGCCTTTCTGCTCTCTCTGCAGGGACTAGAGAAGCTCCAGAAAGTGTCCATCACTTTCTGAAACTGCGCTTGGACTTCCACTTTTATCTCCATTGACAGGGAAGCTGGTCTGTGGCACATTAGTCAACCACAGTGTCCTTCTGGGGCATTTTCTGGCTTCCAAAGGACAGAAAGAATCATGGCACTGCATGACATGGGGATATTAAGAGGACTGAAGCCATCAGGGTATGAGGGGAGGAACAGGAGGCAAGTCCCACCTGGTACAGCATGAGCTGTAGACTAAGGTAGTAGGATGTACAAGTCCAGATGTTATTGAACTCTGCAAAGCAAATGATAGATATGTCAAGCTCTGAGTCAGCAAGCTCATAACCACTCAGTGCACCTCCAACCACGAAAGGCAGCAGACGCAAGTGTAGCCAAGCACCCCCCACCAACCCCAAAGAAATGCCTCTTTGACAGGAACTTCACAGCTGAGGTCTTGACTGACTTCAGACTAAAATCTTGATTATGACCACAGGAAAGGTCTGGAGCTGAAAGGGAGACCTCAGAAGTGTTTTCACCCAGGGGATCCTGTCTTCTCACATCCGCAGTGGGAAGGCATCTCTGAGTCCAAAGCCTGCTCTGCCAATTTGGAGGTGCAAGGAGAGCCGGTGTGGAGAAACCAGAGGCAGTGGCTAGCGGACAAGAAGCCAAGCTGAGTTGATGAAAAGTCAAAGGCTTCATTTCTAAAACGTGCAGTGTGGCATTCGACGACATGGACCACAAGAAGAATGGTGCAAAAAAGCCTGTATTGAAAACACAATGGCTGGTTATATAGCCACCAGCTCAGCCACTCCTCCAAGTATCTTCTTGGCATTGTGGCATCTTGTGATAGGTGGGTAAGGTGTCTTCTGATGCCTAGCAGGCGGGCAGGACAGGCCAGCAGGACAGGCCCACCGCAGCTGCTGACACGTAGGCAGGAAGGCACACCGTGACT
This sequence comes from Dromaius novaehollandiae, assembly GCF_036370855.1. Lineage (NCBI taxonomy): Eukaryota > Metazoa > Chordata > Aves > Casuariiformes > Dromaiidae > Dromaius > Dromaius novaehollandiae. The sequence continues at coordinate 1,195,753 of NC_088117.1, forward strand.
GCTGACACAGGCAGGAAGACACATGATCACTGGCAACTTCATAGTCACCAGATCATTACTTTCTGCCTTAGAGATCCTCTGCTGTCCTACACAGCATCACTCAATCTTGGTCCCCAACACATCCCCTCTTTTTATTTATTAAACTTAAAGCTTGTCAGGTAGGGGAGACAGATAACAAGGATTAGAGATCTTACCAAGATTACCAATTCACACGTCAGTGCCTTCTTAACTTATGCCCCAAGCCTAACGTCCAATCCTATCCCTTAAAAGGCTTCCACTCTAATTCTATCTAATCCACAACTTATCAGTGCACTTATAGTCTATCCATAACTTATCAGTGCAGTTATATTCTATCTATAACTTATCCTATATTCTATCTATATCTTATCAGCCTATATTCTGTCTATATCTCATCAATGCAATAAGCCTCTGCAAATCAACAGTGATCCTGCACAAGGCAGACAAACACCGCCGAAAATACCCCAAGATGGGTTCATCTCAACTGGCTCCCAGCCCTCACCTGGCATCCCGAGGAACACACCAACAGGTCGAATCAGTCGTACAGGTATCCAGTGAAGTCCGTTACCTGTGGAAACACAAGCGTAACCTTTCCCCCACGTTATTAGATCCGCCGGTTCACTCCACTGACCTGTCTCCAGGTCCCTGTAGCGATCTCGAGGTTGTTCTCGCCCTGTAGGACATGAGAGATGCTTATTAACTGCACTCTGGTCCGTATATCAGTTTAAGAAGTTAAGAACATACAGAGCCTTCCAGAGTTGCTCTTGTGGGGAAGCGCCAGGGCTATTTCCCCTTTTTTGTTTCTCAAGCTTTTCTTTCAGGGTACGATGGGTACGTTCCACTATTGCCTGGCCAGTTGGGGAATGGGGAATTCTGGTCACATGAGTGACCCCCCAAGCTTGAAGAAAGGCCCGTGTTCGTTGTGCCGTGTATGCGGGACCATTGTCAGTCTTAATTTGAGCAGGAACCCCCATTACGGCGAAACAGGCAAGCCAGTGATGACAAACATCACGGCTCTTCTCCCCAACATGGGCAGTAGCGACAGCGTAATGGGAAAAGGTATCTACAGAGACGTGAACATACTTCAATCTTCCAAACGAGGGATAATGGGTAACACTATCTGTGTAGAACCCTTGACATGCAGTTGAAGTCCTGCTTGGCCAGTGCGATAGAGATACTAGCCGGATCTTGCGCCAAAAGGCTTTGCAAACGATGGCGCCCTTTCTGAATAAGCAGCACCATCATCTCTATCCCAGTGGTCACGGTCCTCGAGAAAGCATGTGCTAGAAACACCCACTCCAGAATTCTTAAGGGATCAATGTCACCTGAAACCCATTGGCATAAGAGAGCGTAAGGTTGAAAGACATTATAAATCAGAATCAGGCGAACTGGAAACATTGGAGAGATGCGATGAATCTGTCGATTTTGAATAGCTGCGGACACCCGTTGTAGGGCGTGCAGTGCTTCAGGAGTTAATGTTCGGGATGATGCTAAGTCTGACTCTCCCTTTAGCAGAGCAAAGAGAGGGGCTAGATCCTGTGTGGTAATGCCAAGATAAGGTCGCACCCAGTTAATGGTGCCAAGTAGTTTCTGCAAGTCATTTAGGGTTTTAATATCAGATGCTAGCCGCAAAGGCTGCGGCAGAATAGCCGTGTCTGTAATTTTCCACCCTAAATACTTCCAAGGCGCTTGCACTTGGACCTTTTCCTCGGCTATACACAGACCATTAGCACTCAAAGATTTCCGCAACTCTTTGACTACCGTTTGAACAGCATCCCTCGAGGATGCGGAGATCAAAATATCATCCACATAGTGATAAATTAAAGCACTGGGATATGCTCTGCGAATAGGGAGGATAGCTCGAGCCACAAACATTTGGCATATTGTTGGACTACTTAGCATCCCCTGAGGCAATACCGTCCAGTGAAAGCAAAGTGTAGACTCCTGATTGTTGATCGCTGGAACCGTAAATGCAAATCGTGGTGCATCTGCTGGATGTAACGGTATAGTGAAAAAACAACCCCTAAGATCAATAACAACAAGAGGCCATGATTCAGGTAACATTGCTGGTGGCGGGATCCCAGGTTGGAGTGTCCCCATAGGTTAACCCTCGGCGATAGCTTGAAATCAGTTCATGGTGTAAGCTGACTGGAGGCCGTAATCCTCAACCGAGTTCCTGACTCCTTTCACCGCCTCATAAGGCAGCTGCTCCCATGCAGTGGGTTGCCCTGCCTGCTATCGCCCCGGGAGGGCGTGGAGAATGTCCGAGTCTCCGCTTCGCAGCGCCTCCTGGCGGCAAAGCTCTAGCGCACCACAGCACTGCGCTAGCGCTGGCGTCGGGCCAACAGCTCTTCCCCAGGCAGCCGGGACGGCGGAGGGGGGCTGCGGGCGGTCCGCGTTCGTGGGCAGCCCCGCCTCTTGAGGGGAGGGCGGTCCCGGGGGGCGGTGCCAGGCGGGGGGTGGTTCCGGAGGGGGGCGGTGCCAGGCGGGGGGTGGTTCCGGAGGGGCCGTGGGCTGGACACCGCAGCGCATAGTAGGGGGTGGATGAAAGTCCGCCTCCTGGTCCAGATCATTCGACCCTGAATTAAATGAGTCGTCACACTCGGAGTCCGGTCCGGGTATTATCGAGGACCTTACGGTGCTCTCACCGGCCGTTGCTGCGTAGGGCAAAAGTTCAGCCGCGTTTACTGCTTGCAAGCGGAGGAGGGCGGAAAAGACCTGTTGCCAAGTCACTAAAAGTTTCTTCGCCTTATCATCCCTCTGCCGCCGCAGCTCGTCCCCAATTTGTTCCCACACCGCAACGCTTAGCGTTCCCTCCTGCGGGAACCAGGGACAGTTATCCCGAGTCCACACTAACAGAGTCATTAGCGAATGCTGGGCAACATTCTGAAACCCATGAGTCTTTAAGACTTTCTGTAATACTTCCATATAACTTCTCTGATCCCTTGTAAGAGATTGCCCCATAGTTCCCAGCTGCTCACCTGCCGTTCCGTGGTGGTGATGGGAGCGCTCAACTATCAACCGTCCTGACGTTCAGCTGGGCTATGCCACCGGATTTATTGGTTCTGTCTTTCCTGCTTCATTCTTCAGTACTTCCATTCGGAAGTTCCTTGACTCTATTTTTCAGGCTTCTGTTTTTGGAATCCCGATTCGGGCGCCATTTGTAGCATACGACGACACGGACCTCAAGAAGTGTAGTGCAAAAAGCCTTTCTTGAAAACACAGTGGCAGGTTATATAGCCATCAACTCAGCCACTCCTCCAAGTATCTGCTTGGCATTGTGGCATCTTGTGATAGGTGGGTAAGGTGTCTTCTGATGCCTAGCAGGCGGGCAGGACAGGCCAGCAGGACAGGCCCACCGCAGCTGCTGACACGTAGGCAGGAAGACACATGATCAGTGGCAACTCACGTGCACACATTCTGGGCACAAATCATAGTTACCACTTCATTACTTTCTGCCTTAGAGATCCTCTGCTGTCCTACACAGCATCATTCAATCTTGGTCCCCAACACCCTGCACCCAAGCTTTTGCAACTCGGGAATCACTCAACATCACCTTGACAGGGTCAGTGCTTCTGCTAGAAAACCCGGGGGGCGGCTGGGCAGACTTAGCTCTGCTGCTCCACCACAGCCCACAAATCCCAAACATACCAGAGGACAGGAAAAATGGAGGCAGCTCCCTGCCCTTCCTTTCTCTTTCCTGCACTTCCCAATGGTGATGTTGCCCTCATCACCAGGGCCACCAACACTCACCCCTCTCTCAGAGAGACACGTCCAGGCCAATACCTTCTTGCCAGGACTACAAGCCATCACTTAACTAAACCACAGGTGTCCCAGTTCTTCAAAGCACACAGTGCTATGGAAAATTATGCTCGCCAGCCACCATAACAGGGTCTGACCCTAGGTTCCCGCTGAGAAGTTCAGAGCCAAATCAGAGCAAATTCAATACAATTTAATGATGCATGTGCAGCAATTGCAGCTCGAGCTCACTGCCTCCCAAGAGGCACCCCAAACAAAGAAATCCCTGGGCAATTATACCCTCACAAGCTAAGCTCCCCACACCCCATGCAAAGCTTCAGACCAATCACCATATCTGGCTCTGGGGGCTTAGTGTTCTTCGGTGGCTCCCACTGCTGTCTCTAGGCAGCCTGATTTGCCTTACCTTTACTGTGGCGGCTTCTGCTGATGGACTTAGCTTCCTCGTAAGCTTCCTTATCTTTCCACCTTGAACCAGCCCTAGGGCCCTTCCTTACTGGACTAGCTGACAGTTCCTCACGTTATCTGAGTGCAGCCTAAGGCTTCAGCACATTTAGCTACTCATGCTAAGCAAGGTTTATATAAGTTGTGCTAAGCTGTTACCTCTAGACAGTTCCAGCTCAATATTCTTTAACAGTCCTCCCTTTGTTTCTGGTAAGCATCCCTGCTAATCCTTTAGACAAGAGTTCTCAAAGGCTGTCAAGGCATACCATCACTTTCCATAATCTAATGTACAATAGGATCGTAAGTAATAGGCATAACATGGTTAAACTTAACACAACTACTCCTGGGTACAACACGTGAGTATGAATCCCTGTTGCAGTTGGTGATCATCCCAGAGGAGTTTCCCAACCATGATGTGCTCCGTCCTGCTTCACCCTTTCCAAGACGTCCTGTATCTCCTCTGTATCATGATGAGTGGCGATTAGAGCTTTTTGTCCATTGTTTCGGATGCATTCGAGCAGCTGACGCAGCTCATCACGTTGCGGTAGTTTCTCCACCAATGTAAGATTCATTCCGATGGGGGTAAGCAGTCAAGCTTGACTCAGTGTGTAATTAGATTGTAACAATGGATAAGACGTACCAGGAGCTGAAGAACTAAGTTACCAACGCAACTATTTGAGTGATTACTTGTCTTTACAGCAATGTCCACTATGAATATAAGACTACAAAGGGTTCTCATACATACACAGCCTTTCCCAATATATACAAGTACAGTCTAACAGCAAAATTTCCGTCTAACAGGCTGCTCTTAGCTGGAGTAGAAGTCCCTAAAGGTCTCCCACAGAGAATTTCTGCTGGTGGTAGTCCTACGGGTTGTTGTGGAGCATTTCGTACGTCCCACAGAGCGAAGTTTAGGGCTTCTGGCCATGTTAGGCCACTGTGTGTGCATACCTTTGCGATTCTTTCGTCGAAAGAATGACAGGACATTAGACCTCTCCTGAAGATTGTGGGTGGTAGGGAGTAGGGAGGTTTCTCTCTGTTCCTAGGGATTTATATAATTGATTGACTATGTCTGCCATAAATTGAGCGCCCCTGTCTGAATCAATGGCTTCTGGAACCCCATACCTGCGTATGATTTCTTTCAATAAGGCTTTACTACCCCTCCTGCATCGTCCTTTCTTGTCGGGAAAGCTTCTACCCAGCCTGACAACTGATCTACTATCACTAACAAGCGTTTGCACCCATCGGTGGATGGCATATCCGCGTAATCTATTGGTAGCCTTTGAAAAGGGAAGCAGGCCCACGGTCGTCCCCCTACCTCCAAGCTTGGTTTGCTGCTCGAGAACTTTTGGCAGGCTGGGCAGCTATTGCTTCTTCTTTGTGCGGCTGTGTAAATTCCTGCACTGGCCCTTACTGTCTGTACCCGCTTAGCTACTGCCTCTGCTCCCTCATGAGCTTTCTCGTGAAACCACCTGCTATAGGAATTACTTCTTTTTTTTTTTTTTTTTTTTTTTTGGTAGAATTGGTTTTCCACTAATTGTCCATATTCCATCATCACTTTGTTTTGCTTCCCACTATTCCTATTATTTCTTCTCTTCCACGGAGCAGGCCTTTCAATACATGGTTCTGGGGTCTATTACATTTGGCCATTCACTTTGGTTCATCCTTGGAAGTGCCACCACACGGCCTCTCAGAGGTTCATGGGCTGCAGCCTTTGCAGCGGCGTCAGCTAAAGCATTTCCTTTACTGATTTTATTTATTTATTTATTACTGATTTATTGTCTTTACAGCAATGTTCTCTACGAATATAAGACTACAAAGGGTTCTCATACATACACAGCCTTTCCCAATATATACAAGTACAGTCTAACTTTAACAGCAAAATTGGAACATAGTATGACAGTATATGGCCTGTCCCATTTGGGTTTTAACTTGGATTTTCATAAAAATACTTTAACTAAAACTTCATCCCCAGGCTGTGTATCAGGCACTTGTATTTCAGGTGGTGGGGACTGATACCACTGAGCATATTTTTTAAGATTTTCAAACCTTTTTTGCATACTTAGATCACACTGGCTTAGTCGTTCATTTCCGTCTAACAGGCTGCTCTTAGCTGGAATAGAAGTCCCTCGTATAGCTAAAGGTCTCCCACAGAGAATTTCAGCTGGTGGTAGTCCTACGGGTTGTTCTGGAGCATTTCGTACGTCCCACAGAGCAAAGTTTAGGGCTTCTGGCCATTTTAGGCCACTGTGTGTGCATACCTTTGCGATTCTTTCGTCTAATGTCCTGTTCTTTTTGCAGCCACGTATATTCCTGCACTGGCCCAGACTTTCTGTACTTGCCTAGCTACCGCCTCTGCTCCCCCATGAGCTTTCTCGTGAAACCACCTAGCTGTAGGAACTGCATTTTGGGGAGAGGCAGAACTGGTTTTCCCCCTAATTGTCCATATTTGTTAAAGAATAGCGAACTGAAACTGTCTAGAGGTAGCCGCTTAGCACAACTTATATAAAACTTGCTTAGCATGAGTAGCTAAATTTGCTGAAGCCTTAGGCCGCACTTAGATAAAATAATGAACTTTTACTTAGTCCAGTAAGAAAAGGGCCTCAGAGCTGGTTCAAGCTAGGAAGATAAGGAAGTTACAAGCAGTCTGCATTCCTGCGTCTCACACTCCGAAAGGGAGGGTGTCTGCAGGAATGCGTCTCACACTCCGAAAGGGAGGGCGTCAAGGCTTTGAAGTAAGACCAGTGCAGGGCATTAGGACCTTGAGGGACAAAGCCTTAGCTCACTGCTGGGGCAGTGTTAATTGTTATGATTTAGAATCACCTCCTCCTCAGGACCTTGAGACACAACAGTAAGACCCCACAAAAACAGAGGTACAACCGTCAGCAGAGACTGCAAAAAACAAAAATAAGGAGAAAAACAGCTTACCTCAGAATGATGATGAGACCCAATGAGGAGCAGGAGACCCCAGACCAAAAAATTACTATTGGTCTAACTACCATGTGAGGGGTGGGAAATGTAAGTTGAAAAAACTATAATTGCCCAGGATTTGTTTATGTTAGGATCCCTCTTCGGAGGCACCCAGCTCGAGCTGTAATTACTGCACACGCGTCATTAATATTTAATTTGTTTTGATTTGGCTCCAAAATTTTTCTGCGGGAACCTAGGGTCGAGCCCTGTTATGGTGGCCGACAAGCCTAATTTCCATAACAATATTCCATCATCATCTTGTTCTACTTCCCTTTGTTCCCATTGTTTCTTCTCTTCCACGGAGCAGGCCTTCTCATACATGGTTCTGGGGTCTATGACATTTGGCCATTCACTTTGGTTCATCCTTGGAAGTGCCACCACACGGCCTCTCAGAGGTTCATGGGCTGCAGCCTTTGCAGCGGCGTCAGCTAAAGCATTTCCTTTACTGATTTCTGTAGTGTCTTTAGGATGGGCTGGGCAGTGTATTACAGCAATTTCTTTGGGCCTTTGGACTGCTTCCAGCCAATTACGTATTTCTTCTGCACTGGCTATTTTCTTTCCTGATCATGTAAAAAAAAAAAAAAAAAATCCTCGTTTTTTCCATAACATCCCAGTTGCCTCACATATCCCAAAGGCATATCGAGAGGCACTGTAGATGTCAACTTGCTTCCTTTTCCTAGGTGCCCTGCACGTGTCAAGGCTACTAGTTCTGCGCCTTGCACACTCATTCATGTGGGAAGCAGTTCGGCCTCCATTACTCGTTTTTGGCTGACTACAGCACACCCAGTTTGACGTTGTCCATGTGGGTAGCAGGATGAGCTGTTTACAAATAGAACCAGATCCGGTTTTTGCAAAGGAACATCAGTTAAATGGGTTCTCGGCTTACTGGAAGTGTGCATTACCTGCTCACATTGGTGATGTTTTTCTCCATCATCAGGCAGAGGTATTAGAGTTGCTGGATTCAGGGTATTGCATCTTTTTAGGACTACATTATCTGCCATGAGGAGGATCAGTTCGTATCTGTGTGCCCGTTGTGGCCATAATGCCTGGGTCGCATATCGTTTAATAGTATCTCCACTTTGTGCGGCACATGAACTGTGACAGGGTGCCCCAGAATGAGAGGGCGGCTTCTCTCTCCCTATTGCCGCTGTTGCTGCCACCGATTTGGTGCAGGATGGCGCCCCTGCTGCAACCAAATCTAGCTGAGCAGAATATGCTACCGGTCTCTGGTGGGGTCCTACTTTTTGCCTCATTACTCTGCTGGCAATCCCCTTACGTTCATGTACCTATAGATTGAAGGGCTTTGTATATTCTGGGAGCCCGAGAGCAGGCGCGGATGCCAAAGCTCCTTTCATAGTTCTAAAAGCTTGCTCTCTTTCGAGGCCCCACGCAATGGGTTCTACTTCTTCATTTCTAGTGGCCTCTGTCAGGGGTTTTGCTAATTCTCCCAACCCAGGAACCCATGGTCTGCAACATCCCACAGCTCCAAGGAATCCTCCTAACTGTTTCTGTGTTACTGCACGGGGGAGTTTTATGATAGCATTTACTCTCTCTGGGTCTCTGGGAGTCGTTGCCCTTCTCTTAGAATGAACCCCAAGTACTCTACCTCTTTTTGACACAGCTGGAGTTTAGACGGAGATGCCCGGTGACCCTTTTTCTGTTAAAGTAGGACACAGATATGCAGAGTCCATTATACAGGTATCCTCATCCTTACTCGCTATCAGTAAACCATCTACATATTGCCTGAGAGTTGACCCACCCGGTAATTCTACATCTTTTAAATCATTCCTTAACACTTGTGAGGAAAGGGTGGGAGAGCCAGTGAACCCTTGTGGGAGGTGTGTCCACGTCCGCTGTTGCCCTTTCCATGTAAAGGCGAACAAGGGTTGACTACTTTCCTCAAGCGGGATCCTAAAGAAAGCAGCAGTTAGGTCAATTACAGGGAAACATTTTGCCCAACGTGGCATTTGTAAAAGCACTGTGGAAGGATCAGGCACTACTGGGGGAGGGGTCACCACACGTTGATCGATTGCTCGCAAATCTTGGACAAACTGGTATTCTGGATCGCCATCAGAATCCCGCCTGTGCTTTTTAACTGGCACAATCGGAGTGTTGTATGGGGATTCACAGACCCTAAGGAGACCCAGTTTTACATCGTGATCCGTTTGCTTTCAGATACTCTTCTTGGCTTCTTTGGGGGTAGGGTATCGTTTAACCGTGGCAGGCAATCCCCCCTTTGCTTTTATCGAGACTCAGCTAGCTGATTTCAACAGTCCACCATCCATTCCTCAAGAGCTCCATAACTTCCCAGGAACTGATTCTAAACCTATGGGAATTTGCAGATTAGTTGTCTCTGGCTCTGGTGTCTCAGCCACAACACATGAGCCCATTAGTACTAATTTTATCCCTCCCGGCTGTATATTTTATCCCTCCTGGCTGTAAGCAGATCTGAGTATCCAAGGCTTGCGGGAGATCTCTCCCTAAAAGGCAAGAGGGTGAATCTGTGGAAATCATGAAATGTCCCCACACTCCTTTACCTCCAACAGTGAGCAATGAGGGCTTAGTTAACGCTCATTTGCCTTTTCCCATCTCTCCTTGTACTATTATTTCATCTGACGATTTGCATCCTTTAGGCTCAAAACTCAAAAGGGAAAGAGTAGCTCCGGTATCCACTAGATAGGGCACTTCTAGACCTTCTAGACTTGCCACTATCTGCCCCCTGACATCCAAATCTATATCCCAGGAATTTACCCCAATTTCCACAGGATTCACTGTTCACTCCTGATGATCAAAGGCTCCCTGCGGCGGCCATCCTTCTGCCGGGTTACCCTCCTTAGTCACCAACGGCCAATCCTCCTGACATACTTGGATCAACCCTTTTTTCCTTTGATTCTTACTACCATCAGTCTTACTCCAGTTTTGCAAAATTTCAGCCAAGGGCCACCCCTTCTCTAGGCCAGAATTATTTCCCACATTGAGTTCCTGAAAAGTGCATCCTATGGTGATCAGATATGCCTTTTTTTTCTTTTTCTTTCCTCTCCCCCCCACAATACCTGCCTGCAGCTGCTGTGATCACACTTTCTCTCTCTCTCTCGGAACCGCACTCACACCACCCGAGGCTTTGACTGCTAGGACTGCAGTCCCGTCGCAGTGGGCAGCTTTAGCAGCCGACGGGTGCCCCCTTCGCTTCCCAGGTTATACGCACTCACACACTCACAGGACTGTTCACACTCACACCAGTCACAGCGACTCCAGATTTCTGTCTCTACAGTCTGGCGGTGCGCCTTACGCTGACCCGGCTGCGCACTCCCCGTTCCGGCCGGATCGAGACGGGACTCGAATCCACTCAAGGAAGCGGCAGTTAGGTCAATTACAGGGAAACATTTGGCCAATGTGGTTCATCACGTTATCTGCGTTATCGGCCTAAGATTTCAGCAAATTCAGCTACTCATGCTAAGCAAGGTTTATGTAAGTTGTGTTAAGTGGTTTACTCTAGACACCTTTGGTTCAATATTCTTTAACTACAGCACAAAGAGGAGTGTTTCGCCTGCACCAGCGTTTGCCAAAGAGCAGAAATTCCTTAACATTGGTGACCAGGAAGCGTTTGCATTCCTTCTTCAGGTTACTGATAGGAAAAGAGCAAGCTTGACTTTACTGCCTGCCATTACTCCTTTAAAGCATTACAATCCCGGGTGTTCATACGGTTTGGGAATGGGCATCAACATAAAGAGGGGAGGCTGGCAAGACACACAAGCCATGCTCACAAAGCCCAGCCTCCGGGGCCAGGATACATGTGAGGGCGTCAGCACCTCCTCCTTGCTGAGAGAGAGAGCACCCAAAGCCACCAGGAGTGTTGTCCAAAACGCGGATTCGTTGCCCGGTGTGCAATAAGCCAATAATTACACACTCAGCAGAGACATTGGCTTATTTAGCTCAGAGCTGCGCAAGCCTGGGTGCTCGGTGGTTTCCCACAAATGAAGCACCCGCCTCCAGCTTTTCAAGTAGCATCAAGACAAACACATTGGCAGGTTTGCAACTTTCCCTTTTGCACTGGTTGGTCAGGGATTTCTTCATTGCCCGGGTCCCGCCCCTGTCTCTCAAGGTCCTGAGGAGGAGATGGTCATTCCAGCAACTGACACTGCCCCAGCAGGGACAGCAGGTGTTATCTCCCAAGGTCCTGACGAGGAGGAGATAGTCCAGACCTCCTAATGAACACTGCTCCCGCAGTGAGAGGAGGCTTTGTCTCCCAGGCTCCTGGCGCCCAAGCAGGCCTTATTTCAAAGCCTTGACATCCTCCCTTTCGGAGTGTGAAGCGCAGGAATGCAACCTGCTTGTAACTCCCTCATTTTTCCAGCCTCCACCAGCTCCGGGGCCCTTTCTCACTGGACTAGGAGTGCGGCCTAAGGCTCCAGCAAATTCAGCTAGTCATGCTAAGCAAGTTTTATACAAGTTGTGCGAAGCGGCTACCTCTAGACAGCTTGAGTTCAATAATTGACAGTCCAGGTCCCAAGGTCTTCAGTTAGGGATACGTGCACCTCCAGTTCTTTTGCCAAATTGGCAATACGTACCTAGAAATAAAACATTTTGATTTAATGTTTCTTTTAGGGCTTTAGCAGTTCTAGGATGCCCTTGATTAAAGAATGCTTCTTTTCAGAAAATAGAAGTTATCCTAAACTACCTAGTTTGAACATTCTTTCTGAGCTTCCCAGGGTTGTCTTGTAACAGTTTCCCACAAATCAAGCACACTCCCCCGCCTTTTCAAGTAGCATTTTTACAAACACATTGCAAGGTTTGCAACTTTCCCTTTTACACTGATTGGAGAGTAATGTACAGACAATTATACTACTGCTTACACACCAATTTACTACTACACATGCTCGGGGAGGGGTCTTCACCCGGGCGTGGGGCTTTTTGACCTGTGGGAGTGATTTTTTGTGTTTTATGGAGGACAGTTCAGTTAGGGATAGATGCACCTCCAATTCTTTTGCCAAACTGGCAACACGTATGGAGAAATACAGCATTTTGATGTAGTGTTTCTTTAGGGCTTTAGCAGGCAGAGTCCCAGCGGGGCGGGGGAGGAGAGCTGGGGCACAGGCTTGGCCCTGGAGCCCCCCCGCCTGTCAGCAGCTGCCCCCGGGCCAGCTCCAGAAGCGCAGAGCTGGCGCCGGCGCTGGGGCAGAGCGGCGGCAGCGGGGCGCGAAGGAGAGCAGCGAGCGAGGCCGGAGCAGGCGCTGGCGCGGAGCTGCCGAGCAGCGAGGCGAGCGCAGGGGCGCGAGCGTGTGGGCAGAGAGCCGGGCTGCCCCCGAGGGGCTCCTCGAGGGCGGCAGCAGCACCCCCGGCCGCCAGCATGCCCGGGCTGCCCGCACAGGGCGGCGCCGGCGCCGGCGCGCGGAGGGAGCGCGGGCCGCGGCGGGGGTGCGCGGCCCCCTGCGCCTCCCGCGCGGAGGGCGCCCCTGAGCTCACAGAGGGGCCCCGCGCTGCGCCGCGCCGCGCCCTGAGCTCACAGAGGGGCCCCGCGCTGCGCTGCGCTGCGTCGTGCTGCGCGGTGTTGCGCTGCGCTGCGCTGCGCTGCGCTGCGGTGCAGTGCGGGGCTCTGCGCTGCGTCGTGCTGCGGGGCGGTGCAGGGCGGGGTGCTGCAGGGCGGGGTTTTGCGCGGGGCTGTGCCGCGCCGCGCCCCGCAGACGCCGCTCCGCGCGCGCGTTGCTCGAGGGCGCCGGCGGGGGGCGGCTGCTGGCGCCGGGCAGCATGGTGCGAGCGCGGGGGGCGTCCGGCGCCGGGCGGCGCCTGCTGCTGCTGCTCGGGCTCCTGGCGGCGCTGCGTGCCCGGGACAGCCGGGCTGCTCCGCGGGCAGCGCCGGGCCCAGGTAGGGCGGGCGGGCGGGCGGCGCCGGAGGCGGAGGCGGAGGCGGAGGCGGCGCGGCAGGCTGGGGGCGGCGGGGCCGGCTGGCGAGCGGCCGGGGCGGCGGGAGGCGGCGTCGGGGGCCGGGAGCGGCTGGGCGAGGCTCGTGGGGCCGCGGGGAGGGGGGTGCGCTGGGGGGCGGCGGGGGCCGGGGGCGAGAGCTGTGCCTGGAGCGGCGCCTGGCGCTGGCTGACGGGAGCTGTTGTCCCCGCGGGCGGTTGCAGCGGTGCCCGGCGGCGATGGCGATCCAGCTGCGTGGCCGGACGCCGGCGCCGAGCCTCGCGGACAGGCTGGAGGTGAGTCCTCGGGGGACCTGAGCTTCCCTGGCAAGAGCAGAAGCGTGCCTTTCCTGGCGCCGCTTTGGCCTGGCGCTGGCCGGGGAGCTCTCGTGCCCCCGCAGCGCGAATGCTGCTTCGTGTCCTCCGGTGCTGAGGGTTGCCCCTTTGCAGAGCGCTGGCTTCCTTGGTGGAGGTTAGAGAGCTCCGCGGAAGAAGGGGCCGAGGGGCCGCGTGTTTGTTTGTCTTGGGGGTGCTTGGGGGCTGTCTGTGGCAATACATGATGAGAACTGCTCCCATCGGTGGTTGCTTACAGATGTGGCTGAAGCTGAGGATTATCCAGCTTCTCAGCTGCATCCCGTTGCCGAGCCTCCAGGTCTTCCCAGGGGTACGTAGTCAGTTTTTACTTCCCTGAAAGAACAAGAACTTTCCTTGTGCTATTTTGCTCCCATGAAATTGTGCTTCATACTTCCTCTGGGGTCCACGGGCTTTACAGCCGCAGGGGAGTCCCAGGGGTAAGTTGTGAGCATTTCTTTCCTTTGAGAGCTGCCAGGCAAAAGGTCCTCTCTGCCCCTCCACAGCTTTGGGACTATTGACCTACATATATGTCCCATGTGATGACGTGACCCCCCTTCCATTCATTACAACTGCTTTGTGAAGAAGTTGGTAGCAGCTTGTAAGGAAAACTTGCCACCTCTGTGTTGGGTTTCTGCTCTGCCTGTAGGCTTTGGTGATCCAGCATTTTGGCTGTTTCCTCTTCCTGACCCTCAGGAGGATCCCCAGGGTAAGTACTGAATATGTATTTGCTTCGTAGAAGAAGCTTTTACGTTTCCAGCTTTTCCTGGTGGTGAGTGTAACTGAATAAGTCGTTGGCTGATGCTCAGAGGCACAGAAGAGCAGAGTGGGACTCGGGAGGCCTTGAGAGATGTGCCCCGGGGTGCTTTGCCTTGCAAAGTCTTTGTGCTGCTTCCAAAGCCTGCTGCAAAGCCAGTGGGCTTGCTGGGGTTGAGTTTACAGCTTGTGTGAACTCCGGGGTGTGCTTTCCCGCAGCAGCTCTGTGCCTGCTTAGATTTATGGCCGTACGGTGCCACTGCAGACACCCGCTAAGCGTTTGCAAGGTGCACATGAGCAGAAGTATGGTGTAATTGTATGTTCCCCGTCATTCACCACCCTTCAAATCCGAAGTTGTCTATGGAAATACATGATGAGAACTGCTCCCATCTGTGTTTGGTTACAGATGTGGCTGTAGTTGAGGGTTCTCCAGTTTCTCAGCTGCATCCCGTTCTTGAGCCTGCAGATCTTCCCAGGGGTATGTAATCAATTTTTATGTCCCTGGAAGAATAAGAACTTCCTATGTACTATTTTGTTCCTGTGAACTTGTACTTCCTACTTCCTCTGCAGGTGGTTCAAGCGCTTCTGTGGAAGTATGTTGCAGCCCATAATGAAAACTTGTCTTGTCTGTGTTTGCTTACAGGCCTTCCTGCAGGCAGGGGCCTTCCAGCTTCTCAGCTGGATCCCACTTCTGAGCCTCAGGAGCATGCCAGGAGTAAGTGGTGGAGATGTATTCCCTTCCTGGGAGGAGCCTGTGGTTTCAGAGTTGTGTTCGTGGGCCGTGTAGCTTCAGTCCTTGGCCGAGGCTCATGCCTGCAAAAGAGCAGAGCGGGCTTTGGGAGGGCTTCAGAGATCTGCGGTGGGTGCTTTGCCTGGCTGCTCCAGCCTTGTGCTTTTCCAGTGCCTACAGCAAAGCCAGCAGGCTTGTTGGGGTTGAGCTTAGAGCTCAGGTGAACTCCAGGGCATCCTTTCCCAGCATGCTTGGATTTGTAGCCACGTGGTGCCTGTGCAGGCACCCGATAAGTGTTTGCCAAAGACTCAGGAGCGGAAGGGCAAGACGAGTGCCTTGCTGTAATGAGACATTCCATGCTCATTCGCTACCATTCAAATCTGAAGCAGCATATGGAAAGAGGTAACGAGAGCTCTGCTCGTCCCTTTGGTTGCAGATGTGGCCGCAGGAGATGGCTATGCAGCCTCTCGTCTGGATGGCCAGGCAGAGTCTGTGGGGAATCGTACAGGTGAGTCGTGACTCTTTGCCTACTCTTTTGGGTTATTTGAAAGAAGCAGCATTTACTTGTGCAGATGTTGTTCATGTGCAATTTAACTTAATACTTTCTGTTTAGGTCCTCGGCAGAGGAAGTACAAGGCCCAGAGAGGAAAGTCCTCTGACAAATATGCTAAACTCCTTCAGGACATCTTGAAGAAGTTGCAGAGAGCAGCTGGTGGGTAGATTTCACTCTGTGTTAAGGAAGATCATTGTAAACGTGAGGTTTTAGAAACAGCTATGGATAAGCTGTGGCTTACGCAGGAGAAAGGGATGGATCAGAGCCTCGCCGCAGTGACGCACCACGTCACACCTTGCAGGCATTGGCAAGCCGCAGAGCTTGTTGAGGGTCTCTTCTACAAGCGTGTTCTTCGCCGCGTTTGTTAATGTTAAGGTGCTAGAGTGTGGGAAGTGTCCTAAAGCAAGGCGGGAGCGGCTTTCTGAAGATGACCTTTGTCTCTGGTGTGTGGAGATGCTTGCAATTAGTCTCTGGGGAATCCCAGAGGTGAGGCGTGACTCTTGGTTTACTGTGAGAGGCGCCGTGTGCCTAGCCAAAGGTCAGGCAGGCCCCTCGGCCGCTGTGCGAATCTAGACCTACCCAGGGCATGGCAACATCCCTTTCAGTGCACTGGAGTTCCTTTACAAACACGTGTATTGCCCCAGGTATTCTACCCTTTTCTCCTCCGTGTGTAATTACAGATGTCCCTCAAGTCACTGAAGCTTCTGCAGCTTCTCAGGGGCTGGAGCCTCTGCTCGAGCCTCAGGGAGATCTCAGGGGTAAGTAGTCTGTCTTCCTTTCCTTTTGAGTCTTCTATTAGTATTTTCTCTTTTTTCCTCTTTTATTGCCCTCCTGGGGAATCCAAGGTGCCCAGCACACATGCCCTCCCTGAAGCCCAGGGGCACAGGTAGGGGCAGCGCTGGTTCAGGCTTTCACTGGCCGGTGGGCTCTTGCCCCTGAGAAGTGTCAATGAGCTTTCTTGTCCGCCGGTGCCAAGAGACCAGAATCAGCCATAGTAACACCACGGCATGTAAAATTGCCTGGGAGTCCCAAACACGCAGTGAGATTATCAGTCCTGCAGAAGCCAGGGATGTATGGGATTGTCTCCTTTCCTCCAGGCCTTGCTGGTGACAAAAATGCCGAGGCTGCAGCTCATAAAGGCCAACAAAAGCAGCGTTTGGTCCTGAGCGCTGCAGTCTTGGGTTCCGCACTGTTTGCTGTCGTGCTGATGTGTATCGTCACTTTCCGGCTGAGGAAGAGAAAACGGTGAGTTGTTCTTTAGTCCATGGCTGCTCTTAGCGTGTGTAGTGATAGTGTGGTGGAGTGCCTGGTGAGCTGTTGAGAGTGCTCTGTTGAGACGTCTGCTGTTAGCTTTCTTAAGCAGACTCTTCCTTCCTGGCAGCGAGGGCTCTTTCCTGAAAGCCATTCTCGTTGTTGCAGAGAAGCGGTACCAGCTAACCCTGCCGCTGCCTCCGGCAGACAGGAGCCCAGTATGGAGGAAGGCAGAGCAAAACCAGGGAGCGAAAGAAAAAAGGAAGAGCTTACCACAGAAAATGAAAATGCCAGCAGCAGCTCCACTCGGCTTCCTATTCTAAGCAGAATAAAAAACCTGCGCCTATTCCAAAGAGAATAAAAACCCTCTTGGGCTAAAATGGTGCGAGTCCTTGGCTGTTTTGGTCCTTTGTGTCTGGGTGTAATGCACAGCGCTTACGGCAGGGTTGGATGAGGGAGAGGAGCTGTCAGAGAGTTGCCCTGCATCAAGGGATGCCCTCGGTCCCCTCATCACTGTAGTTTCCCAGCTCGGGCTGTCCTTAAGGTCTCATTCATCGGAATGGGGGAGCGCAGATGAGCCTGGGAGCACAAGTGAAGTCACTGGGAGTGCTCCAGTGAATCCCGGTGGATTTGGTGACCGAGAGGGGAAGGAGGTGCTGCGAAGGATGGCCGTGCAGCTCTGAGCAATGAGTTAGAGGAGTGCTAAAGTGAGACGAGAGGCTGCTGGGGCTTAGCGCTATGGTCTTCTGTGCGCAGAAGCTGAACATCTCCAAGTAGAGAGAAGTGAGAGGGGGCTGGCAGGGAAAGGGTAAAAAGCACTGTGATAGGAAGAACAGTACTGGCCTTAGAAATGGCACAAAAGGTAACCAAAAGACCCACAGAAATGGCATTGCTCTGCTCCCAAACACTCAAGCCATGAATACTAGAGGTAAGGCAGAAAAGGGAATACAGTCCTATTTGGAGGAGCGCCCAGGATCCTCTGTGCTCTCTTTCAAGGGGGTCCAAGTGGACTCTTACCTTTCCAGAGGAACGTAGGCAAAGAGTTGCTGCCTCTGAAAACATTGGTCACCCCTATTGCCAGCTTGCAGGAGAGGGAAAGGAGTAAAGGCCCTCGTAGGATCCAACAGGAAGGCGGTGGCAGGAAGGTGCAGCCCCAGCACCTGCAGTGTCCCTGGGGAAGCTCACAGAGCCCCGAGAAACCTGGTGAGGGAAGGCCGTAGGACAGGAAAGGCAAGCGGTGAGATCTGAGGATGTTTCTCAGGTGGCCCAGCAACCCTTTGCCTCTGGGATCGGAAGAACCAGCTCCTCCTCCACCTTCCCTGCATGTTCATCAAGTGCTGCAGGATTTGCTCGGCACGCTGCGCTACGGGACAGGCATTCAAGCGGCAGCCTCCTCTCACAAGGCTCAGCCAGCTAAGCACTAGGAACACACGACGACTCCCGAGAGCAGCCCTTCTCACAGGAAGATGTTCAGGCACTGGGTCTCAAAGCACAACCCGCCCAAACCAAGGGAATCCTTCCCGCGCTGGGTGTGAGCTGGCAGGCAGAGGTGGTTGCGGTGGCTCCTCAGCACAACGAGAGGCAAGGGGAGGAAGGAGCTCAGGGTTACGCCACTGCAGGAGGCCTCCAGAAGCACAGAAGCCAAAGCCTAATTCTGCCACAGGCTCCTGGAGAGGCGGGGGAAACTCCCACCTCCTCAGCGGCTGATCAAGAAACGCCCCCGATGCCACCACTTCTAAAGCAGAGGCTTTAACACAGGCACTCCTGCCACGAGGCCACCGACAGAGTGTGGCCAGAGGAAGGGCCACTTGCAACGCCTCGCACATCCCAATGCCCGTGCTTTTCAGACTTCAGCGCTGCACTACTGCCCCACCATAAACCGAGGAGCAAAAGCAAGCCTCAAGCTAAAATGGGCAGAGCTGTGCAGGACGTGGGCTCCTCCAGCACACCCAGCTCAGCCTTTTAAGGAGAGCCGCCCTGGCTCCCTGGATGGGTGCTGCAGGGCAACGGCCCCTGCACCGCTACCCGCAACCTCCCAGGCCAGCCCCGCAATGCACACTGCCATTAAGCCGAGAACCGATTTAACTGATGTTCCTTTGCAAAACCCGCATCTAGTTCTATTTGTAGACAGCTCATCCTGCTACCTGCATGGACAACGACGAACTGAATATGCTGTAGTCAGCCAGGAATGAGTAACACAGGCCGAACTGCTTCCCACAAGAAAGAGTGTGCAAGGAGCAGAACTATTAGAACCAACTCTCTATCTGCCTTTTGAAAAGAACGAGGATTTTTTTAATGTCATCAGGAAAGAAAACAGCTAGTGGAGAAGAAATATGTAACTGGCTGGAAGCAGTCCAAAGGCCCAAAGAAATTGCTGTAATACACTGCCCAGCCCATCCTAAAGACACTACAGAAATCAGTAAAGGAAATGCTTTAGCTGACGCCGCTGCAAAGGCTGCAGCCCATGAACCTCTGAGAGGCCGTGTGGTGGCACTTCCAAGGATGAACCAAAGTGAATGGCCAAATGTAATAGACCCCAGAACCATGTATTGAAAGGCCTGCTCCGTGGAAGAGAAGAAATAATAGGAATAGTGGGAAGCAAAACAAAGTGATGATGGAATATGGACAATTAGTGGAAAACCAATTCTACCAAAAAAAAAAAAAAAAAAAAAAAAGAAGTAATTCCTATAGCAGGTGGTTTCACGAGAAAGCTCATGAGGGAGCAGAGGCAGTAGCTAAGCGGGTACAGACAGTAAGGGCCAGTGCAGGAATTTACACAGCCGCACAAAGAAGAAGCAATAGCTGCCCAGCCTGCCAAAAGTTCTCGAGCAGCAAACCAAGCTTGGAGGTAGGGGGACGACCGTGGGCCTGCTTCCCTTTTCAAAGGCTACCAATAGATTACGCGGATATGCCATCCACCGATGGGTGCAAACGCTTGTTAGTGATAGTAGATCAGTTGTCAGGCTGGGTAGAAGCTTTCCCGACAAGAAAGGACGATGCAGGAGGGGTAGTAAAGCCTTATTGAAAGAAATCATACGCAGGTATGGGGTTCCAGAAGCCATTGATTCAGACAGGGGCGCTCAATTTATGGCAGACATAGTCAATCAATTATATAAATCCCTAGGAACAGAGAGAAACCTCCCTACTCCCTACCACCCACAATCTTCAGGAGAGGTCTAATGTCCTGTCATTCTTTCGACGAAAGAATCGCAAAGGTATGCACACACAGTGGCCTAACATGGCCAGAAGCCCTAAACTTCGCTCTGTGGGACGTACGAAATGCTCCACAACAACCCGTAGGACTACCACCAGCAGAAATTCTCTGTGGGAGACCTTTAGGGACTTCTACTCCAGCTAAGAGCAGCCTGTTAGACGGAAATTTTGCTGTTAGACTGTACTTGTATATATTGGGAAAGGCTGTGTATGTATGAGAACCCTTTGTAGTCTTATATTCATAGTGGACATTGCTGTAAAGACAAGTAATCACTCAAATAGTTGC
The DNA here is from genome assembly GCF_036370855.1 of Dromaius novaehollandiae. Lineage (NCBI taxonomy): Eukaryota > Metazoa > Chordata > Aves > Casuariiformes > Dromaiidae > Dromaius > Dromaius novaehollandiae. The sequence continues at coordinate 1,215,978 of NC_088117.1, forward strand.
GTTGGTAACTTAGTTCTTCAGCTCCTGGTACGTCTTATCCATTGTTACAATCTAATTACACACTGAGTCAAGCTTGACTGCTTACCCCCATCGGAATGAATCTTACATTGGTGGAGAAACTACCGCAACGTGATGAGCTGCGTCAGCTGCTCGAATGCATCCGAAACAATGGACAAAAAGCTCTAATCGCCACTCATCATGATACAGAGGAGATACAGGACGTCTTGGAAAGGGTGAAGCAGGACGGAGCACATCATGGTTGGGAAACTCCTCTGGGATGATCACCAACTGCAACAGGGATTCATACTCACGTGTTGTACCCAGGAGTAGTTGTGTTAAGTTTAACCATGTTATGCCTATTACTTACGATCCTATTGTACATTAGATTATGGAAAGTGATGGTATGCCTTGACAGCCTTTGAGAACTCTTGTCTAAAGGATTAGCAGGGATGCTTACCAGAAACAAAGGGAGGACTGTTAAAGAATATTGAGCTGGAACTGTCTAGAGGTAACAGCTTAGCACAACTTATATAAACCTTGCTTAGCATGAGTAGCTAAATGTGCTGAAGCCTTAGGCTGCACTCAGATAACGTGAGGAACTGTCAGCTAGTCCAGTAAGGAAGGGCCCTAGGGCTGGTTCAAGGTGGAAAGATAAGGAAGCTTACGAGGAAGCTAAGTCCATCAGCAGAAGCCGCCACAGTAAAGGTAAGGCAAATCAGGCTGCCTAGAGACAGCAGTGGGAGCCACCGAAGAACACTAAGCCCCCAGAGCCAGATATGGTGATTGGTCTGAAGCTTTGCATGGGGTGTGGGGAGCTTAGCTTGTGAGGGTATAATTGCCCAGGGATTTCTTTGTTTGGGGTGCCTCTTGGGAGGCAGTGAGCTCGAGCTGCAATTGCTGCACATGCATCATTAAATTGTATTGAATTTGCTCTGATTTGGCTCTGAACTTCTCAGCGGGAACCTAGGGTCAGACCCTGTTATGGTGGCTGGCGAGCATAATTTTCCATAGCACTGTGTGCTTTGAAGAACTGGGACACCTGTGGTTTAGTTAAGTGATGGCTTGTAGTCCTGGCAAGAAGGTATTGGCCTGGACGTGTCTCTCTGAGAGAGGGGTGAGTGTTGGTGGCCCTGGTGATGAGGGCAACATCACCATTGGGAAGTGCAGGAAAGAGAAAGGAAGGGCAGGGAGCTGCCTCCATTTTTCCTGTCCTCTGGTATGTTTGGGATTTGTGGGCTGTGGTGGAGCAGCAGAGCTAAGTCTGCCCAGCCGCCCCCCGGGTTTTCTAGCAGAAGCACTGACCCTGTCAAGGTGATGTTGAGTGATTCCCGAGTTGCAAAAGCTTGGGTGCAGGGTGTTGGGGACCAAGATTGAATGATGCTGTGTAGGACAGCAGAGGATCTCTAAGGCAGAAAGTAATGAAGTGGTAACTATGATTTGTGCCCAGAATGTGTGCACGTGAGTTGCCACTGATCATGTGTCTTCCTGCCTACGTGTCAGCAGCTGCGGTGGGCCTGTCCTGCTGGCCTGTCCTGCCCGCCTGCTAGGCATCAGAAGACACCTTACCCACCTATCACAAGATGCCACAATGCCAAGCAGATACTTGGAGGAGTGGCTGAGTTGATGGCTATATAACCTGCCACTGTGTTTTCAAGAAAGGCTTTTTGCACTACACTTCTTGAGGTCCGTGTCGTCGTATGCTACAAATGGCGCCCGAATCGGGATTCCAAAAACAGAAGCCTGAAAAATAGAGTCAAGGAACTTCCGAATGGAAGTACTGAAGAATGAAGCAGGAAAGACAGAACCAATAAATCCGGTGGCATAGCCCAGCTGAACGTCAGGACGGTTGATAGTTGAGCGCTCCCATCACCACCACGGAACGGCAGGTGAGCAGCTGGGAACTATGGGGCAATCTCTTACAAGGGATCAGAGAAGTTATATGGAAGTATTACAGAAAGTCTTAAAGACTCATGGGTTTCAGAATGTTGCCCAGCATTCGCTAATGACTCTGTTAGTGTGGACTCGGGATAACTGTCCCTGGTTCCCGCAGGAGGGAACGCTAAGCGTTGCGGTGTGGGAACAAATTGGGGACGAGCTGCGGCGGCAGAGGGATGATAAGGCGAAGAAACTTTTAGTGACTTGGCAACAGGTCTTTTCCGCCCTCCTCCGCTTGCAAGCAGTAAACGCGGCTGAACTTTTGCCCTACGCAGCAACGGCCGGTGAGAGCACCGTAAGGTCCTCGATAATACCCGGACCGGACTCCGAGTGTGACGACTCATTTAATTCAGGGTCGAATGATCTGGACCAGGAGGCGGACTTTCATCCACCCCCTACTATGCGCTGCGGTGTCCAGCCCACGGCCCCTCCGGAACCACCCCCCGCCTGGCACCGCCCCCCTCCGGAACCACCCCCCGCCTGGCACCGCCCCCCGGGACCGCCCTCCCCTCAAGAGGCGGGGCTGCCCACGAACGCGGACCGCCCGCAGCCCCCCTCCGCCGTCCCGGCTGCCTGGGGAAGAGCTGTTGGCCCGACGCCAGCGCTAGCGCAGTGCTGTGGTGCGCTAGAGCTTTGCCGCCAGGAGGCGCTGCGAAGCGGAGACTCGGACATTCTCCACGCCCTCCCGGGGCGATAGCAGGCAGGGCAACCCACTGCATGGGAGCAGCTGCCTTATGAGGCGGTGAAAGGAGTCAGGAACTCGGTTGAGGATTACGGCCTCCAGTCAGCTTACACCATGAACTGATTTCAAGCTATCGCCGAGGGTTAACCTATGGGGACACTCCAACCTGGGATCCCGCCACCAGCAATGTTACCTGAATCATGGCCTCTTGTTGTTATTGATCTTAGGGGTTGTTTTTTCACTATACCGTTACATCCAGCAGATGCACCACGATTTGCATTTACGGTTCCAGCGATCAACAATCAGGAGTCTACACTTTGCTTTCACTGGACGGTATTGCCTCAGGGGATGCTAAGTAGTCCAACAATATGCCAAATGTTTGTGGCTCGAGCTATCCTCCCTATTCGCAGAGCATATCCCAGTGCTTTAATTTATCACTATGTGGATGATATTTTGATCTCCGCATCCTCGAGGGATGCTGTTCAAACGGTAGTCAAAGAGTTGCGGAAATCTTTGAGTGCTAATGGTCTGTGTATAGCCGAGGAAAAGGTCCAAGTGCAAGCGCCTTGGAAGTATTTAGGGTGGAAAATTACAGACACGGCTATTCTGCCGCAGCCTTTGCGGCTAGCATCTGATATTAAAACCCTAAATGACTTGCAGAAACTACTTGGCACCATTAACTGGGTGCGACCTTATCTTGGCATTACCACACAGGATCTAGCCCCTCTCTTTGCTCTGCTAAAGGGAGAGTCAGACTTAGCATCATCCCGAACATTAACTCCTGAAGCACTGCACGCCCTACAACGGGTGTCCGCAGCTATTCAAAATCGACAGATTCATCGCATCTCTCCAATGTTTCCAGTTCGCCTGATTCTGATTTATAATGTCTTTCAACCTTACGCTCTCTTATGCCAATGGGTTTCAGGTGACATTGATCCCTTAAGAATTCTGGAGTGGGTGTTTCTAGCACATGCTTTCTCGAGGACCGTGACCACTGGGATAGAGATGATGGTGCTGCTTATTCAGAAAGGGCGCCATCGTTTGCAAAGCCTTTTGGCGCAAGATCCGGCTAGTATCTCTATCGCACTGGCCAAGCAGGACTTCAACTGCATGTCAAGGGTTCTACACAGATAGTGTTACCCATTATCCCTCGTTTGGAAGATTGAAGTATGTTCACGTCTCTGTAGATACCTTTTCCCATTACGCTGTCGCTACTGCCCATGTTGGGGAGAAGAGCCGTGATGTTTGTCATCACTGGCTTGCCTGTTTCGCCGTAATGGGGGTTCCTGCTCAAATTAAGACTGACAATGGTCCCGCATACACGGCACAACGAACACGGGCCTTTCTTCAAGCTTGGGGGGTCACTCATGTGACCAGAATTCCCCATTCCCCAACTGGCCAGGCAATAGTGGAACGTACCCATCGTACCCTGAAAGAAAAGCTTGAGAAACAAAAAAGGGGAAATAGCCCTGGCGCTTCCCCACAAGAGCAACTCTGGAAGGCTCTGTATGTTCTTAACTTCTTAAACTGATATACGGACCAGAGTGCAGTTAATAAGCATCTCTCATGTCCTACAGGGCGAGAACAACCTCGAGATCGCTACAGGGACCTGGAGACAGGTCAGTGGAGTGAACCGGCGGATCTAATAACGTGGGGGAAAGGTTACGCTTGTGTTTCCACAGGTAACGGACTTCACTGGATACCTGTACGACTGATTCGACCTGTTGGTGTGTTCCTCGGGATGCCAGGTGAGGGCTGGGAGCCAGTTGAGATGAACCCATCTTGGGGTATTTTCGGCGGTGTTTGTCTGCCTTGTGCAGGATCACTGTTGATTTGCAGAGGCTTATTGCATTGATGAGATATAGACAGAATATAGGCTGATAAGATATAGATAGAATATAGGATAAGTTATAGATAGAATATAACTGCACTGATAAGTTATGGATAGACTGTAAGTGCACTGATAAGTTGTGGATTAGATAGAATTAGAGTGGAAGCCTTTTAAGGGATAGGATTGGACGTTAGGCTTGGGGCATAAGTTAAGAAGGCACTGACGTGTGAATTGGTAATCTTGGTAAGATCTCTAATCCTTGTTATCTGTCTCCCCTACCTGACAAGCTTTAAGTTTAATAAATAAAAAGAGGGGATGTGTTGGGGACCAAGATTGAGTGATGCTGTGTAGGACAGCAGAGGATCTCTAAGGCAGAAAGTAATGATCTGGTGACTATGAAGTTGCCAGTGATCATGTGTCTTCCTGCCTGTGTCAGCAGTCACGGTGTGCCTTCCTGCCTACGTGTCAGCAGCTGCGGTGGGCCTGTCCTGCTGGCCTGTCCTGCCCGCCTGCTAGGCATCAGAAGACACCTTACCCACCTATCACAAGATGCCACAATGCCAAGAAGATACTTGGAGGAGTGGCTGAGCTGGTGGCTATATAACCAGCCATTGTGTTTTCAATACAGGCTTTTTTGCACCATTCTTCTTGTGGTCCATGTCGTCGAATGCCACACTGCACGTTTTAGAAATGAAGCCTTTGACTTTTCATCAACTCAGCTTGGCTTCTTGTCCGCTAGCCACTGCCTCTGGTTTCTCCACACCGGCTCTCCTTGCACCTCCAAATTGGCAGAGCAGGCTTTGGACTCAGAGATGCCTTCCCACTGCGGATGTGAGAAGACAGGATCCCCTGGGTGAAAACACTTCTGAGGTCTCCCTTTCAGCTCCAGACCTTTCCTGTGGTCATAATCAAGATTTTAGTCTGAAGTCAGTCAAGACCTCAGCTGTGAAGTTCCTGTCAAAGAGGCATTTCTTTGGGGTTGGTGGGGGGTGCTTGGCTACACTTGCGTCTGCTGCCTTTCGTGGTTGGAGGTGCACTGAGTGGTTATGAGCTTGCTGACTCAGAGCTTGACATATCTATCATTTGCTTTGCAGAGTTCAATAACATCTGGACTTGTACATCCTACTACCTTAGTCTACAGCTCATGCTGTACCAGGTGGGACTTGCCTCCTGTTCCTCCCCTCATACCCTGATGGCTTCAGTCCTCTTAATATCCCCATGTCATGCAGTGCCATGATTCTTTCTGTCCTTTGGAAGCCAGAAAATGCCCCAGAAGGACACTGTGGTTGACTAATGTGCCACAGACCAGCTTCCCTGTCAATTGAGATAAAAGTGGAAGTCCAAGCGCAGTTTCAGAAAGTGATGGACACTTTCTGGAGCTTCTCTAGTCCCTGCAGAGAGAGCAGAAAGGCCCTTAGGTCTCCTCTAGTCAATGGATAATTGCTCAGCTTTTACTACACCAAGCAGTTCTTAGAGGGTGAAGAAGAGGAAGAGGAAAAACTCCAGACTCTGTAGGCCTTTGCCAAAGCTCTCCAAAGTGCCCAGGTCAGGTACAACCTCAGTCAGTTTTTCCATCACAAGAATGCTTCGTATTAGACTTTCTCTTTCTTTTCAGCCTGTCAGAATTGCTGGACTGGGGACATTTGCTGTTGTTAGAGAGCGAGTACAGAACAGAAAGAATGACCTGGTGGTTGTTGAGAGACCAGTGTTTCGTCTTTCGAGGGCTATTGCAAAGGCTTATGATCTCCCGTATGACAACAAAGATATTCCTGGTAAGAAGAAAAACCCCTTTGCTCACTCTTGCAGCTGTGTCTGGAGCGATCCTCTCCTTTCAAAGCACCCCACCTTCTCTCTGCTGTGACCATCAGCCTGGTGTCCCCTGGGGAGAGGACACTGACACAAACAGTGGAGACATTTGCAGATAAACTTGGGGGGGTGGGGAGGGGAGAGGGGAGAGGAATTCTAAGGGCTGTTGTGAAGTCCTGCTGTTTTCCTTCTTCATTCCAGCCATTTGACATGGCATGGCTAATCTTCTTCAAACCCAGAGTATATGGCCTGAGAGAAGAGATGCAATGGGCAAGCATCCTCCCCCTTGCCATGGGGACTGTCTCCATCCTCCCTGCTAGTCGTGCTGTCCTGTGTACTGTTCGTACCACAGGGCTGAGAGGCTTTCTTCCTATTTCTGTGTTGAAGAAATCATTGCTGTCCCCTTGGCATCTCAATTGTAAGAGAGCTTTGAACTTCCTCCAGGAAGGGATTACAGCACTTACTTTCAGGGAAATTACCAGAGGTACCAACCAACCTATACTCTGTATCACCTCTAGTCCTAGCAGATGCTGACTCTTCAGTTTATTCTGTTTAGCATTTCAGTAACGCTTTCTTCCTCTTGCACTATTTTCCAGATCATAACCACATTGAGCAACTGCAGTATGCTCGGATTGCCTCAGACATCTCCGTTTCTCAGAGGACAGTGGAGGGTTGCATAGAAAAGACCATGCGTCTTTTCTCTCTCTGCATAGAGAATGGCAAGAATGTTGCCTTTGTTTTAAATGATGTCGGCATGCTTGTTATCCAGGGAAAAGATGTGAAAATAAGATTTTATAAAGACTTTCTGAAAAGGCTGAATGGGACTGAAAAGATGCTAGAAGCTCTTCTTGGAGTAAGATTTCCATTTTTCTAGTACTACTTGGAGTTCTTTTGCACTTCTCTTAAAGGACAAGGGAACTCATAGCTCCTCTTTCCAAAAGAGGTCTAGCTTCTGGGGCTAGACATGGACTATAGCTCTCTGTAAAGGCCTTCTCTCACATTCAGAGGTCTTGGCAGCAGCAGGATGTAAGAAAAGCTGTACTGGGTCCAATCAAAGACCCCGTGAGCCCACTCCCATCCCCAAGAAAAAGCCTAAGGGAAAGAGCCTAAGAAAAAGCTCTTTGGGCACCAGCAGAAAAGCTGGTGGGCTTTTCAAAAGCAGAAAAGCTATTTGGGCTGGTGCCACTCTGAGTTAACAGCATCAGGTGACCTTGCTGCTTATTAATGAGTTTCTGCTTTGGCCATGTTTGGGATTCTGAGGTAGTGAGTTTGGCAATTTCACCATCTGCTACACACAAACATTTCTGAGCCCCTGTTAGAAAATGCATGCCTAATCATTTCATGGGACAGCCCTGAGTTCTTGTGTCAGGAGAACTCATCATGCCCCCCTCACCTTCTCCCTGTCCAGCACGTCTTTCACAGCTGCTTCTTGCCTTGGGCGAGACCCAGAGGCACCGGCAGACATGAGCTCCTCATTCCCTCTGAGGGAGGAATGATTTACCCCAAGACGTGCAGCCAGGCTGCAGCACAGCCCTGGTTCCCAGCTCTGTCTCTCCCACCTGGCTCACTCTCTGGGGTCTTGTCAGCATGTTTTCTGGGCCTTTGCTCCAGTAGGTCCCCATCCAAGATCCGGACCCCCTCAGATATTTGGCACTCCCAGGTCTTAACAACTGTGCAAAGGAAAAGGAAGGACTATGCCTCTCTGTAACTCCAAGCTGCAGATGCAGTCATTTGCATCCTAGGAGAGACTTGGGGTTAAGCCCATATCTGAGTCCTTTGTTCTCCATTCAGGAACAGTCACAACAAGCCAAAAGACAAAAGCCAACACCCAGAAACCCCAGCTAATCAAATCTGCTTGCCTTCTTGGACTTCTCCATTAGAAAAGAATGGGCCTCCTGACTGAATCTCATGATTCTTGCCCTCAGAAAAAAGCCTGGTGATGCTACTACCCATTCCAAATTATCTATTTAACAGCTTCTCTTTGCTATTACTGTTATTATTGTTAATGAAGGAGCACTTGGTGACAGGGCTTCAGAGGGACAGGAGCAGGAGAGTGGCTTGCTGCCTCTGTGAGCAAGAAGACAATTTCCTTGGCATCATCTCACATGTCTCTGTCTCTATTGCAGATGCCAGAGATGAGGGATTCAGTCCTGTCAGGCACTGAGACTGTGGCTTCCCAGATCCGCTCTGGCAGTGTCATTGTCTTCCCACAGTGAGTATGTTGGGTTCAGCAGCCCCTGGCTGACCAAGCCAGGACCTTCTCAGCTTGCGTCTGGTTGTGCTGTCTTGCCAGGGCTTGTGAAGTCCTCTCCGGAAGTTATTCAGAACTAATCAGCAGTGGACCTCTATGATGCATCACACAGTTTCTGGATATAGTCTAGAGTAATGCTGCATATTCTGCTCTCTTACCAGAAATTTTACATTAGCTCCCTAATATCTTTGTGACCAGATTATTAACACAAGGTGCAAAGCAAATATGGAGCTCTTATTCAAACTGGAGTCTTCTGGTTTCCAGGTATGAACTCCAGATTGTGCAGCCTGCCATCAAAGGACCCGCAGAGCTCACCGAAGAACAGGAGGAGGAGAAGGATGATAATGGCAACAAAAAAGGTAGTGGAAGGGTTGACACCTGGGTGGTGTTTGGACATTCTCCTCACTAATGGGACATTATAGCCAAGGCTACAATGCAAGGCATAGGCAACTTCATTTCATTTTGAAAGTTGGGAATTCCAGTCCTGCTTTCTTAATTGTTCACAAACATACAAGTATCTTTGGGCTGAACACACCAAAAGAGTGAACTTGCACACACGAGATCTGTAGAGAGATCCCAAAGTCTGTGCCCTTCATGGGAATTTCTCCCTCCTTCCCCGCAAGGCTCCATTTAGTCACCAGCATTTCTCAGCAAGGCCTCCCCCTGCTTTTCACGATATAGACAAGAGAAGCCAGTAGCACCAGAATTCCCCAGGGAATAACATTACCCTTTAGAAATTAAGAGTTGGACAACATCCAGTGTCAGGAAAGGCCTAAAACCTCATGGGAAACATGGCTCCAGGGGGATGGCTTGGTGCAGTTTCATCACATGTATGCACACCTACCCATCATTCCTGTTAGAATGGGCACAAAGATGCTGTTTGAAGAGTTCTCTGCTTTCTTGCTTGCAGGGGCTCTTCCTGACAATCGCCTTCTCTCCAGAGAGAGGCATGCTCCACCCAAAAAGACTTCTATCCATAAGGAGGAAGACAAGATGCACAAAACCAGGGGAAAAGGGCTTCCTGACAGGTCAGACTTGGGGGAAAATGGATGTGGGGGACCCTGTGCTCTTATTCTTTTTAGGAATAAGAAGTTTCCTTCAGACACAATGTCTGGGCTAACTCTGGCAGGCTATTACCATGTGGTACAGATGCTAAAGTTTCCTTGTTGGGTAATCAGAGCATTAATGCAACTGCCAGGAGGGATCTGTGGTATTAGAGCCTTGAAATAACAGACAGGAGCCTCCATTCCCATGACTCTGGCCTTCTTCTTGATCTACCAAGAGAAGGCCTAAACCTGGGCATCCTGAGCTTTCCTAGGGAGTGTTGTGCCACACCTGATGTTGCAGCTTGGGGTTATCTCTTTCTCTGTATTTGAAAGTACTTGGTCGAATGCAACCAATCTTCCTGCAGAGCTAGCTGCCTTCTGCTGCAGGGGCACACCTTGGGAGACCAAACTGGAAAACAAACTCGTCCTCTACTCATACAGATGCCTTCTATTCTACCTTTTTAGTCCACCACCACCAATCCAGTGGAGCTCAGTGAAGAAAGTGGAAGCCAAAAAGAAAGAAATCCCTCATGCTGGACCAAAACTTGTAAACTTTATTGCTGAAGCTATTAAGACAAAAGAGCAGGTATATAATAGGGAGTGATGCAATGTTTGCGTAGTAGTTTATTGTAGAAAAGCACGGTTGTACAGCCATTGACTCTGAAAAGATGTCGCAGTGTGTGCTCATTTGTACATTAAGTGACTTCTCCTGGAGTCTACTTTAAAAGATGGGGGTTACTGTATGTTTAGAATCTGCTCTTCACTTCTGTTGTCTCATGAAACACATTAGAACACCTTCCTTGCCACTATTCATAATGGAGTTCAAAATCAAAATGCCAGGCTTTTCTGGGATAGGAAATAGGAGTTTTTTAGATCATTGGTTAGTTCACACCTTGGTTGAGCCCACGATAATTCAGGAGCAAAACACAGCTGACAAAAAGGGGCAGAAAAGAGAGTGAGAAATCAATAATAATAATGAATATAAAAACAAAAGCAGATGAGACTGACATTGCTGCTGTTACATTTCTGTGGCCCTCCAGAGAAGAATCCTCCAGGTTAAGAAACGACACCAAAGAGGTCTCTGTGAACTTCAAGCTGTAGAAAGACAGGAGAAGAAAGAATGGCAGAAGAAAGAGAAAGACAGAAGGAAAGAAAAGGAAAAACTGGCACCACCAATCCCTGGGAGAGGAAAGGATAAGCTACAGAGGGCCACGGTACTGGCAGCATTTTAAACTAGACAGGAAGAAAACATCTCTCTCCTACAGAGGAGCTTGAGATTTCAGGCTATTTCAAGTATTCCTGGAACTGTTACTGCAAAATGGCAGGAGTCTCATGAGAAAGGGTCAATTGGGCGATGCAGTGAAACCCTGGTCAGACTCCAGCATCCAACTCCTGGGGCAGGCGGAGGTCCTTCTTCTGGTTCCCCCTCTACTGCCACAGTATCCTGGCCAGAATTCACCCCTGGGATCTGTACGCTGGCAAACAGCCCTGTGTCTTTGCAGCATGCTTGTCTGAGATTCTCCCTTCCTTTGCAGAAACCCACTGTTTCTTGGGGCACCACGCAAATCCCTTCTGCCAGCATGAGGAGGAAGGTGACCAGCCCAGATCTCATAGAGAGAATGATGGGGAACTGGAAAGAGGATGGCGAATCATCCTCAGAGAAGGAGGGTGACAACTCACTGGAGATACCCCCAAAAAGGTAAGCATGGAGCAAGTCGTGCCAAGGCCTGGGGCAGCTGAGTAGCACTGACCCATCTGCAGGGTCAAGGATCCAAATCCCTGATCCGTGGCTCTCCTCTGAGCTGTCAAGCCATGGGGAGACCTGGGGTCAGGAGCCCCCAACTCCAGGTGCCTTTCTGCAGCCCAAAGCAAATGCCTAAACCTCATGCTGTGGGCACCAGTGAGACTCTGTGTGCAGGGCCTGGGGAAGGTGAGAGGCAGGAAGGTTTCAGCCAGAGCGTGAGTGAGGGTTTCTTCCTGTTGTTCTAGGCCAATTTCCCCAGGGACAAGCCAGGCCCTGCTCGAGATAGTGCCATGCATCCTGGGACAGGTTGACCGAAGTCGGAGGGGACACAGGCATGAAGAGAGGCATTGGGAAGATAAGCTGCAGTGGTAAATATATCCAGATATGGGTGGTGTTTCCCCTCAGGCAACACCCTTGCTTCCACCCCCAGCAGCAGCAGGGGAAAGAAGGGCTGTTCCCAACACACACTTCCCCAGTAGAGCCACCTTCTGCTGCAGAGCGGGGTGCCCAGCCTGGGAGCAAAGGATGGCAATCTTCCCTGTGCTCCCACTAACTCCTCTTGCTGTGTGTCTGCAGTGAGCTGGCTGTTTTGAAGTGGAGAATGTGCAGGAAAAAGAAAAGCCAAGGCAATGACACTCCTGTGGCTGGACCCCAACCTGCACAAACTATTTGTGACAGTCCTGAGAGAGCAGGACAGGTACATGATAGACAGTGATGTAATTCTTGTCTCATAATTCACTGTAGAAAAGCACAGTTATATGGCTACAGAGTCTGAAATAGCTAATCTGTACTCATTTGAACATTAAGTGATTTCTTCTGGAGCTTCCTTTAAACCACGTATCTTCAGTTGTTTGTCTTTTTGGAGTGTGTTCTTTGCTCCCGTCATCTTATGCAACATATCAGACCATCTTCCTTGGCACCATTCTTCATGGAGATAAAAAGGCACTGTTCATAATGCAAATAAAAATGCCAGGCTTTTCTAGGGTAGGAAATAATTTCTATTCAGATCATTGTTCAGTTTGTGCTTTGGTTGTGCCTGTTATAACTGAGGAGCAGACATGGCTGATAGAAAGGCTAAAGACAAGGGGCAGAAGAGAGGGTGAGAACTAAAAAAATCCCACAAAGCACAGATGAGACTCCCACTGCTACTGTTGCATTTCTGTGACCCTTCAGGAATTCTACTCTCTGCCTGTGAGGAAAGATCAAAGTAAACACTGGGAAGCCTTACGTAAGAAGTACCTGAAGACAGCAAGGACAAGGTCGCCTTCATCAACAGCAAGAAGGGAAAGGGAACATCTGTGGAAGGCCCAGGTACCAGAAACCTTGTGAAACACTCAGTAAAATAGCATTTCTCTCCTCCAGAAGAGCTGAGCTTTGAAGGTCTCCAAGTCAGCATGGCATCATTGCTGCAAAATTGCAGGGCAGGTGACTCCTATCTGTCATGCTTGCCTGCTTATTACTGTAAGGGAGATGTAGTTAGAAAAAGCCAAAGGGCAAAGCCAGCAATCTGCCATGGTGAGCACATACACTGATCATCCCTCCCCCGAACTCAGACAAGCTCTGTTTCAGGTATCTGCACTTGCATTTGGACACATCTGTTCACAGTCCAATGACCTGAGCCATACCTAGGCTACCTATAAGGCAGCTAGTTCTTTTATTTAGTCTTCACTGCATTGGAATGATCAGGAACATTATTCGTAATAGGAAGGCACATTTTCTGGAAGTTTAGTTTTTAACCGAAGCACTAGGATTTCCTTCCAAGCATGCTGACATTAAAAAAAGTTCTGCTTGTCTCAATGCACAAGGGATGAAGTCTTTAACTTCACTGGACAAAAAGATTTGAGAATGAGTGTTGTAAACATGCCTTTGCAGCACTACAGGCCTTCAGTGCTGATCAGTGGTATGGCCTCTGCCCACACTTCCATCTAAACTGCATGCTACTTTTTGCCCCTGCATAGTGGTAGAAACTGTATCTGTTGAGATATTATGGCTAGGTGCTGGATGAAATGGAAAGTGAAAAAGAGTTCTGCAAAACTGTGAGGGCTTTTGATTAGAAATTCCTTTAAAAAACACAAAACCACCACCAACAAAAAACAAAATCCCAACTCCTGGGGCAGGCGGAGGTCCTTCTTCTGGTTCCCCCTCTACTGCCACAGCATCCTGGCCAGAATTCACCCCTGGGATCTGTACGCTGGCAAACAGCCCTGTGTCTTTGCAGCATGCTTGTCTGAGATTCTCCCTTCCTTTGCAGAAACCCACTGTTTCTTGGGGCACCACGCAAATCCCTTCTGCCAGCATGAGGAGGAAGGTGACCAGCCCAGATCTCATAGAGGGGATGATGGGGAACTGGAAAGAGGATGGCGAATCATCCTCAGAGAAGGAGGGTGACAACTCACTGGAGATACCCCCAGAAAGGTAAGTATGGAGCAAGTCGTGCCAAGGCCTGGGGCAGCTGAGTAGCACTGACCCATCTGCAGGGTCAAGGATCCAAATCCCTGATCCGTGGCTCTCCTCTGAGCTGTCAAGCCATGGGGAGACCTGGGGTCAGGAGCCCCCAACTCCAGGTGCCTTTCTGCAGCCCAAAGCAAATGCCTAAACCTCATCCTGCGTTGAAGAGTGCTGTGGGCACCAGTGAGACTCTGTGTGCAGGGCCTGGGGAAGGTGAGAGGCAGGAAGGTTTCAACCAGAGCATGAGAGAGGGTTTCTCCCTGCTTTTGCAGGCACATTTCTCCTAGGAAAACGCAGGCATTGCTCGCAGCAGTGACATCTCTGGTGGAGAAGGTCACGCAGGGACAGACAAGAGAGATCAGTAGACAGAGGGATCATGAAGAGGAGGCTCAAGTGAGTAAAGAGCTATCTGCTGCAATGGGGTGTCCCTCTCTCCTTCCACTTCCAGCAGCACCTAGAGGGACTTCTCCTGGCACCTCCCGTGGGAGGGACAGCAGCACACTTCTGAGCCTGTGGCCTTGGTCAGACAGTCCTTAACTGAAGGGGAAGTTGCTGATGACTCAGAATAAGATTTCCGCTTTGGACATAGGTGGCTGAAGACATAAGGATTTGTCCAACGTTCGGCTCTCCATTTTCAGACTGGCAAGCCTGTCCTACCCTCTCAGAGTACAGACACCAAGACCCTTTGCCCTGGGGGTTGATACCTATTCACTCCATCGCAGGTACTGCCTGACTCAGTTCCCACTTGACTCAGCCCCCGACTGATTAGTTGCACTGGGGACTTCTCACAGGCTTGGGCAGGAGTGCCTGTGCCGTATCACAGAGACCACTGAAATGCTGCTCAAAGCGGCTCCATTAATACCTGGCCTGCATTAGGCCTGCTGTATTTCCTTGCTTTCTTTCTGTACCTAAAACTGAACTTCTTTTCACTTCTCAGGGCTAGAGAGCCAGTCCAGCACAATGTGAACCAGCAACTGCCAGCTGTGCTGCCAAAGCGTTCTTGTGTTGAATAAAACCAAATCTCCAAATTGTTGTGCATCTGTCCTTGGCAAGGTGTGCATTGCTCTGCACTGAGCAATATGCGAGCTTTGCAGGGTCAGGAAAAGGACAGCTCAGAGACAGGGAATGTGTTTCAGTCCCTGCTCTGGGGGCAGTTTAAAGGGTCATTACATAATTCTTCTGCTGGAGCCACATTCTTCGTGGTTAAGGAAAATCCCTCTCTTTCCTGCTCCTTTGCCCCAGAGAGGGGAGGAGTCGAGAGCTGCAACTGCAGTAGTGCAGGAAGGACTGTGAGGCTGGCATGAAGAGTGTGTGCGCGGAGGTTTCTTCTCCCCATACCTTCCTCAGCAACTGAGCTCAAGGCGGAGCGGTGTCACTCGAGCTTGTGCAGGATGGGGCTTTCAGACCCAATGAAAAGGGTCTCTCCTCATGGCCTGTTCTGTGCCCCAGGAGAGAGCTAGAAGAAACATGAGCTTCTAATGGGAGTCAAGGCAATACAGATTGCCCTGCTCGGGGGCTAAAGTCCAGCTTCAGGAAGATAACCCAGGCTTGGAAAGGCTCTGGCCTCAAATAGCATGTCTTGTTTGACTGCAGCATCTACTTTGTCCCTAACATGACAGTCCTCGTGTAGCATCACATGGCAAAGTGTGGACATAGCTTTCCACAGCCTTATGGGTTCCCTTTTCTGGACAGCCAGCTGTGGAGCCTCCTCTGCTTGCCTCAATGCCTCTCTGCCTTGGGAGCGAAACAGAGGAACTGAGGGTGCCTCAGACTAACACCATGGAGTGCTGAGGAACACAAACATACCACTACCATAGGGAAGCTGCTTAACTAAATCAGCAGGTGTGTTACTGACACCACTGATCTGCAACTTCTCTGTGTTTGAAAGATGACGGAGCATCACTGGTATTCATCCTAGAAAGAGGTAAACTTAAGATTCATGCAAGGCCAATAAACCTGCTGTTTTCATTCATCACCTGCCCAGCGTGCCGGGAGATGGTCTAGACAGTCAGAACAACAATCTAGAGGTAGAGATGGACATTACCAAACCG
Source organism: Dromaius novaehollandiae (assembly GCF_036370855.1). Taxonomy (NCBI): domain Eukaryota; kingdom Metazoa; phylum Chordata; class Aves; order Casuariiformes; family Dromaiidae; genus Dromaius; species Dromaius novaehollandiae. The sequence goes on from NC_088117.1 coordinate 1,231,772, forward strand.
GATATACCTTTCACCATCAAATCATGCAGTGAAAGATCAGCTAACTTGTCAGCACTAACATCAGGAGCAATATGGATTTCCAGGTGGCAAGTGAGCTTAGTAGAACTCCCAAGGGGTAGGAGTGCACTACAGGCAGACTTGAGCGGCTGATTTCTGAGCAACAACCAGAAAAGTCCTGTCACACTCCATCTCTCAGCCATGCAGAACTGAAGACAGAGAGGTAAGCAGGGTCCTCACATGTTTCTCCCCATGCTTTGATGTAAGCATCAACATTTAATAGGCTTAAAAGTTCACCTGGTAACAGTACCCGTGTGGCCGTGTGCACATTCTTGCTACAGATGAAATGGTAGGCAATGATGGAGAATACATAGGAACAGAAGAAAATGATGGGAAAAGAATGATAGGGAATATACTGGGAATAGGCAGGAATGATGGAGAAATCAGAGAGTAGAAATTATGGGGAAAAGAAGGCAATGATAGGGAACAGATGGCATAATAGGGAATGGCAGTGAATAGATGGGGAACAGAGACAGAAGTGCATCTGCTTAAAGCAAAGATAGACTTTATTTTGCTATTCCATGCCCCCCACCAACAGGCTGTTCAACATCTATAAACAATAAATAGATGTGCTCTCAAAGTGTTTAATGACCCTCAGTCTTACTTAAAACATAAAAAACTATGGCACAAAAGAGCAGGCTGAAAGAAAGACAATTCTAAATCCACTACTCTGTCTTTCTGGTTCTCACTCTACAGAGATGGCACATGTTTGTTCATTTTCTTCTCTAGATTATTAAGCCCCAACAAAAAACCCTTTAAAGAAATAAGAATTTTAAAATCAAAATACCAAGAATCACCATCCTGAAGCAACTGCTCCTTCCCTACCCACTCCTGTTCCCTATAACTTCCCTTCAAAGCAACAAATCCAAAGCAAGCGAGAATCCCTTGATACGGCACATGGCACTCAATAAGAGATTTCTGTGGGGCAGGAACTGTTTATCATGGAAAGTTCTCAAGTAGGTTAATAGCAAACTCTCTGCACGAGAAGGCAATGACAAGGACATTATTTCTGAATCTTTCTGTATGAATCTGTTTGAATCTTTTCTATAGCAAAATATTGACCTGAGTAACTTTTTTCTAACTCCAAATCTCCGTTCCCCACCCTCCCCCCAAGAAGAGCTTTAACGCTCCTCTCTGTTTTGCTTTTGCATGCAAGGTTTCTGTGGAGCTGGTTGTGGTAATCATATAACCACAGAATCACAGAATTGTTGAGGTTGGAAGGACCCTCTAGGAGTCTGTAGTCCATCCCCCTGACTCAAAGCAGGGTCAGCGAGAGCTCAGGACCTTGTCCAGTTGGGCTTTGAATATCTCCAGGAATGGAGACTCCATGGCCTCTCTGGGCAACCTCTTCCCATGTTTGATCACCCTCACAGGAAAAAAAGATTTTTATTATGTTCAAGTGGAATTTCCTGTCTTTCAATTCCTGCCCATTGCTTCTTGTCCTGCCACTGGGTGCCACGGAGAAGAGTGAGGCTCCAGCTTGTTTACTCCCTCCCATCAGGTATTTATACACATTGATAAGATCCCCCTGGGCCTTCTCAGAGCTAAACAATCCCAGATCTCTCAGCCTCTCCTTGCACGAGAGATGCTCCAGTTCCTTAATCCTCTTTGTGGTCCTTCGCTGGGCTTGCTCCAGTAGCTCCATGTCTGTCTTGTACTGTGGAGCCCAGAACTGGACACAGCACTTCAGATGTGGTCTGACCTGTGCTGAATAGAGGGGAAGGATCACCTCCATTGACCTGCTGGCAACGCTCTTTCTAATGCTGCCCACGATGCTGTTGGCCTGCTTTGCTGCAAAGGCACATTGCTGGTCATGTTCAGCTTGTTGTCCACCAGGACCCTCAAGTCATTTTCTGCAAAGTTGCTCTTCAGCAGGTTGGCCCCCAGCATGTACTGGACTTCTGGACTCCTCTTCTCTCCAGGGCTGCATCCCATGGGTTTCTTCCAAGCAGGGCCCTGAACAGGCCAGAGTCTGCACTCCTGAAGCCTAGGGTTGTGATTCTGCTTTTTGCCTTGCTCCTTCCTTGCAGGATCCTGAACTCCATCATCCTGTGGTTGCTGTTGCCAAGGCTGCCCACAGCTTCCACATCTCTGACCAGTCCTGCCTTGCTTGTAAGTACAAGGTCTAGCAGACTGCCTCTCCTCGCTGGCTCCTCAATCACCTGAGTCAGGAAGTTGTCACTGATGCACTCCAGGAACCTCTTGGCTTGTGCCCTGCTGTGTTGTCCCTGCGGCAGATATCAGGGTAGTTAAAGTCCCCCATGAGGACCAGGGCCGGTGAACATGAGGCTTCTTCCAGTTTTCTGAAGAAGGCTTCATCTGCTCCACAGAATCACAGAATGATAGAGGTTGGAAGGCACCTCTGGAGATCATCTAGTCCAACACCCCCCCCTCGCCCGCTCAAGCAGGGTCACCTACAGCACGTTGCCCAGGACCCTGTCCACACAGCTTTTGAACATCTCCAAGGATGGGGAATCCACAGCCTTTCTGGGCTACCTGTTCCAGTGCTCAGTCACCCTCACAGGAAAGAAGTTTCTCCTTATGTCCTGATGGAACTTCCTGTGTTTCCGTTTGTGCCTGTTGACTCTTGTCCTATCACTGGACACCACTGAAAAGAGTCTGGTTCCACCCTCCTGACACCCTCCCTTCAGATATTTAAACACATTCATAAGATTCCCCCTCTGTCTTCTCTTCTCCAGGCTCAACAGGCACAGCTCTCTCAGCCTTTCTTCCTATAAGACACACTCTAGTCCCTTCACCATCTTAGTAGCCCTTCGTTGCGCTTGCTCCAGTAGCTCCATGTCTCTCTTGTATTGGAGAGCCCAGAACTGGATACGGTACTCCAGATGCAGCCTCACCAGGGCTGAGTAGAGGGGGAGGGTTACCTCCCTCCACCTGCAGGCAATGTTCTTCCTAATGCAGACCATGATGCTGTTGGCCTCTTTTTCTGCAAAGGCACACTGCTGGCTCTTGTTCCACTTGCTGTCCACCAGGAACTGCCAGGTCCTTCTCTGCAGAGCTGCTTTGCAGCACATCAGGCCCCAGCCTCTACTGGTGCTTGGGGTTATTCCTCCCCAGGGGCAGGACTCTGCATTTCCCTTTGATGAACTTCATGAGGTTCCCCTCTGCCCATCTGTCCAGTCTCTCGAGGTCCCTCTGAATGGCAGTGCAGCCCTCTGGTGTATCAGCCGCTCCTCCCAGTTTGGGATCATCAGCAAACTTGCTGAGGGTGCCCTCTGTCCCTTCATCCAGGTCTCTGATGACTAAGTTGAACAGGATTGGAGCCAGTATTGACCCCTGGGGGAACACCACTAGCTACAGGGCTCCAGCTAGACTTTGCGACACTCATCACAACCCTCTGAGCTCTGCCTTTCAGCCAGCTTTCAGTCCACCTCACTGTGCTCATCTCACCCCTACTGCATCAGCTTGCCTAGAGGATGTTACGAGAGACAGTATCCAAAGCCTTCCTGAAGTCAAGGGAGACGACATCCCCTGCTCTGCCCTCATCTCCCCAGCCAGTCATTCCATCACAGAAGGCCATCAGATTGGCTAAGCATGCTTTCCCCTTGTGAACTGGCATCCCCTTGTGCTGACATCTCCCAATCACCTTCTTGTCCTTCATATGCTTGGAGATGGTATCCACAATGAGCTGCTCCATCACCTTCCCAGGGATCGTGTTGGGTCCCTGGGCCCTCCTTCTTGCCCTTTTTGAAGACTGGAGTGACATTTGCTTTCTTCCAGTCCTCAGGTACCTCTCTTGCTCTCCATGTCCTTTCAAAGATGGTTGAGAGTGGCCTTGCAATGACATTGGCCAGCTCCCTCAGCACTCATGGGTGAATCCCATCAAGGCCCATGGACCTGTGGATGTCAAGTTTGGTTAAATGATCTCTAACCTGAGCCTCCTTAACCAAGTCTTCCTTTCTCCAGACTTTCTCCCTTGTCTCCAGGGTTTGGGATTCCTCAGGGCTGGTCTTAGCAGTGGAGACTGAAGCAAGAAATACATTCAGTATCTTTGCCTTCTCTCTGCTTCTTCCTGATCAGGTGGTCTGTAGCAGACACTCACAACAACATTGCCTATATTGGTCTGCCCATTAATCCTGACCCATAAGCTCTCAGCTGGCTCATCTCCCTTCTGTAGGCAGGGCTTCATGCATTCCAGTTGTTGTCTCACATAGAGGGCGACTCCCTCTCCTCACTTTCCCAGCCTGTCCTTCCTAAACAGCCTGTATTCATCCATTGTAGCGCTCTAGTTGTATGAGCTATCCCACCACGTCCTGATGATCCCAATGAGAACATAGCCCTGTAACTGCATGCACACCTAATTCCTCCTGTTTGTTCCTTATGCTGCATGCATTAGTGTAAAGATCCTTCTGAGAGGCACTCAGTTCAACCTACTTCCCAGGAAAAGGATAAGAGCTTCCCCCGCAATGCTGTCCTTTTTGTACTTTCTTACTTATGTGTGTGCACTTGGGGTGAACCTCATTCTGCCCTGTTCTGTTAATTTTGAGGATTCTCATCTACACCACCCTGCAGCTTTTGCTTGCCAACCCAGTCCAGCACTTTCCCACTTGACTGTGGGTTGTCATCTCCCTCCCCCATCTTTCCTAGTTTTCTCACCAGGTTGGTCAGTCTGTTGGCAAAAATGAAAAACATCTTTGCAGGTGGATTCCATCTCGTCTTATCAGTCCTCAATTCTCAAAAAGGGTCCTGTGGTTTCAAAGCCAAATCCCTGTCATCAACACAGCTGCATAACCAGGTGCTGAATGTCAGGATCCATCCACTCCTCCTTAAGCCTCTTCCCTTCACCAGTAGTATCAAGGAGAAAACCACCTAGCCCCCCATGACCTCACTCCTCCCCCCCCCCAGAGCCATGTAGTCACTCTTGGTACATTCAAAGACTCCTGATAGGATCATCAGTTTGCATGTGAATGAGCAGAAAGGGGTAATAGTCCAAGGACTGGACAAGCCTCAGCAACCTCTCTACAGCATCCCAGATCTGAGCCCCCAGCAAGCAGCGAACCTCCCTAGACAGCAAGTCTGTTTTGCAGATGGGCCCTCCGTCCCCCACGGGAGGGAATATATGTAATGAAGTTCAATTATGGGCCATACTGGTTTAAAAATAAATATACATTGCATTAGACCAGTAAAACCAATGGGGAGTTTGATACATTTTTAATAGTAAATATATCTACTTAATACCTAACTTGTATGTACCCCCCATTCCCAGGTTGGTTTCAATGAATCTAGTAGAATTACCTGTCCTTTAGCTCATATGTAGCATCTTGGAAAGACTTTGGCTTTAGTTTCTCAAAACTTGTCAGATTAGGTCATTTTTAACCTCACTAGAAGTGGAGTACAAGGCAGAATGTATACAATCCTATAAAAATGTTGCCCATACAATAGTAGGTGTGACTTGAAACAAGTTAGTCATCCTTCCTGTGATGCTGTCTTCCACCCTTCCTAACTTTACTTTTTCTTCTCTTTCGCCTTTCATCTTTCTCTTCTTTTTTCCCCCTTTTTGCCAATGGCATCCTTTTTGCATGCCGCACTGCTTGCATCCAGAGGTGCTTGACCTCTACTCTTCTCTGCAAAATAAACCACCATATTTGTGTAGGTGACCTTTGTTTTCCTAGGAACAATAAACTAGATATAGGTACAAGACTTAAAATGTTCCTATTGTGGCTCAGTTTATCAAGTGTGATGTCAACAGACAGACCAACTCTATCTTGGACAGCAGTGGCTACCTACTTACCTACCTATAACTTCCTAGACAACAATGACCACATACAGGAGTGTAAGGGATACTTGTTTCTTCTTGTAAATACATTTAAGAGTGTCTTAATACTGTGGTTAAAGCTGACTATTAGTTACTTCAGGACTCAATTAACCATTGAGAGTTTTTCTCCTAGGGCACAAAATAAATGCTAATTACACTGCCATCAAGTCAAGAGGAAGAGGACGAGGGAGAAAAAGTAAAGAGAAAAGAGAAAGGAACTGAAAAGGAAAGGTCCTGAAAAGGTGGGGTGAGGGGAAGTTTAGAGGTTCTCAGAGTAACAGACTGAACTGCTCAAACTGATCTGAGTTGGGGAATTTCAGGTCATTTTCGATGAAAGACAACCATGGGAGAGGAAAAAGAAATAAAACAACCCCCACACCTCCCCTAAAAATCCCTGGCACCTTAAAATTAAAAAAGAAGGAAGACACTGGTTAAAAAAAAAAGTTTATTACCAAGAAAAAATCTTGGTACATGAACACACTCACACTTGTTCCACGAATTCTGAAAAATGTTTCCTAGCTGTACTGCTGACTTTATGCTGAAAAACGGACTTAAATTGTACATTACATAACAGTGCCCTGACGGTTCGGTCACAGAGCTTCTGTACTGCTCCACTGAATGCAACACAACAGGCATATGCACAGCTTCAAGAGGACGACACAACTGTGCTTGAAAGGGTGTCACCCAGAACTGCCAAAAACCAGGAACTAAGGAGGAGCAGTGAGAAGACTGAAGAGAGACAGTAAGGCCTCTTAAATTTACTGCTATGCCTTCTGAATAGATACAGGGCATAAAAGATGCCAAGAACAGATTCAGCAGTTTAAAAAAATGTTTCACAGATTATCTGGATAACCTTCTGATGGTACTTATATAATACATACCTTGGGGTTAATTAAAAAAAGAGCTTTTAGAGCTCTGTTTTTGCTTAGAAGCAGCTCTAGAAACAGTTGTTTCTCACTCCATTTATCTCCAACAGCTTTATAGGAGCTGCAGTGGAAGTTCCCAAGAAACTGGACCTCTATTAAAGGCCCTCCACACAGATTTTTTTTTAAATCAAGTAAACATTTGGTTAATACAGGAATAACCATGTGCCTTTACTAGTCATGATATAAATCCCTAGTCTAAATAAGCTTGCGTATTCTGCCAGCTGTAATCATTGCAGAAACTTAACACAGCTTTTGGACAGATAACAGATCAGAAATCTAATCTGTCATCCCCACACCAAATGAAACATATTAATTGACCTTCCCTCAAGCTCAGACTGTCTTGGCCATAGATTTAGATACTAGATCATCTTGAGCAGCAATAAAACAATATGGAAAGACACTGTGGAATACACAGTAGACAAGATATTATGAACAATTAAAAGGGATTATACACTTCTACAGAAATACATGCATTAGTGTGAGAAAGCTGCTGAAGAGGCGGGGGAATTACTTAACATATTTACCAAAAAACCCCAGTAGTTGGAGAATACTTTATACAGGTCAGAAATTTACAAAGATTTAATACTTTTATATTTAAAGAGTAAAAATAAGAATCTGATCTTTATAAACTATTCTGTGGGTTTTCAGGTTTGTTTGATCATTTTTTCTTCAACAAAGGAGCCTGACAGCATTTCAGGGCTCTGTTGTTAGCACTGTTTAGCTGGAATGACTTGACCAGCTTTCTGAGCTTTGACACTTAGGAAAAAACCCACAACCAAAACATTATAGGGCATTTAAACAGTGTTGGAAGGCTCTTCTGGATGTTATTTTTGATGGGAAAAGTAGAGGTAAAGAGTACACTAGCAAGTTCTTGCAGTCCCTGCTCTCTGGAAAAGTCTTTTTTAACTGATGGACTGGAAGTGGTCTATCCACCACTAAAGTCTATCTACCAAACCAGTGTGTAGTGTGTAGCTGCTATACTTCACAGTATATTCAGGACTGTTTTTCTACATCTCCTTCAAAATACTTTCAAAAACATATTAAGTCTGCTGACAGAGATGGTTCCAGTGTGTAGCATCTAGGTCACCATTTCAAGTGTCCCCAGGCTGACAGAAGGCCAAAACTATCAATCTGTTACTCTGTGATATGATAATGACCATTCGCACTTCACAGATACAACATGTCTAAACTGGGCCTGTCCTTTCTATCTCCTTCCATTCCTTCTATCGCCTTTCTGTATGCTTTTCTGTCTTTCTGCTCCCTTAGGTGTTCAATTTCTTTCTAGTCCCTGCATTGTGTATCATTCTCTTCTACTCCCTGTCATTCCCATCTATTCAGAACTATTCCTCATAATTTCTTTCTATTCCTAGCTATTCCTTACTATACCCCCTTCTATTCTGCATCTATTCCCTGCAATTTCCTATTATTCCATCTGTTCCCCATCATTTCTACTCCCTAATTTCCCCCATCATTCCCATCTATTCCCAGTATATTCCCTATCATTCTCTATTTCCCATTATTTCCTTCTCTTCCCACGTATTCTCCACCATTGCCTTCCATCTGTAGCAAGAATGTGCACATGGGCTGTATAGTTATCATTAGCCAGTGAACTTTTAACTGTGTTATTTTGGTGCATCCCTTGCAGCCAAGGACGCCCCTGTTTTGCATAACTGGTCACCAGATGGTCTGGCAGGGTTCATATGCTTGGAGATGGCGTCCAAGAGAAGCTGCTCCAACAAAACAGTTCAAACAGTCCATCATAACTTTTTTTAAGAACAAAAGCTTTCCATTAATTTTAAATAACCATTTTCTTCAATGTCAGTTTTCTTTTTTCTTTTTTTTTTTTTTGTTCATGTAAACAAAGGTGAGGAACTGGAACTCCAGAAAACAGGAAGAGTTTTGAAGAGGAAGATATGGATGGCAGCTGTTAACAGTCACAATTCAGCAGTGAAGACTCAACACCTCACTCACCCAAGCTCTAACTACTGAGTTGCTCAGATGTTCAAAAGCAAAAGGGAAGGACAATGCCATTTAAGCAGTAAGTGCTTCTGCCAGGCTCTATCTTTAGAAGCTCAGTCTTTCATTTTGGTTTCAAGAAAATAAATAGCATGACTTGAAATACACACATCAAGGATTCTTTCATCTGTCAGTAGTTCCAGAATGGATTAACCATTGAAAACAATTTGACTAAGGAACACCTTGTGAGCAAAGACATTTTCACTGGAAGGTATGTATATATTGATTTCATTAGTCAAACAAGCTCAAATGCCTCATTGGTCTAGGAGTTTTATCAGATATCTGATCCTTTCATATTTTAGGAAAATTCCTAATCTTTTCTCAAGTCAAATCTTTTAACATAAATAAGCAATATATTGCCATTAAAGTGGTAAAATCTCTGCTGTCTGTGGGTTGGGCTATAATTTATCAGATCTGACCTGTGCCCTTCAGCTTTATTTGCTGCTTCTGCAGCATCTATCAAGGCACATTCTGCTCCGAACATGTTTTTTTATTATCACTTCATTATTCTTCTCTATCACTTTGAGGATGATGCAAAAATTAAGCTGACTGGAGTGGCTGCTACTTTGTCTCCATTCCAGTGTCCTGCTTTGACTGGCCCATGATGGTTGCTTAGAGAAGTCAGCATGCCTGTCAGGGTGCAGGACAGTCAGCAACACACTGTGTGCTTAAAGACAGAGTCTGACTGAACTCAAGCTGGTTGGTTACCCTTCTGTGGCATGCACCGTGCCGTTTTCCCAGAAGCCTCTACCATTCCCCCAGATCATTTTTATTGTTTTCTAGTGGTTCCGATTCACAGTCTTCAGGACTTCCCTTTCTAAGTCTGTTCCCATTTCCATCCCAAACATATGAAAAAATAGTAGTAAAAACAGAGTGTTCTGTATACACGTGTTGCAGTTCTCATACATCAAATGCTGTAAAAGCAGAAGTGTGTAAGTGGGTGAAAGGTAGCTTCCAGAAAAGAGTGAAACTCAAAAGCTTTAATTACATGCAGGAGTGTAACAAAACTTTATGAAAGGAACAGGAAGAAGAAAAAGCACTTGATTAAGGTGCAAGGGAAATCTCCCGTTATTAAGAACAGTTTCATTTATTCCCATATGATCTGGGAAGTACACCACTGATATCTTATCTTGGGAAAACCGCTAGAAGATGTTTAGAACCCATACTGATAAGCATGTATGCTTCATATAAATCATCTCCAGTTGGACAGGCCTCACTCCCTTCACAGGTTTTACAAGTACCCAGATTTAAAAGACCCATCCTGGACCGACTTTTTAGTGGCTGGACAGCCACTAAAAGACAGATCAGCCTCAGAATGGCAGCAGTTCCTTATTTATCTTCACATTTCAGATTCCTCATTGTGGCTCATATGCGAGCATCTCATATGGTGACAGCACTTTAATTTCTTGTATAAATCCACTATGCCAGTCTTCTACTGCTGTGTAGTGTGTGCATGTGTATAACGTGTATAATGTCCTTTTTTTTGTCAATGACAAATGCTGCAGTTTACCTGAACCACAGTAGGGTGGTATCAATGATTCAATGCACAAAGGTCAGAAATCTCGTAGATTTCTATTCTAATATGCAGATAGAGGTAAAGTTTGTACTGAAAGCCCCGTTCCTCCTAGCTTGTTAGATGTATTGAGGTTCTTCAGCTTGGAAAGTTGTATATTTATGATTTCAGTAATGAACATTAGTCTTCAGGAGCATCTTCCTTTTGTTCTGTGCTCACCTGAAAGATTCTTCTCTCTTGAAACTGACTGTAATGACACATTAGTAGCTCTCTTAAAGCTGATGGTTTTACAGACACAGCTATTCAAGGGAATAACTGAATTTTTTTTGTTTAAATTGTAACCAAAACACATTTTACTGAGCCATTACAAGGAAGACATTCCAGCTCAGTAAAACATGCACAAACAACTGTACACACATACTAGTGACTGTCAGACCTACCCAGCAATCCCGAACACTCATGCCTATGCCGCTCCTTCCAGGATTTCCTTCTGCAAGCTTCACTGCAAGTGAAGATTTCATGGCAATGAATGCAAGATGTCAGCTGAACACCAACAGAACGTCCGCACTGATAGCAGTATTTAAAAAACGGTGTCCTAGAACAAAGGCAGTTATAAAAAAAAAGCACAATATTGTTTGTTTGAAGTTTTTTCTTAGTCTGACAACGTTTGTTCATCACAGTAAAATTATATCAAAATGGCTCACAATATAGAAATATAAATGTCGTAATATTCACGGATAAAGAAACAGGAGACCCTGCAGCTTATCCTAGGAGTATTTGGGGACCGGGCTGCACACCAGCCCCTAGAAAAGTCAAACGTCCTAGTGAGGAACACTCCCAAGCCTTTACCAAATCAACATCTGCATCCTAGTGCATGGTGTGCTTCAGTTTGCTCGTAACAACCGAGTCTGGAGGTATTCACTTTCAAACTGGCAGGCAGGGCAGACAATATGCGGCCAGAAATAAAGCCAAGCAGGCAGACTTAAAAAAACTGACAGAACCTACTGGAATATTGCAGAGGCAAACAGGGCTACAGCCAGGTCCCTGCAACACAGCAAAGCTGGAAGAAGCAGCAAAGAGTGCTTAGGCAAAGATTTTCAGTGGGACTGGGAAGTAGAATGTTACTAAGTGCAAATTGGCCTATGTACCTATATCCTTTTCAGAGCATTTAAGAATCCCTTACAGCACCGATTTCCCTAATGTGGTCTGAGCCAAATTGTTCTGCACTTATGAAATTTGACCACAACATAAAGCCAAAGGTGATTTCATGCAATAGATTCATTCATGTGTTAGTATAATTTTAAAGAGCTAAGAGGCATCAGAGGCAACACTGGATGCATTACACTTAACACCAAATCAGATTTTGTAGCATTCTAGTCATGTGACATGGATTCCATTAAATGCCTTGCTAAGGGAGGTAGCAGGCAATGACCCAGACAACTCCTGTCAGTATCCAGTCAAAGCACAGCCACAGTCCAACAGAGGTCTTTACAAAAACAATTCATCCAACTTGAATTGGAAACTGCAGCAACTTTTCTGCAGAGTCCCCAGAAGAGAAAAAGACCAAGGATCAGTTCCCTGAGAGTAACAAATGTTCTATGAGAGGATAGCTACAGTGTGGGCACAGTGGTAGTCAGCAGAGGATAAGCCACAGCTAAATAGGAACAATGATATCAAGGAACTCCAGTTACTGTACAGATAAGCTGGTAAATTGTTCCCATCCTTCCATGGAGCCAAGAACAGAGGGTGGCAAACAAGGAGCTTGGGTAGAATCAGGCCTTTGCAGGGAAAGAGTTTCAGGAGAGAGTGGCAGGATCCCTGAAATAATAAGTTGTCTACCAGTTGCTGTCTCCTTTGGCTGTAAATTTAAAGGCCTGTCCAATTACAAATCATAACCTTGCATATTTGCCTAGGGCTGTATGTTGAGAACATGATACAAGTCTTGCACTTGGAAGTTTATGCGAAATTCCCATTCTTGGGCTATAGTGACCAGACAGGCAGCTGTTGAAACTAATTGAGAAAACAAAACTTGCACAATTCTGGCAAAGGAAATGGCTAGCAATTTTCACTGAGATCTCATCTCTGCCTGCAAGTCATCCCTAACATCTATTTGTAAAACGTTTGTGTGCTGCTTTAACCTTCCAGATTTCATTTTAGTTCTTGGTTTACATTCTTCCGGCTATTTCTGCATCTTATGCTACTGTTGATCCATTTTGGTTCAGCAGAAATACTACCTCACAACTTATGCCCGCGAAAAGTGCCTCAGTTCCTGACCATGATTCAAATTCTCACTTGATTCAAATACTGAGACAAAGTTCAGGATGATGAGAGTGCCTTGCTCAGAAGAAACTGATGACAGAGTACAGTATCCTTGAGCCAACTATTTCCTCCGTAACTCAAACCGCTGAGAATGCTACAATTCCAAGACTAATGTTCAAACTCTAGAAGTCTTTCCTGATTTAGAGACCAGAAATGCAAGCCACAAAACTTGTCTGTGTCCATTTCTTAGTATTTGTAAGCTACCCTAAGCCACTGATGTCATGAATTAGCTTAAGATACCAGGCCACACTGCTTATCACGAGAAGACTGAATATTATGCAGACTCTCCTGGCAGAGTCTGAAGCTGAAAAGGAATGATGTGATCAGAACAGAGGAAGAAGCTGTCTGTAGCTGACAAGACTGGACACACTAAAGAGGAAACAATTAGAAAAGAAAAAACATGGTAGGGTGACATTAAGCCTGGTGAGGAAAAAACAGGACATAATATTTTTGGCTAAGAACAGTCAACACTTGCATGCAGTGTCTTCCACCTACCTCACTTCTTTCGCATGATGGCTCCCCGATTTCTTCTTTGAAGCAGATGTACGAATATTTGAATCCACTACACCAACATAAAGAAGGGGGGAAAAAAAATCAGCATTCCTACTTAGGATCTGAGAATTAGAATACTAGTCACAAGACACCTTTCCTTAAAACTCTGCTTAGCCACAGGACAGTTGTTGATCAACTGGGCAAACATAATCAATATGATGATGTGTATCAGACACACTAAAACAACATCCTTCTTGAAAGTAAGATTATGAAAAATGTGAGACATAATAGTTCTAGGTAACATTGCCTTCTACTCCTCATTTGGATATTTTTCACAGTGAATATATGAAACATTTTTCAGATTATAGTGGTATTGGGAGATCTAGAGTCTAAGCCTGGCTTCACCACGTATTTGAGCACTACTCAGGAAGTCATTCAAATGACCTTAATTTACATATTTATTGTCACCACTCTAGGAGTAGAAGAGCATTAATACAGTGGGAATCCCAGGAAAGGACCTGGGAGCAAGTTACCACGGGGAATGGACATATGCTAGCTGTCCACAGTCACCATTGAATGCACACTGCTACCTGCACCAAATACAAAGCAATTCAAAGGTCCATCTGTGAAAGAGGAACAAGCTCACTCAATTACTCCATAACACGTGGTAACAGATCTTGTATAGGAATTCACGAGGAAGCAGTGCATAGGCACTAAGCCTATATTCAAAATTTCCTTCACAGTGACTTGTTCATTCTCTTTAACGTTTGTAGAACCCCTACATCTCCTCACTGCTTATGTAGGACTGGTTTTGAGAAAGAGCTATCCTTTCAGACAACAATACTGGAACTAATAACAGTAAATTTCCTCTCCACACCAGGCAGTGCCACCCTTAAGCTTGAACTAACATTTCTTGGATCTTCGCAGCTCTTCCTGATTCCATTCTTTCTCTTTCAGGATGACACGCTCACGGAGCTTCCCAGTAATGTGTTCCATCAGTGATTGGCGTTTTTGAAAAATCTCCCGCTCAGATGCTGTCAGTACATGGTATGGTGTGTGAGCAATTCTCCTATCCTGCAACACACCAGGAGTTAATACGCTAATGTATGGGAGAACAAATCTAACAAGTAAGTGTTTCAAGTCAAACCAGTCTAAAAGCACAGTATCATCCCTGCTTAATCCTGGCACAGGAGATGTCCATATTAAACAGTCTAGTTGTTCCGATTATCTGTTCAGTGAGTGCTCAACAAGTTAACTAAAACAATTTTTCTTCAAGGGAGAAGCTGCCGTCATTTTGCAGGGCTCTCCTCCTCTCCCAGCACTTCTGGCAACACAGGAAAGCTTCCTGAAAATGGAAAGACTGCTAGAGGGCACTGTTTGGCCACTATTAAGTTTCTCTGTTTCCCACACTGCTCCCTATTAGTGCCAGCAAGGAGCATATTAAACCCAAGATGCAAAAGCCTAAGGCAGACCAGAGCAAGACAGGAAAGAAGTAAGATACCTGGAGTATGCTGACCAAGGCTGGCCAGTGATTACAACTGCTAATTGTTTAAATTGCATTTCCTATTTGAGGATCAGTTGCGATTGCAAGCCAAAGAATAACAATTTTACTATCTACACGGAACACTGCAGCGGGATGCAGAAAACCACATTAGCTCCAAGTAGGCTGCTCTGCCAGTGAGATGCAGTGATGGATCCCACAGTCACAGGACTGTAGTAGCAATGAGCTGTACCCCACCTTAGGAATGGAGGTACCATGTTGCACTTTCTCAAGTAGCTTGAATGTGGCTGCTCTACTGCAAGGTGCCCAAGACTCACCATTACTTTTGTTCTTTTCAGAACATCTACTGTTTATGTCCCAGAGGCAAGCAATCTGCAGTATAACTTGGCTTTCCTTCCCATCCCTGCAGTTTCCTAGTTTAATATATTAAGTAATTCTCTATCTATTTTTTGCATTATTCAACAAATGATTCTCTCAAGAACCAAACCACTTAATCTCTGACGCTGCTAAGAAACAAAGATTCTTTGTCATGTAAACTTTCTTATTCACAATAAAGCTACCAAAAAAAGTTACTTATATGACCCAAAGGCAGATTCATTTCTAATTAGAAACTGTTACAGCATCGCAGACCATTTCAAAATTTTTTTTAAACAAATACATCCCCCGCCCCCCCCCCAAAAAAAAAACTGGGCAGAAAATTCTTAGTTATACTTCATAGGAAGATTCTTTTTATAAGGGGTTAAATAATGATTAAGGATGACTTTAATAAGTGGTTAACCCTTTATTTTGAAGTTTGACTGATCAGTAATTTATTATCATAGCTTATAACATACCTAAATTTATTATCTACTATACATATATATATCTCATAACAGCTTTTCCTGTTTTGATTGTAGCCTCATGGAAACGCACGTTACTTCCGTTTTTAATGGCTGGATGTAGAATTACAGCTAACTCTTTACAAACCAATTATGAACAGAATCTTACTATAAAATGTGACAACAAGGATTGCCTTCACAGGCAAAACTACTAGAGGTATTCAGTCTTCGGGTGGTTATAAGTTTGGCAGCAAATGAAATGAGTCTCAAGACAAATGAAGGGAAAAGTAAATTTTCAGTGAAAGCTTCTGAAGAAGGCCCTAGACAAATCCTAAGGACACAAAAGGCTGTTTGTTCTGATGAATGCAAAGAACACGGTATCTTCAGTTACGGGAACTGAAGTCATACCTGAAAATATTCAAAATAGGCATAGTCGACAGCTGTTCCCACTGCTTTTTGCTGTCCTTCCCTAAGAGTAACTGGTGCAAGGATATCCGCGCCAGCTTCAAGCAGCTTATCAACCTGAAAAAAGAAAGCAAAACATTTGACATCCAGCTTTCTAACTATACTGTGTCCATGCCACAGTTAGAGACAGGGCTGAATATCAGAGCTTAACCTCGATTTGTGTGGCTACTCTGTGTACCAAATTGTGCATTTCTTCTGCCACTGGAGAGCCGTTGATGGACTGTTAAATCTACATGTGTTTTGTAAATAAAACCTCCTTGGAGGCATTTGCTATTTGTTTCTGGATATCTCACAACCTAATCTTGCAGCAACAGATGAAGCACGGACAACTAGTGACGCGGGGTAGAACAGAACCCGGCTGGAGAAATCACCTCCTCTCCTAGTGCTCCTCAACTGCAGTTTTCCTCCCCTCCATTCTCAATGAGGTCAGCTCTGTGCTTTATGGGACGAGGGAAAAATGTCCAGTTTTCACAAGGCCAAATGCTTCCATTGAGCTCATCATAGGTGAGAAAGTGCACTTTATCAACTACTTTATATAGCACAATCAAATGCAATGCATCTTTCTTCATGTGGATGCCAGCTGTGTTTACAAACAAGGTAACAGTCAGATCTGACAGGGCCATGGGCAACCCCCCATCTGCTTTAAATGCAGTGTTTCCTCTTCTACACAAGGAGGTTGCCATCACCTTCACTCAAACATGAAAACGAATTTCCTTACAAAACCTCTATTCCTTAGGAGACAAACAAATAGCATTGGGAAGAGACACAAATGAATTGTTCTGCAAAAAAAAAAAAAAAAAAAAAATCAGCTTGCCCATTAAAGAGAAATGGAACTCAACACACCTGATAAAAATTACTGCTTTTCCTGAAGTTAAAAACAACAAAAAAAACCCCACATTTCTCTCACCAAAGCAATCCTCTGTGCTTTTGTTCTCTTCTGTTCATATGTGGTACTGACAGCTGTACAGAGGGCACTTCTTACTGCTCTGCTTAATGGCAGATTTGGATCAGCCCCATGTTTGAGGAGTTCGACCACTGCCTGCAAATGCAACAGATAATTGCTGGAGATGCATTTTGACAGTTCCACAGCAGAAAAGCGATACCCCAGCCAGACCAAGATGCTATAGGGTAGGTTTCATAAAATATACTAAAACCACCTATGTTTTACCATAAAGATAAGGATTAGAGAGGTTGAACATTTATGGTCTATTAGATCATCACTCCATTGAATGTTAGCCTCTGAGAGGGGCAGGAGAAGCAGTAGAATGTGTTGGATATGGGACTTTCCATTCCGTGGGAAGTCCTGAAATTTCATCTTTTCTGTACAAACAAATCAAAGATGCAGTAAACTCCTTTTTCCAGAAAAATACCTAAATTGTCTTTTAAAAGAAACAAAGATAACATAAGGAAAAATGTTCTGGTTCAAACATTTGATACAGAATCTATTTTCTACTGTATTTGGCTGCATCCATTTCTACTGTATCTACTTCCGCAGTCCATCCTGTAGCTCCCTATTATATTGTATCCAGATGACTGATAACTTTCTACTGAAATAAATATAGCTAGAAAGTAACAATACACAGTAGATCTTTTCCATTATGATCTACCATTAATCCTAACACACAGTATAAAACTTGCAGTGACAGAACAAGAGGTAAAATTTTGATTTCATCAGTAACACTGAAAGTGGCTTCCCCTTGCTTTGTTCACATCTGCATTTCCAAGACAATGCCTGACTGAATTATTAGCGTGCTTTTACACAGGAGAAAGTAACCCGAGAAACAGAAATTAGACCCAAACCCTGCCCCTATCAGCTTATTACCTGAACCACTAGGCTACACAGTCACGCTTGCTCCCTTCCAATTGTTCTTCCCCTGGCCTTGTGCTGGCTGGTTGCCTGCACAACGGCTGAGCTTAGTGGGCAGCCTGGGTGCAACTCTTACCCCCTCACTCTCCTCCCTTGTTTTCCACAAAGAAGATGAACCAGGAGCCTGGAGCTGTATTCCAAGAGGAGCAGAGCACTGCAGACACACCACTTTGTCACCATTACCTGTTTTGCTGGTACACTTTCTCTCGCAGCATGCTGGCTGCTGTGGACCCACTCTTAAGGGCCTTGTCTGAGCAGAAGGGAGGCCATTCCCTGCTCAGGGAAGGTAGGTGCTGACTTCACATATTGCACTCTACTGTGTGAGCTGTAAGCCTCCTCTGTGGAGTGCTGAGCCCCGTAATGCCCAGATCCTTTCCAAGTGTGATCACTGATCTTTTCCTAGAAAAGCATACTCCTTACCCTCAAAGAGCTACATTTTTTTTCTTATATCCAGAAGCAAAGTGTTTTAACATTTGGCTGGGATGATTTGAGTGGGGAGGTAGCCTGTAAGAGAACTGCATGTTCTTGTGATTCATAAAAATGGATACTCTTCTCTGAATGCTATACCCTTCTGAATCTTACCAAATATTTCTAGCTATCACTGTCATACTACACGGCTCCTCTAGTTCAGCTCATGCAACATCCACAGGTTTGAAGGAAAAGCAAATTTAGTACTTTCACTGGGAATGAATTATGGCAAACATAACTAGTTACCCAAGTCTGCCTGTCATCAGAGAAGGCAGAGACAAATGGAGGAGTACAACACGCGTAAAGAGGAACTCAAAGATGCTCACCAAATCATTCCCACTGGCGATTGCTAAGGAAAGTGGTGAATGGCCACTCCACAGTGTGTTTGGATTTGCCTTATGCATTAAAAGGAGGCGGATAACATCTCTGGCATGCTGTGTAGGCAGGTGCAGAAAAAGGTGGAATTAGATCATAATAATGTGAACTTTTAAATATAATATATATGTAACAATAATGAACAAAATGAGCAGCATAAAACACGTCCAAGCCTTTCACCTAAGCTATGATCCTATAGCAAAAATATACCTCCATTTTCTCATGGCTAAGAACCCCAAGCATGGTAGTGTTATGCATAAACCTCTTCATCAGATTACCAAATCTCATTAACCCTGCTGCCAAAGGGTATATGTAAGCTTGCCTCTGAAGAAGTACATCTCCTCTCTCAAAAACCTCTCCTTCCTCCAAGTGCACACCTCGTAAATCTGCTAGAAGAATGTTACTACGGTAAAAACCCAAATGCTCAAAGGTTAGCACATGAGAAAACTCAGACTGTCCAGCTTCAAATTGGCCTCGTGAATAGTAAAACTTAATGGCCAAGTCACTAATGGAAACTTAAGCAGAGGAATTTCCTGTGTTAAACAGAATTCTAAAGACTTAAGAAATATTTTTTTCTCAAGTGCTAATGGGTTTTTAATCAGTACAACACTAATAATTCACAAGGTAAGGAGTTTATCCTGGGAATTCAATCAGCTCCTTACAGAGGGATGAAAAGTATTCATTCCCCAGATATGTCATTTGGGGAGTTTAGCTTATAAGTACTCTCTATGAGCAGAACCTCGGATGCCATGCTCTTACCTCACAGTTATCCTCTCTTTCGCATGCAATATGCAATGCACTCCTTCCACCTTCTTCTGGAACAGGACCAAAATAGGAGGAGAAGTACCCTTTTGGTGGTCCTGTTTCATTCTTCAGGTGCACAGTGACACCACGGGACAACTGGGTTTCTCTGGTTTGAGGCAGAGGAACCTAAGTGAAATTATGTGAACATTTGTAACATAGCTCAGAGACAAACAGAAGAAAATAAACTGCTTGGTCACCCATTGCTCTGGATGTCAATCATGGACGAGACTTGTTCAGCCTCACCAAAACAATGGCCACCCTTTTTCTACTTCCTTCTTTACATTCAGATTCCATCTGCCTAAATCATCTTCAGCACTGCACATTAAGAAATTTGATTCCACTGGAGGAATCCAGGGAAGGAAAATTTTACAGACAGAATTTAATAACTTTTACTGGGCCAAATGATACAGTGAGGGGTGGGAAGAAAGAAGCAAGCTATCAGGCAAAAAGGGTCTTCACTCAAGTTCATTCACATGTCATTCATTTAAGGTGCATGAATATAGGCTTACCAGACCAATATAAAAAAATAAAAAATGGTATGTCAGAAAGTAATATAGCCTGCACTGCATCTGGGCATTTTATAACTGCATACTGTTTGCAAATAGGTACCAAGTCATCCTGATTGCTACTAAAGGAGAAAGTACTGCAATACAAACTGAAGAAGCTATCTAAACCTCCCTGGACTGCAAACAGACATTCACCTTAGCCACTGTCTTGACAAGACAAATCTTATCTTTCCTGTTACACAAGCCAACTCATTTTTCAAGTGACTAGGACCTGATGGGATGTCAGGGAGCCCATCAATGTCATTGCAAGGTCACTCAATTATCTTTGAAATGTCATGGCAACCAGGTGAGGTTCCTGAGGACTGGAAGAAAGCAAATGTCACTCCTATATTCGGGAAGGGCAAGAAGGAGGATCTGCAGAAAGCAAATGTCACTCCTATATTCGGGAAGGGCAAGAAGGAGGATCTGCAGAATTACAAGTACGTCAGCCTCATTTCAATCCCTGGGAAGGTGATGAAGCACATCCTCTGAGAAGCCATTTCCAAAAATACTAAGGAAAAGAAAGTGAATGGGAGTCGTCAGCTTGGATTTACAAAGGGGAAATCGAGCCTGAACAACTTGATAGCCTTCTACAAGGAGATGACCAGTTTGGTGAAAGATGGGAGAGCAGTGGATGTCATTTACCTTGATGTCAGTAAGGCTGTCAAAACTTTTTCCCACAACGTCTGCATAGACAAGCTCCTAAAGTATGGCTTACATAAATGGACAGTGAGGACTGAAAACTAGCTGAACTACCGGATTCAAAGGGTTATGATCAGTGGCATGAAGTTCAGCTGAGGGCCAGTCACCAGTGATGCACCTACAGGGGTCAATACAAGGACAATACTGGTTAAGTTGTTTACTACTGTTTACTAATTGACCTGGATGAAGGGATAGAGTGCACCCTCAGCAAGTTTGCTGATGATCCCAAACTGGGAGGAGTGGCTGATACACCAGAGGGCTGCACTGCCATTCAGAGGGACCTCGAGAGACTGGACAGATGGGCAGAGGGGAACCTCATGAAGTTCAGCAAAGGGAAGTGCAGAGTCCTGCCCCTGGGGAGGAATAACCCCAGGCACTAGTATATGCTGGGGGCTGACCTACTGGAAAGTAGCTCTGCAGAAAAGGACCTGGGGGTCCTGGTGGACAAGCTGAACATGACCAGTAACGTGCCTTTGCAGCAAAGCAGGCCAACAGCATCGTGGGCAGCATTAGAAAGAGCGTTGCCAGCAGGTCAATGGAGGTGATCCTTCCCCTCTGTTCAGCCCAGGTCAGACCACATCTGTGTGTCTAGTTCTGGACTCCCCTGGAGCAAGTCCAGCAAAGGACCACAAAGAGGATTAAGGAACTGGAGCATCTCTCGTGCAAGGAGAGGCTGAGAGATCTGGGATTGTTTAGCTCTGAGAAGGCCCAGGGGGATCTTATCAATGTGTATAAATACCTGATGGGAGGGAGTAAACAAGCTGGAGCCTTACTCTTCTCAGTGGCACCCAGTGGCAGGACAAGAAGCAATGGGCAGGAATTGAAAGACAGGAAATTCCACTTAAACATAATAAAAATCTTTTTTCCCTTTGAGGGTGATCAAACACGGGAAGAGGTTGCCCAGAGATGCCATGGAGTCTCCATTCCTGGAGATATTCAAAGCCCAACTGGACAAGGTCCTGAGCAACTTGCTCTCATTGACCCTCCTTTGAGCTGGGGTTTTGGACCAGACGATCTTCAGAGGTCCCTTCCAAACTCTCAACTGTTTTGTAATTCTGTGAAATGATTTAAGTACTATAACGTAAAGTAATTCCTCAGCTAACAAATGCCAAAAAGAGCACTTTTCGCTGGTATAACTCCATCACAAGTAGACAATTATCATAAAAAATGGCAACCCTAACCAAAAAGTTCTGTACTACCAAAAAAGTTTACTGCAGAGCTATCTTTCTGTAACTCTGGGGGCACAGTGAATGCTGCAGGAATCCAGCAGAAAGAGTCTGTGTTCAAGGAAAACAAAACAAAACAAAAACAAGTAGGCAGGCTCCATGGAGATGAAACAAGCAGGTCCCATCATGTGTCTGTTTCTGACAGTGGTCCTATGTTCACTGCTCTCATTATACCTTCAGGCATTTATACTAGACTGCCCACAAGAGACTTTTAACCTCTGCCTTAAACGAGGCATGACAGCAAAAATGTTCTGGGGCATCAAAACACATGGATGTGTTTACTGTAACCCAATAATACAAACCTTCAGTGGCTTTTTTTTTTTTTTTTAAAGGACCATAGTTATTCCAATAGGATGCAAAAATTTCACGGAAATCAAGCAGGCAGGAAGCTCAACTCCCTGCTTATGTATTGTGCAGCCTTCAAGAGCTGCAAGAAGCTGAGCTCACAAAGCAACATACCTGGTCTGGACCATATACCTCATTTCCATCTTCTGCCCTTGCATCAAGATCTGGTGCAGAATGCAGGAGGTACTGTGTTATCTGGACTCCTTCCTCCCCAGGAATAGATACAGCTATGTGGAGAGGGGTTAGACCCCCAAACTGAAAAAAGAAACATAGCATTAAGACTCCTGTTTATCGCAACTTAAAACAGTACCAAATATTTTCAACAGAATAATCCCAGCTTCTTCTTCCCACATACTGTGTCTCACTTTCAGCCACCATGAACCTACAAACTGAGTTACGGGACAGTGGAAAGCTCAAGGTACCAGATACACAACGTACCAAAATCACAACAGCTGTTACCAACTTGAGGAGCAGCTTCACAAGCATTCCCCAGTCATGCATGGGCTTGGCAACAAGAAAACATAATGAGGAAGGAAAACTCAGGGAATAAGGAGCTTTGAGTTCTTTCTATAAAATAGTTCTTTGAACAGGATAATCACTTTAAACAGCTTTTTGTCCGTTCTAAACCTGGTTCTTACTTGCAGATTTTACAGCAGGACACAGAAGCTGCTGCACTCATCTAGAATCCTACATCATTATCAATTATAATGCAATAAAACCTTGGATGGAAGCCGCACATCAGTCCTGGCTCCCCTTTCTAAGAGGAGTTTCACTGCTTCTGCATCTGCAGCTTTAACGGCAAGGAAGAGAAGGGGTGCTGGTATCCAGCATGCATTGGGATCTGCACCTCGGTGAAGCAGCAGCTGGATTGTTGCCCATCTCTTCTGCTGTCTAAAGTTGACATGGAAAATACCAGAATCACTCATTAGCATCTTGCAAAAAACCTCTAAATGATGGTGAACTAAGATGACTCCCAGGTGCAGACATTAAAAATGGCATTTGGCAGAGACAAGACTTCATTCTTTAGAGCAGTGTCACAACAACTGCCGTGCTCCACCCAGGCAACAATATTATTACCTGAAGAGGACATCTCACCCCTCCAAACTAAAAAGGCAGCACTT
Organism: Dromaius novaehollandiae; assembly: GCF_036370855.1. Taxonomy (NCBI): domain Eukaryota; kingdom Metazoa; phylum Chordata; class Aves; order Casuariiformes; family Dromaiidae; genus Dromaius; species Dromaius novaehollandiae. The sequence continues at coordinate 1,255,108 of NC_088117.1, forward strand.
AAAAGCAGTTCCTTCGGGTTGCATGGGAATGGATAGGCAAAGTAAGGTTCCCTGCATCTCCACTATTCACTCATGTGTCACTTCTAAACGTTTAGTGTGAGACTTGTTTAATGACAGAAACAGACTGACTCCTCCTTCCTGTCATCTAAGACTGTTTGGAAGGTTCTTTCCTCTATCATACTTCATTCATCCATCCCAAGAAAACAGAGATACTTTTTCTGTGTTTCCCTTAACCAAAGCTGGAACAAGAGCTATGCTGGACTAGGACAGTGTATTTCAGCAGGCTGATGATTCCATCTGTATTTCCATGGAGGCAAAATACACATGCACACCCCTAAAAAAGAAACCTAACACCATCAAAAAAAGCAAACAGTCCTTGGATATCACCCAGAAACTCTACCACATAGTGATCTGGGCAGAGGCTCCTCTTTTCTCACATGGCATTAACTCATTTTTACTCACAAGCCCTACATTCAGTGCATCTTTATATTCCAATGAAAAACATGCAACGCACACACAATATTCATGAGAGAAGCAAGGGAGGTGGCAAGATGTGCCACAAAAGCCAAATGCAAGGGATGAAGGGCAAGAAGGCCAACAGGGAATTTTCATTGTGGGAATTCTAAGACGTCAAAGTGACCTACGCTGGCATAAAACCCAAGACAAAAATTTCATCATCTTTGGGGACTGCTCTGGAGGCAAAACAAAAGGCAAGATGTGGCCCTTTGGGGGATCCATAAAAGCAAGACAAAAAGACTACATTTCAGGCCACGCGGCTAAACAGACACCTGTAGAAAACAACCAGCACGGTCAAATGTAGTCAAAACTTCAAAGAGTAAGCTGAATATATTCTTATCTTTCCTCATATCCACACTACACTGCAGGTGTGCATAGCAGACTGTGACAAGCTGCAAAGTATGCAATCAGGAAAGCTTGTCTTGTTCAAGCATGAGGTCCTTAGCTTGAACTACACTTTCCAGCTTCACTCTTCACACTCTGCCAACCTGAATTATAACAGAGCATATAAACGAGTGGCTTCTACTGATATGAACACAAGATTTCTATAGTTAAGCAAACAAAATTATACTGACATCTGACTAGCTTTTCCTGCAATAGCTGCACCCTTCTGTGAAATATGTGAAATACTAATTGTTGCCTTCTATGTTCAAAGAGACTTAGGAGACTCTGTCTCCCATTCATAGGGCATAAGTGAGACTTACTCTGAGATTACGCCTTCAGACACATTAGCTGTTTCTGACGGTTCTGATTGTTCATTCTGCTTGAAGATTAAAAAAATAAAAGAAAGTAGTTACAAAAATGAAAAACCACACTTTCAATGGGTGAGTCAGCATATTCAGTCATCAGAACAATAATACAAGTAATAACAGTAATACAAGAGCATGTAATAATAATGGAATTCAGTTAACAACAGATAGGGAAATCATTTAGAAGTAATTTGTAACTAAGTTTTTTTTTAAATAAACCAAATAACTGAACATTTTCTTGCTCAATTTCCTTTGTGAGTAAAACATGCTTACAAGACTCTTACAGATTTTCAACCTGCATTATTTTGCACGAGAATGTAGAACTAGGACCTCCAAGACCACTGTTTCCAAATCTTCTGGATTCGTATTCAACTCAGAGGAAAAGAGAAAGCAAAGCACATTTTCCTTTCTGAATCTTAGAGACCGTGACAGAAACAAATCCTGTTTATTCCTAATTTCCTTTTCTCACTCCAAAATGAGAAGTAATAGTTTCACACTGATTTTCTGTGAATCTCTGAGCATCTGCTTTGTATACATCTCTCTCTCTCTCTTTCTTTCCTTCCCACAGAAGTCTTGCAACTTTGGTAACGGGCCACCACTTAAACATACTCTTGGAACTTGAACAGGTATTTTACAGCAACCAAAAACTATTCTGTAGTTCATTTCCAACAAGTTTCTTGAGGGCATTTAGACCTGTGTAGCCTCTTCTGACAGCCTCAGCAACATCCTTACATTTCTACCACACAGTCCCTACCTGCCTAGGCCCCTCTTTGATTCCTTCTATCTTCTCAGACTGTTTGGAGATTCCTGACCCTCTGCTTCACCCTTGTTATCATCTCCTTCCCCACTGCATGGTTTGTACTCTTACAAAATATGTATCATGCTCCTCCACAGGACAATTTAAAGCAGGTACTTCTCTTTTCGGCAGGAGGAAGCCTAGGGTCATGAGTCTTCCTTTGTAAACACTCCCTAAGGGTCAAGAGACTCCTCTGACAGTTGAATTGCTTCTTGCTTGACACTTCAACCATGCCAGCAGGACTCTGTGCTATCGGAACCACCTAAATCCTCTTGTCCTGCTGGGATGCTTTCGTAATTCCCACCAGTTGCCCGCTGCATCTTCACTGTCTTAAATACCTAGCAGACGTGGCCTCACATCTGTGCTATTAATACAGTGCCCTATTTCAACTGCAGAGTAAGCTTGTTTCTGCACTGGAGCTTGGTCATTTGAAGTAGGACTTAGTAGTGAGAGCAGAGAATACTCTGCATCCTCAGAGTGCAAGATGCACAAAAGTTCTGGCTTTTTCCTAGGGAGTCAACACAGTAAAGTAATTCCGAAAAGTAAACTTACAGCTTGAGACGAGAATATATCATGATTCTGACATTTTAGATTAGAAATAAACCAACCTTGCAGCTGTGCAAGTTCCTCTCAGCAATATTACCCTTAAAAGATTCTGCTGGATAATACAGAATAAAGCACATGGAGAGAGCAGATAATCCTTCATCACTACACTTATTCACATCAGCTCCACTATCGAGAAGAAGATTGACAATATCGTTGTGGGAATTAACCTGTAGAGGAGAAAATGCTTCAGGATGTTATTTTATTTTGTAAACATCTGTACTTGCACATACACTCACGCACTTGCAGATTTCTACATGGAAAGAATAGGCAGCAGTTTGAAAGTAGTGACAGCCAACACTGTTGAACTAATTCAGGTTTATATTTGCCACACAATAAAAACGCGATACTGAACCATGTCTTACGGGGTTCAGAATGTGTACCTTGGAGCATCCTCAAGTATATCCCTGACCTTCCTCTCTTTTTTATAACAATTTCTACCAGATTTCACAGGAACTCAGTGAGGATTCACACACAGAAAGAGGCTAAAAGTGATTGAGATGACTGTAGGGGAAATATAGCGCCCTAAATTATTATCTAAATTTTGCTGGACTTTACAATGAATGCCAGCTATTCAGGTAGCTGAAAAGGGCACAAAGAAAAGGGGAGGTCATCCTCCCCTACAGCAAGTCATGCATGCACAGTTTCTAACCACCACCCCTTGCCAGCAAAAACAAAATAACCCTGTCTGAATGTGATTACGACTGGACAAGAAAAAAACAGTAATAAGGACAGGGTCATACCCAAGAACGCAGATCTAGTCCACTGCATAATCACAAACGGAAAACAAACTTGACAGCTGAAATAATCTCTAATGTTTACTGAAGTGCTTCTTTTTGTAGATTATTATTTACTGTGGGGTTTGGCATGATACCATTCATTACAGATATTCCTCATGCCACACCTGCTCTTTTGTTGTTTACTGAACATTCCCTTCACACTTACTATGTAATGGAACAAGAGAAAAATCTAATCCAGGCTACTACACCAGGAATTTCTCATCATATGGTAAAGAGTCATTCTCAGAGTCTTACAGCGGCAGCAGCAAGTGCTGTGTATCCATGTTTGTCTGCTACGTCCGGATGAGCAAGCTCATCCCTCAGAATCGTATAGACCCCATCAAAGTCTCCTTTTGCCGCTTTCTGAATTAACTGCTCTGAGGCAAGTTCTTTGGGGCCTGGAGGCCCATAAGTACTGCGGACTCCACTGAGAATGAAGTTGACGTCTGAAGTAAACTCTGCTTCACAGCACCTAGCAAAGGAGAAAAAAGCACTGATGCATTTAAGCAGCTAGGTACTCTTAGGCCGCTAATGCAATTAAAGAAAAAACACATCAAGAGCAAAACATGCTGCTGGGTAAGATGCAAAAATATGAACAGCTATCATTTTAAGAACTATTTCAGATAGTATAAGTTTGCTTAAATTACAGGCAGAAAGGCAAACTAGTCTAGGGGCTGCTGGCAGCAGCACACAGATTTTGGCTACAGAAGAGTCCATAAATATCCAGCCATCCAACACCTATAAAATTAGAAAGCAAAATCTAACTGCCAAGTGTTTCTACAAACAGAATATTTAGCATGCACATTCATATCTGTTTAGTATTTGATTTATATAACCAGCTTTAGCTATGGCTATAAAATACACACATGTGGCACGTGTTCCCAGCAACAAAGCAAACCAAAACATACTCTGCCTGCCCAAAGAACATCTCCATGTACAAGTATCAAGCTACACATAAACCTAAGGCTCAGTGGGCAGTTACAAGTAGCTGCAGACTTGCTGCAGCATGTTTTCTATAGCCTTGAAGTAGAATAAGAGTTAAGACAACCACAGAAAGGTACCATTGGTATCATAAATTGTTTGTTTCATTTAAAAAATTCCTCATTGGCAACCTGTCATCTCAAGACTATAAAAAAACTTTTGGAGAGCAGCTGCAATCATGCAACTTATATTTGAAAATAATAGATATGATTTATAAAAATCCATACATAAAAAACAAATGATCAACAGCTACCTGTGCTTATAAACATGCATCTGCATTCTGACCAGTAAGGGGGTTACATTTGCAACAGGCCAAGGTTCTTCCTCAGGCAGCTTGGAGGTATTCTGAAAATATGAAGCATCACACTCTTTCAGAAAGGTGCAAGTCAAAGTAAGATGATCTGTGTTATGGGAATAGGCAAAAACTCCTTCAGGCAAAATATTCTTGTCATCAAAGGGGAGACGTTTATAGCTACGGAGAAATGGGTCCCCCTCAACAGAAATATACTTCCTTTGAGAACTGGCATCAACATATCTGAAGTGTTCTGGATGATCCGAGACAGAAAAATAACCAGGTACTTCAGTACATAGTTTAATTAGATGATTCCTCAGCCACAAGCCAACATCCTGACAGCCATCTGGATAGCTCTCAATTCCCGGTCCAAATCGCTCATCAGATTTGTACAGCCCCTTAAGAAACGAGTAAGCTCGTTAGTATCAATCAGAGATCAAACAAGTTATACAATTAAAGTCTGGTTTCTATCTCAACTGTTCTGCCTGCATCTTATTGGTCCATTTCTTATTGGCAGAGTAATAACTGCTGAAGCCATTCTGTACTACAAAGCCTTCACAGTCAGTTTGATTCATTTAATGACAAACACATTAACTTTTCCAGTACAAGAACAGTGGAAGGCCCTAAATTTAACTACATTGGGATGTTATGTTTAGATGAAATTTCACGTAGATTTTAGCCTGAGCAGGATTCTGATTCAAGGCATATTCACACAAGGCTATCACAACCTCAAAACAGCTATTTGGAACACAAATTAACTGCTTCACTCATTGAACTGTTTAGCTATGGAGATAAAGAACCAGGAAAAAGCACTATGACTGGCAAGAATAAAATTTCAAGTTTGATTATAACCTGAGGGTGTTCTATTTTTCCCTTAGTTTCAGATTATACATGATCTATTCAAATTAAAGTTCTCCGAAATCCATAATTAGTGCCACATTATCAACATTCAGCAAGAATGTTATGTTCTTGTTGGCCAACTTAATGCAAAGGCTGTATGTTGTTTTGTTATATCTTTTGGATTATCTGATGAAGCACTGTTTCCTGTTGCAGAGATACCCATGTATCAGTATGAGGGGAGGGCTGCCCTACGCTGGGCACTTTTCAGATACACCTCCTTCTTCTTTGAAAACAAAGAATTATAAACTCTTAGAAAACAAGTTTTCTAGCTTCTACTAGTAGCAGCAGGCCTGGAAATGATACAAAAGAGACAACTAGCTATCTCGATACTCCAGAATGCTCTTTGTCTCCACAGTCTCTTCAAATGCAGTATTTTTCAGTTTCATATTGCTGGCTTCTTAATATGTCTGTTGAGAGTACTGACTAGCTAATGAGTTCTTCATCTAGCAAGGGGAGTAAATACTGAAGACTTCTACATTAGAAACTGGAAAAAGAAACTCTTCTAGGCATCAGATTTTCAGTTCTAGACAGACAGTATCACATTATCTCCTTCAATATTTCCCTAAGCAAAAGTTGTGTACAGTAGAAGTTGAGTAGTTCAAGAGAGCAACCTAGCTTACTGGAGACTGAAGCATGACACTTTTGCTCTAAACAACCCAAACACTAATGGAGCTGCCTGAAAAAAAAAAAAAAAACACTCAAATTTTCCTGTACTCATGCTGACTTTGAAAGGCAGGGAAATCATGGTAACAGCACAACATTTTTCCAGTTACCTGAAATTTTCTGCCGTCCTTCCATTCCCAAGTCCCATAGCCTTCTACGTGGCTGAGATAAAACGCTCCAATGAATTTGGAACCATCAGGCCAGTAGCATATCCCTTTCCCATGGCAATGGTCCATGTACAACTGTCCCGTGTATCTCTGTAATCCACCACAAAGAGAAGGGACAGTAAGAATGATACCGTTCAGAGGACAGAAATAAGTGAATTTTTAATTGCCTCCTTAATGCAACAGAGCAGCACTAACAAGGTGCAGGAAACTGAGGATGAAACTGTTATACAGTTAAGAAAGACTAGGCAAAATCTCAACTTCACTGTAGTCACTGTCTTCAAAACTCCACCAAGATTTTACCAGTTGCCACAGCAGCTCTTCCATCATGTAGCAATCATGATGGAAGATCATACTATTTTAGCAGATGTGTCTCAGTGTTCATATCGTTGATATGCTGCCAAATGATGCAGGCTAAACCAAGACCTATCAAAGTGTTCAACACCTCTCACAAAGACCTGTATCCCAATAAACATTTGGTTGGGAAATTTTGCATCCGACAAAACAGGGCATTCAGCATAGCCATGAAAACACGTATTTTGCTAAAAAACAAGCAGCCGAATACATAAAACCCAGTAAAACCAAACGAAAAACACCTAGCTAACATGCTTATAAATCAATTTTTTCATTACAGAAGGAAAGAACCTCCACACATAGAGAATATTCCTACTTCCAAATGACAAAACTCTGCTTGGAGAAAGAGCTATCGCTCAAATGACTCTCGGCAACGGCATCACGGCAGCCATCTGCTTACCCTGAGCGTGAGGGCAGACCAAGTCCTTCGAAGCAGGGGGGCAAAAGCACGTTATCTGGGAACTTGTGTCCCGATTTGCATTTTAGCAGCAAATATATTATTAACCTGAACACAGAGCAACAGAATGCCCCCAAAGGGCAGCAAGGGCCAGCGCGCTGGCCGAGCAGGTGCTCGGATGTTGCAGGGGAGCTGGGAAAGCGCTCGCTTTACTAAGAAATAAGGCGAAACCGCCTAGTTTGCCCCAAAACCAGAGACGAGAGGAGAGATGCAAGCCTAGGAAAAACCTGCATTTCAGAGACCCATCTCCTTGCCAAATGGACCGGTGGGGAACACGAAGGCAGAAAGCCCTGCACGGCGCGCTCCCACCGCCTGGCCCGGCTCCCCGGCCCGGCCCAGGCCGGGGGGCGGCGGCGGGGGGCCCCGCTTGCAGCCGGTTGCGCCAGGCAGGGCGCTCCCCGACGGCGGCTCCCCGCGGCCCGCGCACCTCGCCGCCCCCAGGCCCGCTGCCGTCGCCGGGCGCTGCCGCCTCCTCTGCGCCGCCCTCGGCCGCCGCCTGACTGGAAACTCGCTCGGCACCGGCCTCCATGGCGGCGGCCCCCGCCGACGGCTCCGCAGCGGCCGCGCTCCGCCTCGGCGGCGCCCGCGTTGCCGTGGAGACGGTAGCGGGGCGAGGGAGGCGGGGCCGCCGCCGGGCCCCGGCAGCGCCTCCGCAGCGGCCCGGAGGCCCCGGAGCGTCTGCAGCGAAGGCCTGAGGAGGAAAGGCCCGGAGAGTCCTCGCTTCGTGCAGCCTGGGGTGCCTTCTCCTCGCTTACAGTCTGCAGGGGGCCGAAGCTGCTCCGCAGGAGCCGGGGCGCGGCGTTTGCTGGGGCTGCCCCCACCTCCCGCACGGCTCCTGCAGGGCCAGCGGCTCTCCCCGCTGAGGCCTGCGCGCGCTCGCCGTCACCCTGCCGTGGCTAGCTCCTGAGGAGCAATTTCTGGGAAAGGCATCGTTCAAATATACTGCATCGCACAACCCCTTACGTTCTGCAGGGGAGAGATGAGAGGGGAATTGGCGCAACGCAGCCCAGCAGAGAAGAAGCACGGAGCGTCACGGGTGAGGTGGAAGGAGTCCCTACAGTTGGCGTATGGCAAACTGTTCCTGGAGCAGCCCGTCCCTCGACAGCCAGCCCCCGCCTGCCCGCCGCGGCTGGAGCCAGGCCCATCTCCCAGGCCGACCCTCAAACACTCCTGGCGAGCTCGCTCGACCTCATGCACACCGGCGTTACACCGCCAGCACCGCTTCGCAAGTGGTTGGTGAGCTCCACGCTTGCACGGTGAATAACAGCAAGAGCAGAGCTTCATCGTTACTTTAGCACGACCAGCTGTCGCAGAAATGCACCAAGTCTACATCGGTCTAAGTTACCACATGGCCAGAGCAGCGACCGCTTCAGAGCCACGGCTCTGAGACCTCTCGGCCTCCTAAAAGACTTGTTCGCCACGAGCACAGCAGCGACTCCCACCCTGCACCTACTCAGCACAGCCTGTTGCATTACTCTTCTAACCCGCCAGAATTCAGCCGCTGCTGGGCAGGTTTTGGTGGCACCAGTGCTCTTTTTTCCATCGTTGCTACCCAGACACTTTGAAGCGGTTGAAAGCAGCCTAGCGTAGCAAATTTGGGTAGTTTACACTTCCTTGTCTTCTTTGGGGTTATTCTAATGCCCATGTCGTACAGTTTAAGTTCATAATGCTTTGTCTACACCCAGAAGCCAGGAGGGTGGTCACATCCTTTCTTATCCCCTAAAGAGGGGTGGCATTTCAGGTAAAGCCATGGTGATTCTAAGCTGAGATCTGTGGGCAAGAGACATAAAAAAAATGGGAGGTGGAATATCTTTTCCTCTTGACAAAGAACAAGCAGAGAAAGAAAACCCTCTGCCTACTCTTAAAGAGGCTTTTTTCTTGAACCAGTAGGTGGTATAATTAGATGCCCTGGCATGCTAGAAAATATTGACAGTAACATCTCCAGATAACTTGGTTGCAGGGCTCCGTACCAGGAGAGCTTATCATGGGTTGGTTTAGTGTTTAAAAAAATCCTCACAAATGCCAGATTTTCCAGCATTATAAAAAGAGCCAGCTAATCAGTTTAAACCTCCCTTTCCCTTTCTTTATGAAGAAAGCACTGTCAATCTGAAGCTAGTAAGTCAATTTATAGTAAGACAAATGGGGAACTTTTCCTTAAGTCTCTGCTGAGCATGACAGCCCATGAAAGAACTTTTATTCAAATGTCATTTGAGCTTTAAAAACTTTTGATCTGCATTTTTATTTATTGTTTGTGAAAACCTTACCAGTCTCTGGTTTAATTTCCAGGATTCCTCTTAGGCTGTACCTGCCAGAATTACTGAAGCCATAATCTCCGTGACAGAAATTCAGAATGTTGAATCAATAAGGAATAGAAACCAGTGCATTGTAATCTGAAAACAATAGACTGGACATGTAATACCAGGGTATGAAACATCCCGTACAGTAAGTGTACTTCAGATGTTTTTAAGTGGAAATGTACTCTCTAAATAGCTGGTAAATTCTGCTGAGCATGCCATCAGGTGTGAATCTTAGGTCACACAGCTCTCATATATCCCTGTGAGAAATGTGGAGTAGTTTCTATTGTAAGTTGTGATGGGAGGTTATCGTTTATTAGGAGTAAATTATGGATAAGATACTATTTGCAGAAAAAATACAGGACTGGAAGAGACCTTTTGGAATTGCATCCTATCATTTTTTCTTTTAACTATACTGTTCATGCTGCATCATAAAACTAGGTCCTGTGCCCCATTATTCCTGTTTAAAAAGTAGTAATGTCACAGCCCAGCCTGAATTATAAATGGTTTATATATCCTTTTTCCTTCTGTTAACATTTCTTCCACTTTGAATTCCTCTTGCCTGGCCAAAATACCACACACAGTTCTGGGTGAAGTGCCTTCTATGTTTACATTTCCCTATTTTTTCATCTGCTACACCGTAGGATGGTTTCTGCTTATGTTTTATTCCTGAAGCTGTCTTGTGGCTCCTAAGCATCCAATGGTTAGCTAACACCTTTTCCTTGGAGGTGATCTCTGATATCTCCAGCTGTAAGAGTTCTTCTTTGCCCCCACATAACCAAATTGTCACTTGTTAGCACTGTGTTTTGTACCAATCATTCCATTTCCTTCCACTATGTTGGCCGGTGTCACCTGACTTAGTAGTGCCTCTCAGCTTTTTGTCATCAACAAACAGTCACGTACTCTTTTTGTGTCAAGACCAGAAATGAAAATGTTAACCAAAATCAGTCTGACACTTGATCCTCAAGGGAGTCCACTAGTCACCTGTATTCAACTATACAGCACTTTTTTCAGCATGGATATTTGTTGCTTTCATTTTTTTAGCTCCTCGTGCCCTCCCCATACCCATCGCTTACAGTTTTTTAGAAAGCTCCACTTTAACCAGAAGACTTTTTTTCCATTGCAGTGCACCAACTCTTTTACTGAATTCCAGTGCGATTAGAGATCGTTGATCTTTCTTTTCAATGGAATCATTCACCCTATCAAAAAAGATATTAGTTGGGCACAATCTACCATGATAAACCCATGTCATATTTATTGTATTTTCAAAATACTCCCTATATACTCAGAGAAGATCAGGATCTTTATAAAATGCAGCCAGTCTCTTCTTTTTAATTCAGGCCAGTAGAGGGAGTGATGACTGCTATATGTAGAGTACACAAACAAACCCAAGAGAAAAAAATAGGACTCCGTCTGCCTGTCGACTGTCTGTCTCACTGCTAATAACCCTAACCATCAGCCTATAGAGTCATGCTTTTTCTAGCAGCCAGGATGACAGCAAGTCCAACCAGTAGAACTAACTTTATAGTCTGATGACAACTGCATTAGAGTGAGAGGTGGGAGAGGTGAGTCTGAACCCCGTCCCACTAAAGTAAGCTTTAAGGTCAGGTTTGCCACTTCTAGGATGAACACACTACAGAAGTATGACAATTCTTTCCTGTAATACCTCTTTAAAAAGAATAAATAACAAAAGAAGTGCAAAGGTCGTTGAGATTTTCATCACAAAGTACCTAGGAAACTTCAAATAATGTATTAAGCAAAATGAATATTTTTCATTTTGATTAATTTTGTAAAATCTTCTGTCCCTCAGAAGATGAGGGCCCTCCTGGGCCCTTATTCTAGGCAAGGTGCAACATGCCCTATTTCTTTTCTATTTCATTCTAACTCAAATCAATAATGTCAGCGCTTACTGTAACAGTAGTTTTCCAGTGAACAATAGCCTGAAGCTGGTGGTGGTTTTGGTTTTTTTTAAACAAACTGTTATAAGAATGGGGGCTTTAACAATCACATTTGGTTTACAGTTTATCCATGACCTCTGAAACTGATTTCATTTTTTAAATGCTTATTTCTCACTCTTACAGGAACCATACAGGACCCTCCATAATCCTTGAAGACTGATACTATGTGATTGGAACAAAAATAGCACAGCACAGATGGTTAAGGAACGGGACAACAAAGACAGTTCAAGATGCTGCTGGAAGCAAACTACACATTCAGTTAACTGGAGTTTAAGTATTACTTTATGCTCTCTTGCTGTTCTTAGTGCTGCTCAGGGCAAGCAGCCTGTGTTGACACAGTGCCCTTTGCTTCCAAAGCTCCAGCTTTGTAAGGTCATTCTCTCTTTGCTAATCAACAATTATAGGTCCACTTTCATTAAAGAACTCCTTGCTCAGGAGGGAGATACTTTCTGCATTAATATCTCCAGGCAGCAACCATTCCCCAGGCTTCCACAAATCAAAGCTATGTGGGAATTCAGCAAGGATGCCAGGACCCTGCAGAGCTGCCAGGTACAAGCCCAGGGCACCAGGTAGCACCAGTTCACAGCATTGCTACTGAAGTTTGCAGGAATGTCTCTAGTTTGACTCTCCTGAAGTTTCTGTCCAGACCTCCTTACGTTCATGCCATTGCTTCCCAGACAGACTCTTTTATCTATAGGGCTTCCCACACCTGAAGCACCAGCTAACACAGGCACTCTTGGGGATACAAGATATATAGCAGCTCTGCACAGCAATAATGTGTGGTTTTCAGAGAAAAAATCAACATCTCTTTATCTCTGCTTTTATTTCTGGCTATGGAAGAGGATCTCAGGGGCAGAACATGAGCAAGCTGGAGGAAGAGGATTACTCCCTCCCATACTTGCAGTGTACCAGCAGACTCCTGGAACATGAAAAGTTTGAGACCAGTGCTGGTTTTAGGACAGGCTGTGCCATCCTGCAGGCATCCCGTAATGGTCTTCAGGCCTCCTTTGCTTCCCTCTGGGCAGTCAAGTTTCTTTTGCAGTGTCAAATGACTACCCAGGACATGGATAAGGGAGAGCAAATGAATCCCACCACCACTACATTGCCTGTACATCACCAGTCAGGGAAGAGAAAGTGGCTTGCACAAATGAAGTGGCTCTGAGACCACAGACCCAGAGAAGGCTCTGGCAGAAACACGGTTGGTCTGCTGTGGTCAGGAAAGCAGCAAGAGGGAGGAAAGCCCTCACTTCCCCAGCAGGATTGTCCCCCAGTACAGGGCCTGCTGCCAGCCACAGCACTGGAAGAGCCCAGCCAGACATAGCCAGCAAGAGCACCCAAGGAGACCTGCACAGCCAGAATGTGCCAGCGTAGTAAAAGGAAAACCCCTTGCACAGGACTCGGCCAAAGACACCTTGGAATGTACAGAGAGGACTTTTACAGCAGGGTAATCTGTGTGGGGGCAAACCCTCTCAGGATACAACTTGCAGCAAAAGTTCTCTATGAGCTGCTGCAGGACTCTTAAGCAGAGCTAGCAGTTGGGTCAGAACAAGCAAACAATACCCATCTTTTGCTGTTAGATTTGCCGCTTTCTTCCCAAGTGCTGACAACACCTGGAAAATCATTCCCGGAATACTGAGGGATGAAGATGTTAGTTTACCTCAGGCTCACTGATCCCCCTTGCTAGTCACTTCAGGAAAAAGTGTGACTCCAAGGAAATTTCCCCTTCTCCCCCCTGCCTTGCTACTGAAGTGGTGCCTGGCTGGCAAGATCTCACACCTTTTCCTTCCTATGTCATCTGTATGAAGTGTCCCATTTCCCAGTTTAGATGGCTTCTGCCTGCCAGACCATATATATGTCACCCTCTCCTGCTTTGCACATCCCAGCAGACAGATGGAAGTAAAAAGTGTTCCTCATGTGTCATCACCACCAGCAGCTCTTGGTGTTTCCAGCAGAAGGCATTTCCCCTATTCCGTTCTGAAGGAGAGAAGGGAGAAAAGCAAGATGATGTTTGATGTGCTGCCTGCTATGTTCCCCCAGCTGGTGTCAGCTCGTTAGTATTTTGATAGATACCCTAAATGAAATTAATTAACCTTCCTAGCAGCCTGGGATGAACAGATTCAGCAGCAAGGTGTAATTTAAGAGCAGGAGATAACCCTGTGCTGGCAACCGTTATATTTAAAAGCAGCCTAAGGGAACATAATTGCTTTGGTAAAATATGCAACAAGCCAGGTTGGGAGAGGATCTCCCAGGAGGACCAGAAGCTGCATCCTAGAAATGGAGTAACAGTAAGGCCAGTTCAACAGGGACTGCACAAGCTGTGACTGATCCTCTCCATTTGAAGTGGATCATGTGCAGATTTATTTTTCTCCCTGAAAGTAGTTAATTATAAAATGCAGTGACTTTTCTCGCAGTGACTGAAACTCCAAATGCCTTTACAGGAAATTTGATGAATAATTTTGTCCCTCAACCCACTCCCCCCAACCAAAGGAAAAGGTTCTGAAAGGTCCATTTGTTCAGGACTAGGAATTACCAACATTAATAGTTTTTTCTACTGGTTAGTTTTGAAATGGCACTTGGATTTAGTGATTGCCCAAAATTAACCTTGAAAAAAAAAGGCTATCAGAAAAATGAAAGATGTTTAGGTAAGGCAGTAGGAGAAGAGACAGGATGGTGATTTATGGAGATAAATTTCCTTCAAGTCTATCTATGACAATTTTCTTTTTATTCAGCCAGTCAGTTTAACATTCAGGTCTTCCCACCTCCTTGGAGGTGCCACTGATACCTTTATTGATCTTTTCCCAATTGGTGATTTTTTTTTGTTCTTCTGTAGCTTTTCGTACAAAGCTATCAAGATTTCTAGGTTCCCCACTCTCCCCCGGAGTGATGTTAACTTCCTGTCTTCACTTCTTTAGGCCAAATCCTGGTGCAATTCCAGCTCTGCAGATGCCTGTTACACCAGCTGATGACATGATCTTTTTCCTTTTCCCTTCTACAGTGTCATTCCATGCAAAGTGAATGCTATTACATCTCTGTGCAGTTCAAACTTTCCTATTTCAGTCTTTAAGGAAACAAAGCTAACACCAACTTACTGTCTGTGTGTCTGTTTGCCGACTTGTCTGTTTTTCTGTCGGCCCACCCCTCAAGAACTAGGGCCCTGACTGGTTTGTGAAAGTGGGAGAGAGACCCAAATTAGTGTTGCCTGGAGAGAAAAACAGCAAAACTCTGGCCTTTTATCTTCTGAAGGGTACCAGCCAGTTAGTCAATCAGCACATGCTGTAAATAACAAATTACCAAGCTTACCAAGAGCCAAATAACAGGTACTTTTGCCTCTTACCTGGCAAAACAGGTAGCAGCTTGGGAAGGTTGCTGTAAGAAATGTAGAGGGTTTTGGGTGTAGAGAGAATTAGTAATACTGAAAGAAGCATTTGGAGAAGGGGAGTGCTGGTGGGAAGTCGTAGGGATTATTTGAATGTAAGGAGAAGATTTTAGTAGTGGGGGAGAGTGTTCTGAGGAGGAGCTGGAGTGATTCCAGTGAAAATTACAGACTGCTTCTTGGAAGTTTCTGTTCAGGTACTATGAATAGGTACTAGGTGTTCCCTCTATACTCCATAGCTCCAGGAAACCCTACAAAGCCAATACAAGCAAGAGCATAGTTCCCAGAAAATAACTGTATTGTCTTGTAGCTAAATATTGATGCTATAATTCATTTGTCCTGAATTCTTATTCAAGTTTTGTTCCATTGAACTTCCAGATGTTTCTTATGAAACAAGTTAGCAGGGAGCTTAAATCTTGTAAAATACAGGGAGGCTGTATCTCAAAAAGTCAGTTTTGCCCAGATAACTGCAGTCACTGTTTTTTATGAAATGCCATATTGCTGCTTTATGCTGAAATTGAGCTAGGACAAAGCAGACAGCCTTCCTTTAGGACCCCTTAGAGTGCATGTGGCTTGCAATATTCACTCTTTTCTGTGTATGTACATTTGCATAGGGAGTAGCAGACAATTGCCATTTTGCTTTCAGGCCCTTTGCAATCTTTCAGAAAGTATCTAGACAGAAAGCTCTCTCCAGCAAAAAATTAACTTTGTTTTCATCCTAGTTTTAAGCAAGAAATCCAGGTGTTGTAAATAGAGCGCGCTGGTCTTCTACTGAAGAAGCAGCATGTAGGCTTGTTGCACAGGCTCACAGCTTGGACTTTTGAGCCTGGAGCAAAACAAAGATAAATCTTACTGATGCCTCCAAATTCTGAAGTTTGGTATTTGGATGCTGTTCTTAAATGGCTGTTTCTAGGGTTAGTCAGTCCCATAGGTACAATGCAGTGAAGAGACCTGAACTATGCCAACATGCTTGCATGTTTACACCATGCAATTCAGGCAACTGAGATGGCAGCAGGTCAAAAGCAATCTAGTCATTTTCGTAAAGTAGTGTGCCCAAACCAAAAGGTCCTGACCTGAGATGATCGTGGTCTTCAGTCATATTCCTCACATTTTCAAAAGTTGTTTGGTCCCCCTCATTTGGACATCTCTGTATTGCATTTCTCAATGCAGGCTATATCCTTCGCAAAGGTTTTAGGGTCACCACTCAAGTCTCATCTATGATTCCTGGATATTCATTCTGTGGGTCTCATTAGCAAGACTGATATGTGCTATCTAAACTGTGTAATTTCTCCAATCAGAAGTGAACTCCCTGCTCAGTATCTCTATCTTTTTAAGAACATTTGGCCACTGTTCTGCATATTCTGCAAATCATGGTCACATTCTTTGAAGTCTCTCCGCCACTCTTATTTCTGTCTTGATGATACTTAGGAACCCTTACTGGTCATAGATATTAAGTTGTTATATATAACATTCCATCCCTGCCTCATGGAGCTATAACTCTAAGTAAGTAGGATCATGAATGGGTGAAAGCAAAATTTATCTGTCTTTTAACAATAGAGGGCTATTATGAAAAGTTTTTTGAAGCGGCCTGTAGCACCCACTTCCCAGTCACTTTCTAGCAACCTGCTAAGCTTACAGACAAGCCTAAAACTGCTGAGCTGGAATCCAGCCCTTCTGATTCCCATTACAATGATTCATCCACAAGTATCAGGTGAAATACCTCCATCTTGAAAGAGAAAAATTTTATATATAACCTAGCACCTGAAAAATCAGAAACTGCGAGGGAAGTATTTGAGTTCAAGTCTCTTATTTACAGGCCGAGGGATTTCAGGTGCCTTAGAGCAAGCAAGCAGGGGAGAGGGGAATGAGGAATGCTACTCAGGAATAACAGACTTGGCCCTTATAGAACTGAGCTGCAGAGGTCTGCCATAGATGATAATTTCATTGCTTTCACCACATGGGATACACTTTCTGTCCTTGACAGTTTGCAACTATAGACTGAGAGCATAGTCCTGAGGTGAATGAATGTTCAACAGTTTACACAAGGGCCTGGTAGTACAACGAGTGCTTCGATTCCAACACAAAGAGATAGCACCTGGGCAGAGAGAAATATGACCTATGGAGACAGTATAAAGTGAAACAGAAGCAAAGGGTATGACTGCAGTTACAAAAAGACCAAAATGAAATTTTAGACAGCTGAGTATAAAGACATCATGTATAGCTTGTAGGAGCATCCAGTCAAAGCTTGTAGTTTCAAGGGCAAGTTTTGCACAGCATATGCAGCCTGCATTATGTAATGCTCTCAGCACTGGGGCAGGACATCATGTTGCCGTTGATCAATCGCCAGTGCAAAAAAACCTGGATGGTCTTTCTTTCTGCTCCAGTAGAGCCTAGGGAGGCACTGATACAGAAAACCAGCTCATTAATTAATCTAATCCTGTCAATAGGAAGAGCTGAATGACATTTGTGCTGCACGGTTATTCAGTAGACCATCCTGAAGGAAATAGCCTTCCTTCAACCTCTTTGTGACAAGCAATAATTATATTTCTTGTGAAGTTTTGCGTATCTAATGTAATCCTTCATGTTCTCTGTAGCCATTTAATTTACAGTCTCATTGTGGACCATGCCATACCCTAGGCCTTAAGATGTCCTGGGGCAGGAACTCAGACAGTGAATTTAGCACTGATTTGGATGTTTGAAATACCTTTAACTGCATTCCTTAATTTTTCTCTTGTACTACTCTAGAGTAAAATAAATAGAAACAGTCAACTTACAGTTCTTACTTATTCTTTTCACAGAATCACAGATTAGTCAGGGTCAGAAGGGACGTCTGGATCATCTGGTCCAACTCTCCTGTTCAAGCAAGGTCCGCTAAAGCAGGTTGCCTGCAAGTTTGTTCGGAGGGGTTTTGGATATCTTCAAGGGTGGAGACTACACAACCTCTAGGCAACCTGTTCCAATGTTCAGCCACCCTCACGGTAAAGTTTTTTCTTATATTCAGACAGAACTTTCTGTGTTTCACTTTGTGCTCATTGCCTCTCATTCTGTCACTGGGCACCACTGAGAGGAGTCTGTTTACACCCTCCCATAAAACATGGATAAGATGCCCCCAACCCTTCTCTTTGCCAAGCAAGGGTCCCAGCTCTCTCGATCTCTGCTTGTATGAGAGATGCTCCAGGCTGTTAATCATCTTTGTGGTCCTTTGCTGGACTCAGTCTGGTAAATCCATATCTCTCTTGTACTAGGAAGCCCAGAACTGGACACAGTGCTCCAGATGTGACCCCATCAGTGCTGAGGAGAGGGGAAGGATCACCTTCCTTAGCCTTCTGGCAACACTCTTCCTAATGCAGCCCAGGATACCACTGGCCTTTGCCACGAGGGCACATTGTTGATTCATGTTCAACTTGTCCACCAGGAACCCCAGGTCCTCTGCTCTTGTTCCGGCTGCATTGTTTCCCAGCCTGTTTTGATGCAAGGGGCTGTTTCTCCCCATGTGCAGAACTCTGCACTTCCCTTTATTGAACTTCATGACGTTCCTCCCTGCCCATTTCTGCAACCTATCAAGGTCCCTCTGAATAGCAGCACAACCCTCTGGTGTATTCTCACAGTTTTGTATCATCAGTAAACTTACTGAAGGTGCATTTGGTCCCATCATCCAGGTCATTAATGAAGGTGTGAGACAGTATTGTCCCAGTATCAAACCCTGGCAGATGCTAGTAGTGATTGGTCTCCAGCTGGATGTTGTGCTGTTGATCACAAACCTCTGAACCCAGCACTTCAGCTGGTTTTCAGTCCACCTCACTGTGCACTTATCTAGTCTGCACTTTGTCAACTTGTCTATGAGGATGTTATGGGAGACAGTGTTGAAAGCCTTACTAAAATCGAGGTAAACAACATCACTGCTCTCCCCTCATCTCCCCAGCTAGTCATTTCATCAGACAAGGCTGTCAGGTTGCGTAAGCATGATTTCCCCTTTGCTGCTTACTCTTGATCACCTTCCTGTCCTCCTCATGTCTAGAAATGGTTTCCAGAATTATTTGCTCCCTCACCTTCCCAGGGATCGAGATGAGGCTGACTGGCCTGTAGTTCCCTGGGTCTTCTTTCTTGCCTTTTTTGAAGACTGGAGTGACATTTGCTTTCTTCCAGTCCTCAGGAACCTCCCCTGATTGCCCTGACCTTCCAAAAATAATTAAGAGTGGTCTCACAATGACACTGGCCGGCTCCCTCAGCTCTCATGGATGCATCCTATCACATCCCATGCACTTCTGTAGGTCCAACTTTTTAAGTGTTCACCAGCTCGATCCTTCTTGATGATATATTCTCATCACTCCAGACTTTTTTACTGGTCTTAGGAACCTGAAGTTCCTGAAGGTCAGTCTTACCAGTAAAGACAGAGGTGAAGAAGGCATTCAGTACCTTTTTCATGTCCTCTGTCACCATAACCCTCAATGAGGGTTATGAGCCCACATTTTCACTAGCTTTCCTTATGCTGCTGATGTACTTGCAGAAGCCTTTCTTGTTGCCCTTCACATCCCTCACCAGATTCCACTCCACATGGCCTTTGCCTTTCCTAACCTGATCCCTGCACACTCAGTGTCTCTATATTCCTCCCAGGTCAGCTGTCCTTACTTCTGCCCCTTGTATGCTTCCTTTTCTGTTTGAGCTTAGTCAGGAACTCCTTCTCATCCATGCAGGCCTCCTGCCAGTTTTGCTGGATTTGCTGCATGTGGGGTTGGACTGCTCTTCAGCCTGGGGGATGTGAGGTAAACCAGCTCTCCTGGACTCCTCTTCTCTCCAGGGCTGCATCCCATGGGTTTCTTCCAAGCAGGGCCCTGAACAGGCCAGAGTCTGCACTCCTGAAGCCTAGGGTTGTGATTCTGCTTTTTGCCTTGCTCCTTCCTTGCAGGATCCTGAACTCCATCATCCTGTGGTTGCTGTTGCCAAGGCTGCCCACAGCTTCCACATCTCTGACCAGTCCTGCCTTGTTTGTAAGTACAAGGTCTAGCAGAGTGCCTCTCCTCGCTGGCTCCTCAATCACCTGAGTCAGGAAGTTGTCACTGATGCACTCCAGGAACCTCCTGGCTTGCTTGTGCCCTGCTGTGTTGTCCCTGCGGCAGATATCAGGGTAGTTAGAGTCCCCCATGAGGACCAGGGCCTGTGAACATGAGGCTTCTTCCAGTTTTCTGAAGAAGGCCTCATCTGCTTCTTCCTGATCAGGTGGTCTGCAGCAGACACTCACAACAACATTGCCCATACTGGTCTGCCCACTAATACTGAGCCATAAGCTCTCAGCTGGCTCATCTCCCTTCCGCAGGCAGGGCTTCATCAACGTTCCAGTTGCTCTCTCACATAGAGGGTGACTCCCCCTCCTCACTTTCCCAGCCTGTCCTTCCTAAACAGTCCGTATTCATCCATTGTAGCGCTCTAGTTGTATGAGCTATCCCACCACGTCCCGATGATCCCAATGAGAACATAGCCCTGTAACTGCATGCACACCTAATTCCTCCTGTTTGTTCCTTATGCTGCATGCGTTAGCACACAGGCACTTCAGAGAGGCACCCTGACATGCTGTCTTTCTAGAAAGGGCATGACAGCTTCCCCCATAATGTGATCCCACAGACACTTCCTTATTTGCTTACACTTGTGGTATGCTTCCACTTCAGCCCTGTGATGTTGATGAAGAGGTCCCTTCTGCTTACATCACCCTAAACCCTTTTTTTGCCAACCCATCCACCACTTCCTTACTTGACTGTTGGTCAATCTCTCACACTGCCATCATCCCTAGTTTAAAGCCCTCTTTCCCAGGTTGGTCAGCCTGTTGGCAAAGATACTTTTGCCACATGTGGTCAGGTGGATCCGATCTCTACCAAGCACTTGTCAGTCTTTGAAGAGGGTTCCATGGTCATAGAAACTGAAACCTGTCTGTCAACACCAGCTGTGCAACCAATTTTTGGCCTGCAGGATCCATTCAGTCCTCCACAGGCCCTTTCTCTTCAGCAACAGGAAGGAGGAGAACACCACCTGGGCTCCCATGCCCTTTACCATTACCCCTGGAGCCATGTGGTCACTTCGATACTTTCCAGGTCTCCCCTGGAAGTATCATTAGTCCTCATGTGGAAGAGCAGCAGGAGTAATCGTCAAAGGGCCAGACAACCCTTAGCAGTCTCTCTACAGCATCTTGAATGTGAGCCCCTGGCAAGCAGAAAACCCCCCTAGATGGCAGGTCAGGTCAGCAGACGGTGTCCTCCTTCCCTCGCAGCAGGGAGTCTCCCACCACTGACACTCCCCGCTTCCTTCTGGTGCTGCTAGGTGGCTGAGGCTCAGCTCACACAGATGCTCCATTTGAGTGTGTTCCCAGGTCCAACAGCTACATGAGGAGCGAACATCTTCCAAAGTTTGAAGTCTTCCAGTGGAGCAGGAGCCCTCCTCCAGGTGCCATAAGTCACCAGCTTCCAGCCTTCACCATCATGGGAGTTTCCTACTTCATGATGTGATAGGCAGTGACTCTGCCTGCCCCTCCACTGCAGTTGGAGGTTCAGGCTCCTATATCTGCAGAGTCTCAGATATGATCCAGTTCATCTCCTTCTTATCCTCTCTGATGCTGCACAGTCTGCTGACCCTCTCCCTGAGCTCCTTGATTTGACATCTTGGCCTCCTGCAGGCAGAGAGACCTAGTCCCAGCCTCATCAAGGGGACCCAGGCACTTCCTGCAGGCTGAGACCCTGAGACTTGCAGGACTGCACCTCCTTTTGAGGCTCCATCTGTGTTGAAGCCTGTAACGTTGTAGGGACAATTGCTCTAATAGTTGTTGGGACCATGCCCTGTTGCACATCACCGCCATGCTGGTCTGGTTGGTGTTCTAGGCCCTTCTTTACATCATGCTGCACAAACTGCTGTATGTTGGCTGCACTCTAGGTCTGGCTCTTACATAGGCCTCTCCCTATCACTGGTTAAAGGGGTGCTTGGACCTCCCTAACCAGGGGTCAGCTGGAACAGATACCCCAACAGGGTCTGATCAGGGGTGACGGGCAGCGCTCATCAGTAGCTGCCAGAGCATGCTGAAGCTTCTCAGGAGAAGGCCTCCGGTGACTGTCCTTATCTGGCTCTCCTCTCCTGTCAGCAGCAGGCACCCTCTAGTTCCTCAGAGGTTCCCAGGAATCTCCCGATGATCTCCAACAAAATCACCAGAAGATCTAAGCAGAGCCTAGAAAATGCTATGCAAACAGCTGCATCTGGGGCTGCCTCTGTAAGGTGTGCTCCCTTACATCTTTGATGATTATTTATTTTGTTTTCTACATTATTTATCATCTACTAACACATCATTTTTAAAATTATGGCAATACATCCTCACAAAAGATGCTTTGCTAGTATTCATCTGCTTAGCCACAGGTCTTAGGGAGAACATATCTTCTCCAGGGAGATGTCTTATACCATTCTAATAACAGATGCTGCCATCCACTTATGTGGACTGTCTAGAGGGATTCATCTTTTTTTGTTGTTGTTGTTATTGTTGTTGCTGTCTCCTAAGCCACCTCTCTGTGTCACTGTCTTTTGGTTGTTTCAAAGCACTGTAGTGGAGCCGGAGAGCCAAGGAATTTCTGGTTAGGTTTGTGGCATATATAGAAGTGTTTCTACCACCAGTTCACAGTGTAAGGAATTCAGTAGGACTGTTGCTAAACAGAAGAGGAATAGCAGCTTCCATAACAAGAAGAAGAGGAAAAAATAAAACTTTATTCCAAAATATATTACATGCAGCAAACATTGTCCTCAGTGTACTTCTCTCTTTAAAGCCTAGGGAGGAAATAGGCCTTGCAGTTACCCCAAAAGTGAATAATTTTGGAATTTACATCAATATAAACAATAAAATTAATGATAGTGAGCAGTTTTAGGAATAATTTGTTCTTCTATTTCATGGCAAGTTATTTTTATTCCTGCAAGGGTCAGTATGTCTTTCCACAGAGCAGCAGAGTGGAACTGCAGTTCTCTGTGTTCTGCAATACTCCCACTCAGTCCCACCCCAATGCAATTAACTCCCACTCCAGAGAGTGAATAGTTATAAAATCCAGCAGAGAAACTATGTCAACAACAATTAACTAACAAACATTAGAAGAAAGGGCGAAGAAGGGAAAAGCCGGGAGTGGATCTGTGTCTCTCAATCTGGCTGCTTACCATGTTACTCTAGCAATAGCTACCGGTTGTAAGCCTGCAGTGCTTTCATGCCAATCTGTGAAAGGTCATGTGGTAATATGAACTTGCTTCTTCTTTTCTAGAATATGGAGGAGACATTTGGGTACTACACGAGATACTGTGCACTCTCTTGTATATCATTTTTTAAATTGTGATAGCTCAATTACACAGGAAGCTTCAGCACCTGAGTGGGAAGAACAGAAGGTCCTTCTAGAGGTTAGTCTGAGCTTGCACTACATTAAAGGTATGATTTAAACATGGGGTTCTTAAAAGATGTTCTCAGTTACAGCTAATAAATATTCTGAGATGAGAGAAATCCAAATTATGTTGGCCACTTTCTCCATGAATAGTTCAACAGATCATACAGTAATGAAAGTGATTGGTTCTCATACCTCAGATGCTTGAGGACTACCCTAAAGCCAAGAGGATGTAGATGGTATCCTTCCACGAAGTTTCAAGCAGTAGTAGCTTGCCGCTGACTAACAGCTCCGTGGTGTCTACATAGTCCATAGGCATGGCTTTTATGAGGCTGGAAATCCTATGTTCAGTGGGACTGCCTCATTAGATTTTGAGAGGAACAAGCTCTGATTTCAAGGCTCCCGATCCAAGAAATGGCCACTTCAATGAGTGGCTGTGATGCAGCACTTCTACTGTTAGAACTGGAAGGCCCCAAAAACTTGACAGTATAAGTGCCAACTTCCAGGAAAGAAGGCAGCACATTTCCCTGTCAATAATGATCTTATTTAAATCTTAATTTGAACTGGGAATACATAAGTGTTATTTCCCAGGTTTTGCATTTTCCTGTGTGTAAAAATATGTTAGAATATTTTAATTTCTTTCCTTTATATTCTGTGGATCCTGTGGTTTTGTCTTGAGGTCTCAGCTGTGATCCCCTCTTTTTTATTTTAATTATTTTTAACTGCTAAATTTGAGATGCCTTTTAATTATAATTTGCATGTACTGAACTCCCCAGTTTAATTTCTTTATGTACAAATAATCCTTCTCAAATAAACAGAAATGCAACAGCATCCAGGCAGGTAGTGACGATGTGAAGCTCATGAGTAGAACCAGGGGCTGGGAAAGTCATTAAAGCTGAAATGGGAACCTTCATTTTGCTTTTTTATAACTGCCGGTTCAGTTGCTATTTCAGAAATAGTCTTTTGTTGTAATTGATTAATCATTTGCCTTTGCTCTTTCTAGCAAGGAATCAAAGTGACATTTTAATTGAGAACACAGGCTATCATAACAAGGAAGGCAGGAGATCATGTTCTTTTGCAGTTGTTATCTGATGTGCTCCCTCTGTACAAAAGAGAAATGAGAAGGTCCTTTTGGAAGAAAGCCAGAAAGTGGTTTTAGAAATCTCAGGTCCAAGTCTCAGCTGACAAAACAGACGTCAGTCTCTCTGTCTGAACTGAGCCCAGTACAGTGAGTTATGATGGCGGGGGATAGCAAGGGATCAGGCAGGACTCATTAAACACAGGACTTGTGAGTAAATTAAAAAACTAGACCCTAAACTCAAATCAGGGGGAGTCTACTGAAGGCCTAGATGGACCCCAGCTTGTATTGTGCAAGGCCTTTAACTGAGTTGGGTCTATGCTGAGGTCTGAGAGAAATGCTAAGTTTTAGACAAGCCATGAATGTGTACAGATTGCCTGTTGCTGCAGTCCTCATCTCTTGTTACTGTTCTTCTGAATGGATAAATAGCATTTAGTTTAGAAGGAGAAGCAAGGAGTGGCTATATCTGCCCATTTCAGGGACCTCTGAATCCCCCTCATGCAGCTTGGTTCTACTGAGAATACACACCTAGTTAAGCTGGGGTATTAGAAGTCAGGAACCCTGCATATGAGAGGGAGAACTACAGCACACAGGATGAGTGTGCAGTTTTGGAGGGATGTGTGTCTTGGTTCGTGGCCTTCCACTGCAGGAGAGCTTGTGCTCAAGAGACCCTTCAGACCACATCTTTCACACCACAGTGTAGATGGAGGTTACCCTAGAGATGGTGGGGAGGCTTGGAAAAGAGGGTGTGGGTTACTATATTTTGAAATGTCGTCTCTACCTTGAAGCATCCCTGGGAGAGAGCCAACTGAATTTCAATGATCTGTTGCTTGAAACCTCTCCATTCTGAAATTTCCTACAAAATGTCAATTCTGAGGAAAAAAGGGGTTTTGGAAATAGAATATTATGTTTCCAAAATAGTATCTGTTCCGTGGTGGGACCTTAAGAATTTCACCAGAGGTATTCAGCCCTGAATGCATTACATGTGATGTGATGAGGCAGCTGGTGCCTGCACCTCCATGAGAACCCCACAGCATTGTGTGCTAGGACTGTCTCTCTCAGGTCTTTCAGACTCCCAGACCAGCATATTCACGTTCTCAATTTTAAGTTAGCAGATTCCACAGGCTGTTTGTATTCATCAGGCTGTGATTAATTCAAGTTATTGCTGGACTTGCAAGGAATCTTGGCTACCATGGATAGTGCACTTTTACAGGGCTCCTCAAAACTACAACCATTAATACTTGCATATTCCAACTCATCCTCTGCAGCAGCACATCACGTAAGCTGTTCAGAAGACAGGCAGGGCCTGAATGGAAACCTGTTTGTTTCTTGATTCAAGTTCCTTCATGTGCCAGTAGTTTCTAAATATTGACAAGTTCACATTTTCCAGCAAAATTATGTTTTCACAGAAAGTTTCCAGCCAACACTTCAGGGCACATTCATCGGAATGGCAGGACTGGTGACTAGACCTTAGTATGGGAGGGATGAAATGGTGTTACTGCAAGAGGATATCTTCTGCAGCGAAGTGATGACAGAAATCTGTGTGAATCCTTTGGAGGAAGGCTGCAATCTCTAGGGAACCTGAAAAAGAGTGGAAAAGAACAAAAGGAAACTCAAGCCGCACTGGATTGACAATGTCGTTTTGTGTTCACATCTCCAGCTCTGCCCATAAAAATGTGGTTCTTGTAGTCATCATTGAGGGCTGTCCCTGATTACAAACTTACCAGGTGGTTTAGTTGTTTCGTGGTACACCACCTTCTAGGATGGTGTGAAGTTGTGGTTCATGGGCAATTCATCATAAACTTTTATAAAAAATCTCTTGGTGACTCTGTAACAGAATGCTCCAGAAAGCAGCAAGAATATCAAAGCCACAGAAGGCTTTAGTTTTTTTTAAATCAAATTTTATTGGGGTTTTCTCCATTTAAAAATTAAGCTTTATCTTCACTGTGATCTCTGTGGGAAGAACCAATGGAAGGTTTAGCTAGCAAAGGGGCAGGAAAGTGTGTAGGAGGGGTTTTATGCTGTAATTCCCATTCTCTAAAGCCCTAAAGAGCAAGAGGGCATGGGGAGAAGACAAGTGAAACTCTCACTGTAAAGACCAGCACTAGCTATGGGAAGAGCTGCCTAGCAAACCCTCCTAGCTTTACTCAGCCTCGCAGCAGTAGTGTATCAGGCCATTGCCCAAGGTGAGTAAAAGACAAAACTGATTTATCTAATAACCTGGTTCTTAGAGGATCACATTATAGCTGAGTTGATCTAATGATGAGGACCATTCAACTTATTTAAACCCTTATTCAAACCTCTGCTGTTGGCTATACATTCATCTTCTTCTCCTTCACTACATTGTGTGGTCATGCAGTTGGAAGGTTCTGGCAAAACAAGCATTTGCTGTTGTATTAGCCAGCTGAGTTGATATCTTCTGTAAGCACAAGACCACTGGATCTCACATAGAGAGAAAATGGTCAGGAGAGTGATCATGGGCAAAGATGGAGAGGTGGGGATTGGAGTCTGACCACTTTTTCTGACAGCACACCACTGTTAAACTGACCTGGCTATCTGAATCTGCATCCTTAGGTAGAGAAAACATCTGCTCCTCAGTGCTCCCTTCATATGACTATGTATTTGGTTCAATTCCTAGGTTTAAATGCAAATCTCATTTTGGGTTAACTATGGGAGCTCTTAACATTCTTGTCTGTCTAGGAAGGGAATGATGGAGTAAAGGACAAATGAGATCAGCCAAAAAGGTATATCAAAAAACCTCACTGTTAGAGGAGAAGGACAGAGACGAGGCAACTAAGAGTTTTCTCTATTGTGCCCTGTGCAGGAGGAGCAAGAGAAAAATTCTGGGATGGGGGCTGGTAAGGGAGGAAGTAAACCTACCTGTACTTGTGTTTCAACACACCACAACATGCATCATTTCATTACTAGCCAAAACCACTGGAGCTCTGCTGGATTTCAGGAGTAGCACATGCTTCCTGCTAGACTACACAATTCACAGGTTGTGTAAGAGCTGTGGCTATTATAATTGCATTTTATGTCTCCAGAAGTCAAAACCATGGATGCTGAGCAAAATAAACAACTCTCTCTTCCTGAAGGATTCACTGGAACCCTCGATGCCAGCGGCTCTGCGAGACTGCTTCTGCCTTTTGTCCCCAAAGGTAAATTCCCCAAAACTAAGTGCGAGTCTGATAGATGGTGGGGAAGGGGAAATGACTTAATTATCTGCCTTATGGTGCTGATTAAAATCCAAGTTCAGAACTATGGACCTAGATATAAAAACATTGTCTGCAGTCATAGAAGGTCGTATCCTTCACTGACATAACGTGGACTGGCTTTGGTGACTCTAATGCAGTCCTGGTCTTCTGCATTTGGGAAAGGAGGGTCTATGATCTGTGGACTCTGCTGTGATAAAAATGCAAGGCCATGGTCTTGAGCAGATGAGAAAGCTAGGACCTAACAAGATACTTTACTACCCCATGGTCATTTTACATGTTGCACTCCACCACTGTTTTTCTCTTCCTGAACAGGAGGCAAGGCTCTCCAGTCATGTATCACAGGTGAGTGTTTCCAACTCATGTTATGTGAGTTGCTACTTTATTTCATTGGAGTTGCAAAGTGTGGAATTGAGGGAGTAGAAATACATGGAAAAGCATATGCAATTGACTCTGAATTCTGCTGATGCTTGTCTTTTTTTTTCTGTTCTATTAGCATTTCTGGCTTAAAAAGTGTTCAGTTTTACCAGGACCCCTATAAATCATAATGCATGACAGGTTACCCTGAAAGATAACTTAGTGACTTCCAGAATCTACTGTGAATCCTTGTCTACTTTGCCATCTTGAATCTGAAGAAGATACTTACATGTAAACAGCAGCTTCCTGATTTTTTTTTCCCCAATGCTTGCTAGGATTTCAGAAAAATGGTTTAATCCAGTTTTCCATAACTTTGGGCTTCAGAAAATCAGGAAACAACTTTTTGAAAAACCTAGTTCCATAAGAAGTCCTCAAACTGTCTTTGTTGGAATTTACTGCAGATTTCTTTAATAACAATTACTTGTCTTCCTGTGCAGGAGAAAAGAACTGCAAAGAACTGTTAGACAAAGGAAACAGGCTGAGTGGTTGGTACACCATTTATCTCCCAAACTGTATGGCCATCCATGTATTGTGTAACATGCATACGGAAGGAGGTGGATGGAGTAAGTAAGTAAGAGCGAGAAGAAGAATACTTGTAGAGAAAACATCTAATGGATTTCATTAGAGGTGGGATAGATTTTGTTTGAATAAGTTTGTCCCTAGAGAGGCCATCGCCTATTTGTCAGCATTGTATAATAACCTCTTGAAAACTGAAAATGAAAACAGTTTTCTGCATACTGTCATGAAGATTCAGGATTTCTAAAGCAGAATTTCAGGCAAAATGGCTTCTGACTTTCCTGTACTGCAAGTCTCTTTGTAGTCTCAAACGAGCTGGGAGGTGGTTGAGCAAAAATGGAGGCTGGTGACCTGAAATGGTAATTAACTTAATACTGTTTCCTTAGAAAACAAGAAAAAGATAAAAATGATAAGGCAAAAATGAGGACCTAGAAGGAAGGGCAAGGAAGTTTTCTCTGTGCTACAGTCAGTAAAATTTCTAAGGAAAGTCTTTCAAGTTAAATGAGCTTTGAACAATCTGGAAAATTGGGATCATTTACAATACTGACAGCATCTTTTTACCTTTTCCCCAAAATGAAATTTCAGTTAAATCAACAAAATATAAATCAACAAGACAATTTTATTCAGAAAGTCCAAAAATCCCATATCTGACTGTCTTTGCCCTCTCCAAAGGTCTTTCAGAGAAGAATAGATGGCTCCGTAGACTTTTTCCGTAACTGGGAAGAATACAAGAAAGGTTTTGGCAGCCAACTAACAGATTTCTGGTTAGGGAATGAATATATTCACCTTCTGACATCTTTTGGTAAGTATCGTGTTTTTCATTTACTTTGCCCCATCAGCTTCTCCCTCCGTACTTGATACAGAATTGTATTTGGTTAAAAGAGCTCTAAACTGCCTGTTAGGCAAGAAAAGAGACACTCTAAATGTAACTGTTCATTATTGAGTGTTTTTGTAGAATGAGACAGACTGTGGAATCATAATTGCCATCTAAACTTTGTTTATGTGGGCTCTTAATGGAAACCATTAGTAGCCATGAGGATCACCATTACATAGGACTGCAATGGTATAGGCTGTAACAGATAATATTATCCATAAGCAGCCTTGGCCAGAAAAATTTATATGCAGAGCTAATGGGTTCAGAGTAGTTGCTGTAGTCACACTTGCCTCAACAGGATTGTGAGGCAATGGACAAATAACCTGTCTGTCAAAATCCATCCTTGTCTTACAAAGAGAGCCTGCCTGGCAGGCTTGAAGCACAATAGCTGGGAGGTGTAAGGGCTGCTCTGTTTATGGTCTCTTGTTCAGGCTTCTTTTGTTACTTTCACAAACAAGAAGTTTGAAGCTACACAGAAAGTGCGGAGTGGAGCTAAGAAGACCTTTATTCCCAGACACTCATAGTACTGTTTACACCAGACACAATCAACCAGGTTTTCAAGACACTGGAGATATTTCTTAGGGTTATTAGTTTTTCAGTTGAAGTTCTTGAAGACACCATCTTCAAATATCTCCCAGCTAAACCCTTGTGAGTTAGGCTTCGCCAGGCAAGGCTTTGAGCATGTCTTTACTTACGCTTAGTGTCATTCTGATGCTGGTGCATCTCGTCAGTTTTGTCCAACTCAGGTGGCAGCTTCTCAGCCAATGGAAGTAGGAAATAGCTCTGGGGAAAGAAAGGGGTGCTGGTGTCAGAGTTGCAGGAAAGGGCACCACTTCTCAAGGAGGAAGCTGATGGTACTGAGTAGCATCTCTGACTCAAACATTGCATTCAGAAGCCTGTCTTACAGGTGTAAAACAATGATGGAAAACAAGAAGTGAATGTTTCACTTTCAAATCTGCTTTTTGTAGGTACTCAGGAACTTCGCATTGACCTCATGGATTTCAATTACAAACACACATTTACCAAGTATGAATCATTCGAAGTATTTTCAGAGCAAGACAATTACAAGCTGAGTCTTGGAAGTTTCCTTTTAGGTACTGCAGGTGAGTGTTGGGCATCATCACAAACTTTCATAGCAATAGCAAGTCTGACAAACGCAACAGCAGCACTGAAGAATAGCTTCAGCGTAAGCAAGACAAACTAGTTCCCAAGAAAAAACTCTTGCTGTCTCTTTTACGCCAGTCCTGAAGTTACAATCCACTCTTCCTTAGCCCTCACTCAGCCATTTTACATTAACATCAGTGTAACTAAAGTATGACTAATTCAATAGCTTAGGGACTGATTTATTTGAATTTCAAAAGGATCTTCTTGAATAAATTGGTTCAGATAAAATAAAAGCAGACCTCACTTTGTTATACACAGAATAGGGCCTTACCTTCTAACGCTAAAGGTAGAGAGAGGGTTTT
This sequence comes from Dromaius novaehollandiae, assembly GCF_036370855.1. NCBI lineage: Eukaryota > Metazoa > Chordata > Aves > Casuariiformes > Dromaiidae > Dromaius > Dromaius novaehollandiae. The sequence continues at coordinate 1,285,934 of NC_088117.1, forward strand.
TTAATGGTTTAAGTACATTTACATGCTTTTTGTTTACTGCACTTGTCAATCTAAGTTGCTATCAGAGTTAGCAAAAGGTTTGGAAAGCCTTATATAGTGCACATAATTTGCAATATTTTCCCTTTTTTCCTAGATATTGCATGTTTACACTCAAGGACTAGTTCGTTACTTTTTCTTTTCCAAACACGTTCTGCTGCTTTTTGAGAGACCTACTCATAGGGTTCTCTTGGGCAAAGACTTAATTTTGATTTTGGCTGAAATTATGTAAGTTTAACACAGCATAAGCTAGATCCAGTTAGTTTTGTCAGCTTCATTTGCCATTTCTGTATCAGTGTAGTGCTGTTTTTTCCCTAAGCCTTATACTTTCAGCCATTTGGAATGCAATTGCTAACTGCTCTGTGCCTAAGCTAAAGACCAATATTTTTGTGATAGGAAGATATGTATATTCCTCAATATGAAGACTGAAGTTATATCACTTTGAATTCTTGTGCAAATTCAAGATTAAATTCAGTTGTGCACTCAAATGCTAGCGATTTCGTAACTAGATACTGTTGTTAAAATGCTTTGTCCACCTTTTGGTAGTAGATGTGGACACTGTGGGGCTAGCCTGAATGCACTTTGCCATAAATACTAATATTGGTCCATTCTTTCAGGGGATGCATTGTCAGTCCACCATATGATGCCATTTTCAACTAAAGACCGAGAGCAAGATCCTCAGTCGAACAAGTGTGCAACAGCCTACAAAGGTGCTTGGTGGTTCCATGATTGCCTAGATTCCAGTTTAAATGGGATGTATGAGAATGGACAACACGATACATATGCACATGGTATAATCTGGAATACAGACAAAGGGTATTATTACTCCTACAAACAGACTGAAATGAAATTTTGCCCATTTTAACACAGTATAAGCTAGATCCAGTTAGTTTTGTCAGCTTCATTTGCCATTTCTGTATCAGTGTAGTGCTGTTTTTTCCCTAAGCCTTATACTTTCAGCCATTTGGAATGCAATTGCTAACTGCTCTGTGCTTGAGCAACAGTTCCATCATTCAGGTAGTCCAGGACAAAGTACGGAGGAAAAGAATTCTGAATAAAAGATTTGAGAATATCTGAATAGTTCATGTAAGCTGCTTTTCATTGTTAATGATTTTTAGAAATAAATAAAACTCTGAAATGTGAAGATTTCAAAAAATTACAACTGCTGTAGCCGTCTCCTTATAACTAGATGTTTGCTCTCCAAGACAGATGTTTCCTGAAATCTTGTCCAGTAATCACATGGCAGGGCTTCTACACAGGTGAATGGTAGAGATGACATGTTGTTTATGGATTTTTGGACTGGTTTAGCTCTTTTGGAAGGTGTTTATATGATCAGAGTAGAACTAGATTAAATGACTGTCAGTAAACAAAGAGCTTGCCATCTTCTCGAAAGGCTAAATTTATTTTATTCTGCTGGATAATGGGGACAATTGAGTGAGCTACACTTGGGGACAAGTGTAGTGATAAAGGATATCACTACACTTCCCAATTAGTCTTCCTGACTAACACTGACAACTGACCACTCATCTGTGTCTTTGGGAGAACTGTGGGAGAAGCTGTGGAAAACAGAAACTATACAGTTAACTCCTGGAAAAGTGCTTATGTTTGGATCTGACCTAGTGAACAGGCTAAGATTTATAGCCCATTTCCAGATTAAAAAAAGCCAATGTGGGGCCAATGGGTCAATAAGTATGCACTTTACAATTTGGTGCTGTAGACTAAGTCCATGAAGGAGAAACTCTGAGTACCAGACAGCATTATTAGTATCACAGGGCATTTCTCCCATTGCAGAAAAGTCAAGAACAACAATAAAATTTTGTTTGCTTCTGCTAGAGACTTGCCAGTAGACAGCAGAGCCAGCATAGGAGATTAGGCTGATGTACTGTTAAAGTCATGGCCCTACCTCTAGCAGCCTATACAGAAAGCATCAAAGGAAGCAAAAAGAAAGCTGTAATGGACATGTAAGGGATGGCTCACCCATAAATGGAGGCTCTGTCTTCACATACTTACTGACTTTAGTGTCACTTGCTGCCACCTGCATCTAAAATCTCCCATCACCCAGCCAGACATTAGCCCCAGCCTCTATTACCATGAAAACAGGTAACATCCTTGCCTTGCTGACTGGACCATGAGGAAGTTCACTACCTGATTCTGTAAAAAAGTTCCCCTTTTGAACTAAATTTCTGTGTGTCCTGGAAGGTTTAGCACTCAAATTTAAGAGGATGGAGAGCTTATCTTGTAGCATGGCAGAGAAGGTTGGCATCACACACCATTGCTGCTTTTGTCTGTGAACTTCTAAGTGCTCTATGAAGGCAGGGTGCCATGACTGCAGCTAAGCAGAGGCACAAAGGGTTTGTCCATACTTGCACATGGATACGAGGCTATTGCAATTCTTATGACCAGATGCTCTGACAGTGCAGACAGACAGTCGTCTCGCCTGGTCCCCACAAATGCAGAGACTGCCCTGGGGAGCGTGCGACACCAAAATCTTTGTAAGCTGCCGGGCATTGCCAGGCAGGCTGCATGCAGACAGTCTACCAGGCATCTGTGCTGTCAGGAGGTGGAAAAATGCAGAGTAAGGGCTGCTCCCCACAGCTCTTGCATTCACCCCTCCAGTACATTGCCTGAGAAGCCAATTCACCTGCCTGCAATCACAGAACATATTGAAGGAGCACTCAGGACTGCCCACACTCATCTCCCAGTGAAGTTCTGCATGAACTGGAATGTGCTGATGCATCAGAGTGGGGAATCTGTTTCCACAACATGACCACCTGTGAAAAAGGCAACTATATGAGACTCTGGGATCCAGGAAAAGGCTGCTTATCGAAGAGTGGATTTCTCAAATTGCTATTTAATGAAACAATAACTAGCTGGTGAGGTGGAGGGAGGGATAGTGAACTAGGAAAGGCAGCCCTTGGCTGGTACGTTTTTCCATGCTCCTCAGGAAATAACAAGCTGCATATAGATTTTGAGGACACTGGTGGCAAGAAATATTTTTCTAAGTACAGGTCATTCCAGATTGTGGAGGAGCCTGAAAATTACAAGTTGATTCTGGGGCAAATGGTGACTGGTGATGCAGAGAGGTAAGGTGATCTCAGTTATGTTCACAGAAAAGGCAAAACCTGTTCTGCTGACTGAAATGCCACTAATCTTGTTAGAGAGGAAACAAATCCCAAACTGCGCAAGTTTGGGACTGCAGCAAATGGCTCTAAACACTAACAAAACATCATTGCCAGAGCACAGGTAACACAAGCCCTTTACAGCCCCCTCTTCCAAGCACAGACCTGAGAAAACTTTCCTCCCAAAGACCTTCTGAGCCCAGCTGCTTAAATACTTGCCCAGCTAAGTCCAATGGGTTTAGCAGGCTGATCTAATCAAGGCAGGATAGGCCTTTAATTCAAGGACTAGATTCCTTGCCTCTGGGGCTGTTTGACTCTTTCCAGGTGGGCTTCCCTATATACGATTTGGCCATAAAGGAAAAACAAATTCCCATCACCTGCTGAAATGCTCTGCAATGATCCAGCATGGGGCTGGGAGAGCTTGTTGTGATAGGCTAGTAAGATACCAGCCTCTCATGTCCACCTGTCTCTCTGACTGCCAGTTTTCAGAGGTCATGTGAGTTGGCACAATTTCCGGGAGAATTCCCCACTCTTCAGCCAGGGAAATACAGGGAGGAGAAAGAGAGGGAGCGAGAGACACTGCTTGCTTTCCAGCCACAAATTCCCTCGACCACTAGTGCCATCACCGAAATCTCATCCCTTCCCAAGCATCTCAAAACAAGCCTTCCTGCAGAGCCAGAAGGACTTCTGTATTGGCTGATGAATGGCAGGGGCTTGAGAGGAATTAATAGTGCTGGGCAGGTGTTAGTTAGCTGTGCCACAGTCTGGACTGACGACCCTGTCCTCCCACAAACACGACTTGAGGAGTAAGGTGTGCTTTCTGCTTTGGTTGCTGCAGTCATCCCTCTCCCCAAACCTCACACATGCATTTCTCTATCTCCCCTCTCCCTGGAACCCCTTTCTCCCATGCGCGGTCCTACAAGGATCAGTGAGTCCATCCCAGCATGAGAGCGGGGCCAAGGGGAGGAAGGGGGACAGAAAAGCAGGGCAGGACCATGGCGGTAGCTGCACCTTGAGGTCCATGGAAGCAGTTTGCTCTGAACCTCTTCAGAGCAGTTGGTGCATGGCCACTCAATTCATCATCAGCATGCTGTACGGGATGTGCAAACGCTCTGCAGTGGGTGCCCCAAGAGGGTAAAGGCTGAGACCCTCATGGGGAAACAAAGGTCGCCCAGCCTCATGCTGTGTTGAGAGCTCCAGGCAACAGAGAGGAGCAAAGGGAAGGTGGTGGGGAAGGAGGAAGAGTCATCTCTCCTCGGTGCATCCCTGCTGTCATGTGCTCCTGACCTGCAGAGCCGATGGCTTGCTGTAACCAAGCGTGCTCCCGGGGGGTCTTCGCCAGGATCTGCAAGAGCAGTCTCTCTGGAAATGTCACTGTGATCAGCAACTAAGCAGAAGGGGGACAGCAGAGGGAAAGGAAAGAATGAAGGAGAGAGAAAGAAGAAGAAACTGAAAAGGGAAGAAGGAGAAATACAGACCAGAACCAATTAGAAGCTTCTACCTTTAGCCTCTATCCCTGGACAGATGTCTTTTTTAATCTAGTAAGGGAGGAAGTATCTAATGCCACTTCTTTTTCTTCACCACGGAAAAGCATACTCCAGAGAAAACAGCAAATGAGTCAGCTCAGCACCTCTTCAGTACTCTTTTCATGGCTATGGAATTTCAGTACAGGATTATATATATATTTTTTTTGTACTGAAAGATGAACTCCCAGTTACCCAGGAGCAATTCAAGAATTCACACATTTTTATGAAGTCCACCTTTCCTTGAAATATCTCATTTTGACTTCTTCCTGGGATATTTTTTGGTCCAGTTTAGATCTTGCAAAACCGACTGGCAATACTCCATCTGCTGGTTTATATATGCCTGTTTGCCTCCATGCCTGTGCATTGTGTCAGGCTGAATACATTTTGTTCTAGTCGTAGCAAATAACTAAGGCAATACTTCCCCCATTCTCTGAGATTTATGTAGCAGCAGATTCTGTTGCAGATCTTGGTGTGATCATTTCCACACAACAGACTCTGCAGTTTCCTGTGACCATGATGTGGGCTCTGCAAATTTTAATTGGAGCAACAGGCACCTGAGTTGATTTTTCTTGAGTTGGATGGTTAAAAGTGGCATCTTTGAGGCCTTGGTTATTAGGCATCATCCAAAATAAATTTGTGAGAGTTATGTCTGATATTTAAACTGTTATTTCTGCAGCTTGTTCAAAGTCTCCACAGACCTTCTTTTAGGAGTTCTCTGAACTCAGAAGTTCCCAAATATGAGTTTTTTCCTCTCCAAATGGAACTGTCTGCTCCTTTACCACCCAGAGGACATGTGACTCAGCTGTAATTCCCTGGAGGCTCCTTCCAGACTGATTTATCCCATGATCCTATGATCTGCCCCCAATCATTCTGGGGTAAAAGAAAAGCAATAGGCATGCAATAACTGGGTTTGGGGAGGTCAAAATATTCTTGTGGTGTCCTTCACAGTTCCATTTACAGTCTGGCTGATACACTTCCCCTGAACTTGATTACACTGGGAAAGCCTTTCCTTCTTAAAATGGGCGGAGGAAGTGGGGGGAGAGAGTGTTTTTTCCTTTTGATCACATATAGAGCTGTGTAGGACCTGAGATCTACTTTTGTGCATCTCCAAACTACCAAACAGTGGCCTACAGAGATGCAGCGAGATTTGTTCAGCGCCATTTGTTCAGTTCCTCTACATCAGCTTTCACCAAAGCAGCTTGCAAAACATGCCTGTTCTCTAAGTTTGAGGGTAGAGCTGTTTCATGGGAGGGGGAAAACTGCATTTCTAGCTCAATTCCAAATTCTTGAAACAGTTTTAACCATGTTGTGGGTTAGCAAAAGTAATAAATCACTAATCCAGTGTTTTGGAAATATAAACATTTTAACCAGTGCAGTTAAGGAGAGTGACAAAGATCTTACAAGACAAGTAAATAACCGCCACTGCTGTGTCTCCCCCATTCCTGGCACACAGACAGTCCAGGACCAGGGACTGTGCAATACTTTCTCCTGTCCTCTAGCATGCTTAATATTCAAATTTGGACTGTAAAGTAACATGATGGGAAGATCAGGACCTTATTGTGCCAGGATGGGAGTGGGGTTAGTGCTGAACTGCATGTTCTGCTCAGCACATGGTCTCCAGTAATGCAGAATCTGCAGCTCTTGTTTTTGCAGGAGCCAAAGGAGATGCTGGGGAACCAGCAAAGACAGGCAGGAGACATCAAAGATCCGATATTTTATTGTATGAAAAAAGAGAGCAACTCTGCAAATAACCACCAAGTTTCCTGAGCCCTTAGTGCAGCAGAGGTCAATGAGGCTGTGAGTCTGTCCAGTTTCTACCACGGAACTCTTGTCAGTTCTGGAAAGATCAACGTATCTCAAGCTCTGCTCACACCTGTAGTATAACGGTATCTTCTGCAAGAATGGGGGTCAGATAAGGACTCCAAAGAAATAGTTATTGTCATGCAAAGAAGCCATTCCAGATGGAGATCATGCTAACTGCTTTCCAGCTCTTCTTAATTTCGGAGGAAAATAAAAAACACAAACTGATCCTAGGAAACTTCAGTGGTGGCAGTGCAGTTAAGGAGGATCCAAGGGATGATCTGGAGCTTCTAGCAAGGGGTGGATGATCTGCAGAGAAAAAATGATGTTGTATGATATAATGACAAGACATGAAGTGTTTTTACCTTCATGTGAATGGTTTTGTCCCGTCTGTCCTGTAAGAGACCTTGCAGGACCTCTCAGGAGCTGGCACTGCTAGGGATGCTAGCACGAGCAGGATAGTATCCACCACAGTCCCAGAGCGCTGTGAAAAACCACCCCAGAGCATCACTGATCTTCCCGGGATTACGAGCTCCCCTCAAGCCAAGGCTGCTAATTCTAAAGACTAAAAAGGCACAGCATAATTTAATAACACGCCTTAGAGATCTGTAAATAGAAAAACTCTCACTCCATCAGGCATTTTGAGTTAGTTGTTCTGACTGAGCTTTCCATTTGCTGAGGAAGGGTCCGAATATGGAATTTATTGGACACTAAAAATAATAACTGACAGTTGTTTTCATGTCTGGGCTTTCTAGCACTTGAGATAGGACACTAACATAAGCAAATAACAGAGCAGCAGACTGGCAAGACAGACCCAAATATCTGGGATTCCAGAGATCTTACTACTAGTCTGCCCTGCCTGCGCCAGTCTATTTAAATGGATCCTTGCCACCTTTGGCTTAGTAAAGGGGAGTGTGAGGACAGGGACTTTGCCTCCACTGCAGAGGACTGCACGTTCCTGGAGGCCCAGAGAGGACAGGCCTAGATGGAGGGGCTGGGACTGTGGAGACACACAGAAGCTGGAGTTTTAGCAAGATTTGTTAGTTTTCTCCACAGCGGGTTCATTGATCAAACACAAAAGCATGCTGTTTTCAACCAAAGACCGTGATAATGATGCAATCCACAATAATTGTGCTGTAACCTACAGAGGGCCCTGGTGGTACAGCCAGTGCCACAACTCCAACCTAAATGGATTTAACACCGAGGAGCCCAGGACAGTTTTGCAGATGGAGGGAAGTGGCAGACAGGCAAAGGATACAATTACTCCTGCCAGCTGTCAGAGATAAAATTCAGGCCTGTGTAGCCTGGCAGGAAGGCTTTCCTGAGCACATTCCTCATCCAACCAGTTGTGCCAGAGTGACCAATCCCACCTGCATCTCTGCAGCTCTGTACATGACAGAAATACAATAAGCAAAGAAAATGGGCTTGGGAATTGACCTTCTGCTCTTAAGGAATCATCTGAACAGGGAGGGCACAGAACATCCTCTGCCTCTCCTACCAATCATATCTTTGCCTGCAGGAATTACTCTGTATGTGAACTATTCCTGTTCTTTCAGTGATGAATGGCTGCCAGCATTTCACAGAACAGAAAAGGTGTTACCAGAGATTATAAAAGATGTTAAAAATTGAAAGTTTGGTACAGAGGCTGGTGGGAAAGAGTCCTTTCTGGTAAGTGGTCACAATTTATCACCGTAAGTGCAGTTAAACAAAGGCCACCCGATGCCAGCTCCTGGAGGAAACCAAGCAAATACCAAACCAAATGTTCAAGAAGGGCACGCAGCTGGCGTGCAATAACGGATAGGGAGGTTTCCTAATCGACTCTTGCCCCCCCCCCCCCCAAAAAAAAACACTGTATGGGAAAGTGGAGAAGGAACCCCACATTCACAGGTTCAAAGTTGGTGCTCTCTGTATGCTTCATAAATCACTGCACTGCCTGGCTCTCCAGGTACTGAGATGTGTGCTGTGGTCAGCACCAGCTACGGAAAAGGTCAGCTCTGCAGGACAGGTCTGTGGAAACCAATCAAGACCAGTGAAACCAACAGCTTGAGCTTTTCATAGCAAGGAGTTCCTGTTGAGACTGCAGTGGGAAAGCAGAGAGTGAAACTGTGTTCAGCAACGCAGAGTGTGACGCCAAAGGGCTGAGCAGGAGGGGAAGTCTCCTCCCTTTGCTTCCCCACATTTCCCACTCACTGGTGAGCACAGCTGTCATTAGAAAATACACCTCTAATCTGTCCCCTTTTGGATCCTCAGGAATCCCTGAGCCAGGAGCTAAAATATACATCATTTAGCAAGGATGAGAGAAAGGTGCAGTGTAACTCTTCTGAAAAGTGAGGGACTCGGGCACTTAGCACACTCCATATTCACAAAATCCAGCAGCAGAAAGGGAAAAAGCAAACGATGTCTTTTGAAAAAAGTGCCTTCTTAGCTTAGGCAAATGTTTCCACCATAAATGCTAAGACTGGTCATGGGCTGGAGAAATTCTCCCATGGAAATTGCTAGTGTTCACCCAAAGAAATTAATAACTTCATGATGGGCACTCAGTGAAGAGTGCCAAATAGCATGACCCAGGCAAGGCTGAGCCAGAAGAAAATCCCTCCTTGCTGCTTTGGATAACAACCTGCCTTTGCAGGTCTGCTATCCAGACATCATTCCTTTCCCAGCAAGCCAAGCCTCCAGAGCACACAGAAGCTCAGCCATTGGCATGCACAATGGTGCCGGCCCTCTCAAGCGAGGTCTTATTTCACATCTCTTAAATTTAGAGCTGCCAGAGAGTTTACCTTCCAGCTTCACAATGCCAGCTGTCTGCCTTTCTTGCAGCTTTAGGAGAGGTTCATGGCAATGTCCTCAGGTTAGCACAGAGCAGAGGCATGCAATGACTGGCACTCTCTGCTTGTTTTGTTGGCTGCTTACAGCCTTTGCTGCTTTCCCCATCTCCACTGTGAGGCTCTAGCATCCTGGTGGCAATGAAGCTAATGGCAAAGCTCCCAGGACCACACAGGGAGCCAGAATTTCATGTACAATTTTGCATTAATCAGTGTTAAATCAGCTGTTGGACACAATAATCATATTTCCACATCCACTTTTTGAGGCACTTTCATCATCTGGTTGTGTCTTCTAATTTGCTAAGCTTATTTTCTTGGGATCTGCAGATTAGTTTGATCCTGAGGGCTTTCATTCTTGACGTTTATTTCTCTAGAGGTGAAGAGGCAAGTTGTAGTGTTCAGAGGTACTCCGCATTCTCCTAAAATGCTTCAAACCCCTGTTACTACATCTCAAAACTGATCCTGGAATTAAGAAAAAGATGGGGTCATTTCCCAGGGGTCGAGGAAGAATCTACATAGAAAAAAGAATTGCAGATGATGTAAATGATTATCCCTATGAGATCTTCACTAGATGAGTAAAAGTAATTTAGGACACATTGATCACTAGGCCAGTTTCAAAAGCTACCCTCAGGGTCCTGACCTACTTTGGACTAAGCTTGCTCATTGTTTCCCCCCTGCTCCCAAATGTAGCTGCATCTGCAGGGACACTGCAGCAATGGCCTGGTATTACCTCCTAGGGTGAAAGCTGAGGTGACATCTCCAAGCATCCCACTAGGCTGGAAGGAATCCACAGCCAGCAACACCTAAGTGGATCCATCAGTGCTGGGCAGGTACATCAAAACTGCCTCCATAACGTGTATTCTCCGTCCAACACTGAACTCTTTGCTCCTGTAAGGGAGCAGCTTGGAAAAAGCTGGACAAACCCATTCCTACTTTTTTCACATGACATATCTAACCAGGAGCCCTTGAAAGATTATAAATTTGGGTGAATCTATGAGTCTAGTTTTTGCCACTGCTTTTTAGAGTGACTTACCAGGGGAAACAGCTGAGGAGGAGCTTCAGCCTCATGAGAGTCGAAAGAAAGTATTACAGCCTTTTCCAGGCACATAGCACATGCTATTACAGCAGAAGGCTTCTCGGTGCTAGGGGCTGGCTCTGCAGCACTGCTTGCCCCTTGGGCAGACACAGCTCTAAGCCAGACCAGGGTGCATCAGCTGTGCTTCAGAAGCATTTGCCCCGCACAGAGCAGTATGACTGAGAGAAGAGGGGGGTGCAGATGGCCCTAGTCAGCCTACAGCTGCTTAGATCTCTCCCTCCCTAGCAGCTCAGAGGCATCTGCTCATCCTTTTTCTCTTTCCTTTTGAAAGGCTGAAGAAAGAAGGTATTCTCAGTTCTCCTCAGGTTGCATGCACAGAAAATGGCATGGATGATGATTTCCCCCCCCCCCCCCCCCCACTTAAAGCAAACCCCAGATTTGAATGTGGCTAGTCTGATCACAGTCCCTCTCATTTCAATGCAGTTTTTTCAGACAGGGGCAGGGAAAGGATGTATGCTTTTCCCTGCCAGAATTAGGTCTCGGGAGCAACAACAGTCACACGATCTACTTGTTTACTATTATTTTATATATACACGTATATGTATGTGTATATGTACTGACTACTTGGGGATATGGAATTTAAGTGGCAACCAATTACTTTTCTTACCTCTCTCCTGCCTACTCCCTTTTGCTTAACATTAAAGCAGGCTTTCATTTATCATTGGAATTCAGGATAGAGTTTGGGATATTAGAGGGATCTCATGAAGAAAGTAAATGCTTGTGGGGAAGCTATGTTCTGCCTCTGATATCCCAATAGCTGAGAAAGACTCCAGAAATAACAGTCTCATCTGAACTGGGATGAAGCAATAAGGAGAAAAACCTTAAATTCTGCCCTCTGATAAAATTCATAAACTTTATGGGCTCTCTATCTGAAGGTAACATGAGGGTCAAATTCAGTCAGGCAGTCTGGACTTCACATAATGCTGCCACTGATGAGCAGAGCACACAGCATAGCAGCAAAGCAAAACTGAAATTCTGCTCAGTATTACAATGAATAGGGACTGGGTTAAAAAAAAATTCATGCACACTCTGCCCAGCTAGCATTGTCTGGACATACAAAGTCTTATCTCTAAATCAGTCCTGGATCACCTATAAACCTCTGTTTGAAGGGCTGCAAAGTGCTGCCTGGCAGGTAGAGCACTAGAGCATGAGTCAGGCAGTTCAGCTTCTGCACGTGGTCTTGGCTCTACCATCTGCAAAGTAAGCTCTGTCTTTGTAAAGTGCCACTAAGGTAGAAGCAGAATAGCTGTCTGCTTTAATCAAATGCATGTTTTTGCTGGTTCATTTCCACTGGTGATAAAATGAGGGAGGGGAAAGACACCTGAAGTCTGCTAAGGACCCAGGAGGCGTGAGCTACAACAGCCAGACAAGAACTTTCCCCATCGGACTTTTGCGAAACTGCTTCTCTGTGAAACAGCTCCCAGGGAACTCTCCCGAGCCCCAGACTTGATAGGCAGGTGGTGGGAAAGTGCAGGGGTGGAGCTTAGTGCTAGATTTGTTGTTGTTGTTGTTGTTGTTGTTGTTGTTGTTAGAAATAAAGGCTTAAATGGGTCAAATGGTAACCACAGTGCCTGGGACACGGAAGAGGGGAGCGGAGAGCGTAGACCAGCGCTTGCCATGGAGAGGACAGCCCCAACCCTCCTCGTTCTGCTCAGCCTAACGGTGGCAGTTTCTGATGCCCAGGACTCCTGCCCAGGTGAGTGGAGCACGACTCCCACTGTCTCCCTAATGAGACAGTCTGCTTCACCCCCCACCTCTATGACACAAGAGCCATAAAAATGAGCTTGGGGGTGGATTTTTTTCCTCCTGGGGATCATTTTAACTCAGCTGCAGGCAGGAGGAGGGCAAGGGGGGATGAAGTCTCAGCAGCCATCCCACCCCACCTTGGGGTGCCTTGACACAGTTCCTGAAGGATGCAGAGCAATATGATGGAGCATTCGAGTGCTCACAGGATGTCAGGCACTCTGGCAGCTTGGGGAGACTGCCCAAAGCAGCTTTCTGTCCATATTCACTGGGAGGGTGGTAGCAACAATTCCAAACTGATCTGGTGCTGGGAAATTCGGCAGAGCCTTTACTGTCCGCAGATCTGTCAATGCCGCTTAGTCTCTGCTGTCAATATCCCACAGGGCATCTCTTGGCTTTTGTTTTATTAAACTGTAACGTATTTGTCACGCATGCAATGTCATGTATAATAGCATCCTCTCAGACTGAACTCCTGTGAAGCTGGAGAGATTCTGTGTTGGTATAAAATTGCTCCCCAACATGCACCTCAAGCTGGATTCTCACAGCCGTTAATTCAGGCTGCTGCCAAAGTTGCACCTCAGCCATGTAGGGACAAAACTGTGGCAGGAATATCACACCAGGTATCATACAGCAGGGCTCAGCCATGCCAGGAGTAGGTAGATGAGGGGAGAGTAGTGGATGTTGTCTCACTTGGCTTCAGTAAGGTGTTCGACACTGTTTCCCACAACATCTGCATAGACAAGCTGATGAGGTGCAGGCTAGATGAGCACACAGTGAGGTGGATTCAAAACTGGCTGAACAGCCAAGTTCAGAGGGTTGTGATCAGTGGCGCAAAGTCTAGCTGGAGGCTCATAACTAATGATGTCCCCCAGGGGTCAATAATGTGTCCAATATTGTTCATCTTACTCGTCAATGGTCTGGATGAAGAGACAGAGTGCACGCTCAGCAAGCTTGCTGATGATCCCAAACTGGGAGGAGTGGATGATACACCGGAGGGCTGCACTGCCATTCAGAGGGACCTCGAGAGGCTGGAGAGATGGGCAGAGAGGAACCTCATGAAGTTCAACAAAGGGAAGCAGAGTCCTGCCCCTGGGGAGGAATGACCCCAGGCACCAGTACAGGCTGGGGGCTGACGTGCTGGAAAGCAGCTCTGCAGAGAAGGACCTGGGAGTCCTGGGGGACAACAAGTGGACCATCAGTCATGAATGTGCCCTGTTGCCAAGGCAGCCAATGGTATCCTGGTCTGCATTAGGAAGAGTGTTGCCAGCAGGTCGAGGGAGGTGATCCTTCCCTTTTGCTCAACCCTGGTGAGGCCACACCTGGAGTGCTGTGTCCAGCTCTGGGCTCCCCAGTAAACGAGGGACATGGTCATAGTGGATTGAGTGCAGCGAAGGGCTACTAAAATGATTAAGAAACTGGAGAATCTGTCATAGGAGGAAAGGCTGAGAGAGCTGTGCCTGTTGAGCCTGGACAAGAGAAGGCTGAGAAAGCTCATCTTATCCATGTGTATAAGTATCTGAAGGGAGGGTGTCAAGAGGATGAGGCTAGACTCTTTTCAGTGGTGCCTAATGATAGAATGAAAAGCAACAGGCACAAACAGAAACACAGGAAGTTTCATCTGAACACAAGAAAAAAAAATCTTTTTACTGTGAGAGTGACTGAGCACTAGAACAGGTTACCCAGAGGGGTTGTGGAGTCTCCATCCTTTGAGTCATTCAAAAGCTGTCTGGACAAGGTCCTAGGCAACCTGCTCTGGGTTATATGTGATAAGCCAGTTCCTCACTGCCATTTGTTAATCCACACAACAACTCCAAACTCCCATCCTCAACTCAGGAGGGATACTGCTTTTGCCTGCACTATTCCCAGATCCCAGACAGTTCAGTTTCCTCTCCAAGGCATTTCAGAGTCCTAATAATCTCTGTGATGGTTGTCTTCATTTCCTCAGGTGTAAGAATAGTGGGGTTGGGTGATGCTGATCGGCTTGCTGTCCTCCAAGGATGTCCAGGGATCCCAGGTGCCTCTGGCCCAAAAGGAGAACCAGGTCTCCCAGGAACAAAAGGTGAGATCCCAAAAGCCAGCAAAGAATGTTTTTGTGTTAGATTGTTTTGTTGCTTTAAGTAGGGGAAAACTGAGGCTGGAGCACTGGCTAGCCTAGCGCTGGTTTCTGTGAAGAGCTGGAGAGTCAAATAGAAGGGGAAAATACCCTAGCTAGAAATGTACTGATACACAAGGAATGTCTTTCTTTCCTGAGTCCTGTCACAAGTCAGAAGAGCTCTTGGGGCATGAAATGTCATAACCTGCTTTTTTTTTTGCATTAGTAATGTCCATTTCTTCCTTGAGCCTTTATTCAACAGTCTACTGTTGTTGTGAAACAACCCAAAGGCTAGAAGCAGTCTGGAGTGTGGAGCTGACACACTAGCTGGGACCAGCCTGCTGCAGTGGCCTTGCTTGCCAAGAAACACCACCATGGTCTGGTCAACCGCAGGGTGGGAATAAGTCTGGGATGCTCCTGCATGTCTACATGGGGCCACGAATGTGCATCATTTGGGAACTGTAACAGCACCCCTACTCCAGAAAGCGAGGGAGAAGGAGGTCCTTTAGGGTTTTCAGAGACAACATACGGGGCAGCCAAATCACTTCAGTCGAGCGAGCAGCTTCCACATGGCAAAAGCCAAAATGTAGGAGGCTCACAGGAATTCATTCATGAACTACAAATTAGCACCTTTCACTGGAACTACCCACATCGTGTAGCTTTAGTGGAAGGTAGAGAGTGAGATCGGTTGTATTTTTAACAAAACCAGCTTCCTTGTACCTGCAGAAGTCAAGGGCCAGCTTCCAAGGCTTTTGTATCATCTTCCCTCTAGTTAATTTGCAATGTGCCTACATAAACAGAGCTTTTCTTTGCAGGAGAAACGGGAGCCCAGGGAAATCCCGGGAAAGCAGGACCGCCTGGTACAAAAGGTAATGAATAACATTCTCAGCTATAATCCATAAACTCTCCCAGGCTGAGAGCACACACAGGGAGACTGCGTCTAGAGATATAACTGTCTGGGAGCTGATCATAGTCCAAGAAGCAGCCTTGAAGAAGCACAGGCAAAGCAGGATTTGGGGGTATGGCTCTTGCATGAGATGGGTACTAGGAACAGAGTCTCCTTCAGTGGTAACATATCTCAGAGGAATACATTTCTCTTTTTCCCAGAGGTCCCCATGGACCCTTCTCAGCCCCCAGCCACCAAAAAAATGCCACTCCTCTCTAAGGAGTCTTGAGCCAGCTCTGCCAGGAGGCCTGATGCAGAAACATGGGTTCTGGGTGCTTCCAGCAGCCTCCAGGCCTGGACTCTTGGTGCAGTTCCATCATGTCCCCCTTGACCAGAAGGATGGTGATCAAACCACCTAGGAACAGATGGCACAGGGTGAAGCAAGAAGGGAATGGAGGTTTCTTTGCAGTGAGATAACCCACAAAAGGGGACGAGTGTGTCTGCCAGGAAATCAGCTTTCACTCCATCCAGACAGTGCTTAAGCTCTTCAGCAGGATCTGTGTGCTCCAAATGTTGGAACAGTCTCTCTTCTAAAAAAACCCAGCATTTGTATCTTTTCCCTACCTTTTTACACTTTCCTTGAAAAGAAAAGCCTTCAGGGGCCATTTTCATCTGAACTTTGGGCTGTGTTTGGCCTTGGCTTCTTCACAGACCCAAGCTGAAAGCAAGGGTTCATAGGACAAGACTGCTGTACTCTGCCTCCAAAGTGTTCAAAGCCATGGCCCAAGGTCTCAGGAAGCAAATATTTTCATTTCAGACTGATTTCAGCTCCCTGTACAAGCTGCCACCCAGGGACTGAGCACTGGTGCACAGACTAGCAGCAAAATCAGCCACTCTGCATGCCGAATGTGTATCTATTTCCCAGCCAAAAGGACTTAGGACTTCAGCAGAAACCCCAGCAGGAAATGGGTGAACATGCTGAAATGGCAGCTATTGCCCAAAATCCCACAGATGCCTGATTGAAAACAGAAAGCCTACAAAAAAAGTCACTGAGGCAGGGAAGTGAATCCTCCATATATCTCAAGAGATGGAAAAGCAATTTTCTCTCCCTTATGTACTTGCTCCGCCTAGTGTTCCTGAAAGACTCTGCTGACTAAGCGAGCAGCCAGGGCTATGCAGGCAGGAGTGGCATATAGCAGCCATGCCTTCAGCAAACCTGGCAGAGCACCGTAGCTTTCCATCACTTAGGACAGCCTCGCTTGTGCACTTTGGAAATGTGGAGGGGCTGGACCAGCCGTTTGGGGAATCCAATTAATTCACTTCCATTGAGTAACTTGTGAAGAGCTGTCTCCTCTTCTCTCCCACAGGAGTGGCTGGAGAGCCTGGCTTCCCAGGACCTAAAGGTAAATAGTGCTGAATTGAATTTAGGTTTGGGGCCTGTTAAGTTGAACTATCACAGCATGACCGGGGATGGGTTTCTCTAACAACACAAAGAAACTGCATGCTGTTTGGGAACAACTCACAAATGGGACCGGTTATAAGTAAATGCAAATACTCACTGGGTACTGCATGGGGCTGTTTGAAGATAGTTGCCCCCCATGTGTAGGGCCTGGGGTGCTGAAGCACCTTGCGAAGGCATTCAGTGAGGTTCAGCCCCAGCTGAGACCGTGTGAGGAGCCCTTCTCCACCAAACTAGTTGTATGGTGACAGAGGCCCAGGAGCCGGGGCTGCCTGATGCTGCTGCCCAGCACTGCTGCCTATCGAAACCACAAGGCTTCACACACGCCAGCCTCAGCGGCCAGCTAGATCCAGGCAGACCATTCAACTTCCTATGCTATGTCAAAAGGCAGAAAGGCTCCGATGAAACTGCATCCATGCTAGTGCAAGAGGAACGTGTCTTTCTACCAGCACTAGCGATAGGATACATGGGAAACGGTTTTTTCATGATACCATCATCCTGCATATTAGGGCCACCGGTATTTATGCCTGAGCACTGCCTACACTACAGCTTCTAACATTAGAGCTTGGTTTGTAATAATTATGGGCCAAATACCACTGATCTGGTCACCAGCTTGGCACGTTTCCTTCAGCTGTCACAACTACTTCCAAAGCACCTAGTAAAGCCCTCTGCCAGCACTAACTGTTCCCCCTCTCAGGCTTTCCTCCCCTGCCTTCCCCTCTGGGTGCGTTTCCCCTTTCTTCCCACACCCACTTGCCTCTGTCCCAAGTGTCTCAGCCCAGCAAGACTCACCTGCACAAAATGTTTGCAGCTATCTTCTTGGACTGGCTGAGCAGCAGACAGAGCAGCCAGCTCTAGCAGAAAGAGGGCTTGTGCCAGTTTTGCTATTTGGCCCTCCCTGCTGCAAATCGTATCGTTCACCAGCACCACTGTCTCAGCAGGACTTGGCTTGAAAAGCAAGCAATGTCAAGAGATGGAAGAGGGGAGGCCTTGGTACAAAGGGCAGAGAGCAACTGATAATGTTGTTTGTCCAACAGGAACGAAAGGAGAACCTGGATTTCCAGAAACTTCGGGTGAGTTTCACCCTGGGGCCTTCCTACCACCATTGGCTTTGCAGAGCAGATCGATGATGACAAGTAGGAAGGCAGACGCTTGCACCAGAAGTCAGGGCAGGGCAGCAATAAAAACAAATTCAGACCAATACAGAAGGACAGACTAAGGAAATACCATTCTATTAACCCATTTGCTTCTCACATCAACACAGCTTCAGAGTGGCTATTCTGTCACTCCAGGCAGGACAGGAAAGTCATGTCCTTTGGGTGCTAGTCAAGTAATTTGCTTTCCTGCACTCCCACAAGACTCCTGTGTGAGCTAGATGAGGTCTATCTTAGTCTTTACAGTCTCAGTATCCCTGTTTCCAAGGATCACTCGAAAGCCCTCTGTAGGCACCTGGCTACTTCAAAGCTAGTTAAACCACCACATTTACCTTAACAGTCGTAAGAGAGAGATTAAGATACCACTGAACTGTCCGGACCATCACTGTGCCAGGCACTCCTATCCCCTTTTATGTTGGCTGGCCATGAAAAAGGATTTGACTAATAATGAACAGGGCAAGTCCAGTGACCAGCCTTTAGCCACTCACTGTCACCTGGGACAGCCCAGCTGTACAGCTGTGAGTTCATCCTTTAGATATTGCCCCCGCAGACAGATGTCTGCAGCACCAGCCACCAGCAACAACCTGTCACAGAGAAACACTGGCGAGCAGAGGGAAGTCCTGCCTGCAGGAGGTGAGCAGTACATCTCACCAGGGAACACTGGTGTACTTCTTGCCATTCATGGCGCTCTGTCCCAGCACTAGGTTTGGGCTAGGACAGGGGGTCTTTTCATCTGACCTACCGAGGATGCTCAAACTCACATCATCTCCCAAGCCCCCCCCTATGACAGCATGTCACATAACCAGCTCTAAGTTGAGATGTTTGATAGGGACCTTTCCAGTCAATCCCTTGGCACCTAGGAACCTGAGTTGTTGTGATCAGGAATGGTTTAGGGAGGAAAAATAAATGCATACAAATAGATATATGTATAGATTCAAGAGTGCCATCTGTCCAGTCCTCAGGAGAAGATGATCTGAGCAATATCTTCTGTGTCAACATTCTTTTGCTGCCAGCTACCCACATGCCCTCAGGGCCTCCCACTTCCCAAGCCCAGACAAACTCCTGGATCATGAATTTGTCATCCTGCTCTGAGCAGCTCTGGCCAAGAAACTGCAGCATGCTTTGGTTCTGAGTAGGTGCAAGTCTTGAAGTGTGAAGAGCCAGCTGAGGGGCTGAAAAGCTCAAAGCAGCCAGCTCAGGTCCTGAGGTTGGTATGCTCTCTGGACATGGTGAGCATGCTGTATATAACATACATGTTACATATATATATATAGGACTTTCACTTCAAGTCTTTCCCTGAATTGCACAGGAGCCAGGAACTGCCAAGAGCTGCTGCATAAAGGGAAGATCCTGAGCGGCTGGTACACCATCTACCCCCAAGGCTGCAACGCCACCATGGTCTTTTGTGATATGGACACAGATGGTGGAGGATGGATTGTGAGTAGAATGAGGCAAAGGGGACTTGTATATAGCAATGGTGATTTTCACTAGAGCTCCAAAGGATGGCACCAAAATAGTAGCACAAGGGGAGGAAAGCACCAAAGACAGGAAAAACACATACTGACAGTAGTGTGGACAAAGGCTGAGTTTTAGAAGGGACAGCTGAAGTCCATGTCGTGAAGGTCCATGTCATGAGGACCATGTCATTCAGGTGACTCCACTTGAATGCAAGGTATTCTCCTGGGGCATTTCTCAGGTAGCAGGACAAGCACCTCAGGCCCACTCCCATTCCTGCTTAGGTCATCAAATCCCTCCTCATTTTCAAGCTCAAATGGAGCAGATCTGTGAGAGAGCTTCCTTTTGAGTTCAGTCCTCCCAGCTACACTCAAGAACAGCCTAACAGGGGAATTTGCTGATGAGAGCTGTACCATCCACCTTTACCTGCCAGGTGGTGCTGGGTCTTTTACTAAGAAATGACTTGGCAGTGCCAAGACTCTCTTGTTCCCTGCAGGTTTTTCAGAGACGCTTGGATGGGTCAGTGAATTTTTTACGAGATTGGAATTCATATAAACGAGGATTTGGCAACCAGCTGACAGAGTTCTGGCTGGGGAATGACAACATTCACTTCCTCACCTCCTTGGGTAAGGTGTTTCTTCTCCCATAGGGCTGAGGTCGTTATACTCAGAATGCAATTACTGCAGGGTACTGGGCTATTAAAAGTTTGAACCTCTTGCATCCCTCTTGGGCCCCAACACTTCATTCTAAACAGCATCTAGGTTCTTGCAGCCCATTGCACGTGGGGAATTTTTCTCTGAAAAAAAAAAAAAAAAAACAAAGAAAAGATAGAAGTCAGAGAAGTGAATGAGCTGGTTGCATGACTACAGTAGGCTAAGACATCTACCTGCTAGGACTGCCTATGGTGACAGTCATGGAGTTCACCCACAGGCTTGGATTCACAATTGTGTCTAGGACTCTTGGGCATGTTGTTCTTAATGCCCAGAACTATAGCAAATGTAGAATCAGAAAAAGGGCTTCACACGGCTAGGAAAAAAAGCCATCAAGGATATAGAAGGTTCTGCAGGAATTTGAAATAAATCATGATTTCTCAAGTACTGGTAGGTCCTCCCAAGTTGGCTCATGGCTCCTTAAAATACTAACCCCTGAATTCCAGTTCCATACCTTATGGTCCAAAATCCTTACTGAGGGATGGCCCTGAGCAGAGCTGTCTGCAAGATGCTGTCAGACTGTCATAACCTCTGTTCACCTTCTCTTCTAGAAACCTGTGAACTTCGAATTGATCTGGGAGACTTTGAAAACAACTACTATTTTGCCAAGTATGCTTCATTTAGAGTTTTAGGAGAGTCTGAGAAATACAAACTCGTTCTAGGAGACTACCTTGGTGGAAATGCTGGTAAGTTAGCAGTTCACTGGTAAAGGCTGTTTTCTAGGGACGAATTCAGAAGCATTTTCCATTTACAGTCCTTTCTGCCTGGATGCAAAGCTGTATCATGCAGACTTCTTGCACAGTGTAGATTTTTGGGTCAATTTTTAGAAACTGAACGTTGTGCCCAAAGTGCAGAGTGACCTCTGAGTGCAATGTAGGAAGGGACATTCATTACCACAGAACTACGAATCACAGTAGTACCTGCAAGCCCAGTCACATGCTATATCAGCAAAGGCAGAATCTGCTCCTATGCAGCGCCATGTCCAGCATAGCACACCCACAGCTCTGCAGCAGCTAGGCCAAGTTCTGGTTTTGTTTACATTTGAAGGACTAAATATTTGCCAGTAAGGTTTGGCATTATTCACCAATAGGCTGTTGTACACTTGCGGCATCAGCACTACAGCCTCCTAACTCCCAACATTTTGTTTTTCTTTAAAAAACAAATAAAGCCTCCCCAGACTCTAACAGACTTCATGCAGGAGTAAGAGCACAACCAACACCTGAGATGGCAGTGCCATGGGTTTATGTGGCTTTGTAGATTGCAATTCAGCCTGATAGTCCATATCTCAGTAAGTCTGCAGAGAACATGTGCAGTGCAAGACAAGTGAGACCCATGTAACAGAGAGAAGAATCTGATTGATTTTACCCACAGACTTAGATAAATCCTGTGTGTGTGTATTAGCAGAGCTCAGGATGCTCCTTTTCCCCAGGACCAAGGAGGAAACCTGGGCTACCCAAACAACAGAAGGATTTATAAAACTTGCCTTGCATTCAGCAAGGCCCAGATGCCACCCTTCAGTGGTGTACAGATGCGTTAGGTTCCCTTTTTTACTCTATTACAGTAAATCTGAACTTGTGCTCTCTGCAGGAGACTCCTTCTCATACCACAAGGACATGCCATTTTCAACAACAGACCAGGACAATGACATGAGCTCCTTTAACTGTGCCACAGCCTACAAGGGTGCATGGTGGTACAACGACTGCCATTACTCCAACCTGAATGGGATGTACTGGTTGGGTGTTCATGGGAGCTATGCTGATGGCATAAACTGGAAGACAGGCAAAGAGTACCATTACTCCCATAAGCGGACAGAAATGAAATTCAGGCCAGTTTAGAGGGCAAGAGGCTGTTTACTAGCACCCATATATGCCACTTGGCAGCCAGCAGAAGATACAAAATGAGAGATAAAGTTGTTCTAGGGCAAAACTGGATAAAGTAGTATAGGTTGTGCCTTCAGCCCAGAGCAGACCGTAGATTTCAGAGACCAGAAGAGACTGGTACTGCTTTGAGCTCCTGTAAGCCCCAGACCTCACCATGGAATACCTCCAGCAGGCCCACAGATGCTGACTGAGCTTGGGCATATTTTCCTGAAAAGTGCATTACCTTGATTTGAAGACCAAGTGATGGTGAGGCTACCACATCTCAGCAAAACTCTCAAATGGTATTATGCTTGCTGGCAAATACTTGTACTTTTATCTCTGATCCATATATGTGAAGACACCAGGGTTCTTGCAGCCTTTTTCTGTTGGACCAAAGAGTCACCTGAAAGGCTCTGAATGCTCTCCCCCTCCTTGCAGGCCACGATGGAGCCACCACAAAGATTGTCGTGGAATGAACTGAACTTCCAGCATAGGGCTGTCGGCAGTGCACCTGACCGTCACCCCTTACCACTGCTTCACATGACTTGTGCTCCAGGACTTCAAGTCCTGGAAGCACAGTAATATTGCCCAGCCCTTTCCACCAGCAGCACAGCAGTAGCCAGGCCCAGCTTCAATCACTCATCCTGAGCATGCTTTCTAGATCTCATTCTTTAGCTTCTGTGGACTGAGAGCTGGATATAAGACAGTCTGCCGGTGACATATATGGTACTGAGCCCATTACAGTAGTCCTGAGTCAAGCCTCACACAAGTGGACAACATGCGAATTGCCAACAGATGCCAGTATCTTTCATTTCACCTCCCTTAAAATAGTATTTGAGGATGGGCTTTCCACTGATGGATGGAGGAAGTTCATTGAAAACGTGTTTGATGTGTCATTCGACTATTAGTAGAACTGGTTAAAAGAGAATTTCTTGCTCCTGGATTCCTCCCCCACAGCTTATGCAGGGGAGGAGAGCCTATTGCTATCACATAGTTAGTGCATGGACATGTAGCAAGGCAGCCCATCCTACAACACTGAATACAAACCATGTGCGTGGGAAAAGGGAAGACAGAACTCAGAACAAAACAGCAGGTCAACAATGTGCAGAGAAATAAAGCCCAGGTTTTGCACGTCCTCATTCGCTAGGTCCTGTCTGTGCTCATTTCTCATTTTTAGATCTGCAAGAAAGTGCATTTTTGAGCAGGGAAGCACACACTGCATTTCCCACATTCACTTCCCCATTTTCAGGGGCTCACCTTTGTTTTTTCCTACTCCAATCAGATTCACATGTCCACAGCAGGAGCCCACTCCCACAGCATCTGCTCTGTCTGGCCAGATGAGCCACCAAGATTAGCTTCTCAGAGAAGCCCGAAGCACTTCCACAAATAGGTTTGCTGAACCACAGGCTCCTCTGCTGAGACATTAGTCAGAGCTAGTGCTGACAATCTCTGCATTAACCCAGCTGAAAGCACCATATACTCTTTTGCTTCTCCCCTCTACCTTCCCCTCTTACTATATAGAAAGCTTTAGCATTTAAACTTAGTCCCTGAAGGACACCCATGCTGGAGGAATTAAGAGCATGCCAGGAATTGTCCACCCATGCCCATCTGGTCAGTATTCCCAGACCTCAGTTTGGCTCCGCAGAGGAAATATTCAGGTATCTGGGGGGCATGTGACAAGCCATCACTAGCCCCAAGTGAGGTGGTTTAGACTTGGCTGGAGAGTGAAATTCTCCTGCATCTCAGGCTGTCGCAGTGAGCCATGAGAGGGCACTGCATCCCCTTCAGCACAAGTCGCAGCCACTGCAAGGCAGGCAAAGGCTCCCTGTGCTGATACAGGCACAGAGGGAGAGGGAGCCCCAATCCTGATGGTCCATCACATACACCAGGTCTGCAGCAGGCAGAAATAGAGAGGACTCGCACTGACTCCAGTGAGATCAGATGAGCTCTTCACACTATGCAGTCACAAAACCCAAGGAATCTTGAACATGAGCAAGCATCTACTGTTGGTTTTAGCCCTCTGTGCTCATTGGACTCATTTGCTAGCTCCCTCCTGGTGTCAGATAGGGTCTCTGCACGTTAGGGCCATCACCCCACATCTGTCTGTAAGAGGCAACACCCAGAGTAGTCAAGCTTTTCCGCCTGGAACTGCAATGTATCACTCTCTCCCTCCCCATCTATTTGTCCGTTTGTCAGTGGCTGCAAGACCCAGTGTTCAAGGACTCAGAAGATCGTTAAATACCTCTGGTGGCCCAGACCTGACCTCTTCGCAGCAGAAACCCTCTGGGCTGGGCACTGACAGATCTGGGGCAGATGTGCTAAATTATCACTCTAGACTGGATAGTGCCTTGATCCAACAGGTTGTTGAGCAGTAGCCATCACTACTGTACTCCCCACATACCACCTGGTCCAGCGGTCAGAAGTCATTTAGGCACAGCAGTTCAGATGCTTGTGTGCTATGTCACTTTGGCACAAAGACAAAGCAGCAGATGAGAGCTGCCTTGCCTGATCACTTTTGGCTTTTTGGCATCAGCGTCAGAGCCCTCCCGCCTGTGCGTCCTTACATGCATTCCCACCCTAGCATCACCTTCTCCTGTGTTGGCTCCATCATTTAGGTAACAGGATGGTGGCTACTCTGGAGAACTAATCCAGGCAAAAAACACCCCCTGATTGCTTGTATGAGCGCAGTGAAGCAGGACCCAGTCCTCCAGCTCAGCACAGGTGTGGAACAAGGTTATTTGAGAGGTCATAGTGTCCAGCACAGCAGCTGCTTCTGGTAGAGAGCACACTGGTATGCCACAGGCACTGCAGAGAGCTAGTTCCCATCTCCACAGCCTGCTCCATGCTTCTTCCAGAGGGAGGATGAGCCGTCATCCGCCACTTGCCCTGGATGGCCCTGACCTGCTGTGTTTCTCCTGTCACTTACCAGGTGCACCGTGGTCATCTAAAGCACACAGAGAAGCCTGTCCCAATGGAATGTGCCCCCCACCCCCCAGCCTTGTACTCCTAGGATGTGGCCTTCTGCAGGGGCCTTGGCAGAAAGGCAGAGATCCCCTTCCTGCCTTACAGGCCTGTTGGCACTTGAGAGGGTACCATGGAGCCTGGCTCCAGGCCCTGTCTGTTCTGCATCTTGAGGCAAAACAGACAGGACAGCCATCTGTCTCAGTCAGAGCACGGCCTTCTCCCTGCATGCTCCCTGCTTGGTCCAGCCTGGCAACGTCACCTTGCCTTGGTTTTCCTCAGGGCAGTATGAGGTGGGACACTGGTGGGTTTTCTCCCCAGCCAATTTAATTTGCACCCAAGCCATCATACTGGTGAACACACTCCCAAGCAGAGGATCTGCTCCTGGCAGCAAAGACCATCACCTGAGAGCGCCTGCTCCTTGCCATGGCAGGCAGCCAGCTCCTGTCCCTAGAGAAATACACTTATCTGGCCACCATCCTTGACTTCTTCAGGAAGGCTGGATCTCCCAGCTTTGGCCTTCCTACCTGCCCCTACCAGGGCTCTCCAGGTGCCCCAGGAATAAATTAGCCTCCAAGTCCACCCTTCAAACCTTTGCCCTTCGGACCTGCTGCACTCTCCCCACAGAAACCACTCCACCTTCCTGCTGCATGCCCTTGTGTTTTGTGCACTGCGGGGCCACGCCTGAGGCCTGGAGGGGGGACTTAGGACTGCTTTTTTTCAGGGTGCATCCCCAATAAAGCACCAAGATGGACCGGACCCCAGGGGCTGGGGTGCCAACCTGTTCCTCAGCACTGGAGGCAGCATTCAGGGGAGCAGGGCTGGGTTTCACCCTCTCAGGGCATGTGATGCTATATGCCACCATGCACGGGTAGCAAGCACCCTCAGAAAACCATTCAGGACCAAAAGGCATGCTGGTCTAGATGTAATAAAACCAGCCTTTGTGTCTGGGCACTGGGGGTCCTAACGCCTACGGATTCCCACGGCCACCTCTGACAAGCAGCCACTATAGAACAAAAGCAGCTGGAAGCTCAACTGTATCCATCCCCATTTAGCACCCCCTGAGGGCTGTTTGGAC
This sequence comes from Dromaius novaehollandiae, assembly GCF_036370855.1. NCBI lineage: Eukaryota > Metazoa > Chordata > Aves > Casuariiformes > Dromaiidae > Dromaius > Dromaius novaehollandiae. The sequence continues at coordinate 1,311,730 of NC_088117.1, forward strand.
AGGCCAGGAAGGAAAGTATCTTTCCTCATAACACAAATGATTTCTCATGTGAGGGGCTAAGAAAACTGGGCTTCAGCATTTCCATATGATTTGTGTTTGGATACAGCAGACCCAGTGGTCTGTAACCTTCTGCCAGAATGAATACAGGTGCCTCTGATTTTCTGAGGTGTTCTTGTGAGTGGGCTGTATCTGAAGAGCAATTAATGTCACATATGAGTCAGAGAAAAACAAACAAACTACAGCTGGGGATTACCATGGGCTGCTCAGATAGAACAGGTGAATCTAAGTCCCTCTATACTATGCTTGTGTTGCTGCTGTTTTCCTGTGCCACTCTAACTGAAGGGTGCGATTTAAGGAGCTGACTGACCCTGCCACAAACCAAGGCCGTAGGGGGGCAAATATCACTCTCTCATAGTTAACACTGTTCTGTAAATGTCCTTTAACTAAAGCTTTATAATGTCCATTACACTGAAATGGAGCATGAAGATGGTCATTTAGATGTCTTCAGTGACTCTGCTTAAATACACACAGCATTTCAGCGGTACCACTCAGCAGACACAGGATGACGAAACACACGCAGCAGCCCAGGACTGATGTGGGAAAGAACCACTAAACTTTATTTCCAAATGATATTTTAAAAAACTAACAAAGATATATTGCAGGACATGGAAATGCATGGGCCCATGGGGCACAGCATGGCCTGGTCCATGCCGTCAGCATCTGCAGAGTGGAATAGTCAACAGGGGAGAGAGTGGGAGAGGAGGAAGCTCCTGTTCGTATCTGGTGAAGTTGAGCCTGCTGTGTCACCCAGACTCTCCATCCACTATTGTCGTTGCTTCAGTTCAGAGCGAGGACTCCAAGATATGAAATTCAACTACTGACCTGGACTTTGTGCCACACTGGTGTGGGGAAACTTGGCCCTGCTTCCTATAGACAGCAGTCCCAGCAGGGAGGCAAACAGCTAAAAGGGATCTCAGCTGGTTGCCGGTGCTCATCTCTTCCACCAGCTCTGAATGGTGGAGTAGAAATCCTTGCTCCACTAGATGCACCAGCCAAACTCCCAAACCACCTCTGTTTTCTGCGAGCTCCCAGCATCGGCTCTGCTAGTCCACATAGTGCTTGCAGACAGTCTCAGTCCCTGTCCATCAGTCCTAAGTGCCCTTGCAGTGGATACCAAAGGTCCTTCTTGGAAGGACCTGGAGTCTTCCTGTCACGTGAGATCTGGCATGTGTTCTTACCATGGGAGCAGATGGGACACAGGGGAAGCCCAAAGAAACACAGCTCTGAGTCCAGCCTTTGCGGATGCTTCCATGGACACTGGGAGCAACAGGTGTCACGTAGACCTTGTTCCACCAGCCACACCTATACTGGGAGACTGAAAAAGGCCTGTTGTCTGGCCCTGGGGCTGCATGGTCCAGGCTTGCTGTGTCCAGACCACCAGCCTCTCTCTCTTCAGGACAGTCTGCACATCCCACTGGGTAAAGTCACTGGGAATAGTTCCCAGCTCATGCTAGCTCTCAAACCATGACCAAGAAAGTTGAGGGCAATGCTGGTGGTTGGGGTCCACTCCATACCAGGGAGGCACCAACACATTAATCTTATGAGCCATGGCAAGACAGCACCCAGGCCCATGTCCTCTTTAGTCACAAGTACTGATATAACTACTAATTCCAGTGAAAGCATCATTTTTGGCCTTGACTGGCATCAGTCTCTGTCTGGCTAGCTCAGCAGGACTGGCTATCCCATCACAGCTCAGAGCATGTTGTCAAATTCCCCTGTGCACTGTGCAAAGAATAATATCCCCACAGACCTGTTTAATCTGGGAGCTTCTTACACCTGGGCAGACAAATAAAACTGAAAGAAACTCCTTCATACTAAAGCCTCGCTGGACTATCCACAACACCACATGCCATTTCTACCGTGTCTCAGCCCCGCAGTTGTTACTTCGCAGGCCCAGGCTCAGAGGCACTGCTGGAGGAAGGATCAGCCTGACCTGCGGTAGGGCACATATCTCAAACACCAGCACCAAGTTTTTGTGGTCCTGGAGAGGGGGCAGCTGGCAGTGAAGGAGCCCTGCGGAAGAGCCACCCAGGACAAGACACTTTCACCCCACAACAGGCCATATGAGGAAGCAGTATTTTGTCTGTCTTCCTTTATCCCATTCTTGTGCAGGAGGAGCAGAGGAAGAGTAGACTCCAGCCAAGGAGACTAGGCAGCATGGAGAAAGCTAGAGAAAGGCTACGTGAAGGCATTTCACCTAGCCAGGGCCTGATACAAGGTGGACAGCAATCCTCTGTCTGCAACGGCCTTTGGGAAAAGTTTCCTATCCTTAATGCTTCAGGTGTTCGGACATAACATTGGGTTCCTCATTCTTGAGCCTATACCACTAGGGAAGAAAAGTTTCCTCCCACTCAGCACAAAGGAGCCTGGGGAGTCTTGGGAGGTTGCAGTTAGTTCTGCCAGTTCAACTTCTGGTAGCCAAATATGCACCCTGTGATTTCCTTCCAAAACTCTACTGTGACACAAGTCATGGCTGGTTCTGACTGAAGATACACATGTGTATCAATGCTGTTTTCACTGCTGTTGTACTCCATTTCACTCCACTGGTCTGAAGCCCCCAAACTGGCACAAGTCAAAAAGTGGCCACTCTCCCTTCTCCAGACTGAAAAATTTCCTTATGTTCACTCTCCTGCTCCTTGAGGCTTTGTTCTTCCCAGCTAGCAGTACAGGAGTAGTTTTATTCTTGAGCAGGAGGCTTCTTGTGCACAAACATCAGCACACCACAAAAGCTTGGTGACAGCTCTGGAGAATGAGGATCAACAGATGGTGTCTAGACATGTGGCTGAGCTGGTGACCCTCGCAGCACCCAGTGCATTTCATGCCGGCTCCCAGTTCCTCCTGGTCCCTGGCAAAGATGCACCACGTGCTTCTACAATGCCTCTGTCCCAGTACACTGCCAACAGTCCCTTACATAGGCACCATGGCACAGAGACACTGGGCTCCATAGGACACCACATCTGGCTTCAAGAGCATGAGAAGAGGCCTCCATTTAGGTCTACCACCATACAGGAGCAAAACCCTCAGTTGAAGGCTCCACTGGGCTAAAAAGTGTACAAGCACTTTTTGGATGGATGAAAGATCCTTGCTCCAAGAGCTTACAGTCTATAAGAACAGAGCCACAGCTCCACCACCGTACAGACATTACACCTACTTACACCCACAAAAAAATTGGTCCTAGTAGAACATCAGTTTTTCAGAGCCATGGCCCAGCAGGCAGCTGATCTGGAGGCTGGGACTTGATCGCTCACTTCTTTCTCTTAATTTGCAACGCAAGAGCAATTCTAGCCACAATTTTTGCCACTTCTGGATTAGATCTGCAGCCCTGGCATCCTCCTCCAGCCCGCAGAAGAAAACATGGTAACAAAAGAAAGTCCTTTTCTGACTGTGTGAGCCCTAAGGCCCACATGGGTGTCACCAGGGAGGCCACAGGGTGCTGAGCCAGGCAGAAAACTTGGTGAGATGTTTGGTGTCATCCTGCCTATTTGCAGGCACGGATAGCTGACACTGGACCCAGATCTCCCCTGTTTTGGCCTTGCAAGCTGTCATTGCTGTACTTGTCACCGTGCATTTGCAGCGGGATGAGGAGGGAGGAGGCAGACCCCTCCATCTTTGAATCCTAGATGAGGACATCGGGAAGAAATCCAGACTGCCATTGTGTTGGGACATGGCTCTCACATGACAGACATGTCTGACAAAGCTTTTCTGAGAAGAGATATTAGTTTGTTAGTTTGTATCTTGATAAGGCACACCCTCCCCACCCCTCAACCTGTCCCAGGTTGGTGTCCCATGAACAGCCTGGCAGGACCTCCATACCCAGGAGGCACCTCAGCACCCAGCCATGCTCTGCACACAGTTCCAGCAGCCCCCATCCAGAAGGGCACGTGACTAGAAACATTACAGAACAAATCTGTCCCTGCAAGGCTACTGGACAGGTGTTTTAAGGCTTTGAACTGTAAGGCAACCCTGGGGTGCTCACTGAGCACCCCAAAGCCCCTCTCCTTCACACTGCAGTGACCCCCAGCCTCCAGAGAGGCTCTTCCCCAAGGCTGGAGGAGCAAGAGAAGGGGAAGGCCCTGGGACCAGGTGGGGAGCGGAAGCAGAAGAGAACTACATTTTCTTTGGGGATTTGGAGAGCATCCTGAAGGCAATTCAGGTCCCTGGCCTGCCCTCCAGGATCATCTGTTTTTTTTTTTGTTTTTTTTTACAAGCAAAGCTGTTCAGTGTCCAAATTACATCTGTTAAAAACCTTAGCTAGGAAAAATATACTCTTGGTAAGTCCCTTCTCCATTTTTGACCATGTTTTCCATCCAAGAAATTAGAAACAGACTATGATTAAATAAATACCAGTGCATCACTTAGCTCTTCCCTTCCCCACCTTCCTTCTTCACTCCTGACCCCTCAGACACTTAATTTACAGTTTGTGCGATACTCCATCAGGCCTCACAGGAGCCTGGCAGGTCAGCCCGAAAGCTGATTGTCCTTCCTAGGCTCCAGACTCTCTGCGACGTCTTCCAACTCATCCAAGATTTCGGAGAAGGATGGCCTCTTAAACGCTTCCACCTGGAAGAAGATGGGAGAAGCTGAAGAGGACAGGAGGTGGGTGTTGTGCAGCAGCTCTCCTGGCTGCTCAAGGCTGGACAGCAGCACTCATGCAGCATCAGCGCTGGCCTAGGCCACGCACCCAGCAGTGGAACCTTCTGGCATCGCTGCATGACGGTCAAGGCCTGGGCTGCTGCAAGCAAGCAGCTGTACGATGGATCCCAGATTGTGGGATGGTGCAAGCAAAGGCAGCCTGCAGTGAGTTGCTAAAAACCAGCCCAGCATACCAGGCCAAGCACGCTTCCCACCATCCACAACAAGGTGTGGGAAATGTCAACTGCAAAGCCCATTTGAAATGCATAGGGCCAGAGGTTATGAGGGGAAAGACTTGAGGCTGGCATCAGGAGGGAGATGCCTCGTTCCCCCAGCCTTTTCACAACATTCAGGGTCTAATCATCTTGTTTCCCAGATATAGCTCATTTTCTGTGGGCTGTGATGCCCCAGCTGTCCCGGTTCCATCAGGGAATGCTGGAGTCCCCAGAGAGGTGGTTCATCCCTTTTCCTCTTGAATACAAAGAACTCCAGACCCCCCTCCATCTCTCATAGCAGAGACCAGATCTCACATCCTGCAGGAGATGCCATCAACTCCTTCCGTGTGGGTGAGGGCTGCCGAGGGGCATGGCCTGGTGGCACGGTGCACCACCGCTACAGCCATAACACCCACAGCCCTTGCTCCCACTATGCCTTCCTGAGGCTCCCCTTGTCCTTACCATGCTACCTGCTTGACCCACAGAGAGGCAGTCCGGGGAGCCACATGAGCCGAAAGCTCCCCGAACCTGCACACTATGCAAGTGCAGAAAAGAACAGACCTGAGGGCCATTTCTGGCAGAAGCCAGTTGTTAGATCAACTTGTGTTAGAAAACTGCCTTGCAGAGATACAAGAGCTGAATACATATAAATCCAAGCCAGTTCCTGATGTGAATCATTCCTCTGATTCAGTGCAAGTTATTCACATGTCCTTAGAATTCATTTGCAAGCACCTAGCAATTAGCTGCATTATAATCACCCAGCTTCTCTACTTTCTGCCAGAGCAACAGCCTTGTTTTTCTTCTAAGAGATTAACTTGAATCTTTGCTTTCTTTCTGCTTTGTCCCCCGAGACTTTGGGCAGCATGGTGAGGCCCTCCAGCTTTCACCATTCCCTTCTATGTGAAGACAAGAAAGGTTGGAGAAACATACTCCAATGATATCAGTAGGGCTGGTAACAGCAAGCCGGCATCCTCCAGAGAGGGTCAGCTGTCACGTCTGCCTGTAGCCTGACCATGTAGGAATTGGACACCACGCATCAGCCCACACTCCTGCCCTGGGATTGATATGTAGGACTTTGGGACATTTTGGGCTGCCTTTAATGATGCAAAGGGGAAAAGTCAGGAGCTGATCCAAAATCTAGGGCCACATTGCCCAGTTCTCTCACATTCTGTTTTCCTGTATAGCTGTAATACACAAACTCAACACCTTCTCCTGGGGCTAAACTACATGGTGGATAAAAGCATACTACTGCTCCAAGAAGGTCTCATCACTTCACAGCTCAAGTGGCAGAGCCCTGTGTGCTGCCGCTGAGAGGAGCAGGTTCAAGCCTGGGGTGGGTCACAAGAATTTTAGGCTCTATTATACAAGTGTGATACAAACCCAGTAAACCCAGAGGAAAAAAAAATAGCAAGAATCTTACCCGACAGCAGCAAGCAGCAAGGTCCATCACCTGCTTGGGGCATTCACTGATCATCCCTTGGAAGGCAACGACATCCAAGCCATAATCCTGTGGGGAATGGGGAGAGCATGGGTCAGTAACTGGCCTGGTAGAGGAGAACTGGTCACAGCTACATGGGATCAGGGCTGGAGCTTCTGCAGGAAAAGCGGAAAAGTAGGCTGATGAAGCCCCAAACCTCTCTGGTGTTCAGAATGTGTCCCACACTTCATTTGCTTATCAAGACAGACCTTTTCTGGGTTTTATCCTCCTCTAAGCTTCAGATGCCATCCTTCTACTCAAGACCACCAGGGAAAAGGGATTTTACTGTGAGAAGCAATGAAAAGGTAGAGGAGACTCAGCTATAAATTTCTTTAAAAGCTTTTTGCCCTTCTCAGAGTGTCAAAGCACATAAATGCTCATGGATTAAAGCATTTAGGTTCTCTATCACAGCCACTGATGGCTCTCTCTCTATCACTGATGGCTATGCAAAGGTACCTAGGGGAACATTAGCCCTGCCAGGAGTGCACAGATGGTAAGTCATTAGCAGAACTGTGGGAAGTTGCAGCACCCTTCTGCTTGCTCTGTGCTCTCCCCACTGGGCAGTATGTGCCCTCCTGGAAAAGCTCAGATACTAAGGCAACAAGGGCCACAGAGATGGAAACCTGCCTGCCAGCACTAGGTAAGGTGCTGAGCAGTGAATGCCAAGGTCATGAACGGAAGATAATCTGGTCTTCCAAGAAGAACTGAGAATTCACAGGATTGAGCCAGTTGTTTCCATAACTACAGCTTCATCCCTGGAGGCTTCAGAGTCCCTCATATATAATTCTCCTTCATCTTGTGAACACAGATGGAGCGTTAGTTCCTGTTTAGTCTCATAGAAACATGGAATAATCTCTGGTCACTGCAAATTCTTTGCTTTGCTCCTGCAAGGTTGTTTGGAAAGAAACAAGTTGCTGTTTTCCTGCTGGATTTTCCACCCCTGTTCAGGACAAAAATAAAGGAGCACAACACTTTGTGGGAGGGAAAGGTTGCAAATGTTGAAATAAAAAAGGCCATATTTTCTAGGGAAGCCCACTCTTTCCACATGAACTAGGTATTAACCCCAACACAGCTCATTTCAAAATACAGGTTCATCATGAAAGTTGTATTTAACCTGCCACTTCAGTGTAAAAGCTGAAATGTCAAAGCCAAATGAAGTATTTTGTATTAAGGTTTTTAACAAAAATATTTTATCTCAAATGGTTGATCTAACAACAGCACTGAAACTGTGCATGATCACTCTTTTCCACTAAAAATTTTAACTAAATAAGATTTTCTTGACAAAAAAAAACCTCTAAAGAGAAACCAGAGCATGCACACCTGTGTGTGTATGTACACATATACATGCAGCATTACATCACTTCACCAGTCTGGATTCACGCCCAGAGAGAAGCCACAGTCTGGTACCATGGAGAAAGCATTGCTAAATTTGGCTCCAGAAATCCTTACCTGAGTCCTAGGAAGCACTTCAGGGTCAGCTGGTATCCTGCCCAGGATTTCACAAAGGACAATGCCGAAGGAGAACACGTCCACCTGCAGGAGGGATTGGAGAGAGAGGTGGGATTAGGTAAGCACAGAAGCAAAGCATCAGAAAGGGGAGTACTGATGACGTTGCCTTCCCATTAGTCATGCAAAACCCATCAAAGGTCTTTTGGAGATGGAGGCAGCAAACCTCTCTTCCGCAGCTGAACTTCTGCTGGGTTTCTGAACCCATCCAGAAACTCTACAACCCCACTTGGGTCCCAGGCCCTTCTCTGGGAAACGCGATCCCATACCCTTGTTCAACATGTTCAACATGGCTGGCACTTCTACTGTAGTTCTGGCACCCCCCACAAATAGCCCACAACAGTTTAATTGGGCTGTAACTCCTCAGCCATCTTCCTTGGAGACACTTCACTATCTTTGTCCAAAGCAGGAATCCATTCTTCTAAGAGTTTAACTTAATAAGGCCACATAAGCAGCTTTCAAGTCTAAATAGAGCATAATCAAGCAAAGGTCCAGGTACAAGGACAAAGTTTCCCAGGTAGGGAGAGAAGGGCTTTCCTGCTGTTGGGACATATCAGCAATGAGCAGAGGAGACATTCCCCGTGCTCACTCAGGAGCTCTGAGGATGAACAAAGAGCTGGGAAGCAGTAGCATACCTTCCGGTCATAGGGCTCTCCTCGCAGCATTTCAGGAGCCATCCAGAAAGCAGAGCCCACCAGAGACAACTTCCTCTCCATATCCTTCATGGGCAGCTCCACCACCTCCCTGGCCAGCCCGAAGTCAGTCACCAAGGCTTCACGGCCCCGTGGGGTCACTCGAATGAGGCAGTTCTGAAAGCAGCCCATGGGACATAGCATGAGATGCCCAGGCAAGTAAGAGCCTGGCAATTTTACTATAGGGCACCTCACCAGTGCTCAGCCCCACCTCACTGTTACAGGCTCTCTCCTTGTCAGAGATCATCATCATCCCGGCAGCACACACTGATGAGCATGGGGCAGATGCTAGACCCGGACTGATCACATCTGAAGATATTTGATGCCTAAAAAAAAGTCCTTTGAATGAACTGTTCCTCAGCCTGTGTCCATGGAAGACTTTTGGTTCACTGTCCATTCCATGCCTGGGCTCTGTCAGGAGCCCTCATTACACGGAGACCTCTGCCCACTCACCGCCACTGCGCCTCCGATTGCCTGCTGATACAAGTCTCAAGGACCTGGCACTGGCCCTTGGTGCTAAGAAACCTGGACTGAAATTTGCAAAGTTGCTTGACAGGGACATGATTATCTGAAACAGACCTAGAAGTCCATGCTTCAGCCTTGCTCACTGCTCAGCCAAAGGTGACTTTTCTTACTGACCAGGATTATATGCTCCTTACACGCCAGCTGTGACCTTCCTAGGTCCTCAGCACTGTTTTGCAGTGCCCTGAGCAGTCCTGTAGAGTACAAAGCAAAAGCTAGACTGTCAGGTAGGCTTTTGTACCATAGCACAGACTCAAAAAGAAAACATGTTTGTTACAGATCAGGTTGTACAGTCTTTAGACAAATCGGTTCCAACCGAACAACCCATGAAGATGATTTTCTCTTCAGTCGTATGCTGGTTGTTGTCTTTCTGGAACAATTTCTACAGAATTCTCTGAAGGTTTCTTGAAAACCCTAGTGGTTTCAGCCCATTCAGTTCTCCAGGGTTTCCTCCTCAGCATCTGCTCTGAGAGAGCTAATACAAGCAACAAAGATCCTCTCAGATGGCTCTCACTAACAACCAGATTTCAAGTGAACACATATACTTGTCCCTCTCATATCTTTAGGCACCATCACTGCAGGAAAGCCCAGGATTCCTGGGGAAAGACAAAACTCTTCCAGGGCTCAAGCACTGCAGCAAGACAGAATGGACAGGCAGTGACTTCAGACACTCATTAACTTTCCACGAGCAGATCTGGAAAGCTCCTGAGTTCATCAGTCATTACCAAATTGGAAATTACATCTCAAATGACTTCAAAGCACACTGGCCAAGAAACCTGTGGTCAGAATGAACCAGGCTATTACCCAGTCCTTCCCCTGGTGTTCATGATTTCATGGTTAGTAACCGAGCCAAGCAAACAGCTGTGAGATTAAAAAGGCAGGTTTGCTTCCTGTGCTCATGTCTCTCAAGACTGTAATGCTTGACTGGCTTCACCACTGCTTCATCAATATTTCAAGTTTCCTTTAAAAAGCTTACAGAGCACTGACAGAAAGAGCCTGTAAGAGATACACCACTACTCACTCGCACAGCATCAACTGCAATGACTTGCAAGCTTCATTTCCATAAATGCTCAGGCCGGCCTCTGGGTTCAGATGACTCAGATATGGTCCAGGCTGGTGGCCAAACCCCGAACTCGCATACACTGATGCTTCTCTCTCTCTCTGATATTGTGGACATGCTGCAGATTCACCTGAAGTGTGGGTAGGTTTTGCCCAAGAGTGATCAACAACAAGACACTGCCCCACCATGTTCCTACTTCCACATCAGTGGGAGAGGAAAAGCCTTATCAAAGACTGTCCCTACAGACACACCTGAGAGTGGCAAAGCCTCAGCACTATTCCTGCCCCCATCCATGTACCACATGCCCAGGTTGAGGAAAGCAGGCCTTCCAGACAGAGGGTCAATACACCAGAAACATGATGTGCCTTTGCATTACACCCAAAGCCACTGGCCTGTCTTCAGACGCCAGTCTTCACTGGCTGCATGCTGACAGAGTGTGAAACTGCTGAGGAGGTCACTGACCTACAACTGGGGACTGAACCGTAAGGATATAGGAAGTGCAACCTCCCACCAGGTGAGGGAGGAGACACACATCTCCAGAGCTCCGGTGTTGCTCTGAATGCAGACAGAGCACCATCCCACACAATACTTGCTCACAGAGCCCATAACCACCTTCCTATTAACAGAAGCTTCCTCCTTGCTGTGAGCAGGAAAAGAAAACTGTAGGTTGGGCAGAGCTTCTCTTGCAACTGTAGGCAGAGAAAAACCATGTGCAATCCTGCACACGTTTCCACTTAGTTCCCCTTCTGACAGCAACCACACTAGGAGGAATATATTTTTATCTCTGTCTGGGTTTCCCACTTGGCAAGAGATGAATGCACTGTAATTAAAGGCTTTATCAAGTTTCCCTGCAAAGCTAACGTGGAGCAGAGGACCAGCACAAGGCCTGAGGCCTACTGGTTACAGCCCCTAAGCCCTAAATGGTGCTGTAAGGTCCCTTGACTCAGCCTGCCTTCAGCGGCCCAGGGGTAACGTCCCCTTTCCAGCTGTGTACCTTGGAGTTGAGATCCCGGTGGTAGATGTTCTTGGAGTGCAGGTAGATCATGCCTCTGGTGATGTCAGAAGCTAAGTCCACTTTCTCCTTCCAGGTCAAAGTGACGTCTTTGCTGGCCAGGAGCTCCTCCAGGCATCCCCCATTCACATACTGCAGACAGAGAGAAAAAGTGGGAGGCTCTGGAGCTGGGCACAGGCACTCCTGGAGCCTAGATGTTAAATAGTCACTCACCAGACTTGGGAACCCCTCTTTTGAGATGGGAGGTTTGAAGGGCCCTAGCACACAGACACCCTAAGTAAGATCAGGGCATCCCTGTACTCAATGCAGTCTAAGTACCCCTCCAGACACGGTAAGTCACAGCAGCTCTCTGGGCCCTGCCCCACTACATGGGTATAAGCCAGCAGGGCAATGCAGCTGGAAATTAACCCCTCAGCAGACAACTTTCTGCACCTGCACTGAGACATGTGCTATGCAGTGCTCTCACAACCTGCAGGCAACTGCTGCAGCCCCTTCCTGGGTGTCTGTCTGGAGCCTGGCAGCACCACGCAGTGCTTCTCCTCTCCACATTGCTATCAGATATTGCTGTGTTATCTTTAGGTGCTCTTCACATCCAGTGGTCCTCTATCTCCATTCCCAGTCTTATTCATTCAGCAGCGGTCTCCTCTGTCCCTCAGTGATATGTTAACACCTGCTCTCTTACAGCACTTCTCACTGTGTCCTAGAGCGCTATGTCAAGGGGCTCACTACCACGGTCCTCACTTACAGGCAGCAAATCAGAGGCAAAGAGACTTTCAGTGACTCAGTCAAGGGCTGCAGGCCACAAACAGTATAGAGAACAAGGCAAGGTCTCACCAGCACCAGCTTAGGCTTCTACATTACACCACATCACCATGCCAGAGCCACCTTGCAAGTCCTGTCAGCCTGAGTCTGCTTCGTTTTCTACTCCATTCCTTCCATCTCCTGGCTCCTCTACTGACCCCTTGACTGGCCCATTCTGGCCTTCTGGTGGCACTGGGCCAACCTGAGACACCTCTTGGCTATTATGCCTGAATCTCTTGGCCCTGCAGTGACTGTGCCTCACTCCAGCTGTGAGCAGCTACAGAGGGGAGAGGACCAAAAGCTTCTACGAGCACCAAGAAATCTTGCTAGCCCAGAGTCATTTACAGGCTAAGGTGTGAGAGGGGCCACATGTGCATTACAGGTTATCTGCCATCCTCTTTGCCAAAGAACTGAAGGGTCCTTGCCTGCCTGCAGCACACTTACAAGCAGAAACCTTTACCTCCAGAATGGGGTACAGCTTGTCGTCCTTCACACATATCCCGAGGTACCTAAGGCAGAAGGACACACCAGAAAAAAACAAGCCATTAGGGTTCAGTTCAACCACTTATCACAGAACTGCCTTAGAGACACTGAGCCATAGCTGAGCCCCTGCCAGTCCCCACCATTCAAGGCCAGGGGATGTGCCCACCTGACGATATTGGGGTGGGACAGCTTCTGCAGCAGGCTGATCTCACGCACAATCACCTCCTGGTCCACGTCATTCTTGTAGATCTTCACCACCATCACTTTGCAAGTGGCAGCCTGGGTCACCTAGAGCCAAGGTTGGAGTAGGACATATCTTAGCTCCCAGAGGTCTGCCAGCCTCTGGGACAATGGCATCCCTTCCCAGCCAAAGGCCCAGATCACATTTCCCTGTTGCCAGGGGCTTTGCAGAGTCATTTGCACAACTGCAAGGTACTGTCCCTTCCACTTAAGCTCCACTGCAGTGATGCCCACCTAGGGGCAGCCAGGCCCCTCCTGTCCCAGCATATCACAGCCCTCATCCCCAGCCAAAATTTGGGTGTAACTTTGGCCAGAGTAGTTCCTCTACCTACACTGAAGCACTGCAGAGATACCCTTCTCCCTTCTGATGCCCTCCATTCAATGTTCCTTCCCAACCACAGCCTGTCTCTGCGTCTCCATCGCTTCTTCCCAGCCCTCCTGACCCCCTCCTGCCTGGATTTGATCACTGCACAAGGCTGCTGGCCACAGTCCTTTTCCTCGCAGCCTCCTGGGCCCCTTCCCATGACCAGTTTCCCCTGCACCAAGGCTCTGCTGCACAAACACAATGAAGGAAGTGTAGAGCCAGATCGTTTCTCCCCCACACCCTAAGATGGAAGCTCCATGTCTAGGCTTCTCAGCCATATGTTAACCTGAAACTCTGCTGTGGATTAAAAGACCTATTTCATTCCTAGGACTTTCCTCTGGCAGGGATATTGGAAGCCAAAGGATAGAAAACAAAAAACTGTTCCTCCACCTTAAAATATGTAACAGACTGAAGCAGGCATTTTGGGGAGGAAATCTGGTGTCCGCAGTGGAGGTACTAGGATTTCACAGTACTGAACTGGGTTTGATGTGGGCTGCTGGACATACAAGGATCTTGTGGCTCTCACCCCTAACAGGACCATCCAGGGTCCCTGCACTGGTGCTCATGACATTTGGGTTGAAGATCCAAACAGCAGTTTCCAGACTATGTGATGGGGCACCCTGATACTTTTAGTATTTCCATTCTCAGTTAACATCTGCTTTAAGGAGAGCTAAGTACCAGGTATGGCCTAGACTGATGTCCAGACAACTTTCTCAGGGCTAACAGAGAATCCAGCCACATGTTTAACTTACTTTTCTTTTCTTGTTTGCCATTTGTTTTAAGATAAAAATAGTTCAAGCACAACTTGAGTTGGCTTAAGAGCAGTGCTCTGAGGCCCAAAGCCTGCACCCATTGCTCTCTGTGCAGGCCACTTATGGATAAGGTTACCAGCATAGCTGAGGAGAACAAAGAGCTGCATGTAAGACTCAGATGGCCTGGAAAAAGAAAGGCTCATTATAATCAGGGTCACAAAACAAACTGTCTTGGGAGCAACATGAACTGCTGCTTCCTTCCTGAAGGAACGCAACCTGAGAGCTGATGCTTATCGCTGGAAAAACATTGCTTCTGTATTCATATGGGTCATAAAGAAGCCAGGGCTCTGACAGTATCACCTAATGGCACTTCCTAACCACAGAGTGTGAGTCACTAATCAGATGGAATTGATTAACTGTACAGATATAACTGTAAAAGATGCTATCAAGCATCTTTGCCCAAAGACTGTGTGACCTTATGGTCAGGACAGAGTACAACAAGCAACAGCAATCTGGAAACTCTGAAAAGCTTTAAGAAGAGCTAATATTGAGTTCTAGTGAGACTTATTAGCTCTGCACAAACTCTGGTAGAGATCTACATTGAGCTTCCATTTAAGGCTGCGTTTTCCAGATGGATGCTGGTGAAGTTCACAAGCACTGCCTGGGCATGGATAGAGTTGAGTGCTGGAGGAGTATCTGTCTGCAGGGAGCACCCATGGCAATGCAAAGTCCAGCCTAGTTTAAACACAGCAAAACAGAGAGAAGAAATGACTGAAAAGTAAGGACACACCCCCCAAAAAAGTGGTGGGAGAGATAGGTGAAGGGAAAGGAGAGAGATGAAATGAATAACCAAACATAAAAAGAGGTTAGATCTATGCAAACTTTTTCCAAGTTCCTGAATTGGGATCTATGCTTTAAAATGCGTATGAAATGTGTACAGAATGACTAAACAACTGGGGGAAAAAGGTCTGTCCAATAGCTCTGCACAGCAGCACAGTGAAGAAGGAGCACGGCTGCACTTGAGAAATGAAGCAGACGAGACACAGTCAAGCCCATGAGGTCAATCCTACACTCACTAGGCACCAGCACCAGCAGCAGCAACCATGGTTTCCTCTACAAACATGACATCCCCAGCAGCGTGCGATCCCATATTCTTCCTTCCTGTTCCCTGCCCCTTACCCATGTCAAATGTATTGTGATGTCAAACCCTGCAGGCCTCTGTAGAGGCACAATGTGTCACCTCGGAAGGTGCAAAGTTGGAAGGTGTTTTTTTCCAAACTGGAGGACCTGGTCTGCGCCACTAGGAATCAGACTTCAGGTAGCATTGCTCTATCTTGCACACAAAGCTTGTGCTGTCAAGTGGTGACTGAGAGCTCCATGAGCTCATGCCTTTCCCCCATTATTCATTTTTAATTTGTTGACTTCTTCCTCTCCAGCAGCAGCTCATTGCGGACACTGTAATTGGGGTAATGAAGCAATTGCATAATGCTAGCCATCACAGTTCTGTGACATATGACTCTTTGCTCTATTAGTTCATAACCCAGCCCTAGTCTTCTGTCAGCTGCTTCTGTTATTAGCTTAGAAAAACCATTGGAGGGAAAATGCAGGAGATGAATTCCTTCTTTGCTCTGACACCATCACACTCGCTTTCCATTAAGGCCCTTACCTTGAATTCTAGAACAAACTTCTAAGATGGAGAAGATCAGAAGAAGTTTAAAGTTGTCTTTGTGAAAGGAGAAAATCTGACACTGGAAAGCTGCGGAATGATAGGGAGTGGGATCTTGTTTCCTAATACACATGAAGCTTTTTGAGACCCACAGAAAAAGAAGTGCTCAGAGGTTCCTCTTGACCAGTGCTTTAAAGCAGTCCCAGAAAAAAGGATTCACTTTGCCTTTCTCTCCTGCTTTCCAGCATCTCAGATCCCTGCACACCAGATAGCTGTCAATGAATGAAACTCCCTGCTTTCTCCAAGAGAAACTCATACTTGAATAGCTCCTTATTCCACATCAGAAAGCTAAGGCAGAGAAGGAGGAACAGTACCTTATACCCAGGTCATGCAATACATCATTCACTGACATTGTCTTGCCCAGGTTTCTTGTTTCTGAGTCACATCTAGAACCAAGTGAATCCTTTTCTTTAGCCAACAGACATAGAAAGACTCCTGAACGTGGGCTTAACTGAAGAACAAGGGGTGGCAAAAGCAACTAACAGTGTTTGAGTGCCAGCATCACAGATGTGGCTTTGGGGAGGCTCTGTCCACCCTGTAGGAGCTCTTTGAAAGACAGCATCCATTGGCAAAGAGCTTCAAAGGACCATCACGAGTGATGCTATGCAGCAGGAATGCTGCCAGTCAGGGCTGAGAGTCCAAAGGAGACTGGCTGACCCGAGAAGAACACAAGTAATCTGGGCACTTCGTTACAGTCGCGCTTGAGTCCCCAGACAAATGTCAAGTCCCCATAAAGGACAATCTCAAGTCCTCCTCCACTGTCTTCTGACCCTTTGACCCATAGCATTTCATTCAAACTTTTTTTTTTATATACCAATTTTTCTCCTTCTGTTTCAAAAAGTGATTTCATTTTCATTCACGATCTGTGCCTCCAACCTGCCTACTGCTGGAATCTCATTCACTGCCAGGGCAGGATTAAAATGTCACATGCAGAGGAAACAGCAACTGTTACTATGAAAATATGCTAGATAAAAGAAAGGGAAGGCAATGGCAACAGCACACTGTGTAGGTGGGGAAAGCAGTTACTGGAGGGATATTGTGTGGTAGGGAGAGGTATGTGTCATGCATTGCTTCAGTATGAAAAGAGCTGCCATAGACCTTTGGCTAGACATTCCCTTTGAACAGCTTCACTTCACTCTCCCTGAGCCTGAAGTTCACCCACAGGCTATATATACAACAGAGGATGAGGGGGAGGTTAGCAAAGATAGAGGCTTGAAAAAGCAACATGCAGTGATCTATCCAATTTGCTATAACTCTTTCTGCAGTTCCAAGGCCAGACACTGCCAGGCTGGCTCCACTAGCTTCGACAGGGCTGCACTTGTTTACATCAGCCAGGCATCTCACCCAGAATAACATCAAAGTACTGCTCTGGCAGCAGCATCTTGTGTTGGTCCAGGAGAAACACATGGTCATGATGTCCATTCCAGGCCTGGTCAAGCTAAGAAGCCGAGGGAGATGGTAAAGTCAGGCCCGCAACCTGTTTCCACTGGGTCTGTGTCACATCCCAGCTACCAAGGTCAGTGTCAGAAGCTGCATTCTGGAGGGGTCCTGGGAAGGGAGATGACACGTGGGCAAACCTTGCCACGTTGCAAAGCAAAATGGCATTTGTTCCCACAGTGAAGGCTGGAGTCTCCCTTCCTAATGCAAAGCACCTTCTTTCTCTTTGTTATTCATAACAAAGTGATCACTGAGGGCTGCTAAGAGCTCAACTGAAATAAACATTGGTGAGATGCTAAAGCGCTCCTGGGCAGAGCAGAAGCATCGGAGCGGAAGCAAAGCTAGCAGCACCCTGGATCTTGTGCTTGCCCAGAGAGGGATAAGCAAACTTCCACACCAGTGGAGCTTGGTGCAGGGAGTGACTCACAACAGCCCCAGTGAGAAAAGCAGCTTTACCTTGGTGATACATCATCATGCATTAGACATCAGCTTGCAGGGAACTATGGGTTTCCTGACAAGAAGGCAGCAGAGGGGAAAAGTCAATGGAGCAGCAGCCCATCCCAGCCTGACATTACCACATGGTCCCCTGCTTTTTCTCAGCATCACTCTAATGTGGGGCAGCAAGGCACCAAGAGGGGGATGAAGTAGCTGGTGTCTCTAAGAGGCATGGGTGGCAGGTATCCTGGGACACACACACAGCTTAGTTTTGGACTCTTTTTCTCTATATGTTTTGCTTTATTTTTGACAACAAAACCTGTACAGAGCATAAATAACCCCTTATCTCATCCTGGGGTTACCCAGTGTTCATGTTTAGCTCCCTGACAGGTCTGTTGTATCGGTAGATTACAGTATCAATGAGCATTGCTCAGTCAGGCCCTCCCCGTCTCCTTTTTCTTTGAAAGCCAGATCAAACCCTTCAAGGCTCCTAGTAGAAAGGAGATGCACATCAAAGGAGATGTGTTCAGTGCACAGAGGGGGTGTCCTCCCCTCTCTTATCCCAGGCAACCTGCCAGGGTGAGTGGGGAGGGAGGAAAACAAGAAAACAGGCTGGTTCCTGAGATGGGGTACTGTCTACATGGACACTTGGCCAACTACTATGCTGCTCCCACACAGGTCACGGGCTGCTTGCATGTCAGGGCGACCACCCCGCACTATGTTGGCTCACCCGCAGCACTTTTACCTTGTAGACTTTGGAGAAGAAGCCACTACCTATCAGCTCAGCGTTGAAGTTTTCCCAGAACTCCAGTTTCCTGACAGCCGTGCGGAGCCTCTGCCAGCGGTCAACGTGGTAGTAGGTGTCAGATGATTCGCCATAGTACTGCATGGGGCTAGAGGGCTCTGATGCGATCAGCCCTGTCTCGCACATCACGGGGCAGCAGCTAAAACACAGCATATTTTACAGTAAGCCAATAGCAGCACTCACATGTCAAAGAAATATCTGCACTAGAGACCTGGTCTGGATGAAGCCACAAGAGTGATGGGAGAGGAGACAAGCCACTACTCAGCCATGAAGTACCCGGAGCACACATTGCACTGGGAAGCACTGGCCGCCTTCTCTCTGATAAATCACCCTGTGCTTAGGCTTGCCTTATGCAGATTATATTTGGACTTCTTTAGACCAGGATTTAAAGATGTCAAATTACCACATGTGCACTTACACCTTTTAAGGGTCCAGGGTGGATAGGATGCATCATCTTCAACACATGCTCCAGTAGCCCAGGAAAAGCCTGGGGAACTTTGCCTTGCTCAGCTAGTTTAAATTGGGCTAAAACCCATCTTGTCTAAACTGGGCTTTAATATAGGTCACTTAGCACATATTAATGACAAGTTGATTACCCCAGAGCTCAAGACAGGACTTAGCTACTATTGCAGCCAGAGGGTTGTGGCTTTGAGCGCACTAGCCAGGAAACTGGCAATCTTAAAGTGTTCTTATTCAGCAAGTGCTTTCTGTCTGTTAAAAGCCCTAAAAAATCACATAACAAGGAAAAGCCCCAGCATCTCTCTTTAACTCTGCATTTCAAAACACATTCTCCTAGTCTGCCTGTTCTGAATCTGTCTCCAACCCTCCAGCTCCCTCTTCTAAATTATCTTCCTCTTCCACTGTTCTGATTCTCATACTTTCCTCTACAAACCCCCTTCTCCATTCCTCTTTCTGCTTTTTACAGCATCAAGTTCACACTCCTCCAAAGCCATATGCCATGCCCCACTTTTCCCACACCCCTTGCCTCCAATTATTTCCAAAGATGCAGGCAAAGCAAATCCAGAGGAAGTAGAAAATGGGATTCTGACACCTTGCCTGACTGAGGTCTGAATCATGCACCTGCTTTCGGATAATTTTAAACAACCACTTGTCTGCTACAAAGCTGTCTGAGCACTTTCCACTTACAGTACGTGTCCACAGGTATGTCAGATTCCCTTGGCCCTGAGATCTCAGCTAGCCTTTATACACTGCCGCTAATAGCCTTTACAACTGCTGCTTTGCCAAACTGTAACCAAACGAGAAAAAAGCCAACAGAAGTGTAATTCTTCAAAGTCTCCAGCTGAAGCAAAGAAAAGTTCTGCCTTCCCTAAGTTTTTGTCCTAGGTCTTGCACTGAACAAAGAGCTATACCAGCATCCCTTTATACAGTGGATTACTTCAGGGCTTCATTGCTTGTACACAGCTAGGCAAAATCTGCACTGAGACATGCATAAAACATTTGCAGTAGCAGCCTCATCCACCGACAGTCCAGCAAAGTGAGCAGTTCCTGCAAGATTCAAAGAAAGCGCTCCCAAGCAGGGTCAGATGTGGTGGCAGGGCTACGCTGGGGCAGGAATTCAAGAAGAGCACAGGGCTGAAGAATGGGGCATGGCTGGCACACAAGGCAGGCAAATGGTACAGAGCAGGGCAGGGTTCTCCAGCACGAACGGTAAGAGAGCTCCAGGCAGAGATTCACGGAGCTGCAAAGCAGTGGAAAAACAAGCAAAACTTCAGAAAGCAGCCAGACCCCAAAGCTGCCAACACCAGACAGTCTCCCATGGACTGCAGAAACTCAGTCCCACCAAAGCCAACAGGACAAATGGGCTCCTACTTGATTTCATGGCAAACACCTGCTGGAGTGAGACCCAGGAACTGCTCACCAATAGGGAAGGTCTCGTGTCTGCCAGCCAGTGGGCCGGAAAGGAGTGCACTTAGATCAAGCAGGGAGGATGAAAGAGGTAACAGGGACAGAGATTTAAACCAGCTCTGACCCAGGGACACACAAACAATGAACCTCCTGCGATGGGATGCACCTGCAAGGATCTGCTGGGGGCTTCTTGTTGGGAAGGTCACTGCTCCTGAGGGCTAGCACTGGCAGAGACCTGCCTGAAAGACGCCCATGCCAGCCCCAACCCCATACAGCTCAAGCCCAGACACTCTGCCATGCATCGACACAAAGAAAGAAGAGCCTTGCATGGAAACAAGGAGCAGAATCAACCCGATGAAACAATCACACTCAACCCTGCTAAAGCCACCTTGCTCTGGATGGGGCCCTTCAGACATTTCCTTTCCAAAGGGATGATTCATCCAGATCCTGCAAGGGGCTGTTTCTCTAACATGCAAAATGGCACTGCTTTCGCAGGGCTTGGGGCAGGTGTGCAACAGGGTTTGGCACTGGCACAAGGTAGTGGCAGGGCGCAGCAAGGGGCCTTTTTTTGCCCAAGGCTGTGGACAGTGTTGATGGTCATGGAGCATGAGAGTGGACATAGGACTGGATATGCTGGAGGTCCAGGCCAAGTGAGCAGTGCTTTACACTGAGGGCGTAAAATGCAGCAGATCTCCTCCACATCTGGCACATTTGGCCAGGACATAAAGAGATGCTGAGAGGGTCTGATGGATCCTGCTGACCCCAAACCACTAAGGAAACATGGAGAATGAATGGCAAATGGTCACCCTGAGGATCAGGGAGGCTCCCCATCCTCAAAGGAGATGCACTCTCCAGGCTTACCCAGCTCTCTCCCCAATTCTGGGATGCAGGGGTTTGTCCTGTCCTGTTCTGTGGCTGGAGAAACAGGCATGGAGCGCAGACTTACCCTGGAGCACTAGCTATTCACCAGCAGAGCTGGGGCCGTCCAGCTGCTGCTCTAAACACTAAACACACAAGCACTTCTCCGGAAGGCTCTGAAAGCCCTTCCCTCAATGTTAGCATGCATTAGTAAAAACAGAAACAGAAAAAAGAGCTTCTCCTCTGCAGAACAGCACATCTGCAGGTGTCCGTCTCCTCCCTCAGCCTCACCAGAGCTCGTCCTGCCTCCTGGATGACCGCAGCACAACCAAGACAAGTCCCCTCAGGGCAAGGCCGGCCGCCTGGGAGGTGCCCCTTCCACAGGGAATGGCTTCCTTTTCAGAGGCCTCTCTGTTCAGTGCTTTTCCCACGTACCATCCCTTCCTGGCCTGACCTAGTTCATCAATTACCTCTTTGTCCACAAAAGAATTCCCGCAGTATCCTCAGCATGCTGGAAACGGCCCCTTGCATTATGCTGCCGAGTGGGAGCCGACTCTTTATTTTCTTTTTATAAATGCGGCTGTTTGTCCCCAGATTAGTGCTGACACGTAGGCTGGGGGAGAAAATGGCCTTTTGAAATGCCAAGATTTATTTGAAGGCTCCCTAGGATCTGGGGAAGGAGGGGGAGAGGGTGGGAGAAGGACTTGAAGCGGCAAGATAGGTCTCAGGGGACAAGCCTGCAGGCAGCGAGAGGGAGGGCAGCAGGGCAAAGCACATCCTCACGTCACCATGGAGGCTTAGAGCATCCAAAGCTGTGGTTTTGCGTGAGCGAGCAAAGCGCTTGGGGCGGCTGCCTGTATCCTTGGTGCCCCCAGCTATCCCCTGCTGGAATTCAACCCATGCAGGAGGAACAGACTTGGCCGCAGGAGGAGATGCTAAAGCCGGTGCCAAACTGTCTGCCCTGGCCCAACCACATCAGGCTGCCCCACCACCATGGAGGAGCTGCTCCTTCCCTTTGAGGCTGCCACTTCTGCAGGGAGAAGGGAGACACAGGGGGAAGTCAGGGTGCTGGTGGCTTTTGCCATCCTCTGGGGAAACTTCCCTCATTCCCCACTCAGCAGCCGCTCACAGTGAGCAAGGAGGTGCCCCCATGCACGGCAACTGATATGCACCTCCCAGCTCCTCTTGGGCTGAGATAAGCACCAGGGAAGCAGCTCGTGGGCAGCCGGGAGATTTTTGGAAGCTATGAAATGTCATTGTGGGGAAGGGCTGTAGCTTGCTCCCTGCAAGTTTTAAAAAAATAAAATTGACAGTCACTTTGAAAAGCAGATGTGAGACAGTCTTCCTCTGAGCCTGCCTTGCCTGCACCACTGGAGAGGTGCCCGTGTGCAGCGGGCGAGGGTCCCGCTCCCCTGCGCAGGCTCACTGGGGCTGCCTTTGCCAGACGGCATGCTGCTAGCTTTGCAGGGCTCCAAAAGCTGCCGCTGCCGGCAGAGAGGCAGCAAGCAGCCCTGGGCACGCACCTTGCAAAAGGAGCTGCATGGCCCAACGCACGCCTCAGGCCCCACCACCACTGCCGGCCTCAGCCCAGCACAACTGAGGAGACATCAGGGCTGGTTTATTCCCCCATTATAGCGATGAAGTGCTCACGTGTCCAGAATAACCCACCTCCCAGCAGGCTTTTCCTCGCCCCAGCTCCACGAGACAGCAGCCAGGCTCTCCCAGACCCCGTTCACAGCTGCAGCCAGCCTGCCCTGGGCATTCAAACCAGGCTTGGGCTCTGTTCTGAGGACTCAACCTCTGGTTCTACCTCTCCTAGACAGCAAACTTTCCTGCAAAAAAGGGAGGAATGGACTCTTCCTCCCCTCACCTGCCAGAAGGTCAAATTGTCTCCCCTGCCACATTTCCTAGGACTTTTTTTTCCTATTTCAAGGAAAGAAAGCAGCTTCTTCCCAGCAAAGACACCTCTGCCAGTAACTGGGAGGCTAGACTGTCCACAGGGATTGACCTGGACTGAGAAGCCTAGTGGCTTGATCCTTGCTCAGGGGAGCAGTATGCAAAAGCTATCGCTATCTGGTGCTTATTAACATGCCATACAAAAATGCTCTGTGATAGCAACAGTGCAAAACATCTCTGCTAGGAGAGTCTGAAAACAAGCATGCAAAGCCAGAGCCAGGGCTGTGTTGCCAGCAAGGGCTGTGGCAGATAGAGACAGGACTGAATGAATCCATGGTGGAGGGAAAGAATGGATGAAAGGAGCTGTATCTATGGGCAGCAGAAAGGCTGTGTTGCCGGCACAGCCCCTGTGGGCAGATGGGCTCCACCAGCAGCACGGAGGGTCCCGGCTAGCTGGGACACTTCCCAGTTGAAGCGATGCCTCTCCCCCAGCCCCAGTGTCCCCTGGGCCCAGAGCTGCCTGCAAGACTCTTGTCCCACGCCAGCCAGGCAGGCTTTCCTGAGGAAGCAGGATCAACGAGAACAGTCCCTGGCTCCAGGTTATCAGCTTCCACCAGCGGCCAGCTGCCCCCCGCCGCCTGCGTGATGCACACAGCATCACTCCACGCGCTCTCCGGGCCTCTCTGAACGAGCCCCCGGAGAGGAAGGCTTTCACTGCATCCAGCAGGCAAATGCTGGAGGCATTTCCTCCTTGGCAAGGCTCTTTCTGCAGAGGCTGAGCAGAAGCCAGTACCATAGATGGCCCTTGCAGACCCCCCTGCACCATGCAAAAGCTGCTTTCATCCATTCTTTCCCTCCACCATGGACTCCTTCAGTCCTGGCTGTATCTGACACAGCCCGTGCTGGTAACACAGCCCTGTCTCTGGCTTTGCACAGTTGTTTTCAGACCCTGTGGTAGCAGCTGCACAGCACTAGCAAAGGGAGCAAAGAGCCAGAAGGAGCCCAGAGGTCCCCAAAACCCCAGAGCCAGAAGCCTTTGGACACTCCAGGGCATTTTGCACTCATTCCTGTTTATTTATTGTAAAACAGGAGATTCTCAAGAGAATTTTAAGAAAAGAAGGTGTCAGCTTGAGAAGAAGTAAAAAGAAAACCCAAACCCTTGTGACTGGAGGGGGAAGAGACCTTGGAGTGGGGAAGAGGAAGAGAGCAGTAATCATCCCAGGTCTGGCACTGTCAGAAGTCACCCTGCCAGCACTGCCGCCCACACCCGGGCTAGCTGGATCACCGTCCCACTGGGCGCTGCGAGCAGCCTGACAGTGCGAGGTGCAAATGTATAGTTAGTTCACTGATTGCAGATTAATTACATGTCACTAATAAATCAATAAATCACTTCAATCCTGATGTGATTTCAGTCATGCAGTTTTTCTCCTGCAGCGCATGTTTATGCGGTGTGTGCACAACTCAGTCTACAGGCTTCTCCGTCCTTCTCTATCTGCTTGCTGAGGTCAGCTCGGTTAATGTAGACAGAGGTGGATACTTTGAGTTTCACAAGTGAAAATACAAAGCAAATCCAGATATGATGACCACATTAGACCAGACCATCTATCTAAGCCAGGTAAACAAACTCTTCACTAGAATTACTCCACATTTATGTCCGTACATGAACAGATAAGAACCTTCTTCCATTCTGGCTTTTTGTAACAGACACCAGCAAATCTTCTTGTAGCATAATGAAAACGTAGTAAGCCAAGCAAAATCAAAGCCATGTGCTGACCAGAACCATGTTGCTGATGCTAAAAATATGTCATCCTTAATTTGAATTCCTGATAGCCCTCCCCCAAGAAAAGAAATATTATTATCCCATGGAACCTGTCAGGAGGCCCAAGGAGGAGGCTGAAGATAGACCACAACTACTGCTGCCTAGTGAAAGGATGATTTATTTCCCTTAGATAAAACTGTGGTCTTCATGAGGGCGAGGAATGCCAAGAAAAGCCCTACAACCAATAGCTCCTAGGATCACAGGGAGGATCACAGGGACTGGCTGACTTTCCACTGATGCCATCATTACGCAAGCTAGCAATTAGCTTTTTGTAGACATCCTCAAATTACATGAGAACATCTAAGCTTGGCTTTTTTCCTCAGGCTAACCCCAGTATATTTGATCTCTCCAATCATAAAGACATTTTCTGTTATAAAAAAGGCAGAAAACCCCCCAAAAACCAACAGAATCAGGCTCTCCACAGGAAGAAAAGTTAAAGTAAATTACACAGCAGGGACAACGGGATATTTGCATTTCATTTGAGCATGAACACATTTGCTATAAAATGAAATAAAGAAAACATCAATAAAGAAAACAAGACTTAAAACCTCCGGGTGAACTACTGGCAGGATAAATCATTTTCACTTTGCACATTCGAGTGCTGATTACGCTGCTGTCAACAGGGACATCCACAAGCTGAAGGCCTGGCTGAAATCCTCCCTTCCCTGGATAGCACCAAGTTCCCAGGCCAGGACCACGACCCAAGCCTAAACTTCTCAGTAATTATCACAGCTCTGATTTCACAGCTCTGATTCAAACCTATCCCTTGTCAGATAAGAAACAAATCTTAGGAAAGACCTAATATCTGGGGAATCTGTTTCCCAATGAGATTTAAACACAAAGGAAAATTATGAGACAACTGACTGTTCAAGTGTCCTTTTGTTCAGGGGAAAATGCCTCGTAGTAGGGACAAAGGCAGCTAAGCTCCAGCAAATAGGAATTTAAATGATACAGGAGGAGAGCAGGTTTCCTGGCATAGGCAAGTATAGGTCTTTGTCATCACTGGCTACTGTGTTATATAAATCCCTTTCAAAATCTGAAATACTTAAAATACCCTGTGCACATCAAGCAGAGGGAGGATCCAACTATTAGAAAACCTGACGTGGATACAATGTTGATTCTACTGAACTTTAAATCAAGATATATATTATTCAGAAAAGCAACCTAACCGAAAAGTACAAAATTTTCAGGTGAAGGTCTATGACTGATATCACCTACAAGGGGGAGACAAGCTCGAGACAAGCTCCTCTGGCCTTAAAAAGCAGTATTTGCCACAGCTTTTGAGGAAGAGACTAACCTACTATAACTTCAAGCTTTAGCAAACTAAATTTCTGAAGACAAGTCAATCACCTAGGTTCCCTCCATCACCAGTGGAGAGGGGCTGAGTCCTCCAGTGACCAGTTTGACCCCACAAGATAGGGTCTAAAAAGGGATGAGGATGGGGCCATTCCCCCTCCTTGTCCGAGGAACCAAGACCTCCAGCTTAGTCATGTTTACACCTCTGTGAAGTCAATCCAATTTTAAATGGCTTAGGATCTTCCCTTGCTTTTACAGAAGTGATAAAGACACATCAGGCCAGAATGCATAAAGATACTTAGGCATCCATGGCGCAGTCTGGCCTCTAGCAGGGTTAAGGTGAGTCAGGCACCTAAATATTTCAAGAAGGACTTGGCTGTTTTGCCCTGAGTTTTAAGAAAGTTCTATCAAGCCACCTGTGAGGCTCCCTATCTGCAGTCTGGTAGCATTTCCCATGCACAAAAAGCATCAAGCACTTCCTGCCTGACAGCAAATTAGTGTGTATTTCAAAGGAAGAGAAACAAGACGAGAACGTATGAAAATAAACTCTCCAGGACAGGCAGCAGCAAAGTCTTTGAAGGAACTTGCCTTGCAAAATGGATGATGATCTACAAGGCAGGCAGGTTTCTTCAAAATGGAAAGGTACAAAAGAAAGAAGGAAAAAAAAGAAAGAGTCATAACTCAGCAGTCACAAGCCTAATCCCACACAATTACCTGTCTAACTCTGCTCTTTTAGCTATACTCTTCATACATTTTTATGATTTTTTTTAATTCTGGAGACTTACTGTACAAGACCTTTAATTGATGTCATGAGGCACTTATTTCATGAGCATACATAAAACCTTTTTTCCCCTGATAGTTACTTGATGCTACACAAATGAAAAAGCAAAGCAGGGCACGTGGGTGTTTAAAAGGAAGCATAGCGTGTGGGAACTGTCAAGCATTTGAGCTGGCTAGAACAACCCCAGCCCACCCTCTCCATCAATAAAAATGTATTAGTAGCAGAAAAGATACTGTCACCTTACTGCTGAAAGGTTTTAGAGGCATCCTCTTTCAAACAGTGCTGAGAGCAATTACAGTAACTTGCCTCTTGTTACAGTTCAGCAATCAGGGCTGGAGTTTGTGGAAGGACCTGGAAGGACGGTGGGGGCTGTACTGTCAAACAGAGTGCAAAGGGCTAACTAAGCTCCTTGCACATCCTAACGTGCTCCACAGCAGGTGAAAGTCTGACCCTTTCTTTCTGGGGTTTCCATAAGCAAATCTCAGCCACTCAGTGTGGTTCCTAGAAGCCAAGAGATTATTTTTAACTCAAGGATTGTTATCAACACAGATGGCCAAAGCCATGATTTGGAATAAAGACTTGGGCTGTCCTCCACGCACTACTAGTGGTCCACCATAAGTTGGATGAGCCTCTGTATCTGTGTCTCCTCACACGCCAAAAGGCAGTAATGACACTGTTCTGGTTTTGCACAGCACTCTGAAACCTAAAGAAAATCCTGCTTGAAAGAATCAGCATTGCCAAAACTGCTCTTTGTCAGGAAGGACATAGTTTCATAACCACATGTCTGCTCCACGGGTTCTCTTTACATGTCATTTGCTCTTCCTAAGCATTTTACCTGCAGTCTGTGAGAATGCACCTGGCAGGAGATGGCCACATGTTATGCTGTGGGGCACACTGGTAGCTCACTATGGCAGTAATAATTTGCACTAACAGTGTTTCATGTTTTCAATAAGCTGCTAGAGTGGTACGTGCTCTTTGACAACTGTTTCTGAGCGATGGAAAAGCTCCTTCTGAATTTCACACATGAGCTCTAACTATATTTGATGAGTAGTTTTCCTCCTAAACTTGGTCTATCTCCTTTTCAAATCATCAGACACCATTCTGCTTCTGCCAGCTAATGCATTAAACACCTACTAGAAACACTGAATGGTAACACCACCAAATCTCCTGAAAGCAATCCATTTTCAGAATGTTTATAGGGTGTTAACTAGGCTTCACATTCTGGGAGCCATGTGGGAGAAACATGATTTTATAAGTGGAAAACCATCATCAGCAAACAGTACCAGGTCACCAGCAATACCTAAGAGAGAAGCAAGTGGATCTAAGATTCTCTCTGCAACCATTTCTCCATCCCTCAGCAACAGGGAGATAGGCTGGGTGAAGAGGATAACTATGGGGAATCCACCTCCTGTTGACTGCTACAGACTCCCAGTGAGTGACAGAAGAAAGGGGCCTGTTGCAGTCCAATGGGTCCTTTGGCATTCTCCAACACAGCGATACTGGCTACTATCAGGGAGGAACTGGATGGACCACTCTGCTCTTCTAAGGCAGTTCCTAGGAAAACATTATCCATAATAAACTGAGTTAAACATTTCAAGGTCTTTGAAATCTGCAGATGGGCAGACAACAGAGAGAGAACAGTTCTGCTGTAGAAGATTACTCTTATTCGTCTTGGTACAGAAAAGTCCTACAGACATAGCAGAGCCCAGTAAGTTAGCAGCTGACTCAGGACACCTGGGTTCCAGGTCTTGCCTGCATCTCCTTCAGCAAGCTCTTCACTTTTGCATGCCTCTGCCTCCTCTTTATCTGTCTTGGCTGCTCATGTAACTGCAACTTTAGTGCAAAGCAAAAAGGCCATACCTCTGAAGCCAGCAAAGGGTGAGTTTCTGGGTATGCCCCACGCTCACAAAGAACAGAGCAGCCTCCAGCAAACCCCATCAGAGGCTGGATCAGGTTCAAGCCAGCGCAGCCTGCCTGTCAGAGCCCTTCCAGAGCTTCACCCTCTCCCAATCAATGCAAAAGCAGTCTGAGGCCAGGGTCCTGCACTGTCCCCAGTGCCTGACGAAATGTCCCTTTGCCGACATTAGCCCTAAGCCATGTTTGAATCAAGCCAGCAGAGAAGGGCTGGAAAAAAGAGTGCTGCAGGACATGTTCTGCTGAGCAATCTAGTTGCTGACCTGTTTCTGCATGAAAACCACTCTCTGCAGTGTGCTGGAGCTGACACCGTGCTTGCAGAGTCTCAGACACTGCCTCAGGGCATCTGTGTCTGTGGCTGCCACTCCAAGGCTGAACTTGGGGCTTCTGCATGCCCCATCTCTGACTCCAAATGGCTTTTTGGCCCCATGTCCACTTATAACTTATTAATTCCCACTGCCTCCAGGACGTGGCAAAGCAGGATGGAAGGTGGCACATTTTGCAGGGGTCTCAGGAGCAAAGCTCCTCTTCTTCCCAACTATCCTCTGCAGCTGGATCAGTTTAAGGGAGAGAAATCAAGCCCTGGCTCACCAGGCATGGAAAGCACTCTTTGCTATTGCAAGCCCCAACAGCCAAAGGAGTGTGGCAACAGCTGAGGATAGATACACAAGCCCATCATGCTTTTAGGAGATTCAAACAGCCCACTGCTCCCAGAAGGTCTGCTTCAGGCTCTAACAAGAGTGGGTCTGTATACAGGGCTGCTCTGGCCTCATAGGTCGCTCCCAGCACTCCTGCATGCAGAATCCATGCTTGATTCTTGCTCAGGTAAAGGATAGGGCTGATACGTCTCCCTAAAAGGAGCCTGATCCCTCACTCTCAGCCACGGGACACCACTGACAACTGTTCCACGCAAAATGATGATAGCAATTCCCAACGATGCAGCAAGGGCCCAGACAGATCCCATGGGGAGGACTGAATATTTCAGTGGGCCTGCACATCACCTCTGAACACTTAGTGTGCAGTTTTACAGTGTTTATATGGGGCCAGATCTAATGTCAGGCTGGTCACCGCCCCGGCTGTCCCTGGTCACTATCTCTAGTGCCATTCCAGTACTGTGCAGGGGTGGGACGAGCCAGCTCAGCTCACTGATCCAGCTGGGTTTTCTTCCTAGCGAGAAACCACAGCACCACTCGCCATCACAGTGCTGACGAGATGGGGTCGGCCAGGCAGCCACAGACAGGCCCCATCATCAGCTGCTGGTTTAAGCCAACATGGCACTTCCCAATTTCTGTTACTTCTGTGCAAAATACACAAAATCAAAGAAGTTAACCCTAGGCTGACGCCAGACTCCAAAGGAAACATGAACTACCACCCTTTTCACTAAACTGAGACCTACCACAACCTGCCAACAACCCGCTGACCCGGGCAACGCACCTTCTCACACCAGAGTCCAATCTCAGACCTGGTTCAGCAGCCGGACGCCTCTCCATCACCTGCATTTCCCATTCACGACTCCAAGAAAAGCAAAGTCTCTCATTTCGAGCCTGGGGTTACCCACAAAGTACCACTGCTAGTAGGCATTCAGCATGGACTCACCTCCTATGGCACCAAGCAGCAGCAGAAGGCACTGCTAATTTTGCTCTTCATTTACACGGGATGTAAACCAGAACCCAAACAAGCTCTTTCTAACCGCTCCCAGGCCGTGCCTTTGGCAAGCGTCTAAGACACAGAGTAGAGGGTTCACTCCGTAGGTGAGTGCATAAGAGACAATTGCACTGGCTATCCTGAAATGGAGAGCGATTACACTGCATTTGAAAAAAGGTCCATTTGGGATTCTGTGCATTAGGGCGACCAGGAGATTTAAAGCTATCAACAGAAAAGAGAGGGCTATATGTGTCCAGCTAATACATTAGAGGTCTGATCATTATGCCAAAAAACAGAGAAGGAAGACACAGCTCTGCCCTGCAGGGCTCAAAGGATGGTAGCAAAAGACCTCTGCAGATCAGAGTGCAGCCACCAGCTCATCCACAGCCCCATGGGAGAGGAAGGGAGAGCTGTGGTCTCCCCTCAGGATCAGAACTATGAGGAGAGTCTCCTTGCAGCTCCTGGCATCCCAAAGCACATGGGGAATATGGGATGCATCCTGCACCTTGCTGGCAGTGCTGAGAACACTGCAGAAGTGGTATCCCCAGGAGACATGTCCTGGAGGTGGGATCAGTCATCATCTGGAAGTGCTGATCTTTCTCCAGCAACTTTTAAAGCCACTTGAGTGACCAGCTTGGACCAGACATCTGACCTTTAGAGAGCTAAACCTGATGGGAGGTTACTCTGGGCCCTAAATACCCTTGAGGCTCTGGGCCTCACTCTTCTCTTTTATTTACAGCAGCTATTTGGGAGGAGAGGAACAGCAGCTGAGAGACCTCTTGGAATCACTCAAAAATTAAAATGAAGTAAAAACAGCCTTTAATTTAAGGGCCACCCCAACTCTTTGCAGAGCACAGTGCATCAGCTGAGGTAGCACAGCCTGGTGTTACTGCTCACCACCTTTGCACATGCACCTGCCACATGCAAGAGCATCAGAGTGTAAGGAAAGCCACGGAGAGGTGGTGATGTTTTTAACTCAGTCAGGGGCTCACATCGATGAACAACCCATTGGACTCTGTCACAAAAAGGTATATTCTAAACAGTAGAAGAGTTTCTCTCAAGCTGAGAGTCCCTTCCTTGCCCAGCTGTTACAGCTTCCCCCTTGTCCTGATGCCCTTTCCCATTCAGCCATGCTTAGGCCACTGCCAAGTTTTCCAAGTTCTGCAAGATCTAAGACAAAAAAACAAAGCATCACCCTCTCTGTTAATCAGAAACCGTTCCTCCTCTTTTTCCCCTCCTGAAGAGACTAAAAGAGACCACTTTTCCCCCTCTCTGCATTTGCAGGTCAAAGTTAAGGAAAGAGGATGGGCCAAAGAGCTGGTAAAAGGATGCAGAAAACCTGCCTGCAGACTCCCCCACCCGTGGAAGGAGGCAAGCGGCCGAGAGGAGCAGCAGTGGTGGGCACACTAGCATGCAGCACAGCAGCTGACTGGATTTAAAAACATGCGTAATTCAGCAGTGCCTTGATGAATTTGACTCATACTTCCTCCTCCTGCCTCTGTTGCATGATACATTTTCCTACCCAAGGGAACGGCTGTGCTTTAACTTTGATTAACTCTTGATCCACCACAACAGGAAGGGCAAAGCTCCCCCACGACTGAGGCATGCCAAAATATCCATATTCCTCAGCCTTGCCAGCTAGGTTCCCCCCGGGGTGAAGAGGCGGTCACTCAGAATAGGGACTTCACATGCCCCAGTTGCCCTCTGGATGCATTTCTCCCCCTCCATCAGTAAAGGGAGGCTCTGGGACACCAGCCAGAAAATTCAGAGCCTAAAACGAGGCAGCAGGTACGTTCTCCGTAACCTTTCTGTGCCTCAATTCCCAGCCTGCAGGATGGGGAGAAGAGCTCAAGCCCTCACACGGCCAAAATCAATCGAATGCCTTCACAGCCAGGCCACCTGGGAGCAAACCATCCCTGTGCTCAGCACGGCAGCGCAAGAGCGAGGCAGCCCGTAACAGTCCCCAAGCAGGAGGCATCACGGCAGCAAACCTGAATCCAGCAGAGGACAGGGACACATCGCTAAATCTGCCGTGGGACCTTGCTTGTCATCCTTGTCATCCCAGGGGAAATTCTGCCTGACGTAAGCTTAAAAAGCCATGGGCAAATGTTCCCCCTTACACATTTTCCCCTTTCCAGCTCAAGCAGGACTCTAGTAAATATCCAGCTAATAAAGCTAAAATCCAGCAGGAGCATTTCAGACATTATTTTTCCCAACACTGGAAAGTTAATCACGGTGGTCCCATTGATTCCAGCTGGCTCATTCCCAAAGCTGGAACTATGGTAGTCAGCAGCTGAACGATTGATCTTTCCAGGCAGCTTAAAATAAATTCACAAAGAACAAAGAATTTGGGGCAAATTTTCTCAGCCCATAGATAAAGGGGAGAAAAACCCACTTCTGCTTCTTAGCCTTCTTCCTGCAAAGAGCTAGAGCACAAATTATTCCAACGGATTTTGCAGAGACTGCTGTGCTTTGAATGTTTCTCAGTGCTAGAAAAACACATTTTCAGAGCTCCTTTTATTTCATTATGCAGCCTGCGCACAGGCACAAGCCATCCGCTCTCACACTAGACAGACCAGGTTGGAGATAATGAATTCTCTTAGATCACCAGCATTCAAGAGGGTTCATTTCAACCAGCCCATATTTCAGACTTTGACACCCAAAACTTCCCAGCAAATCCTCAACATGACAGCCAACTGCACACCTCCGCTACAATTTTTTCCCTGAGACGACAGCAAAGAAAACAAGCCAGCCTGAAGACTGTGTTAAAATAAAGAAATATGACCAAGACTCCAGGGCTCAGCTCTGGCTGACATTGAATTGCAAATGGAGATATATTAATTCATGTATTTCCTTTTCCTGCAACAGATTAATTCACCTTAAGAAAAAAAAGATACTCAGGAAACAGTTAGTGAGCGTGAGAGGCCAACGATGGAGCACCAGGTGGTCACTGGCATATATACTTTTCCTATATACGTGCAAGGAATAAAACTACAGTAATCTACCTGCCAGTGGCTGTATGAGGTAAGTAGATAATAAATACTCTAAAATTCTGTGCTTTGAGAAGGCAACCAGAGCCATCTTGGCACCCCTGGCCAACGCTCTCCCAGAGGTTTGGTGTCTCCCTCTCTGCAGCAGTTTTGCCTCACTGCTCCATGCTCAGCCCACATCCAGGACCCCGAGAGCCAGAGTGGGATATGCAGGAGGTGACCCCGGCTCTGACAGCCTCCAGGATGGGTCGTGCAGGACAAGAGAAAGAGAGAGTCCTTCCCCACCGGACACCAAACTGGACTATTGAGTGAAGGAGGATGAGTTCAAATGCTATGTCAGGATGGGTTTTGTGCTTCTACCTCTTTTGCCCAGAGGCTTCTGGGCATCTCTCCCAAGGTGCCCCATGTCCGTAGCCAACCCGGGAAGGGAGCACCCGCCTGCTGGCCCTCGCCTGGGGTCCCCACCCCGGCAGCACCCTCGCTCCCTGCTGCCTGCTCCGAGCACGGCTACGGCGCAGCACGGGACCGGGGCTGTTCCCCCTCCGCCTTGCCATCTCTGAGGCTGGATCCAAACCGTTCCTGCCGAGGAACAAACAGGGACCGACTTCCCGAAAGCTCCCTTCCAGAGCCAAACGTCCCTCCTGAAGGACAGCACGGGCAGAAGGGCAGCCGGAGCGCGGCGCCGGCGAGGGGGTCGCTGCTTTCTGTTAGCAGTATTTGGGCAGACGCCGAGGGCTGAAGCCAGGCGCCGCTGAGCATGTCCAGCTCTCTCGGCTTTCCCAGTGCTGCCGCGGGGGGTGAAAGGCAGCGGGAGACACCGCTGTCGGTGGAAATCCTCTGAGCTTAGCTTGCCTCAAGCAGCCAGGACTGCTCCGCTGTAACACACTCTTCCCTGTCTCCGCTCCCAGAGCTTTCCGCTGGCTGCAGCCCGCCTCATCTCATCGCTGCTGGGTTATTGGCAGCCTGATAACTTATGAGAAGTTTAAACTTTCCAACAGCTGGCTGACAACCTACTCGGTTCTCCTGCACGCCTCAGGAAAGCAGGCTATCCCTGCTAGGGAAATAAATCAATCATTTACCCTGATTAAATCCACTTCTCTACGTAAAGCTATATAAACAAGCAGTATTTGCACTACAGCACATGTTATAAGAAGTTTCTCAAGGCAGCCAAGCTGTTTTCAGGAGCGCTGCACAAAATGTCACAGCCAGCTAATGCCAGGAGCGCCAAATGCAATGAAGTCTCCTTGCAGGGAACAAGAAATCGCTCAGCAGCTCCCAAAGGGCCAGGGAAGCTCAGGTAAAGAAACAAGTCTGCACTTGAGATGGGCATTTCTTGGCAATGCACCACAGCAGACTGAACCCCCAAGTAATCCCAGCTCTGGACAGATGTTAACTTTCCAGTCCACTATTACAAACCAGGAAGACTTCACTACATTGCCTAACAGATGGAAAAAAAAAAAAGGCTAAAGCATAAGAAAAGCAGGTTAAGTGACTTGCCCAAGGCCATGTGGCAAGTCAGTGTCAAGGCAGGATGCCAAGTCCTGAGCTGCAATGGGTGAGAAGGGCAACTTTCACATCGCTGGGCTTACCAGTACCCAGCAGAAAAGGCTCTGCTCATTTTCCTTCTGCTTTCCCACTTGTTGTGGCAGCAGATCAGCACAGAACAACCATTCCTGGAAGGGGATCCGTGCGGCAGCCCTTTCCTCTTAGCCAGCTGCATAAGGACAGCCAGGCCAGGTCAGACGAAACTGTATCTAGTGGATGTGCTGCAGCTGCACCCTTGACTGTGGATGCCTAGGAAACAGCAGAGGATCACAGGAAGTTTGGATGTCCCAAGAGCATCTTTCCAAAGTCTAGTGATTTGGCACTTGGGGACTTGCTGAGTCAGAGATAATGATTTGTATTTACTAGCTCTTGATGCTTTTTTTTCTTTTATGAATCTGTCCAATTAACTTTTGAAACGACATCAATTTTTAGCCCCCACAACATGCTTTGGCCAGGAGTCAGACAGCTCAGCAATGTGGCCTACTGCACTGGGTGGGCAAGAATCAGATTTGCAGAGACTGAGACCCAGCCCAGACTGTCAGCTCTGTCAGCGCAGCCCATCACAACACATCGCTCTTTGCATCCCCCCAACCTCGCTGCCTCCTCCCTTGATTCACCTTTCGCAGCACACGGCCTCCAGCAGACCAGCTGTTTGTGGAGTAAACCCTTGACAGAGCAGAACTGACAAACTCGTGACTGCAGTGAGTTCATGCATGGCGAGGGGGGAAAAAGCTGACCTTCTCGTCCCGTGCCTAACCCAAACCTCGAACCAACCCGCATTCATAGCATACACCATGCTGTTACTGGTGGTGTTTGCTCTTTTCCCAATTTGACGATTAGGAGTGAGGGCAACAGCTCTCCCCTCAGCAAAGAGGAGCGCTGGCAGACGCCAACTAGTTAAGAAGGAAGAGACTAGTTAAAATACAGTTCATGAAGTATATTTCTCTAGGACATCAAGACCCATTCCCATCCCACTGTAACTTTGGTTGGCTTTGATGACCTTACAGCAGCGAGGAACTTGGTTGGCTTTGATGAACTTACAGTAGTGAAGAATTTGACCCAAGTGCATGTATTAATTTTTCTAAACTCGACCACTCATCCTATTAATGTGTGACAGGTTAGAATTACAGTTGCCATTAATATTGTCACTGATGAAATGGAGAGAAAACAGCACCAACCGATCACTCATTAAATGGCATTGACACTTCGTGCTCACTGGCAAGAGATTTAAACCTCTAGCCTTAAGCACTCACATGAACGATCAGACGGAGCAGGAGCCAAAGCATTTGCCATCAGTGCTCAGAGTTGAAAGTTGCCTCAAAACTGCACTGCCAGTCAAAACCCCACGGACCTACTATGAAGCAAGGCAAGCTGCTTTACAGAAAGTTTGCATTGCAAAATTTGGCATCGGGGGAGAACAGGAATTATGCAAGACTTCATTTTAACAGTAGGAATGACCCTGAAGTGTTTTCTTCAAAGACGCAGCAACCCTGATGTTTTAAATTACGGTTAAACAAAGTCCCCAGGCTTACAATCTCCAGAGGAAAAAAGAAAACAAAAACAAACAAACAAAAAAAACCCTACACCCATTTCAGCGCTCATAAGGTAGAAAAGCAGCTGCTTTCTACATACAGCAAGAAATAGGGAGGTGGCAGAAAAATCTTGAATTCTGCCTTTTACACTTGTTTCACGAGCCCTTCGGCATTTTCACATCATGTTTTCCGGACAACTCCCGCACTTCTCCCCAGATGTGGGTGCATTCGGCTCACTTAGCAGACGCTGAATATATTCCAGAAAGCTTTGCCAAGTGGCTTTGAAAAGTGCTTTGACTGTGAGAGGAGGTCCAATTTCAACCCATGAGTTTACATATTGCTTTGGGATCCTCTGAAACGGCAGGGGCTAGAGAAAGCACCAAACCGTATCATCATGGGGTTAGTAATTTAAAGAGAAAATAATAACAGTGTATCAACAGCAAGCATCAGCAAAGGGAACGGCTGACGGATTTACCGGACGAGGACACTGCCTGGTGAACCCCCATGGCAAGGACACTGCAAATACAGCTGCATCTTGCCATAAGCAAACACTGTGTCTGGTGAGAGCAGTGACGTCCCGGTGAGAGTGTGGTCAGAATAAGATTTGATGGGAAGAGAAGAGGCAAATACTCTCAGAGACTTTGATGAACTGACGTCTAAGCTTTCCAGGCTGAAGCGTCCTTCAGTCTCACTGCTGGGGTCCCAACTTGCCTTTATATTCTTTTTCTTTCGGAGGACAGGGACATTATAACTCTTATATTCTGACAGCTTAAGTTCATAAACATCCACATGCAGGTAGCTTTGAACACGTTGAGCTCTAACTGGCATCTGTTTAGCCCCTTTGAGGTTTGTGCCACACTGACTAACCTTGCGTGATAATTGTGATCCTTTCAACACTCAGTGCTGGCTTTTTACCATTTGTTTACCCCATACCTTTATCTGCACTCTGCCTGTAGGCTTTTTCATTGCCCCTGACTCAGTTTCCCTATTGTTTTAGGGTTTTTTTGTTTTTTTTTAAGAAAAACAGCAAGGTACATTTGGTATTGAAGCTGAAAGCAGGATCCTCCAGCCCCAGAGCAGGCTCCCTCCTTGGTCCTGCTCCTACACTGCTGAATCTGGGGGGACCCTGCAGACGCTGGGCCACGAACGTGGGACTTTCCTGCCTGAGCCGCTTTGAGCTGTTCCTTGTGGCTGGAAGGACCCTGCTCCTCCACAGCTGCTCCGTGGCCGATCCACATCTCCAAGCCAGGCACAGCAGGAAAGCACAGGGGAAGAGGGTCCTTTTTGGCAAAGCACAGCCTGGGCTGCAAACACACTTCTCCTTCAGCACACCAGCTGAGCCAGCATGTGCACAACAGAGGCGAGCAGCATTAGAGGCAAATCGCTTGCTCAAACATAGGAAGAGGTGAGAAAGAGGAACAGCCTCGTAGTCTCAGACACAAGCACAAACTCTGTTTTCTTTCCCCTTTAATATCTACTGTTTTTTTGCAGTCTTCCAAAGAACCCAGAGTCCTTCTCCAAAGTAAGACCACAGGCAGTATTAGAGACAGTGGTCTCCATGGACCACCGAGGAGGTCTTGCAGGCAGCCTCCAGGAAACCATCTCCATCCCAGGTCCTAGGGACCACTCTGTCTTCCCAAGCTGCCCCTCCTCTCCACTGCTCTCGGGCGCAGCTCTCATCCATCCCCTGCCTGGCTCGGCCTCTCTAGTTCAACAGGCTTTAGCACAAAGAATAAGGCAGGCTCTTGGGACTAAAAAGCCCTTTGCAGAATCAGCTCAGCCTCCTTCCCATGAGCCCATCAGCCAGCACGGCTTAATTAATAAAAATAGCGTCCCCTTGCAGCCTCCCCAGTCCCACGGTCCTGAAGCGCTGGATGGGGGCTAACTCAAGCGCCAGCCCCCCCCCCCCCCCCCCCCCGCCGGGGCCGAGCGGGGGCCGGGGGAGCGCAGCGGCCGAGGCGCAGCGCCCGGGATGCCGCCCCAGCCCCGCCGCGCGCTTCCAAACTTCCACCGGGAAGGAGGAAAGTCCCGCGGCCCGGTCGCCAGCCCCCGGGGAGCGCGGCAGCCGCGGGCAGAGCTGTCCCCCCCGCTCCGAGGTGCTGCCCGCCCGCTCCCTCCGGGACACCGGGGCTCCCCGGCAGCGCCCGCCGAGCCGAGCCGAGCCGAGCCGAGCCGCGGAGGGACGCGGCGGCGCTGCCCGTGCCCCGGGGGAAGCGGGGGAGCAGCCCGGCGCCCCCCCCCCCCCCCCGAGCACGGACTCACCTCGCTCCGGCTGGGCCCCGCCGGGCCGCCCCGCAGCGGCCTCCGCGCCCGGCTCCTGGAGCAGCTGCTGCCCTCGGCACGGCGCGGCGCGGCGCGGCCCGCCCCCAGCGGCGCTGCGCCTCCCCCCGCGCCCCGGCCCCGGCCCCGGCCCCGGCCCCGCTCCGCCGCGGCCGCGCATCCCCGCACCGCCCGGCCCGGCCCGGCCCGGCCCGGAGGGTGGCACCGTCCCCGCCCCGCCGCTCCGGCCCGCCCGGAGCAGGACCCCCGCCTGCAAAGGCGGCCGCCTTCCCAGCGCACGGCCTCCAGGGCGAAGGGGAAGGCAGGTGACCCCCAACTACCTCCCCTCCCCTGCCCTTTCCCCCTTCTGGCTCACTCCCCTTGTCTGGTAGCGGAGACTGCCGTTCGCTGAGTAAGGAAGAAAAACCTGACCGGGTCCTTCGGGCCCAGGTGGCATCCCAGCGGCACAGGAGCCCTCCCAGGGAGGATAGCTGCGTGCTGCTCACGGCAAAGACGGTTCAAATTCCAGACACGTCGCATCCACGTGTGCCTGTCTCACAAGGACACCTGTGTGAGACCCCAGACTAACGAATGGCGACAGGTTTTTTTGCCCAGGGACCTTCCCGTACTTGCATGAAGCCAGGAGAGTTTGTACAATCCCAGGCTAAGGAGCAGAGTTCCTGCTCCTGCTCCCGGCTCTGTGGCTGAAGGCCCAGTCACCTCATCTCTCCCCGCCTCTGCCCCCTCTCCTAGCTGGTGCCAGCCCATCAGCCCGTACGCCTGGGGTTAAGAGCAATTTTAGAGGGTGGCTGACCAGCACCTGCCATCAGAGGCTCCAGGTCCCCATGAACCCATGAGGCATAACTAGAGTGGCCCCACTCACTCGTGGAGCAGGACCCATGATGTTTTCCTCACGACAGCAATGCTGCTTTGACGTGAAGGATGCCAAGCCCCGCAGGTAACAGCAATCCTACGATGAGACTACAAAGGACCCATGCAGGTTATTTGATGAGGACAAGAAAAACAAAACTGGCCACTATAACTGTGACTCACAGAACACAGCTGGTGACAGAAGTTGTGAAGCTACCTGAGTATCAGGCCAGAAACATCTGTGCTACACCAATGACTTCCGTGGGCTGCAGAGCAGAATGGAGCTCCCCGGACAGAAATGCATGATCAAGGCATGTCTTCAGCCTTCCAGCCTCTCCGCAGTGCTCGTATTCCCACCTCTGTGCCCGCCCAACAGCACAGAGGCCCATGAGGGATGCAGGTGTGAGAAAGGACAGCTTCAGACCCCTGCTTTCCTCCTTCTAATGCTGCTGGCTCCCCAGGCATGGCTCATGCTGTCCATGGCTGGAGACACTGCAGAGCCAGGGCAGCAGCCTTCCTCCCTGGCAGTGACTCTCTGCACAGGGAGGATGCTTGGAAGAGCTACACAGATTTTTGTGGTTGGGAGTCATTAAATACTCACTGCAGAAGGATTAACCAAGACAGGGTAGCTTCCTCAGATGAGGATGAAAGCAGGTGGAGCAAAGACAACTGTGGTCAGAAATGACGGGAAACTTCATTTCAGGAGTGTCACGGACACTCTTAGACCCCCTCTGTCAGACCTGGCAGGAGACAGTGCTGCATGGAGAGCAACATCTAGCCTATACGCATCACAAGAAAGCTTTGCCCAGATCTCCCCAAGGCCTCAGACATGATGTCTCCCCCTTTCTGTAGCACAGCCACGTTTTTTTTATTATTTGTATTTATTTATTTATCTCCTTGTCCCTCAAAGAGCAGATGCAGGGCAGCCCTCCAGCTCCCAGGCAGGAATGTGGTAGGGAACGTGTGGCTGACATACCCAGCTGCAGATCAGCACCACAGCATTGCTTCCTGCTCACCAAGTCCTCATGGAAATTTGCTTTCTCCAAAGCCCACAGGGCAAGTGAATAGCAATATCTGACTCTGTCCCAGTGCAGGGGCTCAGTTCCGGATAATTTCTTGCAGCCCATTCTACTAGGATGACCTTCAGCGAGGGAAACACCAGAAATCCGTTCTGTGAGGCTGGTTGGCTTTCCTGGTGGTCATGACAGACACGTAAAAGATTCTTTAGACCATAAGATGTGGATTTCAAAATTGCTTCCCAATACAGAACAACAGCATAGAGATGCAATTGTAAGGCTCTTAATGGCTCTAGATATCTGACTTCAAGGATATTTACTGCCCATTTACTGCTGTCTTGTAAACATGGTTGCTACGATGCAGCTGAGAAATGAGAAACCGTCTTCATAAGTGTCCTTCTGCCGCAGCATAGGATCTGAGCGCAGCGCTTCTGCGATCGCAGCTGTCAAGATTCAGGGCAGCCTGCGACCAACCGACAGAGCTGCCCAGCGCAGGTGTACTCACAAACCAGGCTACAACTTCGGGCTACAAACTCCTCCCTCAGATCAGTAACCCTTTCGGATACATCTTCCTTGCAAGGAACAGCACGAGTACAATGGGAATGGGCGGATTTGCACAGCTACCTGTGCTGTGGGTCTGGCATCAGGAGCTTGACAGCAGGCTGGCACCCCAGGGCTGTCAGCAGGGCTGTGCTCTGGGTACCAGCTTCTCTGTGTCTCCATTTCCGTTCCGGGGAAACTGGAAGGGAGAGTTACAGGTAGTAAAATCAACTCCCTTTGCAGGGCAGATGTGCTAGCGATCTCCACAAATTCAGCATGACAATCAGGCGAGTCCATTTGCAGGAAGAAGCTGCCATTAATGTTCAAAGGATCATTAATGGACCTACATGTTGAAGAAGCACCACCGGTTACTTTGGCCTTCAGTGCCAGGCACATCCCTTCTCATTGCATTACGTTCTCCCCTTCGGGAGCAGCTGGCCCAGCGCACTGGCCAACTTGCTGTCCTACTTCCACTTCCCTCCTTCCTGCTGGGTCCTTCTAGAACGTCCCTCACCAGTAGATTTATTTGGTGCTAATGTAAGTGGAGAACCCCGGCTCCTTCCTCCGGCTTTGGCTTTTCTCAGCACTCAGTGACCCAGCATGCAGCATCCCTCTGAGCCACCCCTTTCCAAGCTGCCCACTAGTGCGATGCACCAGGCTGAGCTCGTGACCAGCTACAGTTCTTCAGCTACTCAGCTAAGTTGCCATGCCTCACGTCCACCCCATGAACACCCATCGTCTTCCCTGGCCCAGGCAACAAGCAGTATTCATAGCAGCCGTGGTATCAACTATGTCTATTTTTACAGCTAGCAGGGAAGCTGAGAGTTATCAAGCGACCACTGGCAGGTGTCAGAGCAGACAGGTGCTGTCCCTGTGCTCAGGCCCAATCCAGCTGAGCAACACACAAGCAGCCCCATTAACTCAGATGACTCAGCTGCTCAAATGTCTGCGTCATTAAGGCAAAAAAACACTAGACAGGCAAATCCACCTGAGAACACCATCCTCAAGGAGAGAGAGGGCTGGCAAGAAATCTTACAGTGCTCAGGTTCATTTCTTCTCTGGCAGGACCATAAATGATGCCATCATCTCTCCCAGCCTCCTTGGCAGCCCCTGGCTTCCTGCAGCCCATCGTGCCCATGGGCACAGCTGCCAGGGACAGGGGCTCCGACACATCTGCAGCAGCACAATCAGACAGCATCTCTGCTCTGATCCTTCAGGGGAGGTTTGAAACATGTCCCCTCCACCCCTGCTTCCAATTACTTTAGGATTATCAAGGATACTGGGAGATTGTCAAGGATGCTATTTTCTGTGCGCCTACTGCAATGGAAGTCATTAAACAATGAAGGTCACAGGGTGTCCCTGGAGGAGCTGAACAGTAAATTAAGGCTCTTATCTGAAGTCCAGGCTGGTCCTTTAAGCAGACGGTCATCTAGTGGTTCTGGCTATTTCCAAACCAGCTGGCAGTCATACATGCCCATTGGAAAGTCACAGAGGTGACTGCTGGCTGTCCCAAATGTTGAAGGTTTCTGCAGATGGAGGCTGAAAGAGTGCTGATGGTCACAGGTGTGACAGCCACAGCCAGGATCTGGTCCAAAAGCATCAGTCTGAAA
This sequence comes from Dromaius novaehollandiae, assembly GCF_036370855.1. Lineage (NCBI taxonomy): Eukaryota > Metazoa > Chordata > Aves > Casuariiformes > Dromaiidae > Dromaius > Dromaius novaehollandiae. Next base: position 1,354,385 of record NC_088117.1, read on the forward strand.
AGCAGCCTCTGGCAGGTGCAAAAAAAACTAATGGAAAAGGTCCAGCATACACAAAATCTCTCTGCTGAAGACAGACAGAAGGGATCCATGGCATTTTGGTCAATGCACTGATCTTAGGGAGAGACATTTTGCCCCTCGGTAAGGGGCCCCTGGGAACCCTGGCTGGGCCTGCAGAGGACAATCAGGAGCTGTTGACAGCCGAGCAGAGCACCATGGAATTAGGTCCTTCCAGAAGATGGAGGTTTATAGCTTGAGAAATTGTGTCCAGGAACTTTTCTCATACCCCAGAGAAGGAAAAGCTGGGGATGTGTCACCCCACAGAGCCTGGTGGCTTACTTTGGCGCTTCAAACAAGCCTGTGGTTCCTGCTAAGCCCTGTGCCTCACACTGACACATCTCCCACCAATTCGCTGCACAGCTGCACCAGGCCATGCACGCCTATGCTTTTCATCAGCAGAGGTCTGAGGCTCCAGGACCTTGTCCTTGAACACCCTTAAGGACTGATAACATCTCTGCCTGTTAGCCTGAGCACAGGCAGATGTGTTTTCATTTGGCACATTCCCAAGCTGTAAGATTTGCGTTATGCTGTGCAGAGACAGGAAAGGTTTGGGCTCCAGCGTGGAAGTGGTATGTACAGGGAAACACCAAGCCTCACCTCTTCCACCAGCAAAATGTGACCTTCACCAACTGCTCTGCACCACAAAGCACTCATGGCACAGACACCCTTCAAATCACCAGTCTGGCCTACAAGCAAGTTCCCTTTTTGTCATTTAGGCAAATCACTGTCTCACTTCTGTCATTTCCAAATCCTTATGCAGGGGCAGTCAGTACCCTCTGGTGAAACACGATAACCAAGTAGTAGTGAATCTGTCATACACAGCCTAACTATGCCCTTACTTCTGATTCAGTTTGGAGGCATTGCTTGTAGAAAAGGTTCAGAGTAAAGCCATGCTTTCAAATGGGCAGATTTGAGAGCTATTGCTCTGAGCTTTGCATTTTGAGCTGGGAGTTCTTAAATAGTACTGTTCCAGCAAGCCTCCATTGCCAGTTTAACTGCAGAGGCATCTAAGCTGGAAACCTGGTGTCTTTGGTGTCTTTTCAGGACCCAAGGACATTGCTAGCAGAGTTTGCTGGGTGCTTCAGTAGCACTTGCTGCTGCAATCATACCTATGCAGCAGCAGCTCCACACGCAAGACAAACCTGCAGACACCTCACATGAGGTCTAAACACTGCAAGCTATTATGGGGATGTTATCACAGCTGTATCTCCTGGCCAAAGCAGGACAGGGTACTTGGGACCATATGGAAAAGGTCAAATCTTCTCCTCACTGGAAAGCCAATGCCATACCTGGTTGGGCGGCATGTGTTCACCAGCAGTAATGAAGAGAAGCAGGGGGAGTAGAGCACAGCCTCCCTCCCATATGGCACTGGGAACAGCAACAACCAAACTACCAGAAATAAAAGAAGTCACAGCTCAGCATCTGGTCAGCAGGGCTACTGCTAGCAAGGTGGCGAAGACAAGAAACTACTCCTAGCATAGTCTCTGGCTGCAAGCTAAGAAGCTCTGCATTGTCCAACGAAGAGTTAGACCAGGCCAGGCACAGTCAGGGTGTTGTGCTGGGGTTCGTTCCTGCCAAGGCACACTAAAACCGTGCCAAGTAGCTGCAGTGGGACTCTTGGAGCAGAGCAGACATCTCACAGCTAGAACCAAAGCAGTCCTCCCTCAGCCTGTTGATTGGTTTGCCTTTGGCCTGGCAGAAGAGGGCAGTAGAGATGCAGAACTGGCTGCAGCAGCGAAAACATCACCCTGGAGAGATCATGTGAAACCACTCCTTCAACAGCCCCTTTATCATTAATTCTTCCAGTTTCCATACCCAGGTAAAGCTCTGTGTGATCCAATGCCTCAGTTCTCTTGGGGCAGCTTGCTCCCCTGGTCGAACACCCACTGAGTCACACCGTTGCTCAGCTAACAGCCTCGCGAAGGTCACAGTGCTACTAAACTTGACCTCCCAAAGCGTCTTATCAGGAGGCCAGTGCTGTAATACCACTTTGCCCAGTCCCTGCACGTTCTGCTCTGACAAGCTAGTACGTTAGTTGACGTTAGCACTGTATTACCCAGCTGGCACAAACGATACACAGTCTTCTGCATCCAAGGCTAATCAGTACACCATGCCGCAGAGCTCCCAGCGTGTTGCACTTAGTGGCTTAGTCTCTACTTCCGTTGCCGCATTGCTGAACTCTGACTCAAAGCAGCAGCTAGCATGGGCCCAGGAGCCATCCCTATCCCCCAGTGCTTTACAGGGGCACAGGAGCAGCAAAGGACAAGATCACATCTCTCCTCTGCTGACCATCGGGCCAAAGTCAGGTTAGGTCAGCTGCAAGAAATGACAAAATAAAAGAGCCTGCAGGATCAGGTAAGGCAGGTTAGCAAACAGCTTGCTCTCCCCCAGTGCATTAGGATCTGCTGGCTGCATCTAGCAGTTGCTGGGGGCAATTGGGAGCTATCAGTGCAGCAAATCTCTGCTAGGAGGCCTTCCCCCAGCCAGACACTGCAGAGCCCTCTGCATCGCATCGTCTGCTGTATTACTAGCCCCATTGCTCATCCTTAATGCCCCCATGGACCAGCATAAGGGATCTCACACAATTTGAGCCGAGAGATCTGCCTCGCAGCATTTTCCTGGCTGACACCGTTTCTATAATCCAAAAGAAATCCAGCTGCCGCTGGAGAGCATGGCCCTACTCTCCCCCCACATCAGCTGCTTGTTTCCTCTCCCCGGCTGGCACCTTTGCAAGGACTGTGTTGTGAACAAGACCAAAACACCGATCCCTCAGAAAATTAACCCGTCAGGAAGAAAGGGATGTTATTTTTTAGCTGGTTCAGCCCCCTGATCCTGCTCTCCACCCAACAGCACAAATCTCTGCATAGAAAGGAACAGAACAAGCATCTAAATGGCAATGGGTACCCCTCCCTTCTCTTTTCCAACCTGGACATACACCAGATTGGTCAAGCAACTCTGGCCTCATTGCAATGACCTCTGCAATTATGGATCCAGCATCCCACCTCCACTACCTTTCTGGCCTCTGCAGTAAACAGGCCAGTGTTCAAAGCCCCCATTTTGAATCCTTGACCACCTTTCTCTTGTTCTTTCCCCCCCACACACACTTGTTGCTCCACATGTCTAGGGGCTGTGTTTTATATCCCGTATGTTGCTTCCAGGATGTTAACTGAAGGCAAGGGAGGGGGAAGCAGTCTCCAAATACACCATAAATCTGCTTTTAGCAAGGCTGCTTAAGGTCACCAGTGATGCTGCTCATCACTGTCATTAATAAGCAATAAGAGGAACGCATGGAAGGGAACCCCAGCAGAGCTAGTGTGAACCACTGAAAGTTGACAGGCTGATGATTAACCCTTCAAGGAGGCTGCAGGCTCATATCACAGTCACTCAGGAGTTACATGGGTGAAACACTATCAACCCTTGGTGTCAAAGACATTAAGTGGACATCATGAGGGCCAGGAAGCAGAGCTCCCACCCATGGTGCCAAACGTTACAGCTGACCGAACACCTCTGCTTCTTTTCCACAGAGCCCCTGAGTAAAGCAAAGATGCAGGCCTGCTAATGAAGTCTTTGAGCATTTAAGAAATATTGCTTGAGCTTAAAGGCACCTGGGAATTCTTGGAATTGAAGATACATAGATCCTACTTCCTCCGAGGGGGAAATTAATATTATATTATGATTACACGCAGGGCTGCTTATAATTGACTATATGTCAATCCCTCTTCTTATTTTTAGTAGGTTTCAACATCCCATTTTCATACTACCAGCTAGGACCAGGGGACCTTTTCACTGGTTGTTCTTTTAGCAGACAAAGATGATAGAATTCAGTCCATGAAAAGGTAACCCACTATCACAGAGTCTCTTTATTAGTGTTAAGGCATGCTGCTCAGTTCAGACAGGACAAGTGTCTAATTTTTCCAGCTTCAAAGACCACACATTGAGAAATAGTTAATGTGGGGCAGAGAGGGGAAGGATTTACATAATATAAAGTGAATAGAAGGAATATAAATGCAGGCTTCTAAAAATACAGGACAGCACTGTTTGGGCCAAGAGTTTGCTCCACCCCCCTCCTTTGCTCTTTTATCTCATCTTTTCTCCCAAGGTCACCGTTCTTACCAAGGAAGACCTGAAGTAACTCCAGCTGGAGCTAGCCAGGACTGACAGTCTGAAAGTACCACTAGAAAGGGACTTGTCTATTCAGTTTGGTATTTGTGGATAGGTTCAGTATTATTGATTAGGGAGGGACAAAAACGGATTATGTCTTTTTCTTTTCAGATCTTGGAAAGCCTTTGGCTCTTTGCTCCACCGTAAGCAAGTATCTTCATCTCTGAAAACCCTAAGAGTACAGACATTATTTTATTAGCATTGGTTTACACAAAAGGCCTTCTTAGTGAAAAACCTTTTCCTTACCCCAGGACTAACATCTTTGCTTCTCATCACTTCATGGATTTTCCTAAACTCTTCATAAAGCTCAGCCTAGAATACGCCTTTCTTCTTCCTCTAAAGCCCTGGATTACACACCTCCCCAGGCATTACTTATAGTTTAACTCTGCAAAGCTCTTTGGAACAGAATTAAGATAAGCAGCAGTCTAAAAATAAGATCGTAATCCTGCTGTGTGCAACACAGCCTTCACCCTGAGCCCACACAGAAACCGCTGCAAGAACCAGTTCCAGCCCTTTCTGTCCACTGTGAAAGCAAACAACTTCCAGCTAACGTGTTTAGGTTTTTTATATAGGAGTTCACATTTCAAACAAGCCTGAAGAAAATCCAGTGCCTTATGAAATAGAAGGACGTCCCATGTCACAGCCTTCTCTTCTTCAGGCAGGTGGGGAGAAGGTTGTTTAAGCCTCATCCTTTCCAAACATCCACATGCTCAGGAGTGTTGATACCAACCAGTTTTAAAGACACCAGCCCAAAGAAATATGGGATAGCAAAGTCTTAACTAAAATGAAACTTTACTGAAAGCACAAACCCCAGAATACGGGAAATAAATAAAGAACACAATAACCAAAACATTGCCCAGAAGAAATCTCAGTATAATATTTGCTATTAAGTTTATAAAGAAAACATGCTACTGTTTAAGTCCTAACACACTAAGAAACACTTTTTCCAATTCAGTGACCAGCCTCTCAGGGATAAATCTCATTCAAGTTTCGAGTGATAAGTTGCCATGATCTCTTTGTACCTGCTCAGGTAGGAACTTGAGCATGAGATCAGGCTCAGAGGAGCTCTGGCCAGAGCCTTTCTTTCCTCATCTATTCACTCATCATCTGACCATGTGCTGTCCTTTCATTATGTCAGGAGAGACTAGATCCAACTTCGGACTTGTTTTGTTACCCTGTGACTGCGGTTGCCGCTATGTGGTTTCGGATGGTAACAGTAGAGATGAAAACTCTGCAGCTGCCCACCTACAACCACATCCTTTAAATCTTCTTCCCATAACAGCACTTCTGGTCTTCAGCAAGCTACAGCCCCTCCCTTATAAAACAAACTTAGAAGACATCCACAGAGGTCTTGTAAAATATCTAAGATTTTGTTAAAAGCTGACAAAATCCAGTAACATCCATCACTAGATGCCCACTTGCTATCTTCATATAGCCTTCCCACTTCCCTTTGGGGTAAGACCAGGCTTTTTTATTGCACATTCATACAGCGTTTAGCAGAACATGATCTAGCTAGATCACAGACACTGCTGAGGGTACTAACAGATCTATCCCTGCTTAGTTTGTTAGACATTTTTTCTATTCCACTTTCCTTTCAGAGCAGCAGCCCTGTGGGATATCTGCCAAGGCCTCTCCGTGTAACCAAAAAGCTAGAGGAAAAACCCACTAAACCCTTTTTCTCTGCTTCTGACTTGCTTTCAGACCAGTGTAAGCACTTTCTCCCTGGTTTGACCACCCACAGAGGTGCCACTGGATAAACCCTGCCACTGGGACACGCTCCACTCCTGCCACGCACTTCCACCCTTCTGTCCGGGGTGAGGGGCATCCTGCTCACTTCTTCTCACCCGTTACTCTTTCACTTACCAATCCTCATCAGGAAGGTCAGCGCACGCCAGCAAACGCCTCACTCTGCCCCTAGTTTCCTCTCGCACTGAGCACCCACTTCCTCCTCACCTGCAGCTGGGACTGCCACTTCCCTCGAGTGCATGGGGGTGCGCTGAGCTTTCACTCCTCTCTCAGCTGCTCCTTGTCACATAACCACACATTACTAAGCAGACGTTACGCATCATTGTGTGTTCCTAGAGAGGGAAGTGCTGATTTTGTGGGACGCGAGGAGAAAGCTGCAGAGGTCCAAAGAGTACAAGCTTGCAGAAAGGTTAGCCTGGGAACACCTCATCCCCTGCGCATTGGCTTTCCCAAGATTTACACAGACTGCACAGTGAACAAGGGTTGGCACCAAACCTCACTGATACTCATCTTTGTCATCCTCACTCTTCCGAGCGGTGCTTCTGCCCTCAGCACCCAAGGCACGATGGCTGGCCCGTGCGGATGGCTAACTGGCCACCAGGAAAGCCTGGCAGCTCCACACACACACAGCAAGGTGCAAGGTGCCATCCTGCCTGCCGAGGCACTGGGTGCCCATCTGCCCCGGGACACGTGGGGGCTGCCCGCCGCAGCTGGGCACCAGGCCCAACAGGACGGTACAGGGCCCTGCCGGCCTCCCCTTGCCACACTAGTTTGCTGCAGTTGCTCACTGCCCTGTCTCTGGTGCACCATCTCCAGGCCAGGCTCCAGTCCTGTCCCCCTGCCCCACACACATGCTCCCCCTGCACCGGGAGGCCCATACCCTCCTCCCCAACACTGGCCGCATCAGGTCACAGCACCCGGGGCTGGGCCCCCTTATTGCACCCTTAGAAAGCACGCTCGAAGGAATGCCTCGTTAGACAACATGGCGGCGCCTCGGTAGAAATGGCGCCGGCCTTGATCACGTGAAGGGTGAGTGTACGGTCGTCATGTGATTCCGCAATCCCTTGGGATCACGTGACCGGCTTCCCGGTGTTCGCACGCGGGAGCAGCCGTCTCGTACGCGCGGAGCTGAGGCGCGAGCTGGCTGGTTGCCATGGGAACGGGCCCGCCGCCCCTGCTGCTCCTCCTGCTGCCGCTGCTGCAGGGCCGCGGCGCGTCCGGTGGGTGGGAGGCCGGGCCCGGCCCGGGTGGGAGGTCCGTGGAGGGGCGGCCGAACCGCCTCGGGGTCCGGCTGGGGGTCCTGACGCGGCCAGGCCCCGGCGGGGGGCCCAGCTGGGCCGGGGTGACCCCCGCTCTGACGGTCCTGCCGCGCTCCAGCTGCCCGGGCGGCGGGGCCCGGCCTGGAGGAGCGGCTCTTCCCACAGGTACGGGACCACTTCAGCTTCGAGACCTGTGGCAAAGAGACCTTCCAGCAGCGCTACCTGGTCTCAGGTGGGTCTCGGGGCTGTGTCCCGCCACCGGGCTGCTCCCGGCCCAGGTACAGCCCTGGCAGGGGCTGTGCCTGAGTTTCTCTCCGTTTTAAGCTTTAACCACTGTCGCGCTGCGGTAGAGAGCCTCTCCGTTTGGTGCTCAAAGAGCTGTGCTGAACAGCCAGTTTAATCTGAGTGTAGGCAAGAATTCATCCTTCACTTCTTCCTTTTCATTATCCTCCCTTCTCTTTCCCTTCAACTTCACAGGTTGCTGAGTGCAGCAGGAAAAGCAAATAGCGACCCAAATGTTGCATTAAGTACAGAGACAGGCGTCTCTTGGATTGATGTTCTGCATTATGCACAGCTCTAAAACTTTATATAGCTTAAACTATGCTGGGTACTGAAGGAGCTTCCAGCAAGGGGCCAGCAGTGTCTGCGTCTCTGGCCAAATAATGAGTTATTTTCTCTGCAACAAGAAGAGAGAGGAGGCTTTTTGAAACAGCGTGTGACTAAAACGGCAGAGGTTTAAATAGCCACTGTCAGACACTCTTGAATTCTGCTTATTAGAAGCCCGAAGGAATCAGGGAGAGGGTTGTAGGGAACGAGCAGAGGTTGAGCCGGGAATACCAGACCCGAGGGCTGCTGAGTCCTCATGGGCTGGGTTGCTGCTGCTTTGCAAACTGCCTGCTGCAGGGGCTTAGCGTGCACCATCCCAGCTCATCCCTGTAGCCTGTTATTCCACCACTTGCTCAGCACACACCCCGAGCACGAGCCAGGAAGCTGTACATGTTTCACCGAGGGGGAAATCGTAGTTCCGTCCATACCACAAAGATATCGTAACACGGGTGACTTTTGACAGTGCGTCCAAGGCTGCAGTTTCACAAATCAAGTGGCCCTTTTTGAAGAGAACTTTGGGATTGCCTGGTTTAAAGTGTTGGCTAACTTCTTTTTAAGTGTTATGTTTTATTTGTGCGTCTGCCTGTGTAGGCTGTAAATTAGAGCTGAAACAAAGCATTAACATGGCAGTTCTGGTGGTTTACAAATTGTTTCTTACTCAAAATGCCTGTGAGCAGTTCCTTTTCTCCTTTACTGTTTCCTGTGCAACATGAATGTTTTCAGGTTATCCCAGTGAATCTGAAGGAGGCTGTTATTTCACAACAAATCAGCTGACTGGCTTGAGATTAGCTGGGAGTTGTCCAAGATTTCAGTCTGAAAATAGATACATTTTAAGCAACCTCTTTGATTTATGTGTTTGGATCATGTGAATGATTGTTTACTCCATGAGCTACGAAGCATATCAGAAGAAATGCCAGAGCAAAGATAGCATTTCAATTTCCTACCTGATCCCCAAAGCAAATGCAACCCAGAATCAGCCTCTTTGTTAACAAACCTACCGAAAATCAGCAGTTTCACTAATGAAACGTTTCAGGACGACTCTTATTTGGCAAGTCTACATTGAGAATGCCAAAAATTAAATTCTGGAACTTCTGTTAGCGCTAAGAGCCTCACATGAGACACTTCAGTGGCGTCCTCGAGAACAGCCTATGTCAGAATGTATGTTCCCTATGGGTGATAGGGCAACGTGTTGAAATCAACACTCAACAGAAAGTTTGAGGTGTGTTGTTGAAAAAAGCTATTTATTATCCCTCTTTCTTCCTGAACGATTTAAGGCTAAACCAAAATCAAATGTGTGTTAAAATCAGCAGGCATTGAAGATACTGTTTGTTACATAAGCAAGTCTTGCCATCAACAGTCAGGTTGTCCTATCAGTCTCAATTTGCCTTCAGTTATAGACAGAAGTAATGGTTTAAGCATATGTGACTTACAGCTTGGTTGTATATTATACATCACAGTAAGAGCAGCAGAAGCAGGCAGGCAATTCCCTAGCGTTTGTTTTGTGGAAAAATTGATCTGTGAAAGTGTTTTGGGATGATTTGGACTGAAAGAAGTTATATAAATGGAAAATTACTTTTATAGTGGCAGCTGTTCCAAATGCCTTGCAGAACTGAGATGTTAAGGATTTTTCAGGCGGAAGTGGTAGGTTCATACCATATACTGATCTGAGTGAGGCTCTTATTTACCCCTTCCTAAGTCAGAGGTGTTCTGTAGCCTTGCCTTTCTAACATCCGTATTCCCCAGCATTGGGCTCAGTGAATTGTTCAGCCAGTTCATCAGGTTCTAACTCATTAACCTGTCTGACAGTTCTTTTTTTCACGATTTCTTTCATTTGCTTCTGCCAATTGTCTCATGCAGCAAAGTTCTGGAACAAAGGATTTGGACCAATCTTTTTTTATACTGGCAATGAAGGTGACATCTGGACTTTTGCTCAGAACTCTGACTTCATATTTGAATTAGCAGAAGAACAGCAAGCACTAGTGATTTTTGCTGAGCATGTGAGTATTTCAGTTATTTTGCATACTATAGATTCTTGTCCGATGCCTCCGAATCAGCCATGGCCCCAGAATTGTTTTTCTTCTTTTAATATGCCTACCAGCAATCCAGGAAACAAGAAAACCTTTGCCATGTTTTTTTGCTTTCGAGCAGTGTTTTTGTAAGTAGTTTCTGCTAGCCTTGAACTCCACACTGGACTGGAGTTACTTTGTTTGGATTATATTTATTGTCTCTACCCTGCAAAATCTCAAGCCAGCCTTTGCCTAGGCATACCACCCTAACAAGTCTATCATCCCCCAACCTATGGATAAGAAATTATGCTCTTCCCTCCCTTTTTCTAGTTGGGGATTTCAGGTGAGATGCATGCTTAGGGGCCACTTAGCACCTACTTCTCACAGACTGTTCATCCTCTGCAGGAAGAATGAAGATCTCTGTTTTATCAGATGCAGGAAAAAAGGCACTGCCATGTGCTCTGTTGTCATTATCCCTTTGTGCGTGCTTATCCCATAGTGCATGTGATGTTATTCATGGTCACCTGCTTCTCAGAGACCATAGCTATGACTATCCTGGACAGGCTACAGCGAGTGAGGAGAGAGAAGACCCACACCCCAACACTAACATTTCTGCGGCTTACCTCTTTCCTTTCAGAGGTACTATGGGAAGTCTCTTCCATTTGGACTCGAGTCAACCCAGTGGAAGAAGACTGGTCTGCTCACTGTGGAACAAGCCCTAGCTGACTATGCGGTGCTAATTACTGAGCTCAAACAGCAGTACGGTGCCACAGACTGCCCTGTTATTGCCTTTGGAGGCAGGTAAGGTTTTTGTGTGCTCATACCCTTCTCTACATTCTTTCCCAGCCACACTCTCCTAGATCCATTTGGCCCTGAAGTAAGCTGTAAAGGTTGTGCTCTAAGCTGTTCTAAAGAGAGCAGATTTGCTTGTGCCTGACCTCTTGAGATCTTACCCCAAGGCCTGGTCAGCCATCTCATCATTCCCTCCCAAATCTTGCATACCACCTTCTCCAAACAAGTATGTGGTAAAGCAGGTGGAGGACATGCAAGCCATTGCCTTGCGTCAAAAAAGGTGGTGTCATCTGGACTTAGCTGTGCCACCATCAGCTGGGTGGATGCAGCAGTCATGGGGGAGAAGCCAAGCTAGGATGATTTTTATGGTGTTGCAGAGGACCAGATAGGCCAAGCCCACTGTACCCAGAAGTTCTAGGAGTTCTCCCTTCTTCACTCTTCTTCCTTTTTACTGAAATACAGTAAACACTAGATTTCCGCAGTGCTGACCTCTATCATTCCTTTGTCTGTCAAAAGATCCCACAAGTTGCTCTCTTTAAATCGACTTGTTTGCCCAAACACTACAAAGGCTTAACAAGGTGACCTTTGCTCTGACATAAACGGTGTAATTTAGGAAAACACACCTATACTGAGCACTCTGCTGCAGGGCTCTTCGCTTCCAAAGTTGTTTTACTGAAGAATATCAGAGATTTTCTTGTTTGCTAAGTCAGATGTTAAGCATGACAATTGAAAGGAATGTATGTCAGCCGTCTGGATCTACAAGTCCTATCTCTAGATCACTCAAATCAGTCTTGACGCATGCTTGCTTTGGAGAAGCACCACTGACTGGATTTTTCTAGGCATCTTCAGTGTATGAGTCAGCCAGAACTGCAGAAGATGGGTAATTACTCCTGCAGGATCAGAACGTTTTAGTTTGGAAATGCAGAAAACTAATAATAGGTAAAATGTTCTCTCTAGGGCCACCAACTTTCTATTAAACACAGCCTCTTTAACGATCCCTGGCTGTTTTCATTGTAGGTTCCTTCATAATTCTGCTCTGCAGCCTACTGCTTAGCTGCTCCTGGCTTCCCAGCAGAAGTCCTTCTCCACGGCCATTGCAGTTCAGAGCCTTGTTGATCAGATATTCCTGTCTCTCGAACGGCTCTTCCACACACCTAGAAGAAGCACTTCCCCTTAAAAGGTTACCATCAAGTGCAGGGCTTCTAACTCAGTTGCAGTGAGCTATGAAGCATTTGGCCAGTAACTTATCAGCGCACATCCAGCTTGCTGTCATGGTGACTGAACATGACTTAGGGCTGTCTGTCCCTCAGCGTGGGTCTCAGTTGTGTTTACACAGTGAATATCGTCACAGTAACTGGTGCAAAAGGGGCTGGGAGCTGAGCATGTCCTGAGGCAGGCAAATGGGAAAGGGATTCTAGGGATTCTAGCTCAGCTAGCTGGGCTGCTACAGCTCTTTATGCTGGAGCAGAGTTCAATCTGCAACAGGTCTGAACAGCACTGAAGTCATGTGAAGAATGCTGAAATAAGGCAGCGTAGGAACTGCACAACTTTTCCCATGAAAAAATATCTTCAGTTGCTTATAACTTTGCCAGACTTTAGTCATTTGAACTGAAATTTCTTGTGGCTGGTTTCAGCTAAAGTATTTCTCCAAGAGCAGTGTATGAGAGACGTATATTGTTTTACTTGTGGGTGATGTGGGAAAGGTATTTCTTCCAACCATTTAGTGTGATGGGGAGGGAGACTTGAATACATCTAAGCTGTGAATGAGGAATTTGGAGTCAGTCAGGATATTACCCATATGTTGGGGGAGTCATTCGCCATTGCCAGGAGCGGCCTCAGAATAACTCTACAAGAATTTGCAGCTGGATAGCTTTTGTGGCCTTGGGTTTATCTAGCAATGTCTGATATATCTGCAGAGCTATGGCCTTGATATTCAAACTATCAAGATGGCTTTGAGAGTTGTTGGAATATTTGATGATGTCTTCACTTCCCTGTATCTGCGCTACTGATCTATACAGCTATTATTCGGGGTGCCTAAGGGGGAATACCTCCCACTTCCCAGCACTAGAGAGGGACGCCTGTTGTGTAGCCTTCAGGGACACCCTCTGCTGAGAACTCAGATAGTCTTTATAATCCATTTTTAAACATCATTTATGCAAAATATGTTTTCTTCCTCCTTTAAACAGGGGCAGCTTTACTTAAACCCAACTTGGGTTCTGCACTGAAGCAATCAGGAAATTCTCAGGATGGTGCAGTGTTAAATACTGAGGCGGGATTTTCATTTGGCTGCAGAAGCAAATCAGTCTGCTATATTCTCACCGGAGCTGGCTTGAGTGTTTGGGGGAAAGGCCAGTTAGCAAATACTATGTGCTATACATCAACCATAACTAGATCTTTTTACATTCACGGGGCATCTAAACTTCCATAAACTTTTTTGCCTTGGTCAGGTGAGCCTGTAACTGCTGGTCTGAATTAATATGTTGTAAGCTGAGTGTTAAAGGAAGTAACTCTCTCTTCTCTCTCCTATGCCAGCTATGGAGGAATGTTGAGCGCTTACATGAGGATGAAATACCCAAACATTGTGGCTGGAGCATTAGCTGCTAGTGCTCCTCTGTTGTCTGTGGCTGGACTTGGAGACCCTGCTCAGTTCTTTAGAGACGTAACTGCAGTAAGTAAGGGTTCTTTCCGGGAACATTACTTTTCTTCCTTGAAGAAGGCAGCATTTTTTTCCCTCCTTTTCCTCATCTTTAAGCAGACATCAGTTTTAGCAGCATCAGTGCTGGGCAGGGGATGCAGTTAAATGAGGACCTGCAAGGAAAAGCAGCAGCAGCTGCAGATGTGGTGATTAAGCAGTGCCTTAGCTATAGGCAGCACAGGCCCAAGGGTGCTGCTCTGTTGAGTAGCAGAACTGAATTCCAGCACCTTTAGAACCATTAATTTTCCCATTACTAGTTACTTGGCCAAATTCCAACCTGAAAGTTTTCCATTGAATTCTTCCATTTGTCAAGTTAATTTCTTATCAAAAGCCCTGCTCAGCTGATAGCTGTTTTGTTTCAGTTATTAATGTGCTGTGAATTGTTACACACCCCTCAAATTAGGGCCTTGACTTCTTCTGTGGAAAAAATATTTCCAATTAATCTTGAAATATGTTCTCTCCACAGGAGTAAACAGACCTCTGGGCTGAGATTCTAAACAAGCACTTTGTGTTGTTTTTAAAATAACTCCTTTTACCTTCAGAGTGTTTGCATAACAGCAGTCTGTACATTTGAAGAGAAGACAAGTCTGAATTCAGTTGCTTCCCTTGGTTGGAGAATGCTCCTGAGAGCTATTAGTACTAATCAAGGTGCAAACCTTTCATGAGTCATTGCAAGAGCTCTCTCTTCCTCTCTGTTTCCATGAGTCAGAGTGCATTGTCCCAGAGCAACTTTCTCTGTGACTTTTACTGAGGATTTCCAGCAGGCTTCCTAAACTTGCAGCTCATGGGAGAGGTGAGCAAATGGCAAGAAGTTTATTTTGCAGGGCAGAAAGTTTATTTTGCAAATGGTTTGTTAAAGACTAGGTTATGTGTGCCAACTGCTCTCCTTGCAGCTGGGCAGAAAGCACTTGTGTGAACAGTACTCACATAGCCACATGCATGCTTTTAGCAAGCTTACTAGTACAGGGACTGCTTATGCCATCAACTTTAGATCAGTTTAGACATCTAACCTAAGTGTGATTCAAAAGACTAAAGCTGGTAGCCGAAGGGTTCTGATTAACAAATGGGGACAGCTTTTCTTGGAACAGCTGTAGTGGTTCCTGCCTCTGCTCCTGCAGTGGCTCAGCTGAACTATTGCCAGGTTTAAGGTAGTCTGCTGAGGAAAACTGAAATCAGTGCTGGTTCCTTAATGTGTCAGGCAGGGAGCTAAGCAGTCACTGTGGCCAGAGCAGGAACTGCTCCTCTGTCCCAAGCTGGTCTGTCCCCATGCTCAAATTAGAGCCATGAGGTGGTAAAGGTCTGTGAGGCCATCCAGAAAGGGATTTGGAGCTCCTGAAATGGATGCCCAAGTAGACTTAGTGGATAACCCAAAAGTGATTTCTCTAAGCCGAACTGTCAAACTAAAGAAGAGATATGGATGAAAGAAAGATCCCAAGTCTATTTTTAGTTATGGCTGGATCTTTGTAAGAAAAATGTTAAACTAATTATTGGTTGTTACTTAGCATCACTCTAGGATAGGTAAAGAGACTTCAAAAGAGTCCTGATAAGTCCTGTTATTTCAAAGCAGTGGATACTAGCAAATCTCAAACTGCCTTACAAAGCTGACAGAAGAGAAACAGTTTGGATTGCTAACTGAAGTGGCAGAAACAACTTGTTCTTGCAGCATAACCACCCTTAAGTCTTCAAACATATCTTAAAGTCTTTTTCAAGGAGATCAGTAATGTTTTTCCCATCAAAAAGGACATGGCCTTCTTGGTCACCTGGCAAGGCTAAGAAGAAAAGCAGGTCTTGTTACCCAGTCCAGTGCTTTGGCCCCCACGCATAACTGACCTCTTCAGGGCTCCTTCTCATAGACAAAGTGCAGTAAGAGGACTTTATTGCTTTAAAAAAAAAAAAGCCTTAGGGTCTAGCAACCTGGCACCCTGTACCTGTGTCCTGGCCAAGGAATATGTCCCCTCTCATTGCCTAGCCCTGGGAAGTGGTCTGTCTAATAGCTCATCCTAGCAGAGACCTGATGAAACAGTTGCTGCTTGGTCTGGTGAGCTGTGCAGACTGTTGGCCTCTGCTGGAACATGCTGACTGTCTGAAGGACAAGGCAGAAGTACTAGTGTTACTGATCCTGGAGACACAGGTGTTACGCTGGTCACAGTGGGCCAGTTAGCCCTTGCAGTGACCCCTGTGATCTCCTGCTACTTCTGGCAGCTTCTTCTTGGTGCAGCATTCGCAGGTATTATCTTCTCTGTGCAACCATAACCTCGTGCCTTTTTCCTGTCTCTTCAGGATTTTCAGAAGTCCAGCCCAGATTGTGTCACAGCTGTCCGCAAAGCCTTCAAGCAAATTAAGGATCTGTACCTGAGTGGAGGTAAGGACAGACACTTTCACAAGTGCAGCTGGGCAGGAGGCAGGCCTGGGGATGTGGAAAAAGTGTTGAGTCAGTTTTACTTCAGTTAGGTCTTAAATTGATTCAGCTAAATCAGTGCAAATGCTCACCTGACTTCTTATTTCTGCTTTCATGACTTATTTTTGATTTAATGAATGGTTTCAGTAGCATTAAAATTAGTGACTGACATCAAAATGAAAGCACCTGTGTGGGTGCTTGGACTGTGTTAATGAAACCAGTTTAAAGTGCAACCACACCTGCATTTGACACTGATAAAGCCTGATCTTTTACTGGATACTTGTCCTCCACACCCACAGTGCTCAAAACTGTTGAGATGGGTATGGCAACAGTGTGGCCCAGCTTAGTGCACACATCTGACTGATATTTGCAAGGCAATCCTTGTAGCAGCCATCACAGTCTCCTCATCCCCAACCTTGGACAGTTAGGCTAAGCCAAGGACAGAGACTGATCTCTGCAGTGTGTCCCAGTTAGGCCAGGTCAGACACTATGACCTGATGTAGCTCTTCTTGGGAGCCCTGCATGGTCTTGGAGCAGCTGTGGTGAGTCCCTGGTCTTTTTGGAGGGCAGCATCAAGGCTTGGCTTTGTCTTGTGCTAGTACACGTTTGAGGCTGTGGCTGTGTGCCTCCTCTGTGAGCTGCTGTCACTGACTCATTGCAGTGACTGGTCCGGGAATTGCCCAGAGGAGGAGAGGGTCCAAAATGCCTTTCTGAGACAGTTTTGGGTCACAGTGGAAGGTATGTTACCTTTAAGTATCTGAGGTACCCAAGCTCTGCCTGGGACCACACTTTCTGCAGCAGGGTGGCTATGATAAGGTCAAATTTAAGGCTTAGCCTCTCAAGCCAGTATCCAGGGGCAGGTCCCAGGCCTTGCGTGTCCAGTTGAAGATAGTCAGGCTCTGGTGGGCTAGCTTTTATAGTTGGGGACAGACGGGAGCTGTGACTCTGGAGTACGGAAGATTAGAAAGAGGAAGGGAGCAGCTTTCTCCAACAGAAATACGAAGGTAGGTGGAATAGCTCTTGAAGGAATCTTTTTGAAGATGGGTCTCCAGACTCCAGCTGACATTTCTGCATTATATTAAAGTTTGGAGGCACATCTCAGGGTAGGAAAGTGACAGGAAGGTCCTTAGTAAACTTGCAAGCTCCAAATTTGGCAAATCTTACCGCACTAGTACCTAGCTGCTGAGGAGATATTTTTCCTGCCAATTCTTCTAATCTGTGAATTCCACTGGGATTTTTGTGACTGTAGCCTGTCCTTCTGTGTTAACAACTTAGCTGATGAGCCTCTCTTGCCTGGCTGTGCTAAGGAATCCAAGCTTTGTACTGCAGAGCACAGCAGGTCCCCTGTGGGAGTCAGTAGTGCTTGAAGAGGAGAGGAGAAGTTGACAAACAGGGTTCCGAGGATGACAGGTTTGTACTTAGCTGTTTTTCTCACTGCATCAGCCTGGTCTGCGTTTGTCTCAGACTGTGTTTCTTCCATCTGGAGTTCTCCAGAGAGGCTTCTGTGACTCAGCAAGGAAGGAGAAGGCTGGATGTGGGCCAGTGCAGGGTTGTTCAGGCGCAGCCTTCCTGTGCAACTTAACATCCATTTTTGTGTAAATTAAGAGGTAACATATCCTTCCCATTCGAAACTTCATCTTTGTTTTATAGCAGCTCATTACTCCTGAGTGAAACTAGATGCTGAAGCCTGCTATTAGTTTACTCTGTTGAAGTTTGTGCGTTTTGTTTTCCTTCATTTTGCAGCTTATGATAAAATCAGCAGCAAAATGGCCACATGCAATAAGATTTCCAGCAAGGAAGATGTTTACCAGCTTTCTGGGTTTGCTAGAAATGCCTTCACCATGATGGCCATGATGGATTACCCCTACAAAACTGACTTCATGGGTCACCTCCCTGCTAATCCAGTGAAGGTGAGTACCAGACACTGGTGAGAATCACAATTTCTGAAGCTATGGACATGCACCTCCCTGAATGCAGGGGAGGGACCGCACAGCCTATAATTAGAAACACACTATCAGTGATTGTTACAGGAGGAGGAAGCTGTGAATATTAAAGTCCTTCCACTCTGATAGTAAATCTACACCTGTTTTAAACTGCTGTATTTGAAATTCACTGCCATTAGGCTTATCTGGGAGAGCTGGCTGGACCCATTCCTATCATTCTCTGCTTTTACTTAAGATATGAAGGCCTGTGCAAGCTTGTTGATTTCGGCTTTTAAAAACTAAAAACCTTCTGCAGCTTTCAAAAAGTACAGTTTTGTTGTAGCCTACCTCAACACACTTTCATCGATGTGGGTTGTTTTGGTGGTCGGGGTGGGGAGGTCTAAGAATTTGGCTTCTTTTTGAGCATCAGCCAGGAAGACAATATATCCCAGAATAAAATGTAGAGAAATATCTCCTGATGTGTGGACTGCACAACCTATCTACTTTCAAGAGAGTAGATACCCAAGTGGGGGAAAGGAGCCTGGTTCTCAGAGGATTACAAACACTTCTATGTAGTCAGCTTCTTTTAAAAGGTCTACCAACTTAGATCCTGAACCATCAGTGGCTGTTGCTTAACTTGGTGAATGAACTGTTTGTCCCAGTACTTTCTCCTTGTTTCTATGTATTTTGCTGCTGGGGTGGGGGGAGCAAAAGAACTGTTCCATTAGGCCCTTGCAAAGCACCTGAACCTTAAAATGTGTGATACTTTTCACCCCCTACCCCCGTCACAGTTTCATCAAATCTTCCAGCTTAGCCCTTCTGTGGAATGGAGGCCTAATAACCAACTCCAACATGTGCAACTTTTATATTACCTATGTGCAATTCGCCTGTCATGTGTTTCATCCAGGTTGGTTGTGAGCAAATCCTTGCCCACGCAGACCCAATTCAAGGCCTGGCAGCTCTTGTTGGTGAGTTGATCTTATCAGATTGGTCTTTTATTTAAAACCCTATTTCCTAGAAGCATCTGTAAATAGAGCAATTCCATTATTGTACAGGTCCTAAATCATGTGAGCTGATAAGAATTCATTTTTGCACTGGGATATTTTGCCCTGCCCTGTATTGATTTATTGCATACTTATTGTTTTATGGGCAGTGAATTCATTCTCTCATCTCTCCAATCTTACTCTCATGAGATTTTTTCAGCCATTGCAGCCCTTTAGCCTGTTGACTGTCCATGATATGTGGACTCTTAAGTTACTTGGTTCTTTTTTTTTAAAGTTTACCCATACTCTAGCTCAAGCAGTCACAGGTTCACTGAAGGAAGTTCTCTGGTCCACATGTTGCAGACAAGATTGTCATCCTAGTGCCCTACAATCCAGCAGCAACACAGTTTTAAATACATTGTGTGTATATCTGTGTGAATACTTATCAGCCAGCAGTGTTTGTAAGGAAATTATTGCAGACTGAATTCGAAGTTCTTTTGAAAGATGTCCTTGATAAAATCTCTCAAGTTGCTCATTAAAAATAGATTCTGCATATCATCATTGTTTGTTCAGGAAAAACAAGTTATGAATGATGAAAAATAGATTTAAGAGATCAGTATATTTTTTTTATTTCTAAGATAACAAAAGGGTTTAGGCCCAGCTTAGTAAGGTTGGAAACTAATTTTCTTTCTTGCAAACTGCTTGTATCACCACGATAACACTAAGGAACATACCAATTCCAAATTACAGGTTAAGGTTTTGGCTATGAGCTAGTAGAGTTTGTTAAAATACCTGAGAGCTCTTAAAATACTTAATAGGGCTTGGCAAACATTGTCAGGGCCACTTCACACATTCACATCCTACTTCTCGGAAGCAGGGTGGGACTCTTGTTTGTTTGTGATGAACAAGCTGAGAGTAGACTTCCTCCTCCTGCCAGTGGGTGAACACTTCATGCTTCTCCCCTCCTAGTCGGCTTCTTTCACTTGGGGCAGTTTAATCATGCAAGAGGCATGATCAACCAAAGCTTTAGGCAGGGAGCTGGCTTTCTTCCATACCCGCCCAACAGTGTCATACAAGAAAACATTGTCTTCCTTCTGCATGTGCTTCAGCGACCCACCTCCCACAAGGTAGAATGTAGACTCGTAGGCTGTGATGCTGAACTGGCAGCAGTTGAATGGGGATATCGTTAGTGTTGTCCACTGATCGCTTACTGGACAATAATATTCCGTCTCATTGACGTGAATCCATTCTTCCACCTGCAAATAATCAGATGAACACTAACCCATCGTGTCATGCCACAGGTGGGTATTACTATCATGTCAGATTCATTTGGTTAAATGATAAAGGAAGCCACTGCCTCAACATGTGTGTGCATACTGCAGACCTCAGGGTGCCATGTTCATGATCCAGATTTAGCAATCAGAGCCTCTGAAGAGACTGAATAAAACACCATAGTGGCAGTGAAGAACTGCTCTGAAAGAGCTTTGTTCTTCTTGTGAAAATGAAGAGGAATGAACTGAGAAAAATCAGAGTTGGCATAGCCCAAGTCCTGCTTGCTCGCCATAGATTTAAGGCATTATGGAGGAACTCATCTGAAGAGTGTTATATTGCATTGAACTGTGGACAGTAAGTGAGTTTGTGTCATCTGAAGGAATTTGATGTTAGACTTGATGTGAAGTTTCTCTTTGTAAACAGAGTTCTACTCCTTCCTCAATATCATCCTCCCTTTGAAAATAGCACTGCTGCTCATGCTAAAATGGGGCAAAGTGAGTCTCTATACTTTCAAACGAGAATTGCTGAATGATTTTTGAAAGCTCAGTTGCTGTGACTTCAGGGAATGAGAGTCTCCTCAACTGAGCACTGTAGTCCCTACTGGCTGTCTCCTTACAAGCACCCCTCCACAGGAGGTCAGGCAGTGCTTTCAGTCCTGTTTCAGAGAGAGAAAATTAAGGTTTGAAGAGACTTCTGCATTCCAGGACTTGAACCCATCCCAGCTAAAGTCGAGGCTACTGTCCTTACCACAGACAGTCTATCCATCTCACAGTCTGCAGTTAGCCCCTCTTAGCTCAAACAAGGAAAATCAAGTAGTCAGTGTGTTTTGGGCTGGTACGTGATCAGTTTTACACTTAAGTTTTTCTGTATGAGCAGATTGTGGCTGCAGAGGACTGTATGTTTTTCCTATTTAAAAAAACCTGATGCTTTAAACAGCCTTTATAGTGGTAGCAAATAGGGTGGGATAATAGAGCAGCTTTTACTGCACACAATTGTAATGGCAGGCACATTTTCATAAGTGTATTGGCCTGACTCACAACTCTATCGGTCCACTAAGAGACCAAAAATAATGAAGTTATTGGTCATCCTGCTGGAATAATACAGCCAGAACCTAGCAGTGAAGAGACTCCATTTTAGATCAGATTTGATAATATAGGAGCAAATGACCTTACTGCATTTAATGTTCTTCCTCCGATGCAGAAGATCCTGTCTCTGACTGTAGCCATCCCGTGATCACAGCGGGTGAAAGTCATGGCGCAGTTACCAACCCAGCGTCGGAGGCGAGGGAGGTAGCTGTAAGTGTCTCGTAAGGTTTTACCACCAGAGAAGCCCCCTAGAAGAAAAGCAGAAGTCTTGAAAATCCATTCACCATTCTCTCAGACATCCAGTGAACCCTCTGCAAACAGAAGCAGAGCTTTCAGAAACTGTTTCTGACAACGTATCACTGAAACAAAAGAAATTTCTGCTCCTTTAGGAGCTTTCAATAGATGCTACCCCAAAGACATAGATTTCTCTCTTGCCTTGGCATGCCCAGATTTGGAAATGAGAAGGCTTTATTGACACAAACAGTTTTTGCTGGATGTTAATGAAATTTGGTGGCTTTAAAACCTGAGCTTCTTAGATATTAAAAGCAAAAAGACAGTCCCAGCTCTTTCTGCAGATAGAAAAATTTTCTGTAGAAAACTATCAGCTCTTTAGGTATTTCAGCTGTAACCAGGAAGCAGTAACAGCTGTGGTTAGAGAATCTGTTTCCAGCTTATGCAGTCACCAAAATGATTGTTTAAAAGAAAAATATTCAAAGTTCTTTGAACCTTGATCTTTTCAGAAAGTCAGAGCCAATCTGCCATTGCTATTAGCAACTTTTCATATTTGTTAGACATTCATCATTGAGCATTTCATGATTGCATTAAAAAAAAAACAAAACCTTTTGCAGAAGGAAGGTGCTGCGATTTGAAGGGTAAACCTCTTTAATTGTCTGCCTGTTGAATTCCAAAACACAAAGAGCCTTTGCAAACAAGGAAGATGATATATGAGCTTTGGACATATGCCACAACTCACTGGGGCTTTGATGCTCTTTCTGAGTGTGGAAATTCGGTCTGCATGGAGCTTGCTTTTAAGTGTTGTACTAAATTAGCATTTTTATTTTTTCAGTTTGCTTAGGCAGGCCTTTAGGCTGGCCTAATCCCATTTGGAGTTAACCCGCTGGTTTAGGAGGAAATGAATGAATTCAGGAAAAGTCCCACGTGTAAGGGATATCTCTGGGACAGTGTTATCCAGCCAAGCTCACTTACAGTATGTTTGAAATTGTGTCGCACGGCAGCAGTTTTGTCCTTGTTCCCTGATAGTAATTGAGGTCTACTGAGGTTAAATGAGTTGTCTGTGGCACCATGGGCTAGCTTTGTAAAAGCAGGGACTTGAACCTGAGCCTTGTAGCTCCTTAGTCGTTCCTCTGAGCTATTATCCTTTCTTTCTGGTTGTTTTCATCGCCAGCGCTACAGCACTGGTAGCAGTGGAGTATGTCTCTAAGATAACCTGAAATGATTACTCAGCCCAAGTGCTGCCTTTCCTGCTCTCAGGGCCTTGGTCCATCTTAGAGAAGTGCCCTTCATTGCAGTTGCACAGTTAAATTAAAACCAGGAACCTAGACTGGATCAATACAGCGATCCCAGATGCTCATAGTGTGTTTAAGAAGCAAGGATCCTACAGCAATGGCAGACTGGCCCAGCTCTTTTAAGTGCAGAAGCAATAACACAAACATTGTTCTCTTATACAGTACAGTGCTTTTCCTAGGACAAACTGAAAATTATGTTTCCGGTCCAAATTAGTACTTACAAAAGCTAAAGATCCTACAGCAACTGCCAGAAGTGTGTATACCACTGTATTCATGCTGTTTTATTGTTAAACATACTACACCATCTACTAAAGGTTCCTGTAAAGACTGAGGATCCTGAGGATCCGTTATAGGCTGAGAGCTGTACAAGCCCAGTGGATAAGAGCCTGCATTATACTTATTTTGTACTAACGAAGCAATACAGTGGAGTTAGTCTCACATCTTCCATTCAGATTAATACTAGAGTTTAATCCCATCCCTAACACTATGGCAGTCTCCCCCTGGTTTGCCTTTTGAGCTGGTAAGGGTTTGGGATTTTAGCCAGGACTGCAAGAGCAAAGCCACCATTCAGAGCAGGAGTGTGGATTGCAAGCAGATGATGTCACTTCTTACATCCTGGAGAGAAAATAGCTCCTGCCATTCCGGACTGCAGTGAGGCTGTGCTAACCCAGCAGAAGGACGACTCTGGAGCTGTGGGCGTTACTGGCTGGGGTTCAGGCTTGGCCTGTGATGTTAAGATGCCAACAAAACTCAATGAAGCTATGTGGCAGTATGCTGCTTTCTACGAGCTGTATCACCTGAAACATAGAGGATTCCCTTGTGGATTGTGCCTGCGTGATCAGCAATAGGTATGGGGAAGGGAGCTGCAAACTCCCATTTGTTGTCAGCCGGCTGGTAGAACTCCATGGTTCGAGTGAGGCTCCCCAGCAGTGTCCCACCGCCCACAGCAAGGATGTGGTCAGACAGCACGTCTGCGTGGAAGCGCGTTCGCCTCTCCAGCATGCTGGCAACCTGGAGCCAGGAAGCGTTGCGAGGATCAAATCGGAAAACCTAGAATCGCAACAGGAATGGTGATGGTTAGTAGAAGGCAGGCAACTGGCTTTGCATCTCATGTCTGGGGTCGAGAACTGTTTAAATGCCTTCTCTGAGATGAAGGAGAGGTTACATTCAGATCCAAACAGGCCTGTGGATAAATAGGCTCAACATCCGATGCCAGCCACACAGCAGAATCCTTCCAGTGTCTCCCTGACATAGCTGGCACCCTGCAAGTGCCGTGTGTGTTCTCCGACTTAGCTCAGATACTGTGTTCCTGCAGGTTTGCCTGCAGGACAAAACATGTTTGTTTAATGAAATACCTTTGAGTTTCAAACGTGAACTAGCGTGTGTCACCTAAAAGCTGTTCCAATGAGGTTTGCACAAGTACACTGTATATCTCTGCTTGTGTATGAGTATGTAGTAAAGAGGGCAGCTGAGCTCTTATAAAACAGAATCGGTGCTCCCTGCTGCTCTTCTGTGAGCGAAGGCAAGAGGGGTTTCCCACCCCTTCCTCCCCACTGGCACCACCGTGCAGGCATAGCACCTTTGCTATGGCTGGGGTGCCACCCACGTTTTCTTCAACAGCAAAAACCTTCCCAACCTTGTTTGGTCAATGTTGGTTAGAAAGTCCAGGTCACTGAACAAGGGAAATATCCGCAGGACTGCACTCTGAGGGCTGGGCTTGAGCTGTATCCTGGAGCCTAGCCGCGAAAGCCACAGCCCTGCTGCTTCAGTGTCTTCTGCTCAGCTGTTGCTAAGCTGCCTCCTACCTTCAAGGCAATAGAAAAGAGAGTTCCTGTTTGCAGTGGCACTGCTGAACTAAGTCTAACACTGCAATAAGCCCCCTACGATCATGGAAAAGGTGTGTTCTGTTTTTTCTAGCAATTCGGGAAAACGTAAAATCTTGTGCAAGTCTTACCCTCCAGGCAGAAGGGGAAGGTCTTTGGCACTAGAGGAGATTGACCTTTCAAGTGCAAAAAGAAGGAAGGAGCAGTTCTTAAGTGAAGTGGTAGGCTTTAATTCATGCCTTCCTAGTGTGATTCTCATGGTAGGGGATATCAAATGTGAGTTTGATCCCTCTGAACAGGCTTAGGGCAGCAACAGAAGGTGGGGATGAATAATCATGGGGTTGCTCGAGTGATGTGGAATATGGCTGAACCTGTACTGCACAGGATTTGTATTAGAGATATACATGACACTGTGGTAGAAGCAGGATGATACCTGACCACGAGTTGGCTGCTTCCCAGAGAGCGTGGGAGATGTATTCCCAAGGGCTGTCACTATTGAACAGAGCTATAAGAAATACGCAAAGGCAAGAAGTCTGTGGTGAGCAAATGAAATGACTCCTTCCCATCTCTAACGTGAGTTTTCATCCCATTGCCTTTCCCAGACAGTGATGGCCTCCGCACACATTCCTATGTAGCTTTGCACAGCCCTCCTTGCTAGTGGGATGCTTTTTAACTCAAGCTGCTTTCACGCTGCCATCCCAGCAGCCAACCGTATCTCCTAGGGGAGAAATTTCCAACTTGCAGTGTTTAAAAATGAGTTCTTTAAATGAGTGGTTTGCTGCTTCCAGAAGCACTTAGCAGCTGCGAGTCCCAGTGGGAGCTGGGAACTCGGAGGTCATTTCCCTTCCTTCCTTCCTCCCTCCCTCCACTAAATGTTTTTCCAACCTAAAGGTTTCTTGTCTTACCTCATTTGATGGCTGCTTTCCTGTGGGATCAAATTGATGCTGGCCCCCAATGACAAAGAGGAAGTTATTGATGACAGCTACGCAGTGGTTGTACACCGGCATGCAGAGGTCCCCGACCTTGCGCCAGGAGCTGCACCTCTGATCTGCCGCCCACATCTCTCTGCACACATGGTTATTGGTGGTTCTGCCACCGGCGACGAGCAGCGCAGTGGAGCTGCAACGGGGGCTTGTGTGCTGAGTCTGCAGGACTGGCTGGGCATACGGCTGGGAGTGATAATTTAGAGCCTCCTGAATGTACCTGTGGCAGCTCGAATCCAGCCTCATAAGAGGAATGTCCTGGATGTATTTCTGCAGATCCCGCAAAGGAATGAGAGGGAATCGTATACGCCTTAAAATATCTGCTGCACCTTTCAGTCTCGTGCAGTCATGCTGCAGCCAGCTTACAGCAGCTTTGAACAGATCCAGCTCGCTGCATCCCACGGTGTCAATTCTGTCTAAGATTTCACAAAGGGTCCCTCTGTCCAGATCTTGCAAGCACTGGGGATCAGACAGGATCTGTTTGTAATGCTGCCCCACGTAGCACATGGCTTTCTGTCTCAACTCTTCTGGACCA
This sequence comes from Dromaius novaehollandiae, assembly GCF_036370855.1. Taxonomy (NCBI): domain Eukaryota; kingdom Metazoa; phylum Chordata; class Aves; order Casuariiformes; family Dromaiidae; genus Dromaius; species Dromaius novaehollandiae. Next base: position 1,380,234 of record NC_088117.1, read on the forward strand.
AGTCGTTTAGCAATGTTGAGAACTTCCATGCAGTTCTCACAATTCAAGCAGCCTTCCAGAAATCGAAAGCACAACTTGATCACTTCCCGAACGAACAGGGTTTCCGCTGCTTTGAATGTCTCTTCAATATTCTGTAATGAGAGCTCTAGTTTGTTGGAATAAATGAAGTTGAGAACATTCCTCAGCCCTGCAGCACTGACAGCTTTCAGATGGACGTTACTGTCAGGGCTTCCAGCTCTTGTCAAGTTTCCAACAAACAGGATTTTACAGTAATTGCTTGCTGATGCTAATATGATCTTGTGTGCTGGAAAGCAAACCCCTTCTGCCTCCAGTGTTACATCACACAGCGCGCTCTGCGAGCGAAGGCTGCTGATCCCTTCCAGGAGCTTAACCAGGTACGTGTCTGACACGAGCCTCTCTGTGCTGCTCTGTGAGCTGAGCAGCATCTCTCCAAAAGGCACTCGGCCCTGAGAGCAACCCCAGGGCTCGCCGCAGGTGTCGTACGCAGTCAGACTGTCTCTTGGGCAATCTCTTGCAGTAGAAACGGTGGTTTCATGCTTTGAGGGCAAAGGGGGACTGTTCTGCCAACTCACACGGTCCAGTCCAAAATGCAGTAGCTGCAGTAGCCTCTGTCCCTGCTGGGACCGTCCTTGGTGCTTTTGAAGGAGCAGAGTGCCGTGTGCCTTGCAGGGCTGAGCGAGATCGTTTGCGAGTGGCACTATTGGTGCTGGTTATTGTGCAGTGTTTGCGTGTCCTGCCTGTGGCCTGTGACACTGGCAGTAGCTGACAGCCCCTTGCATAACTGCATTCCTCTCTCGCGCTATCTGGGAACTATTTAGCCGTACAAAAGCGGCCCATTCTTCTGCAACTCCCTGGCTATGCTTCGCTGGGGCACAGCGGTCAGGTGCTTCTTCTTCTGGGCAAGCCTGTACATGCCATGGTTCCCTTTTTGAACAACAGTAAAACAAAATGCTCTCTGTGATGGGCAGCCCTTGGCCTTCTGGCTTAATTTGATGCGTTCAAACTACAGCTACTTTTGGCTGGGGGTTGGAGGCAGATGATAGGAGAAGCCTGTTCAGTTTGAAGAATTCAAGACAATCTCGCTGGTAGCTAATTTCTTCTATACAGCCTGTTCCTGAATGCGTTATAGAGTTGGAGGCTGGTGCTCTCCCAAGGGCTAGAGATGCTCAGGGGTTTTTTTTTTTGGCTGAGCAGAGAAAGCAGGGAGCTCCTGGGAGCCTTTTCGTCACCATGGATACTGTAAAAGCAAAGGCTATTACACAAACAGTAGTGAGACCATCTGAAAGCTTTGCTGCGCTAACATCTAAGGCTTAAAGTTTGATCATTACCTAAAAATGGCGTAGATCCTGATAGGTCTGTCCCAGCCCTACATGCCTATCTAGCTGTTGTGTTCATCCTTCTCTTTGGTCTTGGCCATGAATGCCATGAGGCTAGGATGGGTTATATGGCAGCGACATAGTGACAAGTTGGGCTTTGTGCTGTGTTTCCACTTGGCAGGAGTGTTCTACAACTCCTCCGGCACGGCGCCGTGTTACAACATCTACCAGCTGTACCGGGCCTGCGCCGACCCCACGGGCTGCGGCACTGGCTCGGCCGCTGAGGCGTGGGACTACCAGGTACTGTGTTCAGAGACAGCAACAGACTTTACCAGCTGCCTTGGTTATCACTCCCACCATGACTGTTCTTGTACCTGTTACAGGTTTGTACTGAGATCAACTTAACTTTCAACAGCAACAACGTGACTGATATGTTCCCCGAGATGCCATTCACAGAGGCCATGAGAGAGCAGTACTGCCAGAGCAAATGGCGTGTGAGTCCACGACCACGCTGGCTGCAGACAAACTTCTGGGGAGGAGGTGAGTTATGTTGGCTGCTCGTCCCTTGGCAGGGTGACAGAGCACTGGAACACGTTGCCCAGAGAGGCTGTGGAGCCTTCATCCTTGGAGGGTCCTGGTCCTGTAGGTGACCCTACTTGAGCAGGGGTGGGGGTTGGACCAGATGATCTCCAGAGATCCCTTCCAACCTCAACCATTCTATGATTCTCCTGTGATTTTTCTCTACGTGCTCCCCTTGGCCTGATGAGCTCTGTGGAGAAGGGCATCCCACTAACAAATACAGGCAGAAACTCACAGGCAGCCAGCAGCTGCTGTGCTCCTGCGTAACAACTTGAGCCAAACAGGTTGGTTTCCAGTCCTTCCCAATTCTTCAGTACAGCTCCCTTCTCTGCCCTCTCCCTGCACTCAGCCACCTTTTGCCTTTCTCTCATGCCACTGACTACCTCCTCTAGCACTGATACACTTTTGGTTTCGCCCACCTCTCCTTCCTGCCTCCATCCCTGTACCAACACAGCAGCCAGCCTCTAATGCTCCCATCATGCAGCAAGGAGTTGAATGGGATCATTTCTTTCTGAAAAACAGCACAGGAGTCATTTTGTAGCACAACTTTGTGTTGCCTCTCCCATCTGGAGGTTGGGGGAGCAGGGGCAGCTGGCAGAGGATAATAGAGGCCAGCTTCAGCCACGTAGGCATTTCTGTCTTTCCTTTAGAAGGAGGTGGGAAATGTATAAACTGCCAAGAATTTGTTTTATTCTCCTGCATTTCCTGCTGCTGTCTGTGTTTGCTGTAGTAGCCAAATGGGCAGGAAAGAGGCCTCTCCAATGTCATCTCTGTGCATTTCAGATCTGAAAAGTGCAAGCAACATCATTTTTTCAAACGGAGACCTGGACCCATGGGCTGGGGGTGGGGTAAGTATGTGCACTCCCAGATGCCCAGCACAAACCGTAGCCCCTCCAGGTGATACATCTATCTGCCTCTCCCTTTCAAACCAAAATTAGCAATTCATCTTTAGCCCATTTGATTTTCTGCAAGTGGCTCCCATGTTATGCCGAACCATTCGGGAGCCCCTGGACATTCATGACAGGCACCTGAACAGCAAGTTGTAACACAGCCTGGAACAGTGCCCCAGCAAAGGTGACTTTGTTAGTGGCCAACACAGCAGGAGTCTCCTTCCCCAACAAAAATTCCCTGAACTGGATTTTGGGTTAGTAGAGCCCCTAGTTATAATACAGCTTTCCTGCAATCCTCATTTTAACGTGGCTTGGCCACCCTGCTATGAGAGAAACAGCCTGTCCAGAGGTAGTTCACAACCTGGGGTGCAGGTGGGCCCATAGAAGCCTGTCACTTCAGACTACCTATACTGGAGCAAGTTGATACTTTCCATATTTCACAACAGAAGGCGTCAGTTCGTTTGAGATAGACCACTTGATTCATTATGACTGTAGCCACACACACAGTATCAACCATACCAAGGATATCTTCCCTTGCTTTTCCCCAGCCCTGCCCCGCTGTTCTTCTAGTTTTCAGAAATAGTATTCAGTTCTGCCTGGTAAATTGGTTGGCATTTGTTACTGACTCTTCTCATTCCAGATAAATAGCAGCCTAAGTCCTTCACTAATTGCAATAACCATTAAGGGAGGTGCTCATCACCTGGATCTCCGGTAAGTGTGTGGCAACTGAGAGCTTCAAGATACTAAACTCTTTGGATAAAAAATATCCTATTGCTCTGGGTGCTCTATCTTCAGCTGGCAATGGTCCAAAGAAACAGGAGATATTTTATTTAAACAGAACAAAATACCAGACTGTCAGGGCATAACTGGAAGAGCAATCTTCTTCCTAATGCAGGGCTCATATGGACCCTATGGAAGCCCTGCTGTTAAGGAGGAGCTCTTAAGGAGGAGCTCTTAAGGAGGAGCTCTTAAGGAGGAGGCCAAGCACTAGACTATTGTCTTTGCACAGTTGTTTATAACATTCTGCTTGTACTGAAATTAGTACAATCATGGAAAGTAATCCAGCATCTCTTTGGGCATTGGCTGTCAACCTGAAGAGAGAGGTCAGCAGCTACTGAAGCTCAGTGGGAGCTCAGTGCTCTTCCTGGCACTCTGGCTGCCTCTCTCCCCCCCCCCCCCCCCCCCCATTAGGCATCACATTGCAACTTGTTTTCCCAGGACATGAACTGGAAGTACAAAACAGAAGATTAAACAGGCAGTTTCTGTTCTCCAGTTCACTGGCTTGACTTTCCCAGTGTAAGAGAAGAAAAACTAAAACCAAAAGTTTGGACCTCATGAAATGTTTTGGGGCTCCCTGCTAACTAGCTCATATTATTTTGCTTTCTCTAGAGGACATAATCCAGCTGACCCCCCATCTGTCATTGAGGCACGCAAGCTAGAAGCAAGCATCATTAGTGACTGGGTAAAATCTGCATGGATGGAAAAAGCACAGGAGAAGTTATCTGGCACTTTTGCAGGTGGATCACCATGAATATAGCCACCTGGCCTCCACCTGATGTGCTAGGCTGCCACCATTTGTGACAGGAGGCACAAAGACCACAGCCCACTGAGCTGTGTTTGTCCTCACTGTTTGAGAAAGTGTTATCTCCTCTGTCAAGACAGTAAGTCATCTACCTGAAGTGTCCAATCTGCCCCTAATCAAGCATCACAAGAAAATCAAAAGGCCAAACCACTGACTGAAGCCAGAACCACTTTACATGGGTTTCATGCTTACTTGTATAGAATGAGAAGTCATTGTAAATGGAGAAAAGAATAAAAGCTTGCTTGAAAGCCTTAAGAACAGTGACACTTGTACCTGTTGTGCCACAGGAAGCATGTTTTAATGTTGACATAAATACATGAGGTATTGTTCCTCTGAACAGGGTATCATCACTGTCCCTAGCAGTATGCTTGCAAGTTGAAGTTAAATTGGTTTTAGACAAACAAATAAAAATCAGATGATCATACTTCTACTTTTCCACTAGTCATTACTTGCAAAAGTTCACATGGGATTCCACCAGTCAGCAGTTACACACAAAAAGACTCTGTCAGCCTCTCACTCATTGTTTTTATGAAGGTCTCAGTACTGATCAGACACACAAGAGATGTCAGGTGGATAAGTGATTCACACAAAGTAATGCCAGCATGTATTGCTGTCACTCAGGAGCTGAATGTCAGGTACCAGTAAGGCGCATTTCCAATTAAGACATCTTCAAATCTTTTTAAAATAAATTACAAGTTTATTAAAGTGTGTGATATAATTTCATGGCTTGGTAGTATAACCAAAGATAAAAAAGGATAGTTCTCACCTTTCAAGGTGTAATAAATTCATCTTTGCACATTAACAGGTGGATTCTTACCTACTGGAATTACTGTGTACCAATAAATATTAGCATAACTGCAAAAATACTACACCACAGTAATCGATTGAATGTCTTAGTTGATCAATTTACAGTGATTTATACAGGGTAGGGGGAAGCCTCCCAGGTCATCAAATGCTAACATTACTTATACAGGCAAAGTCACAGCATTGCTTCGACTTCTATTACATTGCTCAAAAACAAGGCTTTGTATTAAGTATTTGCACTTCTATGTCCTTCCTGCTATCACAGTACAATTGGTTCCCAGAGCTACTATGTCAGTCACTGATGTTATTTCACAATATTCAGGTGCTGACAAAAGGTTTTTGCATAAAACCCACTTACCGCTCCCCTGTTCTTAAGCACAGAATAGCAAAGCCTCTCCCCCACTCCCACACTGGGTAGGAACAGATAAGGTCCATTATTGAGATCTTTCAGATATTTACAAACAAAGAACAAAAGACCTGATTAGTCAAACTGCACCCCCAGAAAGCAGAAATATTTTAAGACTATTAATGGAACTACAATCCTCACTAAGACTTGAATCTTCTGCATTCACGCTGTAGGAAAACCTGGGTAAGAGCTTAAGTGTCCCTTTTGTTCATCCTAAAAGTCAGGCTTCAGGTTTGTTGCAGCTATGGCTTATACAATGTTCCCACTTGCAACCTGACTGAGGTGCTAAAACCAAGACTTTTCTGAATTGAGATCTGCTATCCTATAGCAATTATTCAGGACCAGCACCCCAGGAGAAAGATGATGATGGTGGATATCTCCACAGACAAAGAGGATTACTTCTTGTTTATATTGCCTTTCTAACATCCCTAACTCCTGCAAGCAGGCTTCCTAATTAAACCAACCCAGTGAGGATCTGCCTGAGATTTACAGTGCATTAAAGCACCCAAGTTCAGTATAAGTCTCTTGGAAAGTATTCTCCAAGTTACCAACTTTGGACAGTGGCTTGTTTTGTGCCTTTGAGTGAACAGATGCTTAGGTGTTTTTTGACCTTCCAGAGGGATACAAGTTCTTCAATCTTATAACTATGAAGTTAAGGGATTCTACAGATCTGTTATTCTCTTCTTGCAGATACTGCTCACACCAAAGGAATCAGTGTAGTCTAAGAAACACAAATCAAGTGTTTGATTTGTACAGAAGGAGGAATACTAAAGGCTTTCAGATACTATGGCAAAGGGATAAGCAAAGATACACGTGGACTTCAAAGCATAACAGACTTGCATGCAGATGAAAGATGAGCATTGCTGAAAATAATTACAAATAGATGCTTCAAAAACTTTGGAGATGTCTGAAATGAATGCAGCAAGCTTCTATAAACAGCTTTGAAGCCTTTGGCAAGGAAGAACAGGATCTAAGCGGAAAATGCTGGTTGTGGGGTGCTCTGTGAGCTGGAGGGAAGAATCCAACCAGAACAGTCACAGTTCTTGCATGTCTTGAAAACAGCGCTGATGACTGAACACAAAAGGAAAGTGGAATGTAAGCAGGCAATAAGTGATAGGGAGCACCATCCATGGATGAAGCCCCCATAAGGATTTCAGATCCATAGCAGCAGTACTGTTGAGAAGAGGTGTGTATTATTCATCACGTACCAGCACAGAAAGCATAAGGCCAAGACAGGAACATTGCACAAAATAGTAAAAACTGTCTCTGGTCATATATCTTTCAATCAGAGCTTGAAACAGAACGTTAAAGTTAGCAGGTTTCCCTGGGAAGTTGAAGGCATCAATTTCAGTAGAACATGTTTGGTTTTTTAGCAAAAGCTGAGGCATCCAGACTTTGAATTTGCCAATAGCCTCTAACAATACCTCAGAGAGACCAAAAAAAAAAAAAAAAAATCCAAACCATTTTTCCTCAATCCAAAAAAAAAAAAAAAAAAAAAAAAAAAAAAAATCAGGAAACTCTTAACTCTTCCATAGCAGCAACAAGCTTGCCAGATAGCAGCAGAGAGCTAACCTGTCGTGTCACGCTGAAAACTGAGTGTGGCATTGGAAATAAGGAGCTGCTCTGCCTGCAGGATTATTTCTGGGAGAGCATAGCTGAAGCAAATAACTATAGTTTTAAAGGGCAGGAGAAAAGCACAGCACTGTTTAACATATTAGTTGCAAAAACCTGTCCTGTCTGCAATCCCTCATCGCTGCAGTATCACACTGAAATAGAATTGGAAACAAAGCTGGTTTTCTACCTAGTATTTAAAGGAGTGAACACAGCTCTATTTGAGTTTAGCATGTAATGCTGAAAATCTTGCTAACAGACACTCATGTGAAACATGGAAGGGCCCCTGTAAGCACCTTGAAAAACTCCCAATTTCCAAGACTGGTAGCAAGGCTGCAGTTCTGAAGTGATTAGAGATTAGATGCTTAGATGTGCTTCCATCCAGCTCCCTAATTAACTTTGAGCAAAAAGGTACATATTTTTTCTTTCTGAGCTCTGACAAACTCCAGAGTGTGAGGTTTCCAAGCTCTGTAGCTGTGTGGTACTCTATAGCTGTGACCATACCCGTTTCTGCTTCTCAGTGAAAGCATAAATGAACGGTGTAGCTGGGTGGGGGTTTTTTGTTTGTTGTTTTTTTTTAAATTAGGCAAGGCACTCAAGCTCTTGGAGAGAAACCAAGGCAGCTCTCTGTGCAAAAGGGCAGGATCAGTGGATGAAGATGTGGCCTTTCCACAGCGTCCGGTGATCTAAGCATCAGAAGCGTGCCACGTTGAAATATCGAGATGGATTATACACCCTGCAGTTAAGGCTTTGGTTCAAAGAACCACAGAGTACCTGAAGGAAAACTTTCCAGAGATGTACAAAGGTCCTGTTCGGCTGGGGGGAGATGCACAGTGGAATTGAGATGGGCCATGAATTTCACAGGCTAATCTGACACAACCTATCATGTTAAAGAAGTAAAAATATATTAGCAATTAAAGTGACTGCAGAAGAGCAGGAAGAAGCAGGTGAGCTTTTATCAGATTATTTAGGTTCTCGGCATTTCACGTGCGATGCAGGAGTCTGAAACAATCATTTGTTTTCAACACTAAGCAGAGAGTTGAACAATAATAATTTCAAATTTAAAGGACGGGGACAATAAAGCTGTATTTTGCAAAGAGAGCTCAGTTTCCTAGGATGAATTAGGTAGAGAAGAAATCAGACCCTGCTCAGGTAAAAGACAAAAACTGCATTTGGAAAGGGAAGATTTATTCTTCCCTTTTACTCATTCTGAGGCCAATTAATTCCACGTCTTTTTACTCTCAAGCCAAGTGAGAGACAGAAGGGAGTTATAACACAAGCTCCACAGTGCCATTTGTAGGGCTGACCAGTTTTTAAGACTAACACAGGACTTCGACAGTAGATGTTTGGCGAGTATTTTTAAACGTATCCCGTGTTCTAAGAATTTGCTCTTTATTCCTGTTTAGTAAGGCCGTCATATAGGTGAAACACCTCCACACTCTGGAATTCTTGTAGCCCATAGCAAAATCAGCAATGAGGGGTTCAATACTAGCTTCAATCGAAGGCACAAGGCCAAAGCAGCAAAAGTGAGCAGAGGCTAAGCAGTCTCACTGAGTTGGTTTCCCCCTCCACAACCTCTCTTTTTAACCCGTCGGCTTTTAGCCAAAGCTCAACTCCACAGTAACCCCATACCTGCTCCACAGAGTTAAGAAAACACTGAAGGTGTTTCCTCCTACATTTCAATGGCATTTTCCTTCTTTACTGTTATGACAAAGAAAACAAAAGCCTTAGTAACAAATCAGTTGTTCAGGCTATGACTCCTAGATTCCACTGCACACTTAAGTGAGAAACTTCAGCTATTTCCAGGGTTACTCGTGGTGTTTGAACTGGAGGAACACCAACACTCTGCAAAACCCAGGGTCTCTTTGATGACAAAGAATGGTAAAGTTAAATAATGTGTAAAAAATTCTCAATTTCCGTAAGCCATCATTAGTAAACGGAATGACAAATATTCTTTAAGAGACTTAAATAGTGGTCCAAAGGGTAACTTCTGACTCCAGCAAACAGGATTGATCAGCGTAAAACAAATAAAGATGTAGCTTACTTAACAAAACAAAGGTTACAGATATTGTAAAACACATACAACCCCCACATCTACTGGAAAATTAACTGTTATAGTCAGATTTATATTATTTCTGTTTCATAGCCCCAGACTTGGAGGGGACTGGACTTCATTCTCACTGCCACGCACCTGCATATAACTTCCCACGGCTCCCAATAATAGGGGGAAGAACATTTTGGTGAGAACAACCTCTTTAAAAATATGAAAAAGCACATTTTTGAGAACTTATTACTGAACACAGAACTGTTCAAGTAGCTACAAAATCAAAAGGAAATGCACTTTAGAAAGCTAATTTCAAAATTTATGGTTTAAAACCTATTTGCACATGTAAAAACGAAAGACCCCAGGGCTCTGGTAAGATTCCTTTATAAACAGATCTGTGGTCTGCTTTCCCTTCAAGGAACTAAACAGACTTCAGTAAGTCTACTGGGACTAGGAACTGCCATAATATATTTAGACTGTCTGCTTTTAATACTACTGATGAAAATGCTTCCACCCAAGGTAGTGCTAAGAAAAAACAAGAATTGCAAATTTCTCCTCAGTTAAAAAAAAAAAAAAAAAAAAAAAAAAAAAAACAGAAAAGCATGAATGTTGCTGTACAATTGTAAGCCTGTTTTAAGCCAGCAAACATCTTAATATGCAAGATCTGGACAGGAAGGGATGGAAGGAGGTTGAGCTGGAACTATATCTAATGTGCTCACAAGCTTTCCCAGTGCCCAACCTCACAAAGCAGCTTTCAGTCAGAATACCTGAGTCTAACTGATGCAAATAATATATAAAACACATGTGTAGTTTCACTTGTTTCACATTGTCTCCTGCATTCCTGCAGATAAGTTAAAAAAACTGCAACACCTCTACAAAATTATATACCACTTTGAGCCAAACCAGCAGCAAATTTTCTACTTAACTTTCCATCATTCATTTCAGCCACAGCTTGAACAGACTGTTCAAAGTGCTCTAGAAAATTAAGATACTGTACGACAGGTGCTTTGCTGCAACTTTCTTCTGCTAGCGTAATGCAGCATAGCTCAACAGTCTGGAATGAAATCAGAGTATCAGTAACAACACCGATACCTTCGCTTTTACCTGGGACAATGGTACAGTTCATTGGTTATTCCACTTACCACTTGAAACACTACAGGTTCTTACAAAGGAATGGTACCATAAACCAAGTGTTTCAGTACGTCCAGAATAAACCAGAAATCTATCCTGTGCTGTAAGACAGCTTGCTGCATTCCTGATATTTAATTACCATTTAGTAAGACTGACAAGTGAGTTCTGGTTCACCAGAGCCCAGTGAATGTCATGGTCCACATTACAATTATTCTCTCGACCTAATCATCAATGCCAGGCAAAGCAGCTTAGCATGGCACGGTTTGTCCATCCCCAAACTAAAGCGCAGGGGGTAGATTTAAGACTGACGAGATTTCTCTAAACCAGAGATGCTTTCCCAACTGTTTTGTTCATTCATTTTAAAACAAGAAAGGTGCAAATACAGCATCTCTCTTCAAACCCTGAAAAGTAAAGTGACTTGAAGATAAAAATGCCACCATTGGAACATCTACTGACACCAAGTCTATGCTGGCATCCAAATTGGAAGTGGATGAGCTTCTGTGTTAAATACATATTTGTCAAGGTTGATTAAGTCTATGTCATCTGAAAACAGCAAAAACATGTATTTGAGCGTTTCCCCAAGGAAGAAGCTCTCCATCTTATCTCGTGGCTCTGGATTACTGGGATTCTGGACGTTGTTAATGGAAGTATAACCGCCCGTAGAAACCTGTGTAAAGAAGCAGAAAATTTGTATATTTCTGTAACCTAAAAAATTATTTTCTCCAAAAGCATCTGAATGTTAATTAAGAAATGAAAGTACTAAGAAGCAGAATTACTTAAGCTACTAAGTACTTATTTTTCATGTATATATAAAACTTACTATGAAAAAAAAAAAAACAGTACACTTTAAAACACTTTACCATACAAATCACTAGAATAAAATGGAAAAAAATGTCCATTTATGCTTAGTGTAAAAGCAGCATCACAAAGAACATCACACAGAAATTTCTGGAGAAATGTTTAGGAAGCAAATACTGTAATTTCTACATTAGAGTTAGTCACAGTACCACACCTATTCTTTTAAGAACAGATCATGGATATTTAATGACCACTAGCATCTGGATCGCACTTTCACAGTGCGTCAAAGGGATTGCTCCATGATCACTGTACTCAATGAATAAAAAATTAAAAAAAAAAAAAAAAACCCTCTAGGCCTACTGAAACATTAATGCTATTTTGTGGCAGGTGGGGTTTGGGTTTTTTTCCTGGAAACTTCAAAGTGTTCTATCAATCCAGCCAGACCTCTCTCAACTTTTGAATCCTACAAAGATGACAGCAGAGATTCTGATAGCTAGCAAGAAGACATACAGACACTTTGATAATCTGTATAGAGCATCTTCATTTTAATCTTGTATTATATGACAAGTTCCATCCCTTAACGTACTAAGTATTTAGTGTAGCATAAACTTTAAGAACCAAAAAAAATCAGTTCATGCAGTATCTTAATCTCCCCACAGGATATTTGATGACTCTTGAAAGACAGCAAGTTTTAGAAGTTCTTGGGCAAGACAGAGTGAGAGAGAGAGAGAGAGAGAGAGAGAGAGAAGATACAGTCCTGAAAAAAAGGAGGTCATTATAGGCTGACCTTACCCGTGTATACTTATTGAAGTTTTGCAAGATTTCCCAGCCCCAGTCTTGGTATTTCTTATCTCCGGTGAATCTGTACATATAAAAAAGGCTTTCCACAGTTTCCGGTCGCAGCAAGTTATGCCTGTCTGCAGGCTGCAAGAGGAGGAGAAAAAGAAAAAAATCAACACATGAATAATTCAGATAGGGAGTTTCCTCCAACACACATGCAGGGAGATAGTGTGATCAGACTGGTATTTCCCATCTCCATATATCCCAAATGATTTATTAGACATAATTCAGCTTCTAAATACATTACAGTGGTCATTAAAAAAAAAAAAAAAAAAAGCTAGGGTACACCTGCAAAGCTGTTCAGTAAGAATAGAGGACATCACTGATGTCCTGCGAAGTGTTTCAACAGCTGAATAAAGGACAGAACTAACTCAAGACACAACTAGACATCAAATTATAGTTCAGGTCAACTAGCTGTTCACCTTGATTTCCACATCTTTGTGGCCCTTTTGTGCATGAAGATTGAAGTGTACGATCTCTGGACTCAGGCCTGTCTCCACTTGCACATACATCTGGTAACAGGTTTCTATTAAGGCCTCAGCCAATTTCATATGATCAGCAGTCAATCCGTTGTGAGCTCCCAGTGCCAAAGTACCAGGCAAAAAGCAAACCAAATGATCCTGCAAGATAAGACAACTCTTACTGGAAAAAACAAACAAATCAACTAAAGTAAAATGAGTATTACATTTCAGGTACCAACATCTCAAGGGTAAATTTTTAAGAAACTGATGTAATGCAGGCAGCATTATTACAGGGACTTTCCAAATTTGAAAAAGGTACAAGACTGTGCTTGCTTTTTTATAGTTATGACGAATTATTGAAAACAGGAAAGGTTTGATGTAGGGGGAAGAGAGAGTCTTTTGGTTTACCAGAAGTGTTCTTTTAATAACACTTCATTAAAAAAAAAAAAAAAAAAAATCATCTCAAGGTTTCTCAATACAGGCAACTAAGTCAGGGACAAACTGATCATCATCTGAACTTAAAAATTAAAAAGGGAATACAAATACCATTGCAAAATTAGTCTGTAAAAAGAAAATAATTTGAGACACCATTTAAAACACATCCTAGCATATTTCGAAGATTGACTGTTCTCAGAAAAATATCTGTGATGATAGTAAAACGTTTAGTGATCCCGAGTACTTAAGCCATGACACCCAGAACAAACAGAGAGGAACATGATAGGGAAAGTTAAAATAACCCTGTGACATAAGAAATATATTTCTCAAGTGTCAATATTTTAAAACACAAACCGAGGCGAGACCACAGGGAGATCGGAGCTAACCACAGAAAACAAAGGGGAAAGGGGAGAGGTCCTCTGAAGGAGATTTACAGTAATGCTAAGATGATTGTTTCAGAGAGTAATGAAAGAACAACAGTAACTGGAGAGAGAAAACAGCTTTTATTTCACCCACTGATACAACTGAAAAACAATGACAAGCTTTCAAGCCTATTTCTGCCTGAAAGCTTGCCCCTTTCTTGCAACTTGAGAAGGGGTAATAGCTTTTCCTTATCCCAAACATCTATAGAGCATCAAAGCTACAAAAGTACTGTTCTTGTACAGGGTCTGCGATACAGCTGGCTCCCATTCTTACCGCTAGCTCTCCGAGAATTACTGTCTTCTAGCTGGGTGCCAAAACCAGCAGACACCTTGAGCAAAACATCTTTGGCTCTCACATATCACAGGAAAGAGGTATTTGAGGATAATACAGTGCATGGTATTCATGCTCACTATCCCAACACAAAGCAGCAGCAATGAAAGGACTACAGGGACATTTCTTTCTTAGCTTTTGCATGCTATAGTAAACTGTGTTCAAAGGGCATGGGGAACAGTATTATCACAAGAACTGTGCAATATCGGCAAACAACCGAGATGAATTTAGTCACATTTCCAAGAATTTAACTAAGTCAGTTCATGAACACATCTGAGAACAGCATTATATCAAATGCCAAAAATTCAACTCCACTTAAATTCAATTTGCATTACAAGACTGATCATCCTCTTTCAGGGGCTAACCCACCGCTGGTGTTACGAGTGTAAGAATTACGCATTAGTGTCACATATAGAATTTTAAATAATTCTTACCATTCAAAATGAAAGCTCAGCTCTCATCACTCAAAAATATAGCGAAAAAGCCCCGGTGCGCAAACAGCACCTCTGTTAACCTCTTAGCACCTTGTCCAGTCCTACAAGAAATGGCTGAAGGTGGTGAGAGTCAACATAAACCTACGAGACTAACAACCTTCACTTTTCCAGTCAACCAGGGCAAGATACCTGTCAAGCCTTTTAGGCAAAGATAATCGATGAAACACCAAATCTCCCTGAGACAAAAGCAAGTGCATTCACTCATGCAGAAGCCTACAGCCAAGGAAATTAATTTCAAATGAATTCAATCTTGTCAGATTTTGAGGTGGGGGGAACCCCCTCTAACCAAAACCTAGACTCTGGTCTCACTAATAGCAGGCTGGGAAAGGCTTTGGGAAATTCAGATGCTAGAAGCACATGCTCAAGAACAGGTCTGAACATTTGGTAAACTAAAAACCCAGAAACCAGATGACTCAAAGAATTCACTGAAGTTCAATGCAGGTTGATTTGAAAAAAGTACCTGCAAGTTTACACATACGTTAATAATACACCACTTATCTTGCAAAAAAACCCACACACAATACTTTCACTTGCCTAAGATCTTTAACTGAGAAGAAAAAAAAAAAAAAAAGAAAGAAAGAAATCTTAAAGTGCATTCTAAAGAGAATAAATACAAAGATTAAGACCAGGGAGTTAAGCTCAAAAGTTCTCCCTACAGCCAAGAGCATGGTATTTCATTCACTAACCCTAAATGCAGAAAAAGAATCACATGTCCTGAATGGACACTACCATCCAAAATTCTCAGACTTTTACATCCAGTACACAGTATTAGACCACCTGCTCTTTTAAATGTAAATCTGAGAAGCCAGGTGTGAAAGCAACCACCTATTTTTGATTTGTGAAAAACACAAATAAATAGGCATTGCCTCATCAGTTTCAGATACAGCAATTGTATGAAGTTCACTACTGCAGGAACATAAATGGAATTTCTAGAGTGACTCAGAGAAGGAAATATAAGCCAAAGAGAAGGCCCCTGGTCTGCACAAGCAACCACTATCTGCAAACAAGTTATGAAGTACTGCCATTATACTGGTTATAGTCCTGGTTTTCTTTTAAAACAGGACTATACCAGCCCACAGACCTGCAGTAATCCTCCTTCCCCACATACACTTCAGTTTCTCCTTGGTACACCACATGTATGTGCAACCTCAAAAGCTGTTGCTACTCGTATTCCAGCAGCACAGCAAAGCCCTTGATTCACATATCCAGAGAACACGTCTTTGCTCAGAGAGCGACAGCCCAACAGCTGTCAAGGGTTGTATTAGGGGTGGGTGTGGGGAGTGTCTTTTTATTTAGTTATTTAAATAATGGAGGTATGCTCCTTACCATCTTGGCACTGAAATGGCCATGAGCAAGCTCTCCTACAAAGGTAAGCTTCTTAGGTTGTGATCTCTGAAGAAGATGCTTTTTCACTCCTTCTATGGCTCTCACATAGTCTTCCAACAGTCTGTGAATTAAAATCATTCCCAGTTAGCTCAAATACACACATTCAGAATAGGTTTAACCATGGCTGATGTTCCACGCAACCCTTTAGAAGACCATTCTTTCTGTCTAAAAAATGATATTTAATTAAATACAAAAACTGACAAAAACTGAAAGTCACCATCAACTGGGAATTAACTATAGCTACCATGCAAGTACTGTGGTGTAAGAAAACCCTGTTGAATAAGTCCATTTGATGTTGACAAAAAGCCATGATTCATGATCCCAGAGACAATGGTTCTCAGTTTACAGTCAAAGTACAGCACAGAAAAAGCAGTGACACAAACTTGCTTTGTAGAGTTGCATCTGGAATTAGACACCACTGGTGAAACAAAGCGTCGCTGGTGTTTCCAAAGGCAGTGTAAGTATGTTCCACATCTACTGCAAGGACTTAATTCTCGTTTCCTGTCTGCAACCTTCCACACACCTGATGCACTAAAGAAGAGAAGCTTTGAGACTAAGCTCTGTCCTCTTACATCAAATTACCACAGATTCTCTTTTTTACCTAGCTTGCTGTTAAAAACTCAGCGATATCTTTAGTGGACTGTTGGGTACATAGCTTATTATTCTTTAAGCAGCAAACTACAACAGAAAGTTTTCTAGCTTGCACCATTCTCACACTAAATACGAAGAGTAGAAAGAACTTACTCATTTTCTTTTTTCCCACCCTGAATCCACTGCTTGAGCAAATATTCATAGTAGCTGTCAGCTCTGGCTCCCAGAGTATAGACACCCAGGTGAGTGAACTGCCCACTATTGGTGTTTATGAACATAGGCACTAGTCCATCATTTTTCCCTGAGAGGGTATGAACATGCTTCATCACCTCATCTACAGCTTTCTACAAGGAGAAAAAGGAAAAAAAACATACATTGAATGTAAATTACATATATAAATGATACACAAAACTGTGACAAATAACCTCAGGCCAACAACAAATCTTTAACTAGTCTTCCTCAAATTAGCATGATGGATATCAAGTTCAGCTCATACAATATATTAAATACAGGATTTCAAACTTTGACTCTCAAAATACAATGGTCTGGGTACATTTAAGTGCTCCGAGATATTTGTAACCATTTCCTCCCCTCACACAAAGCTCATCTATATTCCTCAGTAAGTGCTGTAAGTCTACTCTAAAGGCAGTACTATGCCATGGGACAACCATCTTTATTTACTGATATTTGCAAACTAGGAATACAGCTAAAAATAACAACTCCATGAACCATGCTGTAGTTAGTTTCTTTAAATAACTGCACTTCTTTTAAACATGAGCCATGAATACATATTGTTTTAAATAAAGAAAAAATTGCTAAATGAAAAGGACAGTGGAAATTATTCTTGTTCTCTGGAATTACTCATTTCAACTAACTTTCCCTTATAATGGAACCTTCTACAGGGCTCAGATCTAGTGATTTCACATTTTAGTTAAGTTCCTTGGAGGGCTCAGGGAGGACAACACCATGGTTTTATTCTTAGCATTTACAAAAGGGCAGCCAGGAACCTCACACCAAATTCTAACAATATTAAGCAAGGCACAGCTTAATAGCCCTTTTTTAGCTTCGTATTTTTTCAAAATCTGAAAACCTAATATCAGATATTAGGTTTGATAAATCTGATAACCTAGTATCAAAGTTATTATTAAAAATTATTCACCTCCACTATTACCTTTTGTTATTTAAGAAAAGAATTGGAATGATTTTTTTCTATTCCTTTCTTCATCCAGCGCTTCACAATTCATTTAACATCACTGAGAGCTCACACAGACCGTGTGCATTAAAGGTGGTACTGTACATGGGGGGGGAATTGACTGGTTCTCCCATACCTGGAATTTCTCATCTCCGGTGAGACGAGAGAGCTCCCTAAACTCCAGCTGAATGCTGGTCACCTCTGCCACCGTGCTGTCAGATGTCCATCGAGGTGGATGTGCAGTGCCTCGGCCAATGTTGACATCCGAGTAAGGTACCTTGGAGGGTGTGTTGAATGCTGGCATAAGCCTGCTCCCAATGTCTTTCTAAAGAAAACCCAAGAGCAAGGGACAGAAAAAAAAAATCTTTACATTTTCTTTCAGCAAGCTGGCAGAAAAAAAAAAAGGCGACACCATCTTAGTTTTAGATGGTACAAGGAAGTAAAAAATTAAAAAGGATCATGGACATATTCACAGTAAGGACTACCGAGTTTCCACCTTGTTCCCAGTATCGTATGCCTTAGTTTATTCTGCAAGCCCTAAACCACATGATTTAATTCTGAAATCATTGAATCTGCAGCTAGATGAGCACTAATTTAAGGAGATGGCTGATAGCTGTTAAGATACACGGAAAAGGTGAAAAAGACAACTAATACTCTTTTCCAGCTATTTATTTTCTCTTTTCCTTCATGAATTTTCTCATTATGCTCAGCCCTTTCTTAACTAAAAACAGGCATATCTATAAGTATGCCTAATAAAACACAGCAGGGCTCTGATGTTACTCAGGCAGCAAACAAAGGCACAGGCTAATAAGATTAAAAATGAATACTCTCCCATTGTTTTAAAGAAGAAACAGATGAAAAAAACGGTAACATTTAACTTTCTGATGAATCTTCCCTCATCTTTGCCCAATATAAGATACATATTCCACTTTCAATTGTAAGACTCAAATCACTCACTGCTTTTTCCAGGAAGAGGCTATCTCCAGAGAGATGGTAGGTGCTCAGCAAGCCCCCGAGGATACGAATAGTGCTCTCAAAGAGGTTCACATCCACATTTTTATCAAATACTAAGTCATCTGCTACCCATTTTCTTGCTTCTTCAAACTCTGCAAGACATAAAAGGAAGATCTATGATGAACTTCCAGCATGTTCCAAGCACCAGACTAGAGACATTACTATTCCATGTATCCAAGGTAGTTACTCATTACCATATAAGAGATCATAATCTTAAGCAGAAAAATAAAATGAAGAGCACATGCGGGGAAAATTCTTAATTCTTATTTAGTGTGCAACAGAGTATACAAAGAGAAACACCCAGCAAAATAACAAGCTCCTACTAGTTTTAAATAAATAAATAAATCTCCATGAAAATCATCTAGACACGGAGATCTTTCAAGCCCATCCATTTGATTGGACAATCAGTTACGCTTCCACAAAAGCCTTTTGATCTTTAAAATGAAGTCTTTTTAAGCCAAAGCTGTTATCTGTCAACATAACAGATAACACTTTCAATTAACAGCCATTAATGCCTCCAGCCCAGCAGTGTCCTGGGGAGCCTGCCTCCTACTTCAGTACTTAACCCACAAAATCTACAGGCATCAAAGATAAATGGTGTCTAAGACAGTCTGCAGGTTTTTTCCCCCAGAAACAGAAACGGTTCTATAACACACAACTAATTCAAAAAGGAATGGAAAAAAAGAGACTTCAGATTTGACAGCAAGCTGTTCAGCAGTATCTCTCAGTGATTGCTTTTTCACAGGCTCTGGTGAGTTAGCGGATGCCTCTACCACCACTTAGGGCTAAGCTACTTCAAACCATTTCACGCCTGCCAGAGAGAAAAGCCCGTCTCCAAGAACAACCAGTTCCCCAGAAATGCAAGGTATTGCACAGGAGACTAACTCTCAGTGAAAGGATGCCTCTGCGCCCTCACAAGGAAAAAACCTGCAACTCCCGTTCCTGTGTTTTAAGAATAAAATCTGAGATAGCTTATCCTGAATTGAACAAACTGTTTTAACTACACAAGCCAGGAAAATTTACGCAGCTTTGTAAATTCTGGGTTTTCTTGGATGTTGGGTAAACATGCTAAGTCTACTGAGATGAGCCACAGAAGAAAATCTGTGTTGTTAGACATTATCACTATCCAGCAACATGATACAATAGAAAAATAAGGTCCTCTTCCACAAGAGCTTTAGCATGCATCAGCTTGTAAGAAAGATGAGCAGCCCCAGACAGAACTTTCATTTACATAGTATCTGTTATTCAGAAGAAACCCCAAGAGCTTTCTAAAGCAATCAGCAAAAGAACTGCTATAAAATATGAAAAAGCCTTCAACTAGAATCCATTTTCAACACATTAAATCACTAATAATTTATTTTAAAAACTCTACGCAGTTCACAATTTTTTATTAAAAAAGCAGCACCCTGTCAACTTGAACAAACTTCAAGATAGCCTGCTTAAGCCTAGAGCTGGTGACTCATGCTGTGGAAACGATTTAATATTTTACATGAACACAAACTTCAAAGGTAGAAAAGAAAGAAGTGGGAAAAACTTATACTGTTCATTGCATCCTTACTTGCAGCTCCGATCTTCCTGTCTTGACAGAAAAAAAAAAAAAAAAGCATCCTTTCTAAAACTATACTAAGGGGGCTGTCTACTAAAGTTGAACAGACCCAGGTCCAGAAATTTTAAAATACTGCTTTAAAAAAGAAAAAAAAAAGAAAAAGAAAAAAACCTGCCTGAAGACTAATTAAGCAAGTAGTTTCTTGCAATAGAATTGCAGAATTTTTGGCTTAGTTTTTAAAATCTGTTTGAAAGTCTTCTAGAAACAGAGTCACTTCCACAATGAACCGTGAAAAAATACTCACGGTACAGTAGTTCAGGAAAGAAGTATGGAACACTCCCCTTCTCCCCTCGCTGACTCCTTAGAGAAACTAACCTCTTAAATCTAGATAGTGAATATTGTTATGAGGTGCCATAAAACAGAAGCAGGAGAGCCCAGGCTAATGACAAAGCTGACAGGTAGAAAGCCTATGGTGGCTGTATAATGCCACAAAGATAACACCAGAGATTTAGTACAGAAACAAACTCAGGTGGCCTACTAATCCACTCCTCAATTTCTAGCAGAAATATCCACAGTTATACATAATTTGTTTGTGGCTCAAATTCTTATCCAAGAGCAAAAGTATCCTTCAATATGTTTAGGTTCTTTTACATACATATTTACCCTCATAGGAAAACTAAATTCATCACCAACACATAATCAGTGTTCTCTTCAAAGAAGTCTGAGCATACTGTCTGAAGAGATAATAAGGAATTACTTTAGAGAAAGTGAGAAAGAGAGAAAAAAAAAAGGAAAAAAAAATTACCTTCTTTTAAGCCTAAAATCCACATGGTATCCAAAGCATCGATTAAAGTAAGCCCAAGTCCAAACCACTCACTGTAAGATTTGGACAAAGGCTTCAGTTCATCATGTCCCCAGGCAAACTCCTTATAGCCTTTCCAGGCATGGCGGAATGCTTCTATGACAGCCATCTGACGTTCATTTATGGGCACTACAAAAGGAAAAACAACACCTGGTTTAAGACTTCCACAGTGGAGTTATACAGCCATACCAAACATCGTTTTGCTGAATTCTACCTCAAATCGAGGGGTTTTTTTTCCCCTCCAAAATTAAGTGATCAATGGAAAGGAAAAACCATCATCAAGTTATTCTTTTTCAGTACAGCCTTTTCTCCATGGAATAAGCAGTCAGTATTTCTAGTCAGCAGTTCAGCCAAGTGGAAACAGAGATCTCTCCCTGACAAAAAAAGCAATTTCTCCAAATACAACATTAAAATGATCATGTGCATAATTGCTTGATGAGATCATTAAAGCTCAAATACTTGAAAGTCAGGATATACCAGAATTAAGATTACCTAATCAACTGTAATTCAGCTGTTGTATACATATGCTTTAAACTATAGTCCTCAGCTAATTTACTACATATCATTTTTTCTGCATCTTCCATGCCTTATTCATTCCTTTCTGCTAAATTAAGCCAGCTCCACAAAATGATTTCTCTTGAATTTTTCATTTAAAAAGAAAGGAAAAAATTGACATTTTCTAACTTGGGCAAAGCCATGTCTTTTTCCATTGTTCTACTACTCAAAATGGTTGAAATTTATGTTTGTGATTTACTATAAAAATTGAGCCTGTGTTACACATCCAGCATGAAAATTGTCAAACACATTAGCTGAAGTTTAGCAAATTTATAAGCTAATGAAGAAAGAATTTTAGAGTGGAAGACATCAAGCAGCATAAGTAACCCCATTTATATTTAACTAACACAAGCCAAATACATCACATTGTATTATTCCAGTGTCTGGGTTTATCATGGCAGAATTTCCTCGCATGAACCTGGAAAGCAGAACAACAGGTTCCACAAGGATGGCAAATGCAAAAACAACTGTAGCTTCCTGGTGAGCCCTAAAAACAGTTCAGCTTAATTCAAGGAGATAGTGCCTTTTGTTCTGCAATCCAGGGAAAGTAAAACCACTGCTGGAAAAGGAAACTGTTCTGTTCAAGCTCTCTCTCTTTAAACTATTTTTTCCTGGAGAAGAGATGGGCATGTCTGCCTCTTCCCAGAGGACAGATTTCAAAGTTTTGGTACTAAAATTTATTTTCAATGCCACTCTAATTGTTTAAGGTAAGCAAAAAAGTGGGCAAGACAACCCAAATGGAGCGTATGCCCTCCATAAACAGAAGAGGAAAAAGAAAAAGAAAAAACAGCGCATATGTTCAGTGCCCATTCTTCTGGTTTCTCTTCTATAGGTTGAAAAGATAACAATGAGGGAAAGCATACAAAATTCACAAGATAAAGGATGAAACTGAGGGCAGATCTACAATCCCCTAAAACATGAAGAAGTTATCTTCTGGAAAAGCAACAGAGAAGCCCCAAATCAAAAGGCTCTCTAGCTTGGGATCACCTTGCTTCAAAATCTCAGTGGAAACAATGTTGCTGCAAAAATATATAACATGGGGGGAATATGCTCATAAATTTTCATATAAGTAAACAGCTTATACACCTTCGCAGCTATGGTCCTGGTAACAAAAATGAAAGAGGACACCCAACACATTTTTCAGAAGCAGACAAACACTCTAGGAGAGGAGAGAAGTAGCAGTGAGCTGCATGAAATGGGAAGTATAGCATGCACTCTGTAACTTTCAAACACAGAGTCACATCAGATAAGTTGCACTTAGGCATCAAAATATTCCTTATTCAATACTGAGAACTGAGACTGCAATTCAACCAAAATTCTGAAAAAGTTTAACAAGCATGTAGGCTGTCATTGCAGAATAAAGACACTGAAAGGCTTTGATGTTCTAGGAACATAATCTCTTCCTGTACAATTTTTCCTTCCTATGCCCTTCTCCCATCAGATTTTTTTTTCCTGTGAATTGGGGGGGAAAAAATGGTACGGGGGCAGAAGAAGGAATTGCACAACTTCGATTGTGAAAGTCAGAGATAAAGGTATCTTTAACTATGCTACTTACCTGGTTCTTTCTGGCTTTCAGCTTCCATAGATGAAGGTTTTTCTGGTTCCTTTATTTTACTAGAAGGAGGTTCAGTGCTTTGGTCAGGTTCTATCACTGCTCCTCTCCAGCTGCAAGATACAAGGAACTGAAATTAACGCTTAATTTGATTACAGAAAATTGCACAGATGAACGAGACTTGCCTGTGTATTTCCTATTTTTCACTACATTTAATGAAACATCAGTTGGATTTTGTATCAAAGATCAAAATAACTGTGTTACTCACTAGTTAATTGTTTAGTTCAAAGAAAAAGTCATTGGCACCAGAGAAATTCTACTGAATTAAGAAATGTGTCTTATAGCTTTTGGGATTTTATTAAATATCTTGGCAATGGAATTTAACAAAGAAATTTTAATACATATGGAAACATCTGAGATTGCATTTGAAGTATTTTGTTTCATTTCAGAACTGTAATGTTCAGAGGAGCCACTAACACTAAATTAGCACTGTACAAATGAACATCATTAAGAACTCATGAATAAGCACAAAGGAGTAGCCAGTTAAAGTACTTGCTTTACTACCAAGGGGTTCACAAGCCTTTCCTACCAACAGAGAAGCATAAAACAATTGAAAGAAGTTTTATTAAGAACCTTTTGAAGGAAAACTCTTTCAGAAAGGACCTCGGGTCCTGCCAGGTTCATGTCAAGATCAAACAATCTTGACCATGCTTAATAAATACATACGTTAACTTTGAGTTCATGATATACCTGCTAAGGGACCTTGGCTTATGCAACCTTTAAAGGACATACTGTTTACAGTTAGCATACCTTATGACTTGCATAAATCCAATCATTTCTTTTTCTTACCTTCACTCTTAAAATTTGTAACAAGTCTTTGCTGTGCTATAACTGTTTTCCTAAGTTCTCCTAATTGTTACTACTGGTTTAAGTCTACCAGCAATAGCATCAGCAGAGAAACAGGAACAATACTCAAGTCATTCTGAGAGCGTTCAGATAATCCTAATAGCCAAAACAGCATGCTGATGCAAGCACAAATCTGATGCTATGATCAGTTGAGCTGTGTCAGTGCTGACAAGGACACAAACGAAGTCTAGCACTCTCACATCTTAAGCATCTCTGCTGAACTTCTAGTAGTCTTTTCTATTTCAAAGTTGCATCCCTTCAGTTATCCCCAAATCAAAAGACTTCCATCAGTAATATCCTTGAGAATTATATCTTTGTATCAATATAATCAAAGCATCATAGGTCCCTTTGATAAAGCATTTATTTTATCTGCATAAAGGTGCTTTGAACTGGTACGACTAATCCCTTTTCAAGAAAGGGGTAAGCATATCTTACACAGTTACATCTACACAGCTACACATCTACAGCTTCTGCCAGTTTCGCTTGGGCTTGCTTCATTTACTGCCATCATATTCCTAACCGACATTGTGATACTGGTATAATTTTTGAATCTAGGCCAGGGCAAAGCCACCTGTGACAGTATTATTATACTGATACTGGTATGTTCACATTTTCCACAAAACAAGTGGAAGAAATCTACACGCACTGAAAATTCTCCATGGTATGAACAGTGTATAAATGCATTAGAAACAGACAGTCTAGCAGGGCTCCAAATCCTCTCTGGAGTTCTATAACACAAATAATATAAACAGAAAAGCTGCACATTTTCCCAAATTAAATAAATCAACCCAGCATGTCAAGAGCTGTCAGGCAAGACTGAAGAACACACATAAAGAAAAAAAAAAAAGTCAGCCAACACAGACAACAAAAAGGCCTTACAATTTTTGCTGCAACGTCCAATGGATGCTGCAAAGAAGAAAACAAAATGAGAAAAGCTGTAACCTGATGGAAATATTTCTACCTGATAACAGATTTCTCCGTTTTCTCTTCCTTATCAGCCTGGACTGGTTCTTCTACAACCTTGTTGGTATCACGTTGGGTCTTTAGCCTCATGTCCCTCCGTGGTGGCTTGATCTGAAGATTAGGAGGACCACGTCGGACATGAGGCAGCTTTGGCTGCTTCTTCTGAGAAAATAAAGGAAAAAAACAAAATCAAGATGTGCTTGGTATTTGCAGAGTTCATACATCCCAATTCATAATTCAAAGCATTCCCATGTTACATATAACCTCAAAAAAATCTTATTTTGATATCATCCCACAAATTCTGCCTTGAATGGAAGGTATGCTGAAGACCTTGCCTGATTTGTTTGTTTGTTTTTAAACTTTTGGTAAAACTACCCAGTTGTTAAATCTACACTGACAAATTATCTTTAATTCACACTATTTCTACCAGATATGAAATTACCATAAGGCATTGTCAAAGGAGCATAAAGATATTTGATTTCATTTTACTAGGTACAGTAAATTTTTATTAGAATTAGCAAGAATTCAGTGTGACATTGTATCCTACGTCTCATATTCAGCCATGCACACTATTTAGGCTCCTGGCAACTGCAAGACTGACATCTGGAGCACTCTACAGCATTAAAAGTCCAAACAAATTACAGCAGGAAAGTGAAGCCTCAAGTAACAGGTCAACGTGACCTAAAGCTCTTCACTCCTAGATGTATCAGTGATTAAGAAAAAGCACACTGAACGCTTAACACTACTAACAAAACAAGAGCATATACTACATATAAAGATTCCTGCTACACCTGCTTCCACCCAGTGCCTCCTAAATGCTTACACTATTCAGCAGCATTCATATTAAAGAAATGACTCCTTCAGATAGAATAAGAGAATTCCCAGGAACCCCACACGGTCCCTCTTCTTTCAATTCAGTCTGCATACAAGTTAAAGCCAACACATATTATACCATAACCAAAGCTCTTCCTGAGAGGATATCATTCCATCCAGAGAAAATTTTTATTGCAGGCTATAATTTCTTTTTCCATGACAACTGTTGGAACCAAGCACTATTTGCAGCTTTCACAAATTCTTTGGCAGGTTTATAAAAACTCATTTCATCTCATGGTACCTGAGGTGAAAGCTCTGGGTAGTCTCCAAGGTTGGCATCTGCTTTCTGAGGTGCTGGCAAAACAGCTGGATTTGCCAACTTTAGCCCAGGAATTTCTGGTTCTATTCTCTGATCGTCCAATGATTTGTTTGTTAGACCTAGACACACGAAAGCACAGGGAATTAACATTGGGAGTTCACAATTTAGACTCCAGCTAGAAATTTATGAATAGTCAGCTACATTCACATACTATCTGCACATCCAAAAAGTGTTTCCATTTAAGAAACATTGGTAAATAAACACTGCTTGCTAGATACAAAGTGTCTTTTGGTATTAACATTTCCATAATATAAAAGGAGGCTGCTGAAGAGAGTATGCTTTTCTTTTTTATTTCAGCTTTTCAATTCAGGCAGCAAGATAATACCAAAGGTAAATGTGCCTTTACATTTCAGAAAGGCATGCAATTTAAAATCCAAAGAGAGGATTATCTTATCTTCAGTGTGTATATTTGGGTTACCAATATGTACGTACAAACACAATCAAAAAACATTCACGGTCTCCAAACCTTAATCAACAAAATGTGGCTGCTAGTCAAGATAAAGAACTAAAAAGGCATATTAAAAGCATTTCTGAGTAAGGATATCCATTGAAACACATCACATAAAATTATCTAACAACTACACTTTAATGAATGCACCCAGTCATTGTCAATACAAACTAAAATTAATTGCAAAAACTAAAACAATCTCTTAAATATAACACATATTCAGGTCATTCTGAGCCACACAGAGCACATACTTTTCCACGGCTCTCCCATGTTTGTATATGAAATGACTCCGCAGACTGCCAAGAAGGCAAACAGGAAGAGAATTACGCTCCGCTGTAGTCGCGACAGCTGCTTCCATTTCTTTGAGAAAGAAAATAAATAACAAGAAGAATATTTAGCATGACATTAGAGAGCCCACTCAGTCAAAAATAAACTCCTATCAGTTCATTCAGAGCAAGGCAAACAAAACTGATTAAGTTTAATTTTACCCTCAGTTTCCAACTGCAGAAGTCCATCACTTATTTTCTTTGATGACAGAACAGAAATATAACATGCCAGCATATGCCACAGTAGGCTCAGAGAAACAGAGCCACTTGCTGCAAGAACCTTAGGGACTGCCAAGTGCCAAGACTCCCAGAGAGAGCATCATCTAGAGCACACTGATTTCCATCACAACCTTTTGCTGTCTGACCTATGCATCTGCCCCGATGTAAATCTTGAAATGAGCCATGAGACTCTTTCATAATACTTTGCTAACCAGAACGGAAGAGATATGCAAAGTAAGAAACAAAAGAAAGTGGCGGGAAAACTAAGAATGGTATCGCAGCAAAGAAGAAAAGCTCAAAATAAAGCTAAAGACTGGTAATTAGGGAAGAAAATTTAGGCATTTTGCCTCTGACAAATAACCTTTGTGAAAATATCATCCAAACTAGGGCCTGCCACCACAAATATAGTCACCAACCTGCAGCAATGTGAAAGTGAAGTAAACCAACAGCACGATGAACAAGACAAGAACACAACATCCACAAGATTAGTACTGGGCAAAAACATGTTTTTCAAATGGATGCAAGTATTTATGACAAAACCACTAAAAGTCAGACATCGAATGCTACCTTAGCCTAACAGAGAAGCTTTTCCCATTTATAGCAGTTGGAATCTTTAACACTTTGATCTTAACTAACTGTTAAATTACTATTTTGTTAGTTTTCTAACAGTGCTATCCAAGTGCACCGCAGTAGCAGTCTGCTTCTAATGACTTGCTTTGGCATATGGCAAGGGAGGTTTCAGTGCTGACTATAGGAATAACTTCCTACAGTTCTCACCTGCTTAGTAAGAACCACAGATTGCACATATTTCAATGAGGAAATGTCAGTGTGTCCACACTGCAAAGGCCCACAATGTACATCTGTACATTATTACCGCTGATGGCACTGTGATCCTGCGCACTCTTCCTTACGCACACAGCAAAACGCTGATCCTGCTCATTCACCTTTGACTCTAACCGCACTGCCAGCTGTATCATGACCTCCCAATTTCAGAAGGATGCTTGCAAAGCCAGCAGCTCTCTGCTTACTCAGGGCAGAAAAGAGTCATTAACTCTGTACTTTATTCCTATCCATCCCAAGAACAAAGAACACATCCCCAGGAGTGCATTCATCAGCAACTTAGTTTTCTGGCAGATAAAGAATAAAGACAAAAGAAGGGTGAAATGTCTTGTACCTGGAAACCACAATCCTCGAACTGTAGATAGGAGAGGAGCTGCAGCCCTATGTCCCTAAAGGGACTGTTTATACTCTTAATCTGACCACATGTCAAGCCTCTACTAGGTGGCTATTCCTCTCCCCCCTTTTTGCAAAAGGGTGCAAGGTCACCTCCTGGAGTCACACCTGTCCGCGCTGTCTCTCCAACCCAAGACAGTCATCCCCATTCAAGCTTCCTGACCACTCCTTACCCCCAAACAGAAAATAAAATCACTTCCACACAGCCCTGCCAGCGACCTCCATTTGACGCTCAACCTTCCCACAGAAAGCGGAACCACTCCCTTTACTTTTCCAGGGCAGAGGACACGGCTTCTCTTCCAAGCCCCAAAATAGGGAGCAGAGATACCAAGTCCAAATCTCTCTTGCCTTCGCTCCTGTCCAGGGAGTGCAGTCCCCCCAACAAATCCCCTTCCCACCTCACCTGTAAAGGGCTGGATTCCTTCCCCAAACACACACCCTACTCTCCACCACTTTGCTCACAAAAACGGAGGAGGACGCAGCCTAGAGCACCCCCCAAACAGCCTGCAGCCCACCAGGCGGGGAGCAATGCGAACATCATCTCACGCCTGCCACCCCAACGCTGCTCTTCTCAGAGCCCCCGGTGTGGGACATGCCCCACAGTCTGGGGGCACCCCCACTGCCAGGTGCCCACAGCCCAGCAGCACCCCCTTGCTCCACAGCTTGGGGACAGTCAAACTGCCGGGGACCCACAGCCGGGTGCGCATCCCCCACTGCCCAGGGGCAACCCCATCTCCGGCTGCAACCCCCCAACGGCCCAGGAACCGCCCCCCCCCCCAGGTCCCAAAGCCCAGGACCCCCAGCGCACGGCCCGGGAGCACCCCATTGCCTGGGGCTCCCCCCACCCTGCCTGCGGGCACCCTCCGTTGCCGGGTCGCTATAGGCCAGGGCTCCCCCCACAGCCGGCAGCACCCCACGGCTGGGGCCCCCCTCAAAGTCAACAGCACCCCCACGGCCGGGGCCCCCCGCAGCCCTGGGCCCCCTCCCCGCCCGGCTGCCCTCACCCGCCAGCAGGAGCGCCGCCTCCAGGCCTTGCTGTTGTTGTAGCCACCAGCCCCCACCGCCTCCTCAGGGCTGAGGGTCACCGAGATGAAGTCCCGTCTCGGCGGCGAGGCGGCGGCGGCGGCCGCCGAGTACATGGCGGCGGCCTCAGGGGCCCCAGCCCGCCCCGCACTCCGCTCCGAGCCACCCGCCGCCCCGCGCGCTCGCCGCCATTATCCTGCAGCCTCCCGGCCACAGAGCGGAGGGGCAGAGTAGCCGCTTCCGGGTGCCGCTCTAGCCCGAGCGCACGGCCTCGGCTCTATAGCGCCCTTAGCAACGGCCTGCGGCTGCGACATGCCCTAGCAACGCCGGGCCTAGGCCGCGGTTTGGGCCGTTATGGCCTCGCAGTGCCCGGCCCGCGTCCCCTCTCCTCTCCCCAGGGCTCAAAGCCAGAAAAGGGAGCGAGCACCAGCATAAAACCTCTCAACAGCCTGTACCTGCATTGCCCCCGGGCCACAGCTCTGGCCTCCCCTGCTCGAGACGGTGAGCGCAGAAGAGGAATGGCAGCATGAGGCCCTGGGGCAGGTCTAAACGCCCTGCCGTCCACAGCACAGACCGGTGGGGCAGAGGGAGAAATGGCTGCCCCCAGCTAACATGGGTTTGCAATCTTGAGTGCGGACCTGGCTTGCCCACGGTGCATTGTTCTCCCTCATTACAGGGCAAGGAAGCACCACCTGTAGCTTCTCATCACACATGCGTTGGTAGTAGGGGGACCCTCAGGGCCAGCTCACAAGATTGCCAGTGGCCAAAAGCCACGATACACGCATCTTGCTGCAACCCAGCAGGGGATGGCATTTTCAGCGGGGGGGGTGGGGTTGTCCTGAGTGGCTGCGATTTGTTAGGAAAACTAGTGCCAGTGCTAGCAATAGCCAACCTATCCACACCACTTGCCTCTGAAGACAAGCCAAGCAGCCAGTGAGCACATCCGGGTGAGCAGGTTATTTTCTGCTGCACACATTAGCAACATCGCTTTCATCTTTTGTTTTATACAACGCTGCCAATTTTCCTGACGCAAGCACATTTTGGAGAGTGTCAGCGGAGCTTCAGGGCTATGAGAATTTCTTTTACTCTCCATTTACTGGCCCCAGCTTTCTAGGTACTCTCCCTATGTAGCCAGACCCTGTCTAGTAAGGACTTTATCCACCGTAGCAGAAAATGGGAAGTGATACTGCGATCCCTCTCTTTTCCTCCATGTTGTAAGACTACAGTGTAGAGCCTAGTCTCAGAAATACTAAGATTGGCACGAATGAAACATAAACGGAAACGTGCACATGTGAGGTCATCAAAAGAAAAAGCAGAACAAGGATTAATTAAGTTCAGGAATGCGTTGTTTCCATCAAGCCTGGAGAGCCTGCACTCTGGTGAGGCCACAGCACAAACCATGCAGCAGAAGACCCCGTGCTCTGACAATGGGAAGCAACAAGAATGCAGCATGTCACATATGCCCTGCCTTCTCCTGCTAGCCCAGCAAGAAGGTGACTACCACAAAGGAAAACCCAGTAACAACTGTTGACTCTGAAATGATACAGAAAACCTGTCTAAAGACTACATTGTTATCACCAGTCAAGATGAACCCCAGAGACATGACATGGACTTGGCAGCCAGCATCATTTGTCCTCTGTATCACACACAAACAGTCCTGGTCAGACGACTTGAGAAAACAGTCCTTGATGCCTGTGAGCATGTGGGTGTGAGAGGGCAGGAATGGTATCTATGAGAAAATGAGTACAAGTGGGTAAAAGTCAACTTAAGTAGTTTTGTAAATAAAATAAAATAAAAGTAAATAAAACAAAACCTCTCACCCTTCCACTATCTGGCACTGAATTTTGTTACACAAATTTCCAACTGCAGGATCCACTTATCCCACACAATTCCTTCCCTCACCACCTTCTCTCCACAGCCCTTGAGGCCTCCATGAACCCCATGTGCAAATAGTCCTGCTCTGCATCTTCACTAAGGAGGAGGAGGAGGAACATTATCGGTGGGTGTAGAGGAACAGGGAACTGCACTATTTGGTATTGTACGCATTTAGAGCCACAATATCATTGTCATTTTGTAATATCCATTGCTATCTCAGATTCCTTCTGTATCAGGTTCAAAGTCCAATAGGAAAAAGAAAATATTGGTGCAGCCGTGAACTGTTGCTCTGGAGTAGAGCATTATGGTCATGCTGGCACTAAATTCACCTTCAGCTGTACATAACAATGTGTTTAATATACATCATCTGAGCCTATAAATTAAGAATCCACCTTGCACTAGATTTCCAGATAAAACCAAAAACTGGGAGGTTGGGCACTTCATGATTAAAAAAACTAAACACACAAACAAAAATTTTGGTAGGTATGAAAACTCTGCATAAACAAGCAGAGGAACAATTTAAAAGAATCCTGAACATTAATTGTCATTTTTTAGTATTTATTTTCCTACCACAGGGAACTACCCATTCAGTTAGCTTAAAATGCTTTTTAAAAAAGGAACCCTCCAGCAACCTTCATATGGATGCCAAGAGAGAAACATGGGATGAAGTAGATAAGGAAGGAGGAATATGCACTTCTGAACTTTGTTGGGTCATAACAGCACTAAACCCCAACAGGGTGGGAGACAGTCTGCCAATTGTGAAAAATTACTAAACTTCCCCTATTTATTGTTCAATAAATAGAGCCCCTTTTAAAAAATGCCTATCAATGGGAAACAGAGCAGAGGTATTATTACACTTTATGCTCAGCACATCTCATTACCTAAACAACAGCTATGAAAGCCTGACTCAGAACCATATCACTCAAGTCTACTTTAAATAAAAGAAATAGGCACACTACCCACAACTAAACTCCTTTCCCCATAGAAGTGTTATCCCACCATAAACTGAGCCAATAAGCTTGATAAAAAAAGACTGCAGGGAAAAAAACACAGTATTCTCATAAAAAAAAAAAAAACCTACACATCCCACAGAGTCAAACTTCTGGTTTTACCTTCTCCTGAATTCCACATTACCCTGTAAGTTTGAAATACAGGCATTACACCATCCAGCCATGGCATCAATGACAGTGTTCTGCAGCTGTGGTGACAACATCCATGATGTGTAGGGACAAACACAACAAGGATATATTCTTCACAAACAAGAAACAGATAGACACATTATAGAAATCACAGTAATATCTTTATTATAAAAATGCTTAAGTCTCCAAAAGTTTCTGGAATACTATGGGACCTCCCTTTGTTTCAGACACTTTTTCTTCTTTTCACAATGCATGCTAGAATTATTTTATTACATACATGACATTTTTTATTTTCAGTTCCCTCAAAAAAAAATTTAAAATTCCAGTTTAAAATGTGAGGAATCATTTAAAAAGAAAAAAAACACAAAGGACATTCAGCATTCTAATTCAGCTCCTCCTTGAAAACAGCCTCTAAAAATCACGTCAGCAGCTCAGTGTTCACATGATTAAAGCACACAGGGCTGTACTGTAATTCAATCTCAAAAGAGAAAGCATTTTAGAAAGGGCAGAAGAAATATACTTTCTTTATAGCACAGTGTAATTTAAAACAATCGTGTGCCTGAGTTGACAAGCAATAGTAACAAAGATACAATGCAATTTGTTCTCAGATGTAAAACTTGACTGACAGGAATGGAATGACCATAGTAAGATTGTGCAACAGAAACTACAGAACTGAGTGTCAAAGGCAAATTGCTTAATTTAAACTTGCTTAAATGCTTAAACTAAAAGTTAGACTTACTGGTTGCACATGCAGAATGAGGTAATCAGAACTGTAATTAGCTGATCTGCAGGTGCAAAAGGCTATTTACTTGTATATATGCAGATACAGCTTATACTTGAAAATTCTGCCATTGACATTTAGATACTTTCTTTAGAAAACTTGAGCCTACTTACAAGTTATAATTACTTTCAAAGCTATTTTTAAACTTCACTAACAGGCTGAATGTGGCTTCACATCGAGAATTTCAGAAAGCCACAAGTTATTTAAAATATTTATACCTCGTAATAGCAACAGCAATTTCTTAGCAGAAGCAGATGCATGAAATACAACTATTCAGATGAGGCAGCTTCCTCACCACCTTCCTTAATGCCTGATTTTAGGGAAAGAGTACAGTATGCTCATCAACCAAATTCCATCCAGCAATGCACCTGAAGAGTCTTCACTGAGGGATACAGATCAGATCACCTTTTGTTTTTGTAAGCTCATGAAATGATGTTCAGCACAGGTTCTGTAGCAGCAGCTACCCACATGACAAGTCTACCAGAGGCAGTGTCCTAAGACCTGATGTGAAGAATCAATTTTTGAATCATCCCATGGCTATCCTGGGATCCCTCAGCCAGGGTAGAGTTCATTTGCTACATATGTTCTGACAATTAGCATCCTCAGTTATCTGATACTTATCTTTATGTTATGATTAGTAAAATCTTTTAAAAGGAAGGCATCTAAAGAACTATTTTACATAGGTGAAAGAGTGCTGGAAAACTACCTGCCCAGAAATTATAAAGGCAGAGGCTGGTGTTTGACCATTTACATTGCTTATGCTGGGATTAAGTCTTTTTTTTTTTTTTTTTTTGCTTTTGGTTAAGCATTAAATTTTACCACCAGGATTTGTTCCTCTTACTACTTTCAGGCACTTATAAAGAGTCCCCCTGTTAGGGATACAATATATAGTAAAGAAAAAAATGAAAAGCAAAATTATTTTTTGTCATAAGACTGGAAAAGCAGAGGGTTGCTGTGAAAATATTTCTTATCATCCTGTTTTAAAATAAACATTACAGCTGTAAAGAGCAATCCCTCTAGGCTGCATATTTACTTCTGTGCTCTTGGAATGCTGCCACCAAGCTTAGCAGTGCAAACCTGTCTGTCCTGCTTTAGAGTCCATATCTCAAGCAACACTTTGTATAGCAGCATCCCTACCTACATCAAACTCCTCTGAACAACTGGGTTAGAGAATGTAACTGCTGAATTGGATCTTCTAACCTGCACAGGATTAGGGAAGAGACAGATCTGTGGGCAGAAATGCCCCTATGCACAAAGTCATTCAACACTTTTCAGGGTGGGGCCTCACACTGATCCTGCTTCATCTATGCTCACACCGTCAAAAAAAGAAAAAAAAACAACAGCACAAAGAAGATACCTAGCAAGGCACTGCAGAGATTTAATCCTCTTGAATGCAAAGCAGATTGATTAGGTCCTGATTGGCTGATTTACATATTTGTACGTGCAACAAAAAAGAAATATAAAATCTGTTTGGTATCTGGAAGGTTTTAATCTTCATTTATATCTAAGTCAACAAAACATATTGAAGTAAAAAGGCATAGCCTTCAAAGTTACCGAACAGAACTGGAGTGGATACAAGCGTGTGTAAACACGGCTGCTACAAGGATTTTGCATCCATCCAATAACGCAAAGCAATTTCTCATAGCACACTTAATAGATGTCATTTTATGTCATCATGAGAATGTCGGTTCTCATAATGGATATACATCAGATTTGAGGGGGAAAAGTCCTCCCTCCTCTTCAAGAATTTCTTAGCATTTCCGCTTTGTTTTCATCGAGTATAAATGGAGAACAGAAGTCTTTGTTCTTCATGTACACCTCCAGACCCTGAGAATGTGTAAAAACAATACAGTTAGGTTGTAAATACATCAGACTGGTTACCTGCACTATTTTTAAGTTCTCAAAGAATGACTGACTACCCAAAGTTAAAAGGTCTTGGAAAGGACAGACAACAGCAAGTTTCCCCAGTGACATGTTACAGCATGACAGAGATGGAAAGGGTTTTAACCACATAACTGGAGTTCATGAAGGAGAGACACAGATGAACCATAAAACAACAGATCTCAGAAACAAATCTTCCCAGGGTGGGGAGGGCGGAAGAGAGGAAGGTGTGTTCTTAACTCATGTTGTAATCACTCTCCTTAACTCATGTTAAAGAACAGTCCTAGAAGAGTCAACTTAAATTGCCTTGTCTTCATTTTGTTTTTATAATGCATTGATTGTGATAAGTTAGCTATCCACAGGCAAAAAAAAACAGCAAAGATACCATAGGAAGCTTTATGAATGCCCTTCCCCACTGTCCCCCACCGATCCTTCTGTAATCCACTATTTCTCACCCTGTCTGTCCAACATCCGAAGGCTTCTCTTCGCATTGTTAAATGGAAATAACTTTCTCAGGACCAGTTAATTTTAGGGGGACAAATTTCAGAAATCTGTTCTAAAATGTGCTTTCTCCCAAGACAATGCACATACCACACTTTCTTGTTTAATATTCACTCGGTGTGGGAGAGATCACTAGCACAGATTAGTATGCAGCCATATATAGTAATCCCACACATTTTGTATTTTGAATATTTTGCACTTCTGTTATAGTAATCCCACACATTTTGTATTTTGAATATTTTGCACTTCTGTAGTCCTTTTCATTCAGAGGATCTCAAAGTACTGTGAGTCTTAATGAAACTGTGCAGCTTCATTAAAATTTTCATTTTACAGATGGTTAAAACTGAGATACACGAAGAGGGGGCAAACTGCTGAAGAGTAAACCATAGTGGAACTAGGAATGTAACACAGAGCTTAAGTCCTGGCTCCCTTGATCTTACTATTTCTTGGCAAACACAGGCTAAAGAAATCCCCTGTGTTTGGCAGGAAATCAGATACGTACATGCCCTCCCTTAAAAATACCTCCATAGATAATTATCCTCACCTCTCCAAAGTAAGACACTAATGGAGAAATCTCACACACAGCAGGAGGTTCTTCAGTTCCTGAGAGACTAAAGAAGAGAAAACAGGATTTCAACTTTTTGCTATGCTTATAAAATGGCATGTTTTCTTTGAAAGTTCAGCGAGAACAGGACATCCAGAAGGGTAAGAGAGGTTAAATTCACAAGCATTAGACATTATTTGAACCAGAAGTGTGGAAATAAAAGGGAACTAGCAGGTACCAACTAATTCTCATCAAAGCAAGTAAGTGATTTTTAAAGAGGTGCTTTTAAAATAACAGCTTATAGGTTTATTAAACTATGAGCTGATGAACTAACAACCCATAGAGTAAACACAGCTTTTCATTCAGTGTGACAGAGAATGTATGTGAAGTGGTAATTGCTGTATAATAGCTGATATTTATGCCCATCTGAGACTGCTGCTTGGCTTTAAGTACTGGGACCATATTCAGAAAAGCTGGTGATGGCTACAAACCACAATTCCTTGGGCTGGCTAAATCTTCAATGTTAAAAGGGATTGCCTCTACCTAAGGCAGTGTCTCACTGTGTCAGAGTTGCTATAGAGGAGTCAGCTCACTACCCCAAAGGCAGGAATCTGTCCGAGTTAAAGCGCTGAGTTACTTGCATATTATTGTCTACAGTATTTATTATCAGTAATGGAGCAGGAGCAGTACTAGACACTCATCTCCAACTGTTCGGAAAAGGCCAGCTGAACAGAAGTCATGCCAAGTCACCGTGCGATCAGAGAAATGCCCACTTTTGTGGAGCACAGTGTACACAGCTGCAAAGGACAGGCAACCACAGAGAGAGAAGCTACAGAGCACGTCGCAGAGGTTCACACCTGAGTTTCTCTGGTATCCTGCAACCATTTTCATCCACAAATTTGGCCCCAGCCTTGAGAGCCCAGCGGTAATGCTGGGCCAGGAGGGATTGCCGAACAGTGGTAGGAGTGTCTTTGTCAGCTGTGTCTGCATTTTTTAATGGCGAGAACTCCTCTTCTCTCAAAACTTCAAATGCCACGAAATTCCTACCAGCAAAGGGGAGAAAACAATAATAATGAAAAACAAAGCTAGCCATCAGTCCTTTCTCAGAAAAACAGCAACAACTTTCATGGGGAAAGGCTCATACGTATTGTAGGGAGCAGTGATGCATGCAGCCTTCGGCAGAGTTAAGCTAAGGAAAGCCCGCCTCCCACCCGGAGAGCAAAGGAGTACGGGGGCTTGACGACAGAAGCACCCAACTAGAAGCCCAGCAGCCGCCTCCTCCCCTGAAGGACTGTGCACAGATGAGAGGAGGAGCAACAATTCTCCAGAGTTCCCACAGAAATCTTTCCAGAGACTAGGAGGCTTTTTGGACAAAGAGCCTCAGCTAAGACGATAATAAGCAAGACAGGGTGGAGACAGCAGTGATGTCTGAAGCTAGGATGCAGGCTGCATTGCAGGTGGTCAGTCTTTAGGATAATTTTGCTCTGAAAGGAGACATGCAGCTCACTTCAGAGCACTGCCTCCCTGCTACAAGAAGTGGTCACTCCATGTAGGAGTCTGTGAGCAAGGATGAACAAAGGACATCGGTTTCCAGGTATGAATTAGCAACTTTGAAGAAGTCACAGTCAAATGCTAAGTACAGCTGTTTACCAGAAATGGGAATGCAAATAAAAATACCACAGCAACATCTGCATGTTTCTGCATTTCAAGTGTGAAGAGCATCTGCCAAGTTGTTTTTACATTATTATTAACAAGGCACACAAAGAAATCACTGCTTGCAAATGAGCCCCTTTAAAACTCTGATCTCAGATCTGTTTTCATGACACTAATTCTGCCTTTATTATGCTATTTCACTACTGAATGCATATCAGGAAATGGAGACTAGGGTTCAAGTCTCAAGCTGCCTGATTCTAAAGTAAATCTCTCTAAAACCAAAAATAACTATACCCAATACTATACACAAGATTCCTAAACTACTAAAATCAAAGCATCTCATACTGTGTTACCACTATGGGACAAACAATCTCTGCTATGTTTTAGAGAGTCTGGCAAGTCAACACTTACAGTTCCCACAGCAACAGTAAGTTAGCCCCATGGTGCTTAAGCAACCTGTTTGCTGAGCACAAAGGGTGTGAACTGAGCCTTGGCTTAATATGCACTTAAAATGTAACAAGAGCTGCAGTTGCCATGGTAGCCACAATTCTGAAAGACCTGATTTCTGCGGGTCGAAATACTCAAACATGGGCTTGTATTAAATGTTGGCTTTGCGCTGTTTTTCTTTTTCTTCTCCTTTCGTACAGCTAGCAGAGGCTCAGCCAGCCAAGCCATCCTCCATGGAACAAATGGCTCTTGGAGTGCAGTCAGAGCAAGCCTGGCTGCTGCCAAGGGCCCTGTGAATGCACCTTTCAGAGCCTGTGGTGTTACTGTCATGCTGGAGAAGGTTGGTAGATGCAACAGTCTTTTAACAAGCCACCCACAAACCATGTGCTCCCTGTCAAGGCCTGTTACAACCTACGGTCATTCAAACACACATTGAGAAGGAAAAAAAAATAAAAAAAAAAGATGCACATCTGCCACTAACTTAGAGAACTGGAACACATCAAACACAAACTTCTCCAGCTTTATCCCGTTCGGTTTTAGCGGCTTTACCAGATTTCCCTCCTCGTCAATGTAGGGCACCTTCTTTATGGCTATGTGATGCTTCAGCTGGGGCTCAAATTTCCTGCCAGAGCAAAAGGAGGAGAAACAAGTTCATTTACTTCATGCCCACTTTAAGAGAAGAACTACTTTTCTGGGAAACAGATGGCGTATGACTGCTCTTGGTAATATCTTGACTGTTGTGGATATTGTTTTTTCCAAATGCATATAAAATATGTCCAGGAAACATTTCACTGACCAGAGCAGTCCAGCCACCTGTGTGGTGGGGAGCAGTGGCCACTCCTCATGTGTGTCAATGTGACATAATCAGGTAAAGCAGGAGGTGAAGAAGGACCTTGTATCCAGCTGAAATTGCAGGCAGAGGAGAAAAGGTGTTATCTGATCAGGATGACAGTGTACCAGAGCAGATCCTCACACAAAGATGGATCAGGCTCTTCAAGAAGGTTGTCTGGCTCAAGACTAGACAGAAGTGAAGTAAGGTCCCCCCCATAACTATCCCCACATTTTTTAGACTACATCAGTTTCATATCCTCCCATAGAGACAAGCCACACAGCAGACCAGTATCCCCAACATGACCTGAATCAGCACCAGATCTAAGGGAAGAGAGCTGCTTATTGAACGCCTAGTGTCATATCCCCAGCTCCGGGGTGCAGAATCTCCACAGTTTCACCATTCCCCCAGCCTCTGTTGTCCCAAGGGATGGCGTGCATGGAATTCCCATTGGAAGCCCTGAATGTGGGGCTGTGTTACTGACCATCCTGCAACCCACATGGCTCCTCATCCTTGCAGGCCCAGGAAGGTCTGCCATATCCCAGTCGATTTAGCTACAAAGCATGCAACCTGTCTATCAGGTAAGACCTAAAGAGCATGCTGGAGCTGTCAGAAAGTGCATACAGCTGTTTGGAACAATTTGGAAGAGAGAGGAGGTGAAGAGCAGGGCAGGATGCACCCACAAAAACTGAAACTACCAAGTAGAAGCTGAGATACCCACTCTTGAGGGTATTTTTGGGCTGCACAGCTGCCTGGCAGGTCTGCTGGAACTTACTGGGCCACTGTCTGCAGAAAATCAACCGTGAAGAAATGGTTGCAGATATTGCCAGTGCTGTACATCAGCCTCCCGTCAGGACTTTGCTGCTGCGCGGTCTCCAGGCTGATCTCACTGTACTCCACCACCTGATAGACTCCATCCACAAGGCACACTACCCCAACGGGCTCTGTGGGATAGGCCTTCTCCACCACCTGCAGCCACAGGGCAAAAGGCTATGACAAAGAGGAAGAAAAGCCCAGCGCTATGCCAGCTCCCACATACAAACTGCCCTACAAAGCTCTGTTGCATGCTGATTCTCCAGTGCCTCAACAGCACAAACAGGACAGTGCTGAGTATACAGAGTAGCCTGCAAGCATATTTTGCCCCCACAGCCTGGCATAAGAACCAGTACTCAACCACTTAATTAAACAGTTGCTCAGAAGGCAGACCACACTTGCAAGAAACCAGAATACTTCAGGGCAGTTTTACAGTCAAGGACTTTGAACTGGGACCCAGCATTGAATGAAAAATATTTACAGCTCTTAGCCTTCAGCTCCCTGTCTGCATGAGCAGTATTAATGATTAATGCAATATAAATCTTTTCTTATAAATATTAAGAACCTGCCACTTTACAGTCTCAAATCAGGTCAGTTTGGTTTTCCCAGTCTTCCACAGAGGGACATAAAGACTGCTTGGATTAAACCAAAATGTGCATCTATAAAACTTGCCCCAGTCCAATAAAGCTTCCAGCCTACAGGGACATACTCTGCATACAGCACTGGCAGCAAGCAGTTACTACTTGCAGTTCAGGCTGCCATGTCTAAATTTGCTCTTTTCCAGCCATCTTTGTCAGCGGTTTAATATCCTAGTACATCCAAGGTCACCCTACCCAACAGCTTCCAAGCACAACTGGACCTTAATTCCCAGTGGGGACCTGGCCCATTAGCACCACCTCACCTTAGCACCGCAATCCGCCCCTTTGGAAACACAGAAGCCTATGAAGACTGGATCTGCCATTTTGACGAGGATATTGTCCACACAGTATACATGGACATACTGGATACCACGCTGTTTCATGTCATCCAAGATCTTATTATCCATCAAAGCACGATATAAGCCACCGTTGCCATCTATAAGGCAAGAGAAAAGAGGAGGCCCTGTTTCATTAGTGACAGTGTGATTTTTGTGACTAACATCTTCAGAGCAAAAGCTGCAGAGCAGGGAATATTTTCTAGCAGTAAATGCTCAGGCCAAGAGTCAATGCTACTGGATTTTATTCCTAGTGTTGCCACAGATTCAGTTCATGCAAGCCAGTTCCCCTCCATAGCCCAGTTTCCTCAGCTGCATAGTGGGACTGTGTATATCAACCTCACGGAGAAGTATTATGAGACTTTATGAAGCGTTGTAAGATCCTTAGAGGGAAAATGCTAAAGAGTAAAGCATTATGCAGAGGGTGGCAGAGGATTATTACATTTCTTGTCATCCAGTGCAGAGCAAAAGCACGTTTAAAATTCAGCCTGCGGCGGGGGGGAAAGACTAACATAGATCTTATCATATGTAGATTCCCCCTCATCTCAACCTGCTGCCTTTTTTAAAGGCTTGAACTCCAGCTGCAGAAGAGACACCTGCACATTTGTTCAGCAAACACAGATCACCCTTTCATGGTTTCTTCTCTGACACTCCTGTCAGCTCAGGAAAACCATCATGCAGCCACAAAACCACATCACTGCAACATAGCCCCGACCGGGCTGCCTTCACTGCTTCTGTTACCATGTCCAGGTTGAAAGAAGGGGAGAACTCCTTTTCAAGGTGAGACATTTCGATCATTTTGGAAAGAGTTTGTCTTCTTGCTGAATTTTCGCCATTTCCAGCTATCAGCCTTGAATGGGAGCCTTCAAGCAGGCGAACCTTCTCCCCAGCTTGACAGCATCACTCTGCTGAAGGACCATAAGCCCAGAGCCAGCAGTATGCGCAGAGAGGAGCACACACTGCTGCCCTGACAGCTTCATCCCCGGCAGGCACTGCCCCAGGGACTTTCACTCAGAGACCTCATCTTGTGCATACACAGACCTGCCAATGTATGTCACTCCTAACCTGCAGCTGCTCCAGTCCTTCTAATCCTGCCCAAGTTCCCAGGCTTTGATAGAAAATGTGTGATGTGGACAAATCTCCAGCAAGAATTAAACAGAAACTGCTATACTCTCGATTACCAGCCTGAAAACATTTAACCGAACCCTCCCACGCTAATCAGAAGCATTAACATTGACCTCCAAAAGAATGCTCCTGTGTGCCAAGGCTGGTGATAGCTGGCAGTAATTACCAACACATTTTACGTTACTGCGCCAGTCGAAGGTGAACAGCTGGGTACCTGGAGCCATCGCAAGTTTCCCCTTCTCCTCTAAGATGGCCTTCCCATCAAAGGTGACAGCTGGCAGCATCCTCTGTTCAAACATGATCACATTGGACTTGTCCAGGTTGAAGTAGTCGTGTTCTGCAAAGAACTCTTCTGTCGGCCCCAAGGTGAACTCACTTGTCATAATGTACCTGGGAGAGAACAGATGCTGAGCGACGAACAAATCACAAGTAAAAGGAAAACACAAGCAGAAGACAAAACTACAGATGGAATATAAAAAGGGGAAAAAACTGTAAGTCTCAAATGAGAGACAATTCAATATTCTACGGTACGTAGCTGAGCAGGAGAGCTTTCCTCCAGAACTCACCCTGCCAGAAGGCTGCATGGGGTCTTGTGCGAGAGCCTTTCCCACTCACAAATGCCATCTAGATATCCAGGTGAGTTGGACAGTGAGGCAAGAGACAGTACAACAGCCTCGTCCCCCCTAGATTCAAACTGATATTAAGAATTTAAAGAAGCATTGATCAGCACCAGGTGCTGAGAACTAGCTGTGAATCTCCAGGAGCTCAAAGTCTGCCAGTGCCTCTTCTGTGCCAAGGTGAAGAGCAGCATTTTCATATGCTGTCTGTACGATTTTTCTCCTAAGCTTCTCTATTTCCCCCTCTCCTTCCATCTCCAAACTCCTTCTGTTTCTCCCTCTCTGCTATTTTCCTTCTTCAGCAATGGCTAAGGGCCATATTCACCAGTTCCCTATCAAGCACTTCTCCAACCACTATTGCTATAGGTTTATAGGGTCCTATGGCAGCATACTAGGGTATCTGTGCCCTCAATAGGAGAGCCTAGACCTCATGAACACATTGATTTACATCCTTGCAGCACAGCATGAACTGGCCTCTGGCATACTGCAGCAGCCAACTGTCTCCTCAGCTCATGGGAGACAAGCTCTAAAGGGTATCAACAGAGTTTGCATTCTGCACATAATCCATCCCAGCTTCCAGCAGTACCAGAGATGGGAGTATTTGCAACGCAGGTCACATATACATGACTTAAGAGACATACAGTCTGGAGCTGAATCACCTTCAGTCATCAATTTGTAAAACACGATGGGCTACCCTGGAGACCCCAGGCATACATGCTCTTTCACTCTGCCCAAACCCTGGCTCAGACAGACAGGGTGGTGACTTCATAAAGAAATCTTTACATTTTAGGGGTGAACAGCTAGCAGCAAGACATTCCCAGAACTATGCTGCAGTGCCTTCCTCTCTCTCACACTTTTCACCTTGCACAGAGCTAGTCTTTCCTGAAGCCTGGAGGCTTTTGAAAGCTATGAGCTGCCAGGAGAGCAGGCAGTCAGCTCTAAATAAGCCACCTTAGAAATAGGTGTCATTTTATGGCATTTTCCTTTTGCAATGACAGCAGGAGGTGGCTTAAAAATGGAGCATGACAGGCATTTACCACTGTGAGGTGAAAAGTTCTTCTTTGTGGCAGAAATAGGCCACAAGGGCAGGGGGAGGGTGTTGGAAGGTGAGCACTCAGCCATCACTCCCTCCATGCACAACTCTGAGAAAGTACGATACAACTAAATCTCTTACAAAGGATCTGAAATAGGCACTGAAAAGTGTTGTCTGTAGTGTCCTCAGGGTCTGTGCTTTAAAAGACAGCATGCTACAGTGGTTAGGGTAGTGTTCAGTGATTCAAGGGCAGGGCTTGCTTCCTCAGGTCTGCGGACACAAGCCTGTCACACTTCCCATTCCTCTGCACCCCACCTCCTGTTGTCAGGATCACAAACCCTGCAGAGCAAAGGCTCTCCCCTAGTATGCCTCTGTGTGGCACCTAGCAGAGCACTTCCAGAAGACAACATAGGCAGGGCTGCAGTGCAAAGATCCCTGTACGGTAGGTCGGTGGCTCCAGGTCACTTACCAGGGGATGGTACACTTGCGGTGGTATCTTTGGCCAGCGAGCTGCTCCACTTTCTGGATTCTTTCTGCCTGGATCTGATACAAGGTCTTGCCGCTAGGCAACCCCACATCGTACATGCCCTTAGGGTAGCTCACTCCCAGGCGAGTCCCTTGCCCACCGGCCAGGAGCAGCACTGCCACTTTGTTCTGCGAGATCTGGTGGAAACCTGAACAGGAGAAAGAAGCCAACAGGAACATAAGAATCACAAGAATAAAGGCAATCAACACCCTGCGCTCTTCAGGCTTTCTACAGAGCTCAGGCAACAGCTAAAGATTGACAGCTTGAGGCCCACTGTTGGAAGAGAAATGTGATGTTGCACGCAATATTAAAGAAATTGTTTCACTTCTTTGATGCCTCAGTTTCCTCATTTAAGGTAACAGATAGTATAATAATGGGAAACAGCCACAAGTTGCAGCTTTGGAGGTTCAAATTGGACATTAAGGTAAAAATTCTTTACTAGGAGGATGGTGAAGCTCTGGAATAGGACCCCAGAGAGGTGGGGGACCTCTATCCTTTGAGGTTTTCAGTACTCAGCTAGAGAAAGCCATAGCTGACCTGATTGAGTGTTGGGTACAGTCCTGCTCCAAACAGGAGGCTGGACTAGCGGTCCCTTACCACTAACATTTCTACAGCCTAGAAAAGTCTCACCATCTTCAGGAAAGCATGGGGATTTCTGGAATCTGTCTTACTCAACTACCTATACTGCTCCCACTGCTATTAGGATACAGTCAGGACTAACAGCGACAGCAAAGCTTGCAGAAGCTGCAACTCCCACAGTTCAATTAAAGACAAAATCATTTCTCCTGATAAACCAGAAAAGTCCAAGCTTGGGGAACAACCAGACCACACTATAAACATCCAGTTCACTCTTTCTTTGACTCTTCCCTGCCTTCTC
Source organism: Dromaius novaehollandiae (assembly GCF_036370855.1). Classification (NCBI taxonomy): domain Eukaryota; kingdom Metazoa; phylum Chordata; class Aves; order Casuariiformes; family Dromaiidae; genus Dromaius; species Dromaius novaehollandiae. Next base: position 1,425,021 of record NC_088117.1, read on the forward strand.
TCCAGCCAGAACTACAGTAAACACCATGTTCAGCTGGGACAAAGATTTTCTCTTAGGTGACATTTTGTATTCCTCCCAGGTGCAATGAGCTCTGGGGCTGCCCAGGGAAAAAGCTACAGCTCTGATGGTGTACAGTAGCAATCAGAGCCTCCTGCAACGTTATGCAAGTCTACTGCACATCGTTATGCCTGCCATTGCTCCCCAGGGTCCAGAGCAGCCCATGATCCTCACCAACTTCCAAACATCCGAATTTGCATCATTTTAACTCTGCCAGGGACTAAAAAAAAAAAAAAAAAAAAAAAAGTCTTAATTTGGACTGGAAGACACCAGGACCAAAGACAAAGAATTAGAAGCAATGGGTTGTTTTTATGCTTACCTTTAAATAATTGGCTGTTAAAGTGAGCAGTAAGATAGAAAATACCAATTGCTGCTGTGACAACCTGACTTGGTTTCAATTCTGTTAAAAGTCCAGCTTTCAGCAATAACAAAAAAACAGACTTAAATCATCCAGGACATTATGATAATATTATTGACAACCCCCAAGCTGACAGGTTTCAGACCCACCACAGCTGTAACATCATGTTTCAGCCTAAATATACCATTTCCAAAAAAGCTAATAATGCCTGCTGAGGCACAGTTAAAGCCAGTTACACAACATTTTCATTACTTTGTTGCAGAACAGACCTTTGAAATAATTCACAGAATCACAGAAATACTGGTTCGAAGTGACCTCTGGAGATGTCTAGTCCAACCTCCTGCTCTAAGTGGGACTATGAGAGCTTTCTACAGGGAAACCTGCACTGAAGGAGAAAGATTCAGGATTTCAAAGTTTTAAGCAGCCCTTAGACAGAAGGGGAAGCTTAGAGAGACTTAAACTTGACATTAAAAGGGCACAGACCATAGTACTGGGTGAACTGTATTGCAAGATACATAGCTGCACTAAAGCAAAACTCTAAGGTTTCAATTCTGCAACACCCAAATGCAGACAAAATAAGCCTAACTTTATGCAATAAACCACAAGCAATTAACGGTTCCTTTGCATCATCATTGAATTCCCCAATGCGAAACACTACCAAAACCCAGAGCAGAGAAGGTATTATAGTTACAACACTATTACTTGCTACCCGGCACCCTCCCAGCCCGTAACACTGATACCCATTGGAGAGGCAGCACTGCAAAAAGCCTTGGTGAGCTTTGCACACGGAGGCACACCTTCGGCAGCGCACGACCCAACTAACAGCATCCATTACAACGTTATAGGAGTCAGGGGCTACTCACCTTAGTTTCCTACTCTGCGTAAAAGAGGCGATTGCAAAGGAGATGCTTTCCTTTAGCGGAAACTTGACATGAGAAAAATACAGCCAGACATGGAATGGGGCTAGCGTAAGGCACACAGGCTACCACGTGGGTCTGGACAGGCCCACCTCAGCACCCTGTACCACCAGCGACAAGGCAAGGGCCCAGAGAGAAGGGGCTGTAGGAGGACATGTTTCAGCACCCCAGCTGGGGTAGGGGCTCTCTTCCCACTGGGACCTCACACAAGGGTGTCACCGGGCAGCCCAGGGTGCCTTCCTCAGAGGTGCTGTTTTAGCAGCCACTCCACTGTCCTGCGGCAGGGAAAGAGGGGAGAAAGTCACAGCTAAAGCTGAAACAGTAAGTGTAACCACAAGTGTGGATGCAGTTACACAGATCCTGCCTGTTCACTTTTCCCCTTTATCCCAGGGAAAGGGATGGCCAGTGCTATAGTCCTACTGAGCTCAACCAGAACAGGCAGCTGGTTCACTGAGCTGCAGGGAAAAGCCTCTCACTTTGCCAATCCATCCCTGAATGGATTTAATCTTGGCCTCTCCACAGTAACGATAAGCCTCTCATACAGCAAGATAAATAGCAGCGTCCAAGTAAAGAAAAGCCCTTGACCATTAACATTGGCAAGAACATATTTGCTGTCACTTCAGCGATTAAGGATGAGGCCGGATGAGTCACTCTCCGATTATGCCCAACCACATTAAAAACCCATAGCACATGGACGTGGGAAGAAGGGCTCTGAATGTCACCATGCCACATTTGCTCCATGACTGAACAAGTGCCCCAGAATGAGAGCACGAGATTGTCCAGAAAGGTGAAAAATATGCATCACCATCCAGTTGGCTCCAGCTACTTGCTGCTTTGGATGCAAATGAGTGCCCAGCTCACTTAAAGCTGCACTGCTTGTGCCCCGCCACTGCCTCACGGTACCAGCTAGGAAAGACAGCTACATCCTTCCTCTCTGCATCAAGGAGATCTGCAGTCACCCAGGTAAGCAGACCTGGAGCTTTCCAAAAGTCTAAACAGCTTTGGACTGAAATTAAAGACTAATATATCAGGTTAGTAAAATCAGTCTGCTCAGCCACATCCCATATAGGGCTGTTTTAGATAAAGATGTTCTTCGGAAAACCCTCACCAGCAGAGCAATGCACTGAGCGACAGTGCAACTGTAGCACACGTGTTTATAGCCTGCTCCATAAACTGCTTCCATCCCAGTCCTATCTGGACTCATTGCTTCCTTGTGCTCCAAATCGTAGTATCCGTTATTCCTTACCTCAGCCTTGTGTTACTGCAGGGGTAGCATGGCTAGCACCTCTCGATTTGGCCTAACTGATGTGAACATTGTACTGAAGCAGTGTAATGCCTGGCTGGCAGGTTCCTTCAAGCTGAAGTTGACAGAAGAGTTTCCAGCAGAAAAACTAGGGGAGCGAAAAATTTTCAGGAAAAAAAAGCTTAAAAAGAAGTTCCCCCATGAGACACTTCTAAACTGCTTGAACTGTTTCAAAAGGGCAACAAAATCATAAAAAAAAGCTAAATAATCTAGAACAGAAACCGGATAAGCTAACGTATTTCACATTGATTTAAAACAAAGCTTCCTGAAAGCTTAACTCAGCATTTACTGTTTTCAATTCCACCCCAAAGCAGCATCTCTCCCATTATATCAATTCAGCCACCAAACCATGACCAAGTCAGTCATTTGCCCAACTCCATCCCTGCTGTATTATTTGCTCCAGTATCGGTATCTCCTGAACTCAAGCATACGCACATGTTCTGGTCCTGACATGAAAGGCCACTCTGCTCAGCTTGCAAGTGCCAGTTATCTCAAATAATAGGTTTGTGCATGGCAATGGACTATGACCAAGGGGAATCAATCATTCACGTGAAATCTTGATTTAACGCTGTATCAAGAAAAGCCTAACACCAACCTATCTAACTTTGCCAGGCAACATCCAGCACAAGCTGCTGTCATCCCTGGCCAGGACTCAAAGGTACCAGGGCTGGAGTCATCTCACTTAAATCGGGATTTCTAAGATAAGATAGTAGTTCACATAAGCTTTACATGTAGTGATTGGAGAAAACTGGACACAGCCAAATGATGATCCAGCTTCTAGCAACTACCTCCCTGCATCTGCCTCTCCCTGCACTGACTACAGATGGAGCTGAGGAACCGAGACATAAGTGGGATGGATCTGAGTCCAAAGCAGTACCACTGATCAACTCAGTGGTGTCAATTCTTTTTTTTTCCTCTTTCCAAAATCCAGTAGATTGATCAGGCAGATAACCCAGGACTCCTAGCAGATGGCTAGATGGCAGGGCTTGCTCAAGCAGTCACTACTCCTACTGATGCCACGAGAAGTTTAGCCCTCATTTCCATCAGGGTCACCTTCTTCCTAGGACAGATTTCACCACGGTGCATTTCTTGGGCTGTATGAACAATTTTCTCTGACTGCAAGCACAAAAGGAGGGGAACTGTCTTTCCCATCATTTATTGATGGGCAACCCTACAACTACAGGAGAGTATTTCAGGTTTCTGGTTTTAGGTTGCCCTGAATATCCAAAAAATTTCAATAGGTACATCTGCTCTGACTTCCCAACTGTAAAAATATTAACACTCATGACTAAAGTTCATAACAACTGCCTCACTTTGCTGTACATTCCTGCAGGAAATGGAAATATTTATCACTTACTCACTCAAAAAAAAAAAAAAAAAAGGCATATGAAATGCTCAACCAAAGAAAAAAGGGAAGATGTCTTGGCTGGCAGTTATACACAAATACTGCAGCAAGCCTTATTTTGCATATAAAATGAAACAAAAATAGATTTTGCAGGAAGAACAGACTGATCTTGCAAGACCAGATTGAATTCTCCTGCTGAACAGGCTTCACCAGCTTGATTACAACAGCATCAACAAGAGAAGAATAAAGCGAAAAAACAAACAAAATCCTTAATTCTGTAGAACAGCCACGTAAAGCTCCCAGAACAGATCATCAGACCTTCTGATTAAATGGGAGCTGTACTGAGGCCTGTGCCCAAGATTTAGTTTTCAAAAATAAAAATGTTTGCAGAATGTAAAACTGACTGTGCTTGATTTATACAATCCTCCATAAGGCTGCCTAGAAAGTGTGATCTCTTAATATCTGTGTTTAAGAACCAGAAAGCAAATCTGTCCAGGCTAAGTTTTGTCATTTTAGAGTCAGTAACAGACGGAACATTTTGTTATGTTTTGTTTCCAACCATTTTAAAATGTCTTGAGTATTCCCAAGAATAAGCTTTGGATTGCTTGAGACTGTTAATCATTTTTTAACACAAAAAGGGAAAAGGGAAAGAAGAAGAAATTCAGTTTCATCTATTCAGTCTTTACTTCCTTTGAAGATGACACACACACTGCTGGTGCAAACTGTTGGGAATTCAGATGGCCTTTTGCAAAGCACGCACAGCTCAGCTCAGGGATGGTATCAGTCCTCTCGGGTGAACGGCTGTATCAGAGCACTCTCTCATGAAGACCAAGCAGCCAAGCGGAGATGGCTAAAGAGCAGCACAGTTCCCGGCATAAGGGCCAGCTCAGCATCACAGCAAGTCTTTTGAAAGAAAGCTTTTTGGAGCGTGCATCCTCTCAGGGATGCATAAATCCCAGAAATCCTGTGCGGATGCCCCCGCTTCAGCTGAAAACACAGCCCAGGGACGAGGCAATGTTCATGGGGACGCGTGGCACGCCAGCCTCCAGGCTGACACCGCCCTCGTTCAGCAGCACAACGTCTCAATCCCAGTTGCCCTGCTCCGGGAAATAAAACCGAGGGTGGATTCTCATTTCCAGCGTTAAAATGCATCATAAAAACAAAACAAAGCAAAGCGGAAGAACTGCATCCCCCTCTCCTGGTGGAAAGCAGAAATGCCACACCAGGTCAGATCTGGATCAGAACAAATTGGATTTAAATGTCAAGTGACCTTCGTGTGGGGCTAACAGTCCCAATCATATGAGACCTTCTGAATTCTTGCTGGAGACCCCATATAGTTTGCCTTGCTTGCTGTGGACCAGGCATCAGCACTTCGCTGTCCTGGCAGCTTCCAGCCTCCTAGTTTGGTAAAATTGTTACACTAACTGTGCAGCAGTCTAGATCAATCCACCCCATAAAATTCATGCATTTCATCCCTCTTCACTTCGGCATCCTCAAGCAAGAGGCAGTGAGTACCATCCTAACAGATCCGCCACCAGATGGTAACAGTCACTTCTGGGCTGCTGCTACGGGCGCAGACAGCCAAGCTCTGATGCCCCGGTGCCCCGGTTGCTGCCTCACTACCTGCTCAGCTTGTCGCAACTCAGTGCACCAGAAAAGATCTATGGGAGATGTGAGTGCTGCTGGTGGAAAACCTGGTTGGACACGAATCCATGCCCCTACTGTCACGAGAACCTACTTCTCCACTCTCTTAGGAACGAGACATCCCAGGCTGCCTGCAAACTCTCGCTGACACTGTCTGCACCGAGCCGGGGCCCCACACACCGAGGTGTGGTCAGGCCTGACCCCTATTTTGCTGAACAGAAAAGGAAGCCACTGCGGAAGCTGGTGAGATCAGCCGCGACTTCAGCAATACAGGGATGGCACCACATACCGTATTAAACCAGAGACACCCAGCTGATGGGGCCAGCAGGGCCACCACGGCCTCCCCTTTCTGTGGCAGGATCAAGCACACACGGTCCCTGGGTCACCACTGTTAACGCATTCCTGGAGCAGAGCCAGGGGCAGGGGGACTGTGTTCCTTTACCTCCAAGCAAGCAAAACTCGCGCTGCATCCTGCCTCGGCGATGGAGCCTCCCAGCCAGACAGCATCATCTCCTCCTCCTCTTCCCTCCTTAACCACTCAGCCCCATCGTTGGGGTCTGACATGGCAGAAAAGCTTTTCTTCTGCCCTGTGACTGTGTCACTTCTATTTTTGCTTTTGTTTGGAAATTTTTACTTCCCTGACTAAACCTCCCCACATCCGTGCTCACAGGTTTCGGCCAAAGCCGTGCAGACACTTGCTGCAATTTGGAAGATTCCTCTAAGGCCGCGGCTGTTTCTCTCTTGCTTTTTTATTTTTTTAAGAAATAATTTTAAAAAATAGATTTCTCAGGCCTTTGTGTTGATCAAAAACTGTCACATTTTATAAAGAATGCTGGAGTGTGGAAAGACATTTGTATCTTTGTACACAAAATAAAGTTTGCACTTAAAAAAAAGAGCAGTGAGTCACACACATATGACAGCAGCAGGGAGCATGCTGGCACCCCACTCCACACAGGCCAGGTTCAGCCACCACTTCTTCCATCACCCCCACGTGTTACACACCCAGGACATCCACAGGGTGACAGAGAAGGCTGGCAGCATCTACCAGGCTCCATGAAACATGATGGTGGATGGTCCGGCACCTCATGGGGTCCCAAACGGCTCATGGGAAGGTGGGTCATAAGTGGGCTGAATGAATCAGCCCGGCTGGCCACATGCAGTCTCCGCAATGTAGGCCAAGAGCTCCGGTCTACCTGCCACAGTAGCTCCTGCGAGCTGCCAGGTCCTACCCCAGGCTCAGCATCCACACGGGGAGGGAGACGGGAAGGATCACCATGCATCCGAAGTCCTGGGACCACTTCTAGAACAGAATAGTCCTCCAGAGAGCATTCTTTTAACCCAGGCTTATCAGATGCTTTCCTTTCCCTTGTTTCTTCCATGTGACCGGCCAAACAGGCCCTTTGCTCTGCTCTGCTCTGCTCCCAAAACTCAGCTTCTTCCTGTGCCTCACCTGGCACAGCCTGGAAAGAACCTCGTCCTAACATGAGAGCTGCCTTCACATCACTAAGCTGTCCAGGAGACCACCAGCATGCCTTGATGCAACTCCTTATTTGAGCAGCAATGTGAACCTCTCAACTCCCACCTATCTCTGGAGGCTTCACCTCTTCCTACAAGACACAGCCTTATTCCATGGCTCACCAACCACATGGCTCTCCAGCCTCAGGTATGGCGCTTGATAGCTGAAAATGAAAATTAAATGTGCCCCAACAGCCTCTGCAGCCTGTCCCCGCACCCTGGAGATTTGACTGCCCTGTTTGAGGCCAGCTGTAACATGGTACTGTTGTAACCTGGGATCAGACTGTTGGGAAGACAGCTAAGGTGTGAGACAGAGCTGTGAGAGGCCCGTTTGTGGATCTCCCCCTCTTGCTGAGGGACAGCATCAAGCTCAGGCCTCAAGTCCGCGCCTGAGCGATCACTAGGCTGCTGGCTGACCCTGTTCAGAGCCACCTTGTTCTGGAGGCCTCTGCCCTGCCTGGCTTGCAGTCACCCTCAGCTCCTGCTCGACTTCCCTTGCAAAGCAGCTGCCCCTGCTGCTGCCTGACACTGAAAGAAAACACGCACTGGTACAAAACATGGTGCCACTGCAAAGGCTGCTGGATGCCACCGCAAGCGTGCTACCACAGGACATTGCTCTCTGCCCTGGGCATCCCGCTGGGATTAGTCCTGGTCTCTGCATCAACCAAGGTTTCATCTTTGCAGGGTGACCTAGGAGGGCGTCTTCCCAAACACACACACAAACTTCACACCCCTTCCCACTGCTAGGGGAAGACTTCAGCAAAGTAAGGACGCAAACCAGCTTCACACCAGGAATGCAACAGCCCAGGGCAGATCCAGCTGACCTGGCAGATTTTCACAGGCGTCACACCACTTTCTGTTTTTTAAGACAAACCTCACTATTTTGGGTATTGAATCATGCAAGTGGTATACTCATGAATCTGCTGACAGCCCCAAATAGCAGCTCTCGGGGATGTAAACACCTTTGCTTCCTGACAGCTGTGACAACGTCTGTGGACTCTAAGACCTGATGAAAGAACAGAGGTTTTAAAGAAAACATTTTTCCACTGGGCCCAGCAACAAGAACTGAACAGATGACTAACTGTGGTCACCCTGGGCTCACCGACTGCATAAAAGCGCAATTGTACACCCACGTGTTTTGCTCAAGCCTCCTGCTAACACCAGGTGCTGCTGCACGGAAAATAACATACTGCCTTGAGTTCAGATGCCACCGACCACACGGTAGAAGCATGTTCAGTCCTCTCTGGCGAAGACCACCTAAGTTTGGACCACCTCTGGTCTCAGCTCATCCTCGCAGAGGAGATGATGACCAGACAAATGCAGCTGCAGCCAGAACCAGCTACATTGTCCTAAATCGCTACCCCACATCCTCCCCTGTGCAGGGGGCCGGGAAGAGGCAGAGAGAGAGAGGCCCAAGGCAGGCTGAGGGGCGACTCACTGCCGCAGCACTTGGGGTGGGGGAAGAGAGCAGAGAAGGGCAGAGAAGGAGGGAGCCTGCAGAGTTGGGGGAGAGGGACCACGGCAAGGGCATGGAGAGGGGGACCCGGGGACACCGACCGGGGGACCCTGGAGGGGAGGGCCTCGGAGCCCGGCATGCCGATGGGGAGGCCCCAGAGCCGAGGGACCCGGCGGCAAGGACCCGGACGGGGGGCCCGGCCCCCTCCCGCGGGGGCTGCCTAGAGGCCGGCGGCCCCCCCGCCCGCCCGCCCTCACCTTCCGCCTCCCAGCGCTCCAGCGCGGCGGGGCCGCTGCGGCGGGCGCTGCCCAGCAGCTCGGCGGGGAGCGGCTCCATCCGGCCGTCCAGGCGCTCCAGCGGCCCCCGCTCCCGGCTGCAGGCCGCCGCCGCCAGCCGGCAGTGCTCGCCCAGGCCGGGCTCCAGAGCCGCCAGCAGCGAGCGCCGCTGCGCCGGGCCCAGCTCCGGCCAGAAGCGCAGCAGGTGACCCTGCCCGGCGCGCTCCAGCCGCGCCCGCACCTCCGCCGGCGGCCCCATGCTGCCGCCGCCGCCGCCGGCCCGAGCAGGCTCCGCGGAGCGGGGCGGGCGGTGGGGCGGGGCGGGCGGCCGGGCTCCTCCTGCGCCCTCCGCAGCAGCCGCCCCGCCCCGCCCCCCGCCGCTGCCCCCGGCGCCTCCGGGCTTGTTCGCAGCCCCCCGACGGCCGCAGAAAATCGGGCCCGAGGCCGGCGTGCACTCGCGCTGCGCCTTGCTGCGTGCTGCGCTCCCGCCGGCTCCCTGGGAGCTGTTAGCCACCCGGGCGCTGAGCCGATTTGTCACAGGCAATCAATATTTCTGGGTTTATGTGCTTTCTCTCTTCTCACCTTCCTTCCCTGCCACAGTGGGCTTTCCGCCAGGTCTTTTCCCATTCCCTTTTCCCTGCCAGTGTTTCCCTCATGGCCAAATTCACGGCTCCTCCTCTCCCCCAGTGTTGTCCCTGCACATCAGGCTCTCATCTGGCAAGGGGACATTTCTGCAGGGGTTTGTACATGAAATGTGTTTGGCTACTCAGATGTACCTGATAGGGATACCGGGGGTGTTTGCGCTGTGCAACTTAGAAAATCCTCACAAGGATTTCACTACTTCTTGCACCTGCACTTGAAAACGTATCAAAAAGCTCTCAGGGTTATTTCAGCCCGTGTAGCTAGACAGGTCCTGCCCCATCCCAACTGCGGCGCCTGCTGTGGAACCAGCGCCTCTGGCTCCCATGGCCGATTCCCCATCACAGACTCAGCACCAGCGGCAATGAAGTGACTGGACGCAACCCGAAGACCAAGGCTAGGCCAGTCCGGTGTCAGAGGCACACGGCAAGGCAGCCCCTTCGGCAGCCCGTGCTGGGCTCTCAGGCTGTCAAGAATGGGGCAGTGCAATGCCCTAAACCCCTGCTCACAAGTCCCTGGCAAAGCCACTCCAGGCAGGAGCAGATGGCTACCTGAAATCCCTTGCAGGTGTGTTGCTGAGACAGTCCAGCCGCTAACTCCCTGTTCCAGTCACCAGCCCATCTTGCTGGTGGCGTCTTGCTTGCAGTCAGAGCCAGGCTGGGCAGAATGAGACTAGCAGAAAGACAGAAATGCTCAGGCACTGCCACATCTCTGCGTATGAGCAGTGCCAAGGGAGCTGAATCCCAACTGGATGAGAGGATCAAGTTAAGAAGCAGCCCTGTTAATGTGCGTACCTGCTTTTTCACAGTCTTTTTTTCTTCACCGCTTCAGTAAAGCATTCAACAGAACTGCTGTCTGCACAGAGGCTTTGGGTTTTAAAAACTCTTAGCTCTGCTCTCTGGTGCTCCCATTTACATGAAGTCTCTTTCCTCTGTGGCTGCTTTCACTGCCGGCCTGATGTGTGAACAGGAGTAGTCTGTAGGTCCTTCCCCGTGCCTGGACTGTCTGCAAATACAGGACAGGTTTCCTCTGCTGCTGGGAGTTCCCCAGGTTGATTCCACAAGCCATTGCATGCACGCGGTAGAAATTTTCCTCTGTAAAGCAGTAAGAAAAAGGGAGAATCACAAGTTGGATCAGACATATCAGACAGGACACCCTGAGAAAGCAGGAAGTAGATAATTACGGGCCAAGCAAAATGCAAAACACGTACATGGGACAGGAAATTCATCATCAAAAAACTCCTAAAGAAGACAGAGGGCAAACACTGCTGCATGTGATACCAGCAGAGGAGTCAGGGATGCGATATCCTGTCCGAAAAGTGACAGAGCTGCTTATTTTTAGGGCCCTGCTTCGAGCTTGCATAGGTAAATAATCACCAATACCTTCTCCAAAGAGATGCTATTTTACAGCTTCCTGAATAACATGAAATGAGAGGTAGTTTCTCTCTTTGGCATGATTTTTACTGCATGATGCCCTTAGTTGCCTCTGTGTTATCTGGCTTTATTATCAGCAGCAGGGCAGAGTTTATAATAGGGCAGAGCAGTTGCTAAATGGATTCTAAGCTGAGACCTTGAGGCATCTATCATAATTTCATTTAAGTCCTGATGATTTCCTAATTCAAACTTGTTCTGCTGAGATCCCGTCAACTGGATGGTTGGGGGACATGGAGGGTGAGGATGGGCACAAATGACTGCCCTTTCCTGCTAAGGGACACAGCAAAAGGAGGAAAAAGAAGAGCTCGTGGTACCTATTTTGTCCACAGGCAGCATCGTTTTCTTCTGCAAGAGGACAGCAGCTTCATGGGATATTGGTGGGCTAGAACTAGAAAGATGTGCATATGCCCAGACTTAAACAGGACACACCACTCAGGGATGTTTCAGCTGCAAGCTCGGACCCTTGTTCTCCAACCCTGCCTAGTTACCGTAGCAGGCACTGGAAATATAAATCCTCATTCTGCTGATCCAACCATGTTTCAGATGAAAAAAACAACCCCCCCCCACCCGCTTATTTTAGCTTCCCACCCGCTGCCCTTCTCTCAGCCCTCGTGACAGCCTGAGCTGCCAGCCAGCCACCAGACTTCCTGCTCACGGGGCCTCTGAGGGAAAAAAATAGTCGGAAGAAAAGCAACTTTGTGGGAAGTGCCTGGCCCCCTCCAAAGCAAACAGAGCATGTCCTTGAGAGGCCCAGTAAGCAGCAAGATGGAAAACATTAGGGCATCTCAGAGCTGGGAAGAGCAAACAAGACAGCCCTCCCCCCACAAAAAAGCCTGCTGCTTCCCCGCAGACCATACACCTCTTCCCCTTTCCAGCCCCTGCCCAGAATTTTCCTGGGGATGGACAAATTTCTGGGTTGAAACTTTGGTAGCCCACTGCAAGTGATTCCCTCCTACCCTCCATCTTTGGGGTTGCTTAAATTAGGCAGTGACAGGGAACACCAAAACTTGACATCTAGACTGGTGCTAGCACAGTTCCTGGTCTGGTTTTAACCAAGGCCAACGAACAATTCCTGGGGATCATTTGGAAATCAACCCTGGCTGAGGACCAACCCAGCCTGGACGCGGCGCTGTTTCAGCAGGCAGGGAAATGCAGCACACGGAGGAAGGCCATCCCATGCCCATTGGCCTCTGTTCCAGACAGCAGCTACATGCTACCGGTTCCTCCCCAGACCTTGTTCTCCCCAGGGAGAACGCTGCAGAGGAGGCTCATGGTGTGCACTTGGACACGCTCATCGGGAGACCATCTCATGGCAATACTTGCTGTGTGTCCTCTACAGGATCCGGCTTCACACATGTATGTGAGCGCTTACATGCCACTGAAATCAGCATGGTTCTTAATTTACTGCCAAAGTCATGCAGCATCATCTTTACATGGTCAAGGTCAAATCAGAATATGTCCCAGTCTCCGCCAAAGAGCACCCTGTTAACCCACTGCACTGCTGGGGTTTGGTGAGTCTGGTGTGACCTCTTCTCCCAAGGGAAGCTGGTTAGTGGGTCATACTGGTCTCTGTCACTGGTCTCCCAGGTGACATCAGATGCCTTGTGCCCTCCCCTGAGAGAAGGGTAGTGGTGAATTTGGGTGCCACCACATCAGAGCGATACACAATTGTCCCTGCCTCCTCTGCTGCCAGTGCCTGAGGGCCAGCGGAGAGGGAGTGCTGGGGCTGGTTTGATCAGCAGCTGTGGTTTCCAGTAGCTTGCGGGAGGGAGAGCTGAATAAGTTGTTTGTATTAAAGAAATAAAGATGTCTCTGTCCATCAGAAGAACCTTGGCTGACCTAATACACACTGGTGAGAAAAACAAACAAACAAACCAACCCCCAAAAGCCTTTTCCAAGAAATTTCAATATCTCCCTACATCAGATTTTGAATTTAAAATTCACGGTAACATCTCATGCACTCTACCTCTCCCTGAAGGGGTAAAACTCCACATATGGCTGTTTTGGGACAGTCTCCTGAGGGCACTTTAATATGGAAAATGTAATAAGACCAGAACTGCAATGGACAGTTATGTCCCAGTTTCCTATGACCAGAGCAGAAGCTTTCACATGGAGGAACGAGAGTATTTCAGCCAAATCACCTTACACAGTCAATCCCAGTAACTGGTTTTGGCATCTCCAGATTGCTTTCCTGGTGAGATTGGACTTGCAGGCAGGGAAAGTGGATAAGAGGCATTAAGGCCATCCTAAATTCCCCCTGTTATTCCTGGCTGTTCCAGCAAACCCAGAGATGTGAGAGAAATCTAGGGAAAGATCATCTTCCTGCAGATTTAGCCTTTGCTGAGCATAACAGCCCACATGCTCATGCCACAGTTTGGCTCATGCTGAAACATCCTGTCTTTGCTGCAAGATTTGAGACTTTGAGCTCGATAGAGGCATGCAGCCTCCTCACCCCCTGCTGATACCAAAGCTGTGGAAGATAAAATTCACTGCTTTGCTTCTGGGGCAGGAAGGGGAGAAATGATGCAGCAGTTAATTCTCCCTGTGTCCTAAGCAGGTGTGAATGCATTCAGTCAAACAGAGCCAAGCCAGGTAGTGATCTCAAAGTAGGCAGGACAGGTCCAGGAAATTTATGTGAAGAAATGGTTTGAAGAAGAGAAGGCTGTGAACAGCCTGGCCATAGCATGGAGACTAGCCACAGCAGGTATTTAATAAGGAAAGGACCACTGATGGTCTCCAGATGTTGCTGTGACGTGTCCACACATGACAGCTGATAAACTCCATTCAGAAGAGGAGTGGCAAGGAGGGACTGAGAAGCCAAGAATAGGGCAAAACATTGAAGATACCAGAGGAAGGAGTCACAGGTGCCTGACCTTGACAGGGAAACTGGCAGCAAGGACCATGTGGACAGAAAGGTATGAGGGTCAAGTATCACGTCCTACACACGCACAGCTGCCCCTTTCAGGGCAACACAGAACTAGCACTGTGTAAAGGAAATCACTCACAGGGCAGATGGCACACAAAGGTGCCTATGGCACAGGCAGCCTCACAACTCAAGGACCAGGACAGTGGGTCATCAGTCTCTCTGGGTGCTGGGCCAGTTCTGGTCCCAGGGACTTGGCAGGAGTGGCTGAGTACTGCCCAGGTTCTCCCTGGCAGTGGGGTCCCGCTGGCTCCTGGCAGTGCCGTGCTGTCCACGCTGTCAACAAAACAGAGCAGCAGCTTACTCGAGTGTCCACACACACTAATCTGCACTAGCCCTGCCACCACCCTTCCCCAGCACGCGCACTCCCTTACTCTTCTTGGTGGCATCAGCATCGCATCAGGATAGGGACTCTGCAGGTGCCTCTGTATAGCTGCCCAGGGCCACTCGGCCAGTCGATGTGCCTGTGACGTGGAAATTATGATGCCAGTGCTTTGTAATCTTCTTTAGTGTAAAGCACCATCCGACAGTTTGCAGAGAAGGGCAGCTTCATTCACCACACTAACACACTCTTAGATCTAACAGAGCAAACTTCAGGCTAAATTAGAGAAACCTTTTCTCTTAATGATACCAGTTTATAATAAGTTTATAAGAAGAAAGAGGATCCAAACCCTGTTCTGTTCACATCACCGGTGATATTTTGTTTCCCCCTTTCTGCAGAGCTTCAGTACCTTTGTGCTTTTAGCCCCTAAACCAGCGGCTGCTGCGGTTAGCGTTGCTGCACCCGTTGCAGCACCTGGGGTGCCTGCCATCAGGTCCCACCGCGAGCACCAGCTCCCCTGCGACACCGGGCAAGTCAATCACATCGTACGCTCTCTGCCTCTCTGCGCCCTTTGCAAAAGAGCTGTACCTCCTTCTCCCGTGAGGATGCAGCCGGGGTGAAGAAGCTACGCTGAAACGCTGTGACTTTTCCGCTGTATTTGCAAAGCTGACAGTGAGAGGGAACATCACATTTTGTGCTTTTTGTTCCTAGTCACTAACCAGATTTGTTCTGGAGCATTTCTCCCTGAAAGGACACACTTTACTTCCACAAAGTCACAATGTCTCTAAGGTGGAAGAGGCTGGGCTTAAAGTGAAGATGCCAGAAAAAAACGGTGCACTAACCTAACTTAATAAGGCTGCACATCCCCGTTCAAAGAGGTAGGCGGCAAAGTCTGGCTCCGAGCAATTCTACCATCCTGTCTGGTGTCCAAAACTACGTGTCACTGTAGGGAGCCAAAATAACCCGCGAGCTTGGGCACAGGTAACGGAGCCCTAGTTCTGCTGCCAAATAAGCAGATTTACAGCTGCGGAAACGGCAGATGAAGGCCTGCGCTGCGAGAAAAGAGGATTTGTGCCTGTTAAAATAATACTGGTGCTGGAGCCGGTGCTGCTTCTTATGGGGCCGCTGCCTGCTGGGAAACGGCCTGCGGACGAAGGTCACCGCGGTTACTGACGGCTCAAGGACAGTAAATCACCCGCGGGCCGAGGATGGGAGGCGACAGCGGGCACCTTCCCCGGCTGCCTCCGCGCTGGCTGGTCTCTACCCAGGGCAGGCGGTTCCCGCAGCTATCCCCCCGGAGCCGCCTCCGGCGAGGCGGGGAGCGGAGCCACGAATCCTGCTGGCCCCGCACGTCCCCCCGCTCGGTGGCGGCGGCGCAGGGGACGCGGCGGCGGCGGCGGCTCCCCCTCAGGGACGGCGCCGCGCCCGCCGAGGGAACGGCGAGGCGGATGGCGGCCCCCGCTGCGTGAGGGGCAGCGACAGGGCCCGGGACGCCGCCTCCTCGCTCCCGTGTAGGCGGATTCGCGGCGAATCCTCCAGTGCGGGACGGCGGGAGGTCCCGGACAGCGGGAGGCCCCGGGCCCGCGGCAACGGCAGCAGCCCGCGCTCTGCGGGGGTCGCCGCGTGCCGCGCGGAAAATCAAACCGGCGGGCCGCCCCCGCAGCCAATCGGCCCGCGGGGCGGCCCGCCGCCAGCCAATGGGGAGGCGGGACGCCGGGCGCTGGCGCCCGCCCCCCGCGGAGGGGCGGCGAGTAACGCTCGGGGCCGCGGCGGCGGCGGCGGCGGCGGCGGCGGCGATGGCCCCGGAGCGCGGCGCCCGGCCGGCCGCCGCCGAGCCGCCCGGCGGCACCGAGGGGCTGCCCAAGGCCTTCCTGCAGAGCCTGCGCACGCTCTTCGACATCCTCGACGACCGGCGGCGGGGGTACGTGCACCTGCGGGAGATCGAGTCGCGCTGGCAGGGCGCGGAGGCCCGGGAGCTGCCGCCCGGGGTGCTGGACGGGCTGCGGCAGGCGGCGCCGGCCAGCGGCTACCTCACCTTCGAGCGCTTCGTGCTGGGGCTGCGCGCCGCGCTGCTGAGCGCCGACGGCGGCCTGCCGGCCAAGGGGCGGCCCGCGGGGCGCGGCGCCCCGGCGGAGAAGGGCGGCGGCGGCGGCGTGAGCGCCTCGCGGAGCCTGGAGAAGCTGCCGAGCCCGCAGGGCGCCGAGGAGCGGCGGGGGCAGAGCGGCGGACGCCGGGAGCCGGAGCCGGGCCAGCCCCGCTGCCGAGGTGAGCGCGGGTGGGGGAGCCCCGCGGGACCCTCCCCGTCCCGTAGCGCCCGGGGGCTGCGGCCCAGCCTCCCGCGCACAGCAGCCCCCGGGGCCTTGGTCCCCTCGCGCCTCGCGAGCCTCCGGGTACAGCTGCTGCACGGCCCCTCCGGGCAGCCCGCTTGTACCGGCTGTCCCGAAGACTGAGTCGGTTTTTTCCCTCCGCTGAACTACGAGCATCTGGGCTGGGGCTGTTTCGGACCAGGCGAACGCGCCCTTTCCGAGAGCAGAGCCTGGCCGGCTTTGGACAGGCTTCTCCTCAGGGATTTCGGAGTCGCAAATTATTGGCAGCGCCACTGCTAGAGAGGGGAGCAGGCAGGGCAGGCGGCATCCGCACCCTGGCTTGGGCTGGTTGTCAGGCAGCACAGACCTGTTCCTCCTTTTGGATTTAAAGCTACAGTTAATTCCTCCCACACAGCTGATGCAAAACTCTGGGAAGTCAGTGATTTTTTATTATTCTTATTATCCTTTTCAGCTTCTGTGGGCTTTGATCGAAGCCGTAGATAAACCGGAACAGAGAGCGTATTGTTTGCAAATCCTGGTCTGTCTCAGGTTCCTTCTTCCCTTTAGGTTCCTCCTCATGTGGGTGCTTGTCTGTTTATCGTGGTGACAAGAAGAATTAAGGGCTTTACACTAACATGTCTGTAGTTGTCCTCTGGCACAGAGGCTGTAGGTGACCTTCCTCCTGGGGTGGATGACGGAGCTGATCGTCTCTGAGGGTCACTGGATCTTGGGAATGGGGAAAAGATCTGAAAACTGAGCAGCTTTACTGGTGTGGTAGTTGCAGGCGTGAGCTGGTCTTGTACTCAGGTAGGTTCTGTGCTGTGAATATACTTTGTCGGAAAGGTTTGTTTTGTGGTTTCGCAGACATGCCTGACAAAAAGTAGGGAAATCTGCCCAAATTTTTGTGTTTGAATAACTGGCACTATTACAACAAGCACTCAAAGGGGAAAGCAACAGCAGGGAGGTGCATTTCACTGTCTCCAAATGCCGTTCGGGCAGCCGGGCCAGCGCGTGCCCCACAGGTCTCTGACGTAGCTTCGTCTACAGAGTTTCCCAGCAAATCACTTCTGACTGTGTCCCTCCCTCAGGACCTAAGGGGATGCCTGTACTGGATCTGCCAGTGTCCTCTGCCGCTCCTGTAGCAGAGCTGCTAGACGGGCTCATGCTGTCCTGTGTAACTTTGTCCTGTGGCTGCAGTCTGGCGTTACATCTCATCTGGTGCATCTGCATGCTGATGCAGAAAGTACGGTTCCCACTCCCACCCAGCATTCACTCGCCTTCCCCTGTGTTAGATTAAATGAGTGGGGGGGTCATAGAGTGAGCTGATTCCACCAGATGAATGGGTGAAAAATATATTGTATTTGTACATTCATATGTAAATATACACATATGTATTTATTTCTTGGCAGCTACATGATCATTCAGTTTGACAAAACAGATGGGAATGTGAGACTGACAAGGGTGGGAGAGGGAGATCACCACTTTCAGCACCCACCTGCACATATACCAGCCCTTGGGTACTGTGCCAAACAGCACCCTAAATTTGGCAAAGGGAAACACTTTCCTTCCCCACCCAGATGTCACTGACATCTTGAGTTGTTGCTGGTAAGCGGGAGAAGTTATAAGAAATACAGAACTTCTGTACTTATCTGTTGTAGGCAGGTAATGTTTTCTTTATCTGCTTCTTATGAAATGCTTTGAGATTTACTGATGCAAAGCTCTGGGTGAGATCTTGGTGTTTGTTATTGCAACACCTCTGAGCGCGATGCCTTCCTTTGCCTTGGTAAGGTATTGTTGTCTGACTTGGTTTGCCTTCCCTTCCTCCCCTGTTCCTGCTTCTGTAGGGTGGAGAAGAAATTTTAAACATCGTTAAGATCCTCTGCTTTCCATTTTGCCTCCAGACTAATAACTGAAACCTCATTTAGGGGAATATTATGATGCAGGCTGGTTGTTCTGTCATCAAGGATGTAAATCCTGAAAAACTTGAAAAAAATCCTGCTTGATAAATTGTCTTTAAATAGAAAGCTTTCCACCAGAGGGGACTGACCAGACAACTACTGCAGAGTGTAACTTTCTGGCTGCAGAGGATCC
Organism: Dromaius novaehollandiae; assembly: GCF_036370855.1. Classification (NCBI taxonomy): domain Eukaryota; kingdom Metazoa; phylum Chordata; class Aves; order Casuariiformes; family Dromaiidae; genus Dromaius; species Dromaius novaehollandiae. The sequence continues at coordinate 1,443,605 of NC_088117.1, forward strand.
TTATGGTCCGAGATTATAAGGATGACCTGAGTCTGCAGGGAAATTTAGTGCCTAAGCCATTGCTGCCAGCTTTCTAGAGATCAGGCCTGTATTCTAGCAACAGGCCTGAATTTCAGGTTGACTTCAGCTGCTTAGTGAAGAACTCAGTCAGAGTTATCTCTTTTAGTCCTAGTTCCTGCCCAGCTGTTCAGTGATATCTTCCACCGCAGAGTGCTTTCCTGGCTTGTAATCCAACTGGTGGATGTTCACTCCAGCTGGTTGTGAAAGAGGCAGACATTAACATGGCGAGACTCGGCTATTTTTACACTGGGAAGAGTTGTAGCTGGTGCTGTGTGATGAAAACTGTCTGTGGGAGTTAGCTGGGTCCAGTAAGTCTATTCTCAAACAGATTATATCATTTGGGCTCAAGGCTATTCTGAGTCTCCAGTTGCATGATGAAGCCTTTGTAAGAACTCAGCCCAAGAGCACAGAGATGTTTTATTGGTGCTTGTAAACTTTTAAGAATTTGAGGAAACTCTCTCGGTCTGTTTTTTGGGGGACAGAGGTGCTCGTGGGATGCTGGCCTAGCTCTGCCTTCTGGCCCAGTGTGGCTTTGCTCGCGTCAGAGGTGCTTTGCATGAGAATTGTGGCAAGATGGCAGAAGTTGGGGCTAGGTGATCTTCTTGGCAGTCCCAGGTCGTGCAATGACCCAGGAGCACAGCAGCAAAGCATTCTCCCTGCTTTCCCACTCACCTGCATTTAAAATAGTGACTTTTTCAGGACAGAAGGTGCTTCTGAAGAAGTCCCTTCTTGGGGAGTCAGCTTCAAGCTTTTCAGAAGTTATTGTCACACAGGCAGTGTTAGAGCAACCTGCAGGCCATGAGCCCTTCTTTGGGTGCCAGCAGCAGTGTCTGGGGTGCTAACGGTGCCTCCAGGCACAAGGATGGTGAGGCTGATGTCACTGCCTGTACAGAAGTCACGGGGGCAACTCCCTGCTGTTGGTACTTATGGGGCCTGTCTCCATGGTGTCCAAGTGCCTCTGTGTTAGGCATCTTTACCCCTGTGCTTCCCCTGTGAGAGAGCTTTCATTCTTACTGAGAGGTAGGGAAACTGAGGCACAGAGCGATAAATGCCTTGCCCAGGGGGTCTGTGGTACGGTGGGGAGAGGCCGGTACCCTGGGCACCGCTTCCTCCACAGCGCAGCACTTGCTTTCACTGCTGGGGTGGCCTGGCTCTAGCGGCTGCCTAGAGAGCTGATGACACTGGAAAAAGAAAGGGAATAGTTTTGTGGGTGATCTTTGTTGCCTAAGCCACTGCCGAGGACAGGTGGCTGTATGAAACAACCATCAGGTATCTGGTCCTTGGCACAGAAGTCCTAGGCACTTGTTCTGCTTGCTAAGGCTGGGTTTATGTCCCGTAGGGAGCAGAGAGCCTCTGGGAAGGATCAGGCCTGTGTTTCATGGCAGAATCTTTTCTATCTCCACTGAGCTGGTTCTGCTCTTTCCTTAGGAAGAGCTGATCCCTTAGCCACTACATTTTTAGCTCAAATGCACAGAGCTCTGTTGTTTGACCAGGGGACACTCTGTAATCTGAGGCTTGGGTCAGCATCTGGGGTTTGTGCTTTTGTTGTGACAACTTTTTGGTGGCACTTCCAGGTAACAGCAGCATAAGCCTTTTTAACGTGTTTTTTTCCCATTCTACAGCTCTTCCCAGGGGTACTTGTGGCTTTGCTTTGGGATCCTGCTTATCAGTTGGAGTTACCAAATGGAGTTACCTCCATTTTTGGGACTGTTCTTCTGCTTCCTGAGCAGGATGTGCTCTAGGTGTGTTTAGAGAATGTGTGCAGTTGCACCGGTCTTGCCGGGTTAGCTATTCCCCTGCCGGCAGAGCGTCACTCTGGCTCTGTTCACACAAAGCTTTCTGCCAGAACGACTCCCCGGTAAAGCTTTCCCAGGCAGATATGAGTGTTTGAAAGCAAAGGCAGTGGGTAAAACAGACAGATGAATGACATCAAAGGCTTTTTGTTAACTGAGGCGCCAGGGGCCTGTCTACACTAGAGCACTTGCAGGTAAGAGAAATGGGATGCCGTGATGAACTGCCAGGAGGACTTCTCCCATGCTACAATTATCCCTTTTCTCAGTGACGCAAAGGGACGAGCTGAGTGAGGTGCTTGTTGTGTAGTTGCACCAGTGCTGGGGCATTGCCTGCTGCTCCCAGTGACCCTGATTCCAGCTCCCATTACGGGACCGGTACAAATTTGGCAGCAGAGAGAGTCTCAGTGCGGTGCAATTCTTCCTGACCTTGTGGCCTTTCAGCTAGGCTCATCCTCAACATCAAGGGTGATGCTTGCAGCCTCAGCTCCTTTCCTACCTGCCCCATATCCCTCTTCCTTCATGCCTGGCGTGTTCTGCTCAGGAGACTTGTGCAGCAGCAAGAGGTGGTATTCCAGGCTGGGCAGAATTGCAGCCAGCTCTTCACATCCTGCCCTGACGCTTCCAGTCCTTTGAGTCCATCTGCACCAGAGAACATGCTAAACTTGTGGGAGACAACTCTGGCTCTTGAGAGCTAGCTAGTGCCTAGTGCGTGGGAGAAGGATGTGGCGATGGGTGAGAGTGCCTGGGAGATAAGCGGGGAGCTGTTCGTAGGAGGAGATTTTTTCCTCAGTTGCTTCGCTGCCTGTCTTTGCTTGCCTGCATCCCTGCTGTTATCCTGTGGCTCTTGTTGGGAAGTCAGGCCAGGAGAGAAACTCTCGAGAAGAGCTGTCTACAAAGACCGAGGTGAGCAACCTAAGCGAGATGGGGCAAACACAAGGCAGGGCCTGCTGGGGACTCAGCAGGGCACTGGAGCAAGAAGGGAGGTGCAGCGTACTTGCTGCCTGGGTACGTCTGGAGAGAGTGCTGGCTGCACCTCCAGGTGCTGTGGGGCTGTGCTGCTTGGCAGCAGGGCAGCTGCTCTGCCAGATCACCCAGAAGTACAGACCTGATCTGACTTGGATATGGCTGCAGGGCTGTGTTTCTGGTGAATTAGCCAGCACACGCAGTATAGGATCCGTGCTGAATTTTTGGCAGCCGCAGGTGCTCAGGCAATAGCTGCTTTGGTGTACTGTGAGACAGCATGGACAAGAGGCATCTGAATCAGCCTAAAACTTGCCAGTGTAAAGTTAATCTGTAAAAATAGGTTATGGATGGATCTTGATCAGCACCACCTGTTTGTACCTACTGCAGAATAGGCTGTTGGGATTTTAATAAATTTTTGGAAACCCTATAGCCTGATTTACTTATGATTTAGACCGCAAGCACAGGGCTCTTGGAGTTGGTCACCCTCTTTGGCACCAAGCATATCTCTAGGTGGGGAAGGAAAGTATGTCTACTCCAAAACGAGTTGGACTGATCTCCATGGCCATCTTCAGAGCTGCGGTAAGTGGCTTCCCCCTCCAGAGCAAGCTTCTTGTGAGACCCTCACCACATATCTGGAGAAGGAGCAGGTCCTTGACCTGCATTCAGGAGGAGATGAATGTCTGGCAAAGCATGTGTTGCCTGAGCAGGAACCACAGATCCCATGAGGACAGGACGAGGGTAGGCAGTGTCATGAATAGTTTAGTTGTCTGTGCTGACAGTGAAACAGCACTGGAAGCTGCTTGCTCTTTACAGATGATGGTGACCAAGATCTGTTGCTAGCCTGGCAAAACCATGTAGGTTGTTGCTGGAGTCCATCCTGCCTATACAGGGATCTGAGCAGGTGCTCCTGAAAGAACTTGGTGCTTTGTTCAGCTGCTCCCTGCCAAATTCACTCTGTAATCTACTCCGCAAATCCTTTCACATGCCCACCACCTCAGCATGCCTGGAAATTGATTCCAGAAAGGGCACCATGGTCTTTGGATGGTGCTACCTTTGAGCTAATGAAGGGTTGCCAAGCTGAGAGCGGGTTTCAGGGTTTCTTTCTGAATTTGCCAGGCACAGCTGTCAGCTGGAGAGGAGCTGAAGCCTCCTTTCTTCAGATGTGCAGAGTGGCTAATGAAAGCCCCACTGTGATGGCCGTTAGGAGGCTTTCGTTGCACGTGGCTGGTGCCGTCATGCTTTCCTCTGTTACAGGCGCGGATGCTAAGCCTGCTGGGCAATCCCAGGGAGATGGCGGCCATGCAGGGGCTGGAGATGCTCGGAGGCATCAGAGGGGACGTGCAGAACACCGGAGACACACGATCACCAATGGCGTGGACTTCAGCATGGTAAGAGGACAGCCCTGTCGTGGGTGGCCAGTGCCAGTCCTGTAGGGGGGCACTGAGGGAAGGTGGATTGCAGAGGTCCCTCTTTGCTGATACTAGCTCTATTTGGGCCATGGCTCTGTCCTGCCACCCTAGCAGTGTGAGCATTAGGGTCTTTGGGTGTCGTGGAGATCCTGGTATTCCTTTTTGAGTCCTGCAGTTGCTTCCAAAGTGCCTTCTGTCCTGCAGTGTGCAGGATTGGGAGGCATTATGTGTTCCCTCTGATGCAGAGTGGGATCAGCCTGTGAAAAGTTGGTGTTTCACTGCACAGGTGCCTTCTCCATTGGCAAACAAACTTGGTCAGGGAAAGGCAAACATTTACCCTCACTGTATAGAAGGTGTCCCCAATCCTGCAGTGATCTCTGCAGATGAATCTCCAGGCCTTTCAAGCACTCCAACAGAGGTCATGTATGCTCAGTGCTGGTGAGTGGCTGTGCCAAGGCATGTGGCATGGCACTATGGGGGCTCTGAATAGTCAGGGCTAACCATACAATCTGTTACTTCCATCAAAGCATGGACCATAGCACATGGAGAAGGAGCCTCGTGACTCCTGAGAGATTTTTTTCCAGTAATTCTGATTTCTCTGCGTTTAATTTAACTGGGGAGTCTGGGATCCAGGGATGTACTTCCTTCTCACAGTCCCTGAGTGGAGATGCTTGGATGAGCTTACCCAGAACAAGAGATCTGCACTGCTCCCACGTGGGAAGGAGAGGTTGCCTGGGCATGCTGCCCACAAACTCGAGCTAAATTTTCCTCGGAAGTGAGCCAGGACCCTGCCTGCAGGGTAGGCGATGGAGTCCCGGCAATCTCTGGCCTTCCTGGCTTTGTCTTGTGGTGTCTGAGCCATTTGAGAGGCTGTAACTGTCCCATCAGCACTTCCACTTCTTACACCCTGGTGTCACCCTGCTTCCTGATCTGAGCGGAGCTGACAGGCCACATGGGTGGTCTCTGTGCAGCATTGATTACGACTTTGCGTTGGCCTTGAGCGACGTAACGTGCTCTCTTTTCTGGCCTGGCCCGCCCTCCCCGGCCTGGGGAGGAGGTTGTTTATGCACGCATGGGAACACGTTTGCTGGGCCTGTAGCACTCCAAGGAGCTGGGGTCCTCCCTCAGGCCCAGGAGGTCTCTGTGGAGAGGTACTGGTGTGTGTCTGAGGAGGGGAAATGAGGTCCCTCTGGCCCTCAAAGCTTTGGTGGCTGGGTGTCACTCCTTTGGAGAGAGGAAGGTTCCATCCTTTCTCGGCAAGGCTCTTCTGCGTGCATGCAGCTCCAGCCTGGAGCCCAGCACAGGTGGCATCACGGTCATGAGTTCAAAGTCCTAGCTGGTACTGCTGAGGAAAGGCTGGTGGCCAGGGTCTGCCTCGCAGAGGTCTGGATTCTCTTCCCAGCACTGCAACAAGTGCTGTAGCTTTGGGCAACTGTTGCCTTTGCCTCAGTTTCCCAAAGTTGTGTGGGTATAGTGGGAGAGTTGGGAGGCAGGAGTTCTGCTTCTCTGTCCCTCCCCTTCCTCCAATTATATCCCAGTGCCTCACTGTCTTCAGTGTGTTTCTCCTCCTCGAGAAGCGGTGTCTGTCCCTGTCCTGCAGGTAGGAAGCCTCCTCCAGCACCAAGGTAGCTCTAAAGAAGTGTTTGGATATCAGTTCCACTTCTGAGCATCCAGAGACAGTTGGAACAGGTTTGAATGCAGGAAGGACTGAACCTTTGTGCAGGGTAGTGCTGCAACCTCTTACTCTGCCTTTCCCATGATGCTGGAAGGGTGATAGGCCCTGCAAAGGCAAGGCATGCAGATGTTATTGGGCTAATTTACCTAAAACGCAAGGGGAGCTGGCAGTCACTGATGTCCATCCTGCATCCTATGTGGGTGCACTAGGACCTGTTCATCCTCTGATTAGCAGAGTGCTGTGCTGCGTCCCCAGGACCCTTTGCACCATGACAGCTGGTGCCTGCCTGGCTCGATTGAGTCCATTGATCGGCCCAATTTCCGCATGGCCTCAGGGCAGCTGGGATGAGACCTTCTGTGAGAGGCTGAGCTCTTTCGTTCATAGGCAGCTTGGGATATGGCACTGTCCCCTCCCCTTCCACCGCAGGCAGCCCCAACCAACACCCACTGTGCCCATTCCACCTCTCTGTCTTCCTCCTACCACCCCAGAAACCGCCTTTGCCACCACCTGTATCCCCTCCTCAGCCCTTGGTGAGTTTGTCCCCTCCCCCTGCAGAGCTGGTGATGTCCCACCGCTCTGCGTGATGCTGCCTCTCCCTCCGGTCACGGTGCTAACTGGCAAGCCTGGAGGGACGGAGGCAGGACAGGCAGTCACAGGCTGCAGCCAGAGCTGGATGGGGGTCCTTGCCACCTACAGCACCTTCTTCATGCCCCTCAACAGTAGCCTGCGTAGCACCAAGGCTCTGCGGTTCTTCCTGTGGGTATGTGCCCTTTTGTCTGCCTGTCCATCCAAGCATGCGTGTGGGTGGCTGTTGTATTACAAGCAGCATTTCCAGAAGCAGTGGGGGGTAAGAGCAGCTCTGGGGTAAGGAGTGGCTGGCATGTGACAGCTGGGAGGTGCTGGGGTGGAAGTAGGGACGGAGAAGTGCTGGCAGCCTGGAGAAGGTGGTAGAACAGTCCTGCTTGTCCCCCTCCAGGGAGGTGGGGGGAGATCCGTGCAGGTCACTTCTGAGCTGAATCTTTCCCCTCCAGACACTCTGCAAACCAGCAGGAGAAGTTGCTCAGTGCCCAGCAGCTTCTGAACTTGCCTGCTTGTGTGATCAAAATGCTGATGGTGTCTGGAGAGCTGTCTTCTCTCCCTGGTGGAGGCTCCGGCTCTCCCGGTGCCCAGACTGTGCCGTGGGCTGCGGAGGTAAGGCCACATTGCGGCCTCATGCTCCAGCAAGCCCTTTGCTTCAGGGGGTGCTGGGCACACAGCTCGCTCTCGGTGCGGAGGCCTAGCCTCTCTCCTAGCTACTCTCAGAGTAGCTGCAGGGGTGGCCCAGGAAGGGCATAAGCCAGGGGAAGGGACTGATGCAGCTGAGGGGAAGAAGACTGTGAGCCTTGGGCTCACTGGGTGAGGGTTGATCAAAAACTCACTGTACTGTGGTGACTCTTTGTTCCCCAGGGATATTTTCTCCTTTTCTCCAGCTGTCTCTATGATTTCCTGTTAGCAGTGCGATGTCTAGGGGCCTCAAGAGAAGGAGGTGACAACAGAGCAGGGAGACGCCATGTCAGCTGGGGTACAGACAGCGGGAAGCTGCTGCAGTCCTGCCTCTGCTGCCAGTGCCGCCCCATGGATGGAGGGGCCGAACAGCCCATGCTGCAGCAGTCTTGCTGGCTGGGCCACAGCCTGCCTCAAAACGCAGGGTTATGCTGTGCTTATCCCAGAGAATCGGTTTGGGGGTTACATCTCCAGTTCTTATAGTAGCCCTCCAGGCATACCACAGATACACACACGTGTCCCCCTCCAGATTACTCTGGTGCTTGAACTTGAAAGACTGGCCACTTTAGTTCCAGGGCGGGAGGCTCAGTCTGCATGCCTTGGACCTGGATGAGGAGGGGGCATGATGTGTCTGTGTACTGTCTTGCAGCTGAAGCATATGAAGGAGCTGGAACAGGAGAAGGATTTCCTGCTCCAGGGTCTGGAGATGGTAGAACGTGCCCGGGAGTGGTATCACCAGCACATCCAGTTTATGCAGGAACGCCAGAGACTCCTGGGAAAAAACAAAACCAGCACTGTGAGTCTGGAGCTTGTTCTGCGGGTGCCAGTCTGCTTGGGAGGGTCTGGGCTGTCTTGTGGGTTGGGAGAACTCAGCTAGGACTTCTTAGTGTGCTCAGCGTTGGTCTGACTCTGCCCACCCTGACTCCTGGGGATAGAGTCCATCCAGTGCCGAGTGTGTCCAAATCCCTCACCCAGGAACCCTAAAGGGGCAGACAGGTATGCACACAGGTGAGGTTTGCTGGGGAGCTAGGACCAGCCATCCCTTGGCAGGCAAGGGAGGGCCACAGCAGATTAGTGTCTCTCCTGTAAGAGGCATCAGTGGGGCCCCGCTATGGCAGATTTCCCAGACAAAATTGCCCAGTGTGGAGAGTGGGTGTCCCTTCCCCACAGGATGGCATGTTCTTCCTGCTCAGTTCCCAGCCTTGGGACTCTCCCCTTGGACCTTCTCGCAGGCTTCCCAGGGTAGGCATGGGAACTCTCCAAATTCCCACACACGTGGATACGTATGTGCCCTTGCCACGGCTGACTGGGCTCTGCTATTCCCTATTCATCTCCCATTAGGCCACAGGCAGGGTCAGGATTCTCCCCTGAACAGGAGACTTTCGTGTTGATTGTGTCATAACTCCAGATCTGAGCCAGAGATCTCCCCTGTCCCCATCTCACTCTGAATAAAGGGCACATCCCGTTGTCCGCATCAGCTTGATGCTGCTGAGTGTACCAGGCTAGCTGGGGTGTCAGCAGCAGATTGATGCCCAAGCTCTGAGGGACGTGCGCAGAGGGGACTGGAGGCCAGTAAGCCATTGAGTCCTCTCTGCAGGGCAGCCTAATTCCCTGAGAGCTGGCCCCATAATACCTCCCAGCTTCTTCTTCCACATCTCCAGGACTTCCTCCCTGATGGCAGCCAGAACCACCTGGGGCGACTGCTTCCTAAGCTGCAGGAGGTGAACCGCTGCATCAGTGACCTCCTTTCTGCTGCAGGCAAGGTGAGAGCAGTAGATTGGCAGCTTGCTGTTGTCTGTGTGAGCTTGGGGGCCCTCCCTGTCCTCCCTTACACTGCTGGAGGGCTGATGCTGGAGCTGTCAGAGCTTCCCCTGGCTCTGGGGAGAGGGCTTGGCTCTGTTGTCAAGACAAAGGATGGCAGACAGCCAAGACAATAGTGCAGTTGCTCCCACACTGGGCTAGAGGATGCTCAAGACATTTGTGGGGCTAAAGTAAGTCCCTAAAAGGCGTAGGCATTGTTATGTGAATAAGGAAAACATCCTGCTGAGGTACTGAGCCTGTCCTCTTGGAGCTGGACATCTTGGATGCCAGGCCACAAGGGCTCCTGCAGGTGTAGGGCATGCTGGCAGGAATGCTTCCTGTCTAGAAAAGCCTTGCTGGAGGACACCTGCAATGACCCGTGCTAGTTGCACTGGCAGGGTCTTAATCCTGTGCTGGACTTCTTGCCATTCCCAGCCCATCAGTTCCCAGCCTGCTGTAGAAACAGCTGTAATTCACCCCTTCTGGCTTTGGACATGTTGGGGAGGGCCACCAGGAAGACTTAATGCCTTATCTTTTCCCTTCATCCTCTTTTCAGCCCACGAACCCTTCCTCAGCTCTGAACAGGCTGGGCCCTGCAACCGCTGTGGTGTCCCCAGCCTCAGCAGGGTCCCAGCAAACCATCAGTATGCTGAAGGAGCAAAACCGACTTCTCACCAAGGTGAGTGGGGTCTTGTGCCCGGTCGGATGTTGGGTGAGGGCACTGTGGACATGAATGGCGCATCCCTGCTGTAGGAAAAAGACTTTGTGACAAATTCAGCCACAAGAGGGGGCAGATGCTGCAGCTTGGGAGGCGCAGCCTGGATCGCCAGGTCCGTTCAACAGGGCTGGTGGGGAATGATTGCAGGTGCCCTCTGACAGCTCTGCCAGGGCCAGGCTCACTAGGCAGGGGTTCACATCCTAGCACCTGCAGCAAAACCATGCACTCACTGGCTTGCAAACAGCGCTTTCAGAGTGTGTGTGTGTGCGCGTGTGTGTGTGCGTGCATGGGTGGGGGAGTGGCAGCTTGGCCTGGCAGCGAGAACTTGCACTATGCACTGGATGCCCCAGGAAGAAGAGAGCTCTGAGCAGGCGTTTTCCTTCTCTGTCCTGTGCAGGAAGTGACTGACAAGAGTGAACGCATCACCCAGCTGGAGCAGGAGAAATCCGCCCTGATCAAGCAGCTCTTTGAGGCTCGGGCCCTCAATAACCATGAAACAAGCCAGCTGGACTCCACTTTCATCTAGTGTCTATCTCCCAGAGCTCTTGGTGGCCCCACACTTGAGCTCTCCCCTGGGGTTTCATGGGCTGGGACTCTTGCCTGAATCCCATTGCATCCATTGCTCCTGGTGTTGTATCTCAAGGCCTGTGGAGATCCAGAACTGACCATGGTACATCTGCATGAGGAAGCCAGAGGAAAGCACTTCTCTGATCCGACCTGGGGTGTCTCCCCTCTTTGCTGTGCTGCTGGGCTTGGTCAGCTGCACCACTTGCAAGCTGCTCCTTTTCTGCCTCTAAAACTGACTGCACTGACTGTACCCCCTACCCTGTGTCCTCTCATGCTGAGTGCTACCTGCACTGTCTGTGTGAGGTCGGGGTGGGGGCCTCCTGTACCCTTGGCCTGATTTAGGCTGAATTATGGCTGCTCTCTGAAAAAGATGATATCTTTAACACTCCAGTTGGCATCTCCAAGCAAGCCTGGCCACTGAAGGACAGCCTGTCCCTTGCTTATGACTCTGTCAGAGGACAAGATTGAAGATCGGTAATGGGGCAAGTGTAGCCCTTCCCTGCTGCCCAAGTTCTGCCTGCCACTGCAGCCAAGCTGGACTTAGAGCAATACCTGAGCTGGTGCTCCTCCTAGGATAATCTCTCTCTCTGGTTTGGAGTAGTGTTGACATAGTTGTTGTTTACACATCTGCAGGCTTCTGTAGTTAATGAGCCATAGACCCAAATGAGATCCCATGTACCTCTGAACTACTGTTTCAGGCCGTTTGCAGATTCAGGCAGACACTGAATCAGTTTTGTTTGACCTGGCAAATGTTTCCTTGTGACTGCTAGGATTATATTTTTTGTGATTACTGTAAAAGGAGAGGTTATGTCCTACAGCATGAGGACTGCTGACAGAAAGCTGATTTCACAGAGGGGCTTTGGAAGTAGTTCTTATCTAACTGAACGTGGGTGATGGAGAGGAGGCTGATGGGCTCTTTCCTTTGCACATCTCCAAGTGGAGAAATGGCAGCTTTGCCTATCCTGGTGTTGTACCCAGGCTCCCCTGGGTGACATCCTAAGTGTGAGCTGCACCCCTCTCTGGGTCTCTTGGGATGATGGTGGTAGTCTAAACATGTTGCTGTTGGACTGGTGCATCTCAAGATATTTCTTCCTTCCCACCCGGCTCAGTGGCTGGGGCTGGGACTGAATGGTGTCTTCCACTGTGTCTTGGTAGTTTGTATTTATGGTATTTGCATAGGAGGTCCTTGTGAATCCCCATGTAGCACAGACCTGGCCCTTTGCATCCTGGGTATTTCTCTCCAGGGTTGTTTCATGCTCTGACTCTCCTAGCACAATGCCGTGGCACAATGCACTGAGCTGAGCAGAGGGTGCTGGGCCTGCCCTGCTCCAACAGATTCAACTCTGACAGGCTGAGCGCTGTGCAGATCAGCTCCTTTCCCACATCTGGGAAGATGCTGTTACCCGTACAGCACTCTCTGTCCCATCCAGCTCCTCTCTCAGAGTTGATCTTGACCTGCAGCTGACTGCAAAACATGCAGTCCCTGCTCTTCCCTGGTGTCTGCTGCCCCTGCCAGAATGGGCATCAGCAAAGTGCCAGGGAGAGGGAGGAAGAGCCAGGCCAGGATAGGTTGTGTCCCATGGCTGCAGGAATAGGATGTTATTTATCCCCTGGGCATCAGTTCCTCCCATCTCTTCCATGATGGGAGTCCAGTGCCTGTTTTGCCTGAGGCTTAATAAAAGTGACCCTCCTCCTAACCTTTCTTTAAGGATAATAAAGTGGGATGAACTATTTAATTTCTCTGTCCGTCTCTGCCTATCTTCTACTCTCCTGCGAGCCTTGAAGTTCCTGAGAGTCCTGTCCTGAGGGATGGGGGAAGAGAGCTGAGGCTGTACACTCTCAGCATGAGGAGCCCAGTGGGCCCCTGTTGTAGGTCACATTCCCATGTCCTTTCCCTTCCTCTCAGGACTCCTCTGGGACCTGTGCTCCCAGCCTGGAGCCGGGGATCTCCCTGTCTGTTCTTGCTGCTGGCGGATGGGATTGTGAAGCCCCCTGCACCCTCTTTCCAGTGTTTGTACCCGCCTCATCCTGCAGCTAGTAGCTGCATTTGGCTGCTCTTCCAGAAAATGTGCTGGGGGTTCATGCTGCTCAGGTGGTGCTGGGATATTTCACAAATTTTGATGTTATTAGCATTATTTCTTTTCAAGCAAACCACACTGGAGGTGGTGCTCATGGCTGGGGGTAGCTTGCAGCTGCGGTGCTGGTGCCAGGTAGCAGCTCTACTTACACTGGGATCCTGAGGGGACTCTGGCAGGGTCCACCATGGCACAGGTGCTCCTGCCCTGCACCTTGGGTGGCAGCACCCACGCTGGGCAAAGTGAGGCAGGAGGTGACTATTTTTGTCCCTTAGGTGCATGAGAGCTTCTGGCTGGTCTGGGCTCTGGCAGTGAGCTGGGATCCCCCTGCACATTATAGAGACTGACCTGCTCCCCAGGCCCTGGGGGCTGCTGCTTTGGTGCTCAGCACCAACGCAGAGTGCTCTGCCTGCTGCTGGGCGCTGCTGGGGGGGGGGGGGGAACAAATACCAGCGTGCTCCAGAGGACCTCTGTGGCTGCAGGAACTTCCTCCCATTGCTACTGCCCTCCTTTTCTCAGTACAGAAGGAGCAGGGCTGTCCAGGGCGCCTGTGCCAAGCCTCCAGGGCTTGGGATAGGGATCTTTGCAGTGGTTGCTTTCAAGTGGCAGCGACAAATCCCAGACAGGGCGAGGAGGGGGGTGATAATTGCCCGCAGTTACTCTGTTTCACGCCTCTCCTTTGATGTGAGGTCTGTGAGATCTCTTAAAGGAAAGAGAGGTTCATTGTCCCTGCTCAATGCCCCTCTGTACAGGGAGCCATGAGCAGCTCTGCCACTGCCCTTGTGCTGGGCCTGCTTCTGGTGGAGGGGAACAGCCTGTCCACAGCCCAGGGCCTCACTGGCCTCCAGCCCGCTTCCCTGTGAGGCTACTGCTGCCTAAATGCTCCTGGCAGTGAGCTTGCTCTCCCTGCCAGCGATCAGGGTTGCCCTGCAGGGAAGCAGAGCTGGGAGCTTCAGGTCAAGGCTTTGCCATCTCTGACCATGCAGCAGCACGCTCTGGCCATGTTGCTCCTGGCTCCCTGATGAGTCTGGTCCATGCCTAATCCTCTCCTGCATGCCAGGGTCCATGTCCTTTTCTCTTCCATTAACTGTATTCAGTGGTTTCTTTGTAGTTTAGCAGTACAATTGCTGGGCTAGGAGCCACGAGACCTGGGTTTTATCCTTAGGTCTGTAAGCAATTCACGGGGCGAAGTGGATATCTTCCCTTCTGTTTGGGTTATGCTCCCTTTACAGCCCCACTGTGTTTGCGCAGATCTAGTGGAAGCATGTCCAGGGGCTCTGATCGCATCTGAAAATCACTGCAGGTTCTTCAGTACAGACTGTGAATCATCCAGAGCAGGTCCCAGCTCTGGAGCTGCTGAACCACCTAAATTCAGCCCCTTTATGCTTGAGGTTGTGAAGATCAAGGTGCGACAGGTAGTCAGCACTCAAGTCGCAGCGTGTTTGTCACAGGCCGCAGAGAGCTGGCTGCACAGTGTTGCCTGCCCCGGGGTGAAACCGCCTCATCTCTACGCTGGAGCCTGGTGATGAGATGCTGTTGTTGGGAGAAGGGTATCTGCAGAAGGGTCCTCTTGGCCTTTACCCGGGCTGCAACCGGGGTTAAGGGGAAATGTGGCTGGCCCCTGAGCTTCCTCAGGGGTCTGGGATCTCATCCTCTTTCTCTCTCAGTGATGTGGTTTGGGAAGGATCCAGTCACTCAGGTCTATTTGTAGTTTCTTCTTCTGCCCGCTTCCATGCCCTTCTCACGCTCTCGAAGACTGGGCTGGGTGCCCAGCTAACCCCCCTTGGAGGAGGGCCACCCTCCCAGCAGAGCAGTTATTTCAAAGGCCAGCAGGAACAGCCTCGTTGCAGGCCCCCAGCCTGCACATTTTGTGCTTTTTTTCCCCTGACAAACAGCTGTTCTTTGCCCAACGACCTCCCTTGCCGCCCTGGGCAGTTCACAGCAGCACAGCGGCTCCCGCGCTCGGAGCACGCTGTTGCACTGCCCACGCTTTGCGCCTGCTCTCCTGCTCTAGTCCATGCCCCGGCTAAAGCGAATCGGGCGATCAGGAGAAGCCCCCAGTTCCCAGGGCAGAGAGTTGGTCCCCCGCACTGACCCATGTCCCCAGGAACGGGTGCCAGGCTGTGCAACGAGTGCCTGGCTGCCGCTGTCTGCACACTTGCTCCTCTCTCTTGAGTAGCTAAAGAGCTTCTTGGCGGCTGGTGTTTCTCCAGCTGGACAGACCTGTGAACTGGCATGCGGTCACTTCTCACTCATCTCCTCGGTCTCTCATTGTAAGGTGTTTTCTCCATCATCTCTGTGCCTTGTTACCACTGCACGCTCCAGCCCTGCTTGACTCTCAGGCTCCAGCTGGCCAGGGCTTTCCTGCTTTCAGCAGATGTAAAACTGCCTCCCCTCAGCTGCATTAACAGTGCTGTGCCATGTGTGCTCATTGCTCCTCTTACCTGATTGCTGATTGTCTGCATGGGATGGTTTCATATTTTCCTGCTGCTTGAGGCTCAGCAGAACAAAGTTCTGGAGGCTCTAAGGCTGTGAGGGACTGGTTCTCCCTCACTTCTGCTGCTGTAAATCAGAGGCATCAGGGATATAGCGATGGAGGAAGGCTCGCTCCTGCTCTGTGGGCGAGCCAGCGCCTTTGCTGCCCCATCCTAGCTCATTCCCACATCAGGCAGCCCATGGGCCCTGCCGCAGCAGTGCCAGGTGCTCCCATGGTGCTCATTGCTGGGGCATCAAGCACTAGCGACAACTGTCTTGGACTCAGCTCCAAGCCCTTCCAGCTCCCTAGAGGGTCTGATGGATCCTGCTGGGGCTGCGAACCCCAGCCTGACCCATGTGCTCACCACTGCCTTGCAACAGAGCCTTTTCCAGGGTACAGTTTATTGAAGCCAGATGCTCCCTTCCCAGAGAAACCTGGAGTGATGGGAGGAGGAGAGGGTGGGGTTTCCGAAATTCCTGATTTGCTCTGCAGCTGCATGCCGTGGGGACCGTGACTTTATTTTCCCCATTACATAAAGATGCAGCTGCATCTGGCAGATGTCCACATCATTTTTCTCCCTTTGTGAGGAGCAGCTGTCAAGAATCAGACCAGGCCTGACTGGTCCTTTGGAAGGTGCAGGCGGAGCAGGGATAGGGCTCCTCAGGAAACATGCCCAACAGAGCAGGGCCCTGGGTTGACAGTATGTGGCCCATGGGTCCCTCTGGGCCCAAAGGGTCTCCTTGCAAGACCTCCCTGCTGCAGCAGTTTGGATGCTGCCCTGCAGGAGTAGCACCCAGACCCCTGGGTGTCTGGGCCAAGGCTTCCCCTACAAGCACAGCGAGCCTGACACAGAGCAACGGGATGAATCCTCCGCACCAGCTGTGCTTGCTGGTGACCATGGATGGTGGTGTGGTGGAGGTGCACCCCTCCTTCTGTTGCGCCATCGTGACAGCTCTGATCGCCCTTCCTAAGAGAGGGGCTCCCTTTGGTGCACTGAGCAGTGCCGTGCTCACAAGCATGCAAGTAACGATGGGGGGGAAATGGGTGCGTTAGCAGCGAGCGAGCCTGGCCAAAGGAGAGGCTGTAGCCACCTCCCAGACAGAGGTCAAAACCCACCTTCTTGGTGACACCATTTAACTGCTCTGCCTCGGTTTCCCCAGCTGTAAAAAAGGGCTGGGCATGCTGACCCAGCTGCCTCGCTGTGGCGGGGAAGCCTGGGCTCCTCCACGCCTGGATAATTTGAACAACTGAGTGTTTTTTCCTTCATTTATTTACCGAACTGTTGCTCTCCTGCTGACCTTGAAAAGCCCAGCTCTGCCAGGCTGCTGGTAGGATGCACCGGAGCAGACCTTGCTTGTGGCAACCAGCAGCTTTGGAAGCAGCACAGCAATTTCTCGGGTGTTTCCACAGCCCATGTGGAGCTCCATCCCACACGCCTGGAGACCAGGCAGCGAGGACACGTGGGCCAGAGCCTGGAGCAGCGAGTCCCTGCTGCCCTGCGGCTGCCCGCGGAGCATGTGCCCCGGTTTGCAAAGGACTCGAGCCGGCTCTTTCGGTGGCCTGCAGGGTGGTGCCGGGGCCTGGACCATGTCAGCGGGACCATGTGCTGCTGGCAACCTCCACCCGGCTCCCCGACAGCCTTCGAAATGGGGAAACAAGCTGAAATGAGTGCTGGGTTCCCAATGCAAGGGTTTGGGGCACAAAGCTATGCTCCGTTGGGGAAGGGCGGCGATTTTGCTCCATGGCCTGCGGATCCCCCCAGCCCAGTAGGAGCCGTGGTGCTTTGTGGAGCTGGTGACCCTGTTTTGAGGCAGGAGGTGGAAGTGTGGAGTCCTCAGCAGCTTCCTTGCTGCTCCTTGTGCGCTGGGTGAACACCAAAGCCACAGTGATGGTGGGGTAGGTCCATCTTGGTGTTCGTGGATGAAGCTCCTTTGGGGCAGAGCTCGGACACGGTGGCTAAGGCCTGATGCACCAGAAAGAGCCCAGACCCAGCTCGCTGGAGCTGTCTCACTGTCCTTGTACCCTGCTTACCCTCCCTTTGCTGCCCCTCATGCCCGCTGGCCCTGTTCTCCCTGCCGTGAGGATCCAGCAGCCCTTACCTGGGTGAGACTTCCACCGCCTTGGGGACGAAGCAGCCCGTGTCCCTCAGCCCAGCCTCCAGCTGGCTCCTTAGCAGCGGGGATGGAGCTGCTGCCCGGCACCAGATGCCATCTGGGTCCTGCCAAACCCTGTGTGGGAGCTGCACATCGTCTTGCATTGTGAAAACTCACTTGTCATGACACACTGGGGGAGAAGTGCCCCAAATCCCTCGCTGGGCCAAGGCTTTGCGTGCATCGCGCCTGGGCGAGCACCGACGAGCTGCAGCGGGAGCGCGGGAGCAGCAGCAGAGCAGCGAGGGCTGGCTGTGGCACGGCCCCGGGGGAGATTTGGGGGATCCTCGGCAAGGCAGCAGGAGAGCCCATCTCTCCCGGCACCCCGGCTTTGTGCACCGATGTGACGCGCTCTTGAATGCACTTGGGGGACTGACTGCTCCGCTCTCTGGACCAGCGCATGCTCCTCGTGTCCACAATCCTGCAAAGGGTGCAGGGGAAAAAACCTCTGTTCCTGCCCTGCCTTTCCAGCCAGAGCGGGTGGAAGAAAGTCCAAGGGCTCACTGGCCCCTCCTGTTACTGCGTCACCCTGTCACGGGGATAATCAAGGTGATTTTAGCGAATGAAGCTGGAGCTTGGGCAGCACCTTTGGGCGCTGGAGCTCTGCCTGCGCCTGGGTGCACTCAGCAGGGACGCTGCCTGGGCAGCTCGAGGCCTGAGGGAGTGGTGTCACAGGTGAGGTGAGTTTGCTGGATCTCAGCCTGGAGCAGCACAAGTGCTCTCCCCAGGCACCATGAAACCACTGCTCCGTGGCTCTGGTCCAGCACGGCAGACGCCTGAGCTACGCGGCAACGTCACAAGTGAGAAACCTGGGCGATTCCGCGACGGACGAGACCAAATGAAACTGTAATCCAGTCACTCCCTTGCTAAGCATGTGCGGTAATCGGGCGGGATGACTTTCACCCCCATGCTGTTACGCATACCTCCGTGGTACAATTGTTTGTATTTACCGCTCTGGATCCTCTGGGAGTGCTGCTGATAAGGGAAATGCAGAAGAGAAGCACAGGAGAAGTCCTTTTACAAGGACATGACTCACGCAACGGGGCAGGGCTGAGCACACCCTGGCAGTGCGGGATGCCCGGAGGGTTTTACCCCAAAGCACAGTGCGGGGGAGAGCAGTGGGGGAGACCATCGCTGTGGGGCAGCCGGATATGAAGGCTTCATTTGCCCATCCATGGTGTGAAAACCCCAAGTAAGGATGTGGGGCTGGAGCTGCAGCAGGGGGAGGCTTCAACTTCCACCGCGTTCCCGGGAGATGCTGGGGCTGCCTCTTAATTTTGCAGCAAAACGGCAGCTGCGGTGGACCCCAAGCCGGCACTGAGCTGCGTGGGCAGGGGACACCCGGCTGCCGCACTGCCGCAGCGAGGAGCTGGGCTGGGGGCGCTCAGGCCCCCCCTCCATGCCGCCCCACGGCACGCTTGTTGCATTGGTGTCATGAGTTGCATGCAGCCTGGGCAGGCTGGTCCGGGTGGCAGAGAGCTGGGGACATGTGGGCGGCAGCATGGATGAGAAGGACGGGCTGTATCAATGATGGGGACATGCCAGCATGCCAGATGCAACGGGGAGCGCGGAGGGACGTGCCGCCGCTGCCTCGGCTTGGGCAGCGGGAGGACGCGGCCGGGTTGTGCAGCCCTGCCTCTCCCCAGGACCTCCTGGGAGGCAGATGGGAGCCAAATGATACCCAAACCCAGGGACTCCGGGCGATGGGTGGCCACCAGGTGAAGCAATCCGGGCTCCGTGGCCAGATACCCCCCCTAATATCCCTCTGCTGAACCCTCGCAGGGATTAAAAACCTGCCAACAACCAATTCATTGTCACCAGCAAGGAGGAAGCTGGGGGACACCCAAGGGCTGGTGTCCCTGGTCCTCGGAGTCACGGAGTGATCCTGCCTGGCCCTGGGGACACACGTGTCTCGATGCTGATGAGCCCCATGGGGTGAGTGAAATCAAGGGGAAAAGAGGAGGATGACCGAAGAAGCCCCTTGGCGGCTGCTTGGGGTGATGGGCCGGATCCCCCCTGCCATCCGCCCCGTCCGCACGCGGTGCATTTGGGGCAGCTGGAGGGCCCGGCAGAGAGAAAGCGGTACCTCTTGGCAGAAGAGCTCACTCGTTTTACCACAGCTTGGGGTGCTATTGGCTCTTTTGATGCCATCATCAAGCCATGAAATTTCTTTTTGAGAATAACCGCTCTGTTGTGGTCAAACTGGAAAAGGGATGAACTTTTTCTTTTTCGTGTTGACTTAAGAAACAAAGACATCGCCTCGGCCCCCAAGGTTTTGTTTAGCCCCAAATGAAAATGCTTTGTGTTGTTTTGAATTCATTTCTGGCTTTTTAAATGCACTCCCCCCCCCCCCCCCCCCCCCCGCATTTCAGGCCACTTCAAATGAAAATGCCATTTCTAACTGACATGTGGAGAAATGGCCCTATTCCAGCACTTCTGGAAGGAGCTCTTCCATGCAGGAAACGCTGACTTTTGGGGGATGCTTCCAAAATCGTCATTAGATCTTAAAATCTGCCAAACCCTCCCTTAGTACTGGGGCTTAAACACTTTGCTGGTGAGACCTGGTGCCACAGGCGGTTGGGATGCTCCTCTCCACTGGTCCCATCTTACCTGCTATTCCTGAAAGAGGCGCCAGCTCGCACACCGCCGCGTGAGGCCAGGCCCCGGAGCTGCTCCTGGGTTTCAGCTTGGCAAGGACCCTGGTCTCCAGTTTTCCTGGTCCCCAGCAAGGGACATGCCAGCTCCCCTGCTCCATACCAGCTCGCATGGAGAAGGACAGTGCCAGCTTGGAGATACCTCAGCTGCTTTAGGCATTGAGCTAATAATATAAAGATCTAATGATTTAAGCACTAAATATTTAATCTCAATGTTTAGCAAGAGAATAATCTGGGCTTGGGAGAGACATTTCAATGCTGATGCTCCTGCATAGATGGAAACGCCTGCCAGGTTGTGGCCACGTGGCTGGTTGGATCCACTGGCAGGAGAAGGTGGCCTTTGCTCCGCGTCGGCCAGCGGGCTCATCCTGCAGAGGCCAACGGGTGCAATGGCTGGGAAACTCCCTCCGTGAAGCCAAGGCAAAAGTTCAACTCTGGCGTCCCTGCAGCACTGAGGAGGACATCTGCCTCCACGGAGGCATGGGGGCCCTGCTGCTGAGACGGCCGGAGGCTTGCCACTGATTTTGGCCAGGCCGTGCCGTTGGCCAGCCAGGCTCAAGCGAAGGGACAACTTCTTTCCCTTTCAGCTTGCCCTGGCTGGCACCCCCAGGTCACTCACCTGGGATTGTCTGGGCTCATTTTTGCTTCTATGTCCAAAATCCTAAGGGGATTTTCCAGCCAAGCCATTTTTAACATTTTCCTCTGATGAGTAGGCTGTTGCACTGTCGCCAGCTCTCAGAAAGTCATAAATCTCCCCGGGCCTTCTAAAACCATTAAATTAGCACCAAAAAAAAAAAAAAAAAAAAAGAGGAGGGAGAGAAGAAAAAAACGAAAAGCCGTTTCTGTAAACAATGCACTTAGGAGAGGACTTTTATTTCCCTGCAGGGCCTTAAAGCCTTTATCAGTCCCATCTTCCAGCTTTCTTCTGCATCCGGTGGGGCTGGAAATGTAACACACTTTAACAGAAGCCCAGGCTTAGGTAACCAAAGGAGCCAGTAAAACGCAAAATATTGTGCAAAACTTTCTTCAGCTGAGAAGATGGGCCAGGCCACCGGGTGGTTACAGCTGCCAGGTTGGGAGTAGCTCTCCGGGTGGTATCTGACACCGATGGAAATGACCTCAACAGGTTTGTGCTACCTGCTGGAGCATGGCTAGCTCTGGTCTGCCAGCAGGCTCTCCAGCTGGATTCACCTTGTGTCCCCCTAACCGGTGTGACTGTGTCGTTGGCCTTGGGCCATGGGCTCTTCTCCACACTTGCAGAGGTCTGAGCTTACCCACCACGCTGCCCTGGTGTCACTGATCTGCCCCTAGACCCCGGCCTCTCAGCTCTATCAGTTTTGTAGGAATTCCCATCATTTTTCCAGTGCAGTGAGTTGCTTTTCCCTGTTTAATTTCCACTGGGATCTGGGTGATTTGCTCCCTTGGTTACACGTGGCAGGCTCCGTGGTGTGGGTCTGTAGGACAGGACCTGCAGTTCCTGCAGGTTCCCTGCCAGGGTCTCTAACCCCTCGAAGCCCGTGCTCCTGTGCCGGTCCCATCCCATGCACCCAGGCACCTGCACAGCCATGTGGGTGCACTCCAGGCCCACGCTCACACTGTGCCGAGCTGTCTTCCCGGTGCTGCACACCGTGACCACGCTCACGCCGTGCCGGGTTCTCCTCCTGCCCCCGCACACCATGTCCCCTCACTTCCACTGCTCATTTGCTGGCTCTCTGGCAATGGAAAGAGGAAAGAGCCTGCTTTGTGCAATAAACTGCCGGGGTTTTGCAATCCTCCTCCCGCCCCCAGCCCCACACACGCACTCCCACGTCGGATGTGTCAAGTCACCCTTCCCACCCTGGCTGGGTGAGCGCGTTTGTGCACGGTGAGCTGGGACGAATCCTCCTGGCCGCGAGGCTGTGAGGTGCCACCTCGTCCTGCAGGAGCCTGGGAAAATAAGGCCGGGTATAAAATTAGCTGGAGCTTTTACCGACCGGATTTTATTTTTAAATACAGTGGAAAATACATCACTGAACAGAAAAACAAAGAGATCTGGGCCTACCAACACAGCCTGTTGCACTGAAGGGGCATGCCTGGATCCCAACAGCGAGCATCCCGCTCATTCCTCAAGGCAGGGAGCTGTGTGCCGGGGCTGGGAGCGCACGGAGCAGCCAAGGCACCTCCTTGGGGCAGCCCACCAGCTAATCCCCTGCAGAGTCCCAGCTGGGCTTCCCCGGCAATACCCTAAAAGCAGGCCTGACCTTTTAACCCTGAGGTACCCTGGATGTACCAAGGAGGCCAATGGGGTGTATGAGGGCAGGAAATGCTCGCGTGGGTCTTTCCTCCTCATATATTGCAATGAGCTCTTGCAGGCAGCTGTATTCAACGTCCGCAGGTGTGGCTGCATGCATGTGCCAGAACACGCTACTGTGAGCTTCTTGTAAACAGCAATCCCTCCTCTTCCAGCCAGTCCCCAAAGCTGGTGCTCAGGTTTCGTGCTGGTGAACACCTGTGGATGGGCTTGAGCTCCTGCCAGCGCCGCACGCAGGGGCAGGCTTTGCCCCTGGAGCGATGTGTATGGTGGTCCAGGTCCACGCAGAGAGTAAGCAGCTGTATGGGGACAGTGGGACATGGCTGCTGTGTTCTCTCTCCAAGCTCCAACCCTGCATCAGGCTGGAAGGATGCTTCAGCCCACGGGCTGCACTCAACAGGGAAGTGGGACTGGATGTGCCCTGGGGGTGACCAGTGACACCATGACTTCCCTGCTCTCCTGCCCTGCTGTGGGAAGGGGGCAAATGAAATCACTGCCCACAGCTAAGGAAATGACTTGCCTGGAGGTGGTGGAAGAGAAGTGGGCAGTGAGGTGGCATTTGGAGACACACGCAGTGAAGGGGGATCTCCCTGTGGGATGTTCCGCAGTCCTGTCCCCAGGCAGTGCCCTGTCTGCAGGCATTGTCATGACCACAGGATCACTGGCTAATTCAGGCTGGAAGGGATCTCCGTGAGGAATGCCTGAGCGGGCTGAGACCCTCCACCCGGAGAAGACAGAACTGAGGGGCTCTGTATACTCAGGACAGTTCTGCAAAGGCTCAAGAGAGACTGAGTCAACGTCTTGTCCAGCAGAACAGGGGGCATCAGATGAAGTGCGTGGAAGCGAGGTCCAAAACAACCTAAAGAAGGCAGTTCTTCATGCCAGGGTAGCAGATGCTGCTTGTTGAAGGATGCAGCCGAGGCGAAAGGTTTACGTGAGTCTAAAGGGAGAATGGATAAGCCCACAGAAGAGGAATATGCTGAAGGCTGTAAATACAGAGAAATCGTGGCAGACCCAGGAAATCCCCCAAGCTGAAAATAGCTGGAGACTGGAAGAATGCTCAAGGGAGGTGTCACAGATGCTCACCGTGATCTTATTCATGTCTCAACATTCGGTACTCGACACTGGGCCGACAGGGCCTTGCTGTGCAAGGCCGCTGTGCTGCCAGAGGGCAGGAGGGAGATGAGCCTGGGGACACCCTGGCTGTGTCACCTGGCAGCTGCCCCCAAGATGGCTCAGCCGGAGCAGTGCCTGTCTGCTGTGAACACAGCCTGCCCGGACTCTGGCTGGGCCCTGAAATGCTTAGGTTTTAAACCACTGAAACCTGTAGCCAAAAAGATCTTTCTTGAATGCATAAACCCACTTTCAAGAGTCTAAGCGAGTGCCTGGTTTCCAGGTGAGCTCCTCACCATGAGCTTCCCAGTGATTCGCAGAGAACTCCAGTTATTCCAGATGCTGGAAAAGTGGCTGCCTGCACAGCCCACAGGGTTGAAACCACTGCTTGTGCCATCCAGTCTCTCCTCTCTGGTTTGCCCGTCACCCATACAGATGTGATGATCCTCGCAGAAGGACTGGAGGAGGCCGAGTTACACCTGGAGAATGGGACGGAGCTCAACCCCTCTCTTCCAGTCCAATGTGCCCTTGGCTGGCGCTGGCCAGGGTGTGAGAGTAGCCACCCGGCAACTGTGTTTTGCCACTGTTTGTGGAAGTGCTGCTGCGGTTAGGCACCCACATAAGCCACAGGAGAACCGAAAGTGCAGATCCCTGTCCCCCTGCTCACCCTCCCCCCAGTCTCAGGCGCCAGCTGACCACAAGTAACTGACAGCACCCCGTGCTGACCAGGAGGCACTGGGCGTTACTGGTTGCAACTGGTGAGGCCAGAAACGAGTATGAGATCAGCAAAGAGGGATATATTTCCCCCCAAATGGCATGAGGTCAGCAAAAAGCTATCTTTCCCCCAACAGGGCATGAGATCAGCAAAAAAGTTACATCTCCACACCATGTGTATGACCAGGAGTCAAACTCCGTGCTCATAAATAGTGCTGCAGGCTAGAGTCCATAGTGCTCTCCTGCACGGCAGCGGGAATCTCCCCTGGAGCCGGGACGCCTCTCAAGGCTGCTCTCCGGGCGTTAAGAGAACCTCTGACAAGAAACTGTTGGATTGGTAAGAAACCGAGACTCGGGCAATAACAAATGTGCAGTAAGGTTTGCTTGCTCTGACTGCACTGTGTAGCCATCTTCAATAAATATGTCTGCAATAAACCCAGAGATAACAATACCATAACACCCCTCCCCTCCCCGGTGACAGCCACCTTCAGAAAAGGGCACATTTAGGATGTAGGAAAGGGAAGCTGAATCATTTAGCAAGGCAGCAATAAACCTTTGCACACGACTAGGTGGGGGCAGAACGAGATGACACCCAGGCAGGCTCTGGGGAACGGTTAGTCCCCAAACCAGGCCTCTGAGAGGAGGCCGAGCAGATTCCTACCCAGCGAGCTGCAGACGTGAGCAGGATGCACGCGTGGTGCCTCATGTGTGCAGAGCCGTGTGCTCATCCGACAGCAGTGCTAACTGCAGATGTGAGACTCACGGGCCCATGTCAAACACCCATGTGTGTGCGAGGTAGCTGCGCTGCTTGGCAGTCAGGGACCTTCCCCTATGCTGGCTGTGGCTGGACTACCTGCCCTAAGGTACCGGGATTGTGGAGGGGGAGAAAGAGGGCTAATGCTTTGGCGTGGAGCGTGAAGTCCCCAACAGCAGACAGGAGGACCACGCTGGATCTGAAGGTGGGATGCACAGGGGATGGGATGCATGTAGTCCCTCATTCTCACCAGCCTCTGCCCAGCTCCTGTTTAGCTCCCATTGCATGCACTAGGCAGGGATCATTTCTAGACTGAAAGCAGCTTCCCTTAAACCTGGGCCATTTTCTGCTCTCCTGAGGACTACCCTGTTGCAGCAGATCTTCCAACGTTGCGCTCTCCAGCAGGTATGATTTTCTCCTTTGGACACCCAGGCTCTCTGGCTCCTCTATCCATGCACACCTCTGTCCCTGGCTGATCCCTCACCCAATCTCACCCATCACCCAAGTCCATCCAGGTCCTTCTTCCTTGGACACCCAGCACCATCACATGTATTTCAGAAGCTGTGCATCTCCAGCCTTGCCTCTGAAAGGAGATGAACAAAGACTGGCTTGCTGCTGAATTTGTCTCTGGCAAGCCTTCCACCATCCCTAGGACACCCCCAATTTTGCACCCATACAAAATGCTATTTTCTCATTTATGGGAATCTTCAGCACTGCTCAAGGACTTCAGGCTGAAAAAAAACATTCCAGCACACCATGATTTTACCTGCTTCACAGCTGGTGCCTGGTGTCTCTGAGGCAGCTCCCACCAGTAGCAGGTGAAGTACCGATTGCTTTTCTGCCCCACAGCAAGAAAGAAGAATGCCGTAGAAAAGCAGAATCCAGTGAAAGCTGGGGAAAATTGGACTCAGTAGTTTTATCCAAGTCAGCTGCTGAAACCTAAGAACCAGGAGTGAATTTGAAGGTTGGACGAGCATCTGCTCCATAGCCTGCGCTGGCACAGCCCCCACCCCGCAGGCAGGGAGGAACACCTGGACGTCGCATCCCAGCCAGTAATGCCTTGCCAGGTTGCCATAAATGACCTGGGTGAGTTGTTCTTTTCCTTTTGTCCCAATTACAAAGCATGAACATATCTAAAAAGGGTAGGGCGGTCTCAGGCAATGGCACTGAATGAAGCATTAGCAAACTCAAAATTGTACAGATGGAGGCTGGAGCAGAGACACTCAGAGATCATCTC
Organism: Dromaius novaehollandiae; assembly: GCF_036370855.1. Classification (NCBI taxonomy): domain Eukaryota; kingdom Metazoa; phylum Chordata; class Aves; order Casuariiformes; family Dromaiidae; genus Dromaius; species Dromaius novaehollandiae. The sequence goes on from NC_088117.1 coordinate 1,469,316, forward strand.
AGGGCACAGCTATTCTCCATCTCCTTTCCTCTGCCAGTGACTCCATCACTTCTGCAACATGCTTCAGTGTAAAAGTCATATTTTTAACAGGTGCCAGCCCAGATGTGGGCTCTGCTTGCTCTTCTATCCTGCAGCAGGTAGAATCTGTTGAGGGACTTTGTTTCTTCAAAATGTTTTGCAAAAGTTAGTGAAGGAGGAATTCTGGATCTCTTCCAGAGAGCTATGCACAGGCATTCGCAGGCAAATAGCCACAGCAGCCCAGGTTGCTTGCTATCCACACCATGTTGTGGAGACGTGGGGAGGGGACCCTGAGCGGTCCCTAACCTGCCTCATGCAGAAGCAACTGGCTTTGTTATAACTTTTAAAGTGAGAGGTTTGCATGAAGCCAACCGACTTTCCTGGAGTATCTTAGGGAAAGCCTTCAGAGATCTCTCTGTTTTGGGGCAGGAACAGGTAACCTGAACCACCAGAGTTCATTTGAGGTTATCTATCCACAGCTGGAGAAGTCCCTGTGCCACAGAGTGTTTTCAGATGTGTCAGCTGCTTCTATGCTTTGTAACGTGCGGACTAAAAGGAAATAAATGAGACTCTCAAGAGCTTTTTGAGAGTATCACGGCACATGATTTCCTCAAACTGCAGCTGCTGGTGTCCTATGATCAGGTCAGAAGCTCCAGATCTCACTGAAACAAGAATAAAGATCTAGTCTTTGCAGTTACATCCAAAAACTAAAAACCATAACAATGAAAATCTTTGCAGCTCATTAACTTTTTCTTTAAGGAAAAAAATCATAATTTTCAGGCATTTGACTCACATTTTTGAGTCCTGGGATGGACAGTTCTGAGTCATCTGAGAAATAACCTGTGGAGAGACTGGGGCAGAGCAGCTGCAGCCCAGTGAACTGGTAACTTCACCAGGAATTTAGGAGAATCCATAAGAAAGACCACAGGGTGGGCAACCAAGGGTGAAACAGGTAGCTTAAACATGGAAACAAATGGCAGTCAGATAAATCAATTGATTAAAGCTGATGGATTCCCTGGTCTGGGTGTGGATCAGTTAGACAACCTTATCTCAGTAATAGGCTGGGTCTTGCTGTGGGCTTGGGCACTCAGGGGACCCAGCAGAGGGGACGGGTTGGACTGTGAGGTGCTGAAGCGCTCCCCCAGCTCTCCTGCCCCACAGACCCAGCACAATGAGCGGCTCCAGGAGAGAAAATCCCCGGTTGTGGTTGACCAAAGTGGGAGCTGGGGGAGTTTCTACCTAGTGCCCAGATGTCCACAGTTTTGGGGTGAACTCCTGCTGCGCCTGGGCCACGAGGGGCAGGCAGGTTTGGCTCAATGAAGGTACATGCTGCAGCACCGTGGACTGGTTTTATCCTGCTCCGTGGAGATGTCTCCAAAGGATGGGAGCAGCCTCCCGGGGCTCCTCCAGAGCCAAGCAAGTGACCTGTGTGGTTCCCTGATACTGGGAAAAGATGCGCTGCCAGGATCTGGATCAGCACGGATGGCTTCAAGTCGCCTTCTGCCCCCTCTGCTCCTCCCAGTAAGCTGGCCAAGGCTAGGTGATAGATGCTTGAGGGGCAGTGAGAATCTGACTGCTCACACACCAGTTTGCTGGGAGGATGATGGGAAAATGCCATTTGGACTAAGGGTGGGAAGACAAAGCATGTCCTGCTCAGCTGGAGCTGGATCAGGCCCCGGTGCTATAGATCCAACAAAGGAAACTGCACTCAAGGGCTTTCTTCTGCTTTGGGATGTGGGAAGGGCTGGAAATGTGCCTATTGATCCCCGGGGCAGTGTCCCTTTAAATAGAGACAATAGCCATCTATCAAAAAGAAACTCTGTTGTTAGGGTGAGAAACCACAATACTGAGGTCAGAGTGCTGAGATAGATGCTGGTTTATGTATCACATCATACACTTAAATTTAGCTATTGTGAAACTGCACAGCAGGGCCAAGAAGGGGCTGCTTCTTGCCCGTGTGGACCTCCTGGCCAACTGGCGTGTGGTTCTGCTCTTTCTTTGAGCCCCACATGCTGGTCTGTGCCCAGCATCCAGCTACGTGAGCTGGCCAGGTGCTGTTTTCCCTGCTTGTGTTGGAAAAGGGTGGAAAAAGGGGATGCTGCAGCTGGGAACCCAGACGAGATTCCCCACCAGTAAGGAGCTTTCCCCAGAAGGACTCCCTGGCTGTGGCATGGGGAGGAAATGGGATGCCGTGGGACAGCTCTGCTGGCTCTCCCCAACCTCTTGAGGAAGTCACCAGGAAGCCCCAGGCTGCATTTTAAATCCAATTTCTATTTAAGTGCTGCCAAAGAAGAGGAGAGACCCCTCCTTTCCCTTGGATTGCATTCTCAGTGACAGAGCTTGGATTAACCAAGTGCAGTTTGATGCCAAAGATTTGAATGGCCCCTGGGATAGGACTGCTTTCCAACCATAGTGCTGTGCGCTAGGATCCAGAGACATGAATACGCATCTGGCAAGCAGGAACTCTCCAAGGGACGCTGTGGGTCTGCAAAACTGACTACACACATTAGAGGGACACAAAATGATCTTGCTAGGAGCAGCTCAAAGCGGGATCGGGCGGGACTGACACTTTCCTGCAGCTTTTCTTTGAGCTAAGTAAAGAGGTTCTGGAGCAGCATGATGTTGCTGGGCCTGGAGCATGTTGCCCAAATAGCTGCAGGATCATGATGGGAAAGTGGCTAAGGTGCTAACAGAGGTGCTCCTGCCTCCTGACCCTGGCTACTGTGATGCCCTGGGAGGACAACGAACGCACGAGGCCCTCCTGGTGTTCAAATCCAATTTGAGTAAAATGTTGATTTGATCCCTAAACACTTCTAAGGACTTGAGGGAATTCTGGAACAGAAAGTTTCTCTTCTGTGGGCAACAGCAATGATAAAAGACCAAATTCACTGCATGGGTGAGCTGATGGAGAGGGGCTAACACAAACCATGCCTCTCCAGGTTAGTCAGAGTCTCCTTGCAGGTCAATGCAAAGGCTATGAATGGAGAAATAATCCATTTAGACTTCCAAGGGCAAAATCCCTCATGGAATTGGGTTAAATGTAGATAATTGTGGGATTAAAGCCCACTTTAGGTCAGAAACTGCTGTGGGGATGAGGGAAGAGTGGGCTGCCGGGTTCCCTCCCACCCCATGCAGAGAAGGCACTTCTGTGGGCACTGACCCCCTGCCACCATGAGCACTTCTGCAGGTCCTGCCTTCCCAGGTGCTGCTCGGGGAGGAGGTGCTTGTAACGGTCCTGCAGAGCTGCCCCTTGAAAGTCCCATCCTCAGTTGAAGCTCCTCTGATGCTCTGGCCCTGGATTGCTCCTTCTTGCTCGGGCCAGCACTAAGGAAGCTGCCCGGCTGGGGAGCTAGGGAAAGCCTGGGTATATCTGGCCCTCCAGGGAGCTTGTCCTTGCTATGGCTCTGTGTGCAGTGGACGGACACAGCACTGTGCCATAAGCCACGTGGTGTGCTGCTCCAGTGAGCCTTGCTGCCCCCAAAACTAGATAGTGCTAGATAGCTCAGCTTCTGCACCGTGTGACGGCTCACTGTTGCTGGCAACAACATAAGCGTGGGGCTTGGGCTCTTGGTGATGAGCAGAGACGTTCAAAATGTGGTTTTCTCACTTGTGACTGCAGGCCCTGGGTAGGATAGGTCGGTTTTAAGAAAAATAGGTAACAGCGGCCTGCTTTATTACAAAAAAAAAAAAAAAAAAAAAAAAAAAAAAGTGATTTCCATCTCCATCTTGCCAGCCTTAACCCACACTGCAAGGGAAGAGCTCTGTACTGCAGCCACCCCATCCCTCGGACAATGTTGAGGACAGAGAGCAGCTATTATTTCCTTGCTAACGCAATGTACGAGGCTGCAACTGTGAGCCAGTGGCACTTGCTTGCTCCCTGCCATGGATCTGCTTACCTTCCTCCCTTCCCTTTAATCTGTGCGGTTTCCTCTTGTCCACATGTCCTGTCCGACAGGTCTAGGGAGGCGCGAGCCAAGGAAGGCTGCGGCTGGGGAGCACAGCAGTGCTTCCACCCAGGCAGACACTTGGCTGTGTTGACCTGGATCCGGAGAGCTGAAGCAGCCAAAAACTGCTCAGCTGTGGTTCAAAATCTGCTGCGGTCTTGGCCAGATCTGAATGGGGAGCTGCTATTCTGAGAAAGCTCCGCTGGTGTGGCCGCAGGAGGGAGGCAACTGCTGCCCCATCCCAGGGCCGACCGTACTGGCCCAGGGGGTGCAGACAGCTGCTTGCTCTTTCGGAGGAGCGGGGTCCCTCCCTGATCCAAGCACATGCCTGGTCCATGGTGGGGACTTGGGAAGCCCATTCTGCCCGTGCCAGTTTGTAAGTCTGTCTGAATCTGCAGGAGATTTGGAGAGGAGAGGCCCTGGGGTGTTTCTGCTCCCCATGTGCCCCTTTCACCCTGCTGCGGGGTGCTCTTGTGGGAGCCCCTTCCCCAGGGCACACAGAGGTGAGAGAAGAGGTTGTGGCAGGGGTGCAGAGGGCTGCACAGAGCTGGCAGGCTGCAAATGCTCCCCTGGGTCTCCAGATGCAGGTGCGTGGCTCCCACTTGAGCCACAATGCGGGGGAAGGATGCTGTGCCAGTGGGTCCCATGCCCTGTGATGGGATCCACGGCCTCATAACCAGGAAAATGGGCCTTGCAAGGCCCTGTGTGACAGCTCACATCTCGCAGCTCCGAAGTTGAAAGCATGATACTTCCCAAATTACTGCACAGGTCCACAAACTTCCTTCTGCAACGTGTGTCCTGTGCACACCATGCAAGCGAGAGCCCTGTGGCTAGATGGCTTCCTGCTCGCTCAGTCTCTGCTCCAATATCATGAGAAGGCTCTCGGTGAGGCAATCTGCCTTCTGCAGAACTGGTGGTGGTTTTTCTGAAAGGCACCTGCCATTTCCTGACATCAGAGAAGGCAGTGCAAAGCACTGGGGGGCACGGGGAGCTGCTGCCCAAAGCGCACGGGCCCTGCAAACCTGCCAAAAGGGCCCGTACTCCTGGCACTGCACAGCACCAGGGAACCGTCTGTGTGAGGCTTTGCAGGGACAGGCCTGGGAAACAGAGGGTATAAAAGGTTTTAGAAACTAAGGCAAGAATGGAGACTTGTACTTGGCTTTGTTCTACCCCTTCCAGGCATGTCTCCTTGCCAGGAGGGAGATTTTAGCCCCGGATACACTGGTATCGTTCCAGTACCTGAGTGCTTCAGTTTCTGTAAGAGGAAAAGCTTTGGGCTGAGGGCTGAAACTTGAGAACACCAAACCGAATTCTCACCTTTTGTGGGCAGATCAGAAAAAAAGCATCACTCTGGGCATGAGTAAGGGGGTGAGGGGTCCTTCTTCCCTCCAGCCATGCAGACCTCAGGCTGTTGAAAGGCTTTCCAGTACCTTGTGCAATTTTGGACACCTCCATCTGAGAGAAAGAGACACTGGAGAGAAGGTCAGCACCAACAGCAGCAGTGTGGGAAGCCCAGATGCCCAAGCCCTCTGGTTTATGCCTGGAGGCCCCCAGGGGTAGGGGACTGCTCTGCACTTGGCAAGTGGAAACAACTCCATTCCAGCCGTTCCCTTGGTCTGCACTCTCTGAAAATCACACCTGATCTCTCATCTGAGTCCCTGGGGCTGGGTTAGTCTTGGTCCTGACTCTAGCAAGACCCCCAGACCTTGGCCAGGGTTCACATGGCCCTGGGGACTCCAGGCCATTTTTATCAGGAGCAGGTTACAGCTCCTCTAAGTTGGCTATTGCTCAAGCGCTGCTCTCAGGCGGGACTGGGGTTGGGACTGAGGTTAGGATTAGGGCTGGGGCTGGGCTTGGGGGCATCTCTCTCATGTGGGCCAAAGCACATTGCCCTGCTACCTTCAGGACAGCAGCCTCAGTTCACCCCTTGACCGAGCAGAGAATGGCCCCAGTCAGGCAGTCTGGTCCCTGCCTTGTCCCCTGTTTGCGAACAGCTCAAGAGTCACCTGTGAAGCAGATGAGGTCTGTGTTCCTGCTGGGAGGCAATTTCAGAAACTCCTGTCTCTGACAGTCGGAGACCTGCTGCCAATTTCCATCTTCAGTTTACTCCTGGCCAGCCCTGGGACAGTGCTGTCCTCTAACCAGAACCGCTCTCTGCCTGGTGTTTCTCACTCTGGAAGTCTCTACAGATTAACCATGCCCCTACACTGCCCTCCTGTACCCACTCAGGAGCAGGTCGGGACCACTCTGGGGCTCTCGTGAGGGCCGAGATTGGTGTTTTGCTATAACAGCTCTTGGATGTGTTGTAGGACAGCTTTTGCTTTGCTTGTGGCTGGGCCATGTTGGTGGCTCGTCCTTATCCCAAGATTATCAAATGCTCGCAGATGCTACTCCTCCACGCTCGCTGCCAACTGATGAGCTCCCAGATTGGAGCAGAAATTCCTGTAGCTCATCCCTCCCATTGGATCTTGGCCCATTCCAATGACTCCAGGCTCACCCCATTCTTCCTGTTATTTCCCAACCACATCTGGACTTGCAGTGCCTCCCACCTTTGGCTGCCAGATGTTCTGTCAGTTCTCTGTCATTTACTGAGGATGCTGAGAAGCCCAGCTCTGCTCCCTGAGTTTCACCAGTAATAAACCCCATTGCCATCAGACATCACCTTACAAGGCCGGCATTTTAGTCTTCTCCTGCCCCATTTTTGTTCCCTTCATTCCTTCTGGTTTCTCTTCTAATCACTTATTCAGCCTAGCTGATACTTTACCAGGTGATCCCAAATCAGATGCTTTTGTTGGAACAGATGGATTAGAAAAAACTATTATTTCCTTTGTCTGGGAAACTAAACATCACAAAATTCTGTGTGATTCTGGCAATAATGCAGCCATTCAACTTCTCCTGTCTTTTTTTCCCACCTGTCTCTTTGTCTGTAGCTAATATTTAGTCTGTAAGTCCCTTGGCATGAGGACAGGCTTTGTTCAGTGCCTAGCCCAGCTATGGCAGGGCTCACCACTGGGCAAACACATCCCAGATGCCTTTTATTGGGAATCTGTGCCTAGGACCTCATCCCCAGGTAGGCGAGTTGAGGCATAGGGAAGAAATCTCTGTCTTCCTTGGCTCAGCTGAGCTCAACACAAGAACTGAAATCAAAGGGTCGTGTCCACCTTTGCTGTAGGTGATATAGAGATACATGCTGAGTCTGCAATGTGTCTGATGTGCTGATCCCAAGTCCTAAATCAAATTTACCTGAAACAAAACTCTCAGTGTTTATCCAGGTTATGGGTTGAATAAAGACAGAGTTGGTGCTCGAGATCTGAAACCGAAACTGTCTCCATCCACGCTTCCCCTTGCCTGTGACCTCCCCCTGGTCCCTGCCCATGTTCCCTCTTCTGGGCTTGGTGATAAGCAAAGAGGCCCCCTTGCCATTGCTCGGCTGGGCTTTACTCGCTTTGACCCCCCAAGTGACTTTAAAGTCCAGCAATCCCTGAACCATGCTACATCTCACAGGTACAGCTGGACCTCCTTTGCCTTGGCCCTGTAATGGAGGTGGCACTCCATACACAGGCTGTGAGTACACAGAATTCATATTAAATCATGGGGATCTTATTGCCAGCTTGCAGCAAAGCCCTGACCCTCCAACGATTGATTGTATGGTTATTTGAAGTTATCATAAGTATCTGGTTGTCGTGAGGGTCTCTGCTCTTCCTACTATCAGAGTAGTAGAATTGGGCCCTGGGGAAATTTCATCATGCACCTCTGTCCCTGGGGATGCTCTCAGCAGCATGGCGCTTGGGGTGGGGGTGGGGTCCCCCCTTTGTCTGGCCATCCAGCAGGTTTCTCAGCTGCTGCACATCCCCTGAGCCTAGCAGATTGGGGGCCATGGCTGGCTCCTTTGGGACCTGTAAAGTGACGATGAGACATGCAGAGAACAGGGCCAGCACCTTCCTCCAGGGACCCCCTCCTCATGCTTTTAAGGCCAGAGGTGCCTTCAGGATTTGGCTGTGGTGCACTGAGTGGGGTGTTTGCCTGACTGGGCAGCTGCCACTTGAAAACACTTGTCTTTGGACTTCCTAAACTCCTACATTTGAATGGCTGAAGGCCAAGAGCAGAAGTGGCATGGAGGGCACAAGAAGAGTGAGACTGTGGAGGCATTGGATAGCCATGCTCTCTCCTGGGGTGGAGGGTCCAGACACCCCAGTGCCATTCTCCCTCCATCCCTGCCTTGCTGTATAACACTAGGGCAATGAGGCACATCTTCGGTGCAGTGTTTCAGGGTGTATGGGAAGCAGTGGACATGGCAGAGCAGCCTGGCCCCACTAGGCTGGCTCCCTGCATCGTTGCTTGTGCACTGAACCTCCTCGCTTAGGTGATTCCTTTGCTCTTTGTTGGAGTCCAACAGAGATGAAATCTGTGCCATCACACATGCTCCTTGCATTGCTGGCATCCCAAAATACACATATTCCTAATTTTCTCAGACAAACAAGGCTGCACTCTGTTCTTCCCAGGCATCAGGAAATCCCCTGCTTCTTTCTTCATTGATGAGAATGCCCTCCCAAACCCCTTGCTTTCTTTATCTTATTGAATTTAGTCATACTTCGAGCTTATTTTAAAGTCTTTGACACCCATTGCTTGTCTGGGATGGCCTTTTCAGCCTGATGCTGGCTCCTGCCTGGAGATGTGGCTGGTTTCCTGCGGCAGCTTGGCTCCCTTCCCCATGCGACAGGGCTGCCAGCATGGCGTGGGGCTGCTCTGCATAGCAGTGGTGTGGCCTCCCCCTTCCTGGGCCCTGCTCTCCTCTCTAGAGACAACTTTAAGAGGGACAGAGAGAGAAAAGGCCATTTGTGGGAGTTTCTCCTTCTGAGCCAAAGTAGCCAGCACCTAACCTTTGCCCAGCTGCACAGGACCAAGACTGGGCTCAGGCACATCAGTGCTGGTGTGTGATTGCTTACCTGTAAATGCATCACTGCTGATGCAGCTCTTTGGTTGGGTGTGGGTTCATACGGCTGTGATTTCCCTGGACTGAGAGGCGTGTGTCCAGCCCAAGAGCATGCCCCAGCACCTGGTCTTCCCTTGGTCAAAGCAAGCTCCTGGGACACCAGTCTATGTTTTTTGGCTTTGGGCTGTGCCAGGGTCCTGTTTGCCCCTGGAAGCCACCAGCTGCCAGGAAGCCACAGTGCGACTAGTGGTGCAATGTGAAGGCAGCTCACAGGAACCACAGCCATGCAAAAAGCTCCATCAGTTCTTTGCTTTGGTGATCTCTGGCCAGGATATCAGGGCCAGTTGAAGACACCATTGTAGAGTGTAAATGCAGCAGGAATTGCAGCAGCGAATGGCCAGGACCAGCCACAGACTTCCCCAGACCTCAGCTCAAGCCCTTGTTGCCCTCAGGGCCAGGCAAACAGAAAGCGGCAAACGCAACATCAGGTTAGAGAAGGGGTAAGAGCCCTAAGGGATGCAGAACCCTCTGCTCCAAGCCATGTGCAGGCAACCTGGAAACAGGGTGGCTGAGTTTGCACGTGAGACCAAGGTATTGAGGACAGCCAAATTTACATCTACCTGCAAAGATTTGCAGAAGGATATCGTGATACCAAGTAACTGCCTGATAAAAAGCCAGATAAGTTCCAAAGTCACTAAATGCAAAATAAGGACTAGGAGGGAGGAAACATCCTTAGTTTCACACAGCTAATTCCAGACCCTTCTTTATTCACTAGTATGCAGAACAGGCATCTTGGTTCCCTTTCAAGCAGTCTCTGAAGACCTCTTCTTCCTGCTTATCCACCATAAAAGGGAAATAAGAGGATTGGAAACCATTAGGGAAGGAATTAAGAGTGATCTAGAAAAGATCTTTCTGCTTCTGTTTAATTCCCCAGTGTGATGACCCCTGTGGCAGTTGCAGGAGCACATCTTGAAAATACTAGACAAAGGGAAAAGATGGCAAGGAGAGTCAAGAATAGTAGGTTGTTTCCCCTTGGAAACTTGAGAAAAGTCCATAAAGTCATCCCTGATGCAAGAAAGCAGAGGGAAATGGTGCTCTGCTAATCCTCAGGACCTTGGTATTATCAGTAGCAGACTCAAAATAAAGAAAAGTGGAATTTTTTTTCACGTAAGTCAAATATATCCTTTGAAGTCTCAGAGCTTATTGACACAGACTGTTACAGAGGTTAAATGCTTAAAAAAAGTTTAAGTTAAAGTTAAATTTAGAAGAATGAAAATGAGGAGCTAGACACGTCTGTGAACAGATTCACGAGTGACTATTAAACACAAAATCCTGACATGGTCTCTGCAGAGGAAACCCATACACTGCTGATAGCAGGCACTAGGCTGGTGACGATCACTGTCTGTGTCCTGTTTATTCATTCTCCTGCCTGGCCTTCTGCTGCCAGTCATATTTGGAAACAGGGAGCAGAGCAGAGCTTCGTCTGATGCTCTACATCCTGGAGGACCAAAGCAAGGCCAGGGTGGGGCTGCTGAGTCTTGGAGGGCACCGGGGTCTTATGCTGGGCCCTCTGCACAGGGGTGGCTTTTCCCACTTTGGGAGGACTCAGAAAACTGTGCCACCATGGACTGCTGCTGCATGTGGCAGAGCTGGGAGTGTCTCCTCCTTCTTCACGGTGTGGTGGGCTCTCCAGTCTGCTTGCAGAGTATGAAAGAGCCCTCCTGGTCTTAATCATGGAGAACAGGAAGGGTGGAGGTTTCCAGTGGGATGCTCATGCACAGCCTGATGGTCCTACAAAGAAAAGCCTGTCTCAGCCCAGGAAAAATCACTCCTTTGGGGAAGAAACCAGAGCACATCCTGGGCTGATGGTATCCAGCAGCAGAGCCATTGTAATGCAGCAGCCTGCGGCGAGCGTGAGCAAGGAGAGCAGGCCAAAGACACATGGATCGCAAGGACTTAGTGCAGGCTGGGCTCCTCTGAGTGCCTCTATGCCCAGACACCACAGTGATGGGCAGGAAGCGCTGAAGAAACCTGAGGACCAGAGCAATGCATGCTGGGTGCCAGACTGTGATGGACTGTGGTAAAAATGGCTTGCTTAGAAAAAAATATCAAGAAGTGAGCCAGCCTGCAAGGAGCTGAGAAGTGTGTGACCATCCAGCTTGCAACCCAGCCGGGCTGGAAGCCATGTCCTCTTTCAAACTCTTCTCCTTGGTGATATCTCCGTGTTTATTATTTTGTTCACTGTTTTATCCCTCTGTGTAAGCAAGCTCTCGAAACGTCCTGCTCACGGAGCCAGGGGCCAACCTTCCTTGGCTCGGTGCTCCGTGTGGAAACACATTACATTATTCACTTGTGACCCTACTAAAAACAACCTCTCTATATATAATGTCCAGGCTCCTCAGGGCCGTCACAAACTCCTTGTGATGATTAAAAGCAGTGATGTATTCGTTACAGTTAATCTTGGTGGATGAGACTTTACTGGATCTTTTCTGTTGTTCAGGGTGTTCTTGCCTCTCACCAAACCCATCTCCGGGCGCTCAGTGCTACAGACACCATGGCCAAAGCAGGCGAGAGCCCTCATGCCTACCTGAGCGCTCACAGCCCCCGGCCCTGTCATGCCTGCACCGTCCCAGAGCCTGGCTGGGACAAGGATGACACCCGCAGCGGGACGGGATGGGGCTGAGCCTGGGGCAGCAGCAGGGGCAGTGCCCGGGGGGCAGGATGGGGCTGAGCCTGGGGCAGGATGATGCTCAAGAGGAGCAGGATGGGGCTGAGCCTGGGGCAGCAGCAGGGGCAGTGCCCGGGGGGCAGGATGGGGCTGAGCTGCAGGGCAGGGCTGATGTGCAGAGAGGCAGGAGAGGGCGAAGTCCAAGGTAGGTGATGCCTGCCTGGGGCAGGGCAGGGCTGAGCCCGGGGAAGGGGTGATGAGTGCAGGGGGGTGGCAGGACTAGGCTGAGCGTAGACGCGGGCAGGGGTGATGCCTGCAAGGGCAGGATGAGGCTGAGCCGGGACCAGGGGTGATGCCCAGGGAATAGAGGACAGTCCTGAGCCCCGGGGCAGGGACAGGGACAGGGGCGATGACCAGGGGGGACAGGAGAGGGCTGAGCCTGCACAGGGGCGATGCCCGGGGTGCGGGACAGGACGGAGCTGAGTCCCAGGGCAGGGGCGATGCCCCGGGGGAGCCGGGACGGAGCTGAGCCCCGAGGCGGGGGCGATGCCCCGGGGGGGCCGGGCCGGGGCTGAGCCCCGAGGCAGGGGTGATGGCCGCGAGGAGCAGGGGCAGGAGCGGTGCCCGGTGCCGGCTGCCCGCAGCCCGGCTGGGCCCGGTGTCCCGCTCGGCTGGGCCGGGGCGGCGGTGACTCAGCCGGGAGAGGCGGGGGAGGAGGAGGAGGAGGAGCAGCAGCAGCCGCAGCAGCAGCAGGAGACGCCGCTGCCGCTCACCTGCCGCCGCCGTCCGCCGAGCCGCGGCAGCGCCCGCCCGGCCCCGCCGCCGCCGCCGCCCGCCATGGCCCGCCGCGTCGCCGCCGTCCTGCTGCTCCTCGCCCTCGGCTGCCTCCTGGGCATCCTGCTGCTCTGCCTGGGCTCCGGCGACACGCGCGGCCCGCCGGGCTTCAAGGTGAGCGGCACCGGGCGGGGCGGGGGGACGGAGGGGGTCAGGGGCACCGGGCACCGGCGGCGGCTGGGAGGAAGGGGCGGCAGTGGGTGCCGGGGGGGCACTGGGGCACCAGGGCGTCGGCGAGTGCCGGCAGAGAGCCAGGGGATCCCCAGAGCCAGGAGAGGTACCGGGATGTGGGGGATGCCCAGAGCCAGGAGAGGTACTGGGATCCGAGGGATCCTCAGAGCCAGGAGAGGTACCGGGATGTGGGGGATGCCCAGAGCCAGGAGAGGTACTGGGATCCGAGGGATCCCCAGAGCCAGGAGAGGTACCGGGATGTGGGGGATCCCCAGAGTCAGGAGAGGTATCGGGATGTGGGGGATCCCCAGAGCCAGGAGAGGTACCGGGACTGGGGGATCCCCAGAGCCAGGAGGACACCAGGATGCCCAGGACCCCCGGAGCTAGGAGAGGTGCTGGGATTCGGGGACCCCCAGTGCTGGGAGATGGCACCCAGAGCTGGGGACCGCAGAGCTAAGGCAGCGCTTTGGGCAGAAGCAGGATGAGCTCCCCCTTGCCTGGGATGCCGCAGGATGATGCTCCCCAGCGTCTGCGGCCAGCAAGCCCTGCAGCGAGGCAGAGCTGCATCCTGCTGCCTTGCCTCTCTCACCTAAGCTCAGCACTCAATTTTTCAAAGACATCTTTAGAAAGAAAAATCGCAGTGCCTTGCTGAGATGCAGTTCCCCCCAGCCCAGAGCAGCTGCGTCAGCAGCAGCTCCTGTGGCTTTTTCTGCAGACAGGGGAAACCCTCTGACCGTCCCGGCGTTACCCGGCGTTTCTGGCCTCAAGCTGCATTGCCTTAGCTAGTGCTGGAGGAAAAGAAACGCACTGTCCCATGAAAAAAAGAGTGTCTTTTTTTTTTTCTTCATTGAAAATTCAGATACTGAAAGAAGTTCCCAAAGAATTTCTTCTGGCAAAGTCCCCAAATGCACTCTTTTGCAGCTTGGGTCTTTTGTTTTAAAAAGGTCTTATATTTTCAGCAACAAACTAAACTATTCCATGGGGAATAGACCCTTGTCTTGGAAAATGGTGTGTCCCAAATCCCCATTTTCTCGTAAAAACCAACTTGCTGGCAAACTTTGAGCCAGCCTGAATCCCAGACGCGTTGCCTTCTTTCAGGGTTTCTCAGAAGTAATGAAGATTAGGCTTTGGAAAATGATCTGGATTAGCCAAGATCTGGATTAGTTTTCTGGTTGTTATTATAACTAGTACTTAACCCCTTTCTTCGTTGCCCACAGCTCTGTGCCGTGGTGTGCTGGGCTTTATTCACAGCTGGTGTCAAGCCTGGTTTTCTCTCTTTGGACATAGGGAAATTTGATTGACACTTGCCAAGGTCTGCCAGTATTTGCTGCATTTCCAACAATTTAGGAAGCTTTATCTCTTCCTGATGTTAAGTGCTACCTGGAGCTTTGCTTTTAAACGAACTCTATTTGCCAGGATATGTTTCCTGTGCTTTTTCTCCTGCGGGGTGATGCTCTGGTAGGATCTCTGCAGTCTCCACGGTTGGTTGGGGCTGGGCGGCTGTGCCTTTGCCTGGCCGAGTGCCCCGAAAGCGGGCACAGCTCCTGGGCTCGCTGCAGCCCGGACGAGCAGCGCCTCTGTCCGAGGCTCAGCAACCCCGACGGGGAGCTGGAGGCTTTGCATCACTGTGGGATGTGGCAAGCGCACATGAGCTCTGGTGCGGTGATCGCGGAGATGCTTTCTGCCCATTAATGTTCAAGGCAGTTATCACCACGGTGCTTTTTCCTGTGGGGTTGGCAGCAAGCAGGCGCAGAGGCAGTGGGTTTTGCACGGAGCTCGGGGCTGCTTTGGAGATGCAAAGCTTTGACTTTTGTCTTCTTCTAACTCAGCCAGAAACATGCTGATGCTATTTAGGTGAGAGATGTAAGATGAAGATCTTGTTTTGCACGTGGTCAAAACCCTGGCCAGCCCAGGACCACAGCCCCGTTGCTGAGGAGTCGTGCTGGGTTTGGCCCAGACGTTGCTCCTCACCCCTCACCGGTGGAAGGAAGCCCCCAAGCTCAGCGTCCCTTTGGGGCTCATTATTTCCCCCCCGCTCTCTTTCTTGTCCGGTCTTCTCCTTGGGGAATAAGTGGCTGGCTCAGGCGTGCTGTCGCCATGCCAGGTCTCCAGGGGACCCCACATGGAGGTGGCCCAGCCTCATGGCAGTGGGGAGCACCATGGCTGCAGTCATGTCCCATGGGCTCCTGCCCACCTGGGCATCAGCCCGAGGATCAGGCCTTGCACTGTTTGCACGTGAGCTTCGAGCACACTCAACCTGCAGTGATGACCATGTCCGACAGCACCCCGTATCAGCAAACTGCCCACTGGTGGGGCTGGGGACAGGGAGCTCAGGGATGTGGGGGCAGAGGCATCCTGTAGGTTTTAGGGATGGCGGCTGGAGTCGAGCCACAGCAGCATTTGGTCCTGCTCTTGCTAAGGCAGACACAAAGCTCTGTTTCTCCCCTTTCCAGCTCCAATCTTTGCTTGGAGTATGCCCTAAAAATACCCCAGGCTATTTATCCTGTCGCCCGAGGGAATGATGGCGGGAGAGCTGCGTCCTCCTTCCCTTGGGGGCTGAGCCTTTTCGCTCTCCCACCTGCCGCGAGGGAGAAGAGGGCGGCGGAGATGCTGGGAAGGGGCTTGACTGCATGCAGGGTCTCACTGCTGGTGTTTGGATGAGGCCCTGGGTGCTGCGTGGGGGAAAGCAAGGGGACATGTCATCAGGGAAAGCCCTGCCATGGTCCCCCACGGCCTGGTGGGAGGCTGCAGTGAGTGGGGCTGTTCTCAGCACCCTCCTCGGCTCCCTCACAGCCGCCTTGTGCGAGATGCTGGCCGTTTCTCAGCACCAGGCTCCCCTACCCTTTCACCTGCAGCTCCCGGAGGAGGCACTGGAGTGATGCATGCATCTCGCAGGCCTTTCCTGATATCCGGAACACCAGCCAGAGCCTGCAGCACTTTGGGGCCGCAGGATGTGCTTGCTTAGTGGTTAGAGGTATGCATTCACTGGCAGGAACCCCCAACCATCGCCCTTGACCCTGCCGCCCTGTGACCTTTTGGGATGTCAGTGCCCTCTGCGTCCTCCTCCGTAGGGAGGGTATTGGGCCACGTGGAAGTGCTTTTGGGATGGTGCAAACCATGGCGCTGGGCCAGGGTTATGCTGCTGCAGCCGGGCAGAGCCTGCTGGGGCTGGAGCTGCCGGCAGCGAGGTGACTTAGTGTGCAGCACGGGCTCGAGCGACGCGAGTGCCAGTGTCCCCATGGCTTGTCCCTGAGCTGGGAGCCGCTACATGGGACCAGGGGGCTGCCCATGGCCAGGGGCTGTCCCCCTCCCAGGCCACCCTGTGCAATCCCTAGGGACTGGTGGCGGGGTCCCGTAGTTGGAAAAATCGTGCTCCATGAGACGCTGGTATTGCAGGACTCTCCTGCGGGCCAGCACTGGGGCCAGTACATGTGCGTGCGAAGCCCCCACCAAGCCCTGGGCTCCAGCAGCCGAGCAGGACCCGGCCGATGAAGGGAGTGATAGGAGCCAGGCACGAGCATGGGAGACTGCCAAGATGTTACCGTGTCCCTTCCAGTTCTCATTTCCAGCACGTTTGTTGGCAGGAGCAGGAAACCTCATTTGGAATAGCTCAGCGCAGTGCTTATGCTGAAAATCACTAACAAGATGTACTTCAGAGCAGCGTTTCTTTCTCCAAAGGCCTCTTTTGTGTGCTAGGCTTTTGCAGATGACCCACAAGAGATGCTCGGTGCTGCTAGGGTACATTGCAATTAGGCGCTTGCAGGCCAGCCCGGACTTTGATCGCTTTGCGCTAATTAAAGCAATGGCTTGGACAAACCAGCGAAGTATCAAGAGCTCACTTTGGACCTTGCCTTTGGGAGAGTGCCGTGCTGGGTTTCTGGGGCCTCTGCATCCCCAATTCCCATGCCCCTCGGCATAGCGAGCCCCACGGCCCGCCTGGCGTGCGCCATTCGCGCTGTCACAGCAGCCACCGCTGCGGGTGGCTGGCTGGATCCCGGATTCCTGCGCTGATGCTTTGGGAACGTGTGTAACCCCAGGGCTGGGGACGTAGCAGGCTGCCCTTTGCATCTGGGGACCTCTCCTGGCCGTGTGGGGCTGCATCTCCCCACGGGTGCATGCACGTGTGAGTGCGAGCGGCCCTTTCCCCCTGCACGGGGATGCCCCAGGCGTGGGAGTGCGGTGCGGAGATTGCAGGGCCTGCCGCCGCTCCAGTGCAGGGGTGGCGGGGCTGGCGGCTTGGCTCTGCGCCGGGCACTCCCGCAGCCGACCGCGCTACGGCAGTTCGTGTTACCGCATGTCCGTTACCTCGACTCACCCTGCCGCCTGCTTCTTGCAGCGCCCGCGCCCGGCCTGTGCCCCCATGGCAGGTTGGCAGGTCCCTGCAGAGTGTCTCTTGCCCACGAGTCCTCAGGCTGCTGCAATGATGAGGTCTGGCCTGTTACAAATCCTTGGGTGCAAGATCCAGATCCCTAAGGCATTTACAGCAAAGGGTGCTGGGATGTGTCCGCTTGAGGGTGGCTCGTTCTGCAAACTGCCCCGGCTGGGAGGTGTGGGAGCCTCCCTGTAGGAGAGCCGTTCCTCAGGCTCTAGCCAGGGTCAGCGATGCACCGAAACGCAAGTTCTCCGTTCTGCCAGGGAACATGTGCCTTAAGGCAGCCTGGCTCCTGAACAGACGTCGGCAAAGGAAATCTGCAGGCGTAAAGGCAAGTTGAGCATGGTGAAGGCAGGTGGGAGTTCTCCCCGGGGCGGTGAGCCGCTGTCTCCCTTGCTCCTGCAAAGCTCTGGCCTGGCTCAGTGCAACAGGTTGGTGTCACTTCTCTCATCCAGTCACCTTGCCCCAGGTGAAAGCTGTGCGTGCTCTGCTTCCTGTGGGGCTCAGCAGGCAGTGGGGCTGTCCCCGGGCACACTGTGTGCACACACACACACACGCACACACGCGCACGCCCACACTCACCCACAGCCCCAGGCACACTCCTGCACGCAGGCCCCACGCACACGCGCATGCGTGCACACCCTCACGCGCACGTGCGCATATGCCTGCACATCTCTGCACACCCACCTGCAACCCCTCACGTGCACGCACACCCACATGTGTACACCTACATGCACGCTCACACACATGCTCACACAACTAACACACACATTCACACCCACACAACAAACACACACATATTCACACCTGCATGCATACGCACTCACATCCCCCCACGCACCCCTAAGCACACACACACGCACATATCCATGCATGCGCACCCGCACTCACACACCCTCCTACGTGCATGCAGACACGCCACATGCACATCTACACACGCATGCACACTCGTACGTACCCCGCCATGCACACACACACATGCACACCCGTATGTACCCTGCCATGCACACACATGCATGCACACCCGCTCTCTGCGTGGCTGCAAGGAGAGTGCAGCAAAGTCAGCCCTGGAGCAGAAATCCTCAGGACGAGCCTTCCATGGTGGGATGTTTCCCTCTCTGCCATGGGCACATGGGGCTTCCCTCACCCATCCGGGGTCCGGCCTCACGTCCAAGCCTGCGTGGGCCACATCTGTCCCTGCCATGGGGTCGATCCCACGACCCCAGCCCAGTAGCACTGCTCCCACTGGGCCATTCCCATTCCCATCTCTGGTTTGTGGTACCGGTTGTCGTCCATTCTGCGAGCACTCGTCCTCGCTGCCTTCCACTTCGGCATTTCTTAGCCCATTCCACCCATGAGTTATCCCCATTTCCAGCCCTCGTGCCCCCTTTGGTGGGCTCCTGCCTTCCCCGGCTCTGGGCCTACAAATTTAACAAGTTTCCACCCCTTGTATCACCTCAGGGTCACTGAAGACATTAGCAGCACAACCCCAGGCTGCTCCTGGGCTCCCAGCTCTGCACGGCCTTTGGCTTTGCCAGCCAACTTCGCCTTCCAGGACAGCTTTCTCACCGCGTAATACTAGAGTCACGCAGGATGAGTCTCAGCTTGCTCAGAGCTTTGCTAAGCCTCTGCTGGCCCCTACCTGCACCTCACTGGGGCTGTGTCTGGGTTCTCTAGCTGGCAGCGAGGGAGCTTGAGTTTGGCTTTCTGCGGGTTGTGCAAAGCCGGTGATGGTTGCTGGTGCAAAGCCGAAGCCCAGCGCTGTCCTCTCTGCTACATGCAAAGCCCCCTGGAAAGCGGGTCTGCTGGGGCCCTATTGGAGGTGGCATGGAGGTGGCACTGTGTGACTGTGGTGGACACCAAGGGGCTGGGCACGGCCTCTTGGGGGGCACCTCGGGGGTTTTGCCTGAGTTTGCTTTGCTTATCACCCCTGCCCTCCTCCCCAGTCACCAAGGCCACCGCTGGCAGCAGTTGTGGGCACATGCGTGGCGGCTGTGGGGCTGGGGCACATGTGTGGTGGCTGCAGGGCTCATGAGCACATGCATGGTGACTGCAGGGCTCGTGGGCACGTGTGGTGGCTGCAGGGCTCATGAGCACGTGCATGGTGACTGCAGGGCTCGTGGGCACGTGTGGTAGCTGCAGGGCTCGTGGGCACACACATGTTGTCTGCAGGGCTCGTGGGCACACATCACAGCTGCAGGGCTCATGGACACATGTGGTGGCTGCAGGGCTTGTGCACACATGCACGGTGGATGCCATCAGGGGATCCCCAGGCCAGGCAGCACCTTGATTTGACCCCTCTCTTGAGGTGCCCACTGTGCCGCAGGGCCCGGGCGGCAAGGCAGGATCCGTGCAGGGAATGCCCGCCCGTCCGCCCAGCAGCAATGGGGACTGGGACGTGGCAGGAGGGCACATCTGGCCCAGCCCTATGGAGGCAGCCACACCAGAGGGCTGCCTTGTCCCCAGGGTGGATAGAGGGGCTGGGGGTTGAGCCATGGGATGGGGCGCTGGAGTCTGTCCCCAAACTCTGGGCAGCCTTGCAGAGGTGCTCGGCACGGTATTGCCTGTCCTGGCCACCTCCCGAAATACTGCAGGTATCCCTGAAGTACCAGGGACGGCCAGCTCCTAGGGACGCCAGGGCAAACTTTCAGCCTGTTTTATCACCTGCTAATTACGTCTTGCATGAGATTATGCATCTGGACAGAGCTTTCCGCGGCAGGGGACCCAGCTTTTGGCCTGAGCACCCAGCGTGTCTACCAGGGATGCCCCAGACAGGCTCCGGGCCTGCAAACCTTGCAGCCGAAACCCCTGCTGATTGCTATTAGCCTCATTAGGGCAAAGGAGGGGATGTGCCCTGATTGCCTAGTAGGCCGGGTTGCCCTATAGCGCAGCCCAGGGATTTCCTGCAGTGGCGGCATGGGCAGGGAGAGGTGCAAGCACCCATGGGCAGGGTGCCAGGGGGACTCTGGGTGCTCTTTGGGGCTGCATGGCGCAGTCTTGCAGGGAGAGGAGCAGCTTGCCTCTGGCCAAGGGGCCCACCATGGACTTTTGGCAGAGCTTTATTGCATGTAGAAAAGGTCATTTTTTGAGCCAGGCTTAAGGCTTAAGTGGTTTCACCCCAGAGAGATGCTTTGTTTGGGCTGAGTTGAAATATGCCTTGTTTTGATCCTAAAATGAGCAGCCTCCTGTCCAGCGGACAAGCAGCTTGGGCTGGCACATGGGAAGGACCAGGACAGGGTGGCCCGGTGCCTGCGGGCTGGAAAGGGCCAGCTGAAAGGCGGGGTGGAGGGGTGCAGCCGGGGGCTGCCACCCTGGGGCCAGGCGGCTGAGGACAGTGCAGAGGCAGCTCCTCCCTGGGAGCTCTGGAAACCTTGTTTGGCGGGAGAGAGCGGGTTATTTATAGCAGGAGAACGGCGAGCCATACATGGGCAGGGAGTGATGAGGCGGCCGGCTGCCCGTCTTTGGAGAGCCGCATCGCTGAGGGGCCTCTCCCAGGTGTCTCTCTCTTGCTTGCCCGGAGGGACCTGCTGGCAAGGAGGGATGCTGGGGGGAGGGACAGCAGAGCAAGCGATGGAAAGAAACGTACCTTCTGCCTCCATGGTCACGGAGGTGAGATGGTCCCCAGGCCCAAAAAGTCGGAGTCCCCTTGCTGAACCAAGCACTGCCCCAGGGTGTCTGGTGGCCCCCGGCCAAGGAGAGCACCCAGCTCCCAGCCATGTCCCAGGCAGGGCAAGAACAAGGTGGATGTGAGTCCCAAGAGGGTGGGTTTGGTCCAAGATCTTGCCAGCCCTGAGCTTCAGCTATGCAAGATGATGCTCCTCTAACTTGCACAGAGGGCGTTTCTTGGACAGGAACCAGCAGATCTTTCAGCTGCAACAACCTCCCTTGAAACGACTGGTCTGAGGCGGTCAGAGGGGCTCTCTGGTCCTCCAGGCCTGACCATCTCCCTCTTTGCCTGCAGTATGGCATTGTGCTGGATGCTGGTTCCTCCCACACAGCCATGTTCATCTACAAGTGGCCTGCAGACAAGGAGAATGACACCGGGGTGGTCAGTGAGCACAGCATGTGCGACGTAGAAGGTAAGGGCCATCCCAGCCTTTGGGGGTGGGCATCCAGCAGGCATCCAGCAGCGATGGCTGGCACATCCCTTGCTGGCAGCACTGCCGTGGCAGTGCGAATGCCCCTGCAACGGCCCAGCTGGCCTGGCACTGGATCTGCAGTGAATGTTTGGCCTGCTAAGACTGTATTTTCACCAGGTGCTGTGAGGTGTTAAAAGGGAGTCCTGCTCCGCTCCCAAAACAGACCCTGTTTCTCCCAGGCTTGCAACTATGCATGCCTGCAGTTTGCCTTATGCCTGGCAGGCATCAAACCCCTGAGAACCAATGTGGCTCACTAACTAGCCTAGCGAAGAGCAAGGGGTGGTTTTCCACCACCTGTTCAACCAGGCTTTCCTGGGCTGTCAGCTGATGAGGAATGTAGTGTAAGTTGGGGAGATGTGGCTGAACTCTGGTCGTCAGGACAGCTCCTTGCCCACAGAAATCCAGGCAGAGTCCTTGGTGCCTGCCCTTCAAACAGCCTTGGAGGGGGCTGAGCTGGCACAGGCACCCAAGGGTGCCTCGGGGCAATGCTGCTCACTGGGCATCTTCCTACGGTGTGCATGGCTCCAGGGGAGCAATGCTGTTTCCTTCTCTGCAGGTCCAGGCATCTCCAGCTACAACACCAACCCTCCAGGTGCTGGGCAAAGCTTAGTCCACTGCCTGAACCAGGCTCTGAAAGATGTGCCCAAGGAGAAGCACGTGAGCACCCCGCTCTACCTGGGTGCCACAGCTGGCATGCGCCTGCTCAAGTGAGTTTTTCCTCCAGTGGCACCGGCTCCACGGCCTCAAACACTGCCTGGGAGGCCCTGGCATGGGCCCTGCCACACTACCCTGTGGTCCTGTCACCCATTACAGGGAGGGGGAGAAGGTGAAGGAAAACTGCCACGTTTCCCCCTTTGCCAAAGTTCTTCCCTGCTTTCTTGCTGCCCTAAAGCACTGGGTGTGTTGCCTTTGTGGAGATATTTTGAGTCTAGCTGCTCTGGGGCTTTCTCCAGGGAAAGCCAAGCTGTCTGAGATGCTCTGCAGGACACGGTCAGCACACTCCTCTGCATCCCTGGACGCTGGCTGAAAAGCGGGTGATGAAGGACTGGCAGGGCCAGCACCAGGATAACCCACCCATTCATTTCTACTTGGCTGTGCCTTTTAGGGCGGACATTTCCTATAGACACCCGGCAGAGGAGGCATCCACCTGCCTGCAGCCAGCTCCTGCTCTGGGCCCCTTGGTGGGGGCCAGGAGGAGGCTGTTAGGGGCAGCGGGGTGCAGAGTGCAGCTCTGGGAGGCCTGGGGACAGCTGTGTAACTCTGCCTTCTTGCACTGCTGAGTGTTTTTGTGTGGCCCACAGCATCACAAACCACCAGGCCTCAGACGCCGTCCTCAACACTGTGACAGCCACCCTGAAGTCATATCCCTTCGATTTCCGTGGGGCAAAGATACTGTCAGGGGAAGAGGAAGGGGTGTTTGGCTGGGTCACAGCAAACTACCTCCTGGAGAACTTCATCAAGGTGAGCAGGAGAATGTGGCGGCCAGCTGGGCTCGCTGTGGTGGCGAGGCCATCCTGGAGCTAACTGCCTCCATGACTTTGCTTCTGTCTTCCTTGCCCAGCGTGGCTGGCTTGGGGAATGGATCCAGCCCAAGAAGAAGACCCTGGGGGCCATGGATCTCGGAGGTGCTTCCACACAGATCACTTTTGAAACCAAGGACACCATCGAAGATCCCCAAAATGAGGTTATGCTGAAGCTGTATGGCCAGGCATACAAAGTGTATACTCACAGCTTCCTCTGCTATGGAAGAGACCAAGTCCTCAGGAGGCTGCTCTCGAAGCTCCTGCAGGTACCGGGATGTGCTCGCCCCAGGATACCAGCCCTCAGTGCCCTGCTGAGTGCACCCTCACCCCAGTCTTTGTAATGGGTGGGAGGCCAGGCACCCCCCGCTCCTCATGAACAGCTCGTTTTGGACCTGTGATTCCCTCCTAGGTTCAATT
The DNA here is from genome assembly GCF_036370855.1 of Dromaius novaehollandiae. Lineage (NCBI taxonomy): Eukaryota > Metazoa > Chordata > Aves > Casuariiformes > Dromaiidae > Dromaius > Dromaius novaehollandiae. The sequence goes on from NC_088117.1 coordinate 1,492,335, forward strand.
TTGGGGGATGGGGTAGGGAGAGGAAGAATGACAGAAATTCTGGCATTTCCAGGCCTCATACTTCCTCTGCAGTTTTCTCCTAACCCTGTTCTCTCCAGGACAGTCCCGCTGGACCCGCTGCACACATGTTTCCCAGTAAACCCTTCGGCTTTGCCCCCTAAACCTCTCTCGGGCTCCCAAGGTCTCCTCCCACCTTCCCCGTGAGGTGGTGTGCTCCTCAGCCTGAGCCAAGACACCCCATGTCACCGCGAGATGCTTGCAGCAACTGCCTGCTCCTGTGCTCCTCTGCTTGCTGCTACCTGGGCTTGTCCTCATCATCCCAGTGAGGAAACGAGGGCAGGTGGCACTGCCTTCTGCAGAGGCATGGCGGGGCCAGGATCATGACAGGGCTGATATGGTCTCTGCATTGCTTCCCTGGCAGGCTGGGAACTACCAAGCAACCATCTCCAATCCCTGCTGGCCCATGGGCTACCAGAAAAACCTGACGCTGAGCAGCATCTATGACACCCCCTGCACGGAGAAGGAGAAGCCCGGCATTCCCCTCAGCACTTCTCTCGTCATGGTCGGCGCTGGAAATGGGAACCTCTGCGCTCTGTATGTCAGCAAGCTCTTCGACTTCACCACCTGCCCCTTCTCCCGCTGCTCCTTTGATGGCATTTTCCAGCCTGATGTTTCAGGAAACTTCATCGTAAGTCCCTGCCCAGCATGGTGGCTTGGCTCCTGCAGCAGGCAGGAGTCCCTTGGCCCCCAGACTGCGCGGTGGCAAAGCCAGGGCCCCTGGCTCTGCAAGGATCATTGCTTGTGCCCACAGTGGTTTGAGCAGATCTGCGGCTATGCATGGTGAGAGGGTCTGATCTCCTTGCCCATCCCAGCCTGTCCTACAGATGTTTCTTTTCCTCCATCAGGCCTTCTCTGCCTTCTTCTACACGGTGGACTTTATCCAGACAGTGATGGGGAGACTCGTGCGCTTGCCCAGTGACCTGAAGGATGCTGCCGAGACCATCTGTGCCACTAGTTGGAGTGAGGTGGGATCCCTGGGCATGATGGGGAAGAAAAGGCTGGTTTGTATGGGTCATCGCCCAGGCTCTGAGGGCAGCCCTTTTCTGAGCCCTCGGAGGGGACCTGGTGTCCTGGCATCTTCCCTGCCATGAGGTAGGAAGAGGGTAGGTGACAGCTCCCACATGGGAGCTCAGATGGGGACAGGCCTACTGCCTTGGCTGGCAAGCTGCAGTCACCCAGAGCTTCAGACAGCAGAAACAAAACTCTTTACCTCCCACTCTACTCAGCCCTGGTGAGGCCACATCTGCAGTACTATGTCCAGTTCTGGGCTCCCCAATACAAGAGAGATGTGGAGCTACTGGAGTGAGTCCAGTGAAGGGCTACTAAGATGATGAAGGGACTAGAGCATCTCTCATATGAAGAAAGGCAGAGAGCTGGGCCTGTTGAGCCTGGAAAAGAGAAGACTGGGGCGGGGGGGGATCTTATCCATGTGTATAACTATCTGAAGGGAGGGTGTAAAGTGGATGGGGCCTGACTCTTTTCAGTGGTGCCCAGTGATAGGACAAAAGGCAACGGGCACAAATGGAAACACAGGAAGTGCCATCTGAACATAAGGAAAACCTTTCTTCCTGGGAGGGTAACAGAGCACTGGAACAGGTTGCCCAGAGAGATTGTGGAGTCTCCACCCTTGGAGACATTCAAAAGCTGTCTGGACACAGTCCTGGACAACGTGCTCTAGGTGATCCTGCTTAAGCAGAGAGGTTTGACTAGATGATCTCCAGAGGTCCTTTCCAACCATTCTGTGATTCTGTGATTCTGTGATTCTGCTGGCTTGAACCTTTTCTCTGTCGCCCCATGCATCCCACTCAGCTGCTCCAGAAAGCCCCCAAAATGGAGAAGAGGCTGCCGGATTACTGTGCTATCAGCATGTTCGTTTATTTGCTCACCACCAAAGGCTACAACTTCAACAACCATTCCTTCCCCAACATTGCCTTTCAGAAGAAGGTAGGTAACACAGGAGAACAGCTCCATCCTACAGTACCCATTTGGAATTAGGCCAAAAAAACCCCACAGGAAAGATGGTCCCACACCAAGAAAGGCCCAAACAATGGTTGAGGGAAGATCTTGGGGGACAGAGGCAGGATGGGACTCCCAGTTTCTGTGTGGAAGATGGAAGAAAAAATGAGTTAAACAGACTGCAGGGTGGGTGGTCATGAAGGTCCTCCATTCCCTCAGGACACCAGACATTTTGAACAAGGCTTTGCTCGGGCTTGTTGGGAAGTTATCTTAGGGCAGGATCCCACCTTTGCCAAGTCTTCTCATGTGCATGAGCCATAGGGTAAGCAGCAAAGTGAGGACTAACATGAACAGATAAGATACTGCTGCCATTGAATGAGCCCAGCTCAAGGTGTGGACACTGGCCTACCTGAGACCTGAGGTGGTCATTGCCTCATCCCTGGGCTGACTGGGGCTGCAGGGGGAGCGAGGGCTCAGGGTGCAGCTGACTCCCCCAAACTCCTCTCCTCCACTGGGCTCACAGTGATCTGGTCCCTGGAAGGTCCCTTGAGGCCTGTGGAGGTTGGTTGACCAGGGCAGTGACCATGCCATGCTTTCCACAGGCAGGAGAAACCTCCATTGGCTGGGCTCTGGGCTACATGCTGAACCTCACCAACATGATCCCAGCAGAGGAGCCAGCTTCCCACAAAAGCATATTGTACAACAACTGGGTCATCCTCATCCTGCTCTTTGTGTTCACCACCCTGACGGCATTGGTGACTGCCGTTTGCCTGCTCCGGCGCAGCAAATCCAGTGCAATCTAACCTCAGGGGCAGGACAGGCCTTGCCTGCAGAACTGAGCACCATCCCTCCTGCTGGTGTCTCCACGGCCTGAATACTTGGGATGCAGCCAGTGCTTGGAGACATCTTCCTCTGACACTTGATGTTGTCTGTCACAGAAGGAAAGCTGTCCCTTTTTGCCCTCCCCTTGCTTTCAAGTTGCAGACAGGAGAGGACAGAAGAGGACTGCTGACCCTGCAGAGCTGCAGGAGGAGAACATCTTAAGGGTTTCCCAGTGCTACTCAGGGATAGATCCCAGAGGAGGCTTGAGACTTGGAAAATCAGATCTGGGGCATCTCTCTGCCACCAGATGTGGGCTGGACTGAGCTAATGGAGTCCAGACAACAGCAGGAAGATTTTATTCTCATGTGGATGGAGCTACTTATGCTAGTCCTTATAGCTGATGTCATTAGCCCATCCCCAGAGCACCAGCCAAGTCCTTCAAGTGAGCATCACCCAGGAACTTGTGCTCTTTTCCTGGCTGATGCACAAACCCCGGTGACCTTGCTGAGGGCCACACTGTGGGCCTGGACTTCCATCTGCCTCAGCACAGAGGCTTCAGGTCAGAAATTGGGAGCAGGCAGCTTCCCAGCTCCCCACTTCAGCAACCAGACACTATGTCTTCCTCATTCTGGTGTTTCCTAAGCCAGTCTCCCATTTGCCACAGCCACTGCCTACTCCGCACTCCTCTGTCACAGGGCAAGGCATAAAAAGCCTCTCCCTGCAGGAGAGAGAGGATCTTCAGGCTGCCCTGGTGCATGGCTGAGCCAGCACAGAGATAGCAGACTAGCTGCGGGAGCAGGGCTTTGTGCTGCTTTAGGATTTAAGCCCTGCATCACCAGCCAAGCCAGATAGCTGAGAGGATGTGCCTTCTTTTCCAAATGAGTAAAAACAGGGATATGCAAATGTGCAAAGGGTTTTTTTTTTTTTTTTAATCAGAAATAAATCTTTGTAACCATTCCTAAGGCTTTGTGGCTGTATCAAAGCAACAGGCAGATCCAGCCTAGGTATCCCACAGGGGTAGAGCAGCTCACGAGATCTGCTCTGACACAGTTGCTGTTTGAGCTGTGCCTGAAGGCCTCAATCCGTTGTCTTGTCACTAGAGTGGCAGGGGAAAATCTCTTGGATTCTTCTTAATCCCACCCCAGCCTGGATTCTCATTCTAACCATATTGCTTGACTGACGCCCAATGCTGAGATGCTGTCAGGGTTATATATGCTATACAAGACTGGAAAACCCCCAAGACGGAAAAAGGTAGGTTTGAAACCCTGATCTACATTCAAGCCCGCCTGGAAGTGGAAGAGAGTATTTCAGCCAACCATGGCTGAAAAGTTCATGTTTCCCATGCACTAGAGGTGCAGTCACCCCAAAGACTCAGCACTCAGGTTACAGTTTGTCCCACACATTCACTTTTGCATTCATGAGCTTCCCACACAAAGGAAATCATTTAAGGACCCTCTGGTCTGAGGGGAAATGATTTTGCTATCCAAATGGAGCAGAACAGCAGTCTGAAGGGCTTCAGCAATTTGTTAGCACAGTCATAGGCTTGGCAGTTCACAGAATAAACACGGGATTCATTCAAAGACAGGAAAATTGCACAGGGCCAGTCATAACTCGTCAATCCCATCTGGAAACAGAGCCTTCCACCCCCGCCACCTTCTTCCACATGCTCCAGGAGAAGAGCAGTTTTAATGAGATGTGGTTTGTAGCTCCCCTCCCTGCTCTTGCAGACAGTACAGACTCCACTCCTAATGTTTGCTCACTTACTGAGTTCTTTCCTTGCTCTAACTGAGCTGCTATAATGCTGTGCCTTCCTTAACCTACCCTTTTCTTGCAGCCACTTTGGTTCTAGCCATTCCAATGGTTGCTCCCCACCTCTCTGTATAGGGGCATATGTGATTCCAGTTCAAATGATGGTCTGAACCCCTAAAACCAGTTTCCTTCCCAGGCCTCTCCTCTCCCCAACATGGGAGCTCCCTCGTGTGGCTAGAATCAGGGACTGTCTCTAGCTCTCACGAGCCAGCACTGAAACAAAAGGCAGCATTTCTGTTCTCCCTTTGAAGCTGAACAGCTGCTTTCTGTTCTAAGAAACTGTTTTTCCCTTCAAAACCCAGGCTGGATTTCCCCGTCTAAGAAATGCAGCTGCAGTTGAATTGGAGCTGGACATCCACCAAGAGCAGACACTTTGCTCTAGTCATGGCTTGGGGTTTGTTATTAGGAAGAAATTGAGTAAGAGAATATTAATCTTCCCACATGCCTCTCCAGATGTTGGAGATTCAAGACAGTACCTTTCCCTTCCTGGCTGGCTACAGATCAGGATCAAGAGTCTGAGATTCTGGTTGGGTGATGTGTGCTGAAAGCGAGAAAGACAGGCACTGCACAGGTTGGGGCCTGGACACGCACATCCATCTGCTCCCTTTAGTAGGCAGAGATGACACACCTAGAGGCAGCACTGCTGAAGGGCTCAGGCCAGCTCAGGCCATTTAGGGAGGTGAGAGAAGGCCTTGCTGTTGTGGAGGACAGAGAAGACTGTGACTGACTACACCCAATAAACAAAGCACATGGCAACAGCTCTGCCCCCTCACAGATTAGCCCAAACCCACCCATGTCCAGAGGCATTTCACAGCCTGGTGCTGTCAGATCAAGACTCTGGTCTGACAGCCTCAGAGGGACTGGATCTTTCTGCTCCAACATTTATTGCAGGGGCTGTCTCAAGGCAGCATTTACCACCCACACCCAGCTCTTCCCTACTCATCTCGAGCCTTCACTTCATCCATAGTGTGCACTTTTAGCTCTGGACTTTTATTGCATTCTCCACGTGTGATGCTCACACAGAGGCCACCTGGGAGGGTGGCAGTCTCGCCTCCACCACACTCTCACCGCGTCTGAACTCCTGGGGGCAGCACTACAGCCCCCACCAGTCTCACAGGCAGCAGCAGGTTGTGCAGACAGGAAAGGGTGAAGACGGAGCTGCAACAAGACACAGGCATGGTACTGCACGCTCCACTGGCTACTCCACAACATCCCCATACTTGTTCCTCCTCACTGGTGGTGCCACAGTCTCTCTGCCCTCTGGGCTGGGCAGATTTTCTGCAACAGACAAGAACAAGCTTGTTAGACCCCCAAACTATAGTCTTGCATTTGTCAGGGGTGGGTAGAGAACTACGGGGCCTTGGTGAAGTGTTTAAAGCTTCTTCAGTTTAGCCCAGCCTGGAGAGCATCCCTGCCTGCTCTGCCCTCCATGCTGACCAGCCTGACTTGAGCATTAACGTGGACAGGTCACTCCATCCCCTGCCCTCCTCTTCCTCCTCCAGGAAACCAAAAGCCCTTCATGCTGGTTCTCATGAACTCACACGCACAGGGCCAGGCCAGAAAGCAGATGCGAGCACTTATCTCAGATGCCACCCAGCCCTGCTCAGATATCTGCAGAGCAGGTGACAGGCCCAGAACACAAAGACATAAGAGTGGCAAGACTGGGAGGGGAGCTCTGGCTGCCCTAACACTGCTGCTGCCACAGAGGACTTCTCCGTTCGCACAAAAGTATGTCCCTCAGGTGCAGGGTGCCAGCATAGGATTTACACAGGGATGCTGGCAAAGACTGGAACAGTCACCAGCTTAGTTAAGGAGAGTGCTGTTCTCCAGTTGCAGTACAGCAAGGAGTTGTAGCAGGGAAGAAACAGGCAGAAGCAGCACAAGGAAAGCAGCAGGGAGAGATGTGAAAGGTACCTGGGGGCTGAGACATCCTGCCAGCCATGGCATGCTCCTGTGGGGACTTGCCTGTCTCCAGGAAAATCCAGAAGTCAGAGCATTTCTGCGTCTCAGCTCTGGTTACCATGTAGCTGGCAAGGGATCCTGCAACTGAAGAGAACAAGACGTGCATATCCTCCCAACGTTATGTGCTAAGCAGAGCAGCGGGGAGAACACCCGCCAGCTTCTGAGCTGCTGCAACTGCCTGCACGCAGTTTGTGAGCCTCCCGGGGCCTTGGAGAGCAGCAGCAGGAATTCAAAACACATCAGAGAAAAACCTCCCCCAGATTAAGGCCAATCCATGCCTGCAAACGCCGCCCTACTCCTGCCGCTGAGGCTGCGCGCGGGTGTCAGGCCCAGCTGCTGCTGCCCCGCTCGGCGCCCGGCCCCGCAGGCGCGTCCCGGGGCTCCGCAGGGCAGGGCGGGCGGGCGGGGAGCGCTCACCCACGGCCAGCAGCAGGTTCCACTGCAGCGTGTACGGCAGCTTCTTGTTCAGCAGCTTCTGCAGGGCGAAAGCCGCGCCGGTGCCTGGGAAAGCCGAGGAGCAGTTAGCGGAGGAAGGCTCCGGCCGCAGCGGGAGGGCAGCACGGGGGCCAGGGCTGGGCCTGCCAAGCCCCGCAAAGGGTTTGGGTGCGTCTGACACCTTTCCCCTGCCACCAGCAGCCCGGCTGCCCCTCGGGGCAACGGCGGTGCCGGTGGCACGGTGTGGCACGGGTGACGAGGGGGCAAGGAGGGCCCCAGCTCCCGCAGGGGCCCAAATTTCACCCCCTTCTCTGCCGACGGCCCCGCTCTCCCGCCAGGCCCCTGCCCCGAGGAGGCCTGCGGGCTCGGGGAGGGGGAAAGGGCGGCACCGGGGGGGCCGGGCCGGGCCGGGCCGTACCTGCCACGAAGGTGCCGATGCCCTTCATGAAGGCGTGGGACTGGCAGGCCGCGTACTGCTGCAGGGCCTGCAAGCACACGGTCAGGGCCGGCGGGGGGCACCGGCCCCGCGCCGCCGCCCCCCGCCCGCTCCCCCCCGGGGCCCACCGGGTGCTTGGCGGCGACGCTGTCCTCCACCCGGCGGAGCCCCAGGTTCACCATGGCGCCGCCGCTCCGCTCCGCTCCGCTCCGCCGCGGCGTCACCGTCCCCGTCCCCGCCCCGCGGCGGCCCTGCCCCTTCCGCCGCCGCCATGGCGGAGCCGGCGGGGCCCTTCCGCGTCCTGCTCGCGGGGCCGCTCCGCTACCTCTGCTACTGCCGCCCCGGGCCCGGCGGCACCGTGTAGTGAGTGGGGGGAGCGGGGCCGGGGCCGGGGCCGGGCGGGGGAGCGGGGCCGGGCGGGCCCCCGCGGGGCGGGCGAGCTGCGCCGGGGCTGGCGGCTCCCCTCCGGCGGCGGCCACAGCCTGTGCTGCCCCCGCAGTGTCACCGACGGGCAGGAGGTCTGGGCCGGGGAGCTCGCCGCCCGCCCGCCGCTCGGCCGCGTAGGTACCGGGGCCGCGGGCGGGGAGGGGGGGGGGGCCGGGAAGGGCCTGGGTGGGGGCCGGGGGAGCGGTACGGGCCCGGGCCCGGGCAGGGAGGCCCTGGGTGGGGTTGGGGAGGTGGTTGGGGTCCTGGGAGGCGGGGAAGGCCCTGGGTGGGGGCTGGGGAGGCGAATTGGGGGCTGGGGATGTGGGGAAGGCCCTGGGTGGGGGTTGGAGAGGTGGGTTGTGGGCTAGGGAAGCAGGTTGGGGGCCAGGGAGGTGGGGAAGGCCCTGGGTGGGGGCCAGGAGGTGAGTTGAGGGGTCAGGAAAGCAGGTTGGGGGCTGAGGAGATGGGGAAGGCACTGTTTGGGGGCTGAGCAGGTGGGAAAGGCCCTGGATGGGGGCTGAGGAGCTGTGTTGGGGGCCAAGGAAAAGGTTGGGGACTGAGGAGGTGGGTAAGGCCCTGGGTCGGGGCTGGGGAGGTGATTTGGGAGCTGGGGATGTGGGGAAGGCCCTGGATGGGGGCTGGAAAGCAGGCTGGGGGCTGAGGAGGTGGGGAAGGGCCTGGGTGGGGTGCTGGGGAGGTGTTTTGGGGGCCAAGGAAGCAGGTTGGGGGCTTTGGAGGTGGGGAAGGCCCTGGGTGGGTGCTGGGGAGGTGGGCTGGGGTCCTAGGAGGCAGGGAGGGCCCTGGGTGGGGGTTAGAGAGGTGGTTTGGGGGCCAGGGAGGTGGGGAAGGCCCTGGGTGGGGGCCAGGAGGTGAGTTGGGGTCAGGAAAGCAGGTTAGGGGCTGAGGAGATGGGGAAGGCCCTGGGTGGGGGCTGGGGAGGTGGTTTGGGGGCCAAGGAAGCAGGTTGGGCACTGAGGATGAGGGGAAGGCCCTGGGTGGGGGCTGGGGAGGTGGGTTGGGGTCCTAGGAGGTGGGGAAGGCCCTGGGTGGGGGTTAGAGAGGTGGTTTGGGGGCCTGCGTGGGGGCCAGGAGGTGAGCTGGGGGTCAGGAAAGCAGACTGGGGGCTGAGGAGATGGGGAAGGCCCTGGGGGGGGGGGGGGGCTGTGGGGGTGGTTTGGGGGCTGAGTTGATGGGGAGGGCCCTGGGTGGGGGGTTGGGGAGGGGATTGGGGGCTGGGGATGTGGAGAAGGCCCTGGGTGGGGGCTGGGGAGGTGGCAGGGACCTGGACCTGCACCCCAGGGAAGGGAGGTAGGGAAGGCCCCTTCCTTTCAGGCAGTGCCCTCTCTTTTCAGACATCTCAGAGCACGCCGTGCCTGTCAGAGGACCATAGCATGAAGATCAGGTGGGTCCTCAGGCCTGACCACCTGCTGTGGGAACCTGGACTCCTCTGTGGAGGCAGTCGGAGGCCCTTGCCTCACCCTGCTCTCCTGCCCACAGGGCGGTCTTGGAGCATGGGATGGTCTCCTTGAGCCTGCATGATGATGGCAAGGCTACGCTGCAGCTCCAGGAGGAGGCCTGGTGCTCGACTTTTGATCTCTTCAAGTTGCCGTTCACTGAGGCAAGGACCCAGCTCCAGGCACTGATGTTCGGCTTGGTGGGTTGCGTCAAGAACCTGGAGAAACGTCTTGAAGGTCTGTGCGTGGTTTTGGAGCACGATTAGGGCAGGAGAAGGGTGGGAAGCTGCCAGCTACCTTTATGGTATCATCTCCCTGCCACCAAAGCTGTGCCAAATGAACCAGCTCTGAGAGCCACGTGAGGCAGCAGTTAGGAGGTTGGTGTTCTCCTTGCATCATCCCATGTGGTTTCTGCTCACAGTTCTGGGTGGACTGGCAAGGCAGGATGCAGGTGGTATGGGCTGGGCAGCAGAGGTGCTACCTTTGTCCCATTTGGATTGGCCTGTTCCCAAAGGTGGCCAGAGTCTCCTCCTAGCCATCTTGGGCAGCAGAGGTCTGTGTGGAACCAGAAGAAAGCGTGGCATGTATGTGCGGAAACACAATCTTGTCCCCATGGCTGGCACCACACCGTGATCTCTTTGTGCCTGGAAGTTGCCTTACGGAAGTCTTGTATCTTAGAGCTCTAGGAAGACCCCCAGCAGTGACGACCTGGGTAGAAGTGCTGGGAGGAGAATGCATCTTGTTTTGGCTAAGGGCTCATGTAGGGGAGGGAGCTTGCTGGGGAGGCCCAGGATGCTGCATGCTGTGTTGGGTGTGCGTTGGCACAAGCTCTGACTGTGGTTCACCTCTCAGCAGTGGTGGGCACTCTGGGGTCTTCGTGCAGTCCTGAGAAGAACACTGCCCGGAGCCAGCAGCTCTTCATGCCAGGTAGGCAACTGCCAGCATGCACCCCCAGAACATGGTCCCATTGCTCGTTTGCTCTCTGTTCCCTAGGAGGCTGCTGGTTATCCTGTCCATGTGGTCTCCAGGGCACTCTGAGTCCCTTTTGTTGTGGCTGCTGTTGATTGTCTGCTTTTCTTCTGTGCCAGGGGGGACACCAGGAGCTAGGGCTCAGCACAGTGGCTCTTGGGGTGCCTGGGGTGTGCTGTGCTCCGTTCAGATGCCTGGCATCACCAGGCAGCGTTCCTCACTAGCCTCCAAGAGTTCACACCTCGCTGCTGTTCCAAATTGGAGGCTGTGCCAGATTCTGGCCCTTCATGAGAGGAGAGAAGGCCTCACCTTTCCTTGTCCACCACAGAGCTGGGGCTAGCCAAACTGGACAGCTGGAGGCACACCCTGGGCTCGGGGGGGGGGGGGGGTGGGTGGGGTGGGGGGGGCTATTAAAGCAACCAGCTGACCAACACCTCTTGCCTTCCTCATTCTCTCTTTCTCTGGCTGAAGCAGATCCGAGCTCCAGGAAGAACAGAGGTGCTGGCTCAACTCTGCCAGCCAAGAGGAGGGTTCCAGGAGAGTCTCTCATTAATCCTGGTTTCAAAAGGTAAGTGCTGGTCCAAGGCCTGGTGCAGGGGCTGGGCTGCATGGATTTCCTGCTCTATGTCCTACGGCTGTGCGGGAGCAGGGTTCATGGCTTCGGGTTGGCTTTTGTGCACTGCAGCCTGTGACTGTCCCTCCATCCCCTTCTAGCAAGAAGGCACCGTGTGGAGTGGACTTTGAAGACTCCTGACCTGTGCTGTCCCATCCCCCGACAACTGTCCTACTGGGAGGGTTTTCAGCCACATCTGAGGCTCGTAGTGGTTTTACTGCACCCTGGGCCTGCCGGGCCTCTTGTTACAGGGTGTGAGTGATTGTCTTCCCTCATGATGGACCAAAGAGATGAACAGGGCAACCAGGGCCCAGGGACTGGAACCGGCTCCTGGCAGGTCTCAGAGGGGAGCAGGTCCATGGCTGGTGCTCTGGGAGGACCTTTGGGGGGGGATGGAGTGGGGGAGGTGACAGTAGGGGTGGATGTTTTCCCCTACTGCTTTCCCTGCTGGCAGGGCCACCCATGTACCTCGCTTGGCATGAATTGGTGGGGTTTTTAAAGAACTTTTATATCATGATGTAATTAAAAGACTGGCTGTGCTTAACTTATTGCCAATAAAACTGCTTTTAGCCAAGTGGTCTGTGGAGACCAGGTCAGTGTGATAGTGCATTTGTGTGCCAGTCCAGCCTTCCCTTCCATTGCTTTACAACCCTGTGGACAATTTTGACTGAATCTGAAGGGTCAAGGGCTCAGAGAAGTCACTTCCCTGCCAGTTTTGTGCCCGTGGGCAGGTGGGTGGGTGTTTAGATCTTCCAACCCCATGGAGAGTTGGAAGTGTGAGCCCAGCCCTTGCTAGACCCTGGTGCCTGCCTCCCTGGGAGAGGACCGGGAGGCCTTTGCAGCATGCTTTGTGGGAGGAGAGCCACTGCTGTCTGGGGCTTGTCATGCCAGGACACGCTCAAGTCTCGCTTGCCAAGCTTTTATTAATTTCCAGCTGCTGTGATACATGGCTTTGACTTTCCCCACTTTGCCCCCATTCCTGTCCCAAATCTGCTCCCAAGAGCTTCCTAACGGTGGGTTCTAGGGGGATGGTGCTCTCTGCTCCCCTACCCCAGAGCATGGGGACCTGGGACAGTGCCATGCCCACTACCCTCTGCATCCCCCCGGCTCTGTTCCTGGGGCTCTGCATGGCTGTGCCAGTTCCCCTGACCCTGTGCTGCTCCTCGTTGGTATCCTGAAATGGCTGCTGACTCCTGTCACTGAGTCACACGTGCTGAGGGTGGCAAGGTGTGCCTCCAAGGGAGGCTGCAGGGATAGCTGCTGCACAGAGCTGCATAGCCCTCTGCTCTGGGCAGCTTTTCCTTCCCAGCATGAGGATCTGCTCCTGCTGTTACCCTGGGCACTATGCAGGTTTGTTATAGATGGTGTCCACAGCTGAGGCTCCCTGGCACCAATCCTGGTGCTTGCGGGGTTGCAGGGCAGGTTGAGAGGGTCCTGGCCAGGAGGGAAGCATGACGCAAGAAGTGAGAACCCACTGGTGGGCTCGGTACAATGCGGTGTGCTGCCGGCACCTCAGGCAGGGGTGCCAGCTGGGGGAATTTGGGTGCCCATGGCATAGCTCATGCCTTCTACCTTCCTGTTTGTAGGAAGGGCTGCGGTGGTCGGGGCAGGATTGGGGCTAGCGCTCGCCTGCTGCCCAACCCTGGCCCCGTGCCCACCTGGGCATTTGCCCGGCTTACTGCGGAGGCCGGACCACGGAGCGATAGGCCTGCACTATCTCCTCATCGTTGGGGCAGGTGTATTTGAATTCCTTGGTTTCCTTGGCGTTGTTGAGGTAGCGCCACACGCCCTGCAGGTCCTTGGGGATCCCAAAGCGGCGGTAATGCTGGCACACGACCTGTGGGCAGAAACGGGGTGAGCCCCAGCCTGGTCCTGCATGCTTGTGATGCTCCAAAGAGGGCCCAGGGGCTGGAGTCAGGGTGATGGTTTTCATGGGCAGGAGCAAGCTAGGAGGGGTGGCGTAGGGTGAGGGGATATGCCCGGTGCTGTGCAGGGCATGCAAGGAGGAATGCGGGCTGCAGGAGGACCCCATGCTGGGTGACGGGCAAGAGTCCCTGGCAAGGAGGCACCAAGCCCATGTGGTGAACAAGGGGTTATACAGGGTTTGGCATGGGGGGGGCAAAGGGGTAGGGAATGGCTGCAGGGGAGTGACAGGCTGCACCCGAGTGGAGGTGAGGGCATGGGGGAGGTCGTGTTGGGAAGCAGGGGCAAGGGAAAGGGCACGGCACCGGGATGCCCATGCTCACCTGAACGATGTTGAGTTTGGGCAGCAGGTTGCAGTCAGCTAACGTGAGCTGGTCGCCGTCCAGGAAGCGGCGCTGCGAGACTGGGAGGCGCGGGTCGCGGGCCAGCTCGTGCTCCAGGGGGGCTTTCAGGTAGTCATCCAGCTTCAAGAGGGCCTTCAGCAGGCTCCGCTGCAGCACTGCAGGGAGGTTGGGCAAAGCCAACTGTGTCACAGCACTGCCCCACTGCTGTCACCATGCCCAGCAGCCTTGTCGTGCCCTTGGCGTGGCATGCTGCTGGCCAGAGCCTGCCTTCTCCACCACCCTGTCCCTGTGTCCAGGCGGCCCTTGCCTGCATTGTCCTTGCCTTGCTTGGACTGGGCAAAAGCTGTGAGCACCTTCCCCTGCCCACCCTAGGGAGCTCTGGCATGGCCGTGCCAGGCCATGTGGGCAACGGGCAACATGGGGAGAATGTTTGCTGGAACAGTGACCAGGGTAGTGGAGGGCTGGAAAGGCCCAGGGCTCCCTGGCCAGGCTCTGGGGTGATGGCACCTTAAAGGCTGCATGGGGTGAGCCAGCATGGCATGGCAGGGAGTACCCCCCCAGCTCCTCACCCTCATCCTGGGCAGGCACCAGGTTCTTGATGAAGGTGGAGAACTTGTGGAAGACGTCGTTCCCGGCCAACCTGGACTCCTTGTACCGCGGGACGAGGCTGGGGAACCTGTGGGGACATGGGCACAGCTGGTACCAGACCCGGATGCTGTGGTCCCTCCCGCCCGCCTCCAGTTTCTCAGCATTTTCTTTGCCCCTCTCAGGGCAGTGCCAGGCACTGACGCGGGAGGCCTCAGCTGCTCCTCCAGGAAGTCCTCAATAGTGCTGGTGTCGGTCTTGGGTTCGCCATTGTAGAGCAGCACGGGCAGCTGGGCCCCTGGGGCGAAGTCCTTCAGCACGTCCAGTGCCCTGCGGGAGACGAGGGCACTCCCTGACTCCTGGCATCACCGAGGGCTGTGCGGGGCACCACGTGTACTTGATGGGGGGGTCGGGGGAGACTAGGGCTCTGCCCAGCCTCTGGAGCTGGGGCATGGCACGAGTTGCCCCCTGTGAGCCCACGTCCTGGGCAAAGGGATGAGGTGGTCCCCTGGGGCTGCCCCTGCCCCGGTGCATGCCCATGGGGGTCTCTGCCTTGGAAAATGCCCACCAACCTCCCTCAGGGCAGTGGTGGGCAACCAGAGGTTATAACGGCCTCTAGACATCCCACAGTGCCTACTCTTCATGCCCCAAGGTGTTGGGGACCTATCTGCCCCCCAACACACACCGCCCCACCAGGTGTCTGTGTGCCAGGGCAGGCGTGTCCCACCCCTGGGCCGTGCCCTTGGTGCTGCTGCCCAGGGCTGGCAGCCTTTCGGGGCACGGCAGCGGGTGCATGCCAGCAGGGAGGAGGTACCACTCACCTCTTCATGTCCACGGTGGTGAGGGTGAAGGGCACCCCTTTGAGCAGCAGCACCATGAAGAGCCGCTGGCAAAAGGGGCAGTTGCCCACGCTCTCCGCATCCTCGCTTGCCTGCAGGGGACACATGGAGCTCAGCCCCTCCTGGAGCACCCAGCACCCAGCCAGGGCTGAGTCCTGGTGGGGCAACCCCCACCCAGGCGGGCGGGCGCCGCGGCTGAGTCAGGGTGCTGCAGGCAGGGCCCGTGCCAGCCCTGCTGGCAAAGCCCGGGCTGGCCCCCGGCCAGGGCACCAGCTCCGGCGCAGGCAGGCACCCGCTGTGCAGAGCGCAGTGCTGGTCCCCGGCCCCAGCCTGCTCATGGGGCCGCCGCGCTCCACCCTGGAGCGACCGCGTGGCACAGTGGGTGGTGGCCCGGCACAGCAGAGTGGTGGTGGGGGGCCCACGAGCTCCTTCTGCCCCCCTGCCCAGCTCAGCAGTGCCCAGGGACCGGGGCTCGGGCACAGCGGCTGCAGGGGCACCCGGGGTGGCTGCGGCAGGGGACAACCCAGTGGCGCGGGGGCTGCGTGTGCGGTGGACAACATGATGCTGGGGGGGGGGGGTGGAGGTCTCGTAGCCTCTTGGCACGATACCAGGTGGCCCATGTCATGCCCTGGGCAGCTGGACAGCCCTCTCCCTCTACCCCTGGGCACAGGAAAGGGGCCCTGGGCAGCTGGCACTCCCAGCCCAACACCCCCAGACCGAGCACCCCTAGCTCTCTGGTGCTCGTGGGGCCAGAGCAGCAAGCTGGGCCTTCGGCAAAGAGCCCTGAGCTGCCCATGCCATGTCCCGCAGGGCTGCCAGGGGCTGTGTCATCGGGCACTGCCCTGGGCAGGGGCCACCCCAGCCCTGGGCACCCCCCCCCCCAAGAGCTGGTGGCCCTGCAGCTGCGGTGTTGCCCCAGATGCACCTACCAACATCATGCACTGGCCAGGCCCCGGGCACCCCAACCCCCCACCCGCCCCGTGCCCGCTCCTCACCTTGACGAAGAGCTGGATTTGGGGTTTCTCAGCCATGCTGGGCGGTGGCTGCTGGCTGGCGGGCGGCTGTGCTGCGAGTGCCGGTGCCAGAGCCGCCCAGCTCCGCTGCCCCTCCCAGCCCACATTCCTGCCCGGGGTGCACCCACCTCCCACCCACGCCTGGCCCCGTGGCGGGGCCTGCGACGCCCTGCTGTGGGGCCCTGGGTGCTGCTCGCGGCCTGGGTGCCAGCTCGCCCTGCCGTGGGGACCGGCCTCAGCAATGCCCCGCTTGGGCTGTCGGTGCCAACCCAGACGGCCCTGCCACCGGTGCCGGCCTTAGAAAATGCAAAGCGCTGGCATGGCCCTGTATTGTGCCAAGCTCCCTTTGGCCAAGCCAAGTTCCTGAAACCCCTTCCCAAAAGGGCGCCACGAATCCCCTCTTGGGCCCTTGCCCAGCCTGACCCCCCCCCCCCCCCCCAGGGCACGCCGGCACCAGCAGCTCTGACCCCATACCCACCTCCAGCTGGCAACCACACAGCCTCACTGGCTCCAGTTATTATTTTTTATTTAAAACAATCATTATTTTCACATTTCACCTTTTTTTTTGTTTTTTTGTGTTTTTTTTTTTTTTCCATTTGCTAGCAATATACAGGCTCTTCCAGAGCGGTCCCACCCCTCCGAGCGCCCGGGGCTGTACGTGGCACGGGCTCGCTGTGCCCACGGCTGGAGCAGCCCGGGGCCCCGCTGGCAGCCGAGGAAGTGCAGAGCGGAGGCGAGGTGGCGAGCGGGGCCAAACTCAATAAAGCAAATAGTGTTAAGGCAGCACGCTCAGCGCCGGGGCTGGGAGAGAGCAGCCACCCCTGCCCCCAGGCAGTGCTTTCCCTTTGCAGCCCCCCCCACGGGCACCCATCTTTGCAGCCACCCGCTGGGTATCTCCGAGGACAAGGCAGCCCCGCTTGTGCCTGGCTCCTGGGCCAGCCCTGAACCCGGGGCAGGGAGGCCACCGCGGCTGCTCAGGCTGGCCCACCACGCATCCCGGGCATGCCATGTCGCGGGGGGCACAAAAGCATCTCAACTGCCCAGCCGAGGTGCCAGGGCCCTGGGAGCACAGCGTGGCACCGCATCGGGCCAGCTGGGGCATCGACGGGAGCGTTGGGGCTGGCCCCTCACCCTGGGTACCTGCACGCTGGGGGGGAGCCGGGCAGCACGGCGGGAGCATCGCGGGGCCACCCACCCACCCGCAGGGCAGCACCACGCCCGGCCACCTCTGCCCCCTCGTGTGGGCACCCAAAGGGGGCTCAGATGGCCGGACAGGGGGGGCTCAGCCGTTGCATCCCCTAGGTCACATCGGGAGGCTCGCAGGTGACACTGGCCTTCCTCTCCCTGGTGGTAGAGGACCAACCCAAAGCTGGCTCATCCTCCAGCACCGACCCAGCCAGGAAGGCACTGCGGGCTGGGCAAGGGGGCAGGAGCACCCATTGGGGGGGGGGGGGGGGCATCAGCTAGCTGTCCCTCTCCACACCAGCCAGGGCACCAGCCAGTTTCCAATATGCCGTAAAAAATATATGGTCTGAAAATAGAGCTTATTTCCCCCCCAGTTTTCCCCTATTGAAAATACTGTATATTGTATCACAATCTATAGCACATGGCATAAAGGACTGGCGAGCCCCAGGCTGGGGGGAGACACAGGTACAGCAGAGGCCCCCTCACAGCCCCCCCATTCAGCCCCCACCTTTCTGAGCCCCGGGATGAGCAAGGCAAAGAGACTCAAGCACGTGAATGCAGGCAGCGAAGCTCTGGGCACTGGCACCCTACACGGGGCATGAGCGCCCGGTTCCCGGCTCCCAGCTGCAGCATGATGCTGCAGGCCCGGAGAGGAGCCACCCCGGGGGTCAGCAGCTGCCCGCAGATGTTAAACCCGCTCTTGCAGGGCACGGACGATGCTTGAGGCAAGGGGAGGGCCGTGCACTTGGCAAAGCCACCCCCAAGGCGCTGCGAAAGCCCAGGCGCACAGGATGGGCGGTTGGGGTCGGTGGGGCAGGAGCCTCCTTCGGGCACAGCTCCAGGCTGCAGAGCTGCTGCAGGCAGGGAGGTGGCACGAGGCCACGAGCTGCACTGGCTCAGCCGCCCCGTCCCTGAGCCGGCAGCAGGACCCTCTGCAGAAAGGAGGGGCACCGCCGGCTCAGAGGGTGCCAGGGGACACGGCTGCAAGCGTGCTCCCGCTGCCGGCCCCGGGTGGCACTGCCAGCAGAGGATGCGGACATGAGCATGACCCCGGCCACCCTGGTCCATCCTTCCCTCCCCAACACCACCCGGACACCGCTCCCCGCTGGCCAGGCTGGAGCTGGGGCCCCTGGGCTGCCCCAAGCTTTGCCCCCACCCACCTCCCAGCTTCAAAAACCATCCTGGGGGGTAGCTCCTCCCTCTCCCAGTGCTGCCAGTAAACCAACGCGGAAAGCAGCGCCGGTGGCTCCCATACTGGGACGGATGCTGAGGCTCTAAGAGATGGATACTGACGCAAGGCAGAAAAGGAAGGGGAGACACCGGAAAGGTGGCACGGCAGCCGGGCAATGCCTGGTGCCCACTGCACAGCCTCGGCGGGGCACGCAGACGAGGGAGGTGAGGGCAGGCAGGGGGGCAGGCGAGGGGCGCTGGGAGGAGGAACATGGTGGGGGCAGAGGGGAGAAACAGCTGGTGCCAGCATGTGAAATACCCTGTGAAATGCCCCTCTGCCCCCCCACGTGCCCCTCGGGGAGGGTGCCGGTGCCCAGCCGCAGGGATGGAGCCATGTGCCCACGGCCCCCGGAGCGAGCCAGGGTAGCTGGTGCCTCCCTGCAGCAGGAGAGGGTGCAGGAGAAGGCAGGACAAAGAGTCAGGCTGGAGCAGGCAAGTCCTGGCGCTGAGCACCGGCGCTGGGCATGGCGCAGAGCCAGGCACCGTGCAGAGCCGGGCTGTGCATCGGGGCGAGCGGGTCCTCGGGGCTGCCCGGCCGGCAGCGTGCAGCAGGCAGCCACGGCTGCGAGGTGCCTGCGGGCTCAGGCCACGTCCGGGGGCCCGGACCGCTCTACCTGGCAGAAAAGTGTCCGGGCAGTATGCGGCTGGTAGGGCCAAGACGCCTGCCTCTCGCAGGTTCAAGGTCACTGGTGACATCCCGTGGGCAGTGCCGGTGACAAAAACCAAACACAGGTAAAGCACAAAGCACAGCAGCTGCCCCTCGTGGTGCTGGGACGGCTGGCACGGTGCTCCCGAGCCTCGTACGGTGCCAGATGAAGTGCCAAGCCTTGGAGGGGTGACGGAAAAACGGACAAAGCAGCAATCCTTCCTCTCTGACCTTCCGGGCAGGCCTGTGGTGGCAGTGGGGCAGAGGTGTCCCCGCTGCTGGCAGTCCCTCGGGGTGGGTACAAACGTGGGTGTCCAAAGGCAACGCTCACTGGCCTCTTCCCCGCCACAAGACGTGCGGGGCTCGTGGCACCAACTCAAGGCCACATCCTTCGCTTCACAGTCTCTGTCCGTGGCATGTGGCAGCTGGGCAAATCGGCCAAGGATGGCAGCCCCCTGCGCCATCCGGGGACACTGCCCCATAGCTGAAGGGGACGAAGGCCGGCCCGGCAGGCAGTGGTTCCCAGGGTCCATCCAGGCTGGCCCTGCACCCGCTGTCCGTCCTCCCTGTCACACTCCTCCGGCCATGGGCAGAAGGGCCTGGCCTCCCCCGGGGCAGGCGGAGACGGCCGCTGGATGCGTCCGTGCGACGGGGGGCGAAAGGAGGGGAGAGGCGAAAAGGGTTCAGTGGCTTCAAAGCTGGGGGACTCGGTTCCCCCCTCGGGTCCTCAGCACAGTGTGTCCGTGTTGAACGAGAGCTGAGCCTGCGGGGAGGGAGATGAGGGAGAGCTCAGGGGCCAGGCACAGGTGTCAGGGCACCCCACAGCAAGTCCCGGCGTGATCCTAGGGCAAGGATCCAGCCAGGGCGTTGCGGGGAGTCCCTGCAGCCTCCCTTCCAGAGAGCATCCTTGTGCCTGCCTGTGTCCCCGAAGGGTCATGGTTTCCCAGGACAAGCCTCTGTGCACAGGCTGTGCTGCCCAGCATGACACCAGGGCTTGGCCACGATGTCCCATGGCAAGGGGCATCACCTTGGACTAGAGCCACCCAGATGCTTCCTCCCTGGCCCCACAAGGCCGGGATGGCCTCTCACCCTCTCCTCCTCGAAGCTGATGAGGCCTTCGTCATCGGTCTCCAGATCCTCCTGCTCCTCCACCACCAGGGCCCGCAGCTCCGTGGGGGCCGCCCGCGGGCGCAGCAGGCTGAGCACTCGCTCCAGAGGCGACTGCAGGGCACAGCTGGGGCTCGTCTCCTGCTGCTCCAGGTTGTCGCTTTGCTTCTTGGCAAAATTCACAAACACCTGGCAGAAAAGGGGGTGAGCAGCTACCAGAGATGCCACCTGGCCCCCCACCCAGGACTGCCCCTCACCTGGCATCTCTGCCCCACAGCCCCGGGGCGGTCTCTGCTGGAGGTTGGCCATGGTTGCATCCCCACACCCACAGACCATGCACTAGCTCAGATCCCAAGAGAGGCTTCTGCCAGGCATTTTGGCACTGGAGCCCCAGGCATGGCCACCCTCCCTGCAAATGCCCCCCCAGCCACCCAGGCACTGTCCCAGGCCTCACGTTGTCCAAGGTGGTCTGGCTGACGGAATAGTCTTCAATGCCCAGCACGTCCACCACCTGCTCCATCTTGCTGAAGACCTGTGCCAGCGAGATCTGGTCCGATTTGAGCTGGTACTGGACCTTGGTGTGGTGCCGCTCCTGCAGAGGACAGTGAGGTCAGGCCTGAGCCCCCACATGCCCAAACCCCGTTTCATTACACCGCAAGGGGAGAGAGGGACACAGAGGCCTCCTAGATGAAGGAATGGCATCAGGCCATTGATCACCACAGGAGACGAAGGGTGCTATCACCCTGGCATGTGGGCTTGCAGTAGGTGGCACTTCCACTGCAAGGCAGCTCACCTTGAGGATGGCCTCGGGGAAGTTGCGGTTGAAGAACCTCACCACCTCCTTGACATTGAGGCTAGACTTGGTCCGCACTGTGATCATGTAGCCATCTCCAAACCTGGGCAGAGACAGGGAGGTCATGGGGGACCTGCCTCCACACCTGGGCCTCTACGGAGGATTGACCCCATGGAAACCTGCACACTGATGATGACACTTGCCTGGCAGCGACTGTACCCACTAAGATGGTACCAGGATGGTCAGGCACCAGTGCAGACTGCCCAGATCCCGCTGCCCACCCTCTGAAGCAGCACCCATGCAGAAGGCTGACATCTTGCCATGGGAACCATGCTGTCGCCCTGCCACGTGGGAGCCTGGCACCCTCCTGTCCTGCAGTGTGCACTGGCAGATGGGTGCTAGACCCTCACCAGGCCCTTACCTGTTTTTCAGGTGCTGGATGCTGCCGAGACATTTGAGTCGCCCATTCACCATGATGGCCAGGCGGGTGCAGAGCGCCTCGCACTCCTCCATGCTGAGGAGACAGCACAGGGTTGAGCAGGGTGAGAAGAAGCAACGTGGTACAGGCAGACAGGGCAAGGCTCATTTGCCAGAGGATGTGGCACAGGACTTGGGGGGGAGATGGGGAGCTGAGCTCCGCAAGCCTTCATCCCTGGCACCAGGGCATTGCCACTCATGATGGAAGAAAGAAACAGGGTTTTCCAGGCTTGTGCCCAACTCCCTCCCTAGTGTCTGCCTCCCTGGGATGAAAAGCCCTTCTCCCTCCTGGCCTCTCGCCATTGACACACACTAGGGTGCCTGGAGGAGTTGGGGGCCCAGCCTGAAGCCCCCCAGACCTGTGGGATGTGAGCACCACGGAGCGGCCTGTTTTGATGACATCCAGGATGAGGTTCCAAAGGAAGCGCCGTGCCTTAGGGTCCATCCCCGTCGTGGGCTCGTCCTGCGGAAAGGAGAGTACCTCAGCTACAGCAGCCACCCCCCGGGGACCCGGCCACCCCCTCTCTTCCCATGGGCACGGCTCTGCTTTCCTAACCCTCGGCTCAGGACACAGTCCAGTGCTCCAGGACGCTCATGGCAAAGCTGGCAGTAGGTGGCTCTCACCCCAGGGGCCTCTTTTACGGAGGATGGGTTCATACCAGGCCGGGTCCAGTGCCAAGGATATGGGATGGAGCAGCTGCATGGCTCTGACAGGTGCTGAGATCAGGCCAGCCCCAGGCCCTTACCAGGAAGATGAAGGATGGGTAGCCTATCAGTGCTATGGCCGTGGACAGCTTCCTCTTGTTGCCTCCGCTGTAGGTGCTGGCGGGTTTGTCGGCATACTTGGTCAGCTCTAGCTTCTTCAGTGCCCACTTGACCACCTGTAGGGTGCAAAGAGCTGCTGTCACCCTGCCCAGGCCCCAAAATGCCACAAGGCAGGCAGAGAGCTAGCAGTGGGTGGTGGGCCAGTGGCTGGGCCCTGTGGTGTGAACCAGTAGCCAAGGATGCTGTAGGACATCCAGCACCGGGCATGGTCAGGGAATGGCCAAGGGTAATGAAGCCCCGATGGCAGCCCTTTGCATGGCTGCAAGTGTCTGTGGGCCCCAGCACCCCACGTGGGAGCACCGCTTGGGTGGCACTGCCTTCAGCAAGCAGCGGGCACTGCTGCAAGGGCAGATAGCAGCAACTCATGGCCCTTTTGGTGCCCCGTGAGATGCCATTTCCAGAGCAGCCCATGCCACAGCGCCAGCCCTTGGGACGCTGGCAGACATGCTCTGCCTGAAGCCATACCCGTTCCTCGTCCTTCCATGGGATACCACGCAGGCGGGTGTAGAGCTCCAGGTGCTCCTGGGCCGTCAGCTCATCGAAGAGTGCATCAAACTGGGGGCAATAGCCCAAGCTTTGCTGGACCTGCAGGAGCTCTTTCAGGATGCTGTGGGGAGAGGACGGAGGGGCCGTGGGGAGAAGGAATTGCTGAGCCAGTGTGTTTTCCTTTTTTGGAATACCCTCTTGCTCACCCTGCTTTCACAGGCCTTTATACCGAAGTATCTTCTACCCCTTAAGCTGCAATGGGCAGCATTGGCTGAGACCCAGCATCACTTGCCACCCTGCAGGTGATGGTTTGGTCTAGCAGGACCAAACCTGGGGTTGCAGAGTCCTGCTGAGCTGTACAGTCAGACTCACAGTGCCTTTTCCCTGGGAGACCCCAAAACGGGCCCCATCCTGGCCCCGGCACAGTGGGCACTCCCCATCCTCCCATCCAGCTTGCACCTGCACCCCTGTACCTGTGCCCATTAACGAAGGCCTCTCCACCCGTGGTGCTCTCGTCCCCCGTAAGCATCTTGAAGGTGGTCGTCTTCCCCGCGCCATTGACACCCAGCAGCCCGAAGCACTCCCCAGGCCGGACGCCCACGCACAGCCGGTCCACGGCCAGGATGCGCCCGATCTTGCGAGACTTGTACACCTTGCACAGTGAGAGAAGAGGCGCTCACCCTGCTGCGAGGGCAACGCTGGGCACCAAGTCCAGGGCACCCCAGCCCCAACCCACGTGCCTTGGGTGGGAAAAGCTCTGAGTTTTCTCTTTGTGTCCCAGGAGCTTCCCCAGCTCCATTCCTGATGCCAGCAGGCACCCAGAGAGCCCAGGGCAGGCCAGCAGTTGCCCTACCTTGGTGAGGTTCTCGATCTTCAGCATGTCATTGTCGGCATCGCCACGCAAGACACGGTGCCGCTCGTTGGCCACATCAATATCATCTTCAATGGGCTTGGTGGAGACGGGCAGTCGCCTGCAGCAGGGTGTGAGGAGCAGGGTGGGCATGCAGAGCTGGCAGAGATGTCACGGGCACTGCCTTCCCATGTCCCCCCGAGGAGGTGAATGCTGGGGACAGGTCATTTCCCCAGCTCACGCCTCCCAGAAGGGCTGCCCTGACCTGACAGGTCCCGAAAGCAAAGCTTTTTTCCCATTTTGAAGAGCTGGAAAGTTTGCACCCCAGAGGGATCAGCCCCACTTTACTCTGCCCTGTGCTCCCATACTCACTGCGGTTTCCGGAAGAAGTTGTACTGGCACATGATGGTGATGAAGAAGCCGACAAAGCCTTCGATTGTCATGGCAACCAGCCCGCGTGTCACGATGTCCCATTCAAAGGGTGACTTCATTTTGTCAAACTGCCCTGGGTGGGACGAAGAGGACAGAGAGGTCAGAGGGGCAGTTACCAGGGAAGACATGCAGCTAACACGGCCTCCTGGAGCAGCTGGACTCAGAGACTCACTGTGACAGCTCCTCTCTGGAGGACGGGGACACAAACCCATTCCACTGGGCAGAGTGAAATGGGATCCTTGTCTCACAGCCTATACGAAACCTAAAAAAGCCCTCCTGAAGCAGCAGGAAATATTCATAGTGGGAACTGCTGCAGGGACTGCGTTCCCAGGATCTGCCAACACGTGGCCTTCAAATGACCCCAAACCCCCCAAAAAACCCCAAACCCCCCTTGCCTGCATGCCCCAGCCCTGCAGGGAGAATCAGGGTACAACTAACCACTGGGCAGTGCCACTGGCCACGTGCACAGCTACCTCTGTGTGTGCAGGACAGCTACCATGGCATCTTGGAGAAACAATACTGGTTTTCCCAACAAAGAGGGCTGAGTTTAACCCCATCCACCACGGTAAAAGCACTCAAACTGGAGAGAACTATTCCTCCTGCCAGAGGCTCAGCTGCAAAACAGCCACACAGGAGCAGCCCTTAGTGCAACACAACTGTCGCTATTTCTTGAGCTGGCCCATGATGAGCAACAGTGTCCCCAGCAAGTGAGGCAGGGGCCTGGAGGGCAGATCTGCTCCTGCGTCTGCCTCCTTTGCCTCCTGGGCCTGGTGTTGTAACCATCTTGAGCTATGTGGTCCTGCTGGCACCAGGGCTGATCAGAACAAGGCTGTTCTTTTACAGCCTGTTTGCTGTTAAAATCACCTTGCAACTTTGCAACTTCAGTTGGGTGAAGTGATCCAACTGAGAACGGCTGTTTGATGGATTTGTCAGATCCAGCACCATGAGATGGGTGACCTCAACTGTGTCTTTTCCTGAGCCCCAGTCTAGTTCACATCCCCTGGCTTTTTACTCCAGGTTGTCTGAGTCTTGGGGAAAGCCCATCAGGGCAGGTGGAGGGGATGTGCTGACATAGTGGTCCCTTGCAGGCCCACACGTGCTGGAGGAAGGGAAGGAGGGAACAAGAGGCCATACCGATCTTGGCATAGTATTCGTTGATGTACTCATTATAAGCCATCTCCATCAAGCCATGACCCAGGTTGTAGTTAGGGAATACAAGGAAGCAACTCTTCAAGTAGCTGTTCACCACCTTCAAATCCTGTGGGGATGGGCAGAGAGGACATGACCATCAGAAAAACCCATGAGGGCTGTGAGTGCATGGGAGGATCAGGATCTTCAACAAGATGTAACTTGGTCTGATCTTATAGCTGGCCTTGCTTTGAGCAGGGATCTGGAGTAGAGACCTACTGAGGTCCTATCCAACCTGAGTTCTCCTATGATCTGACAGCTGTCACCAACCTGGCAGCAAGCAGGCACCGTGCTCTGGGTCTGAAAGAACCACAGAGGCAGCATGTTTCCTCCAGTCATTGTGCTGGAGCCACAGGCTTTGTCATGGCATGGCAGTCCCAGTGACCTGGCTCCCCAGGCCCTGGCCGGGGCATCCCCCCGTCACCAAGTTGGGGGAGGCATCTTTTCCCTTCCTGGTGGCCCTGGTTGGAGCTGTGAGACTCCTACCTTGTCATGCTCAAAGAGCTGCAGCAGGAATGTGGCGACGGTGGCTGTGATGCCAATGAAGAGGTTGATGACTATCAAGAAGACATAGGCAGAACTGGGCACCTCAAACCAGAAGGAAGCAGGGTACATGATGGGGGTGATGGACCAGCTGGGGAAACAAGTGGCAAAAGTCCACGTGAGCATGGCAGGAGAGGCACTGGCTTAGTCACATGTTCACTACCATGTGGCGGCACCAATCAATGAGTTTCAGGATTGCCCATCTCCCAGCCCAATTCCCTCCAGGGTCTCTCACCCCACAGCCCAAAGCTTCCAGCCCACCAGCTATGGGAGCTGGAGAAAACTGCCAGCTGGGCAGCCCCAGGGCTAGATCCTGCCCATTTAGTTGCAGAGCAGATGGGGCATCAGAGGGACCCCACCAGCAGGTCCTGGTCCCCTGACTCCTTCCCTTACTCACCTCCTCTGAGCAACCTACCCATAGAGCAGAAAGAGTGAGAGGACAGCAGGGAAGTTGGTGGGAGAGGTGTAAGCTGGGAGGTCGAACACAAAAAGGATAATGATACAGCATGTGGCTGGCACCAGGTAGTTAAGCTGGAAAAGAGAGAAACTTCTGTGATTCCCCATTTGCCTGCCCTGGCCCTGGGGGACTCATCTGCTGGGCATGCTTGCCCTGCTCACCATATCCCACACATAGTTGGCCAACCAGTAGATGATGGGGTCGCAGCCGCTCACAAACTGCAGATGTTTGGCCTTGGTGGCCTTTTCGGCGACCAGGAACACCACGAAGCTGGCTGGCACGAAGGACATGGCTACGATGATGAAGATGGCAATCACTACGTCCGTGCCTTGCAGGCTGCGTTGGGGAGCAAGGTGGAGGAGAGCACAGATCACATCATTTTCAGCTGCCTGGGAAAGGGCCATGAAGGCCACTTGTCCCAGTGTGGGACAGCTGCTGTACAGAGGGCAAAGCCACAGTACAGAGACCGCCACGTCACACCCATAACTTTGGGTTTGCCCCTGCAAATCACATCAGGGAGCTCCCTCCCCTTCTACATGATGGACACCCTCCCTCAAACTGGCCCACGGGACGTACAGGTAATCCAGAGACAGGCTGGCACTCGTCTTGTTCATGGGGTGGTTGGTCACTGTGATACCTACAGGAAGGTCCAGGAAGAAACACAGGAATGTGAAAGCCAGCTCAGGACAGAAAATTTTACTCAGTCTCAGGCCTGCCTGGTCCCTGCTTCTGAGGGCAGGTCTCCTTCCCTGCAGCCCAGTGCAGAAGCCGAGCTGCTTGAAGCAACTGAGTAGGTCAGGCCAAGCCCTCATCGGCTGGCAGCAGAGTATTTTTCAGATGTGCTTGCAAGCCCAGAAGCCAACAGGCAGCATCTTGGGAGGTAGTGGACCAACTCAGACCCTGTGTAGCCCAGATCTCAAACCACACACATGTGAGATGTGTGAACCCCTGCCCCAAATGGGCAGTAGCCTGCTTGGGCTGAAGAGCAACATTTCACTTTAAACTCTTGTTAGACCATGCCCTAAAGCTATTCCTGACCTGTTTCCACCCTTAAACGCCTCCAGACCCTCACCGTAAGCAGCAGGGTTGCCTTTGCTCTTGGGCAAGTTGGCCCGCAGGATAGCGTTGTTGAGTGCATTGAGATAAGTGGGCATGCTGTGGTAGCCTTTGTTGTTGTAGAAGACCTGGAGGAGCAGAGAAGAGCAGTGGGGGGTAGCAGAAGAGCTGGGCCCCTGTCAGATGTGCTGGATGGGAGGGTTGGGACAGGATGGGGTGGGACAAGACAGGACAAGATGGGATGGGATGGGGGCGGCCATGGGGCAAGCTTCCTGTGCACAAGGCTGGGGGGAGAGTGGGGCCCAACAGGCTGGTGTGGGAGTGAGGGCACCACTGCAGATCCCTCAGAGAAGAGGCCTGCCTTAGAGCAGGGGATGAATGTACCCCACCATGCTGGCAGCGCAGCCTTTCCCCTTCTCCTCCCCATCTGTGCCAGGGTCACTGCTGCCTATCAATCTCCCCGGCTGCTCCAGGGCTGGGCCAGGCTGCCCATGGCTCACCGTGGTCCTACCTGGGCTGTTCTCCGGACGGCTATCTTGCGCACCATGGCAGGAGCCTTGGCCCCGAAGGAGGCTGGGATGGATTTCTGGACATTGCCAAAGGTGAGCGCCCCATACCTGTGGAACAAGTCACCAGTGAGAAGCTGTGACCATTCTCCCCTAAGTCCAGAAGCAGGGCAACACTCATCCAGCTCTGCTGGCTCCAGCTGGTCCCCTGGTCCGTCTCCACAAGGACCTCATTCTCCCCACACCCACGGCCCCAAGGGCTCAAGGAAGATCTCTCCCACCCTCCCTCTTGCCTGTGCAGCCGGAAGCGGTCCGAGGTGTAGAGCAGGTACTCGGAGACGTTGCGCCCAGTGATGTCTGCCAGGATGTCCCCTGTCACCACCTTCATCTGCGGGGGATGCCCTCCCACACCACTGGGGCAGGAGAAGCCAGTCCCCTGCATGGAGCATGTGCACTTGATGGGCTCGTGGATAATTCGGGGCAGGGTCGGGGCTGAGGTGACGGTCTCTGAGGAGCAGAGAAAGGCAGCTCAAAGCAAAGCTCTAACCAGAACCACCTCATCAGTCTCTGGTCACGGGGGCTGTTTGGGGCAACACGAGGGTAGCAGAGGACGAGACAGTCACGCCAGGACAAATGGCTGCACACTCAGCCAAGGCATCCTGGCTGGCAGGGCAGGGAGAGATCACTCTGCTCTACAAGGGCTAGCTCCCACTGGGCCAGAGCCTAGTCTTTTGAGAGGCCTTTGGGGTCCCAATGACAGAGAGGAGCCAAGAGGCAGACATGAAGAAAACTTTGGAGTAGACCCGGGATGGAAACGACTCAGATGGAGGTTGTGAACTGAATCTGGAGAAGACAAAGTAGCCATTTCTCCAGCTAGGCACAAAGTAGCCGGTCAAGTGAGGGTGACACAAGGCTGGCCATGGGACATTTGACGGCCTGACCAGCCCAGCGAGCTCACCCAGGACTGCTGGAAGCTGAATGCAGAGAGGTGCTCCAAGGGTAACACCGGCCCTGAGCCAGCAGCACAGCTGAGCAATACTCTGCAAGAGCCAGGCCAAACCGTGCCTGAGGGGCACTTTCAGGGGTCCCTGCACTGCTCCGCTGAGGGAGATAAATCACCTCTCCTGCCTATGAACCCAGGGCCTGGACAGACCTGGGCACCAGCGCAGGCCCTGGCGATACCTTTGATGGCAGAGGAAAAGGTTGTGGAGTTCCAGGCACGCAGCAGGTCCTCGTCCACTGAGATGGGGTAGTCAGAGGGGGCTGGGGACGGAGGTGGTGGCACAAAGTTGGAGAGCGGCAGGCCTTGTGTGAAGGAGTCGATGCACATGGCATCGAAGTACTTGGCTGCCAGCATCTTGGACTCGTTGCTGTTGAGGTTCAGGGTCTGCATGGGCTGGTCCAGCGTGTTGTTGAAGGCGGTCTTGAGCACACACGTGGCACCCACGCCTGAGGGCAGGTGGAAGGTGTTCACCAGCTGCTGGGGGCTGGCATCAGGAGACAGCCTGATGCTGTGGGGAGAGAAGAGTGGGTGAGCAGGAGCTAGAAGCAGAGGGTTTCCCTGAGGAGATATGGGACTTGCCACCTCAGCTCTCTTCTGCTGGGCAAGTCCCTGGGGCCTCTACGGACCACAGCTGTACGGGCAGGGCCACCCTGGCTGCACAGCCCTGGGAGTCCCTGCAGTCTGGCCTGGCACGAGATGAGTTGCTGGGTGCAGCCAGCACCAGTGTCAGGGTTGGCACCACTCCAAGAGACTCACCCTGGGGAAGGATGGTAGGTGCTTTCTGCATGGGGACATGGCACTGGCCATGGCTGTGCTTCAAGCCCAAGCCAGCCTCAGTGCCAGACATGCTGTGGGCTCCCCTCCCTGCTCCCCAGCGTGGTCCCGGGAAGGTGCTGCAGCAGCGGATGGGGACAGGGACAGGGCACAGGATGCTGCTCTCCAGGCAGTGAGGGGCTCTCACCGGTACTCACGCCGCTCCTCGTTGGCATAAGGAATGAAGTTGCCCTTGGGCTGCGTATAGTTGTGGTACTGAGATGGCGAGAGGATGAGGGGAGGCAGGTCACCTGCGGGGTCAAGGAGAGAAACCTGTTCGCACCACCACTGCCTCCCTTGCAGACAGACTGGCCAAACTCCCCGCGAGCCTCTACCTTGACCCCCTCCCAGCATCCAGCACCTTCACCACCAGCCAAACTGGAGCAGGCAGAGAAGGCTACCAGGAGCCCACAGCATTTGGGTCTGCAAAGCCAGTGAGACTCGGCTCATGCAGGGGCAGTCGGAGCAGCAGGGTGGGAAAGATGCCCTTGCTCCTGAGCTGCAGGAGCAGCTTCTGAAGATGGAGGATGACAGATGCTTGGCCTGGCTGTGGGGTACAAATCTGGACACTGGGGAGGAGATGGGGGCAAGCGTCCCCTTTTCCTCCTGACCCCACTGGGACTAGGGCTTGTAAGCACCTATTTCGGGCACGGAAAGCGCCACAGTCATGGCCACACAGACGAAGAAGGCGGGCAGGAGGATCTGCGAGAAGAGGGCCTTGGTGTTGCGCTTGGCACAGTGGAAGCGTTTGACGATCAGCCCGTGGAACTGCCGCAGCTTCAGCCATGACCCCTCCAGCTTAAAGCTCCCCTGTCCCGCCAGGTCGTTGTCCTCCGCCTCCAGGTCAGCCTCTTGATCTGGAGGAAGGAGACAGCAGGGAGAGAAGGAAGCATGAGCAGGCTGGTCTGAGAGGACTGAGCAGCACAAGGGATTAGCGCTGTTAGGAAGCGGGGTGGATGGGTCTCAGGTGTGGGGACACAGTGAGCTTGGGGCTGGGACTCGGAGAGCTCAGCTGGGATGCTGCACCCGCCCCTGCTCTGCCTCCCTGTTGACCCAAATTCAGTAATCCTCACGGAGATATGCAGCCTTAGCAGGGGAAGAAGAATGTTACGTCTCTAAATTAACCATGACAAGAGCTGGTGGGATAACCCAAAAAAGGGTTCGTGAATAAAACAGTAGCCTTTGGGCCCTTGTCTGTATGTTGTATCCTTGCGTGACTTGAGCATCCAGGCAAGGATACAGTCCTGAAATTGTGCCAGGAGTTTGGAGAGCAAACCTGCTCTCTGGAAAATGGCTCTCTGCTGAACAGGCAGGCTGGCCAGCCAAGAGAAAAAACCCAGCCACACAGCAAAGGTGTCAGCGTACCCACCACACCAGACCCACACCTCCAGGCCACCCCCCGTGCTTGGCTGCTAGTCTAAGGAGAGAGCATGTTAGTGGGAGTGAGTCTGTTGAAGTTTGGAGCTTGCAGGAGGATTTGAGAGAGACAAAGGGAAATAAGAGAAGAGACCAAGGACTAGCGCTAGCTGTGTCCTAACATCGGTCAGTAAGCCCACTAGGTTTGTGTCTCAACATGGGACCTCCTCACGTACACGCTTCCACTTTGGGGGGCTGCAAATGTTGGCTGGAAGCAGCCAGTTGCAGACAAAATCCCACCCAAATCCCCTGCAGTCAGCTGTCTTCCCACAGATTGCTATTCCCCAGGCCTGCACAGCCAGGGGCTTCCCTTTCTCTCTCTCTGCACAGGGTCCCTGGACACATCCGTCTGTTGTGCATCAGCTCAGCCCCGCATGGGAACTCGCCCGAGCAGGCACAGCCCTCATCTCCAGCACAGAGGGGAATCGGAGTCCCCTGACAAGGGTCAGCTCACCTCCCCGTTTAGGAGCGGGGATGGGAGCTGGGTGCGCATGGGCTGAGGTCCGTGCTGTGCCACCTGCCAGCCACCCACCCCGTCCCCAAAGAGAGCACCTGACCTCTGCAGCGTCTCACTTGGGCGAGCACGCCCCACACCTCCCGCTAGTAAAGCGAAGGGCTGCCATGCGGTATTACAAACCTTGCAGACTGATGTTATCAGGGTCCTGCCGATTATCAAACAACGGAGAGTAATCCCCAAAGAACTCCGAATAAGCCCCACCTTCATCGCCCCGCACGGAGCCCACCGAGGAGGCTGAGCGCAGGGACGCCTGCGACTGGGCAAGCTTGGAGCAGGTCACCAGGTTGCTTAGCTCCACCTCTGGCTTCTCAGGCACTTCTGCTTCAGCAAGGGGCTCCCCGTTGGCCTCAGGCTTCGGGCCCAACTCGGGGGCGGGTGGCCGCAGGGCATCCTTCTTGGATTCTTTCATGTCTGGAAGGAGAAAGAGGGTTGCCACTCAGTGCTGGCCACAGCAGCCTTTGAGGTGATGTTGCAGCAGAGAAGAGGCCCAAATCTGTTTTGCAAACCCAGACTGGAGCAGGCATCTGGCTGCCCTTGGCTGGCATGAGGCAGCCTCTCCTGCTGTGCCATTTGGAGAGTACTGCTGCCATGCAAGAGGGGAGAGGAGCCACAAAGTCCATGTCAAGTATGACACACAGCACTTTTCCCTCTCTTCCACATGTCCCAGAGTCAATGACACCGCCACGTGCCCCCCAGGGTCCATACCAACATCGCTGTTCTCCAGAGACTGGTCCTCCTCAGACACCTTGAGGAAGACCTCCTCGAGGGTGGTATCCATCAGCCCAAAACTGGTCAGGTCCAGCTCCTCCAGGCTCTGCTCCAAATGCTGCAGAGGGAAAGCACCACATGTGGAAGGCTGGAAGCTCATTTCCCCCCCACGGCCTCCCACAACCCTGCCATGGCACAGGGGGATCCCTCAGGCACCCATTCACCCCATGAGCACCCAGTGTCGGGCAGGATCTTCTCCCTGAGCCAGCTACTGTAGGCACGTGCAGGTGAAGCTCTTGGATGGGGTTGGAACAGGCCCAGCACTGTGTCCTGCCCCTCCGAGGCCAACCCTGCAGAGGCTCATCTGTACTTTTTTCCCCAAAAAGCCTCCTGGGAGTACCACGCCCACCTGTGCCCACCCTGCCCCTCGAGGACAACCCTCGTCCTCACACTACCAGCAAGGTTGGCACTGGGGTCCGCTGCAGACTGGGTACCTGGAAGAGCCTCTCGAAGCAGCCCTTCTTGACAGCCTCGCTGGGCAGGATGTAGGAGAGCTCGGTGTTGGTGTCCGAGATGAGGAGGCAGGAGGCCACATACTTCTTGATGAACTGGGAGACACGTGGCTCGGAGCAGGGGCTGACGGAGGAGTGGGACGGGGGACTGTGTGGCTGGCCCGACTCTACGGCAGGGAGGCAGCACCAATGACTCCACACATGTCATTCAACCAGGACCACCCCAATGCCAAAGCTACAGCCCAGCGCCTCAGGATTTCATTCATCCTCAATTGCAGGGTCCTGGCAACTTCTCAGCTTCCCTGCCACAGAGCTGGCTGTCCCTGCCTGCACTGCCCAGCCCTGGGAAGAGGCTCTCTGCCCTCCAGCCTCACAGGGCACCACTGCCTGCAGCTCAACATCTCAGCAAGCAGTGCAGGGGCCAGACCAGAATCAGCGCCCTGGAGGCAAATGCTTCCATGCACGATCTAACTAGAGACCCAGAAGGGAGAAATCGAGCCTGAGAGATATCACCTCCTACATCCCTGGCCCTGTCCACCTAAGCCCTCCACATGGCTTATGGAAACCTGGCAGTGGGAGCATTTGGGTTTTGAACTCTTGTCCCTCTTCTGGACAGAAAAAGAGCTGGGCCCATCTACTCTGCCCCTAAACACCAGGGTCATGCTGGGTTCACAGACCTGTGCTGTTTCTGGTGTCTGACTGCCTCTTGACCACCGTCAGCTTGTAACCGTCACCATAGGTGCTCTTGAGGAACAGTGGGGAGCCGCAGCACTTGAGCTTGCCATGGGATATGATGGCAATGCGGTCGCCCAGCAAGTCAGCTTCGTCCATGTGGTGGGTGGAGAGCAGGATGGTCCTCCCTGCCCAGCAGAAACAGAGCATCAGTGAGGCAGAGGGGCATAACCACGCCGGGGCCACGGAAGCCTGTACCTGCCTTACCAGGTGCTGCTTGAACAAGGTAAACTGCTTCAGGGCCCTGGGGGAAGCAACTGCATGCACAGAGGGCAATGCCCTCTGAGTGTCAGCTCACCCTAGGGACCCGCGGTGCCAAGCACAGGGAAGTCTGACTGCCGTGGGGAAACAGGCACGGAAAGAAAACGTGCCACAATCTGGGCACAAGGCAGGAGCACAGAACAAAAGGGAACCCAGGAGTCCTGAAGCTCACCTGGTCTCTCTCAGGAAGTACAGTGAGGGGTTTTATTTCCATTCCTGGGGAGGCCCTACATCCAATTTCAGTTTTTTCCACACTGTGGCTGGCCATTCTCCAGCACCGGCAGCCACGGTGGGGGACCCTGAGCTTGTCCAAGGGGGAAAGGCTGTGCAGGGCTTTGCCTGCTTCTGTTCACCTGGCTTGTACTTGAGGATGAGGTCCCAGATGGCCCTGCGTGCATACGGGTCGACACCAGCTGTGGGCTCGTCCAAGATGACAGCCCGCGATCCACCCACGAAGGCTATAGCCACTGACAGCTTCCTCTTCATGCCACCCGAGAGGGTTTGCACCAGGGAGTGGCGTTTGTTGGAGAGCTCCAGGTCTTCAATCATCCTAGGGACAGGAGGAGAGATGCACCATGGCCTGCCAAGGCCTGCCTGCACCCGTGCCTGCTCCAGCTACGGAGCCCCAGTGCCTGCTGGCAGCACTTCACACCTCTTTCCTGTGCGAGTGCCTGAGGCTCTTGGCAGATGGGGACAGACTAGCTATGGCCAGGCTATAAGGGGATCTTAGGCTGGTTTTCACAGTCCAATGCCCCAACGTTCAAAAAACACTTTGTGAAGCTACTTTCAGAGACATCTCTGCTCCTGGGTCACCCACTACAGCACAGCCAATGCGAAGGGGACCTGCTCACACCAAAGGAAAGGAGGGGGCAAGGGGAGCTGCAGGTCTGCTGGGGCAAGGTTGCCTACTTGTCCATCTCCTTGCGGATCTCCTCCTCTGCCATGCTCTTGAGCTGTGAGTAGAACCAGAGGTGCTCCTCCACCGTCAGCCTGTCAAAGAGTACGTTGTGCTGGGGACACATGCCCAGGTTCTTCCGGATCTCATCCATCTCTGTCCGGATATCATGCCCATAGATGGTAGCAGAGCCCGATGTTGGAGGGAACAAGCCGGTCAGGATGGACCTGGTGGAGAAATGCAACAACGTGAGGGACCTCATGCACCTCTATCCAACCCTGATCCAAATCACCAGCTCCAGCCTATCTGCTGGGCAGAGTCCTTGGCCAATGACCTGGACAGACAGGGTAATGTCAGAGCAGGGCCCTGTGCCCATTGCCCGCTCCTCTTTTGTGCCACCCCCACATCCACACCGCTTCCCTCTGGCCATGGTACCGGCAGAGCCACAGGACCCTGCGAGGACAGCCATGCAGCACCTTTCTGACCCACCCCAGCTGGCTAGAAGGACATAGTCCACATCTACCCTGGCAGACACTCACATGGTGGTAGTTTTGCCCGCTCCATTGTGTCCCAGGAAGGAAACCACCTGGTTCTCATAGAGGTTGAGGCTCAGCTTGTTCAGTGCCAGCTTCTTGTCCGTCTTGTAGACCTTGGTGAGCTTGTCAATGCAAACAACCAATGGCAGGTGGGACGGCTCCTCCTCGATGCCTCGCGTCTCCTCTGCTACAAGAACAGGATGGTGAGGAGCTAAGGGGTGGGTAGGGGAATCTGACTCAGAGCAAGACTTCCCAGGGAATGAACCATCCCCACTCCCTGCTCTGCCCATGCCCATGCCAGGTGGCCGTCCTGGCTCCTGGCCTCCCTTCTCCTCTGCTTCTCACCAGCTCCCTCTCCCAAAATGGTAGGGAGCAGCTCTCTGACAGGCAGCAGCACTTGGCCTCAGACCCAGGATCCTACCCTTTCCTTCAGGACAATGGTAACGGAGGAACACAAAGGGGTCCATGGCCACGGCAGGGTACTGTGGCAAAGCCAGGGCCAAACCCTGGCACCCGACAGGCAGCCCCGGGCTTCCCTTCCACCATCCTCCAACTGCTCTCACCCAGTCTCCTGCTCTCCATGGCACAGGCCTGGTCCTCCTCCATGATGCTGAGGCGGGTGGTGCGGGACCAGGGCCAAGTCCACTCCCACGTCTCCACTCGCCCATTCCCCAACCAGTAGGACTTCTGGAAAGGGAAGTACCAGGGCCGCGGCAGGCCATACATACCTGCAAGCACAACCCCTGCAGAGTCAGGGTAGGGCCTCTCCGAGCCCATCCCCGCCACCCATGTCCTCA
This sequence comes from Dromaius novaehollandiae, assembly GCF_036370855.1. Classification (NCBI taxonomy): domain Eukaryota; kingdom Metazoa; phylum Chordata; class Aves; order Casuariiformes; family Dromaiidae; genus Dromaius; species Dromaius novaehollandiae. Next base: position 1,527,952 of record NC_088117.1, read on the forward strand.
GAAAAGCCTGACGAGGGTTGGGGTAGAGCTGGCCACTGGTGCTGAGATTTCCTTGGCATGGGAAGACCACTGCGGGGTGGGAGCCTGCAAAGGCACTGGACAGCTGGGCTCAGGGAAACACTGTGGGGTTGTTCAAGGAACCAAAGCAAAACTGGACCTGGCCCACATTTCAGTTTTACTTTAAAAGCAAATGAAGAAGGTGAAACTCCTTCCCAAACTCGCAGTCAGAGAAAATAACTCTCCAGCCCCGGATGCCTTGTTTTGCTAGTCAGCCAGCAAACTGAGATATGTGATTCAAGCAAGCTCCAGGGATCCCATCAGGGGACAGGGGTGGGGGCATGAGGGCAGCAGTCCCCAATGGAACACACGCCAGGGAGCCTGGAGGCAGGCTGTGACAAATCCCCCCATACCAGTGCAAAGCATGGCCAGGAACCAGCAGCATCCCAAGCGGGGAGGCTCCCCTGAGGTTAGGGGTGCCCCTGTGCCCACCCTGCCCCACTGCCTGTACGTACCCGGGTGCACGGCCTCGATGTACCACGTGAGCACCCCATACACCACGGCATCTACGCTCAGCATCATCATGGACAACAAGAGGTTGAAGTCATCTCCTTCCACAGGTGACTGGCTGAAGGTGTGCCACTGGATGCCCACGCCAGCCACCTCATATAGGGCAAAGTATTTGGAGCCCAAACCAAAGGCCGTGGTCGACATAAGGGACTGCGAAGGGATGGAGGGGAAGTGGGGTATCAGCAGGAACCAAGGACCAAGCTCAGGAGGAACAGCCTGGGGCTAATTACTACCCAGCTCTGCCCCATCTAGGCCCATGGAGATGCTCCAAACCATCTGGAGATGTGTCCAAAGCCCTGTGTGGCACTGTGACTTGCATGGGCACTGTACAGGTTTGCCCAGGGCTTGGTGGCCATAATAGTGCCAGTGTCATGGGTAGCCCAGGGCAAATCCTGGCCCAGGCACCCTCCCCTAGCAGCCACAATCAACTCACCGCAATGCACTTCTCAAAGGCTGTGATCTTGTCGTGTGCCACCTCCTCCCGGATGGCAACGTACATGTAGGGCACGTAGCTCAGGAAATAGATGATGCCACCACAGGCTGAGGCCAGCTTGGCCTTGGAGTAGAGCACTGACACTAGGAAACTGCAGGGAAGACAGCATTACCCGCCAGCCCCACAGTGAGACATCGATGACCTCCCCCCAATCAGAGAAGGGCTGTGCTCTCCACCTGAGTACCCCCCTCTCCTGCACCCCAGCACCACCCTCCCTCAATGGAAGGGAGAGTCAGAGCTGTCCCCCTCCAAGGACAGAGGAGTCCCCAGCACCCAACCCTGGATCCTGCCCTACCAGGGCTGTGCGGTCCCCAGAGCAGGCATGGCAAGCTGCTTTCCCCACAGTCTGATTTCACTCGGGTCATGGTAACAAACTTCCCCTCAAATCACCTGGCTGGGAGAAACTTGTGCCACTCCAGTGGCCCCTGTCCGCACAGCTCCCAGCACCCTCGCCCTGTGGCACATGGACCCCATAAAAGGTCGGTGCTACTTGGTGCCCCCTAATCGCACACAGTGAATCTGGCAGCTCACCAGAACATGATGGTGGCCACAGCATAGATGGCGAGGAAGAGCCAGATGATGAGGACATCGCTGTGCATCAGGACCTTGCCGTATTTTAGGATGGCAGTGAGAGCTGTGACCGAGATGGAGAGCTGGACGAAGCCAGTGATGAACCAAGCCACCCAATGCACCGCATTGTTCAAGCCCATCATCTTCATCACCTGCAAGGCCAGCACCTCTCAGTGGAGCCATCCCCTGTGCATCCCTCTTGCCTCACTCACGGAGGCTGGGAGAGCAAAACAACAGCTTGGAGAAGCACTTTGGGGGCTGCTGGAAGCGGGCACACCACAGCACCACCTGGCAGGGTGCAGATGGGCCAGGCTTCCTCCTGTGCTGGGCAGGGTTTGTGCTGGTGACACTCAGAATGAGTGGCCCAGCCCAGGGATAAGCTGTAGCAGAGCCCTGGGATGTGGGATCTGAACCCATCCCAGCCCAGTGCCCCCACAAATGCAGCCCATTTCCCAGGAAAACAAGGCAGGGCCTGGAGGTGATGGGGCTCCAGGCTCACCTGTGGAGCTCAGTGCCTTACTGCTGGCAGCTGTTCCCTGAGACGGCCAGCCAGCTCGGCCTGGCACTGTGCCCAGCAGCTCCACCACATTCCTGTCCACTGCGGGAGCTCTCCGCTCTTGCTGGTGGCTCTGGGCCAGTGAGGGACCCCTGGCTGCTGCTGTCTAGGAACAGCTATTGGGTGACAGAGCGGACCAGGCGGCTCGGCAGGTGGGACTGGTCCTTGTGCCTGGCCTCCTCAGGGCAGCAGGGCAGGGAAGATCCTGGGCCCTCCCAAGGCATCTCCCAGCATCCTCACCTCTTTCAGGCGATGCTCCTTCTCCGTCACAATGTGCTGGATCATCATGGCCACCGAGTAGACCCAGGAGATCACCATGCACAGGGGCATCATGTGCTCGATGACGAAGAGGAAGCTGGTGGGGCACGGGAAGAGAAGGGAGAGCTGGATGGCAGCATCACCACAGGGAATGGAGGAGAGCCCCGGGGGGACAAGCCCCAGGGCAGCTGAGGGGCTCTCCACCTGGGGAGGACCACAGGCCTCCAGTTCAGCAGTTCCTTAGTGCCCTGAAAGAGCTACCGATCCTGCCACCATTTTATAACTGGGCAAACTGAGGCACAGGAGGGGAAGTATTTTTCAGAGCTCCTCTAACAATCCCATAGCAAAGGCCAGAGCAAAACCCAGGTGTCCTGGCTGGCAGGTCCCCAGCAGACCGGCCAGCAGCAGCCTCAGCCCTGGCAGGTTCAGCCTGATGCCCTGCCTACCCTGACATGGACAGGCCCTTTATACCCTCCTGCCCTGGAGGGCTGGTGAGTCTGGGACTTCTCATGTGCCAGATGCTTCATCTGGACCACCATGTTTAACAATCACTGACAGACCTATCTACCATGAATTTATAAAGCACCTATTGTTCTCCCCGAGTCTTTCAGCCTCCAAGACACCAGAGTGAGCTCCTCACTTGAATTATGAACTGGGAGAAAACCCCTTCCCCTTGTTTGCTTCGAGGGCTCCCATTAGACTGGTGGTCCAAGGAACAGGGCGTAACTGGTTGCTCATCACTCCCAATGTCACCAACCTCTCTTGGGTCCTCCTCACTTGTCCCTTTTTCCCAGTTGAAGAGTCCTGGCCTATTTGGACTGCCACAAGGGAAAATGGAAGCTCCATCCCCTACCCACCCTGTGGCACGTGGGGCTACTCACTCGTCCCGGGTATAACAGGGGTAGGGGAACATCTGCACATAATTGCCAGGCTCCACCACGTCGTGGCCAACAAAAGTATTGATGAGGGCGCGCTCCATCATGTCTGGGGAGAAGGAGAGGCCAAGGTGAGTCAACTGGCACGGGCAGGGGATGGAGGGCAGCCCCGGCGAGGAGCTGGCACTCACCCTGAATCCAGACAAAGCCGTAGAGGAAGTAGAAGCGCCCACCAGTGTTGGGACCAGGCCGCCAGTACGCCCGCCGGATCTCATTGGTTTTCTCAGTGAAGCTGGAGTTCTGCCGGATCTTGTACATGACATGAGGGGGGAGCGAGCCATCCTTGTTGGTCTGGAAGATGACACCTGCGGGCATGGGGGGAAGGCAGGGAGGGCACTGTCACCACAGGAGCCTAATGACACCAGCCAATGCACTGTGACAGGCAGGAACATGAGAGCTCTGCTGGGACCCCAGGACCAATGTGTCCCCAGTGGGCCAAGCCAAGAATCTAGCCCACATGGTGACCGGGACCGAGGAAGGCTTGCATGGCCCTGGCACAGGATGCAGCCCAGGGCAGGCAGGTGACAGAGATCCGTGGTGGATGAGCTAGGACAGCCTCAGGGTTGAGGAACAGCAGGAGTGGGGTCAGGAGGGAGAGGATGGGTACTGCAAGAGGGAGCTGGCACAAAGCCGATTCACTCAAAACATGCACCAAAGCAGTCAACATCCCAGAGCTGGATCCATGCCTGGGGCACGTCTGGCAAAGGACACATCTTTGGGGACCCCCCCACGAAGGGACTGGTTCCTGGGAACATACTAGCAAAGACAGTGACGTTGTCCTGGTAGGCCTGATTCAGTGTGTAGTTGACGATGCTCTCCTCATCTGGGAAGCCCTTGAAGATGTCCACACTGACCTGGCAGGAGGGGAAGACTGGTGAGATCCTGCTGGCCCTCAAGGGTCCAGGACGTAGACCCTGCACACACTGCGGAGCATGCCACTCACAGTGACCCCGCAAGTCCCCACTTTGCAGCCATCACCCGGGCCAGCCCAGCCCACAAGGCCCAGCTAGTGGGGCAGAAAACCCTTGGATACCCATAAGACCATAGAGATGGGCACATCTGCCTTTAACATCTCTCCAAAAGCTTCCACACCAGAGAAGCCACCATCTCCTCCAGGTGTCCCATCACTGTTTCTCCCTGTGATAGGGAAGATGCTGTGAACCTGTGGCCTGAAGGAAGTCAAAGCAGACTTGAGCCCCTCTTCAGCCTTGTGGAAAGCCCTGCTCTGGGTGGAGAGTCCTGCTCTGGCCTCCACATGCCCACTGGCGGGCACAGCCTCACCTTGGCCATGAAGTGGACCCAGCCACAGGCAGCGTTGTCAATGGTGTCCAGCTGCTGGAGCAGGACGCTGGCGTTGGGCAGGGAGAAGTTGCCATTGAGGAAGCTGTGGAGAAGGTCGCTGTCGGAGACATTCAGGATCTCTGGGTGCTTGTGGAGGTCGGCTGTGAACTGGGACAGGGAGGCAGATAAGGGAGAGGGAGTTGGGATACCCTCTGTCTCTCAGTGCTGCCCTCCCTGTGGACACAGACAGGACCAACCCTTCCCAGAACTCCTCCTGGGGACAAGTGGGACAGTGTCCACTCTGCACAAGGAACCCAGCCCAGTGCTTGCAAGAGCAGGGGTAGGCACCCAGGGACAACCCGAGCACCTTCACGTGAAACATCTGCTCCTGTATCCTCCCTCCCCCCATTAGCACAGAGGCTAAGAGAGGTAGGTGGGGGCAGGAGGCCCCGGGGGGACAGTAAGGACTGGTCAAATTCAGGCCCCACAGCACTATCCTACCTGCTGGAGCCAGCGGATGCGTCTCTGCAGCCTGCCCTCCTCCAGGTAGGCCCTGATCTCAGGGGAGATGTTCATCCATGCCTTGGCGTAGTGGGTGACGTTGCCCACGAAAGCAAAGGTCTCATTGGCCTGGAGGGAGGAAGGTCATGGAGCGGGAAGGAGGAAGGGCACCCAGCTCTCTGGGAAGGCACTGCCCTCCACCACTAGCAGCCATGCAGACATCTGCCCACCTCCCTGCAGGCATTGCCATCCCAATACACTCCAGAGTGGCTACACATTTCCAACAGCACTGGTTGTCAGCTAGTTCAGCCCTGGCCTCCCACAGTGCACCATCCCAGCTGAGCCTGTCTGGGCAAGCATATCCCTCTTGGAGCAGGGCTGGTGGGAGAGGAAGGATGTGGGTCCTGGCCTCTCTGCACCATCACGAACGTAAGCCCTCACCTTCAGGATGACCTTGTCTACTTCAGTGCCCACAGGTGCATAGAGGATTTTGGGGTTGCTCGTCATAAGATGTACAAGGAGGCCCAGGTTCCGTTGCTCCTTGCTGGTGAAGCCCAGAGAGCTCATGTTGCCCTGCTTCAGTGCCTCAGGCTCGATCGTCCTGCAAACATGGGTCAGTCCTGGGCGCAGGGGCTTTGGGAGAACAGGGTACCACCCAGAATGCCCCCAAATGCCTCAGCGCTGGGGCAGCACAGGTCTCCCTGCCACGGAAACCAAGGGAGGAAGAGGGGGCACTGCAGCAGCACCGTGCCAGGCCTGGCACCACGTAAGCCACCCTGCCAGCATGCTCCTCCTGCACCTCCTCTGGCAGTGCCCATGCTAGGGTGCAAAACCCACCCCAGCCCTTCCACCCCCAGCCCAGACTCCCTGCCCTCCCTGGCTGCTGCCAAGCTGGAGGATTTCACACCGACTCCCAGACCAGTGAGATGCCACAGTGGTGCTGCCTGGCGTGGAAAGCTTCCCTTGGCCACGGCCACATGGGCAGAGCATGGGCACAAGGACTCAGTGTGGCATCAGTCTCACCCAAGGGCTCAGCAAGGGATGGTCTGGGCTCCCTTTATCCTCGGCAGAGGCAGGGTGGACTCCCCCGCACCCACTGCCCCATCGGGATGGGAGCACCTAAGTGCCCAGCCACAGGCCATCACACCACCCGCACGCCCAGGCTCTGCATCCACCTCCTCCGAGGGCTCTTACCGGTTGTTCCCGCACAGGATGGGCTGCAGCCCAGCCCACAGCTGCACGAAGGCTGAGAACTGCCCCTGTGGGTTTTCACTGCCTGGCTTGCCCTCCCCATCGCTCTCCTCCTCTGCTGTGGTGTTGCTGCCCGCCGTGGCATTGCCACTGGCCCAGCCGGTGCTGTTGGCGGTGGGTGGCGGGGCCTTGCTGGCACAAGCTCCTTTGGGCAGCAGCTTGGCCAAAGCTGAGAGAATATCCATATCGCGGAGAACCTTCTCCATCTCCATGAGGTCCTCAAGGAGGGCATGAAGCCGGTGCTGGGTGGCCGTGCTGTTCACCTCATCCAGCTTCAGCTGCAAAGTCAAGCAGATAAGGAGTTATTCCTGGCCAGAAAACTAGTGCAAAGAGGCACTCCGCTTGCCTGCTACTGGAGAAAGGGACTCAAGGGGGACCCCAATGATGGCATGTCCCTTTTCCCTGGTAAAGGGCTAGTGCCATGCTCAGCTGGGCCCCAGGACTTGTCCCTCTGCATCCTTAGCAACTGGGCAGCAGGAGACACTGACAGTCTTGCTGGGGGACAGGAGATGCATCCTGCAGGCAGGATGTTCCTTCTTAGTCACAGAAAGGGACACATTAGATGAGGATGGGATGAAGAAGGAGACTCTAGACAGGGCCTTAAGAAGTTGTGCCGCTGAGGGCTTCACCAGTCCTGGGGAACGGTACCCTGTTGGACCCTGCAGGGGACCCGCTGGGAGGACACAGGGTGTTTGGGGGCACCCAGCAGTGCTCTGCCCCTTGCCACAACCAACGGGCAGTGTGAGTGGGTGCCAGGAGAGGGACATCATCTGTGGTCCCACTGCAGCAGAGAGGCAGGAGAGGACCAATCCCAGGGGCCTGTAGTGCTGGGCAGGGTGGAGATGCCCTGTGAGAGGGTGGGAGGTGACCAGGAGGGGACAGGCCACGTCCTGAAGCCTGGCGCAGAAATCTGGGCTGGCAAAGGAGTCCTGTGGCCTGAGAGCCTGGGCCCACACAGCTCCCAGCAGCTAGGGAAAACCTGCCCAAGACACATCACTGTCCCGCACTCACCCTGCTGACGATTTTGCGGGAGTCCAGCTGGTCCTTGAGCTCGGTGGCCAGCTGGGCGAAGCGCTCCTCGCGGGCCGCCTGGCTCCCGTTGCACACCAGCGCCCGGTAGGCCTGCAGCAGTGCCTGCTGGCTCGGGGCCACGTGGAGAAGGCGCCGCAGCCCCCCTTGGCTCTGGTCGCACGTGAGGTGCTCCAGCACGGGTGCCGTGAAGACGATATTCTGCAGGGCAGGGAGCCGGCAGCATTACTGCCCCCGGAACAAAGAGCCCCCGGATGGGCCGGGACATCACAGCAATGCCCAAAGCCCTCGTGACTTCTGCTCTGTTCTAATGTCCCCCCATCTCCGCATAGGAGACGGAGGGCAGAGAGGGTATCTGTCCCCACCCTGGGCACTTGATGAAGAACTGGCCATGTGCCAAAACCAGCCCAGCAGAGAGCCCATCCGGAGACCAGTAACTCCCTGGAGGGGTCTGCTCCCAGCATGGCTCTGGGATAGCTACCTGCGGAGTCTGTCTTCCCCTGGCATGAGGCTGCTCACCTCCATCTCTGTGACGAAGGCCTGGGGGTTGTAGGAGTCGGTGGGCCCTGGGGCAGCATTGGCGAGGCCCAGAGCTTGCGAGAGCAGGTGGAGCAGGGTCTGCCTGTGCGAGGCTCTGGAAGGGTCACGCAGGGCCTTGTGTATCAGTCCTTCCCGCAGGGTCCTCCAGCTGCTGGGGAGGCTCTTCTGCAAGAGGCACCTATGGCAGTGGCTATCTCCAAGGCCCCCCTCCATCCCTTGGTCCCCCCAAGCATACATGTGGCGCCCACATCCACGGTCTCCATGGAGGGTGCAGGAAAAGAGGACATGAGGATTTCAGGGAATACAGCCCCTGGCAGAGTATGGAGCTTGGTCTCCACAGCCAAGGTCACAGGAGTTGACAATTTTTGCCTCATCCTCCAAGGTCCTGGCAGTGCAACCCATGTGGCAACCCATGTTGCCGTGGGAAACTAAGGCACAGAGACTGGCCTTCCTCAAAGCGCAGTGGCAGTGCCAGGACAGGACCACGGCATCCCTGGTTCCTGCTCCAGCCACCTGATATTGTCCCATCATACCCCTTCTGCCTGGAAAGACAACCCCAAATAGCTCTGCAGTGTGGGGCAGGGCTGAGGCAAGCCAGGCCTGCAGGCGCAGAGGGGAAGGGAAGGACAAGCTACACCCCGCTACGTCCTCCACCTGGGGCACCAAAACACTTCTCACCTCCAGCTTCAAGACCTTCTCACTGGGGCCAAACCGATTCCACAGATCTCTCTCATAGGTGTCAGGTGCCAAAGGAGCAGATCCAAAATAAAGGCGGTACACCTGCAAGGGGGATGTGAGCAGGGTGGGTGAGCATGCCCTGCAAGAGCACGCTGAGAGTGGAGGGAGCTGTCAGCCCAGCAACGCCCTGGCACGGGGGCCAAGGGGCAAGAGGGACTGCAGGGCAGGACATGTCCCCGCTGGGTGCCCGCTGGCTCCCATCGTGAGCATACCACGATCAGGGCTAGGGCCGGGTTGGGAAATGCACATCTGCTGTTTGCTGTAGCTCAGTGTCCCTGGAAAAACTCGTCCCTCCATCCCCGCCCTGTCACGCAGGGCCTGCCCCATCCTGCTCGCTTACCTCCCGGAGGTCGATGCTGGAGCCCAGGAGGAGCTCGGCTGTGCTGTTGGGGAGGGACAGGTTCTGCGTGAGGAAACGGTGCAGCTCACCCCGGTCCTTGGCTGCCCACGCCAGGGTGAAGCCGGATCCTGGCAAGGAGCAGAACAGGCAGCACAAGGTCAGAGCAGCTACATACGGCTGGGACACACGCGGGGGCAGGACATTTCACACCAGGTCCTGCCCCCGCACGCAGGGCCCGCAGGGATGAAAGAAAGTGGTGGGGCCTTGCCACACACCACCACGTCACTCGATGCCTGGCTGGGAGCAGGCAGGACGCGTTCACCCTGCCTGCCGCCGCTCTGAGCCCGCATTCCCCCACCCCACCTGCGCCGGAGCGTGCGGGCTGGCAGGGCACAACGCCTACCTGCCTGGCTGCTGAAGCGGGTCTCCATGGAGCTGGGCTCGCTGCTGCTGAGGGCCTCCAGGCGCCGGCGCAGGGACTCCAGCTCCTCTTCCAGGCCTGGGTGGTCGGGGTCGAACAAGTTACTTTGCTCCACCACTTCACTGAGGTGCTCGAGGAGCTGTGTCACCCTGAAGAGAGCAGAGCACCCGGGGGTGTCAGTGACGGGGCGGTGGCCGTGCTGCTGGGTTGGTGTGTGCTCCTCCGCAGAGGCAGGGCATGGCCCTGGGGCGGGCCCAAGCCCCTTGGGGTGCACACGCTGGAAACTGTGCCGCCTGGGACAGCGGGGCGATCGCCCAGCCGCACGATCCCCGCACTGCTGCCCCCGGGAGCTTCCCTTTCCTTCGTACCAAGTTGAACCACACGCTAGGGACATGAAGGAGAGCACCAACATCCCAGAGAGCCCCTGAGGGGCCATCTCCTTTCATCCTCACGGCAGACTGTCAGGCACCTGAGACCCTGAAAGCCCAGGGGGAAGAGGCTGAGATGTGCTCTGCACCTTGGGGACCCAGGAGACTGCACCCAAATACTTTGGAGGATACAGGCTGGTGCATTTTTTCAGATGGGACACTGCCAGCGTGAGAAGATGCCTGTTGCACACGTGTGCCTGTGCTGCATGGGGTGAACAGGGGCTGGAGGAGAGGAGAGCAGGGAGAGGGCCCAACTCACGTGGAATTGGAGTACTGCAGGAAGCCGAATTCATCCCGCTGGCCGTCCGGACACAGGGACTGCATCACAGGTAGGATCCCGGCTGAGGTGAGGGGGGCCGCCGTGTAGAAAGCTGGAGCCAGAGGGAGCCCGCACAAGAGCCAGGAGAAAGATAAGGGGCAGGGGAGGAGAGGGCCACCGGAGAGACAGACACTCAGTTCAGAGAGAAGCAGGAGCACTGTACCATACGACCACCATGGGAGATCACACCTCGAGGCAGGAGGGTGGATGGCAAAGGTCAGAAGTCCGCTGCTTTTGCTGCATTGCCACAAAGGGTCTCCCCGGGCTGGAAGCTTTTCACAGATCTGGGCAGGCTGCTCCTGCTCATCTCCAGGGCACCCCGAGGGGCTCCTGGGCCATACCTGCCCTCTTCACCCTGCCCGCTCCCCTCTGGGTCACGGTGGCCCTCCCACCCCAGGATGACGCTGGACTTCTGACCTGTGCCCTTAGGACCGCCAGCAATCTCCCCTGGCCTCCTGGCCGCTCTTGTTAGTAAGTCTGAGAGGCACCGCTGGATTTCCCGAGGAAGAGGAAGAAGAGAAATAATATGACAGGGTAAAGAGTTGGCACCCGCAGCTCTCCAAGCCCCCATGGCCCCTTCTTGAAACCCATCCTCCTCCCTGCCCGGCTGCCCTGACGTGCGGCTGGAGGTGAGAAGAAATGGCAAACTGAGGCAGTGGGGAGAGATGGAAAAAATGAGGAGCAACGAGGAGACAGCAAACATTCACCCACAACCCTGGTATTTGATGACTATTCCTAACCAAGGCATTCACACATCCCGGGGTCTGGGGTTAGATGAGCCCAGCAGTCCTACCTGTCCCCATCCCTAATGGGGTGAGCTGTCACCGGGCAATGCCTCTTGGGGACAGAGGCTCCTGCAAAGTGGTGCCATTTTTACGAGTGTCTCACCCCTGAGCCCAAAGCTGTATCGGGCACTAACCCGCCTGGCAGAGCCCTGGCCCCTGCCAGGGTTTCCTGGCTCAGCTCGAGGACAACAGCTAGTGCGAGGCTGCAAAGGTGTCTGGGACAAGCCTGGCCTCTCGCTCCTAGTGGGGATGGTGCTGGGCACAGCAAGGAGGGCTCAAAAGCAGCCTTTCCTTGGGAAGAAGGCCTGGGCCCCACTCCAGCCCAGTGCCTGACATCTGGGTGGCAGCGAGGTGCCATGATCTGGAGATGTTGCCCTGAATAAACATCAGTTGGCTGGTTCCCCACACCTCCAACCCAGAGGCCAACACAGCGGGACCCTTCTCTTGCCCGTCCCTGCCATCAGTCCTGGTGGACCCAGAGTTAGAAGGAGATCAGTGCTGTTAGCACAGCCGCGAGAGACAGGAGCTGGTGAAGAGGTGCTTCTGGGCACTGAAAACGGGTATCCCAGGGCAAATGGGGCCCAACACTGCACAGGACAGGCCAACAGCCTGGCCCCGAGCAGGTGAAGAAACGCACTCCACGCTGACAGCTGTGCCACAGTTAGGTGACAAAGCCAGGCATCGGGGCACTGGGCATGTCCCGGCCCACCGGCAGGGCAGCATCTCGCTGTCCTCCAGGCCCTTTCTAGTAGTGTCCCAACCTCACGGATCCGTCCTGGCTGCATGGGGCCAGGACAAGTCCCATGACGGTGAGGGGACTGGGGGGCCCTCTCCAGCCAGGCTACTTTGGGGGACTAGCGTGGGAGACCACAGGCAAAACTGGGCAATCACATGTTACGTCAGAACCTGCATCCAACGGGGTCTGCCCCAGGAGAGAGGGAAGAAGGGACGGCATGAGCTTCTGCCTGCCTGGAAAGCCATCTCCAGCCTCGACCAACCTGGGTCACAGCCATGATCAGCCTTAGCACCTGGTAAACCAGGCACTGGCTTTGGGTGAAGAAAACCAGATGGAGACACCACCATGGACTGGTCTAAGTAGGGCAGCACCAAAGCGGTCTGGGGCAGTCGGAGCTGCAGGCACAGCAGGGAAGGGACAATATGGCCCATGCTGGGCTGCCCAAGCCCATCTTCACCAGCCGAGAAGGAAGGAGATGACAGGGTTACAGAAGTGCGGATTAGGCCAGAGTGAGTGGAGCTCTGTCTCCCCAGTATACTTCACTAGCAAAGGCAGGGGAAGGGAGGGAGAAAGAGGCACCCACCCATCCAACCAACTTACAGACTGGAGCATGCAGTAGAGGCATGGAGGGCAGGCGGGCAGGGGTGATGGTGGGAAAGAAAAAGAAAACATGAGAGAAAAGAAAAAAAACCCAAAAAACCAAAAACCCCACAACAAACAGACTGCACATCAGAGCCAGGATGGGGACCAGCGCACTGCCCACCACTGCCACAGCCTGGGCCCCGTCGCTCCTTGCAGCTCGGCTCTGTCTCGCACGCCACCAGGACACAGCTGAAACACAAGCTCAGACCACCATTACCCTGGGCTGCGGCTGGGGTCCCAGGATCTATCACCCCACTCCCCCCAAGCGCCTTTGCAGAGAGACAAAACATCCCTTCTGATGGCATCCGAAGGCTATTCAGGCCTGGTCACCCCCAGGGGAGCTCCCAAGGCTCAAAATGATACTGGTTGTCCAAACCCTCCCGTTTCTGGACTCGCCAGCCCAGAGGCTGAAGGTGCCGTCCATCTAGCAGCTCAAACCCTCACCACAGCACCCTGGCACCCACCACCCAGTGCTACACTGCTGAAAGGCCCCTGCCCCTCTAGGTCCCTCCTGGTTGCGAGATTCCCCCTTGGCCCCCAAGCTACCCCCAGAGGGTTGGAGCAGCTCCTTGAAACCTCAGGGTGATCCCGTCGCAGTCCCGAGTGAGGGTGCCCCACGCACCACCCCTGCTCACGCTCACCTTCCTTCACCGGGATGGTGGGCTTCTTCTGCCGCAGCCCCAGGAGGATGAAGAAGAGCACCAGGGGGATGAAGATCTCAAAGGCTAACACCCACTGCGGATGACAAAGCAGAGGGGACCACGACACTTGAGTAGAGGATCTGGCTACCAAGGAGGAGCGCAGGCAGCAGCATGGGGGTCTCTGGGGCACCCCTCTGCCCTCTCCCAGCAGATGCTATGCTGCAGGGGTGGCTCGGTGCGGCACGCGGCCAGTGCCTGTGTCTTGCCAAGTGACTGATGGTGCTGCTGTGGCTCAGTTCCACTGGGACCCAGAGATGAACGGGAGCCAGGCTGTGTGGGCTAGCTGCAGCCAGGTCATGTGGTGCCGGAAACCTGGAGAGTGTCTGGAGATGGAGGGCACTGGGCTGAGCAGAGCCCGGCAATCTTCTGCAGCAGCCCTGGGGCTGGACTGGGCCCTCAGAGCTGAGCCTGGCTCCAGGTGCCCTGATCCTGGGAAAACCAACAAGTGTGTGCGCGCCCCAAGCCCAGGATGACACTCCTGCCCTTAGGGGACAACCCGAGAATACCTGAGCCACACGTGTGGCCATGGACATGGTGAAGCCATGCCCACAGGACACAAAGGCCCTGTCACCCACCAGTGCTCTCCATCACAGGGACAGAGTGCAGCCTCAGAGGGTCAAATCTACGACCAGCTACCTGGACACTTGGTTTTTTTCCACCTTCCATCACACCCTACATGCCTCAGTGTCCTTCATCCTGCAAGGAGAGGACTTCCAAGGAGGTCGAGAGTGCCACTTGCCCGCCCCATGCCTTCTGCCCAGCACCTCCTCCATGCCCACCTAGAAGGCAACCAGCTGCACAGGATTTCCAGCAGTAGCATATGGTAAATCACAACAAATCCTCGGGAATCCCTGACCCCAACAGCATGCGCAGCCCAGGCTGGGCTCGGCACGCCGAGACCTGGGGTATGGGTACAAACACCTTCAACCACTTCCAGTAGCCAGTGGCCAGCATGCTTGGCTCGCTGGCAGCGTAACCTCATCCTGGGACACCTGATGCTCAGTGAAGGCAAGGAGAAGGCTGGCACAGCAAGCTGCCTCCCAGTAAGCTCCCAGCCCTGACCATGGGCTTGGCAGGTAATTGGGGGCCCTCCAGCAAGGGAAGCAGCCTGGCAGGGTAGGCAGGTCCCTGCCCCACCGCCAGTGCTGGGGCTGCCAAACTCCTGGCAAGTGACTGGGCTTTGTGCAGTGTAGTGCCTCAGTTTCCCCATGCTGAGGAAGGGCACCAGTTCAGGGGTGCCATGCTTCGGGTGGTGAGCTTGCACTGCGAGTGGCCAGAAAACACCACGGCCCTGTTTCTGCCCCTGCTGCCAAATGAAGGAGAAACATTGTCACTGGGGAAACTGAGGCACAGGGTGCAAAGGGAGCCTACCTCAACTCACTCCAGGGTCAGACCAGAACCCAGGCATCCTGGGAGGGGGCCACATGGACCCAGGTGTGTTGGCAGAGAGGGCCATGCGTGAGGTGCCATCCCAGGACTGCCTTTGCCTAGGTCCCTGGAGCAACCTCCCTGCACACTGGGAACCGCTGCCACATCTGGTGCCGCAAGCCCCAGCCCCACTCACGGGGAAGGTCCTCACTAAGGTACCTGCAAGCCACCCCCATCCCACCTTGCTCCCGCTCCAGCCCAGTCACCCGTGTTGACCGGGCACCAGCTGCTCCCCCAGGAACCCCACGCCATGAGGAGCAGGCCTAGGACCTCGGGGTCTCGTGGGCGCAAGCCGATGGCCACAGCAGGCGTTGGGGGCCCAACTCCCCCATCAGGCACCAACAAGCTCCCTTTGGGGGAGGGGGCCTGTTTCACACCAGGCAGCCAGGGCTGGGGTCTGATGGGATGGAGACCTAGCAAACATCTGCTCTGCTCAGCCGGGGAGTCCTGGCAAAGGCCCCTGCTGCCCAACCGCCCGTCCATGCCAGGTGGGCTCTCAGGGTGTAAATGGCCATGGTCCCTGGGTCAGGCTTCTCCCTGGCCACTCTCCCAGGAGGTGGGCTCCACCATGGCTCCACCACCCTCCGGCTCACCGGCATGTCGCCTGGTGGGCTTCGGCCCATGCCAGCCAGCACCGTGCCGGGCAACGCCTGGGCACAGCTCAGGGAAAAGGCTCATCTCACCGGAGAAGGCAACAGCGGCTCAGCCCAGAAAGGGCACAAAACCGCAGGATTTGTCCGGAGGCCAGGCCAGGCCAGGCAGAAGCAGAGCCATCCCCACGATTTGGCCAGCACCACATGCTCCCAGGCAGGGTGGACCCCCCCCCCCCCCCCAAGCAGCGTCCCCCAGGAAGTGGACGCAGAGCTGAGCACCGGCTCCGTCTCTCCGAGCTTTCTGGGGAAATGCTGTTGCCTGCCGGGCTCTCCCAGCCTGGGCCACGCCGGGGTTAGGACAGCAAGAAGCAACTCTGCAGGCACGGAAGGAGAGCAAAACCAAGCCATCCCAAAGGATCCTGTTCAGCAGAAGTGCCCTCCCAGTGAGTCCTGGCGCTTTAAAGGACTGCAGAGGATGAAGGCCATAAATCACAAACTGGCAACTTGGTATAAATCTATATTTTAAAATGAAGACAGGATTTTAAAATGGAAGTGACTGCTTGGAACGACACGGCCAGCAGCGGGTGATGGCAGGCTGGACCCTTCTGTCGACAGCAGCCTCGCTTCCCCTCCGGCCTCATCCGAGAGCTGTGAGCGCTCTGCCAAAAAGTTAATTGAGCCGAACAAATACGCAGCGAGCGGGGGAACCCCCCGCGTGGGGATCCAGGCCGAGGGACTCCAGCAGCACCTCCGGGCCCTGCTACCGCCCCACATCAGTGCAGAGGGCGAGCGGGCTCCCATGCATGCACAGCTCTGCTCCCAGGCCGCATCCTGCACACGCAGGACACGGCTGCACCCATGGGCCCTGCTCCAGGGGCAGGACAGAGCTGGGGAAGGGACCGGCACTGCTCGGGGGACAGGTCGTGCCATCTCTCCTCGCCAAACACATCTCACAGCCACCCACACGTGCAGGCAACTCCCTTATACCCTTAACTCTGCCCTCTGCAGCGCCAAAGGGGCTGCAAAGAGCTTGAGGGGAATAAATCGTTCCCCGGCAGCTCTCTCCCAACGCCATGCCAACCTCCAGCCCGCAGGCGAGGGCCAGCACGACCGGGGCTGCTGACACCACGTGGGGTTGGGATGCCAACCCCCAGGGCAGGGAGAGGAGCCGCAGAGCCCGGCGAGCTCCAAGGCTTGCTTTCGGCTGCAGCCGCGACGTCCGGTGCTGCACACCCACCCTGTGCTCGCGCTGCCTCCAGCTTAGTCATCCCCTCGGTGTGGCGAGGAGCCGGCAGGGAGGAGGTTTCCGGGGAGCCACAGCCGGCACGGATGAAGGAAACACCGGAGAAACAAGGGCCGGCTGGGAGGAGGCTGATCCGAGGCCGGAGGATGCCCGAGGAGCGAGGCTGGCCAGGGTGGGTGGCCCCGGAGCAGCGCCAGGACCTCCAGCTGCCCCGCTCCGCTGGGGGATCCCTTTGCTGTCTGGCACCACGAGCAGCGGGCACGGTCCCCGGTGTCACGGCACCGGGGTGTCACGGGGGCACCCAGGCCCCACTGCGGGTGGCCCGCACCACCGGCCGCCTGTTGTGCGGCGGTCTTTGTCCTCCGCTCAGGGCCCTGTTTACCACGCGCACAATCGGGCCTCTGTGCGCCACCATTTGTGGGTCTGTGCCCTCCGCCAGCCCCGCCTGGCACCTCCCGCTGAGCCCCGCGTACCAGGCAGGGGCTCGGGTCGGCACTGCTCGGCCCTCGTTGGAAAAGGAGGGCCCTGTTTGGGGCTTTTTTTTTTTTTGATGGGGGTCATTGACCCTTCAGTCAACTCCCTCCCCAGAAGCTCCGGGCCAGGGAGATGCAGGGACAGGGGACATGCAGCCCCATGGGTGGTGGGGCGCAGCGCGGTGCCCTCCTGCCCACCGTGGTGAGGGTGACGGAGGCCACAGGGCCAGAGCAGGCAGCGAGACCTGCTCCGAGGTGGCAGCCCCCAGGGCCCGGCCTCGCAGTCCCTCAGGTCATCACCGCTGGGCACGTTTGGGGGGGCGAGACCACACAACGCGCCCCCGATGCCCTCAACATCTCTGCCACCCCCTAAGGGCATCCTGCCTCCAAACGCACCATCCCCCCTCACATCCCCTGCCCCAGCCCCTCGCCTGGATGCTGACTCCCCGTGTAGGGGGCCAGGCACCACCCTGGACCCAGGCACCATCCTTCAGAAAAAGCCCAAGGCCACGTAGGGAGACTCCCAGGTCCCTGCAGCCTGCCAGGAGGGCACCAGCCCGGGGGGTCCTTCAGGGAAAGAGCTGGTAGGGTCACAGGATACACTTAGCCCTGGCTCCCCCCTTTCCCCAGCCCCAGGAAGGCAAGGGATGCGGCCCTGGGTGCTGCCAGCACGGCGTGGACACGAGGCAGACGGCTCCCCACGGGGTGGATGTTCGGCTTCCCGGAGCACCAGGCCAACAGCCGAGAGCCTGAGCTGCACCCCGCCACGGCGGGAAGGAGCAGAGAGCGGAGAGGAGAAGCAGCTGGGCAACGCCGGGGCCGTACGGCACAGCACAGCCCGAGCAAGGAGGAAGCAGCCTGCGCCCGCGGCAGCACCGGCAGGCTGTCACCTTACGTCGGCGCCGGGCCGCAGAGGAGCATTAAGAGCCCTCTGCTGAGGGAGACCCCTCCCAGCCGGGATGTGGCTGCTGCCCCCAGCCCGCTCCCCGAGCTCCAAAACCTGTGGCCACCCCAGTGAAGCCCCCTCCTCCCCAGACCTGCCCCATTGGTACCACCTCCAGCCCAAGCCTGGCCCTGGGGACTACTGAGCCAGCTCCTCTCCCACCTTCCTGGTCCAGCTCTGCCACCGGTGTGCCACTAACTCCAGACCAGTCCTGACCCCTCTTGCCACTGTGTCCCCTCCCCAGCTCAGCAGGACCCCTGGCATTCCTCCAGGATGGGTGGCATTGGCCTCCGAACTCACGACAGAGCTGGGGGACACAGTACCGCTGGCCACCCCCGACAGGACAGGATGGGACCTTCCTCCCCTCCCAAGGGTGGGGAGGTAAGCGGGGGGCAACAGCAGGACTCCTGGACACCCACTGTTTGCCACCACAGTGCTCTCTGGCTTCGGTCACGTCCCTCCTGCACTCTTTGCCCCAGGAAAAAAAAAATTATCGGCTGTTCCTGTGGTGCAAGCAAGCAAATGCTAGCCCTGATCCAGCTGAGACAGCACCACGCACAGCCTGGGGCAAGCTGGGCCTAACAATAAAAAAACCCTGTCCTGAGCTTGCTTCAGGAAAGGGTATGATTCACCTGATCTTTTCACTGGGGAGGGATGCGAGGAAGACAAACCCTGCTGCTGCCACCTTCTCCCCACTAGCCTCTTCTACAGGTTCAAGCTCTGCCCATGGAGACCAGAGGCAGCAGGCACTGGGGTACTGGCTCGCAGAAGACCCAGGGCATGGGGTCCATCAGTTCCCAGAGAACCAACGCCTAAACTTTTTCAACAGCATTTAAAGAAGAAAAAGCTTTGAAATTTGGAGCCATCAAAACATTGAATCGCAGTGTTGTCAAATACCTGCTTTTTGCAAACACAGCCTTACAGCTGGGGAGCGCAAACAGATCAAAAGACTGTCTTGATGAAAGAAGAGTACCAGAGACTTCAGATGAGCAAGGCCCCCAGCGTCCCAGCCAAGCACTCTGAGCCTATCTCCTCTCTGGCCCCTCTTCTGATATTTGACTGCTCTCCCTGTGAAGAATTTTTCCATTATATCTAAATCAGAACATCACTTGGTGCACCTTGGGCCTGTTGCCTCTTGTCCCATCACCATTCACCTCCAGGAGAGCATGCCTCCACCTCTGTAGCCTCCCTTCACACACATGCCCAGATGACAGGCCTGCGGGTGGGTTTGGGACACACCTTGGGGAGGAGGAACCCAGAGGCACCAACTTATCTGGAGGAGGAAGTCCCTGTATCGGATGACTAAAGCTTTTTATAACCCCTGCTCAAGTCAGGAAGCCAAGTGAGAGCCAAGAACAGTTCTTCCTGTTTCTCTGGCCCCAGCACGTTGCTTTAGTTGGGTACCGGAGCAAGGGGACCAACAGGACAAGCCCATGGGCAACTCTTTCAGACAAAGACCTTGAATGGCTGCAACCAATGGAGAGGTTCCTCTCCCACTTCTTGCTTTTGCCTTCCCATCCCATAGAGCGTTTTGGTGAAATCTCCCATTTCTGGAGCTGCTCCCGTGCTCTCCAGCCTGCTGCCAGGCACCACTCTGCTGCAGCTACCAGCAAGACCTCCCTTCCCAAGCTTGCCACCTGGCTTGCAGTAGCTCCTCACCCACATGTTCCCAGGTGGGGTTCCCTTCTTGGCAGCAAAACAACATGGGGTGCAGAGAAATCCAGTCTGATCCTCTCTGTCACCCCTTTGCCCCCCAATAAACCCCCCCAAAAGGGGAGAACAGCCCCAGCCCTGCTCCCAGCAGGTGGTAGTGCAGGGTCTGACTGCAACAAACACAACATCGGAGACGTCCCACCAGCTGGACACATTCTGCCACCCATGATCCACCATGCCCATCATCTCCCCGTGCAGCAGCTCCAGCACTGCACAAAGAGGGTCCAGGCTGGATCCAGCGCAGCATTAACGCTTTCAGTGCCTGGCCTGCCAAGCCCCTCTCGAACCAGGGGTGGAGGGGCTGGAGCCATTCAAGCCCACATCCCTGCTGAACCATGGGCTCAAACTCCGCTGGAGCCAGACAACAGTCATCAAAAATCCCCATGGAGACTCACCAATGAGTCCCCCAGACCTGCACCTCACCAGGCAGCTTGCTCTGGAGCTGCATGCCGTGGCTGGAGACCAGGAAAATGCTGTATATCCAGTGAAACGCAAAGGTGGAATGAGCCCAGCTCTCCAGGGAGCCCAGCCAGACCCGGGCAGGGCAGAAGGAAAGAGGCCATCGCTCCAGGAAGCCCAAGTCCATCCCTCTCAGTCCCACCACCCGGCCCCACGCCATTACACCAAGTCCTCGCTCAATTCAACACGGCAGCCCAGGGCTCCTCGCCGTCGCTTGTCCCCAGGCCTGAGGGCAGGCTGGGTATCGCCAGCAGGAGCGGGCGTCATCGCACCCCAGCGCGGAGCAGCCATCCGCGGAGAGACGGCGGGAGGACAGGGCCGGAGGCACAGCACCCTCATGGCCCGGCTGCCGGGGAGGAGCAGCGTGGTGCCTCGCAGCCGCCCGCCCTCCTCTCCGGGCCGCTGTGGCCATGGTTACTTTCCTTTTCCAAATGCGTTTGCACAGAAAGCAATTGGGAACATGGCCAAACACCCTTAACTTTGCCCTCACATAGTGCCTGGGGGTAATGTGAGAGTTCCTCTGTTAATTTTAAATCCACTGTAGGCTGAAGAAGCTAAAAAAGTCATCTGAAATGCTATCCCTTAGAATATGCCCTTTGCAGGGCAGAGTTAAGGTTACTTACTGGATTTCTTACCTTAAACAGATTTAGACTTAGGAAGGCCCTAAGTCTGAACTTCCCAGGACTGTAAATGATTGCACCCCCAGGGTATCGCCTATCCTTGGAGCACTGATAATCTTGACTTCACTCCATCTAAAGGCGATGTTCTGCTCAGACCCCATCATCCCAGGAGCTCCTGCCTGGCTTTATTCTTCCTGTGCTGAAAGTTCATGGTCAAACCCCAAAGCAGCCCTCAGGGCAGAAGAACAACTCCAGGCAAAGTCAGATGCTCTTCCGCAGACTTGGACCAAGTGCTTACAAGGGCACCATGACACAGCCAAGGAACACCATCCTCACCACGATGCAGGCACTCCTCAGACACAGACACAAAGCAAATAATTTGATGACGTCCTTACTCTTTGCAGGGTGCCTGCTCCTGCCCCATTTCCCCTGCGGGCTCTTTTTCTGGCCAGTCGTGGATCCTGCAGCTGGCCGAGCCTTTCTTCCCTCCTTCACAGCCACGTCTTCCCTGCTGAGCCCATGCACGTCATGTTTCAAGACCACAGCAAGAGTTCCTGACACCACCACCACAGGATTAGGCCTCCACTACAGAGCAAATCCTTCTCAAGAAAAGAGCAAGGTCACGAGTATCTCCACATAAGACTGAGATGCCAGTGGGGCCCGGGGACACAGAAGGGCTACAGAAACAGGTGACACACAGCACAGTGGTTCACGGCAGACCTCTCCCAAGAAGGTCACCCAATCTCGCAGCCCTACTGCACCAAGTCCTGCCAGCCCCCCCCCCCCACAGCTGGGACCTGCCAGTGCTGAGCATCCTGAAGCAGACAAGCAAAATGCAGAGCCTGAGGACAAAGCATCTGTCCTGAAAGAGCTTTTGTGCCTTGTTACAGCACTAATTCCAAAACTGCCCCCCAGATCTAGGTGCTGAGGATGAATGCTAACTCGTCCCATCACAGCACACAGCCCAGCTGCAAGACCAGACTGAGGTCCAGAGAGGGGAGGTGACTTTCCTGGGGTCACCCAGTAGTTCAGTGGCAGGGAAAGGAGCTGGCCCCAGCTCCGAGTCCCAGCCTGATGTCCTGCCAGCCACGGGCGCTGCTGAACAGGAGGTGTTTGCATATGGGGCAGACCCTCCCCGTCTCACGTTCCAGTGCACCAGAGCCGCTGGCCTCAGTACTGCCAGGAAGGAAAGGCCACCGCGCTTTGAGGTATGTCCTCGAGGGCAGTGCGCTGCGCCCAGCGCATGGCCATGATGACCTCCGGCTGCCCACCAGGAGAGGGCAACACATGCACCACACACCCTCCGTGAGCTTAGGAGAAGCCCAGCAATCCCTGCCCAACTGCCACCCACTCCTGACCTACCAGGGTGAACCCGCGGCAGGGCAGAGGTCTTGTGCTTACTCTCATCCATGCTTTAATCCCTCCAGTCTGACCTACTAACCTCCATCGGGCACAGCAGGATTGCCCCGGGGTGCTGAAAGGGCCTGGTTTAGTGTGACAAGAGCTGGCTCTGGGCAGGGCACGGGCAGACAACTGCGAGATGTTTCACCCACAGGGAGAGCGAGCTGCAGGGATTAGCCCAGGCTGACAAGGCCAGGGCTGAAAGGCTGGACTTTGGCATGGGTCTGACTGCACCCCGGCAGGCAAGCTTGCCCATCAGCTTTGCTCCCTGGCCGTTTGGGGTAGTGCAGAGCTTTCGCAGGAGTGGGCAGGCTGGCGTGCAGGTAGCCAGCGAGGCGGGCAGGCACCCGAAACACAGGGAGCCTGAGCTGACCGCAGGACTCAAAAGCAGCAGGAGCAAAAGGAAGCAGGAGACAGGCTCAGGTGATGCCTGCCGGGTATAGACACGTCCTCGGGGTATGGCCGCACCAGGGCTTGCGCCCAAACAGTCCACAGATCACCCTTTGCATGAAGTGGCAGCTCTCATTTTGGTACCCAGCTTGTGGTTTTTTTGCATGCCACCTTTTATGTGCTCCACACACGCAGCAGCTTTGTGCAGGTGAGGGGAGGCCAATCTGGTAGCCTTCCCCCAAGTACCATGCCCTGCTCACCACCTTCAACAAGCAGGGATCAGGCAACGCCTGGCTTCATGGGGAGGGGTGAAGAGGCCTGGGCACCTTGCCCTCTTCCTTGCAGGTCCAGCAAGCCTGGAAGCAGGCGGCTCCTGCAGCAGCTTTTTAGGAGATTTCACTCCCCCCCCCCCCCAGGCTGAGGTGGGAAGGGGCAGCGAGGGTCAGGGAGAAAGAGGGGGGCCAAAAGAGATGCGCACCTCTGGGATGCAAACCCACCAGCCCGGAGCAGCGGCCAAGGGGCAGCGGATGCTCGGAGCAGCCGGCAAGGCACAGGAGAGTCACGGAGGGCAGCGGGGCGCCCCGAGGGCAGGATCCGCGGCACCAGGGCAGGATCCGCGGCCACTCGGCTCTGCTCAGGGTGAGGTGTGGGGATGACTCAGCCGAAGAGCAGCTCCCTCGCACATCTAAGTGGGACAGAGGCTGCCCGTGCAGCCGGCACCTACCCACAACCCGGGCTTGGCCCAGACCTGCCCACGCTGCCCCCTGGCCCAGGTGGACTCCGGTGCTCTGCACACCAGGATGGACCAGGGGCTGATGCTCCTGGGTGCTTCCCGCGAAGGAAAGCATGCAGGATCAGGCCCGCAGGATATTTGGGAGGGAGAAGAGGAGCGAGAATTACCAGCTCGGGAGCAGCAGTTCGCTACCCTCCCCCAGCCTCTAAAAATAACCAGCTCCCTGGGAGCCCAGCGCACCCATCCCCCTTGCCGAGCCTGCCACCGATGCAGCTCCCGGGGTTTTGTCCACATCCCTGGGGACGGTCCTTCCCCAGCTCCCCAGCCAAGGCCCCTTTCCCCAGGCACCCCAGCACCTCCCCATTCCCCACGCAAAGGCCCAGCACCATGGGCAAACGAGCACTTGGGGGGCAGCAAAGAGCCCCCCCAAGCTGGGGACCTGCCCCAGCATCCTCCACTTGCCACTGCACCCGCTTGCCACCGGCCCAGCAGCAGCACGTCGCTCCGCTCGGCCAGATAATCCTTCCGCAACACAAACCAGGCGGAAAAGGCTAGGGAAGGGTTAAACTAGTTTCGTGACCCCAGCGCTATGTGCGTACCAACCCGCCATCCATTCGCCTGCTAGCAAGCAGGTACGAGGAGAAAAAAAAAAACAAAACTGCCTTCTGTCCCTCCCCCGGCAAGCCTAGGAGAGGACCCACCAGCGAGGCAAACCCCTGGGGGACCCCACGTCTCTCCAGCCTCCCGCCCTTGTATCCAAAAAGCAGGAGCAGCTCTCTCCAGCACCCAGAAAAGACACATTTCTGACCCACATATGATTTGGCAGCCTATTTATAGCCCGTAGACACCAAGAGCTTGGAGAAGCTCTCCCACCCCAGAGCTGCGGCCCCCTGGACCAGAGCCCTGCCAGAGCCCGGGGCATTTGGGTTCTCAGACAGGTCCAAACGGGGAAGCTGCCCCCAGCGGGGATTTGGGCCGAGGGGAAGGAAGAGAGACCGCATCCAGCCAGCAGGCCTGGCTTCTTCGAGCAGGCACCCACACAGGGTGCCCGCCGCTGCCAAAGGCCTTGGGTGGCTCCCACAGACAGAGGCACGTGGTGGGAGCAGGGGCAGGCAAGAGACCCAACTGTTGCTGCTGCAAGATGCGTGCCACCAAGCTGTCCAGCCCGCTGCGACGTGCCAGCGGCTGGGCAAGGAGGGCCGTTTCTCAGCCACGCCGGGGGTTTACGAACAGACCACGTCGGCGCTTCTCTGGCCCCCGAGGCAAACAGACATGCCTAGCTTTCTGCAGCCACCACCCCATGCATTATTCATCTCCAGAGCCTGGCTGACAAGGAGAACGGCGGCAATGAGGGAACAGGGAGGAACGGGACGCAGAAGACATCCAGCGAAACCCCAAGCTGGGGATGGTGGGGGCTCTTGAGCACAGCCCCAGCACCCCCCCAGCCGAGCCCCCCACCCAGGCAAGGCCAGCAGCTCCCAAGGGCTCCCCCCTCCACCAGTGTGCAGGGATGGGCAAGCCTGCCCCTGCTCGGAGGAAGGGGCTGATCGCTGCCCCTCTGCCCCCAGCTCGGGGGAGGGGGGGGGAATTTGGGAGGGGGGCTTGCTGTGTCCCCCTCCAGTGAGGCTCTGCCACCCGCGCAGCGGCTCTGGCCTTCCCAGGACTGCAAAGGTGCTGGAGCTCGCAGCACCCAGAGCTGCACCGCGGCACCGGCAGCCTCAGCCCAGGCGGCTGCGGGGCCCCGAGGCGCAGCCCCGCACCCCAAAGCCCCCCCCGCCGCAGCGAGCCCCACGGACCCTCCCAGCACCCGCCCGCCCCCCAGGCCCAGCTCAGCATCCTCCACGGCGCCCCGGCGGCCCCTCCGCACCCCGCAGGGACCCGCGCACCCCCCGGATGCGCCTCCGCACCCTCCAAGGACCCCCCACAGCCCCCGGCGCTCACCGGGCTCCGCCGCTTCAGCGTCACGTTCTTCCAGAGCAGGAGATGGAGCTGGTGCAGGAACCCCATGGCGGAGCCGCCGCGGCCCCGCCGCCCGGGGCGCCCCCCGCACCGCACCGCACCGCACCGCGCCGCGCCGCCGCGGCTCACCCGCCGCCCGCCGCCATGCCCGGCCCGGCCCGCCGCCGCCTTTGTCCGCAGAGCGCTCGGCGCGGAGCGGGCGGACGGGCCTCCCCCGGCCCCGGCCCCGGCCCCGGCCCCGCCGCCACCGCCGGGCCTGGCCCGGCGCTGCGCAACGCCGCCCCCCGCCGCCGCCGCCGCCCCTTAAAGGCGCCGCGGAGCCGCGCTCGCCCCGCCGGGCCCTGCCCGCGCCGGGCCGCACCTGCCTCCGGCGTTGGCCGCCGGCCCCGCGGCGCCCTGCCCGTGCGCCCTGCCCCCCCCGCGGGCCGCCTCCTCGCAGCGAGGCCGGCGCGGGCAGCGCCGCGTCGCCGTCCGGGTCCCGCGGGCGACGTGTCCCCCCGCCTTGCTGCGGCCGGGAAGCCGAGGCGGGAGGCGGCAGGGCGGCCCGCGCGGTGCTGCCGCTGCCCCTGCCCTGCTCCCGGTACCGCGTTTCCCCCGAAGCGGCAGCTCCGCCGGCGGGCCGCAGGCAGCCTCCAGCGCGAACGGCCCGTGGGGGTCCCGTGCCGGGCCCAGCACGTCCCCGCTGTCACTGCCACTCCTGGCAGCCGGAGCAGGGCACCGGCAGGGCTGTGCGAGGCAATTGCAGAGGCGGCTGTTGCAACGTGGGGTGAACCTGGGACGAAACCCCGCTCGGACGCCGGGGGCCCGTTCCCAGGCTGCACGCAGGCGGGGGAGCACACGGGGCTGCTCTGCGGAGCCCTGAGCCGTGGGGAAAGGCGCCCGATTGCAGCCCTCGGGTGTTAACGCAGCTGCCTCGGGTCCAAGCCCCCAAACGGAGCTGCTCGTGGATGGGGCAGGCAGGACGGACGGGGCTGCTCTTCCTGCCTCTGCCGCTGGCCTGGCTTGCCCAGAGCAAGCGCTTCACCCCTTCGTGCCTCGGTTTCCCCTTCTCATGGGCACCACAGCTGGGCGCAGGTAAACACATCACCTTGGAGACACAGGCAGAAGATTGAGTCAGGGTTTCTCTGCAAGACTGCGACATGTTTCAGAGAGGATCGGGAACCAGGAGGGGATGCAAGGGGCATTGCCTGGCTCCTCAGTTTTTCATCCCTCTCCAGTGGCTCAGAGCTCGTGACTGCAGGTCCAGGGACACCCGCCCAAAGCTGTCCCACAGCAGCAGCCACCCCTCCTGCCATGCATCGCCGGTGCCCGCTGCAGGCAGCCTGCCTGCTACGAGGGCGAGGAAGAAGGGGGCGACAAGGCTAGGCGACTGGGCTCTGCCCCACGGCTGGCGGCCGGCTCTGCAGTGGGGACCTCTCGGTGGCGGTGGTGGCTGCCTGGCAGACGTGCTGCTGGGCACCACCACCGAGACCTGGAGAGGGGCAGGGGTAGAGAAAGGCGCACTGGGAACCCGAGACGGGAAGACCCGAGCAGGAGGGTGGGGCTGGCATGCAGGGCGCCCTGCTCCAGCGTGCCCACCCTCACCGAGACCTTCCCTGATCTATTTACTGGAGCACCAGAGAGCTGCTTTCCTGCCAGGGACAAAAGGTGACACGGGTGGTGGTGTTGGTGCAGCGGGTGGCTGCAGCTCTGTACCCAGCCTCCCCCGGTGCCCAGCTCAGGGCACGCTGGCTGCCTTGGTGGTGGGGGGTGTCCGGGCTGCCAAGGGTGCCCAGAGCAAGAGTGCTCGGACGTGCCAGGCTGCCAGCTCCAGGGCCTTGGCTCTGTCTCAGCCCCATCCCAGCCACAGAGCCTCACCGATCCTCCAAAGAAATGCGGGAGACGCACAAGACAACCAGCTCGTTGAGTGCTGGAGGACCTGCCTGGCCTGAGATTGAGCTAACTCTGCAATCCGTGCCTGCAGTGCATGGCGAGGTGGCACCCATGCAGCAGGGCTGCAGCTGCTGTGGCCCCCATAGCTCCCATACATCTCTGGACAAGGCCATGATGCCCTGCCCACCGGGACAGTAAAGCCAGGGCTGTCTCGTGGCAGAAGGAGAGAGCAAAAGCCATGGCGGAGGGACCCTATATCCATTCATGAGAACCCAGGATAAATGCCGTGGGGCCAGGGACCACGATACCACAGAAGAACGAGAGCACAAGCAGCCTGTTCAACCCCTCATTATATTAGGGATGGTTTTGCTGGGCCTGGAGATACACCCATCCTCCAAGGGCTTCCCAGGACTTTGTGATCCAGATTGTACCAAAGGGTGCTCACCTGCCATTGCTGCTTCTCCTTGGGAAACTGAGCCGCAGGGCCTTCAGGAGCATGGCTGAGATGGCACAGAGGAGAGGCAGCCATGCTGGGTGCAGATGCCAGGTGCTTCCATGCCTGCCCCGTGCAGCAGGGCCTGGTCTGGCCAGGAGGGGTGCTCCTGCCCTGAGCAGAGAGTGGGGGCTCCTCAGTGCGACCCCCTGCCTCTCTGCAGGTTTTCACCCTTACAGCCGTGGGGTGGTGAAAGAGCTGCAGAGCTGCTGTGCTAGGACTCACCAGCCCTCGTAAAATGCACTGTTATCAGGTTTGGGGCGCAGTCCCTTTGGGGGGGCTTAGATCCCCCCCCAGGTGATTAGCTCCCACCTCCCTGACGAGAGGCCAGCACAGGAGAGCATGGTCCAGGCTGAGTCTAGCCTTCCTGTCCCTACCCATCCTGGATGTACGGCTGAGAGCTGCAAGACACAACCTGCGGAGCTGCCTGTGATCCTCTCCCAGCCAAAGCAATGGAGAGGATCACGGAGACGCTGCCGGCAGAGTCTCCTCCATCATTGCTTCAGGAGAAACCCATCACTGGGAATGTGAATGCTGGAGGGGTCAGCAGGCACCACAAGCTGTGTCAGTCCTGCCAGAGTCATGGTGTGGTCCCCACCTTGAGAGGTGACCACCACCATGACCTTTCTTGGTACAGCTGGTTTGGGGGATTCAAAGGGTCCCATCTTCTCCTGCAGGTCTTTTTTGTTGGGCAGTAGTGAGTGTCCTGCTTCCCTGGTGGGCAGCCTGCTGTGAGCCGTGGCTCTCCCTGGCACCCCCCCAGCATGGGCTGCAATCCAGCTGCAGAGGGTGCCCTGCCAGCACGGCCTGGAGGGGATGGACCCCGGTGAGCGGGTCTGCGTGTGAGGGCAGCGTTGCTACCCACCACATGCTGGCTGCCCTAAGCCCACATTGCGCAGGGGCCACCTGCCCACCTGGCTCAGGCCCAGCCACCCATGGCTCCATGGCCTGTTCCATAGACAAGCAGGGTGATGGCGTGTCCATGTGGGTTCTTGGAGGGAACTGACCTGCCTGCTACAAGCCGTATCCCCAGCCTGGCTGTGACGCCAAGGCTGGGCAGGTTGCTGCAGGTGACAGCAAGCATTGAACCAGCCCTCTTTTCTATCTGTCCATCCATCCATCCACTCATCCATCCACCCTTCTTTCCATCCCTGCTTTATTTTATTTCTTGACCCATCCCTCCCTCCCTCCAGCTTCCTCCCCAGCTATCTTTAACCACCTCTCTCTCTCGCTCCTTCTCTTCTCTTGCAGCTATCTTTAACCATCTCTCTCTCCGTGCTGCTTCCATGGCTGAATTGCAGCCGGAGCCGCGAATAACTTACTTGGCCGCCCCAGCTCCGAGTTTTGTTGCTAAGGGTGACCGCATTTCAATCGCTGCTCTGGAACAGCTGCCCAGGCCCTAACAAAAGCTCCTGTTGTCCTGCAACAAAGTGCCATTATTCCAAAAACTTCTGGCCAAAACATTGCACAGCCTATCTGCCAGGCGGATTTAACCTCCCGAGGTCTGCGGGCAGTGACCGAAGACGCAGGTTGCCCGGGGGTCCAGGATGGCTCTCCTGGAGGGACATGGTGATGGAGAGGAGCCGTGTCCTCCCAGCTCGGTGCCCTGGCGAGGGTGGCTGTTTCCCTGGGGCAGCAGGGCCCAGCTTGGCCAGCCCCTCGCGATGCTGCCCCTGCAGAGGAGGCCCTGGGGTGCTGGTGGCATGGCCGGGCGGGCAGCGGGGCCCCAACGAGGAGCTGAGGCAGGGAGATGCTCATGCCCGGCACAGCACCTTTCCACCTGCACCCACGCCAAAAGGAGCAACCTGGGCTGACCCTGGGGCTTGCTGGCATTTCTTCTGCTGTGAATTCCCAGCTACTCGATGTCTTTAACAGTGCTGATGTAAACCAAGCCACAGCGATTCAGAAAATGGCCCAGCCAGCCCGGGATCGTCGATCCAGCAGTGGCTTTTAGTTGGTCCCTGGGGAAGGACATAAGACAAGCATATATTATACTTCCCCCAAGCACATTCCCAGCTTTTGGCTATTCCCAAGGGACTGCATGCCTTATAGGTCTCTCCTCTGTGAACTTCTTCTGTCTCCCTTTCGATGCCATGCAAACGTTGCTTCTAAGGCAAGAAGTCCTGCAGATCTGCTGCCCGGTGCATGAGGAACACCGTGCCTAGTTTGTGCCTGCTCGTGTGCTTTTCCCATCGCAGGCAGCAGGAGCAGGTTTCACCCCTGGCTGGGCACTGCCAGGCTGAGGCGCCGGGGCACAAAATCGGTGGAGTTCAGAGGTTCTTGGGACACAGGACTAGAAAGGTGCAGTGGAGCCAGCGAGCCCAGCCTGGATCCCCCAACTCAGACTAGAAACCTTTCCCCCCCCCCCCAAAAAAATCTGTCCTAAAGTAGCACGGACCTTGAGCTTAGAGGGGCACTGAGATGAGGACTGCCAGTGAGACCATGGGTCGCACGGGCTCGCAGACCTGCTCTAGAGCAGTGCCTGCAGCCCCAGTCTCCCACCTCCACCCTTCCTGCTGCCTCTCGGTCTGATTTTGCAGCTCCTCTTGTGCTTGGCACCATCACAAGTCCCAACAGGGCCTTGGCAGCAGGACGGGGGTCAGCACCGGTCCAGACCCGTGCTGGGTGACCCATTTCCTCTGCGGACGCTGGGGCTCTGAGCAACCCTTGCGGCTTCCTGCTGCAGCCCGGTGGGATGGCCAAGCTCCTCGAGCCGCATGGGGACATCTGCAGAGGGCAGCACCCACCCACCTCTCTGCCCGGCGCTGGGTGCTGGTTGGGTTTGCGTGCGCATCCCCAGTCGGGCTGCAGGCCAGGAAGGGTTTCCACTGCCCAGATATGAGGGGCCTGGACCCACTGGCCACAGATACTCTCCCTGCTGTCGGGGCATCCTGCCGCAGCACCCCAGGGTGACAGTGACACCCCAGGGTGGCGGTGACTGGCGGTGACCCCAGGGCGAGGGCTTTTCAGCATCCCCGTCCCTTGCTCCTCCTCCAGCACTCCTCCCGCATCCCAGGTGGCAATCTCGTGGCCAACGGTGGCCTTGATGAAGGGCAGTGGTCCCCAGGCTCTGCTGGGGGACAGGGACAGCTGCAGGGACAGTGACCACAGCCTGGGCCAGGGCAGGGCACACAGGCAGCCCCCGCCGGGCGTAGGGCGGGCGAGCGTGGGAGTGACATCCCGCGGGCCGTGCGGCTCCCCGTATTGGGGCTCTCAATCAGCCAGGGGAAGAAATGCGGTGGCGGGGGCAGGAAAGATAACAGGAAACAGGACACGAGTCGGAGGAGGAGAAAAACACCCGGCCTTGCTCCACGCTGGCACGGCAGCGGTGCAGGGCCCAGCGCGGGGCCAGCCGGTGTCTGCAGCGCCCATGGCACCATCCCCAGAGAGCCAGAGGGGAACAAGGGTGCAGCAGGGGAGAGGGTGCCAAAGCTGGTGCTGCTTGAGCACCCCGAGCCCGTGAGCCCCTCTGGGCACAGCACTGCCTGCCTCAGTTTCCCCCGCCAGGGCTTTGGGGGAGCCCTGACGCCCAGCGAGGAAACCAGCGGGCGGGTGGTGTGCCTGGCACGGCGGGCACGGGCGATGCCCGGGTGCGGGAGGCAGCTCCCTGCGCGGCTACGGCGGAGGCAAACGCCCGCCCGCTTCCCGTGGTGGCAGAAAACCTGCCGCTGAGGGCAGCTGCCTGGGCTTGGCAGCGCGGCAGAGCTGCCGGTGGCACGCTTGCTGAGAAACCAGTTTCAAGATGAGTCAGTGGGAGCCGAACTGGGGCTGGCATCCTGTTTTTGACGCGGCGGCAGCAGGGGGGCACGCCAGCGAGGCCCAGGGCAGGGCCCTGCCTGCGGCTGCCTCTGCTCAGAGCCGGGCTCAGCACCTTCCTGGCACCCCCCGGGAGGGAATCAGCCCCGCCAAGGGCACAGGCAGCCCCCGTGGCAGCACCAGGCAGATGCTTCGGGATCATTTAGGCCCCTCTTTGTGCCCAGCGCCTCTGCAACGGGGCAAAGCAAACGCCGAGGAAGCAGCTGGAGCTCCAAGCCAAACGGGCATCTTGCCGGCTCTACTGCCCCGTGGTGATTTTGGAAAGAGCCTCGTGTCCAGGGAGATTAGGGCCAGAGCTGACAATCCTATTTGCAGCAATAATAATAATAATAATAATAATAGTAATAATAATAATAACAATAATAGTGTTTTGGGGCACAAAAGCTGCTAGCATCGCTGCCCTGTAGGCTCAGCCTGGCAGCCTTCCTCCCATGCCATCCCCCAGCATGGTCCTGGTTCGTGCTGATGCTCCGGCAGGCTGGTCCTAGCACGGCTCTCCGGAGGTCAGGCATGCCCACTGGGGCTCAGGATTAGGGCTCCATCCTGCCTTGGAGGACTGGGTGGCCGAGGACAGGGCTGGGTGATGAACGGCAGGGAGCTGGGCACAATTGCCCAACACCAGCGGAAGCGGCCGGTGTGGGCATGGTCCAAGCCCCCTTGGCTTGTAACGGGGCACGTGCTCCTTCCACGCAGCAGGGAGGGCAGGAGAGCCCCAGGAGGTGGACACAGAGCTGTCCTGAGGTCACATCAGTAAGATACAACCTCGCCAGGGCATCAGGGGTCCAGCTGATGGCTGAGGGAGAAGAGGTGCTCAGAAGAGAGGAGGTGGGATTCTGGCTAGATTTCAAACCCACCTTCTGGGAAACCATTTTGGGGAACTGAAACCGCACAAGGGACCACGTGCATCACTTCTCCAAGGAGCCCTGGAGCTGTGGCCTGCTGGCAGGTCACAGGGCAGCCATGAGGGGACAGAGCAGATTATGCAGGCACAGAAAGTGGTGATCAGCACATACACTGGGGTGCCTTTCCCATGGGTGCCTGGACACTACTATGGGGCACGGACCTGGCCACAGAGTGCCCACCCAGCCGTCAGGCATGCACCTGGCCATAGGGCACGCAACCAGGCATGGGGCACTCACCCAGCCAAGGGGCATGTGCCTGGCCACAGAGCACCCACCTAGCCATGGTGTACCCACCTAGCCATGGGGCACCCCCCCCAGCCATGGGGCACCCCACCCAGCCATGATGCACCTACCCAACCACAGGGCACACATCCAGCCATGGGGCACTCACCCAGCCATAGGGCATGCACCTGGCCATGGGGCACCCACCCAGCCCCGGGGCACCCACCTAGCTCTGGGGTACCCACCCAGCCAGGGGGCATGCAACCAGCCATGGGATGCCCATCTGACCCCAGAGCCCGGATCCAGCCATCTGGCACCCGCCCCGCCACAGCCCCCACCGGCGTCGGGTGCAGCACGGGGGGGAAGTGCTCGGAAAGGGTTGTGCTAGCAGCCGAGCACAGCAGGAAGGACCCGCTCAGCGGCCGGGAGGTGGCAAAACCGCAAAAAAGAGGAAGCATTCGAGTGACCTTGCCAAGCGCCGCCAGCTGCCAGCCAGCCCGGCTCCCGCGGCTGCCCGGGCGCACGCAGAGGGGCAGACGCACGCTCCCCGGACCCACCGTGAAGCTTTGCCCGTTCCGGTAAGTCTGTGGGCTGAGCCCACGCGCTGGCACCGCCACATCCGCGGCCACCGCGCGCCGCGGTCCCGGGAAACAGGTCCGTGCCTGGCACTGCCGGGAGCTTGGTTCCGCTTGGACCTGGGAGCTCTGCCACTGCAGCAGCCCCCCGAAATTGGGGCAGCATCCCTTCGACGAGGGAGCTGGGGAGGAGGGAGAAGAGCTCCCTGGGGTTTAAATCGGGGGTCACCAACTGGATCCACCTTGAAAAAAGAGCAAAACAGCCTGGGCCAAACCTAAAAATCCCGTTATTCCTTGCTTGCCTATTTGGCTGGTGGAAAGGGACTGAGCAAGAAGCAGGAACCCACATGTGCTTTAGAAACAGCCTGTCAGAAACACACACCCCAAAATAGCGGCGGGGCCTTGGGCCAGGCTGCCTCCCCACTCAGGGTGATGGCCAGGGATGCTGGGGACAGCAGTGCAGAGCTGTGCACGGGGCCGGGGGGGAGGGCTGCGCTCGGGGTGGGAAGTGCTGGAGCGGGCAGAGCTCTCCCAACCCTCCTCTTCAGATGACAGACATCTTTCTAAAGCCTCGGTTAGGTGGCTTGGGCTCCTAACATGCTTCCCAGAGGTTACCATGCAAGGGAAACCATCTCCGGTGCTGAGCACTGTGGGCAGCCTGCAGGCGCTGAGCCCTGCTCAAAAATCTGGCTGCGACTTCTGCAAAAATGCAGCCGGCCCATACAGGGGGGAAAACAGAGCTGGGAGACAGCGGCAAGACCCTGAGCTGGAAACGCTGAGCTCCCAGTGCTCCCAGCGCTCCCAGAGCCGTGCCCTGCAGCCCGCTCTGCTCCCCGGCCATCCTGCTCGTTGCAGGAGCACGGGAAAAAGCCGCGTAGCATCTGGCCAGGTAGCCGCAAGGGGGGACGGCGTTGCTGGATGGGCTTAACCTGGCCCGGCCGGTGCTGAGCCGGGGCCGTGCCACCTCCTCGCAGCCTGCTCGTGGTCACCCGCAGCCACGGCTGCTGCTTTCCGTTTTAATCAGCACATTCAACCTGTGCTAAAAAGCAAACAACACCCCTAACCGAGGCGAACGGGCACCGCGGCCGAGCCAACGAAGGTGCGAGCGTGCGGCTCCCACCGGATGGCGGGCGGCCGGGTTCCCATGCGCCTCCGGGCTGAGGCTCACGAGCCGGGAGCCCCGGACCAGCCCGGGCACGGCAGAGCCACGGGACCCTCTGCCCACACCGCTGTCGCTGCCTTGGGCACTAGCTGAGTCTGCCCTAAATTGAGGCCAGTGCAGGTGTCGGAAGATGCCAGCGTGGCGAATCTGCTTGGTGCGTCTGATTGGAAATTCGTGACACCCCAGAAACAAGGCAGCCAGCTCCCAGCCTGTCCCACGCTCCCAGGTGGTGCTGCCGGGCGGCTGGGCTCCCCCTGCCCCTGAGCACCCCACAGCCTGGCAGAGCCCTGCCACCGCTGCAGCTGCTGAGAGCAGGAGCTGCTTCCCAGGCAGGACGCTCTGGCTCCAGCAGGGTTTTGGCCCCCCCCGGTCACCCCCGGAGATGCCTGGTCGATGCCTAGGTGCCTGGCTGGGTCCGCTCCCGGAGTATTCCTCCCTGTGCTTTAGTGTGGGTGCCATCCTGCACCGCCCCAGGCAGACCAGCACCTTTCTCCCCGCTTTGCTGCAGCAAGGCTGGCTGCATTTCAAGCCCAACATGTCCCAGGCAAAGCAAGAATGGTGGAGCAGAGCTATCCCCATTTTGGGGAAACTGAGGCACAGAGCAAGTAACAAGGAGAGCATCCCTCCCTTCTACTTAGGAGAGGTGCCAGTCCCTTGTGACAGGGGGGTGGGTGTCTCTTGGTGGTTCCCTGCTCGTCTGCTCTGTGTCCTGCCTTTGGGAGCAGCCTCCCTCGCCCCAGAGACAGGCCCCACTCTGCAGTGTGCCAGGGTGACACGAAAGATGGCAAAGCCGTGGCACGAAGGGGTCATGTAAGCTGGCTCCTACCCTGTCAGCGTAGCCTCAGGCACGGTCTTTTGATGTCATGCTGCACAAGGGATTTCCTGAGCTTAAAAGACAACCCCAAAAAGAAGGGGGAGAAAAAGAAAAAGAACACAAAAGCCTGGCCAAAATGTAAAGTGCCTGGTGAGCAGGGTTGGGCCCTGCAAGTTGCATTGCTCCCTTGCAAGGCCCGAGCACCCAGCGACGGCAGGGCCTCTGGCGGGGGGGGCCCTCGTGGCAGCAGGGGCTGGTGGAGGAGGCCGGGCGAGTCCCGCTGGGCCTGTGGGGTTGATCCCAGGAAGCCCCTTTTTACCCCTCATTTTTCTCCCAGTCCTGGTGCAGGACCACCTGGTGCATGCAGTCTCCAGGGATTGCATGTCCTCTCCCCCGTTGCTGGCTCTGAGCCCCCTGCTAGGATTTTAGTTTTGAGGGAGAACCACAGAGGAGCCCTTTCTCCACCCCCTCCAGCCCTGGCACCTCCCTGCTCCCCACCATCCAGGACCTGCGTGCGGCCCGGCCCCTCTTCCTGGGCGAGTTGAGCTGATGTCTTCCCTCGCTGGCTCTCCTCTGCTACAGGCCTGGGATCTCGGGGTGCAAGGAGGTGACGATCAGCCCAGCCAGCAACCCGCCGGCATGGCCCGAGCATCGATGCTGCCATGGTCACCACGGAGCCTGCCCAGCGTGAAAGCGTTAATCACTGCTGGGTTATTCGTAACCATGCTCTGGAACCTCAAGTACGTTTCCAACTTGTCTGACATCTTCAGTAAAGCTCCCGAGCACACTAAGCCGCTGATGATCCTGGTCTGGGAATGGCCCTCCAAACAGGCTCCAAACATCAGCACGGACATTTGCAGAGAGCTCTACAACATCATGGGCTGCTGGCTCACCGTGGATCGCGGGCTCCTCAACCAGGCAGACGTGGTGGTGTTCCACCATAACGTGCTCCAGCAGAGCAGGGACAAGCTCCCAAAGGAGAAGCCTCCCGGGCAGCACTGGCTGTGGGTCTCCCTGGAGTCCCCCACAAACACTAAAGCTTTAGCAGGATGGAACCAAACCTTCAACTGGGTCATGACATACAGACAAGACTCTGACATCTTCATCCCCTATGGCAAGCTGGTGCCCAACCGGTCAGCCACTGTGAACATCCCCAGGAAGACCAGATTGGTGTCCTGGGTTATTAGCAATTATCACAGGACTCAGAAAAGAGCAGAAATCTACAAAAACCTCTCCAGGTACCTCCACGTGGACATATATGGGAAGGCAAACAAAAAGCCACTTTGCAAGGACTGCCTCTTGCCAACAACGTCAAAGTCCAAGTTCTACCTTGCCTTTGAGAACTCCATCCACCGGGACTACATCACCGAGAAGCTCTGGAGGAACTCGCTGATGGCTGGCACTGTGCCCGTGGTGCTGGGCCCTCCCCGGGCCAACTACGAGCAGTTTGTTCCTGCAGACTCTTTCATCCATGTGAATGACTTTGAGTCCCTGGCAGAGCTGGCCAGCTTCCTGAAGACCATGAACTCCAGCCGCTACCGGCGGTTCTTCGCATGGCAGAGGAGGTACAGCGTGAAGCTCTACACCGACTGGAGGGAGCGGATCTGTATGATTTGCACCAGGTACCCCAGTCTGCCCCAGGGTCGTGTCTATCCCGACCTGGAGAGCTGGTTCAATGGCTAGCACAGAGCTGGCACGTGCTGAGGACACTCAGCAATGTCTGGAGACACCACGGATGTGTGTGAGCAGTAGGTAGCACTGTGGGGGGAGAGTGGGGCACCCTCCCGTGAAACAGCACGCTGGGCACGGAGGGCCCCCAGGAGTCCTGATCTCTCATCCCAGCCCCACTATTGCCACACAATGTGACCTTGAGCAACTGTGCATGACCTGAGTTCTTGCAAAATGTGACCAAACCCCCGCCCCAGCCCAGTACTGACCTACCTCGCCACCTTGTTTGGGATGACAAAAAGGTGCTTTGGAAATAAACCATGTGCTCCAGAGGCTCTGCCTGCAGTTTGGGACCTGGGCTGGGCCGAGGGCTGGTGGGGACAGAGGGAGGAATCAGCCAAGGCTCCCCGACCTGCCTCTTTCCCCTCATGGCCTAGAATCACTCTGTGGCTTCCTGGCACCTTTTGCTGGGTGGTGAAGCCTCGGTGGAGAGGCCTTGAGGCCACTTTTCTGGCTAGATCACTGCAGCCTGGTGTGGAAGAGCTGCCTCTCCCCATCCTGGCAGATGCCAGGACCTCAGGCCAAGCTGGCACGTCCTGGCCGGGATGCTCAGCACCCTGCAGCTAGGGCGGGAGAGCTCACGCACCCCCACGCGCGCATCCCCGGCTCCGACAGCTTCTGCTCTGCCACGTCCCGGTGCAGCCCTGCAGCACCCGTTACGTCCACCCCTGCTCCCCAGCCGTGGGTGTCACTGCACCGGGGAGGATGTGGGCTGCAAGGAGGCAGCGCGAACGGGCAGGACACCGGATGCTATCTCGAGAGCAATCACAGCCTGTTCAGTGCGTGGCTGAGTCAGAGAGAGACGCTGTGGTTTCTCGCTCCCCTTCGGCACGCACGCTGCGCAGGCGGGAAGCCGTCGAGGCTGGTGTCGCCCCTTGCCGTGCAGGGCACCCAGAGCGAACCCCGTGTGGTGGGTGCCCTGCCGGTGAGCTGCCTGCACTGCGCACACACCCGCGCACGCTGCACTGCGGGCACCCGGCGCTGTGGCACCCTGCGTCACGCGTGTATACTGCATCGAGGGTGCCCTGGGCCACATGCTGCACCCTGCACTGTGGGCACCCTGACCACACGCGCGCTGTGCACCGCGAGCACCCTGCTCTGTTGGCACCCCCTGCACTGTGAGCACTGGGGGCACCCTGCGCCACACACCCTGCACCACGGGCACCCTGCGCACCCTGTGCCACCCACACCCCTGCACCACACACATCCTGCACCATGGGCACCCTTCACTGCGCACACACCCTGCACTGCACACACCCTGCACCCCACCCACCCTCTGCACCGTACACACCCGGCACCACACACACCCTGCACTGTGGGCACCCTGCACCGTGGGCACCCTGCGCACCCTGTGCCACCCACACCCCTGCACCACACACACCCTGCGCCATGGGCACCCTGCACTGCATGAGCACCCTGCACCGTGGGGACCCTGCGCCATGGGCACCCTGCACCGTGGGCACCCTGCACTGCATGAGCACCCTGCACCGTGGGGACCCTGCACCATGGGCACCCTGCACCGCGGGGACCCTGCACCATGGGCACCCTGCACTGTGGGCACCCTGCGCACCCTGTGCCACCCGCACCCCCTGCACCACACACACCCTGCGCCACGGGCACCCTGCACTGCATGAGCACCCTGCACCGTGGGGACCCTGCGCCATGGGCACCCTGCACCGCGGGGACCCTGCACCATGGGCACCCTGCACTGTGGGCACCCTGCGCACCCTGTGCCACCTGCACCCCCTGCACCACACACACCCTGCACCGTGGGCACCCTGCACCATGGGCACCCTGCACTGTGGGCACCCTGTGCACCCTGTGCCACCCGCACCCCCTGTGCCATGGGCACCCTGCACCATGGGCACCCTGCACTGCATGAGCACCCTGCACCGCGGGGACCCTGCACCATGGGCACCCTGCACCGTGGGCACCCTGCACTGCATGAGCACCCTGCACCGTGGGGACCCTGCGCCATGGGCACCCTGCACCGCGGGGACCCTGCACCATGGGCACCCTGCACTGTGGGCACCCTGCGCACCCTGTGCCACCCGCACCCCCTGCACCACACACACCCTGCGCCACGGGCACCCTGCACTGCATGAGCACCCTGCACCGTGGGGACCCTGCGCCATGGGCACCCTGCACCGCGGGGACCCTGCACCATGGGCACCCTGCACTGTGGGCACCCTGCGCACCCTGTGCCACCTGCACCCCCTGCACCACACACACCCTGCACCGTGGGCACCCTGCACCATGGGCACCCTGCACTGTGGGCACCCTGTGCACCCTGTGCCACCCGCACCCCCTGTGCCATGGGCACCCTGCACCGTGGGCACCCTGCACTGCATGAGCACCCTGCACCGCGGGGACCCTGCACCATGGGCACCCTGCACTGTGGGCACCCTGCACTGCATGAGCACCCTGCACCGCGGGGACCCTGCACCATGGGCACCCTGCACCGTGGGCACCCTGCACTGCATGAGCACCCTGCACCGCGGGGACCCTGCACCATGGGCACCCTGCACTGTGGGCACCCTGCGCACCCTGTGCCACCTGCACCCCCTGCACCACACACACCCTGCGCCATGGGCACCCTGCACCATGGGCACCCTGCACTGTGGGCACCCTGCGCACCCTGTGCCACCGCACCCCCTGCACCACACACACCCTGCGCCATGGGCACCTTGCACTGCATGAGCACCCTGCACTGTGGGCACCCTGTGCACCCTGTGCCACCCACATCCTCTGCACCGTGCACACCCGGCACCACACACACCCTGCACTGTGGGCACCCTGCACCGCATGGGCACCCTGCATCATAGGCACCCTGCACCGTGAGCACCCTGCACCGCACATGCCCCACACCATGGGCACGGGTGG
Organism: Dromaius novaehollandiae; assembly: GCF_036370855.1. Taxonomy (NCBI): domain Eukaryota; kingdom Metazoa; phylum Chordata; class Aves; order Casuariiformes; family Dromaiidae; genus Dromaius; species Dromaius novaehollandiae. The sequence goes on from NC_088117.1 coordinate 1,567,465, forward strand.
CCCCCAGGTGCCCCGCGGGAAGCACCCATCCAGGCTGGGAGTGGCTTGGGCAGGCAGCAGACATTGGGGCTGGGTGACAGCACCCAGCAGAGGGACCTGACTGCTCAGTCCCTGCCGTGCTCAGTGCAGGGGCACCCCCGTGCCCCCCTCGCCCCATGCCTCTGCAGCTCCCACCATTAATGACTTCTTTGGCCACAACTTTCGCTCCGGTTTCCTTCGTTTCAGGCCCGGGGACACCCCAAGCCCCCTCCGTGCCCGCAGCCCCGCAGGAGCTGGCGGTGGGTGACACCACCTCACCCGGCGTGAATGCAAAACATCGCCCAGTGCTGCCCCTTCTGCGCTCTCCTTCCTCCAGCGGGCAACGCGGCAGCGGGCTGGAGCAGATGCACCCATGGGTGCCTCCAAGGCCACTTCCCCCGTGCCCAGATCCTGCCTGCCCAGCGCTCCCAGCACCTGCCTGACAGCCGCCGTGCAGCCAGCGCGTCCCACCTACGCCGGCCGCGGAAACGCCCGCCTGCCCGGTGCGGAGGCCCTTTGCCCTTCCTGTTTGCGGGTGCACCGGGCACGGTCCCTGCTGGGGCTGCCACCCCGCGCAGCAGCACCGGGGCCAGGATCCGTCCCCACGGCAGCCTGCGCTGTCCCGGCCACTGTTCAGACACCCTGCGGCCATGCTTGGCGCGATCCCCTTTGCTCCCGTGGGTCTCTCCTGGTAGCGTTTGCCCCTCGGTGCTGCCGGGGCTCTGGGCTCTCTCCTCGCATCCAGGCAATCTCCAAAGCTGCACGAGCCCCCCACTCTGGGCTTTACGCAGAATTGCCCCATTTTCTACGTGGCTTCTGGCCACCACGTGCAGTTCTGCAAAGTCCTCCAGCCCCGCTGACCCCTCTTGGCTTGCCCAGCGTCACCCAAACCTCTCTCCCGCGCTTCGGTTTGGCACGGCGTGCCGGGCTCATGGGATTGCTGCAACCTCTGGCTCAGATGCCACCCTCCGCCCAGCGGTGCAAACCGCAGCAGAGGGCCACACCGCTGCTCCGCAGCTTGCCCGCCTGGAAAAATCAGATGGCAGAAACGCGGAGAGAAGCAAACTGAGGGGATGCGACAGCCTTCCCGGGTGGAAACAGCCCCTTTGCATGCGCAGGATTAAATACTGGAAGCGCAGCTATCAAATCGCCCTTTGCCCGCCGCCAGCACCCCCCACGCCAACGCGGCCGGAGGGACCACACCAGACACTGGGGTTTATAGCGAAGGGAGCAAGCGGGGCCGAGCTGGCGGAGAGCAAACGGGCACCTGCCTTTCGGCGCTGGCAGCCAGCCTGGTTTTGCACCCCTGCCCTCCATGGGATCTGCCGCCTGGCCCCAGGAGCAGCCGCCGAGCGTAACCCCGCTCCGGCACAGCAGCGCAGCCCGGCTCATCTAAAAAATCCTCCTTTCCTGGCAACTGAGGGGTGGCCAGTAAAAAAAAAAAGGGGCTTTTCAGGGCCAGCTGCACTACAGCTTTGGGCATTTCATTGCTTCTGCTGTGGGAAAAATCCCCGGGGGGCCACGTGTGCTGCTGCACACAGGGAAGGGTGGGGGGACGTCACATGGAGAAGCGCGGTTATCCCCCCAGGAGCATGCCGTCCTCCTGCTCGGGCAGGAAGAAAAGGCTTCGAGCGAGACCCTGCTGGACTTTCCTCCTTCCCAAAAGCAATTACGGAGAAAACAGCAGCGGGAAACAGGCTGGCAGGCGACCCGTCCTCTTGGCGCCCGCTCTGGGCAGCTTCTCCCCCCCGCTGCGGGTTTTTTTGCTGTTACCGCCGGGGTGCCCCCTCCCACCTGATTTGCAAGTCCAACGGGCGGCAAAACCCATGCCTGCCCCGACTTTCCTGTCCCAACTTTCCTTCGGAGGCACCAACCCGCCGCCTTGGATTTCGGCACCCCCCAGCCGGGCTCCCTCCCTTAGGGGGGCTTCCCGCACCTTGCCCTGCCTCCTGCCAGCCAGCAGCCGCAGGCAGGGCCCTGCCTGCTGCCCTGGACCCCCGCAGGCCCCCACACGCCGGCCAACCCAGCGCTGGTGCCAGCACCGGCAGGATGCGATCCGAACCCGCGATGGGGGGGACCGAGGAAACCGGGGCTCTGAGCCGCTGCCTCCCCTCGCCCCTTGCAGCACGGAGGCAAGGAAAGGGCCGATGCGCTCTCATGCCCCAAAAACTGAGATTTATTTCATTGCCAGACGGAATATGATTAAGGGGGGGGGAATCATTAACTACAGCAAGCTCAATGGCACGGGGGTGCTAGCGGCATGGACGGGACGGTGTTGGCCACGCTGTGGGCCCTGGGCTCGGCCCCCTCCCTGGGGAAAGGCGGCCTGGGGGCAGCCAGGCTTGGGGGGGGGGCAGGGGGGGACGCTGGCTGACAAGCGAAACAGGTCCCAGAGGCTCTGGAGCGGCACCGGAGCCAGGGCAGACACCCCCAGCCCTCCCTGCCTGCCCCTCTGCCACCTCCTCACCACCCGTGGGTGGGCACGGGGCCAAAGCCCCCCCGAGCCGGGGGGTGCCGGGGGCAAGATGAGGCAGGCCGAACCGGGGCTGGGGCTGCCGGGGGCTCCCCTCGCTCCACGCAATAGCCCTCAGGCTTTTTGGCAAGCTCCAGGTGCCCAGGAGGATGGGGAGAGCCTTTGGGGTGCCCCCCCCAGCCCGGTGCCCGCGGCCCCGCTCTACGTGCCAGGGAGGGGGCAGCTGGGAAACTAGAAATCGCTACCAAGATTTTCACTTTTTAAAAACTAGAAATACAACCAAAACCACGAAGGAAAAAAAAAAAAGCCCCCCCGCCACCCCCCACCCTTAACCCCAAATTTAAAAATGCTTCTTTCACGGTTCTTGCAGGAGAGCAGCTCAGCTCAGCTGGGAAGAGGCAAAGGCGGCTCCGCTCAGCGCCCCGGGCACATCTGGCATAGGCAGGTCACAGTGAGGAAGGAGCAGCTGCCCCCGCCCCAGGGAGGGAGGAGGGGATGCTGACCCCATGCACGGGATGGAGGAGGGAGCACTGGGACCAGCAAATTCACCTAACTGGGAAGGGCTGGGAGCAACTGCAGAGAGTGGGGACCACCTCTGCGCCCGGCTCCCGGCCCTTCCTCTGCCCCTCCTGCACCAAAAGCCAGAAAACAGCCAGCGGCCCAGCCAGGCTCTTGGGGACTGGGACCAGAGCCACGTGCCTTTCCAGGGCGAGGGGAGGAAGCTGCCTCCAGGGAACCAGCCGAGCCGCACCGTCTGGGAAACACCTCCATCCAGCTCCCCAACGGCCCCCGCAGCCCCTGGTTCAGTGGCTGCTGTTACTCATGGAGAGCCCGGGTTGCAGAGCTTGAGGGAACATCTCGGCCTTGTGGAACGGCGGCATGTAGACAGGAGGGGATGGAGCTAGGCTGTAGCCCTGGGATGTCACCGGGATGGGCAGGCTGGCGGGCACCAGCGACTGGTTCATGTCGTACATCACCCCTTCCGCCTCGTTGCCGAAGGGCAGCAGCAGCCGCTTGCCTTTCTGACGCCGGTTGCAGAACCAGACCCGGACCACCTGCGAGGGATGGGACGCGGGCGCATGAGCTCGGCAAGCTCAGACTCCAGGCTAGAGACAAGAAAGCCCTTCTGGCGGTGGATCTCCACAGCCCCAGAGCATCCTGACCTCCAGCACGGCTCCGTCCCTGCCGCGGCTCCTCCTGGGGGCTCAGGATGGACAGGCACACTAGGAAACGGCCAGGCGACCACCCGGCCCTGGCCTCCCTCCTGCAGCTCCCCCACACCGAGCTGGGGCAACCCACTCCCAGCCTGCTCCCAGCACGCTGCACTCCATCTCCCAAGGCAGCAGGACTCTCACCGGCCCTCAGACTGGCTACCCTCCTCCATCCCCTGCTTCTAGGAGCAGCACATCCCGGGTGACCCGAACCCTTGCGGAGAACGTGTCCAGGTGGGCAGACTGATCCAAAGAGAGATGGGAGTCATGAACTTCCCCAGCCCCACCTTCCACAAGGTGCCAGGGTGGCCCGGCTATATTCAGCTGTGGTGTCCTTCACCCACCATGTCCAACCCTCTTGAGAAAGTCAACATCCCGCTGTGAACTACCATCATGCTGCAAATGGAAGCACGGTTTTCCACAGAAAAACATTCATCTGGCCTGATGGGGTGCCAAGGAATCACCACTGCCCGGGCATCGACTCCCCTCCCTGTCCTCCAAACCCCGCCAAACCTACATCTTTGTCCAGGTTGAGATCCTCGGCGATCTGGGAGATCTCCTGGGGGCTGGGCTTCACGCACTTGCGGAAGAAGCTCTCCAGCGTGCCCTTTACGTTGGTCTCGATGCTGGTCCTGCGTTTTCTCTTCCGGGCTTGAGCCAACACTTGCTCTGCATTGCACATCTGGAAAGCGAAAGAGAGGCCGTGGCATTCGGTCACAGGGCAGCCCAGGGCTGGGAACGTCCCTCCCAGCCTCTGGAGATGCATGCAAAGGTCTGGGGAGGGATGGGGACAGACTCGGGTCCCTGGGAATGTCTATCAGCACAGCCTCTTCTTTCACAGCAGTTGCTTTCCAGAGAGATGCAGTAGAAGACTTTGCTCTCAAGCTTCCTCCCACCGTGTCCAGGGCCATGCCCCGTGTCCTGCCACTAACTCTGCCTGCGAGTGGCGCAGGGGGAGATGGACCCATTTTTCCGCATTTAAATCTCTGCAGATTTACACCAGCTGCACCTTTTTCACCGGTATCTGCGGCTCCAGCAATACTTGGCTGGTTGGGGAAGGGAGCTGCCAAAGCTGTCGCAAGGGATATATGCTGGAAATGTTGGCTCATACCCTCCGAGGAAGCCCTTTCTGCTCTTCTGCCAGTCTTGCAGAAGGGGTAACCTGGTCACCAGCAGGTACGGTTCCCCTCACGGCTTGGCAAGCTGGGACCAAAGCCACAGCCACGAGAAGGGCAGAAAGTTGCCACCGTGAAGGGGGAAGCCTGCTGCTCTCCTCTCCCTCAACCACTTTTTCGAGGCAGGAGGAACTGCAGCTTGAGGGTTCATCAGCCAGTGGATAGTGCCCCCCACCCCAGGACAGGAAGGTGACTCCTGGCCCCGCACCTCTTGCATGTTGTCGGTGTTCTCTGCCTCGTTGAGCCAGCGCTGCAGCAGCGGCTTCAGCTTGCACATGTTCTTGAAGCTGAGCTGGAGAGCTTCGAAGCGGCAGATGGTCGTCTGGCTGAACATCTTCCCTGGGCAGGGGAGACAGGGCGGGCAGGGGTTACCGCAGCTCCCCGTCTCTGGGTCAGGGCCTCCCCACACCTCCTGCCTGGGGAAAGGAGCTCTGCAGCTCCCATCTCCCCCAGCCCCCCATGAGCCCTGTCCTCTGGCACCAAAGGATCTGCTAAGGGCATTTTCCCTGCTATTTCAGCAGGATTTAAAGCATTGAAACAGCCTTCAAAAAGCAGCTGCAGCTATTTTAAGCAGTTTATTGCTGCTCACACCAGCCTCAAATCCTTCCAGCTTAAGGGAAGTGCTTAAAACATGGCAAGGAGGAGAAGGGAACCCCAGGGCACTCATGCTGACCGGCTCCTTCGTAGGTGGCTCTGCAGCAGCAACCTCCTTCGCCCAGGGCTGCTCCATTCCCCTGCCAGGCCGCTCCTCTTCCCCACCGTGACACAGGGCGCTGGGTACGGGGGGGAGACCCAGAGCGGCTCTTACCGTAGAGAGTGCCGAGAGCCAGCCCCACATCAGCCTGCGTGAAGCCCAGCATGATGCGCTTGTGCTTGAGGTCCTTGGCAAACTGCTCCAGCTCTTCCGAGGTTGGCGCATCCTGGAGGGGCGGAAGCAAAGTGAGAGCAGGACCCTTGCACCTCCGCGGGCCGAGGCTGGGAAGAAAAGGGGTCCGGTCCACACACCGGGACCTGCGTGGGCCTGGGCACCACAGCAGTGGGAGTGGGGTGGGCTCAGGCATCAGCTGGCCGCTGCCACCACAGGGCCATGGAGCCAGGTGCAGAAGGAGAGGCCTTCCCCAAACCCCCGAGCAAAGGACTCCTGGGCTCTGGATCCCAAAGCACGTCCACCCCACCTCGCTCTGCAGCAGAAACACCTGGAAAACCCCCTCAGTAACTGGCCTGGCTGCGGCTCACCAGGACCGTGACGTGCATGGCTGATCTGGTGCGCCAGGATGGCTGGTGCAAGGGTAGGTCGTGGGGAGCATCTCCAGCTCTCCCTCTGCCCCTAGACGTGCCAGGCAGCACGGACCCTTGCTCCTGCCCAGGGGCAGCACAGACACAGCCCATGGCGTGTTCGCTGATGTCCCCGGCATTTCACCTCCGCCACACCCTGGGACACGTACCGCGGGGTTCAGCTACCTGGGGACACGGACACCCACCTCCCACAGCCCTCCAGCACAGAGAGAGGGGCAGGCACCAGCCCCGTTTCCGGCTGAGGCCAGGGCAGGTAAAATGACTCAGATAAAGAAAATGATAGAAACGCAGATGATCTGAGTGGGTTTTGAACAGATCTTTGCAACAACCAGGCTCTTCACTTCTGGAAAGTTGCTTACCTAAGTGCTTCATTTCCTCTCCGCATTACAATCTCGAACTGCTGCAGTGGGCATTTTGCAACCATTTAACCCAAGTTCCCACATTCGTAGCAGAATATCGCTGCCTCCTGCCAACAAGTCTCACCCTTTAACTGCTTGCGGATATCACCTGCATCACACCCGAGCGCATCGCTGCCACAGAGACCCTCTCTCAAAGGAGAAAAACAATTCTGCCTAACCCCCATCCGGTGCTGCAGAGCCGTACACGGGTCAGGAGAGCCCAGGCGTTTGGCCACACCGCACGCACCCCCCAGCACCCACAACTTGGGGGCTGAGTGCTTCTAACACCCTTCGGCACCTATGCTGCAGCAACTCCGCATAAAAGCAACAAACCAACCTGCAGCAGCAAAAGCTTGCAAAAACTTTCAGAAAAACAATATCCACGTCATCGTTTGCTGTTAACCCTGGAGTAATTCTGCCCGGGAGCGCTGCTTTTCTATTATGTCAGAAAGGATTTAAAAACAAAAAACAAACGTGCAACTGCTGCGAGTTGTGCTGCTGAATCGTGCTGCCTGCCCCTCACCGGAGCTGAGGAGCAAGCAGGCTGCAGGCCCTGGGGCTTTCAATGCCACCCGGCTCAGGCAGCTCCGTCCAGGAGCTCCCCGTGGAGCCCGTCGATTAATGCAAGTTCGCGTTTTCCCACCGCAGCCTGGGAGGACACCAGTGAGACACACACACCCCCCCCCCCCAGCAGAAAGGATTTGGAGAAACGGCTGTGGCCTTTTCACACCTACACAGGTTGGAGGCAACTGTTACAGTCACTAGATCAGGTGCAGCGAGACATATCCCACCGCCTGAATCTGCTCTGGTGCCCCTGTGATTCCCACGTGAGCGGAGCTTTTTACCATAAAGCAACATGTGCCCAACTCAAAAATGCCCTCAAGCCCCAGCAAAAGGGTCCCAGTCACCCGGAGAGGCTGGGAGATGGCAGTGAGGAAAGCCAGACCCTGGCTGCTCCCCTTCTTGCGCAGCATCAGCGGCATCACGGCGCAGGAGGGATCGCAGCCCTTCTGCAGGGATGTTGAGGGCAGCCGCAGGTTGCCCCACACCAGGACACCTCGAGGGCGTCCCACGACGGTTCCCAGCCTCTCAAGCCCTGGTGTCCACACTGAGGGACCGGAGACCCAGCAGGCAGCTGAGGCAGAGTCCTCACAGCCTTTTTCTGCTGAACGAGATACCCTCCGCCGGCAGGTTTGTTGTCCCCTTGTCACCCTGTGAGATTAGCTCCCCCCCGCCGGCCACCCGGGAGCTCTGCCTTGAAATGTCCAGAGGGGAGAAAAAAAAGGCCAAAAATACCCTAAAAAGTGCAAAGCTGCATTTGGGCAGGACCGGGCAGCAAAGCAAGCAGCACTCGCCCGGGGGCAGGGTGCTGGGGGCAGGCACCCCCGGGACCCCCAGCAGCACCCGGAGCCACGGGGAGCCTCTCCCCGAGCAGGGTGAAGGACGCAGCGCCCCTTCCAACCGGGGCGGGGGGGTCGCAGCTGACCCGTTTGCTCCGTGCGAGGTGGCTCTGCTGCGCTCGCCGCAGCGGGCCCGGCCCCGACGGTCGCCGCCTCGGCAGCGCCGAGCTCAGCGCCCCCCAACCCCGACGGCAGCATCTGCGGCCCTGGCCCGGCGCGGCCCCGGCTCCCTCGGGGCGGGCGGCGGGACGGGACGGGACGGGGCGGCGGCAGCGCGTCGGGGCGCCGTCGGGGCAGGCCCGCGGGCGCGTCGCGGGTCCCTCACCTCGTCGCCGCTGTCGCTGGACTGTCCCCCCTCGCTGGCGGCGCCGCTGGAGCTGCCGCTGCTGCCCAGGCTGGCGAGGCCGCCCGAGCCCTGCTGCAGGGCGGCGGGGCAGAGCCCGGGGGCGCCGGGGAAGGCGGCGGCGGCGGCGGCGGCGGCGAAGGGCGGGCCGGGCAGGGCGGCGGGGGCCGCGGGGCCGCCCCACGGCGGGGCCGCCCAGGCGGGGCCGCAGCAGGGCGCGGCGGGCGGCGCGGCGCGGCCGTCGGGGGAGCCCTGGCGGCACGGCCGGACCGGGCGCGCCTCCGCCTTGGCCGCCGGTGCCGCGGGCGCGGGCAGCCAGGCGCGGGGCGCCGCCGCGGCGTCGCGGCCGCCGTCGGGCTCGGCGGCGAAGGGGAAGAAGAGCTGCTGGGCGGCCGCGCCGTCGTAGCCGCCGCGGGGGAAGGGCGGGCCGCCGTCGGGCAGCAGGCCGAAGGGGGCGGCCGGCAGCCCCCCGTCCGGGCTGAACATGGTGCCCGCGGCCCTAGGGCTCCATGCGGCGCTGCGGCGAGGCCCGGCCGCGGCGCTCAGGCCGGCCGCAGCTCACCCGACGGTGCCTCCATGCTGCGGCGCCGCCGGGGCCACTGAGGGCGGCGGGGCCGGGCCGGGCCGGGCCGGGCCGGACCGTATGGAAATGGGCCCCGGCCCCATTGGCCCCGGCGGCGCGGCCGCACCGGTGGGTCGGGCATGAACTTGATCCCCCTTTTCTTGGGGGGGGGAGGGAGGATGAGGAGGGGGCACCGCCGACCTGGCCGCGGGGGTGTCCGCCCAGAGGGGAAATGAAACAGCGGCTATGTGATTTATGGCTCCCTGGGACCCTTCCCATCGGGGCCACGGGAAGAAGGCTGGATCCCACCCGAGTGGGGTGATATAACCTGGCGAGCGGCCGTGCTGTGGCCCCGAACAACCCATTCATACAGCAAAACGGCCGGGCCAGGGCTCGCTGTCCCCCCGCGCACAGCTTACGGGGTGCTTGGGCAAGAGGGAAGCCAACATCTCCATCCCTCCATAGGCAACACTCCCCTTTTAGCATCTCCTGACCCAGGGAACTGCCTGCTGTAGAGTCTCGTGGAGGGCAGGAAGAGAGCATTGGGGGGGGGGCACTTTGGGGGACAGTGACAGTTGCAGAGGCCCAAGCTAAGCTGGAAGGTGCCTGCTGGGGTGGTGGCCTTGCCTAGGGCTGCGGGCAGCCCCTCATCGACAGCACTGAGGATGAGCGGCCACCAGGACGCTGGTGCCTTCGTGCCCGGGGCCTGCTGTACAAGCGCCCGTCCAGCCCATCTTGTCTGGCTGCAAGAAGGGGAGAAGCGCAGGCCTGCTGCCCGGAGGGATGCCTTGCCGAGCGCTTTAGAGTCCACGGCCAGAAGGGAAACGGGGCGCCCCCAGCTCCCTTGCGCTCCGGCTGTTGCTCTCCTCTTCCTCGCCCTGCAAGAGGAAGGGTTGCACCTGGGAAGGCGGTGCCTGCTTTGCTTTGCAGAGCCGCGGCCTTTGGCTGCGAAAGGCCCCGGAGCGCTGGGTGTGCCACTCCGGGGCCTAATCAGGGCCCTGGCTATCACCCACATCGGCCCCACAATGGAGCCGGCGTGATATTTTCGCTATCTTAGGGGCTTTCCTTTTGCACCACCGCTTCACAATGGTGCTATCAGACCCGGTCTCAAGGCATTTCCCCCCTTCCCTCCCCCTCCACCGTCGGCGGTGGCTTTCTAGCACCCTCCTGGCAGCCGGCCGATGCCCTGGAGGTGGCACCGACCCCATGGAGATGGCACTGACTCCATCAGCCTCTGCGGAGGAGCCTGGCAGGCAAGGCAGGTACCTGGTGACCCCCCGCAAGATGTGGGGCAGCCCCCCCTCCCCGGACCGTGGGGCAGGCCGGCTGCCGGCATCTTCCCCTGTTTATTAACCGGGATTACTGCGAGCTGTTGTTTAGCCTTCTGCAGTCTCACCCGGGGGAGATATGCCGGCGAGATAGGCTTGAGGAGTGCCCCCACCCCTCGGCTTTGTGTTTCGGAGAGCGCTTCTGGCGGGGCCTGAAAGGAAGGCGGGTTTGCCGCTGATTTATGGGACGATTGCTCTGGGTGGTGGCTGCCGAGCCGGGGGCTCTCCTGCAAGGTGCTGAGCACCCTGTGTGTCCCGCAGGCTGAGCACCCTGGGTGCCCATCCACCCATGCCGCTGCCTCTTGGGGACGTGTGCGGGTGCACGTGTTTCAGAGGGGGTGGAAGAAAACAGCCCCCCCCCATTGCAATTAATATAAAGGAATTATATTAATTATAAAGGAAAAAAAGGGGGGCAAGAGGGTGAGCTGCATTTGAAGCCCCTTCCCGGCTCGGGGAGGGCCTGGCTGGCTGGATGCTGGGCCGCCTGTGCCGGCCAGCTGTGCAGAGCGGGGCCGTCACCCGGCGCTGCACCCCTGCCGCTCAGGGCAGCCCTCCGAAAGATGCTCTCCGAAGAGCCGAAGGCTGCGGAAAAAAGAGCGGTCAAGGGGGAGGCCGGCCTGGCCCCGGCCCCTCTCCGGAGGCTGCCGCCCGCGGGCAGAGGAAGTGTCGCCGCAGGACTCCAATGGGCAGCCATCAACCTCTGCTCCTGCCGGGGCTCCAGCTGCGGCTGCGACGTTTTTAGAAGACCCTTCAGCTCGCCAGCGACTCCCCCTTTCCCTTTGATTTATTGTTCTTGGCTGGGGCCCCCTCCTCCTTCCCCGAGCCGCTCTTTCTCTCCATCCCCCCAGGAAGCGGCCGAGGCAGCGCGCCCCTCAAACGCATTCCAGCTCCCTTTCATATACAGGCGGAGGGGAAGGGGAGACGTTGACTTTGAACTGCCTCTTTGTAGGAGCCCGGCCCATTGTGGGCAGCGATGGTTTTCGCTGGGGGATGTGGAGCGAGTCAGTGGGGTTTCTCGCCGTCCTCCCCCATGCCGCCATCCATCTCAATGGGGCGAGCTCTGGGGCCGCGCACCCCGGTCCCCGGCACTCGGCAGCTCCTCCTTTCGGGGCAGCCGCTCCCGGGGCTTGCATGGAGGGAGGATGTTGCCTTCCAGTGTTTCCAGGTGGCCAGGCCTGCCCCGGACCCACAGCCTTGTCCCAGCGTCTCCGCAGCGCTCTGCGGTGGGCCGAGCTCCACGGTCCATAACCAGACCGCACGCCGGTGGGATGCTGCTAAGAAAAGGGGAGCAGAAAGCCATGTCCGTGCCCTGCCCACCGCGCTGGGATGACAGAAAGCTGGGGGCACTGAGGTGCACATGGATTTGTCACACTCCCATTTGCTGCTTTATAGTGGTTTGATGAAGGTTTGGCTTGGCTTGGCTTGGCTTAGTGACAGAAGATATTGCGAGAATGTGTGGCCAAAGATGTTTTATTCGCTGTCACACCACCTTCTCTCCTGCAGCAAGTGAGATGGAAGCTGTCAGAGGACTCTGCTGAAAGCCCCAGAGTTTAATGCATAATATACTCGAGCCAGAGCAATGTGGTGGGCTGCAGCCCTGCACGCGGTGGGCTTGGGGCCGAGGTGGTCAGCAGCAACATGGGTTGGGTGATCCAGTTGGGTCCATGTCTGCAAAGCTGCACTCCAGGTCCATCTGACAAGAGTCAACCTGGCAGTTTCAGCCCCCAAATTCCCATCTCTGGGAGCAAAACCAAAGCTCCTCCATGGCAATCCAGTTTGCTTGGCTGCAGCTGGACGGGCCTGTCAGGGCTGGACGGACAGACGGGTGCAGCTGGGGATGGGTGACAGAGAGCTTCCTTTGCGCCCCTGGCCATGGACCATGGCCTGGTGAGTCCTGCTTCACCAGCTTTGCCCATGAGCATGGGACAAGACCGCTTGTCCATGATGGCATCAACCTCAGGAGAGAGGCAAGAACAGCCCCCTTCACCCCCCCCCCCACGCCCCACATCTTGCTCCCCCGGGGCCTTGCCGGAGCTGAGCAGGGCACTCAGCTCTGCTTGCATCCCCCCGGCCCTGGCGTCTGGGTCCTCAGGTCTCGCGCTGCAGCTGGGGCCTCCCCTCTGCTCAGCTCCCCTGGCTCCGTGTAGCTGTTTGGCTTGGCTGGGATTAAGCACGGGGCTTAGCTGCGGAGATGCCGCTTGCTGCTGCTGGGAATATGAAAGGGCTGCTGGTAGCGTGGGAGCCCAGGCTGAGATGAAAGCCCTGGGGGATGCTCTGGTCCAGATCCGCGGCCTCGTTAAATCAGCCTCTGCAGCACAGCCCGGCAGTAGAGAGCCTGGGCTGTAATTCGGGCATCACCCACGTCAGGGTGAGCTTGAACCAGCAGCCCTTGCTCTCTGTGGTTATCGGGTGGGGGGAAACTGAGGCCCAGACCGGCTGGGGCTGAGCGGAGGACCCAGCACAGCCCCTGCGTCCAAGCCCCTGGGCCGTTGCAGGACAGATGTGCTGCTCCAGGACAGATGCCTCTTCTGCATCTGGGGACCGGGTGTGGGGGGGTTAGGGTTGCACAGGCTGAGTTTCCCTGGTGGGGGGGAGTGAGGGGCAGCTCAGCAAGCAGGACGCCCCAGATCATGGCACCGGTTTGTTTAAGGGGCCTGGGGGGCAATGCAGCCCCCCCACAGGACCGCAGCTGGAGGCAGGGAGCGGGGCGGGGGGGGGGGGGGTCTCCTGGCCGGCCGCAGAGCTAATGCAGGGCTCCCAGGGGCTCCCTGGCTGTAGAGAGCAGGGAAGCATCGGCCGAGGCGGCTGCATCATCCAGCCGGGGGTGGTTTGGGGACGCTGGCTTCACCTCTGAGAGCAAAAGCCACCAAAGACTCAGAGAAGCCCCCAGAAGAGCATGAAAACCCCTCTGGCCTTAGGACTTCACTATGCCTGGGAAGCATCACCTTCACCGCAGCACGGGCTCCGGGCAGGGCCCTGTGGCTGCCATGCCGGCAGCACCCACCCAGCCGCAGGGTAACTCATGGTTTCCCCTTCCCAGCTCCCCCTTTCCTCTGTGTCAGGGAAATCCCAGCAGCTTTTGCAGCCTGACAGCTCCCGTGTAAGCTCTCGCCTATGAAAATCCACATGGATTTGCCCCATGGAGTGGACACAGGGCAAACACACGGGGCCAAATCTGGGTGCTCAGGCTGAGCCTTGTCCCAGCCCGATGGACCCTGCGGGGAGCCAGCAGCAGTGACTGGGTGCAGGGCACCAGTGACAGCCCAGGACGACACCAGCCTGGCCCTGCAGTGACAGCGCTGCGGGGCGAACAGTGAGGGCAGAGCAGGGACGACCCAAGTGCCCCCACCGTGCCGGGGCGCTTGACCACGGTGAGTCACCCAGATGTGAGTCACCCAGATGTGAGTCACCCAGGTGCCCGGCGCGGGGCTGCACAATAGCACCCGACCTTCCGGCGCTGCCGAAACTCGGAGCAGCCAAGATCCTATCAGCACCACGGGGCGAGCGTGATCAAAGAGCCGGCCCGGGAGAGGAACTAATACATTTAGCCCCGCGAAACAATGCCGGGCTGGAGGAGGACCCGAGGGCTGCGATAGCCCTTATCTGAGCCCGGGACCAAGGTGCAAAGGACCCGGCCCTGGAGGGCGAGAGATTAGACGGGCAGGAGGGCTGACACTGCTTTAGGGGCTGGGGGGGGGGGTGAGGGGGGGCGAATACTGGGGGAGAGAGCAGCCTGTGCTCACCTGCCTTAACAGCTTCGACACTTTGGCGAACGCCTGTGCCCGGGGCTCGTTTTAGGGCTGAGGAGCAAAAAGCTAAACTCAGTCTTCCTGGGAATAAGGAAAGCTCTGGGCACCGTCCCCGAGGTGCCAGCCCGGATCGCCTGCTTGGGGAGAGGAGCATCCTGATGCGAGAGGATCCCCGCACGGGAGCCGCGCCAGGGCCGCGGCGGGGAGCAGCCCGCCTGGCCCCACACCACACACTCGCAATGAGTCTCAAACATGGTCGTTTAATAAAATCTCCTTTTTTTTTAAAATAACTACAATCCATACAACAACAGCGGTCTCAGGGAGAGGGGGCAGCGACCCACGTCTTAACATAGCGCGGCGGAGAGGGAGCATCCGCGAAGTGCCAAATGCTGCCGCGAAACGCCGCCGGGCAGACATCTCCGCGTCACCGTGGCTCGCCGGCACGGGGCCACGTCCCCCAGTGCAATGAGCCACCGCGTGCAAGGAGCACCCAGGAGGCTCCGGGCAGCGACGCCGGGCTCCGAGCAAGGACGGGGCTGGCAACAGGGCACAACCCCCCCTTCCCCTGCACCCATGGGCCGCGGTGGCCCTGGAGCTGGCCGCTGGCCCGTGGTGGACCTGAGTGACTGTCCCCTGCCATGGAGAGAGCACTGAGTGCCGCGGAGCAGCCCAGGCTTTGCCTACGAGGGGACAGGCACGCGGCTGTGGGGCAAGGCAGGGCGTGGGGCAACGCCGGCGGGTCCTGGTGCTCGCTGCGCCCCTTGCTCGGCAAGCACTGCCATCATTCGGAAACACGTCCGGATGGCTACGGCTTCCCTTGGCCCCTTGAGCCCCAGGGATGTTCTCTCCTCCACTGCTGGCAGCTTTCCAACCAAAACAGTCCCCCCCTTTCTGACCACGGCCCATGAACCACAGCAACGCCGAGCCCAAGCAGCCCTGCACAGGGGCAACACATCTCCTTCCTTGGCCCTGGCACCCTGCAGCGCTTCGTCACCCGGCCCCGGGGTGGCTGGAGCAGCGGAGAAGATGGAGACAGCCTACACATTGCAAGCACGGCTCGAGGAAATCCTCTGCCCGTTGGAGGGGCTTGTGCCGCGAACGGGCCCAGCTGCTCTCCCGGGCACGGGGGTCCCCCCGGGCACCTGGACCTCCTGCATGGGGGGGACCAGCAGCCCAAAAAGGGGTAAAAGCGCTGGGTCAAGGGGGGGAGAAAGCAGCCGTGCACTGCCCAGGGATGCTCTCTGCAGCAGCAGCAGTGGAGGATGCATCATCCGGACAAAGCCCGCAGCCTGTCTACCCCGCCTCTTGCTCCTGGTTTGGGCTTCTCAGGCAGGTTACAGGGGCTCGCAGGGGCGGAGGGGATGGACCGGGCATCCTGGTGCCAGCCAGAGCCTTGAGAGATGCTTGCCAAATCCTGGGAAGGTTTCCATCCCTCCTGGATGCACTTTCGGTGGAGGAAGGGAGCGCGGCCCCGGCGGTCCCGCTCGCCGCCCCCCTTCTCGAGAAAGCAGCCGGGAAAGCAGCCCTCGACCCCCTCCTCAAAGCTGACCGCCAGCGCCGCAGCCCCCCCGCCCCGTTCCTCCGCCAAGGCGGCAGCAGCCCCGGGGGCGAGGACGTGGCGGTGGTGGTGGGGAGCCGCGGGACAAGGCGGCGAGAGAACAAGGAGGCTGGAAACGGGGGGGCCCCCCCTCCCATAGCTGTTAGTGGGTGTTTATTGGGCAGGCGGCGAGCAGTCTGGCGGAGCTGGGGGGGCGCCGGGCTGCCTCGGCGCGGGGGCCCCCGTGGCGGCGCTGCCTGCGCTGGGCGTTGGGGCGTGCTGCGTCACAGTCCGTAGCGAGCTCGGGCGCGAGGAAGGCAGGGTGTTACTGGTGCAACTTGGGGTTCGAGGGGTGCAAGGTCGAGTCGTCGAACAGCGGGTTTCGCACCTCCATTTCACCGGTCTGCAGCGGCGGCAGGAGCGGGACAGAGAGGCGGAGGGAAAAAGGAAGGAGGTCAGAAAGCAGCTGGGTTCATGAGCCGCTCCATCCCGAAACCCAACGCGCAGGGTGCGGAGGTGCAGCACCCGCTCACGCCAGGCGGAGGAGAAACCGAGGACCCAAGCGGTCCGGTCCCCACTGAGATGCACCTACAACTGCAAAAAGGTCCTGGCTCCATGCAGGGAGCAGACCGGGATGCTCCGACCGGATGGGATGTGCACACAAAGACATCCCAGCACTGCTCTCCGGTGCCAGCACCCACCGGCCTCCCTGATAGGAATGGCCTGGTTCTCCAGACTGCCAGTGTGCCATCAACAGCCCTTTAATGGGCCTGTAAAGACATAATGATGACCCTTAATCTGGGCCCTGATGGCTGGGCACCGCGGCCATTACCATGTGAAAAACTCCCTTTGGGGCTCTTTGTGCTCTCTACACCCCGGCTTGTAGCAGGGCTGTTAGGAGCTGCCCTTCCCCAGGGTCCCCCTTGAGCCGAAAGGCCAGAAAAGTCCCCGCTGGGTCTGAGTGGGGTCTCTGGCCACAGTTCCCCTGGTCCACCCAGTGGCCAGGATGGTCCTGGACCGGGGCCTGGTTCCCCCGTGCTGGCTGGTTGGTGGCCACAAGGAGGAGCCACCAGAGCTCCCGTGCCCAGGAGACCCAACGCGGTCGGGGCGGTCGGGGTTGGTTTGCCAACGGATGCTCCAGTCGCTGCCCCTGCTTCCACCGCCAGCCCTGCTCACAGCACTGAGCCGGCCTCATGCCCCTGCGGGGGAAGTTTTGAGGCAGCTCCGGGCCCGAAGCAGTGACCACCAGCCCCTATGGCCACCAGCACCCAGTGTGGTCATGGCAGGGCCGGCAGCAGCCCCATCTCACGTCACCTTGAACTGCCCCAGCAGCTCCAGCCAGGAAAGTGCCCACTGCTCGAGCCAAGCGGGACGGTGGGCACTATGCCGGGAGCGGACGGGGGACACAGCGGGCAAAGGACATTTTTGGAAGGTCTCCTTGCAAGGCCCCACACAGAGCCCACCCCAGACGCGCAGGTTCCCCTCCACCCCCACCGCGGCTTGGCTGTGCAGAGGGCACCGGCCGGCAGGAGCAGAGCTCGCGGGTGCCCCACTCCAGCACCCGCTCTGACCCCGTGCCTTACCGGAGCCAGCCCCGGGCACTCGTATACAGTGAAGTCTCCATCCTCGTTCTCCTCGTCTGAGGACGCCGAGTCCGGCAGCTTGGGCTCCTCTTTATGCCTGCGGGGAGAGTTTGCGGAGAGGGTGGGTGAAGCCCGGAGGGATGATTTCCCGGGGAAGGACATGGCATGGCCGAGTGCCCCCCAAGGCGCTGCCCGCTGCGGCGAAGACCCAGTGAGGGGGCTCCCGCCGGGACTGCGCGCTCTCGTCCCCGGCTTCTGCCACCCCGCCCTGGGGGCTGCTCCCGCTTTCTTTTTTCAGGGCGAGCTCGCTTACTTCTCCATGGAGAGCATCTGCTGCTTTTGGTGCTGGTAGTGGTACATCTGGGCGCTCTGAGCCAGTGTCTTGTCCCCAGGCTGCAAAGGGAGCGAGGGCAGACGTGAACGGCTCGCCGGAGCCCCCCCGGGACACAAAGCAGAGCCCAAGCCAGTTCCTCCATCTCCGTTTCGGGAGGGAAGAGCACAGGCCCAGCTGGAGCATCAGCCAGGCACCTTACCGAGATGTTGTCGTAGGGCGACGGGCTGGCCGCTCGCTGCGCCGAGTAGTCCGCTTTCTGCGCCAGCCTGACCTCCTTCTGCAGCCTGCGAGGAGAGGGGACAGCATGGGGCAGCAGCAGCTGACTCCAAACGGCACCCAGTGACTCCCCCCGGCTCCGCTCCCCCGTGCCAGCAAGGTCGGCAGCACCCCGCGAACCCGCCGGGGCTGCGCGGGCAAGCGCTCGCCCCGCACGAGAGCACCGCGCGTCGGCCCCCGGGGAAGGAGCTCCCGCCGGTCCCACGCGGCCGCCCCGGCTCACCTGCACCAGCAGACAGCAGCCACGATCAGAGCGGAGACGCCGGCCACGGTGCACACCACGATGAGCCCTGCGGAGGAGGGGGGGCACGGAGGGACGGCGGCGGTGAGCCCGGCGCCCAGCCCCGCGCCCCCGCCGAGCCCCCCGGAGACCCGTCCCTCGGACCTTACCCAGCACCACGGCATCGTTGGAAGGGACGGGCGCTGCCTCCGGGTGTTTGTGGACAGCCTCGGTGGCGGGCAGGGTCGGGGCCGCCTCGCTGCCGGCGGCGCCCCTCTGCGCCGGCTCCCCTCTCAGCCCGGCGGCCGCGCCGGCTGCGGAAGAGGCAGGAGAAAGATGGGGCAGGAGCGGAGCAGCGTTGGGCCGCAAGCGAGAGCAGCCATCACCCCACCAAGGAGAGGGGCAGCCGGGCTCAGCCATCGGGGAAAAGGGGAGAAACGCCAGCGCGGGGCGTCCGGGAGCGGCGTGGCGCGAGGACGGGCGCTTACCCCTGGGTCCGCCGTGGCGCTGCGGCTGCAGGCGAGGAGCGTCCTGCCTGGCCAGCACGTCGGCCAGCAGATCGATTTCTTCCTCCAAGCTGGGAAGCGACGTCCTCCCTGCGGCGAGAGCGAGCGTGAGATGGCGGGAGGCCTATTCCCGCCCCGTGCCTGGCAGGATGCGGCCCCTCTGCTGCGGTGCAATGGGAAGCTGCCCGCGCCGGGGGGCTGCCTGGCCCCGCACCAAGGGCCAGCAGTGAAGTCCAGGGAAGGGGACCCAGGAGTCCTAGCACTGCCCCTCACATCCGGGGGGGACAGGCAGCCTCTCCGCACAACGGAGCTGCCCCCGGTGCAGGGGAGGAGGAGGAGAAGGAGGGAGAGAGGGGTTGGGGAGCAGCAGGCGCCGGCAGCCCTCGCCTTTCCTGGCGCTCCTGTCTCCCCCGGAGCAGCGTGGCCCGGGGACATCCATCCACACAGGGCCAGTCACGAACCCGGCTGGGGCTGAGGACGTGCCGCCACCAGGATGCAGAGGAAGAGGAAGGCTGGTGGCCATCACGTTCCTCCTCACCCCGTGAGCCATGGGTCCAAAGCGGCGTGGGGACCCCGCTCCCCGGCCGTGGCGGGTCCCGCCGCCCACTCCAAGCAAGAGGGTTGGGGCCATTTCTATGTGCTCCCACTGCCTTTTGCACCGGGAACACCCTGCGCTAGCCTCAGGGCTTTGCCGGGCGTTTCGGCAGGGAGCAATGAGACGGGAGCAAGCGCTGCGTCCGCCCTGCAAAGACCCACGCACAAGCCCGCCGGGTTGCTAAACCAGCCGGGCAGTGCTAAACCAGCCAGATCATGCTAAACCGGACGGATGATGCTAAACCGGCCAGGCGATGCTAAACCAGCCGTATGATGCTAAACCAGCCGGGTGATGCTAAACCATCCGGGTGAGGACGGCACTGAGAAACCAGGCGTTCTTGCCCCGAATTTGCTGAAAAGCACCCGGCAAGGCTGGGTGTCATCGCAGCGCTCGGGGCAAGGGTGGCTTCCACAGCGCTGCGCCCACGGGGCATTGCCACCCACGGTCCCAGAGGGCAGGGGAGGACCCTGCTCATCTCCAGGCTGCCTCTGCAAAGGGCTTAGCAGACGTGTTGTCAGGGGCTGCTCCCCAAGCGTTGGGCTTTTTAACAGGATTAAACTCAACTTCAAAGCTGGGAGATGGTCCAGGCTCCCTCTGCCTCTCAATTGCCATATTGGGGCCGGCAGCAGTGGGAAGGCCTGGAGGGTAAATGGAGCCATACAGAGGCGAGGTGGTACCCAGGCAGCTCCGTTCCAGGAATAATTCGAGGTTATAACAACTACTGGAATTTGTCAAATTCCGTTACTGGAATTTGAACATGTTGGAAATAAGCACCAATTCCCCTGCCCGGGTACGAAAGCCCCCGCCACTGCCTCCACCGCCTCCTCCGCTCGTCTGCCCACCGCCGGTCTGGGGAGCCCTGGGTTTTGCTCGGCTCAGCGGTTTGCAAGGCGCGAAGGGATCCTGTGGGATAGCCCCGTCTGTGCCAGAGTTTTTTCATCCGGCTTAGCGGGGAACCGCATTATATTTCTGCTGCTATTCACGGGGAACGCGATGCTTGTGGCGGTGGTACCCTTTTGCCTTGAGCAGCTGTTACCGCGGCGGCTGAGGTTTCAAGAGGATTAACATGACCTTAAGGGGAAGAAGAAAAAAAAAAAGGAAAATCACACAGTAACGGCTGGGAGCAGCTGCCCAGGGCTGCTGCAGGCCCCATCCTGCTGCCGGGGCTGCGGAGCGGCGTTGGAGCCCAGTGCCGGCACGTGACACTCGCGGAGCCTCCCGGGCAAAGTCCGCCACCAGAGCTCCGGCGCCGCTCCGCTTGGCACGGCCTTCAAAACCTCCCTGACACATAAAGCAGCACTCGCAAGAAGCGAAGCGGATGCGTACGGTGCCGTCTGCCGGCAGAGCCCCGCCAGCCGCCCGCTCCCTCTCATTGTGAAGCCTCATCTCCGGGTCCTCATTCTGCTAGGAAAAATCCCTATTTCGACAGTTTTAAAGATAAATTGAGAACTGCATTTTTTGCTGTTAAATTGCAAAAGCGCTCATGCGGAGATTTTCCCACATCGGTCAGCACGGCGTTTTCCCGGGCTGCGTTCAGCGCCCGGCAGCACCTCGGCCCCCGGCCGGTCCGAAGCCCCAGTGCCCAACACCCAAGCAGCACCCAGGGAGCAGCCCAGTTTAAAGGCCGACGGGTGCCTCCCGAGGGCTGGCAGGACCTGAGATCGCCCTTAATTCAAACAACCCTGCTCCTTGCTCCGAGCTGCCCCTCCAGCGCCGTTTTCGCTGCACTGCCCCCAGCTCCAGCTTCTCCCTGCTGCTGAAATCCCCCCTCCCTCTGCAAACAGCAGAGCCCAAGAGCCCGTCCAGGGGCAGCCCCAGCTCGCAGCCGCCGCTTGCTGAGCCCTCTCCTGGCCCGGGCGCAGGATACGGTCACCCTGCGGGGAGGAGGGATGGTGGCACTGCCCCAAACCTCCTGGCCCAGGCACGGACGGGCTGGTGAACCCGACGACGGCACAGCCAGCGGCGAGGGTTGCTCCTTCCCGTGACACAGGGAGCGTTGCCGAGCACGGATGCTGCACAGAAGCCGCGGCGTGCAGTGGCACGGGGCTGGCAGGTGCTGGGAGATCAGGCACCCCGTGCCACCAGGGGCCAGCCCCCCCCATGCAAAATGCCACCCTGTCCTCCCCGGCTGGCACGAGGCCGCAAGTGGGCCAGCCAGCAAGCACGGAGTGGAGGTGCCGCACCGCAGGCTCGGGGCAGCGGTGGAAGCACCCAGCGGCAGCACCCTCGCATGCGCGAGGAGCCGCGGCTGCCAGAAAGGGTGTCAGCACCCGGGGGCTTGCAGAAGCCAAGGGGCAGAGGCCACAGGAGCTGTGCATGCTGCCCCATGCATGTTGCCCCATGCACACTCCCCTGTGCACGCTCGCTCCGTGCAGGCTCCCACTCGTGGAAAATGCCTCCGCAGTCACACAGAGTGGCTTAAAGCAGCCACCACTGAAAGGGAGACCCGCCGAGCCCGGCGCCAGGCACAGAGCCGCAGCAAGAGCAAACAGGAGACCCGAGCTGCTTTTGCTGACACGGACGAAGCCTGCCGGGAAAGCCTCGGCATCGCCCGCGCTCCTGCAGCCAGGGCACCGTCAGCCGGCACCGAGCCCAGCCGGGTTTCCCCTCTTCTGGCCCAGCTGCAGCACCGAGGGCACGCTGGGCACACACGGGGCATGGATGCCCTCTCATGGGCAGCCTCGCCGGTGGCCCAGTGCCACAAGCGTCCTTCCGCAGTGGCTCTCCCACCCCTGCCGGCTCCCTGCCAGGTTTGGGGACAGCGCAGAGCAAGAAGGGCCGCGGGCGGGTTTCTGCTCCAGGCGGAAAAAACCCAGCACCGGCAGCATGAAACGCAGCTTGGGCCCCCCGCTGCCACCCGGGGTGGGGGGGTCTGTCTCACCTGCGGGCCGGTGCCCTCCGTGCCGAGCCGGGTACGCGGTGATGCCAGCGGCCACCAAGGCGCACAGGCACTCGGGGAGGAAGAGCCAGCTCACGTGCATGGCCTCGGCCTGAGCTCCCCGGCGGCGGCTCGCCCCAAAAAATCTGCCTGTGCGGGGGGGGGCACGGGGGAGAGGCAGCCTGGCTGCTGCCCACGCTCCTGCCGGGAGCCGCGGCCAATCGCGGGAATGGCACGGCAGCGAGCAACGCAGCAGCTGGGATCCCGGGAGCAGCGTCACCGGCATCTCAAGGATGCCCGAGCCTTTAAAGGGGCTGCCCACACAGCAAAGCTGTGTGGGCAGCCCCTTTAAAGGCTCGGGCATCCTTGAGATGCAGTCAAGGGGCCGGGCAGCTGCTTTGTTTTCACATCTTTTACCCTTTTTTCTCCCCGGTCCCCCCAATCAGGGGGCCTCCGCGAGGGGATGCTACCCCTGCCCTGCATCTCGCCGCTGCCCGGAGCGCCGGGTACCAAGCGGGGTTGCTATGGCGATGCAGGCGCATGTGCATCCTTTCCTAGAGGGAAACTTGCTCCCGAGACTTCATGGAAAAAAAAAAAAAACCCAACAACGCCCCCGCCAAAGCTGCTTGCTCCGGAGGGGCCTTGAAAGCCGCGGCGGGGTGACCAAGAGGAGTGAGGGGCAGAGTTTGGAGCAGGATCCGGCTGCTCTCCCCACCAGCCCGAGCCCCAAGGGGCCTGGCATCCCTCCTTTTTTTTTCCTTCACAGAAGCCCATAATCTGTCAATTTTTTTCCTCCTTTCTGTCCTTTCCTGACGCTGGGTGCAAGGGCACTCACAGCGCTGGAAGCTAACCTCACCCGGCTGGGTCACAGCAGCATCCCTGCAGGTCCGGCTGCCACCAACTGCCACAGGCCAGGACCAACAGCAGGACCCCAAACCGCCAGCGAGGGCTGAGCCCGCCTGCGAAAAGGGGCAGAGGCCGAGCGAAGAGCCCTCCGGGCTTTGCCACGGGGAAAGCAGATGGGGAGAGGCCGGGGAGAGCCCAGCGCCGCTGGCTTTCACCCCGCACCAGGCGGGACACGGCGCCGCGGACCGAGCGCGTCCAGGGGACACGCTGCCATGTGCCCCCCCGCTCCATGCCCACTCCGGCGTCCCCGAGGCGGGTGAACCTTCGTCTGCCCTGTACGGCTGCTCTCAGGCTCAAGGACGTGGGAACCCAAACTGAAACAACCCGTACGGCCCCATCCGTGCAACGAGCAGGCCGGGCTTTGGGGGCAGAACGCCGTCTACAGCCCAGCTCCATGGGGCAGCCCCCGCCGTGGCCTCAAGCAAGGCGAGGAGAGCGCTGGTGCTCCCCTAAGAAGCCCAGGCGAGCAAGCTTCCAGCTTTGGCACGGCCTCTGGGGCCCTTTCCCGAAGGCTCCCATGACGACTTCACGGCTACAGTATCGCAGCATCGCCATGCTCCGCGGGAGCCACATCCCCGCAGCGAGATGCTCGGGAGCAGCAAGCCAGGAGAAACGTCCCACGAAAGCAGCTCAGCTGCTGGGAGCATGTCCGGAGGGAGGCTGAGCACCAGCACGGTGACAGCCTGGTCCCCTTCCCCTGTGCAAGATGGTATTAAGGGGATGCACAGCGGCTCTTCTGGGCAGAGAAGCGAGGAGGCTCTTGCCCATCAGCGGAGCAGAGCCCGCAGTGGCAGGGCTGCTCTGTGCCCGGTGCCACGCATTGCAGATGGGCCAACAGCGAAAGCCCGGGGTGCAGCAGGAGACCCTGCGGCACCCTGCCCGCCGGCGCCAGCACCGGGTGCCTCCTGATTTCACACCCAGTTCATTGTCAGCGAAACCTCCCCGGGGCGAGCGGCGCGCCTGGGGATTGCCAGGTACCTCCTCCTGTTCGGCGCAAAGAGGCTGCTCGCTTTTAGCTAGAGCAGGGATAATTGGGTGGAGCTGTAATTACAGTTTTAATCCGCCTGCTTATTGAATTTGCGAGAAAAGCCTGGGGCAGGGGGAAGGAAAGAAAGGCTGCCTGAAGGTAGTTTTGCTTCCAAACTATATGAAGAGTCGAAGGTCACCCATCTGCCAGGCACCCATTGGTGCGGGCGCAGCCTGCGCTCGAAACCCGCTAGGACCAGAGGCTCCGGCTTCGCCCAGCTTCAGGTTAACAGTCTCAGAGATGCTCAACGAAAGCCCAGCGATGGGAAGGCAGGAGCGAGGTCAGCCAGGTGGCTGGACCGCGGAGTGCTCATCACCGTCATCGCAAGCAGCGCTGCACTCGGAGGCGATGTGCAGCAGGAGCCCAATCCCCGGGACGGGGCGCCGGGCCCAGCCGGCAAAGCGGCCGGTGAGCCACTGGCTTGGCAGCAGGGGACACGCAGAGCGTTGCTAACCGGCGTCAGGGAGCCTCAATTCCTGAGGATCTCCAGGAGCCCAGGAAGAGAGAAAGGAGCAAGTCCAGGTCCCATGCTCCGGTGCGCCAACCCACATGACAAAATTCCCCATCGGCTGCCGAGTAGCATCTCAAAGGAGCACGAAACAGCACTAAAAGGCAGTCGGCCACCAATGTCCCACAACCAGGCTCACGGAAGTGCCAGCCCAGGGCAGAGAGGGGGGAAGCCCACTTCTCCCAGCTCATTGCGGGTGGCACCAAGGGCCTCAGCTCCCAGCTTAGCAAGGGGCTGCCTGTGCCAGGCTCCAGGCTTTACCCATCCCAGGAGCACCCCCGGGTGCAGGGCTGAGCAGGGTGCAGGTGTCCTGTCCCGGCACGAGAGGGAAACCCCGGGGAGCACGCTAAGGGACCCCATCAGCCCTGCAGGAGCGGGTGACACGGCAGCAGCGGTGCTGCAAGCTGCGTGCTGCAAGGAGACCAGCACCTCCGTGCGGAGCACGGCTCTTGTCCAACAGCTGGGGCGGGGGAACGGCAAAAATCCCTCCATCCCTGCTGCTGGGCACGAGCAAACACCCCGCGCAGAAGGAAACAGCCAGCACCCGTGGGTCTCGGCAGGCCTCCAGCAGCACATGTGGCCACCATTCCTGAGATGGAGCTTGGGGTGCCAGGGAACTGGGTCAGGTCCCTTTTGCTGGCAGGGACCAGGCTGTTACAGAGAGGAAAAGGGTCACAAGGTAGCTGCACGTACCACTGGGTGAGTGTTTCTTCTGGACGCATCGCCCATGGTCGTCTTCCACGAACTGCTGGAGGCAGGGTCCGCAGGCGTGGGACCCCGGTGGGCAGAGCTCCCGGCGCTGCAGGGTGCAGTCCAGGCTGCGGGGGCACGAGTCCGCTGCGGAGAGGGAGGAGAAAACATGTCAGGTGGAGAAGAGGGGTCAGACACGCTCCCTTCTGCTGGAGCAGCTCCAGGACCTTCATCAGCCTGGGGGTGATTCACCCTCAGCTACGCCTTGGACCGACGCACAGATGGTTTTGCTCCCCTGAGGCCTCGCTAACCTCCGCTGGCCAAAACCACAACCGTCCTGTGCGGAGGCGAAGAGCGAAAGGGGTGAGATCACATCTGCTCCGAAGGCCGCCTGGATCGGAGATGGGATCAGCGTGGGGAAGCTGAGCACGACTGCAACCTGCTGCGTTTGTGGGGCTCAGCTCGGGCCTGAAGCCTGCTGTGATTCAGGGCGACAGCTCAGCACCCCCCGCGCTGGAGCCCGCTCCCAGCCTGGACCCAACGCAGCCCCTTCCCATGCCCCAATGCACCGCTGGACAAGCCTGCTGCCCCCAGAGCTGTCCCCGGCTCCGCGTGCAGAGGGCAGCTCAGCTCCTGCAGAAGGTAACGAGCTAATTGTATGCTTAATTGCAGGAGACGACCCTCTGCCCCAGCCGAGCGCTCTGCCAGAGCTGCCCACCTTTGCAAAGTAATTAGTGGCTGCAATTAAGCTTGCGCTCTAATGACCTGCTCAAAGCAGTTTATTAGCCGTGGGATGAGCGGGCAGCGCTCTTCCTCCCGTTGAGCACCCCGAGCACCAGGCAGAGGCCGGCTAACCGCGGCGCAGGCTACGATGAGGGTCTTCAGCTCCCACTGGGAACCCTCTTGCAGCAGCAGCAGCTGCCAAAATCAAATCCAATGCACAACCTGTGCTCGTGTGATGGCTGAGAAAAACAACACACCTCCCCGAACCAACCAAAAACCACGCTCTGAAGCCCGGGCACTGCTGTTACGGCTTGTCACAACCCCATGCTGCTGCCTGGGAGCAGATGCTGAGTGTCACCTTGCACTGGGGTCTGCTGCTGGGGCTGGCACAGCCCAAGGGCTGGAGATCCTAGTGCTTGTGGGCAGCTTGCAGGTAAAAGCCATCATCTCCCGTTAGGACGCCAGGCCAACAGTCCTGGGTCAACGGGACATCTCATTTCCCCTTACAACTCAGTAACTTTTCAAATAACCAAGGACAGGTACATCCTCCTCCCATGCGCCTGGCAAAGTAGTTTGAATCACAGAATGGTTGAGATTGGAAGGGACCTCTGGAGATCATCTAATCCAACTTCTCTGCTCAAGCAGGATCACCTAGAGCACACTGCACAGGATTGAGCCCAGGCAGGTTTTGAATATCTCCAGAGGAGACTCCACAACCTCTCTGGGCAACCTGTTCCAGTGCTCTGTCAACCAGTAGCTCCATGTCTCTCTTCTACTGGGGAGCCCAGAACTGGACACAGCTCTCCAGATGTGACCTCACCAGGGCTGAGCAGAGAGGGAGGATCACCTCCCTCAACCTGCTGGCAACGCTCTTCCTAACGCACCCCATGATGCCACTGGCTTTCTTGGCCACAAGGGCACATTGCTGGCTCATGGTCCACTTGTCCTTCAGGACCCCCAGGTCCTTCTCCACAGAGCTGCTTTCCAGCACATCAGCCTCCAGCCTGTACTGGTGCGTGGGGTTATTCCTCCCCAGGGGCAGGACCCTGCACTTCCCTTTGTTGAACTTCATGAGGTTCCTCTCCATCCAACTCTGCAGCCTGTCCAGGTCTCTCTGAACGGCAGCACAGTCCTCAGGGGTATTGACCTCATCGAGACCTAACGTGCTTGTGACACTGCTTCAACGCCACACGCACAAAAAACAGTTCGATTTCTTTCTTGGTTTGAGTCAAACCAGCAGGATTTCCTGGAGGGACAGTACGTCCCTGTTTCGTATGCGAGACTTGCGTTCGCCTGCCGGAGCGAAAACCAGGTGAGGGTGCAAAAGCACGCGTGGAAACGGAGGCATGGACCGAGATGAGCCCCAGGCCCCCGCGGGGCCACCGGGCTCCACCGGGGCCACCACCACTGACTGCAGCAGGTCCTGTGGGGCCCAACTCCCGGTGACACTGACACCAGGGAGCCGGTGCCACCGTAGCAAAGCCACAGGCTGGCAGGGCAGTGTCACCCAGCCCCACCGCCCCGGCGAGGAGTCGTGGCAGGAAACGTGCTCCCAGCGCCATCCCGCTCGCCCCTGCTCCGAGGGAGGAAACGCCGCCTTCTTGCACAGCACCAGGCGCTCCGGGCAGAGGACCCGGGAACTGAACGCCTCTGTTTCGCTTTGAGACAGCCCAAACGGGGAAATGGGCTCCTTTCCAGACGGCGCCCCGTTTCTCCGGGATGGCGGTGGAGATGGCCAGTCCCGGCTCTGTTTGGGCCACCCGTTCGCCATGCAGCATCACATCTGCTAATCCTCGGAGGGCCGGCGGCGGCGGCGGTTTCTCTATGTAACGAAGCACGGCAGAGCCGCCTTTGCTGCAGCGGTTTATCTCGCAGGTGCCGCTTTCTCGACATCTCCAATTAGGCCCCATTAGAGAGGCAAGCCAGAGCCTGCCAGAGCCCAGCACAGGGCGCGAGGAATTAATCTGGCGTGATGCGCTTGGAGCATTCTGCCGCACGCCGAGGCCAACAAAAGGCTGGGGGCGCTTAATGCAAAGAGTTTAAAAGCATTAGGAGAGCGAGAAAGCAAGTCACCGCCGCATCCAGAGCCTGATAATTCCTTCATTAGAGAAAGCAAGCGACAGCAGGCCCGAGAAAAACAAAACCCAGGGAGTGGCGGGGGATCAAGTGCTTCGGAAGGCTCCTCGGCGAGAGCGAGCGGAGCTGCTGGGCGAGCGCCCGTCCCCGCGTGCCCTCCCGCGCCAGGGCTGCCGCCTCACCCCGCGCCCGGGCGGCAGCGGCAGACGGCAGGGATGCTCAGCCGAGGGTGAGCGCAGAGAAAGCCTTGCCCAGAGTCGGGCTGGATCCGACCTTCCTGGCCAGGAGACCGACTGATTTTCCCTTTGTGCTTAATGGGGACAAAAATTGGACATTTAAGCAGAGGGGCTGTTTTTCTACCCGTTGTTGCTTCCTTACGGTCGCTTACACTTCATTTAAAAAGGCAACAAAGCCAAAAACGCTCAAAAGCTCAAAGGAAGAGGTGGCAGGGTGGCGATGGGGAGCCAGGACACCCCACGCTCCCGCTGGGGAGAGATGTGCCGCGGGAACAAGCCCCAGCATTTTCCCACACGGGCTGGGGAGGAGGCGACAGCCAGAGACCCTCCGCGACCCTCCACTGTCGCAGGCGCATGAAAACGTGTCCTTCCTCCCCCTCTCCCCCAGGAACAGACACCGAAAAAAGCTTTCCGTACGCAGAAGAAAGCAACTCAACCCACTCGGCGCTCAAAATTAGAGGGCGCCGCTGATGAAAGCAGGCTGCACCCTGCATCACCTCGGCAATCTGCAGCCGCAGAGTATCCCAAAAAGCGCGGTCTGCCCCGGCAGCCGTTTGGCAGCGCCAAGCAGCCTGCGAGATCCCGTCAGGATCCCACGGATCCATAAATAAAGGCGACAGGGATTCACCAGGGAGGAAGGACAGCCGGGGAAAAGGTGGTCCCATTGGCAAGACGGCATGGAGCCTGGCTGGGGCGCGGAGCTGGGACAGGGCCGGGCTGCCGTACTGAAATTCAGGCTGGCTGCTTCCCCCGCGGGAGGCGGCGAGCTGCAAGCCCCAGCATCCTCAGCCAGCGCCCGGCAACCTATTCAATAAAACCCCACGTTGAATATATAAAAGGTCGTTAGCTGTGTTTGAGGAACGAGCTGTGCTTGCGCAACTGTCACGGGTAAGGAATAAGAGCGAGCGAGATGGGCATTCATCTAATTAAACTCCAAATGTTGAAGCAATCGTTATTTAGCAAGCACGCACATCAGCCCACTGCGCGGGGCTCGCGGCTCCCCGTTCAGTCGTTATCGCGAGCCACCGAGGCCGCGGGACGGCCCAGAGGCAGCTGAGCAGAGGGTTTTTCAGGGCTGTTTCTGGAGAGGTTTGGCAAGAGCCGCCACCTCTGTGCCGTGTCTCCAGGACAAGCCGGACACTGGGGAGGAGGAGGGCGAAGGGGCACCCAGCAGTGCCAACACTGGGTGCTGGCAATCGGGCACCGGGTGCTCGGCAGCCGCGGGGGAGGTTTAGCACGTCGCCTGCGGGGACCCCCAGGGAGCTGCCTCTCCGTCCGCCACCGCCGAACCGCGGTGATGCCGCTCTGTGGGCAACAGCACCCTCCACCCTGCCTCTGCCCTCGCTGTTGGGCTGCAATGATTTGGGATTCCCCCCTCCAAAACCAGGCGTGTCGATCACCGTCAGCGCACCGCCTGCGTTCCCAGCCACGCTCGCCGCTGGCGGCAGCGCAAACCGCCTCTTCGCTGCGGAGGTGCCGGGCTGTTCCCGCAGCGCTAGGGCATTACGTGGCCACCGGGCTCGGTACATCAGCGGTACATCAGCGCGACGCAGAGCAGAGCCCGTGGGCTGGGACCTGGGAGACTTGGCCTTCAAGCTGTTGGGCATCTGCCGCTGCGTTTTCCTTACCAACACGCTTTCTCAAATCCTACTCACAGGCTGCAACACCCACGGACCAGGAACACCGCAGAGCAGCACGGACGCTGCCTTCGGGCTGCTACAAAACAGCACAGGAGGAGCGTTGCAAGAGGTGCTGACAATAAAACATTGCAAGAGGGACGCGCAGCAAAACGTTGCAGGAGGGGTGGACAATAAAGCATCACCCGAAGCCACTGCCAGCCACAGCCCAGCTGGGACGTCGCCAGCAGGGACCTTCCAAGGGCGCCTGGCAGCTGAGGATGCTCCGTTCACGCTGCCCATCCCTGCAACTATCAGGGTGCAAATCTCTCGTGCAAGCGGGCGCCAGCACAGAGCACCGTGAGAGGCGGCTCGAAAAGCATTGGCGAAGCTGTTCCCGGACCGTGCAGATGGACGCTGCCCGTCGCGATGAGACCTGACAGCGTCACGCCGAGCCCTCCTCGGGCTGATAAGGAGACCTGGCTGAGAAAAATTACGCCCCTGGGCAAAATCTTTTTTCCCCCTACAGTCGTACCAAAAAGCACAGCAGGGAAAATGCTAAAATAAAATAAAAGGAGGATGTCGGGCTAGCAAAGGAACGTGGGAATCATGCCTGGGGGGCTTAATCGCAGCAGAGAAAAAGTTAAAAGTTAGCGTAAGAGGCAGATTAATTAAGGAGAAGTCCCGTAAGAGCATATAAGCTCCGTACACGAGCATCGCCCAGCCTCGAGGGAAGCGCAACAGGGCAGAGAGGGGCCGGGCTGAGCATCTGGGGGATTATCCGGGAAGGGCACTAATCAGCTTCGGGAAGGCCGGGAGAAGGGGGACCGGCAGCCCAGGGATCGTTGTGCCACTCTCATCCCCTCCCTGCAGCTGCATCCAGGCCGCACCACTGCAGGAGGGTGCCGAGAGCGGGCCCGGCCGCGCTGCCGGCTCCCGGCCGATCTGGCTCCCTAGAGCCAAGGAGCAGGGAGGAAATCTTTCGGGGGCCCCAGCGTCCTCGGTGCTCCCTTCCCGTGGCCGAGCCACCTTGGCCCCTGCTGTCCCGGGAAGCCTCGGCATTGCAAAGCACCCCTCTCCCCACGGCAACCCGGCCACAGCCGGTGGCTTCTCGCGTTCGGATGAGGCCGGACAAACACCCCCTGCCCGGACCCAGCACCCTGCCCGGACCCAGCACCCCGCCGGTGCCGAGGAGGGAGCCGCTCCGCAGGCCTGGCAGGCGGCCAGCACCACCGCCACCGCTCAAAGGCGAGCGAGGCTTCAGCATTAAAAATAAATACGGCAGAGGGCACGGCGTGCTGCCGTCAGCGCTCGCGGCCCGGCTCCAAGGGCACCGCTCCTCCTCCTCCTCCTCCTCCTCCTCCTCCTCCTCCTCCTCCTCCTCCTCCTCCTCCTCCTCCTCCTCCTCCTCCTCCTCCTCCTCCTCCTCCTCCTCCTCCTCCTCCTCCTCCTCCTGCCAGGTGACGCGGGGCCCCGCTCCTGGCCGGCGTTTTCCAGTGCTGCTGCCGGGAGCCTGGCGCTCATCCGGGGGTTTTCCTCGGGCCCGGGAGCCGCCGCTACCTTCTGGTCAGAAAAAAAATCGCTGCTGGCTCCCGGCCGCGCTAGGAGCTGGAGGCCAGGGCGGTGCATGGATGCGGCCCCTCTCCCGGCTGCCAGCACGGCAGCCCATCAGCAGGCGAGACCCACACGGGAACCTCGGCTCCCCGCTTTCCCGCGCCTGCGAGCACAGCTCAGCCGAAAGCGAGCCTCCAGCTGCAAGACCACAAAAAGAGAGATGGAAAAAAATCCAGCACAAATCAGGCTAGAATTAAAAAAAGTCAAAAATCAGGATAGGATTTACCAGGGAGGCCAAATAGCCAGAGCTTGCTTGTGCTCCAGGTGCATTTCCAAAGGCTCCTTGTGGGCTGGGACCCCTCTGCTGAAGGGCAGGTGATGGAGCATGGGGACATCTCCGCAGGCTGCATGTGCCACCAGGCAGGGGATGAATTGGGGACGGGGACAGGGGGGGATCGGCGCTATTCAGTTTGGGGCGGGAGGCTCATTCGTGCACCAAGGATGGTGAGCACTGCCCGCACGGATGCCCCAAGCTCTGCAAGAGCTCAGTGGGAATAGGGCGACCAAAGACTGGGTTCAAACCAAGCCAGGCCAAGGGGACGCCTGGAGCAAAAGCAGCCACTCGCAAACCTACGCGTGTCCCGGGGAGGCAACAGCGTCAGATGGGGCCGTGCCCGAACCGGCCTCCTGGCAGGAGACATCTGCTCGCCAGCTCTGCGAGACCGCTCCGGCTCCTCGCACCCAGCCACTGCTGGGAGCCCGCTGTGGGCTGCAGCCGGCACACGTCACGAGCCACGCTCCTGCCTCTGAAAATGCAGTAAACTCGATTCCTCCGGCGTGCGGAGACGGAACAGGTCTTGCTGCTCCAGGAGAAAAAAAAAAACGACTTTATTAAAACGTTAGCTCCAGAGAGCGCAGAGGAAGCACTCAGCTCTGCTTTTCGCTCCTGGGTTTTGCAGTAGGTCACTCGCTGGAGAGAAGAGCCCAGGCTGCAGGCGGAGGAGCACCGGGTGCAGCCCCCGGTCATCGCGCGGACATGGGCAGCGCTGCTGGGGCGTAGGCAGCCTCCCGTCTGCACCCCAAACGCCCGCTCCAGCCACCGAGCTGAACGGGAACGGCAGAGCCTGGGGCAGAGGGAGCGCAACGAGCTGCACCGGCTCAGATGGATGGTCCCTGGGGCCCCGTACCCTTCCTCGGAGCAAGACCAAGAGCAAACACCACGGGCAGCAGACAGGGACAGGGTGATGGTATGAGCCATCTCCCCCTCAGTCCTTGGCTTTTTTCGGCTCAGTAGGTTTGAGCCAAACATCTCTTTTTCAGCAAGCCCCACCTGATCCGCTCTCCTCGTGGGCCCGCATCAGTGCTGAGCGCCCGCACCACCCTTCAGCAAGTTGTCCCACAGATCCACCTCCCCTTGCAACCGCAGCCACCGCCTTTCGTCTGCTTTGAGCCTGGACCCTCCTGACTATCGTTCTTGCATCAGAAACACCGTAAAAGCAACTGAAGACTTCCTGCATTTTCACGTTCCTGGGAATCGAGCACATGGCAGGAGCACGCGAACGAGCTGCGGACAGAAACCTTTGATGGTCACAGTGCCTGGAAAGGGTCTCATCCAGCAGAAGGGTGCTGGGTCCTGCACACAAGCCCCTGCTGCCTTCAGGGAGATTTAAGCAACACGTTAGGGGCAGGTATCCTTGTCAGGAAGACTATTTTCAAGCTAAAACCCCTTTGCATGCTGGAAAGCACCGTGCATGCCCACATCCCAGTTGCACGGGGGGCTGCAATGCAGCTTCTCCCATGCCTTGACCCGGCCCTGCTCATGCAGCCCCGTTCCCTGCCGGGGAGCACCCTCCGCACGCGTGGGGGTGACAGCAGCGCGGATGAGGCCACACTGAGTGGCACCGGCCCGTGCCCCACGTGGGAGTGTCACACGTCCCTGCCCAGCTCTGCTCTGCTGCACCACCCTTCCCCTCACCGCCCCAGGGATAGCGCACAGCAAACATCTCTTTCAGCGCAGCACTTCCCAGGCCTGCCAGCCCATGCTGGAGGTCGTAAATAAATCATCCTCTGAAAAGCACCTTGCTGCTCTTTGCAGCATAAAACACTTATCTCCCTTCTTGTTTATCAGGTTTTGCTCAAGCCAATACCAGTCTGCTGGGCTTTTATCTGCCCAGAGTCCTTCTGGGCTAGGTTGGGTTTGCTGCTTTGTGTGGGTTTTTTGTTTGTTTTGTGTTTTTTTTTTTTTTTTTTGCAAATCAGGTAGACTCAGCGCCGACGGTCTCGCTTGGCCGGCCCGGGGACACGGAGATCCCCGCGCAGCTTCGCTCTCCGCAGGGCTGGGTTGGCAGTGCTTTCATCTGCAGTCCTGCCTCCCCGCCCCGCTGCAACACGCACTCGGGAAAAAATTAATAAATCTGTGCTTTTCAGAGCAGGCTTCCTTCCTGCCTGCCCAGCAGAACAAAACAAGACACCGGGACATGGGCTTCCTGCTCGCGCAGCGGGTGGAGGGACACCGCTCCCAGCCCCACGCACGGCGCTCAGCACCCGCGCAGGCGGGTCAGCCCCCGAGCTCTGGCGGAGGGGACGAATCCAGCCTAGAAACAAAGGGAAAAGCCACTAAGCACAAAACCCAGGCTGAAATGCAAACAGCCCAAGAGTTTTGAGCCAAGCTTTACTGCGCCTCGAGCAACAGTGGGAAGACACGTGGTTCCCAACGTGTCGGCTGAAGGTGGGATGATGGGTGTGAAACCAGGGCCAAGCTGGGACAGCGCAGGGAGCCGGGTCCTGTGCTGTGCAGAGCGGCACGTGGCAGGGGACAGCAACCTCTGCCCAGCTTGTCCCTGGGGCAAATGCCACACGGAGGACGTGCATGGGCATCGCAGCCCTGCTGCAAGGGAAATCCCCTCCTGAAACGCTCTCCTGATTATGTTTCCACCTGTAAAGGTGCCTTTGGAGATGTGGCAGATTGCTCCCCAGGAAGAAGCGGTGAAGGACAAGGAGCAACTGCCCACGGGGCCGTGCAGGAGCACTCCACGGCCCCACCGCCACATTCCCGAGCTCAGGCTTCTCCAAAGCAATTCAGCAGACATCACGCAGAGCGCCAACCCGCAGCATTTCCCATATCCCAGAGCCAAACCAGCCCAAGTCACCTGGGGGAAATGCAAAAACTTCAAAGACAGGCTTCAGGGTTACCCTCGCAGCACAGCGAGAGAAGCAGGGAGTCCCAAGAAGCACACGAGTTGGGGAGGAACCCACCTCAGAAGACACATGTGGTATTGCTAGAGGAAATCCAAACTACAAACACCCCCAAAATTCAAGGAGCTCTTGTGTTCATGTACCTCAGAGCACAGAAGCAGGAAGCACCACCTTCCGGTATCAAACTGAAGGAGTAGGATTTCACGTAATTGCTACTCAAACCCTTTATTGGGCAAAAAAATTACTCCTCACTGCCTTGGCATTTTGCCTAGCACATTAAGGAAACAGAAGCAGGATTAATGGGCATTGCAGGAAGGGGATACGGCACCGGGATGGATAAAAACAACTCCTTCAAACCGCAACTTCAGACCCTGATGGAGTCTCACAGACCAAAGACTGCCCGCTCGCCCTCCACTGCTGTGCCCAAGGCCACAGGGCCAGGCAAAGGTATTTGCCTGTTCTGCAGATGCAAGGGCAGAGCTGTGGGGTGGCAGAGGACATGGACTTATGTCGCTTCTACTGCCCCACACAGCAGCTAGCCCACACGCTGGGTCATCTCAAGAAGGTAGCACCATCATCTCAAGGTGGTATGATCACCACACACCACCTGGTGAGGACAGAAGGACCCCGGGGACCACTGTCACCTTGCCGAGCTCTCCAGTGATGCGTATCCCTCCGTGGGATGCATACCGCAGCGGGAACCGGTCACCGAGCCTTTCCCCAGCACACGTCACCCCTCGCCCCAGCCCACAGTCAAATGGGTCCGTCCCGGTTGCACCGAGCCGAACGCGATGCCTCAGCCCCCCAGCATTTCCCTGGGTGCTGCTGGGTTTGGGCCAGCCTGGGACCTTGCTGCCTATTTCCACTTGTTTCTTACAGTCTCTGCAGCATCTGCACGCTGTGCAATTTTGAGGAGGATTAAACACTTCATCCCTACCCATGCCAGGGCTGACTCTGCAGTATAAGGGCCTGTCTCCTGCCAGAAGTGTTTTGCTTCAGATTTGCAGGAAGAGAAGCAATTGAAAGACAAACACATGCTATCTACAGTTTGCCTGGTACAGACCAAGCAGCATGTACCCCACGCATAAGGCCTTACCCTGGGACAGGCTTCGGACACCGCAGTCCCTCCAGGTCTGCGTGGAAGTGGAAAGAGGCCCCAGCTTAAAGCACACATCTACATTCTTGTTTATCAAGCTTTGCTCAAGCAAACATCAACCTGCTGGGCTTTTTATCTGGACGAGGCTGCGGTCTGGGTTTTCTTTGTTTGTTTTTTACGGGGTAGGCTCAGAGGTCTGGCACAGCTCGATGGATACAACATGCAAGGAAAGCCTGTCCCCATACAGCTGCTTACAGGCACAGGACTCTCTGGGGTGCAGAAGTGACGCCAGCTGGGCTGCGCCAGCCTCGACGCCACGGCTGGCCCGCTGCAACGGGCTCTGTGGCCTGCTCCAGCTGCACATGGGGAGCAGAGGACGCGGTCAGAGATAGGGGGTGCCAAACGGGCCAGCCTGACCACCCCTGGAGATCCGCAGCCACGCAAGAGGGGTACACGGGGCTGCCGCAGCCACCAGGAGATGGTCCTGTCTCTGAAGGAACCACACAGCCCCCAAGCGCCAGCACACAGCCTGCACAGCCCTAGGACAGGGATAACCCGGCACCTCTGTCACAGCTACCAACCGAGCTGCAGGGCAACAAGGGACCTCCCTCTATGCACACACACACAACCTGCCCCAGCCCAGTGTCCCCAGGCGACTTCCCAGGAGCCTGGGCAGGTGATTCCCACAAGTCCTGGCTTCCCGCAGCCCCAGCCTGGCTTGGAAAGGCTCCTTCCCTCCTCGTGCAGAGCCCTGAGGAGGCAGCGGAGCCCTAGACACTGCCTGGACGCAGGGCAGAGCTTGCTCCTCTCCCAGCTCGCCTGTCACCTTGCAAGGTCCTTGCGCTGCTTGACATGACCCCGCTGCAGACAGCACTCTCATGGCAGTTCCCAGCTTGTGAAAGGGCTCGCTGCACTCACCAGCTCCGCAAGCCCCGCAGCAGCTCCCGGCTAAGCTCACCCGGAGGAGCTTGGGCTCAGTCGCGATGGGTCTGCATGCCCTGGGCAGCAGGAGATGTCTGAAGGCTGCAGGATCTGTCTGGGATCATTTTAACAGCAGTGAGAGCCAGGGAAGAGCCACTTCTCATGGGCAGCACGCAAATGCATTTCCACTTACTGAAGCAAGGCACAAACTTGCAACCTTTCTCTCCCTCTCGAGGGGACAGCTTGGGTGTGAACAACAGAGCCTCGGCCCCCACCAGATGCTTCCCCATGGACATCATCGCTGCTTGAGCAGCAAAGCGCTGCCAGAAGGGAAGGAGGAAGGAGAGAGGCGAATTGACCTCACCCAGACAAGGAATCTGCACGCCAAAGGGCACGCGCAAGCAGCCCAGAGCACAGCTCCACGGCCGGCAATCAGCCGCTGGCAGGAGCAGATTCGTGCTGCCCATGCCTGCAGTGGTTTAAATAAAAGCCAGGAGCAACGGATCCCTGGCTAACCACAGCTGCTCCCACCGGGGCCAGATGCTCTTTGGCAAGTTAAAACCTTCCCACACCTCGCTGGCTTTCCACACCACCAGGAGACGTTTTGAAGCCTTTCATAAAGAGGCACCAGGCATGATTTTGACACCCTCCTGCAGCTAAGCGAGAGCAGCAGCACATGGGGCTGCCCCCCAGGCCAGGAATATCCCAATTCTTTGTCCATCCTGCCTCCACCATCCAGTGTGGTGGATCCCAGCAGCTCAGGGGTGGGTTTCTCTCTGAAAATGGGGACCACAGACATGGCCACTGAATGCCAGGTCCCAGAAGGCTACAGGTCCAGTGTGCCAGCACCATGCACAGCTTCCAACCCGGGGGTGCAGCGTGCAAAACCGACTCTCGCAGCCTTTCAAACCGCTCCACGTGGAGCACAACCAGGGCAGGCAAACTGCGTCACACCAGTAGTCAAACAGACACATAAGCCAAAAAGTGCAAGAAATGCAAGGTCCAAATCACCCCACCTCCAGAAAACCACTTGATCCCTTCCAGTTGGCTGGGCACAAAGACTGCACCTGATTTGACTCAACCACCGCAGCCAAAGAGGCCTCACACAAGCGGATGAGATAGCGATAAAGACTCACTGGAGAACAAGTCTCGAGTCCTGCACCACGGGCTTTGCAGGTTTGGCAGGATTTTGCAGGCCTCCTGTGACATGGGAAGGATCAGCACTGGGTGCCCCCAACCCTGTGGCACTCGGTGAGGCACTTGCACCAAAAGCTGTGTCCCGGAGCAGCGCCGAACACGGAGGCGGCATGGGAAGCGTGGCACCCAGGGCACCTGCAAAAAGGGCTGCAACCCGTGGCCGAGCAGTGGAGGAACCACCGTGATTTCTCTAGGTTTTTATCCACTGTAACAGGCAGCCGATTCCTGCAAACCCTCCCATTTCCAGCCAGGAAGCCAAGAATTAGCGCCGCAGGCAGCAGATCTCCCCTCGGCAGCCACACGCGGCGCCCGGAGGAAGGGTCACATTACAGGCAGCTTATCAGGGCCTCTCATTCCCTGGGCTTAGCGGGCTGCTCGGAAATAATCCCTGCCAGATGCAAGATGATGAGCTCCCCAAAACAAAGCTCTCCCTTCCTCCTGCCTCCTCTTTCGTCACGCAAGAGCTGCCAGCTTCTGAGAAACGCTCAGCAAAACCTTGCTGGGCTGTTACTGCAATGCCCCAGGACCTCAACCAAACCCACGGGTGCCACCTGCACGTGGTGAAAGAAACAACTTCCCCACATTTTTCCCTCTGCCCAGAGAGAGGATTGCCACCTCCCTTCTTCTTCTGAAGCCAGAAGTTCACAGGCACATCTGTGCCATGAGGGATTTGCGGGTGGATGGGCTGGTCCACAGCAGGGCATCTCCAGCATCCAGTACAGACTCCCAGCAAAAAGCCCTGGCCACCAGGTCTCCCTCTCACGGCACGTGGCTTGGATGAGTAGGACTTGCTCTCTGCAGTCAAGTGAACCTTCCTCCCCTCAGATACTCAACCAAAGGCTTTGCTGTCTTTGCTATCCATATAGGAGACCCGCCAAAAACACTGTGTGCACTTAGGGTGGTCAGTGGTCACGTTGCATCACACTGGACAAAAAATGGAGCAAGTGAGATTTTGGCGCTTTACTGGTAGGAAGAGGCAGCGCATTGGACATTAATATCATCTGCTTTGGCTGCAATTTTTCCTTTAATACAAGATACACAAGTGGGAGGAAGTGGCCAAACACAATACTGCACGCTACGGCAATCCACTTTTAGTTCCCAGATCTTGGACCTCTCCGGCCCAGATGGGAAATGAAACATTTTGATCTGGGACTGACAAAGCATTTTATTTCAGTCCAAAAATGTCAAAAAAACAAAGACAAAAACACAGCTCTACCTTCCCAAAAAGAAAACATGGCTACAGCCATGCACGCAGAGTGGCTCCTTGGAACTTCCTTCCCAATTCAGACTTGCACAAAGTATCAAAACTTCAAAACCAAGACGTACCCAAATTCACTCTGCTCCAAACGGCGCACGCTAGCCCATGGCCAGGAAACTGAGCTGGGTGCGAAACGGGCTCCTGCCCTGGGGCAAGGCACAGCTCGCTGCACATCTGCTCAGCCTAGACCTGCTGTGAAACCGCCCTGACGGACCTCCAGGGCTTGGTCTGCAACACAAAAGCATCCAGTGATGTGAGCTTGTTCAGCTGGGTGAACTGTCACCACCCAGAAACAGCCGCTACGCACGCTCCAGGCATTTAACGGGCAGTTTCTTCTCATTGCAATTATTGTTAGTTCATGAAACGGCTAATTATAGGCCTGTCTCCATCTGATGCTCTTATTACCCCTGCAACAGCTGCGGCAGATAAAAACACCCCGGATTGAGGCATCTCTTGGAGAGGTGAAGCAAGGCCTGTCGTGCAGACGGGTCCATGTGCTCTCCCTCGCGAGGAGGGCACGGCTGGAGGCATCGCTGGCTGGCATCGTCACAAATCCCAGGCTGGGATTAACACGTGGGCCGAGCCCAGCCAGCACGACCCCTCCCCAGGACCCAGCACCTCAGCCCAGGCAGGGGCAGGCGCGTAGCGGATGGACCGGGAGCCCCCATCGTTCCTCCCTTCCAGGCAGCCAGCGGAGATAAAATCCCCATCCGCTCTGAATTCCGGAGATTACAGAGGGAAAGGGCACCGCGGTAACGTGGCAGATGAAGGTGGGGGACAGCCAGCCAGCCACGTTATTCTGTAAATCCGTGGTCTGGCAGCTGACTCCCTACCCGCAGCGAGCCCAGGGCTAAATCCCTGCCCACCCCAAATGCTCCCACAACCAAAGAAGCACACGGGAGACGCATAAACCGATTACTTCCTTTAATACTCTGATGGCCCAGAAGAGGGGCTGTTTCAGGCAAATGTCTCTAACTTGTACTTGCTCTCTAGGAGGGGCCCAGAAGTGCCCCCAGGGAGAGCCAGAGCCTCCACGGCATCATCAAATTGTCCCAGGAAGCTTCCTCTGGGCAGACCGGCCAAGGTGGTGACAGCAGGGTCTTGCTCCAGAAGGGGAATGCATTAAACCCCAAACCTCAAACATGCTTGCAGATCCCAAAAGCCGAACCCACATCAGGGAACAGAAAGGGCCCTATAATCCAGCTCCAGCGCCCAGCACTGGCGCCTAGACTGGACAGACGAGCCATGAGCAACCCAGAGGAGCTGCAGCGCAAGCACAAGGAAGGAGCCACCATGTCCCAGGACGCGGTGGCAAAGCAGCAGGAGGGCTCAGCCAAAACGTGCATGAGAAATGCCGAGCCAGGCTCTTCTTCACACCTCCCGAGGGAGTAACTGTAAGTCAGCGCTGGGCTGGGAGAAATCGCCCTGTGACAAGAACAACACAGGCTCAAGCTGTCCTTGGCCCCGGGGAGGTCCGTCAGCACAGAGGGATAAGGGAGCTGTTCAGTGTGGGAAAGTCACAGATGCACGCAGATACGCCTCTCCGACAGGGAAGAGCGCGTTCTGGGACACTGCCACGGCAAATGCCAGTAGGACAGGCTTCTCCCTGCACGTTTTAGCTACAAACAGCCACTTTCGAGCTCTCTTTGCCTTTTGGACCAGGTCTCTTCATCCGCCTCTTAACAGCTCAAGAGCATGAACGGGATCAAGCTTTCCCTGCCCCAGCCAATGGAGAGCACAAACCAGGGCTCGGATGCAGAACGTCCGTGGAGAGAAACACCAGTTTCAGGGTCCCCCAACAAGTCGCGAAGAAGGAGGGTGAAAAAGCAGTTCCTCCAGCCTGAGCCTTCAGCTCCCCAGGCCGGTGCCAAGGACAGCAGTGAATGAAGTTCAGCACAGGATCCGCAGCTCCACCGACACGAGAAGGAAAGGAAAAAAGGTCGCAGAGCACGAGGGAAAGGGAAGCCCGGCAGCTAGTTAAACCACTGCAAAGGGCGTTTCAGCAGCAGCCTGGCTGCAGGGCTCGCGGGGACGGGCCCTGAGCGCTGCGAGGGGCCAGCAACGGGCACGGTGGCCGCAGCTGCAGCTCCGCCGCAGCTTCTTCTCCCACTTCTTTGCTTCTCCCAACACAGCCTCACGCTCTCTGTGGTGTTTTCCTTCCTGTTTCATGGGAGGAAACCCAGGGTGGGATTTGCCCACACAGAGTGGAAGCAAAGCACGAGGAGGGAGGACCTACGCGGGCGCTGCTCCTAAAGCTTCTTCATAAAACACCCAAAAGCCAATGGCACCAGGGACCGCGGGAACTGGAGCTAGCGAGTGGAGGTATTGCAGAGATCAGAGGCCTTCTTCCATCAGCGATCTTCTGTTCTCCTGCAGACAAGCCACTGCCCAGCAATACTCCCTGCATGGGCGTTGATCCACAGAGCCAAGGCAGGCTGCCTTTAGGGGTGCCCAGCCACCGTGTCTCAAGGTCCCCTTATACCTCAGGCACCGAGGCTATTCGAGAGGGATTATTTTTCATGGTGGGAGCAAATGGAGCAGATAAAACCCCAGGGAACTGGGGGGAAGGTTGTCTCCCAAGAAGAACTGCACAGAAAATTAAGCTCAGCAGCAACACTGAGCCAACCAGGTCCCAGGGGACGAGCATCCCCCACAACTGCACACGCATGAAATATTTGGTCTGCACTACAATTTGATAGCAGATATCACTACTCGCAGCCCGCAGGGTGGGTTAAAAGCAATGGGGCAGGTTGTATACGGCAAGGACAGTCAGGGAGCCCAAGTGGCTCCTTCTACACCCTATTTCCAGCCTAAGTGCCATCAATTGCTCAGACCTGCTCTGCACTTCACTGCTAAATGGGATAATTGACCACCGCGACCAAGATGATTCAGACGACCTTCTCCACGTCTTAAGAAAAAAACAGCCCTTGGAAATCTCTGCTTTCTGCAGACAGACTCATAGGTCTGTCAGCTGCCCAGACACATTAACGTGGAGGCCGGCATGACGCAGGGGAGCTCAGAGAGCAGCCCCCCTGCTCACCTTAGGCACTGTGCTAGCACATGGGAAGCTTTCCAGGGCAGAAACTCCCCTGCAAGGAGGGGAGAGACGGACACAAGCACATCAACCCAAGCATTGCCTGCTCCCAAGAGATGCTTGCAGTTGCCCCAGTTACAGAGTTCAGGATAAGGAATAGCTTATCCCACCACCCACAGCCCTCAAGGAAAGCTTGGAGAGAGCCCAGCTCTGGAAATGCAGCCCAGTGGGGATTTCTTCTCCATGTGCATCCACGGACACAAGGATGCCAACCCCACACAGGTACTGAGACCACAACCTTCTGTGCCTAGACCCTGTCACAGCTCACTTTGGACCAGGGTAATTGCAAAGCAGACAAATTAAAAGCAGGGAGACTGACAATCCTACCACACGCTAAGCAACGAAGGCTTTCCAGGGCAGAGAGCCAGGCAGATAACTCTCGCCTTATTTTATACAACTCTAGACCTTGAGAGCTCCCTGCATCACTGCAGAACCAGAACATCCGATATCAGTAATAATGTTTGCGCTTCCACCGCCATCCCCCAAAATGTTGTACAAGGAGGAAAGGGAGGGAAAAGTCTGCAGCCCATTTGTGTTTTCCCCAGTAATGCTGGGCCAAATGGGTTTCTTGGACTAGAAATGCCCACTCGGATTTTGCTGAATGGCTTCTTTGGGTGTTTCTGCTGCAAATTGCTAGCTGCAGCAGCAGAGCTGGGGTTTGAAGTCTTATTAAGAAGGGGTTCTCTCCTGTTATTTATTGAGCTACTGAGCTGGAAAATCTTTATCTTTTAAAAATACTAATAGACCAAACTTGGCAACCAAATGACTCAAGAAAGGGTTAGAAGTCAGACTCTCACTAACGCTCCAGGAAACCAGCCAGAAAACCAGCTTAGGCAATACCAGCGTTTCTACCAGCTTAGGCAACACCAGCCTTTCTACTGGATGCTGTACGCACTGGATAGAGAGAGATGTGGGGAAAAAACAAAACCAGGGACACCTGGCTACACCACCCACAAAGCCAGCATGCTCCGCTGCCTCCCTCCGTCCCAGATCAACCTGATAGGCTGCTGAGCAGCTCCTTGGAGGTGAGAAGGTGCCAGCCAGCTGGAAAGGAGGACACGTGCAGTTTTCACCTCCTGTCCCCTCCTCACCCCTATCACAGCTGCTATCGGCAAACAAGTGCTCAAACCTCTGCCCGCTGGCCTTCACAGCGGGGAGCGCAGCCCATAGGCGAGATGAGGGTGTCACCGTGCCACCCGTGTGTACCACGACGTGCTGTCTACTGCAGGAGCCCTCCCATCGCAGCAGAGAAGCCAGACAAAGCAGGGGAGGAAGCAAGTGGGAGTTAATCCCAGTTTGAAGTAGGTTTATTGAAGCAGCAGAGCCGGGAGGCCCCAGGCACGGTGGTCCAGGACCTTCCCTCCAGCTGCCTCCTTGGCAGCTCTGGTTTCACCCACACGCAATATGGAGCAGGAGCTGTCTCTGTGCCCTGCCATTTATACCACGCGCTGAAGAAAGAACAAGCTGTTTCCAAAGACAGCAGAGCTCTGCCCCATCCTCCCAGAAAGGAAAACCTAAAAAAAGGGGCAGAAATAGTCAATACTTCCCCTCGGCACTTTACTCCTTGCAGCCAGGAAGGACGGGCAGCACTTGGGGAGGAAGGCTGCCGTGTCTGCGGGGTCCCCTTTAACCTTCTAACCACGAGGGAACCGCTGTAACTTCCCCCCATGTCCGTTACACGCGGGTGACACAAGGAAGCAGATGGGACCGGACTCCTTTCCCCAACCGGCATCACCAGGAGGCTCCTCGGGCAACCCCGGCTGTCTGGAAAGCTTTCTGAAGAAACCAGCCCGGAGATCCCCACCGCCGCAG
The DNA here is from genome assembly GCF_036370855.1 of Dromaius novaehollandiae. Taxonomy (NCBI): domain Eukaryota; kingdom Metazoa; phylum Chordata; class Aves; order Casuariiformes; family Dromaiidae; genus Dromaius; species Dromaius novaehollandiae. Next base: position 1,611,256 of record NC_088117.1, read on the forward strand.
TGGGCGCGCGGCCCGGGCTCTTCACTCCCCGGCCTCTTCACTCCCCGGCCTCCCCGATGCCGTCCGCGGTGCACGACCAGCCTCCTGGCAACGGGATGCTGCCGTGGGCACCTGCAGATCCCTGCCTGAAAACGATACACCCGATTCAGAGCACTGAACAGCAAACAAGGGGCTGAGAAGTCCCCCAAAATCAAGAAGCTGACCCTACTTTTGCTGGGAATACACGATAACACAACTGTACAGATAATCCCAGGGATGCAGGAGGGTAGAGAAGGGGCCAGAGTGAGGGACACATTAGTGGGGAGACTTCTGCTTTGTGCAGCTGTGCCTTGTTCAGAGGAAGTTTACTGTTCCCTTTGCCTTAAAAGCTAAATAACCAGTAAAACATTCAAGTCCCAGCTGGGCACCTGCAGCCTGACCAGGCTAATCACTTGCTCCATGTTGCTTTTTGGAGGCAGCTACACCATCGCTGGTTATCTTGGACTTCTGCTTAGCTACAGCCTCACCAAAGAGCCAGACATGGAGGGTCCAGCCACCAGCAAGGCCCCACGAGCTCCCCTTCCCAGCCCTGGCCGGCCCGTGCGGACGGCCTCTGGACGCCTGCAGGCCCAGAGCCCAAATCCGGCAAAACTCGATGCCCAGGGCGATGCAACGGTCACTGCTGACTCCACGAGCAGCCCTGGAGGCACCACGCTGCCTGCTGCCGGAGGGAGGTCCCACCACCCGGGATGGCCCAAAACAAGCCTCCTGAGGGGGCTGTCCCCACCAGCACGGCTGTGGGGCGAGCTCCATCAGCAAGCCGAGCCCAGCCTCCACTGCCAAATTCATGCTTATTCCACGTGAAAAGTTCTCTGGGAGAAAACTCAGGAGGGAGAAATTTCCACCTTGAAGCCTGCAAGCGCAGAGGAACTGCCACAGCTTTGCGTCATCCTTAAATTTGGAGCCAGCTGAGCTTATGTAAGGTCTCCGGGTGCAGGTAGCTCCCCAAAAGCATCTCCAGAATCGCCTGGATCCACCCCGCACCAGGCCTGCGGCTTCTCCTCTGGCGCAGTGAGTCACCGGGACCCGAATGGCTTTGCCGAGCATCAAAGCCAGGGAGCTGTGACAAGGAGGCCCTGCCCAAGTGCCGCCTCAGCGCTGGGAAATTCCCGAAGCAAATGCAGCCACAGGCAATAACTTCATCAGCCTCCACCAGAGCGCGAAGGAAGCCAACTGAGAGCCGATGGAGAGAGAAAGACCGGGGTGTTTTGAACCGCAGGAAGATTTTGAAAAATAGCACCTTTCTTGCCCTTCCCAAGCGACGCGACGCCATCTGCATGGTGCTCCATCCTCCTCTGTGGTGACCGATGGGAACGGTCCCCAAACCCCTCATCGGCACCACTGCCCCCCTCCCTTGCTTGTCCCCCCCACCAGCGAGTTTCTTGGGGTGCCCCCAACCCCGCTGCAAAGGAATAGAGGGTGCGAGGGCGGAAATCAGCAGGGCCTCCCGCCCTCGCCTCCCGCCAGCGCCGTCCCGCGGGGCAGGGCCGACAACAATATTCGGTCCCCAAACAATGCGGCGAGCGCAGGCACTCCCTGCCTTCCTGCGCGCTCTGCCGCAGCCAACGAGGCAGAAAGCACTCGCGGTCCAGCAGAAACGCTCGGCGCCCTACAAACCCGCGTGGCGCGGAGCGATGGCCAGGAGCGGCCGTGGGAACGCGCGGCGTCGGCCGGACTTCTCGAAGGAAAGTGCCTTGCCGCGAGCGGACTGCCGCGTCCCCGCACGAGCCTGCCGCAGCGACGAGGGGTGCTGGGTTTGCTCCCACCTGCATCTTCTAAGGCCGACGCGCTAAATGCACTAAAACCAAGCAAACTCCCCCCAAACCCCTCTCCCCTTTAAAATGCAGAAATAAGAGCGATCCCAGACTGCAGCTGGGAGGAAAATGCAAGCCGTGAGATTTTTCGCTCCCCTGTAAGGATAGGGAAAAAAATAAAAATAATAATAAAAAAACCCCAGAAAAGCTTCTCATCAACATTTTAGCCTTTGCAAAGCGCTGCTTCCCTCAAAGCACGTAATTCTTCTGACAGGTGAGTAAACAGCACATTCGCAAGCTGTCATCCGAGCAGAGGGTGGGGGAGCAAGCCGTCTCTGCCCGGATTGACGCATACGCGTGACGGCTCGGTAAGACGGCAAGGCCGGTGGAGCAGCTCTGTTTGTTTTTTTTTTCCTTTTAATTAATTTTTTTTTTTTTTTAATCAAGACGCCCCACAACAACAGTGGTTCAGGCCCCTCCCAGCGCTGCTGCACAAAGATCAGCCCCGCTGAGAAATTAATAGTCTCTCACCGGTCTGGAAATGGTTCCCCCAAGCGCCTTCCAACGCGCCTAAGCGGAAAAGTTTGCCGCCGCCGGCACCGATCGCCAGCGGCCTCCACCGAGCCGCCGCCGGGACGGCGTCGCCGTCGCCCGACATCCCCCAAAGCCGCGGCTGCGAGCGGGGTCACGCCGCGCTACGGCCGAGAGCCGGCCCGGCGCCGGGCAGCGCTGCGGGCTGCAAGCGGCTGGATGCTGGTCAAGCAAAAACCAGACCTTGCGGGACAAACCGCCCGGGGGGTCCGGGAAGAGCCGCGGGGTATTTCCCACCTTGCCTGCGCGGCCGCAATCACGGCTCCGCGCTGGGGGCCGCCGCGAGCCTCGTGCCGGGCCGAGCCCCGGCGCTGCCGCTGCACCTGCCGCTTCCCCGCCGGCGGAGCGGGCGCCCCGGGCAGCGCAGGCGGTAGCGGGGCGCTTCTCCCCTGACCGGGAGGGGTGTTTAGCCCCCGGGTAGGGGCGAGGCCCCCCCGAGCTGGGAGCTGAGGCAGGCGGGATGCGCGGCCCCGCACCCCGGCGGGGGGGCAGTGCCGAGACCTTGCGGGCGATGCCGGGACAACCGGGTCCCTCGCGGGCGGGGGGGACGGGCGGCCCCGGGCCCGCGGCCAGGCCCCTCGGGCGGCGCGGCGCGGCGCGGCACTCACCGGCCTCGCTGGCGGCGGCGCGCAGGCGGCAGGCGCCGAGGGCGGCGAGCAGCAGCAGGGCTCCGCGGCGGGCGGCGGCGGCGCTCCGGGCCGCCACCATGGTGCGGCGGCGCGGGCAGGCGACGGGGCCGCGGCGGCTGCGGGCGGCGCGGGCCGGGCACGGCGGGGCGGGGGCGCCGGGGCGGCTCCCGCCCACGGGGCGGCGCGGGGCGGGCGGAGCCGCGGCCGCCGCGCTCCGCTCCCGGGCGGCGGCTGCGGGCACCGGGGCTCGGAGCGCCGCGCCGCGGCCTCCGGCTCCTCCGCGCCCGGCCCGCCGGGCCCCGGCCCTCCCGCAGCCTGCTGCGGTCGGTCTGCCGGGGAACCGAGCCCTGCCGGCATCGCTGCCGGGGCCCGAACGCCTCCCGCGCTCCTCTGGGATCGACTTGCCAGGGGTCTCCCCCCCCCGCCCCCGGCGTCTAAACCCCTCCTGCACCCCCTTGGGATGTGTCTGCCGGGGAGCCCGACCCCACCAGGATCACTGCGGGGGACCCAGCCTCACCTGCATCCCTTTGGGATGTGTCTACCGGGGAGCCCAGCCCCTCCAGGATCACTGCAGGGGACCTAAACTCACCTGCACCCCTTTGGGATGCGTCTACTGGGGAGCCTGACCCGGCCAGGATCACTCCTGGAGCCCCAACCTCACCTGCAACCCTTTGGGATGCCTCTGCCAGGGAGCCCAACCCCGCCAGGATCACTGCAGGGGACCCAGCCTCACCTGCATCCCTTTGGGATGTGTCTTCTGGGGAGCCCAGCCCCGCCAGGATCACTGCAGGAGCCCCAAAGGCCGCATGAACCCCGATAGGGTTCAGCCTGCTGGGGAACCAAACCCATCCGGCATCATTGCCAAGGCCCAAATACCTCCTGCCCTCCTCTAGCATTGGCCTGCCAGGGCCCCAACCTGCCCTGGGATCACTGCCCACGGCCCAGAAGCCTCCTGCACCCTATTGGGATTTGTCTGCTGTGGTCCCAAACCGCTCCAGGATCACTGCCCGGGGCCCAAACCCCACTCATACCCCTTTTGGAGCTGCCTGCTGAGGCCCCAACCCCTTCACCACCCAAATGCCTCCCGCCCCTCTCGTGCTCAGTTTGTGGGGGCTCGAACCCCTCTGGGATCACTGCCAGGATCTAACCCCCTCCTGCACCCCTTTGCTATCACCCTGCTGGGGCCCCAAACACCTCCGAGATGGTTGCTGGGACCCAGCTTCTCCTGCATGCCATTGAGATTGGTCTGCTTGAGGCCCCAGATCAGCCTGGGATCCCTGCAGAGGTCCATATGCCCCTGCCTGCAGTACCCTGCCACCAAGAAGAAGTCAGAAACTCCCAGTCCCACTCTCCTGGTGCCTCCCCTGCTCTCTGCGCTGCCCCGGGGCAGGGACAGGGCACTGGGCCAGCGAGAGGGCTGATCAGCACTGCTGGCGCCCTGCTGCCTGCCCTGCTCAGCCACCAGCCACTGGTGAGAGCCAGAGCTGGGGGGCAGATCCCCCTGCAGCATTGGGACCAGATGGAGAGGGCTGGCCCCCGCTCCAGATTCCCATTCGTGGCCAAAATGCAAAGCAGGGAGGCTGCGTGCCGCTGGAGCGCTGGGAGCTCTGCATCCGTTTCTAGCCTGGTAGGACATTGGTGCAGCAAAATCGACTGGGCTTTTCCTTGTCCTCCAAACTACCCTTCCTTTTAACGCATACATTTTCCAAATGCTGCTTCTCTAGGGCCCTTTCGTGTGTGCTGAACAGCAGCCTGGAATATTAGTTTCGCAAGGCTGCTGTATTGCATGGAGTTGTCTCTGCATGCTGGGCAGGACTGATAAAATCAAATCTCGTAAGCGGAAATGCAACCTGCACGCAGAAATAGATAAGGAGTCTGGAACAGCAGAGATGCGATTTCTGTGGAGCTTTAGCTGTCAACCCAAAATGGGAGGCTAGGGAGAAAGAACGGCGGATGCTGGGTCTCTGTTCCTGCCCCCATCCCTCAGAAATCACGTAAACTGGGGGCAAGGAGTTAGGGAAAGCCTCGGCAGGCAGGTCGGGGTTTTGGGTTGCTCCCTGGGCTATGCCCAAGGCTGGCGGTGGAAGTCACACGCGGGGAGACTTTGCAGCTGCGAGCTGGGGGATTGCTCTCAGAAACCAAAAAGTGAATTTTTTCAAACTGATCTTAAGCTGTTCCAGTATTTCGCTTCCCTCCCTGATGGACAACCGCATCGTTTGGGAGGGCTGAGTTTGTCAGGCCTCAGCTGCAGCCAGCAGTTCTGCATGCAGCTTTGCAAGGCTGAAAAGCCCCTCCTTTTTCTATCACACAGCAAGTCCCCAAGCACCAGCATCTATGGACCGAGCTGTCTTCCAAACGCCTCCTCAGGACCCAGGTATATTGGGGCAAGCTCATGTTGTAGGGCTTATTTTTCGACCCCTGGATCTTTCTTATGGTTCTCCCTCCATTCCCATGTCCTCCTTGAAGCACGAATATCAGAGCTGACTGCAGCTACTGTTTTACCAGTGCTCTATGGAGACGTAAGGTCGCTCCCCGGCTGCCAGTCCTGGGTCTCGGGGATGCCCTAGGGATGCCCCAGTCATGTCCCCATCCTCTGTCCGTGCTTTCTGCGCATTTCGGCCTATTCAGGTGCAGCCTGTTGACCTGTGACCAGACCATCTGGGGAGGCAGATCCTTCTGCAACAGCCAGATGTGCCCACTCTTTGCCACCACACTGGCCGTTGCATCTTAGCAGAGATCCCTGGTTATTGTCTCTGGCGTTGGGAACGGCTCCATGCAAGGAGGAGCTGCTCCTGGGCTGTGCACGGGTGTGTGCCCCAGCTTCTGTGAAACACGGGTTTTCATCAAGATGGCAGTGGATGCTGAGGCAAATAGCTTCACAAAATCCCGGCGTACGATCCCCACCCAGGTGCTTCATACACAGACCTGAAAAACCATGGCATGGGCAAGCCAACATGGTGCTCGACAGGACCTGCTTTCCATGAGCCTGCTGACCGACACTTGGTATATTTTTAGTCCCTAATTCTTGGTGGATGAATTCCCATATTAGCCGGCCTGTCTTTTCACTGGGCTCAGCACCAGGCTGAGCACTTTGGCGCTCTCTGCGTGAGCCCCATCAGAGCATTAGCTGTGCCCTGGCAGGCCTCCAGCCTCGGGGAGCTCCTTGGCTTTCCAAGGTTTGCTAGGAGCCAGCCGCGGGGGCTCAGAGCAAGCTCCGTTGGCTGCCCGGGGGTGCAGCATGCTGGGGCTGCTGAGCCGAAGTCCTTCAGCGGTGGCTGTCTGCTGCAAGCTGCCCTTGCAGCCAAAAGCTGCCCAGGAAGGTGGAGATAGTGATGGGTGAGAGCACTGGATGGGGCAGATGTTTGGGACAAGCCCTGGGGACAGCACTCTTTGCAGAGTTATCATTTGCCTCTAGCAGCAGCCACTGTGGCCTGGCTGGGATTTGTTATGCTTGAACACCCTTTACAGCCTTCTGTTTTCTTTAATTTCCATGGCCTTCCATCTCTCACCCCTGCCAGCAGTCTGGGCAAGCCCATGATTTTACTTCCAAAGGAAAGACCCTGCATTTCCTTTTCTGACTAATTTGCTTGAGCTCTTTAGTCATTAATTGCTTCCCAATTTTAACATGCACCTCTGGGAGCAGTGAGTGCACTGGGCAGCAGTGCCATAAGAACTGGGCCAGGCTTCCCAGAACTGCACCCACCTCGGCCAGCTGCCGACAGAGGGAAGGGGCCGAGGCCACGGGTTTTGCAGGACTGGTGGTCTTCTGCAACAGCCGGGGACCCGAAACAGCCATTTGTCCAGGCCAGGGCCCTCCATTCTCTTTACTTTCCTGTCCCTGATAAGGGGAGCACAAGGCAGGACCAGAAGGCACTAGGTGGATTTCCAAATTTCATTTAGGTGTTTGTGTGTGCACCATGTCTGGTGGAGCATGGTCCAGCACAGCATTCTGCACAAGAACCGGTTGGAGGTGCTGGCTGGGTGTAAGGCTCAGCTGGAGAAAATGACCTAAATCTGGTGGCTTGTTGCCAAAGTGGGATTGGAGAGTTACCGGGATAGATAGCGGGCAAGACCAAAGAGTAACTGGGACAAACTGATCCCATTTACGCTGGTGCAAATCCATAACAAACGTAGTGATTTCAATACGTTCTGACTGTGCCAAGCCCCTGCTTTCGCCCTTCCTTGTTCATGTCACCAAAGGACAGAAAGGCCCAGCTTAGCAGCAAGGATGAAGCCTTTATGGGCCTCAAGGAGCAGGACAGAGTTCTTTGAAGTCCCTGCCAAGTCCCTCCTCTGCCCTGTCCTGGTTTCATAGCCATGGGTGCCCTTCTGCAGCATGACGGTGCCATCTCATGGCTTGGTACCTCTCGAGCAGGGTCTGGCTCCAGGACCCTGCTCACCTGCATGACCAGGGCAGGACATGCGAGAACTGAAGCCAGTCTGACCCTGTCCAGGCCACAGTTCTAGCTCTCCTCCATGGCCTGGTTAGTGCCTCCCTCTTGACCTCCAAATCTCTTCTCAGGTACTGGATATTTTCCCCTTTTTAACATATATTGCCCTCACTGCATGAAGGCAAAAGGTTGTATTTGGTTGTGTAAGTTGGTTAATATTGTGTTTTACTGAAATCGCTTTAGTTCTATAATTCAAACATTTAACACTACATAGGACTCAGACTAAGGAGTTCTAGGCTAAGAAACACCCCATATTTGAGATTTACCTGTAACACTGGATATTCTTGTACCTACTCAAAGGGTCCCTCTGGATCAAGTTTGATATTTGTCTTGACCTTGCTGCCATTCCTTGCAGCAGTGAATTTTTCAGTCTGATCAAGTGAAAAAAAGAAAGGGAGGCTCTGGTTTTTGGAGTGCAGTGAGATGGACCAGACTAGCTACAAGACCGTTTCACAGGCCAGCTTTCTGCAGAGCAAGTGATTACCTGGGAGAAGGCATTTTTTGATGTGTCTGGAGAGCAGGACACACCAGGAGGTGGCAGAGTTTTCCGCAAGCCCAGAAGTGCTGAGAGTCAAGATGGGAGGAGACAGCAGTGTCGGAGCCAGTTAGTGGTTCCTGATGGTAAAGAGGACCACAGGGACCAGGCGCTCTGCAGTGGTGAGGAATTACAAAGCTGATGTGACCACGGCCTGATAGGCAAGAGAGAGGGTCTCCAGCGTGGCTGTGAAAGCACTGGCCAGAACAGTACAGAGAGGCTGCCACCCACGACACCCCACCGAGATCAAGGGATGGGTCTGTCCAGAAACAAACCCAGCGAAAGATGGGCTGTGCAAGGAGTGCTGGGGCTCGGAGCAAACCAGAGCCACGGGGACTCCTGGGCGCCAGGACTGCGCTGGAGGTGCGGTAGCTTCGGAAGAGGAGATCTCTGGGGTAGGCAGGCTGGGATGGTGGAGCAACTGCTGCCAAGCAAGCCGTGAGACACCTCCACCCCCACCCCTCCCTCCACTGTCCTCTTCCAGGGACTTTGCACAGACTGAGAGGAGATGAGAGTCATAACAGAAACGGGCGGTGGAAAGGAGCCAAGTGGGAGCAGCAGGCTTTCCAGGCAGCTGCTCATCGGGGCTGGTGGCAGCTCAGGCCCTATGGGCAGGGCAGGTGCAGGCAGAGCCTTCGGGAAGACAAACACCCACAAAGCCCTAGAGCTGTGCCTGCCGCCATGCTGAGGAGAGAGAACCAGAGTGACCCACAGCCTGCGGCACGGCCTGAGGGGCATGGACAGGGCACCCGTCTGCCCAGAGAGCAGAGGGGTTGTGTGGGCTGGCTTGACTGGGTGCAAGCTCTCTTTTGGGCAGGCTGGAGCCATTTGCCATGCAGGAGCCACCTCGCAAGTCCCTGCTGTGCAGGATTACCCTCTCCCACAATCCTGGCAAGGACAAGGTCTTGCCAAGACAGTGAGTCCTATAGGCTGGCCAGGAGAGAGCAGGCAGGGGCAGCACAGTTCCGGCAAATGGGAAATAACTGGGGACTACGGGCCGGCAAAGTGCTGGCGTGTGTCCAGGGGAGTCTGTGACTCCTGGGAAGGTGGAGAGGAGAATCACACCTGCCATGCTGCATCAGGGGGTGTCTGAGAGCCCAAACCACCTCTTCGAGGTTCCCTGTGCTTCCCAGCATCACACCAAACCGTGGGGCAGGGTTGCAATCTCTTTATTTGGGAGTGGGGGGGGTTGGTACGCATGGGACAGCAGGGCTGCCGGAGCCAGCCCCGAGCATGGCAGGGGCCAGGTACCACAGAGCAGGGGGCTAAGCCAGGATCCTTGAGCACTGACCCGTCGGGAGTGAGCAGGGCTGGAGGCGCTTGGTGAGACAGGACTCGCTCTCCTAGGAAATGCAGAGAGGGACCTGCTGAGGCCATGCTGTCTCCGTCCTTGGAGGTTTGCAAGACCCCACTTAAGAAAACGTGAGTTACCTGGTCTGACCCCCATAGCTGACCCTGCTTTGAGCAGGAGGTTGGACTAGAGACCTACCAAGGGCCCTTCCAGCCTAAATTACCCTATGACACCCCAATCCCATTGACTGATCACTGGAGCAAATGGTTGCTGTTTGCCTGGGTCAGACCTCAGCCCAGCTCCACAGTGGCAAGGCAGCCCCAGCTCCACCTCTGAGGTTTTGGCCCATAGCAGGCAGCCACTAGTTCCCAAACTCCCAAGACTCAGGCTCAGTCCTTAGTGGGGCAGAGCCATGTGGAGACCTTAGTTTCTGGAGAGCAGGAGCTGCTCGTGATGGTCAGCACTAATGATCCTGTGGGAAAGGGTGCAGGAGGACTGCTCTGCCTTCCAGCCTGCCTTTCGCTACTTCAAGTACCAGATTTGGGACAGGCAGTGGAGGCTGTTTCCCCATATCTTGTTAGTGCCAAAATTCAGAACTTAAGAGTTACTTGGCAGAAAAAAAAAAGTTACTTTTCTAGCCTTTATCTGGTGCTCAGCCTCTCCCCAGGAGAACTGATTAGAGGTCACTTTTGGATTGGTTTTTCCCTGTGCTGCAAGGCTCTGGGTGGGAAAACAGAAGGACTTTGGGGGGCTTGGTCCAGCAGAAAGATGGGAGAGATGAAGCTCTGACTCACCTATGCTGACTGCGGGCGGCACTCCTCTGAAAAGAAAACAAGGGATGAGGCCCATGTGCTGCTCCAGAGAGAAGCCCAACAAGTAACTCAGCACAGAGCAAAGCTGCTCAGCAGTCACCCAAACGGATGCTCAGCACAGCCCAAAATCCACCACGCACCCGTATAGGGTGATCTTGTTCATTAATGTTTGTGCCTTGTGCCCCACGCACTGGCTGTGTCCCTGCGAGGGCTGAGCCTGCCCCGGCTCAGTGCAGAGCATCCTGGGGCACCTCTGCCCTCGCTGCCCATTTGTGCACTGAGTGTGCCATGCTCACATGTGCTCCTCATGTGGCAGCCATGGGAAGGTGACAAAAGGGCCCTTCGCCTCTCACCACCTCAGCACTGTTACTGCGCTCCATGCAAGCAAGACCTCAACATGCAGGACAGTGGTGTCCCAGCTGCAAGGAGGACCCATGGGCAGGGGCTGATGGATTCTCTTACTGGCTTTGGGCAGCATCACTGTCTGCTCCTTGGAAAGTCCCACCTCCTTTATGGTGTCATTGAATCTCTGCAGCACGCTGGGTTTCACTTTAGTATTTCTGCCTGCAGGTGACAGAGAGTGAGTCAGAGTGAGCTGCTGCCTGCAGCCAGCACCAAAACGCTGCCCTCAAACCTCCTCTGGTGGAGCAGGGCTGGCTGCCAACCTGAGGATGGGCAGTGCCAGGCTTGGAGGGGAGACGGTGCTGGGAACACTTTGTGAGTTCCATGAGGTACCTCTCCCCTCTCAGCAAGCTCAGGGTGCTGCCAGGCCAGCTGTGCTGCATCCAGCCCCCAGACACCCCCAGGGTGATGGGGTTGTTGATGGCAGGCTGTCTGGCAGTATCTGCAGTCCTGCATGGAGGGGCTTGGCAGAGAGCCTGCCCCAAGCATCCCTCTCCTCCCTGTGTTTTGCTGCACTTTTATGTGCTTTCTCCAGCACCTACCATAGAGAAACAGCACTAAGATCTTCTGCCCTTTGTAGTCTCGGTGGCCAAGGACAATGGCGTAACTGCCGTAGTCAGTGTCAACCAGGCCACAGTCGTGGAGATTTTCATCTGCAAAAGAAAGCAGAGGGTCCCGGGTACTTGGAAGGGGAGAGCTCTGCGCCCAGAAGCAGGGAGATGGGGACAGGACAAGCATCCCATGCTGGATAGTACCACGTGTCACAGTGGGAGGTGTTAGACATGGGCTGGGGAGGTGAAGGGCTTGTGGTACCCCTTCCCATCACCACACCCCTTGCACACCCTGCACCCCTCTACTGCACCACTTGCACCCTTCCTCATCACCCTGCGCTGTCCTCCACACCCCTTGCATACCCCGTGACCCATCTCAGTTCTCTGCGCCAGCCCGGGGCAGCCCAGTACCAGTGGTTCCCTGGGGCACAGTTGCTTCGCAGATAGAGCCCACTTCCACACGGGCCCATGGGAAGCACGCAGCCTCTTCCCCTTGTACACCGGGGCCTGGTTACCCCCCCAGTACCAATCCATAGGTCCAAGAACGACCTCCTAAGCCCTAATCCTAACATGAGAATGCACGTTCCAGTTCCCTCTGGTAAGCAGCTCAGGGCCAAGAGCTCTGGGACAGCACTGGATTCGAGGGAGACTTGTGTCCATGCTCCTTTCCTGCACTTCCCAGCAACATCCACCCGCAAATGCCGGACCTGCTTTCCTCTGACACACCTTTTGCCCTGTGGCAAGTTCTGGGCCCAAAAAAAGGCATTTCTTGCTCAGCCCAGCATGTCAGGTTTCTGTCTTGAATGTATCCTCACCCAGCACCATTCCCAACCCTGGTGGGGCTCCTGACCAGCCCAGCTGAAGCCAGTGTAGGCTTTGCTGTACCGCTGCCATGCTCTCCTCTCTTTTCCTCCCTTCTGGCCTCATAGCTCAAGCTTCGAGCCTGATCCCGAGCCCAGATCCCTGCACATTCCCACTTCCCCAATGTTGACTGGCTGCAAGGCATGGCTTGGGAACTCCCTGCACACCAGCCTCGCTCCCCGTACCGGCAGTGCAACTTAGCCCTGGCCACAGGGTGATGTGGTGACTTCCAGCTCCACAGGGCCTGGTCAGCTACAGCCTTGCAACGTCTCTCTCTCAGGGTGACGCTATAGCCCCGGGTGGACCCAGGGCTGCAGATATTGGCTCTTACCAGACTTGTGAGAAACATCACTTCTTTGCTTCAAATCATCGTCAGAGCTCCAAGGCCCTGCAGAGCCTAAAGAAAGTAATTTATTTAGCCTTGGGAACAAAGGATGCTTTTAACAGCCCCTGATCCATGGGGTCTAAGACATGCCCCGAGGGGGTGTCTGGAGGACCCTCCTAATGCTATATCCAACAAAAACACCAGTAGGATGTTAGGGGTCCCAGCATTGTATCCCAGTGTTTATTATTATTATTATTACTACTACTACTGTTAGAGCTTCTGTTACTGTTAGAGTGTTGTTATTATCATTACTTTCAGAGGTTAGGGCCTTTCTGAGGATGCTTCTGGGCAACGTCTTTCTGAATTAACCTAGCACTTACCCTCACCAACAACCAGGCATGCACACAAACCAGCAGATGCCCGTGGCCACCAGACAGCCTATCCTGGGGCACCCTGCGAAGCAGCCGCTTTGTGCAGCACAGAAAGGAGATCTTTCTCCCTCAGATGGGCGCAGGCCTGTGAGGCATCGCCTGTGAACCCAGCTGCAGCATGCTCAGTGTAGAGACCTGGAGGGTGGGTGGAGCTGGGCTGGGCTCAGGGACAGGGGGTCACTGTATCCGGATGGAGTCATGTCCGAATGGCTTTCCCCGACATCTGGTATGGTTCCCAGCTTGTCAGACAGACAGGGGATGAGGGAAATGCACTGGAGCTCCAGCAATGTGCAGCTGGGTGGTAATGGGCACCAAGGGTGACTAGCCTGCTGGGTACTCCAGCAGAGCCAGCTGCTCGAGTTGGCTGGTCCAGCTCCGCTGTTTTCTCGGCCCTGAGCTGACCTGTGTGCTTCCCGATGCAAATCCCACTGCACCTTTACCAGAGCCCATGGTAAGCCAAGCCCCACCCCAGATGTGCGGGGACATGGGCTCTTGGCACAGCTCTGTAGACCTGTCCACAGCTGGGTAGGAAATTTCCTGGGTGGACATGCTACCTCTGAAAGGATCCCTGTCAACCCTGCGACAAGGGTGCTTGCAGGGACCACTGCAAGACTGCAACAGCTCTGTGGCTTGGTAATGATGAGAGACCCGGGAAAGCTGGAAATGACACTTTGCCATGGCAGAGGTGTTCCCAGGAGAGCCATGTGAGTCAGACCCTTCATGGCAAAAAGTTGCCCAGGAAGGGGGGAAGGAAAGAACTGCAGTGCCACAGCAGCTCGAGGCAAGGGGAAAAGCAAACATGTCACAAGATGAGGGCTGCTCACGTGCCCAATTTTATGTAGCCCCATTGCCCCAGTGGGGAGTGGAAGTGCTTTAAGCTTTGGGGAAAGGATCACAGGCTCAGTGCTATGAACTACAATGCCCTGCCGGATGGAGGCCAGCTACCTCTTTGAGTGCTTGGTGCCTTCAGGTTGAGCCCTGAGACACCAGTTTTATTCACAGAGACTTGCCAAAATGGGTCTGTCTCAGGAGCTCAAAGGGATGGCACATGCCTCAGTGAGAACAATTTCCTATGCTTTAGTAACCTTTCTGCTCCTCTCAGAATTTAGTAAACTCAGGGAACAGTCAGCATTTCTGTAATCACCAAACCTGGCATCACTAGAACCCAGAAAAGCCCCGCCAACAGCCATTCCCAGAGCAAGGCAGAGGTGGGTCCCCAGGCTAGACCCCAAGTCTACCTTGCATCAGCTGGGAGTTTGCTCCATTGAGGGACATCCACCAGTTTCATCCTCAGGTTTATGCAGAGGGTGATACAGGAAACCATTAGCTTCCGATGGTCTACTTAGCTTTCAGCCAGCAGGTGAAACGCTAGCCTGCACAGTGGGCAATAGCCCCCACTGATGTTCATGCCATGGAGGTGTTTCTTTTCTGGGAATGACTTAAACCCTGCTGCTCGATCAGTTGACGGATGTCTCTCATTTCTTCCCTCCTACTGCCCCAGTACTTACGCGAGTTTGCGTATTCACCAGGATGATTAGTCTTTTTCAGGACCATTGTCCTCTGCTTGCATCCTGCAGGGCTGGAGAGTGAATAAAGGCAATTGTACTCTGGATGGCAGCATGCAAAACCTGCAGTTTTCCCTGTGGTCTGGAGTTGGAGCAGCTCCACTACATTTCCTTTGGCCTCCTCAAAAAGCAGCTCAAGAGGCCATTTGATTGCCACAGCCTAAGCAGCTTCTGGAGAGGCATGAAGCGGCACCCGGGGCTTGAGCTCAGGCAATTCCAATTAGACACAAAGCATAATTAGTAATCTGAGGGGTGGCTAGAAGGAAGCTGTCAATGGAATACTAGGTTTTCCATTTCTCAACATCTTCTAGCCAAGACTGGACACGTTTTTAGAATGACCATGTTCATCAACCCAATTGGGCTGAACATAGAGCAAACTGGGTGAGATTCTCTAGCCAGTGCTAAACAAGAGAAGAAATTGCCCTTCAGGTCTTTAAAGTATGTGAAACCATATCAATCTTTTCCACTGAGAAGAATCTCTGTCGATTTTGGCTCCTCTTTTCAGACCTGCTTCCAGAATGAGAATCGAAGACAATTTTTCACTTGTAAAGGATAGATTAAATAGAAGGGTGTTTTTGTCTAGTTTCCGTTATTTAGTGACACTTCTTCAGTCCCTGCCTGATGCAGTCTGGTAGTGGATCCAAGAGAATAATAGTAAGTCCTTAGTCACGCTATCCACTTGAAGGTGCCTTACAAACACCCACAGATGAATTAATCCTCTGAATCCACCTGCAACTGGAAGGAGCAAATCTCCCCCACCAGACCTGAGGGTTCCCTTCCACAGTTCTTTGTTCCATGTTTACAAAACTAGTCTGTACTTCAAGCCTGAGCCAGCAGCAGGAGAAGCTGTCGGAAGGAGAAGCTGGACTCAGAGCTGTGTGAGAACAATCCCTCTGGTCTCACCTCCTGAAATCTCCAGCCACATGGCAGGTGTTTGTCCCCATGTCCACTGTATTTTTCTACAGCTAGTTGATCACCGTTCCAGGTTGGAGGCTAGAGACCAGCTCCTGAGAACTCTGCTCCATCCACACAAAGCAGCACATGCATGTTACCAGCACTGGAAGCAATGAACACCCCCAGGACCCATGTGGTTTGCTCTTTCTGTGTTTTATAAAGAACTCAAGAGCTATCCAAGGTGGAGAGCAAGGAGGAGAAGAACCCTGTACAGAAGCCATAGTGAATGGGAAGATTTGCACTGACACTTACCTAGGGATAAATGTCTTGATGATGATTTCGCCAGTACTTTGAGGTTCTACAGTGCTCGTGGACATCCTCCCATTTTTCCGAAGGTCTGCAATCCAGTCGGAGTCAGAAGCTATGGCAATGGTACGCCACTTCCCAGAAAGCTAGAGAGAATGCCTCTGCGTTGATTAATATGGAAAGCAATGAGAGGTTCAGGGATAGAGCAGGAACCCTGCTATTCCCTTCTCTGTTTAGGCTGCTGATTGGGTGGAAAAGCACCTTTTCTGCAAGGCAGAGCAGGGATCTACCATAAAGAAATAGCCAGATGCAAAATTCACCCACTTGGACAAACCCAAGTACTCTGCAACCGTCACAAGTGTGCTAAATATCCTACTAAAGTGTTCAGGCATTCAAATATCTTGCTATCAAATGCTGGAAAGTCTGAGGGAGTTTAACTTCCAGCAGGACCTCGGATCCTTTGAAAAATACCCAGGTAAGTTTTGTCTGACCCCTGCTCCCTCATGAGGGCTGTGTTCAAGCAATACAGCTTCCCCATCCTCCACCAAGGGAAAATTCCCTCAGAAAACATTACCTTTTCTACATCAAAATATTCTTTTAGAGAGATTTTGGATTGAGCCTGAAGCACCAACAGAAGTGCCAACTCCAGGAACACTAAAACCACTTTCATCTTCACAGCTGGTCCCTCTCACCCCCCTGGCACAAACCAACAGTCTTGCAACACACACGAGAAAGATGAGATCTGCAGGGACCTCCAAGCTTATATCCCTGTGCACAGATCCTTGGAGGCAGCAGAGCAAACCCTCCCCCGTCCGCCTTGGCCATTTATGTGATGGCTAGTATCGTTGGAGAGATAATATCATTAGTTCTGGCCTCACCTGACTTTGCCTTTATTTATGTGTGCACCCGAACAACATGTTCCTACTGAGGTCTGGGACAGAACGATCCCCTCAGGTCCTCAAGAGGGTACAGAGAGAGGAGGGATGATAAATTCTCTGTGGGCTGCAGCTCCGCTGATACTTTCCTTGGGATCAACATAATAGGCTCCAAAGAGTGATGCAGAGCCCGAAACAACACTCTTCTGGTATCTTGTCTTGTTTTTCTCTGGAGCAATGGTGGCTTTTTCCCTGGTTGCAGTCAGCTAGGTCCAGAACCTACTTCCCTGGAATCGCCTCCTTGCAGAGCCCTTTCTGGAGCTGTCTTCACCCCTCAGGTCTGAGTATCAATTCGCCAAACCTGCTGCTTTCACCCCCAGAAACACCTGACTTGTTGCAATGCTGAGCATATGAGCCCCCAGTTCCCATAGGAAACTAAGCAGAGTACAGCACCTTGGAGACCTAAAGTGCCACTAAGTCTGTCTGCACATTTTCATCCGTCAAAGTCTGACTCCAACATCTTCAGACAGTGTCATCTGTGTATATTTGTAAGAAACAGCATTAGACCAGGAGGACAGTCTTATTAGGTGAATGTGTACTGCAAAAATCAAAGGCTCTACTAACGCATTATTTTTGCTGACAGCACTGTTGCCTGAAGACATGATTCTTTTATGCAAAACACCATTATTTCATTCAGACCTTTAAGCAAACTCCTAGGCAGGAGGTAAAGTGAACTTCCCAAGTCACCAAAGTCAATCTCAGTAATATAATGTATTTAATACTATCCATGGGACCCACATGCACTTTATTAACATTGCACCCATAGTTCAGCATCTTTAACAGAAAGAAAATGCTAAAAGGAGAATAGCCAGGAGATTCATGTTTTTCTGAGCTTCCCAGTTGTTTGGCCTGTGGGGGTTACACAGCACACGGTCTGCAAACTCCACCTTCTCCAGGAGACATCTCTTTTGTGTGTTTGAGGTGCTGGCTTGGGGATAATTCTTGTCTTCATGGACAAGATCCCACAACTACTCCAAAATCATTCTGAAATGTCGAAGAAGATAGTGGGGCTAGATCTAGGCAGATTCTTCCTCGCAGTCTTCTGAACATGAGGGCCTTCAAATCACATCAAGAGCAGTTGGTTTCTCATGGTCAGGTGAGAACAGACGTTGCCAGGAAAGACTCAGACAAGAAGGCATGAGTACCTCAACCTTTCTGTGCCCTTTTCCACATCATGATTATTCCCCCACTCACTTCAACAGCAGGGGCACATTTTCCTTAGTCCTCTCTTTGCTAACAAAGTAATTAATACAATTCATTATGTTTAGCTGGCATATATCATTTGATCTAAAACTATAGCATGCACTCCACATCTATTCTCTTTCATCACCTTGGTCAACATTACTGTCTGTTCCTGTCCTCCTGACTGAGGTACTTTCAGGCAGTGAGAGCAGAGCACTTCTTCCACCAAGCCACAGTGAACACATTGTGTGTCCCTTTGTTCTCTTCTTTCAAGAATGTACAGAACAATAATGCACTGTGGTCGGATAAAAACCACGCCACTATGGTAAAAGCCATCTTGGAAAAGAGATTTATCTGCAAGATCATCCAAAGTTTCCTACATCACATAGATGGCTTCACATGCCCAGCACCAGTGACTGGAACAGGAGCATTGCCCTCTGCTTTCTCCCGGCAGCTGGAAGCTGCTTTTAGCAGTCCAGAGCAGGCAATGCCACACAGTTAGGAACCTCTTTCTTCACTCGGATGTAGTGTTCTAGAGAAAGCAGGGATTTCCCTAACAGATAAGTCTGATAAATGGGATACATGTTTCTTTCATCTCGAGTGACTTTGCTGTTCTGTGTGGCAAGCTCCATTTGTCCATATCTTAGTGTGGTCCTACCCATTGGGAACTTAGGTTAATGAGGGCTGAGCATACAACCCACGCAGGACTTGTGGTGCCTGACCACCTCTCTGCCACAAATGTTCTCTCATCTACTTTTTTCTGCCTGTCACCTTGAGAGGTGCGTACTTGACCGAATATCAGAGTAGCTATGATTGGCAGGAATAGTCATGAAATCAGATTCTCCCATGTTTCCCTGTTGGTAGCAACAAGCTCACCCTGCCTTGGAGATTGTGGGTGGGAAGGAATGTGAAATTCCTGTTTTTTTTTCCAAAGGAGTAGCTGATGTTGTAGCTGTCCTGCAAATTAGGTTCCCTAATTGGCTTCAGCCTTCTAAATAAACTCTGGGAGGATTCATGCCACATCCTCACCTAAACTGGATAAGACATTTTGAGTTCCTACTGGGTAAGTCTTGATTCCAGTAGAGAAGGGATTTATTCTAAACAAAGGGAACCAGTTCCCATATTTTTTTGCTAAATAGGAGTCTTACAGACTCTTCTTTGTAAAGAAATTTGTAAAGAAATTGCTAGCCAGAATTCAGCTGAGGTCCAAGAAGGACATTTTTCACAGTGCCTGTAGGTGTATCCTCTTGCACACTTTAAGCAGTGGTCACAGTGTTCTTTTACCATGACCACAAGCTAACCCCTTCTCATCTCTGCATAGTGCCAAGAGCCCCTGTGAAATCTTCCTGAAAGTACGTCATGAACCAGATTAATTTGGTCTCTCCAGACTTTTTCAGGTACCACCCACACTGGTGCCTTATTGCCACCGTTATGCATGAGGAAGCAGCTGTCCTTTCCCAGGATTAACTCTGATTCCTGGAACTACAAAGATCAATCCCCTGACAATGGTTTTCCTGCTTATACATATTTTATTGCATTAAGAGAATGACATCCGGCTCTGCAGTGTCTGCAAGCACAGCCCAGACAAGATTATTCACCACTTAACGGGAGATGTTTATAGCAGAGCATTACTGCTGTACTTTGCACAGTGTTTCACATCAGAAAGGATTGTGCTTAGAAACAGTGCTCTTTCCAGAGAGCTTGACAAAAGCCTGATGCTGATAAATGATTGAAAACATAACATTTAGCAAAGGCATTGGCATTGTGGGGGTCATTCAGTACAACTTCCCTCCCTGGAAATACCTATTTCTTACGAAAAAAGTTCCGGGCATTATTCCTTGGGAAAACTTCTGTGGCCAAGGCTTAGCAATTTTACAAAACTCCCCCCTAATCTATTCAGATCTCTAGAGGACATTGCATGTCATCCTTCTGCTTGCCAAAGATGTACTGGTCCAAGAGGGAGTAGATCTCTGCAGTACTTCACACCAACAGGCGGGAACCTGGCTTTTGTGGTCAGATGAAACACAGATGATCTGTCCTGGATTGCATTTGTATTAGCTGGGCTTTCTGTGCCTGTCTAAAGCTCACAGCGTGTGCTGAAGTTAGCTGTGCTAGAGACTTTCAGACACAAAGGGAAACAAGGCAAAAAAGCACTGTAATGATGCTGTAGATAAGACACCCTGTCTCTGGGTTGCCCCTAAGCAAATAAAGGCTCTGAACATCCCACACATTGATCAGAGAGAGTGAGGAACCACTGGTTGCGCCCTCTGTCCCAGCACTGTGAGCTCCAAAACACCTGGACTGCGAGGGGAGACCCAAGGTCACTTCTATACCAAACTCCATTGGGCACCCTGACATAGTGAAGGTGACGGTAACTCAGCAGTGACGCCTTTGCTGTTGGCAGATTTCTGTAGCTGCCCAGGCAGCGCCTAAGCAGAGACTCTCTGTTCCAGCAGCCCCCTATGCAGGGCCTTCCTGATGGCCCCTCTGACTTCACTGTTTCTCAAGCTGTAGATGACAGGGTTCAGCATGGGAGTTAAAACAGCGTACAGCAGGGCAAGGACCTCATGCATCTCCTTGGAGCGGCTGGAGTGAGGCACCAAGTACGTGATGGCTCCGGCACCAAAGAACAGGCACACCACAGTCAGATGGGAGGTGCAGGTAGCAAAGGCCTTTTGCCTTCCTGCTCTCCTCTGGAGGACAGCCCGAATGATGCGAACATATGACATGAAAATAAGGAGGAAAGACCCCATTGCAATAGTCCCAGCCAAAGCATATGACACAGCCTCGTTGAGGCGAGTGTCAGGGCTGCAGGATGCCTTCAGCAAGAAGGGCACCTCACAGAACAAGTGGTCGATCACGTTGGACCCACAAAAGGGTAAGTGGGCTGTGAGGAAGGCTTGGATCAGAGATGAGAATGAGCCATTCAGCCATGAAACAGCCACTAAGCAGAGGCAAATCTTCTTGTTCATGAGTGTTGTGTAGTGGAGGGGATAGCAGATGGCCAGATACCGATCATAGGCCATGGCAGCCAGGAGCATGCACTCAGAGCCCCCAAAGCAAAGGAAGAAATAGATCTGTGTAATGCAGCCCACAAAGGAAATGGTCTTCCGTGGTGAGAAGGAGTCCTTGAGGATCTTGGGGAGGGTGACAGAGGAGTAGCAGATGTCCAGGAAGGAGAGATGGCCCAGGAAGTAATACATGGGGGAATGCAGGTGACCATCCAGCCAGACGAGGGTCATTATGAGAAGGTTCCCCAGCACAGTCACCAAATAAATGAGTAAGAAGCCCAGGCAGAGAGTCACCTGTGCTTTGTAGGCACTGGAAAAACCCAAGAGAAGAAATGTAGTGGGACTGCTGACATTTCCCCACTGCAGGGATTGAAGGCTCATCTGGAGGAAGAACAGGAGGAAATAATGGACAGGTGGAAGGAAGGTGAGCACTCACCCCTGCCATGGGACATCACTAACTCTTTGTTGTGCTGATAGCTTGGGCTGAAGCCATGCCATTGCCTCCTGCACACATCACATCTCCCTCCAGGAGCACTGAGGATGGGAAACAGCTGGTGAGTCTTAGCCTGTGGACTTTTGATCTTCAAGCCATCCCCAAAGGAGCCGATACCTGCACTTCCATGCATGTTCCCATTCCCCAGTAGCTCTGTTTTGGCTAGTATGGGGGCTGCTCTCTGGCTAATTACCTCTAAGGCAGCTAGAGAACTCTGGCAGGAACCAGACTGACATGGCTAAAACGGCTCCAGCTCTCCTGGTGCTTGTTTGGAGAACACAAGGCACAGCGGAGACACCTCACTGTGTCTCCCTCTGAGCTGGGGCAGGTTCCAGTGTTTAACGTGTCAAAACTCTGCATCACCTGAAGGACACCAAAACCCAGGAACCTCAGCAGTGCAGTCATTAAGGGTCCCCGGGACTGCTAAACGAGAATGAATGATAGTAGCTCATTGCTCCCCTCCTGGTTTCATGAGCATAATTAGAGAGTGGTCTAAAAATTCCCCAAAACATGGAAGGTTAGACTTTGCCTTGCTGAACCCTTACTGCCCATCAATGAAGCAAGTCCTCGTTACGTCATTAGTAAGTGATGCACAAGTCACTCCAAATGAATGACAGAAAGACCTCCTGTTTCCCCTCTCCCTCATAGATTATGTGAACAGATTTTACCCCATTGCCAAAAAAAAAAAGAAAAAACAACATTAAAAACAACAGACAAAGGAGGGGTATCCCTGCAAAAACTGCACTTTATGTATTAGCCTTGTGTGCACACCAAAAAAGTAATGTGGGGAGGGACCCCTGGGAGATCACATGAAGATCATAAAGGCATCTGGAGGTGATTGTGTAGTTCTAACAGATTTGAGGATGGCAAAAAAAAAGTGGAGACACTAGCCTGGAGGAAAAGGGAAAGACTGAACATAATGTGAGACTGGAGCTCAGGGATAAATGAAGATGAGATACACAAGATTTTAAGAGTGAACCAAAGGCTAGTGAATCCACAGACAGAAAGAAGAGCAGGAAGGAGATGATCAGAGATTTATGTCCAAGTCAGCAAGAGGAAGGTCTAGGTCTAATGCAAGAAAGCACTCCAGTAGGAAGGGAAAAGCGTTCAGTAATCCAGGCTGGTGGAAATGACGTGCCAGGCTTTGAACCAAGGAGGGAATGGAGGTCAGAGAAAAGGCATTTACTCTCTTGGTTTGGCATGTGCTGGAAGAGTAGGAGCTGGTAAACAAGGGCATAACAATGGAGAGGACAGACAAAGGAAAGGAAAGCACCTGTATGGATAGAAAGAGCAGCTGGGAAAGTGGTATAGATAAGCAAAAGGCTGATGTCTCCTTTGGCTCAGGAAAAGCAGATAGTCCATAAGAAATAACAGAAACAGTTGTGGTATCGCACCAGGCCAGTATGGAGGAACTCAAACTACTACATGGAGCAGCCTGTGAAATCAGATGTTCTCAGAGTTTGGAGAAATAGTTGGTGGGACCAGAGCAGAAGCAGAGGTGGACATGAGCTGTTTGGAAGAAGGATGAGAAAGGGAGGTGAGGTAGAAGGGTAGCACAGCGCAATAGGTTGAAAGGCACCATTGAAAGACCTGCCTGGATCCAAATCACCTTGGGAAAGCAGGAAAGGAAGTTCCCTGGACAGTGCTGGGAGTCTGTCATAGATTCCTCAGTCAAAATGAAACAAGTATAAAGCCCTAAGACAGAAATTTTTCCAGGAAGAGTACCTCTTTGGAGAGGGAGGTTATAAATCACAGGCTGACCTACAGTGGGGGCTCCGGATATCCCTCAGTATGTCAATCACTGATGTCTTTACTAGATCACAGCATGTAGCAAGCTGATGAGTGTTTTTTTTAAACATTTGTTCCTAAAAAACAAGCTGTTATACAACAGCTATCTGTAGAAAATCACTTCTACTAGGGTGGGCATAAGTCAATGAAATTTCACTTAAGTGGGAAGATCAACAGAAGCAGACTGGTGGCTGTGGCTCTGAATACGCACAGATCAAGACAAGTGAAAAAAGCTAGTTACTGCAGCTGGATAGATTTGTGAAGTCAAGCATGCAAATGCAGAAAAGGGCTGGAAATTCCTGGAGCCAAATATACAAAACCAGGTGAAAATTGCCGTTTGAGCACAAGGGAGAGGCTGATAGACTAAGGCTTCTTCCCTAGTGAACAAATAATATATGTGCACCAAGAAGGAAATTAGGAATGAGCAGAAAATCTGCAAAGGAAAAGAGCCTGAAAAGCAGTAAACAAAGTCTGAACTGAAAGATCAAGGAATGCAGAGAGACAGTGAAAGTTGCTTGTTGTCTTGGGAGATTAATGCAAACTCTTCAGTCACGTAGTTGAGGTTTAGGCAGCCTTGAGGTACTTCTCAGTTCAATACCAGGGAGGTCAGAGATTGCCCACTCCCAGTTTTCTAGGAGGACAATGACACTTTAGGGCAAAGGCAGGGTGACAGATGACAACATTAGGATGTGGGGACAGCTGTTCAGAGAAGGAGGAAAGTCTGCAGAGGTCTGCTGCACATCAGCAGGGCTGTGGGACAGGAGCATGGCTGCATCTGAATTCAGGAGGAATTAGTGCTTCTGTTCCTGCAGCAAGGATGCAAAGTGTCTCTCCGTTGGAGGCTACATCGGACAGGAGAAGAAGGATCTAGAGCTGGGCATTTGCAAGGGGTTAAGGGAAAGAGAAGTCAAAGATATGATAAAATGCAACTCAGGCTTCCAAGGAGAGATCCCACCAGACGAACGAGCTGTCTGGCTTTAATAAGATACCTGGTTTTCTCAGCAGTGGGAATGGCACAGCTGTAACCTGTCTGGGCCTCAGAAATTCCTTTTTAACCTGGAGATGAGCAGGGGCAAACAGTCAGGGAGCAGTGAGGAGGATCCTGGGGAAACTGAGGGGCCAGGCTGGGCCCTGACCCTACTGAGGTTGTCACTGAGCAGAGCACTAAGGGTTGGGATGTGCTGGCAAAACAGGAGGACAAGAGCTGGGAGGTGCTGCCAGGCGATCATGGGGGGGAAGAACTGGATGGGCACAGAAGCTTTGGGATGACAAAACGGTGTGTTTAGTAACAAGGTCCCCACTTGGAGACCTGGTAATCTGGCCAGCTGCAGGGTAACCACGAGTCATGAGCATGGCATGGGAAGGCAAACTGGCCTCGGGCATAGCAGGAAAGATTTCCAATCCGCATGCAGAAATATTGACATTATGGTATGTAAATGAGACCTTGCCAGGTGGTGCGTAGGGTGCTGGGACCCCTCCTCGAGGAGGAGGAAACTGCTCTGCAATGGGCTAAGCTGAGCTGCAAGAATGCCCAGAAGAGGGACAGTCCACTGGAGAGGACACAGTGTGAGGCAATCAGTCTGGAGAAGCAGAAGCTGAGTGGGAAGATGACTGCTGCATCGGGGAGGAGAACCCCCTCACTAGAGCACACTTCTGTTGGTAACCCTGGCACAGAAAAACCTGAGCAAGCTAGCAGCTTAACCCTCGCTTTCAAAAGTGACTTGGACCCAGCAATCATCTTAGATCAAATGCAAAGGGATTTGGACAAGGAGCTGAGGTCCCATGGAGTGCCTTATGAGGTTTGGGACCCCAAGTGTTTATATCAGGACAAAGATAGGAGGGGCTTTGGTTCCTAAATCCCTTTGTCATCTCTGAAAACTTATCCCTTTAGCTAAAATAAACCTGTCCTAACTGTAAGTAAGCATCCACAGATTTTTTTGCCTCAGTTTAATGAAGAGGAGATGGAAAAGAGTATGTTTGGTTCAACTGGAATGCCACACAGGTAAATTCGATGCAAGACTCCCAGAGAGGGCACCCACACCCCAGTACCCTCCCAGCACTTCCTAGCCCTCTGCCTTCAGAGAAGCAATTGCATAACCAGGCCTCCAGTTTTCCCAGGGGCATCGCTACAACCTGGGCCAACAACAAAACATGTTTGGCTTCTCTGGCACCAATTGCTGCATCTGGGGGATGTGCGGGATGGATGATCCAAGGAAGGTTGCTTGTGTTTCCTCCTGGCAGTATCTATCAGTTTGTGAGCAAGGGAAGGAGAAAATGTCAGAGATGTGTGACTGAGATACAAGTGGCATCTTCATTTCATCTGCTGATAGCTTTAGGGGTTTGCAATTACATCTGCTGATCTGATAGTCATTAACTGGAATATCAGCCAGTCAAGTGTCTGTTTGCCTTTCTGCTAATTAATTGCATCTGATTTGCAATCAAATCTAATATGAGATAACTGAGCTCAAGATAGTTTGAGGAGTAGTTGATCCGTGCTTCTCTTCATGAAGCACACACTAATAACACAGTCTCGTTGGATTTGTAGAGCCACACCACAGTCAGACTGCAAACACTGACGGGAAACGGGCTGCAACACATGTGAACAAGGGACACGTCTGCGCGGTGGCCAGAGCCGTATTTGCAGTAGGGGCAAGGCTTGTTAGCTTCAGCCAGCTCATGTGAGTGCTGTGAGCAGGCAAGCTGCAGTGGTGTGGACTTTGAGAGAGATCATCCAGGCTTCCCGGGACTCACATGGCTGCTGGACTATGAGAGGTGGCACAAGGACATCCACGTCTGGATGTGGAAGAGAGGGATAGAGCAGAGCAGGGCAGAGTTAGCCTTGCAGGTGTCTTATGCGGGGCTACCTCCTTCCTCCTTCCCCCTTCCTCAATGCTACAGCTGTCCTAGCCTGCAATACTCACCCTAGACATCGATTAAGGACACCCAGCCCCTGCACAGCTTACCTTGAGAAGATGTTTCCCTCTCTTCATAGCAAGTGGGTCTGGCAGCACCAGCAATTTGGGATACCAGGGTTGTTTCAATACACTCCTAGGAGGCAGCTGTGACAAGATCCCCTGTTACAGCAGAGTCCATAATTGCTCAGGCATAGCCCCTAGGGCACCATGGATTGGGATGCTGTGGGACCAGGGAAAAATACTGAGAGTGACTACAGTGTGCAGAGTCCTGTGTTCAGTGCCCAGCTGTGAACTTCTGCATACCCACCCCA
This sequence comes from Dromaius novaehollandiae, assembly GCF_036370855.1. NCBI lineage: Eukaryota > Metazoa > Chordata > Aves > Casuariiformes > Dromaiidae > Dromaius > Dromaius novaehollandiae. The sequence continues at coordinate 1,637,328 of NC_088117.1, forward strand.
ACGGGTGCTCTGTCAGCACCCTGCACAAAGAGGGCCCTAAACTTCCAGGAGCTGGGATAGTGGGACCAGTCTAAAGCTGTGCTTGAACTTCCTAGCAGCTAGAAACACTCAGAGGAGTGGTCCTGCTGTGGAGCAGGACTGAGCTAGTCCTGTGGGCTCTGCAGCCAAGTCGCCTTAGAGAAACCCTTAAGCAAGAGCTGAAGTCCAGAAATATGTCAGGTAGGCCCTTCTGCGCGTGCCTTCCTTTCCTAGCTTTTTTCCACATTTGCAATCAAGAATGTACCTCCTGGCTTTGCTGGATAACCTTTTTTTCTAGACAAGCTGATCAAGTTTTAGGAGTGGCATGGGGAGCTCTAGCAAGTGTAAAAAAATATTGCTTCTCCAAACAGCTGCTCTGAGATATTTTACCTGGAAAGGAAGTTTCCTCCCAAAATGTGCCAATTTGCAAAGGCCACTGTGGGGCTTGAGAGCACGGTCTGTTTTTCCAGAGCAGCCTTGGACCCTGCCTTGCTCTGCCATTGTCATCCTGTAGCATCCTGTAGCCAGCAGTGCATGGAAAGGAAGACTACAGCAGAGAACCTAAGGCCTGGAGCACATCAGGAGCAGACTTATTAGGAATAGGCCTCTTCCTTGGTATTGTTCACAGTTTTAATTAATTTATGAATGGTCAATAATGCATAAATAATTTCTGCTGGTGTTTGGAGATCAGCTGGTTGCATCTGGCTGAGTTCCTTGTCAGTCCTGTTACATAACTGGTGCAAATCTCCTCAAGTCCTACAAGGTCCTGGAAGTCACAGAATGATTTCAGTTGCAAGGGACTTCAGAGGTCTCTGGTACAACCCTCTTGCTCAGAGCAAGGCCAATTTTGAAGTTTGATCGTGTTGCTCAGAGACTTGTCCAGCTGAGTTTCAATATCTCCAAGAATGTGGATCCCACCACATTTCTGGACACCTGCTCCAATGCTTGACCACCCTCATTATGAAGAATGGTTTTGGGGGTCTAATTGGAATTTTCCATGTTGCAGCTTCTATCTGTTGCCCTTTATCCTATCACTGTGCACTTTCAAAAGAGCTCTCTACATCCTCCCTTTAGGTAGTCGGAGACAGCAGTCATATCTCTCCTTTGCCTTCTTTTCTGAAGGCTAAACCAGTCCAGCTCTCTCAGTCTCTCCTCATATGTGCAGTGCTCCAGGCCCTGACCAGCTTTATGGCCTCCACTGAACTTGTTCAAGTTTGTCAATGCCTCTCTTGTAGTGGGGAGCCCCACACTGGACCCAGTACTCCAGATGTGGTCTCACAAGCGCTCAGTAGAGAAGCTCTCTCGAGCTGCTGGCTAATCCCTCACTAATGCAGCCCAGGGTGCATTTTGTTGCATTTGAGCGATGACACTGTTGACTGAGGTTCAGCTTGTTGCTCACTGGACACCCAGGACTTTTTCTGCAGTCTCAGCTGAACTCAGGCTACCCCATTTCTCCGGGCTGCTGAGGTCTCTCTGAATAGCAATCCTGCCCTCCAGCATAACAACCAGTACCCAAAGCTTTGTCATTCACAAACAGGCACGCTGACACTGATATTTGGCATTGTTGGGACTAAAGCATCTTCACTCATTTCAGAAGATACTGAATCTGGCAGCAGAGTCAGCTTGGAAAGTCCCCAGGCACATTTCTTCTCACCTTCAGGCCGCAAGACCACCTCCCATCAACTGTGTTGGACCAACTGTTCATAGTGCTAAGGTATAAAAGCACTTCCAGAGATGATCCAAACTGAAATTAGCCACATGCTTCCAACAGCACATCTGGAGGAAGTGGAAACATTCTAAGCCAGGTGCATTTCCAGCGCCAGAGTCTCCTGAAGCTATGACCCCAAAGGATGCCTTGCTGTCCCAGTAACAGTGAGTTTTTTCTTCACTTTTTTAATGTATCTCAGTTGGTGTCGTTAAAAGTATCTAGCCTTCTGCAGTCTTCACTTCTGATAAGGCTCCAAGGGGCTAATTGTGCAGTGCCTGGAGACAGGAGCTATATTTGCCCTTCCCTAGGCTAAGGAGCAAAAACAGTTGTATCCCTCTGTGGGCTCAGACATAGCTTAGGGTGACTATAAGCAGTAATTGGCAATTTAGAGGTGACTCACTCCTGACCCATGGGAGCTCAAATAGTTTATGCTTGTGCTGTAAAGAGCCATTGCCCATCCACTCAGATCATTGTGTGGGACTGACCTTGAGGCCTGAGGGCTGAGAAAAGCTTCCCCCTTTTCTGGTCCAGCTGAACCATGACTGGCCAGGTCATACGTCCAGTGGCTCTTTGGGAAGCCCATGCACCCACTCCACATGATCCAAGTGCGATGGGCAAGTGAAGACAACTCCTGCACGTTGTAGGAGTGACTGTACTGCCAGCTGACTGTATTGGTGCCAGTGGCTGTCACGTGCAAAAGGACATCCAAGAGGCTCTAGCACACAGTTAGCTCCATGCAGGTTAGATGTGTCACAGTGGAGCACGATGCAGAGGCCAATTATTAGGTTTCGCAAGTATTGGATAGCTGGTTGAGAGTCCACAGGAGGGAAGATGCTCCTGGTTTGGTCCTGAGCAGCAAACAGGACCTGGTTCAAAGAGTTTGAATCAAAAAGCTGTTCTTGTTACTGTCAGTGTTCCACTTAGAACCAGAGACAATACAACAGTCACATTTTATTTTTAAAACGGGGTAAAAATTGAAGGGAAAAGTTATAAAAAGGAACAGTCAATGGGACAAAATATTGCAGATGGAATAGAGGTTGTTTAGAAAGCCCTGCTTAGCTTTGGACTGAGCACCTAAGCTGTTATTAGAAAACACAAACCCCAAACAACCTTACAGAGTCCAAAGGGAAGCCGGCATAATTAAATGACGGTTTAAAGAGTCTGACCAGAAAAAAGATAAACGTTTTTAAACTTGCAGATGTTGCATCCATAGGAAGACAATAGGATAAGCCCTGGAAAATTAACTAACAACAAAATAAGATGAACAACCCCCCCATAACAGAAGACGGCCAGTTACTCCTCTACTCTGAGGAATAACATCTTTCTTTACATATATGCTTTTTTTCAAAGGCACCAGGGGCAGGAATTGAATACTAGAATCTGTTAGGCCAATAGATGGTCAAATTCAGAGTGAATATTCAAAGAAAATAAGCTGATAGGAAAGCAAAGGAACTCTGCATCCATCTTTACTGAGGAGGAGTTTTGGTAGATTCCTTGGCTAGAACTTCTCTTTTGTTGACACATTAAAGGATCTGTCCTAAACTGACTTGCCAATACGGAAGTAGAAATGAGTAGTTAAACGGTGGAGATGACATTTCTAGTCAAAATAAATAAGGTATGAAACTCTAGAACTTTTTACTGCAGCATGTCTTCTTAGAACTGCCTTGCCAAGAGAAGACTAGAGGTAGTAAATATTAGTTTTTAAGGAGGCTCTAGGAGATAAAGAGAACTACAAACAAATGGATCTGTTATGCACAGCAGGCAGATTCACAAAAGCTGTAATAAAGGGCAGAATTGGTTGATGCATGGCCAAATTATGTCACGGGAGAGACTGATTCCAACTTCTGCATAGAAAAGTCATGCCTCAAAAATGTTTTTGGGGGAATCAACAAGATAGATACAGGAACTGGACATTCCCTTATCACCTGGGAAGAGTCTTCATCAAAGCTTACAGAAGGTAAGCTGCCACAGACTAAGGAGGAAGATCCTCACATGGACAAATGAGTGGCTAAGAGACAGAAAAAGGCAGCCACTTGTGCCATGGGACAAAGTTTATCCCATGCACTGGTCAACGTGTTTGCAGGTGACCTAGAAAGGGAGGTGAACAGGAAAGGGACGGAGTCTGCTGATAGCAGATTAGCAGGGCAGTAAGACTGAAGATCAAGCCAGAGTCGCAGAAGTGTCTCACAGGAGCAAGTGTTAGGATAGTGACACAGGACACAGCTGTAGTGTCCCACAACCATCTGTACTTCTCATCCAGCCGTTATCACCCCAGAGATTTCACTGTGCTGATAGACAGTCTTATAAAATGTCTCATCGACATGCAGCAGGTGTCAAAAGTGGCAAATGCAGCATGGGGAGATCTTAGGATGGGAGTGGAGAATGGGACAAGACACTGCATAAATCTAAGGTGCACCCATGTCTTTGTGACTGGGTGGAGGTCCAGGTGTGGTCACCTGGCCTCAGTATGGACATGATCTAGGCAAGAGAGGAAGGGAGAAGGATGAGAGGTGCACGGCACAGGACCCCCCAGCTGGGAGAGCAAGAATACTGAGAGGGTCACTTAAATATTTAAGATCTGGAACAGTCCAAAGAGGATGAATAGAAAAGATACTCGCCAACAAGCACCACTGTCATCAGCTGTGAAGTTTCCAAAAGAGCTTCTCAAAAATAGAAGACTGCCAAAAATGTACCTCAGCCCAGGAAGACTAGACATATTCATGGAAGAAAAATCCTGTGGAAGTCATTATACAACAACTACATCTCACTAAGCTTGCTGGGGTGAATAAAGCGGGGCAGATACTACTGTCATTTTACCCTGCTCCTGTACACTTTGCTTTGCACCTGGTATTGGCTGCTGTTGAAGACAGGATGCTAGGAGAGAGGATGTGTGATCCGACCCGGCACAGACACCCTTGCTGCAGCTGCTGTGGTTGAGTGCACCATGCAGCACACGGCAATGGAAGAGGCGATTTCCTCAGCCTGCCAGGCAGTGACTGACACGCCAACACGATGCTCTGCTCTCTGCTCATGGGACGGCACCATCTTCATGGTTGTCAGGGCCTCAGACCTCCTGGTCTGCCCCGGGCCTGACCTGCAGAGCAGCACAAGGCTAAGGAGGAGCATCAAGGTGAAAATGCTTTCAGTTTGGGATGAGTGGCAAGTATAAGAATAAGCTCAATGGGAGGGATGAGAGATTTTGGGGACTGCCTTGGCCCCCTTGCCTGTTCTGCATGGAGGAAAGTTGCAACCAGAGAAGGAACTGGAAAGATGGCCTGGGCCCGCTGTGTGCAGATCTGCTCTGGAGCAGCCACAGCAGGCAGGTGCAGCACAGTACAGGAAGAAAACAAAAGTGCAAGAGGAGGAATGGAAAATATTGGTGGCAGAAAGAAATGATCTCACTGCCCTCTGCCTGGGTAATGCCCACATATGGCAGGAAGGAAATAGTTGGCTGGAACATGATGTGGCAACTCCAGGACTCGCAGTTACATGTAGACCTTGGCAAAAGGTGTTGCTGGTGGCAGGATGTAATGATCTACATTAACAAATGTACTGGAAAGAAGCCTTGAGGGGAAGCTGTGTGTGGGATCAGCACCCTTGGAAGCCTGGCAAACACTGAACTATTCCAGTCCAAACTGGCCAGGAAGGCGAATTCCTGCTGGGAACTGCAGACTCCTTCCCCAAAAGGGTGGAGGTGTCACTGGTTTGGAAAGTCCCAGCCATGACCATTGCCCTGCTGCTGTCAGGATGTGTCCAGTTCTGCAAGGGCACAGACAGGAATTGGTGCTGAGGGCCTGAGTTTTCCCAGCAGGGCCTGGAGTGCTGCCAACTGGACTGTGACCTTCCTTTCTTCATCCTCCTCCAGCCACCACTCCTGGGAAGGGGAGGAGAGCACCAAACAGTGCAAAGGGGCAAATAGTGCAAAAGGGACCCACAAAATAGGAAAGAACTAAAGTGGAAGTTGCCCCAAAGGGAACCCAAACCAGCCACGGCTCTATCTCCATTCAGCACCAAGATCAGGAGGGGAAGTTTCCCAAACGTGTTTTCCCTGTCTTTGTGACAAGAGGAAGAAAGGAGCATCTAAGGAACATCCTGATGAGTTCAGCTGACCCAACACATAGTAGCGGTATCACTACACAGAAACAAGGCAGATCCCAGACTGAAATGAAAGCCTGGATAGACCAGCAATACTGTCCAGGGACTGGCAGAGCAGGAAGATCAGTGGAAAGGATTTTTGGAGAACTTCCTTTTCCAGGAGTGGGGAGAGCTGTTGTATACCTATGGAACCTCAGTGCCTGTGATCACTGATGGAGGCTTCTGGAGATCAGCATGTGCGTGATGCCTGGTTCCAGCTTTCAAAAGGCTTTGTTGGGGGCACAGTTTACCCTGTGTGGTTTTTTTGTTTGTCAGAGTGGATTTGGGGAGCGAAGAGAGCTGAACAGCACAGAGAATAGCAGTTCTTGGTAGGGAAGGATGGGGTGGGATTTCTACTCAGAAATATAAAGATGGCCCCTACAGACAGGGGCAGATGTTCACCATCACTGGATATTCTGACTTCATGAAGGGTTTTCTCTGCAGAGTGCTCAGGGACAGAGACCTCGTACAGACCTGTACCAGCTCTCTAAAGAAAGCTTTGGAGTAGAGAGTGGAGCCTGTACATGAGCTCCATGGGGTGTTTTTGGGGGGAGGGAAGCATGGGGAAAAGGAGTGTGTGCTCTGAAAGGACTGGAACATGCAGCCACGTGGCTGGAAGGTTAATAGGTCTAAGGGGAAGCTCAGTGCCTGATTAGGGTTGTGCTGTGTTGGGGTTAAAAGTGTGCATCTGTTTCCCTGTGTTTGTACTCAGATTCAGCCTATGTGGGATCCCAGATCCTTCCTCCACTCACCTTTGCCTCAGAGGACAGGGGGAGCAGTGCTTAGAGCAGCTTTGGAGGCCCATCTCCGGATACATCTGCAAATGACCAACCCTGAGAACCACCACGGCTAGTGGGGCTGAGGGGTCCCAAAGCTGAGACCTGTCCCTCCCATGGCCAGGCCTGAACTAATGGACAGGCAGGGCTTAAAAGGAGCACAGGGCTGGTAATCACTGCGGGGCGAGTAGAGGAAAAGTTAGTTGGATTGTGGAGATGGCCACCAGCCCTTCAAACTCCAGTCTCAGCATCTATGGCAAACTCCTGTGGTCATCCTCAGCGCAGCCCCTCGTGACAGTGGGATTTCCAACCTCACTCCGCTCCTTGTTTCACCTCTGCCCACCCGTGGTCCTGCTCCAGAAGACAGCCATACCGGGACCGTGGGCAGCCACCCCTGCTCTGCTCTGCGGGATGCACACAGGAGGCGGTAAATCCTCACGGTCTCCGAGAACTCACCTGCCTGGCACCCCGGGTGCATTCCTGAGTGTGTGCCTGCCCTACTTGGACGAATATCACCCCTAGTTATTCATCATCCCCAGAGCCTGGGAAGAAGGCAGGAGGGAGAAGATGCTTGGACATCCTGGATTATCCCCAGACAACTATACCAAGCTCAGAGGTGGAAGACCTGATTCTTTTTATTTGTTAAAGAGAAGGGAGTACACACTGGAGAAGCAGACGATGCATCAGAGCCCTGACCACTGTGCTCAGAAGAGGGATGGCAGAGGCAGCCTGGAGCTTCAGAGTGTGGGTTTTGCCTTTCTTAGAGAGGAACATCCATCAGCCAGTCCTGTGCCTCCTAGAAAACAGCCAGGAGAAGTGAGCTGAGTATGAAGAGGTGAAGAGAACAGTGGAGCAGGCCAAGCAGGACTCTCCGCCACAATCAGTGCTTTGTCTTCCAGTTCTCCCCAGCTCTGTAGGCTTGGGCCATCTCCAGGAGTGGATGGGAGATTTCTATCCGATCCCTAGAACTGAATAGGTACTAGTGCAGTGGGAAATCCTGTGCCAGGCTGTCCAGTGACCTACCATATTTTGTGGGGTGAGACATCAACCCAACCTCTGGCCATTTCTGGCTGTTAACACTCCTCAGGTCCCTTTGGGAAAAGTCCTTGTGCTGGCTCTCACCACTGGATGAACTCTACAGCCATTTCTCCACTGAATAGAGCCCTGTGGCTTTGGTTCAGGTGTCCTTGCTCACTGCTGGGCAGCACTGCACCTTGAGGTCACTGTGCCACCACTGGGGCCCTGTGCTCCCTGCTGTAGAAGCTCCTGGGAGCATTCTGCTCAAAAGGGAACAGTCTACCCGGGTGTAAGCTCCAGCCTGGCTCAAACGACATGGCCCCCAGAGTGATTCAAGGAGTTCATGGTGGCCCTTGCTTGGGCATCAGGGGGAGCAAATTTCTGCTGAGGACTTTGCAAGTACTACAGCAACTCACCTATGGTTCTTCAATGCCACATTCCTCTGTGAAAATAAAGAGAAAGGCTGAGTTCATGGCCTTGGTAGGCTAGTACCATTTAGCACAAAGGATAGCAAGTAGACAACCCAGGAATGGGGCTGAGCAGGGCAAAAGTCATGACATGCCCAAGCCAGAGCACATCTCATTACCAGGGCCTTCTCCTGGCAGTTCAAACCACAAAGTGGTGGTAAGTATGGACCAAGCCAGCTGCTGCCAGCATGTGCTGGCTGCACATATCGATCAAGTCAGATCGGCTGGTGCAAATCTGGTTCTGGGCTGTACTCACCTTGGCTGGGCAGCATCTTGATCATTTCATCGGTGAAGCCCAGTTCATTGGCAAGCTTCCTGAACAGCTCTGTGATTTCTTGGCTCACCTCCTGGGTTCTGCCTAAAGTCAAAGACCTGAATTAGCACCAGGCTTTGGCCTGTCCCTTGAATTGTCTGGGCATGTGATGAACTCACATGGGTTAGGACAGGAGATACAGATGGGCTCGACAGTTCCTGGGAGAAGGTGGAAGGGAGCATTGGAGATCCCAGGAGTGTGACTGTGGCTGGGCATGTGAGACACCTCTCCCAAGGACTGAGATGGAGAGGTCCTGGCACCAATACACCTACAACCAGCATGGTGACTCCTATCTTTAGTTCCCATCTCCACTGCTTCTGATTCCCCTCCTTGTTCCTGCAGCAAGACCTCATCTTTTAGCCCTGTTTTACCAAGCAACTTACCCAAGTCACTCCTGTCACAGAGCAGGGATTTGGGACCCGTTCCCCCCCCTCCTCCACCATCCCCAAATCACTGACCTTTCCTCCTGCCACACATGGGATTTGCAGTGGCAACAGCCCCTCTCCTGTACACCCACCCAGCAGGGCAACAAGGCCAGACACAAAGAGTGGGATGGAGGGCAGGTCTGTCTTGTGGGTACTGAGCACTCTCTGGACGACTCTCTCCTCGTGACATTGCAGAGCATCACACTGCCTGTGAGCCCTTGGCCTCTGAAAGCTAAAGCTGTTGGACAGATCACCACTGGCTACGTACTGTAGAGCCTCAGCATATGCAAGGTCTTCCCATCCTTCACTCTGGATACAAATATCATTGCATAGCTCTTGTAGTCGGTTTTCATCACCTGCGCTGTTTTATCACCTTTTTCTGTAAAAGAACATGGAAGAAAGCAAAAAATTCATTCCATCCCCCCAAGAGCTCCCACTATGCAAAAGAACTCTTAGAATGTGAATCTTCATGCTGAAAGCCAAGGGCCACATCCACCCAGCTCATATTTCTCCACTCCTGGTTTTTGACCTTGGCAAGGCTCCTCTGAAGCCCTAGAGGAGCCTACAGATCATAGCAGAGCTGTGACTCAAACAGGGACTGTGAACACAATGAGGGTCAGGAGAAGGTCACTGCAGACAGTGGAGTAACCTGGCCAATGTTAGTCTAACACTTGAGCTGTGAATGATGGCAGCCTTCTGAAACCACTCTTGCTTCATCACTTGGGACCATCTGTCCACATCCCTTTTGCAAAATGAACCTGCTTTGCCCCAGAGACTAAGCTCAGTCTGAACACAGCCATCTTAATCCAGAGCAGCTTCTGATATGGAGCTAGTGCAAGGCAGCCCTACTGGAGGGATTCCCACTCTGGCAGTGCAGCCGGAAACCAACCACAGAGGGATTTCCCCACCCCAGGACCTCAGGAGAGGCAGACAGGTATTCCTGAGGGCCGGGTCCCAAGGAAGAACCAGCTGCTTCAGAAAGGGTGATAGTAAGTGCCTCCACCCATGCCCAAGTGGCTGTGCTCCCCCACACTCACCAGAGCGGTAGAATTCACCCTGGACACCTGTTTTCTTAAAGATCAGCTCTGATTTCTTACATCCCTCTGAGCTGCAAAACAAAGAAGGACACGCTTGTCATTCAGCCCCAAAGGTATGCTTGGAGCAAGTTTAGCTCAGCAAGGACATGTGCAGGCAATGGCAGAGCATCACCATGCACCAGCTGGGGTGAAGTCATCCACCTTGCTTTCCCATAAGGATGCTGGATCTGAGGTTTCCACCCCAAACATGGGATTCGCAGCTAGGGGATGGGATGGTGTGGGTAGGTAGGAGGATAGATGCCATCTTTGGAGTAATAGGTGGTTTGGCTGCCAGAACAGAGCACTCGCATGCAAAGATCATCCTGCATGGTCACATGGATATTCCCTTGTTCATACTGATCTGATGGGATGGGGCCAGTCCTGCCTGGAAATCTCTGATGCTCACTTATCAATGTGCTGCATCTGTCCTGGGGAGGCACAGGGAGCAGCGAGCTGTCTCAGCCTGCATGATAGGACCGCTTCTGTAGGGGTGCTGGCATGAGCCTGCCTGCCCTTCTGTGTCCTGCCATGGGCTCTGGTGGGTTCTGATGGCAGGGACCTCTCTGCTCCTGGACAGACTGTGAGCAGGGCTGGGAATGGGGGTCTCCATGACACTGTTCTCCCAAGCCCCCAGCTGCAAACCCATGCCTGCTACACATCTGGGGGCTCTGTCTCACTCCCCATCCAGCTCTTTGGTGGATGCTGGGTGGAGGGACCCAGGTGGAGTCTCACTGGTGAAAGTCTGGGCAGGGGATCGTTCAGTGAAGCCCATGGAGAAAAGTGCTTGGCACTTACGTGGGAATAGCAAAGGAGACTTTCAGGGTGCCATTCTTCAGCAGCGAGATGTTGGCCATTGCCATCTTCAGCTCATCCTTCTTACGGAGGTAGCCTTCAGAGTCTGAAGCCAGAGCAACAATGTGCCATTTCCCTGCAATCTGGTGGCAAAGACAGACTGTGAGTCGGGAGGACAAGGCAAGGCTTGCCTCTCTGGAGGAGCTCAGTGGTTGGGACACCTCTCTGCAGACATGCACAGGCTTCCACAGCTTTCAGGCTGTGGGACATCTACGCCTTGTCTAGGAGCCTAATTACCCTGTTGGGGCACTGGAGCTGGGCAACTGCACTTACCTGGGCATCTAGTCGCACTGGAGCTGGGCAACTGCACTTACCTGGGCATCTAGTCGCACTGAGATGGCAGAAGCAGACAAGATCTCCTGAGGTGGCTGTAGTGTCCCCAGTTGTCCCCAGTAACAAAACACCTATTCATTTCCCACCCTGGTGACTGGAGGTCACACTCCCACCTTTCCTTCCCCAGGACAGCATGAGTCACCTTGCTCTTGTCTATCTCCGCAGGCCCCTGGTCCTCAGCCTCCACGTGCAGCAAGCAGAGCTGGGCCAGCCCCAGGCTCAGTATGATGGTCCTCATCTCGCCACAGCCTCCTCCAGCTTCACCCAGTGGGGTGGAGAGCAGTCCCAGGGCTGCTGGCTTTATAGAGCTGTGTTTTCCCCTCCCACCCACCTCGTCACTGCTGAGTGTGGAACTGCTTCAATGATGATGTTTTTGTTGGCTTGGGTGAGGCGGTGGTTTTGAAGGGCTGAAGTCATCCCTATTTACCCTGGGTAAACATTGCCTCATCTCTTGGAAGAAGGAAATTGTCTCCAAGCCCCAAGGAGGGGTCTGAGCAAGAGGTTTAGAGAATCTCTGCTGCACCAGAGCTAAAAGGAAGTTTTTCATCTTTTTAATTCCTTGTGAAAGGACAAAGGAACCTTTTATTCCTCCCGCTGGCTGCTGGAGAACTGCTGGGTGGAACCAGGAGGTCCTCCTCAGACTGAGCGCACACAGGAGCTGTGGCACTTCAGGGCACTTAGCACCAAGGAGCACAGGGTGACATCCCTCTGGCTGGTCTGGCATCTCCTCCAGGGGTACCTCCACACCCAAATCCTGGTGCCAGCACTTTGGTGGCATGACCTGACCTTGTTGTGCCCATGTGGGCACACCTACCAGCTCAGGGGCACTCAGGGTCCTCAAAGGGGAGCAGACCCTGAGTAGCACAGGCAGAGGAAGGGCTTTGTGTCACTGTGGGAGTGTCACCTTCATCCCAGGGTGTGTTGCCCCCTTTATGCCCAGAACGTGGCTCAGATGGACTCCTGGGGCCACAGCCCTGGAAGAGTCCATGATGCTTCCTTGCAGCTCCTGGCCAGGCACCAAGGGAGGTCCACTCCTTGGCCACCATTTCTGGGGGTTGAGGATAGCGGGACACCCAGGGGATTGCCTACCCTCTGCATGGGTGGTAGGCGACTGTCATCTCCCAGCAGGGGAGCAGAGGGGATGGAGGAAGGGCCCTGGGTGCCCTTGGGGCTCATTGCAGCATGGCTCTACCTTGGCCGGCAGGTCGATGGGGGTGCCACAGGGGCAGGAGGCAGGCCTGGGGGTCCCCCTCTCTCTGTGTACTTTCCCTGGGCAGCCATGGTGTGGCAGCAGTTCTCCCCCAGCCAGATAGGCCCAAGGCCGGCTGGAGCAGGGGCTGAGCAGGGACCTGGATGTCCTGGGGAAGAGCTGCCCACCAGGAGGCAGGGCCAGGGCAGGCAGGGCTGGGCAGGCTGCCTGCTTGACCCTAACCCCAGCTGACCTGCATGAATCCCCATTCATCCCAGTTGCTCATTTGTTCTATGCCCGCATCATCATCAGATGCCCCATTGCAACTTCCCCAGCCTCTGCCCCCACATCATCCCCACCCTGAGCTCTGCAAACAGTGCAGGGAAAGAGTCCCCAAAAAGTCCCTTTGGTGCTGAGCAAAAAGGTCATGTCCAGGAAGACCTTGGCAGTCTCTCCTATAGCCCCCAACAAATACATCAAGCTCTGGGGAAGCTTCTGCACCTATTTATTTAAGGAAGGAGAAGTGTGTTCCTGGTGGGAGCAGCAGGTCTGGCAGACCCCAGCCAGGAAGGGAAGGGGCACCATGGAGGAGGGGAGCAGAGCCCAGTTTCCACAAGGTCTGGAGGGCATCCATCTGGCTTCAGCTGCTGGAAGGCGGGACAGCCAGATGAGTGGTTAGAGCCGGCACTAATGGGTGTTAGGGAAAGCTGGGGACCACCCTCAGGCTGTGGTGGGACCAAGCTCCCTAAGGCATCCCAGGACTTTTCCATCCCAGGCTTCCTCCTCCTGCAACCCAAGCCAAAATCAGTGCCCATCCTGGGGCTGAGGTTCTTGGGGGCTGGCAGTTTGTCCTTGTTTAATCAAAAATCCCTGTTCTTGGCTGGGGGGGATCTGGCATTACATGGGACCTCATGGGAAAGGTGCTTGGCCCCCCCATGCTCCCAGACACCACTCTGGGGCTCTTCCCAAGGAGCACAGCCCCTGTGAGGACCTGCAGGCAAGGGCATCATCACCAGCCCAGGACTTGGGCTGCCCTGGCCACTGTACCGTGTCCCCAGGGTATCTCCTGTGAGACACCAGGGCAATTTCACTTCATGTGCATTTTTCAACATTTTGCTGCAAATCTTGATGTTTTCCTCAGAGAAAGGACCTTCCCTGACCGAGGTGTGCGGGAGCAGCACTCCAAGGCAGGCGGGGGGGCTCCCCAGGAGGCCATGAGTCCCTGCTCATCCCAGACCGTGCTGGGATGGAGACCCAGCTTCTCCTGGTCACACTCACCTGGCAGCCTGGGTGCACTCATCTGTTAAAAAGGAAAAAAGAGGTCTAAACAAGCTGCCTTCTCTCTGCCATGGATGGTGTCCTGAGCCCCTCCCAGCCCTGTGCCCACCCCGCTGCTACAGCGTGGCAGACAGTCCCGGAGACGTGTGCTGATGCTGTGCCCCTGCAGAGCTCGGCCTCTTGGAGAGCATCCCCGCACAGAGGGGGTGTGTGTCCCATCTCCCCGCTTGCCGTGCTGGCACTCACCCGACTTTGGCATGACCACCAGCATGTCCTCAGTAAGGCCCATGGTGGGGTAGAGCTCCTTGAACTTCTTCAGGAGCTGGGGGCTCACGTCCTGCCCCCTTGCTGTAGACAGAAACCCAAAGGAAAGGCAAAACTGGTGAGTGGGATGGTCTGGTGGCAAGTTGGACACACAGGGCCTGGCCCCCATGAGAGCAGGGATGGGATCCCAGGGAAGAAAAAAAACATTGCTAAAGTGATGGAGAAACACAGCCATATGATGGACATTGGATGTTGCCCAAAGCATTCCATGGCTGCCTTGGGCTGACAGCAGAAGGACACAAACCCCTCTGCATGGACAACCCACATGCTTGGTTGGGGCCGCCCAGCTGCCTGCCGTGAGAGCTGCTAGCAGGGCTTACAAGACAGGCGAGATGAGCAAACACTGGCTGGAGCTCACAACAGCCTGGGACCCATGGGCGAGAGGTAGCCGCCGGGACCCGTGGGTGGGAGTGAGTTGCTTCGTGCTTCAAGCTCAGCAGCTCAAGACAACTGGTATATTTTGGAGGTCTGCAGCCAGGCTGAAACACTGCAGGAGGGGATTTGATTCAAAGCAGAACAATACAGGCATATTTTTGGTGCAAAGTTTCATTCACGCCAAAATGAATTTCCTGCATGTGCCTTGGTGCCAGCAGGTTTGGTGCTGATGTGGCGGCAGTGGATGGCACTGGGGAGCCCTGCCTCTGCCACCCACCAGTAGCCATGTTTCACCTTGGCCCTGGACCCTGAGGGCACCCATCCCCACCCCCAAACTCACTGTAGAGCTGCAGTGTGATGCGGGTCTCCTTGTCCCTCTCCTTGACAGCGTACATGATAGCGTAGTGATCATAGTCCGTCTCCATCACTCTCAGGTCCTGCTTTCCTTCTGCTGCTAAGAAGACCCCAGATGATGCCCAGACAGGTAATATGGCACAACCCCATGCACTCCCTTGGCTCCCAGAAACTGTGCTAGCTGCACGAAAGCCGGACAGTACTCACAGCTTGAGGCCCAGGCCCTAAATTGGCCCTTTCACTGTGCAAAAAGGGGAATGCCATCTCTGAGCCAGCAGCTCGCTGAGTGTGTGTTGGCTCGCCCAGGTGACCACTTGCAGTACAACCTCTTGCCAAGAGATGGAGGCAGAGAGGCCAAACCCAGCTCCTGCTTGCTCCCTGTGAGCATGCAGAGGACTTGGGCTACTTGTCCTTGGTTTTGGGGGTGCCACAGAGGCAGCCAGACAGAGTCCAAGAGAAGTGTCCATAACACCAGCCCCCCTGCCCACACGTACCTGTGTTGGTGTAGTGCCCTGCCTGCGCATTTTTCTGGAAGAGCATCTCAACCTTTTTGCATTCATCTGCCCTGGAAAGGAAAAATTGAAACAGCAGATGCAGCTCAAAGCCGTGCTGAGGGTAGTGGGGCAACCGCTGGAGGGGTGAGCTTGGCCTGGCTGTGGGGACACATCAGTGTGGAGGCAGGATTGGGCACCACAGCGCACCGCGCCGTCTAGCATTTGTAGGGAAGATGGTCCCCTTCCAACCACCTTTGCCAGGAGAAGAGCACCCTGCCCCAGGAGGACGCTGCAAGAACCACGGCAGAGCAGGAGGGCCGTGCTGCCCACTGCACCCAGGCAGCAGTGTCAGGCACTTACACGGGGAAAACAGCCTTCATAATCAGGTTGCCCTCCGCTGTGAAGCTAAAGTCGGTGATGGACGACTTCATCCTATCCTTCATGCTCAGGAACACAGGGCAGTTGGAAACAGCAGCCATGATGTGCCATGTCCCTGCAAACTGTGATGAGCCATCACCAGTGGAGCTCAAGAAAGCCATGGGGATGTGCTGCCTGTTGTGGGGACCTGCCACCCACCACAGGGACCTGCCACCCACCACGGGTGATCTGCTACTCACCATGCGTGATCTGCTACCCACCATGGGGTCCTGCCACTCCCCTGGGGGAATCTGCCAGCCACTGTGGGGACCTGCCACCCCCCTGGGGGACCTGCCACCCATCATGAGAACCTGCCCACCTCCGGGGGATCTGCCATCCACTGTGGTGACCTGCCACCCTTTGAGAGGACCTGCTCCTCTGAGAGCTGCTCCATCACAGCTTTGTCCTGCCCCATGCCAAGAGGGTGGGCACAGCACCCAGCCCATGTTCCCTGGGGAAATGCAGCACCCTCTAGGGCATTGCAGCCCCAGGAGTGTAGGTATCCCTGTGGCACAGGCAGTGCTGGGTCTGGCCATGGCAGAAGAGAGAGAGATGGGCCAGTGTTGGCCAAGACTAACCCATTTTCCACTACTTCATGGCAGATAAACTGGCACAGCTTCAGACCCTGGACCAGGGGACCTGCAGGTCTGCACCTGCATGCACCCCTGCCCAAGGACACAGCAGGGGATGGGACCCCTGCCCCAGCCAGCCTCACTAGCCATGGCAGGAGTCCCTGGGCTGGCATCTTTTGCAGTTACCTTCTCAGGGTTGAAGCCCGGCTGCACAGGGACCTCAGCCTGCACCCGCAGCAGGCACAGCAGGGCCAATGCCAGGCTTGACAGCGCAGCTTTCATCCTCGCTCAGGCAGCTGAATGTGGGCTGGATGGACCTGCCTCTTCCCATATCCACCTTTATACCCCTCTGCCAGCAGCACCCCCCACCCCCCCCCGCCAGCCCCTGCTTTATGCAACAGGTTACACAAGAGCAGGGATAATTTGTGCGAGTGTTAGGTGACAGCGTTGGCCCCTTCCAGGTCTAATTGCGCAGCCCTGGATGAATGCAGCCTTGTCTGAGCCCCAGCAAGGAGCAGGTCTGGGACCAGGCAGTGCCCTGTATCCAGTGGGGTGTCCAAGGAGTGGGGTAACATGGGCTCAGAGGGTGCCATGTGGGGGGTGTCCCCCCCACTCCCCTCCCAGCTGGGGTTCCTCTGACCCCGGGGGTCTGGCTGTGCAGGGATGGATCCTGCCTCAAGGCAGAGTTTGGTTAGGCCAGTGCTTCAGCCCAGGGTCTGGCCACTGCCCACGAGGATAGGATAGCCTCCCGGCAGCGGGTGCAGGCCCTGCTCCCAGAAAGCACCTCGTAGGGTCCGAGATTGTGGCACGGAGGCTGTGTGGGTGGCCAGGGCTGAGTGACATCAGCCCTTTAGAGCAGTCACTCTGGGTCATGTCCATCCTCCCCACCAGCTCTCAGAGACTCCCTGCCACCACCCAGCTCCTGCCCCACACACACCACAGCGAGCCCACTGTCCGCAGGGGAAACTGAGGCAGGGATGCTGTGATTGCCAAGGGTGACCGAGGGAGCCTGCGGCAGAAGGCAGGTGATGCTCCCATCCCCAGCATGTCCTGACCCTCGGGAAGCCCCTCCTTGCACGAGAGCAGGTTTCATGGCTCTGCCAGGCAGCGAGGCTACAGGGGTCCCATCCTGCCAGCTCTCTCTAGCTGCTGGTCGGGTGCTTGGATCAGTCCTGCCCTCTGGAGCCAGCCTGAGCCCCGCGTCGGCACCGGCTGTGCTTGCTCCTGGCCACGCAGGGGCTGGCCGGAGGGAAACAGGACAACCTGTGGTGGGGAGACGCAGATGTCCCCCCTGCACCTCACTTGGGAAGTAAGGGGGGACCCTGGGAGGCCCCATCAGGGCTCCCCCTCCTGTCCACCCCCCTTGACGAGCCAGCAGACAAGGGCAGGGGGCTGGTGTTTTATATGGGGCTTCGGCAGGGAGGGGGTACAGACGTAGGGTGCAAAGGTAGAAAGTGAAGGGTGACGCCATGGCATGGGAGTGCTGGGGATGGGGGGGAGGTGGCTGCTCCGCTCGTGGCACTCTCTGGGCTCCGGCCCGGCAGCAGCTCGCGGGGTCCGCCTGGAAGAGAGGGGAGGCAAACACAGCTGAGCTGGGGGAAGAGAAGGGGGAGGAGGGGGTGACACTGGCCCCCCAAACCTTGTGCCAAGCAGGTGGGCACCAGCCATCCCACGGCCCAGAGTGACGTGGTCCTGTGGGGCTGGCTCTCCTGTTTGGTGGGGAGGGGATAAAGTGGCTCCAGGTACTACAGGACGTGGAGGACAGCATCGGGGAGCTCTCCCCACCAAGGGGAAGAGAGATCCCCAGGGAGAGGAGCTGGGGTGAGGCTGAGCAGCCTGACAGGGCCAGGGCAGGGTGCTGGGGGGCTCTGCAGCGTGGAGCATCTCTGAGCACCTCCCTTGTAAGCCCCCACACAGGGCTGGTCTGAGCCACAGCCACAGCAGGACTCACCTAGGCAGCATCGGCCATGCATTTATCTGTGGAAAGGACAAAACCAGAGATGAGCTCATCCACAGGCTCAGTGAGACCACTGCCCTCCAAACCCTCCTCATAGGACCTCTGCAAGGGGCTCTTCCTACCCATGCATCCTTCTGAGGCCAGGACCACAGAGGCATGTCTGTTCCAGGCATGAGCCAGACATCCATCCTGTTCCATCCTGTCCCGTCCCATCCCATCCCATCCCGTCCCATCCCATCCCATCCCATCCCATCCCATCCCATCCCATCCCATCCCATCCCTTCTGGCCTTGGTGCAGGAGGACCCATGTGGATGGGGGGTGCCAGGCTCAGTAGCCCAGCTCCCCGCCACCCCATCTGTCTTCTCCAGCCTCTCCTCCCAGCTGCTCTTACCTGTTTTGGGCAGGATGAGGATATCTTCATCTGCCAGGCCCTGTTCCCTGGAGAACTGAGTGAACCTCTCCAGCCGCTCTGGACTGAGCTCCTTAGTCCTGCCTGTAGCCGGGGAAGCAGGACCATGTGAGGGTGAGTGCAAGCCCCGCTACCCATCACCCAGCAGGCAGCACTGGGTTATACGGCCCAAAGACAGGGTAAACCCAGCAAGAGCTTGGCAAGAGCAATTCCCTTCAGGAAGTGGTCCAGACCCAGCTATGCCACATGTCACTCAAGGTGACACAGGTTTCACTGGTCACTCTGGATGCTGGGCAGGACCTCACATCCTGGCTGCACCCACAGGCTTGAGCATCCCAGCCATTGGCCCTGGGAGATCCTGCCACCCTTCTCCCATGGGAAAGATCTCCCAGCCAGGGGAATCCCAGGAGAGCCTGCTCATCGGGGTGCAGAGTGGTGGGTGGCATGCGGGGGTCCCAGCGTTGGCACAGACGTACTATAGAGCAGCACCATGGTGGAGGTGCCGGCGTTCTTGGAGATCTGGGTGGCCACCAAGGCGTACTCGTCGTAGTTGGTCTCCACGATGCGGATGTCATGCGTGCTGCCCCAGCCTGCAGTGGACAGAGAGGGCACATCTCAGCCCAGCACACCAAGCACTGCTGCACTTGGCTATGCACAGGCAAGGACAGGGAGCAGGCGGGTAGCACCAGGCACAGCTAACACCAGGGCCCGGCCAGGAGCTGGGGACAGCAGTGCCCATGCCCGGGGCCCAGGGACGTGCCACTGAGGTGTATGCAGGGGCTGTGTCCTGGCACCATCCTGCCTGCAAAAGGATGCGCTGGGACCCTGGCCTGTGGGGCCAGACACTCACGTGGGCTGGTGTAGCTGAACCGTCCTGGCTGCTCTGTCTTGATGTAAAGGCTGTTCCTCGTCTCGCACCGATCAGCCCTGGGAAGTGAAGCACAAGTCTGTTGAGGAGCTGGGCAGGAGCTGCCTGCATGGCCATGGGGGAAACACCAGCACCGCCTGCCCTCCCCAGCACCCAACACATGGCTGTCAGACCTGCTAGTTCCAGGGGAAGACAGAGGACCTGGTTCCTGGCAGGATCAGGCTCCCTGCCACCCCGAGGCACCTACCATCCAGTGGGCAGGCCCTTGTAGGGTCAGGGAGGTGCAGGGACTGGGGTGACCCTTGGGCATAGCAGGCTGGGGCTGCCCCCCATCTCCCCTGATGCCACCAGTTCACCCATCATGTTGCCTGTCCGCACTTGGGGTAGGTGGAAGTGACTTCCAGGTTGCCGTCTGCAGTGGCTGAGACGACTGTGGTGCACATCTTCATCAGGTGTTTCTTGTCCTTGAACCAGTTGGAGTTGGAGGCCAGGCCGATGCTGTACCATTTCCCTGTGAACTGCACGCAACCTCGTCTCAACCGCAGGCTGGGAGCTGTGCTCTGTCCTGCCTGCCCCGACACCCGATCCCCCACAAGTGGCAGCAACAGGGACAAGTCTCACCCCTCAGCTGACCAGGAGCACTGGCTCAGGCCACTTCTCCGTCCCATATCGGTCTATGCCTTGTGGCAGGACTGTATTGTGGCATCCTCATCACCCAAAGGGCTTCTACCTTTGGAAGGTCCTGCTCATCTCCTGGTCTCCACAAAACCCAGTCCCCCAGTTAACATCATGCCTTTCATTGCTCAGCACTAAGGGCATTTTCTTCCCGTTTCCCCCACGCCCAGGCAGGAGGACAGGAACGTCCAGCTCAGAAATGCTGCCAGCATCTGGTCAGGGACACAAAGAGTGGCTCGGTTGCTGCTGTGGCGAGTGGCATCGCTTGTGGAGGTGAGCCTGCTCTGTGCCCTACAGGGCTCAGGCCACGGGGCTGGGACCCCCGGCTTGCTGCCTGCCTGGAGCTGCCTTCCTCTGCCAGGAGCAGCCTGTGGCCTGCCCGTCATGGAGGGAGGAGGGTCACTAACACCCCAGGCACGCCAGCATCCAGCTGGGGGGGCTGGGGAGGGTAGAAGGATGCATGGGACACACCCCCCCCCAGCAGAGCAGCCCTTGGTTTTTTGAGACCTCTGTCCAGGGGTGGCTTGGGGGCTGTGTTCAGGGGGTGGAGGTCTGTGGCCCCTCTCCACGCAGTTTCTCAAACCAAGCTTGCTTTTCTCAGTGCCTCCCTCCCCCGTGCATCTATAGAAATGGCACCAAACCGAGGTCCACCAAACCAAACCCCCAGGACCCTGGAGCAGCCGAGGGATGGGGAGCTAACGGTGCATCGGATGCCCTACTCCTTCCAGAGCCTGGGACAGCCTGGTCCTGCTTCCATCCATAACACCCTCCCCGCACA
This sequence comes from Dromaius novaehollandiae, assembly GCF_036370855.1. NCBI lineage: Eukaryota > Metazoa > Chordata > Aves > Casuariiformes > Dromaiidae > Dromaius > Dromaius novaehollandiae. The sequence continues at coordinate 1,658,138 of NC_088117.1, forward strand.
TCTGCCGGGAGATGATCCCCACCGCACGTCCCACACCAGCCCCCATGCCAGCCCGGCTGCTGTCACCTTATCCTCCTGGAAGTCAGCTTGCACGGGAATGTCCTCCTGCGCATGCAGTGCCCCGAGCAGGGCCAGCCCCAAGATGCTGAGCAGCGTGGCCTGCATGTCTCCCAGCGCTCCGGTTTCCCTGTGCTGAGCCGAGCCGAGTTCAGGCGATGTGCCGGAGTTTCGGGCGAGCTCCCTATTTATGGGCAGGCCGTGTGATGGCCCCGGGGGGCGAGCGCTGCAGGCAGGCCGGCCCCGTCTCCCCCCCACGCTGTTATGCAAGTGAGAGCAGGGGTGAGTGCCGAATCCTAAGTGCAGCCTGGGAAGCGGCAAATTTTTCCCTCCTGTTGATTTTAGATGTTTGCCTCCGGGTGCCAAACCTCCCCGCAGCAAAAACACAACTTGGAGCCAGTTTAGCAGCTGTCCCTGCCCCCCGGCGCAGCAGAGAGCTTGGGATCGGCGCAGGGAGAGCCAAGGCTGGCCACCAGCACAGGAAGGGGGCCAGGGCCACCTGGCGTGGCCAGGACCAAGGGCCAGGGTTTGCCGACTGCCTCGATCCTTGCAAAACAGCCTCACTTCGCTTCAGAGAGGGGCCAAAGCAATGTAGACGGGATACTGGATGCCTGCCATGTCCTTATCCAACATATGAGACCCATGGCCACCTTTGGATACTCCCATGAGACCCTCACCTTCAACCTCAGCCAAGTCCCTGCATTGCCCAAAGAGCACCTTGGCCAGCCCTGCTGCCTGCCCCAGGCCCCACGGGCCTCCAGATGTTTCATGAGGAAGAGAAAATCTCAACCGGTTCCACAGCTATCATGGCCCCCCTTCCCCATGGGACCCCACAATTCCAGGGGCACAGTGTGGCTTCACAGCCCTGATCCCCGTTGCGTCCTTCTGGCAGGGGGTACCAGCACGGCATGGGCACTTCCCGGCACTCGGGTGCGTGGTCCCACAACGCTCCCAGAACCAGGCTGCACAGCGCAGGTCCGAGCCAATGACCTCCCAGTGCCAGCCCCAGATGTGGCTGCGGGGCTGGGCTCACCCGGTCCCCAAAGGTGCACCCAGGGCAGCGTGTCTGAGACGTCCGCCGGCACCGCGTCCCTGCGCCCGGGCTGCGGGTGAGCGCGGGGTGTCAGTGGCAGAGGCGGGCAGCCAGGCTGGCCCAGCTCAGACATCCCCGCTGGGAAGTGCCGGGCACAGCGTGAGCCTGGCCGTGCCTCTTGCCGGGACCGGGGCTCTGGCCGGCCGCCCGCACACCGCCAGCCGGGCCGTCAGCCGCTCTGCCGGCAGCGCGGTCTTGCCAAGACCCTTTACATAAGGAGGCTGTTTTCACAACAGCTGTTTTTTTCCTCTCGGCAGCCCACCCGGCCCCGCCGCTGGAGCACATTCCCTTCCCCACATCCAGCTGGGAGCCACTCCTTCCCCGGCACAAAATGCGCCGGGGGCTGAGCGGGCTCCGCGGCTTTATTAAAACAAAACAAAAGCTGAGCCGGGCAGGACTGAGCATCACGAGAGCCCGGCCAGGGCCCCTGCGTGAGCCCGGGCTGGGGCTCGCTCAGCACCAGCTGGTGCACAGGCCCCATGGGGCGGGCGCCAGCCCTTGGGTGCTGGGTGCAAGCTGCCGGGTTGGCACCCCACTGGCTGCTGTGGCTGCTGGGAAAAGTTGTCTCTCTGGTGGGCAACGGAGGTCTGGAGGATCCCTGTGTGTCCCCACAGTCCTGCGTTGAGGCAGGGCCCCAAAGCCATCCCTCTCCCCCGGCATGCCCTGCTCCCTGCCCTGGGTGGCAGCGAGGGTGCCTAGGAGGGTGCCTCGGGGGGCCCGAGGGTGCTCCACTCTCGGCGGTGGCAAAACCAGGCACTGGCCTGTGGCAAGCGCAGGAACATGGGGACAACAGTGGTGCGGGACAGGTTGAGCCCATTGCTGGAGCACAGCGGGGCAGAGGACGGAGGGCAGGGTCCAGACAGAGTTACAGAGGCTCCAGAGAGCCAGGGAGGGCTTCCCACTTGGTGTCCCATCTCCAGAAGACCCTGGCCATGTCCACCCCACCACGCTGATCGCCACCGCGACGCGGCCACCTCTGCGGAGCAGCACCACTGCTGGGTGCAGGGCCCAAAGCAGCCTACAGCGGGGGGACCGGAGTCCATAACACGACGCTGCAAAGCAGCAGGCTCGGCCGGGAAGCCGTGCCGTAGCCAGAGCAGCCAGACAGCCGGGGGGATTTGCGAGCCCAGCTGGACACGAGTGCCTCGCACGTGGGCAGCTGGGACAATGGCCGGTTTCATCGGGGGGCTGGCAGCGGAGGAGTCACGTGGCGGCTCCTTACATAACTCCCCTGATAAACAACATGTGCTAACAGTTTCCGCTAAGATTGCAAAACGCCCACGCTGGAGGCGGAGGGTTATTTCCCTCCACAGGGGCTGCAGGGTGGCCGGGGCGCCCAACCGGCCTCTTGCAGAGGGGCCTGTGGGGAAACAGCTTTTCAGCCTGCTGCTGGCTCAGCACGAGCGGCCGGGGGCTGCTCCCTGCCCTCTTGAACCTCCTGACCCGCACCAGGACATTGGTACCACTCACCCAAAACACCCCAGCCCCAGAGCACGGGGTGAACACGCAGCGTGGCAGCCCTCCACCAGGCTGACCGTGTGTCGGCTTGGTTGGGAGAGGGGTCTTGCGAGGGGCTCCAGCCCCATGCTTAACAGGAGCCAGCCCCTATATCCTGGTTGCATCCCTGGCTCCAAACCTCCTGTGGCTCCTGCAGAGACCTGGATGCTCCCTACATACAAGGGACTTCCTCTGCTTTGCTCTTTAGCTGCGCTCTGCCTGGTGCAGGCAGGGGTTGGGAAGACCTTGCCATATAGTGGTCTGACCCCAAGTGGTAGCAGCCCCTTGGAGAACATGATCCACAAGGCTGGGGTGGGGAAATGGGGTGTTTCACTGTCCCAGAGGCCCTGTGGATGGGAAGTGGGACCACTGCAGGGCCAAGGTTTCCTCCTCAGGGATCCCTAAGATGTGAGGGATCTCCTGGCTTGTCCTGGGAGAAGAGCTGATCCAGAGCACGTCCTCAGCAATCCCCAAGCCTGCGCGGCCCGACAGCACCAAGCGCTGTGCTTTTCTGCAGGTGCAGTGTCAACACTGCACTTTGCTGTCACTGAGCTCTGGGCACTTCCTCACCTACGAGCCAGGATAACTGGAATTATAGGACCTGAGAATAAATTAAGAAACATCACAATTCCTGCCTTGGCATCCTGTGGTTTGGGTCAGGCTCAGGGAGGGGAGGACGGGGCTGTGTGGAGAGGCTGGATGTCCCCTCGGTACCACGGGCAGGAGCTCCTGGCTGCACATAGCCCCAGCGGCACTGGGCACCTATCCAGGCTGGGAACAGCAGGCCAGGGCTTGGTGCCTGAGCTGGGTGCAGAGGTGACGCCAGCAAGCTCGTCCCCAGGTGAAGGTGGGGCTGGCCCTTCTGTGGCAGGAGGCCTGGGGGCAGATCGAGTGGTGACACATGTGAGGTAAGGACCTTTTTCCAAGGTATTTATTGGGATGTCATTGGCTGCTGCAGGAGCTGCAGGGCACCGAGCAGATGGATGACACAAAGCTGCAGGGTGACACGGCAAGGTGTCACCACAGCTGGGGAGCCTCAGGGCTCATGTGGAGCAGGCAGAGGTGTCTGACCAAAACCTGGCCAGCCCTGGCTCTTGCACGGCCCTGTATCTGCAGGTAGTCAGACAGGATCAGGGCTGGCTCTGGGGACCTCCCAGCAATGCCACCTGCATCTACGGCTTTGTTTCTGGAAATAAAAGAGGTGCTGAGAGGCTGGGGGAGATATCAGAGCCTAATGGCAGGGCTGGAGACCCACCTTTGCCTCCCCAAGAACCAATGATAAATGATGGAGCTGTCCCTGGGGACCCCAGTCCTCATCCAAGGGTGTCCCCCTCCCTGGGGACCCCAGCATAGATCAGCCCTCACCCCAGGGTGCCCCTGTCCCCGGGGATCCCAGAACAGACCAGCCCTCACCCCAAGAAGCCCCAATATAGACCCCACTAAGCCCAGTTTGACCCATATGGGGGCCAAATGGGGCTTTGCTTTGCCAGGGAGCGTCCGATGGCTGCCCTGGGGGACGCCTTGCCCCCTCCTAGCCCTGCACAAGGGTGTGGAGGGCCTTCTGGAGCAGTCCTTGCTCCCCGTGTCAGACCAGCACGCCGGCACCCCTTGGGCAGGACCACACAGCCATGGCGAGCTGTGGGGCCAGCCCAGGGTGCCCAGCCTGCAGCCAGGGCGGGGAGAGCCACCATAGCACCCACCACCCTGCAGGCGCAGCCCAGCCCACGCGGGCACCGCCAGCCCCAGAGCTGGGCACCAGGCCCCACGTGGGTCCGTGCAGCCCAGCCTGAGCTTGGTGCACAGTGGGGGTTCAGTATCTCGCTGGGGATCTACAACTCACCGTCGAGGATGTGGAACTCGTCCGCGGCGTCGCAAAACCCTGCAACAGAGAGAGCCTGGGGCGGTCACCCTGCCCGGGCACCTGGGACACCCCTGCTGTGCACCCCAGGGCCACCGCAAGGGCACAGCCCTGCCGTTCGCCAGGAGGGAAGCCATGGCATGGGGACAGGCCCTATATGTGTCCCCGCTGTCAGGCGATATGGGACCACAAGCTTCTCGAACCCCTTGTGGACATGCCTGCCCTCCTCTGCTCATGTTGGAGGTGCCAGCACCACAAATCCCGGTGCCAGACCCTTGGGCACAGCCCTCGCCATGGGCACCTCACGCTCCCAGGGGACCATATACCCCCTACCATATGTGGGGAAGTAGTAGGTCACATCTTCATTCAGGCCCACAGCCCTGACATGCTGCTCGAATCTCTCCACAACGGCATCACTGACCCGGCTGGCCCGTCCTGCATGGGGAGGGAAACACATGCCATCAGTGGCCTTGAGGGACAGACAGGATGTCTGTCCCCACCAGAAAGCCCCCAGCTCTCCCAGCCCCCTGCAGCAGAGGCTCGGGGCCAAAGGGCTTTTCAGCTCAGAAAAGCCGGTTACAAAACCTTGTCACTATCACAGTAGTTTCTGCTGATGCTCAGGGGGAAAAGCTGCAGCTTTCCAGGGTGAAATGACCTCTCATTTGAACGTGACACCGGCTGCGGGGAGGGACAGCGGGCAGCAAGCGGGCAAAGGCTGATACACCACAAACCAGCGAGCAGAAACACCTCGATTCACGCAGCGGGATTTGCCTCCCTGTGACTGAGCTGCCCCCACAGGGACAGGGTTTGCTCTGGGGTGAGTCTTTCCATTCCCCTGCAGCATTTGGGGACAAAACTCTTCATCTGGTGACAAGGCCCTACTGAGCTCTTCCATGGACACCCTTGCATCTGGGTCCTCCGTGGGTCTGGAGGGCTCAGCATCCCCTGAGCCCAGCATTGGCCTATCACTTCCAAACCACCCCGGTCCCGCTCCCTCGAGTCCCCCGGCCAGTCGTGACCCGGCTCACATGCTGGACGTGACCCCACCAGCTTGCATATGCCAGACATGGTGCCACCAGCTCACACATGCTGGCCGGAGAACCGAGGGCAGCAAGATGCCTGATGGGAAGGGGCACAACCCGGGGCTCTGGGTGGCAGGATCAGCCCCTCCCCCCAGCCTTGCTCAGCAGTGCACCCAGTTTGGAGCAGCTTCGCTGTGCCTGGGGCCCACACATCCACCAGCACCCGTGCACCTCAGCTCCCAAGGCAGCCCCTCAGCATCGACCCACCGTAGAGCTTGACGGAGATGCTCCGGCCCCTCTGGTAATAGAGGATGGCGTAACTGCTGTAGTCTGTCTGCCCCACCACCACGTCCACCTTGCTGCTGTAGCCACGGCCTGGGAAAGACAGCCATAGCACAGGGCAATGCCACGTAGCTCCCAGGCATGGCCAGCGTCCCCTCTTGGGCACCTGGCGGGACAGGCACCACCCAGGGGTCTCAGCTTCACCACAGGAGGAGCATACAAGGCGGTGGACACCAGGGTCAGAGTTAGCGCATCCTGCTCCCCTATGGGGGTGCCTTTCCCACCAGCAGGTCCCAGCCCACCACCAGCTGGTGCTGGCCACGATGACATTCAGCACTGAGCACTCTCAGAGCCCAGGACTGGGATACTGGAAGGGCACTGGGAGGACACCAGAGGACACCTGACCTCTTGGCCAGGAGTAGGGCTTGGAGGCTCCAGCTCTGCGGTCCCCATGCCACCTCAGGCCTGCTTGGCCGCCCTCACCCTTTAAGAGGAAACGTCCATGGGCCTTGGCAGGGAGGTAGTGTTGCTTGATCTCCCAGCACATCCCGTCCCTGTATGGGGAGAAAAGCACTTTGTCTGTGCAAGCTGGAGAGGACCTCCCAGGACGCCAGTCACTGCCCCCCTACTCGCCAGGGTGCTCACAGGACGTGTTTTCTCAGGACTTCCTTCTCTCCAAGGGAGAGATGTTGCAAAAGGTCATCTGAGAGCCCTGTGGGAACACAGGGAGAGATCTAGAGCCTCAAAACCCGGCAAGCCTGAGTGCCCACTGATCCCTCCTGCTTCCCTGCAGCAGGTCCAGGCCTGGCCTTGGCTCCTCAAAACGCTCCAACATCTTGTGAAGGCCAGGTCACCCTGTGACCAAGGGGAAGCTCCCATGCATGTGCCGAAGGCCACCTTCCTCCGCTGTATGGCTGCGGGGCTGGCACTTAAGAGTCAGTCCCTGCTGGGCAGCTGTGGAGGGATTGCATGCCGGCTTGGTGCCTCAGTTTCCCCAGGCGGGTGAGAGCTGCACGTGTTGGCTGCCTAACCTCTCAAGACCCAGCCTTGACAGCCCAGGGCTGCTCTGGGCTGGGTGGCCCCTGGGCTAACGCAAAGCCAGCCCTGCCATGACCAGGACTTTTAGCATGAGAGCTCCTGAGGGAGATCCCACCTCTGCTTTGCTCCAGGGGCACAGCTCTTCCTCAGAGCCCACGGCCCTGGTCGGACCTGCCTGCAGCAACCCTGTCCCTCCCTGGAGTCCTCGTGGGCCAGTGTCACTCACAGCTTCCTGAAGGTGCTGATGGCCAGGCTCTGCCCTTCCACAGCCACCACCACCGCTGTCGCCTCCAGATGGTGGCTGTGCTCTGCCAGGTAGCTGCAGCGGGAGGCCACGCCAACCAGGAACCACTTCCCTGCGAACTGCACGGCACGGGGCTGGCACCGCCTGCCAGGCTGCGGCCCCTGGACCGCCACCACCCCCCGCCCCCAGCACCCGCTGCCCCAAGCCCACAGCTGCGTGGCAGCGGGAGCCAGAAACCCCCCGACTGACACAGCGTGGGGGCTGCCTGCAGGACCAGGGTGCTCTCCCTGGCCACGGCCACGCCAAGCCATGCTGGCATAGCCCATGCCCAGCCAAGGGTTGGATCCTGCTCCCCGGGAGAGGGGACGGGAACTGGACCAGGCCAGGGCAAGAAGTGGGTGCTGCCAAGTTCATCAAGACAGCGCCCATTTCATCCCGGTGCCACGGCTGACACAGCCGAGAGGTGCCGCAGGGTCTGGCCAGAGCCCCGCTGGCCCGGCTGGGAGTGCCAGCTTTTATCAGCGAACACAGAAACATATTTCCGTGACGTTTCCCCTCGCTTGGCACCCTTGCCCATGCCCGCGGCCCCTTGGCATGCCCAAAGCCGCTGCTCACTGAGGGCCCTTGTTTGGGAGCAGGCAGGTGGGATGGAGACAGACAGATAAGAGGTGGCGAGGAGCCAAGCAAGCCACGGGCCCCAACCTGGCACGGGGACAGGCCGGAGCGGGACAGCTGCAGGGAGCGGGATGGCCAAGGCGTCCCCCCGAAAGCTGACGCTGCCCGCAAGGCTGAGCATACCCTGAGCGGTCCTGGGCGTACGGGTGGACCTCAGCACCCTGCACCCACGGCCCGCAGGACGCCCTGCTCCCACAGCAGCCCCCCAAGCTCCTGGCTGCAGGCCAGCACCTCGAGCCCCAGCGCTGGGGCTGGAAGCTGTGCCTGGTGCCCTGGCGCAAGCAGCGAGCTCCAAACACGGAATCAAGAGCAATCGGCCTTGCCACAGACTTGGCCACAGCCCCGGGGCTGAGCAGCGCGAGTGCTGCGGGCCGCCATGGGAGCAGGGCGTCCCAGGGGATGGCAGGCAGCCAGGGCCGGCCTGCCCACGGCGAGGATCTGGCCTTTGAAATCTGCCCCGTGCGTCACTTCTCGGGACACCTCGCAAACCCGGGGACAGGCACTTCTCGGAGTTCGAGCTGGGGGGCCGAGCCCCTGCAGACAGGCACCAACCCTGCTGTGGCCCTTGACTGTGTGGTGTGGGGGGCACACTGGGGGGGCCAGGTCTGGGGGGGGGTGACACACTGCAGGGTCGGGCTGGGGGGACATACAGGGGGAGTCAGGTCTAGCAGGGGACATGCTGCAGGGCCAGGGCTGGGGGGACATACTGGGGGGGGGCAGGTCTAGGAGGGGACACACTGCAGGGTCAGGGCTGGGGGGACATACTGGGGGGGGCAGGTCTTGGGGGGGACACACTGCAGGGTCAGGGCTGCGGGGACATGCTGGGGGGTCAGGGCTGGGGGGACATGCTGACAGACCAAGTCTAGGGGGGGAATATACTGTGAGACCTGGTCTGGGGGAAACACTGGGGGACAGACCTGCAGGGTGACATGCTGGCCAGGTCCAGGGGGGTGACACGCTGGGGAGCCAGCTCAGAGAAGGACATACGGCAGGGCCAGCTCTGAGGGGGGACACACTGGGGTGCTGGCACCAGGGGGGACACGCCGCAGCCTTCTGGCATCTCTGAGCTCTTGGGGCCCCCCTGCGCTGCCCCAAACCAAGCCAGCCCCGGCCACACGTGCCCCCAGCCCCATCTCCAGCCAGGACAGGCCGGCAGAGCCGCCTGGAGGCCCCGAAACGCCCCAGCCCCTCACCTGGGGGAGGCTGAGGTTCTCCTGAATGGCGACCTTCTCGATGGGACTCTCAGGGGGCGGGGGCCGCCTCCGCTTCTGCCCCTGCGAGGCCGAGAGGAGGAGGGCGAGGAGGAGCAGGGTGGCACGGGGGGCCATGGTGCCCTTCAAGCGCGGAGCGGGGCCCGCGGCGCCCTGCCGTGTGGCGCTGGCCGGGCCGTGGCAGGACGCAGGGCCGGGGGCAGCGCGGCCGCTCTGACGGGAAGCGGCGGGGCCGCGTGCAGGGGCCCGAGGGCAGCGGGGTCACGGCAGCAGCACGGCCTGCCTGGAGCCCTGCCAGGCGGCGGGTGCCCGTGGCCCTGTGGCCTCGACGGCCTGCCTGGGGCGGGGGAGCGCCGCAGGACCGAGGGGCCGAGGTGGGGGCGACGCCTCGGTGCCGTTGGCCTGGCAGGGCAGGGCTGGGCCCTGGGGCCGGGCCTGGGGGCGCCGGGCCTGCTGCTACCAGCCCCGGCCCTGCCATGGGCCCAGGTGTCCCCATGGGCCCAGGGGTCCCCACGAGCCCGGGCGTCCCCATGGGCCCAGCCCTGGCAAGACCCCGCCCTCCGCGGAGGGCAGAGCCGGGAGGGGGCGGGGCCTGCGCAGGGGGCGGGGCCTGAGCGCGGAGGGGCGGGGCCTGAGCGCGGAGGGGCGGGGCGAGCCGGGGAAGCTGCCCTGCAGGGGCGCTAGAGAGAGGAGCGAGCGGGCCGCGCTCGGCTATCTGCGCCTGGGGCACCGAGGGTGGGAGGGGCAGAGCTCTGGGCTCGATTTTTGCTGCCTGGGAAAGAAAGCCGCGTGAGGGGCGGGAGGACGAGCAACCACAGAGAAGGCGGCTAGAGCGGCGCATAAAAGCCGGGGCGGAAGGAAGAGACCGGAAGGGGCGTGAGAGGGAGGTGGGGTAGCCGGAGCCGCGGAGGTGCGGTGAGGGGGGCGGCCCGGGGGGACACCGGCGGGGGCGGGGAGGGGGTGGAGAGGCACCGGCGGGACCCCCTCAGCCGGCCCGGGCCTCACCCGCTTTTTCTTGCAGGCGCCGCGGCAGAATGACACGATGGAGGCGGGCGGCGGCGGCCCCCTGCTCCCGGACAGCGTCCTCTACGAGATCTTCCTCTACCTGGACCACGTAGACGTGCTCGCCGCGGCGCTGGTGTGCCGGCAGTGGCACGCCGTGGCCCGCGACGAGTTCCTCTGGAAGGAGCTCTTCTACCGCTACTACCGCATCTCCCGCGAGGTGCCCCGGCACCCAGGTGCGCTGCCGCGGCCGGCCTGCCCGGCTCCTCGGGCCGGGCTCTCCTGCAGGGCCGTTACCCGGTGACGGCCCCGGTTGCGAGGCCAGGGCGGGCCGAAGGGGAGGACTGCTCTCCCCGAGCTGCCCGGCCCTCTGCTTGCTGCCGGTGTTGGCTGCGATAGAGGACACGAAATTGTGTCCTGTGTGCAGTCCATGGGCTTGGATGGTGACCCATGTGTGAAAGGTCCTGGGGCTGTCCATGCTCCTCAGAAGGGTGGTGTGAAGTGCTTGAAAATGCTTGGACTTTCCCTTTCTTTCAGTGAAAGGTGAGGTTTTTTTAGCCTTTTGCAAGCAGGCCCTCTGGTAGCTGCTTCATGGGGGGTCTGAGTGCTGCTGTTCCTAGAGAAGGTCCTGAAGAGCTGCAGTGAGTCCTATTGCAGTGCTGTGTTACAGCCCTGTTGGATTCCCTGATAATCGCTGTTGGCTTTTCCTGATCAAGATTGGGACCTTGCAGCAAGCCTGCACTTTAGGCTCTATCCCTTCCTTGTCCAGACTAGGAAGAGCTGGACATATTAGTCAGTCAAGCTGACATTTCAATATGGTGTAGGCAGTAGCTGTAGCCTGGCTGTAGAGGATGAATGTGCTGTTGGAGAAGGAGGTGAGTGTGCGAGAACTTAATTGCACAGTGGGCAAATGCTAATAGCTGACCCACTTGCTAGGGCAGGTCTGACTTGATCTCGGCCTATGCCTGCGCTAGGAAAATGACCTATTAACAGTCAGCGTCAACTGTGAGCCCTGCGTGGCCTTCCCCAGGTAGAGCTATCAACAGGCTCAATGCTGGTCGTTGTACAGTCGTAGAGCTGCTCTCTGCTACTCTTCTGGTCCTGTCTAAGAAGGTAACCTAATGCTGTCAAGCCCTGCTGAGGCAGGCCTTGGGGCTCTGTTGGTAGGAGCCCTTGTTGTCAAGGTGGGTCTCTCCTGCAGTCAGAAATGCCTGTTCCCAGCATGCTGCAGAGGTGCAGGAGGGCTGTGCACCCTCCTCTGCCCCAGAGGATATGCACACTGCCACTGAGGATGGCTATGCCGGAGGGAAGCATGGCTTCTTGTTCATGAGTTGCAGTTGCTAGAAAAGGATGAGAAGGAACTGCAAGGATGGAGCGGTGAGGAACCTAGGTTGCCCTGCAGCAGGGAATACCAGTGCAAGAGGGCTCTGAGGAAGAGCGGATGAGATGTGGGTGTGATGACTTGGAATAATGCTTGATTTCTGCTTGCACAGGCTCTGTGAACTCTACAGGGTTGAAAAAGTTACCTTTATTTGAGGCTCTCTGACCAGGCTGTGCTTACTTCATGCTCCCTGGATTTTGCAAGCTGACAACCCTGTTCCTTAGTGCTAATTGTGAATGAGTAGTCAGTGTAATCCAGTAATATATCCAGACACCTCCCAAGCTGTACGTCTGGAGCTGTGAAAGTCATCCACCAGGTTCCTGGGGATGGGGGTGCCCGCCAGCCCCAGGAGAAGCCTGAAACATGAGTTTCAGAAATCACCTGCCAACCTCTTGGTGTGGGATAAGTCTGTGGCTTGGTGAATAGTGTCCAATGGGTCTTGCAAGCAGAAATGTTGGAGCCGCTAGGCCAAATGGGATTTGTCCAGACTGCTTCGCTGTTTGATGGGCTGGGACTGAATGCCTCAGTGGGTGGTGAACTCCCCTGCCTAGTGAGCGATGTCGGGATGTCCTGGCAGCAAACTGCTCCCTGCCTGCAAGAGCAGGTGTCTCCTGGACTTCAGAGAGAGTTTTCCAAAAAACCTTCAGACCTGTTCAGTGTAACTAGGAAAGTTGGCCATTATCCATATAAATGTCTAATCTTTGCTTCTTCAGGATTTGCTGCTGCCAGGAGTCTGTAGGTTGCCTTACTGGCACTTCATTAAAAATTTTCTTTATTTATGTATTTATTGGCCTTCAGTATGACTTCCCTGAGTGTGCTCCAAACTATTCTACTGCAAGATTCCTCTTCTGTCCTGACATAATGTGTCCAGCTCCAGTTCTTCTCTCTTGTTTTCCACAGTTTTTTGTCTCATGGAAGTTTGTCTGTCAGTCTCGTACCCTTTCTGGATCTCTCTTAATTCTGTGTCGCATGAGACAGATAATCAGAGCAGGGCCCGGTACCCCAAGGAACAACTTTCCCTTCATCATACGATGAATTTGTTTTCGTTATGCTGGGGTACGTCTGCAGTTCCAACTGCTGTTTTGTCCTGCAAGAAGTTTTTCCTTAGATAGCTAACAGCTATTATCTAACAGCTGTGCCCTGGTTGGTTCTTGCAGTGGCTGTAAGTGGTTTAGAAAGTAGTGATATGCTGAGGAGTTGTGTGTTTACTGAAAGAAAGGGCTTTGTGTGGGAGTGGGGAAGCTACTGAGAACAAGTCTTAGGCCCTGCTAGCAAGGGCTGAAGCTGTAGGGACCTTGGCCACTGCCGAGCTCCCAGCGTTGCTAGCAGCAGTCGGGGATGTGCTTTATTAAAGACTTATTCCGTGGCTGCTGTGTTTAGCTTAGGTCTGCTCATGTGTTACAGCCGCCGTGTCCTGGTATGACGAGTTCCAGAGGCTCTACGACACCATCCCATGCGTTGAAGTGCAGGCGCTGAAGGAGCACAATGACCAGGTTTTGCACCTCAGTTTCTCCCACTCTGGCTGTCTGTTTGCATCATGCTCCAAAGACTGTACTGTCAAGGTAAAGTGGTAGTGCACCCCATGCAAATCTTCCGGCTTTGATTTAGTAGGGCTTAGCCCGTAAGAAGTCTGTGGAGAGGTTTGGCCAGGTGTACCTGGACTTGCATCTGTACCTACAGATGCTGAGCTGTCCTCAAAGCCACAGAACTAATGAGTCTTGTAGATGTAGCCTTGAGGGCTGTGGGTTCCAGCTCTAGCCTGTCTGAAGGTGGTAGAGGTGCCTGCCTAGCTCTGAGGGCTTCCTAGCTGCAGATCAGTCCCCCACTGAGCTGTGGATATAACAGGGACCATGGGGATAATGATCTGCTGTAGAAGGCGTCTTCCCTCAATGATTGTCTTGGGAGAAATCTCTCTCAATGTACTGAAAATACAGCTGTAGCAGTAACACTCACTGCTTGGCTCTCTGATGGAGAAGCAGTTCTGCATTCAATTATTCTCCAAAACTGTTGGCCCCTTTTTCATGAAGGGGATGGACAGGGAAATCAGAACTTGGAGGCAATTAGATAGGGAGTGGTTTTTTTGTTTTGCTCTTCCCTGGTGAGTGCTGGCAGGACAGATAAAGCAGAACAACTGTCAGGCTTTCTAACAGCTTCAAACTGTCTGTCTATCTGTCTTCAGATCTGGAGCAATGAGTTGGACATCTCCCTGCAGCACAGCTCCAATATGAGGCCATACAACTGGAGTTACACACAGTTCTCTCAGTTTAACTCGGATGACTCCCTCCTTCTGGTTTCAGGCGTCTTTGTGGGGCCTCACAACTCCTCATCAGGAGAGATTGCCGTAATCAGCATGGGTAATTATTGCCCTTACCTCCACTGGGGCTTCCTGGTGCCAGGGTTCCCTTCCTCTCCTTGCTCCTTGTGTGTGCTGTGGCCTTGCCCTCTGCTTGTCCTGCCTTTTGCCATCTGTGCAAAGGGGCCTTTATCTCACAGGGCCGTTGGGCAAACTTTCTGGATAATGTTAGTTATCTCTGTTTGGGTCATGATGTAATCACCTAGAACAGTAGTAGTCTGGCATTAATATTGTCACTTAACTGCAGTTCTAAGTGAGAATCTGGGCAAGGCAGGAGTTACCCATATTACCTGTTGTCTTGAAGCCACCATTTCTGACCCACACCAGTATTTGTTGGTCCCACCCTGGGGTCCCATGTGGCTTTCTGGGGCGCAACCATCCTGACCTCCTCTACCTCTTCTGCTCTAGTCCTGTGAGCCCCGCTAATCCCAGCTGCATTATCTTTTGGTACTTCTGTGCTGCAGTCCTATGACTGCACCAAAATCAAGGAGTGTTGCTAAATGCACAACTGTATTGTTCAGAAAGGCCCTAAGCTGCAATAGTGGGAGGCTGGGAGTGTGCTAAGAAGTCTTATATGTTTGGCCTGTTCTTGTCCTTGATGTCTGCTTCAGGCCATGTTTGGAGAAAGGACATGAGGCTAGATGGCTCTCTGGTTTGACTCCCTATGGCTGCCCATATATCTTGTGCATGCCCTCCCCCCATATGCCTCTAGAAGAGAGGAATTATCTATGTCCATTGCAGTGACTGGAAGCTGGCCAGTGGCTGCTCAGCTTCCACTAAAGGCACTGCAGCAGTGCCTCTGCTGCTGGTAGCCAAGACTTGAATCTGCTTCCCCTGTCTTCTGCTGCTCTTTCTCCAGAGCCCTTGTAAGGAGCCATCACCTCATGCTTGTGTTTCCCTTCCCTTCCAGAGAACTTTACACTACTTTCCAGGGTGAGGAATAAACCCTACGATGTGTTTGGCTGCTGGCTGAATGAAACCAACTTGATTTCTGGCAATCTCCATCGGATTGGGCGTATAACCTCCTGTTCTGTGCTGTGGCTGAACAACGCTTTCCAGGTGAGGGAGGTGCCCTTGTTCTGACTTCACAGGCAGTGCAGCTTCCTGCTGGCTCTTGTGGGAAGAAAAACTACTGAAGAGGTGTGAGAGGGGAAATATGACTGAGTCGCCTTGTCTTCTCAGTTTGTCTCATCTGGCTTGCTCTCAGGATCTTTAGCTTGAGGCAACCCTTGCATGAGGTCTCTCTGCACTTACTATTGTGGTACCCATTGCAACAGTCTCTTCCTCACCTTCCAGCTCTGTACTCTCTGCTTCCATTAGCTCCTGCCCCCTTAATAGGCATAAGAACACGAGTGCAGTGCCTTAGAGCTTGTCTTGCTAGAGGGGAAAGTGGAGGAACCACAGCAGGGTTGCTGAACTCCTTCAGTTCATAAAGCTGGGCCTGAGATGGCTGCATGCTGGCATGTACCCGAGCAGTGACCATTCTCCCACTTGGCAGCTGTGCGTGCTGTTCTCTGGTGTTGGAGGTGGGTGGGAGGCTGAGTTTAGTCCTGCCTGCCACTTGCTGAGACTTCTGCGGGCCAGGTGCTGTCTGTTGTGCTATGGTGAGACCTAGAGATCAGTGTGCACTGATCAGAGACTGTTTGCTGCTTGTTCATTCTCTGCTGCTTGTGACACTGTCCTGAATTCAGGCCTGTTCCTCATCCATGTCTTGCCTCTGTCACAAAATGTCACAACTGCACATCCTGTTTTTTAATTTGACCCAAAGCTCTGGTGCTGATCCTAGGTTAAATTGTCTGTAGCTGCGTTGCATTACAGTCACCCTTCCAATAACCACATTCTTGTGCTGCACTGACTCTACAACATTAAATCCTCTATCCCCAAGAGGCAAGGAAGGACCTTGCCAAATCTGACAGGCCTGCAAACTGCCAAAGCTCTGTGCTAGGAAGAGATGTGCAGCTTGTGACTGGGAGCTGAGAACTGGGCTGATCCCGTTGAGGGGTACTTGCAAACTCCAAGAGCGCTGAGGTCCTCTTCCTCTGCCTCTTGTAGGCCAGAGGCATGGTACTTCTTACTGCACCTATGTTCATCATAGAGGCCTGTTCCTGAAATTCTTGTCATGCGACAGGCTGTGCCAGCTAATGACCTGGGGCGGGGAGGTGGGAGCAAGGCTGCCTGGCCTCTGTTTTCAGCTCAGTTGTTGTCTGCCTGCATAAACCTGGCCCTGGCTTTCTGTGTCGGTGCTCCCACCCCCAGGAAGCATAATGAAGCTGGCCAGCCTCTTGGACCGGTTCTCGTGATCCGCAGTACTTTGAGGTGCCCAGATAGCAGTGCTCAGAGGAGTCAGATGCTTGACTGGGGTCCCCTGGGTGGGCTTAAGGTTGTGGCAAGTGGCTCTTTGAGCAGAGGCTGTGGGATCAACATGTCTGCAGTGAGATGGTTCCTGCTTATCTCCCTTTTGCTTCCAGGGTATAGAGTCTGAGAATGTGAATGTGGTGAAGAGACTGTTCAAAATCCAGAACCTGAATGCCAGCACTATCCGGACTGTGATGGTGGCAGACTGCAGCCGGTACGATTCCCCAGACCTTCTCCTGGACTATGAGGAGCAGCTAGCTGCTTCTTCCACCTCCACCTGCCCAGTCTTTGATCTCGGCAGTGACAGTGAGGAAGAGGAGGCCAAGCCCAAGCAGACTCCAGAGCCAGCAGGACAGGAATTGCCAGATGACGGGGATGTGACAGCAGAGGATGGGTTGCAGCAGTTTTTTGATGATATCATGGAGGGCCGCGTGAGGCCTGCCATGACTGAGACCGAGCTAGAGACAAAGGTGGCTGAGCTGTTCATACGCAACAGAACTAAACCACCGGAGCTGAACCTGCTCCCCACGGACAGCAATAGCAAGACAAAATACTTGATCTTCACCACAGGATGCCTCACCTATTCTCCACATCAGATAGGTAAGGTTGTAGTCTGAGCTCCAGGGCATGCCAGCCTCCCTGGGGGCACAGGCTGAATGTACCTGCAACTACACTCTGAATTTCAGTTGGGAAAATACTTGTCTTGTTTACTGCTTGTGTCTGTATTGAATAAGCTGCAGTTCTGCTCAGGCTGCTGGGCTCTTGATGCAGAAGGCATTTTAGGTGCCTGCAGTAACTGCAGGGGGTTCCACCCTTCAAGCACTTCCTTCGAGGCTGTTTTGTTTCTGCCAGACTTGACACTCAGCCAGATCGAAAACTCGCAGCAAGGGATAAGCAGAGGATTGCGAAGTCAGGAGTTCATTCTCAACATCAGCCATGAGTTGTGCACAAGCAGGCGGGTGTGAAGGACAGCAATTGCCCTGACATGGGCTTGTGGGAGGGTCTCAGTCCTGTTTCCTTTGTGGAGAGGGCTTCTCGACAAGACTAGTTTGAGTGGCTTGGAGTTGTGTGTTGCTTATCCAGTGCCCCGCAGCTCTGGGAGACAGAGCCGTGCATGTCCTTGCAGCCAGCTCTGAGGGGAGCGCTGCCAAGCTGCCTCCATCACTGCCCAGTTTAATGACACATCATGTGGCCTTTAAGTCTCAGTGGGACACCTGAGCAGCTAAAAGCTAAACCACTGGTTCGTTACAGAAAGGGTTTCACTGTAGGCAATTAGATGCTTCAGCAAACATCTCCAAGGTGAGAGTGTGATTCCAGGCAGCCTACTGGCTCTCAGCCTCTGCTTGCTCAGCAGGGTACAAGGGTCTGCAATTGTAGCACTAGCTAAGCAATAGTGCTGTGGGTAACCCTTTTCTGGGTTAGGACTTCCCTCCTTATTTGGGGCTCTGTTGGGATGCTGGGATTAGAAGAATCTGACATTATGGTGAGATAATGTGGTGATGAACAGGGACAGATGGTCTGTCTGGCTGCTTCTCAAAAGGCCCTGAGAGCTACCCTGGAAGTTCAGTGGAAAGGACCAGGCACATCAGTAAAATGCAGGAAGGGAAGGAGAGCTGCTTCTAGGCAAGAAGACTTCTTGTAAAGCTGGACAGTTGCAGTTCCTCTTGCTGCTTGTGCTGTTACAGCCTCTCCTCCCAGCTACAGGTGCTCCTAACCCTTCTGTTCTTTGGTCTTCACCAGTACAGTTGAATAAGACAGGATAGCTTACTGGGAAAGGTGGGCAGAGGCCAAGTGATTCTTCTCCAGGTTGTCTACAGCTTTGGAAACAGCCTAAGATAGGAATGCAACCTGGACTGAGTGTAGCTCTGATGCTCCTTGCTGCCTTCCACGACTGGGTCTGCAGACAGGAGTGATAGACGTCAGCCAGCTCCCTGGCCTCGGCCCACCTTTGAAAGCACAGCGGCGCGGTGGGTGGTCTGCTGTGATTCAGCCCCGGTAAGCAGTGTGCAGCTTGATCCGCCTGGCTGAACAAACGCTGCAGTACATGCTGGGACCTGCAGCGTGTAAAGGCAAAGCGTGGTGTTAAGGTAGCTGCTGCCGTCGGACTCTTCTGACTTCCAGCAGAGCCTCCCTTGGCCGTGGGTTTTGGTGCCTTTGAATGCCAATGACTCCCTGGCCTGGAGCCAGGACCCGCAGCGGAGACTGGCTGTTCTGAGGGATGAACCCTGGCTCAGCTCCTCTCCCAGCCATGAGTCACTGCAAAATGCTTTGTTTGCCCATAGGTTTGTGTGGTGAACCAGCCTTTGTGCATCTGCTCTCTGCCCCGAGGAACTGGTACTTGAAAGAGCTTGCTGTCGTACTTCTCTCGCCAGTCTGCTGGGCTAGAGCTGCTGGTGGGAGCGCTGCTGCTGGTGTGGCCAGGCCTGCTTCTGGGTTTTGGCTCAGTCTCACCTGATCTGCAGCTCACAAGCACCTCTCTGGCAGGTGTTTCCTGTCAGCTTCTCTTTCCCGTGTGCTAGCGTAGGTCTGAGTCATGGGCAAATGTTGCCTGTTCGGCTGGCATCTGCATTTGGAGATCACGTAGCTGTTTGGGATTTTTGGTGCTGTGCAAATGAGGATAAAAGTGCTGGCAAGCCTTGACAGTTGGGTTGGAAGAGGCAAAGATTTCTATCCTGAAGTCCCTCATGTGCCCAGGTTCAGCTGCAGTGACTTTGTGAGTGGCCTGGAGTTGAGGTGCAACAGGGCATTACTCCTACCTCCTTTGGCTGCTGGAGGTGGCCAAAATTGAGGGTGTTCAGCAGTGATTCCCTCAGGAGGGTAATGGGATGTGCCATATGGACGTGCTGAGAAGGCTAAGGCCACGTGTGCCCAGGAATTTCTGAGGTTTACAGTCATCCAGGGAGCCCTCTAGATTGGGACCTCTGTCTGGAGTTGGAAGGGGGAGAGGACCTGACCCATTGCACGTTTCTCCCTTAGTCTGGAGGTTTAAAAGCTGTAAACTACTTGGGTTTGAGCCGAAACTGGATTCCTGTTGTTGGAGCTTTCCAGGGCTGATCCCCTACCTGAGCTTGACAGCAGGCAGTGGGGAAAGCCTGCTGCACCAGCATGTTTCCTGGGCTTTCTCTAGGCTGGCTATTAGAGGAAATGGGCCCAGCCCAAGAATTCATTTCAGGGAAGATCCCTTCCACAGCCAGCATGTCTCCTGGGGCCAGCAGAGCTCCCTTGTGCTTCACAGGAGCTCTGCAGCCTCGCAGGAGGCTTGGACCCAGGCTTGGAACTAGCTGTGGCTGCACCAGATGGTATGGTGGCAGGGTGCTGAGTGTCTTGCTGGCTGGGGTTGAATGTGCCAAAGTGTCGTTTATGTGCATGTTCCTGGCCAAAAGACTAGCAAAAGCTTGAAAGAACCCAGCAGGGATAGGAGCCCTGTTCCAGACCCTTCCCTCAGTTCTTGGCCAGAAGTGAGTCAGATTTGCTTTCTTAGCAGCACTGAGGGAAGCTCTTCTCTGAAGTCTGGGGGCTTCCATCAATCCTGCTGTGTGCTGGCAACAGCCTGCAGAATGGACTGACTCTGCTTTCCGTCCCCAAGGGATTAAAAGGATCCTGCCTCATCAGATGACGACTGCTGGGCCAGTGCTTGGGGAGGAGAGGCGTTCAGATGAGTTCTTTGACTCATTGGATCACGTCATTGACATCCATGGGCACATCATTGGCATGGGCCTCTCCCCTGACCACAGGTGAGTGTGATGGGAGGGAGGCGTGCAGGGTGGGAGCACCCTCCTGGCTTCAGGCAGTGTGAGGTGTGCATGGGGCAGTCTGGGGTGGCAGCTGTTCAGAGACTCTGGGATGAATAGGAGAAGAAACAACCTCTCCTCTGGGAGGAGACCCATCTGCTTTGGAGCTGGGATGAGGTACTCCACTTTAGGGTAGATTGTTTTGCTTTTTCTGGCTGTACAAAGTAGCTGCAACTCAGAGCAGCTGGAGTATCTTACTCAAATGCCTGTAGGCTGGGATTGTCCCCAGGGACCTATTTGCATATACACGTGGCAGAGAGGACACTGGGTGTTCTTCCTCCTCTGAATGCTAGCAGTGAACTTCACCTTCTGGAAAAGGCACCGTGTGGCCTGAAAGAGCACTTGCCCCTGCTGCATTTAACCCAGTCCTGGGGGAGGCTTCAGACCTCTGCTGCAGGTTGCTGAAGTGCTGCTGACAGAGGGAAGTCTCCATGCTGGTGGCGTGCTGGTCTAGTGGATGGAGCAAGGAGCCTGCTCAGGCAGCCACTGTCCATCCACATCCCATTTGTAAGCTAATGCTGGAGATGTGTGTGGCTCAAGTATCTTCCCAGATCTCAGCAGGAGAACTTTCTTCCTTCTGCTTGGCTGAGCCCATTTCAGGTTAGGGGTCAGGCAAGGAGCCTTGTAAGAGTGAAGGAGCTGCCCGCAGCAATGAGCCTTGTCCCTGAGGCAGACTGGTCAGATGCTCTGCAGCCACCATGCTTGGAATTGGTTTTAATGAGACCAGAGAGGTTCAACCTAGCCTCTAGGGCCCATAGTCCCAATTGTGGTGGCACTTTCCTTCCCAAACAGGACAGAAAGTGGTTCTGTAGCGGTTCAGGAACATGCTCCTGTATTGTGGACTAGATTTTAGTTAGCAGAGCTGCCGGCTTGCTAGGGACCAGGAAAAAAAAATGTTCAGTTGCCTCCCTGCTGGGCTGGGCTGTGGGAAAGGCTTTTACAGCTGGGGCTCTGACTTCTCTGAGTGTGCAGCAAGGTGTTGGGGTAACCCTTCTGCTCCCAAGGTACCTGTACGTGAACAGCCGGGCCTGGCCGCGGGACTGCGTGATCTCGGACCCGATGCAGCCGCCTCCCATTGCCGAGGAGATCGATCTGCATGTGTTCGACCTGAAGACGATGAAGGAGGTGAAAAGAGCCCTCCGTGCGCATCGGGCCTACACACCCAACGAGGAGTGCTTCTTCATCTTCCTGGATGTCAGCAGGGACTTCGTAGCAAGGTGCGTAGGCACGGGGGCGGGCAGGAGCCTGGCCCCAAGTCCAGTAGGGCAGGGAGGGCCTGGGGTCTGGCGCTGTGGGACTGGCTTGTGCAAGCAGGGCTAGTCTGCGTGCAGGAAATTCCCGTGTGTCGTGAGCAGAGCAAGAAACTGGGGATCTGTAAAGAGCAGAATGACTGAATCACCAGGTGCTGGTGGGATGTGCTAATGAAGGCAGTCTGCTGTGGTGCTGTTGTGAAATCGATGTGGAAAGAGGAAACACTGGGCTGTGGCATGTTTGGCAGTGGGTGGCAAATGACCACCTTGGGGGCTGCAGGCAGCAAGGTAGGGGGAGTCGAAGGGATCGCTTAAAACAGCCTTGCTGCTGCAATGAGCAGGGCAGTTCACACTGCAGCGCTTGCTGGCAAACCCAGCTGTGAATTCAAGCCAACAACTTGACTGCCTGTGTGTCCCGAGTTCCTTTCGAAAGGCTTTTCTTGCTGCAAGGCCTCGCTTTGGGCTCTGCTTCTGGGAACCCACCTCTGTCTGTGGCAGTCTGGATCCCAGGAGTTTGCCTGCCCAGACTGCAGTGCTCTCAGGTGACAAGGCTGCAGATGGAGGCTAGGGCTTCTGGCCAGGTCGGAGGCAACCTCTGCCTGCGCAGAAAGGAGGAGGTTGGGAGAGGCAGGTTAAACGTGGCTGCCTGGGTAATGTCCTTACCGGTATCTTGTCTGATGTAGTGGGGCAGAGGATCGCCATGGCTACATCTGGGACCGGCACTACAACATCTGCCTGGCCAAACTGCAACATGATAATGTGGTCAACTCGGTGGCATTCAGCCCAGTTGAGCAGGAGCTGCTCCTGACGGCCAGCGATGATGCTACCATCAAGGTGTGGCGCTCTCCTCGCACAGTGCGAATCCAGCAGGCCAGGAAGCCTAGGCCCAGAAAACTGCTCTTCTCTTGGCTCATGAACCAGAAAAGCTGAACCCAGGTACACCTGCTCCTGCAGCTTCCTCACTCCAGCCACTTCCTCTGGAGCTTGCAGAGCTTTGAGCCCTGCACAGTGGAGACGAGCTCTGGGCACATGAATCCCATCAGCCGGATCAGGAGGGACCCCAACAGTGGGAACTGCTTCCTCCTCAGAGCATCTGCTTCAAAGACAGCACGTAAGAGCCGAGGGCCTGTTCCTGGGTCTGACGGGGCAGTGGCCTGAGCTGGTCACTGCAGGGCAGCCTCCCCACAGCTTCTCACAAATGCTGCTACTTGGTCACAGCTCTCTCCAGGTGAGCTTTGGTCTCTGAGGACAGACTGAGGCCTGTCTCCAGCCTTCGTACTGTGTGAGCCTGGGACGTGGCTGACCTTGCTGAGAGCTACTGGCTGCAGAGCACTTGGCAAAAGCAGTGGTACAGTGCTGTGCTGCCTTACCGCAGGACTACCTTTTTTTTTTTTTTAATATAGTAGTTTTATTAATGTTCATTTGTCCCAAACCTCCACGGGCAGTTCATCTAGTTGCTGGGTGTGCCGAGTGCCTCCTGCCACACAGCATTTGGGCCCCAAAGGGCAGTAAGGGTTGGAGGGCTGAGAAGACCGTTGCAGTGAGAGGGGAGGCAGGGCTGGGGCTGCTGCTGAAGGACCCGCCTGGCATCTTGACTTGGCGTTTAGCGCAGCCCTCTGGGACGCAGCCAGCTGCTACATTGATGCCTTCTGTTAGCAACTAAGTATTGATATCACCAGTTCCCAAATCTGAGTTGGGGGAGAGCTGGTGGTAACATGGTGCTGGCTTTGCCTCTGTCTTTCTCTGCTAAGTAACACTTAAATAAGCTATGGCGTTGGTAACTTTTATATTTATTCCAGGGGATCTGCTGCCCCTTCTGAAGGGGGCAGCTGTGAGGATGGCTGGTGGGTCTTATGGTCACCTCCCTCCCTTGCTACTCAAATTGTGGCACTTTAGGTTCTCTTGGTATGTTCTCTGTGAATAGGTGTGGGCACCCATAGGTGTCTACAGGTATTCACCCACAGATGAGCAGGTGGGGAGACACAGCACTCCTCCACCTGAAGTGACAGCTGAATAAGCTTCCTCCTACCTGGGTTCACTTGCCTTGGAGCGGGAGGGTCAGCTCCTCTTGGGGACCCCTCTGAACACAGGAGCTGGCTCTCTTTAAGCTATTATGAACCCAATGTTGTTTACGCTGTCCCTGAAGCTCTTCTCTCCAGCGGGTAGCCAAATGTGAGAGTCTAAAATTAAGCTCCTAATCTTGACTTGGCCTAGATGGCTGAGAACTGGTCCCAGAGCCACTGCTGGCCGGCAGTGACCCCAGGAGCTGGGCTTTAGGCCTGTGCTTGGAAGGGAGCCTGGCCTGAAACACAGGCTGGAGGAGGAACTTTGGGAATCCTGGGAGCGCTGTGGGGCAGCTGTCTGTGCCACTCGCAGCGGCTGGGTTGCAAATAGACATTATGGAGGCAGCAGATACTGTCTTGATGTGCACTGATGGCTTTAACAGCTCCTAAGGTCCTTGACAAGGGGCTTTGTATCCTTCCTTTTCTGTTTCCCTCCACTCTGCAGGTGCCCGTGGCTTTATCCAAAACCCTTGTACTCAGGTTTTCTGTCATCGTCTGACTTCCAGAAAAGGAGGGAGTCCTTTTCTCTATGTGTGTGCACAAGATCTAACTCCAGTTACCCATACAGTTACACAAAGTAACTTGGTCTCTACCTTCTTCCCCTCTCCCCCAGAGCTTGTGAAATCTGTTCTTCTCACTCAGCTCTGTGGAGTAGTAAGTGAGGCAGTGAGGGTTTATGTTTGTACCAAGTTTTGCTCTTCACTATGGCATTGAATAAATATTCTGCTCAAGCATCCTGGCAATGTGAGTTTGTTTTTTTTAAGCAGCACTGTTTTTCTGCTTCTACTTCTAAAGCCAGAATTGTAGTACTGATCTGTCTACAGCTATTGCCCAACTTGTTGCATTATAGGTAGCAAGTTGTTTTAAACAGAAAAGGGCCAGCAAAAGGGCAGATGCTGACAATTACCTAGCTCCTCTTTGGTCTCAGGGGAAGAAGAGGGGGAGCAGCATGCATTGCTAAATCAGGCTGTACTGGCCTGGAGAAAGCTGCTCTGTGCTTTCTCAACTGTGCTGCAGTCTTCCTTGAGACAAAGAAAGAAGAGCAGTGGTGCTGGTTCTCTGCTTCCTTCACTGAAGCCCTAAAACAGTTTTTTCCAAGTAGCCAGGTTAAGCAGGGAACAAGTGTGCTGGCCTTTTGGGGGCAGTAGGCAGCAGGGTTGGGGAATTCCTGAGCTCCAGCAGCATGAATGGTAGTTTCAGTGCCCTTAGCCTTTGCTCCCCTCATCTCAGAGCATCAAATAGCAGCTTTGTATTAAGTGGTCCTGGAAGCCCCCTGAGGCACAGTTCTCTCTTCCCCTAGTCCCTGGCATGGACAGGCCTCCTCCAGGACCCTGACAGCTGTCAGTTGGCCCAAGCACCACTCTTTTGCTGCTTTTCCAGCAGTTTTGTAGCCCCTGCATTTTTTTTTGAAGGTTCAGTAGTTGGGCTTGGGGAATAGTCACCTTCCCAGAGGAGGTTTCTTCACCACCTGCTTCTGTTGCAGCTTGTTTCAAAGCCCAGGTCTGGGCAATGCTGATGCCAGACAAGCTCCCTTCAAACTCCAGGTGTAGCAGTACTGCAGGGCAGCCAGCAGCTAGGAAAGCCCTGCGCACAGAAAAATACGCCCAACCTGCCTCCTCCTGGCTGTGTAGGGCCACGAAGCATCCTGCCGCTGTACCGGCTCTTCTTCCACTGTCAGAGCCAAACCTTCCAATGAACTGTACAACAACAACAACACTCTTCAAACTGCTTTTATTAGTGGTTTCTGACCATTAATATCATAGAGAAAAACTTATTTCACATTGATAGCCTGAGATGGGTGTCCTCAGATAACTGTGGCCAAAGGAAGAGGAGAAGGAGGAGAGGAGAAAAGGGGGGGGGGGGGGGGAGGCACAAAAAAAAGCTGTGTCTTTTGCCAAGTGTCTATGTTCCAGAAAGGCCTTCAGAGCTGCAACCCTTCCAGCAGAGTCTAGTCAGCCTCAAGCAACACAATAGACTTAACCCTGAAAGCTCCAGAACTGCCAAAAAATGAAAGAGGGCTGGACAGAGTTTGCAGCACCAGCTCTTCCATTCCATAGCCATGGAAACACTGTCCAAAGGCAACACCAAGGCCAGCAAAGGCTTGTCACAGGAGCATAGTGTCTGCTGTGGTGTCTGCTGTGCCCTCTCCAAGAGCAACACAGCCCCAACTAATCCTTATCATAGGCTGGAAAGGGCTAAAACTGATTTCTGCACCTAGACCAGAACCTCCTCTTTGCCTTCCAGGTATTTGCTACTGCAGGAGAGTGCACCGAACCACTGAAGACAGCCCTTACCGCACCCCATCAGCTGAGCTAGCATCTCCCCAGGCATCTCACAGGCACTACGCCATAGCAATCTGCCCCCCCCCCCCCTTGCAGTTGCTGGCTGCTCCGTACCCCAAAAGCAAAGACATTCACATCAATTTTTATCAAGCTTTCCCTCCCTCTCCCACCATAATACACTTCATTTCCAACTTCTATACTAGCAGAGACGATTTTCCTCCTCCTTTCCAGGTCCTTCCTAGGCCTCTGCTGGGCAGGAACCCCCTCCCTTTCACATCACAGCATCAGCACATAAATCGCCTGCGCGGCCTGGCTGTGGAAAGCTGCCATGGATAGCAGTGCTGTCCCAGCACCATCTCCTTGGCCTTGATCAGGCATCTTCGCTAGGCTTTTTTCCTCCTAAGGCAATAGGGTGATAGTGGCAATGGCTCTATCTCTCCTTTAGGACATGCTCAAAGAGGGCCAGGAAAGGAGATCTGTGCACAATGTAAGGAGGTCCTGACATTGGGTATCGCTCTCCCACCTCCCAGAAGAGCCAAGAGCAAGGTGGGGGGCTTAAAGATGCAGGAGCAAGGCAGGGTGCAAGCAGCAGCAGCCCTCCCCAGTCCCACTTGGTTCTGCAAGGGGCAACTCCAGGTGGACGTCCCATCCACTGACCGTCTGCACTTGGGAAGACCTGGGCAGCCCCTGCCCGGACTGCAGCCCTCACCTTTTCACAAAGCAGGGGCGCAGAGAGGGGCTGTGTGACATGGGGTGGGGGGGGGGATGGGGGGGCATGCAGGCACCACAGCTGCAGAAACCGCACCGAGGGAAAGGGAAGCAAGTGGCATCCTGCAACCTCCCCCCCCCCTTGGCCTGTCCAGTGTGTTCTGGCTCAAGCCTGAAGCAGCTGGAGCCTGGGGGTCATTTTTACTTCCAATCATAACTGCTCCCACTATCTTCCACTGACCTTATAAAAAGCAGTAAACCCTCAGCCCAGGGGAGGGACCAGGCCAGCCCCTGCAGCCAGCACTCCTCCAACCGTTGCAGGCAGGGAGCAGAAGCTGCCTTGATACACGACTGCTGTGTCTCCTCCTGCCCCACCGGCAGCCCCAGGGCACCACCTCCACCTGTGCCCCTGCCCCTACCGAAACAGCAGAGTCTGCCCTGAGCTACGGCCTTTGCACAGCTGCACGCTGGGCCAGAGTACAAGAGCTACTGCAACAAGCATGGTGGTCAGACCTCCATGGAGACTCTAAACAGGGGCTCAAAAATCATCCCAGCACCCTTCCACAGGCAGGGAGAGCCACCCAGCCAGCACAGCACCTTTGGGGTACCTGAGACTCAGCTTGGGTCAGGATCAAACTGAGATACCCACCAAACTGGAGAAGCCGCATCGGTGACCCAGGTACAGTAGGCGCAAGGCACCTTCCATACTCACCAGAGGTCCCTCCCAGGGCCCTCCGACAGCCATCGCTGCACGGGTACAGCACTTGCACAGGCCTCATCCAGTTTCCCTCTGACAACAAACCACCTTCTGGCAGTTAACCCCCAGGCCAGCCACGCAGGACCTGCTGCACAGGGGCAGGTCAGCAGCCACAGCCCTGCAGGGACACTCAAACCACGCCGGGGGCTGAGCAGACAGCAAAGCCCCAGCAGGCTGTTGCAGAGGCCACGACTTGGGCTGGTGGCCAGGAGCAGAGCCAGCAACCAACTCCTGGGCCTATTTACAGGTGGGGCAGAGGCCCCAGGACCAGCAGGTGCAGAACTGACCTCAAGCCCAGCGATGCTGAGCACCTCCCAGCTTCTGGGGCCAAGCAGGAGCACGCAGTCAGTGCAGCTATCATTGAGCAGGGAGCTGCAGGACAGCTGTCCTCATTCCTGTGAGCCAAGCAGGGCTCTCCAGCTGGGGTCAGAGCTCCTCTCCACTGATAGACTTCTGGACCCAGCTGGAGGGATCAGAGGGTGGGACCAACACACCAAAGCAAAAGGACAGCAGAAGCCACAAGCAGGGCAACAGCTCAGAGCAGGGAAAATTCTGTATTTATCAGGCTGGCAGGAAGAAGAGCCTCAGCCTGGCACCCACCCAGGGCTTGGCACCAGGCACGGACCTGCTGCCGCAGCGGGGCTTTGGGCCTTCCTCCACGGAGCGCACCGCAGCTTCACGCGCAATTGCTTTTTGGTTCGCTAGCAGCAATTGCTGCTGCCTGTTCCAAGGAGAATTCACTCTCCTCACGCAGAGGCAGCAGATCCCAGCTGCTAGTGGCAGAGGGGTCATGGCTCTCCAGGCAGTTACGACAGCCTCCTTGCCTGTCCTCCAGGCCAGAGGAGTAGTACAGGAGCTGGACAGGGCCAGGGCACCTTTGGGGAGTAACTACTAGTGCAATTGGGCTCAGCAGCCAGCTAGCTGGCTCCTGTGACCAAACGTCTTCCAGGGCATGTTTGGAGGTTGACAGGGATGAGGAAAAAAAACAGGAAGAAAAGGCAGAAAGCCTTAAGAGTCCAACCTGGCTAACAGTCACTCTAGAGTTACAAGTGGCCACCACAAAGCAACTCTAAAAGGACTAGCTGGCCATGCCAGAGACACATCGCAAAACAAAATACACTTCTCCACGAAATACAAAGACTTTAGCTCAGATAAAGATGCAGAATACTTGCCGCCCATAAGGGAGCAGCGCAGAAAGCCCAGAGACAGAAAAGGAGCCAGCAGGCTTCACGCAGGGACTTTCCTGGCCTTCCCAGGTCTTAAGCAAGCAGTTGCAAACTCTCTAACAGGCCAAGAGGCTGAACGGAGAGAGCACACTAACCAGGAGCCACTGGATATTGGATCCCAGAGATCAGGGAATCCCACATGGGGGTTGGCCTTGCCAGCTTGGCAAACCCAGCACATAACTGCCCGGACTAAAGTGCAGTGGGAGGGCAGGGGCTGGCCAGCAGCAGCTCACCATGAAGGTGAACAAGGAGATGTGTCATGGCTCCATCAGCATTGCAGCCTCCGAGGTGGCAGAGTATGTGCAGATGTATCTGGGCATCAGGTACAGATGGCAGCAGAGCTTCAGCAACTGGAAAGTGCCCAGGAGCCTGGGAAGGTTCCTATGCCTGTGCTGCTGCAGCTTCCCAGGGATGGAGATGAAAGCCAGCTCAGGAGTGCTTCTGTGCAAGCAAAGGCAGCTTCCAGCCCTGCCACCATCCCTCCCCACTGCTGCTCAGACTCAGGCAGACAGGCAGACGGAGAATGGCAGGATCTGGCTAAGAAACCTCCATGGGGCATGGACATCTCAGGTGGCCGGAGTCCTGCAAGCCCTGCGGTTACCCTCCAGGATAGGGGGGCAGTCTCTAGGGGGATTCTTTTCTTTCTTTCACTGCGGAAATCCTCAGTGCTGCCCACACGCTCTCCTCTAGGTAGGCAGCTGCTGATACTGTCTGCACTGTCCCCCGCTGCCATCAGACTGTTCAGAGCACATGTGATCAAGAACCCAACTACAGCCAGAAACAGGGTACCGCTCCTCCATGCAGCCTGGCTCAGCAGCAACAGGGCCAACAAAACAGTGGCAAAACAGTCCTCTCTCCAAAGGCCCCACTTAGTGCTCAAGCCCAGCTTGGCAGCTAAATCTGCCCTACACCTTCCCCATATACCAAAGCACAAACCAGCCAGCAGCCCAGAGCAATGGCATTCCTTCAGCAAACCAAGTTTCCAGCAACACAGAGATCTCTGAAGAAAAACCCAGAAGGCTGAGCCAAACATCCACATAAGACGGTGCTTGGGCAGGCCAAACCTTGTTTTGCTACAGAGCACTGAAGCTGTGCACTGAACTGGTAGAGCAAAAGCTGCGCTTGTTTCCACTTGAAAACCGGACACTGGCAGCTCAGATATCCAAGTCCCTGCAGGAAATATTCCTGTACCCTGCAGACTGTGAACATACACCCAAACTTCTCAGGAAAGGACTCTCTGACACCAGGGAAGGAGGTTCCCATCAGACACCTTGTTTCCACTCGGAGTGGAGAAGGTCCCTTTTTGAGAAGGGGACAGCTCCGGGCTTTTCCCCTTCCACTTTTTGCCCCCCTCACTCCAAGGCCTGCCTGAAGGGCAGCGTGAGAGGGAGGATGCCCCACTCGGGGCTGGCTCTGCGCTCACTGCTCCTGGAGGCGAGGAGGGTTAGAGGCCCGTGAGATCTACAATGGCTTTAATAAAGATGGCGTCATCACGTACGTAGGAATTCTTGGCTTCCATCATGGAGACGGGGCAGAAGAGCGGGCAGCCACTGGCAATGTTCATTTCAGTGATGGGTCGCTGGAAGGAGGAGGATGTCACATCAGGTCGGAAGGCATCGATAATGTGCTCTCGGTTGTTCTGATCCAAAAGCATCAGGGTCACCTATGGGGAAACACAGAAGTATACAGGAGCAGCTGAAGAAAAAGCACATACAAAAAGCAATTAAAAAACACCTAGTCTGGTGACCTGCTCACTTTAAGCCTGTGAAAAGTGCAAGTGCAAAATTTAGCCACACTATGCAACTACAGATCTGAGAAATGCCTGTAATTAGGGTCAGTGCAGAATGTCACCGAGAGCTGCAGAACCACATCCTGCCCTGTCACTGGAAACTTGTGTGACAGAACAGAGGCTCTGTCAGACTAAACGTGAAAACCTGTAACTGGCTGGTACAGAGTCGCTACCAATACTTCATGCAGCTATTTTGCTCAGTCCCAGAGAGTTACTGTCCCACTGAGAAAAAAGGTGGCACTTTCCCCACATCTGTACTCTTCTGGCTCAGCTTCAAAGTGTTTTGCAAATCTGCAAAGTCTAGGGACTGAAATCTGAACTTCTGATGTTAAGTGAGGAACTGCATCCTAAATTCAGAGTCCAGAAATGACAGTGTTCCCTAAGCCCAAATTAGCACAAAGGCTCTGCTCACTTTCCAAATATGCTGTTCTTCTCCTGTCACTGCCTTTGCCCTTTCATCTGTCCTGCCTTGTAGTACTTGGTACTTTCAGCATGACTGGGGAACCCCAAGGGTGGTTGATGTGTCAAAAGCTTGCCTTATTTTTGTGCTTGCTAAGTAAACCAGACTGGCAGTGTCTAGAAGCTCCTGTGGGTGCAAAACCATAGCGGAGAACATCTCTAGGCAAAGCAGGCTTTGTCCCAAACCTACCTTCTGGTTGAAGGGCCATCGCAGAAGTGCATCATTGGGGCCTTTCATTACCACAAAGAAGAGAGACAGATGGGTCCCACGCCCGGTGCCGTCCCCATTCAGATAAACACGCAGACACATCTTGTAGCCATACTTGCTTGTGTAGAAAGCTATCAAAGCATTGCAAAACAGACACAGTGAGCATCAGAACCAACAAAGCCTGACACCAACAATTTCTTTTGAACTTTGAGGACTCTACGGTTTGGATCCTAGAAGAACCCAAGTTTGGATATTATCATATCTGCACCAAGGAGAGGTTCCAGAAAACCACCACATACAGACAACAGTCAGATATGATCTCAGACTAAGTTCAAAATAGTCAAAGATAAGGTAGTAAAAAGCCCCCCGGTCTAGACAACATGCTGTTGTAGCACAGACCAGGGAAACTGCTGACCCTTCAGACTTTCCCTATCCCACCACTACAAAAGCTCCTGAGACAAAGCCAGAAGCTGGTGCTCTGCCTGAGAGCTAGCACGATTCCTTACTGCTTCCCATCATAGTTCAGGCAATCCTGTTGCATGTGACTACTAAAGGTCTGATGGCTCCAGAGGTATCACGGTAGACTGCAATAGAGAGTGGGGGGCTGAAGTAACACTGACAAGTTAGAACAAACCCCCCAAAAACAGGTGTGGTGGTAGAACATGCCCAGTACTCACTACACCTTCTTTCTAAGCTGACTACGTCTGAACTGGGGGGTAGAGACACAGCAAGCAAGCTTTGCTCTCCCATTAGGATCTCAGATACTCGGAAGTGGCAGGGGCAAAGCCAGGTATACGGCTTCAGGATCTCAGGCTCTTTCCTGAGCAGTTCTAGGAATGCTCATGTTGCAATACCAGATCTGTGCAGTTTTTCCCCAAACTGCCCTCTCACAGCAGCACAGAGGTACACGCTCAGGTTTGGTGAGGCTCAGCAGCCTCAGGGCACACAGCGGGTGATCAGAGCAGACATTTCACTGTGGGGCTCATGCACTTTAATGAACAGGCAGACAGGCAACAGCAGAGAGGCTGTACACTTCCACAGGCCAAGCACTTGGTGAGGAGCAGGAGATCAGGGCTTTGCCATCCACTTCCCCACTGACACTACCCAACTCATTTCACCTGCTCACACCTCCCTACCCATTTCACCTAGACTGAATGATTTCAGGGCAGAAGCTATCTTCTACTAATAGTTCAAGGAGCATATCATAACAGCCCTCCAAGTTGGGGCTTTGAGCATTCTCATAACCTTGAGCATGAGAAACCTCTTGGGGAACTGGAGGACAGATGACCAAGCAGAGCATAAGGAGTATTCAGGGAAAGATAATATATAGCCAAAGCGCCAAATGCCTTGTATGCTACAATACAAGGCTCAAGGCACTGTCAGAACAGCAAACGGGGCATCTTGCTTTCCCCTAGCCAGGAGCAACAGGGCAGGGAAAGCCCACAGGAACCAGGGCAAGTGCCAAGCAAGCCTTCCCCATCCAGCTGCTGATGGTCAGCAGCTGACGGTTTTCAAGCAGGAGATTAGTTTTGGACCGTCCTGTTTAATGCCCCAGAGAAGCCTTTCTTCTGTGAATTGGCCTAATACTTTTTCGATTCTGTTACGCTTTTGGCCTTTGCAAAAGCCTGTGCCAATGATTTTTAACTCATGATGCTGTTGAGTGGTAACCGCACTTCCTTTTATTTGTTTAAACCTGATTTAATTTGGTATTTCCTTGTTCTCATGTTTTAATACAAAACAAATAATTACATACATTTCCCTTTTTTATCCTATTTATGATTTTATAGCCCTCTCTCATCCCAGCTGTCTCTTTCCCAGGCTGAAGAGTACTAGTCTATTTATTCCACATGGTAAGAGAAACAAACACCTCCACAGGACTTCTTACAAAACCTAACATTCATTTCTCAACTAACTTTCTCAGCTAAATCAGCAGCAGGAATGAAGATCTCTGGTCTAGAGTGGCACAATCAGCTACTGCAGGAAACAAGGCCTTGTACTTTGCATTTGCAAGATTAAAAAAAGTCCTTTTTTCTCCATAAACATCCTCAGGTACTAGGCAGAGACAGCCTGTACCTTCCAGTTCCTCAGGCCACATCCAAAACATTTCATTACCAGATTGCAGATAACAACCAGCAACAATAAACACGCTGT
The DNA here is from genome assembly GCF_036370855.1 of Dromaius novaehollandiae. Lineage (NCBI taxonomy): Eukaryota > Metazoa > Chordata > Aves > Casuariiformes > Dromaiidae > Dromaius > Dromaius novaehollandiae. Next base: position 1,690,890 of record NC_088117.1, read on the forward strand.
CTGGTGGCCCACAAAGTATTGTTTTCCTTTTGATCAAATTTATAAAAACCCCAATCCCGCAGCTATGAGACTGACATTTGCCTGCCTCTCCCTCCAAGGTGATTTACCATGCAGAACTACTCACACGCCACCATTACTGGGTGGGGGACAGAAATCAGCCAGCACACAGCACAAGGGAGGAGGCAAAAGCAATTGCGAGCTGCAGCTCTAGGAAACAATTCTGCCAATCTAAACGTCTCGAGTTCACCAAGAGGTCTCCTCCCCTTTCCTTCCCCATCCCTTCCCATCATGTTCCCTTTCCTGAACTGACTCTGATGCTCATCATATCCTTCCACAAGCTGACTCAATTCTTCAAGCTAGAAAAAAAAAAAAACAGCCCCCTGTGAGGAAGGCAAGTTGTATGAGCTCACGGAGGGGTCCGAGGGGCCACAGAGCTCAGACAAAGTGAGCAGCAGACATGTGGCCAGAGGCCAGGAGGAAGGAGCTGTCAGCTCAGTCCACAGTCTCTCTTGAAACTGCAGTCTCAGGAGACATTTAGGTTGAGCACTGCACAAAAAGTAGATGGGATGCAAGTCTTACAGTCCTATCTCAAAGCCAAACAAAAGAGAGTTGAACTTGATTTCTTCACTTTGGGAAAGAGAAAGGAAGTGCTGCCCTACGAGAATATGACAGAGAGCTGGGGTTTTCCACAGCTGTCACTGACTTTTAAAAGGAAATGTTAATTGCATGCAAATAGTTTCAGTAGCACTTCAGTTCCCCTGAAGGGGAATCCTTTTTTCTTTCAGTTTTTCCACAAGAAAAAGGATTCTAAGCAGCCAGCATCCAGAAAACAGACTTAATTTGCTTTAAAATTTCAATAGTTTTGCTTATATTTTGTGACCCAACCACCTGATTTTGCATTACACTAAGAAGTAGGCTCTAGGCTCACATACAGCTCTCAGCACCGGACATTTTGGCAGAGCTCTCTTTCAGGCTTAGACCTAAGCTATTCTTACTCAGCAAAATACAAACTCACCTCCTCAACTATTTCTCAATGATGTGAGCACCACACAGAGCAATGAAATCCTGCAAAGAGACGGTTTCATCTCACAGCTGCAATCCTAGGATGTGCTTTCATAAGCTAAAAAGCCAGCTTATAACCAAACGTTTACCGATTGACCCTCCTTTTTTAAGAGCACTGGGAACAGTGCTTGGTTGGACAAGTTCTGTGAGAAGACTCCCCCTCCTTTAACAGATATTCAAGTGCTTCTCTGGGTATGGTTTGGGCTTTTATTTAGACATTGTCTCTTGCAACTTCATGCTCTGGGCACTAAAATGTATTTCCAGTTTCCTCCTTTGCTTAACCACTTATGACTAGCTGTACTGCCTCTGAGTGTTTTAATTCTAACTAAGGGATTACACAGAGCTGTTCTGAGGTTGCGGGCTGCATTTTCCATTAGGGGAAAGAAAAAAGGTCTTCTGTAATGAAAAAACCATCTTTTCCAGCAGAGCAGTTTCATTTACCCCGATTGTTTAAAAAGTGATTCAGTCTCCACCAGGAAAGGGGAAAAGAGAATAGAAGTATGCCTGAATGGCCATGCACTTCACATGCTAAGTTCAGCACTAAAAACCCCACACCCAGCTGAAGCACAAAAGGCTTTTGCTATTTTGCAAGTCTGTGAGCAATAACCTGGAGAGAAGATAGCGGGAGAGCGGCCTGTTATCGCCTCCTGACGTTTCCTGGCAAATTCCGTTATCTTCCAGATGAAAACACCATCGTAGGTGGAAGCTTCCAGGTTGCGGATCTTTTCCTCCATCTCGGCCATGGCCAGATCTTTGAGTCCAATGCTCCTTTCCAGCTGCCGAACCTGCTCAGTGGGACACATGGTGCAGCCTTGTTAGAAACACGTACTGCGGCGAGACCTAAGCAAGTCAGCAGACACTGGAATCTCCTTCAGGCTTAATCTTTAGTAAGAGACATTCTCCAGACGTGACAGGGGACAGAAGAGGGAAGAAATTTAACATCACAAGCTAATTCACTAAAGTTTCTTTTTGAACCCTGTCATTCTGGAGGAGATGCATTCATACAGTTCAGTGCCTGAGCTGGAAACTTTCCTGCAGTGAATGGAAAAATCCTCTCAATGAACAGTTAGTTTCATTAGCAACACAAAAGATGATGCTGGGAGGGGGAAAAAAGAAGTCAACGTTGTGAATAAAACTAGACTGATAAACAGAAGATCCAGCACACTGCCAAAAAAAAAAAAAAACCTAACATGTTTAATCACTGCTAGGTAACAGGATTATGTCTGTTTTGGCAGATCCCTTATCGAGACAGCACAGGTATGCTACAAACTGCAAAACTTCCAGTCACCAAGACACAAAAGCAGCACTCAGCAAGAGCTGTGCGAAAGCATACCAGCTGGGGCAACTTCTTCATGCTGGCCCTCCATGCCATGCTGGGTACAATGCTATAACGCGGCATCAATGACTAGGTTCCTTTTGAAAGGTCCAGAAGGAGATCATGCCCATGAATTCAAGAAGATTCAGTGAAACGCTCTGTCTCACAGGAAACTCTAAGAACAACTCAACATGTGCATAACTCGATTAACAACAGAAACCTGAATGCTTTATGCACATCGGTTTAATGCCCACCTTCCAGGAAGCTTTTGAGGGCTGAGCACAGACACAAGTGATATTTTCGTTCTGTCTTCAGATATATGGAGATTCAGGGCTACATTGTTAAGAATTGCTAAAGTGAGATGCTCTAATTACAGGAAAAGTGAACTGAAAATGTCTCTCAGCAGAGCGCTGGAAAGCCCAAGCCAGTGGGTACACACCTTGTTACTCAGTGTTTCGATTTTCTCCTGGTCTAGTCGATGTTGCCGACTATATGCTTCAGCTGTTAGAGATACTCTTTCCACCTCTCGATTGAGCACGCAGACAATGTTCTCAAAGGTCACCGTTTTCCTCTCGAGGGCCTCACACCTTCCTAGGAGCTCCAGAGACTTGGAGAGCTCTGGCTCAGAGCACAGAGCATTTGCTGCCAGTAGTGGGGAGTTGCTTTGTGATGAGGAAAGGGCAGGATGATGCTTTAGGCCTCCAGATGCAGTCTTGAGGCTCAGCACAAAACTCTGCAGCATATACAGATGCTCCTCCAAGTACTTGCTTTCATGTTCTGATAGCTTTTCATTTTCCACCTACATGAAGAGAAATATATCCCATTCAGCAAGCTCAATCTACGCTGTCACCATCCACAGAACAAATTCCTCCTCTTGAGGTCACAACGTTAGCTTTAAATTATAAAGGGGAAAAACCAAAGAAAAATAGTTAAAAAACGGCTGTTGGAACGTTTTTGAAGAAAAGCTTCATTCATATACAATGATGGATATTTAATGTTTCCCCAGTTATACATACTGTTCTACTCTGTCCTCCTTCATTACTTCCCACAAAGGCTCAGTCAGAGCACCAAAGGACAAAGCCTCATGTAATTCCCCTAAGCAGGGCTGCACATCAACATCGCCATTAGGAGCTGGGAAAACTAAGTCACATGGAGAAATATCGACTGAGCCAAGCTATGGCTGAAGAATAAGGCACCAGATGTTCAGTTTTTTGTTTACAGCTGTAAGCACAGTAGCCACAAGGAGTCTCAAAGCACTCAGGGTATTCTCCAAGGATAATATTTCCTTCTGCACTAAGGACACAATTAGTTCATTCTTTGGATACCCAAAGTCTGGGCGGCAGCTGATCACTCATGTACGTTGCATTTGCAAAGGGTTTTAAAGCACCACTTTGTCCAAATATCTGAACACAAATATCTGTAACAAGTTGGATTACAGCAGTGTGCAGGTTATAGCTAACACCAGAACTGAAGACAAGTCCCTAGACAAACATGAACAGGCAAGCCCTTACCATCTCAGCACATCCGACAACCTGAAATCTGCAGGGCACTTTACATTTGCCACAAGTCTTCACATGGTCCTGAAACTAGAAAGAAAGGAAGATGTGTTAAGCAGAACTTGTGTGTCCCAAGTGGCTCCCTCTTCATCTCTTTGAAATCCAGAAAATCGAAGACAAACTAGAGAGCAACAAAGACATTGCTAATCACTGCTTTTCAAAGTGCCTGGTTAAAACTGGACACTGCCCACCATTAGGTTCAACTTTCACTGTAATTTAAATATAGCACTGACACCTGGAAGGAAGGTCATCCCCCCCACTTCTTTGATGACTGCAAGGTCTTGCTCCTCGGATAGGTATGCAATAAAAAAGACAGTAACGAGCATAATACACAGCACATGTTAGGTATGCTGAGCAACAAACTTAGGCTTCATTGAGCATACAGGAAGGGGGAGGGATGAGGAACAGCCTCGTGAAACAGATATCCATTTACTTCTGTGCAGTTTTCAAATTATACCTGAGCAACAACAGTCATGGCTAATGCAAACCGCCTGAAGGCAAGACAGGGAGAATGATGTTACATCCCAGCAATTCTGCCAGTCTTTACTAGCACTCCATCTTATCATGCAAGTCTTAAAGCTTCTTCCTTCTTCACTGCATAATCCCTTGTCACTTCTGGTGTCATTGTGTCTGAGAACTGTTCACACACTCTATCCAAACTCATGACTTGACATGACCCAGGCTGGGATATGCCACAGCTGGGTATTTTCACTTCCAGCTAAACATTATGAACCTGAGATCAAAAAGCCCCCAGTGATCCTGCCTGAGTATTTGCAGTAATTACTGCAGATACACCTGTGCAAGGAAAAAATTATCTGCCATGCCTAGTATCCCCTTGCTAGAGTACAGAAGAACAGTGCACCTCAGTCATCTGAAATCTGGCAGCTGCCATCAAGAACAGAGACCAACGCTGGATGCTTTGCTGGAGCAAGTGCCAAGAGTCCCCCAACCTCCAGGATGAGTCCTTTAGGCTCCCACACAATGTGTGATTAATGATAACAAGCACTGGCACATTATCTTGTTTTTGATACACCTCTCATTAGATATCAGTGGTCTATTCTGAATAACTATATTCCATATTTAACACCTACATCTGCCATAACAGATGTCAATTAAAGCTGTTTTTTAAAGCACTTTCACAAAAAACCTCCTAGATCCATCTGACTTTTACTTAATGAGTCAGGTTACTCTGAGTTTTGTGCTGCAGGACTGAAGCACAATGTCTGCAGTTAGTCAGCAAAAGGTTGGAGAGAGATAAAAGAGGAAGTTAACATTTAAACAAATGACTTATGGGAATCCTAGAGGCACAAGCCTAGTCTCAGCTGGACACCCGCTTCAGACTGCAGACAAGCAGATCAGTATCACAGATCACAGCACTAAGTCCTTAATTATACTGGGTACTCTTTACTCATCTTTTTGATGCTTCTGTTTTCCCTGTCCTACTACAAAAGCCTTTTGTTACAACAACACTAAAAATAATTGCCTGTGTCAGGCAGGACAGTTTCAGATGAACATGCTTTTTGAAGATGTTTCCCCAAAATTTGATTTTTAGATTTTTGTGTCCTGCCCCAGGAGCCAGCAGTGTTGAGGCACTATTAGAAATGGATGATTTATTAGAAACACAGTAGTTTAGCTGCACAGGGGATCGCTTTCCCCAATTATGACAGTGGTTGATATAGTTGCTATACACAGAACGAATTACGCTTTCAACCAAGGAGTGTGCTCTTCCTATAAAACTGCAGTAAATACACAAGCCAAAGTTAGGCTGCATTACTAGCATTTAATGCAAAGCTGCAAGTGCCTGATTAGTCGTGTTCACTACGCTTGTACCAGTATTTTGAGCCTTATGGGAAGGTCAAATTTGTACAAATGGCAGCCACTTAATTGTTTTCCCCACTACACTCTCGCATGGACTCTGCTTTCCTCCCAGCTCTCCGAGAACTCCAGTCACAGCCTATCGGGACCCAAAACACCGCCGCCACACACGATTTGCGAATGGTCAGATACCTTCTCTCGTGGAATCTTCTTTTTCCCACAGCCTTCGCAAGTCAATGGAAATTTAGGGCAGACTTCATCGTGAGCCTGTAAAAGAATTGACAGGAGACTATTTGGTCATCTAAAGAAGATCTCCAATAACATTGCTATGATGAACACAGCTCAACATGTACAGTTCTATACTTTACTACAGAAGTGGGCTGTCCTCTAAAAACATATTCTTAAATCTTGGTCGCACTGATAAGTCCGTATGCTGACTCACTCCTATGATCTCCAGGTTACCAGAGTTTTGGGCGTCTGTGCAGCTTTCCAAATCTCAGCCTCAATTTAAAAGCTGCTAAAATAATTTTAAGAAAAATCGAATTACTGCTTTGATGGACAAGATAATCAACAGGAAGCTCCATTTAAGGCTCTGCCAGGAAAATACATGTTCAAGCAGGTTAAGTGAAATAAGCCACTATCTCAGTAAGATAATTTGTATAATTTTTCCACCATAATGGTTATCAGTCAACTGAAGTAAGAATACAGAGCCCACTTGTCATGTGCTGAGCTGAGCTGTCTGACGGTGTCTTCCCATGCAAATCAGTTCACTAAACCATTTTTCAAACAGAAAGAAAAATATTTTAAAACAGTTTCATTCAATAACCTCTACACACAAGTATCCACTCCTGCAGCAAGAGCACATGATTCGTTTCACGGCCAGAGAAGCTGAACGAGCGATCGCAGCAATGCAATTACCCTTGATCCTCAGCAGATGCTAGGGCCAGCAATACTAGCTAAATTGGGAATGCTAGAACATCCCCCTGCTTTCAGTATCATTTCCACAGTGCTGAAACCTTCCCTTTCCACACCAGCTGCTTGAAACAAGTGAGCAACTTCACACTTTGCTTTTCTAATTAGGGTTCCAGAGAACCGGTTTTGCTTTTTTGTCCAAGGTTACGTGATGCGTCACTGTAAATTCCATTAGCACACAGTTCAAAATTCAGATTAAAAGATAAGCATACTGAACTAGCACTCCATAGTAGTCATGTGTTGAAAAAAGAAATCAAATATCCAAAGTAGTTATGTGAAATGAAATGCTTTTGGAAAACTTGGTCACATTCATTCTGCACAAACTTACAGCATTAAAACAAGTTACTATTTGGAAGGGAGGAGGAGAGAGAGAGAAAACACACACTAGCTAAAATACAGTTACCACATCAGAAACTAGAAAGTGAAACCCATCAGTGGCTCAACTTTGGCTGGTTAGTTACTCTCTCCTTTTTATATTTTAAATGAGCAGAGTCAAAAGATTTGTTGCACGGTCCCTAGAAAAGTGACCTCCCAGCCTGCAGTTCAGTTGGGCAATGCTAACTGCACATATGGATACCATGGATTAGTGCCATCGTCTACAAAGGAAATTCATGAGGGGAGGTGCCTTACTTCATCTCACTTCCATAGAGGGGTTGAACCCTTTCTTCTACCCACCTATCGCTCTCATGTTCTAGAAACAGCAGATACTATCTTCCCCGCGACCCACAAAATGCTGGCGTAAGAACAGACGCTACGGGCTGGCTGAAGGAAGGAAACTTCATTGTAAATAGAGCTATTTAAAAAGGGGGTATTTAGCAGCTGGCACAGTAAAAGGTAAATCTTATGCATTAAATTATTACCTCCTCTCAAATCAGCTTCATGTTGTCCTGCCCTCTCTCCCCACCTCCCAGCTATTCTAAATACGTCATAAAGCATTCGTCTTCCATTTAGACTCCAAGTAGCACCAATATACAAACTACAATAATATACACACATCTCAGACGTATACTGAGTCTGCAGGAACAGAAAGGGAAGGGGGAGTTAAACACTACTCTACAGCTAAGCTGAAACCGCAACCAGTCCACATGTAAACTGTTCTTCAGACACCCAGAAACATTAGCTCTAACCAGCACGGATCCAAACTTCTAACAAACATTTTTGTAAAAACAATTCCCAGCTCTTCTGGAATCTCCCCTATCCCACCCATGCCCCTTCCCTCTCTACAGGGGTGTCAGAGAAAGCTGTCTAAACAGAGCTAAATGCTACAGCTGCTTGAAGAAATCCATCCCACCCAGGAGTCAGAGCGGGGCACTCAAGCTGGATCCACTGTTCTCCACTCCCCCAGGGATGGAGCAATCCTGGTGTTCACAGCTTTCCTTCAAGGCTGTTCTCCAGCTGCCTCAGGACCGACTTCTCACCCATCGGTTGTAAACCAAGGCACAGAGCGGCCTACAGACCAGACCTCCAGAATTTAATAGCTGAAGTAGGAAAGTAAAACTGGGCAGAGTTAGCAGTCTCCACAGTAACACCTTGTTCTTCCCGCTCAGCTAAACCCCCAAACAGTCGATTAATCCAGAAATCGATTTCCCTCCATAAAAACAAACAGCAAGACAACCCAGTAACACCTCTGTGCAACGCGCGCAGGTTCTGCCTCAATCAGAGCAAGCGGTTCTCTATTAAGTTCAATTGAGAGATTGAGAAATCAGCTAATTAAAACCTTCGGGAGGACCATGATAGTCCATGAATCAGAAAAAGCGGTTCTCTATTAAGTTCAATTGAGAGATTGAGAAATCAGCTAATTAAAACCTTTGGGAGGACCATGATAGTCCACGAGCGTTTGTCCAGGGCGCACATGCTTGTGGGTTACTGTTGCAGCTATTCAGTCCACCAACACCTACCCATGCTCCTTTCATGAGCAGTGCAAATCAGCACCAACGGAGAATATTCAACACATTTTTTTTCCCTTGCCTCTAGGTCCCAGACAGCCAGGCCTGCCTGTGTGTGTAGCTGCATGTGCACATGCTGTAGCTCTCGTACCTTAATATCAGGAAAGTAGAAAAGCGATTTGCAGTATTTGCAGTTGAGGTTTCTCTCGGGGCACTCGCGCTCAGAATGGCGTTCCTTTTCATTCAGTTTGATCATTCCCTTACATGCCTGGCACTCAACCAGCATGAACAGGCAGTTCCCTTCATGGCAGCTCTGTGACAACAAGAGCAGCACATTTCAATACAGCCGTACAGAAAAGCGCAGACGCACACACATATGCAAAGAAGATGGTTGCAACAACACAAGCTGATCCTGTGAGGTATGTAAATGTAATGAGCGCTTCCTAAGGAACGTCAGGATGGGCTGCTCTGCTGGGCCTGCACAAATAAGACAAAAGGGAAACCCGCGGTTTAATCTGATTGCCATTCGGGATCTCGAGACTGATAAACTCAGCTTGAGCTATGGAAGAGGGTACTGTTTTCCCCCGTTCACTCTTCAACCCTGCTGAAAATGATTATGCTTGTATCGTGGTGGCAGAACAAGATGTGCACGTGCCGCCCTGTTCAGAACCTGCCACATTAATGCAAATCCATTTCTGTGGAGGCTTTTCAGCTGCATTGGGCAATCCATCAGCATCAGACTATGCTCCCCTGCAGCTAAGGGGCAAAGCAGGCAGCTGAGAAAAACAACCTTTGAAACAGCTGCTACAAGATGCCTCTGCCAGAGCCCTGGCAGGAAGGTTATCAGAAAAGGGCAGGGTTGCCAGGGACACTGGATACAGCAGAATAGCAGTAGGCTTGGTGTAGACTGCGCAACTCATCTCTGCTGCAAATATTCTCCCACGGCTGCAGGTTGCTCTCTGAAAGCCATTAGCCCCCTTTGAGCACGGCAACAGCAGCCCCAAGCATTCACAGAGCTGAAAGGCCGGCATCAGAAAGGGAGCAACTAAAAGGACAGAAAATTAACAGGAAAGCAGGGAAAAACCACTGTGGTGGAACACAGCACCGCAAGAGACAGTGCTGGCGGAGCTTTGACAGTCTTTAGCCCAGATTCTGCCACATCTAGCAAAAAAGTCCTTTGGCATCTCAGCCTAGGCATATTGGGGGGGGGGGGGGGGGGAAGGCAAGCTCAAAGTTGAAGCGAAAACCTTGAAAACTCTGACACCTCCAGGGTAAGAGCTGTCTAAGTTTAGGGGGAACATCTTGTTCCAAGATGTATGATTTGTCTCATGCACCTCTGCCAGGCCCCCAGCAACTCCAAAGTCTCTGGGAGAGGAATCTGCCACAACATTCAGATACTTTGGAATTTCTTACTCTTCTGAAGTCAAGGACATACCTTTCTGTTTCCTGTCTTTTCCTCATTATGGAAACTCTAAGGGGAGACCTGCTTGAAGCCTTCCCCACACAGATATTCTCTGGATTACCATGCATGCTCCTTGCACTAGTCTATGGAGCAAGGAAACACAGGGCTGGAGAGCAGGAGCCCAATTTGTAATGAGCAGAGCCGAGTGAGAAAGGGGACTTTCTAAGAATGTCACATCAGCTAATGCCACATACAAATTCCTCCCTTTGCTGGGACACGCAGGTGGCAGACACCCAAGCAAGGCCACTCAGCATTACGAATAATTAAACCTCAAAGAAATGGTCAAAAACAAAGTAACCGCTTGCGGCTTTGAGCTTTAGTTGGGCATATGTGGGACAGTGAGGGAACAGGAACCCATCACAGCTTTAATTCTGCAGTCCAACACCATGGCTTTCATCTAGGTTGAATAAACAGTGGCAGAAACGATGCCATGGGTTTCGCAAGAGCCTTGCTCCCTTATGTTTTCAGAATAAGCATCTTAACTGCAAAAGAACTTCTGCTTTCAGCATTCTGTGGTTTTATTAATTGGTGTTTAAGACCAATTTCTTCAATAGACACTTGGTTTGGGGTTTACTAGTAGGATTTCAAGATGGTGTGTTTCCCATGTTGAAGAAGCACTTGAAAGCAGCAGTTTTATAACACATTCTTAAAAACAGACTTTGGCTTTGCCTATTTGCCTTGATCTATAAAAATACTAGGCTATGGGACACTCAAGGAAGCCTTCTCCAAATTCTTGTGTGTTTTATGACCTCCACCATCCCAGAGGAATGATTTTGCTAAGAGGATTCCAGTCTGAAGCAGCTGTGGGGATGGATCCCCAGAATATTTGAGTTTTAGAATAAAAGCCTTAGACCAAACTGAACTTGGCCTCAGCAGAAGAACTTGCTCTTAGGCCAGAGGAGCACAAGCTGGCCTAGGCCATGTAGAAGGTTGTCAGCCGCATTCAACCAGCTGCAGCCCTTGCATCATTGTCACCCCTGCTTCAGATACAGTCAGCTTGATTTTGCGACAAAAGGACTAAAGTTACTTGCCAAGGAAAATAAAAATTGCTACACTGGAATGCACTGCGTCTTGGTACACAACTGTTTGATCCGTAAGGGACGTTCAAAGGAAGTACAAATATTTGATCCGGTGATCAGCTCCACAAGCGTTCTAGGCTGAGATTAACAGTTGCAGTCACAGTCCCATGAACAAGTGACCAAGATGCACTGTTCATATCTAATGAGGTCACAAACTCGATCACTGGGAAGTGGAGTCCAATCACGACACCATGCTAATGCCACCAGGCACTTGTATGTTTGTAAAACTGTGATTTGAATTAGCCTCCGATACTTATTTCTGGCAGCCAAGCAGCATGAAGACCTGCAGTATTGACAGATGTGCTTTAAGTGTCCTAAAAACATTGGCTGTGCCAACCAATTTCCAGAAGAGACTTATTGGAAAGATCTCCCTTCCTTTAAGGAGAGTTTTCACCAGCACATAAAGCTTCATCTTCATCACTTAGACCAAAATGGAGAACCTTAGGCTGATACTTCAAGAGTTAGCTTGACCTTAACATTAAAAAGGAAGTTGTTGACACAGGCCATAGCCTGTGGCTCACAAATGGTGAGCAAAGACAGGCAGAGCCCCCACTCTGAGACTTCACAGAGGGGAGTCAGCCAACGCTGTGACCCAGAGGTGTGAAGGTGTGGGCCTTACACAGAAGTGTCGTCACAGCATCAGACTGAGAACAGCACAGGCATTCAGAAGAGGGGAGATGAGACAAAAATCACAACTGGGACAGATGCTTTATAAATATTGGGGAAATCAAGCCTGTGGTGAGCAGCTTAATTTCAAACCTAATCTCTTTAGTTTGTCGAAAGAATTGAAAGTGCCTCTTGACCTCCGTGGGCTTTTACACAAGTGAGTGCACACGATCATGGCTTTGGCACCTGCCTACTATGTGGAATCCGGCAAATTCCTCGCTGATAGTGAAATGTTGCCCCAAAACTCCAAAAGTTCTGCATGCAAACTACGGTTTCAAGGGGGTTTTCATCAAGGCTTAGAAGGGACACGTCACTAATCTGAACTTCAAAGTTAGCGAGTTACAGCTTCACATTTTCAAAGGGGCAGATGCTAAAGCTGTTAATTAGGTGGGCCACCACAATAAGGCTGAGCTGTTTTTAGAACCAAGCACTAAGAGCAGACCCTCTACAGCTGGGGCTTTCCAACCCCCTCCCACACACATTTTCTGGCACTCCCTGTGGCTTACCTCCCACAATGCGGGTTGGACAGGAAACAAGCTAGTATCTAGGCAGCCAGCTATATAAACTTTACTTCAAGGACTGTAAGGGAGGCCAACTTTTGTTTGTGGATCTCAGCTCCAGCTCTGGAAAGTAAAGACGGATCAGATTCTTCTTTCCAAAGCAGGAACTGCTTTTGGTCATCTTTATGTGCACATGCACGGTATTGTAGCAGATATATCCTCTCCAAAGAAAGTAAACTGACCTCTGGGTATAATGATGCTCAGACTGGAGCTGGCTGCAAATAGCATTTCAATGCCATACCACAACCTGGAGCCAAAACCCTCAAGAAAGGACAATAAATGCTGTTCCTGATTTTAAGAAGAGAACTCTGGTCTCCCTGGTATGGCATCACCAAGTATGCTTGCCACAAAGCTTAAAACGCTGCATTGCATGCAGACAACAGTGCTATAAGACACACAAAACTACAAAGAGGCAAGACAAGCCAGGTAAAGTTGCTTCAGAGACAAGCAGCTCTGTTCTGAGCAATATGCAAAAGCCTGAAGCTGAAGATTTCAGCCCTAGATGAAAGTCACCAAAACCAGCCAGACATTCTTAGGAACATGGCTGGGAAGAGGAATCACAAAACCGTGAAGCGTCATGAAACAGGAGACCCTTTGAGTCCTGGCCCCCAGTAACACATTTTTGAAGAGGAAAAGTTTTCTCTACACAAAGTGTAGTAGGTCTTCTGGATCATCTCCCAAAGATCTGTAGGAACATAGGGCAGGAAGAAATTGCCCAAGTCACTTTGTCCCCCTAGTCACAGGAAGCCACACAAGTCCAGGTCTGCAGGCAGAGTCTCCACCACACTGATCTTTGGAGTAATATTACTGAAGTTCTGAGTTTTGCATCCTGCATGGTCTTTTAGGCTTTAGCTAAAGTGAACTTGTCAAAACCAAGGTGACAACTGACTACAAGCAAAACACATCCCCTTCAATTTTGATTAGAATAAGTTATCACCACAGATGACAGTCACCTAATCTCATTAGCTGAGCTCATCTAACTTACTAGCAAAAAGAACCCAAGCCCCCCAAACTTTCCCTTCCTCTCAAAACTTAAACACTGTTGTCAGGATTACAAGTTTAGATCCTGCAGGACAATTTCATTTTGTTATTTCTCAAATAATTTTGTATTCCCCAAGGTGAGCAGGGCATCGATAAAAGCTCTGTTTGTGGCAACAAATGAAAATGCCATTGCTGACTACGTAGGCACCTCTTTGCAGCCCCTCTTCTCCTGTTCCAAACCCAGTTAAAGACTCCAAGAGCAAGAGTGAGGGAAGACCCATTATACTGCCAAGACCTCTATGGATGATCTGCCAGGGAATGTCTTAGCTACCTCCCAGGTCAGACCTGCACGACCTGCAACTACTGAAGGCATTTGTTTACGTGACCCAGCAGAGGCAGAACAAAACCTTGTTTGGCTTGGGTGACAGCAGTGGCTGACAGCCACCAGCCATCAGGCTGAGAGCAAGCAGAAGCCATGAAGCTGAGGGTACTGCACTGCGGGTTGGGAGGCATATAAATGGAGGTGATCACATGGAAGGCATAAATAAACGACATATGGGGGCTGAGGATATTTTGATAAAACAGAAGATAGACACAGGGAACTGGAGGTACTGCAGTGCAAGAAAAGAAACATGTTTCAGTGCTAAGGAACCAAAGTGTTAAGACCTCCACCACCCAAATAAATATTTATATGGTTCCCCCAAATCCCTCTACCTGGTTATCACAGGACTTGTTTTCTTGTTCTTTTCTCTTGCTCTAACAGGCTAGTTTTAGACTCTTCAACTCTTCTCAGATTTTCCACCTGAATCTAAAGCCTCCTGACCGCAGCTTGCTTGTGTACATGTACATTCAGTCAGACTGATCAAGAAACCTATATATAAAAAGAGGTTACAGAAAAGGAAAAGTCCTCCCACCCCACTATGAAACACTTTATCCAAATGGCACTACGCATACACTACTGCATCCAAAGTCAGAAAAATGCATTTATAAACCCACACATGTTCTAAGCACTTTATTTTGTACACTTCACACAGCTTTGAGCAGAAGTGCAAATCAAGTCCAAGGAGATTTCACTCTTTCCGTTTTTCATGTCCCCTTGAGACTTGAACTTTGATACGGCTGAATAGAAAGCAAAACTGAGATTAATCTTTTTTATTTAAGATTGAAGGGCTAGAGCTTTTCAGCTGCAGAACAGCTTTCTCTCTTGTTCGTACCCTAATAAGATCAGCAAGCCAGAAGTGACAATCTCTCTTGATTTATAAGTGGATTGCAGCCAAATGACTGTGTCTCAATACAAATACTGCACAATTTTTAAATGAGCAAACAATGAATTAGCTTTTAGGGACTTTCCATGTCCTGTCGGAAATAGCACAGCAAGGGACTTTCCATGGTGGGAGTGCTGAGCTGCTGCAGGACGTTACACACGTTGCTGGCTACAAATACAACAGTACTGCACAAGGCAAGCCATATAGTAGAGCTGTGACGCCAAAGCAATGCTCAGCTAACAAATCTACCCTGTAAAGCACTGTTTAACATGAGGACACAGTAAGCAGGAGAGACTCTAGGTGAATGCATTCATTTGATACCCCCTTTCATCAATCCTACTCAGCCACACATACCATCTCTTAAGCTCCAGACCATATGAGGATGGTCAGGCCCGATTAAATTCCACAGCTGTTTGGGAGGCAGCTGGGATGAGAGATAACACAAGCCAGACCCTGTCTCCTCCCACCAGTTCCCAGTCAAGAATGACTTTTTCCTGAGAGGGCACAAAACAACATTACCCTCATTAGCACTGAATGCCACACATACTACGCTGAAGGGAGACAAAGCTCTCTCCTAGGATAAGCCAGCTAGTACTGCTAAGAAATCCCTGTTCTCCTTTAAGTCACAGAAGACCACCTTAAGACTAGCAAAAATTGTGACAGTCAAGTTCAGTGCTGCAGATCTGCAGCCTAAGGACTCTGGAGTAGCACCTCTCCAAAATGTACTTTATTTTAGCAAAATACCTACCAGAACATTTTGAAGATTATGCAGAGAATTAAAAAAGAAGGCACAGTCTCACCAGTTCAGACATTCTTAAACAGTTCTGCCTAAGGTCCCAAAGAACCACACACACTTGCAGCCTTGCAGGAAAGAAGACTTATTCCATGACAACTTGCGGCCCTTTGAAACTGCTAATCCAAGCACCAGTTGGGCCAAAGTCTGCATTTGGACACTTGTAAGACTACACAGAGAGGACCTTCAGCAGCTGATGGTTTCTGCTGAGCCCTGCAGGAACTATCTTCAAGGGGTTTTTTTGAAATCCAGGAGAACTGAAGTTCTTAAGACCTCATCAACCACAGCACCCTGTCAATAGCATTGTAAGCTGCTGATAAATATAATCGGGTTTAGTCTAATGGAGAGGAGCTCACTTACTACAGTCACTTGAACGCTGCAGCAGGCATGAGACTTGTGTGTTAACACCACTGGTCAGACAGCACAAACTAAAGCACGCGTCAAAAAATCTGCAGGCACCAACAACACAGTTTGAATCTGGAACCTCAGTGAAACACACTGTACCCTGAAATGCTCCTCTAGAATTCTCTTTATTGGAAATCTTTCAGTAACCATCAGCTTTAACTTTTTAATTTTACATGTATTCAGTCACACATTCACACCACAAGCCACTCACGGAGCTAAGAACAAGGGTTTCAAAGCAGGAGACATGTTTAGCATCTTACTTCCACTTATCTTTGGACTAAAATTCTAGCATAGGGAAGCTGGAGGCTTTAAACAACAGGACAAGGAAGTGCAGGTGCAGAACTCTCTCTGTTAACATGCTCTGCAAGCTAGGCAGAAAAGTCAGACACGATCCATAGCTGTGTTGTTTCTTCCTGCCAACCTGCAACAGCACTGCATATAGAATCCAAACGTCACACTAGACAGATCAAGGTTAATCTTGGTTACTAACAAAGGTCCACAAGTCAACAGGGTTCAGATCTTAATCTGCGGAAAGCATGGAGGTGGGGAAGGATAGGGGAGGGAGCTTATCCCTCATATCTCAGTTCCTTCACCAGGTCTTCTGGGTGTGTCTTCTGCTCCAAGATGGATGACAAAGCCATCCTCAGGAGCACCAAAACTTCTCAGGTGAACTTGCATTTGTTCCCAACTGCCAACATACTTTAACAATGTAAATCTCCGCAGCAGAATTTGCTTGCTGGGAAGTGCAGGGAAGCACGCGGCATGTAGGGAACCACTTGCCACATCAAATCCTCAGAGGTCTGCTAATGGCAAACAAATCTCAGGCACCTCGATTCTCAGGGAGAACACATTTCTCTTGTGAGGCCCGTGAGCCATATATATGCTAAGAACCAAATGGCCTGGGCCAGGTAAAGACTGAAGAAGGCCTGGATTAAAGAGCTGATGGGCTCCTCAAGAAGAGGAAGGGTAGAAAAGCTGTCCTGTCCAGTAGTCTTGTGGCACAGACACCTCGGAGTGATCTGTGGCCAGTCAGTGAATGCCCAACCCCACTGCCCTCATTCTGCAGCTACCACGTGGCCTGGTAGCTGTGAGAGCCGCTGGCTGGAAAGAGGCTGCTTTCCCCAGGCTCATGGCTGCAAAGCAGCTTTTAGGTTCACGTAACACAGCAAACTTTGCAACAGTCTAACCAGGCAGCAAACTTTGCAACAGTCTAACCAGGCAGCAAACTTTGCAACAGTCTAACCAGGCAGCAAACTTTGCAACAGTCTAACCAGGCAGCAAACTTTGCAACAGTCTAACCAGGCAGCAAACTTTGCAACAGTCTAACCAGGCAGCAGAGTTTCTTGACAGTTTACTTGCATCTTTTATAGCAGAAAGGAGTTTGACATAGGGTGACTGGTTCTCACCACCAGTAATGTGGTTCGTGCCTGTGATCACAACCAAACTTGAAATTCCTTCAGCCCAGCTGATGCTCTCAGCAGAGCCCACAAACCTGGCTCAGTCAATAAATCTCTACAAACTCCAGGAAGGCCCTGCTTACAATGACGTACACAGAGGTGAAACCTCCCAACACCACTGCCAGTGTCAGCACGGACAATCGAAACTGCCTGGACTTTACCTATCATCGCACAGACAAAAAGGAAAGAAAAAGCACAAACACATTGAAAGCCTTGCTTTGATCTTTACCTCATACTCTTTAATAGTCCCCTTCCAAGTGCAGCCATCGTTAATACAGATGGCAGGCAGACTTTCTACCTCCCGACGAGCTGCATTGTCTGGGAAAGCCTGGAAGAGAGAAGAGAGAGAGAGAGAGAGAGAGAGAGAGAGAGAGAGAGAGAGAGAGAGAGAGAGAGAGAGAGAGAGAGAAGAAAAAAAAAGAACAGTTAAACCACATAAATTACTGGGGGGTTGCAGTTTTGGTCCAGTCTCTTCATTCTTTATGAGCCATTCTTAAAAAAGACTCCTCCCAAACCATTTGCCACATCATATTCTCAGGTGTGCTAATGGCAAACAGATCTTTATTACAGTGTTTAAATAGGCCACCTCTATATTAACATGACCTGGATATTAGAAGTTGGGGAGTCTACTACCATGCTAATTATAACTTTCACTACTGTTAATAACAGAATGTTTCCTAAGAATAAGGAAATCTCAGAGCTTGTGTTTTACACCAAAGCTGGAAGTGGTATCAGTGAGTTTGTTTTTATTTTTTAAAATGAGTTTTTACTTACTGAGCTTGTTTCTAAAATAGAAATTCCTTCTTCATATATTCCCTCCTGAATACAGATGGCACACTTTTGAGGTCCAGAACTAGCAGACAGAAAAATAATATTCAAACACAACAGAAGGAGATGACAACACAGTAGTTCATGATTCAGCTACAATGAAACTGCTGATAACTTTGTAAAACTAAAGGATCTTTTTAAAATATTTTTACAACAACACATAGAACCTCTGCTCATGTGTATCTTAAAACCCATTTGTGACTACAATTTTTCTTATTCTCATGATTCATTGTTCTGTTCAACTTCCCTCACTTAAAGGCAGGAGTTAAAACACAAGTAATTTTTTCTGAAAGCCAGAGTCCGCTTGAATTTCTCACATTTTGGCATGATAACCATATGAGGACTTTTAGGAGCAAATTCCTTCGACAGCTGTTAAAATGACTGAAAGATCAGGTGATCCACCTGGACCATCAACCAAACTGCAAAAACAATCCAGGAAATTCCAGAAAAGTGGACTTTGAAGCAACCCGCAGAGTAACACAAGCAAGCCAAAGATTACACATTCCCTTAAAGAGGACCTGATGATGAATCTCCAAGATAAAGCACAGCTTCCCTTACTGAGAAGCCACTGAAAATAAGACTTATCTTCTTTTTTGCTTCCACTTGCTTTTAATCATTTTCTTTTCACACTGAAGGCACAAAAGTTACCTTATAATTTTCTTCAGACAATAGGAACAGTAGCGATGTCCACACTGAGCTTGAAATGGCCTCCTCAATATATTCTTGCACTCTGAACAGAGGTATTTGACCTCCAATTTAGTGCCCAGTATCTCCTTCGCAAATCCAGGCTGGTTTAGATCCAAAGAGCCAGGCGGAGTAGAGTTTGCTGCTGCCATGGGAGCCAAAAATTGTGGCTGTATCTCAAAAGCCTGAAAAATAAAAATATTTTCCCTGTTTAATTATAACTAGATGATGGCAATTTTTCCCGCATGAACTGTACTAGTCACAGCACGCTACACTGGCACCCAAAACCCAACACCACAGGTAAACATCAGCCTAAACCATGAGACTGCCATAGTCAGAAATACAGGAAAAAAAACTTACACAGTTAACTTCAGAATTAAATCCAGGACAGGGTGAGCAGGTCTCATTAAAATCTCCCATCTAAGTTAGTTAATTGAGACACAGCCTATCGGAGAAATTAAGGCTTCCAGCCCAAAACAAGGAAAAATACTTTTCTAAAGCTGAACTCCTCGAGAGCATAAACAAAGCACCTCAATCCACCAAAACCCCGTAGGCACCAAGTGGGGCAGCCGCAGCTTACTGCCACGTACTTTCGTATCTGTCAGTTAATACCACCACGTGTTTCCCTATCTGTCAGTTGTCAAAGAGGACTGTAACGCCACACAGACCCAGCAGCTCACGCGGGTCTCAGGGAGCATCTACACAAGCAGCCGTAGGGCCAGAATTTACCAGCAACGCCCAGTCAGGTGTGGGGGGCTCTCTAATGGACTAGAAAATAAAGACGTGAAAGGTACAAACTAATCACAAAGCTAATACAGGAAAGGGGAAAAAAAAAACCCATTCACCTTTGCTACTTATGATGGTCTAAATATGTGTCTCCTGCCTTTGTGCACTGTAACTACACCCCAGAGAGTCTAAAACATATAAGACAGCACATCCAGATAGGTCCTTTAGAACAACACAGTTGAAAAAGCAGCGAGCTTCACTTAGAGCTTCAAATATTTTACGTCTCAGGTAACATCAGGCTTTTGCCTATCCCAGGAGCCGTTAAAGCTCCAGGGCCACCAGCCTGCTGATAAAGCGATCCTAGAACAGGGGCAGCTGGTGTTGAAGGTCACCATCCACAGCCAAATCCCCCATACCAGTACCCAGGCAGCCTCGCTCCCGGGTCTGCTGAAGGGCCTCTGCCGCTACAGCGCTGTACCAACAGCTGCGTCAGCAACCTGGAGGGTACAACCGGAGTGAGTGTCACTGTTTCCCTGCTGCATATACGTAACCAGATCTTTCATGCACTAAACTTTAGGCTGGAAGGATCACTGGGTGTCATCTACTTCAACCCCCTGCTCAAAGCAGGGCTAAGTCGGATGGGGTTTCCCGGAGGCAGAGCCAGCCAAGTTTGGAAAGCCTCCACCGATGGAGATGCCACCATCTCTCCGGGACTCTGCTCCACTCCTGCAGGCAAGAACTTTTTCCAAATTCAAGCAGACTACGAAGAAGCGAGAGGACAACTGGGGCGAGCAACGAGGTGCGGAAAGGCGTGAGAGCAAACGGCTCATGAGGCAATCGGGATCTCACACGAAACGGGACTGGGGCAAAGCCCTGCGCTGAGCCAGAAGCACTGGAAGGAGAGGCGAGGCGCATCTCAACAGAGCGGCAGCAGCGGGAGCCCGGGAGGACGCAGCCGCTCCCCAGCCCGGGCACCGGGTCGCGGCCGGATTATGGACACGAACGAGGGGCGACGGCGGGGAGCGGGGGGGACCCCAGCTGCCCCCGCACAGGGCCGACCCGGAGGACCGAGCGGCGCCCGCACTTCAGCGCTGTGGGAAGCGCGGATCACAAGCGGGCAACGAGCTCATCGAGCGGCGCCTCCCTCCGCGTGCGCCGCCGCCGACACCCGGGTCACGCGAGGGGAACCGGCCCACGCCGAGCGCCGGCAGCGGCCGGCCGGGCTGCCCCAACCGGCGAGGCCCGGCCCGGGAGCTGCAGGCCGCGAGCAGGGGCCGCGCAAGGCAGAGCCCGCCCGCTCCGCCGCCCCGCACGGGCCGGGGCCCCGCGGCCGCCCCGGAAATTCCCCGCCCGCTTCCCCCGCCGCTGCCGCTGCCGCCGCCGCGCCCGTCCGCGCCCGCCAGCCCAGGCGAGGTGAGGCGGCCCGGTCCGGTCCGGTCCGGTCCGGTCCGGCCCGCGGCTCCCGCTGCCGGCGGCGCGGCTGGGCGCGAGGGTGGGCCCGGGGCACCGGGGCGGGGCAGCGCCTCACTCACCGGCAGCCTCCGTCCGCGCCCGCACCGGAAGCACCCGCGGCCCCGCCCACCGGACACGTGTGGCCCGCCCCGCCCCGGCCCCGCCCCGCCGGCGCCCCGCCCCGCCCCCACCTCGCGGAGGCCCTGCCTGGGGGCGGGGCCGACACCCGGCACCCCTCCCCCCGCCCCGCCCCCGCCCCGCCACCCCCCACACGGACAGTCCCCCCCCCACGCTGTAACCCCCACGGTCACCCCACACACTGGCAGCCCTCCCCCTCACTGCGACCCCCCACCCCGTCACCGCTCCCCCATGCTCACACCCCACACAGTCATCCTGCCCTCCTACTGTCCCCCCACGCTGTCACCCCTCCCCTCACAGTCACCCCTCTCCCGGTGTCCCCCGCTGCCCCTGCCCGGCCCCCCCGCCGTCCCCTCCCTCGGTCACCCCGCTGCCTGCCGGCCCCGGCCCCGGCCCCAGAGGCAGAGCAGGTCCCGTGAGCCAGCGGCACCCGGAACAACCGGCGTGAAGCCGCCCCTCTCCCGGCACGGCCGCACCTCTCCGGCCCGGGAGAAGGCCCCGGCTTGGCTCAGCACGGCGCCCCGGCTCCCGCTGCGGAGCCCCAGGGGCGCGGAGGTGTGCTGGAGGGGACGGGCATGGCGCTGCCGCTTCCCACGGGGACCTAGAAGGCTCTGGGACACCATCCATGTCCTCAGCCCCACCGAGCTGGACGTGGTCCCCTCACAGCTTGCGAGCCCGGGGGGGCCTGACCCACTACCGCCTTCGAACGCCACCCGTATCAATCACCACATATAAATATATAACACACGGACGATGCGGAAGGGTTTGAAAAGTCCCAGCCAGTCATAGCTCCCTGCTCGCAGAAGCGCTTCCCTCGCCCACCCCCAGCTTCGCCTCCACGGCGCGGGGCAGAAATTCCCCCGCTGCCCTGCCAGGAACCGCCGCCCCCAGCGCAGCTCGGGGCCGGGGACACGCGGCCGCTGCCGGCTCACCGCAGGGCTCAGAAGAGAAACGCTAGCTAGGCTGAAGGAAAGCGAACACTGAGGTCTCCGTTTCCTTCCTCAATTCCCTCGTGGATGCCGGCTTAGGGAAGAAGAGATTCATGGTCCCACTGCGGGGATTTGGGCTGGCCTAACTGCAAGTCACTCCCAATACTTCCACCGATCCATCCATCCTTGGCCACCAAAGGTGCCACAGGTGGATCCCGGCTGCTCAGGAACATACAGCTAGCTGACTAGTCCGCAATAATTTGGGAGCCATATCCCTATTTTATTTCCCTGAAGCGGAGGCACAAAATCAAAGGGATCTGCCTAAGAAAGTCAGTAACTGATGGGAAAATGCAATCCCCATCTCCCGCCCCCAACCCCAGGCTCCACTACGAGCCAACACCACCTCAGCACGAGCTCCACTGAGCCTTCACTTGGCATTTGGGAATCATGCAGACACGGTGCAAAGCAGATCCGTGCTAACAGAAAGCTTCACACGGGTCTGGTGGGGCTCTGGATCACGCGCTGTTCGCAGAGGGTGAAACCTAACCCCATCCATATCGCTGGTGGGATTCCCACAGCTCCAGAGCTGCCTCCGTTTCACCTCACATCAGGTCCACATGTCAGACCCTTCAAAACAAAAGACACTGAACGTAATTCAAGTGATTGTAAAAAAAAAGCTTCTAGACTGAGCCTTTCGCTACCGTTTTTTTCATTCAACACAGCTCAACTGGGTAGTGGTTACGAGAACCCAGTCTTACTGAGACCAGCTGAAAGCCTTCTTCTGTCTCTTGGAAGAGAGATGCCTCCATCCCTAACTGCAAAGGGAATGTCAGGGACCCAAAAGTAGTCGCCCTGCTGGGCTGCTCCAGACCAGGTGGCCAATCCAGGAGGGCGGCCTGTGTGCAGACTTCATGTTCACAGCATATTTGCCCAGGGGCTCACTCCTCCTTCCCAGTGCTGCTCGTGTTCGGAGGCAGTGTGTGACTCTCAGTTGCAAAAACCACCAACAGAAAGCCCTCCTCAGTTAAGAGAAGCTGTCTCCCAGCCTTACGACACACGCTAGACTAGGTACACATCACTTTCACAGCCCACTCTGAGACAAGCCAGCTCTATCCCCAAGTGAGACGAGGCCTTTAGAAGTTAACACACCTGACCACTTGGAAAAATAAGCGTTGCTCACTTACCTGTGCACAAAGTGACGCTGTCTGCCGTTCATCCCAGCCGAGAGGGTCAGCTCGCAGCATAGAAGTGCCTGCTCAGATCTCAAAGTAGAAGTGAGATGCAGCTGGGAAGGAGAGACAGTGGCAGACTGGTTTCATTTTAATGAAAGATGCTAGGGGAAATGAAAATGCTTACCACGTGGCAGTGAGGTCAGCACGGAGGTGCTTTTCACAGGGGAACTCAGCTTCGTTAAAGGTCACAACAGCAGACCTTTTCACTTGGTGTGGGACGGCTGTGTCCACAGCCCGAAGCTCCTTCCTGCCTGCCTCCCTGTGGATGTGACCTCAGCTCACCAGCTCAGAGCGTCCGAAGCTGCTCCTCGTCCCCCGGTGAGCTCTCCACCTCGGAGATGCTGTCTCGAACACACAGAACTGAGGTCTGCCGGGTCTCACTGCCTTGTGTGTTGACAGAACACGAGAGTCTGATTCTCATCATGCCGGGAAATTCACTCCATGCTGGGGAAATCCTCCTTGGTCAAAACCAGGCATAACCAGTTTGACACTACCTCTAGAGGAGTGCCCGGCATCAAAGGCATGGTCGAGGTGTTTCTCCCAGATATTCCTAGCTGTGAGGACAGCTTGGGAGCGGGGGTGGTTGCAACGGGGGTGCAAGTTAGGGCAGCTCTTGACATGGTCTTAAGATATGCTGAGGGCTGAGCTGGTTTCTGGGGAGCTTTGGGAGGCATGGTTTCCTCCACACCGCCGCAGTCCGGAGTGAGCATGCTCCCAACCACAGTCCCTCCGACATCCATGCATGCCCGCGTGCCGTGTGCCTGCTCAGGAGCGTGTTGAGACGAGATGCTACCTGCAGGGCTGATGCAAGTGATTCTGGGGACTCCCACGGAGGCCTCGCTGCCATACCCTCCGTGAACTGAACCGCTGTCTCCCCAGGCTCTGTCTGGAAAGCCGAGGGTGGTGGCAACATGCAGCCCATAGCAGGAAGATGCCAGTTAATGACAAGGGTGGGTGCTGGTCAGAACAGGAGGAGGGGAATTATGCAGAAAGTCTAAGGAAAAAGGGTGAAGGTTTCCTGCTAAGCAGGAAGAGAGGAGCCCACTTTGCTCCAATCCACTTCATGATGCCTGGGCTGCCCTAGTCATTCAAATGTACATGTGGATCTCACACACTCAGAGCTTAGGCAGTAGGCGCTGACAAAAACATTGGCCATCATCCTATAAGATTGCCATTTCGTGCTGGCAGGGGGCCTCAATACTCTGATCCCTTCCTTTCCTGTCTCAGCTTCTCTCCTCCCCTCTAGAAAGGGACACGACCAATGGATGCAAAAGCAGCGACAGCGGCAAGAGCCCAGGCAGCAGATGCCACCCTGTAGCATCCCACCACATCATTCAGGGATGACTCTGGTCACCCCACCCAGTGTGACTAGGAAAAGGGGATGGCACACACCTTACTCTGGTGAGATGTAAGGAAGAGCAGACTGGGAAACATGGGGACATAACAAGGTGGATACAAAGAGCACATGAAGAGATGGCAAAGCCCTGATGAATGGAAATTAGGCAGAAACCGCGCAGCTTCACAAGGTAGAAATACGAGCTGCTTGCTCACTGTTCCTCCCTGAAGATGACAAACAGAGGAGGAAGCAAGCCACAGGACCTCACAGTGAGAGCTGTAAGGGCTCTAGGGGCTGGGTGTCACCTGGCGTAAATTTCGATGGCTCCACTGGGGTCAAAAGCATGAAATATTCCTTTGCACGAGCCAGCACTAGTAACTTGTACTATGTAATTCCTCCGGGACAGGTAAAGCTGCACGTCCTTGCTGGCACTGCTTTAGTTATTCCATTACAGTGATCCTTTTCCTGGCACAATTGCATTTTGTCTGGGAAAGAACGTATGAAAACATCTACATTGCTAGAATTATTCATTGGATTATGTAACTCACTAAAAAAACCCTTCTCCATTTCCTGAACTAAACATTATCCTGGCAGAACTGCTGAGGGCACATCATGCTCACATCATTTATTACAGAAGCGGGAAATCGTAAGCAATGCCTTACCTGAGCCACCAACCACAGGAAGGGAACAATCTGGGACTGCTCAGAATAAACTTGCTGTTGCAATACTCCATTGGCCACCAAACGGCCGGAAGAGTAACTTTTGCAATGCAAAATAACAGTTCTCAATAACGTTTGACTTGCATGTCCAAAAAATGTTCTTTCCCAAGTTTGCTGGGCTGCAGGAGCCGGGTGTGTTGTAATGACAGAACTTCCTGGCTGCAAGAAGGGGAAACACCTAGCACTTTTAATAGCATCCAAACCCTGAGCAATGTTCCAATCATCCATGATTTGGAAATCAGTTGCTCCTGTTGCACATAGCTAAGATGACGGCCTGCATAAGCATTATACAGAAGGCTTTTTAAGCGTTGTTCCTCTCCCTCCTTATTTCAGAAATGACCGCAGTGGCTATTTTGTTTTTTTCCTGGTTTTACTAGAGAACTCATGGTCACTACTGATGACTCAGACGTGCAGTTTAGCAATTTTATTGCGTTTTACTTGAAAGAGCCAAGATGCTGTCACCTTTAACAAGGAGTGCTTTTTCTTGATCAACAAGCTTACACAGGTTTACCCCAAAATAAAGACGCAGAATGCAGAATTTCACAGAAAAAAGCATTGTGCACTGCAATCACAGTTCGCTTTGCACCTTACCATTACCACTAGCATAGCAGCATTCATCAGCAGCCCCTTGTCAGGGCGCCGGAGCCGGGTCTCCCTTCTGCTCCCCAGCATGAAAGGACTAAGCCAAACCTCCGCCCTAGGGCCCTCGCGTCGTGGCTTTGATGCTGCAAAGCACCAGCTCTCCAGCTCTACAAGGAGCCTTCCGGAGCAGACAAAACCTGAGTTATTCACATGCAAACACAGGCAGGAAATCTCCTCCCCAAACCCTTCGGGCCTTCTCATTCAGCAGAGAATAATAATAATAAAAAAGGCAGTAACGCCGCCTCCCGCTGGCCCGCTGCCTGCCCAGGGAGGCCGCGCAACGGGGAACGGCGGCCACCAGCGCAGGCGGCAGAGCCATGGCGCAGGCACGAAGCCGGGCTGTGCAGGCATCGCCTCGCCCCCGCCCCGCGCCGGGCAGGCCCGGTGGCTCTCCCCCAGCAGGTCCGGCCCCCCCGGGCAGGCTCCGCCGCCGCGGGCCTGGCCGGCGGCCCTCCCCCGCCAAGCCCCGGTAGGCCCCGCCAGGAGCCCCGCCAGCCACCGCCCCGCCCGCGCAGGCGCCGAGAGCTGCTGCGCATGCCCATTTCCTTGTGCCCTGTCCGGCGAGACTATTGGGCAGCAATTCTGACAGGGCCGCTGGAGTAGTGGCAGTTACAATATCCTATCAGAGTGCACGGAGAGTGGTGGGCTCGCCGGCTTCCAGACTGGAGTTGACATTAACCAATCAGATAATGCACAGGTTGACTGACAGGTTTCTAGGCCTGTCAAAAGTGGTTGCGTCAAGGGCGAGAATGAATTGCTATTTATGCCGAAGTCTTTTGAGGTGCCCGAAGTCCCACCCCCCGCGATCGCGCAACTCTCCACCAATGAAAGGCCGTCTTTTCTGAAGGGCGGGCGCAGGGCCCTATTGGCGGGCGCGACGGCGGCCCCGCCCCGCGCGTAGCGGGCGGGCGGGCGGAGCCCGCCGCTTCCCCACCGCCCAATCGGTGGGCGGTGCCCCCTGAGTGGCGGGCGCGGCACCGAATGGGGGCGGGGCGGGGCGGGCGAGGGGAGGCGGCGGCGCAGGCGGCGGCGGCAGGCGGGGTCGGTGCCATGGCGGAGAGCGACTGGGACACGGTCACGGTGCTGCGCAAGAAGGGCCCGAGCGCGGCTCAGGCCAAGTCCAAGCAGGTCAGCGCGGGGTGGCGGCGGCTCGTTCCGCGGGGCGGCCCGGCCCCCTGCTGACTCACCGGGCGGGGGGCGGGGGGGGGTCGTCAGCCCGCTCGGGGCCGCGGGGGCGCCCGGGCACGGCGGGGAGGCGGCCCCGGCCGCGGTCTGCCCGGTGCGTCGGCCGCCTGGCGCCGGGCCGGGGGCGGCCGCGCCGCGCTGCCCGGGGCGCCCGGCTGATGCAAGGCGCCGGGGCGGGGCCGAGCGCCGGGAGCGGCCCAGCCCCGCGGGCCCGGCCGTTGCCCTCGCCGCCTGCCGGGGCTGCCGAGGCCGCGCCGGCGGGGAGCGGGGCCGCCCCGGGCAAGGGGGCGGGGGGGGGGGGCAGCGGTGCAGGTCTCCGGCTCGCCGGCGGCGCGGAGCTGCCCGGTGCCTCCCGGGGCCGCGCCCCCTGCCCCAGGCCGAGCTGCTGCCGGGGCAGCCCGAGGGCTGAAATCTGCCCTGGGCTCCGGGAGCCCGGTACCGCCGAGCTTCCCCGGGGTTGCGTGGATGCTCCCCGGGCCTGGCGCCGGGACAGGGGTGACAGCCCCCGAGCCGTCGGCACCCGGCAGCCTCGGCGGAGGGCTGCGCCACGCGCCGCTGGGGCTTGCGCTCACCCGCTTACCTTTCTCTTTCTTTTTGTCTTTCCAGGCGATCCTAGCAGCTCAGAGGCGAGGGGAGGATGTGGAGACCTCTAAGAAGTGTACGTATCACTTATGGGGTGTGGGGGGGGCAGAGTACTTTCACGTCTTGATCAACTTTCAGGCTAACCCCAAAGCCCGCTTTCTTTTGACTGTATCCGTTTCTATGTTCTAAAAATGGCCCAGTAGTGCCCTCCTTCAGGGAAACTGGGATGTCTAGGGAGACCTGCAAAGTGAAACCAAGCAGACCTCTTTTCCCATAAAAGTCTTAGTCCAGTGCAGTGCAACTGATGTTAACAGTACGTGTTTAGTCCTCCTTATCTTGCTGAATGCTTTCAGTTCAAGCTCGCTTCTTCTGCTTGAAGCTTGGTCTGTTAAGCTGCTTTTGACTACCATAATCTGAGACAACAGTGGCATAAGGACACATCCCCTGAGCTAAGCCATAGCTGACCGCAGCTGGGACCTGAAAAAACCTCTCCAGGCTTCCTGCGAAAGCCAAAAAATGCTTCGCTATAACCATCTCTGAATTTCTGCTGATCCAGTCACCCAAATCTGAACTCTGCCTAGGGTCTGGTCTGACTAGTGACTAAAAGGAAAACAGGGGGCCCGTTATTGCTGGAGTCTCCTATGTTAGGCAAATCTGCCAAGCAATGACATGTGCATAGCAATTCCTTTCTTTAGGTAGAGAGATGGACTATGTAACCTCTTTAACAAATTTTCTTTAACAAATTAATATTTTTAGGGATCTAAAGCAGCAAAACTCTTGGAAAAGCCTTCATGACAGCAAAGCTCTAGATTAAACTCCCAGTTTATACAGTTTATTCTTACTGTTGATCACATATATGCTTGAGAATTTCAATAACTACTCTTTTTTACTGTGGCATAGCTGTTTAAACATTCTCTGTTTTCTGTCCGATATAAATTCTTATATTCTCTCACCTTGGGAAGAGATTATGATAGCTGTGAATAAATAAATGATCCTTGAGCAGGAGAAAATAGAGAATGTTTAAAGCTTGGTCAGCTTAATCAAGAGACTGAATTTCAGTCACTAATGTTAGAGAAGGGATTCTAACTATGGCTTAAATATTCCAACTAGAATGAGAGCCTCTAGCTTTCCGCAAAACTGAATATGGTTAGAGTTTATCTTTAAGAGGCATCAGAAAATTGAGCAAAAGCCACATTCAGGCTGCCTTGTAACCAAGCAAACAAGGTAAAAGTTCATGTAGTAAATCCTCCAAGCTGTAACAAAAACTTGTGGATCTGGAGTTAAGTTTGGAGATAAAGTAAAGAAAGGGAAGAGTTCTGAATGACTGCGTTTAGACGTCAGCGTTTGGCAGGATTAAGATAACACGTTCTCTGATCTGCAGTTGGCAGGATCCGCTTGAGGTTGATGCTGATGTTGGCATGTTAAAATGCTGAAAACTCGCTGAGATCCCGGGCAGCTGCATGTTTAGAACAAGCACTTTGATACTTCGTTGTGCAGCTCTGAGCCTTGTTTTGTTTGTTCTTGTTTTTTGTTCTTGCTTTGAATGGTAGGGGCAGCAGGCCAAAACAAACAACACTTTATTACAAAGAACACAGCCAAGCTAGACCGAGAAACAGAAGAGCTGCACCATGACAGAGTTCCCCTGGAGGTGGGCAAAGTAATCCAGCAGGGTCGACAGAGCAAGGGCATGACGCAGAAGGACTTGGCCACAGTGAGTATTGCCCAGTGTTCTCTGCTGCCTGCTTCGGCTTTCTAGAGGGAGGGTCTAGCCACCTCTAGAGGGGTGAAGATAGACACCTTTTCTTTTCTGCTTCGTCATGGATAGCTGCAGTGGGATGGTGTCACGAATTGGAAGTTTGGTGAATTTAATGTCTTTGCCAGATCCCCGGACAAAATTAGTAACCTAAGAAATAGCTCATGGATTTATGTGTGCAACCTTTGTACATCTGCTTAGAGACTGAGCAGTGTTATGGCCGGTGAGCTGCTGGGAGGCTTTTTTTTTTTCCTCTTATCACATCAACTTAGCATTGACACAAGGATTTTTGTCCCATCCATGTCCGATACTGCGTTCAGTAGCTCGTTGTTTTATTAATGAACTGCAGTATTTAGTGTTATTGTTCTGCCTGGAAGACTGAGAGAAGTAGAAGTCTGCCTGTGATGGACGTCACCACCCTTGTAGCACCTGAACACTGGAGGGAGGGGAAAGAGTGATGAGGAGCAAGCCTAGGCATAGTGCTGTCTCTTCCAATCCTGGCATGATTGTAGGCTGTCACTTATTAGTGTAATAGAGTATTTGGGGGTTGGTTCTGAATGTTTACTCTTTATTGTGCCAATGTTTGAGGCATCTTTTTATTTTTTTATTTTTAGAAAATTAATGAAAAACCACAAGTTATTGCTGACTACGAATCAGGAAGAGCAATCCCCAATAACCAGGTTATGGGCAAGATTGAAAGAGCCATTGGTAAGTTTAGGAAGTAGACTTCAAAAATAAGAAAAATGTTTTCAGTGTTTAAGGAGGATGGTTTGGGTTAAGTTATTTATACTTTCTGTGGCAGGAGCAGTTGCTGACTGTATGTTATTATGGGTGGGGTATCATTAGGCCACATTCTGATAATACTTAGATCTGCTGACTAAAACAACTCAAAGCTTTCATTCTCTCCCCCCTCCATCTTTATGTATGGGGCAGTGCCCTGGGGATCTCCTTTGTACTGTCCCCTCAAAATCAGAGATATGCTGAGACTCTTGAAGGGTTGATGTTAACTCAGTAAAGTATCTTGTTGCAGTTATTAGTGTTTCCATGGCTATCCTAGGCCTGTCCGGATACTATTTTCTAGGAAAATAGTCAATGCACAAGCAAGAACTGGAGCTTTCTCTGTAACTAGTCTGATGATCCTACAAACCAAAGTAGGATTCTTCCTAAATCTTGTGCCTTGCCCTCTTTTTTCAGTGTTCTATTATAGCAAAAATTGAGGAAATAAAGCTATCAGGTGAATGATCATAACAGCAGATGATGAAGACTGTCTTTTCTGTCTTATTCCAGGCCTTAAGCTGCGTGGGAAAGATATTGGAAAACCACTCGAAACTGGCCCCAAAGGGAAATGAAAACAAAGCCTCGAAATCAGTTTGTTCAGACTGATCTCGTCTGGCTGGTACTCCTTAACCACCGGAATCTCTCATCGTATTGCCAAGCTGAACAAGAGGGTTTCAGACTTGCTTTGGGGGGGAAATCTGCAGAATCTGTACTTGCTGTAAAAAGGCAACCTTAAAGAAGCAATTTTCCTGATTTTGTTTTTCCTTCCTCCTTTCCAGAGATTGAGGAACTAAACCCAAAAAATACTGCATCTAATTTGCCAGAAAACATGTGCGTCTTGGTGTTTAGAAGCAGCTAATGTTAAGACACTTGGGGTGGTCTGAAATGAGATCATTTAATTGGAGCAATTTTGGGGGAGGGTGGGATATATTATATATAAATAGTTTGGGAGAGTTGGGGGTTGATTTGTGTCTGCATTTGAAATGAATGACTCAGTCACTGCATTGCAATGACATTTTTTGTTTGTTCCTTCCAGCCTGTTTTAAAGAGATCTATAATAAAGTTTGATACCCTTCCGTTGCACAGGGTAGTCACTGCCTGTTCACCAGCTGCTAGTATAATTTTCTGTTGGACATGAGTGGTGCTGTAGCACCCTCTTTCTTCTAGAAATATAATTAGCAGGACAGCCTAAAGCACTTGGCATAAGACTGCATTTTCACCAATTTCTGGTGTTGTCACAACCTTCCTAGCTGCTCTTTCTTTCCCTGTAGACTAGGACTGCAGCTTTGGCTTACATCCTGGAGATGAAATCAATACTGTTTCTTATCTTGTGCAGGGAAGGTGAGGAGAGTCTCTGTCGAGTTCTACAGAGCCAGGCTGATGCAAAGACAATCAAGCATTTAGATGAAGCCAGAACCCTCCTTTTCTGTTTTTTTTTTCTTTTAACCACTCTTACCCAGCTTGCTGCTACAGAAATACAACTTAGCTGGAAGGCTTGTTTCCCTTCCTGCTGGGCGGCACCACCAAGGCAGGTGCAGATGTTGTAGCTTTAAGGATCATGCTCAATGTGACAGTTTGGCATAATATATGTGGGACAGAGCTGAAGAAGAGTCTGTAGTAGGGTAATAGGAAAAACAGGTTTCTGTCACAAACCAGGAAGGTGGCAAGCCACATTCCCCTACAACCAAGCTATGGAGGTTTTTGGAGAAAGCAGACTTGCTAATGGGCTACTCACCTGCACAAAAGCGGAACTGGTTTGTCTACTATTGAACTTATGTAGCAGGTCTGGCTATGGGTTGCTTAGGGCACTAGTATTAAATAGGTTTCAAAAGCTGGGGGGAAGAGGGATCCTTGGCTTAGGGTTTCCTCTGGTGGCCTGTTGCCTGGCTGCAGAGATCATGAGGTCTCTGGCCAAGAGCCTAGCTTGTGCTTCAGGAAATTTTATCTTTTCCAATGACATTTAAATACAAATTATCAAGGGTCCTTGAAACAAGTATGGGCAGTTCTGTGGTAGGTGAGTACCCATACAGATGGGTCAGGGCTGTTCTCTGGCCTCAGCCGTGTGATGTTACCACCTGCTCTGCTCTCTTCCCTACCTGACACCCCCCCCCCCCAAAAAAAAAAAAAAAACCCACAAACAGCTGAAGCACTGTATTCCTCACCACGGCTGTTTTGTGCCCTGGCAGCTACTGGACTTACTTGCTTGTGTTCTGTCTAGGGAATCATGAAGTGGGGGAAAAGGCTTGTGCCTTCCTCCCCTCCCCAGGAGTGGTGCAGGAGTGTGCTTCAACCCCTTCCCCTTTGAGAAACTTGCTATTGCCGGGATCCTGCTCTCCTCAGAAAAGGACAACCACTCCTGCTGCAAGATCCTTCTGTAAAGTGTTTGTCAAACACAATGCACGTAAAGATGTCTCAGTGCGTACAGAAAGTTTGTATTACACAAGGGT
Organism: Dromaius novaehollandiae; assembly: GCF_036370855.1. Classification (NCBI taxonomy): domain Eukaryota; kingdom Metazoa; phylum Chordata; class Aves; order Casuariiformes; family Dromaiidae; genus Dromaius; species Dromaius novaehollandiae. The sequence goes on from NC_088117.1 coordinate 1,723,594, forward strand.
ACTTTTTCCAAGTCTTGGAGGTAGTGGAGGAAGCAGCACTTCTCCCTCTCCTGAGCTGTGACCTTAGGTGCCTACTGCAGCTTCTTATTTGACAGGCACGATGTCAGACAGCAAGAGTACCTTTGAGCCAGATGAGGCTGCGGGAGTGTGAGGTTTTCCTGAAAGATGCTCTGTTCTGTATGCAGTTAATGGGCACAAGGTGGCAATTAGTGGCATTGGCTTAATATTTCAATCTTCATTCCCCCTCCTTTGGCAGTGGAGATATAGTGACCTTGTCCTGTAAAGAAAGGTGAACATAAATTGGTTGTAATCAGCGTAAGCCGTATCTCGTAGGAAATATATTGACCTCTTCCAGACTGTAGAGGGGAGAACCTGTCTGCCAGCACACTTTAATCGCAACAAATAAACAGCCTGAAGGGGCCAAATCTACTCCATGTCCTCTTTTGGAATCAGTCCTGGAACGGCTGCAAGAGGTCAGTGTTTCTGTCCCAACAGCTCTGCTGGGGACTAGATGGCACCAAACTGGTGCAAGGAAACCAAATGTTGTTTAAGTTGCTGGATAGAAGAGGATGAACAATAGTTGCAGGACCTGCTTGCTCGCAGCGCGCTGGGGAGAGGGATCACAGCCTCAGCTGTTTCTGGAGCAATCACTGATGGCATCAGCAACATTTCTAGGTCAGTCCTACAGTTCGGGAGTCACTCATTTGCTGGCTAGCAGATAAGAAGCAGAGGCCTTTGCACCTTTCTGATGTGTTTGCAGACTGTGGACTGACTGGGGGGCCTGTCAGGAATTGCTGAACTTTTAGAAAATGCTGTATCAGTGCCCGTCAATGTGCTGGCTGGAGCAGCTGGGTGAACGGAAGAGCCCTTCCCACCCGTCTTGATGGTCAGGGCCAACTCCTTACATCTTGAAAAGTGATGTTGTCAAAGCCCTGAGGGGCACTGCTCTCTGCTGCTGTCCTGCTTGCTTGTCCCCTCCTCTTCAGCAAGTAATAGCCTCCTGCCACTACCATGGCCAGGACTACGAGGGCCAGGAGAAGGCCGATCACCACCTCTGCCACAAAGCTGCTGGAAGACTTTGTCTCTGTAAATGAAAGGAGATGCTGCTAGGCCAGACCCATTTCCAAGGAGGGCTGGCTCAGGCCTCTGCAAAAGCCCCAGCGCCCTGAGTGATTCAGGGTTAACCATTCCTGGGTTAAGCCTGGCTCGTGCCCTGTCCAGCATATCTCACGGGGCCTGGCAGAGCAACTCATTCCCGGTGGCAGCGTCCTGCACCGATGATGCTCGCTGCGTGTTAACTCTGCCAGCAGGGCTGAAGGCGGTGTGCACCAAGCCCTTGTTTGCAGCCGAAAAGATGCACTGTTGTCCCCTGCTCCCCTCCCATGTGGTCAGAATGCGTCTGCCATTTGGGATGTGGCCCTCCCGGACCACCAGCCTCCCTTTGGCCTTCTCACAACGCCGCAGGGACTGTAAAATCCTGTGCTCCAAGCACTGAAACGTGAGGTCAGGTGAGCGTCCGTGCCCAGCTCTGCCTCCGAAGGCTGGTGTGAGCTGCTCTGCTGCATGGGACCCCAGCCCACGCCACCCTGCTGGGGCCGGGGGTGTGTGGAAAGCCCATGAGATGCCACCACTCAGAGCTTCTGCAACCACAAAGAGCCCCTCACCTTTCCCCGCCATCGCTGCGCTGGCATCACAGCCTGTCCCAGCACTGTACACTATGTCATCCAGTGCGATGGTCCCTTTTATTGGCCACGTCCTGGTGGCAATCTCGAAGACAATCTGCAGGGAGACAGGATGCCACATGATGTTGTGTGGGGAGGGCACTCTGCACCCCATCGCACACCCAGCACCCCTGCTGCCGGGGGTTGGGATGGCCAGGGCACATGGCCCTGCTCACCTGGAACTCGCTGGGGCTCTGCACGGGCACCGTGCTGCTCAGCCAGCCCCAGCCCTGGTGCCCAGCCGCGCTCCACACCGTGCGCTGCCCCTCGGCGCTGTGCAGCCTCACACGCAGCTCCACGCCAGCTGCAACGCAGGAGGGGGAAAGGCCCTCTCAGCATCAACACCAGGCAGCCAGCCGGAGGCTCACAGGGAGCAGCCGTGCCTCTCCAGCCATGCTGCACTCTACGGCCAAGGCAGGGCCCACCAGGATGGACCCTCTCTGCTGCACAGCTGGAGCTGGAGTTGGGGCGGGGTTGCAGTCCTACTCCCATCCTGAGCTCATGGGCCCCAGGAACCTCCCTGGGGACAGTATCTTTCTCCCTGTCCTCCCTGCTTGCACTGTGCCTGGCTCCAGCCCCTGCATGTGGGGCAGCACTTACGGAGGTGCTCTGGGATGTCCATGTGGTACCAGAAGCGGAGGCAGGAGTCGGCAGCTGCAGGCAGGTGCTGGCTCTCCAGCTGGGCAGCAGTGTCCCCCAGGCCCAGCACGCTGGCGTCGAAGTACGCGTAGTGACCTGCACAGGTAGGAACAGCGGACGGGTTATCCGTCTGTCCTGCGCCCCGCTGGCCACATCCTCTCCCCTGGGTACCACCCCAAGGCTTGCCCTCGCCAGCTCCTCGCTGCTCTTGGGGCTGAGCTGCCCCTCGCAGGGGAGGGGGACGAGATGCAGTGGATCCAGCTGTCACCACCATGTGCTCATGGCTGGGCCCTGCAGTAGGGGCCATGCCAGACCAGGAGATGCCACCTGGGTGGGTGTCTGCCTGCCGCAGGGTGGAGGGTCTGCCCCGCTTGGTCCTGCGCCAGCCCCACCTGGGCTCAGGATGGACCTGGCAGGGAGGCATGGCTATCAAGGCTGCTCGCCCAGCCCTCTGGGATGCTCCAGGGAGGCAATCATGGGTGACTCCATCTATCTGCAGCTTATCCAATCCACTTGGCCACACCAGGATGCCCAGGCAGGGAAAGGTGGGGGGTGTCTCCTACCATCCTTTGTGCCCAGGGTGTGATCCTGCTCAGGGCCAGGGTATTTGGCAAGGGGAACTCCGCTCTTCCGGCCCCATGCGAAGCCATACGGGTTGTCATCTGTGGGGCTGCTCCAGCCGCATGTGTCCAGCTCAAAGTCACAAGAACCTGGGAGAGAGCCCTGGATGGTGATGCATAGGCCACTAGGGGCATGGCCGCCTTCCCCCTGCACCCACCAAGTGCCCTGGTCGGCCCTCACTTCCCTAGCAGCCACAGATTTGAGCCACACAAAGCTCAGAGCTGGAGCAGGGGGCTGGTGGCCACGCTGGCCATACTGGCAGAGAGATGGGGTGGATCAGCCAGGCCAGCCCGGGCAAACTTGGCCCAGCCGCAGTGGATCCTCCATGGTGCCCACTGTCATGTCACGTGGGCTCTCACCTGGTTCGGAGCAAGCACTGTCCATCACGTGCAGATCGTCCAGCGCGATGTACGCATGGTCGCCCCCGCCTCCCGCTGCCTCGAATATCGCCTGCCGGGGAGGTGGAGAGCAGGGCGCAGGCTGAGGCCAGGCAGCGGCCCCGGTGCAGGCGGCACATGGGACCGGGAGATGCCCGACACCTGGCACTTGTCTCCAGAAGGCCTGGGGGGGCCTGGCTCATTGGCCGCCCATGCTGGTATCCTCAGCACCTGTCCCCTCGCCATGGCCATGCCTCCCGCAGCCTCCATCCTCCCTGCAGTGCCTGGGATCCTGCCCCATCTCACCCTCCAGTCTTCATCTGCCTGGATGGTGACCTGGCCGTGGTGCCAGGCGCTCCCCTGCATGGCGCTCACGGCAAAGAGCTTCCTCCTCTGCATGCCGCTCTCCTCCACGAAGACGCTGAGGGAACCTGCCAAGGGCCAGAGATGCTGGATGAGCACCCTGGGAATGGAGGGAGGTCCTGGGGGGTGCGAGGAGGGGACCGATGGGATTGCTGTGCCTTGGCACCAGCGGAGTCAACCAGCCTCCATTCTGCTTGCCACCCTAGAGAGCTAGTAATGGGGCCAGTAAGTCTGGTGGGTAGAGCTGGACAAGACATCAGCTAGCCTGGGTTTGAGGCCATGGTGACCACACATGGTGCTTGGTGTTCACCATGTCCTGCTGTTGTGAGGGTCCATATCCTTGCCTGGACACTGCCGGCCACAGGTCCCCACAGGCAAGAAGTGAGTTTACCCAAAGAGGTTGTGGCATTGGGGCAGGGAGCTCGTCCCATGGTTCCCACCCCCCCAGCAGCTTCCCAAGCAGGACCCAGGAGTCCTGGGCTTTTGCCTTGTTCCAGCATTCACCACGACGTGGTGCTCACCTGGGGTCGCGCCGCTCAGCTGGTACCAGAAGGTCAGGCACTGGGTCTGCGCAGAGGGCTCGTACAGCTCGGAGGTGAGCACGGCCACGCGCCCCGCGGGCAGGGAGCCCTTGCTGGTGTTAACCAGCATGTAATGGCCTGGGGAGAGAAAAGCCCTCGCGCCATAACCCCCCCCCAGCCCACCCTGCCCGTGCCAAGGACAGCACGGTCTGCTGGGAAAGCCCCCTCGCAACTGGGTGGGACCACTGGGGTGGGGCAGCTCGGGGTCTGGAGACCCGCAGGTTTGGGGAACATGGTGCTCCTCAGTACTCTTCTCATGCTTGAGCACTAGCTCGGGGTGCAGAGGCTGGGGTGCCCAGCTCAGCGGCCGGCTGGCAGCACAGGGACACCCAGGCACAGCTGGCCCAGGGCGGGGACGGGGAGAAGGGCAGGGGCAGGAGCAGGACAGGGGCAGGCAGGACACTCAGGCTCCCCCGGAGCCCTGGCAAGCCCCGGCCCCGGTACCTGCGGCCGTGCTGGTGGTGTGGTCGGCCGAAGGGCCGGCGGTGGCACCCGTGCTGTTGCTCTGCCGCAGCCAGGTGAGCTCCCCGCTGGCCGCCAGCCCGCAGGTGCCGGCCTCGAAGGAGCAGGAGCGCTGGGCGCCGCAGGACCCTGCGCGCAGCGTCACGTCGTCCAGGCCCACGTCGCCCACGAAGCCATCGCGCAGGGCCTCGAAGGCCAGCTGCCGGGCCGAGCAGGGGGCAGAGAGAGCAGCTCGAGAGGCGGCCCGGCCCCGGGGGGAGCACCGAGCTGGGGGCAGCCCCGGGCGTCCCCACTGCCCGGCCCGCCAGCCCAGGCCACCTCTGCCATGCCTCACCCGGTACTTGCGCTGTCCCTCGGGGCTAAGCGTGGCGAAGCCCCGGTGCCACACGCTGCCCTGGGCCCCCCTCTTGGTCCACAGCACCGTTTCCTCCTCTTCCTCGTGCTTCAGCTTGAGGCTGAGGGTGCCTGGGCAGAGGACGACGCTGGGGAGCCGCCGGGCAGCTGCCCCGGGGGCCTCCGGCTCAGAGGCCGTGGCCGGGCACAAGGCCCCTGCCCTCCGCCCGCGGGAGCCTACCGATCTGCGGGCCGGCCAGGCGGTACCAGAAGGAGAGGCAGCTCGCCGTGGTGGCCGGCTCCTGGTAGGAGGTGATGAGCTGCGTCTGCTGCCCATGGCTGCCCGGCGCGGCGGGGTCCATGGCAAGGAAGTACCCTGGGGACACGGATGGAGGGGAGAGCGGGGAGAGAAAATGGCTGCTCTGAGCTGCGCCTCCACCCAGCTCGCGGTGCAACAAGCTCGCCCAGCGTGCCTGGGGCTGCCAGGGGTCCCGTGGGGGGCCGAAGGTTTACCCGAGCCGGTGGTGTGGTCGGGGCCCTGGCCCTGCCCCGCGCCTCGGACCCAGCGGAAGTCGCTGCGCTGATCCTGGTACCAGCCGCACGTGTCCGTCTCGAAGTTGCAAGACACCTCTGGGCAGGGAGAGGCCACCGCGGCAAGGGCGTAGGAATAAAAGCACCCCAAAAACAAGCGGGGCCTCCCCAAAACATGCTTTGTTTCCCCCTCCGACCTGAGTTTGCCCCGTGCACCTGAGGCAGGTGAGCGCCGGCGGGCTGGACCCACGCTGGACCCTGCCCGCCGCAGGGCTCAGCCCCGTCCCAGCGGGACGGAGACACGGCCACCGGGCAGCCGCTGCGGCAGCAGCACCCGCTGCCACCTCCCCGTACCTGCAGCCTGCGGCGGAGCGACGCTGGGGTCACAGTGCACGAAAGTCACGTTGTCGATGGCCACGCTCGCCGCCTCGTGCGGATTTACCTGCCCGAGCAGCTCCACCTGGGGGTCGCGGAGCCGGTGAGCGCCGGCCCTGGGGCTGCCTCGCTGGTGGGGGGGTCCCAGCGCCCCACCAGTGCGTCCCCTGCCCGCCGGCATCACCTGGAAGGGCCTGGCTCTCTCCCCGAGCGGGATGCTGGTGTGCTGCCAGGCCGTGCTGCCATGTCCCCGCGCCTCCCAGGCCAGCTGGGTCGTGCCCGTGCCGTGATCGGCCACACGGACGGCGAGGAAGCCTGCGTGAGAGGGACGGCACCCCGTGGGGGTCGGGCACCCACCGGCCCCAGGCAGCACGACGGGGTGGCAGGGCTGGGAGACGCGGCAGAGCCAGGCGGTGGTTTGCAGCAGGGGATCGGCCCTATGCCGAGCCAGGGGGGCGGCCCAGAGGGGTTTTACCTTGGTGGTCGCTGGAGATGCGGTAGCTCATCTCCATGGTGCAGGCCGGGCCGGACGGGCCCAGCGGAGGAGTGCGCGCCTTGGCAGCGGTCAGCGTTTGCCCTGCCCCGCTCTGGAGGGCCAGGAAAGCCCCTGGGTGAGAAGACATGGGAAGAGGTCAGGGTCTACATCCCTGCCAGCACCCCCAACCCAAGCACCCCACCACCAGCACCCTCCCTAGGCAGCACTGTGCACCACCCTGTCCCTTCCCATGGTGGCACCCGCTCCCCTGATCAGCAGGAGGTCTCTGCAGTCCGAGGGCCCCCGCGGCCCTGGGGACCAGTAGGCATCATCTCAGCGACCGGCAGAGTCTCACCTGCTTCCCCGAGGGTGCTGCCCGTGGACGCAGTGGCTGTCTGCACCCCCCAGCGCAGCTGGCCCACACTGAGGTCATGCCAGCCCCCGGCCCCCTCCTCGAAGGTGGTCGCTCCTGCAAAAGCCAAGCGCTCGGTCCCGCTCCGGCGGTTTCTGGGGCTGCAAGAGCCCCAGGGGCTGCACGGGCATCAGTGCACCCAACAGCACCCTGGGCAGGAGAGGCACCTGGGCCAGCCCCACTGCCTGGCTCCTGGGAGCTGGGGTGCCAGCATCCACGTTGGGAGGACGGCTCCCCGGCCTGCAGCCGGAGGGCTGGTGGCCTCACGGTGCACTAAGCCACCCTGGGGTGCCCGGGCAGGGCAGTGGGGAGCCGGGGTGCTCACGATCGGCTGCGGGCCCTCACCGCAGCGCTTCTCATCGGAGCCGTCGGCGCACCCCTCGGCGAAGTCGCAGGCCAGCTCGGCACCGATGCATTGCCCGCTGTCACAAGCAAACTCCTCGGCTCCGCACGGGCCTGCAGCGTCCCGGTCCGGCAGGGCTATCTGGGGCTTTTCTGATGGCAAAACACTGCAGGTCAGAGGGGAGCCAACCAAACCCCGGCCTCGGCAGCATCGTCCCTTCGCAGCCCAGCTGGGGCTGCAGCCCCACAGCCCCTGCCCCAAGCACGGCCCTTGTCCCCGAAGGACCACAGCAGACACCAGCGGGGGATATTGCCACGAAGCCCCAGTGATGGGGAGGGGCTCAGGGCTGAGGGTCGCTGCCCTGAAGCAGGGGCAGCATGGATGCCCGGCTCTGCTCCTCACCCTGCTCCTGCTTGCAGCCTGGGGAGAGGATCATGTCGTCGAGGGCCACTGTCCCCGTGCCGCCGGCCACCCCTTCGATCAGCACCTGCAGGGCAAGCACCCCGCTGCGATGCCAGCGCGGGGTCCCCCGGGGGCCGAGGGGGCCACCTGGCACTGCGGTGCTTGCAAAATGGAGAGAAGCCCCCCCGGGCCGGGGGAGGCAGCGTGGCGACGATACAGGTGGCCGGCGTGCCGCTGGCCCCCCACCGCAGTACCAGCCCACCTTGAAGGTCTCCGGCACGTCGAACTCCACTCTTTCCCGGACCCAGGAGGCGCCCAGCTCGCCCGTCCGCTCCCTCAGCAGCACCTTGGCGGAGGCGGTCACGTAATAAATGCTGAGGTTGCTGGCGGCCGAGCCGTGGAGATGGCAGTAGAGCGCGAGCTGGAAGCGGAGAGGGCAGGTGGGATGCAGCGAGGATGGCGCAGGGATGTGCAGCCCCACGGCATCGCATGGGGCTGGAGGTGCTCAGCAATTCCTGGGCTCCCGTCCCCGGTCTCCGTACGCCCCCACCGCGCCCTCCCCAAGCCAAGGGGCAGCCCTGGCCCCGCAGCTGGGCGCCTCAAGCCGCCGCTTACCGAGCAGGAGTTGGTGGCCTGGAAATCGGGACTGCTCAGCCTGGCCACCCCGCCAGCGACGCCGCCGACATGGAGGAAACAACCTGCGGGAGAGGCCGGGTGAGCGGCCGCGCTGGCGGGATGCCCACGGCGCACTCCTGGCACCCAACATGGGGCCGTTTTCTTGCCGACAGCAGGAAAACCCTGGGGCTCGGGGTAGGGGGGACGGCGGGGAGGGCAGTGGCCATGACCGTACCTTCGCGGCTGCCGTTGCTGTGGTCGCGGGCGGGGAGGCCGTAGGCGGCCCCCAGATTCACGCTCGCGTTCCTCTCCCAGGCCGCCGGCCCGGCCTCCGCCTCCCACAGGCACAGGCCTTGCTCGAAGGTGCACGCGGTGAACGACTCTGCGGAGGGAAGGGAGCGGTGACCCGGGGACGGGGGGGTCCCCAGCACCCCCCACCGCCGTCTCCCCTGGGCGAGGCCCGCCGGGGCCGGCGGTGCTCACCGCACTGCGGCGCCGCCTCGTCGGAGCCGTCCCCGCAGTCGTCGGTGCCGTCGCAGAAGCGGTCGGACGCCACGCAGGAGCCCCGCTGGCACGCGCTCTCCTCGGCCTCGCACACCTGCCCGGCCAGCTCTGCGGGTGGCGAGGGGGGACAGGACACCCTCAGCTCCCCGCCGGCCTCCCCGGAAAGGGAGAGCGACGCCGCGGCGCGGTCCCGGCCGGGGCACTGGAGCCCCCGCGGGGGCGAGCGGAGCACGTCTTACGCTGCGGCAGGCCGCAGTTCCTGAAGGTGATGTCGTCCAGCGCCAGCTGCGCCTCCCGCGCTGGCGACGGCGTCACGGAGAAGGTGAGCTGCCGAGGGGAGCCCGCGTTGGAGGGCACCTTCGCTGGGGGGGACACAGCACCCGGGAAAGGACGGCCGCCGAGCGTCCCCTGCTCCCAGGGCCGTCCCCGAGCTCGCCCGGCGCCACCGCGGCTCACCTGGAAGGAGCCCGCCGTCCGGCCCGGGTAGGCCACCAGCTCGTGCCACCCCTCGCCTCCCTGCTCGGGGCTCTGCCACAGCTCCACGGTCTCGTCCCCAGCCTCCAGGGCCAGCCGCAGCACCGGCTGCTCTGTCCGGTTGAGCCCTGTGGGCGGTGCGGAGAGGAGGCCGAGTGCCCCGCTGATGCAGCTCCGGCTCTGGGACGCTTGGGTCCCGCCGGACACCACTTTTGGACCCATCTCTGGGTGCCGACGGCTTTCCGGTGGGCAGGGGCAGTGCTGGGGGGAGCTGGCCTCGTCCCACCCCGATGCCCCCATCGCGGCTCCCCGAGCCCGGCCGCCCCGGCGCACTCACCGCTTCCCGAGAGGTGATACCAGGCCCGGATCTCGCACGTGGCAGCCGCTTCCCGCATCACCGGCGACCGGAGCCAGGCCGTGGGCGAGGTCTTTCCCGGTGGGTCCGCTGCAGCCATGAACCAGCCTGGCAGGGCGGAGAGGGACGTGCGTCCCCTCGGGGTGGCACCAGAGCCGGTGGTGGCACCATGCCGCTCCTCGCGGGCTCTACCCGCCACGGCCCCAGCGGGGTCGGCAGCCGAGCACCCCGGCTCCTCGTCCCCGTGATACGGTGCCGGCTGCTCACCCGCCGGGCAGCACCCCGCTCACCCAGGTCGGTGCCCACGGTATGGTCCGAGTGGGGCCCCGTGCCCCACGCGGCCAGGCTGGCCCGGCCCAGCACCCATCTGTAAGCCGAGGCGCTCACGTCCCGCCAGCCACAGTCGCCTTCCTCGAAGTCGCAGGTGAAGGGGGTGCCCAGCACGAGCGAGGTCCCGAGGTACCCTGGGGGCGAGCGGACGGGGTGTCAGGGCAGAGCTGGCCCCCCTGGTGCCTGCCCTCATGCCCGGGTGGCTCCGGCGGGTGCTGGGGGGCAGCAGCAGGGCCGGCGAGCGGGGCAGGGAACCCGCGGGGCGGCGGGCACCCACCACACTGGTTCTCGTCGGAGCAGTCGCCGCAGTCGCACACGAAGTCGCAGAGCTGCTCGGCTGAGCTGCTGCAGCTGTTGACCACGGTGGAGGCGTCGGAAAGGGCGGCCCTGCCTGGGAGAGAGGAAGGGGGTGAAAACCCCGCATGGGCCCCCCAGGACAGTGCCACGACAGAGGGGACATGGTCCACAAGGGATGTCCTCAGCCTGGGAACCTGCTGGGGGAGCTCCGGGCTCTCAGAGGCATTGTCCCTTGGATGGGACCTTCCAGCACAGCCCTGGCACCCGGTGGGGCTTGGAGGAGAAAAGCAAGATACCCCAACACTGGGGCTACACGTCCCACTTCTCCTCCAGGGCCGGGAACTTGCGGCTCCTGTCATATCGGACCTTGCGTTTTGGCATCCCCCGCTTGCAGCATGTCCTCCCCATGCTTGGGAACCAGCTCAGAGCAATGATTACAGCGAGAGCCTGCTGGGCTGCAGGATGAGGCCTCCCGAGGAAACAGTGCTATTTCCAGCCTGGCCGCTGTCTCCCTGCGTCATTGCTGTCATATTCGCGCTCCACGACTCAGCCCTCCGTGAAGCTCCAGGCCCTCAAAGGCATCGTCACTTGGATGGAGCCATGTGGCCCGTTGCGCCTCATATCCCGGGCTTGGATGTTGCTTTCAGGTGGGACCTGGCCACAAGCCTCTGAGCCCCCGCTGGGGCATTGCCCCAAACACACCTCCTCGCAAACAACCCCCCCCAGATGCTCCCCCTGCCTAGGGGAGCTCAGCTTCTCCCATGGCCAGGTGGTCTGAGCCATTGGGACATGCAATTTGCAAAGAGCCGCCCCAGGACCACATGAGCTGTGGGGGGAGATGGGCTTTGAAACAGCCTGCTCATCCTGACCCACAGGAGAGCATCTGGAAGGAAACGCAAAGATTTACATATTTCCTCCCCACGCAGAGCAAAGCCGTCAGCAATACCCTGCCCCCAAGGCGACTTGTGTCCCGGGTGGCTGCGGCGAACACCAGCCCTTCGAGGAGTGGGGAATCCTGGGCTGACCTTTGCGAGCAGAGCCCTGAGGAGGGTTTGGCCAGGCTGTATTTGCCCTGGACCCCTGCAGCACTGCTGGTGGCAGGGGGGGGTTAGTCCAGCCCTCCCCCTAAAAGCCGGCAAAGCCCCAGCAATGCTGGGGGAAGGAGCGAGCTCCTCCGCTGCAAGCGGGTGATGCAGGAGCCCAGATACTGCCTGGCAATGCAGCACGTTTTGCACCCTTCTCCTTGCAGGGCAGAGGGCCTCATCCTGCCCGAGCCAGGGCACTGGAGCATCTGGTCCTGCAAACACCCTGCACGGCCATCGCACCAGCATGTTTCCCTGCACAGCCAGGAATCCGGGTGGCCCCACGCTGGGGAGGGATAGCCCGAACCAGCTGGCACCGTGCCCTCTCCTCCCCCCACAGCGTGACCCCAGGCGCAGCCCCAGCTCGGGGCACGACTTACCCAACAGCGTCAGGACCAGGAGGACCGTGCGCCCAGACATCGCTGCTGCCGGGCCGCAGCGAGGGCAAAACAGAGCTGGGAGACGCAAGGGGCAGGCAGAGGAGGCCCTGCTGCGAGCGGAGGGCTGGAATCTGCTCTCAAGGACCGGCCACACTTTGGACTTCAGCCCCACTGTTATCTGTACCACGGTGCTTACGCTTCTGAGCTATCCCATCCCTCAGCCGCAGGGTTTGTGGAAGGGATTTCTCCTGGCTGGGACAGGACACCCACCGTCCTGCAGCCTGGCACCGCTGCGAGCATCACACGTGCTGAGCTGGCGACCACCGCTCTGCAGCGTTGCGTCACGCAGGGAAACCTTCAGCTCCTTTTCCTACCGAATCCCTCTTCTTCAACCCCATTTTCCAACCAGGCCAAGAACCAGAGTGCCAGGAGCATGCAGCATGCCTGGGCGAGCAGGGGAGAGCCTCTGGGTGCAGGCAGGCCGCAGGGTGCACCCCGGCTGAAAAGGGCAGCTGGGCCCGGGGGGTGGGAACGGGTTTGCAAGGAGCAGCCCAAGGCAGGAAAGGCTTACGAACAGATCATGGTCCCTGCCCAGCAAGTGTCATCAGGCAGGGCACTGCCAGCCTCCACTGCTTTACCTGACAGATGTTCCTGCATCCAGTTCCTGGGGACCTCTGCAAGCTCCTGGGGGTGGATGAGGCACATCTGCCAAGGGGGCACAGCTCTAAAACCACAACCTGATCTCCTCCTGTGGGGAGCAACCCAGGCGGAGCTCAAAGACATGCTGTTCTGCCTGCAAGGAAGCGTTGCTCAGTGGTTAGAGCCCAGTGCTGCACCGCAAGCTGGGTGCTCCAGCCTGGTGGACAGCTGCTGCCCTGGCCCTGCCTCAGTTTCCCCAGCTGGGCAGGGGGAGCTGCTGCCAGGGTGCATAGGGGCTGACGCTACCACAACAGAGCAGCTCTGCCTCTGCCTGCTGGCAGCCCCGGGGTCTGGGGGACAGGAGACAGGCTCGTGTTGCACAAATCTGAGTGCAGAGATTCCTTCCCTGCTAGCAGATGGCCTTGGACACCAGATTACAACTCGATTGCGTCAGGCATACTAAAACACAGGGTTCAACTCTTTCCCCCACACCAGCCTGAGTCGGGCCATGCCGAGCTGAGCAACCCTGCGCCCTCATGCGGGGCAGTCACCCAAGCCTGGCACACGCCGGAGCCCAGCAACGCTCACCAGCAAGCACCCCAGCTCAGTGCAAGCCTCCCCAAAGGCCAGTCCTGCAGGTAAGACCCCAGCTCAGCTCTGCTAAGCTAACCAGAAACGCAAGTCTCTGCTTGGGAGTGCTTCCAGCCCAACGGCACACACCAAATTTTCCTATGTGGGGAAGCTGGCACGCAGCTGCCCCGCAGGTACTTTGCCCTGCTCCTGCTGCTCTGTCTCCCTCTCTGCTTAATTCAAATCTCCCTGCCAGGAGCCGCAGCCAGCACCCTGCCCCCAGACAAAACGACCACGCAAAGGGCAAGGGCAGGCTCCCAGGACGGGCCCCTGCTCCGTCCCTTGGATTCCAGGGAGGCAGACGAGCAAAGGCTGCCTGCACCCTTCCTTGTTCCCTTCTATTTGAGGACACAAGTTTGCTGCTCCTCTTGCATTGGGTTTTCTGTAGCAGCACAAAGCCATCAGTCAAGCAGGAAGGTGATGCCGGCTTCCAGATGACTCCACCAGGCAGTAACTTGTGCTTGGAGGAATGGCTCAAGCTCCTCAGCCATCGCATGGCCTCCCTGGGAGGTAAACAGAAGACTGGCTGATTGCTGGGCTCAGAGGATTATGATCAGAGGCACAAAGTCCAGCTGGAGGCCAGCTACTAGTGGGTGTCCCCCAGGAGTCAATACTTCATTAATTGGTTGCATGATGGGACAGAGCACACGCTCAGCAAGTGTGCAGGTGATACAAAACTGGGAGGAGAGACTGATACACCAGAGGGTTGCACTGCTGGTCAGAGGGTCTTAACAGGCTGGAGAAATGGGCCAACAGGAAACCCATGAAACACCACCAAGGGAAATGCAAAGTCCTGCACCTGGGGAGGAAAAAGCCCACACAACCAATACAGGCTGGAGGCCAACCAGCTGGAGAGCAGCTTTGCAGAGAAGGACCCAGGAGTCTTGGTGGACAAGCTGACCATAAGCCAGCAATGTACCCTTGTGGCAAAGGCCAGTGGCATCCTGGGTTGCACTAGGAAGAGCATTGCCAACAGGTTGAGGGAGGTGATCTTTCTCCTCTACTCAGCCATGATGAGGCCACACCTGGAGTGCTGTGTCCAGTTCTGGGCCCACCAGTACAAGAGAGACATGGGGCTACTGGAACGAGTCCAGCGAAGGGCTACAAAGGTAACTAAGGGACTAGATCATCTCTTATACAAGGAGAGGCTAAGAGAACTGGGACTGTTCAGCCCAGAGACGAGATGGCTCGGGGGGATATTATCAATGTGTACAAATGCCAGATGGGGGTGCTGGAGCCAGACTCTTCTCAGTGGTGCCCAGTGATGGGACAAGTGGCAACAAGCAGACTGCAATACATGGAATTCCACTTAAACATAAGAAAAGACTTTCTTCCTTTGAGGGTGGTCAAGCACTGGAACAGGCTGCTCGGAGATAATGTAAAGTCTCCATCCACACAGATATTCAAAACCCATCTGGGCACAGTCCTGAGCAACCTGCTTTGAGCAGGGGTTGGACTAGATGACTTCCAGAGGTGCTGTCCAACCTCAGTGATTCACTGACATGAAGGCAGCCACCAGGGAAGCTCCACTCCTCCATACTACTGACGTAAAACTCTCACTCCCTGCCCTCCCAGGTTTAGATGCCTAACATCCAATAATGTTTGGGGGAGTTCAGGACACCTGAGCGTGTGATTCTTGGGTGACGTTCACACAGGCCCAGGAGAGCTAGTACAACACCCAGGGAGGGTTTGGTTGACGAGGTCTAGGCACAACAGATCCATTTGGTCTATAGTGGGCCCAATGTGACTTCATGCAAGTCCTGGGTACCTGGGCTTAGGCCCTGGCTTTCTTCCCCTTTCACTAGCCTGGCAGGGCTGGAGGTGGGTTTGGGCACTGTCTTCCCTGAGAGATGTAGTTCTGCCCCTGCTCCTTGGGCTGCAGCTTCCCTCCCTCTGCCCTGGTTTGCTTCCCACCCCATTGGGGTCCAGTTCTGGACCCTAGTTTGCAGGCAGGATGCCAGGGCTCAGAGGCTGGCCCAAGCCCAGGAAGGGGTTGCGAGAGCTGTCACAGTGCTACATCTCACCTCATCTCCCTCACCTTGTGGCAGCAGCAAGCAGCTCATGCAGGGGCACTTCCGCCCCAGATCAAAGTCTAACACCAGCCCTTGGAGAGCCTGGAGCCTTCAATGACCGCCAGCAACAGAAGGACAGTGAGTAGCCATGGCTGCCTCCGAGGACACAGGTCCAACCCCAAGCCAGCCAGGCAGCAGGCCCTGTAACAAAGCTGAGAAATGCCCAGTCCATGAGGTCATCAGCATCCAGCACTGCCCACTTCCGCCAGCCACACATAAGAAGTTTGAAGGCACAGTGTCTAAGCTATAGCAGGTCTTGCCAACTCTGGGCACAGAAGAAGCATCTTCACCAGGGGCCCAGGTGAGCCCCCAGACCAGGAGAGGATCAGTACCTGATCTGCTCTCCCAGGGCACTACAGTGATTTATGTCAGAGGGCATTCTTGCTAGCAGACACGAGCAGGGCCCTGTTCCACAAGTCTACATGGGGCAGCAGAAGTTTTATCCCACCCCAAAAAGTGTGACAAGATGCTGTCTCCTGTCTGTGCAGCACAGATCCTGTCCCCGACAGCCACCTGGGGAAGGCAGGGAAGGGAACAGCACACAAAGCAGTGAGGGAGGAGCTGGGAGCGTGGCTTGCAAAAGACTGGTCCTGAAGCTCAATCTGCAGCCCGGCATTCGTCAACACCCCCATCCCAATAGAGGGGCTGCACACGCGCAGAATCACAACCCAAAAAGCTAAATAGTGGACTGGGGCCAGGCCCCAGGTTCCCCGGGAAGGTGAGGTACCCACCATACCTACCCTTGTACGAGACAGTGGTCTAGCGACCTGTTCAGCCAACCTGCCCCATGCACGTCTCCCTTGAGCTCTCCCGCCAGGTGAACACCTACCTGTAAAGCCTCCAGCAGACGTTCACAGCCTCTCATGCTCCCCATCCTTCTCACCACAGACGGGCAAGCTAAAGACTAGCTATGAGGGAGACAAGCCTCCCCAGGTACATGAGCCAGGAAATACTGAGAAACAGGAGCCAGTGTTGCTTTTCTGGAGGGTTGAAATCACAAATGTTCTACCTCTAGGTATAATTAACCACTGATCTGCTTAGGTGGGAACAGGGCATGTTCTTCCGAACCACACTCGCTGACAGCTCAGCCCTTGGACTCCCAAAAGCCAGGGGCAGGAGATAGAGATACCATCACAGTGCTCCTTCTGCCCAGGGAGTCTGCATACTAACTGTGCCCCTTCCCTTTGTCAGGCGTGGGGACCACACTGCTTTCTCCCAGTGGCTCCCTCATAGTTCATTACTTCTGGTCCCAGCTTGCTCAGTTGCCTCCTCTCTAGACAGCACTTCTGGACATCAGTGTCCTGGACAATCCTCAGAGTCGGAGGACAAGCACAGTTTGCAGCTTTACACACCTGCCCCCACAACCCCAAGCTCCTCCAAATCCTGAAGCAGACTCTGCTGTCACCACCTCAGACATGGCCAGCTCTGGCGTTAGGCCTCCAAACGGGCATCTCTGCACAAAGCTGGAAAACTGGGGGAGGCTTAACCCCATTGTGGGGGAACGGTATGCACACCCAGTACAGCCCAGATCTGCAGGAACAAGCGGGCTGAATCACTAACACGCACTCACACACAGACACGCACCCAAACAACCAAGCAGAGCCAGCTGTGCTGCCCAACGTGTTTAATGCTCGCCACACGCATGCAGGACAAACCCCTGCCACAAGCAAGGCCAGGGCAGAGCTCCCATCAGCTTCGCTAAAGGTTTCACCCTCAGGCTTTGCTGCGCTGTGGCAGGGAGACGGGGAGAGCCCGTGGCCCAGAGGAAGTCCAGTGAAAGCGGAGATGGGTGAACTCCCTAGGAGAATTTAAGTTCCTCAGAGCAGTGAGCTCAGCACAGAGAAAACCAGCAGAGCCCATTATGCTGCTGAGCACAGGAACCCTGCTGTCATTTCCCTAAACACCGAGCTGCAGACACCAGCCATATCGGCTCCAGGCTGACGCTGATGCTGCTGCCTTGTCAGATCAAGTCAGTAGCCTTCATTTGCCCAAGTGATCTCATAGTCTGGATACTTGGATTTCAGCTTCTCTGTAGTCACGGAGTGATTTGCTCGCCCAAAGCCCTGGAAGAAGAGAGAGAATTCAACAGTAAAGGAGATGTGGTGACTGCCTGTACAGGAGCTTAACAACCCCTTGGGGACAGCTCAGGGCAATTAGATGCTCTGCAAGGAGACTGTGGCAGTGAAAGTAAGCACTGATCCTGTATCTATGAAAAGCTAATTGGATTCAATCAACTCCTGGCACCAGCTCAGCCTGCTGCTAGGCAGCACAGCACCCAGACGCTGGGATCAGCACCAACGCATCCCACCACCCCAGAACCATCCTGAGGGGGACCAGAGCTGGTCTAATGCTTGGGGCACACAAAGGTACCTCCTATGGCCTTCACCTGGAGCCCTCAGGAACCCAGTCAAAACTTTAGCCACGGCACAGGAGAGAAGGAAAGCAGAGACAGACACAGGAAGAAGACCGAGCGTTCTCCGGCCAGGGTGGGCCTGGTTCAGAGCCAAGGAGGTACAGGAGGCAGTGCGGCTCCTGCAAGCACTCCCAGACCTGCTGCGCCTTGGCAGCGCTCACATGCCCACAGCACGTCAGGTGTCCAGCTGCAGCCTCTGCGTTTCCACTCAGCACATTCATCTTCGGGAAAACACCATGTCATTTTAACCACAAACAAGCAGTACGACCAACACAGATATCTGCACAGCTCCAACTGCTGCCATCCAGGAGGAGGAGCAGCTACATCTGCAGAAAGTCCCTTGATACTGATGTACCCGTGTTCAGGCCATGGATGGACCCAGCTGTACTCAGAAGGTCACAGTGGGCTACGACTGCCTCCAGAGGGGCACAAGGCTTGGGGAATAGCTGCTTGCTCACCTGCACAACAACTCCAGCCTCTCAGCTGGACATTTATATGCTAGATACCAGCATTTTCACTGCATCGCACTAAGACCACGTAGAGATTACGTTTATAGGTGTCACACAGGAGAAGGACACGCTAGCGCTGCGCCAAAGAGAACAGCTCCCCTTCCAGCCGCTGCAACCCCCCTCAGCGACAGCTGCCCCCTTTACCACGGAGTATCCGTAGACGTGGATCTTCTTCTCCCGGCTCTGGTGAGAGATCCTGCCGCCCCCCACGCACTCGCAGTCGAACCCCTGCTTCTCCAGCTCCGACGCCGTCTTGTCGTATATGTCAGCTGCGGAGAGAGGCGGGTCAGGGCGGCCGCCCCCCGCCAGCGCTGCTGGGCCGAGTCTAGACTTAGTAAGTCTAAGCCTAAGGAAAGGCCTCGGCGCTTGCTGCTCCTGCGAGGCCCCGATTCAGCCCGCGTTGTACGAGCCCCTCAGCTCCGCCGCCGCACACGGCCGGGACCCCAGGGCGGGCGCCGCCGTGCCCAGCCGCACCCTCGCGAACCCGCCGCCCCGCGGCAGCGCCCGGCCGCCCCTCACCGTGGTACTCGGCCCAGCCGTAGCCCCGCACGACGTCCTTCCCGGCCGCGGCCCCGCCGCCGGCGCGCACGCGCACCAGCACGTACTTAAACACGCCGCCGCCGTCGATGTCCACGTCGGCCACGCGCGCCAGCCCCGCCGCCGCCTCCGCCATGCTGCCGCCGCCGCAGCGCCGCGCGCCCCGCCCCATCCGGGGCTGCCCCGGCGCCAGCCAACCAGCTCCCGCGTCCCGGGCAGGCGCCGCCAATCAGGACAGCGCGAGGTTAAAGGGGCAGGCGCCGTTCCTAAAGGGGCCGGAGCCTTAAAGGGGATGGCAACGACGGGTGTTTTTCGCCGACAGGGAAGGGAGGGAGGGTATTTAAAGGGCCATACCTGGGGCAGAGGGGGGCGTCACGAAATGGAGGGGCCGGGAGGGGGTCTGCAGCCCTATGGGCAGGCCTCCCCAGCCCTTCATGCCCACTGCCTCAGTGCCAGGGTACCTAGGGCCCCAAAAGATGTGGGGTACTTTGACTGGGCCCACAGGCAGTCGTGCGGCCTTGTCCCCTGTGTCACGCGTTCGCCCTCAGCCAGGATTTGGGCTCTTGCTGCCAGCCCGAGGCCAGCTGGGCTTGGCTGGCCCGAGTGGTGGCCGCAGATCCTCGCAGTCGAGTGGCCCAAGTGGTGGTTTCTCCCCTTGCCCTGCCCAGATTGCCACAACCCCCTTCCTCATGGGCCTGTCCAGCCCCCAAAAGCAGCTCTGCCCCTCCGGTGCGAGCACCTCCCGGCAGGGAAAGGAGAGGCGGGACGCGGGGCCGGTACATTCAAGTTATACTTTATAGTTATTCCAAAGAAATAGAGCTCTCGTTATAAGTACATGGCGTTAAACCGTGCCGCGGGACACCAGCAGGAACTGTACCATGAAACGTGATAAAATACGGACCTAGTTCTGCTCTGCACAAGAGGAGACGTGGTGCCCGACTCGTCAGGGCGACGCCTCATTAGAAAAAAGGGAAATAAATAGAACATGCACGTATCAAAGACCTCCGTCCTCGTCCCCCCAAATCCCTCCCGGGAGCCTAGCTGTGGAGACGCAGTTCCAGTCTTTTAATTTGTTCCTCGCTGCGTTCAGCTGGAAGAAGAAACGGAGCAACCGGGCGACGGTTAACAGGCTCCGTCGCTGCTTGGACGCCTTGAAGTCAGAGGAGCCGCTCGGCCGGGACGTGGGATGCCGAATGTGGGAGCCGTCTCCTGAGCAGGACCCCCGCGCCGGGCTGCCCACACCGGCCTCGGGGACGCGGTTGCAGCCTGGGCTCGCGGCCTGGGCAGCGGCACCTTCTCGCCTCCCGCCGTGCCGCCTCCGCCAGCCCCCTGTGGTCCCCGGGACCCGACCTGCCGTGCCGCCTCCGAGGGCCCGTACGGCTCCGTGCGCTGGCCCCCCAGCTGCACGGTTTCACTCACAGAGCACGTTGCAGCTTCTTGGCAGCGAGGGAAAGGTGCTCTGCGGCCCTGCCCCGACTCGCCCCCGTGGCTCTGCCCGCTCTGCCGGCGCTGCCGCAGGGCGGCGGTGGGAAGGATATTGCTTATTGCTAGGACTAAGCAAGCGGGAACGTCTCTGCTCTTGGCCTGCGGAGATAGGCT
Organism: Dromaius novaehollandiae; assembly: GCF_036370855.1. Classification (NCBI taxonomy): domain Eukaryota; kingdom Metazoa; phylum Chordata; class Aves; order Casuariiformes; family Dromaiidae; genus Dromaius; species Dromaius novaehollandiae. The sequence continues at coordinate 1,743,665 of NC_088117.1, forward strand.
GCTGATGGCCTTCCCAAGCGCTCGGGCGGGGAAGCTGAGGCACGGAGTTCTTACAGGCTTTTTCCAAAGGGATGAGACTCCCCCCCTTCCCCATCACGTCTCCCACCCTGCCCTGTGAGTGTTGGCATGTCCCTTCCCCAAGGCAAAGGGAGGCAGGGCCCGGGTGGCCCCTGCCCCTCGCAGGCACTGCCATCCTCTGCGGCTTTGCAGAGCCCCTGCTCCACCGGGGCCGTGCCAGGGCTGGGAGGGCTCAAGGCTGCCAGCCTGGACCTGTTACAACCTTGCGGGAAGGTGATGGGGGCACTTGGTCCCCGTCTGGCGGCAGAATTGGGATCGTGGCAGGGATTGGCGGGATGAAGGTGGGGGTAATCGCGCAGCCTGCTCCCCAGGGCCACGCTGAGAAGGGATGAGATGAAGCCCTTGATGCCCTTCGTCTCCACTGACATGTCCCTGCCCTCCGTCCCAATCCAGCGGCAAGCTGCGGGCAGGGGGAGGCAAGGACATTGGGGCTGAGAAACGGGCAGGGCATCCAAAAGCAGGGCTGGGCCGCAGTGGGTGGGTGGGTGGGGTTGGTGCCCATGGCTTCTCCCGGCCCAAATCTCCCAGCAGCTGCTCCTGCTGCCCTCTGGTTCCAGGGCAAGGGCCCCGTGCATGGGAGGAGGAAAGCTCTGCAAGGGAGGAAGGGGCAGCCCTGCTCCAGCTCGTGACTTGTCCTTGCAGGCTGCTGGGGTCCGAGGCCATGCTGGAGTTTGGGGGGGCTTTCCCCTCGGGGACCCTGCAGAAAAGCTGCTCGGAGGGGCACAGCGGCACATGGGGAACACGATGAAGGGGATCTTCTCCATGCTCCAGGGCAGCCCCCAGCCCCTGCTGGTGACAGCTTGGGAGCACGGCATCCTGGCCTGGCCAGGGCCCAACTCCAAGCTGTGGGGCAGATGTCAGAGCCCCCCCAAGCCAAGGGGACCGCCGCAGCTGGCAGCATTTCACCAGGATGCTGGGGCTGCCCTTGCAAAAAATGCATCACTCATGAAAACCTTAGAGCAGCTGGGAAAGGGGGCAATGCCCAACTGCAGCGCTCCCAAGGGAGCTGAGAGTGGGAGCACTGGCGGGGGGGGGACAGAGCCCGGGGCTGGCTCAGAGCTGGGCATTGCCACAGAGTGGCCCTAGATGAACGTCGAGGACCCCGCTGCAGAGAGGGCAGGGGTTTGGGATCATCCCAGACCACCCCGCTGCTGCCCCGGACCGTACAGTGTGCCCAGGGATGGGAGCGCATGCAGGTGTGCCAACACCACTGGGCAGAGCTGGCAGGCTGGGAGCCACGTCCCCCTCCCTGTCGTGGGGCACCAAGCCCTGCCAGGACGGTGGACATCCCTCAGAGTGACTGCGAGCGCCAGACAGCCCTTGGCAGAGGTGGGGGGCTGGCAGACACCAGCCTGCTCTGCAGAGGGGCAGATGTGGGCATCGCAGTGGGGATGGGCATCCTTTCCGGGCTGTGGCCTGCTGCACAGGGCTGGCATGTGCCTCCGTGCCAGGCTGGAGGTTCCCTGTCCTGTACCACCTCCAAGGGCTCATTGCTTCACTGAAACTGTGCTGTGGCACCAGCTTTTGTCCCTTGACCTGTCCCCTCCTGCAGCGAGGGCCGCTGCCACCTCTTTTCCCCAGTATCTGCTCAGGCATCCCCGAAACACGGCCCTGCCACAACCGCTGCTTGGTGCGCAGCACCCCCCTCTGCCCCCCGCCACGCGGCCCGCAGTGCCCCCCGCAGCCCCAGCGCCACGTGTGCTGCAGCGCGGCAGGCTCCCCAACAGCCCCGCGTCCGCTCGCTGCCCTCCTCCCGCGCCCCTGGGACCGGCCTGGCTCGGCACCCTGTGCTGCCCACAGCGGGGGCCACAGCACTGGTGTTGTACCCTGCGCCTGGGTCAACGCGTGGGCCTGCGTCCCAGGGCCCCGCCGAGCCCCTGCCGAGCATCCAGGGACCATACAAAGTACCCTGTACCCGAAGACCTTATAGATCCCAGCTGGCACCCGTAGGGTATCTTATAGCGTCCCTGCTGTGCCAACAGATCATATAGCAACATGCTGAGGACACCAAGATGCTCTAGGAACAGAGCGCCTGTGCCACCCAGAAACTACACAGGGCCCCTGCCAGGTTCCCAGAGACCATACAGGCAACGCCCACAGGCTTCGTACAGCCTCAGCAGCACTATAACGCTCCACGGGTGCCCACCTGGGCCAGGTGCCGCCGAAGATGCCCCTGGGACCTCCTGTGGGCTACATCCCAGGAGGGCTGCGCTGGGTCCCCGGGGGCAGGCAGTAATGTGTGGGCAGCCACAGAGGTGTCAAACGCTTGCTCTGGCCACGCTTGCATAGAGGTAGCCATGTTGTCTAGTGGTTAGGGGCAGGGATGAGGCTGGGGCAGGGCCCTGGGGTGCCCCGCACCCTGGCCGAGTGCTGGCTCACCCAGAGTGGGCTCTGGGGAGACTCGCCCAGACACTGGCTGGTGGCCACCAATGTCCTGTGCTCCATGACAGACCTCAGCCTGTGGTCCCACCACCCCACGCACCTCCTCCAGCCCAGCCAGGGCCCCAGGATCCCAGAAGCTCTGGATCCAGCCCACCACAGCAAACGCTGGCGACCCACAATGCCCAGACTCCATGGATCCCTCCATGGCAGCATCCTTCCCTCGCACTCCCCCAGCACTGGCACCAAGACACATCACAGGGAGCAAGAGGGCTATCCAGCCCCACTGCATCAGTGTGCCCATGAGAAAACACGTATCTACAAAGGGAAATAAGTAGGGGGCCATCAGGAGGTGGCCCCGGGGCCCCATTCACATGATGTCGTCCAGGAGGTTGGGGCTGGCCACCCAGTCGAGGGTGCGGGGCTCCGAGGCAGCCATGATCATGCACATGAACTGCTTCCCTGTCCTCTTGTCAATGGGGTAGATGGTGGTGGGGGTGAAGCGCTTGTTGCTCTCCACAAAGTCGCAGAGCTGCTCATAGATCTTGGGGAACTCGTGGCGCAGGAAGACGCCCCGGATGCGCAGCTCCCGCTGGATGTTGATGAAGCAGACCTCCCGTGCCTTGCGCCCTTCCTCACCCTCCTTGTCGATGTCCGCCGTGCCGGGCGGTGGGGTCAGGATCAAGGTCTCCATGTCCCGCTCCTTCTTCAAGATCTTCTTCTCGGGGCTGGATGAGGCTAAGGCCACCTTGGCATATTTCCTGACCGTCGGCACCTGGATCTTCGGAGATGGCCTCTCCGGCACTTTTTGGGCAACAGCCACAGTTACATTCAAGAGGAAACATTCATCGGGGTCATACTGGTTGCCGGTCTCCCGCAGCTCCCGGGCATATTCCCCTAGGTTATCCGAGTAGCTCTCCAGCTCCCGCAGAGACAGGTACGTGGGGGACATCAGCAAGCTCTCCAAGCCGAACTGGAGGAAGTTCTCTGCTGAGCCCGAGTTGGGGAAGCCCAAGAAGAGCACACCACGTCCCCGGGAGAGGTAGCCCACCTTGGCGATGCGCGAGAAGGCCTTGTGCACCTCGGCGTTCTCCCGGCAGAACTGTAGCACGTGGCGGCAGATGCTGCCAACGCGCCCATAGACACAGCTCTCCTTGTGTGTGTCCCAGTCCTCACGGCGGCAATTTCGGGAGCAGTAGTAAGTGTAGCAGCTGTGGCAGGACTTGAAGTAGAGGCAGGCGTTGAACATGGTCTCCGTCCGCCGGCACTTGGCATTCGAGCACATCATCATGTCGTCCTCCTCGGCGCTCAGGTCCGGAGAGCAGTTGTCCAGGTGCTTCTCAAAGCTGCTGCTGGAGACGGACGTGCGCAGCCCATGGCTGCCCCGCTCGCGGCGAGGGTCACTGCAGAAGGAGCTGGGGCCCGGCTGCTCCTTCATGGGCCGGTTTCCCTCGGGCATGCAGGCGGGGGCCTTCCTGGCCTCCGCTTTCCTGGGTTGCCCCGGGGCATTGCTGTTGATGAGCTTTTTGAGCTGGTCGGCGAGGCTATCTCTGTCACCGGCGCGGTGGCTGGGCACTGGCTTGTAGTCGATGACCAGGTCGGTGATGAGCTCGTCCAGCTGCTCCAGGCTGCGCTGGCGGGCCGAATTGCTTTGGGCACTTTCTTTGGTGACAGGGTCTGGGTGGTAGGGCACGGCGTAAGGGCAGTTGCCTTCCCGCCCTGAGTCCAGCACATCCCAGCTGGCCGAGCGTCTCTCGCTCTTGCCGAGGCCGTTGGCGCGGATGTCGTTGTCGGTGATGGTGATCTCCGGCGTGACGTACCAGGAGCGGCCCATGGGGTAGCGGCCGCCGTCTGCGTGCACCCTCTCGATGATGGAGTTCTCCGAGAGGGACAGGGCAGCGTAGCGCTTGGGCGAGCTGGACAGGTTGATCACCACCGGTTGCCGACGGTCGTCGGGGGATAAGGCACGTTGCTGCTCCTGGGCCAGCAGGTTCTCGTAGCTGCGCCCGCGGAGCAGGGGGTCCTCCCGGCGCACAACGGGCGTCAGGATGTTGTCCCAGGATTTGGAGTAGTGCTGGCTCTCCCTGCCCAGCCGCGGGGGGTTTGTGCTGTAGCTGGCGTGCCAGGAGGAGAGCATGGCCTCACGCCCGGGCGGCTGCGGGGCGAACCGCGACACCTGCAAGGTCTGATAGGGCAGCGCGCTCCGCTCGGGGCAGTACCAGTCACTGAAGTGCAAGGGCTGGGTGCTGCGGGGAAGGGGGCACGTCCGCGAAACGGCCTCCCGCTCGCGGTACTTCCCGTAGTCCTCGGCATAGAAGACCCTGGCGGACGAGCCGAGGGCAGGGTAGGTCCTGGCGTCCTCGGCGTACAGCGTTTTCACGGGGGTGCCGCGGGGGGCGTAGAAGCGAGGCTCGTCGCCGTAGAAGGCGTGGGCGGGAGGCTCCTGGACGGGGTAGCTCCGCGCCTCCTCCACGTACAGCGTCCGGGGCGGGACGGTGTGGACGTTCACTTTGGTTGGCTCCTCTGGGTAAAAGTGCTGCGGGGGGCCGTGGCGCCGGGGGTAGGGGTAGCTCGCATAGCCGGAGCTCTTGAGGGGCACGGCCGGGCTGGGGCACCGCACGGGCTCCTCGGCGTAGAAGAACTTGGTGGGGACGCCGGGGGCGGCGAAGGTCATGCAGCCCCTCTCGGGGTACTCCCGGTAGTCGCGCGAGGAGGGCACCGGCACCGTCTGGTACGCCAGCCCCCGGGGGTCCGCCTCGTAGTACTCGCCGGGGTAGGGCAGCAGCGGGTGCTCGCCGCTGTACGAGTCGCTGGGGGTGGGCGTGCGCGACACGGACACCTGCCTGCCGCCCGGCACTGCCAGGCTGCGGGCCACGCCGGGCGCGCGGGGCCAGCCCGGCGGCTCCTGCCTGCTCTGCGCGGCCTTGAGGCTGCGCGCCGCGTGCACCAGCACCGCCTCGTCCGGCTTGATGTCCACGCGGCACTTGACGTGGGGGCTGGCGGCCACCTTGGCCGCGCCCGGCGCCTCCTCGAAGCAGTTGCTGCTGACGCAGAGCGGCGAGATGCGGCTGGCGCTGCTCCGCTGCGGCTGCAGCTTGATGGGGTGCACCTCGTTCGCCAGCGGCCGCCGGGGCGGCGCGTAGCCGGCCTCGCGGCGCGGAGAGGCCTCGCCCCGCGCCGCCTCTCGCGCCGCCCGCAGCGCCTCGCGCCCGCGCCGGGCCGCCGGCGGCGATGCCGACGCCGCCACGGTGATGGGCACCGGCGTGAAGGTGGTCTTCACCCGGGGCGCGCTCTTGGATCGGGCTCGCCGCTTCGCCTCGCCCCGGGCCGCCGGCTCCCTGGGCCCTTCCTTGGCCGCCGGCGGAGCCCTGCCGACGTAGCCGTCGGGCTTCGGCGGCGCTCGGCGCCCCGGCTCGGGGGTGCCCGGGCGCAGGCCGGGGCGCTCCATGGCCGCGGGGGCGCCCAGCTGGTCGTCGAGCGACTCGAGGAAGTCGAAGCTCCTGCAGTGGCGCTTGTTGAAGGGCTGCGGATCGCGGGGCAGGGACGAGGACATGAAGGCGTCACATCGTGCCAGGGGCTGGCAGACGATCGAATCCCTGGGGGCTGCGGAGGCCACCTTTATGTCTTGGTACACCGTAGACACCAGTATGTCAGGCGGGTCGGTTCGTGTCATCTTAAAAGCGACTCTCCGCTCGCCAGCTCCCCTTCAGAGTGCCTCAGAGGAAGGCAGCCGGCCCTGCAAGAGAACAGAGACGGGGCCTAAATCCCAGCCGGGCCCGGCGGGGACCTCAGGGGAGCTGCGACGGCGCAGGATACAACCCCGTGCCCCTTGGCTCGGGGAGGTTTTCCGACACCTCTTCTGAGCTGGGGGCATTAGTGGGGTCTTGGCTTCTGCGGGTGCTTTCGGGAGTCTGAGCCTAGCTGGAGACAAGCTGAGAAGTGCAACTCTGATGGGCTCAAAATCCAGAGTGCAAATGAAGATGAGCAAATCAGAGGGTGCTGCAAGGCACCCAGGCAGGGGCCGGGGCAGCGGAGCGGGTGGCCATCTCTACGCCGGGGAGAGGAGCCCGCGACCGCGACCAGAGCCAGGACACGGGGCTTGGGCAGAGCCAGCGCCACTGTGGAGAGACCCAACAACAGGCTCTGTCCTGATTTTGGGAGGCCACAGGGATCCCCAGGGGCATCATGAGCAGCGCTAACAGGGTGAAGGGGACTCAACGAGGGGATTTCTTTCTTTAATGGACGGGGAAATTGTGCCTGGCACCCCGTTGCGGCCATCGGAGCGCAGGCGTCCTCATCTCAGGGCGCTTTGTGCAACAGCCACGCGCCGGAGGAGCTGGAGCTGCGCCCCTTCCCCGGGGCAGAGGCACAGTCTGGGAACGCCTCTCTGGGCTGGCACTGGGTTTGCTTGTGGCCGCGTTGCTCCCCAGGGCCCATCCGGACCGGCACGGCCTAACCAGAGGGGCGCTGTGGCCGATGCCCCAAATCCATGCAAGACCTCCTCCGTCACTCCCACGTCTCGGAGCAGACCAAGCCCTCGGGCCACCCCAAGGCACGTCAGGAGCAACCGCTAGCCGGGAGCCTGCAGCACCCTGGTGCCAGAAGGGCTCAGCTCACTCCGCACCCTCCAGCTTTGCCTTCTCCCGCATCCCGGCCGGTCCCGCGGCCAGGGGACACAGCTCACGTGGTGGCAGAGCAAGTGGGACTGGATGCAGGACGGGAGAGGGGCTGTGTTTATGCAACCCCCCCCTTCCTAAGACAGACTCACTTGCGGATAAGGGGGAAAGATGATTGCCTGGCTCGGAAAAACCGCATCAGCAGCAGGAGCGGGGCAAGCTGTGAGGCTGCTTCCCCTGCCGCGGGGCAGCCTGTGCCCACCGGCGACGCTGGGGCCCGCAGTGGCACCCGGTCGGGGGTGAGCACAGGCTCAGCACACCCCCCCGCTCCAGGGACACTGCTCTGCAGCCTACGCCGGTGACCGGGGTGCCCCACCGCCCCGGCCGTGCAGCTCCATTTCCACTCGCGGGCCGTGGCTGCATGACGAAGGCCGGCATCCGCACGCACCGGGGCTCCTCGAGCTGCTACGGGGAGAAGACACTGTGGTTTGCTCAAAGGATCGTGCGGGCTTGGGCCCACTGAGACTGGCTGGAGACCATAACCTGCCCCAAGCGTACGTACAACTAGCTTTTCTTATGCCGGGCAATACCCGCCCTGCTTCACGTTTCGTAAGATCCTAAGGATAATTCGCTTGGCCACCTGGCCGAGAGGCCTCAGAGTGCAGTGGCGAGAGCTGGTTATCTGCTAAATTAAGGAAGCTGCAGGACAAAAGCCACCAAAATGCAGTTCACTTTAAACAGAAGCAGAGGACCACAGGAAAGGCGTTTGAGGGAGAAAAGGAACAGACTTTATTCAGCAAGAAGCAGCATTGACTACACGAAGGAGGTGGGGTGGGGGTCTTTTTCACTTGTAGCCTCCGTTTCCAACTCTTTACCTTGATAAAGACCTGGCTGGTAGGAAAGCTGGGAGGGGGACAGAGCACAGGGATTGGGAGGAAGTTGGTGGGGCAGGGGGGAAGCAGTGCCGGGGGGTCTGCATCCCAGGAAGGGATTGGGGCATCCAGCAACCAGGAAGAGCTTGCTGCCAGTCTGGAAAAGGCCCGGAGCTGCCTTTTGGGGTGCAGCACCTTCAGGTGCACCCGTGCCCCTGGCTACCTCCAGCATGGAGACAGCTCCAGAGCATCTGGTGAACCAGAGCCTGGGGACCTGCACTGGAAACCTGTCACCAGGGATGCTGGAGGTGTTTTGGGGAAAGCAGGCAGGTCGCAGGGGCCATGCTGGGCTCCGTACTGGGAGTGTGCTGGGAGGAGCCGGGGATCCAGCGGGAGCGGGGGGCTGGAGGCGGCAGGCCGGGCCTGCAGCGGCTGAGCAGGAAGGGCTCTGCTGGGTTATATGCAGCTGGGCTGGAGCTGGGAGGACCCGGGACCCGGGGAGGTGAGCATCCCGAGCCGGGTTAGGTGCCGCCTCCTTCCCGAAAGAGCGGTGCTGAGGCCGGGGGGAAGCCCATCCCCACGGCAGCCGGGCAGTTTGCAGGCAGGCAATCATGCTTTGGCCCGTGGTCCGAAGCTCCTACCTGGTCCGGCGGCAGCAGGGACAGGCTGGGCAGGCAGAGCTGGCAGAGGGCCCTGCGGTGGCTCCATTCCAGCGCTGCAAAATAAAAGAGGCACGTGAGGAATCCCCGAAACCCCGGCCGACGCGGGCAGGTGACTCGGTAGCAGCATCCCCATGCTGAGGCCACCTGGGGCACTGTAACTCCAGCACCGAGCAGAGGCCACAGCGGGGGGGGGGGACGGGACGGCACGCTGCTGTCACCCGGGCTGTGGCCAGGAAGACCTCGGATGGCTCCTGCAACGACATCCAACCCTAGCTTAGCCAAACTGCACCCAAGGCCGCCTAGGCCACCGTGCGCAGCCCCCAGCACGTGGGCACCCTTGTCACACACACAGTCGGGGCACAGCCACCCTCCCCATGCCCATCGCCCTGCAAGCCGTCCCGGAGGGCTGTGCAAGGCCGGAGGGAAGCCGCTCGCCGGGGAGCGTCTGCTCCGGCGCTGGCATCCCCAGCGCTGCGTAGGGTTGCCATGGTTTCTCCCAAGTATTCCTTCTCGGTGCGGGAGGGGGATGCGGGGGAGGCTGGCGCTGCTGGCGGCGCTGCGGGGGCTCCTGGGGGGGGGAGAGCCGGGGGTTTCATAGCACAGCGCCCGCGCCTGCCCTGTGCATCAGGGAAGGAGACGTCTGTGACCTCTCCCACCCTGCCCGGCCAGCGGGGAGCCTGCCCTCTCCCGCGGCGGGCACCGGCCTCCCTGCCCACGTCTCTGCAGCCGCCTCGTGGTGGTGCCTGCTGAGCCCCCCCCCGACATGGGGCATGGGGAGCAGAGCAACGCGGCATGCCAGGAGCGAGCCAGCCCCATGCCCGGCAGCATCACCCCCGTGTCCCCACCCTGGGGGACACCCAGACCATTTGTCCCGGAGTTGCACTGCCCCACATGTCCCCCCCCCCCCCCCCATCCAGGCTGCTGCTCCAGCAGGATCGGGGCACAACAGGGATGTAGTGCAGGGGCACCCGTCCCCCCAGGGGCACCGCCTCAGCTGTGAGTCGGGTGAGCACGTGAGGGCGTCCCCGCGCATGATGGGCACGGTGCCCAAGGGGACAGCCGAGGAACTGGGTCGTGCGCGGCGTGTGCAGCGGGGCCGCGCGCTGCACTGCCCGTGGGCGCTGCCTGCACGCTGCCTGCCCCGTGAGCCCGCTTGCACCGTGCCGAGCGCACTGCCAGCCCGCTGCCTGCCAGTGCGCTGCCTCCAAGCACGGAGCACGCCGCCAGCGCACACCCCCCACGTGCACGCTGCCTGCACAGACACGGCGCATGCAACCGCTGCCAGCGCACGCCGTGCTGCACCACGCTGCACAACCCCACGCGCGCAGTGAACATGCCGGCAGTGCACGCTGCAAGTGCGTTCGCCTGCAAACACCGCCGGTGCCCTGCTGCAGCTGTGCTGCGAGTGCACTGCTTGCTCCCACTGTGCTGGCTGTGCTGCCAGTGCACTGGCTCACGCGCAGCGTGCCCTGCCGCAGCCGGCATCCTGGCAGCGCGCGGCCCCCATGCATCAGAGCACGGGGTCCACCACGCTGGCCCGTGCGCTCCGTGGGTGCATCGAGAGGGCGCAGACAGCTCACACTGCCTGTGCACGGCAGCACCCACACCTCTGCACGGCCAGCGCTGCCCTGAACATGGGCGCGCGCTGCCCCACGCGCCCGAGCTGGGAGCGCCCCGCTGCGCAGCCCGAGGCGCGTGCCCCCACGCACTGCACCCACCCGGGCGCACTGCACACGTCTGCTGCGCAGTGCAGGCCGTGGGCAACGCTGCTCCAGGGGCCCCGGGAGCACGGGGTCCTCGCCCGCGACCCTGCCAGGTGCATGCGCTGTCCTGCCGGCCCCCTGCATCATGCTGCCCCAGGCCCTGCACGCACCCCCCTGCCGCGCGCTACACTGCCCTCCTGCCCCAGCTGCCCTGCTCCCCCCCCCGCACTGCACTGCCTCGCCAATGCATTGCCCCCCACATTGCACTGCATTGCCCCCCCACATTTCAGCATCCCGTGTACACTGCTCCCCCTGCACCTAGACGCTGCATTGCCCCCCCAACGCACTGCCCTCCTGCCCCCCCCACTGCACTGCCCCCTCTTCCCCCTGCGCAGCCGCCCCCGGCCCCGCCGAGCCGCTTCCAGCCGGCAGCGGGGCAGCACCGAGCTGCCCCCGGCCCGGCCCGGCCGCTCCGCCTCAGCAGGGCCCCGCCGAGCCCTGCAGCGGGGGCACCTTGCAAGCGGGCCGGGCCGGAGCCCGGGGCGCCGGCACCGCGGCGATGGCTGCCGGCGGCCTCCCCGGGATGGGGGGGGGGGGGAGGGGGACAGGCCGCCCCCGCGGCTCTGCGGGGAGCCCGGCGGCGCCGCAGCCCCGCGCTCCGGCGGCACCTCGGGATGCGCCGCCGCCGCCTCCGGGCGCTGCCGCCCCGCCGGGCGCGCTGGGCCGCGCTGGGGGCGCCGAGCTCGGGCCGCCGCCGGGGGGGCACCGCGCCGAGGTGGCCCGGGGGCTGCGCAGGGACACGGGCCGGGGGGATGACTCGGCACGGGGAGCGGTGGGGGGAGCACGGCAGGATGGTCCAGCCGCGGGCGGGGAGACGCGGAGCGATGACTCGGCCCCGGGGCGGGGAGGGATACGGAGGGGGCAGCCAGGCCCGGGGGGGCTGCGGGGGGATGGCCCGGCCCGGCCCGGCCCGTGGTCCCTCGGAGGTGCGGCAGGCCCCGGCCCCCCCTTACCTGCTCCGCGCCCGCCGCGGCCCCCCCGCCGCATCCCCGCCGCCGCCGCTCCTGCCTGCGCTAGGCTCGGCCCGCCGCCGCCCCGCTGGCCATGGCTCGGCTCGGCTCGGCTCGGCTCGGCTCGGTCCGCCCGGCGCGACCCAGCCCCGCGCTCCTCAACGACCGCCCGGCTCTGCCGCCGCTTGTTTTCCCATAAATACGGCAGGCGGAGTTACCGGCCGGGGCCGGGCCGGACCGGCACCGGGACCACCCCCGGCACCGCCCCCCCGGCCCGGCCCGGTTCGGCTCGGCTTCCCCCCCCCCACCCCGTGCCATCGCTGCCTCCCGCCGCCCTGTGCCCCCCCCGCCCGCCCCCGCGCCCCCCGCGTCCCTGCGCTCGCTCCCGCGCCGCTGCCCCCGCCCGCCCGGCGCCGCGACCCCTCGGCACGGTTCTCCCCCGCGTGCGTGCTGCGGCCCCGCGGAGCCCGGAGCCGCCCCGGGAGGCATCGCCGGCGGCACCCTGGTGCCCCGCGGCGTGCGGGGGGGGCTCCGGCCCGGCTGCGGGCAGGCTGGGGGGCGTCTGGGCCACTCGCGTGAGAGCCGTAACTGCAGCGCGTGTGCACACACGCGTGCACGCACACACGCGTGCACACACACACATGCACGAGCACACGTGTGTACACATGCGCACACATGCACACACAAATGTGGGCACACATGCACGCACACATGCACACACACGCGTGCATACATGCACACACATGCACACACATGTACACACACATGCACACACATGCATGCACACACACAGGTTAGCTGCTCTCTGGGAGCGGGGACCGTCTCTTGCTGCCGGATCCGTGCCGCAGGGAGCGCTGCGGCGGGCACGAGGCAGCCCTGGCAGGTCCCACCACCCTGGGCCAGCGGGAGCGTTCGGCTCTGGCAATAACCACGCACAAAGATTGCTCTTCGCACCGAAGCGGGGGCCAAAACGGGGCCCGTGCGTGCACGAGCCGATGGTGAAGAGCAGACACAGAGGGGTCGTCATCATCCCCCCGCTGCAAAGGCATCAGACCCAGCCTCCCCCGCCGCTGCCAAGCGCTGCTGCTGCCCCAAAAAGCCCTGGGGCTGGCGAGGCTGCTGCCTTGCGTGTGCTGAGCGTGGCAGGACTCTGCAGCATGATGCTTCGAGGAGCTCCCTGGTGAGCAACCCCGCACGTGTCCTTGCTGGTGCTCAGCCGGGGCCGAGGCATTTTGCTCCCGAATTCAGCCCGGGGCTGCTCCAGGGACAGCTGAGCCGGCTGGCAGAAGCGGCAAGCTGAGCCGCCACCACCCGGGTTGAGCCCAAGCAACTCATCGCATAGATGATGAGGCCCCCAGCAGGGAGAGCAGAGCCCCCTTGGCTCCACCAGCCCGCATGGGGTGGTTCCCCAGGCCCTCAGCCCCGCGCTCGCCCTCGGCGCTTTCATTTTCCTCCCCGCAGGATGCAGCAGCCCGGCTGCCGGGCTGGCCGGTCCTGACGCCGCCACCTTCCTCCTCCCGCGCAGCTCCATCTGCTCGGCCGCCTGCCGCCGGCCCGTGTGCCAGCCGTGCTCGGAGGTGCTGTCAGGCTGGGCCGGTGCGTGCACAAATCTCCCTTCATCCGCTGGGTCCCCCCCTCTCCAGCCCCCCAAGGAGAGTGGAGCCCATGAACGGAGCAGTGCTGCCTCCCTGCCCAGCTCCATGACTCAGTTTCCCTGCCGGGATGCCGGGATGCAGCGGGAGCCTGCGGCTGCAAAGACGCCCCAAAGCGCTCAGGGACTGTAGCTCCAACCCTTCGCACTAATCATTCATCGATTCCCCGGCACCCGCTGGCTCCCAGCGCCGGCCTCACTCTGCTGGGGGGGGTGGCAAGGTGGGGGCCGCCCGACCTGGCCGGGGCAGAAAGGGAGAAGCTGTGGCCCCCTGCATCCCCCAGGGCTAAACCTGGGCCCATCACCACTGTCTTAGGCCAGGAGGAAGGGGCTGGCTTGGGGGGGGTGGCGAGGACATGCTCCTCGGCTGGATGGGGATGTGGCCAGGTGCCTCCTCGCTGCGGACCCTTGGTGCCGGGGTCGGGGAGAGCCCTGATCCGTGCCCAGCTCTCCTGCACGTCGCCGCTGGTTCCTGCCTCCCACCAGCACGTCCTCATGGGTCACGCAGGCAACTCTGAAACCAGGGTGACTGGGGGGGGGGGGGGGCTGCTGCACAGGGGCAGCGGAGCCGGCCCCATCTCCACGTGGCTGGAGAATGGGAAACCCCCAGAGGCTTCGGTGCTGCGCTGTTTCGCCCTCCCCCGAGCTCCCTCCCGACTTGCTTTGGAGAGCCACCGTTCGGCTCGCTCTGGTCTGATTTTCTCTGCGGGCAACCGGCCTTGGGAGCCCCGGCAGGGCAGCGATGCTCCCTTCCACCCCTCAGTGCCCGAGAGGAGAAGGTGAGTGCCAGACGCCTCGGAGGACCCCACAGGAGCTGGAACAGCCCGGGACGGGGCAGCACCAAGACTTGCTGATGGCAGCAAGGACATTGCGAACAGCCCCCGAGGCCCCTCTGGTGCTGTGCGCTGCAGCGCAGAGCAGGAACGGCCGTCCCGACGTGGGGTCCTTCCGTGTGCGCTCTGGGAGATGCTCCTCCACGTGGGGGTCCAGCACGACGTGGTAGAGCAGGTCCAACACCCCGCGGACATGGCTATAGAAGCCCAGTCGCCAAGTCTCCTTCTGGACTCGGGCTCTCCCCAGGCTGAGCCCTCCTGGCACTGACCAACGCCGGGAAGGTGAGACTGGCAGACCCAGAGCGATACGGCAATCAACTGGCACAGCTGGTGAGGACCATGCGAATGTGGGGAGAGGACATCCCTGGTCGAGCCAGTATGGGCCAACTCCAAAGATGGAAAGACCTTTCTGGACATTTGTGAAATGCTATATCAACCCACCAGGACGGCCAAAATCTCAGCTGGCAAGCAGATGCAGCCAGGATGGGGTGGGCGGATGAGGGAACACTGTTTGGGAAGGCCTCGAACAGACAGGTTCTCCCAGGATGCCCCGGTGGAAGAGATGCTGGGTGCTGGGGCTGGGTGGTGTGAAGGGAAGCCAGCAGAGGCAGCTGCAAGGAGGCAAAAGGGCCTCTCCGGAGCGGAGCTGAGCCTCCTTGCCGCAGCCTGCCAGGGCTGCTACAAGTTCCTACGGACTCAGAAAGCAATCGGGCAAAAATTCCATCAGGAAAAGCCCTCTGAAGGACGTTAAACACAAAGAAACTACCTCCATCTCCATCTTGCGTGCTGGGAGAAGCGACATGCTGTAGAGAGGTGCCCTTGCCAAGTAGGATGGATGCACCTTGTGCTGGAGCTGCCAGCCCGCTCGCTCATCTCCATCCCAGGCTGACACTGGCCATGTTCCTGGTGACCCGCTCAGGGGGACAGGGCAGGTGGGCAGACGCCAAGCAGCCAGCGGGTCCCCAAAACGCCTGGCCTGGGGGGGAGCAGGGCCACGCTGCCCTCCCGCAGGATGCCCCTGCAAGCCCAGGGCAGGGCAGATGCTGCCAGTGGGTGTTTGGGGCTGTCAGGACTCCTGCGCACTGCCCTGTGCGATTTGGGACACGCTGCTGCCCGGCGCGGAGGTTCCTGCGTGGTTTTGTTAGCGAAGGGCTGTGTGACCCCGCCGGCACACCGGCAACGCGAAACGGAGGTGACCCAAACCCCCCCGCCACCGCGCGGGCTGGGGAACTCAGACACGAGACCTTGATGGGAAGCGGCAGCGCTACGGAGGCCGCCGCAAACCTGCCCTCGGGGCCACCCGCGAGACGGAGCCCGGCGTCAGGGCGATTGAGCTCGCAGCGTGACGGCTCGGCCAGGAGTGGGCCTGTCTCGCGCCGAGCATGAGCCGCTCCAGCGAGCGCGGGAAGGAGCCCGGTTCCTGGGTCCACCCAGGCTCCCGGCCGCAGCAGCCACGTCTGCACCGAGCCGCTTCCGCAGGACCAGTTTCCGCAGCGCCCAGCGTTCAGAGGTGATGCAGGGGCTGTGGCACAGACCCCCGGCCAGATAAGCTCAGGTCCACTAAAAATAGCAATTTTTTTGGATTTTTTTCCCTGCATGCTGTTACATAAGCAAATCCATTCCCTGATGCCCACCGACCCCCACGGCCATGGGTCTGGCACGGCAGGGGCAGGGTAGCACTCCCTTGCTGAGCTCCTGCTTTCTGAGGGGAGGTGAAAAATAAAACCTTTGCCTCGGGGCTCTGCGCGGGATCTTTCGGCGCTTTGCGGCTTTAGGGCTCACATTTCTCGGAGGGTTTTCCCAAAGCAGCTGACGGCGCCGCACTGAGACCTGGAGAAAGCACCCACAGCCCCGAGAGGCAGCTGCGGTGCTGTGGGCAGGCACCCGGGGAGCTGGGGGTGCGCGATGCCCCATCGCCAGCACCCGTGGGTGCTGCAGGAATTAAGGGGCACCATCCTTGCCCCCTCCCTCCTCCCTGCTTCCCTCCTGCCCCACTGCTGGGCTGACAGTGCAGCCTGGGGCTGGTGCCCGCAGGCAGCGCTGGTGCCCCGGGTGCTCGCGCCTTGTCCCCCGGTGCAGCCTGCCCTGTCACCCCCCCCCGCGAGGGCTGGCACATCCGAGCTGGCACGGAGCGGCTGCCAGCACGCGGGCTTAGCGCGTTTCTGGGTCACTCGCTCCGTGCGAGCGCCGGTGCCACCGCAACAGCATTCATCAAGGCGAGGGCGACCGCAGTGCATGCAGGGGGGTGATGCACCCCCCCGCCATGGCAACCCTGCGGGAAACGGGGGTCCCGGGTGCTCAGCACCCCCAGGGAAGCTGGGGAGCTGCCCCAGAGCTGGCGCACAAGCCACAGGCGGCACCGGCAGGGCACCAGGGATGCTGCGCAAGAAGCTGCCTTTCCCGGGGACGCGACGGGGAGAGACGGTGGTCCCCAAAGCCTGCTGGAGAGGGGCACACGCAGGCACGGCGACGATGAGGGCGCTGCGGTGGTGTCACTCGAGTGACCTCCTGCTGGCTGGTGCCCCCTCCCTGCTCCTGTCCCCGTCCCTGCAGCCTGGCTCAGTACTGCAGGCGTGGGGAGGGGGCGTTTTGCCCTGCTCCCTCCCACGCCGGAGAATTTACAGTGGGGATTAATGTTTGATACCTTCCTTTTGCTCTGGGCTCGTTATTCCCATGCTGCCATACAGCTCACTGGGGACCGTGGCATCCCTTGCTGGGCCAGCAAAGCAGCTCCAGGGTGGCCAAGAGTCCAGGGCTGGCAGCCTTGGTGCCCCCTCCCCTGCCCGCGGGGACAGTGGTGCGGGCAGGCCTGGAGGGACGGCAGCAGAAGAGGGCACAGCAAGCCGAACCAGGGTCAGGCCGGTGTCCTGCCTCCAGCCTCTCCCCCTGCCACCCCACCAGGCGGGCAGCACCTCCGCAAGCTGTTGAGAAATCCCGTTTCCAAGACAAGGTGCGGATCCCAGGTCCAGCCACTGAGGTGGAGCCTGGTCGGGATGGCCACCCCTCAGCTCGCCCCTCACTGATGCCCACCAGGTACCCCACAGCTCCTCGCTGCAGGGGTGATGCTTGCGCTGTGCTGTGCAAGCAGCAGCCAAGGCCCTGCAGAAGGAGAATTAAGGAGGTGGTTAGCACAGGGCTGCGCGGCCCTGGGCAGCTCTGAAACCCCGGGCAGGCCGGATGCTGCTGCAGCGGGCTCTGCCCTTCTTCCACTTTCTCTCCTCTTTCCTTTCACATTGACTCCCTTCTCTCAGCTTTAAAATGGACATAAGGGAGAGCCCAGGCAGCTTCGGGGGCTCAGGAGGGAGCTGGAGCCTGCCCTGCAGTCCAGAATGACTTTGGCAGCAGATGGAGAGGGTGAGCGCAGTTTGCCAAAACCAAGATGGCTGCTGCTTTTGTCCGACACCAAAATCATCGCCGGCCGTAGGGCCCGTGCCCATAAAGATGGTTGTAAACCCCACGTGCCAGTCTGCCTCCTTGGGGACGAGGGGGACGGTCCCTGAGGGCCAGCAGGCAAGCGGTCACGAGCCCCAGTGCTGGCGGATGCCCAGGCTGGGGTGCCCTGGGCCCCCGCAGTGCCCGCGAGGAGGGTTCTCAGTGCTTCCTGGCTGGTGGGACACGGCACCAGGAGCTGGGGCAGTGCAGGGCATTGCTCTAACCTGCCCCCCCCCCCCCACACATCAGGAGCAGCTTCTCACAGTCCCCCAAAATTGTCCGCCCCCAGCAGCTTTCACTGCAATGTGCAAACCAACCTCCTCGGCGTTGGGCTGGTGACCCTGACATCGGGCATTGCTCGAGGTGAGTGAGGCCGTAGTGACAGCCCCACACCTTTGACTGTGTTTTCTCCAAGTGGCATAAGCAGACGTGGTGTTTCTCCTACCAGCTCAGGGAAAAGCCTGCTCCTTTCGCTGACTCTTCCCTACAGCGAGACCCTGCAGCTGCCACCCAGGCCAAACTTGCACCTAGGCAGAGCTTCCCCCACGCTGACGCTCGCTGCCTGGCAGGACCTGCCCTGCTCTCCTGGAGTGGGGCCGGGGCACAGGGGCTGCTGCTGGCCTGTGACTGGCATGCTGCAGGGGAGCAGCCTGGACACGGGCATCTCTCAGGTCTCCCCTGCCGCCTGGAGACCCAAGAACCACCCCAGTCTCTTCTCGCTGCTATGATGGAAAGCCACACTAGCAGATCCCCCTCCTTCCCCCACTTAAGACAGACCCTGCCAACAATTTGGAGCTAAATTATGAGTATTATGGGGGGCCAGAGGCTGCTGCCCCACCGCAATATCCTTTGTGCAGGTCCAGGCACAGCATAGGTGGGTACAAATAATGCCTCCTGGGTCAACCCAGAAAATCATCTACTCCAGTCTGCACAGCACCAGAACCTGCAGGTTTAGCAAACTACTCGGCCTTTTGTAAGGTGGCCAAAGCCTGCCTGAGCCCATAGGACTTGCGGGCTTCAGCCACTACAGCTCTTTGAAAATGCTAAGTGATTACTTCTCTTTCCTCAGCAACCTCAACGGGAAGCGGTTGTAAGATGAAGACTAGAAATTCCCCGTGTGCCATCCTAGGGCCTGGGATACGTATGACATGCCTGAGATGTTGAAGGTGTTTTGGAGCCAAACTCCCATGTTAAAAAGGCTCAACCACTTGCCCTAGTATCTTTAAGCAGCAGATTGAGCCAACATTGGATTAATTGTATTACGCCATGATTGAGGCTGTTGCTAGGTTACAGCAACCAGTCCACAAGCCCATCCTACCGTGGGATTTCCCCAGGATCACTCATTCGGAGCTCAGGGGCATCTCAGAGGGACAGCCAAGCACTGTGGTCTCTACAAGGACGGGGACACTTCTACTCTAGGAAAGTTAGAAGGCAGCATGTTCATTAGATGTCCTTCCCCCCAGCCTGGCCACCTGCCTGCTCACTGGCCTCCCTCCATTTCTGCTTGGCCCAGCCTACGCTGGGGGCTTGTCACAGCCCTGTCCAACATGCTGTGGCCGCACAGCCTGGCAGCATCGCCAGGAGCCCGCACAGCTACCTGCCAAGCAGGCCTCCTCAAAAAGCACCAGCCAGCTCCTGTTCATTTTGTGTCCTGATAAAACCCGAGTTTCAATAATTTTTGCACATACGCTGCTGGGGGGAAAGAAGCAAGTTCCCGCCCCCAGGCCTCAGCAAGCTAAGGAGAAACCTCTTGCGACCCTAAGGGAGCAACGGAAATAAGGTGAAACTGAATCCCTCAAAGTGCAGGATCATTGCGTTCCTTGCATTTGGCCCACTCCACAAATCACGCGGAAAGACAAAGATCTGGTTTATGGATCAGCCTGCAGCTACCTCCAAGTCACCAGCAAGATACAGCTGTGAAAAAGGCCAGCATCATCATAGGATGCAGCAGGAGATATATTATATGGGAAGCATTAAGTATGAGCCCTGGCACGACCTCAGCTGGACTGGCACAGCTACAAAGAAAAATGAACTCTGAGCGGAACCGGTGCCAAGGACGGCTGCTAGCGCAACCGGGGGACAGCCTGTCTCGCAGAACAGAGGCAGAGCAGGGATACGAGCCCTGTCCGTGTAGAGCGAGGAGCAAGGGGAGCAGAATTTAAACAACGGTGCTGGCAAAGGAACAAATAAGCATAAACTGGCCAGGAATAAATCTAGATGGCAATTATCAGACAGCTCCCAAGCCTCAAGGCGGAAGACTGATGGACAGCTTCCTGCAGGGATGCTGGAAACTGAGATGGTTTGGAGATGGGGTGGTTTTAGAGGTGGGAGCTGCAAGGACCAGCCAGCCTGTCCTTGTGCTATTTTTCTATCCGGTATTTTGACAAGGGGGTGGAAAAAGCCACGAGCTGGGTATCAGGAGACTTGGTCCTTTCGGCACAAGCTCTGTCATGCAGGGCTGGGGTACATCGCTCATCAGTAGCGCTAAGCAGCTTGAGTCTCTTGCAGAGATGAGTTTTGTGACAGCCATTAGAACAGATTAAGACTAGCAAGAGCTTTAGGAAGCAGGGATGGCCACCTGTGCTAAGGAGACTCAGGGGCTCAGGCAGTCAGGAGGAAGATGCTGTGAGCATGGTGCCTTTTCACAGGATGAAGCCATGGGGAGAGGACGTACAAGCGCTGCGCAATCAAGACAGCTCTGAGCAACTCAGATGCAGGTGAGCTGGAAGGTCTCACTCCAGCTCCAGGTGGGAAACCACAGAGATGTTTGTGGGCACAAGGCACACTGCAATGCCTGCAGAGATCAAAATGCCAGTCTCTTCTCAGAACACAAGTTGAGCCATGTCTTGTCACAACAGCTGCATCAGGTCACAAACCAGGAATCACCAACAGTGACAGCAACTGTTAACTGTCATGCCGGGTTTTCCCTATTCCAGAAACGGGCATAGCAAGAAACTTTCCAAAACGAATGCTGGGCACAACACTCTCCTTCACATGTGGGGCTAGTAACACAGCCTCTGCTTATCCCAGCTAACTACAAGTCCTGCTCATAAAGCAGACACCCAGCCTCCCACAGAGGCTGGGTAAACTCCTTCTCCCCTCTTCTCCTGGAGGGCTGCAACACCAGCCTGAGGCTCAAGCAAAACAGAGACTGCTCTTCAGGCAGCTCCTGTAACACAGCTCTGCAGAGGCTTGAGCGGCAGCTGAGCGATATCAGCTGGGAAGATGCAGTGGGTGGGAACAGAAGACAGAGGGACCAGAGGATACCTCTCATGACCTATCATGAGCAGTTTGGCTTCGAGCTGGCACAGCGGATGCCAAGATCCACTTGTACTGTCAGAGAGATCCCCCGTGGGATCTAAATCCAACAGCGGTGCAGATGCAGGGGAAGCGGGCAGCACAGCTTCCAGACACGTGCCTGCAGCAGCAGCCCCCCAGGACAGGGCTCCCCTTGGTGTGCCTGAAAACCAGGCCCTTCAAGTTGGCAGGCTACAAATGCAGTGATAGATTTGTACTTCTCCCTCCTGCTACTCTTTACCAACAGAGACACTGTACAACTTGCAGCTCTGGCTGGCTTTGACTCCAAGAAACTGCAGCTCCTCAGCCTCAAGCTCTTGATTTTTTTTTGGATGACTGATACACCCAAAAGCAAATACACTGGTACCTCCAGAGATGTGCCCAGGAATTATTTATATCAATGTGATCCTGCAGAAGCTTCCCCACAACGACAGGCACGTACGCATACTTTTTATATCTGGCTTTTTCAAAATGCTGGGCTTTCATCGGAAAGACCAACTCAAGCAAGGTCTGTTTCTTTCTCCACTTACTCACGCTTGCTAGCACCGGATTACAGCTCATTCTGCAGTCCTAACCAGTTCAGCAGTTCCTGAGAACGGGAGGGGAGAAGTTTAAGTCCCAGGCTTACCAGTGCCTTTTCACTGCCCTCTCCTTCCACCCTCCTGTTTTACCCACTAGGTAGGATTTTCTGGCTTTGCTGCCAAAACCAACACACACCACATACCCTCTCTGGGCTCTAAAATGAGTAGAGAGAGTCCCCACATCTTTTTCTCTTTTAAAGGAGCATTTTAGAACAGAATGACTCATCTTTACTTTTTTTTTGTCTCAGTCCCTTGCGCTGATGAGAGTGTAAAGGCTCCTACTGGTGGTCAAATCTGGCCCGGGTGGAATATAAACCAATGCCAACATAAATTCTTCTAGGAGATTCAGCGCCTGTGCAGCCTTCTGCTAGCCTGAGAGCTGCCTTCACAGGGAAGCAGAGTTGAACAAAAATGCAGACTCTGGCCCTTACGCCGTGTGGAACAACAGCTCTGTCGGGACAGACCTCAGTCTTTGTGAAAGAACTCATGGTTTTCAGTTCGACTTTTTTGGAGCAATTTTTAATTTAGTGCCCTTTCCACAAAGCATAATGCAACGGCACGAGGAAGGGGCGGTGGGCTGTCCTTTTGTGCAACAGTCCTGGAGGGACATGCAGCTCACAAGTCCAGGCAGACACACGCTTGCAATGGAGAAGATGTACAGAGGCAGTTGTGGAACAGAGCTTTATAATCGGAATGGATTGTACCAGGTTTTCCAATGCAAAATGGAACACGACTCAAAACCTTTACAGAACAGAAGTGCTTTCAGGAACGCAGCCAGCTGAAGCTCGAACGTCTCCCTTCCTTTTGAAAGCGAGGTCGCAAACTGGTTGCATCCCAGTCAACTTTTTCCTCCCCAGGCGTGCGAAGTTTGAACTGTCCCATGCAATTTCCCTACAGCGTCACGAAATGACGTAATGCTCAGAGAAGTAGGCAAACGCTCATGGAAAAGAGACCTGAACAATATACTGCTCATGCAGCAAAAACCCAGTTCGTTGTATAAGGAAACAGTTACAAGTGCATTTCTCGAGGGAAGAAGGGGAAAAAAAAGGAAAAAAAAAAGAAAAATGCAGTAGTTGCCTGCTGTTCAAGACAACTCTGCAGTGGAAGATGGATCCAAAGAATATTTTGCTTTATAGGGACGTAGAAGGAAACCCCAGTTTGGATTTCATGGTTGACAGTTTACATCGAAAAGAGGGGAGAGGGAGAAGAGGGAGAACAAAACCAAACCCCAAACCAATTCACAAGCAAGAGGGTAATGTAACACACAGAATCTGGAGGCAGCTTCAAGGTCTGGGCTGCAGAACGGACACCAGAACCAAAACAGAATGGGTACAGAGAGCTACAAGCTCCATAAAACACAGGGGCTGCTCATGGAAACACAGGCAAGTGCAAAGGGCTGGCCAGGAGAGCCCATCCACCTGCAACCTATGCTGCTGAGCAGGCACCAATCCACGGGTCTAACTTCAGGGCAAAAATCAAAAGGCTCTCCAGACTCATGTGACAGGAGGAGGCTCTCCACCTGGGGCAAGGAAAGGCAGCATGCTAGCTGCTGGGAGGCTTGGCCTAGTAAACACGGCCTGCACTATTGATGGTACTTGGACCAGGAAGGATGCTGTCCTAGCTACAGTGGTTTTCCCACTCAGTGCAGAGAGGCAGCTGTTGTTTTACAGCACGACTGTAAAATGCCTGAGAAGCAATTGCCTTGCCATGCTAACACTTCTCTGTAGACAATTCTGAAGCTCTGGATATCTCCGTTTCCATGATAGTCATCTCCCTGAGAGGTACCGAAGGGATGGGATTCTAGTATATGCAAATCCAAGGGTGGGAAATGCAGAAAAGCACTGATTTTTCTCTCTTTTCAAAGTTAGCTTTGCACTTTGCATTGTTTTCCCAAACTGCATAGCAGCTTACGTGTAGTGTCTGAGACACTGGGGCCACGGAAATCAATGGGGCTTCATGAATTCCAACAGCAGCACCAGTGAGTGCTAATTAAGTTGCTGTGCAGAAAGGTCCCTTTCAGAAGGACTCCAAAATCACACGCACTCTCTCTCATTCTGGCCCTCGGTTGCTGTCTTAAAGAGCTGTACGTAGCATAATCTGCTCGATTTAAAGCTCATCAATTGCCAGATGGAGCAATGGCCAATACCACCTTTCTCGTTAAAAAAATAGGAAGGATAAAAAGTTAAAGACTTGAGACAGGTGAGCATGATGCGTTCATGCGGCATGTTTTGTTGCACTCCTCTAACAAGACAGGAATTTCAGGTGTGCAGCAGAAGAATACAGGAGGGGTGGAGCAGGAAGCAGGTCCCCTTCGCCTCCCACACTCTGCCAGCTACCCAACCGGGCATCTCTGGAAGGAGAAAGAACGACAGCCTGGAAGAAGGCCTGGGAATCATATCCTGAACCTTCCTTTTACTCAAGTACATCACGGCTGAATTTTCTTTGTGTAACGAATGCACCAGAACAGCACACACAGATGTAAAGCTTTTCTTCTGCCAGCTCTGTTTTGAGGGACTATAGGGCAAACGGCCAAAGCTTTACACATCTGCACCTGTCCTGGTGTGACTCACAGGAAGAGATGGAGACAGCCACTGATAGAAGAGTCCTCTGCGTTTACATGCGGCTGGCCTACAGCTCCTCATAGTCCCCACCTCCTCGTGGCTTACTCATGCTGGCTCCTCCTCCTCCAAGAAAAGCCTCCAGTTCATCTATCTCATTTTTCTCCTTGCTCTTCTTCTTCTTTTTCTTTTTCTCATCTTTGCCCTCTTCCTTCTCTTTACTCTTTTTGTGCTTGCTCTTCTTTTTTATAGACTTCTCCTCTTCCTGCAAAATGAGAAAACGCTTTATTAATAAACCCTCTGAGCATGCCAGTAACCCAGCATATATCACCCTGAAACTTGGCTCTGACAGGAACCTTACTTAGGGAGGAGAGTCCACTATGCAGGCTGGCTGGGAGTTAGTTCCAGAAGACCCTTCTGCTAGCTTGGACAGGAGAGAGGAAACACCATCTGGTTGATACCTAGCAGTGGTCTGTCAGGTAGTGCGAGCTACTGACTATACTGCACAAGAAATGTCAAAGAAAAAGCCTCCTGGCTTTTAAGCTCTTTTTAAGCTCTGGCCGGGACACCCTCTGCTTAGAAAAAGCCATGGTGCTAATTAACAGACTCCACCCGACAGAGATGCATTGCTCTGTTTAGTACTACATTTTACAAACTCACACATTGCCTTTTCACAGTTTAACTGTTCTGAAAGTTTGCTCCTAAGCCCTGAAGTGGTTAGTAGGCTGCAGAGTCTGGGGAGCACGGATCTGGCTGTAGGATGGAGGAATGGAAAAATGTCCACCAGGTACACAGTGCATGCTGTAGAGGGCCACCCCTCTCTTCAGCTCAGGAATGAAACGGTACCTCTTTGCTTTTCTTTTTCTTCTTCTTTTTCTCCTTAGAGGCATGTTTATCTGTTCAAACAAGAAAACAATGTTCTCTTTAATCAAATTAAACCGCGAGAGATGCACTTCTACCTCAGCAGTCCTACCGAGAACAAAATGCTCTGTCCCGGAGCCACATCTAAAGGCAATTCTGATTCCTCAGGCCCAACCAACACAGGCCCCAGCAGTCAGATCCTGATTAAGCTAGACACATGTCTATCCTGTGGCCATATGTGCCACTCACGTGGACATGAGTACTGAGCTGGCCATTCACTGTATCACTGCTACTAAAAATAAAACAAAAAAACCCGATAGAGACCTGCTCTGTGAACTGGCCCAAAGGCTGGACTGGGGACCAGACTTAAATCCAGAACTGAAGAGGAGCTCCTGGGAACAATTTGCTTCTGACCACTCAGTATTCAAAGACAGATGGAAATACCCCTTCAACCATGGGTACAACCAGGCATGTTCTGTGCATTAGCTAGTCCAGCTAGCACTGGAAAGGGCCATTAAAGACATGCTGTCAGCAGATGGGAGCATCCTAGCAGGTCAGCACTCACTGTCGTTCAAAATGTCTATGAAAACTGCATCATCATAAGGCCAAAGCATCAGTGTTGCAGCCCTGTTCAACAACAGCTAATTCCACTGTACTGGAAGAGCCTCAGAGTCAACCATTGTCAAAACATTTGTCTCAGGTTACTGTGGCTGACGGTTCAGCAACTGATTTGACTGCTGAACTTCCATGCCTTTGCACAGAAACTTCCTGAATAAGAGTTTATTTGCCTGTTACGAAGGAGGTTTTATAATGACACTACATGTGATATCTGATTGCCAGTATCTTATTTATATATTCTTTTCCTCAGCTGATCAGTAAATACAAGTCCACCATGGACAAATCTAATTGCTGGTCAAGCTCCAACCGACTGACTAACGAGGTATGTTTTTATATTCACCCCAGAAAGAGGAGACAGGAGGAACCCATGCTGGATTATTAAAGATGCTAAACTGAAATTTAATTATGTATTTGAGCTTCTGCAGATTCACTTCTAGCCAGCTATTGCAAGTTGTGCTGCTCAGCAGCTCAAAGCGACAAGCTGATGAAGCCATCACAGCCTCTGACATTTTTCTTATGCTTGTGGAACAGCTATTCAAAGTGAAATCCCTCCTGTGCTGCTTACAGCTTTTTCTCCCCTCCAGTCTTTAATTTCTCATCTTTCTGGGTGACATCAGGAGCAGATCTATAGGAAGTAGCTTTGTAGTAATGCCAAGACAGCAGAAATTATTTGCACAAGGAAGATCTGTTCCCTCAGGGAATGGGGGGAACCCCCCCCCCCCCCCGAGGAATGCTTAGGTTACCCCACCCCATCTTTGCCAAAAATAGAAGAGCAAACTGGCAGGGTATGTCAGAGCATTTTGCTCAGATTGATTCAAGTTCTTGAGGGGGTGGATACTGCAGTGCTGCACACCAATTTCCAGGCATGCAAAGCTAGGCAGGAAGTCTCACAGAAAGATGTGTTCCTGCTTCCAGCTGGGACAGAGATAATACAGAGCTGATGCCACGGACGAGCTGAGCTCCCCCTTCCCCATGAAAAACTAAAAGAAAGTTACTTACGCTGTGCTAAACCACATTAAACACTCACATGGGGCAGTGCATGAACTCATAGGGTATTTTATTTAGTGCAAATTGGTTTGCTTACACCCTGGAACTATTTTGGAAAATGAAAAATGAGATCCCTCAAAAATGAACAAGATCAGCAAGAATGGAAACAAGGTGTGATCTTTACCTTCCTCGCTGCTTTCCTTGGGACCAGTTTCTTCCAAACCCAAGCCAAAGAGATCCGAGTCGTTTTTCAGTTTAAAGGAGGGGACCGTTGATTTCACAGGCTGGGGTGGTTTTGCCACTGAGGTATCTTCATCAGATATTTCAGAGAGATCCTCCCGGATGGGGAATTCATCCTAGAGACAACAGAAGGCAGACATCACAGACGAATCTTTCAACCAAAATCTCTAAGTGGTTTTTACACAAAGATTCCAGATGTGAGAGAGTGGGAAGGAAGGAAGGAAGGAAGGAAGGAAATGGTAGTTGATGAACTCAGCTGTTAGCGCCTGGGTATCAATGTGCTTGATCCTATAAGCTCTGTTTCTTGGCACGGTAAAATGCCTAGGTAGCACCAGTACTGGGAAGCGCGCTCTGGTACTTCACATTTGTGCTAGCAAAATTAAACTCCTGATGCAAAAGGATTAAACAAGACTTTCAACTGTGTTAGCTCAACAGCACCGGCCTTTAACAGCCCTGAAGAGACACCTCTGTTTTGGGCAAAATCAGACCTGATGGGCTGAAAGCTGATCTCCAGACCTGACAGACAAAAACCTGTGCTGTGTAACTCTGTGGGGTCTAGTGTGCTAGAGGCAACGTGCAGCGGGGCCAAAGCAGCAGCCTGTGTTTGCAGAATAAATCCCTCCAACAAGCCAAAAGGGAGTTTGCTCCCTTTTGATGCAAATTTCCCCCTTACATGCAGGCTAAAAACGGGACGCTGCAGAGGCTGGATATCACCCAAAAATCCTCTCTCTCACTGCACAATGGGAATAGAAATGAAGTTTAATGATCTTCTGATACGTGCCAACTGATCCTCTTCAGAATTTTATTAACCTCTCCTTTTTATGATATTCTGTGATGACAAAATAGGGCCTCACTCTGCTGCTGACCGGGCTGTCAGGACTTGGAAATGCTCCCCTCCTTCTTGCTAATGGTGGTGTTTTTACTGCTTAGCCTCACCAGTAAACCTTGTACTTGAAAAGCATTTATAAATTGAGGAGCATCTCCCTGACCCCGTTGCAATAGCAAGCTCCCTTACAAATCCCATTTCTCATAATCACATTCTGGGAGAGGTAAACTTGCTCCAAACACTTTTGCTTTTGTATTAAGGTACCAGGAAAAGCAAATACTGAAAATGAACAAATGGAAAATTACTTAATAAACAACAGGATGACACATAGCCAAGGTCAGGGAAACTGGGACAACTGTCCTTTCTGCAGGATTCTAGAATGATGCAAACACATAAAACACTCCCAAATGACAGCTAACTCGGACATCAGAAGCACCTTTGAATGGCAAGTGCCTATCTCAAATCAGAGTTGGCTGTTTCTACAGAGACTGCTCCACTGTCTGTGAGTGCAGATTTCTGAAATCAGGGATAGCCAGAGCCACAGCAGCAAGTTCTTATGAGCCCAGAGAAGATACCTGCACTTTCTCCATCTTTAATCCATGACAGGTCCAGAGGAGACTTCATTGTGTTTGAGCAGACATCTGCAGGCTGCACTGAGCAGCTGCCCATGTGTGGAACATGACAGAGACATTATAGTTAACCTGACTCTGCTGGCAAGTCCTCCGGCAGATTTTGCTACTTCAGTAAACGAGCTTTGCCAAGTAAATTCAGTTATGGCCTTTTGATTGCTGATCGACTGTAAGGAGCCCACTTGTCTCTCTCTTGCATGCACACATTTCCACATATTAATCTTGGGATGAAAAACCCTCAGTTTTGTATTTCATAATTTCCACACTGCTGAACTGACCAATTTCTGGAGTTACTGAGAATAAATAGCACTTAAAATCCATTACCACAAACCTCATTGCCGTGTGACAATCAGAGCATTAGCAAGTTTGTGCTCAAATCAAGCCCTTCAGGTTGCTTAGCACCTGACTTGCTGTGACTGCTGCTGAGAGACCAGGAGAGCAGATGAAAGCCCTGCTCAGTGAGATGCCTCAACACTTCCAGCTCAGCTTTGCAGGAGCACACAGTGATTCATGCACATTATTTACCATTTTCTTTCTCTGGCTGTCAGACTCCTCACTTTCAAAGTCTGGGTCATCCATAACAAATGAGAGCATCTGAGTAGCTATTGGTCCCTCTTGATCACTGTCAGACTCTTCAGGCTTCTCCTCTTTGACCACTTTCTGTTTGAGAGCATGTCCTTTGCTTTGGGAAGTGGTCTTTGGGGCCTGGGCTGCTGCTGGGGTGGCAGCAACAGCAGCTGGCAGCCCAGTGCTGAGCTTACTGCTGCTGTTTCTTTCAGACCCGGAACGTGGAGGTAAATTGTCGGGAGGCTTCGGGTCAGTTGCTTTGGTCGAAACTGGTTCGCTCTGTGGTTTCAAAGAATTTCTGGAAGACCTTAAAAGAAAGAAACAAGCTGTCAGAGCCTGTCCACACCAGCAGTCTCTGAGTCCCAAATTGTGCTCACAGCCTCTTGCAGGCAAGCTCTAAGGAGTGAGGTGACAAGAACCCTCAAACTCAATCCCACTAAAGAGGCCGTGAGAGTGAACTCCAGGAGTTCATGACTGGAGGCAAGTAAGACACTGAGCTCTCCCCAGCTCCTGCAGGACTACTAAAAAACAGATTTGATATGCTAATGCTTTCCTAACATATCTGTATCTGTCACTGCATCAGGCAAGCTCTCTGATCACAACAGTCAAGCACGTCTAACCAGTGTTAGAAATATGTTTAAAGGATGAACAAGCACTTTTCTTTTGCTTTTCCACATCCCGTTCCTGCTTCTCTCCAGTCCTGCACAAGCAAAACAAAATGACCAACTGATAGGTAAACCTGTCTCTTGGGCTTCAATGTGTATCTCAAAAGGAGACGTACCACAGCCAAGAAGCGGGGAAGATGTCCAAAAACACACCATTCAGAGCATAAAAGTGTTTCTGGCAGTAAATCAAATGCTGAAAGACAGTTCTCCTGTCCCTGAGGATGCTGATGCACAGGTGCCTGCATCGGTGGGCCAAGCCTGCCCATATTAGCTACAGGACCATAGGGTACATGAAAAATATGATTCAGTTCATCATTCTCTAGCACAGGATGCAGTGAATGACTTCCACTCCCCTCACGACAAGACTCGA
The DNA here is from genome assembly GCF_036370855.1 of Dromaius novaehollandiae. Taxonomy (NCBI): domain Eukaryota; kingdom Metazoa; phylum Chordata; class Aves; order Casuariiformes; family Dromaiidae; genus Dromaius; species Dromaius novaehollandiae. The sequence goes on from NC_088117.1 coordinate 1,773,100, forward strand.
CTCCTCTGTCCTCCTCACACTGCTAGGAACAGACATTCAGAAGCTTGGTTACAGTCTCTTGTTCCAGCTTGAGAGAAAGGATGGGCCATTCTCAAACAGGAACACACTAGGGACTGCAGAAGGGCTTTACACGGCTCACGGGCGCTGACATGTTACTTAGGTAGGGTGCAGCTGTATTGTAAGAACTACTAGTACCACAAACCACCTTCTGAAAACACTGTGTAAATCAGTCACGCCTAAAGTAAACACACCCCCAGCTCACAGTTTAAGGAACAGGCTCAGAGAGACGCTAGGTTTCCTGGAGGCTGCGTAGGAAGTCAGTGGCACGGTTGAAAAGAGGCCCAAGTGTGCCAACACAATTTCATACTTCAGACTGTACTTTGTACCTTTTTTTGTCATGTTGAGTATCAATGTCCTCATCAGGCATGAGGACGAACTTAGAGTCCTTCACCGCTTCCTCTTCCTCCTCCTCACTGGACAGGGTGATGTTCTTGCTGGGCACACGTTCTGTTGCCAGCATGGGCCTGCTGGGCATTTTGTCATCCAGATCCAGGTCGTCTTGGAAACCCGCCACCATGGGGTTCCCCCCAGGTGCCTCTCCATCGCTGCAAGGGTAGACAAAGGTTAGACACAGCAGGATGTGCTAGGACGAACCCGCCTTCCCCCTTGAAAGCAGAGTGGCACTGGCCAGGCTTTTAGGGCTAACTTCAGGGCTGACTTCCCTTAGCCTGGGGTGGCTCCACCGCCAGCCTCCCCTCTTTGCACCACCCAGCACAGAGCCTGGCGCAGGCTGGACCTGCTCCCATAGAGCACAGGGGTGCCACAAGCCCAGTACCAAGAGGGGTACCAGAAGGACGTCATACAGTGGCTGCCACCACTCAAGCCTAGCATAAGCAGCTGGAAAAGGCAGACCTTGGTGCTAAAGAGCAGCCTATTGCTTCAGTAGGGTCTCTATCAGAACATCTCTGGTCTGACATGCAAGATTAGTCAATTAAAAAGTAGGAACTGCCTGCCTTAATCCCTGCAACCTGTAATTAAACCTGATCATCTACTGTCACTACTACAGGAATTCACCTGCAGCTACTAGCTTCTTGGAATTGTTTCTATTTCTGTGGTACTCCCTGAAGCAGGCAGCTACCCAGACAACATAACCACGCTTTAACATTCCCCAAATTATATTAACTTAAGGACACACTTCTAGAGCGAAGAGTCTTTCAGACTCCCTGGATGTAACACAGTTATGCTTTCAGAGACATCTTGATAGAGAACTTCACAGCTGAAATTACCAGCTGAGGATTCCTGTCTGCATCTCCCCAGGCCATGCAGTTTTAATACTTTCCCAAGGACTCGCTCATGTCAGGAATACAGATTTTCTCTCAGTCTCAGTCGATGAGCCTTTGCATCACCGTTCTTCATTCTGTTTGCTTTATCAGCTGGTGTGCTCTTTCTCACAGATGCCCGTTTGCTTCCTGAGAACCTACCATGAATAATATTTGCTGTCCTTTTAATGACTTGATAGGGACTGTACAAACACAGCCTTTGTTTTCATGCAAATCCAAAAAATGATTATGCTTTGGAACAGATACGTTTTAGAGGCACAAAAGAAATGACATGAAACTAAAATCCTTAAGCGGTAAGGAGGTGGTATTCCCAGTCATCAGCACATGGCCAGCACAGGAAGAGAGAGCGAGCAGCTCTGGAGGACAGCGTGCCGATGACACAACAAATGCCTTAACACAGCCCAGTGAGATTCTACTACTCATTCCAGCTTTGCTTATGTCTAGTTATTGTTTACCAGTTAGTTTTAAAGAATTTACACATCTGCCAACAGATTATGCAATATTTGCAGGGCACGGGACACTGTGCTCATCACAAATGCAATAGCACATTAAGAAGGATTACAATTAACGCCTGTCTAGGTTACAGCGCTAAGATCACGTCTAACATCCACTCCCTCCTCCTGCTTTCCATATAGGGTATGGAATAATTCCTGAAATGCCCCTCTGCTTTCAGGATCTCCCAGCACGGCTCCCAGCTCAGCAGAGGCAGGCTGCCAAAGAGTCCATCATCATCATCACTGCTGCCCTCGTTCTGAGCCAGAACGGAGGTTCACAGCCCGTCCCACACAAAGGAGAGGAATATCGGTCCGCCAAACAGCCTCCAAGCGCCACGCTGGCTGGAGGAATTGCCAGCGGGAAATTTCTAAAGTCTGGGAAGAACTGACGGGGATTCCTCTCAAAACGCGCTGACAAGAAAATGGGGGCACATCCTAAAAATGGCACCATACTGTTTTGAACTAGTAACACTGCATTTCTTTAACATGTCACTGCTCTGCTTAGCATGGGGACTCCCCAGAGATTACTGCTTTTGCTACTGTCCTTCTACCACACACCAGACTTGACCTGCAGTCTTTAAAACATTCCCGGTCTGAACAGAAAGCATATCCGCGTGTACATATACACACACGAAGTGGGTCATCTCCCTTTGCAGTGAACCCACTGCCTCCATCTACAACTTCCACACAAATTACTGAGCAAGAGCTTAAGAGCAAAGCAATGAAGTGAATATACGTCAGGAAAATCACTGCTGCAGTATAAACAAGGTCTGACAATGCAAAATTAGTATCAGCTTGTGGTCCTGAGAGTCCAGCTGGAAGGAATTCAGAGCAGGCAAAAACAAGCACATTGCACCACTCTCTCCAACACTTGACACACCGCCAAGCCTGCGTTAGTATTGAGCCAACGTGTTTTCAGGCGCAGGTACCCACCACAAATGACTACGCTCGCGGAGGTCTGCGTTTGAGCTACTGATCAAAGAGCATGTTGGGGGTTCCTCGGGGCGAGCCCTCCGTGGAGGATACAAAAGAGCTTCTGGTGATGGAACAAATCCTGCTGCAATATGAGCATACAGTTTCAAAACCTGGATCAACAGCACTCCATCAGCCCTGCCGTACGGCCAGCGGAGCCAATCCCACAGGGATCCAGCAGAATCCTCTTTGCCACATCGATTTTGAGGCTAGAGAAAGAAGGAAAAACCCAAAATCTAATATACCAGATAAGCTAAGGGAATCATATTTCACAGGATGAGCCCACAAGACTATACGCTAGGAGATGGGAGAAATCATATTTCACAGGATGAGCCCACAAGACTATATGCTAGGAGATGGGAGTCTTCCAGTATGAACCAAACCATGTCCTCAGCTTCCCTTACTTGGTCTAGCACAGCTGGGTAACACCATATAAATAAAAGATGCCATTAAAAAAAAAATAAAAATAAAAAAATCAAAAAAACCTTCAGATTTAAGGACATGGAAATCTAATCCATGTTTCAGATAAAGGTCTACTGATGTGGAGAAAAAAAAAAACCCTGCAACATCATTAGGTTTTGCGTAAACTCACTTTCAAACAGAGACCTACAACCTCCCCATGAACTTAAACCAGCTTGACCCAGCAGGAAAGAACTGGGGAGCCTAACCAGAACCTGACTAGCCCCTCTGGTGCAGTCACACATGCACTGGCTCAGGGTATCAAGGCCAAACAGCAGCAAGGTAAGTGCTGCAACAGCTAATTAGGAAATTGAACTGCCTTCCTAATGAGCTGATGAGGAAACTGATTTTGGGAGTTCTCTTTATTGCAAGCTAGAGAGCCAAAACACATCGTTAAACAAAAACCAAGACTGCATAAATCTCTGCGGACCTGTGCTGGGAGTTAGCTAGCACTTCAGTAGGAGTTGAAAGTCTCGGCAGCTGTCTGATCTTTGGGCGAGAAAAGCCCTGTTCCACAGGCATGAGCTCATTCCTCACTGCTAGTCACTGCTAGCACACTTCAGAAAAAATGCATTTTTTCTAATATTACTGCTCCATGTCAGTTCTTGCTCCATTGTTCAGAGAGATATTACAGAGCAGAGAATGGGGGCAGAGAAGTTCACAAAGCATAACTGAAAAAAATATCAAAGAATTTCCTGTGTAACTAAAACACACAAGAAACATCAGACTTTGTAGCCTCCTTCTGAGGCTTAGAAAGGAAAAGCAAACAAGTTCTTACAAGATGGAATCACACACACTATACAGTTTGGGAAGCAGTTCAGTTACACGACAGAGCATAATACAGAAGCATAACTACCCCTGCCTTGAATGAGAAGTGCACGGTGCACTAAGGCATTCCCATATGAACTCATTACAAGATTCTTGCTTACAGACAGTAAGACAGTTCCTTTTATTTGGGTTAGAGAAGTAACTTCTATACATTTTCAACACAAAGCCCATTTCCCTACTACAACTTCTACGGCCATTCAGTTTAGGAGCTTATGCTTGGTCACAACACACACAGGAATGATGCTGCTAAGCTCTGTAACCTTAACACTCAGATCTCTGCTTAAAAACATGTTCAAGAGACCTGAATGCATCCCTCTAGCAAGATTCTCCAACTTCTGTTCCTCACTCAGATGCAAGGAAAGCAGCTTCCAGCATTCTTCAAAATCCAAACGTCTCCAGTAGGTTTGAGTGGTTTCACAGGAGAACTTTGGTTTTATTTAGGCCAAAGATAAACTTTTGCAGTAGATTTTGTTGCAACAATTTGCTCGCTGCAGTAGAGGCTGATTATTAGGGATGATGCTTACAGAACTCTTAAATTTCTCCTGGCCATCGTGGGGTTGTAACTGGTGTCCTGGAAGGAATAGGTTAGTACAGGTTATGGGCAGAACCACACATCACATCTCTGAATTTCAGCAGTCTGGTTTACTGTGGTAGACACCTTCTGGCAACAAACAGAACGTAAAATTACCAGACCACTCAGAAAACTGTATAAACTATTTAAAAAACCAGAACAAGACGTGGATGCCAAACTGTAGAGAAATACCAAGTATGTGAATTTGTAGGCATGTACTGCAAGGTCTTCTCCCAGGGAAACAGAGCTGTTCTTGCTGCAGATAGTTACCGCTGCCTTCAGAAAATGAAGTAGTGAATGTGTTCTTTCTGTATCCAGTGAAAGCTCAAAGGTCTCTCTCTCCCCCCCCACTGGCTCATAGGCGTTGGAAGGCATGTCTCCAAGGCTGGAGACACAGCATAGAGGGGCCATCAAAGCAGCCAAGAAAGTGACAGCTCTCCAAGGAGCTGGGCTTTTGTGCCACTGTTTGAGATGTTTAACGCCTATTTGCTCCCAAGGACTGATGTTCTGGAGAGGAGAAGCCTTTGTTAAAGATCGAGCCTCCTACACACAGCAAGAATTGCAGCTAAAAAGCTCAACGGCCATTCCAGAATCCAGTCCTGCAGCAAACCCTAGAAAGGCCAGGCTTGGCTCTCCTGATGCTTTTTTGTTAATCACAAAAAGATAGCACAACTTGGCCACAGTCAAGAGCAAGCACTTTGTAGGCCAGCACACTTCTAGCAGATACTGCTTTTTTTTTTTTAATTTATTAAAAAAAAAAAAAACATTCGTGTGTCCTACTATCATGAGGAATGATGATTCATGCTGACCTGCATCGGGCAGGCATGAAGCCTCACACAGACCATTGGCTGAGTTGAACTAGAGTACATCAAATCATGACAAATAGGTCAAATGATGCCAAATCCACAGCATTCACAGACAAGTTGTATCAACACTTAATTACCCTCTTGGTTAATGCAGTGGTGATGACAAAAAGCAGCCAGCAAAGACTGTTCTAAGCAGATGGACGCAGAGCTTGTGGAGTGCTCTTAGGTCACCTCTCAAATGACAGCCTGCACTCAGACAGTCCTGCTGCACAGCCTCTTGCCTAAGCAGCTCAGTGCACCACGATACCTTTTTTGGATAAAAAAGGCCAGGAAAACACAGAAAAGTCAGCCTACAACATGAGCGCAGCTCTCTACCATTGGGAGGATGCTGGGAAGGAACACTAGGAATGGACAGCCTACAGGAAAAGGAAGGCACTTGCTAAGACTTTTCTGGAGTCTGCAGGCAAGCTTGCAAAGACATTCCCAAAGGGACACCACCACCTCCATCCTTCCTTCCAGAATCCCATAAAGCCATGCAGTGCCCCCAAGTATCCTCCAACAAACACCAACCTTTTCCAAATGCCTCAGAAATAGCTGTGCTAAGTAGCACCTAACCATGCTTTGGGCCTCTGAAGTGGGAAGAAATGTTAGGTGAAATATAATAACCCTACAAAGTGAATCACGTTCCAGAAGGAAATACCACAAACATTTCAGCACACTTGGCCAGAAGGGAAATGCCTTCCTAACCCAAAGCAATCTACTCGTTTAAAACTGAGCAGGTAAGCAAGACAGCAAACCCAGGCAGGCAATAAATGGCTTTTACCGTCGTTTCTCCGATTCCCCAGGTGCAGCGTGCATCATTCCGCGGGAGATGGCAGAAGACAGAACGGCATGGGAACAGCTCATTGCTTTGCGGTCACTTTCTGAACGGTTGCAACAGGTTAGCCAGGCCTGAGCAACCATCCAGACTGCACGTCCAGATGCATCCCTGCCTCACCTCCCTCTATCTTCCCTTTCCTTACCTTTCACTATCAACACGGTGTTTAGTCTGTGGTTTCCCTTTGTCCTTCTGCGGGGCTGAGTCTTCTAGAAAGCTGTGGTCCAGGCTGTCATCAGGAACAAAGTCCTCCACGCTCTGCACTTTTGCAGAGGCTTCAGGGTGGGGGGCAGGAGCAGCAGCAGCAGCATCTGCATTAGGAACCGTAGTTGTAAATCACAGAGTTCATCACAAGCAAGACAGAAGTTCGCTTTTACAGATCTATTCTGCCCAGGGACTCTTCAGCACACACATAACAGCCACAAAGCCTTCAGCTATACAGTAAGGGCAGTGAAAAGGTACAAATAGGATACCCAAATCAATCCAAAGACTTGCATGAAGGTATTCACATAACACATACAGCCAATGTGGTTTACAATATACCATGCTGAACCCACCTCTTAAAAAGGTCTGAAAAACTCTGCCAAGATAGTGGATTCTGCTGCTGATGAATACTAACTATACCACAACTAGCTTTTTACACCTAGGCTAGCTGTGTGCACCACTCCTGCATGTTGCCCCCTCATTATTCTCTTACCTTTTGCAGGCTGTTCAGTTCACCCACTCACCTCCTCTTGCTTTTTAAAGTGTAGTTGTCAAAGGCAGAATTGTTCCTGCTTTGCTTTTAGATGTCCTGTGTAACTAAAAGCTCAAAAGCTACTGTAGATAAAGACTTGCTTTAATGCAGCTTATTTGCACAGCAACCTTTACCCATCTTCAAGGTATCAGGACGAAAATTCATGAAATTAGCATAACAAAGACGCCTAAAGAGATGAATCTTTTCAGAATTTGTACTATTCAACCTTTTTCTTCTGCCTGCATTGCACTTCGCACTTAGGCTCTTTTTCTTTACAGTTGAACAAGTTTTCTGTATGAATCTAGATTCTGCCCTACTAGCACAGCTTTCACTTAACTCCTGCATATGAGTAACACTATTAACAATGTCACAGCGTAGCTTTGGTGCAAGCAAAACACAGGCAGAAGAATTACTACTGCAAGACATCAAACAAAAGCTTAAATAGCAGTTCTCACAGAAAACACTAAGTATTAGTTTGTGATGGCGATTTTCAACTATTTTCCAGTCAGCAGACACCTAGACAAGTTCCAGTGGAGGTGCAGATCTTTTGCACATTGCATTTAAACCTAACAACAATGACAGATCAGGTTTTCCTAGTTACCTTTTGCAGCCCTCCAAAAAAGAGCCCTCAAGATCCATGGCTGCAGGCCACAAACCTAAAACAATTCTCAAGCTAAGAGATAGATTAAAAAAAAAAAAAGAAGGGTTGTAGGCAACTTGTCTGTCTTTCCTACGATAGATTAATCTTGTGTGTTCTGAACTGCCACCTTCCTGTACTCGGTTCCAACATCAGCTGGAAAGCAGATTAGCTGCATCCCGCACTCAACCTGCAGGTCTGCTCGCTGCATATGACCTATCTTGACTGAACAAGATGAAGGCTTTTTGTTGACACAGGGTTTCCAACAGTTTCTCCTCTTTGTTTGTTTGTTTGTCTCTGGGTAAGAGGAGTTATAAACAAACTGAAATTGGTATATTGTGTTATACCTGGTAACAGATTCAGGAGGCAGAACATTGTGTACAAATCTAAAATTGAAAGATTTCAACATCTGAAACTGCAAAGTGTTTTCACAGCACCTCCTCCTTTCTTTCTGTGGGTGTCTTGAGAGTACTGTGAGCTCTAGGGATTGACAGTCTGAAGGAGAGGTATTTCCAAAGGGTGATTCAAACCATGTCATGCTAACGATTTTTAAGTAGTGCCAGTTCTGCAGCTCCAGTCAGCTTTGCAAGCAAAGTGAACGTGACAGGCAAATTAAGGTCCAGATCAGTAACAGCGAATGCAACAAAGCCTTCAATGCCTCCTCCCTGCAACTCCATCCAACAGAGGTTCGGAGCAAATGCTGCACTACTCTGCTCCATTGTTTACTAGCGTTAAGGAAGTCGGCGTGGGCTGCTCTCCTCCTCGGAGCAATTCTGAGGGAGAATATTTCCCCAGAGGGGAATCCGCTGCAACGCCAGCGCAGTCCTGGACTTACGTGATCATTTCTGCCCAGGTAACCTTTAAAATCAACACTCCGCTTTTCCCTGTTAACACACAGGAACCCTTTTGAGCTGCCAGACTTTGCGAAGATAGCACCTCAAACAGCTTCTCTTACAATTTTTATTGCTATTCAAGGGGCATATGTGTTCCTGGCAAGAAGCTGAGAGTTATTTTATTGGCATCCCCTGGACACTCAAAACCTTCCTCCTGAAGCACCCTATAGCTTCCAGCCAGCTGGTTGGACACAGTCCCCATCCAAGCGCAGCCCCATCAGCCCAGCACAGAGAAAAATCAAAACACTGATGAGGAGAAAAGAACAGAGTGACAACATGGCTCTCCTGGGACACGTGCTGAATGCACAGAAGGCTTGCACTCCTCAGACCTCTGTCTGCTCAGCCTCTTGCAGGGAAAGAAAGAAGGACAAAAGAGAAACACCCATGGATGACCTCCTGCCTGGACACCTCACTTCAGCACTTACCTGGCTGGGGAGGAGAGGGCTCTGATGCAGGAGAAGTCCCAAAGAGACGTGATATGATGCTGCGCTTCTGTGGTGGGATTGCAGCTGGAAGCGCTGGGGAGGCTGTGGCTGGCGGAGGCGCGTGCGGCTGCTGGGCATCTGGTGCAGGCACTGGTGAAAAAGATGAGGGGGGTTCAGGGGATACGGCGGAGCTGGTGGAAAGCGGCTGTGGTGGCTGTGGGGTGCCAGGGCTGGAACTGCCTGTTGATGTGGAGCTCGGAGGTACGATGGGTGACTGGGAGCCAGAGGAAGGGCTTTGCCCATTAGTTGTTAGTGGCGATGTATGTCCTCGACTTCGGGCTTCCATCATTTCAAGGAAGCTACAGGGAAGATAAATTGCAAACATAAGGAATGGAGAAAACATGCTCAGGACAGACCCCGAGTGCAGCGCTGTGCTGCTTTGGCTACGTGCTAAGCTGAGAGCTGCCATGATTGCCTGGGCCATTATAAACAGATAGAGTTCACCTGTGACAGCTAAACTCACCTAGCATGGACATCTGGAGAATCCCAACCTGCTGTGCACTGCAGGAGGAAACCTACATTTGAAATGGTGCTGGGGACTCCCTGGACAGACAGACCAAAACAATGTGCCAGGGCTTGAAACAAAACCTGAAGTCAGCTCTTGGAGATATATCTCTCAGGGACAAAGTATTACAGGAATGGCACGTTCTTAGATTCTGGAGAAGAGATCAGAGTACTTGGGATAACTCTGTAAAAACCTCTTCTTTCAGCCAAGAATATTTGAGAGTCCTTGAATGTTAAATGAAAAGAGATATTCCAGGGGGCCCACAGAGGACTGACAGGAATTATCAGTCTCATCACGCACAGGTACCAATCCAATCTCTCTGCCTTGCACACACACATCATGTACAGGAGCCGACAGAGCCAAGAAGCAGAAGCTCTGAAACAAGCTGCAGTCCTGACCAGTTCCCTGACTTGAAGAACATCAAAGCCCACAGAGCCAGAAAGGTTGCACTGTTCTGTCCTTTTGGAAAGGGAAACCAAGTCTGATCCTGTTGCAACCTTGTTCTGCAGCCAGTTTGGTTACCAGCTTTTCCACAAGCTTTACCCAAAGAAACACTACCAGAAGGGCTGTGGTAAGAGGCCAGGCTTTCACTAGGAAACAGTCTCAAAATAAGATCTGCTACATGTAGCACATCTGAGAGGTACAAAGAGGATTAGCAAAATGAAATGTCAGGTACACAAAATCTAGCAAATGTCATGATCTCTCCTCTTACTTCACTAAGCTTAATGAGCTCCTGCGTGCACAGAGGTACAGGTTCAACTACCTCCCTCTGCAAGACAGAGACTCAGCAGCACTCCAGGCAAAGAGTGCGTCAAAACAGAGACTACCTCCAACACAGAGCACCACCTTGTCCTTCAGGGACGCAAACCAGATGGATCCCTTTACTGGAAGGGCTTCTAGCAGAAAGGAAGCAGCATGGGCTAAAAGACTCCAAGATTCCTTGAGATATCTTTTTGAGATATCATTTCTTACTCTAAGGAGCAAACAAATACACTCTTAAGGAACAAGCTAATATATTTTGTCAGCAGCAATGTGAGGAACTCTTTAGAACAACCTCCCCACCCCCTCCCAATGCTGTTATTTAAGCTGGAGAATTAGGAGTCCTTCCCAGCAATTGGCTAAAGCACAGATAAAAGTAACGCTATAAAGCAGAATTAGGTGGGAGAGAAATCACTGGTAGAATTCCTCAAAGGTCAGCCTGAATTTTAGTATTTTAACGAAGTGGCACAGAGACCAGGGATACACTCATAAATTCCCAAGTTAAGAGGCAGCATCAACACAGAAGAGGACAGAGACGACATACAGAAAGAACTGGATGAACATGAATAACAGAAATAGGAAGAAATTCAACGGTAGGAAGAAAAGGGTCATCTACTGAAAGCACGAGGAAACAGCTACAATTTCACCATATGAGAATGGCTGAGAAAGACTTGCTTAACCCCTCTCAGAATATCATACTAGAAGGCTGCAATGCAACACGGCCTGCGGGGAGCAGAAAGTGAGCCAGGCTGTCACAAGGCAGGTCCGTTGCCTATCTCCAAGGCTGCTGTCAAGGCGGCTAAATTAGTGCCACGTTGTGGTAGCTACACAGATGCTTGCACCAGGATTTGGAGCCAGGCTCACATGCTCATTCCACCTAGCACACTGGCTAAAAGGCGAAACACTCTTGTCAGAGCTGAGATTAGAGCACGTGGCAGAGCATTCGTTCCAGCAGCCTCCATCCCAAGGGACTAGGAGCTGGGGGGAGTGATGCAACTGTGCGGCAGCACATTCCACTGAAAATGATGCACGGATTTGTCATGTATCAACGAGAAAATGGGGAAGATTAACTCTTGCACAAACAAGTACAGAGCTCTGGGGAGACACAGAGCAGATTCGTTTGGAAGGTGCACAACGCATCACACGTCACGAGAATCCAATAGCGTATTTTCACCGCCTCGCTATCATTGCTCTGCAAGACCTGCTCTGCAGGTTATATATCACTCCTTTCTTGAGAAGACTGCAATACGTGCAGTTCAGTATCGCAAAAGACAGACTATCTACGCAATGCATCTGTGGCAATGGTAAGATAAGACAAGGATACCTGCATTTCTGCCCTTGTCCAACAAAGCAAATGCTCTAATCCACAAAATGTGGATCTACGGCATGGAAAGCTCTCCAAGAGACTTGCCTGCGCAAGCTGTGTGTCGCTGCAGATCCACCCCAGAGGTACTGGGTGCTCAGTTCTGCCTCCGATTCAGGCCTCCCAGCGAGCTGGAAGGCAGGATGGCCTTTCCTCCCATGTCCCACTCAGGGTTAAAGATTCCTACCTCCCAACTCTGAAGGGAAATTATCTCCTGCTGATCCACGTGCCCTCCGTCTGGTTTATAGGAACAGTAATCCTGGCTTGAAGGCCTGCAAACCTAGACACTGCCGCATCCAGGAGCTGCGATGCCAGCTCTGCTTGCTCTCCGGGCTGAGCTGAACTCTCTAAGAGCAGCTCAGATTGCCTACGTGAGCACCTAAATCACCAGTGCCACTTGAAAACTGAACAACTGCTGACTCTCTGACCAGCACATTGGGCCCCACCATCAAGGCAGCTGGGAGATTCAGATGTGACAGGACTGAAGACTAAGGAATGAGGATCGTGTATGTAGTACATGCAAAGTACGTATGTAGTCATCTGAGGATACAAAATACGAAGCTCAAAGAGTACTTAAAGGTGGTCCCAGCAAAGTGCAGGACACTCTTTATAATATCAGGATATCTGAAGACTTACTGTACTTCGTATTATCAAAGCTGCCCATTTTGGAACAACCTGCTTTGTTCTGGGCAGAAAGCCAGCTCCAGAGGGAGGGAGGACTGCGACTACCACCTGTTTCTGCTGCAGAAACGCACGAATTTTAAGAGCTGGAGGGAAAACATTCTACATGACTGAAGTATAATGAGTGCCATTTCTCCCTCCAGCTCAGCTAGTTTGGAGAATTGCACACATTCAGGCTCACTTCTGCACCTGCTCCTATGCCTCGCTTATCTATATTAGATGAAGGACACAAGAACAAGACATGGCAAGTTATTTTTAGTAGAAAGATACAACTGATTATTTGAGAGCAGCACGAGACACACTATTGCTCCAATAAAGTGCTAAGGAGAGCTCCAGCACCTGTGCTTAATGTGACCTTCCTCATCCAGAAACAGACACGTGGTCCAAGCTCAGTACTATGTGCCATGGCACCAGAGAAATAAGTATGGTCTGCTCCCAGTTTTATGTGGGCTGCATAAACCAGCTATGCTGAGCTTTCAAATCCAAGCCTTCCATGGAAGAGGTGGGTGGAAAAACAGCACACATGAAAACGCTGCCAGTAAACTCTCAGTAATTTCCACGGTGGAGGTGTCTAAGCATCCCCCACACTCTGAAAATACTACATAATGCATGAATGCTTTCTGTGGATTTACACATACTCTTCAGAGGCGCAAGCGCGGCTGTTTTAGGAACAGATCAGGCCAAACCTGCCACATGTCTGTTTTTTCTCATATTCTATACAATCTGCCTACTGTGTTCCTTGTTCTGTCCTTTTTGTCAGCCCTTAGCCAAAGCGGCCATCCAAAAAGCCATCCACTCAAAATCTTACTGTTAAACAAACAGGTGTTTCATATATGCAGCAGGTTTAGGACACAAGGCTCTATTAACACACAGGATGAAATCACGCTGTGACCTAAGTATAATTGTTCTGGTTTGGATTCAGAGATAGCAAATATGCCATGCAAGTCCAGGTGAGTTATTTGTCTTCACCCATGTGGGCTCCTTGTTTGCATTTTGATCCTTCCATTTCACACTGAATAACAAGTCCACATTGTCAAAAGCCCTAAATAATTCAGTCAGTTGGACCTGCTCACAAGAGCAGACTTTTATGCGATTTTAAAGATGAACATGCTCTGCGGGAACAAAGACTCATCAGGGCCTGAGGTTGCTGCTGTTCTGCTCACAGAGCAAACAAAGAAGGTACAAAAGGACTTACTAACCTGGCAGTTCCTCAAATTGTCAGTGTTCTTGTTTATTTACTATTGAAGACGGGAACAGCCCGAAGCTTTTTGGCTCCTGGTTCTAATATTCTATGATCAATTTTTCAAACCTATTTTATTTGGCAAGAAATGCTTTGGCCCCGTGACATCAGTTTCATTATGATAATCTACATCTGATCATTTAAGCTCCCTGAACTTAGGGTTAGGTTTCCACTCACTTGTTTTAGGCTCATGAGAGGCACTGAACCGGAGTCCCCTTTGAGCCCAGGTCCCTGAATGCCAGATCAATAGTCAGCACGAGCTAGGTGGAAGCTTGCTGTCCAGGCCTTGGACACTACGATCCCTCCCCAGCGGTGCCTCAGGTTCTCCATTTGACACAAAACAGGTGCAGCAGGTAGAGGTACGAGTCTCTTCCTTCAGCTGGGGACAACGTACACGTTGACTCCTTCCCCCAAATGACATTCTAGACAACCTCTGTGTTCTCCACTTCTCAAGCAAGTCTGATGATGATAGGTGCAGCTGCAATTTATTTTTAATGCAGCCACACACAAAGAACTTGACCTAGAGGCCCTTCTAACACAAAGGACTACACTGAAGGGCAACAAAGGACTCACAGCAAGATGAACTGATAAAGATGGAGCAGGGGGGAGAAAAAGCAGAAGTGGTTTTATTTTCCTGAGTGGTAATGGCCAGTTTAATCTCTCAATGTGATTCTGGGCCTTTACTCTGTCATAGCATAAGACAGGGGAGAACAGGCCTAGCAGCAAGTCCTCCTGTTGGACGTTAGATGCTACTCAGTACCAAGGTCTTTGCAAAATTATGAGCTGCACTCAACGCATGAAAAAAGGGCAATGACTTACTCTGTAGTGAATAAAGCTGTCTAGCGCAGGGAGCCTGCTTCCCAAAATAAGAGTCCTCATTAGGAGAGAGCAAGTGCCTCTCTGCAATCACCACTTGATCATCATCCCTACCCAGACAGCAGCATTTGGCTATCCAGGACTACCTGACAACACAAATCACAGCTGTACGGCAGAGCTGAGACAGCACTCAGAAGGACTTCCATCATGCAGAAGCCTGGAACAGATTCTTTTGCTGCAGAAGTTGCAGATTGGATTATACTGTATTTCTCAGACAATCTGAATTTCAACTGCTTTGAATACATTTTTGCAAAGCCTAATTGTTTGCTTAAGAGATCCTAAACACTAGGAGTGAATGGTCTGAAAATTAATTTCTTATCATTGACTCCTGAAAAAAGTTGGCCTTCATGTGCTTACAAGTCAAATGATCACACAGTGGTTTAAAGAACTGAAGTTTCTCAAAATGAGTGTGAAAGAAGATGGAATTGCTCAAAAAGGATAATCTAAGTATTTCTTTTCACACAGAATGGTTGAAGTTGGAAGGGACCTCTGGAGGTCATCTAGCCCAATCCCCTTGCCCAAGCAGAGTCACCTAGAGCACGTTGCCCAGGACCCTGTCCAGACAGCTTCTGAATATCCCCAAGGAAGGAGATTCCACAGCCTCTCTGGGCAACCTGTTCCAGTGCTCTGTCACCTTCCCATTAAAAAAGATTTTCCTCATGTTTAGCTGGAACTTCCTGTATTTCCGTTTGTGCCCATTGCCTCTCGTCCTATTGCTGGGCACCACTGAAAAGAGCCTGGTCCCATCCTCTTTACAACCTCCCTTCAGATAGTTATACAAATGGATAAGATCCTTCCACAGTCTTCTTTTCTCCAGGCTCAACAGGCACAGCTCTCTCAGCCTTTCCTCAAATAAGAGATGCTCTACTCCCTTCATCATCTAGTAGTCCTTCACTGGACTTGCCTCAGTAGCTCCATGTCTCTCTTGTATTGGGGAGCCCAGAACTAGACACAGCACTCCAGGTGTGGCCTCACCAGGGCTGAGTAGAGCGGAGGGATTACCTCCCTTGATCTGCTGGCAATGCTCTTCCTAATGCAGCGCAGGATGCCATTGGCTTTCTTTGCCTTCTGGTGTATCAGCCACTCCTCTCCATTTTGTATCACCAGCAAACTTGCTGAGGGTGCACTCTGTCCCTTCATCCAGGTCATTAACAAGCTGAACAGTACTGGACTCAGTATTGACCCCTGGGGTACACCGCTAGCTACAAGCCTCCAGCTAGACTTTGTGCTGGTGATCACAACCCTCTGAGCTCAGGCCTTCAGCCAGTTCCCAATCCACCTCACTGTCTACTCATCTAGCCCGCACTTCCAGAGCTTGCTGATGAGGATGTTATGGGAGACAACATCGAAAGCCTTACTGAAGTCAAGGTAGACAACATCCATTGCTGTCTCCTCATCTACCCAGCTAGTCATCCCATCATAGAAGGCTACCAGTTCGGTTAAGTGTGATTTCCCCTTAGTGAATCCATGATGGCTACTCCTCATCACCTTCTTGTCCTTCATGTGCCTGGAACTGGTACCCAGAATGAGCTGCTCCATCACCTTCCCAAGGATCAATACAAGGTTAACCAGCCTACAGTTCCCAGGATCCTCCTTCTTGCCCTTTTGGAGACTGGAGTGACATCTTCTTTCTTCCAGTCCTCAGGCACCTCTCCTGATTGCCATGACCTATCAAAGATGATTGAGAGTGGCCTAGCAATGACATCCACCAGCTCCCTCAGCACTTGTGGGTGCATCCCATCAGGGCCCATGGACTTGTATGTGTCCAGTTTGCTTAAGTGACCCCAACCGCATCTGCCCCTACCAAGGGAAAGTCTTCCTTTCTCCAGACTTTTTGCCTGGTGTCTGGGGCCTGTGGAATCCTGAGGGCCAGTCTTACCAGTAAAGACCGAGGCAAAGGTGGCATTCAGCATCTCTGCCTTTTCTGTATCCTTTGTCACCAGGGCCACTGCCCCATGTAGCAGCAGGCCCATATTTCCCCTCATCTTTCGTTACTGATGTATTTAAAGAAGCCCTTCTTGCTGTCCTTGATATGCCTCACCAGATTCAACTCCAGAGGGCCTTGGTCTTGCTAGCCCCATCCCTGCATACTCGGACGATGTTCCTATATTCCTTCCAAGTGGCCTGTCCCTGCTTCCATCTTCTGTGCACTTCCTTCTGTTTGAGTTTTGCCAGGAGCTTCTTGTTCATCCATGCAGGTCTCCTGCTCCCTGTGCTCAACTTTCAAGCTCAGGAACGGTCCACCCTAATGGGCAGGAAGAGGTGAGCCTTGAATATTAACCAGCTCCCTTGGATCCCCCTTCCTTCTCAGGCCATATCCCATGGGATTCTTTCAAGAAGATCCCTAAAGAGGCCCAAGTCCGCTCTCCTGGAGTACAGGGTTGTGATCCTACTTTTTGCCCGGCTCCTTCTTCACAGAATCCTGAACTCCACCATCTCATGGTCACTGCAGCCAAGGCTGCCCCTGGTTTTCACATCCTTGAGTCCTCTCTGCTGGTATGCTCTGCTGGACCTCTCACTGGCTCCTTTACCCATACCAGAAGTTATCATCAAACCTCTCCAGGAACCTCCTGAATTGCTTGTGCCCTGCTTTGCTGTCCCTCCAGCAGATATCAGGGCTGTTAAATTAACCCTGAGGACCAGGACTTGGAAATGTGAAACTACTTCTATCTGTTTGTAGGCCTCATCTACTTTGCTCTGATCAGGTGGCCTACAGCAAACACCCACAACATCACCCGTATTTGTCTGCCCCTTAATCCTGACGCATAAGCTCTCAGCCGACTCCTCCCCCATCCCTAGGCAAAGCTCCATGCGTTCCAGCTGCTCTCTCACATAAAAGGCAACTGCCCCTCCTCACCTGCCCAGCCTGTCCTTCCTAAAGAACCTGTATCCATCCATTGCAGCATGCCAGTCATGCGAGCCATCCCACCATGTCTCTGTGATCCCAACAAGATCATAGCCCTGCAGCGGCACAAGGATCTCTAATTCCTCCTCTTTACTCCCCATGCTATATGCATTAGTGTACGGACACTTCACAGAGGCACCCAGGCATGCTGGCTTCCCAGAAAGGGCGTGAGGGGTTTCCCCATAATACTATTTTGTAGAGATTTCCTTGCTTACACGCAAATGCTTGAGGTGCCCCCACTTAAGCCCTGTTTTGCTGATTATGCATTCCCTTTTGCTCACATCACCCTGGGGCCTTTGCTTGGGCCTTGTCCATTGCTCCCTCAAATGACTGCTGGTTCTTTTGAATAATTTATCCATAGGGGAAAAAAAATGGTAATTCAAATAAAGTTGATTCCTTAACCTCAGTATTAAATTTTGTGCTCTGATATCAACAAAGGAGCAACATCAGAAAAAATGCAGCCAAACATAACAGTTAATGAAACCCACACATATTAACTTATTATTAACGGAAATAAATATGTAGAAAAAGCTTCCATCAATTTCCTAAAAACTGTTTTTTCCATGTGCATCATTCAGTGAGGGAACACACCTAACTTAGCTAAACAAACACAATATATGTGAATTTTTTCTCATGACAGAAGATAGGCTGGACACAACTACAGATGGAAAAAAAAAGAACAAATTAAATACAAATTTAGAACAAATAGATTCAAAAATAATAAAATAAAATAATAATTCAGGAACTGAAAAAGGGATGAGATCTGGTCTTGGCAGGACTGAAAATATAAGACCTGAGAGGCCACAGGGGACGTACATGAGAAAGAGGTGTGGCAGGAAGAGAAGAGACTAAACGCAAGGAAGGAGCTGGAAGCATCTCAGTGCATATTATATAGGTGAAAACCCAGCCAGTGGCTGCCAGTGCATAGCTTACATAAGCTGGTTGAGGCAGCGTTGTGTGCCACCTTGTGTTTTCTTTGGGATGCGCATTTGGAGCAATGACGCTTCGTCCTCAGGTACCCAGACACAGCAGGAGGAAGAGTTCTTGTGCTCCTTCTGTTCTCATTGATCCAAATTTAGCATCAGTCCTTGTGACAGGGCAGCTTCTAGTCACGTACAGGGTGAGCGAAATAACCGAGATGTCCTAAAATTGCCTTGCTCCACTGCCTGATTTTATGGCTGTGCAAGGTGATGAACATAAGGAGAGCAGGAATCGCCGCAGGGATGGTGGTGCAGTAGCCACATGGCACGCATGGCCTGCAGCTCCAAGTGCCTGTGGACACCTCAATGTGCTGAACAGCTTGGGGTGATGGACAGCAAAACTGCAAGTACTTTCTAAATCCAAGCAACCGACACAACGGCTTCACGCTTGCCGAGGGTCAAGAAGTTGCACTGCATCAACTCACCATGCCAAGTGCCAGCGGATAACACACCAGGTGTTCATTTTGACAACCACTGCGGGTTACAGTAACATATTAAGCATGACAATCCCAAAGCAAGAGGATGGGCATCTGTTACATAGGGATGCAGGGATCTTCCTGAGCCCCAGCAAGGAGCCCTGCAGACCTGCCTCACAACTACAAGCTAACTAATTCTCACCATGTATCATTGCTTTGTCTACAGATACTCTGTTCAACAGCCTAAGCTGTTTACTAAGAATCAGAACTTGATCCAAATCTGAGTTCACTGCCATGCAAGTGCGGTTATTCCTTTAAATCAGAACTCGGGCTCAAGGACTTGAGCTCAGAAATCTAACAGCACCTGCAGGGATAAAAAAGAAATGCACAGACAGTATACTTTTCAACTCTGAGATTGAAGCAACCCCCCTTACAGGTCATCTGTTTCAGAGAGTGTCTCTGAAACAAAAAGACTCTTCTTTTCTAGCTGGGGTACAGAGAAAAAAAACTGAAAAATCCTACAATGGCACTCTATTTTTGTCAGTGTGGTCAAAGTACTCAGACGTTGACATGGCCCAGTCACGGGGCTCAAAACAGGAAGCATCCAGGGATATTTTGAAGACCTTTCTGTAGAACTATTTTCCAAAAGCAAAGAACATGGGGCTCAGTCTGCAGACATAAATTTGCAGTGGCTGAAGTGAAAGGAGAATTTGGCCAGCTTCATATATATAAATAAATGTCTTTTACTTGCTAAACCAGAATCATAGGAAGAAGTTTTGCATTTAATATTTTAGCAGTTCCTCTTCTGTTAGGTACCCTGACTAAGTTGTTTCTTATGCCACGTTATGCCAATTACATAGGCTAATAGTGCAATTAGTCACCCGCAGCACAAGCCCTCCCCGGTGGCTAAGCAGTAGTCCTGCGTTATGGCACGCTGCTCTGCAGCACAGGAGAAGGGCAGCTACTTGGCCCCGCTGGGCTGTGGGACATCTTCGAAGCATTCCAGCTGCAGATGCCCCCTTTCTTTAGTAATCACAGTATTTCTGCTTAAGTGTGCATTACAGGAAGGGTATTCTTCAGCAGTGGAAGCACACCAATATTATAAAATGTTACACCGTGGGTGCGGTTTCATCAGATGGGACGGTACAGTCTAACATCTGCTGCTGGAACTTGGTCTTGCCATCCTGCTTCTCCCAGCCCCATGCTTTCGCTGCTTCTTTTAAGTTCTGGTGTTCAGCAGATGCTTCTCAGAGCCAGGCCAACCTGCTCATACGGCAGAAAACTAACCTAGAAGTGGATATGGCAGTGAAGGAGAGTTTTCTGCTGGATTTGAGAGCTGAATTGGCTCATGCAAGGGTACAGCAACTGCTAAAGTTGGGGTAAGGGTGGCATGCAACTAAGCGGCAAGACCTTTTGGTGCAAGTTTAAAAAGCTCTACCAAATCTTGATTCTTTTAAGTATCTTCCTATCACTGATGTAGGGTATGCGAATATACTGGAAAACTATTCGACAGAACAGCCTGCACAGCCCAGTCCTTTGAGCAATGACAAGAAAGTGGTTTAACACACGACACTAACAGGTCCCTACAGAAAAGGAATGAGGTGAGTACTCTAGAAACACCACTATTTTGTATGTATATGGGGTATTTTAAAGCTCTCAAAAGAAGACACACTTTCTAAGATTAAGGAACTTAAAACTTGGTCTAAAAAACAGTTGTCAAAATGGCTCTGCATGAGTATTTCATAATCAATAACTCCAAATTCCAGATAGAGCTGCCTGTAAAGAATGTCCTTCCACTTCATTCTGGGGTTGATTTTTCTAGCTTGCACATCACTGCAATAAAGACCTCACAACTGGAATTCATGGAACACATCTGTCAACAACACACAAATCTGAACAGACTCCAGCTCATTGTGCTACAGATGTGCTGGCTTTGCAGGGCAAACTCTGGCAAAAGCTCATTTCAACCAACAAAGCAAGGAGCCGGGGCACTCTACAAAGACAAGAGAGCAGGGACTAGTCACTGTTTCAGAGCAGAAATACACTGAGGAATCTGGAAATATTCAGAGAGGACAAGAGACAACAATGTTGTAGCCATTAATTTCTGCCTATCACAAGACACAATACACAAGAATGCAAGAGCCAAAAGGAAAGGAATTAGCTTGTGCGCTGAGCACTAGAGATACGGAAAATATCCTGTTTCAGCATCAGAGGCTGCAACATACTTATCTATAATCCCTGTAGCACATGCTGCCTCCAAGTGTCCTGCTCAGCTCCACCTCCCCCGCCCTCCCCTAGATCACGTGCCTGTAGGAACCAGACCCTTCGAGTGGGATCCCAAAGTGCATGCTCTATCTCAGGCGATGTCACCTAATGTGACATTTTAAAAGATCCAAAGAAACCTGACCAAATGCTAGCTGGGGTTATCCAACATTCATGTGATACCTGGACTGCAACAAAACAGTTAGAAAAGATGGCTCAATGACATACAGTTCGTAGTTTTGATCTTCTGTCTCTTGCTGCACTGATAGCTCCTCCAGAGTTGCATCAATATCCAGCTGATTCGTCTCCAGCTGCCGTAGCAACGTCTCCCTCTGAAGAAAGGAAAACAAGCTGGGTCTGAGCAGGAAGGATCACTGTAACAGATCTCTGTGCGCTTGCAGGGTGCAGCGAGATCTTGTGTCACCACTCTACCCACAGCAATGAATTAAACAGGAGCTTTGGTCCATTGCAAGGTGTTCGGTTTAAGTACAGGAGCACAATGGAAAGCAGAAACAGTAGCAAAAGTGCGTTAATCCAGAAAGTCAGTGTGTAAGAAATTAACCTGTTCTGAGAGCTGTACTATATTGGGACACAAATAATAACATGATTCTCAGACACAAGATCACTAGTTTCATTTGGAGAACAACTGCACAACTGCTCTCCACAGCGGTTGATACCATTTCATTCTGAGCTTTTTTTTTTTCCCTAGTGATAAAGGAGCCCATCTGTGAATAGGACTCAGCTGACTCAGAACCTCACAATAGTTTTCTTTTTAATGGCAGAGGCTGATGAGTGACCACAGTCTATCAATTCTGTGCCATTTTAGAAGTCACTGCCCTCAGAGTTCAGTTATTTCCCCAGAGCTGAGGGGCAGAAACACCAGTCCATTTCAAATGTGAAATAAAAGCAGTTGGCTTCATGACATAAAACAGGGCAGCTTAATCTGGTCCTTCGTGGTCCACATTTCCAAAGGATTCCAAACAGGCACTTCAATTGAGGGGCTGTGATGTCTTAAAAGGCTCTAAATCAATCGCAGACAGTCCTTGGACAACCCTGCCGGCACTCCGGATGGCAACAAGAAGAAGAGATCGGTAACCACATGCATTACTTTTGAGGCTGCACTACCAGCTCCAAAAGGGCTCACCTGCAACGGCTCCCCAAGGAAAGCTGCGGCCCCGCGGTGCTACCAGCACCAGCCACCTGACCCTTCCTTCTGCACGGCAAGCACCTACGTTTCCCACGATGCTGAAGCCGCAGAGCTAACGCAGCAGCCATTTCCACCAAAACACAATTCAGGAACCTCTGGCCAGAACTGAAACCTTTTTCCAATGCCCTGCTCAGTGGTACAGTTCCTCTATCAGAGCCCCTTCCCATCTTCTCAAAAAGACCCGACGCTCTCCCAGCTGAACACTGGCAATGGCCAGACCTTGGCAGAGGTTGCTTAGGTGCAGTCTCCCATCACTAGCATGCCGGTACACTGCTTGCCTTCCCGGGAAGGCTCCGAACTAGGAGCACACAAGTCAATTCACATGCTGAATTCATGACTCAAAAGTCATGATGCTCAATGGAAGTGTCAATCCTCCCTCTCCCACTGCCTACAGACTAAATGACATGGGAAACAGCATTAGCTTGTGCTCAAGCACGTCTGATCACAGCAGGGTCCACTAGTGCCAAGGACTGACGAGCTGCACCACCATCCACACAGCACACAGACTAGGTAAAGGCCCAGAAGGAGACGGAAGAGAAATCCCAGATTTCCTCCAGACTGCAAAGGCTTTTGCTTTTATGACTGACCTTTCAGTTTTCCACAATGATAACTACTTCTAGAAGTTTAGCATCAACAGCCATGGTGAATTTTTAGTTACATGTATGAGAACACGTACGCTCACTGCAGAAAAAAATTTCATTAGACTAAAACACGTAGCAGGTTTCCTTCTGTGTTATTTACGAAATAAAATCCCTAAGGGAAAACAAACATTTGGATAGAGGAATGGAGTGTCGTTTCTATGCACACATGCCAGGGACAATATGGTTTCACATATATGACAACTTTGGAGCTATAAAAAAAGAAAAAAAATTAAAAACCAAGTAACTCATCTGCATTATATAAACCGCATCAAACTATCCAGGGAATAGTCAGAGCATAGCCTGAGCTTTCTATGGATAAAGCTGATTTATATCAAATTCAACCATGACTCAAATCAGCAAGCAAGGTTTACGTAATTTTTATTTTGTAGTACACTTTTAAGATCAGGTGATTCATATCGGTTGATAACCATTAAAACATGCTAATTCACAGGCAGATATAGCCTCTCTCAAAATTTAAGTACTTCTATGATCATTTAAGCTAATTTACAGCTTGCTAGACACTTCAAGTCTTCATTTTTAAACGGTTCCATTGTGTAAACAGCGTGAAGTGATCCATTTTTGCTTTGCTAGGTAATTTTTATTCATCATATTCATAACCTCTATGCAGATGCAAATTTGAATTTAATTAAAACATATACAAAGAATTATGAAGTCCTTAGCTAACTCAAATTCCCTTTATTGTGGTATACTGATGAGAAATTTCAGCAAAACATTTTATACATATTTAAACTTGTTTAACTAAAGAGAAGTACTAATCTGTAGTTAGCAATTTTAAAGTACTGGTGTATGGTCCCTGTATCCTTCAACATTTCAGAATAGGTTTCATCCTTTTATATTTTATTCATACACTGGAAGCAGAAATCAGACAAAAAAGGCAAGTTTTCTACTTCTTTGTCCTCAATAAATTTCCTAATACAAGTGAAATAAACGCTGAGCAAATTCATTGAATAAACAGAAACAGAGGGGATACTGATCTCAAATGCTGATCTTAGGCACTTAGATAAAGGCTTTTTATCAGACAAGTGGTTTGCCTTTCCTCATACTTTGATAGCAAGACATGTACCAACCAGAGTTTTACTTACTTCAGTTTTCACAGATCACAATAAATTTAGAACTTAGATTTAATCAAGAGTAAGATGCATCTCACTTTGTAAAAAATCACTACTAATAATGGACTGAAATATTTTTTTAAATGTTCTATTTCACCATGCCAGTACTAAAATATTAAAGAAACAACTTATTTTTAGCAATGATCCAAAAGAACAGAGCAAATCACGAGCTACTGATAAACGCTTTGGCTGAATGCCACCTGCAAGTGCTCCCCGGGAAAAGGCCGTTCCAGCTGACTGCCCGATTTTGTCCCCTTCCAGCACGGCACTCTGCAGACCTGGCTGACCCGATCACATTAGCACATTATGTGGGCCACCAGCAATACCTAGGGCTGAACGGCTTTCTCAGGTTTGAGAATCCTCCACCAGAAAGGAACCGATAAATAATTGAAGAGCCCAGGCTGCTGGGGGGACTAGCTTTATACCGAAGGTATGAATTTCACCCACTGCTTTCTCAATGAAAGATGCATGAACGTAAGATGAACACAGCGAAATGCAACTTAAAACCAATGCACTAAACACCAGCTCTGCTAAAGGACACAGTGGCATCTCACAGGCAGTTAACAACTCCTCTTCCCCTTGAGAGCTGTGGGAGATTAGGCTGAGAAACGCAGAGAAACTTCAGAAGTAGACTGAGACTGATTAAATCATATGTGCATTTAATACCTTGCAGAGTCTCTCTCATTTAACCTTACTTTGTACAAAAATACTAGGCAAATAACTCCTTTTTGGAGGCTGTTATTAGCAACTTCCTCTGAAGGTATAAACAGTACCATTAGGAATTAGATCTAGTTGTGACTTTCCTACACATTTTAACATGCTGCCCTGCTTGTTAATAAGGCCCAGTGGGCCAGGTCTGGCTCCCTGCGCATTCAAAGGCAAGGCTCCCAGCTGCTAAACAGGAGTTGAAAATATCCAGAGCCACCAAATCAGCAGCTACAAAACAGCGCTGAGCTCTTCCAATAAAACTGCGTCACAAATGCAAGTGGCACACCCTGGTTGAAGTCTGACAGCAAGCAGAGCCCCGACAGCCTGGGTGGAAGCAGCCAAAGGCCTCCAAATTTGCTGTCTTCTGCCTCATAAGATGGCAAGGGCAGAAATCTCCATCTCAGAGGGAAACATCTTCGCATCTGATCCTATCCTGCGATTTTAAACAAAATGCATGGAAAAGCATCTGCCTGCAATTCAAATATCACAAAGCTGCAGGAATTACTTTTGGCCCCACTGTTTTAAAGCAAAGGCCAGACAGCTATGGTCTGACCAGTCTCTCCTTGAATGACTGGCATAGGACAAGCTCATCAACTGCCACCTTTTTTGTCAAGATACCAAGAACAGTGCAAACATTTACATGTGTCATTTACATGTGTCCACCCAAACCTCCTCTTGCACATTATGGGAACTGAACAGTTCCTGGAGAACACTTTTCAGGTTTTCAGGTTTGCTTGTGAAGTGTTGAATTGTTTCATTGTATCATATGAAAAACACAGGATTTGGGAATCTAGTATAACTGAGGCCAATCCTGCCTGTGGCACCTGCACCTTGTGTTTTGGATTACCTCCAGTGCCACCTTGAGCCCACTGTACAGAATAAATGGTTGCACCCCATTTCCCTCATCTCCCCAAGCAGCAGTCACTGGAGTCTCCAAACGATTAAAGATTACATCGGATTTATTTTTTTCATGTTCCTGAAGATGAAGATTTGTCCAAGAAGTTCTCTGGCTTTGGGGCTGATTATCTTACCTAAGTGTCCTATTAGCTTTTAGTTTGGTACATCACGTTTACTTATTCACAGGACATTTCACTGAAAGGTCAGCTAAGACTCTCCTCCTAAAGCTGTTTCCAAACAAACCCAGAACCACAAATGCTTCAGTATTTCCTGGTTATGATTATATTTAGGAAAATCATTGCATATATTGATCATTAACAGTATCGTTATGGGCAGCTCTCAGACACAAATCTAGCTGGAAGCCTGTACTAATGTCTTTGTCTCTTATCAACATCTATTTGAGAAGAAAGATAGATCCACAAAACTGAAATGACAATAGTAGCCTGGAAACTAATTATTCTGCATGATTTCTACAAGACACCACTTTGCCATAGGTACTAAGGTTATAAACAAACCATCTAACCAACACCACACTGGTAGCTTTCAATTTTCTCCACTGAACAGTAAGTTGGGTTTAAAAGTCAGATTTCTACAGCTTCCTCCTGAAAAAATTATTATTTGATTTGTTTCACTGGGTTGCTGTACCTTAAGGTTTCTTATCCTGGTTCCTTCTAATGCATCTGCTCTGCAGACTGAAGATGTGGTAACATCCACTAATTTTTCTGAGCTTATTCTGAACTAGTATTTCAGCTGGGATTATTCTTATAAAAATACACATAGATGTTTCACGTTCTAGTGAAAGACAATCAAGATCAACTGTCTGAATTTTTCCATGCAACAGAAAACAATGATCCAACATCATAGGCACCCCACAAAAGTAAAATGCCTCAAAAGCATACCCTAACCCTTCTGAAGGACCACAGCTACAAATTTCACCCTTTCCTGCCCATTGAGCTTCCGCCTCTCCACTCATTCCACCAAAGAAGGCTCAATTATACGAGAGAAATCGGAGACTTGGATCTTTGTGTATAGCATCCAAGGAGATCAGTTACCATTCATCTCCGAGTAATGATTTTCAGCAAATGGTTGTCCCTGAGCTGTTCATCTCATTGGCAAGTCTTTTCTCAACTGAGTTTTAACTGACTGGTAACATGGAATTTAAATATAATCTTTAATACATGTGTGGATGTAACATTTTGGACTTGATAATCACAACACTGGGTGTAGTCGTCTTGCCCATGATATTTATTACCTTGGAGACTTTCTACAGAGGTGGGCATTTGTGAGCATAGTAAAGAACAGCCCTTGCACAAGCAGACATATGTTTCAGTCACAGACACCAATGTACTAACATAATTTTGTTAACTACATGTTCACGAAAAGAAAAATCTATTCAGGATCCTTTAACAATGAATAAAGATCAAATATAAAATCATATTCCCACCTTAGAAACAGGGAAGACTAACTCCATCCCACCCACCCATACCTCAGGGATATTCTCTTTCTCTTACCTGCAGCTGCAAGAAGGGGATGTTGAAGAACTTGTGCAGGTACTTGAGGCCAAAGCTGTTCTTCATGGAAGACTCAGCGTACCGAAAATATGAGGAGCCAGGTGGCCTGTCTCAACCAGATAGGTAGAGAGAAGAAAATTGTACAAAGGACATGGACTGCATACACACAGAGGAGGCACCTGCTGAATTATGTACCATGAGCAATCCTCATTTACAAGCCAACCGCTCTCCCCCTAGATGTAGGCTGACAAGTCATTCTGCTAGGGACTGATTATTTTGTTTACAAACAAAACTCAGATTTTGCTCCTCCTGAAGGTTGGCAGAAAAAGCTGGAATGCAGCTGTTGTTGTGCTGCGGTGTCATGCAGCTGACTAAAAGATAATGTGTCAGGAGGCTGGGCAACTGGTTTACTAAACTGCAGATTTCATGGCTATATAGGGCCACTCCTTAGTGAAGATTTTGTTTTAATATTAAAACAGACCTAAATTAAGCCAGCTACTCAAGCACTGGCAGTTGGAATTAAACTCAGCTAAGTTATGTATAGAAATAAACGTGTAAAGAAATGACTGCATTACTAAAGCAAGCCTTAAAGCTGATGCCATTTGCATGTGCCTGACACACACATGAACAAACGAGACTAAAGAAAACCTAAAAACTGCCTTAAAATGATACACTGCAAAAGGGGTACACTCTATTAAATCCTGACCAACAAATAATATTTAAAATTACATAATAGAGAGGCCTCAGAGCCCAATTTAAGGGAAAATCTTGCTTGGCTGGCAAGGCAGGAGAATGATTTGGCTGTGCCCAGTAGCTGTTGCGTGAGGATGCTCTTACAAGAAGAGCGAGGATCACAGCTGCACGAGCTGGCTGTCTTGCAGCAGGATTATTTAGAGCAGAGAACAGACGTGTTTCAGGAAGAGAACTCTTCTGCAAGAAAAGGACTATCCAGAAAGATGACAACCCCTTGGGCAAAGCGACTCTGAGAAGCGCATGCTGGCAGGCACTAACTGTTTCCAGGAACATAGCTAACAACGTGGCTGGCACAGGCTCCTACGTCAAACGGAAAAGAGCCCATCGGGTAAACCAAAGATGCTGTATGAGACACTTGGCTATCAAAGCCCAAAAGCTAGGCAGAGGGCCCGGGGATGAACGTGATGCACATCAGAAACCCAGCAGCAATATGTTTCTTTGTGGGTGATGACGGAGCGCAGCCGAGTGCTGCTCCCTGTCTGGGGGTTGTTGGTGCCACCCTCGGTTACCTGTTCAGATTGTCAATGAAGTCTCGCACGTCGCCAGGCAGAATGACCCGGTGCTCCCCCATGTCTCGGTAATTCCCAAGCACGCACACTGGAACGTGGGTCGGCACTTTGGGAAGTTCCCTCAGAATATAGTTAAATGTCCTTCACCAAAGGAGAGACAGACACAAGCAAATGAGGGGGAAATGTGTCATTCTGTGAGCAGTTTCATCACCATAAAAACACAGGAAAAAAATACAGAAAAAATACAAAGTAAGAAAAGAATTTCAAAAATCTTTCCAAGACTGCTACTTCTTTGCCCCTCTCAGAAGAATACATTAACTGTAAATACGTTCATATCATTCTTCATTCAAAAACAACTCAACAAGTTCAATATTCCACTTCCACCAGAGACCTAACATCCCCGCCTAGTATTTCTCTCAGACCTATAAAACTGTGTGAGGACAGCAGAAGTAGAGGTTTCCCTCGCTTGTGCTGGCAACAGGCTCACTGACCCATAAGTAAACCAGTAAAACACAAGTTTAAATATAAAGAAGCAGCCACCTCTTTATCCCCCTCTGGCTTCTATATATTCCCCATCCTCCCCATCAGACACGCAAAATTAATAGCTCACTATTTCTGCATGTTAATGCAATTTATGGTCTCTAAATAATCCATAGCAATACCTGTCTTCCTGGGAATCTCCCCACTGCTCACTAGTCTTCCCCTCTCCCTTGTGCTCTGTAGAGCTGGGATTTGTAACATGCCCAGCACACCTTGCATCTGTGATAGGGCCAATTATCAAGTCTCAGACATTGGTATAGCAGGAACTCCAGGCCACAATCTCATAGGGAAACTGCTTGTTTAAAACGAACCCAGGAGGGGAGTATATTAAGACATGCCAGAAGATAAAGCTTTTATTTTAAGTGATACAAAATCAGCTTCAGAGGCCATCAAGAAGTCTGAACTTTTTTTTTTTTTTTTTTTTTTTTGATTAAACATGTGAGAGCCGGATTGCGCATGACCCTGATGATGCCTTACCACTGCTTGGTGATGTCAAACATCATCACTACGCCATTGCAGTTTTTATACACATCCAGAAACTCTGCATCCAGAGCCATTTCTGACTCTGCCTGAGGAAATAAAGGCAAAAGAAGCAGTAAACAACGTGGCTCAGGTTCAGGCTTGCACAGAACACAACCAATACAGTGCTGAATAGGCAAAAATTCTAAAGTAACAGCCACTATAAAAGGTATCAGTGGATTTCACATCATTAACACTTAAACAATGTACCTTGCAGGTCCACTCCCTACAGGAGCAGGATGTGAAAGACCTGACATCCTCTGAAAAAAGCATGTCTGCAATTGCTAAAACCCACCCTTGCTCTTTTGTCTCTGATTCCAAATCTTGTTTTGACAACATAATTCCACGTACAGCTACAGGACACAGCAAGAGCACATGGCACCTATTTTAGCTCTTTGCAGATGTGAATATTGACTGTACTTTGAATGCTCCTGATCCATAAAGCCAGGATGCAGTTTCTAATGAGTTTCTCCTGTGCACAGCTAAAAACATTTAGTAGCCGACTTGCTTTTCATCATTTGGACTCTGCAACTTTGCAAAATTCAATACTGGTCACAGCTGAATCTGCAAGGCTCCTGCAGCAATTTGGTGCCTATGGAACAGCACTCACTGGTTTACCCAGCGTGAGAAACGCACCCATGTTTGTGAAGGGGGAGGCAACTGTGTGATATCTGTTTTTATTGAAGCATTTTCCCACAGGAGGAGAACATTTTTAAAGAAAATTCTCCTTATCTGACCGCACAGATTGAGGAGGAATGGCACCTTGGTCAAAGAGACGCGTCTTCACTGCCCTGAACCATCGCTAGAATTGGAGTGCTCAGCACTTCGTATATCAGTGATATCGGCTCTCCCTCCGCCCGGAAATCAGCCTGTCAATTTTGACAAAGCGCTTATTGAGTGAACACCAAAACACTGTTCATGCAGTGAACCCGCAGGGCACTGGCACAGCAAGAGGAGCAATAAAGCTCTTGAATAGCTGCAGCAGAAATCCCATGATCAAGGGCTTTTAAATTGACTTTTCCTGAGGATAAAATGGTACAGCTTTTGAAAGTAGTGCTATGGAAGGGCATCAGCAGCCCAAATGGGATTTGGGGAATGTGGCATCAACGTCTCCCTTATGGCACTTTGTTCTATAGCAGAAGATCCAGAGGGGACACATTGTGCAACAGCCGTGAGGAAGCCACTCTGTTTACTTTTACATACTATGTAGCACCTCTACTGCCTCTTCCTCTTCAACCTTTCAAAGGGTGTTAAAAGGTAATTGTTAGCCTAGTTTTAAGGATAGTCAGAGAGCAGGGCTTTAAGTGATTTCTTTAAGTCTCATGGCAAGTCCTTTACAAAAGGACTTCCTGGCACTGACTATGTGTAAACAGGTACAAAACTACAGTGTAAATATCTGGGGTGATTCATTCCCAAAAGACCCAAATGAAAACAGTAGGAGAGTTGCGGTAAGGGCATGAACAGAGTAATAAAACAGGTAGGCAAAAGAACGAAGAGCATCTGGGATCCCACTGCCCCGCGCCCACCTGCCCAGCCAGCCTCAGAGCAGACACAAATGCAGAATGAAGGCAGAATCCAGAGACCGAAGGGCAACAAGAAACCTCCCCCCAAGAGGACAACATCTGTATTCAAGGTGACTCACCTCCTGAGGATCATTCTCCAGTTTCAAACCATCTCCTCGTTTTTTGCATTTTCCTTAAAAAGAAGAGTTGTAAAAGACAAATGCATTACACTGGGCAGAGAGTTCCAGCATGGGTCTGTCTCCCTGGGCAAGACCATGGCACTCTGTACACGACCTTAAAGCAGGTCCAACTTCTACTACAAGCATGGGGAATATGAGGAGAGGTGGGACAGGCATGCCTTGCTGAGGAAAACCAGCTAGTCTGTTTAATGCAAAGGTGACTAGAAAGTCTGTGGCAGCTTGAACAGTGCTCTTCACAGCATTCAGTCACAATGACTGAAGCATATGGCTTTGGATGCACTCCCGCACCACAAAAGGAGCTGCTCTCTTCCACTTTTTGTTGCATTAGTGCTGAAGAAGCAAAAAATATCAGGGCTGTTATGACTGAACTGCCCAACTACACACGCGCTGTTCTTGAGAGAAGCTATGACACTGCTGAGCTATTGCACTGACCTGGAGCAGGCAGTCTTGTAAATAAATGTGCTCTCAGAGCCCATTAGGTGCTTTGGGCTGACTTGTGACAAAAGAAAAAGGTGGCAGGGTGGAATACGAATTTAACATTCAAAATGCAGACAGAGCTTATGGGGGAGGGAAAATCTGAGCAAAATCGAGAAAACCATGATGAGGGGGCTATGGAGCAGAGGAGAAACAGCCTATGAGTGCATGAAAGGCCAGAGGTGGAGGACAGGTCTGGTCATCACCAGCAAAGGTGAAGAAAGGAAATCCTCACGGGACACCAGTCCAAAGCTCTGTGCACACACCAGACGCTCTAGAGACATGCATCCAAGAATAAGCTAGAGCACCGTAAGCTCTTAAGAAAGTGCAAGAGGCAACATGCTAAACACTTGGAGAAGACACTAGAAAAGTACTACAAAGAACTGTCCCACTGTCCAGCGGCCACAATCGCACCTACAGGGACCCACAGGTTTCTCTTCAACTCATCTGCCACCTCTGAGGCACGCACTAAAATACAGCCCTTACATTTAAAGGTCAGACCCCTTTTTGGTCCTGAACAAAGTGACCTTATAGAAATTCCTCTTCTTTTAATAATCACTTCAAAACAGAGCTGCCATGTGTACCCCATAGGCATGTTAGTATCACAGAAACAGATCAAACTTAAATAGCAAGCAAAAATCCAAACAAGGCTCTACTTCTCATTCCTTTAGTCTGACACCCTGGTATGCCAGCACACTGCTAGATAACTGAGGGAAGGTGGACGTGTCTCTGAAACGCAGCGAACAACGTCAAGAAATCCCCTTCCAGCACATTACTCTGCCAGCCTCAGTGGCTTCTCAAGAAGAGAACAGAATAATAAAAGGGGATGGCTAAACATTTACAAATTTGTACCACTAAAATAGACAGTCCCTCAAAACAGGCTGTAAATAGCTGCATGTTGAGCTTTCTCCCTTTTCTTAGAGCTTCAATAAGCGCTGGAGAAGTACAGGGAGTGACATTTTAGAGCACCCCTGGCATTTGACTCGGCACCCATGGAAAAGGAGGCAGCATTTTAAACCTCAGAACCAATGTTTCAGGCTCCCTGAAAATTTTGCATTATATCAGTTAAACTCTAATCATGTTTCCAAATCTTGAAGCCTGCAGCCACAGTAGGCAGAGGACAACACGCAATGCATTTGTACCTAGGACTAGCAGAGGGGCAACCGGCTAACGTGATTTTCTGGTGCGCACCAAAGATCGCCAGGAGTCTCAGTAAGCAAGAATGAGCACATCTTCTTTCACCTAGCACTGAATAAGTTTAGTGTGAACATACCGTGAAAAATCTGTCTTTGGATCTCCAGGTATTGTTTAAACTCTAGCTACAAGCAGCGATTCCCAGAGTTTTACCAAATGATGGGTACTGTATAGCCCTGCAAGGTCCAGAGCTATGTTTTACAGACTTTAAATATCTTCCAGGTGTTAGAGAGAACAACTAAGAACCGTACTTCTGAACTAACCTTGCTCTGTATTTTTCTAGTCTGAATAATGGCAAATTAAATAAATTATAATGGGATGGCAGAGATTTGAAATGCCTTCTTGTAATTTCTAGAAACACAGCCTATCATCAACAGAATGTGTTTGACAGCTTGGATGTACCCACAGCACACTTCCACTGACTCTTTAATAAACTATTTGCAAACCAGGGGACAAAAATAGCTTCTGTAACTATTCAACTCAGCTAATGAAGATGGAGCGACTACTTGCAAAATTCATGGTTCTAGCAAACATGAAACAAAGAAGAAAAAAGTGTTTCCTTCTTTTTTCATGCAGGTCAAGGATAAATGGTTACAAAATAAGAAGTTATTCTGGAAAGTTTAAATGCTGTAGTGCTTTCGTACTTAAAGAAAATTTGCAGCAGAGAAACGACCTGATGAAATGCCCTTACCAAGTATTGTTATAGAAATGCTCACACAGACATCAGTATTGCTTGACAAATGTCCCTAATGAATTCAGAATTAGCCTACTGGAGGTATTTTTGCTGGTAGCACTAACTAGGAAGTTGGTTGCACTTCTCTTGCTGTACTTTGCAACCCCCATTCAGCAAATGATGGTCAACCAGATCACCTGTTAGCTGTCAAGCAATTAGTGTCAGCTAAAAAAAAAAAAAAAAACAAGAAAGTTTGGAGCATTTTCTGAATGGAAAAAAGTTGTGGCATTGTTCATGCCCAAGCAGTCCTGGCACAGCAACTATGCAAGGACTGCAGAACACAGCAGCAGATTTCAGCCCTGAAACTCTTACTGGTAGATGCTTCTGAATGTCCTTGCAAAACCACACGTCTAAAACATTTGCAGCCCTAGTGTCATCTTACTTCTGACAGCTGAAAATAGCAGACATACTCATCCTGATTTTTTCCCATTCTTGCATTATGTCCCTCCTGAGGGCTCAAGTGTGGGCTCTGATTTTTCCCAGACCAACTGAAGCTGTGGGAGACGCATGCCTTTTCCCCCTTTGCTTAAAATCATTTTCAGCCAGCAGAACTTGTGTGGCTACTCTGAATGTCAAGATCTCACTATTTCTCCAGTTGCTCATAAACTATGCTGGATGTGACCTGAATTTCTGGTATTAAAACAGAAGCCCAAGCAACCACAAATACCCAACCAAAACTCTTCACAGTTCGCAGATCTCTCTCGTCCTGAGCAATCAATGTGTCATTCTAACCTAGACATATTTACAGCTCATGCTTTGAGACACAACACGATTCATGCACCTTTCTGTTTTTGGTTTTAAGTGTGTATCAAGAGGACTGAGTAGTATTCTTAAGTAATGTTCATCATTGCTGTAAAGGAGGTCATCTGTAAAGCAGTAACAGAGCTGAAAAGCGCATGTGTGTACATACTCATGCACAGTGTCTATTTTTGGAACCAGAGCTGCAAGATGGGCCAGATAAAGATGTGATACACGTAGTGAAGAGATGCAGCTCAGGCTTTAAAGGCAAGTGTGCAATGAAGATTGAGTGATTTTATGATCTAGGTTCTGTGTTTTTTAAGGTTACATGATGTGTGGTCTGGGAGCATCAAATAGAAATCTTTATGTGGTGTTTGCCCAGCTTCTCTAACCAGAATGCTGATAGCTCCTTATTTACAGGGGCGGTAGCAACTGAAACCAAATAATCTTCCAGCAGTGCCCTGAAGTCTACCGAACAATTCTTCTTCCTGGATGCCAGAAGATTGGTCAGCACTTGAGGGAAAGGGTTTAGGTTATTTTGGGGGCCACAGAAAAAAATGTGACTGGATCCCTTCAGTTGGTGTCTGGGGAAAGATGCAGGAGCCCAAACAGCAGATGTTACAAGATGTGAGACTGGAACTCTTGAATCACTTGAATTTTAAGCATTTCATTTCATTTCACTTCTTTGCATTCCGAATCTGTTACGGCTTTATGACCTGCATCAGTTATACAACTCACTGCAAAGCAGAAAGATGAGTCAGGACTGTGACTTTTGCTGATAGGTATCCTTTCTCTGTACCGTTAGTTCCAAGGGCAGCAAAGGACCACACGTACTGGACAAAATCCAATCCAATCTATAGCTGGGGGCAAGCCCTCCTTGTTAAGATTTTAATAAATGGCATCATTACAGAAATGAGCCACGCTCCCTGAGCACACCCAAAGAGAAGCCGGCAAGCTGCAGATCAGTCTGTACTCAGTAAGTCTGCACATTAAAAAAAGTCAAGAAGACTCAAGAACAAACTAAGAGGAGGGGTACAACGTAATGGTTAGCATGCCCTCTTGCTTCACCGCATTTACTGCCCTAACAGGTTCTAAGATTTCACAACAAAACTTTTCCCCTCACTTCCAAATTAGCAGCTATATCCTAAACAAATGACAGCGGGTCGCCAGCCGGGCAGGGCCAACAAAGCTGTTTCCAGCATTCCTAAATCAGCTGGGGGGAAATCAAAGCACATTGCACAACTAACAAGGACAGGGAGGCACAATTGCTGCTAAGTGCTAGGCAAAACATTACTTAGTGAAACCACATTCGACTTCGCTGCACAAGTCTAAGGGAAGTTTTTCAGGGCACAGCTTACGAATTTCTCCCAAATTCTCCTGTACACATCCACGCAGAGACATAAAGAATGGCAGCACTGCACAGCAGAGTGAAGAGGAGGCTGCTTTAAGAGACTGAAGTTGAAAATTGCAATTTATGGATATGTTTTTTTAGACAGTCTAGCTACATCCCCATCAGGTTATTGCAAAATAATATGAGGCTTTCAATACACACTTTCAAATACCTTAATTTAAATACAGTTCTCTATTTCCTCTGAAAAGGAACAATTCTTTTAAAATGGGGGAAACACTGGTTAAAAAAAAATTTAGCCTGGAAAACAATGTATGTTGAAATGCATGTTCAGAACATGCATTGTTGGCAGTTTCAAATCCAGCCTAATAAATGCAGCATGCCACACAACTCTAAATATGCATATTAGCCAGGATTCTTGTAGGGAAGGACAAAAGGAGGATCAGATCTTATCAGCACTATGCAGCAGCAGCACTGGATGCTTCACTACTAAAAGTCTATAGTCTAGGTTAGCATCACTCTCACCAAGAGCATCACGCAGGAGGATTTTTTGTCCTAAGCATACAGAAAAAAGAACAAAACTGTTATGAGATAATGTTAAGATGAAACTTAGATATGAACAAGTTCATAAGGGTTAATTTGCACATTTTTGCAAGTGGTATTTATCAAGGATCTGCAATGCTATGTCAGTGGGAAAGGATTTGATTTTGTCATATCATGATGATCTGAATTTTTACATTGCATTGATTGCACATATATAACACACAAAGATGGACATGTCTGTGGTCCATTACTGGGGATCTTAACAGACTAAGGTTTATCTCAAATGGATATGAAGTGGAGAGAAAACAGTCCCTTCAGATTTTAGATACATGTCCCACTGTCAGAAATAAACGCAGTATCAGAAGAGCTGTTGTCATCATCTGCACATACCAAATCTCATCCATTCTGTCAAAAAAAAAAAAAAAAAAAAAAAAAAAAAAAAAAAAAAGACAAGTCTCTGTAGTTTAGACCATGATTCTGCTCAGAGAAGCTATTCACAGAAATAAACGTTGGAACCACGTGATTCCCAAATTAACTATCAATTCATACCCAAGTTGCAAGGCAGTGAGAAAACAGATGGTTTTCTTAAGCCCTGCACATGTTATCCTAGGATCTGAAAGACAAGTCAGAATCAAGCTAACTTCAGCAGTAATCCTGATCTAAGTAAGGTTTTATATACACTGTGAAAGACTGGTGTTTAAAAGGGAAGGGCGGGGGGATGATAAATCACCCAGGATTTTATATTAAAATTACTAGCTCAGGTCTAACCTAAAATCTCCATTATGAACTTGAACTAGAGCTGGTATCTTTAACCATCTTTCCTTTGTAAATATTTTTATTATGATTTAGCCACCACAAAAAAAAAATACTTTCTCCCTTCCTACTCCCCCTTTTTTTTTGGTGCTAATGCATGTATAAGTTGCACAAGTGGTACACTTAGAGATAGCACACTTCACATATAATTCTGCTGGGCATCTGTGTGCCAGCACATGTTCTAGTTAAGTCTGCAGAAAGGGTAACAACACTGAAGTTATTAAAAAAAAGAAATCAAGTTCCCATTAGTGTAGTCATCAGATTTGACCAAGAGAAGCTCACAAACAAGGAGCACACCTGCGGAGCAAGAAGTGCTCATTTGTGAAGTTGCTTTCCCGACCATAATTGCACTCTAAACCAGGAGCCTGCCAGGCAGAAAACACCTCTTAAAAGAAGACAGACAAAAATGTGCACTTGAGGCTATAGAATGTGCTGCTAACATTTTCATCTGAACCCCAACCTCTTTTAGCAACAGACTCCACCTTTGCACTGTGTTCAGAAATGTCTATTATTTTTAGGAAATAGAACTTCATACCCTGACAAAAATTGAAGACTAATGAAAAATGTATTAACCCATCTTATTATGTTCCTCAGCTAAGCATTTAGAAAACATTTTGGATTAAATATTACATTCTGTCCTAAGTGGATTTAAGTAATTAACTTCTCTTTGATATACACAGGAGGGAAGGATAAATCACTGCAGATAACATCTTACGAATTTAACAATATTCTTGCTTTGAAAAAACAGCTCAGCAAGAAGTTTTATAAACAGAACAAAGAACTCAGTAGCTGTCTAAATATTTATAAAAATATAAAGGAGAAGAAATGAAGTTTATTATACAGTTCATACAATTTAAATATACAAAGAAGCAGGCTATTCCATTCATCACAGAGCATGTGAAATAACAGCTTGTGTTAGGAGAACTCCTCTCTCCTATATTATTATTTCAGGAAGATATTATTTCAGAAAGTAACATCCAAAAAATAAATACACGCTTTTTCCTGAAGAAAGTGGAGGCAAATAGGTATTTCTGAATTCCACATAAGCTTTTAATTAAAATTGAGAAAGACCAATCAATCTGCATTAGAAAGGAAGTTATAAATCTTACCTTTGTCTACTACATCCCAGACTTCAACTTTAACGATATCATCAGTGGCTAAAAGCACAATAAGAACACAAAACGTTAGAAAAAGGGTTTCAGCAAGATGGAGAAGGCCAGTCCCCCACCACACAAAGCCTAACCCAAAGCAAATAGTGCCAAAATAACAAATCAAGGTCAAAAGAAAAGCTAACTCACTCCCCAGTAAGTTGGAAAAATCCCAAAACATAGTTTAAAGGAGGCCTGCCATTGAAGAACCAAGATGTACACCAAAATTGTGCTCTCTAAAGAACATCTTAAAAATTATTAGTCACATAAATGATATGGTTAGACTTCCTTCAAATTTTATGTCAGATTCGGAGCATGTTATAAAAATTTCACTTAGATTCTCTTCATAACATGCAGAGGTTTCCATGTTGTTCTTTCAGAATAGATGTAAATTAAAATTGGAGAATAGAGTCTAGTCCAGAAGCAATGTGTGCAATTGAAAAAAATGGGGATACACACACGTAAAGAAGATCAACTATATTATTAATATTTCTATGTAAATGTGAGAAATGGGATAGACACTCCTGTGGTTACAGAAATCTACACTCTCCGTAAATTTCAGGTTATTTGGCTTATTCTTCTGACAAAAAATAAGATATTACTAGCAATTTTGCCTCTTGAAGAACTGCAGAATCCATAAGTAAAGGACAGCAAGATAGAGATTTGAGATTTGAGTTGCTAAAGTCTAAAGCAAAACAAGCAAAATCCTAACCGCAAAAAACCTACTGCTGATAATGACAGCTAGCAGTTTAACTTTTAGGCTGTATGCAGAATAAATTAAGTGAAGCTGCTCATTGAATCTGAACAAGCAGTCTCATCTTCACAGCGCTGTTCCAAGAAACAGCTGCTTTTAGGACATCATATAAGGTACTAAGCAAAAGCTTGTACTTGTAGCAACTCTGAACATAAGCCATAGAGTAACATGACAACGGCTCAAAGTAGAAAACAACCTTCTATCCTAGCATTGCTGAATATAGCTAAGTGTCACTGTCAAGCCAGGAAACATTTCTTCTATGGAATCCATTGTTGGCTTAAAACATTTCAAAATTCTGTAAAGACAGAGGAATAAAGAAAAAGTTTGATCATCTACTTCCTCAAAAAGATCTTTTTTACAGTCATGCATGAAGCCAAATCAGGGCCTGTTTTTCTCGTAGCAACTCCCACTTAATCCTCCAGTTTGCTGGCAAGGCACAAGATGAACAAGAGACTTGCCCAGGGTCAGCTGCTGCATCACGGGCCCGGATGGTAGGCAATAGGTACACAGAGGCTTGCAGTCTTCTGCTTTAACCATTACACTTCTCAAATTCCTTGTCTCTGAATATTTCTACAGATCATCAGTTCACACAGGGCTACAGTGCAACCACTCCCCATTACTCACATGACTGGCATCCGGCTGTATGAACAGAGATCCATACATACTGGCTCTCACAGTAAGGCACTCCTCTCTGTGATCTGGGATGCTCAAGTCCACAGTGTGTTCAGGGCGCACCGTGATCCATCAAGTGCTCTGACACAGATAACCTATTCGAGTTCTGCCCCCAAATTCAGACCCTGTAACTGGGACTAGCAGTGCTGCAGCTGTCCCAGAAGCACAAAGGCATGGACAGACCAGCAAAGTCGATCTTTGCTCCGCTCAACAGTCAAGACATTCTGCAAGGTGACAGGAGACATTTTTCTCTTTTAGATGGCAAACTTTGCGTCATCATGGGAGGAGCCTAGAAAGCAGTTTGTTCTTTCCAGCAGCTTCACGTGAAGAAGCAAGTAACTTCTAGGAAGGGGTTTCTATGGAGAAGTCAGAACCCCTTTCTGGAAAACAAAACCCTGTGGGTGACCTGCAGTGCCCTCCTAGGAGATGGCCTGGTGCCTGCACTGGACCTTTGCTCCGAAGCTCCAGTGATCTCCACCTTCTTATCCTAATACCAAGTGCAAGCGCACCCTCAGTTATGGTTTGTTCTCCTAGCAAGTAATTTCCACAGTACTAAAGTCCTGCTGGGCAGTGTGGCTTCTAGATAGCCAAGGAGTGGAACTGTTTGACACAGAAAGAAGAGACCTGCTGTGTACCCTTCCAGCTAAGGGGAAACACGGAG
The DNA here is from genome assembly GCF_036370855.1 of Dromaius novaehollandiae. Lineage (NCBI taxonomy): Eukaryota > Metazoa > Chordata > Aves > Casuariiformes > Dromaiidae > Dromaius > Dromaius novaehollandiae. Next base: position 1,813,380 of record NC_088117.1, read on the forward strand.
CTTAGCAAAGAACTTGACTACACAAGATCCAAGAAAACCATTTTTCCATGTTTTATTTTTCCCCTTGTGTTAGGAACAGTGTTTCTGCTAGCTACTAGACAACAAATTCTTCCTTTTCATCACCAGCTTCATTCCTGACTATCTTGAACACACAAGAGGATAATTACTTCAGTGCTGCTGTGTTAGCTTTCTTATGACTCATACACAGCTGTATGAGCAGCATTTCACCTTAATGGCTTCTGAAGGCGTGTTGCAGAAAAAGAGTGCCAATTCATCATTTTAATTCTGTAACTTGGATTAACCTAAACCCATTACATGGATAAAAACACTGAGAAACCTCTACTCAGTTGCTATTTGGCTAAGTAGTCTGTAGCCAGTTGCACACATGACATTGTTTTCCTGGAAAACAGTGAAGAAGTGAAAAGGGTCCATTTGCGAGAAAGATCCTTTAAAAATAAAAAACTATGTCTTTATGGGTGGCTTTGTCATAAAAATTCAGAGATTCTCAGACATTAATTCTCATAGTTACGTGATTCACCTCATATTTTGGATCACAAATCCTACAGAGCAGAGCAGCTCTGTCATTCCACACACTCATCTATAAAGCTTTCAAAGTATTCTGAACAAAAGTATTTGCTGATTTTTACTTCAGACTCCCCTTCTGAGACTGACAGAAGGAGAATAAAATTGATGACTAGCATAATCTAAGAACTGTACATTAGAGTCAGAAATGGTAACTCCTTACCTAGACATAAAGGTCAAAAAAATTCCATAATAAAGACAGTTGGCTCAGAAAAGTAATTTTGTTCATTCTGAGCAGCAAAATATAACTCAAATTCCTTTAGCTTTATTAAATCCTCCAATGTGAAACTTCTGAAGATATGACAAGGGGAAATTTCCAAATCTAAAATGTTAATCTTCTAATGCCAGGCAATATGAGAATTCTAGAACATTTGACAGCAATTTAATTAATATCTGTAAATATTTGCTGCCAACTACCTCATAATGTTTATTCAAGGTAGCTTGAGAGCATGATCACAGGCAAAATAAACTTTCTTTTTCCTCTACAGATTAACTCAGCCAACAGGACAGCAATTAGATCTGACTCAATTTCTGAGTGCCCACATCATCTGTCTTGGATGGAAAGCTTTCACAGCAGGAAACATACCTTACAAAGTTTTTTAAAGGGGGTTATTTTTATAAGCTTTAAGGAGGTCAGCCAGTAATTTCCTGTATTACTGGAAATTATTAGTAAGAAAATAATAGTTTTCTAAAGTGAAAGAAACAGAAGTGAAAGGCACAATTTCATGTAGTCTTCCAAATGCTCCAACTAGTTTGGCAACGCTTTACCTTTGAGAAAAGTCCATCACCATATGTACGTACTGCTGTCAACACTAACCAGCACGCCCTACAAAAATGTATCACGTAAACATTGGAACTCAGCACTAGAAATAACAAACCAACCTGCAATTACTGACTTGCAGCAAAGGCCAGCTTCACATCTAGCTGCTTTCTACCCTGGGATCACGTCCCTGTTGAAAAAGCCAATGCCCACGTCTCAGCTCAGCAAAAGTAAATGCAGTCCCTAAAATATGCAGAAACATGTGAGATGACTAGATCTTTCTACACATGGAACAGACTCTTCCAACACCTTTCTGCATGTAACTGTCCATGTACAAAACAACTAGGTATGAATTAGACTCTTAAAAAAAAAAATCAAACACCAAATTTCAGTGCTGTATTTACAAGCCATGCTTATATTATAGGCACTGATTAGAGAGGAAACTAAACATCTACGCTTTTACCTATGATACTGCAGAAAATCACGATTAACATTCAGAATGCTCTTTACATTTCGATATCTGAGAAAGAAGTATCCCATGCTTTTATCTAAGTCTGTTGAGACTGAAGCATTCGAGATTGCTTTTGGAGATGCTTTCCATAATCCAAGCAACCTTCAAGGTCTACCTTCACACATCAGTAATGGATGTGCTGATATTTCAAGAGAGGAACGAGAGGGTGGGGGAAGGATGCCACAGCTAAAATGCAATATGCCAGACGTGTCGCTGCAGATGGGGAATGCTGCATGAATAATGAAGATCTGTCAATGTCTTGGGCCAGCTGATAGGCGAAACAGCAGGAAGACAGCACTCCAAAATAAAGGTGCTTTATGAAGAAACAGAGAAGTTAATGAGCAGACTTTTGCATCATCGCAATACAGAGAGTCCCTGCCAAAGCATCTGAGCGCCTGTGACACAAGGCTTAGCTCAATGCCAGATCCTGAATCTCTTTTTCTTCCACATCCAAAGTATATCAGAGCTAGCCATTACTATAAACCTTTTCAACATTTATCAAGAAAAAGGTGACTAATGTGGAAGCCTATCTTCAAAAGGCAATGAGACAGTCTCCTGAACTTTGATTACCAGTACCTTGCGAACCTACAATAGCAGTATGTGCTTGCACTCCTTGTGCTGAAGCCTATGAAGCCAACAGATATTACGATATCCCAAGGCGGCCTGCTTGCAGACGCATCCCGCGGCTCCATGATCATTGACATAAGACTTGTGCATTACAGAATCACTTGGCAATACAAATTTGATCACTGAATTAGCCAAAGCACTCAATACAACATGCTTTTATTCCAGTTGAAAGGAGACAGAGGGTACATAATTCAGCATAAAGTCAGAGTGGTGTGGAGAGACAGTATTTGATATGACAAACTTAGACTGCTGTCATTTTTTTTAAGCAAAATCAGACTTACAGAGCAAGTTCATGCTGAATCAGTACTTCATCCCACAAGGCTGTGGCATTTTTCATCAGGAACCTGAAAGCTGGATTTACTGCACTGTTGAACTACTGCCTTATGCAATTTCAATGCCTGCGGAGTCTTCTCCAGGCTAGATTCAGGGCTTTCACAGCCTCTTTAAACTGCCACAGCAGATGGGAAAATCACGTCTCATCTCTCAAAGTGAAACAAGCACTTTAAAAAGCTACTGACAAGATACTTCCGTGCTTCAGTAACTCAACCTAAAGTTATTATTGCTACAACCATTTTTAAAACGTCATTTTTATCATTTACTGGAAGCTTTTTATATTTTGATCAGACAATGAAAGACAAGAGTGCATCATGTTATTCACTTGTACACAACATAATAACGCCAAGCACAGCTAGCCTCAGAAGCAGATCTCCATAATAAACATGTTTCCACATGTCAAGCATATCACAAATATTTCAAATTTTTTGGATGACCTATGAAAAACTTTCCTAGGATTGCAGCTTCCAATGGCATATCCTTTAGTACTTACGATATATAGTTTTTGAGTCAAGTTATTAAAAACACAACTGAGAAACTGCGAATAATAAATTAAAATAACTTGAGTGCTGAGAGCCCCTTTTCTCTCCCAAACAGACACAGAATAAGAAGCAAATGAGGATGCAGTAGAACTTCTACCCCCAGGCACAGATGACTGCTCCACAACTGTCACTCCCTCCACCCCTCTCCTTCCTTACTTTTATAGTTCCAGTGGATGCTGGTGACTTGGATCTCCTGAGTTGGAATATACTCCTCGATAAATTTCTTCCCCTGCAGTCGGTGCCAGAGAGTGGTTTTGCCGGTGTTCCTGTCCCCTCGGATAACAATTTTCACTGAAGAAAAGAGCAAGCAGATAAATAAAGTTGATTAAAACAAACCTAAGAACACTTGGAAAAGCACGTTAAGATTTTGCAAGCGTTATTCAGATGTAATTAATTCTCTCACGTTACACAGGCATGATGGTTTGTTAAAAAACAAGCAGCTCAATTGTTAAAATTACTGTTAATTCAGTTACTCAAACTAGCTCAGCAGAAAGAACCAATGTCAAGACTGAGTCTGCACAGCTTTAGCCAGCTAAGTTTCTGCTCTCATTTCTGCTTACTTTTCATCCTCCTGCCTTCTCTCACCTGTATCTAGCCCTTACTCCAACTTTGTCATAGCCTATCCCTTTGCAAGGCTTCAATACTAGGCTTCTCCTTCAATTATCTCCTCTATCATTTACATTTCTCCTTAAACACTGCTCATTCCTTGAGGAAACAATATTTTCCTTGAGCCTGTTGCACAAAGTCATTAAAAACTCAAGGACCAGTTCTTAGCTGACCTGAATGAGACAGGGTATTCTGTTCACAAGTGCTGCTCCACTTTCATAAGGGTGTGAATTTTAACCAAGGCACTGGTGCAAAAGGTCTGTGAATGTTCTTGGAGAGCTGAGAGGCAGCTTCTGGTGAACATCACTGCAGAGTTAAGCTGTTACCACTCTCAGCTGCCCCCAGCTTTCCTTTGCTGGGACAACACCCTGCTTTGCAGGTGAAGCAGAACAAGACCATGTAGCGCTCTTCAGCTGCTCCAGATCACAGCCCAGATTAGCTCAGACAAGGAGGCAATCCTCAAGGAACATAGTCTCTGTCAAAGGGACAAAGTAGTAACAACCACAGAGGTCTATCTTAAACTGCCACGGATAAATTTGCCAAACTGCCTCTGTTGATGGCCCAGTCCAAATTTAACCAAAATCAGTCTGTCTTCTATCCACTAGAAATAGGCTAAGTTGAACCAGAACAAGCATGCCTTTTCGGAGACACAAGCTGGCTTAAAAAACACTGAAATAAAATGAAGAGAAACTGAATCTCTGTGGATCCTCCATGCCTCAGTTAGAGGGACAGTCTCTGCAGCACGTGCCAGGTCTTACTGTGGTTAAGGTTCGAGCATAGTGGTGGCACTCAGCAGAAGGAGTTCTCAAAAACTGCGGTCTCAGGTAAAGCCAGAAAGGCTCCACTTCCCCTGTCCTGCCTCCAGACCAGCTGCTTGGGCCACTCAGCTGAACTACGGTAATATGCAGAAGCTTGTTCGCGTGTCTATAGCCACAAGAAAAGTGAGTCAATGGAGAAATACATTCAAACTCATCTCAAGGAAAGGAAGTGTCCAGAGTATCTTGTTGAGGAGAAAACAATGAATCCACAAAGTATCACTTGTACTAGGGTCAGGAAGTGCACTAAACCCAACAAAGCAATTTCTGTAGCAATCAGTGCCTTGGACTTTCCAGAGTCTACCTAATATTACCTTGTTCTTTCTCAAAACAGTAAGTATTGTTTCCTAAGTTTTCTGTTATATTACAAATGTGCGTGTATACACCCCCTCCATCTTTTTTTTAAGTAGTAACAACAAGGCTATTGTGCAGCTGAATTGAACAGAGCCAGAAATTTTACGCTTGCATTTGACACATAGGAGCTGTTATCCCCTAGAAAATGGACTGCTCAGACATCTAATAGCAGATTCAAGCCATTAGCACTAGGTAGTGCATCATCACTTGGGCAAAGAAATCTCTCACTCAAGGCTGCCTTTTGTTGGAACTCAGGAGTTATCAGAGGCATCTCCAAAATGAAGCAAGACAAGCAGAACCACCACATCATTTCAGGAGAAGTTTGTTAAGAGCAAGAGTGCCTGATACAACATATAAAAAAGTTATATGGAAGAGTTTTGTCTGGTGCAATTTTGTGTTGCAGTTCTGCTCTGTTTTTGTTGCTGTCCTGCTCTCATCCACTACGATGTATTACTGTTTATTCTTTTTAAAAGTTACTTGTTAAAATAGCAAAAAAATAATCAAGGCAAAAATGAACATAATATTTATATTCTGACTTCATCTACGGATACCTGAGCATCTCTCCAGAGACAACAAAGCACTTCTTGCATTTCCTATTATACTGTGTGGAATTCCAAAGGAGGATTCCTTGGATTTTTCTTAATTAATGCAACAAGTCCATGACATAGCTGGAATAAGGACCTATTTGCACCTCTTAATACCTGAACCTTCTGAAATGCTCTCACTGCTTACCTTAGAAAGATAGTTTAGAATTCACATTCCCTGACAAATTACAGCATTAGCTACTGAAACAGGGAGTTCCAAGAGACAAATGGACTCTTTATCATTTGTGCTGTTTGTTGTTTCTCAAGGTGCAGTTTCAGTGTCACTTCCAGATGACTTATGTGTGAGCTACCTCCAGAAGAGGCAGTCTTACACATCCCATGGCTTTACCTGTGCTAACACTACTACTTGCACAGCTACATGTGGAGTTGGATCAGGGAACTGGACTGGCCAAAAACTAGTCCCCAAATTACTTTTCCACAACACCTGATTTCCCGCTGTAGCTCAAGTGCACGACTGCGTGAGCAGTAACAGCAAGGCATTAGTACAGCATGGCATGCCAGGAGCAGAGAGGTCTCCCACTCCTTTGAGCAGCTCACACTTAGATCAACTTAGTGTGCTGGTGGCACCACATGCTCCGTTTGAACATGTCAAACCGCCCTTTTCACCTTCCATATCTTCCATGTTAGGATCTCTTTCCTTCTACACATTCATTAGTTTTCACTGATTTTTTTTCTGAAGAAAGAAAAAGCCTTTACAAACAAAAGACGAAGAAGACAGGTCATGTAAATCATTTTTAGCAAAATAAAAATATCTGTATTTGGGACTTTGGCTTGGGCAGGTCTACCCAAGGACAGGCATTTGCAAGACATTAACAGCTGAGGGGGCTTCAGAGCACAGCAAGCACCAGGTAAATCACAGGTCTGGGCTGTACCTAAATATGAAAGGAGAACCAGCCATTATTGTTCCTATAGTATGGGTCTCACATTAGTACTGTTACCTACGGGACATATACAATTGCTGCCTTATTTTAAGTTAAATCAGTACTTACTGCAAACAGCCACAGGTTTGTAGCAAAGACAGCAGAATTATCTGTGGGAAGAAGGGTAGGGATGGGGAAATAGATAAAAAAGTGAGGAAAAAGGCTAGACGAATCACTTCTCATTCATACTGTTAAGGTGTCAGGAAAAACAGAGGAATTTTCATTCTGTTGACGGGCAAACGGAAGCAGAGCAGTGAAGACATAGGCCCAGAGAGCAAGTCTCAGATTGAGAACTGGAAATCAGGAATTCCTAACTCTGCCCATATTCCTTCAGGACGCTGCACTGACTAAGGATCTCAGACCCCATAGCAAAGATCCCACAACTTCTACAACCATAACCCCCCTTCTAAAGGTCATAAACCTTATTCTCCTTAAGGTCCTTGGGATCGTGACTATAAGGCTGTAATTCAAACACTAAGCTGACACTGCTGTCAAAAGAAGTAGACCTGCTCTGCAGACAGCCCCAAGCACATTTCTTGAGGGGAACAAGCTACAGCAGTCAAAGCAGGTCTCCAGGTTTGCCACGTGTTGCACAAACACCCATGTCAGAACAAAGGAGAAGACAGGGGGAGATGGAAAGCAGCAGGAAAAAGAAAATTTTTCTTTTGGGAGCAGTGCTGAATGAAAATATTTCTCAAACTACAATCGGAGTCTGGGAACTACTACCCTAAAACAACAGAATGGCAGTAAGGGCTTACAAAATGAATACGGAATATTTGTGAAGTTTTGTCCTTTAAAAACACATTTTAGGCTGAAAAGTAAAAAGAAGGGGAGTAATTTGGGGGATTTCTTTGGGATGCTGAGTTTGGTATTTCAGATATGAAAATATCAGGTATGTCAGATATTTAGGGCAGACTGATGTTCATCACGATGACAGCAGCCTGTGCTCCATGGCAGGTTTTGTTTTGTGATGTGCACTCTGGACACAGTTTTAAGAATACAGCCCAGAAGACAAAGGCATACCATCTTCTGGGGAACAGAACAGCTAGACCCGAACCTCCAGCAGCTCCGTGTCTTTTGTTCCTGTCAGTTATCATCAACGGGTAGCTCTCAGGAGATCCTCTTGCCTATGTAACGCAGTCAGCACTGCTCATTTCATTCTTCTTAGGCAACTGTTCCCTTATATAAACCTTCGTGTTTCAGTAGCCTGCTGCTTCTGTAATTTGCCAAGACACTTTAAAGGAGCATTGCTGCCAAAGGAACAAGATCTACCTCCTCCTCTCTCCGCTCATTCCCACTTGCTCTAGCCTGTGCTACCCCCTCTGGGCTAGCACAGCTATTTGACTAGCACTGTAGCAGACCTAATCCACATTCAGGCTGCCCCAACCAGGAGAAAAGAAGAGAGTTTTAACAGATTCGTTCCCTATACTAGGAACTATGATCTCACATAAACATCTCAGCATTAACAAATGTGACACAGACCACTTTTAATCCCTGTACTTGCTATAGTACTCAGGCAACTACAGTGCTATTTGGGGCATCGTACATAAAACAGAGGAGCAGCATGCAGATGACAGAGAGAGCAAATGAGGAGTGTGTGTGTTGGGAATGCAGTATAAAAATGCTTTTGTTTTAAAATATGATGTCTCATGCTAAGGGAGTGATTGCTGCCAAGGGCTATTACTGGCCTTTGCTCTCATCAGAAGTCTAAATCTATTCACCCTGCAAAAGTTTTCCTTTTGAAAACTTGACTGTGTGGAAGGGGGGGCCATCAACATAAATCATTTCAGCTCAACTTACTTAGAGGAGCAAGCTAGCTACCACTTATAATCCTTACTGCCATTAAAGCACCATATGGTCTTCATTATCACCTCAAATAGGGGTTTGCTTCCTTACGAAATATACTTGACAGTCATGAAACTCCAAAGCGAGCCAGCATCAAGAGCCGGGCAGTAAGGCCCACGTCCTGTCCATTAGCTGCCCACTTTATCAGCAAGCAACTCAAGGCAATCTCAGCATATTACAAATATTTCTGGTAAGGAAACACGCTTCAATTCAGGACCAGTAAAGGAAACAGATCTATGCAACTGCAGGGAAAAGAAAGAGTTTTAAAGATCTGGTGTATTAAAGATGACTATAAAAAGCATTTTGCACTCCCCTGTTGAATTTCATGTACTTGCTAAAAAAGGTGCATTGACAGTAGCACAGGATTTGCAGCTCTGCCCTTCCCTTAGGGATGGCACTTGTATATGACATTTCTTCATAGCCTGCATTCAACTGAGACTATAACCTCAAAATGCTGGAACCCATCCTATTTATCAACTGCCACGGCTGTGTAGGGTACTTCAAAACCCTTCATGAGCCTGCCTGTATCTCCTATAAATATTATATAATAGTGACACTGGGAAGAGTTACTATGGAGATTGGAAAGCTTCCCTTAAGGCAGTGACAGAAAGCTGCAGTTTTATTGTAGATATAAAAGCAGTAATTAGAACACAAATCCTGTCAAGACAGGGCACAAAACAGAAAGATTTCCAGAGGCTTTTGGTAATGAGACAGAAAGCAACCAAGCTACTGTTTGTAGCTTAGCTGTTTGCATTTTTGGTCCTGCTGTATTAATAATAAGGTGGTATACATACACGCAGGTCAGTCATCCATGCAGGTAGTCAACACACAACCAAGATTTATCCCCTTCTACTTTTGTGCCAGCAAGATGCAGTTGATCTTTATTGTTCACAGCACAAACATTCACTACCACAAAAATCAACTTTCAAATTATATAAGAAAAAGGAGTTGACATTAGCTACCTGATCTTAAACATTTAACAGCGAAGCACGTGAATGTGTTCTGGTCTGTAGCCTCCACAAAGCCTCCGCAGAGATCAATAGTCTTTAACTAGCGGATTTCCAGGTATATGGTTGACAATGCAGTGCTATATGCCAAGGTATAATAGTTTCATTCTCACCTCTAATCTTTCATTGGGAACCAAGTCCCTTAACAGTAACATTGTGCTTCTGTTCATATTCGTGACTGCTTGCTAAGATGCTACTTTCTAAATTAAGCACTATTCTTAGCATATTTAACAGATGTGATCTGGATAAATGCACCAAATGTTCTCCCTACTAGAGCACAGAGCTGCAAAAACACATCAATTCAAAAGCAATCCATCACGATAACACCAAAAAACCTTCTCCAAACTCTGAAGTGCTAAATTCTCCTTTCCTGTACGGTTTCAGATTACGATATAGCATAATCTATTTCCCAACATGTGTGCCTTTAGAGAAAAACTATTCGGTAGCATGTTTATAAATCAGGCTTATTCCAAAGTGCTGATCTCTCAGTCTCCTGCAATCCGACTTCCCTGCCTGCACAGACCCATACAGACAAGCTAATACTCACAGTGCTCTGTGTTAGCATGTCTATTTTCAGAAAGAATGACATAAGTACCATCCTCTGTATCACAATTGTTACTTTGGGATGTATTTCACATACTTGCAGCGCCTTCCTGAAACATTATATTAGAAATAACCTTTACTGAACTTCAAGTGAAAAATGCAACCCCGAGCCTCAATACTGAAAGGAAAACAATTCTGAAAGAGTTCTATGAAAAAAGAACAAATGTATCAGTTGCAGAAACAGATAATCATAATGAAATTACGTACCAAGGTAGTTAAAGGGCATACATCACTCACCTTTTATTAAAGCCTGGCAGAGCAGAGTTTTTCAAAAGTCCCTTATCATATAACCATTAGCGCTTAACTGTAAATACCATTATCCAGGGCTGTAGAGAAGGTCACCCACACACTCAGGGCAATTACGTCCCTGATGCTTTAACTGGCTAAAATTGATTTACAAGAAATTCTCTCTCGTGCCACAGCCAGCGGAAGGCATGCAGGCATTTAGGACGTCTCCTGCTGACTGGGGACACTGCCGCACCGCAGGTTCTTAAGTCTGGCACAGAAACATAAAGTTTGCCATCCCTCACTCTACCCACATTCCTGCATGCTCTGACATTTAATTGCATACTTGGCTCCGGATGACCACTGGCAAAAGCACCACCATAAGCACGAACAACATATGCATTTCGCAGTTCCACAGGAAGCAGGGCCCACCCGGGCACCGCCTGGGACCCACTGCGGAGGTTCGCTTCCCGCCCGGGCCTTGCTCTGTCCCCCCAGGGACTCCCCAGAAGCCGGCCTCCAACTCACTGTTATACTGGACTCCCTTGGCAAACCTCCTCTGCAGAGCCTGGTTCATGGACTGCAGCCCTGCAGGGATATTCTTGTCTCTGACCGGAGTCTGGTCCGAGCCCACCAGCTTCTTCAGGGCTGAGAACATCTTCCTGGTCCCCCTCCGTCGCCACCGCCGGCGCTTCAGACACCTCCGGGGAACGGGCCGCGGCTCCGGGGCTCAGGGGCAAGACGGCGCCGGGGGGGGGGGCATAGGGGAAGGGCACGGCTTAGCGGGGGCACGGGCAGGTCAGGGCTGGCGGGGCCATGAGGGGCGTCCGGGACTCGGCAGGGCGGAGGTCTGCGGGCTCGACCCGCCGGCGGGGCGACGCGGCGGGCAGGGGGGCTCAGCCGGGGCCCCGCCGCGTGCCTGGCGGAGGGGGCGCTAGCCGGGCATGGCCCGGGGCCGCGGCGGCGCAGGGAGGCGGCGGGCAGAGGCTCCTGCGAGCGGCGGGGCGGCCGGTGCGGCGGCTCAGCCCTCTCCCGGGGCCCGGCGCCGGGAGAGCAGGCGGCGCGGGGCTCCCGCCGCCGCCGCCATCTTGCCTCTTCCGCTTCGCCGCGGAGGGGCCGGGAGGCGGTGGCGTCGGCTACGGAGGCCCGCGCGGGCCAGCAGAGCGGCGGCGGAGCGCGCCACGGCCGAGGGCGCTGCCCGCCGGGGCGGCCGCTGGGCCCGGGCCGCCCGTCGGGGCCCCGGGGCCCGCCGCCGCCGCCGCCGCCGCAGCCCCGGGCCCTGCGGGCCAAGCCGCATGTCGGCTGTGGGGCTCCCCCGAGGGCCCCCGCGCCGATCCCCCAGGGCCCCTGCGACCCCCCGGATCCCCGTGATCCCCCAGCGGCCTCCAGTGACCCCCCTGGAGCCCCCAGTGACCCCCGAGGATCTCCCTGTGGCTCCCCATAACCACTATAAGCGCTCCTGTGACCCCGTCACCCCCTCCTGTGACCCCTCATAACCCCCATTTCCCCTCCTGGGACCCCCTCAGGGCCCCCCGTGACTCCCCATAACTCCCCGTAACTCTCTCCTATGACCCCCTCCAGGCCTCCCCCATGAAACCCCCATAGCTGCCATAACCCCCTGGGACCCCCTGCAGCCCCCCATAGTGCCCTGCAGTGGCCCCCCAGAACTGTCCTGTGACCCCCCCCATAATCCCCTCCCGTGACCCACCATGACCCCGCTGTGGGCCCCGGCATCTCCCCGCGATCCCGTGCTGTCACCCCCCAACCCCCCACCATGCTCCCCATCTCCAATCTCCTGCAGGGCCCAGGACGGAGCGGGGGGGACGCTCTGCCGTGGCCCGGGGGGTGCTGAGGGGACCGTGCTGTGGGGCACATGGCAGCGTCGGAGGGTACACGGGCACAGCAGCCCCCGCTGGGGCCGTGGGTGCACCTGGGGCCCAGGGCTGTCCTCCATGTGTGCCCCGGGTCCTTGGGTGCCCTGGCAGCCTGAGTCGGGGGGAGCTGGGCTTGGGGGTACAGCCCCCAGGAAGGACCCTGGGCGCTGGGAGCAGGGCAGAGAGCGGTCCCAGTGCCTGTGCACCCCCCCGACGCCGTGGCTTGGGGACTTCGCCCCATGCTGATCTGGGACTGAACACTAAAATCAGCCAGCGCCCTGAGTGAGGAGGCTGGCAGCGGCTTGCAAGGATGCCCTGGGCAAAGGGGCACCTTGGGTGCTGCCTGCAGTTCCCATGAGGTCCTAACCCACCCAGAACCTGGGGCAGAGGGAGCAAGGTGCCCTGGGCAGGAGCAGGACAGCCCGGCCCCCACTTGTTCCCTCGCTGTGCTCCTGGCTGGCAGCACGATCCCCGCATCCCCCAGGATGCTCGCGGTGTGCTGCGGGCGGGAGTGGGGCCGAGGGAGCAGCAGTGCCGGCTGCGGGGCACTCACTGTCCCACTGGGCCCTTCCCGCTGCTGCTGTGCTGCCGTATGAATTATTTGCTGCTAAGGCGGTGCCTGCTGCCCCCTTCCCGGCTGCCTGTGATCAGCCCCTGGGAGACGGGGGGCTGCAGCCCATCCAGCGGGATGCCCTGAGCCCCTCGATGCCCGTGTTGGCCACCCCAGCAGCAGGAAAGGGGCAGGAGGCAGAGGCTCATGGGGGTCACCCAGCAGCCCTGATGGGGTGGGGGCACCCAGTAGGGGAAGTCATTGAGGACTCAACAGCATCACCTAGACCCTCCTGGAAGTCCCCCTCTCCGCCCCCCCCTGCACCTCTGAGGGCTCCAGATGGACACGCTGGGCTCTTTAGTCACGTTAGAGACATTTACTGCGTGGCCACGGCCGTGGCTGTGCAGGCGACGCGCCGGGGCTGCTCCCAGCGCCTTCCTGTGCGGTCCGGGCTGCCGTGCTCGGTGCAGGCAGCTCGTCCTCCGCCCCGCATCAGTTTGACAAATTCAGAAACTCCTCGTCCTCTGCAAGAAGAGAAGTGCACGGTGTGACAGCCAGACCTGCAGACCCCATGGCGTGCTGCTTGCTTTGTCCCTGCCATCGGGGATGGGTGGGAAGTAGTCAGGACCCTCCAGGCACCCCTTTGCTCCCATGGGTGGTGGGCTCCCGGCCCCCATCGCTGCTCACACAGCCTCTGCAGTGGGGCGCAGAGGCCCCAGGGCAGTGCCTGACAGTGGGGAGCAGCCCTGCATGGGAGCTCAGGTCAGGCATGCCGCAGCCTTTTCAGCCCCAGGACTGGGGGCAGGTTCAACTGGAGCTGGCCATGATTGAACATCCCTGAGCTCATCCCTCTCTGCACTCAGATTTCCATTGCTGTGCTCAGGAAAACGTAACTACTCAGCCTCACTACTGTGTCTCCCCAGGTGGACACAGGTGGATGGGTTCAAGGTGTGGAAGGGGCCATGTGTGCTGACACTGGGGCAGGGCAGCCACTGGGTGCATGGGCTGGACTGGGCTTGGGGGGCCAAGGGGACACATTAACATCCTGACAGATCCCCATTTGGAGAAATCCCCCAGTGATGGAGACTCCACATCTGCCCTGGCCATGCTTCCCAGCGCTTCGCTCTATCACCCCTCTAAAGGCTCCGACATAGAAGTCCCTGTGCTGACTAGAGCAGAAGGGTCCAGCAGGCATCGCATGGAGAGTACATCCCAAACTGGGACCCCAGTTCAGTGCTCATTTGTTGTGAGGGTCCCTCCATCCTCGCCAAATCTTTCAACTGCTCTTCCCCCCCTGTGCTGTGCTGGGCATCCCCTGCCCAGGGGCTGTCACTTCACTGCTCCCCACCACGCTGAAGCCTGCTCAGAGCCCTTTCATCAAGATACATTGAAGTCCAATCCTGGTCTCAGCAAGTCTGCAGCCTCTATAGTCCCCCCACTTGATACTGTCTGCAGAAAAATGATTGTGCTCCTCAGTCCCTCAGATTCCCAGACTCAGGATGGACTCATTCCTGATCCAGCACAAACCCATCCCAGACCCATTCCGGACTGAGGATAGACCCATCCTAGACCCAGGACAGACCTGTCCCAGATCCATCCCAGACTTGGGACAAACCCATCCTGTACCCAGTAGAGATCCCTCCCACATGCATCTCACTCAGACCCAGGGCAGACCCATTCCGGACCCAGGACCCATCCCAGACCCAGAATAGACCCATCCTAGACCCTGGACCGACCTGTCCCATGGCCAGGCAGACCCAACACACCCATGCCCAGCACAGAGCATGATGCGAGGTGCTGCAAGCAGCTCCCCCCACCTGCTGCCCTGATTTCCTGCAAGCCCGGCAGCGATGGGGTGGAGGAGAGAGATGGTGCCGTGTGGGCAGGATGGCCCATACCTCCCAGCGGGGGAGCCCCGCAGTACTCCTTGCACTCCTTCTCCGAGTAGAACTGGTTCCCGTTGCCCTTGCAGCCTCCGTAGTTAAAAGTGATGCACTTGCCCTGGGCTGCATCGAAGGCCCAGCGTATCACCGGCTTCTGGCAGGGACCCTGGACAACGGGCAGCCTGCAGGCAGCTGCAGAGACACAGGGCAGCTCTGAGGGCGGGCCAGGTCTCCAGGGCTCGAGACCAGGGTGCTGTGCCCACCCCCAGGTGCACACCAGCACCTCCCACACAGACGGTGGACAAGATCACTTGCAGATCCCCCCCAATTCCTTCTGCTGCCTCTGCAAAGGCACTTCCTGCACCTTCTCTCCACGATGCCCTCAGCCCACCAGGATGTCCTCCACGCTCTTTCTCCATCCTCCCTGCAGGCTGGCTCTGTTCCCCTGAGCCCCAAGCCCTTGTGGCCGGCCAGGGGCCGGGGAGCGTGCCACCGGGCTACCCCACTCACCCTCCGTCCTGCAGGCCTGCAGGCACTCCTTCTCCGAGTAGAAGTTGTTGCCGTTGCCCAGGCAGCCGCCGTAGAGGAAGGTTTCACAGGCCATGGAGGAGGAGTTGTAGAAGAAGCGGGTGAGCATCCCGCTGCAAGGACCAGGGTCTCTGTTCAGCCTGCAGGAATCTGTGGATGAGCAGGACATGGGCTGTTGCAGGGAAATGATGCAGCTCCTGAGCGATGGCACGGGGCAGGGACATGCCCTGCTGTCAAGGGCCAATGCAGCCCTCCTTCCCCCAGGACATACCTTCCTTATTGCCGACGTAAAGGGGCAAGGAGCCTGCAGCTGAGCCCTCCTCGGGGGGCAGGACTGCTCTCCGCACCCTCTGCACAGGGAAGGAAGTGCAGGTCAGTGGGTTCCCTCCATACCTAGCAGTCCTGTGCTCATCCAAGATGGGGGCCAGATCCATGCATTCCAGATAAACACACCTGCAATGCCATAGTCGTGCCCTGAGCTGGCCTGGGAACATGCCTCTGCAGCTGGCTCTCACTGATGCAGGATGATTTATCCTCCAGAATATTTTTATTTGCTCTCAAGCCAAGCGGGCTGTTTTTCTCCTATCCCCTCTTCAAAATCCTTCTAAACTCAACCCTGCGAGATCGTCATGTGTCGGATGAGTGTAGCCAAGGGATCAGTGGGGGGTGCTGAAGTGTGAAAAGCCTGTCATGGGGCAGGTCACAGGATGTGGACTTCCATCCTCCTCATCTCCTAGAGCAATACCCAGCTGGAGGTTATGTCGGAGCCCAGGGTATGCTCTTTGCTGGCTCCCCGAGTGCCAGCCTCTCACTAACAGGCCAGCTGGCCCTCAGGGGCTCTCTGTTGGCCAGATCCTAGCCAGCATGAGGCTGATGTGGGCTAGGCACTCAGCTGCTTTCCCCACCCTGGAGGTGGTCTCCACACCCTGTCTGTGGTGCTCAAAGATGGGCAAGTACTAAGGAGATACCAGGCTCCAGATGGAGTAACTTTTTCCCGTGAAACACTAGACAAAGATTAGAGTAAGAAAAGGATGTTGTTTTTCATCTGGAAATTAATGCTTCTGTCCACCTGACTGCCCCGGGACCCTCATCACTTCAGCCTGCTCCTTCCTGTCCCCTCGTCCTTGCAGACAAAAGCCCACCAGCAGAAGTGAAAGAGGACCTCCCATGGTGCTCTGTGGAGATGCTGCCTGAAGAGTGTGCCTGGTACATAGAGCCTGGTCCCAGGATGAGTCTGCAGTGGGTTTGGCCTGGAGGGAATGTCCCCAGCTTTCATCCTTCTCAGGAGATCCCAGCTGGACCACTCACCTCGGGTGCAGTTGCGGTCTCCTGGGGGATGCATTCACCTAGGCCAGATGATGGGAAATAAAATCAGCAGCTTGAAAAGGGTAGTTTCTCAACAAAGTCATCTCACCATGGCCTGGTACCATGCAAACACAAGTGCCCTGGAAAGAGACACTCTCTCAGCTTGCCCCAGCACTCTTCCCCGTTTGCTGCTTTCCAGCTCCTTGGGGTACTCCATCTTCTTCCCGCTCCCAGGAGCCTCACCCTAAAATCCCCACACCCACCTGCATCATGCTACCACTTTCTGGGCCTCTGGGCTAAGCAAGCAGCTCTTCAGGTCCTGGAAGTGCCCAGACAAGGGCAGCAGTTGCAAGTGTCCCAGTAGGTCAGCTCTGGCATCCTGCAGCCTTGTCCCATCACAGCCGTTGTGGGAGGATTGACCCTATGGCCCAGCAATGACCCCACCAACTGCCCTGGGGACAGTAGAAAACTGGACGCTGGGAGAAGCCTGACTGATCTGTGATCTTGTGTCCTCCTCCCCATCCCTTCAAAGTCCTTCTCTCTCCTTCCTCCATCCTGAATGTCACCCGTGTCCCCCAGCACTGTGCACTGCAATTGGCACGCCGTAAACAGCAGCCACACCAAGACGAAATGCCGGGGGAGAGGCAATGGGAGAGGGAGCCCCGGCAGAAGGGAGCAGTGGCTTACCTTTGTTAGCCAGGATGAAGATGGAGTCCTCGGGGATGCCCATCTCCAGAGCCAGCTGCTGGAAAGCTTCAATTAGGTCGTCCCTCAGCTCTGGGCTCCTCCCTGGGAAAGGGAAGGGGAACAGACTGTCAGCAGGCAGTTGGTGGCTGGCGTGTGAGTGGGTTGGTGTGGAGCCCCCCAACCACCCACCAACCCACAGAGCTCAAGCAGCTGCAGGCAGACATGGTATAAGCCTCACAGTCCTGTCCAAACTCTCCCATGTTATTCTCCCGTCAGCCTTGGTTAAGGACTTTGATAAACTGGTTTTAATGTCTCTCAGTCATAGACAGCATCTCCTGCCACTTCTAGATCTGGGTTTCTTCCAAGCAGGTTTTGCCACATTCATCCCAAATGACAACTTGGTTTGGACATTCATAGTGTGACGTGGCTCTCAGCTGAGCCATAAAACATCCACTTCAGTGCCAAAGATGAGCTGGAGCCAATGCACTGCTTTCAAAGCTGTGGTCAGGTTCCTCAAGGCCAAGCGAAGGGCAATATTACTGAGCTGTTTTGGCCCACCCAAGAGTCTGTTTGCCCAGAAAGTGTCATAGCCAGACATACCATACAGCTTCAGCGTAGTGGTTGGACCAAAGCTACTTTTCTTCTTCATCAGAATGACAGCGTATTCTTCGTAGTTGGTGCGAAGCACGTAGGACTTGATAGACACATCCCATTCTGAGTGAGACAGAGATGCACAGGACGTCATTCCTGCCCTGTTAGCGTGTGATGGTGGAACGTGGAGGTGGAAGGGGCCCAGCTGAGAGACAGTGACACCAGGCTGGGGATTGTGCCAGCCACACAGCCCATGTCACCCACAGGGCCTGTTACAGAGCATCTCAAATGAGGGGAGAAAAAAGGGAAGGTAAGACAGCCCAGAGTTGGGGGCTGAAATCGGGCACCTAATTCAAGAAATGATCTGATTGTTGGGAAACAGCTACTGACCCCTATGCAACCTTGACTCCCTTTGGGCCCACTGAGGTCTTGTTTTTCAAAGGGATTCAAAAACAAAGGTTTTCAGACAACTGAAACACTATCCACACTCCTGAAACACAGCTAGTGGGAGCCTGCCCAGCTTGGGACCTTGGAGATGGAAGGGATCTGCACAAGTATTCCATAGTCCTGTGCCCACACAGGGGCAGCTCTGAAACAGCCCCCAAGACCTTGCTCCCTGCTTTGCCCAGAAACAACCCAAACCATGGCGTGGTCCCTTCCTTGGGAGCCCTGCTCCCATCAGACCCTTCCTCAACCACCAGCTGTGTGCTTTGAGTCTCAGCACTGGTTCTCATGGCCTGACTGTGCAGCAGCTTTCAGGCCAAGCAGATCAGCAGTCAGTCCAACTTACTGGGGTTATAGTAGGTGTATCTGCCAGGAGTGCTGGTTTTCTGGTATTCTCCTGAAACATGGGTGCAGTCATCTTGCCTAGAGAGAGGGAGAAAGCAACCAGCTGCTTGGAGTGATCTCTTCCTATTTATGGTATGAAAATCCTGCCTGAGGCACCAAGGCTGGCCATGGCACAGGAGCCCTGAAATCCCTGCTGCCCACACAGGCATTGCTGCCTCCTGCTTCCAGACTGGAGTCCTGGGCAGCTGTGAAAGATGGAGGGAAATGGCCTAGTGGGACAGGGGGACAGGAAATGCCTCCTTCAGACTGGGCACTGATGGGAACAAAAAACAAAGGATGGAGGGGAGTCTCTGAACTTTGCTGACCACCAGGAGCAGAGCTGATGGCATTTTGTAGTAACCCTCTTGGGCTGGGATTGACTTTGGTATTTTGAGCTCAATCCAGGCCCACCTCAGTGCCCAGACTCCAGCCAGAGCAAGTAATTCTCCATGCCTGGTCCCAGGCCCTGGGGGACCCAGCACCCCTGGATGGGAAAGCTTTGGGGGTGACGAGCACCCACAGCAACAGCCCACACGCACAACACTGCATACCGGAGCCTGGTGCTGATGGTACTGATCTGATCGTCACTCAGACCAGGGCCCAGCACCAGTGTGCCCATATTGAATTTTTCCTTATAGTTCTTCATCCATTTGCAGGTCGTAGCGATAGCAATGTCATACCACTTCCCATACATCTGCAGGGAAAAGAAAGGGACATCTCTGCTGTGACCACTCTCCACCAAGGCTGGGGCATCTCTTGGTTTTCTGGAGAACCAAAACATTTGTGGCAAAGAAATCAGTCAATGGGGTGATGGAGCAGGGTGCTGGGGGGCAAAGCTGCTGCACGATTTAGGAAGCTGCTGGGCACCAAGCAGGATTTTCCAAACCCTTGGTCTCTAACTTCCCACCAGGCTCTCAGGCTTGGATCGCTGGCAGGACTCGAGAGCTGCTGGCATGCTGCCTTTCAGGAGAAATGGTGGGCCAGGCTTACCAGGGCACTGGCTTTACAACAAAACTGTGCTTCCTGAGGACGAAACTCAGGGCAGAGTGTGGGTACCTGGCCCTGGAGCAGTACTGAGGGCTGGAGCAAGGTGCTGATCTCTTTCCTTCACGCAGGGGAAAGGAGACAGGTGATCCACAGAGTCAACATGTGAAGTGGAAAGTGTGCGGAGATTGAGGGAGTTGATCCAAAATGCAGAGCTGGATGCCCATGTGTTTCACAGCAAGCAGCCAGGGAAGCAAAGGCCAGAACTGGAGCCCCGTCTGTGGTGGGTGCTCACTGCTGGGCGAGATGTCAGCCACCTCTCACCTGCTCCCGCCGGGGCCCATCCCCGCACCCAGGCTGGCATCACAGCCTCTGGCATGGGGGTTCAGGCAGTCTTAGGCAGCAGGGGAGGGAGCTGAGTGGGGGCTCCCAAGTCCCAGGGGAGTGCTCTAACCACTAGGCAGGGTTTGAACCATTAGGTAGCATCTGGCAGGCATCCCAGGTACCCCTGATGGAGAGCCCAGATCCACGTGCGTGTGTGGGGATGTGTGGAGCTTCAAGGCAGGGGATGGAGGTGCCTGTGGGCAATCTCCCAGGTCCCATCCCAGCCGGTCTGCATCCCCCATGAATCCTGCATACTAGGGCTATCAGCAGGCCCTACGCATATGTCTTAGGCTGGGCAGATCATCAAGCATCTCATGGCATTCATCTGCCTCAGCCACTTGGGCTCCAGCTGCCCTGCTGGGGTACTTGCCGGGGGCGAGCCACAGTGCAATGACAGGAGGGCCCCATGCTGACAAGCTGTCTCTTCCTCCCGCTTGGCACCCCAGGGAGGTCCTCACTGCCAAGACCCATCCCACAGAGCCTGAAATAGGCATGGGAAATATTTTCCTCCTACTTGGAGGAAAACAAAATAAAGCCTTCCCCCATTCCCTCTGCCCCCAGGCTACAGGAACCGCAGGCCGCTGTTACCCGCTCAGCATCAAAGTTCTCCTGCACTTGGATATCCTCCTCCTGGTCCCCAATAGGGGTCCCGCCGGCCGCGGCAAAGAGAAGGAGGGAAAGGAGACTCCAAAACATCATGTCTGGCAGCTTCAGAGTGCCCCTCGGCCCCCAAGTGCCGGCCAGGATCCCGGACTCTGCGCTGTCCCCACTGCGCAGGAGCGTGACCTTCAGACCGGCAGCCAGCAGGGAGGGGAGTGCTGGGGCCTATCAGGGAGGTGTGGGGGCAGCTCGTGGCCCCGCACAGCCTGGCCACACAGGCCCCGGGGCACACCACAGCCCGGCCCTCAGTGGTGGCCGGGATCTGCAAGGCACAGCTGTGCTGAGCCTTCCCGAGAGCTGGCAAAGGAGGGGAGGCAAGCATCCTCCTCGTGCATTGCCCTGAGTCCCCCGGGAGTTTCCGCACACCTCGCTCTTCCGTGGCCTGGCTGAGATCCTCACCCTCATCTATTCCTTTAGCTCCTCTTGTCCCAGGCATGGGGACAAGGACCTGCTGGTCTCCTTTACTCTAGCTTGGGATTTATACTCCTGCCCTAGGCTCCTATAAACAGTCCTGCTGATGCCCCCAGCCCCTGTCCACTGCCTCAGGCCTTGGTCCTTCCCAGGGCAGTGAGCTCTCTGTCTTGCATTTGTGATCCGAGTTACTCCCTGCAAGGATCTAGCAGCAAAACCTTGGTGTATTTTTCTCTTGTTGCCTGAGATAGGAGGTGAACTTGCATGCAAGCCTTGGGCGAGATGCTGAGTGCTTGCTTGGGGCACCTTCCCTGCCACCAGGCAATGCTCAGAGTCTGGCAGGATCTGCCCTCTGCACACTGTATCTGAACTCTTCCTCCTGGACAGACTCGGCAGGCCTGCTCACGGCTGCCAGGAGCAGGCCAAATGGACAGGCGTGACAGCTGTGCAGGTTGCCTATTTCGCTCCTAGGAGAGGAGATGACCTCCTTGAAATCCTTCATTTGGGGTTCCAAGCCTCCTCCTGCCGGCAGTCAATGCCGAGGAGTAGGCTGAGTGCTACCCACCCTACTGCTAAGTGTCCCCAGGGCCTGGCAGACACTGGAAGAGCCACAGAGGGGCAGGCCATCCCTCCCCACCAGTGTTTGCCTTCTCAGGATGATTAACTGAAACCAAACAGCCTGAGGGAAATGGCAAACAGAGCAAAGGGCAAAAGCCCTTCTTCAAGTCAGCCCATAACTCAATATTTACAGAGAAAGGCCAGAACCAGAGGCACGCTTGCAGGAGCCTGCTGGACTTTCACCCCTCATCCCTGCTGCTGTCTCCATCAGGAGCCACCCATGGGCACTTTGCCTAGGTACCTGGGTGCTGCATGGCCTCTGTGGCCTGCCCCGGCAGGCAGTGGTCCTGGCAGGGGGCACAGCCCCAGCCCCTGTTGTCATCCCCAGGCAGCACTGTGGCACATCTGGGGTGACCTCCAGGAGCAGGGGGGCCTTTGAGCATGGGGACAGGGCAGAGAGCAAGGGCATAAGCTGGCTTTAATGAAGCCCGCTTCACTAAACCGCCCTGTGCTTCACCCTGCCTCAGGGAGCCCATCTAAGTCTAGAAGCAGCCCTGGGTCTGTCGGGGTGCTCCCCTGGGCGCTGGGCAGACCCAGCAGTCCCTGTGTGCCCCTTTGACGCTGTCGTCCATGGCCTGGCTGGTAGTCCCTGCCAGCCACCCCCACAAGCACGTAGCTGCTGGGTTGAGGGTGACAGTGTTGGGTTATTTCCCCAGAAGTCAGCCGCTACCCCAGGAGCTGGGAGCTATGGGAAACCTGGGGCAGGCCTGATGAGCTGGCAGATGGGCGTTGTTGTTAACAGGATGCAGGGGGTTAATCTGAGCAGCTACCCTCAGTAAGAGCCTTAGCACTGTCCCCGGTGGTGCTGGTAGCTGACCATACAGCTCATCAGCTTGTCTCCTGTTCTCAAGGAAAAGGTCTGATGGCTGGTTTTTGGGACTCTGCTTTTTGGAGGCAGGCACCATCACCAGGTCAGTCCCTGCTCACAAACCATCTTGACCAAGCTCCAGCTGAGATGGCAGCAAAGAGATTTTGAAGAGGCCTGGACAAGCTGGGTGATGGCTTTGTTTACATCTGGGATCCTGCCTGAGCATCAGATAGTAAGGTTGAGCAAGTGCTATCCCAGTCCCACACAGTCCCTGGGCTGGCCAGGGTGCCAGGCAGACCTTCCTGTCCCTGTTCCTTTCCCACTGACGCTAGATGGCAGCTCGAGGTAAGGAATGACTCTGCTGGCTCTTTCTGCTCCTAACGCAGGTCCTCACCATTGGTCCTGCCGGTCAAGCTGCAAACTCCACTGGTGCAGGCAGATGGGCAAGGGGGTAAGATCAGGAGGGTGGATGAGAATAACCTCCCCACTTTGACCACCTCTTGTGCCTGTTCCAGGATATTTGTTCATCCATCAGCATGGCCAGGGCACTGCCCGTAGTGGCAAGGGTTTGGTATGCTCATGGGTGCTAGGGAGAGGAGAAACAGCCAGCACACTGTAGCCACAGGAGCTTTGCAAAGCGCTCACTTGCAGGTATCACTATTCACTACTCACAGGGGGAATGGAGCCCTGTGCTGTTCTCAGGCCTTACATTAACACTGGGTCTAGTGAGAGGCAGCTAGTGGGTAACGGTCCATGAACCAGGACTGCTTGGTCCACTTCTGTGCAGCCCTTGCAGCGAACAAGTCTTTCCACGGCACCCATGCACAGAAACACCCCATGGAGCAAATGAGCATGAACAGCCACAGACACAGGGTACGAGCATGTAATACAAGACAGGGAGCTCACTGCTAAACAACATCTTTGGAGAGCAGTCTGCTTTTCCAAGAGCCTAGCTCCCCCCTTGCTAGGCACCGAGTGCCCTGGCACTCAGGCATCCTTCCGTGGCTGCTCTTTGGCTCCTCTTCTCCCACTGGCACTAAGGAGAAATGAAGAGCGTTGTTCCTTTTCAGAGGACAATTTAGGAAGCTGCAGGCCTGGGACACATCCAACCTATTCCTGTCCTCTTTTGTACATGTGAATGTACTGTCTTGCCTGTGACCATGGTCCCGTGGGCTCAATCCTAGTGCTGGGAAAGCTGGGGAGCAGCTGTACTGGCTGCAAAACTGAGTTTGCACATGCTGCCAGGCACTTTACCGAGAAAGGGGCCAAGGAAGCGATCCAGCCTCCCTCCCCCGGCTCGAGCGCTGTTGTTCACTTCTAAGAATATGTACGCTGTCCCCTTCCCTGAGGCTGCGGCTTCGCTTGTGCCAGGATCATTTAGTGGCTGCCGTCCCAGGGATGGGGCCTGAGAAAGACCATGCATCGCTGGAGCACAGGGCTGCAGTGATGGACTCTGCATGGCATGGCCTCCAGGGATGGCAGCTGTTGGGACCCAGGTGTGTGCAGGGTCTCTTGGCTCATGCTATCCACTGCAGCTGCGTCCCGCGTGGCCTCCTGGGGAAGCATCAGGCCGGGGAATGGCAGGCTGGGGGAGCTGGGGGAGCTCAGGGAACTATGTCCCTGCTGATTTCACAGCCTGACTGGCAAGAAAATAGAGGCAGCAGTGATCCTGGAGGAGCTGTGGCATGCAAAGGACCTTCTGGTTTGCAGGAAGTTTAGAAAACACTTTGGTTTCAGATCTGTTTGGACAGAAACCAAATGTAAGGAGAAATCTCCATGAAGCTCCCACAGACAAATCCCCCACCTCCCCACCAGCTCTGAGACAAACCTGACAAACCCAGCCTCTCTTTTATACCACAGTCAGCACCAGAACCTGCACCAGAATCAGGGGAACTGCAAACCTGAGGTGACCCAGCTGTGGGCATGTAGTTATGTCTAGGCACCTCTATCCCACAGGCCAGACAGCCCATCCTCTGGAAATACTCTTCTCCCTACTGCTCCATTGCTGTTTTAACTTGGAAAATGCCACTTGGGTCATGACCATACCCTTCACCCTTCACCATGTGTTAGGTGCCCACTTGGTCCTGCATGGCAAATCCTAGGATGTCCTGGAGCCGTTGCCAGGAGCAGGCACCTGCCTGGAGAGTAAGCCCGCATGGGCATCCCTCTTTGGCTGCAATGGTTTATGTGCTGTTTTCTGAGAGTTTTGGCACAGAGGGTTTCCCAGTCTGTAACTGTGAGCAATGGACAAGGATCTGAGGGCTGAGCACTTTTCCCTCCTCAGCAAGCCTAGAGACAGGGTGGTGTGATGGAGAATCACCAGGCTGGGCAGTGCTAGTTGGAGCGTCTCCTGTGGCCTAGCGTGAAGAGCAGGAGGCATGGCATACCCTGTTGTCAGTGCCCTGTCTCCAAAGAGCAGCTGTGCAGTGTGCTGGGAGCCCTGGGATACTGCCAGGCACAAAAAGCAGGGCCCCAGAGGCTGTGGAGCCCTGACTTTCTGGCTCATGGCACATCAGACACACCGCTGCAGAGGTAAAGGCCAGGTCTAATTGCTCAGAGATGGCTGGAAGGACAAGACATCCTCTTTGTACCCATGAAATATGACGTCTAATATTACATCAGCCTCTTCCAACACTTTGCACTTGATCCTATCAAAGCCTCAGGACTCAACTTCTTGCTATTTCCTGCAGTAGAAGAGCATAAGACATGTCTCCGGAGTCAGGGAATGATCCATGCTAACAGGATTTAGCATCCCATAGTGAAATAAGGAGATGTTGTTTACTTACATGAGCCTGGCCACTATCCTCTTCCACTCCCCAGCCTCTGAAGTTAGAAGAGACATCTCTGCCTAGTCCTTTCAGTGTCCATTTATGAATCTGTTGTCCCCGTCTGTGTCCAGTCCCTTCTGGAACCTGCTGATGTTGTCTGGCTCCTCCACCCTCTGTGGCAGCAAGCTCTAGAAGTTCAGAACTGGCTAGGTAGAGAAGTTTAATTTTTTATTTGTTTCAAACCTGTCTGCTTCTAGCGCTCCTTACTCCTTGGACTGCCAGGGTATTACTGTTTCACATTCAGCTTGTCCACCATCTTCAAGATTTTGCAAGCCCCAGTCATACCTGCCCTTGGCTTTCCCCTTTCTGTACCGAAGGGTCCCTGCCTTTTCAGAGTCTTCTCATACAGCCAGCATTCCCTTTCCTCAGTTATTACAGAGAAGGTTCAGAAAAAGTCAACTCCTCTATCTCATTCTTGAGCCATGGAAACCAGAGCTCAAGCACACAGCACTCAAGATGAGGGCTCTCCAAGGTTTCCTGCAGTTGCAAAACAACACTTTCCATCTTGTTCTTAGCACCCTTCCAGATCACACCACATTTTGATGGCTTTCTCAGCTGCTGCTGCCCATTAACAGTTCTCTGAAATCATCAGGTTAGTGATGGCTCCAAGCTCTCCTCCTGGGTCTCACCACTTGTCCTGAGCTCCATGCCAGTGCCCCTCTCAGATTTCTTCTCTGTAGAAGCCTCACCTTCATCTCTCTACCCTGAAGCTCACCTGCTACCTATTTGCCCCTCAGTTTTGTCTGAGATTCCTTGCCATCAGCACAGTGCCTGGCTATCCACAAGAGCTCAGCATCATTTGTGAACTTGGAGATTTCCCTGTTCACTCCCTTTACCTGAGAGTGGACGAAGATGTCAAATATAAAACCAGTCCCAGCACTGGTCCCTGGAGGACCCCACTGCTGATGGTCCTCCATCCTGAAGAGTGACCATTCAGCACTACATACTACTTCTAACCCTTCAACTGGTTTTCAGTTCTTGAAAGAGCCTTTCTTCTGCTCCCACAGTAACTTAGTTTCTTTAATACCCTTTGGCGTGGTAACTTGTCAGAGGCTTTTTGAAAATCCAGATTGATTATGTCCTCTGGGTCGTCTCTGTTTGAGATAGGATCCCCCTTTGCAGGAGCTCTGCCAGCTTCTCCCCAGCATTGTGTTCAGTGACAGGCTCAGCAATCCCACTCTTTCTTGCAGGCTCTGCTGTCTCACCAGGGGTTTAACAGTGAGACTCTCCAGGCTTTAGCTCCCGGCATCCCTTCCCCATAGCTGAAAGTTTCACTGCCCACAAGCCTGCTGCCTCGGTGTAATGAGAGGTACCCTGCTGTACCCAGCAGCTCTGCAGCTTCACCTCTCAGTTTCTCCAGGAGGTGGATGAACACCATCCAGTCCGGCGATGTGCTGAGGGCCAGCCCTTCCCAGTAGTCTGAAGCTTCCTCTGTACTTCCTTCAAATTGGTCTGGCTCCTCTGACCAGCCTGCTACGAGGACTGTGCCAGGCCTGGGAATCTCCCCACCACCTTTGGCAGTAAAGACCGACAGGAAAAAACACTGAGCTTCTCTGTGCAGCCTTATCATCCCTGAAGGCTCTTTTATATCCTGGACGTCCCACCCATCCCCTAGTCAGCTTTCTGCTTTTGATAACTTAAGGGAATGTTCTTTAACCAGCTATAGCATCCTTTTCAGGGTGCGCTGCACATTCATTTTTAACCTTTTAAACTGCTGTTTACAGTTGATCTGACACGTTTTGTGAGCTTTCCTGTTCTCATCTAGACAAGCTTTCTGTTCCTGAAACATTGGCCTTTTCTGTAGTACTTCCATTTAACTGTCCTACTGAGCCGGGAAGGGGGCTTTCAAACCACTTCATTTTCTTTTTGAATTGTGACACACATTTTATCAAAGCTTCTAATGCAGTATTTAAGAGCCTCCAGGCTATGTTTAGGATCTGTGGCAGGGAGCTTGATAGTTTGCCCCTTTTCTACATGGTTCCTTTTCCTGATATTGTTATGGGATGTGCCTGGCCCTCTCTATACCACTGCTAAACCTTCTGATACTGTGATTTTTATTACGGAGCAGTTCCCCCCAGTAACTTTTCAGCCAGGTCCCAAGCAGCCAAGATTCAGCCCAGAACAATCCCTTTCCTTGTGAGTTCTAAATCTCATCATTCCAAGAAGCTTCATTTACTGTAGCCACAAATCATACTGTAGCCACATCTCATCTTAATGAAGTGTTCACTCAGCCTCAGTGAAAGCATTTGCAAGTTGTGCCCTCACTCCTGTGACAGCCGTCTGGCAATGTCAGGGGGGTCAGTGGTCATTTTTGCTTCATGTCCTTCTCCAAGTGCTCTGAATGCCCAGGGCCCTGTTTGTCTCCCACATGCTTTTTGGTCTCCCAGATGTGGTAATGTTCCTGTCTGAGTCTGCCCAGGATGTCTGCATCTCTGTTTGCATTTGATCAGGTCTGGTCAAGTTATGGTTTTAAAAGTTACAGTTATGGCCTTAAAACAACTTCTGCCAGGAAGGGAGCTGAGGCTGCATGCACATACTGAGCGTGGGCTGGGTTTCGGGGTGCAGTGCATCCTGCAGCCCCTCTGCACAAGGCCAGTTTGGGCTGCTTGTGCTCCACAGCAGGTTTTCATTGCCACACTCCACAAACCTGCCTCTTCTCCACCTCCCTGCACACTGGGTGCTCCGAGGCTCCGAGGCTCCGCTCCCACCCCAATGTTTTGGCAAACCATAATTCTGACCATGGCAGAGGGGAGACTTTGGGGCAGATCATCAGCTCCTCATATGAGTGTGAACACCCCACATCACTTGTCCTGGGAGAGGATGTAGGGCTGGTCAGGAGATCTGGATTTGGACCGTGCTCAACAGGCATATTCCTGGCCTTGGAGGCTGGACCGTGTGCCAGATGCTGCCTGCTTCTCCTTGTACTGGACTTGCCAGCCCCATGCAGGCCAAGAGGGTAGGCAGGGCGAGGGTGCAGGGTGGATAAGGTGAGGACTTGCAAGGAGGCATGAGCCATGGTATGAGGGAAGCCTTGGGGAATGATGCCTTGTGTCCCATGGGTCACAGAGAGTGGAGATGTTGAGATGTCTGTTCATCGGCCTGTGTGTATCTGTCTGCAGAGGGGAGCATAGGCCTTTCCTCTGCCTGGCTGGTGGCCCTGGGGCATCCCCCTTCATCCTATGCCTCCAAGCCCAGATGCCCTTCCCAGGCACTGCCTAGGGGCAAAGCCACCGGGCCACGTCCCAGAGCAGCACCACATCCCTAAGGCTCCCTGCTGCTCTCCCTGTCCTGCCACGGCAGCCCCAGCCATACAGATGGCTCCTCCACCGCGCCGGGTCGCAGCCTCCACCCTCACGTGCGGTTGCTTTTTGTGTCCCTTCTCGCTGTGTGTCGGCCTCACCCCGTCCATCCCCTCCCCTCCGCCGCCTGCGCCCCCCTTGCACAGCCCCCACCAAAGCCAGCCACACACACAAGTGAACTTTTCTGCGTTTTCCAGCAATTAAAAAGAATAAAGCAACAGTTGTCTCCAGGCAGGGCATGGATCCTGGTGACCCTGATTTTCTGTGTGGCTGGGCAGGGTGAATGGGGCTATTGAGACCCCGATGACTGGCATCTCCACTCCAGGATTGTCTCCCCTTCCAAGTCCCCCTCCCCGCACTCTCCTCCTCCCTACCCTCCTCCCTGCTTTTAATTTCCTTCCTGGAGAGAACTGCTCATCCCCTTCCCATTGGCCAAAGGCCTGAAAGGGAATGGAGGAGACAAGGGAAGGATTAAAGACACTCTGCTTAGGAGCAGGCAGCCTGAATACAAGATGCACCGGCTGGGAAAGAATGGGGGCTTAGTGGGGCACCAGATCAGACCCGCCTCCGCCGTATTCAGCACGACCTGCATTCCTGCATTGCTAAGCAGGGCCATTTCTCCCCAGAGCCAGTGCAGAGAGGTCCGCCACTGTCTCCCACTGCACCTGCCATCGCAGGTAGGTCTGGCCAGGAAGGGTGGTGTGGAGGTCCTGCTGCACTGCTGTGCGTTGGGGTGTGGTGATGGCGGGGGAAAGCAGCACTAAGCGCTTGTGAGCCGACCTTCCCTCGGATCAGTCAGCCCAGCCGCTGTGCTTCCCATGCCGGCCCCGCAAGGATGAGGACGTACTGCAAGCCTGTGGCAGCTCTACAACTATCCTAGAAGTGCTGCAGGGCAATTGGAGTCTCCAGGACTGTGACAGACCTGGCCCTCATCCCAGCAGAACTATGGGCCTGATTTTCATGAAGGCAACATGCAGGGTGCAAGTTTACAGCAAGAACCGCTGTTTCAGTGCGCAAAGGAAGGCTGGAGCCCGAAGGTTGCAGCTTAGGCTTCCAGTTGCCCTTATGGAGAAGGGCTGGGCACTTCCAGACATAGCCTCAAGACCAGGGACACTTGTGTCCCATTGTTCATCAACCAGGTCCTCTCAACCTTGGAGGAGCCCAAGAAAAACGTAGATGCTCACTGCCCTTCCAGCACCCCCTAGAGTCATGCAGTCTGGGGTGCAGATGGGCCTCGGTAGTTTGTGTGCATTCCTCCTGCAGATCCCATCTACCCTGTCCCACCAGCATGGGAGTGATGGAGGACTTGTCACTCTCTGGTCTTTGGGCTGCTCCATGGGCAGCTCTGGGGCAAGGTGAATATTGCTGCTGAAAATGGCCCTGAGGAGAGGCTGGAGCAGAGCAAGTTGGTGGAGCACGGACCTGGGGCCACACTGAGCGTGTGTGAGGGGCCCAAGGGGGTTTGACCATCTATCATTGATCAAACTCATGGGGATACAAGGGGAGTCACCCAGGAGCAGGACTGTGTTGTTGGCAGCAGCTAAGGCTTTTCCACACCTTTTGCATGCTCCACATCAACCAAATGTCATGTATCAGGCAAGGAACCAGAGCAGCAGCCCTGTGCAGGTAGGAGTGAGTGACCTCCAGTTATGGGAAGTGCTAGGACTGGTGCCTGCTGTCCTCAAGGCAATGCTGGGCTCTCTTCCCAAGGGCACCCGTTTTGCCACAGCAAGGCTGGTTCCCCAACCATGAAGCCAGAGCAGCAAAGCCCCCTCCGCATTGTTAGTGTGCTGGATTGGCCCTTCATGATTGCACACACAGGTTCCCTACAGCAGGGATGGAAACACCCCTCTTTCTCTGTGAATAGGGAATTTGAGGATGACACTCTCTAGCTGGAGCTGGTTTCTGTGTGTTTCTTCAAAGAACATGAAGAGGTTGTTCTTGGAAACCTCTCTGGGTCCCTGCTGATATCTGTCCTAGAGCTTTGTTCTTTTGGGAGAGCAAGTCCCTGGTTGAGCCCAGAAAGCTTCTGAAGTGCACAAAAGGTTTCCAAGCTGAAAAAATGGTGGTCTGCAGCAGGGAGCAATGACAGCTCTGGTGCAGAAGTAGCAGAGCTGTCATGCCTAGTGTGAGAGAACAGATTTGGCCATTAATGTGCCCTGGCCTTTGGCTGGGTTTTGTAGGCTGTCCTGAGCTCTGTGCTGCTTCAGCCTTCCTTTGTGGGTACCCAGAGCCACTCATGCAGAGCCAACAAGGGCACATGCCACATGTGGTGGCCTAGTGGCTGTCACATTCACTGGAGTGGAGGCGAGTGACATGGCAGCAGAATAGATGGGCTGAGAACAAGAGGAGTAACTATGAGACTAATTCAAGCTGGAGAAGAAAATGATGGGAGAAAATGGCCAGGTAGATCAGCAAAGAGCAGTTCTGTTTCCCTGAAGCAGCAGCTCCAAATGCACACCAAGGATCACACACCGCTAAGAGCACTGTGGGAAGCCGAGGTTCCCAGGTAGGGACAGAGCTCGGGACTGTACACACAAAACTCTGGGGCCCTGCATTGCACGTGTCTGCAGAGAGGGCTCTGAGCTGCCATGCCCCATGTCCTATGTAGTAGCTAGTGCCATTTTAGGTTCTGGTGGATGTCCCACCTGTCCCCACCTCCTGTTCCAGATTTCTTGTGGGCCTGTGCCATACCTACCGGCCTCATCTCAGTTTCTTTGCATACCCCTAAG
Source organism: Dromaius novaehollandiae (assembly GCF_036370855.1). Lineage (NCBI taxonomy): Eukaryota > Metazoa > Chordata > Aves > Casuariiformes > Dromaiidae > Dromaius > Dromaius novaehollandiae. Next base: position 1,844,685 of record NC_088117.1, read on the forward strand.
CTGAACAGCATCTCCAGTGAGTAGGATGGAGCCCTGGTGATTGCATGAACATGTCCTGGGGAGCCAAGGGTGGGATGTGGCCAAGCATGTGAAGGTGGCCTGTCAGGGCAGCCTCTATTGCTCTCCAGGCTCTTAACTGTACTGAAATGGGGCAGGATTCAGGAGCCAAACTACAGCCACCTTCTGCCATTTGCAATGCCCCCGGGGCACCCAAGACATCCACACAAGGCTGGAAGATGGGATGCTGACCAACAGACCCTGTGGCAGATGGAGGCCAGGCAGGACATGTGAGAACATCTCAGATAGCCCTAGGAGCTTGTGTGTGAGCATCTCAATCCCTCCTCTCTCTCCACAGCCTGCAAAGAAGCCTAGACATCATCTCTACATTGACACCTCACTGTCAGAGCTGAATCCCACCCCACTGACCAAGCTGCACAAGTCCATGTCCCAGTTACAGCTGCATTCTCTGCACTGCATGTGACCATCACAGTCTCCATGGTCCAGCTGGCATCACTCAAACAGCAGCTGGGTGGCTTTGAGGCTGGAAATATCCTGACACAAAAAGGCTACAGGCAGCCTCCTGAAATCCTCCTGCCCTTCAGCACCTTGACAAGCTGGAGGCCATCAGCTTCTATCTTCATATGCTGTCATCATTTTAACAAATCTAACAGTATTTGGTACTAACAGCCCTAGCTGCCAGAGTCCTGTGACTAAGACAGAAACTGCTCTGGTCTCAGAGAAGAGCACAGAATTATTCCCAGAAGCCTGTCTCCGTTTTTGCCCTGGAAGGAAAGGGGAAAAAAAACCCCAACATGCTCATCTTTTTCTCCACCAGAGAAGAGCCACGTCCCTTCAGGTGTCCCACAAACTGATGTGCCACCAGCCTCGACACCATCAGTAACACAGAGCTCACCTCCACCTCCACCTTCATCACTGTGTAAGAGCATGGCAGGACCAGCAAACCCAGTATAGAGTGAGGCCCCTTGCTCTTGCTGTTCAGGGGAATATGTAGGCCTGCCGCATCTGATCCTTGCTGTGGCCCATATATTGTCCAGAAACAAGCTCTGCCTCTGTGGGAAACAGCAGGAACCTATCCAGGGCTGTGGCAAGAGTGTCAAAGAACAGCCCTTTCCATGGCTGAGCTTCTGCTGCCTCCATCCAGCAGACTGGAGCTGGCACAGCCCCAAGGGTGGCTTTGGTTCCCCATGTCTTGCATGCTTCAAGAGGAGCAGCACACACAGCCACATACTTCATGCATACACCAGGGCTCTGCCATGCAGGGAGGGAGGACAAGGAACTTTTATGGCCCTGATGCCACTCACTCAATAAAGCATGGGGCTTTATTGGGATTTGCTTGGCTGGGACACATGAGGGACCCAAGATAGGGCTGGCAGATATGGCACGGGGTCAGGCTGAAGTGGCCAATCCTTGATCAGGTGACTGGTGGGTCATCAGCTGTGCCACGGACCGTGCCGGGGCTGCTGCTGGTTGTTTCAGCTCAGCAGGAGCCCAGCTGGTGGGCTCTCTGTCCCTCCACCCTTCTTCTAAGACTTTCTGCCCTGTCTTTTGGGTTTGGGGTGCCAGACCTTTGCCTCTCCCCTTGATTTGGGTTTCATGGATGTCCCCTTACTGCCGTGACACTCCCCTTCACTGGCCTTGTCAATGGTGCACTCACAAACAGTCCCATGCATCAAGGCTGGCTCCCCAACTTATCACACAGCTGGTCCCCACTGCCTCTCATCCCCCTAAATTGTCCTGGCCCAGATCCTTTCCATCTGAGGGACTATGACACCCAACAGTTGGCCGTGCTGCTTGCAGAAACCCGGCGCCGCAAGGAGCATCATTTCAGTGGAGGAGCAAAAAGCTCTCGGGCAGGGAAGAAAAATAAAATTAGTGACACAGGTGAAAAGAAAATAATCTCCCTGTGCGGTAGCCGGGGGCCTTTTGTTCCTCTTCCGCTCTGTCAAGGGGCTGGGAAGAGCGGCATTTACCAACCCCGCCGCAGACGCAACGCCCAGGCAGCGCGGCGGGCTGGGGAGACCTTCCCTCTGCTGGGCCCTGGGGTGGAGAGGGACCACGGGGCTTTCTCTTTAATGCAATGCTATGAATACTCAGGGTCTTTCTGCTCGCTGTTTAATGGATTTGAATGTGAAAAGGTGGTGGAATTGGGAAGAAGGAGAGGAGAGGGGGGAGACCAGGCCTCTTTGTTCGGGGATGCTGCTCCAGCCCTGGATTTATTTAGCATTTGGAGGGCTCGGGGTCTTTCTCTCCTCCCCAGCCACTGCAAAGGCTCTCTCCCTTTTCTGCCTCATGCTTATTAGCATAGCAGCTGCTCCGTGAGAGGGGCTAGTCAAGGGAAAAGGACAGAGGCGTCCGGGAAATGAATAGGAGGGAAAAAAAATAGCTTAAAAGGACAGAGGCTTTGAATGGGGGGGAGTCATGAGTGGAAAAGGGGGCAGGGGGAGGCTCGAAGTTGTCACCGTAGTTTTGAATGCAAACAGGGTGAAACGCGGGGGATGGCGCAGAGCCACGGGGGCGGCCGCCCCGGCAGGGTGCTGTGGCTGGGGGGACGATGACCCGCTCCTCACGCTGGCAAACGAGGCCAGGGCTGCCCTGCTCCCTGGCCCAGTGCTTGCCCGGCTCGCAGGGACCTGCAGGGAGGTGGGTGCTAAACCAGCACCCTGCTGCACCCACAGCCCTGCTCTCTTGGGCTGCCCGGACCAGCCCTGCTCCCCACTCTCTGTAGGTGTTTGGGGAGCCCTGACCCTGCGTCATTGCTGCTCCTTCCCCATGCGACTGGGAGCTTGGGATGATGGAGTGTTTTAGGCATAAGTAAAGATGCTTTCAGAAAATGAGGTGTCTGGCAAGCCACCACACTGCTCCTGCAACAAGGGCCCTTGCCTCCAACTTGCAGAGACCTGCTTGTGCTGGGATGATGGAATCACAGAATGGTTGAGGTTGGAAGGGACCTCTGGAGGTCATCTAGCCCAATCCCCTTGCCCAAGCAGAGTCACCTAGAGCACGTTGCCCAGGACCCTGTCCAGACAGCTTCTGAATATCTCCAAGGAAGGAGATTCCACAGCCTCTCTGGGCAACCTGTTCCAGTGCTCTGTCACCTTCCCATTAAAAAAGATTTTCCTCATGTTTAGCTGGAACTTCCTGTATTTCCGTTTGTGCCCATTGCCTCTTGTCCTATTGCTGGGCACCACTGAAAAGAGTCTGGTCCCATCCTCTTTACAACCTCCCTTCAGATAGTTATACAAATGGATAAGATCCTCCTACAGTCTTCTCTTCTCCACGCTCAACAGGCACAGCTCGCTCTCAGCCTTTCCTCATATGAGAGATGCTCTAGTCCTTTCAGCATCTTAGTAGCTCTCCACTGGACTCACCAGTAGCTCCATGTATCTTTTGTATCGAGGAGCTCAGAACTGGACACAGCACTCCAGGTGTGGCCTCACCATGGCTGAGCAGAGGGGAAGGATCATCTCCCTCGACCTGCTGGCAATGTTCTTCCTAATGCAGCCCAGGATACTGTTGGCCTTCTTTGCCGCAAGGGCACCTTGCTGGCTCGTGGTCCACTTGTTGTCCTTCAGGACTCCCGGGTCCTTCTCTGCAGGGCTGCTTTCCAGCAGGTCAGGCATCAGTACAGGCTGGTGGCTGGTAGGGGGTTACTGCTCCACAAGTGCAAGACCCTGCACTTCCCTTTGTTGAACTTCATGAGCCCATCTCTCCAGCCTCTTGAGGTCCCTCTGAATGGCAGCACAGCCCTCTGGTGTATCAGCCACTCCTCCCCATTTTATATCATCAGCAAACTTGCTGAGGGTGCGCTCTGTCCCTTCATCCAGGTCATTAATGAATAAACTGAACAGTAGTGGAGCCAATATTGACCCCTGGGGATCACCACTAGCCACAAGCCTCCAACTACACTTCGCACTGCTCACTGCAACCCTCCGAGCTCAGGCCTTCAGCCAGTTCCCAATCCACCTCACTGTCTACTCATCTAGCCCGCACTTCCAGAGCTTGCTGATGAGGATGTTATGGGAGACAACATCAAAAGCCTTACTGAAGTCAAGGCAGACAACATCCATTGCTCTCCCCTCATCTACCCAGCTAGTCATCCCATCATAGAAGGCTACCAGATTGGTTAAGCATGATTTTCCCTTTGTGAATCCATGCTGGCTACTCCTCATCACCTTCTTGTCCTTCACATGCTTAGGGATAGCATCTAGGATGAGCTGCTCCACCACCTTTCCAGGGATTGAGGTGAGGCTGACGGCCCTGTAGTTCCCAGGATCCTCCTTGCCCTTTTGGAGACTGGAGTGACATCTTCTTTCTTCCAGTCCTCAGGCACCCCTCCTGTTTCCCATGTCCTTTCAAAGATGATTGAGAGTGGCCTAGCAATGACATCTGCGAGTTCCCTCAACACTAATGGGTGCATCCCATCAGGGCCCATGGACTTCTATGTGTCCAGTTTGCTTAACATCTGCATCTGCCCCTACCAAGGTCTTCCTTTCTCCAGACTTTCTGCCTGGTGTCTGAGGCCTGGGAATCCTGAGGGCCGGTCTTACCAGTAAAGACCGAGGCAAAGGCGGCATTCAGCATCTCTGCCTTTTCTGCATCTTTTGTCATCAGGGCTGCTGCCCCATGCAGCAGCAGGCCCCCATTTCCCTTCATCTTCCTTTTGTTATTGATGTATTTAAAGAAGCTCTTTTTTCTGTTCTTGACATATCTCACCAGATTCAACTCCAGAGGGCCTTGGTCTTGCTAGCCCCATCCCTGCATACTCGGACGATGTTCCTATATTCCGTCCAAGTGGCCTGTCCCTGCTTCCATCTTCTGTGCACTTCCTTCTGTTTGAGTTTTGCCAGGAGCTTCTTGTTCATCCATGCAGGTCTCCTGCTCCCTGTGCTCGACTTCCTGCTCATTGGGGTGGACCGTTCTTGAGCTTGGAAGAGGTGAGCCTTGAATATTAACCAGCTCCCTTGGATCCCCCTTCCTTCTCGGGCTATATCCCATGGGATTCTTTCAAGAAGATCCCTAAAGAGGCCCAGGTCTGCTCTCCTGGAGTGCAGGGTCAGGATCTTACTTTTTGCCCTGCTCCCTCTTCACAGAATCCTGAACTCCACCATCTCATGGTCACTGCAGCCAAGGCCATCCCCAAAATGAGATGTCCCAGAGAGAGCTCTCAAGCAAGCAGGGACATGTAGGCAGAGGTTTGGTCCGATGCAGAAAACCTGAGAGAGGTGGGGCACATTCAGAGTCCATCTGTGCGATTATATCCGATGTAACAACATTGCTTTTGACTGGGAATTGGTGAGAAGTGTTTTTTCAGATGAAAAAAAAAAAAAAAAAAAAAAACTGAAAAAGGATGTTGCAGTGCAATCCCCAGGCTGAAAGATGACCTCAGAGGTGCCATTTACAAATAGAGGTTCTCCTTAGCTGTAGAATTAATTTAGTGCTTGGAATCTGCTCATGTGTCAAGGCTCGATTTCAGGGTGCATCAGCTCACAAACTACATTTGCCCTAAGATGCCAGGCACTGAGCAGTTGGGTCCTGTGTGAAGGCTCAGGCTGGCATGGTTGAGTGCCCCACCAAAGCACTGTAGAAACTTGACAGGGTTGGCAGCAGTTTCCTGGCCAATGTCCCCTTCAGGCAGGGGTACATGAGCCCACACACAGCTGGGCTAACCCTGCTCCTGCTCTGAGTTATACCAGAGCGTCTTGCTGAAATCTGGCAGTGGCTGCACTCAGATGTCATCGTCCCTTGGGCTCTCCAAGAGGTCCTCCACTCCTCCACCAGCATTTGCACCTGCCAGAAGACAGGCGCGGATGGATGGATTGGCAGAGCCAGGCACGCTGATGGTGTGTTGGTCCTGCTTGGGTTAAATATGATGCAGATTCACGCCCTGCTGAATTAGAGACAAGGATATGTCAGTGAGCGGGTGCAAGTGCTGTCTGCAGCTGAGGACGGCCCACCTCACCGCAGAGATGGTCGGCTGTGCACCACCGAAGAGCTGAAGTGGCCAGCAAGTGCTCCCGTCCATGTTTCTGTGCCTCTCAGCACTCCTAAGAATTGCCAGGCAATTAAGGTGTCTTCCTAAAAAGCAGCAGCACAGCAGCTCCAGCCCAGGATCTGCCACGTTGGTCAGTGCTGCTGCGGGAGGTGCCTCTTGCCTTGGACTGCTCACAGAGGTTGCTGCCAGCGGCAGAGAGGTATCAAGTGTACATATGAAGGATTCGGGCTGAATGAAGAGTTTCCAGCGCAAGCAGTGGTCCCAGTCAGCCCTGCATCATGACATCCTTCCAGCCATCCAGCTTTCCCTTTATCCCTTCCTCTACCCATCCCTCCACCCAACAAGCCTTGCACCTCTCCAGGCCCAAGCCCTACCCACTGCCCTCCCCAAACAAACCAAACCATGTTGTTGCCCTGCTTGGACATCTTACTAAGGTGAAGTTTGGTAGGAAGATAAGCTGTTAACATGAAGAAGACAAAAACTGCATTGCAGTCACATCTCAGCTTGCCACATCTGTGTGAGACAGAGACGATGACCTCTTCCTATGCACTCCCTTGCTTGGCTGCTGGGGCCCTAGGAGGGTAACTGTAATGGGTGCCCATGGTGGCATTAGGACACAAGAACTGAAGAATTCTGGGGAAGGGAAAAAGATATTTCTCCTACCTGGCACGATGAAGCAGTGTCATTCTCTGGGATGCTCACACTGCCACCAGAGGAGCTGCTTGCGGTCCCTGTGCCAACCAGATGGACATTGTCCCACTGGGAACAGTGTGGACCAGGCACCAGCCCAGGCCTGGGAGGGATTACTGAGGGTCCAGACCTTTGCAGCCAAGCTTGGCACTTCTGGATGAGTTCCTGTACCAAACACCGCAGGAACTTTGGGTCAGCAGCAAAGTGGATTAAAGCTAAGAACATCCCATGAAGCACAGCCAGCAGGTCCTGCAGCAACATGCTCTCACTTGTTAGTGTTCCCGTGGTCTCTGTGCTAACAGCTTTCCCCCATCAGCCCCATTACTCCCATGCAGTGGGGTTTTTATCCTGATAGTGGGGAATCTAGTCCAGAAGGCATCAAGAAGTGGCAGAATATTAAGCCTGCGAACAAGGGCACCCTGAAACAGATAGACTAAGCCCCCATCTCCTCCCCAACACTGAACAGTAGTCAATTGTGATTTTTTAAAAAGGTAACTCCTATTCGGATCTCCAGGCTGTGGCATTATCATAGTCATACAAATGCCCAACAAAGCATCTATTTAAAATGTACTGAATTTTGATTGCAGCCCTTCCCCTCTCGCTTGCTCGCTCTCTGTCTTTCTTTCTCATTCATTACTTACTGTGTTAAGCTCCCTGAAATTCAAATAAAATCCCACCTCCCCGCCCCCCCATCCATATGCGTTGTTTGATTCAGCTCTGATGTCTAGGCTTGACGAATGAAGGGGAATATAACAGAAGACAAAGCTGTCAAACTTCTCCGGGCTATGTTGACTTCCCATCACCCCTGTGGACTGAGGGGAGACTGATCCATCTGTTTTGGAGTCAGTAGCACAAACAAAAGCAAAAGACAATGGCAGGAAGCACTTGAAAGTTCAAATTCTTTCTTTGGTTTCTCTTGGAACAACAGAACCTACGTAATGTGGCTGGCGGACAATAACACGCGGCCAGGGACACAAAAATGCCAGAAGAATGTGCTTACGACACGAAACGTTCCAATTATTTTTGTTTTATTGGAACAAAAATAGAAAAGGGGAAGAAAAAAAAAACCCAGCACTTTGGAGTTCCTAGATTTCTTGGACTGGGTTTCTTTAGCACTGAGAGCTGCGGAGCACGGTGGCAACGGTCTAAGCAGCGAGTGCGGCACTGTGCACGGTCACTCTCTGCCTCCCCCGTGGCCCATGGCCCAGCCTGAGGGATCAAACCCACCAGCCCCACGTTCTTCACTGCCCCTCAGCCACGCTGGCACGGTTTGGCTGTGCTCTCGCCCTCTGCGTGACAAGAGGTGGCCGCTTCCCGCGCTGCTCCGGGCTGCCCTGGAGTCCGCGCACGTGCAAGCCCGCGGCACAGCGTAGCTTCTTCAATGTTGGGCTTGGAGCCAGGGGTGCGCAATTTGTATTCACCGCCCAGCCGAAATCCCCTGCAAAGGGGCTCTGCCGAGGCCTCAGCCTGTTCCCTCTGCCTGGGGAGAGACAAGGTTTGTGCAGAAATGCTTCAGCTCCTTGGAAAACTGGGCAATATGAGCCCTCCTGCAAGTCTCGTGTGGACCGGCTGGCTAAAAGCCCTAGGACAAGGTGAGGGAAGCAAAGCAGCAGGGCTGAGCTGAGCTGAGCTGAGCTGGGCTCAGCCCTGGGTTGCTCTCAGTGGCAACAAAGAGCCAGCACCAGGATAATTTTTTTGCAGCAGTTCTGTTGCCTGTGCCTGGGGGGAGAGCGGTTTCCAGGGCAGCGCCCAAATGGGAGAAGGTGGCAACGTCACCCATCCATCTCACTGCCGGGCTTAGCGACGGTGCCCAGAGGGTCCCTGCCACAGGAGGGAGGCAGCAGTGCTGCTCTGAGCACCCAGCCATCCACGTGGGCTGTAGGGCTCGGTGGTTCCTGCCATCCTGCTCTGTCCCCAGGCTGCCACTGCCTTGGGAGGACAGGCAGGGCGCTTCGATGGTGGCTCGTAATGACTGAGGGATGAGGAAATCACAGGCTTAGGGGCAGGGAAAGCAAGGCATGATGCAAGGGACATGCACCATCCTTCAGGAGGAAAGTGGCACAGGGTGAACTGGTGACAGCACCCATAGGTGTAACCCTGCAGCTCCCCCAGGTCCTGGGACAGCAATGCGATGGTGGGAGATCGGGACGTTTGGTGGTGCCCTTACCTTGATGGGTTCCCATCACCTGCGCCTGGCTCAGGGACCAGCGCTGCAGGGCTCTGGCTCACAGGGCTCTTCTGAGCTGGTCCAGGCCTGTCTCCCTCTTGGTGACAGGGGTCCTGCTAAAGGTACCTCACTGCAAGAGGAGGTACCAACGGATAGTCAAAGCGATGCTAATGCCAGCGGTGCATCACTGGTGTGTGCTGCCCCGAGCACACAGGGCGCTCGCCGAGCAGGGCAGCCTGGAGCTGCGTCTGGCTCTCTGGACTGACTCTGCAGAGCTGGCTCCAGATCCCGTGGTTTCTGCCAGGGAAGGGTCAGTATCACGCAGGGCCCAAATGGGATCAAATTGTACCATGGCAAGAAAGCGAAGCAGCATTCACCAGCCTGTGCTGCTTGGCCACCCTGCACATGCACCCCCCTAGACCTGTCTCCATCAGGTTGCTGCTTAGGGACCCCAGGCAATAAAGACTAGCTGTTGGGACCGGTGTTTTTGGCATGAGCTTTTTCTTCCTGCTAAAAATCAGCCAGGTCAGCTCATGCCCATCTTTTCCACACAGTGCTGCATCATGGGTGGTGCCCAGGGCACGCTGGTGGAGATGGCTGCATCCCAGCACCCATCCCAGCCTGATGCACTCTGGCACCTGAACAGAGAGCTAGAGCAGGGCCTGGGGCTCAGGCCTTGGCAAAGGGGAGGAAGGCCAGCCAGGCCAGTGAGGTCACGCCAGGATCAGGAGCTCACGCCCGTGTTGTCCCATGCCAGGCTTTTCTGCTGGGGCTCCTTTCCACCGCCTTCACAGGACACTGTTCTTGGCAGCTACATGCAGCAAGGATCCTCTCCAGGCACTGATTTGGGCAAGGCAGAAATTTCCCAGGGATTTGGGGAGTTTCAAAATCCCCCCAAACTATCAACCTGAAAAAAGCCTGATCACAAATGTCCATTCCTGATAACAACCAAGGCTCTCCTCCATGCCCTGCCTCCACAAGCCCAAGTTTCGGGAAGGGAGCCCAGCAGATGAAGGCGTTGGGCTGTCCCTGCTCTTCCCACTTCCCCGGACCAGCCTAATCCCACCTGGAAAGCATCCAAAGACGCAGAGCTCAGCCCATGTTTGGGTACCAGCCTGCTCTTAGCCATGTGAGAGGATGGCAGATGTCTCTGCCGCCACAGACCCACATCCCATGTCCTCCTCCTACCGACTCCCTGAGCTTCGCCACCTGAAGCCACCAACTGCATCAATCTGACAGCAATTTCGAAACAGACACCACCCCGTCATGGCAGCCCAAGGGAGAGGGCTGAGCCACCTCCAACCCTTGCTGGGGTGCAACGGAGAAAAAAAACTCAGAGAGGTTTGCAGTGAGCCATCCTGGTGCCCTGCCGACAAGGCTGGGGCAGCATGCGGCAAATTATGCGTTTCTGTGGCCCAGGAGTCCTGCCATTGGGAGATACCCCATGGATTAGCCTCGGAGAGCCTGGCTGCAGGTCCTCCACCTTGCTCCCCCAGCTTGTTTTTATTAATGCCTTAAACCCTGCATACTTAGGCTGACACTGGACTTCAGTCTAAGCCCGGGCACTGCAGGGTCCTCATCCATGTGTCTATGAGTGAGTGACTGGCATACGTGGACACAGGGCTGGGATACCCAAATCAGCGTGCTGCATGACCCGGACCAACAGTGTGTTTTCTCCAGGGCATAGGAGGGGGCAGCACATCCTGCAAACTTCAGGAGCTGAAACCACCCCAGCTACCACGCAAGCAACCCTTTGGGGGATATAGTCAACTCCAGAAGGGCTGCTGGGTCACCTTTCCCACCAAGGACCAGCAATGAACACTGGGATGGGGACATCCAAACCAAACGGCCACCAGCGAGGGTAGCACCAGCACCACCCCGGAAACCCAAATTTGGCTAACGCAGTTTGGCGCACACCGTGCCGAAACCAAGACCCACGGGACTCAGCCAGCCACCTCCCGTTGCAAGGCTACGTCGAGGCTGGTGGCCCGCTTCTCCACGGTGTTTTACCCCCAGAGCCTCTAGCAGCCGAATTGTCCCCAGGCTGTGGGGGACTGCCACGCTCCTAAGACTGCAGCTCCGTTGATGACCATGCAGGGAAAAGAACAAACAAAAAAACAACTTTTTTTTATAAAAAGATCAATGAAAAATTTATTTATAAATTTCGCACTCTGGGGCTACATGTCTATATCATACACTCAGGAATATGCTGTACTGTACAGACTTTATCCAGTTAGAAATGATCATATAGTGACCCACATACAGCTTCAATATAAGCCTAAAAATTCTTAACATTAATTAACATAATTAAAAAAGGTATTCGCATCTAAAGAAAAATCTACAGAAAAACTCCTTTCTGGAGCAATCTGTGCATCAGCTTCAATGTCTGCTTATTTCACTGACATTATCAATATATTCTTCTTACAAAAATAATAATAATAATTAAAAAGATGACTGCCGTAAGGTGACCAGTCATGCACGAAAGAGCCTCCCCCACCTGCCTCTTCTCTTGTACTCCCCGTTTTGGCGTGAAGGGTCAGCAGCACTATGAGCCAACAAGGGGGGCGGGGGACCCTCATTTCAATTTGAATCAATCTGCATCCCTTTTACTTCTCAGGAGAAAGAGAGACAGGGTGTGGGGGTTGCATAGAAAATTGAAACTCTAGGGACTAGGAAGGGCAGCAGCTTTTCAGTAAAATACAAAGGGATGTAAAAATACATCAACTCACAATTTCAGAGCAAACCCCCTTCCCCGACGTACAATTTCCAAAATCTCAGCGTGTCTAAAGCTCCAGGAAGCTGGAAAGGAACAATACTTTTCTTAAACTCACTCAGCAATTCACACAGGAGATTCACAGTCTTAATAGGTATTTTATAAAAATATAAATATGGGTTACATTATGTTGTCTTTACAACACTGGACAGAGCTCCCTTTAGACTGGGTTTATAACCAAGATTTCTTTTTTAAAAATCCATCTAGAACTTGGCTTTAAAATACACTTTTTAATATCATGTCATAAATGTTATGACATTTCATTGTGGCAAATCCATTTAGTCCAAAAAAATGTGCAACCATCTGGTAACCATAATAAAACCTCTCTAGAAAAGATATTGTTCCCACCCCGTAACTATTACACAGAAGCACCAATGGAAGTGCTGAACACCACCTTCAATGCTCACAGAAAGATTTCAACAAAGCAGTTCCTCGAAAAATTACAGCATTAACAGTAGACACTTTCGACAGGGCTTTTTTCCTTTTTCTTCTTTAAATCTGGAGCTTTTTAATCGTCTCAAATTGTTGAAGCAAAAAAAAAAAAAAAAAAAAAAAAAAAAAAAAGGCTGCAGGTGAAACCATCAGAGACAAAGCAGAATATTCAGTGCAATGGGAAACAACAATGGCAGACTCAAGTTTTTAGTTTTAAGACTAGGAAAAAAGCATATTTCCCAAACCATATTTTGAAACACTCACCACCAGCTTCAAACAAAACCAGGCTCACAAACTTCACCCACAAATATATACATACATGATAAATAGTTAAGACACAACCAAAAAAAACAGCAGGTAACTATTTTTTTTTTTAATTGTAATGGTTTGGATAAAGGGAGTAAGAAAGGAAAGAGCAGGGAGATGGCAGTGATACGGTTGTTTTTAGTGCAGACGAATAAAAGAGGGATGAAAGACCAGTGGGAGAAAGGAGACTTCTGAAATTTTCCGCATTTTCCAAATGGATGTTCTTGTGCCATAGCAATAAAAAGCAGCATTGCGATTATACGTGCAGTCACTTCAAAATGCGATTTAGGGTAGCTTTCTCTTCTTCCTCCCTTTCTTTTATAAATATATATATTTAGACATATATATAGTATAAAAGGCAGGTGAATCTATACAAGTCAAATGAATCATTCTGCATTGAGAAGTGTTATCCAAGTTTCACCAAAAGAAAAAAGTTCCCAAACTATTTCTCAGTAGTTTTCAGGCATCTCTCTAGACAGCAGAGAGCGCTCGCGGCCCTTTTCTGTGCAAAAGCAAATCCTCTGCCTCTAGAGTTTATTTCACTTTTTTTAAAAAGAAAAGTTCAGGATTTGCTAATCCCCCTTTACACACAAAAAAAATAGAAGGATTAAATGTCTTTTCCTGTGATCTCACGTGTGCTAAATGGATTCAAGAATCAGGTGAGGATGCAGACTTTCTTCGGACACCCAAAAATAAAACGAGGGGCAGAAAAAAAATAAAGAAAACCCAACGCAAAAAAAAAGGAGCAACCAGGCAGGGTGAGAAAAACGAGTCGTATTCCGATAGAGTTGCCTCAAAAAAATTAACGGGAGGAAAACACCGGGAGGAGACTGCAAAAGGAGCGACACTCGTCCACTGTCACTGCGGAAAAGGGTCGAGGCGGCGCGAGGCACCGGCACCGGCACCTGCCCGTCCCGTCCCGTCCCCGGGAGGCCGCGGGCCGCCGCGCTCGGCGCTCGCATCCTCCGCACCCGCTAACGGGGCGGGGGGAAAAGCACCACTCGGTTCCTAGAGGAGTAACGTGGCTTGGTTTTTCAGGAAGTGTTGAAATGAATTCGTTTCTGAGCCAGAATACTTTAAAACCAAGGGACAGGCCGCCACACGAGTTGGGGGGGGGGGGGGCAGGGGAGAGAAGGATTAAATATTGCCGGGCAAAGGGAAGGGAGCGTTTTAAAGCATCTGACCAGATGTCAAACTGAAACTGTGAATACTGTGAGTGCAGCCGAGGTAGATGGAAAAAAAAATTACAGTAGGAAAACAACCCTTGGAAGAAAAAAAAAAAAAGAAGGTAAATGATGGGGGTTTTTTTTCAGTAAATCTTTGTGGGGCCCCAAATTTCTTTGCCAAAAAACAAAAACATGGAGTCCAAGCAGCTTTGACATTTAAAAAAAAACAAAAACCACACGCAACCTCTCGAAAACACCCACCGAAAGCAGTAACAGCGGCGGGGGCAGCGCGCGGCCCCCGGGCGCGGCGCCGCGGCATCACCGGGCGCCGGCGGAGTATTTGGCCTTGGTGATCAGGTAGAGGACGATGTCCTGGTGGCCCCCGAAGGCGGCGATGTGCAGGGCGCTCCAGCCGTCGCGGTTGGCCAGGCGGATGTCGGCGCCGAACTTGACGAGGAGCTTGACGAGCTCGAGGTTGCCGTCGATGACGGACTGGTGCAGCGCCGTCTGCCCCTCGGGCCCGAAGGAGTTCACGTTGAACTCGCAGTTCGTCATGTTCTGCAGCAGCGACTGCAGCTCCTTGGTGTTGCCGCGCCGCACCGCCTCCTGGAAGACGCGCTGGCTCGGCGGCGCCGAGCAGGTGGACACCTCGCTCTGGCTCATGCTGCCCGCCGGCCCCGCCGCGCCGCCGCCGCTCGCCGCCTGCCCGCCGCCCGGCTGCGCATGGACGGCGCGGGGGAGCGGCGCCCCGCCCGCCGCTGCGCCTACCCCGCGCGGCCGCGCATCCGTGCGCGGCGGCACGCGGGCTCCCGGCCGACAGCGGCCCTGCTCCCGCGGATCGCCCGCCTCCGCCGCCGCCGCCGCCGCCGCCGTCGCTGCGCCGCCGCCGCCGCCGCCGCGCCCCGGGCCTCTCTGGAGCGGAGCCGGCCCCGCGCCGCGCCTTTTACCCAGCCTTTTATTTGCATAACAATAGCACGGCCGTGACGCGCCCGCGCCGGGGGGCGGGGCCGCGCCGAGCGCGCGCTGATTGGGTGCCGCCCAGCCGCGGGGGGGGGAACGTTCGTGCGGGGGGGCGGGGCTGCCTGGCCGAGGCCACGCCCCCAAGGGCGCCGCGGCGGCGGTGCTGGGGGGGAGCGGCGCCGCGGCGGGGTCGGGCCCCGGCCCGGTGGGGGCCGCGCCCGGTGGGGGCTGGGGGTCGGCCGGGTCCGCCGCGCAGGGGCGGCGCGCAAGGCCCGGCCCGGCCCGGCAGAGCCCAGATCGGCCCCGCTCGGCTCGGCGCGGCGCGGCTCGGTTCGGCAGAGCCCGGCGCGGCTCGGCGCGGCGGCGGAGCTCGCCGCAGGCAGGGGGCACCCGCGCACAGACGTGCGGGGCCGCTCCGCGCCTCGGAGCTGCTGTCGGCGCCGCCGCCGGGCTGCCCCGGCCCGGGCTGCCCCGGGAGAGCATCCCCCCCCCCCGCCCCCTTTTCCAGTCCCACCGTGCCCAGCGCGGTTGGGCCCCTGCGTGCCCGGGCAGCACCCCTGGGTGCCCCCCCCCCAAGCGGCATGGCAGGGCTTTCCTAAAAGCAGAGCTCTGCCTGTGGCCCTCAAAGACCCCCCAATGCACAGAAAACAACCCGTCTTGGGTCCTGCAGCCCCGTGCGGGCTGTGACTGCTCAGGTGGTCTTCTGAAAAAGTCCTCCAATCTGGGGGCATTATCCTGCCTTTTGGAGTTAGGCTTTTTGGGGTGCAGAGACCTGCCGGGAAACCCAATCTCGGGGCACCTGCGCTGGGCCAGGGCCACCGAGCCTCCCCTGCCGCCCAGGAGAGCACTGTCTCGGGCGAGGGTGACACGGTTCAGGTGCAGGTTGATCTTCCTTGCAAGCAGATCGGGAAGGTCCACAAAATGCGTGGCCAGAAACGGGGTAAACCGCAAGCCTGTGGGATCTGCCCTATCCTTCGGGAATGCTAAGCGTGCTTAAACTGTTCATATCGCGGGTGTTTTGTGACCCTTTGGAGATGCACGAGTGTGATTTATTCATGCGGAGGGAAGACCAAGCCCACGCTGACCTTCTGATGCGGAGGCGGATGGGAACTCGATGGCTGAGCCAGATCACCAGCCGGCCCCGGCGGTGATTCAGTATCGCTCAGTCACACGGGGCTTTATCTCGAATCAAATCTGCTTCAAAGCAAACGGCTGAATCGCTGGGTATGGAAGCGCAGGAGCTGCTGGCTGCCGAGGCTGGAAAATGTGGGCCCTGAAAGTACGCTGGAAATCGGGAAAAAATGCTCCCCAAATGTGGCATCAAACAAAAACGTGATTGAGTGACAGGTGCTGCGGCGTTTTATGATCTCCGCTGTGCTGGACATCCCCCGACGGCTTTCTCAAAGGCTGTCCTGCTCTTGCCGCGGCAGATCCCAGCCCCGAATCCCACGCTCCTGCTTCCCAGCACCGCTCACCTATGATGACTAATAACCGCTTCATCGAAAACGTCGCCTTGTGTCTCTCCATCTGGCTGCCGTGAGGAGCAGAGCCCTTAATGTGCTCCATTTGGCCCTGGTGGAGAGCAAATGGTACAGGTTCAGTGAGGAACGGGAAGCTGGTGCCTCCCCGGGAAGGCCGCTTGGGATGTCTTTAGGGCATTTGGTCCGCTGAAGTGTAGCGTGGCAGGAATGCATTAAGGGAGGAAGGAAGGAGTGTGTTGTAAAACGAGGTGATGCCCGCGCTGTGGTGGCCGCCTGCGTGAGCTGAGGACCTTTGCAGCTGGCCAACAAGCTGCTGTCATGTCAGCTTTCCTCTAGCTGGCCATGCCAGTGCGTCGATTCTGGAATGAGATGGGAATTGGGGGGAAAACTCATCCAAATGCCAAATTCTGGCCAGATCAAGTGAAAGCACTTGGATGAAATATGGGCCAAGAACCAGCTGGCTCTTGCTAGAAGATCCCGTCTCACTGCTATCAGAGCACCCGTCCTGCTTCCCTCCCACCTCTTCCAGGCACAGGGGACCTTTGGACAGCAGGGGAGGGCATTTGCTGTAAGCTTGGGGCAGAATGGCCTTCGGATGACTTGCACCCCGGCATTTTTCAGGGGCATTTCCCTGCAGGGCAACTTCTGAGATGCACACAGCTGGGATGGAGACCCATCAGAGCATTCAGCTTGGCCAGCCCAGAGGAGAGAGGGTACTGCTAGGGCTGGGGGGCTGGGAATGAGGATCTTGGTGGCCAACATTCAGCTCCTGGTCCCTCCATTGGTTTCTCACACTTTCAGCCCCCCCTCTTGATGCTGCCCGACCGCAAGGAGAAACCTCCCCATTGACTTGGGCAAGCTGGAGGGCTGGCCCCACGGCAGGTGGGGGGGCCGTGCTGTGCCACCCGTGGGTGGCCTTGGCAGTGGCACGGGGAGCAGGGTGTGCTGTGAACTCCTCTGCTTTACCCCCACTAGGTCCTGCTCATTTGTCCAAAGAGATTAAAACAGCCTGATTTTGGCTGTAATGAGCTCAGCGATGCCACCTGGGCCACTCAGCCAGAGAAGGCAGCTCTTGCTGTGACAGCAGAAGTCTAGGCCGGCAGCGAAGTGAGTGTGAGCTAGCGGCTGCCTGCTCCATGCTCTCCTGGAGCGTTGCCCTGTCACCAGTGCAGCCCCTTCTTCTGCTCCCAAAAAGGTCCGCTTCCCTAAGCCCATCTGCTGAGGCTGGTTCTTCCCAACCTCATCGCCATCCCCATTCCCATCCATCCCTGTCTGGTGTCGCCTTGTCTAGTTTCCCGCAGCCAGCGCACTCTGAATCACGTCTTTCTAACACAAGCAGATTGAAGCCCGTCATTTTAACATTGAAGGTGAGGGGTTCAACACGATAAAGGTCTGCAGGGCTTGGGGCCGGGGAAGTACCGTGCTTGCTATTGCAGTTGGGCTGTAGATGCTCTCGTTTTGGTCTCCTGTGCCCGTACAGCTTTTCTCAGAGTAACCCCCGCGCACTGCCACGCGGAGACCTTGCAGCGCTGGGGAAGGTGAGCCTTGCCTCTTTGTAGGGCTGTGTGCTCAGCCCCTGGCAAACGTCACCATCCCCTAACGCAGGACACGGTGGTGGGCACGTGGCGGTGGGATTCACGGGGGTGCAAAGGCTTGTTTCATCTGCAGACAGTGAAGAGGAGCCTCTTTCTGCCTCCGCCATCCCTCTCCTGAGAGCACTGCCCGGGGAGGAGACAGTGGCTCTTCACCACCATCAACCCAGTTGTGGTGGCACTGGGGGACGAGTGGCAGTCCTTGGTCTCCTCTCCCCGTGCAGGGTGAATGGAGGGACGTGCTGTGAGTCACGGTGACTCACAGGGTGTTGCAGCTCACCCCTTGCTCTGAGCTGTGCCCAAGGGCCCGTCATAACCGAGTAATGCAAACAACCACAGTGCAAAGTTTGGGCCGTGCACTCAAGCCACGGCAGCCCATAAAAGCTGCCCTTGTACTAAAATAAGCACAACCCTAAAAGCCACCCGTCGGGGCAGGTCACCAAGGGGGCCCGCTGTGCTCACCACATCCCTGGTGGAGGAGGAATTTGCCTCCCGCTTTGCCGAGCCAGCGTGGCAAAGCCGGGAAAGCAACGGGTTGCACCGGCTGCTCCTGCCCGTGCTGGACGGGCGCTGCGTTAGCGGCTTTGTGATACCCAGGATGGGAAAAGCTTCATCGCATTGCCAGGCTTGGGGTCACTCGACAAGTGTCACCTTCCCCTTGGCCACTGGGAGCTGGAGCCCGGCCACCCCGGGCACCCCCCTCCTGGCGCTTTGAAGCCGCGCAGGTGGCTGCCGGGGGTCTGGGTTTCACGGCTCTGCTCGTGCCACCTCGCACCATCCTTTCCACTTGCAAATGCCCCAAAGCAGCTGATTTGGGGCAAACTGCCTTGGTGTCTCTTGTGGGCCGCATCCTGCAAGGTGTCAAGCACTCTCTAGCACTGAGCCGGCCGTGGGAGACTGGGAATTGCTCACACTTCCCCGGACTGGGATTTGGCCAGGGTTACCTCCTTGCAAGCAAATCTGCATTTGCCAGTGACACTGGTGAGAAAAATAACAACTCCGGCGGGGAACCAGCCATGCAAATATTCATTACTGGCAGGTGGGGGCAGGACTCCGCTTGGGAACAGAGCCAGGAAGGAAAGGAAAAAAAAAAAGGCAATTTTTGAACAGTGCATTTCAGCTCCAATTTGCGTTTCGGTTTGGGAATCGGAGAGGAGTTTGGTGCGCTGCTCCGTCCCTCCGCGAGCCCGGCCGGCCTTCTGGCACCGGTCTGGGTTTCAGGTGGCCGGACGGGCTGGGATGAGCCGGGGCTGCAGGCGGACGGGTGGCAGTCGCTTTGCAAGGCCCCGGGAGACATTCCACCTCAGCCGGCGCTCGCTCGGTAATTCCTTGCAAAACCAGTAGTCCCACCCAGTGATTTATCTGCTCTGCTCTGGGAGCAGGGGAAGCCGCAGAGAGCTCCGGTGCCGCAGACGGCCGCGGGAGGAGGGGAGAAGGAGCGCAGCGCTGTAACGCATTTAGCAAACGGTCACGCAGGGAAGCGCAGAAGCCAGTGCACTGCCCGAATTTCCCCTGCTTCAGGGAGTTTGAGGGCGAGAGCAGACGGGACCGTTCCCTCCCCTCCCGCTTGAATGCCTGGTGGCACCAGCGGAGAGGCTCCGAGCCGCTCGCCGTTGCGCCGGGCTCGGCGCTTTGGGCTGGGCATGTCGGGGGCCTCTCCGAAAAGCAAAGCAGGCAGTGCCCGTCCTTGGGGCGAGGAGCGCGAGTCCAGCCACCCGCGGAGGCCTCCTCGAAGGGAGCCGGAGAGCCAGGGGGACGGAGCCGGGGCAGGCGGCGAGGGGGCGTGCCCCCACTTAATTCATTAAAATGTGTCGGAGAGCGTGGGAAAGACGAGAGCTTTTCTTCCCAGCACAGAGCCCCAGCAAAAGGCTAGAGAGAGAGAGAGAGAGAGAGAGAGTGAGAAATCGAGCTGCACGCAGCCTCGGCTGGGCGCGAGACGGAGGAAGCTCAAGGGCTGTGCAGGAACTGCCGCAGACCGGCGCTGGGCAGGCCCGCTCTTTGGCTCCCGTCTCTTCTGCAAATCAGTCAGCAGAGCCGCTGCAGGCAAACGCGGGGCTCTGCCGACGCTCCCTGCCCGGCCGTCCCCGGGGGAAGCGGGGAGGAGAGGGGAGCCCACGCGCGGCTGGCGGAGCCCGGCGCAGCTGCCGCGGCTGCTGTTTCGGCGCGTGGGGTTGGCAACGCTCCCCGTCGCGGGGATGCACCTCCAGCCGGCTCGGGTGGCGGGGAGGCGAGGCAGGGACCTGCTGCAGGCGGCTGGTTGCCGAATCGAGGCAGCGAGAGAAGGAGCCGCAGGGCAAGGGGGGGCCGAGCGAGGAGGTGGCACGGGGAAAGCACTGGGAAACCCTCCTCGCCGAGGCGCTGGGAGCTGCCGGCCGCCCGCGCGCGGGGAGAGGTGACCGGGAGCACGGAGGAGGGACGTGCCTCGTGGTCTCCCCGACCGGGAGGTGAGGGCACACCACATCCTGCAAGCCCGCAGCAACACCCAAAATGCGCCCCAGGCTGGGCTACGTCCCCTGCATGTAGAAACCTCGTGAGGCCAGAAGCTGAGGTTTGCAAAAGAAACCTTGTCCCCGTGCTGGGGGGGCAGCGAGGGCCCGTGTGTGGGTCCCCTGTTGCCTCTGCAGCGCCGAGGCTGCCAGGCAGCGCTGGCGGAGAGCAAGCCCCTGCAAGCAAATCTCCCGCGGGCAGCTGCTGCGTCTCAGGGAGCGGAGAGCCCTGGGGACAAGGAGAGGCCCTGGGCATCCTCCATCCTCCTGGGAGCTCGCCTGGCCCCGCGCTGCGCGGGGGGTGGCACAGGCATCCAGGCTGGGAACTGCCTCTCCCTGCGAGGCCACCTCGGATCCTGCACCGTGCGCTCGCTCCCTCCCACCCTGCCATGGGGCTGCCACCGCCCCAAGACTTGAGCATGGTTGTAATTCTGCGTTCGCTCGTTGTCCTCGGGGGGATGCACAGCACCCCCGCGTGCGGGCCCCAGTGCTGGAGGTGCCCAGCTCCTTGTAGGGTCTGCAGTGATTTGGCAGCTGCCTGTGCAGATTCAGTTGTCACTCTGTGGCTTGGCTTTCAGCCCATTTAATCATTTCGGTGCCCTGTCTTATCGGCCTTATCAGTCTTACACAGTGTCAGGTCTTATCCTGTTGGAAATGCTTCAGCTCTTCTGATGTTCAAACTCTGCCTAAAGCCTACAGCCTCCACCTCTGACAGCAGGAAAATGCTGTTCAGGCAAAAGGCCACCAGATTGGACACACTCAGAGATGGGGAGATGTTCCTGCTCCTGCTTTTGGCTGCGTACTGGGCTCTCCAGCTGTGCCTGCTCCTGGCCTGGGAGGGCATCCCTTGGGCACCTCGCTGCATGATGTGCCTGCTGCTGTTTAGCATGCTTGAATCAGACCAGCTTGGCTTCAGCCCCATCCAGTCCCCAAGGATCGTTCATTTGACCGACCTACACGATTTTTCCTTTGCGGTGGCCACGGAATCAGAGTATATCAGCCCACAGGCCCCACTGCTTGATTCTGTAAACTCCATATGGCCTCTGGGGCCTGGCCTGGGGGCGGGACGAGCACCCCACGGAGATGTTCCTGGGGTCGAGGCAGGGCTTTTGGGGCTGTGGCATAGCCATAACTTTCTGCAGGACACACGGTGAGGTAGCAATGTGTCTGGTTAGTGCATAGAAGCTTATTTGCCTGAAAGTCATGCCCACGTACTGGCAGGCTTGAAGAGCCTCTGCACTGTGCTCCAGGCAGAGGACAGGCAACCTCGACCCTCCTCCTGCCATGAGTTGCCGGCTGCGATAGGGACTGACCAGTGCTAGTTCAAGCCACAAAGTCACACCAGGGAAAGCTAAGCTGATTTTTCTGAGCTGCTCAAATATGCAGCAAGGTTTCCGATCCAGATTACACAAGGAAGGAAGTTTGCTTGGAAGGGGATGGGGATAAGGTGGGGGAGAAGGGAGGGAAGCGCATTCCTGGCTGATGAGGAACAATGTTGATATATTCATTTGTAAACTAAATCTGGCCTGAACGGCAAACACCTTGTCCCCATCAAACTCCGAAGGATATTTAAGAAATACACAAGGCGAGGAAGGGAACTCGGCTGATATCCGATGCAGCGTGTTATTTCTCAGGGCTTTGTGGTTCAGCTGGGCAAATTCAGGTCACCCCTGCAAGGGAGCCGGAGGAGCCCCGCACCGCACAGCCCCAGCGCAGTGCCAGAGGCAGCACCCAGAACAGAAGACCTGCCCCAGGGCTGCCAGGAGGGCTGGTTTTCAGCACGATCTGAGTCAGGCAGTGGTTTTTGCAAGGCTCAGAAATACTGTCTGCTCACCTTCATCCCACATTTGGTGGAGATGCTAGTGTGCTAGCACAAAAAGCACTTAGCAGGTGCTCCGAGAGACCAGGGCGTTTCAGCGCCAGCAGGAATGTCCTGAGATATTGCTAAATAATACCAAGAAAACAATTTTTTTTCACAGGCCAGACCCAGGGTCATTGTTTAGATCCAGCCCGTACCCTTCTTTCACAGGGCAGAAAACTTCAGGGCCCAAAGATTAAGCCAGTGTGAAGCCAGGTCTTGAGGGTTTCATGGGGAAAACAGTGAGGCCAGAGCTGTTCTCGTCCCCTCCGCTCTGGCTACTGCCAGTTGCTGAATCCAGAGCTAGAAGGTCTCATTAGGGCTGGTGGCTTTAAAGTGTTTGGATATCACTGCATCAAAGGGAGTGAAAGAAGAGGAATGATTATGGGTTACGCTAGAATCTGTGTTAGATGTGCGTGGGTCTTAACACTGTTTTAACATAGGGTCCTCCTGTGATCACGGCTTGAAATGCACTGGCAAGGACTGAACTCAGATGAAATGTCCTGGGGTTTGAGTGGCTCCTGGCACGTGCAGTCCACCCAGTACATTTATTCCTGTGACGCTCTGTAGAGGTTGCCCAAGCTGCCCTTCGAACACATGATCAAACAGCTCCATAAAAATATGAAGGACTCATTACTGCGCTAATAAATGTTAAACATTAGTATGGCACAGACAATGTTGTTTTTTTTTTTTTTTAAGTAGCCAGATAGGGAAACAATATTGTAGTCTGATGGAAAAGCTAGTTTCATTCTCTTTGATGTGTATCCACCATTCAAAACTGGACAATTTATGACTTCCTGGATGCTGCTCAAGGCCAGTGTGACTTGAAGTTTTATGTCGACTACGTCTATCATGAGCGATAACCTTAGTGCACAGATTGCACGTCAGCATCACCTCCTTGGGGCACGAGAAAGGGAGAGGTGCTGTTCTGAGCCTGGGCTGGCATACTTGGGCCTCAGCCACCACCTCTCATCTCCAGGAGCTCTGAGCTGGATCAGACCCTTTGGGAATCATTTCATGCTATGCCCACACAAAATACCTGCAGGCTGCTGCTGAAGGACTGTCCCACCCTGGGCTCTCCTTGTCCTCTGCTGTGCTCCCCCACTGCTTTCTGGGCCAGTGGCCGTGGGTTGCTTCACCTTGGTCTGCTGAACGAGTGGAAGGGCAAAACACCAGAAGTAACAACACATTCTCTGTTGTCTAGGGAGCCGGGCTTGCTCATTTGTCTGATGCAAGGACAGGGTCAGGAGCAGGCGACTGGGGTAGGAGAAAGTCCCTGGTGAAGGGGCCTCACAGAAGAGCACTGTGGATCACAGCAGGGCTTTATTAGAGGCAGTAAATCACATGCTGCTAGAGAGCCCAAGGAGGATGGACAGAAAAAATGGACACTCCATGGGCTGTGGGTTCCAGCAGCAAAGGTGCCAATATAACCACTTCTTAACGCATTCCCATGGAAAGCAATTCCTGCGCAGCTTCTGGGTGCCACAGCCAGTTTTATGAGCACTGTTCTCCCCAGAGTATCTCTCCTCCACCCTAGCACACAGCATGGCCTCTGGTGTAAAGCAGGAGGGAGGAGGGCATGATTGTCCGTGTAGGGAGACATGGCTAAAGGGAGAAGAGCAGGCTATATCATTCTGCAAGGTCACAGCAAGCTACCCTGGCTATGCACTCTGGTGGGCCAGCATTTGCCCTAGTTGGGCCAGAGAAAGCAAGTCCCACTGTGGTTAACCTGCTCCAGAGCAGCTGACTGGATATACCTAGTCTGTCCTGCCAAAGTAGGAGAACTTGCCTCCCAAATTCTTGGAGACAACATTAACTCCTAGAGGTCACCAGGAGGTGACCTCTGTAACTGAGGATCAGAGGAGCACCTCCATTCAAGGGACTGTGTGGCCAAGATCTGTCTCTGGGGATAGGGACAGGGTTAGTGTGGCCTGCTGTTCCTCTGACCAGCTCTCAGCCAGCGTGTCTTTGAGGTGAGAAGAGGTGGTAGACGTGAAACCACAGCTCAGAAACAGTAAGAAAAGTAAGAAAAGCAGTAAGAAAAGCACAGAAATATCCATGACTTGGCTGAAAATGTTCTACAGAAGGACAGGGGCTCGGGCACCCTCGCTCCAGTCAGGGGATGGGATGACTCAGATGTTCATACGACTCAAAAGCTTCCCCAAAACTGAATCCAGAAAGGCTCATGTCATCACATGATACTGTGGAGGGGGTGGAAATATCGCTCACCGTGGAGTCGGGGAGATGGTGATGCTGAACAGGCATTTCCTGCTTTATTTCATCTTTGGCTTCTGCAGTCTCAGAGCAAAGCTGGAGAGCAACCCCAAGGTGCAGCAGGATGCTGACGTGTATGAGTCTGTGCAGAGCCTGCGGTGCTTGGGCTGCCCAGTCTCCAACAGTGGGAGTCCAACACTCGCTGGCTGGGGTGGCCCCACCAGTACCACCCAAAAGAGGCTAGTGTAGAAGTGCTGCTGAGGAGCATGCAGGGCCCGACGCATGCTTCCAAATGGGCTCAGTCTTGCTCCTGGCCTAGGGGTCAGCTTCTTCCTCCCTCTGCTGCTAAGGAAACCAGAGCCATCTCTCTGTAGGGTTCCCACACGCTGCTCTAGAGAAGCAAGAGGGGTGTGATTGCCAGAAAGACATGGCAAGGAAGAAGCCAGGAGCACTGGTGGAGGAGGTGGCTCATGTGCTGGAGGAGCTGATGACTGTTTTTCAAAGCATTAAGGATGTTGGTACCAGGAGCAGGAGCGCATAAGGGTTTGCTCAGTGCTGCATTGCTACTAGGTGTTGAATAGGTCATCAGGACCCACAGGGACAACTGGAAAGACCCCAGAACAGCTCAACTGCTCAACTCCAGCAGGCTCAAGCCACAAGAATGCCACCCCTAGACTGCAAAGACTGCACCCTCTGAGCTAGAGACAGCAGGCAGAACATCCTCAAGAGGCTGGACACAATGCCTGCAGCCACGCAGCAATGCATATCAAAGGCATCATGTTGGCACATTGAAGCAGGTCTCCTTCCACACAGCCTGGAAACTTAGGGGCTCTGGGAAGGGCTCAAAGAAGAAAAACATCCAGACAGCCTTAGACAGCCTTTCTGACCCTTGAGAGAAAGTCTCACCAGAAATGAATGCTTCCAAGCTGGAGACACTGGTGGATGAGAAGGAAAATGCTGCAGTCAGTACTACCGAAATTGCAGCTGGCATACTGAAAGCACATAGATCCAAGCATGTCCATGGAAAGCATGTCCATGTCCAAGCAAGGCCACTGTTCTGTTACAGTCATCTCTGATGACTGAAGCTGGTGAGACCTCAATTGCTCAGAATGAGCACACTCGCTTTTAACACTGCCGTTGGGAATACAGGACAGACAGTTCTTAAACATCTGCCCTTAATGCATAGGAAGAAAACCTGTTATCAAGGATGACGTCATCTGTGGGATGTTTGGTGGCACAAGTAACAAAACCACATCAGAGTTTCCACAAGTAATAGATGGTCATTTTCTAGCACACAAAGTCCTGGACCAACACAGGATTCAGTAGTGGATCTCATCCTGATGGCCAAAGACAAGTTAATTGTGGCCCAAAGATTGGTGGCTGGCACACTGTATGCAGTAACAGGTCCTCTGTCTGCAGCCAGACTGTATCATCACCAGCAAAGTGGTGGTGGTACATAAATCGGTTTTCCAGCACTAGAAAGGCTAAAAGCAATTTTCAGCACAACAGGCCAGGAATGCACATTTAAAGGTGCAAGATTAATGAAACACAGATTATTCTCAGATACCACTGGCTGGCCCCAAACTGTTGCATTGGAAACATGACAGAAATTACCTTGGGGGGAAAGAGAGAAAAGGGAATTCCAATTTCAGTTAAGAAATGGGATTAAGAATAGTGTATTAACACCTAGAAAGAAAGAGAGTGAAGATGGAAAACTAGGAAATGAAACACAGTTCCTTTAGGTTATATGCAAAAATGTAGACAACTGAGAAGGAAAACTGAAAGAATCAATGCAAAAATGATTGCCCCTGAGGGCAAGATCAGAAGAAGGCATTTTAATCCCATTAGGAGAAATAACTCCCAATATATTTTATTGCTTGAGGTGGAAATGCATATGCAGGAACATGCTGTGTGCTGGACCCTGGCATGAGTGTTCTGCAGACCTGAGTCTATGCCATGGACATCTGTCTGGGGCAACAGAAACTTCCAAACAAATGGGAAGATACCTCTTTTTTCTACCAATGGTTGGAAATGCCCATCTCCTGGGAAAACCAAACCATGTTTGCTGGGGCAAACAGCAAAACTGCCTGCTGCAGTGCAGACAAACAGGCAGCTTTGCAGTGCTTCGCCTGCCAGTGATGGAGGAGGAGGTGCCTGCCGTGCAAACAGCAGTGACTGGAAGGGAAAACTTGGCGCTGCTGCAGGGACGGATTGGGGCAGCTCTTCCTAAAAAGGAAGATTTTTCAGGTCGGCAAGCCCTAGTACCTTGCACCTGCAAGCCTGGAAGAAGCTATGGTGAGCAGCCCTCAGGGAAGCTGAGGAGCACTGTGGCTTGGGAAGGCTGCCAGCACCTCCGGTGCTGCAAAGGGCTCAGTGGGGCAAGAGACCACACTGGGAATAGGGAATTAGAGGCTAACAGATGCAAACGCCCCTTGCCATGACTCCGTGGGTCTTTGCAGATGTGGCTGTCAGCTGTGCCTGACGTACAACACCTGGGGCCAAGCCTGCCTTGGTATGGGAATAACCTCAGGATGTTTAACTGCCTTAACTGCCTGGGCTTGGCTAGCCAAGACGCTGTGTATCAGCATCTGATGCTGGCTTGTGGTTGCGTACTCTAGAAAGCAAAGCAAAGGGAGGGCACCATGCACACCAGGGGACATCCCGAGCCAGTGGCTTTATAATGGTCCTGAACGGTCCTGCCTCCAACCGTGTGCAGGCAAGCCTGTCCTTGGCTGCACAGGCATCGCCACTGGGTTCCCGCAGTGTGCCTGAGGTGAGGATCTGGCCTGCTTGCGCCTCCCCAGGCCGTGGAAGTGATGAGGAAGGCAAATGGAATTCCCTTCCGGAATCACCAAGCTGCCGCGCCAGGAAAGGCAGCCAGCACTTCCACGGAGGAATTCCCCCCCGGGGACCTGACTTCCCCCTTCTCTTGCCCTACCGTAGCCGAAGCCTCGGCGGCAGGAAACGAGGTCCCCAAGTCCTCCGCGTGCATGGGCTGAACAGCGCACTGTGCTCGACGTGGAGGTCTTCGCCTGGGGTGTCATCAAAAAGGCTTTGCTTTTTGGCCCCCAAGCATGGGCTGGGAGGGTGGGAAAAGTGTATTTGGGGCCAACCTGCAAGCAGCCAGCATCAGAAAGCCAAGCTCTGTGCAGAAGCACGTCCGTCACTTCACATCAGCGTGGTGACCACAGCCCGGACTGTTGGGGTCTTGCTGGTACAAGAGCACAGTCTGGCAGACATTGCTGTGACAGTGATGGGGGAAGGGTGATGCTCAGCCGGAGGGGAGGTTTGCGCTGAAGGGTCTCCCAATTCATGCACATGAAAGAAGGGAAAATAACCCCAAACAAACCCTAATGCTGCACAAACCCTTGTAGGTGCCTCTGGCCGGAACCAGACTCACATCCCAGTGTGTCCTGATGAGAAGGAGCCCGGCACAGAGTCCCTACTCCAGCACAACATGTCCTTAATTTTAAGCATATACTGAGTCCTAAAGACCCACTGATGTGTGATGCCAGTGGCCTTTGGGAGTGCCTGCCAGTGTCTGCCTTGACTTAGTTTTAGAAAAATGTGTTTCGTTCATGCCACAACCACCTTTGCTTTCTCATTTCCTGCCTGCGTAGTGATTCATTTCAACGCCGGTGCTTGCTGTGGAATGAGATGCTGTTATTTTACACTTCCACTTGAAAGAAATCGAGCTCTGCAATAGAAAATTATGGGCTGTGGTTAGGGCCTTTCACTGCTGCGAAGGAGAACCAGAGAGCTGGCCACGTGGCTGCCCTCCCTGCCCTGCAGGAAGGGGGTCCTGCACCCGCCTCGCTGCCGCCTGCCGCCACTGCTGGCCTGCAAGCCTCCGGGGTAGGGCAACTCCCGCCAGCCGCCAGCGCAGCCCCAGCAGCTGGCCCTGGCCACAGGGGACACAGAGGGGAGAGGAGACGTGGCAGTGTGGCGGGGGAGGATGCCGCCAGGAAGAGCTCTGCTCTCGGGCTCCAAATGCATGCTTGCAGCCAGCCACCTTTTTTGGCCACATGATGCTATAGCTGCAGGCTCACCTTTGCCAAAAGGCTCAGCCATGGGAGCGAGAAGCTTTGGATGCAATGTCCGATGAAAGCCAGAGGGAGGGGTGGATGGAAGGAGCCCTCCGCACCAGTGTGGCCAGGAGCACATAGAGAGGAAAAGCAAGTCTTAGATTTCAGTGTAAGTTGTCTGGGCAGGCACTTCACTGGCCCGTAAATGTCACACTTAAGCCAAGAGCCCCTCGGGCCCTGTTAGCAATAACATCAGTGCCTGGCAGTTAACCGGGATTAGGGGAGGAATTCTGCAAATACTCCTCCTTTACAGGGTGGAGTGTTTTGAGCCAGTCCACGGGCTGAGAGTCATCAGCCAGCAGTACCCAGAGCTGCAGGACTGACCCAGCAGGTTCTCCGCCTCCCTGAGACCTCTGCTGCCACGAAATGGGGGCCTGTCTCCCCCACTGGCCACTTCAGCCTCTTCTGGACCCTGGTACCCCGAGCTCGCCTCGGGCAGTGGCTGCCAGCAGCTCCGGTTCCCCACGATGGCAGGAGCACATGCTTTGCTGCCGTTTCTGTGCACATCGCACAAAGCTCCCGGGCGCTTGGGGCTGCTTGGTGACCCATGGCAAGAAACAGGGGCTCTCTAGCCAGGGCTCACCAAGCCAGCCAGGCCAGTATTGGTCATCTGCCCTGCACTCATGCTGCCCACCAGAGCGGGATCCCGGGACTTGGGGAGCGAGGATGGAGCTGAGCAGCCCGGCTGAGCAAATGCTCCTCGGCAGGAGTAGCAGCATCCCTACACCTTGCTGCTCCCCACCACAAAGGAGGCACAGGCGAGCGGGAGACACTAGGGGTCGAGGAAGGGGGACTGCAAAGGGCAGGTCCATGCAGCACGGGGCAGTCCAGGAGGGGGGGAGAAGGGATGGCATTCCTCTTCTTCAAAGAATGGGGGTACCCCAGGGTGAGGGTGCCAGGGACTGATGGGTACTGCAGGGTTGGCACCACCTGGGTGGCACTCCTGAGACCTTGCCATCCCCCGGCCGTGCCTGGCCTGAAGGGAGCCAGTGTGGGAGCCAGTGTGGCAGAGGTTCCTCTGAGAGGGCAGACTGGGTTGGAGGGACCCAACAGCTCCTGTGCAATAAAGAAAAGGGTCTGTTTCCCAGACACCTCTGATTTAATGATCTCACAGAGGCCAAGTGATTTAAGGCTGTTGCATACAACCACCTCATCAGTGTAAACGTGACAGTCCCCTCCACCACAGACCCCAAAACAAGGCTCTCCCTAATAGCCCAGCTTGCAACCTTTCACCTCAAACCCAAGCCCGTGGCCTGGAAAACCTGCCGAGGTTTATCAGGGAGGCAGTGTCCCCTGGGCTCCCCAGCCCGTTCCTCAGCCTTCCCAAGCAGTGAATGACCCCCTCAACTCAGGTCATAGAAGCTTTGGTCATCCTCCATGGCAGCAAGAACATCCTTAAACTGAGAGACGACACGTCCAAAATGAGACCCTTCCCAGAACACCTTCCCGCAGCAGGTGCAGCAGTAGAAGTAGGTGAGGTCGGTTTTGTCCAGCACCCCAGGCGGGATGGCGGAGACCTGCAGGACTGTGCCATTGGCCAGCGTCACAGACTCCCCGGTGAGGTCTAACTCCTCCAGGCACTGGCAGTTTGGGTTGTAAATGGGCTGGGGTGAGTCATGGGCTGGTGTGGCAGCATCACAGGTTTGGCTTGCCTTCTCTTCAGACGTTGTCAGGTGGCCTGCAGGGACAGAAAACAGCAGATAAATCATGAGCCACTGGTGTGACGAGTGGGGGGGGGATGCAGGAGCAAAGCCCCCGTGCTGTCCCCTCACTGCCGTGTGGGGGCACCTGCAGTGGATGCCGCTCTGGATGTCTGTGGGGAAGAACCCTGCTGTGGCCTCACTTTACCCCGCTGAGGGCTGCCAGGACACTGCAAGTGGCACCAGGGCTGGGTAGAGCTTGGGTAAGAAATGCTGCACGTGAGGAGCATTGAAGCACTGGCAATCGCCGTCTGCGGTGTGCCACTGCGGATGCGGGGTCCCTATGGCCGGGACTCATTAACGAACCTGCCTTAAGAGCAGTGGGATTAGCCAGGGTCCTGGAGACATAAATCAGTAAATCAACAAGCTATCCTGGCTTGCCCAAGTGTGCTGGGCACTGGCATGCCATCTCCCTCCCATCGTGCAACCCCTTGCTCCTGCCCTGCATCCCTGGAACAGGGGCACTACCGCCAACAACCCACAGTGGCAGGCAAGGGGTCCCCACGCACCCCGAGCCCTGGCCTGGCCCTCAGCCTGCTGCGGGCTTTCTGCCTGGGGCCAGCCCGTACATGCCGTGCTGCGGGCTCCTGCCCCGAGCCGACCGACTGCTGCTGTCGCAAATGAAGTGCCACAAAACCCATGACATTTTTGGCAGCTCAGTGCAGGTTCTCACTGCTCAAGGCCCCGTAACTGAGGCCCGACGGATTCCTGGGATCCGGAAGGCGGAAGCCGTGGGCTCAGTTGACTGTCATCCATCAGGATGTCTGGCAGCAAGTGACACAGGGAGGCAGTCTGCAGTTATTACTCTGGGATGACTCATTTTTGGCAGGGGAAGCTTGTCCTGCCTGGACATCAATTAGACAACAAAAGGCATCTTGCATCTTTCCAGTGACATCTCTGGGGCTCTCAACCTGCCCCTTGTGAGGATAAGAGGAAGCTTTGTCAGGACTTAGCCTTGCCGAAGGAAAATGAAACCAGCAGTCTTGGCTGGCTCTTCCAACCGGATCCCAAAGCCTCCAGGAGCTGTGCTGTGCCATGAATTATGGCTGGGGAAAGCAAGGTTGAGGTTGGGAACATGAAGGTCAGGAGGCAGGGTCAACAGTGGTCCCCAGGAGCCTGCCCACTTGGCCAGAAAGGCCTTGGAGGATGGAGCCTGGGATTCAAACTCCTGGGGAAGCTTTTCAGGAAAATTCAGAATTGGAAACACTAGGGCCTTGATGCTGTGATGAGCCTCTGTAAAAAAAGGAAAAAAACTACGCAGCTGCATGGGGAACACCGAGCAGGACTGGGTCACCTGCATCACTGCACGGCCTCGTGGCAATCAAGGCCTGCCTTGTAACAGCCATCCCCTCCCACCAGCCCCACGCCACTGTGAAGAGTCCCACACGGCACAGGCTGCAAGATGCTGCCCAACCCCCTTGGATCTGCACAGATCACAAATCACAACCAAAGCACATGTGCACTAGGGCTGCCCTATAGCCTGCAAGGACTGGGTTATGCTGGCTCCAATCATGCTGCATCCTTGGCTCACGGCACCCAATTCCCGCTCTGCTTGCCTCACTCTCTCCTCATTGAGGATACATTGGCATTTCCTTCCCCTTCACGGGAGCAATACAGGCTGGAAAATGTGGGCTTAAAGCTGATGTTAGACACAAGGAAATGCAAAATCTTCTAATGAGGGAACCTCAGAGCAACAGGAAACCAGTAATCATGGTCGTTCCCAAAGTGTCCGAACTAGTGGGATATGGCCAGCCTCCCCATTCCTGGCAGACAGACAACCACACTCAGTGTCAAAGCTCTAACTGAAGATATTCTCAGTGTCACTGGCCTGTAGGGTTTTGCAGACCAGCACTGGACCACCAAGCAACCTGACAGCCATGCAGATTTGGGGACTGCTCACATATCAGGAACCAGCCTGAAACGCAGTCCTACTCACTGCCCATCAGCAAAGAGCTGGATTCATCATTGCTGCACTCTGAGCAAGTGTCCATCAGCAACCCTTAGCCATTCCTTGAAGCTCTGAATCTGTTTGGGACACTAAAATCCATTCCTGGAGAAAAAACAGTGACCTCAGTTTCTCATTTTCTCCAATTTTTGGCATCTGGTGAAGAACATGGGCGGTTCTCAGAAGATACCTGAGCTGTCCAGAGTGCGAACATCTCAGAAGAAGCCCTGCTCCTTTGGAGATCTCTCAGGGTTCCATGCCAGGAGGCAGCAGGTTCAGGAAAAGGCAACTCCACAAATCTGAAAAGCTGCAAAGCTTTTGCCTGGTTGTCTAGGTTGTCTCTCCAGCAAAGCAACAGAGTCATCTGTGCAAATCTTGGCTTCAGCCATGCTACGACTCTTCAGCGCTTCTCCCTGTGGCTTTCTCTTGTTGAAACAGGCTATTTCTGTGCAGAGCTTGGCTTGCTATCTTGTTTTCTTCTAAACTATTTTGGCATCGAAAAAGGCATTAAAGGCAGAGTGCTCTGCTTTCAAGAAAAATCCAGTTAACAAAGTCTTTAGAGAACTACTGCCTGACTGGTTGTCTTCTCTGGCACAGGCTCTGTAAGACCCTTGCCTGTCCTTTGCTCAGAGGTGTTTGTGGCTCATCAGTGCTACCAGGTATAGAAAGGCTTGTACACGGCCAGCCCTGGCACCGCTGTGAAAGCCATGCCAGCGGGAGGCACGTTCAGCTGTGCCCCGGCCGCTCTCAGCATCCCAGGGTGCTCCAGCGCCCGTGCTGGGACTTTCTGATAGCTGGTTGAGCCTTGATGCTTTTGCAAGAACGACTGGTCATTTGCCCTTTCTTTGGAAACTCTCCGTGCATTCGCCACGGTGCAGCCCAGCTGGCCCACAGCAGCACTGACCTCAGGTCTTGCTGGTGGGCAAAGCAAACTGGAGACGCTCTCCTTCCTGGTATGCGGAGTGCAAAGTCTCCGCACCCCCCAACCACCTCCTATCCCATCCCCCTGGTAGGTGACTCGTGAGAAACAGGCAGGCAGGGAGGAAAAGTTCATCTCTTAAAAGCATGGGGAGAGAAAGGCCGTGATAGTCACCCAGTGTTTTGCCTTTAGGTTGCACCAGCCCCCCTCCTAATTGTGGTGCTTCAAAGGGTTGAAAATGCTACATCACTTCAAAGTAACAATTTTTGAATGGGAGCTTGTAAAACTCCTCTCCCCCTGCCCCCCTCCTCCGGCCGAATTCTTTTCACGGCTTTTGAAGATGCCTGTGCTCCTGTTGCAGCGCGGCTGAAAAGGCCACTGGGCGCCAGTCGCAGGGTGCCAACCAGGCAAACAGCCTTACAGGGGGGAAAAAGTTGCTGTGAAAAGGTCAGGTCCTCCACAGCCCTGCAGAAAAAGGTTTTCTTGGGAAGACCATGGAGGGAATGGAGAAAGGGGAGATTTCTTTAAAGAGGTTTTATTTCTTCCCTCTGCTCCGCTTCTCCCCTTCTTCCCTTGCCTTCTCCAAGCAGAGTAAATGTGGCTGCCTTATCTGAGTGAGAGCACTAAAACATGGGGCAGCCCTGAGACAGTGCTCACAGAGGCCCCACGCTCCCACGACCGCTCGGCACCCGCGGCACAGGGGCCTCCTGCAATATAGGGCCCAAAACCATGCTTATCCTGCAAAGCAGACCAGCCTCAGCGCACACGTGCGTGCACACACATGCACACTCTTCCTAGCGCACTGGACATGTGCCGAGCCCTCTCTCACAGTGAACCTCTCACAAGCTTTCTGGCTGTTTTGGGCATCCTGGCAGGGTAAATCTGCTCTTCCCTGGTCCTGCGGGAAACCACCCCTCGAGCCAGGCCTGCCGCAAAACCCAGCCCCGGGCAGAGCTCTTCCCAACAGAGCTGCTCCTCCAGCAGTGCTGGCACCCCAGCTCAGTCCGATGCTGCTCACCAAACCAAAAAATCACTTGCTAAGTGATTTGCAGAGCTGAGCAATGACCGTGCCTGAGACGGAGCAAAAGGCATGTGTGGGTGTGCGTGCGTGTGTGAGGCCAAGGGAAGCCGAATATGTCATTACAATGTGCCGGGAGTTTTTAGATCTACAGTTTCAAGAGATCTGTGACCATTCATGCCAAAGGCTGGATTCCCACTGTATCTCTGGAGAGGAGAAATGAAAGCAATTCCTTATCAAATCAATTAGAAACACCTCTTGGGAACTAATAATCCCATTATAAAACATCTTGAAAATAGAAAGGCCTTTTCCCTCTCCCTCACCTCTCCCCCTCTTGCCCGGGTCACCCAAGGATGACGGAACCCAACAGGCTCTGTGCAAAGAGCTCTTGGAGGCTGAGATCTGCGGACTTTGCAAGCACACTGGGAAATGGCTGAGCAGATTCTCCCCAAGACGGAGCACCCAGGTGTGTTAGTGCTAGAGAGCTGCACAGGAACCAAGGAATGATCCTCCCCAAGCTCCTTTCCTGAAACCAGAAGCCCTGCTCAGCAAAGCAGAGAGGTCTTCCCACAGCGATCTCCCTTCCACTGCTTGCAAGCTGTGATACTACCCTTCCCTCAGCACATGGCTTCTACTACATCGCACTCGCTCCAGCTCCCGCACACCCGTGCATGGGTGGGGAAATTAGTGCCCATCGTAACACACCACACGAACCGCTGCTGTTCCCTCCTAACAGCGACATCTCCATCCGAGTCCTTCCAGCCAAGCACTGGTGTGTCCATAGGAAAGAAGATGCTGTATGACTGCAATTCCTCTTATTTCTGGATCAGATTCCTCCTCTGGCTGAGCAGGGCCATCCTTAGCAGAGGGATCCCATCTTTCTGCAGGAGGTGCAAATTCCAGGTGTGCCTGCAGCAGTAGTTTGTCAGTAAGAAACGCTGATGGAGCGGTGGGTCTGAAAGCCAGCAGCTGCTGCTGAGGCAGTGGCGAGTCACTTGGGTGAACTAGTTGTTCAGTTTGGGTCCCCGGAGCCAGAGACAGGCAGGAGGCACCCAGCAGTGACCAGTGGGCTCCCTGGCTCCACTGCCCTGCAGTGGCACTGCTCAAGCCTCGGGTCTGTGCAGACAAGGAGAAAGACAAGCCTGGTACGAATGGGACAACGTGGGATGCAGGAAGACACAGACTTCTCTGCAGCTTGACTCTGTGCCCAGGAACAAGGAGTAGCAACAAATGATGTCCGTGAGTGGTCTTGTTTTCTACTAGGATCACCCAGACCAGGAGATGCACTTGTCTCCTCTGAAATAGCCCTGCTTCATGCCCAAGCCATGGCCACGTGGCCCAGTGAACCCACAGCTCTGCTCTCCACACACTCTTCAGCCTGGGCGAGATCACCTTGCCTTCAACAATGGGTCACCAGCAAAAGCATAGTGAGAAAGACCCACAGCAATGCCACTCTGCACACCTCCTGTGCCCTGTGGCACTGCATGGTTCCTGAGGCCTAAAAACAAACAGTACCTTAATCCTGGGGGACAAAGAGCCAGCAGTGTGCCCCAAGATGAGAGCGGCATCCCAGGACCTGCAGCCACAAGTGATCACTTAGGTGTCAGTCCCGGAGGAGCCCTGGGCGTGAACTATAGGAGAGGGAGGGCTGTGATGGGCAATATGACATGTCCAAAGAGTCCAGATCTGCGGCTGCTGACGGGTGCAGCCAGAAGGGAGGGATGCCCAAGGGCAGAGCTGTCGAGCCGGGCGTGGCGTGGTCTGCCCAGGGTGGGCAGCAGCAATGGGCCACCCACCCATGACCAACGAGAAGCCTTTTGGGCTTCAGGGGTTGTATGCGAAGGTCACTGTGGCAGTGACACCAGCGAGTTGGATCCCCTACAGCCTACACCCATAACATGTGAGTCCCGGGTCAGCTTTACTGGGACAGCCCTGGGACGCTCTCACTGTGGTACAGAGGGGCACAGGAGGGCCTGGAAAGCCCAGATGGAGCTGGATCAGGGTAAACCGAGTTTGAACCTTCCCTTTCTCAGACTACACAGTCCTGACTTGCCTAGGAACAATCTGCCCACATGTGTGTGAGCCCTGGGAAGCCCAGGGGACCTTCCCCTAGGGGTTTCAGTGTCAGGGGTCTTAATGGACAACCCGAGCTCTCTTGGGGGACCAGGTATTTCTACACAGTCCTGCCCTCAGGCCCCATTTCTAGCACAAGTCCCTCTGCGTCACCCAAGCTGAGATTCAAGCACAAGGCCTTGAGGCGAAGAGCAAGGTGTTTGCCCCGGCTGGCTCACGTGGGGAATCTTGCGCTCACCTCCTCGGCTTCCCAGTGGGAACCGGAGCCTCCTGCCAAGTCCTGAGAGGCGCTCGGATCTGGCAGCGCTTGTGCAAGCCGGGCCCCTTCTCACAGCCTTGCAGCCGCACCCAGCTGTCATCGCAACCGCTTTGTGTGCGCGCGCGCACACACACGAGATTTGTCCATAATTAGGCAATTAAGGATTAGGTGTTTTGGAGAAAGCGCACATCGTAAAGACTTTGCACAAGTCTGAAAGCAGACCTGGGAGCATTCTTGGAGTACAAAGGTGCATGGGAAACCTTGCCGTGGTGAGAGATTGAACCTGATAAGAGGAGTTACGAGCCTGAGAAACGCACTCGATTGCAGGGCACTGAAGATGCCTGGTTATCTTTTCCTTCTAGATAAGTCAGATAAGCAGAGGACAAAGGACTTGGGGTTATGCAACCTGGGCTGCATTAGCCAGGCCATGTTCTTAAGATGTTCTCGGGTGAGCTCTCAGGTGTAGAAGGGAGGATGAGCTTGCTCAAAGCAACAGGCCAGGTTAAGTTGCTACAATCTCTTTTTGCTTCCCATTGTGGGAGAAAATCCTGCTGGATCCTGTGCCCCAAAGACGGAAAGAGCAATGTTTTCTGTGGCTTTGGCACACACGCGGCTGACATGCCTCTAGCTTCTTCCTGGGGCGCTTTTGGCATGACACTGATGTCAGCAGGTACATGCACAACTCTGCAAACCCACAGCCCCAAAAATGTCACTCAGTTCACAGCCCAGCAGTGTTTTCTCACATGAGCAAACAAAATTCTTCTGAACAGGCGGAGCTGGCAGGCCCCGAACCCAGTCATGCTTGGGAGGTATTTCTGGCCAGTCTCACTGCTGCAGCCTTCATTCCCAGGCCTGCGCGGCAGCACGGCAGCCCCCACCCCTGCCCCTTGCAGAGGCAGAGGGGGGAAAGCCCCATTGCCCTGCTGTGCCCTGGGGTGAAGAGAGCCTAAAAGCAGTGGTTCCCCGCTCTGAGGAAGAAGGGGGCCAGGGAGGGCAGGGAAGCCCTTGGGTCCATAGATGCAGAACCTCGAGGACCTGTGCCCTTCCCCAGCCATCAGGGCTGTGTCTGAGGGGCCCAAGCACTGTGGATGGATGGCTGCAGCAAGCAACCTCCTCACTTGCCAGGCGGCTGGGGACCCTAGAGAAGTGCACAGAGCAGCCTGAAGTATTCACGATGTGCCGAGCTCCCCTGCGTGCCTGGCCCTGTGCTGGCCTGGTCTTACGGCTGAGGCACTGGAGATGCGTGGGTTGCACCGTGGGTGTGAGAGCCATTGCGGGACAGCACGAGGATTGCCCGCCCTTGGCCCTGTGGCAGTAAGACTGGTTTGATGCTCATGGCAAAGCCAAATGCTGTAGACAGGGAAGCAGGGCAGGAAAAAACTGCATCTAGCATCAAGGCTTTGGACACAGTGTGTCCCCCTCTGGCTGTGGGTCAGAGCCCATGGCTGAGGAAAATCCTGGTGTGGCGGAAGAAGGGGAGAGAAGCTCTGCATCTTATTAGCATCAACCCTGGCTTGGAGTTGCTGTGAAGCTCCCCCAGCTCACTCGCTGCTGTCTTGCAGCTCTTCCTCCTGCCTCCTTGCACGCTGCCTCCACACACGTCCCACCAGGGTTTCACCAAGGCTCAGCCACAGAGTTGTGCGACGCAACCTCTTGAGTGAAGCCAAGGGGAAGGAAAGGAAAGAAACACTGATCGCTGATCCAGGCCAGTGCGTAGGAAATGTGCCATGAGGAAGGTGCAAAGTGGCAACTCGGCCAGTCTGCCCTGCTGCCACTCCAAGTGCCCTGCCAACCCCACACCATCCTGTCGCGCAGCATGGGGACTTCCCAGCTACCACGACTGCTCCTCCAAAAGGTCACGAGGCTCCCTGGGGTTTATCTTGAAGCTGCAGGATGCAAAGTTTGAGGAGAATAAAAATAGATAGTGTAGAAGGGGAGAGGACACAGAAAATGCTAGGGGTTGCTGGATTGCTACTGGGGTGGGAGCAGGGTGGGGATGTCTGGAGCAAGACTCCCCTATTTCTCTCTCCTCTATCCTCAGCAATGCAGGTGGATCCAAAAGAAACATCTTGATAAATGCAGGGGGCAGGAGGACCCCAACGCCAGCTGAGTTTTCCAGCAGTATCTGTCTCGACTGCAGAGTGCTGTGATGACTCTGCTGCCCACAACAGCCAGCCAGCATTCCCCATGTCTCCAGCCCCTACAAGGAGGCTTCTCAGCTTCCCTGGGCTCCTGGCAGGCCCTCTCCTCTCTGTGCTCCCATTCCTACAGCAGGCTCCTCTGTGAAGTGCTGGCAGCAAAGCGGGATTGATTGAGATTGCAACCATCGCTCTGCTGACCACGCCAGGTCTTGAATCATGCTTGGGTCCAAGCACGCGGCCAGCCTCAAGGCCGGGAGCCCCGGAACCGTGCTGCTCTGAGTACAGCGCTGCTCATCTCCATGCCATGCATGGACCCCAGCCCCCCAGCCTCCATGGGCCCTGGGACCAAGCAGGGTGTTGCACTCAGAAGAGCCATCACTGATGTCTTGTGCTTGTCAATCTGAAATACCAGTGTGGGCATGTGAGCAACCCGCTGAGGGCTGGTCATATAGGACCCCTGAGTACAGCCCAGCTTGCCCATCTCTGCCACACTTTGGGCTTCCCAAGCTGTGTTGGACTCTCCAAGCATCCCTGTTGCTGTATCTGAAGCCTCTGCCTCTCTAACTTGGAGCAGCAGAGGGAGGCCCTGCCAGCAAAGCAACATCATGGAGATAGCAAGAGCAACAGTTTCTCAAGCCGGTGAAGGCCAGAAGGATTAGTTTGCTCAGACCTACTATTCCTGCACCATGGGTGAGGCAGAGCAGGTTTTTAAGGCAGATGACGATCAGAGGCCATACAAGGCTGATGTTGCGGGGCTGCACGAGGCTTGCTTGTTATTGTGATTTCTCCCTGTATAGCATTCAGCCACCATCACTTCTTCCCTCACGTGGCAGGGAGATAGGGAAGCACTCAAGTGCCCGATGAGGATCAGATAAGCCTGGTCAGTAGCGCAGCTCAGAAAAGAGGAAGAATAGCTCTTTTTGTATTTTGCAAAATGTTTCAAACGGAAAGGGGTGATTTTATGACTAAACAAGCCTTTTCTGTTGGGCAAATCCTAACCAGATCTAATGTGATACATCCTTGCCTTTCCATCTTGCCAGACTTCATCTGGCAGAGCATCACCCAAGCACCGGTTTTCACCACACTGACTAGGCAAGAAGCTTCCCCTGGCCAGACTAGAGCCCTGTGACACATCCAGTCCGCCTGCTCACTTAGGAGCCTGTAATTTGCCAATGGCTTCCACTGTGATCACATCTTGCTGGTGCCACGTGGTGACCCACAGCACTACCACCTCCCTCTGCCCCTCTCTGCCTGCTTTAGGCATGTGAACCCCCTAAAGAAAGCTGCTCAGAGCACCCCACTGGGAAAAGGGCATTACAGGGCAAAACTGTCTGGACTTGAAACAATTTCCAACACTTCCATCAAAGCCCTCATGCGGGGAAAATGTGGCTGTGTCAGGGAAAATGTTCTCTAAAACCTGGGAAAGTCCTAGGTCCAAATTCAAGTGAGTTATTACAGGATGAATAATTTGCCTTTCATCACTTGGAAGCACTGTCATAAAGATCTGGGAGCCAAACACAGTGGCACTGACCCAGATTTTGCTGCAATAAACTCCAAAATGTAAGCAGCCCTGGCTCTGTGCAGCTCCAGGCCCTGACTCCAAGAACACCTGGGGAGCTGCAGACTTCTATCAAAGGTTTCTCCTGCAGAAATAGTCTCCATGCACAGCTGGTGGGCGTCCCAACATCCTTGGCTCCATCTGCCCCTACTCAGACCCTGCTTGCTTCTTCTCACAGAGGTGAAACCAAGTGGGAGCCGGCTTTATCTCCTTGCCTGGGGAAGGGGTTGGTGTGGTGGAAAGAGCATTTTCTTCCTAAGGAACTGGGTGCTAGACAACCAGCATGATCTGACCAGTCTTGAGGAGCTTAATCCATGCTCAGCAGCATGAATGAGACAACATGACCCTGGACAGAGCTGTGGCAGCACAGGCAAGTCGCCTG
Organism: Dromaius novaehollandiae; assembly: GCF_036370855.1. Taxonomy (NCBI): domain Eukaryota; kingdom Metazoa; phylum Chordata; class Aves; order Casuariiformes; family Dromaiidae; genus Dromaius; species Dromaius novaehollandiae. Next base: position 1,884,903 of record NC_088117.1, read on the forward strand.
GGTAACCTAAGTGCAGGGCTCCCCATGCTGAGTGCCACAGACTGTGCACTGAACCTGCATTCGAGGGCAGAGCAGGTCCCTTCCACCTGCCTCCTCCAGAAGGAAAATGCAAAGTAAATCGGGGAATGGCAGACGGCAACTGCTGTCTTCTGCCATCTGCCAAGAAAGCACTCACTGGAGGGCAGAAGGTTGGAAGGACATTATCAAGGATTTAGCAGCGACCTTTCCATGTTTCTGCTCCACAACATTTGACCAAAAGTGGGTCATTTTCCTGGGACAGCCTAGTTTAGCTCACACTGATGGTCTCTCAATCCCAGCAACCCTGGCAGAAATCTAAATAGAAATAGAAATCCCAAGCCGGTTTGAGCCCTGGGGCACAGGGGACCTCACAGGCAAATCCCTAGGAGGGCTTCGCTTCAGGCCAGGTATTACTTGCCTAGCTGTGGCCATCTGCCCAGTCCAGATCCTCCCTGGCACAGACACAACTCAGCTTACATGGGCCAACCTATATTCTATATCCCCATTGCAGCAAAACACCGAAACACCTGCTCCTGGTTTGGTGAGATCAATCCTGTTGCAATGCACATGTTGATGGGTTATTGAGATGCAGCCTAGCCAGGTCAGGCATGCAGGCAGGGAAGAAATGACAGGAACAAAGTGCTGAGATTTAGGAGGATGCAGCACCTCTTGGTGCTCTCTTGCCAACCCTGGCTGTCCTTCTGGGAGCTGCTTTGGTGGAACAAAGAGTCCTGACGTGTCACTGGAGGATGCTGAGACATTTTCTGGCCTTGACCTCTCCGTGTCTAAGGACACATCCTGGTAACATCTCATCCAATGCAACAGGCATGTGGCTCGAACCTCGCCCAGCAGACCGATGTCTTTCCCTTGATGGAAGCTGCATCATTCTGTCACATGGGAAGCAGGGCTGGAGGGGGACCCAGTGAGAGGCAGAGGGAGAAGAGGGGCCTCATGGCACACAGGGGGCACAGGGGCTGTGCAGATACGGTGTAAAGGACAGAGAAGTGGGGGAGCCCCATAAGAGCGTGCGTGGAGGAGCACAGGGATGTCGACTGAAGGATGATGTGTGAGACATCCCCAGTCCAGTCATTCCATACAGAGGGGGAAGGGGAAACCGCTCACATAGCTGAACACAAACCACAGCATTTCTATTTCCCATACTCTAAAACTGGCTGAACAGGCCAGGCTGGTCTCTGGGTACATATAAACAGTGAGTGCCCTCCCCAGAAAAACCTCTGGGAGGATGCCCTGGCCTTTCGGAAAGCGCTGTGCTCCCAGCTGCCAGCACCATGGGAAAAGCCGCCCCACCACGTCTCTCCATCCTGCAGAGCCACACATGCGGTGCCGACGAAGCCGCAGCCTCCCGGGAGCGCTTTGCAGCCAGCAATCGCAAAGCATGTTGTGCTGGTCCTGCCTGTCCCCTATCACATAGATGGGGAAACTGAGGCACAGAGGCGGTCAATGATGTGCTTAAAAACTGTTGAGAGAACCTGGGCTCAGGAACGGTGGCAGAAAGAGCAAATGTTTCCGTCCCAGCGCGCCTGGCTGCACACACCTCCGTGCAGACAGCATGTCTGTGGCATGTGTCACTCACCACCAAAATGCGGCTCCCTCCAGGGAGAAGCACAGAAGAGTAAACACCAGTTCTGCGGAGCAGCTCGGGGCAGGGAGCGGAGGAGGCCTCCCAAAGGAGCCTGCAAGAGCTTTTCTGGGCAGGCAGCACTTACTGACTCCTCCTGCAACCTGACCTAGTTTAACAGCGATTGTGCAGGTGAGAAAGGGATCGTGTCATGCATTAGCAACCACTCACAGCAAGGAGGCATTTCACAGCTGAAGCTTAGTTTCCCAAGGCAGGTAGTAATGGCCTCAGGCTGTCACTTGGGCCACTGCTGGCATCTCACCTACCTAAAACATCCCAAGTCCAGGCAATCACATGCAAAACCCAGCAGAGCTTCTCTCAAGGCAGATCAGCTCTTCCACATGGGACTGCAGGAGGAAAGAGCTGGGAGGCTCTACTTGGACATGTACAAGCTTAATCAGGCACAGTTACAACAGCAGCAGGTGGGGGTGGGGGGGACCCCTACTCTCCATCTGAGAGTCTCAGGCTGACCTGGGAAGGTCCCTTTCTGCCCTGGAGACTGGGACCAGGGCCTGTGTGTCTCTTGCCTGAGGCTGAGCTCTCCAAAGGGGGTTAGGAGACTCTCCCATCCCACCTCGTCCATTTCCACTGCATGGAGGCATCCTCATCCCATCAGAAACTCTGTCCCTCGTTTTTATCTCCCAGAGGCGCAACCTTGGGAAGGAAGAGCCCAGAACAACTCGCTGGCAGGAAAAGCCATAGAGAACAACCAGGAGCAGCCAGCACAAAACCCTAGAGAGATGAGAGCACATGGGGACCTGGGAACGGGTACACTGCAGCCAGAGATGACACAGCCTCAGCCTGCTGCTTCTCCCAGCCCCCAGGGAGACCTGGAGCATACGAGACCAAGAAATCCCACGGGGAAAAAGAACACATTAAAGTGTCACTCCCCTCCCAGTAAGTCAGGCCAGATTCACAGCTGCTGAGCACCAGTGTTCACAGCTGTTGCCCTGCGCTGGTCCTAGCCAGGGACTGGGGGAAATCTACGATGCTTTACAACTCACAAGCTGCTGTCTGGGCCCTGCAGCAGAGTAGAGCCGGCCACAGGGCAGTGACTCCCAGCTGGGAAGTGAGACCCTAAGAGACAGGTGCCTCATCACTGCACCAAGCCATTGGCACCCGCTCTCTTACTTGCATCATCCTCTGCCGTCAAGCGTCTGCTGCCCTCCATTAGCTGCCTCATCCTCTCTTTGGAGATCTTCAGGTACTTGTCGCAGTTGCACACCTGGTGAAAGAGAGGGGACAAGGTCAGTGAGATGACAGCCACGCTTCCAAGATATCTCTGCGCCCAGGAGAACATCACCGCACCGGGAAATTGAGACAAGGCCTGTCCTACCACATACTGGGTGGCAGAAGGGGAGCAGAGGCAGGCTTTTGGGTCTGCAGCTCTATACATGGTCACAAAATCCTCCTTCCCAGAAAGACCCCATTTTACAGCGCTTAGCCACATCTGTCAGTGGCTCCTTCCCGTGAACACCTGGAGCAGCGCCTGGGACTGGCTCATGCTCTGGGCTGCAAGAAGCACCTGTGGAGGATCTGTCGGGATCCAGGCGGTGTGAAGGATGGGCCTTCACAGCCAGCCAGGCAGAAGGTGACCTCCAGGCTCATGATGCAGCAGCTCCGTGGCAGAGGCTGCCCCAGCACCCTGCGGTGCCGAGGCACCCGAGGGGGCACCAGAGGAGGTAGGTGCCCTAGCAGACACAGCTCCTGCTCCCAGCTGAACCCTAGGGCAAAGTCGAGCCCAGCCTCTGGTATAAATGCTCCTGTAAAGAACAATGTTATCAGAGAAGCCTGTTAAAAGCCCATAATAGAGCTATTCATTAGGAGCCCAGAAGTGAACACAGAAAATTCAGAGGAGCGTTTGAGATTTAGCCCCCTCCCAGCAACGAAGGCATTGCATGCCTGGCAACCACATCAGGGCAGCAGATACCCACTGCCTCCTTTCTCCCTGGCATTTCTCACTCAGACCGTCCCCTGTATAATGCCATAAAATGCCAGAAACAGAGGCTGGCCTAAAGCATCAAAAAGAGTTTGGGCCACAGCTTCAAAACTTGTTCTCTCCTGTCCCATAAGACCTGCTGAGACTGCAGTGTATGCCGAAGGGACAAGCTGGGGTCTCAACTGGCAGAGGCTGCTCTGCTGGGTCCATCTTTTATGTAGCACCAGTAATACATACAAACACGTTTTCTAAACTGACTCTTGGTCTGGGAAATGCCCCTTCAGAGCTCTCCAAGTGGCCTGAGCTCCTGCAAGTGCCCTTAAGGAGCCACCCCTCTCCAAGGGGTCGGTACCAGGTACGGAATTCCTGAAAACACTGGCCAGCAAGGAAGACCCAGAGCAAGGTTTCTTGAGCTGAAATCAGGGTGCAGCCAGATGTGCTCACCCAGAAGCAATTAGCACTAAACCTCCCCTGGACAGAGTCCTAACCTGTGCATTTCAGCATGCTCCACTTCACAGCCTTGCTCTTCTCTTACCCTCCCAGTTTGGAAGAAAGTATTTTAAGGCAGTGGAAACTACCAGGCAGACTCGAGCCGATTCCTGGGATGTGCTACAACACCTTTAGCTTGTTATTTGTTTTAAGGGAACGATCTTTGCTTGCGGAGCATTTTGAACATGCTGCACCCAAAGAAAGCAGTGAAACAGCTGCATAACTTCACCAACCAGAACAAGTTGCCTGCCTGGGGGTTTGCTCCAAAGCCTGTTGAAACCAGAAAGTCTTTCCATTGCTTGAACGGGCATTGGAGCAGCCCTCCAGCAGCTCGGTGTTTGTGGTGCGCTAGCTGGAACGGTGCTGGGGTCACGGAGCGGCGCAAAGATGCCCCTTCTTCCCACCCAGCTGCGTAAAAGAGGGAGGTGGAAGGATGATTTGCTTGAAAATGACCTTGCCACAGTGTACCGCTCTCTCTGGTCCCCAAGAGATATTTCCACCCACAACCTACACAGCAGCTGCAAAAGCAGCGCACAGTCCCCAGCCTGGGCACGATTTTGACCATGAGATGATGCCAGGGCTCCACTCCCTGAAGCCGCACTGCAGGCAGAGCCTGATCTGAGCGAGAGAGAAAGCCGTGTGGCAGCAAGGCCATCGGGGCCAAGAGCTCTCCAGGGACCTCCTTTCCCAGGCAGCTCAGCAAAGGCACCCGAGTTGCAGCCACTTCCTCCCGGCCCTCCGCGGTGGCTCTGCAGAGCACTGCGTGGCCTGAATTCAGCAAAGCAAAACCTCCCTCCTCTCCTCGGCATCCGATCAGATGAGCTGGCCTCCAGCTCCCACCGAGACCTGCTGCATTGCCTGCCGAACAGGAAAGTGAGGGCAAGCTGGGCCGCTGAGCACGGCAGCAGGAGCACACCCTGAGCCCTCTTGTTGCTTAGCAGAAGGAAAGCTGTGCTGCTGTGCAAAAATCCTCCCGATCCCCGCAGCGTCTGCTGCCCCTCTGCCCTGCCTCCAGCTGGGCCTGCCGGGAACAGAGGAAGAGGAGGAGGGTGAGCTCCTGGCTGAAGGCAGCAGCCAAAATCCCACAGCCTCGGCCACCAATGAGAAAGGCTTCAGTAGATGCAGCTCTGGATATCGCACTGTCACAACCCATGGCTAATTTTTGCTCAAAGCCTAAATCCACCGCTCTGACGTTGACAGGGAAATGCCTCAGACAGACAGACACACGGATGGACAAGGCACCATCTTGAAACAACCCAAATTTCTTGGAAGTCTTTGCACCACTTTTAAAAGCGAATTTCATCCAAATCCCCCTCAACTTTACAGCCTAAGGCATCAAATACAGTTTGCGTGCTTGCATACTGCTCCTAGTCACTATATTTTTTTTCCTTTTTCTTCCCTCACACTGTGAAAAACCTCAGCAAATGCTCAGGACATCATGGGCTAAGGGTGCCCAGGGGCCCCTGCGGGAGCGGGACCTGGGCCCACCTCTGCCAGTCTCCTCTTCCCGGGAATGTCCCAAGCCCTCCCCGTGCAGCCCTGAAACAGAGTCCTCCTCCACTCTCGCATTAAAAAAGAGGTACCCAGAGGAAGTGAAACTGCACAAAACCCCAGGAAAGCAGAAAGAAGATCTTATTTGAGAGAACGTGAATTTTCAGAGGGGCCAGATCAGCAGTTCAAGTTATCAGATCATAAGGGAGATGTCACTTCTAATTTCACTGAGAACATCACATGAGGGAGGGTTACACTATAACCTAAGGAGGCTACCTGATACAATCTCATCTGATCTTCTCAGTATTTAACTGCCTGAAAAAACAAAGACCGGAGATATCGCCGGCTCACTTTCACACATCTGCCTCTCGCCTTTCCACTCCCTCTCCCTGGCTCTGCTTTGCACGGGCTCACGAATTCAGCCACCTTGGTGTGACCAACCCATCAGCTGCGCAGGCAGGGCCTGTTTATGCTCCCTCCTGAAAGACGGCTGTGAAAAAGGAAAGAGGAACACAACTGAATTCAGGGATGTGCAGGGAAGACAGACCAAGTCTTTCCTTTTGGCTAAACACTCAACCGCAGTGGTCCTGGGGCTCTGCACAGACCCTGATGCAGCTGCACAGCAGAGCCATGCTCTGTCCTGCCAGCTCTGATTTCGGAGCTCATATTGATGCTGTGGGATAGTCAAAGAGGCCTCAGGGCTTGAGTGAGGGAAGTCCTAGCCTATGAAGGCCAGAGATGCAGCCCTCCAGGCAGACTGCACCCCCAAATTTCCAGGAGTCCTGCTGCATCGTCTATTTTGGAGAATTTTAACTGTGACTCCCAAAGGCTCATCCTGTGCAGCTTGTGGCTTTCAGGGCGCTGAGTGGATGGGTGCATTTGCTTGCTGTCCTCCTTCATTTGTGTTCCTGATGGAGGCTGACAGTTGCTCCTTCCCTCCAAAAGCAGAGCAGATGTTTGCGTGGAGATCCCACAGCCTCCCCAGGCAGCCATGGGACTTCTCCTCTTTTTTGTCCAGGCAAAGCCACCTTCGAGTGCTGCAGCCCATGCCAAACTGAAGGCTGCTGCCTTCCTCAAGGTGAGGTTCCCATGTTACGCTAGAAAATAAAGGGAGCAAACAGCATCGCTGCCCTGTGAGCCACCCGAAGTCCTTGCGTGGCTCACAAGGTGCCTCGTGCAATTTGCAGGACTGCAGCCTGCAGCCAAGGATGAACAGGCCCCGGCGGCTGCAGCTTTCCTCCTGGTAATGCCAGCAGGTCCCAGAGACTCGTGCCAAGCTTTGTTCAAATTGGCCTCGCTCCTGGTGGGACAGTGACAACAGGGTAGCAAACCTAGCTAACCTGAGGGAAAGAAAGGGATCAACGGAGGCTGCAAGCTAGAAAGCGGCATTTAGCCTGTGTGTGTGGGAGACACACAGGGACGGTAGCGGAGGTGTGGGAGGCATGCACAGGTGCAAAGAGGAGAGAAGAGGTGAAGGGGGTCTCCCAGCTCTTACCTCCTGGGCATGGCTGCAGCATGTGACAGCCGCTCCAGCATGTTGGCAACTGCCCAAAGAAGCTCCGGACCACAAGGCCCCCAAGCCTCCACCCCAACATGGACGTAGCTGGAGCCCACAGGGCAAACGGCATCTGCTTCCCCATTCATGCCTGCTGGGGAAGTATGCACGGACAGCCCACAAAACCCACCTCAATAACCAGTCTCGGCATTTTTAAGCGTGATGTCTCCACGTGCACTTCCCCAGCAGGCATGAATGGGGAAGCAGATGGGGATAGCACGATGTCTCCACAGTGTTTGGCAAGAGGTGCCAGGCATGCTGAACAAGGACTCCTGGGTCCCATAATTCTCTTAGGTGCCTTAGGCAAATCTCTCTGCTTTTCTGAATTTCAGCATCTTTATAAAATGAGGCAACCTGTTTCCTTGGGCTGAGGTATGCCCTGGCAGCCCACAGACAGCAGAGCATTTCCCTCTTGCGTGGGGCTTCCAGACGCTCTGGTAACAAGGCTATAGCCCATGCCATCTCCTAAGCCTCCAGGCCTTTGCCATCGTCAGCTTCGCAAAAGCAGGGCGCAGGCTCAGGGCTAGATAAGCCACCTAGCAGCAGAGCCAATTAGCTGTAATAAAAATTGCAATTTTTTTTTTAATACCTTGCCAAAATGACACATAAGAAATCAAATGAGCAGGGCAGCCTGCCACCTTGATAAGGCTGGACTGGCTGGCTGCTACACGGGCACCCGTGGCCTTGGGCTGGATGCTCCGCTCCTGCCTGGGGACCCAGCTACCCAAAGAAGCCTTCTCCATCTCAGCTTCACTGCCTGTGGGGCTGGAGCACTTGTGTGTGTCTGCTGTGTGAGTGCGTGTGTGTGTGAGTGTGTGTGGCTTGCCTTCTTTGTTTTCTTAAGGGTAGGGAAGGGGGGAGCCTCTCGAATGGGTAAAGGATGGGTTTTTCCTCCTCAGAACAGCATGGTTTCCCCAGATCCATCATGGAAGGATCAGCCATTGCCTGCATGAGGTGAGGCATGTATGGAGGTAAAACCCTTCATGGTGGCGAGACACCAGCAGGAGCCCCGTGGCCCCCCAGGCCACTGGCCAAAGGAGCTGGAACCACCAAGAGCAGAACACCAGGACCAGCCCCAGGGCCAGGGGCACTGCCGTGAGCTTCCCCTCTCCTCCTCCCCCAGCAGCCTGAGGGCATACCACAGGCTCTCCATCTACCGTGCCCAGCCAGGGGGGTGAAGGGCGCTTCTGTCCCATGCCCCAGCCCTGTCCTGGAGATGGCCTGTCAAGTGGGCTGAGTCTGCAGGGTTTCTGCTCGTGCTGCCCTAGGGTGCCTGCCCATTCCGTGGGGCTGGGGAAGCTGCAGGGTGACCATGGGGCCAGGACTCCAGATCTGGGTCACAGGGAAGATGAGAGTGACTTCAGCCTGTGAGGAGTGGTAATGGGGGGCTGCAGCCCCCTTCCCTCCACGTGGCACTGCCCAGGCCACCACTCACACTCCCATGGTGAAGTTGGGGCGCCCCAGTCCTCCCCTCTGCCCCAGGGGAGCCCTGGCCCCGGGGAGCAGAGGAATCCAGGTCACTGTGGAGCCTTTCTTCCCGGTGAGCACACCTCCGAGGAGGAGTAGCTCTCACTTTCTCACGCTAGGGCAGCCCTTGCCAGCACACGCTTAGTCACTGGTAAATCCCAGACTAGATCTGTTCTGCCCTCTGTGAAATGGATCTTGGCTGCACCCCCGCTGAAGCAATCCCAGCGCTCGGGAGCCATGGCGGGTGTATTTTCCCACGGCAGCCCTGCTTCCAGCACCCCGTGTGAATCAGCCCCTTCCTGGGCACGGAGAGTGGGGCAGGCGTGCTGGGCACCCTGCACGTGCTGGCACACAAGGTGCGGGCGCCTGCTCGCAGCCAGCTAGGGCAAAAGCTAGGAGAGCACATTTCCTAGCTCAGATCACCGCTGTGGCTTGGCAGAAAGGACAGATGCTTTAGCAAAGCCCATGCTGAATGCAAGCTCTTGAGCTGGGAAGGGTGGTTGGTCAGTGCCTGCTTCCACCAAGGCTATGATTTTTTCCCCTGCTTCCCTGAGCTCTGCACTCATTGTCCAAGCCAAGGGCAAGAAGCGGGTCAACAGCGTCTTTGGCAAGTCCTTGGTTCTGCTGGTCCCGCTTGCTGCCTGCTCCCCTCTGAATGAGGTGCTGTGTCTTGGGGCATGTGGCCTCGGGGCACTGCCGCCACCGCGGCGATGGCCACGGCACTCCTGTCCCACTTCCCCCAGGCCTCCCAGCTCTGGCAGGGTATCTGCTGCCTCTCACAGAAACGCCTCTCCCTGCTTCGCTGGCCCAGCCTGCTCTGTGATGTCACCATCCAAGAGTTATGACATGCGGATTAGAAGGAGTGATGTCATCTGCACAAAACTGTGACAACAGAGCGAGTCAGACAGGGAGAGCTCATACCCTGGTTTCCTGGCGCTGGTGCCCACGTTCCTGTGAGCTCCCCAAGCGCAGCAAGGCTGTCAACCCCACCAGCATGAACCTACGGCAGCCTGAGACATCTCAGGCCCGCTGGCATTTTGGACCTTCCTCTTTAGCGAGTTAGTCCAAAGGAATCACAGGGCTATCATGAGATTTTCCTTGCCTGTACTAGTCAAGGAGGAGAGCACGGGTGAGAAGTCCTTTTGTACTAATGGCAGACAGTCTGGCAGCTTTTTTGTTTAGGATTATCCCTGTCTCTCTCCTCTGTCCTGGGTGGGGATTTCACAGCTGGTTATTTCAGCCAGGGATGACACTGGAGATCTGGGCCACTAATACTCTTCCTCTGGCCCGGTTAGCATCACCTGGCAGTAACACACGAACCTCCCAAGACTCCCAGGACCGGATGCTTTGGCATGGAGCTTCTGGGCCATCTCCACCATTGCTCAAGCTCAGGGGGATCAACCCAGCCCCTTGCTGGGCTTCCATTCCAGTGCCAAACCAAGAGCTGAGATGCTTAAAGAAAACTCAGGACAAACAGACAACAGGAGCCAAATTTTCGGGGATTCAAAAAGGGCCCTGGGGGCTGGTGTGAGTTTTGCTGAAGATGCAGGTGTGAGCTCAGCTGGAGGTCCATAGGCTGGTGTACAATATGCACGAAAAATTAGTGGTTCAGACTGGAGTGGAGTCATTTTTGCTCGTTCCTTTGATAAACCTGAAAGCTGCACCACCAAAGTGCTGAAGCACTTGGAGAATTACCTTCATCATGCTGAACACTGCCCAGAAGAGCAGGTACCCAAAAAGGTCCCCCAGATCACAGGGCTTCTTCCATTGTCTCTGCTGACAAATGGCACTGGGCTAACCTCATTTACCAAAGCTGAAGGACCACTTTGGCTGTGGTTTGACAGGTAAAAATGCACCTCTCTCTGCCTGGAGAGCCTCTGGCTTATGAAATCCACAACATCCCAAAACCAGCTGTCAAAGGACAACACGTAGTGCTGGGGCAATTCAGGACACCTCATGTCAGGACAATTCCATGGGCGTCTTCTGCTCGCCATATCAGAGGGCTATTCACCAGCCACCTGGAGAGACATCTCTCTTCCTACTCACCGCCTACCCTTTTCCCTTTCTTTCTCTCAGATGGATATCATCTGGTGAAAGGGCCACTCCTCTGGATAGAGGTGCCAACTCTCATTTTGATTGTGCAACCCCTGTCCTTGAGCATCCAAGAGCTTCCTTTGGGGACATATTGAGACCAGAAAAATCATTAGAACGGGGATGCCGGAACCTCAAACTCAGCCAGCTATCTCAACAGAGCAGGTTGTCTATGTGAAACCTCCAAGCCCAGGCATTACACATACACAGGTTTGGCACCTTGGCACCTCCTTCCCATGACTCAAACACACTCTCTAGGTGCAGAGCAGTGGTGAGTCAGGCACTTTGGGTATCTGCATCTCCCCTTGGAGAGAACTGCCACCACTCAGGCTGGGTCAGCCATGGGCCAGGCCGTTTCCTTTCCCCTTTGTGCCAAGAACTCCTTTTCTTACCAAGCTTCTTACCACCAGCACCTGGGAATTTTAAAGGTTCATGTTGCTGCTCCTGCTCCGTTACAAATGGTCTAACATCTTCCCACGTCCTTGGGTCCCAGCACATGCACTCAACCAGCAGATCACATGCACAGGTACGTTAGCCCAGTGCTTCGGGGATGCAACAGCTCTCAGTGCACACAACAGACTCAGTGGCCAGCAAAACCTGGGCAGCACTGTCTCCTAATAAAACAGCAAGAGCCATGATGGGAAATGGACCATGATGTCCCACGCCTGCACTGTGTGGCATCTTCCACCAGACCTGGCTGTGCAATGAGTGCTGCTATTTTTATGACCCTGCGAGGTACCATATCGTCAGTGGAAATCTGGGGCTGCTGGTGGGTCCCTGGGAACGAGTGGGGGCATTTTGGTTCAGGCTCCAGAAAGAGGGAAAGGCTGTGTTTATTGAATCATTAATATCACTTCCCTCATCACCAGCCAGGTACTTTGAGAGGTCTCTTAGGCAAGTGCTGACCTAGCCCAACCCTGCTAAGCTGGTAAGATGACATGGGATCCCATGCCAGCCTGGTATGGCGTTCCCACTGCTTTCTCTGCTCCTGCTTTTCTATTAGTCATCCATTTCTGGAAGGTTTCTCATGCATAATAAAGTGTTTCAACAGTTGCATAAGCCAGCTCTTCTCATCAGGAGTGACCTGCTGGATTTCCCAATGCTTTCCCTAGGCAGTCCTTCCGACTGCCACGAAGCACGGCGTTAAAACATGAAGTTTTCTATCCCCCTTGGAGGCAAAAGGTGTGGGAAATGGAACAGATAAGAATGCCTTTAATTAGTATCATTTGCATAAACTCTGGGAAAGGCTCACCTGACAGCTAGAAGGGCCTCATTTGTCTGGGAGTACGAAACAAGAACCACGGGCACTGAAACGGGCAGGTTAGCGGAGCTTGTCTGCTGACAAGATTGGGGAGATAGCACAAATGTGAGGTCAGCCACGGGGCAGAGGAAAAGTGGCCAGAACTGAAGGCAACCCTGGAGGCGGCCTGCTTTTCAAACATACCAGCTCCAGCTGTGTTCCTCTGTCGGGCCTCCCTTTTCAGGGCATCTCCCCCTCTCAATTTACACGGGCCATTTTACAGCTGCTCGGAGAGAGAGAAGAGTCACAGGATACAATTTTGGGTGGTGCAGGTCCAACAGGTGCTCAGCTCCCCTGGAGATGGAGAGGAGGCAGGGATGGGGGGGACAGGAGAAGCACAAGCAAGTCCCTGGTTAAAAAAGAGCTCTGGGCAGCTGCTGGAAAGGGCTCAGCATCTGGCAGGGATGGGACCAGGGTTTTTGCCTGCAGTGCCCTGCCCCGAGCCATTTCTGAAACTGATGGCACCGTGCAGCACGGATCCACTATTGCATAGCAGCAGGCACAGCGCAGCCCCACGGCTCCGTCACACATGAGCAAGGACCCTGTCACCATCACTGCCAAAGTGCAATTCTGCAGCTTGCAACATACTTTTGCTAATCCCAGCACACGGATGGTACAGGAGCAGCACAGAGACCACAGGGAAACGCAAAGCCCGTCATGTGTCCCTGTGCACACTCATCCCTTCCTCTGCACAACCATGCACGTCCCTGCAGGGCGCACGGCCCAGGAGACACACGTGCAAGGTCAACAACCCTGGCTGAGCATGCAGGTTCCTTGCAGGCACCCTGGCACGCGGCTCGCCTGCCCACGCTCTCCCTGGGGTGCCCTCACAGCTCCCAGCACAGGCTGTGCATCTGGGGGGGCTGACATCCAGCCCAACTGCCCCAGCAGCCTGCTGAGCCCTGACCCCGTGCCCGGAGGGACCAGGCAGCCGGACAGCATCTGGCCCCTCTGCACGGCGGAGCGGGCTGTGCTTGCCGCTGTGCTTGCCGCTGTGCTGTGCTGACTGCAGCTCCCTGCAGGTTGGACGCGTTTGCTCCTCTCTTTAGGTACACATGCTCCCTCCAGCTTCACACACACAGCTGCAAGTCACTAACCACAAACCCCATCCCGCTGCCGCCTCGCTATGACACTGCCGCGGGTAGTCGGAACGGCACTTGAGGCGACTAATTGTCAGCGACACCGAAAGCCCTTTTCACTACCTCAAGGCTTTGCAGTGATGAGAATCTCACCCAACCTTATACCTAAACCCACATGCAAAGCTGAATTTCCCAGGGGAAAAAAAAGATGCTCACCCCCCCCCCTACCCCTACCCCCACCCCGTGCACACACCCCTTTAGTCCCTCTGTTTCCTCCAGCTGCATTTCAGCTGTCTCAAGACTCATTTGCTAATTTTGCCTCTCGACCAGCTGAGCTGGGTTCAGAGCTGCAGAGCCCCTTCAGGAAGTTAAAGTCTGCAACAGCAACCTTGACCCAACCTTAACCATAGCTGCAAGCCCTGTTTATACAGCACCTAGCACAATGGGGTGCTGCTCCAGGACAGGTTTCTAGGGGTTACAGCAAGTTTAATAACAAAGCCAAACCAGTAATAGCTGCCTCACGATGCAGTTGCATCTCAGCATCCCCAAACCCTTCATTTTAGGGTGAGCTCCATGCCAGGAGCTCCCGGGGGGCCCGGGTGGCTGAGCGGTCGTTGGGTGAACCATTCCTCCCCACCCTTCTCCCTGCCCTGCCCGAACGCTCATGCGCTGGCTCCTACAGCCCTACCCCAGCATGCTGCCTTCCTGCCTGTATAAATACGCTTTCCTGCTTTGTATTTACCTCCGGGAAGAGAGTTAACCCTTCCTGCGTACACAAGCATGCAACGTGCTGCCATCGGTTCCTGGGAGCACGCCTCCTGCAAGTCTGTCCCCGAGCTATCCCAAGGGAGGCTGCATCACGGCAGAAGAAGGGTTAACTTTCCCCATCCGCAGTGTAACTAATTGCTGTTACTCTTAAATAAGCTGTGTTATGGCTATGCAGTTTTATCCAGCTGTATTGAGATCTCACCTCTTGGCCTGAGATGCTCAGGTTTGGTGAACGTGAGTTCCAAAAAAGCCCAACCCAACCGAAAAAGACTGGAGTTCAGTTGTCTGGGCTCTAAAAACAGTATGAGAGTCCACCTCCAGCCAGCTCATGTTAGAAATGGTCTCATCTGAAAACTCAACTGCAAGCAGAGATCTGCTTAAAAAGCATCAGGCTGTCCTGATCCCCAGACCTCCAGGAACTTTCTGACTTTGATAGCAGAAAGAAAGGGCCATAGAGACATTTTCTGACCATGAGAGTCAGAGCCCCGGAAACTGTGAAGGACTGAAGCTTTTCTTTCTATAAATAAGTCCAATACTCAGAATGTTACTAGCCATGCACAATTGCTGTTACCCAAATGCAAGCCGGCCACTGTTGGAAGCAGAGAGTTTCCTGCCTAAATTTCAGGTACCAGGAAACCTTAAAGCTGCAACCAGAGTCTCATCTCTGTCCCTGCATCCTCCTCCTGTTGTGGGGTCACACGAGTGAACACGCAACCATATCTGAAGCTCCATGTTTTTCACCAAGTGCTAGACAAGCTTTATGAAATGATTTTTATTACATATTAAGCCAATATCTGCCCTTATTCCCGCTCTTCCTGGTTTCCCCTGGCAGCTGGCCCTCCTCTGGACAGTTGAGGTCATGGGACCATCTGTATAACATATGTCAGAGAATTTCTCCACTTGCCTTGAACTAAGTCCTCTTAGGCACGTCTGGCTAAACTCTGTGCCCCAAAGGGTCTCCACCCTGTCCAAGGGGCTAAGGCCACCCTGGGTCAGGGCTTCACAGCTCCTCTCTTCCAGGGCTGTCTCACACCACAACCTGCCCACTCTCGCTCGTCTCCCCACTGCTTCATCCTCCTCAGCCTCTCCTCAGGGAGCCCTGGGCTTCAAGGACAGCACTCAGCTCCCCACCCCAGTCGCCAGGGCCAGTGCGATCCCTGCTCCCTCCTGCACTAGATGGCCAAGGGACGGGACACCGGCCAGGAAGGGTGCGTGCGTGCGGGGCAGGGAGCGAGAGCAGGGTGGCTGCAGCAGCGTCCGGGGAAGTGGGGCTCATGTTTCAGCTTCTATTTTTATCTGGGAACCAAAGCGTGCATATGGTGCAATCCGGAGGCCCCCAGGGGATGTGTTGCCTCCCCGGCTGGAGGCAGATACCATCTGATCGCTCCTTGCTGCTCTTTCCCTGTCGGCATGCCAGAGCTCCTCGTAGAGGGCAGCATCTTCTGAGGTGCTGGGATATCCCATGTGCTCCTTTCCCCTGTCCGTGGTGTGGGGTGGCACAGGGATCTACACCGCAGGAAAGCATCTGGGAAGCACTCCCGCGTCCTCCTGGCATGGCTCCCTCCCTACGTCCATGCTGAGACTGGGAACACTTCACTACAGCCAACTTGCTAGAGACACCAGTGGGCCACTGAGTCCTCTCTCGCGCTCGCTGCACCACTGCTAGCGATAGCGGGAAGGTGCGGGTGTCCCTTTTCAAGCCTGGCCTTAAATCCATGCCACGGATGTTCACAGGGGCAGCACTGGACCAGCAGTGCCAGTGAAAGCAGTGGGTGAACTGGAGCTGTACAAGCTTGGCCTGGAAAGGTAAAAGGACACTTGTCCTGTAGCAGCATTGCTAAAAGGAACCACGTTGTGTTTGATACGCTGCCACCTAAGCCCAGCCTGTTTCAGTCACCGGCTCAGAGCAGAGTTATATTACATTGGAAACTCCAGCAGTTTGATTGTGCAGATCAGAAAACTGCATCCTTTTTTGTTTTTTTGAGGGCGCTAGTGCCTGGCATTGTAGGATTGTACAAGATGGGGAGCTATTTTATTAAAAAAAAAATTAGTCCACATAGTTACAGCAAAATATAAACTTTAGTACCTCAAGTCCCAGGAGTTTGCTTAACTTTCAAGGTCTTCCAGGCAGGGACTGTATTTACTCAAGACGGCACACAGGCTCCTGGGCCACCCGGCCCAAGAGCAGGGTCCCCAGTAGGAGAACCGTGTTTTGGGGCCCAGCCTCTTGGTCACGGAGCAGTCTCAGACGGCATCACGGTAAAGCCCTGGCTTTCGGGCTCCCGCAGACAGACCCCAGCGGGAGGACGCGGGACCCCTTCCTCCCCAAGCCCGACGTTACAGTGTCTGCTTCTTTAATTGGGGCGAGAATAGAAGCTGCAGCAGAAAACGTGAATTAAAAAAAAAAAAAAAAGCGTGAGAAAGGAAATCTGAGCAAGGCCTGGAGCAATCTAACCAATCCAGCGGAAACAATAGCCCAGGAAGAAAAACCAGTTCCTACACATAAGGTAGAATAGGCTGGGAATGGGCTGGAGGAGGGGCACGGGAAGGCTAACCCCATGCACTCCAAGCCTGGAAAACAACATGGGCATTATTAGCCTCCAGGCTGCCAAGGGCAATTTGCCCCCCTTTTCCCAGGGGCTCCCGGGAAATCAAGATGGGCAGTGTGGGGAACATGCCTGCCCTGGCCGGGGAGCCCCAGAGGCTGTTGCTGCCTCTCAGTGAGGACCGGGGTGAAGGAAGGAGAAGGGTCTGCCTCGGACCCTGGTCTGGGAGCCGGAGATAGCGGGTTTGCTGGGAAAATGCTAACTCCTTGGTGAGGCATGCATCCCTCAGCCAGGCTGGGCTGTCATATGCCCTAGGGGGATGGACAGAGCAACACACAGCGTCTTGCCTCCAGATTGGATTTGGCAGGGCTTAGCACGCAGGCTGGAATGGGATTAGCACCCAGGCTGGGCTCAGCCCCCAGACTGAGTCAGGCCATCAAAGAGCAGCACAGGAAACACGACTGGGCTCCCGGGCTGGAGCGCGCAGGGCTGGGGCTGAGCGCTGCTGAGATGCTGGTCCTGGGCAGGTGCCTACCTGGGAAGAGGAGCTCCTGCCAACTTGGCCCTGCCGTTCTGGGGCGCGGAAGCAAATCTGGTATTTTACAGAGGTAACGAGTTGTTCGTAATACCCGGTCATGGGCCAGCACAGGCCTGCCCATGATGCAAAGCTACAAATACGGCCCTTTGGGGAAACGACTGCGGACACACCTTTTAACCTCCCCAAATTCCAGCAGCTGAGGGCAGACTGGGATGAGTGGCTGCTGATTAAAAAGCTACAGGAACCAACACAAATAAATTACGTGGGCAATTCATTGCTATGACAATCTGTCTGCCTGTCCCTCCTAGGCAGCAAACCCCGGCATGTAAGCCCTCAGGCTGTAGCATAAATTATTTGCCAGCCCAGTTTATGGGTGAAGATGGGTTTTGCCTTCAGGGCTAAGAATGATACATGCCATTTCTGGCCATTGCCATACGTTAAGGACTATACAGCATCCTGCTGCCTTACCCCACAGAGCAACTGGGGAGGGAAGGTGACACTGCAAGTGCAAAGCAGTGAGGTGCTAGGGGTGAGCAGTGGGGACAACTGCCCAGAGCCGCCAGTGCCCTTTAGGGTGCCGACACCACCGGGCTCTGGCCTGCACCTTGCCTGGACACATCCACAGGTGCATCTAAGCACTGGATTAGGCCCCTCTGCTGCTTGGCGGGCCACAAAAGGCATGGTTGGGAGCTTCTGCCCAAGCTCATGCAGCTCTGCTGCCCAGCCTGGCACGAAGCCAAGGCTGGAGGACGGTGTTCACAATAGGATCTTGCAGCCAGAAGAGCCAGATACTTTCATTTTTGAAGCAGAAGCTTAAAATTTGTCTGAAAAAAACCCTAAGACATCATGACCTGCACTATGAGCTGCAGGGACTTTCCTGCACCTGAGGATTTCAATTCCTTCCAGCCCCAGCTCTGCAGACAGCAGGTCTCGCCACTGCAAGACCTGCACGCGCCTGGCCTCCAGCACAGAGCTGTCCACCCCATGCCACTTCTGAGATCCTTCTGGGTCCATTGGGATGAGCCACAAGCTTCTGCCTATCCTGTCAGAGCAGGCTGAGCTAGATTTGTCTTCTCATCCTCTCCACCTTGGATCAGAGCTGGGGGGAACAAGAAGGGGAGGGTCCCCTGCCAGTTTGCTATGGGTTGAACAGTTCTCAGCACCCTCCAAATACCTTCCTGCCCACTCTTCTGCGGGGATCGGAGGAAGCAATGGCAGGCTGGACAACCTTGCTAGGAAGTAGAGCTCTGCCTGCACCAAAACTTGGCCTCGCCCGGTGCGCACAAAGAGGAGCCAAAGGGAGCAAGGGCAAAGCTGTTCCCAGCACATTTTTCTGCTTTGACACACTTGCAAGCCCACTCAGTGCTACAGCTGGGTTCCCAGCATGCCAAGTTGGCTTCCCAGCCTTCTCCGTCTCAGTGAGCAGCACATGGGGCCCTGGCTTCCTGAAATATCTGGCAGGAAGCAGCAGCAGGACAACTGCGCAAGGCCGGCAGAAGTTACCAGTTTAAGTCACAGGCATGGGTATCTCGATGGCCTGGAGCAATGCAAACTGCCCTCGGGGCTTGCAGCGTGCCAGTCTCAGTGCTTAACGAGAGCTCCCAAATTGTTCAGACTCTCAGCTTTGCGGATTGGGAGCCTGTAGAAATCAGCTGTGGTGCAACTGCCCAGGACACGTGGTGAGACAAGCCCCGGACACCCGACATCCAAATCCAGCCTTTAGTTTAATAAAGAAAGAAAGATCCTAGGGCAGAGATAGCACATTTGCAACACTGTGGGGCCCCTTGGGCAGCTTGCCAGCAGCACAGTGAAAGCACGCACTTTGCATCTTGGTTTGCATGTTAACGTCCACAAAATCCAGGCTAGAAATAAACCCAGCTAGGCACTGTCCATCATCCAGCTGCATGGCCCACAGGCATGCAAAGGTGTGCAACCCACGTGGCTGCAAAGCTGGGCCTCTTCTCCCTGAGCACGGCCCCCTCCTTGGTGAGGAGACACTCTGAGATGGTAACGCCTAAAGTGCAACACAGACCAAGTGGCCAACATCCTCTTTAATGCCAGAATGAAACTTCTGGAGAACCTGGGAGGCAGGAGGTCTGGCTCTGAGCACACTGGGAGTCTGCTGGATCGCCGATGCTGTGTTTCACTCTCATGTGTGCTTTGGAGGGTATCCTGCAGACTGGATGTTTTTCTTGCCTGTGCAACAACAAACCCAGTGATGGAGCCTTTGACTTCCACTCCCATCGCCTTCACACTGATCACCCCTGTTCCTATCACCTCTGCTCCAATCACCCCCACTCTGATCACACCCACTCCGATCATCTCCATGCTGATCACCTCCATGCTTATCACCCCCACTTCTATCACCCCAGTCTCATCACTTCCACATTTGCTCAAAGTAAAACTTTCTCTGTCTGATGTTTTCCCTTGTGTTTTGACTTTCTGCTTTTGGAGGCATTTCTAATTACTTTCTGCTTTTGGACTTGAGTTCTTTCACTTCTTGTGCATGTGTTTGCTTAAGGAGACTATGCTCTCTTGCCCTACAGATATCCACTTGACTTGCCAAAGCCAAGACCATTTCTTTAGATAACCTTTCTTTGACCTTGTTATAATTACACCACAAAGCAGTTACTTCTCCCCTCAGACCATCCACTAACTGTCGAGGCTTACACTGCTTCACTGGCTTTCAGACATCTACAGCATGCTGGAGAAGACTTTCACCTGAGGTCTGGCTTAAAGCATCCCTTTTGTATGTGCCAGCCTGGTCCTTGGGGCCCTCCAGGTTTCTGCAGGCTCAGAGAGCAGTTTGCACATGGCGCTCTGCAGCATGGGGGTAAAACCAGTGCTCCTGCCATCCAGGACTGAACAAATCCTGGACACAAGCCGGCTTGCCTGGACTGTAGGTCAAGCTCAGCCAGCAGTGGATCTTGGTGATCTGAAGAGACCGTGAGAACTATCAGCCCGAAAAGCTGAAAATCAAGAAGGGAAGTGAGCAAGACCCAGGATGCCAATGGGGGCTGCTTGGTGTCTTTTGCTTTTAAGGACTTTGATGGGACTTGTGAACTCTTGATTGTCGGCCACAACAGTTTTGCTCCAACACCATCCCTCATGGCTGCTGTTACTTATTCTACTTCTGTGCCAGGCTCCCTTCTTTTAAGCCATTTTTGCTCCAGATGATTTTACGCCTTTGCTGCTGCAAGAGCCCTTGATTTGACAAATTCTGGCTGTCCCTGACTTCCAGCCACTCCCCACACCACGTTGCCACTCCAGAGCAGAGGCAGTTAAGGGCTCTCAGCCCAGGGGGTCATGGCCACAGGGACAGCAGAACAAGCTGAGCACCAATGTACTGTTTCTCTGATTTGCTGATCCCACCATAGGGCTCAGGTTGTGTAATCAGCCTAGGCAAATCGAGGCTGTGGCACTCGGCATGGAAACATTGTCACTGTCTGCTTCAGTGTCTGCAGGCTCTCCGGCAGCTTCGGCCCCTGGGCTGGGCTTACACCGCTCACTGCCCCGCTCCTGCTGGGGCGGGATGCTGCAAGGGGCACGCAGTCTAAAGCTACGAGCCACCTCAGCTGTGGACAAAGCTAGAGGCTTATGAGTCCCAGTATCGTTCCCAGCAGCTTTCTCCTCTTAGATTTAGCAAAGCCCCTCCAGTCCTTCTGATTCCTTCTCTACTTTCCTCATTCTCAAGGTCTGCAAAGTTTTTTTTCACTTCTGAGGAATACTTTGGTGCGCAGTAGCCCACTGGCAGCCCTCTAATAATGAACATAAACCTGTGCCCATGCCATGCCCTACATTGAAAAGCCAAGAATTTGCAAAGATAGTCCTTGAGCAAAGCCATTTCTGTTGCACCCAACAGACGTGATCAGAAAATGAGCTAAGCTCTGGCAACAGCTCAGCCTGTTTCTGCAGAGAGAGACTGCAGCCTTCTCGGCTGCAGACTCAGGTTCAACACAGGTTCAACTTCCCTCGTCCCGCAGCCCAAGCCTCACTGCTCACTTGCAGAAAATGGTCAGAAACCCAAAATGCAGCCCAGAAGATGATGGGACATCTTAGCACCATAGGGCTTGACTAGTAGGAAGCACATCCACAAATGGTTTAGAAAAAAATGGTTAGAGAAGAAACTAGTAAATAAAAAAGGATTTGACGTTTTGCAGAACAGATGGGGAAGGAGCTATGCTGGGGACTGAAGGGAAATGACCTAAAGCAGATCTCCCACCGGTGGAGGAGGTTTCTCCTCTGCCTCTCTGTTCTGCTTGACATTCGACACATCATACCCTGGACATGTCTGTCACTAGATTATGCATCAGGTCCCTGCAATAGCGACACTGCTTTTGCTAGGCTGCCACAACACTGCTCCTAAACCAGCTCCCTGCCCCGACCAGCCTTCCTGGACAACTCCATCACACTGATGCACTCTGGAAGAGGGCAAGTGGCTCTTCAGCTTGGCCTTCTCCACTGAGGCTTTGGGCTTAGGAAAGAAGACACAGACCAGAGATTTATTCTTTCCTTTTCAGGCAACCCATGGAAGCAGCCTAAGATCCTAGGGAGAGCCTTGGCCAGAGCCTGGGTGTCACAGCTGCGTGACTTCTCACCCATGCTGGCCCTCGTGAGCGCAGGACTGCTCCAAAAACCTCCCTGCCTGGGCAGAAAGCTGGCAGAGAAGCACCTTTGTCACCAGTCATGCTGGATCCTGCATGCCCTAGCACAGCACATGAGGACCGCAGAACCCTTGCTTTGCCAAGGAGAGCTCTGGGCACGATGCTGTGCAGAGCTGCTGAGCAGTCACATGGGACAGGAGCAGCGCTCAGACAACCCATGCGCTCCCGTCAGAGCTCCATCACAGTCCATCACCTCCTGGGCACGCTGCCTGTCCTGGGATGGGTGGGATAGCTGGACTAGCAGGCGAGAACGGCTGCTGCCTGGGCTCCCGGTGGGCACATCCAAGCCGGACACGCGCTCCACGCACAGTGCGCCAGATGACAAACATCACGACCTGGCCAGACGCAGCAGGTGCAGTCAGGACGCGTGCTGGACTGCCGGGGCCCCGGGGCGCTAGGGCAGCGGGCAGGGGATGTGCAGAGCCACGGGCTGTTTGCTGGCAGCCCCCATCCACCCACAGGCAGCCAGTAAGAAAAAACACAGCTTGGAGGGAGCAGGGCAGTCCCTGCTCACGGGTCCCCACCCGAAGGTGCTGCCGACCATGCCAGCGTGTTTGGGTGCATTGTTTTTTTGTTGCAGGTGTGGCGAGAGCTGGCAGACACCCGGCTTGGCGCAGCCTGTCCCGGCGGATGTGGCTTCTCACTGAGAGCAACAAAAGCTTTCACACGCAGCGTCTGCGCTCGCAGCAGAGACCCGGCTGCTGCCGCCTTCCCCAGGGTGAGTGGCAGGAGCCAGGACCCATCCGCCGGCCCAGGCAGGCTACGCCGGGGCTCCGTCCTGAGCTCGACCTCAGACTCGGACCTCGGTGCCGAGCCCCATCGGAGAGCAGGGGAATCCCGGCGCAGGGAGGAAGCGGGATGCTCCCCCCACTCTCGAGGCGGGGGGGCCGCGCACTCTGCATTCGCCGTGGGCTTATCCACAGATCTCAGCAAGCCTTGGCGTCTGCCCGTCACGGCTGAGGAAGCGACAGCGGGGCGGCCGGCCGGTCCCCGCGGGCGCGCTGCTCCCAGCCGAGCCCCGCCGCCTGCCAAGGTGCCCTGCCACGACGCCGCGTGCCCCGACGCCGGCCAGGGGAAGCTGCTCAGGGGCTCCCGCACATTTGACCATGGCCCCATCTCGGGGCAGACCCTGCCTCAAACAGGCCACGGAAAATCTGGCGTCGCTCCTGAAAATGATGCCAGTCCTGGAGCTGAGCAGGATGGTGGGACCGGGGTGCGTGAGGGGATGGAGGGGATGCCAGGCAGAGCCGAGACTCTGAGCAGCTCTGAAATCATCTGGTCTTACTGCCCCACACATAAGGGCAAAAAGAACCTCCCACGCTGGCCTTGCACAGCCCTGCCGGCGCCGAAAGGCAGCATACCCATGGATACAGCTAACTGGAAGCCCGACTGGTAAGATGGGAATGTCACTGTGGCCCTTGAAAGCTTTTTTCCCCCTCTTGCACATTCAAGCTATGCATTTTATTTCCACCTATGACCCAGGGACTCTGGTTGTGCTGGCGCTGGGTGGCCTGCAGGGCCCTCTGCCGTATGGGAGAGCGGCAGGGCTGCCCTGACCGCGCCGTCCAGTGCACAGACCCAAAGACAGGTCGCCCAAAGACATCGTGTCTTCCTGCCCTTCCTAGGGAGATGCACCAGTGGGTCTATCTGCCATAAAGTGAGCTCAACAGCAACAGAAAGCAGCAGCAAAATCTCCACTTGCCCCCACATGCACACTGTCCCCTTCGCCCCGGGCTTTGCACCTGCAAGGAGGTGCGGACTTGGGTGCAAACTCCTCGTGGAGACTGGGCACCCTGCAGGCACTGCAGGACGTGAGGAACGCCGGGTCCAAGGGCACTGGCTGGCCATGCACGACTGTGGGTTGGCAGGGGGGCTCCAGCAGGACCGAGGTGCAGCTAGTGAGGGAGATTTTGGGAAGCAGACTGAAACACAGCAAAGGACCCAGCACAGCCAGTATTTCACCTGCATTTTGCTGCACCACCATACCAAATTTGAAGAGGAGGGACAAATGTGCAAGGAAAATTCATGGAAAGCTGCAAAGTTGCTTGGTGGCAGAAGGGAAGCCGGTGCCTTGGGGACCAAATGAAAGGTGGTTTTCCTGAGACTGGGGGTGGGGAGAAGGAGCAAATACTTGCCTTTGCAGCAATTGTCGCCGTTATTATTATTTCAAAGTAGGAACCTGCTCACTCTCTCACGTAATCTCTCAGATGCCCAGAGCAGGGACACAGGCCAGCCACTGCACTGCCCAGGTGGAGTCTCCTCTCCTGAGGCCACCTTTTCGCCCAGTGCCATTTGTCACCAAATTGTCCCCCAGGCCTCCCCCAGTGACCAGGGGCTGGGACTGCTTTCCATTTCCTCTCCATGGCCAGAAGAAATCCCGAAGAGCTCTGCATTTATTCCTGGAGGAGCCACCTCCAGAAGCCAAACAAGTGCTGAGCACACTGACCACCTCCTCTGCATCACGGCTGGGAGCACAGGGGCTCCTGCAGCCTTTTCTAGAGACACTTTTGACACCAGCCCCTTTCACCCAGTGTTCAAACCCAAGGAAGGTGGCAGGAAGACATGGCGGGGAGCCAGAAGCTTCCAGCAGCTGGGGCCGCAATGGGCGTTCTGGGCAAAAAAGTGGATTTCTTAGGAAGGAAGGAGGCACGCCATGAGGCTGAGGTGCCCACATCCAGCCAAGCAAGACTCTGGCCAGGTGCAGGCCAGCACAGCAACATGCCACGGGGCTGCAGGCGCTCAGGCAGGTTCATCGTTCCCCTTCTTATGGTCTCAGCCCAAGTTATGGCACTTAATCCTATGGGGGACCTAAGCCAGGGCATGGGTGCTTGGCAGAGGGCCCGATCCTGCCAGTGGTTTCATGCAGAAGTCGGGCAACGACATCGCTGGGTTTCAGAGCGGTGCTGCTGCGAGGAAAGGGCAGCGCGTGGCTCAGCTGTGTCAGAAGCAAGTCAGGAGCCAGGCACAGACTTGCGGCCTCATCCCGGTTCCCGTCTGCACCGGGGACTGCGCCAACCCACCACTGCTCACTTCCCCCTTATGGCAGGCTGGGCCATGCTCATCCGTGGGCGTGCAGCCACCCAAGCAGCGTGGAGGAAGCGCCTGACCTGTGTAGGTGCTAAGAGCCTGCTGGGGCAGAAAAAGGCCCTCTTTCCTTGTTGCCCTAGTGCTCCATGACGGAGCTCAGCACCGTGCCCCTGCACGGGCTGGGGAAACCCTCCTTCACCTAAGTGCTTGCAGGCAGAGGTGTCCATGCTGGACTTTGCACACCCAAAGGTGCACGGATGTCACTGAGGCTCTCCTCGGCTTCCGCCCCTCAGGCTTGCACCCAGCACATGGCTGAGCTGGGCTCTCGGCTCAGGGCTTGAGCGTGGGTTTAGGAGAGTGGCTGTGGGATCTCCCAGCTTGACCTTTGTGATTTGGCGCTGGCAATAGAAAGGGACTTTGGGGTGCCTAAGCCCAGGCACTGCGCTTGGAAACAGCTTGACCACAGACTTGAGTCCTTGTGCAGCGCCAGCGGGTGCTCCCTGGCCAGGAGGGAGTTGGGGGGCAGCAGGACTCCTGCGACATGAGGTTTCTGTCCCACCACCTGCACGGGGACATTGCGCTGCCCTGGTTGGCAGGACAGGGATCGAGGGGCACAAATGGGAGGGAAAAAATGGGTGTCTTTGCACACACGACTGGTGAAATGCATGAGCTTGGTGCCCTGTTTGTACAGGGCTGGCGTTATTTGCCACCCGCTCCCCCTTCATCCCCAGCGGAGCAGCAGAGGTGAGCCAGGGTGCCCGAGAGAGTACTGCTCTCTGGCACCGAGCTCTGAGCCAACAGCTCCATTACTGCATTTTCCAGCTTGCCTCTCACCCACGGAAAAGCACACACTTCACTGGCTAACCCAGCCCCTGGGAACGCCAGATCCGGCAGGACGGAGTGTCTCTCCTCCTTGTTTACTCTCCTCTGACGCCTCCCGACCAGCCTCGGCCTCTCACTGATGCACTGGGAGCCGGTCCCATGGCGAGAGCATTATTTACTAACAAAACAGAAGCACGCTTGCCGAGGCGTCCTGACAAGAGGCCAGTTCATTTGCCCGTTTGAACAGCTGTCTGGGAAGCTCGTAAAACTGGCTGAGAGCTTGTGCATGGAGAGAGGGTCTGGCAGGGCTGCAACAAGGAGGAGACAAACAGCACCGAGGTCAGGGCTCTGCAGGACACTTCAGACTGACCCACCCCAACCGGGGGTGCCACCCTCTGTTCTCCACCCTTGTCCCATTTTATACAAGGCCGTGCTTTCCTTGGGCCAGAGTTTCTGGTCGACATCATGCACGTCTTTGCATTACTCTGTCTGTTGGTGCTCAACCCATTCTGGCTATCTCCAGGAGAAAAAAAAAAATGTAGAAACATTTCCGTCTAAGATGTCCCTCGCTGTGGCACTGCAGCTGCTCTTTGATGGAGCAATCAGAGAGCACTGGCCCTACAGATCTCCAGGCAGGGCACTTTTCCTTGGTCCTAGCCCAGATACGGCTCAGCAGTGCTCAGGTGCTCATCCTTCCATGGAGGCAGCAGCTGCCCAGATGTTCCAGATCTGGAGGGCCACCACATGATGAGAGGAACATCAGCGCAGGTTGCAGCAGCACAGTGCTGGTGGTAACTCCACGACCTCCTGGCCTGGTGGAGCAGGCTCTGGCCTTGCTCAGCACCCTCTGTTCATCCCCAGAGGGTGTTTGATGGCTTTGTCATGTGGACAAAACCCATCTGATCTTGCCGAACTTGAACATCTGCTGCTATTGGGCTGTTGGGAACAGGTCTATGGGGGTGCACACATAGCTCAAGCTGCTTCCTACAAGTGGCCTGGACCACGCACTGCATGGGGCTGAGCACAGCATGGATCACAGGGCTGGGAAGGCCTGTCAGACACCACCTGGGCCCTACACAGCCCTTGGTCAAGATCAGCCCTACCCAGGGCACTCCTAAGAGCTGTCTGTCATTCTTAACAGTGCCTGGTGATGGAGACTTCAGGCTCTCCTCACAGCTCAAGATCTAGCTTGAATCTTCCCGTCTGTGATTCAAGACATAACCTTGCCTTCATGCTCATGGTAAGCATTAAATCCCTTGTACTTGCAATATTCTTTGTATAACTGCAGACTGGCAGAGTGCCAAATTTTCCCCAGTCCAGGCTAAATGCCCCCAGTCACTCCATCTTCCTTCTGGAGCCATGTTTGCTGGATCTTGCGCACTCTTTCTGCTCTTATTCAAACTGTCCTAATGGCTTTCCTGAAAGCTGTCTTGAAAGCAGTGTCCAAAGGTGGACCCAAGACTCCAGCTGAGGTCTTGCTGATGCTGAGATAAGTGCGAAGAAATATTGAACAAGACTAGAGCCAGAGGAGAGCTTTGCAGAACTCTGCTCCTGCTCAGCATGTCCTTTGGTCTTGACATGCGCCACTGATCACTGTTTTCTGAGTCCGGATTCAGAGTCCAACTTTTCCAGCCGCCTCACAGGAGTTTATTCTAATTGGTGCTTCCATCCCTTGTGTATGAGAATGGCATGAGAGCAGTATTTCAGCTCACGTGCCATGTAGTGGTGGTGATGGAGGATGCAACCCTGAGCCTGCCTGCTAAGACTGCCCCCGCAGCAGGACTCTTCAGACACTCACAGGCTCATAGGCCAGGGATTTGGTACTCAGCATCTAAGAAGATGCTCATCTCTGGTGACTGAATACATCAAGGGGAAATGGGCCCAACACTCTTCACTCACTTCGCCACCGCCCCGCTGTCCTGGCCCTGGCCTGCTAACCTAGTGAGACTGCTGCTCTTGTGTAAACAGCCCCTCCTCATTAGTGAGCAGAGGAGTGTCTCACAACTGACCTGAACTGGCAGAGATCAAAGCCCTCATTTGCCAGCCCCTATTAACTCAAATGAGAGCCAATTTTGTTGGGGAGAAAGTATTTCTTGCTACAGACCCTGCAGTCTTGGAGGTTCACTGAGGCCACAAGAGCTTCCTGCCAAATCCTTTGCTGAGGGAAGAGGAGCAGGAGATGAAGAGGGAATGGGGAAGAGAGGCAGGAGTGCCAGGATGCTCCTTAAAGCCACTGCCAGGAGAGGGAAAGTTGCTACCACTTGGGAATCCCTCCACTTCCTTCCACAAAAAAATTCTTCCGCAAGTTATTTTCCCAATGCTTCCTCTCCCTCAGAGGTGGTTTGACCATACTGCACCTTAGCAAGGGGAGCAGGGGATGTGGGGATGGTTTTGACCTTCCTCTGGCCATGACCTGTTCATGAATCCCTCTGCCTTGCTCCAGTCAGGTGCCCTTGTGTCCCACCAGGCTTTAATGCAGACTTGCTGCCTTGTAACTGTTCACCCTCTCACTGCAGCCTGGCACAACTCCTGTCCTCTTCTCCCTGACCCATGTAGCCAAGGGCCAGGATATGCAGAGCTAAAAAAGGTTTCATCTGCATGGTACAGCAACAATATGATGGCCACTGCAGATCCCCAGTGTCCTTCACACTGTCCACAAAGCCCACATCTCACTTGTCCCATTTCGGAGCAAAGCAGCTCTGACATCAACTCGTGCCTAGCTCTCACAGGCCATACATCATCCTTTTTGATCAAGTAGGAAAGTATCAACCTGCTACAGAAGTGTAAGTGTCCAGAGCCACCTGACTTTGGGGGTTGGCAAAGATCTGCCTGAACATCTCCATCCTTCCTTCCTTTTTGTGTTTAGTCTGTGAGACCAACATTGCTTTTAGCTCTCCAGAAATGGTCAGCATGGAGCAAGCCACAGCCTCTGTTGGTGGCTATTAGAGTCAATTACTCCTCCCTCAGCAAATGCTGCCTTGTGTGTCAACAACTATGCTGCCACGGGTGACAGCACTGGACCCACACGCTTTCCAGCAGCTCACATCCAGCAACATCCAGGAGGGATTCCAGGATGGGACCTGACAGCAACAGAGGGGACCACAGTGCCAGTTTGGGTTGCTGGTCATATGGCTTGACCAAGATGTCACCATGGAACTGGCATGTCCTTGCCACCAAATTCAGTGACAGCCAGTCCCTCTACGCAAACCTCCAAGGAAATCTGAGATGTTCTCTGCTGCAGTTCATCTCCCTCACCACGCTTGGAGCATGCAGGGACCTGTAGGGAACAGGAGTGGGAACTCCAAGGAGGTCCTCCATGGCATCATCTACCAACATCCGAGCAAAGACATCGGTATCTTCCTGGAATGTTTGCAAGTCAGGAGTGAGAGAGAGGAGGACAGTGGGCAATAGGGAGCAACTTTAAACACACAAGACCACGGTCCCCACCCATCCTGCCAGCTCTTGAGACAGCCCTTGGGGAGGTTGGGGAAAGAAAGCAACTGCACAACATCTTGGCCTGGCCTGCTTCCAACCCCTTGTACTGTGGTCCCTGGAAGTCTTTCCGGTTTCTTGCAGCTCCACCCAGTTAAGAAATGCCACAGCTGTATGAAGATTTTTTGATCTGGCTCTTCTCCAAAACAGGTAAAATCAATACAGTAACAGCCAGAGCAGCCTCTGGGTTCCCATGACAGGTAGGTATTTCATTTGGAGAGGCCTTCTGCTGCAGGAGGGGCATGGCCACCAGCCAAAGAAGCTTTGCAACACAGTTTGCCATCACACACACATCGTTGAATACAGATGAGTCTCACGGGCCAAAGCTGGACTGGCATGTCCACAGGACACAAAGTGAACAAAGGTGCATGTGCCAGGTGCCATCAAAGGAGATGCAAACTTACTGATAAGCCTTTGGTAGAACATGGGTGGAAAAAAACCCAGAGATTTTAGTGAGGAACAGGTTAAAGCCAAGCACCTTTGGAAGGCTTAAGGATACAATGTAATGGCTGGTCTTAGCAGTACAGCTAATTCTATGGGGAGTCAGAGCATCAAGCAGAGAGGCTGGGCTTTGGCAACATCTCCAGCACAGAGCAACTCACAGGGAGCACTGTCTTCTTTGAGAGTGAACGTGTGTATCTTATCTCCAGGAAGAAACATCTGCTTTTGCAGGACATCTCCAAAAGCATCCCCTATAAACGGTTTCAGAAAGAAGCCCATGGAAGCTGATAACTGGGACCCACAAGAGGAAAGTCTATGGGAGTCAGACTGCCTTGGGGTCTGCCTTGCTAGTGCTGTTTTTCCCCCAGGGCTGCAGGCAAGATTTCTGTGAACAAGGAGTTTACTAGCACAGCAAAGAGCAAAGGCGGCCTACATAACCAGTGAGGGGATTTTCACTCTGAGACAACATGCAATGGCAGCAGCTAAATAAGTGGACCGTAAGCTTTAGCAGGAGTGAGGACATTTATTCCAGCTAAGCCTGGGTTGTAATCCATTTGAACAATTGATGGTGAAGGAGCTGACTCCCTAATGGTCTGGATGACCCTAACTGGGGATGGTTTCCCTGGAGATATCAGGACCAGATGGGTCCAGGAGAACAGATCCTCTGCTTTGGTGCAGTGAGGACTGAACTACCCTGGGGGAGGAAGCAGCAATGTGACTTTGTGATCCACCCAACATGTCTGCTGCTGGCTCTGCTTTGGAAAGCAGCGCCATGGTCCAGGTCTGATGCGTATGTGTGCACCCCTGCACATTCCCACTCTTGGACAGTCTGGAGGGATGAGCCGCTGTTGCCCAGGCTATGTCCCTGCTGGAGCAAGGAGGAAGCCTCAGGAGATGGCTCTTCAATGAGACATTTCACTGATTCCCAGGGTTTCCAGCCTGACACCATCCAGACATACTAACGTGATGCAAAAGCACTGCATGTCAGTGATGTGTAAAGTTACCTCAGTGGGCTCTGAAGCATTGGACACTGCCTCTGCTCATGAAGTCAGTGCAGTGAGATAGGCAGAGTTCTTCTGAGGTGGCCCACACACCTCAGAGTCTTCTTAGCAGGAGCCCAGGGAGCTACCCAAATGACGGTGCATTTGTGTCCCACAAAAAAGGTAAAAAAGTAATAATACACATTAACTTGTAGTATTTTCTAAGCTATTGCTGGTCCCAAGGGATTTCCTCTCTACTGTTTTAGGGGCAAACTGGAAGAAAGAAAAGCAGGAGAGGGCTACAGATGGAAAGAAGAGTGATCCAGTCCCACAAAACTTATTTGTTTTCACTCTTTCACTGAAAAATCAGAACATCAAGGGGAAAGTGGCTGCAGAACTTAAATTTCACCTCACAAAAAATACCTGCAAGTTGAAAATGCTGATTGGCTTTTTGTGCAGGTTAAGTCAGGGGAAGGAAGGTGTGTGCTCCATTCCTTGCATTCCTCCCACGGCCCTCTCAGGAGTGCTACCACGCAGCACCTGGGTTAACCGCGGCTAGGAACTGCTGCTGGGCACACGAGGTGCCTCAGGGGATGAAGGGCAAGGCCAGCAGAAGCTGAGAAACCCAGTCCCACAGCCTCACTGACCCTACATGCTGGGCGGGGTTGAAGACCTTAGCTTAGCATGGCGTGACAGGGGACAGGACCAAGGTCTGAATTCCAGTGGAGTCTGGCTTAAGCCTCTGATCTGGCTCTGTGGGAGCCAGGCAGCTCCCACACTCCTCAGAAATACTGGGATGGGGCCGCCTCACAGGCTAGGCGCTATTCCCACGTGCCCTCCCGCTGCGTGCTGGACCCCAGCGTGCTGCCACACGCACGGCCAGCGCGTCGGGCCCCTGCAGCCAGCCAGCACAGGGAAGGCCAGGGGACTATGCCAGCTGGCCTATTCGTATCCCGAGCTATCACCTATTTTTCTCCTACATTTGCCTGCCTGTGGCTAAATGACTTGGGGGAGACTCATTGCTTGGCCACACACTGGAAACTGCTTCAGAGGAGGAAACGTTTCCTCTCCGGAGCCACCAGTCTGGAAATCAGGAGCCGCCGGATATCGCCAGGTATCCCAGCAGCGGGGAGCAGAGCTGGGCTGTCTATGTGATTCTCAGACAGCCAACACCCCAGCCCCTGCGCTGCGGCCCCGCGGAGGATTTTGT
Source organism: Dromaius novaehollandiae (assembly GCF_036370855.1). Classification (NCBI taxonomy): domain Eukaryota; kingdom Metazoa; phylum Chordata; class Aves; order Casuariiformes; family Dromaiidae; genus Dromaius; species Dromaius novaehollandiae. The sequence continues at coordinate 1,916,459 of NC_088117.1, forward strand.
GAGCTTCGGCACGTCAGGACTTTGCATTTCTCCACGCTGCCATTTCCAAGCCCTCCACGCTGCGCTGCAGCAGCTCCCGCCGGCGGGGCAAGGGGCACTCGCTAGCCCCGCACGGAGCGGAGCTGGCTCCCTCCTGGGCACATGCACGAGGGCACCGCGCCAGCAGCTAATGGGAAAGTTCAGGGTCGGGGCGAGCCGCAGGGAGAGGCACATAAAGGGCTCATTGTGCAGCAAGTCTCTCTCGGCTGTATTCATACAGGGCTAGTAGTTAAAAAACAAAACACAGCCCAGAAATATGACAAGACACCTTTTTCCCAGGCTGCTGTTAAATTCTAATTAAACATTTCAGCACACTTAAGCAAGGGAATGTCTGCTTCTCAGGCCCAGACTATCGCAGTTGGAAAACATCTCCAGTGGAAACAAGCTTGTACAGGGTGACCCAGAAAGATGCCCCTTCAGCCCGGGGATGATGCAGCAGTGCACACATCAGGGTGGGCAACCTGCTCCCAGCCGCTCGGCTTCAGAGGAGCAAGGAGCCTGGGACCACTTGTTTCTCACCTTTCCAGAGACACAGGACCAGGCAGGGCAGCGCTGGAGCAGCCCTGAGTTAGCAGCCCGGCATGGGCTGCACAGCCAGGCAGACCAAAGGCAGTGTCACAGCCAGCAGCCACTGCTCCTGGGACTAATCCCTCTCCCTCCAGGGACCTGTCAGCCAGCTCCCACACACGTATCCTCACCCCATCTCCCCGACAGTGCAGCCCTGCCGTGCAGCTGGAAGGAATCCCTCCACCCCCCAGAGCAGCATCCCACGGAGGAGAGCCCAGAGAAGAAAGAGGCACTGTTTGCATCTGAGTCAGCAAGGGCTCAGCCCGGATGCAAGCAGTGCTGTGCGTGTCCCCTCGGTGCTTCGCATAGCCTGCGGCCTTACTCAGGCTCCTACCAGCCCACATGCACCTCTCCTTTTCTGAGTTAGGCCAACCCACCTATGCTTGGTGCAAAGGTTAGCCAGGCAGTAGCGGCTCAAGGTAAGTTTTGAATCCAGCTTTTAAGACCCTGAAGTTGCCCACTGATAAAGAAGGACAGTGACTCTGCCTTGTCTGTATGTGTCTGTGCAGCACCTTACACAAGGTCACTACCTCTCTCTCCCAGTGTCCTCAAAACATTTGATATCACCCTTACTGTAGCCGTATAGCACCGATTGCCCACGGAGCAAGCGCTGCCTGCAGAACAGGTAGGTTCTTTGACCTCCAAACTCCTATTTCAGTAAAGCAAATTCTTCCCAAACTTCACTGCTCTCACAGCCAGCTACCTTTGCTAACCATCCCCTGAGCATTCAGGGCCCAGGTTCCTATTTGCTTTTTAGGTCAACATCCTTCACCTGCAACAGAATTACCACTAAGAGAGGTAGCCTTGTTTGACCTGCTGCCCCAAAATATTGCACAAATTCCTTGAGGCACAGTGTGCAGTCCCTAGGCTTGGATTTGCGGTTCAGTTTCCCACCTCCAGTTCATGAGACCAGCCTAATAGGTTCGGACATTTAAAAATAACCCAACAAACAAGCAAAATGTTGGAGTCTTGGTCTTTGTGACGCTGACATATAGACAACTCTCTGCTGCTCAGTCATATGTTTGACCATCATCGCACCTAGCTGTGACATTTCTGTTGAACTTAAGCAAACGCTTTTCCAAAGTCCTCCATCCTACCATCTGCAGCCTTCACTACATTTGGGCAGGCAAAACCGGGCTTGAACCTCTTTTCTGTTTTCCTCCAGCAGAGGTGCTCACACAGTCTTGTTTTACCTAGAAGTCTGCAAAGCTCAGCAGGCCGCGAGAGAGTATCGCCCTCAGGATACAGGAGACCCTGTGGAAAGAGTCAGCACTAGGTCGGAGTCCTTCTGAAGTGCTTCCATGCCTTGCTTTTAGCTAGGCTTTATGGTGAGGGCGGCTGGGGAGCAGAGGAAAGGATGTCCCCGCAAAGAGCCCGGAGCCAGCCCCAAGCTCGCCTCTGGCTCAGCCGAGAGCGGCTTGCTGTTTGCCTAGCACACCTGCGTGACTCTGGCAGCCGCGTATCATCGGGGAGAAAAGGAAGTCATTGTTGAAGGCTTAATATCACTTTCTAATTGAGATACAGGAACCAAGAGCACACATCCTTCATGCGGTGCTACCGTAAAACGGGGAAAGAACGGAGCTGACATCCTGCTATTTTAAAGAATAAAGGGCAAACAAAACAGCACAAAAGAGCAGAGGAACAAAGCCAAGAGCTGCTGGGAGAGAGGGAAGCTTTCAGGAACTCCTTAACCACAGTAAATAAGTAGAAAGGGGCACAGCAGTTTGAAGACCTCTTTGCAGATCACCCTGAATACCTACGACCCGTACAGCAATGGCTAGACAGAGAAGTCTGACGCCAGCCGGAGCGCCTCAGGAGCCAGGCCTCCTCCAAGCACCCAGCCTCTAGCCCTCTCTAGTTTATTAAACACAGATGCAGACTTGAATATTAGTCGCAATAATACCTCAGCACCTTGTTTCCAGGCATGCACAGACCATACAAATGCCACAACCGCATGGATTGGAGCCTGCTGCGGGAAGTGGTTAATCATTTAGTTACAGGACTCCAGTCTAACAGCCCCCTCTCCCAAATTTGACGGCATGTTTCCAGAATCTCTTTTCAGGAACTAAAGGCTGAGTCTAATTTAAAAGCTGCATCTCTGCTTTGCTGCCCACAGAAGCTGAACATCTGCATCTTCTGGGCCAATTTTCACCAGCACATCCCAGGACCTGATGTGCCACTCGGAAAGCCAACATGATGCTGCCCTGGCTGAGTTAAGCGTGCAGGAGCTGCAGCAGCTCCACGTAGGCTTTGTTGGCTTGGTCACTTGGGCAGTCCCTGTGGGGAGCAGCTTTGGGCTGGTGAGCCAGCCTGGGGCAGGCAGGCTGCCTTTGAAGGCATCAGTGCTAGTAATAGTATCTCTGCCTTCTCAAAAGACCAAGCTTTGACCAAAATGCAGCATTTTCTGAGATCTAGACATCCCATTGGGTGAGTGAGCAGCACTTCTAAGGTGACTGCCTTCCCTAATGTACAGCCCTAGTGCTACTCTTAAATCTCACTCAAGGCCACATATGAAAGATCTCTAGCTAAAGGGAAGCAGTGATTCACCATGAGAGCATGGGCGGGCCAGAGAGCATAGGATTAAAATTTGAGTGCTCTAATGTTCAAACCAGCCATGCTGAGGGGACGCAGTGGCTTTGAGCTGCTGACAACAAACACACCACGTAGCTCAGATGCTATTTTGCTGCATGACTGGTCTCACCTGAGCAAGGTCGAGGTGAGAGCAGAAAATCAAAGGTGGACAGCTTGGACTCCTTGTGATATCATGATCTGGTGGCTCCCATGCGCAAACATAACTTAAGAAATAGGCACTCCTGGAGAGAGTTAAATCAACGAAATAACCTCTGACTTGCTGCCAGTCCACATGGTGCAACATAGTGGCTTTTGTCAGTAGATCACAGCCCAGATCTGCAATCTAAGTCACCATCATGAGACAGCTCTCTGGAAGCCCAAATGAACGCAGCTGCAAGTTCATCACCTCTCAGAGAGATGTCCATGTCAAAAAAAAAACATTGGTTCTGGCCGACACTCTTTACACCCAAAAAAGGGCTACTACAAAAATCTGAAATTGCTGTGTACTGGGAAAGCGTTGTGCCCTGAAAGTCTCAGCTCAGAGTGACAGCTTGGGCTGATGACACTTGTAATTTGGTATCCCATGTGGGTGGAATTTGGCAAAACTGGTCTCTCCTGCTCAGAGAGCATTCCAACTCCCTGCGCGGGCAGTCTGAATTGAACTCCCTGAATAAACAAGGTAGCTGGGTTTTTCTTCATCTCAGGGCACTTTGGTTACAAAAACAACTGCACACTAATCTGTGGTAGGCTCATCTGGGTGCAAGCGTACTCCTGGCCCGCCCCGGAGGAGTCCCACGCCTCGAGGAGCTGCCACACATCATGGTTGCGGGCAGTGGGATGAGCTGGGGCAATAGTGCAGAGCTGTGGTTCCTGCCACACCAGTTTGTCCTCCAGACAGACGACTGCCTCTTAGAAACCTCGGCTGGAGCAGCTGGGGCTGCCTTCGTGGGAAACAGAGAGTTACCTGGCAAAAAGAGGAAAACCAACCTGTATCTGGGACATCTCTGGGAGCAGCATAAAGAGATCACCGCAAATGGCTCACAGCTCTGGGAGCAGGACACGGAGCCATGTGCGGGGATGTCCCTGGGAAGGCGCACTGACTTGCAGGGCTCACCCTCTTCCTAATGAAGCTGCGGTAGCAAGAAGGGTTGGAGGGCAGATTTCTAGGAAGGACTCATGATTTCTCTAGGAAAAGCAAGGCAGAGCTGCTAAAAAGCAGCAGAAGCCAAATCGGCCCAGCAAGGCAGCTGGGCTGCTGATAGGTGTCCATGCAGAAAGTTTGCTGAAAACGTGGCCAGGCAAGGCTAACACTGGAATGCAGGGATTTGGCTGATTTCAGCATCTCCTGGAGGGGACTAGATGCCCAGTCTGGTCTGCATAGCAGACTGTACAGAATGGCTGTGCTGCTCTGCCCACGGTTTGCAGGACATGCCTGCCCTGGCAGGTGGATATGCAGCTCCTGGCCCACCAAGGGGTCCACCAAGGCCCTGGGGACCGTGTCCCCGCCAGGCACCATAATCCTGTGCCTTCATGCACTCCTCTCACTGCCCACATTAGTCCCTCTCTGCCTGGTTTTGGTACTGTGAGCAGTTCTGCAAGCAGGTGATGATGGGCTGCTTTCTGATTTATTTGCTGATAGTTTCTCTGACTCTTCCGCCAGCTGCCACCCCCCCGGAAGGGAGCGTGTGCCAATGGGAGAGGATCAGGGATGAGAGAGAGAAGTCAGGACAACAGCTCTGCAATGCGCTTCTCCTCTGTTCTTGGCAAGGAAGTGGGAGCCGGGCTCCAAAGGGAAAAGGTTCCCAGGGCGAAGGTGTTAAATACCCTTCTCCCATGCCGCTGTCACCTCACAGTCCCCGGGGTGTGAGAATCAGCCTCTATTATCCCCTCATTAGGAACTAACATACTGTACTAACCTTTTCACATGAAAGCTACAGTCTGTTCGCCAACAAAAGCTGTCGGTTAGTTCCCAGGAGTGGAAAAAAACCAACTCAACTACCACTTAGCAGGGACTCTGGGACCAGCCGCCGCAGGAGCCCAAGGCTCTGCGGGAAAGGAAGGGGCTTTGCAAGGGAGGGGGACAGCCTGGCCCTGGCCCTGCCTGCAGTGGCACAGGCAAATCCCAGGTGCAGAGGGGGTGTCTTTTTTCCAGCATCGCCCACTGCATCCCACAGCACCTCACTGGTGGATGTGGGTGAGAACAGAACCAGGCTGACAGACAGCTGGTGCTGGCTCCCCTTCCCTATCGGCCTCCCCCCGCCATGGGATTCACAGGGGCTACAGGTAGGGATGCAAAGGGGGCACCATCCTCTGGTGCTTACAGTGCAGAGTCCTCCTCCGTCGGGGCGGACTGCCCCTGCCATCCCCTAGAGAGGGGTCTCAGGGCTGGCAAACCCCCTTCAGCCCCGGGAGCCGATGCAGCTCCCCTCAGGCCCTCCCTAACCAGCTTGCAGGGCCCAGGCTGCTCCTCTCTCCTTTTTCTCTGTGCTGCTAACCAAAATGCATTTGGCTTTGCAAAGATCTGATTCCCTCTTTCCTTCAGGCTACCCTGGGCTCATTAGGGCAGAAAATGCTGGCCCCAGCCTGGCCCCGTGCATAAGCCACAGCCCTCTCCATCCCAGCCACTGCTGGTCCTTCAGTTGGAGGCTCCACAGCGATTGCTCAGCAAGGCTGGAAAAGTATCACCAGGCCTGTTTAACCTGCAGAAAAAGCATCTCCATAACAACTGAAGTCCCAGTTAGCATTTAAGGTGGTCAGATTTCCCAGAGAGCTGAGCACTGCAGGTGATGGCTTCTCTTGGACCTGGCCATAGCAGGACTGGGGGACCATGTCACCATGGACCACATCTCCCTTCCTGAGAAGTTGGCAGACATCGCCTGAGAAGATGAACAGTTGGGATAGCATCCTTCTTTCTCAGGCTCTCCATTAAATGAGACCTGCCTAGGACAGAAATTTGAGCTTTTGACCATTTCAGCTTTTTGATGATGAGATAAAGACTCTAGAGGAGACATCTTGAAAAGAAAAATGTTTTCCTAGTTTCTTTAAAAATATCTGATCTGCTCAATTTTTGTCTAGAGACCTTTAACAGCTTAGGGAAGTGGACTTGAGAGGTGCCCAGGGCCACAGTGCTGAAGGCTTAAACAGGCTTCAGCAACACAACCTACACAGTTCAACAGCTGTGCACAGACCTCTGCCTTTCTCCATCAGCGGGAGACCCCACAAATTCCAGATTCATTCACAGTCTTCCAGCCTCAGCCAACTCCCAAGTTTCTAATGAAGAAAGCAGGAGGAAGGGGGAGTGGGCTCCCTTTTTTTCCCCCCCCTTTTTTATTTTATTTTTTGCAGATTGCCTATTGCTTCCTTCCCTGTCAGTCTCCACCTGAGCCCACTCTGCAGCTGGCTGTGAAGACAGCTCCCATGCTGACCTGACAACCTGCCTGACCCTTTGGGCTGAGGGACCTTTCCAGGACTCTCAACCAGCCTGTGGCCCATTCCCAGTCCCCTAGCATGGGGCAGGCAGGGGACACAGCACATGGCCCTCTGCTCCCCTGGACTAAGGTAGTGCCTGCCTGGCTGGCTGGGCATGGGCACTATGGCTTTCGCGGGAGCAGGCAGTTCCTTCTGCCAAGCCTGCTCCAAGCAGGCAGGTGCTTTTTTGCATCATGCACATATGTTCATTACATCCCTGTCCAAGACCATGAAGCTGTTTCCCACGTGCCACTGGTGAGCCAGCAACAGCTTCCAGAGGTTTCACTGCTGGTGCCACGTGATGGTGCAAAGGTGTCCTTAGTGATACATACTGCTTTGCAAAGTAATTCAATTAGAACTAGTAAAATGTTTCAGTGCTGCATGGCTGCCTCCTCTCCGTAGCGTGTCCGGGTGCAGCAGCCCAGGGGGTGGCCCAGAGCACAAGCAGTTACTCTCCTGGGTTGGCTGAGCTGCTCTTTTCAGAAGATCACTTTTCTTCTCAGTTGCTGTAGTCAGATTTGGGTCATCAGGTTTGATCTAAGCATGTCAGAGGACTGGAATTCAGGGGGAAGCAAAAGCATGATAAATGTGTGCTGTCTACCAGTCCGTTTCTGGGCTGGTTTCAAAAGCTCTTGGTTCACTCTTAGTGCAAGATGCCTGTCCTGCAGATGGGCTGGGAAAGCTGGCAGGAGGTTAACTCATTGCTTGACACGGGCACCTCAGCGCTGCCAGCCATTAGGGCAAGGCTCGTCCACGGGAGTTACACTGAGCATGGCCACATCTCTGTACAAATGTGTGCATGGCGCAGAGATGCCACACATGGCTGAGTTATGGTTCACTGCTTGCAGTTCACAAGCATTTCTGAACTGCAAATCAAACCAGGGCCACGGGAGTTAAGTCTTGTGCAAAGTGAGAAGCAATCCTTACCCAGCGGCCTGAGCGGACAAGACGGGAGGAGAAAGAGCTTGTGCAGAGGAGAGGGGCTGGGTGGAGCCAGGGACAAACCTGTGGACACTGTCCCCCAGGGCATTGTGCTTGGGCTTCCCTGTGCTCCTCAGATCCCACAGACTCCCCAAATGCTTGCACTCTCCACAGCAAAGCATCCTGCTGGGATGGCATCCGACTTCAGCACCCTTCTCTGAAGAAGCACCACTCAGCAATATGATTTTGATTTCCCGATACTCCTTAAACCTGTCAGCATCGCGGAGCAAACACGCACACTGCAGACACAAAGATTTGCCTTGCACGGTTGCCCTGACCCATGCATTTCAATGTAGCCCTTCACAGGCCACACTGGGCCTGGACTGGGGGGCTGGCACAAGCCCACAGCCCTTGGGTTTCTATCTGGCTGCAGCTCTTGGCAGTTGGGCTCTTCCAGGGGCAGAGGGGGGCCTGTTAAGCAGGCTCTCTTGGGTGGCCATCACAGCTGAAGGCATCCAGGGCAGCCTGCTGAGTCCGTACGCAGAGCACACACACACTCAGTGCAGAGGTGAGAGGCAGGCGCTGCAGGAACCACAGGGAAGGCTGGTTTCTCGGCGCTCTCCTCAGCGTCACAGTCAGCGTACACCCCAGCCCAGCGTGGAAACTGGGCAGTGGTGTCCAAGCGAACACTCGCAGCCCCAAACAAGGCAGGTCCCCGAACCTGTCGGGAGACCTGAACTCCAGCCAGAAGACACAAATGGAAAAATCATTTTAGAAGATGAATACGTATCTTCTGCTTCCCCATTTTGAGGTGCCTGAATATAATCATTTCAAAAAGGTTAAGAAGCAACCAAACAGCCCTCAGGCAACTAAATGAGGAATTTGACTTCAAATACAACATTTTAACTCGAAACAAACAATCTTTCCATTTTTCAGTTCACAAACCGGTAAGTGGCAAAGAGCACATCTCAGTCCTGGCCTTTCACACTCCCAGCCACACAGCAGTTTCACACCCCTGTCAAATACCCTCTGCTGGTCCCCAAAGCTTTGCTGGTCCCCACCTGGGATGCCAGAGGCCTCAGTGCCCTTTCCCTAGCAGCTCTTTGCTTATGGCTAGAGCTGGTCAGGGCTCCTCTGGTCACCACCAGCCTGCCAGGAGGTCCAGCAATTTGTAGAGCTCTGGGGAGTCCCTGGGCAAGGGCTGGAAGATCAAGCCCCTCTGCCTGAGCACCCTGAGGAGAGCAGACTCGATATTCACTGGGGGAGCCCAGCCCAGGGAACCACCACATTGGAGGGAGCAGTTGGGTGGGAGCGTCCCCGATCAGCCCCATTTCATGGGTACCTGGGAGGCTGAAGCTCCCCACAGCAACAGCCCAGGCCCTTGCACTAAACTGTCTTGCATACAAAAAATACATAGAAATGAAAAACAGGCCTTAATCAGGTACCTGAGTAGAGTCTTTAGGGGAAGGCAACTTGTGATTTGGTCTTTGAAGCTGAACCTAGAAGACCAAGGCATGTCAAAGTCCAAACCTCAAAGTCCAAGGCTTTCTGGGGAAGGTGTGAATGCACGTCTTTCCGAGCAGCGGTATCACTGCCCTCTATGAGACATCTGAGAAAAAAATGCACAAATGCTGAAGGTGACAGGGACTTTTGAAGCAGAATATCCTTGGCAGCCTGGCTGCCAGAGAAACGTCCACTCAGCTCCTGTTTAGTCTGACTCCTCTCAAGCTTATTGCTCCTCCAGCTTTTGTCTTGGCCAAAGGATTGCTCATAATAAAAGGGGACCTGTGTCTGTGCTGTCTGTACCCTGCTAAATTACAGAGTCCAAGTGGAGAGAGCAGATGAGGCACTGAAAGATCAGCCTGACACACAGCCACCCCTTTGGAGAGCATCCAGGGCTAATTAGATGTTGGTTAAAGTTCAGAAGAAAAGAAAGGAAAAGCTCTGGGGCTGAAAATGCTGCAAATACCATCTCTCTCCTCTGTCCCAACAATGGGAATCCAATGTACTGAGGTAACGAGGGAAAGTGGTTCCTTTGCTCTGTGCCTGAAGCACTCACCTCTGAGTTCACTTTCTAGGAACAGCCCTGCTCTGGTCCAGCAGCGAGGCTGCTGCAGGGCTGCTCATGGCATGCAGAGTGGGGGGATGGCAGCAGATGCCTGCAGCAACCATACCAAAGCTCGTTGGCTTTTATTTCCCAGCCAGACTGCTCCTGCGCTCTGCATGATGTCGAGGCAGATGCTTGAGGCACTCACAAAGGTTTCAGTGAGCCACGCTCTGGTCCTTTTGGGGACTGGATCGGTGCTTGTGTCTAGGAAGAACAATACTGCAGTCTAGTGCAGTATGGAGAGATCCCTCCACTGGCCAAGGAGTGCTGAGGGTCCCTCCTCTTCCAGTCCTCAGTGATCCCACTGCCAGCTACCTGCTCTTCACCTGCACATGTACCTCCTAACTCCTCTGCAATGCTCACGTGACTTCAGCCAGCCCAGCATCCATAAGAAAGCTCTCCTGGAGAGATGTCCTGGGCTAAGTTGCTCTTGGAAAGCCACCCCACTGAGGAGCACCTGCAATTCCATGACAAACCCCAGAGCCCCTCTCTTTCCCTCTGTTGCTATCTGTCTTTAGTCTGGAAGGCCTGGGAAACGCAAATAGCACAGCTTTTTCTGGTAGCTAGAGGATGCGTCCTTGCTTAGTCCTATCAAGATGTAGCCAGATGCAACCTATTACTGTCACACAGCTGCCAGCTTACCCCTTTGCTAGTGATCTGGGACCTGGGGATAACAGGATTTGCCCAGCCCCATAAAGCACAGAAATCCATGGATGGAAAGGCCACCGAATAAACATGGAATGTGACTATGCCCACAAGACGCCCTGATTGCGAAGGCAACCAGATTGATTTGAGGTTGCTGCCCATGCACTTGCCCCATCACTGGGTGCGACAGGCCTTTGCTGCTGCAACACCTGCATGTGCAGTTTGCCCAGCTCAGCTGCGTGGTGGCCTAGGGACCATCACGCTGGATGGGCTAGATCAGACCGTGCCACCATCTGCAGCACAAAATCATCCCACTGGGTTCAAGTGGAAGCCGCACTCTTCTCGATATGCATCTACTGAATGAGCTTTTCCTTTCTGTCTCCTGCAATACGCTCCCAGGCCTTCAGTATATGGTCTCACCACCAAATGTGCAGTTGCACCTCCCAACCTTGCTACCCCAGCTCTGAAGAGCGTAGAGCTACATGTGAAATGTGGAAGATCTCAGCGTGTGGGGTTCATGGACCCTGGACCCCTTCAGGTTCAAGACTCCGCATTTCCCTCTGGCATTCAAAGTTCCCATCCAAAGCAGTGCTCAGCCCCTCCTGCCAAGTATTGCCTGCTCCCAAGACTCTGGGAAAAGCATCAAGATTTTCTCACCATCAGCATGGAAGCATAAATCAGTCCAAATTGCCCAGAAAATTTCATGCCCCTCGAGGCTGGGCTGGGTTCTGTGTCTGGAAAGGAGCACAAGCTTTACCTATGTCAACAGTGAATATGCACGAAGCCTGGAGGCTGTCACTTATTTCCTCACAGAATGGTATGAACGAAAAGATCCAAGATCCAGAAAGGCATCTCACCCTTCCCTGTTTCCGCCCTTCTCCCCACCCTCAGCCAGTGGCTTCTCATATAGTTATTAAAAGTGCTGCTGACTGTCAGGATTCACACACTACCTGCTTCCGTGTTTTTGTTGTGAAGGGAAGCAGAATTACGGAAAACTTCTAGTGATAGTATTGAGTCCTGGTGCAGAGGATACCAGGTGGTCCTGCAGTCTTATGGGAAACCACCTCACTCCCAGTGCCACGAAATCCACATCTGCATCCAAAATTCGAAGTCTGATCTAATGATCAGCCCAATAAGCACCATGAGGTGCCACGGCTGCACGTCACAGCAGGCCTCAGGGTCCGGCTAGAGCCACTTTCTGCTTCCCATTCATGCTTGTGAACCTGCCCAAGAAAGCAGGTGCACAACGCAGCTGGGCAGATCCGCCCTGCTCGGCCCCACGCACCTTGTTCTGCACCATCACCAGCCCCGGCAGCCGGAGCGCAGCCGCCGGGCTCGGCACGGCTGTTGGCGGCTCTCAGCAGGAGCTGGGCAGAAAGGGAGAAGACAAGGGGATCTAAGTAGAAAAACACAAGTTTTTTGTGTTAAGGAAAAATCCAGGGGTGTTGCTATGTGGGCCCTGCGCTCCTCACTAAGCAGCAAGCCTGCAGAACCGGCACCACGGGGGACAGCACTGGCCCAGTCACATTGCAGCCAAAGGACACCTGAGGCCGGGGCTGGCTTTTGTGCAGGAGATGCTGGGGCACATCCCAGTTGTCAGCGTGGAAGAAGTGGAGCTAGAGGAGCCCTCATACTAAATGCAATGATTCACTGAGAAAAAAGCTGTAGTTCCACTGCCTGTGTCATTAATTGAGTGTATAAAATGTACACATAGGACCAGAAAAAAGGTAGAATTACAGCTGTAAAATTTTCCCTCCAGCTTCCGATGTTCTCAGACTGACCATTAATGGTCACAGTTCTGCCATAGAGAGCTGGCGCCGGGCGCTGTACATGGACGGCCTTGCACAGGGAGGCTTTCCAGTCTCTGCTCAACAGGCAAAGCAGGAGTTGAGCAGCGCAGCTGTGTCCCAGGAGCAGAGCCTTTGCAGAAGCTGTGGGAAACACAGTGACTTGAAGCCTTTTGGATGCTCAAGGCGTGTTGGGTAGGTCACAGCATATTAGTACTGAGGGCAAGGCAGAGTGTGGCAGCCAATGCTACCCACGGATGATGGGACATGGAAAAGCTCCTGCTCAGGGCCAGAAGGCTACAGACACATGGGCTCACCACAACGGGGGACAGTAAGGTTTGTCTTGCACATGCCACTCCACTTGTCTTGCGCTGGGGACCAACCAAGCTGCGGAGCCTGAACTCCCACTCATCACGAGGTCCTTGGGGAAGGTCTGTGACACCCCAAGCACCCGTTTCATATAACAACCCTGGCCAGCCTGGTGCAAACGTGGGAGGGGCAAGGAACAGCTCTGGGAGGGTTTGCTTGGTGTGGCTGGCTCTGTGCAGGGACACTGCTCTGCACCACCATTTTCAAACCCTCCAGGATGACTGTCTCCTTTGGCAAATGCCCCTGGAGACCTCCACTCCTTCAGTAACATCCTGGTGGTGCGGCACGCTGAGCCAATGCTCTTGGTCTCCCTCTGCAGCTGAGAAAATGGATGCTTTAGGTATCTCAGCCCTGAATTTCCCACGAGTGGGAGCAGGGAGTGCACCTCAGCTCTGGGCTGGCCCTGCAGTTGGTCTCTGCACAGAACACGTGCTCGACGCGGCGCTGCCGCTACCCTGGGAAAGTGCAAAGCTTGGCTGATACCTTCACACCGTGCTCAGTGCGGCACACCAGAGACGAAACGAAAACAACTGCTGGGCTTCCCCTCATCGCTCATCTTCTCCCCGCTCCTTGGCCCTCACGGCTCTTTCATCTCAGAGAGCAAGTGGCTCTTTTATCTCAGCCTGACTGTACCTAGATGAGACGTGCACAGCAGCTCCTCTCTAACAGCAGAGGCACTCTGCAGACAGCCTCCGCGGTTTTCACGAACCTCAGCAGTTAATTTGACGGAGGCCGCCAGGATCAAATGATTTTTTACTCAGCACTGTAACACCCAGTGGGTAATGAGTGTCATAGGCCTGACCAGCCCAGCAAAATCCTGCTTGCCAGAAGGAAGCTGTTCCTGATGGGTGACGAATGACTGGATTGGGGCCAAAATGTCTGCTCTAAAGTGGCAATGATTAGTTGGTGGCCTGGTGGCCTCTGCAATTACAGGCAAACTGGGTGCTCAGGACCCTGAAAATCTGGCTACTCTCAGGTGCCTACAGAAAGACTGAGGTGTTGGGCTTGTTTTCCTGTCCTCCCTGCTATTGTGGAGTGCAAAGAAGAAGATGCCAGGCTTGAGTTGGATCTTGTTTATTTAAACCAGGAATAACTCAGCTCATCTTTGATAGTTTGTGCTGATGCAAAACCACCCAACTTGCCAAGATCAGGATCTTTCTAACTGAGCAGGCAGACTTCCACACTGCCCTTGGAAAGCTGTTTGAAAGGAATTATTAGGTGGTTCCCTAATCTTAAAGCCTAAAGGAACAGTCATGATCACCTTGTCTGACTTCCTGCCCAGGAAGGAAACTCTCACAAATGATCCTGGCAAATAACCCTACAATTTATGGTTCAGCTAGAGCTTATCTTAAAGATTCTGGTTTAAAAGTGAGAAGTCTTCACATCATGAGCCACAGAGAAATCATCGACTCTGGAAAGTCACCAGTTCCCTAGGAAAAAAACCCAGATCCTCTCACAACCATTCACAAAAACAGGAATAAAGTTAGCAGCAGTTGATGTGTTGACCTGACGTCAGCATGCTCCATGCATCTTTCAGAGTCTCTGAAGCCAGCCTGCCCTTGCTTCTAACTCCCCCATATCGACTCTCATTTGAACCAAAGCACTTGAAAGTTCAAAGCATTTGAACCAAATTTCTAGGAAAACATCCTATCTCGATTTTAAAATTTCCAGCAACGGGGGAGCGCAGCACAAGCCTTGATAAACGGTTCCTATTAATGGGGCAGTTGCGAAGGAAAGCGAGCAGGGCCAGACTTCAGCAGTGCGGGACAGGCTGGGAGAACAAAATGTGCCAGCTGCAGCACGAGGACTCGCTCCATGAGGTCAAACGGGCTCACTGGGGACACCAATGCCAACAGAAGCTCTAAAACGAAAATCCGATAAATCACTATTACGCTGCATGTTGGGGTGTCTGGGTAAAAGGACAAAGCAATACCTCTGCTGTTCTGCTTGGACACAGAGGCAATGCGGTGCCGGGAACCACCTCTGAGCAGGACTCTGAATCCTGACAAGCAGCATTAACCAGATGCTTGATTGGCACAAAACTGCAAAGAAAGGCCTGCTGGATAGCCTAAAAACCTGGGTGAGAAAGTGAAGGAGAAAGCAGAAGCAAAAGCGAAAGGGCAGCAAGATCATCCAGAGCATCCCAGAGCTTCAGGACTCTCATCAAAGTCCGCGGGCTCTCTGCTCCCATGCTGTCCATCATGCCTCCAGCAGTCCCCATCCATGTCCTGCACCGCTGGCCAGACCTTGGTGCACAGACGCACGCTGCCCGGCTTAGCTGCATGCCCACAGGCAGATGTGCCTCCGGAGGCAGTTCTGATCTGATTTACATCACCAGAAAGCCACTCGCCCACCTCGCTTCAGGGGAGTGAGCACATATCCCAGTGGTGGCCCTGGAAGGAGATGGTGGCCCGGGCTGTGTCACATGCTGAGGAAGCGTTACTTAACTAACTAAGCCTGATAAGGAGCACTAACTGTGCCATCAGAGAGAGAGTATTAAATATTGCTTCAGACCCACGAGGCTGGTCTGGCTCACACCCGCACTAGCAATGGGGCCAAGCAGGTCTTGCACAAAGACCAGTTACAAAAGAGCACACGAGCATCATCACCCGGACCGAGCTGGGATCCTGTCCCAGGTGGTTCCTGCAGAGCCCCGCTGGCATCATGACTGGCCTGGGGACACATGGGCTCTGGTGACAGTCTGACCTCACCTCAGGGAGCTAAAGGAGCATAGTTTATACCCTCCCAAACGATTCTTTTGCTAGGAGTCAAAGGGCCGAGTTGCGTGAACGGCGTCACTGCAAGCTTGTGGGCAAGGGGGGCAGCTCTCGAATGACAGTCACGCAGTGAGGAGAGGTCCCAGGCTGGGCTGGCGGGCTGAGCCAACGCCGCCCCACGGCAGAGCTACTCTGCACCTCCCCTGCCCTGAGCGCGGGCCTGCAGCACAGCGTCGGGATCCCTGGTCAAAGAAAGTCGGGAAGCAGTCGAGATGTGACTGAGAAAACACCAGCGAGATGACAAAAGAAACCACAGTGAGGCTGTTTGGTTGTGGGTAGTTCTAAACCTGTTTGCGGTGATGTCAGGAATCATGGGGCGAAGGAGGATGGATGGGAGCAGCTACGTGCGCGTGTGCGGAGGGCAGGACTCACCACCCTTGCAAGAAGACTTCTATGGAACTAGTTGCCTATCTGGTGCAATTGCTTAACAAGGAACACAACAATTTCTGACAAGAAAAAAAAACATCCTGTCCTTATCTGAAATCTCTCACACAGAGGGAGATTTAGAAGGGAACAAATGTCTCCAGTTTGCTCTGCAGTGTCTGATGGCCAACGAGAGCCGTGGCGACGCAAGGAGCCAGGCTGCCAGACACAGTATCCTCACACAAGTCCCTTGACTTCAAGTCCACCGTGAAGATCCAGTTCCTATGCTCCAGTTTCCACCACATGTCTTTAGGATTCATGACATCTTAGAGAGGCCCAATTTTCAAACCCACTTTCTGACTCCCAAGCCCTCCACAGCAAATGCCACGCATGGACCTAGAGGTCCCGTGGGAAGCCTTCCCAGGACATACGAAGTGGGCAGTGCTGAAGCAGAAGCTTTTCCTGTTGAACTGCAAAAAACAAATGCAAAGAAGAGAGAGAGGACCACAGTCCTGCCCAGGACATCAGCTGACCCCGTTGCCCAGCAGCCCGTCCAGAGCTGGCCCACAGCTGCGTGGGCTCTATTTCTCGCCATGTGCAGAGCTGTTGACTATTCCACCACCATTCTCTAAAAATGGTTTTAGTAGCAGATCAATGACCCTGGAGGCCAAAGGCTTTTGTAGCACATATCCTTTTCCTACAGTCATTCACATGAAGAACGAAAGAACCCAAACAAACCATCCAGATTTCAGATTACGTTCAGGTTTAGTTTCCTTGAGTGGAGTTTCAGCATAGCAAACTGAACTTTAAGAGCAAGATGAAGGCTTGTGAAAAACCCAAGGTTGATCACAGGTGGTAATCAGTATTTCAAATCTGACTTTTGTACTGGAGGAAGTACATCTATTTGATGACTAACTGTTGAAAATCAATTAAAAGTAAGTGCTTAGCAATGTTTTTTTTATTGAATTCATTTATATGATTGTAGAAAGTGGAAGGTTAATATATAGCTAAATCTATTCTAACCTTGTAAAAGCATCACAAAAGCCTTTAAGCCCAGAGCAATCTAATAGTCCACTCTTACAACACACCAATGTATGCAGCCTGTCTTCCTACTCCAAACCCAATCACCCTTGGCTGTTCTTTTTTTCTCACATTTTCTATTTACCCTTCAAACTCATCACAGATAGTGTGACTTAGTTAATTTATTTTCCCTAGCAGCTGGGACACACCACACCAAGCTAATGGCAGGAGAAAGGTCTGAGGTCTGCAGAGCTGGTGAAGGGCAGATCATGGAAAGCTGGCCCTCTGGCTCAGTCTTTTTAGGGCAAAGGAGTGAATTAAGGGAAACAAAGCAGGGAGTTACTCGGCTTGGGTAGGCTCATTGGGGATGCCTGCACTTCAGGCTGCTTCCAGTTTGGAGTCCATTCTTGCCTTTATTGAAAGTGCTCTCTGCCATTTCTCCCTCCCAGTGCACACTCCAAATAAACCATGACGCGGGGTCGGTCTGGCTCTCAGGAGTGGCAGAGGTGCCTGGTGTCAGCATGAAAACTCTGCTCCCCTCCGGGATGGGGTTACTGGGGGAAGATACGGGATATTGAGAGAGAGAAGGACATGAAGCTCAACAGCTCCATGTGCATGACCACAGGTCAAGAGGGGACAGAGAGGCACCAGGTCATTAAAGATCCAGCCCAGCTCCTACTGCAGGCAAAGTATTTGCTGGGATTTGGATTCAGGCCTTCAGTTCTAGTGACCCTGAAAATGTCTTAAAGACTCCAGCCAAGGAAATGAAGTCTTCTGGGTCAAGGCCGCATTTGCTCTTGGCCATTGCCTGGCATATGCTCTACTTGGGTGTATTTTATCGGTGCAGAATGAATGAGGCAGGTGTGTACAGAGAGCACTGGGTGATGAAATGGCTAGTGGATGATCAGAAATTAGAAATAAGGAGTATCTGTCTAGAACTGCTTGAGTAGGAAGAAGTAATGGAGAAACACTTCCAAATTGTCTGTGGCAGTGAGAAGCACCAGTCCCACCCGCTTCCAGTAGGACTTCAGCTTTCGAGAGTCCTTCTCCTCCAACAGCAGGATTCAACCTGCCCGGTTACTTGTGGAAGCTCGGACACTATTTAAGCTTTGGATGTAGCAGTCTCCCACAGTGAGGAATAGAACAGGTCATTGGCTGCACCTCCCCAAGCACCTTCTGAGCCTTATCTGCCCCGTCACCATCGCAGCAGGGACTCCGAAATGGATGGGCTGAGAGACGTGGGCAGAGGCACTGCCGGGGTGCAGGGGTTTGTCGAGAGGCAGGTCAGGGCTGAAATGGTTAAGGAGCCCAACACTGTTTGTTTCACTCCGGAAATCCAGATCTTACCTATTTAAATAAACATGCCGGGAGGATGGTGGGGTGTCAGGCCTGTTATTGAGCGAACAGGAAACAGCTGTATTCAATTAGGCAGGGCTAATTTGGTGACTCTGATAGCCTGGGAATAAAAAAAAAGAAAAGAATCCCCTCCTGCCACAGCACTATTTATTTCCTACAGAAAATCAAACAGAACGTAAGCCCCCCACCACACCGCAGGAGGCAGCCGGCTGGGTCCCTTTCAGCACATCTGAAGGGGCTAGGCAGGGCTGGGAGAGGCCAGTGATAAAGCTGGACTGATGGCTCATCCTAACGCCCCACTGTCTGGCCTGGGAGGGCGATGGACCCCAGGGTGGGTGGTGGTCTCGGAGGCAGGACAGCATATGCAGAGACAAAGGAGGGATGCAAATGATGTCTTTGCAGCAGGTCTGGCACGAATTTCCGGGAGATTGCATGTGTCCATCCAAGCAGTCACCTGCTCGTCACCCTACCAGGGGCTCCTGTTAGCTCAGCTCTGCAGGAGCCAGCCAACAAGGGCAGTCAGAGGAAGAAGGGGACATCCTGGCACCTGCTAAAGAATGACATCCCCTCCTGCCCCTGTCCTCCAATCTACTGAGGTTCCCAGGCCCCCGAACGCAGCTGTGGCCAGAAGGAGCATCGTTGTCCCCAGAGTGCTCCCCGTCCCCATGCCGGGGCATCCATCCTCGCCATGCCTGCAGAGCGCTTCCCCAAGGTACGCACCAGCAGTGGAGGACAACATCGCAACACAGAGGCTTGGCCACCTTGGGCCATTCCCACTCGAGCTCCCTCCGACCCTGCCTGCCTCTGCACCCTGGGAAGAAGAGGAGGAGTGCGGAGGTGGCAGCCGGGGCACAGGGTGCTGGCCGGCAGCAGGAGTAGCCTGGGCAACACAGCAGCTTTTGCTCAGGACACCCAGACTCAGAGATACAGGGGCCCCAGGAGGCCTGTGAGGCTCCTCCCTTAAGAAAGCAGGCTGTGCAGAAACCACAGAATTTCTCCTATATTAGTAATATATAATGGTCTTTCCGCAAGTAAAGGATCCTTTGGTCAAGAAGGAAAGAGAAAGAATCTGGGCTTCACTTGTCTCCCATGCCGTGTCTCCGTGTGCTGCGAGGAGGCTGGCAGAGGCAGAAGTTAGCCCTTCCCAGCACCTCCAGAAATCACGTCCCTTCTTTGGTGATCTACCAGCACTGCTCTGCTCGCCTTCCTAGGTAAGGGTGGTGTGTCCAGCCACTGAGGGTGGTGTGGCCGAAAGCATCCTCCTTTTATCAGTATCACATGGCCTTGTAATAGCTACCAGCTCTCCTTTCTCAGGCCCCCCCCCCCGGCTGGCACAATCCCCTGTCCTGTCACCACGTCCCTGCTGACCCTTCTCCTCCCCCGCCACAGCAGGAGCAACCTCGTGTCTTCAAACACAAGCCGCCCCGGGCTTCCCCAGCCTCTTACCCCCTACCCTCCTCCGCTTGGCTCTTCTACTTCACCCATTTGCTCCGAGCAAGCAGAATGGGAGCGAGGCCCCATCCCTGTCCCCATCCCGGGGCTCACTAAGGATGCACTGGGCTTGCTAAGTGCTGACTCAGCACCTGGGCGCAGAGCGAGCGACGGCAGCAGCGTGGCAGAGCCTTGCCCACTGCCCGCCCCTCCCACTTCCCAGCTTGCAGGATGGCGCGACTGGAGAAGCCCCGGCTTGGTGCTCGGGAAAGGCCCCCAAAATGTGGGCAGGTGGCGACTCTCTCGTTCCACCCACCAGGGAGAACTGAAACGGCGCACACTGAAATCCTATTTCTCGGAAGCCGTTCCCAACTTTTTTTTTCACAGCTCTCTGAAAGAATTGGCTGCTACCCAGCCTTAACAGAGCTAAGCTGCCCCATCAGCTCCGAGACTCCCAAGTGGCCTCTAAGAATATTTCTACTGCTGCCCACACAGATTTCCCAGGAAGGGCCACGCGTATCCTCAACGAGCTGCAGCATGGTGGAGCAGCGCTCCGGCTTTCAGCTGGAGCCAGGTTCCCTGCTGTCCCAGCTCTGTTCCAGGCTGCTTCGTTTCTCCGGGGTAATCCCGACTCAGAGACGAGGCTTTTGTTTTTCATTCCTGAAATCTCTGACGTGGCGGAGCACAATCAGAGGACAGGCAGCAGCAAACATGTTTGTCGCTCTCCCCCCTTGTCTTCCTGCTGGCAGCCTAAACACGAAGCTTTCGGGTCACTTGGATGCGGCTATTTAGACTGTTCTCCATCAGTTTGTCTGAGCTCTCATCTTTTGGGAGGTGGATCTGGAGTCACACATCTGACTGACCCTGGAGAACAAGATGCTGTGAAGCGAGTTTGCAGCCTTAGGTCTTGGTAAGCCACTGACAGCAGAATGAGACAGCTACAAAATCAGGCTTCAAAGCAAAGACTGGGACGGGGAGCAATCTTCTAGCTCTGCGGAGACAAAAGCCAAGGCCCAACTCGATGGCTCATTAAAAGTCTCAGGCACTTTGGCGGACACTATTGGTGCTTGGCTCATTTTCTGAGATGAAGGACAGCAAAGAAATATCGAAAGCGCTGAACAGAAAGGCACTTTGCAAGATTTCAGGTCACCTGCAGGATCCTTGCTTTCCGGTCACGCAGGAAAACACTTCAGGGCCCATGGAGGATTTTCTCAGCGGGTTCTCTCCCTGGCTTTCCTGCATGTCCCCAGATGCTCTGCTAGGTTGTAGCAAGTCTCAGTGCCAGACGCAAAGCAGCTCAGCTTCATTTTGCTTTTCACTGACTTTAGGATGGATTTATTGTATGCCTCATAGCACTTCATTGGGGAAATTCTCTGCTTGTCCTTATCACTAAAAGATGAAGTCCAACAGAAGCTGGACGGAGGTGTGGGTCAAAGCCAGCTCTGCACACCTCCCCACACCTTTCTCCCACCTCTCACAAGGTATCCAGGTGGAAATTAAAACCATGTCAGCAAATAACATCCTGAAGATGTTATTACTGTGAGGGTAACCGAGCACTGGAACAGGATGCCCCAAAAGGCTGTGGAGCCTCCATCCTTGTTGATATTCAAAAGCCATCTGGACAGGGTCCTGGGCAATGTGATCTAGATGGCCCTACTGGAGCAGGAGGGTTGGGCTAGATGATCTCCAGAGGTTTCTTCCAACCTCAACCATTCTGTGAGTCTCTGATTCTGTGGATGAGGGAAACTCCTAACCTATCAGCAGCTCTCCAGGGGCAGTGAGAGCTAATACGCAAGGAGATTCCTTGTGTTTAGACAGGGGATGTGGCTGGAGGCAGTCTGGGTAGATTTGCTCTCTTCAAGCAGCAGTTTGCTGGCGTGAATTTTGGCATGATTCTGCCTCATCCCCTGAGCCTGGGAAACTTTACTGATAACACTGAGGCTGAGATAAAGCAAAAACACCCTCAATGTTCCCACCCAAACACCCAGCAGATTTCCTGCTGCAGTCTCAGCACCTCCAAGACCCGGCCTTTCAATTCTCACCTGCTTCCCTGAGCCCGGGAGCACGGGGAAGGCTTGCACGTGGGGAAGCACAACTTCCAGCCCGGAATGGCAGCCCCGATGCTGCAGACAAGGCTGTTTCCAAGGTCCCTCCTGTTCCACCTCTTCCTGTGAGCCAGTGCACGACTGGCCGGCGCGAGGGGACCACCATCCCGCACGCAGACCCTGGGCGCTGCCCGGCCCATGGCTCCTGCGCTGCCGGGCAGCGCGTGTCCCGTGGGATCCACACCACTTGCTGGAGTTCCCTAAAGCACCAATAATCCCCTCAAAGCAGCACTAAAACAGGACTCGGCCTGAACAGGCTCCCGGCTAAAGCCCAAGAGGTTACTCCGCACGCAGAGCTTGTGTCAACAAACGCCGCAGCCTCACGCGGCGCCGCCGAAGCAGAAGCTCCGCCAGCGCATTCGCCCCCAGCCCGCCGGGCCGGCCGGCGAAGGAGGGCGAATTCCCGCGAGCGCCCGCCGGGATGCCAGGCAGCGGCCAGGCTGGCTCGCCCGCCGCGCTCCGGCGCTCCGGTTCCCACGTACCGCCTTGACGTAACCAGGCGAACCTGAGAGCGGAGCAGTGAAAGGGGGGCCCTTTCAAGTCTAACAATAGCGCTTTCCTTCGCCGTCAATAGGCCCCCGAGATACACGCTGGGCTGACACGGAACTGTGCACAACAAAAGCCAGTGTCCGAACAAATCTTCTCAGGCGCTGGGTCCCCCGGGTGACCCGGGGTTAGCCTGGACTTTTGCTACCGCCTGGCCCTCTGGAGCAGGAATGTCCCTTTGCGCCGCGCGCCATGGCTGGTTCCCACGGTTCCAACCTGCTTCGCTATTTATCAGCAACGATCCCCTAATCCCTTTTGTGAAGGTCTGATTCAAGCTCAGTACAATGTAGCGAAAAGGGAGGGGGGAGGGCGAGAGGGAGGGGAAACAGTCCCAAAGAATGAAAATCAAACCCTTTTTACCTTTCCCCCGACGACTCCCTGGGGACTCGCGAGCCCTCTACCTCTCCTCGCAGCGCCGGCCTGCAGCGGGGAGCCGGGAGGAAGGCGGCCCGCGGGAAGCGGCTCGTAACTGGATGTGACGGTGTTTAAAGAACAAACGACGCGCGCAAAAAAAAAGCACTTGCATCCTCGCAGGTTAATTCAGCTTTGACGCTCACTGCGGTCCTTTCATGACAGTCCCCTTGCAACGGCTTCGCTCACCGCCTCCGAAAATCGGGCCGCTCTCCCCACGGTTTCCGGACAGGAATTGAGGCGCGCTGCGTGCAGGTCAACGGAGCGAAACTGTGCCGGCGGGTGTCTACGGGGAACAGAACACGGGAATCCCGGTCCTGTTCCAAGCGCCACGCTCCATCCTCTCCTCACGAAGTCGTCCCTCTCCCGCAGGCAAAGCCCTTGCTCTAGGGGAGCAGCGTGACACAACATCTCCACGCGCAGAATGGCCAAAGTTGGATGCTTTCCCAGCAGCTGCTTGGCGCTAGGTGCTAACACCATTCTCTTGCGCGGTGAAACCCCTTCGCCAACTCCTGTTTGCATTAGCGGAGGATTCGCAAGCCCTTTCCCAAGATAACTTTGGAACAAAACAGTTTCCAAAGGCCGTGCTACTTACAAATGAGGGTTTTTCAACCCATTGTCCTAAATCCAATGCTGTTTTCTTTGCAAATGGCAGGGAGAAAAAGTAAAAGAAGAAGAGACGACCTCAAATGCTAATCTTGTTAGGTTAAACTGTTCTCTAAACAGATGGAGGTGGAAGGCAATGGGATTTTTGTCTTCTCTACGAAGGGGTTAGATTTGTAGGGCACCAGAGGTCATTCCGGGCAAACTGGCAGCTTTGGTCTTTGTGTCACAAAAGCAAGTAGAAAGTAAAGTGGTAACAAATGCTCCGAGCTGAGCTGGTAAGGTGGGGATTGGGGAGTTCAGCCCGGGATTTACTTCTCCTTTATTCTAGCGGGCTCTCCGGGACAAAGCTTCCCTGAGCCTCGGCTCCAGGCTTCAGTTTTATTAAGGGCGAGTGCGAGGCGAAGGCCCAGGGCACCTCAAATGAGCCAAGTAGAGAAGGAAAGAAGGTACTGACTGCCTGCAGGACTGACCAGCTCAGGTCATGCCTTCCCATGCCCCGTCACGCCCACTGCTGTGGCATCTTCCAGGGAAGACCCTGCAAAAAGCCACCCTCCAGCTCCCTCGGAGCTCAACCTACTTTCGAGCTGCTCCCTGTGCGGAGCATGTGGGGAGGACACTGGGGATGGCAGCCTCTGGCACGGCTGCCGTCAGGCCATGCAGTGTCTGTCAGGACACGCTTCAGGACCGACTTGCAAGCATTGTAAAGCTGCAGTTTTCCTGGAAGTTTTGTGCATCCAGTTTTGCTGCTGTGAACGGGAGCCGTGCCCCTAAATCCCTCGAGAGGCATGAAAAATCACAGCCGGAGGGTCTGAGGCTCCCCAGGACCCACAGGGTGAAGCAACTGCGGCCGCTGCCCGCCGGCACGGCCCCTCGCTGGGTGTCCGGCAAGTGCTGCTCCCGCGGGGCTGGCGGGGATGTGGGAAAGGCCGCCCGGGGTTAGCACTTTCGCTTCTGGTCGCAGCCGGGGGCAGCCGAGGGGAGGGAGCTGAGAAAGTGTCACTTCGGCACTCGGCACAGGCGGTTCAGATTAACCCAAACCCCTTCACTGCTGACATGGTCCTCGCCCGCCAGCGCCGGGCTGGCAGAGCCCCGGGGAGCAGCAGGGGACCGAGAGGCTGCACGGGCACCGTCCCCCATCTCCTCCTGGCCCTGCAACCTCTGGGCACCCCACAAATGCCAGCAATGAGAGGCGTTTGCCTTGCTGGGGAGCCCGGCACAGAGGTGCCCAGCAGCTCCCGATCAGCCCTGTGTGGCTCCCCAAAAAGGCTCGGCGCAGCCAGCGCCTCGGCTGCCAGGCACCTCTCACCACTGGGCTTGCACCGGGCTGGGGCTTCCCAGCAAACCTCCGCGGGGCTCGCTGGGGTTTTGAAGGAGCCACGAGCACCCATCCGAAAGCCAAGCCTCATGCCAGGGTAGAAAAACCTGAGGCTGGTCCAGGCCACGGCAACGGTGCTGCTGGGCCGGGGGGATTTCTGTCTGGGGATTGCATGGGCTTTGCAACACCTCTGCTCCGCAGCCGGCACTTTCCTGCGCTCGCTTACCAAGGTGACAGAAACCCTCCACCTGGCTGGGAGATCTGCTGATTCCCAGGCAAACCTCCCGCTCTGCCCATCCCACAGCCCGCCCCTTCCTCCAAGCCTCTTTTATTTATTTTTTTTCCTCCGCCGTGGCAGAAACAGGCGTTTCCCCTGCACCCCAGCCCCAGCCTCGCAACGCCGAAAAGCAGCAGCATCGCGACAGGGCTGCAGGCTCCAAACCGCGCGCCGGCGGCCGCTGCACTCGCTTCCCCTCTCGCCTTTCCACCGGCGGGGCTCCGTGCGCGGCCGGGAGAAAGTGAGGCCCAGTTCCCAGCGCGGGGGAAGCTCCCGGCCGGGCGGACATGCCTGCCCGGAGCAGCCGCGGCCCCAGGGGAGCCAAGTGTGAGAACCTGCTGATTGCTGAGCGCTGTGGGAAAGTGGGAGGATGGGCCGCCCGGGCGGCCAGGCTTTAGTCACAGCAAAAGCAGTGGGAAACAAACAGCCTGCGCGAGCGAGGCCCCGAGCGCGGCCGAGGCCGGGAAGCGGCGGCCGCGGCTGGGAATTTCGCCCCGGCTCTCCCCGTGTGTGTGCGTGCGTGTGTGTGCGTGCGTGTGTGCAGCACGGAAGCGGGGCAGGTCGCGGTACCCGGGAAGGGGCATTCGGCTCAGACGGGAGAGACCGAGGCCCTCGGTCACCCGGCCGCTTGCTGCAGGGGACACCCCTTTGCCACCGCCGCGGTTGCACCTTTCGGTGGTGACCAGCGATGTCCCCAGGGCTTATTTCCTGCTGCCCAAAACCGAAAACAGTGACCCTTGGACAGGAAAAGAAGAAAGGTTTAGAAACACCTTCTTTCTGCTCACCTGGGACGAAGCACCCTCGGCAGGGCTGACTCCCCGTCCCCGCACGCGGCAGCACTGCGAGGCTGCGGTTGGCACGCATCCTGCCCCCGGACACCGTGCCCTCCTGCCCCTGCAGTGTATTCGGGGTTTGCTGTCACCTACAGGAGCCTATGTGCCTGCCAGCTCCCGCCACCACCTTGCTGAGTCCCCTCCGTGGGGCACATCACGCCGGTGGGATCGCTGGCTCTGGGTGCAAATGCCCCAGAAACCGGTCTGTCTTGGGGACTTAACAGGAGGGGGGGGGCACTTTTGCAGCTCACGCTGAAATATTAAGGCCAAATTTTGAGGGTTTTGCTTAGCCCTTGCTCAGGTGCAAACTTGTGGGGGCCAGTGAAACTCTAGTTTCTACCAGGGCAGAGATGGCTGGAGAGAAGGAAGAGGAAGGTGTTAGCAAGGTGCTAAGAGAGGGTGGGAAAGGACCAGTCAGGGATGCTGGAGGAGCAGAGCTGTTACACCTCTCGGAGGCCTGGTTGCCTCATGTGCCTCCGCAGGCCGAGGAACAGCCCAATTGGCTCTTGCCCAATTCAAAGGCCACCTTGGAAACTGGCCAGAAGATTTAAGCCTGTAGCCTGTGGCAAGCAAGCCACAGAAACCAGAGCAGGACCCTCTCCAATATTTCCCTTTGCAACTATTTTCAATAATTTTCCCTCTGGCCAGATGTGCTCATGCACAGCCGTGACAGAAGAGGGAAAAGGAGCTGATACAACCACGCTTGGCAACCCCACCAAGTTGCTCATCCTTGACACCTTGGTCAACAAGATTTGCAGACCCCAAGCTGCCAAATGCCACTTTTCCTATCCCAGCCTCGCCAAGGCCAGGCAGTGACGTGGGGGATCCCGGGAGTCCTAAAAACTCACATGCTGGTAAATGTTTCCATGATTTTCAGACGCTCTTTAGACCTTGACACCTCTGTCAAGGGGCTCATCCAACTGCCTTCCAACGCTAACCCAGATGGCACGCCCTGGGAAAGGGCAGGGCTGCACTGCGTTGGGGACAGCCGAAAGGGCGAGTGTGTGAAAATCAGTGCCTGCAGTGTGACGCCGCTGACAGCTGTCTGTCTGTCTGTCTGTCTGCCACCTCGGCTGACGGAGGATGGGGAGGGAGGGATGTTGTGCTTGGAGCAGCCAGACAGGGCGCAGGACCCTGCTGAAGCACCCACTGCTCTGGCTGGGCCTGGAGACCCGAGGTGCTGAGCTAGCACAAACTGGCTCCATTTGTCCAACGATTTATGGCAGACTGCAATATGATCTGGACTTTTTTCTTCCTCTGAGACCCAAAATAGCTCTTGAGGAGCCGGTGCAGGGAGTCCTCGCCCTCCGGCTGGGAAGGCACTGCTGCCTAAGGAGAAACATAGGGCCCTAGGGAATTTGATAAGGGTGTGTTTTCAGACTCCCGGGACCCCACAGGGAGCAGTGAATAGCTGCTGGCTTTACTCTAAATCTCTCCAGGTTTCCTCAGCTCTACCAGAGCAGTTATTGTTTTCCTGCAAACTCCACGAAATCCAATTAGACCTCTTTTCCAGCCTGACACATTTCCCCTGGCTGCACCCTGAGCCCATCCTTCCTCACTCGGCATCCAAGGGACTCAAGAAATGCCAGTCCAGGTGTCAAAGCCAGTCCGGGTGCCAGTGCCAGCCCTGGTGCTAACACTAGCCTGGGTGCTACAGCCAGCCGGCGTGCTAATGCCAGCTGGGTGCCAACGCCAGCCTGGGTGCCAATGCCAGCCTGGGTGCCAACACTAGCTTGGGTGCCAATGCCAGCCTGGGTGTCTATGCCAGCCTGGGTGTTTAATGCCAGCCCAGGTACTAATGCCAGCTGGGTGGTAAGGTCAGCCTGGCTGCTAACACCAGCCTGGCTGCTAACACCAGCCTGGGTGTCTATGCCAGCCTGGGTGCTTAATGCCAGCCTGGGTGCCAATGCCAGCCTGGGTGCCAATGCCAGACAAACGTTACTGAATCCAGTCTCCCTGCTGAAGCACAAGGCCAACCGCTTGCAGCTACAAGACTCACCTTCCTCGAGCTGCAGGAACAATAAGGAAGCCACGTTCTCTGAAGGGAGCTCCAGCCTCCTGGAGGGCTCATCAGCACCCGTGGTGGAGCTGAGAACCCGTTTCGCAGGGCAGCTTGTCTTCCTGACACTTATTTCTCAGCATCAGCCTCCTCAAGGCACAGGTATAGACAGAAGAGCATCAAGAGGGGTATGCGAATGGCCCCGCAGGGCTGACTGCCTGCCAGGCTAAGCGATGGTTCCCGCCAGCTCCCCTTTCCGATATGGTCACCCCATATGTGCCCCACATGTTGCTCAGAGGACACATACCACTGAGGACATGACCAGGACCTGTATGTGTGAGGTGAGTCCTACTGCCACGGGGTACCGGAGGAGATGGAGCCTTGTCTGGCTCAGTCCTGCCATCCTCAGGGTCCTCCCCCGCCAGAGCTGGAAGAGAGCAGAGGCCCATCTCTACCATCCGAGGCCCAAATGCTCCTATTTGGGCACTGTGCCGTGTTGCAAGGAGGTGTTCGCATTCCGTTTCCTGCTTTTTGTCCCTGCATATTCTCAGCCTGGCTTTATTTCTATGTATTGTTGGACGGCTGCGGAGGGCACCTGTGGCAAATCCGCTCAGGCCACATGCAACATAAATGAAAACACAAAAGTACTAAGAAGCAGTCAGAAAAAAAAACCCCCAACCGGATCTAACAAACAGGCAGCCAGAAACAAGGAACTGCCCAAAGGGCGAAACCCTCAAGGGTCTACCACAAACAGGATCCGTTCCCAAATGACAGGGGAGGATGTGGGGAAGGAAAGGGAGGAGGTCCTGAACATGGTCAAGGAAAGGCCAGCTGGGAGAGGCGGGACGGCAGTGAATGCTGAAAGTGGCCCCGCCGGGATCACAGGAGATTCCCTCCGGGAAGCCGGCCCGTGCGCTCCCAGCTGCCAGCGGACACAGCCAGCTCCCAGCCCAGGCCTACGTGACCCTGGAGACAGGGCAAAGCTGGATAACCCTGATCACCCAAAAATGCTCCACTTTTTAGGTGTGGATTCTGCAGAGTACCTTGTACCAGTGCCAGGACACAGGATAATCACGAGCCAGAACTGCTGAGGTTGGCATGAAACTCCTTTCATGTTGCTTTAAACCAAAGGCTAAGGAGAAGGTGCCGCTGTGTTTCCCTAAGAGGCTGGGATGTGCTCCCCTGCGTACTGCCAGCCTGGCTGAATGTCATCCAGAACCTGCAGCCCAACAAAATCCAGGGGGAAAAATTTGTGCTCGCAAAAAGAAAGCTGACGCTCTGCTCAACCAGGCGGGTTTCGACTCTGTACCTACGATGACACTACCGATACCGAGAGGTGACTCCAGCCCTTCTCAGCAGAGCTTCTTGACCTTCTTTGGTTAATCCAGCTTGATACCTTTCTGCGAAACTTTAAAAGGGGGCTTGCTGTCTTTGCACTGCTCAGCTGCTGGGGGAGCAAAAGGCCCTCTCCAAGTGCGCCCCATATATTGCATGGCCCAGACCCACACCTCATTGGATTTGGTGGCAAAGAGCTGCAGGGAGCTGAACAGCAACTGAGCCACAGCAAGCTGCATGGAAACTTCAGGGCAGCAGAAAACTATCCCGACACCTGCTTTACGCACCAGTGCTGGCGAGCTGCTGGCCTGAGCCTGGCTTCCCCAGAGCTGCAGTAACTCTCCCAGCTGCTCGGACCTGCAGAAAGATGGGACCTTCCTCTTCCCTTGATCCTAGCCCTGCAGAATAAAATAGAAAAAACACCAGACTTCCTCCATCTGGCTACTGCTGGGAGTCCAGTGCAACATCCTCCACAAAACATTGCGTGCAGAGACCTTCATGAGCTGGAAGCACCTCTCATGTCGCTCCTGCTGCTGCACTGTCCTGCCCACGTGTGTCAGGAGCCGGGGGGACAAGTGCAGCACGGGGAGCCCGCTCGGCTTCGCATTTCTCCCTTGGGGGCCTTGGCCATCGTGACCACATGAAGAGCGCGGTGGTTGCAGACGTCTGGTTTCGCTGCTGCAACGTGATCGCTGTCTCACCAGGCGCTTTCACACTGCCCTGCCTTGTGTCTCGAAGGCGGCAGGCACAGCGTGGTCTAGGCTGGGAATTCGCTGTTCCCCCCGCCCCGTCATTCAAAACAAACAGGAGATGTGAAAAAGCAGCTTCGCCACTGCATCCAGAAAAATGTGTGAAGACGGAAACAAAAAGACGAAGTGTCTGGAGTGCCAAGAAGCTCGGCTGGGGGCCGGCAGGGCTATGACAATAAATAAATAACAATCGTTGCATGTGTATATTTGTCATCTCTCTGCATCCCGCTGCCAAGGCGCAGGGCTGCGGACAACGCCTCGGAGAGATACGCTGGAGACCGGGATCACCGCAAAGCAAACACAGGGACGAACTGGAAGAGGGCTCAGAGGGAAAAACGAGCCTGCTGCTGTGGCAGGAGCCCAAACACCTTCCAGCACCAAGCTTGGGATGTTCGCTGCATCCGACCCGGCGTGCCAGTGCCCACCCGGGAGCAGCGTCGCGGGCGAGCAGCGGTGCCGCCCGGCCATCGGCGCTGGCAGTGCCGCGCAGGCGCTGCCGGGGGTGAGGCTCCTGCCTGGAACGCGTGTGAACTCACGCTGCCGCCGCTGCTGTTCGTTTCCCAGCTGCACTGAAACCTCACCATAAGTAAAATGTGCCCTAGATGTTGCAACGAGTTTTTGCTACAAGAGCTGGGTGAGCACGTGGGCTGCAGTCACGCTGGTGAGAAATGCTCCACAGCAGGTGACTGAGCTGCTAAGGTTTGAGCCAGCGACCAGGCACTCCACCAAACGCTTGCATTTGTGCCTCCGGGCAGAAATAACTGATTTTTTTTCAATTCTCTCTCCATATTCTGCCGGCAGAAGCAGCCCCGTCAGAGGGCCAGGAGAAGGTGGCTGGCATGCACCCACCTGCAGCGCAGACTGACTCACCTCTCTACCCTGTTTGCCTGATTTTCCACTACCGTGTGTGCAACAGAGGCCCCAAAGACAGGACTCAGACTGCCCTGAGTAAGGTGTTCAACCACTTGCAGGCTATGGGATCCTGTTGTAGTCAACAGGGAGAAAGAGACACCAGCTGAGGGCCACTCTTCCCAGCACTTAGGTGTGAAAGGGATTAAGATGTATTTCTCTTCACACTGATGCTGGGGGTGAATAGCTCGGATCGAAGCATCTACCTTTAGAGGTGTGCAGGTAGGTGATATGAACCTCCCCAAACTTCAGACCTGCCAAGGGGGTGGTTGCCTGAAAGCAGGGACCAGGACTGGAGGACTAGACAACTTTCCATCATGCAAGCACAGTGCCAAGCAGAGCCAAACAAGTGCCCTGGCCTCTGCCAGCCGCCACTGCGGACACTGACGGACACCCAGACCTACTGGTGTACAGGCAGCTTCTCTGGGTTGCCCTGAGCCCCTGTGCATGTAATTCTACATGTTGCCCTAAACACTCTAGGCATATTTGCCAACCTATACTCAGTGCACGAGCACATGCATTTCCAGCTCTCCAAAGTCTTTTAGACCCTCTATTGACATCAAATTATTTCTAAGTATGTTTTTCCAGCCATAGATATTCTGCTACCACATTGAAACCTTAAGACATAATCAGACAGGAAAAGGGGAGATTTCTGCTCCATGAAAGCCAGAGGCAGGTTTCAAAGTTCCCTGCAGTCAAAGAACATTCAGAAAATGGTCTAGCTGCAGGGCTAGAGCTGGGTGAGAGCCAGACCAATGTTCACAGGCACCATAGACAGGATTTGCACTGAGTCCATGTATACTTTAAAGACAGCTCCAGGATTTCCAAATTCTCTGCTCACTCTGTGTGAATTGTTGGAGGCCATGGAGATGATCGACTTGTGAACAAACCAGGTGTGGCTTCTTCTGCGTGGTAAACATCCACCCCCTCTGTTATCTTATGATTGCAATTCATACCTGAGCACCAATGTGTTGTGAAAGTGGTACCCGGCAACTTTCACAGCCAGGTTCCTGCAAAGTCTGGACTGGTCCTGCTCATCCCGGCACCCCCACGACAGCACATCTGAATGACGGGAGTTGTGGCCACTGCAGGAGACCCAAAGCTCACTGGATTGCCCAAGTGCTGGGCAAAGCTGCAGGTACGTGCTCAATGCCTCTGGGGCTGCTCCTCCACGCTTGGCAGTGCCAGAACCCCCAGACCATCCATTCTGCAGCCAACGTGCAGCAGGACCCAACCCTGCCTCACCATATTGACAGATGGTGGCCTTGCTAAGCAACTGATCCCCTCCCAAGGCTTCTGTTGTCTTGCGAGACCGCTCCTGGTGGCAGCAGCACCTCAGCTGCCCTCACTGCTTGATCCTGCTGGGGCAGATACAGCAAAGGCTCCCTTGCTGTGGGGCTGGCACGGCTGGATGGGGCTGAAGGCAAGAAGCCTGGGGGCACCTGGTGGATCCACATCCTCTGATCAGAGCAGAGATCACCAGGGAGGCCACAAGGACAGGATCAGCTGCCCCTCCTCCCATATACAGGGCACAGCCAGTGACATATCTTTCCCCCAAACACATGCTCGAACAGAGGATTGGTTTCTCAGTCCCTGTTGCCTGGGGTAGTGGCCGTTGGCCTGGCACGCTCACTTGGCTGAGAGAGGCGATGCAGATCTGCAGAGCAGAAATCCAAAACAGGGACTGCTGTTCCTGCAGGAAACGCTGCAGCATTTTCCAACAGATGAGTCCCGGGGCAGGGCAGGGAAGGCAGTGGGAACCCATTTCCGAGGGAGCTTGCCACATCTTGTGAAGGCGGAATTGGAGGGTGACGATCGCTGCCTTTCAGTCCTGGGAAAATGAGATGTCGGCTCTCTGGTCAGGCGTGGGTTGGCTCATACGATCCTGAAACATGCTCAGCCTGGCTTGTTGGCCTCAGCAGCCTAACCACATAGCCAAGATACCCCGTGCTTGCCAACGGGACATCACAGCCCACTTTATGGCCAGCCACTTGTCTGGGGTACCTCTTCATCCTGGAATAAAGTATCTGTCACTGTCTTTACATACACGCAGCCTTCTGGTTCCAGAGACCTCCCCAAACTAGTCCTCAACCCACTGAAGTGAACAAGCCACAGATTATCTGGTAAGTCACTCTTTTTGGCAAAGGTGCTTTCAATATCTTTGATCTCCCTTGATTATAAATAAATCCCATCATTTTCAAGAGCACCAGAGGTTTTACTGCTCTGCTCTTTTTAGTCTTAAGACTGTCATTATTTGGGGAAAGAGAATGATTATTCACTTCTCTGGACAGCCCTTAATCCTGGGTCAAATGGGACAACTGCCTTGTCAGCTGGATTCCCTCTTACTAGAGACTTTCCTCTTTCCTGCGCCATCGATACAGGTGCTCAACATGTTTACAGATGCTCTATGTTTACAGGGTGATTGAGATACTTATCTGGCACAGTTACTAATGGTAAATCTCAAAAATGACATGCCTGGAGTTTCCCTTGCCCATTTTGGAGGATCTCAGAAGGTCTGCTCACAGACTGGCTTAAAGCAACTATGTGCTTCTGAAGCAGCAAGACATCACCTGACTTGATCACAGCTCCAGCTTCATCACCCACTCTCATCCTTGATGTCCCCTGCTATGGCCGGGAGACAAATCTTCACAGCCCATTCAGTCCGGCCCTCTGCACTGGCAGTGCCAGGAAGGAAACACACGTTATCAGGGCACCTGCTCTGCTCGTTTCCCGCTGGGGATGGGATCGGGCCGCCCTTAGCTGTCTTGCAAAGGCCACAAGACAGCAGCCTCTAGCCATGAATCCTCCCGGGCCTCCCAGAGCACTTCAAATGTGAATGGAGGTCGATGACAACCACTGCAAGGGAGCTGACTGCCCTTCGTGGTGGGACTCAAGCTCAAACTGAAGTCATATCCTTTTTACACAAGTGTTTGCTGAGAGACAGCTGATGCTTCTCTCTCCTGGTCAGATGCCATTTGGCAATATGGCCCGCTGAAAGTTCGCTTCTGCTTTCTCATCTGGGAAGTGGCTCCCAAAAAGAAAAAAATAAATTACAGACAACAAGGGTGCTTCTCTCTCTCGCTTTTCTGAGCGCAAAGAAGAATGATGTTTTGTTTATTAAAGTATAAAAGGCAATTCAAAAGAGCCATGTGAAAAGTTCCCCAGTGCCTTTTTTAAAAACAAACACCAACTGCAGGCTTGTGGACTCAGTGGCCTTGGTCAACAAGCCCTCATGGAAAGCAGCAGAACGGAAGGAGGTCCTGCTTTCTTCAAAGGAAGTGGGAAACCGAAAGGATGAGAAAGGAGGATTCTTCCTTGAGTGACAAGCGCTGAGCACAGAGGTGTCCGGTGCAATAACTGGGCCCAGGCTGAAGACACCCGTCTGCATCACCTGTGCCAAACCTGCCGAGAAGCCCCTGCTAGCACTTCACGCACACTAGCAGGAAGGATCTGAGGCAGCATCGTCAAGGCAGGCATGGCATCCCCTTAGGTGTCCATGCAGCGGGTAATACTGAGATGGCCTTCCTCTCTCGGTAGGCAAAATCCTGACTGAGCATTGCAAATGACCTACTTGCTGCCTCATTGCCCCAGCGCTTGCCATCAGGCCATCTCTTCGTCCTCAGCCACCAACTCAGTGCAGTAGTGACCAATGCATTCCTACGGAGCACACCAGGGAGCCTTTGGGCTGCACAATTATCCCAGACATCAACACAAAATCCATGCAGGACACTTGGCTTCCATTACCTCTCGGCAAAGGAGCTATGTCCATTACTGAGCTCCTACGCTGTAACAGCTTTTGGCTAAGCCAACAGGCCAGCTGGTTAATGCACATTATTTGGACTTCAGTTTTGTCCTGCAAATCAAATGGTACTAAGCGTCCAGGCGCGGCGAGGGCCAGCTGCTCCCCAAGGGACAGGGAGTCGAGCGCAGTAATGCAACTGGCAGGGCAGGGGCCTCAGCAGCCAGGACCCTGTCCCATCACCCCGGCATGAAGTGAGCACGGCAGAGCCAGGGATGGCTCAGCCAAGAGCCCAGATCATGAATGCTTAATTATTGTCACAGTGAAACACTTTTCCTTATATCCAGTGGGAATGTCCTCCATTTCAATTTGCAACCAATGCCTCTTGCTCAGCATGCACCTCCCTAAAGAGCTTGACTGTCTTTTCAAAACCTCCTCTTGGGTACTGACTACTCTTAGGTCCCCCCTAAGCCTTTGCTTCTCCCAGGTAAACTAGATGGGAGATGTCAATTTAAAGCTTTTGCAAAACACGAGTGGAACTTTAAAGAGGGCTGGGCTAGTCTTTCCACGGATTAAGACAGGGCCGCATCTCCCTGCAAACAGATTTAGAGAGACACCTGCTTAAATTAAAAACAGAGGATGTAGCCTGTCTGTAAAATAAGATGAGGAGTGCTCATCTGCTGTGAGCAATTATCCTCATCTATCACGTAAGAGGAAGCTGTTTGGGTGGGAAAAATGTTCAACTGTCAGAAGAGGAGAGAAATATTGGAAAGAATACTCTGAAATTAGAGATCACTTTGGTGACAACTATAAACACTTCAGTAGGGTCAACCGATAAAACACACAAGCTGTTTGCTGCATCTGCACAAATGAAACCCCCAACTGCAAAATCTTCCAGTTATTCTGAACAGGAAGAAATTTTCTCTATTCCTACCGTGTTCTTCATGGCCAGAAGCTCAGTTTCCAGTTCTGGCACTACTAACCTCCTCCATGGACACTCTAGGGGAGATAAACCAGTCTTGAACGACAATTCAAAGGCCAGCGGTAGCCTGGGGCATTCCCTGCCCCAAAGAATCAACTTTAACAACTATCGCCAAAGGAAGTGCTTTGCTCCACATTTTGATCCTTACAGTAGCCCAGTAACTTACTAGATAATATTTTTTTTCCGATCCATCAATTCCTCATTGATTTTCCACTTTATTAAATAAGGCTAACACATGCATGTAGCTGTTAGTGCAACAGCCATTGGATGTGATGTTTTATATTGGGAAGATTTGATAGAGGCTGCTAGTACTTACTGAAGGCTGTGATTTTTCAATATATGGCCAGATCTTCCTCACAGAAACAAAAAGAACATTTTAATATATCTGACACACCTCCCACAGCTGACCACTGAGAAGCCTTTCCCCAAGACGACAGAGCTGCAGCCTATGGAGAATTGGCCTCGGTTCTTCCTCACAAATTAAATCGTGCTTTCAGAGTCTCAGATGAGGTATATAGAGGACTTTTTAAAATGAATTTCTTAGGCTGGGTCTCTACAGTGTTGATTTAATTACAGACACCCTGAACTTCCATAAACTCTGCAAGGTGGCCAGAGTCCTGCCAAATACACAAGCGCACGATGGAGAAGGGAGCTCAGAGGGAGGGTATTTTGGAAAGCAGAGGGCATGGTGTAGAGGTGCTAGAGTAAGGAACACATGCGGGAGTGGAGTGCTTTGATTTCACCAAACCCACAAAATATTCCCTTCTTTTTTGTGACAGACACAACTTCTTATTTCTGACTGTGGAACAGAGCATGAAGGGACTTTCTGGCTGCGGGTGTGAGGTGACAGGACACAGAGTTTAACTGTCCTGCGGTATTCCCCGCTCTGCAGCAGCTGAGTTACTTGTGCTTGGGTAGGACATCATATCCTGACAATCCCGCTGCGTGAAGGGAAGGCAGGATGCTGCATTCAGGGCATTGGTGCCTGCACCCAGCGAGAGCTGCAGACACCAACAGTGCCTGGGGTTTTGGCAGCGCTCCTTGATGCACGAATTCTGCCCCTGCTATCTTGACTAGACACAAGCCCAAGGCTGAGGACTTGGAAGATCCCTGCCCACCACGGCAGTTACTGAGTCAGACAGCTTCTGAATAAGCAAGAAAGCAGAATAGACTGCAATCCGTACATGCTCTGAAGTGCAAGCAAAACCTGCTAAATAAACATGATTTTTCAAAGGCAGAAAAAAGAAAAAGCATATCCTATGGAATGTAAGACACGGAATGAAATATTCCACAAATCTCACAGACTGAACTGAAAAAGTCAGGGCAGAGAAAGCACAAAGGGAGCTGTAGTTAGATTGCAACCACAGAAAAGTAGCCAAAGAGCAAAACATTGTACGGGAAAGCAGAGATGCACATTTAATGTCTTTTCACCCAGGCAGAAGGGCACACAACACAGGGGGCTGTGAGCACAGGGAAAGGGAAGGGCTGCAGCCCTCCACAGTCCTCTCCCTGCCCAGTAAATCCATCCCTGCTGGGAAGGATACTGCCAAATCTTCCCACATTGGCTTCTACTAAAGAGCATGAGAAGGAAGAACTGGCCCATCCGGTGCCCTGGCTGACCAGCGTAAAGCAGGCGTGGGTGCACCCATGCTACGCAGCACTTAGCAGGCTGGATATATTCAGCATCCTGGCAAACAACACTAGGGATGTCAGCTTGGATGGCCCCTGTCGACTGCCCCATCGGAGTAAGAATTTGGTCACAGGCAATGATGTGTAGTGGAACAAATGCGAAAAGTGGTTTTTTTTTTTTTTTTTTTTTTTTTTTTGCTTTAAAGTAGTTTATCCAGGTGTCTAGGTCATTTTTCATGGAGCTTTCTGATTTTGAAATTTTTCACCTCCCTTCAGAGCTGGCTGAAAAGCAAGATGGGCTTCCCAGGAAATTTTCTGCAGGTAAAAATTGTCGTCGTTATCACTGAAAAGGGGCTGAAAGCACTAAGGATTGATATTAAAGGCTATTTCTGGGTGTTTCCCCCTGAAGCATATCTCGGTGAAAGACAAGCAAAAGGTGTCCCACGTATGGGGTTAAGGAGAGCTGGAGGAGGGGGAAGGGGGTGCAGGCTCCCCCATCAGCACTCGCTCCGCACCCGGACCCTGCTCCAGTGGCCTGGCCGCCCCACGCTGCGGTCGGAGCGAGCTGTGGGCCTCCCCAGGCAGCCCAGGGCAGCTGTGCCAGGAGGTGCGAGGAGCACGTCACCCGAGGAGCTCGTCACCTGAGCACCCAGCAAGGGGTGCATCGCCCAAGCACCCAGCGAGGGATGTGTTGCCCGAGCACCCGAAGAAAGCACGTTGCCCAAGCGCCTGGTGAGGGGCACATCACCCAGTCACCCTGGCAAGGGGAAGGTTGCCCAAGTACCTGGTGAGGGATACATCGTCTGAGCACCTCAGCAAGCAGTATATCTCCTGAGCACCTATCAAGAGGCACGTCATCTGGGCACCCAGCGAGGGGCACACTGCCCGAGCACCCGGCGAGGGGCGCATGGCCCAAGCACCCTGGTGAGGGGCACACCACCCCAGCACCCAGCACGGGCTCCTCACCCGAGAAGCACATCACCCAAGCACCCGGCAAAGGGCACATCGCCCGAGCACCCATCGAGGGGCAGTGATGCTGCCTCTTGCAGCCTGGCCGCCCGCCAAGGATCTACATCCTGAGGAGCTGCTGTCATTTGTTCCTGAACGGTTTCGTTCATGAAACCCAGGAGCGCAGCGGAGACCCGGCTTAACACCTACCAAGGACACTCGTTGTCCACGTTCCCCAAGGGCTGCAGCTGCAGGAGGCCACGAGCCTCCGCTGCGGCTCTGAAGCCCCGTTGAGCGAAGGGCCTCCAAGACCCAGCCGACGCAACTAGCCAGGGCTGGGAGACGTCAGCTCAACCGCAGCTGCTTCATCTCACGGCAGGGAGACCGTAGCAAATCCTCCAGGAGGCCGATCGCACATCATAAAGCAAAAATCCTAACGGGCGGGAGGCAGGCTCTGATCGCTGCTCCTTCTGCATGCTTCATCCCGCGCGAGAAAATCCTGCAGCACAAACCCAGGAGGGCTCGAAGCCCCCGGCCACGCTCCTTCGGGGTTGCAGAGCGGGGCGATAACACCGCTCACCCCACCGGCCTGGCCGCTGACCGAGATAAGGG
Organism: Dromaius novaehollandiae; assembly: GCF_036370855.1. Taxonomy (NCBI): domain Eukaryota; kingdom Metazoa; phylum Chordata; class Aves; order Casuariiformes; family Dromaiidae; genus Dromaius; species Dromaius novaehollandiae. The sequence continues at coordinate 1,954,875 of NC_088117.1, forward strand.
CTCAAAACAGCCGAAAACAAACAAACAGTTCGACTTAATGGGGCGGCAGTTATTTTTGGCCTAGAGGGAGTTCACACAGTGTGTGTTGTTTTAGTAAATAACTGCAAATGGAGCTTGTGGTGCAGGGAGCAGGATGGGAACCGACTCGCTCCAGGCGGCAGGGGAAGAGCTCTCGCCTTGTCGCCCTGGTGCTAACAGGAAACCAACGGCCTCACCTACATTAGCACCTCTCTGTATTAACACTTTTATTGTCACCACATCCTTCGGCAGCCACATCAGAGAGAAAAACAGGGGGAAGGGCGCGGGAGCGCGGCGTTTCGGCGTGGGAAGGCAGCTCCACTTGCCGCCGCCGCCGAGGAGAGGCAGCGAACGTGAGCGCCGGAGCCGCTGGTGCCCGCGCCGCAGCGGAGAGCCGGCCCCACGTCCTTCAGGAGGCACCCGGAGGAGGAGAAATCATCTCCGGTTCCCGCGGTGGCCTGGCCGATGCAAAACCCAAGTCCTCCCCATTCCCGCGCACGCCTGCACCCCGCGAGGGTACCCCGACCTGCCCTGCAGACCCTCCTCCCAAAGCAGTGCTTTGCACCCACGGCACGCTCGTCTGCTGCCTCCCCGATCATTTCCCAGAGCCCCAGGCACGGGGGTAACTCAGAGCCGCGTGTGCTCGGAGAGCGGAAGAAAGCCCCTGTGCTACCCCAGGTCGGTGGGTGTCAGCGATAGGCAGTTTTATACTGAGATGCAGCCTGCGAGAGAGCCAGAATTGCCTAACGTCCTGGCCCGGAGACCGAAGCCTTTGCATATGCTGAGATGCAAAATAAACAATTTCTGCACATTTTTTTGGGAAGAGTGATTACACTCTCGGGTGTCTGGGATAAGGATCCCGGGTGCCTGAGGAGAATTTTAGTGGCACTGCCTGAACTGGCCTGATTCCATAAAAATCGACGCAAGGATTTTCACAGGCAGCGAGCACGACCATCAGGAAAACACATACAAAGCCATGTGACACATCGTCTCAGTAAGAGAAAGATGGTTAGAGACATCCCCCGCCCTGCGTCGCCTGTAATCTCCGAGCAGTAAAACTTGAATATGAAACACAGCCTGTGGCTGCAGCCTGAACAGAAGCAGGGGACGAGGATGCACGTTTGAGAGCGAGTGTCGGGCTTACGTCTGAATTTCCCCACTGCTGTCAGTTTAAATCAGGCTGCTAATGACATTTTCTAATGCTCCCAGACCCCTGTGGGAGCAGTGGGAGAGGGTGGGGTGGTAATTGGAGAAGACAGCTCCAGCACAGCCACATCTCCAGGAGCTGCACCGATGGCACCATGCCCAGATCCCAGGAGCTGGTCTCCCAAACACAGATATCTCGCCGAGTCGAACAGCCTGCCCAGCTGGCAAGAAGAGTCGTCAGCACAAAATTCCAGTTAGAAAGAAAGAGAAACACACCCTGAATATTGCTGGGAAGCCACCAGGTGGTCTTGTCATGAAAAATAAATGAAATTGGACAATAAAATCACTGCCACTTCAACAAGGAGAGGCAAAAAAGAGCCCAGGTTTCCCCATCTCAAAACCCCAGGAAAACTGAGAGAGAAAACCAACTTGGTGTCTCAGCAGGCTTTCTCTCTGGAGCATCTCATACATAGCAAAACCCAGATGCCAAAGTCCAGGAGCTTTTCATTTAGCGTCTCTCACCTTTCGGATCTAACTCAGTAGGTGAAGGTAGATAACCAGAAGGTACCAATGCCACTGAGCCAGGATACTGAACTGCTACTCAGCCCTTTGGAAATCTCCCCCCTAAAGCTGAAAGAGCATAACAACTTGCATCTGCTGCAATGTGCAAATGAAGATGAATGTTAATAAAAAAGGTGCTGGTTAGAAAATGGTCTATTGAATTCAGTGCTGCAAATGGAGACAGCACCACAGCCAGGACTCCGGCTCACCCGGGGAAGGTGGACTGCTGAGGCTAGCCTTGAGGATACCAGGTCCTGCTCAGCTACAAGCTCCTTGGGACAGGAGCAAGAGGTGCCAAGTGCTGGTGCCAAGGAGAGGAGGAAGCAGGGCTGAAGGCCGTGGGAGAGAAGGTCACAGGTAGGAAAGAAAGAAATCCTGGTGATGGATGTGGAACAGAAGGCGGCACCCGATATGGTCTCCAGAAACAGTCCTGCATCGGCAAATCACAAGCTAAAAAGTCTTTTGCAACCATTTCATGTTCTCATGAGTTTTTTGCCATTTGGGAAATGCCTGTGAAGGGTGGCGGGGAGATGCTCTTCCTGCAGGTTTTTAAGAGGCCCTGGGGAACAGGGCCTTGAAACAGGCCCTGAGAGCACATCTGGGCTGGAGTCTGGGCTGTTCCCCTGTAGCTACAGTCAAATTGCAAAGGGAGGGTAAGCACATGCGAGAGGCTTTTGGTTTTTGTTAACAGTCCAGCAAAGTGGTCTGTGCTGCACAGTCCCTTAACAGGAAAATCTGAAAATTAAGGCGTAGGTGTAAAGGCTATGAGCTAGCTAGAGATGCCTTTACTCAACCTCTCCTGCTGCAAAATGCCCAAGCATGCCAATCAGAGCCCATTTCCAAAGGGCTAGGTATCTTCGCATGTGCAAATGCAGTTTTGTAGGCAAATCCTCATGTGCACCCAGTGCAGGAGGCCTAACGGCAGCCCACAGGCTTGTCTTGTGCTCAAACATTTGTGCAATGTCCAAGAAAAAAGTATGCAGCACCTTGGGCCAAGCCCTGGTGTCGATATGGCCCTCCAGAAAGCCTGGCTTGGTGATATCGCAGGGATCACCACTGAAGATGGGAGATGTGAGCTGATGGCCTCATACAGCCAGTCCTAGTGGTGACTGTATTTATCTGTTTCCCCAGAGAGGATCTGTTTTTCTCTGATTATTTCCATGGGGAACAGAGGGTCACTTTTGTTGTGTGACCTCATCAAACCTTGGTTATATTTGCGATAAAAAAACTAAAAACACTCTGTTTGTAGACCCATAAAAGGCTTCCCTAGGGGGAGATAAGAATTGAAGGCGACCGACCTTAATGATGTTGGAGAGATTTATTGGATCACCTTAAAAGGATTTATGGGAGGGCTTTTTTAATGAGCAAATAATTAGTAGATTTACCTGCTTTTAGCTGCTTTGCAGTTTTATGACGTTAATGAAGTCGTTTTCCAGGGTTTTTAATAAAGTAGGATTTTGCCCTATTGGGCAGTTGGACTATAAAGTAAAAAAATCACAGTTTTAAATAGTCCTCAGCAGCACTGGGAGACAATGCAGGTTCCTCGATCAGATGGTAATCGTTAGCAGAGTAACGCAGAGCAGACCATCAGCCAGTGGAAACGTGCACTCGAAGACACATCCAACTCGTTTTAATCTTCCCCGGGTAAAATATGCCATTGCCCACACTGGTGGAAGGGTCGATTTGGAGGAAAGGAACCGGGCTGGCTGGCTGGCCACCGCGAGCTTGGAAAGAGCAGGTCTCCTTGCGAGACTGCTCCACGGCTGAGCCATGCCCACCACAGCATCGAGGACAGACCGTGGTCCTGAACCAAGCATTGGGCACCCACCTCGCCAAGCCGTGGCTGACAGAAGAAAAACTGAGCAGATAATCCTGTGATTACTGGCAATTATTCTAGCTGCAGGGCAAGAAAGCTCAGGGGTATCTGGGGAAATCACTGGGAATGGGAAATCTGCCCATGCCATAATGGAGATAGATGGTGGTCTTGCAAGGCTGGGTATTCAGGAGCAGGACAGACAGAAATTTTGCTATGTGATACTGGAGTTGGAGCTGTGAAGCAGGGCTGTGAGGTCCATCCTCATTTTTAGGGACAAATCACTCAGAAAAGGAGCAGAAAAGGAAGAACAAAGCAAGCAGAGCAGCTGGTGACAGGCAAGGCTCTGAGTAATTCCTTAGCTTCATGTACAACCACAGTGAGGCTCAAAGCCCTGGAGACCCATGACTGGCACAAGAGCAACTCCATGGCCCATAATAACACGATGAATCAATTTTCTGGGAGCGAATGGGCTCCAGCTCCCTCTCCACAGTTGTGTTCATTCTTAAAGATCATGGGAAGAAATGCAGCTAAAAACTATGGCTTCTTAAGTCAACAAAGCTAACTGCATATACATGGCCAGGCAGTTTGCTGGAGGGGGAGCTTTTTTTCAGGGGAGAACAACACGTTCAGTCCTCCAAGGGCTCTGGTCTCTCCATTAGCAACGCCAGTTCTTGCAAAGGGAAACTTCCCTTCCAACTGTTCTTTTTCCAAAAGATCTCCTTTCCCTGCCAGTTTCCAGCATCCACATGCCAGACCCAGCAGGTCGCCAACTGCGCTGTGCTGGCATCTCCCACATTTGTCAGAATAACCTTTTCATCCCTTTCATGGCCAGAGCCCCCAGGCATTTAACTCTGAACGCATTCCTGCAATGATTTCTGCGTGGCAGAGAGGTGCTGGGAGAGCAGCTCTGGGGCAGACCGTGGACCCTGTGAGCAGAGCAGGTAGTTTGGCCCAGGAAACCCTGCTCACAACATCCCTCAAAAAAGGACTCATGGGTCCCCACACCATGCCTGAGCTGGACTGACCAAGCATTTCTGTGGCCAGGCAAGAAGATCACTCGCTCTAATGTTAACTCAAAAAAGAGTTCAGGATCAGATGTGAGCTACACAGTGCCAGACACCCCACCCACCTTTTTCAGGTTAAAAAAGAAAGAAAAAGGCACAGGCACACTGAGAACGGAGGGGCAGCACACCCGTGGGCTGGCAGGCCTTTAGCTCATTACGTGGCAATAGAAAGCCCAGCGCGACAGGAGAAACGATCACGTTTATTGCCAAGCTCACAGCGACTGAAAAGAGAAAAGACCCATTAGACCCGCACATCCATCCTTCGGAAGGGAAACGCCGAACAAAGAGCTTTGCCGGGGCTTTGTGAAAAGGTCAGCGAGAGGGATACGTTCCCAGTTGTTCTGCCCAGGATCTCCTCATGGGAGAAGTGGCAGGACAAAGCTATTAGAGGGGAGGAAGCTTGTAATTAATAACCTAGAAAAGGGGCTAGAGAGGAATGTATCTGCCCATGGGAAAAGCAAAATCCAGAGCACTGCTTCTGTTGGAAGGAAACAGCCCCAAGGGAAGGCAGGCCTGGGCAGAGGTATAAGGGTCAGCCCGTGCCTGGACTCAGCCTGGGTAACACCTTGCTCCACCCCACCAGCCTCAAAGGGACTATTCATGGTGAAAGACTTTGCGGGGATTTAATGGCATCAGCACATGGCCCTGAACAGACCCTTATTCCAGTGTGACTTGCTGTGGGAATTTTGGTATTTTCCTGAGGACTCACCGAGAAACTATTACAGCAACAGTAAAGGTGCAACATTGCTTTTATCTGCACACGAGGTATTTTATCTAGGAGAGGAATGAACAGCCAGCCGTACACTGCTTCAGCTATCTACTGCATGAGACGCTACAAACTCTGTGCAAACAGACTTCCTCTACAGACCTACATTTCTCATCTCTATAGCTACTCAGTGATGGAAAATCTGCATCCCTATAGCAGTCCCCCTATAGCAGGCTTGACTGACCCTGGCCTCACTCTCCTACTAAAGCTGCCCAGTTGCCAGCAAAAAGGTCTTGGCTGGGCTAACCCAGCAGAGCACCTTGCCTTTCACCGCAGGCTGCCCGCAAGACCCACAAGTCTTCCCTTTCCTCCTTCCATGGTTCAGAGTCCAACGGAGCTGGTGTCTGCTGGGACAGATAATCAAGTGTGTTTAGTTTGCCAGTGAATGGTGGTTGAAAAGAAAATATTACCAGAGTTCACAGGGTCTGTGAGAATAGTTAGAGGCTGAGCTGCACATGCTGTGTCGTTACTGGCTTTTGCTGCTAATTGGGCACGGACTGCCAATCTGGACTTACTCCAGCGGAAAAAGGAATCTCCTTCCCTGCTTTTTCCAGGGAAGTCAAAGGTTAGATACCTTTAAAGTCCGTACAACTACTTAAAGCTTTCTACATTGTTACACTTAAAAGCTTTGTTATGGTGGGATTCTGCAGTTCATTAAAAGGCAGAAAAAAACACCTTTACTAAGATGCCCCTGGCAAAATGAATCCCTCTCACATCATTTTCTTTTCTCAGACTGTGAAATTCCCTCTGGCTTAACAAATCCCAAAGCAAAACAGTAACTCCTGGGCTTGTGGGTACCAATCCTGCTCTATTTATATGCTTCCAGAACCAGTCCAAGCTAAATCTGCACTGCGATGATCAGTCATTATTAATGGCAGACTGAGCAACCTTTAACTTTCTAATCAACATCCCTGACTTCTGGAAAATCAGAGATTTGACTATAACTGCCAAACTGTACTAGGATTTACTAAACAAAACCCTGCTTGATAAAATTCTTCCAGACCAGAAGCACCTTAATTTTTCTCATTAGCTTCCACTGAGCTAAAGAATAACCATAAAACATGAAGATCCTTGGAAAGCGGTGACACAAATAGGGCAACTGCACAGAGAAACACTCATCTTTTTGTAAAGACTGATATAGAAATAAGTTGCCTTATTTTTAGTGCAGATGATAAATGACTAATGCCACATTTTAAAAACCAATCAAACTTCATAAAAAAAATGAGCAGATACTGTGAATGTTCAACATTTGTTCAAGAGACCTGTAAGAGCTGCTCGTTTAAAGACTGGGCTTCTGCACACAAGTGATGGCCAAGAAACACAGATCAAGCCCCTTTTGGATCCTAAGTCCTTCTAGTGAGTTTTGGTACATGCCTCTCGTTACCTGAATGTATGGGTCAGCTAACGAGGTACTTTCCTGACCGTCAGCAACTGAAACGCTTCTGCGAGATGGACTCTGAACCCTGCAATGCAACGGTCAATGCCGAGCGGCTCCGGGGCTGTCCACAGCATGGCTCATGCTTGGCCATGTGACAGAACCTGGTGTGTTTTATCCTTGGCAGCCAGGGGCATTACAACAAAAGCAGGATCAGGAGGGATTTGATGCTTTGGAAGTGCCAACAAGCTGATGAAAGCCAGCACCCCAGACACACTGCACTGCACCAGTGATGCTAAAGCTCTTCAGAAGTAGCTTCATGCAATGTGGCTTCTATGAGCTCCTGCGAGATGCTGTAAGGCCCGTTCCCACTCGGCTCATGGGAGCCCTGTTCCCGCAGGACATGAAGAAGACACTGCAAAGCCCTGCCTCAAAAGCACGGAGGGCGAACACCATCCAGTGTGTTGGCAGGAGCTGCCATCTCACCAGGGGCCCTGTCCTGGATCCCTGGCATCTCCCCTACAGACGAGGGAGCCACAGTGAGAACAGATGCTGAAGTGTCCAACGTACTGTGGGAATCAGCCTCGCTGGCTCCTTGTTTTTTATTTGCAGCACTGCAGATAAGAATCCCAGGGTGTTGTGGGAAGCAGGAAGACCTTATCTCCCATCCCAAGCTGCTTCTCCTGTCACAGCCTTGCTTTCTTTTCACTGGCTCGCCTGATACAAAATGCTATGTGTCCGCTGAGTGGGCTTCGTGCTGCTGCTTTGTGCCTGAGCCTCCAAGCAGCTCTTTAGGAGGCACCACCAAGCCCCCGAGCACCCGGATCTCATCAGGATAGACCTGCAGGCACGCTCCCCAGGCTCTCCACAAAGCCTAGCAGATACCACATTGACTTTCTTTCCTTTCATGAACAGAGCTGCTCAGCACTTCATCTAATAGCTGCAGTATGGACAGGAAATCAGGTGCATTAGACAGCTTTTAAGAACATATTGGTCTTTTAGTGTTAGGCCAAGACTTCCACAAATCAGTACTTAAAGTTGGATAGTGAATCTTTAGTCAGATTTCTATATAAAAACACTGGCATTCAAAGCAGTTGAGCCCTTATGGAATCTGAACTGTAGCTCTAGGTCTCTTGATAGTAATGTAATTACAATTAACTCAACTAGCTGTTACTCATCGCATTCATTATCTGTCTTGAGGAAGCATCTAGGAGTCCAGGCTGTGGTTTAGGATACCGTTGTGCTAGGCTCTGTATTAACAACGAATGAAAAGAAGGGTTCAAACACCTGCCAGTCTCAGAGTACATCTCGGATAGACATATCCAAGCTGGTTTTGGGCGCCTGAGCTCAGACTCTGGTCCCAGTCTAGCTGTAGCACCATGGCACTCAACACAGGCTGCAAAATCTGCCCAGAAAGCTGGATTAGCTGATCCAGGGCACTAGTCCACCCTGAGCTGTCTGCTCCGTGATATTTGTTGCTGACATAAGGATGCATCACTAGTGTTCAGCAGTGAGAGCCATGGAAACATCTTCTTTGCTTAAGTTCTTACATGGGACCAAAACTGCTTCAAAAATCCCAGCTCTGGACCCACTGTTTTGGATAGCCTCCTGTGGAAGTTTTGCATTAAAGACTGGCATTACCTTCCAGTGATGCTTTCAACACCAACGATGGTTCAAATTAGAGCCCTGTTACAGCCATAAACCTCAGTCTGGAGACGGAAAGGGACCTCCTGAGAGGTTTGATGAAGTCTGTAACGGGGAGGCCAGGGGTGAGGATTCATCTAGGGAGTAAAACTGAGATCAAAGTATCGCCATGGGACCCATGGGAACATTTGCCTTTATTCCCAAGGTCACACTTCTCCTTCTGCTGCCTGGCAAAGAGGAGCCGCAGACTTCAGCTACGAACTGCAGCACAAACCAGTGGCTCTAAAATACCAGAAACCAGGCAGGGATCCCCAAGGAGGTAGGAAGTGGGCTTAGTGGTACCTTTCTGTGCCTATAAATGACGACAACTAACATTTCATGTACATCGGAGCACAAGAAGAGCCCTGAATTAGTAGCAGCATCTCTCACACTCAGGCAATCCTTTTTTTGGCCTCTGCCCATCAGCAAGATGCCGCTTTGCAGGAGTGATGGAGACATCTTGACTTGGAGCTGGGCTTTACCAACACCCACCGGAACAGAGCTGCTGAGCGGGGAAAAACACAAGAAAGCCCCTGACCTGGGAGCGGAGAGGAGAAGGGGATTAAGCAGAGGGATTAGCAGGGGAAAAAAATGAAGGTCATCCTCAGCAAGAAAGAAATGAGGTAGCACGCAGGGAGCCGGCTCTGCGCTACTCCCCCTGCCGCCCTTCCTGCCTCCCCTCCCCGTGTCCCAGGCGCGCGGCAGCTCCCTTTGTGTCTCCTGTGACCCAGGAATTATGAGTGTGGGAACGCGGGCTGCGAGGGTGCCCTGCGCTGTCCTGCGGGCCTTGCAGTCGCACAAAGGCGAGAGCGAGTCTTGGTGGGGGAAAAAAGGCGGTGAGAAAATCGCTCCAGCTCTTTTTGAAGGGAGAAGCAGAGGCTGGCAGGGCTGGGGAACACAGCTCTGCCTTTAACCATTTGCTCCGCGCTTGCGTTTCCATTCCCAGCACAAAGCAGCGTTACAAACATCAAAAGCGGAGACGCCATGCGGGGCTTTCCCGTGGCTCCACGCATCCCCGCAGCAGCCATTCCCATGAGACCTGACACCAGCCGTCTCTCATGACCCTCCGTGAGAGACTGCAAATGCACTTTGCCCAAAGCTTGGAAATCCTGGTAAATCAGGGAGCAATGAATCCCATAACCAAAGGGACCTTCGCTAAAGACCGGACTTGCGAATTTAGTGAGACGGCTGAAACGGCTCCTCACTGTGGTCGCTATGCACGGGCTGGGTGAGACTCACTGGGTATCTAATTCTCATTCACTGCACTATCAAAACCTCAAAGACAGAGCAGACTAGCAGGATCCTTCCAAATCCTCCCTCTCCTTCTCCCCCTCTCTGCTCCCACAGCCCTGGACCTACGCAAGCCTACCCAGCTGCCAGGGGCTGAACATGAGATGTTCCTGGTCAACAAGCAGGGGCAGGTGCCAGCCTGCACCAGGGCAGCTCTAGCTATTCCCCTTGAAGATCTCCCTATGGCCTGGCACTATCAAATGCCTTCTTCGTAGAGAGGAGAGCCTGTGTCTTCTCCATGCGTCTCCTCCCAGCACATCTGCCTTTGAGGGGAGCACTTGGATGGGGAGGGGATCCTGATGTGCACGCACCAGGGTTAGGAGGACAAGGCACCTCTGCATGGCCAGAAATCTTTCATTTCAAGACTCTCTGTGACTCTCCTTGCAGCCCATGGACCATCTTGTGTTCCCTCCAAGGCTAAAATCCAAACCCAGGACAGGATGGGATGCCACAGCAGATTGAGGGTGAAGGGTTTGGCAGCAGACACCAGCACCCAAAGAAGTTGTGCTGTGCCTTCAGGCTAGACCCAAGCGGGCTGAGAGGTGGGGGCACGTGGACGTGCTGAGCTACGTTCCTGCGGTGCAGCGACCTGCGCAGCAAGGTTCTCGTGGCCGAAGGAAGCGGGCCGAGAGGGGCCTGCGCAGGACTTTGGCCCTTGAAGACCCCACGGCCCTGACTCAGGAGGCAAAGGCAGCGACGGAGAATCCTACCGCAGCAGCAAACACTACTAACTCCCCTTCTCTCTGCATGTCTTGCTTGCTCCACACAGCAAGCTATGGAGGTGGCTACGGGTACCATCCATACCAGCTGGAGACCGGGAGACCTCAGACCACCAAAGCCACCAGTCCCCATGTGAAGTGCCACAGGCGAGTGCTGGCTTCTCTGCAGCTGGCTGGAAGGAAACCTCCACCGCAAGAGCTAACCTTCAAAATCTGCGGACAAAGGCATCTGCATTTCCAGAGCTGTGAGGCTGAAGTCAGCCCTGGGATATAACCTAGGTTTCAACCTTAAGAGGGAGAGGTTATGTTTCTCTGCAAGCTGGGAACATCAGCTCCCAGTAAATTACCACTTGGCCATGTCAGAAAGGCCAGCCCATGATTAACGACTAATTAGGAAATGTCTGTTGCTATTATTATTCTAACAGTCCTGGTAAGGAAGGCTCCTTACCTTAGAAAAAATGGATGTCATTTCAAATAGTCCCCAAATGTAACAAGCCACTGTGGGAAAATCCAGACTTTTATAAAAACAAATAGTCTCCTTTTGCGCATGAGTTTTTATTTTTAAATAATCCAATGCCAACCGAATTCTTCTTCATAAAGCTCTGTAACACAGGGATCTTGTTAGACCTGGAGAGGCAGGGGAGTCCGAACAGTGTGCTCTGCTTTGGGTAGCTGCCTTCTGTGTCAAGAAATGGAAGCTACATTTCCCAGTACAAGTGAAAACCCTCATTATCTCTGGCTCCTCTTCATAGCACAGCAAGGCAGCTCAAACCCATGACAAAATCTGCCATTAAAAAAATAAAACAAAATATAAAACCATTTGAGGAGACCAGTGTCATTTTATCAGGTGACCTTCTTAATTCTTCTTGGACTTAACATTAATTTATTGTGAAACCTAAGTCACAGGCAATACCAGCACTGGAATCAGAGCCCTAGCTGGATATTAAATTGTTTTATTTAGCATTGCAATTAAATTGGAGCCTTACTTATCAGTTGCTGGGATATCAGAGAAATATGGAACAGATACAGTGGTTAAGAAATCAAATCTTAAATACGTCAGAGGTTGCCTAGAAAGAAATTCCCAAGAAATACAATGCCAGTCTCGAATAAACAGGTATTATTAAAATCCAGCTCTAAAGCCATTAGTGTACATACTCCTCCTTAGGCTTTCAAATAACTTCCATTAACTTCAGGAGATCAATTCAAAGGATTAGTAAATAGATTAGCTAAAGTCTGGACTGCATTCTGCAAAATGGAAAGTGCTCTGTAATTGATATGCATTGTAATTAGGGATAATCACCGGGATCCTAAACTGTGTATCACTCAAAGAGGTGACTTATTGAGTTATATTGTCAAGTATTTTTCAGCTGTGACATCAGACAAATAACATTCTTTTTTTTCCCATGGAAAACACTGAGCACAGACCTAGCAATGCAACTAGAAATTCAAGAAATTAATGTTGCTCTTAGCTAAGTATATTGAGAAACTGAATAGCCAGAATGAAAATGTACCAAGTAATCTGCATTTCCACAACACTTACAGTAAACGGGGTTTGTGCTTTGGGGCAGCTGCTGTGTCATCTGCAAAGGGCAGGGAGCCCCATGGATTGCCCCACCAGCACCAGCCTTGTGAAAACAGTGTGTCTTACGAGGTGTCTTTGTGGGTCATGCCCGCATCTTTGAACCAAATCCTTCTCCAGCCCCTCCTCGGGAGGACAGCCCATGATTTTGGGACTTCATGCTCAGGGAAGATCAGGTTTAGCATTTGCCTATTCTAAAATTTGGAACTCATCTTTTCTTCCTTTCTGCACATGCCCCCAGGAGGGATGTCAAGTCCATACTTGTGTCAGGTAAAGCTCTCAGCAAGGGGTTCATTAGGTATGTAGCAAAAGTAATCAGAACAAAGATACTGGAGAGAGAGCACAAAGCACCAGCCTGGTTTCCCTCTTCCCAAAAATCACTGTACTTTCTTTTATGCTGGCCACTGTACACAAAATAAGATATAAGTGCAACTCTGACATCTACCCATGCATGTCTGTCCAGCCTGCAACCCACAATCCTCTCTTGAGTTCGGGTGCCACTGCTCCCAGATACACCCAACTGCACCGTCCCAAACTACTGTCCCAGGTGCTGCCGGGACACTGGTGGCTGATGACAGATCCATAGGCATCTTTGTGCCATGGCTCTCATTTCCCTTAAGAGAGTTAAGATGATGAAAACTCTTCCCTTAGGAGAGTAAAGATGATGCTCATTTGGAAACCATGAGCTCTCTGTTTACTTCATCGCATATATGGTGAGTAATTCCATCATTTAAAGAGTTGACGATGATGAAAACAAGCGGAATGATCAGGAAGGAAATTAAAAATAGCCTTCATGTGGCACTGTGTCAACTGTTCATGTTTAGATTTTAATTTTATTTTTTATTCCAAGTTTCTTGATAAAATATTTTCCCATGCTGAATACACTTGGAATGTCCCCTTCATCACGGCATTCCTGATGGATGAGCCAGGCTGTCGCAGATCATATGCCAGGAGAATTGTATTCCCTCTGCTCCACAATTCTCACTCCCACATCCACACCTTTGGGACCCGGAAGCCATTCATCAGCATGTACCAGCCAGGAAGGTACCTCTCAAGGCAGGGACATCATGTTGGAAATAGTACGGAAAGGAAGCAGTGTTAGATAGCAAGGACTAGATGGGGACCAGGTTTCTTCTTGGCTCCTACACTGGTGAGTAGTAGGTAAGATTTTCAGCAGGGAGATTTTACAGCCACAGGTCCCACTGATACTGGTAGAAAATGGATGTTTCACTGTTTGGCATGCCTGCCCTCCAGACGGTGAGCTTCCCAGTGCACAGGCTCATTCTCGCTCTGTGGATGCCCAGACCTACGCTCTGCAGAGACCTGGTGGGGTTCATCTCACCTGGTTACAATGGGAATGTCTACACCTTGGCTCAGCACCATGGCTCTGTTCATATTCATGGGAGGAAAACAGTGCAATTCATCTCATTAAGAGCAGCTGCCTGCTTGATGCTAAAGCAAAACATATCCGAGATATCACTACTTAGAAAGGGATCCCAGAAGACAGCTCCCCTACTTTGCTTCCAGGCCACTGAGTGTCCATGCTGCTACCAGGTGTGAAAAATCAGAAAAAAACTTTCCTCCCTTTCCCAGATTCTATTTTTCTTGGAAACATTTGAAACAAAATGAAAGTCAGATTTCAAAATCTTTAAATCAAAATATTTGGTCCTTTTTTTAAAAAGTGTGAATCTAAATTAAATTTTTGATTTGCCTTTCCCCTCTTTCTTCATCATGAGAAATGCCTAGCCTTCGAGTTTTCTATCAATTTTTTTTTAATTTTTGCTTTTCAAACACATTCCCCCAAGAGCAGGTTCCAAGGGTGTGTGGCAAGGTTTCATTATGAAAAATTACTGAGTTGCAAAAATAGGAAACACCTCTCTTTCCCCAGGTTCCCACCATTCATTTATCGCCTGTAGGGGAAATATAAACATTTATTGCTTCTTTATTTAAGGGGGATGTATTAAAATCCCATTTGTTAAAAATTCCATTTTGTTCAAAGAAATCAAAGTAGGGAGAAGGGAATACTGAAAAAAGTGTTTGCAGGCAAAAATGTTAGTCAAAATATTTTGGTTGCTTCTCTGGAGGAGCAGAGATGTGACTATGATACCAAAAATAATAATTAATGATTAACAGCGAACCACAGTGTGATGCTCATCTCCTGTGAGCCACTAAAATCACACCTTTTGCTCCAGATAATTACCACTCAGCCCCACTTTTGGGGCTCATTTTTTGCTAGATTTGCAGCTAGTTTCTGATACTGGTATTGCATGAATTGCATTTGAAGGATCAGTCTTGCTCACAGTCGCCCATTAGCGTTCTGTGAAAAATTGCACGTTGTTGTCCCTTTCCTAAGAAACGGCTGCGTCCTTCCAGACAGCACGGACAGCAATGCTCTGCGGAGGGGCTCCCCACGCACTGGGCGCTTTCCAAAGAGGGATGTGGCTTTGCTCCCACTGGCACAGGAAGAGATGGCGGCTGGGTACACTAAAGGTACCTTAACCTTTCTTTAACATGGTAGGCAGGGAAGTGGTGAGCAGTGATTTCTGGGAAGGAGGTTTTATTTATCGTCTACAAAAAAAGCACAAATCTGTCCCAAAGCAGTAGGAAAAGACCCATATTCGTATATCGCATTTTTTTTAATGTTATGGCACTAGTTACGCTCCAGAGTTACTGCTGCCAGTGTGAGCGTAGACAGAGACATGAATGACCAGAGATGAGACAGTCTGATGATACTTCTCTGCAGGCCAATACCAGTCACTTCCAATTAAGTGTTTGTAACACAGAGCCAAACAGCACAATACAGAAAACACTAGGTGTTGAAAGCAACATTGCGTGAAAGCCCACATTGAAAAACGTCACTGACACGTTGGGAAAAAGAGACATCTTGGTGTCCATTAAAATTTATGTTAGAGCTCCACCTTTGACCCAAAAGAACTTACAGCTACTCCCTGAAAGCCTCGGGGTGCAATGGATAAACTGTCCTCGGGCAGTTAGTATGAAGGAGATTCAAGGTTCAGCCGTGACATCTGCTGAAGGCTCGTCCACCAATCCACCCAGACCTGGGGCACAGGACGCAGAAGCGTCAGGCTGCCACGCTGGCCACGCTGCCTCCACGTATGCCTCTGGCTACAGGAACTGCTGGGCTGCTTTGCTTGGGGTGGCCTTGAGCTATGCAACCAGCAGCTCCTTAGGGCCTGTTGAATCTTCCTTCAGCGGGAAACGATGGCAAGCCTCATTGCCCCTCTCTTCTAAATGTGGTATAGAGAGAAATCAGCATTTTGGGAGCATGATTCAGCTGCTCCATTTCAGACATTTGCTTTAGGGTCTCAGAAATGGCCTTTTCTCTCCATTTACTACAGAGGGGTTGGAACAATCCATTCACATGGAGACATCTCCATCATGGACATCGGAAGCCAAGCAACAAGACTTCTGGACAAGCTCTCTTGGGCATGCTGCTTCTCCCCCCTCTATATTACCCACCTGTAAAGCCAATTTCCATCCATCAGTGTGGCCTCTTGTGTCTTGGCAAACATAGGCTGCTTTTACCACAAACAAAGAAAGTCAAATTTGACCTTCCTTCCCTCAGACAGGCACCTTTGAATGATGGCGGTTTGGCCCAAAGCACCAGCCCTGGAGAAAGACTCTCCCTTTAAGGAGAAAGGCAAAGCTCTTCGTGCACAGATTTGTGCTTGTTTTGTCATGGGACACATTACCATGAACCCAAAAGAGGAAGGAAAAAGGGGGGTGGGGAGCTTTTGCCTTTCTGGTGGGAACAGTGTTTGAGCTAACTTTGTTTCCCTTGGGGAAAGGCACCAAAATAACAGAGGAAGGGGGGCGTGCTGGGGGGAATCAAGTTAAAAAGGCTACGTAATCTGCCTGGGAAAAAAAAGCACTTTCAACAGTGCTCATGAGCCTGTCCATCTGATTGCCGCTGTGCAGAGAGGGCAGTTCAGCTTGACACGCGTTGAGGAGAGCCAACTGCCACCACGCTTTGCTCGGCGCCCAGCTCCCAGGACGGGAAGGACCAGCTCTCCCCTTTGCCCTGCTGGTGGCACTCGGCCGGCGCAGAGGCCACACAGCTCCTTCGGGGCGAGACCTGTGCTGATGGCCAAAGAGGAACTTTCTTGAGAGGCCCATTGCAGGGCCGCATGCGAAATTTGCCCTCCTTGAGGCTCTCGAATGGCAGCACTTCAAAGGGAAGAACATTCTGTGCAGGCACAGATGGGAGAATTACGGCCTGGAGAAGTTACTTGCTCAGGATCACCCTGAACATCAAGCTGAGAAGGCAGCCTGGGATCCGGCCTCCCACTCCACATCCTCATCACGAGACTGCTCTGCCTGCCTATAACTCGCCCTTTTGGCTGCAGTGCCTGAGATCGGCATTTGAAGACAAGGCAGGCAGATGTCCCTCAAGAGGGTCCATGTGTGGTATTGATACCCAGCTCACTCTCAGCCCTGTCCCACAGCTCCTCCAAACAGGGGGTCAATCTTGCGATGCTTTCAGCCATGGCAGAGAGAGGTCTTGAGGCTGAACCAGCCTCCTTTAGAGTCCTGTGTCCTCCCATGTGGTCAGCCAGGGCTTTGCTAACTTCTGGCTGAGCAGAAGTTCATTTCTCCTAACTTCAGCTGTGCCAAAACACAGCATGCAGACAAAGACTGTCCCCTAGATACCTCTACAATAGTAGCACCAAAGAGTGCCTGCAGAACATGGTTCATCCCACCTAACCTGAGTGTGAGAACCGTCAAGGAAATCAAGGTGATGAGTCAACACGAGGTTCCTCACCCTTAGACAGAGAGATTGAGGGCAGGTGAATCTACCTGAGCATGCCATCACCCTTTCTTTGCATAAGGGAGTAGAGGTGAATCTACATGACCATCCTTAGCTTTCCGTAAGAGAGCGGAGGTGGATCTACCTGACCATTCCACTATCCTTCCCTTTCCATATGGGAGTGGAGGGGAATCCACCCAAGCACCCTGCCATTCTTCACTTTCCGTGAAGGAGCATCCCCAGGAGCAGCCGGTGCAGACAGGCAGCACGGGCACTAGTGTTGGGCTTTATTTCAAGACGTAAGGCCAGCAGGATTCACTCAGATCAGCAGACAGTTAAAATCTCATGATAATGATGCTGGCAATATCATTTTTTCCTCACCAAAGTGTTACTTTCCTTAAGCAACACCAGCTAGGAACCTGCAGGAAGTATGCTGAGTAGGGCCAATGTCTGGTATTCCTACGTAAAACAAAAATATTTCCAACCTCTGCCTTTTTGTCTAAGGGCATATCTTGAACCCAGGAGAGAGTGGGTTAAATAATTGCTTGAGCTTTCCCTGGCAAAACTTAGCAGCAACTGCACAACAGAGCAATCCCTGGACTGCCTAGGATATACACAACACATTATTACTGCTGGACTGGCTAACAGCGGGATCCAACTGCAACAACACCAGGATCTCAGAGGACAGCATGAGGGTGAAACATGCAATATCCTGCCCATAAGATTACCATAATGAAGAAAAGCAGACATTAAAAACTAGCACAAGCCTTAACAGAGCAGTTCTCCAGACGCAGTTGAGAGCAGGTCAGCTACCTACGACTGCAACGTCTGTTATCTCAGGGCGGGCAACCTCCTCTTTGCGCAAATGAAAATTCTCCAATCTACTTCAAATTCATTCTGCTCCAAAATCCACAATGACTAATCCCATATCAGCAAAACTGCTCCCAGACATCAGGTTTTTTCCCTCTAATTCTTACGTAGTCTTGAGCATTGTTCATGACTGGCTAGTTACAGAGGAGAAAGAGCAACCCTGCTAGGAAGCCCCTATCCACCCTGAGCACTGAATACCAGAATTCATCGACAGCTTAGGAGATGCTCCATCTACCACAGCCAAGCAGAGTTATCAGCTCAGTTCAAAGCATGGACACACACCCTCTGCTCCTCAGCATGTTTCACTGCAGTTATAGTGCAGCTGTTGCTAACGCAGCTCACACTGGGCTCCCTTGATCTCCCACTAATCGGTCCACGTGGAGAGCGGCTTTCCTGTCCGCTGTGGCTGCTTCTGCCTGTCTTTGTGGCAGAGCTTGTCAACACGGCTGCACAGAATCCTGCTCACACTCTCGGCTTTTAATACACCCCTCAAAGAGTGTTAAAAGCATGAGGTCAAAGTAGTGGACAGGAGAGATGGAACAAGTATCTCGAAGCTATTCCATATAAGACTCCAAATGCTATACTTATATCACTACTTAAGTAGGTAAAACACATAAACCCAGCAAGAACTCTTAAGTATTTCTTGTCTGAATGAACTGGTATTTTTGCCACATCCTCCACAGGGTATGGTATAAAGCATTTTAGTTTCTTGCAGTGTCCTTATCTTTCTTTTCTTCTCATACATGCAGCAGGCCGTTGATCTTTTTGGCAGCACTGACCACTAGTCCTGCTTGTCTTTCAAAATCCCATTACATTTTGACTACCCTGCTTGTATGCAACTTGTTATTGGCTTTACTAACGCTGCATCTTTATTTTCTACAGATTCTTGCTTGGCTTAAATCACCCTTTTGAAACTTGCCATATTATCTTCTGCATTTTATTGCCTTCAAGGTATCATGCTGGATGAGTGGAGAGAGGCTTTAGGGGGCTGTTACAGGCACTCTAATGACCTCTGCGGCAAGTGTAACTAGATCAATTTTCTTTTTTTAAACTTTAGTACTAGCATTTTCAGTAAATCACTTCATTAAAATCCTCCTAAGTAATGGATGAAAAGATACATTTAATAACAATTACAACAATTAAAATAAACATATAAAATATACAGCTTTAGGGCATAACTCCTTTGCACTGCAGGAAGCTCAGGAAGGCTCAGGAAGGCTCAGAAATGCACTTCATGAATTTAGGCTGAGACGTATTCCTGAATCTGCAGACAAGCTCATGTTTGACATCTGTCCTCCTCTTCAGAACTGAAATAAGACATACACAAAAAAACAGTCATAGCTAAAATCTGGAGCCCTGTCATTTTTGTCTCCACCTTGTGAAAATAGAAGACCTTTACCTACTTTTGGCTGTTTCTTTTATGGCTTCTCTTCCATGTAGAGCAAAAAATCATACTGATCGCATGGCCACAGAAACTGGGTTGGGAAAGGGGCTGTGGACATTAGGCATCTAGTTATCAGATTTGGAATTTCCATGGAAAATTCCCATTGATTTTGGTGGAAATTTCCACAGCCTTTACTGGGGTCCTCATGGTTAATAATGATATTGATTATTTCTGTTCTCCTTTCTTCCCTCCACTGCCCTTTCCCCATCACGTATCTGACACATAAATAACTTGCATTATCTAATAGGTGCATTCCTAAATATGTCATGAGAGGGCACAGGAGACCCAAGAAAAAGACTACCTGCAGATCTGCCATATCACTGGGCACGTGTAAGGCATGCCACCTGATGACAAAAGGCTGAAGAGTATGGTCCTCAAATGCTCTCTGTCCATCCAAAACCTGACACAGCAGATTTTGACCAAGATTGCATGAATCTGCCCACTTATATTTGCAAGCTCAATGATATATTGTGTGTTTCCTTGCCATATCCAAGAGGTCACTTAGATATAGCAGAAAAATGACATGAAACTGGTTTGCATGTCTTGTTCTTGACCAACCTCTGGTGCCTGCATTTTATCAGAGTATTTTCTTTTGGGTACTTACAAATTGATTTTTTAATGAACCAACCCAATTTCTGGGTACTGAATTAGGATTCAGTGTTTTGCCACAAGGCTTTGGACAATTGGTCCATTAGATTTTTGCTTTCTGGCTTTGATAAAGTCCCTAAATGGCTGCTTCTTTAAAAACCAAATCAAATATCTGCCCAGTTGCATTCTTTTGCATGTGTGTATGAGCTCCTTGACTTGTTTCAACTCACTCACATCCTGCAAACTAAGCTGTAATTACAGCACTCTGCCTGTGCAGATGTTGTAGTTACTGACCAGAAAATGATGCAGCTGTGTTTCAACACCTAAACAAGAAAAAAACCAAACACCTCTGCTTTTCAGGAGGTGCTGAGAGGCAGCAGGAGAGACTGAGTCTGGCATTCCAGATGGGAAGAAGAACTGAACTGCGTGCTGTGAACCCCCTGAACAAACCATTTCCAATCGGATCTCAGCTTGCAGCTTCCCACTCCACTTTCAACCTCAGGTATGCATAAGGCTCGTCTCCTGACTTCCAGCTGTGTCTGTTGGTCTAAGGAAAGCTACCACTTCTTGCTACAGATGTGCACCACCAGCTTTCCCATCTCCCTGTGCTGTTTTTCCTTTCTTCTCATGAGCTTTCCCAGCAGCGTGTGGGCATGCAGTGCAGCCTTTTCTCCTGCGCCCTGGCACTTAATTCTCTTTCAAGGGCTTGTCGCTAACACAAGGGCAGGTGACTCGGCTGGCAGTGCCAGGAGAAGGCAAGACCAATGGCTGTGCACTGGAGCGACACAGTCTCTTTGTTCCTTCCCTGGTCTTTCCCTGTTTATTGTACCTCGTTGAATATCCCCTGCCCGCTCGGCACCTCCTCGCCCTGCTATCGCTCAGCTGCAGGAGCTTGCACGTGGCAGCATATGAGCGCCCTGGGAGAGGAGCGATTCTCTGCTTCTATTTTTGTCAGTGAGGACGAATGCTTAACCCTCATGTGCAGAGAGAAGCAGCCGGACCGCTGCTGAAGGCGGGGGACAGATGGGGAACGGGTGGCATACGACCCTGCTTACTATCGTGCTCTGCGAGTCCAGCACCACACTTCTAAGATGGCTTCAAAAACTCCGACTGATTTGGATGTGGCCTGGAGAGATGCGAGCTGCACTTTACACCCCAAGCTGTCCACGTGGTGCTTCACGCAGCCCTAAAGAGAGGGAGGGAGACTCCGGCGAGTCCCGCTTTCATCCCAATGACTCTGGCGTAACTCTGGCTTGGTCAACGGGCAACGCTGATGCAGATTCAGAGCGAAAGGGAATCACCCTCTCGAGCCGTGCTTGGAAAGCAGCACGGATCATTTGGGCAGCTTTGCCGGATCCTGCGCTCGCTGCACGAGCCGGCAGGCAGCTCTGGCACATCCCTGCCTCGGGCACACTGCATTTACTGTAACCGCAGTGGGAAAGTCCTCCCTCCGGCAAAGCACTGTACACTGATAAAGAGTTAAGAAGCTCTCCGAGGCGGTTCTGTGAGAACATTTCTCAGAGGGCAGTGCACTTTTATTTGAAATAATTTTCCATTCCATTTATATCTATATAATAGGAGGTGGCTCAGGGGTCCGAGTTTTCCATAGCCCCAGACCTCATTTCTCTGGCTGGGGTTGACCCCGGTCAACTTCCCTAAGAAAAACAGAGAAAAGTTCAATGGGAGAGAAAGAGCCACTGATCTGAACTCCCACTGCTGCTTCATGATGCCGTGGGTATGTAATTATACTCACTTTGTTAATAAAGTAGAACAGAACATATACATTCATATACATATGGGAAGAGAGCTGGAAATAAATGTACCTGGAAAGAGACTTCCAAGCAAACACGGTAGCTGAGGATCACACAAAGCTTTCTGGAGTTTTATCTTGGTTCAACATCAATACTTTGCTTGCGACTTAGACTCATGGGGAAATTATTCATTCTGCTTAAAACATTTTGATTTTTAAAAATATTTCTTATTAAAGCATTTTTGATGAAAAACAACAAAATTCGGAAGCATTTCACTGTTCGAGTTTTGGAAGCACGGGGATGACATTTTTGACAAAAAAAAATTGACAGAAAAAGGATTTGAAAGAAAGTGTCTGTGTTAAAAGTCTGTTTTATGTAGAAAACACGTTTCAAAGGAAGCATTTCAATTAGTCCCAGTGGTATCTAATACAGCAGCTGCCCTGCCCTTGATGCATGCTTTTAAGTGACACTCCTTATGCCAGAGGGGTTGTCACTCTGTTAGCGCTAATGGACAAAATCCCAGGAAGTGGCTCATTCTGCAATCTCTGGAAGGCCATTTTTAGACAAGCCTCTTGGACACTGGAGTGTGATATTTTCCCCTAATCCAGCTGCTGCCTTCCCTGGAGAAAGCATGCCATTTCTGTCACCTTACTTAAGCCTTATAAAACTGCTCAGGTTCTCCATCTCACACAAAAGAGAATGCAATTCCTTCATTTAGGGATCACGAGGGAGTTAGTCTTGGAAAATCTTAGCAGTGATCACATAAGGACACATTTTGGTGGATTTCCTCTCAAAGACAGGAGTGTCCAGCAGTACAAACTAAATTAGCTGTGGAGCTAGAAAATACTTGCATTTAAATGTTAGAAAAATCAACAGATTAAAATCACGGGAGAATAATTTAGGGTTGGTTTACATGCTTCAGACTCAGCCCCTGAAATTTTATCAGGCTTGGCTAACATTTCACTAGTGTGTACCAGTCTTTGAGATGCTAATCATCCCTCATTCAATGATGCTAAATATCCCTTTGCAGTGCTGAAGGACCAAGTCTTCTAAAATCTCAGTTTTTCAAGTATATTCCTAGTCATTCATTTTGAGGGACTGAAGTGTTTGCCTGGCTTGTTTAATCGTAAGGGTTTCTATTACAATCTTGAGAAAGACAGCATCTAATGAAAACAACTGCTATTTTTTGCTGCAGTCTGCTAGATTCATCATTCTCAGCTAGGTTCCTATAGGAAACAGAGTTTCAGTCCTATATGAATGTGTTTAGTTCGCACCTTGGAAATACCATTTCCAGTTGTATTGCAGCATGTACTACTTCAGCCACTGCAATTCTAGGAAGTTTCAATTACTCAGTTCTCTCCTTTCCTTCCCCAAATCGTCTGCAGCTGCCTCCTGTTTCCTTCCACAAAGTCTTCAGGGAATGGAACCGAATCAAGCTCAGGTGAACAGCATGCAGAGCAGAGCACGGGATGGAAAGGTCCTTTCTTCACAAAGGACAGGCATGTGCCATGCATGTGATACTTTTCCTAAACTTGACTCAATTCTCCCAATATGAACTGTAAGACCTAATACCACCAGACGATCCAGACCTGTTGCGTTCAACTCTTCGGTTACACACAACACTAACCATTGTGTTTCAGTCTCCCCTGCGTTGGCCTGGATCTTCTTTCTGATCCTGCCGAGGTAGGTAGAAGTCCTTCTGGTAGCGGGTCTTTTGGGGACAGAGTCTTCATTCAAGTCATGAGTTAGTTATTTGATTGTCATTTTTAGCTTTGGCAACTGCCTTTTTTTTCTGTTCAACACACATCTAGTGTGACACCAAGGTTATTGATCTACTTGAAAAACTGTCAAGCAAATACAGAGAAATGTTTGCGGCAGTAGTGACGCCTGACTCCATTTAGGAGACACTGAAACAAAGACCGAGAGAAAAAGAAACAGCAAAGAATGAGTATGAAAAACAGATGGGCAGAATTGGGGAAACTGAAGAAGACAACTGAGATGCACAGACACAACATTTTATATTGCCCGTGTGGCAGGGACTGAATGGGAGGCCTCTTCTGTCCTGACAGCCCATTGCAGGCTATTCTGATTAAAAGAGAAATACTGAGAATCACAAAATACAGAATTGAGACTTTTCCAAAAACAAGAATTTTCCATCATTCATATACTTGCTGGAATACATCTAACAGGAATATACTGCAGTCTGAAGGGTGACTGCGAGAAGACAGACACACCTAAGTAGTGGTCATTTAGTTTGCTCAGATACAAAGCAGAGCCTGCTAGAAGACACAGACAGAGAGACAAAAGCTAGTTGAGATGTATCTAAACTACATAGAATTATTCCCAAATGAGCTTTCTATAAAACAAGACAACTGACAATGGACTTTTTGACAATATTTTAGTATCAGTTCATGCCCAGTTTTTCACTTACAGACTCAAAGAATCCTCAACATACAGCCATTCCATTAAGGCTGTATCAGAAATTGATAAACATGTAAATTCCTCACCAAAATGATAAAAGGATTTAAACTGATATTTGCAGAAACATCTATCTACCTTTCCTCAACTCTGTAGCAAGTTGTTTACATGATGGTGGCGCTCAGAGTAGGCTGGTCACTACGCTGTATCAGAAGACGATTCCCATTCTGAAGCTGTTATAATCCTTCTTTCCAAGAAGCTTTTTTCCAGACCTACACCATTAGCTCATTCTGCAAAAAGTCCCTAATTTCCTCCTCTCCAAGCTGTGCGCTCTTTCCCTCTAGAGCTCTTGCAACTCCATTCCTGCTTGTTGCGAGGACGTCAGCCAGTGCAGTGAATAAAGACCGCAACACACTGGCCCTAGACACGTTGTTCTGCACCTTCAGAACAGGAGAGAGCCTTGTACCTGGATATCTAAAGCTGGTTACCACTTTAACTAACCTGATTTAGGAAGCCAAGCAGCTATACTTGCACAGTCCCTTAGCACAGACCTCATTACAGCCACTACAGTTACTGCATTACTGCATTACTTCGTAAAGAGAAGTTGCAGGAGGTTAGTAGCTACATTACTGCATCTGGGGCAAACAGAATAGTTACGTATTTTGGCGTTTTCGGTAACTCTGCAAGGTTCATAAAATCAAGGAGGAGAAAGTCTGTTCTTGAGTGTAGAGGGATTTTTTTGTAAGATGCAGGGACTCACAATATTTGGTGTATTTGGTGCATTTCTTGTAAAGTTGATGATGACTATAACACTGCTAACACTGGCTCTTTTTTGGGCAAGGTAGCTTTGAATCGATTCACAGATGGGCCGTGGTTTTTTTCCCCCATTTTTAGATGTCTGATTACAAGTCAGTATAGCAGGCCAGGAGTACCTGAAAGCGTCACCTGAGCCACGCGTGTTCCTCATGGACGGGATGCTCATGCCCGAGGGACTGGGGCTGAACAAATGAGACCTAGAGTTACCTTGTCACCCTTGACTTCCAGAGATATGGCAATAGCGGAAGGAAGGGAAGGAGTACCCAGGCCCTACACCAGCCAGAACTTCTTACTTTTTAAAATCAAATCAGTGCAAAACCCACCATGAATCCTATAGTTCTGCTTCGCTGTAATGAGTGTCTGCATGCTGCCTTTGGTAGGGAAAAGAACCGTGAACATCTTCTGTGTTTTTCATATTACGATTATCAAGTTGGCAGCAAAATAATAAATGCTTCTCTAACTTCTTAAATGCCACGAAAATATTTACAGGCCCACTTCTGCAAAGCCCGCACGCCAGCCCAAAGGGCACACATGCACGCTGCACTGGTGCTGCCTGGCATGCTTTTCACAGTGATTTTTATTAAACATTTGTGGTTTTCCTGCTGAAAAAAACAGCAAAAGATTAATGCCAAAAAGGGACTCCTCTGGGGCTGAAACTGTCAGGGAGCCAGAACGCAAGGAAGTAGAGTGCCTGCATGTCCACTCCTTCCCGAACTTATTTTACCACCAGATAAATAAGATCCAGCCTGGCCAAGACTGCAGCACATTTATGGGGGAAATCGGTGCTAATGCTGACCATGTTCTCCATCCTCCAGAGAAACAGGGAGGGCTTTAGGCCTGCGCTCATGAACATTTCACCAGCAAATAAATTCATATAAAAATATTTCCCATGTATGTAATTTTTTTTCTTTAAAATGGGCTTGCCATGGTCTCTAATTTCCTCGGGACTGCAATCATAACTCTGCAATGCTTCACAGCTGTTGAAATACTGTGCTATGCATGGAAATGGGCTCAACGTGTAGCTATATTCCTGGGATGCTTCCAGCCCAGACGGGAGTGATGCCATGGTGCAACCAGCACAGTTAACAGGCAGGTTGGCGCCCAGACAAGACACATACCCAAGGTTTGGTATGTGCCTTGGAAAGCGACAGCCCTGCTTCTACCCTGCAAGACGTTCCCGGGTTGTGCGACTCCGGCAGAGACAACTGTTACATCCTGCGCTGACGCCCCGCGGGGCCGTGATCGGTGCACCAACCTGCGTGTGGGAGGGCAGCGCTTCACCGCAGCATAATCCTTAATTTATTTCCAGCTTCAACTATTACACTTTAATGAAGGTTTTCTAATGAGCTGTTTAAATAGTAATTAGAGGCCAGCACTGAAGAGGGAGATAAGTCTTGTGGGTATCTAGCTCTGCAAGAAAGGACCTGATAAGAAAGAACTGAATGATTTTCTTCTGGGATCAATTCCAAAGAGCAATTATCCCCTTGATACCATGCTGCTTAAACAGGAACAGATTGAAAAAACACTTTACAGTGGCTGGTAATGAATGGGCTACTTTCCCAGCGTTTTACACGAGAAGGCCGGAGGCTTTATGCCAGTACCTGAGATAGGAGATGATCCAAATGGTACTGATTTGTCATCTTATTTACATAAAATAATAATCCAATTTTACTGAAAAGCTTCACATAGACAGAATAATTGTCAGGAACATGCGGGTAGTTTTCCGGTAGCTTCCGACCTCAGTAATACAGTGTGTTTTATTTTTTTTTAATTCCAGGTGCCAGGCTTTGGTGACTCGATAACACTGACCAGTAACCAGGTTGCTGTCCCTTTGCTCTTGGGAGTAAGATGTATCCTATTTTGCTAAGAGCAGTTCTGCCCCCATAATTGTATCGCAGCCATTGCAGCCAAGCAGATGAGCTGAGCTGTGACAACTGTGCAGGACAATATGACTCACAGACTTGGCTAAAAACTCACTAGTTATCCTCTGATGTTGTCTGAGAGTTAAGTAAGCTTGAACATTTTAATAGGCTTATTTTCTCACCATTCTACCGCCTCAGGTGATCCATTGTGTTGCAACACAAAATAGCGTATCATGGGATTATTAGAAGCAAGAAAGGGGACATGCTCAAATCGTCATTTCTCTGACACGCTCTGCCAGTGCCAATATCTGGTAGGGACTCTATGGTAAATGGTGCAAATGGCAATATATTTGGCAAACTGCAGAAAAAAAACATCCAGGAGGGCTTTCCTTGAGGTTGGAGCATTACTTACTATCTGCAATACAGCGTAACTAGGAGACATAATAACACGGCAGGATCGCACTGTGCCTGGTGGTGTTAATACATGCAACGCAAACCTAATGCTTCCATGCATGTAAGGAGCACACACAAGGACACCTCGAAGGGTTGTAACTGTGGGAAAACCAGCATACAGCCCTTCCTCAACTGGCGACAGTAAAAGATCTGCAGGTCACCGGTGCATTCTTGTCTACTCCCTCACTCCAGGTTTCCGTGCACCACAGTGCCCCAGAAAGCCTGCTTTCTGCACAGTCCGCCTGGACTGTGGTTTCTAGAGACCAGACAGATGTAGAGTCCTGAATGCTGGACCAGAAGGGACTTGCTGCGTTACCGAGCTTTGCTCCTGAAGCGCCACATCCTTCAGTCAGGAACTGGGACACGGAGACAACTGGTGGAAACTGGCTTTTACAGGGATTCAGAGCCTTCTTCTAAACTCCAGTGTGGTTTCATTCATGGCAATGTGCACCTTTGTTTCTGCGCCATGATTGCTGATTAGCTCCCAAAGCTCTTCTCCCCGCTACATGCACGCCAGCCTTTGCACCTTCAGGGAGCAGTCAGAGCCCCTCTCAGCCAGCCCCTCTCCTTAAACTGACCTTAAACTGACCACGCCAAGCTCTTTTAGGTCCCCCCTTGTACAACAGGATCTTCATTTCCCTGATCTCCCTAGCTTTTCCCTGCACCTCTCATCTGATTTCATCTGGTGGGAACACGAATGGGATATGATATGACATGAGCGTTACCCAAGAAGAGTAAAGTCAGAGCAGAGGTCCTTCTAGCCCAGTAACCTGTCTTGGACATTCAGCAGCAGCAGATGCTCAGGGTAGAGTTTCATGTTACAGCTGAGCCAGCTTCAAAGCTCCCTGCTGCAAGGGAGGACATCTCACCAGCTCTTTCCCTGCACCATTTTTGACCTCCCTTTCTCAGCACCTGCTCACACCACTGTATTGGCTCTGGCACACAGTAGATCACACAGGAGCCAATTCTGCTTGCAAACGTGGAAATGAACCCCTCTTTTTTCGACAGGCTTGTTTTCTGCCATTGCAGCGTGCTGAACTGGTTTCCTCACTGTTTGGAGGAGCCTCAGAAGCAGCTCAAGGCTAGCGGAGTGCCAAGTGGAGAGGTGGGTGGAGTGGGACCTTCTCCTTTTGGCAGCAGTGATGTAGTAAAATGAGCTCAGGCCATCCCATGAAATCACATCCTGTGAGAAGGAAACGCGAACAGGGCATGAAAGGGTGAATTCACCGCAGGCTTCAAGAACAAACAAGTTGGGCACATCAGGGGAAGCAGACTGCACAAATCACAGCATCCTACAAGCAAAAGTGGGACCTCAGAACCATAGATGTCTCTGTTAATTTTTAGCTCATTGATGTATTTGCACTCTACAACACCATGCCGAAACAAACTCCAAATTCAACTATGCCTTATGTGAAAGAGGGCAGCACTTTTCGCATTACTGCCTGATCATGCCACAGAGCACCTCCTGCTCCTGGTAGCAGCAGGAGGATATGCACCTTTCGACATGCACCTGGATCATCCCAGAGAAATCACAGTCAAGAGCTCTCTCGGGCTTTGTGCAACAGCTTTATCCTTCCAGCAGTCTTACTGCAACTCTCTCTTAACAACTTCCCTTTGCCCTTTTTCCAGGAACTCCATGGCTGTCTCGTACACTGGGACCTTTCATATTCTTGACAGTTTGTAGGATTCCACATGAACATCTGCTCCTCAGAGGGAGCAGAAATTCAAGCTATATGTCCCTCACTGCATGACTCCACACTTCACTGTCATTTCATCCCATTCCTATTTTTCCTATCCAGAAGAGCATCCAGTTTGTTGTAATTTCCCCAAATGCCTTTGTTCTGATGATGATTCCCAATTACAGGTAATTATGAAATTTCATTAGCAATTTCTACGTATTGTGCCAGGGCCATTAAGAAAAATATGAAAAAACAGAATTTCCAAGACCAATATTTGTGAAACCCATCATTGCAGTCCAGCACTTTCCTATTCCAATTGATTTAACAATTCTACTTTACTGAAGGCCAAACAACTTATATGCATCCTGTCTGCTTTGTCAAGAAGATCAGGTTTTTCTATCTACTCTGGCATCATTTACTTTCAGAAAATTTATATCTCATCTTATCCATGTTCTTAATTATTCTCCATTTTAATGTTTATTATAAAGTTTTGCATACTAATAGATTCAGACTAATAGACCTCTACATGCCAGGAAAACATTCACCCTGCCCCAATAAATAGACCTTTATTTGCTGTTCTCCAGCCAAACCATCCAACCCCTGTGGTTTGACAGATTTATTACAAACACTTCTTCCGTGACTTCAGCTTTGTGCCAGTCCTTTCTAATTCCTGCAGGAGAAGCTAGCTGGTCCTACCTGTTTGCATGATCCAAGATCTTTGACTGCTGCATCCATTTTGGTTGTGGCATTTCCCATTCCCATACCTTTCCATGAGTCATTCTGCCTCTGTCCCCTTGGCCAGCATCCCCATCACTACCAAAAACTAGGGCAAAGCTTTCATTTAGTTTCAGGACTATACTTAGATTATCTTTAATCTCTGTCCCATCCTCAGCGCATACCAGTCCCACTTCTTCTTTCCTGCTTCCCCTTTCATTTATATGGCTGGACAGTTTCCAAGAGTTGTGCAACCCATCTTTTGTTATTTCCTTTAATAACCTTCACAAGGCTGCATTCAGCCTTACTTTCAGACTTGCTTGCTTTTCATCCCTGTAAAAATTGCTTTTCATTGCCAGCCTTTTTGCCACTACCTGGGGACTCCCTGGTCTCCTTCAGCAGCACGTCTTCCTCCCATCCACCAGCCCCTCAACCCACTCCTTCCTCATGCAGAGTCTCGAGCCCCTGCCTTACCGCCATGGGAAACAGGCAGGGCTTTTTGTCAGCAGGAGGGAGCTGCTGTTGACTCACAGCCTTCCTGGTTGCAAGGCCAGTGGCCATCCTGTTTGTGTTCGGCCAGGGGAGCGGGCGCCGACAAGACAGAGCCTAATTCTACCTTGGACGTAGCGGGCGGGCAGAGATGTCCTGCCAAAGAGAACGACAACGCTCAAAATGTGCTCGCGAGCCAAAGCCCTGCACCCCTGCGGCCCACTGCACTACGCAGCCCATTCCCTGTTAGTACAGAAGTAACTTAGGGAGGGGTTTGCATCTGTTCGGGCAGGGCTTTGCTCCCCAGCTGGCCTAATGCAGCCTCAAGGGCAAGGTGAGATTCTTGGAATTAAATGGAACTTCATAATGATAATTATTATTTTTAGATCTTTCCTTTCGGCAGCTGTCCAAAGCAATGAAGAGCTCTGCTGAGCCGTAGAGCACAGGATACCATTAGTGTAAACCCACAAATACCTTCAAAATTAGGGGAAAGATGTAAGTGAAAGGGGAGAAACCCTTAAAACTTGCCCTGAGAAACAGCTCTGCAGTAGCATCTCTTGCTTGAGGAAAAGTGCCCCGGTCACCCACAAAGATTTGCCACGCAGCAGCAACAGTGCCAGAGGGTCCTACCGACACATACAGCTCTTGGCTACTCGAGGTTCCCCCAAACTTCCCAGTAGCAGGACTCATAAACCTGTAGCTCTGCTTGAAGTCACTCCTCCAGAGCACCTTCGTAGATGTGCTGCCTGGAACGGTTCTCCCCTCTGGCAGGAATATAAGCGGCAGCCTGCTAGTCAGCTGCATACTCTCCGGATGACCGGCTACAGGCTGTCGGTGCACGAGGACTCAGGGCTTTGATACCTTAGAAGGTTTTTACCGGAGAGGAGCAAAGAAAAGTGTGCTTCAAAAGAGAACAAGAAACATTCCAGCTCTTGGATCCCCTCCAGCCTTGGCTGGGAAGTTGAGACATGCCTTGGAGGGGATGGGAGTCCCCTTGGAAGATAATCAGAGATTTTGAGTCTCTGTTACTTCCTTCTGTTTACAAAGTCAGCGAAGTCAGAAAGCTGGTTCTCCACCCCCACCCCACCACAAGACTGTGCCTCTGCTCACAGCAGAAATGACATACACATCGATGTGAGGTGCTCCGAGGCAAAGAGGCTCCTGGTCACCCCTTGTGAACTACAGACACTTGGGAAGGGTGGTGGCACAGTGGAGGAGAATCTCCAAACTCCCACTGCAGCCCAGAGCAGGCCAGTGAAAAGCTGTGATGGAGGGATGTCATCTCCAGAGGGCTCTTCTAAATTAGAAAGCACATTTTCCAGGTGCTCCCAAGATGCTGGGATGACGCCAGCCCTTGTAGGATGCAGAAAGACCATTTTGTTCATCTCCTTCCATTCAAACAATAATGCCAGTGGCTCCCTGGCCACTGTACAAGAAACCAGTGGTGTGTCCAGTGCTGCACTGGCTCCTGCCAGCCCCCAGATGACAACCGTCCCTATTGCTCACCTCTCGGCCCTACCAGCCTCTTCCTTTGCTAAAGCAACCTGCCTGTTTCCGCAGTTTTTTGGGGCGCCTCCCAGGGTCCATCACAGCGTGTTCCTGCCATAGCAGCACTGGCTAGACTGGCAGAAACAAGACTGGAAGGGCTCATCCAGAGCAACAAGTCCAGTGTCCCTCAGTCACTGGCCATCTGTAGCACCCAGGGCTCTGCAGCACATCTGTTCTGCACGTCTCCACTACAGCTGTGATCCTGCAACAGGCAGTCTGCTTCAGAGCAATACTCTCCAGAGAGGATGCCATATTTAATAGCTGGCTGCCTTCCCCCCTGTGCTTATGCAGGAGCAGAACCTTGCTCTCTGTGGCTGGTGACAGACACATTTCCCTTCACTACCTTAATCCAGGAAGAAACCCCAAACATTTTTCAGATGCAGACTCCGGCTCTTGACAGCAGGGCACTTGGCTAACAGAATAAGTTAAATGCAGAACTTCTCTGCAACCAGAAGCAAAAGAGTTAAATACCAGCAGGATGTGGGTGGCCACGGACCATCAGTGCTTCATGGGATCCAGAGTCAGAGCAACATCATCCTCTACGATAAGCAGTGAGAATCCCAGAAAGGGCCCTTGGTTGGAGAACTCCAAGCAGAACCCCTGAAGCAGTGGCAGCGTCTATGATGTTTGCAGGGAGGCTGCTCCCTACCGACATTATATGGTGGTTTGACTTCACAGATTAACTTAGAAGCTCACATTGTATCTCACAGGCCAGCTAAATTCACTTAATGTTGGACAGAAAAGCAGAATCAGATTCCTCAGCTGTTCTGCAGCTCTGAAAGCAGTCGTACACATGTTCAGGGAATAACCAGAGCCTGATGATATATTATAGTCACGGTGATGTTTATACATAGCAGTAAAGGTCACACACTGACTAAACAACTCGGGTCTGATGGCTGAGGGCAGCCAAGAGACACAAACTGTATCCCTGGCACCTTGCAGGCCTGGGTAGGACCACAGAGCTGTCACTTTACCTGCATATGCCTCAGTTTCCTTAGCTCTACCAGCAGGATTATAGGAAAAACTGGTTGTCTTTCACGGGCATGCTGAGTTCATTTACTAGTGGAGAGAAAGTGGCTTGAGAGCCTCCGAGGGCTGGTGCTAGAGCAACACCAGAGATTGCTATACCCCAAACTGGTGCACAGCACTCAGCCAAGAAGGAAACCTCAATTCCTGTTGCAAACGCTTGGCAGAACAACTGACCGAGGACACTTTCTAACGGTGCTCGTGCACAGCTGTGTTTTCTTGGACTTTCCCCAACCCCTGTGCCCATGAACAGGGTCACAAGCTGTAGGAAGGGAAAAAGAGAGGCTCCAACTACAGCAGATTCCCCTGGCACAGCTGAAGGAAGTTTCCAGCTCTACTTACTGCTCCTGTCAAATAGTATTTTCCAGCCAAGAGGCTACTGCAGTACTGATGAGCAGAGGCAGGACCGGAATCCACTGCAAGTCAGGAATCCAAGCACACGGACTGAAAAAGGCTTTGACACTCCTTTTCCCATCAAATGAAGTGGAACATCCTGCCTTCACCCAACGATACAGACAAACACACTCTCTATCTCACATTGCTCCCCTACAGCATACGGCATCACCAATCATTCCACTGTTCCCACTTCCAATTCCCAGGGAGACACACGGTGCTGTGCATCCCTGAGGTATGAGCAAGGATTCAGACAGGCAAATTTTAAGGCGAGTGGGTGCATGTTGCAACAAGGAGGAGGCTGTTTGGCAAAGGAATTTGGCTCCTTTTATGAAGAGATTCAGAGAACATGCTCATGAAAAACGCAAGTCTCCAAATATTTTATTTTGATCCAGGCGCCTGGCAAGATCTCCTGTGAAAATCCACTCGGTTTGTACTACATGGGCCTAAGTGGAGAAAGTGGGAGTGGTAGCAAGTTAGACACAGACCCTAGCAAGCATCAGATTTGGGTTTAAGCAGACTGCTGGAAAACAAGAGGGTCTGGCTGTGACCCAGTAGCTGCTCTTTTCTCAGCGCGAAAGGGAGCAACTGCTCCTCTAAGACACCAACATGCAAAGCAGAGTTGGGAGGTAATCCCTGATACACAAACTGTAGGAAAAACTCAGGGAAGGGCCTGAACCTGCCTCTAAAATGCAAAGACGCTGAGTATGTCATTTTGCCTGTTTATCATGTGAAAAAGATGCTGCTCAATTAGCCCTGACGTCCCTGCTGGCTGCCTCTTGCCTGGGAAAAGCACGCTCGCATGCTGGGTTGGGCTGGTTCTTCCTAACATCTCTGCAATGATGCTAAACCGAAAGGTAATTGTCAGGTCTCCAGCCCTGTGGATCTATCAGAGCAGCAGAGCCTTTTTCTCCTTCTAAGTAAACACAGAAGTCTTGATATTTAAGGACAAAAAGCTTTTCTAGTAGTGGCTCTTGGTCTGTGTGACTGAGATAAGGGCTGACACATATTCTGTCACAGGCTGACAGATATTAAAGCACTGGGGATCAATAAAATAAGCTGAACGTATGCTGCGCTGCACAGAACAGAGCAAGGCAAGTGCACTTCCAGGATCCAGCCCATAAGCTCTGATTAAACAAGGGCTTGTCTCTGAGAAAGACACATCTGATCTTGGCTCAAAGACTTCCCTTGATGAGGGATCCAGTGTTCAAAGAGATGCTGCTCAAGTGGTTAATTCTCCTTATGGTAAAAAATGCTCCTTTGTTGAATCCATCTCATTTTCCACGAACAGAACGGGGTGATGTCCCACATCCCTACAGAGGGCAATTCTCTGTAGTCAGGACACAAGTATTTTGTGTAAGTAGAGCACATACTGCTACTTCGCAGAGAGCATCGGGCTCGAGTGGGAACGCCCAATTATCTGGTGATGTCTGAAGGAAGAAGAGGCATTTACAGACTAGGCAACAGCATATACCGACAGCAAGGCCCAAATCTTAAAGAAATCCCTTTAAGGGGAGCAAAAGACTCAGAGATCAGCTCACTGCTGACTTGACTTGGCCTTGCTGGACGTCTCCAGGATGGCAGAAACGAACCCACCCCTCTTCTGAATGATACCTGGAGACACAGTGCTCAGCTCAGCAGCCAGCATACCCACGTGGGATATGACTCAAGTGCCAGGGTCTGTGCGTGACGCTGCTGGTTGGCATTTCCAATGCCAGCCCCACGGTACCCACAGCACCCTGCAACAGCCCATGTGAGCCTTCGCCTCCAAGTTGCCAGCACATTCACAGGGAAACGTAAACTGGTTGTTCATACATCTAGTTGCTTGCCAAAACAGAAAAGACAGGAAAAAGAGAACCTGGCAGGTTGGACTTTTCTTCAAGGGAAAATCCAGAAAAGTCCATGGATACAAAGAGTTGAGAAGTGTTGAGACAGTGGGAACACGAAACCAGCCAACTGCCCTTCTGCACTGAGACATGAAATTCAAATGAGGCCCCACGGGAACCTAACGCAAACTCACCCCCAGGATAAAGGCTGCCGTTTGCATGGCCAGCAGCGACTACATTGCAGACCAGTGAAGTCATTATTGATTTCAATTCACAGCTACAGAGAGGCTTCAGAATAAGTCTGTGACGTGGAAAATGCTGTGACTGGGATCCCAGTTCCCTCCAGTCTGGTGCATTTTGTGATTATTGACCCTATAGTGGAAAGCCCAGGCTAAGGAAACAGGCTTCTAGGAAACAGGCTTCTTTTTATTTCATGCCTCCATGAGAAACTAAGGGTATTTCCACTGAATTAGCCTGGATGACTGCTTTCCTCCTCTGCACAAAACAGAGTGAAGCAGAGCAATGTTCAGACTAGGAGCCTCAGCTATGGCTCCATGTGATGGATTATTTATTTCTATAGCCAAGAACTAGATACATCATTTAAAATGGAGACATGAAGAAAAAAACCCAAACCTTCCAGCTTCATTCTTTTGTTTCTTTCAAAAGATTTTTTTTTAATTTCTGGTATAAAGAACAGTAGAAACAGGCTAATGACTTCATTATCCGGGAAATCCTTGGGGCAGACATACTCGGCACAACAGACTCAGACAACCTGCCTCTCCTTACTCTGCGATGGGCATTTCTGCAGCTGTCTCTTTGATCTTTGATGTCCCATTGATCTTGGAGATTGTACATTGACATTTACCCAAATCCAGGGAGAAACCACAAAGCGGACAATCCTTCACTGGGAACTAGAAAAGAGCAAAACCTTGAAGAGGTGAGGTGATTGCAGGGAAGCCCACAGTACTGTAGCTCTGGCATCACATATCCAAACCAAACACTGACATCTCTACCCGGGGCAGCTATGTGGCTGCTGCTCAAGACCAAGAGCTCTGGGGATGGGGTCTTGCTGCCTGTGAGCTCTTTCACTGCTGAATTAGCCTGTGAGTGTCAAGTCATCTTTAATGACTCAGTACTGAGCTGCTCAAAAAAGACGACGTCTTCCTATCTGACCCCAGAGAGTCAGGGACCTAGAAACACATTTCCTTGACTGATTCTACGAATCCCAGGACATGCTCAAAACAAGCGTCTGGTTCAAAGGTCTAATGAGAATGCTTAGAAATATGGACTTTAGCAGCCAAAAACTCTCAGTCATCTCCTCCCCAGGAGCAACTGAACGCGAAAAGGTGAAACAGTCTGAACACTAAGAGAGGACTCAAAGGCCGGAGTTTGATGTAGCAGGTCTCCCCACCCCTAGCTACACACAGCAGATGCAGGGAGGAAAGAGCCTCGCTTCTGCTGTGTCCTGCTCAGTGATCCAGGGCAGATCAATGTTTTCGATCCAGGGCAGATCAATACTTCTGCTTCTGCTTAATACAGCCTGGGACTTTCTAAGGGGCCTGTTGAAGTCAGGCATGCAAAGCTGCAAAAGATTTTGAGCTCCACATCTTTTCAGCTCCTTGGAAATCCCCAAGAGAGTCACGGAGCATGATGCGGAAGAGGTTGGCAGCCAAGCCGGGCCTGGAGGAGGGGGAGAGGGGCTGCCTGGTGACAGCGCTGTCGCTGAAGCCTTGCAGTGTGCTTTCCCTGGCAGGAAGCCGTTTGTCTGCGAGGCAAGGAAACAAGGAGGTTTTGGAGACGGCAATCCCATGCAGCTTCTCGCTGGTTTTCCCAGCTACCGATCCAAGAGTGCCTGTGTTTACTTCCAGCCTTCCTCTCTGCTCAGCTGCCAAGCAGCCTTAACGACCGGACGCGAACCACTCCACCAGGAAATGCGCTGGATCGCATCAGATAAAAAGACCATTACACAGGGACACTTCGCTCGCGTTAACCCTGCTCTACCTGGGTCCCAGCAACGGCGCCGGAGGGCCAGGGTTACTCCAGGGCAAACGAATTCCCAGCGTCGCGAGCCCGGCGAAACCATTCTCCGCAGCAGATTTCTGCTATCGGAGCCAGAGTTTTCATACCTTGGGCTGCTCCGCAAAGTGACATTGCTACAGTGGGTTGGATCTAGTCCAAACGGCGCCGAAGGGTTCCCAGGCGTGGGGGACTAACGTGCCAACTTTTCGCAGCGAGGACTCTCAGTTCGAACCACACGCACTTGCTGGAGCTGCTCCTCCGCAGCAGCCTGACAGTGAGGAACTCAGGAGACGACGCTGGGCAGTCAGGAGCTGCTGCTCCGGAGGTTCTTGCCTACCAGGGTGCAACTGGAACGAGATCGCCAGGATTTTTCATAACCCACTTATCTGAAAATACCTTCCAAGGGGCAAAGGAGACGTAAGGTTTGCTGGTCAATGGAAGACCAAACTGCAACCGTGGAGTGATTTGGTCTGACTCCAGCCTCTCCACTGCTTAAAGCAAGGACACGTGGACATGGTACCACGCAGGGCAAGGTTGGGTAGGTGCCCACTCAAGACCTGCCCTGACTTTCCCTCAAAGGGATGACCCTCAGCGGTACCATGAGGCTTGTACGCCAGAGCAGGACTCAAGGGACCAGGCCCTGCTTCTGCCACAGCTTCTCCTGTCACCTTGGATGTGTCACGTAACATCTTTGGCCTCCATTTCCAGGCTGGAAAGCGGTCATTCCCCCAGTGCCTACGAGCTCTCTGTGACATGGTCTAGCCCCTGTCGTGTGCCCGGGACAGTACCACTATACTGAATCCCCAGTCTCCAAAAGGTGAGGAGAGGAAAGCAAGTAACAATTAAAGAAAAAAGTACATTAAACTGTCACAAAATGGGAGTGCATCTCTGCAAAAGAGAAGAATTTTATGATTTTCATACTTTGAAACTGAGCAAAGTGCAGAGCTACCTGTCCTGACCGTTCTGGTGAGCTGGCACAGAGGTGCAGGACTGGGATAGCTAAGAGGGCATCGCTTTCTTCTTAGGCTCCTGCAACATCCACCAACACATTTCCAACCGGCGAAGCACTGCCCAGCGCACTCACTTCGCCGTCTGGGCCGAGTGTGTGACGCGTGGGGTCGGTCTGCACAGTTCCCAGGGGCCTGGCAAGGCGACGTCTGCCCCATCTCAGTCCCACCGCGCCAACGGCCCCGTGGGAGAGTCACCCCGGCCGCGTGTGAACTCTGCAGACCACAGCTGACAGCTTACATTTCAACACCTCTCTTTTAGCAAGCGAAAGATAGTGTGCAAACTGGTGTCCTTTTTCTAGCCAACTGATATAGCAGCAAGGTGAGAAAAAAAAACCCACAAAGCAACAGTTTCAGTAAGATTAACACTGAAGTGATAGTCTAATAGAGCTTAGGGGGAAATCTCTGATCGGTCCCTGTCCTTTCTCACCACCTATTCCACTGTCTGTCCTTAATTATCCCAAAGATTAAAGCTAACAGCCACCACCTTCTGCCTTAAACCAACTATCTTGTCTCCTTTTCCTCTTTCTGGTAAGGGCTGAGATGAGTCATGCAGGAACACAAGGACTTGTCCTAAAGCAGGCAGCAATCAGCGGGCAGGGAGGGAGGGGAAAGGACTTCTGTTCTTTCTCAGCTCCATTCCCAAAACCCAACTCCATCCATACGGAGAACCTCTAACATTTTATCACAGCAATGCCAGCAATGAGCCGTCCTGGGGGAAAGGAGAAAAAAATCTACAAGTTTCTTAATACCTAGCATAACCTTTCTCCCCAGTAGAGCACACGGTAGGCTGAACAACGAGATTATGCCAAGCAGGCACCAAGAAATAATTCTGACAATGTCTGCACACATTAAGATCCCCTTTATCTTCCTCACGTTTAAAGCAAGATAAGGGCTATTTTAAAATAGTTAGCAACTGACCCTAAATAATACATGCTGCTATGGCTATCCTACACTGATAGGCTGACTCGCCAATGCAGCAGCTGTCCTGATTTTGCTGTAACCGTTATCCACTTCCAAACATTTCATTAAGGTAAAACATCTAAAAGGCAAATACTGCCTGGGTTTGAGGATGGGAGCAGGAGAAGAGGCCCTGGCCAGCATTCGGTTGCCTAGATCAACAGCTGAGCAGGACCTTGAGCCTTCTCCTGGGCTGCACTCAGGCTGCAATCACCGTCTGTGCGCAGCCTTCTCTTCCAGGAGTTCATCACATCCTGGGGGCAGCAGAATGACTTGGCGGGCAGGCACTGGGCACACTGAAAGCCAGCTCTGCACAGGTGCGAGGCACCCTTTTTTGAAACAATACCTGGTGAAAAATTATTTAATAGCTTCGACATGCTTTAACCCCGCTGCTAGCCTAGCTCCTGCTAATCCCTTTCCAGTGCTGCTTGCACACTACTCGCTGGAGCCTGCAGGGAAGTGATCCTGTATTTGACATACTTGTTACTGTGTCTAGCTCTCTCTCACGCTTATTGGACCGGGGCCAGGCAGCAGAAGGACGTAACCTTGAGCCTGGCCGAACCCTGCCTTTCCCAGCGATTGAAATGGGAGAGGGGCTGAAGCAGGAAAAACAAGGAGGCAGCTTTTCCCTTTCTTTCGGTGGCGACCCCCCCTCCCTCCCCGTGCCCGCCCGGCACACACACGCATTCTTGACGCTGTGCCAGGATGGACATTAGACGAGCCGAGCCGCAGCGTTTCGCAGCTGAATGAATGCCCCATCTGGGCGTAGGCAAAGTCACAGCAGGCTCCGCAGAGGCCAGAAGGAAACCTGCAGCTCGCTGCTAAGGTCGATACGAGGCTCTGACTCATCCAGCCAGCATTCCTCAGACAGGCAAGTCGAGTGAAACGTCCTCACAAAACCATTCCCCAAAGGCCGTACGGAAACGCGTCGGGAGCAGCCTAGCATTTGGGCTGCTCTACAGATATTTTGCATTTCTCCCAGTACTTAACCTTACCTAAAACATACAGTGCTACTGCTGCATCTCCAAATGCAGTGATCAGCGCATCAAACCCACACCTCATGGACATACATTCCCTCTTCAAACACAGGGCAGAGCCTGCTGTCTCCCTGCCAACCCCTACCCTGTTGCTCTCTAAACTGGACCAAAGCTGGGGGCAATCGTGGCATGTCAGGGTGCAACATGTTCTGCACCAACGAACATGGCATCCTGGGCCTCAGGGCGCTTAACCGGCACCTCCACCCATGTTACATTTACCTAAAGCAAATCTAGAGAGGAAATCCTCTCAGTTCTCCTCCGAGCCTTGCAAGAGCCTTCCAAAGACCCTTCCGGCAAGGTGGAGCACAGATATGGCAGGGATCGTAACCCCAGCAAGCACAAGTCTTGGACCTGGCCCTTCATGAACTCACCCGGCAAAGCAAGCAGTGCTTCAATACCGCCTTCAGCGAGCAGCTCGCAAAGGGCTTTCCGGAGCACATGTCTGAGCAGCAAAGATTTTTCTCATTTCCTTTTTGAAAGGAGCATGGTTAATAAAGATGCTTGGTCCTTCTGGGTATGTTTGAGTTTCAGAAAGGATGTATGAATGAGAATGTATACAAAAAAGGCATCTTTCAACTTTCACAGTGATGCTTTCCCTGCCAGCCAGCTCAGTTGCTGGAGCCTGAACTAAAACTATATTGTTAGCACCTCCCGTCATTTTCACCTATCTGGAAATTAATGTGACTTTGCAAATAGTCATCAGTGCATGCTCTGGGCTCAGGGCTCTGGGCCTCAAAGTGAAAGTTCTTTGCGAACCGAAAAAGTAACGCCAAGGCACTAAGTGAAGAAAGAAAAAATGCAGAAAGGTCTGCTAAGGCTTATGGTCTGACATTGCTGACAGCTCCTCAACAGCGATCCTTCTGCCAGGTCAGCTCCTTGAGCATATGCTTGGGATGGGAGATATGACGAGCACGATTCCTCCTGAGAAAACACTATGTCCATCTACCATGCTCTAGAGAGGCATTCCCAAGGAAAGGCCAAAGACTTCACCTGGGGTTTCTGACCTCCACACCCCGTGTAGCCTCAGGGATTGGCATACAGAAGTACCTCACCTCCCAGGTCCACTGGTGCCCATGTGTCAGGGGCTGGCAAAAAGCTCCACCGTGGACATGACTTCAAACCTTGCGATGTAGAAGCAAGGGCACATCCGTCACTACCCACACTGCAAAGGTTAAAGCTTTCATCCAGCAAAATGAACCATTGGGACTGTTTGCAACACCGGTGGTGGCGGGCACAGAAAGGGCTGAGCAGGGCCGGGGTCCCGGCTGAGCCGATGGCCTGGCTCGGCCTCCGGGTGACAGAGGCATTGCCGCCCAGCTTCGGGAGAGCCACGCCAGGCTCTGCCGGCCGAGAAGCTGGGCCCCAACATCAGAAGAAAAAGCCATTCCTCTCTCATTCAGCCGAGGAAAAGCAAACAGGCAGTATGCTCCGATCCCGGCTTTGTCTCGCTGGCTGCGCGGCAGTCCCGGGGAAATCCGGCGTTGCCCCGCAGGGCCTGCCGCTCTGTTCTCCCGCCGCGGCCCGGAAGCCCGGCAAACCGGAACCGAGATCCCAGGAGCATCAATCGGGGAAGGAAGCACCAGGCTCGGGATGCTTGCAGATGAGACAGGAAGGGATTACACATATCCCACCGATCCAAACACGCGTCCCCCTCGAACAAAGCCATTCCTGCCTCTCCGCGCAGACGGCGCTGGGAAAGGGCTCCCAGCTGCTCTGAGAACGCACCAGATCACTTTCCTTTCCCACTGTCAGCACCTGCTTAGAGGTTACTTCCTATGACCTTCGGGGTAACCCTGTATCGTGGTTTTACTGCCCTGAGAAAGAGATGAGAATGATAAAAAAGAGCGAAGACGACGAGCCCATCCCCTCCCCCTTGCGAGTCCTCCATCCCCAGCGGACACACGGCCTTTTCTGAGCGCTTTGGGTATGTGCAGCGGAGCCGAGTCCCCTGAGGGCAGCCTGCGTGCACTCGCTCCCATCGAGCTAGAGCCCAAGGCAGGAATAATATGAACATATATTTTTAGCAGCAGCAAATTATTTCTCTTACAGAAGGAATATTTCCATGCTGGGCTTTTTCCCTTCCCTTATCGCAGACTGTATATTTAGAGCGTGAGAACTCTACCTCGAACAAACAAATGCTGCCAGGCCACCGGGCTCAGAGAGGGATCCGCTTCTGGCCTCTCCGCCGTGCCCCTTTTTCGGACAAACCCCAATCTTTGCTCCACAAGTGGGAAATGTCAAAGGCATAGCTGAGCTTGGGACATATGTGGAAAGAAAGGGAAAACGCACTCCGGAGAGATATCAATCAGCACTTGTAACGTGCAACTTGTACCTGTAAGCAGTGGAGCTGTACAAAACCCAGGACAGAGCCTGAAACAGCTCCTTTGCAAGGCAGAGCAGACTTCACCGCTTCCCTTTCTGGCTGCAGGTGCAAGCAGTAATCCTGAGGGACGTCTGGAACGAGCGGGGACATCCCCGCCGCCTAGGGCTATCTGGCTGCTAAAACAGATCGTATCTGCCAGCAGAGAATCTCACCCAAAGCATGCAAGTCCAAGTACAGGACCAACGCTCAGCAAGGTCCAAGCACAGCTTGGGAAAGAAAGGCCACAAGTGCTTAAACCCTCTTCCCAACAAGTACGCAAGGGCCAGGTTAATGTGGCCTCTCATTTTCACTCCACTTTCTTGTCCTTCTTGCACGCAGGAGGTTGTGCAACCAAACATGCAGGCGAGCCCAAGCCCTGCCCTGGCCACCTTGCCCACCCGGCCGCTGCCAGGAGCTGCTCTCCAGAAGGGAAATTCAAACCCAGCAGAGCAGCTCTGTGCTGTGGTGCAGAAGGCTTTTCATTCCTAGAGAGGAGGTTGATTTCATAGGCTGACCGTGGCAAAAATCTCTCCAATTTTTACAGTTTGTCATGGATGAGCAGGGGAGAAAATGTTACGAATCGCTGTGAATCTGCAAGCTCTGTTTTGCAAGGGAGTGAAACGGCACAATTACTCCTGCCTGACAAGGCCCAGAGCGCTCCCCATGGCCCCTCTAACTCAGATTTAACGCATTTCAAACAAAAATGCATCAAATGCTGTATTTCCACACTGAACATGGAGATTTCACGGTCTATGTGACTTTCATGACATTAAGATTGATACGGACTCTTAATCATAGGTAACAGTTGCTAGATGAAGCTACGGGGTGAGGTCCTGGTGTGTCAAAAGCCGGTCTGCATTTTCTCCTTTCAGATTTGCTCTATTTATTTTCGCCACACCTCTGCACTGGGTGTCAGCCCTCCCAAGGAGAAAGAAATGTCAAGTCATGGGACTTTTTTGCAAATCACGGCACCGTGCCTTTTGACCTGCACCATGATAACTACAACAGCAGCATGGGAACGGAAATGAATTTGACTGACTAAATACTCCTAATTTGTGGTCAGCACCACTGGCTTCGAGGCAAAGCTCGCAGCAAGCTGCTTACGCATTTGTGAGATCCCACAGCGGTAAACGCACAGACATTGTGTCTTCCATTTTAGAGGAGACAAAATGATGCACCAAGAAAGGGTGAGTTTTACCCGCAGTCAACCTGGAGTCTGATGTTCTGGCTCTAACCATTAGTCTACGCAGTCTACTGCTGAGTAACTTCCCCGAAAGCAAGAGGTGAGGCTAATCCTGTGCTGAGCAAGCACGTGGGAGGCACTGCGGGGAAAGGGAGAAAGTGGAAGCAGGCGAGGGAGGTAAGGACCAGCCTGTCCGTGAATTCTGTCGTGCACACGAAGTTTGAAAGATTTATGGGTCACATAAACTGCTTTCCTCACTGCCTGTGTATTAGCCCACCGCGCATTTTAAAGATCAAGAGAGGAATGGCCTATCTTGGCACATTACCAGTCCTGCTCTTAATCCACTTGATCCAAATTTCCACCAATTAGTAATGATTTTCCCAGCCATGACTTGCACTGTTGCTGAGAAACAGTGGCAAATGTGTCACCTCCAAACTCAGCTCTTGACCTTGCACTCCCTTGACTCCCTATTTGCTGCTTTGCTGCCTCTCAGGTACATTCGCATGTCCCTGCAGACCCAGTGGTAGCAGGGCAAATGGAGCCCTAGCCTGCCCCATGCATCACTGCAATTCTGAAATCTCATCTCCTAACAACTCTTACTACTTTTTATGGTTTACGGATGCAGCTGAGGGAATGTTAGAGGAGTTTCCACACTTGGCACATAGGCTAGAGCTACAGTAAGGCATAAACTAATAATCTGGGAGAGAGGAAGACAGCAACTAGAGACAACCCAACAAGTTCATGATCAGCAAGAAGAAGTCCCAGGCTGTGTCCAGTCATCTCTAAGGGTTAAGATGGGCTCAGTCCTCCAGAGGGTCCACATGGATTCTTCTCTAGTTTTCCTCTGTGTAATCTGCCCATTGCTCTAAGCAGCCAGAGGCACTGGCTAGAGGAGGT
The DNA here is from genome assembly GCF_036370855.1 of Dromaius novaehollandiae. Classification (NCBI taxonomy): domain Eukaryota; kingdom Metazoa; phylum Chordata; class Aves; order Casuariiformes; family Dromaiidae; genus Dromaius; species Dromaius novaehollandiae. Next base: position 1,999,002 of record NC_088117.1, read on the forward strand.
GGGCTGGAGCCCTTCCCCTGATCTGGCCCCATCAGTTGTCCTGGTTTCCACCACAGTGCCAGGCTAGGGGCAGGTCTCTGCCCACAGCACTGCAGCAGCGGTGCTCCCCTCTCCGTACAGGGATGGCCCGAGGCAATCTCCGATCCCTTGGCCTGGGGAGGTCGCAGTGAATAAAACCACCTTGAAAAGCTGGGAGTCCCACCTCACCTATCCAGATGGTGCCTTCCCAGAGCCGAAACACTGTGGGGTGGAGGAGACTGAAAGCTCTTTCCCAGGACCTGCTCTAAAAGCTCACAGGGCAAACCTCCCACCCCACAAGAGAGCAAGAGGAAGGAAGCTCCAACCCTGAGCTGGGACTAGCCTTCCTCTCAGGCATCTCCTCCACCTTCCCCTCCAGGCAGGTGGGCAGAAAGGCCTGCAGAGCACCTCTGAGCAGCCCTTTCAGTGCCACTCCACAGCTTGGATATGGGAGACACTTTGTGTGAATATGGTCACGTGGTGCATGGCTGGAAAAGGGAGAGCTTCAACCCAGAACGTAGCATACTGCTTCCACCAGCCTCCTGCCTCTTCCCCAAAAAAGAGCTTGAGCGGATTCCCTAGCTTGTGCACAGGCCCAGATGTTTCTGCAGAAAGGACAGACAGGTCTGCTGGCACAGAGGAGCCCTGGACACAATTAACAGAGCTGAACAGCCTGTAACAGTGACTGGTGGGTTGGTCAGAAGATCCCAGAAACGCCTCAGAGAGCAAGGGTGAAGGAGGGTCTCCCTCGCCCCCAGCAGCCACCTGGAGCAGGGCACTCATCCTCGCTCAGCCCTCTGGGAGAAAGTCGGCAAGAGGGAGGAAAACAGACGAGCAAAGGACTATTCGCTGCCAAGACTCATTTCTCCCATGCATGGGGCCAAGATCGGTTGCAATGATATCAGACCCACGTACTGTTAGGAGCTGGCTCGTTTCTCCAAGACACAAACTCTCTGGCACAGAGCTGAAAGTTGACTGTACTAGTCTGAGTCCAGAAGCTGAGCTGCATCATGTGAACCACTAAAAGTGGAAATGAAATCTCACTGAAATCAGAGCGCATTCGACACAGTGATAAGTGCATGGTCTTTCTAGAGCCAAGCTGGCAGCACGGAGAACAAGCACTGGTGTCTCTCACCTGCTCACCAGATAAACAGAAAACACTGCTCAGTTGCTCTTCCTTCACAGGAGACACCCCAAGTCTCTGGCGAGCTCATGAAACCCAGGACTGGTAAAGAACGGCACTGCCTACCACCGAACGTCTCAGGTTAATGGGGGAAAGTGGGTGACAGGAAAGCTGGAAAGCATTTGCACACATTTCTCGTGACCTCGATTTCCGAGAAAAGCTGTTTAGTAAGGACCCATAAGCTAAAATTCAAATTCTGGGCTCACCCTGGGAGAAAAGTCTTTATGATTTGGGCTCCATAGAGACGGCGGGTGGGCGGCAGGTCTGGACTGGGACAGCTGGCAGCACTGCGGACGCAGGCCTGAGGGCTGGCGGAGCAGCTCGGGCGCAGGCTTGTGACAGGGAGATCTGTGGTCAAAACAGGCTGGGGTCCAGGAGGCATTTCAGGACTCGAGGAACCCCAGCTCCTCCTTACCTTCCAAACCTTCCTTAGCTTAGTACAGAAAATGGTACCACTTCAAATGGGGAGGAAAAAAAGGCAAGAAGTAAAAGCCAAAAAATGGAAGGGAAAGCAGATGCATGTGTGGGTCAGTATTTCAATTGAAAACCCAGACAGTGGGAGTGTGAAAATGAGATTTCCAGACAGACGCCTTCTCTTCAATGTGACCAGATGACTGGCTCCAGGAACAAACCATCTGATACTTGGAGATGCATGTCCACGCAGCGCTCTCATCGGGTATTTCCAAAACCACTTTCTCCCCAGTCCCCAGCTGAAGGAAGGGTCCTTTCCACAGCACTGCTCTTCCTCTGTTATCTCGTTATCATGCCGTTATCAGGCCAAATACACTTGAGGCCCTTGGGGAGGCAGTCTGGGGGAAGTGCTCCAAGAGCCAGAAGGAACAGAAAGCTTTTCCAAGGGAACGTGTACATGGGTTGCGCTGGTCACTGCTGAAAGGCGTGAAAGGAAGAGACCCAAAACACGCAGCAGAATCACTCAAAGGTTAAATCTGGGGGCTGGGGTTAAGACATCACGCACTGAGGAGCAAAGGGAATGTCTTCAACTGCGCGCATTGCTCAAGTCTCCTGACTCGCTTGTGCAGGCGCAGAGCGGGAATTAAAATCCCCAGAGTAAAGGAGAGAAGAATCTGACCCATCCTGTTTAGTGCTGGCTATTAACTGGCTGAACCGTGTCACCTGTGCGACAGTTACGCTGAGATCATGGCAGGAGGCAGGCTGGAGCCGCGGCACGGAGCGAGCAGGATGCGAGCGGTGCTACTGTTTAGAGAGGCCGAGGTTCGGCCGACACAGCTGCGGTCAGGCAGCTGCAACAGAAACCATCTGCCCACGCGCCGCATTGCATGGCCGGGAGGAGAGCAGGAAGGATTTCCAGGATGAGAGGGCCAAAAGGGAGCCAGGGTCTCCTGTGAGGCCGAGTCTGGCGGAGATATTACTGGAATAACCGTCACTTCAGGGCAGCCTGGGCTTGGGTTACCCCACAGCGGAGAATGGGGCAGTCGGGAAAAAGGGAAGGAGCGGGAGGGTTGAGTCCTCTGTAACGAGAGTTCAGAAAGGATCGGGACAGAGACAGAAGCATTAGGGGATGGGAAACAGGCTCTGCAAAAACAGCCCCTAGCAAAGATCTGGTGGTAACTTTGGCCACCCAGTCTGTACAGAGTATTTGGGCAGGTTGCTGTCACGGTTAAGAGGGAAAAGCTTGACTCAACCTAAAAGAAACAGCTGAGTTCATAAGTACCTCTGGGCTTGAACGGATCTGGGGGTCTCATTAGACCGAATAAATTGCTCTGCATACAGATGATCTTTCCTTGCTCAGTATCTGTTGTTTCACCTGTCCTACAATGGCAGCAGTCTGATAAATGGATTTAAAGGTCATATCTAGTAGTTCCACTCTGTGCTAGAGCCACAGCTGAAGGGCAAGTTAGGAAAACCCCATGCAGTCTTCAGCACACGAGAGTTACAGGGAAGGCCACCAAGGGACTATTCTCTTTCTGAAAGGATGAGAAACTCATTACCATCACAGATGGCTTGGCTATTGCAGGCCTTTTGCCTAAGATACAAGCCTAGGAAAGGCCACAGGCTTTATAAGATTACAGCTACTACGAGTTTATGAGGTTACATAAAATATTTATGGAGGGTGCATTTGTAACACAGTGGCCTATATTTATGGCTGGTGTATGTCCACTGCAAAGCCGGGGGTTACCTCAAGGATTAGCTTGAGCCCATGCTCTGGTATTTGGATCATTGCCATCGGCATTAACAGCTGGGCTCTGAGGAGTGGCCGAGTCCAGCAGTTGCTCAGACATGGTATCTCCACTCTGAGACCCACCCAAGGCCTGGGGCAATGCTCGAACGGGCCCCAGGCACCCCAGCACTGGGAATGGGGAAGGACCAAGCACTCAGGTCTAGCCTTAGGCACTAGCGTGGCCACGATGTTTGTGCTTTGTGGGAACTAAAGGGAGGTTTGCAGAGGCCAGGCTGGCTGTAGCTTTCATAGCAGTTGGCAAAGACAAAGCACTCTCATGGCCTGTAACTTTGCCTGCTCCACTTCCACGAACTCCCCAAACCGGTGCCACCCTGCTCTTCCCAGGGCCAAGTGGAGCTGCCGGCTGCCCGAGGCTGAAGCAAGGGGGCTGGCGCAGCCCCCCAACATCTGGGAGGCAGCAGCAGAATCGAAGCCGGGCCAGCTCCTGGGGCTGTTGAGAACACTTCCCGTAACTGCTTCTGAGCCCAACACCACGCTTCTTGCCTCAGCCACCTTGCATTAAAATAAGCCTCATTTATGCAGAAGGAAAATTAAAGGGTCACATGGGTTCAGAGAGACATTTCACAAGGGAGTGACCAGGCTGCACATCTGGAAGCGGGGAGGAGGCAGCAGCAGGGAGCCTGCAGAGTCCAGCAAATCCCTCGAACGTGGCGGGCTAGGGTGTCTGCATGGCCCCTCTTTTACTCAGGAAGAAGGAACAACAACAGGAAGAGAAGAGAACTCGCTCAGACAAAAGATAAACAGAACAGCTAGATAGGGAAGCCAGAAGTTGCTAATTAACCTCAAATTGCTTTGGAAGCGACTCCAAGCGGAGAGTTCCCTTCAGACACACAGGCAGCCCAAGCTGTCCCAAAACATCTGCTGCTGCAGCCCTGCGCCGCCGGCCCAAGCCCCCGTGCAGAAATGCTGCAGCTGCCCCCGGTTCTGCTCTGCAGCGGCAGCCGCTGCCGGGCTTTTCCCCTCAACATGCCCTGAACCGTCCCAGGGACAAGAGCTGGAGCAAGCAAACTGGAGAGCAGCTGCACCTTGCTCTTCGCTCAGCCTAAAACCTGCTTTGGTTCAACAAACCTTCAACCTTATGCACCTCCTATCAGCAGTGGAGCTCCTTCTTCTGCCCGCTGCCAGGCATCAGCACCAAGCCATTGCTCAGAGCACTCATAGACAACAAGCATGCTTGCAACAAGCTCGGATGCATATAACTGGAGCTGAGAACAGCAGCACCCTCAAAGCAATCTTCCTGCACCGTAGCACCAGTGAAACTAGCAGAGTTCAGCTAATAAATAACGCTCTCGCCCCTGCTGAGTGCATCTCATACGCCGTACGATAAGGAGCCTTACAGAAGGGGGACGAAGCGCGGTTCCCTAGTCAAAGGAAATAAATGGGAGATAAAAATGAAACCGATTGCTCAAACCCAAGGGCCGGTCGGGAACACTCTAGGCTCCTTGAACAGGAAATGACACTCAGCCGAGCATCTGGGTGCGTGTCAGAAAGGATTAGGAGCCTGTCAGGAACTCACCATCAGCTTTACAGGACGATTATGTGAGCGAGTGCTGGCTGCGGGGCCACGGACCCCTGAAGCACAGTTACAAACAGGGCAGCCCCAAAGCATCCCTGACCAGCTGCCATTATCTTGCAGCAAATTCTTCCTTTCTTCCTGCTCTGCTCCCCTCTCCATTGAGCTTCCTGCTTGAAAAATGACACCAGGCTGAGATGCAGACCTGCCAAATTCAGTCCTAAACCAAGGCAAAGTTTTCAAGTATGGTGTCTGGTGAAGCGCCAGGATCAGACAACCCTGCTCTGCCCCATGAGATACCAGGCTTTTGTTGTGTTGCTGTCGGATCTAGCTGTGTTTGAAGTCATAAGGGGTAATTTCAGGTCTGCATTAGTCAATAAGATACCATCTTCAATGGATATAGGCCTGGCTCTAACGCATTTCTAGCCTGGTGGTCGAGACACGCAAACACATTAAGGTTCTACATTATCCAATATTTTGGGATTAGGAAGGGCTATGGATAAAGCCTTCATCGGCGTACGAAAAACTCAGTCCTCAATTTTCACCACGCAGAGCTACTGGGCTGTAAAGAAAATAACGCTTTTGGATTTCGAAATGCTACTGGAGGCTACACTGTGCTGCTATCACAGAAGCTTCTGAATCTCTGAACTAGGTAGCTTGCAGTTGTAGAGCAGCTACAGCAACACAGAGCTCAGGTCAGGCTGCAAAACAGGTCCAGGAATGAGAATAAAAACAGAGGCAGGCAGCTGTGCTAAGGACACCCCAGAGCACTGCAAGCCAGACTCCTGCAACCTGATCTCCCCAACTTACATGCCTTGCCTGCTGCCGGGAGCTCAACCCAGGCTGGCTCACAGGCAGAAACCCCACTGCATCCCGCTGTAATTTATTCTGCGTGCGAGCCACAGGAAACCTGCACCTAGAGATGGATGGGGGAGAGGGGCTATGCAGAAGCGACCCGCGCTGCGATGGCAAGCACCCTCCTGCACACAGCTGGCAGGTACCTGGGCAACGCAGCCACATGTCCCCACGGCTTCTTCTAGAGCACCTACTGTAAGAAAGCAAGGGGTGATGCAGACAAGCCATGGGGACATGAGCAACCACTGTAATACACTGCAAGAACGCTGATTAACCAAGGTGCTTTGCTCTTCAGGTGTTCAGGCTTTTAGCACAAATATTGACTTCTGTCCTCGAGAGCAAAAACTGCTCACTGCAAAAATGTTTGGTCATGAAACTCCACTCCTTTGCAACAGGTTAGTTTTACCATTCTGCACTGGATTTTCTTTTCGACTTCGTAACATTCATGGTGGGGGCTGAACAGCGCCTGCAAAAATAGCACAGGGGTTTTTAACCCCTGATTTTCTTTACAATGGAGCCCCTGCCTCTTTCTTAGGAAGTTCAGCTGCTTTACACTGCTGTGGTCTTACTTCATGGTCTGTCACAGATGCAGTCCCTCCATTTGCTTTGTCGATACACTGAAAACCCACAAGATTTTGTGTATGAACATATTTTGAGAGCAAATAGTTCCAAGTTATGGTAACAGCCTAAAGCCTTCAGCTTCGGGGCTTAGATCCTGCTGGTTGCACTGTTCTCTGCTCCTGCACAAGCAGTGCAGAAGTGTAACAGCAGGAAAACCAGCAGCACTTGGGCTCTGAAACTCGGCAAATCCTCAGAGTTGTGGTGAACTCACACGTCATTTGTTTTATCACAGACTAAAATCCCTCTAGCAAATACGTTTCCTGAAATAAGTATGAATATATGAATTGATTTCAGAGCAGAGGCTGGTGCTGTAACCTTCTCATCAAGGAAATAATCCCTCTCACCTGACTCTGAGCACCTGGAAGCATTTGGCAGGTCACAGAGACCTTCTCAAAAGTCTGAGAAGAGACACAGGGACCTGCAGCAGGTCATTCCCACCACCTTGGTAACAGGCGCCTTAGGCCTGGTGGAAGAGGCCCTGGAGATACGTGTGTCTCTGCCAGGAGCTCAGGGCAGCTGTGTAATTATTAGACCAAAGTTCGGAGACATGAATGCCACCACCAGGATCCTAGTTCTGCCACTAAAGTCAAAGCAAGGCTCTGCAGTGACTTCAGAAGGAGCTGAGATGGGCCCCAAGAGAGAAACATTTCTCATTAACACTCACAGCCCTTTTCTGTACTTCAGATCAAGCTATCCATCAGTCCTATATCAACCCCGATGACCGCCAGATGTCCTTTCCAACCTAAGTTATTCTAGGATTCCAAATAATTTCCGTCGTTTTTGCTTGCTGTATGTTTCTGGAGACAAAGACACCGAGTTCATCGTCATCAGTAAAACAGACAAATGTTTTGCATCTTTATGGGGGCCGAGATATGTTGTTGGGACAGGATATTCTGTTGGGATTGCTACAAAACTGGAAGAAAGCTGTGGTTGGCCCTTGCTAGCAGCTGTATCAGAAGCTGTGGCTGAACTGAGCCAGCAATGGTTAATAACAGCCTCTAGTCTTGTTTACTATTGCACAGTCCTGAAATATCTGACAAGACATCTGTCAGTATAAAACAAAACAAAAATCCAAAGTGACAATTTAGACAAAGACAGTAAAGTTATGTATGATGGAAAAATTACCAAACTCTGGTAAATGTAATATTTATGAGAAACTGGATATCTTAGCTGTGAGACAAGATTTGGACACTTATGGTAAGCCATTGAACTTTTAACACAATTTGCATTTAAAGAGACCATGACTGAAACTAATTGTGATTTATATAATTAACATAAACTATCAGAAGTCCATCAGATTTCAAATACTCTAAAAATACAGTTAAAGCTCTCCCTGAGAGTATAAATCTTCCCCATGAAATATTTAAGTTCTGTGCCAACCTATTGCCTCCTACCCCTGCAACTGAGATCAGCACACATCTTCACATTCAGTGTGCCTCTTCCACTTAGGAGATTGCACTCATAAATCCATTATCAACTACTGAGTTGCAGGCATGTGAACTGGAGGACTTAGAGAGCTTCCTAAACACCTGTCCATCCCACTCTCCTGGGGTATGCTACAAAACTGGTGCTACATTATCCAGCATTTCATAATCTTGCTATTTAAAAAGATGCTAAGAAAAGAATAAGAAAACATCCCAATATCTGTCATAAAGCAATGACTGATTGTGCAATCTACGGATGAAGTTTGGATTTGGGTATTTGACAATTAAGGAAAAGAAAAATTTGGATAAGAACAGTCCCACTTGCTGGGAACGTTCTCACGACTGAACAGGGATGGGAGTAAGACCAAGTGCCCTCGTACGACACATAACTGTGATTGCTGCTTTTCTTGCTAAACTTTACTGAGAAAAATAACTAAGAACCTGCAGAGCAAACAAGCAAGCAAACAATCCTTGTCTTACAAAATCTTAACCTCATGATAAAGTGAGATAAGCAACGGGGAAAACTTACTGCATTATCTTTGATGAGGGCCCACATGTGTTAAACTGAAAGAACAACAAATGACTCCTTCTCAGACTGAAGAAAATGTTTCTTCTTGGTTAAAGAAAGAAAAACACAAAGCAGCTCAACTGCATCCCTGAAATTGTGCAATTTACTCTGCATATTTGGCAGCAAAAGTAGAAGAGGCAGTTTATAATCCAGGGTATTCACACAACTGACAGGTTCTTGATTCTCTAAAGGGTATTTCATTTTGGTGTGTTTTTTTAATTAACATTCTAATAGTACATTAGAATTAAAGGAATAACATCAACTTAAAAATCATAGATCTGTTTGAGCACTTTTAACGACTAGTATCACAGTAACCCCTAGAAGGACTGTAATTGAAACACATCAGAGAACCAGCACTTCTAGGTGTAGTTTGGGTTTTTATATGTATAACGAAACATTTTGTGTACAGCCGATTTCTCTCCATATGTTTGCTAGGAGGTTCCCCTCTGGTTGTGACTTTCACAGAGCAATAGGAGAGAAAAGCTCTGTGAAAACTGAAGAGGAATAGGTAGCACTACCTCCAAAAGCTGTGGATGGAAAAGGGGTGCATGCTGTAGCTATGTTTTGGCTTTCTTTAAATTAATCGTTCCATTATAAAGATGTGAATAGCTGTACATTTTATTGTTTTTACATATTGAGCTTAATTTTATTAATGTCAGTGCTTAACCATGGTGAGAATTATGTATAAAACAACCAGTAAAGCTGATTCTTTGCCCTGGGAGTTGTTTCTGTATTTCAATATCTCAAACAGCCAGTGCAAAACACATATTAAATGTGTGCAAAGGGCACTACCTGGCTGCAGAAGAGAGTTCAAAACTGGGGAGAATTTTCCAATTAAAGTAATTTTTTGGAAAGGAGCAGAACCACGCAGTTCTCTCAGCCACCAGGACAGCAAAGGGAACCAACTCTGCTGCCTCCAAAAAGGAACAAAAAGAATACCAGGGAAGTGAAACTGCGACAATTTATTAAGTCCTAAGGACAGAGTCCTATGACAGGGCACAGTCCTGTGTCACATGAAAGGTGTGGGAAAATGCTGAAGAGTTGGTTACACTTGCATTTCTAGCTTCAAAAATAGCCTGAGAACCAAACCATTACTTCGTAACTGTGGAAGCTCCCATGCAAAGAACTGCCAGGAGGGTCTGCACAATCTCAGTCTCAATTTCTGGGGCAGAATCACTCACGCACACCTGGCCAGGGCAATAAAAAGTTAATTCTGCTCTTCCATTAGAGAAACAGCCATGATTACATACAGACTTAAAAACCAGGGCTAACCACTTGGCTGGAATTACCAGTGAATTTAAGGCTATAGCGAAACCTTTAAGACATCCCGGTGAGCGAGGCATTTTCCAGTTATCTCATCCAGTGCATCCAATCACTGTGCTGACTTTATAAACTAAATGAAACCACACACAAATTACGCTGGCACTAAGCACAACATTTAACAAGGCTGCCCTTTGCAATGCTCTCCAGCTTTATTCTGTTTACAACTCTGTTTACTGCCTAATCTGCACCAATTACCCAGCGTCCAACAGGAGATGTAAACAGGCAGAAATTTGGCTACTGCTTCTGAGGATGAGACTTTTTTTTAACGAGTTCTGATGGTGAACAAAAGCAAAACAGAAAATTATCTTCAGAACCAGCATGACTGCCGATGCAGGGAGCCCAGTCAGATACAGTCCAAACCATTTGGATCTGGGGAGCCGGCACTGAAAGCCATTGCATGTCAGTCTTAAAAGGCTAAGCACAATTCTGGGTTTCTCACAGCTGAAACTCGCAGCTTCTTGTTTCGGCAGCACCCTGATGAGGTCCCCTTCCTTGTGAAGACACAGGTTGCTAGTTCACATAAAGCTTCTTCCTGTGAGGCTGAAATTCGTTGATGTCTCACATGGATAAGGCCCGACAGAGCATGATGCACAACGCTAACCTGGGGAGACAGAGGACTCCCACCGTGCTCGGCAGCAAGAGGCTCCCTTGGGAAACCCCAAGCGCTGGCTTTGCACTGTGTTGGAGAACAGAACGGAAGAGAGTCTCGTCTGCCTGTCAGTCAATGCCCGCCTGTCATCCTCCTGCCTGTACCCCGCTCGCCTCCAACAAGCTCTATACAGTTGTCATTCGCAGGAGGCCACAACACACTTCTCTGCCACAGCAGCTCCTCTTCCCTCGTCTGTTCTGCGAGCCCAGCTGGTCAGGTCACGTCATGCCACTGAGCGCAGTGGCTAAACCTCAGTGTTGTCTTCATGCTCTACAGGCTCATCAGACCTACAGAGATTTTACCTTGCCTTGCATTCATGGTAGTGAGAGCTACCTAGCAGTAGCAGAACAAAAGGAGAAAGCCAGCCCCCACGTGCACACACCACTGCTCCCCTCTGTGGCCATGGCTGCCGAAGAGGAGCTCTTCACATATGAACCCTCGCACTGTAAAGCGAATGTCACTGACGCAAGCAGGAGGGGACGTCAACATTTAAGCTTCATCACCACGCTCCTCGTTTGCACTTGCACCTACACTCATAGCGGACTGAAAGCAGACGGGGATTTAAAAGACAGCAAGAGAATTCTGCAAATGCAGGAATAGAAAATCAAGACAAAATAGAAAAGTGAGAAATGAAGCACAACATAGATGCATGGATCTTTTCCAGATACCTACAATGCACTCTAGTTACTCAGTGATACAGTAGGGTCATCCTCAATGTCCCCAAGTTTATTCTATGCGAACAAAGTGACAAGAAAAGGGAATAATAAAGAAACTATTGGCTCTATACCCAAGGATACTCAGCCTCTGAAGGCCCAGTCTGTGTCCCCTTCTCTTGCCAGCAATACTAGCTCAGGGCGTTCTTCCGCCCAGCACTGGCACGCTGCTCCTGTGTTTGTGCTGACACAACTGTTTGTGGACCAATGTAGTAAACCAGCTCTTTGAACTAATCTGCATGGCATGTAACCCTGTAAAGGGAAAAATGATTTGCACTCCCTTACTTTTTTTTTCTTTCATACTTTAAGTAGCCATACATCATATGCCTTTTTTTGCTTCAGCTGTCTGGTGGCAGCAAGCATCTGCTAGTTAAACTCCATTTTTCCAGCTGGGTTTTTTAGAAGTGATTTTGAAAAAATAATATTCTTTAAAAGTCCAAAAGAAGGCAATAGTATTTCCTCTTCAAACTAGCACAAAAATAACAGAAAAGGCGACTCCTGCTACAGAAGGGCTGAAAAGAGAAGCACAGATAACACTGATGCTAAATGTAAGAAGAACTCAAAGAAAGATCACCTGAATAGAAAATGCTCAGAAGGAACCAGCTCTCTAAGCTTTTGGCCTCAGATTATCCATCCCCGTGACTCAGCTGAGAGCTACTTAGGAGGTATCTTTTTACTGCATTTAAAAATCGCAGTTTGAAAGCGGTAGGCAAGGATGCTTCCAGTAACAGAGGAATTGTAGGCAGATACTTCAAGGCAGGCCACTAGCAATTGCTAAAGTGTCTGGCAGACCACAGAGGTCAATGTCCTTATCTTTTCCTCTGTCTTTTTTTCCAGGAGAAGTGCAGGAGGAAAGATATACATACTGCTATGGTCTAAAATGCAACAATCCCTAAAAGCAGAACCTCTGTCGCAGCCTCCACGGGGCCTGAATGGACAGAGGCGGCAAGCAGGGATCTCCTTAAGCAGATCTCCATAACGTTTCGCTTCTTTAGCATTTCATCCTGTTGCTACTGATTACAGCGGAAAGGATCCCGGTGACTTCGACAGCAACAGAAATTTGCTTCTCACACTGGACTGCACACACGTAGGACTGACCAGCCTGAACCGCCACCAGGCTACCAGCTCCTGGGATGATCCCATTCATGGAGCTGGACACAGGCCCTGGGCTGGGAGCTGCCTGTCTCTCACGGGAGGCTCCATCGGAAGAGGCAGGTGACTGCTGGAGAAATTCAGTACCTGATTCTGTGCTGTGAGAGCTGCATTCTTACTGCAATAGCACAGTGTGAAATACTGATGAGGGGAGAAACATGAGAGAAGTCTGTTGCAAGCAACTATTTTCTATATTTGTTCAGTCTTTCTGTGCTTGGCCTGCAAAGAACCTTTCTGTTCCCACCACGGCTCCACAGTCTGTGAGTTCCCTTATTCTTTATCTCCACCTCTGGATCTTATTTTCCGTAGCTATTCAAGCTCTGAAATAAGCATTGCATGATGTTTAACGTGTGGGCATTAAAAATAAGGAAGGGTAATGTGCAGTGGGTAGCTCTTTTTCCAGTGATGTCAAAACTATGGTTAAAAAAGGGAACTCAGATGGGCTTTGTGGTCTAATACATAGAAATACCTACATTCCTCAGAAAAAGAGTTTCAAAAGCCACGCGAAATTGCACACACAATTGTCATATATATAGAGATGCCATGACTAGCTGCTCAAATCAGTTCTCTGCACCAGAAATTCTTTGTTAATCTGGATGTCTGCTCATTCGTGTATTCAAATTCCTACTGCGTGTTTGCACTTGTTATGGTAACTATATGCAGGAATCGGGCACACCTTGTTTGTACATTTTTACCCAGACTGTTGCATATTTGGCATGACTGTGCAATCCAAGCAGCATTTACGAATGAATAAAATCGCTTGACAGAATCAAATGCTTGGGGAAAGGACAGTCAAGAAGCAGCTCTGCTTTGTATCACTTAACATTGAAAATATGAAGGACTGACATCTTACAACTTTCCCTGAGCACACATACTGCTAGGCTTTCCCCCTAAAGAAGCTAAACGTACTCTTATAACTCTAGAGTTGACAGAGCATAATCTGCAATGCAAGAGTTAACTCCATGAAACTGTCTACCTGTATTAATCTAAACTGGCCTAATTTATTCTGGTATCATGAGTCTTGAAATTAACTATTGCTGTAATTACTTCCATGTATCTCTCTTTCCAACAGGCTGCTCTGCTCCTCTTTCTTAGCCAATAATCCTTCTCACAGTCAATCACAGAAATTCCAGATCATTTAATTTCAAAACCAATTACACATGTAATTAGATGAATTTCCACAACCATTCCCCCTGTTGAATGCACAGCGGTGATCTGTAATTTACCTTTACTGATGGTGCCTCATGCTTTGAAGGATGTTCTAATAGGAAAGAAAATTCATCGAGACAAATTTGCCTCTTTTTCTCCTTCCCCTTTTCCAGGAAAAATGATTAATATGAACACAAGGTCTTCAGTTCTGAGTGTAGCTGAATTTAGGGTTTATTTCCAGATTCACACCAGATTCAAGGCATGGGAGATTTCACTTAACTGCTAGTGCAACTTTCCATGATTATGCAGTAAAGACAGTTTAAAAGTTGTAGGTGAACCAAAGGACGAGAACAGTTTGTGTTTCAGCTGGCTAGACGGAAAACAACAATTTGCTCCTTGCTCCACTAGAGCCAGTAGCAAGCCTGACGTGACTTCGGAGGGAGCAGGATTTTTCACAAAATACTTCTAGCTTAAGAACCCAAACCCAGCTGGCTCCCTTCCCTTAGTACCATGGCTCACTCGAGCTCATCTCAGTTCCACCTATCATTCCTACTGGCTGCCTCTAGGCCTTCCAAGGCATCTTGTCAATAGAAACACCAGGTTCAGAGACCTAGCAGAATTCAAACCTGATGAATTCAGCCCAATTATCTTCTCTAAATGCAAATATTCTGTATCAGAGGATTTTCAAGGGCACCTTGGAAAGCTTTATTAACCAGTGAGAGCTGAACTACAGCCTCTGTCCAAAATCCTACTCTACGTTCAAAGCTCGCTGCCTAGCAAAAATCTTTCCCTTGTTCCAGAGGAAGACAACTTGTTTTCTAAAACAGAGGATTGATTTGGGCAAGCGCCAAGAACGCAGATGTGATGTGCTGTTTCCTTGATGGTGGTTACCAGCTTCTCCCTGGAGATTGCCACCTGCAGAAAGGCAGTACACATCGTAAGGAAGATGAGAAGCATCACTGTCACCTGCTGCCTAGCTGGCAGGTTTCTTGGCAGCTATTCCTGCCACAGCATCAACATACACTATCCGTGTATGTACTCAATTACCTGGCTAATTTTATAGTGGTCTAATGGGGGTATAACAACACTTCTAACTTTTTATGGGTGCACACATACTTTTATTACTTGGGGGCAAATATATAGGAACTATTTAATTCAAATGATCAAATACACCTCAAATATTATTTTAAATCATTCCCAATGTGAATCTTTCCTGTTTTGCAATTTGGCAATTACTGTCAGATGACTTCTGGGAAATGGATTTAAACTTTGGGGTTGAAAAACAAAGTAATTTGTAGTTGCACTGAAATAAGAGCTTTCCTATCTAGCAGGCCAGATTCTTTGTTCACATTGATTTTATACTAGCACAACAACAATCTTTGCTATAGAGTCAGCCCTAAGTTGGGCTAAAGAGCATAAGTCCACTATCTCTCTATATAAGCAATTTAATCTAATTTCTCTTTGTAAACCATACAGCACTACTGTCACATGCCTTAACTTTCATGCAGATTTCTTCCGAATGTTTTGCAGTCCACTTTCCTACTTTGATAAAAGAAAGTTACTTTCAAAAGTAAAGGCTTATCATTTCTGGTGATCTAAACAGATGGGACTTGACAAAGGGGTCCATTGTAGGACCATGTTCGTGCTTTATTTTTTAACGATGAAGGCTTTGGTTGTTTGTTATGGTGAGAAATAGTTTCCCCTCCAGATAGCCCCTTGAGAAATTCTTGAGAGAAAATCCAGACTGTGAAAAGTATGGCTTGTAAGGAATTTGAAACAACATGACAGGGGAAGCAAATCATCATGAAAATCCTATTACAAAAAGTCTGTATTTGTGGCTACCTCCAGTCTTGAGTTCATCCTTCCTGAATCCAGGTGATCGATCTTGCCATCTCCTGCACAATCAACGTCCCTTGGAATCAGAATCATTATTCACCCTTTACACCGTACTGTTTTCTAGAAACCAATGAAGCGGGGGTTTCACTGCATTTGCTGCTGAACTTATACAGAGCATGACGGTCTCTGTACAAAGACTAGACAGAACACTTGAGTGAATAAAACCAGGGGTGAAGGTAAGAAGGAAGAAACTGGCAACAAAAATTACTGCAGTTGCACAATTCCAGCTAATCAGGCACTGATACAGACACAAGCCTCCTGTGAACAGTTGGGAGAAGTTAATATGTCAGCTGGGTTTCACAGCTGGACTGTGATCTCCTCACATGCAAAGCTGATTTCTCCAGGGTACAGCTCCAGAGAGGGGTAACCAATGCACAATGCTCTGAAAAGCTCCAGTTTCTGATCCATTTTAAGGTTTGTTCCCTTTTCTCCCAGGGCTGTTTCCATGCATATGTTAAAGTGCTCTGCTATCCTGGAATTGAGGCATAGTTCAATAAATTTCAGATCTCATTTAAAACTACATTTTCTAAGACAGTAGAATAGCTTGGATTCACGACAGAACAGTTTTAAGGCCTCCAGCATCAAAAATAATCTGCCATAAATCTGAAAATACCAGCTTTTCAGAAAGGAGATGCGAGATGCCAAGAGATTCCACATAAACAATTGGGAGATGGGGCTTCAAGTTCAATTTGCATTTTTTCCATGGTTACCTAATGCTGGACCCAGCAATCTGATCCGAATCACCTCTAGATTTTTTCTAATGCTCTCCCTGAAGGACGGTCTCAGCATCAATCAGTGAAGCACACATTTCCTCTTCTATTGAATGAGCTTATTACAATAGCATAGTCTGCCAGCACAGGGCATTTGAAGCTCTAGGTTTTGCACAGCACTTTTCAAGGGCTGACCTGCAGACGCAGCTGGGTCTAACTACCACTCTTTACCAGTAGAGATGATCTTGACACACAGCAAGGGAGATGTATGTGAGCACAATGAATCCACAAAAAAGTCAGCATGCAGGAAATTGGCCAATTATCCAGCACTGACTTTTCGCAGAAATTGTACAAAGGGATCTTTATGGATGAGAAGATAGCAGGAAAGGAAGAAAAAGGCAAAGATCAGGGGAAATGAGCAGCACGTTAAATTACAATCAAATATTTATGACCACCCTCTGAAAGGTTGTTCTGAGTCTAGTTTATAAATAGAGACTGAACATCAGAATTATTTAGGAGAACTTGTTAAAACAAGCAAAAAAAAAAAAAAAAAGTTGGTGTATTATCCCAACAATGCTTATAAATCACAGCAAGAAACGCTGTCAGAAACTTCAATTAGTGCGAGAATTTGCATTCCTTCCCAGATGCCTTTCTCTTGCACACCACGGCAGCAGCAAGGAGCACGGCAGAAGTGCGGTGCTCACCTCCTGCACATAAGTTTGGCTTCCTCGCTGGTGATCCCTTAGAGCCACTGGAGAGCTCTTAAGGGGATGTTCGGGGTGTTCTTCAACTCTCAGCACACAAATTTAAACTCGAGCAAAGCATGCATCAAAATGGCAAAAAATAGAGGGTCAAAGGGACTTCAAGTCTCTACAGCGAGCCAAGGTACCCTGACCCTATGGTGGACATGCCCTAATTATACTGCTACTTGGCTAAAAAAACAATTATCAGAAGATTTCCATTGAAAAATTCCCTTTTGCATCCAATATTGTAAGTATAGGTCAATCAAGCTAACGCTACAACATGGGCCCAACATCACTTGTCCAGCCAGTGCGTTCCAGAGGTTTAACTCCAGAAATTTGGGCTTTTGCTGGCTATTTTCCCCTAAACCATGAGATGAATTGTTTCCCTGCCTCAGTTTCTCCTGGAATAAAAGAGGGGGCTGACGGCCACTATTCGACAGCACGCACAAATGGGCATCAACGCCTGTCGAGAACGGCCTGATCCTTTAAATGAAAATAGCATCATGGAGGCCAAGAACACATGGAGTGAGCATGCTAAATAGGAGGTTTGGAGAGCAGATTAGGGCTTGGGCATCCAGTCTAAAGCCGTTTGTTTCCCATTACGGATCAAGCCCTTGTCATGGCGGCTCTGGCCCTCCTCAGCGCGGAAGGGGCAGCAGAAGCGAGCAGAGGAGCAGGGCCGCGGGGACCTTCACGCGCGCGCTGGGACTCCTGGCAAGCCGAGGTTACCACCGGCAGATGTACCTTCCCCAGGGCATAGACATTTCTGCCAGCAAACTGGAGGAAAAAAGAATAAAAGAAAAACTGCGAAACGCACTTTGTTTCTTTTTAAAGATCCAGGATCGCGTCCGGTTTGAGATGAGGAAAGCAATAAAATGAGCTCTCTGTTTTCCGCGCTAGTTCAAGGAGAAAGCCCTTTTTTTCCCATGTATTCCTGAGGTTTAAATAGCATCTCTAGCCCCCACTTTTGGCACGCTTGGAGCACACTGGCCGGTAGCACTCTCAGGACCGCGGCAAAACACCGCAATAACCTGTTTGCCGACAGCTGCCTCTCGGTAACCCTTCCCGGGCCACACAGCGAAATGTCCCCCTCGGCCCCCAGGCCATGGCCGGCTCCTCCGGCCTCCCCACGGCCTCCTGCCCCACTGTCGGGCGATGTGGCCATGGCGGGCTGGCTGCGGGCCTGGCCACCGCTCAGAGCCGGCCTGCACTTGGCCATGGTCCTTTGATCCCCACTGAGACACGCACAGAAATAACGGTCCCACACAGAGGTCAGGGCCAACTTGGGGCTTTGTGGGAAAATGGTAGCACGTTACCGATGACGCCATCACCAAAAAGTAGGGGCAAAGGGGCTCCATGGCGGCTTGGAGGCCGCGGCAGGGCGCTGGTCTCCTCCCACCGATCACACTCCCCCAGGGAGGGCGGCGCAAGGGGAAGGACATGAGCACACCAGTGAATCGGCAACACCAAAGTCTCGGACGTGAACTACGGAGAGCCACCACCGAGCGGCCCGACGCCTGGCCTGGCGCGCGGGGGATCCCCCGCCGGGGCCTCGCAGCCCCGAGCGAGCCGCGGCCATTAGCCGGCCACGCGCCCCGGCCCTCGCCAGACAGCCCCAGCGCTTAATCCGCCCCTCAGATCCCCGGGGGCTCCGCTGCCCTCAGCCCCGAGCAAAAAGAGGCTATTTCATATTTGCCCGCCAGCCAAATCTGCCATGAAGCGAACGGCGCGGCAGGCTGTGCCCGGCACCTGCGGAGAGATAAATACTTTAATAGCTAAAGGCATAAACAGGCTCTCCATTTTCTCTCGCCTGTATCGAGCGTGCAGGTTCAAGCACGGATCCGCGAGGTGTGAAGCCAGTTTCCATTAAAAAGTCTTCTTTTTCGTGCATTAAAAGTTAACCCCCCCCCCGCCCCCCCAATCCTTTGGGTTGAAATTTGTCATGCTTGCTCTTAACCTGGCGGAGAATTTCTTTAGGCAAGTTCAACAGCGTAAGTAGCAGCAACTATTCACCCGGCTTCTGTTATGGAAGATAACAAATATTCACACGAAGCGGCAGCGGGAAAGAGGAACGCGGCTCCCTGAGGCAGGGAAGGCGCCGTCCCGCCTCACCCGAGCTGCCTCGGGAGCGGTGGCTGGGTTGACCAGGAGTAAATTCGGCGCTAATTCCCGTACCTAGACACCGACAAACATCCATCCGAAATAAAACATTTGGCACAAGCCTGGCTGGCTGGTTTTCAGGGAGCTGAGCACGAAATCATCATTTATCATCAGTTAATTAAGATGTTTCCCAGAGGCGTCCTATGTGCATGTACAAATTCTAAAACTTACTGATAAAAACAACAAAATCTAAACCTTCAGACCCAGTGTGGAGAGAGTCCTAAGCAAGAACTCGATCCCTTTGCTTGCACAAGGAAATGTAATTTATAAATAATGACACAACGCTATTTTTCATGTTGAGAACAGCCTCATGCAGTGACTCATCTGGGCTCACCAAAGTCCGTGCTCAAGCTCTGATTCAGTGGAAGACTAAACGAAAGGACCGCTTTATTTTTTAATTAAAAAAAAATGCAAGGAACTTAAACCCAAGCGACTGCGTTAGTGAGACGTTATGATTGAAATTTCAAATATGCCAAGTGCAGAGTGTCTCTGTCTTGTCTACATCACCTGCACGTAATGCGCCACAAGTCACGTTTTACAGAATATCATAAAATGAAGCAGAAGGGAACTTTGTTAGCTGCTATGGAAAAAACAGCTTTAAATATTCTAATTTTGTTTAGTTTAAATCTTAACCATAATATTTATGTTAATGTTATTTATTATAATTTATTTTTATTTAAACACATACAGAAAAGTAAAATAAAATAAAGTTGTGTTAGGCTGTTTTAAAAAACAAAAACCACAGGCCAGATAAGATAGATAGAAAACATCTTTCATGTGGAGAGATGGTTGTGGGTCACTAGATGCTTAGCACAAGCAAAAGAAAAAGCAGTTTGCTCCTATGCCAAGGAACAATAAAAAATGCTTTTAAACGCTTAGGTGAGGAGTAGCGAAGGCAACGCAGGGTAAATTCCACAAGAAGAAACGATTCCCTTGTAGGTGTTCCAGAGGAATGCAAAAAGAAAATAAAAACCAAACCAAAAAAAATGAAAACACACACACATACAAAAAAAAATCTGTCCATTTTCCATAGGAAAAAAGGTAGTCTTAGCATCTTGGAACAGGATGTTGCTTGTTCATATCCATTTCATTCATTCACCAAACACTGAAACTGCCCATAGATTTTAAGGTCGATAACATCATCCTGCACAGATAAATCCTGGTTCTGCTATCGCACACTTTGAAATGGCATTCGGTCTTGGCTTAAATACTGCAAGGGTTGAAGAATGCACCACGCTGGTATCTGAATTTTTCCAATGATTAATTGTCTTATTTCTAAGTTTGCCATTGTTCAGCAGGCAGCCAATCCCAAATGTCTTCCTACCTTAAACTGAAATAAAACTGCCCTTCTCTTATGAAGCAGGAAAAAAGCAAGAAAGAAATACCAATAGATGCTAACAACTAAAACTGAAAGTTTATGAGGACTCTACCATCTTCACTGGTGTCTCACTAGAAGAAACAGAAACTGTGTTTCCAGCTGCAGGAAAACCCTGGCACAATGTGGGGAGAGGCCTTGCACAGAGCAGGTAATTCAAAGAATGGGAAAGGGACCAACCTGCAGCAAAACTGCCCATTTCAAAAGAAGATATAAACTCACTGAAAAGAGCAAATTCTACTTTGTGTCCTCTTATACAAACCTCCTACTTCCCTGATGTTTCCAACAACAACCAACACCTGGTCTACAGCTGTCAACATAGTCCTGGCAAGACCCAGAGTATACCACGGGATTGGACTCACTTGTCTCTTTTTAACTGAACAGTATCATAATTAAAACATGGGATGAAACAAAGTGCATCTGGGATGCAGGAGGCAGCAGATGGGTTTGCTGGCACCGAAGCTGAAGCATGGCACCAAAGATGAGCTAGAAGCACAGGCCTGAGCATGTGGTATCAAAGCCAGGATGCCTTCATTTGATGAGCAGGCAAACCCACGCTCATCCTCAGCTGTGAGGGATGAGAGAGAATACAAACCTGGAGGAGATCAGGCAGGGAAGTGATATGCAGCTTTGGCAGATTTACTCATTAGGTTTCACACAATGCCTCCAGCTCCACAGAAAGTCTCCAGAACACCAGCATTAATTAATGAACACTTCCAAGTCATTATTATACTTCTACAAATGACTACATCACATGAACAGAAATCTACCCTCCACCCCAGGGCAGGGTATTACACTGATGGTGGATACAAGCTCTCTCCTTTGAACACGTTAGTGATCAGCAGTCCCCACAGACAGCGATCCACCATGCTCTGAGGTCTAATCACTACAAGCTGACCCTAGAAACAAGCCCAGGACTCCTGGATTTTGCACTTTTCAGAGCAATGCCCTCAGAAAACAAAAAGTGAGGAGAAAATGGAATTGAAAAATTGTTGTGGCAAATAAAAATGTTACTGTTTAATAACCAAAAATAATGTATTTATAGCATGTCCACATGCTGCAAAAACAAAGTTCAACCCAGTGGTCAGCAAAATAAGAATTCAGTCATCTCCAGGCACACAGCAGAAGTCTCTGTTAGGAGCTGACTGCAAGAACAGCGATTCTGAAACCACGGCTTGCAGGGATGTCCCTCAAACCCAGGCACAGGCTAAGAAAAGGCTTCTCTGGTTGGTTTGCTTATGAAGACTGGGCTCTGTAAGCTTTCTACCTCATATGTAAGAGTATCCCCCAAAACATCTTCATCAGAGACTGCAACAGGAATTGAAGACAGTCAGCCATGATGGATATTACTTAATGAAGACACAGCCCAAGATCAGCACAGGAATACAAGTGTTTCTGAAGCTTTTAACACCACCTAGAAAATCAGAATAAACTCGCTCAGCTGCTCACAGCTCCACCTCTCCCCCTTTCAGCCTCACATCCCTACCTGTTCCCCATTCTGCCTCCAGCAAGCTGGTGGTGCTCAGTGGCGTACCTTTGCATTCCCCCATTACAAATTTCCCCAAGCTCCTTCACCACAGCTCTTCTTGTGGAGGTCTTCCTCCTTGTTTGCTTGCAGCTCCTCAGGGGCAGAAGCTGCTCCATTCACAGGCGGGCAAATGGCAGAGGCTGGTGAAAAGCATTCCTGCGCTGGCTGCAAGGAGACTGCTCTGACTCCCGTGACATTGCTACTGAACTCTGACCCTGGTCCTGAGGGCAGAGAGGGACCTATGTCTTGGAATAGGGAAGGGATAAAAGCATTACTCAACCTTGACTGAGCTACAGCTGTTATTCACATTACCACTCGGCATGGGTGACACCAACCACGGGAAAATGCTGTTACCTCTCTTTGCAATGCCAATACACTCCCAGGTATACACGTCCTCTCAATTACTGCAACATCTTTGCTTTCAGCCTCAGCAAATGGCATTTTGTCCCGCTCTCCTTCACTAGAATGTTACTGCAATGATCATTTCCTAGCCATGTTAATGGCCACCTTACCCCTCTCTGCGCATCCTCTCCTTAGCTCTCCTCTCAGTCTGAAATCCAACATCAGCTGCTTGTCTTCACTTCCAAGGTTTTTGCTGGCTTGTCCCATTCACACCTATCATTTCTCATTCAGTGTTGATGGGCCAACTCTCATTTCTGGTCCATCCCTTCCATACTGTGACATTCAACTGCATGTTACCCTTAAATAAGTATTTCTACATTCTCCCCCAACCTCAGGACGGGTTAGGATCTCTGCAGCCTGCTCATGGGTCCGATCTCTTAATGCTCTCCCTTCTGTTTCCATTCTTAAATTATAAGTTCTGTTGGGCAAGGATTTATCTTTTTGTCCTATGTTTGTACTGCACTTACCATATTACCATTACAATACTAGTAACAGTGTTATTCAAGCAAGTAATATCCACCCCATCATGCTTTACACCCAGGAGACACTGCAGGCTGGTTTAAAGTTGCTGGATCACCAGCTGCTCACAGGCCTCCTATAAGCAAAGTGAAAAGGAAGCCAAAATCAATCAGAGATACCCAGCTAGCATCAGAGACTCCTCCAGTCTTATGCTGAAGGAAGATCAGCAACAAGTGATGGCCACATTGTTGGACCAGTTCTTCCAAAACCAAAAAAAAAAAACAATTTAAAGGTCACCAACACAAATAATACAGTCACACCCCACATTCAAGACATACTGCTTGAATCCAAAGCTCCTCTTCGCTCAACTGAAAGAGTCTCCCTGTGACCTTGATGCCACAGCTTCTACACCAAGGAGAGGTAAGGCGAGAGGAAGATCATAGTAGGAATACCCCAACAGTCACCAGCCTACTACCAGTCTTTTGAGATTTGGAGCTATGTTTCCAGTTCCAGTCCCTGGACTGCTGTGACAAAGTGACAATTTGAGCTTTCATTGGAAAAGGAAATCTTTCTAGCTTTTTTGGTTACAGGCAAACAAAGGATTTTTTTAGTACTTAAAAAAAAAAAGCTTAAGTTGCTTTCCCCTTTAATTTATTAATTTGTATTATTAATTTTTAAATGGAATCACTTCTTCCTTTACCTCACCATTTTTCACTGTTTAGTGTTAACAACACTAAACCTTTCAGACAGCCTTTCAGATATAATTCTCATGATCAGAGCCAAACTAAGTGCACTGTGTTTTAGAGGAAACAAAAAGACCAGTTAAAGATTTGCAGCTACTCTACATAAAAGAAGAGGGATATTTTAATTAGAGTAGCCTTTCTACAGATCATGTCCAAACCACATCAAATACATACAAGTAGTGACTGCAGGAAATTAAAGTTAGAGACTTAAAAATACGATTAAATCAAGGAATTCTCATGCTTAACTTTACCCTCTGACCCCCAAGGTCTCCTTTCCTGATACACTCTCCTAACATTAACTGAACATTGGTCAGTCTTCCAAAAGAGGTCCTGCTCTCACTTCTGCATGCCCACACTGCCTGAAAGGGATGAGTTCTCTCTCCGCATCGCTGCCCCATTCGTATGTACTTTCATGATTCCTGCAGTTACAATGCACCAGAGCAGGACTACTCAAAAGGACTTGGCTCACAAGCTTATTTGCCTCATCCTGCCAGGGTTTTGGCTGAATGACATCTTTCCCATGCCTGTGGGACATCCCAGGCCTCCCAGCAGCCTCCTGGGAAGCAGCTGCAGGGCACTGTCATTGGCACCCGCCAGGAAGATACTCTGCTCAGCCAAGCTGGAACACGAACAGTGCTTTCTGCTTGGGGGATCTGCGCAAAACATCCAGAGAGTAGAGTTAAAATTAGGACACCTCAGTAAGTTACACAGCGATAATAATTAACTGAACAGCTGTGGATGTGTAAATCGTCCATATATGCCAGCCATATTAGAAAAGAAGCATTTCAGTTTGTAGCATCTTGTGTCAGTAATTGAGGGAGGGGGTATAGTCAGACAGCGTTTCCACACTGAAGAGGCAAAGGGTAAAAATGGGGAGGATGTCAAGCGAAAGTAAAGCAGAATCAAATGGCTTGGTGTAATAACTTGGTGTTTCATAAGCTACACCAACACCCACCCTTCTTATCTGTGCTGCGCACAAAAAAGAGGTGCTAGCCTAGCTGATGATCATAGACTTGCTTCCACACAATAGAACAGGCATTGCTCACTCTTCCAAGGGTGAGATAAACTGCCAAGTGAATTGGAGATTAACTATCCAGATGTAAATGAATTCATTGCTATGCAACTGATAGGGCTCAGGCCTGGTTTAGTGCAGGATGGAGTCAGGTTTGGAGAGCTCTCTCAATGGCCAAAGAATTTATAACCTGTATTCATGGCACTCTCTGTAAAAGGCCGCCTAACAATGCGGGAGCTTGCGAGCATTGTTCCCTTTGAAGGGCTCACCACTCCACCCCCACTCCTCTGCCCCCAATCTACTCCCCTCCTGCTTGGATAGCCCAATAGACCTCCTCAGCACCCTTCCCACACCACCCGGGCCTGGTGATCACACAGGAAGAAAGCCGGGGAGGGGGGGAGGTGACCTCCGCAGCAGAATTTGCTATTCATGTTCCGTTCCCCCTCACAAATCCTTAACTTCTTGTCTCTTTTTAATCTTTTTTCTCTTGAGAAAGAAAAGATCAAAGGCCTTGGGGCTGATGCTTTCTGAACTAGGCACTTCTTGCCATGGGAAAACAGCGACAGTGAAGGGCTACACAAAGATGCTGGTGATTGGGGGTGGGGGAAGAGATGACGGGACAGGACAGGACTTTCTTCCATGGAAAGGCTTTCTAAACGCTTTTACCGACCAGTCCAATAAGAAAGATGCAGCTACCCAACATCCATCCCACAACTGCCAAGCCAGGCTGGAATGCTACAGCGGCAGTAGGGGGAACAAATTTTGTTTAAGGGGTCATACATGAATAGTATGAATGTCTCCCAACATTGAGAAGGAAAATCCAGAGTCCAGTTGCACACTTTACTGCATGTCCAACTGCCACCAACATCAGTTTCCTTCTGTGGCAACTGGACCATGGGACTACTTGTCTGTTGGCCACTCGTTTTTCCTAGGTTCCTTGAGAATACGTTTTCAAGGGAAGAAGGAATAGATGCACCCATATAATTGCTCCATGCCCATCTCCTTGTTCCTCTGATACTGCTGCAGAGAAAAGACAACCAAAACAAGCGAGAGTGCAAACAGAGCAGTCCAGTGTGCCCTGACCTCAACAAATGCAGACAACACAGAGTTTTATCATCAGCAATAGGTGTCTGCATTGTGATCTGGAGCTGGCAAGTCAGTGCAGCGTTACACACAATGGGTGCCCACAGAAGCTTTACTTAAAATATTTCCTAGATCTAAGAAGACAAGGTCTTTCAGACACACATTATTATGCTCCGTATTTCCAAACAATCCATTGCTGATACGGAGGAGAGTTGCAAGTTCCTATATTCCCAGAAAAGGAAGGGATGCAAAATATTTCCATCTCCCAAACTGCCCATGATGAAAGTCTAGCCCAAGAGTAAGGATTCTGAAGTCCCCGGCGTTCTTTCCAGAGCAACGTTGATTTTTCCTCACTCAGTAATCCTAGTTTGCCGTTGTCTGTCTTATGGCCTCACCTGGGCAAGGCAGAAGAGTGGCAGAGCAGAAGCAGCACACAAGTTGTAGATTTGCACCAAAACAATGATATCAAATATTTCAGGGAAAAAGAATGCTCTTGGCCCAAGGGTTTGTGCGACTTTCCAGCTGGAGATGGAACTTCAAAGCAGATACTCAAATCTCTAACAAGGGAATGAGCCTCCTGAGAAATCTTTAATCACTGTCCCTTGGACAAGCAACATACAAATAATTCCCCTTTCAGAGGTCTTCTGCTCCTGGGAAGTGGCTGTTCTGTTTTGGAAAAATGTTATATAAGCCTGAGAAACTTATCTGGATTAAGGTTTTTACTTTAAACCTGAAATCAAGGCCAGGCTTATTGGCACAGAAGGGGGAATTTGCAAAGCCTATTCAAGAATCTGAGTCCAGGTTCAGTCCTATCATCTCTTTTTCTAACAGAAATCCCTCATTTCATTTCCTGTTCATCTAGCATGAGGGCTAAGCCTTCCCAGGACTTTCCAGAGAGAGGCTGGGTCACCAATGCCTAGTTCTTCTGCTGTGACTCTTCTGCTTTGCTCTTTACTTTGCATTTTGCTCATGCATGAGCTTTCCTGGTACTTTACCAATCTCATATCTACGTAACACTGTCCCCCACCAGAAGCTGTTGGTCCCTTCATATTTTGCAACAACTAAAACATCCTTCTGATCTCACTGATAAATGACCTTTCCCAAGTCTTCAGGCTTATCACCATCAAGCAGCTCAGGGACAACTGTCTCCCATCCTTCCAACGCTGAAACGCCTCGGAGAGGTGGGGATCTGAGGCCTGCTTCATGTATTCAACATAAAACATTTTAGGACCAGTCTCACATCTTTTTCATTGGCAAACGTTTCCATTTCTTGGCCAGTGTACACTCAAACCCAAGGGCCTGCACTCTCGTCGGGAGTACGTCTCTGTGTACTAAAGGCCACACATCCCAACCGTACCTCCTTCTGTAGCATCTTCTGATTCAACTCCATAACATTAGAATAAAATCTACTAAATGTGTTTCAGCGTAAATCCCGTGAGGGCCTCACTAATAGACACCACAAAAACTGCAGCGCCCACTATGCTGTAACAAATCAGAGGCCTTACAGAAACACTGAAAATTCACACAACTTTTTTGCTTTAAAAGCTGTTTTCTTGACACAGACTTTAAGAATGTGTTTCCTCTGTAGGCTCAACAAATGCCTGAAACACACTGGTGAGCCAAAGAGAACAGCTGCCTCTTTTCACATTTGAACTACTTTCACCACCACCCCCAAAAACAAGCACAGGAGCGTTCTCATTATTAGAGAGGATAAGTGTTTGTGCTGAAAGAAAAATTTAAATTGCTGTTCAAACAGATGCCAAATTAGCACAAGTGACCCACAACCAGAAATGCAAAAATTCTCCAGTGGAGGTTTAAAAGGCAGTTGAACGTCTCAGCAAATTAGCTTCCAGACTGCCATGATGACAAGCCTCCTCTCAAGCTAACGTCACGATCACTGTAAAGCAGCTGTCCTTCTGAAGTTTTTCCGATGAATTTTACTCTATCTCTGGGGAACAAAACGCAAAATGTCACTATCATAAAACAGCCAAATGTGTTTATTCAGTTAAATCATACAGAACCTTTCAGGCTTTCTTCAGATGACAAGTTTCTCCCTAGTCCTCATAGCTTTGCCAGTGTATTTCAAACCAGATCTTTGACACTTCTTTCTGTTGAGTCCTCAGCTTCTTTTGAGCCAGGATAATGATCCTGCTAAACCCAGGTGTGGTTTTGTAAAATGGATTATTGCCCGAGAGAGGTAAACAAGAGATACAGGCTGCAGTTTGACAATACAGCCAAGGCTTCTCAGATTGCATCAAAAGCAGCAAAGGCACATGACACTCAACACCAATGCATCACAAAAATAAGGGAGCCAATTCAAACTCCTTCAAAAACAAACAAAAAAATGATGAACTAACTTGTCCCAGCTGGCTTTATGCTGGAAGGAACTGCCCTTTTGCACTACCCTAGCTTCATGTCACACCAGTTACCATCTGCCCTCTGCACTACATGACTACGTGCCAGGTGGACCGCAGCGCAGTCACGCACCCAGCCCTGGCCCAGACCAGACATGTGACACCACATGATCTGCAGCAGGACTGGTGTTAATGCATCACTCCTCTTTAATGATGACCCAAAGAAGATTTTCACTCAAGCCTTGTATGAAGAAAATGTAATTTTTATACAGGACCATATGTTACTGTAAGTATCTATACAAGTGCCAAGTCCTCCAGTTTCATCCTCTTCTGGTCAGCAGGGACTTATTTTTTCACAGACTGTCCACATATGTTGAGAAAGAAACCCTGCAGACCATAAGTGCATTTGATGTAGTATTATGGACCTAAAGTATTTGATTAGCTATTTGTCATGGGAGACAAGTACTAAAAGCACACTATAAGCACACTAAGAAACACCTTGAGATACTGAAAGCCTGCAGTAATGTGCACCACGTAAAAACATAGGCTGCACAAAGAGAGAAAACCTCTTGGTTGCATCGATTGTCACTAAGATTTCTTGGAAAAAAATACTGTATGTCGCCATAAGCTGAAAAAGCCACAGTGTTACCATTATTAAAATACTCCCTATAAGGAGAAAAGCAGGGCCAATGCTCCGAGGAGACATATATACAGGCTTGTTCCCTTTCTAAAAATGAATCCTGATGAATATGCGACCTTTTTATGACTCCTTCCCTACTAATAAACTGGCTTAGGAGAAAGAATGTGAACATACATTTTGAGCATACACTGGTAGAAACTGAATTGTGAAGATGTAAACTCCAGAATCTGTACCAGAACCCAAAATTTATCAGTTGTTCCCATCCGAACAGGGAACTGCAATCAATCAATCAATGAACTCAACATTTCAAACTCCCCAAATTCTCCAGTGAACTTCTTGAATGAACTCATAGATAAAGATTTGTTGATGGAGGCTGAATTCTTCTAAGCAGCCTAAAGGAGACAGACATACAAATCCCATTAAATTTGGTGGGAGTTGGGTTCCTCATTTCCGCAGCCACCAACAAAAATTCACGTCTGGAGTTCCTCAGCAAGAAATCTTAAAAACAACATCATAAACAAGTGCAAGAAAGTTGCAAGCGGTCCTCAGACTACTCTGCAGAAATGAAATTCATATCAATACAAGGTTGGCATGTTCCTTGTTCCCGGTGTAAAGCCCTAAAGGACACGCGGCAGGTCCACGCAAACTGGGCGATCCTCTGTGGGGTTGGCCATGGTGCCACATGCCACATTCTGAAACAGCAACTCTTTGCTCAGGACTAACCTCCGCTCTTTCGGGCAGCGAGGAGGCGGCGGTGCCTACGTGCCACCCATCACAACGCAATCTGCAGCGCGCATCTGTAATCCGCCAGCTCGGCGGGACTCGCCCAACCACACTGAACAGAGATTGCAGCGCGGGCGCTGCACGTGGGCGGAGGGATGCCTCTTACGTTGCCCACGTGCAGGAACTGAGAGCTCTAGAAATGAGTGCTCGGCATGACGCAGAGCGGCAGCACGGGCTCGCGACAGCGCCAGTGCTTCGGGGGCCTGCAAAGCTGAGAGCACCCCAGCTCCAAACCTCACGGCAGCTTTTGCGGGCTTTAACCAGGCTCACAGGTAGGAGCTCGATGCACCGAGGGAGCAAAGACGATTCCCATTTCAGTGCTGAAGAAGGAGCACCGGATGCCCTGAGCCTCTGGCCTCCAGCACGCAGAGGAGTGGGGTAAATACCTTTTCCAGGGGCTTTTCCTCCTCATTCTTGTCTTGTCTCTACCTTCTCATTACCTGCTTAGTGACGCTTTTATAGCAGCATCTATCACCGCAAGCATCTCAGTGCACCACAGGAAGCCAAAAAGCCCCCGAAGGCCTAATTTTCTTCCCAACTTTGTCATTTTGCTTTTGAATTTCAATTATTTTCGTAACGGCAGGCTGTGAAATCATAAAGATTGTGGCAGCAGGCAGCGAGCAAGGGGGAGAGCTGCTATTACAAGCATACGCTTTTCTCTAATGGCAACTTGGAAAAGTACTGGATCTCATTTCTTGTCCAAATGCGCTCTGCTCCGCCGTCTTCTAGTAAGTGGTGAGTAAGTAGTTTCCCATAAAAGCCCAAGGGTCTGTGAAAGAGCCTCACAGAATCTTATTCCCTCTTTAACGTTCAAAAACCATTAACTTCTCCCTAACTGCCACAATGGGTAAGGATTTCTGGAAATGCAACTTCTTCAACAGCGGATCGAGAGATAAGAGACTCGTTCCGGCAGGAGCCGGCACACGGGGAGCAGGAGAAGCTGCCGCGTGGCCATCCCCTGAGCTGCCCTGCCGGCTCGGCCCGCGGGGAGCGCAGCCGGGAGCGCGGCGCAGGTGCACCCGGGCCCCGGGCCCGCGGGTGAGCGCGGCCCGCAGCCCTCGCGGCGCCTCTTCCCAGCGAGGACGGCTTTCCTGGAAGAGCGGCGCGGTGAGCTGAGCCCTGGATGGCGCCTCGCTGCAGGACTCCCTCTCCTTGGCTGTAATTCTTCCATCTCGACAGCAAATTCAGAAAATAACGTAATGAAAACAGCCTTTTTTTTTTTTCTCTCTCCTTTTTTCCTTTTTTTTTTTTTTTCCCATTGCTCATTTTATTTTACTGAGCTACTGCATACGGAGCCGAATCTTTATTTTGGCTCACGTCCTCTTGCAATATCATTACCCTCGCGCAAAGGAAAAGCCCTCTGGAGATTTCCAATCCAAACAGGCCCTTGTTTTATCTACAACTATTTGAGTACATGACCTCAGATAACCCCACGGCCAACTGCGTGCCAAATTCAAACTGCAGCCATGGGAACTTTAAATACAGGGAAGATTTTCCAGCTCCCCTCCGAAGGGAAGACACTTGGCTCCTCGCTCTCGCTTTGTGCCTGAACGCGCGCGGGCGAGCGGGCTCTGCCCTGCGGGACTAGGGCCCCGGTGGCCCCGGCAGCACCGGGACGCCATCTGATTTCACCTCCGTAGCAGGAAGCCGTGCATTTTGCACGAGGGCACGACTGACCTCTGCTACGTACAAACACTTACTGTCCCCTTTGCTTCTCAGGGTACTGCTCCAGCTTCAGATTACTGAAAAGACAAACAGCTGCACTTGGGCCAACAGACTAATATGCGAGGCTGTGTTTGGATTATTCTGGACAGGGTAGGTTTTTCATCTTCATTAGCCTGCTGTTCACAGCCACATCCGTAGTTTCTCACCGGGTCAGAGCCTCCTGCTTTCTACCACTGCTTACGAATCTAAATAAAGCAATTAATCTGGTATTTTGAATGAAACTCGGGAAGTTTTGGCAGCTGGCGTTCCCCGGGCGATTGGTGCATTCGGGTACCTAACTCTTTACAAGCCCTTGGAAAATATTGGCTCAGAGAAATAAAGTGAAGTGTTCAGGAACCAGAGCAAGTGATAAGCATCTTTCACAAAAGCGATCACTTGATTCTCCTTCCCAGATAAATACTTCATCGTGTTATGACAACTCCATTAATACTCAGGAGGGAAATGAACCCCAGAGCTGAATACAAGCGCGGAGGAAAAAATCCCGTACTTTAGAAATGGCACGGGAGTTCGGTCTTGACAGTCTCCACATCAGTTTCCGACACTGTCACGGCAGAATGCAGCCACACATTATTTCAAGACAGGAACCAACCTCAGCAAAACTACGACTGGCCACAGCCTGGTGACCCACCAAGAGCTGCTCTGTTTCTCTTCACTGGGATTTCCGCGTCTTATGTAATGGGGCATTTGCCCATGAGGAGCTGGGCTGAAGCCATGAGCTCATTTCACAAGCCGGTCTCCCAGCTGCGCGCCTGCCACGGCTGCTCTGCACACTGTCAACGGCCGAGGGCACGTCAGACTTCTTGGGACTTGATGCAGAAACACATTAGCTTCCAGTTTAAAATATGCAGTTAAGTGGAGGTAGCTTTGACACAGGGACAGAAGGAAGGACTTCCACTCGGAGCATTACTTTCGCACCTTGACCAGCCCTGTTGCCTGAGAAAGGCAGCGAAGCAGATGGCAACAGACCCCAGCCTGGCTCACCGGAAAGTGCAGTAGTGGTTGAGGCTTGCGATGGGCCCCCGGGGCCAGCGACCAGCCCCGGGGCAGGCAACAGGGCAGCTTCCAGAGCAAGAGCAGATCCAGAGTCCAGCTTCTGGGCTGGCTGGTGACAGCATCTCAGTTTTTCTGCTGTATGTAACCATATACTAATGCACGTTATCTAGAGACCATTGCATTTCAAGGCTGTTGTTATTTTGTTCTTTACCACCCCTGAAAAAATGAGTGCAGTCAAGTCTCGTCATTAGAAATTTGCATAAGGTCACTCCAAGACTTCATGCATTTCCTCTGGTTCAGATCTCAGTGCTCTTGGTGTTCCCCCTCTTCATTTATAACTTCATTGCTGGAGGGCATTTTGAGTAAATCATCCACTACCAGTTTCCTCTCTTCCGCAACATGCATCAAGTGTTTCATTCAGGCTAAATGAAGCTTCAAGTGCTCTGTACAACAGTAGCTCAGTTAAAGGCACAGAATGACTTTAAGAGACGCTACTTTTCCCCCCAAAAGATCGGTCATTTCAATACAAAAGAGAACCTTAAGGCCTTTAGAAGGGGAAAGATTCTGTAAATGTTTAGTTGCACAAGTGCAAGCAAAGAACCAATTCTTACGTATTCTCTGGGAAAGTCATTTGCTAACCTCTAAGAAGCGGCCTTTTCACTATGAATAAAATGAGAAATGCAATCAGAAACTAAGAACCATATTCAGCCACGATGCAAAAATGTGGTAAGGCACACACCAGCTACGAGCTGATCAAAACAGTACAGTTTCTGTTCACATGGGAATAAGTGGAGGCACATTTTACCCGACTCTGTACATTTACCAATCTGAAGATCAATTTCAAATTTGAACCTAAACAGATTTTGAACTGTCAGTAAGATCCAAAATTAATGGATAATAGCAGGGCTGGGCTGAGACAGGCTGAGAGCACAATTTCACAGTCCTCATCTCCCAAGGCTGAAACTCAAGCCAAGCCTGGACATCCAATGAGGAAAGGTAGGTGACCACCCACCCTCGTCACCCTCCTAACTGGCAAACTGTCAGGTCACCAACCAAGTTCTCTTAATACTGGGATTTAACAGGCAAGGGCTGTAGACACGCCAGCCTGAGCTCTTTCAGCTGTAGCCTTGTGAGGGCTTTGGACCAGCATAAGCCTGTGCTGACACAGCAGGAGCAGAGTCCTCCACCCTCCCGCCCCGCACCGTGCCCTTATTGTACCCCGCACACATCTGGCCAGCTGTGCAGTGAACCACACTGGAGAACTGATCCAGGTTAAAATTAACCATCTGGTTTTGACAGGTCTGTTTCAACTGGGATCAGTTCCCTGATTCAGCCAACCTGCAGCTAATCAAGCGCTTGTGTTGGGACAAGAGGGGCAAAGAGGCACTAGGGTAGGAAAGAGGTGAGAAGAGAGGGATGGCTTCATGCGGCAGCAGTGTCAGCCTGTACTGACTTAAAGCTCTTAGAAAACCCCAGTCATAAGAGCCTGAGTCCCATTTCCAACAGACCTTCAATGACGCTCAAGTATTTTTCTCTCTTCTCTGAAAATGGTACGTAGGAGCCCAACTCATGTAGGCATTATTCACATTATTACTTTTATCCCATAAATATCACTATATCATCGCTGTACACTGCAGACGAATGAATCTTATCGTACCTCTGATACAGATTCCAGATTCATTCACTACTAGAATTTTTCAATGTCTTTTACATTTTTCTGTTGCTTTCAAATTAAGACATTTTCATGTCAAAATACAATAAAACCTCAAACTAGTTGGGTACTTTCCCCCTAACCTAATCTTTTTCCTCTGGAAGTTTGCTCTATTTATTCCATGTCCTCTACTGACACAGCTATCTCTCTTCTGCTAAGCAACCAGCTATATACGCATGGATGAGTCTTTGCAACTGAAAAAATAACTAGCCTGATGCAGCTTAGGTAGGAGAATCTGACTGTGTGCATTCCTCCTGCAACTGGCCCCAGGAAAAGGACACCCTGCCACTTTTAAACCTGGGAGGTCTTTGAGAGTTTGGCAGAAATCCCCTGGGAGGCCCGTCATTAGCCATTTAAAACTGACTATAGTATGGGTCTGAATTGCAGAGCCTGACAAAGGCCCTGCAGAGATATCTGTCAGGAAAGGCTCCTGATACTGGCAGGGGCTGTTAACAGTAACAATGATGACAATATATTGGGGATTTTCAGGAGTGGGGACTTCAAAGAGACCCTAAAGAGGTATTTTTCATTAAGAAATAAGAAAGGAACTGAGTCGTGGTTTTGGCACTAAAGCTGAATATGAATGATACTGTGGTAAGTCACAGACCAGCAACGGCATAAATTGACACTGATTTAAATATGCATGTACTGCTTTTCATTACTGTTCCCCTTACATAGGTTCTGCATTACCTGGCCAAGACAGCAGCCCTTGGTCCATCCCTCAAGCTTATCATCATGGGTCCCTTGAGTGCACATAAGCATTAATAAGTAGCTGGCAAGCCCCTTATGACGGCTACTAAGTACCATTACTGTGATCTTACAGATGGACAGTCCACCACCATACCTGCACGTTAGCTCAGGGCTTCAGCCCAAACTCCTTGGTCGTCCACACAGCCTCCCCACTGGATCACTAGCTCAAATTTGGAGTGAACTGGCAGCTCACTGGGCAGGAATGACACAGAAACCCCCGTCGGGCAGATGGCAGAGTCAGGAGGGGACGTTTGTACACAGAGACTTTCCCACTCCTGATCTCACACCACAATTCCAATTCCGTGGTTATATCGGGGAGAAAAAGGAGATGATCAAGAATGAAGAAACTATACGACGGACTCCAGGCTGCAGGGAGAGACATTCCTGCAGCAGAAAGCCTGTCTCCTAACCAGGACAACTGACTATGTACTGCATGGACTAATGCCTCAGGGCAACCAGATGAATCTGTGGAAAAAAAAGTCCGCTAACACAACTGCAAACATGATTACTGAATTTTAAGCCATGCTCTGCCCACATCAGCCTTCTCCCAACTGAAATACCGGAAAGACTCTGCAATCACGGCAAGAGCCAAACCTTGCAGCCTCCTTTTGGGTGATGGGTTTTCTTTGTCAGGCAGGGGCTAGCTCAGCCCCATCTGGATTTAGGAGCGCTATTTTGCTTAGGAGCCCTGCCCCGCCGTAACCATCGGTGCTTTGTGTCCCTTTGAACTGAACTGCAGGGCCAGCTTTTCCCCCCTTGAGAGCTAAACCCCAAAGGTATCATATCGGGTTAGCACAGAGCAAGAGCCCTCAGGGTTTGCAGAGCAGATTGACTTTCACACCTCGCTGGCCACACAGAAGAAACCCAATCTAAACAGCGTAACTTTGCATAACCGATTATTTTCACTGCGGTAATCTGAGCCCTTCGGTAAATGCCACTAAATGCTGCTGATCCAGGGAAGGCCCTGCTCAGGGAAGAAACAACCCAACTGCAGAAGGCAGCCAGACTAAAGCCCGCCAGGGTGAAGAAGGGCTGGTCCCACCTGCGGGCTGAGTTTACTCCTGAGAGTGAAGGCTGAATCCTTCAGCACAGGTCAGGCTTGGCTAAGAAGGAAGCACAATTAATATTTTAGTGCCCAGATCATTTCAATATTCAGAAATTGGAGTGGGCAGAAATAAGCCGAGGGAAGCACACTAACCAGAGCCCTGACTCAGGCTGGTGTGCAAGAAGCTGTTTGGCTTTAGTCGATGTCTTCTTAACCTCCCTTTCTAGTGTCCCACACACATTTGGAGAGACTTCAGCTTTCAGGCTGACTCCCCAGTGACCTATTATCCTTCCACATCGATCACTCCAGCTTGTCACCAAATAGCCACTCACGTGACCCTGTTTGTGGGGAACTGCGTTCTTTGTCTGACTTCTCTGTCACCAACTTCCTTCTGTCCAACTACCGGCTAATTTCCTCCTGCATGTCCCAGCTCGGTGAGCTCGCCTTCTTTAAAGTCCATGAATTTAGAGTCAAATTAGAAACCTAACAGCTGCAGAGGTTTGTGTCCGCTCACAGTTCTCCAGACAGCTATATCCATTGCTATGCTTCAGGCTACAGGCAGGGGCTTTATACCAGGAACTGGCCACCAGAGATGAAGTGGTCCAAGCTGCCGTTATACCGGAGCCTCGATTTGCTCCTTCAGCCCCTTGGGCCTCTGAAACACTGATCCAGGTGCACAGGGCCTCTCTGTCTTCTTTCAGCCAGATAGGTCTCAACATCTGGCTTGCCATGTGAACCTCCCAAACACTAGGGCAAGCCTGAGGGAGCGATGAGGGTGAAGGGGCTGAGGGGGTGCTGGGTCATCCTCCTGGCAGCAAGACAGACTTAGCCTGGACTCACCTGATTGCAAGCACAGTCATTATAAAGGGCCTCAGGAAAATAAGACTGCCTTCAGGAAAATAAAACTGTCTGGTTGTGCTAATGTCAAACATAAGACCTCCTCCTCCTTCATGAAAATACCTTAGTAGGAGCAGCTCACACAGGAATGACAAAGAAAAAAAGATGAGGAGAGGGAAAGGGAAGAAACAGAGAAAATAGTAAGGATGAGAGAAAACAAGGCTTTCATCCGCACCTTCCCCAACACTTCCTTGATCAAACGGATGGTCAACTCAGACTGTGTAAACCAAACTGAGATGGTTCTTCAAAGAAAACATCGTGACACCCAAGAAGTGCGCCCAGAGTGTTACGTTTTTCACCTTTGCCAAAACTCCTATGCACTCATTCTCCCTCTGAGATATCACTCTTTTATCACACTTTTTTGGGAAATTGGAGGGTACTGAACTGCCCTCTAGGAGTAAAGTTTGTGCCTCTCAGAAGACTTCATTCCAGATCACCCCAGTCTCAGATTCTAAGTCAACAATAAAAAGCTTGGTGGTACCAAGGGATTCCTGTTGCCTTTCTGGAGTAGAGAGAGAAACAAATTTATTCTGAGCCTCTTGTAAATGACTGACTCAAAGACAACATCTGTGCCTAGCTGAATAAAACCCTGTCTTGGGTTACTGCACATAATCTAGCTGTATTTCATCAAGATAACTGGAAAATATCGCTTGCTTCATGACAAACATTACGTATGAGTTGAGAAACTCTTTTAAATCTTCCTGTTTCTCTTTTCAGGTTTCATTGAGATACCACTTTACCTGTTTGCGTTTCTGAAACACCGTAAAATCCTTGGATGAAAGGGTTTATACAAACATAAAGTGGTCTCTTATTACATCAAGTATGTCACTTGGATGGTGTGTAATTTTGGGGCATGAGGTCTTGAAAAGCCCAGACTTTATATATGTTGCTTACTGTCTTCATCATTAGTTGCTTCTAGCTGAAAATGCCTTGCAGCAGTAGACAAAACAGGGAATCATGTACCACATCCCACAGTGGTACATAGAACTATGGTTTTCTTTGGTGTGGGGTGTCATTTCATACAATTAATATCATCAGTAACAGATACTGTTAATTTTATGCCCACAAGAAGCTGCACAGTTTAGTGCCTGAAGATCTTCAGATGAATGTTGTCAAGCGATTACAAATCTGTTAAATCCTATGATGAAGTCAAGTATGTATAATCTCAGTATATAATGCTGACTGAAATGACAGTTTCAAAAATGCCTAGAGATCATGTACTCTCCTGAAACAACATAGGTCTCTACTGCCAAAACAGCTGTCCGGGCAAACACTGCAAATTTTAGAGTTGGATGACTGCAAAACTGTTCATTCTCCATGAAGGATATAACAGGATTTTAAATGCGTTTGCAACAACTGGACAACATTTTTGTGCAAGATTCTCAGCAGGAAGTAAGAAAACATTGGTGTGATATTACCTGTGTTACAAGATGGTCTTCATCAAACTGTTTACTAGAAAGTTTCCTATCCAACACTCTTTCAGTGTCTTGATGTATGAAGTGAAAATAAGGCCCTGGAGACATTTGGGTGTGTTCAAATCAATTCAGTTCACCTGAACTACTGATGAAGCTGGTCCCTTCATTGTGAAAACAAGACCTTTGACATTATTTAACTTTTAATGCACAAGATATCTCAAATAATGAGACCCACTAATGGTATTGCTGGTCTACGCGTAGGATTATCATCATGAGAACCCACCAGTATAAATATACAGCTATTCAAACCTTAACAGAGTTGGACATCCCATCCTTAACATGACATACAAACAATGAGCATTATAAGGGCACCAATGTCAAAAAGGAGGAGAAACTCTACAGTGTATAAAACATGGGAATTTTGACTTCTTGACAGAGTCAATACACTGACCTCTGACCTCGGGAGGCACAGGGGACTGGAAGCCAACAGAACTTAAATTGGCTACAAATCTCTTGTTTTCTCATGACATTTGAGAGAAAACATGGGGACAATTTCTTTAGGACACATGGGAGTTATGGCTGTGTCACTGCCTTCTCCAGAGAGTTCTTCATTTTCCTTACAGTCACTCAATCACTGTCACCCACTGACCTTTCATTACTTTCTCCCAGTGCACCAGCATCACTGCTGACCAATGTACTTCCCCAATCTGTCCAAACCCAAGAGAGGAAGAAAAAGCCTGGTACAGAACTGTATAAAAGGACGTTTACTCTGCACCACATTGTGTCTTCTTTTCTATGCTAGTCTAAATACAAGTGCTGTTTTCACTGCCAATCGTTGTTTGCTTGTTCTGTTTCCACTGGCTAAAACCAGCATTTTTCCAGCTAGTGTTGCCCTCCAGGAAAAAAAACACACATTCATACCTTTCTTGCATTTAGCCCAAGAGAACAAAGCTGGTTCCCAGGAACAGGGATGACTTCCTCAAAAGAAAACATTTACTGTCAGCTGAGGTTTGACTTCTAATAGCTAATTTGGCATCATCATTTTCAGCACTGTAATACATAACACCATGAATAATTAACAGCTTTTTTTCCTCTGAAGTTTAATATTCTCCCACAGCTTTGCAAGCAAAAAAAGAGAAAGGAGATAAACACGAACCAAAACCGTGGGTACAGTCTTTCATGTACTTCCACAAAAAGAAGCTAAAGACAAAGATCTGTAAAAGAAATTTCACTGGAAATCAAGCTTCTGCAGACACTGAGAAAGAAAATCTGCAACATGAGACTGTCTTCCTTGAAGAAACACAGCTGATCTGCTGCATTCCCATATCTGACTTCCACTGGTCTGTGTAAAACATAAACTTCACGCTAACCCTATGAAAACAGTCAACATGCGAGAGAGACAACAGTCTGCTCCTAGCTGGTGAAAGGGGAAAAAAAATCTCAGGCTGTCATTCTTCCCTTGCTGTGACCTTCATGCTCCACTGAATTTCTGAAGATACTGAAATCTTGGCAGGAAAGTGTACAGTCTGTGGGAACCAGGCAGGACTGTCCAGGCTCGCTGGTGAGAATTAGGCCCAGTCAAGCCCTTTTTTGGGGGGGGCTCTGTGTTCCACACGTATGATAACACAATGCTAAGAAAATTAAAGGCTGGGAATTTTACAGGGCCCTGCTTGTGCATCATGCTTTCGCCCCACTGGTGCATCACGCTGCGGAACTGGTATGGGCAACACGCTTTCCATGTTCCTGTCCTTGCACATGGGAGAGCCCAACCTGCCCACGAGCATCTTCTGTAAATCAGTGTATTTATGGTACGTTCCCCATGATCCCACTCCAACATTAGCAGCAGATAAAGCATTCTTTTACCCACTTAAGACACACAAACACAGCTAAGCCCAGGAAAGCACCTGGCAATCTCTAACAGTTAGGTGCAGCCTGGGAGTCAGGAGTCGCGGGCTGTATTCCCGCTGGGAACTCCTCGTCGGAGCCTGGACGAGGCACATTACTTCTGTGCGCCCACATTTCCCTGCCCGTAACCCTGGCCGCTCACTATGAGCTCTCCCTAAGGTTTATAAAGCCTTAGCAATGAGAAAATAATCTCAGCTCAAGCCTCTAAAGGAGCGCAAATTGCTATGACAAATTTTCACATTCCCTGATGCCATT
Source organism: Dromaius novaehollandiae (assembly GCF_036370855.1). Lineage (NCBI taxonomy): Eukaryota > Metazoa > Chordata > Aves > Casuariiformes > Dromaiidae > Dromaius > Dromaius novaehollandiae. Next base: position 2,038,975 of record NC_088117.1, read on the forward strand.
TAACGACTGTCTTGTAGATCTACTCCAAATCAAAAGAGAGACAACTCTCTGAATGAAAAGCTGCTATTTCAGGGTTAGGTATATTCACAAGTGAATGCTCACATTCAGACGCTTCCAGGGACAAGTACCTTTTGAGGTCAATTCACTCCTTCAACAATGTCTCTAAAGACAGAATAATACCAGCTGTGCTTCCTGGCCAGAATCTGAGCAGTACAAGTTGCAGATTACATCTAAATTGCCAGGCCCAGGATAAACAGAAAGATTAAGAGGGCCTTACCCTTTGTGTTGAACAATCACACTCTGAAGCAAGAAATCACAGCCTACATAGTGGGCAGGCACAGGGCTGCGTTTCAGTTGAGGCTAAGGGCTGGTGAGGAATAAGCAGCTAACACACATCTGGGGAAACCACAGATGCTGTTAATCATAGGTTTTCCTGACCTGTAGGCGCTGACAAATTGCATCCTATGGATGAACCTTTTATTAAACCACAAAGGGTTTTAAAACAATATTCTCTTTCTCAACATTCCCGAATCTGTAAAAGCCAGTGCACATGGCCCTTCTTAACTCTTCATTTAGATGGTGACACAGCCGTTCTAAAAAGATTTCAGGGCTGAGAAGAAGTAAATAGAGGTCCAATACTACAGAAGTGGAAGGCAACTCAAAGCTGAAATGTGGACTCTGAGAAGTGACATTTTCTAAATGTGGTGATGATCTCCTCAGTCCCATTTCAGCGTGAGATGCTTTTTATCCTAAGCAACTTCCTTGTTGTCTCTCAGAGATTTTAGGAAATACTTAGCCTTTCAATTCTACTGCATATTGGGAAGGACAACTGCTGTATTTAAAAGAATAAAAAGACTGCTGACCAAGCCAAGCAAGGTGACCACAAAACAAAATTGCGCTGGTCCCACTTCCATGGCATGATAGAGCAGGCAGATAGCTATTTGGCTCACAAGTTAGTGAGAAAGATGATGTCTGGGAGTTCTCATCATCCTCTGGACCGACAGAGCAGCCCACATAAAAGGAACAAAAAAGCCTGCTGATCAGATTGGTGTGACAGAGGCTCATGAGAGACATGCACATTTTCAACCTAAACGACAGCTTGAGGGATCTATATTACTAATTATTGACTAATATTGCCAGAGTTCCCAGGCTGGCTTCAAAGGTTCTCACAAAGTGCCCCAAGCACAGGGTTTTTCATCTAATCATAAGGCCTTTTTCTTTGTCCCTGCTAAATGGATTGCTCCATACGAGGTTCACTCAGCATAAATCAGTTTGCACATGACGAGCTTTGCAGCAATGAAATTCGTTACCTTAACCACACAAAACCAGAAACATTTGCTGCAACTGTTATAACACTTTTGCACCTAATTTCAAAAAAATGGTGGTTTCCTCTCTCCTCCCCCCTCCTCCCCGCCTACTCCTAATCCCATGCTAACACCTTTCTCAAAGGCTGGGGTGATTCGCTTTGAAACATAAAGAGCAGGGAAGGGGGGGGGGGGGGGAAGATATCAGATCTCCAGACAATGAAATAAAGCAGCTATCTCTCACATCCTGCAGAGCTCAGGCTGAGGTCAGGAGTTAAACAGGACATCAGAACAGGTGATGTAATTTGCTTATTTAGGATCAGAGCTCTCGGCGAAGCGAAAGAGACAACCTATTTGAATTGACTGATAATCCGATAATAAATGCAGAGCAGCTCAGCTGCAGAAACTGCAGCTGGGGCCAAAGAGATTTTTCCCTGCACATTTATTTTTGCAGGAGGATATAATTACAATCTCCCTTTCTTGCAGGAATGCCTCGAAACCTCACCTAGGATAAAACTCCCACCGCACGAGGTTTTGTTCCAATAGAGTCTGTGCCCTGGACAGCTTAAAAGCTATAAAGGGTCATGTCAAACAGGGGGTGGGAAAGGAAAGAGAGGCCAAAGCAGAAAGGACGCGGCCACGGCCACGGCCACGCAGCAGGACCCAGGTCTGCTGAGCCCCGCTGACCACGCGCAGGCTGGGCAGGAGAGGAGCTGGCTTTTCCCATGCTGGGTGGAGAGGCAGAGCTGCCTGCTCTCGGCGTCCAGCTAACCAGCAGTGGACTGTCTCAAGCAGGGCAGAACTCGGCTTTTCGGAAGACGGACAGGGGCCCTCCTGGCTCCAAACCTGTCTGCAGAGTCTCAAACCAGCAAGAATTTTACAGCAGTTATAAACTTTGAACGACGCAGTTCTTATGTAACAAGACTAATTTACTGGCTATCTTCGACAACACAGAACATACTGTCTTCCCTTCGAACCGTCGCGACAAACGCTTGCGATATAAAGATTTAAAGCTAACAACTTGCGCCGTTTACCTCCTCGGTTTATCACCATTCAAAACGTAATTTCACCCTGACAATATTGCACAAAGCGGCATTACTCGCAGCCGAGGGCTCCCATTCCCCTTCCTGAATTATCTCCCTTGGCGAAAGTGGTTTTTCACTGACAAGAACCCCGCTAGGCCAGATACCATACCTCAGCCAAGGGAAGTGAAAGGCCTCAATACCTCAGGCTCACTGAGAAAGAGAGCAAGAAATGAAGACGCATTAGCCACACTACAAGGTCAGTAAATAGATGGTTATCTACACCTGCTTCTCTCACGTTTAGGTAAAACTTCTAAGTTCAGTGTTCAAAGACGGTATAGAAACGAGAGATGGAAAGGCCAAGTCATCCGGGCAATACTTCCCAAGAAAAGTTAATTTTCAAGAGTTTCTTTACTAGGCTGCAATTGAGTTCCTGTTCCTTTGCTGCCCTGCGATGAGTCCATAGCTCAGCTATCGCAGCCATTACACGTGCCCCGTGCACAGATCCTGGCCACAGGAGTGTGGGTGGGTGCCGCACCACGGTAGGATTGGGAGACAATCTTATCATCGATTTTGCTGAGCTGTGAGACCTGCCAAACATTAAACTCCATTTAGAATGACCTACTTCTCAGATATTTGTATCCATAACTGTAGCAGTCCAGTAAGACACTTTCTTTAGCAGGATTTTTTTTTTTAATCCAAGTTCTGTGCTAGAACTTCCTCCAAATTAGCAGGATCAGACAGCCCGTCTTCCACTCAAGCTAATTTGGTAGCTGACCCCACAGATGCTTACTACAGCCTCTGACGACTTCATAAAGATCTTAGGGACTAGTATCAGAGACCAATGCGCTGAATTTATCATGTAAGAAACATCTCCAACATGCTTTTCACATCTGCCCATTTCTGAAGGCGCTATTTGGGGATATCTGAGAAGAAAAAACCTGTATACAAGACATTCAAATGTGTGCAGAGCTGAGAGACAAAAGACATTTGCATTTCAAACAGCTAGAGGAAATGGGTTTATTTCAAAGATTTTAAGGCTAGGAAGCATATAGCTTCCTGGGGGCTCTTTGCACGTCCCTCAAAGACAGAACTTGTTTCATCTCCATTCAGGCCCCCTAAACCATTGCTCACTGAAGGCAATACCAGGCCTAGCTAAAGGTGCTATGCACAGGTGACTTCATGATGATCAGAGAGTCCTTAAGATGCAGCACTTGAAAAACACACTCAATGGTCATATTTGGAAGGCTCTAACTGACAGCAGCCTCCAGTGCCAGAGCATCTGACCAAAACAATCAAGCAGAAGCCCAGTACACGTGAAAGCAGAAGTGAGGACAAGCAGCACGCAGGTGATGTTCTCTTTGCATTCGCTGCGAGAAGTCAGACAGAGGTAGCCAGTATTCGCCATTGTTTTAACAGAAAAAAGGTTCAATATTTTGGCAGGTTTACAAAGCAAGTCCATTCTTTGCATCTGCAAAAGAGAGGCCGTCCATCCCTGCTGAGGGAGCTGACAAAGGAAACATGTTTTATAGCAATCTCGGGTCCAACATTGAATTAGGACCTATTTTTACCATGTGCTCTGTGTTACACGCATTAATTGTTATAGCAACAATATTTGCTGACATAGTCACTCAAATCATTTACAGAACAGAAGCCCAAGAGACAAAACAAGCCTTTGCTCCACGAGACAGAGTGAGTCAGGCAGGATGCCACATTGCTTCCTGTGACACACAGAAAACACTTATCTACGATGGATGATCACAGCTGATAACGAGTCTCCAGTGCTCCAGCAGCGGAACGGAGCCATCCCTCACTGACGGGGCTGCAGTTCAGCCTGTTCGGCCAAGCTCCGTGAATGCAAGGAAGGCCACGCTTGCAAATTAGTACTGCCTGGGCCCTCCACTTCGCTGAGCACCTAACATGCTCCTGGGAGCTCGGCCACGCAATCAGACTTCCCATGCCACAGGGACAGGCTAAATCCTTGGTCGCCCATTAGCAACAGATGTTTCTGCAAGGAGCTGGCAGACCTCAAACCAGTCTGCAACCAGAAGAGGCAGCACAAAGGGAAGGATCTAGTCTTCCATCCTGATTAAGCCCGATCAGCTTCACTAGGTTTGCAGAGAAGTAGGATGTTTTGGAAAGAACTTGCAAATGAAGTGCTGAGGTCTCTGCGTTGGCTGCAGGCGTCCCAGAGTGCCCTTTTAAAAGGAAAAAAATTGCCATTTTTTATGTGGGCAGTCAATATTCTTTTCTTTATAGTCATGTACTATGATCCTTTTCAATTTACTGACCACAACTCGCCTCCTCACACATAAATTTCCCGAGAACTGCAGGTGCAGAGCGCTCCTGCGCAGCTAGCTGGGTGCCTGCTAGCAATATACAGCTGCAGAAAGCCTGGGATTCTCCTTGAGAGCAACAGTATTATATCAATGAAACTTGTGGTGCAATCTGCAGCGGACAGCTGAACCAAATCAACTCCAAAATGCCAAAGCCTTAAATGTAGGTAAATACATGATTCAGAACACAGAACAGTTTGACAAATAATAGCATCTTCCCAGGCGTAGCAGTGTAAAACATGCAGCTGTTCTACCACCACAATTTACAGGGAAGACATTTCTCCTGGAACTAAGAGAACACTTAGTATATATTCCTAGCCAGATTAATTATCCCTATTTATACTGTAAACGAAGACAGCATACACTAAAAAGCTGTAGAGTTAAGCAGTTTCAGACTCCAGCTCATGAGCGAGGGGTCAGTTTTATGTTCCATGCTGCACTGTCTTCTGCATTTATTACGGATATCACACAGTTTTCTTCAGCGTGTTTTTTTCGCATGTGCTTATTCTCACAGCCTCTCAAACAGCCAGGGGGAAAAAAAACTACTATATGATGGAATCTCAGGGGATCAGAGAATCCACCAGATTTCTTGTAAGATTTTTTTCAAATAGCAAAGAAGCCAGTGTGTCACTACATAACAACGAAACCACAAGACTGAACATGCGATCTTGTATCTGAGTACACACATTTATCCTGAAGATCAACAGGTCAACCCATATTATGTCTACATCTGCATGGTGTTATGTCATTCTTATCCTATAGACAATCTGAACAGCCGGACAACTCTCATTTTCTGTACAAGTTACAGACATGATTCTAATAACTTCTAACATCAGATACAAGCGGAGTCCTAGAAAAACATACCCTGTTGTGTTTGCTCAATAGTCATTTCTACAACATTTGTACAGTTCCACCAAGCTAGGAGACCCTGTTAGCTGTCTACCAAAAGGCACTGAGCCAGACTTCACTGAAGTGCTCAGCTGGCATGTTTACTCATAAGAGAAAGCTCTTTTTCTAGCCAGATTTGCAGTTTCTTCTTTTTCTTTCTTTAAACACTGATAAGATGAGAAAAGTTGAAGTTGGAAGATGGTTTATATTACTGCTTTTGAAGGGATAAGTTTCAGCGTGTTACTGTTAACACATACAACAGTGAAACTGGAAGAGAGGGAGCAAATTTGAGCTAACACAATCAAGATTTCTTCTTAAAAAACAATCCACAGATATCCAGTGCCAAACACAATCTGGAATCATCAGCTAGCATGGACATGAATTAACCAAATAGCTCCTTAAAAAAATAAGACCTTAAAAAAAATCCCGCTATTAAAATAATTGTTATCAGAATCACAAAGACATAATTAAACTTGGTTTATAATTAAAACACCGTATGTCCTAGACAGAGAATGCAGGAACAAAAAGAACATAACCATGATAGTCAATGCCAAAAAACATGCCAAGTACCAAAAATGTGAAAACCAACAGTTTCTAGCAAGTTGCACATGCAAGGCCTGTTCTGTTTGACTTAGTCATCAGCACTCATGAACGATATTAGCACACTCAAAAACCCCGCACAGCTTTGCAAGGCATTGCCAAAGTCCAAGCAGAAATCTTGGCAACCAAGAGCAAGCCACTGAATGCAAAATGCAAAAAGCTGAAATGGTGTCTGTTGTGCAAGGAACAGTTAGTGAACACTGGCTTTAATTCAGAAAAGGCTAGTCCTACCTGGCAGCGACTGAAGATATCCGCCAAGGTTACTTGAACATTGAAGTGCTTCAGAACCTGCAGGGCCTGTTCTTTTGCCTTTTCTGAGCAGTTCACAGAGAAACACCTTCCTTCTCCTATCTGGGACTGCAGCTTCAAAAGACGAATCATAAACCAAAAAGATAACAAGTGAGGCACTCCATGCATAATGATCTGTTGTGGTTTTTTTTTCCTAATATACTTGGTTTGGTTTTGATAACAGTAACATTTGGAGTTAATTTGTGTTTACGGTCTAAATTTTGATCTAACAAGCACAACAGGTAATTTAACACTTTGTCACTGTTGCAAATAGCTTTGAGACTACTGAAGCAGTAGTGTTCAACATATCATACGTGATAGCCTAAGTTCCCTTTAACTTATTATTCAATGGTGTGGTGCTGACAGTGATAGCAAGAGGAAACTGAATTTAATCACAGCTTTCACATGAAACCTGGCCAGATCACACACTGTTTGCAAAAGCACAAGCAAGGAGACAGTGTCTAATGACAGTTTTATCAATTCACCCCTTCTAGTTTATACACTTTTTCACCTGGAGTTCATAGACGGCCAATGAATTTCAAGTGGTTGATGCAGACACTCCCTCGCTGTTTGTTCCACATTTAGCGCAAAAGTCTGTATCTGGGAACGAGCACTGGGAAGTGTCCAGACACATCTTTATGAATGTGATAAAAACTGACAGTGAGCTGGGATCAGCTAAATGCAAGTAAAAGAGCCTGGCAGAGCCATTCTGTCCACAAGTAAGGCATACAAAGGCAAGCGAACAAAGGGAACCAGACATTTCCCAGGACAATATTGCACACTGGGAGGCAATTATTTTCCTTTTCCAATTTCCACACAGTGCTTTGGAGTTAGAGCTTTGCCAAGTAAGATTATGCCGGACTCTGAAATACCTACAGCATCAGCTGTAGATGCTAGCAACCACAGTCCGGATAAGGAACCTGTAACATGGCATGGCTGCACTTGCCTCACAGTATCTCATCATGGGGGTAGTTTTCTTGAATGTTCAGCTATAAACTAGGAAATTACCAATGTAAGTTCTGCAAATGCCCCACTTAACTATTTGAATAGTTGGGATCTCTAATATCTATAGTTTGAAATGAAGTTCTGCACTCTGGCTCATGCACGTAATCTTGAATAATTTCACTTCTCCAGATGAATTTTGGGGCGATAACAGAGGGCACAGAACTTGCAGCAGGCATCATGACACTGCAGCCATTGACTTGACAGGTTCAGGATATTCCCACCAACACTCTGCTTTGCAGTACGTTTCATGAAGGGCTCTGAATGTCTGGTGCTGAGGGTAAGGTTGGGTTTTGCTTTGTTTTTTGTGTGTCTGTAGAGCAACTCAAACTCTCACCTGGACCCATGCTTAGTGGCTTCAATTGTCTCTCTTTTGAGCCCAAAGAAAAGTCTTTAAGTATCAAAAGCCAGCAGAGTGCTATGTCAGTATGGAGCCAGTCAGCAAACAAGGATCTTTGTGATAAAATGCATGGGAAGTGAGTTGCATTTCACTTGCCAGTAAGACTATACAGAAACACTTTGGCTTGATTTTTTTGACATGGAGGTCAATTGCTCTCCCGCTGATGAAGTATCATGCATAAAAGAAACTTCAACCCAACCTTTGGCTGTTCAGAACAAGAGCAAACCTCACAAGACCCGTTTTGTAGTTTTCAGCGCAGAAAATAGACAAAAAAGCCAAGCCAGCTGTTCTTTCACATCTGGCTTTTCCTCTTCTCTACACTGCACATCCCAGACCATGCAATGACACAATGCCAGAGAAATGCCAGAAGCTCTAAGCACTTACAGTCTGATATGGGAGTCCAGAGGTTAAAATGACCCTTCCTTCCTGTCGGGCAATCTGGAAAAAAACAGTAAAAACCATTAATTAACATGGGTTGAAGTTACCAGTGAATTCAAGCTTTCCTTCCAGTCAAAACACATAGAACATGAACTGGTCACATGGAGTCCTTCTCTACAGTGTCGACATATACTAGGCCAGGAGTATCTGGGTCTAGCTCAACAATTTGTTTTTGACAGCAATAGCAGCTTAAGGTATTGCTCTCTCACTGCACATGTGCTGGAACAACTACTTGTGTATCTGCACTGCAGAATGACCAAGAAACTGATCTACCTTGAAAAAATCCTATCAAAAAGCCTTTTTAGGGTTTTTTTTCCCCCCTTAAGCCAGGCTATTTTTATTTCCCTAATCTGGCTGACAAAGAAGCAAGCAGTCCTGCTCGCTCAGCACTACACAGAGGAGAAAGGAAAATACCTTAAGCAGGTAAATCCAGCAAAAAATGTACCATTGAATGTGTCTGTAAGCTTCACAGACATTAAGAAAGTGATGCTTACTCCACCGCTTAAAGATAAGGCAGTATTATTTTCCTGCAAAACAGAAATAGGTGTACAGAAATTACACACCCTTTCCAGTCTACAAAGAAAGTCTCCATCAGAGTTTATCATCTCCTGACTTGCAATCTTGTGCTTTTACCAGAGGTCTTCTCCTTCAAGGGGAAGGTCTGCAAAGAATTATCAGGGGACTCATTACCCATGCTTCTGACCTTCGCAACAGAGTAAGAGACATTTTTGAACGGTTTGGTGCCAAAAGAAGACACTACATCTGGAACTGCAATTCTTCACAAAGACAAAAGTGACTGATCTTCATATGGTTAAATGACATCTCTCCCTCCTACTCCTTTACCCCTCCCTCTAGGAGGAAAATAATTTCAGGGCCACTGTGAGAGAAGGATTCCCACGTGAAGCAACACTTCTCCTCTGCTAGTGCTGACACGCAATTGGCACTTCGAGGTAGGCATGAGGTTATTTTCCTCGTCCGGCTTGAATTCTGTTGGAAGCCCCTGCATTTTTCACTATTTCCAGATGCATGTCATGGCCATCTCTCTTCTGGTTCAGAGTTTCAGAAGCTTTCTCTGGATCACTCTTTAACCCCAGCAGGATACATCTGGCGATCGGAGTCTTGCTGCACTTCCCAGAGAGCTTTGACAACACCAAGCATAGCCAGGGAACGTCAAGCTTTAGAAAACAAATCGAGTTTTCTTAAACTCTCTCCTGGATATCGATTCTCTCAAGACCATTCGACCTATGGAGACATATAACGAGAAGAAGGCGGCTCTGAAGGCACAAACTACCCTTTCAGTCAATCCAACAATCATTTTCTTCCTAACTTGACCTTCCAGGTAGCCTTTTCCCTCCTTTCTTTTGCCAAGTCACTGGTCTGACTGCCGATTCTGCACTGAGACAGGAATTGGTAACAACCTCTAAAGTAACTTCCTGCAGCCAAAATTACTGGATTTCTCTCAAAACCAACTTCCTCTCTCAGTAAAGCAAAAAATCTCAAAGAACTGGAATCTTGAAGTGGCAGCTGAGACATCCCTTGCTCAGTGCAATCCTACTACGCAGTCAGCACTACTGAACAGCCCTGCGTGCAACTGGCCAACAAACGAACCTCATGGCACATCCACCAGAGAAGTCCAGCAAGGCATCAGCTACACTCCACCATAGCGGGGGAAGCCAACAATGGAAAAGAGATCTCTGAAATTCCTATGTGCGTTTTAGGGTAAGTTGGAGGATTTCACAGCTGGAGCACTCAATTCTGACTTCCTGCATCCAGAGTTAATTAGTTCAAGCTTGATAAATCTCCTTATCTAAATGGCTCTGCAGAAACAAGCAAGGAACATCAAATAAAAAGGAGGAAAGCAGTAACTCTTCCAGCATGTTTTTCCACCTCTGGAACAATGACTGGGAGAAGCAGGCAAAGCCAGAAAAGCCATGTGATAGCACACATCTGACTGAAACCTGCGGAGGACACGTGCTGGAGAAAAGAGCACAATTCTTTCTGTTCCCTTGAAAGAGGTAACTGAGTGCAGCTTCAGGACCAACTGGGAGACACTGTAATCGGAAATGCAGATAAAAGGAAAGAAATGATTAGTGCAGCTTGCTGGGGTGGGAGTCAGGGACTTGTGCTCCATCCCAAGCACTGTAGAGAGGTCACTGGCCCCAGTTTCACAATCTATTAAAAAGATGCTATCAGTTTCCTCTGGAAATGACTTAGATCTTCTGGATAAAAAGTACTACCTAAGAACTTGTGATTACTATTTAGCCCTTAAGAAGCCTGAATTTTCAGCTAATTTTAATTCTGCAGAGATGAACGAACACAAGTGATTCATGGGCAAAAGAGACCTGGAAGGGCAAGAACTGAAGAAGGAAGAAAAGGGAGAGACCCTATGTTGCAAAGCAAGCACTTACAACCTAAAGAATGCAGATTTAAGTCTAAAGAAAGTTTCAAGAAACAGCAACACAGGGCTGTAGCCTTGTAATTTAAGGGAAGGAGAAACTGTGCTTTATGCAGTTGCCAAGCCCTTGCCTGATGTGCGCCAGGCAATATTACATGTCCTTGAAGAGGCAAAGTGCAGCGCACCTCTTGCAAGATAGTTGTCTAGGAAAAGGTGCGACCTCCTTGTAGGGCAGAGGTTCAGGAATGGTCCTGCGCCAGCAAGGGAACATTTAAACAAAAAGAAAATGGACAGAGAGTATCTGCTCTGGGCTGCGTGGTGGAAAAGCACCCAGGTAGGATCTACTAGAAAAGCAGATCACAAGCCTCAGTTCAACCTTGAAACTCCTTACCTATTGTCTCAGGTTCTGTTAAAATACAGTGCCCCAGACAGTATAATAACTTGGAGCTTTAATCAACTATAACTGCACTTAGTCCAGACTTGCTGCGTATTTGCTGTACTGCTGGTATTTTAAAATTAGACTTCTCTTCAGCATTTGTGAAAATCATAAATTGCACAAAGTCATGGCATGATTTGGTAACGTGGCCTTAAGTATCAGACCAAAGCCACTGCACTAATATTGTTTCTTAATGTAGACCTATTTGTACCAAGATCTCCAAAGAAAAAAAAATACTCTTTTGCTGACCAAATGTAAAAAGCTAAGTCTTAAAGACAGATTTTTAGCTCTCTATATCTATGCCCTGTGCATTTACTTTGCAGACTGGTGGGGAGGCAGAGAGACTGGCAAACCTAAAGAATGGAAAAAGGCATTCAAAGCAGAGGTGAGATCACAGATCAGCCTCCCACCACGTGAAGCTCCACTCGCTGTAGTATCAGAAGTCCCCTTTGTGTCCCCTGGCTCCAAACTAATCCAGGGCCAATTTAGTTCCAGGTGCACGTTGCTCTAGCTGGCTCCTGAGATCCATCTAAACCTGGTCCTCCTTTCCAACTTGCTGGTTAGGCTGGAGTTTTGGGGGAGTAGGTATAACCTTACAAAGGAACCTCCTGCACCATGAGAGCTGCAAGAAGCCAGTTCTACCAGCCTTCTGGATGTTATCACACTTCAAAAGATACCAAGTTCGCCTTAGCATGAAGATTATTCTTAAAGATGATGATGGTTTTGAAGTTGAAGAGCACAGGCCATTAAAAAAAATACAAGATAGGTTTAAGATTCTCTGCAAAGAGAAATTTGCCGGTAGACATGACTGGAAACACAACAGGCATACAACACGATTAAAGTAAAAATATATTTAAATAGATAAAACATTTGTTCCTTACAGGAATAACTGCAAATGCAAAGGGTGGCTTCCCCCAACAGGGCCAGGTTTAAAAGCAGCTACAAACACAGAAGGATGTTGCCTGAAAAAGAGAATCTCCACACTCTTCACCAATATGAGAACATAAGCCCCCGGGGAATGGGTGCATGCAGAAATAACCTAACTTGGGATGGAGTTGGAAGCTCTTGGCAAAGAACAGCTGGACACACATAGCCCTTCTCAAGAGAGGTTGCCCTGTTTTGCCAAATAGCAGGGAGCCAGACTTAGGGAAGGAGGCTCCAGGCTGGGCCATTAGCAAAAGCACTGCTGAAGGGCCTTCTACCCGAGGTGCAGGACTGGAGTAGTGTGGCCAGACAAGGGGACATGTTTCAGAGGAAGCACATGGCAAAAAAACCCTGCCTCTCAGTTCAAAGGCTTCTATAATTCAGGTAAGGGAGCTTGTCCAGCACATCTGGGTCAAGCATTTAGCCTCCAGCTGCATAGCTGCTTAGCCAAAAAGCTCCGTGCACTGCACTGCAGCAGCTAGGATATAAATGCAATACATGCTATAAATATTACTGCCACTGAAGACTTGAAAAATGACATGATATCCACACTTGGACACAAAGCTGCTCTTCCCAAAGAGGTTAGTGCTCATGAAGAAAAGCCTAAAATGCTTGTGTGAGAACACAAGGCTGGGAGCTCCCTGCTTTCAACATGAGAGCAGATTTAAACAGAGAAAGAAAGTTTTGGCAAGAAGTTCTAATATTTCTCCATTTTTAACAATTTTCTATCTCTACTCTTATGACAGTGGAGTTTTAATTTGTCACTTGTCCAATCAAGACCTAATTTAAATGGCACCAGTAAACATGCAGAGTGTAAGCTGGTGGGTTTTTTTTCACAGCAACTGAACGTGGGCAAACAAATGGAATACACCGTCTCGAGCTGTCAGGGCACATCAGCTAGGTCCTTCTCTCACAGAACAGCAGATCTGAAGTTGCTGAGCTGGCATGATAAGTTTGCCATGACAAATGTCATCCAAGACAAGACATTTTGCCAATGATGGCAGCACAACATGAAGCAGTACATAGGAGAGATTTCAAGTTTAGCCTGGAAATAGGATTTCTTAAACCAATGCATGAGCATTATTCTTATTACTGCCACACGCATTAGCTGAAGAAATTAGAGGGAAAAAGAGTATCCATGGCTGTGCAAGCACACCTTACACAGCCCTCAGGCTTTTAAGTTCTCTCTCAAATAATATAAGGTGAATGATATGATCCATTTGCCTTCTGATACTTGAAGTTACTTTAACAACTGCCAATAATAAGAACAAAGAACAAATGCCAAAGTATTCAGTAGTTCTTGACACAAGGAGACATGTGATATCACTGATAAATCATTTTAGTGAAATTACAGTAATGAAGAACAAACACCAACTCTGCACACATATATATATATATTCCTGGTGAGGTGACATTAGTTTGAGGTTGTTTTGGGACAACACCAGAACTGTCTATCTTGTGTTTGGTGACCAGTATTCAAATGTTTCTCCTGGACTTTGCAAAAGCATTTGCTGGTTTTCTGGTGTACAGTAGTTAACATCCAACTTTTATTAAATCAGGATTGTCGGATATAAAGCAGGGTGGGAGAAGTTCACTTTTATCTTTGATTATCCAAGCACAGATCAAAGGCTCTCCAATACAGTAACACTCCAAGGGTTTTTGATAGTGAAAGGATGTTTGTCCGGTCACCATAGAGAAAGCAATGTAAAACATCCTGTTCATAGCATGATAAGGTATCAGGATGAGAAGAGGAGACGGGGCTCTGCGGGGAGGTAGTGAGAGCTAGTTTGTTTAAATGACTTGTGCAAGTTTGGCAGAGATGAGATATTAATTATTTTTGCAGAAGTTAGAGCCTGCCCAGGATTCAGGCCAAGCAGACATCTGAAGAGGAAACATCCTGTGCACCAGGACGGGTGATCAGTGCATGCTCGATAGCAACACACTGTGTGGGCTGGATATCTCCATTTCTAGCACAGCAGAAATATGTCTGAAATGAAGAAGCATGTGTCTCTCTCCTCCAAGATGTGGAGGGTCAAAGTGGTTATAGGGATTCCAGATCAGTGTAAGTTGTCCCCACGTATGTTAGAGACTTTTCCTTTCCCAAACTTTTCACTGCAATTTGTCACTGATCACCTTTGAGTCATCTCACACGGTGGTAGCCAAACAGGAAGTCACCTGGTAATTTATTATGGCAATTTTCCCTTCCATGCTGCACAGCTGTCCTTTGATTATGTTTCAGCTGGATTGGTCCAGGTGTAAGGCAGGCAAATAGCTTCCCAGCAAGCCCAAACTGGAGTCCATTAGAAAACAAAGTGAATTTTGGTTCCTTTTTCTGGTTTCTTTTGTTTTTTTTTTGTTATAAGTGCACCAACACCCCATTCAAGACACTGGAGATCGCAGGTCACACCTATAGGTTTTGTATTCTTTATTGACTTAAAACAACAGAAACAAAGAGACACAAATAAGATTCGAGATCACAGCACTCTATGCAAAGTATGGTTTATTCACCTTCTCTCTCCTGAAATGGAGTGCCGAAGCCCCACACTGATGTAGGGACTAAGGAATACCAGCTGCCACATTACCCAGCTTCTAGGACCGAACATGAGAACTGGATCTCAGCAAGGGCACAGGAGGAAGCATGTGATGGACATGTCCCACCAACCTGCTGTCAGCACTGCCTTTGCTGTGAGTAATAAACAGTGCAGTTACTCATGAAGCAGCAGGCCTTCTCCAAGGAGCGCAGACAGGAGTTACAAACACACACACACATGACTAACCTCAGCAGCTTTCCTATGGTCATCTTCATTCTCCAGAATCCGGACATCCACGCCAAGGCAGCGAAGATAGCGCCCGAGGCCTTGCAGCATGTTATCACAGACCACACTGAACTCCTTCGGGGAGATGGGATCAGGGGGACATGAAGCCTCCTCGTCAAACCTTTTGCATTGCTACAGAAAAACAACAGATCCATAATCAGCAGAACAGAAGGCTGATTTCCAACACAGTTGTGTTTTGCCTCCCTGCATTCGCCCACCATGACAAATCCAACTGCCCTCTATCACCTGCACTACAATTTCCACCTCTGCAATACCTTTAGCTTCTTCTTCATGTCCCCTAGACCCTTCCACATCAACCGCCCACTACTCGGGCAGGAGGCAGCACATGATGGGGCTAATTCTGAGTTAATCATTCACTTGCTGGCCAACTGGCATTGACTAAACGGCCACACAAAACAAGATTTGCAGCCTTTCCCTGGGGAAATGCTAAGCTGGCCTTCTCTGCTCTACCCAGACATCAATTTTCATGAAGTCACAGAAATTCATCTTCGAGACTGCTATTCCCTTGTCACATTAGGCTGCAAGCAATATAAGTTATTGCTAGGGAAGGGGATCTGTCAGACAGAAAGAGAAACAGGTAGACAAAGCAATCACGTCAGCCTTGTTATCTTCGGAAGTTTAAAAATAGATAGTGCCTGAATTCTGTTTATTTTATTTCAGATTACTGCTCCTGGGGAAGTTCCTGTAGTTGGATACTTTGTCTTTCGGAGACTTCCAGAAGTACAATAGCTAAATTCATGGAGAAGGGAAGTTATTAAAGAACCTCTAGTGTTCAGCTTTGCCTCTAGGAACTTGAATCAGCTGGAATGACTGAAGGACACTGCCATCATCTATGCAGGAGCTAACTCAGGCCTGGAAATGCGGGGGAGCACAATGCAGATACACCTCGGCTGATTGCATGAACTTGCTCTGCTCCGCAAGCATCAGAGATACATTTGCATGATGCTACGTCTCCCAGAAGCTGGTACATGCACTCAGAGCTCTGCAGCACTATGTGGACTGACTGAACCATCACTGGCTCCTGGAAGGACCTTGGCAGATGCAGATATGCCCTGAGACAGAGAGCATGATAATGGATCGAGCTGACCCTTCAGTGTTGAGGTAGTCAGAAGACACTAACCCCACAATGTTGCTTCTGCTCAAAGAGATATAAAGGAGCAGCAGCTGGCTCTTAACTGGTGATTATTCAGTGACCAGCAATGTTACATGTAGGCTTTTTCTCATGTTTCATGCCAGTAGAGCTCAGAGGGCTTATAAAGGAGGACAGTGTCACTAGCCCCACTTCAGAGTAGACCAGGAAACACTGTGAAAAAGAGCTTGGAGTTCTGCATGAAGCAGAGTCAGGCAGAGAACTCTGTTTTTCTGAGTCCCAGTCCAGGTTTTACTAACTACCTCTTGGCTAATGAATTTGACTGTACAGAATACAAAGATGACCCATGAGTTCACAAGGTAATTCAAGCCTGAAGTACTTACTTTTCCCATCTCTGTGGCAGGCAGTCATGTCCCATGCACATGGAGCACTTAGGAAACTACTGAGTAGCTGTGTGTTTTACTAAGACTAACGGAATATTGTACATTTACACACACTTGATAGGAGGATCCTGAAAAGGTAGCTGTCATCACAATAGCATCTCACTCCAACCATGGAAGGTACTACTGACATAAGGAGCTAAATACACATTTAGGACTACTTTGAAGGATACACAGCCATAGTGAACCTTGCCAGTTAATCGACAAAGCCAGTTTTCCACTGATGTTTTCATAGGTGCCTAAACAATTGGATGGCTGCATTTTGAAAGTAAAACATGTACCTTCTTTATCACTAAGAGAGAGGGATCAGTCATAATGGAAGATATTTAAGCACTCACATAGCCCCAAGCTATCGCCAGCTGGGTTTTAAGGCTCTGCCACAACATACGTTGCAGGAGGAGACCAGTCATGGAATACGCAGTCGTAGGCAGGGAGACAGAGACAGACCATCAGAAAAAGAGCTCTTTTTACTTTTGTAGACTTCTACTCCCAGTACAATAAAGGAGGCACTCCCAATGTGAAACCAGTGTGTGGAAGCTCAATTAGAAGCAAAAGTAAAGAGGCCAGAGTTTTGAAACCTAATTAACGCAACATCTAGGCCACAGAGTTCAAACGCACAATGACGAGGAAGCGTGGAAGTGGCGCTTCTGCCAGCAAGGTTAACTGGATTCTGCCACACGGATTTGTACTGACGTTCTTCCAGGAAAGATAAATGAACCTAATATTGCAAGGAAAGCTGAACGAAGGCACCAAAAGGGGAAAGCGTATCTTACCAGTAAAGGGGTGGAGTGAGGAAGATGTTTGCTGCAATAGTCCTGAGAATGGACTACAACAGGCATATCAGGCAGAGCTAACAGTATGACTGAAAGACAAGGTAATGTTTAGTTGGAAGGGGTCCTGAGCAACATGCAGCTCTTTGAAGATGTTTACAAACCTGTCCAGAAGATGACGGTACTTCTTGTTTATTCAGCTGCTTTTTCGCCCTGGGTTTTATGCTTGGTTTTCCCACCAGACTCTCAGTCAGGTTTGAACTTAGACCAAAGCTCGCTGGATCCTTACGCAGTTTCCCATAGACCTCCAATAAGCAGTATGCATCCGAAGCTAAAAGAACAGAACATGAGCATCAGGTGGTTTCATCCAAAAGTAAAACAGAGGCATTTTTTGATGTAAGGAAGAGCCTTCACCTTTTTAAGTGCTACTGAATACAAACATCTTGTGAAGATGCAACTTACCCTGTCCTCTTTTACTTATTCAGTATCATAATCTACAGGCCATGGCACAATCACTTGACCAATTCAGAGCAATACACAATACCTTTTTGCCTTCAGGTAATTAAGACAGAGAACCAAACTCAGTCTAGCATAAAGGGGCTGCTATTCACACTGAGATTTTTTTCCCTTGCTGGGCAGAAACACATGAACACAAAGAATCAAGGCAGAGGAACTGAAAAAAGTGACAGGCCCTCCGCTGAGATGTCATTGCTGAGCCCTAATGTAATGCAAATTAAAGTGGGCCTGCTTAAGCTGCCATGTAGGGTAGCTTTAGCCAACCCATTTTACTCGTCATTGTTACAGAGCAGCAGCTTGTGCCCACGGTTTATTACCGCATCGCAGCTCTGGGAAGGTAA
This sequence comes from Dromaius novaehollandiae, assembly GCF_036370855.1. Taxonomy (NCBI): domain Eukaryota; kingdom Metazoa; phylum Chordata; class Aves; order Casuariiformes; family Dromaiidae; genus Dromaius; species Dromaius novaehollandiae. The sequence continues at coordinate 2,057,002 of NC_088117.1, forward strand.
CTTCCCTATTAGATGCGGTATCTTAAAATGTAATAACCGAGTTGTTTGCAATCACCTGCCCACACACACTGCCATGTGGCCTCTGCTCCTTGCAACGGGAACTGTCTAAGTCTCCAAGCCAGTTTTACAAGTCCTGGTGATTAACTTTTGTGGGAACTGTGTCAACTTCAAGGATAGCTGAATTTAACAAAGGGCTGGTTTGCTTCAGCAGACTGTCCTTTGATGCCTCAGGAAAATATTTAGACCCAGACTTCTGACTCTGGGGTAATCAACACTAAACTCCACTGCTCCTTCTGCAGTACTGACTCTGTGCTACAGTCTCTGACACCATGTCTACCCACTTTTAACCCTGCTCTAACAAGCACTTCACCATGACAAATGAACACGATACTTGTTTCCGAGAAAGGCTGTGTGGTGAAATGAGGCAGAAGGAAGTGGACTTTCTTCTTTTTCAGTTATACAGAGGAATTTCCACTGAGATGATGTTTCATCAGATACAATCAGCCAAGCACAGGAATTCTTTCATAAGGGAAATAATGAATCACTGGACAGTTTAAACTTCAACCATTAAAGCCACGTCCGCAAAAGGACAAATGTAACATGTGCTGGCTTCTCTGAACAGGAACTAATCCACAAAGCCATCTTCTCTGTTTGCTATCTAACGATTTTTCCAGTGACAGGCAGCAGACAAACATGGCCTGTAACGGATTCTCCAGAGCACCCTGCCATGGAGTTAGTGACCACACCTGCATAGAGGATCTGTTCCTCCCGGAGAGGCCGTTTCTCCCAGTTAGACAGCTGCTCCGTTTTATCTAGAGGTTTCCCCAGCACATGTTGCACCAACAGGCTGAGCCCTCTTTCCGGCTGCCTGAACGCCCTGTCCTCACAGCTCCGCTCCGGGGCCAGGACGTCGACCTTCCGGCCACCCTTCTTCCAGTCAACGGAGCTCTTCTGCAGCTAATGGAAGGAGAAAGATGTAAAACGCATGGTTATAAAACAGCTTCTGCAACACTTCCTGTTTCAGTAGGTGGAGCCACGCAGCAACCCTATCATCCTCATCTCTTGCATGGCACACTGTATCCCGTTGTCTCAGACAAGGGCTGGGATGGCAGTAGATATATACGCAGTCTGGTTATTTGTTTAACAAACACCCTTGCTGGAAGGAAATCTGTTTCATAACCAGGGAAGAACAACTGCGTTGTCTGACAGCATTGCATCAGAGCAATGGGGCTGACTGTGACTTCTCAGATTTGCAGGGCTCTCAGCCACACTGAGGGCTGTCAGACACAATCTCAATAAAATAACACAGAAGCAACAGTTCAGCATCTTTTCCCTCATGGTTCCGGTGAGAAAAGGTGCTTCTGCAACAGAGGAGCCAATGGCCTTTCTGAAGTTTCCACGTCTCAGATAAAACTGAGGCAGTGGCTGCTACTGAGCACTTCACACTCCACAGCACTTCCCAGGTTAAGCTATCAGTCCTGAAGATCTGGGTTCATCCCAACCTACAGCCTTTAACAAACTCTGCAAATTTCACCTGTCGAAACGTTTTTCCTTATCATTTCTGCAGACAGTTAAGAATTATTGCATTCTAACCCAGAGACAGCTGCATTTCAACTGAACAGAAATTCCTGTACTGCATCCACCTACGGCCCTCCTGAAACACTGTGACTTCTCTACAAATCATTAACTCCATAATATCTGCTTCGGTACCACATGATGTTGGAGTATCAGAGTTTCTACAAGAAACTTCCTCCTCCTCGCTGAACAGAGCCATGTCTCCATTTCAGTTGCTTCTTCATAGCTTTCATACAGGCTATGAAAGAGTTGTTAGAATATCAAGCTCTGACTTTTCAGTTGACAAAAACGAAATGCTTTTTTCTTTAAAGAATCACACTATCCTTGAAACCAGAAGCAGAAAAGGTCTACTAACTCATTCAGCCATTTCCCTGCCAATACAGGATACAAAGACAAATGTTGTCAAACAATGACAGTTATCTACCAGCAAAGACTAGATAATTTTCATTATCTTCAAAGTCCATCCTTACTTGTTTGTCTACTGTGAGTAGATCCACTACACCTTGAGCTTGCTTATCCATGTCTTTCAAAGCAGAGCATGTGGCTGCAAGGCTGTTAAGGTCTCCAGACATCCCATAACCTGGAGAAACAAACCCCAAATCAAACAGCTAATAAAGCTCAAATCATGGCTAATTCACTGCAGCTTTCTCTAGTTTGGAGGCAAAATGCTCACAATATATGTACAAACTTTGGTGAAAAGACTGTTCAAGGTAAGGAAAGAGGCAGCCTCCTGACTCCTGTTCCTAAAAAATACTCCTGCTGATCAAGATTGGGAGCATAAAGGTGGATGGAAAAGGCTTGCTGCATATTCTTGCATAGCTTCTAAAGTTGCACTTCTCAACTGAGTTAAAATCTGCTAGAGCAGTGAAAGGCTAACAGAGCAGCTCCACGAGGAGTCTTTAAGCCTCCAACAACTTGCACTGGAGAATTATGAAAATAGCCTTGAAGTCAAAGTTTAACACTCCCCCAAAACCTCCAAACAGAATCTAAACCCAGGTATGCTAAACTGCAGAGGCCTGGTGTCCAGCAGGGTAGCTTCAGGACAGGGCAAGCAAATCCAGAAAGCTCCGGATGGCAGACTTGCATAGTCCACCCAAGGTTGGGTGCAAGTCAGGGCTTAGTACAGAGCTAACCAAGACAATCCCAAGTCTGAGGGGGTTGGGCTAACTCAGAAACCTTGGGTCTGGCCTGAAATGGGGACATTTCTATCATTCCCAGGTATGCCGTCCACCCTGCTTCCTGGTATAGCAATCTTTGAATACCCAGTGCTACAAAAGCTGACAACCCCAACAAGGGCTAGGAATTTCAGACAGTAAGAGAGGTTGACTTACTGTAAAGACACGAGCAGGGAAGAAGAGAAGCAAGTTACCGAGTTTAGTGATGGCTGGATCCAAATAGAGCCTCTGGATGAAATGGGAAAGCTTCTCCTTCTCATCCTCCCTTTCAGCTTGCTCAAGGAGCTGTGGCAAGTCCAGCAGGAACACCTCCTCACCCACAGCGATTTGAAGGAGGGAGACACGTGGCTTCCCAACAATGCCGAACGAAGGCCTCCATTCCATGTCAATGCCCACCACCTGCCCAGGCTGCAACACAGACAACAGGCCTTCTTCATTTACAGGCTGTCTACACCTGGTTGGTACGGACCAGCTCTTGAGAAACAAACTCTGTCCGGGGGGCACTACTCCTGAACACTAGTGTTTCCTTTTGAATGACTTCCTTTTTGAATTACTGCTGTGTGAGCTACTACAGAGTAAAGGGACTTTCATCGCACAGCAAAGTTATCCCTGTGGAGACTTTTCCAAGTGTGGTAATTTCCAACCTGTTCCCCAATCAGACAAGCCTTTAGGCCTCTCTTGCAGCAGCAGCTTCCCCTGACTCCGGGAGAGAGACGTTTGATGGCAGTGACGGGCACACAACCCCGCATAGCAGCCTGCTGTGGAGTTTCTGCTCCTCAATCCAGCAAAGTAAGTACCAGAATAAAACTCACCTGCAGCACCTTTTCCCAGCACTGCAGCATCTCTTCCCACGTCTGCAGAAAGTGAATATTTGCCCGTGGAATAGACAACTGGTAATAATCCTTCTTCTTACCCTCTTCATAATTCTCTGCTTTCTCAGCCTCTTCTACCCTGCACAGAACCAGATCCGAAAGCTTTTAACCATGCCATGAGGGGGATCCCTGGCTTGGAGGAACATCTGGAAGTCTTAAGCCTCTAATTTCACTCATAATCCCCTATTTTCCCACATCACTCAATTCTTTCTCTTATTTCCCCTTTTTTCATTTCCCTGTAATTTCTATTTCCTTCATCTTGACTCATGCACTCCTTCCATTTTATACACCATCACAAAAATGGCACTGCATCTGAGACCTCACCATGCACATACACTGTACCCACTGCAGAGAACACCCAAACCAGAAAATATGCTATAACCAGACTCCCAGACTCTGTCCTCAGCTCTCTTCCCCAGAACTGATGCAACTTGATAGATGACAAAGTTGGGTAGCTGTTTCTAGATTCAAAGATTCTACATTTTAAATTTACTACTGAAGCCCCTGAAGTTAATATGGAAGTCTGCTAGATCCCACAGGGCAATATATAACAGAGAAATCATCTCAGATCAACTAGGTGCCCATACAGGAGCTTCATGATTCCCTACGACAGAAACAGTCTCAAAAAGAGAATCTCACATTGCTCCACACTTAGATCACTACCACCCAGGAATGGGCGAGTCTGCCTCATGAATTTACAGTGCAAAGGCTTGGGAAGGGTTCAGGGACCTTCCTGTTGCTATCCAGCTTCTTCTAGTCCATTCTCTTCCCTGTACAATGTCCTCAAAAACTGTACAAGAATATTTGTCCTTTGTCGCATGGGAATGAAATGAGCAAAGTTCAGAAATAAAGTTTCAAAATCTTCTATATTTAGGGGAAGACTGCAGACTGAGTGCCTGGCCTGTGCTACTCCATTTGGGCATCGAATGAAATCATACAGAGAAGCTTAGGATTTGTGTATTAATAACACTGGGATTGTTGGGAAGATGCCTGCAAAAATGAGCTAACTGATTTCCTACAACAGGATCTTACACAGCACATTCTCTTTTCAAAATGCAGCAGAGTCTCTTGAAACAGCCCTGTAACTGGAAGGTCAGCACACTGCTATGGTGTCTCAGCCAGATGATGCAATCAGAGGAAAGAGACTAATAAAAAATATCCAGCTATTTTGGACATATCATGAACTTCTGGATAGTCTCTTTCCCATAGAGACTTGAAATGGTTTATTATTTGAGAAAATATTTACTAACCTTAAGTTTAGGGGACTGTGTGACTGATTTTGTAGCATAGCAGCTTTCACTGTACAAACACACTCTTCCAGGGGGTTGTGTGCACGGGGAAGTCAATATTTATGTAAAATATTTAATGAAGGTGTGAAGTCTCAAGTCTCCAAGAATATTCTCATCTGCAGAGTTCAGGGGCGGCATGTGGTGTGACTGGGAGCAGAGATGATGTCATTTATATGCTGGTAGCACCTTGTTTCTCCACAGCATGAACACCCTCTCCATGAAGACCCTCCTGCTGCTTTGTTGGCTCAAACAACAGTGCAGCAGAAACATTGTTTCGTTAGGTTTCACGGCTCCATGGATTTTAAAGCAGCTACTGTAACACAGGTAGAATGACCGGAGGAATAAACTGAGGCACAAAAGGCTTCACTCATCCATCACAACACCTCATGAATGGCAGTGCACGTCTTATTTGGCTTGCCTTCACTCTGTCCTTCACATGATGCAGGCTTCCTAGAGTACAGAGTTGAAGTGATATTCCTGACCTCTTTGTTTTCTACCTCACTAGATGCCCTGAGTCTGTGGCTAGGTCACACTCCTGTTAATCACCCCTTTGTGTTTTGTGGGATTACACCTCACGCAAAAACCTTCTGGCTCCCAGCAGGCAGCTGGGGCAGCTTCAGGAAGGAGGAAGAGGGCAGCTCCGCCAAAGCAGCTGCATCAGAGCAAGGCAGAACATGTCCTAGACACACAAGAGTTTCCTGCGCTCCAAGAAAGCCACGTACTGTCTGCGAGAAGCGGGCCTTTGCAGACAGTGCTTCAAGGGTGAATATACCTATGCCGTATTTCCTGAAGGTACATGTGTCTTGAACATGAACCACTGCAGGTGATCTTCACTAGGATCAGATCCATGAAGTTCAACACACAAACCATTCAAAATTGTCAGCATTAAAAAAAAATATGAATACACTTGAAGTTTTCATCTGCCTTCTACGTAATTCCAGTCCGAGCTATGCCCCCAAAACATTATTTTCAGTTATTAAAGCTGTAGTTTTTGCAGACTGACTTGTTCCTGGAGATGGAAATTTGCTGTAACATTGAAGACAACAATTCTAATGATAAAGTGAGGGTGCACATAACACTGTGCAGCTGTTAGGTTTGCACTTTTTAGAAGGGTCTCCTACCCAGCACTTAGGGGGCAACATTAACCGGGCAGCCAGTGACAGATCCTAACTGACAGCTAGAGGTCACAAATCTGACATATGACGTCAGTAGGAGAGTGCTGCACTAAGAACCTAAGGTAAGAGGAAGCATTCAAATCCCATGGATGCAATTGCATGTCCTACAGTAACAGGAGAAAGGCCCGGACCATGCAGAGGTAGCAGAAGAGGAAGGGCATGCAGACCTGTGCAACGGCAATGCCAAGAGGCTCCCCACCCCTGCTCCTTGTCCTAAGAGCACAGAGCAGAAAGGTTCCAGCTTGCTTTCCACTAAGCAGCGATCATCAACTTTCTCCTGCCTTTATGCCTCCTCAAATACGTAATGTACGATATCACCACCAACTCTTCTTGGACACACAGTTCATTTCAAGATAGATTCAGATTTCCACCTACACTGAAAGGCTGAACTCCATCTATGAAGTTACTCCTCGGTGTTACTAGTAGCACGGGCTATGTTTGAAGGATGCTATAGATATGGATTATCAGCTCGCACAAAGTAGTAAATAATTAACCCTTGGGAGTGGTCAGGATTTTCCTGCAAACTTTCCTCCGATTTCACCTGTCTTCTGAACTAGAAAGACCCATTTCTAAGCTAAAAAAGAAAGAAAAAACCCACCTCCACATTTCACCAATGAGGATAAAAGAGACATCAGGCAAATGGTGCCAGTTCCAGATAAGCACAACACTCTGGAATAACATGACTGAGGGGTAAAACAATGTAAGAGTCCTAAGGGGCCCAAAAAGCTATGAATCTGTTTCTTCTTTCCTACTTCTTTTTTTACACATACCTTGACTCTATCTGGAAACATAAGATGGAATGACAAGGCTTTGAGCTATGCTGCACTAAAACAACACAGCCCAGAGTTCTCCTGAATTTGCACTGAGCATTCAGGTATAAGTCCTCTTCTGTGCAATGACTCCAATTAGATTAATTGATACTCATAAATGAGTAGAGGAAAAAGCTGCTTTCTTTGATTGCACTGGGCCAGCAAAGTGATTGTGTAATTTCTCTGAACCCAAAGACTGCAATAACTTGCAGCCTTGCACGATTTTGGCTCGTGAGCACACAAGGGCACAGTGACTACCAGGGTAGATGTTTTTTGAACTGTAAGAGCATGTTTATTGTAAGCAGGTACTGGGCACTGCCTACATGACTTCTATCATGTGCTATGCCATTGAATAGCATAACTACACCATTCTTTAAACAGTTACTTTCATGTGTCCACAGCAAATGAACAGAATATGCCCCTCACAAAGTATCATCTGCAATCTCCACATTTCCCCAAGACTTACAATAGCCTGTATATGTGCAGGCCTTTCTGCAGAAAAATAAAAGTTAAATAAGTAAAAGAAAAAAGGTACTGAACAAAGCAATCTCTCAATAATTTGTTATAGAAAGCTTGCAGACAGAGACATTGGAGCATAGCAGAAAGACCATCACGCTAATATGAGTATAAGAACAAATTACTGAAGCTCAGCAAATCATTTGCAATGAGACACTTATCCAAATACACCTTTTCTTCCTGCATATAGCATAGCTGAGCAACTGCCTAGGATATTGCTCCATGAACTCCCTTTACTTAAAGGAGATGATCTTGGGCTGTTTTCTCTAAGAGATAAAGCACAGAATACCCATAACCAGAAAAACTACAAAGCACTGTAATGCCTCCAGATTTAGCTTGCTGTGGGGACCGGACAACTCCTAATAGTTTAGGTGGCCACATGGGACTTCCTAAATTTTAAGAGTCTCTTGTCAGCTTCCCACGGCTTTGCTTGCATGCAGCAGTTAACCTGGCCCCACCTCTTCCCTCAGCACATCCTCCATCCTCTCCCGCTGCACCTCCTGCACCAGGAGGTGCACAAAGATCCTTGACTGTGGCTGTTTGCCCAGGTTCTGCACCTGAAATCAGGTTCTTACAACTCCTTCAGAGTTGTAAGAGGTAAGGTTGTAAGAGGTAAGAACCTTCCTCAGATAAGAATTTTTTTTTTTTTTTTTTGCAGGTCTGCCTTTGTATCTAGATGAGGTCCCACAACAGAGTGAAGCTACCACTGGGGGAAGAACTCTGGGTGCTGCAGGCCAATCTGCTGTGTACCACCGAAGGGGCCCTAAAGTAGGAGAGGAACCATGGCACTGCACTACTGGGATTGCATGAGTTACCAGCCCTGAGGAAGAAAAGGGAACAAAGACTGATTAAGGGACTAAAGGCTTAAGTGCCTGAAAGAATGGTTTTATCCCAACTTCAATTAATGCGACTCTCCCAGGATCTGATGCCAAATGTCAAAAATCCCCATTACTTCTGAGATTTTTGGATGAGGAAAAATTATAGATTGAGCTAAAAATGGTTAAAGAGCTGTCAAAGAAAGAAGAAAATATGTATGATTAGAAAATTTTGAGGAAATTTAAAATTATTTTCTTAGCCACAAGTCTCTCAAAAGGCATTATACCAATACAGAAAGCAGTGTAGAGTATATGGAAAATTTACAGACGGATATAATCAGCCCATATAAAATAAATATATCTTCACATCCTACCCATGTTATTTAATTTCATTAGTGCTAGCGACCTGGCAAAGGAGGTCTAAAGACCTGTCCACAGCATGAAACATGCTCATACATCTTCTAAATGCTCAGAGTGAGGTTAAAATGCACCTTTCACAGACATTTCCAGGCTTATGAAAAGCAAATGCAGTGTGCCCAAAGCATAGACATGATCTGGAAATGGAGTAAGTTTTTGCAAAATTATCTCCTCAAAGAAACATTACAGCAGATTATTTTAAGCAAATACACAGTCTTTGTATGATATGTAGTCAACATTGAACAGGCATGAAATAAGCTATATACCTCTCTTGGATCTTAAGCTTTTGCAGTTCATCAGCCACTCCATAAGGCAGCATCTCCTTGGGCAAATTGCAGCGTTGAGCCCATCTCGCGGCTGTGCTCATATCAGTATAGCTGATTAGCAACTGTATCAGGTGTCCTTGTAGCCATTGGTTCTCTCCAACTGTGTTCTGCAAGGAATCAAACATGGATGAAGACTGTCAGTGAAAGTTTCATCATGAGTATATTTTACCCTCCCCCCCCCCCAAGAGACAGCACTATTTGGGTCACCATCCAATGGGTTTGGACAAGTGGAGGAAGGAGCAAGACTCTCCCCACCACACACCTGATGCTGTTTAAATCCAGCGAGTGCTACATTTTTTTCTGCCAAGAGATGAAGAGCACATATCGCAACAGAGAGCGAGCCAGGCTCTCTGCGCTCTCGACAACAAGGAGGCTCTGAACTGCATTTGTTCACCTCATCTGAAGGTTGCAGGTGCAGCCCAGAGAAATGAAGGTAAAACTGCCACTTAGCCTGACTGATGACTAGCATATAATTTGGTTTCTCTCAGGTACTGATCAAATCAAGCAAAATCAGAACACAAGACTGACCAGAGTGTAGAGGTCTTTGGGCTTGTTAGGTAATTAATTATGGCCAGGCCTTGGGTTTGGATTGCTTTAGTCCTGTTCTTGCACCTACACATGGCCCTGAAATCATATGATGACTTGACCTAGGGAGAGAAAATAGACAGCGGCATGGGCTCTCCTCCAGCCTTGCGTGAACCTGCATGGGTGACTGGGCTTGTGCTTTTCACCAGCTACATACAGGCTCCAGGTGGGACATGTCAGCAAGGCTTTCCAGAGCAACAGGCAGCTGCTGAGAAGAAAATGCTCATTCATCTGCTTACAGCTCACCTGTACATCCCTCAGCTAAAACAAGTGCCGAGTCCCCTCATCTGGCAAAAGGTAACTACGCTGTGCAGACAGACATCCTTTGCAATCAGCACAGACCTAGCCAAGACTGCTGCTGGGGTCCAGGGTTTGACTGGTCTCATTTTGTCTCTCAAGGGGGTTGTATGAACTTTGTCCCCACTGATTACAAAAGGAACCTGGAATGGTTGTTCGAGTTGTGAAAAACTAACACTGGGTGCAAGTAATTCCTCTCTTTGTGAGCACTCAAAGCCTCTGGGGACCTGACAAGTGGATTACTGCTTCAGTGATACGAACACACACAGTGACCTCAAGAGTCACTGCAGGAATCCTATATGCACCCAGCAACCAGGGTGGCTTAAGATGTTCCTCATTCCCAGAGATGCCCAGGCCTCGGCACACTTCAGAGCCTGCAAAGTGCAAGCACAAACTCACTGCTGTCTGCAGTTTCAGCTCAAACACCCAGCTGTGACCCAGAGCGGCTGAGGCACAACACGCTGACCACACCAGCACGAGGGGCCATAGAAGTCTTGACGGTGACAGATTCACCAAACCTCTTTTGTCTTAACCCACTTGGTGGATGCCCACATGCTCTATCTGGTGCCGTGGCACTGCAGTTGTGAGGAAATACAAATACAGCAACACTGCTTTATGGCGGTGGGAATAATCCTCCTCGTCCCCCCAGCCAGCCTACCGGCATGTGCAACCAGCCCAGAGCCACTACAGCAATATCAGCAACTCATTCCTGTTGCCAGTTCTGTTGACTGATTTATTTGCGGATCTGCCTCAAAAGTTAACATTGTCAAGAGAAATTTATTGCCAAAACAAGTTGAAACTCTACATGGTAGGTCAGGATTTGAAGCTATATTGCTACATTGCTGCTAGTGCTACCAACAGGCACTTTCTAGCGTAGCAAAAGGCCGCAAGAATGAAATGCCCAGATGTGAACTTTAAGTCTGTCCCTCTTTCCACACATACCACAACCATCTCTCCTTGGCCACCCAGGCAAACAGCACTAGCAGGGTCAGAAGCTGTTCCCAGGGACTGTAGGCACCTTGCTTTTTCTTCACAGCATGCATAAACAAAGCCTGACGGCGTGGCATGCTGGGGGCCACTGGGCTTCATTCCTCACATTCTTTTAGTAACTAAAAGGTGAGAAGTTGTCTTCAAAGCAGACGCCCTGTGCAGAGATCAGGAAACAAACCTGTTGATGGCCCCGAGGTAAAAGGAAAGAAACAACAACCACCCCCAAAATCCCACAGAGGTGCAGGAATGGGTAGACTATGACTTGGAAGAAAAGCCACAGAGAAATTCTGCATCCCAGGTACTGCGTGTGGGAGAAGCCAGCCTGCCCATAACAGCTGCTGCCTTGGCACCAAGGCTGCACTGCTAAGACTCTGCCAAGTGCCAAGACATTTCTTCTCATAGATGTGTGGAGGACTATTTTTACTATTGTTCCTAAGAGGCTGGTGATACAGCAAGCAGCTGATGCCAGTGAGACAGGGGTCCAAGAGCTGGGCTTGGGGACACAATCTAACCAGGGATCTCAATTACAGGAGAGAAGGAGGAGAGGGAACTGAGGAAAGCAAGCAGGAAAGGAGAAGTTATCACATTAAGGCTTGTCACCCTGAAAGCTCCTACAGAGAGGAAGTGTGCTCTCTCCACCTAAGGTTGTTTGGCTGTTACCTGCAGTCAAGATTTGTGCCTGGAGAGCTGGACTCTGCTGAAGCTCTGGCAGGCCCTGGAGTGCCCAACTCCGCAGACCACTGACTAGAACCAGCCCATCAGGTGGCACAGCCGGGCACTCCCAGAATTAAATTCAAGTCTTTCCTTGTTAATGAACACAAGTACTTGACTAGGCCCCCACTCATCATGGGGAAGTCCGTTTTTGTCCTAGAGCAATCCACGTACAGCCTTTCAGCTAAGCTACATTTCCTCTCCGAATCTCTTCTCCTGGCCATACCAGTCCAGATGCTTTGTGCGTCTCGCATGTCTCTGCCTTATGCAACTGAGCTCAGCCAAGCACCTAACATGTGAAGCAGGCTTGAACAACTTTTTCTGTCTATTTTGTAAAGCCACTTTTCAGAGTCCTTCCCAGAAAGAACATATTTTCTTATTAACATCACAGTGCAATGCCCTCTTCTAGGTTCCCCAGTGTCCATCCTATTGTCTTTCTGCCTTTTTCCGGCAACACAGTCTTCGGGGCTGGATCTCTCTTCAATTCATCCAGCGTCAATGCTGAACAAATCTTATTATGTCAGCTTTATTTCTGGATATAATGAGGTGCAGGATTTTTTTCTTTTAATGATAACAGATTTAATCTTTCAACCACAAAAGCAACTCTGAGAAGAAGGTTAATCTCCAGAGATATTACATCTTGCATTCTGAAACGGAAAATAGCTTTGTTTTGTTTTTATTGAAAAAATAACATTGCTATAAAGGGGAAAGGCTTCCACCGCAACAGCTTTGCAAGAGGCAAGAATGTGGAAATTTTGGCCCCAGAAGATGTGGGCACAGATGCAGAGACAAACATTTCACTTGGGATGACATTTCATGTGTTTTGTTTTCAGGATGCGGACACTTTTGAAGAGGAAACCAGCACAGTTGTTCTGATCAACATCAGCGACACCTCCAAGCAAGAAAAGATTATGTATACCATGAGGCTTGTTTACATCCCTCTCAATTTCAGACATATCATACTTTCTTTAATCCACAGGCACACACAGAAATTCCTGACACCAACAATAACCCATGATTAAAGCTTTCCAAAATGACTGCTACAGATCACCTACCCGTAAATCCTGTTCTTACCCAGCTGAATGCTTTACTGAGCTCATAATAAGCAGCATAGAGCAAGCTTAGCAATGTCCTGAGCTTAAGCCATAGTGTCAGCAATTCTTCTATTATCATCAATAATTCTGGATCCAAATATCCAGTATCTTTTCTGAAAGTCACCCTTGCCAACCTTAGATTACATTTATCTGTGTGTGACATTTCTCTTGCACTTCTGTCTGATACAATTCCCCACTTTCCCCCCATATCTTTTACTGGAGAGTGAAGTTATTCACACAAGTGACACTGGTTATTTGCAGAGTCAGATTTTAATTTAACTTTTGAATGTCTTGGCCAATTTCCCCTGTTCTCAAGCGCTTCCAGAAACAACACAAAAATCCTTTTAGTGTAAAGAAAATATCAAGTAGAAAATTTTAGAGCCAGAAGCTTTAAAAAGGGAAAAAGAAACGTGGACTTTGAATGGACAAAACAATTTTAAGCAGTGGAGGCCAGCAATGGTATTTCTAAAATCACTGTAGTGTTACAGCTAGTGTCTAGATTGGCCTGTTTTACAGATTCCGTGGAACATCCTGCCACATTGTTTTCATTGTTGCTTTATTTGTGACTGAAATTTCTGTTTTGAAGTTAGTATTATTTATACTACATAGAGAGATACTGCATTAGTACATCATGTAAGGAAAATCCTTTATGCAAGTAGGGATCTTGAGCACAAGCTCAGACCAGTGTCACAGCCTATTCCAGGAAAGAAGGGGCTCCTGACTTCCAGCAGTCTTAAACAGATGGCACCCTGATAAGAGATGCTGATTTTTCTTATGCTTACTTCTGACCAGGGTTTCTTGTAAAATGAGCAGGCCGGTCACACAAGGCCAACGTACAAAAGACAAAGATGAGCAAGATTTACTTTCTCACTACTTGAACTGTTCTCTCTCTCACACACAGGCACTGGCTACTCAGATGCCCTAATTTATGAACTGAAGAACAAAATAGTCTTCATTCATATCCCAGTAGACTGGCTTTCAGATAGCAATCAGTGAGTCACTGACAGAGCCAAACTTCAGCGTTTTGGGAAGCCATTACCACATCAATGGTGGGGAAGTGGTCTTTCTTCTCTCTTTCAACAAAGCTTTGGCAATGGGGCTCCCTGGGGCATGTTCACACTACCTAACTTCAGCTTTGGGAGACAGGAGACTCAGCTTCCCAGTCTCCTCATATGATCAACTGGGAGAGACAGGTCTTCCAAAAAGGCAATTCAGTGGAGCCTAACTTACAGTATCACTTAAACTGATCAAGGCAAAGGCAACTCGCAGCCGTAGGGGTGTTCCTCACGATGAGCTTATTGTTACTGGCCAACCTGAATGAAGTCGCTAGGTTGTGACAATCAGCTGTGACAATATTGCGAGACAAGATGCATCTGGCTTCTCTTCTCTCTGCTGCTCTCACAATCTCGCCAACGCAATTTCTCATTCAGAAGTCTAGACATCACTATCAAAAGGCGGAAATGTATAGCTTGTCTGTTAAAATTCATCAAGCCAACTGCACAACCAACTGCATTTTAGTGATTACTCCCCTCTATTCAGCACTTGTGAGACCACACCAGGATGCTGTGTCTGGTTTTGGCTCCCCAGTTTAAGGGAAATGCTGACAAACAGGAGGGAACGCAGCAAAGAGCCTCTAAGATGGTTAACAGGCTGGAGAGGCTGATGGAGGGAGGCTTGTTCAGAAATTTTAAGTCACAAAGCACTGAAACAGGGGCCCAGAGGGGCTGTGGAATTTCCATCCTCAGGAGATTTTCCAAGCTCATCCAGGCAAGGCCTTGCAACATGTGGTCTAACTTTGAAGTTGGCCCTGCTCTGGGCAAGAGGGTGGACTAGGGACCTCCACATGTTCCTTCAAACTTAAATTAGCTTATGAATCTGTGATTGGTAGTGATGTATCTTCCACAGCACTGAGATTCCTATTCTTATAGGCAGGAGGCTTCTTGCAGTGACTATTGCTTTCAAGCTCCAAGCTCCTCCCAAGCTAAGAACACCCAAGATGATTGTGATCAGGCTCAACAATATTACATAGAGATCCAAAATATATTTGTTGCACTGGGAATTCTTTCCAAATTTATATCAGGCAACCCCTGAAGGAAGTCATTCATCTTCACCAGATGAAATCATCACATTTGTCAAATCTACTCACACTGGCATACATGAGACAAGGTATGAATTTGAAGTAAAAAATGAACTCTGCTTTCAAAGTCAGATCTGAGAAGAGTATTTTCAACAAACATTAAACAAGAGGTTGAGGGATTTTTTTTTTTTTTTTAAATCCAATGCTGGACAACCAAACATTTGCTCCTACCAGCCTTCACCTAGCTCAGAGACATATAACAGATAAAATGTTTGTGGGTAACAGCTCATCAACAATTCATGTGCACAGGGCACATGATACTTCCTACTTCAGAGATGAAAAGGCTCTGTATACAAAATATTACCTCCTCAGTAAACCCAGCTTGAACATTACTAGATTTCACTTCAGCAGTTGACCAGAACATAGGTATCAGTGTTTCTTGGCTGAAGGAAACACAAGCCTAGACAGAAATCCAGATTTAACACAGGTGTAATATTCTACAACAGCTTTGCTAAAGCGCACAAGTGAACTGTTGGTCACCTAATCTACTGGCTCTTTCAGGAAGCCTGTGGATTTAGAAAAGATGGCATAATGGTACATCTGTACAAATGTAAAGCTCAGCACTGAGACTGAATTACATTACTCACCAGAATTCAACTGCAGCCACTTCAATGCTGTCATTAAAAGTCTGCTTTTACTGATTAGCCACTGCTGCTGTGCTTGCAGAACGCATTAGCGAAGGAATCCAGTCACTCCACATGTCACTGCTGATTTCAGACAAATCTTCCATGAAGAAAGGTATCCTGAGGCCATGTGGATGTGAGTCACTCACTGCCACTTGTCTTTGGGGCCACGGATCGGTTTATGGTCATCTTTTGTTTAGATGTAGCCTGACACTTTTGAGGACTTTCACAGTGGGAGCATCAGAACTTATTTTTTTTTAAATCATAATTGCCTCCTTTTCCTCAACTACATCCCACAACTGCTGAGCACTCCAGACATGCTGATACACAAAACTAGGGCATTTTCACCTCAAGTACCTTTGCTCCTCACAATTACTTGTTCAGGGAATGTCATACATATTTGTCTTTCAAGAGCTGTAACAGCAAGGCTAACTCCATTAAAACAGGCTTTATTCAGAGAGAAAATTCTGACAGGGCATCCATAAAAAAATACAATTTCTTAACAGACTGAGATAACTTCACCTTTCTCTCTTTTTAAGATAGCATTTCTTTTTCCTTCAGCCTAGTCATCCAGTTCAGTGTGAATTCTGTTCTGAGGTCTGTGCTTTTCCTTGAAAACCCTCTGTCCCAATTACTACAGAGGCTTCCTCTCAAGTCTTAGCAAACTCAAGTCCCAGGATTGCTGAACATTATTCATCCCAGAGATCAGCAAAGGACCAAGGACTTGCTCTGAATAAATAAGCCACACAGAATTTTGATATGTTTCCAGATTTTTCACACCTCTCCGTGCCATAATGGCAGGCTGGAGATATTTTCTGGGAGTATTCCAACACTTGGCAAGACTGAAGAACGAGGTTGGGGAAATTGGCCAAACTTCTTCAGAGCACAAAGTAATGTATAACTTATCACAGTAGATGCTTTGTCTAAGTCCAGTAACACAGTGCATTGAACTCAAACTGGCAAACCTTATCTTCCCAGTGTATTGTACAGCAGCATTTATCTATCTGCCTTTTGCCATTATGAGTCTCAAACACAAGAACAAAGTATCACTGTGGCAAATAGGCAATTGTGTTCTCCAGTTTAAAAAAGTGAGGGCTCCCATCATATACTGCACATTAGGTGACCTGCACTGATATCTAACTTCACTGAATCCAGTCCTCAAGTGACCTGACGACATTGCTCTGGTCTCTCAAGCCTAAGGTTTATACAATTGCCAAGCACTTTCATAAACTTCCTAAAATATTACTGTTACATAATTCTATTATTTTTTGTCTTGAAGCATGAAAGCCTGCATGAAGAAAATGCAAGCCTTTCTATTAGGCTGTGAGGCTGCCTGAAGGATTTCTATCAAAACATGAGATTACTCCAAAATCTGACTTGCATGTATGTATGACATCCATTCTTACCACAATATCTGTCCCCAGGAATTCCACTCAAGCTACAAAAGCACAGCAAGGCACTGGAGCAACAGCCACACAGACTGGTAAAGAGCAACAGCACTGAGGGGGGCAAGAGCAGAGAACGAAACCACTACTTCAGTTGCCCTGCAGGACTCCGAGAGCTGCAGATGTGTAAAGACTCACTAGATGCAGCAATTAAACTATCGTCACCATGTCTCCACTGCTGTTACAAAAACTAGCTGGATTGCTCTTAATCATTTCCTCAGGACGTATATGAACTCCAGCCACCATGACGCCTTCCCATTTGTTTTGGTTAGCCCTAATATTAGCCTTAATGAGCTAAACCCATATATCAATTAATCCAACCAGTCAAGTAAATATTCCCATACCCTGTCACGTACATAATGAGAATGCATAACCTCTATTTGCCTTTCTGAAAAGATGTGAAATTCCATTACAATTGGTCCCCAAAAGGGGTGGGAGGATTTAGTGCTCGAGATCAACCTGCAACAGTGCCATACAGCAGATGCAGACTTTTCAGGAAAAAGGACCTGAGGGTGGGGGCAGAGCCTCAGAAACCTCTTTCTTGTTCTCTCCCCTATTCCATCCTTCCTACTCCAGTCAAATTCCAAGTTATAAAGCCAAGCAACAAAGCAGGAACCTCCTGTTACTTGGTCCTGGCTCAGATTGTCGCAACAGCGGCTGTACTTCAACAGCTTTCTATAGGGGTCCTCAAACACCAGGACACTGTCGTTCCACCCAGACTTTCTCCTCGTATGTGGCAACTCCCCTTAGATCTGCAGCTTTCTTGTGGGAATAGCTACTCAAAAGCTTGGTCAAAGAGCTTCATGTTCTCAGCTATATCACTACCTTAATTAAAAGGCCTGTAAGCTCTTCACATAGAATTAGCTTAAAATCTCTTCTGATTATTGCTGAAGAACAGAAAAGAGAAGCTAATTTCTAACCAGTCCTGAGCTTCACTTGCATCAGACTTCCTGGGTCTCCTCCTCTGCTGCCTCACTCTTAAGCAGGTTTCTGAGAGTTTATGACCTGTCTTTGAAAGCTCTTCCCCAGGTCACTTGGAAATTCTTCAGTGATGTTAACTGTGGACCATTTCATTAATTTTCTTGAGCCTCACTGCACCTTCTATTCACACCTAGCACCCTCACTGGCTTCACTGTGCTTATGGATCTGTTTGAGTCTAGCTAGGAAGTAGCTTTAGGATCCTAAAACCAAATTCCTAGAATAGCTAGGAACTTGGCTTTAGGATCTCTTCTCTCTAAGAACATGTTAAAGCGAGATTCCCAGTAGGGGACACTTTCTATTTAGGATAGTCTTCAAACTGCATAAGCAAAATCTTGATGATGAAAACATCTGCTCAGGAGTACTAGCTCTTCCCATCATTAGTCTATGAAAAATAGAAGCCCATAGGAAAAACATGGGTTTGTTTTTTTGTTTGTTTTTTTGTTTTTTTCTATTTTACCATTCAAAACCTCATCTGGCTCATAGCCAAAGCAATAATAAGTATCTTTGCAGGATCTTTACCAAAAGAAAAGCTTGGCAGTAGATTTCTCTCTCCTTTAATCTCTTTTGGTACATTTAAACTCCTGGTGTTTTCTGTTCTGAAAGAGAAATCCTTGAGAGGGTTGACTGAATGAACTTTGAAATTCACACCCTGGCAAATTGGGCTGATTTCCTAAATCCATAATTACAACATTCCTCAGAGATATGCATTCTTTCAGAGCGAACAAGGGAAGATTAGTTTCCTGTTTCTTCCCATTTACATGACTTTGCTGTCAAGAGGAACGTTTTTTCATGTTAAACAATCCTCTGTTTATGTGGTTCCCTTCTTGGCAGGGAACTGGTGAACTAATCTAGCCTAAAAGTATAATACAACCAAACTATCAATTGCAAATAGCCCAAACATTTTTGTGAAAAGGCAGTTGATTTGCACAGGCCTTTAGAACCCAATATCTATCTGTAGGGGCACTCAGGCAGGTACCGATCAATTACAGGGTTTTTAAATAATCTGGGATGATTACTGAATGAGCAGATAGTTTTACCGTTGGCTGTATAAGAAATTACGAGTGGATCTGTGCATACATGTGAATATGCACAAGACTTAAAACTTTATTAACACTGGGCAAATGTAGCCCCCTGCATCTGAACATCCCCGAGCGTGCAGAAACTACCGAAGACTACCGCATTAAGCTTCATGTCAAAGAACTGCAAGTAAGAGTCATCTCCTACTTGCAAACAGAATACCTGCAGAGCCCTGTTGAAGACATCTTTGCCTCCTACTTCTACAAAATGCAGTGAGCATCCTCCTCCTGTGCTGACTAATACTGGAAGCAGGCAAGTTCAGTGGCCCATCATCTTCTTTGCCTTTCCCTATTTCTGCTGGAGAGTCTAATGTTGGTTCACCTCGTAAGAGTCCCCTTGTCTTATTGCAAAAGTAACACAGGAATTTGAGTTCTAAAGCAGTGAGATTGCCTACTTGTCTTTTTTTTTGTGGTACACAATCCTATAGCTGATGCAGTTTGTAGCCAGCAGCAGGCACGCTTGGAACCAATGTACTGGACTCCTGACATAGCTTTGAACGAGCTTGGATTCCAGGATGTCCCACATCTTCCTATGAGGTTTTTGGATGATTATATTTCCTATTGTTCACAGGAGCAAGTTTCTCCCATTTAGCTGAATGTACCACCAGGGCCCATCAGTTGAGTCTAACAGCTGGTTGATGGTCTTCCTCTTTAACCTAATGCTGACCTCTCAACCTACAACCATAAGCCAATTACCCCCTTTTTATACCATACCAAATCTCTTTCTGATGAAGTTGTGCTTTCAGATGAACACGCATTAGTGACAGAATGTTATTATACTGCTTAGCAGCAAGCTAGCCCTGGCTGGCTGGAGAGGTTTTAAGGTCAGAACATATCGCTAACATTTTCAAGCAATTTAAAAGTTTTTTTTTTTTTCAGTGTGTTCTCTCCAATTTCCTTTCGCCACTCTCCAGTAAACAATATTTATAAGGCTATCAGGCCACAACTCTTAAAATTGAGGTCCTGAGCTTTCAAAGATTCATCGCAAATTATTTGCTAATACCTCACTAAAACAAACAGATACCCAACTCCCTTTAGCTTCTGCTGAGTCCACAGAGCTTGACCCTGTAGATCCATACTTAAGTAACCTGATTTTTCAAAGTCATTGAGCAAACACATCTTCCATCTCTCCAGGGAAATTTGTGGCCAATTTCTTTTTATACTTTTGACAATGAAATCAGGAGCCTCTATTTTGGTAGATAGTTGAGAAAAAATTGGCAGTTTTTCTTAACATATTTATTTGTTCCTACTGTAACATTCCACCAAAATTCATTAATATGTTTGTGCTTAACCACAATTTATTGATCTAGAAATGGCTGGATTTGTTATAAATTAAACTCTTGTCATTATTAGGCATGGCAACCCTCAAGGCCTTATAGGAAACAATCCTCTAAGCCATGCAAGAGGTACTCTGAGGTGTTTACATTAAACTGTATACCTCATCTTTTGTTAGACTTTTTTAGATGTGAAGGCGTGGAACACAATGTTTGGCTTTTCCCATGTATTTCTGCCACAACAGCTGTGGGTTTGTTAAATGAGACCGTCCAATTTCTTTTAGACCAACAGTGCTAACTTCATTAGCACACAGGCATATTTTACTGCTCTATAACCAGAAAGCAGAACGTAACCGAAGAATTACGTTATGCTTTTCTTGAAACACTCACAGATGTGCCTGTTTTCTGCATCAGCCCTATCAGTATGTCCTTTTACTTTACAATGACTCTGGTGTTATTTCAGTATCAATAAATATATGACACCATTTACAAACTGAACTGACAAATGGAAGGAAATCTGTACTCTACCTGCTATTTTCATTGCCCAGTTTCTCCAAGCTTAATATTCCCTTAGGTACAATATACTTTTACATCACATTGTGGCTATATGCACTCTCCAGAGACCTCTGACAGAACAGTAAATGGAAAGAAGAGGGCAAAGGGCAAAAGCTGAGGTATCTCCATAACTGAGACTCTGGAAATGCTCCCACCACCACCGAATTTCTGGCCAGTCCTTGAACAGGGGACAAAATACAGGAAGCAAAATGAAAGAAGCAATGGGAGCAGCAAGGGGAAGTTTGCAGAAGAAAGACTGCCAGTTCTCAGCTGATATAAAGCAATTCCATCCCTCCTAGCTTCACAATATAGATATCAAATTTTAAACCTGTCATTGCTCCAGATCTAAGCACCACCCATTCTTCAAAAGGGAAATGGAAGAGAACCTTCTCTTTGCTTTTAAATGGCAGCTACAAAGAAGATGCTCAAAGTTGTGGGAAGATAAATACAATTCTTTTGCGGATAGCTTAACAGGCAGGCTGCAGGCAAAACAGTCTGAGGTGACTGGTAGCGACTACATATTTATATATTCACAAGCATACTCAGAGCTACCAAGACTCAAGGGACAGCTCCTTAGCTCAAGTGCGTTCCTGCAGTTTCTTTGGAAGAACCATGAAAATTTATTTCAGCAGATGATCCTCCCTGAGACTGTAAAGGCCAGAAGGAACAATAATAATCACCCACTGACTCCAACTTCTTGCTTAAAGGGAGGCCGTAAATACTGGTAAGGAGCTCCACACAACAGCTGATTGAACTAGTTTTGGTTTCTACCTTCCAGGAAAACAGTCTTGATTTGGTGTCTGAGTGATGAAATCCATTACATCACTGAATAAATAGTTCACTCAGACTGAAAGATAATCTGACAGGCAGACTTACACTGAAAGATACGTCATTTATTAACAACCTCCCAAATATCATTCCTATTTGCATTGCACAGATTGCCTACTTCCCTATAGATACTAAGTTCCTTGTACTATAGAGATGTTGCTGTACTCAAAAAAAAAAAAAAAATCTTGAACCGATTTAAAAAGTTTGTCTAAACTCAGGAGCCCTATCGAGGCACACTAGATGTGCGTATTTGCAAAGTGGCCTTTTCAACCTCTTGTTCTTATTAAAGCTCCCCAGAGCAAGATTTTGGGCCAGGTGTTCCGGCCACAAAAGCTTACAAAAAGAAAATTGCATTCTGCCCATTAAATTCCCCTAAAAAAATTAACCTCCTTAAGCAGAATAGCTATTACATTTGATTCAGAAAGTAGTTACAATTTAATTGAGGTTGAAATGGTTCCTGTGCAGACAGAGGGCATTAGGATCTTGGCATCAGTCATTAAGGATGTTTGCCATTTAGAAGTTAACTGATTGAATAAATAAAATTCCATCAACTCCTTGCTCTAGTGTAAGGTAATTTACCCTTTATAATGGCACTGAATTGTGAAAGTTGTTCAAATGTGTTATACATAAAGGAGGGCACTTTATTTTTATGTCCACCGCTTGGGCATATCTCTGAATATTACCTGAGCACTCACCTGGAAACAGCACTACACTCTACCCAGCTCTTGCTCTGTCCTGAATATCCATAAAGTACCAGTAAAAACAAGCCTAGAACTTTTTGTGGAACTAGCATTTTACATTTGCTATGAATTACTAGCATCTCACCCTGGTCACTCAGCAAATGAGACTTATGAGCTCAGTGTTTCACTTTCATGGTCAGAAGTTTTAAAATAGGTTATCTCACTGTCACAGCTGGAGAAGAAGAGGACATTAGCTGCAGCATCTCCCAATGCGGTACATGTTGAACAGCTGGCTCCAGATCCCATCTACTTTTTTCTCATGCAGGACCAGAGCAAGCTGAATAACTGCAAAACAGAGGCCTAAACAGACTGTTTTCTAGGTCCTGTATCACAGTACACTTCTCAAGTTACACATGCCAAACTGAAGCACAGATTGCTGCTGGCAAAAGAGATGGATGATGGGCTACAGCTCATGAGTGCCCAAAGGACAAGTAACATTGTTTCAAACTCCAGCTCTTTTCTAAGCATTGATTTTGGAAGGGTTTAAAATTTTACTCATCAGAAACTAAGGGACAGTTTTTCCTATGCAAACACTACTCTAGACTCTAGCAGAGACAGCTTTTTCACAGAATCACAGAATGGCTGAGTTTGGAAGGGACCTCTGAAGATCACCTAGTCCAAACCCCCTGCTCAAGCAGGGTCACGCAGAGCATGTTCCCCAGGATTGTGTCCAGAGGGCTTTTGAATATCTCCAGGGATGGAAACTCCACAACCTCTTTCTGATTTAGCAGTAAAAGACCCCCTTGACTCAAGGTCAGAAAATGTGGTAGGACACTATCTGCCCCCTCACTGTCTTGGTCACCTTGCAAAACAAGTGATTATGTGCTGACAGTCCTAAATAAGCTACTCAGTTTTAACCCTCCTTAACATTATTCTAGTTATTGCCCCAAACGAAGGGCCGCACTGCTCTGCACTGTTACCCTGTTCTGCTCCAGGGCAGAAGGAATTTCACAGCAGGAACTCCATACAAACACATTCATGGTTCCTGGACTAAAGTGCTCTGAAAATCACTTTAAACTGTATCAGCTGGTTAGCTCCAATACAGCCAAGCTACTACTTGCTGAAATAGTCTGGATGTTAGAACCACTTTGCTGGCAAGCTCATGCCTTTTGGGTTCTAACTGTTCAGAAAACACTCATAATATTCTGTTGTTTCCCTCACCCCAATACACACCTTAAAACTACCCCTGTCTTTCTTTGCCAAGCTGAGACTGTCACCTGTGGGCAGGATAAGGGCGTTGGAGCTTCCCGGGCAGCTCGGCCCTTATGTAGACAAGCACAGCTTCAGCATGGACTCAACCAGGTTTGAAGAGGCACAGATGACTCCACATGAGATGGGCAATTTGGCAATAATAAACCGAGCTGAGGCAGGACACATCTGCAAGACCATACCTGAAACATTAGTGCATGGACTGAAAGTGGTGCAGCAAAGTACCCAGCCCAAGCTCTCTGCCAAACCAGGAGCATTTCAGGTAGCCAACACGCAGCTATCTACCGCTATTTGAGATGCCCTCGGCCTCCGGCTGCCATTCCAGAAGGGAATGCTCTCTGGTAGGTCCCGTGTCATATTGCTGGACTCATGCAAGTATCTCAGACAACTTCTAAAACAGAGTTTGATGTGACGTTTACAATCAGAGTTGCTTCCCTACTATGCTCCTCATATTTATGACTGTTCCATGTGTGTTCGCTTTTTAAACGCTTGGCAGAAAACTGAAAAATACCATCCATGCTTTTTAGCCTCAAAGTTATTTTATCCTGCAGAACTTCCAGGGAAACATCAGTATGCAAGAAGCCCCTCTTGCCACTGACCAAGTAGTCCCTGCAGCCACTAGCGGGAAGACCACTCCTGAACACGTCACATACAGTGTCATACACTATCTTGTGGCTGCTGTACCCAGTCCCATCATCTTTATGCAGCTGATAAAAGCTATTAAAATATTAAACATGCAAAAATGGTAGTAGAAAGGTACACAGCAAAGCAGATAATTGGCTGATCTTTTTTTTTTTTTTTTTTTTTTAATTGCATATCTAACATCAATATTCTAGACCTTCCCTCTGCTTGTGAAGACAGGCACTCTCTCCGGCGCGTTTCCATGCAGCTCACAGAATCAGTTAGGTGAGCTAATGAATAGCAATGCAACTGGCACCGTGAAAGAGAAGCACTTTTCCCCTCCCTCTACCCTCCAGGTATCTGTGCTTGGAGAAGATGATACGAACTGTAGCACTCTTTCTGGGCTAACCAGGCTTGCCAATAAATAGCTGTGATGAGGGCAGTTTCCCTAGGGTATAAAGACATTTTGATCCCTTTGCTTTCCCTCCGGCCTCCTCTGCCTGCCTACAGCTGCTATCTCTGCCAATTCAGCCACAGCCCAGACAGCAGAGAGCTGGCAGCAAGGAGGGGCAACAGTTTGCCACAGGGCTGCAAACAGGTTCTGTTGGCCCTGCAATTAACTACAGACTTTCTGCCTTTTGTAGGAACAGTCAAGATCACACCTTTGATTCATCCCACAGGGCAGGAAGAAGAAAATTCTGGACTTGTACTGCTTTGGGCGAACAAAAGGAAACGTCTACTGCCTGCCACACCGAACGTGACAGTGGCCACCACTATTGAACAGGGAGTGACTCCACTTTGACCACAGCTCTTGGTATGTGCATGATTTAATCCAGGCTCTTAACTGTGGCTGCAGCACAGAACTGGACAAAAATGGGTTTTAAACCCATGGAAACTTTCAACCTCTTTCGACTTAAAATTGAAAATTCTTACTCAAAAATTCTGATTCAGAGTTTGCCATTGTGGAGTCTTCTGGGAGTTTTGGTTCCTATTCCCCCAGGTGACCCAGTGTTCATGCTGCACCCCATTCTCTCCTTCCTACTCAACACGATGCATCTTTAATATTGCATCTCCAGGCACAGCATGGGACATAGAAATTGCCTCTGAACATGACCCAAATATAAGAATGGGCCACACGGCACTTAAACCTCAACACTCTCCAGCTCCACAAGGCACAGCCTAATAAAGTTTTGTTCTTTTTTCTCAAAATATGTCACATTATAGGTGAAAATCTGAGTGGAAAGCAGAACCTTTCCCTAAAGTAAAGCCCAACTGAGAAGAAGAAAAAAAAGGCTTGGGCAACATTGGATTTTGCACCAAAACTCAAAACACACTCAGAACCTTTTTGTTGAGTGCAGTCAGGCTGCTCGCAACGTGAGGCTTATCTGCACGTGTGATTATTTCAGTTTCCTCCAGATGCACAGGTACAGGTTCCGATTGCTTTAATGTGATGCCAAAGACAGTAATCTCTGATAGCACTAAGAGTCAGGACTGATAACAGACAAGTTTAAGCACTGCCCTTGCGATAATTGCTCAGTTGTCAAAAACAGGCAAACTGGTGGCACTCAGAAAATACAACGTTCGCAATAGTTTGAGGGAGCAAAGAGGGCCTCTTGCTATAGTCCACCAGCCAGATGAGCTCTGGGTGGTTGAGGGAGTTGCCTTACCCAGGTGCAAAACAAACATGTCTCTGAGAGCAGCTATTCCCAAGCCTGCTGACACCACAAGTGATTGACATATTCAGTAACTGTATAGGTCAGTTGGGGGGTTATTTCCACTACCCACCATAGTACTAGTACAGACCCCTTCATTGCATACATTAAAGTACATCCGGAAGTTGTGAAAAAGATGTCTACTACAAATTCATAGCTGATCCCCTCTCAGGTCTTGATTCAGCAAGGCACCTGTGCTAGTGCTGGCCTTTAAGTCTGCAAGAGCCCCACTAAAATCAAAGGGAACTCACAAATACGCTCAGAAGTACATTCACTGGGTAAGATCACTGAGCTGAAGAGGCAAGACCCCTTCTTTTCCTCACAAACCTGGCTTCTAGCATGCGTATGATAAACAACACATAGAAGTTGAATGTTCATCACTGGAGATACTTAAGTAGGTATAACAGTTACCATGAAGGGATGCTGGGTATCTTATCAACTCTCTTTGGTCTTAAAAGAAAAGCCCTAGCCCTCACATTCTCATGCCTTTTGTACTGTCTTTTTTCCTGCTGATCCAGAAAAGAGACAAACTACATCTCATGTCTAAAATGCAGTCATTTTGCCAGTGTGTACACTTAGGGCAGGAGATCTCAAGTGCATGAGATCACCAGTCCTAGGACTGTCCTGTTACCACTCAAAGGCCCACACTCATAATTCAAACAGGATTTCATAGAGAGAGTCTAGCTGACACAGGAATTTTCAGTGGCTGCAAAATTCAAACTGAGACGAGTTAGAGAAAAAGAGCAAACACTCCCTATGAAGTTGCAATTCCACAGGGATGTCATAGGTACATAAATCATGAGTAATGGTTTGTCACCACGGAATTTCCTAATATTTCATTGTCACATACACATTTATTGTAGTATCAGGCCAGAACATGGCTGTCTGAACTCTCCTGTTTATACTTCGGGAGGAAAAGAATTAATATTGCTACCCTTCTTCCTGTGTTACTAAAACTACTTGTGTATTACAGTACAAGGCACAGCAGTCTTGATATCTAACAGTTATATAATAAGCCTGCTGAAAATTGTCAGAGTAGAGCATGTAAAAGGAACTTAACGTTTGTCCAGATTTAGTCACATACCTTGGTAGTTGCCTTAGATTATTCCTTTTCCCTGCCTTGTAATTAAGCAAACTCAATATTTGTAGTGTTTGCTTTTCAGTGCATGGAAGTAAAAGAATGTATTTGATAATCCTACCTAAATGCTACAGCTAAACCAGAGTATTCTTAAATACGTAACAGGAATTCAAATATATTCTCTTCTGTCCCCTCCCTGTCATGCACACTTTTGCTATATGTTTATAAAGTTATGACAAAGCAAAAAACTGTAATACCAGAGTTGGATATTTTGATGATCTTAAAATAAGCTCCAAGCAAATAAACTCTG
Organism: Dromaius novaehollandiae; assembly: GCF_036370855.1. Lineage (NCBI taxonomy): Eukaryota > Metazoa > Chordata > Aves > Casuariiformes > Dromaiidae > Dromaius > Dromaius novaehollandiae. Next base: position 2,084,237 of record NC_088117.1, read on the forward strand.
AGAAAACGGGAGAGGGAAGTCTGTACTCACCTGAACATGATCTGTCCAGTTCTCCTGAGTCATGCTTTTCTGAAAAGACAAAGCTACTTCTGAGACATCTTAGAAAAGGGAGAACACAACATGCTGAAATTTAACACACCATCTTACACCTTGGCATCAACTGTGATTGAGGAATGCGTTTTAGGAATGCACTGAAAACTTTGGCTTCTCATATGTCACCAAGCAGGGTATGGCAGAAAAACATGGCTTAGATCAATTAAATCAGACAAATGTTGGACTACAAAACATAAGACAAAACGTCGATCTGCAATCAAAGCATACAGGCAACCCAGATCCCTACCCAGCACTGGGTCATTATTGTCTGGAGCTGGGTCATGGACTCCTTCACAAAAAATAAATAAAATAAAAAAAAATCACCTTAACAAGACTCTGCAAAGTGCTGCATCATTTCTGAATGTCTCAAAGCTCACATTGTGCTCTTGCAGAGACAGTGATGTTGCTGCGCAAAGCTGAAACAAGCCCTACTCTGGTGGAACATGTGGATCATTAATGTTGCCTTTACCTCAAGATTTGCAGCATGTCCTTAGGCTGTTCATCTCAATAGCTAGCCCATGGAGACAGACATCTCCATAGACTCCAGTAAAGGAAGTGATCTCATGGATTATCTGCAAGGCTGAGCCTTCAGAATATACTAAGACAAACTTTTCTCAACAGCCAAGTCATGAAATATCCTCCGGAATCATGAGGTCTGGGAAAGGAAACTGATAAGTTAATATCCTCACTCAAACGTAGTTCAGAGCCAACCTTGGGGAGCAACTTGGGATGCGACTTTCCCTACATGCTGCCAAGAACGCAGGCTGCGTAAGATTGATCAGCCATAAAGCCCTGAGTCACGCTCCCACTTCTGGCAGAGGTAACAAGGACTACTAGTACCACTTTGATGGAAAGGTACATGAACAAAAAGGCAACAAGAACCCCAAAGGAAACATCTTTGAGATATACAAGCATGTAACTTAAATACTACTGAGATAAAGGAGCCATTTAGCCAGACCTCATACACAGCTGAGAATGGTAAACACAGAACACCAAGGAGCTCTCAGAAGTAGTGGTGGTGGCCAGAAACAGCTGCCAAATGTACCTTAACAGAGGTAACTGACCAACTCAGATACTTTAAGTCAAGCAAACATTTCAAAACAAAGAAAACAGAAGGCCAGGGAGAGCGGAACATCAGATTGAGAATGTTTTTTTCTTTTGCTAAATAAATACAATTGCAGAAATCTTTTCTCCCACTGTTGCAGATCAAGCTCTCTAGAGTGATGCCATATGATATTAAAGCCTTGAGACAGTGAAATGCTTAATAATCCTTAAGTCTGATGTTAATTGATCTGGCAGGGAGGAAAGACAAATCAGAGGCTTTGCTGATTGACTGGGAAGTCTTGGAAAGAGAAATGTCTGTGCCAGGATGGTGTCAGAGTTACCACCACTCAAAACCATCTTACTGTTCAAAGTACTCTGGGGAAAGGAGGGTCAGAGAAAACATATGCATCTACCTTCGCCTATCAGGAAAACATCAGATTAGTCCCCTGCTGAACAAAAGAGCAGGCACTTCTGGAAGAGGCATTTCATTTCCTGAAAACTGGTTGTCTGAAGACTAGATTGGTAGTACTGTATGTAGGGAGGGCTGAACAATCTGGTGGGTTTATGAAAGCTTTTCTAGAAAGTCTTCTCATATCTACAGGGAAGAGTCTTTATGAACTGCAGATGAACCACCACTCCATGGCCACGTTTGGCAGATACGACTTTATAATTCAACATTCAATAGATGAAAACATTTCCCTATGATGTCTAGCCTCTTGCGGTCCCTGTTCTTCACAGCCCAAATGATACATCTGGATACAACACTTCCAAGCTGCCGCTTTCAAAAGAGGCAGAACAAGAGTTGGGACAATCTGCCTCCAGTCAGAGGATGATGGTGAATGCCAGAGAAATGTGCTCAAGAACGTCCAACAGCACACTCCTGAGAGGGGAGGGGAAAGCACAGGCAGGCTATCTCGTGAAGTAATACTGCAGATAGTCAGCCTTCAAGCTGATGGATAGAAACCTGCTTCCTAGAAAGCATTAGTGCTATCTTCTCACTTCCAAGATCTGTCACTCCCAGGAGGAGTAAAAGCATATTTGGAAAGAGAGGACTTGGAGACTGGACACAAGTAAAGCTAGCTCAGAGGAGAGCCGTTCAAGAACTGAAAATATTATCAAATTGCTCAGTGGTGACAAGGCTGTTATCTCAGCATAAAAAAGCTTTTGTGGCAGATCTGGGGCCGTAACCATCAACAGCAAAATAGTATAGCACCTGCTGGCTTTGGGTTGGTGCACTGATTCTTCCTTTTGTTTCTTGCTTTATATTGGACTGTTCTTTAGGCTGGGTCTCAAGTCCAGTCTTGACTGCCTATGTGAAATCTGTTGGTCCCAAGAAAGGAGCTGGGGGATAACACATCAAGGTCGTCTTTGTCCTGCAGCATAGATGAAGGCTAGAAGATAAGAATGATAGGAGGAAGAAAACCGGTGGATTCTATGAGCTTGTATGGCCACTGAAAGAGATGTCAAAGTCTGTTATAACGTTAAGGTTGGAAATGATCGATCTTCTTTCACATGACCTGCTGATGGATGCTCTAGTATTACTGAATTCCTGAGTCTAACGTGGATCACATCACACTTAGCAATAGGGAAGCCCTGGAGTCAGTTTTCTCTGGACATGCGAGCTTTACTGCATGACTTACTAATCCAGCTCCACCAGAAGAGCACAAGCCTGACAACAGAACAGCACAAGCAGAGGGATGGAAACACCACCAGCATGTGCTTTCAGCACCAGGTGCTAAGGAAAATAGCTCTCTGCACTGACTACCTGGTCAGACAGCATGCTAAAAAGACAACCAGGCCACATGTACCACAGCTAAAAAGAACCCAGCAAGGCAAAATGCTTAAGAGCTGGGGTTATAGGTTACAATTAAAACCAGGATGAAAACAAGACAGGTTTAAAAAAACAAAACAAAAAAGCACTCTTCTTTTTCTAGTATTGGAATGATGCCAGAAGAATAATGCACCTGGCTTAGCTGAAATGGCTGAAATGGAATATATGGAGAGCGTGCCCTTGCCCATCTAAGCCCCTAATATAGATATGTCTCAGATCACTCCAGAGGATGCTGAAGTGAAAAAGCATCCAGCTTGGAGCAATCATGACTCCCAATCATTACAATATGAAGGGACACAGACTGTCACTCACAGAAAGAACAGATCTCATGGCACATCCAATGCATTTCTATATAACAACTTGTTCACATACCACCAACATCTTTCTATCATGTCGATTATATTATTCAAACAAAAAACCCTCATTCACACCCGTGTTACACAGTATAGAAACGTACCTCAACAAACCTCTTGTAGAAGAGATAATTCAGAGTTCTCAAGTGCCGCTGATTTATGACATTAGGGCAAAGAGCTAAAAGAAGGAAAAAGACATTTACGTATGCAACACAGCTGAACTTTCTTGAAGTTCTACTGTCTAGACATGACATTTTTCCTTCCCCAATTTCAAAATCAGTGTATGGAAGGCAGGTTGCCATCAAACTTGGAACAATGAAGGACAGCCAGACTCTCATTTTATCTAAGTTATAACTGTTATTTACAGTTTAAACAATGATTAGCAATGCTAATCCTACTGATATCGCTGGTTCTACCACCCCTGAATGATAAGATCCACTTGCCAGTTCAATATGCTTCACACTTAATGACTTTACACCTTTTTATTATGTCACACCCCCATATGGGCACTACTTCCAGTTTCTAAAGGCTGCATTCATTTTGATTTAAATAGAACCTATGCTGTTAACTCACTGAAGCAGTTTTGAACATGTTACTCAGGATTCAAACTTGGCTCAGCATTGTGGCTAAAGTTTATCCGATAAAATAGTATGTATCCATGAAAGACTCCATATCCATGCATGGAGAAAGGTGACTACCATTTTGCTGAGCTAGCAAACAACAGTTGTTATTTGTATTACTGTCATCCTCATTTGATATGTCTCATTACAATGGCAAAAAACAAGATCTTCACATAGTACCTTGTTCTGAAATCCAGTGCAACTAGAGATAAATGTAGAAGATAAAATGCATTAAGATTAGCATATGTATCTGTCAGTTCTTGCCAGATGCTGGTATGGATACATAGAGAAAGATGTAACCAAACCCTTCACCAGGCTTTAAGTGGCTGAAACCATCCACCTGGCAGCCAGAAGGAGCAGGACCAGCAATGAAACACAGTAACTGAAAACAGTAAAGTGAAACTTCTCCACAACTTTACTTTGTATCTGCATACACCAACAGAAATTTGTGCTACTGATTCAAGGGGCCACAGGGCATAACCTGAACATTCCCATCCCAAATAGAAGTGTTTTAAGCTCTTATTTTTAAGTTATCTTCTGTACCGTGACAACATATCCTTACCTGCATAGGACCTGACTCAACTGAACATCCTGAGGAAAGACCCCCAGCTCACAGAAAGTAACACTTTGAAAGAGAGATATAAATAAGATGTAATAGTGTTATCTAAATTACAGATTCCAAAGCACTTCAGAAAGCACGTCGGCACAACTGGTCTAGATCTCAAAAAAAAAAAAAAAAAAGGAAAATTAACTGAATGCTTCTTTTTGTGATCCTCTAGAGGAAATGTCCAAAGCACAGGACATGGTGGAACCGAGGGATTTTAAATGGCCAGCTACCTGTTGAGAAAGCAGGACAGAGGAACATAGACAGACTAGAAAAATTAAAGCACATTCTCTACTCAGAGAACTGAGTTTGATTCTAGCTTTCAATATTTTCTTATAAAAAATAGAGAAAGCCTAGCTGAAAGCGTGATGATGAAAGATAACTTGGTAAGAGATGAAATGAAGAGTTGAAAACTTAGGAAATGGAGAACAGAAAAGTAAAAACAATGAAATGGACTGGAATATAGTCAGAGAGCTGGCAAATAAGATTTCGTGGGAAATATAAATTTATAAGGAGGAAAGGAGTTAAGAAGAGCCACTAATGAAAAAACAAGAAGTGAAGAAAGAAACTAACTTGGCTAAATCAGAAGCTTTTGTTGACCTCATACACCAGGAAGTATACAAAGGTATACCAAAAGTGGCAACCGGGTCACACACATACAAAATGACAGCACAATCGTATAAAAACAAAGTCAGAAAGTCTAAAGTAAAATATGAGATGCATCTATCAAGAGCCATAAAAAGGCCAGCAAAAAATCATTCTCAAAACATATTAGTAGAAAAAGGAAGACCAGCATTGTGGCTAAAGCTTATCCAATAAAATAGTATGTATCCATGAAAGACTCCGTATCCATGAAAGGCTCCATATCCATACATGGAGGGAGGTGACTATTGTTTTGCTGAGCTTTTGCATTTGCCAACTACTCATTAGAAAAGGAAAGTTAATGAATGAGGATACCAAGAATATAAAACATTATGGTATTTGTTTTGCTTCTCTCTTCATTAGAGAAGGACTAGAGGCACTAACTAAAAAAGAACAACAAAGGGATTACATCTCAGGCTGAAGAAAGAAGAGGTTAGCATGTGCACTTAGATATATTATATGCATTTGTGAAATCAATCTGTGATTGCTTAAAACTCATTTTTGTTAAGGTGTGAAGCATGGGTGAGAAAGCTGGGAAAAGTGCAAATATCACCTGTATTTGGAAAAAGAGAAAAAATTTTCTGGAAAAATACTGCAGCAAATAAATTAGTGTCTAGAGCACCTAGAAAATAACAGATAGACAGGTAACAGCCAACCTGCACTGTCCAAAAAAACCCAAACAAACAAACCACGCTGCATCAATCCAATATCCTTCTATGACTCAGTAACCAGCCTACCGAACAAAGATGAAGCAATAGCTGCTGCCTATCTTGATTACAGTAAGGTTTTCTATACTGTCAAATGCAACATTTTGACATTTCAAGACCACACCAGATAAAGCTCTGAGCAACCTGGTCTGACCTCAGGGCTTGGAGTAGGAGGTTGGAGTAGAGTCCAGAGGTCCCTTCCAATCTGAATTCTCCTATAAGCCTACAAATATTCTCATTAGCAAGCTGGGAAAATGTAAGGTCTAGATGAAATTACTGAAAGACTGACAACGAACTGCTCGAAAACAAATCTCAAAGTAATTATCAGCAGTTCACATTCAAAATTAAAGACATACTGAGTGAGGCCTTACAAGAGTACATCCTGTATCCTACATTGTATGCAATACTTTCATTAATGGCTTAATGACAGAAGACAATACTTATTACACTTACACAGAACGCTACCATCAGAAGGGCTGCAGGCATTAGACTTCAAAGTCATCTTGAGACAGTAGAGAAATTACCTCTCATCCCCCTCCAAAAGATGCTGTTTAAGAAAGATACCTGCAGGTGGTATTTGCGCAAATCAAAGCGCTCCAAGAGCAACCTACTCAAGGTCACACACCTAGTTAAGACTGAGCAGGAGTCTGAACTCAGGTCTCCTGAGTCAAAACCAATGTTCTGCTTGCTATAGCAAAAGACAATGTCCTAAGCTGCTTAGAACAGGGACCATCCTTCTGTTCAGTGTTTGTATAACAGGATTTTGGGACCATGACTGGATTGTGGCGCACCAGTAGAATACAAATGGTATAAGAATACTATAAAATTACTTCCATGGACATGTGTTAATTCTTGACCTGGCAGTTCAACCACAACAGTACTTAATCTAGATTATGTTTCACATTTGGGACTGACTCAAAAGTAAAAATTCCCACCTGCTCTCTGCCATTAGCAGAAAATTAAAGCCTATTAACAACAGAGAGGAAGCAAAAATGAATTTACTTGTCACACAGGGTCTGAAGTAGGCAATACACACCTATTTCACTGGTGTAAAATAGGTAAAATGTGTCCACTGGGGATGTAGCGGAACACATTTTCAGATGTGGTGCTAGACTACTGCTCCCAGGTCATACACAACTCCTGAACTGGGATGGAGACCTCTCTAATGCACTGAGGCATAAACATACAAAGTTGCATTGAGGGCATGACTTCCATTCTCCTTTAATCTGTCCTGGCAAAACAGAAGATCCCAAGATGAAGCATACTTTATCACTGCTTTGTGTAAAGTAAGGGAGCCTTGATTTTTACCTGGGTATTGAAAGGATTCTTTTGGGGGGTCTGATGAGAAGCAAGATACGCATTAGTCTCTCAGTATATTATGAGAGGAGTCTCTACGTGTGAGCTAGCAGAGGACAGGGAAGGACTCAAGAAAACCTCTTTGTTGTAACCTCCAAGATGCATTCATTTCTCACAATATGCTCTGCGCCATTACTGATAAGGGTGAGCAGAAGGCAAGGGGAGACAGCAGCAAAGCCAGACTGGCCAAAGATGCCTGAGCTGCCTGCTAGCCTGGCTGTCTGGAGCTGACCTCCTATGGAAGAAGGACAAAGCATGGCATAAGGGTTTAGATCTATGTCTAAAGAAAAAAAAACATTATAGTAGAGTCTTTTGACACATGTCTAGATATGGTGAATTCACACTCAGAACTGCAAGGGCTGTGCTAGCTTTTCTGATGGAAACCTTGGAGCTGCTGTCCAGCTTGTCTTGGTCTAGAGCAGATCATCTACTATCCGTACTTCAGCAGGCAAAAACGTAGCTGAAAAGGCAAGGGTCAAGGAAGGACCCTGGCATGTTCAATCCCTTTCTCCTTCAGCAGTCACTGGATCAAAGTGTGTAACCTCAGGAGTGGAAGGCTCCTCCCTTCTATTATCTCAGTGTAGAGGTTCTTCTCGCATAGTATTACATTAAAATGTGCTGGTATTTGACAAAAAAACCTATAGAAACTCTGCAGGAAAATCACTATGGAAGTGGGGGGCGGGGGGAACCCTACAAAGCAAATTTAAAGGAAAGGAATAACCTTCTACTGTTTTAAAATGAAACAAACTAAAAAAAAGAAACATCCTCCTTCCAAAGGCATTCCTGTAGAGTTACAGCACTCATTCATTTCTTTCCCGAACAACATCTTTTGAAAATGCTTTATGCAGAGAACCCTGTGCGTTCCTGCTGCAGCTCTCCCTGGTGACTGTCCTGCGACGTGCTCCAAACTCTTGCAGACCTGATGAAGTTTAAGGACAGTTGCGACTTACCTGAGCAAAGGCAGACTGCTGAGCAGCCCTCGTCTGCCCTCTACTGCCTCAGCACTAAAGCAGTGATAACACTGTCACACACATGAGTTCTGGGGCTCCATCCAAGACGCATCAAATTTAAATTAATAGTTAGACCAAAAGGATAACCTGGTAGCAAAATCAAGAGAAAAGTGTCCCTTGGTTTATGCTAAAAAAGCTTTTTAGAGGCTAAGGTAAAACAACATTCTCAGCTTTCAGGATGTAAGGTGCTCAGCTAATTTATTCTGCTGCTATAGGACAATAACTACATAGGTCTTTCAACCATGCAATCAACTACCATTTCTTCTCCATCCACACCATTAATATCTGCTTTATTGCCACACAAACTAAGGCCCAACGTATGAGGTCAGTTGTACCTTTCCAAGTGCTACTGTTTCCACCTCATACTCACCGAGCAGTGTCTAAAAAAAACCCACCACTGAGCTCTTTGTGGTATACTGGCTTTGTGAAAACACAACAGAAAATAGACTAAACTATTTCATATTTAGTTAGGGTCTGTCCCTTCATTTCTGAGAACTGTTTTGACTGAAACATGCATTTGTAAATCTGCTAAGTCTCTCTCACAGGGTCTACAAAGAGTACTAAGTAATTAGCCTGTAACAACTACAGGCTTGTTAAATCAGAGCATACTGACCCAAGTGTGAGAAATTACTCTATAAAACTGATTTTCTTCAAGCACATGCCATTTCTGCCCACCTTCTTCCCTCCCCAGTAAAGCCAATTAAATGGAACACACAAGCAGAGTTTATGGGGACACCTCTGGGATTCAGCAGAAAATCATCCACTTAACATGCATGGCTTTGTGTGTTAACAGGCTTGCTGGGATACAGCTGAGAAGGTGGATCAATCTAACATGTTCACTTATTTTTTGTGAGGTTCCAAACCTGCTTTATATTAGGTCATCTCCTGTCAGGTTCCGAAATTTATGCCTGGCTGCACCAAGAAATGCTTCAAATCTTAAGTGCTGGTCAACCCCTAAATCTTGCTTAGGAGTCGGTGAAATTTTCTGTGAGTGGATAACAGTGAGATTTTGGCTAGCGAAATATAAAAGCAAATTTGGAATTGCAAGAATTCCGTCACATACGAGCTTGCCTTCTCACACCAAGAAACCCTGTCCTCCTCTAGCCTCTCGCGCTGAAAGCCACTTCCCGTTTCTGCTGCTGCTCTCAGCCTCCATCAGTGAGTAGGAGTCATGACTGAAGAGGAGATAGAAAGCGGCAGCAGACTGTGGCATTGAACAAGCCCACAATTAGGTTAGGTAACAAGAAGTGTGAGTTCCACCTCACCGTTGTTTTTTGGTGGAGCTGCTCAGAGCAAGAGAAGTGAGTTTTTTAAACCTGCACATTTTACCTAGCCTGCTTCCTTTTTGTATGCTCCTTCCTCACAGTCAGGTTTACTTCCACTAAAGAAGGGAGAGGAACACTTGGAAAGAGGGAGGAAAGGAAGAGAAAAGAAAAGGGAAGGAAAGGAAAGCCACATTATTTCAGCTGCCACCATTTCCCAATTCAACTCAAGCAGACCTGGCATTAAGGCCAAACTGCCTTTGCATGCATTCATCCTCTTCCTCTTCCAAAGGGCTTCAAAGGAGACTGAGAGGCCCAACAATTTAGCAAAATATTAAGTCCTGCTCTGACTTACACGTGGTATTAGGTAAAAAACAAACACTGACTTTTCATCTAAGAGAGAATGTGTGAGATCATCTGACCTTGGTTCAGCCACCTCAAGTCTGGCATGTCATCTAAATTAGTAGCTCACATTTCCTCTCACATCAATAGAGGGGGACAGCCACATCTAGCAAGTGACTTATCCTGCACGATAGACACTGCCCTTGGTGTGGGATAAATTACTCCCTGGAAATGCAGGTGGGAATGCGGCCTGTAGGAAGGACTCTGGTTCTGCACAGCTCAAGGAACCCTCTCACCAGTGAGCCTGATGTGGAAGTCCAGGGAGAGTCTGCCATTATCATCACCTGCTACAACAGCTGGGGCACCATCAGCAGCTAAGGCACACCGCTGTCCCACACACAGCACCTGAGACCAACAGGCACATACCCCTCTTTCTCACACTCATTTTTATGGTTCTCAGGATTGTGCGTGTGAACAATTTTATCATTTCTCCTCTACAGTTAACATCATCTTCTTGGTGGATATCTCACGAAATAAAGGGAAAAACAATTCAATTCTCTTTACAGATCATAAAGGACAAAGCCTACTGAATGACAAATGTTATAAAGCATGAAAAATTACTGAAGAAAACAGTAAACTACTGGACAGGTTTAATATTTTAAATAAATCACCCCCTTGTGTCTCAGCTTTCACACCAATGTGTTTAGTTTAATTATATTTACATATCCTCCAAGGAGGGTTCGTAACGATTACCTTAGTAACTTTTGAAGAGCAGTCTGAAGATGTGAAGATTAATATAATGTTGCTGCCAGGTGTAATGAGACTCAATTTGTGGTTAGAAAACATTTTCCAGTCCAAGAAAGAAAAGAGAACTGCATATCTTGTGTTGATCATAGAGAGTTTTGTTAGGTAAAACCTAACGGCGCATCTAAAGGTTTCTGAGATACGGTCCCAAATAGAAAATCAACAGCCCCCACTAATAATTGAAGCAAAGCAGATTTTGTCAGACAACTGGCAGTGAAGCAGATCTATCCAATGATGTAAAATCTGTTACTCTTCCCAGAAGGCTGCGAGAACCTTAAAATTCCCTGCCGCCAACCCTATTTTACAGAAAGGATAAATAGGGCTGTGAGGCTCCTGCTTCTCAAGGGTTATCTCTTCTCAACTGACGGACTCATAATTCAAGAAAACAGATCCCTAGATGAGTAATGATTTGCCTCTTATGTGAGTGGAATGGAGTCATAACTCAAAGCTGACCATCATGTGTTTATATAGAGCCATTCTGAGGTCAAGATTTATTTCATATCATGGAAGAAGCAGTCTATTAGTCACAAGCACTTCATTCTTCGACAGTACAAAGTGATAATTCCCATAACTTACCAGCTTTGTTTTTAAACACCATTAATTAAACCCTGAAACTCCCCATGATAAATTACGGCACAAATTCCTTGCTGAACATGGAAGAAGACAAATTGACTTCATCTGTTCTTTACTGGAGAGGTAACTCCAGAATATGTTGCAATACCACATACCTGGATCTAAGTTAAATCGTTCTAGGAGCCTGAAGACCAGCTTGCTTAGCATTTTGTGGTTAAATTTATCTGGTTTGTATTTGGACAGGCCTTGATATTGTCTGTAACAAAACAAACAAAATCAATAAAAAAATACACGTGGAAACAACTAAGATACACTTCTTAAAGAACAGACATTTAGCAGTAGAGATTTTAGGTTTTGCAAGGCACTGGTAAGAACAGTCCTCTATCTTGCTTGAGTTTCAGCAAAAAGCCCACAGGACAACTATATAAATTTTCCAGCCAATGACAAGCAAGTCCACTATAAAGAAAGAGAAAGCCAGTATGCACTTTGTGTTCTTCTTCCAGAATAGAGACTGCAACCAGTGCATCCACATGGCGAGTTTGACTGTTCTGTTGGCTTTGTGACTGACAGGAGCTATTCTAGTGAAAGGCAATTTATAAATTAAAATACACACGACTATTTCCCTAGAACATGAAGGTTAACCACTTGCACCTCTTGTTTTTCTGCCACTTCATCACAGTATTATCTTTCTGCCAAACCTGTACAACAGATATTGAAACTTAACCTTGTCTGCAGCAAAGCACAGGAGTCAGATTATTACAGCCTCCTGCAGGGAGCTTTGATATTGTTAAATTGCTAGGATCTACTGCAGAGCTTTCATTTTACACTCCTCTCTCCTGTCAGGAACTGAACATCTGTCAATAGGAATGATACCTCAGTATCTTAACGAGAGGAGGAGTCTGAAAAGAGTTTGGCACAGACACCAGAATTTCTCCTTTCTCAGCTGAACAGTATATATATTGCACACCATTATGCTGAAAAAACCATCTTAGACAATGAAAGAACATGCTGTCCTCTGACAACTGGTTGGTCCCAGCTGTTTAGAAATTAAACTTTTCTACCTTGAGATGTCTTTGATATTAAAACTGGGTTCACACCACGTGTCCAGGATCTGCAAGAGCTTGCACTGGAGCTCAGGATATTCTCCCACATAAGCTTCCACCAAGTTAGTTTTATCTTGAAGCAGTAGTGGTGTACACATCTAGAAAAAGAAATAACATCTAGAGCATATAACATTAGAGGCACCATACCCTGCCTTTGAACATGGCCTTCCCGTGTTCAATCTGTGTGCTTCAAGCATGAAGCAGGCATGGAGGACGTCCATGACATCCAGCTCATGTGCAGCAACAGAGGCCAAAACCTGATGGAGGGCTGTCCTATTTCCTACTGGTCAAACATGGAGAGCAAGTCACAAAATCCTTGTTTCACCCATCACTACTGTCTAGGAGTGACGTGGCATTTTCAATGCAAGTATTAGCCAAAACAGCAAAAGTTTCAACCTCAGAGTTTATTTAATCAAAGTTTAGTCAAGATTGTATTTTACCACCTCTCAGTAAATTCACTGTTCTGAATGGATACCACAAGCAACATCTAGGGACCAGTTTTACATTAAGTGAACTTTATCACACTGGTAACTATTTCTCAAAACAGACAGTAGTAAGCTGCAATGAGGTCTAACAAAATACATTGTCACTTCCCTGGATGCTTTATTACATCAGCAATACTGTAGCGACTTCTCATGAACAAGATAAAGCCTCATGTGAACCATCACAACTTATAGGGCCACAATGGATCTTCCGCCTAACACAAGATGGACCTGAAGACAGAGAGGCCTGCAGAGGAAGTGACTCACCTTCTCCACATCTTGATCTGGTTGCAATTTTAGCTTAATACTCAGTATCACTGCCTAGAAAACACAAAAAAGTTGCACGTTTAGGAAAAGAACACCATGGCAGGTAAATGTGCATTATTCCAAAGTGAAGTATATATGTTCTTCCACAAATTTTTAACACGATAATTACTTCTGTTGTATGTTAAAGCAGAAATCATAAATATTTGGCCACATACATCCCACTTAGAAATCGACAAAACCACTCCTGGCAGTATTACATATTCCAAGCAGCAGCACACCTTGGGGCAAAAATTAAAGATCAGGTTGTCTGGCAGAAAGAGAGAAAGTAAAGTCCTTGGACAGAACTGCTAAGAAAAAATTTTTTCCAACAGTATAATTGTAAGAAAAACTTGACTCACCATACATTTTCTGAATGAACTTGAATACCCCCACAAACAAACTAATTAGGATTCTAAAAGGTTAACAGTATCTTTAATCTCTGTAATGTTTAAGAGTGTTTGGGTCTCAAATATAAGAGAAAAATAAGCATATAATGGCATTCTTTAATAAAACATTGTTCCAGTAAATGGAGTAATACAAGCGAGGAACTCTTTAGTGCATTTATGTATTAGTACTGACATAATTGCAAACTAGGGAATAAGGATACTTTACACTGTCCTTCTAATAACTTAGGAAAGTTAGGCTATATTTTCCAAGACAGTAAACTTAGTGTTTGCTAGCACTGTATTTCTGACCCTACTGCAGCATGCATGTAACACTGAACAACAGAGTAAGGAATAGAGCATATTATCAATATAGTTCATAAATGCCTATCTATTCAACATGAACGGGCTTAGAGGAAAAGCTGCTCTCTTCAGCTGTTTTTTCTCTGATATCTGCTATTTATTTTGCTTTGAGAAAAAGTGATCATGAGTATGAGGTATTTGCTTCTTAAAATAGTTTTATTTTAGAATTGTGTTACTTGCTAGAATACATGAACAAACATAATACAGCAAAAAGTACCCCAAAACAAAGCAACTTGTAAACCTCGATGTTGCGCATCACCACGTGTGAAATCTTTATAGAAAAGTTTAAAAAGAAAAATAACCTGAAGCTGGGGTAAGAGTGTACCTTGAAATAAATTTTCTATGATCCCCCTCCTAGCTAACATATGACACCTCAGCTTATACCATCACTGGAAGCCCATATTCTGCAGACCCACACACTGAAGGGAACCAGACCCAGCCAGAGCATCACAGGCAGCATTTAACAACTCATCCTATCATCACCCACAACAGAATCACCAGAAGCTGTGGATTTTATTACCCTCTAGGAAATTCATGTGCATATTTCATCCACTGCCCCAAAGACTGAGCGTGCGAAAGCAAATAGCCAACACATGCCTTATAAGTTTATTGCAACCAGAGAGAACACAAATACCCAGTTATCAGTGGGAAAACTTTTTTTTTTTTTTTTTTTTTAAACAAAACACACACTCCATCACTGTTTAGTCTTCATCCCAAACAGAAACCAACAGAACTTTAAGAGACAAACCCAGGAACTAACGTTAATAAATTGACTGTATGCTTCAAATCCGATACTGAAGAGAAAGGCATTTTATAATCTAACTCCACAAGGACTTCTCACTCCAGACCTGATAACTATTCCAAACTATTCCATCTGTTTATATGCTAATGTGCTACTCTGTTCCACAAGCAGCAACTACCTTTTCTTTCAAATTATCTGATTAACATAATAAAGTTCAAGTTCAGTAATTATTCTCAACTTGTATACAAGCTGAAGGTTGCTGCTTCTATTTTTGACCTGAAGAAAGGCTTTGTGCCTCCAAAAGCTTGACAGCTTTGGTTTTTTTTCCTCACAGCTATCTTAGTCTGCTGAATAAAAAGAGACTAGCATCTCCCAAAATCTTGTTTCACCATTTGACCTCATTAGTACCTTGCATTAAACAAGTAATTTGTTAGTTTTAACATGCAAGCATACAATGGTTTCTCTAATAACTTTATAATGTTCATGTAAATGTTAGATGAACCTAATTGCATAGCTGTTATCTAAATGGCCTAGTTTTATCTCCATCTTTATTAACAGCACAGGTGATGTAATCAGATGAACAAGTGCTGTGTTAGGCTGCGTTCACCTCTTACTAGATGTAACGTCTACCCTGCACTAAAGGGTGTAGAGCAACGAATATTCATTTAAGCGGTGGAGAGACATCACCTCCCAGATCCAGCTGTGGCAGTGGAAGAGGACCCAGTCCTCACCTGCTGACCACCATCACCACTGCAACAGGTTAGAGGAACCCTGCTCTGCCATGAACGCTCTCCTCCACTTCAAGCAATTCAGATGAGCTGGTTGCTAATGTCATGTTAACATCATCCAACCGCAGGAGGTGATGGAGCAGTCGGACAAATTTCTCTGCTGGCAGTCGGTGGCAGTAACCTCCTGCAGAGGAAAGCCATAGGTAACAGGGCAGCAGCCTCTTCCTTGCACACAGCTAATTGTGGAAGGAGCCGCCCGACCTGGGCCTTAGACACAAACAAACAGGCTGCAGTGCAGGGTGTAGTTATATGGGCTGGCTGGCTGAACAGTGAGGACAACTTAGATAAAATCAGCGTGTTTACAATGGGAATAATAAAAGAAGAGATATGAGCAACAGTAATAAAGATGAAAGTGTTTGGCAGCTGTTTCTGTGGTCTTAACTTAAAGCTATTTTAAGATACTTGTTTAGTTATTATCATGTTTTGAATTGTTTCACTCCACAAACAAGTTTTCTGTAAAATGACCCTATTTTTAACAGTCTGTTTATAGAGGATAAGAGCTTCAGAAAAGCAACACCTCATTCAGACTCGTTTTGAAGTTAGAAAACAAACATTTTGATTAGGCAGGCAGCCTGCTTTAACTGAAATGGTAAGAACCCCCCTGCTCACCCAAGAAACAAGCATTTCCCCCTATACAGGGCTGCATTCTCCAAGCTGTACCAGAAGACTAGCCAGGGTAACTGGAAACTAGCAATCATGTTAATCTAATTACAGATTCTCAGACTAACACTGGACCAGCAAGGCAGTGAGAATCCTAAGTAGCAGATGCCTCCCCCACTTCATCATCTCATAATTAAGAGTAAAAAACCCTAACCTACTACTCAGGAACTCTGAAAAAAACTCTGATGAACATATTGTCATTGTATTAGAAGAGTCTGTCCACCCTCCCTCAAACTATGGAAGAAAATGCATTACAGTCCTGACTGGTAGTACAAACAGTCTTCTCCACAAAAATGTATTCCATTCACAGAGAGTTCCTAGAATGTAATGTAATAACAGCAAAGAAATAACACATAAAAGCATTTAACCTATACTGAAACCCTTCTGTCCCAGCCCCAGATCCAGAGCTGATCTGAAGAAAAGCATGAGAAGGGCTGGTCCCTCTCTTGCCTTTGTTCCCCTAGCCTGGAAGAGGAAGGTACATAATGAGACCGTAGCTCAATACAGGAAAAAAAAATGTGATGACCCATTGCCTGATTCGAATCCCAAAATCAGCAAGTCTTTTCATTGTCTTCAGGGAGCTCTGGGTCCTTCTTTGCTTTGTGGTGAGAATCAAAGTTGTATTTGGACAACATCTTCTTGTAGTTCTGTCCCCTGAGGATAAACACTTAAAAAAAAAAAAAAAAGGCATCTAAAGAGGGATGGATGTGGAGTCCCATACTCAAGGCACAGTTAGTGCAACAGCACAACTAGTTGTTATCACAAAAGCACCATCCAAAATGCAAATGTATTTTTCTGATATCTGCTTAATCCAGCTGAAGCTTGAGGAGTGCATAGTCTTACAAATGGCCAGGATCTACAAGTTTAAGAATCTGAATTTGGGCAATACTATGTTAAGCTGTATCTAAAGTGTCTGGCAGTGCATTGACCATAGCATGGGGGAAGCTACTCAAACCTGAAGCATTCTGACTAAGCTGTGAGGGACAGAGCAGCTGCTGTGAAGGGAGACCAGTCTTCTAGCCACGTGATTGTAAAAATAACAGTATGAGAAAGTGGTGGCTGTTTTCAAGCAAACACATGAGCCCAGAGCACCCTGCACCAATACCTGATCCTCTGCACTTGTTTTGAATGCAGTTGGCTCTGTATCATCTAAAAGTGACTGCTCTTTCCATATACAGTATGAAGTGCAGGAAGCCACACAAGATGTTATCTGCAAGAGCATGTGCACTTGGGTGGTGTCTACACTGACGATTTAGGCAATTTTCCCACGGTGGGGTTAGCATCAGAGGAATAACCTTTTGCTAGTAGCACTGATTGGAGTGATGATGCAGGACAGACACAAATGGTTTCTGACGACTTTTGCATTACTTAGCTCTGCTGTAAGCAAGTTGAGACAACACAGCAGTAAATATGCTTGTGCCTCATTTAGTGTAGTACTTCTGAACCAATGGTGAAGGAATTTCTGAAAACCCGTATCACATACTAAACAAGGGAATATGACCTTACAGGGTAGGATCCAACATCAGTTCTAAGAAAATCATGATGATCAAAGTGTAGATACATAATGATGGTAGAAGTAACTGACTGAAAGGCACACCACTTACAAATCACAGCGAACACCTGTTTTGGGTTTTTTTGGACTCATTCCCTTCAAACTTGTGCCTAACCAACTTCTGCTCAAACTCCTAGAGTCCATCACTGTATAATGTATGACATCAGGTAACATGTTTAATTACTTGCTGCTTAAACAGCACACAATATACACTGTCTTCAGGAAGATCTTCAGAAAAGAGCAAATATAAGATTTCCCAGGTCCGCTTGTTTCAAGAGAGCATGACAATATTTCGTAAGGGGTGAGATAATCAAAAATAACTAATGAAGGGTATGAGTATATGTAGAGAAAGATTTGAAGCAGAGGGAAAGAAGTGAAAGTCAAGGTTGGAAAACATGTGCATGTAGCTGAAAGGAAGAGGGAAGTGGAACAAAAACTTGAGTGATTTGCCTTCCTCTGGTCATTCAAGCAGTTTTAAACCTGGTTTAACTAGTCAGTGCATCCTTGCAGCTTAGTAAGCCTCTAAAGTGCTGCCCAAATTCTTGGGGATGCTGGCCACCCACCTTCACCAGATTCTCTGTATGGCCAGGCCGGCTGCACAGGTGCACCCCTTCTCCAGGAGCCCACTCCTGGTTTGATGAGAGCTCAGAAAAGCTGGCAGCAGGAGCAGAATACAACCCTCTGAGTTATTTCTTCCCAGCAACACTCAAGCTCCTCTCTAAACAACTTCACTAGAGAAATGCCCATAGCAGAAAGTGGCTCCAGAAAGGACAGTGGGAGACAGAGAAATTCAAAATGTACACCAGGGGAAGAAGCAATAACAGAAATATTTTCATTGTACCGAGAACAGTTCAAAAAAGTTCAGAGTGAAGAAATCCAAAATCTGAATATCCATTAAGAGGTCAATCAACCTTAGCACTGATTTGTATTGACAGTTGCAAAAATATGCCATATATATTCAACCATTAGTATAAAGTAGGACTACAAACAACAACATCTCTGAATCAGCTTGCAAAACATCACTACAGTGAAAATTTAGGTTTATGCTAGTGGGAGAACTATGCATTTCTAGACCTTAGCATATTTGTATGCCTTTAAGTTTAACCTTTGGGTCAATCATCCTTCCTATAGAATTATTAAACTACTTCTATAATTTGTGTGCTATGCACTGCTGACAAACACTTTGAATGCTGCGTCTACAGAGCTCTTTCTCTGGGTACTCCAACATAAGCGTATTTTGTGTGAAATTTTAAAACCTTAACTTCTTAACCACATTATTTTACTTGAAAGAGTATGCATTAACAGAATTTAATATAGAGAATATCTCCCCCCTATTTGCATAAAATATAGGGATTAACAGATGAAACATTAATAGAATACACCATTTTCTGAAAATGGAGAAATCTGGAGAGGCAACAACAATAATTTATTAAAAATGAAATACTCCCTGTCCCACTAAAAGCTTAGGGCAATAGTCTCGCTTAACAAACAAGGGAAAAGAAACACGTTGCTAGTCACTGATGCAGAGAAGTCTGAGTGGGAGCTCTCTCAGGCCCAAGAATATTTCTGGTTGTCAGAGGCTAAAAAGATTATTTATTGTTTCCTTCCTAAACCCAGCTCCACTGCCACCTGTTCAGAATTTACTATAAAGCTGTTAAACAAGACGAGAACTTTGATGCTGACTGTGAAAACAAGTTTCACTGTATCTGACCCGAGCAGCACTTACTACTGATCCAGAAGCAAAGGAATTTGATTTTTTTTTAAAAGCACAGCTATCTTTTTACCTTTATAAGCTGTTTAAAAAAAATGTAAATAAAATAACTCCGTGGACAATAGAGGGCATTCATTCCGCAGAAAGACAGCCGCCACCCTTAGACATGAAATATCGCAGCACATTAAGTCATGAGACCCCGCTAATCAAAGCTGACAGGGGCCTGAATGTGATTGCTGCTGAGACTTAGCGATATCATGGGGCACTGAAGCATGCACAGCCTGCCAGACTGCCCCTGTTCATGTGACAATGGCTTTTATTCCCGAAAGGGGCCTGCGAGTGACAAGAGTCTCCTTTGTCTTTAGATTCCTGCATTGGGAGTGCAAGAGAGGTTCATTCAACCAGCCCCAGACACTCTTTGAAAGGCTGAAGTGTAACATAAGATGACCATGAAACACTAGCTTGCCTTCTGCCTACCCCTCATTCTTCTAAAGCACAGCCTGGCCTATTCAGGGCCTCTTCACAGACTCGCATCGCACTGTATTACCCCCGCTCTGCTGAATCCCCGCATTGTTCCGGCCCCATCACGGCCATCTTGCTTCCCACAAAGCCGTCGGGCCGACACCGGAGCAGCGCGCCCGCGGGAAGGCCTATGCAAGGCAGCGACGACGCCGTCGGGGGCTCCACGCGCTGCCCAGCGCGCGCTGCGTTTCGGCCGGGCTGAGGCCGGCGTGGGGGATGAATCCGGCAAGCGCTGCCGGCTGCGTCGCGGGTGTCGGAGGACTACTGGAGGCCTCGCAACTGGGCCTAGCTAAAGAGCAGTTACGGGCTGAAAAAGGAATAAAGCTGCAGGCATTTCAGCTGAAACGACGCAAGCTGGAATTTTAAGACCCTTCGGTGTGGATGCTCTTGTAAAATAGGAATTCGTGTTTTATTCGAGACAGGTGACGGGAGCCGACTTGGAAGCCCTTTTCGCAGCTTTGGAGCACTGTGCAAGGCCCCACGCCACATTCCCGTAGCAGCTGCAGCAAACCCCCATTTACAAAAAAATGGATAAAACCCCCCAAATGCCAGACGCCTCCAAAAACACTTCCGTGTCTTTGCCATCTTCTTGAACTGTTACTTTATCAGCTCATTGTGTCGTGGGAGCAATAGTGCCATCCACTGGCCAGCTAACCATATCCATCATCTCCTTCAGGTGCCTCCCAGAACACAGCTACTATTTATGCTACTAAACCAAAGCAGGAAGGTACCAACACCTGCATCATCTTCCAAAAACTACGGCACTGTCTTTGCATAGTTATTGATTTATCTGCCCATTATGAACTGCCATCCCCATGAAATTTCCACCCTGGTATGTGGAGGATCTATTGCTACTTAGGGTAGCATTATCAATGTTCATGAACCACAAGCAGCAGTTTCACACAGCTGCAAAACTTGTGGTTCTGATTAACAAACTGGCTCAGTTTTTGACTAGTTTTAGGGATACAGGGAGGACCAGATGTGCTTCAGAAGCAAACAACAACCATGCCAATCCCTAGGAATCTCTGCGTTCTCATTTTCTAAAGAGATCTTCCTCCAAAACCTTTTTGAGGGAAAGGAACCTTAACCCATGGAGCAGGGCTGCAGACCTCTAAGATTTACACGCAATAATATGAAACACATCAAAATACTTTAAAGAAAATAAATTGCTTTGGGATAAAAGTCTGGTGCCTTATTCTAAATACAAAAAATGAGACAGAAAACAAATAATGACATTAACGGCTTATAAGGATTTCTGTCATTGCAGGCAAGAGGGAAAAGAGCCAAGAATCTTACATTTGAATCTGGTTTATTGTCTCATCTGAAAGATAGGGAATCACAGGACGAATGGACATGTCACAGACCATTCCAAATGCTCAGCGCCCTAGTTCCAGGTTTTTGGGTTTAGTTATGATCTATCCCAACAGGAGTAAAAGATTTCCTGCTACATGACCATCACTCTTGAAGACAATTCTATTCACCCTTCAGCTAACCCCATAGCTAGAAGAAAATTACGGCTAAGGGTTTTCACCAGTTGAGGTTCCCTGTGCTTCACACTGCGAGTAATGAGTAAATGAGCTTTTCTGTGGAAGGAAAGAACAAGAAGAACAATTCCACCAAAAAATTTAGACCTTTCCGAAACCAGGCCTTCTTTCTAGAACTGAATTTCTAACAGAAAATAATAAATATTTGTGGAGCCGTGCATTTAAAAATCACACTTAAATATAGGCAAATACTAAGTTTGTTAGTATTTTCAGACATTCATGCTCAAAGACTTACTGAGCAAAAAGCAAGTCACAAGCAGCTCTGTGAACTTCTAATCAAATATGAATTATCCTTGGTTCTGTATTCAGAAATCACTTGGAGTAGAATTCAGAGGTCTCTTGGGAATTATGTTTTGCTGAAGAATAGGATTAAAAAAATGTTTTTAAAAATTTTTTTAGAAAAGATTAGGTTGTTTTACCCAAAGTGACTCATTTCCCTATGAGAAGGGTTTTTTTTAAACATTGCAATAGTGTGTTTTGCTCATGAGAACACTCTCAAGAATATCTGTATATCACAGTGATGTCAGAGATGCTGGGAGTACCCTAAGTCACAGGGTAAAATACCAAATTTGGGTTTTGGTGAACTCCTGTTAGTGTCAGTCAGATTCATATGCATGAGTACTTACTAACACACACACATTTTGGACATGAGCCTCCAGTGTTAAGAGGCTTCAGACCTCCTTGAACTGAGAAGCCCCTTTGGTTAGGGTAATCGCTTGGGAACAGAGAGATTTTCCAACCCTTTCTTGCTGTAGGCAGATTGGAGTTACCACAGCAGGTCTATGACCGCCTACTAAAATCCCTTTTCTTGCCAGGGCCAAGGAACACAAAAAAAGTGCACAACCATCCTCTTAAATTCTCCAAATTAAACCCTATTAACCCATTACGTTCAAAGGTCAAGAAAAGGGTGGAGGAAGGATTCACTGGCATTCTGCACTCAGCCATTAGAAAAAATGAGGTTGAAGACAGTCTACTCATGTACATCAGAAGGCCATGCTAAGCTGTACCATTCACAGTGTGCAGCTGCTGTGATGAAACGGAATTTACATTGAAATGCATCCAAAAATGGACACAGGCATTAATAGAGAACTAGAGAGCTAAGAAGGTAAATTTATTTGAAAGACATGACCCACCTCTTTGTAATCGCCCTTGTGATAAAGATGACTGACATGTCCAAGCAAATAGTTCCGGTCTGCTGTATGGAGCTGGTAAATGCTAATCAGAGGGTCAAGAAGATTAGCTGGGCACTGGGCTAGTATTCTGAATACACGGGCCTGCAGCTTCTTCAGCTTCATGCCAGACTTCAAAAAAAGAAAAAAAAATATCAAACACAGATTTAGTCAAGATGGCTACAATTCAATGGCAGTTGAAAATGCAGCTTGTTTAAACAGTGGAAGAGGCCAACTCCTTGGGAAGGGATTCTCCAATTTCCCCATGGAGTCTGCATGCAGAAATCAGAACAATATGATGCACATTTTTTTCACAGCATCCAATTTGAAAACATTAAACATTTGCGGGATAATTCTGGAAAAGGCATATGGTCTTGTAAAAGAGGCAAATATGAAACTGGAAAAATGCCCTCTTTTACTAACACAGCTATTTAAAAATTCTCCTGTCTAGTTCCCAGCTGAAAAATCTTTGAATCCACCAACTCCCCTCAACGCTGATCTCACCTATCACACGTAACAACTCAATTTTCATTCCCAGGCTTGCTCCTGGGTGCAGGAAGGTCACGAAAAGCAAAAGCATCATAGTAAGACGCAGAAATGCAAGTATTCATCACTGTGTTCCTACATGATCATTCTCTTAGGACGCAGGAATGTCAGTGCCAGTAGCACTTAACTGAAACATCACAGATACCGTACTGGCAGTGATCTTTGAGAGGTCAGTATCTAAAAAGAGCCATTTAGAAAAGTGGGAAATGAAACACCACAAATACAGAAGCACCTAACGGCTCAGAAGTAAAAGCACAGGAAAAGGGAAAATCTCACGAGGTCAGAATATAAGGCGGCATAAGGAATGGTAAACATTAGGGCATATAATCCGATGAACCAATGTTACAAAGCTAATCATTCAGCTGCTGAAAAGTCATACTGTTACCATTTTCTGCATTCTGAATGATAAAAGCTCCCGACCATATGGCAAGAGTTAAGCAATCGTACAGTAACTGGCTTCTATTTGCAGAACTGGAAGAATATGCAGAGTAGACCACTGCAACTGGTTTTATCCTGATGGCAGAGATGTCAGCTCCAGTGGGAAAGTCCAGGCAGGCAAAGACTGAAAGATCCATGCTCAAAGTGGTTTGATCTGGAAAGATGGAAATCCCAGCTTGGGAGGGGAAACAGAAAGGTACTGTGGCATCACAGCTTTTAATGTCATGTCATTTTTCAGGCCAGCATCACCAGATGACAGCATCACAGTAAGAATTTCACCACCAAGTCATATTGCATTCATATGAGACTACAGAAAAGACACTGGACTATGGAAAGAAGTGAAACTAGGAACACTTTAGGGACATTAAAATCAACTGCCCTTTCTTTTCTCCATGGTGTCTCTTGCTCTCTTTTTCTAACCTGTTGAACAGCAGGATGCTCTTTTATCCAAAGCTGCAACTCACTGGTGATGTGATACCCCAGGGAATGCCCTTTCCCCTTCCAATCACTGCTGTTCTCCAACATGTCCAGGAGTCCTGCCAGTGGGTCCTCCAGTCCTGCAAAGCCCCGCCTGATTTCTTCCTTGAGCTGCTGAGATACAAAAACACATTGTCATGTACAAAAAGATTAGTGAATCCTCCCTTCCCCCAACTGAACACAAAGCTTTATTTTTTTTAATTTAATCTATTCAGAGAGGTAACTGTTGCTATTCAGCCACCATCCGCGCCTCCAGTGACTTTTCATGTCATTACAGATTCCTTCATGGCTCACTGCACCTCAAACCCAATGGGAAAAGCAGCAATTGTCCACACTAATTATCCCATAAAGACAGAGAAGTTGTTCTGTGGGGCAGACAAAGGGGCTTGGGATTTGGGGGAGGGGAAGAAAAGAAGTGAACTGGAGAAAGAGGTGTTGTTAGGAAAATGGCAATAAAGGTAAACAGAGCTCAAAACCTACTTACCTTCTAACAGACCTACAAGTAATAAAGTAAATAAAACTACCTGCCCATTCTTGTAGCACCAGCTTTCATATTTGACCTTAAACCCACTTCAGCCACAAGGGCATAAACACTCTTCACCATAACAGAATATGTGGGAGTACTGGAATAGTTCTGATTTTGCATACAAGAATAAAAAGAATGAAGCAGAGCTGAAAACCCAGACTGCCATATTGTAAATCTATTCTCCTTTTCTCCAAACCTACCTGGGCAAGGTATCTGCTGTAGACTACCTGCTGCCACTGCGTGTCTGACACTGCACACCTCTGCAAAAGCGTAAGGCAGGGCTAAGAGGTTGGGAACATGGGAAAAACTCCACGCCGTAAATCTTAGGAATCCCAGGGCGATGTGTTTAGAAATGTGAAGGAATTGGACACTCACTTTGTGAATGTTAATAGGCTACTTACTACCCATCTGGTAGAAGTGATAAATTAGCAGTACTGAGCAATATCTTTATAATGTTTACATTAGAAGTAGTTTCCAAGGAGCTCGCAGGGTTGGCAGGGTGAACAAGTGGCATCCTTCAGTACCCACACAGGACCTTTCACCACATGGTACATGTACTGGCGTGGAGGAAGGCAAAAGCAGAGACAGAAAACAAGAAATCACTAAGAGCAGCTGCTCTCTTTCTTTTCTGGCTAAAAAGCAAAATCCAAAAGATGCTCATTCCTGCTCGCAGCCAGCACTTGTAATTTACTGTATATGACGGTCCCAGTTGCAGCTTCCAATGGAAACAACATAGTTTGAAGAATGACACGGAAGACAAAGAAAAATCTAGCGAAAGTTTGCCAGTGATTCTTCTTTTTTTATTCACCTAAAATTTACTGGAAGATGGTTATTTTCCATAGTCTTTCACGTTGGGAAAAAACCACAAAACATATCATTCATGACAGAAACTGCTTCTTTCTCACTAAATTATCAAATGCAGCATGAAAAAGCCAATGACTAACAAAGATGTGACTTTAGATAACAGTTTTCTCCCTCTTAAGTATTTTTCCCTGTGGCAAGAAATTGTGATGTTAAACACAGGGCTCCAACTTCACTGCAAGATTCAGCAGAAGGAACAGGCAAGCTCTTATCCAACCACAAATATCCAACACAAGAGCCAAAGGAAAACAAAGCAACTGGCCAAGTAAATTGCCCTGTGTATAAATGGCCTCCCTTCTTTCTCTTTTTCCCCAAAGCCCCACTTCAGCACATTTAGACCAAACGAGAGCTTTCGCTGCACAGCTCGTCTCCTCCTTCATCTGGAAACCGAATTTGGGCTTTGGCAGGATGTGTAGAGCGGACAACAAGCCTTGCGAGACTGCAAGCCTGTTTTCACACACAGAGTATCTCCGAACACTTATAGCACTGGCAAGAGCAGTAACAACATATCTCGAATGAGTTTTAATTTCAGATCATTTAGATTTTTTTAAAGCAGGGGGGAAAGCCTTCTTTAAAACTTCCTAGCAATCCAAAGGCTTCAGCTAATGGCATGTACTGTTCAAAAAAAACCAAACGAAAACAACAAACAAAAAACCCCACTGCTTGAGACATCTAAATCGGAGAGAAAAGTGTTGTGTTGCCTAGCTTATCCCTCTGTCAGTGTCATACTCTCCAAAGTATAATTGGCATTTCCATTCCAATCTATTCCCATGGCAGGGCTTACATGCTCCTGGGGGTTTTTCCAAAGCCTAACAGATCATGGGAGTAGGAATATTTTGCTGAGGCTCAAACTTCACACTCCTCCGTGCAGTTTTGGCTCCTTATTTCTAGCTAAAGTTCATACATTTGTCATCCCAAAGCTGTCTTTCCTATGCAGAAAATGGACAATTCTTAAAGTCATGTTGCAGGACCGGAGTCCTGCCACAGATACGAACCCTCCTTCTGCTCACGTTCACTGATTTGAGACAAAAGGGCACCAAACAATGGAAAGTGATTCACACCAGTTAATACATCGTATTCACTCACATCCACACAGTGAAGGGAAAGAAGGCTGCTGCCATTTAAATGTCAGTGGAGCAAGCCGAGCTGTATTTAAGTGAACTTCCTTTAGTTCCCATCACTGGAAGGCTAGAAACTGATTTACTTCGGACAGCAGCAGCACCACACACCTTGGAACAACTTCAGAGGAGTAGAGCAGCAGGTTTCCCTGCTTCAGTCATCAGAAGCGGCTGCAACTTCTGTGAGTGCATTGCACGTCTGAAGGATGGCAATGCTCTGAACAGTGGAGTAGTTCATCTCCGTGCTAGCATGGTGGGCACGTGTCAGCAACCATAGGGGACATCTGCGCTGTCCTCCCCACCTTAGAGCCAGCTGCTGCTACGCCATCACCCGGTGCCACTACATCCCTCTGCATCTCACTAAAGAGACCTTCCTCGTGGTCCAGAAATGCACCTTCCAGTTTCAAAAGCATGGATGGTTTTGTCCGCATGTGCAGCCATGCGCCCAACGAGGCCAAGCCTGCCCCACCGTGAAGCCACTGCGTGCACAGTCAGCGTGCCCTCCCTAAAATGATCAGCAGCTCCTGACAAGCCACCTGAAAACACGCATTTAACCGGGCTGACAGTCCCAGAAGCAAACAAACTGAATAAGCTAAGCCGCAAGCATGACTTGTGGGGATCCTCCAGCTTTTCCACCCTCAGCAAAAAAGCTGCGGTGCTCTCTGCCCGAGGATGCGCCTCTGTCTTTTTCAGAGTATTTTTCTTCACGATCCACACACATCCCAGTTTACACAGTATAGAGATTCTGATGATTATTCTTCCCTACTGTTGTTTTTGTGGAATTAACTGCCCTCGAGACCTAACAAATAATGTTTTTTGTCCAACTCTAACAAAACTTGAGAGAAAGCCCAAGGCTTCACAGTTGCTGAGCTCAAGTCTATGCTAGCAACTGGCCATTTGAAAGACACCTCATGCTGTGCTTCCAGTTGCCTGATTATTTGGGCTGGGAACCACAGACTATCAGTAATGGAAAGTCTACATGTGCCGGACAAGGACACTGTGACTAAACATTTCAGACACCTAGGATGGAGCACGCACACAACGGGACTCTGCCTCGCTAGCCATTTCACACAGTGTGTTGGATAATGCCCATGTGGCTACACCATGAGCAAGTTCTTGGGTCTTTCAGAAAAGAAAAAAAAAAAAAATTTCAGCTATTAACCTCCCTGTACAAGAGGGTGAAACATGAGTAACTCGACAGTAAGCCGATATGCCTAGTGTTTTTGTTAGTTTTCAAGCTCTCAAATTTAGATGAAGTATATTTTGCTCCCTATGAGAAATTCTCCACACAGAGCCCATAGGGGCCTGTATAAAAATATAATACTAATTTTAGTGAGGCAGTGTGAATTGCTTCCACTGCTCCAAGACAAAAACAAACCAAACAGAAAAGAGAGTAAAACGTCATGAACACAAAGGTCTCAATATCAATCCACTTGGCAAAGACTGCATTTCTATTGACTTCAACCCTCTCCTTATTTTGCTACTAGAAATACTCCTCGCCCCAAAGATATTCTGTCTAATGGATAAAAATGTGTTTAAAAGAAAACAAAAGCAACTTTGATTTATTTATTTTTTTTCCTGCAACTCAGCCCCTGTAAACTTCAGCTCTTTTATATGTGCCCCTTAACTGCTTCACGTCACACAGAGCTACCTTTTCTTTTCACAGCTCGCTGCAAAGGCGAAGGTCCTTCCCCTGTGCACTGGCACTGAAAGCAATCGTGAAGAATTGCAGGTCTGACCCACGGGCTCGGCGCCTGGACATGCTCTGCATGCAGTTAACAACTGCAGCGCGGAGGGGAGGTGCGACTGCCCAGCCTTACCTTCTTCATCTCTTTCTTTGTCCAGAGAAGCTGAAGGGTTTTCAGCAATAGCAGTGGGTCCTGGCCTGGAGGAAGGGGAAAGAGAGAGAGAGAAGGGGGAGAAAAAACAAAAACAAAACAGATTTATTGGCTCCGTACAGGCAGCCTAGACACACTGGTGCATTGTTTGGCTGAAGAGAAATCGGCTACTCCGTGCCGCTGTGTTTGAAACCACCACCCTTCCAACTGCCAGTCAGGATTAAAGCGCTAAAACCCCTTGCTCCGAAACCCTAGCATCATCCATGCACGGCTTTAACTAAACACCCACTGCCGCAGGAGCGCAAATCCTGAAAAGCTCTATCGGTGAATTTACAACTAAATCATGCCGCTGCCATGCATCAAATACATTTGCACCGGTCTCTCCCCCCATCTCCCCTTTTTAATATTAAAGCAAAATGGTCCTAGAAGAGTCAGCTTCTTGCACAGCTTAGAAGGGATTATCAGCATCCACTAATTTTTAGAGAAACAGCTCTAATGTGTTAACCTCCTTCCAACCTGTGGCTGGAAGACGCGAGTGGGTGAGTTTGTCTGCAAGACCAGCAGATGCCTGGCAACGGCGGGAGAGCCTCGGCGAGCGGGGCGGAAACGCCAGGCCACGGCGGCCAGCTACGCTGGCGCTCGATGCGATTCTGGCAAGACCGTGCTCGAGGAAGAAGGAAAGACGAAAGGTTGCTGTGATTAGGATCAAGCTTAAAAAAGCACAAATTGAATATTTCAGAAAACGGTTATTTGGAATTTTTTCCAAATTTTTGCCTGCTTAATTGAAAACTTACATGCCGCTGTTATTTTGTATCTACTATTACTCACCAAGCCAATAAAAACTATTTCTGAAACAAATGTTTCTGCATATTTAATTTTTAAGGCAATAATGTTTTTACTTATCTGGTTCTATTTAATTCTTGATCATTTACTTAAACTTTTCGGAATATTTTGAGCAGAAATCTGTGGCATGAACAGTTTAAATGTGAAGACAGTTTAAAAATCTGAAAGAATTCTCAAAGAAACGTTCCTCATACATTTTACGTGTCTCCTGTTATATTTTCATAAGGCCAAAAGAAAAACGTTAACCTGAAAAAGAAACATCCTTTAAATAACCTTCTGCACTCTACAGTTCCTAAACAGATGATATGGAAATGGCAGGTTTCTCACTTATTACTCTGTATCTCACTTCATATTTTGGGTCACAAAAAGTTACTTCAAGTGTGAAAAGCTCAGCCTTATCGAGCTAAGCTCTGAAGCCCAGTATTTATAAAATATTTTAAGTAGCAAGCTGATTACTGCTTGAGCCAGGGGAATGACACTATCCCCATTACCTAGTAACCTCTGGGAAACAGGTCAAACTAAAAATGCCACATTTACTATTCATAAGATAATAATTTCTTATCTCTGGCTTTTCTGAAAACTTGAGCTCTCCAAAAAAACTGTCTGTCCTCAGCTACTGGCTCTCCTTGGAAAGAGAAAAGTCTTTTTACAACAAAACAACAAAAAAATCCCCACTCCCCACCAAATTAGCAACTAACAGTCAAATTCAGCCCGTGTGTGTGTGCATGCATATATACACTTGGCCTGACTCCCAAAGAAATTTATACACATGCAGGAAAAAAAAAATAATAAAAAAAGAAACAGAATGCAACCCAGTGTGTAACTAAATACACTGTAAATCCGAACCGCAATTAATGCAGCGAACAATCTGGAATACAGGAAATGAGAGCAGTTAGGGAAGCAGTGTTTCAGCTCAGATGCAGCCAATAATTCGACTTGTTATAAAAAGCTTTTGCAACCTGAATCAACTACTCAAGCCCTTTGCTTAGGTGATATTCTCCCTACTGAACTGCCCGGTAACTGAAGATAATCTCACCGTTATTTCAATACACAGAAGCATGAAAACTGTCTCTCCAGTCCATTTTAAATGACTCAGTATGTTGCTGGCATAGCAGCGTGCAAGCACAGGCAGATATAAATCAACACCTTTTCCCCCTCATCCCCCAAAAATAAGGTAATCAAGGGGTGGGTAAAAGGCATTTGATATGGAGTGCAACTAGGCAGCATCTTCTGGGATGACCTGAGGAAAAGGCAACCTGTTTTGCTCCCTTTCCTGTCTGTGTTGAAGGAGGAAGCAACTCCCTTGATTCTCCAGAACAAGGATAAAACGAGGAGAGACTACTGAAATAGCAACTGCTTCGCATTAGCATCAGCAACAGTTCCAGTTCCTTCTTTACCTTGCAAAACCGAAGGGTGAAATGCAGTCAAAGGCTTAACAACAAAACAACCAGTAGCTAGAGCAGATACTTCTAGAGCAAAACACAAATGAGAGTGCAAAGCAACATTATTCTTTTGCCTCATCCCACCAAAATGGAAAAAATGCTGAAGTTCATACTGGATCTTGAATTACTGTATCTAGCTACTCTCCACCTAAGAAAAAAGATAAAAATGTGAAGTTTGACATCTCTTTGCCTACTAAAAGAAATGAAGAATTCATCTGTTCTTCCTCAATCAAAACTGCTTTGGAGGACCAGTCTCTCCTTGGTCTTCCTGGCACCCCTAAGAAATAAAAGTTACTGTCTTTGGTAGGAACGCTGAAGCAGTAACACTACTGTTACGTTCCCAGCTAGAGCACCAGCTATGAGCCTGCTCACCCACATCTGAGAAAGACCAAGCAGCAGCAGGAAACTAATGCCAAGACGTCCAAGCAGAAAGGACAGGACCTTACGAGGAGTCTCCAAGCCTTCCAGAACGAATCTGGAGAGCAGATGATTGCTCAATGTAAGAGGGAGAGAGGAAGAAATACAAGGGAAGAAAGAACAAAGCAAAGCGACTGCAAGCCAGTCCTAACTAAACCACAAATACATCTGGGCTCAAATCAGGAGACAGAAGACTCTAAATATCAGAATGAGAAAATCCTGGAATAGTCTCCAGCCAAAGCAATAACAGTAAGAAACAGCAATTGCTAAGATAAAGCTTGCTACACGTATCGACGGGCTACAGAACATATGCAGACACGTCTGCAACAGCAAGGGATAGGTCATGAAGACCAGAAAAATTCCTTCGCACTCCACACATCAAGAACACACAGAATCTTTACTTTTAAAGAAAAGTTCAATTCTGCAGAGACTCTTACATGCCAAAGAGATACCAAAGTATCAGCAAATGGGTCACTCAAGGCCTGCATGAGCAAAACAACAAAACGAGGATGAGGCCACACAAAGTAGAGTAATAATCCAGGGTCTCAGATGCCGCCCCTCTTTGCTCTCAGCTATTCATCCCTGAAGAGCAGCAGAAGCATGGCCAGGTCTACCACGCTCCAAGTCAAAGTCTGAGAAGCGTCCCCAGCAGCCTCAGCTCCTAGATCAAGCTCAAAGAGAACTTGCTTAGTCTGATACTGATCTGCCCTTTCCTTCACAGCTCCAAAAGAGGGTTGTAGACCATAAAAGAGCTAACAAAACTTCACTAAAATAAGATTATAGCACCAGACATCTCAGAGAGACATCTCTGCAGCCACTCTGTAAAGGCAAATGAACTAGATATCTTCATCCAACAGTTTCTCCAAATACATTCCTGTTTTAAAAATTTTGACAGTAACCTGTTTGCTTTCTGCATTTTTGATTATGAAAACAAATTTTCCCCACCCTGAATCTGGTAACAAAAGTGGGGAAGATGGTAAATCAAATCTTTTCCAGTTCTCAATATCTGTGGTTACATTTCAAAACCATATAAACCACAAGGCTTATATTTTTGAGTTAGAAAAGTGTCTTTGAGGAAAGCCATAAACTTCGTCCTGCTCATTCTCTTTCTTCCTTTGTGCACAGATCACTCGAAACCTGCTGCGATCAGAACAGAAGTGGTGCCTGCAGGCTGGGGAGGTAAAGCAGTGGTTTTGGTATGATGTCCTTGCAAAATTCTCCTGCACTATTCACCGATTCTGCCGAAACGCACTGCCAACGGAAACTGCCACTTTCTGACTGAGGCTACTTGTGTGTCTTGCATGGGGAAAGTGAGACAAACCCCAAAGGAGGAATTTACCAATGAAAAAATCTCTCAACACTTTTTCTTTGTGTCAAAAGCCATTAAACGTCCCACAGCTTGAGACCTGGAAGAGTTATGGTCAACCAAAAGTTACAGAACGTAAAAAAAAAAAGAAGATAACATGACTCAAACACAGGATCGCATCAACTAAATGGTCAACTACAGCTGAAATTCAAGGATGAAAGAGGCCAAGAACGATAACATTTAAGCCTTCTTTAGGTGAAGACAGCTTATATCTCTGCCTTGCAAATTAACAAAATTTTAATAAATATTTAATGGAATACATAGCAAGAAATATGCAACAAGTACAAGCCACCCAGTAAATAATCGCTGAATTTTAACTATTTTTTCTTTTTCCTCCTTCCCTCCCATAAATCCCCCAAATCTGTCCTCTGTGAAAACTGCTGTTCACCTGAACAAGCATTTGAGATATTTTTCTGACAGGAAAATAAAGGTCCCAGACACTTCAATGTCACCATATCTGTAGCTAGCACATTTGCACTTCAGAATTAAAATATATGGACAATCTACTCCTGGGCAACCTGCTCCAGCTCACCCTGATGGAGCAGGGGGTTGCACCTGATGATCTTCTGGGGTCCCTGCCAACCTCAACTGTTTTGTGATTCATTCTGTGATATAAATGTATAGGCAATATACATCTGAAGGCAGGGGGGAGCAGAGCTATTCAGCAGTCAAACTCATGTTTCAACAACAGATGGGTACACCCAAAGCTGTGTACTTCAAAATGCTGTGATTACATCTGAAACCCATCAAGAGGTACACTAAGTGGATCACAGATTAATCAAAGACTTGTATCCAAATCTACTTTCTCAAAAGTTTTTCTGAAAAAGTCTTGTATTTCACACCAAAGGTGTGCTAAATTTACAGAAGAGACGGCTGTTAGGGATCAGAAATATCATCACTTGAATGATGCAAAATATGAACAGATACATTTTCTGGTGACAAATTTTGAAACTGAGTGGTTAACTTAACTAAAAAGATAAAAATAAATCCTCTATAGGAAGTCATAGAATTTTACACCTTCTAAGTTTGTTTTCTTTTTTTTTTTTTTTGCTGTGCCTGCTTTTAATGAGTACACTTAAAAATAAGTTCCAGCCATGTTTAAATATTTTTGATCTGAGAAAAGATTCCATACAGAATTTCTCCTGTCAATGTGAATTATACACCTCTCTCTTCACAATTATACCTTCAAACCTACAATAAATGCATGTCATGCAAGTGAAGTGACATTTAAAATACACAAGAACAAATTTGGAATATACAGGTGTTACATTCTACAGTATGCATCGTGAAACTCTGGCTTGTAATTTCACACAAAAACTCACTACAAGTGAAGTGGATACAAGGAGGACACAAAAGAAGTGCTGTACTAACTGCTATATTATTTTAAAATAAACAGAAAGACTTCAGGAAAAGTATGTATACATGAGTATGTGGATATCAGGTATCAGAGCACGGGAGTGCCATTTACCTTCTGCTTTGTAGGAAGCCTTTTCTATAATTTGATTTTATTTGGATTTATTCCAGAGTCTGGGGAGAGAAAACTAACATGCTGAATAACCAGCGGTGTGGGTAAAGATATCATACATACTAGAATTCACTGTCACCTGTCAAAACAGATTGAGAAGGATTTCATCACTTTTTTTAAAGTTAGGAGGATGGTATCACAAAACTGTTGGGTCCTGTCACAACATCCCTGTCTTGTGCTGAAGACTCACCATTCAAGAGATGTTTAATGCTGTCAGCAGCGTGAGCAGGAGACAAGGTCTCTGACAAATCCAGGAGCTAAATCAGGAAGTGGCTTTGAAAACTGTTAGAAATCCAATGACAGAAACCACCCACTGCCCCCGAGCACCCTCATGAAACACATTCCCAAAAGCTGGGAACTTTGTGGAACTTTGGGCTTTTTACTGTTCCTTTTGGAAAAAGTCTTGTATTTCAGTACTAGGTATATCCAATTAGAAATCTCGTGGCAAAGCCATAGCCCTTCCTTGGTTTCAGAGGAAAGGAACAGAGAAAAATCAGTGCATCAGAATCTGCAGAAGACCCAGGCAGAACTCAGTTTCCTAATACTGAGCTGATCAGGACTTAAAAGGTACAACACTGAGAAGGGGGTTTCTCAGTATTACTGTTCCATCCCCTGTGTACCAATCCATTCTGCACTTATTATTAAGAACATGTGTTCTAAATGACATTTAATGGGATAGCCATAATTTGCCCATATTTTTCCAAACAGTGCCAAAGATCGTATTTCCTACTTTATCCACAATGAAATGCAACCTCTGCTTATTTTGCATTCATGCTGATACAAGAGCACAGCTAAGACAGCCACTGCTTTCTGCAACTCTAGTGTCATTTTTTTGAGTGTGCTCATTCAATTCACTTTCTTGAATATAAAAGTCACAAAGAGTTTTGCTGAATAGACACAGCACTTTAACGAGCAAGTTATAACCGGGGATGAGGAGAAGAGGTAAATAAAAATGTAGTTTTGCCCAGTATGAAGTCTCCCTATAAAGAATCAAAACCCAAACAACTCAAGAAGCAACCAAGAAGGCACAGCTCCAAACTACAGATAAACCCTGTTAACAAGATTAGGACCAAAGGAATGGCAGCGCCTACCACACAACTGCTGTGTTTGCACTCTATTCCCTTTATACATCCATGCCCACAAAACAGATGTTGCTTCAGTGAGGTCTGGAAGCCTTTATCAGCCATAGCTGCTGGGCTGACCCATATTCCTCATGTTTAAGTGAATATCTGCGGGTGCTGTTGAAGCACCTGGGGGCCCAATGCCCACAAGACTTCTTCCAAAACTAAATCTCAACAAACACACTCTTAGAGAGTGCAAAGCAAGTATGGGTCTGTGCAGAAAATGCACTCTGGGAACCCTATGGACAGGTAAAAAAGCCTTCCTGGAAACCACTTCTGGAAATTTTTCTTCTGTAAATTGCTTTTCCCCACCCAGAGGGAGGGAAGGCTGTCTCAGCTTTTGGAGTCAGGTTTTACAGGAGAGACTGCAAGACTGACAGAGAGGACTGCATAAAGCTCTTCTCTCTAGCCCAGCATTCAAGCACATGGTACCTCAGTGTCCCTGGCTCAAACAAGAGCCACCATCATGGAGGCAGCAGAGAACTCCCCATCGACGATCTACGGAGACTCCGTATCACGTTCAGCTCCGATCTAGAAGTTCACCTGAACTGAGGGAGCCTATGACTCTTAGACACTTTGTCACTACAGAATCTGCTGTTTTGAGAGATTGATTTTTTCAGGAGTATCACTCCCATTCCAGGAACACCACGACAAGGACAAACTTCTGGCGTATCCTTCTCCACTCGTGTGGTCACTCTTCAATGAAATCAGCACTGCTTTGGAGACTGGCAAGTTTTGCACTTACAAGTGGAAGGAAGAATAACTTATTCACAACATTTCATGAAAGAAAGAGGAAAAGAGATGGCTCATCCTCAGTGAGGTTTTCTACTGAGCTCAGAATATTCTACAGCACATAACACAGCAGTTGCATGGAATATATTAAAGAGTTAATCATACTGTTAGACAACTTTAGAGAAATCTCCAAATTCACCTAAACCGTTACAGAGTAGTAACATGAAGTGGCATCCAGGCACGTTCATTTAGCATCTGCCCCGAGCTAGACAGCAGAGACTTTCTTCACACTCAAGGGGAAAAAAAAAAAAAAAAAAAAAACAGGCATGTTAGAGTGCAACTTGTCTGATCAAATGACTATTCCTATTTCAGGATGTACCTGCACCGAGGAGGGGGGTCGATGGCTCTGACAATTTCTCATCGCTGATTCTGTGTCTTAGGAGAAACTGATTTTTCCAGGAATAATACCACTTCATTTCCAAGAATACTATGACTAAGGGCTAAGCACTCGGTGATTCATCTGAATCTCCACTGACTGTACTGATGAGATTTCCATTAAGACTAAAAGCAGCCCAGAGTTATTAGCTCACGAGGAAACGTCTACAGCACCAGTGTCTGTCTGCAGACCGGCAGAGGAATGCTGCCCTGAGAGCCGGATCAGTTCGAACGGTAATTATACCCCACCACCGAACTCTCCAGTGCAAAATTTACAGAAGGATCAGATGTCACAAAACTATTTCATTTCCAAAGCAATAAACTGCTTTTCTTTAAGCACAATTTTCAGAGCTCCAAAGCTCACTCACCATACCCAGTTACCATCTCTTAAATTTGTCTCCCGCAAAAGACAAACATGCTTTTTAATGCCTAACTATGTCGGTTTAACCAGATTCAAACAATAAGGAAATGAAGTAACAGCATGGAGAGGGTCCTTCTTTAAAAGGTATGTCTGGTTCGCTTCAGCCTTTGGCTTAGTTTCCAATTTTAGTTACAACTTTCTAATCAAAAGGGCTTTTGAACTCCACCGCCCAGACTGCTTCAGATCTTGAAGGGAAGTAACCACACACACAGTTACCGCAGTCTTAAAACCCCCCCACATCACACACCTCCCCTGTAATTTTAACATTAAAGATTTAGCCTTTTGGGAGGTCTGGGAGTCTAGATCCCACTGAAGGAAAAGCATTCATTACTTGTTCCTCCAAGTCTTCATTCACACATTCAGATTCACCTTCTGCACTAGCATACCCGTTGGAGCTACCTCCACCTTCAGCCAGGAGAAAGCAACAAAAGCAGGTGAGTTCCTGGTCTGTAATCACCTGCTGAGCAGCATCACTTCATTTTCAATAGTCAGAATCCTCATCTAACTACAGTTCTTACTTCTCAGCTTGTCACCAGCTGTGACTGTTCCTGACACATTGCTCCCAGCCCTGCTCCCTTCCCACTCCGGCCTTCCCGTTAGGCAACTGTCATTGCCCATCTGCTGCAGGTGAGGATTTCTACAGCCATGGCCCATGGACCACAGCTGGGCCTTCCCTGCTGTCCTGCTAGGCTCATTACTGAAAGGTGTTGGTGTCACCAAACGCACTACCACAACATGGTCCATGGTCTATTTAGAACTGCACAATCAATTTATGGGTTTCGTTCACTAGCTAGCTGAACTGAAATTAAGTCAGGTCGACCCATAACAATTTCCCCCACTCCAGTCTTCTCCTTGTATCAAAAACATGGGGGGGGAAGCTCATGAGATGTTTGTTTCAACTCAGCAGGAAACATTTTGCTTGATTTGGGGCAGAGAGGGAGAATGGGGGTTGGCATCTACCAGCTTGTCTTCTGGTGCCACCTGATTAAATAAAAGCATCTAAGTAATGTAATTACGTAATTTGGATGTAAGATAGGGAAGTATGGGTTGGCTGTACCTGCATTGTAGTCTGATTTTGATATACTGTACGAATGTGATAACATGCAGCGCAATATCACAGGGTTGGCACTACTTTTATTTTCTCCAATATCCGTTTAGGAGTTTAGCACAAAGGCATCCTACCAACCCATTCAATAATGATTTCATGTTTGTCACTTGATTTTCTTGGAGAAACGCTGGAGTGCCTCAGGAGCCATTAACTGAACCCATCTCTTCTGGGCATCAGAATATTCTGCTAGAGTTGGCTCTACACTGCTGACCAGTTCATAGTCATGGAAAAGTCAAAATTTAGAGACCAAACAGAAATACAGTGGAGAATGAGCTGCAAAAGCAGAACACTGAAAAAGAGAAATTACCATGTCAGAGAGAGGAAAAAGGAAATGAGTAAAGGGAGTAGAATAAAACTGGGAAAGAGAGAGACCACACCAGTAAAAGTGGATTGGACAAGGGGTGTAGATGTGTGTATATATATATACACACACACACACACACATATATAAGGAGAGAGAGAATAGATAGGTTCTTTAAAGAACACACCACTTTTGAAAGCAAAACAAGTACTTCTAGAAAAAGAATCCTTTCTTCCTCAATGGTAGTAAAAGTCGTTCTTTCACTAACAGCAAAATATATTCCTTCCATTCTGAGAAATTCAAGTTATGAAAATATAATAGGAAACCTCATAATTTTGCAAACACATGCTCTATTTCTCAGTGAGTCAGAAGTTCACATTCTTCTAAGGCAACCTCCCAACTGCAAACAATCCCCACACTTCAAGTAAAGGAATAATACAGCACACATATGCTTCTTATAAAACAATCCTTACAAATAACCATGGGTTGTGTTTCCATAATGGCTAAAATTCATTTTTTTCCTTCCAAAAACACGAATCAGACAAAATGCACTCTCATTACAATAAAAGGCTTGCTTGTCTTGGCAGAACAGTCAATAATATTTTCCTCTTATTTTATTAGCATTTCTTTTTTAATCAGTGAAGGGAAAAGCAGGTTACTTACCAAAAAGCTCAGTTTAAGGCAAGCAGGTTCAATGCACCTTCACCCCTGCATACACATATACCTTCTTACTCCAGACCAGGTCCTTTCTGCCCTCCCCATGTCAGCCCTGAAAGTACACTCACATTTTCTCACCAATTTAATGCATAGAGACATCTGAAATAAAGGCTGACAAAAACAAACAATAAACCCCCCAAAACTAGGTATTGCAAATGGCATGTGAGCAAAAGATGTCCTTCAGAAAGACAAGAAGATGCAATGAAATGATAGTCACGCGGCACTGGAACTGGTGTCAACCAGAGAAATAAAAGTGAAGCATAATAGAAAAGTTACCCTGTTCTGGGAAGACCCTAGCACTAGTGCAGCTGTGCTGGCAAAGAGGACCCGCTCTATACACCCATGCGACAGAGGAGAGCACCTTACCCCATCACAGCGAACACGCGTGCCGATCTTCACCTTGAACAGAAGGCACGTTCGGAAATACACCCTGGCTTTGCAAGGAGAAGCGCAACTATTTTTACCTAAAGTAGGCAATTCTAAAAATGGTACTAAAAATTTGCTTTCGAGGCAAGTAGTGAAATCTAAATTAATAAAAGCCTAAAAAACCCATAACTCTTAACCTTTTCAATGGAACTGGCAATACTTTAATGGTTTCCTCATCTGTTACATGAACTATGACCTCAACCTCAAGGGCCATTAAGCACAGAGATGACAATACAGTCCCTGATGTGGAAAGACACTGACTTTCTGACTAATGGAAGTTACGGCACACGCTGGAGGAAAGGGTACCTGTGCATTTCCCTTCTGATTTTTAATACCCTCTCCTAACGTATTCACCATCAGCCATGGTCAAAGAGGACACACTGAGCTGGGTGGACTCCTGCCCTGCTAAACTCACAGTTCCTGCATTTTAAGTCCATTTCAGTTAAAACATCAGTTTCTTCATAAAATATTTTTTCTCCCCAAAATTCAGCAAAGTTATTTCTACTCATTTTTAGCCATCAGCTTCATACATTTTTTTCAGTGATACATAGAAATATTTTCTTTTTCTTATAAAAAGGAGGGAAGGGTGAGGAGTGAGTCATCATACTCCTGGAAGCACTCATTAAACTCCGAGCTGTGGATGTAGCCACTTATCACATCTAATTGCTGGAAGTGTTTGGTGCTCTGTCTTATCACACCTCATCAAGCCTGCTAGTCTAAGAGCAGAGGAGACCTGTCATAATGCCAGCATATAAGTGAATGTCTCTATATTAAGTTAATAAGTTTCACGGAAATGAAAACTCAAGGGGAAAAAAAATTCTGGAAAACCAATTGTTCCTGTCAAATCCATAAATCCTGTCCCCCCCCCCCCCCCCCCAAAAAAAAAAAAAAAAAAAAAAAAAACCTGATATTGCCCAGGGTAAAAAGGGCAACTTTTTATATATTCCAGTAACTTTTTGCTAGTTAGTGCTGAGAATATCATTGGCAGGGGACAACAGCAGTTTGGTAGACCAAACTATAACTTAAGAAAAAAGTATCTGATGCTTAGTACTATCATAAAGCTTTAAAATTTTTTTTCTCCTCCTCCAGACATCTCTGGAAATCCCCAAGTTCTAAAACTAATAGCTTTTAACTGTCTCCCCTAGCAGCTCAGTAAAACAAGCTATCAATACTAAAAGGTCCTAGTACATGTTTTGAAGCCTACC
Organism: Dromaius novaehollandiae; assembly: GCF_036370855.1. NCBI lineage: Eukaryota > Metazoa > Chordata > Aves > Casuariiformes > Dromaiidae > Dromaius > Dromaius novaehollandiae. Next base: position 2,124,666 of record NC_088117.1, read on the forward strand.
AACCTTCTTTTAAAACAGTAACATTTGTTTGATTCTTGTTTAAATGTCATACCCATTTCTCTTTCCGGTCAGTTCCTCACTTCTACCTAAGAAGTACAGCAGACACCAAATCTGAGCCAGAATCTCTCCTTTTCTGAGGCAGATGTGTACGCTCACACCGCTGCACTTCCCTGGTATGGACAGGCAATCACGGCCTTTGCTGCATCAAAAACACTGCAGGCTTCATCCATATCAGCTAGGTAAAACACACCAAAGGAATCCAAGTTCTCCTACCTCCAAAAGGTTTCTATTTCTGTACCTCTAGCTGCTTGAATAATCAAAACCACAGTTTCTAAGGGATTCCATATCCCAGAACCTGAATGCTTTCTGTAGGGAAGAAATCCAGTATCTGATAAATACCTTAAGGAAAGGGTAGAAGGAACACACATTCCTCATGTCAATTAACAGCATTTTTGCTCTCAGCAAAAATAATTTCAAGGACTTTGTAGTCCAGCTGCCTTAGATTTAGAAAAGTATTCCCAACCCATCAGTTTCAATTCACTTCAGTCACTAATTTTTGAAAGCAGCAGTCAATGCCAGCTCAGTCCTTCCCAGCTCACCAGCACCTTGTGCCACAGGAGACAGGAGACCAGTCAAATTACTGGCTGCAAACATTGACCCCAGCTGGGCAACAGGTAACTAAAGGCTGGCAGCAGCTCAGTTCTCCCAAGGCAGGTGAAGAAAAATGGACTGCAATGGTCAACACTAGCTACAAAGTTATTGTTTTGAATTATTGACAGCTGCTCTTTCTGCTACAGGAGGATGAATGGACACTCAAGGTCCAGAATTCACCTCCTTCTCAATCCCTTGTCCTTAAAGCAGCGAATCTGTGAATCGCAGACTCATAGGTCATGCAAGATGAACAACCTAAGAACAGTCGCAGTTTCAAAAAAGTGTAAAACCACCTCACCTAAGATATACCTAACTATCTCTGATGTTACACAAGAGGCAGCTGCCGTAATGACACTGGATGACTTAGGAGGCTCAGGCAAAAAAAGACAAGCAAGTCCAAAGATGCTTTCCCTGGGAAAACCAGCAAGATTTGATGACTCACTAATAAGCTAGTAGTAATTTAGTCTTTCATTTGTAGTGAAAATCAATAGTTCAGAATTTGTAAAGATGATGCATGTATTTAGTATCAATCACAAAATCTGTTTTCATGTTTAGCTAGATAGCCCTAAGAAATGGGCAGGTTACACTTGAGAAAGACAACTTAAAAGCTGAAGCATTCTTCAGGGTTATGTTGGCATTTCAGAAGCATATTAAAATAACCATTTCAGTAAAGAATTTCTTTCTTTTTGTTGTACTAGCCAAGACCATTTAGATCACCAAAGAGGTTATCACTTTCAAGGAAGTTTTGCTTTAAAAGAATCTAAATGGGAATTACATTGTTGTTAAAAACAGAAGGTGAAACAGAAGCTTTTGCCTGCCGAGAGTTATGTTAGCAAAGCATTTAAACTGTGTGTTCAAATCCATTTTCAAATACACTGCTGAAAGCATATGGTCTGTTTTCATCACTCCATCACAAAACATCAGATCTTCAGCTGAAAACGTCAGTGTAAATTAATCTATTCCAATTAAGTGATACCAACTGATTTCAGCAAAAGCTTTAAATCAAAATACTCCTTGAAAGGAAAACCTTATCCATAAAGATTCTTGCCCAGCAAAGCTGACATTAAAATTTCTACAGGCATCACCAGAGGAAGCACTTTACTGGACTGGTGCACATCTTAACTTTTTTACCTGGTTTTTATTTTGCTTAATTCTGGCTTAAATTAGTGAAAATTTCACCTTAGGGTTCATGGTAGCTTTCGGTGAAGTTGTGATAATAAACAAAATATTCAAGAGACACTCCAAACCTTGTTTCACAGAGGAGGATAGGGATAATTTTCTGATCTGCGCTGTAAGGTTGTGAGGCGTTGAGCCTGCTTAGTGAAGCCAGTGAAGGTCCAGCAGAGCTTTCTCACTTGGGCACAGGGCATCTCATGTGCAATGGGATCACTTGCAAACCCCTGCACTAGACTGCTGAAAAACACTGCCAAGGTCTGCTTAAGACGGGAAGCTAATGGCAGAACTACGTGTTGGGAAAGCAGAAATTCACATCAGAAGCAGATCCCCCCTCCCGATGTTCTTTCCATGCAGTTTTGGACATTATTATTTTATAAAGCTGTTTTGGTAGCTCTTACTACATTTACCAGATTTCCTCAGGTAAAAAGAGGAAAAAAAACAGACAGACTGCAGCACTGTGACAGACAATACCTCCAAGTTTTCTGGCATATTTTCTTTCTGGAAGAGGGTTATCACAATAATTATAATTCTTTCCTCAGCACACAAATTGACTAACAAAAACTAAAGCTTTCAGCTGTGTAAAAGCTCCAGTTAATAGTGGTCATTAGAGACTGAAGTTGCCTGTTAGAATTGCTACCGAAACTAGCTTTTCTAACACAGAAAATACCTACAGCTTTTATTGTCTGATTACCTGACAAAGAAGGAATCAAAAAGAAGGCATGACTATCAGAACAAGGTCAAGATATTTAAGAACACACTGCATTTTGTAGCTTATTGCTTTTAGTGTACTGACTTTGAATTTCACAGCTTTCCAATATTTGTGGGAGAACTCTTCTTCATCCAGCATATATTAAAACCTGTAAAAACCTTTTCATTGCTAAAAAACAAAAATAAAACAAAAAACCCTACAAAAATCAAACAAACCAAAAAAAGTCCACAAAGCTTAGAACTATAGCATATATTTAGTGTCTTCTTCCCCGACAGTAAAATACACGGGTATTTCAAACTTTAACAAATCTGCTGGGAGGAAAGATACAGAAAACTGAAACAGATGTGTCTGTAGTTTTTACCTCTCGATTTTTTTTTTTTTTTTTAATATAGAGGTATATGAATCAGACAGACTATATTTTGGGTAGCTCCATCCTACTTGCATCTACTCTGCAGTCAGTGGCCAACCACACTTCACAAATGGAAGACATGGTTTATTTTTATGCCATCTGGTGGTAAACAGCAAGTCAAATAGGTAGTCTTAAGTGCAATGGTCCCCTTTCTGCAAAGCACTGCTGGCACAAGCTCTTTGGCAAGGTCACCTTAGCCCTACCATATTCCCCAACTACCCACAGTCACACCTGGCTCATTTTCTGTTCCTCAGGCTTGGTTACAAGAGATGAGGTCTCAGTCTTAGCAGCTTCATGCATTCCTCCTTTTCTCCTCCTCCCTCTTCCTCTGCATGGAGATGGGCTATGAAAAAACAGCTGAAGGGAGAGGACAGAGGTGGGCATCCACAGTGCATGTTCTTATGGGACAGTATGTTGCCTTTCTTGAACTGGAAGTGATTGGCTTTAAACACTAATTTGAAAAAAATATTGAAACTTTCATCAAACAAAACAAATCAATTGTTTTCAACAATCAAAAACATCTTGTAAATTAACTTTTGAGCTTTCCTTCAGGTTATATAATGTAATTAAAAGACTCGAGTAAACAAAGGTGAAAAGACCCATTTGTCCATGCTGAATCTGAATTGATGGATACGTGAGAATCAGGCTCTCTGTGTGCAGAGTGGAGTTATAACTTTCCTTACTTTAAAAAGAAAATATGGTAAAATTACTTCTTCCTCTAGCTACTCACATCCCAGATCATCATGGTAAAAACTGTCACCAATACTGATGCTAAACATTACCAGAGAAAACAAAAATCTTCGAATCTCGTGTTCTTCAGAAGTACCTTCACTCCCTTTGCTGCTTTCAAAAATCCTGTCCAGAAGTGCCAAGAACACTACCGATTCCTCCAAAAGGTGCCCCAAACTCTGAATCTGTTCCCCACACATGTAAAGGTCTCCAGGTTACCTCTGAGTGATTGCAAAATAGCCAAATGCTTTTTCATAAGCAGGCCAGCTCAAAAAATTCTCCTCTATAACAAGTTATAGGTGCTACAAGCAGGGTCAGGTAAAAACTTGTCCAGTTCTTTAGACTGTGTAACTCTGATTTTTCAGTGTTTCTAATAATAGGTATGGGACAGAAACAGAGATATCACAGCTACTTAAGATAAAAGCAGCAATACTTATTCACTTACAGAATTCATAGGTGTATCCTCTTACCTTAGCTAAAATAAAAAATATTGAGAGGTTCTACTAAATATATAAACTAACTTGTTTAGTTACAGCTCTTGGGAAGTTAAGTATAAAAGAAAGGCTACCTGTCAACATACCACCAACATATTTGAAGAGATTTGCTGGTTTCTATGGTAAATGGGGAGGGTAACGTGACTGCCTGGTTACAATTCTGACTGACGCACATCTCAAACAATCGTTCTCTTCCTGTTCGTATGACATAAGAAAAACAGGATGTCGAGAGGTGTTTATCTGAATGAACAAGATAAGCAAGCTCACTGACATTTCTAAAAGTATACAATTTAAGTAACAACACGTTATAGAATTTCTGTGGAAAAAAAAAGAAACCAAACGATGAACTGCTGGATGTGATTAAATTATGCATGGAAAGACTCTTTCCCTTCTCTTTCAGAGGAAACAGTTGAGAAGCTGCTATATGAGCCACGAATACCAATGGGAAGAGTATCGTGTGAGATACGGGGTTATGCTGCTGAATCAAAATTGAGAAAGTTTTGCTAGCTTGCAAGATATTGCAACTAGCTTTAGTTTGCAGTATCTTGCTGCCTCCAAACATTGTATTCATTTCAGTGGGATGGTTGATGGGACGGGGATACCGTGAATCAGGGTTTTGCAATGGTACTACTCCTAGGTACAGATGCCAAGCTCAACTGTAAAGCAGCCTGTGGCAATGCGCACCATGGACAGGCAGCAATCTGTCCTCAGGACCTGCTCTGCAGAGGCCCAGGAGCTTTTGCTTAATCTGGGTAATCATCTCAGATACTTAGGAGCATTTTAAATGTCTGAGAGGGTGCCTTATCACTCCTTATCACAATTTAATCAATTAGGGAACTTATGGCATGTCAAGATCACATGGTAGAGGTTGATGGTCCTGCAATCACTAAGCAAGTTAAGGTACGGCAAGGTGGTACAGCCAAATAGCACAATGCAGTTAAAAAGAAGAAAACTAGCTCAGGCCCAAAAAGCACAACAGCGTTAGTCATGGATCTGGAGCATGGAAAAGGTACTGACGTTCATACCTATGCTCTCGTCACCTGGATGCACAGGCAATACACTTGGCTGGAAACTTCTAGCTGCAGGCCAAACTCTCATAATAATGAAAGCAGGAACTAGTTGAACAGTACCATGGAGCACCCTGACATTAACTCACATTTGGTTTAATACATCACTCGCCTTCATGTGGGAAAAGGGGAAACAGGCTCCCCACAGGCAAGAAGGCAGGCTACGGGACACAGAGATGGGTATACTAGAAAAACCTAAAAAAAACACAGCTCGGAAAAATCAGCGTAAGCTGCTGTCTTGCAGGAGCAGTGGGAAGAATGGAGGGCTCAACAAGGAAGATGCAACAGCTCAGGGAAGCTGGAGGTGGGACACCCCTCTACGCTTTAGGAAGCCTTTGGAGCATAAAGCCACTATGCAGAATGCTTTACAAGGAATCAAACAACAACAAAAAAACCCCAAAAAGAATAGCACGGTTCAGCCAAATTTCCAGAGGATTCATTTTTACTAAGAATTACCATGAACTGGACTCAAAATCTCCTCAGTCTTCAGCCTTAGAGATAAATTTATACTGATAAAAATTTTGGGTTTAGGTCTCTGCTCGCATTGAAACATGGAAGATCAGTTTTTCCACCTACATATTTATTCAAGCTTTACCTATTTAAAATACATGTATATTCTAAAATGCTAGTATTTATTCTGCATTTCCTCATATCCCACGGAAGAAAGCCACACTGCTCTGATCATTCAAGAGTATGATTTCATTGCAGTCTTAGAGACAGAGGCTGAAGCTAGAGACCAGACATTAACAAGACTTCTCCTTACAGCACATCGGCCACCACAGATCTATTTGAGCACATGGCTGGAATAATGACAACGGAACAGAGAACGTAAAACCTCTTAAAATAAAAAATGAGTACAATCCCATATTGAAGTGAATGGTAATAAATACATGGGCTCAGCAGTATCTAAATAAGTGAGCAGTGGGGAGTAGAACAAGGTAGACTTAAAGGAGAGCACAACGCAGCTGCTAGGGATTAAAAGACCAAAGCCCACAGTGTCTGCTGCACTGTCGCAATACCTTGATCCCCAAAAGGGATCACACAGCATGAGCGAGATGCGACTGAAAGCAATACTCACCTTTAACGATTCTTTGTGCTCTCTAGAGCATCCCCCATCCAGGAGTTGCAATAGCTTTTATGAGCTATAATCACTCACAGCTGGTTCAAAGGCAAAGAAGTTGGCTTTGGAGCACTGGGAAGTACTAAAATGAATACATGAGGAAGTCTGCACTGGTCTCCTCAGCCAAGCAACACAAAAAGACCACCGAGCTCTACACAGAGCTACCTGAAGAACCTAACATTCTCCACATGATGTGGCAAGCTGCAGTTATCTCCAGTCCTTTCCAGCTGATTCCTCCCCTTCACCACCACATCCCCCCCGCTTCTTTAAGACACTTGAAATAAAGATCTTTGAAACTCATCCCATTTACCAGATTTTCACTCAGCCAAGAACATACTGATCTTCCAAATACAGTCCTTTTACAGTGGTTACTGTGACCACTGCAGTCCTTCCTCTGCGCATATCAGTGATGCTACCAAGACATAGCCAGAAGCCACCGTGTTTAATGAGAGCACTACCACAAAGACCTGGAAATAGTGTATATTACTCAGAAGATAACTGCCCTCCATGTTTGTATTTTTCCTTTTTTTCTACTGAGCAGGTGTTGTTTTCCTTCAAGAGTTGTACCTCAGGCTACAAATCACAGTTACTTCTTACTAGGACAGACCTATCATTTTAATTTAAGCCGTAACAGTCTTTCCAGCCTCTTTATAAGGCAGACAAATACTGCACTTTTCACACAAAGGGAGAGGCATGAAGAGTGAAGCCACTTACTCAAGGTCTCCCAACAGAACCACCAAAGAAGTGAGGGCACATGCTCGATTGGGATCTCCCTCCTGCTCATATCGCTATGGATCTATTTTAACAGCTGCTTCTCACTTTTTCTAGCCTGGTATCAGCAGCTCTGGGGATCCGTCTCCCAGTCCCTCACTGGTGGCACAGACTGAGGTGGCAGGGTCTACAGGGACTGCTAATATCCCCATGAGCAGTGTCTGGAGCTACTATACGTCCATGAGGTCCCCCCTTGCCCACCACGATTCTAGCCACACTGGTCCACTGCTATCAGAGCTGCCAAAAACCCAACACAGTCACGAATACGACTGCAAATCTGTTGTCTGCAGCACAGGCCTGACTTCCAAACTCCTTCAGGGAAAACCAGACGAGTTTTGCTCCTTGGGAGAGAACAGAAGCGGCAAAGTAGAACGCATCTATATGAGAAAGTGGATTTCTATTTGTTTTTCATGTAAATTCTGTTTTCCCATTTGGTGCACATATTTAAGGCAGTATCAAAGGAACAAAATGGAAACCCAATCATTGTCGCTGGCTTGGCTGCCTTACAGATCAACTCCCAGCCTTTAATTCTAGGAAGTGAGCGACCGCGAATTCTTATGACAGCCAAGGCCCCCCCCCTTCCAGTTTGATTTGGTGTTTGTCTTGGATGTAGCCAGGTTAATGCTGTTCCTTTCAAACTACAAGGGAACGCGGGGCAGATAGAAAGAAGGAAAGACAGACGAAGACAAAGACATACAGGGCGACGCTGAGAAAGACTGAGAGACAAAGACTGGCGGCGGGATGAAAGAGAAGAGACTGAAGGCAGGACTCGGCCAAGCCAAACAAAGTTTTCCTTGAGTGATTACATCTGCTGGAGAGTCCCCAGCTTGCTCTCTCCTTGCTGAGAAATTCTTTTAATTGTGTCTAGGACATTTAAAAATTCCCAAAAAAAGCTTCCCTGCAATCATGAAAGCTCTGAAGTGCACAAACTTTTGTTACGCTGAATTACTGATAGCTTGATACGTGCTTGCAGTAAAAGCTGCAAACTGCTTCACAGAAAATTTTTCTGAGGTAAAACACTGGAGAACAAAAACAGATAATAAATCTTATTTTCTTTTTTTCCAAAGAGAAAAAACAACAAATAATTCTAGAGAAATTCTTTCCTGTCCCTCCCAGCCTCTGGAAAGCTAAGATCAAAGAGCATCAAGAAGAAAATGAAAGGAGATACCTCATCAAATTAGGCAAAATTAAATGCATCGGTACAAGGAGAAATGAATGATCTGCAGAGCCGAAGCCTCCAATTCCGTAAAATGGCATAATTTCGTGGAAATCAACAGGATTTCCATCAGCAGATAGTGGCTCTTCCACAGCCTTTAAAGCCACTCACCAGCCGTTTGATGAGAAGTGTGCAGTTGGGTGAGCGCTAACATCTAGCACCTATGTCAAGATAGCACCGTATGCCCTGACTGCCACATGCATGTTCTTGTATACATGAAAATCAATACCTGCAAGCCAGAAAGACAGATTAATATTAAGCAGTTCTCAAGGTAGCTAAGAAAAAGTGCGACTCTGCCTCAGATACACTTTTATATCTGTTCTATATCTGATATCCAAATGCTACTGTCTGCTGCCTTCATGTCAGTCCGAACTAGCTCTTCTGCGGCAAACCTCTCTCATCCTCAAACTCATCTTCCTGCCATTAATCTGTTCTCTTTCACTCACCATGAAAACTGGAAATTGCAGAGTTGACAGATTCAAAGACTCTCATTTCCTATCTCCAAAACAAATATCTGCCTGCATACCTCAGAAAGCCAGATATTTATGTTAACCAAATTCGAGGGTCAGAAAGATGCTGCAGAATATAAGCACTGTTAAAAAGACCAAAGAACATCACAAGGTGTGTCAAGCCAGCACTCATCTCACCACAGTCACATGCTCCAGAACATCAGAGGCAGATGCTATCCAGGAAGGCAAGAGCGTGACTGCAAGGGAACACCTGACAGTTCTGCACCCATAAAACAACCACCCAAAGGTATAGTTTGGCATGTGTACGTATTTCAAGTTTATCTGAATTAACATCTTTGGTAGTATTTCATCCCTTCACTGGTGCTACGAAATTTTACTGGGGCCAGTCTAAGCCATCCGAAAGCAAAGTAACTTGTCCCCATTACCGCTATTCCATATTGCATGCAAGAGGGAAGCTGCACAAAACAACTAAAACCCTCCCGACAGCTCACCACCGCTGAGGAGAGCCCCTTCCCTCCTGCACCTTACACAGACTTTGACATCGGATCTTTACAAGCCAGTCCCACTCATTCTGTTGGCACAAAACTAACTTAACCCAAGCATAGATCATTTTTTGCTGGGCCAGTGAATTGAATCAACTCACGGAAGGGTCCAGTGGGTACCAGCACTGGAGCAAAGAAGAGAATGACTCACGTAGCCAGGCCTGGGTACACGGGCTTGAGGGAGAAATGCAGGGAAGCAAGACCTTCCCCTCTCGTTTGGGATTAACCCGCTAGATCGGTCAGCATTTTCCTTCGTGCTCTGTCCTGATAGAGCATGCATCTTTACCTACAATATATACAGGCACACTATTATTAGTTATATAACAGGTAGATATAATACATAGGAATACATATTCTTTAATGAACTGCTATGTAGCTAGGTATGATATTTTTGTGCTTTACAATGCAGAAGACAAGGACGTAACTGTAAGTTAAAACTTACACTAATTATCAGCAGCCAGCAGGATCTCTGCTTAGCCTACTGCAGCACATTACAATACAGCCAGGCTTAGATGCCACAGCACTGTCACCTCAACCAGGAATTGCAAGCACTGTTGAAAGGATGCAAATGCACAGACTTCAGGATCATCCACATTTATTTTTCAACAATACCTTTTAAAAACAGTACTCCTGTCCTTAAGATAAGGCAGTCTTTTGGCTGTCCTCCTCTCCCCCAAGCTCTGCTCAGCTCTTGAAGCAGCACAACTGTCTTTCCATGGCCAGAGTCATGCCACTCAAATATATGCAGCTCAATATTTACCGAAAGACATTTCAATAATGAGGCTGAAGGAAATTTCAACAGAAAGGAGAAAGTTCTCTGCACAACACGAGAAGCTGTTAAGGCAACCGGGCAAAGTCAGCATGCCATGATGCTGCAGGAGACAGCAGTTGACACCTACGAGGTGGGGAGTCTTACCTGAACCACTGAGCAAAGGGACTGATGGCTCTCTAGCCCCTTGCCCCCACCAGGTGAGCAAAATATGAACAATTTGATGGACAAGGAGCACTGTTTGAGATTATGGACAGTAATGGTCTCACACCTCAAGCCTGTGGAAGGTTCCTTACAAAACACTGGTTTGTTAGGGAGGAGGTTAGGTTTGTGTTTCATGCTTATTCGCCCCCTTTTTTTTTTTTTGTCTTGGTGGCTAACATTCATTTCCAGTAACTGTTGACTAAAGTGGAAAAGGAGAATTTAACAATAAAGTGCAAGAGCCCATTATAAGTAATGGCAACCCATGTGCTTTTATGAAACAATAACACACCAACATAAAATAAATCAGTGCTTTTTAATTTAACAATGTAAATTACCCTCCCACCTGCTGTGACTCTCCATAAGGAGAAAAAGCTGGCTGCATATTTACCAAGATGTCTCTCCCAGTCTCATTCTGAACTGGCCTGATGCCCTGGGGTTAGACTGTAGGACTCTGTCATCTCTTGCACTCGTATGACCTAAGAAAGGGAATGTGGCCTTTTTCCCACAAGCCCAGAGTGAGAACATCATAAAAGCTGAACTTTAGCCCCCTTTTTGGGCAGGCAGCACAATAGCAAGGAGGATGCTGTTACTCCCTGGAGGCTCTGCTGCTGAAAAACATCACCAAGCTCAAGTAAAAGGTCAGTAGTTAGGATTGCATCTCTTGTTTTCTTCAGTTTTCCTCCTCCGTCAAAGGCAGTTAAACATTCTTTGCACACCCCCCTCCCTCCTTCTGAGAAATGCAGGAAGGAAGTGCTTGCAAAATAGTTTAATTTAAAAGAACGCACAATCACATACACAGCAAACACTTCTTTAGCCTCCGAGCAGGACATTTCTGTTGCCTTACAGTTCCCACTAAAGCACAAATGAATCCCTGCAGGGGCAGAATCATTCCTCTCCACCCACATACAAATGGAGGTGGTATTTCTACTCCCAAACCCTTTTGTTTAGGGGTAGACACCTTTGGGTGAGAGGATCTGAAGATAACTGCTGCAGGCAATTCCCCTGTGCTCCTACAGAGCATACATCACCCTGCATGGTCTTTTTAAACTGGAGCTGAGGCAGCCTATCTAGTAGACAAGGGCCATCGAGCTAGGGAAAACAGAAAAAAGAAATCTCTCAAAGTCCCGCATTGAAAGCGGGCACCAAAGGTCAGCAACGTGGCCCTGGGATGTAGGACATTTTGATTTCACCTCTGATTTTTCTCATTACTAACCACCTCCAACCCACTGACCCAGATGAAGGCTTGTTTGATTCTGCAGGATGTTTTCCCACCAAGGTTTGTTACCTGGATGTGGTTAGAGTTTGTGAAGGCTGTTTGGAGGAGCTGGATTTAACTGGATCCTTTGCAATCCACTAGATTTATATGAAAGAATGAGAGGGGGAAGAGGCAGCTCTAACAGTTTACCCCTTTTTGCAAAGGATAACATAGGGACCAGGAGGCAGTTCATGGAAAACCTCCTTGCTATTGATCAGTCTGTGTCCTATGACTGGATATTCGATCTAAACACAATTCTCTGTCACATGGTGTGTTTCTCTATCCCTGGGCAAACAGCATTTCGTATCACACGCGTCTGTTTCTTTGACTTCTCAGAGACTTATGAAGTCCTGAGGATTTCTTTTCTTGCTTCTTAACCAGGACTAAATCAGTTTGTCTTCCCTTGAGCAATGAACCGTGACAGCCATTAGCACATGTCCGAAGGGGCTCTCAGGTCCCCGTCGCCTTTGACATCTTTGTGGCTACGAGGACTGATAATTCCCGGTCTCTTGAAATAAACATCTCCATCGCTTGCAGTTTCTCAGAACACAGCAGCACTTTTGCTCAGCGGTTTGAGCAAATCTGATCATATTACTGCTGTCCTGCGTTCCTCACATTGTTCGGCCAGAATGCGGTGGATCGATTTCAAGTTGGCACTCTCGTATTTAAAAGGGACACTGTCAACAAATCACAGTCCTGTCTCGTTTTCTTTTAACCCGTTGCTGTTACAACACATAATTAAATGAGGAAAATAAATAAAAGAGATCAGTGTATTTAGGAACAGAGCAAAATTACACCCGCTACCCATTAAAGTGATGTCTTCCTCCTCAGAAGAGTCAGGGCAAGCAATGCCGTGATAAATTATTTTCTATAAGGAAATGAAGAAAGTTTGCATACTGTTATTTAAATGCTTTCTCATGGGTAGTCAAGCAGCTTCACAAAGAGGAAGCCTGATATTTCTATAAAACAGGGAAATGAGACTGTCAAATGCCACAAACTGTCTGAGCACTTAGGGTTTAAGACATGACCTGAAATTAGGTGGTTGAGTTTTGCTCTTTTCTTTAAAAGTTCCTACTACTTCAATCTGACAGCATCCACTTCCAGCCCTGAACACCGGTAGAGTCTGCTGCTTTTCTAGTTATCTCAGGCTTTGCCCTTGCAGGTAGGCACATGTTTGTACCTGCACTTTTTGGTGATTCAGCTTCTATGTTTCAAGTCAGTTACTGTTTGGGATGTTGGTGCTGAGGGAACAGACCACTCCACCCACACAGCTGTTTCAGATCATTTTCCCACATAAGGGAACAAATACCTCAAGGTTTCTTTGGTAGTTCAAAAAAAGGGTTCTTTTGGTGTTTTGGTTATTTTTGTTTTTTACATGACAGCTATTACTACTGTATTCATCATCCCATCCACCCACCCCAATCCATTTCAGCTTCTGTTCTTTCTAAATCAGTGTTACTCATCTGCATTTTTGGTGGATTTAAAAATGATGATCAGTATTTCAAAAGCACCTTCAGATTTTGTATGAAGACCCTGTAGTACTGGATTCAGTGAAGACCTTAGATAAGATGTAATTTCTGTCCCACACAGTATTTTAAAGGCATGTAAAGGCTAACTGCCCACAAGTACCCTGCTACAAGCCAATGCAAAGCAGTAAAACAGAGGAGAGTGAATGAGAGAGACAGGCACATCTGGCTGGACAGACTAGGTGCTGGTGCAGCACTGAACTGGGGACTTTTTTTTTCCCCCGAGTCTCAAGCCTATTAAAAGTTACGAGCTGCTGTGTGCATGGTAAGTATAACAGAATTGCACTGAATGTTAAAACCACCTCACAGGCCAGTATGCACAAGAGGTCAGAACAGCCAGATTTCAGTAGTATACAACTTGCTAAGCAGTCTTCACCAATTACCTCTACAAATCTAGCCTGAAAACCATGCCATTAAAATAAGACACATTTCACTTCCAGAACTTACTCCCATATTCAAGTTTTATCTAATTTAGCCAAAATGTAGCCTTAAGTAAATATTATTTTGACCAGCAATACACTAAGCACACTACAAAGGCAGCCACAATGCAGAAGTTAATGACAGCAGCCCTTTTCAGGGAGAACAGCCAGAGGAAAGAGTTGGAGCAATCATGTTGTGTCAGTTAATTTAGAAAGAGCACAAACCCACAGAATGTAGTTTTCTTATCCTACAGTTTCAGCAGTTCTCAGTGTAAGTTTTAATGTCACCACTGCCCTGGACTCTTAATTGAGTTCTATCCCAAACCCTCCCATGATCCAAACAGAAATCTTAGAGGTGCTTTGACTCCACTCTAGTTTACAAGCTATTATGCCTAACTAACCCAGAGGTGCGGGCTCGGATGCACACCGCAATTCAACATGGGCTGCAATCTGTCAACTTGAAACAAGGAGGGCAGGCTCACTTGCTTTGATGGCCAAGAGTCTTCCAAGTCCCTCTTCTTCCATTCCCTTATACAAACCAGTCCCCTTGCTGCTGAATACAGCCTAAGTGGTCATTTTGGAGCATCTTAGCCCAAAGAACAATAGAATGATTTCTGAAATACCCACAGAAAAACTGTGAGAAGACAGTAATGGAGACAGGGCTCTGTGTGGATGCCCACACCCAGACAAAGCTAGGTGTTCAGACTTGCACATGGATCATTCAGGCTAGTTGTACAGAGGAAAAAAGCTTCAGTCATTAAAAAGTAGTTTGTCCTTCAAGTTAGACTCGTTATATTCTGCCATATCTTGCTGTGTAATACGATTATACAGCAGTCTTGAGAAGTGTTCCAGTAACTGCTCATCTCTTCACAGCAGATTTTGCAGGTGAGGTTTCCACTATCAGAACCACAAAGAAATTTCCAGCTCAAAGTAGTTGCTTCTTTCCTAAGCATCAGTCTTTTTTTTTTCTTTTTTTTAATGTTTCTTTTAAATAAGAATTTTAATTGAGACGTTTGATTAGAAAAGGAAGAGAAGAAAATCCACGGTAACCTGCTGTCGGACAGAGCTTACAGATCAAACTGGCTTGAGCACAAATTCCGGTGGTCTGGGCTCCTGCTGCCTCCAAAGTGTTTATGTGAGACGTGTGTTTTTCCCGTTGCACTGCAGTGATTGTTTGGCTGGACTGGGTGATGGATGGTGGAGAAGATTGTGCCTGGAAATATGCTCCGAAGTCGACAGGAAGCTGAGGAAGCCCTTGCCAGCACTTCCTTCCTGTATACAAGGGGAGGACAGAATGGGAAAAACCGTGGCTGTCTCTTACCCTGAGAAAAGTGCTACCCTTCCAGCTGGATTACAGTAAAAATATTTTAATCTTTCACAAGATAATATCCTTCCTCTCTAACTATAGCTACAGCGGTAGCAAGGCTTAGATAATGAAATGACCCCAATCTAAAACCTATTAGGTAGCTACAGAAGCTGGTCCTGGAAGCTGAATGCAGATCCAAATTTGAAGAACATTATCTTCAGCCAAGATAGAATTCATCAGTGGATCACACCTGTCTAATCCAGTACCTTGACTCCAAGGGTAACTGGTACTAAGCACTTCAGAGGAAGATGTAAAATCCATAGCAGTAGCATGTTGGACATGTGTCCCTCTGGACAGCTTCAATCTAGTGTCTATTTCTTAGAGAGTGGATCTAAACTCAAGGTGCACCTCTACGAAAATAATGTTGCAATGAGCAAATCTGAGTACTGTGGTCATCTAATCTACACATTTCTCATGAGCACCCAGGATGGTCTATGTTACTGAGACTTTCCTAGAACGTGGGTTTTTTTGTTTGTTTGTTTGTTTTGTAGACCCTGCTTCTGAGTCCTTTTGTAGATGATTCACAAACCTACATGACATCCTGCCACATAATCATCATCTGCTCGCAGGAATAAAAACACGTGCAGAGTATTAAAGAGTGGAAATTCTCTCTTAACCCTGTGGTCAGCTGGGCAGTGTAGAGAAGAATGACAGATGATATCTTTCTCTTTCATACTGCCACAAGAATTTTCCTACAATTTTCCATTCTTGAGCTCCCAGATTCAAATCCAGATATGGCAACAGGATCCTTAGTATAGAAAAGCATTCAGAGTCCCAGACTTGTAGACCTGCTCTGTTTACAGCCATGTGGATTGTGACAGTAAGAGAGCAGGGCACAAGGGTGGTATCTACCCGAGGATTGCTTTCCTTGCTATCCCAGCAATGCAATATTCTAATAACCTCTGGCAGATAGTCTGGATGAGTTCACCCAACTGAGTCTTAAAAAGAGAAGAAGAAACTCTCATGACTCCTGACAACAAAAGAAAAAACCCAAACCTGTGAGCGGACAGCTCTCATAGCAGCCTCTGTTTCTGAAAAAGGAATTGGACAAAGAGGCCTCACCCACAAACCAAGAGGGAAGAACAATGGAAAATACGAAAAAAAATAGCTCTCACATCAGAAATAAGAATGCCCCTTTCTACATCCAAAAAAGCACACAGCTGAGCAAGAGCCTGGGAGACTGTTAGGCACTACTGGATTACATGTCTTTCAGGCTTTTCTTCTCTGCAGAAACTGCCAGAAGTAATGGATGTTACTGAATGCCAATAACCAAAGATGGGGAAGGAAGAAGAGAGGAAACTCTTGGCAGGACTGAGCCAGAATAAGTAACAAATTCCTGTCCATTCAATCTCTACCCCAAGAACCCTGACACTGCAACTTCATGACAATGGTATGCGTGCGTATCTTTCCCAAGTCTTGTTTTATAGGGTAAAGCAATTAATAGGGTGAAAAAAAACAAACACAGATAAAATCTGAATGAATTGTGAAATACGCTATAATAAAAATCATATGCTCTTTTGAATAGGTAGGAAGTTATAAAACCCAATTATTATAAACATTTTCAGCCTGGAATGTAATTCTAAGAATTCTGGTATCTAGACGTGGTCCTAGGAAACCTAAAAGATTCAGTCACCTTCATGGCATTCCATTTACCACAGAATTCACAGCTTTTGCTCTGCCTGTGACTTATTTTCCCCTCCAGTAGAAGCTAGGAAAATAAATGAAAAGCAAACATGCTGAACGAACAGAAGATGCGTGAATATTTGGACAAGTAAAAAAAACTCACCGCCAGGCTGATCACTTGAGTTGCTCTCCTGATTCATCCTCCCTAGGATGGCACCAAATTAGGATGCTGAGCTTAATGGTCTACAGCTCAAAGTCAGTAGCCAAAGCTCTTGCTTCTGAAAGCAAAAATCCAGAGTTACTATCAAGCTATAGAAACTTCATCTGGTGTGACAAAGGAAATATCATGCGCATGGTTTATCATGTGTTTGTGTCTAGCAAGATAGTGGAGAAACTGTGTGGGCATATAACGTCTCATAGAGGTGATATACATTGTCTGAAGGTCAGAAAACTACGTGGGGACTTGGTGAACTAAGTCAACCAAGAAACACTGAGAAATGGTGCCTGAAACCTCATGCAAGTCATTACATGCAGTTAAAACCACATCTGGCTTTCTGGCATAATGCAAGATTACCTGTCAGATCTCAATTGGACAAACAGGAGTCTTTAAAGCTGTTTACTTGCCTGAATAACAAAACCTAAGGACAGACCTATGTGACCTCCAAAGCGGACAAACAATCCACATGAAAAGATATTTTTGCCATGGTTCAACAGCTCCTCCTCTTTGTTTGCTCACCCTTCCACTCATCACATCTTGACTGTGGTAGAGTTGGGAACAGAACCCAGGTCTCGCAAATCCCAATCCAGTGCCTTAACCACAACATCCTTCCTGCTGAATCACATTGCAGAATTGTTTATCAGGAAGGAAATTCCCCCTCGAGAGTACTCACACCAAGTGTGCTGGTAGAACACAAATGCTTAGAAAAATACAAATGTACTAGGGAAAACAACAAGTGATTTAAGTCACTGTCCAACACACTGAAGATACACATCAGATATATTGGTTTTTGTCGCTGTTAGAAGTGGCATGTAAAGCACCAAACAGGACGTCATATGGAGTCAACAATGCATCTGGCTGTGGCCAGGGTAATAGCCTCATGCTCTTCAACAGATGACACAACTTAGAAAATATCTATCCCAGGTTTAGCATCAGCCCAAGAGGGACACTCGAAAGGTTTATATTCTTACCAGGTGCTGCAGACAGCATCATCAGTAGCAACACACACTAAGCTGCTGATTGCAAGCAGCACAAGTAGGTGATCTAGTAAGTCAGAATTAACCTCAACATGTCATACAAGCACTGTCTTTCTTTAGGAGAAGAAAAACAAAGATGCAGGAGGGGCAGGGCAAGGGACACCAAAAGTGGAACAAATATTTAAGCTAAATGCCATTTATCCCATTAGTCTCCTAGAAAACACAAAGGGTCATAACGCAGTTGTGATCAGTTAGAGAACACAAACCCACTGAAATGGCAAGTTCATGGTCCGCGACTCGGATGAATTTGGCTCTGTTCAGTAGTTGGGCAAAGGAGAAGAATTTCCCCACTTGCGAGCAACGGCTTTTCAGGTTGCATCCCGGGAGACCCCCCGCCATAGTAACTGCCACAAACATGCATTTGGGCAGATTCCCAGAACTCTGACAAGATTTCTTTTACACTCCTTAAATGTTATTGCACAGAAACTCCAGAAGGACTGGCTTTTGAGGGGCAGGAAAACAAAACCAAACCCTCAATCACAGCATCCTGGGGTCAAATTCATAGATCTAGAGCAGCTTTTATCTGACACATCGGATATGCCTATCTGTGACTGCAAAGCAGACTCAAAAGCAGCCAGGAGCAGGTCGTGCTCTGCCTCCTGTGCGTGCCAGACAGCCAAGGGCCAGGTCAGCCCATCAACGCCCACAGAAAGGCTCTCCTGGAGACACCAGCCCCACTGGAAGGCCCAGTCATCTCCACAGAGGAGCCTGGTCTGAGGGCAGCCACCCCCCACACCATGTTGGCTCATTAAAGCTCCAAGATACACTAACTTCCAGATCCCACCAGAAGCCTCTCAGATGGGCTGCAGAGAGTGTTGGTGCTCCTCCACAACCAGTGGAGAGAAAAAGGCACCTCCAGGGAGCTGACCTGAAGCAGATGTCTCCAGACATTTCTCTGCTGACGCCCTTGAGAGGCTCGGTGGCTACCTCATGTGATGGCACTTGTGTTCAACTAGCTGAATGCCACCCTCTGCCATTACTTTACACCGCAGCTGAATGTAATGGCTCTGCTGGCCCATTGGCACCCGGAGAAACACCTCAGAAACAGTCAGGCAAAGCAGCAATATTGAATAAATTCAAGTGCCACTGTTTCGAAGCTTGGTATTTCCATTCCCGGAATTGTGGAATCTATCATCTACCCATTCTCATATTTTAGTTGCCTGCAGTTTTCATAGTTATCTTAAAATTTATCAGCAGTGCCCAGTAAAGAGGCAATGGGCACAAACTAAATACAGGAAAGTCTGTTTTAACGTATTAAAAATTTTATTTTACTCTGAAGGTAATCAAACACGAACAGGCTGATTAGAGAGGTTACCTTATTACCCAGAGATAAGGTCTGAGTTTTCCAGAGAAACTACTTTGCTATCAGAGTTTGCTCCCTTTTCTCTACCCCAGCAGGGAATGCTGCCTGCTACAGAACTCCTGCTTCAGCTAATTCTGCAGCAGTTCGTAGTTTCTCAAGTCACAGGCATTAAAAGGACACATCTCAGTTTACTAAAGTGAAAGTTTCTTGATGGAAGATACTTTCCGCACTACTTTTTTTTACTGTTCAAAAAGAAAAGATGAGTCAGAATTGCTCCTTGAGGCTTCTTGCAACCATGAAGTTATTTAAAAAAACCCAAACCTTGCCTTTCTTACACCATATTAGAGTAACTTGGAATTAATCTTAGAAGCAGTTCAACTGTTCTTCATTAAAAAGGTTATTTTCTCAGTCTTCGTATGCTATTTTTGTAATCAGGCTCAAGCTTGCTTTTTTCCTATTAGGTCAGCCTAACCTAAGGTCTAAGTCAAGCACATTCAGAGGGGGAACATAACTCCACATCTTTGATCTTGCATGACGTTCTCACCAGTTTACAGTGGTGAATGATGGCACATTAGAAGATAATCACTGCCAGGTATTTGTTCTGCTTGATTCAAAGTATTCCCCGTAAGAAAACCTGCACGAGTAGCTGGCTAAAGAGAAAGGCTTCTGCAAAGAGCTGCTGAGCTGCTTCACTGAAGACTCCTGATTTCCCTTCAGAGCAGCTGTTGTTACTGTTGAGCTCTTGATGTGGGGACTAGTGCCATGCAGGGGTGTTCTGCTTCTTATTTAAGCAAAATGAGCTAATGCTTGTAGCCAGTCATCCTGAATAATACACACAGTCTGAAGTAAAATGAATGAGTGTCTAGGAAACCTATGATAGCCTCCACTAACTCTCCTGTTCATAACTGCCTCAAGGGCAAAAGTAATGTCCAGGTGGATGGGAAAGGTTTTTAACCTGACACACTGAGTTCACAGTCCTGCTTCCTTACCAACAGCTACAACAAACACCAGACAGGGAACTGAAGGCCACCCGTTTCCTTTCGAGCATTTTCAGTTCAAGCAGGGCCACTGAGGTGCTGGAGCAAACATGAGAATCTTGAACCCCGAGGCTGAGAGCCACGCAAAGCGGACGAGGAAAACTTTCTCCTATTTTCACAACACTGCGTTGTCAACTTCTGCGACGCTGTCTCAGGCCTTGCAGTAACGGGTGTTTTTCTTGACGCCCACCAGCTGGACTGAAGAGACTGCGTAAAGACCATCTCTCTCCTCTCAGAAAACAACACAAAAATAAAGAATAAGTTTCTATTCCGCTTGGTTATGGAGAAAGATTTGAAAGTGTGAAGTGAGAGTAACCTAAAGCTTTAGAAACAAGACAACGAATACTAGGAAGCAATGTTTATTTCTGTTCATTTCAAGACTGAATTCTAAGCTTATCTCACATTTTTGCAACCTTTTATTGCTTTATCATTACAGAATGCACAGGCATACAGAGGAAAGATGTCTAGCACCACAGATCCCTTTCCAGAAAGAAAGGACATAGAAATAGTTAGGCGGAAGTCCTAACAAAAGCATTATCCAAGACAGTCCACTGGTGTCTTTTCACTGAGTTTTGCAGATTTTGGATCATGCATTAAATCCAAATCAGCAGTTCTGGGGCCAGATTTGGCTTTTAGGAGCCCCCATCCACCACAAACCCAGCAACACTTATGCCAGTCTTGCAAGGCACCAGCTGAACTACACCACCTGAAATCTCTGCTCCATGGTTATAATTGTATCATCTCAGACTTCACTTTGTTGCTATTATCATTACCTACCTACTGACACTATTTACAAGCAATGTCAACAGCCAATGTTATTCCAAAGCGGAAACAAGCAACATATATTAGATCCCTCTTCATAGAAACGGTTGAAAAGCAAAGGGCACTTACAAACTACTTTTATATAGTCATTCCTTTATCACAGAAGCCTTTTAACTACTCAGAAATTGAAACTTCATTGCTCTGTGGTAAGGGTATAGAAAAAAAGAAAAGCACGATGCCACCAAAAAGAAAAAGCAGCAGAAGCTGCTAGGCAGTGCCTGCAAGCAACCTGACTTGAATTCTGTGCAAAAGAGCACTTTGTTACCAATGGCCTGAAATGGGCAGATCTCCACTGGACCCCAACAAGCTGCCCAGCAAGCTCCCTTCTGACCCATCCAGACATGGCCTGCCTAACATCCCGAGGAACAGCAGTACAGCTGAAGCCAACACTAAGTGTTATGGAGAACACACCAGGACAAGACCATACAGCTAAAAGCCTTCTTCCGTACTTTTTAAGTGGCTCACAAAGTATCAACAGATTTCTATCAAAATCTGTTAAATTATGAAGGCTACCATCCTCAGCACGGAGAAGCTGGCCAGCTTGACAAGCACGTATTTTTAATGGAAGTTCCTGTCCAAGTAACTAACATCAATAATAAGCAAACTGTTGTGACATCAAGAGCATAAATAAAATCTCAAACCTTTGGGAAAGCTCTGTACACCAGAGAACGTGTCTTCTTGCAAGCATGCATAGTGTACAGCACATCATGGGCATCAACCAGATACCAACTATAACACAATCGTAGTACGGTGGTATCAAACAACTACGTGAAGCAACATTCAAAAGCAAGGAGAAGTTCACATCCAGCCTTTCATAATCTCTAGCTGACTGTGCAAATCGCAGGACAGCAGCTAATTTCTGTATATTTTGTTCGTGACAGTAGAGTTGACCCTACATGATAAAAGCAGCAACTTCAAAAGGCTGGGTCACCACTTCCCCTTCTAGCCAGAATAAACAGTTTACCAGCAGTGTCCAACTGAAGTTAATGTACTGCACACTACTTCGCTCTGTTTTCAGCTGTGCAGGAAGGAAGGTTTATCCCAGAAGGTGGGCAAAGGCAACCTAACCCAACGGTCTGCGATGAGATGAATCCTGCTTTCCAAAGAAGGGAGAAAAAAGAAGGGAGAAGGAGAGTAACTTCACAGCTTGGATTTTAGTTTCTGAAAACATAGCAAGACTTTTAAAACATGATGCTTCAGTGATTTCTGCCTCAAAGCTCTCCCATTTGAGGTAGACCATGACTCCTACCACGACAAGTGCGAGCTGCAGGGAAGAGGCCCAGGCACACACGCTTCCACATAGGGTTTCTGGTGCTGCCCGCCTCACTCGTATCTAAACCCAGGCATTTTCCCATCAGGGCCTCTGATAAGAACAGTGTTTGGCCCTTTTCCTTGTAGATCTCAAGGAGGCACAGATAAGGAGGAGGAAGTAAATACGATCAGTGATTCTTAAGTATTCCTGCAACCTTCTGAATTACTTGGGAGGCCGTTTGCTATCTCACTTCCTGCAAGCTAATTGCAACAAAGCATCTAAGAGGGTCATTGCACCAAGAGAAGATCATCCGCCAAGAGCCTCTCCCATGTCACCACATGGCTGGACCTGACCTTCTTCTGAAAGGCTCCCGAGAACAACCTCCCTCATCACCTGCAAGTCTCCACTCCCACCAAGAGGCTCTCGCAGAGCAGGCTGACAGCACACGCAAGTTTGTCTCCTCTACAAATTCAAAACTGGTACCAGGGCTGCCGATCTCTGGCTTTTCCTCCTGCCTCCCCAAAGCTTTATGAAGGTCTCATACTCTACCAGCAACATGAACAGATCACAGTCCCCAGACCAAGCTCTCTCTGCTCATCTTGCAAGTTACTTTCATTCAGTCTCTTAGCAAACTCACCCTGGAAACAACCAGCCCAAAAAAGGGGACTGCTGAAACACAGGGCAAGGCCAGAGTTTTCTTGGTATCCGAGGTGTTTCTCCTCTATGGCTCCCTGGCCCCAGGAAGGATGCTTGCTCTAGACCACAAGGTGTTGTGGTTCACACCTCTTTTCCCTTCGGAGGCTCGTGAATGCGAGTTTGTTTGCTGGTCTCTGGCACCCTCTGCTGACAGAACACCACTGACCTGCCTCATCCCTGCAAACCCATCCAGTGTCTAGAACAAGCACAGACGTTTTTGGCTGGAAGGGCCATATCCCGCTAACATACTCCATGTCTTTTTCTCTGCGAACGTTTCACCTTGTCTAAACTCTTCTCATTTGTTTGCCCAGATCTTTCTGTAAAACAATACTAATCCCAGATAACCCTCCTTCCCCTTGGATTGCTCCACTACGTGACCACACTGCAAAAAGGAAGCCACCCTCTTCTCGTATCTTTGATGTTACCTAACACTCTTGATTTCTCATCCTTTTCACCTTCCAATACCCTCCAACACCTTGTTTGCAGCATCCATCCTCTCCATTCTTTCCAAAAACACACGTTCCAGGGAGATGACCCAAACTCCAGTACTAATTTGAAGAATGAAGAGGGCAATAAACCAAAACGCAATGCTCTTGCTCAGACATCAGCCAGCCATAGAGACCCCCTGCAGCTCATGCTTTTGATGGAAGATTCCCTCAGGTGGCCCCAACTCACACTTCTCACCTCCCGTGTGCAACACAGCATCATGACTCGCCAAGTCCCTGAGCTACACTGGGCAAAAGGATCACGCAGCAGGAGCGGGGCAGCTGCAGCAGCACCTGGAAGGCAGAGCCCGGCAGGAAGGCTCCATGCCATCCCATTCCTCCCAAAAGGAAGGATGTGATCGCATGTGTCTTTGTCACGTACCCAACTCAAATCTTGTAACATATCCAAAACACAACGTCTCTGCAAAGACATGCAGGTACACTGAGAAGTTTGAATGCGATTCAGTGCAAAGAGCTAATGAAACGCAAACCCTGCAGTCAGCAGATGTCAAAAGTCAAAGGGTTTGCTCAACTAAATCACTAATGTGATACACCCCGAAACATTTTGTATTGCACTTTTAAGATTTCAGTTGAACAATGAATACCAAGAACAGATAATACTTTGTAAATGCAATAGCAAGATATAACCCTAATCTTTTGAAATACGTTAGCTTTAGAGTTTGATTTTCAGCCTTGTTGTTGTCTTCATTTTTCTGCTCATTGTTTTCTCTTTATTTACGTGAGGGAAAGGCCAGAATAAGCACTGCTTCCCAGTTAGCATACGCTGGGTAAACCCAAGGGCAACCAGCAGCCTCAGCAGACACTCAGGCTGGCATATTCTCAATGCTATTTCAAGCACATGCAAGTTGTATTTAACCTACCAAAGGATCTCCACTTCAGTAGAATCACCCCCAAAGTAGCATTTGGCTTTCAAACTAACAAATTTAAAAAGAAAAAAGTTAAGTAACCGACACAATGCAGAATTTCAACCAGAATCAAAGAGTAAAAAAAGTTCCCAGCAAACAGAACAACAGGTCAGTGTGGAACACATTACAAATTTAATTCCAATTTGTTAGCCACTACAGCACACAAGAAACAAAAAAGAAGCTTTAAAATGCCAGCTGACTAAATAACCAAGATGATTACCATGGTAACACATAAATTCCTTCTTACTGGAAGATGCAGTGTAGTTACTTTAAATGCTGACAATTCAGTATCTCCTGAGTTCCCTTAAACAAAGTAGCTTGCTTTGTTTTACCATTTCCAATCCTAGAATAGCTTTGTATTAACACTGTAAGCAGAACAACATTGGGTAGTTAATGTGTGACTTCATTACTTCCTAAAACAGAGCCAGAATAGTTTCATTTTGACTTCTTCAGGATCTTTATGTCTGTTGCCTAGTATTTTGATTACAAGTTTAAACACAACTGTTAAGCAATGAACCCAGCCATTAACATCTGTCTAGTACTCCGTGACAGAGACCATTTGAAGATTTTTCTCCCACGCTGCTGATGAAGCTTCATAATCTTACATAAATCTACTCCCTGACAAAATCATCTTGCACTGAATTTTCTTTTTTTTTAAATGCGTTAACCATCCTCCAGAGTTTGACGCTTCCAAAAGGCTTTGACTGGCAAGCTCTGGCAAACATAGCTGGGATACTTTAAGACTTTATCCTCGCCAGCTGTTTGTCCTACCTTCCTCTGGCAGAAGATACTGCGTGGACAGCACAGCTGGCTGAAAGCCTGCGCATCAGATGCCTCAGTTCTCTACTTGGCACGTTAACATGAACAGCGGGTGAAAGTATTTGGACTGAACTGCTGCGCTCTGAACTACAGAAACGGAGATACAAGGACACATTCCTTTTGCGGCACTAATAAACAGCGGGGGACAGTCGTGTCCTAAATCACTGCAGCTGTTTGGCCAGCAGACATGAGTCAGAGCCCTAACATAAAGATCACTGCATGTACGAACGCGATCTGAACTCTTGCCTCCTGCTGAATACTTCACTTTGGGGTGCTGATCTTCTGGGATCACCAAGAGAGATTCTTCAGGCTTATCTGCACTACAAAGTTTTGGAAGTAAAATTATACTGGCAAAAGTGCAGGGGGTGGGGGGAAACCACACACCCTGACTGACAGACACTCAAACAAGCTCAAGAGATACAATTTCAAGAAGCGTGTCATTGAGGGAGGGAGGGAGGTCTTTTTTTTGTTTTTGTTTTTGTTTTTTTAAATAACAAGCTTTCTCTCTTCTGGGGACATTGCTTGAATAGCTTTAGCTGTAGAAGCAATACTAAACACACAGGCCTTTGCTGGATGGATGAGTACTTTCAGCAATGCAGCTAAGTTTTCTCCACTGCAATCTGCTTCCCTCGCTAATCTCTTTCTATTGACTCCAAGGAGCTTAAGCTATGCCATGTTGCTTTCTCCATGATAACTTTCATTCCAGACCATGTCTAAATGCTACTAGAATCAGAGCAGAATTATCCAACGATTTCCTCTCAAATTAACATTTCTTCTGTTATTGTTAGCAAATCCCAACTGTCTACAGCTCTTCATCTACCACCCTCTTTCATAGTTATTAACAGGCTATCCACACTCGAAATGAGGCTAGCGGGTTTGTGGCTTACACAGGTTTCAGACAACACTCATGTTTGTAGGTAGCTCCTTTTTCTTTCTCCTGAATAGACTGTTCTTGTGTCTTGTAAACATTTTTAGAATTCAGAAAGAATCCCACAAGCTATTGGCATTATAATTTCTGGGTTATCTTTTCTGGCTGGACCTAGATTTTCTTCACAGCTTTTTCTCACTTGAGATCTTGTGCCATTGATGCTTCTTGTCAACAAGAAGCAGCTTGCTGTTTTACTAAGTTTTACATCTCACTGCAGTTTGTCTTTTGCCCATACTTTTACCTACAGGTTCTCCTGTCTCCTTCAGAGAACATCCTGTTTGTTAAATGCTTGAAACATTAGTTACAGGGCCTCTTATGATGTTTTTTATTCCATAAACCTCTTACCAAACAACCTGATCTTTCTTCTAAAGCTCAATTGGTTTTAAGAACATCATCAGTTTCAGAGTGTCCTGATGTGCCGAGTTGGAAGGTGGTAAAAAGGGAAGAAAACTGGGTGATACGGGGGATGGAAAGGCAGAAGCGGCAGCAATCAGATTATCAACTGTCAACGTTTGATAATGACCAAAGACTTGGAGGAGATGCTGGCTTTGCAGCAGCTGAAGATGCTGACTGCTATTTAAAATACATAAAGGGATGACTGATTACTGTCCCGAGATTTGGACTAGCAGACCTCTTCAAAATATAAGATCAAATCTTACAATGCACTAGTGACCTTGTTTGATCACCCTCAGAAAAGACCACTATTCTGGAAAATTTCAGCTGTTTCATCTGAGGGACTGAAAACCCTACATTAATCTTCCAGTGTGAGTGTTCTTGCTGCATCCTGCTCGACAATTTTATTTTCCCTGACCTCACCAGATGCACACTGTTCAAAGTCAATTAAGTCTAAGTTTCCAGAGAGCAGAGTCAACAACTCCACCACATTCTCCTCATAAGCCTCCTCAAACTTGCATCCACAGCAAAAGAAACAACGTCTTCCTGGAGCACAGAGACAGTGTCAAACCCTGCAAAGTCATGAATGTCATGAAAGTCTGATCACATTATTCACCATATACTGATTGCACACTGCATTTTGGTCTGGTTCCAAGCCCTATCAGTGTTATCTACACCACACATGATAATAAATTCCTTTCAAAAGTCCTTCAGGGAGGGCTTTTCCTCATCTGTCATCTCCTGAATAATCTTAGAGAATATGTTTCCCAGAGAGTAGGCTTTGAATACAGGGATTGTGCCATCAATTGGAATAACGGGGTCACCTTTGGTGCCAGAAACAACTTTTACATTGGGCACAGTCTTGTAATCAAGTTTGTAGGAGATGGTATTGTCAAAAATAAGGAAAATTTTGAAGTCAGGGTTCTGTTCTCCTTCCAGCGTTCAGCTTGAAGGTTGGCACTGCATGGTCAGACAGGCACTCCTTAAATATTTGGGTAGTGATTCAGGCCCCCTTCAGTTATTTCTTTTTATGACTGCAAGACTGATCTTTGTGAATCTTATTGCTTGTTGGTTCTTATTATGATAAAAAAGCAAGGGCTTTTTAGGCTGCAATCTCCCTCTGCATTATCATCCAGCAAAAGGGTCAAAGTTTCAGAGGAACTGATTACCTAAGTCCAAAGGCTTAGACTGATCTTTGGAAGTGTTGAGAGCAGTGCTGCACAAAGTCACCATGAAATGGACTGCTTAGATCAGGAGATTCCAATGCACTACAAAAGCCTCTAACATTATCTTCAGAAGAAGTTGAGAAACACCATATTAGCCAGCTTTTGTTTAGGGATATGTAACAGTCCAATGTGATTAACCTGAAAGGCATGTGTTTTTCTGAGTAAGATTTATTAGCTACAGTTATAGTTGCTATAACCATGGTCTCATTTTTTTCAAAGTATTACAGTTTATGCATAGTTTTAACTATCTTTTGAAAGACCTTTAAGTTATGATGAATCAACCCATAAAACAACACAAATGTTATAAACATCATACTATTCTCCTTTAGGCATGAGCAGGAACCTCTGATTTACCCTCTGCAAATGATGTGGCATCTGAACAACTGGCAACAGATTCAAAGTTAAACAGGAGAGCTGTGGGCAACTGCTGGAAAGGTTCAGGTTCACACCCTTTTCATTTCAGCATGAAATATCATGTGTACTCTGGGATGTTACAATTTCACATCTTCACAGCACAGAAAGTTGCTTCATCAAGCTAGTATGCATCCACATCACTTTGCCACAGTGCTGTACAGTTCCTCTCTCATTAAGCATTATGCATGCACAAGTCCACACTAGATCAAAGTAACCGCTGGAGAGAGCATTCTGGAGAGAGATCCCACTGTGAGTTTGCTCATGCAGATGTGTATCAGAAACTGAAGCGTCTGAAAAGCAAACTAAAAGGGAACTATAACTTCTGCTTTGGTATTATTAATTTAGCTGCCACCCTTTTCATGCTGCTGCCAGGTGCTGTGGAAGAGATGCTGCTGGTTGTCTGCTTATGGTAGGTCAGTAGAAAGAACAGGACATTGTGCGTTTTTTTCAAAATTGGCAGAACTGAGGCATTTCTCAGCTAAAGAGAGATCAGGTCCTCAAGCTCCTTCTTAAACCTCAAAGGGGTTGCATGCTGTATGGGATCAGCACTTTGCAATGTCCAAAGGATGCAGGACAACAGAAGTGTTGGGTGCTTTGGCTGATCTCAACAACCGAAGGTGCTCTACTGCATCTGCTTGCCTCTACCTTGTCTGCATAGCATCCCTCTTCAAGGCCACATGCTTTCTTGAAAGTTTTACGAATAGCCCTAAAAATTAGCCCTTCCTTCACCTCTCTGCCTTAATGGCCCTCCATGCTGGGAAGCTAGACAGCAATGCTACTTAACTAGTTATTTCTCCTGGCTGTTTCAAAAGTGCAAGAGGAACGCCAGCTATGCCCGCTGTCTTAAGAAAGGCCCTCAGCAGTGTACATGCATTAGTTTGGAGAGAGAGAAAAAATAAAATCCTCTCACTTCCATTCTTAGTGGAAGTTGTCTCAGCCTCCCTGCAGGTACTAACTCTGGATTCAGACCGGTCACATTTTACAGATACTAAAGGAGGGCAGATGCACACAACCCTGCTGCGGCCAGAGCAGCCGCAGGTCCGCAGCGGCAACACTTCGACACAGGAGGCAACAATCCAGGCACCAGAATTGCTCCCTCCGGCTCCGAGTACCGCTGCTATACTGCTACAAGAAGCTAGAAACACACAGGTACTTACTGTCCACATCCACATACCTGAAGAGAAGAATATTTCTTCTGTCTGGTTTCAAAGAGCTATGTGCAGCACAGAGCAAGCTCGAAAACTGTAAGCACAGCTCTCCCTGCAGGGTGTTTCAGGGAGGCGAGACCACAGAAAACACACAGGGGTCTTGTTAAACCAAGGGGCTAGCTGAAAGCTATGCAACGCTGTTTGTGGCTGTCCTGTGCGTTCGACTTGTTTGAGGTACCTTTGCATTCAGCGATTAACTGACCGTATCCCTTGCAGAAATGCAGCCCAGTTTCTTAAAGCACAGTGCATAATGGCATGATGGGCTGTGCCAGTGCACCTTCAGGGACTTCTGTCGGACTAAGGACAGAAATGAGGTCCAGGAAAGTCATTATTTAAACTGATTATCAAAGAGGAAATTTCTCACAGGCTGATGGTGCTTAGAGAAAGTGATACGTGTTTAAAAAGCAAAAAAAAAATCCACAAGAGTAGGGCAACGCTGCAAAGGGCAGAGGCAGGGGAACTGCCCAAGGTGCAACACTTTGGGACCTGTTCGTGAGAACCTTAAAGAAAAAAGCTCCCCGAGAAGTGGGGCTTTCCTGCCCCAATGAGGTTTACATACTGCAACTGAGGAAACCAATCATTTTGTTCTCAATTAGGAGCAGATGGACACACCGCATTTTAGGAAGAACTGCAATATTCCTTCCCTCATGCAGGTAAGCCTGACTGCACAAACACTCCTCACCGTGTTTCTCAGCTTCTCCTCAGTTTTCTGGGACACAAAAAGGAGTCAGAGGCAACACACTCAAAATAGAAAGCTGCAACCTCCTAAAAATTATTAATAACTTCAAATGCTTCTGCCTTCCACTGAACTACTGCTGAAACAATACTGTCAAAGCTGCGGGTGGTCAAGTCAGCACAGCTCACCCTGAAGAGCAACTTTATCTTCACTGCTATGAAAGCACAAAGCGGCAACCCGTGCTGACAAGACACTAGATCCGAAATTCTTTCAGAGGGCCTTCTGCAGTCTCCTGAAGTCTAATGCTTTGTGGAAGATGAGAAAACAAGAAAGACTGGGGCAACACTGACCTGGACTGGAGACATCACACAGGTGTGATATGGCATTGATGATGATTGAAGAGCTGCTCACTGTTTACTGGAAAGGAAATACTGTGCATCTCTCTACAAAGAGATAATGGAAATTCAGTAAGTGAGGCACTAATAATGCTGCACACCACAGTCTTCTGCAAATAGCAAACAGTCGTAAATGCTTCACTGTCCTTTTGCAACTCCCTTGTGTCCATACAGCGTCAAGCCGTGTGCTGGTGCACAAAAGGAAAATGAGCAGAAAGAGGCCCCAAGAGGCACAGGGCAGTGCCCACGTTCAGATAAGATCTTTGAATCATCAGGCTGCAGCCACGTCTGTACATTTTAATTAATCTTAAGAACAGCAGTAACAGCTCATTTTCCTGAACGCTGGGGCAAACTCGCCGCCCGGCTATTTTAAGAAAGGAACACTGAGAAAAGCTGTTCGAGCGCGAGGCATTTTGGACCTACGCTCAAATCGGCGTTTGCAGCTTTATCGCCGTTTCCCCCAGAGCTTGCGAGGCCCGGGCGCATTGTCCTGCCCAGCACGGAGGAGGAAGGACGCTGACGCGGGGCACGGCCAAGCCGCTTGTCGCACTCGGCACACAAAGAGGAAGCTTGCAAATGCGGCATCAGTAACTGGAAGACACGGCAGCAGCGTGTTCCCGACGCTGGAGAGTTAATCCTGATACGCAATCCCCCGGTGATTTTAAAAAATGCTTGATTCATACCATCTCTGGCAGGGATAAAGCACCTACTATCTAACAACACACACTCCATGATAAATTAAATTTAAAAGTATTTGGTCTATGGTCACAAAACATTAGAAAGCATGAAAAGTCTCCAAGACAAAAATACTAGTAGACTCAAAACGCTAAAAATAAGTGGTTCCTAATGATGACTTAACGAAACAACGCAGCAGCAGGAAGATTTTAGGTAGCTTCCATAAAAAAAGTTGTTTGCTACAACTTTATTTCTCATCACAGACAATTCATTATGCTATTCTAGTTACTATTAATTTATAAAGGTGGATGCCAATTTAAAAACAAGCAAACCATTGTAAGTGCAGCAGGATGTTAAATGCGTATCATTTTATGGCTAGGCTAAAACACCTTCCAAAGTACTGAATAGTGGCTTTATTTCTGTATATTCCTTTTTTCTGAGAAGGTATCCAGACTAGAATCAATGCTAACACCAACATTTCAATCTGCTATCTGAATTTAATATTTTAAATAGGATTTTTATGGTCAGATTCAGAAGCAAGTCTAAGTTGGTGCAACATTAAACTTATGACACTGCAAAACATATTTTAAACTAAAACTCCATTGATTTCACATGCGCTTACCTATGCATAATTAATAATTGTGGTCCAGTTCAGAGTCTGCATGAGGAAGTCTAACATGAGGATGTCTGTCACACATTAAAACCAGCAAAAAAGCAGCAGGGATAAAAGCTATAAAGATACGAGGACTAAAGATACTAGAATACATACATTAAAAACATGCCTTCCCAAATATAGCTTACATCTTGTCGCTCCTTCTGAACACTCAAAACTGGTTCACAGGCAGCTAAATTTTAGTTTTGTTTCTCAGATAACAAACTTTATTTAATATGCTCACAGTAACCAGCTCTGAGACTTGGAACAAAGCTCTGGAGACCTCCAAAGTGCCGCAGGAAAAAGGAAAAACAAAGCACTAGCCCAGAGAACGTGCCTGCCGTACTAAAAGGCAGATGCCTTCAGAGCCCTGCATGTTTAGTCATCTCTTTATTAAACCCCTAACTAATTAAGCAATCCCCTTGTCAAAGAGAACGGTCATTGTTTGTGTGACCAGTGCCCTGTAAACATAATGGGATAATCTGCCTTTCTCCTTTTTTTCTCCCCCAATTCTTCTAAACAGCTGGGTGATGCTCGCCCGCTCGCCAGGAAGTCTCCACTCATCTGTCATCCTCCCCTGCTAGCCGCCCACTGCTGCGGCACGCAGCATCCCAAGCCAAGCTTGACACAATAACGCCTCGGATGGACCAACGATCAATCCGATACCGTGCCATTAAAGCGGGCCCAGGTCTCTGAAGGGCCGCGCAAACAATTAGCAGGGAAAAAAAGAAGCGATTCCTAGATAGAATTGACCATTAAAGCCATATTGACCTACAAACTGCGAAAGATGCTAAAATGTACGCATTTCCAGTACCCTCTTTTGACTTCAGGACCAAGGAAGAAAGACTTTGCAAATGATAAAGCTTTTATCAGATGGCATCAGGCTTGCTTTTGCATCTGCACAGTTGCAGCAGCAAAAGCCGTTAGTCAACCGTTAAGAATTCAAAAAGCTTCAGTTCCTAATACGAACTCCAATGCCAGATACCCAAAGAAATAGTGCATCTCCATAGCTCTGTATGTGGACATGCCATAATTAACAAATAGTAGAGGGCAACTATTTTCTTATGTGAAACACTGAAAATGAGTCTTTATGTAGACTGCGAAAATCAAGGGTTTGATAGCTCACCCTATTTACTATATTCCTCATGTACGGCAGCGTCTCCCTTTTCAGCAGAATTTGTGAAAGGACTATTTAGTTACTTTTGTCAAGAAAAGCTGTACAGTTCAGTTACCCCATAGAAATAATCATGAAAAAAAAACTATTACCTGTCACAGCGGTCCTTCATGAAAGCTTCTGTTTTCCTATTTACACCAACAGCATGACACAACCCATGATCTTGGCACATTTTCAATAGGAAATTTAGAATGACCAGTATTTGAAATTTTGAAGTCCAAGGCAGTAGTCTGAGAGCAAAAATTAATCACTTAGAAAATGCAGATTTTGCAGAACTGTCATTCCCAGGACTCTGGAGGAAAGAACGGGAGACTCCAAGCTGGAAGGACAGACCTGTTTCGAATCCCAGGTCTCATTCCCCAGCCCTCTGGGGCACAGACCATGCAAAGTCTGCCTGCTCTCGACCTGAAAGCTGGCCCCCAAGAGCAACATGCTGCCTCAAAAATTCCACGGAGCAATGGCTACAAATGGCCTCACAGAATATAATTAGTGATAACCAGTTTCATGTGATGTCAGGAGAGTCATATCATGTCTGCTGGCTTGACTAAGAAGGAAAATGTGGTATTTTTGTATAAAAGACAAGGAGGAGGGAGAGAAGAAGTAGGTGGAGGACACTGGGAACAGAAGGCTGAATAGTATCCAAATGCTTCACCCAAAACCTTTGAGCACCCAAAGCGAGCCCAAGGCCCTCTGAAGACCACTGTGTTGTGGTTGTATCATCAGAAATACCGCTGTTACCAAAATCTTCACTAGATTTCCAGGCCACACCTAAAAATTATCTGTAATGCAATGAACAGCAGAGAATGAAAAGCTTAGTACAACTGGGACAATTCTTTTCTTCTTGTCCTGGCCAACTTCACTTCATGAGCGCCCAGCTTTGAGAAGAAAACCCGTCGCCTGCTGCTCCATAAAGTATCCAAATGCCCATTTTAGGGAGTGATTCAATGACTATCTAGAGAACGAAGCAAATTTGCTCCATCACAGATTCACTGAGGCTAATAAACAAGGAATCCAAGATGGTCAAGCAGTGTGCACCACTAAAAAGCACCTGGATATCTTCGAGCTGTCAGTCCACCTGATTTCATTCGACTCCACCTTGAATGAGTTGTTAGTCTACGTAAAGCTACTCCTCCTCTAAATGAGGCATAACGTAGATGTGCCTTTGCTCAAGATGGAATGAGACCCAGGAGAGAGTATGTACAATAGAAAGTCTGTTTCTTTTTGTACCACATCTCGACCACAGCAGGAAGAAAAATGCAAAACTGCTGTATTTTTATTTTTAATCTACCACCAAGAGAGAGATTATAGAGTCGTGCTCCAATCTGTACAAGCTCCTCATCTCTATCCAAGTCAAACTCAGCAAGTGTAAAGAAGACATCCCAAATGAAACATATCAAAGAAAAGCCAAAGTGATGTTATCCTAGCAGAATTGCAAAAATTTCCCTATCTTTAACAAAACAACTAACAATATTAGCCTTAAGGCTCTTTTTCCTGCTCTCTCCCTTTTTTGTTTTTTTTTTTGCCTCCCTCATGCTCCCTCCCCACCTCATCACTGCAGCCAAGTTTTAAACAATATACATGAAAACAGCAGCTTTCAATCTGTTCCTGGACTAGCCAAGTTAATGAGGCCACATGGCATCCCAGAGCACTCTGGAGGGAAGGGTTCAAAAATGCTCGTTAGTGCAGTCTGTACTGCTCTAAAAAATGTAAAAAATTTCAGACCGGCTAGTATTTCGCTTTCTTTCTCCCCAATCTCCAAGTAAAAGAGCATTCAGATTTCCAACACATACTGGGGAAAGAATGAAGCACTTCTGGAGACAATGAAAGACCCATTTCCCTTTCTAAACTTAAAGATTTATAAATCAAAGCAAATCTTTTTCAAAAAAGCAGAGCACTTCTGCAAACTATACCAAAGCAGTCAAATTATTGTTGCAGAAACGAGTACCTGTTTTTCCTGACCTACATCCTCAGGTTGGCAGGAAATCAAAGTTCATGCCAAATTACAATAGATTTTGAACAGACTTGCATGCACCCTCCAATCTCAGCTATTAAATCTGTTTGGGCCCAGTGAGCTCCAATTTCGGATGAAAGAAGGTACCACTTTGCAAAATTACACATGCTCTGTATTACATAAACACAAACAACTAATCTTTCTGTTGCAATACGAAAAGGTAGAATTGATTTTTCCCATAGAACTTAGTTCAACCAGAGACATTTTCTTCTCTGTAAACTGCTGCAAATATTATCTAGTATATTTAGAATAAAAGACATGGTTAAGCAGACAGCAAAAAGGAAACAAGTCTAGCTTTGTCCTAAAGGCCTTAAGATGAAAAGTCTCCCTGGTTCAGAGCAGGTCTTACGTGTACATAAACATACAGCAGTGAATCCTTAGGGATTTTCACCTCTGCAGCAGAAAACGTGTATTGGATCAAGAAGAAAAGGATGCCAAGAACAGCAGCGATGTGACAGAAGTGGGAAGAGTGATATTTGTGAGGACTCGGAGCAAAGTACCATAGTCAGGTTCAGCAATAAAATCAATCTTTCTACAGCAGCCGGGCACTTTTTCCCCAATACCACTACAGCTACTATGTAGAAAGAAGTGTGCCCTCCTCATCTTGGCCCCTGGAAGTTTTACTGGCTGCTCGAGTCACGAACGTCACACTCTGGCTTTTGCAATGGTCTGGTTTAACACAAGTTTGCAAAGACTGTGCGTGTGTGTGAAGGGGACACATTTTAACCTCGCTTTATTTTCATGCCCATTTTCAGATCTCTGTTGTTTCACAACGTCCGTATTATGCTAAAATAAAATTACTGCATTGCAAAACACATCCAAGACAAAAAGGTTTTAATTAAGCTTTTTTTTTTTTTAATGCTTTTCACAATCATGGCAGAAATTCCTTACAAATGTATCTTTTTTTTTAGCTCAAGTATGTGCACAAATACAGTTTGTAGGAAAAACCCTGAGACTACATTGGCGAACAGACTTGACACCTATTCAAATCTATGTGGATCAGAAATGACTCTTAAACACATAAGTTAACACATATTTTTCTCATGCTATCTCTATGTACCAGACCAAGCCTAAAAGCCTTGCAGAGCCCTGCTGAACTCCAGTCACAGACCTACATAAAGCCTAAGGAGCGAGACACTAGCAGCAATCTAAACAATACCATGGTTTGGGAACTGCTGGTTTTGCTTGTGTTTTTTTGATTTATACCTCATAACTGCAAAACTAATGAGATTCTAATGAAAAGTGGGACACTATACATTTTTGCCCCCTCCCCTGGGAGGTTCGGTTTATTTTCAGCAAGCATGCTACTGATTAAAACAAGAGGTGATGGTCTTAAAAAGCTACAACATAAACCTGTTTCCAAATATGCATGTGTTCTAAAACGCTACATTATTTTCCATAGTCTGCAATTTCAAAAGTTTGCACAGCCACTAAGTTATTTTTAGCAAATATTATTTTACTGGTCACAGCTACATGCACAATAAACATCTAATTTGCATATCAT
This sequence comes from Dromaius novaehollandiae, assembly GCF_036370855.1. Classification (NCBI taxonomy): domain Eukaryota; kingdom Metazoa; phylum Chordata; class Aves; order Casuariiformes; family Dromaiidae; genus Dromaius; species Dromaius novaehollandiae. The sequence continues at coordinate 2,161,032 of NC_088117.1, forward strand.
AACTCCACTGAAATCTTTGCAAGACACAAAAAGGTCAACCCTGTGGTTATTTGCCTTTCTCACTGCCCAAAACAAGTCACTCAAACCCTGACTGGATGTAAAACATATGACTGTTTCCCACTAGTTTTAAAGGCAGATAGGGACTTACGATTCAGAAACTAAAGTCAGGTGCATAGATCATTGCAAAATATGTCTATGTAGTTCTCCTTACTTAAAATGCTGGAAATCAAACCTGACTTGTTAGACACATTTAAAATAGCATCCACTAAATGCTCTATGTTTCATCTCATATAGCGAGTATCCACTAAGTGACTAACTGGAAAACAAAGAACTAATTTCATTAATAACATACAGATTCTGCAGCATGATGGTTAAGCTGCACATGTATAAAACTTTCCACAATAATTGTTACTCAGCCACACATTTGACATTTTCTGATCTCCACTGTTTCACATAATTTGGATGCAAACAAGAGTGTTTTTCATTGCATTCTCTCATATTCACCACAGTTCAGATCGCACAGCACCCCTGGAACGCACTGTGGGGCAACATCCAGAAATACTCCGATCTGAAACTTAATCCCTCAATACAATAGGGTCATTGAGAAACGAAACATTAAACCAGAGCTTTTAAACAGGCATTTAAATTAGGAAATTAGTTCTATAAACATAAAGCATTTGAACTGTCCATTTGTTATGGATAACGCAGCAGGACCGCCAATTACAAGAAGTCATGGTCTCCAAGTTGGCAGCATTTGCTTTCCAAAGTTACATCAGGACCCTGACTCCACCGCGCTGGAATTTAACTCCTGAAGATGCAAAGCAGATACACTAACTGCAAATTGGGTGGTGACAATTTTAAGACTTTTGGTCACGAATGCATGTTGACCAACTGCCTCATGGCTACACTGAACAATCCAAGTTCAAAAGTTCTTGATGGCAGCTGGCAGCTTCCGCAGAATTTAGGTTGGCCCAGTCCCTTTCCCCCACCCCTTTGCTCCTTTCCTTTCCCCATCTGCAAAAAGACGGAGTAGTAACAGCATCCCTGTATCCTTCAAGCATTTCACCCCAACGAACACCTGATGGTATTAGGCGCGCACAGGACTTAATCCACTAAATCCAAAATATCATTTTCTTTTCGGAGGCAATAAACAATTCAGCAAGTGATACTGCCGCATTCGGCTGAAGAACGTCCCAAAGACCGAACAAGAGGGAGAAGCTGTTCCACCCAACTGAACAAGCGTTTCCACACACCATTGCACCCTCTTCACGTAAAAGCAGAAATCTTCCTCAGCTCACACCGAGGTACCCTAACGAAGGTCACAAACCCAAACCACGCATAACTAAAACCAATAATCAGGCTTAGTAAGACAGAAACTAAAAGTAAATTGCTCATAGATTTCTTCGGAAAGGCCCGAGCCGCAGCAAGAACATGTTTCATACAGAAGAGATTATGGTAAGCTGTGATGCGTCCAAAAAAAGTCTCCCTTCTTTTAGCACTGTGGCATTCAGTATAAAGCAAAGAGATTTTGTGGGTCTAGGACAGACAGTGCAACCGACCTGCTGAAGAGGATTTAGAAATTATCCATATTCATATTTTAAGACTTAAACTAAGCCACCCTATTGGATTTTCTTTTTTCAGAAGTACAATATCCCTGAAAAAAATTGGAGCATTGTCAGCTCTTGAAATAACAAAGTTCTTCACATTACATAGAGCAGTTACAGCATACCACGAACACAATCTAACCGCAGCAAACCAGCGTGAGGAGGAGATGATGATTTAGAAGCAATCAAATTAAACCTCTTGCCAAAGACTCTGCAAACATGTACAATGTTCTCCAAAGCTGTTGTCTCTTCATTCGTTCTTTAGCCTTATAAAAATATTCAGCTTAAAAGTATAGAGAAACATGACACAAAATACAGTATAATAAATATCTATATTATCAGTGCCACTGATACAGTGCTATTTTAACTGTAATTCTAGGGGCAATATCCACAGTGAGACAGAGGTGTTCAAAAGAGCCTCCAGCCCCAGAGCGAGATAACCAACATCAGCACTTGGCAGCACTGCATCTCAAGGCAAGACTGGATTCGGCAAGGAGAGCTCAGATCTCACACGAACTCAGGACTAAAAGCCTGATTTAAACCCTTCCCATTGACTAAGCAGGTTTTTAAACACAGTCAGAAGTCAGAGAGCTTCCTCAAACCTCTTCCGTTTCCCCTTTTCCCAGTCTATGAAGAGGAGAAGCTTGCTGGCTGAGCACATCGGTGGCTTCACCAGCACCAGGCTGTATGCCTTGCCTCACCAGATGGTACATCCTCAGCGCTACCCTCCTGAACTTGCCATGCGCCTAGCCTGACAATACAGGAATGGGAGTGCTGTTAGGACCAGTTTTAGGATGAAAAAAATATAATGTTATTTTACCTGGAAAGTACAAAGATGTCCATTTGGAGTTTTCAGTGAGGAATGAAGTCAGAGGAACAACAACTACTGTTTTGTAAAAGGCTTCCGTCTCCAGTGTCGCCACCTCCAAAAGAGGGACAACAGTACAGAGACTAGAAGCCAGCAGGTGGGAATGGAAGTGTAACAGGTAGTATTATCTTTATTTTTCAGCACACACAGAGGAAGAGGGAAAGTTCCCACTACCATTAGTCACACACCTTGAGATTGCAGAAACCTTATTTTTTTAAAGCATTTAGCTTGACTACACAAGTGGTACCATTATAGCTAAGCTGCTCTAGGTTTGTAAGTAAGTATCTTTTAAACTATCCCAACCAGTATGGCGGGAAAAATTAGGAAAGCTTTTAGGCCCAGAAGACCTTCTCCAGGTAACACTGCAGAAGGGACTGTGTGCCATTTATACCTCCTTCTCCCTCCATCAATCACCTTCCAGGGGTTAAGCTACTTCTCCTGTAGGAAAAGAGCCAGATAATTCCTTTATCACCTTTCCCTTCTGCCCTTCCCTCTCCCCCATCACCGCTACTCCTCACTCTGTTCCACAGGGCCCATCTCTTTTTCCTTTCAGAGATAGTTAAATGATACATATCTAACCAGACCCTGAAAAATTGCTCTCCATTGTGCTTAGCTTCATGACAGCTGCTTTTATATGAGAACTCTATGGAAAAAATAAGAATAGAGCTTAAGCTTTTGTAAGAATGAAATCTTTCCTTTTTCCCCCCCTGCAATACGCTGCTTGGTTCCCTTCACAGCCTCAAGTTACTGTAACAAATGAGGGAGAGCCCAAAAGACAAGAGCTTTCTTAACTACACACTCCAGCGCACATCCATCTTCAGTACTGTGAAAGGCAATAGTTCTTTGGGGAGAAAGAAAAAAAGATGGTATGTGATCATGTAATTCAAGACTGTCATAATTCACACCCACATTGTGGTAGGTTGGTGTTGTGCAGGCATCCTTAACTCTGGCATTTCCTCATTTTAGGCTACTTGCATTTGAAATCTAAATCTTTTCTTTTGTTTTTATCATACCAGACCATAAATTAATTGGACAGAAAAAATAATGCCTTCAAAAATAATTCTTCAGAATGAAAGCCCAGTGCCATCCTCTGCTAAAATGAAGCCACAATCCCTACTTTCTCATCCACACAACAATCCCTAGACAGAAAAGCATCTGTGAACAAGCTTGAGTGCATAAGCACTCTCACTGCGCTTAAAATTAAGCTCATGACAAAGCACTACATGCTTTAAAAAAAACAAAGCTCCAGAGAAAACACGCAGGGCTGAGATCAAAGAAGAGAAGAAACTGTAAAGTAAATGCATCCAGAAAGGACTTAACTTGACAAGGCCATGCATTCACACCATTAGAGGTTGGAAGGCAATTTTTTTTCTTTTTGATTCTTAAACCAGACAAATGAAGAGTAGCATCAATGCCATTAGCAATAAACAGGAGATAACTGCATTGTTTTCGGTGCCGATGATGCATACCTCAGCGTGTGGGTGTATGATAGGTTAGTTGCTATGGAGCTGGATCAAAAGCGGTTGTTAAGGGAACAAGCAAGAAAGGTGAAACCATGGCGGAGATGAGAAGCATCCCCACAAATACGTAACCAGAGCTTCTGGGTTCGTAGCTGCAAAGAGACAACATGTCAGCCCCCACCTCAGCGATGCAGCCGCTTTGCTGAAGCTAAGCGCCAAGAGATCAAAGGAAATACAAAAGCATTAGAGGACCCCAGCCTAGAGAAAAGGGGGAGGACAGGGGGATGATGGAGTGGCCGGAGATTGCCCAAGGAGCAAGAGTTGGCAGGCCAGTACAGAGCTACAGAGGGACCAGGCTGCAAGAAAGGGCATCCAGCTCCCCGGCCAGAGATGAGGGTTTGCAGAGCTGGGGAGCTCCCTCAAACTAAAAAGAGAAGAGGAAGAAGTAAATAAGATCTCTATATGTAGACCACTTATAGTCTTTGCTCTGTGTGTTTTGTGGAAATTGGCTCCAGAGCACCAGACATTACCCGCAGCTTGCTTACGGGCAAAAACATCAAGATAAAGGTCATTGAAGTCTTCTTGCAAATCAAGAATTTCCAAAGCAGCCAACACTTGGGTCACGAGATCCCATCTAGCAACCTTTGCACAAAAGCTCCTTCTTTCTAGGAATTAATGACAGAGAACTTGCTCGACTGTCCCTGTTCACACACAACCGCTCGGTTCTCACGCACAACTTCGTACAGCAGCGTATCATCCGCTCCTGCAATTCATAAGCTACAAATTGAAGAAACACACCAGGAGCTGAAATGAGCTTCCGAGAATAAAAACAGCTGGTAAGGAAACAAAAGCCAAAAATATTCTGACTGCTGGCTGCTTCTCCCTGCTCCCCCCCCCCCCCCCCCAATTTTTTTAAAATTTAGCTTAAAGCAAAATGAAAAAAATCTGCTTGGAACCCAAATAGTCCCTAACTGAAAATGTGGTGTCTAGCCTAAAAAACAGAGGCTTCTGGACACAATGCCAATAAGCACAGGATTCTCATGGACCTGGTGTTTCTCAAGCCCTTAATGTGGTTCAACCCAGGCAAGTGGTTTCAGGATTCCCAGTTTAAAATCTACAATGCACATCTGCAATTCATTCTAGGTTCTTATTTTATTTCTTATTTCTCCAACCAAAATCAAATCATTTTATGGGTTCTTGCAATCCAGTACTAATCAGTTACTCATCCTGCAGGAGTCCCCACTTCCTAAGCAGGGCTCCCTCTGCACTCGAAGCCAAGACGTGCATTTCATCAGCTGTATTTTGCCAGAATCAACAGTAACTACCTGATAAAATAAAAATGCTTGGCAATGCTCAGTGCACGATTACATGAAACAGAAAACTTCTCTTCTAATATACAGAACAAACCAGTTTCTAAAACCTCTCATTTTCTATCAGACTCATCACATTAAACTGAAGGTGACTCCTCTAGGGAAAGGATTAATATAATAGCCCATTTCTGAGAGGGGGATTGGACCAAGTGCATTCAGGTTTAAGAATAAAACTTAGAAGAAGTTTTCATCCAGCTGTAAGGAAGGAATTCCTGTGTGAGAAACAGGAGTGGGTTAAAACCTTAAATGGAAGAGTGCCAAGAATTAGACACACCGTTGTCAGCATTTGTCCAGTGCTAAATGTTAGATGCTAGATGAAACATTGAGAAGACATGCCAGCTAGGGCAGTTTTTCTCAGAAACAATTCTGAGAGCCTTTACCACCAAATCTGAGAGTCTTTACCATCAAATATATCCATGAATGGAGCCATGCAACAGAGGATCTTCAGGCAGCTCTCAGAAGCAAGTAATGTCCTCTCAGACACCTCAGCTTTCTACAGTAACAGGAGCCAGAGTTAGGAAGACTAAAGGTGTTCCTTTGAACCATACTTCTAAGTCCCCCAAAAGCATTTAAATCAGATTTCCATCTTCATTTTAAAATTCCCTTATTTATTTAGGGCAATAAAGCTGAGCCTCTTAACATCAAGGTAACTCAGAAAACACTCTGATGCGTGATATAGATTGTCTCTACTTCATTGTCCACCTTGTTTAAAATGCAAGCCAGCTGAATAAGAGGCTCCATCTTCCCTTGGGCCACGCACAACACTGATACACCTCATAAGAAGCAACATAATTAGTCAGTCTTGTGACAGGAAAGCCACACTTGAGGGACAGAATCAGAAAAGGGAGGCAGAAGCAGACATCTTCCTCACCTCAATGTAGATTGAAACCACAGGTCTAGGAGGAATTCTCACTCTTGGCTTCCGACAAGCTTCACAATACACAATATAGAAAGCCAGTCAGAAGGGAACAATGAGCTTTTTGGGGATGCAGTTGGCCTATCATCACTCACTCTATAATAACCTTGTCATCTCCATAAACCTTGTTGGGCAGCTACAGACTTGATCATAGTAAAAAAAACATAACAAACACTACATGTTTTGCTTGTAAATGTTCTCCTGCTGGTGATGGATGCAATTGAAACCTTGCTGGCATCACTACATACGTCGTCACCACCAATTAGCAGATCCAAGTGCAAAAGGGAAGGGACAGGGCTGCCCTTTGGCAGTTTTTATCATCTTTACACTCAAAAAATAAAATAAAAACCACACACAATCACCCAACTGTTCCTCTTCCCACAGTGCTCTCAAGGTGAAGCTTGTACAAAGATAAAGAGCAGTGGATACAAGTTCCAGCTAGGGAAATTCTAATTAGATATTAAGGGAAAAAAATTCACGGGGTAGTGAAATACAAGAACAGATGCCCAGAAAGGTTATGGTATCTCCATCCTTAAAGACACAACACAACTAGACAAGGGCCGTGAAAACCTAGATGCAGCCTTGAAGTCGGTCCTACTCTGAGATTATGAGAGGATAATCTCCAGAAGTCCCTTCCTACCTAAATCATTTTATTATTCTATGATGTTATCTATGACTCCTCTGAAAAACTGGGACTGCTGGGTGCAGGTTTAAAGATACAGAACAGGAGTTGGGGGAGGTTGCACTGGCACCTCTCATGGAGGACTGACTGTCCACTCACTGGTCAACTCAAAATGAACTATAAACCTCCCAACTGTAGGTTACTCACTTAATCTGGTTTAGTGTGATTCTGCACCAGAAAGCGTGTTGTGAAAGGACACAACTGCATGGTCTCAGACACTTACAACAAAGCAGGAAACACAGGCCTAGCTGAGAAATTTCTTCACCACTGTCACTTTATTCTTGAAACACCCATGAATTAAATCAGAAAAAAGAAAATAGTCAGAAATGGATCACAGTGACAGGGCCAGTCTCACTTCTCCCATGCATCAAGAGAGTCAGCATTCAGGCCAAGAATTCCCTCCTGCCCCTGCAGTCTCTCTGGCAGATGTCTGCTTACCTGTTTTGCTGTCATGCTTCAGTTTGTTATTGCTTTTTCATATACCTAACCTAAGAAGTTGAAAACAGCATGGCTGGTGAATTTTCCAAATATGAGAAACCCCTCTTTTCACAGGATTAGGCAAGTAGTTGTCAGACAACTTTTTTTCCCCTGTGGCCACTTCTCAATTGTGATTCTTCCACTTGGACTTGAAGCCATGTTCTGGGCAAGCTAACTATATAAAATACAACTCAAACTTGTTCTTACTGGCAGAAGATAAGCATTCAGAACATTAGAGAAAAACAAGGTGGAAATGCAAAGAAAACTCCTACTGTAATACCAGCATGCAACCATCTATACCAAGGTTCAGAAGATGTGACTTCCTCTTGCAGATGGCCCCTACTCCTACTACCCACAGAAATGCAAATTAGAAGTACAGAGAGTTCAAAGATAACGCAGACCATACTATCTCATTTATTCGGCAGGACACATCACTGCAAAGCCTTAGCACAAGCACCCAGGGATTTACACTGGCAGCAGACTGAACTCCAGATGGAGTTCAGCTTACCCTAGAGTTGCTTTCTTGATTCCTGCCCCTCTCCCTGCTCAACACTGCTACAGCTGACACAAACTGGATTCTCATTATAAAGGATTCTCATTCTGGCAGGACATTCTCAAAGGTCAGGAATATTGCACATGTGCGCTCGCACACACACACACACAGCCTTTGCCTGAAATAACCCCAGAGTCAGTGACTTTCTTGGTGTGACGCAACAGATAACATTTGGCAAGACTGGGGAACGAACAAAGCAAATTATGGTGAGAGAGGACTATAAAGATGTTTGTAGCTTTATTTGCTTTCTGAGCTTCAGGTACTGTACATGATTATTTAATGTTAGTTATAAGCTCATTTTGCAACTGTAATTCTAGTTACTCATCAAGCACTCCTGTTTGTAAACCCCGTACTTTTTGGCTCACCCAGGGTGTTGTAAAGGTTCCTCAAAGGTGTGCCATGAGGAGCTGTATTCTTCACCAGGAAGCCTCTGCCAGGAGTCCTCTTCCACAAGCCATCTCCCTGTATCCCCAGATGTTCATTCCTACATCCAAGTATAACGGTGAACTCTGAAATCTCTACTACCACGTTTTTCCCCAATTACCCAAATGTCAGGTCCCCACTGAGATCTTAAAACACTGAGGTTACATTGTAGTCGTTCTGAAGGCTCAAACAAAGGATAAAACAAAGCCATCTCGAGAGAGTCATTAAAAGATTCCCTAAGAACCCTGGGGTATAAAATAACAACAGTAATCACTGATGTTTAAATTTAAATACTTCAGTGATGGAGTTATTCACAAGAAGGAGAAATGAAAAAATACTTTAAGACAGGATGTACATTAGTAAAACATGTATAAGTCATCACTAAGAATGAGTATTATTCTTTGTATTCACATCTGAAAAAGCAAAATGGATTACAGCTAGTTGAGCCTTTTTACATACAGACATTTCCCAGTGTCAAATTTTAAGCAAACAGTAGGAAAAAGACAGTGTTTGCTAACCAAAGCAATGGGTTTTCCATCATGCCTTTAAAGTTAACAGATTTTACTCTGCTGTAACTGGGTTTGAATACGTTATATTTAAGAGTTTTCTACAGTGAGTTTTGATTCTTTTTAACCTTCTAATGACTTTCATGATGCCTATTCCTACAGATAATCTAAAGTGAGTGTCCTGAAGTGACATCTCTGAATACAAAAACACCCTACTTGCCAAAGGCATCAAGAATGGTTAAATGGCACACTGTCCACGATAAAGAAAAATACAAGCAAGACGCAGGGAGACCCACAGCTGTGTGGTCATAAGCTGTCACGTGAGTGAGAGCACACGTACCACAATCATTCTGATCGACCAAAGGATGACGGCACCCCAAAGAACCACTGAAATCATGCCTGAGATCGTGAGAAAGATGCAATCACTGTTAGGAATCATCACAGACTTCATTATCTTCAAATGTAAGCAGACTCTTTCAAAGATTTCAACGCAAATGATGCAAAGTTTCAGGGCAGAAGCAGTTTTAATCTCATTATTCCTCCCCAGAAGATCCTCCACTGCAGCGCCGCTCTTTCACCCACTGCCTTCAGTGAGGGAGGGTTAGGGGATCTCCGATGTCTCACGTAGCAGCTCTGATCTAACTCTGTCTGCAGAGAAAGCAAAGAGTCTTTGCCCTCTGAACATTCCTCCTGCAGCATTGCCCCACAATCAAAGAAAAGAAAGCAGAACAGGGGAAAGGCAGATACAGAGCAGTACAGGAACACAAGATTCATATCGAATACATCACCATGATATCAATATGGTATATTTTAGAATCACTGTACTGCTGAGTATATCACTAATGACCACTACAGAGAAACCCACAACACCTGCACAGAGCAACAGTCAATAGATTGCTTACCAGATGAAGAATGCTATCAAATACAGCTCTGGGGGCAAAATAGGCAAAGAGTAACAACAATTCTATTTTGACCTTTCTGAATTTCTGTTCAACAGAAAGCTACTACAGTTGAGGAATCCTTGAGAAATCAGCTGAAAGCTCCTACTTCTCTGCACAGCTCATGCCAGGTACAACTTCGTTAGCTCATCTAATGCCGCTGTCTTTGTTGACTTCCAAATGACATGTCTGGCTTTGATTAGGAGATCCATGAGCCCAACCAGCAGGTAAAGACCCCTTTTCTCTGGGCTAAGCCTCTTTCAAGCTCCAAAAGAGACCAAGCTGGTAATTCAAATGTGATCCTACTGGACAGAAGGAGAATGGCAGAAGCTCATGCTGTTTTTTCGGGAAGTAGAACTGCTTAGGGACAGAAACTGCACATGGTTTGCAGGTCCCTTCAGCTTTCCTAGGAATAGCAATACTGCAGCTCCAGGACAAATTTCTCCTCATTATCAGCCCAGTTCCAGCACAGCCTAATGATTAGCTAATAACGCTTCTCCATTTCCAGGATCTGGAAAGAGAGACACTGAAGAAAAATTCCTCCAATTTCCTGTTTGACTAATGCAATCCTCACTGTCTGGAACTCGCAGTCAAAATGTCATGCTACACCCAGGCCAGTTTTAATATTTCTTTCATGTTCACTGTTTACATTTTGCCTTTCACCATCCACATGTTTTCAATCTAGAGCTCTTGAAGATAATTCATGCAACATCCCCAGCTACCTTTGTATTCTCCTCCAGATGACTGGGTATAAAGTACCCTCCTTGACTCCACTCTCAAATTCTGATGAACCCAAGTTTGATCGGATTTAAAATGAAATACAGATAATTGTTTGCTCTAGCTTCTTCTTTATGTTTGCATGCTGGAAAAGGTTGGACAGTTCTTGGGAATAAGCTTGTACTTAGTGTAAAACATGTCATTTAGTCTGTCTGGCAACATCAACACAGCGGTACATTTTAAGAGTAAGCTGCACCTACATTTGTGATCAGCACAAGCGAACAGTATGAAAACATTTAGAGAACATTTATACCAGGGAATCAGAGAAGAACAGAGCTAGAAGGGCCCTTAAGAACTCATCTAGTTCATCCTCTATGCCTTAAGGCAGAGTCAACTGTAGCACCTGTTTCCAATGGGCACTCATCTAACCTTGTCTTCAAAACTTTTCAACACAAATTTGACAACTCACCCATGGATGTATTTCCCATGTTTCCTTATCTTTGCTACCAGAAATCTTTTCCAAATGCCTGAACTAAGTCTTCCTTTCTGCAATTTAATCCCATCATGTCTTGTCCTGTTCTAAACGTACAGGAATAGCAGTTTATTTCTCTTTTAGCTTTTGCATAGCTGCCAGGTGTTATTACATCTTCCCTTGCCTAGTCTGAACCATCCCTCTCCCACCTCGCCTCAGATCTTGTTTTACAGATCTCCTTGTTATTCAGCTCTTGTTCTCCAATTAGTTCGCAATTTTCCCAAAATGCAACATCCCAACCCAGACACAACTCCAAGCAGAGGTCTTATCGTGATTCATTGGAATAACAGGATTATTTCACGCATTTTAAAGAGAGAATGTATCCACATGTTTTCTTTTTTCCTACAGAAGCACAACATAGAGGGCTATAGCAGACTGAGTAAACATGACTGACTGCATTCTACACAACTGTTGCCCTGTCACTTGTTTCCCATCCTGAACTCATGATTATTCTTGCATTAAATGTAGAGCCTTGAACTCACCTTAACTGAACTACACCTCTTTTTAGGACATTTCTTCAATCTCGCAAAGATTTCAATTTTGTATTTAACATTCTGGCACCTAAAATAATCCCTCCCAAACTTATTAACACCTTCCTTGCTACAATAGATTCCTAGTTCTAGCCTATTTGTACGTCATTGACATTTGACACAGTTTAATTTTTTAACCCTGAAACAAATACGTATTTAATGAATATGATGTGACATACAAAGCATATTAATCCTATTTACTGTATTAACAGTGAAGTATGTGGTCAGTTATGTTCTACATGGAGACACACATCTAGGTAGTTTATCTTAATTTTGATTATTCATGGCCTTGTATAATCATCTTTTACAGATATGTAGTAGAGTGCTAAAGGAGAAAGTATAAGAGTTAAAGAATTTTCAAAAACAGCTCTGAATACTTAGTCAGCTGACAGTTCCAAGTATTTTTATCTTATGTCCTTCACTATCAATGGTGTGTTAAATTAATTTATAGTGCACTTCAAGCAGTTGTCAACACAGTTATCCTGACTGCTAAAAGCTTCTCATAGTTCACACCCAATTTTACCATGGTATTTTATCACATGACAACGGTTAGCATGCAACTAAATTCAGGTATATCAGTGAAGGTGCACAACAGCTCTGCAGAGATGGGATCCCACAGGTAGTTAGTCAAAATTCACCAAGAAAATATGTAAAATAACTACAAGATTTTTTCAAGATACAAGAGCCATTTGGTGCAATTCTTAACTAATTTTTCAAAAAAAGCAGTGCTTTGCAAAATGAAGCACAACTAAACCTACTCAAGAGCACATTAACAGATAGGAGTAGAAAAAAAATCTGAAATAAAATTAAAGAAAAATCAGGAAAGAGAAACTGCAGGCCAGCAACACATGCATGCTCCCAAGTGATCACCATGAGTAAATAAATCGCTGTTATACCAGTTCTCTCTCCTTTCTTGCCAACCACGGCTAAGTGTAGCAACTAATGGTTAACCAAGGTAAGCTGCAATATGTCCTGTGAGCACAGCTGCATGTCCATGAACTCCAGAACTACAGGAAGCACTTAACCAGTGGGGACATTTTAAAGAAATATGAAGCACCTAAACAACACGGGTTGCCTTGAATGCAACTAGGGCAGGAGCGAAGTTTTGGGAAGCTGTGCTCTGTACAAGCTCAGGTCTCAACATACCATGAAAACGGGTGCACAGCTACTCTGCTTCCACATTAACAAAGCTGCCAGCCAGAGGATGAGGCTTTGACGGGTGTCTACCCTGTGATAATGATATGGAAATAAAAAACAGATTACTTAGAAGTATGGATAAAAGCCTAAGGAACAGACAAAGAATTAAATTATGTGGTACCATAGAGCTTTTCAACATCTAGTGGTGACTGATCATTTTATTAATCCTTTTGTAAGAACCACCACATACAAATGTAAAACATTAAATCTAACTTTCTGGCAAATATTTAAGTCTTAAGTGTCTGTTCAATCTTTTGTTGCACATAAAGTTCAGGGTTCTCTGCCAAAATGTTTGCACAGTTTTATGAGGCTGTTTTTGAAGATTACTTAGCAAGACAGCATGAATTGTCATGGACTTCAGCTGCACCAGACCAGCACTATACCTACTCCTACAGTGCTTCTAATTGAGACAGGCTACAACAGTGGACATAAACAAACATTGTAATAAGAAAAGACTCCCAAAAGCTTAAAGAAACATTTAATACATAAATGTGCAATTAAAAAGCCAGATCTTCTTTAAGTCCTGTTTTTGCACTGATGACATAGTGTATGTTATTGTATCAGTCAGTCTGGAAACAAGAATGGAAATCAGCTATCATTATTCACATTTATTAGAGTCACAATAAAAAAACAGTTGTTCTTTGGGCCCAGAATAACAAATTACTACTCTGTTTACATATGCAGTCAAAAAAAAATCAGAACTTCGAAAATAGATATATAATAGCAGCAAAATGTTCATGCACCTTAGTTCACTTGTATTGTTACAAGCCTGATAAAAAACAAACGAGTGATTACGAATTGTGCATTTATTCATCACCGGCAATTCATTCCTACTCATGTCCATGTGAACGGCCAAAGTAAAACAGATGCTTCTCTGTACAGCATTTAATCTCCCTTGCAATAAAAATGAAGGTTACCAATCCACCCTGTCAGTGAGCTGTCTCGGACACCCCATCTCCACCTTCCCCTGGGCACCCCCATGCAGTCCTTAGAAGTAAGAGATGCATAAATTAAGTGAGGGAATTACAGCAGTAAATGAAGGAAATTAAGGGAATCTGACTACACAAAGCCTTGTTATTGTAATTAGGAGGAAATAGCCAATTACCAACTTAAGTTACAATGCCAACCTAAAAAAGCCCTGAATGAGACTAGACAGCCGTGCTTACTACTTATAACTCGAAAGCAGATGCCACAGTCGAAAGTTTAGGAGTAAAAAGTATATTGCAGAAGTTTCCCATCAGCACACGTTGACACAGATTGAGCTTCCAGATCGCTTCCCTCCTCCCCAAGTAGACACACACGAGTGTGCACACGTTCACACACTTTCCTTCCAAGCTTGCATTCAAGTTGAGCTGAATGGGGGGGCAGAGGGGGGGCTTTCAAAGGAGCAGACAGCCCATTAATAATAGCAGCTATCGCCACCCACATGGGAAAAGGGCAGACGAAGCAGCTTTGTCACCAGACTTCCTGGCACGAAGAGATCTCACCCCAGCGTGTTTCTCATACCAGGGCTGACAAGCAACAATGCCCACTCATCAATAATCCACATACCTTTAAAGAGAAGGATGAGGGTTTTTGTTTTGGGGGGTTTTTTTGGAAGGCAAATACAATCATTTCAAAAAAAAAAAAAAAAAGCAGGTTGCAGAAAGAAACTGCATCTTCAGGCAACAACACAGATTTGCTGACTGCTTACTCCAACTAACTGCCAGACTGTTTAAACACTGAAGTGAATAGCTTTAGATTGCAGCTTATTTTTTAATGCATTTCCAAATGCACAGCATGCTCGCTAAACATTGCAACGCTGTGAGACAGCTGTTCTTCAAGTGGCCTTCTCCTAAAGGGAACATCATGTTCTCTTGTGCACGAGCTCGGAGAAACCAGGATTTTTGCCCCTGTTAAAGCCACACACATGTAGACCCCTTGCAGGCTCCGTCTCTCCATGCATCCCAAGATGACTTCCCAGAGCAGCGCTCTTTGAAACCTCTGTTGGTTAACTCCAATGTCTCAGCCAGGAATGCGCTTTTCTAGATCTTGCTCACTGTTGCTAAAAACTGTACCGACTCACTGTTGCTAAAAACTGTACCGACTCATTTGTCCAGTCTCTAGGAATTGCATGCAACTAACTTTTTTCTTCTCCTTTAAGGATTTCACACCAGGATCATTATTTAAAACCATTTCCAGACCTTGGGAAGATTATCGCACATAATGCCTTTCCAAAAATACCAATGGCAGATCATCACTGTGCCCAGTGAGTCACAACTGATACCCCGAGCAAAATACTTACAAAAATGCGCTTAGAACTATCACAGAAACTTCATACTGTTACTGAAATCTGACCATCATCTAGAAGTAAGCCTTACGTCCTACTGCTTATTCCTAACAAATCCCACAATTTTAACGAGTCTTCCAATATTTACTCAAGTTCCAGGTCAGTCGTACTGCCATACACATCTCTACTTTTACTTGATGAAATAAGTATATAAAGAAATGTGTTCTGTGCATGTTTGACTGGAAATTATTCCAGTTGTGCAACAAATACTATCTTACAAATGAGTAAATAGTTTTAAAAGTGTATTGACAGGATTTACCCAGTTTTAACACAACTTCTGGTAAGAATTAAAACTGACAGTAGCCAGTATTGTTTTAAAAAAGACCAGGTGCATGAAAAAGATGGGATGACCTTTTTCTCTTTTGCACATCACCCATGGAGGCAGTGATGTTGTAGCCATTTTAAGCCAAATCACTCAGAAAAGAACAGTCATTTTTAGGAGCATCTTGACTGGAGAGCTTCGGCCTCATTAATTCCCTCCCTACACTTAGGATCGAGTAGAAGCAGAGTCCGGGACCTCCAGATTTCCCTTGCACAACACAAAATTTAACTCCTACTCCACTTAGAGCAGTGGAAATCTCATATGGCCTAGACTGAAAGAGAAGTTCCCTTGTCCTGAAGGTTGCATCTCAGTGTTTGAGACTCCCACTGAAGACAGCAGTGCTTGCAAGCATGGGACAGGTAATGTTCTTCCCATACAGTTACATATCCTGCAAACAAGGTACCGTTAAAAAAAAAAGTAATAATTTATTCAAAACTATTGCATTTACAGACTCAGCTGTCACTTAAAGCAGATGCCAGCAAGTTAGTTCATAAGGAAATCAGGGGTATAGTTGTTCCAAATGTAATCAGAATCATAGTCATCATAGCTCATTCGTTCATAACTTCAAAATAATGCTCCAATTGCCCCATTGAAACCTGTAGTTATTTCTATACCCGGCTCAGTTCATTACCTTGGTCAAGGCATCTCAAGCACCCGTTTCCCCATCTGTGGGATGGGAACAGTGTTATTTACCTCCCTTTGCCTAGCATTTCAAGCGGGCTGGATACTAAGACACGCTGCTAAAGCCAGATCTTCCAAACCATTCAGTGCCAGCAGCTCCTATTGAGAACAATGGTACTTGTTGGCTGCCGAGAGCTTCTGAAGATCTGGCATGAAAACATTAAGGATCATTGCATCACTCTTTTCAAACTGGGAACTTCAAAGTCACTGACATGACACAGGCTTTGTATTTCCTTCCAGAAAATATGTATTTTCGCTGAGAGCACGAACACACATTTGTTCTTGCATGAGGACCAACCTAGTGAGAACAAGCCATCGCTAGCTTGCCTGTACAGCAAGCCAGGCAAGATGACTCCCAGCAGAGAAGAGCATTAACCTGGCGCTCTTGCAGCCATAAGCACCTACTACCCCTTCCCTGCTTTGCAAAGGACAACTATTGAGTAAGAGTTCTCCAGTTACGAGCACCCCTTTCAGACACACTTTTCCAGTGCAGACATGGACCAAGTCCTCTTGCTTCTTTACAGTTCTTTCAATACGTTATACAGCAGCAAAATTTTAGCTCCATAAAGTAACAAACTTCAGTTCCTATCTGCCACACAGTTTAAGCAGATAATCTCAGCTGACCGTTACCACTTAGCAAGAAATGTTATCTTATAAAGCAGCAATAAAATGTACCAGTAAAAATAAACAAAAGTGAAAGGGAAAATTATTCAGCTGTTTAACCTTGTCAGCAAAGTGGAAGAAATATTACACACACAGAGCTAAATATGGCACCAGTTCTCAAGACTGAGAGCACCATTCCTCTTGCTGAAAGTAAGAGATATTACTTTAACATGTTAAAAACAAAAGGAGGGATGCTCCATCTTAGCAAGCATTTGCTAGTTGTTTCTTACCACACCTGTATATAGAAAACACTCTAATGAGGACCTTTGGAATAAATCAGTTACACAGATCCATTCACCTTTCCCTTTTTTCTCCCCCACAAGTAATCTACTTTTGGCTGTCAATGCAACACAGAAGTTTCAACACTTTTTTTCTAAATCCTGAAACACTAATACTAAATTTGTTGCATGACACTTTCACAAAAAGAAGATATCCCTGATATTATCATCCAACTCCTAATGTCAATCTCTTGCTAAGAAAAAAAAAAAAACAGAAAAAATATCAATAGCTTAACTCTTTATCATTTGTGGTTGGCTTCCACAGATTTAGGATTTATCTTCTAAAAGGACAAGTGAACCACAGACAAGTACATGAAGAATAAGCCTTGCCTGACTAACTGGAAGGACTAACTTCATTTTCATAGAGCAGCAAACTCCAGCTAAAAGGTCTAGCAATATCACATAAAATCTTGCAGTCAACACTCATTAGATTCCTTTGGAAAGACTGCCCAGATATTGGTGTTTGGCTTCATCTTTCTTATACAACTGAGACTGGTAAATAAATTAAAACATAAGCAGATTATCCTCATTCAAAAGTTTTGGCAAAAGTCTATAGAGACAGAGAAACCCTGCATAACCTTGAGCTTCCGAATGAAAAATTGAGGAAAGTTGGAGAAAAAAGTAAACTAAGTGTACTTCAGAAAAGCATTCTTAAATAAATGGGTGAGAGTAAGCAGTAAAATACCTATGTGTACAGGAATGTAAGATTTTTTCAAATATATCATAACATAGACACAGGCTACACAAACGTGTGTTCTGGTTAGAATATGCAGAAACATCCAAAAAGCAGGTGTTAATCGTCTGCCAGAGTTGTCCTTCTACATGACCATGCTGCTTCTCCAATCTAGGCATCTCTTTACCAGGAAAATATTGCTACACAACATGCTTCAACCAGTACTAACAGGGATCAGAAAGCTCTTAAACACGGGATTAGGAGACAAGATTGAAGGGACATTAAAACCACACACCACACAACAGCCTATGAAAGACAAAGATCTGAGAGGTGCAAGCCCAAAGGGTACAACAATTCATGCACAGGGGTACCAAGGTCTCTGCAAACAGGCAGGCAAGGCAGCAATGAAGTTAAGCTGAAAGGTAGGCTGAGTAGCTGGGAAAAAGTCTTGAAGAGTGTGAATCAATACAGGGAATTATCCCTAAGGGACACAGTGGAAGCACTTCTGCGTGGGTATTTTATGAGACTGGGCATACCACCAACAAATGTACTGCAGGAAAGAATCAGACAATGGCAAGGAAATGGATTAAACGTGTTAGTAAGACAATTTCCAGATCCGATTTCTGTGAAGAGAAGACCATGATCTCACCACTGGATCTGTGGTGTTACCATTAAGTACTGCCCCATTCAGGCCCCAAGTCCCTTACTAGCATGGGTATGACTTGAGAGGGACCACACCAAAGGCAGAGGGATCTGGGAGTGTCTCCTCATTGTTATTTTATTTTTGTATTAACGATGGGTCAATTTATGTCCACAGCCTTTGTAAGGCAGAATTCACTAGGGACACTGAGGAACAGAAAACCAAGACACAGAATAAAGCTTTTGGGGAAAACAAGAGGTCTGAACTTGATTATAAAAAAGACAAGAGGAAGAGAACATTTGAAGACACATGGGGGAGAATCAACTCTTTTCCAAGGACAGCAGCAATGGAAACACTGAAAATGGCTGGTTGGCCAAACTGCTTTTCTGTATCTGCCTTGTCCTTTCCAGCTTGCTGCAGTTCACTGAAGTACAGTAAAAGTGCCAACAGCCTTTCGGCGTGCAGAGTTTCCACAGCTGTAGCAAACCAGGAGCAAGCTCTGCAGCTATCAGCGCCCGAGCTGACTGCAGGTACGCAGCGTACCTAGCACTTCCGAACCAATGCAGCCCTTTGAAATGCAGCTGGAGGAAAAAAAAAAAAAGAAATGCAAAAGTTTCCCTTTCACCCGGACTTGTTGGAATTGGCCACATCATCCAAACAAACAGGAGCTCAGCAAGCAAACATCCGTTTAATCAAGGGATTAGCCCACTACAAACACTCATCCTGCCCAATTAAAATATCCTTCCCCTCTTGTAAGAACAGTTTGCTCCCCCATGGGACACCTTTAGGTGTTGAATTTATTGGCCCCTCAATGCAACACCACAGGAAAATGAGACAGCCGATTAACTTGGCAGTCAGACTGGAGGATTACTTGACAAGTTAAAAACAGGACTGAAAGAGATAAACCTCACTGCACCGCTCCAAGCTGCTGTCAGCATCCTAGGATAGTTCTACATTAGTACAATGTTTAACACCGCCCTCTTCTTCAGACTGTGGGATTGCAAGAGCCTACAACAGTTTTTCACTGAATATAAAGACAGTTTGGTTAGTGGGAGGTCTTCACGCCTAGAGATAATACTTGAGGCTATCTGCATTTTGTCATCTCTTTATGTGAGTGCTCCCAAAAGTTAACTCTCCTTTGTGCTAGCCTCTGGCTGGATTACTGCACCGCCAAACCTCAAAGTCAGAGGTGTATTCACTCCATTGCAAACACTGAAGCACAGCCAGACCAAAGGCTCATCCAGCCAGCATCCTGTCTTCAACAGTGGATAAGAGCAGATGCTGGGGGACTATTATTAAAATGGGGCAGGTGTGAAATGATACTCCCCTGGCATATTATTCCAGCTGCCAAAAATCTGCAGCTCAGGAAGACTGAGCCACACAGCCAAGGCTGTGCTTGTAAAAATCTGATAGAACTTTCTTCCATTCATTTGTTCGGTTGCTTTTTGAATTTACAAAAGCTTTAGCACGCGCGCCACTCTGTCAAAGTCTCCTAGTATTCATCTACATGCTATATGAGAAAGTATCTCCTGATATTTGACCTAAACCTTTCCACTGTTAATTTGAAGCTCCATATTCTTGTCTTAGAAGAGACTGTGAACAGTCTCTCCCTACTCCTGTTCATTATTTCAATAACGATCAACTGCATAAGATGTGAAGCAGCTGGGATCCTTGGTATCAAAAACCAACCGTCCCACTGAATTGTCACACTAGATGAAAAGCAGATAATATGCAAACATACAGCTAACAGTGGAGAAGTCTTCTAAATTTGATCCCCTTTTAGAAGAGCAAAGTTTTGGCCTGTTTTGGTCTCAGGAATGCTGAATGATAAGATTTTATGAATATAAATTGGGGGAAATAACCTTCATTTTCTTTTGGCCATTAGGTAGGTCAGCAGAAAAAAAAAAAAGTAGTGCTTTCTGTTCTTATACTTCCAGAAATATAACTGGACACAAACATACAACTAAATAAATCACATACGCACAGTTCTGAATGGGCAAGTTAATCCACTTTCGCAATTAAGCAGAATCTGAACTTGGATCGCTCTCCACCGGTAAGCACATGCTCTTCCAGTATCACGGGCGCCCGGCTCACTACATCTCTGCTTTCTCAGTCACTCTCCAAGCCTTTGGAAGAAGGCGGCCAAGAGCTCCAGTGGAGGTTGTAAGAGCTAACAGAGCCCCCTCCTCCCCAGCCAGCCTTACATGAAATTCAGCACTAGCTAGTGAGAAGATGGGACAATTGTACTATCTTAACTACAGAATTTATCCATTATTTACTGTAACATCAATCACTAAACTTCTCCAGAACATCTGCTTGAGTAAAGGCAGAAGACAGTACAGCTTTGGTTAAACAAAAATATTTGCTGAGCCTCAGTATACCTTTTCACTTACTTTCAACCCATTGTCCAACACTGTGGAAAAGGAGTCTCCTGCCTCCAATATGGAGAAACATAATGGTGTACATTCCTCCAAATTTAACGCTGCTGTTTTTAGAGGCAGCGATAAACATAAAATGGATAGGAGAGCTGCGAGTAAGCCACCAGCATGGATTGTCATTTAAATCCTTCCCAATTATAAGAATGAGACCATGTGCCTGGAAAGGACTTTGGGGAGCAGTATACTTTTAACCTCCCTCAGCTATTTGGTCAAGGGCTCTCCTGAGAATTCAGCAGGCAGACAGGCAATGAGATAAGCAGGTTAGCTCCCGATGCACCCTCCAGTTTAAGAGGGGACAAAACCACATTAACATCTGCGTGCTGCACCCAGCAATACCGAGTAGAAAGGCACAAACACGTCCAAGCCTGTGTGAATATGAAATTACGGACAACCCTTCTTCCAAGAATGTACTTAATCTTCAGCAACACAGAGTTAAGAAAGGACGATTCTGTTCTCCAGTTCAGCAGACTCGGAAAACCAGACTGTATCAGACACAGTAGCTTTCAAGTATTGCCCATGCAGCTGTCACTGGGTGAAAAAGGAAAGTCAAACAAACACTTCATACAACATTCAGGCTTCACTGTTTCCAATATCCTCTTAAGGTCCCAGTGTGGCAAATCACCTCATATATATCTGCAAAATCTACTTTTATGGTTTGAAGTTAGGAATTGCTTGTAATTAAGCACAAGCTTAGGGGCACTATTAGATCAGGCTCAAATTTACATGATATTCCACATTTAAAAAAGTTCACTAAAACATGTTTTCCTTGGAGAACATCTAGAAATTTCTCTGTTCAATAGAAGTGGGTTATTTCAAAAAGGCATCTTATTTCTGGATGTATTCCATATCACACATGTTAAAGGAAGTAACAGAATCATTTAGGAAACTTGGTATTTCTGCACTACTATAGCTGGATTCCTTTCCAGAAGGTAGGATGCAGTGGGGGAGACTTAGGAAGACAGGCAACAATCCTCTCACTGTGCAGAGACAGAGGAAAGGGAACCTCTCTATTACTTTTATTCTTTGAATGCCTTTAAATGTTAAACTATTTATGAATTTGCCATAACCCAAAGCTGCATCTCATGAGTGCTCACAAATGACAGAAACATTTCCCAGTAACAAGAACAATAAGGACTGGCTAATAGAGAATAGAAGAAAATTATTCTGCATGAGGATGAAATTTAGTTTCCTTAAACATACGGTTCAATGGCACATGGATACCAGCTTCTTTCTGGTGGCAAGAGGATCAGTAAGTATAAATTAAGATTCTGAATGTTTTATGAGCACCAGTGTACACCTCCTTATTCAGCTGCCTTTGGCCACAACGGGTCCAAAACCTCAAAGGAAACATCTTTCAGATCTCAGCTTCATTAATGTGGAGCCCTTCAGTCATCACTTTCACAGGATGATCCTGTTCAGTTCTTAAAAGTCATACTGACACGTTCATTGAGGACTTGGGGAGGATGACTCCTTCAGCTGAAAAAACATACTAGGCTCATTTAAAGAGACTCCCATATGTATTTACTGATCACTTCCAGTAAAATGTTGGTTAAAAGACAATATATACTTAGTCAGCTGAAACAGATCTTAATCACTGCAGTTTCAGCCTCCTGTTGTACTCCATAATCTTCCAATCATACACACACCCCATCGACAAAGTCACCAGGGATCCTCTCTACCTCCTGCTGCACAGAACCGTACAACCGTATCCCTGTGGGTTTTGGTGTGAGCACAGATGGGGAAGGGCAGAAGAAGAACGAGCATATTTTGCTTTGCACACCATTCTGCTTAGGGGTTTTCTGGCAAATGTCTTTATACATATGGCAGGCCATTTAGCTTGTCCACAGTTAAGCCTCAACAGCTCATTGAAAAGTACTGTAATAACTACATAGGAAATGGAAATCAAGACAAAAGAACCCAAACAAGCAAAGGGTAAAGCAGTCTCAAGAATTTTGCTCCTGAAAAAGGCTTCACAGTGATTGCTTAATAGCAACATCTGAACAAGAACATCCCCATCCTGCTATTTGCGTTGAATCAGACTCCTATTTAGCCAGGGTACGTTACCTTGTTTTCTCCTTTTGTTCTCCAGTATTCCTATGAAATTCTGGCAGGTACTGTCTGGCCATCTACTCTAATAGTCAAAAGAAAAAGGTACTTTTACGAAGTCATTCAGCTAACATGTTTTAGGATAATCTGAATCATGCCTTAGAAACATCTCTGCACTGACTACATAGCTCCCCATGTTACTAGCTCCACAGTGTACAGAGCCACAGCAGATGTCTACGTTCAGTCCCATTGAGAGACCCAAAGGTGGGATTCTTCTCACCTCACTTCAGCCAAAAAACCTCAGCTCATCACTGGTCTCACCCTACCTATATAATGGAAAAACAAATAGGTATTCCTCCCATTACGAGTTGAGTAGGATGAACCACCATCTGGATGTGTCCGCCCCTCTCCATTAAGCATTTAACTAGACAAGGCATCTAGCTTATAGGCTGCTGAAGGTCAGAGAGGGGAATACAACAGCTAGAATCTTGCTGTTACCTACAACATTTTGAAGGCTGGTGCTCTAAGCTTTCAATGAACTCCACACAAATAAGTCCTACGCACTTTCAGAGCTCTACTGAACTCACTGGAGTAGCCCCTAAGCACTGCATTTCTTCTGGACTGGAACCCAATAGGATCATTTAAAAAAAACACCTAGAAAAAGACTTAGCAAAGAGAAAAGGGAAAAAAAATGTAGAATGCTAATAATGAAAAATATGCAGAGAGTCTAGTGAGGTGCCCAACTAGTTTTTTCAAGGTATAAGTTGTTTCATTCTAAAAAAATATGGAATTATAAACAGGGTTTACAGAACCCCAACAACAGAACTGTAAGAAACTTCTCATTTGTAATTGTTTGTGGTTTTACAAACTTTATCCAGGAGGATATTTCCTTGATGGAAATTCCAGATTGAACTATTTCAGCAAGACTCATTCATCAGCATTTCCTCCATTTCTGAAATGTTTTCCACACCAGGAAGTATTTTTTGCCATTCTCATTAATGTGCTCCTAAATTACACTAAGTTGAGACCCACAGAAAAACCATCATTTGTAAATGTTCAGTAAAGAACGGCTAGAAGGTCAAATTCGCATTTCTTAAAGATTCCTCCTAAACATAGCTCGCTCCAGCCCAGGGCTATGAGCAAACTCCCTTCCAATTACAATTCTGGGAACTTGCAAACCAGGCTATGATCAAGCACTGGAACAGAGAAGAAAAAGATGAACTGGAGGCAGGAGGCAACAACGCAACAAGCTGGCAAGGAAACTCAGTCAGTGGGGATTGCTGAAATTGCTTCTTGCTCAAAGCTACAACTTGAGTAAAAAAAAGTTTTGAAATTAAGGTATGATTGAGTCTGCAAAAGACAAAGTAGGCATGACTGCCAGCACACAGAGACAGGAATAAAACCACAAACCGATCCTGACAAATTGGAGAAGTCAGGAAGAGGGGTGGGGTGGCAGTGTAATCCAGTAAGGACTTCAACTTAGCATCAGAATTCCCCATTAGATACACCAATAGACAAAAAGCTAATGGGGGGGGGGGTCACTCTCAGAGGGATGCTGTGTTTCTGCAAGAATGCCATTTTTAAATGATCATAAGATAGTAAAGAAAGTCTGTATACAAAGACTAAATACCAACAGAAGTGGATCATGTTATGCAAGAGAGGAAACTGTATTGTTCTTGTAATCATTTCCAGTCTTAACACTCCTACCTCTCTTAAAAGCCAATATTTTTCAAGCCCACCAGAAGCAATACTTTCTTCCAAGGTGCTTTCCAAGACAATTTTTCAATTTCCGCTGTTTTCCTGAAGGCATATCAGAGACACATGGGTATGTATTAGTATGTTAAACACTGTAGATAAGACATTTCTGTCATGGTTTTTCTATAAAAAGATTTACACAGTTGAGCAAAGAGAAGTCTGAGAAATTACAGCAAAAAACATGCATCTAATTAATAAACACAAGAAAAAAGCTGGAACCTCTTTTGCAACCTCAGCTATTGCCGTCACAAGAGAGTAACTACTGCAAAGGAGATTTCCTCCATCCAAGTCCTACAGCGTATGCCAAAATGCCTAAAACTCAGGATTAGGTATTGAGCATGGAATGATGGTTGGAAGGAAATGCAGCAGCTATCACTATGTATAGCTGTACTCTTATAAAGCATGCTTATAAAGATCGAACGTAGACCAGGGCAGTGAACCTAAATCCTTGTTCCTTCTGCCACCCTACTCTGGTTATTGGGTAACAGGAGTTCAGTTTCCAGGTGTAAGACAACCTCAGCCAAGGGATGGCAAGTCACACTTCATCCAACTTTCTCTCCCTTTCCCATGGAGCAGCACCTGTACCAGAAACTCTTCCACAGAACCTGAACTTGCTTCCTGCAGCCCTGGCACAAAAGCACAGTCATTTCAGCCAATGTTCTCATTCTGTTACTAATGAGCTGTGCTTTAGTATTTCCTTTGTGGAGACTCTTCCAAGCCACCCAGATTCCCTTCCTTCTAAGCATATCTAAATCTGTCAAGTATTCTGTGTGGCTAGTTCCCCTCAAATGGAATTGTAAAAATAATATGCTCCAAAGCTAACTTGAACTTTCAACCAAATTCTCATTTTGAGGATTGTATTTACGGATTCACTCTTTGAATCCAACCTAGACAAAGTCACACATGATCTTGAAATACTACTGGGGGTGATCAGACTTCACCAAAAAGCATGACCAACACTTACAGCATCCCCTGTGCTTCAATGCCATGAAGTCTTGTCTCCATTCTGGCTTTCTGTAAGCATACTTCTCATAGCTACATGAAGGAGACACTGGCCAATTTTAACCGGGAACAACCAACAGGCTCCTAGGGCAGCACCAGTTTCATCCCACACCCTCCAGGAGTCTAGGACTGATTTGCTTCTGTTCATAAAAGCTACAGTCTTTGCCCTGCTATTGGGCTCCTCAAACCTCACCCTGCTATTCCTATTCCATTCACTTCCAGTGGTGACAGAAAAGCTGGGAATTAAAAAACAGACAAAGTTAAAGCAACCACCACAGTTTTAACTTCTGTAAACATGTTTTCAAGCAGAATAAAAAGCAATAACATTCTCCATGTCAGGACTCCCATGAACCATTTATCACTGCAGACAAGAGTTAAACTCCACAGGCAGCTAAAAGTGGAGATAGTTTTGTTGAAGAAGGGCTAGGAAGCAGGAAAGAGTGGTCACCTCTGTCTTCTGAATTAACCCATGTCTCCCCAGCTGCTTCTGTTCAGCAGATGTAACTATCTCCTTTATGCTCTTCCTGACTATGAAAGGCTACATTATTAGAAAAGTCTGGTCAGACTGTCAGAACTTAAACCAAATCTCAAGATATGTTCAGCCATAATTCTGAAGGTTCTGCAAAACGTATTCCCACTGTCTACAGATCAACCTAACTTATTTTCAAGCACAAGGGAGGAAAGTGATTACCCCTTGTTCCCCATCTTCCTGCATCTTGCAGACTGCAAATGCACTTAACTATTTGACTTACACAGTTTAACTAAATTAATACAGCACATCTCCTCAAACCTGGCCTCTCAGCTTACAGTGTGAAATAAAAAACCCTACAAAAGCATACCATCTGTGCAAGACAGTAGAGGAAACTGAGTTTACACAGATGGGACATATCACACACTCCCTTATGTCTCTATCAACACACCAACTTTGCAAATCTACCCTAAATAAAAACAAAATTGACAACACATTATGTTTGAGGCCAGCAGGGCTGCATACGCCTAACATGTACTTGGCAGAGCCTGGATTGTTCTCTGCACTTTTAACAAAATACTCGCTTATAAATGGAAAACTTGCTAACGTTCAAGTATTCTGCTGTGTTCAAATGTCAGAAGGATTGTATTCAGCTAAGTCTCCTGGAGGGATCAACTAATTGGCCATCAAATTAACAGAGATGAAGCCATAGGTTGCTTAAAACCTAGCAAGACATGACAGCCTTCTTATGAGCCACAGTAGGGACAAACAAATCTGGTATATTTTACAGTTACATTAACTACTTTTGTGTGTCAGTAAAGAAAAATTTAAAGACATTAGTTTTTACATTAGGTGAACAATAGAGCTGAGCACATATGGAAATGCTTACCAAGCAGTTCCATTTTCTGTCCAAGCAGTCTGTAGACAAATACAATAAACAAATACAGTAAGTTATGTACACAGCAACTCAACGTACTACACAAAAATAACCAAAGAAGTTCCATATTTTCCTTAAAAAACAAGCTTCATTTATTTTGTACAAGGAGTATCTGAGAATAGACAAATCATAGAAATAACTATCATAACAAGTATAGACATGGCAAAATACAATTAAGAAGAAAGTAAGGCACCAAAGAGGCGCTGTACCAGGTAAGATCATGCGTCCACCTATCCAGGATCCTGCCTTGAACAGTGGTCAGTAACTAATGCCTAAGGAAGAGAACCAGGCAACTATACTCCCCAGCGTATTTCCCCAGCCTGCAACAACTTGTACCTTAAGAATTTCACATGCTGGGTCTTCTGTCTTAACATTTAGTAGACTTCGTAGATTTTTCTTCCAAGAACGTGTTCAATTGCTTTCATGAAAACTCTTACTACCAGAGTCCTGTTTCAAATGCTTCCACATTCTATCCATCATGAAAAGCAGCATCTCCTTCTGTTTCTTTTGAACTTCCTAGTTCCATTTGATGTAACTACTTTTTGATAGGGGATGGAAGAGAAATAGGGAATGATCGCTCATCTTTTCTTTCATTCAGCTCATTAACTACATTTACTGACACCTAGTTTTACCTGCTTTTTTATTTTCTGATCACACAGCACCACAAAGTACTTCTGCTACTTTAGATTCAACTATCCCAAGTTATTGGGATAATACTTTGTTATTGCTTTATCTATCTCATTCCTCAGATCATCTGTGAAAGTATTAAACAGCACAGGTCTCAAAACTCCAGTGTGACTCTAATGGTAACCTGTTATGATAATGACTATACCCACAGTTTCTCATCTTTTAACCAGTCACTAGTTTACTAAAGAACACTCTTATCCCAAAAAACCTCGATTCCTCCTCAGGAGCCTGTGGCAAAGGATGCTGTCAAACTTTTTGAAAATCTGAGGATAGTAACACATTGCATCATATCTGTATAGTATCTATATAATATCTATATAGTATGTATAGGATAGTGTATATATATAGTACAGTATCTATATAGTATATTGCAGGATCCCAGTTAAGATGTTCAGTGAGCCTTTCAAGTCCTTGTAGATTTGTCAAGTGTAACTTCCCTTTACAAAATACACACCGACTCTTCTGTATTCATGTAAAATTTATCCATATGTCCGCTAATTCTAATCTATACTACTCTTTCAACTACACTGCATAGTACAAATCCAGATTTTCTACTCTGCAGCTCCTCCGATGCCCTTGGAACTTTCTCTAGCTGGCGTCATACTTGCCTGACCCATTCTCTAACACTGAGGTCTTCCATAAGAGGCTGAACACAGGGGTTAATTCAATAATTTCTCCATTGGACCTCTCCGTAATTCCTGGGCTCTAAATATCATCTGGCCCTTGCAGTCTGTTATACCTCACTACATTCTAGAAATTTTTACTAATAGCTCAGTTTAAGACCAGATCTGGTGCAGAGACCATGATGAACACAGATGCCATAAAACTCATCTGTTTCTGTCTGCTCCATCTTCCTTGAGTGATTCTTTCACACTTTAAGTCTGCAAGGGTTTTTACAAACTTCTGGACAAGTTTCTTATTTCCAACATAGCTAAAAAAAAGTGTTACTATTTATACCCTCTGAAAACTGTTCCTCCAAGTTTCTTGGCCAGCCTTACTGTGCTTTACATTTCACCTGCCAAAGTGTTTGTTCTTTTCCATCTTCTTCACTTGGTCATGACTTCAGCTTTTGGAAGAATGCCTTTTTAACTTTAAAAGCCTTTCTTTCCTGCTGCTTCATGTAATAGCTCATCCCTTTCACTGTCTGTCTCTCTTTCCTCTCTCCCCCTCACCTCCTCATCTCTATCCATCTCTCTCACTGCCACTCTTGCTCCTTACCTTTAATAGGGTGGGGAATTTGCTCTGCAATATGTTGTGGCTTATAGTCTTAATTTTTTTTAAAAAAAACTTTTTACCCTTCTTCCTGCTCCTTTCATTTTCTTTTTAACAAGCTTCCCGATTCTGATGTAGTTTACCCTTTTGGAATCACTTCAGTGAATTTTTGGCTTTGATTATTTCTGCAAGAATGTTTAAGTACACACTAGTGTTCACTGTTACAGAAGGGCCCACTACTAGTAAAATTTTGCACCAAGTTCTGCTCAATTCTCAGAGAGAGTGAGAAGTATCTTCCTTGCTTCGGATTCCCTGACCAGATGTTTTCCAAAACAGTCATTTATGATGCCCAAGGGGATTGGGGTTATTGGGGTGCCATTTTTTCCCCCACCGTTTCCTACTCTAGTGCTATAGGTTTCCTATCCACAAGCTCTTAATACAGTTAGGTTCCTGATTCAGCTTTTAGCTTTAAAAGCCACTGCATTATTCCCCCACTGGTTTGAACCACTCTGCCTTTTCTATGTAGCCTATACATTGGTTTTAGGGTTTTCCAACAGATGTTTTCCTTCCATTAACTTTCTTACAGCCCTATTCAACAGTCTCAAAAAACCAACATCCTAGTCTATCCACCTTATTTCTTACGATTTTAGAGTCTGTGTGGACATACATACGCATTTGGCCCAGTTTTCTACTTTTTCTCATGCCATGTCAGTGATGTTCCAAGGGGCAAAAATCTGTCCAACATATGATGAAAATTTTCAGTGACAAAGTTTGCACGAAGTAAATATGTTGGCTCTAAGTTTTAGTGCTTTCTAAATCTCTTAGAAGAGAGACAACCCAAGAATAGTAATTTGTCATACAGAACTACATTGAAGTCTGCAGGGAAAGACAGCCAATGAAATCACTTGAGCAAGGCTGCATCAACTGGACTGAATAAGTTATCTAGATATTGAAAAAGAGAAAAGCAATTATAGTTGTAAACTGCTGTTGGGTTTTGTTTCCTGACACCCAGAAACTGACCCTTGATAACCTGCCATTCTTAAACTGATAGTTCAACTTTTAGGTTTTTTTGGTTTTGTTTTATTAAATCAAGCTGAGTTCACTCAACTATCACTATTCATTCTACAGAAAGTGTGAAAGCTATAATTACTCAAGAAAGGTAGTTAGCATTTAGCTATTATCCGTCATCTAAGTACAGAACTGTTCTCATTCCTTCTTGCTAGGTCTTCCTTAATGAATACATAAGTATGCAGAAAAATTAATCCACAAGAAAGAAAAAGTTCTGCTCATCTCAAGATATTTTTAAAAACTGCTTTCTTTGGAACTTCAAGACCAAATGCATCACTGAGTGAAATATTTGCATTAAAACCTGGAAGGAAAGGAACAGATATAACCTTGCAAGTGATTTGCTTTCAAGACTCACTGCAAAATAACTATGACAGTTATTTAACCTTCACCCAAATCTTCCTCTTTTGGTCATGTTGATGCTGATCATCTCTGACACCCCAAAGCTGCAATGGCCCTTACTATAGTATAAAATGAGTGATTTAAAGAAATTGCTGAACACTGGGAGCTGGACACATTACATAAAAAATTCTTAGATCAAAGGCTAAATCCTCACAGAAGGACGGACAAGAAAATTACCAAAAAACCCTAAAAGCATCTTAATTGGAGTGATGCTTTTAGTACTTGCTTTGGTTGAACACAGACTGGTTAAACATGACAGATGACCATACAGCAGGTTATATAATGGGATTTAGACAGCAATAAGTATATACTTCTTGCTAGTGTTTCTTCAGCTGACCCCTCCCCTCTGTTATCCTACCTGTTTCTGAAGCTGCTAACATTATAAAGACAAAGACCTCCCTATCATACTTACCACTTGCAAGAGCACAGAAAAAAGGCAAGTGATTTCAATTTCAAAAAAGGCAAGTTTTTCAATTATAACGTATTTCAAACCCTTAAGAAATACTGCATATTGCTATAGGTCACACCAAAGCAGCTACAGAACGTCAGTTATTCGTTATTCAGCATTGACTTACTACTGGGGGGGGGAAAAACAAAACAACAAAAAAAAATCACACACACACTACAGGCCTTGCAGTTACAGATGTTTTATAGGGTTTCAGAGTACAATATCCAGCAATGAGAACAACGAAAGGCAAACTCCCAAGCAAGCCAAGCCACCACCTTCTGTGGCCTCTATTATGAGGCACAATCTCAAAGTAGTAATAGTAGTCCCAAGATAGTCATTTTGTCAAATCTGAGATATAACTGCATGTACAGGGTACAAACCACCACAGAACCACACCATGTGCTCAGCACAGACTTCTCTTGTTAAAAATTTAAGCTTTATTTGATGTTTAAAGCATTTGCATTTTTATTTACCAAGCCTACCAATATAACAACAAATACTAAAGGGGGTAAGCTAACATAAAAATAAGGTGATGCACACGGCACCCTGAGCGCAGGTTTAACAGGGAGGGAAAGTGTTTACACCATCTTCCAGATTCAGTCAAAAGAATTTTCAGTGTTAGGGACAATATGGCCCAAGGGAAGTGGTAATGGGAGAGAAAAATTCTTTCACCTCTGGACTGAAATCCAAGTCAGGGTGGTAGTAGCCAAAAACCATTAGCCTCACATCTGCTAGCTGTTTGGTAACCCATGTGAAGTGAGTTATATTCCTTAGTGTCCACATCACAGTCACATTAATTGGCACCATGTTGGCAATCTAAACAGAGAGGTTAAAGTCTGAACATACAGCAAGCATGAACTACAAGATTAGTCAACTTCAGTTTTCAGTACATATGTGATAAATTATACATGGTTAGTATATGTAACTCCATCTAATTGCCCCACCATCCTGTTTTGCCCTCAGGGAAAAAAAAAAACATAAATCCAAGCAAACCAGCAAGCTGTCAGCATGCCCTTGTCAAGCATACAGTTTCTGAATTAATAAGACACATGCTTAATTTCATTACTATTCAGAGTGCTTAAGCAATTGCTTATGTTTTAAGCAAAATGCTGTAAAGAGTATAAGCTAAAGTGTTTGAATAATAGGTACCAACATCCACTCCAAAAGAAACACTTTAAATCTTTTTAACCTCAGGTTTTTGTTTTTATAACTCAAAAAAGCAACAGTCTCACTTGGAAAGCAACAACAATAATCTCACAAATCCTAAACAAGCCTCTTTTCTCTTGGTCTTTCCTTCTGCAGCTCCCAACAAAAAAGTGCAAAGGAACAAAGCTGACCTAAGAGCAAGACCCATTAGCTTTTAGAAACTATTTATTTTTTCTTAACTAAAGCACAATTCTTTTTTAAACTAAGGTGCAGCATAAAGCAATCATCTCACAATAAATAGCTGCCAAAAAAAATGGATTATTCAGATCATCTGAATATGGCAACATAAAAAATAGCCTAAACTATGAAGGAAGGAAATTCATCTTACAGTTTAGAAACTTTTCCTGATGTTTACACATCACTTCAGTTTAAAGAACTGCTTATGATGGGAACATGATGAAAGCTGTTGAGCATGAAAGATGACATAAATGAAGCCAAAAGAAGCATCTTAGCCAGAACTCTATCAGAATACAGGAACAGATTAAGTCAGTTTGGGAGGGACTTCTGGAGGTCTCCAGCCCAATGCCCTGTTCAAAGCAAGGCCGACTACAAAGTTGGATATGGTTGTCCAAGAATGTTAGATAAAAGCACAACATAGTGCAATACTCCGCAAAATCTACAAATAAAGAAATTGTTCATACTAGTGGAATGCCCCTTTCATTTACTACTGCTCTGGGAAGATTCAAATTCTAAGATGTTTCCAAAAAAGTAATTGATGTGACAGCAGCCATTAAGAATAGCAGTCATCTGAAAAAGAAACAAATTCTATTTGAACATTATTATGAAGGTTTGGAGAACTTGACCTGGTAGAAAGGAGACTTAAGGACAGGACAGAGTCAGAGAGCTTAGGAAGTAAAATCCTCCCAAGTTCCATGTTTTATTTTATGTTGGAAAGGTACGCTCAGCCCTCCTAAGACAAACTCTGGCAGTGACAAAAGGCCGGGCTGCAGGAAAATAAACAAAAGCCCCAGTACGTCTGCATTCCACAGCCATGTTCAAAGGGTTGGGTTTTTCTTTTTATGCAAGAAAAATTTGCAGAGTTAACATGCAGAGGACCTGATAGTATCTAACTTGTCTTAGAGATGAACAGTCTGCTTCTTTTAGCACAGGCTCTAACCGTCCCCTGGCTTAATGGTCCTGACAATCCCTGACCAGTTTTTCTGCTAAAGGATGCCTGCCAGTTCCTAAAGTCTGCACACGCACTGCCAAAGATTGTGCGTTCTTCCAAGAGCTTTCCACCAAGGGACCTGCCTGGTATGGCAAGACCATTTCTTCTGCTGCCAGGCCTGCCATCTGGTTCAGGCAGCAACTTTTTCCTACCGCTGACTGCCAAGCTTTTAAGGTAGATCTTTTCTTATTCTATTCCATAACCTTTACATGTAGGATAAAATCATGCCGCATTTTTTAAAATGCCAGACAAATTTCTTCTGGCTGAAAACACAGTATTATTTTCTTCTTTTCACATCACTGTAAATAAATATATTGACACTTGAGGTAAGATCTGCTGTGCTGACATGAGAAGGAGAACTAAGGGAGACGCTGACAGCTGCCAGCAGTCCAACACAAACTGGAACTAGCACCAAAGAGACAGATATTAGAAGTGTTTTGCCTTTGACTGCACGCAGCCCACCAGGCTGCCAGCAGAGGATGGACAGATGTACGCCTTCAGAAGTGATTCGTGACGCTACAGGGATTAGTTGGGTGAAAAGTGCCAGGTAAAGGTTATAATCGAATGATTTAAGTGAACTGCTTTATCGAACAGCTCTAACATTCATTTATGAACCCTCATGCAGATATCAAGTGAGCCTTGCTACTCAAATGTTTTCTTGCAAAACAAGCATAACAGTGATGCCAAATTCATCAGTTTCCTGAGAAAAATTCTCCTCCATCTGGAAAACAGGAGAGGTCCAAGAAAGAACTCCTTCTCTGCAGGAGAGGAAGGTAGGCAGGAAGGAAACGTGAATTACATACACCTCTGGAAAAGTCCCCCTTTAAAAAAAGGAAGGAAATTGGCATTAATTAAAAAGAATACGTTGAGCATCACTGCACAAGCTGGGAAGAAAACCTAGGAAATCCTAGCTAAAGATAATGCTGCCTCCTCCTGTAACTGTTGGGCTTTCCACAGTCATTAGGAAGGGGAGAGGCAAAAGGGCCATTTTTCACTCTTATTTACACCACCACTTTGAAGTTACCTGCACAGAGTCACTGTTTGATGGCCACCTCTGTATGTCATCCTACACTCTTTCGTAATAGGGCTATTAAATAACATGTTTTTGCCTTTTTTTTTTAAGGATAGCTCATAACCAGAGACAAAGGCTCTGTTGATACAACATGTGGATTAAATCTAAAAGGAGAAAGAAAGCTGTTCTATTACACTGACAGTTCTGCACAGAGGGCTTATATCTAAATTGGTATAATAAATCAATAGAAAAGATTTCTGTTTGGCTGAACCAACCATTATTTAGGCACAGAACAAGAACATTTTAAAATTGCTCTAGATACTGTACATAAAAGGGTCTCTTTGGTTTTGTTCTTTTTTGTTTTCTCTTTTTTTAAGTATATGCCCAAAGTTTTGCATTTGCTTTGCTTAAAAACATTTACTTTTTGGCACTTAAATCTACTCCGAGTCAGCCAGCCAGAACCGCTGGGCTCTTAGCTAAGCCGCTCCTACCGAAAAGAGTTGCTTACTCCATCTGCATTATTGCATTAGGCAGAGGACTGGCCTAAACTTACGCTTTCCCCTATCATGTTCCTTGTCTGTGTTTTTACAAGTGCATGTTCTATTCCTTTCCCTAACTTCTACTAGTAGAGGCTTTTTTCACACTTACTGAAGCAGAAAGCACTCTTCAGTCACTGCTACCCACCAGACAGCAACTTGGCCTGCAATGTCCGAGACCAACGGAAAAGCCTGTCACATTAGAATCTCAATCCTGAGGCAGGCTAACAACAGAGAGGTGCTCAAGAAACTACAACCACAACTGTATCCCCAAAATACTGCCAAGAAATATGCATTTGCTCTCCAGATCCCAAAAGGACAGGCTGTTGCTGATACACATTAAAAAACAAGGACTTGGCAGAACATTTGAAGCACAACACTGATAACTATAAATGGGACCAAGAACTGCAGCAGTCTTTTTTAATAAAAATAAGATGGTACCTGGAACTGATTACAGATGACACTAGCATCCATTAATGACATTTAATACATCATGCCATGAAGATGGCATTGGCTAACCAATGTGAACAAGTCACCACACTACTCCAAAAAGTCTTCAAAGAGCGCTGAAAACCAAAATGTAAATTGTCAAAAAAAAAAAAAAACTTTCCGTTCCATAGAAATGTTCTGTGAGAAAATATTTGTAGGAGATGCTACTCAACACTGGAAAAAAGTATTGCATAAAAGCTTGCTGGAGCTCCTTATCAGCACTTTCTGTAGATGTCATTTGCTGCAAGTTTATTATTTTTTAGAACACCCAAACATCAAGCGTGGTAAAACACATGATAGGGCATCAACATATGGGTTGAGTATAACACCGAGGGCGGTAAAGATTTTAGCTGAACCTTCTGTCATTAAAAAGTCACTCCTAATATCACTTGCAGAAATCACAAGGGATGAGCTCTTCAAAAACCAATAAAAATATAACCTCTAGCCCCACAGATGAAAATGCTTTACACGTGCTGGGTTCCCCCCCCCCCCCACCAAGAAATTCCTTATTTATTCCATTTCACCTTAAATTCCATTTGCCAGTAAGGCAAATAAAGCTTTTCTCAGAAACAAGTGCTGATGCAGTTACTCAGACACTATCGCTGACCAACCTGCCTTGCATTCTGCCGTAGCTCAAGCTCACTGAAACAATCCAGGGGAGTCACACAACAGCCCTCGGATCAGGTCTGGTCTGCTGACTACATCTGGACTTCACCCCAAAGAAGCTAGTCTCTCTCACATCCCTACTTAATACCTCTTTTCTCACCTTTAAAAAGCACATGAGCACCCCTGACAAGTGGCTACACAGAAATCACCTACTAGTAGAAATGCTAAAACAGAAATGGGAATTGAAAGGCTAAGCAAAGCAATATACTGAAACTGAGATTTATGCTACATAGGCACAGTTCCAGCACAGGAGACATGCGCTTCGGTTTAGCCAAGCCTATCCAGTGTGGATATGATTCAGTGCTAATTGCTCAGAGAAATGTGTCAAGTTACACCAGTTTGGTATGCTTTTTTAAAGGCAAAACAAGGTATGTTTGAGTTAAAATTATGTTTACAGACCATCTGATTCCTGTATATAAAGAATGCTTCTGTAGACAAAAAACAAATATCAAGAAAATTCAAAACTAATGCAAATGATCTGGCTGTATCATCTTGCCCAAATAAAAAAAGCACCAAAGAAGCTGGGCAATAAACATGGTCTTAAATACGACTCCTCTGACTCCTGTTTTGTTCAATATATTTAATTAAATTTCACAAATTCTAAAACATTTCAGATTTCAAATTGCACTTACATACATAGCCTAATTCTCCCAAGGTAAAAATGATTATCTTCTTTATTTCACAAAGAGAGTGAAAGAACACACAATAAGCAATTTATCAAATACACAGAAGGAACTTCTGAAGGGCTGGAATTGAAGTCTTCTGAAGCAACTTACTGTTTCTGAAGGATTTTTTAAGAATACGATGACAGCCACACGAAAAAAATAGACAGTTGCCAAATGAGAACACATCTAGAATCAAGATAGCTGATGGGGTAAAGGCTATGAGAAAAGCAGATTATTTAAATGAATTAATCCACAGTTGGAAAAGTATGGTGAATTATCTAACAGATTGCTGCTATCTTCCACATACAACACAAGCATTAGATCAGCCCACAATATAGTCAATCTTGCCTGCTGCTAGCATCCTAAGATAGATTATGCTATATACTTCACTGTCTCAGACTTTATACTTTCTACTCCAGAACTGCAAATTAATAACTACATTTCCATCAGTACTTTTTTTCTCCTCCAAACAGGATGTGGTGAACCCTGTCCAAAACAGCAGTCTCACTACATGTTATTAAAGAGTGCCCTCTAACGAAGCCACAGTTCCATTTCACAACACATACAAGAGAGACTACAAAAAAATGAAATGAGACTTTCCAGACATTTCTCATTAAATGCCACACTTTGTTTCCATTTGAACAAATGGGGAAAACAGATCATATAAACTAAATGGCAAATGTTCCTGCACAGACACCTTGGATTTCCTTGTATTATGCAGACCCTCATTGGTACATATCTTGGTAGGTAGTTGGTACTATAGAGAAAGACAGGAGAGCACACCCTTCTCCTATGCTGAGAGAAGAAAGGATAGTGAAACAGATAAGGGAAAAAATGGGCTAGAGAATATGACAGGCAAAACAAAGCTCAGGTCCCTGGGCAGTTAACCCAGTGCAACTTTTCCAAGATAAACCAAGTTCTTCGCAATTTACTGTATCTGTAGGGAACGGCAGGGTAACTTTTCCACATGGGATGTAGTGAAATCAACTTTTAGAAAACGAGTGGAAAAAAAACAGAAGTGAAGCTTAAAAATCAAAGTGGAATCCTCATAAGTCTATTTGCTAATACATTGCTATAGCATAAAAATATTGCTTTGAAGGGATGCCTTCTTTGAAGAGTGGTCATACAAAGTACAATGATGAAACAGTATCTGCTGCAAGTTTGTACAGCTGGTACTTGCTCTATGGTCAAGTTCACTTTCACCTGTCTACAAAAGCACAATACACTAATAAAATATCCTACAAACACAAGACAGTATCACTTTCAAAGAAAAAGTCTGTATGGAAAAACTGACACTGATCCTCAGAACAGAAAGCAGTTTTAACGATCTCTATGTCAAACTGCTCCACTTACTGATCTACCTATAAATACCCACGGAGGGTATAGCTTCTCAGGGTGGGGGTCCGAGAAGTGATGCCAGCCTAAGCAGTTGCTGCCCTCTCCCTCCCACCCGTTTTGCGCCAAGGCACCCTGCTCAGTTGTCCCCCAAACACCCAGACTACAGGCATAAGGTGAAAGAGATCAATCAAGTGACCAAAATTTAAAAAGTTTCTAAAAGCCTAGATAAGACAGACTAGAAAGGGGCAGGAACTCCTTAAACTGTACTGCCCGCCCCCCGTCAAACTACACTTTGGACTCGGGTCCAGAGGCAGCAAACTTACCCCTGAAGGAGGATGTGAGCGTGTTGTTTGCAGAGTGATGTCTGGACAATTCCCTGGTGATCACAGATCTGCAAGGAATTAAACAGGCCTGTTAACATCTGCAGCTTTTTGCACACTTACCAACACAACACCTAAGTTCCACTGAAGCAATCTCAATTTAGGCAAGCACTTAAGTACCTATTTAAGTGCCATCTTGGAAAGACATGGACTCAAGTAAACGCTGAAATGCTCTTTTGAACTGAGACCTTACATACTTATCAATATTTTTACTTCTTGCTAAACATCTTTACTATAATGTTAAGATCATGTGACAAAGAGTCACAAAAGACTAACAAAAACAAGACAAAGACATTACAAAGCATTAATAGAACCACTGCCCTATTTCACAGATTATCCATTTTGACAAACAGATCATCATCAGGAAACCTCCACTCCCATTCATCTGAATGAACTAGTAGCAACAATTGCTTACAAAACCAAAAAACAATGAAGTTTTCAACTACTCTCCTACTAAAAACCTGCTTTGCAGTCTGGACCTGCAGCTATTTATCATTAAAAGCAAAATTGCACAAAAAGCTAACCCAATTTCCCTTCTTTTGTAAGAGTATGAGATTTCAGTCCCCAAAGAATACTTTCCAAAAATGTACAGACAATTGTATAATCTAAGAAAACCCATGTGGATCAATTTTATACAGCAAATGTTTCCCAAGCAGCGCAAAGTTCCTCCTGTGCTTTCTCCCACATTTTCAAACGTTCCTCCAAGTGCTGCTATTTTCCAGCCAACTTTTTTTCCCTGACATAACAACTTATTCCTTGAGGAGGTTCAGGCAGAGTTTGACATTAAAAAGATCAGCAGTAGATAGACAGCGTCCTGGATGTTTTTTTAAAAAGATTTTTCTTTTGTGAACACATAACCCGAACAAGAGTCAATGAAATTGCATGAGATTCAAAAATAATAAAGTGCCTTCAGAACCATATAGCAGAAAGTTTCAGTACTGAATGAAGGTTTTAGAAAAATGTAAGATCAAGAAAAAGCAAGAACTGAAAATTAAAATATTTTACATCCTAAGCTATAATGGCTGCTACCAGAAAAAAAAATCACATCCTTGTGATTTTTTTTAAGTATGATAATGAATACAGTTATTAATAGAGAAGCAGCAATTCACGTATGACAAATTTTTAAAATAGTGAAGTTCAATGAAGGATACAGCGCATCCTAGTAACTAAATAGTACAGCTACACACATAGCTATCAGGGTAACACCTTGTATCGTAAAGTATTCTGCTTTTTGAAGGAAACATCAGCAACAACCAAGAATAAATTGCATTGTAAGGGTATAGCAAATCCTGTATAGCAAATCCTGAAACAGAAAAAAAATGCAGCATTGTTTTAATCAGAAAAGAATAATCTAAAAATGACAGTAGCTACACATTTAGACTTAACTTGAAATCTGTATATACCCTTGGCACAACTGGAAAAGCAACAAAAAGGGAAGGAACATATTTAAACATAAGTGTCACACACCAGCCTCTTCTCGCTCCACTGTGGGAACATACAACAAGGATCATAATGCTAAGCTTAGCAACACGTACTTCGCAAAACTAACAGGGGACAGATCTCACCTAAATAGACGTGTGCAGACATATTTTGTTAGTAGACTCAACAAGGGTTTAAGACTGAATTGGCTTCTGTACCACTACACAAAAATAAGGAGTTGACACTACTTTCTCTTTGAAAGCTACCATCACTAGCAGTGGCATATAAGACCTCTAGCACTAGCAATTTCTAGCTCTGTATCAAGACACCAATGTTACCCTTGCCTTATAAATCCGTTTCAGAACTGGTTCTAGCACCACTGCTGCTTAAATGTTCATACAACATAACTTAGAACTTCTTTCCTTTAATTCTTCCATTATTTATGTTTACATTTTCTTTATTAGCAACTCCCTTCTTCTTCCAAATCCCATTACAACTTTAAGTAGGGTTAATGCACAACTTAGCGCCAGTGTGATATATTGCTCAGAGAGCAAATAACCTATAAAACATAACAGTCTATGGGACAGGAGTTTTAGCTTTTTCTGGTATGACCAAATTCTGAAACGCTTCATTATTAATTAGCTTCACTGGTCCACCCATGAAACTGAAACTCAGATGGCTGAATTTTCTCTGTATGAAAAATTAACACAGGATTTTTTTCCAACCTTATACAGAAATTTATTGGAAAATAGCAGTTGCCTCCACCCTCAAACCTTACAGCCAACACCAAGGGCTATGCCCAAAGTGTTATTCCAAGTGAGCAGCAAGGTTGAGACAAAAATTATTAATTACACGGCCTGGGTTTTCTTGCTTGATTTTTATCTGCAGATCATAAAGCACTACTTGCCCAAAATCATCCAACAGGAAATTAGCAGAGCTGGGAAAGAATACACTGCTCGATCTCAAACAGTTGGACAACACTCACCTTCCAGGCCCCAGTTTTGCCATTTGGTTGTGTTGCAACATCAAAACCACATGTGGGTTGACAAAAGAAACAGACCTACTTCCTGGGAAAACAGCTTTCCAGCCTTCTCTCCTGATACAAATCTAACTGGAATTTCTCTTCAACCCTCCCTGATCCCATGCAGACTCTCTCCTCTTTCATTTTCTCCCTCAAGAATTTTCCAAGCTTTTATCACTGACCTCTACCACAGCTCTTCCTGTATTACAGTAATTTACTAGACATTAGTTTAATTAAAAAATGAAAATGGGAAACATCAAGATGTTCAGTGCTCAGTTTGTCTCACTTCTGTTAATTCTACTCCTTTCACACACTTTGCCTGTTGTTTTTATCATCCCTTCCTCCAGTGTGTGCAATTAGGACAGGGAGCTGCTCGAGCAGGCTGTCATTATTTGGCTGCATAGTATCAAGCATACTCAGAGAGCTGCAGAAAAACATGAATTATTTTAAAGCCACTGGCATAGAACACAAACTCAGTAACTAGCTTTCAAATCAAACTATTGAAACTTAGTTCAAGAGAAGAGCACCCTTAAGAACTACGAAAAATGTCAAACTGCTTCTCATATAGCTCAGGTGACCTGCTCTTCAGAGGCTCTGCTGGTGGGACACTGCTGCCGCATACTCCCTACCCTTCATCCCCTCTCCTCCCAGGCTGCATCACACATAGGCAAGTATTTAATGCAAGCTGGACTAAGGTTATTTTATCACATGAGCAACTGCTTTGGTTGTCAAAGAGTACACAGACCCTGCTCCTCTTACAGTTCTTACCAACTGTAAGCAGAGGTATCACTGAATCGCAGGACACTTGAGGTTGGAAGGGACCTCTGGAGATCTAGTCCAACCACCTCTGCTCAAGCAGGGTGATCTACAGCAGGTTGACCAGGACCACATCTAGTTCGGTTTTGAGTATCTCCAAGGATGGAGACTCTACAGCTTCTCTGGGCAACCTGTTCCAGTGCTCGGCCTCCTTCCCATTAAAAAAGATTTTCCTTACGTTCAGCTGGAACTTCCTGCGTTACAGTTTGTGCCCACTGCCTCTCATCCTGTCACTGGGCACCACTGAGAAGAGTCTGGCCCCATCCCAACAACATCCTACATCCCCATATCTGCAACCTCTGCATTAAGATCTGAGCTATAACGTATGAGAACTTCCTTGCATAGTCTAGCAAAGAGAACTCACCACACTGCAGAGAACAATCCCTCACTTCTCTCCTTCACTCCTCTCCAAGCTGATTTTGAAGCACAACAGAAACTACATGTTTCAGCTTTGCAAATTCATATTTACTATGGCTCATGCTAATGACCTATGCTACAAAATGTTCCTTTTCCTGGGACACAAGGTAATGTTGTGTTTAGCCTCCCTGAACTGTGCGCTCTGCGCATCCCACATTGGCCCGATGCAATTTCATACGATGAGCATATCCAGCTCCCCCAATAAAGAGCTGAGTGTGCTGCAACTGCTAAACTCTGTCAGCAAAATTTTGTGCAGATGAATCTGTTATGATTACTTCTAATAGAACTACTGCCTCAAACACTCCAAAAAGATTTTCTGATAGACTGACTTGTATTCCAGAATACATTTTGTGGTTCTCTACACACTAAAAATTCTGACTATCCCTGCACTACTTGCTTGTGCATAAGCAAGTACAAGCAACTGAGGGAAAAAAGTGGCACCACAAGTCATGGATTTTAGTGATTCTTGTGCCAAAAATATGACACATGGCCTTGAGCAAGTCACTGTTAGTTTCACTATTCACAGAAACACAGGAGACTTTTTAATAGAAAGCCATAATTTCAGAGTTAGAGGCCAGGGTGAGTCAACAGATGCTCTAGTTGAGCCCATCATCCAATATTCTTTTACAAAACATACCAACTGAAAGCACTATGATCCTACCAAAACAATAACTTTAGAGAGAGATCCAAGATCCCTTTATGAGAACCTGATGAGATGACACAAGTGCCCAGAAAGTCCTAGCACAAAGATTACTCTCTCACTGAAAACGCAAACCTTGTATAATGCCTTAACAATCCGTCCCGGGTGAAAATCCCTTCCTGACCTCAAATCTGGCTCCAACTGCAAACATGAGGAAGACATAGTAAACTGACAATGAGGAACGGGATTCTCTGAAGTAGTACTGCATGCTGATTTGCCCAACTCAGCATCTAAACTCTGATGTTTTAGAAAATAGTGAAAAAATACACTACCTTTATCTAATTCGCCTCTAAAGAGTAATAATAAAAAATCCTTCCTGACTCCTGCAAAGCATCCAAAAGCACAAGGCTAGTTAGTTATCTTAATTTAGAACTAAATCCCTTTTAAGCAAGACAAAAATTCTGCAGGCAAGCAAAGATGATGAACAAGCAGACTAAGAACCACAAATCTCCACAAGGGCTACTGAATCTCACTGACTTCCCGCAAACCACATGGACACCCTTGTACCAGTAAGCTCCCTGAGTATTCAGGTTTAAGCCTTTCTTGTAAAATGTGATCTAGTTTCAACTTAAAGGCTCCAAATAATGCACAGCCTTTAACCTCTCCCATAAACTACCCATATAATTAGCCTCTATCACTGCTAGGAAATTGTATCATGTTTAGAAGAATTTTGTGTAGCTTTGACTTCCAGTTACCAGATCTCATTACATCTTTGTTGAAAAGACTGAAAATACTCCACTATCAGATAACTCTTTCACATGCATGGATTTCCACAGAATGACTGAGTCACTTCTTGACCCTCTTCCCTTAGATGCGCCTGAATAAACTGAGCTCATCAAGTCTTTTTTTTTTTTTTTTTTTTACATGCAGTGTTTTCCAGACCCAGAACATCTGTGGCCTCTTTAACACTCCAGTATTTTCATATCCTACTTGAAGAGCTACTATAACTGGACATTGTTTTCCAGTAGCAGTTCTAACAACACTGTACACACAAACATGGTAACTTCAATTTGATTCTCTTAAATAAAATCAGCTCTTTTCCCACAACACTTAAGTTGTGATGCAACTAAATCCCACAAGTCACTGTCTAACAGTTTCCTACCACACAGAGGTGGCAATATTGGTTTCTGGACTTAACGCATTCCTTTTAACTATATTAAGAACCTTCCTACCCTTGGGACCATTTAACCAGGAGGCTCAAACCATGCTATAGCAGTAACATCTCTGTCACTGACCATCCCACCAATCCATCATCAGCAAACTTTATCAAAAAGATTAGAGACTGTCTTTGCTAAAATTTAAGTCAGTCATTAAGATGTATTAGTATTTGAACAAAGAACTGGTAAGTAGCAGATCCAATTAGAAATAACACCCTCATTTATGTCTTCCTGTTAATAATTAAGATACCACATTTGGTCCTAAGCTCATTCTTAAATTTTGCCTTAATGCCATATATCAGTACCTTCATTTAATCAAAATGTTAAATCAAGTCAAATTCCTCTGAGAATTTCAAGTATGCGATAGTAACTGTATTAACAGCTGACTTGCTTAAACAGATCTTGTAATCCCCTCCAAAGAAAGGACACCAGGTTTGTTAAAAATGAGCAAATAAAAAGAAAACACAATCCACACAACTTTTTTAATGGTATGTTTGGCCTTAAGGCCTACAAATGTTCATTGTACTTGCAGTATCTAATTATGTAGAAAGTTCTAATTTGCTCATTTTTTGTTATTTTTCACCTGCAATCGACATCAGGTTAAGAAATATGTACTTTTTTTCTAAAGCATACTTCATCTTTTTATATACAGGAACAACATTCACAGTACTTCTAGTCCTACTGCATTTTTCCCCCAGTTTTCCAATGTGTTTAAAATCAGTGACAGGGAGCTCAACTAATTTATTTAAATGAGAGTCTTTTAGTTCAAAGAGACAACACGCCTTCATTAAAAAAAGAACTCACTGTTCTATCTCAATCACATGAAAAACAGTAGGATATTTGACCCAGATACTGTGTAAAGATTAACAGCAATATGGAAAATGTAAACACTCAACAGTGTTACCAGTTCCATCTTGCTTTTTTCCTACTAATATTTGAAAAACGTGTTGCTTATAACACGAC
This sequence comes from Dromaius novaehollandiae, assembly GCF_036370855.1. Taxonomy (NCBI): domain Eukaryota; kingdom Metazoa; phylum Chordata; class Aves; order Casuariiformes; family Dromaiidae; genus Dromaius; species Dromaius novaehollandiae. The sequence continues at coordinate 2,205,805 of NC_088117.1, forward strand.
TGCCATGAATTCCTTTGGCTTCCATTGGTAGCTTAGAATTCATTCCAATTATCTGTAATTATGTAACTGCCTGTAAGTAATGTAATACTTTAATGATGTAAAATTATAAAATACATAATTATTTGTAATTATGAACTTGTAATGTCCACTCACTGTCCATTTCTATCCTATATACCTGACACCTGATCATTGCTTCCCCAGTCTTTTGGGTTTTTTTGTTTAAAACTAAGGAGGCCTTTGGGCCCAGAAGTTTTTCCCCACACCTGCAGTTAGAGCTGACTCTGCACCCTTGAAAAACTCCCATTTTTCACGAGCATTTTCCCCCAAAACATAAAAAGTTCATGTTGCTACTAAGGTAAAGTTCTATGTTCCCAGTAAGATGCGCCAGCAGCTGGCTGGAACTTCAGCAGACTGCCTTTTTTCATCCAGAGCACACCTATCATTGGTGCCATGTTCCATCCGCAACAGTCAGCTCAAACTGGTTGCACCTAAGAAACAGCAATGGTTGAGGCTGGATTAGGAGTTTCCTGCCCTTCAAAAGTAAAAATAAGAATCCAGCGTCCAGCTGCCCTGTGCTGGGCGCAGAACCTCCCTCAAGCAAACGCCTCTCAGGCAGCACCGCCACCTCCTTCCCCCGCGGCAGCACAGCGCTCCGGCGGCGGCAGCCGAGCCACCACCCGGCCCCGCGGCCAGGCCGCGCCCCGCCCCGGCGCCGCCAGGCTCCCCCCGCCGGGGGACGGGAGGCCGCGGCGGGGCAGCGCCCGGCGTTACCTGCGGCCCGTCGGGCCCCGCTGTCCCACCGGCAGGGCGGGCGCCCGGAGCCCCCCCGCCAGCAGCGCCGAGCCGGGCGCTCCTCCAAGCACTGGGCCTCACAGAGCGCCCCGCCGCGGCACCCGTACCGCGCGGTACCATAAATACGGCTCGAGTGCACCCCCCGTAGAGCACCCCCCCCTTCAAGCACCGTATTGGCGCCCCGTGCGCGCAGCTCCACCGAGAGGCACCAAGGAGGCCGTGAGACGCGTCATGGCTTTATTTCGGCTGAGAAGTGCGTACACCCGGAGCGGCCCCGCCGCCGAGCCCCGCCCCGGCCCCTGCTCGCCGCTCCTCTCTCGCTTTCGAGGCTCAAGTCCACTTCGCCCCGCCGGGCCGGCAACGACGCGCCGGGCTCCGCCTCACAGCGCCGGGCCCTGCTCCCCCCCACCCTGGCACTGCGCGGGGAACGGGGCCCAGCTTCACCCCGGCAGCCCCGCGGCCCAGGGGCAGCCCCGGCCCCTCATAGGGCTGGGCTGCGCGGAGCCGCGCCCCGGCCGGGCAGCTGCCCCGGCACGATGGCGCGGCCGCCAGCTCCTGCCACTCACCTGGCACCAACCCGGAAACGGCGGCTGGGGCTGCGCTGTCCGTCGCTAAAAACCTTCCCCGGTGCACCCTCTCCTCCGCTCCGGGTGGCACACCAGCTTCGCGGCCCGAGACGGAACTTCCCGTGCCGAGCCCCGCGCGTCCAACCGACTGGCCTTTGCGGAGGCACCGAGGCACCGCGCCTGCAGGTGGCGGTGTCGCCCTAGCAACCAGCGCGGGGACGCCTGCGTCACCGGGGCGGCCCCGGGCCGGGCGGGGACGACAGAGGGTGCGGGGGGCCCTGGAGCGTGAGGGATTTACCGTATTTCCCACAGAGCGAGGCTGGCACGGCTACCGTATTTACCACAGCTAACGTGCATCAGAATATGGCCACGAGGATAAATTAAAAAAATAAAATCCCGATGGGCTCTGCCAATCTTGCGTCTGTTTCACACGTTGTTGTTCATTGTACTGCCAGGGAATTTCTCCTGATGACTCTTCCACTGGGTTGCCCCTCACTTTCACAGGCTGAACGAGCTAGGATTCCCTGGTTTATCGTGCCTCATCCCGCCTTCCTCCCCCAAACAACGCTGGGCCCAGCGGGGTCCCCCTCACCGCCCCGCTGGCCGGTTACGACAGCGCGTACAGCCCGTCAGGGTCCCGCCGCGGGCCCGGCCAGGCCGCTCGCCCCCTCCTTGGCGCCTTTCTCCGTCAGGAGTCATTAACCTCGGAGGAATGAAGGAAATCTCGGCGGGCTGCTCCGCTTCCTGGTCAGCCGGGCTCCCCGCGCAGGGGCAGCGCCCGCCGGGCCGCAGGCGAGGCTCCGGGCGGCAGCCGAGGCGCCGGAGGAAGAGCCCGTTCCTGCTGCGCCCGCCGGAGGACCATGGCGTACCGCGAGCTGGTGAGGAGCTGGCACGAGGGCGTGCGGGCGGCCGACAGCAGGGACTGGGACGGCGCTTTGAGGACCTTCTCCAGCCTCGAGGACCCCCCGTCTCGGATTTGCTTCAACATAGGCTGCGTGCACCTCATCACGGGGAACCTGGAGCAGGCTCTGCAGGTGAGCGGGAGGGAGGAAAGTGCAGGCTGTAAAAAACACCCGGGCGATGTTTTTCGCTTTGCCTGTGCTTTCGGCTGAAAGGGGAAACAGGGAGGCAAATTCAGGTGTTTTTTCAGTGCTGCTGTTGCGTGGACCTGCTGGGAGACAGAGCTGTGAGGCAACGAACAGACTTTATGGGGCTTGAAATTCCAGTAGAGAAATGGTCTGAGGGCTCTGTAGTACGTGACACTACTTTCCTTGTGTTTTTTGAGGGGATAATGCCGTAAAAATGTACCTGTCGGAGAAATCTCCCTCAACCCAAAACGCAGGGTTTCTCGTTCTACCTGTCTGGCTAACAGCGCAAGTGTAGGTGGTGGTGGAGTGGATGGTGCGGGTATAAGACACGGAGCACGGCAGCCCTGTGGGCCCCCAGATAATCCTGTAGGAATTGTCAAGACCGCCAAAAAAGAAGCAGCTACGTTGTAAAAATCACTGTCTTTTGGAAAGTGAGACCGGCCCCCCGTGCCCCCCAGCAGAGTGGCATGGCGGCGATGTCCTAGGGTGGTGCCCAAGAGCTTTTTTTTTAGCCCTGACGGACATAAACTGGCTGGGAAGAAGCTCAGCAATACTTCCGCGTAGATCAACGGCTGATTTTTCTTCTTTTCTCTTCTATAGCATAATAAAGCAGACTGTTAAAATAAGGTGTGCTGGCTGAGTCACCGGAGGACACAGCCGTCACCGCAGCGAGAGGCACGGTCACTCCCCGATCTCCTGCAGCCTATTTTCCACTGCCGTAGCACAGCCCACCTAGGCAGTGTAAAGAAAGCCCAGGGCTTCAGGCTTGATTCGTCATCTGAGCACCGTCTGCTTGTGACGACAACCGAAAGCGTTGCCGTGAGCCCTTTCTAAAGCCACATGGTGACATCGGTGTAGGTCCATGCCTTGCGCGAGACTGTGTGTGTCGCGCAGCCGTGCCGGAGCTCTCCGAGCAGCACTGAGGGGGCGGTTGGCCTCCACTCCCCGCTCAGAGTGCAAGTGGAGGTCAGCCGTGGTGGCCGTGTGGGCTGTGTCCGTGTGCCCAGCCGCTGCCTCTAGCAGCGATCTTAACTGCTCTTTGGGATGTGTCTGTGTTTTTCTCCTTAGGCGTTCAATAAAACAGTTGCCAAGGACAATTCTCTAGCTGTTGGCTTCTTTCAGAGGGGGTTTGTCCACCTGCAGTTAGAAATGTAAGTGAAGTGCTTGCCCATTTCATTCTTTGTTTTTCTCTTTTCAGTAATAATTTATCTTCCTAAAATTCACTTCTTCCAGTGATCTTAAATGGTTCATAAGGTCCAGTTTGGCCTTGTAAGCCACGTCACAGGTTGGCCAGTGTTATCTCCTGTTTACGGAGGAGAAATAAGAAGATATGAGTTATACAACTCTGTGACGTCAGGAGTGGCAGACTAATATGTGACATTATTATCATGTACCCAAGGAGAAAGAAGTCACTCCTGCATGTGAGGCTGGCAGTTTATGTTGCCATTCACTTTTTGATTGGGAATGAAAAATATAATTGCACTGGTTGGTGTGTTTTTACGTGTTACGCATGAGCCAGGACTTCCTAAAAAGGCAGTCTGCCCAGGGCGTCTGACACTCGCTCTCTGCTGAGAGTGGATTATGTGCCCTGATCTCGATCTCACTGATTTAACATTGGGATTGCTCCATTAGTGGCACTGGATAGGTGCCTCATTGTTCCTAGAATGAGGCCACAGTGACATCCTACACATAGAGGTGGGTGGAGGATTTCACAGGTCTCTAGATTTCTGCTACTATTGCTCTGGCCATTCATGTGTGTTTACTGCTCACTGTCAGCAAGGGTTACGCAGCCATCACTTCATTTCCCTTGAGATGTCTTCTAGGACAAAGTTGCCAGCAGCGAGCAGGGGAGGGATCACTGCCTAAAGCTCACAGGATTTGTTAGTCCTTGTTCTTTGCACTTTCTCCTCCTTGGAATTGTGACTGCACTTCAGGTACCAAAAACTGTTGTTCATCCCAAACAGTAAAATAGTGCAGATAATCCCAGAGGAGAGACAAACCACGTTCATTTTGTACTAAAGACCAGTGAAGGGAGGACAGGGAGTTTTTTGTGGTCACAGGATTACAGACATGTCTCCAGGGAAGCTCTCCTAATCCAAACTATTGGGAAGGGAATGATTTTCCTTGCTACTTTGATTCTTGAACTTCCTAATTAGAGTCTATTCATGTTTTCATTCTCAATGTCATCTCTGCATTGTAGGTATGAAGAAGCTCTCTCTGACTATCGTACGGCCTTCACTCATCTAAGAAAGAATCCATTCATCGATTACAAGCAGCTGGGGCTGAGACACATACTCAATGCATGGGAGGTAAGAGTCACTCTGTGTCTCGGTAGTCCTTCCTCTCTGTTGGAGGTATTCATCAGGTTTTCAGCAATAGGTATTATTAACCTAACTGCTTTTCAAGAGAGTACATTAGAACAGAAGTAAATTTCTGCTTGCAGCTCTTTTTTTTTAAAGGATCTTTGAAAAATTGTAGCAAATTACTCATAATTTGAAAATTAAAATTGTTCTGAGCAGTTGTACAGCTCCTTGCATAGCGATGTATTTTTTAGCTTATCTGTGTAAATACACATGTACATTTTGTGAACTCTTCTGCTGTAAAAGCAGAAATAGCTTGAAGTATAGACAGATGGGAGCATAATTTGTTTATAATTGAGGCTTAATTTGTTCATGATGAAGCTTATGTGCATGAAAGCCTGTTTTTCTGACTATAGACACTAGTCTTAATATTACCTCTGGGTCTAACCTTACACACTGGGCCTCAAGCTGCTTGATGATACTTATCACTTCTGTAGCACTTCAGTCTCTAGCTCTTACACTGTTCCATGGATTGATCCTGCCACATCTCCTTCTAAAAAGACCTATGCCTGAATGGATTGTAAATATTTTTGTAAAAATGCAGTTCTTTTTATAGAAGATGCAAGTGCCTGACTGCAAGTTTCATTTCTTTTCCGTCCTGAATCTATGTCCATGGACTGAAAAGCAGATGCAGGAAAAAGTATTTAATCCTTCACTTCTGCAAGAGTGAAGAGTCATTGTGTATCTCAAACCAAGCGTGCCCAAGAACTCGTCATTCAGATTTGTTCAATTTTTGTGTGCCTTATTCCTGGCAGGAAGAAGTCGTACTTGACATTTGTGGTTTTCACTTAAACCCGATTGCTTTTAAAAGTTTCAGTGCCTTTGAACAATATGAATGTCCCCAGCACTCCCTTCTCTCAGCTCACACACCCTTGAAAACAATGCGTTCCCCTTCAAGAATACCGGGCTGCAAAAATGCCCAAAGTGCCTCAGGAGGAAATCAGGACCTTCCTTGGTATGAAAAAACGGCTCCTCCCTCCACATGCTGTAGACCTTTGCCAGAATATGTGCTGTCACTGTGCTGACACTCTGGACTCAGAATTTGCCTCCTGATTCAACTGTATCTCATTCTACTCAGATCTTGCTATGGGTCTCTCTCTTTTTTTTTAACATGGAAATAAAATCTTTCCAGAGAACTGTGCCATCAGATTTCTCCATGCATGGCCTCTCATGTGATCCTCTCAAGGGAGAGGAGATGTGGTGTGTGGTTCTAAAATGCACAGGCTTTCTGCCACTCGCATGGGCGGTGCTTCTGAGCTTAGGGGGAGTTTCTGCTTCTCAGAGGCTTGAGTGGCAGGTGCCTTGCTTCTCCAGGGGGGAGCATCTCCACAGTTCCCGTAGTTGTTCAGCATGGCCATTCTACCCAGAAACAGCAATATTCTAGTAGCATGATGAATGAGTGAAGGAAAAGCATCTTCTTATCTGCATCTCTGTTTCAAGCACTATTTACATCCAAATATTTTAAAGCAACTTGCAAGCGAAGAACCGTATCATATAAGGTAGCAAGAGATCTAACAGGGCAATCTGTTGGGCCACTTCTATACACTAACTGTTGGGCAGTGACAAGAAGAGCTTTCCTACGCAAGGCTTCCCTACACCCAGTCTGTAATGCTCCCACACCTTGCACGTCAGCAAGGAACATGTAAGCTGCTAAAGGTAGCAAGCTGCAGCTGACAATTTGCCCATTCACAGCCCACTGCAAGGTGCAGCAATTTCTGTTAGGTTATTCTGCAGTGAGAGAGAGTCAGAGTGGCTTTGCACAGCAAAAAAATACTACCCAGTTGCATATGGAGAGAAAAGCATGCAGCTTGCCAAGGAAATCTTTTCTGGCCTTTCTGGCCTGGTGTTTCAGTACCTGGTCCCTCTTGCCTAGGTTGCTGAGTGCAGTAGGCTGGGTTGGATTTCCCCTCGGTCTCAGCGTTCTGAGTTAAGAGCCAGGTGGTTCTGCTCCCTTCTCACTTCTAGGTGCTGTACAGCACTGCAGCAGCACAGTGCCGGCTGAGGCAGTGGCAGGAAGCTAGAGTTACCTTAGAAAAGGCTGTTGTGTGGAGACCTGAAGGAAGAACAGCAATCCTGGACCTGGCCCTTGAGCAGGTGCAGGTAAGACCACCTCTACGGGCTGTTCCTGGGGGTGCATTGGGTTCAAGTTAAAAAATCTAAGATAAAAATGTGCCAGTTGTTATACGTTCATGCCTTCCTGCCTACCCACCTGCATGGTCACCTAGTGACAGAGTCTAAGCCATTTCAAATAGAAAGGTTGAATATATATATGGAGGCTGTGATACCCTTCTGAGGCTGGTTCTAAATAACAGTTTCCTATTAGACTGAATGTACCTCCACTCTTGTTTGATCAGGCGCAACTTACAGTTCTCTGATTTATTTTTCCTGGAAGAGCCATTATTTTGCTACCTCCGTACTCCCTTATCTTATTTATATCCTTTCTAAAGGACAATGGCTTTTTATAATCTGATAATCTCTTCTAGCACCACCTTTGTCCTTTTCTGTCAGTGTATTATTTTTATCTGCTATTGGATGCTACGCTGTGGGTGCACAGACTGACTGAACAACAACATTCAAAATCAGCTAGAAAAACTGGTCAGAGATTTGTTTAACCAACTTTACTTCACTGACGTCACTTACCACCCATCCAATGTCAACAGAGTCAGCCTGTGACTCAACACTGAGCAGTGGCCTCCGTGCTTTTGGTTTGCATATGCTTGTTAAATCCAAGTGTCACTTATCAAGTTCACAGCTATAATTTTTTCCCTAATGCTGCCCTGGACCTGATTTCATACACATAGGGAAGCAGTACCTGCTTTTCACTGATGGTAATTTAATATTAATTGATGGTTTTTCCTTGATCTTTTTTCCATACCCTAGGAGCATCTGTTTTTAGAGCCTATGCAGGTTCCACCTGGGGAATTTTTCAGACCACGAAAGAAGGAAGTTGAAGAACTGGATTCAAAAGATTTTTTGGGTAAACCCAAGGTAAAAGGTAACATCATCTTATCTGCAGAAAAGTCAAACACAGCATAGAAAAACTTGTGACGCACATGATGACTAGGATTAACAACAAGCAGATTATAATCACAACTTCCGACATCTCCAGAGACCATTACTGCTGGCCACTCCATCAGTCCCTGTGTTGGTAGAGACCCCAAAGCAACACTCGCAGGGCTTTCAGCCACTCGGGGCATCTGGGAAACACAAGATGAGATTTATTAGAATTGCACCCTTTTCTATCAAAACTGAACATTGCTGCTAAAAAACCTTCCCCATCTTAGTCACTGTAAGTCTGAAAAAGCAAAGCAGGTACTTAGGGAACCTTGTGATTGTCATTTTGCTGACAATTACATTCTCAAGAGGAGCAGATTCCTCTAGCCCACTCTTACTGCTGCATTCCCAGTGTGACAGACGTGCACTTGGGAGACAAATGTTTTGTCATGTAGTTAAAAACAAGTCAGCAGAGAATTTCTCTGATCCCTTCTGTGGCTGTGGCACATGGCATAAATGTCACAGGCCAGAGAACTCTTACATAAATAAAGAGAAGGGAGAATAACTTGCATACTTTTTGAAGAACTTGGGAAAAAAGGGACGAGGGCAGTTGAAGTTGTTTTTGGGATCCAGTTGCACTTTTCCTGATATGCATGGATCTGCTTTATGCCTGACCACTAGAGAGGTCAGAAGGAAATGAGTCTGAGTGGCTGGTCTTGCAGGAAGCTTGAGAGGGCCCTGCTGTCTCTTCATGCAGCTTGGATTCAGTCATTAATTTGTCTTCCGGCAGGTGATCTCCTCCATCATTCCCAATGATGAATACATTGGCTTCGAGCCTCTTAGGCCTCAGGTGAGCAGGGCATAGCTGTGAAAGGAAGAATACACAGAAATATCATGCTGCTGTCATAAAGCTCCATGTAGGTCCTCAAATCCTGACACCATCAGGGTAAGAATGCATCACTGAAAAAAAAGTGCAGTTTCTGCCTATGAAGCCCCATATCAGACCAGATACCTTGGGGTCTTTCAAAGCCAGCTGGGGTGCTCCAGCATTGGCTGGAGGGGACTCAGGCAACGATGTGAGTCTCCATCCCTTGGAAGATGCGTATTTGTCTCCTCACCATGCCAAAGCATCAGTGGAGTCTCTGCTGTGCTCCACATACATTTTTGCGAAGCAATTTAGTAAATTTGTCAGCATAAACATGGCTGGCTTGCACTGTAACATGAATTACCTAGAGCAAAGAGTAGGAGGGAAAGAATTCATTACTCTCTACCTAGTGGGATAAAGAGGGAGTGGGAGAAATGGAAGGTACATCCTGGTAACGTGGAGCAGCAAACTGGAGGCTGTGGTGTGACAAATGTGGTCAAAAGGAGAAGAGAGAAAATGCCATGGTGTGAAGCTCCCTCCTTTTCAGAGAAGCAATAAATAAGGTGGCACTTTTGCTCAGTCACGTACTGTTCTAAATAGATGCTGTTGTTCCCCCCACAGAAACAGGGCTTTTACGAACCCAGTGCCGATGCTCTGCGGTAAGTGGCCAGTCCCACCCTGGTCTCACTCTCCTCTCACTATTTCTGTTCAGAAAGTCATGTTTTGTCCTCTGATATCTTTGTTTTGAAAACTCTGCATGATCCACACCCACCTCTCACCCTTGGTGGAGAGAATCCTGCATGTGCAAAAGGCTTGTGTGGCTGCAGGAGATGCTGCAGCTAACAAGAGTTTTGCAGATAATAGTGTCTCTTAATTCAGGAATCTCAGAGCACTTTGCAGGAGTAAATTCAGTGGTCTTGGGAAACAGATAATAATCGTGTCATGGCTGGGAAATGAGATTGTGACTCCTGCCCAGCTCAGCAGCAGAGGGTGCTTGGGTGTCCAGGTCTAGTTCCCAGGAGAAAGCTTCCAAATGCTGGCTACCAACCCTGCCCTGCTAAGCCAAATTCAGCCCTGGTTCAAAAAGCATGGAAGTCATTTGTTTTGATAATATTGTGCCAACAGTACTTCAGGGCTAAATTTTAATCATTGCTTTGATCCAGAAGATGTTTCTTAGCACAATGGAAATGTGGCAGTTACATTTGGGAAATCTGAGTGTTTTTCAGGCTTCTTTTATTCCCAGCTGGAACAAAAGAATAACAATGGAAATCAGAATTTTCTGCCACCTGAAAGTTTTGACACATGCCATTTTGCATCAGTGCAGTGTTTTGGATAAAAGTCATCCCAGTATCAGAACTCCAAAGTTACTAAAGGTACTTTTATTCCCATTCTCTCTAGAGACTGTGATTCAGGCTACTATCGAGTTTTGTCCCATTATTACCCTGAGGACTCAGAAAAGTTGGCAGTGAAAGCCAACAGTTTGGTCTTTGTGCTGACTAGAGGAGCAGATGACTGGGCTACAGCCATACATGATGGACAGGTAAGGCAAAAGGATGGACTTCCCAGCACTTCTTTTGTTGAGAGAAGCCATTCCTTACGAATTTAGTTAAGTTCGTTGAGTCAGTGCACATCTGGGTTAGGTCAGTGAATATATTATCTGCCCATATTTCCAAAAAAAAAACCTGTCAAAAGATTCTTCACAAAAATGCTCAAAAAACCGTCCTGAGGTATTGGAAAAAGAGAGGTAGTCCTCTAAGGACTGATAATAGATTAACAGGTAGAAATAAAATAAAGGACAGGCATAAATCAACAGTTTTTTTAAAGAAAGGATGTCGCCACAGAGACTCTGCTGTGACCGATGTATTCAGTGGGATTCAATGTATTCCTAAGTCATCTTGTAAAGGGAGTGCGTTATAAGGCATCAACGGTCTATGACAATATCAAATCATTCAAAATACTCAAATTTGAAGCTAACAGTGAAAAGTTACAGAAGGCTTTGAATATTCTAGTTGACTGGTCACTAAAGTGTCAGATGAAATTCAAAGTCAATAAAGGTAAAATAATGCACATTGGAAAAAAATAACCGTAATTTCTCACAATCATCAGTTGATATTAATAGTTCTAAACCAGTGATTGCCAGAAGACACAAAATGTTGCTGGGTTAGTTTTATTACTTATTACTTGCCCCTTATTACTCCCCCTAAGCCTCCATTCTAGGAGCCAGCGGTGGTCTCAGTGGATGTTTGGTCTGTTACACTGCAGCCACTCAATTAGTAACATTGCTTTCTGCAGAAAAAGATGCAAAAGTGCCGTCAAAATTTGTGCAGCAATTACTGAACACAAACCACAGTCCTTATCATTGGTTACCCTGCCCTCCACTGGGCCCTGCATGGACACATTCATATTTCAACAGGGTGAGAAGGGAAGGACAGAAGTGGTGCAAAGCAAGGTGGCACTGGGCAGACTAGGGGCTGCATCTACCATCACAGCCAGCTCTTGTCTCATATTCTGCTCTGCTTTGTGTTCTGCAGAAACTGCGTATACCAGCCTCTCTCCTGGAGCCTGCTCCTGCCCTGAAGACAGATAAATGGGTGAGATGGCAACCTTGTAACTAGGGGGTGAGGAAAGGGCCAGGAAATACATTCAGGGCATTTGTTTGTAAGATTATCACAGGATAGGATAACTGTGTGATATTAACACTCTCTGTTTCACCTTCAGCAAAGACCAAGTGTTTTTTGAACTGCAAAAGAAAAGAGCAGGAAAAATGCGGGGGTTTTTTCTGCGCTTCTGATCTCTTTCCAGCACAATCTAAGGGCTTAGACACGTGTCCAAACCATAATGGCTTTCATTTCAGGCTGACCTAGGTATTGTTATCTTTTATTTGTTCTGGGCTGATGGAGCACACAAACATGAGTAGCTGCCATGGCTCTTCTGACCCACTGTAACTTGCTGAGCCACTGAAACAGTAATGGATTTCAGGACCTGAGGCACGCAGTCATGTGGCCTCCAGCCTCCTCCTGTGATGTCTGCAGAGTGACCAGATTTAGCACAGATTTAGCACAGAAGCGGATGAGAAGTGCTCACTCTTGCAGTGGGACAGTAACATCCTAAACAAGCACTGCTCCTTGCTTCGAGGCCATGTACTTAAACCCTGCACTCTGACCTTTCACTTAGGAAAACTTCCTTCATCTCCCTTCTACCCCATAGATATGTCTACACATGATCTTGATCTCTTACCATCTGAACGCAAAGTGGCCAAGGCGTGACTCAGACCCCAGTACAGTGGTTGGGAGAGTCTTTGAAGCACACAGCTCTTCTGATATTGCTCTCATTTTCTCCTCCAAATGAATCCGTGGCTGTGGCACTCACTTGTGCATTTGCTGCATGGACACTAGCCTTTGCATGGGCATTTGCTCTGCTGGTGTCTCCCTATGTACCAGCCCAAGCTCGATCAGATGAGCTGGCAGAGCTGGGAGATGGTGAGAAGAGCCTTCAGTGCAGTGTGAGCAGCCCCCTCTGCTCCAGCAGCAACCCAGGAAGGGGCAGGAGGCCAGGTAGCAAAACAGCCCATCAACCTGCTCATCACCACCTGCTACACGATAACCACGAGAGCTGCAGAAACCCCTAAGAGCCTGACGGCTTTACTTCATCCAGTTGGTTAATGAGCTGGTGTCCCCAGTGCTCTGTCCAGAGCTATACTCAGAACATTATAACCTGTCGCAGCCTCTGTCCTGAACAGTGGCCTTGCCCAATTTCCAGTGTCTTCTGCTTAATGCTTTGCTGTGTTGTTCTGTTGCAGAAGATCAGCAATGGGATTCCCCTCCCTCCTGCCAAAGTGCCTCCCAGCCGACTCCATGTGAAACAAAAGCCAGGTAGCCCCTGGGCCAAGGATGTCAATGGGTATTATGTGAAATTGCTGTGCCAGCATCCCGCTGCTTTAGGGGTGTGTGGGGAGGCTGGCAGCTTACTGCAGCAGTGGCTGCCTGTATGCTAGCAGGTTGCAAAATAGTTGTTTGGGGTCTGCACTTTCTGCATGAACTGTTTATGTGGTTTGTTTTGTTTTGTTTCGTTTTGTTTTTTCCTGTTCTGCAGAATCTGCTGAAGGAGAAAATGCCTCTGCAAATGATGATGTTTCCCAAATGGACTCTAAGGTGAGGTGTTTCACAAACCAAAAGTTTCATGAAGTAAAGCTGCTGCAGCCTCAAGAGAACAACATTGTAAAAACTGCAAGGGGAATTCCTAGCCAGATCCTTCAAAATTCCTGAGCTGCCCCAAAATCACTGGAAAAACTTCTGTCCATTTTCCCATTCCAGAGACAGGCTGTCATGTTCTTTCCTCCACCACCCCCAAGTCTGTGACCATACTACTTTGTGAGGCAGCCCAAAGTTGTGGCTTGCCAAGGCAGTGCCCATTTGCCACCTTCCAAGGAGCTGAGCTGTGCTGGCTGCCACTGCATCAAGTGCCCAAGGCCCAGATACCAGAGCATTCTCAGGCATGCATTTTGCAGCCTGTTTTTGTAAGAGAGCAGTCTCTGAACTACCCGCTCTTCCCTTTCCTCTCTTCCTGTGTGGTATTTTCTATCGCTACCAAACCAAGTACTGCAGCAATCTGAACATTCATATTTGATTTCTTCTGGGATGATGTCCTCTAATGCGTCTCCATATCATTACCAACCAGTGTGCTCTACACTGGAAAGTGCGGTGTGTCTGAGAGAGCTGGAATCACTGCTGTGTCCACATGGGAACGATACCTTTCTGTGTCACTGTCAGCTGCAGATCTCCATCAGCCTTGCTGCCTTTGTCTTTGCCACACATATCTAGTGATTTTGGAGTCATCTTTTGGCATCTGTACTGTAAGCAGAAAGGCAGCAGAACAGGGGGCCTTGCCTGCATCTCTCCAGCTGACTAGAAGAACTGGAGCCCTGCTTGTATAGTTAAAGGCCTGTATGGATTTGGGAGGGGTCTGTGCCATCTGACTCAGAGATGGGGTTCCTGGGGTCACAGTAGGAACATTAGATCCTGGTCTTTGACCCACCACGTTGTTCCTCTTCTGAAATTCAGATCTGCATTTTGACACTGCACTATCATTAAGTGGTAGCATTGAGCTGAGAGGTTTGTGTCTGTGTCACCTCTCTCAATATGAGAGAGAGTCCTGAATAACCAGATTGTCCACTGCGCCATTTTTCTCAACAGATCCCACCGGCACGAGAAGAAGCTTTATCCAGCACAGACAAACCCGTTGTACTGAGAGTCCACTGTGACTGCACCATAGCGCTGAGAGCAGGCGAGGTGCCATCTCTGCCAGACCTGCGGGCTCTGCTGAGGGAGAAGTTCAGCCAGCAAGCAGAGCAAGGGAAGTTGAGGTATGCTGTGGAACGGTCTGGGGGGCATCCGTGCTCTCAGTGCATGCACTGAAGCCTGCAGCATGTGACAGAGAAGCTGCAGTGATGACCAGTCAGTGGGCCAGGGAGGCTCTGGAGACCCAAAGGATCTTCCCAGGAAGCTGCTCAATGGTAGAGAAACAGGAGTGAACACAAAGAAATACTCTGTACAGATGCAGCTGATGTATATCTGATTTTCTCCAGCTCATCTCAGCTTTTAAAATATACTAGGATCAACGCAGGGCAATTTGGGAATCAGATATAAGTGTGCGTTAGTCCTGTCATGAGGTGTCCCTGACTGTAACATCCCTGGGGGAGTGCAGTCAGTGTAGTCAAGAGAATTTAGGTTCTTACCCTCAAGTTAAGTGTCCAAGCACATGAGTTGCTCCCCGACAGGGCCATATCTGCCCAGTGAGCATGCAGGGAGTCACAGTGACAAGCTCAGAGCTGGTTTACAAAGGGGGCTTTGTAAGACTCAAGGTTTTAGAGTGCTAGAATTGCCTCTAAGTTTGGCTTTAAGTCAGGTGATTTGATCCGTCTCAATGAATCATTGCAGCTACAGGCATTCGGACAGAAAAGAACTGGTTGCAGTTTTGGGAGAGGAAGATCTGGGGAAGATATGGCAACAGTTGGCAGACGGCAGGCTGACACTCTGGTGCGAGGTATGTGGGCTGTGACATGCTTTTATGCTGTGCTGGACTCTAGTCTCTGCTTTGCCTTGCAATCTCTACACTGGCTTTCTCCTGTAGGGCTCAGATTCCCACTCAGGCAGACCGGTCCTCTACAGGATGCTGGCTCAGCACAGTTACCTTGCTCAGGGGCCAGGAGACCTGGAGTTCAGCAAAGGAGACACGCTGGACATTCTCTCTGAAGGTAGCTCTCTAGTCCTGTCCACAGGGCTGTACTGGGCAAGGCTTTCAGAATCTGTTGCAGGGAGGGAGTGGGGACAGTGAGGCGTAGATGGCCTCTCTGCAGTGCTGTTTCAGTGTTGAGCCTTCAAGGTTTGCAGGCTTGCACTGTTTTTTGCCCAGAGTTGAACTGCAGCCGTGAAAACTCTCATTAACCCTGCTCATATGGGTCAGGGCTCACGCTGCTCTTTTATGTTTTCCCAGTGAACGAGGACTGGCTTGAAGGACACTGCAATGGCAAGACTGGCATCTTCCCCAAATGCTTTGCAACTCAGTCTGGTTGTAGTACTACATCCCTATAGGCAACAGGGACCTATTCCTGCCAGACTACACAAAGAGCCCACTGCCATCAGTCCTGTCTCCCATGGGTCAGAGACACTAGTACCAGCTCATTCTGGCCACAGCCAGCCCATCAAGGCGCTCTGATGAAGCTGGCTACACTGGACAGGAGATGTCCTGTGCCTATGGATCCCATGGGGTCAGTTCCAGCAGTCTGGCAGCATTTTCTAAAGCCTGTTCCAAGACTTGGCATTTTTACCTCTGTTCTAACAGTGCCAGAGATACGTTTGTATGGGGCAGAGAGAAGAGTGAGGGATTTGGTATTTGGCTACAGGAAATGCTCATGCAGCAACCAGAGGAGCCCACCTAGACTTCAAGAGCTCAGACTAATGGGTGGGAAGAGGTTCCTCTGAATGGAGGAGTTTACCACCTCTCCCTCTGCTGCTCAAGTTCAGGCTGGGGAGGCTGAGCTTGCTCTAATGGGGCTGAGCATAGCCATCTGTGAGCAGGAGGCAGACCCAGTTCCCTCTGCCCCTGTGCCATGTATTCTTATTTGCACCAGAGAGCAAGCTGCTGCTCTCTTTTGAAAGCCTTCTGTAACTGGTTTGCAGTGGGGTATATGGGGTGGCATCAGGGGTTAGGCCCACCACGTATCAGCTCCATGTATCATCACAGCAAGTACCCTGTAGATCTGTAAGAGAGCAAAGGGCACGTCACTTCTGTGCTCAGATGCCTTTGGTTGTTTTTTGAAGTCCTTGAAAAGTGCTGTCTGGATTTTACTGCCCTATCTCATGTGAGCAGCAGTCTTGCAGCATGGAGGAGAGGAAGCCGTGGAAACACTCCTGCTCACAGGG
Organism: Dromaius novaehollandiae; assembly: GCF_036370855.1. NCBI lineage: Eukaryota > Metazoa > Chordata > Aves > Casuariiformes > Dromaiidae > Dromaius > Dromaius novaehollandiae. Next base: position 2,221,891 of record NC_088117.1, read on the forward strand.
GCCTTGGGCTCTGGCAGAGGTGGTCGATTGGAACGGCAGGGGAGAAATGATTGTCTGGTTCCTCCAGCTGAGCTGGGCTGTGCTGTGCTGTTTGAAATAAAATACTCAAGTGCCTGGAGCTGGAACCTGCTATGGATTTAGTGTCTGACTAAGCTGGTCTATGTAACCTGAATATAAAATAAACCCTGGATCAGATGGCAACTATTAAATCAACTGCTGATTGTATTTTTCTGCTGAAATATGCCAGTAAAGATTTTGGCAGCTATTAAATCAACTGCTGATTATATTTTTTCTGCTGAAATATGCCAGTAAAGATTTTAAAGACAGCTGACAGTCCATCCTTGGGAAGATAATCTGTCACATATTCAAAAAAGGAAAAGAAATGGATCTTGGTCCAATTCAAGGTGTCTATCCCAGTGCACAGGGCAAGATACAGAAAAGGTCACCCCTCTCCTCAGAGCAGTGCCGGGCTGGGGGCCTCATGAGAGTTTTGCTGGCCACCACTGTTTGCCAGCACTGATTCCCTTCCATCTGCAGGCGGATTTGGCTTTGCTTTCCAGTACTACGGAGCCTGACTCAAATTCACACAGGATGGCTGTGAAGCAATACAGGCTACTTGCACTTCCCGATCTGCTTCTGCCACCCTGCAGCTGCAGAGCTTCTCCCACCATCCCTGCACCTCACCTGCACCTTCTTACAGAGCTGTGGGGCACCTCGTGGGAGAGTGTGTCAACAGGACTGGAATTGCCAAGAGATGAAAACTGTCTGTGTGCAAGGCTGGAAATCTCAATGGTTAGCAACCTCCAGATTTGAAAAAGAAAAAGGATTTTATTTCTAGTGTGAATTTATCTGGCTTCATCTTCCAGCCACCAAGTCTCAGCCTTTATCAGCCAGATTGAAGAAGTTTCTGTAGTCAGGAGTCTTCTCCTCTTGGAGGGGTGTAGAGAGCTCAAGTTGCCTTTGCCATCTTTGAGGTATTCACAGAGATGACCCAGTCGGACCTCCGGAACAATGTAGAGGGTCTTATGCCCTCATCGTTTTCCGTCTTCTCTCATACCACTTCTTCCTGCCTGTTTCGGTGGGCAGGGCCATCCGAGCCAGGATCCAGGGAGCTACTTGGGTTTCCAGAAACACTGGAGAAAAATGGCCACCAAGCCCACCACAATGGTCAGCACAATGAAGAAGATGGCACTTGCCCAGAGACCAGGCTGCTGCCCCTTGACGTACACCAGAGCCTCTGTGGGGATCATGTTGGTGAGGTTCAGCATGAAACCCAGAGTCCAGCCGATGTCCGTGTTTGCTGCCTGAGACAAGAGCAGAAGAGGTCATCAAGAAGTGCCTTTCCCAGGCACTGATATCTCTGGCACAAGGGAGTGACAGGCATCTCTCCCAAGAGCTGCCCCAGCTGTGATTTCACATATGGACCTGGCTGTTGCAAACCTGGTCTTACCAGCACCAGTTACACAGAGCTTTGGCATTTTTCCCTTCCCAAGGACTAAAGAGGAGCTAAACATGAATGACTGCTGTGGTCCAGATGTTGCCCTCTGTGACCTGCATGTGATTTTGGACTGGAACTTTCCACCTCCATGATCCTTTGGGTATCATTATATTCTGGTGCAAAGGGGTCAGGGTTCCACCATCCCCTCTTGTACATTCATGTCAGTTCTGCCCTGTATCAGACATTAAAGTTACCAAATCTTGCTCTGCCCTTCTCTGATCCCCTTAAAATTAGCTCATGTCCTCACCCGCGTAAATGAGAGAAGAGTATGTGTCAGAGGCTTTTGGGCAGGTAGAAGTGGTGCTGTGCCGGGATCACAGGGTGGCAGACATAAGGCAGGGTCACTTTTCTAGCCCAGTGGACTCCAGGGATGCTTCTCCTGAACACCTCTTCCTCCTCTTGCCAGGGGAAGGATGCAGCCAGCAGCTGCCTCCCCCAACTCCCACTGCCCCTCAGGGCTTTTACCTTCCTGCTGAAGTGGATGCTGCTCCAGGTGTGCTCATCAAACTTGTAGCCATCGAGGAGTAGTGTCAGGATGTAAACAGCAAAGGAGCAGTACATGTGCAGGCGTTCCTTCTCCTCCGGGAAGTTCTCCACCAGCTGGGAAGGCCATTGGGGGACACAGTGTGATGAGGAATAAAATAGATGCTCAGAAGCCTTCTCTGCCCCAAGGAACAGCATGCTATGTTCCTCCTGGGCATCCCAAGCATCGCTCTTGAATGACCCCACTCCTGAAGCAGGGACACCAGTACCAAGAAGCTCTTCAGCAGCATGCTCTTTCCAAGCTGGAGCTGCTGGACTGCCCCTTCCACCCCTAGCCCAGTGCACCTGCACATGCCTCAGGCAAGCCTAACTGTGGCAATGGGTGTGGGAAGCCCCATAGGAGGTGGCTTGCCAAAGCTCTCCTGCCCTTCTAAGCCCAGAATACTGGGCCTGGACAGGCACAAGGTTCCTAGCTGCTCTTCACAGTGCTCCTACCTCTTTCCAGGTGGTGTTGCAGAAGGCCCAGATCGTGGAGTTGACGTGGCCTAGAGACTGCTGGCCAGTCAGGTTCAGGAAGTGGAAGGTGTAATAGAACCCAGAGAAGGCCTAGGCAATAACAGAGGGCTGTAAAAGCTACCAAGGAGGACAAAAACTACACCTCCCTTCTCACCCCAAAGAAGGCCCCGTTGCAGCCCTTCTGGGATGGGGTCAGCATTGCCATCTCCGCCCTAGAGGAGTGAGATGACAGGGCTCAGGACAGGAGGAGGGCTGACCGAGAGAGCTGCAGAGCATCTGAGTGCTACTTCCTGGGCCAAATCCTAGCCCGATCCAGGGTCTCCTTTAGCCAGGAGACAGAGTCCCAGGTATTCCCAGGGTTCTGCATCCAGCACATGCTTGAGGATCTGCCAAAGACTAGGAGCTAGTAGGCAAACCTCAGGGCTGCTGCTTGTGTTTTGGAGCCCAGCCAGCCCAGACATGTCTCGTGGGGGGACGAGATCTTTCCGCTTTCCTCAGGTATGGCTCGGACATTGCAGGAAGTGGAAGCTTAGGCGGAGAGTTCTGCAGGTGGGACCAGCTCTGAGGTACCCTCTCTCCCCTGCTCTCCCACAAACAGTGGGAGAGGAAACTCCCAGGCCCTGCCCTCCCAGTGCCACAATCACACGAATGGAGGGCTCCTTACGAAGAACTGCCCCTGCACAGGGGGCTGATAAATGCCATTGAACCCACACGTCCTGTGGGCCCCACAGCTGAAGTTGAAGAGTTTCTGGATGGCGGTCCTGCACGCCACTGGGTCTCCTGTCCCCGTCACCGTGAGGACCTGGGCAGTGCTGGGTGTGCTCGGTGTGGGGACACAGGGACTGTCATAGAGGTCTGTTGTGGTGATGTTCTCCTGGTATCCCTTAGGGTAGCAGGGATGCAATATCCGCTGGGGAGAAGAGCTGCCCTAGAGAGAGCAGGAGCTGTTAGCAGTGCTTGGCTTGGCCTGGCAGCCAGACCCTTCCTCCACAGCCCATCCTGTGCTTAGACCCTCCCCAAAAGCAGGATCTGGACCCGAGGAGGATGTGGGGGGGAGCGGGATGCATCCTTTGCATGACTTAACCTGCCCACAGTGGGAGAGGTCTCCCTTTCTTCCCCGCTGTAGCATCCCAGCTTTTGAGAGTGCTGCTGTTGGCCCATCTCCATTCAGCATGATCAGACTTGGTGGCTTTCGAGACCACTCTGTTTTCAGTGGAGCTAGAAACCACCCATGCCAGGGAACCCTTCCTGCCCATGTCTGTGGGGATAGGGAAGAACCAGAGGATACTGCTGGGCTCAGGAAACAATTTGGTTCTGTGATGAAAAATGTCCTCACAAAAACCAGTTCTGGGGAGAAGGGAGCTCTGGCGGACAACTACGTCCTTCTACCCAAGGGAGAGCATTTTATAGTTCGCGAGAGAACATCTCAGCTAGGCTCTTGACTTCATGACAGCTTCCAAATTCCTTAACCCTCTCTCCACAGGCAGGCACATCTACTGTTTCTGGAAGGCATCTTTCATCAACATGGGAAGTGGTTGAGCAGAGCCTTGTAGCCAATGCCTGAGGAAGTCAGCAGGCGCTGGCTCCATCTCTAGTACCTCACGCAGAGCCGCCAGCAGCATCTTCAAGGCCTGCGTCTGCCCATAGCAGAGATAGCTGTGGGTGTAGAGCGAGTAGTTGGTGCCGTAGAGCCTGAAGAGGACGGAGGTGTTTTTGTCCTCAATGGTACCTCCAGGCTGGAAGGTGATTTGTGTGGAGGCGCCTCCAAGGTCCAGAGCTCCCAGCACCTCCGTGGCCTGTGGATGTTCCCATTTCTCTGCGAAGGAAAACTAGCCGCACAAGAGAGCAAGTGTTAGTCTGAAATGTGGGAAATCACAGTCCCTGTCCCTTTCATCAGGGCTTTGCGGGCTCAGAGGGCCCTGAGGGACCTTCCGTGGTCCAGATCCCTGCTTCACCCCTTGCAGCCCATGTCCTCCCACACCCACGTAGGCCTCAGCGTAGCTCTGAGATCTGGCCCCTTAGCTGCTGCCCGTCAGCTTGGCTCCAGCAACCTTAAGGGAGGGAAAGGGTATCGGAGAAGCCCCTTTCTTTGCTCTGTTTGCAGGAGCTGGTGGGGTCTGACATTGCTGCACCCTTTTGGCACCAAAATCAACTCAGAGCCCAGGGGTGAGGGCAGGGCCAGGCTGAGCGGGACACAAAGACCCTCCTGCCCTTGGCTCTGTTAATGACCTCAGCGGAGCCAAAGGTGCAGCTCACACCAGGCTGCCTTCGTTTGGGAGACTAGTGCCTTCAGACGACATGTTTCTCTCCTCTGGGTATACAGAAATCCGTCTCTAGCTGAGATGGACGTATGTACTCTGCTCCCCCCAGGCCCGAACCTTGACGAGCGTCTCCAGCAGGTAGTTGACAGTGATCCAGCCAAAGGAGCCCTCCTCGTTCCCCGTGAGGATCTGAGCTCCACGGAAGTCCACCGGGTACTGGCGAATGGCCTTGACGACCTCGGCAAAGACCTGCTCAGCTTTGGTGCTGTTCTGCTCCCTGCCGAGGGAGGAGAGAGATGCCACGAGGTGGAGGAGGCAGCTGCCAGCGTGTTTCCAGAGCGGTGCTCACGGGAAAGGCCTGGTGTCTTCCGCAGAGGAGTGGGACTGCTCGGAGAGAGGTTCTGTCCCTCCCGCCTGTCCACTTCCCTGCCTCTGGGCTGGCGCTGGCCTCAGGCCACCAAAGCCGGGTCACTAAGCCGGTGGATTGGGAGTCTCCCTAAAATCGCTACCTGGCGGCTTTGTGCGAGCATGTGTGCCCAGTCTAGCCCAGAAGGTTCCTCTTCCTCCTGGACCACCGCCAGCCTCTGGGGCTTCCCTGAGGGCTCGCCAAGCCAGCTCCGTTGGAAACTGTGGGCAGGCTGTGGAAATGGATGCTCTGCCCACTGCCACGGCATGGCCTCCCCCTGATGGGGCAGCAGCCCCCCCACACCAGCCCCCCAGCCCCAGCCCCCTACATCGGCCATGGTGGTCACCCAGCGCGTGTGGTGGGGAAGGGCCTGCAGAGGTGCCCAGGCTCGCGAGGCAACGCCAGGTACCTCAGCAGCCGCATGCCTGCCGTAGCCCCGAGGTAGGCGGGGGTGTCCCGCTGCAGCTTTGCTGGGATGATCGTCATGGCCTTGTCTAGGCAGGGCTTCAGGCTGGCTCCAGCCAGAGCAGGGTTGTCTGCATAGCTGGAGATGCCGGGTCCTGAAACACGACATCCCATGAGGGAGCGAACTCAGCTCGACTCAGGACGGGCAGAGGACAGACTCTTCACCCACACAGTCAGAAATCCAGCAGGGAATTTTCCCTGAGTGCTTGAGCTCGTGGTGCCAAGTTTGCCAAGATCGTCCCTAGAAGGGCACCGATCAAAGCCAGGCAGCCTGGAGGCAGCATGCTCGGCAGGACCACGGCACACTAGAAGAGCTGATGGTGAGCTCCTTGTCTCAAAGGTGGGGAGAACCACAGTATGACTATCTTCTGATGCTGAGCACATGCATAATCCAGGGTGTCTGTAGAGCCTGGACATGGCCCACCGGTCCTGCAAACTTGGTCCATAAATGGGCAGTTCCTTATTTCCCCAAAGAAGGGGGAGACTCTCGTTTGTCCTGCCAGGAGGACATGCAGAGTCAATACACACAGAGGTGCCCTCTGCTCACGTAAATTCAGACAAGCTTGTTCTATTTTTAGAGGCCAGCGTCAGACCCGAACTTTCAGCAAGGTCCTGTGCTGGCTGGGGGCAGGCTCTGGAATGGAAATGTCACTATTTACCTTCCCTAGAACTTTGCATGCCAATCATGCCATTAGCTTAAGCGTTCCCTCTCTTACCTTTTGCCCTCTCCCAGACCTTTGCTTTGGAGCACAGTTAACCAGTAACTGGCACACAGTAGCCTCAGAGCCTTGATTTGGTGTCGAGGCAATTCTGAGCCCTCTTACCCCTCTGCCCAAAAACTCTGGCCCAGCTCACTGGCATCTACTAGTCTCAGCCCAGCTCCATGCATCATCTGGATCTCCCTACCCACCCTCACTAGCCTGGTCCTTGCTTCCAAACAGATTAGTCCTTGTACCAAAGCAAAGAGAGCATCTTTGTGATAGAAACAAATGCCCCTCTGGCTGAGAACCAGCCAACTTGCCTTCAGTGTGTGCGTAGCAAGCCAGGAGAGCCAGGCTAGCAGACTAGCTCCTCTCAGCCACCAGCCCATGGGGCTGCAAGCCCTGGCATGTGGGGACAGCCACTGCTGCCACTGGGGCCAGCCAGCCCCAACACGTCTGAGTGAAGGGGAGGCAGGGGGACAGGGAGGGACACGTGCGGGCACACTGACCAGACACAGCACAGGACTCCACCTGGCTGACGATGCCTGTGTCATTCTCCTTGTCTGCTGGCCACTGGTAGATGTAGAGAGCCGTGTGCGTGGAGCCGGCGTCGAACACCAGGCCGTACTGCGGGGAAGCAGAAGGAACGGGGCATTAAGGTGTGCAGACCAGATTTGGGGACTCATGTGCTGAGCTGCCTGCATTGGATGGAAGGAATGGCTAAGGCCAGCTTTATCTGGCCACAGAACCAGGACAGCTCCAGGAGCCCTGGTGGGCACGGGAAACCTGACTGGCTGAGGGAAGAGTCACCACGGCAGGAGAAAGTGCTGTGACATTGCAGCCACCAGCTATATCACAGAGATGGCTCCATCACAAGCCCTTCCAGCTAGCAGGGAAGACTCCTTGGTGCTCTGTGATGAAAAGGCTGTATGTGCTGTAAGGCCAGTCACAGGAACAAAACTCTGCTCAGGCTCACTGGGCATGCCAGTCGAGATGAGTGTTTATCCCCATCTTGGTGACAAACCATAAAGCCTGCCTGAAGTTTGGGGAAGAACTGGCCTTACCAAGGAGGAGCTGGCATCAAATTGAGAACTGGTAGCTGAGTTCTTCCCAAGGACCCTACCTTGGTGCTGGGAGGCAGAAGTACCTCCTTCACATTTACGACAGTCAGTATGAGGGCAATGATGCTGAAGACACAGGTGGCTGCCAGGAGAGCTGCCACAGCCTTGGCTTTGTACTCCATTCTTCCTTCGACCTGCAAGGACAGCCCCAGTACCCTGCTCAGCACCATTGTGTTTGCAAGGTCAGTTTTGAAATGCCAGTCTCATGAATGGACATGGGACTTCTCAAGGAGGGGTTTCTCTCATGTCCTAACAAGAGCTTGAAGCCATTCTGCAATGCACAGCTGGTGTTATAGGAGGCTCTTTGCAATCTAGGGGCAGGGACACCCTCTCTCTGAGTTCTCCCAACCTCGGGGATTTTCAGCTTGACATTTTCACTCTTTTCAACCTCAGTCCCTGTCTCCCCCATCAGGCTCCTCTCCCCACACAGTCTGGATCCCTCTGCCCTGCTTGATCTAACAGCTGGGTGGCAGGTCAGCAGCTCCCTACCTAGTAGCATCAACAGGATAGGCGTGGCAGTGGCTAACCTGAGTCACAGACTGGTAGTGGGACCGTACACTGGCAGCTCCCAAGTGGGCCATCCCCTCTGGGATGCAGAGCCACATCCCTTTGGCACCTGCTTGCTGTCATCATACCCTGCACCCTCACAAAACTTGTCCCATGAGACTTGGGACCACCAGGACACATATGTTGCCCAGCAGTCCCATGACTGCCCTGAGAGGCTTCTCTCTGCTTCAGGTAGGGGAACAGCATCTCCTTGACTGCGTGACTCCTCCTGCCTTGTCCGGATATCCTTGGCTCTTGGTAAATACACAGCAGATAAGCAAACACACAGGGACTGTGTCCCAGCCTGCAGGCAATCTCCAAGCCCCTCCTGTAGCCCGAAGGGTAGGCTGAAAGGTGTTAGAGTCCGAAAGTTCTCACTGATTTGGGGTGCACATGAGCCCACCAACCAAGATGCCTGTGTGCAGACAGACACAGTATTTTGCTTGAAAGAAGGCAAGGCTAGCAGGGCACTGAAGAGCCCTGAGTAAATGAAGTGAAGTGCTGCACCTCCCCCTTATTTGAGCAGGAGCTCGGTTCCTGGCAGAATCAGCCCTAAGGCATCAGTAAGAAATTGCAGCTGAGAAGCAAAGCCAGAGAATCTGGCTCTCTGCAACAGCTTCAACACACAGCAGCTAATACATCTCCATGGACAGTGCAGGTGTGGTCTTCAACACACACAAACCTCTCCCACCTCTTCCTCCATTGCCCTGCTTCTCCCAGCCAGCATGCACCAGCAAGGAGGGAGGCTAACCTACATCTACTGTGCTGGATTGCAATCCAGACTCTAGATGAGTGGCAGACACCTTGAGAACCCTGGACAAAGAGTCATTTAACCCAACCAGTGCTTTGGGCCTTGGAGCTGTCACTTTTTATGCAGTTCTCCTGGGAGCACATAAAAAGACAGAGGAATTCTCTTGCCCCTTAGCCAGACCAGTTCAGTGACTCTGACAGGAGAGGAAAGACATTTGGCAATGTCATGTTTCGGAGTCAGCATCTCCAGTCATGAAAAAGGGCTACCAATGCCCTGTATAACATGGGATGTATTATGATAAATAGCAGCCATTCTCTTATGTCTCACATACTTCAAACAGGGAACATGGGAATACAAGAAACCTTTATTAAACCTTTTCTTACAGCCAAGAGCCCTTCTCTGTATTGTAGCTACAGCAAGAAGAAATTGTATATAAGTAGGTTACAAATTCCCATATCATCACATCTCTAGTCCGATCAGCCCTGTGAGAATCTCTGCTAGACTTTGTTTGTACTTGGGGCTTTGCAGGCGGAACCTTGCTTGCAAGAGCAGTCCAGTGTGGACACAGCTTGTCTGGCAGGGGCATGCTTGCCAGCAAGAACCTGTCCGCCCTAGAGTTTGTGTGGACATAAATGTGTCTTTGGGAAGTAATTCCTCTGCTCAAGGCAATACTGCAGTGGAGAAAGCCTAGCCCAGCCCACATCCTGGAAAAATCTGTCCTGAGCACCATGTGATGGGTCAGTAAGGATTTTTTTTTAGCTTCTGTGAGTTAACTCTGTGCCATCCTGCATGCAGAAGCAGGTGGGAAACCAGCTCTACCACCTCTTGGTAGGAACAAATTTATACTTTGATTCTGCAGGAGGTAACAGCTGAAGGAAGCACAGAGTCCATGAGGCCCAAGGGAGGAGAGCAGGATATGAGGAGCAAGCCCAGGAGGACGAAAGCAAAGAAGGAGGAGTGCAAAAAGCTGATCAAACCACCCAGTGTTTCATTGGCACCTCAGGAATGGTGGGCAGTGATACCCACTCCTCTACATGGGCCCGTCGCCCTTAGGGAAGCAAGTTCAGTGCATGAACAGAAGGGATAGGGCGGCAGTGGTGATGCTCCCAAAGTTAAAAAAGAGGTGTGTTGCTGCATGGCTCTGAAAGAAGCAATCCCAGACAGTTCAGCTTTCCAATGTGGAAAGTTCACAGCTGCACATATCGCTTTGATTGTTCTTGCACTAGTTTATTGACTGGACACAATAAAGTGCTATATAAACATCTGTGGGACATCACTCATCTTGCAGTGTTCCTCACTAGGAGGGAGGGCGGCCTTAAAATTCAGGAGATAAGGCTTAGAGACACTGCTGTATCTAAACTCTGTGTTTCTTAGGAAAATGGAAAACTGGATTTCCCTACCACGCAGATTTGAGATTTGGAAGTCAGAAAGACTCTTAAGATCTATAAGCAAGGAGACAAATTTGCATTTTGGGAGCATGAATCTTTGCCATGCTGAGTGGTCCCCTCCTTCCCATCTCTCTCAGTCTCAGTCCCCAGCACTGGGACTCTGCAGTGCCACCATCCCCCTGTGCCCCAGCACCACAGGGACATCGCACTGGTGAACAACCAGCATTTCAGGACACAGCTCTCGCAGCATTTCAAGTACCAGCCATCTCCCTCCAGCCTCTCCTAGCAAGGAGCCAGCGGAGTGTGTCCATGCCCCAGCACCCAGCTCTGCTGCTGCCCAGGGGTGCTCAGCTGGGTCTCAGCCCACCCATGCACAGCCTCCCGTGAGCAGAGCCATGCTTCCAGAGAGAAAACATCCCTGGCACCCTCCTTTGCCCGATGCTCACCTGTGCTGCTCCCAGCGTGGGGGTGATGCTGAGACTGGGGCTGGACGGCCAGCTCGTGTTAGCGTCAGTGCAAACCTGGGAGTGCGGAGCCCTGCTCCTGGGACAAAGGCTGCCCTGGAGTCCCCAGGATATGGCCCTCCCCTTGGCCCAGGACCAACAACCTGCCCAGGGAGGCAGCTTGTCCAGGAGGCAGCAGGAAGGCTGAGGCAAGGCTCTTGGTTGGAGAGCCAGCATGGAAATAGCCTGCAGTATTAACCATTTACTTGCTGGTGGGCACAGCAGTCTGTCTTGCCAGGCACTACCTAAGATACCCATGGCAGGGGGTGGTTCTGGGTCCCTGCAGTGCCCTGAAGCATGGAAAGGGTTCAGCCTGGATGCAGCTCTCCCTGAAGTTCATGATGAATCCTGGCCATCACCATGGCCATCTCGGGGAATCCCAGGTCTCGCAGGCAGGCTGAGCCAAGGATGAGGGTACCACCTGAGGTCTGGGAGAGGGGGGTCCTGTCCCACAGACACCCCTGCCCACCTTTGCTGCATAAACACATTGCATGGGCCAAACCTGTTTACCACAGCACTGCTGCTATTGCTGAGCTCTGCTGTCACCTGCACTGCCCCACTGCAGGCAGAGTCAGGCAGGCAGAGGGGCCCAGGGCCAAAACGGGAGGGCCCTGGCAGGCAGGGACCCACCTCCATGGCCTGGGGACCCATCTCCAGGTACTGATGCAGATGCACACAAGTGGGGAGGGCTAAGTCCATACCCTAAACACGGCTGCTGGAACTGGCTTGGAAGAGCGCGGCTCCTCCTGAAGCGCTGAGCCGGTGCAAAGTGCCCGCCCAGGACAAGCAGGCGGGGGAACCCGGACGTTGGAGCCCAGCTCTGGTTGCGCTTTCACTTTGAGCTCCTCTGCTAGGACTGGGCTCTGGCAGGGCCCGCGGAGGGAGGGCCGCCCTCTGCAGAGGGAGCCCTGGGGTCTGCTCAGCCCTGCCCAGCTCGGTGCACCCACACCCAAGGAGGAAGGAGTGGGGCCCTCTCGGGAACAGGTATGGCAGGGGTGGCCGGGTTTGCCTGCCACCCCCTTCCCAAGGGCTGGGCATGTGCAAGGCAGAAGGGCAGCCTTCGACTCTGCCTTTTCCCATAGTAGGGAGTTGCTGGTGTGATCGCATTGGGGTTATCTTCCCAGCATACGGTCCTGGGCCTGGAAAGAGGGCCAAGCCTTCCCAGCTCAGTTTTAGGGGTCCCTAGTGACTGGGGTTTTTCTCCTGCTTGCGAAGAGCAGGTTTGTGAGGCTGTTAGGCCCTGGAGGGGTAGTTTCCACATTCAGAGTGACCTGGGCTCTGTGCCCCAGCTGTAAAGTCTCCCTAAAGCTCCAGGATGGCACATTTCCCCGAGGCAACACTGCTGCCCTGGTGTGCTTTTTCACCAGTTAGGCAGCTCCTGAGATCGCAGGGAAAATAGGGAGCTTGAAGGAGCAGGAGACACTCAGGGAGCAGACAGTTAGGTTGGCACTGGCCTTACATGATCTTTTCTCTTTGCAGCTCAGCGCAGAAATGTCAAAGTGCCTGCTAAAGGCAGATGTCCGGTACCTTGTGGCCTTGCTGGCACTGCTGGGAATTATCACCCTCTTCCTGATCCTGGCTCCAATGAAGGACGTTTTCCTTCTTCCGAGGACTAAAGTAGGTGCACAGTGGGGCCTGGAAGAGCCCTGGAAGAACTGCCAGCCTTTTCCCACCTCTGTCATCCTTGCACCAGCCCTGTCCTACTCTCTGCTTATGAGCTTTCCTGTAACCTGCCCAGCTTTTGGGGGCTTAACCTAACCTGGGCAGTGCTGGGTAGATCAACCCCCCCCCCCCCCCCCCCCAAAATCAGAGTACTGCCTCCTTGCTAAGGAGGAGAAAGAGGACAAACGATGTGACCCTTCTCCTGGTACTACTCCACCTTCCACCCCAGGAACCTTCTCTCCCTTCTCAGAAACCCAGAGCATATGGTGGGTTTCCATCTCTGGGTCCTGTGGCTTTGTGCTGTTCTCTGTTTATGGCTTTTGGAGACTGTTATAAAATAACCATTGTTTGTGAGATTTACCAGTCCTGAAGGTCTGTGAGTAGCTCTGGCAGCGTGAGGCATTTAAATATCTCTTGGGTGTGTTTGTGGTGCTCTCCTGCATGTCTTCCCTTTCCATGTTATAAATCTCTCGCTGGCTAAATCAGGGGGGTCAAAAATGAAGTGGGGCTGTTGATGGGAAGCTGGTAGTGTAATCCTGGGTGTGCTGCTCTCCTCTGCACATGGGAACCGAGAACAGAAGCTCTCAGACACCCCCCCAGCACTTGATGCAGCCCCGCGCACTCTGTGAGCCCTGTGTCCCTCTGCCTCCCCGCAGTACGGCCTGGTGTTCGACGCCGGCTCCACGCACACGGCTCTCTACATCTACCAGTGGCCAGCAGACAAGGAGAATGACACAGGCATCGTCAACCAGGTGGAGACCTGCGCCGTGCCTGGTCAGTGTGCTTGGGCACGTCCGTGCCTCTCACCCTGCCTCCCGGGCCAGTGTCCCAGGCGCCCTGACAGCAGGTTTCCTCGGTGCAGAGCACGACCTGATGGAGTGGACGCCTGGAGAGCCAGTGGGAAGGGGCTTGAGGCAAAGCAGAGCTCCTGGATTTCTGCCGATCCCTCAGGAGGCCTGAGGGTGCTTTGGGCTGCTGCACCATGTGCCTCCTAAAATACAGTTAGTTAATTCAGACTTTTAGCCTACATGGGGCCAGAAAGGGGTGTCCTGGGCAGAAGAATGAAAGGAAGCTTTCACAGGTGAGAAGCTGTGGTTTAGGGAGCCTGAGGGCAAAGGGGAGGATCAAAGCTGCCGAGAGGTGGCTAAGAAATTAGGCCCTCAGCAATTTCTGGAACTAGTCCAATCTTGCAGCTTGTGGCAATGCATGATCTTGCAGCCTCAGATGTTAGACATGATGAGTTTGGTACTTCTGTCATGCAACTGCTTCTTTGGCTCTTCCTCCCATAACATCTCTTTACAGTTTCTCTCATAACTTCAGCTTCGTGATTCCACAAGGTATCCTAAAACACCTGCAGAAGCCCCTAAATGTTGCTGTGTGTCTGCTAGTAGTTTGTATGCAGTTTCTAATTGCTCTTTGGGAAGGAAGCTGTCTTTTTGGTGTGTATTTGAAGAGCACCAAACACAGCAGAGTCTTGAGCTGTGACTGAGGATTGTAGATATTGCCAATAAGGTCTAGGGAGCTCTTTGGGCCTGGGAAATGGGCTGGAAAGGTCTCTCTAAGTTTGCTCCCTCATGGGATGTCGTGTTTCAGGACCCGGCATCTCCAGCTATGCAGACAACCCTGCTCTGGCTGGAGCCAGCCTGAAGCCCTGCCTAGACAAGGCCATGACGATCATCCCAGCAAAGCTGCAGCGGGACACCCCCACCTACCTCGGGGCTACGGCAGGCATGCGGCTGCTGAGGTACCTGGCGTTGCCTCGCGAGCCTGGGCACCTCTGCAGGCCCTTCCCCACCACACGCGCTGGGTGACCACCATGGCCGATGTAGGGGGCTGGGGCTGGGGGGCTGGTGTGGGGGGGCTGCTGCCCCATCAGGGGGAGGCCATGCCGTGGCAGTGGGCAGAGCATCCATTTCCACAGCCTGCCCACAGTTTCCAACGGAGCTGGCTTGGCGAGCCCTCAGGGAAGCCCCAGAGGCTGGCGGTGGTCCAGGAGGAAGAGGAACCTTCTGGGCTAGACGGGGCACACATGCTCGCACAAAGCCGCCAGGTAGCGATTTTAGGGAGACTCCCAATCCACCGGCTTAGTGACCCGGCTTTGGTGGCCTGAGGCCAGCGCCAGCCCAGAGGCAGGGAAGTGGACAGGCGGGAGGGACAGAACCTCTCTCCGAGCAGTCCCACTCCTCTGCGGAAGACACCAGGCCTTTCCCGAGAGCACCGCTCTGGAAACACGCTGGCAGCTGCCTCCTCCACCTCGTGGCATCTCTCTCCTCCCTCGGCAGGGAGCAGAACAGCACCAAAGCTGAGCAGGTCTTTGCCGAGGTCGTCAAGGCCATTCGCCAGTACCCGGTGGACTTCCGTGGAGCTCAGATCCTCACGGGGAACGAGGAGGGCTCCTTTGGCTGGATCACTGTCAACTACCTGCTGGAGACGCTCGTCAAGGTTCGGGCCTGGGGGGAGCAGAGTACATACGTCCATCTCAGCTAGAGACGGATTTCTGTATACCCAGAGGAGAGAAACATGTCGTCTGAAGGCACTAGTCTCCCAAACGAAGGCAGCCTGGTGTGAGCTGCACCTTTGGCTCCGCTGAGGTCATTAACAGAGCCAAGGGCAGGAGGGTCTTTGTGTCCCGCTCTGCCTGGCCCTGCCCTCACCCCTGGGCTCTGAGTTGATTTTGGTGCCAAAAGGGTGCAGCAATGTCAGACCCCACCAGCTCCTGCAAACAGAGCAAAGAAAGGGGCTTCTCCGATACCCTTTCCCTCCCTTAAGGTTGCTGGAGCCAAGCTGACGGGCAGCAGCTAAGGGGCCAGATCTCAGAGCTACACTGAGGCCTACGTGGGTGTGGGAGGACATGGGCTGCAAGGGGTGAAGCAGGGATCTGGACCACGGAAGGTCCCTCAGGGCCCTCTGAGCCCGCAAAGCCCTGATGAAAGGGACAGGGACTGTGATTTCCCACATTTCAGACTAACACTTGCTCTCTTGTGCGGCTAGTTTTCCTTCGCAGAGAAATGGGAACATCCACAGGCCACGGAGGTGCTGGGAGCTCTGGACCTTGGAGGCGCCTCCACACAAATCACCTTCCAGCCTGGAGGTACCATTGAGGACAAAAACACCTCCGTCCTCTTCAGGCTCTACGGCACCAACTACTCGCTCTACACCCACAGCTATCTCTGCTATGGGCAGACGCAGGCCTTGAAGATGCTGCTGGCGGCTCTGCGTGAGGTACTAGAGATGGAGCCAGCGCCTGCTGACTTCCTCAGGCATTGGCTACAAGGCTCTGCTCAACCACTTCCCATGTTGATGAAAGATGCCTTCCAGAAACAGTAGATGTGCCTGCCTGTGGAGAGAGGGTTAAGGAATTTGGAAGCTGTCATGAAGTCAAGAGCCTAGCTGAGATGTTCTCTCGCGAACTAAAAAATGCTCTCCCTTGGGTAGAAGGACGTAGTTGTCCACCAGAGCTCCCTTCTCCCCAGAATTGGTTTTTGTGAGGACATTTTTCATCACAGAACCAAATTGTTTCCTGAGCCCAGCGGTATCCTCTGGTTCTTCCCTATCCCCACAGACATGGGCAGGAAGGGTTCCCTGGCATGGGTGGTTTCTAGCTCCACTGAAAACAGAGTGGTCTCGAAAGCCACCAAGTCTGATCATGCTGAATGGAGATGGGCCAACAGCAGCACTCTCAAAAGCTGGGATGCTACAGTGGGGGAGAAAGGGAGACCTCTCCCGCTGTGGGCAGGTTAAGTCATGCAAAGGATGCATCCCGCTCCCCCCCACATCCTCCTCGGGTCCAGATCCTGCTTTTGGGGAGGGTCTAAGCACAGGATGGGCTGTGGAGGAAGGGTCTGGCTGCCAGGCCAAGCCAAGCACTGCTAACAGCTCCTGCTCTCTCTAGGGCAGCTCTTCTCCCCAGCGGATATTGCACCCCTGCTACCCGAAGGGATACCAGGAGAACATCACCACGACAGACCTCTACGACAGTCCCTGTGTCCCCGCACCGAGCACACCCAGCACTGCCCAGGTCCTCACGGTGACGGGGACAGGAGACCCAGTGGCGTGCAGGACCGCCATCCAGAAACTCTTCAACTTCACCTGTGGGGCCCACAGGACGTGTGGGTTCAATGGCATTTATCAGCCCCCTGTGCAGGGGCAGTTCTTCGTAAGGAGCCCTCCATTCGTGTGATTGTGGCACTGGGAGGGCAGGGCCTGGGAGTTTCCTCTCCCACTGTTTGTGGGAGAGCAGGGGAGAGAGGGTACCTCAGAGCTGGTCCCACCTGCAGAACTCTCCGCCTAAGCTTCCACTTCCTGCAATGTCCGAGCCATACCTGAGGAAAGCGGAAAGATCTCGTCCCCCCACGAGACATGTCTGGGCTGGCTGGGCTCCCAAACACAAGCAGCAGCCCTGAGGTTTGCCTACTAGCTCCTAGTCTTTGGCAGATCCTCAAGCATGTGCTGGATGCAGAACCCTGGGAATACCTGGGACTCTGTCTCCTGGCTAAAAGAGACCCTGGATCGGGCTAGGATTTGGCCCAGGAAGTAGCACTCAGATGCTCTGCAGCTCTCTCGGTCAGCCCTCCTCCTGTCCTGAGCCCTGTCATCTCACTCCTCTAGGGCGGAGATGGCAATGCTGACCCCATCCCAGAAGGGCTGCAGAGGGGCCTTCTTTGGGGTGAGAAGGGAGGTGTAGTTTTTGTCCTCCTTGGTAGCTTTTACAGCCCTCTGTTATTGCCTAGGCCTTCTCTGGGTTCTATTACACCTTCCACTTCCTGAACCTGACTGGCCAGCAGTCTCTAGGCCACGTCAACTCCACGATCTGGGCCTTCTGCAACACCACCTGGAAAGAGGTAGGAGCACTGTGAAGAGCAGCTAGGAACCTTGTGCCTGTCCAGGCCCAGTATTCTGGGCTTAGAAGGGCAGGAGAGCTTTGGCAAGCCACCTCCTATGGGGCTTCCCACACCCATTGCCACAGTTAGGCTTGCCTGAGGCATGTGCAGGTGCACTGGGCTAGGGGTGGAAGGGGCAGTCCAGCAGCTCCAGCTTGGAAAGAGCATGCTGCTGAAGAGCTTCTTGGTACTGGTGTCCCTGCTTCAGGAGTGGGGTCATTCAAGAGCGATGCTTGGGATGCCCAGGAGGAACATAGCATGCTGTTCCTTGGGGCAGAGAAGGCTTCTGAGCATCTATTTTATTCCTCATCACACTGTGTCCCCCAATGGCCTTCCCAGCTGGTGGAGAACTTCCCGGAGGAGAAGGAACGCCTGCACATGTACTGCTCCTTTGCTGTTTACATCCTGACGCTACTCCTCGATGGCTACAAGTTTGATGAGCACACCTGGAGCAGCATCCACTTCAGCAGGAAGGTAAAAGCCCTGAGGGGCAGTGGGAGTTGGGGGAGGCAGCTGCTGGCTGCATCCTTCCCCTGGCAAGAGGAGGAAGAGGTGTTCAGGAGAAGCATCCCTGGAGTCCACTGGGCTAGAAAAGTGACCCTGCCTTATGTCTGCCACCCTGTGATCCTGGCACAGCATCACTTCTACCTGCCCAAAAGCCTCTGACACATACTCTTCTCTCATTTACGCGGGTGAGGACATGAGCTAATTTTAAGGGGATCAGAGAAGGGCAGAGCCAGTTCCCTGACGTGGGCAAGGCCTATCTCCGTAATTACTGTGCAGGACTCCTACGTCCTCACTCTCCTGCTGCAAGGCTACAAATTCAATGACAAGACATGGCCCAACATCTGCTTCATCCAAAAGGTAGGAAAGCTCCTAGCTGCAGCTGGCTTTCATGCTTTGTGCCATTAAATGAGTTGCATCCACTCCATGCCTCCTGGGTGAGGAAGCAGGAGATAACAAGGTGGCACAGTCCCCTGCCCATGCCTCTCTGGCAGGGCAGTGATAGCACAGACTGAGCAGCTCTTGAGTTATGTTCACAGGCACCTGCTGGGGCATCTATAATTGCAAATTCCGGTCTGGAATATGCTCTCCCACAGCTTGTCTTGGTAATGGCGTATTTGCAACCCAAGGTGTGTGCAGGCTCTGTGGCTGTGGAGCAGGCCCTTGAGGTGCCATGGCAAAGGTCTTCTGTAGCTCTCCAGCTTGCCTGGTACTTTGCAGCCCTTCATGTTCCTCTTCTTTCTCCATCTGCCCAGGTTGCTAACACAGATGTGGGTTGGACTCTTGGCTACATGCTCAATCTCACCAACATGATTCCCTCGGAGACTCCCCAGCAAGGCATAGCTCTCCAAAGAAGCATGTGGATGGCAGCCACAGTCACATTGTTCATCATGCTATTCCTCTGCTTCTGGCTGTTCACGGCCATATGTCACCAGAGAAAATTAGTCAGTTATGAGACTTTCTAGTGACACCGTCCCCAGAAGCTGTCGAAGCTCCTTGGTCCTGCTGTCACACTTGTGTGAGGAGCTGCAGACTGGGGGAATCACACCCATGTCCAGGAGCTATGAACTTTTAATATAAGGTACCAGCACCCCAGCCTGGTGATCTGGTACTGGCACAGGCCTTATAAAATCTCTCTGTAACTGTGTGCTGTGTTGTTTTCCTTTCCCCTTCATGTTGGTTAGAGATACTTTTGAAGAGACGAGACAGCTCTGTAGGGCAGGGGCTCAGCACTGAAGATGTGGGGATAGCAGTGGCATGGGACAGCTGGAGGTGATGGCAACTGTGGGTCAAGGAAGAGAAAAGTGGCATCTGGCAGCAAAGGGATTCTTCTAGGACTGGTTATTGCCTGCAACAGATACCCCATGTGAGGTAGACTTAAACAGGTCCTGTCCTGTCTGGTGGCAAGGACCGGCATCTCCTGCTGCCAGTGCCAGTGAGCAAAGCAGACCCAAGCTGGTCTGCTAGGTGGGACTTGGGCTCTAC
Organism: Dromaius novaehollandiae; assembly: GCF_036370855.1. NCBI lineage: Eukaryota > Metazoa > Chordata > Aves > Casuariiformes > Dromaiidae > Dromaius > Dromaius novaehollandiae. The sequence goes on from NC_088117.1 coordinate 2,241,061, forward strand.
GCAGGATGGGAAGCTCTGTGAGGTGGGGAGATCGCTTCACCACCCTCTTATCCTGTGCAAGGTTCCTCTTTCATCTGGCTATGCCACGTGTCTGTGCCTGGCAGACATCTCACCATCCCTTTCCAGCATGCAATGGGATTTGGGAAATCTGCTGGGAGCTGTAAGTGGGCAGTTCCTGGGGTTCCCCTTGCAGTTTCGGGGCGTCCCACTGGCAGGCAGTGGATGGGTGAGAGCTCCAGACCCAGGACAGAGGCTGCAGGTACCTGTTCTTGCCGTGGTTCTCGCACATCTGCCCTGAGCAGCCCAGGATCTGCCAGTTCTGAAGGTCCTAGTTTAAGGGCTTCATTTCCATGCACGCTTAAGATAAAAACGGGCTCTGAAGCAAGGGAGGCAGCTGACAGAAGGCCTGCTGCTGCAGTCCTCATGCATCCCTTCTACCTTTTACTGGCGCATGGGTAAACGCCCTGCTCCCTAGACTGAACCTGTGCCACTAGGTCAGAGTGCGTGTCTGTGAGCATCCCCGTGCGGGGGCAGAGACCACTCTGCCCATGCCGAGGCACAAGCCTTCCCTGGCGACTGCAGAACCAGCAGCCAACCCACAGCAGCACCACTGCTGCCCCAAAGCCCTGCGCTCTGCATGCACATCAGGCCCCACCACCACATTTCGCAAACACCCTGCAGGAAATAGAGATTCTCACTCACATTTTCCTCTCATTCTGCCCTGTCTACTTACCCATCACCTCAGGCACTGGGACTCATGCAGGGATTGACTGTGCCCAGGACAGCCAGAGGCCAGGAGCTGCTGTGCTGTTGGTGGAGTGGCTAGGGAGAGGTGAGGACACCCTGGCTCTCAGAAGGAAAAGGTCCTTGTCCTTCTGCCCTGCTGGCTCGCTTCAGAGGTCTGACAAAAGCTGTGAGGTCTCCAGGGGTGAAGGCAGTGCCCACTTATGCCTTTTGCTCCTGACCCTCAGCTGGGAGGACCCTTTGGCAGCACCAGGTCCTGCTCCAGCACTCTGGTCAGGCTCATCATTTCTAGCTGGATGGTTTCTGGACTGGCTTGCTCAGACCTCACACCAGTGTCTCTGTGCAGTGCTGTGCTGTACCCACAGACACCTTTTCCCTTCCAGGGCACCATCAGTAATACAGCATTTTTCTCTCAAATATCTGTTTCCCATAGCACTGAGCAATGTTGAAGGAGGGCTGGATTTTGCAGAGCAGCTACCCATGTCCAAGGCACTTGTTCTGTCCCCCTCTCCTCAGGTCCCCACCATCATTACCAGCCCTTACCTGGGACAAACAAGCATTAAAATCCTTTTGATTCAGAAGCAAAATAACACGATTTTCTCTCTTTGGTGCCTTTTTAATGTTTATTTGGATAATAGAAAAGCTGAGAGATGCCTTCCTTTCTGCAGAGACAGCAAAGGTCAGCCCCTTGCTGCCAGGAGGTGAACATGCTCCTGACAAATAACTGGATGAATCACCCACAGGGCAGCTAATGAATGAGCAGAAGCAAAAGCAAAGGCAAGAAAGCAGTCACAGACAGCAACCCCCCTCCCCCCCCCCCAGAATCTGGTTCAGGCCTGTGCCCAGCACCAGAGCAGGCCTTGTAGCCTACTGGAGTCTCAGCCTGGCACCCACAGTGCACAGACCTTCTGCTGGTGGGTCACAGTCTGGTCTTCAGGAAGACACCCAAGAACAGAAATCCCTTTATCACGTAAGAGAATGAAGATGAGATAGACACCCTGGGAAGACATGGACCCTCCTTCTGAGTCTAGATACTCAATTTGACTTTTATCTCCAAAGCCATCAGCTGAGCTCATATGATACACATTTAGGAGAGCCAGCCTGGGTACTCCAGAGCCTGGCATGCCCCCAGGCTGGCAGACTTGGCAGGGAGCTTCCTGGCTCTTGAGGACCATGATTAGACCTGACATTGCACCAAGCACCCTGCCAGCAGGTGCATGTAGCTGTGCACCAACAGCCTAACACTTGGGGAGCTCTTCCACAGCCAGGTTGGCTTTCCAGAGTCCCAAGCTGCAGCCTGCAGGATAAAGGCCAAATATGTAACAGGCGTAGGTGAGTAAGAAGGCAGATAGGCACTGGCTGGGATTTCTGCAGGGCATAGGCTGATCCTAGCAGTCCTCAGTGGGAATGGAGCTCCTTTGGAAATGTCATGTGATGCCCAGCTCCATTTTTTGGGCACAGTCCCATGGGAGGCCAGTCTTTGTTTCTTCATTACTGTAGAGGTTAATATGCTCAACGTCATTGACCCAAGCTCGAGGAATGGGCTGTCAGTCCTGCTGGCCAATGCTTGGGGGACCCTGGCTAAGTCAGCCCCCAGCCCCGATGCACTCCTACCAGGCTCTGAGATGCAGCCCAGCTCCTACAGCCATAAGTGCATGAGCAGGGCAACAAGACCCAAGGCAAGAGTGAGCGCAATGAGGGCGACGGCTGCAGACCACAGGGAGGGATCATGTCCCTTCACCCACTCCAGAGCCTCCGCTGGGATCATGTTGGTGAGGTTCAGCATGTAGCCCAGGGTCCAGCCGATATCCGTCCTCCCTGCCTGCCCAAGGAGAGAGGGGATACTGAGGGCAGCTCCAGCACAGAGCTCCCACTGGTAGCACTGGTGCCACTGTGTGCCAGGCTGGGCACAGGCACAGCGCACATCTCAAAGCAGGATGTCTCCATCAGCCTGGCCACATGACTGGGCTGCACAGCTGGATGTTAGCTGGGCACGGTGCTGCTGGACAGCGGTGACTGAGTGCATTGCCATGCTGGGATGTGAAGCCGGCAGGACTTTTCTGACCAGTGCTGCTCAAGGCTTTGATAAAAATGCCTGCACCCAATGTAGGCAGCTGGCTCTTTTTTCCCAGCACTGCCTCTATTCCTGCCTGCAGGCTGAGTTTGCTGCTTACCTTCATCTGGAAGATGATGTTGTTCCAGCTGGTCTCATTGAACTTGTAGCCATCAAGGAGGAGTGTGAGAATGTAGTTGGCGCTGGCGCAATAGCTACGCAGTCGCTCAGACTTTTCTTCAGGGTAGCTAGAAGACAGCTGGGGATATGTGTGAGAAGGAAGGGAAGTTATTTCCAGAGCATAGCAATGAGCTGACAGCAGGCAATTTCCGTGCAGAGGCAATGCTCTGAAGACTACTGCATGAAGGGTGATGGCTCTGTAATCCCCATCATCCAGAGAAAGACACTTGCTTCTGGACTAGGCAGGTATTTTGGACCTGTCCAGACAAGGCAACTTCTCCCAGGAGGATTTACTAACCATTTCCACAGGAAAATAGAAACATTTTGGAGCTCCTCCTGCCCCAGATTCTCCCATCTCAGCCTTCCTGTGCAAGGGGCTTCTGCTCTCTGCCCCATGATGGTCCTAACATGTCTCTGGATTGTATCCATCCCCGTCTGACTCCCCTCCAGAGTGGTGCCAGCAGCCAGCTCCTCTCTCACCCTTCTCCAGGGCTCCATCCCCAGATCGAGCTCCTGTGACAAGGGAGTGACTGTTGTCTTCACCTGCCCTGGCTGCTGCTTTCTCTATGTTGCTCATGCACACAATGAACAAGGAGGGACCCCAAGGGTTGGTGCAAGATGGCCATGGCTCCCTCACAGGGCTCAGGGATGGCTCTGATGTGTAGGGCACCGCTCAGGAACCAGGGAGCCTTGCCCTGGGGCATCTGCACTCTTCTTCCCCTGCCCCAGGACTCCTTCACTTGTGAAGCTTCCCCATAGCCTCCCATGACCCATCATGGGAAACATACGTCTTCCCAGCTTCTTGAGCAGAAATTCTGGATGGCCTCCCTGACAGTGGCCAGAGGCTGCCCGTTGGTCAGGTTGAGGAATTTGAAGGTATAGTAAAAGGCTGAGAAGGCCTGAAAGGCAAGAAGTAGAAATGGCATTGAGTAACAGTGGGGAAAAAAGTGCCCTCGGGCAGCTGCTCTGGTCTCCCTTGAGTCAGGGCTGTCAGCAGGGGCAGCTTCCACCAGGTTTGTCCCACCCTTGCATAATCCCAGTGCATTATTGCCCATGTCACAGCAAAAATGATCAGCTGAAAAGCATACATGTCTACTGGCCACAGCAGTGTGTGGAGCACAGGCAAGACCTAGTCTGTAGGCTTCTGGCTGTGCTGGATTTTGACTCAAAACTTGGTTTTCAAGTAAGCATCTCTTATTGAAATAATTCCTTTTGGAGTGCTGGCTGGAAAACCAGACAGCAGAAATTCCTGGTGTGCCCCGGGAGAATGGTAATTTGAGTGCTTTGCACCCCCATTCTGCCATGGGAAGGTGACATTGCCATGAGATGCCCAGGATGGGCCACGTGGCCCAGCATGCAGGGAGACCACAGCCCCAAGAGAGATGCACTTTGCAAACAGCATTTACTCCTGAGAGGAAACACCTCTGTGTCTGACAGCAGCACCCTGTCACCAGGGGAAACACACCATGCAGACTGCCGCAAGCAACCCTTACTTTGCCCCTTGACCACAGCTCTGCAAAGGCCTGGAAAGGGACCTCTTACTAGGATACAAAAGGTCCCCCTGAACAGGACAGCGGTTTCTAAAGACAACAAGAGAAGTGAAAGGATAGGATTTGCCTTACAAAGAACTGCCCGCTGACAGGGGGCTGGTAGACACCATTGAAGGTGCAGTCCTGGCTCTGGCTGCACGCAGAGAAGTTGAACAGCTTCCTGATGGCAGCCAGGCACCCGCTGGCATTTCCTCTGCCCTCCAGGGTCACGTTTCCGTCAGCAAGAGATAGGTGTGAGTCATTATGGCTTGTGCAGGGGCTGGTGTGGAAGGAAGACAACGAGATGGTTTCATTGTAGTTTTTCGGGTAGCAAGGGTGTTCAACTCGTGTGCTGGAGGATGACTCCTGGGAATAGGAAAATCCTCTGATTTGCAGGCTGCAGCCTTGTCCAAATCCTCATGGCGGATATGTCCCATAGCCGGGATATGTTGGGATTCACCCAGGGCTTCCCTCCCATGGCCATAGGTGTAGTCATCTCCCACCTCCTTATCAGGGAATGCTCCTCATCTATTTAATCCTGGTGTGCCCCGGGTCTCTTTGTCTGTCTGCAGTCCTAACCTGAGCTTAACACTAACTCACATTTCACCTTGTCTAATTCCAACCTCTTCCCACTCTTCATCACCCTCCTCTGCCACTGAGGCAGATAGATTTCAGGGATCTAGCAAGTCTCTCCCCACACTAGCAGGATTGTGGTCTGGGACAGATGAAGCCTTCTCCACCCCATTTCTAGCTCTGTCTCTAGTTACAGCCCTCTAATGTGTCTTATTGGCTGTGCAGCAGAAGCAAACCCTTCTGAGTCTCCTGGCTGCTCCCTTTGACAAGGTTCAACTCCATGAAAATGCCATTCCCCTCTGATCTTCCAAAAAATTGCCCAAGAAAAGTCTCTGGTTCTCTTTTCTCAGATCCCTACAGTCACAGAATAGTTGAGGTTTGAAGGGACCTGTAGGGATCTCTATGCCACCCCTCAGCCTAAAGCATGACCAGGTTGCACAAGGTCTTGCCCAGTCAAGTTTTGACTGTCTCCAAGGATGGAAACTCCACAGCCTTTCTGGGCCCTATTCTGATATTTAACCGCCATTATTCCGAAAAAGTTTTTCCCTCTGTCTGGCCAGAATCTCTCATTTTCCAGCTTGTGCCAGTTGCCTCTTGCCCTGCCACTTTGCACCTCTGAAAAGAGTCTGATCTGTCTTTTCTGTACCCTCCCATGAGGTAGCTGCAGACAGCAGTAAGAGCTCCCCTGAGCCTTCTCTTCTGATGACTTTGCATGCTCCTCCCCAGGTCTGCTTACCCACACGCCAGGGAGTCTCTACTAGCTCTCGGACCCTGCTGAAACCTCTCTGAAAGAGCATTATCTGTTCTTATTTCACTCTTTAAAAATGTTGTGATTGGTAGCATGACAGTAGAATCTGATTACCACCCGGTTTCCCTCTCACCACGATTAATTCTTTTGCCAGGCGCTTCAGCACCTCGTTCTGTCCATAGCAGAGGTAGCTGTGTGTGTAGATGTTGTAGTTATACCCATAAAGTGTGAACTTGGAGGTTTCATTCCACTTTATAACTGAACCTTGGGGGATAAAGCTGATTTGAGTGGATGCTCCTCCAAGATCCAGCGCCCCGAAAATGTCGGTCACTTCTGGATGGACCCACGTGTGTTCTTTGGGGGAGTACTGCCAAGACAAGATAGGAGAGGAAGAGGAGTAGGAGACAGCCATAATTACTCTGCCCAAGCAAAATTCTCCTCCCATATAAGTCAGCTGAGTTTTGTTGCTAAATGCATTGGGGAAGGGTCTCAGCTGGCTCATTCTGTACCTGAGGTCCCACTGCCCTCTGCACAAACCCACTCTGGGCATTTGCCAGAGCCATAAAATCCAGAGATGGAACCAGCCGATGGTCAATATTTTCCAGCGTGAGGAGAGTGACAGGAAACAGGTTTGGCTTAAGCTTCTTTCAGAGTGCAACTTCAGATGAAAACTGGGACCCCCAAAGTGTCATACGGGAGACAGGCCTTCCCAGGGCAGCAAGGCAAAGTCCTAAGGGGTAAACTGTAACCATCTCGCTGCAAGGCCAACCTTGCTGTCTGTTTAACCTATTGGGAAGGCAGCGCTCCCTTGTCAAGCACAGCAACCTCTGCACCCTTTCCAGGACACTAGCTGGCTCACAGTTTGTCCGTGCAAGGACAGGAGCAGGAAAAGGCACAGTCCACACGTTTGACTTGGTTTCGTAATTCTGAGGGGGCCAGAACACGAGTGGTGAGTGAAGTAAGACACCTGGTGCAGAACTAGATTGGATCTCAGCCAAACAGAATCAAGTGGAAGGGATGTCCTTCAGGGCTGTGCTTGGCTTTTCCAGCCCTGGCCAATGTTAGCATGGGGCTTTCTTCCCTGTGTCCACATGGTATGGAGATGTGCCCTTAGCTTTTAACAGTGACACCCTCATTCCTGGTTTCTCCCTTCTCTTTCACTGTAGAAAAGTCAGAGAATAACTGGCTGCTTCTCCTAGATCATTCCTGAATGGCAATGACCCAGACCTTTTCTTCTGAGCTAGGTTAAATTAAGAAGCTAAGAAAGATCAAAAAAAAAAAAAAAAAAAAACCCATGTTAGCAAAGAAGGGTGGGTATTTCACCCTTCTCCTACCTTAGTGAAGGAATCCAGTAGGTAGTTGATGGTGATCCAGCCATAAGCTCCCTCCTCTTCCCCTGTGATGATTCGAGCCCCCTGGAAATCCATAGGATACTCTTGCATGGTCTTGGAAATTTCAGCCAGGACTTGGTCTGCAGCTAAGCTGTTCTGTTCCCTAAGAAGGATCCAAATCATCCAATGAAATCATTACTACAGAGAAAACACAAGGAAACACTTTGCCTTCTCCCAGTTTCACAGACTCCAGCTTTTGGTAATGAGCAGTTTGTGTGAAATGACGTTTCCTGCTATCTAGGTTGTAGAAGCTGCTCATGCAGCTTCTGTTGTATAAATCCCAGCCATCCTTCTGCCTAGACATGGGATCACAAATTGAGGAGCAATATCGATCTCCTCCCTCCATGGCAGCCTGATTCCAGTTGCATGGTGGTTTGCCAGGCCACCCTTCCCTACCTATCTTCATAGCATTCAAGACCAGAGGAGACCTTTACTGACCAGCTCATCTGGTATGTTACATAGCACAGGCCATTGAACTGATTGTACCATCAAAGCCAGGGCTGGTAGCTGAACTACAGTGGGTCTTTTAGGAAGATGTCAGTCTGGTTTCAGACTTCTGAGCAGGGGAAAGGTTTCTTGGGGCTGCTGGTGTTTGCTCTCTCTCTCTCTGAAGAGAGTAAGCGTCAGGCTATGATTCGGTTCCCTTCCCAGGGAAGTGGTCAGATTATCGGTGCACAGAAATTATGTTAGAAAACTGAAGCCATAAAACCAAGATCCATGAAATTAACACTGACATTTGAAAGAGCTAATATGAGCTAGTGAAAAGTAAGATCAGGTTACACAATACCCCTTTGCTTTGTACCTCTAATCCACTCCCCTGTCAGCACCCAACCATGTTTGCGGAAGGTACATTCACTGGTGGGAACAACTCCCTTATGTTTAAGGAATAATGAAGAGCAAACAAAGAGCATTGAGAAGTACTTCATGCTTGGAAATGAGCTACGCAGCATCCTTCTGCGTTGTGGGGTCCCAAGAATGCCAATGTATGTCTCTGGGCAGCCTCTCAGCCCCCAGGACCAGCAGCTCAGGACAGCTCAGCCACCCGCATGTCCCCATTGTGCTGGCTTCCTCCCATTCCTGAGTTGCTTGCTCAGGGTAGCATGAGAGTTAGGAGCTCCTGGCCCCGTGCAGGATGCTGCATTAGCCAAGCTGCTGACAGCTGATTGCAGCTCGGCCACCTCGCCTTCACCCCAGTGCCCCACAGAAGTACCTCAGTAGCCTCATGCCTGCTGTTGCTCCGAGATAAGTTGGTACCTCCCTCTGTTTCGCAGGAGGAATGACCTTCAGAGCTTTGTCCAGGCACTCTCTTAGGGACTCACCAGCTTTCGAGGGATCACTGGCATAGCTTGATATGCCTTGCCCTGGAAGAGAGTCAGGCTGGAACAGGCTGATGGGAATGGCTGGAGACAGGGATGCAGAAGCAAGTGGACATGGGGGTAGTAAGGCTGGTCATCTCTTAGCAAGTGAGGGTCCTTTGCCAGGTCACCTGGGCCCGTGAGACCTGGCTCACCCAGCTCTTCCCTTATGTTCCTTTCCTACAGCATCCCCCTGTCTCCCATGTTTTCAGCAGGGCTCTGCAGCGTCTGGCCCCATGTGCCACATGCTGCCTGCTGGCTTGCATCCATCCACTGGCAGGCTGCCTCTGTGCTCCAGGCTGAGGATCTGAGATGCTTTACACTGTGCTTGGGGCCTGGGCTCTGAACTGCCTAGAGTGCCGCTTGGGTCATGTTTCATCAACGGGATAGTGCAGGCTCGGGCTTCTTGCAACCAGACAGCAAAAGCCAGAGTGCAAATTTGCAAAGTCCCTTCCCTGTCCCACCATAAAATCTGACTGTGTGTGACACGCAGTGCAGGTTTCAGTCCCATACTGTGACTTTGAGGCCTGGCTCCGTGCTCCAGTGCCTCTTTGGATGACAATACAGAAGCCAAGCTTGTGACCAAGAGCACCAAGGCAAAACAGAGCCCAAGGAGTTGTTTCCACTTGTTCTTAGAGGCAGAAACAGCCCTGGCTGAAAGCAGAGATAATGGGACATGTCACCTCCAAGCAGTGAATGAACCAAGGCACCAAAAGGAAGGGGCAAGAGCTAGCGATATTCTCACCCAATGGTTCACTCATGTGTTCTTCAGCTACACTTTGTCCCCAGCTCTGTGAATGAGATGTTTCCCTCTCAGGACAGTGGCTTTTGCTGTTAGGGGTAGTCCCAGGTGTAGGAGTGAAAGTTCACAAGAACACCAAGGCACTTCAGTCCCATCAAGCATTTGGGCACTAGCTGATGCTGAGGGCCCATGACTGTGAGTGAAGCTGCTGGGGAGTTAGGGACCACACTGACTGTAGCCAGGCCCTCCTCACCATGCTGTCCGTGATAACCTGGGAGTGGGAAGCCGCTTGGCCAAGCAATACCCCAGCTTTGTCAGGCCAAGGAAAGGGAGGCCAGGTCATCCCATCTGCCATACAGCCACAGAGGACAGCATCAAGCCCACGGCAGGGGGGATACTGACCCTCGACATCACAGGACAAGGTCTGGCTGACCACACCAGTGTTGTTCTCTTTGTCCGAGTCCCACTCGTAGATGAACATAGAGGTGTGGGACGAGCCTGCGTCGAACACTATCCCGTACTGGAAGGAAAAATGAAGACATCATGGCTGGCAGGAAGAGCAGCAGGGACGGTGGGACTGGAGCCCAGCCCTGCCATGACCCTAGTCAGGTTGTTCAAGCTGAGATGCCATAGCATGCCCCAAAGAGCAGCACTCTTAATCCATAGATCCTCTTTAAGTTATGGCAATCTACACCATGGCAGAGCAGAGCAGTGATAGGAAAGTCCCTTCTATGTATGGCCTCAGCATGGGCATTTCTCATGGCAATTGAGCAACTTTCTCATTCCCTCTGCTGAGGTATATGCAATGATGCCAACTCACACAAGCACTTTCTTGGTGGTTTATAAAGCTCTTTTATTATCTCTATTGGTTAAATATTTTTTGTGTCCACACTGGCTCTACCTCAGGGCCAGCAGCACCCCGATCTCCTGAGCTCTCTGCTCCCCCTATCATTGCAGCCACCTTGGGCAGAGAATGGCAGGGTGACACCAGCCCTGGTCCATGAGGATCTGGCTGTGTGCCTTTTCCTTGGGAAACCCTCCCTCTCACTCTGAGATCTCACTGACCCTCTTCCAGTTTGGATGAAGGGGGATGCCAAGCCATGGGGGAGGGATGGGGAGGAGCGGTGATGTTTGTTCTGCAATCTGGGCAGGCAGGACGAGGCTATTGGGAGCTGTCAGGGACAAAGGTCATGTAGGGGTGTATTGACGTGCGGTGCTGTGTGCTGGGATGCAGACTCAGCAGGGCAGGGCTTTGCTGTTGCAGCCCTACCCACCTGCCTCAGGTAATTTCCTTTGAAACTCACTGAGTGCACAGCACTGTGGCTAGCTTTCAGAGGAGGCTCCTATCTGCTGCCCCCACAATGCCTGGCAAGAGAGACTCTGACCCTGGCTGAGTCATTGGTTGCCATCAATTCACAGGGCTCTCCCTGTAGTGATTTTTTCTTACTGCTTTTGCTATTTTAACACTGTGCATGAGCCATGATACTGCTGTGCTAGCCACTCCACAGGCACAGCAGGGCGATGCAGTCTAAGATGAAGGGCAAGGAGTCAGCCAGAGGTGTTATTCAGCCTGGCACATGGTGACCCCAGCTCCTAGGTGCCTGTGCCTTGTTTCTTCTGCCTGCATTTTGGGATGGGTAGAGAAGATCCACATACCTACTGCAAGACAGTTCCTACTGAGCCCCACTCACTCATAACCCCTAAGATGAGCTGTGGTCTCAGAGCACCTGTCCCAGATAACTGGTCTCGGCAGTGGTGCTCACCTTGACTGTGGGCGGCAGAGTAACATCTTTAGTCTTCACCAGGCTGAGAACAAGGGCAATGATTGAGAGCATGGCCAGCGCCCCCAGAGCAGCAGGGATGAGGTGCTGCTTGTTAGTGAACATCGTGGGAAAGGAGCCTGCAAACGTAAACACAGAAGGAGAAAAGTGTTTGGACATGGCCAGCTGGGAAGAGTGTTGATCAGTTAAAGCTGCAAGGATGCCGTTCCCAAAAGCTCTCTCCAAGTTGACGTTTTCCTTAAGGAAGCTGCGTGTATCTCAGAGGTCCGGGTGGATATTCAGCTCTTCCTTTGAGAAGAGCTGTGTTAGGATAAAACAGGGGGACTGGAGAGAAAGAGCGGCCGGTCGCCCAGGAGCCTGACGCAGCCATGACGAGAACACAACAGGTCCCCAGCTCTTGCTCAGCTCACTGCTAGCTTGAAGGCTCAGGTCAAGGAAGCGCAGAAGGAACACTGTGTCAAACAGGGGAGTTTGTGGGAAATTGTAGCAAAACTCAACACAAGATACTGTGGAAAAGGAAGGTGATTTCATTTTACAATAGGTAAGTAAGATCATCTCACCTCCTCTCGCTCTCAGGCCCACGCACTCCCCAGCACGTAGACATGTGCACCCAGGGGTGAAGCCAGGATCGCTTGCGCGTGGGAGGGAGAATTGGGGAAGCCAGCTCACTAGTCCTCACTGCCGCTCCGGGTTTCCTGACCGGCAGCAACAGTCCAAGTTCTGACGTAGGCAAAACTCTAGAATTTCATAGTTCTCTTGTTTACCTTATCTGAGTATTTACTGCTCCAGCCTTGTTTTGCATCTTCCCGACACCTTAACTTAGGCCGGTTTGTTCCTCTTCCTCATTTGAATGGAATCACAAATATGATGTTCTGCAGCGATTAGTACACACCTTTCCTTTTAACCCTTGCTTCCCTGTTCCTTTGGTGCTTTCACACACATACACATACACACACACATTTCTGTCCTTTCTTCACTCTTACCAATCTTAATATTTCTATTACAAATCTCTCACCTCTTTAAGAGGTACATGGGTACATCTTTAAGAGGTGAGAGTAACATTTGCAGTATCCAATGCCCTGAAAACACACAAAGAGCAGCAGGTATCTTGACATAAAGTTTTATTAAAATGAGAAGGAAAATCACATTGGAATAGCAGGGGTGACCTTGCAAAGGGGATTCGCACAAAGCTTGCTGAGCCAGGGGAGACATAAGTTACTCTCCTGCCAAGAAGGCAAGGATATCTTCATGTGGACAGAAACATGGCCTGGCACTTAGCACCTGGGACTCCGGTCATCCCTTCCCCATGTACGACCCACCTTCAAGGTGTTCCTGGGCCTGGTGTAGCTGGAGTCCCTGCAGCCATGGGCACCTGGAAACAGTGGTGAGCTGGGAGGGAGTGGGGAAGAGCTGCTGATCCTGCGGCCCCTCAGCAGAGCCAGTCAGGACCCGCTGCCTCCGTCCCTTGGCACACATCCAAAACTCATCTCTGAGCTGGTCCTGGCCTCAGCATGTTGCATTGGCAGCTGCTGAGCCCCAGCTCACCCTGCACCCAGCTGTCTTGGCTTGGAGCTGGGAAGGACTCATGGATATAGGGGACCTGCTCCTTCCAGGTGAGGCAGCAGAGCTGTTTCTCACTGATTCTGCTCACAGATAAGAGGCTGCCAGTGTTACCATAAGGCTGAGCACATTGGAAAGACCCAGTTTCCAGCTGCTTTGTCTCAGCTGAGTCAAAGACAGAGGTGTCAGAAGGGAAATGCACCCCAAGGAACCCACACTGTGTGGTGTAACCTTCCAGAGCACCTTGCCCTGCTGCTGGAGGTGGCCAGGCAGGGACAGTGGTAAGTCCCACCCTGTGCACTGAAACGGAAGTACCCGCTGGTGGAGATGGGGGCTGAGCAGTCCCCTGGAGACTCGCAGTCTCAGGATAGGTATGTCTGCAGTTGAGACTAAACAGGGCCAGGCCCATGCCAGCTGAACAGGTCCAAACTCCACACCAGTCACTCTTTCCATGACAGTCCCCTTCACACTGACATGTGCTGCTGCTGAAGCAACAGCCTGGAACTCAAACAGCTGCTACCACTCCTGCATTGCCACCTCCACCCACCGAAAAACCTTTGGATTCACCTGCTTCACTAGATGGAGTGAGAAAATGTTTGCTGCCTTCTGAAGTCTGGAAACCCCCAGCACAGTGGCTGGGACAGGGCCTTGCTGAGTTAAGGTGACTTGTCCTTGTGTAGGACATGGGGGCACTGACCACCCCTGACTCCTTCCCGGACACACATGTGGCCGTGCTGCAGCCAGACAGCTCGCTGCCTGGGGAGCTGCCACGCACAGGCAGCCACCCCCACCAAACTGTCTAGCTCCTGCCTCTGAGCCTGGGCTGAATATCTGGTAAGTTTGTTTCTCTGGATTCTTCCTTAATGAATATTAAGTTCCAGAGGTTACCTGATAATATCTTAATTGCATCCTGCATCATAAGGACAGGTAATGATTTTCCAGCTGGGAGGGAGCTATGGTTTCCCTTTCCTCAGCTCACGTCTCAGGTGGATGGCTGAACACTGGGCAACAGGCCTGCCTCAGGGATGCGACCTCTGTCTCTGTTCTCAGGAATCTGGATCTCTTTACCAGGCTCAGCCCTTTGGCAAACCTGCTCTGGCAACCCCAGCTCTGCCACCAGGAAAGGCCCTTTTCCACATGAGCACAAGGGCAGGGGATGGACGGACCTTGCTGGGTCTAAGCTGACCTGACAGTGAATGGCCGCAGTGCATGGCAGGGTCCCAGCCCCTGGGCTGCCTAAAGCAAGGGCCAGGTGAGAGTACCCCGAGTCTGCAACCAGCCTGTGAGCTCAGATTTCACTCTGTGCAGGTGAGGGCATGGGAAGGAAGGGCACAGCCTAGCGCTTGTCCCAGTAGGGAACTGGGATGCAGCTGGGGTCACATATGAAATGCAGAATTTGGCAATGCTCTGAGGTCTGCCAGCCCCACTGCAGCCTCTGAGAGTGGAGAACCCCTCATGAATGTGGTGAGTGGGACAGCACACTCAGGCAAGCCAGGATATATGCCATCTTACAGGGACATATGTCTGTCAATGGTCCCAGCACAGGCATCCAGCCCCAGGTCCCTCGAGGAACTGGGTTCACTCTGAGGGGACCTTAGAGCAGCCATGGTTGCTCTGGAGCTTCAGGAGCACTTGTCCACCCATCTTCCATGGATCTTGTCCTAGAAGGCCGGCAGGACCAAACTCAGCCGTGCTTCTGAGATGGGCACAGCCCAGGTGGCTCGCAGATGAAGGCAAGGTGGTGAGAGCAAGCCAAGGACAACACCGAGCGGAGCATGGGCAGCTGCTCCTGACAGTGCTTTAGTCATCATAAAGGCAGTGTTTGTGATGCACCATTTCTTCTTAACATGGGCAGATGTGTCTGTTCCCTGCACAGCAGCCCTGTGCCTTTCGCTCATCACACAGCTCAGCCATACAGTTGAGTGGGGCTGGGATACAACTCCCACACGCCAGAGCCCTTCATCTGCCTTCCTGGGCCTCAAATGTGTGCCTTCCTCTTCAGAGGAAATGCAGATGCGCGAAAGCAGGAGAACCAGTTTCACCAGCACTTTCCCTGAGCAAAGAGCCAGCCTGGGAGCTGAAGGCCTGGCAGGGTCTTGGGCAGAGCTTCAGGATGGGGCTGTGCCAAGGGGAGGGCACACAGCACCACAGCTATCTGGGTGGATGAATGGTTTGAGGAAGCCCTCGGATGGGGGTGTGTGGGGGGAATCTTCCATCTGCTGTAGCTATTCTTTTGTCCTGCCCTGCTACAGGACAAGGTCAGTCCTGTTGGATCTAGCTAGCCCCTCCGTGAAACCCAGTGGGAGTTGCAGGGCTCCAAGCTACCCTGCATACAAGATCAGGAATCTCTATTTTCCTAGCACCCTCTTTCCTGATGTCTGCAAGTACCCACAGGCCCCATGGACCGTGCTGGCAAACAAGGACTCACAGAGGGATAGAAGCCAGGACAGAGGTCTTGCTGGGAGAGATAATACTATCTTAAATAGACTAATTAAAAGTCTGATTAAAGATACTACCTCTTTCTGTTATGCTAGATATTCCTGAGCCAGGTCACAGGTAATGGCTTGATAATTTTGTTGACAAAATCCTTCTTGCAGAAACTTTAGGGCTGGGTAGTTGCCACAGAAGAATAACACGGAGAGGAGGCACTGTAAGCCATGAACAAAAGTGCTCTGAGTGGGCTAAGTGAAAGGCTTGCTGGAGACCATCTTCCCAAACCTGCTCACTTCATGTTCCCAGCATGCGGCATTGCACACAGCCCCTATTGCACATGTGCCTCCTCCCTTTGTGGGCTTGCTTTGTCCCTGCCTGTAGGCAAGTACCCACAGAAGCCACTTGATAAGCTATTTACTTAAATACCTTAACTTTTACCTCCTCTTGCAGAAAAGGCTGAGCACCAGGCCCCTTCGTGTTCCACCTTTGCACTGCAGGATGGAGAACGCTATCTCCTCACTTACTATCTGTGTTTTCCCCGTGTACAGCACCCTGCGCTCTCTTGCAGGGGCGACACTGCTCCAGCTTGGCTCTGGTAAAGTGACAATACCCCATCTCCATGCTGCATTCAGTCAGGCCCTGGATTTCACCAGTAATCCCATCCAAAGGCATGTTTGTCTGTTAAAATGTGGCTGGGTCTCGGAGTGATCCCGGCACCCAAGCACAGAGTATCGCTGGGCCTGGAAGGGTCGAAGGGTGTCTGGCTTGCAGGAATTAACGCCCTCTCACGTGGCTTCCCTCGGATCTTCCTGTCCAAGTTTTGGGCAGACCCAGCCTTGTTTGCCTTCAGGGATGTGTTCGGATGAGAGCTAAATATGCGATGTGCTCATAATTGGAAAACCAGTCTAAAGGTGCCATTTTTCTGACTGCTGGTTGACAAATCTGCTAATGAAAAGCACGGCTAGAGTACATACACACACCTATTTGATGTATTTAACGTATATGTCTTTGTTCTCAGCACTCCAAATGGCTCTCTGAGGCCCAGAAGGGGGTTGCCAAGCTGGTGCAGTCACTTCACGGTTCAAAGCACAGCCATTACTGTCAGTCATCAAAATGGCTGGTGTTTGTGAGATGAAATCACCTCAACTGCTAATGTCTTTCCTTGGCCTTCCTAAAAGAAAGCGCTCTGACTCAAGGTGGAAGGGGAGTCTCTCATTTCCCCACCATTTTTGCACCATGAGGTCGCTCCAGCTCTTTCCGGGCCATGGGGTGGTGGAGGCCAGGCAGTGGCTCAATGCTGGCTCCCCATGGGTCAATGCAAGCTGTGCCACTTGCTCCTTCCTCTCTTTCCCCTTTCAGCAAGCAGGAGCACCCCTGAGGCTCACTGTGGCTCCCACCCGGCAGGGAGCCGGTAGAAGCTCCTCTCCCTGCACCACTGTCTTTGCAGTAGCCTGATTCTTTTAAGATTGATGGAGCTTGAGACATTTAAAGCTGCATGAGTCTGGAGCTGGCTGCTAGTGCCTGCCACAGAGTTGGGACACCCTGTGCCTTTCCCCTTCTTTGCAAACAGCAACAAAGTCCTTGGTGGAGGAGAATATCCTGTGCAGCAGTTCAGGTTTGCCCCAGACCACCTGAACTGGGTTTTGCAGAAGCCCAGCATGCTGGGCAGGCTGTGCTGGACATTTTGGTGATCTGTTCAAAGACTCAGGTGGATGGTCACATTTTTGGGTCCCTCTGGTGTCCCATTCACCCCACATTCCTGCTTGCAGACCTCACAGAGCAATGACATGTCTGCTCCACAGTAGGAGCTCTGAGTCTTCAACGCAGACCCACCCAGTTATTCGCTGAGTGGCTTCAGGCCACCTTGTGCACCAGCTGGAGGTCTAGCCTCCACCGCGCTCCATCACTACTGCTGTTCAGGCCGTCTGCCCCACTCCGAGCGTGGCAGCAGAGGCAGCAGCGTGATACACGAGGATCCAAATTCCCTTGCTGGGCCAGCGCTCATTCAGAGCCCTCAGACTGGAGGGCAACAAAAGTCCTGCTCACTGCGTTTCCCTCCCGAAAGCCCACTGGCCATTACTTTTTCTCTCTCGACCCAAGCCCTTGAATTATCCAACACTAATTAGGATGGGACCATCCTAACACAGAGGTCTCCTTGCAGGAGTGAACTGCAAGCTAATGTGAGCTGGTGATTGTAAACAGCTGTACACAAGTGCAGTTACATGGTTCCCACCTCACCAGGGCCTCAACAAACATTACTGGTAACTGCTCTTGAGTGCTGTGCCTGTGTTGTGCTCTGGGGATGTACATACTGCTGGAGCATTTAACTCCAATCCACAGCATCATTAGCTGCCATTCCTGGTGATTAACAATCTCAGAAATTGGGCAAGAGATACTCAATCTGCTGGATGGAGAAATACTGTCCAAGGTAAGTATTTTCCTGAAAAGAAACTACTGCTAAAGTTAAGGAGAGGACAGAAGGGGTGCTTTTCTGCTGCTAGCAGGTTGTTGGCTCTAATAGCCGTTAAATCTCCTCTGACCTCAAACTGTGGTTGGTCTCATGGGAAATTTGTCAGTTCCTCTGCCATGTCCCCCTTCCTTTAAACACCATCTCCCAGCTAAAACACTCCAGTCTCTGCAAGGCCCTGAGCCTGGGCTGCCGCTCGTGCGCTGGCAGGTTGCTCTGGGGTTGCCTCTGGCTGAGAACTCTCACCACCAGAGATCATTTCCTTCCTGTTGCTAGATGGGGCTTAGCACAACAACACCTGGATCCTAATGAGATCTCCGAGATTAAAGATATTAGTAAAAAGTGCAAGAAGATTCCTCAGTCTCTTCCCCATTCTCCATTCCACTTTTCACTGCTTCCTCATCTCTACCTGGCCCAGGAAACCTTGTTTACATGCTCTGTGGCATCTGTATGGGAGGATCAGGCTGCAGCTGAAGCACCACTGCCCGGACACTTAGGCAACACAGCCATCTCGGTGGCAGCGTGGTTGGTCCGGCCTCTCAAGGCAGGCTGTCTGCTGATGTCTCTCTGCTGGGGGAGTGGGATCCGCTGTGCAATGCGGCAGCAGGGCAGCCGTGGGGTGTGAGCCTGTTGAGCTGAAGCTGTGTGGGCAGGAGACAGCCCTGGCGGTCAGCGCTGCAGGATGGTAGTGCCCAGGCAGGCTGGGATGGAGGGATGTGGCACGGGAAAGCTCTGGGAGGTTGAAATTGTTTGTTGCTCACTCATCAGCCACGTTGCCTGTAGGTGAGAGGAGCTATGGTTCAGTGTGTCTTGTGCCCATCCAGAAGAGCCCCGGGCATGGGTTATCCTCTGGCCCTCAGTATCTGGAAGCTTTTGTCTTTCTGAGACTGTGGAGCACAGGGAAACAAGGCTGAAGTACACTTAGGGCAGGATTCTCCCTTGCACTGCTGTCACAAGTGCGTGGGAACGGCACTGGGAAGGAGCACTGAGGTGAGCTGTCCTGGAGGTATTTGATTTCCTCCAACGCAATCAATAGGGCTGTAGGGAAACAAGCCAGAGGTGAAATGATATCTCTGATGGAGGCATCCCTCAACAAATGCCAGGAGTCCATGGACTGGATCTATCTGCTCTGGAGATGGCATCTAGGATGGACAAGGTGGGGAAGGGAGGCTGTGGGAGCCAGTCAGGGGAAGCTAGGAAGGTAAAGCACTGCAATTAAGGGCTTCTTTCTGAGCAACAGTTGGTTTTGCTTTAATTTTCTTTTGCTGGCACTTGTGAAAATGAATGGTTGAAAACAATAAAGCAGCTGGGCCTACTGCCAGGATTACTAATGCTCTGCAAACAGCATCACAAAAGGCCAAAGAGCTAAAAACTTGGAGAGCTGCTGGGGGAGATGCTTTAGCAAGGACGTCCCAC
This sequence comes from Dromaius novaehollandiae, assembly GCF_036370855.1. NCBI lineage: Eukaryota > Metazoa > Chordata > Aves > Casuariiformes > Dromaiidae > Dromaius > Dromaius novaehollandiae. The sequence continues at coordinate 2,260,033 of NC_088117.1, forward strand.
CCGCAGACCCAAATCTCTAGGAAACAAAGAGCTGAGAGAGCCCCAGGTATCAGCTGCCAGCCTGCTGCATTGTGCAACTGTGAGTCCAGGGTGTCCAGGACACACCTCAGACCTGCTGCACAGACTTGGCACCATCACTGGAGCCCGACCAGGAGAAACACCCAGTGTTTTCAGTCCCTCATGAGCACCGGTGTCTTCCTCCCTCCACTTCTGAGTCCTGGGAAACAGCAGAGCCTTGTTTTCTGTCTCTCCCTGTACCCCTAGCACTGCTGTGGTGAGTACCATGGGGATGACCGCCTTTGTAAGACAGAGGGTTTCCAAAGAGCAATCCCAGCCTCTGCGCAGATTTCTGGGGCAACCTAGGACAAATCCACCTTTCTCTGCATCCATCCTCTGTTAGAAGGACGTGCTTATGGCAGGGGATGTGCAGTTACGTAATATGGTTGTGCTCCTCCTCTCACCCTGCACCATAGCGAGCGTTCGTGACAGCCTTGAGGACCAACTAAAATTAGGCCTTTTTCTCCCCTAGGCACTGAGCAAACACAGGCAAGGGGCCAGCCCAGGCTTTCAGGAGCTTTTTGATGGAAGTAGCAGTTTCTGAAACCTGCTCAGAGCTGAGGAGTGCCCAGGGCAAGAAGGGAAGCCAGCCAGGGCAGAGATATGGGAAAGCCAGACTCAGCACAAGTTGGAAGGCTCTAGAGAAGTCCAGTGGGTGGGGAGATGTTTGGTGGTTCTCCTCTGACTCCCTGACACAGCACCTGAGCACGTGCAGGAAGAGGCCTTTGACCTGCACACTGCAGGGTTGTTGGAAAGCAAGTTCAGGCCCTAATGTGAAATGAGTGACAGCTGCCAATCATGACAGCAGCAAAAGCCAACACTCCTAAATCTGAAACGGGACTGTGCCTGGATCTGTCTCAAGAGCCATTTGGAGGCACCCAATATTTTAGCAGGTTTTTAGTCTCCTTTTAAGAATTTGAGGTAGGAACAGGCTGACCAACTGCCTATCTTCATCCCCTGGCCCCTTGATCCCTTCCACACAGACTTTTGGGTGGTCAGCAACTGCTCCTTGCTTAGGGCTTGCAGGACTTGGCTTTACTTTTTGTGCAGCTCCAAAACTCCATGCGTGACAGAAATGCTGTAGAGACAGGGCCAGTCTCCAGGTCCCACGATCTCGGCTCTCAAGGCATGGCTGTAGCACCAATGCTGTTGTTTGGTCTGGACACCCTGCACTTCCTAGCACGGGCTGGGCTGTGCCCTGTGAATGGGACCTCCTCAGCCATGCTCTTTTTCTTGTGCTCCCGCACTGTCCTTCTCTCGAACACAGCGGAGGGAAGTGTGGCTGCTGTTCTCACAGCCTTGCACTCACGTGGGGGCTTCTGCTCCCACCATGACTTGCACCAGCCCTGGGCAAGCCAGGACACTGCTGTAACCACTACACCAGAGTCCTTCCAGAGACATAAGGGCCTGTTCCTGACTGGGGGCCATTCACCACAACGCAACACAAGCTAAAGCCACTGCTGCACTGAACAGATCTTGCAGTCCCCAGGCTCTGCCCATGTCAAGATGACAGGGGAGATGGAGCCCCTAAGATCATCTATTCCCGGCTATCTCCTTTAGGAGACCTCATGCCCCTGTGGTAGCTCAGGTTGTGCTGGACCTTGACCCTCCTTGTGTGTGAAGCATAGCTGAGCCACCCCAGGGCTGGGCTCTGCTCCACCGTTGCAGCATGGGCATGACTGCACCAGCGTGGTCTGCCTCCATCCTGTACAGTCCTCCCGGCAGGTGTTGCACACTTGTCCCACTCCCCGCAAGCCTTTATGCCACAGCCCTGTGTGTGCAACACGTTCCCTGGGTTTCACGACAGGAAAATGTGGCTCTGGCAGGCCGTGATGAGGTGGAAGGTTTTTCCCAACCCCCTCACAGCAGCCGTGTGCACGGGGGCTCTGAGAGCGTGCGTGCGGACTTCAAGAAGCGGTGAGCACCTGCTGGCATGGACACCAGGGCCTGCTCTCGAGCCATTCGGTGGCACTAAGCCCTTCTGCCCCAGCTCTGCCTCTGCCTGTTGCCCACCCTAGACATGACAAGTGGGGACAGTGGCTGTGTGGCATATTCTAGGCTGTCACAGCTTTGGCAGTAAAACACAGACTCCATCATCCCCAAATTCGAATCTCTGTTTAAGAGCTGCTCCTGCTGCAGCAGCAGCCTCAAGGCAGTGGGACACATGGAGATGGGTGACCGCGAGGGCTTCAGAGGGGCCAGTACTGTCCCTCTGGTCACGGCGATGATGGTTTGATATCTCCAATTCTCTGGACAGGGCTGGGAGAAGGCTGGGCTGTGCAGAGGCTCTTTCCCCACTGCCCCACCAAGGGGGTCCGGAGAGGCACAGATCTCTGGCACCCACACGGGTGTGGGGCATGCAGTGGGGGGAAGCACCATCGAGCCATGCAGCTCCCCTCATCATGTCGCCAGGTGCAAAGCTATGGGCTGGAACCGAGCTGGGGCACTTCCCTAAGGTACATACACTCCTAGCTAAGCCGCTGCAGTCTGGTTTGGGCAAAGCCCAGCTGGCAGCAATACCTGACTTGCCTGGGCACAGCAACAAAAATAAACCCAGAGGCTAGATTTTTATCTTTGGCAGAGCGTATTCCTGCGTATAAGAGTCTGTCAGCCCAGGGCTTGAGGAGCCTTCCTCCCCACGCCAGGGACAGCCAGGGACCTCGCAGCTCGTACTGAGCAGGGGCCGTTACCTTCTGGTGCCCAGGGACATGGTGTCAGCCACCACAAGCGACATGAGACCCCGTGGCAGCCTGTGGAGAAGGCAGGGTGAGGCAGGTGGCACAGAGCATGTGGGGCTAGTGCAGACCCCCAGCCTAGGGGCACAGCCCCTGGCCCCACGACAGGCTGGAGATGCAGTGGGAAGGGGGTGCCCAGCTCCCCAACCCACTCGTTTGCCCTGACCATCAGAGGTGACAGTCCCAGGACACTCCTGACCTAGCTTCGTGACACTCAGCTTTAGCCCTAAAAAACACTTTACTTCCCCGCTGTGCTGCCAGAAGCCTGCACATGAGGAGAATAAACACGTAGGCTTTTCCTCACCTACCTGGGTAAATCCTACTCCAGCTTCACAGCCCTTTGCCCACGTTATTTACACAGGGCTCTGCCCTGGGACCTTTGATGGCTATCCAGAAGGTTTTCACTGGAGCGGATGTTCACAGAAAGAAGCAGCTTTTGTGGCCGGCCCACGTCTCCCCGGCTGCAGGCAAGATGGCTGGGATGGCATGTTGCTGGGGCAGAAGGGACCCAAAGGCCCCGAGAAGTTTTGTGGGGGGACTTGATTCCCCTGGGCACAGAGGGAGAAGTGACTCCTTTGCACAAGGAACGAGTCCTGAGAGAGGGACAGGACTGGGTCCACACTGCAAGGCAAACCTTGCTGCCCCCAGCCACGCGCTCAGCCCTCGCACCCCTGTCTAGCTCGGCACCGCACGTGCCACAGTTCAGGAACATGCCGCCCTCTTGTCCCCCGGACACACCTGGGAGCTTGCCTTACCTTGGACAAGCGGAGCTGGGAAACGCTGGCTCCTGGCTGTCCCCAAAGATAGCCACAAATTGCCGGAGTTGCTGCCGGAAAGCTCGGCAGGCAGCAGCGCGGAGACGAACGCAGGTGGATGTGGCATTGACCCCCTGTCCCAGTGAGCCGTGGCAATGAGCCAGCGCTGGGCACCACACCCCTGTGACACGGCTGTTTGTAAGGCTGGGTCTCAGCTCCTGCCCTGACAGTCCCCGGCAAGCCAAGCCATGGCTCAGCATCAGGGAACTGCTCCTGTTCCTCTGGAAAGCACTGCACCTACGCTGAAAGATGAGTGAGTGGATTTGGGGGGTGAGGAAGTTGTCCCATCTTTGATTTAATCAGTTTGGTGCCTGGGGAGCTTTGGGAGAGTCTAAAAGCAGTCCCCAAAGCAGCTCTACCAGTGCCATCTCCTGAGTCAGAGGCTTTGCTGCTCTTCCTGCTCCCTGCTGTTCATCTCAACCTTCACCTACCATGTCCTCCCTCCTCTGCTGCTCCAATTCTTCATGCCCTTCAGCAGACACTGGCAATCCCACCAAATCATCCCAGCCTTGCTTCCCCACAACCCCCTATTGCAGACAGGCCTCACTCCCCTGGCTCTCTCCCTCCCCAGGCCCACACAAGCGACTCTGTGGCTGGTGTGATGCAATATCTGCGGCTTGTGCACTCAGACTGACTTGTCACATCACGGGCACAGCCACGGCATGGGGACACCAACAGCGGGAATGAAGTCATGGTGGCCTGTGGGGGAAGAGGGTAAGGAGTAGCCAGCTGCCCTCCTTCCGAATGATGTGTCCTTGGTTTGCTTTAGCTAGACCCACGTGAGCAAGGCGCTGGCTCCCAGGAGACAGACTGGACGAGTGCTTGGGGACATTACGGCAGCATCCGGATCATCCTGAAGCCTTAAAAACAGCATAACAAGGTGAGGCAGGAGCTGAGGAGCTTCTGTGAGGCCTAGTGCTTGGTCTCAGCGCCACCTAAGGGTGCACAGGACCGAAAAGATGGGTGCTCCTATGCTGTGTTTCTCCCCCAGACGCAGCCAGCCCAGGACAGGCCATTTGGAGTCACTGGGCCGGGGCTGGAGCTAGATGTGACCTGAACCGAGGCCAATGCGGAGCCAAGTCACACCACACATCAGGCACTAAGCCCCAGTTCAGCCAAATTTGGACTAAGTCTTTCTGTGTCAGCCCCGGGATCCTCCTGGACCAGACCACTTCCCGTCACAACCTGGATGAACCAGAATCAGTGTGAAAGGACAATCATATCACCTGTGGGAAATTTCCTCCCAATGCCCATTAGCTTTCTAGGGAGAAAAGAAAGGCAATCACTTGTTTCATGATCATCAGAGCATCCCACAGGGCTGGGGACAATCAGCCCCATGGACGTTCTGGCCCCGCCTCAGATCTGTGCAAAGTGACTCTGAGATACTCGTGCTCACAGCATCACTGCCGATGTCACACCAGGCTGGCTCAGTCCAGGGAGGTTGTCCCTGGCCATGCCCTCAAACACCATCCCCCTGCCTAGAAGCTCTCAGGCTCGTCCGATTTCTGAAGACAAGGTCTAAGCCATCATGGTGGCCTCTCCACCTGTCCACTGTTGCTCAGCTAATGATGGCTGGATGTGCTGGGTAGCCCCAACTAAACTCAGTGAGACTCAGCAGGGTGGGGATCTCAGCAGGCATCTTGGCTGTGGCAGGGTCTCAGCGACAGCCAGCTGCACACGCACAGGGCTAGGTAGCCCCAGGGTGCCGCCTCCCTTGGGATGCGGGGGAAGGTAAGAGACCGTAAGAAGACCTGGCTGGGATGGAAGAGCAGCAAACCTGCCTCTCCCACTGGCCAGGGGTACTTTCTCATGATGGTCTTTTGGGCGCAGCTGCTCCCTGATGGGCTCCAAAGCCCACCTTCCTAGGGCTCAGATTCGCCCTGCTCTGCCTGGCCATGCAGCTCTACTCAGCACCAGGTTTGTCAGCACGTTTCTTTATTAGCACAGCAGACAGCAAGAGTAGCATCACTGTGTTGTTAAATGGCAGGAGCTGGGGGCTTCAAAGCTTGCTGACGCCTGGGGAAGTGCCAGGTGTGCTAGGGGGTCTGTGGTCTGACTTGCAGGTCAGAGTCTCCTTTGCACGGCATGTGGAACAAGAAAATTTTTGCGCAGAAAGGAACTTGGAGGAAAAGTTAGTGATAAAGAACCCCTTCCCAAGGGGCTGCTCTTGACTTGGAGCTGGAGCAGGAGGTCCTATTCTTAGTCTTTGTGAGAAGATCTAGGCACACAGCCTAAGAAGTAGTGTAGCCCAGGAAAGGAAATAGCAGCAAAGAGCATAACTTAAAACAATTTGTCATCATAATCCAGTAATCCTATACATTCTTTTGCATTTCTGCTGCAGCAGCCATTGAAGATAATCTGATGGATGTTGAATCTAGGCAAAGACTTGAAAATATTGTGCTGAAAACATGAAAAGCCACTTACCTGCTATAGCAACAATTACTCACTTCAGATAGATGCTTTCTAGACTCCAGAAGAGCCTAGTGCTTCTGAGCCACAGAAGAAAGAGCCACCTTCCTATTCCATGTGACTGATTATTTTGTTCTCCAAATACTGTCCACAAGAGACAAACTCTCCAGGGAAGCTTTCCAAAGGAAAGATAGCTTTCCTTCACATTTGTTTATTCTTGCACTTAAACATTCTTTTGACTCAAAAGCGAATCGGTTCATTTCCCAACGTTAGCTCTGAGCAGACAGCAAGCAAACTGATAGGTTCAGAAAAAAAATGACTAGAGTAGCTCTAAACAAGTCATTCTGAGAGCAGCAGAGCTAACGTAGCTTGGTTCCCTACATCCCTTGTTCCCTGTAAGCTAAAGCAACACCAAGATAGGTGGAAAAAATGACAAAAAATGTGGTGTTGCATTACTAAAAAAAGACACCCTGAAAAAATACGGTGTTGTATTATTGCCACCGAAGTGTCAGTAAGTTTAGTGTGTGAGTGATGAGGAGATAGTCCTGGACTGCCACCCTGGCTGTCTGCCAGCAGACCTGCAGAGTCCATCCAGGGGCTGCATGAGGATGCGCAGAGTGGGAAATTTCAAATTCAGCAGCAAGGAGATATGGCACAAACCGAACACACCGCGCTGCCAGGGACTGCAGGCTGTGTCTGCACAACACAACAAACCAGTTAAAAAGCACACAAGAGAGGTGCCTGTCTCAGATCGGGTGGTAACCACCAGATGAGGGAAGGGGATTACCTGTAGGGATAAATACAGTATTACAAAACTTGGATAGTAGAAGGAACTGATTCAGTATATATAAAGGAGTGGTTAGTATGAGTTTTGGCTGCTGTTTTGGCACAGTACAGGGGTCATGAGGCAGTTTGTAACAAAGCTCTTTTTCCCAGCACTATCGGATTTTTTTTTTTCAGAAAAACACCAGACCTCTCACTGTGGAGAGCTTTTTCAACAGACAACCTGTTAAGGGAATATCCAGTGAGATCTGCTCTGAACTCGCAGCCACAAGTTTATAAAATCAGTACACGGGAAAAATAAACTTGGGAAATTGGTTCTTTCTTACCTGCATGCTTCCAAAAGGCTAAAAGCAAATACAAGTTACACAAGAGGCTAGGTAATTACCGATTTTCTAGATTTCAGATATGAAGCCGGAAAAAATCTGCTCAACGCAATTTGAGAAGCACCTGACTTTGTTAGATTACGATAAAGTCCTCCCCTGTGGCAATTCTCAACTTTCTTCAAGGCATCCTCTGCCAGTCACATTCCATCTCCTGAATTCCAGTGATGTATGCAGCCATTCTCCATTTCAAGATCCTATCTCCATGAAATGTAACCTGAGAGCAGCAGAGAACACGTGACGATACCAGGAGTTAGGTAGGTGGGGCAAAGACAGGGGTGGGTCACAGAGCACTGCTGAGGTTGGAAGGGAAGCCCACGACTGCTGGGAAATGTTTCTTGCAGCCATCATCATTATAGTACAGAGGTCTCTCAAATCCAGTGTCAAAAGGAGAAGGGTCCTCTGGACCTGGGCACCAAAGTAACATTCATTCTTTTCCTCACAGATAGATAAGGGATCTATAGTCCTGAATACCCTCACGGTAGGAGCTAAATGACACTAAAGTGTCTTTTGCATTAGCAGTTCCTTGTGAAACTCACGTTAACTTGCTTATCTCTAACTCCTCTAGAAAGACTAAACTACCCTCATTTAAGGTGGGTCATTTCTAGATATTGGAGGATAGCGTTTCACACCAAAGCTGTGATTCAGTGAAAACCCATCTTCAGAAGCAGCATCAGCTGTTCATACTTCTGTCCCTGTGCTTTGCCCTCCCAACACCCTTATAACTATATTTGAGGAATGGATCTGAAACACAAAGAAAAAGAATTACATATCTGTTCAAAAGCACACATCAGTTCCTTCTGACTCACGGCACGACCTCATGAAAAATCTTGCTGGCACACTGAAGGCATGAAGTATTGCTCAGGGAAGTGAGAGGAAAAACGGGAATATATTACACCAGTATTGTCACCGAAGAAAACACATTGTTAAAATCATGGCCTCAGACTGGTCGGGGCAAGCAAGATAACAGCTTCTTTGTTTAAGGCTAATAGCAGTTTGAGGCTTACAAGGATATCTACAACAAACAGCTAACCTCCAGATAATTCTTATTCTCCAGGCAGCAGTTTTAAGTACATAAACTTTCCAGGGAAAAAAGAGTTTTATAAATAAAACTACACTACCTGTACATTTTTATTTTAAATTAACTGGCATGTCAAACAGCGCTTGTATGTCAGGATATATTAACATTAACATCAAGAGCTGAGTGAACCTGAAATCAATGTTGCTGTATAAAAAGGTCTTCTGAAGAAATGCTAAGCTATACAACATAAGAACCTGGCTATTTACAAACCATTCCTCTCATAACACCAGACCTGCATAACCTAGCAACATCTATCACTCTGCACAAAAACAAAAAAAGGGCAAAAGCCCAGGGTAGCTAACTCAGAGCTCAGGACACCCCGGTGGCTCAGGCACAGCCCTACCCAGGGTAAGAGGCAGTCATTTGGGAGCCTTCCCCTCAGTATCAGTTCACCCGGCAGGCTCGGATCATGAGCAGCTGGAGGAGGATGAAGACGGGCGACATGATGAGTCCATACCACAGCTCCCGGGTGTGCTCCACCAGCTTCTGACACAGGAGCATCTCAAAAACAAACTTCAGGCTGAGGATGGTGAGGATCCAGAAGAGCCGCAGCACGGCCAGGCGCTTCTCCCCGTCCTGGAAGAGCCGCACGGAGACGATGGTGGTGAAGTAAGTGCTGAGGCCGTCGGCGGCGAAGAAGGGGATGAACACGGCCCACCAGGGGAGCGCCGAGCCCTCGCTGTCCACCTTCAGGACGAGGAGCACGGAGAAGACCAGCAGAGCCAGGACGTGCAGGAAGATCTCGAAGGTGGCGAAGCCCAGCCATTGCACCAGCTCCCGCAGGGAAAACAGCATCTTCCCGCGGCGCGGCCCGGCGCAGGGGCCACCGCGGGCACACGGGCCCTGCCCAGGGGACGCTCTCAGCGCTGCATGTCCTCAGGACCCCCCAGCCCCGGCCCCGGCCCCGGCCCCGGCCCGGCGCCGCTGCGCACCCGCGCCGCCCCTCAGCCCCAGCCCCGCTAGCAGGTCGTGCCAGCGCCGGCGCCGGCTGATGACGTCACCGGAAGCACCTCGCCAGGCGCGCAGTGGTTGCTGCGGCCCAACCGACAGGTCGCACCAGCACCGGCGCCGGCTGATGACGTTGACGGAAGCGGCAGCGGCGATGCCGGTACACGGTGGGTGCTGGGGCCCCGCCGCGGTTCGCGCCCTTCTCGGCGCCCCCCGGCTCCGTGGTGCGGGGCTGTGGCAGTCGCTGCCGGGGCCGCGCCGGGCCTTCCCCGCTCCTCGCTGTCTCTCCCCGGCTCCCACCGCCTCTCCGCTCGCAGGGCCCGGTACCGGGGTGCCCCCCAGCCGCGGACCCCCCTTCCCTCGGTGCCCCCGGCGCGCCCCCTCCCCCGCCCCGGGACGCCCCCCTTCCCCAGGGTGTCCCCTCCCGGGGGCGCCACCTTCCCCGGGGTGCCCCTTCTCCCGGCCCGCGGGAGCCCGCAGGCGGGGTGAGGGGTGGCCCAGGCTGCCGATGGGAGACCCTGGGGCTCCCCAGCCTGGGGCAGAGGCCCCCTGTGCAGGGTGGCTTCCATCCCCCGGGGAGCTCGGGCCCCTGTGGGCACTGGTTGTCCGCGGTAGAGTCTGCTGCCCGCTGCGAAAGGCAGCGCCCAGAGGGGCCCGAAGGCAGGGTGGTGGGGAACCTGCCTCTCCTCGGTGGGTGGTCGTGTCTGGAAGTGTGGCTGTGCACAGGGATGAATAGTCCTGTTCCTGGAGCTGAGCAGGCAGCGTGCATGTCCAGAAGGGTACTCAGGGTGTGCCAGCTCTTCTGGAAAAATCCGTATGGCTCTGGGCAAGGGGAAAGTCCCTTGGAGCTGCAGCCCCTCTGCAGGAATTGGTCTGTAGAAAGGCCAGTAGTGTTCCCTCCTTGGTTTTTACCTGCAGCTTTTCTAGAAGTGGTATATGTTCCCTGTAGGGGTGCTGTAAATTTGCAGCTCTGGCATCCAGCCTGGATGGATTTCCTCTGTGCTGTGATTTCCAGTCATACCTAGGGCTGCTGGGGGCAAGCAGCACAGGTGGCTTCTTCTCCTGCAGTTGAGAGCACTGTGTCTAGTCAAACTTTTCTCTGTTGCTGAGCTCCCAGGCTCTCCTCCCGCCTGCCTCACCTCCTCGGGTGGCAATTCTCACAGCATTAGGGGAAACGAATGTGTTAAAATGGGAAACATGGAAAGACAGATTTCAGGGATGTGCTGACCACAGCTGGGGAGGCCAGCTAAAATGAGCTAGGATGTGAATCACTGTCTCTGGATTTCATACCCCCAAGTCAGCCCCCTCCCTTTGCCGTGACAGCAAGGGTGAGCAGTGCAATACTGTCACTCCTGCTCCTACAGAAAAGGACGCTGCGGCGAAGAGGATGCCGCTCAATGCTGTCTGGGGATGGAAAGAGAGGCCAGGAACCTTGAATCCTGACACTTTCATTCAGTTATTAGACTGTCTCTGTCCTTGTTGTTTGCCAACGTATGCAGTGTCATTCCCCCAAAGTACACTTGAACAAACAGTTACCAGAACTCCTTCGAAGACTGGGTAGGTTTCAGGGTGACTCCTAGCCCAGAGCAGAGAGCAGGTCCAACTTTTTCTTGCCTTGTCTCTTGATGATTTCTGTGGTTCTTTCTCCTTCAGATGGCAGAACGGAAACTGCTCATTCTTTTTGGCAGCCAGACTGGGACAGCTGAAGACACAGCTGAGAGAATTGGCAGAGAAGCCAAACGACGCCACTTTCAGTGCAGAGTGGAGGCACTGGACAGCTATGACGTGGTGAGTGTGATGCAGAGAGGTGCTCCAGGCAGTTCTAGTCTTGCTCCATCTCTACTAATCCTATTTCTAGAGCTTGGGCATCCCCCACGCTTGCTGTGACCTCCTGTATTTCATCAGATCATGGCTCTGTGCCCTCCGTGAGGGCAGCTTGTGCTTAGCTCAGCTGAAAATGTGAAAACTGAGCAGTGACTCTTGGGATAGAATCACTGTTAGGTGACAGATGCCCAGCCTTATCCTGTGTTTCATCAGGCCCGGTTCCTACAAGGCAAGGAGCACCGAGGAGCTGTTGCTGCAGGCAGTGTGTGTGGGGAATGGATGCTGCTGCAGTGCTGTTAGAGGAGGATGCGCCACGCAGGGCTGTGGATTTATGCCGAGTGTAGTCTGTCTATGAACTGAATCTAATGCGAGCAGCTGGGTCTGGTTCGCTAGGGGCACGTGTTTGTAGGCTGCTGACCTTAGTACACCTTTCTGTGCTTGTCTGTGCCCACAGGCAAACCTCATCAATGAGCTGCTGGTGGTATTTGTGTGTGCAACCACCGGCCAGGGTGACCCACCTGACAACATGAAGGTAGGATACATTCTGGTCTATGTTGCTTTTATGTATCTGGTCCTGTGACTGGATTTACTCCTCTGAGCAGCTTGAGTTACAGTTTTTTTGGAGCTGGAGGCTTTGAAACAATACCAGCCATCCCTGCAGGGTAGCGTCAAGTGGATGTTTGCTCACTAAGTGGGACTGAGAAGCATCTCATGTTACTGGTGGAATGTGAACAGGAAAGCTGGTGAGATTTCAGCAGCTTAACAGCTAGAGGGGCCCCTGCTTTAGCAAGAGCCTCAGATTTGCGGAGACCTCACCGAGCATCACCTTTCTGGCAGGTAGCACTAGCAGCTAGCTCCAGGGATTGCTTTTGTAGAATAAGACGCTTTAAGGTGGTTACAGCCACTGGCTGACCAGACGTGCTCAGCAGAGGAAGCTGCCGGGCTGTGCTCCCTGCACTGTCAGGACTCAGCAGCAGGGCGGGAGGGACCCTGTGGAGGAGTGGAAGTGGGGGTCTCTGAGGGAAGGTGTCCTTGCTGCAGCAGTGTGACTCCCCAACCTGCTCCTTTGTAGATGTTCTGGCGGTTTCTGTTCCGGAAGAACCTGCCAGCCAGTTCCCTGTGCCAGATGGACTATGCTGTGCTGGGCCTCGGGGACTCCTCCTATCCCAAGTAAGCAGATCTCCTCGGCTCTTTGCCTGCCCTGCAACAGCAGCTCCTCGCAACTCTGGCTGCAAGCAGGATCCGAGTACCTGCGGAACGGAGGGGGCAGAGGGAGACAGAGTCTGGCTCTAGAGCAGCAGCTTGGACAAGGTGAAATTTCCACTATCCTTAAAAATCCTTGTGCTATGAGTCCATGTTCCTGCTACCCCCCGGAACTGGGCTGCTGCCTGTTTCTCTCCTCCCAACCCCTTCAAGCAGATGCTTTGCTGGAGTGTCTTAGACACTGTTGCCCGGCCAGGTACTACAGTCAAGTGGTATTCTCTTTGCATCCCAAGAAAGCCTGTGTGCAGTAGTTTCAGTGGGCCCAGGCAACAGGAGTCACCAAACACAGAGTTGTAGGTGGCATCCAATCCCAAAAGATTGCTCCTGTGTGCCCTGCAGGGCTGCTGTGAGATAGGGCAGGAGTGCCGTTGAGTGCTGCAGTGGAGTGGGAGGCTAGAGGGAAGGAAGTATTTTTTTTTGTCTGCAGTGCAAGCTGCCCTGAAAGGAAGCTGGATGCTGCTTCAGTCCCCCTGCTCGAGTCCTGAGGAGCCTGTTTTGCCCAGCAAGTGGCAGCCAGCTGCTTCTCTGAGCTGTCCCAGCACGGGCTGGGCTGGGCAGGGCATAGGGCCAGCTTGTGTGTGCTGCAACTGGCTGGACCTGCCTCTCTGCTGCTCCAGCGTGGTTCTGGGAGCATGTGCGGGCTCGTGTAACCGGTGTCTGCTGTCCTGTTGGAGGAGTGCTGCCCACTACAGCTGCAATTATTCTTTGCCCAGGTTTAATTTTGTTGCGAAGAAGCTGCACAAACGGGTGCTACAGCTTGGGGGCAGCCCTCTGTTGCCAGTGTCGTTGGGAGATGACCAGCATGACTTGGGGTAAGAGCCCAGTGTGGGCGGATGGCAAGAGGGAGAGCCCTGGGTCACATGTCAGAAGCTGTATTTGGGTTTGGGGTGTCAGTGATTGCAATTGCATGCTCTCAGTGGGTCAGCTGTTCTGTTCAGTTGTCAGTGGTTGTGGCCCAGAGGATGGGTGAGTGCTGAGAGCAGCTGAGAGGCAGATTTCCTCATCTGAATCTGGAAGGGGAACAGTGTGGAGTTACTGTCTGTGCTGGTAAAAGGGAGCAGAAGCAGGTTTTCCTGAGGGACAGTCTAGCATTGTCTGTGTGCAGCGGGAAACATCAGACTGGCAGGATGAAGGCACAGAGCCATAGTGGTACATGGCACCGCCGTGCCCTTCTGCCATGACAGCTCCAGTGCAGGCTGCAGGGGTAACAGCCTTTGAGTTTGGAGAGGTGGTGGGAGAATCACAGCTCTGCTGCAGCCTGGATCTCCCCCTTGCAGACCAGATGCAGTGGTTGATCCATGGCTCCTGGACTTATGGGACAAGATCCTTGCCTTGTATCCTCTCCCTCCTGGCCTTGAGATCATCAGTCCAGATGCACGGTGAGTGCAGAGAGTGAACAGAGGGTGTCGACAGCTTTCCAGCCCCACCAGGAGCTGGCTGGTGTGGAATGTCTTGCTTCCTTGGCTGTTCCCTGGGGTGGAGATATGCTCTTTTTTCACCAGGAAACCTCCCTGCACAGCTGTCAGTGTCTCAAGTATCCCTTAGACTTTGGCCTTGGGTGGTCCATCTTCTGCCTCTGGATGGGGTATTCTCTTGTGCCCTTGGTGTGTGCTAGCTGCCCTGGCAGGGTTCTGCCCACCTCACTGTCCCGATACGCCCCTGTACTCGGCAGGTTTGTGGAGAGCGTTTGCCTGGCCAGCTGAGGTCTGCCTGCTCTGACACCTTCAGGAGTGCCTCTCTCCTTCTTCTGGCAGTCCGGCTGCGTTGCGTTCTCTCACCACGTGTCAACTTCAAGGGTCAGGGACCATGGGTGGTGGATACTGTGGGATACGTCAGGTCCTCTCCCTGGCTCTAGCCTCTAGAGCTAAGACAGTAGAGGAGCTATGGCATGCAGGTAACTGTATTGCACTGCTGTCTTCCCCACAGCCTGCCCCCAAAATACACCCTGCACTACCTGGCTGAGGACTCCTCGTGCTCTGACGGCGACCTGCTCCAGCCAACAGCACCCAGGGCTGTTCCCTCTGAACTGCATCCCTTTGCTGCTCGGATGGTGTCCAATCAGCGAGTCACAGCAGAATCCCATTTCCAGGATGTCCGGCTCATTGAGTTTGATGTCACAGGCTCAGGGATCACGTGAGCATTTTCCTGGCTTCCCCCAAGTTTTGCTGTGTGGGAAGCTGCCTCCTCCTGCCACAGCTTGATGTGGGAGCTCTGCTGTCCTTCCCTGCTGATTTTTGGGGTTCTGGCCTTGCAGGATGTCTGGCTGACCTGAAGTGCCAGCTTGTTCTGTCCATCTGCGTTTGGGTTTCTGCACCTCCCCTGCTCGTTCCAGGTCCCTTGGCTTCTGCAGGACCCCTCTGCCCCTTTTGTTATGGGGAACGATCCGCTGCCTCCCAACCTGCCGCAGATCTGTGTTCATACTACTCTCGTGAAGGGGAGTCACGTACCCCATGGCTTCCTTCCCCTTCCACTCCCCTTCTTCAGCAATGTCCAAGGCTGCTGCCTATTTTCTGTGGTCGTGTCCCTGCTGTGCTGAATTTGGGGTATGGTGGGCTGTATGACACAGTGTGGGTTGTGCCCGTGGGCCAGCTGTCTTTGCCTTGTCAAGTCAAAGAACATCATGTTAGTGATGCTGCATTTTTGGCTAAGTTTTGGCCTCTGGTGGATACTGGTCAGGGTCCCAGTGCTCTGCCCGTGGGCCTGCCCTGTGGCTGTGCTCAACAGATCCTGCTGTATCTGCAGGTTCAGCGCCGGAGACGTGGTGATGATCCAGCCCCAGAACTCCCCTGAAGACGTGCAGCAGTTCTGCCAGCTCCTGCGCCTGGATCCAGACAGACACTTCGTGCTGAAGCCCTCGGAGCCTGGTAGGTCCTTCTGGCTGCTGCTTTCCCTTCCTACTGGGATGGGGCAGCCCACTGAGCTCTGGCCCAGCTTGGAGCTCCACTTTTCCTTTTAGACCTGGTAAATGAGGAGTTGGGAGTGACTGATGCATACAGAACATCCACCTGTCTTGCTATGCTGAGGGTCTCCTTCCCTCCCAGCTCTTTTGCCTGTGTGGATCCTGTGTTAGGGCCGACGCAGTTCATGGAAGGAAACCGGCTGTGTCTGGGCTGCACCCGTGCCTTGTGTCTCCACATCCCCCAGCCCAGAGCATGAAGGCCCCTCTCTTTTCCCAGGCCAAGACCCAAGCTGGGTTGCTCAGACTGCTGTCCTGTACCTGTGGTTCCTTGCTCTCGGTGTGTTGGTCTCCCCACTATACCTGTGCCCCGGAGACCTACTGCAGTTACTTCTGCAGCCACACACTGGCACCAGCAACTGGAGAAACCCTTTGGAGGCACCCACAACTCCCTTTCCAGGCACTGCCATGGCTCTGCCATGTGCCTGATGCCAGGAGAGTCCTCCCTTCTCTCCTCTCCCGAGTGCCCATCCCCTCCCTGGTCAGAGCACTGTCCAGACTGACTGGGAAATAGGATCCCATAGAGATCACAAAGAATTGAAGATGGCAGGAAGAGAGTGACTCACCATGATATCTACTGGAAAACTTCATTCCTTTCCCTCACCTCATGATGCTCTGACCTGTGCTCTGATATGCTCCCTCCTTTTCTGACTGCCTCCAGGAATGGGGGGGAACATAGCAGACATCTTCAGCATCGAACTCTTTTTGCCCATACAGGGAGAGCACATGAATCACTTGATACCGGTCTCCCTGGTGTGGTCTGTACCAAGAAAGGAGAAGTCCTGGACCTTGCAGAGGACACAGAGTAATCACCAGCTCCTCTGCTTGATGCCAGCTGAAGCTGGGCGGTGCTGTGAGGACCCTCTGATGGGCTTCTGTGGCCCAGGAAGTGTCCAAGCCACCAAGATAGGAAAGGACTTCTCTGTCTCCAAGATGCCAGAGCTCCATTCCCACTGTCTCTGAACGTTCTTGATTCCAATCTGTCCCAGCATTGCCACTCTGGCATTTCGACCCACCTGCAGGGATCTGCTTCTCTTGAAGGATCACAGATCTTGATTGATGCATCTCCAGATCAGCATGGAATCTGTCAGACCGTAAAACATGTTGGCGCATCAGTCTAGTTTAATTAGTCAGACGCCAAATTCAGGAGAGCGGTTCTTCAGTCCTAATTTAGGTAGCAGCACTCAGGGCTCTTTTCATCCTTCCTTTCCTAGTGTCTGCTGCTGCATGTAGAGATGTTCTCGGCACTCATACAATTTACAGCAGACATCTGCCACTTAATCTACAGTGACAGATGCTTTGAGACAGTGTGTCTTCCCTTCTCTCTCCTCCTTTTTCCTGTCCAGCAGTACTGGGATTTTGACCTAGCAAGCAAATCCAAGAGAAGTTCAGACTGTTCCTCATATTCTTGGGGGAAGTAGGAGACAAGGACAGGCCTGACACACAGGACACTGCTAGTTATTTCCAGTACAGTGTATTTGCACAAGGTGGAACCTGTACAGATGAGGCAGTGTCCAGAAGCACTTACATACAGTAAGGGACTGCTGCCTGTTTGACCCTGCCAAATTTCTCTGTCACAAGCCGGTGGGCTTGCAGGGATGGTGGTAGTTAAAGTCAGCTCCACCAGTACCTTCACGTGATGTGTGGGTGCTCCCAAACAGCAGGGCTGCCCTTGCTTTGGGCACCTGAGGAGTACCAGAGCCTACAGGGGCAGCAGGCAGGCAGTACTCAGACATCCTGCGTGGGTGCTGGCCCTGACCTCTCCCTGGTGCTTTGCCTTGCAGGCACAGCCCTCCCTCCCTTTTTGCCACAGCCCTGCACCATCCGGCACCTGGTTACCCATTACCTTGACATCTCCTGCGTGCCCCGGCGCTCCTTCTTCGAGCTCTTGTCCTCCTTCTCTCCGGATGAACTAGAGCGGGAGAAGCTGCAGGAGTTCAGCTCTGCACAGGGCCAGGAAGAACTGTACAGCTACTGTAACCGACCCCGCAGGACCACTCTGGAGGTAGGGCTGGGGGAGCACGGCAAGCCTACACAATGAGGACTGTGTCTTGGCATCAAGCACCAAGATGTTTATTGTCTGGGGAATTTAATTTAGTTCACCCATTTTCTGAAACTTCTGCTGATTGCCACTGGTGGTTAACACCTGCTCCAAATTCTTTGGCTCTGTGGTGTGCCCTGTGCTGCAGCTGGGGGATTGCTGTGTGCAGGACTCTGGGGACAAGGGGAGGGCACTGGGTGGTAAGTTGGTGCTTGGAAGTACCTGATATGGTACCTTCAGTCGAGTGGCATGGGCAGTGTGGGAAAGCAGTAGGGGGGAGCCTGTGGCATCCCGAAGAGCAGGTAGGGCTGCACCAGTTCTCATCTCTGCTTGGCTTTGCCAGGCCCTTTGGGATTTCCCTCACACCACGTGTGCCATTCCACCCGAGTATCTGCTGGACCTCATTCCTCGCATCAGACCTCGCGCCTTCTCCATCGCCTCCTCTTTGCTGGTAAGAGCTCAGTCATTCCAGACCTAACGTCAGGCACTGAACTGAGGTCCTGGCAGGCCCTGGCCTAACAGCTTGTGATGTGCATGCTGCAGATGTTGAGGATACGCTCCCAGACCCACAGCACACCCAGACACCCACTCTGCTGGGAGCCTGCAGCATGCTGACCTGCTGGGTGTTAACCCCTGTGCCCTGGCCAGCCTCTGACTTGGGACATTTGCCCTCCTGCAGCCCTGCAAGTGCTGGGGGCTGGCAAGGCATCCTACAGAGGCCTGGGGTCCTTGTCCTGTGGAGCTGTGGGATGTGCCATGGAGGCTGGGAGCGTCCCTGCGTGGTGTGGACATGGGAAGGCTGGGGTGGTGGTGTTTCCTGCTGCTGCCAGGAGGTGGCAGGGGGACCTGGGCCCGGTAGCCTGGCAGGCATCAGCCCAAGCACCCGCCGTGTTCTTCCTCCCCAGAGGCCTCTTGGGTTGGATTGTCTCTGCCTGCCTTTTCAGCTGTGCAGAGCCTTCCTGCAGCAGTGCTCCTCTGGAAAGTCCTTTTCCGCAGTGGAAAGGCTTTGGGCAAGGATGTACCCAGTTATATGTCCGAGCAGTCGTTTCAGGTTAGGTTCTCAGTGAGAAGTGGGCACCAGATCTGTTCCTGGAAGAGTCGCCGGACTTTTCTTGCAGAGCTGTGCTGTGTCTGGCCTGTCCCGCTCCCCTGGGACCTGCTCCCTGCCTGCAGGCTGGCACCTGTCACTAGTGGCTGGTGATGTGTGAGAAGTTGCCTTCTGCCCAGGGATGCTTTTTGGCCATTGGTTCTTGCTGCTCTGGTGCTCCACTGTAGCCTGTGTTACTTCTTTTTTTTTGGCCTGGATGTCTCATTTCTCATGGTTCCTGTCTGCACACAGGCTCACCCCAACCGGATCCAGATCCTCATGGCAGTAGTGCAATACAAGACGCGGCTCAGCAAACCCCGCCGTGGTCTCTGCTCTACCTGGTTGGCTTCCCTCAACCCGCAACATGGTAACAAATTGCTGGGACTATGTGGAGGGCTCTGTGCACTGCCACAAAGCACAGTGCTGATCCCATGGGACAATGGTGGAGCTCTGTGTTTGTTAGCCACGCACCAGAGCTGCCTGGACCTCAGGTGGAGCACCACTGCTTCAGGGAACTGGAGCAAAATAGCTGAGCAGGATGGCTGAACTCACAGTAGCTGTCCTTCCTCACTGCTCCCATGCTCTTCACAGAACAGCATTCCTGAGCCTCTCCCCAGCCTGCCCTGAGCACCATGCATTCCTGGTTTTCTCCCAGCTACTCGACCATCCTGCTCCCAGTGCTAGTGTGCCTTGCTGTCCCCACAGTTGGCTGCTCCTGGCATCCTGGAGCTAGAAGTGTTCTGGTTGTTGGATGCCTCCAGCCCCACAGCACCAGCTCTGTGAAGAAGCTGATTCCTTTGAGCACATCTGTCCTGTCCCCCTAAGCCTCTGTGTGCTGCTCTAATCACAAAACCTCTGCAGCTGGGTCCCTTGGCGAGTGCAATAAGCTCACAGGGTCTCCCTGCTGCAGGACAGCAGGTGATTGCTCTGTATGACTCCAGAGCATGACTGGGTCTTCTTAGAGTACCCAGATGGGTATCTTCACCTCTCCTCTGTCTCCCTTACACAAGAGCCAGGTAGAGATCTCTGCTTACTTCCACTGCTGTCTTTCATGGTGCCCAGTGTCTGTGTGAGGAGGGGGCTATCCTACAGCCCCAGTGCTGTGGCGCTTTTGCCTTACTCTGGGATTCACTCAAGCACTGTTCAGAGTGACAAAGCCCTTGCTGGGACAGCCGAAAGGCTTTTCACACACACAGTGTGCTGTAGTACCATGGGTGCCTTGGTGCTGGGGTGATGTTAAGCCAGGCACAGATTCCCAGAGCATTGGGGAATAGCTGGAGGCTGGCCTAGCTTTGGGCTGGCCTAAGCAGTGCCCTCTGCAGGGTGTGTTATGGGTGGCTTATGGATGCAGTGGAGTGATGCTAGTCAGTCTGTTTGTTTTGCAGGAGATGTCCGGGTACCTCTTTGGGTGAAGAAAGGAGGAATGAAGTTCCCAGTTGACCCTGACACCCCCGTGATCATGATTGGCCCTGGCACAGGAGTGGCACCTTTCCGAGCAGCAATACAGGAGCGTGTAGTACAGGGACGGAGAGGTGAGGGAGGATCTTTGTAGGGACTCCGGGCTGCCTCTTGCAGCAGGCAGGTTTGTTCAGCATACACAAAGGAAGGGCTGGGGGCTCCTGAGGCTTTGGACAGGCACGGGCTCTGCTGTGGTTAAGTGGGAGAAATCTCAGCTCAGCTGTGGCAGGACAGACCACAGGTATGTGTGCTCTGGAGGAGGCAAGGACTAGAGCCTGGTGTGTGCAAGCCATGTGGTTATTCACAGGCTGTGTTGCAGGGCTGTCCCTGGGGTCAGGGTAGGGCCTAGCATTGAGTTGCAAGCTGTGCAGAGGCTCTTTCTTGACTGACTGTGAGCAAAGAAGGGTTGTGGAGCTCATCATCTGCTGGACAAGGAATCAGTCCTTCACCTGCCCTTGTCCCATCCTCCTCTCCCCCAGCTCAGCTGCAGGTCTCAGCAGGAAGCTGAGAATGGGCTGACAGAGGTGAACATGCAACTCTGGGGCTGGCTGTCCCCGCTCTACGTACCCCACAGCTCTTGCTTGCCCCCCCCCACAGGGGACCTAAGATTGTCACAGGCCACCTGGCTTCGAGCTCATGTCGTTCTTGAGTCCTCCTGGCTCTTCCCCGGCCAGGGCTATCAGCCAGGAGCGTTAGGTGAGAGCTGGCCTTGGGGCCTTGCCTGTGGGTGCTGTGGACACCGGCATTCCCCAGCCCTCGTGGGGCATGCAGTCCGTCCCAGCATGGCCCTTTTGCTCTGCTCTCTGCAGGGAACTGCTTATTCTTTGGCTGCCGACAGAAATCCAAGGACTTCTACTGCCAGTTGGAGTGGGAAGAGCTGGTGACGAAGGGCTTCCTGATGCTTTTTACAGCCTTCTCCAGGGACCAGGTTAGTTCCCAGAGGAGGAGGGTGTACGTGGAAACGGCCTAGGCAGCACTAACAGGGCCCTGCCAATGTTTCTGGGCCCCTGAGCCCATTGGCGTGGCCTGCAAAGGGCCTGCTGGGGTGCAAGCCAGGGATCCCCACTAGGAGCACAGAGCCGCTGCCCAGCCGGGCATGGACTGGCTGAATTGAGCTGGGAAGGTCACTGGGACAGGCTGGCAAGTGCCAGAGCAGATAGGGTGTTAGTCAGCTTTGTTTGGCTGGAACACGTGAGTGATAAAAGGCTCCCAAGCCTCCCAGGAGGGGTCACCAGACAATACCCTTTTTCTGTTGAATGCCACCCTCCCAATTGTGTCCCTCTGACTGAGCGCTGGCTGAAGTTGAGCAGCTTGGCCTCCTGCCCCAGCCCTCGGTACCTCCATGCTAGCTCTCCCCAGCCATTCAGGAGAAACCTCCCCAGAGGTAAGAGCACCCCAACACCTCAGCCTCTCACTTTGCTCCCTCCCTTCTTTCCCAGGCTGTGTTTTCATGGGCAGCTCTCCCTCAGCCTCTTTCTTCCCTCTGGGCTGCAGGGTTTTTTCTGCTGCTTGAGAGGCTCAGTGAGCTCGGACTTTTTTGTTTCACTGCTTAGCCCTCTCCCTTGATGGTACTGAAAGCTCAGCCTGGCTTTGAAACAGAGATATCTGCCAAAAATGGTCAGTGAGAATCGGTATTTCCAGGTAACCTAACTGTACCAGTCCTTACTTCCTTGGTGTGTGCATGCATTGACTTTAAGCCAGCATCTGTTATCTGGTCACTTATAAAGCATGAGTTGAATCTCTCTGTAAAAGCTTTCCCACTCTTTGATTAACAAGAGCTGCATTGCTGAGGTTTGCTGGATGACTACTCTGCCTTTTTTTTCTGATGGTTCACACAGTGACAGGGGGACCTGCTGCTACCCCAGCCCCAGAGCCACCTTCTGCCCTCACAGACTCTGGAGGGACAGGACTCGTGTCTGTGTCCCCTGGCCTCACTGCTTTGCCTCCTTCATGGGGCAAAGCTGCTTGTCATGAGGGTCTTTTGCTATGGAGCCCTTGCAATACCGCACAGGGAGGTGAGTGGGAGTGCAGCCACACAGTGTGTACTGCATTAGGCAGGAGTGCTTGCTGTAGGCCTTGTACCTGCAATTCTGGGGGATGCCACAGATATTAAGCCATCGAGTACATCTTTTCAAAGAGCCTGGCAGGAGTTGTGATGCTCCATTGCTGAGGTCACCTCTGTAGTGACCTTCTGTCGCATCACTTCTGCCCCAGCGGTGCAGACTGATCCCTGCCTAATGTGACTGTTGCTCATTCTCAGCAGGATGCATTGGGGTTTAGCTGAGACACTGTGACCAGAGTTTGTCTTTTGGGGTGCTGTGGCTTCCAGGTAGCTGCAGGTCATTTAACGACCTGCTCGGAGCCCCAGCCTTATCGGCAGAGTCTCTCTCAGCACTTAGCTGATTAATGCTAATGATGCTGAAGCTGGGCTACTGACTGGCTGTGTTGGTGCTTGCAGTGGGCTTGTTTACCTTCTGCAGCTCCTGTGGCTGGAGTTGGATCAGCAGAGCTGTGCTCGGGGGTGACCTGGCTCTGTCCTTCTACATCACAACTGCTGTAGCTGTGTGGGACCAGCTGACTATGCAGTGACCAGTTCTTGTGACAGCCAGGGTTGGAGGCTGTTTGGGGTGTTGCCCACACACACCTCTGGACTAGCTCAGAGGGAGCCTGAAACCCAACAAAAGCCTTTTTGCCTTTGGGGCTAGACAGGAGGGGGAGGACATGGGGTGGAGGCTGTGCTTGCAGCTCAGCTCACCACTTTGCAGAGTCTGGCATGGTGGGACATGCAGCAGAAGGCCTGGCCTGCATCACAGTGTCACCTTTGTCACAGAGGAGCCGTCCAGGCCGGCAGTGAGTTCAAGCACGTTGGCAATGGTGTTCCTCTTGGGCAGAAGCCAGGGCTGTGGGCAGTTGGTTGGATGCTTAAAGCCTTGTAGATTAACCCTTTGGGAACTTCCCTCAGCTGGTCCGTACTATTCCAAAAGCCTCTTATATCCAGTCTCTCACCACAGTGAAGGGGCAGGGAATGGGACTGAGGCTGTTCCTTGAGGCTTCCTGCCCTTTCAAGCCCTTTCAGACCTCCAGCTAGTGCTAGGGCTGGGATTGGCATCAAAAAGGTTCACAGGGGGATCTCCCCACCCTTGTGCAGCCCTGGCACAGAAAGCCACAGAGCCTGGCTGCTTCTCTCCATGCTGGCAGAGGAGAGGAGCACTCCCAGGGGCACCCAGGCTCAGCCTTGCAAACCCTTGCTGTTCACCAGAGTTGGCAGCAGACAGGGAGCAGTGGAGGGATCTCTCTTCCAACAGCTGTTCAGGGGGCTTTCCCCACCAAAGCTCCCACCGCTGTACCCGTCTCCTGCTGCCTTGTCCCAGTACACCTGCCCGGGGGCCTCCGGATCCCCTCTGTGCAAGAGAATTGATTCAGCTGCTTCTCTGAGCATCTAGTGCCACCTGCTCTCCAAAGGGGCTGTACTTCCCTGAGCTCTTGGAAACGGCCCCTGGGAACAATTGGGCCGTGCTCCAAGGGCTGGGCAGGCGTGTGGGTGATGGGGATGCTCCCGGGGCTGGTGGAGCTGGTGGACTCAGCACTGCGTTTCCCTGCAGGAGGAGAAGGTGTATGTTCAGCACCGCATCCGAGAGAACCGAAAGCTGGTGTGGGAGCTGCTGAGTAGCAGGAACGCTCACGTCTACCTGGCCGGGTAAGTGCCTCGGGAGCACAGGTCTCCCCACAGGAACTGCACGTCGCTCAGGCTCTCTGGGAGCCTTTCTGTATCCCACCTCCCAGGAGGCTGGTTCAGCAGGGTAGAGCTGCACAGCCTCCAGAACAAGCACGCCCTGCACCCCTGCAGTCCTCTGTGGGGCTACAAGGCCCGGCGCCCCTCAGCATGGACCCTCAGAGCCCTGGACATAGCTGTTCCTGCAGTCAGGTTGGTTGTAGCTGCACTACATTCAGCCAGGCTGTCTTACAAATGGGGTTGGGGTGATCACTGGGGTGCACCTGAAAAGCTGGGGACAGTGGTTCTGGTGTGAAAATGAATGTTATGGAAGAGGCTGTGACACCAAAGGTACCTGATTGCCAAGACCCTGAGGGCTTCAGCTTGGTACATGGTAACTGAAGAGGCGCCACTCGGATTATAGGCTCCCTGGCTTCTGACCCACGGCAAATGTGAGTGTGGGAGAGCTCTGGCCACTCCTTGTACAGACCCTGTCTAGTGGGATTAGTGAAACTGGAGCAAAAGTTCGTGCAATTTCTGTGGCTGCTCAGGTGAGCAGGAGGCTTTTAAAGTGGTATGCAGCCAGGGCCTACGCCTCTATGCTGTAGCTTTTGAGCAATAACTTTTGGGATCCTTGGCGCATCCTGACTGTCTCTTAGCACCTGAGACTGCCTTCCTGGGACAGGCCTGGATGAGCCGCTTTGAACCGCAGCCTGCTTCCCTTGAGAACGTAGTCATTTGCTAAATGCTTTGCCTCTGCCTTGTGCTGGTTTGAAATTTCCAACTGTTGGCCAAGAAGTGGTGTCTGGCTGTTAGACTGGGGGCAGTCAGAGACGGAGGATCTGCAGCACCGTACCTGACTCTGCGGCTAATTCACTGGTCAAGTTCCTTAACTCATCTGCCTTAGTCCCTGCCAGTGTGGTGGGGAGGAGGCCTGCTTGCCTGCTGCCCAGGGCATGGCCACATGATTGTGAAATGCTTTGGGCTCCTTGAACTGGCAAGAAGTAGAGAATAGTGTTTGTCCTGCACCCCCGTGACCTGGAGAGCACTGTGCAAACCCCGAGCTATGCCTTCCTGCCAACATGAAGAGTTAATTGCAGGAAGCTTTTTCCTGTTTGCCCCACACAAGAGCAGGAACTTCCCTGCTGCCTCGCAGGGTGAGTCTGGCCTTGCTGCATTCCTGGGAGAAGGAGGTTTTTTGTTTACTACCCAGGAAGTGTAAAGGCCAGGCTGCCGACTGCTCCGTAACTCACTCCTGTGCTGCTGCCTGATCTGACATGCCTCATTGTGTCACAGGGCCTTCTAGAAGGCCTTATCCCAGACTTGTGGTTCCTACCTACAGATCTGGGATTCAGGTTTGATTTTCTCCATCAAGTTGCCCTAAGGACAACATGTGAGGGTTGTACCTCCACTCACAGCCCAAATGCCAAGACCGCATTTGTTGGGCAGTCGGTTGGGGGCCCAGGCATGGTGTCCTGGTGCTGCGCAGACCCGTGGGACCACCTGTGCCAGTCCAAATTCCTTGGCAGTCTGAGCACCCTTTTCCATGCTGTTTGCTACTTTCTGGTGCTGATTGCTGGAGGTGCTCTGGAATCTACCTAGAAATTTGAAATGATTTCTCCCTCTCAGAGTCTTGAAAAGAGCAGAGGATACATGGCTTCTCCTGTTTCAGGATTTTGGAGTAGCTGTGAGGATGGTATTTCTGGTGTCAAGGTTACCCTGAGACCCAGCTTGCTGGCCCTAGCATGGCCAACAGTCTTTGTCCCTCTCACTGAGGTGGCCCTCAGCCCTGATCAGGCAGATGGGATCTCAGAGCCTTGACCATCTCCCTTGGATGAGCAGGCTGTCCTGTTCCCAGCAGATGCTTTCCCACCCCTACTGAACAGATCGTTCCGTTTGTAAAGATGCCCAAGTTCATGGTAGTCCTGCTCCCTGGATTGCAGACATCTGCTGTAAACTTCTAGTGGGCCACCGGGCTTTCACAGTTTGCCAAATGGGAAGGTGCAGGGGGTTGACCTGAAAATGGCCTTTTTTCTTAGAAATAGTATTGACAGGTTCAGCTGCACTAGGAGAAAGATGACAAAACTGAATCTTGGGCTGCACATTCCTGAGAAATAGCCCTGGACCTTGTAGTGCAGTGTTCCTGCCTTCCCCGGGTCTTGTTGGCTGGGCCAGGATCTGGGGAGCCAGGGCTGTGTCTTGTCTTGAACTGTGCCCAGCTCATCTAGCCCATGGGCTAAAATGTTAAAAATACATCTTTGTTTCTGCAAAAGATAGATATTTGACATGTTCTCCATTGCAAGCCCAGCTACATTGGCTGCTACTTGCATATCAATGCCTGACTCAGGAACAATACAACCCTTCCAGAAAAAGAAAACCTGCTTTCTGTGTATTTTGGTACATTAATCAGCTTCAAATGAAAGTCAAAGTTCTGCCTTATTCTTGGGAAACAGCAAGGATTTTGCCAGGTGTTGGTGCCAATTGGAGCTGCCTGGGAATTTTTTCCTTAGATGTTTTTTGTTGCACAGTCAGTCCATCAAAATGAAACTCTCTCCAGGAAAAAGTCTGAATTTCTTTTTTCCCGTAAGAAATTGCATTTGGAATTGTTGAATCCCACTTGAGTATTTTCTACATAAGAACTCATGTTTACTTCATTTCTTTTGTTTTGAATTTTGAACTGGCTTTGCTTACAATTGTCAACATCAAAACAAGTCATTTCAGATTTGCTAAAAGGAGGCATTTAGATGGACTGAAACGGCTGCATTCTCAGCCTGCTCCTTCCCATCAGTCTTTTGTATCCGGCCCAGGACCAGGCATGTTTTCCATTGAGCATTTCCCATGGGATGAAAGAATAGTCTCCTGCCCTCCTGCAGATAAATTATGACATGTGCTTATTCCCTGTTTCAAATCACTGTCTGTGTCCATCTAACGATCCTGATGGGAAATGAGGCGAAATGTTGGCCACAGTTAAGGCTAACAAGCAAGGGTGCTCCTGGGTACCCAGGCCACCTCTTAGCCTGCAAATGCCAGCACTTAAAAACCGTGTGTGGATAACGGCACCACTCTCTAGGGAGTGGTGCTAGCTGCCTTTTGAACCCTGTCATTTATTCAGTGCCAGGGAGCCAGTGTTGCAGGCTGAGGCAGGTTCCCCTCGCCCTGGTTCAGCGGCAGCCTGTGCGGGCCAGGACGGGTGCTGGGGGTCCGGCCACGGTGACACAGCTGCCCCGCTGTGTGCCTGGCTTGCAGCAGGAGCCAGAGCTGCCGCCTCACCTCGTTGGGGCTGTGGGGTTGAATCCCAATGCCCGGGGCAGCAGAGCTGGAAGCAGCTGCTGGCCCAGCTCCTCAGCTCTCCCGCCTTGCTCGCAAGACGTGATGATGGCTTAGAGCGGGAGTAGCTGGTCGCCCTGCTCCTCTGGCCTGGAGCAGACAGAGCTGTTCTCCGAGGAGCACTGGGGATGCTGATGCAGCCCCAGTTTTCCTGCTTGCGCTGCATCGCAACACTTGCTCTCTCTTCCAGGAATGCCAAGCAGATGCCAGCAGCAGTGGCTGAAGCCCTGCAGTCGGTGTTGCAGTCAGAAGGTGGCCTGTCGCCCTCCGAAGCTGAGGAGTATTTCACAGCCCTGGAACGATCCCAGCGCTTCCAGTCTGAAACCTGGTCATAAACCTGGCTTCCAAGCCTTCCTCCTTCCTCCCTGCAAGCTGCGTGGGAGAGCCTGGGCCTGAATAAAGGAGGAGCAAAATGATCTGCCTCTGGCATCGTCCTTGGGCTGAGATTATCTGAGATAGGGCAAGGCCTAGCAGAGGAGGCAGATTTACCCAACCGGCTTTTCCCTGATGGCTGCAGGGCCAGGGTTCCTCTCGCCAGCCAAGTGGGCAGGGGGATCCCATCTTCCCCCCAGGCTCAGCCTGATTACTGCCGGCTGTGCTGATGAACAGGAGGAATGGTGACACTTTCACATTCACTGAGGCCACAGTCCCTGCAGGGTCACCACGTGCTGGACGTGGCTGATGCAGGCACCAAGAGCCCTCATCCATCCCGTCCTAGCAAGAGCAGAAAGCATCCCCCAGGAACTGCGCCTCCCCATTCAAAGGGGGACGGTGGGAGAGGAAGGCGCAGCAAGCACCGATTTGGTGTGGATTAAGTCCAGCTCCCCATGCCCTGACCCAACTGGAGCAGAGCCCAGACGTCTCTGCAGTGGGATGCTGCTGGCTGGTTCTTGGGTGGGACTGAGCTACCTTCCTGGGTGCTCTAGCTCATAGCGTCCCTATGCTGGGCGAACAGCGGGCATTGCTGGAGCTATGGCGGTGGCCTCTGTTTATGGTAGGACCTAAAGGAAATGAGCTGTTCCTTGGGAGTCTCTCCACCCTGGTATTAGTCAGCAGCAGCACTGCTTGCTGGAGGAGACTGCCTCGACGGACCTGTTCCCCATCTCCACTCACTGAGGCCAGCGGGGACAGGGAGAAGGAGGAAGGCTTCCATCCCTTTATCACACCTGCCAGTTCATCTTCCTGCATCTGCTCAAAGCTGAAGCCTGAGCTCCCCAATTACCAGGGACTGTTTCCATTAAGTTATCCCGTTCCCTGCGTTATCCTCAAGATTTGTGAGCTGCTGCTCTGCTGAGCCCGTCCTCTAGCTCATCCTGCCAACCAGCACCGATGCTGTGCTCTTCCTTCCCCGGGGTCCCGTGTGGCAGAGCAGAAGCTGCCTAGCGTGGCGGTCGGTGGTCCCTCTGCCAGCCTCGCCGTGGGTGCGTGCCTCTTCCCTTCTGCGGTGCGGGACAGCGGGGATCCCTGCCTCCCCCTGCACCACGCGAGGCTGGCGGGCTCTGGGGCCGGGTGCGGCAGCCGCTTCCAGCCAGGGCTGGATGAGCCGGCGTCCGCCCAGCCCTTTCCCTTCCAGCCTCAGCGCCGCGAGCAATCCCAGCCCTTCCCCTGCTGCAGCCTGTCCCACTGGGGCCAGTGCCACCACCTTCCTCACCCCATTCACCCAACTCCTTGCTGCTGTGTAAACAGCAATTAGGGCCCTCGGCGTGAGTCAGCCGGGAACAGTCCCTGGCAGCCAGGAGGGCTGGGAGCCGGGTGGGGTGAGCCGGGGCAGGAAGGGACAGTGGTGACACATCATGCCCATGACCCAGCCACTCTCCCATGCGCTGGATCACAGGGTCCTGTGTGGGGTGAGCAGCGCCGCAGGGCATTGCTAGAGCCGCGGCACTGGCGGATGGTTTTCTTGTAGCACCAAGGGGACGCGGGGTGTTCCTTGGGCCTCTCTCCACCCGGTTGCCTAGTCAGCAGTGCCTCGCTGCAAGGAATCGCCTTGACAGACCTGTCGCCCTTGCGTCCGCGGACCTGGGCCAGGGCGAGCAGGTTTCCCTGTGCCCTGGGGGGCCGATGCGGAGCTGAGACGCAGCGTCTCCAGCTGCACCGAGCCGTGCATTAGTCCTCACGCTGGTGGCAGTGTCCCCTTGCGTGCAGGCACGAAGCCAAGCTACGCTCTTCCTGCAAAGGCCTGCGAGTTGCTGGGGTCATCGGCCAGGTGGGGTGCGGCCAGCAGAGATCACCCAGCCCAGGAGGGCGCTGGGGGAGAACTGGCCTCCTCCAAAAGCAGAAACCACCCAAGCTATCCATAAGGTGAGGAAGCGATGGGACGGGAGTGACAGAGAGCAGGCAAGGCGAAGAAGCACTGGGTTTCGCGGCGGGAAGGTGGGGTGGGGGGTCTGTGTTGGGGCAGTGTGGGGTCTGTCCTGGGTGTGCCGTCCCGGGGCAGCATGGGGTCCACGCTGCTGGGCCCTATGGGGAGCAGCCTCAGGTGTCTTCGCTGCAGAAGTGCACTGATTTGTGCTGATAAGCTGTGGAGGTGCCCGGGTGAGGGGGAAGAGGCGGCGAGCGGGGCCAGCTCCTCCCCGGGCTCCTGTGGGAGCTGATTGGTGCGGGCACGGGCCAGCTGCCCAGGGCTGCCGGCACTTGAGCTGCTTCCAGAAGCTGACAAACCAGACTGGTTGGAGTAGGGCTCAGCCCCAGCCGAGCCGGGCAGGAGCTCCCTGCGCGGCCGGGCAGGTGCCTGGCACAGCTTCGCCCTCGCCGTCGCGGGGAACCGGGCTACAGGAGCACCTGGCATCACCCAGCTCTTTGCTTTCTTCCGGACTGCGGCGGGTCAGTGCTGCAGCGGCGCCGGGGAGGAGGAGGAGGACGACGAAGCGGCTGCCGGATGGTCACGGCTATGCCCCAGTCGGGGTGGCGTGTTGCTGAGGGAGATGGGCAAGCGCCGCACCTTGGGGGCTCCTGACCCGTCAGCCTGGGAGGCGGCACGAAACCATGCCGAAGGGATGACAGGACTCGGGGCAGACGCTGGTGCCTTTAAATCCTACTGCAAGCAGCACTGAATGCCACCTCCTGCCCTCTGAGCAGCACCCACGTCGCCGCCCGCGGCGGGCGGCCGGGAGAGGGGAGCCGGCTGCCCCGCGGCTCGCCGGACCTGCTGCAGGACGCGGCTGCCCCATGGAGCAGGAGCCGGAGCAGGCGGGTGAGGAGGCAGGGCCTGGCCCCCGGCCCCTGCACGAGGCTGGCACGGAGGGAAGCGCCGGGAAGCGGAGCGAGAGCCCCCAGCACCCCGCACCGGGTGGGACTCCGCAACCGGGGGACCAGGCGGTGGCCGCTGAGCCGAGCGACCTGGCCCCGCTGCTGGGAGAGGCGCCCGCTGCTCCCTGGGGCCGGTGGAGCCCGGCGGCGGAGGACACGGGGGAGCCGCTGCCGTACGGAGCCCACGAGCCGCCTGCCCGCGGCCACCGCGGCCCCTCTCCGTCGGCAGAGCTGGTCCCCCCCGGCACCGCGGGCGCCGCGCTGGCCCAGGAGGCCGGAGGCAGGGCCAGCCCGGCATCCCGGGGGGGATCCCCCAGCCTGGAAAGCGCCTCCAGCTCCATCCTGAGCCTCTCCGGCGAGGAAGGCGAGACGTCGGGCAGCGAGGTGGGGGCGGCGGCGGCGGCGTGCTGCATCCAGGCGGCGGTGGGCGACGGCGAGGAGGAGTGCCCCATCTGCACGGAGCCCTACGACGGCCAGCGGCACAAGCAGGCGCTGCTGAACTGCAACCACGTGCTGTGCAGCGCCTGCCTCCGCGCCATCATGGACGCGGCCGGCAGCGCCGAGTTCGGGCGCGTGCGCTGCCCCATCTGCCGCCAGAAGACCCCCATGCTGGAGTGGGAGATCTGCAAGCTGCAGGAGGAGCTGCTCCTGCTGCACGCCCAGCCGGCCCCGGCCTCGGCCCGGGCTGCGCCCAGCCCCGCCGCCCTGCCGCCCCGGCGCCCGGGCATCGCCGGCGCCCTGGAGCACCACTTCCAGGTGCGCTTCCACACCAGCCGCATGTTCGGCTGCCTCCCCTGCGTGCGCTACCCCCTGTGCCTCATCCGCGGGCTGGGGCGCCTGGAGCGCCGGTGCCGCTGCTGTTACCTCGTCCTGCTGGCCGTGCTGCTGGCGGCTGAGATGCTCAGCCTGCTCCTCATCTTCCTCCCCATTGTCCTACTGGTGCTGCTCTTCCTCATCCTCGATAAATAGCCCACACCTGGGATGTGCTGAACAGAGGGACAGTGGCCCCAGTGGGCTCTGCCCCACTGGGAGCGGGAGCAGCCGCCCTCCTGCCCTCGCCCCGGGGGCTGGGGCGCTGCATGGAGATGATCTGTCCGAGAACCAGCCTGTGAACCCAGGTGTCCGGGAGGCCTCTCCACTGTCAGTGAGCCCAGAGCAGGTGAGACAGCGGAGGAGCGGGGCGAGCCGGGGAGAGGGAGGACCAGAGGCTGGCTATGGGGCAGGCGGCCTGGGAGCCAGCACGTCGCCTGCGCCCAGCACCCGGAGGGGCAGGCATCTTCTGCCGGGCACCGAGCGCCCCAGTCCTGCGGCAGCTGAAGGATGGCTGGTGCCCTGGTATTGCCAGGTGAAAGCAGGACCAGGGCAATGCTCCAGCCCTACTCACTCTAGGAGCAAAGCCCTGGTGCTGGCATGGGAGTGGAGCTGGTGAAGCCGGAGGTGCACAGCTGGCAGAGCGGGGCTGAGCTGGGGGCTCTGCCTCCCTCTCGCCCAGCCCAGATTCTCTCCACACAGTCTCCCCACAGACTGAAAATATAAATTGCATTTGTACTGCAGCAGTGTCTGGCTGAGTTCAGTGCCGTGCTGGATGGAGACAGGCACGTCAGGTGGTGCTGAGCGGGTCCAGCACTGCTCGGCCACAATCTTGCTTCCCCAGAGCCTCCCCTACCCCTCGCACCTCTTGCGCACACACGTGTGTGTGCACAAGCGCTCACGCACACCTCCACCCCTTGCTTCCCCGGCTCATGGCCATGGCGAGCTGACAGCGAGCTCGGATCACGGCTTGCACGGCGGCGGTGGGTCGCAGCCTGCTGCTGGCTGCCGGCAGCCTTGTGACGCCAGGGCACAGCCGGGCTCTTGTTCTAGCACACCCACGCTGTGCCGACGGCTGGCACCGGCGCAGGACTGCGGCACCCGCAGCCGAGGCTTCGCTCTTCCAGCCAGGGCCTGGGAGCATCTGTGCTCCCTGCCCGGGCAGCGGCAGGGGCGCAGGAATGGCAAGGTGGTGGTTGCATCCTTCACACCCAGCCCAGCTGTGATGCAAGGAGGGGATGGTGACAACGGTCGCAAGCCGCCCTGGGAGAGGACAGCAAGGGTGCTGCCCCACATCGCAGCACCCGGGCTCTTGCGGCTGCCCCAGCACCCAGGCCCAAGCGGTGCCAGCCTGCGCTTGTGCCTTTCGCACGTCTGCCTGCCTTTCCCTGCCTGGAGATAAGAGAACAAACACTGCTCTGCTCTCCAAGGGATTTGCACTGGCAGCACCAGCAGGACGGGCCTGCCGGAGCCCCGAGCCCCCCCAGCACTGCGCGGACAACGATGGGAGGGTTCAGCCCCTGCCAGGCACCACCAGTGCCGGAGCGTGGTGCTGGGGCTGTGCCAGGCTGCCCTGGGGCACGGGGCCGGACCCCTGCAGCCCCCCATGGCTCCTGCCTCCCAGGCTGGCTGCAGCGCATGGGAAGCCAGGGAAACACCCCCAAACAGAGCCCCCAAATGACCCCCTGCAGTAAGGAGCAGATTGGGGGTCCCAGGTATCTGCAGGGCGGCAGCGCGGGGGCAAGCCGGGTTCCCCGCATGCGGCTGGGCTCTCGGCGGCCGCGGGGCCCAGAGCGGTGGTGAGCGGCCTTGGCTGCAGCCCGCGGCCGGGGAGCTGACTGCGGCGGGCATGAATATTTCAGCAGCGAGGAGGGATGCGGGCTGCGCTCGTTACCTGGCAACTGGCCTCTCCGCGGGCCGGCCCAGCGCCGTGGCTGCTGGCCACATCCCAGCCCAGTGCGATGCGCTGGGCCCTGCACATCCAGCCCGGGGTGATGCCCGGGCCATGGCACGGCGCCTGCTGCGCTCTGGCTCCCACCCATGCTGGGCAGCACGGGGCCGGCGGCACCCTGCCAGAGCCCTACCGCGGCCCCGACTCGGTGTATCGGGCTCAGGGCCCAGGCCAAAAAGCCTCACCGTGCTGGCACCCCTCTGTCCCCGCCGTGCCCCCGCACAGCGGCTGGTCTAACGCTGCCTTGCCCTGCACCCGGCCGCACAGGGTTGTGCAAGCGGCCAAGCAGCCCGGCCTTGCCCTTCTCCCACGGGCCAGGGAGGGCAGAGCCCTGCCAGCCCCGGAAACGGGCCACGGCCGCTTCCCCAGGGCTGGGCTCTGGTGCGGGGCTTTGCTCCGGGAACCGCGGGGGATTTTAGCAGCCTGGCGTGCCACCGCGGCCCCTTCGCTCGGCTTAGTCACGGGCATCTCTTCCCCTTTCCTCCCGCAAAGGGAACCAGCCTGGGCCCAGCGTCGCCCCTGCAGCCCTCCTGCCTCAGGGCCCCATCCTGCGCCGCCTGCATCCCTGCTCCCTCCCCGAGCCCAGCGCCTTCCTGGGGCCCAGCCAGTGCACAGGGCGGTCCCCGCCACCCTGTAACCCAGGGCCAGGCACCCAGGGCTGCAGCACCCAGGGGCCCCAGGTCCCGGCCTCCCCGTGTCCTTTCCTCAACTCAGGGAGCAGGAGATGTGAGCGCAAGGGCACCCAAGGCAGTTCCCACGCGCCAGGGCACCAGGGTGCCTGTCCGGGCAGGTGTCTCTGCAGTTCCCACCAGCACCTAGTCGCAAGTGTAGGACACGGTAAGCCGGGCTGAGCCTGCGAGTGGTGGTGGAGCATTGGATGAGGATCCAGGGCAAACGATGGAGCTTGGCCTGAAATTGCAACTCAAGACCAACAGGCAGGGGTAAACGAGTAAGGGATCTCCTGCCTCCCCCTCCAGCCCTGTCCCACACTCATTTCCAGCTGGCAGACAGCGCTGCAGGGAATAAAAGGATCTGGTCCAACAGGGCAGAGATGTGGGTGAAGGGCTCTGCTCTGAAGAAACAGCAAACACTCCTTCATATCCAAAACACACTTCTTTTCACTGTGATCATCATCATCAGAAAATGTCAGATTTTTCACTCCAGTGCAAAACACCTGAATCTCTAAGCGCTACTTTGCAGTGAGTCCCTGTATCCCCATGGTCAGAAATGCTGTTTCCACCCTGCCCACCAACCCCCTGCCTACACCCAGCACTGCAGGGGATGCTCCTGCCACCCCACCTCAGGGTGTGCATCTCCCCGTCATCCCGAAGACCACCCTGGATGCTTTGGGGAGCAGCTGGTTGCCTGGAAAAGCCTCCCAAGAGGATGCCGCACTGCCAGCACTGCGCAGAAGACGTGGCAGTGATTGGGGGGGGGGGGGGGGGACAGAGATGCAGAGGCAGGAGAAGTCGTGCTGCTCACCCTGGGCTGGAGAAAAGCTCTTGGGAGGCAGCCAGCAGGAGCAGGGCACCCTAAACCGGGTCAGGCTGGGAGAAAGCGGAGATAGGCAGAGCCCCCCCGCTTCAATCCCCAGCTCACTCCCTCCTGCCCGACGAACATTTATTTATGCAAAGTGGAACAGCTCCATCAGGAGCACCGTGAGCTCAGCCCCATCCGGGGGGCATCTGCAGCTAGACTGGGCCTGCGGGGAGGGGAAGGCAATGCTCAAATCACCCGGGGTGGGGGGGACCTGCCACCATGTGGGACGCCTGGCACATGCCCCTGCTCTACATTAGCTGGGGGGGGGGACACGACATGGTCTTTTGAACAAACCAGGCCTCCCCACGCGGCTGGATAACACAGCGCTACAGGCAGATGTGGGGGACCGGCCGAGGATGCCACCCCCAGGGGACACTCGGTGCCCGGAGCAGGGTCCAGGCTCCTCTGGCAGGACCGTAGCACCGCTGGGGGCACTAAAAATCAGAGCTGGGCACCTAAATCCCTCTGGGGAAGGGGTTTCCTGGGGGTCCCGAGGTCCGGGACCGGCCTCAGGCAGAAGGTGCCCAGCCTGGCTCCCGGCTGGGGCAAAAGGGACGACGGCGAGGCCGCAGCTCCAGCCAGGGCGCACGGAGCAGGGCTGAAGGCAGCGCGGGTGCTAGCAGCCGGACCTGGCGCGCAGGAAGGGCTGGCCCGCAGGAATTTGGCTGCAACGTCCGCTCACAAGGACTCGGTTATATTTAGCGTGCCGAGATAGCAGCGAGCGGCGCAGAGGGTGTGCCGGAGCTCGTCGAGCCTGGGGCCGGGGAGCTCGCCGAGGCGGCGCGCCGAAAGCAGGGGGAGGCCGGTGTGGGGACGCTGTTCCTGCACGCAGCCCTTCCCCAAGCCCTTCTCGCAGCCTCGCATGTGTCCCCTCATCCCCCCATGTGCCTTCTCACAGACCCCCCATAGCCCCCCTGCACCGCCCTCCCCTGCACACTTCCTTGCAGCCCTCCCCGCACCCTCTCACAGGCCCCCCCCTCACCCCATTGCAGCCCCCCAATACCTCATTGCAGCCCCCCCAGGGACCCTCCAACCCCCCACCCCATAACAGCCCCCACATGCACACCAGCATCCCCCAGTCCCTCCCTGCGCACCCCCTTGCAGCCCTCCCCCACCTTCTCACCAGCTTCTCAGCACTCCTTTGCAGCCCCCCAATACCCCATTGCAGCCCCCCCCAAATGCACCCTGCCATCCCCATGTCTCTTGACATCCATCCGCTCACAAAACACCCCCAACCTCCCATTGCAGCCCCCCCACAAGCTCCCATCACAGCCCCCATATCCACCCCCACGGGCACCCCTCATCCTGCCTGTCCCCCCGCTCGGCTCGCTCCCAGCTGGCCAGCACTGGGGAGGGCTGCATGGGCCCCCCAGCCCTGGGGCTGTGGCCCATCCCCATCCCCGCAGAGTGATCTGTCTCCACTCGGGGATGGATCTATCCTCCTCTCCGCCTCCCGGTCCCCAGCAGCACCCAGGGCGCAGTGAGGGTGCTGGAGCTGCAGCTGGAGCAGGGTCAAGCAAGGGAGCTGCACCGGTGCTGTGCCCCGCACGGGTGCCTCGGGGTGCCCAGCCGAGCTCGCAGAGCATCGCATGCACAGCCAGCCTCAGGCCATGCACCGAGCGTGCCAGTTCTCACCTCCCACGTGGCCACTGCAGCAGGGCAGGGATTTGGGGATGCCCATCCAGCTCAGGCCAGAGGCAGCAGGTTGCTTTGGCTGCTTCATCCAGCAGCAGCTTCTGCCCTCCCGCCCCTGCCTGGCTCAGCCTTGACTGCAGCAGCACCGGAGCTGCCCTGTGCGGGGGCTGTGCTGGCGGGTCCCCCCGCAGCCACGAGAGCGAGGGCCCGGTGGCTGAAGGGCCGGTGGGAAGGCAATGAGGCCACCGGGAGCACGCACGCAGATCACGCGCTGGGAGC
This sequence comes from Dromaius novaehollandiae, assembly GCF_036370855.1. NCBI lineage: Eukaryota > Metazoa > Chordata > Aves > Casuariiformes > Dromaiidae > Dromaius > Dromaius novaehollandiae. Next base: position 2,296,372 of record NC_088117.1, read on the forward strand.
CGGCTTTGAACATGGAGCCACCGAGTCAGCAGGAACAGGCGCCCGGTGCTGGCGGGGTTGTCGGCAGACCTCACACTGGCTTTTTAACCCCAAGAAAAATGCCTGATCTCAGCAGTCCCTCCCTGTCTGTAGGGCCAGCACTGCCCCAGGGACCTGTCACAGCCTTTCACGCTCGTTGCATTAACCTGCCAGTCAGCTCTTCATCCTGGGTTGCACTCTGTTGTGAAAGGCCTGGCACTGAAAGATGTTGTTGCAAGCAGCTTCCTCTCTGCTACAACAGCCGTTTCAGGTGCATGACTGCAAAGGATCCAGGTTTGAGCATGCAGGCTGTGCTTCCCTGAGGAGGACACAGCCTGCCCAATGTTTAGCCATCTCCCTTCCCGACCTGGCAAAAATAAAGCACGTTGTGGTCCCCCATGGAGCCGGCCTGCAGGGCCAGATCCTCCCCCAGCGCTCCCCGAAAGGGAACCGGCTGCTGTCGATGTTGTGCAACCCGCTGGGGAGGGAAGCCAGCTCGGTGCCCCGGCTGTTGCAGGACAACGTGGGAGTACGGGGTATTTGCGGACTACAACGGCTCACACCGCTGCCACACACCCAGGGTCAAGGTCAGGAGAACTTCGGGCTCTGGGCTGGCTTTTTGCTGCTGGCAGCCCATGGTTCATCGCCACGAGGAATGCAAAGCTCCTCTTTCACCCCAGCCCTGCACAAAATACGGCATCAGCCAGCTGGTCTGAAGGCGCTGATTTTGGGGAGGAAATATCTGGGAAACATCTCCTGAAACCATGCCGAATGAAGTCCCCATAAGGGCATCTCCGGAGAGCTACCGGTTCCCAAGGGAATGGCCCTTTCCGTGTGCAATTAGGACTATTTTAACATTTAAAATGAGGCTATTTGGGGAAGGTTAATTCCCAAGAGCCATTTAACCCTCCAAGGACCCTCTCCCATCACAGTCCACCCTTGACACTGGAGGGGTGCTGGGTTGGGAGCCTGAAGCAGAGAGAGCCCAGAAATTCACCCCAACCCAGGACAAAGATTTTACAACCACGAGATTTTAAAATTAATTCATTGTGGAGCAACCTTCACTCACATGAGGCCAGATTTGTACCATAAACTCTCCCACGGCAATCTTTGACAGTTTAAGCTGGCCAGTGGGACTTGGCGAACTTTGAAAATTGAGCTTGGAGACAGAAAGCTGAGCTTGGTCTCAACAGCCATGAAAGTGTTTTGGGACTTGGGATACCAGAGTAACTTTGACAGACTTTTAGTTCACCCAAAACTGCTGCGCATGCGCTCCGAAACCACCTCGTAGTTTCCATCCACCCGCAGTGTGCTCAGGTTGCCCCTCTTTCAGCGTGTGCTCGTTCGAGATTAATAGGGCTGGAAAAATGGGCTGTCACCCAGCACTTCGTCCTAAAAGGCCCCATTTCTTCATTAAATGCAACTCAAAATCAAATTAGCGGTTTTAAATTTACTCTGTGCCCCGGAGGTACTGCGGAGAGGGGAGGACATGCTGTACCTTTCATCTTTACGTAATAAAAAGGGCAAATTCCTGCTTCAAGTGCAAGATTCCCCACCACTGCCACCTCTGCCCTGGCTCTACGAGGGATGGGCTTGATCTCTTTGGAGCTCCCAAAACACCGTGCTGTGCCAGCACCACATGGTCAGGCAGCTGAAGGTGTTTGCCCTGGCCCCGTGCTCCGACCTTGTTCCTGCAAGACCTGCTGGGACCACGGCAGAGCTCGACTGTCTCTTCACTTTCTGCATCTGTGCCAGGACTTTGGGGGGGACGCGGTCTCTTGGCAAGCCCGGGATGCTCCTTGCCCAGCCTGTGCCTGGGATTAGCCCTCCTGGTTTTGATCTCCAGCCCCAGTCTGCGGTAGCGCTTCCCCGAGCCGCTGGGACCTGCCGCTTGCTGGACTGGCCACGGCGGGATCGTGGGGGGACGGGAACTGCCGGGCGCCCCAGCTCTCCGGGGCTGACGTCGGTGCTGGTGCTGGTGCTGGTGCTGGACCGTGCCAGCCGCCTGACCGCAGCGCGGGGAAGCAACGCTCCTCCATCAGTAGCGGTGACCTGGCCGGAGCGGTAAAAGGCCAGAAAACGCAGCCTGACCCACAAAACACCCAGCGCTGCTGCCCGGGCAGCGCGCGTGTCCCACATCCATCAAGCGATGGCAGGCGTTCAGGTGCAGAGCCGGAGGAGCCGGGTCACCGCCCCGTGGTGTGCTCAGGGCCAGGGACAGCACAGGCTGCATTATTGATGCTGTAATTCAGCACCAATGGACTCTTAACTGGTTTCGTTTTCACCGGAAAGAAAAAAACGCGAAGTGCTGGGTGCACTCCAACAGGGCCATGGGCGCTGGACAAGTAAGCTCTCGCTGCCAGCGTGAGCCGTGCGCCTGGCTGGGAGCCCCTCGCCAGACCCACTCTGTCTCCTTCCCTTTGCCAAGGCAGTATTTGGGCTGCTGGGAGCTGGCAGTGCTCATGCCGAGCTGAATGGAGTGAGCTGGAGCCGAGCACCCCTCCAGCACGGTCAGGGCTGCGGGGGCATGGGGAGGGTCTGCAGACATCCCGCACTGCGGGGCAAAGGTTCCCTCATGCTCCACGGGCTGCCCCAGGGGCTTCCCTCGGGAGCAGACGCCCTGACTACAGGGCGCTAGCAGAGCACAGCGACAGACGGCACGGATACGTGAGCACAAAAGGACGCTGCAGATGTGCGTGCACACAAGCATCCTCATGCATGCACACACGTGTGCACACGCCATCCTGCATGCACGCAGCCTGGCACCCACCCTGCCCTGGCCTCACCAGCGGCTCCAGCCAAGAGGAGGCTCTTTCACATCGCTTCCCTGGTTAAACAGAGTCTCACGCTGCTCCTGCCAAAGAAAGGTGCCCCAGGGAACATAACCTCAGCTCTTCCTCCCTCCTTTTTGTCTGCCCGTCCCAGATAGAGTTTTCCCATTGCAGCAAACTGTTTTTGGAGCAGACCGTGGGTACTCCCTGCAGCTCCTAGCTGCACATGCTGCCCCAGGCAGGGTACAGTCCCTTGGGGCCGTTCCCATGCCCGATCTGGACCTTGCTGCCTGGCAAGTAGGGCAGCAAGGGGCTGCGAGCGCGGCAGAGCCCAGCGGGTGCCTGTGCACAGCCGAGGGTTCGGATTCATGCAGAACCTCCTCCTCAGCACAAAAACAGCTGCCTGGCACTGGCGTAGCAGCGGTGCTGCAGCCGGTGCATGTGCTGGCTGGTGGGCCGTGTCCAAGACGCGGGAGGTTACAAATTGTGCCGTGGGTTTTCACTCGCACCCCCGTGCTCCCTCCCAAAGGTGACTGAAGTGTGATACCAGCCGGTCACATCCAGCGGTGGCTCTGGGTGCTGTTCCCCGCTCCCTGCTCAGAGATGCAGTGCCCGGCCCCATGCCTGCTGCCCACGGGCTGCCAGCCCATTCGGGTCCCCCTGCGCCAGCCATCCCACCGGGAAGCAGCCCACGTGCTGGGTGTCTGCTGCAAAGGCCAAGGGTGGCCCTGCCTTGAGGTGGGAGCACAGGCAGCAAGACGGAGCAGCCAGGGGTGCCAAGAGCCCTTCCACGCCACTACGGAAGGAACCAGAAACCCTCCAGCTTTTTAGCAGATTTTGGTGTGGATGGGGACTCTGCTTGCCCAGAAGGAAGGCAGATGGGGGCCAGGATCCCACCACAGGACACCGCAGGGTGGTGAGTCACATCCAGTGAGACTGGGGACTAAGCAGGGATATGGCAAGTCCAGGGGAAGGACCCAGCCATTTCAGAGCTGAGCGCCAGGTCAGCAGGAGAACTGGCAGCCCCTCGTCCTTGGAGAAAGCCTTTCCTCCAGGGATCTCACCCCACCACTTTCCCCACGAGCGAACTGGGACAGAGCACTGTGTGCTGAGAGATACGGGGTTGTCATCAGCTTGGGGCCTGGAGGTGGGAATGCTGGTGCCAGCACAGGCGGGCGACATCCCAGCGGTCGTGCTGGTGCCTGGGCCCTGCTTCTCCCCGCTGCAACACGCCACCGACACGCTGGCTCGCCATTCGTTCCAATATAATCTTTATTGGGGAGATTGATCGGGGTTGAACAAGGCCGGGTATAAAACATGATCATCATCACAACCAGCAGCGGGAGGCATTGGCAGAGCAAAACAGAAACGATATCGGCCCCTGTTCTCCGAGTCCCCCCACCCTCCCCTGCGGGGCCCCGGGCAGAGGGGCTGGGAGCGAGGTGGTCCCCAGGGCTTCGCTAGCAGAGCTGGTGGCATCGCCTGCTCCCTTGGCACCCCGGGGTGGGCAAGCCCAGCCCCAGCACCGCGGGAGGGAGGGACAGCTTGGCCCCTCTCCCCGGATGGATGCTGGGCTTCGGCCAGTGTCAGGAGCTGCTCTTCCCTCCAGAAGCGCCAGCCTGCCGGGGTGGGAGAGGGGCGGCTCCGCACAGCTCCCTCCTGCTTCCCTGGTGTCCTGGGACGAGGAGGCACATGCGCGCATCCCCAGGGCTGTGTCGGTCCCCAGCCTCCTCCCCTTAGTCGTGTGGCTGCCCCGGGGTGCAGCTCTCAGCCCCTCGGGAGCACCTGCAAATTATGGCTTTTTCTTTTTTTTTTTTTTTTTTTTTTTGTTTTAGATTTGTTTTTTTGCTTTTTGGCGGCAAACTTACCCCTCCAGAAGCCCTGGAGAAAGCAAGGCTGTGCACAGGACGCTGCCACCCTGCCAACCCCACCGCGTCCCCACAGAGACTGCTGAGGCTGGCGCTGGTTACGCCAGAGCCCCTGGGCTCCGCTCACCTGGAGAAGGGACCATGGCCGGGACCGTGGCCAGGAGCCAGGCTTTGCCTCCGGCCCTCCCTGCCTCGGCCAGCTGAATCCCCCGGCTCAGCCCAGGGCTGCGCAGGAGCTGGGTGGTCGTGTCGGAGGCATATGAAGGGCATCGGACCCAGCGCGGCGGCTGCGTAGCCGTGACCCCGAGCCATCCTTCAGGACGCCGGTTTGGAGCCTGGGGGTCCCCCCCCAAGCCCCGTGCGCACGGGGCCCCCGGAGAACGGGCACAACTCAATGCCTTTATTAACATACAGCGGCCTGGAAGGGGGCGGCCTGGGACAGACGGGAGAAAACAAGAATCCTCCAAAACGAGGATAAACTGGAGCTTTCCTCAAGGGCCTGCGGAGGAAATGGGCCGCGTGTCTGCTCGTAACCGAGGGGCCAGCGCAATGGCTTGACTTGGCTACAGTGACTCAGACGCATGTTGGATTGGCCACCGAGATGAAAGCTTTGGCAAATAACTTACAGAGAAGAAGGGGCAGCTGGGGGCCTGTCCTCAAGCACACTCCTGTCCCGTGCCGCCTGGGTGACCCCACACAGCACCGTGCACTTCCAGGGCTCTTCGTCCCGTGACCAGCCCGCCTCAGGCGGCCTCGCTGGCCGCAGGGTGACGGGGATGGTGTCGCTGGCAGGTCACCGGTGGGGACTGAGCATCCGCTCTCAGCCGTGTCTCAGGAGCCAAGGGGAAAGAGGAGCGCGAAGCCACCCGGGGAAGGAGCACAGAGGGCTGCTCGATGCCCGGCACGACAACGGGGGTGGCAGGGGTGCAAGCCGCAGGACGGGGGGACTGGAGCCCATGGACTTGCTGATGGACCTGCTCCCGATCCCAGCGTTCCTCTCCCTGAGCACCGCCAGGGTGTGGGGAACCACCACATCCCAGCCCAGGTCCACGCCGTGCCCCGCGTCCACGCCACGTCCCAGGCTGCAGCATCCCCCCCAGCCCCCCGGGCAGCCTCTGGGCCGTGGAGCGGATCGGAGCGTCCCCCCCCCGCCGCTGCACAAACGGGAAAGAGGGGGGTGCCGCAGCCCCGCGGTGGCAGCGCTGTCCTCTCCCTCCCCCGGGCCGGGCCCGCGGGCGGGTGCGGCGAGCGGCGCGGGCGACGGCGGGGCTGGGCGCGCAGCTTACATGATGGTGCAGGAGGACAGCGGATTTCGGATGTGGCAGGTGCAGGCCGCCCCGCAGTACTGGCGAAAGGTCTGGTAGCAGCTGCGGTCGGTGTCGCTGCTCCACTGCACGGGGTTGGCGGCCAGGGCCTCGGCGGGCAGTCTGTTGAGGATACTGGTGTTCACCGCCAGCGCCGCCAGCCCGTAGTCGGTGAAGAGCACGGTCTCCCGCTTGCAGGTGGGGCAGGAGATGAACTTGTACTTGGGGCAGGACTCGTAGAGGATCTGCAGGCACTCCTCGCACACCGAGTGCAGGCAGGAGAGGATGCGGGGCCGCTTGTTGGTGAAGTTGTACATGTGGCCGCAGGTGGGGCACTCGAGCGGCTCGCAGGGCGTCGAGGGGTGCAGCACGTACTGGTTCACGATCACCTCGTCCGACGGCGGCTGCCGGTGGTAGCACACCTCCGAGCTGCCCTTCCGCTGCCCCTGGTACAGTCGCTCTCGCCGCGGCAGGGGGGGAGTCCGGGGCAGCCCCAGGGAGCCGGGGGCAGCGTCCAGCGCGGGGATGTCTCCGCAGGCCTGGTTCACGATGATCTCGGACTCGGACGGCCAGGCGCGCTTGGCCACGAGGGGCGGCTCGCGGCGCGGGGCTGGCGTGTAGCGGGGCTGCGAGGCCTGCAGCTCCGAGAACTTCTCCGGGTGGATGATTTTCATCGCCTCCATTTTAATGATGACCTGTTGCCCTTTCAGACACGACATGAGTATCGTTTTTACATTACTGTCCACTGCTCTGGGATCTCCGAGGGACGCCTGCATGAGGCTAAAACATGCCGGCAGCATGCAGGGCTTTCAATCGCGTTCTGGCCGTGAAGCAGCAGCACCGGGGAAAGCGGCTGGAGCAGGAGCACATCCTGGGGAACCGGTGCGGCGCGGGCAGGCCCGGGGTCCTTCGTCGGCGCTCAGCCCCGAAGGTGCCACTCGCGAGGCCGGAGGCGCGCACGGGAAGGCGCTGCGCTCACGGCGACATCCTGCCTGCGCCCACCCGCCTTTGAGGACAAGGCGCGGGCGGGCGATCAAAGCATCTGCTCCCCGCCGCGCTTTGCCGGCACGTTAATAAGATGACATTGCCTGTCACTCGGCAGCTCCCCCCTTCGGTTTTGCTGGCGCTTCCCAGCTGCAGCTGGAAACAGCAAACTGGACCCGGAGGCCGCGGGGAGGCCCGGCGTTCCCGGTGCCGGGTGCTCACCGGGAGCAGGTGAGTCAGGAGGGGCCGCGGCCCGGCCGGCTCCCAGCAGGAATGTGGGCAGTGCTGCCCGTGCCGAGGGCGGCCCACACGTCGCCCCAGCCCCTGCCTCCGCCCGGCCTTTATTCCTGTTTATGTGCTGTAGGATCCTCGTGGCGCTGAAGAATGTGTTTGCAAATTCCTTTGCTCTGACTTCCCGGCTCTCCCACGTGCCGTCACTGGTATCCGCGGAGCCGGCAGCTCCCGCAGGGCACCGGGCAAGGGCCGGCCCCGGGGTCAGAGAGCATCCCGTGCCGGCCGGCACCGGGCCACGCTCACCTCGGCTTGTGCTGGGGCTGCAAAGCGCCGTCTCCCCACCGTCCCTACGGGCTCCGGCGCCTCTGTCCCCAGCTCAGCTTCGCGCAAAGGCTGGAAACGAAAAGCAAGAAGGATTTGGCTCCCAGGCTCTTCGGGGCTCTTCTGGCCGCCAGCATTCCCTCAGGAGGGGTGGCTGGCCGCATCCTGGCAGTTTGGCGCTCTGCTCCCTGAGGCAGTGGCCCTGCCCATCCCACCCACCTGCCCTGCGCGCTTCGGCTGGCTGGCGGAAGTGGGAGAAGCCAGGTATTTCCCCCCCGGCGACTCCGAGGCGGTCCCAAGAGGAGGATGGCTGGGAAGGGGCCCGCAGCCCCTCGCTGCCCTGGGGGACCTGCCCTCGGCATCCTCGGTGCCAGCCCCAGGCCCCTGTGCCCTGCTGGGTCCTTCCCGGAGGGGCTCCCCAGCCAGCTTTGCCTTTCCACAGGGTTTTCGCTCACGTTTAGCCCCTCCTCTGCTCTGTGGATCTATTTTTACCTCTCTCGCTTGCTCCTGATCTGTCCCTGCTATTCTCTCTCCCTCCTTCTGCTCTGGCCCTGCTCCTCTCTGCCTCTGCAGCCCCCCGCTCTTGCCCAGGGGCTGCTGGAGAAGACGCATTTGGGGGGCAGGAGATGGGGACGGGCACTAGTCAGCCCGTGGCCATTTTCTTCCTTAGGCAGCCCTGGCGACAGCCTGCCTCTCCTCTGGGAAGGGCGAAGGCACTCTCCTCCATCATGCTGCAAATCCTGTTAGCGGGATGCCTGCTCCAGTCAAGCCCTGCCAGGCCTGATGGAGGTGGCCCAAGGGGACCATCTGGTTGCGACAACAGCCCTCAGGGTCGGGGAGAGGCCTGTGGATTTCAGCCCTTTCCCACCCGCTGGATCCCCGAGAGGTGCCGGGTGCTCCGTGGGCAAAGCCACTGCCCGACCCTGGCCCGCGTGTTCCCGCGGGGACGTGCCCCGGCTGCAGGATGGGGTCCTGTGGAGCATCGTGACACCCATCCCAAGGAGGGTGGCCTGCACCTTGTGCCTTGCACCCTGCAGCCCTGACTCCTGCACCCCACACCGTGCAGCTAGCACACGCACCCCCACTCCACGCAGAAGCAGCCCCCACGGGCTCACGGCCTGCAGTGCCACGCGGCACACACCTGCAGCACCCGACGGGCACCCGCGCGGGCAGCCGCCGCGCACGGCTGCGGCAGTTCTGCACCCTGACCCGCAGCCCCTGTGCTGGCACACCCCTCCGTGCACGGCCCTCGCACAACGCCCCGGTCGTACCCCACGTTTGCACCAGGCGACACAGCCCTCTCGCCATGCACAGCACCCACCCCAACACACATGCACAGGTGCCCGGTCAGGACCTTCCCGCCGGCGCGCGGTCCCCCGCTGCAGTCCCCGCGGACGTGCACACCCCGGCCGCCCTGGCACGCGCGTCCCCATGCAGTGCTCACCCCCGCGCCCCGTGCAGCACTGGCACACTCACGGCCCAGCTGTGTGCACACACATGTGCACGCACACACGTCCGCACGCCTGCGCGTGCGTGCCTGGTGGGGGATGCCAGTCCCTACCAGCGGTTACCTGTGTCGGGCTGCAGCGCTGGACTGCCGTGCCTCGGGCAGAGGATCCCGGTGTCGCTGCCTCCCTGGCTTAGCCCCCGGAGCCCCTGTCTGTCCCCGGCAGGAGCTTGGAGGCCTGAGTTGCTAAAGGTTATCTGAAAGGCAGAGGGATGCCGGCCTGGCACTGCCTGTACAAGGTCCTGGCTCCCTGGGGATGCTGGCAGGTCTCCACAGCCTCCCCAAACCTCGCCGCTGGGCCGCACGTCCAGTCTGGCTTCCCGCGGCCCCCCCACCTCCGGCTGGAGCGGCTTCCTCGGCTGTAAGCCCGCAGCGAGGGGGGATTATCCCTGGGCGGCAGGGCACAAAGGCAGTGCTGGCCGAGCCAGGCTCCTCTCCAGCACCGGCTGCTCCAGATGCTCTGCAGAGGCCAGATGTCCGGGGTGCCTCGGGGCGAGCAGGCTTTCAGACCTGCCAGGTAACACCGACGAGGGTGCTGTCAGCAAGCCAGCTTCCGCGCTGCCGCCTGTGCCTGCATCTCCGGTCCCCGCGATGTGACTCGCCCCCCCGGGGCTGCAGCGCTAACGGGCAGCCTCCCCCGGCGGGGTCCGTGCCTCCCGCGCTGCCTCCGCCGCCGCTGCCCGCGCTGGGCAAGCCGGTGCCCCCGCGCTGGCCGGCACGCCGCAGTCGCGCTCGCCCCGATAAGAGCTGATGCAACACTCCCGGCACGGGGTATCTGTGGGCTGCGGGGCTGCCGGCAGCACGCGGGAGGCTGCGGGCTCTCCGCCGTGCCCGTGTCCGCAAGGACGAGCTGCTCAGCCGCGCAGCAGGTGCAGGGCCGCCCGGCAGAGGCGGCCTGGCTGGATGCTCTCCGTCGCCGGCGGCTCCTTCGCTGTTTCCTCCGGGCCGCCCGGGGCCGGAGGCTGCTTTCGGGCCGCCCTCCCGGCTCGCGGAGGCGGCCGCCCTCCGCTTCTTCCCCGCCGGGGGCCGATGGGCGGCGGGGGCTGCTCGCTGGCGGCCGCTCGGCCGGGATGCTGCGCGCCCAGGGGCTGCCGGTGCGCTGCGCGCTCTCGCTGCCTCGCTCCGCGTCTGCAGTGGGTACTGCAGTGATGCAGCCGGCTCACATTTCTCTCAATCAGCAGCGCGCGGAGCCCGGCGGGCCGCAGTGCCCTCCGTCCCGCGCCGGCGCCCTCCCCCTCGCCATTCATCAGCCGCGGCCTTCCCGCAGCGGCGGGGCTCCCTCCGGGCGCCCGGGGCCCCGCTGGGGCCGAGGGGGCCTGTCCCCCGCCGCCGCCTGGCCGGCCGCAGCCCCGGGTGCGCGCGGCACACGCTGCGGGCGCCGCTTCCTTCCTCCCCCTCGCGCCGGCTCCGCCATGCGCGCGCCACGGCGAGGCCCCCCGAGCCTCCCCGGCGGGCCCCGAGCCTCCCCAAAACACCCCCGCGGCCTCCCGCCCGTCAGGGCGCCGGGCCGGCGCTTCCCCCTGCCCCGCGCAGCCCGGGGCCCAGCGGGGACTTCGGAGGGGCCTGCGGTGACTCAGCAGCCGACGCTGCTGGAAACGGCTCCGCGGGGAGCAGGACGGGGCAAGAGGGGGCCCGGCCGCCCCGAGACCGCGTCGCTCGGGGCCTGGGGAGAAAACCCAGCGCGTCGCGGCCGGGAGAGAAGCCCCCCGCCAGCCGCAGCGCCGGGAACGGCCTCCCCTCCCTGTCCCGGCTGCCCCTTCCGCGCCCCACGGCCTGCCGACCCCACTGCCACATCTGGGACCTGATACGGAGGGACCCTCGGGGGCAGCCAGGACCCACGGCCGCCCCAGCCCTGGAGCAGAGGGGCTTCTCCGTTGCTGAAAACCCGACCGAGCATCCCGATCCCCCCTGGGCTCTAGGGAGCGGGGCCGGGGCACAGGTCCCGCTGATCTGCGAGGGATTTGGTGCACCCGGTGTGCACGTGGGGGTCACATTGCCGTCTGGGGGGCAGCAATGCTGTCTGGTCCCTGGAGAGCCTGGCTGTATGGGGAAGCATCATGCTTTGCTCTGCTCGTGATGTTTTGATCCCCTCCCTGGTACAAGTGAACTTGAGCCGGCGGGTGGGGGACACCCCGCGTCATGTCCCGGGGCCCAGCGGGTCCCTTTTCCCCATCGCAGGTGTCTCCGGCTGGGGGACGCCCCAGGCACGCAGCTGGTGTGAGGGTCCTGCCCTGCGAGGAGCTCCCGGTCTCCCCCAGCTCAGAGCAGCCTCGACAGCAGCCACGTTTGAACCCCGTGGTCACAGCCAAACTCCACCAGCAGCGGTGACCCGGGTGAACGCACACGCCAACCCAAAACGCTCCAGTCCCCCACAGCACCCGGGCCACGGCAGGGCTCCAGCCAGCAGCTCTCCAGGGGGGTCTTTCAGGTGCTGCTGGGGTTTCTCTGCTCCCGTCTCCCCTGGGCACCCTGGAGCTCTTTATCCTCCTCCTTCCCTTTGGTCAGTTATCTCCTTGAATCAGTCTGACTGGATTTTGATCCCCTTCCCCCTGCCTTGCATTTATTTCTGATGGGCGAAGGGTACCATGCTTGGGCCCTGCTCCTTGGCCCTCCATCCCTCGCTGCAGCGAAGCCCCGGCCGCGGCTCAGCCACACAATTCCCTCTATAATAAGGGGTCTATGTGGAGGCGTTGCAAGGATCTCTGGCCTGGATCCACTCTCTGACCACACAGTCACGTCTTGCTTTTACACCACCACTTTCCCACAGCTTCTTGAGCCCCAGGACTGGTACAGAAGCTGGAGCCTCATGTGTTTCAAGAGGGGGTTTGCATCCCTGCTGTCAGGCCAGGGGAGCGCTCAGCTGCATCGGGCTTTATGCATCCCGTAGATTTTATCTTAGCACACGATGAACTGTTGTCTGGAGGGGCTTCTTCCTCTGCTGACCGTATGGGGAAGGGACTCGTCCTGCCTAATTTGTCTCCCAAAAGATGTCTGGCTTGGAGGAGACAACCAAGCCCAACTCGGTGAGACAAACACTTGGGCTTGGCCGCACTGAGCCTGTTTGTGTGGTTTGGGATCATTTTGCTTCACCTGCCAGCTGCCTCTGTTTGGAAATCAGTGCTCTCCTGTGGACAGTGTTAGTGGTTGTATTTTTAATCTTCTAGTTTTTTTGTTGGATAAGAGATTTTCTAACAACTTTGCCTCTAGTCCTTCTAAGCATAATTCTTTGATCTGAGTATATGTCAAAATCAGCATGAGGCACCTGCTTTCTTGCACCCTAACAGTGCTAAATAGGGATTCCCTTAATCTTCCCTATGCCATTTTTTGCTTACTTTCCTGCTAACACTTTCGGATGCAGCAAGCATGAACTGGTGTGTTATGCTTGAACTCACAGAGCAAAGGAAATTGCAGGAAGTAAGCGATTGTGAGCCATTTTCTGTTATTAATTCATATGGCATCCCCATGCTGACCTAGCTACACTGTGTTATTACACTGCTATTCAGTGAGTTAAGCAACAGCTCTATTTAAAAATAATCATAAATGGTATCAGGAGTCTTTTCTGCTGAATGAGAATGTATTCGTGCCAAGATGCAGGGGATCCTCATGTTGCCCCAATGGCTCTGTTGTCCTCTGCTTCCTGTGCTTGGTGGATGTCACGCTGGATTCCTCCCCAGCCAGGCAGTATTCCTACATGCTGGAGCAGCACTGTTTGGCCCCTTCTCTTACGCTCTCAAGTGCCTCTATGCCTCTGCGAGTGAGGGAGCATTTCTCACTCGCCTGCGTAGTATCGCTAGCCACTGACTGAGCACAAAATTGGCCTCTTACTTGCAGCAGTTCAACCCTGCAGTCTTAATTAACTACAAACAATTGTTTCTGTGCTGCAAATCTGTGCAAAGCTTCTGTGTAGCTTTCGAAGTTTTGTGGTCACTGTCTACCTATTCATTTACTTGCAAATTTTACAGCCTGAGCCAAGTCCTGGCACTTCCTTTTCTTGTATTAGGCTTAGTGTGGTCCTTGGGAGCAAGTGCTACTTGTTATGTCTTCTGCAAGGGAGACTTTTGCCCCCAAGTTTCCACTGACTGACACGTTCAGTTTTCCACTGATTTCAACAAGTGAGCACTGAATAAGACTTACAGAGCTCCTCTAGGCTTGCTTTTCTTGGCTATTTTTGCCCCAGAACAGCAGGTCTTTGAGAGTTACTTGTGCCTGATTGCAAGTTGGGTTTTCTGGTTTCCATCCCAAATTGAAAATAATTTTGTCTTTCAAAACCTGGACACTTACTCTTCAGCTGGGCTCAGGAAGCTGCATTTCCATGTGAGGTCTTCACACAAATCCTAGCTCTTGTTGCCATCTCTAACCTGTTGGCTTTATGTATGGCCATACTCTTCCTCCTGCTACCTGGTCCCTGGTTATACCATCTAATTTCACCATACGCACAAGTCCATCTGCTGCATTATTCTTCATAAGCATGTATCTTATATGTGTTATCAAAAACATACATCTTTATGCTGCATGGGGATATTCTAAGTGTGTCTTTTGAGCTCTCTGTTGATGTGATATATCATGGATTTCTGGGTATTATAAACATCACTGAATTATTCTACCTTTCTTTGTGACCTTTCCAGCAGGCCGCTGGATTTGGAGAGAACTTCTTAGGTCAAGTATACTTGCAATTCCTGTTGTGCTGTTTCAAGCTCTACTTGGACAGACACACAACAGCAGCTTTGCCAGGAGGTTTATTTCATGCAACCCAGACAAACTAAGTTTCGCTTTTCAAAATCCAGTGGTAGTTGTTCCCTGGTACAGGATTGCTGTGATTGTCCTGCATTTGACTACAGCTTCTCTCTGGGAGTTCATTTGTTTACAGTGTCACAGATCAATTGTTTCTCATCCTTTGCTTTACAAATGTATTGAGAGATGTGATAATGCTGGCCAGTTTCTCTGCTGGCATAACTCCACCAAGATGAACAGTTATGCCAGAGGATAATTTGACCCAAAGTTTCTTCCTCATCATCTACATCAGTCGTCATCAGCTTGGTCCTCCAGCCGCACATTCAGGATTTTATTACACTTTTGGATTTGTGATCTTTGTGGCTTTACCAGGACGGTAATTCTTCATTGCTTGGCACTGACCTCTGGCCTGTGATCACGTCCATATCTTTGACCGCTTTTCATTAAACCTGAGCTAGCCAACAGCTCCATGAATGCTAAACCTGGCATCGCACAGGCCTTCTTCCCATGCTCTCCCGGATCCCATTTACCAGGCACACACCTGGGCATTGCTCTTTGTTGTCTCTGCATCTGGCTTCAGTACCTCGGGGTGCTTTTACAATGACTCATGCCTCTTTTATTTACTGCTTACTGCTTTTGTTAAAGAGTCTGTCTGACCGCGTCCTGTGCAACATCAACAGCTCTTTCCAAAATCCAGTCTATTTCTTGCAATGATCCTGTTTTCTGCTAGTGAATCACTCGTAATGCAGACAATTCACCCACAAAAAAATGAGCTCATTTTCAGATTTACAGAGAGCAGCTTTAATCCACAGGTCTGTAACGGACCAGGCGCTAGTACCGGTGACTGCTCCACTCCGCAGCGCTGGGAGAGCGAACCCAGCCTGGCACTCATCTCATCGCTGGGGGAGACTCATATTTTGTAATCTTGCCCTGTATTAAGTCTTTTCAGGTGCCCTGCTCCATCCCCTCAGTACTTTCTCTCCTGCTCCTGCTCCGTGTAGAGCACGGTGCTCAGGGGACAAGGAGGGGGCATCAGGTGCCGTGGCCACCACCCTCCCAGGTTGGAGTCCCTCCGGGCCTAGCTGGCGTGGCGCCCAGCCAGGCAGCAGCACGCCGTCAGCCCCCGAAGGTGCGTTCTGGCTCAGAGCGGGGCAGGCGGGGCGGCTCCGGGGCGGCGAGGGTTGAGCTCTGTGGGACGGTCTCCATCAGGGCACAGGGCTGCGGGCTCCAGCTTCGCTCACATGCTCCCAGCCTTGACAGTGTGCAGAGACACCAACAAACAGTGGGGACGTGCAGGGAACGCGTTCATAAATGGAAAGCCAGGCAGCTCTCATGCTGCGTGCCTGGCATGCGTTTTCACCCGGCTCTACCAAAACAGTTGCAGAAGTTGTCTGCAGCTCCTGGGAAGTGCAGCTAGTCCAGGCAGAGTAAACAGAGTTTTAAAGGAGAAAAGCTATTAAAAAAACCTACCAAAAAACTATCCTATTTTTTTGTTGCAAGCCAATTATTTCTGCCCTGGCTGCTGTTACGAAGCAGCAGAGGTGTGTGTGCTGATGATGGGCAGCAGCTAGCCATTTAAGCACTTGCAGTACAGTCCTAAAGCATTTTCCATGGTTTGAAAGTGGTCGTTTCTAGGCTTACAACTCTCCACAGAGACTCTGCTGTGAGGAGGATGGTGCTCAGAAGGTCTGCAAAGTGATCCAAAGCCTTTAACTATTACACACTCTACCAACAAACTACCACACAGGAGTCTTGCTCTTTCTTGAGATTATATGAATTATATCCTTAATGGCATGAAAGACTTAGAGAGATCACGATTTGACTAGCTCGAGGGTTATGGATATTCCTAAAGCTCTGAAGTGATCCAAAGAGGTCTAATTATTGTCTTTATTGCCAACTCTTTTCAGTGGTTAATACTGGGGCCACTTCTGGGAGCCACTGGCATGAAGTGGGACCCCACCGTGCTGGTATGGTACCTCACGCAGCACGAGGAGGGCACCCCGAAGATCTCCATCCTTCAACTGTAGGATAGGAGGGAGGAGGAGGATGCAGAGAGAGTTAGGGGGCAAAGAAGCATGGCAGCAGGGCCAGAAAAACAGTCTCCTATCTCCTCAAAAGTGGTGACCTTCATTCCCCTCCCTGCCACATCTCTGCCCAGAGGGCTGGATTTTTTCTGTCATCAGAAAAGAAGGCTTGGGGGAGATCATGTCGTTCTCCACAGCTATCTCACGGGAGGAAAGAAAGAAGAGAGAGACAGACTCTTCTCACATGGGTGCACTGAAAGGACGAGAGGCAATGGCCAAAAGCTGGGACATGGGAAATTCCAACTATATATAGGGAAAAACTTTTTCACAGTGAAGGTCAAACACTGGACCAGGGCCCAGCAAGGCAGTAGGATATCTGACCTCGGAGATGCTCAGAACTCCACTGCACAAGGCCATGAGCAAACTGCTGGTCATGCTTTGAGCTGGGACTTGGACTCCACTATGGAAGTGGGAACATCCACAATCGCTGCAGGGCTGTGCCCGAGCTGCCTTCTCAGGGTGTGCTCCAGGGTAAGCGATACTGCATGGGGTAAGCAGACATTTGAGACCCAGAGGCAGCGGTGGGTGTTGGTCCATGCAGCACAGACTCTGCAGGCCTGAACAAGGTATTTCTGTGCTCAGAAGAAAGCTTCTTCTGGGCGTGCTAGAGACGTGGCTGCACAGATACAGGTGGGATCCCCCGGCTCCCCTTCAAGCCCCCTTCTTCAGTTGGAGGCTGCATCTGCCCCAGCCCCATGTGTGTAAAGCTTCACGTGGACTCTGAAGGCAAAGAGGTTTTCACGTCTTTCCTGTGACTGAGTAGCAGCACATGAGAAGCTCCCTCCCCATCCTGCTGTGATTATAGGGACTGCTGGGGAAATCTGGAGCTTCCGAAGGGCTGCTGGCTGGGGAGGTTGGAAGGGAAGCTGGCCACATGACCTAGTCTTGCATTTTGGGGGCAAGAGAAAGCAAGGCAGACCAGTGTCCTTTAGAAAAGCATGTAGGAGAAATGGAACAGAAACCCTTCCCCTTCAAATCCAGCCCAGCTGAAGCTGGGTTTATTAGAGCCTGAGGGGTTTTAAGCTCAGGTGAAGCCAGAGCATGTATCAGAGTGGGGATATGGCAATCCTTCCTCACCCTGTTTTGCTGGGTTTGGTGGCTGCAGAGCTGGTAGAGCATCTCTGGCACTGGAGATGCTGATATTGAGGCAGACTCCTTGTAATTTCAGTGGCATTTAGCGTTTGCTTTACTGCCTTCCTTGGAGAGCTCAGCGCTGTCTGAGCTTGTAACCTGACAGCACTGCTCAACTGGATGTAGCAGTGAGACTCAAACTGGGTCACGGAGAAGGAGGCGGCATGCTGGCTGTGTGTGCCTTTGAGATGCCTGTCAGCAGCTCAGCAGGGTCCTCACACAATTTTGGATGGGCTAGCTCCCTGGCACAGCCAAGCACAAGGTGGTTCTGGCACTGGTTAGGATCTGCCCAAGCTCCTGCACATCTCTCCCAAAGGCTGAAGGACTGGGTTAGATGGGGTACAGCTCTAAAGAGCAGCTGAGCACCGAAGCAGCCATTTGGTTTTGTAGTTTTTGTATACCCATGCAGAATTTCAGCTTTTTCAGGGTCAGTGAAAACTGCACTAGACAGGACCCCACCGAGCCCTGGCTTGCTCCGGGATGGGGCTGGTGCAATCTCGTGCTCTGAAGGCATCCCCACACATGAGGCCTTGGCTGTGCCTGCGGGTGGGTGATCCTGCTATCCAAACACGGCTTTCTAAGGTTTCACAGTGGGACTTGGAGACACAGCTTGTTCTTCCTTCCCCAGTCCTGGCTACCAGCAGCTGGAAGGAGCCTACCTGGTCTCCCAGTATAGTTTCTGCTGCTGGCTTGTATAATTAATGTTCTTAAACAGGGGATGATGGTTATAGTCCTAGGTCAGTTTGGGTTTATCTGTCAGCGAAGGCCCTCAGAAAGCTGAGGTTTTATTTTCCATAGGTGCCCCTAAGCTCCTGAGGAGCTATGTGATTGCTTGGCCAGGAGCTGCTCCCCACGTGGCTCCCACTTGACGTTTGCTGGAGCCAGCCTTGCGCGTCTGGCTGGGCTGAGCCCTCTTGCGCGTTGGTGGCTTCCTGCCCACCCGGCTCCACAGAGCAGCAGCGGTGAGGCCTGCACCTGCATGCGTTCTTGCGGAAGCGCTTGCTGCTTTGCTGTGGCTTAAGCACAGCTGATCTGAGCTGCTGGTTGCTCTGAGCGTGCAGCAGGCAGCAGGGAGAGCTTCAAACAGGGGCTTGTCTGGGGAGAGAGCAGTGGCTCACCGACCTGCAGAAAGGTTATTACATGGAGGAGATGAGGGGATGCATGGACAGAGGGATGAGTGATCCTGGGAAACATGGGAGCTAATTCCCTGGCATCACCTTGATTGAAAGCTTGAAGCCATGCAGGGTCTGTGGTGGGGGACCACTGGGGGAGGTTGTTTCCTGCGCGACGGTGACCGTGTGTGTTATACCAGCTCTACAGGCAGTCACAAGCAGTTGGGGAGGCTCCCCATAGGGCTGACAGGCATCCTGCTGAGTCTGCGCCAAGGTGGGGACATGTACTCTGTGGGGTGACAGAGCTCGTGGGGAGGGGCATGTGGAGAGCTCCAAGGGTCCCTGCCAGGTGCTGGCATGGGGCAGGTTGCACAGAGCTCAGGCTGTTGACTTGGGAGGGGAAAGCACTTGCTTGTGATGCCTCCAGCCATGCTCCAGCCTCTAGTTGCCAAAGTATGGGAGTCTTCAGGAATCTGGGAAGAGGCAGTGTCCAGGAGCAGGAGGCCATGAGAATGACTGCAGAAGGGAGTGGGAGCATCCTCCCATCTGGCCCTGTGGGACCTGGACCCCAGGCAGACCCACAACCTCTTTCCTCTCCCTCACTTCTTCAGTCCTCCAAGGTCTCAGCTGCTATCACCAGGGCAGCGAGTAGTCCCGATGGCCAGGGAGAAAGATGCTCAGGGGGAAGGGGGGTGTCCCCCCCGAGAGAAAGACCAGCTGTGTCCCTGCTCCCGGGCCAGGCCAAATGCCAGTGAGCAAGCACCCACGAGTGGGCTGCTGGAGCGTGCAGGCAGCCTCTCCGAGGCTGCGGTGGCACCAGGGCAGAGTGGGCGGGCAGGGTGGCCGCTGGCAGGCCAGCCACTGCCTGCCTGCATGCAGCCCGTGTCTCCTGCGGGGCTGCCACCACTTAGCAGGGCCGGGATGCATCTGCCCAGAGAGCACTTGCAAAGCCAGGGCTGGCTTGTTAATGCAGCTCAGCTCAGCAGGGAGCTGGAAATCCAGCTCTGGCAGTGGCTGCAGAGCTCTTGGCAGCAAGCCCCGGGGCTCTTCCCCTCCTTTCTCAACTGCACCGCCAGGGATGTTGTTTCCAAGCGGGCTGATGGCATTGGTCCTGCTCCTATTTCCATCAGGCTGACATGGTACCCAAGCCTGACCTCTCTCTAATTCAGGGCTCATCACCAAGGTCTAGGGCTCTCATTCCCTGGTGAAAGGGTGGCCTGAGAGTTTCTTTGGCCTTACTGAGATGGAGATGAGCTGGGGCTCACCTGAATCACAATACTGTGCATCACTTCCTCTCGACTCCTGTGGCCCCTCTCTTAAAGCTGCTCCCTCTAGAGAGGCCCCCTTGTCCAGGGGAAGGATTCTCAGGAATGAGAGAGTCACTCCAGCCTGGTGCCCTTGTGTAGGCCGAGGTGGGAAGCGAGCAGTCACTTCGGAGCTAGCTCCGTCCCCGCTGCAGGCTCCGATGGTGCAGGGATGTGAGGCCTTCCCACACAGTGCCCCAGCCGGGAAGGGGACCCTGGCATGCTCAGGCTGCTGGAGGAGCCATTGAGGTGCCAGGGTTGAGTTGTGTCCTTGGGGCAGGACAGAGGTATCCAGAGAAACTTGTACCACCATGAGCTAAATCCCTGTCCGCTGGAGGCACTAATGGAGCTGAAAAGGGAAGGAAGGCTGTGCTGAGTACCTGGCATGGACGCTGTCCTCAGGCTGCTCCACAGAGCAGGTCTCAGCAGCATCAGTGCTGGGGAAGAAGGTATTGTCAGGTGTGCATGCTCAAGGACAAGGGCAGTCCCCTAGAAAAGAAGCATGAAGCCCCATCCAGCCCGCCCGTCGACTCTCCTCTGGGAGGAGGATGGCTCCAGCCTCTCGCTGAACACCTTTGGCATCTCACAGCCACAATCACAGCTTTCTGGGGGACCCACTGCCTACTGGGCTTACCCCGGTTCTGGCACTGCTGCTCCCTGCCGACCCTGTTGAGAGGTTATTGGAGGACCCTGACCTGCGCACAGGGATCTGGGGCCTGGAGAGCTGTGGAGAAGGCTCAGCACCCAAGGCAGAAGCTGCAGGCCCGCTGCCTGCCCAGCAGCTGTCAGGGTGCCAGCACGGAGCTGCCAGGCAGGATGCTGTGTGCCCGGCGCTTGCGGTCCCTCTGAAGCACAACAGACACAAATGGAAGCAGACAGGCTGGCTCGAGTGGTAAAGATCAAATCCCGGGAGCCCAGGGCTGCTGTCAGCAAGACGAGGCACTCAGAGCCATCCCAGGAGCTGGAGGCACAGCTGCTGCTACATCGCCTGCCCCTCCTGGTGATGCCCCCACCAAAAGAGCTGTGTCCCGGCGCGACTGCAGTGCAGTCCTGCTGGCAGAGCGCTGGATAGGATCCTGTCTGGCTGCTTGCAGAGGCTGAGGGCAGAGCCAGCCCACACTGCTGTCACGCTGCAGCACTGCAATGCTGCGGGGGGAGAAACCGCAGCATGGACTGGCCTCGCTTCTTCCCCCATGGTTGAGGACCATGCTAATTAGCAGGGATACAGAGCATCTAGGGATACACGCTTGCCCTGGACCTCTGATACATGGGTGGCTGCGCATGCCACAGCCAGGATCCAGGTAATGAATGGCGTTGGTCCTCAGCAGCTGTGGCTCTAGCAGTCCCCTCAGCTGTTAGGGCAGATGGGGATGATCCTGCTTGGTACCTGCTGGCACCTCTCCAGGACAGCCCAGGGCTGTGGCCTGGTTTCTCCACGGATTCAGGAAGGACGAGGGGAAGGTGGTCCCAGAAACGCAGCCCCGCTGGGAAATGTTGCGCAGCACTGTGGCTCGGAAAGCTCACTTCCCGTGGTAGCCTGTGTGGCAGCCCTGGCCTCCTTCCGCGAGTGGAAACTTCAACCGCCTGCCAGGGGCTTTTGCGAAGCCGGTGGCTGTGGGAGGAAGGTGACGGTGCTGCAGTGCGGCTCGAAGCGCGCAGGAAACGTACTTGCAGCGCCCACGCTCAGCGCGTGCCTGCTCCCACAGGGCTGTGCAGCCACAGTGGGGCGGCCCGAAGGCACGAGCAGACGTGGAGAAGCAAAGGTGGACCTAGGTGGACCACGACAGCCAGCTGGGAAGGTGCAGGTCCAAAGCACGACTTGTGCATCCTCTTCCAGCCTCTGACGAGCTTCAAAGAAGCTCCCAGACCCCTGGATCCAGCATGGGCCTCCAGACACCTCCATCGCTGCACAACCCAACCGTTTCCAACTCCCAAGCTGTACTCTGGGAGCAGGTAGCCATCTCGCAGGTGCCCAAGTGTTGGTGGCCTGGGAGGTGGCCCCTGGCGCGAGGCAGTGCTGCCCGGCGGCCAGGTTGGCTGCTGTGGGTCAGGAGGGCCAAGGACCTGCAGTGCAGTTGGAGAGGTGGAGAGCAAAACGGGGGCATCCTTTGCTAAAGCCAAGGAGGGGAGAGCAAGGAGGGAGGAAGGCCAGCGAGAGGCGGGGAACAAGGAGCTGTTGTGCACAGGCGGCCCAGGCACACGGCCCCAGCTCCTGCCGGCAGCGAGAGCCAAACAAATGGGGACTGTTTGAAGCAGGGGGAACAAGCAGACAGCAGGACAGAAAACAGACGTCTGCTGGGAGAGAGCTGGAGCCAAGGGCTTAGCCAGGAGCAGGGTGCTGCTGCATGGCGTTGGCTCGGGCTTCTCCTGTTCCCAGTGAGAAGATCTTCCCTTCTTCATATCAGGCAGGATGGTGCCATCCCCTAAGTCCTTCCCCAGGGCAGGGCAATGAATGATGGCAAAGTGCCCTGGATGCTCCAGGTCAGGACATGGGGGGCAGCCCTTCTCCCCCTCCCACTGAGACTGTCTCTGGGACGTAAAACTTTCATTCATGAAAAAATAACAGGAAATCAGCCACTTGTCCTAAAAAATATAGCCAGGTGTAGCCTACACACAATTCTCCATGTGGTTTCAGCGTACCGGAAGCGTGAAGCAACGGCATTGTTGAGTGCAGCTCTTTGCAACAAAAACCAAAACCTATGTGTGCAGGGACCCTGTTTAAATGTGAATGTCAACAGCTAACCCAAGTCTTGGCTCGCCTTGCTCATTTGCAGGAAATGCTTTCTTTGCTCAGAGGAGGAACTGAAATTTGAGGAGGGAAAGCTCTGGCTGCGCATGTGAGCAGCAAGTGCCATACCAGGTGTCCCCAGCTGGGGCTCTTACAGCCAGTTTTCTGGGTCTCAGCATGCGAGTGAGTATTCAGCCTCAGAAGATACCCCGGGCTGTTAGTTCCTGTTAGACTCCGAGCGGGGAGCTGCATGCGAACAGCACCTGCACACAATTTCCACAGCCAGGAACAGCCCACGGGCGCTGGGCCAGCAGCAGTGTTGCTGTTCCCAGGTCGGGCTTTCACCTGAGGGTGCATCTTTGTGCAATGCCACAGTGCTGCGCAAGGCACCAGGCTGGCCCTGAAGATGGGCGTGTGTAGTGGGCTGAGCTGCAGGGACCTGTGGAGCTACTCTCTCCCATTGCTTCTCCCCAGCGAGGGAGAAGCAGGGGCACAAGTCCCTGGAGTGTCCCAGCCTCGGTGGCGTGATGCTCCTATGGTGAGAAGGGGTGAAGGCTTCCTCCGCGCCAGCCTCAGACATTGCCTGGGTAGGAAAGAGTTGGCAGGGTGAGATTTTCGGGGAGGATGGCATTGTCCAAACTGGCCCCTTCCGGTGTCTGGCTGATTTGTGGAGGGACTGGTGCTGGTCCCACTGCAGCATCTGGGAGCTGTGCTGTGTCAGGTGGTGTTTTGGGGGGGTTTCTCACATGTGGGACCCTGCAGTTCTCAGCCCAGCAAGGGGCTGCCGGGGACCAGAGCCTGGCAGGGGCTGTGCTTGCCCGGCTGACGTGCCTGTCCCCACATCTCCTCCTCCAGCTCTGCATTTGGAGCCCCTGCCTGCTGCCCCACCGGCTTTGACGGTCCCTGATTGCCAGGGCCACCGGCAGCCCTGCCCTTCTCGAGACCCTTTGCTTCACAGCAGTGCTGCGCCGGGGTAGCTGCTGGCTCCCAGTACAAAGCCCGGTGGGAATGGCCTCCCCTCAGCCCTGAAAGCACGCTGCTGCTGGGAGGAGACGGGAAGGACTTAGTCCAGGCCAGGAAATCCTTGCTTTCTCCTCCAGCCAGGCCCGCAGTGGGCAGCCACAATGTGAGCTTCCCCCTGCGCCGCTGCCAAGGCCCTGCCTGACCCGGGGCCGGCCAGCCCGGCCGGCGAGCCGCAGGGAAGAGCGACGCAGGGCGAGTGCGGGGAGGTGATAAGGAAACCAGCTCCTCTCCTGGTTCCTGCAGGCCAGCTCGAGGCCCGGGGAGACACCAGGCAGCAGAGCAGGCGCAGAGTGACTCATGCGATGCCTGCCCTGGCCGTGCCAGCCCAGGCACCGATTTATTTTTCTGACAGCATTTACTCTTGGGGAATGTGAGCATCCCCTTGCCAGGGCACAACGGGGACTTAAAATAGAAAGGCTCTGGGCTGTGCAGCCACAGCTCAAGGCCTCCCTCCATGTATAGCAATGACATGCCTGGTACGCCTGGAAGAACCCGAATGCACCAGGCACGTGTGTGTGTCTACGTGCACCTGTGTGTGGGCTGGGGAATACTCTCTCCAACACCCTCGTTCCCTCCTGCAGGA
This sequence comes from Dromaius novaehollandiae, assembly GCF_036370855.1. Classification (NCBI taxonomy): domain Eukaryota; kingdom Metazoa; phylum Chordata; class Aves; order Casuariiformes; family Dromaiidae; genus Dromaius; species Dromaius novaehollandiae. The sequence goes on from NC_088117.1 coordinate 2,320,075, forward strand.
ACACACAGAAAACCACAGGGCTGCGTGAATGCACTGCACGGGCGCCGTGCTCCTTCGCTAAGCCTGTACACGCTGTATGCGCACACGTGCACAACGCCCAGATGTGCACAATGCCCGTGGCATTTTCCATGCCCCCAGCGATGCTCCGCTCTGCTCAGCCTCCCGGGTGCTCCCGAGGTGCCTGTTCCTGACTCTCACCCCTGTGGTGCAGGCTGAGATGCCCCAGCAGGAGACTGTATAATCCATATAGGACAGAGCTGATGAGGGATCCTGTTGGATCTAGGGAGCTGCCAATCCTTTCCAGGGATTTGCTAGGGGCTCTTGCTGCAGGGCTAGCACCAGCCCTGCGTGGTTCATTCATCATGCAAAAGCATCAGGGAGTTTTGTAGACAAGCCTGTGCTGCCCCCAGGAAACTCCAACTCCAATCTGTTGGTACGGAGTTGAATCCTAGGAGCTGGTCTAGAGAGCAGGATCAGGCCTGCCCCATGACTGGTGCATCGCCTAGAGCTCCTGTCCCTGGTGTGCACAGCGTGCATGTTGACCCAAGCAGTGGGACATGTCCTGGCACTGCAGCCACGGTGGGATCACAGGAAGGAACTAGAAAAGAGTTAATGTGGCAGCACGGATGTGGCCAGGTCCCTGCAAGCAGATGGGTGCACGTGGCACTGCCAACGCAGCCAGGAAAAAATCACACTTGGGCTTTGTATCATCCATCCCGAGGCAGAGCAGGCAATCACCCCTTTTGAGCAGACTTCGAAGGTCATTTGCAGGTTGCATTTTGGCTTTAAAAGCTGATGCTATCCTTTGGGATACATCACTTTCTCTCGAGAACTGAGGATGAGAAAACTCATCGCATGCCACAAGCATAATACACCGAGGTGAGCAGTGCAAGGTTGTGACTGCACACACTGAGGCTTGGTGCATGCAGCGTGAGCGAGCCTGGACCCCCCCCACTGTGCGACACGGTTGCGCGGTAGCCAGGTTGCATGTGCAGGAAAGTGCTGCACTCACTCACGACACTGAAAGCAGGGACAGCTCGGCACAGGGACACATGGCATGTGCTGCAGAGCACAGGCTGAGGGCTGGTTTGAAGGGAAAACCTTAATATTACCCTTACTAGGCTTTTCCAAACCAGAGTGCTGGACACTGGGCTGTGTTATAGAAGGGCATAAGGGCAGCAACCATGCTGGGGGTTTACAACTGCAATGCCAGGTTGTGCAGGTGATGCCTGTTCAGCCCCTGCAGAGACACCAGCATTTCTGAGGGCCCTTCATTAGACAGATCAAAAACTTCTGTGGCCTCTGTGAGCCACCAAACCCCACTGGGCAGGCAGCAGGAAAAGCCTGGGCATACGTTTCACAGGGGAGAAAATCTGGGGAGAAGCCCAGATCTAGCCTCCGAATGAAGTGAGTCATCCTAGTGATGGTGCCAGGCAGGTGGGCTTATTTCTCTTTCTGGAAAGGTTTGGAGTTTGCCATGTTCCTCCAGCTATTAATTGCCCTCAGGGCTGGCCTGGCTGCTAATCCTGCCGGTTTTGGTGGCCAGCCACCCGCTCTTGCCTTGCCTTGCCCTTTCGATAAGGGCCCTTACCTCAGCTAAGCCAAACACTTCAGGGGATATGTCAAACAGTGGAGGGTCCCTTCCGAGGGAGTCTTGTGACGTTCTTAAAACAATGAACCCGTCTGTCTGGCTTTAACTATTTTGCACAGACTGAATTTAGGGATTGGCTTCCTGTTATTCCGTCCAGACTAACTCATTCATGTGCCCCTTTTGCACAACTATGAGCTTTCTTTAGGTTTGAAAAACTCCTCAGCATGCGAAGATTTGCTGAAAAATTGTCATTTGCAGGGGGAAGCTGTTCACAATGCTGTGCTAAGACTCCCAGCTTTTGAGACAGTATTTGGGCTGCTGATATAAAAATCTTTCCCTCTAGGAGATGCTGTTTGATATCATCCTTAGATACGAATGGGCTGGAAAGAACTTCATCACCCTCATGTGCCTGGGATGCGACACTGCGTCTTCCCACTAGAGGAAGGGAAACAATCAGTGAACAGGTCTGGTGGTTTGGTTTGCTGTGACTAGGAGAGCCCCTGAGCTCTGCAGGAAACTGGGACCTCCCCGACCCTGCTAGACTGACCCTGCTGCCACACGTGCTCTTGTCCCCTGGTGAACAACAACCCGCAGCTGGACATACCCATGGCTTTCTGGTGTTTCTTTTGACAAAATAAATGTCCCTTTTGCTGTGTGGTGAAGCCAGAAGTTTCTTGAGACTCAAGTGAGTTCAGGCATCCTGGGAGATTGTTGTAGCTCCTAAAACCTTGTGTTCAGCTATGCAGGATCAGGCACTGTGGGTTTTCCACTCCAGTACTGGTGCAAAGACCAAGATCTTTTCTGGATCGATACTGTAGGAGTTGCTCTGAGCCCAGCACCTTTCTCCAGGCCAGGATAGCACAGAAGCATTTGCAGAACAGAGGTGCCAAAGCTGGTGTGTAGAGCTGAGATCAGCTCCAAGCTGAAATTGCACCCGTTCCCTCACGGCGGGATGTGAAACCTCCCAGTGCTGGAGGGGCCACGTCCGAGGGGGCTGCGTCCCACGCCAGGGACCCATGGGGAGCACCAGCAGTGCTGCAGGAAGGACATGCAAGAGATCTTTCGTCCTTTCTTTCTCACCCAAGCCCTGCACTGCTGCCTGCTTATCCCAGCCTGGTCCCACCCAGAGGCAAAGGGACTCGTGGGTGCCCTAATCCCACACACTGACCCTTGAAGCCGACCCCAGTGCAGCCCAGAGGCTGCGGTGGGACAAACCTCCTTTGAGAAAGACATCCAGGTGAGGAATTGGGCCCTTCCGCTCCGAGGCTGTGCACAAACAGGTGCTGCCTCACGACTTGGCCCTGCGGGTCTTTCCCCAAAAGCAACGCATCACCCATGTCTGGCAGGAGCTCGCATCTGCGAAGGCAGTATTTTCAACCTCTCTGGGGCTGGATCCACTTCACATCTGAGTGTTTTCCCTGGTGGAAGCAGCCTCCAGCTTAAATACTCCAATGGGGGTCCTCTGCAGGACAAAACTCCTCCTGAAGTCCAGCCGAGGGTCCTCAAGCCCTTGGGAAGGCGTCACTGCAAGTACCCGTCCCAGCTCCCTTCCTTTGGAACGGCGCTTTCCCATATTCTCCCAGCAGCTGCTCTGTCTTTGGGGATGGAGATGCTGCTGGCCACCTCCTGCAGTGCAGACCTCCTTCCCGGGTGCAGGCTGCTCACCCGCTGCTCCTTCGTGGGACCGCCCGTGGGTGCTGGGGTAAGGGCCAGCCTCTGCTGAGGGCATGGGGACCAGCCCAGCCACAGGCACTGCTGGACTCTTCCCAAGAGCTGTAAACCGCTGAGTGTCCAGCTCAGTTTTCCATATGGTGCTCACTGATAATCAAGGCCAGGACTGACTGCATCCCCTAAATAGCCAGGATGTCTTTCAAATACGCATGACTAAGGGCTGAATGCGAGGGGCTGCTGGGAGCTGGCACAGGCTGAAAGCAAGCAGCTCACAGAATCAGTTAAAAAAAGGCAAATGAGGGTTTGATCTTTTCCTGTTTCTCCTGGTTTTCCCAGTCTCCTCCTTGAATCACTCAGATTGTCTCATGGGTGCATGTGCAATGTTCCCAGAGGTTTCAGATGATGGAGGACATGGCTTGCACAGCTGCACCACATACAAGGGCCTCACTTTGTGCAGCCCACATTTTTTTTATCTTTAGCTCTTGGATTTTTCTCTCTTCCGTCGCTCCTCTGACCTCATCACTGCGTCACAACTTCTGTTTGCAAATGGAGAAAAGGATGCATAGAAAGTCAGAAAATATTTCTTTGTAAGTGCGGCCACTACTTCTCATGAGGACCTCACTCTCTATTCCCCTTCCTAGAGTAGGACTTCGCTCAAGTGGGCACCTAGTTTTCATTCGTATTTTTCTGCTGAAATTTTTCTTCAAAACAATTGCAGGAAATTAGGCTCTTTTGAAGCGACAAATAGATATGCATTAGTTTGGGTCGTCCGTTTACTCATAATGAATGCACAGTTCCTAAGCAACCACCGGCTTCCAGCTCAGTGAGTCCTTCCCTTTGTACGTGATGAGTCCAAAATAGCAACTTTGTCTTGGGCGCTGTAGCTTTTCTATCTGAGGATTATCTACCACTTATAAAACCTCTAAGGAGCCGCACAAGACTGCCAGATGTGGCTTTCATAGTTCAATTCAGAGTCATATCTTGCCAACCAATTAAATGTTTGAACTTCAATATGTGACTTTAAGATTACTGGTTACTATTTGCAGTCTGTTAGTAATTCACCTCGGCCATATTAGGGCGGGGTCTGCTATGCCGCAGATCTACCTAATCGTCTGTATTGCAGCTTCTAGCATTTGAGGTAGGTACACGAAATAATTCTGTTGTGACTAAGGTTCCCTTCATGGTTCTCACAGCATGGACCGATTTCTGCTTCCCAGGGACAGAGAAGGGAACGATGCCTTCATAGTAGCATCTGAACGCCTAAGAGGGCAGATGAAGGCTTTCACATCAGAACTTCCCTCCTGGGGAACAGCCCTGCATTTGAAGGACCTGTCTACTTCCATCCAAGGGACTTAGTGGAGGCCTTTCAGAGATGTGGCCTGAGCACCTTCCTGCAGATACTGCTGCCTGTCCTCAGCCACCAGCCAGGAGAGGGGGGCTCTGAGCTGCCTTTCCTGCCTGTGGGAATCCTGGTGGGGAGCACTGGCTCCCTCCCTAAGGCCTGGTGATGGCTGTGACATCTGTCCTGGGGGACAGAGGGATGGCCATTAGCATCCAGGGCCAGACAGCTGTGCAGATGCAAGGCCGAAAGATGCCTAAGATACTCTGCAGGTAGCGAGGGACAGAAACACTACCCCAGGGCACAGAAAGAAAAGACAGGGCAACCAGTTCTGTCATGTTAACCCTACAAAGTGTGTTTACTGGCTGCGTGCTGTGACACCTCTCCATTAAAGCTCACAGAAACATTGTGCACAGAAACCACATGCTCTGTGGCGAGGGTGCTGAGAGGGGAGCGAAGGAAGAGCCGCTGCTGTCAGTGAGCCCTCTCGCACCCCGGGTACCAGGTGCCCCCCCTGCACACGTGTTGGACAGCATCCCTCCCGGCTCCTGCCACGGCACCTGTGCAGTGCTTCCACACTCCCATCGCTCCAACCATCACACCTCCCTCTGACGGCTCTGCTGCTCATGGACATGGATTTTCGCAGCGAGGAAAAGGGTCTGTACCTAACCCAGCTTTACACAAGGCTGCCTCACTCCCCTTGGCTTGCGTTTGCTGCGTGGCCTCCATTTGCCCCTCCAGCTCACACCAGCTACCACCTCCTTTCCCACTCCATGGTGGTTTTTTGCCTCCCATCTCCCTCTCTTGTGGGTCTCCCCCTTCCCAGCACTGTTTACACAAGTCCACATTTGCAAAGTGCCCCACTTCAGCTGTCCCTGAAGTGCGTCCCACATCAGGCGCAGGCATAGGGGCGCTCGCCCACATGCGTCCGCTGATGCTGCAGCAGGTTGGAGCAGAGGCTGAAGTGGCGGCCGCGCTGGGAGCACTGGTAGGGCCGCTCGCCAGTGTGGGTGCACTGGTGTTGCAGCAGGTTGGAGCTCTGAGTCAAGTGTTTCCCGCACTGGGTGCAGGCAAACGGCTGCTCATCAGCATGTGTCTGCCGGTGCTGTGGCAGGTTGGCGCTGAGGCCGAAGGTCTTGCCGCACAGGGAGCACTGCTATGGGTGCTCACCAGTGTGCGTGCGCTGATGCTTGAGGAGAGTGGAGCTGAGGCTGAAGCTTTTCCCGCAAGCGGTGCATGCATAGGGGTGCTCGCCCATGTGCGTGCGTTCGTGCTTGATGAGGGTTGAGCTCTCGCTGAAGCCCTTCCTGCAAGCCGGGCACACGCATGGGCACTTGCCGGTGTGTGTGCACTGGTGCTTGATGGGGGTCGAGCTGTCGCTGAAGCCTTTCTCGCAGGCAGGGCATTTGTAGGGGCGCTCACCAGTGTGTGTGCACTGGTGGCAGATGAGGTCGGAGCTCTGGGCAAAGGCCTTGCAGCACTCACTGCACTTGTAGGGTTTCTCACCTGCGTGGGCTCGCTGATGCTGCACCAGCTCTGTGCTCAGCCCAAAGCAGCGCCCACGGCTGGGGCATTTGTGGGGCTTCTCCTGGCTGTGCACATGCTGGTGCTGGATCAGGTAGGAGCTGAGGATGAAGGCCTTGCCACGCTCGGTGCACTTGTAGGGGTGCTCGTCGGTGTGCATGCGGTGGTGCTTCAGCAGCATGGAGCTGTTGCCAAAGTCCTTCCTGCAAGTGGGACATTCGTAGGGGCGCTCACCAGTGTGGATTCGCAGGTGTCTTATCAGGTCAGAGCTCTGCACAAAGCCCTTCCCGCATTCGCGTTTATAGGTTCTCTCTGCTGCAGGGACCTTGGGTAGGGAACTTTTGGGAGCAGGGCTCTCCGCACCTTCCCTGAGATCCCTGGGGCCAGTGAGGGCCTGCCATTGCCACTCTGCTCTGTCCCCAGAAGCCTGGGAGAGGGTGTCCCTGGGGTCCCCGGGCATGCCAGATGGCTCAGCCATCTCAGCAGCAGGAGCCTTCATCTCTTCCTCTTCCATGTTCTCATCATCTGCCAGGAGAAAGAAAACCCAGCTGTAACTTCTCCCATGGACTGTCCAGACATTCCAGCGCAAGGCAGAGCCCCTGCTTCCACGGAAATCACCCCAAGCAGAGCTGGAGCCAGGAGCCCATTCAAAGTACCCACAAGGACACAAACACCTCCAGGGACTGCACAGGACCTCAGTTGAGGAGTCACTTGGTAACACTGGATATCCTCAGGGAAGGGAGGAAAACACACACAACATGTACCGCATGCAGTAAACCCTAACTTTATGCATGAGAAGGGTGCAGAAATGAGGAAAATAAAGAAAGTGGCTAGGAGTAAAATCCTTGTAGGTGATCCCTCCAAGGGATCAGAGAGAGTACTGGGGAGCAGTGCTGGTCCAGCTGCCCGGCTTCATTTTGCTACAGATACCTCCTAAAGGCCTGGGGATGGCAGAGAAAGAGTTTGAAACCACCAGCTTTCATTCTGAGACACCAAGGAAGCCTCAAGGAGGACCAAAAGGAGCAGAGCACACTGGATACTTTACTGACTGCATGGATGTGAAGGTAGGCAAGGTACACCTTTGATGCCAGTGCCCAGTAAGGGTGTGCGCACAAGCACCCCAGAGGGCAGCGTTAATGTTCAAAAGCTGGGGACAGAACAAAGACATGGCCCGAACTGGCATGAAGCAGGACAGCTGGCAGGAGGAAGAGCTGGTGGCTGGCAATTCCCAGGCCTCGTAAAAGATGACAAGTGTCACGTGGTGGCAAACACAAGCACTGCATCAAGCTGTCTGACTGTGACAGAGACAAACTCAGGGGTCCACAGTCTTCCCTAATCACCTGCACTGAAAACAAGAAGAACCTGGCACAGGTGCCTGGAGGCAGATATTTCACCAGCAGTTTGAACTTGGCAGCACTGGAAGTTGGAGAAGCAGGGGCTATATCCAGAAGGGCCTGCGATCTTCAACTGCAGGAGCTGCAGCAGGAGGGAATTCATGGGCTCAGCTCTCAGCAAGCTGCTCTGCCCCCAGCCCATCCGCTTCAGGGCACCTCCCAGGCCCAGGGGCTTGCAGGCACTCTGCTGCCTGGGAGCAAGGGTGCTTCACAGGGAGTGGAGGCCTCCGTGTTTGCTCCCAACATCCTTACAGGGAGTTCTTCATCCTCCAAGTGTCTAATACAAAATGCATTGGCTTGGAGCGCCAGGCCTGCAAGCACTGCTGGAAAGCCCAGCTCTTCCTGGTGTCTCCAGCCCCATTTCCATGCAAGGTCAGTGCCCTCCTACCAGCCTCACTGCTGGGGAATTTATCTAAGATGTGGAAGAAGAGGGTTGAAGCTCCCTGATGCTGAAGCAGGCCTAGAAACTTGCAGGGCTGGTAACCAGGCAGCTTCAAAGCAGGGGGGCACTGTTATGACTTTGAATTCAATAGGCTCTGGAGCCACCAGGTTGGGATCTTCAGGACACATTAATATGTCTTTAAATCACTGGTGATGTTTTAAATGCCAGCATGCTATTTTGGACCTTGTTCTAGGACTGGTTTCATACTAGAGCTGGCAGAAGTACATTACTGTTGTGGACACATCTGGTGCACAAGAGCACATGTGGATTTTGGTGTTGGTACAACCCAGGCAAAGCAAAAGGATGCTTTTGGGAAGGTCTTCAGGCTCGCAGTTGTTGGTAGCTCAGGAGGCATGGGAGAGTCTTAAGAAGTTCCTGCCCCCTCTCTGCATAGCCTTGGGGTCTTTCAAGGCAACTGTGGAAGGAAGAGGTTTAACGTCATCGGATTTGGTTTCAGGCTAAGGAAAGCCTAAGGGCAAGGAGGGGACTGAACACGGGTATGAACACATCATCTTGGCTGGATTCCTCCCAGGGCGTGTGCAGGGTTCCAGCCCCTGGGCTTCCCAAAGACAGCGTCCCCCCTCCCAACCCCACGGGCGTGTACGAGAGCAAGGTGAGGGGCGCTGCCAGCCCAGCAGGGCAGGAAGAGCGAAGTGCAGCCCTTCCTTCCTGGGAGAGCGTAGGCTGCTGCTTCTGCTGCAGGCTGGCCACGCTCCCAGCCACGCGCTCGGCCTCTGAGCATCATGGACATCTCATGTAGAGCCCGGCTTCTGCAACCACAAAATCCCTTTCCCCTTAAGGATCGTTTGTATGCCCTAAATGCTCCAGGGCTCGTCCTACTGGAGACCAGGATGGGGTTAGCAGCAGAAGCAAGGGAAGAGCTGGGTCAAGCTGGTCCTTCCCCAGGACAGAAATCCTGCAGCCTCCCCAGCATTGTTCCCCAGCCCACCCCCGTCTTGCAAGGGTACCTTCAAGCTTCACTTGCCTCTGCTTCCCCTGAGGTTGCCTCTCCTTTTTTCTTAAAGACCAAGGTTACCGGCTCAAACCTGGCAGGCAAGACATGCCAGGCATACCCTTGATATTTTGCATATCTGTGACCTCAGGCTAGTGTGGACGAGCCACAGAAATGTCACACTGGGACCTCTACCGTCAGAAACGATCGACGAGGGACACTCCATGGACTAGCTGAACAGGGCATGCCTGGGACAACAAAGACCCCAGGGCCAGGGGAGGCACTTCCAGCAATGGGAGAAGAGAAATTGGTTGCAAAAGGTTCACACGGGAAATGTTCATGTGTCCAGGGCACCCATGTGCAAAACGGATACACAAACCTGGAAGGGGAGCCTGGAAGGGAACAGCAATCTGTCCTGTGGGGAGATGGGGAGAACTCGGCAGGTTCAGCCTAGCCAACTGCAGGCCTAGAAATACACAGCAGCACTATCCAGCAGGAAGAAGAGTTATTCAAGATATTGTTGGCACAAGAACAAATTGGCCACCAGTAAATTTAGGCTGGAAAGAAAGCAGCTGTGGACCATGAGAGCAGCATGGGCTGGAATGGCCCTCCTGAGACAAGACTGCAAAAAGCCCAGCTGCTTTAGAGCTGGCACCAGGTACTTTGATGAATCAGATTATGCAGAAGGCGCCTGTGAGAGCAAGGGCTGGACTCAAAGCCAGGACCCCTTTGTTTTCTGCCTGCCAGCAGCTGGTTCCCCAGCGCTTCGTGTTGCTGCTGCAAGACACCACAAAGGGATGTTGGCTGGCAGACAGTGGGACAGAGGCTCTTCACATTAAGGCTATTACCCTGATTGAACAGGCTGTACAAAGACCCTCCTTGGCAAGGTCCATAGCCCTGCCAAGCAGCTGAGGTGGGAGGGGAGTGCTGAGCAGCCCTCAAGCACCTCAGAGGTGCAGGCTGGCTGCCCAGACCAGGGCATGCTGTTCTGAGACGTGTCTAGGGTGCAGCTTTAGAGCTTCTGCTACGTGCAAGCAGAGCCTCTTGCAAACAGGGCTACAACACAGAAATCTGGAGCAGAAAGCCAAAACGAGCCAGTGCTCCTGAGGCACTGGGGCTGCTCTGGAAGGAAAAGAAGCTACTGAGCTGAAGAGTGACAACAGCGACATCCTCCGTGTGAGAAGTGACATGTACCTGCTCTCAAGCAGGCAGGAGGGAGCTACAACCCCTCCCGAGCTACGTGGGAGTGTTGGTCCAGGGCCAACAACAGGGAAGAGGTGGGCAGGACACGGCGGCACTGCCGACACAGCCACCAGCTGCACGTCCACACCAGCAGACCACAGATGCTGGGCAAGGGGAGGATGCGGACTCTTCCTGTAAGCTCACATAGGAAAAAATATCAGTCCTGCTTTGGGGAGACAGCTCAGCATGGGAAAGCCTGGCAGCAGCAAGACATGGGAAAGGGACAGGGGCTATCAGTTGCTCTCCCCCAGGAGACCTGCTGGGAGCCACATCTTTGCTGGCAGTGCATGAGAAATTAAAGCCACGGAGGCTTAAAGACAGCCTTCCCCGGACTAGTCTCCCTTGCCAGGAGGAGCAGCAGGCTTTTCCCCTCAGGGGCTGAGCAAAGCCAGTCTTGGGTTGTGGAAAACCCAAGAGCTGGCTGCTGTGCTGGTTACGGAGAGTGCATGCTCTACTGCGCACCTGCTCTCCGTCCCCAGCCAGATGGGAAACTGAGGCACAGAGCTGCCAGCTACATGGGGCTAGAACTAGAGAGGGGTTTAACCTTCCACCTTCTCCATAGCTTCTCCAAAAAAGTTCCCAGGGCTCCTTCTTCCCTTCCTTCAGCCTCCAAAGAGGTCGCTTAGCTGCTTTACAGTGCTAACCACATTTTGGGACCTGCAAGCCCAGCAAGGCTTGCATAAGACACAGGGATCAGCTGCAGAATCAGCCTAGGACGGTAGGCAGGGGATACTGGGATTTGCATGCAAGGTGCTGGCAGCGGGGAGCTTTCGGAGGATACCGTGGGTGCCTAGCCAGCCCAGCACCCACCAGCATCTGCGCTGGCACGGCCAGGCAGGATAATGTCACCCTCCGGAGGAATTTTTCTGCTGCAGAAACTCCCCAAAGAGGACCATGCCACCCAGGCAGGAAGCTCAGGAGCATCGTGCCATCGCTCTGCCTTGCAGCCCTAGGTCTCAGTGCCCTGCAGGCAGGCAGCAAGTCCCTCGGGAACCCCCGGAGCCCGGCCACCTCTCTGCCAGCCCAGGGGTTCTCCCCGCTGCCCAGCTCTCCAGATGGCTTTGTGGGTGCCAATGGCACAGCCCTCCAGCCCGCTGTCCCCACTCGCACTCACCTGGCATCACCTGATGGGCAGGGGCACCGGAGGGCACTGCTGTGAGCGGCGGTCCGGCCGGGCTGTGCAACCCCCGCTCCTCGTTGCAGTGAGAGGTTGGCCGCTCTCCTCGTTTGTGTAATTTTTCCTCTGGCAAAGGGCTCTGGGAAATGTAGTTTTCTTATGCAATAACCCGTGCAATGAGGCATTTCCCTTTGCAAAGTGCTGTGGGAAACGTAGTTCAAGACCCGCTGAGGAACATAGGGAATGCAGGGGTGCGCTGCCCATGGCAGGGAGTTGGGGCAGGACAGAGCAGCAAAGGCTCCTGCCCATGGTAGTGCCACATCCCTGTGACTTGTGCCAAGCCTTGTTTCTCCAGGCCTGGCCAGCAGCATCTCCCTGCACCTTCCTGCTTTCCCTTCAGCTTCCCCAGGACCCAGCAGCACTGGCCGGTGTGGGGACCCAGACCCCCTGGAAGGAGGGTGCCAGCTCTGCTTGTGGGCCTGGCTGTGCTCCCATGCTTCCTTCCCCATGGGGTGCCCACAGCTGGCAGGCCGGGCCCCCTGCCAGGACTCAGCTCTTGCTCTGAGCTACCTCCATCTGCAGATGGCCCTTTCCTCCTGCCCCATACCGCCAGTGTAGGGGCTGAGCCAGGGGTAGCTGTGCAAGCACGTGGAGATGTTTGGGGTGGAGGGGCTGGTTATGTGGGGCTCTGCCATTTGCCCTCTGGCTTTGCTCACAGTTTGGGGCTTGCAGGAGCTGTTGCTGTTGGGTACCAGCTAGACAGTCCCCCTTTCTTTCCACAACCCCACCTTGGACCTGTGTGGGGGGCTTTCCCACTGCCTCACCACCTCCCACATTCCCTTCAGGAGTATCACAAGCTGCTGGGCCTTCCCACTGCATCCGGGAAAGGTGGCAGCCACAACTGGAGCCATTGGGCAGGTGTGCCAGGGTCATGCTGGAGCAGATGCCAGCAAAATTCATACGCGGTTTCCCCCGAGGGCCAGGCTAGTGGGAGTTGCGCTGTTGCAGCAGACGGGAGGGCATGGAGATGCTGCACTGCCGCTGGGGTTTGACTCAAGAGCTCAGCTCCATGCTGGGTCTCTCTCCCCAAAAGTGACTCTGCCCAGCAGAAAAGCCCCACCCTTGCTGCGGGGTGGCAGGATCATGGTACCCCAGAGGAACTGCCCCTTGCAGAGCTGATGCCAGAGGTAGCTGCAGCAGGCTGGGAACACCCTCCATAGCTTCTGGTGTTTGGGGCAGTGTCCCCATGCCGGTTCTGGAGCCCAGCTCCATCAGTTCTAGCATTTTTCTTGCTGGAGTGAAGCAAGGAGGCTGGAGACCTTGCTGGGCAGTACTGCCCTGCCCAAGCCCCTTTCTGCTGCCCTGGCAGGGGGTAGAGCGGAAGCAAGCAGCCAGGCAGGGCTCACACTGCTCCAGAGCCTCTCCATGGTCCCAGCAGGTACTGGCAGGGTACAGAGCAAGGCAAATGCCAGAGAAGCCCCAGATGCCTGCTGGCCAGTGATGCTGGGAGCAGGGAAGCCAGCTTTGTGGCTGTGGGAGTGTGGCAGGGTCAGGGCTCCAAGGCAGCAGGACTGCAGAAGGCACTTTGGCCTCTGGGCTGAGTTTCAAATTGGCACCTTCTGAAAAGCCTTACCCTAGAGCAGAACTGGCCAGGGGGGAGCTCACACAGGGTTTCTCCTGCCTGGGTCTTAGGTGGAAGGTGCTAAAAATTAGCGGCTTCTACAGAATGTCTTGTCCTGCGGATTGGCATCTGTGCCAGCATCCTTCTCCCTTGCCCTTGCTCCAGTTGTGTCCCTCACTGTTCATCCAGCCCAGTGTAGTTCACCCTTCAAGCATGTCCTAGGGGTAGGCACAGCCTGGGCCCTGGCAATCCATAGGCTAAACCACCCAAGCCTGCCTCAAAAAGGATTTGTTCTGTGGGCCCAGGCAGGCACTTTATACAAGGCAGCAGGGGACACTGAGGGCTGGCAGAGGATGTGGAGGGTGCAGGTATCCAGGGCCCGGTTCTCGGTCCCCAGCTCCTGGTGTGCAGTGCCTGGTGCACGGCTCTGGGTAGGGCATGAGCAGATCTTGGTGCCCAGCTCCCGGTGCGCTCTGCCTGGTCCATAGTGTCCCATTTGCAGCTCTGGGCACCCAGTCCGTGCTTCCTGGCCCGAGGTTCCCAGGGTCCCCTGTCCGATGCAGGTGCAGTGTGTGGCGTATGGTGCCAGTTGCAATGCCAGTGCCCAATGCCAGAGTGCAGTGCTGGTGCCTGGGGAGCAGTGCTGGTGCCTGGTGCTGGTGCGCTGTGCTGGTGCACAGTGCCTGGCTCGCGGTGCCCAGTGTTGGTGCAAGGTGTGCAGTGCCAGTACTGGAGCCAGTGTGCAGCCAGTGCGTGGTGACCCATTCCAGCGTGTGGTGCCTGGTGCTGGAGCACTGTACTCGGTGCTGGAGTGTGGGGTGGATACCAAGCGCCCAGTGCAGGTGCCTGGTGCCCAGTGCCGGTGCCACTTTCTATGCTGGTGCCAGTGTGCATGACAGTTTGGTGCTGGTGCATGGTGACAGTGTCCGGTGCTAGTGTCAGTGCCCATGCCCCATGCCAGTGCCTGTGCCCATGCTAGTCCTGGTGTCCATGCCTGGTGCCGGTGTCCATGCTCATACTGGTGTCTGGGCCACTGTCCATGCTGGTGCCCATGCCATTGCCTGTGCCCATGCCCATGCTGGTGTTTGTGCTGGTGTCCATGTCGGTGTCCAGTACCAGTGCTGGTGTTAATGCCAGTGCCCATGCCTGTGCCCACGGCCATGCCAGTGCCCAGTGCCAGTGCTGGTGCCTGCGCCTATGCTGGTGTCAGGGCTAGTGCTCATGCTGGTGCTGCTGCCGGTGTCTGCGCCAGTGCCGCTGTCAGTGTCCGTGCTGGTGTCAGGGCCGGCGCTGATGCCATTGGCAGTGTCCACGCCAGTGCCAGTGCTGGTGCCCATGCCAGTGCCCAGTGCTGGTGCGGGTGTCCATGCCGGGGTCCATGCCAGTGCCGGTGCTGGTGCCAGTGTCTGTGCCGGTGCCCGTGCTGGTACCGGTGCCCGTGCCCGTGCCCGTGCGGGGGCCGGGGCCGGTGTCCGTGCCGGTGCCGGTACCGGTGTCCGTGCCCATGCCCGTGCCCATGCGGGGGCCGGGGCCGGTGTCTGTGCCGGTGCCGGTACCGGTACCGGTGCCCGTGCCCATGCCCGTGCCCGTGCGGGGGCCGGGGCCGGGGCCGGGGCGCGGCGCGGGTGCGCGGCGGGGCGGCCCCGCCCGGGGCGGGCCGTGCGGCGGAGGAAGCGCAGCCCGCGGGCAGAGCTGCCGCCCGCGGCCGGCCGGAGCGCGGCTCGGTGAGTGCCGGGGTCGGCCCGGCTGCTCCCTCTGCTCGGGCCCTTCCCTGCCTGCCCGGGACCCCTCGCTGCCTGTCTCGCTCCCCTTCTCTGCCGCTTTGCCTGCCCCGTCCCGGTCCCGTCCCAGCTCGCCTCGCTTCCCCCCTCTCCCCCTGCTCCCGTTCTCCTTCTCCCCTTTGCCTGCCGTCCGCCTTCCCTTCTGCCTGCTCGCCCCTGCCCTGTCCCTCCATTGCCCCTGCCTCTGCTTGCCCTTCGCCCCCAGCCCCTTCCTCCCCCACCTCTCCCCGGCACCTGCCTCTCCTTTCTCAGAAATCGGCCTCCCCCCAAAATCTCTTACCCCACCCCACTGCCCTATTTGCACCCCACCTACCCACCCAGGACCCCCTCCTTCATCCCAGCACCCTGCCCCAGTGTCCTCTGCCTCCTCCCGCCCTGCTCTGCCATCTCTGCTCTCAGACCACCCATCTGAAATGGACAGTCGTGCGTTGGGGGCTCATGGGACTGGCAGGGAGGGGTGAACTAAGTTCTGTACCCTGGTCCCAAACTGGGGGTCCTTTCCCTAGTGCCATGGGAACAGCCCTTGGCACTGATGCCCTACGGCACTTTGGAGCTGGCAGATCCCCCTGTGTCCTGGGTTAAAGCGGTCTTTCTTTTGTAGGTGGTGGGAGGTGAGAGGCAACCTGCGTGCTCTGCCGCTGCCAGCTGGGACGTGTGTGCTGACGAGGAGCTGGGAGGAGCAGGGGACATGGATCGTGGTGTCACCCTCGAGAATCCCTATGCCACTGTGGACATCCCACGGGCTCAGTTTCAGCAGAGCTTCATCACTCGATACCTGCAGGATGAGCCCTCTTCACCCACCGTGATTGCCAACCCTGCCACCGTGCCCACATACAGCTTGGAGGAGCAGGCGAACCATGCCGGCATGGCCAGCTGGAATAGTCAGACCATTTCCACCGAGAAGTCTTGGTCTCGGCCGTATAACCCCTATGCCAGCCTGAAGATGCCCAATGGGACATCCCCTGACTCCTTCTACACAGTCAGTCTGGACAAGCCATCCAAGGGCCGTGAGCACCAGGTGAATGGGGGAAACTGCTGCTCTAAGTATTGCCCCTGCTGCAGAAAGTGCTGCTGTGTCGTCTCCTAAAGACCCTCACTGCGAGCTCTGGGTGTGCCAACCTCGGGTCGGTGCCGGGCAGCCCCGATGGGACCTGGCTGCCCAGCCTGGACTTCCTGGTGGGCTGGGCTGGGAGGTGGCAGCAGAGCTGCCCCCGTTACCCACCAGAGCTGGCAGCTTGGAGGTAGCACTAATTTGACTCCACTGTTGGTTGTCACCCTTGAGCGCAATGCAGCCAGATACATCGGTGACAGGCACCTACAACGTCCTGAGAGCCCAATGTGGTGTGGCTGGGTAGAAACAAAAGTCTCCCCCCTGCCCCACTGAGGTCTGGAGTGTCCTGAGGATGGTGTGTGCCAATGCAGATGCCCACCAAGAAAGGCTTAAATTGGGGCTGGGGCAGTTTGAGCCTGTGAACCTGCCATCCTTGGCCATGGCTGCCAATCCAGCCTTGCAGGGAAACCTACAACTCTGAAGAAGGCCCAGGCTTTGTATGCACACCGGGAGGCAAATCTGGATGATGGCAACAATTAGCACGTGGCAGAAGTTGGTGGGGAAGGCAGGCAGCGTTGCTGTCTCAGAGTGGGGGCAAACAATCAGGCCATGCCTGGGACTTTCTGGAGCTCAGACTGTGCCCCCCAGGCTGGGACAGAGATCCCCACCTCCTCAGAGCCAAGGGGTCACCTCCATGCAACATCACAGGGGTGCCGTAAAGCCCTGTGCCAAGCAGGTCTGAGTGGATACCGCTTCTCTTCGCCACACTGCCCACGGGACGGAGGGAAGGAGACAGGAAGGACAGGCAGACAAAGTGTGGCAGAGTGCTGGGCACTGCTCCAGGGCAGTGCCTGACAGCACAGGTTCAGGTGTCTAAAGTCCGGGTGCTAGGAAACCACTGGCCTGCCTCATTTCCTCCTCCTGGGCTCACCAGGCTTGGTGGAGTGCCCCGTGGCAGCACATCCCCCCACCCTCATCTGTGTTTGGGCTCTGAGCCCGGTTCGGCTTGGCCCCAGCACCGTCCAGGCACCCAGCATCAGAAGTGGGGTAGTACTGGGGCATCCCGCTTCAAGCAGTTCCCAAAGTGGGTTCCCAGTGTGAACTTTCTACAACAACTGGAAGAGGAGAAAGGCAAGTGTGGAGCCCACTATCCTCTTTGCAGCTTGCTGGGGCAGCCTCTGACTTCATTTTCAGCTGAAGCTGGCACACCAGACCTGGAACAAGCATGCTGTTGTCCTTGTGGAGCAGCGCGTCCCACGGCTGGCTGGCTGTACTGCCAGGTAATAGTCTGCGCAAGCAAATGCGTCTGCTGCAGGAACTGCCTCTGTCTCCAGGCTGGCGGTCAGGACAGGGGCTTGGAAAGAATGTGTGTGTTAGCAGATGACTTCAGTGCACTGCAAATAAAATTACAGACATCTCCTCCCCTGCCAAGGTACGCCTCTTCCCTCCACCCTGTTTTTTCCGGGTTCCTTATGTTACTTCTTGCTTCTTCAGTTAGGCTGTGCCAGGCCCCAAGTGGGGCTGGGGGACCCAGGGCTGTGTCAGGACAGTGCAGGATGGCACACAGCCTTCTCCTCCTCCCAAAACCAGGGGGCAGGACACTTAACTGCTTCACTGCTGACTGCAGCAGCAGAAATGGCCTGCTGAGCTGTTAATCTTGCAGCTGCCCATTGCCCCTGCTGCTAGCTTGCCTCCCACTGCCCCCATCGCCAAGGCATTTCCAACATCACCACTGCTTGCCTGGAGATACTGGCTGGTGCTAGGCCAACCTGTGCCAGGTTGGATGTCCGTCCCTTGGAAAGAGAAAGCTCAACTTTGCAAGGGGCTGAGGAACGGGTAGGTTCCTGGCAGGGTCAGCTGGGTGCTGGGGGGGAGGTCTCTGAGGCACTGCCCAAGCTTGCTGAGACCCACCTAGGAGCCCACCACCCCCTGGGAGCCCTGCGGCTCTGCTTTGCCCTTTGCAGTGCTTCTGGGTGGTGAGGGTTTGGCAGAGGTGCATGACATGGCCCTGCCAGTCTAGCCCCTCTGCCCAGACCCCCCCCACTTGCCAGCAGAGCCTGTGCCTGTGGGTGGTGGAGGGGTGGTGCTGCTTGCAGGAAGATGTTGGCAGGGGCACAGCCCATCCCAGCACAAGGAGCTCTTGTTCAGCCTGTCTGGACTGCTGTCAGTGCTAACATGGAAACCAGGGAGATCCACCCCTTGTTTGCTTTCCCCGCTGCCCTGTCCTTGATGCCAGGCTTTCCCTGCCGCAGAGCCCACCCACAGGCTGGCTGAGCTCCTCTGGGCAGGGAGGTGGTGTCACAGCCACCATGGGTGCTTGGCTGAAATGCGCTGCCCACAGAGGTGGCTTGGCATCCCTAAGGTCCAGCAAGCTCTGCGTGGGCAAATGTGGTTCCCAGGGGCTGGCCCAAAGCAGAAGAGCATCATGCGTGGCACTTTCAGCAGAGCCCTCAGGCTGGCAGGTTCTGCTTCACTGGGGAGGGTCGGGCGGCTCTGCTCTGCCCCCATGATGTGGCTGAAGGAAGAGAGGATGTGGTAGCCTCGCCCAGGCAAAGTGCTGGCAGGACACAGTGTCCGCTGGCAGCACGGTACGTGTCACCACTGCCCTTCGCTCTGCTTAACCTTGGGGTGATGGCAAACAAGCTAGAAGAGGCCGGGCAGAGCACTCCCCGCCAGTCACCTGGGCAATAATTAAGCTGAAGCCAGCAGAAAAGGTGGAGAGGAATAGTGGTGGGCAGAGACCAGAGTGCCAGAGGGCTGAATACTGCCACCCACACGGAGGGCCCAGGCCTCGGCATGGATGTGCAGGGCTTTGGGTGACATGGACAGTGGCGGGCACCTGTCTGCACAGTGTGCAGCTTGCTGAGTGCGTGCATCCAGGTCCTGTGGGTGCTCCCTGGGTATGGTTTGTGTTCACCGAGGCTTGGGCACATGGAGGTTTGTGCTGGGTGACTGGTATCGCCTACGTGCATTAAGTACGGGCGGTGATGCATAGCCCAAGGAGAGCCTGGCCCATCCGGCCCAGACCTTTGCACTCTCCTGATGGCACCTGCTCCTTGTCCCGCTGTGTTCAAGGTCTCTGCAGCTCTTGGGGCTGGGTTTAAGCTAGACCTTGGGAAGAGGATAGGGAAGTGTCTGGCTTTGACAGGCCCTTCCCCCTTTTCCCACCAGTGCTTGTAGCTGCTGTTTCCAGATATACCCTCCACTGTACCCAGATTTGGGGGGTTTCTCAGGTACACCCTGCAGCAGGGCACAGGGAGCAAAGCCAGGGCTGAAGGCTGGTTTCAGGCAGCGTGCCCCTTGGTGCCATCCTGCATGGCTTAGCAGATGTGTAGTCCAGTGCCTTGTCACCCAAGGGCTCCCCCACACCTGTAGCTCTGGGGAGGCCAAGGCCCTTGTGTGCTGTGCACAGCCGCAGCAACCAGCCTCCAAGGGACAGAGTGTGTCTGCAGGCTCCTGGCCCTGCGAGGGGGTGGGCCGGTGCGGGAGAGCCCCGTATGGCACATGTGCAATAGGCAGATGCGGCTAAAGCTGCCTGGATGTCTGAGCCCTGGGTGGGACGCAGCACCCGGGCATTGCAGAGGCCCTGCCACCCCTCTGGGCCAGGGACACAGTGGGCTGAATGTGTATGTGTGGGGCAGGGGCCTTGGCAAGCACTGGGATGGGGTGAGAGGGCAGAGAGATGTCTGTGTATTTTTTTTTTTTTTTGGGGGGGGGGGTGTTTCTATGAGGATGGCCAGCCACAGGGAAGTGATCGCTGTCCCTGGGCAGGGCCATGTGTATATCTGGGTGTGTGCACAGCCGAGACCATCCCTCTCCCCTGGGCCTGATTTCCTGTGGCCAAAGGAGACCGATGTCTGCCTGCCAGGCACCCTGGGGCAGGTGAGTCAGGCCAGGCTGGCATTGGCACTGCAACTCTTTTGAAGGGAGGGTGACTTCTCACCAGCTTTGGGACATGCAGGGCATCCCTGGGCACACAGACTTTGGATGGAGCACGCTGTGACCAGGGAGGAGCTGGAGCGGTGCCTGTCGGGGTGCCCAGCTCTCCCCTGTCTGCTGGCGTGGAACCTGCTGCCACTCACATCCCCCAAGCATGCATGGGAAATCGCTGCTGCTGGGCCGAATGAGCCTTTCCAAGCTGCCCATTTACCAGGCTGGGAGCAATGGGCAGCCGGGCGGCTGGGGAGGCACCACCATGAGCTGGAAGAAGGGGTGAATCCTTCCAGCTCTGTGTGCGTGTGTGTGTGTGTGTGTGTGTGTGCGCGCGTGCGGCTGTGTGGCTTCATGTGCACCTATGTGCCAGTCTCTGGGCACACATCAAGGGCAAGATGGCAGTGTATGCATGTGCATGGCTTTCTGCATGCAGGTGCACATGCCTTTCTGTTTGCACAGTCCACCAACTGCGTCTCGACAACGTACATGTGTGAGTGTGCAGCTGTGTGCAGGCAAGCGTGGCAACATGCCAAATGGCTGTTGGCAGGGAGAAGTGGCGGGGGGGGGGACTGGTCTTAAACATTCATTAACTCCACAGAGCAAGCTGGGAAGCACGGATCCCAGCTTGGCCTTGCCCTCGGATGTCAGGGCACAGCAGGAATCCCACTCAGCTGGTTCCTGCTTCAGCCGGGGCACAAGCCGTCAGCTGATTCAGTGGAAACTGGCCGCCCGAGGTCCCCAGCACAGACCTTCTCCAGACTTGCTGCCCTTCAGCCCCTGGACCGTGGCCAGCTGGGTGAGGGGAGCGCAAAGCCCTGCCACAGGGTGCCATCCTGGGTGGACACATGCATCAGGAGCCCACCCAGTGCTCGCAGCCTGGGCCAGCAGAGCTCTGCCTCACGCCCAGAGGTGGTGAAAAGCCTGTGTCACAGGAGCGATGGCTGTTGAGCTGCTGCGGGGCAGGAAGAGGGCACACGTGTGGGATGGCAAGCTATGGGACTGGCCGGGGCAGTGTCAGGGCATCGCGGTGCCAAGGGGGGAATGGGACATGGCTGCATTGCTCAGGAGGTGCCAGCGCCCTGCACACCCAGGGAGGACAGGCACTTCCCAGCCCCATGCTGGGCTCTCTGGCAGTGTGGGGGGAGCTTGGGAGCATCTGGGCAGCCTGAGGAAAGCTTGTGACCTGGACGCTGCTGTGCTGCCAGGTCTGCTGCCTTGCTCCTGAGCACTGAGTGGGAGAGTCAAGTCTTTCCACAAAGCCCCAGTTCCCCGAGTACAGTGACTCTGTGAGGCTCGGTCTCCAATTCAAAAAACCTATTTCTTGCTGCCAAGGAGTGCTGGAAATGTGGCCCAAGGGTGGCCTAAATGTTTGGCAAGCAGGCAGCAAAGGAGAGCACTGCCTGGCTCTCTGCCTGCTTCACGGCCTGCTCGTGCCTGGAGCAGGGGCTGCTGCCCTCTCCTGCTCCCAAGCAGAAATGCTGCTGGGTGTCCCAGGCCTGGCAGCCCTGCCCTCGCTCCATGATGTGCTTTTTTTGCCCAGGATCCTGAGTCAGGCTGGGTTCAGGGGCTGCCTCCGCACATCCCCTTTTTAGTCTTCCCTGCTACTCCTGCTGACCACCCTCCTTGCAGAGGGTGCGATTCCCTGCTGGACCGAAGGCTGTGCAAGGGGGGCTGGCAGCCGCAGGGACAGAGCTTGGCATTGCTGGCACCTCCCCTGGGTCATGCATAAGCATAAACCTTGAAGGCCTGGTTGAGGGGGTGCCGGGTCCTTCCCCAGCCATGCCTAGTGATCAACATCATCCCATCATCACCCAGAGCTGAGGACCAAGGGTTGCTTGGCAACCTTCTCTCCCATATGCCCCATACTAGTGTTGCTCCAGGGTGGAGGAGACCAAGGATGCTCTGGGGCCAACCCGAAGAGGAAAGCACAGGACTGAGCAGGATGCAGCCTGAGACAGCAAAGTGGGGTGCTAACAGCCGCGTGGAAAGCCTGGACTCCACGTACTCAACATGAGAGCCTGTAGCCTCTGCTGGAAGGGCAAGGGCAGGTCCCAGTGATGTGTTTGGTGGCTTTTCCAGGGAAGGTGAGCTACTGGTCTCCCCCAATCCCACTCTGCCCCTGCTCCCAGCCCGCACACTGACCACAGGCATCAGGCACCCTCCAAGCCACTTCTGCTAGTGTAAAGCTTGTGTCCCTCAGCTCCTGTGATAAGCAAGCTTATGAAAGGCACAGGGGAGCTGGGACATCTCTGAAGTGCCCCAGTCCTTCCATCCAGACTTCCCACATCTGCCCAGTTCATCTCCCCTCCACAACCTACTCACCCCTGGCAGCTTGCTGGCACCAGTCACAGTGGTCACCTGCAGACACCGGACAGAGCCTATCCTGCTGCACTGCCCCACACATGGGCACTGCCAGCTTGGACCCACATGCCAGGCAAGGCTGGAGTCTCAGTGTCCCTGCACCTGTGCCAGCACCTGCCCCAGCACCAGGCCCTCCACATCTCCCCTGCTGCTTGCCCAGTCTCCCTAGTCTGGGCCCCCCGCTCTACCCATCACCCTCCAGTTGCACCCCCTCCCCAGAAGCCTTGACCACCTGGAAAGGTGTTAGCCGTGTGTGCCCAGGAGCAGCTTTGGTGGCAAGTCGCGGGAAATCACCGCTGGCCAGCATCTTCCTGGATGTGCCCTGCTGCTGGCAAGTGGCTGGAGGATGTGGAGGACTGGGCTGCTGCTGTTCAAGTACAGCTGATTTCCAAGACCTTTCTGCATGTGGGTGTAGCCCAGGGCTCCTCAGCCTCATGCAGAGGGTTTCTTCTGCTGGTTAATGCAGTAAACACTCCCAAGGCAGCAGTAAGGGAGGGAGGGGTTAGATTTCGGAGGGCTTTGTTATCTGGATGCTTGTAACCCAATCGCACAGGCTTGGCTTCCCAGTGGCAGATCCAATAGCACACTTGTCCCTGAAAGGTGAGCCTCTTCCCGCTGCCAGAGCCACGAGCAGACACCTGGACCTGGCCGGGGAGCTGCTCACAGCTCAGGCCCCTGATGCTCTTTGTGGGACCGCCACAGCCCTGGGACAGTGCAGCCCTTCTGCCACCTCACCTGAGGCCCTGGAGGGAGAAGAGCACCTCAGGACAGGTGGGGATGGGGTATTGGGGAGGAGGTGATGCCTGCACACACCAAAATGCTTGAGATCATGGGTATAGAGGGAGCTGGGTCCTGGTGGGCTATGGGAGAGGGCCTGAAAGATGCTGGCGGCTACCAGGCCCCCCCTTCACATGAGGCTGGACCCCTCAGTTCATTTCCACCAGCTTGTGTGGCTGTCCCCCTGCTGCTGGGGGGTGGCTTGGGGCAGCCTGGGTGGGGGAGGAGTAGAGATGTGGCACAGCTTAGCCCCCAGGAGCTGTTCCCCAGCCCAGACGGCTGACCCGTTCCCTCCTACAGAGGGGTTCTCATGGACCCAGGGCCCACACAGGCCTCCAGGCAGGTGGCCAAGATCCAGCCAGTAGCTACTCATCTGCATTTACTGCCTGGAGCAGGAAGGGGCATTTGGCAGAGCTCCCAGCAGGGATGCTGAGTGGCACGGGGGGGAAAATGCATCCTCCCATGGCTGCAGGGGAGACTCTAGGACCCACTGTAGCAGCAGGGTCCTGCTTTCACAGGCAGGGCCCAATATGGAGCAGGCAGGGATGTGCTGGGCAGGGGACTTGCCCAGACAGCCCCAGGAACCTGGCACGCAGTGCTGGTGTCTCTCTCCCACATCTCTGATGCATCCTGGTCCTCTCAGGGGTGGCAACCATCCCTCTGGCCTTCTCCATGTCCAGATGCCCTCCCCAGCTGCAGGGCTGATGGACATCTCTCACCTTCCCCTCTCCAGCATGTCCCAGGCTGGTGGCAATGCCTGTGCAGAGGACACAGGGCCAGGCACCGAAGCCCACTCCTGTACCCTGAGCCGAGGTAGCCACAGGATTGACTGCATCATCTGCTACTCCTCCTACGACCTGTGCAGCCGACTGCCACGCCGGCTGTACTGTGGCCATACCTTCTGCCAGGCCTGCCTCAAACGCCTTGACGCCATCGCCAATGAACAGCGCTGGATCCCCTGCCCGCAATGCCGCCAAAACACACCCACACCACGTGGCGGAGTGGCAATGCTTGACCTGGACCTGGCCACTTTCCTTGCCATTAAGGCCGACAAGGAGCATCCCTGGGTGGCTGGCAGGCCCGAGCCCGACTTGGCCACCAAAGGGTCATGCAAAGAGAAGGTGGTCACCCAGCAGCCGTCAGGACTGTGCCAAGACCCAGTGCCCCAGGCACCGTTCCCCCGAAGTGGCTGCTGCCGGCGATGCCTTTGCTGTGGGGTGACAGCTGACTTTGAGAGCTGAGCAGGCTCTTGGCAGGCTGGGGCTGCTGTGGGCAGTGGGAGGATGGTGCTGCCTGGGGGCACACGGACTGGCAGGGCAGGCAGAAGCTCTGCATAGCTCAGCAGATGGAGCCAGGGCTTCCTGTGCCCAGCATGCTGCAGGCAGTCAAGCTCCTAGGGCGCTGCCTGGGCCCTTTTTGAGGACTAGCCGCCCCTTGAAAGCAGCTCAGCCCCAACCATGCCCTGAGTCCACATGTGGAGAGTCGCAGAGGGGCTGTTCCCGGGTCCCAGCAACTCGTAAGGGGACTCAGCTTGTACAGAGCTCGTTGCCTATCCTGCCAGGATTTGGGGTGCAACAGAGGGTGGGATGAGGATATATCTGCCCCTTCATCCTGCCTATTTATCCCTTTGACAACTCTGAAATCTTGTCCAGCCATCACAGATGTCCCCTGGAGCCTGGCCCAGGACTTGCTGATGCCTGGCTTCTCCATGCGTGCCACTCCACAGCAGGGACACCTCAGCCAAGTGTCCCATCAGGCAGGGTACAAGGGGAGCCTGGCACAACACAGCAAAGCAGAGATACTTTGGAGAGTATGTCTGATACCCAAAAACTTCATGTCTATTAAACAAGTCTCTGTTGGCCCAGCTGTGCTGCATGTGTCAGTCCTATTTGTTTGCAAGCCTCACGTTAGCCTGCGGTAAGCCCTGCTGCCTGGTGCAGGAGAACGAAGTGATGTGGCTTGCCAGTTACTCTACTCTGTTTGCTCTGTTTGTCATTTGCATGAGAAATTTGGGTGCTGGGGTAGCTGGACAGTTAAGAGTGAGGACAACACAGTCATTAGGGGGCCAGTAGCAGTAGCAAGGAGGCTTTTGCCATGACACAGCTCCATCTGAGATTTATCTGTCTGTCACTTGCTTTGCTCAGATCTGAGAGGCCCACCCAAAGCGAGCTCCTGACTGGCCCCATCTCTGCTGCTCATGCTGGTTTTAGTTGTGCTGTCTAAAATTCTTCCCACCTCCCTGCTTGCATGCACATACATAGCCTGTACCTAAACCCCACCACTGTTTCCATACCTGGGCTGTCAGCACTGCGTTCCCTGCCTGAATCCAAATGGGGGGCTGCAAAGACAACACCCTAAACAGAAGGCTCTGGATTGTATCAGAGACCACACGGAGAGGTCTGGGGCACACTGGGGTGATCATAAAGTTCTTAGGTAGGGCTGGAAAGACTGAGGGTTGCCTGTGCAGCTCTTGTGGTCCTTCCTCAGAGTCCATTTTCTGCTTCCTTTTCCCATGTGGTTTACGAGCTCTTACAGTATCCCAGCTTGAAGCATTGCTGGCTAGCCCTCAGGCCTCAGCAGGGGACCTCAGTGTGTGCCTCCTTGGAGCCAGCAGTGATTTCATGTTCCCCTCCTGGCACTTGGCTGTCCACTGCACTGGCTGCCAGGGCTGTGGCCGGAGCCCAGCTCCCATGCCATGTACAGCACCCATGTTGTGTGCGATGCCCGTTCACAATTCTGCCACAGGGTGTCACTTGTTATAAAAAAGTCAGTGCTCTGAGATCTGCTCAGAATGGGGACCCTATGGCAACAGGAGCAGGCACTGCAGAAATAGTGCTACCTGGCATGCCCAAGTCAGACAGGACTGGGCAGAGGTGAGGGTGCCCAGCGGGATAGCAGAAGCATGGTGTGGTTCAGGGACTGTAACCCCTCTGCACCTCTGCTCCATTCTGTATTTACACCCTCACCAGAGTCCTTTGGTGACCACCAAGACTCGAGTTGTGGGGGGGACCCCTCCAGGACCCCTGCTTTTTTCAAGGTCTGAACAGTGAGCCTTTTTCTCCTTATTCTCTTGAATGGGCTCAGATGCATCTTTGAGGGCATCTGTTTTGTGCCATGGGTCCACCACTGACTGTGTGATGCTGTCAGCCTCTCTGGCACCAGGGTATGAGTTCCTGTGAGTGCAGCACCATACCCCAGCCTTCTGCCCCACCAGTGCTCCCGGGATGGTGGCACAGTGAGGTGCTCTACTGGGCTTGGTGTACCTGGGCTGAGCTGGCTGGATCCTGCCACTGGACAAGCCCCCTCACTCACCCCTTCCCCTTCGCTCTGAGTGGGAGCAGCCCAGGCACAGTGGGAGTCAGGGGAGATCCTCAGATCTTCAATTACATGGAACCACTCAAGAAATTAAAGTCTTCAAGGATGGGATAAAAATTGGCCATAGAGTCCTAAAGCTCACCCCCCTCCATCTTTATGTTTCCCTGGCCCAGGCTGGCCAGGGTCCTGCTCTCACCCTTGCAGGCTCAGGCATGGAGACCTCCTGCCTCCCTACCCGAGCAGAACTCCCCTTGGGAGCAAGCACTGGAGCAGGGAGCCTCAGAGAAATGCAATAGCAGAGTGGTAAATGCAAATGTCAGTGCTGTGAAACTGAGCATTGCAGGCCCCGAACATCCTGCTCCCAGTAGAGACACAGCCTCTCCTGGGTTGGTGTTGGAGCCTTTGGAAAGGGAGGGGTCCCATCACACCAAGATGCTTGGGCTGTGGAGGAGCTGCCAATGCCTTCCACTGCTGGAGGGTTTGAGGCCATCACTAGGAGATTGCTGTCACCTGGCAGGACATGTTTGCTCCAGTCCTCACTGAGCTGCTTTGGTTTGCAAATACTCCACAGCTGGGAGGTGAGAACTGGCTGGGAACAGCTCCATCTCTGCTCCAGTCATAGCTCCATGCAAAACAGAGCAGCTGTTAGCGGGACTCTGAGCTGACCTGGCACCCTGGCCTGGCTCTTCAGTGGTGGAGGATGACAAATGCCCCTGGCTCCTTGTCCCTGGTCCTGTTTCTTCACCTTCATGCCCCCTACCCCTGCTCCATTGCATCCCTCCAGCCTCAAGAACAAACTAGAAAGCTGTGTCCCTGGCCATGCGTCTCTGCATGTCCCTGCTGCATGCAGTCAGGGGCTGATCTCTGAAGGAGTTTATTTGTGTCTCCACCACATCATTTTGGGAATGATGTTGGCATGCTGGTTGGACACCCTGGATTCACTCTCCTCAGTCAGAGCAGGGCTGGCTTTGAGTCCTCTGCCTTTGGGAACTGCTTCATCATTCCTCTCCAGATCTGTTCTTGCGTGGTGCTCCATGCAGCAGATGTTAAAGGTGCAGGTCGCAGGCCTGTGCTGTGAACCCAAAGCTTGGGAGCTGCAGTACGACATCACACTGCTCCGTGCAGTCTGAGACAGCTCCAGCCTGCAGGGACACAGGGAGCTTTCCTTTGCAAACTTGGGCCCCCCGAAACATTATGCCCCAGACCTGGTGATGGGCTTAGGCACAGGAAGGCTCCTGAGGGAGACAGCAGCTCCCCGCACAGCCAGTGGTGCCCCAGGAGGGTAGGGACACTGACTGGGAGCCCCATAGAGCTGGTGATTTTGAGCCCTGGGCTGGGGGGTTGCAGACAGTGCCATTTGGGTTGGAGCCCAAAACCACAGGAGGAGGCATCATGGTAAGGGAGGAGGGCATTGGACTGCCACTGCTGCCCTGTGAGCATCTGGCCTAGTGACTACAACTCTTTCCAGGGAATGGGACCTGGGCTCTTTCTGCAGGGTGCTATGTCCCCCTCTCAGGTGAAGGAGGTGGCGACAGGGACCCAGGCAAGAGGGGGACTATGTCAAATGGGATAGATTGGCTTTGGGAAGGAGTGCCTGGAGACTGGGTGTCCTTGGTGCCCCTTTCCTATGGCCCTGAGTTAGCTGCAAGGTTGCAGGGCTGAAGAAAGCAGCTGGGTAGGCTGTCAAGGGGACAGCTAAGAGAAATGCTTGTGCCCTGTGTATCCACCTCTCTGAACACAAAGGAGACATCATCTGCGGGATGCAAGGGCACCCAGAAAGGGCCAAACAGACAGTGATGCCAGGGGCCCAGCACGCTGCTGAGTGCTCGCAGTACAAATGAGGGGGAATAGTGGTGGGTACTGCCAGGACACAGGGCCGCAAAGGGGAGTCACCAGCTCGCAAGTGCAACAGCAGGGTTGGTGGGGCTACAGTGCGGGTGCCAGCCCTCCCGACCAACTCCAAACCAGTCTGGCAAGAGGGCAAAGCTGTGGCCCCACAGCTGCGGCATGCACCACACTAGGCAGTCTGCTGGGTGCAGCCTAGGCATGCGAAACGGGAGCGAGGCCAGGCACGACTAGCGACGGCCCCGTTCTCGGCCTGTGGCTACAGCAGGGAGCACGGCGTGGACATTCTTCATCCTGCGTACCGTCAGAGGGAGCAGCAGACTGGCAATGAGGGGGCTGGAAGAGGGAGTTGAGGTGGGTTCGGGGCCTCCTGGGTTCTCTAGGCACAATAGCTGGAAATAGCCATGCTTTTGATAAGATGTTTTTTTCCCTGCAATACATTTTGCACATCCCACGTGACCTCAGAGCCAGAAGAAGTGGGCAATGCATCCTGCAAGGAGGAAGAGCGTTGTGGGACTGGGGTCCCCTATGATTCAGCTCCCCAAAGAGTCTGCAGCTGCTGGGGGTGCTAGCAGGGTGAGTCAGTATTACCACTCCACGTGGCTGCGGGTTCATGCCCTGCTTCAGGGCAGGGCTAGGCTGGGCTGGAGGATTCTTCTGAATTATTTCCAGATGGGGATTAATGCAGCAAACTGAGTTTGCTGCAGGATAGATAAACAAACCGAAGTTCCTCTAGATGCTGTTAATAAACCGGTCTGCCCACCGCTTCTGCCCCTGCTCTAGGTGCGCCTCATTCCCAGCCTGGGGCGCAGGTGTACACTCTGCCTTGCTGCCCTTCTAGTGCTTTTGCCGTGGGGCAGAGGTGGCAGCGATTCCCTTTGGGCCACGAATGCTGAGGGATCCCAAATGGCAAAGGGGCTGTGAGAGCATATTTTGAGGACAGTCTCTTTGCTTCCAGCCATCACGTTGGACTCTGGGTGGGGTGCCTGACTCTGGGTCAGCACTTCCAGCTGACCCTCCCCCATGAGTCTTCTGTGTCTTGCTGATGGGTAAAATGTCCTGCTGCCCACAAGTCTCCATACAGGCATCGAGCAGGCCTTTGCAGGGCTGCAAGGAAAGCCTGGCTCTGGCTCTGGTGTGGCCAGCAGACTTCAGCTTTGCCAGGGAAAGCAGGTGCGGGGGATTGAACCTTCTCCTCACTAGCCTTCTGTTATGGGGTATCAGACAGCTTTGAAACCAGAGGAGGTGTAAACAGGGTGGAGTTAGACTTTGAGCCCTCTCACACTGGCACTGCCGTTCCAAGGTGAAGGCACGCTCAGGTCAGGCGGCTAAAGCCCCAAATGTTCATGTTTCTCACTCGTTCTCATGTGGAGGCTCCCAGGTTGCCCCCGCGTGCATGCTGATGTATTTCTGCATGTGCGTGTGTGTGAGGGGATAGCCCAAGTCTCCCAACTCCTTCAGCACAAACTGTCCTGGGGCAGTCTGGAGTAGTGGTCAGAGTACCCTGGTCAGCAAGGATACCTGGATGGGCTGGCAGTGGTGTGGGCCAGCAGCCTGTGTCCCACCAGCTGCAATACACCTCCACCACCCCAGGGCAGGAGCTCCAGAGGATCCTTCTGGGGATAAGGAGGCTGGTTGACCCAGCAGACTCAGCCCTCCATCCCTCCACATACTGACATGGCTTGTGGTCTCCTGCTACATGCAAACAGAGCCCAGAGCAAGGAGTGGGGTGGGCAGTGGCTCCTAGCAGAGCTCCCCATTGAGGAGTTCCTGGCCATGGTAGGGCCAGCACAGGAGATGGGATTAGATCTGTCCATAATATGGCTTAAGCTTTGTCCCATCGCAGCCAGCTACAGGGGCCCTAGGTCCATATACCCCTCTGTGCATGGCGGGGTGGGGGCCCGCACATCTGTGGGGGCTACTCTGAGGGGAATATGGAGACCAAGAGATGAGTCTGTTTTTCTTACAGCTCTCCAGCCTGCAGCACACACAAGCAGTTAATCCCAGGCTGTGCAGAGCTGGCTCCTTACCTGGCTGGAACAGTGCCTGGAAGGGGGAGGGATGAGGGCACGGCTCTGCACCTTGCCAGGGCAGGCATCACTGCAAAAATATTTGCTAAGAAAAGTGCAGCTCCACCCTGAGGAAAGCTGAGGCCGGACGTGCAGCTGGCTCCAGGTTTGCAGACGGAGGGTGGTGGTGAGCTGCGTTCCGGCAAACGCGAGTGGCTACCAGGAGCCGAGCACATCAACCTCGGAGCCAGGCACACTGCGGCACCTCTGCTCTGCACCCTCGGGCCCACCCAAGGGTGCCCAGCAGGGTAGGCCCACAGGCTGTGCGTGGCTGGGCAGGGCGACGGGCACTAGGAACGCACTTGTAGGGGAATCCCGACACTGGAGGTAGGGAGCCGTTGCCATCTCAGTGGGCAGCTATGGGCAGCTGGAGGGGCCTGGGCACCTGGATCACCTGCCTATTCCTCCTGCACCCGCTGCCCTCTCCAGCATGCCCAGCTGCCTGCCATTGCTCCTTGGGGGACGTGGACTGCACCGAACATGACCTGCACGAGGTGCCACATAACCTATCAGCCAATACCAGCACTCTGTGGCTTGGCTACAACTTCATCACCGCGCTCAGACCAGGCTCTTTCCCCTTCCTGCCGGTGCTGCTGCGACTCAGCCTGCCTCACAACCACCTGGGGACAATCCACAGCCAGGCCCTTGTGGGGCTTGGGGAGCTGCAGGAGCTGGACCTCAGCAACAACTACCTTACTGTGCTGACCTCGGAAACCTTCCTGCCCCTCATCAGCTTGGTCACACTCAACCTGGGGAGCAACAGGCTGGGGGAGCTGGAGCCCAGGGTCCTGTACGCCCTGCCCCAGCTCCAAGCGCTCTTCCTGCACAGCAACCCCTGGGTGTGCACCTGCAGCATCCAGCCCCTCTGGTACTGGCTCAGCCACAACAAGGAAAAAATTAAAGGTAAGTGTGCAGAGGGCTCTGTCCCCATCCTCCTCACCCTCTCCAGGCAGGCCAGGCACCTGTGTCAGGCCTGAGGCTGGACCCCAGCACCGTGACTGCCAGCAGCTGTGGGCCCATATAGGAGCCTACACTTTGGGCACCACAACACAGTCCACTGCCCGGTGCACAGTACAGTGAGGTTCCCCATGTCCCATACCAGACCATGGAGTCTCTTGTGTCTCCCTGGGTGGCCATGTCCCTGGGTCTGGTCCCTGGTGTCCATCCTCAGGTGGCTGGTGCATGGTCCTCGGCCACTAGCAAGGATTTTCTGGAGAGCTGGATGGGGCAATGTCACCACCACTGACACCAGTCCAGCCATGGTGAGGGTAATGGGCATTGGGCAATGGGCACCTGAGGTGCCAAAAAGAGCCTGCATATCAGGATGGGCGTTACCCCTGGCTCTGCCATAGCTCACTGCCTTCATTGCCTCACCCCTTCGCCAGTGTCTTCATGTCAGTCTGATCCTTCATTTCCTTATATTGGGAACCTTAGTGAGAGAAAGCTGTCTGTGAGGTCTCTTCCTCTGCTGCCGTCTGTTCCCATTTGCTGCTGCCTTGGGTGCCTGCCTGACTTTGCCTGAGCTGGCTGGGGACTTTCTGTGGCATTGCCAGGCTGGCTGCCCACTGCTCCCCATGTCCCATCACATCCCATCCTGCCCCAACCCCATTTTCCAGTCTTGTCATGCCCTCTCCAGCACTGTCCCAGCCCCACCATCTCCTCCCTCTCCCCAAGCCACAGGATGTAGGAAAGCCCCACGCCCTTCCTGCTCCCCATCTTAGCATCCTACCCTGGACTGTCTTGGTCCACCTGGCTGCGCAGTCCTTGTCCACCTGCCCTGGTCCCATCTGTCCCATACAGAACTACCATCCCCCTGCCCATGACACCCACCTACCCTGTCCCAGCTGCCCAGTGTGCCCAGGTACCTGCCCTTCAGTGCTACTTTTCTCTTCCAGAGAAGAGTTTGCTCTTGTGCACGTCCCCAGAGCAGCTGATCAACTATCCAGTCATGGCCTTCACGAATGAGTCCTTCAGGCAATGCCAGGAGAACTCACTGCGTGCCCAGGACTATGCCTTCTTTCTGCTCATTGGACCATTCTGTTTCCTGGCCAGCATCTTCCTCTGCATCTTCATGGGCTCCATCACTGTTGTCTGCCACAACCTGCACAAACAATCACACTCCTGGAAGAGATCTCCTGTCTGCAGGTGGCACTGAGGCAAGGCAAGGAGGCACTTGACAGGCCGTGGTCTATGCCCTTCGCAGATGCCTACACCCAGCCATTGGAAATGTTTCCCCGCGAACCAGTGAGAGGATGTTCTATTCCTGGAATTTGTTCTCTTTCTTCCTCCCAGTGTCCCCAGAGTTGATGCCAAGCCAGGATCCTCTGCACGCTCTACCAGGGTAAACAGCCTCCAGCCCAGCCCCCATGCAGGACACAGACTGGTTGCAAATACTCTCCACGTTTCAGGAGGCACCCCTAGATCTGCACATCCATTTCCCTGGGGACCTTTTTCCTCTAGTGCATCCCATCCTCTCCCTCCTGCTCCCCAGAGGCCTCTGTCTGCCTCTGGGTGCGTCCTAGGGGTCATTGTTTGCCTTTCAATGCCTTCCAAAGCCCTCCCTGTGCCTTTTGGTGCCCCCGTCTCCTCCATCTGGCATTCAGTGACCCAAGCAGCCTCAGGGTGCCTTTCAGTGTCCCCCAGATCCCTTGTTTTGGCTTTTGGTGCATCCAAACACCTTCTGTTTGCCTTTCTGTACCCTTGCCAGGCCTTGGTCTGCCTTTTGGTGCACCCCAGAGTCATCCATGTGCCTTCTGGTGCACCTGAAGACCCTGTATGCCTTTCCATGCAAACCAGAACCCTTTATTTGGCTTTCAGGGTGTCCCAGAGTCTCCATGTGTCTCTCAGAGAGCCGAAGACCCCACCATGTGCTGCCCAAGAGGGGAATAGATTGCAAAATGTTTCTCCCCTGATAGCTTTTCCCCTGAGCTGGGTTGGCTCAGCCAACAGCCTAGGACTAGGGTTAGGGTAAAAGTTATAGTTTGGAAAGAGAGAATGCCTAGAGCTCCTATTAGTGTGGGGCTGCAAAGAAGCTGCCAAAAGAAGGTGTGGACTGCAAAAAAGTTTCTCTCCGACAGCTTTTCCACTGTGCTATAGTTGGGAGATTGGCCAAAGCTCATCTGGGGTGAAGGTCTAGGTTTAGCATTAAGGTTGGGAGTAAGATAATTGCCCCCAAAACCTTCATACTCACTTTGTTGCCCCCAAAGTCCCCATTTTACCTGTCAGTCTAAGCCAGCATGATTGGATTCCTTTCCATGCACCCCAGACCTCCATGTGTCTTTCCATGCATGCTGGTGGCCTCCGGGTGCCTTTTGGTGCCTTCCATAGCATTCCTTTGGCATCCACACATAAAGGAAGTCTCTCAGAGACTTTACTCATAAAACTGTTAAAATTCTCTAAGAGATTCCCTTTTAGTGCAGCCATGGGCAGCAGGAAAGGCCCGGAACTGAGAGGCTCCCATGGTGGGGACTGTGGGCAGGACCCAGCTTAGCTGGAGCATCCAAGGAAGAGGGCCAGACCCATGTGCTACAAAGCCTGTGTGAGTTATGTGGGGGACAAAAAGCCCCATGGGGTTCCAGCCCCCACTGCAGGCACTTAGTGCCTGCTTCCCTCGGTGCTTCCTTGACTATCCCCATCCACAAAAAGGGGATGGGGCAGCCCATACCATCCCACAACCCTGCTGCCACCTGCACTTCCCTGCAGAAATGCTCCTCTCCTGCATCGCATGGAAATGCTCGGTGGGGATACTGTAATATACACTGGAGCTAGCTGGAGCTATGATTAGAACAGCCAAGATACAGAAAAGCAAGATGAAAGTGCAAGCAGGGTGAAGGGAGCATCAGTCATGAAGGAGAAACACCCCATCTGACACGAGCTCTTAAGCACTGTAAGACAGTAACAGCCCCAGTGAGACGGCTGCAGCTATCAGCTACTCCCTTTTAGGTCCAGCAGAGCAGCAAGGAATGCTTCCCCACACAGAAGCTGAAGAAAAAGCTAGGAATGGGGTGGAGGAAATCCTTTCAAGAGCCGTTGCCAGAGGTTAAATAAACCATGCCATGATAAAAAACAAATGAAACCTTGTCTCAACTGTTGTTGGCTCCAATTATTTTTTCCAAAAGAAAAAACAAACCAACAAGGTGTTACAGTGCCCAGTTCCCAGTAAACTCTTCCCACAGCGCAGCTCCATGGTGAGGGGTGTGAGGGCTGTGGGGAGAAGAGCAAGCCAGAAAATGTAGGCCCATTACACCTGCAACAACTCCTTGAATGCTGACGGTCCCTCTGCTTCCATTGTCCATGTGCTTGACGCTTATCCCGGGAGCAATCCCATCTCTCCTGGCCGCCTCTATGGTGTCGCCACTTGGTCCTCCCCGAGAAGGCCTGGCATCCCCGACTCGGAGCTAGGAGCTCGCCTGTCGTCGTCGGTGGTCACCCAATCCCTGCTCCTCCACCTTGGCCGTCTGGGTTGAAGAGTCATGACCCCTCGGGGGTCCAACTCCACCCTGAGAAGTGCTGGCTGAGAGCTGACTGCCTGCTGAGCAGGAGCCCGGCATGCCAGCGGCTCCCCGGAAGGACCTGCCTGGCAGCACCCAGAAAGCAACAGCAGGCAACACAGCCCCACGCCGAGCAGTGCCCTGCGATGGGAGCAGAAACTGAGTCCCCCGTCCTTCAGTGGGTGCCTCTGGGAAACAAGCTCGCTCACTTTCTGCAGCTCCAGCTGGAGGCTGAAATGGTAGCCCCAGCTGGCTAGCACGGGGGGTGGGCAAGAGGTGGACTAGCAGCTCTCAGCAGCCCGCAGGCGGAAGAACATGAGTCTTTTAATAGAGAAAAAGCACCCAGAGAAACTGAGGGCACTTTCCCAAATACAGAGCTGAAGCATTGGGCTCCCCAGGCAGGGGCAGGCGGGCGGCTCTGCACGCTGGGCCTGTCCCCCCCAGCTCCAGCAGCCCCCACCCCCAGCCCCAGCGTAGCCCAGGCCATTTCTTCCCGGGTCCCCGCAGCATCGCTGTTGCTGGTTGTGCTTGCTGGTGTGTACGTACACACTATGGGCTGCACTTTAAGGTTTATTGACTGTTTAGGGATGTAAAAGGCAATCGCAGCTGAGGCCTATGGTGGAGTCTTCTCAGCTGTTCTGGCACTTTCCCTCATGAACCAGCGGTGAGCAGAGCTGCCGGTTCAAACCGGATCCGGCCGGACTGGCGGCGCGAGGGACAGGCACGTTCCATAGGAGGAAAGGTGTCGGTGTGCGACCTCGAGCGGATGTAGAAACGTCTGGAAGGAGTGAAGGAGCACCTGAAAAGCTTCGCTCCTGTTTCCTATGCAGAGATCATGCTGCTGATGCTCCTTGTCTGCGTTGTCACCATGTGCTGCCTGCTAGAGCACTACAGAAACTAGAAAAGCAGTGGACAGAGCCCCAGGGACGAGCAAGTGCCCCTGCCAGGGCCCCGCCCGTGCTCCCAAGGCCATCAGAGAAAGCCGAGAAAGCAAGGCCCCTGGCTAAGAGGTCTGTGTCGTGCTCTCGGGGCTGTCGGCGAGGTCGGCCACGCGGGGAACGGCTTCGGCAGCTGGGCGCCAGTGGCCGTGCGGCCGTGCCGTGCCGCCTCAGCCGCGCAGCCACAGCCAGGTTGCTGAGGGCTTCGTGGGCCACAGCAAAGGCCGCTGGAGCTGGGGCAGCGCGGCGTTTGCGCTGGCGCTGCAGGGACAGGACCTGGCGCCTGCTTTCCCACGCCTTTCCCCCACGGAGCCGCGCTCCCAAGATGGCTGCCGGGAGACAGCTGCGGCACGTGGCAGCGCCGGCACCACGACTCCCCGCCGGGCAGTGTCCCCCCGTGCCGACGGACACCCGCCCGGCACCCCCCCGGGCGTCACAGCCTGCAAAGTGGGGAAAGTGCCTTTCCTGCCCCAGAGCAAGGCCTGTCTCCCCGCCCAGCCCCGCCCAGCCCCTCCCCGTGCCCCCCCAGCACGACGCAAACGCCCCTTCCAGCACGAGGAGATTGGCGCATGGAGGAGGTGGTTTATTTTCCACAAAAGCACGACTCGACCAGAGGCGAAGCACGGATTTGCCCCGGTGGCCAAAGGGCAAGCGCTGGGCAGCCTGGGTTTGCATCGCGTGCTCCCAGTCCCTGTGCGCAGGACGGCCGCAGGACCTCCGCTGCCATCGTCTGCCCGCTCGCTGCCTTTGCCAGGAGCGATCGCAGCTCTCCTGGCCTCCTCTCTGGTGTCACCGCTCGGTCCTCCCCGAGAAGGCCTGGCGTCCCCGACTCGGAGCTAGGAGCTCGCCTGTCGTCGTCGGTGGTCGCCCGAGCCCCGCTCCTCGGCCCTGACCCTCTGGAGGAAGGAGGCGTTGCCCCTTGGGGGCTGAGGCTGACGCTGGCCACCACGGTCCCGCCTCAGGGACCTGCTTCGCACCCTCTCGCGCGCCCCCGAGGGGCCACGGTCATAAAGGGGCACGGAGGAGCTCCTGTGCCGGCGAGCGGAAGACCGCTGCCGCTGCTGCCGCCTCCTTGCCAAAAGCCAGGCAGGAACTCTCCCTCGGGGCTGGCGTGCCCAAGAGCCCTGCCCGGAGCCTCCGACGCGGTACTCCTGCACGGCAGCGTCCCCTTGCATCCGGTGGAGGATGGCCTCAAAAGGCCGCCTGCAGAGTGGGCACTCCGCTTTGGTGGCAGACCACTCCCGGATGCAGCCGAAACAGAACTCGTGCAGGCAAACGGCAAGGTAGGCAAGGTTTTCCACTGTGCCCAGGCAGATGGGGCACGTCTGCTCTCCAGAGGCATCCAGCGGCATTGTCCCGGGCACCTGGCTCATGCTGGCTCCCGGGGAAAAGCCGCTGTGCTCTGGAACATCCTCCGCTGCCAACGTTGAGTCCTACCAAAGAAAGGGGGGGACAAAGCTCATGAGCAGCCACGCAAGCTGAGAACGAAGCGGCAGCAAAGCTGCCGACCTCGAGAGCTCCAGAGAGGCCCAGGCTTCTCCTTGAGGGCTGAGAAAACCACCCCCCCCCGGAGCCCTGTTGGCAAGGTGGCCGGGCAAAAGGCCCCCCTGCACACCTGCGGTGCTGGGCTTCCTGCAGGTGGGCTTCCCCTGGGCAAGTGGGGCTCCTGGGCAAAGAGTGGCCGTGGCCAGCGAGGGGAAGGGAGGCGTGGGGCCAAGGGGCAGGGTGGGAATGTTTTGTCTCTGCTGCTGCCGGAGCAGAGAGGGACGAGCCGTGGAAGAGGAGAGCTCTGGCAGGGCTTTGGAGAGCTCTTTGGTGGCTGGGGACAGTCTGGTGGTGCGTGGCCGGCAGGGCACAAGGGCAAGGCCCTGTTTCCCGCTCCGCTTGCCAAGGCAGGGAGCCACGCTTTGCCCCGCGCTTTGCACGAGCCCCTGCTGCCTGCCCCGCAGCCCTGGCAGGAGAAGAGCTGGCAGCTCAAAGCCACCCCAGCACCCCACGTACCCCCCACACTACCTGCCGCACTCGGAGCAGGCCCCGCCTCTGCGGCCGCCTCACAGGCGTGATGTAAGGGGAGTCACAGGGACGCCCCAGTGACATCACAGGACTCTCAGGGGCAGCAGCCGGCAGATCCCCCAACTGGGAAGCCCAACCCTGTGCTTGGGAAGTCCATCTGACAGGACGCTTCGCCCCTTTTCCCTCCTTTGGGCTCTTTGGCAGGGATGCTCTTGTTGCTTGGGAAGGAGCCTGAGCAGCGGCTGGCCTGCCTGGCAGTCTGCGCATGGCTTTCCGAGCTCCCAGGCCCCAGCCCCAGCCCCTCCCCGGCCTTCCGTTCCCAGCCCCAACAGCCTTGCTGTTGCTGGCAGGTTGCTAAGCGGCACCAGGCCTACCTGCACGGCCATCCCTGGCACTTTGGCCGCGATGGGGCCACCAGGCAGCGAGGCGTGCCCTCCAGGCCCTCCTGCCCGGCTGTGCTGGGAACAAGGGACCCTCCAGGCTTGGGGTGTTGAGCGTGCCCAAAGGCACCGCGGGGCTCAGCTGGGGTCACTCGACGCTTGGCGGCATTTCCCCAGCATCTCCTCCTGCACCTGGCTCCTGTATTGTCAGGGCTGTGCTCCTTGACAGGGGCTTTGGGCGCTTCATTTCAGGGACAGAGCACCGCCTGTGCTGAACACAAGCCCCTGGCGAGTAAATGAGAGCAGCCTTGGGGCCGGAGCAACGCAGCTGTCCCCAGCGCCCCAGATGCCAGGTCAGGCTGCTGCCCTGCCAACTCCACCCTGAGAAGTGCTGGCTGAGAGCTGACTGCCTGCTGAGCAGGAGCCCGGCATGCCAGCGGCTCCCCGGAAGGACCTGCCTGGCAGCACCCAGAAAGCAACAGCAGGCAACACAGCCCCACGCCGAGCAGTGCCCTGCGATGGGAGCAGAAACTGAGTCCCCCGTCCTTCAGTGGGTGCCTCTGGGAAACAAGCTCGCTCACTTTCTGCAGCTCCAGCTGGAGGCTGAAATGGTAGCCCCAGCTGGCTAGCACGGGGGGTGGGCAAGAGGTGGACTAGCAGCTCTCAGCAGCCCGCAGGCGGAAGAACATGAGTCTTTTAATAGAGAAAAAGCACCCAGAGAAACTGAGGGCACTTTCCCAAATACAGAGCTGAAGCATTGGGCTCCCCAGGCAGGGGCAGGCGGGCGGCTCTGCACGCTGGGCCTGTCCCCCCCAGCTCCAGCAGCCCCCACCCCCAGCCCCAGCGTAGCCCAGGCCATTTCTTCCCGGGTCCCCGCAGCATCGCTGTTGCTGGTTGTGCTTGCTGGTGTGTACGTACACACTATGGGCTGCACTTTAAGGTTTATTGACTGTTTAGGGATGTAAAAGGCAATCGCAGCTGAGGCCTATGGTGGAGTCTTCTCAGCTGTTCTGGCACTTTCCCTCATGAACCAGCGGTGAGCAGAGCTGCCGGTTCAAACCGGATCCGGCCGGACTGGCGGCGCGAGGGACAGGCACGTTCCATAGGAGGAAAGGTGTCGGTGTGCGACCTCGAGCGGATGTAGAAACGTCTGGAAGGAGTGAAGGAGCACCTGAAAAGCTTCGCTCCTGTTTCCTATGCAGAGATCATGCTGCTGATGCTCCTTGTCTGCGTTGTCACCATGTGCTGCCTGCTAGAGCACTACAGAAACTAGAAAAGCAGTGGACAGAGCCCCAGGGACGAGCAAGTGCCCCTGCCAGGGCCCCGCCCGTGCTCCCAAGGCCATCAGAGAAAGCCGAGAAAGCAAGGCCCCTGGCTAAGAGGTCTGTGTCGTGCTCTCGGGGCTGTCGGCGAGGTCGGCCACGCGGGGAACGGCTTCGGCAGCTGGGCGCCAGTGGCCGTGCGGCCGTGCCGTGCCGCCTCAGCCGCGCAGCCACAGCCAGGTTGCTGAGGGCTTCGTGGGCCACAGCAAAGGCCGCTGGAGCTGGGGCAGCGCGGCGTTTGCGCTGGCCCTGCAGGGACAGGACCTGGCGCCTGCTTTCCCACGCCTTTCCCCCACGGAGCCGCGCTCCCAAGATGGCTGCCGGGAGACAGCTGCGGCACGTGGCAGCGCCGGCACCACGACTCCCCGCCGGGCAGTGTCCCCCCGTGCCGACGGACACCCGCCCGGCACCCCCCCGGGCGTCACAGCCTGCAAAGTGGGGAAAGTGCCTTTCCTGCCCCAGAGCAAGGCCTGTCTCCCCGCCCAGCCCCGCCCAGCCCCTCCCCGTGCCCCCCCAGCACGACGCAAACGCCCCTTCCAGCACGAGGAGATTGGCGCATGGAGGAGGTGGTTTATTTTCCACAAAAGCACGACTCGACCAGAGGCGAAGCACGGATTTGCCCCGGTGGCCAAAGGGCAAGCGCTGGGCAGCCTGGGTTTGCATCGCGTGCTCCCAGTCCCTGTGCGCAGGACGGCCGCAGGACCTCCGCTGCCATCGTCTGCCCGCTCGCTGCCTTTGCCAGGAGCGATCGCAGCTCTCCTGGCCTCCTCTCTGGTGTCACCGCTCGGTCCTCCCCGAGAAGGCCTGGCGTCCCCGACTCGGAGCTAGGAGCTCGCCTGTCGTCGTCGGTGGTCGCCCGAGCCCCGCTCCTCGGCCCTGACCCTCTGGAGGAAGGAGGCGTTGCCCCTTGGGGGCTGAGGCTGACGCTGGCCACCACGGTCCCGCCTCAGGGACCTGCTTCGCACCCTCTCGCGCGCCCCCGAGGGGCCACGGTCATAAAGGGGCACGGAGGAGCTCCTGTGCCGGCGAGCGGAAGACCGCTGCCGCTGCTGCCGCCTCCTTGCCAAAAGCCAGGCAGGAACTCTCCCTCGGGGCTGGCGTGCCCAAGAGCCCTGCCCGGAGCCTCCGACGCGGTACTCCTGCACGGCAGCGTCCCCTTGCATCCGGTGGAGGATGGCCTCAAAAGGCCGCCTGCAGAGTGGGCACTCCGCTTTGGTGGCAGACCACTCCCGGATGCAGCC
Source organism: Dromaius novaehollandiae (assembly GCF_036370855.1). Classification (NCBI taxonomy): domain Eukaryota; kingdom Metazoa; phylum Chordata; class Aves; order Casuariiformes; family Dromaiidae; genus Dromaius; species Dromaius novaehollandiae. Next base: position 2,360,484 of record NC_088117.1, read on the forward strand.
GAAACAGAACTCGTGCAGGCAAACGGCAAGGTAGGCAAGGTTTTCCACTGTGCCCAGGCAGATGGGGCACGTCTGCTCTCCAGAGGCATCCAGCGGCATTGTCCCGGGCACCTGGCTCATGCTGGCTCCCGGGGAAAAGCCGCTGTGCTCTGGAACATCCTCCGCTGCCAACGTTGAGTCCTACCAAAGAAAGGGGGGGACAAAGCTCATGAGCAGCCACGCAAGCTGAGAACGAAGCGGCAGCAAAGCTGCCGACCTCGAGAGCTCCAGAGAGGCCCAGGCTTCTCCTTGAGGGCTGAGAAAACCACCCCCCCCGGAGCCCTGTTGGCAAGGTGGCCGGGCAAAAGGCCCCCCTGCACACCTGCGGTGCTGGGCTTCCTGCAGGTGGGCTTCCCCTGGGCAAGTGGGGCTCCTGGGCAAAGAGTGGCCGTGGCCAGCGAGGGGAAGGGAGGCGTGGGGCCAAGGGGCAGGGTGGGAATGTTTTGTCTCTGCTGCTGCCGGAGCAGAGAGGGACGAGCCGTGGAAGAGGAGAGCTCTGGCAGGGCTTTGGAGAGCTCTTTGGTGGCTGGGGACAGTCTGGTGGTGCGTGGCCGGCAGGGCACAAGAGCAAGGCCCTGTTTCCCGCTCCGCTTGCCAAGGCAGGGAGCCACGCTTTGCCCCGCGCTTTGCACGAGCCCCTGCTGCCTGCCCCGCAGCCCTGGCAGGAGAAGAGCTGGCAGCTCAAAGCCACCCCAGCACCCCACGTACCCCCCACACTACCTGCCGCACTCGGAGCAGGCCCCGCCTCTGCGGCCGCCTCACAGGCGTGATGTAAGGGGAGTCACAGGGACGCCCCAGTGACATCACAGGACTCTCAGGGGCAGCAGCCGGCAGATCCCCCAACTGGGAAGCCCAACCCTGTGCTTGGGAAGTCCATCTGACAGGACGCTTCGCCCCTTTTCCCTCCTTTGGGCTCTTTGGCAGGGATGCTCTTGTTGCTTGGGAAGGAGCCTGAGCAGCGGCTGGCCTGCCTGGCAGTCTGCGCATGGCTTTCCGAGCTCCCAGGCCCCAGCCCCAGCCCCTCCCCGGCCTTCCGTTCCCAGCCCCAACAGCCTTGCTGTTGCTGGCAGGTTGCTAAGCGGCACCAGGCCTACCTGCACGGCCATCCCTGGCACTTTGGCCGCGATGGGGCCACCAGGCAGCGAGGCGTGCCCTCCAGGCCCTCCTGCCCGGCTGTGCTGGGAACAAGGGACCCTCCAGGCTTGGGGTGTTGAGCGTGCCCAAAGGCACCGCGGGGCTCAGCTGGGGTCACTCGACGCTTGGCGGCATTTCCCCAGCATCTCCTCCTGCACCTGGCTCCTGTATTGTCAGGGCTGTGCTCCTTGACAGGGGCTTTGGGCGCTTCATTTCAGGGACAGAGCACCGCCTGTGCTGAACACAAGCCCCTGGCGAGTAAATGAGAGCAGCCTTGGGGCCGGAGCAACGCAGCTGTCCCCAGCGCCCCAGATGCCAGGTCAGGCTGCTGCCCTGCCAACTCCACCCTGAGAAGTGCTGGCTGAGAGCTGACTGCCTGCTGAGCAGGAGCCCGGCATGCCAGCGGCTCCCCGGAAGGACCTGCCTGGCAGCACCCAGAAAGCAACAGCAGGCAACACAGCCCCACGCCGAGCAGTGCCCTGCGATGGGAGCAGAAACTGAGTCCCCCGTCCTTCAGTGGGTGCCTCTGGGAAACAAGCTCGCTCACTTTCTGCAGCTCCAGCTGGAGGCTGAAATGGTAGCCCCAGCTGGCTAGCACGGGGGGTGGGCAAGAGGTGGACTAGCAGCTCTCAGCAGCCCGCAGGCGGAAGAACATGAGTCTTTTAATAGAGAAAAAGCACCCAGAGAAACTGAGGGCACTTTCCCAAATACAGAGCTGAAGCATTGGGCTCCCCAGGCAGGGGCAGGCGGGCGGCTCTGCACGCTGGGCCTGTCCCCCCCAGCTCCAGCAGCCCCCACCCCCAGCCCCAGCGTAGCCCAGGCCATTTCTTCCCGGGTCCCCGCAGCATCGCTGTTGCTGGTTGTGCTTGCTGGTGTGTACGTACACACTATGGGCTGCACTTTAAGGTTTATTGACTGTTTAGGGATGTAAAAGGCAATCGCAGCTGAGGCCTATGGTGGAGTCTTCTCAGCTGTTCTGGCACTTTCCCTCATGAACCAGCGGTGAGCAGAGCTGCCGGTTCAAACCAGATCCGGCCGGACTGGCGGCGCGAGGGACAGGCACGTTCCATAGGAGGAAAGGTGTCGGTGTGCGACCTCGAGCGGATGTAGAAACGTCTGGAAGGAGTGAAGGAGCACCTGAAAAGCTTCGCTCCTGTTTCCTATGCAGAGATCATGCTGCTGATGCTCCTTGTCTGCGTTGTCACCATGTGCTGCCTGCTAGAGCACTACAGAAACTAGAAAAGCAGTGGACAGAGCCCCAGGGACGAGCAAGTGCCCCTGCCAGGGCCCCGCCCGTGCTCCCAAGGCCATCAGAGAAAGCCGAGAAAGCAAGGCCCCTGGCTAAGAGGTCTGTGTCGTGCTCTCGGGGCTGTCGGCGAGGTCGGCCACGCGGGGAACGGCTTCGGCAGCTGGGCGCCAGTGGCCGTGCGGCCGTGCCGTGCCGCCTCAGCCGCGCAGCCACAGCCAGGTTGCTGAGGGCTTCGTGGGCCACAGCAAAGGCCGCTGGAGCTGGGGCAGCGCGGCGTTTGCGCTGGCGCTGCAGGGACAGGACCTGGCGCCTGCTTTCCCACGCCTTTCCCCCACGGAGCCGCGCTCCCAAGATGGCTGCCGGGAGACAGCTGCGGCACGTGGCAGCGCCGGCACCACGACTCCCCGCCGGGCAGTGTCCCCCCGTGCCGACGGACACCCGCCCGGCACCCCCCCGGGCGTCACAGCCTGCAAAGTGGGGAAAGTGCCTTTCCTGCCCCAGAGCAAGGCCTGTCTCCCCGCCCAGCCCCGCCCAGCCCCTCCCCGTGCCCCCCCAGCACGACGCAAACGCCCCTTCCAGCACGAGGAGATTGGCGCATGGAGGAGGTGGTTTATTTTCCACAAAAGCACGACTCGACCAGAGGCGAAGCACGGATTTGCCCCGGTGGCCAAAGGGCAAGCGCTGGGCAGCCTGGGTTTGCATCGCGTGCTCCCAGTCCCTGTGCGCAGGACGGCCGCAGGACCTCCGCTGCCATCGTCTGCCCGCTCGCTGCCTTTGCCAGGAGCGATCGCAGCTCTCCTGGCCTCCTCTCTGGTGTCACCGCTCGGTCCTCCCCGAGAAGGCCTGGCGTCCCCGACTCGGAGCTAGGAGCTCGCCTGTCGTCGTCGGTGGTCGCCCGAGCCCCGCTCCTCGGCCCTGACCCTCTGGAGGAAGGAGGCGTTGCCCCTTGGGGGCTGAGGCTGACGCTGGCCACCACGGTCCCGCCTCAGGGACCTGCTTCGCACCCTCTCGCGCGCCCCCGAGGGGCCACGGTCATAAAGGGGCACGGAGGAGCTCCTGTGCCGGCGAGCGGAAGACCGCTGCCGCTGCTGCCGCCTCCTTGCCAAAAGCCAGGCAGGAACTCTCCCTCGGGGCTGGCGTGCCCAAGAGCCCTGCCCGGAGCCTCCGACGCGGTACTCCTGCACGGCAGCGTCCCCTTGCATCCGGTGGAGGATGGCCTCAAAAGGCCGCCTGCAGAGTGGGCACTCCGCTTTGGTGGCAGACCACTCCCGGATGCAGCCGAAACAGAACTCGTGCAGGCAAACGGCAAGGTAGGCAAGGTTTTCCACTGTGCCCAGGCAGATGGGGCACGTCTGCTCTCCAGAGGCATCCAGCGGCATTGTCCCGGGCACCTGGCTCATGCTGGCTCCCGGGGAAAAGCCGCTGTGCTCTGGAACATCCTCCGCTGCCAACGTTGAGTCCTACCAAAGAAAGGGGGGGACAAAGCTCATGAGCAGCCACGCAAGCTGAGAACGAAGCGGCAGCAAAGCTGCCGACCTCGAGAGCTCCAGAGAGGCCCAGGCTTCTCCTTGAGGGCTGAGAAAACCACCCCCCCCGGAGCCCTGTTGGCAAGGTGGCCGGGCAAAAGGCCCCCCTGCACACCTGCGGTGCTGGGCTTCCTGCAGGTGGGCTTCCCCTGGGCAAGTGGGGCTCCTGGGCAAAGAGTGGCCGTGGCCAGCGAGGGGAAGGGAGGCGTGGGGCCAAGGGGCAGGGTGGGAATGTTTTGTCTCTGCTGCTGCCGGAGCAGAGAGGGACGAGCCGTGGAAGAGGAGAGCTCTGGCAGGGCTTTGGAGAGCTCTTTGGTGGCTGGGGACAGTCTGGTGGTGCGTGGCCGGCAGGGCACAAGGGCAAGGCCCTGTTTCCCGCTCCGCTTGCCAAGGCAGGGAGCCACGCTTTGCCCCGCGCTTTGCACGAGCCCCTGCTGCCTGCCCCGCAGCCCTGGCAGGAGAAGAGCTGGCAGCTCAAAGCCACCCCAGCACCCCACGTACCCCCCACACTACCTGCCGCACTCGGAGCAGGCCCCGCCTCTGCGGCCGCCTCACAGGCGTGATGTAAGGGGAGTCACAGGGACGCCCCAGTGACATCACAGGACTCTCAGGGGCAGCAGCCGGCAGATCCCCCAACTGGGAAGCCCAACCCTGTGCTTGGGAAGTCCATCTGACAGGACGCTTCGCCCCTTTTCCCTCCTTTGGGCTCTTTGGCAGGGATGCTCTTGTTGCTTGGGAAGGAGCCTGAGCAGCGGCTGGCCTGCCTGGCAGTCTGCGCATGGCTTTCCGAGCTCCCAGGCCCCAGCCCCAGCCCCTCCCCGGCCTTCCGTTCCCAGCCCCAACAGCCTTGCTGTTGCTGGCAGGTTGCTAAGCGGCACCAGGCCTACCTGCACGGCCATCCCTGGCACTTTGGCCGCGATGGGGCCACCAGGCAGCGAGGCGTGCCCTCCAGGCCCTCCTGCCCGGCTGTGCTGGGAACAAGGGACCCTCCAGGCTTGGGGTGTTGAGCGTGCCCAAAGGCACCGCGGGGCTCAGCTGGGGTCACTCGATGCTTGGCGGCATTTCCCCAGCATCTCCTCCTGCACCTGGCTCCTGTATTGTCAGGGCTGTGCTCCTTGACAGGGGCTTTGGGCGCTTCATTTCAGGGACAGAGCACCGCCTGTGCTGAACACAAGCCCCTGGCGAGTAAATGAGAGCAGCCTTGGGGCCGGAGCAACGCAGCTGTCCCCAGCGCCCCAGATGCCAGGTCAGGCTGCTGCCCTGCCAACTCCACCCTGAGAAGTGCTGGCTGAGAGCTGACTGCCTGCTGAGCAGGAGCCCGGCATGCCAGCGGCTCCCCGGAAGGACCTGCCTGGCAGCACCCAGAAAGCAACAGCAGGCAACACAGCCCCACGCCGAGCAGTGCCCTGCGATGGGAGCAGAAACTGAGTCCCCCGTCCTTCAGTGGGTGCCTCTGGGAAACAAGCTCGCTCACTTTCTGCAGCTCCAGCTGGAGGCTGAAATGGTAGCCCCAGCTGGCTAGCACGGGGGGTGGGCAAGAGGTGGACTAGCAGCTCTCAGCAGCCCGCAGGCGGAAGAACATGAGTCTTTTAATAGAGAAAAAGCACCCAGAGAAACTGAGGGCACTTTCCCAAATACAGAGCGGAAGCATTGGGCTCCCCAGGCAGGGGCAGGCGGGCGGCTCTGCACGCTGGGCCTGTCCCCCCCAGCTCCAGCAGCCCCCACCCCCAGCCCCAGCGTAGCCCAGGCCATTTCTTCCCGGGTCCCCGCAGCATCGCTGTTGCTGGTTGTGCTTGCTGGTGTGTACGTACACACTATGGGCTGCACTTTAAGGTTTATTGACTGTTTAGGGATGTAAAAGGCAATCGCAGCTGAGGCCTATGGTGGAGTCTTCTCAGCTGTTCTGGCACTTTCCCTCATGAACCAGCGGTGAGCAGAGCTGCCGGTTCAAACCGGATCCGGCCGGACTGGCGGCGCGAGGGACAGGCACGTTCCATAGAAGGAAAGGTGTCGGTGTGCGACCTCGAGCGGATGTAGAAACGTCTGGAAGGAGTGAAGAAGCACCTGAAAAGCTTCGCTCCTGTTTCCTATGCAGAGATCATGCTGCTGATGCTCCTTGTCTGCGTTGTCACCATGTGCTGCCTGCTAGAGCACTACAGAAACTAGAAAAGCAGTGGACAGAGCCCCAGGGACGAGCAAGTGCCCCTGCCAGGGCCCCGCCCGTGCTCCCAAGGCCATCAGAGAAAGCCGAGAAAGCAAGGCCCCTGGCTAAGAGGTCTGTGTCGTGCTCTCGGGGCTGTCGGCGAGGTCGGCCACGCGGGGAACGGCTTCGGCAGCTGGGCGCCAGTGGCCGTGGAGCCGTGCCGTGCCGCCTCAGCCGCGCAGCCACAGCCAGGTTGCTGAGGGCTTCGTGGGCCACAGCAAAGGCCGCTGGAGCTGGGGCAGCGCGGCGTTTGCGCTGGCCCTGCAGGGACAGGACCTGGCGCCTGCTTTCCCACGCCTTTCCCCCACGGAGCCGCGCTCCCAAGATGGCTGCCGGGAGACAGCTGCGGCACGTGGCAGCGCCGGCACCACGACTCCCCGCCGGGCAGTGTCCCCCCGTGCCGACGGACACCCGCCCGGCACCCCCCCGGGCGTCACAGCCTGCAAAGTGGGGAAAGTGCCTTTCCTGCCCCAGAGCAAGGCCTGTCTCCCCGCCCAGCCCCGCCCAGCCCCTCCCCGTGCCCCCCCAGCACGACGCAAACGCCCCTTCCAGCACGAGGAGATTGGCGCATGGAGGAGGTGGTTTATTTTCCACAAAAGCACGACTCGACCAGAGGCGAAGCACGGATTTGCCCCGGTGGCCAAAGGGCAAGCGCTGGGCAGCCTGGGTTTGCATCGCGTGCTCCCAGTCCCTGTGCGCAGGACGGCCGCAGGACCTCCGCTGCCATCGTCTGCCCGCTCGCTGCCTTTGCCAGGAGCGATCGCAGCTCTCCTGGCCTCCTCTCTGGTGTCACCGCTCGGTCCTCCCCGAGAAGGCCTGGCGTCCCCGACTCGGAGCTAGGAGCTCGCCTGTCGTCGTCGGTGGTCGCCCGAGCCCCGCTCCTCGGCCCTGACCCTCTGGAGGAAGGAGGCGTTGCCCCTTGGGGGCTGAGGCTGACACTGGCCACCACGGTCCCGCCTCAGGGACCTGCTTCGCACCCTCTCGCGCGCCCCCGAGGGGCCACGGTCATAAAGGGGCACGGAGGAGCTCCTGTGCCGGCGAGCGGAAGACCGCTGCCGCTGCTGCCGCCTCCTTGCCAAAAGCCAGGCAGGAACTCTCCCTCGGGGCTGGCGTGCCCAAGAGCCCTGCCCGGAGCCTCCGACGCGGTACTCCTGCACGGCAGCGTCCCCTTGCATCCGGTGGAGGATGGCCTCAAAAGGCCGCCTGCAGAGTGGGCACTCCGCTTTGGTGGCAGACCACTCCCGGATGCAGCCGAAACAGAACTCGTGCAGGCAAACGGCAAGGTAGGCAAGGTTTTCCACTGTGCCCAGGCAGATGGGGCACGTCTGCTCTCCAGAGGCATCCAGCGGCATTGTCCCGGGCACCTGGCTCATGCTGGCTCCCGGGGAAAAGCCGCTGTGCTCTGGAACATCCTCCGCTGCCAACGTTGAGTCCTACCAAAGAAAGGGGGGACAAAGCTCATGAGCAGCCACGCAAGCTGAGAACGAAGCGGCAGCAAAGCTGCCGACCTCGAGAGCTCCAGAGAGGCCCAGGCTTCTCCTTGAGGGCTGAGAAAACCACCCCCCCCCGGAGCCCTGTTGGCAAGGTGGCCGGGCAAAAGGCCCCCCTGCACACCTGCGGTGCTGGGCTTCCTGCAGATGGGCTTCCCCTGGGCAAGTGGGGCTCCTGGGCAAAGAGTGGCCATGGCCAGCGAGGGGAAGGGAGGCGTGGGGCAAAGGGGCAGGGTGGGAATGTTTTGTCTCTGCTGCTGCCGGAGCAGAGAGGGACGAGCCGTGGAAGAGGAGAGCTCTGGCAGGGCTTTGGAGAGCTCTTTGGTGGCTGGGGACAGTCTGGTGGTGCGTGGCCAGCAGGGCACAAGGGCAAGGCCCTGTTTCCCGCTCCGCTTGCCAAGGCAGGGAGCCACGCTTTGCCCCGCGCTTTGCACGAGCCCCTGCTGCCTGCCCCGCAGCCCTGGCAGGAGAAGAGCTGGCAGCTCAAAGCCACCCCAGCACCCCACGCACCCCCCACACTACCTGCCGCACTCGGAGCAGGCCCCGCCTCTGCGGCCGCCTCACAGGCGTGATGTAAGGGGAGTCACAGGGACGCCCCAGTGACATCACAGGACTCTCAGGGGCAGCAGCCGGCAGATCCCCCAACTGGGAAGCCCAACCCTGTGCTTGGGAAGTCCATCTGACAGGACGCTTCGCCCCTTTTCCCTCCTTTGGGCTCTTTGGCAGGGATGCTCTTGTTGCTTGGGAAGGAGCCTGAGCAGCGGCTGGCCTGCCTGGCAGTCTGCGCATGGCTTTCCGAGCTCCCAGGCCCCAGCCCCAGCCCCTCCCCGGCCTTCCGTTCCCAGCCCCAACAGCCTTGCTGTTGCTGGCAGGTTGCTAAGCGGCACCAGGCCTACCTGCACGGCCATCCCTGGCACTTTGGCCGCGATGGGGCCACCAGGCAGCGAGGCGTGCCCTCCAGGCCCTCCTGCCCGGCTGTGCTGGGAACAAGGGACCCTCCAGGCATGGGGTGTTGAGCGTGCCCAAAGGCACCGCGGGGCTCAGCTGGGGTCACTCGATGCTTGGCGGCATTTCCCCAGCATCTCCTCCTGCACCTGGCTCCTGTATTGTCAGGGCTGTGCTCCTTGACAGGGGCTTTGGGCGCTTCATTTCAGGGACAGAGCACCGCCTGTGCTGAACACAAGCCCCTGGCGAGTAAATGAGAGCAGCCTTGGGGCCGGAGCAACGCAGCTGTCCCCAGCGCCCCAGATGCCAGGTCAGGCTGCTGCCCTGCCAACTCCACCCTGAGAAGTGCTGGCTGAGAGCTGACTGCCTGCTGAGCAGGAGCCCGGCATGCCAGCGGCTCCCCGGAAGGACCTGCCTGGCAGCACCCAGAAAGCAACAGCAGGCAACACAGCCCCACGCCGAGCAGTGCCCTGCGATGGGAGCAGAAACTGAGTCCCCCGTCCTTCAGTGGGTGCCTCTGGGAAACAAGCTCGCTCACTTTCTGCAGCTCCAGCTGGAGGCTGAAATGGTAGCCCCAGCTGGCTAGCACGGGGGGTGGGCAAGAGGTGGACTAGCAGCTCTCAGCAGCCCGCAGGCGGAAGAACATGAGTCTTTTAATAGAGAAAAAGCACCCAGAGAAACTGAGGGCACTTTCCCAAATACAGAGCTGAAGCATTGGGCTCCCCAGGCAGGGGCAGGCGGGCGGCTCTGCACGCTGGGCCTGTCCCCCCCAGCTCCAGCAGCCCCCACCCCCAGCCCCAGCGTAGCCCAGGCCATTTCTTCCCGGGTCCCCGCAGCATCGCTGTTGCTGGTTGTGCTTGCTGGTGTGTACGTACACACTATGGGCTGCACTTTAAGGTTTATTGACTGTTTAGGGATGTAAAAGGCAATCGCAGCTGAGGCCTATGGTGGAGTCTTCTCAGCTGTTCTGGCACTTTCCCTCATGAACCAGCGGTGAGCAGAGCTGCCGGTTCAAACCGGATCCGGCCGGACTGGCGGCGCGAGGGACAGGCACGTTCCATAGGAGGAAAGGTGTCGGTGTGCGACCTCGAGCGGATGTAGAAACGTCTGGAAGGAGTGAAGGAGCACCTGAAAAGCTTCGCTCCTGTTTCCTATGCAGAGATCATGCTGCTGATGCTCCTTGTCTGCGTTGTCACCATGTGCTGCCTGCTAGAGCACTACAGAAACTAGAAAAGCAGTGGACAGAGCCCCAGGGACGAGCAAGTGCCCCTGCCAGGGCCCCGCCCGTGCTCCCAAGGCCATCAGAGAAAGCCGAGAAAGCAAGGCCCCTGGCTAAGAGGTCTGTGTCGTGCTCTCGGGGCTGTCGGCGAGGTCGGCCACGCGGGGAACGGCTTCGGCAGCTGGGCGCCAGTGGCCGTGCGGCCGTGCCGTGCCGCCTCAGCCGCGCAGCCACAGCCAGGTTGCTGAGGGCTTCGTGGGCCACAGCAAAGGCCGCTGGAGCTGGGGCAGCGCGGCGTTTGCGCTGGCCCTGCAGGGACAGGACCTGGCGCCTGCTTTCCCACGCCTTTCCCCCACGGAGCCGCGCTCCCAAGATGGCTGCCGGGAGACAGCTGCGGCACGTGGCAGCGCCGGCACCACGACTCCCCGCCGGGCAGTGTCCCCCCGTGCCGACGGACACCCGCCCGGCACCCCCCCGGGCGTCACAGCCTGCAAAGTGGGGAAAGTGCCTTTCCTGCCCCAGAGCAAGGCCTGTCTCCCCGCCCAGCCCCGCCCAGCCCCTCCCCGTGCCCCCCCAGCACGACGCAAACGCCCCTTCCAGCACGAGGAGATTGGCGCATGGAGGAGGTGGTTTATTTTCCACAAAAGCACGACTCGACCAGAGGCGAAGCACGGATTTGCCCCGGTGGCCAAAGGGCAAGCGCTGGGCAGCCTGGGTTTGCATCGCGTGCTCCCAGTCCCTGTGCGCAGGACGGCCGCAGGACCTCCGCTGCCATCGTCTGCCCGCTCGCTGCCTTTGCCAGGAGCGATCGCAGCTCTCCTGGCCTCCTCTCTGGTGTCACCGCTCGGTCCTCCCCGAGAAGGCCTGGCGTCCCCGACTCGGAGCTAGGAGCTCGCCTGTCGTCGTCGGTGGTCGCCCGAGCCCCGCTCCTCGGCCCTGACCCTCTGGAGGAAGGAGGCGTTGCCCCTTGGGGGCTGAGGCTGACGCTGGCCACCACGGTCCCGCCTCAGGGACCTGCTTCGCACCCTCTCGCGCGCCCCCGAGGGGCCACGGTCATAAAGGGGCACGGAGGAGCTCCTGTGCCGGCGAGCGGAAGACCGCTGCCGCTGCTGCCGCCTCCTTGCCAAAAGCCAGGCAGGAACTCTCCCTCGGGGCTGGCGTGCCCAAGAGCCCTGCCCGGAGCCTCCGACGCGGTACTCCTGCACGGCAGCGTCCCCTTGCATCCGGTGGAGGATGGCCTCAAAAGGCCGCCTGCAGAGTGGGCACTCCGCTTTGGTGGCAGACCACTCCCGGATGCAGCCGAAACAGAACTCGTGCAGGCAAACGGCAAGGTAGGCAAGGTTTTCCACTGTGCCCAGGCAGATGGGGCACGTCTGCTCTCCAGAGGCATCCAGCGGCATTGTCCCGGGCACCTGGCTCATGCTGGCTCCCGGGGAAAAGCCGCTGTGCTCTGGAACATCCTCCGCTGCCAACGTTGAGTCCTACCAAAGAAAGGGGGGGACAAAGCTCATGAGCAGCCACGCAAGCTGAGAACGAAGCGGCAGCAAAGCTGCCGACCTCGAGAGCTCCAGAGAGGCCCAGGCTTCTCCTTGAGGGCTGAGAAAACCACCCCCCCCGGAGCCCTGTTGGCAAGGTGGCCGGGCAAAAGGCCCCCCTGCACACCTGCGGTGCTGGGCTTCCTGCAGGTGGGCTTCCCCTGGGCAAGTGGGGCTCCTGGGCAAAGAGTGGCCGTGGCCAGCGAGGGGAAGGGAGGCGTGGGGCCAAGGGGCAGGGTGGGAATGTTTTGTCTCTGCTGCTGCCGGAGCAGAGAGGGACGAGCCGTGGAAGAGGAGAGCTCTGGCAGGGCTTTGGAGAGCTCTTTGGTGGCTGGGGACAGTCTGGTGGTGCGTGGCCGGCAGGGCACAAGAGCAAGGCCCTGTTTCCCGCTCCGCTTGCCAAGGCAGGGAGCCACGCTTTGCCCCGCGCTTTGCACGAGCCCCTGCTGCCTGCCCCGCAGCCCTGGCAGGAGAAGAGCTGGCAGCTCAAAGCCACCCCAGCACCCCACGTACCCCCCACACTACCTGCCGCACTCGGAGCAGGCCCCGCCTCTGCGGCCGCCTCACAGGCGTGATGTAAGGGGAGTCACAGGGACGCCCCAGTGACATCACAGGACTCTCAGGGGCAGCAGCCGGCAGATCCCCCAACTGGGAAGCCCAACCCTGTGCTTGGGAAGTCCATCTGACAGGACGCTTCGCCCCTTTTCCCTCCTTTGGGCTCTTTGGCAGGGATGCTCTTGTTGCTTGGGAAGGAGCCTGAGCAGCGGCTGGCCTGCCTGGCAGTCTGCGCATGGCTTTCCGAGCTCCCAGGCCCCAGCCCCAGCCCCTCCCCGGCCTTCCGTTCCCAGCCCCAACAGCCTTGCTGTTGCTGGCAGGTTGCTAAGCGGCACCAGGCCTACCTGCACGGCCATCCCTGGCACTTTGGCCGCGATGGGGCCACCAGGCAGCGAGGCGTGCCCTCCAGGCCCTCCTGCCCGGCTGTGCTGGGAACAAGGGACCCTCCAGGCTTGGGGTGTTGAGCGTGCCCAAAGGCACCGCGGGGCTCAGCTGGGGTCACTCGACGCTTGGCGGCATTTCCCCAGCATCTCCTCCTGCACCTGGCTCCTGTATTGTCAGGGCTGTGCTCCTTGACAGGGGCTTTGGGCGCTTCATTTCAGGGACAGAGCACCGCCTGTGCTGAACACAAGCCCCTGGCGAGTAAATGAGAGCAGCCTTGGGGCCGGAGCAACGCAGCTGTCCCCAGCGCCCCAGATGCCAGGTCAGGCTGCTGCCCTGCCAACTCCACCCTGAGAAGTGCTGGCTGAGAGCTGACTGCCTGCTGAGCAGGAGCCCGGCATGCCAGCGGCTCCCCGGAAGGACCTGCCTGGCAGCACCCAGAAAGCAACAGCAGGCAACACAGCCCCACGCCGAGCAGTGCCCTGCGATGGGAGCAGAAACTGAGTCCCCCGTCCTTCAGTGGGTGCCTCTGGGAAACAAGCTCGCTCACTTTCTGCAGCTCCAGCTGGAGGCTGAAATGGTAGCCCCAGCTGGCTAGCACGGGGGGTGGGCAAGAGGTGGACTAGCAGCTCTCAGCAGCCCGCAGGCGGAAGAACATGAGTCTTTTAATAGAGAAAAAGCACCCAGAGAAACTGAGGGCACTTTCCCAAATACAGAGCTGAAGCATTGGGCTCCCCAGGCAGGGGCAGGCGGGCGGCTCTGCACGCTGGGCCTGTCCCCCCCAGCTCCAGCAGCCCCCACCCCCAGCCCCAGCGTAGCCCAGGCCATTTCTTCCCGGGTCCCCGCAGCATCGCTGTTGCTGGTTGTGCTTGCTGGTGTGTACGTACACACTATGGGCTGCACTTTAAGGTTTATTGACTGTTTAGGGATGTAAAAGGCAATCGCAGCTGAGGCCTATGGTGGAGTCTTCTCAGCTGTTCTGGCACTTTCCCTCATGAACCAGCGGTGAGCAGAGCTGCCGGTTCAAACCAGATCCGGCCGGACTGGCGGCGCGAGGGACAGGCACGTTCCATAGGAGGAAAGGTGTCGGTGTGCGACCTCGAGCGGATGTAGAAACGTCTGGAAGGAGTGAAGGAGCACCTGAAAAGCTTCGCTCCTGTTTCCTATGCAGAGATCATGCTGCTGATGCTCCTTGTCTGCGTTGTCACCATGTGCTGCCTGCTAGAGCACTACAGAAACTAGAAAAGCAGTGGACAGAGCCCCAGGGACGAGCAAGTGCCCCTGCCAGGGCCCCGCCCGTGCTCCCAAGGCCATCAGAGAAAGCCGAGAAAGCAAGGCCCCTGGCTAAGAGGTCTGTGTCGTGCTCTCGGGGCTGTCGGCGAGGTCGGCCACGCGGGGAACGGCTTCGGCAGCTGGGCGCCAGTGGCCGTGCGGCCGTGCCGTGCCGCCTCAGCCGCGCAGCCACAGCCAGGTTGCTGAGGGCTTCGTGGGCCACAGCAAAGGCCGCTGGAGCTGGGGCAGCGCGGCGTTTGCGCTGGCGCTGCAGGGACAGGACCTGGCGCCTGCTTTCCCACGCCTTTCCCCCACGGAGCCGCGCTCCCAAGATGGCTGCCGGGAGACAGCTGCGGCACGTGGCAGCGCCGGCACCACGACTCCCCGCCGGGCAGTGTCCCCCCGTGCCGACGGACACCCGCCCGGCACCCCCCCGGGCGTCACAGCCTGCAAAGTGGGGAAAGTGCCTTTCCTGCCCCAGAGCAAGGCCTGTCTCCCCGCCCAGCCCCGCCCAGCCCCTCCCCGTGCCCCCCCAGCACGACGCAAACGCCCCTTCCAGCACGAGGAGATTGGCGCATGGAGGAGGTGGTTTATTTTCCACAAAAGCACGACTCGACCAGAGGCGAAGCACGGATTTGCCCCGGTGGCCAAAGGGCAAGCGCTGGGCAGCCTGGGTTTGCATCGCGTGCTCCCAGTCCCTGTGCGCAGGACGGCCGCAGGACCTCCGCTGCCATCGTCTGCCCGCTCGCTGCCTTTGCCAGGAGCGATCGCAGCTCTCCTGGCCTCCTCTCTGGTGTCACCGCTCGGTCCTCCCCGAGAAGGCCTGGCGTCCCCGACTCGGAGCTAGGAGCTCGCCTGTCGTCGTCGGTGGTCGCCCGAGCCCCGCTCCTCGGCCCTGACCCTCTGGAGGAAGGAGGCGTTGCCCCTTGGGGGCTGAGGCTGACGCTGGCCACCACGGTCCCGCCTCAGGGACCTGCTTCGCACCCTCTCGCGCGCCCCCGAGGGGCCACGGTCATAAAGGGGCACGGAGGAGCTCCTGTGCCGGCGAGCGGAAGACCGCTGCCGCTGCTGCCGCCTCCTTGCCAAAAGCCAGGCAGGAACTCTCCCTCGGGGCTGGCGTGCCCAAGAGCCCTGCCCGGAGCCTCCGACGCGGTACTCCTGCACGGCAGCGTCCCCTTGCATCCGGTGGAGGATGGCCTCAAAAGGCCGCCTGCAGAGTGGGCACTCCGCTTTGGTGGCAGACCACTCCCGGATGCAGCCGAAACAGAACTCGTGCAGGCAAACGGCAAGGTAGGCAAGGTTTTCCACTGTGCCCAGGCAGATGGGGCACGTCTGCTCTCCAGAGGCATCCAGCGGCATTGTCCCGGGCACCTGGCTCATGCTGGCTCCCGGGGAAAAGCCGCTGTGCTCTGGAACATCCTCCGCTGCCAACGTTGAGTCCTACCAAAGAAAGGGGGGGACAAAGCTCATGAGCAGCCACGCAAGCTGAGAACGAAGCGGCAGCAAAGCTGCCGACCTCGAGAGCTCCAGAGAGGCCCAGGCTTCTCCTTGAGGGCTGAGAAAACCACCCCCCCCGGAGCCCTGTTGGCAAGGTGGCCGGGCAAAAGGCCCCCCTGCACACCTGCGGTGCTGGGCTTCCTGCAGGTGGGCTTCCCCTGGGCAAGTGGGGCTCCTGGGCAAAGAGTGGCCGTGGCCAGCGAGGGGAAGGGAGGCGTGGGGCCAAGGGGCAGGGTGGGAATGTTTTGTCTCTGCTGCTGCCGGAGCAGAGAGGGACGAGCCGTGGAAGAGGAGAGCTCTGGCAGGGCTTTGGAGAGCTCTTTGGTGGCTGGGGACAGTCTGGTGGTGCGTGGCCGGCAGGGCACAAGGGCAAGGCCCTGTTTCCCGCTCCGCTTGCCAAGGCAGGGAGCCACGCTTTGCCCCGCGCTTTGCACGAGCCCCTGCTGCCTGCCCCGCAGCCCTGGCAGGAGAAGAGCTGGCAGCTCAAAGCCACCCCAGCACCCCACGTACCCCCCACACTACCTGCCGCACTCGGAGCAGGCCCCGCCTCTGCGGCCGCCTCACAGGCGTGATGTAAGGGGAGTCACAGGGACGCCCCAGTGACATCACAGGACTCTCAGGGGCAGCAGCCGGCAGATCCCCCAACTGGGAAGCCCAACCCTGTGCTTGGGAAGTCCATCTGACAGGACGCTTCGCCCCTTTTCCCTCCTTTGGGCTCTTTGGCAGGGATGCTCTTGTTGCTTGGGAAGGAGCCTGAGCAGCGGCTGGCCTGCCTGGCAGTCTGCGCATGGCTTTCCGAGCTCCCAGGCCCCAGCCCCAGCCCCTCCCCGGCCTTCCGTTCCCAGCCCCAACAGCCTTGCTGTTGCTGGCAGGTTGCTAAGCGGCACCAGGCCTACCTGCACGGCCATCCCTGGCACTTTGGCCGCGATGGGGCCACCAGGCAGCGAGGCGTGCCCTCCAGGCCCTCCTGCCCGGCTGTGCTGGGAACAAGGGACCCTCCAGGCTTGGGGTGTTGAGCGTGCCCAAAGGCACCGCGGGGCTCAGCTGGGGTCACTCGATGCTTGGCGGCATTTCCCCAGCATCTCCTCCTGCACCTGGCTCCTGTATTGTCAGGGCTGTGCTCCTTGACAGGGGCTTTGGGCGCTTCATTTCAGGGACAGAGCACCGCCTGTGCTGAACACAAGCCCCTGGCGAGTAAATGAGAGCAGCCTTGGGGCCGGAGCAACGCAGCTGTCCCCAGCGCCCCAGATGCCAGGTCAGGCTGCTGCCCTGCCAACTCCACCCTGAGAAGTGCTGGCTGAGAGCTGACTGCCTGCTGAGCAGGAGCCCGGCATGCCAGCGGCTCCCCGGAAGGACCTGCCTGGCAGCACCCAGAAAGCAACAGCAGGCAACACAGCCCCACGCCGAGCAGTGCCCTGCGATGGGAGCAGAAACTGAGTCCCCCGTCCTTCAGTGGGTGCCTCTGGGAAACAAGCTCGCTCACTTTCTGCAGCTCCAGCTGGAGGCTGAAATGGTAGCCCCAGCTGGCTAGCACGGGGGGTGGGCAAGAGGTGGACTAGCAGCTCTCAGCAGCCCGCAGGCGGAAGAACATGAGTCTTTTAATAGAGAAAAAGCACCCAGAGAAACTGAGGGCACTTTCCCAAATACAGAGCGGAAGCATTGGGCTCCCCAGGCAGGGGCAGGCGGGCGGCTCTGCACGCTGGGCCTGTCCCCCCCAGCTCCAGCAGCCCCCACCCCCAGCCCCAGCGTAGCCCAGGCCATTTCTTCCCGGGTCCCCGCAGCATCGCTGTTGCTGGTTGTGCTTGCTGGTGTGTACGTACACACTATGGGCTGCACTTTAAGGTTTATTGACTGTTTAGGGATGTAAAAGGCAATCGCAGCTGAGGCCTATGGTGGAGTCTTCTCAGCTGTTCTGGCACTTTCCCTCATGAACCAGCGGTGAGCAGAGCTGCCGGTTCAAACCGGATCCGGCCGGACTGGCGGCGCGAGGGACAGGCACGTTCCATAGAAGGAAAGGTGTCGGTGTGCGACCTCGAGCGGATGTAGAAACGTCTGGAAGGAGTGAAGAAGCACCTGAAAAGCTTCGCTCCTGTTTCCTATGCAGAGATCATGCTGCTGATGCTCCTTGTCTGCGTTGTCACCATGTGCTGCCTGCTAGAGCACTACAGAAACTAGAAAAGCAGTGGACAGAGCCCCAGGGACGAGCAAGTGCCCCTGCCAGGGCCCCGCCCGTGCTCCCAAGGCCATCAGAGAAAGCCGAGAAAGCAAGGCCCCTGGCTAAGAGGTCTGTGTCGTGCTCTCGGGGCTGTCGGCGAGGTCGGCCACGCGGGGAACGGCTTCGGCAGCTGGGCGCCAGTGGCCGTGGAGCCGTGCCGTGCCGCCTCAGCCGCGCAGCCACAGCCAGGTTGCTGAGGGCTTCGTGGGCCACAGCAAAGGCCGCTGGAGCTGGGGCAGCGCGGCGTTTGCGCTGGCCCTGCAGGGACAGGACCTGGCGCCTGCTTTCCCACGCCTTTCCCCCACGGAGCCGCGCTCCCAAGATGGCTGCCGGGAGACAGCTGCGGCACGTGGCAGCGCCGGCACCACGACTCCCCGCCGGGCAGTGTCCCCCCGTGCCGACGGACACCCGCCCGGCACCCCCCCGGGCGTCACAGCCTGCAAAGTGGGGAAAGTGCCTTTCCTGCCCCAGAGCAAGGCCTGTCTCCCCGCCCAGCCCCGCCCAGCCCCTCCCCGTGCCCCCCCAGCACGACGCAAACGCCCCTTCCAGCACGAGGAGATTGGCGCATGGAGGAGGTGGTTTATTTTCCACAAAAGCACGACTCGACCAGAGGCGAAGCACGGATTTGCCCCGGTGGCCAAAGGGCAAGCGCTGGGCAGCCTGGGTTTGCATCGCGTGCTCCCAGTCCCTGTGCGCAGGACGGCCGCAGGACCTCCGCTGCCATCGTCTGCCCGCTCGCTGCCTTTGCCAGGAGCGATCGCAGCTCTCCTGGCCTCCTCTCTGGTGTCACCGCTCGGTCCTCCCCGAGAAGGCCTGGCGTCCCCGACTCGGAGCTAGGAGCTCGCCTGTCGTCGTCGGTGGTCGCCCGAGCCCCGCTCCTCGGCCCTGACCCTCTGGAGGAAGGAGGCGTTGCCCCTTGGGGGCTGAGGCTGACACTGGCCACCACGGTCCCGCCTCAGGGACCTGCTTCGCACCCTCTCGCGCGCCCCCGAGGGGCCACGGTCATAAAGGGGCACGGAGGAGCTCCTGTGCCGGCGAGCGGAAGACCGCTGCCGCTGCTGCCGCCTCCTTGCCAAAAGCCAGGCAGGAACTCTCCCTCGGGGCTGGCGTGCCCAAGAGCCCTGCCCGGAGCCTCCGACGCGGTACTCCTGCACGGCAGCGTCCCCTTGCATCCGGTGGAGGATGGCCTCAAAAGGCCGCCTGCAGAGTGGGCACTCCGCTTTGGTGGCAGACCACTCCCGGATGCAGCCGAAACAGAACTCGTGCAGGCAAACGGCAAGGTAGGCAAGGTTTTCCACTGTGCCCAGGCAGATGGGGCACGTCTGCTCTCCAGAGGCATCCAGCGGCATTGTCCCGGGCACCTGGCTCATGCTGGCTCCCGGGGAAAAGCCGCTGTGCTCTGGAACATCCTCCGCTGCCAACGTTGAGTCCTACCAAAGAAAGGGGGGACAAAGCTCATGAGCAGCCACGCAAGCTGAGAACGAAGCGGCAGCAAAGCTGCCGACCTCGAGAGCTCCAGAGAGGCCCAGGCTTCTCCTTGAGGGCTGAGAAAACCACCCCCCCCCGGAGCCCTGTTGGCAAGGTGGCCGGGCAAAAGGCCCCCCTGCACACCTGCGGTGCTGGGCTTCCTGCAGATGGGCTTCCCCTGGGCAAGTGGGGCTCCTGGGCAAAGAGTGGCCATGGCCAGCGAGGGGAAGGGAGGCGTGGGGCAAAGGGGCAGGGTGGGAATGTTTTGTCTCTGCTGCTGCCGGAGCAGAGAGGGACGAGCCGTGGAAGAGGAGAGCTCTGGCAGGGCTTTGGAGAGCTCTTTGGTGGCTGGGGACAGTCTGGTGGTGCGTGGCCAGCAGGGCACAAGGGCAAGGCCCTGTTTCCCGCTCCGCTTGCCAAGGCAGGGAGCCACGCTTTGCCCCGCGCTTTGCACGAGCCCCTGCTGCCTGCCCCGCAGCCCTGGCAGGAGAAGAGCTGGCAGCTCAAAGCCACCCCAGCACCCCACGCACCCCCCACACTACCTGCCGCACTCGGAGCAGGCCCCGCCTCTGCGGCCGCCTCACAGGCGTGATGTAAGGGGAGTCACAGGGACGCCCCAGTGACATCACAGGACTCTCAGGGGCAGCAGCCGGCAGATCCCCCAACTGGGAAGCCCAACCCTGTGCTTGGGAAGTCCATCTGACAGGACGCTTCGCCCCTTTTCCCTCCTTTGGGCTCTTTGGCAGGGATGCTCTTGTTGCTTGGGAAGGAGCCTGAGCAGCGGCTGGCCTGCCTGGCAGTCTGCGCATGGCTTTCCGAGCTCCCAGGCCCCAGCCCCAGCCCCTCCCCGGCCTTCCGTTCCCAGCCCCAACAGCCTTGCTGTTGCTGGCAGGTTGCTAAGCGGCACCAGGCCTACCTGCACGGCCATCCCTGGCACTTTGGCCGCGATGGGGCCACCAGGCAGCGAGGCGTGCCCTCCAGGCCCTCCTGCCCGGCTGTGCTGGGAACAAGGGACCCTCCAGGCATGGGGTGTTGAGCGTGCCCAAAGGCACCGCGGGGCTCAGCTGGGGTCACTCGATGCTTGGCGGCATTTCCCCAGCATCTCCTCCTGCACCTGGCTCCTGTATTGTCAGGGCTGTGCTCCTTGACAGGGGCTTTGGGCGCTTCATTTCAGGGACAGAGCACCGCCTGTGCTGAACACAAGCCCCTGGCGAGTAAATGAGAGCAGCCTTGGGGCCGGAGCAACGCAGCTGTCCCCAGCGCCCCAGATGCCAGGTCAGGCTGCTGCCCTGCCAACTCCACCCTGAGAAGTGCTGGCTGAGAGCTGACTGCCTGCTGAGCAGGAGCCCGGCATGCCAGCGGCTCCCCGGAAGGACCTGCCTGGCAGCACCCAGAAAGCAACAGCAGGCAACACAGCCCCACGCCGAGCAGTGCCCTGCGATGGGAGCAGAAACTGAGTCCCCCGTCCTTCAGTGGGTGCCTCTGGGAAACAAGCTCGCTCACTTTCTGCAGCTCCAGCTGGAGGCTGAAATGGTAGCCCCAGCTGGCTAGCACGGGGGGTGGGCAAGAGGTGGACTAGCAGCTCTCAGCAGCCCGCAGGCGGAAGAACATGAGTCTTTTAATAGAGAAAAAGCACCCAGAGAAACTGAGGGCACTTTCCCAAATACAGAGCTGAAGCACTGGGCTCCCCAGGCAGGGGCAGGCGGGCGGCTCTGCACGCTGGGCCTGTCCCCCCCAGCTCCAGCAGCCCCCACCCCCAGCCCCAGCGTAGCCCAGGCCATTTCTTCCCGGGTCCCCGCAGCATCGCTGTTGCTGGTTGTGCTTGCTGGTGTGTACGTACACACTATGGGCTGCACTTTAAGGTTTATTGACTGTTTAGGGATGTAAAAGGCAATCGCAGCTGAGGCCTATGGTGGAGTCTTCTCAGCTGTTCTGGCACTTTCCCTCATGAACCAGCGGTGAGCAGAGCTGCCGGTTCAAACCGGATCCGGCCGGACTGGCGGCGCGAGGGACAGGCACGTTCCATAGGAGGAAAGGTGTCGGTGTGCGACCTCGAGCGGACGTAGAAACGTCTGGAAGGAGTGAAGAAGCACCTGAAAAGCTTCGCTCCTGTTTCCTATGCAGAGATCATGCTGCTGATGCTCCTTGTCTGCGTTGTCACCATGTGCTGCCTGCTAGAGCACTACAGAAACTAGAAAAGCAGTGGACAGAGCCCCAGGGACGAGCAAGTGCCCCTGCCAGGGCCCCGCCCGTGCTCCCAAGGCCATCAGAGAAAGCCGAGAAAGCAAGGCCCCTGGCTAAGAGGTCTGTGTCGTGCTCTCGGGGCTGTCGGCGAGGTCGGCCACGCGGGGAACGGCTTCGGCAGCTGGGCGCCAGTGGCCGTGGAGCCGTGCCGTGCCGCCTCAGCCGCGCAGCCACAGCCAGGTTGCTGAGGGCTTCGTGGGCCACAGCAAAGGCCGCTGGAGCTGGGGCAGCGCGGCGTTTGCGCTGGCCCTGCAGGGACAGGACCTGGCGCCTGCTTTCCCACGCCTTTCCCCCACGGAGCCGCGCTCCCAAGATGGCTGCCGGGAGACAGCTGCGGCACGTGGCAGCGCCGGCACCACGACTCCCCGCCGGGCAGTGTCCCCCCGTGCCGACGGACACCCGCCCGGCACCCCCCCGGGCGTCACAGCCTGCAAAGTGGGGAAAGTGCCTTTCCTGCCCCAGAGCAAGGCCTGTCTCCCCGCCCAGCCCCGCCCAGCCCCTCCCCGTGCCCCCCCAGCACGACGCAAACGCCCCTTCCAGCACGAGGAGATTGGCGCATGGAGGAGGTGGTTTATTTTCCACAAAAGCACGACTCGACCAGAGGCGAAGCACGGATTTGCCCCGGTGGCCAAAGGGCAAGCGCTGGGCAGCCTGGGTTTGCATCGCGTGCTCCCAGTCCCTGTGCGCAGGACGGCCGCAGGACCTCCGCTGCCATCGTCTGCCCGCTCGCTGCCTTTGCCAGGAGCGATCGCAGCTCTCCTGGCCTCCTCTCTGGTGTCACCGCTCGGTCCTCCCCGAGAAGGCCTGGCGTCCCCGACTCGGAGCTAGGAGCTCGCCTGTCGTCGTCGGTGGTCGCCCGAGCCCCGCTCCTCGGCCCTGACCCTCTGGAGGAAGGAGGCGTTGCCCCTTGGGGGCTGAGGCTGACGCTGGCCACCACGGTCCCGCCTCAGGGACCTGCTTCGCACCCTCTCGCGCGCCCCCGAGGGGCCACGGTCATAAAGGGGCACGGAGGAGCTGCTGTGCCGGCGAGCGGAAGACCGCTGCCGCTGCTGCCGCCTCCTTGCCAAAAGCCAGGCAGGAACTCTCCCTCGGGGCTGGCGTGCCCAAGAGCCCTGCCCGGAGCCTCCGACGCGGTACTCCTGCACGGCAGCGTCCCCTTGCATCCGGTGGAGGATGGCCTCAAAAGGCCGCCTGCAGAGTGGGCACTCCGCTTTGGTGGCAGACCACTCCCGGATGCAGCCGAAACAGAACTCGTGCAGGCAAATGGCAAGGTAGGCAAGGTTTTCCACTGTGCCCAGGCAGATGGGGCACGTCTGCTCTCCAGAGGCATCCAGCGGCATTGTCCCGGGCACCTGGCTCATGCTGGCTCCCGGGGAAAAGCCGCTGTGCTCTGGAACATCCTCCGCTGCCAACGTTGAGTCCTACCAAAGAAAGGGAGGGGACAAAGCTCATGAGCAGCCACGCAAGCTGAGAACGAAGCGGCAGCAAAGCTGCCGACCTCGAGAGCTCCAGAGAGGCCCAGGCTTCTCCTTGAGGGCTGAGAAAACCACCCCCCCCGGAGCCCTGTTGGCAAGGTGGCCGGGCAAAAGGCCCCCCTGCACACCTGCGGTGCTGGGCTTCCTGCAGGTGGGCTTCCCCTGGGCAAGTGGGGCTCCTGGGCAAAGAGTGGCCGTGGCCAGCGAGGGGAAGGGAGGCGTGGGGCCAAGGGGCAGGGTGGGAATGTTTTGTCTCTGCTGCTGCCGGAGCAGAGAGGGACGAGCCGTGGAAGAGGAGAGCTCTGGCAGGGCTTTGGAGAGCTCTTTGGTGGCTGGGGACAGTCTGGTGGTGCGTGGCCGGCAGGGCACAAGGGCAAGGCCCTGTTTCCCGCTCCGCTTGCCAAGGCAGGGAGCCACGCTTTGCCCCGCGCTTTGCACGAGCCCCTGCTGCCTGCCCCGCAGCCCTGGCAGGAGAAGAGCTGGCAGCTCAAAGCCACCCCAGCACCCCACGCACCCCCCACACTACCTGCCGCACTCGGAGTGGCTCAGGTTACTAGCAAAAGCCTGTCCCTGCAGAGCCAGGAGCACCGCGTGAGCCTTCGGGGCTCTGCAACGCCCTGGCACCCGCTGCGCCCCCCTGGCCGCAGGACGTCAGCCCTGCGGGTTCTGCAGCCACCTCGTCAGCCAGGCAGAGCTGCTGCTGGCTGCTAAGCAAAGCCCTGGCCTAGAAGCCACAGCCCTGACGGGCCCTGGGCGCCTTGCGTGCCGCCTGGCCGCCAGCGCGGGGCAAAGTGAGCGGGCCCCGCCTCTGCGGCTGCCTCACAGGAGTGATGTAAAGGGAGTCACAGGGACGCCCCAGTGACATCACAAGTCTGTTTGGTTGTATGACGTGATGGGTCTCAGGTGGCATGCTGAACAAAATTGTTTTGTGCACCTGATATATGGCATGTGGGCCTTGTTGCTCTGCATCTTCCCTGCTCTGCCTCCGTGGGGCATGTGGCAGCTGGAACTGGGTTTTGTGGGTGCTGGTGTTTGTTTGAGGAGTTCTGTGTTATTCAGGTCCCTGGTATAACTTGGGAAAGTGGGACTTTGGTCTCGTGCCTGTGGGCCAGGGCTCTGCTTCTATGGCCCGGGCCCTGAACCTCTCTTTTACCCACCTGAATATGAGAGAGAGCCCCTGGTAGGGTTGGCTGGATGTTTCTGAACATCTGGGGCATGCTGTTAATTACAGTGTCAGCCTTCAGTTTACCTCAGAGGAGGCCCTTGCCTCATCATTTTGGTAATCCCTTGGGATCTTCCCCTACAGATGGGCTGGCGTAAGGAGATTTTCCCAGGCACCTTTATCCGCATGGTCGGTTCTTTGTTCCCACACGCTGGCCCTGCTGGCAGTGCCCTGTGCTGTCTCTGAGGTGGCAGGACAGCTGGCAGCAGCAGCAGCAGCAGCAGGTTTTGCAGCAGTTCAGGGATTCAAGGCGGATGTGTCCGGGAGGTTTCACCATGAGGCAATGAGCAGCCTGTGAGCAGGAGCCACGACGGGGCTCCTGTGTGGGCATGCAACTGGAAGGACATTATGTTAATGCAGAGGAAGGTAGCAAACAATGGGGATGTTTGCAGGATTACTGCCTTGGCAGCTGGCAGCAGGCAGCTGGCTGCCTAGCAGCACTGCCAGAAGCCTGGAAAATCACCATTTTGAGAGGTGCTGGTATTCTAGTGATTTCAGACTGGCGCTGGCTCCCTGCTGCCAGCCCTGTTCCCACACACTGGCTTTTCCATTAGCATCCCAGAATGGCAATACCCCATTCTTCCTGGTCCCCCTTCTAGATCCTAGCCTTTCCGGCTACTAGTTTCTCTGTCCCTTCCCTGTCCCTCCACCTTTTACTGTTTGCAAACCCTGCAGCAGTGCTGGGGAGGCACTGATTCAGTGCAGAGCTCCCTGCCAGTTTTGCCAGAAGGTAGAGACAGGAGCAGGCACACGGCACTCAAATAAACCACTTCGTGATTCAGTCTAGACTTTACTGAGCTCTTGCAAAAATTTGATATTAATGTTACATCAACATATAAAGTAGAATGGGCCCAATTTCTCAGCTGGAGCAAAATGAATTTGATGGAGCCACAGCAGTCAGTGGGACGATGCTCACAGACCTCAGATGCAGTCTGAAAATCCTGCCTGCAAAGAATGCTGATCCTTAGCAGAAGCCCCATCTGCTTGGCTGAGGTGAGGGGAAGGCAGGCAGTTCTTGCTGCTGGGGCTTGGTACGGCATTACAGGTGGGCTTTCCACCCTCACAGGAGGCAGGATTCGGTGTGGCCTGTGCACATGCTGCAGCTGCTCATCACCAGCCTGGTCGGTGCCAGATGCTTCCAGGGTGCTGGTGTCCCTGCACCCACTCACAGCTCCTGCATGGGAGGGTGCTAAGGGATGCTGATACATGGGCTGTTGTCTGGTGGGGGTGCCAGAGCACATATGCCTGGGGGAAGGAAGGTGTGAGGAAGAATGGCTTCAGCCAGCCTCATCTGGTTCCCTTCTCCTGAGCCAGGATCTGGTTTATCATGCCTCTGGGTTCAGGCAGATGCAGCCAGCTGAGCTGGGGCAGCAGGGCTGCCACACAGGTTGCCATCAAGCTTGCACCACTGGTGAGTGTGGCAGGGAAGGCCCAGTGTGCTACAAGCACCTATTGTGGTGTCCAAACACCAAAGACAGGTTGGGTGACCTCCATGAGGATGCCATGGCACTCAGCAAGCACCCAGCGAAGTCCAGGCAGCAGTATCTCTCCTTACATTGCTGGTGCTGGCAGCTATGGAGCTTTGCTTAAAGTCAATGCAACCATCCAGAGCCATTCTCCATGGAAATGTTCCTGGCCAGGAGAGCCATGGTGTGCGAGCTATGTGCTGGGCATGGCCAGGCTGTGGGGATGTCCTGTGAGCAGCAGATGTGGGGAGCCAGGACCTTGGCTGACAACACATTAGGAGCTCCAAAGTACCATTTTTTAGCACAGGCGCATGGCCATGGGGGGAGCCAATGAGGGCTGCAGGACTGGAAACACTCCTGGGTCAAACAGACCCCACACAGGAGACGAATCATAGCCATGGGCTTTGTGCACAGGCTGATAGAAGGGAGGAACAGGAGTTTTTCTGCTGGCAATGAACAGAACACACATCTTCCAGTCCCTGTTGCAGACACAGTGGATCACTCGGCACAACAGGAACATATGCCTGGCCTATCACACCATGTGGACTGCTCCAGCCGCTCGGGGCCATGAACACATCACATGGGGGTCCCCAAGGGTGGTGCGAAATGTGGAGTGCAGGTCCAGCGGTCTGTGCCTGTGCTGAGAAGCACAAAGCCTGCAAAGTGAAACACTTGTTAGCAGTCTAGCACCATCTCTTCTGTGCTAACATGTGAGAGCAGGCACTATGTGCCTTTCAAAGTCCGTTCTTGCATGTAGCCAGTCAATGGCAATACTGATTAACAACAGCACAGGTTGGAAGCAATTATCTCTATACAGTGAAATCCAAACTGTGTCCTGGTTCTGTGGTGCATTCTGGGGCATGAATATGTCAGCAGGTCTAGGAAGGGAGGGAGATATACAATGAAGTCACTGTGTACAGATGAAGGATGCTTTCCTCCCATATCACCCAGAAGAACCCATCAGTGTCCCTTGGAAAGGCAGTCCTGGCTGTGCCTTCCTACTGTGTTGGGCTAGGACTGATGGCCCCCAGGAAGAACGTCACACCACAGTGCTGACTGAGGGGTCGGAGAGGTTGAGCTGGCCAGTGATGTCGGTGGGATGATATTGCTGCAACACACAAATACACAGACAAGAAGAAAAAAAATGTTAGGCAGTTCTGGCACTTGCTCCTATGTCTATTTACATCCCGTGTGTCCCTACAGGATATCACTCAGGGGTGATGCAACAGTCCAAAACCTGCTGCTGGCTGAGGTCCCCTTCCCAATGCAATCCAAGCTTGTGCAGAGGTCGTTGCAGACACTCTCCAAGCGCCCTACACCTGGACAGGGAGGAGGATGCACAGGAGCACGGCACAGCTTCTGTAGAAAGTGGCAGCCGTGTCGCCTGCTGAGTGAGCCTGTCTATGCTCTGGGAGAGCTACAAGACAGTCTGTGACTCATCAGCCCAGCCTCCAGTTGAACTTGTTTTTGGAGGGTCAGACTGGGTTTCAGCATCTGACTGGGTCCAGATCTAGCTCTGCTTTGAGGCCAGGGCCTTTCACCTCCTTGCTTGAATGACTCCACTTTGACTTTCCCTTCATGCAGGTGAGGAGACGTGCAGTGTGGTTTATTTGCAGTAAACTGGAAATTCACTTGGTAATGTGAAAATTCATCCTAAGTCTGTATAGAGATGTGGCCTGGATTTTTGTTTCTGCTCTCCTTACAGAGGGAGCCTTGGCAAACACTGCTTTGAAGAGACCTCGCCAACCACAGTCCCACCAGCAAGTAAAGTAGGGAGAGCAGAAACCCCCTTCAACTGGCAAGAAAAGAAGTTTTCCCTCCCCAGCCAGGGATTTAAAGCTGGGCAACTATTTTCTTCTTTCCTCCTTTCTTCCTTCCATATTTCCTTCCTTTTCCAGTTGCACTCTCCTGAATCTTAAGCATTGAGCTGGGCCTGCCCAGCCCTGCTCCAAGACCAGGTGGCATGGAGCATCATGCACTGCTTTCCAGGGGACCTAAAATGATGCCAGGTCCTGAGAGGGCCTCTTTTATGCTGCTGCGCAGACCCTCTCTGGTGACATTTTTTTGACCTTGCATCATGCTACCTAGGAGGGTTGCCATTTTGCTGTGTCCCTGGAGGGGCTCTTTGCTGACAGGGCTTTACTCATGTCTTACATTGTCTGGTGGCAACTGTGGCCCCCATAGTGCTGCTGGTGGCTCTGGCACTGTGGCTACCCTGCATGGCTGTACACCCTAGCTCCTGGCTCAGGGAAATCTGGTGTCCCCCAGAGCACTGTGTGGGCTCCTCAGGGTTTCTCTGCTCTGCCCAGAGTGCTTTGTGCCTCACAAGGACCATGGCACCTCAGTGGGGGCTGCTGGGTGGGGGCCAGAGCCAGTGTGGTCCTGTCCCTCTGGTACGCATGCCAAGGGCATGTTGCCAATTGCTGACACTGAGGGAATATCTCATGGGATCAGCTCATCCACCCATTCATTTAGAAAAGAAATTAATATTAAAATGGAGCCTCTAAGAAATTTCTTGTTGTTGCCTTTGTGGCTTTGCTGTTTGAAACGGTAACACCTTCACCATTGCCTGTTGGCACAGAAAATGGCTGGGGTGAACCCCAAATTGCTCTGTTGCCCTGGGCTGCTTTTTGTGACATTTTGTAGGTCCACCAAAAATGACCCTCTCGCAAAATGGGTGCAGCTGCCCCCTCTTTGCAAAAGTCTCAGCTGCTCCTTGCTCCCACAGAGGAGAAGAGATGGTTTAGAAAAGGGAGAGGTTGGGTGATTCGCTGGTGGAGAAGATTTCAACCTTTGCTGAAGGAAGAACTTAAGATACAAAAGATAATGGGCAAAAAAAAAGATCCTTTGTTAAAAACCCTGCACTACTGTCCTGACGCAACAGGTAGAAGATTGTGTGTTTGTGTGTGTGTGTGTGTGTGTGTGTCTGTGTGTCTGTGTGTGTGTGTCTGTGTGTGTACACATGCCTCAATGAATGTGTATGTGCGGCTGCTGCAGTGGGAAGCTGGAGAACTAGCAGGACAGGCTGGGGCATTCTGGCCTCTCTGCACAGCTCAAAGGGGGACTCTAAAACAACCAAACGTACTGGGGAAATTGGCCAGAAAAAATTAAAATACAAGAACTTGACTTTTGATTTGAAAGCATATCTCGTCCAATCACAGAGTTATCACAGGGTAACATTCTCATTTACTTTTTGTGTAGAGTTCATGCATGCAATTTTTAATATTAAAAAAAAAGAAAAAAAACAAGAAAGTTGTCATATCAAAACTATGTTAAAGTAGAACTAATAGTAAAAGCACATATCAGTAATTCAGGGTAAATTATGTTACAGGGATGGTGCAATTATCCCCAAACCAAACATTATAAAACCAAGAAATTAATCAATATTAACCATAGAAGAGACTCAAACATGTCAAGATATGGAAGTGAAGTGAAGGCACCAAAAACTTTAAATGACACCAGGAAGAAAATATAGACAAGAACTTAATATGTCTTTAAAAATGACTTCAACCTAATCTGGGCTTATATGGTAGTCCCTGGCTGGTGGAAAGTTTTCTGGAAAAAAATTGTGGTTTTTTTCAATTAAAAATTATGATTCCAGCTAAATGCAATCTTGTTGTAGAAAATGCCAACTTTCCTTTTAAAAAAATTAGTTGTCTTTGGCCTATTTTTAGCTGTTTGGGGCCAAAAACTAGATTTTTTTTTCAGCCAAAAAGTATTTGGTTTTAAGATGGCTGATTTTTCATTGTAAAGGTGATCTTTTCCATCAACCCCCCTTGATTTTTTGACCAGCTTTGGCAATATCCCAACAATTACAGAGTGATCATTGCCTCACAGCACTGGGCCTTTGCTTGGTGGTGATGTGGAACATGTGTCATGCTGTGTTTGGGGACCCACGGGCTGGCAATTTAACTCTCAGGGGGCTGACAACATCTGCAGTGGGGCTAAGGGATCTGTGCGTCTCGTTACGTGTCTGTACAAAATGTGCCGGCTCAGAAGGTGTCTGTGTGGTTTATGCATCTCACATGGCTTCTGTGGGGTTGCAGTATCGTGGGTGGTTGCGATGGATGGCAGTACATCAGCTCTGCGAGTGCTATTCGAGTTGCAGGAGCTGCCTATGGGGAACACATGCATCTCCTCCTGGGGCGGTGGGGATGATGTGCCGCGGAGAGGCTGTGCAGCTCGGGTGATGGTGGGCGCTAGGACGTTCAGAGTGGGATGGTAGCTTCCCAGGGCTGTCTTGGCTCCATGGTGCCAGCCTGTCTCTCTGGCACTCCTGAGGGACCATTCTGCAGGGCTGCAGAGTAGAATCCATTTTTAAAACTCCATACAATGAAAAGGAAAGAAGCAAGGCCACCAGGTTTGCATCTTTCGCTTGCTAGACAGGAGAGCCCATGGAGCTGGGGTCAGTCTGGCCTTCCAGCCCCATGGGCTCTCAAGCCTTGCCCATCTGAGACCTGGCTTGGGCCTATGGCTCTGCCAAGCATCATAAAACAGAGCGCCTCACTGCTTTCTTGTCTTTACAAGGACCCCAGGCAACGTGTCCCAGCATGCTACGTACTCATGGGGCCTTCCACAGCAGGAGGGCATTGAGGTCTCTGAGCCAGGGCTGCTGCATCGAAGCTGAGGGCACCAAATGACAGGCTGTGACATCAGATGGGGACAACACCTTCCCACTGATCGCTCATCCCACAGAGCAATCAGCAGGCCAGCCCAAGGTCACAACAAAGCTCACTCTACCACAAGGCTCCAGCCTGATCTTGACCCTACTAGCCTGTTCTTGGCCCAACTAGCCTGATTCCTTTAGGGGATGCATGTGCTGGGGCCCCGACCATGTTTCCCTACAGCCAGCAGATGTCTGCGACAGGCACCCAAGGAACAGGGCACCATTACCCATAGAGGGGCTGTGCCAGAGAAGCAGCTGCCACCAAAGCGAGGGCCATCCTCTGGAAGGAGTGGGGCTATCTCCCTCCATGGCTTGCCTGCAGACAGTGTGCCAAGAAGAGCATGGCCACAGCCCAAAGCACAAGCCAGGCTGGTTGTGCTGGCTTTCCTGTGGCCCACTGCCCCACAAATGGTGAGTGCTCTCTGCCTCTTGCCTGTGGAGCCTTTGGAGCAGAGGGCCTTTGGACCTGGACTGCTCAGGGCACAGGGGATGCTCCTACCCTGGGGCAGAGAGCGCTCTGGGGTGGTGTGGGGACATGAACAGCCACACCACAGAGAGGGGTCTGGCTCAGGATGCTTCATATTGCTGTGAGGCTGCAGTGAAGGAGGAAGTGAGGGTGCCGCATGCCAGCTGCCCCAGGCAGTGGTTCCTGGGGCAGACTGGGCAGGTGTGTCCCTGTTAACAGGGGTGCATGCAGTGTCCGTACCCCCAGCTCCCAGCATCTTGGAAAGGGCACTCCCATACTGAGGGCAGGGACTCTACCAGCCCCTTCTCCCCCAGTCCTGGCACTGGATCCTGTGCCCGCAGCGGGTACTGGTCTCCCCCACTTTGCCATGATGCTCCTGCTCTCCCAAGACTGGATCCATCGGTTTTCTAAATCTTGGAGTAAATCAAACACACCACCACAAAATGCAGGGTCTACCCTAGTTGCGCTGAGGGCCCCCCACCAGCTCTCTGTTGTTTTATTCCCTTTTTCTCTTCATCCTGCCTGTTCTTCTTCCTCCTCTCTCTTTTCACTTCCCAACTTCTCCTCATTGCACCACCCACCCCATCCCTCTTTATCCTCTCTCCCAGTCAGGGCTCAGGCTATCAAGACACAACCTGCAATCTTCCTGCAGAGCTGCTCTGGGTTTTGGGCCCTGTGGCGGTGGGGAGAGGTGAGACCTAAGGTGTGGGAACACGCCCAGCACAAGGTGCAGCATGGGTACAGCACAGGTGATAACAGGGATGCCCGTCTTCCCCACTGGCTATGGGTCATGGCTGGCAAGAGCATGGGGCCACCCTATCGTGTCTGCTGGCCCTGAGGGGACAGATGAGATGAGCACTTTGTGTGAGCTCGTGGCAGACCAGCCCAGCTGAGAGCTCAGCTGGCCTTGGCCCCCAGGCCGGTGTCCCAGGGGTGCTCCCGGGAGCCTCTTGGGATTGAGCCTGCATTGGTCTAAAACAGAGCCACCTCCATTTCACCTACAGAGCCATGGCCCAGAGAGCCCCTGGAGCATCGCATGCTGCTCCCCGAGGTGCCCCCGTGCCTGCAGACAGGGATGAGCCACCCTGCCGCTGGGGGCCACATCTCCTCGCGCCAGCGCCGCCTCCGTCCCCCCGGCCCCTCCATGCATCACGCCTCTCGTAGCCTGGCGGGGAGCCTGCTCTGAGCAGCCCTGGGCAGAAACCCACCAGTCGCCCAGGGAGGCGATTTTGGCAGCCCGTTAACCAGGAGGTCTGGCAGCAAAACGCACCTCCCACTTCCACACGAGACAACAGAGTAGCCACAGTGCAGAGTGTCATACAACAGACGGCAACATGCAGAGGGACACTGGCTTAGTCTGACAGACCGACAGCCCAACCTGACGCTGAAGTGTGTCTCAAGCTCTAGCAAGAGCAGACACGTTCGCTTATTTGGAAACAGCTGGCTTTAAAGGTAACAATTTGTAAATTTTCTCTGGTTACATGAGAGCAGTTTTACTCCAGGCTGGAAAGTGCACAGTTTGAGCCAGGTTGGGTCTTTAAAACCTCCTCTTTTAAGCATTTGTGTCTCTCTTCTAGAGCTGAAATACTGCTGACGATAACCAGAGACAGCTGTCACTTGTGTGCTGAGGACTATGTCCCGAATGCTAATAATCACAAACAAAAATCACATGTAGAGAATGTGACACGCATGGCTCTCAGTGAGGTGACACAGTGCCCAAATTAAATTGGGGTGATCATTTTAGGCATACAATGACAAACAGTTACAGGAACACTCAGGAACAGAAAAAAATATGTCATTGGATTCAAAAGGTCAGCACCGGTAAGGTGAGCAAAGCACAGAGAGGAACATCAGAAATCATCCAGGCAAAAACAAAACAAAACAAAACAAAACAAAAACTCGGTTGCATCTCCCAACTCATCACAGGACTCCAAACCACCTCCTGCCTGCCCTCCAGGATCCCAGCATCCTTTCAGGTACACGGGATGACTGACTCACTGACTCACTGACTGACTGGTGACGAACATGAGCTATGCATGTACACTGGCAGCTTCGGGATGGGTGTGTGGCAGTCAATGGGATGGCAGAAGAGAGAAAGAGAGAGAAAGAGAGAGGGCAGAATTGTTCTTCTTCCTCTTACCGTATCCTTGGAGGACCTACGTCTCTTGAAGCTGGAGGCCAGGGTGGAGGTGATGGACCTAAAAGTGGCTTTCTTTTTAGGGTCAGGTTCTGCTCTACCACTTTTTCTATCCTAAAATGAATATGTATAAGTGATTAGATCTCTAGTGTGTTGTTGGAAACTCTAAATCTATTTGAATACTGCCCCATGTCATGTCCTTCATTTAGGTGAGAAAGCTATTGGAGATGTTCTGTCACTCCCAGTCCTCCAAGGGCCTCTGTGACCCACAATTACAGCATGGCCGCCACACGGCCACAGCTATGGGGCCAGCCTCGCATCTGGAGCACTGGAAACCCCTCTGGGGAATAGCCCTGGTCTCCTCAGTGTCTGCTTCAGGCCTGCACAGCTGACCTCGCTTCCTCGGGAGCACCTGGGAATGCGCCGATGAGCGCCCTGCCCCTCACTTCCACCACTAGGCTAGCTAGACCAGGAGGTGAGATGCTGCACCTACCACTAAAAAAATTGCTCAGGGCCTTTTCTGAGGCTGAATCCTAGTGCCACAAGAGAGAGAGAGGACTGCATTGAAAGAGAAGTCATTGTATGAATATTCTGTAAAAAATGTATTCAAAAATTTAAATGATGCGTTTGTGCAAAGCCGAACTTTTTTTTTTCCAAAGTAAAAGGGTTAAAAAAAAAAGGAAACTGGAAGAAAAAGAAAAGTAAAAAAAGGAAAAGAAAGGGAGGAAGCAAAGCATTAGTGCTATGATGTCATCGGGGGTTGGAATGAACTCAAAGAGAAACAGAACTGAAAAATGTAGCCATTGGTGTTAGCGAGTCGGACCTGGTTAGCGCAGGCTGGGAGCACCAGCCGCCATGGTGCAGGGGCAGCGAGCCGAGGGGACCGGCCGCACTCTGCGGCGGGCGCTGAGAACGATTCCTCCCCAATTGCTTTCGTGCCAATGAGTGTGACCTTTCCGACGGGGGACGGAGTGACCAGGTCTGGCTCTGCTACCGCACGGGGGTAACCAAAATGTATCCCGCTGGTGCGTAGAGCATGCTCGGGGATACATTTGCTCCTCCTTCTCAGTTCTCTCTTTTGCGGACATGCACAAACGGAAAGGAAAGCAAGATGAATGGAATGAAATGTCTTTTTCTTCCATGGCATCTCAGGAAATAGCCATGGCAAAACTGTGATCCCAAAAACCATTATTTTTGTTTGTTTGTTTTAACAAATAAATCTTTCCACTTGCCTACCTTCTAGCAATGTACCAGATACTAGTGCTCTGACGTTTCCTCCTGTGGAAAAGTCTTACATTGTCAAACGGCTCTTTACCATGAGGCTGTTTATCCCCACAGGGCAGCATGCTTTGCTCACAGTCCCACAGACTCTGCCCAATGACCCAGTGCAGTATTTTCTAGAAGGTTGGCAAGTGAAAAATGGCAGTGTGACTAGTGTGCTCTGTCCCAGCAGCCTTAATCCCGTCCGTGCTGCTGCTTTTTGGAAGCAAAGGAAAAAAATAAAAAAAATGTTTTTTTTTCCAATACTGTATTAGTGAACTGAACCCAGCAAGCTCTCAGGATATAGCAGCCTGGCCTTGTGCTTCCCCTCACTGCTCTCAGGAAGGTCACTTCCACCTGAGCAGCCTTTCTGTACTCCCCAGCCAGTGCTGCTCCCACAGGGCCATTTCATTTCGCTCATTCAGGTGACATCACTTTGGGGTTCCCAATCATTGTTCTCTCTCTTTCGTTCACTCATTCTGTGAAGTCACCTAAAGGATCTGTTGCTCTCTGAATGCTGCTTTGCTTCCCCAAGGAAGAAAAGCAGCCCTGACGATTCAGAGAGAGCTTCCTGGTGCCCTAAACTGGGATACAGGGTGCAACCAGGGTTCATCCCAAGAGAAATGGGGTAAGGGGAGAGTGAGGCTGGTGGCTGGGCCTGGCTCAAATATGTTACCATGGTTCAGTGTCACTGCCAGGCAACACCAACCCTCCTGGGCTTCCCTTGCCTGTGTGACAAGGAGGCATTTTAGGGATGGGAAATGCTGGGGAGAGCAATGGTCCCAGGGAACCACCCCTCAGAGTCTCGGTGCTGACAAGCACTGGCATTGCTGGCTCCCATCCTGGGAGACGTCCTTGTCTCCAAATGACAAGAGCACACACCACCTCTTTTGGGAATCTGTCCTGGGTATGAAGACAGCTACTGCACCCCTGAGGAGCAGGGAGGGAGGGGGAGGCTTTGGCTCATTTTGGAAACCATCACTTGAGCATTTCTCCACCTAAGCAGCACAAAAGCCGCAGGGGAAGGGATGCTCAGTGACAGCAGATTAACCCTCCCATCCTCTTGTAGCAAGTGCAGCCACAGTAGTACCTCCGTGCAGAGCATCTGCAAAGGAGTGGCGCTGGCACTGCTTGCTCAGCTGGAAAAAGACGTGGCTCCAGCACACTACCCCCAGCAGAGCAAGGTGCCAGGTCCCCCTCATGAGCACAGCTGAGGACAAATCTGGGCATTTGGGCCAGGTGTCTGTCCCAGACAGAGCTGCACACAACTCACCTCCCAGGAGAGATGGCATTGGCCAAAAGCACTCCCAGGGACAAGGCAGGGCACCTACAGCTCGCTAGTAGCTCAGTAACACCTGGCCAGAGTTACTGGAGTGCGGGGTGGGGGACAGAGGGCCCCATGCTAATCCACAGCTCTGCATTCACTGATTTGATGAAGGAATGGAAAACGCACCTGTTGGAGATTTGCTCTAAAAACGGTTTGTCCTACCTGCAGGTTTTTCCTCCACACATTAACGGCTGCAAACGCCAGCTGCATCTGCTTCCTCCGCGCGTCCTTATGCCTTTTGTAAGCTATTTCTATGAATATTAAAAATATCCCGGCAACAATACCTCCAGCCACCAGCATAAACACACCTGAAATAAGCAGGAAAGTTACAGAGGGCAATGGAAACTGCACCATGACACTTCATTTCCTCTGTATCACACTGAGCAAGAGGAGCATCTTCCAACCCAGGGTCCCCCAGCCCCCCGCCATCCCCCCACAGTCCAGGAGAGGCCGGGGAGGGTAACCCAGCACAGCAGTGCAGGCGTTGCAGCTGCCTGGGTGATGGGCAGCAAGGTGATGGTATGCCGGGTGTCTTTGCAAGCTCCTCCTGGTCATGCACAACCACCAGCACCAGCAGTGCTGCAGCGATGCTCGGGAGCAGGCACAGAGCTCTGGGGTGCTGGGTACAGTAGCCAGCATGAGGACAGACCCCATCTCCTCAGACTGCTGGGTTGTTTGCACCAGAAACCAAACTCCGGTGCTCCTGTTTAGCCCATCAGGAAGGGCACCAGTGCACAGAGCTGGCTGTGCTGTCCTCAGCCATCTGGGAATCCACAGGGGTGATGTGTTGGGAACCATGGGATGGGGAGGTGGGGAGCACTGAATGTCCTGGGGAGGTGGAGCAAACTGCTCCCTCTGTTGGCACTTCTGTCCTGGCCCTGAGTTGCCAATGAGGAGTGGGTGCCACAGGACAAGTCTAATCCTACATTCACATGTGGGTTGGGCAAAGGGCTGCCAGCAGTGAGCTGCTGCAAAGCTAAAGCCCATCTGGAGAACTCACAGTCTTTACAAATAGGGGTCAAGAAAAAAAAAAAAAACCCACTGAATAAATTGTCGTCTTTCTGCCCTCTGCTCCCTGTCCCAGAGGATCCTGGGACAGTATTCTCAAGGCTGGGTGGCTGCTCCTTGCCACCCACTCCTTCCTGTAGCATGTTCCTTGCTCACCTCCTCAGCCACTTTTTCTTTCCCAGGAGGTGCTGCTCCCTTCTCTCTGCCTTTGGCGACAGCTCTGACTTCACCATGACAGCTGCAGTTTGGCCAGAGCAGAGGGAGGGGAACAATGTTCAAAGCAGGCCATACCCATGGATGAGAAAGCCACCCCAGGGAAGGTCTGGGAGGCTTCTTGGAGTCATTTCAGACAAGGTGGAATTGGAGCCCAACACAAAAGCCTTGCTGCACTAGGAAAGCACAAACCCAGAAGAAGCAGAGCTTTGGCCTGAGAGAAGAGCTCGGGAGAGGAGAATGTCTTGAGCAAAAGCAGGCTACCCAGCGAAGAGGAAGAAAGAGGTTTGCAGAACAAACCTGCCATATTTTCAAAGGTGAGTGTTGCTGGGGCATTGCTACGGGAATCACACTCCTGATACCTCACCCAAGTCTTGTCCAAATCCTCCATGAAGCCGTTCTCGTGGGACCTGAAAGCACAAGGAGACAGGACAGAGTAGTCACTGGAGACCATACACAGGTGACTGGGGCACAGGGGCTGGCTTTCATGCCCTTTGTGCATTCATGCCCTGTGTACTAGGACTCCGAATTTGTTTGCAGCCTGCAAACATGTGAATGACTGATGTGTGTGCACACATAAGTGCATATGTGTGTGCACACACATGTGCATGTATAGCATCTATGTAGAGAGCGTGTGTGTGTGTAGTCTGTCTGCGGTGGGCATTTCAGCATGTCTTTCACACATTTTCACGCTGTCTGTGCACAGCCAGTGTGGCCATGAGCTGTGTTCACAGTGCAGTGGGTGCAAATAGGTGTCTGCAGCTGCCTGGTGCTACTGCCCCACGTTCTGAGAGCTGGAGAACTGGCCACCTATTACCAAAAAGAGCCATTTGTAAGCTGAATTTCCAAGTGGAATGATGCAGCTGATGGGGAACAACAGGTTTGGGCAAGGTATTTTGGGGCTGGGAGACCCATGAAATTAAAATCCACCTTATTGCCAACTTCCGTCTGTGGACCCTAGACAGAGGTCTGAGTGTGGAGCAGCAGGAAAATTCCTGCAGGAACAGGGAAGGCTGTCAGTCCCCTGCTGCATACAGAGAGGGCAGGCACTCCCCACATCCTGGGTGTCCCCAACTACATGCCCTGTTAGCCATAGAAATGCCCATCCCTTTCTGAATCACCTGGGCTAATTTGACATGGGCAGGGTGTGAAACATGGGGGGTTATTTGCTCTGATTGCATTTCTTCTCTTTGTTTTACGTACACTTGTGATAGGAAGAAGCATGAGGGAGAGATGCTTCAAGCTGCTTTCATCAGGTCTTCAATGGTGTGCATGGTCTATTATCTCCTTCCCTATTTAGCTCCTATCGCTGGTGAATACCCCTAGTCCCTCTCTCTGGCTTCACAGAGGCTCCTCCACAGCCCGTCCCCCCTCTCTAGCAGGTTTTGATAGTGTGACAGGACTCCAGGGTCCCTCTTACCCAGAGATAAGGGGGGGGGGGGGGGGAGCGAAGCCTCTGCACTCCCTGGTGTGTCATGGAAAGAAATCGGCACAGCATGGAGCACAGCTCACCTGACCAGTCACACCAGCTTATGAGGAAATGAATGGTACCGTGACAGTTCCTGTTTCTGCCTGAACAGCTAGTGGGAATGGAGATAGGCACAGGGCACATGTCCCACACATCCCACCATGGGTCCCCCTGAGCTTTTCACTCTCATGTTCCTTGTACATCTCCATGACTCACTGTCTTTCTTGGCAGCCTGTAGCCCTGGGCCTCCCTGTCCTCTCCCAGAAGGAAGCGAAGGGCTCCCTCCCAGTGCCACTCCAGGTTTCTCACTTTGCTGCCACCCACCCCCTTGGCATGGCCAGCCAGTGGGGTCCCATGGCTGCCTAGGTTAACCTGGATCCTGCCTGGGTTTCCTGCATTATGCCCACTGACTCCTTCAGACATTTCAACTCTGCATTGTGGGCAGGACCCTGGTGCTTCTTGGATGTTGGCTTTCTGCCTTTCAGTAAAATTAATCTTGCATGTTCCTCTCCACTTCCTAGTTCCTGGCTGGCTTTTGCTCCATGACCACATTTTACTCCATGTCCTTTCCCTGTCTGCAATGAGTGTGTAATTTCCAAACACACACAAGAAATCCCTTTTGTCCATGATGTCTCTCTAACTTGTGGAACTCATTTCTGCAGGTCCATACTGATACGAGAGCCTTAGCTGGACTCAGGAGGAATTCTCTGCCTATCAAGAACACCCAGAGTTGAAAGAATAGCTCCTGAAAGCCAAGGCAGCACAATGCTACTGGCCAAGCTGAACCCACAAGGAGAATCAGGGAA
This sequence comes from Dromaius novaehollandiae, assembly GCF_036370855.1. NCBI lineage: Eukaryota > Metazoa > Chordata > Aves > Casuariiformes > Dromaiidae > Dromaius > Dromaius novaehollandiae. Next base: position 2,398,969 of record NC_088117.1, read on the forward strand.
ATCACATCACCTCTGCCTGCTGCTGCAGCCTGCACCTTGCTCACAAGGATCTCTTACTGGATGCTTCCAGGGTTTCTCTCCACCAGCCTTGCCTGCACTCCTGTGGCCACGCAGGGCTCCTGCTCCCTGCCTCTGGCCCCAGAGCATGGCTACCCTGCTCTGGCCCTCTCACCAGCTCCCAGACCCTTGCAAGCCAGAGACAGCGCTGAGGCTTAGGGTGTCCGTCTATCTCGGTCAGTCAGGCACATCCCCTTCAAACCTCCAAGAGTCAGGGAGCCCCAGTCCCTGCAGAGGATTTGGAGGATGGGATGGCAGTGCCTGGCACAAGCCTACTTGCGTGCTAACGCATGCAGCATTTAGGGAGCAGGCCTCATGCTGAGAGCCATGTACGGACTTGAGGATGGCCAGGGAGACGTTCTGCTTCCATGGACTGTCTTTGCGCATCCCGATCCCAAAGCCGGAGCGGAAGAAAAGCTCCCCCGTTGTCACCAGGTCACACTTCTGGGAAGCTTCAAATTCGAGCACTGCTGAGTCCCAGATGAAGGCATGGAGCTTGCTGGATGCCAAAAGAGGACAGACAGGTCAGGTTGGGCAGCCCAGTTTGCCTGCAGCCTCTGTGAGAGCAGTGAGGATGCTCCCATCCCTAATTTAACCACTGAGTTTGGTTATTAGTAGCCCTCTTCTCCCAATGTGATCTGTGCTGCAGCTCCTGCCCAAAGAGTAGGCACAATTTTGCAGAAGGAGTAGAAGGGGGTGAAAGGGGGTTTGAAGCCCTTCATTCCCACACAGAGGCAATTGCAGAGGCCAGAAATGGAGGTCATTGCCAGGGCCAGGGCTCTGAGCATGCCTTTCCTCTTGCAACCACTGTGCTCTCTATGCTCCAGCTCCTGTGACACTGTCAAGCCTGCCTCAAATCCCCCTTCAGTGCCATGCCTGGAAACCCAGCTAGCCCTGATAGGTCTTTCCTCAGCTTTTGCTGTGGTCCTGAGATCAGATGCCCCTTCCATGTCTCAACCCAGTACTGGGCACCTGCACAGCCCACCCACAGATGCAAACACCCGCATCCCTGTTCCTTTCACACCAAGTGGACATGTCCCTTCCAGCAAAGGATGGGCAGACCCCATCCAGCCATGCTTCAGCTGCATCTTTCCCTGGCTGGTGTGGGTCCTGCTTTCCCCCCCAGGCTGCAGACCCCCAGAGCCCCCCCTGCTCCCACACCTGCAGGGCCAGGCAAGGTGTTGGTCCCACTCACTTGTCCCTCACGGCCTGGATGGCTTCAGCAGCACTCTCATAGTTGTGCTTCTCCATGTGCCGATACATGGTGCTCAGCTCCACCTGCCGTCGGAAGTAGATGTCCACCGAGCTCTGCTTCACCGTGGCATAGATGAACTTATCAGAGGGGTTGCGCAGCTGAAAGGTAAGGGCAGGGCCTGCCATCAGCTGTGGTACCTCACTGTGTGGAGACATGGCAGAGCAGCCAGGCAGACCCCAACTATGGCTGCAGGCTGCCTCAGGGAGCCCCTCGGGGGCAGCTAAGCTACCATTTCTTCTGTCCTCCATCAACCAAACTGACTCATCCCAAAGCTATGTTTCCTAACCATCCATCCCTTCAGGGACCCGTTTGTCAGAGAAGGTCTTGATCTCAGTGGAGCGGAAGTTGCTGTGGGGCAGTGGATGCCATGGGGCTGAGGACACTCTGGGACAGAGGATGCTTTGGCTTCTTGGCTATTGTGAGGAAGGGGGTGCCATGGGACAGTGCTGCCATGGGGCTGAGGATGCAGGAGGGCAGTGGATGCCATGGGACTGATAATGCGGTGGGCAGAGTATGCAGTAGGCTGCTGGATACTGTGGGGCTGGCAATGTTGTGGGACCTGCTCTCCTGCAGGTCTGGGCTGCTAGGCTGTGCCTGTGTCCTTGCGAGAGTGGAAAACGGGTCTGAGGCATGCTGACATCTGCTGAGAGTATTGACTGCACCGCAGGGACCATTTCATTAGTTATAACTCATCTATAATGAATCGTTTCCTCGTTGGTTATTGCAGGCTCTCCAGGAACTGGCAGGGAGCTTGGCTGGATACAGACTATTTCTGGACAAGGTTTTTCTCTGTTGATTCCTCTCTCCCTCTGCCTGTGTGTCTGTTTTCACTCAGCACAGGGGCTCAGACCAGCCAGTGACAGACCCAGGCACAACTACTCAGGGCTTGATCCCTGGCACACGCACACAGCTTTGATGCTCCCCCGCACCCCGCTCCCCCTCTGTGGTCCCATGGTGCTGTCCGGGCTCTGCCATTCCATCAGCCTGCGTGCCTCCCATAGCCTGACTCCCCTCCTCAGTTGCAGCTCCTGCTCCTTTTTGAGGTAGAAGCAATAGCTGCACATGGGATGGGAGCGCTGGCCCATTTCTGCAGGGCTGGGAGCTTTGCCCTGGATCCCTGTGGGCACTTGGAAGACATGTGGGGTGGAATCGGGACTGTGTGAGATGTCTCTGGAGAGGAAACCCAAGAGAAAGCATCAGGGTTGCTTTGGGATTATTGGGACTAGCCCGTTTAAAGCAGTGCTCTGGATACTACAGGAACCAGGAGATGCCCACTGGATGCATCTCCCACATCTCTGCCCAGTGACAACCAGGGAAGGGGAGAGGGAGCATGTGGTCATTACCCTGGGGTCATTAATGCCCGTAATTCTCTCCTCAGGTCGGTCTAACACCAGGAAGGCAGCCAGGTTGGCAGTATATGAAGCCACAATGATCATAGCGAAGCCAGCCCACACCATGCCAAGAATACGGGCAGAGAAACTCCGGGGAGCACCTGGAAGGGAAAGAGGATAGCTCAGACCAGCACGACAAGGACTTTGACTTGGTCACCAAAGCCACCATCCACCCCATCCAAGTCTGATAGCGGCTGCAGACATGCCCCCGTCTGCTCTGCTGTCCTCTATGCAAGGAACTCCCGCATTGCCCAAACCCAGCAGCCAGAGCATGACTCTGCCCTACATGTTCCAACTGCTGTGCTGTGCCCAGGCCGTGTGCAGATGCCAGCATCACCCAATTCCTTTTGCAGTCAGACAAGAAAAACCCAGCTCTTTCCAGGACTTGATGCCTCTCACCAGCTGTGCAGGTGCCCATCACACTGGATCCAGATGTGTAACCCACAGGCGAGAGAAGCAGCCCAAGAAGAACCCATTTCCCATCCCTGACGGCAAAGGGTGGTGGAATGGTCTCAGATGTGCTGCCTCCCACCATCACTGAATCCCTGCCAGCCCACTCCAGGGAGGGGAAGGCTTTTATCAATTCACTGAACAGTCCTCCCAGGCTCCCTGGCACTCTGACACAATGACAGAGCTCACCCCACCCTGGGAGAGATCTGGACCTGAGGTTTGGCCCAGCAAGAAGCTGGGGACTGAGCTGGGGAACCGGGGTGAGAGAGACCTTCCAGGGCTGCTGCAAGCCCTTTGGGCAACCTGGAGTGAGTATTTACACCTCTAGGCTCCCCTTGCAAGGCTGACTTGGCCATCCCTGGTTTGGTCCCTTTTTGCCCCATGTCCCACTGCAGTAGCATTAGCCCTGCCACAAAGCAGACCTGCTCAAGGAGGGCATAGACTCCCGTCCCTAGTCCAGTGCCCCTCCCAGCCCTGGGTCATGGGCTGCAGGCTAGAGCAGCCCCACTCTGTACAGCAACTCACCTTCTCCAATGCCGGAGTTCAGCAGAACTCCCCAGGAGAACCACATGGCAGATGAGAGAGTCAGGGCATCTTCCTCCTCTTCCTCGCTGTTCACTTTGAACCGGCCAAATGGGCTAGGAAACATGACCCAGAGTTCTGACATCCCTTATCCTGGTCCCCAGGACTCTCCTCTCTGCCTTAAGCATCCTGAAGCAGCCCCACTGCACTCATCTCCAGACTGTGGTTGTACCCCAAACAGCTCTTTGCTCCCTGCCTGCTGGGCTGGCTCTACAGCCCTCATGTACCACTGCCAGGCATCTCCCCTCTGCTGATCTGCAATCCTGATCGCCTTGCCAATCCTATCATGCTTGTCTCCAGGCCACAAATGGCATCTCATCCTGGCCAGCTCAAACCTCTCCCACTGAAACATGAGAGGCTCGCTGTAGATTATCTATGAGAGCCTCTGGACACAGGGCTGGTGGGGGAATACAGGTTCCCTGCCCCTTGGTAGAGCTGCCTCAGGGCCAAATAAGGGGAATAATCTCAGAGCCCAGTGGCCCATGGACCCCTTGTGAGAGTGGTTAGGCCATCAGCATGGCATCTGGTCTGACAGACATGTTTCCACATATCTAAGTGCCAAATGCTGCCTGATCTCTCAGCTTAGCAGCACCCAGAGAGGCCCAGAACTTCGGCATGGCTGCACAGAGCTGATGGTGTGGATAAGGCAAGGTCTAGCTCCCATGAGAGCCCCCCTAAGGGCTGCAGGGCTGTGTCTGAACAGGACACTGCAGGGTACTGCTCCCGGGGGGAGGAGAACCTCCCTGTCCCCTTCAGCCCCTCACTGACCCAAAGTACACTCACCTGAAGCGATCCAAGAGGTATAACATCACGGCCACCACATGCACAGAGAGCCCCACGAGCAGCCAAAGAGTGCTCTGGAATGGCTGCATGAACGAGTCCAGGGTGCTGCGGGGGATTTCCTAGCACATAGGAGAGAAGTAAACAGTGCTGGCACCCATCAGGCTCACACACCAGCATTAAAACCAGACTGGCAAACACAGCTGCAAAGAGGACATGATCTCTGAGAGACTGTACAGACAGCAGACACACACCTCCACTGCCTCACCATAAAGTCCAGGGTAAGAGGCCATATATGTGGCCCCACCTGTACATACACTGTATGTATGGGGGCCATATAGAGCCCATCCTTCTCACACCCAGAGTAGACAGTGGGAAGATAGAAGCGGGATATAAAAACCTCTTGCCTTTCTGAGCAAGGAGGAGTTGGAGACCTGAGCTATGTCTCTTTTGGGAAGCATCCTGAGAGCATGTTTGCATAGGGTTTGCCTCCACACCGCAGAGGGGGAGAGGTACACTGTGGTACAACACGCAAGGTGGAGAGGAGCCTTGTGGGTACCTGGAGATGTCAGCCCTTCCCCACCCTGCAGCATTGGCCTGCCTCTCATTGAGAATGAGGAGATCGTGTTTGCACAAAGCTACCAAGCTTGTTGCTCTCTGCTTGTACCACTGCTGGGGAAGTGCATCACAGAAGGGAGAGTAACCTCAAGACTGACATCCTGCACCAAAGGCTGGGCTTTGCTACGGTGCTGGAGGGGGTAGGCGGCAGTGGGTGAGTGATCTGGGCAGGGTGCAGGCAATGCCACAGGAGGGAAAACACAGGACACACAGCTGGGAGCCAGGGAGCACGCAAGGCCTCCCCAGTCCTATGGAACACCCTGGCCCAGCCCATACCTTCTTCACAAGGATAGTGAGGCCCTGGTACTTGAAGGGCTTGGAGAACTCAATGTACTGTGCCCGCTCGTTGTTGATGGTGAGAGGAGCCACAATCATATCTGCCTGGCCGCTCAGTAGCTCCCCCATCATCCCGTTCCACTCCTTCTTGTTGCTGTTGTTAACCTGCCAGAAAGCCAGCACAGGATGAGCCTGCCTCCCCTGACACCCATCCCTTGCCAGCCAGGACCCCTCATGCATGTGGTATATGCAGGGATGGGGGCTAAGGCTCACCACCACACTCCCTGCCTCCCCCCACCGCTCCGGAGAACAGCCCAAGGATGTTTCAACACATGATACAGGCAAAGAGACATTCCAAGCTGCCCAAACTCACCCGCTCTTGGGTACCAAATTTACCATCAGCCACCAGGTGAACCTCATAGGTGAAATTCATGACCCCTGCCAGCCGGATGAGTAGGTCGATGCAGAAGCCGTAGCAGCACAGTGCCACAGTGGGGCGGCCTGCGGGTGGGAGAAAGCAGCACGTCAAGTGCTGACAAGTGGAGACAGCTCTTTGCTAGGGACTGCTGGCTACACAGCTGTCCCCAGTGAAAGCAGCCACCTGCCTGGTTCTGGTTTCAGAGATGTAATCATGTTATTCAGGCAGTGTCATCTACCTTCGTCACCCTGTCCCATTGCCTCCATCACCCAAGTGTGCAAGGGAAGCATCATTGTGGGAGAAAGGCAAACTAGAGGCAAAGGGGGATTCATCCATTTGGCATGACGCAATGAGGTGGACTGACAGCTCGTGCCACCTGCCCACACTAGGGAGGATGGAGGGAGCTTGGGGCATGCAGGGCTGGGTTGGAGGAATGCTAAAATGGATGTGTGTGGCTAAACACAGCCCAGGACACAACTCGGACTGAAGGGACTCATGCACAGGAAAGCATGACAGGCCAGAAAGGATCCACTTTAAGTGGATTTGTGCAATCCTGGCATTGCTAAGCAACTCACACACCCCACTATGCTCACTGCAAAGCCCGAAACATGCTTTGAATAACAAAATGATTTTAAACAGGGTATTGCTACTGATAATGTGCCCTTGGGTTCTTGTTTAGTGCTTCTGTTTGAGAATAGGGCAAAAGGAATCAGAGTGTGTCAAGATGTGGAAACACAATGTGCAATCCCCTAAAACAGCCATGGAGCCCCCAAGGAAGAAACAGAAGGAAAAACCCTGGCACACCTGATTTCCCCTGCCCAGTTGCTGCAGAGCATCACTGCAGGGCTGAGCTGACAGGTGGCACTAGGGACTGGACATGCTGCCACCCTTCCTCCTCATCACTGAGCCTGGGAGGCTCCCATGCAGCTGAGACCACCCAGGGACCCCTCCCCAGGGTGGGGCTCTTCGCCAACCAGGCGCACTGCTGGAGCCGCGGCCCTCGTCACTCCATCTAGTTAGATCCAGTTACCTGGGATGGTCTCGTTGGGCCCAGTACAAAAGACCTTTTTCACAGGGTCTCCATTGATGGTGAATTCCTCTCTGCATGTGCCATCTGCTTGTGTGGGCTTCACGTACACAAAGGGCTCTTGATGGATCGTCACGATCTGTGGGGGAAGCACAAACACCCACTTGTCCCCATCCCCCTCCAGAGCTATCTCCTCCCTGGGGAGCTAGGATGATGCATGTGGTTGGTCTCAGTGAACCAAGGAAAACTCTCCAGGATCTCTCTCTGTGCAAGCAGGGCCCTCATCAGCTGCCACCTCAGCACGAGATTGCTTAGCCCAGCAGCAGGCCTTAGCCCAGCATGGCTGTGGCGTGGGAAGCCATTTGCTTGCCCTGCACCCGAGACAAACAGCCATATTTGCATCTTCCTTCATGTGACACTTCCACTTCTGGCCTCAAAGCCTTTCACAGCCCTTTCCCTTACAGGCAGGCCAAAGAGTGACAGCAAAGCCAGAATTACAACCTTGGCCTGTGCTCTAGCCACCATGTCACACTATTTCAAGCTAACACAGTTCTTTCAGCCATGCCCTGGCCCCTCTCGGTAAAGCAGCATCCTAATGCCTCTGTACCACCTCTGCAGGAACAAGGGCTCACAGCCAGCAGGAACATGTGATTCACCTCAGGGGGACAGAAAGACATACGAGCCATCATACTGGTAAGACTAGCTGTCCCAGTATCCAGTCTTTAAAGTGGCTGCTGATGAACCCTTAGGAGAAGGGCATGAGAAACAGTGTAAGAGTGGAGGGACTTTCTCCCAGTGTAATGGAGGGATTTTCTCCCAGTGTAATCTCCAGCTTCTAGCCATCAGCTAGCTGTTCAGTGACTTCCTGAGCCCAACATTGCAGCCACCATCCCACCTGCCCTCCACTAGTCTGTTTAACCCTGTTTCCTTCTGGTCTCTGCACTATCAGCATCAACAAGCTCCAGAACTGAACTATGTGTTGGCCAAAGGAGCCCATCCTTGTATTCACTGTAAACATGTGCCAGATTCCCTCTGGCTCCCAAGCCATGTGGAATGGTGAACACCCTTACCCTCCATCCCTTCTTTGTTCTCCTATCTCATATCCCCTTTCCATTCCCCTTTATCTCTTTTTCCAAACCAAAGGATGACACCCTATTTTTGTCCCTAATTTGGGAACTAATTAGAGACACCCTAATTTGCCTCCAGATGGAAGCTGTTCCCTACCTTTGAACACTCTCCAGTACCTTTTTTAAAGTTATTCTTCTATATCCCCTCTGAGATGGCATGTGCCCTAGGCTGCACACGCTGCTGGTAGGTGCAGAGGCACCAGCAGAAGTGGAAGGCAGATGAAGTAACAGCCCTGCATGCAGAAAGCTGAGAATTGCTGCCGCCTCCTGCTGCCATTTGCTGTTACCTTCAATTTGGTCGACATCTGATAGCCTTGAGGTTTCTCAGTTTCCCCCCCAGGCCAGATGATCTTCCGGTCATTGGTCAAGACCTGTGAATGTTCCCAGAGGAAGGGGAGAGATATCAGGCCACAGACACACATTCCTGTATACGCATCCCTCCCATCCACCCAGTCCAGACCTGTACATACATGGCTGCCATTGTAAATCCCAACTTGGACCAGTTTCCGGTTCTGCAGGTTCATGATGCTGTAATTGGCAAACTTCCTGTCCCCATCTTCATTGAATTCCACCCGTCCGGTGACACCCTCCGAATACTTGGAGGACATCAACACCCTACAGAGAGAAACACAGTAGGGTCAACCTAGAAAACCTGCAGCGGCCACTGGAGATCTAAGACGGGGCAAGAAAGGCAAATGCTTTCTCTCAGTGGCCTAGCATGTCTCATATGCCCATAACCCTGTGGAAGTCCAGCCAAGGCTACCTATAACCTGTTCATAGTCCATTGGTCACCTGCTCCTGGTGGATGAGATCAGGCCTGGAGGCTCATATTTTCCAAACCTTGCCCTAGCATATCTGTTGTCACCATGCCCTGTTTTCTACCAGGTCAGTCCCATTCCCCTAAGGAATGATTTGGGCTACATATCTAGTCCACAGCATCCAGGGACACCTTCCTTTGAGGGGTCCTTCGGTGGCTGTGTTCATGCAGCAGCTCCTGCTATCTCTGCTTAGCACCAGTCCATTGCAGTCTGGGTAATGGCCCTGAGCATGTACTTACTTACACTATCAAGGGGAAAACAAGCACCCCACACCCTGGAAAAAAGATAGTGAACACACAAAATAATTGCACGAGCCACTCACACTGCTCAGCAGAGAATAACATTGAATAGCTCACGTCAAAGATTGTGTCACTGGAGAGGAGCACAGGAAATCTTTCTAAAATAAAAGCCTCAGGCTCTGCAGGTCCCCTCCTCAACAGGACCTAGATCTACAGAAAGAGAATCTTGGACAACATCATGATCATGTCTGCAGAGAGCAATCCCCAGCACAGGATCCCACTGCTGAGACCAGCACCCTGGTTCTGGTTGCATCCTGCAGAGAACAGCCCTCCAGCACTAGGAGCCATCCTACAGAGGGCATTGCCACTTTACCAGGACCCGTCTGGCAGAAAAGGCTGCTGTAGCTCCAGCATCTGCAATGACACAGGACGTTACCCCCCACAGTACAAAAGTCGGGTTCTAGGGAAGGCATGTAGCACTGAGCATCTGCTGAACACACTGTTGGTGACAGAGAAATCCAACACACGCATGCTCTGATCCTACATCACACACATCCCAATCCACTGAGACCCCAAAACCTGAAAGCACCCTCTATGGCACCAGAAGTTGTTACAGTAGAGAGCGACATGCCCCAGGCGTGGAAACCTCATCCCCCTCCAAGCACTTTTTGCAGCACACTGACCCATGCATTCAGAATAGAAGCCACAGCCTGCAAAACAATGCCTTGAAACGTCTAGTAAGAAATGTGTCAGCAGCACCGAGATCTGGTTTGACAGAAATCTCCTCAACACCCCGATTCCTCTCTCCTGCTCAGAGAATTAAGATCCAGACCTGAGGAGAGCATCCCTTCATGGCACCAAGATCTCTGCCTCTGGGAGTCATCCCTGACCCACAGTGCTCCCTGTCCCCCAGGCATTGCCTGGGATAGCATGGGTTGGCATGGACAGAATCTGTGCCAGGCAACAAGATGATGCTTAAATAGCCTGGACAACTGCAGGCCAGTGCCTGAGCCCTTGTCCTAGCTAGTTTTCTAGGAGACACGCAGCCATGACATCTGTATTGCTAATAGTCCTGTGCCATATGTGCCAAAACTTTAGCGACAGATTTCCCTGGCAAAGCTATTGTGCTGCTCTACTGCACTATTTCCAGATGCTCTCATCTTTTCTATCTTGCCCTAAACAGTTCCTTTGTTCCCTCTGCCCGACCAGGACCCTTCCTCTGGGAGTGCAGAGCCCACCCTTCCCCCAAGTACCTCTTGAAAAGGGGGCCCGTCTTCCAGATGTTGGTGTTGCCCACACAACCACGCGGTGGGTCTGTGATATTCTCCTTCTCAAACAAGTCGTGCACGGCCTGGGCCACCACAGCAACAGCATCACTGATGTGGGCTGACTCGTTCTTCCCGTTGATGAGCTGCAACCCGATCACGCCTGCCACAAGCAGAGGGGAAGAGAGAGGTCAGCCTCGCTGGGCATACTGGCTGCTCTGGAGTTATTCCCACAGGACCAGGGCCTGGCAGGGCTCAGGGGCAGGCAAACATGTGGTTATGGGCCTCAGGACTCCCGCACGGGCACAGCTGGGGAGTTGCCTGGGACTCAAGCAGGAACAGGCAGGGCAAGCAGCTGCAGCAGATGCAGGGCTGACACTGTCCTGCCAGTCAGAGATGGAGGGGGCCTGGGGACTGCAAAACAGACCATTGACACACAGAGATGTAGCCCCATCCCAGCACCCTAGCCATTCCCCCAGGTGACGGGCAGCCTACAAAGCCCTGGCAGACTGGAGTTGGGGCATGGCAGCATGTCAAAGGCTGCCAGACTGCTCCTGCCACCCCGTGGGAGCAGAGAGCAAAGGCTGATGTTTGTGTGGGTCCCTCCACTTGCTCAGGTCCACCACAGCATTCTGTTCTCCCAGCCCAAGTGATCCCCAGGAGGGCAGGCGGCACAGGTGGGGGAACTCAGCTCTCAGCCTCTCTCAGCCACCCTTGCATCGAGGGAGGGCTAGAGGCACCCCAAAAGATGAGGACTTCTCCCCAACCTCATGCAGGGAATTGCCTGCCCTGCCAGCATGGAGATCAAGCTTTACTGCAAGGACCAAATGACAGCCAGCTGTGCCGCAGGCATGGCTCAGTCCAAGCTCCGAGCGGGGTCCTCTCCTAGCCCAGCCGACAGCGGGGCTGGTGGCCCCTGCGGGTGCCTACCATCAGGGGCGTAACGCAGTGCATTGCCTGATATCTCCCGTTCCCCCACCAGCCACACGTAGCCGGAGCCCGTCATATTGAGCATGGCTGCTGATCTGTACACCGTGGCCGCATCATCCTCACTGCAACGAGAAGAAGGGAACGGCAATGTGGCTCCAGGTGCCGGCTGGCCTCTTGCCCTCTGTCTGAGACCCCAGGGAGGCAGCAGGGCCATGGACACCACATCCCCAGGGCTGACCTGGCCAGGCAGACCTCCTCAGACCCACTCTGATAGCTGGTTCTCCTGGGCAACAGCTCATTCTTTGATGCAATGGAAACTTTCTCTCAGCTTTGTCTAATCCCCCCACACCCAGCGCTGCTGAGCACTGGCAACTCTGGCCCATTCTTTATGATTCATCATCTATAGACGTGGGGGCAATAAGACCCCCCCTCCTTCACAGGGCCTCAGGGTATGTCATTAATATGTGCTGCAATCACAAGTGGTAGCACTTTGCAGGACAGTCAGCCACCTCTGCCTTGCCCATAGTTTCAAGTTCCTTAACCAGCAGTACTCACAGCACAATACCTGCTACCTGCTTGGGACAGAGGGCTTTATGTGGGTTTTCTCCCATGTTCCCTGAAGGGAAGGCATGCCCCAAATCTGCACTGACTCCAGTGCTGGGCAGCATTGCAAAGGGGAAAATGAGGAAATCAGACTGAGGAGTGGAAGGAACAGCTCCCCTAGGCCTTACCTGGCAGAAAGGATGATGACTCGAGCCTCCAGCTCCTTAGCTTCAAGCAGCAGGGACGTCACATTTTTGGTTCCAGGATCAAACTGAAGAACTTTCTCAGCCTGTGATTGGTGTGAGCAAAGCTGGTTAGTGCAGTAGTCTAAGGACTGCTTGTGAGAACCATGCTATCTAGAAAAGGGTCAAGAAAATTCATTAAACTGCACAAGTCTGATAAATAAGGTTGGTTATAGCTAGGTTTTTTCTTTTTTTCTTTTCTTTTCTTTCTTTTCTTTCTTTCCTTCCTTCCTTTCTCTTTTAAGGTTTTGGCTTTTTGGTTTTTGCACTGTGCATGCAAACTGAAGTCAATCAAGACCCAAAAAGAGGCGTGCATTGTACAGGAAAGAGAAAAAGGCTTTGAAATGCAATTGAAAACTCAAACGAGTGTTGTTTTTCAAAAACATGGGAAATGAAAAAAACATTGCACAGGGTTAACCTTTGGGAGTAAAAGTGAGCAACTTACACCAAGGAACCGTTTCCTTTGGGGAGGAAAGGGGGTTGGTTCAACTTTTCAAAAAAAAAAAAAAACTTGCAAGTTAATTACTGGTTCACATGCATGTTTCAAAAAGAAATCCTTCCAGGGTCAGCTGGCTAGGTTTCCATTCTCAAGTCCAAACCAAACTATCTCAACATAAAAACGTGCTACCAAGAAACATAGTCATGGATCTTTTTTTTTTCTTTCTTTTCTTTTCTTTTTTTCTCTTTCTCTTTTTTTCTTTTTTATTTTTTCTGGTGGCTGTGGCTATTTTTCATTTGCTAGTTAGGTTGGTGGGCGGCGTGCATTTCCATGCATATATACCTTGGGTCCTCGCTTGTTGTCATAGGAAAGTTGGTCGAGGTTTTCATAGTTCCTTTTTTTACTCTGATGAATAATGTGCACAGAGAAAATATGTAGACACAGAAGAATATTATAAACAGTTGAAAATGACGTGTAGTAAAGCAATCCAACATCCACCTCCTCCTCCACTGTTTGCTAAAGGGTCTCTATAACGCTGGAGCTCGCAAAAACCACTATCAGGAGAGAGTGCCTCAGCTCTCACGGGAGCGTCACGGTGCAAAGCCGTTTTGGTTAGAGCAAGTCTGAGTGTCACAGCTGTTGCGATGCAGTTGTATTTCCCTTGTGGGCCTGGGGAATTCTTCAGCAAGAAATTTATATCTTAAAGTCAGAAACAATCTACGCATCTCTAAGGGCCTAAATGGTGGGTATTCCATGGAATTACTGTGGAAGTAAAGGACACAATGTTGTGTACGGCAAGTGCTGGATAAATGCAAACTGTTACAATTATGAGTATTAGCATTACTATTATTACGCTTATCATTCAGATCCTGTTCACCCTAAGGGAGTTCACAGCAAGTGAAGTGTCTCAGCTGAACTTCTCACCTCTCTCAAGGAGGGAGCAGCATTTTGGACTTCTGTTGCCATTCAAAAGAGAAAGAAAAAGCTTGCAACATCCTGTGTTGCCTCAAATCTTGGCAATATGAAGCAATGCTGATCATGGGGTGAAGCTTTTACCTGGTGCTTGGGGAGGGCTGGAGGGCAGGTTACAGAGCACCTCATGGCTCTGCAGCACACAGGTGGCCTTGGGAAGTGCAGTTTTTGGAGACCATGGTGCCCACGCCCTGACCCTACACATCGCTAGGAGTTCACTGCTCAGCGGTCTCCATGCTGCTGGCTGGAGCATCACACCCAGACTACGGGCAGGTGGCACAGCATGGACTGATCCTGCAGATAATGGAACAGAGCAGAGGGATACCTTCTCCCTCTCACTTCCCTGAGCCACTTCTGCTGCTCAGCCTCAGTGTTCAGTCCCAAAGGAGCTGGAGTCATGAAACCTGGTTTTGGAGGTTTCCTCTCCACCCGGCAGCATGCTGAGGGCTGATGGCCCCTGCTTTCAGAAACCTTGACCCTGCAGTAGCACACACAGAGCATAGTGGATCTTTCTGGGAGCAACCAGCGTGGCGATGCCAGTAACATCACCCCAATAGTGCATGGAGGATCAGGACGGACTTCTGTCAATATTTAGTGGGACATAGTCCGACCTCTTCCTCTAGCCCCCTTACCACCCCAGCTGGACATCCCTGAATTGTGTGTAGGGGTGATGGGACATGGTTCTATTCCAATCCCCATTTTGCAGCATCTTACAACAATGGCTACAGTCCCCTGCCAGCAACCTGAGGCTTTGCACCCCCAACACATAAGGGTTCCACTTTTCCCGGGTTGTTCCTTAGGCAGCTGGGTTTTATCTCTGCATCTTGGTCTCCAAACTAAATAGCTCGCCTCCTCCTGAGCACTCAGGCCAGTCTTCAGCAGGACGCTTTGCCATATCTCATGCCTGTGCGTTGTTTGAAGGGCTCAGTGCAGTCACGTGATCTTTCCTCTTCCCTCTTTACCCTTCATTCCTCGTACACAGCCTGGCAGCCTTTTTATTGCTCTAAAAAGTTGAATCCTTACAAGGAAAAGAATCTGAGGAGGCAAAATTTACTGCAAGCCCAGGTCTGCCTTCACTTCAGATGACGTCCATGGTGGCAATTTCTATGACTGCTTCTTAGAGTCTCCTCACATCACAGTGAGACATGGAATAACACCACAACAGAGGAGAGCAGTGTCACGGCAGCAGGATAGTGTGAATATTCTCCTCTAATGAAGAGATATTGGCCATTCTTCCTCAGGCACCAGCAATTTAGCAGGAAACTGTCATCCACCTTGCAACCTACAGCCACGACTTCACGTGCCCTGTGTATGCTGGCACCTCAAACCAAGCTGGTCAGTAAAGTGAAGCAGATTGGGTGTTTTGGGTCCAACACAGCTGGACCTAGTGGGACCCGATCAGATTTCTCTGCCTTTCTGTGTCCCCATCCCTACTGATGGAACTGGACCCCTAATGCTTCCTCTTTCCACTGGGCAGGGAACATCGGGTCCCACAGCACTTTCCTGCTACTTGCTGGACTAGTGCTACTCAGCTCACGTTTGACACAGGGACCAACAGTTTCAAAATTCACTTTCCACAATATTATCTAGCATTTACTTAAAAATTATAGCTTGCACAAACATCACTGTCCCAAACGAAGGGAACCTACAAGCCAGGAACCAGCCACTTCTGACTTCCAACAAACTCCTTTTTTCACAGCACTTCCTAGTGAACCCAAGGAGTGTTTGTGCAATCATGGGCCTGCCCAGCATAAATTTATAGAGCTATACCACTCAACCAGGGATGAAGCAGAAACCCCATGCTGATAGTTACTGTAGACAGGCTTAAAACACAGCTAGCATGTGGGATGTGGCAGAACAGATCATCCTGGCCTCAGTTCTGGGCTCTGAGCACATGCTTAAAGTATGAATCTGTACAGTGATGGCTGAGGATCACCCAGGGCCTGCACAGGCTCTAGGAGGCAACTAGGAGACAAGCCATAGTAGGGTCCATGAGCTTAAGTGATCAGGTGAGCTTCTGACACGCAGGAGAGACCCCAGGTCCTGAGGGGCTATGATCTAAGCCTTGAAGAGGGCAAGAGCAGCTCTTCAGCGTGCTCCCTCACCAGACCTCAGGCTGTGCTTGAAGAAACTGGGGAGGGGGCCAGGGTACAGCTTCAGGGCATGAAGAGAAGTCAGCACATCAATGATTAGGAGAGCAATTAGACAGCAGAAGAGACTGAGAAAGAGGGGGAAAGTCCTGATGGAGTCCACCTTCCAGATCAGCCAGACCAGCCAAATTGACCAGAATAAACTCAAAGGAAAGAGAAACAAGATAGTATGGCAGATCCCAGAGGGAAGACAGTGACCTACCATCAGGGAGCACAGGCCCCAATGTAGAGGACAGTCAGGGCATCAGAAGTGGTCAAGTGGCTGCCAGAATACACCAAGACATGTCATAGATTCAGTGTGAATGCAAGGAAGGTCTGAGGACAGATCCTTTCTCCCCTTCTTTCAGGCCCCAGATCTCAATGGTTTTCCTGTAGCTGAAGAAGAAATACGCCCTGCACCTGGGAGCGGGCATTGCAGTGAATGGAAGCGTGGAGAGGGATCAGTAAAAGGGGATGCATAGAAGCTGCAAGACAAACAGAAGTTGGACATCAAAAGATGCAAGAAGAGGGATGAAGGACTGACAGCAGGAGCCACCCTTCCACAGCTCTCCCTGGGTAAGGGCAGAGATGAGGGAACAGCGTACTGGTAAGAGGCTGTGGAGAGAAATATCAGGCTGCAGTGGCTCAGCAAGAAGCTGCTGTTGGAGGCAGGAGTATCCCACAATGGTGGGCTGCACACCGTGTCTCACGATGGCCTAGGCTGCAGCGAGGGTGAAACTTCTCAGAGTCCAGTGCCAAAAATTAAAAGCCTGTTGGTCAGTGTTGTTTGTACCAGCCTGCACCCCTGTGCCAACGGTTTCTTCAGTGGCTTGACAAGAGGTGATGAAGAGCAGTGACAGGCTGGTATCTCAGCTCAGATGCCCAGCTTGAAGCACAGGAATAGTCTATGGCCACATCTCCTCAGCAGCTGACCTAGCAAGTGTCCACTGGTGGGGCTGGACAAGAACAGACTGTGGTCCTTGCCCATGACCCAAGAGGTAGCAGCCAGGAATGAGTGTCCTGTCCTGAGGCTGCTGGAGAACTGGGAGATGGGTTCAGACACTACCGACCTGAAGGGCACCTAGTACTGCCCCAGGACCCAGGGTGGACAAGAGGTGTGCTGGGACATTCCTTTCACCCCTTAGGGCAGGAGGTGGTTCCTTGCCTTCCAGTTAGGTGCTTGCCTTTGAACCTTTGCAGCCAAATGGCTCCCTGTCTTGTCCTTCCCTGCTTTGCTTGAACACTTGCTCAGTCCTATACTCCATGGTAGCAGGTCTAAGGTTATCCTGCTCAATTTCCAGTAGATTCAGAGACCTCCCCTGTCTCCATCCCCCTTCCCCCGAGTGGCCCTGAATGCAGGTGCAGTGCACCTCCTCGATAAAGCTGCTCTCGCGAGCCACAACCGCACTCTCGTAACAGCATGGGGCGTCAGGAAAGCAGCGTTTGGCATGTGCTTCAATGGAGATGGGAACTGGGGCATCAACCTACAGGCTCAGAGCTGACAGCTTTATAGAGAGGGTGCATTATACCTCTGTGCATCAACGTGCCAGCTGCCCTTGGCCCTCCTTAGCCACTAAGGTGAGCTCCAGTTAGCCAATTCAGAAGCTGTTTTTCTGGGTTGGTTTGGCATTGCTGGGTCTGGACTGGCCCCTGGGTGGCTGTAAGTGGGGCAGGTGCTTCCCTAAGCTGAGCGACTGGTCCTCTCCTTAGGTGGGAATCTTGGGCGAGGTATTTGCAGAGCTCCAGGTTATCCTTCCCTTCATTTTGTAGTCGATTTACATGTAGGAGATTTTGACCATGGCAAAGCAAGTGAAATGAATAAAGTACAAAGTTCTGTCAGGTACTAGTCAGACACTGTTGATGCTTTAAGCATGTTAGCCATGTTACAATGGAAAGAAAAGGTGTTTTACATACAGAAATCTACATACATACAACAGCCCGAGACTTCTAGTTTTGTTGTTGTTGCTTAAACAAAGTTACAAGACAATATTTAGGGACTGACCTTGGACTCTCTCTCCTCCAAGAGGGTCTCCAGCTTCTTCTGTGCAGCACGACCTTCGTGGTCGTCACTGACTATCAGAATGACGTGATTCCAGTTGAAGACTCTCATCATCTCAAACCAGACGTTGGCCTGGTGAGAGTATGGTGGGACTGTGCGCAAAAAGGACAGGTGGATGCTCTGCAAGGAAGAAGAAGAGCTAAACATAGACTAGTGTGGGTCATCTGCCAGGGTACATCTCAAGGAATGGGCAAGTTCACACAGACAGGGTAGGGATCACTAGGTCAAAGAGGTAGAGCAGCAATTTATGGCAGTCCTCTTAGTTGCAAACCTTTAGCTGGCCTCTGGTCTCTAAACTCCTTTCTTTTGACTGAGAAGCAGATACTTGCTACGATTTCCTACTTTTCTGTGGTTAATCCAGTACATGGGAGAGAGGATTTTTGCTTCGTAGCCTATAAATGCATGGTGAAGAAAAGCCTATCCAGGAAAGAACTGTCAGAAATATTCAGTGCAAACATAGCCTTTTTTCTGATTATTTGAAAATGTTATTGAGCATGCAGTGCTATGGACGTCAAAAAGAAAACGAATTCCCTTCAGAGAGCAATAAGGATCAGTTGCAGGTACACACAGGTATATACCAATCATTTGTCATGAGAGAAGTTCAGAAAAGCAGTTTTACAACATGCTGTTTGGCTTTTCTAGGTCAGCTTGTTCCACAGCAGCACACAGGAAGAGACACAGCTCTGGACTCATGCCCCAGCTAACCTATCTGATTTGGTTAAAGACATCATTATGGTTGGATGATTGAGCAATAGCAATTCCAACATAATTAAGTACAGTACTTTGGGGAGCAACTGTACCAAAAGTTGTAGCTGACAAAAAGGTTTCAAAAAATGCAGCTTTTTCAAAAGGCCCCAGAGTCAAATATTAGAAAATTAAAGTGCTTAGGCTCAGCATGGATGCTGCTTGAAAAAAATAGCTAATTTCTGGAGGGAGGCAAAGGTCTAAACAGGAAAGGACAGAAAGATGAGCAACACAATATTTTTCTTTAATGGGCTGAGATGGTCCTCTGGACCAAAGAGGGCTAGTCCAGAACTGACTATCCAAGGATCTGATCCAGCACTGGTTACAAATCTCCTGACTAGGCCACAGTAATTCACACTAGAAGGGAAAAAGTGTCTCATTTGCCATGGAACTGCATGGGAGGAATGAGCAGCTCAGCTAACACCTTTTCCTCACATATGACATGGTGATGAAGTCAAAGCAAACTATGGAACATACAGAAAATAATACTTAACTCCTGTCATGGCTACATCTCTTAACACTCTGCCCTTACCGGGGATACCGGGCTGGCTCTGCCACTTTGTCCCAAAACACAGAAACAGAGGCTCTGAGGTAGCAGCAAAAATACCAAAAGCAGCAGAAATATTTCCAAATTACAGAAGACTGAGAAGACTGTGGCTGTTTAATTTAATGTGGAGATGAATCAGGAGAGACTTAACAAGTGTCACTTAAAAGCAGTTTTGTATGAATGATACAAACATTCCCAATTATGCAAAGAGCAGGAGAAACACTGTTTGCCCCATAAGCCCAATATTAATCTATAGGATCAGGAAAAAGCCCAGAGAGACGAACAGTGGGAAGAACAAATGTGGTCTCCACCTGAATATGTTGTTCAGTCTCTCTCTGTAGGCAGTGGAGAGGCCCAGGCACTTCCATGTCCAGCCCCACTCCTCCTGAGGTAGATATCTAAAAGAGCTCAGGCCAGTGGCAGCAGAGAAGGGCCTGCTTCTCCCCTTCTGGCTGTAATGGGAGCTCAGATGACTCACACACCATTAATCCCAGCAGGAACACCCACACTTGTCCGTTTCCCCTATCCCTGAGTATTTTTAATAGATTTGAGGAAAAGCAGGAAAGTGGAGAAAAATCAGAAGAGAAAAAAGAAATGGAAGAAGAATAGAATAGATAATACTCCAAAAAATACATATCAGAAAGTTTTTACAGGCTAGAAAACGTGAAAATCAAACTTGAACTTACTGCATTCCCTTTGAAATGAAAACAGCTTTGAAATTTCTATGTATTGCATGAAACTACTTTCTAGTTGCCCAACAAGCTTGCATCCAGTAGTTGCAAAATGCTGCTTAAACTGATCCTGGCTTTCCTGAATGTCATAACTATATATACCCCAAGGTTCAGAGAAACAAATTTCACAATGAAGTTGTTTGTCAACAATTTGTTTTAACATCTGATGTTTTACTTCAGTGTGTGTGAGACAACCAGCACGGTATGTTAATTCATTTCAGGTGAACTGCTTGTCAAGCACTGTCCCTGAAGTGCTGCTACAAGTGCTTTAAATTTGAGCTGCCATGGGTCATAACCTGCTCCCCTCAGATCAGGCACGCAGTGAAAATGCTCCCAATTACAAATCAACAATTCGCCTTGTAAGACATTCTGGGGGCTTCACATCATTTGCTCTCCTCTGAGTATTCCCTGTGCTCGCTGAGACTGCCAAAATGTGAGTGTGGAAATCACTCACAGCAATCTAGTTTGGAAATGCAAATCTGAACTGAAGAACAGCTTTCTGCAATATCCACCTATCTCCTGCTGAAATCCAAGTGCTCAGCCCTGTGCTTCCTCACTTAACTCTTTTTCTGCAAAAGAAAATACTGTCTGAGGCTGAATCTAGACCTCGAAGTGGATGCAGGTGACTCTCAATGTCATTTCATCTTTTTCAAATATTAGTAAGTTTTTACAAGATCCCTTTGGAAAAGGACAGAGATGTAAATTATCCCAATTTACACATGTGGAACAGAGACACAGAAATAATAGTCTATGTTGTCCACTCTGGTGGACCAGCATGAGAAGGTCAGAGTCTGATTTTTTGCAGTGCTTAGCCCATATGGAGTCCACAACGGGCTTTCCATAATGATGGATATCATAGCAATGTTCACCAGTCAGCTGCCTTTACCATGAGAACTTGCTCTCTCCAACAAACTCCAAGAAGTTCCCTGTTCACCTTCCACTCACTCAAAGGAGAAAGAGATTTCAGAGACTCTTTCACTGTGCAGGCTGGTTTATCCCAGGACTATGCTGAGCGAGGCGAGGATCTTGGTGAAAAAACAGGGAATCATTTTATAAGATGTATTTACAAGGAGGCCAAACAAAGACTGCCAAGCCTGAGTGTTTAGCTTCACAGTTGCAATACTGTTTCTAGAACAAGTAGTTCTTTGAAGACTGGGAGTATTAAAGCTTGCTTCCCTTAGGTCTCTTCATCGAAAGACTGGCTACAACTGATGGACTGCTATGCTTGACTTGAGATGCTCTGAGAGCATCAAAAGAAACTGGGCAAACCTGTCTGTGCTGAAGCCCTTGCCTTTCCTCCCCCTGTCAGCCTGGACTTGGGAGTACCATAATTAACTCTGAGACTTCAACTCTCTGTGAAATATAGCTAAAATTGGCTGGTGCCTTCAAAAACAATCAGGGGTATACACAAAGTGATCTTAAAAGCTTGTTTCCATAGAAACTAAGATGAAAGATATAATTTCCTGAATTAAAAAATAAATAAATAAGCTGATTACTGAAAACCAAAAAGGGATTCAGATGAATCTCCCAGTATTGCACCAGCAGGGTCGTCCTGTCCTGCACAGAGCCTTTACAGTGTCCTGTCCACACTTGCATTGCCAGATCCACACCAGTCCTTTGCCCTTGAGCTAATGAAAGGCAACTGGCAGCAGAGGAGCGAACTGTTGCCTTCTACTTGGACCTGTCCTGTGGGTTGGGGGCAGGTGCACTCTGTGCTCCACTCCACTTCCACCTTTGCTGTGCCTCCCAGCTCCTGCTGGTCCCCTGTTCAACATCCTTGCACCCTGCTCCTCTCCCCACTCAGTCCTCGCTTTTGCCCCAGCATCTGCCTGCAATTTCCATCTCTGTAGGGAACTCAAAGCCCTCAAGGCCCCAGCTGTCTTGGAGGGGTGGAGGGTGCATGAGACCTGCATGGCAGGGATGCTCCGAGGAGTGAGACATGCTTGGTGCAGGCAGATGGCCTGCTTGCCAAGTCCCTGCTAGGTGAGTGCACCTCGCAGTCCTGCACCTGCCAAACACCCACAGATACTCAGGGGGAGGCATCTCCCTGCCACCACAGTGGGTTGCTCCTCTAGATCTGAAAGACAGTTGGGGTTTTTTTAGAGTCACTTTTGCTGAAAACATATTTCAAATGGGAAAAAACAGCTGAAGTGGACGCTGAATGGGAAACTCCACACCCCCTCAGGGTGAGTGTGGCAAATTCAGCACAAGCTCTTACTGTGGAAATGGCAGCTAATCTGCTTCAGTGAGCACAGCTCGGCTGAGAAGAAACTGGACTGATAACTGTGCGGATACCCTCCTCCCTGGCATCATGTGCAGTGTGGCAGGGTCCCCCTCAGTGATCCCCCCTCTAACCAGCATCCTTCCACAAGGCGGCACGAACCAAATCCCCTCTGCGTATTTTCTGCCTTCTGCTGCACCTCCCCCTTGGTTTGCCAGCTCTGTTATCATCCCTTTCCTTTCTAACAGTGCCTGACAGATCCCTGACGGGGCATGCCAGAGCTCCCGGCCCACGCTAGCTACCGCTTCTGTCACTGCCATGGCCACTGCTTGCTGGTCGTTCTACCATGATTTTACCTGCTGGGGAGATATGATGGCCTGCTGCTGCTCCAGCAGAGAAGTCCTGCTGCCTGGGTATCTGGGAGCCTGCTGCTCCTCACCTCTTGAAATTTGGCTTCATTTAGCATGTAGGCAGAGTGACTATTTTTGCACTGAACATTTGCATTTGTGAATATTCACATTTTCCAAAGATGTATTTATTCTTTGAAACAGGCCTGATTTCAATCACTAAGCTCATGCACCTGAACAAAATTGTCCCCAAAGGCTGCTCTAACAGCAGGGCTGTAATGGCGTGTGAATGGCCTGGTCCTGCTAAGCTGCTCCCTTTGCCTTTGGTAACTAAGAAGAGTCCTTGCAAGATCAGCTGTTAGCTGAGAGCATGCAGTGGAAGAGCCAGCCATGGCAGCATCTCAGCACACAGGCCAGGGCATTGCCCACAAACCTGGCATGAACCAGCCCTCTGCATACAGCAGGACTTCATCCAGACTGACCCCTCTTGGGTTTCCATAAAGACAGACACTGGTTTGCGCACCTGGAATTTGAAGCTCTTTCTTGAGCGTTGGCCAGACTGAATGTCATTTAAAGCCTTGGGATAACTTCTTAGTCAATTCTGTTATCTCCCCTACCAATATCATATAAGCCCAGAAAGTAAAAGGAACTAAATAACCTTCAAACTCCAGAGAGCTCCTGCCCAATGTACAGGCATCACTAGGATCCTCCCGCACCTTCACAAGTTCTCCCCATCTGGGGAGCACCCAGGATGCTCCAGCTATCACTAGTGAGCAGGGCAGGAGCTAGTTGATTCATTTGATTTGGCTAAAGAGCAATGAGTCCAGCAGCCTGAGAGAGAAACGCTGCAGAAATCATCCAGCACTATGTAGGTCAACACTGACAGCTGTGAAAAAATAACGTACAAGGGAATACAAGAGAAAGAGAGGGAGCTGCACATTTAACTGGAGAGGGTGGATAGATGGATGAATAGACATACAGACATATAGATAGGCAGGCTAGCGCAGACATCATTAACCCTCCTGATGGGCACTCTTGATTTACACCACATGTATGAGGTACTATACTAGAAACATGCATCAGTTACCTTATCAGAATATATAGACATGCGTGTTGTCAGACCAATGACAGGGATCCTGTAGAAGCCAGCTGTGTATGATACGGGTGTTGGTGTTAGGTGATCGTTTGGAGCAGGAGGGTGACTAACTAATATTGCATAGACCTGTAGGACAGGATACACGACACAAACATTATTTCACAGGAGCACATCGGCCATCGAGTGTGATTTTCCTTTTCTTTTCTGCAAGGTTAAACAGCCCCATGTTAACATGATAAGATCATTCGAATAATCGGAAACAGCATAGCAACAACTGCACTGGGGAGCATGTCCCAGCGATGGTGTGGAGAGGGCTGTTTGCAAGCCTGTCGCTGCCTCAGACTGCAGCCCACTCAGAGGCAATGGGTCTGTTCAGAG
Source organism: Dromaius novaehollandiae (assembly GCF_036370855.1). Classification (NCBI taxonomy): domain Eukaryota; kingdom Metazoa; phylum Chordata; class Aves; order Casuariiformes; family Dromaiidae; genus Dromaius; species Dromaius novaehollandiae. The sequence goes on from NC_088117.1 coordinate 2,422,650, forward strand.
TTGCATCTTAATGGAAAAGCTGTGCCTAGCTGCTCGGCTTGCTAAACTAATAACTTTCATGGATTACAGATTAAAGGGAAACATCTCCCTTACAGTCACACTGTGTAATGCGATTTCTTTAACCACACATTTAATACTCAGTTGTAATTCCCCTCTGAGGACTATTACAAACAGAGTGGTCAGCTGGGACTCCGAGCAGGAGAAAGAGTGCAGAGCCACAGAGCAAATCAGCCATCTGGCCCTGAACATCCACAGAAATCAGAAAGTCAGAGAGGCAGAGGGGGGCAGAGGGGGGATCATCAGCTCTCAGGCACGGAGAGCTGGAATCTGCCCTCAGCACACCTGGGCAACATGGGGCAGGTTCATGGTGATCTATTCCACTTAGAGATCTGGGTTACACCAAAATAGAGGAGCTGTTATGAAAGGGCTGGGAGTTTGATCTCCAACAGGATCCTATTTTGTTTTTAAACTGAGGGGGAAGGAACCGGGTAATCCCTGGGGGATCCTTTGTTACAATAATGCACTTTCACAGCACAGGGAATGACCCCAGTTGGTGACAGCCACCAGGTCAGAGCTCCAGCTGGGGTAAAATCAGTGCAAGGAATTTGATATCAAGGAGGAAGTAACATTTCTTCCCTCCTCCAAAGATCTGCCCAAGCCCCAGGACATGCTCTGCACCAAGGCTGGAGGACACCTTGCTGGGAGAGGAGAGGATGATGAAAAACACCTCAAGCAGGGGGCCTTGAGAACTGTGTGGAAAGGTTGATGATACTGCCTGGTACTGGGTGGGAGAAGGCAGAGGGTGCAGAGAGAGCTGGTGGCAGGGGTTGGAGACCTTACTGTGAACAAAAGGAGGAATTACCCAGAAAGGGGTGTGGGGACATCACCTAATGGCTGTGGAGAAGCAGGAGGAGAAGTCCCCAGTGCAGCACTCATGCCTGACATGAGGAGATGGGGAGGGAGGCTGGCAGAGGGAGAGGAGAAGGGAGCACTTGGCAGGGCCGGGGCAACCAGAGCCGGGAGGAGGACGGCGGAGTGTGGCTACGCACTGGGACCTTGAGGAACTGGGTTTGGGCAGGGATCTGGACACAGGAGGGAGAGGCTGGAGACTGTGCGGGCGCAAGAGCTACACTGTGCGGCACAACAGCTGACAGAGAGGAGCCATTTTGCATGCGCGGGCTTCCAGGCTTTCCTCTGCCTCACTGCCCCCCCTGCTCAGGCTTAGCGCCAGCAAGCAAGGACAGAGCATGACTGTGCCCTCCCCATGCAGGGGCAGCAGAGCCAGGAGACTCCCTGCCCCCCAGGAAGGCATAGCCACGCCACAGCGCCCTGACTCCTAGAAAGTGAGACCTGCAGCCCCCCTCCACGCTACCGGGCTGTCACCCTGGGACGTCACAGAGACAGCTGCCCCTGTACCCCCCAGAGCGGGACTGCAGCCTCTCTGCACAAGCCCACCCACCCCACTGCCCACACGGTGGCCCATGGGGGCAGCTACCCTGCCCAAGTCAAGATCAGCACCAGCCCAGGGCTTCTCCAGGTTTGTCATTGGGGCAAGGCCTTAGAGGTGGCATGTATGCACAGATACCGATTAGCTGGGTTGCTTAAATGAAGCCTCATCCCAGCCATGACTCCTGACCCGACTGAGCCTTCTCTCTGTTCCCAGCCAGGTACCAAATATCTTTTACAGGTTGCTCTGTGCTTCCTGCCTGGCTCCTACAGCATCCCTGGGGATCTCTCCAACCATCCTTCATCTCGACATTAGGAAGCTGATCTGTGAATGTGTCAGCTTTGCTCTGCTTTGCACCTCCTGCCCCTCAGCTCCCTTGCCCCTCGCTGCCTTTGTGTGTGCCATACATGAATTTCTGTGCACATGTTGGTGAGCATGAGTCTGTGTGGTGCATGTTTTCATATGCTTTGTGTGTGTGTGCGTGTGTGTGTGTGTCTGTACATAAGAAGAAGTCTGTGTTTGAGGTGTGGGTGGGTTTGTTTGTGCCTATCTGCTCACCAGCCAGCCCAGAGCTGGGAGAAAAGTGGGAAATAGCAGGGGGCCAGGCATCAAGATGCCCAGGACAGATGCACGCAGCACCCTAGGGACCTAGGCTGCACCCGTGGTCTGGGGGAAGGCAGATTCTGGCTGGTCCCTTCTGTGCCTGCTGTGCTTGGGGGAGTGGGGGGGACATGTCCTGTGCTGGGCTCAGCAAGCTGCTGAGACCGACACATGGGGACAGGAGGTACCCAGCTGGGAGGAGCGTGTGTGTGTGCACACATGTGTGAGTGCATGCAGTGTCTATGTGTGTACTGCAATCTGTGCAGGCTTGTGCCTGCCTCTTTCATGTGCATGTGTGCAGTAGTGTGTGCGCCTGTGTATCTGCCTCGTGCAGTGTGTGATGCTGTTTGGGGGGGGGGGGGGGGCAATGGTGCTGTGTGTGTGCCTGGTGTGCTGGGTGTGTGTGCAGCTCTGGTGCACAGTCATTCAAATGTATGCATCTGAAGATGTGTGCATAATGCTCTGGGTGTACATGCAGCATTCTGTGTGTGTTTCTAGTGCAAGCAGTGGTGTAGGTGTATGTGGCAAAATGTGTGTGTGTGTATGGTGCAGTGCATGCTTGTGTGTGCACATCGGTGTGTGCACGCATGTAGCACATGTGTGTGGCGGTGTGTTCACACAGTGGTATGGGTGTACACAGGCAGTGGTGTGCCTGTATGCCCGTTTGCACAGTTGTGTGTGTGTGCATATGATGTGTGTGCATGCAGTGGTGCCTGCCCATGTGTATGCCCATGGCGATGTGAGTGTGCCTGTGGTGTGCGCACATCCATGCTGCCCTCCAGGCCCATGTGTGTACACAGTGCGTGCATATCATGTGTGCACACACAGAGCTGTGTGCGCCCGCGTGTGCCCCGGTGATATGAATCTGTGCACGACGCGTGTGCCCCCATGGTGCTGTGTGTGTGCCTGTGTGTGCACGCAGTGTGTGTAGGCATGGAGTGGCGTGTGCCTCTCTGTGCTGTATGTGCGTGCAAGCCTGTGTGTGCACCCGGCGTGCGTGTGTGTGCGTGTGCGTGTGCCGGTGTGGCAGTGCATGCAGCCCCGCCGCTCTTACGTAAAGGCTGCAATGCAGGCAGCGGGCCGGGGGCGCCCCGGGGCGGCGGGGCAGGAGCCCGCTCCCCCACGGCTCTGCCCCACTCCGAGCCCCCGCGGGGGCGGCCGGGGGTTGCCGCGGGGCCGCGTCGGGACGGGGGCTCTGCGCCCGCGGGGGTCGCGGCTCGGCGCCCTCCCGGCCGCGGCGGGGCCTCGGGGCGGGGGGCGCGGTGGCGGCCGGCGGGGTCCGGCGGCGGCGGGGGGCGCTGGCCCGGGGGTACCTGGCTGGAGATGAGGTCCTCGCAGACGGAGAGAGCCATCTGGATGGCGTTGGGCTTGTGCGTGACCGAGGTGGCGTTGAGCTGGAGCTTCCAGGTGCCGTGCCGCTTGTTGGCCTGGTTCACCGCCTCGCGGAAGATCTGCTCGTGCTTCTTGGTGCTCAGCACCGCGCCGATGTTGACGATCTTGGGGTCGCAGCCGGCCCGCGCGAAGGAGGACGAGAAGAGCAGGGCGAGCAGCAGCAGCCGCATGGTGCTCATCCACGGGCGGCCCGGAGCCCCCCGGGCTCCCCGCCCGCGCCCCGCCGCACAGCGGCCGCCGCGCCGCTCAGCTCGGCCCCATGGGGCGGCCCGGCCCGGCCCGGCCCGGCTCGGCTCGACTCGACTCGGCTCGGCGCGGCTCGGCTCGGCTCGGCTCGGCGCGGGGCGATGCGGGGCGATGCGGGGCGCTCTCCCTGGTGCTGAACCGCCCGCGCCGCGCCTCGCCGCTCCGCCCGCCGCCGGCTCCTCCCGCTCCGCGGGGCCCGCGCTGCCGCAGAGCCCTCCTCCCGGCCCGCCCGCCGCCCCGCGCCCCCGCCGCGGCTGCGGCTTGCCTCCCGCGCGGACCCCGGCGGCGGTGCTGCAGGAGTGCGCTGGGGAGGGCTGCTGGATGTGGGACCCCGCGCGGACCCCCCATTCCTCCTCCCTCCGGAGTGACCAACGTGGGCACCTGAGGAGAAGCTGCAAGGCAGACCTCCCTGGGAGGGTGGCCTGAAGCCGTCCCTGGGAAGGCTGCAGGAACCTCAAGGACTCCAGGGCTGAGGAGCGGGTCTTACACCACTACAAAGTGTCACTGGTGCTGGGGCTGTAGGGTGCTGCGGCCAGAGCTCAGGTGTGGCTGAGTCTCCAGCCACAGTGGAGAGCAAGTGGAGGGCATCTTCTGGAGGTCCAGCACCTCCCTTTTCATCTTTTCAGCTGCAGTGCTGTTCACAAGCCCGTTCGGGCTCTGTGAATCCCTATTGGTTTGGGAGGCATACATGCACTAGGCTTCAGCTGAGATGAGATTTTCTGCAGAAAAAATATTCCCAGTTATGCAGCATCTCTGAGTAACACACATATCCAGCCCTGGCCAGGGAGAATTGTCTGTGACATGAACACCGTCAGGGTGTCTGTTCACTCCAGTGCTGGAGAACTTTCCCTCGGCCAACACACCTCTTGACCAGAGAAGCTCATCCGTTCACTCACCTTGTTCCTTGTCTTTGCTCTGTCCCTCTACACAGAGACATCACTCTTCCAGGTGTTACCTCAGCATGGGAACTAGCCATTTTCCTCCATAAAGTTCACTCATTGTTCCTGAAATTTTGCCCTAGTATTTCTCTGCTGAACAGATTCCTTGGGATTCTCTTTATCTATCTGCCTCTAGGCTATCACTAACCTCCCCCAGAGAAAATGGAGTCACAGTAGCTAATGGCCAACATATGGAGGACAGTCCAACTCCATGGCTGAAGAGGACTGAGTTTTCACTCCTGGACCATGTCTGTCCAGTTCCAGGGGCAGAAGGATGAAGCCAACAGGACAGTACTTTGCTCTCCAGAGCTGCTGTGTTGGCCTTTCTGGAAAAAAACAGAAGGGTTGCAGATAGCTACAGAGTGTTGCTTTCTAACTGCATGGGACAAATGCCATCAGTCAGCCCACTGTATACCAGCCAAGAAAGAGAGCAGACTGAATACTGCAGAAGAAAAATCACCAGAGATATTTTTACATCAGCCATTTCTAGGGTATTGCCACAGCCCACCTCTGTGCTTGCTTGCAACGTGAGTTGAAGCAGAATTTTTTTCCCCAACGCAAATTTCTCACTGACATCTCTGAAGTACAAGTTGCCATGGAAACCATTTTGTCTGTGTCCCACGTTCTCCACATGCACTCGGAAGAAGCTGCAGAAGCAAAATGGCTGTTGTGTAATGCTGCAGGGTCTCAGCACAGGAGGGGATACTGTGCTGCAGATCACCCTTCTAGTTACAGGACCCACTCAGAGAAGCAGCAGACATTTGCTTGGAAAAAGCAATGAAACCTATAGCAATTATGACACATTCAGTGAGAGAATGCAAATGGCCCTACCTCATCTTAACTCTCACAGTGCTTTGTGTGGAACTACACATCAAACCCTGCTGTGTTCTCAGTAAATACATGCAAGCCCATTTTACCCTTTTCGGTGCTGCTGTTTTATTCCTACTCTTCCAAGCATGGAGATGAGGATCTTGCAGTACTCATGCATGGCTCTGTCCACCTAGCGTGGCCTGGGATGCGGTTAAGTAGAGTTGCATCCGTACACTTAAATTGCGCACATTTGACTGTGTTCTCTCCTCTACCTGCCTGATATATTTTCAGTGGGTTGTTTGGGAACCAACTATTTTCAAGTGGGTCTATACAGACCCTGACCCTGGTGGGTATGAGGGCAGAAATGCAATAGTAAAGGCAAGACCTGGCCACAGCTGGGGACTTAACAGAGAAGATCAAGGAAAAAGGCAGGCTTAGAAACATTATTTAGCTTGCTCACATTGCAGTGCAAAAGGTCTTTTCTCCTTAATGTGTGGATTTACCTCTTGGTAGAAAAATGAGTACAGTTCCTGAGCCCCTCTTGTGTTGGCCATGAGTCCAGGGTGATCATAGGCAGAAGCCAGTGTCTTTCCTCTGTGTCTCCATTTCTTTTTTTCCTGCAGAGACTATAGTTCCTGGCACCATTGCAGAGATCTGAGAAATGCCTGCTTCCCTCTCAGGTCATGCCTCCCACTGGGCCGTGTTGTCCTGGCATCAGGAACAGCCTAGATCACAAACTCAAGCAGCAAGACTCAGCCAGCACAGACGTTGTCACTGCACGACTTCCACACTTGCTGCGTCCTCAAGCTCTTTGATCTTCTGAAGGCAATGGGTGCATGCAGGGTTTCCCCAGGGTGGAAGCTGTGTAAATGGCAAACACAGTTGCATCCACCAGCTGATCCTTGTGAAGACTCTGCAGTGAGTGATGGTGTTTGTTTTTCCTATGGCTGCCTTCTTGCATCTCATGGCAACCTCCTTAGCCATGGTTTGGTACAAGCACTTAACAAAGTTGTCTGCAAAAAGAAGACATTAGCATGTGCATAGTATGATCCTGCTCTTTATGTCTAGCACCTTCTGGTTGCAGGAAAGTTGGACAAGCTTATGTTTGTGTGATTCCTTGAGTGTAATTCCTCCCTTGGCCAGAGTAAATCATCCTAAAATGTAGAGACTTGAAGGGAGCAGCACTGAACTCAGCTGAAAATTTCACCTGCCTTGGGGTAAGACATCAGTCCCAATAGTGGACAAGATAATATGGAATTTTGTAAATTGTAGGAATATATGATTCATGTCAGTCATCATGTAGCTGTCAAAAAAACCCTAAATTCTTCTTCTGAGAAAGTTAGAATTTAATTGATAGCAGTAACTGCATGGCTGTAGCACGGACTACTGTAATGCATTTTACTTACAGCTCCAAGACTTTGGAGTGGTTAAGCTAAGATATAAAATAAGTAAATCACATACTGAATGGCCTATGACAGGTCTCTAAAAGCAATTGTTAGTGAAGATCTCAAGCTAAATGTAGGTATTCCTACAAATATGACAAGATTTGAGACATGGTTGATACTTCAATATTTTTATCACTGGTCTGGAAGCAATCACTGCTGATAATATTTTGGAATAGCAAATAGTGATGCTGAGTAATTGGAATCATATGATAAACTGAGCATATTGAGACATATTTTAAGATAGTCAGTGCACAGCCACATAAGGAGAAGTAAGTATTGTAAGTTCTGCCCTTAGGATAGAGCAGCAGATGCAGCAGAAACAGGGACAGTGGAAAGGATTCGGCGTTCTCCAATACTGATTAGTGGGTCAGAACAGACAGCAGTTGAACATGATTTTCGAAAACAAAGAGCCAATGTTGTCCTTGGATGTATCCCTGATGTGTTAGAGTAGTAGCAGGCAATGATGGAGTTTCTCTACGAAGCACTGAGGATTCCCAGATGGAAACATTGCCAGATCTGGTGACTATATTCTTTACAAGGAGGCTGAAAACCTGGTGAAAAGGGCCCCAAAAATATTTGGGAAAAAACTGTCATAAGCTGCTATAGAAGAGGTAAGGTTGAATAAAGTCTGCCTGTCAACCCTCAGAGCATGCTGGCCTGGAGTTCCAAGATTTGTCACCTACCAGGAGCAATGACAGATCACTGCCTTTTTGTGGATGCTTTCCTAGGGTTTCTGAGCACTTCAAGAACAGTAATGCATGACTTTTCCCATGCAAACAGCCAGATCAAGTATTATGAGCTGCAAGTGAGGCATGTGGTGCACAGACCTTCATCTGAAACTCTTGCTGGAGACAAGTGTTGCTTGTGAGCAGTTTAGACCTTGCGATCACCCCCATTCCCCCATCTCTCAGCCGCAGAATCTAGGGCAATGCGGAGAGTGGCTGAGCCAGCCTTTTCAGAAGGCCATAAAATCCTATGGATTTACTGTGAAAACGTCATCAACTTAGTAAGACAAAGCTCTACCTTAGCAGAATGAAGTGTTTATGATGAAAATGGAATTGTTTCACTGCCACACTTGTGAGCGATCTGTCTGGAAGGGGAAGGACTTCCCATAGTTTTCTCCAGAGGGGCAGAACGTGTGAGGGTTTCCCTCAGCTGCAGGCCTAATTGCTGAGAGTAGAAGTGGAGCATGTGGACGAGCAAGACTGCAGCATCCCCAGCCAGCAGGGCCACACTGCTCACCTGGTAGTCCCAGCTGCCGGGACTTCTAGGCCAGAGAAACTATTTCTATAGTCATGCCCTCAATGGGGAGCACTGCTGTGGGATGGCTCCAGCATAGACTGGGTAGGTTCACTGGGGCAGCAGGATGGTGAATTTGGAATGAGGCTTTCCTGATGTACTGCATCCCTCCCCTCCTCCTAGGCCAGGGCCTCCTGCCCAGCTTCATCACCTCGCATGTTTCTATTGCTCTGGCACCTTGATGCCATCCAGGGGCGTCCCATGCCCTGGATACCCTGCAGATAGAGGAAATCAGGCATTGATGGCTCTCAGCCACGTGACCAGCACAAGCAGGACCTGGGCCAAGGACAGAGAACAGCAGTAAGCCCTCAGCACAGGGTGCACGGTGGGCTACAGGTGGTGGTCAGACAGCTGTCAGGGATGATGGAGAGGGAAGGCAGTGCAGAGGCTGCCTGTGCCTCCTCACTGCCTTCCTGGAGTCACAGTGCAGCACACTCCTCTCCACTCAGCCCGCCAGGGATACGATTTGCGTGAGCAGCTGGGACGCTGGGGAGGGACGTCCCTGTCACATGTCTGCGATCCAGTCAGACTGACAGGCAAGGCCCCTGCGTCTGCCTGGGGAATAACTCACCGAAAGGCATTATTTCTTTGGCAGGGGGGCAGGGAGGACCATGGGATGGAGACCAAGGTGAACATGTCTGAGCAGCTGTTGGAATTGAGCTGCTGCCATTTCACATTCTGTCTCTGACTCACAGTCTCCTCCAGCTGGTACCTGGAAAGGACACGCTAGATGGACTGCAAACCCTAAGCAGGTCTTACACTCTCCCTAAATGCTTTCACAGCCAAGAGGGACTCAGCACAGCTTACTCTGCATTTCAGATGTGGCCTGTGTAGTTGCTAGGCAGCACGGCTCCCTGCTCCAGTGCTGGGGACAGCACAGAGCTGTCCTTCTAGCAGTGGGCATCACTGTTGGGTTTGCTCAGCTTTCCCTGCAGGGCACAATAGCTAGGGCTCAGAGAGCCCTTGCCACCCTCTCAATCACAGCATACGTCATTTCTGCAGTCCCTGTCATCACGTGAAGAAGTCAGAGCAGCAGCATCCTACAGCATGAGAGGAGACTTGAGATGATCTCTCTCCCCCTCCATCACCAGGCCACTCTGCATCCGTTACCTCATCACTGGGTTACCCAGGTGTAGGAGTAGTTAGTTATACCACCCACCAGTGCTTTGCCTTCATCCAGAGAAGCCAGGCATTCACTAGGTTGGCTGTAGTTAGCCCAGTTTTGGGTTATTAGAGGGTTCCAGAGGGGGCAGGACGTTCTGGTGGTTAGAAAGAGAGAAGGATGAGACGCAGAACCTCAATGACCTGAGGCAAAGATGATGAGAAACACAGAAACAGCTTATGTGAAATCAGAAGGAACTGAGTGGACATAAACACACAGTCAAATATAAACTACAAATGGATGGGAATTTCCACTGGAATAATTTTTCTGACAGAAAATAGCATTCACATGTTTGAAATCCTCTGTAGGGAACCTCTCATTTTGACAAAAAAAAAAATCCATTTTTCTACTGAAAAATCATTCCCAGCTGAGAGGTTCCTGGGCTTTGGCTGCCTGCACATCATGGCCCTGCACTGCAGTGGTCCCAAAGGGCTCTCAGGAGATGGGACATCCACCTTCAGAGACCTCCAGCTCCCTGGGCCCACTGCATACCTGAAGCTGAAAAGGAGCTTTCAGAAAGAGCCATCACTGCTAACGAGGCTTCCTTCAAATCAGTCTTCATCTCAGAGGATGCTGGAGCCTGGGCTTGGGTCATGCATTTCATGATGCAGAACAGCCTGAGGTTGGAGGGGGAGAGATCTCCTCAGTCCTCACTAGCATCGGATGCTGCTGCTCTGACTTCCTTGTGTGCTGGCTGGCCATCCAGTGAGATTCTGACATTTGCTTTTCTTTCCTTCGGTGGGAGCACTACCTAGGTCGCCACTGTCTTTCCCAATGTGGATTTGGCAAAGCTCTGCGGGAACTCTGTAATCCCAGAGACTTCTCTCCCTGCCAAGGCATGATACAGCACTGCCCACAGGGCAGCCTGCATGGCATACTCTGCAGATGACCCAGCCCTCTTTCAGCCTTTGGCCTCACTGCACTCAAAACAGAGCATGTTGGGGAACTTCAGCCACCACACAGTCCTTCATGCTTTCCAGCAAACACTGCTCCACACTGTCTACTCTCTACATCCTCCTACAGCCCCTCGCCCTCCTCTCTGAACTCACCTGTCAGACACACTGCCTTTCCTCCTGTCAGCGAGTTGAACAAGACTCACAGCCAAGAGGCCCATCTCAGGGTCCTTGGCACCACTCAAGAGGAGCAGAGCTAGACAGGCCAGGGTGTCCACAATAACATGATAAATCTTGCTGTTGGGATGTGACTGCCCTCCTTGGTGAGATATTGCTGACTTTCACGACTACCAAATTTGCTTCCTTTGTCTCCAGGGTCTCTCCTCTGGGGACAACATAGGCTGCTGTTGCACCAGAAAAATCTCAGTCCTGCTCATTGCAAGATATGGTGGCGTGGGCCCCAAGCAAGCATGTGGAGATGGCCCAGACATTTGAATAGGCTGACTGGAGGCATATGGAAAGGGCCATATTCCATGAGAAGGGTGCTCACCTGGCCAGACAAGGTCCTCCAGAAGGCTGTAAGTCCCCAGCAGCATCCAGGTGGTGACAGCCTTCACTGGTAGGCAAAAGTTCCAGCTTGTTGTGCCCTACCAAGTGGAAAGTGAGACCTCTGTGCACACCTAACCTCTTTGGTGGGCCCAGAAATGAGCAAGAGTTCCCACCTTCACATCTCTAAAAACCTACTTTTGGGATGAGACAGCACTCATCTAAGCAGAGCCTTTTTACCTGCATCCTTGAGCTTCCTGCCTCCCCCACACACACACCAGGAACTCATCACAATGCTCAGACCTCCCTTCTGCTCTGGAGCCCAGCTCTGTGCTGCTCCAGCCTAGTTTCCCAGGACTTGTGGGGATGCCAGGCTGTGGGAAGCTGCAGGCTTGGCATGGGTAGAGCTATTGGGGTGCCTGGGAAGGACAGCCCTTCCCCAGGGCCTTTGGTGGCTTCAGTTTTGGAGCTTCAGCTCCTGACTTGATATGGATCTGTGTCCCCCCACCCAGCAGTGAACAGTGCCTAGGACATCTGAGTACTCCTGGCTTCATGCTGCTCCTGGGAAGTTTTCATGTCTTTGCATACGTTTGACTAGCTGCAAGGCCTCCCCAGGCCAATCAGCTCCCATGTGAAAGCTCTCTACTGTGGGAGAACAGAAAAATAAGAGTGTGGCTTTCCAACCTGCCAGATGTGGCTTTTCAAAGACACTAAACATGATAAATGTGAGACATAAGGCCTCAGGAATAGCCTTGGAAGATGGCAAGCAAACCAGATAAAGCCAGAGCTGACCCAGTTGTGCTAACACAGCATGTAGCAGCAGGAGCTGAGTGGCACTAGAGTTTCTGCTGCATTTGATGTACTTCACCCCAGGAGCCATCTGGCAGTCTCCAGAGTGGCCTGGGTGTGCACCAACATGCGCCCAGAACAGATAATTAGTGGATTAGGACTCAAATCTAAAATTGAAAGTCCAAGAATGTGACAGTGAACATGTATCCTTTGAGCTCTGTGCCTCCCTGTCATGTGTGATTGACATTTGCAAGAAAATTAAACTACCAACAGATAGAAAGATTGATTGCACAACTTTTGTTTTATTATGAAATCAGTCTAAAAACAAATACGGACATGATGAAACAAGGTCTAACAAGCAGTACTTCTGAAGAAAATACTGTTTTTTACCTCATCCACTTCTCTTATGGTATCTATAACGTATTCACAATTCAGTACATCTGGAAAGCAAGACAGTCTCAAGGTGGGCCTCCTGGAAAGAGGAACACACAGTTAGGGTTATCTTGTGAAAAAAAAAAAAAAAAAAATCACAAATCCCTGTGGCCAAGAATGCAGGTCGCCAAGGTTTCATTCTCCTCCTGTAGTTGTGCGAATTGTCCTTTACTTCCTACTTCAATTGCCATGTCAAAGGAAATGTGGAAAAGTAAGGATACACTGGAAATGTTTGACTTCATGGCCTTAAACGTCTTTCAAACTTATTTGAAGGAAATGAAAGGTATTTATTTAATCAGATCTCCTGGAAACTGAAAAACAAACTACATTCTTCTCTTCTTATCTAGAGACATAATGTCTTTCCCTCTGGGCAATTTCACTACACAGGACAGACCTCTACTAGTGGAGTAAGGGCTGTGTAATATACTATTACCCTGCATGTGAAACAGCTTCCAGAGAATGAAGCACAGGGGAGCTCACAGCTCTACACTTTCTCCAAGAAATGTGGAGATCTGTTCCTGGTCTGGGGAGAGGAACATCTAGCCCACACCTCCATTTCTGGTTTGGAGCATCCTTGACAAAGGTATACCCTGTGGGATAGCTACTGCCAGCTCTACTCAGTGCTGTCATGTGTGACTCTCAGGGGTCAGCTGATGCTGCAAGAGTTTTCATGAAGAAACGTACCTCCTAGGTCTGCCGGAGACCAAGCCCCTTCTCTAATGCAGAGATGCACTACAAAGTCTCAGCCAGTATAAGGATTTCTGGTATTAACAAAACACCACATTCTTCCTCTACTTATTTTTTTTGTAGAGTTAAACTTTGTGGTTGCTTCAAACCAGCTGAATCCACTCTACCAAACCCTGGAAGTGGAGAATTCCAGTCTGAATTCAGCAAACTCATAATTGTGCAAATTCATAAGCATACAAAGTCAGGGGTTTGTAAATGGTGGCAGGTACCCAGCATCTGTAACCATAGACACTACTTCAAATCCCAAACAAATTTTTCTTTTATTATATCTGTTTGCTATGTACTAGCCAAAAGAAGACTCTGAACATATCTTAAAAATAAATACAAAGATAAAAGCCTACAGAAACCACAATTACCTCAGCAACATTTAATTACACTCAGTTTACATGATTTACAGAAACATTCACTAATCCCTAGACCCAAATGTTCCAACTTCCTCCTCTTCCATTTCCTAATTATGTCTTGAGATGGTCCTGCTGGAAGTCTTTGCCCCACTTTCTGTGGGAAGTTAAGAATGAAAGGCAAATCTTTGCACTGAATTTTGTTCCCCTCTAGTGTGGGCTGTGTTTCAGTCTAGTACTGACACTCCCCAGCAGATACATGAGCCAGACACATGAGAAAGCAGGAGAAGACAAGGTAGCGCCATGTCTTACATGTTCTCGGAGGTCCTGCATTACTCAACAAGCTCTCTGGGTGCTCCTGCCATTATCCCCAGCCAGGAACTCCCAACACCACGTTATGGATCCTTTATGTCCAATCTATAAATATCTTTTGCATTCAGTCTCTAACACTCAGGGCTTCTGGGTAGCCTTCATATATTGAGGGCTGTGTACATCACGTCTGTTGCTTTCCCCAGCCTGTGCATGCACTCCTCCTTTTTCCGTGCCTGGGGAAGACACGGTTCCCACAGTGCCATGCCAGGTGTGCCCTGCTGCTTCCCTGCCCAGGAGTTGTCCTTGTCCCAAAGGGGTGCAGTGTGTGTCCTGGATTTCTTGTTTTTTGCTTGCAAGGTGTCCTGGGAGAAAGACATGTAAGATGTCTTGGGAGAAAAAGTGAAGTGGAGGTGCTGGTAAAGGCTCCAGCCAACAGGTTCTTTGACAGAGCCCTTTAACAGAGCCCTTTGACAGAGCAGCTATTGCTGCTGACTCTACGCACCAGCACCCAGGGACTCCCAGTGTCTCCCATTTTTCCCTTCTTTCATTTTCTGGTATGCCTCCTACTTGACCCGTTATGCCCACTCATATCTTCCTTTAAACTTGGTGAAGGGTCAAATATGACCTTAAAAAGAAAGTGCTAGGCTGAGACAAAGATCCAGCTAGTTCAGGGACTAGCAATGGATGCATATAGTCACCTTCTAATTTTTAAGACTCCAAGTCTATTTATTCCATTTTTTCCTCCTGTGGCAGCCATTCCCTACTCCTAATCACTTTTCTACTTTCTCTGTATCTCTTCTAGGTTTACTCCATCCAAAATGAGGTGGTCACTATTGCATATCTTATGCAACATGAAGTAGACCAACCATGTGCAGATGTTTTCTGCTATGTTCTCAATTACTTTCCTAATTATTCTTGAAGGAGTGCTATTATGCCTGAACACTTGTCAGCTTTTTCCAACTATATCAGCTGGTCTAACAGAAAATATTATTGTCCTCCATGGACCTTGCCTCTTTTACACACTTAGATCATCATGGCTAAAAAAAACATTAATACCAATTATTCCTAACATTGGCTTTGTCTTTTTGAGAAGAATGGACCAGTGAGTAGATACATTCAGAGAACAAGTCAAGTAATGCTAGATCCCTTTACGAGTGCTAATTACTAGCTCACCTTTTCTTGTGGGTTTTTGTCACATGCATTATATTTCACTTGCAGAGACTGCTGTTTACATACCAGTCACTTAAGAGATTTGTAAGGCTTTCTTTTGCATTAGTTCATGGTCAGCTTTACATTTTACTATACTGAATAATTTAGAATCATCTTAATCAGATGATTTAAATATCTATTTGTCTTGTTTGGGATGAGTCTTTATGAATATGCTGAACACTGAAACAAATGCAGATCCCTGCTCTCCACTGTAGTTGAACATCTGCTCCTTTTCCTTGTTTCCTATCTTCTAACCAGTTAGTAACACAGAAGAAGACCATCCCTGTTATTTCAGGATTATTTAAGGGCATTCTGCAACAGACCTTATAGGAAGTGTCTTGAAAATTAAAGTGAACAAAGTATTAATTTATTTGTTGACTTCTCCAGAGGACTCAGATATTTGAGACATGACTTCTCTTTATAAATGTGATGTTGACTCTTCCCCAACAGAGCATATTAATTCTTGTGTCTCTTCATCCCTTTATTGCAATGTTTAATGGATTTACCCATTACAGAAGTAAGGCTTATTGGTCTGCAGTTCTGCAAATCACTCCAGGAGTCCTGTTTAAAAATCAGTGTCACACTTATCATGCTCCATATTCTAGCACTTAGAGAAGTTTAAGCAACAGCCTGCACACCCTGATTCATCATTTCAATTATTTAGAAAGTTTTGAGTAGCTCTTAGTCCTGATGCTTCATCAGTGGTAATTTTATCAGTCTATCTATCTCCAAGACCTCATCAACAGAGACTTGCATTCGAGATTCCATAGATTCCAGATTCCAATTCCATAGATTTGGCCTCCATTAGACAAAAGTTCTGCTTTGAGAACGTCTCTGATTCCTGCCATGGTGATTGCCAACTTCAGGAATGAAGGTAACATTTCTGCCGTGGCTTTGACTTCTTCCTGTGACCCTTCTATTGTTCAGTCAAGTTGTGGCCCTAACAGTTCCCTGGGGTTTTTTGCTACTGATGTATTTATTATGTGATTTTATGCCCTTAGCAAGTTGCTCTTGAAAATCCTTCTCTGACCTGTCTTATTCTGACTTTATGTTTCACTTGCCAGAGTTCCTGGTTTCCTCCTTTTCTTCATTCAGACAGGACTCCTAGACTTCTGAAGGATGTCTGTTTACTTTTACTGTTGTATTCAGCCTACCACTTAACTACACCGGCATTCTTCTCTTAAAAAGACTTCCAGTAGATCATATATATTCATCTGAACCTTTAATGTGAGGTCTTCAAGCAATTCATCCTGTCTGATTTCCTCTTTTTTAGTTGGTCATTCTAATTTTGCTTCAGCCAGCTGTTCCATTTCTATGTAGTTTTCCCTTTTAAATGACTTAGTAGTATTGTGGGTATTTGGGGTCATTTCTGCTCCTAGGAGGGTCTGACTATAACTACATGATTCGCGATAATGTTTTTTCTGCAATTACCTCTTGAACCTAAGTATGCCTTAGGACTAAATCAAACGTTACTTTTCTGCCTCACTTTACCGGCAAACTGACATGTGTAATAGCCCAGTCTTTGGTTTCCCTGTCACTCCCTGATTTAGCCTCTCTTCACAGAAGGGATCCAAGCCCTGCACCATCCCTGTGTTCTCTGTGTTGGTACCTGAGCTGGTTGTGTGCTCTGTGGGACATGTCAGAGTCCTGGTCAGGTGGCCAATATTATAGCCACCCCCAACATCTGGTTCCCCCTTTCTAAGCATGAAGTACCAGCTCAGAAGGGTGAGGTGGTATTTATTGATCTAATTAATGTACCTGTCCTATTGCAGAGCCTTCTGGCGCTCCACTCTCACAAGGAAGAATTTTTTTACATGCAAGTGGAGTTCCCTTTGCTGCCACTTGTGCTCATTGCCTCTTTTGCTGTGCACCCCTGAGAGAGGCCCGGGTCCCTCTGCTCTGTAACCCCTCTGGCTAGCAGAAGACTGAAGTTAGACCCCACCGTTTGCCTCCCGTTCTCCAGGAAGGACAAACCCAGCTCCCTCAGCCTTTCCTCCGCACTCCGCCCCTGGACCCTCTCTGCCGAGCACCCCAGCTCGCTGGCCTCCCCCTTGCACCGAGGATGCCCAGGACGGATGCCCCTGGGCCGGGGCCCGGGGCGCGGCACCGCGGCGGGGGCGGAGCGGGGCGGCGGGGCCGGCCGGGCTATAAGGGCGCGGGGCGGCGGGGCCGGGCGGGCCATGAGCGGCGGGCGGTGGCGGTGGCGCGGAGCGGCGCTGCTGGCGGCTGCGGCGGCGGCGGCGGGGCTGATGCGCGGGGCGCTGCCCGCCGCCGCGCTGCTCTTCCTCCTCCTCCTCCTCCTCCTCCTCCTCCTGGTGCTGCTGGCGTGCGCCCGGCCGCTGGCGCTGCGGCGCGGCCCGGGGCAGGTGGGCTGCCTGCCGGCGCCTGGGCTGCGCCGCGCCCGCCGCCCCGGCGCCGTCCCGCCGCCCTACCCCAACGGCTGGTACCGCCTGCTCGACTCCCCGCAGCTGCCCCGCGGCGCCGTCCGCAGCCTCGCCCTGCTCGGTGAGTGCCCCCGCCCGGGCTCCCCCCCGGCACCGCCGGGTCCCCGCCCGGGCTCCCCCCCGGGGCACCGAGGGCATCTTGCACCGGGCTCCCCGCCGGGACATCCCGGCCCGGACTCCCTGCCGGGGCACCGGTGGCGTCGCGACTCGAGCTCCTTGCCGGGGTACCGGGGCATCCCCGCCCGGGGTCCCCCAGGGGCTTCCCTGCCCAGGCTTTTCCCTGAGGCATGGGGGCATCACTGCCCAGATT
Organism: Dromaius novaehollandiae; assembly: GCF_036370855.1. Lineage (NCBI taxonomy): Eukaryota > Metazoa > Chordata > Aves > Casuariiformes > Dromaiidae > Dromaius > Dromaius novaehollandiae. The sequence continues at coordinate 2,440,012 of NC_088117.1, forward strand.
CCCTGCTGGCCTACAGGGCATCTCGCTGCCTGGGCTCCCTGCCAGGGTATCAGGGCATCGTCCCTCAAGGTCCCCACCAGGGTACAGGGCGTCTCACTGTCTGGGCTCTCCTGGGCACAGTTGCTGCCCACAGCTCCCCCATGTCCTGTGGGGGGGGGGGGGGGGTCAGGCTGCTTCGGAGGGGTCTTGGGCTTGTCCAGGGTCCTGCAGTCTTGGCAATGAGCTGGGCTTGTGTAAGTGCCTTACTCCTCAGCAGGGTTGTTTCTGGGTTAAAAGCCCTCTGATTCAGCGGTGACCCTTCACTACTACGGAGTGGTGTTTCCTGGGTGTGTTTTCAAAATCCGTCCTCTCCTGTCAAGTTTTTTTCATCTAATGGGAACAATTCATTTCGATATTTGTGTCCTGGAGAGCCACCGCCAGTCTGTCTGTTACCCTAGAACTTTCTTGGTTGTCTGCCCAAAGCCTGGTTTCTGGGACTCAGTTCTCTGGATCTGACTAAAATGTGCTGGTAAAAAACACTTGTAGTCACAGAATGACAATGCAGACCGCAGAGCTTGCAGGCAGTGTTTTCCTCTTATAGGAGTCAACACCTGCAGTCCTAAAACCGTGTACGGTGCCCAGGGACAGGTGAGTGCACAGGGCTGGGGCCTTTCCTAGCATGGCACAGCTTATCGTTCACAAAGTAAGGCATGAGGTGGCCTAGGGGAATCTCAGGCTTTGGCGTGAACATCCATTAAACAAGGATAGTGACTGCACTAAGTTCTTGCTCCCTAAGCTACTAGGTTAACAGACCTCCCTGAACAACCCTCGTCTCGAATCAATACTTGTTGGCGTTTGGGAATCTTGCCTTGTGAAGATAAGCCTTCATGGTGTGTTTCTGTAGTCTGGCCATACTTGAATCAAAAAGTTGTACCTATACTTCCCTTCTGTGATGCATCCTGAGAGCCTCGGCCTGTGAACATCCAGATTCAGCACCTTTTCAGAGATGGCTCTAGCTGCCTGTGTGTCAGGGCTTCCTCTCATGCAAAGTGGGGTAGGGCCAAGGGAGGCATGTGGTGTCCTGTCCTGTTGTGCCCTGGTACGGAAGGGGGACAGAGCTGGCCTGGGAACTCAGAAGCACACTGGGGTCTGTTCATACAGATGTGGCCACTGAGAGCAGGTCTAGGTTTGCTTTCAGGCCAGGTCGCTGATGAACAACCGCTGTCCTCTTTGAGGCCTCTGCACTACGTGCATGCTGGCAGGGATTTCAGTATTGCAGCCCTCGCAGGTGTGCTGCTGTCTCAGAACAGCTTCTGCTGGTGCCAGGAAAGCACTTGGCATGTATTCAGTCCCTCCAGGTAGAGTGTTTATTTAGACAGTACTGTGGCATGCAACGTAGTGATAGCTAACTTGCACAGCTGGGCAAAGAGCAGTGCCATGAACAGACCTACGGCTATTGTGCAAGTACTCGCTGTCTCTCCGTAAGTCAAAGCAAACATTTTAATAGTTTCTTGCTCAGCTAACACGGTGCTACCCTGCGGGTGGGGACGAAGAGAGAGATCCCAGAACTGAACACTGACAAATTCTGGCAGGGCAAATCTCATATTGCTTCAGCAAGCACAAGCAATCAGACCCAACCATAGAGAAAAGACAGGCTGAGTGCCAGAGCAGTACAGTCCAGCCCAGCCATGTCAGCTCCAGCTCTCTCCTTTCATTCCCTGCATGGAGCAGAACAGTCCAGTGCCTCCTTCTGCTAAACTAGAGAACTTCCATTTGCTACAAAGTTGTCAGTGTTTTGGTTCATAGTCCTTGGCCATTTCTCCCCAAGGGATGGGATTCTCTGTCAAGCTGCAATGCAGACTGCTCTTGGAGTTCAAAAGCACACCGTGGCACATAAAAGAGGGTACTCCTTTCTGCTAATGTTACCAAAACTCCCCAAAATGTGTAAGTCCATAGTGTCTCCTCTAGATGCCCCTCACCAAATGTGGCCCATGACAGAAGCCTCACTTCTCGGGTGAAGGGGTGAGAATGGGCTTCTCTTCAAACGCAGCGGGCTGTGCTCTGCTCTGTGTGCAGCCCGCCTTTAGCAGAGGAACAGTGTAAATCTTTAAACATTTGTGTGGCAACACCTATTATGCCAGAGCTGAAACAGGCTCCAAGAGCTTGCACACCAGGGCTGAGGGTTACGGCCACAAGATTTTAGAGGTGAGTGGGCAAAACTGTGCTGCCCACTGCCCGGAGAAAGGAAATGGCCTCAGCACAGATGAGTTTCTGCTCTCCAGCAGCCTCCCTGGGAAGCGGGGTGGCTACCCAGCTCTGCGGTGTGCTGACATGCTGCAGGAACCTCTGGCATGAAGGGCCCATGGCATGACCGATCGCTGCAATGGGATGTGTTTTAAACGAGTACCGTGAATCGATGGCCACCAAACGCAAAGCCTTTGCTGCAGCATCTGCCGCGGCCCAGCAGGGACTCTCTGCCATCAGCAAATACCTCCTGCCTCCAATCTGCTTGGAAAGAACCTCCTGTCTGGGAATGTCTCCCCAGACCCTGCACGGTGTCTTTTCTCATACTCAACTCTGGGCACTAGCAGGCTGGCTCTGGCAGCAGCCTAGTGCCATCTCGTGGCTGAACAACTTATCTAGAATAAGCCTATTTCTGTCCTGCAGCTGTCCTTCCTCTAGAAACCTCTAATAATAACTTTTAACAGTGTATTTCCCCCCAGGATCCAGGATACTTCTGGATATCTTTGCACAGGCAGATGCATGCAAAATAGTAGAACAGTTTGTTAAACTCGCCTGTCAGGCTGCTGTCGGCTGATTGCACAGTCTTTTTGCAAATTGTCGTACTAAGATATCAGCTGGGTTTGGGTCTGCTGATGACCCAAGGCAGCACAGCTAGGGAAATCCAACAGAACTGGAACTACTAGGATAAAAAAAGAAAAAATATATATTATTTCTTCTTCTGGGAACTTTTGCATGGCCCTGCTCTTACTTGTCTCTGCTGCCTGTTCGGAAGAGTCTGAGCAATATGTGTCTTACCTGACTGCCTCATGTGGGAATGTTGTTTTCACAGATGATCTTACAACCTCATATTTCTGCCTTAACGTTCAGGAGAACAGCTTGTCGCATTTCGCACCCAGGATGGACAGGCGTATGTGGTCGACGCTTACTGCCCTCACCTTGGTGCTAATCTTGCTATGGGTGGTCGTGTCATTGGCAATTGCATCGAATGTCCATTTCATGGATGGCAGTTTCGAGGAGAAGATGGAAAATGCACCAGTATCCCATATGCTGAAAAAGGTGAACCCTCCCCAAATCTGCAGAAAGCATCCACAGTAATGGCCGTGCCCAGTATGTCCTCACAAAAAGCTACTCTACTATGGAAATGTAGTTTTTATAGTAACTCACCCTCCCTACTCTTCCCCTATTTCATGCAGTGCCCTAACTCCCCTCTTGAGTTGCCTGTGTCCTTGTGTACTTTCCAGTGCACTTTCATATGTTAGGTGATAACTAGGACTTTAATCTGGTTAAATAACTACCCTTTTCAATGTTGATAGCCCTGCAATTCCTGTATTTAGCAAGCAGTGTATCATCAAAAGAACATTTTTAACTCTGAATTATGTATTTCACCACAAGCCATGGAAACAAAAAGCATCTGAGTGATGGATCCTGAGGAACTATTGGGTTTCAGAATTTATTCTGTACTCTGCAGTAATAGTCCATACGTGTCAGTGCTTGAATCTGTCACCTTAACATGACAGAACAGTCTCTAAATGGCAATTTTTTTCTCCTTTTTAGGTTTAAAGAAGTTTTTTAGTTAGAATCTAGGAAAGCTCTTCAAACACACCTACCTTTTGAATGCACTCTGCATTGTGTAGGAAGAATATCTTACATAAAGTTCATATGTAAGAATTACTTTATCTTGTTTCCTTAATCAATTTAAAGCACCAATTTGAAATGCAGCTGAAATCAGCAAGCAGATTTAAAATACTTTGAATTTTGCTTTGGCTTGTGCTTCTTAAATATTTTCCTAAAGAAGTTCAACTTTCCGTGATTGGGATAGCAATGAAAATATCAATTAGCAGCAAAACTCAGTCTTTCTGCCAAACAGACCATTTTTCTCAAAGCAGAAGAAACATTTTATCCATATGTGATAATATGAGCAATTTATAGATCTCACCAAGCAACAATTCCTATTTTTTTATTTTGTCAAAAAAGATTAATACTGTATTTTTTCTGTTCATATTCACTCAGGAGCTGCGTTTGAATGAAAATTTGATTCCAAGTAATGAGCAAAGAGTGTTTCATTATAAAATGACAAAGAATATTCCAGTCATAGGCAAACGCTTGCCAAAATGCATTGTTCTGCTTGAAACGGCTTTATTAAAAGACATGGTTATCTGCTGTTATTAAGAGTGCAAAACTGCAAACAGCTGCCCTGCTCCCGTTCCAGCCCAAATGGGTCAGGTTGATTTAAACAGATTAAAAAGCCATCTGTGTTCATGCAGGTCACTTTGGGAGCGAGCTACGTCAGCGCACTGGGATGGGCAGCCCTGCTGCCAGGCCTGGGGGCAGCCCCGGGCACCGGCGTTACCTGCCGCGGGTGCCAGCCCGTGCCTCGGGCGTGGCAGGGTGCGGAGAGGGGCAGTGTCTGCGGTCCAAAATGCTGAGGGTGCCCGGGGCCGGCAGAGGCAGCACTGGGCTTTCAGGAGGCCTCCAGCCAGGCAGGAGGGTCACAGAGCCTAATATGGCACTGGATGTCAGCAAGCAAACAAAGCCCTCTTTAAAAGCGATGAATCCCCCCTGCCACGATCACCAGATTTTCAGTTAGAAATAGTAGCGGCGATCTCCTGCCTCATTTGGTATTCGCGGATTGAAAAAGAAACATAAGCTCTCCTGTTATTTCACCTCCCAAGTGATTTTATAATTCTGAATAATAAGGAAGCACTAGTCTCTCTGTGCTTGCTTGCAAATTGAGAAAAAAAAGAAGTAATTAAGGCAAAAGATTTCCATCCAGTAAGAAGCTAAGTGTTCTGACACTTTGGTAAATGTAAATAGGAAAATACATTTCACTGGAAAAGTTGCAGATATATTCTTAAAGGAACAGATGATACTATAATATTAAAACAGAGAATGACTTGAACTCATGAGTTAAAGACAGCTTTTACTGTCAATATACCTATAACTAAAAACATTGCCTTTTAACTTACGAAGCTTGAGGAGGGTTCATTGATGCAGAATGTGTTTGCTTATTTGAATGGTTTTAAGAGTAGTAGAAGTAGCCTATAGAGAAAATAGCCATACTTTCAGCTTATTCCTTAGAAGACTTATTCAAAATACTAAATTGAAATAAAACTGATGCAAGGGAACAATCTTCTATGAGCCTCAGGCTCATATGCTGAGCATCAGTATGCTGAAAGGTTACAAACTCCCCTAGAGAGCCTGTGTCACATTAATATCACCCGTACAGATGAGCTCTTAGCTGCAGTTCAGGACAAGGTGATGTTTAACCAGTGTCAGCTTGGGAAACACCTCTTTTAACCAATGGCTTGCTTTCTTCTGCAGTGCCAGATTTTGCAAAGGTTCGGACCTGGCCCTCCTGTGAAGTGAACGGGATGCTGCTGGTCTGGTATCACTGTGATGGGGTCAGTCCGACATGGGCTGTCCCCGAGCAGCAGGAGATCACCACGAAAGAGTGGGTGTTTCGTGGGCAAACAGAGCATTTCATCAATGCCCACATCCAGGTAGGGGAGCTTGGCAGGGTCTGGTGCCTCCGTGTGTGACTTGGACACTGAGAAATGATGTCCTAGGCAAGGTGCAAGAGGGCTCAGCTGTGATTCATGAGCCTGTGGTTTAGGGTAACTTGCACCTCTTTCCTTTTCCTTCTTAAAAACGTCTTCCACGGTTAAGCAGAGAGGATTTGGCAGCACCGTGGAGACATGTGGCCATGTCCATGTCTGGTGTCATCTTGTATAGCCCAATTCAGGCACAACTCTACCAGTTACCCGGTGCTCTGGCTGTGCCCAGTGCCACCAGGTAGTCCCAGTACTGCCAGCAGAGTTTAGAGAGAGAATTATGTCACTGTGATACATACAGAGAATACAGCGTATGTTCTCCAAACACAGAACACGTACTTCTTGAATAAAGAACAGATGTTCTGTGTATTTAAAGTGAATTTGTCAATTTACTTTGACTTAAAATTGATTTAATTTTTTAAAAAAAAGATTCTCTAAGAATTGCAGTCAGGAGGCTTTTCAACTGAATAATAGGCGTGGAAGATCATGATTATTTTGCTGTTAATCTTCATAATCATCATTATATGCTAGCAAATGTGCCACGTAGAGCTACCCTTCTCCAAAAGGCCTATTGCTTCCATTGGCTCTCAGTGAAAATGGGGCTGGAAATGTGAAAATGTTTTTTTGCTGTACCTGGTCTGCTTGCTAAACCACTGTAAAGGTAGGTGGATTAGAAAGAAGTGAAGAAGGTGCAAGAGACATAGGAGATATAGCTTTGGGATTGAGCAGAAGTGTGAGAAGTGGGGAGAGCAGGAGAGACTGATAGGATAGTAAAAGTTATTTCAGTGCAAACCATCATGCACATCATGGCTTCCATTCTGGGGCCATTCTCTGCTGCTTGCCAAGATGGTAAGAGACTGGCATATTTGAGTAAAGAAAGCAGTTAAAACTTCTTAAGAAGTGACATAATGGGGGCAGGCTGGTGTGGTTGAAAGGTTCCAGCTGGTTTAAAAATATGTGAAAGCCAATCTAGGAGCACAATCACAGACGTGCTTTATTCCTTACAACGCTATTGTTACAGGGCCAGATATAAGGACTTGTTTGAGTACCCTGCTTCTGTGATTGCAAATGTTAACATGGTTAGATTACTTTGAGCTTAAAATCAACCCTGAATTTTCTGTTACACACGTTTAAATTATTCTCATGCACTAGTTAAAAAACTGGTCCCAAGTCAGTGTGTGCTAAGAGGCCCCTTCCTTCACTCACTTGCCTGCTTCATCCTCTTGCTACGTCTTGTACCTGAGAGCATCTGTGCTGTGGTTGGAGCAATGTGCCCTGATCTGTATTGCAATAACACTATCTGATGTTATTGCAATACCGTTATTAAATATGTCAGAAAATATAGGCAGCTTGTATCCAAGTCAGCTATCAGACAACTGCAAATTGTTCCCCAATGGCAGGAAATCCCTGAGAATGCAGCTGACACAGCTCATCTGACTTTTCTCCATGGACCAGCTATTCTGAGTGGAACTGATCTGAGATATACAAGGTCCAAGCTGTGGGATTTTATGAAGCATATCTGGAAGGTAAAAGAATTACTATGACTCCCCTATTAGCTGGAAGTCTTCCAAGCCAGGTCTCCTTTCTGCTTCAAAGCTTTCCATGAGTCCTGCCTCATCCCCTCTGTCGCATCCCCTGCTTTTCAGAGCAAGCCTCTTTTTCCTGTCTGTGAGACTTTTAGCTGCACTCTCTGGTCTGTGCTTGTCTCTACATGGTCTTCACAGCCAGCTGCTTCTACCAGTGTTTTGGTGTTGCCTCTTTTGTGATCTGCAAAGGTCACACTGCCTTAGTTTGTACTACTGTTGTCTTGGGTCTTGGGACTGAGTCATTTCTCCATCCCTTCAGGCTGAATGGCAGCCAGAGCCAGAGCCAAACAAGCACTGCTCCCAGTTGCTGGTTAAACACCGTGCAACCGTGTTTGGGAAACATTTCTCCTTGCTGGATTTGACTGTTTCTGCCAGACAGGTATGTGACATGCTCCGTCAAGCACCTTGCGTAGATACAAGGAAAGCAGATGGTTCAGTGATCCATAGACAAGGGTGCCTGGCCTCACTTGGCATTTAATCTTTATTGGTAACCTTTAATTACCTGTGACTGTGTTTCATACTCATAAAAAGATTCATTGCTGCTTTGGCAAATCAGGCCCATGGAGACTGCTCCTGAAGATGCAAGGTGCAAAATTTGCCACAAACAAAACAAAAAAAAAACTGTCATGAAGTAAGAAAGACTTTCTGTTTCCACTTGTGGAGAGAATCCAGACCCCGGGACATTATGGTGCCTGGAAGAGCACCAATATGCCAATATTCTCAATGGCTAATCAGGACCCTGCAGCGATGCAAAGGACCAGTGTGCAGGGAAATACAACAGAGCTGTTTTTCCCGGCAATGGCTGCAATACAAGTGCCCTGCTCACAGCAGTGCAGCAGGGGCTGGAGCTGCTGCAGCTGCAGGCATGAGGCAGAGGTAGTCAGCAGCACCTTTTGGCTTCTGCTCCTTGCACCAGCCTTGGCTGGCCCCCTCATTTCAAATAGTGAGGATTACTACTTTTAACAGTCTCTGTGGCTGGTGAAACGTGGTCAGTCCTCAGCATCAAACGCAGAAAGGTAACTTATGAAGAGCTCAAGGGCAGGACGCAGTCCTAATCATATATTCCTCTGTGTTCAGTGTTGAGTACAAGCTGCATGATTGGAATTATGGGAATTCCTACGTCGTGTGTAACCCAGGAGGTCAGACTAGTTTGTTGCTGTGATCCTTTCTGGCCTTACCCAGGAACCCTGCACACTAAAAGCTCTAACCGGGGGGGTCTTGCAGTTCGTCTTGGAAAAACATTCCCTGAGTATCCTGTTGCGTTGCTGGGAAGTTTGGTGTGCACGCTAAGCTTGTGTGACAGCCTCAGTGGGTGGAGGCTCAGGCAGGGTGGCAAGAGCCTCATGCTAATGCCTCGATCTGGAGGCTTTGCTCTGGGAAAGTGTCCTGTCCTGGGTCTCTGTCCCAGTCCTACCTAGAGCAGTCAATGGCTGCATAAACAGGATGCGCTGGGCAGAATAGAGGTGTTCACCCACTGCCCTTCTGTGCCACAGCTGTGTTCAGTCTTTGAGGAGCAGAGAAAAGGCTCTAGGAGGTACTCCTGTTGCCCTTGCTCCTGATAGTAATCCCACCTAAGCAAGAACTTGGTGAGGCAGATAGTCCCTCTGTGTAGCCCATATCCTGACATCTTAAGCAGGTCTCAAGCTGTGGGAGCTGCTGTACCAGAGATCTGGAGCACTGGAGAATATTTCGTAAGGGTGCTCTGTCATTCTGCAGGTGGGGCCAGGACTGGTTTTCCTGATTTTTGAGCATGCTTTCCTGGGCCGTGGGATCATCCTGCAGACTGTGACTCCCGTGGAGCCTCTCCTGCAGAATGTTGTCCACAAAATCTACTACCAGAAGAACATGCCACCCATAATCCCCAAGTTCATCCTGAAAGCAGAGTGCATACAGGTAAGGTTTCTGAAGAAGACCAGCTAAAGAAGGGCCACTGGAGCTCAGCAGATAGAAGTCACTGAGGAGGAAGAGCAGCTGTCTGTCTGGGCTCAGATACATGCCAGAGCAAAACGCTGCGGGATAGATCCTTTCACTGCTCAGCATGATCTCCTAGTTTTAGTAGCCCAAAGAATTAAACTGGAGCTCTTTGAAGCTGTTTCTCATGGAAAGAGGGTCCCTGCAGCATCTCATCTGTTAAAGATGGCAAAGAAAGAGGTGCTATCCCTCTCCTGTGCATGGACAACTGAAGCACAAGGCTCAAGCAACCTCTCCCAAACTGCAGGAAGTCTTTGACAGACCTAATAATTGAATCTAGATTTCCTCCATCCCAAGCCAGTGCTTTAAGGACAGCCTCTCCCCTTTGGTAAGAACTATGCCAAGAAATCCTCCTCTTGTTAAACTGTCATAAGATTTGGCAACTCTTGCCCCTCCAAAAGAGTTTTTCTAGGTCCTTACTACAGAGAGTCACAGAATTGGCAGAAGGACCTTTCAGAAGTCTCCAGCCCAGTATCCCAGTTGGAGCAGGACTGTTGCCAAGGTCAGCTCAGACATGGGCTTGTTTAGCTTCAACTAAGAGCCTTGAAAATATCCTACTTTGCAGAATGCTCCCCAGCTCTCTGGGTGACCTGTTCCATTATTGCCCTACACACCTTCTTAACTTTTTTTTCCCTAATGTCCATCTTGAACCTCCCAACCTGCAGTCTGTGGTTGTTACTCCTTGTTATACCATCTGGCACTACCAAGAAGAATTTGATTCCATCATTTTTTAACTCCCTTTCAAGTAGTTGTAGGCTGCTGTCAGAATAGTTCATGCAATTCCCTTCCGATGTCACTGTTAAACCTTGGAAACTTTTTGGTCTGACCAGAGAGAGTTTCACTGGCACTACAGTGAAAACTGCTGAAAGACAATTTTCAGCTGCCAAAAACCCACCCAAAATCAAACTTAGCTGTGCTAGCTCATATTGTAGAAATGCTGGCTTAATATTATGCATTCTTACTAAGGTGAATGAACAGCACTCATTTCGGCAGAGACTCCACAAAGGAAAACTCCACAGACTTTATAACATGTTTCTGAGTAGACTTCAAGATGTGGATGCTTAATTTATAAACTCCTGGTTGGCTTTCACAAGAGAGTACCAGTGGAGATACCGCCTAATGATTCAAAATCTCAGGCGGAGCATCTTCGAACCTCACAACTGTCTCTTGCAGCATTATCTATGATGGGGACATTGTCCAAGCTGGAAATGGCTTCTTCTTTGGCGCTGCAACATGGCAAACATGTCTGCTACCCACAGACAGAGACCTGTAGTGTTATCAGTTAAAAATAATATAAACAGTCCTACACTGGGCATTTGGGAGAAATGCTAAAAATAAACCTAGTGTGCAAGTTGCATGCACAGGTTGGTTCAGCTTCCTCACCTGAATGTGACCCTCCTTCTTTCCTACAGTTTGAACGTGATATAACCATCTGGAATAACAAGCAGTATCTCCCTAAACCCCTCCTTGTAAAAGAAGACTCCACCATCCAAAAGCACAGACGCTGGTATGCTCAGTTCTACAGCGAGAAAAGCATGAAGTTCACCGTGCACGAGGGCCTGGACTGGTGAGACCCTCACTCCCCTCTGCTGAAGGTGACCAAAGGCCATCAGGTGGCTCTTGCCCATCCAGGCTGGAGGGCAGCAGTGTTGGGCAGGTCTGATTATTATAATGGATTCAGGCACCAGCACAGAGAGGTGAGGCTGAGCCCTGGAGTTCCCCTCCCTGCTCAGGTCATCAAAGCTCAAGGGGTGTAACATGCTTCTTATATCTGCACTGTAATATGTGAACTGAGCGTGAATATAGATAGATAGACCTCCCTCTAAAATGTCCTTGTCTCTCACTGCTGCCATCCCTTCAAGTGGCAATGTGAAATCCCTTTCACATGGCCTTCTTTTACCTGAAGTTTCCCTTCCCAGCAATGCCTGCTGTTGCTTCTGCAACATCACCTCGGCTGGGGCAGGGTCCGGCTCTCCAGAGAAGCCCTGGCTGATGCCTGCATGGCAGTCAGAGGTGCAACTGTAAAGCCTCTTCTTTCTTTCTGACAGCAGTCAGGGCAGCCTGGGTTTTAATTGCCTACCATGCGGGGAGCACATGTCCTTACCATCCCTGCGGGCCTCCTGGGGCCTACTGAGCACTGCATGAATGGCTTCCTCATGCAGCTATTGCACCTAGCCATGAAGCAGAGAGACTATCCTGATGACAAAACAAGACCAAGCCACTTAGGCACAAAGCACCAGAGAATCTAGAACAGTTTTAGCCAGATTTGCAGCCTAGTTTTCATATATTAGCTTAATTTTTGATTGCAGTGACAGTAAGAGATACCAGTGATCTTGCCATGAGACAAAAATTTTTACGGCCAGTCGGTACTGCTGGATTCCATGGCGTTTTAAAGCAGGATCTTACTCACATCTGTGACCTGCAGAACTGTTCTCTAAGTGCTCTGTATTGAAGGGTGAAATTCTGCCCTACTGCACTCCCTAAAGAAACCTGAATTCTCCATAGAAGGAGTCTGCCTTGTATTTGCAAGACTCAAACTGTCTCAAAGTTACTTTATGCCAAGAGCTAGAAAAAACGAATGCTCAAATCAAGGAGCTTTCCAAATAGGCTGGTTGCTACTGTTGTGCACACACGCTGACAGGGCAGGACAGTGCTTGCTTGTGCCTTTTGAATTTTGCACTTTACTGCGGCTTCTGTTTCCTTGCCCACCATTAACCCATGAAGTGGGAGCCAGGAGCGAGGAACATGCCACCTCAGACCTCTGCCAGTGCACAACCCTCAAAACCTGGCAGCTGGATAACAGCGTGGCAAGCCCCCTCCTGATAGCCACGCTTTCACCTTTCACGTCAGGCTTTTGCACTGTTAACATTTCACTATTAAAGTCTTTTTAAAACTGATCTCATGCTCGTGGTTTGTTGTTCTTCACGGCTTTGTGGCATGAACCTAAGGAAGCGTCTGTACTTGGACACATTTTACATGGGATGATACGAAGACCGTATGTGTAGAAATGTCCCGGGGGGCTTCCTTGCACAGGAGAAGTGATTCTGTAGCCTACCTATGTTGTCCTTCTTCAGCAGTCACAGGGAACCCCTAGCAAGGGACATTAGGCAGCCTGGACAAGGAGCACTACCTGACCCACAGCCTGAGCCGCTTGGTGTCCTGAGGGCACCAACAGGCCTTAATGGCCCTGCTCAGCTTTACCAGGGACCCCCACACTCCTGCCCAGGGTCCAGGACCCCATTTCAGCCCAGTCCAGGGCTGTCAGTCCCTGGTGCTGGTCTCCAGCTCTGCCACAGCCCCACCAGTCCTGACCCAGGCTTGTGGGCCTGTCCTGTCTTTGGCTCATCCCCCGTCCCCACAGCCCTGCCCAGCCTCGGCCGTTCCTGTCCCCGCAGCCCTGCCCAGACATCGCAGGCTGGGTCTGACCCTGGTTATTCGCAGCAGATCTGGTCCTGGCGTGTGGCTTGACATCCCAGCTTGACCTTGGACCTGCTTCACCAGCACAAACCTCCCTGAAGATCTGGACTCTCGGTTGAACCTGGCCATGATCTCCGTCTGCCCTGCCCATCCCACGTTGGCTGGTGGGATGGGGCCTGGCCAGCGAGAGCCCTGCCCTGCCAGCTGGGTTATCCACTCGGCTCCCATCCCCTAGGGAGCCGCGGGCCCACGCTGAGCCCTGACAGAGCTGGTGGGAGGTAGATGTAGACGGAGCAAGATGCAGAAATTGCAGTTATCAGGACAGAGATGTTACAGTACGTGGATTAGGCAAGATGTGTTGTTCATGTGCATGTTTGCTGGGGCACATGGCCAACACACACCAGTTCAGAGGCTTTACCTGCACAGCCCACACATCTCCGTCCCTTGTGCAACACACCTGGGCTGGACTCCCATTCCTCAGTGTGCTCCCCCATGGAGGGTCCCAGGATGAACAAAACTCCAAGGAAGACAAATTATAGATGATCAGGTAAGAGCTGGTGAATTAAATTAGCTTTGCTAGATTCATCAGTCCCTCTGAAATTAAAGGAAACTATAGGTTACCTCCAGCAGAAACTAAATCCTGAGTTAACATTTCCTTTGCTACTAAAACCAAAATGTTTTTTTCTCATTTAGGCAAAAATCAGAATTCGGAAATAAAATAAGATTAGCTTAAGCCTATTATGTTCCCCTTGCAATCTTATTCATTCTTTTAAAAGGGCCTTCCAAGCAGGACACACTGGCCGGCCAAGGAGGACTCTCCTCCAGTCTTGTATGCCTTTTAGCTATGTATTATCCACTTTACATATTTAGATTTCTGAACAAATCCTAACCCACATCTGCTTAGAACATGAGGGCATCTAATCTTACTGTTTACTGAAATCACTCATTTACATCAAATCTACTGCAAAACTACACCCATTCTTAATACTATATCCTGATAGCTTTGTTATTGTGGCTTATCCTCACTTGACTAACCAAGATAATTCTACCCAATTGCCACAACTATTTTTGTATCATGTCTTTGAGTTCTGTTTTTTTCCCAGCCAACAAATTCACTGCAGACTTCCTACTTCTTAGCTAACTTTCAAGCAGTTTTTTTTTTTTTTTTAGGCTAGAAAACACCAGAGGAAATCAAAACAGGTCAAAGAAAAGGATACATCAAGGGTGATGGACAGTGCACCACAGATTTGACAGCAGTGGCTTGTGCTCCATCTCCTCTGAGCCGTGGTCTATATGCATGTTCCACTCAGGACAATTACCAAGTAGTTTCTGGTTCATTTAGAGGTGGCTCCTGGCGCTCTGGACAAACAGCGTCAGCAGGACTGCAATTCCACATGCAGCGCCCGATACGGAAGTTTTGGCAACGCCACAGTGTTTGATGACATGGAGTGACTTCTCGATGGCTCCCAGGAGGTATTTTCCACATAAGGCCCTGGATGGTGCCAAGCTGCCAGGCTGATCCCCATTCACCACTCTGTCGCTGTGACCCTGGGAGACGCGTTGTCACGGGTCAAGACTTAGTCTCTAAACAAAGATTGATATTTTGGCATTACAAATAGCTATTAAGGATCTTGTCCTGTAGAAAAAGGAATGAGCCTACCTAGTGCCTGTTGAGTGCCTGATTGCTTCTGTTCTCCCAGGGTGAAAACAAGCTGGCAGATGAAGCTGCTGATACAAGTGAAAATCCCTGACTACGCTGGACAGGAATATGGCATGTGTCAGTTAGACTATTCTGCCAGATATCAGCCTACACTGCTTCTGCAGCATAACTTTCAGCTGGACTGAACCTGTCCTGGCAGTGTGAATACAGATACCGCATTACAAGAAGCCACCCACCCGCCCATCCAGCTGACCACAGAGAGTCTTGGTTCATAGAGCACTTTCTGCTATATGTAAGTATTGCAGTGGTAAGAGAGCAGCACATTTGCTGCACTGGCAGACAAGCTTGAGACAGAGGATGCTCTAGAAACCGTTCTAGGGAGCATTAGGTGCACAAGGGATGTAGGGAGAGGTCCCCTGCTGAGTTTTATGGCTGATGAAGTCCATCAAAGAAACTCCTGCTGCCCTGTGAGATATGGTAATGGATATTCTCTGTCTTCAGACTGAGACGCTCAGTAGCAAGTGAGGTCCCACACATGTACTTGGAAAAGAGAACACCCCACACACTTCTTTTTTTCCTAAAGGTCGTTTTATTGTAAAACCATAAATACAACACTGACATGAAAATCCTCAAGCAACGGATGCTTTCTTACAGTTACAGTTTGTCTTCTGCCTTGGCATCAACTCTGAAAAGAATGTTGCAGAAACATGTCTCTAAGATACCTCTCCAAATAACTGAACTCTGGCCTGGAGCTCTCAGCTAGTTTGGAACCTAAGTGGAATTATTCCTTCTCTCTTGTGGAATATTTCCATTCAGACAGCAACAGACTTGTAAAAACAGCAACATTTAAACACCTTGTTTTTTTTTTAATAATCCTTTTCATTTGACGTCAGTCTAAGTTTCAAACAGCACTGAATTTATTTAGCTGTAAAAAATGAAACAAAACAAAAAAAATCCTAAAAAGAAAAAATCAGAAGAACTTGAGTTGGCCTCAAGCGTTCATATATCACAACGAAAATCAGCAACTCAACCCCGTGCAATATTGCTCTCTATTGAGTCATTCGATCCACACCAACAATACATGAGACTTCAAACAGGTTTTGTTTTGTTTATTAACACAGCAAGTGTGACATTAGATAACCTTTTAAATACAGTACATGGTACAGTGCGGGGCCAGCTGCCCGCACATTTCCACATTATGAAGACAAAGCCAGCGGTGGCGGTTTATAAAAATATTGTGTTGCTACAAAAGTATAAATTAATGCTACCGGTATTAAGAAATATTAAACACATAAAACTTATAAGGATTAAGAAAAATATTCATTAATACCTGTAGAAAACTCTGGCCTAAAAAAGATATTTTTTGTATATTTTTTGTATATTTTTTTTTGTATTTTTTAAGATGACATGAGATTCTTGCACTCGCAGGTAGAGACACACGCAGGTGCATCTGTGGTATTGCCTAGAACATCTGCATCTACAGAAAGGAAGGAAATGCACAAAAGTTACTGAGGGAGGGGAGGGTGAGGAGGGAAAGGAGAACATTGTTTTCTTGGTGAAACAGCAAGAATTCAGCTCCCAACAGGAGGTTTCAAAAAATGAACATACGAACGAGGAACAGCTTCTCTTTTCAGACTGGCTGCAAACAAGGATTTCCTGATGGTTTGATTTGTCGGCATGACACTCTCTAGCTACGGCGTGGACCAGAATCCTCACAGTCTGGACGATGTGCGTTCCTCCTGGATTTACAGCCTTGGCTAGTCACCTGTCATGAATGTTTCAGTTTATCCACTACTGGTTTTCCTTTTAAATAATTAAAAAACAATTAAAGTCCCCAAAAAGGTTAAAGGGACTTTGGAAAACAGCTCCTAAGACTGTTGCTCCTTCCAGAACACAGGCCTCCTTCCTAGAGCGGAAAGGTTCTTCTCCATAGATAGCAAGGAAAAAAAAATTAAAAAAGAAAAACATCTCCCCCCCGCCCCCAACATCCTGGAAAAAAAAAAAAAAACCCGTCCTATCCACACACATTGCAGAGACCACCACAAGAACCCCTAGAAGACTGAAAACAAGCATTCAAGGCTGATGAGGCTGGAAGTGTCTTTGTAAGGAACTTTGGTTGTAAAAAGCAAGGGTTTGACATGCCTGTACTCATCAATTCCACTGTAAAATATTCCTATCGTTAAGGCTGTGCTGCTCAGCTGGGCACCAAGACATGCTGACCACTGTCAGTGACGCTAAAGTGATGGGAAGAAAGAAAATCCTTTCAGTCAGTGGTAGATGTTGTGCATGAACAAGCCATTTATGTGACTCATTTCAGAAGCTATTCTAAAAATTCAAACTCAGCTGCCTACAGATCATTAAACCCTAAAGGGTCTACTGGATACACCGTTGTCTAATGTGAGCAAAACTCTTCTGTCAAGTTATAAAACAAAGGACTAACAGGAGTAGTAAAAAACCCAACTAACCAGCCAAACAAAAAAATTAAACAGAAATCCCCAAAACATTCAATATATAAAATTAAATTTCAGGGCAATACACTCTCATTGGTTTACCATTTCTGGCCTAGCATAAGCAAACTATCCCACAGTACTAAAGAGGCATTCAACTTGGAGCTGTGCTTGTTTTTACCTCTCTGTATTTTATTGTTTATTGGTTTGTTCTGTGAAATTTCCAGAAGCCCCAGGGAAGATGATTGCCCATGGCACGTGCACACGTCCCGTGCACTGCAAAGGGGAGTTCTTATTGCTAGAGGGCAACATCTTCAAAAGTTTCTGACAAAGGACCTTGAGCCTCACCTGAGGGTTCTGGGGATTCACAACGGATCCCAAGGACTCAAGATCACTGCGTAGCACAGAAAACGCACAGCAGAAGCAGCAAAACACTTAATAATCTCCTCCACTCCCAGTTTCTCTCACCTTGGCAGTGTAAGGGTTGACAAGACTGGTGTTGTATCTTCTGCCCCTCCTGCCAGTCAACTAGCTCCTTCCATTATGAAACCGGGTAAATATATATATATAGTGCTGGGAAGGGTTTGGTGGCTGTGGTGAATGGGAGGATGTGGAGGAAGATGCTCTATGGACCCTTTTGGACCTATCAGCTGTTGTGCAGGACTGGACTCAACCACCAAAGCAATCATGCCCAGGCTCTACACCCAGTCTCCTCTCTCGGTAAGGTCCAAAGCAGTGATGTGCCTTACAGAGTGTGCTCCAGTTATTTGCACAGCTTAATTTTAAATGATAGGACTCAGAAAACATTCTCACAACAGACTATTCCTACATGAAGAGGTTTCTCCTCAGTAAAAGGTTGCCCAAAATCTGTTTTTAGTGTCTTTTTGTTCACTTTCATCCAATTATTCCTAACTATTCCGTAGGGAACTTTTCTCTCCTGTGTGTGCTCCTGAATGCTCACAGGAGCTTCTCTCCTCCCCTCCTTTAGCCAGAGAGATTCACTTAGAGATATGAGTCCTTCCTTAATAGAAAACAGAACTACTAGCCCTTCAGTAGCTTTCTGGCTGCTCTTTTCCTTTCTTTTATCAGTAACTTGGTGCTTTCTAGAAATGAACACAGTATTCTCTGAGTAGCACAATGTCTCACTCATCCCACTCCTGTGCAACACTACATCCTGGCTCACCTACTGTGGGATTCAGCATGTGGAAATGATTCTTCAGACTATGTAAGGCCACACAGACTCATTCACCTATAAAAACATATGTAGTAATTTCTACTCACACAAAACCTTCCATGTTATTGCAAGCAGTTGGAGAAAAACAAACCAACCAACCTGAGACATCTCACTAAATACTGTAATAATACTCAGATATAACAACTTAGGGCTCAAGCAAAATTCAGAATTGTCTCCGATCTATTTTCAGTGATTCTTGGGCTTTGAGCATAATTGCCAAAACTTCATTTGCAAAATTCACTTAAGGGTCCTCACTCCCTGAGCTGCTTATGAAAGCATTCTCTGATCAGCAGCGGAAAACACCCAGCAAGCACAATCTAGTGAAACCAATGCAGGCGCTTTATGTGGATGCTTATCTCAAAGTTAAATTGGTTCAACCAGTAATTAACAGAGATCTGAGTTAGGCAAAGTTTAAACCCATTGTAGGCTTTCACAGCAAGTTTTCTAGATTGCACTAGTTCACATCAAACCAAATCAGTTTTCCTAGAACAGAGAAAGCTTTGACAAAAAGAAAAGTTTACTTCTATCTGAAACCTAACCAGTTCCAAGATGCCAAGCCCATCTTGCAAGCCAGACCACTAGAGACATGGAGAGAAGAAAAGACATAGAAAAAAAAATACGGGTTCCAAGTTCTTCTCCACTAACCATCTGGCTGCCATATTCACACAGAAACAACCCTTGATTTTGAAGAGCTATACCTTTGTTCCCTACTTTTTGAATTTTCTATTTTTAACAAGGATCTTCAGACAGGACATGAAAGCCTTTAATTCTTAACAGTTCATCTTCTGCTGGTGCTTGCTCCCCACCTGAAGGTTGTAACCATTCTCAAAACAAACTGTGAAGTCAGAAAGGGAAGTCTGTAAGGTCAGGCATAGAGTAAGCAGCAGGAACAGATGAATTCCTGAAGGACAGAGATACCATTTTAATATCCAAATACATTTCTCAAGTGTGAATAAAGGAAACAGAACAAGTAGAAGGTAAATTCTCAACACCAACTACCACAGGATGATCCCACTTCCGAGGATTTCTCCTCCCAGCCAAAAGGAAGCAGAATCTCATGACAACTCTTGCCAAACAAAGAGACTCTCCCCTTTCCTGTCACAGAATGAGCAGCACTCCTTGCAGCACATGTGCTGCTCTACAGAGAGAGCTCCTGCTGAGCCAGTCCTAACAACCTGGCAAATGAAGGGTTTCTGAAATTCAGACCTCAGTAAAGTATCTGCACATCCTGAATGCAAACAGGAATCCTGAAAAGGGCAGGACAAGCAACAGCAAAAACTTTGCACGTGGAGCAAGTACATGTGCTCCAGATGTGCTTCTCTCCTTTTAACAGACACGAAGCATGGGGCATTAGTACATCAGATACATCTCACAGAGCACTGATAAGCACTTTCCAGTGGAATACCCTGTGACCTTGTGCAGCTTCACGAAAAGCTGCAGAATCTTCCTTTGCCTAGCTGGAGAAGGGGGTGGCCAGCCAGCTTCTCTTCTCACTGATTTTCCAGGTTGCTCAATTTTAACCTTTTAGGATTGGTGGATTTTTTTGGTTTTTTTTTTTTTTTTTTTTTTTGCTTTTTCAGCTGCTAAGTTGAGTTTTTAAGTCTTTAGGAGAACTGCACCTAACAGACATTGCTGCACGTTTGCTTAATGTCCATCTTAGCATTAGTACAACCAGAACCAAAGTAGCCTTGGAGGTGATAGTAACTTGGACGGGGGAGAGGGCCAGTCAATCCCTCTCTTTGGTCATCACAGCGAGAAAGCTCCAGATCCGATGCCAAGACCATACGGTAAGCTGGGGAAGAGGCATGGCTGGGGGTTAAGGGTGGCTGTGGCCTCTCCGTTTGTATGCCTTGGTTGTGCAGCCAAGGTCCAGCTCAACGCTATGCACAACCTGGCATTAAATGATTGTACACACCACTGCAATCTCACTTCATTCTTAATTCCAGGACTTTAAACCTGTGCTAACTCTTTTGTCCACTTCCCCATCCTTTATGCCTTGCAGATAAAGACAACACAATAGGCCTGAAATGAAAAATCACACAGAAGTTACCAGCCTGTCCCTTAGCAAAGAAGTTTCGGGTTTTGGAGCCTTCTTTTCAAAGGAATGCAAAGGTGTTATGCCAGCGTGACAAGGAGCTTGTGAGTGGCTCTTCGAGTCTCAGGCTAACCAGGTAAAAAGATGTAACATGCCATTTGGAGAAAACTACAGATCCTGTCCCCAGATCTGCCCATCAGCTGGGCTGCACAATACATGTTCTGCAGCCTCAAAAGCTAATCTTGCTTTGGACCTCTTCAGTAAAGTTTTCTTGATGCGGCATCCCTTGGTTTTTATTCAGTGGGACCTACAGCATAGCACAAACATTTCAAAATCAGCACACCTCTTGCCTGTTATTTTTCTTCCTCTCTGTAGTCTGAGACTTAATTTTTGTTTGCTACAGGTTTCCCCTGAACTGCAAGTGCAAACAGATGTGTTACCCGTGGGCCCAGCTGTGCTTGCCAAGCAGGTAGCATTTATATGGGAGAAAACAAAACCAGCAAGAAGGGATTGCTCTACAACCAACACGTCTGTTTGCCAAAGCCACTGCCAGAGAAATCAGACCTACAAACACCTCGCCTCGCTGGCAGCTCATCTTTAGGTACTGTTATTCCTGCAGCTGGTAGCGGCGTTGTGCAACTGTGTCTTTTAGAAACCGGTTAGGATATCTACACCCAGAACTTGCATTTAGGAGATCGCCAGTTTTGCCCTGATGCCATTAACAGTGCTGAGAGGTTCCGCCAACCCAAACTCTGGACTCTGGCTAGCAGTAGATCCTGCTTCCCAGGCCGAAAAGGGCAAGACTCATCTGGAGAAGACAGCTGGCTGTGAAGAGTTATCCTCAGTGACCTCTATCTAGGGAAGGTCTCTAGTTCCCCTGTCTAAGCCTCATGGCAAGGAAGCTACCAGTGCCTTTCAGGATCAAGACACCTGAACACAAAGCCTGAGAGACCAGGTGGGTAGAGCTGCAAGCTAGCTGACTGTGTTTGCCATTTCTCACATGTCTTGGGACTTATAACTTCTATTACAACCAGAGATGGGCTGGTGCGATCTTGGTTTAATGTCTGTTCAACAGCAGCACTTCAAAGAAGGCCCTCAGTCTCACAACTGCATTGTCGGCAATCAGAAAACACCCCTGCTCTGTTCAAGGGCTTCGGTCTCAGCCTTCCTGGTCAGAGCTGAGCACGTTCCTGTTCAGTCCATCCACCTAAACCTCCAACGCTGCTCTGCTGCCTCTGTGACTGCAGCTCCAGAGCAGACTATTGGAAGCAGGAGAGATTACTTCAAAAATAATAATTTGCCTCAATTTGCCTCTGGGATACAAATCCCAGTGATGAAAAATTAACAGTTTGGCATCAGAAGTTGGGAATTGTCCAAGAGGCACCAAATCTGACAGCCTGCAGAAATCTAGTCCAGCAGCGCACTGAACTGTGCCTACAGGCACTGGGCACATCTGAGCACTGGTCCTGACTGACAGCAGAGTGACTGAGATGTTTCTGCTTTATGATGATCTCTAATTGCAATTGGGGTGAGCCAGTACGTGCGAATGTTTAAGGGCCCATGGCCTTCCTAGCCAGAACAATTCAACAACATAACAAGTAGTGTAATGCACTATAGGTATTAAAAAGACATTCGTGCTACTAGAGGAAACCATTCCAAATAAAATGGGAAGGTATTCTTTGCACTCAATTGGGAGCACTTACATTCAAAAGGATCTTTGAGCTGATGCACTTCTCTAAGCTTCCTTCAAACCCCAGTTTGACAAAACTGATGATCTTTGTTCCCCTGAAAAATCATACACCTTGGTTTGTCCTTGGCCATGTGAAGGCTATTTTGAGTGTGTGTACAGGGAAGGCTTACAAAAAGTTTAGGTACAAGGGTTCTCAACAGCAGCTGTCAGACCCTGACAAGCTCACTGATGGCCCACAGACCTGTACTGTCACCGCTTGCTTGCTTTTGCTGGTTTCTAGCTTTTCCATATAAGCAACTGCTGCGGTTCCCATAAGGATGTTATTTAATCACAAATGGGCTACTCTATGAACAATTTGAGAACCCCTGTTGTACAGAATTCACAGACAAGCTAATTTACACTGGGAATTCAGAAAAGAAGTTATGCTAAAAAAAAAAAAAGAAAAGAAATCCAAGAAAAGTAACAGTTACAGACGTTTTCTGCCATGAATCATTTCTCTTAATTTTAAATCAAACTTATAATCACTAGCTAACATGTTAAACTCAAAACTGGGAGTGGAGACAGAAGAGTAACTTTTGTTGTTTGGAAAAACCTTATATGAAAAAGTTAGAATTAAAATAGAATAAAATAAATCCTTGAAGTCTCCCTTCCTGATTTCTAAAGATACTGGTGTTCATAAAACACAGCTGCCCTGATAACATGCACCGTATGTCAAGAAGGCTGAAGACAAATGCCCTCAAGGTGTACAGTTATTCAAAGGAGCAAAGTCCAGTGCAGAACTGGTCTGTTCAATGTAGTCTGATTATCCATGGCAAGATGGCCCAGGGGACAAGAGGAAAAAGGTGGGGTGGAGGAGAAACAAAAGAAACTTCAAGTCACTTTAGATCTCAGCTGCCTGAAGACTTTAGAACATCAGCCTCCCATTGGTCTGCCCACTTGAAAACATTAGAAAGTCTGTCAAGTCCACACACTATCTATGGAAAGGAGCACGTTCCTGGCAGAGGGCTGTCTCTCTCACGTGCTCAGCTTTCCTTTCAAACTTAATTTTATATATATTTATATTTTTATATATATATAAAAAAGCACTTGGTTTCCAGGGGCATTCATAATGAGGTCCACAGTGTTTAGAACTTAAAATTCTTTTTCTTTGTTTGGAACAGTGTTTTAAAGTTTTGTTTTAATTAAAAGACAGTCTTAAAGCATGTTGGACTTCAAAAACATGAGTTTGTTCATGTCTTCGGGACTGAGTAGCCGTCTCCTTTTGATTAAGAGAGCCTGCTCACACATATTTACACATTCACTTCTGGCACCAACAGCAGGCACTGCTAAGAGCCAAAAGGCTAGCTTGGCTAGTTTTGTATGCTTTTGGGTAACACACGACCAGTACTGAAACAGGTCAGGGGTGGCCTGGAAGAGAGGTTCTTGCAAATAATCATAGACTTCATTTTTCCCAAACCAATCTTCTTCCTGAGCTGCTGTGGCTTCCCCTGCTGCCCGGGGTTTCTTGGTCGAAGGTTCAAATTCTGTTTCTTCTGCCCAGGACTCTTTGACCTCATTGATCAACTCACAGACCTTGCCAATGATCTCTTCGTGTTGGTATGGTGGGACGGGCCGCAGCTTCTGCTGGGGGTCTAAGATCATGGCTACCTTGTGTGCCGAATGAACTTTGAAGTTCTCCTTCAGCGCTTCCAAGAAGAGGTGGCAGAGTTTGCTGACTACGCCAGCATCATTAGCTTTGGAAGTGAACAGTTTCTCCAGTTTGACGTAGGTGGGCAGTACCAGCTGCAAGGTGGGCCGGCTCTCATTGCTCAATTCAATCACTGCCTGTTTCACCGGAGCCAAAATGGCTGCCAGGTTGCTGAGCAGGTGTTTGTTCAGGTTTTGGATGAGGTTCATCTTCTTGGCCCTGCTGTAAAACTCACAGATCTGCTCGTAGCGCTCGTGGACAAGCAGGAGGGAGTCGGTCACCGAGTTCCAGCAGGGTGGGGGAGAGGTCTCCTCCAGGGAGCCAAAGGTCTCCTTTGAGAGGCCCGTGGATCCCGCCAAATCTTCACAGACATTCAGGAGCTCGATTACTTCATGCATGTTGCGAGCCTGTAGTGTTCGCTTATTCAGCACACTCTGCACTACCGAGTTCAAGGCACAGGCCGAGCAACGCAAGCACATGCCTGCCTTGGAGAACGCGGAGGAATTGACTTTGCAGTCTGTGACATACACCGTCCTGATCTCTGACATCACAAACTCCGAGAGCACATTCTGTACCCAGTGATGGATAAAATCACCGTTATCTCGAATGTCTACACCTTTAATTCCCAGGACGTAACTCTTGATGTGGTTGCCTTCCACCTGATAAGCTGTCAAGATGTAGCAAGAATCGGGACCGATGCTCTGAGAGTGGCAAGTGACACCAATGCCAAGGCATGCATTGCTGCCCAGGGCGCAGGTGACTTTCACTTTCACTTGGTTGTACATCCGAGGCAAATGCTTCAGAGCCAGTGTGTTGAAATTGCCAAGGATTTCGGTGACTGAGAAGGCACCATAGCGAGCTCCACTATCCACCAGAGTCTGTGCTAGCTTGATGAATTCTTTCCCACTCACCACACTCAGAGCCCCAAGGTCAGTGCACATCACCCTCAGGAGCCTCTCGGCAATGTTCTGCCGCTCCTTCTCTGGGATCGCGCTGTTCCCTACCGAACCACTCGCAGATGCTGCAGTGAAATACAAGGAGGGAGAGAAAGCACCAGATCAGAATTGCTCCTCTGCAACACAAGCAGGGAGGAAATCACAAAACGATTCTGAGAGAGACCCCAGCAGGTCCAACATCCCACACCACCCAGCAAGTGGAACATGCCCAGATGATGGAAGAGGCGATTCCAACCTGGATTTCTTTCCCAAAGTGTTTCTAGGCAGAGGCACTTCCAGGGACAGGTCTTGTCCTTGCTTAGAGCAGCAAGGAGCTTATTTGCATGCTTTCCCTGATGTGGGAACTGAAACAGAGTACACATCATCTACTTGGAATTCAGTGCCTCACCAGCAACATCTTTGTGTTGTTCATTTAGGAACTGCCTAGGTAAGCTATAATCGTGTGCTGTTTGCTAATCATGTCTACGGCGGTCACAGCTCTACCCATGTGGTTAGCTCAGCTGGAAGGCTGAACTTCTTCCTGCTTTTTGTAAGTTAGGCCTTGCCTTTGAGCCAGTTCTTTTAGGAGGAGTTGCTTCAGTGAAAATTCCAGCTTCTTCCACCACTTTACACGGTGTTGAAGCACAACTTTCAAATTCTTCCTCCGATGACCAGTGATCTCACTTTTTGTCACTGATTCTGGGCTAAATGATTGTCACTTTTGGCCACATCAGAACACACAAACACCATGTTTTCTTATCACCCTTCTCCCCAGTTGCTTAGCTCAAGAACCTAGGAACTGCTTTCACATGGGGCTCTATTTTAACATTAGCTGTGTTGAAGCACAAGTTCACAGGAGCAGTTGAGGATAATGCCACACATTGGCTGCCTGCCAGCCCATGAAGCGACAGGTTATGCCTACATCACACAGAGCCAAATGGAGTAATTTCTTAACTCCAGACTGCGAAACCTGACCTTAAATCAGAAGTTGGCTTTAGCCAGGAGTTCCCAAATAGATCTCCTGTACAAACCTTTTCCTACTGGCTCCCTGGGATTCCCAATACTTTTTGCATACCAGCGCATCTGTAAGGGGAATGGGTGCTCTGCTTTGCAGGGTACCACACGCATTACAGATGAAATCAAGTGCAGTCAGGTGAAGACACTGGCCTTGTACAATGCCTGAGTCACTGCTGCACACCATCTCTGGAAAAGTCACTGCTTCAAAGCTGATAGGAGCAAACAGCATTACGTACTATTGTTGGCGTTGTTTCTTTGGAGCTGTGGTTTCCACTTTTCTTCAACAACAGCTAGAGGTGATCTGGGCTGGCTAGAGGCAATATTGTTCTCGTTGTCAGCTGTGGGGCAAGAGACAGGGACGTGTTAGAAGCACAAGATACTAATGCTTAAAACGCAAAGCAGGAGAAACAATATCCATCAGGTTAGCATTTACACTCATGTTTCCCTTAACTAAGGTAACAATCTATTATGCTCTCTTAAGTTTTTAAGTGGTTTTCAGTGAGATAGCACAGCACAATCAGAACCTTGAAAATTGTCTTTGATTTATACCTCATCGCCTCCGAAAATGCAGCTGAAACGACACCAGCTTTTTCTGTGCATCAGTGACATTGATGCCATCAGCACAGCTTGAGAAATGTCTCTCAGTCAACTGGAGCTGCACACCAGGAGGAATAAGTCATGATGTTGCTTGTGCAGCCTAACTTGTGCCATTTGCTTGCTTTTGAAATGAAAGCAAATGTAGCACACTTATCCTTCTTCTGCCCTACTGACTCTCTTTCTGCACGACAACTGACTTCTCTTGTCTTTACTGCAGCTACTTCAGTTTCTAAACCAAGTTCAGCTCCTTCATATCTAAGATCTTATTAGAATCTTCATATACTGTCTTCCCACTGTACAGAGAGGGCTAATCTCCTCTCAGGCTGCCCACTTCTGCCTCAGAGTGTAAGCAAAAATGAAAATCAAGTTTTTAGAAGGAGACCAAAAACTGTTCCTCCTTAAGGCTGCAAAGATAGCGACTCCCCTAGGTCTTTGTGTTCATACTCCACTTTCCTTGTATGTGACAGCTAAACACTTTGGCTGCCAGCCTTATGGGATTTTTCAGGAAAACACAGTCAAGATCAGTAAATTCTGTGTTGTATTCGCATCTCTTCCTCTCCTGTTCCCAAGAGCTTTGTCCCCACCCTGGTGAAGTCTGCCAGTCCTTACTATGTTTCACTACGAAATTGTGCTCTGAAATAGGCTGTGAAGCAACATTAAAATGTACAATGAAGAGAGGTGGAAGAAGAAGGAGAAATAGTAAGAGAGAGATGACTAGGCTGAGTGGAAGGATGAAATCAAAAACAAGGAAGACAAAACAAGTCCTTCACTCATCACAGCTGGACTCATCTTGCCTAATTTTGGACATCTGTTAGAGGCACCTCTCTTCAAGGTGGCCCCTTGTGGCTCCTTTTACACTCAGTGGTGTGAAACAGGCATGTTTAGAGTGTGATTCATTCATCTAGCCAGAACCTGATGACTTGTAGTATGAGATCTATCATAATCTGAACTCACCTGGAAACAACGACTTCTTCTGATTATAGAGGGAGTCCAAGGCAACCAGCTCAGGTGGCAACATCTATAGTCTAGACACACCAACTTGCAGTCACATGAATCCTGCCCCAGCACTCAAGAGGGCAGAGTATGAACTAGAGGAACACCTTCTTAAGGCATGCACAGGTGCTTTTGCTCTGCAGCCCTGGTGTTGGGCAGAGCAGCGGGCATCAGAATGAATAGGAGAGGGCAAAGTTGCTTTCCTTCGTGCATGGCAATGGCCTGGGAGAGAAGGGTAAGGGTCCAGAGACAAGCAATAATATGATGAAACTCTAGTGCCCTCTTCCATACAAGCAAGTCCTCTCAAATTTGAGCAGCTCCACATGCTAACTACCGGGGTGTTCTCAAATCTAGCTGATAAACAGCTGCAAATTGTGCAGTTACTAGATCAGGCCATTGCACTGGCCATGGACTGGATCAATACCTAAGAGAGGCAAACACAGAACCAGAGCCCAACCAGGGTAGATTCTGGGACTGCCTGGAGGACTGTACATGCCCAGATAATTCAGGGTACAGTGTGGTGGTTGGTTGTTGGGGAGGATTGCCAGGTTCAGGACTGCAGTCAGAGGTGGGTGTGGAAGAGAAGAGATGAGCTACAGCAAATGCCAGCAATCAGACACAACGCATCTGTTTTCCCCCAATATTTGCCTAGTCTACTTGCTCTAGAGCTTATGCCACAAGTGGTCTCAACTCCAACACCTTCAGGTGGGCAAAGAAGAATGCTGGGTGCTCGCTACTAACTTTGTTCACAGTTCAGGACTAACATCATGAAGGCTTCCTTGTCTTGGTAGGGGAAACAGTGGGAGACCACCCTCTGTTTTTCCTCCTCCCCAACCCTTTATCTATTTCACAATAATAGGGGGTTAATTATGTGCAACTATCCGTTAGCATTCTATATGGCATTAATGAGATTCGTGCACTTCAGTCTCACCTTCCTTATCAGGCAGTCTACGAACTATACAGATCATGCTTCTTTAATTTCTCTTCTTGCCTCCAATCCTTTAATCCAGGTTCAGCCTAGCTGTCCTTCTATTTTTTTAGGTCTAGATTGTTGGAAGGGCATTATATGGTAGCATTCGACCTGAACAAAATACCTTAAAGGGAGTCAAAGCTGTATATTGTACAGTATAATTACAGAACAGATTTTTTTGCCTTGTACTCTGCTGTTCTATTTCTGCCTTTCAGCCTCCAATTTACATTCTAATTGCTTCTTCTCATTGTGTAGCTGTTTTATCGAGCTGTAATCTCCCCTTATTACCTTTCAGCCTCCAGATTCAGCCCTCTGAATGACTTGAAGTGCCAGTATGTCCCTGCTTTTGCTCCTCAAAGCCAGCAGTGCATTCCCTGTCTTCAGTCACTTGTGAGAAGGGCTCAGTCACACGTCACATTCATTTGGAAAAGATGAACCGTTTGCCTCAAATACGATTGAGCCAAAACGGATTTCTGAACACACTAGCTGAGAAAGGTTTGACACACATGGGCTTGCTGGCGCTCCACATCCCTGTCACGAAACATTCCTTGAGCACAGGCATATGGTCTGGTACAAACTGCTGCTACGCCAGCATCCCCATTATGGGGATCCTCTGCCACCAGTTCTGCTGACTACTGCAAGGCTTCTGCCTCTCACACTGAGGAGATGTTGTGCTGATGCTGACCGGTGACTATTTCTCAGATATGCAAATTCCCAGGTGCTAACGGGCTAGATGGTAACAAACTCTGTGACCAGAGTAACTATAAGCCCTGTGTAATCTCTACTGCTGCTCTGACTAAGCAAGACTTCCAGAACCGGACACCCACCAAAGCCGCCTGTAGTTCTTATGCCTCATCATTTTGTTTCGCCCTCATCTCACAAGACCTGGAAAATAAATCCTGCACAGCTCACATCAAGTTGCACAGATCTGGAGGAAAGGCTGACACTTCCTCCAGACAGAGGCACGAGCACAGCACACAGGCAAGCACCACGTACAGACACCCCACGGGAAGGGACAGGCTGCTTGTTCACACGGGGTGGTTTGGGCGACGGGCGGGAGAAAGCATTCAAGGAAGACAAGGACACGTTTGCGGTTGTCATACCAGTGAGACACTGAGGGAAGTAGCTCAGCAGAACGGTGATTTACAGACAGACAGAGCAGGGAGAGGTGAGAAAACACAGTTTAACCAGAATAACCCTGAGTGAGGGAGAGGGGATTTACTCATGGATTTAAGTGCATCTCTGCTAACACTATACATGACAAGAGATACCTGCTTCCTCCAGGCCTGTTCCATGTCCAGAGTAACTGAAGTGTGCAAGCCTGGAGGCCACATCTCATTTGTAAAGGAGAAGAGGAAGAAGCTGCAGATAGCACTAGCCTAAACTCCTCAGCAGCTCACACTGCCAGTGAACTGCCACTCTTCCCTTCGGCACCCTTAGCCTTGGTTGCACCTTCGCAGCGCCTCTCCGCAACAGTGTCACTGAGAGCTGTAACTAAAAATGCTGCATTTCATTACCGGAAACCAGAACAAGGAACAAGGTGGCCAGGACACAGCTGGAAGGCACGTAGAGATTGCCTTCGACAAATGGCAAGAGCAGACGCCAACACCATGGACTCATGCCAGCCACAATCCCGAGCTGAGCTTCACTGCTCCTCAGCGTACATGAAGTCCAATTACTCCGCATTAACCAGCTTACACTCTAATATAACATAACATCCACACAGCTCAGCTCATACTGTTTTATAATAAACCACCATAAATGACTATTTGTAATATTATGAAGATGACAAATAAAGTAGCTGCTGAACCACACACAAAACTTGCACTAACATTGACCAATGAGAACTTGACTTGAGGAGCCATCTTCACAGATGAAGAACTCAAATAACACTTTCATTAAAGCTAGGACTAAAACTAAAACATGAAACAAAATAAGAACTTCAATTAATTCACTACTGCAGAACGGAAAATACGCTTTTCCTCGAGCCACTTGTCCTTCCTTGCCATATTACTCAGGGCCTATTTGTAAAACGAGTGCAAATGCAAGCACTGACTATACACCTTGACAGAACGCCTGTCTGTTGGAGAACACAGGCCTGCCAAAGGTGAATTAATTTCTAAACCTGCGTCAATCTGCTTTAGTTCTCATTCAGGAGAAAAAACAGAAAATTCTGCCAATATCCCAAAGAGTCTGTCTTGACATTTTTGAATATTCTGAATGCTATGTTTGAGACAGCTTTTGTTTTGAAATTTAAAAATCTTCTCTTATATATCAGGTAGAAAACAAAAAAGGTGGATTAGAAACAAAGTAATTCAATTGTTACTCCTCAGAATAATATTTTGTGGATAGATTAGAATGAAATGAACACAACTGCTGAAATTGCACCCTTTTTTTTCCAGAACACACTTCAGTCCTTTGCAGAACTCCAGGAAACACAAGCACAAGAAAATACTTGAGCGGGCAAAGGCTCTGCTGCCCTGCAAGAATTTTTGCTTTGTCTGCTTCTATGAGAATCACCCTTTCTGCAGGAGGAGGGATGTTATCTGCTGTAGAAGTGAGTGACCCATTAGCGCTTATGAAATGAGCATTTCCTAGATACCTTTGGATAAAGGGTAGTTTGAACTGCTCCATGCTAGCGTGGCACATGTTTTTCTGCTCCTCCTATGGAAAGGAATAATATACGTGATACACCCTGAGCCTTGCACTGTTGCAGCCACTGCTATGTGCTCCAGGCTTTGAATCTCTTTTTTTCCTGCAGGTGAAAGTACTGGGGCTTGGGAAACCGTGAGCACGGGAAGCTCTATTGACACACAACGGGGTCAACATCAGGCATCAGCGCAGAATTTAATTCTCCGCTTTAAGTGAGTCGAAGTGCCCAGCTTACCTGCATGGGACTGCATGTGCTCCAGGAGATTGTTATAAAACTGGAACTGGATTCCACAAGCTCCACAGGTGTAAGGTTCTGTTTGGGAGAAATCAGTTCAGAAGAATTATACAGAGTATGCAGGGAAGCAGCACACGTGCATACTTCAGTTCGTACAGTAGCTGTGCAGTGCCTTAGGGCCCAGTCCCGTCACCTTGGCCAACTTGGGCACTTCACAGCAGTTTCTTAGAACTGAACCCGCAGGGTTCAAGCTGGGACTCAGGGCAGTGCTAGGGCACGTGACTGCTTCCTGAATGCGGGTCAAGCATGTAGGCATGAGCTTCACTTTACTCCCGTGAGAAGGTCCTAGATGGCAGAGGGACTGCTCACGCACTAAAGTGAAGCACCTGCAGGTGTGTTTGCGCGGGTGGGATTATAGTCAATCGAATGACTTGAGAGGCTGTTAGCTGACCAACAACAGGGTTTACTAGCCCACGCCTGTTGCAGGTTGTTTTAAGCATATTCTTGGTTTAAGCCTCAGTGCAGAGGTGAATTCATTTTACATCCAGTTCTGTCGAATTCCAGCCTCTGCTGCCTTTTTGGAATAAGACAGGGAGCACCGGGCTGTGAAAAATCCTGTTGCTTGGAAGCTGGGACACAAAGAAGTGTCACATGGGGAGTAAGGTGAACTTTTTGTGGCTGTCAACAAGTGCAGCGAGACTGGGGAATGGTGAGTGCCACTGGACTCAGTGGCAGCCAGTTGCCAGGGTAAGCAGAGGTGGAGGGGAAGAAGCACAGAAATCAGAGCTGTGCCAGAAGGCCAAGAGCAGAGCAGGAGAGCCATGTTGCCAGAGTAATACGGATGAGCTGGAGTCAGGGAAGAGCTGGGTGCACGACTCCCGTGTGAGTTGAAAGATATGCTTAGTTCTAATCTGCCAAGTATACTGAAAAATCTTTTTTTTCCACTGAATTAACTTCATAGTTTATGTTTGCAGTTGCTCAGTTTAAACAGTATTAGCTGAGTGCTTTAGCTGACAGATGTAATATCAAACTACAGAGAGATATGTTAACACTGCAATTTCCTTCTTTACCTGCAGGTATGCCAGCACACTGCCACCATGTACGCTGTGGCGTTGTATTTCGCAACAGTAGAAGGGACAAATGAGAGCATTTGGCATATAAAAAATTTTGCATATAAATGCCTGGCGCACACACAGAGCAATTTTTATTGCTACAATATACCAGAAATCTGTATCTATGTTTGAAGGGAAAAACACATGCTGTGTCAATGAAACATAAGTAATCTACTGCACATATGCAAAAGTGCTAGTATCCAGTGTGGAAGAGCCTTGTACAGGAAAGTACAAGCTTGACTTTGCTATAACCTATGAGATGTCTCTGTCAGGTAGCAAAGAGCAGAATTTATCAGATGGCCACAGGAAGTTGAGAGGAAAAACACAGAGAGTCCTAGAATGGTTAATAGAAGGTATACTTATATGCCATAAGGTTAAACATTCTGCTGTGACTTTCCCCTAAAACCTACAGCACTTTGAAATGATGGAGCCAATTCCAACTGAAAGGGCTCTCCTCAATGTTTTATTTAACTTAACATATTTTCTTGTGATGCTACTGTTATATTTTGATTCTAGTGACGAAACTTGGAAATACCGTAACTAGATAACTGTGGCTCTAGAGAAAAGCAAGAGACTTGGCAGCTGAGTGGCATGTATAAGGATTTCAGGATGGGAGGGATTAACATATGGACTGGACATTTCTGTTGAAATCATCAGTAGTGAAAAAGCTGTGGTAAAATGCCATAAGAGGTAGGATTCCTCATTCAGAGCAAGACATTTATTTGATCATTTAGACTCCTTTTGTCATTATCAGAAAGGAAGAGACCCCCACACAGGTGAAAATCATCACTTTTAGTAAGTATCTCCATATGCCAGATGATTCACGTTACAGACGCACTTATTTCTCACTGCTGTTTATATGAAGGTAGTCTAGACCGCTCATTTGGATGAAGAGGTCTCAAACTAAGTGAGATTAACCAAATACTAATTTTGACACCGAAGTGGGATTTATCTACCTAAAGGAAGTCACCTTCAAAGAGCCTGCTGAAGTTTGACAGGCTCTTGGTAGGGCCAGAAGATCTCTGGTGCCCACAGCCAGAGCCACTTACAGAGCTACCAGTCCCTGTTCTCTGCCCCATTGCTCTGCTGGAGACTCCTACCCCTACGACTAAATTGGGAGAACAGAACACACTGCACATCTCTGGTGTTCCGGAAAGTCCAGCTTTTGGAGATGGCGAACCTTGGTCCCCTGGGATACTTTCAGATCTCAGCATGCCATTTAATGTAAGTGGGCACATGCAGCCCCTTCTGCCATCTCTGCCTGTAGTAACCTTGGGCAGAGAAGGAATGACAGAGCACTGTACCCTTCACTGCTGAAGCCCGAGGACTCTCTTCTCTGCTCCCAGACAAGTACACAAACTCCACGATTCCCCTAAACTCAAGCTTCCAAGAAGCCAACAGCACAATCCTTTCCCTAACCTCATTTACAGGGCACTTCTCTGGGAAGTGCAATTGCTCATATACAGCCAGCACTCTCCACACAGCATGTTCCTCACATCTATAGTAAAACAGAAGAGAAAAACCTCCTCACTGTTCCTTCCCAACCCTTTTTGTCTCACTGAGCTGCTTTATCTTTCTCTTGTTTTATTCTCAGCTATTCTGCTATCATAAAGCTGTGCCTCCTTTCTTCTAGCCTCTCCCTTTGCCTGTCTCCCCTTCACTCCCTTCCATCTGCCTCTGCTGGGCTCTCTCCATCCCCATCCATCATGTCAGGTCCATCAGGGTCTCCACAGCCTTTCGCCTCCAACTCCTCCCTCTGCCACTACAACGTACTGTGTCTCCAGTGTGCTCTGTGAAAGGCCTCTCATTTGTGATTCTTTTCAGAAAAATACTTTCATTTTTAACCTATTTCCAAAAGCTTCCCCTTCTGCCTTGCTATGGAAACATCCAGCCCTGGAAACAAGACCAAATTCTTTATGTGTTTGGCTCTTGTTCTCACCTCTCCGGCCTAACCAAATGCTGGCCGTAGCTATGGGTCCACCTAATAAAGTGGGTTAGGAAACAGATGTTTTCTTGTTCACAGTTGTTATGGGTTTTTTTTCTTTTTTGGTCATAAGGTATGTCCACCATTGAAGGATGATATCTAAAAATAGTCCACCTATGTGAAATAAATTTGAAGGGTTTTTTTTTTCCAAAATATACAACAAATCTCAAGTGAAAAGTGCATTCGAAAACTAATTTCTCATTCTAAAAAAGCTTAAAAACATTTAAATACTTCCTTCCAATATTTTACGACAAAGATCCATATAAGTCTATGGTTTGCCAAAAAAGAAAATAAATTGAATTAAAATCAGAGTAAAATTTAAATTCATCAAACAATTCAAAAGTGTTGCTTGTGGAGGAGGGAAGGGATGCTTGGGGAAGACGTGCAGAGTCTCTTTGGGAATAAACTCACTTTATTTCCCAGTGCTTTCTTGACCCTCACACTTTTCAGATTCCAACCTCTAAGTCCCTTATGCTCCACAGTGCAGAGAGCTGGGAATAGTTAGGCCAAGTTGGAAAGAGGGTGGGAGGCGTCCTGAGCTAAAAGAGGAAGGAAGAGGGGTCTGAAAGGTGGAGAGAAGAAAGGAGGACTCTTTTGTTTGAAGCCAGGCAAAAAGTCACAACTGGAAGAGAATTGCTCAACAGGCTTGCACTCACAGCAAGTAAATCCTCCCTCCATTTGATTTCTACTTGCAACTCAAAAGGCAGAATTAACTGGAAAATCTATTTGACAAAAATGCTCTCAACACCTCTCTGAGCCATGCTTGTGCTCCTTTCTTCTCCCTTGGAGAACAGCCCCTTTCATGCCACTGCGGGACCTCTGCTTTTCCCTTCTCTAGAGGGAATTTCAGCTCTGCTCTTCCATGCTCAGACTGAGTTTTACAGCAACCAGAAAGGATCTGTTCTCCAGCAAGTGGTTTGAACTCAGCCAGATGCCCGCAGATCCCCCCATGACAGCAGTCCATGACCAGACTGCTTAAGACCAATGCACTCTCTAGAGAGATTTAAACCAATCTCTCTCCTATGCAATGCAATAAAGCACTTGAAAAAAAGGGTTTTCAGATACAGTCAATGTGCACATCCTTCTTCGCTGCTTCCAGAATGCCATAGTGCAATCGTGTGCCCGAACCTCCACCCGGCTTCCCCAGCACAGCACACCACTCCTCCTTTGAGGACATTTTTCAACCTCCATGGCTTTTCTGATCCTCTGTTCCTGGACTTCTCCTGTCCCACTATTGCTCTTATAACATGTAAATGTTAGTTCTAGCATATGAGGTAAGAAATATTAGTTCTCTAAGGCTTCTCTTCTGTAATAACCCTTCAAATGACTAAGCCACATATTCATACAAGAAAGAGTCCTGTCACTGAGGCAATGTACAGTTTATAAATAGGCCAGATGTGCCCTCACACATCTCCTCACATGAAAGATAAGGTGAGCAGGGGCCTCTGGGAGTTGTTTCCAGAAAAGCACATCTGCTATCACATCACCACCCCCCTGGTCCGATGGGGCATGTATGCCAGAATGGCTTCACACACCCCATCACAGCCAGGACCTGAACCTTTCCTTTCCATCTCTGCTTTGTCAGTGGAGGTATAAGGAAAGCTATAAACCACCGGCACTGCCCACACCAAGCCCCCAAGAAGAACAGCTCTGCTCTCCAACAGCCCCAAATGGTTTTGGTGGCTAAAACAGGCCTCACATATGAACGAAGCAGGAACACCAGTTATGCAGGCGGCTGAGAAACAGCTCAGAGATTTCTGAACTTCAGCAGGACTTCCCAGGAAGCCTGTTCCACACTACTGGGCTGCATGGACTAAAGAAACCTTCTCCCTTCCTCGTTACCCTCATTCCTTTCACCATTTCTCAGGAACCAACTCTTCTTTCTGCTCCACATCTGAGAGGGCCAGGAGTTGTGGCAGAAGCAATACTACCCCCTTTCAGTGAGAGATGCAGCCATTCACCCGATGTGCTCAGACAGGCTCCTTGATCTAACTTGGAGCCATCTGCCTCTTACCAATGCCAGGTGCTGCGAACTTTGTAGCTCCATTCCCTGGGGACGGGCTCAGGAGCAGGGTGTTTGTCTTTCTCCAGGCCACCTCCCTGTTTGCATTCGTGGAGGCAGCTGGCAGCTGCGAACCATGTGCTGTTGCCAGCTGCTCTCTGGCTGTGCACTTGGCTTGCTCAGGGAGTGGGTTGGGACTCTGGTTCACATCTGTAACAACAGCTCCCATAGCCCCATGTTCAACAACCCTGGGCTGTTCTAGGGTGCTGGGCTACAGACACAGCAAACACTACTGAGGGCATGGAGGGCTTGGTGAGGGCGCAAGCTCCCTCCACCTCTGGAACATCTCCCTGGTGGCTTCCCCTCTCTGCCTCCCAAAGTTGCAGCTGTGCCAGAGCAGCACAACACTTATCCTGGGTCTGAGGGGCTTATACCAGCAATATGAATTCAGCAAACCCTGCATGAGAAAGCTGCACATGTGCTGCCACTCTGTGTACCCAGAGAGCCCCCCACCCCTCAACCCCAAGACCACTGTAATTCTCAGTAGACTCGCAGTGGCTGCCACACTCACAGATCTCCAGAGCTCCATCAACTGCTACAGCTAAGGCTAAAAAACAACTATACTCCTCCAAAGACCGGAGCTGGGCACCACCTGTCAGCCCCTGACCAGCAAGCTCCAGGTGACAGGGCAGTTAGACCTCATTTGGCACAGACACGTAATTTCCTATCCCTTCTGTCTAGGTCCTTCTTTCCCTGCTTTGAAGAGAGGGCTGCTGATATCTGACCCTTGGACGCTCCCCATTTGGCCTCATGCACAGGCCATTCCCCTTAGCAGTCTCTCAGATTCACCGTCTACCTGCCTTTCAGACTAACAGCCAGGGGCTCCGTGGCCTCAGCCCGTTACATGTCCTTTGGTGACACTCGATACCTCTTAAGTCATTATAACAAATAAGAGTTTCCTGTCCTGCTCAAGGGCCTGGATCAACCTTTCTGACTCCACACAATCTTCTTCCACACTTGCCTCTCAAGGGATTGGGGGATAAACTCACCAGGCTGCACCACTGCATGAGGAACTGGCTTTCTTTTCCCTTGTTTCTGCAGCTTGCTCCTTCTAGCTGCAGCTCAACATAAAGCGGCTGGGCGATGGGAGGGAAGGGGTGAAGCAAGCCCAAAATTCACTGTTATACAATCACAAAAGGTAGCACTGCCTCAGAGCACTTCCCCTTCACAGACTGAAATCCCAGCCTTTGGGTGATTTTGCTTTGATGGCTAGGCTGTGACCTGTGCAGAAGATCCTGCAGTTAGCATGTGGCAGACTGTGGCCTTACTGCTACTAAATGAAAAAATATCCAGATGAGACTGCTAGGCCACTGGCTCCCCTAGACACCTTTGGAAAGCAAACCTTTCACACAACACAGACCAAAGGCATCAAACTGGGGGAGCAATCAAAGATGCTGGTCAAAGCAATATTTTCTGTACGACTTGGGCTACTGCTGGAGAAGTCAGGGAAGCTGGAGAGCCTGCACTGCAGCAGCAGCAGATCAGCTCTACTTGATCCCTGAAACATGTTGCTGAACATGGAGTCTTGCAGAGTAAGGCTTTGGGCATCTCCTGTCCTCCATGCTCTGCCCCTTCTCACACATAGCTGAGCTGCTCGCAGGAGACTGTTGCAGAAGGGGTGGAAATAGGCTCCGAGTCTTCACAAAAGAGTAGGCAGATCATGTACTGGACCCTCAGAGAGTTCAGGCTGCCACGCTAGCCCTGCTGACTCCTTGGCTCTGTTATTGCTATATGTTCAGAAGCTTTCTGCAAGACAGCAAGCCTGAAGCCTAAATTTGGCAGCAGAAAGTCTGTTCATGAAAAGGCAAATGTTGCGTGGGCCGGTCCTGTCCACATGCCACCAGGGAAGGCAGGGAGAGTATACGATAATGAACATATGACAGGTGCCTGGCTGCACAGTGCCTACACTGGTCCCACTGACCCAGCAAGCTTTTCTCTTGAGCCAGGGAGCTGTTGCTGTGCCACCCCTTTTTCACTGCCTGACAGCAATTTACTTATTGCCTCAACTCTTCCTCACTGGAGGAGGAAGACAGAGCAAAGACAGAATTGAGGAGGCTGTCGCAGAACGTAGCAGCCTCTCGCACCCTGCAGCCAGCGTTAAGTCCAAAGAACAGTCATCTCAGCATCCACTGGACAAGGCTGCCAAAGAGGCAGAGACACAGCCTGGCCAGTAGCACCTGCTGCTTTACATCAGGTTAAAAGAAGAGCGAACTGCTAGACATCTCTAGTTTCCCAGATACCTGCATCCCTGTTGTGCTAGGACACACATGACAGCGGGCCAAGGCTGTGACAAGCAGAGTCCCAGTGCTCTGAGATGGTCACCTCTAAAGTGACAAAGCTACTCTTCAGCAACATTTGGATCCCGCTGCACCAAGCCAGCAGCCTAAGTCCTTAGAGCTCTTCTGGGGTAAAGTATTTGGAAAATTGGAACAATCATGAAATTACCCCATAACATGTCCTGACCGCCAGCAGAAAAGGGCTACTCTATGGTCAACAGATCTCAGTAGAGTCTATCTCTCATTTCTGAGTTTTCCCAACAAGTGGGTACATACTGCAAAGTGCAAACAAATAAGCTGCAAGCAAGAAGTGACAGGGCACTGCAAACACCCATCCCAGGGCGTTTCCAACAGACTCACAAATTCAGTTAGAAACTCAAACACTGTAGTGTCCCCATGCAAGGGTAATGGCTGGTAGGCACAAAACAGTATCCTTTCCCAGGAAGACTCTTCTCTTCACGCCTCTCCACTCTGAACAAGGCATGCTATCTTGGGTCACCCTGACTAGTTGGCCAAGTGCTCTCCGACACCTTTATAGGAACTTAGAGCACCAGCAGTTGCTGAATCCCCCTAAATCTTTTGAGCCACGTGGAACTAACACTCACAGGCAGTTGCACAATTTAAAACATGTTTTCCCAGGGCTATTATTAGACACTTTTATTAGTGCTTTCAGTATATATATCTGCAGTGAACAAAGCTCCAGAGTAAGACAGCAGGCTGTATAAGCCAACACAAAAAAACCAGCATTTGTGCTTAGGTTAAATAAATCACCCTAGTTCCTATGTTAACTCGTGTTGCCACATCTAAGCCAGAGAAAAGAGCAGAACTCAGTTTGGGGCCAAGAGTGAATATAAGTCAAGAGCTTTTAATAGGAAGTATTCTGCCATTTAACAGAAAATGCCCTGAGCTCACTGTACACAAGCTAAATCCAGCAGCCAACTGAACAACCGATGTCAGCGCAGGGAGGCAGGGTCCCCAGGCAGTGCTTTCCTCCACAGAGAACACCCACATTTCAACACTCCCATCCACATTTTGATGAAAAACAAATGCAAAAGAACTGTCAGGAAAGCTGCTCAACATTTTCTCTCCAACATTTCCATTAGCTAGAGTCACTGTATCTTCACACACCTTTGACCTAAACTGAAGAAACAATACATTTCAAATCAGCAGCAGCTTCTTAGAAAAATGCCACCACACACCAAAATAAGTGGAAGTTTCTTGAAAACAGAACTTTTGTCATTTCCACACATCTCAAACAGTAGAAGGTATTATGAAGCA
This sequence comes from Dromaius novaehollandiae, assembly GCF_036370855.1. Lineage (NCBI taxonomy): Eukaryota > Metazoa > Chordata > Aves > Casuariiformes > Dromaiidae > Dromaius > Dromaius novaehollandiae. The sequence continues at coordinate 2,479,624 of NC_088117.1, forward strand.
ACCTTTTAAAAAGGGAAGCCCCAAACACAGTTCTTAAACTTGTTGGCACCGAATCCGATTTCTGTTCTGATGTGAATGTTCATGTTCCGAATGAAAATCTCATTCATTTCTCAGATTTGTAAATGGGAAAAGAACAAGTGTTCTCTCCCATCACAGCCATGTTCCGAGCACACCATCCCGAAACATCCAAACAGTCACGGCTGATTCACGCTAAGTGACAGCAGTCCTAGGTTGTGAGCTTGGCACAGGTAGGCTCACCCCCCAAAACCAGACACAAGCCGAGCAGTAGCAAATCACGTAAGATAAAGGAAGAAGTTCCACCTATTAGAAACATCAGGGACACAGGGCAAAATCTTGAGTGGAGGCCACCTGCGCCAGCCCATCTCAAACCTGCTCTTGTGCATTTGCTCACCACCATGCCCTGGGCTCCCATTTCTCATCTGCAGACTTAGGCCAAAGGGAATTGTCTCTGGTCAGTTTTTAGTGAGTTCAGACATCAGAACGAGTTTTCCTGTGTATAAGTGTAACTCAAACATGGGTTCTTTTTCAATCTTCAAACCTTGGTCTTTCAGAATAGGTACTATTGGCATATTTCATAAAACTTAACTCCCAAAAGGCTGTGAGTCCAAGTGGTTTAGCAGCCACATATTGCACTGAAACACCCTGAAGGATTTCTGTCACCTTTGAACCTGAAACCAGAGCTATGAAAGTGAGGCATTTATTCTTTGACATCTGGACTCATAATGAAAAACATTTATTCATGAAAAATGCTAACAGGGCAGGCCAGCAAGGCTGCAGGGTGGAAGTCCCCGCCTATGCGCATCACAGACATCCATCACACTTACTTTGTAAAAGCGGGAAAGGATTTGAAATCAGGGGACTTGCGGTTTCTGCAAAAAAGAAAGAGATTTAAATATTGAGACTGGCAGAGACCTTGCTGCATGCTACACAGCTCTGCCTATCTGCTCACTTATCCTTATGCTTACTCCGCACTTCCAGATTTAACTGTGGCAGGATGGGGCTGGCCATTTATAGCAAATTTCTACACGTCCAGCTGTGAGTTTTCTCTCAGCATCTTGCCAAGTTTCTCATGACTGGGAATCTGCTTCTTCCCTTCCCGTTTTGAAATGTCCAGAGATTTTTTCTAACATACACCCTATGCTGCAGTAGTGGGAACAGTCAAGTGATGAGGGCCAGCAAAAGAAAAGCTGCAGGGGATGGGGGGAGGAACCCTTTACAAATGCTCTTGTTGGGGCCCCAGGTGCAAATTTCCAGGTGCAAAAACCATGCACCTTCCTCAAACTCCCTGTGTGCCTGGAAGGCTGGGAAGGAAAAACAGGGTGTTTTTAACCTCACTGGATGAAGTGACAAAGGAAACGGTTCCTAAGCGGTACATGTTACTTCACGGCCAGAATACACATTTTCTGTTGAGCACAGAAGACCGCAAATTGTCTTATCTTTGAGATGTGACCAAAAGGAATAGAAACCCTGGATTCTCAGCCGGCCCTCGGTCAACCCCCAGGGGCTATGTGCACCCCATGCCATAGTGCCCTGGAACAGAAGCTGTAAATCTCAGCACTTCAGACTGGCCTCTGCAGTTTCCTACAGTTGCAGGTGAGATCCCTTAGCGTCAAAGCCATGTGGAGGGGAAGAAACCACTACAGTGTTAATTATTCAGTCATCAATTCAGTGCATTTATGAAATGGTCCCAGGTACAATGTTCTAAATTGATGCCTCAGTGAAAGAGGCCCTCAGGGCTGACAAACCTGTACTGGTTTGTTTGGAAGGAAAACCTGACTGGGTCTTTCTTGACAACCTCAGAGGCCAAGCGTGGTGAGGCTCTGCACTAAATATTTCAGTGTGACAAGAACCTGTGCTGCCAAAGAGGCTTCAGCTGGCAGGGCCAGCTGGTAACAAATGGAAATGAAGGCATGGATGATGCTAGGCAAAGACATGAACAGACAGTGCTATGGAGAGGTTATGCATGGAAGGCACTGGCAGGATACAGAATGCTGCCAATTGCTTAACACATCTGTATCATCTGCTGAGGCACTACGAGTGCCATTTACAGCTCATAAAGTCTGTATCTAGAGGAAGATCTTCACTGAAATAGGTTCCTAAGCTGGTCCTACAGAGCAGTTGAATAGGGCAGACTCCTGTAGGCACCACTCTTACTATTTGAGCTCTCCTTCTCTGCTTTGGGAAGCATCGCACATATTCAGTGGACAAAATGGATGCTCACTAGTCAGTCTTAGAGCTTCAGTCTTAAAGGGCCCTCTCAGCATCCAGAAGCAAGTAAGCTTCTGAAGGTCAAAAAGCAACATTCTACCTTCCACCCAGAAGTAAACCTGACCTGGAAGGACAGTAGGGGCATACATCATTTAACAAATCCCAACATATTCCCAAGGCCAGACTTGGCATGAGTCACATTGTTTTCCAGCCAGTAGTGTCAACGTGATCTCACCTTTATGTTGACTCCCTATACAAGTGAAACATTCTCAATCTGCAACATGAGTTCAGGCCACTCACTAAACATTACTACTACGGTATTTTAAGCCAGAAAGGACCGTTGGGAATTTTCTGGTCCTTATATTACAGGCCACCATGTTATCCATGCACTGCATTGTCCCTGTGCCTTAGCACAGTCAATTCTACCAAAGCCACCTATACTCTGAGAAAAGTTGCTAAAGTGTCATAGTTTGCATCCCAGTAATTCAGCTTGTTCTGGGGTTTTGCTAATCTTTCATTCCATAGATTCTCCAGGCAAGACAGAAACATGAGGTCACCTTTTTTGCCCACACTCCGGTCTATCAGTGGCCCTTTCTTCTATGTCCTGTCCAGCCCTTGCGTGGCACAGTATCTATGTTTGAAGACTGCAATCCAAACTTTGTATCGCTGGCTGCTTGTTCACGATTTTGCTGACTGCTCACACTGCTGCCTCAATGTCTTTCATATTTATTATCTTGATGCTCCTTCCAATGAGCTGGTGTCTCAGCACTCTTGAGGAATTGGAAGGTTTTCATCCACAAAGCCTTGCTGCTGAGTGGTTATTTTAATCCAGATATTTTTCTTCCTGTCTACAAATAACCTGTTCAACATGACAAGTCTGGAACAATTTAAACAAACGTGGCTCCAGAAATGAATGGTTCACTCCTGGAAACCTTGATTCCATGCAAATGCCCAGTGGATCCAGGGAGGCATATTTATGTGATGGAGCAAAGTGACTCTTCCTGGCTGAGGCCTCTTCCCCATGTTATTCTTCTGTTGATTCTAAGAACTGCAGTCTGGTGGTAATCTTTAATCTGGACATATAATTTTTCAGGCTATTTTAAAAAAAGGCAGTTCCATGCACAGCTAATTGTGTTGCCCTGTAGTGAGCAGTACCTGCACTCTGTACAGAGTAGTTAAGACAACCCGGGAGCTTCCCTAATGATGAACCCCCCTTCCTCACTCCTCAAACTCAGCCATTAGCAGGCTTGCACCCAGTGCCCCTCCAACAAAGAGATTTACCAAAAAATGAATTTATGCACTTGAATGGAATTTATATTTTGCACTTCAGTCCATCTGACATAACCTGCAAGACAACCGGGTGCATCTCGGGAGACAGAGGCTTTGGGAGCTGGCTGTGCTAACACCAGACTGCAACCAACAATCAAGAATTTTTATGCCTTGAACACTAAAGTCACACTTACCCACCAAAGTTTCTAGCTTAAAAGTCACATATCTTCCCAAGAAGAAATCCAAACAAACAGGCTATATGATCACTGGACTACACAGAAAGATTGTAAGAGGATGTATGGCCAACAGCAGAATACAGGAAGATCCCAGTGTTATTAACACACCTGGCTGCCTCCACCTTTATGTGTACATGATTTCCTGCACTTTCAGTGCAAAACTGCTTTTTTTGACTGGCTGGCAGCTGGAGGACCTGAACATTCGTATTCTCTAGCAAGAGCATCCATCTGCTCACATCTCATTAGCACACATTAATGCTGACAACAGTCCCAACATAATCATGTAGTTTCCTTCATCCCAAAAGTCAGACGAAAGCTACTGCTGGGTGTCTTAACTTGGCTTTTTCATCTTGGTCATGTTATAGGACTCGGCATCAGGACATCATAAGGAACTAAACTCCTGTCATTACAACAGAAGTGACACAGGGGGCTCAAGCAGACATCACGTCTGCTTCCATCACCACCCAGCGTAGCCCCAGAACAGATTTAAACCATGAGTTTAACACTGATTTGCACTATGCCTTTTTGCCACTTGTGATAAAACTAAAGGTCAGTTCTGCTCAGTTGCTAAGCAAGAAAGAAACCCTATCTATCTATTTCTATTTAAGGGATTACATAGTTTAACACTAGGATTTTTTTTCTTTTTTATGTGGCAAGTGGTGAATGAGATGTTTCTAATTATCCTTCCACTTGAAATAGTGCCATGTTGCAGTTGGATGGGAATCAGTATCCATAATATACATAAAGAGCATCTTACGATGCACTTCCATTAGCTAAATATAACTATCTTAAGTGTGCTGCATATATAGGAAAATTAAGAACATTACTGAAAAAGTTTTGCATTTAGAACTGAACCACTGAAAAAGAAATATAGCATGTAAGATCGGGAAATGACTGTTTATGGACCAGCTTCTGAAAATCCCACTAAGCACATACTGAAAATTCGATCCTAGGCCCTTTACATTTTGAGAACTGGCACTTCTCATCCTTTTCCAAAAATTTTTTACTTCTAAATTGAAAGAAGGAAATTAACTCTTTTCTTTCTTGTCTTAATCTGTTACTCAACTTTACATGAACTCAAAAAAGAAGACACTTTCCTTGCTCCTCTACCCAATCTGAAATAAACACTGCTGAAAAGAAAAGCTTTTCTGTATAACATGAATGAAAAGCACTGATATTTTAAAAATTGTAAATGCCAAAATCTGTTCCACTGCACATCTCTAAATAAGTTACCTGATTCAGCAGATGAAACTGAGACATATTTACACAGCTTAAATGGACCTCAAAAACTAAAAATATTTCCCAGTTCTCTGTATAATTTTAAATATTGTATCTTTCACATTATTAACTTCTAGAAAATTTAGACATCAACAAATACTGTTAATTTCAGTTAATTTTTTTTTCCTTTGAAGTCTCATAGTTTCACTCATGCCTCCTGGCTTACAGGTAGTGTTCCCAGAGAATGGTTCATTTTAGTAAGGAGTCACTCAGAAAGTACAAAATAAAAGATCAAGCCTGGATTATGCTGTAAACACTAAGTTAGGGAAAGTCATTGCCCCCGAGGCTTTCTGAAGCCAGCTGCAGCTGACAGAAAGAGAGATTCAGAAGTTTGGGGAAGTAACACATCTGTGGTCACACACCACATCACGGCAGGGCCAAGTCTGCAGAGTCCCAGTCGAATACTGTCCTACCTGTCCTGGGTGCGTACGGAGAAAGAGGAGACAGAGGAGGGCAGCAAGCCTTCCCTACATGTATGTGCCCCATTCGGGGCTTTTTTCTTCCCAGGCTCCAGCTAAAGCTAATCACCAGCCTTAGCTAGAAGAATATTTCACAAGTTGGCCATTAAATATTTTTTGGCCTCTTGAGGATCTACCATAGGAAAACCCTGAACATGTCAAGACTCAGCAAAATGACCACCACAAGGAGCTTTTTCTTGAAAGCAACTTTACAACGACTTAGATGATTAACAGGTTACACACCGCAATGAGCCAATTCCACCTTTCACGACCGGTTCATGCGATTCTTTTCTGGCCTTGCTTAGTTCAGGAGTGAATGATCCCAAGCTCCATGTGACTTGGGAGCTCCGGGCAGGCTGCCTGCGTTCCAGAGGCAGCACAATGAAGCGATCTGAGGTTCTAACGTATACTATTTGAAAGCACTGTGAAAACATGTCCATGACTCCCAGGTTTCATCAAAAAGCAAGTTAAGGGGCTGTAGAGCCTCTTTCCTGTTAATGCAAAGGTTACTCTCCCATTCACACAGTGGGTGGCAGCTCAACAGTCCTTCTCCATCTACTCTGTAGCTAAATCATGCCCGGCTGGGGAGAGGACTTTCTGCTAGTAGATGGATTCAAGCTCAGCCACAGAATGGTGCTTTGCCATGCACAACAGGTACACAAACTTTATTTTCATGTTGTTGTGTGGGCATGAAGATCCCAGGGTTCTCAGGTAAAGATAGTGGGGCAGTCTGCATTCACTCTCACAAGGAACATGGTTGTGTGTAGTGGAGAGACATCTTGATTCCAACATTTTCAATTCTAGTTGTCTTATTCCCACCTTCCCTACAGCAGTGCTTCCAAGTTTACTTTAGGTGGCTTCAGCTGCTGACCTCCTGCTCTGCCTGTCTTCCCCCTCATTCGGGACATGAATCTGTTTCCCCCACTCCTGTGGCACTGCAAGTCTGCATGCCGACAGAGGGAAAAGGAGCATTATGTATTCAGCAGCGTGGCCCAAAGAGATGTTGCTGCTTTCTTCAATATCACTACAGCTGAGCCTGTGACACAAAACTCCCATCCACATTAAGCAAATGTTACAAGGAATCAAACGTTTAACAAAGTCAAGCCATAGAGCTCTCAGGCTCAGCTCATCTGGGACCCAGATTCACCTCCCAAAGCTAGGGACCATTCTTTACAGCAGGAGGAGTTTGGTGCTTAGCAGCACTTGGGAGTGGAGAGGATGGAAGCATCTGCCCCTCTGTCATTCTCAACCACGTTACCACCAGCTTCTTCCCTACCTGTGTGAAATCTACTACCTGGAGCACAACAGAGCAAGAGCCAGCAAAGCCAGAGTTCCTCCTAAGAGCTTGCATCAGGCATGTGTACACTCAGTTACACAGAGTTTGTCCCACCTACTGAAACACAGTCACGGAAAAAAGAAAAACAATGAGGTAAGGAACATATCAGCTCCTAAAAAATGAAGGCACTGAAAGCTCTGCTTAGACACTCAAGCACAGGATGCCTTCAGAGATTTCCATGGCCTCGCCAGTCACTAGTACCATTCACACAGTGATGGTCACTTAAGCTGCTACCAATGAGAATATCTGGGTTGGCTCCTGAGAAAACGAAGAAATAAAAGAAAAGAGATGGCTTGGTGGAAGAGCTGGAAAAGAGCACTGAATGGGACACACAGGAAGCAGCACAAGGAAGACAGAGTCAAGGGGAAAAACAGGGCTGGGGAAGAAAAGAGAATGTGGGATAGATAAGGGAAGGGGGAAAAGGCAAGAAGTTTATACATCCCCATGCACCAGTCTGGCTTTGAGCAGTGTGTCAGCTTCCTAATGCAGAAAGGAAGTGCTTCCAACCAGGGCCCAACTCCTCTCAAACCAGCCCTGAGCAGCCCCAGGTTTTCTGATTCAAACAAAGGTTTAGGTGAGCACCTTGCAATCCCCCTACAGCCTGCCAGGCCCTGCCATACATGCTGGTACAACCAGAAGCACTTCTTACGATGAAAGAAGATGAGCAAGCCATATGAAACTCACTACTTAATTTGTAAGAATTTCTGGGTTTGGTTTGGTTTTTACTATGAGCTTTTACCCTTGCATGTTTTAAATTTTGCAGTTTAGACAAAAGTTGAATCAGGAGAAGGATGAGTGTGATGTGAGCTGGTACAAGGAGATGGTAAGGAGAATCTGTGAGATGTGTCATAGCAACAATGGGTCAATATTTAAAAGATGTTCAGGCAGAACTAAATTCTTGGACAATCTACAATAGCCACCCTCTCTTCTTTTGTTTCTTGTCAGTGGTTCTTGGACCCCTTCCCATGCTACAGGTTCATCTCCCCACCTGCGAAACCTAACAAGAGCAGCAGTTTTGCAGCCAGAAGGTTTTACAATGCAGATTTCTTGACTTTAGGGATGAGTTGTTTGATATGAAGGAAGATGATTCTGTCCTTCTCCCATAACTATCTAAGAACAATCCAAGGCTGCTGTTGTTAAAGCACCCTGGAACAGTTAGCAACCCAAATAGTATATTGGCTTTTAAAGATGTGCACTTAAACACTTTGAAATCCTTCACACAAACCACTCGTACTGCAGACAGAAGACAAGACATGAGGAACAGACCTGCTGAGCAGCCAGGGGCCACTTTCAAAGCAGCAAGTCAGGCTAGTAGCTCTCGACAGTCTATATCAACTATATCCGTATTCTGTCATTTCTTATGGCCTGGTTTGGCTGATTGAGGACAGACTCTGCCAGCTGCTGAGCACCCCTGACTACCCAAAGGGAACAGGACTGGAGAATATAACGGCCTGAAACACAGAGACAAGCTCACCTGATGGGTTCTGCTTACATCGCTTTTCTTTAGGTTTTTCTGTCCCCGAATGAATAGCTGTAATTGTGGTGAATGCTTGGATTAGTACAGGATTGATCCTCATTGCATAATACCCAGTATTTTAGTAACAAACAGCTTTTTTCCCATTCAGAATCTCCCACTCTGTTATACTGCACATGGGTTTTCCAGCACGACTCCACTCCTTTTTCACATGGTTCCAGAAGACCCCTCACATGCTCCAGAGGCAGATATAAACCCCCCAAACAGATGCTGTGTAACCTGCTCCAGGGACAAATACCTTCCTAACCTCTGGCAGTTCCTGGAGAACGGAGCTCTATCTCTTACCTGCCCATTCCAGCTAGCGGCACTGTGAACACCATATGATTTAATCCTCTTGAAAGGGGGAGGGAAAGATGCCAGCCTTTTTTGCTAGCATATGATTTATCTTTGCCTCGAGATGCTGAAATGACATTATATCTGGTTTGTCTGTTAAACTCCAATTAGGGAGCATAACAGTGGTGGTGTCCCACTTGAAGGCAGGGAAATACATGGACGGGATGAAAGTAAGATCTTGCAAAGAAAACTCTATAAATGGCATACCTAAATGAAACTGTCTAGGCTGGGGGGTTATGTTCAGTTACTACCACTTGGACTTAAAACTCAAAGGAAACCCAGAAAGTGCAGTAAATTTGAATTCCTTCTAGCACATGTATTCTGTTCTCACATCTATACATCAGATATACTGTGACCTTCATGTAGCAAACTCACAAACAGCTGGATTCCAGTTACAGTGAAGTGTAACTATATTGCCACATTTAGCATGGCTGTAATATGCAAACTGCTGTTCTATTTATAGTCCTCAGAATTCTCCTGCTTGTTGAAAACGGCTTTGCTTCACAAGGACTTCACTGATGCACAGACAAAGAACAAGTACTGCTTTATCTCTATCCATACTCCCCCTTCTCTGCATCTTTGCTCCTCATTAGAAAGACTATGCTAAAGTACCTGGACTTGGGAGCAGCATCCCCATATCGCAATTCATACAGCCTCTGGAGTGCCAGGAACCTGGGGAGGATTGGGAAGAGGACAATACTGCTGGAAGGCTAACTGCCTGTAAGCTTTACAGAAAGTACCCAACATACAAACAATCACCGATCACAGCCGAATCCTGCCCTGGAGAGGGACGTAGTAAGTAACAGCAGGAGGGAATGAACACACTTACCGCTGGAGTTCTGAGAATTGCTGTTTGTTTCTTCAAAGTTGTTTTGCCCTTTGCCTTCCACTCTCCTGCTGAAAGCACTTTCTGCTGGGTGGAGAACAAAGCATGGATGGTGACTGGTCAATACTGGACACAGATTTGCACAAAGAGGAGGCAGACAACACGCTCCTGCACCACATAATTGTATACCCTGAACACAGCAGAAAGGTTAAATACCTCATTTTGGAGGCAAATGGGCCAGATTCACTGAAGGGATAACAGGCAGATATTTTTTTACATTTTCTTCTGGCAGAGGTGGCCTGAAGTGGCTCCTAGGGAACCCAGGAACACCAGTCCTGACTGAACCAGAAGGGTCATGGCTTCCTCCCCACCACCAAAAAAGCCCCTTATCTTACCCCTCCTAAGACAATAAGCTGCCCTCAAAGCCTCTGGCACAAGTGACGAGGCCTGCAGATTGAACTCGGGTCCTCACCACAACCCATTTAGAGTGTCACCTACTGAACCACTACGCCAGCTCTCCTTAGGCATCCTAGGCACCAGCATTCCCTTCCCAAATTTCCTCCCTGAAGACTTCAGCTGGAGGACTGGTGGGCGGTCTGGGAGTCTGCCCACAACTTCGAGAAAAGCTAATGTATCCTTTGGCGCTTTGTGTTTCCCTCCAGCGAGCTCACTACCTTATCACTGCCCAAGGCCAAGCAGGCCGGCCGCACTCCTCTGCGCTGCACTCTCAGTCGGTGCTCTGGGCAATTCACCCGCTTCGCACACTTTGGCAACAGCACAAGGCAATTCCCCAGTCACTAAGGGGAGGACTCCCTCGCAACATGCAGAGACAGCTCACGACCCTGGCAGTACCTGCAGCGTCCTGAAACCTCTCTGCACAGCACAGCTGAGGCGCCTCTCACCCTTCTCAAGCTGACATTCCTCAGCACAAATTCAACAGCACAAGTAATGTGAGGTCTTTTCTCCCTTCAACTGGTTTTGCAATATTTAAGCACTGCATTTTCCATGGTGACCCAAAGTATCAGTTAGAAATTAACAAAATGAAAGGTGAACTTGCCAAACTAACGCATGTGGCCCATCCTATATATACTTTTCCCATATGTGGACTCATTCAGGGAGTCCACTGTCTCCCAGAGGACCCATATGAAAGTGGTCCAGCAAGGCTCTGTTAGGCTCAGCAGCATGCAAATTGTACGGCTAGGGAGTCTGGGGAAAGAAGCCTTTAATGCATGAGTGTCAGTGACATGAAACTCTCCTGAAGACTGGTTTCAGATCATTATTTTAATACATAATTCTGTAAACTGCCAAGCAGTAAGAATCTCTGTCTTGACATTCATAAACAGGTCCCAGCTAGCTGCAATCTCACTGCCTCCTTGCAATGAAGCATGGCTTAGATAAAGGGCTTTATATCTCACTTTGGCTGTAAGAGACCTGAACCACATGAAGCTCCCAGCCCATGAATACAGCCCAGTCAGTCCTTAGTGGGAATAACTAACTACTGACTGGTCAAATCCTTCCACTGCTGAACATGCTCCTCAAGTTCTCCAACTACTACACTCCTGATTCTTCCCAAACTACAGGAAAACATGAGAGCTTGGTGATCAACTCAGTAGTAAAGCAGAATCACATAAAACAGGGCTGAAAAGGACCAGGAGACATTATCTCATCCATCTCCCTTCACAGATAAGTAATAGGAATGAGAGGCCTTAAGCAACCGGCAAATCAGATGGCACAGTGGGAAGAGGAGACCATGACAAAATGGATTAAACTATCCTTTCCCCCTCCACCCCCAAGAGACCCGGGTTCAAATCCTGGCTTACGTCACAAGTGAAAGCAAGTTGGAAGCCTCCAAAGACATTTAGAAAAAATTTACATGGAGTTTTTTCCCTCATCCTCTATGCTTTTTGTTTTGGCTGGTCTGGCAGTGAGAAAAACAACAGGTCTAATGCGTCTCCTTGGACTTATCCTGTCTTTCCCTAACAGGAAAGGGCAGTTTACTCAAGTCAGATCGCTCTCTCCTCGCATCTGAACCTTTTGCATGCAAAGCAAAATTATCCACATAGGGAAAATCGGTATCACTCCACTTCATGTCTGTGCAAGTATCAATGGCAGAGTGGTACTCTGCCGTCTTTGGTATTATCCAGGCCCATATGGAACGTCTTCAACCCCAGCACTAGGAAGGCATCCTTTCTGGAGACTGTCTTCCTGATAGGTGTTATGGTCAATGCATTTGCACCAAAAATTCAAGAAGCCACTCAGATTGCATCTGTGCAAGATGTTGCCTTGAAAGACACCATGGAAATGATGCTACCAGAGAGACATGGTAGGATTCTGGGCTTAAAACTAGTTTCTTGAAGATCAATGTACCAGGCTCAAGAATCACATGATTCCTTCCTCCATACAGGGAGAGAACAGCTCTAAGTTTTACTTAATGCATTGACATACTTTTTGATTACAGAAGCAGGAAAAAAAATCCCATTACAAAAAACATCTCCCAGTTATTGCTCAGATGAATCTGGCCTCTGACCCAGGAAGATTCCTAGTTAGGCTCTTTCTGCTTGTGTAAGAGACATGAAACTGGAAGAAGCTGTCACAAGTGTATATAAACAATGAAAAAAGGTCCTCATCTTGAACTCCTAACTTGGTAGAACTGGATGGACCTCAAAGTAGTAACAAAATAAAATGAGTATTTAAGAGCTGCAATAACAATATGGAATTTCAGGACCCACAAGCTATAGGAAGACAGGTCATTCACTGTATTATCTGGCAGCTGCAGATGTGCATGTCATCTAACAAAAAACACCCTTGTTCAGAATACTGTGATCTCTTCCACCACAGTCACCTGTGCTTCTTGACATCTGTCCATGCCAGACATTTCAGGGCCATTTAAACAGTAGCTGATTAACTAGCCCTTCTTCTGTACTTAGATGGAATATACATCTACCAATCCCACAGATTTAAGAGAACGCTTCCCTGCTGTGTGGAAACGTGAACTGTATGTCTCTCATTTATTAACAGTTATTTCTGAGTGTTCTTTGCTTTTGTTTTTTAAATATATATATTTGATCTTGTTTGGAAGGAGTGAGTGGGGACATGGGGAGAAGTAACTCTAACTCGAGTCTTCTGACACCTCTGTAATGGTCCTGTACCATTCATTTTGCTGCTGGAGCCCAGCTTCTCTCTTGGTGGTTCCTGTGAGGAATGGAGGACTGTGAAAACACCTGCACTCCATTCCATTTGACCTTCCCCAGGCACAGGCCTAGCCCTGAAAATATCATTTGAGAGAAACAAAAGACAAAACAAAACTGAAAAAAACCCAAAACTCCCCATACCTGACAAGCCACTAAGCCAGTCTTGGACAGGAAGCTCTCCTCAGTTTGTGACACCAGGATTTGAAACAGGGTCTTTTGTGCCTTGTCATTAGTATGATGCTTTAAAAAATACTTGCCACTGGGAACAGGTTATAAAGACCTACTGCTGATCTAAATTTTCATTTGTATTTTGCCAAAGGATATAATCCCCTCCACTACTTCTGGGAACAGCTTTGCTGGGACAGTCATGGATGGAGCAGACTGAGTCCAGGAAGGGTCAAAAAGCCAACCCAGGGCAGGATTGGACACTAAGCAGTTAAGAAAGTTGATGGTAGAAAGGCAATTGGTACCTGTGATGGCCTTGCTTCCTGGGGATCCAGAATTTGGAGCGCGGAACATCTGGGATTGGGATGCCGGTGGGACACCGGAGGGGGTGCGGTGCAGGAGGGTGGAACATCGGTTTATTGAAGGCGGTGTTTTTTTGCTGGATTGGCTCGCCTGTGTCTTCACTGCCACGAAGAGTGGAGATCGAGAGAACTCTGGATATGAACACTCAGAACTAGTGCCTGGATAGTCAGTCAGCTCCCAGATCGTGTGTCTTCTGGGAGGATTGCTTTCTAACAGCCATGCTCACGAATCCCTTGCATGGGGACCTGCAGCGACTGTGGATCCACCGATCCCATATAACAAAATTTTTTTCCCATCACCCAAAGGGACAGATTCCTAAAACTTATTAATTCTCTGCCACACCTTTAACTGTCACATGACCAACCCATTTCTCCTCCAGTAGGAATCACCCCATCCATCTAGGAGTCCTAGTTGATTGCCATGGCATGGCTGGGGTGTAACTGCACCTCTGTGCTCTATTTTTACTTCCGTAAGCCTGAACCTGGAAAGCAGGTTTCTAACGTGCTATTCAAGAGCTCTAAATGGGGAGAAGGTTAAATTTTATATCCTTGAGCCTTACATACGTCCTAGAGATGTCTAGCTACATTCCTCGTCTAACTTCATATAAACAAAAAGGGGTTGTTGGTAATGGGAGGGAAGTATGATGGAGAGTTCTCATCCTGCAAGTCAGGAGAGGTCTTTTGGCTCCCATCTCCAGACAACTGCTGGTGAGTCATGGAGAAATTCTGAATATTACTGTGATATGCTCTTTGAATGTACCTCAAGCTACAAGGAGACATTTCAGTCTCTGCAATGCACAGTGAGGATTACCAGGAATTTTCAATGCCAAAAGTCATATGAAAACTCTTTGGGAGGACAGCCCTTTGCCCAGGCCCAATGGATTAATAAAAAAATAAAATAAAATAAAAATTATTCACAAAAATAGAGGAACAACCTAATAAGCCCCTTCATTCCTCAGTGGCTTCTTTCATGGAAATTTGGATAAAGCTTCTGAAGCCAAGTCCCACTCCAACCCTCTGTCATGGAGAATCACTAAGCAACAAGGTTCCCATAACCCACAGCCCAAGCTCACTACCATTAATTTCTATGCCCAAGTGATACTCTGGAATGCCTAAAGCTGGAGGATAACGCCAGCACCTGTTAACCTTAAAGAGTCTAACTCAGAAATATTTATCCATGTTGAGCTATCCTCACAGACTGCCATGGCAGCACAGAAACCTGTCTCTGAAACAGCTGAGGAGAAAAGTCACCTAGGCTGGGACTGGATGCTTATTTGCAAAATCCTGTGAGACATTACAGACCTCACACTGAACTGCTCTCCTGTTTCCCTGTCAGGGACTGGCAGCATAGCATTTGAAAGTGGTGATGTGTACATTCAAAGCAGCCTGCAAAGAGATACTCAAATGAAACAGTATTTGTTTTGTTTGATCTGTTACACAGATCCAAGGTGTCACTTCTTGTAAACGTTAGTGTACTGCTGCAGGAGATTCTACAGTAGGTTTTCTCACAGTTTAGGTCAAGGTACTTCTCTGCTTGGTTTCTGGCCAGCTGAATAGGTAGGAGGCTTGCTCTTGCTTCCTAGGCTTCATTTCAATCCCCATGGATAATCTTCCTCCAGTTGGTGCCAAACTGCCAGTAAATACGTAGTCAGATATGGTAATTTCCTGCGTATATGTCAACTAGTTTCCCAAGAGGCCTATTCCCACCAATTGCTGCTTTATTATCCATCTACACCAACCAAGAGAAGTAGTAATCAGCCAACAGCGTCAGATACAAACAAAGTCATCACAAATTCTCTGCAGTCCAGAGACTATTCTGTCTCTGTGAGATCTGAAGGGTGAAATTTCAGTACTATGAAGACCTCCAAAAATCACTTTTTTTCCCAACTCCTCCCCCCCAAAAAGTATCTCATGGCTTGTATCTGGGATAAACAGACTGACTGTTTGGCCTCAAACTTGTGATGCAGCAGCAGACCTGACTTTATTCCTATCCCTCTCCAGCTATAAAGTTCAAATTAAAGCCTAGAGAAAAAGCTGCTCCATCCAATACTAGGCTGAAACAAAGTTCAAGTCAGCGAGGCAAGACAGACAGGATCAAAAGAACATTAATCCTAGAAGTCTGAAGGATGCTAAAAATTTGTTGAAGAAAATGTTTCAGTCTTTAGCTCACCAGATAGCAAATTGTCTTTGAAGACTAAGCAATATACGTAGAGATGATCACGTAACTCCTCTGTTCTTGAAAAGAAGTCTTCACTGTGGAACTCACTGCCTCAGGCTGATGAAAAGGCCAAGTTCAAGATATTTATGCAAATAAAAATATCAAGTTGCTGAAAGGTTACAAAAACCTCCTACCTTAAAATCTGCAGCTAGACAGCAAGGCTGGAGACAGCATCATGGTCAGATGATCCTGTAAGTGTTGCTGTGGAGTTTCTTAAACTTCCTCAGAAAGCATCTCAGATTTGCCCCAGTTGAGGCTCATATACCAGATAAGGAAGGGCAATAGAGCAGACTGAGCTCTTTGTGCATCCCCGTCACATAGTGTCAGTTTTAGAGAAGGATCGATTCCTCATCCATTTTTTAAAAAATCAATAACCTGGAGGAAAACCCCAATGTTCATAAAAAGTGTTTTAAAGTGACCCAAGGGCTAGGAAAATAAGTGTGTAATTTAGAAAGTAAGTCACACTGAATGATCTCCAATCACTTGGTAAACTGAGTGCACTGTGCTACAGCCACACCAAATGGCACGTGGTGGGCTAAAAAAGACAGATGATACTTAAAAGATGGGGGACTCCTTCTTGGCAGCAGGACACAGAACTTAGTGGTTGCCGTGCATGATCGCGATGGCTGCAGAGGAGCTCCCAGAGCAATGCTGCAGCCAAAAAGAATGAGACAATCCTTGGATAGGCAGACAGGGCACTCTCAGAGAGGATCAGGAAGACAATGTTACCTCTGCATTCCTTCCCTGGATCCAGTGCTGGTTCATGCCATTCAAAAAGACTGTTAATAGACTAGAGAATATTCAAAGGAGAAGGCAAGAGGATAAATAAAGGACAAGAACATCATATCTTACAATGGAAGTCTCAAGGCACTCAAGGCAAGCTAAGAAGCTTATTTGGGATGTTGGTCACTACAGACTTGATGGCAGGCTACACAAAGCTATAACAAAGAGGAAATTTGGTAACGTGGACTTTCTTCACCTAGCAAAGTTGTAAATAAGATCCAATGTCTGCAAGTTGGAGCTGGATATTTTTAGTTTTAACTTAGCAAGGGTAATAAATCTATCCCCTGCCTAACAGGTTAGTGTATTTTCCCTCACTCTTAAGAGCAAGATTGGATGCCTCTCTAAAACATATACCTCACAGAATCACAGAATGGTTGAGGCTGGAAGGGACCTTTGGAGATCATCTAGTCCAACTCCAACTTGAGCAATTAAATCAAGGCAATCCTATAACCTGTGCTACTCGGGTCAGTCCAGATATCACAGCAGTCCTTTCTGTCTTTCTTGTTTTGATAAGTCCTTCAAACACTACGTGTGGCATGTTCTGACAATGAAGGAGACAATCCAGTAGCCATTTCAACACGTCTCTCTGAGAGATGCATAAATCCATGCACTACACAATGGAATAAATATCACATTTTATGACTTAGTTTATTCCACGTAAAAGCTCTGATTAATTTGCATATTAAGTTTCTTCAGAAAGATCTTGTCAGAATAGGTAAGGAAGTACGGCTGGAAAAATCATTAGGATGGATCACACAGAATTATACCATCATCTCTGGAATGATTTGGGGTTTTTCTGGAAAAAAAACCCTACCTTTAATGAATATAACAAAAAGAGATTACTTAATAATGGGCTGAAATTCAATACACTGAGCTGAAACCTTTGGTATTAACAGGACCTTCCACATGAAAAACTCTATGCTCAAATCTATCAAATCCTTAATGTGCTTTTTTATACAAACAAACAAATATTGCCAGTAGAGCCTGTTGCTAAGACACTGTAGGATCAGAAAGCAAGGAAAAATATCCTCAATCACAGATTTCACTCACTGAGGTGGAGAAAGCAAAGAAACACCGTCCAATTAGCATGTGGATCTGTGTTTTTCTCAGTTTGGCAGCACCCTCAGTAGAAACTAGACCTGCTACTGACAAGAATCCCTTTCCCTAATGGAAAAAGACATGATGACAGCTGCCTTTAAGAAACACAGGAAGTGTTTAAATACTTTTGATGAACAATATTATCTAGTTTCTTTCGTGATAAAAGAAAGTAATTCAACAGACTGGCTCGGTGAACTTCCCCGAGCATCTCACGTGTCAGGGCGCAGTGAGGACTGACTGCTCCCTAAGGGACAGGGAGCCAGAAGCTGAGCCAGCCAAGGGCCCCATCCCAGCGCTCCCACATGAGATGGTGGCCAGGTTCAACCAAGACTCCAGATCATCAGGCAAGTTTGTGGTGATGAGGCATGTCTGTGGTCAAGTTGGGAAATCAATCCACCGGTCAGGATCAGGTCTGGTGAGGGTAACGAGGGTCAGATAAACCCCAGTGATTGCTGCACAGGTCCGGACAGGGCCAAGACAGGGCCAAGGTCAAGCCGGGAAGTCAGTCCGTGGGTCAGGGTCCAGATCAACAGGGTCCATGGCCAGGCACGGGCATAGCTGTGGCTGAGCTAGAGACCAGCACTCCTACAGTGTAGCTGTGGCAGGGACTGAGGTCCTGGCCAGAGCATGGGGCTTCTGGACCCATGCTCAGGGGGTGTGCGTAGAGGCCCCAGATGAGGTTGGCCAGGACCATTAGGGCCTGTTAGTATCCTCAAGGTCTTGACATCATGTTAGCTTTTTGTCTTGGAAGCAACAGATGTGAATAGCTGTGGAGACTTTAGAGCTCTCAGCACACACTTCTATGACTGTGGAGTTTGTTTCTGCATCTGCAGTTACCAGGAGAGGATGTGGCAAGCATGCACTCCTAAAACCCGAACTTGGCAAGCAAATACCAAATCTCGAGGGCTTTTCTAGCCGGCCAGTGTTCCAAATGCACTAGTTTTTCTCTGCACTGTAAACACACAGTCTAAGAGCATCCACAATAGCACAGCCATCGCCCCATGTGGTTGAATCAGTTCCATCTTACAGAGCAGACAGAGCCTTGAGGAGGACTGAAAGAGGTCTCTGAACCTTCCCATGTGTACCTTCGTTCAGAGACATTTCTAAAACTAGGATAAGGAACACGCCTACACTCCAGTTTATTCAAAAAAGCCTCCAACGCCCTTCTTAGAAAGGATGAATAGACCTCTGGTGGCCATGACTAAAAAAAAACCAGCATAGAAATATGTACTTTAAAAGAGTAATAGCCCAATTCTAAGCATAAGATAGTGCCCCTTCTCCTCACTAACGAAGGATGACTTTTGAAGGAGACATTTGGCATTAACAATTCCAGGGACCCCCAGAGCAGAGCTGTTTTCCAGAGAGCAGATATCCAGCAGCACGGACCAAAAATTACCCTGGAAGGCCCCACGGACCCTGCAAAACATGAGTCCTTGTTTAGCCCCTTTCAATAACTTTTAATTCATCATCATGGAAAACCAGAAAGACAGACTCCGGAAGGGAAGCATGGACTCAAGCAGACAGACTCAGAAAGTTGGATTGGTAATACTGAAGCTCCTTCCTTACCTGCTCCCACTAAGGCTAACATTTCAGCATTTGTCTCATGATTACAAGAACAAGGCCAGGGTAAAGACAGAGCCCTAGCTTTACTTCCTCTGATTGTTAGGGGATGAGAAAAGCCAGTTTTGCATGGCATCAAAAGCTAGTTTTTTACAGCTGTGTTACAGGACCTTGGTTTATAGGAAGTGCAGTACGAGCAGTAGAAAGGCAAGCATGTTCTGGCCAACCTGCCTTGGGAGCTAACCAAGCCCTCTCCTGTGTGCTCACCAAGGTCAGTGATTTGTCACTGTAAATCATAAACCTGACTGGTCGTGGCAACTAGGAGAGCACAAAATGTAAAAATTGTCTATGGAGGAGGGGTTTAAAGCTTATGAAAATATTATCCTGAGCTAAAGTGTCTTCACAGTTAAAGGAAGGACTGGAAGCCCTCTGCACATGTTCTCTCAGTGACTGCTGGCTCTGGCCTGCAGCAGAGCGCAGCACCTTTCTCTTTTGCAATGGCAAATGCAGAAACCAGGGTGCAAGAATGGCATCTACCCCAGTCTTCAACGGTGTGCCTCCTCCTCCAAAATCGATGGCTACTGGGGAATCCACAGCTTCCTGCATGACAAATCCTTGCCCAAGACAGGGGAGGTCCTGACTCCTTAATCCCTCTTTAGGGCCCAGGTTTTAACTCAGCAGCTCTCCTGTACCCAGTGAAATGGCTTTCTGCCTTCCCACACGTAACAGTCTCAGATTGCCCTAAATACAGGCCTCCAGCAGCCAAAAAGTAGGCATCAGGGTCGCAGCACAAGCCCTTAGCCTCATGCTGGGCAGATGATCCACAGCATTTAGCACAGAAAGAAGGGCAATGTCTGCATGGTCCGTCTGTATCTGCAGTCAGACCCACATGAACATCTTTAGGAGAGTAACTCTCACAGAAGACTAGTTGTGTTTTTTATGCTGGGTTGGAACCAGCAGCTGCAGCCTACTGCAGGTGCTTGGGAGGGTGGAGAGATATCCTTAGTGGTAAATCCTCTTGAAATGGGACATACTGGGAAGATAAGAATCTGTTCTTGTTGAGCAGAGATTCCATGCATGCTCCTCACAGCACACTGCTCCTTAGCTACACAACTGCTAAGTCTCCTTCATTATCTGCACAGGCTTGGACTAAAGTCACCAGAGCCTTGGTGTTTGAGGGTCCATCTTTACTAGGAGATTGACCTACTGCTGATCACCACCACCAGGTTTTCTCAGGACCTGCAAACATCTGCATTAAGAACACTGTCTACCTTGAGAGGTGGAGGTTGAGGGGGGCAGGGATGTTTAGGAATGACTGTAACACGTGCAGTCATAGGCACCAAGTCAGTTCCCTTGGACAGATGGTAGAAAAGATTAAATCTGATGGTAGTCACAAAGGTAGTCTGTGTCCTGCACCGTCTTCCATCATCCCAGTCCACCTCCATGCTCCAGAGAACCTGCATGGGAGCTGTCAGGAGCCACCAAGACTTGGTTACCTTAAAAGTGATGGTCTGGTGGACTATGTTCCCACTTTATGTCTATGTATGTGTAAAACTAAAACTGCCTTATTATGCTAAAACCTAACTAAAGCTGAATTTGGCATGGGAGGAGCATGCGCTCCCTCTGCTGGCTGCAGATGAGCGGCTAACGAAGCCCACTAAGCTAATGAGCTAAACTCATCCGTCCTCATCATCAGCCACAATGCTGGCAGCTGGACAGACACGAACGAGCAAAGAGCAACCATGCTGGCTCGTACCATTAAAATCGCAATGCAGCACAGGGTGATGCTATGAAAGAAGCATGAAGTTCAGGTGCAAATAACTTCTCTGCTTACTTTTAAAGCATCTAAAACCAGCGTGTAGCAAGAATTTCTCTTGACTATTTTACTAGAATTTTGCACTGAATTACACTTAATTGCTCATTATAACCTCCCCTTTGTCTGGGGAGTGCAGATCGTAGTATCCCTCCAGAGTGCAGATCGTAGTGTCGTGTAGTATGCTGAGAACTGCCTTTTCCCGAGCTCCCTGAAATAAATATTTCATTGCCTGTGATTTAGTAGCAAGCTGCCACAGTAATTTACATGATTTTGAAAACCAGTTTGAACTCACTGTCTGCAACAGTTTCTCAGAAGCTCGTAAGAAAGATGCTTCTCCTCTAGCATGTAAATTCACTCATTATTTAGGGGAGTCTAGAAAAGTCTGTGCATTGGTTTGTTAAGCGCACTTTAGGTACTAGAACTTTCAGTTAAACAACAAAATAAAACATCAAACCCCCAAGGAACGCATGAAAAATTGCATGGATTTTGTTAAAAATTCAGTGACTTTATGGACCTAACAGTAACAGTGTCCCTCTAAGAGGAGATTCCAGCTTAGAGTTACAATGCCCTGGTCAGCACATCATCTGCTGTCCGCCAGCTGCAATCCCGCAGGGTCCAATGGAAGGATCCATAAGAATGATAATCTCTACTGCAACCCTTACGTTTATCACCGAGCACTGTAAATCATAGTTCGTTATGAAACAGATCTCCATTAGGATACTCACTAATAGGTGCATGCAGCGCCACATGTTCTTGGTAGGGAGTGTAATATTTGTACTGCTTGCCACAGAATTCACAGGTGTAATTGCCAGTTTCTGTGAAGATGAAATTAAAAGAAAACAAACAAAAAAAATCAGAAAAGAGGGCAGCATCCTCTCACATAATCACTGACTTCCTGACTTCTTACACAGGAACTAGCCAGGTGATAAAAACACACAAGAGCATCCTCCCCAAGCACTGGGAACTTATCTGCCCTTTAATTCACCCATCCTTTTCCCTAACAGAGGAAATAATTAAAGCCAATGTCCAGAATGATAGACAGAACATAAAAAGTCCAGTAGAACTGAACAAGTTACAGAGGGTATCCCAAAATTACAGCAGATAAGTGTGCAAAACAAGGGACAGAATCCACTTCTGAAGTCTACATTACAGATGAGTCGGTCTTATCTTCTGGTTACAGACAGCCAGTGATGCATGGACCACAGGAACAATTAAATCAGGAAACAGAATTGTTAACTTTGATTCCTAATTACAGAACTTTTATACTGGAATTGCAGATTTCTCTTGCAGAAGGAAGGGCTTTTCTGCAACAACTGTGCTAATTCCTGCTTCAGAGGTACTTTAAATAATGCAGTAATATAATCATGCAATGGCATGTCCCGTTCCAACCGAATGCTAGAAAGTACAGAACCGACAGCAAGCTGCAAATCAAAGTAAAGCCCAGGGTTAATCAACTGTTTCCAAAATGGAGGAGATTTCAGAGAGATGCCTGGGAAAAGTCTGGTCCTTTCTTTCTTTGACTCTGATCTGTTCGACGGATGCACCACAGAGACAGTGTGCAGGCAATCACCTGTCAACTCTGCCAACGCATCTCAAGACCCCCTCTAATCGCTGCCAATTTGCTTTTCTCCTGAACCTCTTCCCTCTTCTCTACGTAGAGCTGTTAAGGAGAAAACATCACAAGCTGCATTCCTTAGGGCCAGGGCTGCTGATGTTTGGTGTTCACTTGAACCTAGACATATCCTTCAGCACCCCTGAGGTTCCAACAGCTCTGCATAATGCAGTTCTCTCTGGTTTTCACAGAGACACTCCAGCTAATGCCAGACTGGAAACCCCTTCTGCTGCCTCTTTAACCTTTGAAGCTGTATAACAACTCATACTTGGACCAATCTTCTGAAATGGTTCCGGCTCCTCCTCCTTCACTTCATCGGCTGCTATGACGGCCTGGTCATAGGGGTCTGCAAGAGAACAGAACCAGCAGAGAGCTGACAACACCCACAGGTTTTTCTTCTACAGCTGCATGGGCACTGAATGCTCCTGCACTTGTAATGATATTTCAATCTGTAACAAGATTTCAAGGCATGAATTACAAACCCAGTGCCCGCTCTGTCTGACTTCTCCCTCCTCCTCCTGAGGTGCCCCAGGAAGGTGTTCCACCACCCTCTCCCAGCCCAACAACATGCCTTGCAGATAATTAATGTTAAAAAAGAAAAAGAAAAAGAAAAACAGAGGAAGACTGAAGAAACACATTTCAAAGCCTGATTTATATTTTCTGATTTTCTTCCAGTGCATCTCCCATCTAAAGATGTTCTTCTGTCTGAAAGTGGGCATGGTAAGGCAGCTTGCAAGCAAGTCAGCTAACAAATACTGACCAGTGACATTCCACCATCTAACAGCACAGCTAGCAGCAAATCAGAACCCAACCCATTTTATAAAATAATTTAATTTATGCCTCGAACAATTCACTAAATCACCAGAGACATGAAACACCTGTTTCTCTGATTTTCAGAAGCCTGACCAATTGTATGGACAACAAAAGCCTGGTATCTACTAGGGCTGGGCATCAACCTACTGGCTGTACGCACTAGGGGAGGGAGAGAGGATGCTCCTCTCCCACTGGAATCAGTGACAAAACTTCCTCGACTCTTACAAGTATAATCGGGCCTGCTGTGCCTGAATTACTGAATGCTTGAAAAGGTTTGTGAAATAAAGCACACAAAGGATCTCAGCTTACCTGCCCGGTTTTCTGGGGCCCCTTCCACACTAAAAACTAACACAGAATAGAAGAAGGAGGGGAAGAAACAAAACAAAAATTAAATCCTCTTAAATGGCCTTGTTTTCCTCCTGTATTTCACACACTGCTTCAGCATATTTGAGCCCCACAGAACAAGCCAGGCTTTTTGCCCCAGTCCCTCCTCTTCCCAGCAGCATCCATACAGGGACTATGTGAGCATGCCCAGCCCTAATACCCATGGATCCTCAAGGCCTTTGTCCTAACACTGACACAGCCCCACGTGAAGTAGAGATGCACACCTGCCTTACGCTTGGGTTTGCTGAGATGCAAACAGCCCCTTGGAGGAATTCAGACAAATAGTGTCTTTGCAAGACAGGAGTGGAAGCCAATTCCAAAGCTGTGGCCCTCTCATAACCCTAGGTAGAGCTCCCTGAACTATAGCTATGAAGACATTTCAGACAGGAGCAGACACATCCAACCTCACAATAGCTTTCAGTCCCTGTAACGTAATTTTGACTGCCCAGCAGCAGGAGGAATGGAGCTTGCAGTAGTGCACTGCAAGAGAACGCCAGCTGTACTTAGAGCATGTTTAGATATTCATACGTTCCAGTTAAAAACAGCAAACCTTTCTGGACAATGCTTATTGTGCAAAACGTGTGCTTTCCCCAGAGACTCCAGCCACTCAAAACTTTCTGCTTTCCAAGCAGCCTACAGCTGAAGCTCTACCAGGCTTCCCTCTCTGGCCACGTAAGAAGCAATACTGATAAGCTTGTAGCACACACTGCCGGGGTTCACGGCATCTGCGGGCTCTGAGTCAGAGAGCTTTATATGTCCAGCAAATGTATGCAGGCAAGCCAAAGACAGTATGTTGTTTCTATTATTTCCCCCGCTTTAGAAAAAAGAAACACACTGCTTCTGGAGGGGGGTGTCTGCTTCTGTCCGAGTGTCACTAGCCTAGCACACATCTACTTTCAAATAGGAAAAACTGGCCTGTGAGCTCCACTGACAACTCTATCAGTTCCCTACCACAGTGATTAACAAGAATGCAACAACATTTCTCAACTCTGAAATGTGGTTTCTCACAAAAGAGCATGTTAGGAACAATCCTGCGAAGTCAGAAACCAAAGCGCCACCAAATCTTGTCCAGCCAGTAGCCAGACTGACAATTTACCTTGAGGCATTCAGCTAGAGCATATCCATCGTAACCATGAACCTTAATACAGACAGGAGGATTGCAAGGACCACAGGTCCCAGCAGAGGGGGTTATTTTGATGCACGCGAAGAGAATCGAGCATAGCAGACTTCTTCCTGCAGCATCTGCGGACTGGACTGTGCCACCGCTGCAAGAGGCGAGCAACGCTGCGTGATGCCCTGCACACCACGGGCACTGCGGTCCTACAGAACCACGTTCTGCCTTCCCCAGGGCCACTCAACGACTACTTCTCACCTTAATTTGACTAAGTGTCGAAACAGTACTCACCATCCACGGCATGTAGGTCTCTGTGCTCTTGGAAGCAGCTATAATATTTATATTTTTTCCCACAAATGTCACACGTGTACCTAAAATTGTCTGTAGGAAGAAGAAAACAGGCCACTTTAGAAACCTTGAGGTAAAAAGTAGGCAATCCAGACGACGCTGCTGAATCAGACAGCCCCATGCAATTACGCTCTTCCCACATGCTCTCGCATACTCCTTAGGCACTCAGACAACCGCTGCTTCATATCTACCCCAGTGTGCACCACACGATATAGCTTGAGGCATATTCTGATTTTTTATTTCATAGTCAGGCAGTTCTGCTCTCCAGGAAAGCTTGTATAAAACCACACAGCAATGAAGACGCACAGCCAGCAGGCGCCTCTGAAATCTCTTTTGGAAGTTCAGGACTATAGTATGAAAGTGCTGGTCAGGATGGGGATGAACTGGCAGAACTAAACACAGCATCAAGATTTGAGCTGTTAAGGGGCCAAAGTTGTAATATGCCAGCTAAGATAGGGACTGGATGTGTCTGCTTGCTCATACTATGCTTGGTTCTCACTGCTGCTGCTTACTAATCACTATGTATAGTCACAAACATGTTGATCACGTACAGTTACATAGATCACGTATAGTCAAATTATAACAAAACCAAACACAACCAACAATCCAAAACACGAAGGACCTTAAACGTTGCTCAATGAACGGCAAGACTGATGAAGCCTGGTCTCATATAGATTTGTACCCTAGGCCCCCTCCCGTCATCCCAGCAACAGCAAACAGCCCTCCCCACAGTCATGTTCCCCCTCTTTCTATTCCCCACTGAATTCTCCATTCTTCCAGATGTACATGTGCCCTCAAAACACCAGCTCCTTCCCACGTCCCTCCTGTTCCAGTTGACCAACCAGCAGCCCATGTTCTGCCCGGCTCCGTGCCACCTACACATCTGTTTGTCAGCTGAGAGAGAACCGCAGGCTCTCCGTCCTCAGGAACTCTGCCTGGGTCTCTCCTCTCCGCCTAGATGCCTACAGTCACCACTCTGGTAGAAACACACTGTGTTTGGAGACTTCTAACTTTCTGTCAAATTTAACTGGAATTCACCATAGGGATAGACTGACAGACAACTGTACATACCCCGTCCCTTATGGAAATCAGACTACAAGCCCAAAATGCCTTCAAAAGTAGAGTTTTATTCCCCCTGCAGCTCTAACAGTGCCATCTCTTAACTGAGCTTTGGAGCAGATGTAATGAGTTTTGCAATGTTAGTCATGTTGCTTTTTATTCTTATTAGATACACTGTGTCAGGATAATTACCTTCCAGCAGATCCCTTGGAAGTGGCAGGGAAATGCCACTAGCACAGCTCAAATTTTGCAGGGAAAAGAACCTAGCCTGACTTGTGGTGGTGCAGAGGGGGAAAGACCCTAAGTTATACTCAAACTTCTGCTGCAGCCTACACCGCTGGCAACATCGGGGCGGGGGGGGGGGGGGGAGGGCAGGGAAGAGAGATGCAAAAATCTTGAGATGTTTATGAATTCTCTGTGTCTGACTGGGGACAAGGAATGTCTTTGGCTCAGTTATCACATCACAGTAAGAGGAAAATCCGAGCCTGGGTGCCATAAATCTGAGAACATCTTTGCTCATCAACTTGGTGTGTTTTTCCTTCTTCTAATGTCTGACAAGCACCTTGGAGTTCAGGCTGACAACCACAAGTAGTCATGCCACTGCAACTTGCAGCGTTTTATTTGCCAGCTGGCCACAGCGGCTGGTGGCTGGCATGCTACGAGTCTATCATAGCCATAAAGTAAAACACATCAGCTTGTGTAGCCATAAAGGATCTTCATCTAATGTGTTTTACTGCAGAGCAGGAGGAAGCTAGGACTGTACGTAACAATTATTGTGACTCCACAGATGAGTTGCCATTTAGCAAGTTGCAGCATCTCAGTTGTTTGTATTCATGTAACAACCAACAAAGTTAAAGCCTTGTTTGCTTTTAGCTCTTCCACCAGTGCGTTCAAACACACCAGAACTGCACATTAAGCAAGCTTTTACTTTACTTCTTAATACTTTCATTTATTAAAGAAATAAATATTTAAAACTAGTATACATTGGTACAGGCTAAATGCTCACTTGGGTTCATCACTGCAATCCATCAGCATACAGAGTTTCAACACTAAACGAAGAATCACTTTCCACCCCTTTATTTTGTTAGACAGAGTGGAAGTAGAAACTATGGTGATCTATAACAGAAAATGCCAAATATAGTAAGTGTTAAACAGTTGAGCACCGGAACTCTACTTCCGCTACCAGAAAAATATCTGTATCTTAACCTAGATCTAAGAGATTTAAAAAAGTCCAGGCTGAACAAGTGAGACAGAAACTAGGTCTACATAGCCAGATGAAAAGGATTCTCTGCCTCAGACGGTACGCTGCTTAAGGAAGAGGAGGAGGATTAGCAAAACACTAGCGCAAGAACATTCAAGTGATAAAAGCACTGGTGGGTCACCACCAAGATACTAACATATCACTCATATTCATTACATAATCTTATGCACTCTACTTCTGTGGTCATATAACAGCGTTGAATCTCTAGATCTACCCAGCAGCTTTTTCAACAACAAAAAGAATCTAATTATTGCTATTGAATATCTGTTTATTTGTTGCAGAAAAATACAATCAATCTTAGCAGAGAAAATTCGTAACATGTCATCAGTAATCAGTCCCACATTCCTGGGCATCCCAAAACCAAGAAACCAGCTTCCTTTTTCAAGTGTAATGAGCCAGGCAGTTAAGTTGTCGTCTAAAAAGAACTGAAGACTAATTCCTCAAAGAAGTACCAAATACAAAGCACTTTCGGTACCTCCATTTGGAGGAAGCAAGCTAACATGGCCTTAATTTGGAAGAAAAGTGCTCAATAAATATAGAGACTAGACTAAAACTAAACACTAGGAACACCATGGCAGTAGGACATCATCTCACAGATTCATACAGGCATGGTTAGTTGTATTCTCCGTAACTTAGTAAAAAGTGTGGGGATCTCACTTTATACGGCTGGGACTTGAACGGCACCTGTCGGGTATGATCACCATCTTCCTTCCCTGTGCAGTGCGGGGAAAATGAAAACATAATAAAAAGTCTTAACCACGCACTCCTAGAGAACAGGGTTTTGCTCATTTTGTGAGGGTACTGTTTTCCCTGAGAAAGATCACGCTCCAGAGAAGATTATGGTGAAACATGACATTATGAGGACAAATAAGAACTTGTTCCAGCTGGTACTGGTACTCATCTCTTCCTCTCCTCTTTAAGGTAGGCAACACCCAGCAAAAGGTGCCAAGTCTTGGAAACAAGAAGGTTTAAAGAGAATCCAGAAAATATCAGGAGCCTGCCAATGTGTGGCTAAGCTTTACCCACTCTGAACAACAGCCACCTTTCCAGAGCCACACTGATGGACAAGACGTCTTCCTTCTCACCCATTAAAGCTGTTTTTGCTCCAGAATCCTTCCGCCGCTGCTCCTAACTGTGCCAGCCTTCCCAGCAAGGAACTCACTCTGAGCAGCATTAGCCCGCACACGCTGGTGAACAGTTTATATAAATGTAGCTACTTTTCCTTTTGGGCTGTAACTACTCCACCAAGGTAGATCCCAGCTGGGACAGCATACCCACGGTTGCCTGCCAATACCAGCAACAGCAAGGAAGATATAGCAACACAGCTT
The DNA here is from genome assembly GCF_036370855.1 of Dromaius novaehollandiae. Classification (NCBI taxonomy): domain Eukaryota; kingdom Metazoa; phylum Chordata; class Aves; order Casuariiformes; family Dromaiidae; genus Dromaius; species Dromaius novaehollandiae. Next base: position 2,508,235 of record NC_088117.1, read on the forward strand.
CAAGTTACGGGTTACAAGGGACTCACGTGGGCCTGTAAGCCCATACTGATACCCTGGTGCCTGAACCTCTAATGAGATGGTAGCAGTAATAGCCGAACTAGGTCTATCTTAAGCAAATCTGCTCTGACTCCCCCCTATCGCCAGGTAGACATAAACACAGTGGAGCTCCATCAGAAGCAGAAACATATGCTAAGAAACAAGACCTGTTTCAAATACAATGTTGACAAAAACTAGCACTTACGAGAGCTGAAGGCCAACACATACATTGTGAAATTATTTTCATTGGGAATTTTTTTTTATTAGTTAATGTTTGAGAGCACAAAGTGCTGCATTTATGCATGAGTTCTATTAACTGCCACTATTAATACTTAAGCAAAAACACAGGGAAAGATACTAATCACTCCACAGGCACAGAAATTCAGCGTTGTCCCTTACTGGTATTCAGATAACAGTCCTGCAGAATGCATCCTTGCTGCAATCGCTACATTACATCACCACTAACCCAGAGTTTCAAAATGCTTAAAAGACCTCCAGTTAAAAACAGAACTCCAGCAAATATCATTTATCCTTAATGCTCAAGAGTTTTTCCAAAAGGAGCAGGGATTCCAGAAGAGCTGCAGATTTAAGGGCTAATGGCCTTACATCCTAAGACAGCCCCTATTTAACCCCCTGAAATGCACACACCAAAATACGGCATCACCCATTAGCAGAAAAAAGGCAAGCAACAGCCATGTTACCAGACAACTGTTCCCCAGATATGAAGGACTGACATACTGATAGGGCAAACATACAGCTTTTTTCAGGTACCCCAAGAAACAACTCCATGAGAGTTGGAAGCGTTTTTTGACCACTTTGCTTGCAAGTGCAAACCCATACGTCTAGTGCTCAGTACTCAGCAATACAGACTTGACTGTAAATGCCGCAGCTGCAGGATCTTCTACATGAGTTACCTTAAAATGATCAGATCACTAGCAGAAAGAGAAGCAGAAATCAAGATGACACCCTAGACAATGTATGTCTTCTTTGGTGTTGGGTTGGGTTTTTTTGTTTTTGTTTTTGTTTTTAATATCAGAGATCCAACATCCTGAATAAACTTAAAAAAAAAAAAAAAAAAGCATCAGGAGAGGATAGAGTCATCACAAACCCAACAAGATCCTAGGGGGATATATCTGAACAGAATGAGGCTCTCAGATGCCAATCTCACCTGTTGTTTCTGGAAGGGGAAGAGGAACAGAAAGGAGGCTTGGGAGGCTGATACGGTTGATATTCTAATTCACAAGCACCGTCATCCATGTTGACACAGACCTGGAGCCATGCTGCAGACTGCACAGGCATGCAGCAAGGAGTGGGCAACACACAGAGCCAGTTCCAGTAAAGACATGGAGCTGGTAGCTCTTTCCTGCCTCTCTCCAAGGGGCTGCTGCCGGCTGGCTCCTGCTGAGTTTTCGTGTGATCTGTTCCACCGGCAGTGCCTTGTGGCTGCTAATACCCTGCCCTAGGGAAGATCAGCCAGGTCATCTTTCTTTCCAGATGTAGCATCAAATATGCTGAGATATTTTTGTTGTTTCAAATATTCAGTAGAGAAGAAAAAACATATTTCATTTTGGTAGGAAAGAGAGAAGACAGAGAACATGTGCTCAACAAAAAGAAGAGGCAGGCAAAAGAAGAGGCTTCCTTCCTCAGGGCAGCTGGCTCAGTGCCTCACGGGATTTTGCTCTAGAAACCCCGGAAGGCAATGATAGCAAGCAAGAATTTGCTGAAAGGTCAGGACTCCTGTATCATGAGCTAAAAATACAGATCACTTACCCACCCTCACGAGGGCAAGAATCTGAGACCATACAGACTGTGCACAAACTAAAGTTTCTACTGTGTTCAAAGGACTCTGCATAGCGTCACAGAAACCAGAATTGGAGACGGTTACATACATCACCCAGAGGGTATCTCTGCAAGTGTGACAGTCTGGAATGACAGGGTCTCCACACAGCAGGTTGTGGGAGCTTCTTAAGGACTTTTCAAAGTGAGGAGCAATTTTCACCTGACCCATAACTTGCACTTACCTTTTAAAGAGAAGAACCCACAGAAGCTATGTGATAGAGGAGCTCTAACAACTTGACATTTTGCAGATACGCTTGAATCCTAAGTGATTCCGTTCTTACAGAGCACTGCGGAAATTGCTGTCTACCAGGTACAGCTTCCAAATGGGGAAGAAAGTGAGAAACTGCAGAGTGTAAGTGCATTGCAAAAGCCTGCTGAATTACTCCTAAAATCCAGGAATGTTCCAACTCCTAATCAACAAAAAAGCAGAAAAGTTCAGGGTAAAGAGGGCAATTGGGTGAGTGGCTATAGCATTACTTCTCCTGCTTTATGATCAAGGTGGCATTCTTCCATCAGAAGGTTTGAGAACTGCAAAGGAAATACTAAACTCCGGGAACTCCACATTTATGGCTCAATCTCAGGAAACAAGGTTTCCAAAACACGGATTGTTAAGTTTAGAAAATCTGGCAGCATCTCTGAACGGCAGTGGCGGGGGGGGGGGGGGGGGGTGTGTAATTTCTCACAACTAGGCAGCTGCAATATATTTATCTGTCATCTCTCTCCTTGACATTGAGATGTTTCTCCCCCTAAACAGGCTTTCAGAGTGAGGCTCATGTGACAACAAAATAGCAGTATCGTCCCTCCAGCCGCAGACACTGGATTGCAAGACAGTCTGAGAGACACTCTGATGCTCAGTTTCACGGTCCTCAACTGTTTCCTGAAAATGTGTTGGCAGATGCTGGAGTCTTCAAGAGTCCTGCTGGTGATAAATACAGCAGGCTGCAGCTGGTTAATGGCTGAGCAGGCATACCTGAAGAAAGCGTCACCTCTCCTGCGACGTCTGCCTTACTAAGAACTATGAGCAACTCCAGCACTCTGGTGAGAGTCAAAACCACCTGATGCAAAGACACAGGAAAGACAGGCGGTTTCTGAGATACATGCCACATGTTTGCCACGGGGCGACGAAGGCTGGCCCACCTTCCAGAACCACGTCCAGGGCACAGACCTACCTGAGCGGCCTCCCCAGGGAGGACCCAGGGTGCAGCTACGGCTTCCTTACAACAAAGCAGGGAGTAGTAAAACACCTGCAATACTTCTTTGCATGCTTCTGGGGCTTCCACCCCAGGGCAGCACAAAGACAGCTCTGGAGATGGGTTGCTCCTTTTCAGCAGCCAGAGGGACACTTGGAGGGAAAGGAACACATTTATAGGTTCCTAGGCTATTGGGATATTCCCCGAGCAGGTTCAAGCACTATTCCTTTGACCTACCATACTTAGGGGCTTCCTTCTAGAAGCTAGGCTGGCAGTGGGGAGAGGCAAAACACTTATTGCCTGCAGACCTCCATCTACTCCTCCTGCAAACTTTGCTCCTGCACAGAAGTTACAAGCTTTACACCTGCATTTTACAGTCAAGTAGAGAGATGCCAGTAAAATCAGTTGCAATCTACATCAGAGCTCAATTCAAAGGTGTCTACTAGCAAAATTCCTTCAAAAGGGAGCAGGAGCAAGCCCAGAGTCAGCAGCAACTCCTTAAGAGGATTGGAGTATGCAGAGTTACATTAGGAAGGATTAAATAATAATCAAATCCAGAAATTTGGAAAGGACAGAAACCCTCACACACAAAGGCACAAGCCAGCTCCTAACTAGTAGGGATTAGTAAAAAACTTTCCCTATGGGCAAACAATTCCAAAATCACTCACTTCACGATCGTTTATTTCCTTCCCACAAACATTTGGACCAGGCCATTGCGAGAAACACAACAGAAATCTAGATGTACACTGGCCTGACCTAGCATGGTGATTCCTGTACTTCTTGAAGGGGATCCTCAGGCTTCAAACACGCCAAGCATAAGGTAATCCACAAATGCTCACACAGTTGGGCCACATTCCTTGAATTTATGAACAAATGGTCCAGGCTGTTTACTTGCCTTTGGGGTGACTCAATGGCTAAAGGACAGGTGAGAGGGCATGCAGCCACAGGCGTGTGCTCAGTTCCTCTCTGAACTGTTTCAGAGCTTAGTCCCAACTCCAAAAAACAGCTGCTGCAGATGCATTCGGTAGCTGCAGGATCAACCTCACCATAAAGTGTTTCTTAACTGCTTTCAAGCATGTCGCCAGTGGATTCTGTGCTATTTTATCCAAACCATGTGTCAGTTGACTATATTGGCACAACGCGGATTTAAATGCAGACCATCCTGGGCTTTATGAAATCCTTCCATATTTGGAAACTTGATGCCAGACTACCAGGAAATTCCATACAAAAGGGAATATCCTGAATCCATTTCTGAAAGACAACCCTTTTGTTCGTGAAAGCCTGATGGTCACAGATTTGGGGGCTTGTTTCTTTTTTTTTTCTTAAACATTTCGGGGAAAAGGTTTTATCGGTTCTACTCACTGAATGTCAAGAGAGAAAAGACTTCCCAGGAGTTCACAGGCTGTTACACATTAATGAATTTCCTTCTCCCACTTGTTTCCCACTTAAAAATATGTTAAAGCTGAGTAAAAACAGACAGCAAATCTCAGTATTTTAAAGTGAAAATATTATGGAGTTTTGCAATCGTCCTCAAAATAAGCATTATGAACCAGGATATTCAGACTCCATGACATGAATCAGACACAGCAGAAAATGTAATTAATACTGGCAGATACTTTTTCATTCTGGTGTCACTGCAGGGCAGTGTTGAATTCTTTTTTATTTAAATTGTAAATAAGTGTAAGTTAAAGAAGGCAGAAAAGAGAGCAATAATGTGCAGTATTACCAGGAATTTGACAATAAGCAGCATCAATCTTACATAATTAAAAAACCAGATACATCTGTACATACCTAACCTGTTGTTTGGTTTTTTTTAATATTAAAAAGGATGCTGAATTTCCATTTTAAGTGCAAAACTCAATTCAGCCCTCATCATGGAGCTATGTACAGCACACAATAAAAGCAATTTTATTCTAAACTCTTTTTGGAATCAAAATGGTTTGCCTGTGAACGTACACTATTGATAGACTTCACAACTTTACAGAGTAAATAACACAGCACAAAGTTTCATAAAGGAAATGCAAATCTCATCTTGACTTTTTCCTACTGATTTGTCTTTGACAATAAACTCTGTTTTTACTGTGGTTTCCAGAGGGGGATTCACAGGTAGTATCACTGCCTAGATTCCAAAGTGGAAACGAAAGGTGATAGCTAAATGACTGAGCAGCACTGAGGAGGAGATCCTGGCTCCCCAAACCTTTGTAAAGAAAAGAGCCAAAGTAAAATAAACTCGAAAGGATACAGGACCCTCCTCGCTCTGATTATCCAAGATAATCCAGACCTCTAACCTTTATGCTTAGGTTGAAAAGAGGAGGTCTTAAGAAGGTAATCCTTGTGTTGCTCTGCCTTTCCTAGTTAAAAAGATCTTTAAAAGTGAAAATACTGAGAACTGTGGTGAGGCAAGTGGGATTAGTCGGCAGTACGGACTGCTGCATCGTTTTGGTTGTCTTCTTGGCTTGCAAATGATTAGGATGTAGATTTCAATAAGGCAAAAAAAATGCTTAGGATGGTTCGTTGTTTGTGTGCTATTCAGGTTTAATGCTGCTGAAATGCCAACATGCAGCTCAGCAGACAAAAGTTCAGACTGAAAGAAGAATTTAGAATAAATAACGACATTGGTGTTTGTTCACATTTTTGTTGCTGCATTTCAGATGAGGCTGGAAAATGGCATGTATATCACTCCCTAATGAACAGAAGTGGAACGTTTTTCAATCTTCAGGAAAGCTATCCTGGCATTTTCAGGACAAACTGATGAATGAACAGAACAGTTAGGGATTACTAAAATTCTTACCCTTTTTTATTAGAATAAATGTATCTCTCCAACAATTTTCCTGCATAAGAGATTTTTTGCAAAGCATTAACACCCAGATGCCTGTAAATACTGTCTAACTGGCCAGTATTTGGAAAAGGGGGAAAATCTTAATTTTTATGCGTATATTAGTAATCTTTTGTAAAAGATCATGTGAAGTTAATTAATTTAAAGAGTATTTTAAAACCTCCTTTTCTAAAACCTTGGACTAAAACTGCATACAAAACAACTGGTCCTTCCCAGAGCTGTGGAACTGCAGCACTTGCACGAACACCACGACCTCCAGCGTGACTGCATATGTGCCCCTCGCCTGAGCATACTGTAAATGGTTATAAGGAAAGACATTCATGTTGTCAGCAGGCTACCCAAAATGAGAACATCTAAAGGGAACCCTTACTGTAACAGAGCTATGTCAGAAGAGCAAGATCAAGTTTACTCTACTGAAAAACAAGGCCGGGCTACTTCAGCCAGCCTCAAAAAAGACATTGGTGCTGTAATGTGGGTCAGAACTAGTAAACAACAGCAGAGTAAGGCAAAAAGAGATGGATTTACCATGTTACAGACAACCCGAGAAATTACAGTGGTTAGCTGGGTGATTTCCCTCTCCTGTTGCTGCCGTGTATTGAGAGAAAGCCTGTCGAAGACCAAGACAGGAGTATCCTGCGTTACGGTGGACAGGCAGGGCTGCACCATGAAGAAGAGTATCTGGTTCCAGGGGAAAACGACGTCCCAAACCCACAGTCACCAAGAAACATGCTCTTGTGAAAGCCAACCACTACAGGATGGAAGGAACACATTTTTGGCTTTAAGGTCAAAATTTCCTTCCCACTGTAGATACCAGAAACTTGCAGGACTAAGTTCCTTATTATCTTCTTAATGTCCTCCTCCTGCACAGAAATTTATCATTTGTGGTCTCAGCCCATTGGTCATTTAAATTTGAAGATGAACGTATTCATCTACTTGAGTTAGGCAAATGGGAATCTAAAGAGACTTCACCTACTTAAGATGCAAACACATTAGAAAAATAATATCCATTTTTATAGCTATCCCCAAGGAGCAGAAGCATTATTAAATAAGAACATTGGAAAAATTAATCACAAAGTTGTAAATGACTAACCATTCACCTCAGCATCTGTGCGTGGGTGTGCATGCACACGCACATAATTTACATTAGACTTTTAATTGTGTAAGGCATTAGTCAGTTTTACCAAGCATAACCATGAACTCACAAGCTTTTGCTCTGTTACCCTCAAAAAAAGGGAAAGGAAATCAAAAGTTAAAATTTAGTTTAACGAAACATTAAGGTTGCAAATTTGAATATTTAAACTTAATCAAGAAATGTAGATGTTAAAGCTTCTTCTTTAACCTTAAATTAACACTAACAAACCGTTGGCACATCTTTCCATTGCCGGTCAGAACACTAAAACCACCCTATCCTGCATGTGTAAGATCTGGGCAAGAAAATCTTAATTTCTGAACACATTAATTTCATGGTTTAAATTCACAGCCCTCACAATGCTTTTGCACATACAAGGCATTAGCGCTATGCCTCCACAGTTAACGTCTGCAAGACATTCTAGCCCACATCCTTGCTTCTAACCTTTTACTGCTTTTTCAAATAAATTCCCTTTTAGTCTAAACTTTCTCATGCTTAGTCAGAGCCCAAAGGGAAATATGTTTTTAAAATATCAGGCCAATCATTTTTTATCTATGGGGTTGTGAAATACTTACTATGGATTCCATTTTGGAAAAAAAAATCACATTTTTTTTTCTCTTGTAACTAAACAATATCACACAGTGGAAAGACACATTCCTCATGGATGCTGTTTTGCACACAGAGGATGAGTGTGAATGCATTTGCCTAAGAAACCAGACCGGAAAGAAAAAAATAACTCTATTTGGAGCCTACAACATCCTCAGACTCAGATGAAGGTAAGTACCCCCCATCGCACCTAATGTCCTACGCTGTTAGCCCAGGATCCAGGCACAGTCTAGCACACTACGAGCAAGCAGGAAACCACCGTGAAAGGGGAAGGAGTGCAAGTGGCACATGCTCGTCTACTTGATTAGCTCACAGAGGATAGCACAGTTATACTGCAATTTCAAAAGACTCGCCTCCTGACCCACCAACAACTTGATGAGAATCGTAGCCAGCTGCCAAGAGTCTGCAGAAGATCACAAACAAAAATGTACCTTGCACTGAAACATAAAAGCTTTGGTATGTCTGGGTACTTGATAAGGGGGAGAGAAGATCTGGCAAAGAGAAATGAACTCGGACATCCTACGACACCTGCTAAAAAAACGTGCCACAAATCAGGAGCTTTCGCATGACACAGCTAAATAAGCCGGCTGTGTCCCAGGCAGCCTGCTCTGCAGTACTAAAGCCATGTGCTTCCTTTAGGCTATGGCAAATCCCAAGTTTGGGGGTCAATCTCCAAACCAGGGATGGTGATGGCAGTCACCTAGTATCCCAAGAGCCTAGGGATACCAGGTTGCCCTGGCCTGCTTCATCATGCACGCCACTAGGATTAGAGTACCTCTTCTGACGACTAGTTTGATACCTCTGTGGTATATGGATCTATCCTTAAAAGTAGTTATTTTTAACTCTGACACAGCAGCAGATACTGTATATCATGTCTTTCCTTGGAGCCACTGCACATAGGAGAAAGTTTCAACTGGCTTTTCTTTCCCTAGCTTGCACTGGCAGAACTACTAGCCTTGGACCTGAAATGCTTCTTAGCATTTTATAATAGCAATACAATTTTGGTCTCTGCTAGAGCAGTTTGTCTCTTGAGAGGAGAGAATAGTGCAGCTCATTGATTCCTCAGGCTCTTTTTAAGGGCCAGTTTTGCTTTGGCACTCTCCCTTTAGCCTCTGAACTTGTCATCCATCCTGGAAAAACTTCATACTGTGATGGTTTGGGAAAAATTGCTCTTCAGGGTGTATGGAGGTGGCCTAAAATCATCATGCAATATCCACAAACCACTTTTTTTTCCCCTCCTGCAACAGGAAAACACAACAGGGAGGTCTGCGATATTTGGTAAATATAATCGCCTGAGAGATGGTAATGCTAATTTCCAAAAATTCTTTGCAAATAGGAGAAAGAAGCTCCAACACAAAAGAAAAGCCAATAGGCACACAGAAAAGAAAAAAAAAAAGATTGTGTTAGTTGGGATCAATCATGATTTTGTGGGATCCAGCCCAGGAATTTTCAACCTATGGGGTTGGCCACGGCAAGCACATTCCTCACATAAATGTGCTAAGAAAGTTGTTCCCATTTGTTTCTGCTAGAATTTAAGGCACTAGTGTAGGAGGCTGTCAGTCATTGCCAGGCAAAGGATGGTTTGGGTTTACAGACAGGCTTTGTATGCTGGGCTCTCGGGCCGTTTCCACAAGGGTGGACTCTGTCAAAGAGCTGCCTGGGAGTAACACTTGAGCAAAGGGACCTGCTTTTGAGAAACAGCACAAAAATCCAGCTTGGCCTCTTAAACAGAATTACATGTAAACAAAAGCAGGAGATGGGAGACAGAAAGAACGGGATCTACCAGAAAACAATCATTAGTGGTCTTCAAACTTCCAGAAAATGTCACAGAACTACCGTAGTAACAAACTGCAATGCTGCAAAGAATGAAAGGAAGCACAGTATTCAAACTGGGTTATTTTAGCAGAATTTCTTTTTCACGTTGTTTTCCTGGACACCACAAAATAACCAGCTGGTGGCATGCTAACTGCCTAACAAAGCAGATTTCACATTCATGACTAGTATGGCCTCTGAGCACTGCCTGCTTTTACACCGCTAGACCTTGGTTTTCGTGGTCCTCACAAGTGTTCCTACCAGGGCAGGAGAGAAAAGCAAACCACACTATCAGCAAGATCCCCCAGACTCAGCCAAACACTGACTGCAGATGAATTCAAGGCTCCTAAAACCACCTCTTCCTGATTCTTCCTACTTTTAACAGCATTTCATTGAAAGACTGCAGGAATGGTAAGATGTTTTCTCCATGGCATTAAGCAGCATCACTCCATCGTAATCAGGACTTCTCTGAGAGGAGGAACACTTACCAACTCTCAGGTAGCTAACCAGACATGCGCAGAGCTCCAGCTACACTAAGAAACTTTCGGTTTTCAGTAACTCTTCCCCTCCCTTTTCTCTGTGCATTTGTTCTGCTTTCTTTCACAGTGTAAGGCTGTGCCTAGCGGACAGGGACTGGGCTGGAATCCCAGAGACTTGTGCTCTCTTCTTTTGCCGCTTGCCTGCTGGTTGCCTCTGGCAAGTCACTTTCTCTCTGTTCTGCTGTTTCCCTGTTTGTTGGTAGAATACCAAACCCCCTTTGAATCGCAAGGGACTAAGCAGCACTATTTTCTTTATTTATTATCATATGATATTTTTAAAGCAGATATTAAAAGACCATTGGTAAGTTGTAGTCAAGCAAATGCCATACTAACAGTTGCCAGAGCAACCTTAATTCCGTCCTATGCTGATCCAATAAGGCAGAGACACTAAAAAAAGCAGTAGTGAGCATGTAGACAAAGACTTTGAAACAATGCCTACACACTCCCCAGGCTGAATTGAGGTTTCATAAAACCATAAAACTCATAGTCTAACTTTGAGCTCTGCAAGTCAATTATGGTTACTCTGGATATGTTCTTGTACATAATTTTTTCTTTCCTATAAAAAAAGGACAAGAATACCACCAAAATTCAATAGCCTGAATATTACAACCCACGACATGCAGCGGAGTTGCAAAACATAACTACACTACCTGGAAAGAGCAGAAGGCTAGCACTCTTCGGAGAAAGGGACCAGGGCTCTGCTGGTAGAAGCTATCAGGCAGCTCTATCTCCCTTCCACCGGGGATGAGACTGAGGAACTGTATTTTGTGCCCAGTAATGAGCTATCGGAGAGCATCCTGGGTTTTCTTCCTAACCAAAGAGCAGCTCACAGCCACAGGCACTGCTGTGGGTAGAACTGCTGATCCGATACTGCTGATAGCCCAGCTCTTCGAACAGTTGTCTCCAAACTGCAACACGTGCACAGAATACAACCTGCGTCATGACCCAGCACAGTGCAAAGATCGGTTCATGTCAGAGGTGATGCTTCCCAAAGCCATGTCTCTGGTGCACTGTCATTGCTGGTGCAGGGTTTGTGGACCCCTGCTTGCCAGTGTTTTTGTTTAGTTCTATCTCAGGTTGCCAAGAATTCCCCGTGGAATGTGAGCAGCAGGAGGGAGACTGTTTTTACAGAGTTTGTAACTCCATTAAATATGAATGGAATTTCCATGGAGAATGAAAGGCTGCAGCTCTAGTCCGAACACCTTCTTCCTGAGGACTTCCAAAAGTCTTGAACGAACAACACAGACATAAAAGCAGCTCAGAAAAAGCCTGCCACACTCTTCCACAGAACAGTCCGTGACCTAGATGCCAGGCTGGCCATCCCTGCCTAGGAATAAATATCGAATACAAAGTTTTTTTTGAAACCTCTCTCCCCCCTTCCTCTTTCCTGCCAGTCAATGTTCTTAGAAGTTAAACAAGCCTTTTTATTAACACAGTAACACTGTGGGTTGCATTGTTTCCTTCTCTCTACATTTGGGAATTTCGGTGTTGGATCCTGAACCAAGGCCAGAAAAGTAGCTCCCAAAACCATATACAGTGTCCCCAAAAGCACATCCTCTCTTCAATACCACAGATGTGTGTCACTTCAAGAATGGTCCCCAAGAAATAGAGAGCCCCAGAGAAACAATCTATAGACTAAAAACCCCAAAGGCTAAAAATAACCAACCAAGTGCATCAGTTTTTCCTCAAGGAGTCTTCAAAGTGCCTTCCTAGCTGGAAAGTCTAAACACCAATGTGTCCTCTTTGAGCAGGCAGTGAACAAACAACTGGCCTCAGCTGTGTCCTAGCTTGCCCCACAGCTCTGTTCTTCCCTTCCTCCAGGGAAAACGGCCAGGCCTTTCTGCAACAGAAGCACCTGAAGGCACGGGCATGTCACATCACAGCTTCACCCACCATGTCGGTAACCCATCCTCCTGACCAGCCAGGCACAACTCACGCTCAGACCCACTACGGCAAGATGCAGACTTTGTTTCCCAAGAACAAACATCACTCACTGTTCTTGGGATAAGTCTACTCCGCACAGTGTAGCTAACTGTCACCACAGCTTTATTCCTCCTGGGACCAAGCCAAGGACCCCTGGCTGTGCTGTGCAGAGGCAGCAGCTGAGATACCTCCCCACTCCACACATAGGTTGCCTTCAATAAAACTTCTCAGGTGCCCATTGTGGACTGCAGTAACAGTTGACTCCAAAAAGTCACCATGGAGATAACCTGAAAAACTTTTAAAAACCTGCAGTTCTAGTTATTTGAACTGATGCCATGACTCACTGCCAGGGAAGGGAGAGCCTCATCAACACCATTTTAGGAGGGATGCAATCTATGCCCCACAGTCCCAGGGAGAAGCAGGTAACAGAACACGAGACCTTGCTGCATCCCTTAAACACTGAGGAATTTTGGAGGAAGGCAGTGAACCATGTCTACAGAGCCCATGAGTCAAAGTTATCTGAAAGACCAGAGGTTCCCAACAAGACATAAATAGCAAAGGAAGATTTGAACAATACAGACATCTGTAACAGAAAGGGTGTAAACAGCCAAACCGGGTCACAGAGGAATAGCAGTGGAGCAGCAAGCAAAACAAAAATAGCAGGAAAGGAAAGATAAATAAAAAATGCCTAAAATACATGAGGAGCAAACAGACCGACAAGCAAACAAGAAGGCCATTGAGTGCAAAATGGAGAAGAGCTGCGCAGAGGCAGCCCGGATAGGTCAGGGATTCAATCCAGCCCCTGAAGGGAAGGCCCAGGGTGGAAAGAAGACAGCTGAACTATTTCATCACAGCAACAAGGCGGGGGAAAGAGGAAGACAACTTTGTCAGGAAATTACAACCATCTGCACTTACAAAGTGCAGCACCGGCTGAACACCTTCACATTCAGCTGGAAGACAGGTGACACAACCTGTTCTTCACAGAGATGGAGGGCTGTAGTGAACCAACCTTTCCCTGCCCCCTAGCCTACCACTCACTGCTTCCCTGCCCTGGTGGCTTGAGTCTGCCAACTGCTCTTCAGCCAGGTGAGAGTATTTTGGGATAGCAATGAACGTGGGCAGTAAAAAGTGGGGTCGGTAACTCCTGAATGGGGGATGGTAAGGGATCACGTTTGAGCAGCTCTGCATGAAGCCAAAGGAAGCAGTTCCTTCCTCTCTTGCTGCTCCATGCTATTGAGGTGGCTCCTCTGAAGCCTGGTGCAGAGAGCTACTTCTTCTAGCTGTCCTCTCCTCCCAGGGATATTTCTGCCTGTGACTTTTTGTTCTCTCCAGCTCACCATGATCCAGCCATAATAGAACAGACAGTTTTGTCCATATTAATCCTTCTATGGCTCAGACAACATGGAGTTTGCCTATGTAGCAGGGGCACAACCCCTCACATTTTTCCCCTCTGTCTTACCCGCCATTCCTCCCTCTGCTCCACCTTTCTCAGCCCAAATACACTCCCTTGACAGAGAAGAAGCGGAGAAGGGGACTTCCAGTAAAAACACCTCTTTGCACATGCTTCCCAAGCCCTGGCAAAAAGGAGGCTACATCCAATATCTGAGTAACAGGGCCTGGCAGGCTGCTCTCGGGTCCCCCCAGAGCGATCTCTGCTCTGGGGTGAACGAGCCCTGCTCCCTCCGCCACACACAGGGTCCCTGCTCCGGCCCCGACCACCCTGGTGGCCCTCTCCCAAACTCGCCCGTCTTTCCTGTATCGGGGAGGGGGGTCCCAAATTGTGAAGAATGACCAAATCCCAGGAGGCTTGATCGCACCAGGGGGGTTGGCAGCACCTAGCATCTGCCCAGATGGCAATGGGTCTTAAACAGCGTGCTGCAGGCGGCTCCCCTGAAGGCATGGCGGCACGGGGGAGCGGGGCAGGGCCGAGGCACCGCGGCGGCACCGAGGGCTTCCTCGGCAGGCCGAGCGCGCTGTGCCCAGGATCCCGGCCACCCCAAGGCTCCTCACGGCACCCAGGCACCGGCGGCGGTGACGCAAAGCCGGCGCGAGCAGTCAGGCACGGCCACCGCGGTGGCTCCCCTCACGGCCGCCCGCAGCATGGCGCAGGGGGGACGACGACGGCGACAAACCGCCCCCCCCCCGCGGCGGCGTCCCGGAGAGCCGGCGGCCCCGCGCCTGGGGAGGAGGGCGGCCGGGCGGGGAGGAGGGCGGCCGGGCGGGGAGGAGGGCGGCCGCCGGCAGCCCGGCCCTCGCGGCTTCCCGCCCCGCGCAGCCCCGCCGCCGCCATCGCCGCGGCGCCGCCGCCCTCTGCCGGCCGCGCCGCGCCGCCGCAGCCTGCGGGGGCCGCCCCGGCCCCGCCAAACGGCCCCCGTCCTCGCTCCCCGCGCCGCCCCAAGGACGCCGCAAGCGAGCGCTGCCGCGGGGCCGCGGGGCGGGAGCCGCCGCCAGCAAGCCTAGCCGCACCGCTGCGGGGGAGAGGGGGCGGAGAGGGGCCCCGTTCAGCGGGGCGCGGCCCGCAAACGCACCCGCCAGCGCGGTGGCATCGTGCTCTCGCACGCCCCGGGCCCCGGTCCCCCCTTCGGCACACACAGCGACGTTCGTACTTACTGCCTTGTGAGGCTCCTTCACCTGAGGCAGCTTCAGTGTCTGCAAAGAGAAAGAGCTGCACTTAGATTTGACGGCGGACTCTGTCAAGCGGTTGACAGCACACAGCCTGGCCACTGCTCTAGCGCGGGGCTGCGCTTCGGCAAGCCCCGGCTCCTCGCTCGCTCTCCTCCGGCCGCCTTCCTCCTCCTCCTCCTCCGCGATGCCCCTGCCACAGCTGCCTGCGACGCCCCGGCTGGGCTGCTGCTGCCCGCCGAGCACCCCACGGAAGCGCCCGCCTGCGCGGCCACGTGCGAGCACCCCGGAGGGCCCTCGGCTGCCGACGACACAGGCCGTGAAAGGCTGGAGGCCCTTGCCGGGGGCGGGCTGCGAGGCCGCACCAGGCCACCTCCGGGTTTGTTTTTTTAAAATCATTTGGCAGCCCCCCGGCAGGTCTTAAGGAAAGCCTCTCTAGCCCAGGAGCACCCGTCTCTTGCTCGCGCGCTTCCCAAAACTGGGGCTCCTGTTTTCTGAGCTGTCGCAGAGGCCTGTTTTTGAAATGGGACGGCTACAAGGGAAGTCCCTGCTCTGACGCGACACGCAAAGGGAGCGGATTAGCCCCCGCTCCAAAGAGCTGCGGCAAGCCCCAGCTCAGGAGGATCCCGCAGGCAGGAGCAGGTCACCGGCGTTCGCTGTGAGGGTCCCTCAAGTTGGGGGCCTCCATCCATCAGCGAAAGCCGCTACCACCGCCCTTGCCCTCCTCTCAAGCCGGCTTGCAGCTCGGGGAAGCAAACGCCGCAGGTCTCGAGGCAGCAGGGCCACGGTTGAGGTGTGCGGGCAGCCTGGACTGACACATCCTCAACGGCTCATTGACAGAGCTCACGAACATGTATTTAATAGTTTCTCCTGAAGGCTTGCTGAAATCACTAACGTGCTTAACTCCTGGGCAAGCGCTGTCAAGCCAGGGAAGGGAGGAGCGGGCCCAGTTCAGTCTCCTCTGGGAGGGGAGGACACAGGCACGTGCTGCTGGCTGCGGTGGAGGGAGTCAGCGAGGGCAAAGCCTCTACAAGAGATGGGCCAGGAGCCACCAGAGCCCTCCCTGGGGCTCTTCTACCCTGGTCTTAATGAAGACACACGTGAAGAGACGGGAGAGAAAGCTCTGGCCACGGCAATATGTGTGACTGCAAGAAGCACACGCAGCACACACCAGAAGACATTCAAGACCTACAGAAGTGCAATGGGCTAAGCTGCAAGCTGAAAAACAAAACCCAGAGTTAAAAGCCAAGGATGGGAAATGATTCAGATTTCCGAGCCATTTGAAGTGTTCCATATTCATCCTAAGTTGCGTATACTGTATGTCAGATTATCCAATAACCTAACTAGACGTCAGAATATTCCATTTGTCTCTCAGAATCATGTTAACATTACTGTGAAAATCACAGCTGTGGAATTTCACAGCATTTTTTATTTTAAAATTTGCAACCTTAAGTAATTAACACCATTTGCATTTAATTTCCTTGTTGTTTCTTAAAAATAATAAAAATAAATGGTTCAGGTTTTGTGAATTTGTAAATTCGTACATTTCTACTTTATTAACCTGCTTAAATAGATCACTTTTGTTAGGTTGAGGTATTAAAAAGTATGCAATTAATTTGGTGCAACTTCATAAACTGAAGAGCCAGATTAGAAATCTTCAATATTGTAGGCAAAACCTACACCATCAAACCCCTGTATTTTTCCACAGCTGCTACTTGTCTGATTTAGCACCTATCACTCCAGGAAAAAGCTAGTTGTGGCACAAGGGAGTTCTGCAACATAGTGTCATGGCGTTCACAGACAACAGCATAAATAAACCATAAAAGACATGTACTATGTATGCACCAGGCCATTTTTGTCATTTAAATTGCTTTAAAAAGCATTTTAGTGAAACTTAACAGGAATCAGGCAACATGCAAAGATTTAAGGAGCAGCTATTTCTGAACTGTATGTGTTTAGAAAGGTTGCTAGTCATAAGACTGAAGTTTTCATGAATAAAACAAAATTGCCAAACAGCCTACTCTAAATCACCTTTGGGCTGAGACCAAGTAATTACAGCTTTAACAAAAGACCGACTTCTGAGAAAGCTGCAGAAGTGAGAGAGAGTAGGGAGGTCAACAGAAAAGTCAGAATATAACCAAACTAACTCCTGTATCTCGACTAACTTTGTTTCTGTATCTTCTACAAAATTCTGCTGTTGAGTGGAAAACATATACAGTAAAAGAACAGATGCTTGCAATGCAGCGCAGCAGGGCACATGAAACCCCCACTCCTCCCCCCAAAATGATTTACTCAGTAGCAGATAATCACACAAATCAAACCCAACTTTCCTGAGTGCAAAAACACCATCTCGCCTCAAGAATGGTTGTTTCTCTATCAAATTTCAACTTCTTACCTCAAAATCATTTTGGTGCTAGAAATGCTCTAACTCAGACTCCAAAAATAAGCACTAGGAAAAATGTATTTTTCCATATTCAGATAGTTTGAACTAGTTCTCTTCATAGTTTCGAAATTAGGCAAAAACTGTTCTTGGAAAATACTAATCCAAAACTTGAAAAGTTTTGAGAAGTTTTTAGATCATCAAACAACTGGTCAAAATAGAAACTTTGACTGCAGAAGCCAATTAAACTCCAGCACATTTAGCACTATTCTAATGATGCTAAATCTGATCCTGAGCTGACACACCCCTGAAACGTAACTGAGAGCTGATCTGTTCACAGGGAGGCAATAGGGTAACTAAATAATGTAAATAAATAATAAAGAATAACAACTTGACCAAAATCATCATTCAGCCCAGAAAAGCTTATCTGAAAACAGAGAACTTCCACCAATTATTATACCAAAAGTGATATATCCTGCGAGGGTTAAACTTTGGTCTTGCTATTTTCTTTCATTTGCTTTCTGAAGAATTCTCCTTTGGCTAAAAATTTCCCTTCCTTGGCCTCAGAGCTCAGAGGTTTTTAAATGTACTCCTTGAAAGGCTAATAAGGTAATTCCAGCCATTTTTGAGCTATCTGAAAGTGAAATAATTTCCCTGACTTAAAATACACGGATGTTTTGCTGCTGATGTTGCTCAAATATGAACGATACAAAATAAAAATTTATAGATGACTAATTCCTGAAGAAATTCCAACCCTTTTTAATGGCTTGAAAAATCCCACACAGCTGAACAAAAAGCAGTGTAAGCAACACATTTCTAAGGCCTGGGTTTCATATAGGCAAAGTAGTGAGGTTTGTTAACGCTGATAGCTCGGACAGTGTCTACCACTGTCACCACGAATTTTCGGCCTTTCTGCTCCAGCTGAGCTCAAACCAGTGCCGCAGGAGGAGGAAGGAACCCTGATCCTGCAGGGCTTCAGAAGTCCTCACAAAGGAGGCTTTCAGCTCGGCTGCAACATGACTTTTTTGTGTGCGCGCGCATTTTGGGGAGGCAGAGGGGAAAGACCACAACCTTCTCATTTTTAACTTGATAACGTTTCTTACCTACGTTTCTGATTCTTTGAAGAAAGATTTACGCAGGGTTTCCGTTCCTGAATCTCAGCTTTCAGAACAAAGCAGAATGGGAACTTTCCCCTGCGAGGCAGCAGTTCTTGAACGAGAGCTGCCTCAACCCTTTGCAATCGCAAACTACCAGGAGATCGCTCCCTAAAATTTTCTAGCCAATGCTGAGCGCCACCGGGGAGGCTCTATACACCAGAAAAATGCCCCATTTTCCAAGAGGAAACCACCCATTCCTGCAGACAGACAAGAAAAAAATTCAGCCTAAAAGGAAACCTGCCACCTCCAACACAGCTCCTCTATCGGGTAGATTTAGAGAGGAGGCAGGTGCTGATTAAAAAAAAAAAAAAAGCCTCGGAAATTTCTCTTGAAAATAATCATTACAAAGAAAAGCATAATTTTTATTCTTTAGAGACATCGCCAGTGCAGGATTCTTGATGTGGAACTAAATAGCTCAGAGGATGAATAGAAATGCAAGTTTTGCCCAGGACAAAACAAGTGACTGACAAGCAAAGATGAACTACGAGAAGAGAATGGGTGAGAAAACTCCCAGCCACAAGCCATGAGCAGCCAGCTCCAGAGGAGCACTCTCCCAGCTACGGCTCCAAATTGGCAACTAAGCCATACAACAACAACAAAAAAAACAAAAACAACCCCCCCCCCAAAACAAAAAAGAAACAGCTTAGAAATAACTCAATTTGAAGTGAGGAGATTTTAGGACCTCCATACTTCCCATCTTCAGGACAGAACCTGCGTTGCTGAATGACGAGAGTGGGGCTGACTGTACGGGTGGGTTTTTTAGTTATAAAAAGTAATTCTGATGATCAAGTTTAGACCTATCTTCTCTCCCAAAGGCTGAACCTTTAGGACCACCAGCTCCGTCCATCTGCAGGTTGAACCCACGGCTAGGTCAAGTCCCATTAGTGACGAAGAAACCACAAAACAAAGCAAACGACAAAGGACTACTCAAGGGGAAGGGGAAGAACAGGTATCTTTCAGCAAGTAACAAAAAGTAGGTATTTCGACTTGAGACAGTGCCCAAAAAGCATCAGAAGAAAGAACCTGAGGAGAGGAAAAAGGTGCCTGAGTTTGCTCCAGCTACTCTGACGTTAAACTGGTGAGTTTAACCCAGGACCAGGCAGAGACCTCTCCTCCAGGGAGAGGCTGACTTAATTTGACCAATTGGTGGCCCAGACCTTGGGGAAAGAGCTCCCGATGCTCAGAAAAAGCAGCAGGCAAAAACAAAAACCAAACTGTTTAGGCCTTGTCACTGCTATGGCTCCTTCCTGGCCCAGCCAAAGAGAAATGACTGAAAGGCTGAGGATCCGAGTTACTGGCAGCTGGTAAGCGCATGCGAGAGGCCAAGGGAGCTCAATTTTCAGTGCTTCAAGGACAAGCAAATCCAGGAGAGCTGGCTTGCCAATGGGTCAGGGTTTTATCCGAGACATGGACTGCAGATACAAAGAGAGTAAATGCAAAGTGAAGAATCATATCCTCAGTGTATCTGTAACCACAAGTTTATCTCACACTTGTTATGATGGTGCAATACCAGATGCTTCTTCTATATAAAACCTTAGATGCATGTTGCAATGAAAACATTTTAAAAAAAATTAAGTGCTGCAGTCATGCTATTTTCAGTGTTGCTACTGACACAGGCCAACATATAATTCTCACTGGACAATATAATATAGGGCTTTCCTCTATATAACACTTTTTTTTTTTTTTAACTATACATTACATATATATTCAATAGCAGACAGGTACACTTCTGAACTCTGGTATCTCATATTCTGTTTCTGGGGGAATCACATTTACAGCGCTGTATCAAGTTTTCATTTTGGTTTCTTGTTGACTAGTGTATATAAATATACATCTCATTTTGATTTTCATTCTCTTAAGGCAATTTAAAAGCACTTTAAATGTTACTACTACATGCATCAATTTACAGCAGTGTAAAAAACCATTTTCTTAGTTTCACATATATAAATTGTGCTTCTCCACCACTAAATGGAAAACTGCTAATAATTTTCCACATTCAAACTTTTAAAAATTTCCTTCTTCTGTAGCTACACATTAAAAAGGCTCTGCAGCAAAAGGTAAAGTCGTGTCTCCACTAAGTTCATGACAAAACTATGGATATCAATGGTACATGTGTATGTCAGAGTATCAGGAATTCATCCAGACCATTTGATACAGAGTTTGATTTTATGATCAAAAGATATATAAATGTATAAGTAAAAAATAAATTGGATCACACACTAGCAGGTGACCTGATAATTGATTAGCTGTATTAATGTAGCTCCTACAAACTCAAACTGAAACAAGGATCCCATAAGGCTAGGTGGAAAGAAGTAAATTAAAAGCAATCTTTGTCCCAAATCTAAATATTTCAATTATTATTGCAAAATTATTGCAATGCTGTTGTGCAATACTAAAGCCTTCTGTATGTCAGCAAATAATGCTGCTTACTATTTTATGAATTTTTGCTTCAACTGCAGAGTGCAGCTACTTTACAGCAGCACGTACAAAAGACTTCTAGGAATTTTGTTGGTATTTAGAAAGGAAAACAAGATATCAAAAAACAATTCTGCATGTATCTAAGGATACAGAAGAAGCTCTACGATATTAAACAACACCTGAGAAATATGCAATCATACCATTAAAGGATGTATCACGAGACTGGTGTGCAACGGTGAGAATTTAAGAATGCAAGTTCACTTTTCAACTGTGCATTTGCTGACTTCTGAGAGTTTAAATGTTTAGACTTATTATTGCATTAGCATTCACTGTGTCTTACTCCTGGATTTTCAAAGCTTTCACTGGGAGATTCCCTTAGGCTCTTGTAGACATTCCAATCAATCGTTATATTAAAGAACGTGTGTGCTGATAATGCTGTTTGCAAATGAGGAGTTTAAGCAGATACTTCTACAAATCTGACACACATACTTCAAACTCAGGTGTAAGAAAATAAAAATACTGAAAGGCTCATGAGCTAGCTTCAAGTCCCTATTACTCTGTCATTTCAGATTCGTATTTCTCCAAATTATACAAATTATACTAATTGTAGCCAGGCAAAACTTCCCCATTTCTGCAATTAAGTGACTTAAAATTGGCTAGTATTATAGAAAATTCAAATAAAAGTCACTTCTGACAAAGCATGAGAAATTTCACACAAACAATACATTTGGAAAGTGACCTCAGTTGAAAGAATGGGTACGGGGGTGATTTCAAGTACCATTTTGATTTTAAAACATGAAAATACAACAGCATACCACTGCCAAAATAAAGCAAGGTAAGCAATTTAGCAACCCCATATTACGGGTCTCCGTAAAGTATTTAGTAACAACCTTCCGCACTTCATGTCTTATCCGTGAATAATCCTTTCCTAAGGAAAACAGCCCTCTGGATACGTAGGAACACACCCACAGCCCTGTGTTTTGTCTGAACCATTTGCTTCAGTCTGTCATCCCCCCCCCATACACCAACATAACAGGGATGGATTAAAATACCCAAATGGGGAGGAGTGCGGAGGGCACCTTGGGCAGATGCCTACCACTGCTGCAGTAACTAGATTGCTGACATACAATTGTATTTGCCAGGAGAGAGGGTTTTTTTTGCGGCTCCCCCAACACACAGTAATGCCCCCAAAGAGCCCCCGCAATAAGCATTACAGCTATCCTACTGAATTGCACTGAACGCAATAGCTGGTGGTGACTTCCGAAGGAATATTGCTAGAGAGCCACAAAGTTTAGATAGCCCCAAAGTTTACCCGAAGAACTGGCCACGCGGAAGATACATTACAGTGATGGAAAGAGCAGCAGCAGAGCAATCTTCAAGACCTTCCCAAAAAATATTTCCTGAGCCTGAATGTTACCCCAGGATTCCCAAAGTTTGAGCAGGAGAGAGATACCTCTATGCGCTCGCACATGGGTCTGGAAACAGTTGTAATACTTGTATTTCTTCCCACATATTCCACACTCGTAAGACCCTGAAAAACAAGACAGAAAAGCATACATCACCATATTAGATCAGGAAAAACAGCCTCACCACATACTTATCCGTAAACTGGGGACAAAAGAATGCAGTTTGCAGCAAAGTAATTTTTGGAAGGTTCATGGAGATAAATGCAGGAAATCACTATCCCAGACTCAATTCTTTTTTCAGCCTAATTTAAGATTCTTTGGCATATTACCCTGAACTTACATTTACAGTATAACTTTATAACTTTCTTAACATGAAAGGCTCACTCTCAAAATAGCCAGACTTATAATTTTATAATAATGACTAATATTTCCTATGAACAGAAATAACCTTGAATTACTTTTCAGTAAGTTTCTAGTATATGGGAAAAAAGCTTTTCAGCTGAAAAAAGAAGGCAATATGTTATCTTCAGGCAAGCAGTTTTCAAAATTTCTCAAGAAATGCACAATGCACAAATTTCTCAAGAAACCCACAGAGATTTGGTAAATATCCACACAGAGGAAACCAAATAGATACAAATAGAACTTTTGACCTTTGTAAGTAAAAATCACATGACCACAACAGTCTCTCTTCTCAATTTGCACATCTAATTCCAGAAAACACACATCTGCAAACAGTCATTTATAATGCAACCAGAGAAATGAGGCTGGGAGGATAATTTGTAATGATGAAATTATGCAATGAATTTAGCCTGCTTATTGGACAGGCAGACAGAAATTTCCTCAGATTTGTTAAGTTTATTCAACCTCCCTGCCCCCCTCCCCCCGACTTTGTGAACTGGCTATAAATTGGCCATATAAGCTCTCACTTGCAAAAAGTATTGCATTTAGTAGCTGTCTATCAGCAGGTAAGTAACTGTGATCCTATGACAGCTTTCCAGTAGGGTAAGAGCAGCACTTACTGGAGGAGAAAATGGGAGAATGAAGGTCTGAATATTATTTTGTGTGAATGTAGCATTTGATTTCCATGAACACTTCTGTATGCAACCTTGAAACAATCTTTTACTGATCATGCAAAACAATAAAACTCAGGGATGAGTCACAACCAAAAACAGAGCATCCACACACACTTCCAAATAAATCCCAAACATCATTTTACAGCAATACTTACCCAGTGCTACTCAGGAGTGAGGTCTTTCCAGGAACAAAACCAACCACGCTTTTTGAATATACTGCACTCCTTTCTTTTTTTCCCCTTCCCATGTCCTATTGCTTACAGCTTGGGAAGAAAACCACCTTCTCTCCAGCTCAGAGCAGTGGTGAATTCCCTATCCACCATTAGCACCACTTGGGACTGTCTTCCAAGACTGGACAACTATTTTGTCATTGATGCTGAAACAGACTATGGTATAATTCACTACACACAAGAGCACACATCCAAAAAATGCTCCAAAATACTGCTATTATAGTCAGTTGACTACGTCTTGATTTGCTCCACAGCCTTTTAATTATCGTAACTAGTTGTATTTTATGTATATAAATATACATATGTGGGACGATCACCATCCATGGTCATTTCTGTACAGGTTTTTCTAAGCAAAATTCTGGACATCAGCAGGTCAACAGTAGCTGCCAGACCTCATTTTCCATGCTCAAGGATTGATCATATTCATCACCAGCCTCCAAAACTCTTTTCAGAGAACTATTCCAAACTGGAGTCCAACAGCTAGCACAGCCAGAAGACAAGCACCCTCACAAACACTTGGGCCCTACCAACCAGTTACCTTGTGTTCAGCTGTACCAACAGCAAAAAAGTGACTGCCATACTCCCCAACAGCTCTGCACGCACACAGACCACTGAGAAAACAACTAAAAACCAGTGAGGTGCTCTAGTCTGAATTTTTTTCCATGTTTCTTTCTTATATTCCCTCCTTCCTCTGGAGATGGTCTGTAACACATGAATGCATTTGGTTGTGCAGAAGTTCTTCAAGAACAACGTAACCTGCACGAGTGGCTTCGTAGTGCCTTCCCACTCGACTACGAACCCAGACCAGCACTGCAGCCGCCCACGCAAGGGGCTCTGCCTGGAAAGCCAGGGCAGGAACCGACGGCAGGTTGAGAACCAGACCGTCCCGTGGCCAGTGCTTTGTGCGGCTCTCCCTCAGCACCTAGGTCTCAAGTCTAACTGAGACACGTTCCTCAAGGGGGGCACCTTTACCCACCTCCTACGCACCAACAGCAGAGCACTACACCACGAAGACAGCCTAGTTTGCGGAGGTCGTCAGGGAAGTGCATTACAGCGCTAGAGTCCTCCAGGCACCAAGAGACAACTCCGCGACAAAAACCGCACACTCAGCGCACCATGAGATTGAGGGGCAGAGACACAGATCCTAGTATTACAGAAAGGAGTCATGACTTGCCCAAGAAATGTGTTATTAAAGAGGAGGAAAGATGAAGTGAAGAAAAGACATCCCCATGTTAAAGCCTTAAAAAGAACATGCCTGTTTTGCTTTGGACACTGCCACTGTAGCCATGGTTTATTTTGGCCTTTGTTCACATCAGCATGTGTCATGCAGGTTAAAGCTGTTCGTAGTAAGAGGGGAGATGGGGGAGGGTTTTGGTTAGTTGGTGCGTTTAGTTTTGCCAGGCTTTTACTGAGCCTTGCAGTTGGAATTTGTGCAACACACCCGTTGCGTCCAGAGCTCGCCCTTGCTCTCCGATCCCTGGTTAGACTTTCACACCCTTCCATCACATACCGGACGTGTATCTCAATGCATGGTCAAAAATCCAGGTCCCTGAATATCGATTTCGTGTATATCCAACTGGAGAGCCACGTTCCACTGCTTTTCCATCTAAATTGTGCAAAAAAAAAATCAGAAAAGAGCCCTTAAAGCGGGTGCATTTCCAAAGGATAATGATGGCTGAAGCCTATTAAAAATATCCAAGACCCATCTGTCCCTATGGATCGATAACAAGATGTCAGAGGCCACACAAAGTATCTTAAGGCTTTTGCAGCACTATTTTATTTAGTATAACTAGGGAGAATCCAAAGCGCTTGTGAATTAAGCGTGCCAAGCAGCTCAGTAACAGACATCAGCATCATGACATGAATCAAGTATGTACCAGCTAGATTGATAGTCTCAAAGCAGTAGGATTCACTCTTCACTTTGTCTCAGTAACATTTCTGATTTAATGCATTACTTGAAAAATCCTCTCAAAAACATTTCTCCCAGTAAATCACAGACCGGATTGAGAGTTTAAATAATCGTGTATAAAACTGCTCCTGATCAGCTCTCAGATACCTCTGTCCTCCAAAACACAAATACTGACCTGAAGGTATTCCCAATGTTACAAGAGGGTTCACATTAGGCAAGTAGTGTCTTCCCCTGTTCTCTTATCTACGACATAAAATATCATTTTCTTTTTCCTCTCCTTTCTAGATAGCTTCCTGGTGGACTTCTCTGCCTTTTTGCCCTGATACATGTTAATGTGTTGGAACTATTCAAATGACCCTGGCCGAAGGCCAGCACATGAAGCTGGCAAGAAAAAACCAACAGGAAACTGCATCTCTGAGCTGTGCATTGCCAGGAACATGCCAACTGCGAGACACAAAGACATGGCAGGATCACTTTGGCTGGTCTGCAGACAGGGAAGAATGCAGGATCTGCAGTGTCAGTTATCAGTCAGCTGCTGACCAGACCCAAAGTTAGAGCCAACTGCTCTGTTGGCTTTCTTTGCTTGGGATGCCCAAAGGGGGACCCCATGGGGCTTGCAGGACTTCTGCGGAAAAGCAGACAAAAAGGAAGTGGGCCAAAACCACAAACACATCAGAACTGGCTCTTCAAGCTAGGGGACTGCAGCTGCTGCCACTGCACATCCCACTTTGCTGCATCCGCTTTGATCCGTCGTGGGGTTTGGGCTGCTCCAGACTGGAAACAGAGTTCGGAGTAGTGCAAAGTTCAGGGAGAGACACCGGAGCCTGTAACCAAATAGGAGGCAACATATACCAGGCCTAATTTGATGAAAACACTAACATGAGTAACAGCAACCAAGCTGGGAATCTCTTACTTTGCTTAAAGTAACAGTTAAAAATATAAATATAGAATGCTCCTGCAGGAGAAGTGTGACACCAAAAAGAGGCACAAATCTTCTAAGGCGTATTTCAGCCAGGTCCTGAAGCTCAGTCCCTCAGGAAGGTAGTCTGTCACTTGGAGCCTTGTGTGCTTTGAAGTCTTTGATGCTGTGGCCCCAGCTCAGACAACGTCCCACATGCAACTAGCAATCCCCCATCCCATCATGAAAGGTGACATCTGGGGGGCTTGCATGTCCATACAAGGAGATGGATTCATTCACTCCTCATTCACTACTTCATTCTACACTGCAAAGTACTACATAAAATAACCATTTTCAGCACCTCAAATCTCAACTTCCCTGACAAAGGGGAATAAAATCCTAACAAAGCCTTGACTTTCTTCACTGCTGCAGTGATTTAGATGCAGGGCTAATGGATCACTTCCCAATAAAGGCTTCAGGAAGAAAATTCAGAAACACCAACAAGCAACAGCAGAGAACACAAAATCTTTGCTCCAGAGGTAGGAAGTAGCAGGGTCTTCAGCTGTTAGCAATCTTGAGCTGCTTAAGAGCAGTGGCAGAAATTGCCAGGGAGGCAGCAGGCATGGGACATTTCTATTGGAAGTTACACAGATGTCTGCAACTACGGAAATACTGCCTGTTCGTGGTTTCTGTGGAGAGAGGGGACCAGAGGAATTGACTGGGAGCCAGTTCAAGAAACCACAAAGAACTGATATCTGGGCACTATGGTCCACATAGAACACAGTATTTGGTGGCCAAACAGAAAAGTTATTCAGAGCCACCTCCCCAAAGAACAAGAATTATATGGATGGCTGGATGAATAGAGGCACTTAAAGGACTCTTTTCACAGAGGAATCAGCAGCTAACTGCCAATTCCCTCAGGATCAAGTTGCCTTTAAAGAAACCCAGCGTTAGACTACGTTAGACTATAAAATAACAAATATGATGCACATTTCATTTGAAGAGGCACTTCCAGCTAGAAGTTTCCAACAGGCACTAACTAACCAGTAAATAACTCCTCGCCTCTCTCCCCCACTAGCCACAGTACCTATACGTTCAACCTCTTCCCCGCTCACCCCCAGCCAGTTCCCAGTGCCATGCCTTCCGTAGGTACAACATTACAGTGTGCTTCCAAGTCAGCCAACAGCAAAAAGGCTGCCTGCTGCCCGTTTCCTACTTTGGGCAACAACATAGTCAACTTTATCTAGTAACCACCATTCTCTGGGGACATCATTTGTGGACTAGTTGCTGCTGCACAGCCAGCAGCCATGGGGAGAAAGGGGTCTGACGTGACAGACACCAGCCCTGCAGCTGCTTTCAGCAAAGGCGAGTAGCCATGGCTGAAGCAGAAGTTCCCTACTGCCTCCAGTCAACAACCATCTCTCCATCCATCTGTCCTGGTGGGCTAGGGACACCTCTGTTCAGGGTTGCCTGCACTGCCATGCAGTCACCATCCTCTCAAGAGCTGTGGAGGCACAGAAGTGCCACGTTCCTTCAACTGGCCCTGAAAATACTCAAAAGTATTTCCTCTCAAATTATATTAAGTTGGAACAAGTTATGGATTTATTAGGCTTTCCCTAAACATTTTTACCGTGCATAAGCAGCAGCTGTTTCCTGCCCTGAAGAGAAAACTGCCTTTCTTAGCGGCTGTCCCAGCTGGGGCAGGGAGGACAGGCAGGACAGTGATGCTCCCAGAGCAGTCCCCCACCTAATGACAAGCCCCAGGGTTTCTTTCCAACAGTGTGGACAATGATCAAGCAAAAACCAGGAGAAAAACGAAACATCGATCCAAACAGTATTCCCCTCTTTCCTCTCCCCCACTCAAGCCAAAACAAACCCTGCAGCAATACTGGGCAGCTCAAGTTAATTTCCTTCCTATTCCCTTAGAGAAAACATGGTCCAACAGCTTCCTCTTCATCGTATCGACAACTGCCTTTGGCTCTCCAACTTGCTGCACTGCTGTTGGGACCTGCTCCATCTTAGAGCCAATGGAGGAGTCACTGTTAACAAGAACGGTGCCTCTTCCAGGATCCCGCAGGAAGCCCTTTCCCTGGCGCACGGAGCAGGAGTGAGAGGAGAGGACAGTTCCATATTCATCGCAACTGGAGGCAGGGTAGGGATAGGAAAGACCATTTTGGAAGTGGCATTCCACAGCCAGCCAAAACTCTCGATTCTTCCCACAAAGTTACTAGTTATCAGAAAAACAGACAAATAAAAAGCAACGTGTAAAAACTGTTTTTAAGCTATATCTAATTATTCACAGAAAGCATCTACTTTCCTCAAAATATTTCAACTTTTTCTCAAGCCTTCCTCCCAATTTTCTCATCATCTATGCTCAACCCTGAGTTTGCCATGGATTTTGCATATGACTGATGGACAAAGTGATTTAATATGTCAGAAGAAGCTAAGAGTCTTTCCTCCAAAGTTACCCTAAGCTTGATCGAGTCTTCAGACCAAATGCAAATAGATAACAGTAGTTAAAGAAACAGTCAATAACCCTAAGCCAGGACCCAGAGATTGATGTGAAACTCAACTCAGGTCCATCAGGTAGAGCTGAGCTTTCAGGAACAAGATTTCTAGAGGTTCATTCCTCTCCCCACACCAAGGACACAGGAATCAACCAATGGGGCATGTTAGCCCATAGCTTACCGAGCGTCTGCTGGTTGCGGACCCCACCTATGACCACACATATCTCTGCTGGCACATCTCCCGGCCCATCTTTTATGTTCTTCTTGGAATCTTTGGTGTCATCCTGCCAGATCACCTCTTCAATATAGTCATCTGGTACCTCTGTTTTCACTTTCACCTCAGTCATCATTCCAGCTTCTTCACTGGGTGAGGACTGAGATGTCACAGAATCGGAGCCCTCTGCCTTCGGGCTCCTCGGGCTCCTCTTCAAGCACTCCCTGAATGGGGGAAAAGGAGGAGAAAACATGAATTCTCATTTTCAAGCTCTCACTTTTTAATCACTAGGACCTAATTAAAGGTACTTTCGCTTAACGCAATTTATTTAAAATGAGCATGTGATGTGTTACGCATATCTGTCATATACAGCAAGTAATTAAAATTTAACCAGACAAAAGTAATAAAACTATTTGCTAGTAATGAAAATAACCTTAATAATCATAAACAACAGTAACAGTCATAAATGGACTGAATCATTAAACAAGAACAGAGAATTTCACACAGTTCCCATCAGGTCTAGGATCACAACTCCAGCAGTCCTGACATCACATATTGTATCAAGACTAGCCCATACAGGCAGGGGGAACAGTATATTTTTCTGACATTTCTAATTTTCAGCCATCTCTTCCCTTGCGTATTCCTAATTTTCAGCCATCTCTTCCCTTGCGTATTCCTCCATTGGTTAATCTGCCACTGCATCCTCTCTTTCAACCCTTCAAAGCAACCTAATTCTCATCCTATGGTATTCACTTGGCCTTATTTAACACATACAGTGATGACCAAAAGCAGATCATAAGCAGAATAATTATGATATTTGGGGAAGCTATTAAGTTATGGACAGACACAAATACGATGACAAATATGATGACACAAAGATGACAAACAAAGTGTGATAGGCAGGAAAAGATGAGAGGAGGAAAGCAAGGCTCCAGAGAATTTAGGAAAAGATTAAGGAAAATAGTACATGTTTTCATCTCAGAAACAGAATGCTAGGAAACCCATGGGAGAAAATAAGTAAGTATTCAAAACCCCTTAACAGAAGGAAGGAAATTGGACACCCCAAAGTTTCAAGGTAACATCAGCAAATTCAATCTGTTAAGAAAAGTGATGTTGTGGCAAAAGACAGACTGATTTTAAGCATGAGAGATGAATACCATGTAATAAGCCAAAATGTAGCTCCTTTTCCAAATGTACCGTTGCTCCATCCAGTATGGGCACCGTGCTTTTAGGACTGGCTATTAATAAATTTTGATATGCAATGCAAAAACAAAGTAATTGCTGGTTCAGTCTGTATAGAAATCAAAAGAATGAAACATATAACAATAGCTCAGACTACATAGAAAGAGACTTTATAAAGAGTCTGTGATTATTTAGTCATGTAAACATAGGGAACAGCTGAAGGTGTCTGAAAAAAATATAAGCGGAAATAACAGACAAAATTAAGGGTTTTTTTCTTTTTCTTTTTTTAAAAAATGGACTTACTGAGGAGAGTTATTAGACCATTAGACCAAGGAATAATGACAGGGAAAGAACTGCTTGGAAACCATTGCTTGGAATATCACGGAGAGGTAGAACAAAGTGCAAATTAAAGTGTTAGAAAACTAATTCCTGAAATGGCTTCTAAAACTCGTTATGAAGTTAGTAGACAAATCCAGATACTGTAACTCAAAGAGAAACTGTTCAGCAAGTGAGCCTGTGAGGATGGAGATGAGAGGAACAGATGAATGAAGAGGACTATCTTCTGCAATAATTACTGCACAACCTCCTACACTGGCATGTGGTTGCTATTTCAAAATGGGTCAGTCACATCGCACTGCCAGATATTTTATTATTTCATCCTTTCATTCTCATTATAGAATAAAATGTACAATTAATAGCCCCCAAACAGAAAGAATTATCCTTGACCTGCCTCCCCACTCCTTCTCTTCCTCCTCACACATACTGCCTCCCATGCTCCCAAAATCATACCAGGCTTTTACAAGTGAGAAAGATGAATTAAGACAGAGAAAATGTGGTTGAAAATTGGAAGTTCTTTATGGTAATGTTATTGGATGTCCGAAAGGTCCATCAATCACACAAGACAGCAATGTGCCTAAAAGCCCATTCTACGGCCAAGGGAAAGGCAGCAGTCAGAAGTAAAAGTAGAAAATATTCAGCAATCAGAAAAGGGTGGGATCAATTGCAATCAATCAAACCTGGAAAGCGTGAAATGCAAAGCATTGATCACAGTGGCTAAAGGCACAAGGGGTGAATCCTTCCATTGGTGAGGACAGGGGAAGAATATCAAAACAAATAAATCACTGACCCAATACTTGATGGGCCCAGTAAAATTCTCACTGATAGGCAGAAAGGTAAAAGCAGTCAGTAAAAGCCTTGCTTTGCACCTAAAACGAAGGGCAAATGATGGTACAGCAAGCTGTACTTGCCAATCCTGGACAAAGCAGCATAACATCAATGTAGCAGCCAAGTGATCTGGAATTGAAAGCTAAGATAACTAGCAGTGAGGCTGAGGATATAACTTCAGGAGGAGATGACAGGTTTGGTAAGAACTTCAGAGATCTTCTGAAGGCACGTGGCTTTGCGTCCTGTCACATTCTGACGTGATACAAATTAGCAGTACACAGCACGAAGAGATCAACAGGCCATGCGTTGTAAGGCAAAACGCAGTCTTCAACGTGTATCGCTACTGAATAGAGGTATTTCCTCTATTCTGAAGTGATCAATTTGGGGAAGTTTTATTAATGCTCTGGAATTAAATTTAAGATCATTGCTGCTAAAATTTATGGGTGACCCAAGGGGGAAAAGGGTAGAGAGTAATGGTTGTGACAGTGAGACCAAAGCAAATTGATCCCAGTTACTCTGCAAGCTGGGCCTGCACAAGCCAAGCAGTTCTGGTAGAGTCAAACGTGTCGGAGAACACAGGGTGTCCTCACAAACACCAAACAGGGTGTAAATCTGCAATCCCGACAGGCAGATCGTGCTGCAACCACTTGGAGACATGCTCCGACCTAAAGAAGTAGCGCAATTCTCGGATACATGCACTCAAGAGCTCCAGGAGGGAATAAGGAGGTCATTTTCTCTCTATATGAAACAGTGATGAAGCCAGTCTTGATGTACTGCGTATGGACTGAGTACCTCCGTTTTTAAAAGGAAATTAGAAAAGCTGGAGAGGGTGCAAAAAACAGGCACAGAAGTGTTTTGAGCGTGGAAAAAGATATTTTATGACCTTATGAGACCAAAACAAGTCCATGTGAAAAGGAAGACTGCGAGATGATTTGATTGAAGCATATTATCATCTTCATGGGGAGCAAATAATGTCTTTCTTTAATTTGGCAGAGAAGAGGAGAATAAGAGCTCATGGCTGGATCCTGAAACCAGTTGAAATGAGGCATAAAATACCAGCACTGATGGTGGTCCACTGGAACGACCATCTTCCAAAGAACATGCTCAGGGAGAACAAACCTCTCCAAGTCTTCAAACCAAGAATATCTGTATCTGACTAACCCCTGGTTACTGGGCTTACTACAAATGCGTATTGGCTTGAAACGTGCAAGCAGCCAAACTTGGTGGCCCCCAGCTCTAGGAATACATAATCAACTAGACCAGACTGACACACCCTCCAAAACTTTGCTCTTCATGCATACCAACTTGCCATATCCATCTCTGCCAAGAAAGTAACTTCCTGGTTGGATCATCTGCTCAGCGGGACAGGAAACCTAAACGTGCAAATATTAAAAGCAAGGCTATCCCTCTCACAATGCCCCGCACCTTGTAAATCTGAGCAGATACTCAGTGTGCAGAAGGACACCTGCCCCAGATATTTTAGGAACTGTCTTCTGCATAATTTGTGATGTTCATACCACAGAAACCCTGAACAAAGCCCGCAGATCCTCTCAAAAACAAAACAAAACAAAAACCCAAAAGCCAACCACAGCACTGCTGTTTTTTTCCACACCAGATGACACCTTCTCTGTCTTCTAACACTTTCTAGGAGAGACGAAAGCACGTGCCAGCAGATGTACCCAAGCAGATGTACCCATTGCATGTGTCAGGGAAGCAAACCTACAACCCCCAACAACACTTCTAATCTGAGCACTCTGGCATCACATGCAAAGCCGAGCACTGCGCAGGGATCTAGCAGAGAGGTCTACGCTGACCAATATCCAGCTAATATCCCAGGGAGAGGAGCCCTAAGGTGGTGAAAAGGGAGCTCTAATTTTAAGATTTTTTTTTCCAGAAATATACACATGCACACACATATATATAAACTCATACATACATATACATATATATAAAGAGCTAATACTTCGTCTCTAGGAGCACTGCACTTGTTTCATCATTCTCCTATTTCCTCCTGCCACTGCAGCCCCTGGATGCACAACCTCGAGTGACACCCTAGGTGCCTGCATTTTACTGCATAAGCCAGATTCTGTTTCACAGTAATGAGGGCGCAGACATCTGACTGCATCGATCGAAAACACAAGAAACACCATCCACAAATGCAAGTGCAATCTAGAGGAATGTTATGCTGCATTTCCCTTCTTTGTTGAGCTGCACCACGCTGGTACTACTCCCACACAACCTGAGAGCAGTTTTAACTGCCTCTTTCATGACCATTGCTGTTTTGCTTAAAAAGGAAGAATCGAGTTCTTACGTTACTCTTATTATTTAATATCTCACAGGGATTTGCTAGCCACTGTCTGATTTCAGTTTTAGCAAAACTTCAGCTACAGACTCACTCCAGTCAAATGTCCAAGACAGAACACCACGGTTCTGCAAAATGTTTTAAAATAAATGTAATCAGAGGGCAAAACCATCCCAGGCCCTCCCTTATACAGAGTCACCAGCCAGTGATAACAGCAGGTGACACCATGGCCCCCTCCTACCTTCCCCAGTATTTCTATACTTGCACACAGAGACTATGTTCCTCATCTCTATCCTTTTGGTTTCCCCAAAACTGACTACGCAGAAGAACTTTTCTGAAGACTATAAAACAGGATCCTGACTTGGGCAATGGGATTAACTCTTAGCTGCCTCTTGTTAACACTGACAAAGAAAACGGTACCTAATGGCACAGCATCGGCACCAGTTACTACTCGTACGATGACTGTGCCTGTCCAAAGCGCTGGCAGAGGGTCCAATCTCTCATTCTGCTTGGACACCACGACCAAATAACTCCCCAAGCACAAAGGTGGGTGCCTTTCCAGGTGAGGAGGTCCAGGGTGGCTAGACAGCTATTGAACCAGATAGCGATGATCCACAGGAGCCATTACATACACCCACCACCAGGAGACGGCGTGTCCACCGTGAGCAAAGCCTGTGCAGGCACATGCGGACCCCTGTGGACCTACACAGTAAGTCTAGCTTCCTTTGAAAGGAAAGTAGAGCCCAGAGCCATTGCAACCAGAGCGCCTTTCCACTCCCTAGGGCCTCTCTCCTGGCATCCCCTTCGCACTCCTTTCTAGATATGTTCACCACAGCAGGCCTGGAAGGAAAGGGCCATCTCAAGGGCCTGTCTGGGTGGGTCTGGCTCCCCCTGCCCTTGCTACAGCTCTCAGAAGAACACAAGAAGGCTCCTGGTGAAAGCGACCTCAAAACGGTATCTAGCTGGTGGTGGAATCCACCTTGAAAGGAAGGAGTCATGAATCATGTAAACGGTCTGGAGACATGCTGAGCTGGCTCAGTGACCTACATAGTTTTCAGAAACCACCTCCTTTGGGAGGCAACAATTAAATACCAGCAGCGCGTGAGGCATTCAAAGCTATGGGCTGCACTGGAAATGAAACAGAGCCACATTGCTACTTCACGCAACCTACCCACATGCACTAGTACCATCTTTAGAGGACACTTGCTTTTGGTTCCACAAAAAATCCAAGTAGGGATCCTGGGGATAGAGCAAAACTAGGATCAACCCAGGCTTCTTGGGTCTGAAGCCAGGAGTCCAGGGAGGGAGCATGGCTGAATGAAAGATCTTCACGAGACAGCAGAATCTGAAGCCTGTTGGTTTGGCTGGGGAAACAATGCCAACACCTTTCAGCAAAACAGGAAAGAAAAGGAAATTACTGACACAGGAAAACTTAACATGAGGTAAAAAGTGGGAGGACTGCAATTCTGTGAGCAGTAGGCCCTTGTCTCTCACAAAAAGGGCGAAACCAGCAACAACAGGCAAAAGCGCCCACAAGAAAATAAAGTGTTGAAGAGAAGAGATGACACCGAGAAAAAGGTTGAGAAGCTGAATAGCTGCTAAGGTTTCTGTCACAAGGAACCTCAGAGTCAGTGAGCAACTGAGAGAAGAAGGAGCAAAGAGACTGCATTGCCTGGGTATGCTATTTTGAGGGCATAACTTGTGGATACTGCTAAGGCAACAGCCTTCTGTCCCCACTACTTGGGTATACGCACAGCCACAGCAGCACCGCACACTTGGCCCTGCTTCCAAACAGACTGTGTTTCACTTTGAGGACAGGGCATTCACAACAGTCTCTCAGGGCAGCATCAAGCCATCAGGGAACACACACATGCTGGCACAAGAGAGGTGACCCAATAAAGTGTAATTTCTTTAGCATCCCTTTGTTTCTCAGTTGCATCCTTGCAAACCTGCAATACAGCACTTGCTCTGTGCTGTGCAGAATTTTGTCTCCTCTCTTTTCCAGCAGCTCAAAGGCCCTCCATTAGGAGACGACGATAAAGGAGGGGCAGATCCAGAACATACTTCCTCCTCCAGAAATCCCCCACTAGTGCCACAGCAACAGAAGATGCTACATGGTTGGGGTAAGAAGCTGGGCCCCAGCACCGCTGTGTCCGAAACTGGTCTTGCCATTCCTCCCCTGCTTGCAGCATAACCAGAGCTGATGCACAACTGTCCACAGCTGGCTGCAAAGGTGCCAAAAAAAGGGATGAGTAAGAACAGAAGTGAATTTATAGTTCTGCAGATCCCAAGACTGGAAGCAAATCATACTGTATTTGGGGGGGAGGCAGGGGGGGCAGACAGAGAAGGAGACAATGCAGCTTCCAGGCCTCCAGCTAAGTCATGAACTGGTATTTGGTCCTGGAAGCAGAAGTACTCCCCAAAACAAACAGTGAGGTTACCATGTCTCCGAGCCCTGTGACTGGGAGGCAAACACACTGCCCATTGTCCAACAGAGCTCACACTCTGCTAACAGTGAGATCAGCCCCCTCTTCTGAAATCCTATGGGGCATTACTAGGTGATGCACTGGTACCAGGACAGGCAGCGATGTGGTCAGAACTTCCACTTCCTGGAGACAGCACTGCATGAGAACTAAGGGAAAACCTACCACGAGTCAGACCCTACTCCTGGGTAACTGCACCCTGACCTCTCTCACAGTGGCTCTGAATGAAGTCCCAAGCTTCACACCATCACCTCTTGTGGGTGAAACAATGCAATTTTACAGTGATCAAGTGTGGCCCTCCAGGAATCAGCTGGAATTCCCTGTGCAGGTCCAGCTGCATTCGATATCGCTGGCATGACGTCCCCTGGGAAGAGGATATTCTTGGAACAAAGCACTGTTTGTTTAAGATAAAAACTTCTCAGAGAAAACAGACCAGAGATGAACAGAGTGCATAAGCACATCTAGCTTGGAACCCTAGCTCCTTCCACAGGGTGGGTCTAATGTCTTCTCCATGTCTTCTGAGTTTTCTACGGGAATGCCATCTCCTTTACTGTTCAGTGTCTTTTCTTTATTGAGCTGTGGAGTTTGGAGATCCAGGAGGTTCTTCTTCGCTGAGGAGGCAGAAGCCTTGGGATCAGGCACTGCTCACACTGTTGTCACTCAGTGGTGTGCCCAGATGCTCCTACTGGTGAGCTACTGTTTTGCCTTCCAAAACAGACCCTATGGATTTTAAACATTAAAAAGGTAAACAAACATTCCACTATCCCTGTATATATCGCTTCTCCTACTAAGTAGGCCACATAGCCAATTACTGTATCACCAGCTTTATCATCCCACAATGCTCATTTCAACATTGCTGCCTGCTTTGATCATCAGACTTTCATCTTCCGATGACGTTACGGCCACTTTCATGTCAAATACAAGAATATGAAGGCAGAACAGATTTAAAGAGGCCTTGATGAAGGCTCATCATGGAGAGCTGGACAGGTATGGGTGTACATGTTCCTAGTGCGTTTAGGCACAGCTCCCCTTTGCCCTACACTCAGTTTCTACATGGTAGTTCATGAAGGCCTGAGGCTTTAGCATGGCCAGATGACACAAGAAAGCCTGGACCAATGACTATGCAAGGAAAGTAGTTTTAGACTACAGAGCTGAGTAACCCAGATGCTGCCTCACAGGCAGGGCAATGCAAGGACCTCTTCCAGATGGAAGGATAGAAAGGAAATGGGTAACTGTTCGTAACGGGTCCCTCTGCGTGGGTAACGATCTATCAATGAAGCTAACAGCTCCCTTTCCAGCTGGTCTCCTGCAGGAGAAGGAAATGAGGCAAAGGGGGCTGCAATATGGTGCCATTTTTATCTTCGGAGAACGTTTCTTTCTGACTGTGATAAGCAGAACCGGCAATGAGTGAAAGCAAATGGGACCCGTCAGCTGCTACAGCCAGAAGAAACTAGCATTTGCAGTTTGCTTTTGCTGATTTGGAGTAGCATTCTCATAAATAATGAAAGTGACTAAAAGCTACTTAAAAAACACACACTCCTCCCTCATGAAAGAATGAGAAAAAAAAACCCAATTATAAAAGGACATTTCTTCCAGCTAGGAATAATTTGTCATGTAATTCTCTGAAGACAGCAACAGAAACATGCATGCTCTGTGCTCCCTTTGAGTGATCTGTGATTGCATATGTACTCAGATGGCTTCTAATGAGGCTATTTTTATAGCACACATCCTGCTGAGCTTTTTGGGAGGGGCAAAGTAAGATCACTTGAGAATCAGTCTTCAACGTCAGCTCCTGTGCATTTTCTCCTCAAGAGGAGAGGAAAAGGAAACACATGTGGAGGAGGACATACTGCCCTTAATCAACACCTACAATCAAAGCTCTTTTCCGCTCAGCAGCAGACATGGAGCATCTCATTTTTTTCCTAGATACCATTCAAGCTGAAAGAACCAAAGACACATTGCTAATACCTTGATGATACCAACATTCGTGACACCCAGCTACTCCTTGGCAGAGCACAATATGTGCCCATTTAAGCTACTGAAACAAAAACTTGTATGGGCCAAGTACAGTCCTTGGTAGGCTCTTATGGACTGCTGGAGCAAAGAGGTTCACAAGACTGCAGTAATGAGGATCCTGCAGTGGACACTTGAAGGACTATGTTTTGTGAAACCCACTCAGATAACATCAAGAGTACAATACTAGAACATGCCTTCCTGACATCAACATGCAGCTAGCTGGTCTCATGCCAAAGCAAAAGGCCTGCCAAAGCAAAATGGGACTGCAATTGGGCTCAATTTACAGAGGTCTGTCATGGTTTTGGAAGAGCCAGAACAGTTCCTGCCTTGACTGCAGCTAAAGGAAGTGGAAAGGATAGATGTAAATGATCTCTCATTTTACAAGGAGATGACGAAAGCAGAGACTGAAAGATGTAAACATAAAATTTACTTGTTTGA
Source organism: Dromaius novaehollandiae (assembly GCF_036370855.1). Taxonomy (NCBI): domain Eukaryota; kingdom Metazoa; phylum Chordata; class Aves; order Casuariiformes; family Dromaiidae; genus Dromaius; species Dromaius novaehollandiae. The sequence continues at coordinate 2,546,544 of NC_088117.1, forward strand.
TAAACTATTTGTGGTGGCCTTCCTGCTCCCTCCCCTCAGTTCTCATTTGCTCCCCAGGGCAGCCCAGCTGCCTGGGTACCATGACTCATACCCGAGAGGACGGAGATGGAGCTGGTCAGGAAGTAGGGTGACCGTCTTGTGTCCTCCTTCAGGGACCTGTCTTTCCTAGACATTAATAGGAAAAAGATTTCCAAGTTCAGGGTCAAAAGGGAGAAATGACAGGAGCTATTTTTTCCAGTGTTAGAGATGAGCACTTTGTTTCTAGTTTCCATGCATCTTGTTTCAGCTTTCAGACATTCTCTCACAGACTTTAAAGCCAAAAAGACTCATCTACCCATCTACTCACCTAACCCAACCTCCTGAATCACAGCCCTCACAGCTTCACAGAGCAGTTCCTCTATCACACCCACAACTGCTGTTTGAGCCAGTGATCTTTTAGGGAGGCTGTCTTGACTTAAACGTGTAGAGTGCTGGAGTGACCATCACATTTCTACATCCCTCCTATGAGCACTAATCTTCTAAAACAGGCAATGCACTTCTAATTTGGATTGCTGCCTCTAGCGATTAAGCCATCCAAATTCCACTTTGTTTGCCAGAAAAGAAAACCTGCTGTTCCTGAGAATCCCCCTCCATCAAGGGCAAACAACCTCTTCTTCTGTCTCTTGAATGAAGTAAAGCAAACAAGATTCCTTAATGTATACTGTACGTACCCTAAAATGTCTTCCAAATCCTGACTCTTTCCATTAGCATTTGGGAACCTGTCCAAGTTTCATAGCATGGATACCAGAGCAGGACAAATGCCAGCAGCATTCTTAAAAATGCACATGGTGGCAGCACATGCAGGTGCACGTGTCTAAAATCGAAATTGTCTTCTGGTGTACAGAACGGTAGAGAGAGTTCACGGTCACTTGTGTTCCACCAGGACATTTCCAAGACATCACTGCATAATCTCAAAGGGTGGGTTTAACCTGTGACAGTAAATGCTACAGAAAAAAACTGTTTGCTCTCATTCTCTTAAGTTATTTTAGGGAATAGGAACTCAGGTCACATGGCCTTTTTCCTCCATCTGTGGTAGAGGAGTAAAGACCTGCTAAATAACAGAAAAAGAGCTGGCAAGCATTTCAGAGTGTCTTCCATGTACAATGTGCCCATGTGAACTTCATGCTTCAAGGCCTCTGTCGCTGCTAGGTTACAAGCGTTACTTGAGATTTCTGTATTTGTTTTGTTCATGGTCCAAGGCTGTATCACTGGTTGGTTGGTTTTCTTTACAATGCTGGTGTACCCATCCTTTGCCATACGTGACTTCCTTGAACGCACTAATCACTAATAAAGTAATCAAAATAAACTGAAGCTAATCAGGATGAACGTGCAGCTCCTGAGGGCTGTGAGGTCCATGCTCCAAATCGAACAATTAGATTTGAGAAGATCACACTAACTGGATATGCAAAGACAATTTCTGAGGAATGAAAAGCAACCTCAAGCCTTGTTCTTACTTGGGACACACACAACTTTTTTGTTCTTCCCCCAGAGAAGAAACTGAAATCAGAACCTCACAAAGCACCCTTATGCAAGCACAAGTATAACAGTACCTGCCATTCAGGTTTCCCTGGAAGGAAGCTGCTCAATAAACACCAATATTATTATGAAGTAAGAAGGACTTAAGAGCTTTTTAGAAGAGAGGTGCCTCAAGCAGGATCACTATCTGCTTCTGAGGGCAGTCAGCTCTTAAAAAGAGAAGCAGCAGTTTTCAGACCCCAAAGCTAACTAACGCGACACTTGAGGGTGTATGGATGTGGTGTGAGCATCACCACCAGCCTGAGGACTCTGGACCATCTGCCAGCAAAATCTCATGAAAAAATAAAAAATCAACCGAAGTTAATTCCACTGCTCAAATCTGGACAGAGGTCCCCATGTGTGTTGCATCCCTTGCAAGTACCTCCATGCTCTGACCTTTGCAGAATAATCCTAATGTCAACTCACACCATAATTTAACTGACTAGAGATGATGAAAGCCAGCAGTTAGAAGGAATCCTCCTGCACAACGGAGGAGAAATCCTGAACTGAAATACAATCATTCGTCTGCGAAGAGAGTTCTTGGTATGCTGTATTAGCAGGGTTATTGTAGCAGTGACAGTCTCAAGATATAATTGAGATGAGATGGTTTTTGAAGAGGTAATACCATTAATGAAACAACCAGTAAAATTGGGGTGGTGGGGTAGGAGGGAAGGAGCAGCATACTCAATTTTTCCAACTATCTCCGTCTACTAAAACACACAACCTTTCCTCACAATAAACACTGCTTCAGTGAGAGTAACAGGAATTTAATTGTGTGTTCATTCCTCAAGAGATCCTCAATAGTTCCCAGCCCTTTAGAACAGGTAAACTACAGGACCAAATGAGGCTGACTCTCACTTAGAAAATAAATACTAAAATAGAAAACAGTACAATAGTCAAGAGCCACAAAAAAATTCCTAAGGTATTAGCAAAACAAATTCCTGTAAGTCCTTATTAGGAATATCTTGAGAATGGTTTGAAGAGAAAAGTCTAACCAAATTAAAAAAAAAATTGGCTTATCCAACAAACAACAAATGCTCAGTTTTTGCCAAAAGCAAAAGACTCCAGTCAGATAAAAAATGCAACATATGAACAATGCAGGTTAAAAACTTAATTTAAGATGATATTAAAATAGCTGCCAGCATCTTTAAATTTTCAAGCATGGAAATGTCAACAGAGACAAAGAAATTCAAGGAAAAACAAAGGGAATAGATTAAGGATTTATTTATATCAGCGAAAGAACTCCACGTTGCTTGACTAAGAAACGGCTGAGGGGTGACAACTGCCTACAAACGTTCATAGGTCCTGCGACGGGACCACGAGAAGCCTCCGCTGGACCGCGTTCGACCCACGCCGCAGAGCCTGACAGCGGCAACGCAGCCGAACCCAGCGCGAGACGAAAGAGATGGAACGAGCAAAAGCAAAAGACAGGCGGAATAGGAGACAGGACCCTGCGAGCGGGAAACTCCCGAGTTGAGGAGCGATACAAATGAGGTGGTAGATGTCCTGTTGCTGGAGACACATATGCATTTAGAGTAAACAATACATGAGAGTATGTGCTATTATCAGAACAACCCCAAGCTGGCCAGGACAGTAGATGACCTAAGGAAAAATGATTTCCTGGAACCTCAGCTTTACTAAAGACATCACTGCTACTGAGTGTCAGTATTTTATGGCTCCGGGAAGGCACATTTCTCCACCTCACAGAATCTGAGGCCCTCCAAGGCTATGAAAGTTTGGCAAGTTAGTGTGGATTACTCAGAAAATACGCCAGTCCCACTGGAGCCTGGATATGGCTATGAGCTATCATCTTTTCTCTTAAGTGTATATTTATGGCACTCTGTCTTGCTTTCAGGTTTCAAGGAAACCTGCCTGGCTTTCCTACAGTTTTTGTACTGGTAGCAGTACACTTGGGGAGCTCAACTACCCACTTCTCTTAAATCAGCTACTGGGGATTTTGGGGAGGTTTTTGTGGGTTTTTTGCTTCTTTTTTAAGATGTGTGGTGAGGTTTTTTTTAGAGAGGACCAAGGCTTATTAAATACCTTGCCTAATTATTAATACTTATCTCTCTTTTTGATGCAAGATGAATCTCAAGCTTTTCACGCCCTGCGACTGAAAACCCCACATGTGCCCTCTTTAAAGAAAGGGGAAACAACTTAACTATAGTTGTGCTTCTTTGAAGCACCCTCCACTTGGACTGTCTCCACACACATCCCTCCCCTGGGGTGTGGAGCCCTTTCCCAAGGTTCAGGGTGCCACTATTTCCAACCGTGCACGGACTTCCCACGGATGTGCTTGTGCACACTCAGAGACTGCACTCCCTGAATGCTGGGGGCCTGATGGAGGACTGGAGCTCTGCCACTGGGACAGAAGGCTAGAGAAGAGCTGGTGCCACTGCAGGGGCTAAAGGAGCCGTCAGTGAGGAGGTGTCTGCAAAGGACAGAACAAGCAATGTTGGCAGGAGGGGAAGTGAGGAGAAAGGATGCTACCAGTGAGGCTGGAGAAGGACAAACTGAGAAGGAGAAAGCCAAAGTAGTACGTGCAATCACCTACTGTCACCTTCTCCTCCAGCCAGAAGGCCACCTCCTCTAAACTAGAGACTGCGACTGCTAGATAACCAAAGCACTGCGGCTTGGTCTGGGGGATCTGGAGAAACTGCGCCGTGTCAGAGCTGGGAGACCACCGTGGCGCAGCTTGAAGGACCTCTGGGAAACGCTCCTGCCCAGCTCAGCTCGCTCTGCCTTCCTCCAGGTCAGCACTGCAGAGCCTTTCCCCTGACGTTTCATCAGCAACAAAGCTTTAAACCTCTTTGGGATCCCCATCACAGTGCTGTTGAATGCTGCAGTAAAGATGGGTCCCATCTGTGCCCTCACGATAGTTTATAACCCCAGAAGGGCCGCGCTTTTAGCTGTTTTGAGAGCACAGTAATGACTTTCTGCACAGCTACATCTGTGCTGCGAGTAGGTTTCCTGCTTGGTGACAGCCACAGTGTAGACAGAGGCTGAGCTTCCAGCTGGCTCCGTTCCCTCCTGCAAACAGATGCAGTTCTTATATCAGGGTCTGATTTATTCAGCAGGAGTCTCACACATTAAGTGTAGTTAAGTCTGAAAACAAATCTAATGACTTTAAAATAAATAGCCAACGGAGGACTTAAAACTAAAATTCTTCCTTCCTCTGACACCCACCATATAAACAATAATAATTATATAAAACCGTGTCTAACACATGACTACACAAGGCTCTGGTGACCATGAAAAGCACACGCTGCTTGTCAGACATAATTGCACATTTGGTTTTTCAATTATTTCTTGCAAAGATCCAGAGCCCACCATCTCAATGCTGACATTAATTATTGGTAAGTAGTTAGTTTTACAATAGTATTATGGAGATTCCCAACAATTATCCTGAGGTCTGCATTTCTGAATGATGTTCCCGCACTACCCTCGCTTCCCATCGCAACTTCTTCAGAACTGTCAGACAGACTCATACCAGTGAATGAATCAAACCCGGTCCATTCAGTCTAGGGCTTCAAAAGAAGGTTCAGAAAACTTTCCAGTAGACTGCTGTAGGATAACTGATCCCCAGGAAATTCTCCTAACCCAAAACAACCATGTCGCCTACAGCTCACATCATCCAGGGCAATTTAGTTCCTTGTGAATCCCACCCGAGCACTGGTCTCCATCGCTTAGTGATATGTCCCAAGGGTTAAGTGCCCATCATGTAAAAAAAAAAAATACTTTTTATTGACTTTTAATTTGTTACCTTTTAATTTTGTTGACTTTTTTTCTTGCAAAAGAAAAAAAGAAGTCTCTGATCTAGCTTTTCTAGACTGTTCAATATCAGGCACAGCTTTGTCATGTTGTCATCTTCTTCAAGGTAAACAGCCATCACTTTTCTAGCTCCCTTAAAAGAAGTTTTTTCTGTGTTGTTAATAATTCTCCTCAGTTTCTAAAATTTCCTATTAATAAGTATACAGTGAGGTACAGGAACCACATACAGTTTAATAAGGTAGGAAATACTGAGTGCTCTCTAACACCACTAATTCTCAGTTGAAAACAGCTGCACACTGAACCATGTTATTTCAAAGGCAACAGACAGGTCAGATCAGAGCTGTGAAGGTGGTAAGGTCATAAAAATCTTGTGCCTTCAGAGCTTTAAACATTTGCTTGAAACAGAATAAAATCAATTCAATACAATAAATAAAAATAGGAGGGACATAATTCTATGGTCACAACATTAAAATCAAGCATACCATAGTTAAAAAAAAGACTGCAGAAAGGTGAAGTTACCCTGGCAACCTTATTTTGCTTATACTTTTCACTAATATAAATTAATAGTAAAGCACTTACACTATAGCTTGCAATTAGTGGGACAGTTTCAAACAGCAGTAACTCTGAAAAACAACATCTTATATCTCAGCCGCTAAAGGCCTCAGAGAAGATTTTGTCAAAGCCAATTTTCAACCGTTAGTCACTCATACAGCTTTCTTGAAATATTAGCGATTTTTATTCTATTTTATTTTTTAAACAGATTTTGTTGTTTTTCTTTTTTGCCCATCTTTTATTCAGTCAGGTAAATGATGAAATGGATGTTGTTTCCAGTTTTTTTAAATGACCAACCCCAACACTTATTCTCAATGTATTAAAAAAAAAAAAAAAAAAGAATTAAGTTCTGGTACTCTGACAGCTACATCACTAATTAGGGGCACAAATTTGGTACCTGCTTTTAAAAGTATTAGCATTCACACCCTAGATGACGGCCAGGCAAACAGCCCACAGAGCATCTCCTGCGCATCAGGACAAGGAGGATGCCCACAAAGGACACACTCCCAAAGGTGTCAGCTCCCACATGAAGAACGTGCCCACTAACCTGTTTTGCAAACCCTTCAGCAAGAGCTACAAACTCGAATTATAAGTCAGTAAGACTTTGGAGGAAGGAAACAATGCCCAGTTCCTTTCACTCATCTCTCTCTGGCCAACGCCTGGTTTTCCTTCCACAGCTTTCTTCCGGCTGTCCCAAGAGTGAGCCCACACGCTACCTCACCAACGAGCCTCTCCAAAATATGGTGGTGCGTCCTGGCTTTCCTCTGCACCTTTACCTGAACTTATAACACACAGAGCTCCTCCTAACTGTGTTTTAGTAGGAACATTAGGAGGGAATAACAAGAGGCCCCTGTACCTACGACCCGACACTAGGAACGACAGCCCCCAAGGGCAATGCTCCAGCCTCCCTCTCCATCCCGAATTAGAAGGTACACGTGCCAGTGGCACTCGGCAGGAGTGAGGAGCTGCCTTTCACCATGGCAAGGTACCTGTCCTCTGCTCATCGCTGTCAGGGATCGGACAGCAGTTTTCCTCTGCACAAGGCACCCAACGCTGGCGTGCCTCCCCGCTGTGAGCATCTCCCTCCTGCCCTGACCCAAGCTCTAATCTAGTGGGCAACCAGGCATCTCTCAAAGCCAGGCAATGCAGCATTACTAAAGAGCTTCTGGTAAATAACAGCATTTTATTCCAAAATCATTTTTTCTTATACACCTAAAATGCTGAGACAGGGCATGGGGAGGAGTGATGGAAGGGAAAGTGGCTGTCACAGCAGGGGAGCAAACGATGCACATTTAGCAACGGGAGGTGGAAGAAGGACCTCGCGTGAAGAATTGCAGAGACCAGAAGAACAGAACTGCGTTTTAACGTGGAAGGAAGCGTTCCACCTGACAGACAAAACTTTAGCAGTGCTTTTAAGTCTCTGAAGGAAACAGGAGGGTGTTCTGGAATACTGCTAGTAGACACATTATTGCTTGCTAGTGCAAAGGGGAGGACATAAAACACAGATGAAGCTTTAGAAGAGGAAGGCGGCCCGGTAGGAGAGCAGTGATTCCAGCTGCCTAGCTTCAAGGAGCTTTGGGTGCCCAGATAAAAGCCTCATGTCTCAAAGGAGATCTGTTATACTGAAGTGCTTCTGGGCCTTCCCCCAAGGCCAGCTGAGAGCAGCACTAAGGCCAGGAGCAGTGAGTGACTGGCAAGATGAATTTCACTGTCTGGGTGCACAGATGATGGTCTCATTCTACACAGATGACGACCACTTGCCACCACCACATCAAAGCACAGACAGCAGTGCTATGAGCCCAAGGTTACTGATCCTCCAGCCACATCCCCACTTTCCGCACATGGATACAGTGCCTTGGCTTCATCACTTGCCTTCCACCAGCAGCAGGAGCAGCATCAGCTTCAGGACTGTCCAAGCAGTCACGTCCTCCTTGCTGAGGAAGAAATGGGTGAGCCGGATGGAAGCGTCTCACGGATGGGGTGCAGCCCACCAGACCACACTGACTTTTTCCACGGCAGCCAAATTGGCACAGATTTGCTACAGCTTATCTTCCCCCACCCACTCTGATGTAATTCCTAAATGGTGCCTCGGGTGCTTCATGGTCCCTGCTCTAACGAGTTGTGCGCCTTCCCAGCATTTAATGTTACCTCCCTGTCTTTCCTACCGTTTTCCTCCAGCTCTCACAGATGTTTTCCTGCTCTGCTGTAGCCTGCTCCCCTTCACAGGCCACGCATTCCCTGAGACAACTTTAGCATTGCCCACGTTAACTGCCTGACATCTCTAATCTCCTACATCACCATCCATTTTTACCTTTTAATCCTGAAAGATGAGTTTGCCACTTTGAGGATGGCTCAACAACAACGAACAGGCTTCAAGTGCACGTGGCACCCAATAAATCAGATTGCTCCCAGGCAAAGTGACTCTGTTCCCTGCTCCCACCATCTCTCCCACAGCCACCTGGCACATGAACGCTCCTCTACAGTGGAAGTCCAGCTAAAATATATTTCCATACTTCCACAGCTTGGTGGCTGTCTTGTCCAGTAGTGGCAACGAATGCTGCAGAAGGAGGCCTTTCCAGCAGACTCCCCCAGACCACTGGAAGCACGCACTCAAGTATCAGCGAACCAACACTGAAACACAGTCAACTCGGGGGAAAACCGAACACACGCTCAAGAGCACTGGGTTCTGCAGACTGCTCCAGGTAACAGCAGCACTCCCGCAGCATGACCACGCTGATTCCTGGGCCAAATGTTCCCCATTCCTCCCATTCATCCCTGGCTGCCGGACTCCTCAGCTACGCCTCCAGAGGTGGACAACGACTGAAACAATTTTCTTTATTTCTGGCCACACTGCATCTGCTGGGCCCAGGAATACCCGCAAGGTAAGATCCCCCGCAGCACTAACAGACAGGAGACAGAGAGGCCTTAGCACAGGGCTGATCTGACCTCATCATATCCCTCTTTTTTTCCTCTTGCTGAGCTTTCTTCCTTCTTGCTCACTCACGGATGCACACCTGAGCTGCATACCTTGCTTCCCATGCTCCGGAGAGCTGTCGGGGACCCAGAAGTAGGCCGGGCTGCCAGGCAGATGTGCTCTGTGCCATGCCCTGGGCATCTTGTCCACAGCCATCTACCTCGGAGGCAGCAAAGGGCTGGGATGGCAGCAGCAGAGATACCCGCAGCAGAGTCCTACGCTTGTGACCCGACACTGCTTTGCTCTTAGCAGCCCCTGCACTCACAACAGTTGCCTGCAGGAGCTGCAGAGATGCTCCTTTATCCTGGCCCTGGAAGCAGCCGATGCCCTTACTTTCCCAGGCCCGCAGCGTGCAAAGAGATCAGAGGGGGCTGGGGGCACAGGCACACCTCTCCCTCTTCTCTTCTTGCATAGGAACAGGGTGGTCTTCACCCAACCGCCACAGCGCTGCCAAAGGTCTCCATCAAAGAGCCGCATCCTGGAGGCCCTACATCACATCCCAGGTGTGGGCACGGCGCCAGGGAGACCCGGGCATACCACCCTGCACTGCTTACAAACGAGCATTTCCTTGCAACCCCCAAGGTCAGAATTATCTTTCATCAATCTATCCATTTAGCACAATGCAAAAATGGGTGTATGGTTCCTGCGCTCTAAAAGTCCCTGCCTTGCCCTTCTTGTGTGGTTGCTCCTCCACCACTCCTGCTCCAGAGACAGGCAGAGCAGAGAGCCAGATTTGCCCATTACACCCCACCAGAAAAGAGAAAAACATCCACATACCTGCTTGAAGAGCTCCTCCTTCCAGTACTGTTGCTCTCGTCAGCCTAGGGGGCAAAAGATATTAAAAAAGGCTGTTTAGGATAAGAAAGGCAAGATTGCACTCCAACTCTTCCTGCTAGCACTCTGCACCAAAAATACCTTGGGTTTTTCCATTCTGAATTACACACATGCTCAATTCTCAATTTTGGCAGGACGTGTCATGCACTTAAATCCAAGTACACGCATTAAGTTTTCAGTAGACTGAGGCATAATTTAAGACATAGCTCCACAAGTGAGGTAACTTTCTGAGAACTCAAAGTTTATTCCCCAGTGCATATGCCCTTGACGATGTCTCCAAAAACACCATGCTGGTAGCAACTGGTAGGAGATATCTTGTGCAATTATTTTATTGTGCTATGTTGGAGCCCTTTGAAGTTTAAAATAAGAATCCTCCCTTTGCGGAGGGAAAATAAGGCAAAAACACCCAAATTCAGATGGCCTAAAATTGCATCCAAACTCAGATGGCCTAAAATTACACCTAAAAGACACTGTGGCTCATGTTTGCTCTGAAGGCCTGGAGCCACTCAACTGAGACATGAGGCAGAGGGACTCCAGGGGACTTTACCCCAGCTGAACCTGGCCCAAGGAGATTAACTTGTCCAAGGGCACAGGGAACATCTGTGCCAGGGCCACGACCGAGGTCCAGCTCCCCTTTCCTGCACCCAACCAAGCCGCACGTGCCCCTGAGCGACGAGCAGACGTGAGCCTTGTTAGGAGGGGAGGGAGCAGCAAACAAAAGGTTAAGTGACCCGACCAGGAAGGCATGCAGAATGCAAAATTAAACCCAGAATAATCCCCCTTCATCCCAAATCTTGACTCATCCAAGTCCCTGCTCTCCTGGACAAACTATTCTTAAATACCAATTTGCAGAGAGTTGAACACTGGATCCAGTCACAAGCTGGCTTTGTGTTTGTTTTCTAAACATACCTGTCCTGCTCCCTAATTAGAAGGGTCAAGTCAAGCACAGCTCCCTCAGTTATTTATGAATTGTCTAATTCAATACCTGCTTGTCGTTAGAACGGGATTATCAGGGAGTAACTACTGTTTTTGCCTCTTAAAGTTGCCAGGCACTGTGTCTTTCCCCCAGTTCTCTGATTAGAGGCTTCCTTGGAAAGACAATATTATTCCAAACCCAGAAATTTTATTTCTGAATTTGTGCAAATATAAGTTAAAAGATATTAGCTGCATTTCACATTTTGTGCAAATGGCAGAAACAGGCAATTCATGTGCAGCAGGATGGGGGCTAGCCAACGATTTCGATAAAATAAACCCTTTTTTAATTTAAATGCTAATGCACTGAATTAAAATTTAATAACTGAGGAAATTGAAAAGCCGAGCAGGAATATTGGAAATAAATCCAAGCAGAAACAGCTGAAATTAAAAATTCTAGAGAGTGGGAGGATAGCAGCTAAGCTGTCTTATATGATTACATTTTTTTTTTCAGAACGAAGGGGGGAAGGAAAAAAAAATCCTATCTTTGGCTGGCTGTAGGGCAGTAAATCGAGAGTGCTGTGATTTATTGCTCAATTTTCCTGAGGGAAAAAGGCTTTCTTTCATGCTGAAATATTTCATAAATTTCAAGCCAGCATAAATTCTTAATTTAAAAGTTATGGAGGTCACATTTAGTGCACTGGTGCAATTCTGAAATCTTAAAGGAATAGCAACCAAAAATTGCAATTTGGTTTTATTTTTTAATTCCTAATGTGAAATTTTGTTCAAAGAGTTTCTCCGAGTTGCACAAAGCAGAAACACAGCTTGCCTTCTGAAGGTTTAAGAAATCCACTAGCAATGAAGAGATTAAAATCTAATTCAATTACAAAAAGGTTTTTTTTATTATTATTGTTAGCCACTTGAGGAATTTCTGTTAAAAAATTTCCTCCCTCCATTGCCTGGGAAAAGCCAGAAGGGAGGAGCTGACAATGTAATTGCTTCTGTTAGATCTCCAATCTTTTGTGAGCACTGATATGTTCATTTGTTATACAGCTGTTCAGCTACAGAAAGGATGTCAGAGCACCCATAATTCAAAGCAATCAATCAAAAATTAATGATTTGTCATGCTTACACAATGGAAAAAAAAAAAGCTTTATGGGTTCCTGCAACTGGTAGATTGCTCAAACCTTCGGGGCATTTTCTAGAAGATTAGATCTGTGTGCAAAAAAAGCCAAAAAAAAAGAAAAAGGAGAAAAAAAAAAAAGGAGTCTTAATATACAGCCAGGGCAAAAACCTTGTGGGGTGCTGGGGCATCTGTATTATCTAAAATCCCTCAGAGATTGGGTACACGACAATTCCCATCAGTTTAAAGAGCTTTCTGTAAAACTCAACCTCCTAAGTCACACTGTGAGCTACATTCCTGAATCAAAGAGAAATTGCAAGGGCTCCAGCAATTATAACTCCACATTAAAAATACTTACTGAATATAAAGGTTGCCTAGACAAGTATCCATGAACGGCACAAAATAAAGAAGTCAAAGCTAAACACACAACCTTAACTCTGCCTTCATGTAGGCGCATTAGGATTATCTCACTGTACCATTCCAGTGACAAGATCAAATATTATTTACCAAAAAAATTAGAAGATTTCAGTTTGGGAAGCATACGGACACGTGAGTAACTGTGAGCAAGCCAGCCTGAACTCAGGGCAATGGCTCGAGTTTGCAGACTTATTCATCCTCTTTATAAGCAAGGGGTTTTTTTTTTTGTAAGCAAGAATTTCTTTATAAGTAAGAATTTCCTTATAAGCAAGAATTCATGTTCAGGACTTGCTCTGAAGGGGAATGTGTTACAGATATGAAGTGTGTCGATATCCTAATATGTCATGTTTTATTCTTGCTTATGTACATGTGTCAGCTTGTGTCTCATATGATTCACTGCCCAACCTGATGTAGATATTAGTTTGCAAAGGATCACGCATGTAATTCATTTTATGTTCTTTTTCAGATTTGTATGTAGACTTGAGAAATTCATTTCACTAGAAATAATGACTACATGACTTTAGCCCCTATGCTTGTGGACCACTACTGAGTGACTCTAGGTCTGGGCGGATATGCTCACATGCAAGTTAAAACTCAGCGCAACCCCGAGTAGGGTGAAGCGTGCACACAGCTGTAGCTGTAGCACCAAGACTCAGTGTGGGCAGCAGGCAGGCAACCAAACAAGAGATGACACCAGAAGGCTGGCATACATGCCACTTTTGTTCATAAATCTTCACTTTTTGCTTACCATCCCCACTCCATGCACTACCCCTGCCCAATTTCCCCATTTTGTCTACTGCTTCTTACATTTTTTGTTTGTTTTTTATCTCCAATTATTTTGCTTTTTGACTTCTTCTCATGAGCAATTCATGGGCTCCTCCTCCCTCGGGACTTAGTGCATAGCAGTGCAAAAGGCAAGACGTGCATGAACATCAGCTAAAGCAGTCCATCACGTGCATCCGTGTCCTGAGGTTTTGCAACCCCATCTCCGAGAAGGCCGTGAAAGGGAGGTGCAGCAGCGCAAGCCTCACGAGCGTTCAATGCAATTCCCAGCGGTGCCCCTGGCAGGCGGGTGCAGAGCCCTTCCAAAGCCCACCCAAACCTGCAGGACCAAGACCCTCTCCCCATCTCACGTCATATATAAGCACGGGCCCAAAACTCTCTTTGTACAAGTGCTTTCTATGGAGTCCTCGAATTTCAGAACTGATAGAGGCCAGGGAAGATCATGTTTTGTTTGAAGAAAGAAAGAAAAGAAACCACAAGAAATAAGAGTTCTAAAAGCAGAAGATCCAGCTCCAGCCAACAGGCCCCTTGGAGGGCATCTCCAAAGCAGGCACTTTCCCTAGGCTGCCCGAGCAGGGAAACGCTCAAAACCCACCCCGGCAGGTGGGCAGAGCTGGGGTGCCATGCCGCGCATCGCCAACGGCTGCAGCGAGCCCCAGGCCCAACATCTCAGTTTGGATCCATTCGGACCTAAACACTGAGCCAAGTCAGAGTGAAATCAGATCTAGTTGTCTTCAAGCTTCCAGAAGTCTTTTTAACAAGCACACTCTCACCAAAAGGTGCCTCGCCTCCCAAAAGCACAACAAAAACCTTCAGTTTAGCACGCACACTGATCCGCTTTCCAAACATGCAATTAACTGCCAAATTTTCTGCAACATCAATTTATCTTGATTACAACTCCTTAGGAACAGGATCTGTTTTGTTCAGCATTTGTACCGCATCGAGCACAGCGAATCCCAGCCCATTCTAAGGCTGCAAGATTATTTAATAATAAATTCCCCAGAAACAGCACTGAGACCATTAACATGTTTTTAAGTACTACTACATCCGGTCTCCTCGTTCCTCAGATGAAAAATGGGTAGATAATTTCCTCCAGTCATATACAATATGTGAAGGTGCAAAAGCATAATAAAAAATAAATTAAAAAAACCCAGCCACTATGGCAATTTCCTCAAACTTTGCAAAATAAACACAATTACAAGCTTTTATATATTTATTTATTTCAGAAAGTTACTAGCAACTGTATATAGGAAGTAAAAACAGGGACATTTTACAGCTGGGGAAAAAACACCTAAAACTGTGGTCACTCTTACCTAACCTCAGCTACCCTACAATCCAGCGCTTAATCTGCGTGAGTCGTCTGGCTTCCTTCTCCTGTCCACATGAAAACGGTAAGGGCACCACAGCGTGAAGCGGAGAACCCTACCCTACCTCGATTACAGTTAGGTGGCTCCTACCCTGAGCAATTTAAAACCAAATCTCGCTTTCAAAAATAACCTTGCTGCCAAGGAGCCAAAGGACTCCAGTTGGTGGACGTGTCTCTGGTGGCAGGGCTGGCTTGGGCAGCGCCCTTTGTTGCTGGGTGCAAAAGCTGGCACCCAGCTCTGCCGCCAGCAGACACATCCACCAAACCCCAGGCTGAATCCTACTCCCAGCCATTTCGGAGCACGGGACTTACCATGCTTACGGCACATCCTAGCATCCTCCTGAACATCGTACTCTATTGAAAGACAGCAAGAGATTTTTGTTTGTTTAAATGCCATCCTCCCAAAGAGGCCAAACGACAGGATGCGGAGAGTAACCAGGACAGCTCCCACAGACAGCATGGCCATGGACTGCCTGGAGCCCAAGCTTTGTCTCTGTACTCCACCTGTTCCCTGCTGACTTTCCCAAGTGACACTGGCTGCCTAGCTCTGATCCACACCTTGTTGCTGGTCTTACTCCTACCTGCAGCCTCTCAAGCTGTGACCATGAGGACTTGCCCACCATGGTAAGGCAGGCATCGTACTTGAGACAGGCCAGGGTTGAGAGGCCATCAGTGATCTCTGGCCACGGAGACAAGCACCCACAGGCACTCCTTTCTCTCCTTGCACCTTCAGGAACAAAACTGTGAGACTGAGAAATAGCTACCTGAATCACTAGAGTTCAGCAGAACATCTTCATTCCCCATTGTGGCACTGCCCTTGCTGTCCTGTCCTCCATCTCCATGACCCTATCCAAAAAAGTAGCTCCTTCTTCTGCTCCCCAAACACGGCAGAGGAGACCCACGGGGACAGAGACTCACCCAGGCAGCAGGCAGGCCAGTGCACAGGGTGCATCTCAGTAGAGCCATCCCGCGTGCTGCCCACAGCCAGCTCAGAGCTCTGCCTTGGGGCTTGCATTCCACATGGGGAAAAACTGGGAGATGTATATATTTTTAAAACAAAAAATCAAAAACAAAACAAAAAAAACCTTACTTCAATCAGATTTTTTATTTTATTTTGCAATGAACCAATTTGGAATCAAATATGAAGTTATAATGCCTTTTGAAGGCTACACTATTAATCTATTTAAAATAAAACACTGTATTTAAAAAGTGCTATTTAAGGTGTACAAATAGGCTAGGATGAAGTCAAAGCAGCGAATGGCTAAAGTCATCATTTAACCATCTACAACCAGAATTTGCTGAAACATGTCAGAGCAGCTTTTGCAAAGTAGTGTCTTCGCAAAGTGTGAAGAAAAAGCTTCTGCATACCAGTTTACCCAGTTAATTTAATTCAAGGACTTCTTCACTTATAATTGAAAATGCAGAGTAGCAGAGTTTGTGTTCATCTGCCAGTCTCTGAGCATGGGAGGACGAGGTCTACCAGCTCTAAACTTCTGAGGGACACCATGCTCTGAAACAGATGCACTCCTACTCTGGCATAATTAGTAACACTGTCTCTCAGATAAAATCATTTAAAATTCAAAAGATGATTTCATAAGCTCCTTTTGTACATACCTGCTACATTTAAGGTAGTTTTATTTAACTAATACAAATAGATTTCTATTGTAAAATGCACAAATGCATAATGTAAAGCTTCTATCCATATGTTGCTCAAATAAGTGGTAAGCAAAAAGTAAATCATGTGGTAAATAAGCAATGTACCAGCCGCCATCCCCTAACAAGTAAAGCATTAAAAATTAAGACTCCAAAGAGATGTCTAATTGCCCTGAGAAATACCTGAAAATAGGTAGTAAAAAGTGCATGTTTGGAAAAAGTGCAACACTAGGTAAAAAAATATTTCAGCAGTTACCGACAAATAACAAAATAACAAAAAGCATAACAATCTTCAGTGAAATTTCAATAGGTTTAAATTTTCTGCTTTCTGCCTGATCATTTACACATTGATTGAAAACAATTAGACAAATCACACTGATTTGCATCCCTATGCACCGTGCTCAGACCCACTCCCAGGCGCAGGGTCCCAGGGACCGCAGCCCTCGTCCTGGCGCCCTCCACGGCAAGCAGCTCTCGGAGGGCAAGGGAGCTGGATTCCACCCCATCCCACCCAAAACCACGCTCAACCAAGGCTAAGGCTGCAAAGGCAAGACCTCCAGAGTAAGAACTCAGGCTGCCTATACAAAAAGCTTGTGTATGAAAGCTGTATGAAAGCTTATTAGAACCGCTCACTAAATATATTTTATTTATTCATAAATTAGCTACACCTTACTGATTTGCTCCAAAGCCTCCAAACTTTAACAAGGCTCTTAAGCCTATAATTCTCCCAGTTTTTCAACAGAAGAGCAGAAATCGAATTCCTGTTCCCAGGGTGACCCACCGTGCAGATTCCAGGCCCCGTTCT
Organism: Dromaius novaehollandiae; assembly: GCF_036370855.1. Taxonomy (NCBI): domain Eukaryota; kingdom Metazoa; phylum Chordata; class Aves; order Casuariiformes; family Dromaiidae; genus Dromaius; species Dromaius novaehollandiae. Next base: position 2,563,288 of record NC_088117.1, read on the forward strand.
AAGGCAGACTTAAATCAGATTTACTCTGTGGACTGTTTGCTAGAGGTCTGAATTGTTTATTTTACCTGAGGTTAAAAAAAAAAAAAAAAAAAAAAAAAAAAAAAAAAAGAGCAACCTACTTTTCCTGAACGCATTCTCTAAGACATCTGAATAATTTTAGTTGACACATAAAACACACATACAGTTTAAAAATGAGCCAGAAGCAGACACCCAGCATGGAAAATTTCACCCCAAATAATTAAAATTTGGCAACAATATAAGCAACTGAAAACAGGTCTCACAAAGGAATGTGCCATAAAAATAACTACAGGCCTGACTACCTGCGCTGTCTATTATTATTAACTTCAGAGCAACAGCAAATGCAGGAAGTGCTTTTATTTATTTATTTTTAAACAAAGGTTAAGACATTGGCAGTTTCCCATTTAATTTTCATTAAAGAGCAAGGGGAAAAAAAAGGAAAAGAAAAGAAAAGAAACCCTACAACACTACAAAAACATGTGCAGAACACAAGGACCCATAAATATATCCATGCCCGTTTTTCGGATCTTTTGCTTCCTGTTGCCGATAACAGGGACACTACGCTGCTAAAGAGAACCCAATTTCCTGAATTTTGCGGAGACACCACAGTCCTCCCACATCTACTCTCCCCAAATTGCTCTTCTCACCCATGCCAAGGCATGCAACGTCCACCAAAACTTTAAGAGCGCAGAACAACGCTGGTTGAGCAGATCTGTTAACTCCATCGCCCTCAGCATGACTCCAACGCTTGGGCTTCCAGGAGACAGGGCATCCCTCACCCAAAGAAAAAGTATCTCTAACCCCTTAGACTGGTTTTTTTCATACCATGTTTGATCATGCATACATATATTTTGCCTGAGAGAATTTTCAGAGACTACCTTCCGCAGCCTTTAAAAGAGGTGAGCTTTCCGGGAGGGACAAATAAGTTCATTTGATAAGAGGAACGCACAGCATCTTTCCTTGGCATCAGCTTTCCCCTCCAAAAATAGCCAAAACAAAAAAAGAAAAAAGTCTACGAGGAAGAAATTTGAGATCTACCAGGTCATCTCCTCCTGGAGCAATGTAAGCGCCGGTCTCACTGGGAACAAGGGTCACCGCCTTCCCTTTCCCAATCTCCAGCTTCGGCTAGAAGCCCGTTGCGTGTCGCGTGCCAGAGCGCAACCCCACGGCGATTACTCCAGAGGTTCTCGCAATTCCTGCCTGCAGCCCTGCTGCCAGCGTGAGCTGGCACCGACCTCTCCCTCACCGAGCCAAGGACGAGAAGCGGGTCTGGAATTCCAGCAGGATTTTAAAATACAGTAGTGTCAAAGCTGCCGTTGACCATCAGAGGGAATTTCTCCCTTCTACTCAGCTGCACTCTTGCTTCGGGTAAAAACAGAGCACACACAGGAGGATGAGGTCACTACTTCTTCCTGCAGCAATGGGGAAAACCCTACATTAAAAAAAAAAAAAATCTTCCAAGATGAGAACTGAAGGAGTATTTTCTATTTGAGGCCATCAGAGGAAAAAGGAAGTGAGTCTTCATCTCAGCCACAGAAATGAGTGTAGCTCCCGTGCAGGCCAGAGCTGAGCTTTCAGAAAGGCGAGCGAGGATTGGCGGTAATGAAATCTATGAATCAAAACCACCCAGGAGGGAAGTAGTCAGCCATCTCCAGCATCAGAGCACAGTAATCACGACAGCGGGGGCACCTGGGCAACGTGCTCGAGGTGACCCTGTTTGAGAAGGGGGTGAGACTAGATGATCTCCAGAGGTCCCTTCCAACCTCAATCATTCTGTGACACCTGAGATGTGACGGGACCAAAAGCTCTGAGCCATGCTCTTACTACAAGCACCAGGAACTAACCACCACCCCACCGATTCGCCCGTCCAGCAGCATCTACTGTGCTGGGACAGAGTCACCCATAGATGTTAAGGGACAAATGTATTTATTTAAATATTTTCTACACTTTTCAACACAGCATGCAAGTAAGTCTACAGTGCAAGAGGAAAGTACCATGACACGGCTACGTTTCCTCCTGGGCACGTGCATTATTTAAACCCAGCTTTAGCACAAAAAGACTTTTTTTAACATTAAAATCTCCAAAGTTCATTCATAGGAAACCATCAAGGTGACTTTAACCTGAAGTGCTGTAACATCCGTCCCTAGCTCCTACACATCTAATAGACTGAACACTCTTACATTTAATACTGCACTTGGGGACACAATTAACCAGCAATTCTCCAATTGGCTGTCTGTAAATCTGCGTGTACAGAGCGTGTTTATTTGAGCACACAAAAATTCAAGAGGTTTATTAAGCAGCTATCTCATCCACATGAACACATATACCAAATTTACACATGCAAATAAACGCCTGTTTGAGTTGGTTGCTCATCATAAAAAGAAATCAGCCATCACAAAGCAATTTCAAACCGGGAAAACAGCATCACCTAATCTTATCCTGGCCCCCGGCCACATCCGCTACTTGCTGAAGGCCAATCCGTTGAAGAGGATGGGTATCACGAAAAATGACGCATGGTTAAGCCTGCGAATATGACAACTTCATCAGCGTGATTCTGCACCCAAACTGCACAAGGCAGTGATTCCCAGGGCCAGTCTCGCTAAGCAGGAATGAGTTCACAGGCTGGTTCACCACTACTGAATGACCATCACGAGAACACAAGGGAAATGAGTTATTACCATAGTCCCACAAGAAAATCCAAGCATGCCACGACCTCTCACCATGAGAAATTGCTAAGACTGTAAAGGAGAAGCTTGTGTCTCGCTTCAGGTGGTCCTGGGTGACCGGGTGCAGGATGCATACAGCAAGGGTGCCCCGCGCTGACTCCAGAAGGACATGGTGGTAAAACAGGCCCCCTCATCTCAACCCACCAAAGGCAGCAGGGCTGTCAGCACAGCAATGCCCCGAACGCACCCCCGGGCTTCTTCCTCAGAGTCACGACTCTCAGAGGACACTTTCACTTTGCCACTTCTGCCATGAACAACCTGCTTCAACAGATGATGGGGGAAAACCCGTCCCACAGCTCTCCCCACCCACGGTGGGGCAACTACCCTGGCACGGACAGCAGACCCAACAGCCCCAGAACCTCTACAGCACAGCCCCAAAGTGGAAGCACGCAGGAGCTCCTATAGTCCAATTTACGTACGTTATGAGTTATCCACGTCTCGGCTCTCTTGGGCACCCATCCCTGCGTTACACGGGCTAATTAAAAGCTGACAGTATTTCACACCGCTAGCTGTGCACTGGGGAAAGCATCTGGCTTTCCCACAGGTTCCCAGTTGCAGCAAAGCCGCTAGGTGCCTCTATACTACTATTAATGAAGAAACCAACGTAGAGGCTGATCAAACTAAGCAGCCTAAAGGTCAGACATAAGCAAGAGATTTTATTGGAAATACTGAAATGGGAATGATATTTTCACTCTTGTATTTTCACTTCTTATGACTTAAATCGGGGGCCTGCTCTATGCCAATTTCAAATTCTCTTTGTGTTGGCAAGGGAATTATTTTTCTTTTAACTTTTTTCATTGTTTGGTCTTGAAAATGGCTGGATTGGGTTGCCCAAGCTTCTCTCCAGATTCGTTTCTTGGACAAAGAGGAGGCCTGAAAAGTTTCAGAAGAGAATAAAATTGTAAGTAGGCAAAATAAATAAATAAATAAATATGATTTAAATCTAGAAATTATTTTTATTAAATTTGATTGTAGTTGCTTCTTGCCTATTCTTTATTTCCTTCCCTTTTTATAATCTTAATTTAATAATTTGGGTGTTTTGCCTGTGTCTACTCAACTTCCTAGTTGTCTGAATAACTCATAATTGGATGTTCGTCTGAAAGGTTCCAAACTGAAAAGGTTTAATCCATGCTCAAAAGGGCACAAGCAGGTTTTGCTGGCTCTTAACAGGGAGACCAAATGCAGAACTAGCAAGGAAATAATTCTGGTTGGCTATTCGTCATCTCAAGCTTCTTACACAGTAAATTTCTACACCAGTAAAGCTAAAACTCTTTGACCAGGCCATGCGCATCCAACAGCACTACCAGATTTACGTTAATGGCACTTTTCGTACTTCGTTGAGGAAGTTCCCACCCCAATATATCTACGTAACGGACTGCAAGCCTAAAACCAGCCTCTGGATTTAATGCCAGCCTACTGATGTAAGGGCAGTGGGGGGGTGTCACAATCAGTTTGCTAATGCACTGAATAACTCTACAGCTTTTCAGTCTTGAAAGTGAAAAAAAAGATTGCCTTTGACATAACCAAGATTTTCATGTCACCAACCACTTGCTTTGGCTCCTAATACTTCAGATAGTCATAGACATGTGTAAGGATTGCCAGCAGTTGCCTTTGAGTCAAGGGAATATTCATATGAGTAATTTTATGAACTTGCTGAAAGTACTGGCAGAATCTGTGCTTTGAATTTCAATTTTTTCCTATAGCAGCCTAGTGAAATTCAAGTAGTATATTCTACCAGAAGTAGACAGAAGGGGAACATTATATAAATTTTAACCTAAAAGTACCTATGTTCAAACAAGTTTTAAAAAGTTTCAATCAGATGCACCTCAGACTGTTTTTTTTCAAGAGAGTCATGAAATTATGAATTAAATCAATCAATCAAATTGCTTTGGATTTAAAGAGTTTCTCCTTGATTACAAGCAACTGAAAAATAATCAAAATATTATTTTTTCATCTCCTGTTGCTTAGTGTTCTTTCTACTCCATTCTTAAGGAGAAAAATAATCAAATTGAGGATGAAGAGGAGAAAAAACATTTACTGATTACTTCAAAACTCTCATATTATAAGAGCTGGAAAACAAGAGTGACCAGGCAAAATAAGAGATTTATGTGAATGAAGCAGTTGTTTACAGATGGTATGAGTTTCCCAGTAAAAGAAACAGCTGGAAATATTTTTATAGAATATGTATATGGAATGAAACCTTTTTGGGAGGGGGAAAGAGGGGAGGAGGGTATTATTATTTTTTAACTTGAGGGAAAAGAGGGATAAAGAGTCATGTGATAGTATTTTACAAATACATTCATTTTTCCAGGTTTCCAATTTCACAAGAAACTCAGGAAATCAAGTTTTTTTAAAATCCTGTTACAGGCAGTTTTCCAACCTGATAAAACAAACACATCTATCAACCTATGTGTGCACATGAAAAATTTAAAATAAGACTTATCTATACATGGAATCACAGTTTGCTACAAAAATGCTGTTAAACACATTTTGTTCAAACTGAGCAAAAGTTTGTGAATAGGCACATCTCTTGGTTCCTAGTAGGTAGGTTTTGCTTTTGAACACAACATATGATTGAGTTTCGGTAACTCGACACACTACGAGTTACCAACAGTGCTAGAATTGCCAGTAACTATCCATCTGCGTTCTTTCAACCCTTCCCAACCACACACTGATATGATGCAACGGAAGGGATCACAGAGCTGAGTTTTAAGACAAACCGTGCCATCTTGCAAATGGAGTGGGCTGGGAGCATGTACACAGCCCGTCACTGCAGCTCAGCTGATGGGAGGTAATAGGATAAGCCATTTTCACACCACTGCACGTGAGAGACTCCAGCAGAAGTCAACTGGGAACAGTTTAATCTAAGCCAAAATAAGCCTCCGCAAAATCACAGTAAGAGCAAACATACACAGGCATTTGCACCAGTTTAATGAAGTGAGATATATGTTATAGAGAGTACAGGCTTCCGGTATATTAGCAGGAGCAATTCCAGGTTGGAGGTGGTGTTTGCAAACATGGTTTGTAGACATGGTTTGTCTCCTATTACACAGCTCTCTTCAGGAACCTCACTCCTTTCTTATACATGGCTGCAACAGTGAAGATCAACCAGGAGATACTTCAAGCTCCCAGACAGCAGGATGTCCGAATTTGAAAGCAAGGGCAATGTTCTTTCAGATGCAACTCTGCAACACAAAAACAGGCTCCCACCCTACACGGGAACTAAAGGAGTGCATTCTTTTACAACTAACCTGCAATCATGACACGTATTAAAGCAGGTGAAGTACGTGACAGCAAGATGGCTCAAAAGAAACCCTCCCTCCATTCCTACATCAGGAGTCTGTCCTAGGTGTGGGAAGCCTGCTCTCTGCATGCTGACCCCAACCCATATCCAGAGGAACAACCATCTCAGAACTGGATGCCACCCATCTGCCTTCACCCACGATAAAACCTCAAAGTCCTGTTGCTGCCTCCCCAGCCTCATGCTGTCAGGGCTCTTGCAAGAGTCTGGGATCCCAAAGAAGCCCCAACCCAAAATGCACAGAAAAAAATTTTAAAATCCTGTCAAGAACGTCTGAGTGCAGCCCCTCAGAGGACTGCTCGCACTTGTGATAGATTCGCTGGCCAAAGCTTCACAGATTTCACAGTCGAGAAAGAGGCTAGTAATAAATTACTTCTTGGAAGAAACTTTCATAACTAAAACTCTGCCCTTTAAATCTGTGGAGAATGTGATGCCTGCCCCAGAACAGCTGCTTCGGCTCACAGCTAAGTTATCCGGGTTTCAGAGGCAGGTAATGCGATCCCTCGGCAGAATTGTACATTTTGGGGTTGTCGGGTTTTTCCTTCTTAAAACTTTGGAGAACACTTTTGGTTCCTCCATAATAACCAGCACTGTACAGATGCAAGGTACTTCTGAAGTTTAGTTTAAATCTGAGGTACGTGATGAAAAACTAAACATTTGTCAAACTCATGATAATCCATAGCAGAAAAATGTGTATCTAGAATTTTAAAAAAGCATCATCTGAGAAACAACTCAGTGGGCATATGCACACTGGCCACATTGGCATGGTGCTAGTAATACGAACGTAAGAACGAGCCGGCGCGTGCCCACGTCTCCGTCCCTGCAGGGACGGCACCACAGACCAAGCAAAGCCCGTTCCCAGTGCTAGCAAGGATGATCATTCATTTAACAAAATAAAAATTCTGCCCTTTTAAACAAAACCCCCACTTATGTCCCTGTATTGGTTCAAAAATAGGCAAATGTGAGAGAACCACTCATTTCTGCAGATTGGTAGAGCAGGATTCGGCACAACACGCTTTGGCTCCTGAAGCATAGGAAACACCCAGTCTCTTGCCAGGAAAGGGAGTACAGCCTGTGAAAAGGGGTTTCCATATGAAAGAGTCTTCTTGCCTTATAGCATTTCGAGATGGGCTAACAGACTGAAACTAAACAAACATTTACCGATGAAAGTTTAACTAGGGGACGTCACCTTCCCTCAGATTTTTGTTTGATTGGCTTTTTTAATAGCATGAAATGATGGTAATTTTGCTTTGGAAAGGGAAAGAAGTCAAACCATGCTGATCTCTAAATAAGTAGCGGGGTGGGGCAGGGGGAAGGCACACAAAGCTGGATGAATTTTTCAAACTTAAAAAAAGAGCAGTAATTACAGGGGGAAAATTTCAGAAGCAGCTTAGTCTGCCCCGTTCCCCCAAAAATAAAAAAGAAAGAAAGGAAGGAAGAAAAAAGAAAAGAGAAAAAAGAAAGGAAGGAGGGGGGATGAAGTTGGGAAAAAAAAAACCAACAGGCTTAAAGTAGAAATCTTAGAAATTTTGATTGCAAAATAACTCCCATCAGCCAACCACAAATCTATAAATATCACCAGATCAACTCCCTGAGCAGATATAAATAAATAAATAAACAAACAAACCAACCTCCAAGATTGAAAAAACAAAAAAGAACCAAAAAGAAAAAAAAAAGCCCTAGCAGCTCTCGGTCGGAGCAAAGGAGGGTGGGTTCGCTGGCTTCCTGGAGAACTACTGCAATCTGGAAAATAAGGAAAGAGGAAAAACAACTGTTCCCAGCTACATTTAAAGCTGCTGGCGCTCCAGCAGCAGTCTTGCTGAGACCCTGCTTCCCTCCTTTAAATAATCCATGGATTCACTAGGGCCAGCAGGGACCGTGACGAGGGAGGAGCCAGCTGGCCCGCAGACCGGCCCAGCAAACCTCACCCCGGAGTCCTCGACCGTCCCGGGCGGCAGAGCCGGGCCACGGCCGCACGGCGGGAATGGCAGCAGGAAGAGCAGGAGGCCACAGCGCATCATCGACCTTCTCTTTCGTCACTCCCAAATCGACACCTTCAATTAATCGGTCGGTAAACCAGCCCCGCTACTGAGGTGCCCGACACAGACCCCATCTCCCCAGCAGCTACGACACGGGGGACGTTAGATGCTGCGTCTGAGGCTCTTCCCAAGTGGGAAATGTTTCATCTGGTCCTCTGAAAATCAGGACATACCAGAGTTAAGGAACAGACAGACCATCAGGATGAGAGGACCACCTGAGAGGCTGCCGCGCTATCGCTGCTGCCGCCTCTCCCAAATCTGCTCTGCTCTCCCCCCGCCGCAAGCCGCCCTTCCCCGCTCTCCCACCCACTACCTACCGCAGGCTCCTGGGAGGCCACAATCTACCTCCCATCATCCCATAGCGATGGGCTAAGAAACTGCTTTTCAGGCAGCTTGTATGGGACAAGCATCACACAGGCCTGGACAACACGACCTTCAATTCTCTAGTTCACGGACCTGGAAAAATGAGGGCACAGAGCTGCAGGGAAATTATTTTCAGCCAAAATGCAGATACAGCAAGACCAGCCATTGTGTGGATTAGTGTCATTTTTGTTGAACTATTCATACAATAGAATATGACACTCATTTTCAAAAAGACATTTAAAATTTTCTGATTCATACAGGCAAAACATCCACCTTGTTTATTTTTTTAAAGTAAGAACTGTAGGATGTGCTCAAAATCCAAACAAAACAGTTGCAAGCCCCAGATTTTATTCAGCCCAGAACTATGCAACCCAATATGATATTTCTTATTTTCTCATCCACAACAAAAATTAAAATCAATATATTTTTCTTTTGGCTCAACCTGAAAAGGAATTTTTCAATTTGTCAGAGCTTCAAGAAACCAAAAACCTATTATTTGCACAGCCCAGTAGCTAGACAGATTTGTCAGAGCAGTTTGGGAGAACTGTTACCACGATGTGAAAAGAGGTACAAGGATTCCTATGGAATCCATTTCAGGCCTGTGTTTTGCAGGCTGCATCATTAGTGCTCTGAGAAGTCTGCAGGCCAACAGCTGCTGCAAACTCTTTCCAAGGGAAAGAAAGCAAGTGTGATTACCTCCGCAAAATTCAAAAGCAGCCTTGGGTCATGTCTAAAAATTAGAGGGAAATCCCTGAGCCCAAGCGTTAAAGCATAATTTGCAAGTGAGGTATGGATTTTCCACCAACACAAGCAATACACCCAGCTGCTGCCAGTGCCCGATAGGGCTGGTTCTGCCTCCAAGTTGAGAAAAGAGCAATGAACCCAGTGTAACATACCTGTAGTCCTTTGCATGCAAAATAAATTAGGCCACAGGCTGTTTCCTCTTCCAGATGTGTCACCAGAAACTCTCCTATTGTCAGCCTGTTCCTTTCCACTATAGACCCCCAGAACTATAAAGCGCAGAAGATGCTGGGCTGGAAAAGCTCACATGCGCCAACTGCCACAAGCTTTTCCAAAGAAAATCAAGCTTACTACACTTCGTTCTGTGGCAAAGCCCAACAATGAACAGACCTTCTTCACCATGGGTAGACTGTTTTACACTCAGATCATATATAAACCTCAGCAGCAGTGGTGCATATCTTCTGTACAAATGGTTTTATACCCAAGAAACACGGTGCACCACACCAAAAAATTTCTCAGGAAGACAAATTTCAGGATTGGCTTATGGCACATCACCAGTAGATAATCACAGTAGATTACTCTACTGAACATCTGGAAAATTTCTTAAGTATAAAAATTATTTTCTGCACATAACTTTCAAAATGAGGGTTTAAAAATATGGGAAGCTCTCACAATTCAAGGAGTCTGTGAAAGATGATCTATAAATTCTGCAGACTGTCTCTGAATACCCAAGACAATGCAAACTCCATTCACACTGATGGGGCCTTCTGCTTTGATGTACTTTGCTTCCACACCGACTTCAGCTCAGAGGAGGACACAGGAGATGTTCCTGAGTCTAGCAAAAGGCTAGCTACAGAGAGGCAGGGACAAGACACACACACTCCGGCAAGGGCAGGACAGAGTGAAACAGTCTTATCAGAGAACTTCATCATAAGGCCTACAAATGCTCAAAAGTGACAAACTGAGGCAGGGTGGGTATTTACCGCAGTCTTTAGCTGACCAATTTAAATGCGGTTTCCTGTAGTTCTTTAAAAACGCCATGTGCCTCTTCACTTCTTAGAACAAGTATCATTGAAGGGGTGAGCAGAAACCTGAGGTAGGAGCTACAGACAAGCGTTTGCTAAAGCTACAGTGAGTCTAAGGATCTGCTCTGGGTCTACAGGCACTTGGCAACAGGCCATGACATTGTATGTTCCGTGAAGAGAAAAGAGACAGGCAACCTGTGTGCAGGAACCCTGCCAACAAGGCGTTTCTATAGCCTAGCCTAATCAGAGAAAGCGTAAGGTCAAATTGCTCCAGCATGTTAGGGCACAGACTCAACAGCCCTGCAAGTGTCCCACAGGCAAGCTTTACCATGCCGAAACAAGCAGTATCGTGACTGAACAGGGACCGGAGATAATTAGGATGTTACAATGAAAATACTCCCTCCTCTTGCACTGGCAAGTCATGCAATAGATGTTATTCAAAACAAAGAAAAACCCATCCTTCCATCCAATTCCTTCACTCATTTATCTAGCATTTATTTTAAAGACAGAAGGCCAACATCTGATTAATTATACTGTATTCCTTTGCCAATCACAATCCGAGAAAAACTATATGTAAGAAACATCACCTCCCTAAAGCTCGTTTGTAGTTTCCCTTTACTGTTAGCACAGCAAGTCATGGATTGGACGGCTCAGCAGACTAGAAATGAGATAGAGAATTTCTAATTCCTACTTTGTTGGCTTCAAACCGCTTTGGCAAAAATGGAAAATTCTTGTTAACTAACAGGTATTTCTTAGCGTAAAGAAAATTAAACAGTAAGCCTTCTTTTCTTGCTAGATAACAGAAGCCCAAGTCCATGACACCACGGCTCCAAGAGATGCTCACTGGATTGATTCCTTGTGAGGAATCTTCTGATCCCAGCAATGCTTCCTAGAGACAGGTGAGCACGTGAGAAAACATTCCTGCAGGTCTAATCAAACCTCTTAAAGCAGTAATTGTCTAAATATTTCCCTGTCTAAGCTCCCTAATCCCAGCAAGTGCAGTTCCTGCACATCACAGCCAACGTGACTGGACACGCAACATGGCTACATGTTCGTACTGACATCCAAGTGACGCTACTCAAGGATCACAACTGGCATTAGCACTAGGTTACCTCTATATCCCCATCCCTTTTCTTAAGAAAGATAAATATTGGGGGTTTTTTTTTTCTCCTATCTGAATGATCCAGAAAAGAAGGTCAAGTTGATACTCCTCACTGCATCTAAATCACTGCCATTCACACGCTAAGACACAATCCATACAGACCAGTAATGCTCTGTATCATTGTGCACTGGGGTCCTCAGGCATGGGTCAAGCCGATGGAATGGCACCTCCATTTCCTCAGCAGAAATACAATGGGCAAAGGAAAGTGGAAATGAACGCACATTTCTGTAAAAGACAGCAACATCTACAGTTTTGTTTTCCTGCACTACAATATTAGTATTTCAGAGTCACTAGCTAACCTCAGAAAATCTGACTCCGACCAAGTATTTGGATTCATCAACAAAATTTGAGATGCCAAAGAAGTTTCCTGTCTTGAAGCTTGGAGGGTCTTCATAAAACTTTGTGCCTAGCAAACAGATTTTTGTGGATGTTGTGTGCTCTGCAGAAAACCACAAATGGAATCAAAGTTATTCTGCTTGTTATCATGAGGACACTAAGCAGTGATTCCCCTTTGCGTCTGGCTCTGTACAGATAGTAAAGGAGCTTCACTAAATTGGCACAGATTCACTACAATAATTCTCCATCAATGTTATTTTGCAGTGCACCATTTTCCACTCATGCATATGGTAAGGCGGCAGCTTGTGGACTCAGTGTATTGGTCTCTTGTGACTAATTGCCTAGGTAATAAAAAAAGAAAAAAGAAAGAAAAACCTATCATACCACAGCTATGCAGCCACTATATTGCAATATTAAGTGGACATACTCTCAAGTCTCCTGAGATTCCCCTAAATTTGCAGCCGGAAGAGGGTTCAGAAAAAGGACACTTAGAAGGTAAAACTCCATATTGCTTGTAAGCCCCTTAAACTGTGACCTCCAGGCTTCCTTACAGCCACTAATGGGCAAACTACGCACTTCTGACAAATTATCACATGGGTATCAAAAGTATCTTTACAACGGAGCTTTTATTTCCATATATTTGAAGCTGCTTTTCCCCTTTGTTTCTTCTCTAAACCGGTTAAAATGAGCATTAAGGGATATAATTATGTTGTTAGCTTAATTGCCTACTTAAAGCAGAATCTACAGGGGTTTAATGCAAGATTTGAAAAGGGGGGAAAAAAAGGAAATTGGGATATTAATGGATACAATTTTAAAAATGAACCTCTTCTGGGGACAAATGAGTTTGGGGTATCGGATAGAGCATGTAGCGGGGGAGGAGATGAAATCAGCCCACACCAGCTTCTGTTGCAAGATTTTGTGAAAAAATGCAAATTGTTGGCCCATTCCTTCTCCAGCAATCTAATTTTGGAGAATTTGACCTAATTAATCATTAAACACCACAAAAAAAGTATCCCTCCTTCAGTTTGAAACCTTAATGCTATTATTGGCATGACACACTTAAGCTCAGGATAGGAGGTGTTATCTGGTACGTGCACAATGCTGCAAGAACCAGTACAACAGCAAAAACTCTTTGCTCCCAAGTCACACGGTGGACAAACAATAGTTTTAGGTGGACAGAGGAGTACATAGAGGACAAGGAGAACACAAATTAGGTACCCGGCCCTCATTCCGATAGTCACCGTCTGAAAAAAACCACCAGCACCAATATGCAAATGAAGAAGGATGCTCTTCTTTATGGGCCAACCCATCCTCTCCCACACAGGATCATGTATGGGCAGTCTTTTGTATTTATTTAGAAACACTAAACTAAATCTTCAAAGCTTTCCATGTTTACACAGCCTCATTTAACTAATTTTATGCCAGACCAAAAAAAGCACAGAGCAAAGTCTTCTAAAACGCAGAGCAGAGGGCAACACTTATGAAGGGTACAAGACCCAGCTGTTAGGTTTCTAAGGCTCCCTCCATTTCCTTGGTGTCACACTCTAGCTGCACCACATAATTCTGTATCGGGGAAGCGACTTTTAAGGACTGAGTGAAAAATGTTTTTTATTTGTGGTCCTAAACGCCTCTAATTTCTACATCCGTTCCCTCTCTTCCTGTGGAGAGTAGCTGTGGCTGATATTATCTTCACTGCCTCAGAGCCTGAGACACTTTGTAAGAACATTTTTGGCCTCCTATAACTAAACTCTATAGATTTAGTTTCTCAGGCACTCTGGTTTGTCAGACCTAGAATTAACCTCACTGCTTCTCTGTGCCTCCCTCCCTTCCCCCAGCTCCACTGCTTTTTTTAAAGTATGGCTCTAACCAGAGCTAAATACCATATTCTAAACCTCCAGTTTGACTCAGAAATTCAGTTCTGCAGGTTTTCAACAATCTTCCCTTTCAGCATTTACAATGGAGCTAGAGCATGTTTGAGGCATACAATTCAGGAGGAAAAATTCCACCGCCACATTTATGAGGTTTCACTGCATGTACGACCCGGCAAGGGAAAGCTCACAAAAATCCAATAAAGACATGCGGGAAACACTGCTCTGCTCCTATACAAATTGATCACATCTTCATCCACAGAGTTTGCTCGGAAATGCAAACCAAGCGAAAATGAGCGCCACCATCTTCTTCTTTTTCCAGAAAGAGAAACAAAATGGTGATCGCAGAAGAGATGCGTTGTTCCACCCAGAAGGACTGATATAAGGGCCCTCAAATCATCCTCCCTCTCTGTGGCTGTTTTTCCCAAAAGCTTGTTTAAATAAAATTTTCAAATCCTTAAGAAAACTGTATGTTTCTGCTGTTTAAAAAACAAGCAGCTGTTTCCATACAGCCTTTCGAACACCCTGCACGCAGGGATACACAGAGATAGGTGCTGGGAATTCAGAGCGTGAACGCATTGCATCTCTCTGTGTCTGTAAAAGGGAACATCACACTCCTGGACCAACTGTACCACCACAGAATCAGCATATTTCAGTGGGATACTGGTCTCTCTGGGAACATAAAGGAAAGGTGCATTGCTATAACGGTTCTGTTTTCCTAGGAAGAATATGTATAGCAAAAATTCAGGAAGAAGAAGTCACACTGGATCATTAATGTGGTTAAGTACTTCCCATACCAATATGAGTGGATTTCAAACAACCTGAATGCTGCACAACTGGATGGATTAATAAAGCAACAGAATTAAGATATTAGGTTGAAGGGAAAATGTGAAAGAATTTGGAAATTTGCAGATAAAGCGAGAGAAAGCAAACAAGGGAATGCATCAATGGAAAGGCTAATCAATCCTAGAAAGTCAAGATAGTGAGCGTAACACACCACAGTAACTCTGCAAAAGAACAAATGTCAGAAGGAAATGATCAAAAAATCTAACTTTAAAGGACCTTACTGGAAACCTAGCCAGGGAGAACAGAGCTCTCCCCACACACAGATTACACTAAAACCACATTAAAAAATGCCATAGTTGCAAAATCAAAAGTTAGAAAATGCCAAAATTTTGGTGGAATCTACTCTGTGTTATAGGTCTTCAGTCATCTTCTGCACTCTGATGCAATCTGGAATTACTTGAACACACGCCACTTTTTCCACAGGACCCGTAATTCTTTTGGCGCTCAGTTTTATTTAAATAAAATAAATACAAAGGGGAAAAAATGAAAATTTCTACCAGCCAGACCAACCACTGGCCACTGCTGGGTCACCCGGACTAACAGAGGAACCGGCAGCAGCAGCAGGCATGCATAACCCGACGCCGGAGGCAATGGGCTGCAGGGTTTGCCATTGGGTTTGAGGTATGTACTGACAGCACAGGAAAACTGGAAATCAAATTCCTGGATCCTGTTCCATGCTCTGAATGGCAGCTGGGCAAAACAGCCCAGATCTGTCTCAGACTCTTCCAAAAAGGTCCTTCTTCCCCCACATTTCCTACATCTCTGGTCTTTGTTTCCCACATTTGTGCTTTTTCTGCTGCTCCTCCTCCGTACCTGACTTTTGGCAACAGGGAGGCACTGGGAGCACGGGAGAGGGGACACGTTGCTCAGTCCCACAGCCCTGAAACGAAGCACACTCACTGCGGACGGCACGTTTGGCCAATCTGGCTGCCACTTTCTGACGAGGCTCTGCTGAGCATTTGCAACTCAAGTACTTTCACAGGTTAATAATTCAGCCAGATCAGGGTGTTTTTCCACTGTGCCAGGTCCCTGCTCTAAAACGCAAAGGTTCCACAACTTTTCCACTGAACACCTTTAAAAAAAAAAAAAAAAAAAAGTCCCTAATGCTCACCAAAAGAGAAGGACCCCTCAGGGGAAAGGGCTGCAGCATCAACCCTTCGGTTTGGCCTTGGCCAGTCCACAAGCATTGCACAAGTGCACAACTCAAAAAAAAACCAACCACAGCCCCTGCTGCCTTTTGCTGAACTACTCCAGTGTGCGGAAATTGCAGCTATCCCAGCTCAGGGGGGAGATGGAAGGGGACCCAGAAACGTGTGCAGGTCCGTAGGAAAAGCAGGCTTCCCAACACCTGCTGCTCGTGGAAAAACCTTTTTTCTTTTTAATACAGGGAAGCCGATTTTCCTCTGAACCTCATTAATCAGCAAGGGCAGAACTATTTTTGCTGCAACTTCTCGAAACAAATTTCACCCTTAGGCACACACCTGGCTTGGAAAATTTCAGCCCAAACACTTACGGTTTGGCAGAGTTATAAACAGTTGAAAACACGGGTCTCGCAACAGAAGGAGTTAGGCAATCTTCACCATAGGCGTCGCTGCTAGCTCTGCCTGTAATGCAGCCCCCGAAGGGAAGGGAAGGCAAAGGCCAAAAAAAAAAAAAAAAAGAAAAAGAAAAAGAAAAAACGAAAACAAAAAAACACCCAGCAAAGAAAAAAAAAGCTGAATGAGTCATTGTTCGTCAAAGGAGAAGAGGAATCAGGATTTTTTTTGTTTGTTTGGGAGGGGGTGGCGCATTAGAGATACTGAAGGAAGAAAGGTTGTTTTGTTTTTCTTTGTTTTACAAATGTATCACAGGAAAAGTCTTGTTTAGAGATTAAGTAGACCTATTAATGATGAGCAAAATGGCTGTCAGTCAGTGCCTATATTCCCTGGGCAATGAACAAAGTATTATTTTTATTATTCACAAAAATAGACAGACCCTCCCACAAACAGCCTACAGTGGAAGGCCTCTATTTATAGCCCCGCTTAAGCACACACCTAATTCTGACCGATTTCAGTGGGAAGCAAGCACAGACTTCAGTGTTATCCTGAATCAATACACTTTCTTGAATCAAGCCTAAAACCCCAATCTGGCAAACACTTCCTCAACTACTTAACTTTAGTCAGGCAAATAAATCTAAAGCCAAAATGGGGCTGCACACGTGAGTCAGTTAATTCAAATTACTTTAACTATTTGCAGGAAGCGAGAAGAGGAGGAACAGGGTATGAGGAAGAGCGTAGAACATAATTTAGACATGTTAGCGGTGAGGAAATGACTGGTGATGGGGACATAAAATTGCACAAATTAAACAAGCAGAGGACGGAAGGCCTTTTCAGAGCTTTTTGTAAAATTTTCTTTCTTTTTTTTTAAGGGAAGAAATAACATTAATGAATCATGAACAAATCATGTGCCCAGTGACCTTGTCAAGTTGCTAGTAACTCCTGTTCATGTACTTTCCAAACAGAACTATGAAAATATATATATATATATATATATATATATATATATATATATATATATAAAAAAAACCTAGCTAGTCTGAGCCTTCTAAATTCTGCTTTCAAAAGAACAAAAAGAAAAGATGTTCAGACAATAAGGAAGTAAGGAAGAATTTCAATAAATAGCTACAATGTAAACCCACGCCCACCGCTGCCTGGCAGCAACCTATTCCTGCAGCCGTGCCCTGAGGAACATTAACTCCGTTCAAAATCAGTAATCAGGCAGGTGTTTTTGCAAATCCCATCCTACATTTCAGTGTATTTGAATTTTGTAAAGCATTTTAAGAGCTCAACTCATGCCTTCTCGCACTCAAAAAAACCCGAAAATACACTGGGACCTTTGTATGGGCATTTTTTGTAGTCACTTCCTAAGTTTTAACACACCTACTAACGCAAGAAAGTGTAAGCTTCTTCTTCCCAGTGATACACCTGCTTAAACCACCTGGATTTTGATTTACCCACTGAGACAAGGGATAAAACTGCAAGGATGCTCTGGGGAGAAATAAAAGCGCGCTCCGACCTGAGGGAGCTCAGGAAGAAGCAGAGAGGTCTGTGTCCTCACACAGCATCAGCAGGCCACGGTTCAGGCCAGTCTGGAAAACCCCAGAACGTGCCCAGCGCTGAGCTTTTCACAGCAGAAGAGAACTGTGCAGTTGTTCTCGCTGGCAGCATGGGAACTCCAAAGTTAAGAATAGTGTCTTTACCTACAACTAGGTAAGAAACCAGCTGATGCTTTAGAAATGGATTTGGAGGTGGCACACACAAAAGGAATACTCTTTTATTATGAATCAGCAATATTATTTTAAATTTCTTCTTGCATTTGTACCAATAAACTTAAGATTAAGGTCATTTTAGAACAGGTTTTGAAACATTCTGAATTGAAATGGCTTTTTTAAGAAATGTTTTTGTGGCAACTCTTACGCTTGGGTTTTTTTTTCCTTCTTTAAAGGGGAACTAATCTATCAAGTCTTCTTGTAAAGAGAGTAATATTTAAGAGCACACTAATAGAAGTGCAAATCAAGACAAGGCCAACCGACATAATTAGTTTCCAGACTGGTGAACGTGCTTGCAATGGAGTAGTCCATCCGCTGAGAAAACGAGTGGGACAACTGCTCCGATTTTTTGAAGAAAAGGTGCAACAACAAACCCACAAAATAGGTTTAGCTTCCAGCAGTCAGCGCCTCAGAGCCATTTTTATAATTCTTGTTTTTCTTAGATTATCCCAGTGTGGTTTTCTCTTGTTTCCTTGTTGAGCACTATTTAACCAGCATAAAATATGCAATCATTAAACCATGTGACACAAGGCCAACTGGTCATCCAGAAATGACCAACAGCAGCAGCCAGTCATTTCTTAAATAACTAGTTTGTTGGTAAATCGATAAAAATAAAATCGCCTTTGGTGAATTTAATTTGAAGCTAGTGATAGATCTTTTGTGGCTTTGGTTTCTGCCCTTGCAAATGCTGGTCTGCTGTGTTATGTCCAGTCCTAGAGGAAAGAAGAAGCTGTGCTAAATCTATACCACAGGACATTTTCCTATATAGCACCCTCTGAGAGCCGCCACTATCAAAACGGACAAAAGATATACAAGAAAGATGCAATTATAAGAGTCTCTATAGCTATAACCATTTAAAAAAGAGGAAAAAAAAATAGAAAAAGGTCTGTCTGGAGGCCTAGGCCTCTGAGACAGAGTTTCTCTCTTGTGGGAAGCAGACTTGCAATCAGTAAATTCTTTCTTTAAAATTAGATATTGCAAGTTAAGGAATACATGTATTTTCCTATGCCCGCCTGCTTCAGCCAGGGTTACACTTCAGAGATCTCTGGCCAAGCTGTGGGTGCTACCAGCACCTGATGCTCACCGAGTTGCAGGTAGTTCCCCAAAACAGTAGTGTTTCTCTAATTTCTTTCAAGTTGAAGTTTTCTGAATTTTAGTAAAATTCCAGAGCCTGCTATACTGATTTCTGAAGGAAGCTGACTAAAAACCAAACAACCTGTTTTTGACTGAATGCAGCTAAAAACACCACGCTGAAAGACGAGCAGCCAGTCTCACCTGTATTTCTTGGCCTGGCCCGACCAGCCTGGCCCAAAGGGGTTTCTGACCAGTTCTTCACTCCAGCCCACTCCCTAGCATCCACACATTAAAGGTCCTTTGAAATACCCACAGGAGAATTAATTTGTCCTCCAATTCCTGATCGATCAACTGAAATGTGGAGGCAGACACAAGGCAATTAACAATGCCGAGCATCGGGTTAGACTGCACCGGCACGGGCAGAGCAGGCTTGCTGTTCAGATTCGGCTCCCCGTGCTGTGAAATCACCACGCTCGTTTTCAGCATTTACAAACTCGAAGTTATGACCCCATTCAAAACTCACTGCAGTCAACAGGCAATCATTAAACCGGGGAGGGCAACGGGCGCTCGAGTCTTTATGCACCTGTCTTGGGGGAAGTTATGCGGAGTAGCACCCTGAAAGAACCAGCACAGCTCGCTGTCCTTGACGGAGGATCGGATTTTGTCATGAAGTACCTGTTCCCAGAGAAAAACCCAAATTAACGTGCAACACAGAAAACCAGAAACCCACGTGGCGACGCCGTCGCCTCACAGTAACTTTAAAAGACACACACCGAACAAGAATTGAGCATTAACGCGAGCGAAGCATCTCTGTCTTTGCTTCTGTCTCCTGTGCTGAGCACCAAGCCTTGTGCGCAGAAAAATAAAGCGTTTCCGTTCCAAGGTTTCTCCTGTGCCAGCTGGGCTTGCAGAACAACAAGATGCATCTCCCCTTTTATTTGGGATTAATTTAATCAACTGGCATTCCTCCGTGCTAATATCTACACCCCGTGCCGTGTCTCTTGGCCAACGGCACATTTCCTTCGAGGCTGGCAATTTCTTCAAGTCAGAAAACCCATCTGTCTTTTAAAGAAAAAAGTCTAAGGAAGTACCAGGTTCTGAGAGCAACCAGAGTCATTCTTTCATCAGTGTTTACCCATTTGGCTGATCTCAACTTTACAAAAGTGTTCGCAACCAAGTCTGCTGTGAAACGCACAGCTTGTGTAAATATTGCCGATTTTATTCAGAGAGCGCTAACACAGGGAGGAACGGGGACGGCTTGGGCCTTCCCGGCTAGCGCTTTCTTGCAGACAAACAGGAGGTTCCCGAGGACCCCTCACCTCATTCAGCTCCCAGACCTGCAGGTACGTTTGTTCTGTAATTTTAAAGTTTCATAAGTGCCCTGAACCAGTTTTTCCTGTTTTCTCTCAAATTAATGGTCACCACCAAATGCGGAGGAAGGGGAAAAAAAAAAAAAAAAGTGCAGAGCGCTTTCACAAAGAGGGACGGCCGCGGTGCCGCCGAGAGAAGGCCTCCTGGGGAAGGCCGCGCGTCTGGACACGCCGCTGCCGCAGCAATCGCCCTTCCAGGGGCCTCGATGCAAATTTTCAACTCGTGGGCCAACACTTTCCTCCGCTTTCCCCGCACGGGGCCAACGGGAGTTCCCCTTCCAGATGCCAAGGCGCCTGGTGCTGCCACCCCTCCCGTGCGCCCAGGAGGACACGGCCTTCTGAAACCACCCTGCCCTGCCTTCGAAAGCGGGATACGCGTCATCAGCTGCCAAGGTTCGCACAGCAACGAGATTCTCCAGGCCGGAGGAGATGACTCTGCGGAAACCAGCCCACCGCAGCCCCGGCCAGCCCCGACGCCGGGGCCCGGCGGGGGACGGCGCCGTGCTCACGCCGGCGGTGGAAACCACCGCGGAGGGTGCAAAGGCGCTGGGCAGAGGGCAGCGAACGGCGGCGCGAAGGTCTGTTCCACCCCAGCGAGCTCCATTTAGACGAGCCGGGTTTCAATTCACACAAGTCTCCGCACGCTTGCGGCGCTTTAAAAGGGAGAATTAAAGCGACACAGACCCTTCCCTCCCTCCCGCTTTAAGAGGCGCCATCCGACAGGTCTGAGAGGTGTCCGAACTGGCCAAGAAAATCCCAGACAGTAATGATTTCTGCCCAGGCACCAGTCATTTCCACTCAGAAACCCAAACCAACGCTTCGCAAAGACAGAGGGAGGAATTCCCGCCCGGCTATTGGTATCGCCCCCATCCTTGACGTCTTCCAGCAAACATCACCGAAACGCCCACCGCCGGCCCTCGCCGCCGCCACGAGCCCGCCCAGGGCACGGCCCCAGCGCGAGCCCCGTCTCCCCCGTCCCGCCGTGGCTGACGACGGCCCGCGGCGTGGGGCAACAGCGCGGATCACCCTGCCAGCGCTGTGGGGCACCGCTCGGTCCCCGCCGTGCACAGCCCCGGGCAGCCCTGACATGGTGACAAGTGGCACGACAAGCAGGGGGAGGGGGGCGGGGGGGACAGAAAACTGATTTTTTATTTTTTCCCCCTCAAGACGGAACTGCAGGCCTTGTGTTCGAACACCTCCAGGTGCTCCACGCCTTCAGCCACGGTTTAAAATCTCATTAAAAAGCACACTCAGCAACATTTTAAAAAAATTCCAAAACACAAATCAAACAAACAGTTGTGCCTGCCTTCATTACCAGGGTCACGACGCGCCGAACAGCACTTAATAACCAGCCTGTCGTTTAGTCTTGCTACAGGGGAAAACATTCAGGCATCCATTTTTTGCGCTTTTCTGTATCTCTACGTCCGCTTACACGGAAACAAGTTTTGAGACGCATCAGAAAAAAAACAGCTGCCATGAAATCACCAATATCGTTGCCTTGCTTTCAGTTGAGCTAAGCTTGAAATGGAGGCTTTGCGATTTTTCAAATACAGAATTTCAGTTCTCAAGAGATTATTAATTTTAAAAAAAATACAGCAGAGTTATTTTGTAACAAAAATACTGAATGTCTAAACTAAGTCAAAAGTTAAACATGCCACTGCCAAATTTCTGCAAGGCCCACTCGCTATATTAAGAAGAGAGATCATAAAACAAACAAAACTCCAAACATAACGTCCATTTTAACCAACATCCAACAGCAATACTTCTTTCACTATGTGCAAATTTCTAAATATATCCACAACAAAAAAAAATTGTTCCAAATCCAATCAGAATCTCTCCCACCTAGTCTCAAGAGACCAAATTTACCCAATCGCGATTTTAAAAATTATTTCCATATGTTAATTATTTCCTGTAAAAGATAACTCGCTTCTCTTTCGTGTTACAGTAAAATCCATTCAAAGGGCTCGAATTCAGCTGCAGCTGAGTACTGAACTGTGGGACTTTACCATGCTTCTAGCCTTCACCCCAGAACAACAGCAAATCCAAAATAGATGGCTGACAAAGGAAAATGTAAACCCAAGCAAACTTTTACCCAGTCAGGTTTGTCCTCATTAGCAATCACACATATTGGCCAATATCTGTTTAAACGCTCAAAAGAGACGAGGAGAAATAAATTATTTATCAGCATCCACCACAGCCAAAGATAGCATGTGAGAACCTTCCCAAGGAAAGGCTCTTGTCTTTAATTAAGGTCCAAAATGAGCAACTCTGGCAATTTAGCTTGCTGAGCTCTCCGAATTCAAAATTAAGATGGTTGCTGTCAGTTCGCAGTGAATACCACAAACTTATGGTACAAACTAGAGAAACCCAGGCCGCAAAGGCAGCAGGGCAAGCTTCCCTGGGATTACGACGGAGGTGGAGAACTCAGCGACTCAGGCGGTTTCTGGAGATCCTTCCAGCACTTCAGTTTTATGTTCTCATCCTTAAGCGTATGCAAGCTGCTTTCTGCTATTACAAACAAAAGCATTGCCCTCCAACTCATTGTCTGTCCCCCAAAATAACTTCTAACAGCTTAACTAAGGTGGCACCTAAGGGGACAAGCACCGACCAGATAGGGATTTTACTTCATCTGTCTCCAATCTGGATGCTTCCTGTAAAACTGCCCTAATTTTGCTTTGTCACAGGCATGGGGAACATAGCTTATTGTATCCCCCAATGAAATCAAACACTATTGGACATCTCCAGGAGGATTAGATTTTGCTCTAAATAATAACATTGAAGCCCCAGTTATAAAAAGAACTGCACCCCAGGGAAAATTCACACTTTTTGGTGACTGTTTATCTCAGTCCTGAAGTGCCAAAACAGAACAAAACGTTCCTGTATTTCCACGTAGCCGTCACGGAGACGGCTCTGGCCTGAACAGGACACACCGAAGAAACAGATTATTGCTTCCAATAGTGTGAAAGTGCTCAACTGCCTACAGTCCCATAAACTTAAACCGATCCATAAGACTGTTTGCTTTGTCAATACGAAAGTACAGCATAAAGCCTTCAGGCACCAGTTAAATCTCAACATCATTGTATTTATAGTTATGAATAATAAGAGCTTTTCCCCAGCACTACAGCGGCAAGGCATAATTCAACAGAAATTCAATTTTTAAAGGATGATGAATTGTGATACACTGAGATTTTTATGCTCCTATGACTATTAAGAAGCCCATGATATTCATTTTAGAAAAATAAAAATTGAACTTGGCAAAGTATTGTTCACAACTACGATAAGAGAGCATCACTACCGGCATTTGTACAGATTTCCATCACGACTGGGTATGAGGTGGGCAAGCTAGAATGAATCTTGGGATGTTCCATCACCGATCTCAGATGCGAGTTTGGAAATCACTAGCGTCAGCCTCCTGATGAGCACCTTCCACAAGAGACTAACACCTCTAGCTTGCTACTTTCCTATGTCAAACCACACCATGCTAATTCTGCAACTTTCCTTTTCTTAAGTTCTTTTGCATCTTTCCCTCTGATTCATCAAGAAGAGTTCAAAGACCAGTTTTAAAGCATTCTCTAGCCTTTCCCCAGTTACTCTTCATCTAGCCTCTCTCTTCGGTAACTTCCCAAAGAGCATGTCAATAATTTCCACACAGATGGCACTCTGCTCTAAATGGATTTACTCTCTGATCTGTCGGTCCTTCCTGAGAGTCGCACAAAAGTTTTGCCCAATTAGGATTTTGAGTTAGATTGTTCTGGGCTCCTACTGTATCTCCTAACCCACGCATTACTTTTGCCTCCACAGACTCAAACTTCCTTCTTTGTTATATCTCTCCAGCCTGTGAGTCAATTATCTTCTCCTTTAAAGCATCACCAGAATTCACCTCCTGAGACTTTGTCCTCTTAGAACAAACCAGCCGTCATGATGAATCACAGCAGCAGAATTGATGCCTTGACTGTGGTAGTGCCATAATCAGCTAAAAGTGAGAATGAGGCTAAGAAATTCTGAAGTGAGCAATTACAAAATATCTCGTGCATGAGGATGCTTCTGCTTAATTTGATCAGCTGGTGGCTGGCTTTTACCCTAAACTACAGGGGTTTCTCTCTTTATTGAAAAACTTTATACCCTATCTGTATTAACCATGGAGACTTTCAGCATCCAGAAAAGATGTTTTAAAATTCTGATGCTCATACCAGTGATTTCTGGCAGTAGACTCCATATCTACAGGACTGTGTGTCATTTCAATGGGACTGATTCACCACCAGACTTCATCTCACCCATAAATAAAGGCAACAAAGCATTTTAGCCCAACGCATGAAAAACAAATGCTTATTCACAGACCTTCACACAAACTGGGGGAAGATGTCTTGTGCTTAGGCAAAGCATCCTGCAGCCAGCTCTTTGCTCCCTTAGGGTCCTACTTAAATCTATAAATCAGACCTCTGGACTGATTCCTGGCACTTCATCGCATCTTTTCAGCACAAGGTAGGTTAGCTGCTCACCTTGGACCTACAGGGACACAAATGCCTCAGGATCGGAACCCCCTGCCCCACTGCATGAACTCTCCCATCTCATTTTGCAAATAAACCAGTAGCACCAAGCTCTTCATCTTTTCCACTGCTGGGTATTTGCCAAGGACAGTAACATAGACAGAATGTGCCCAAAACATCATCAGAGAAATGCCTGAAGCAGGTTAAGTAAGAAGCCTGATGTCAAAAGAGTCATACAGCTAGGTGCTATCCCTTCACTCCCAGTGTGACGTACTCCAGCTTCTTATCTTTATGATCTTTTCTTACCCATATGATTCTGTCTCCTCATCTACTCCTCTCTGTTTTCACTGACTGCTGCAGAGTTTACAGAAATAGGCATACAAGTCTCACTACCTCAAACGCTCTCCAGCTCTCCCTGCACACACACTCACACACTCATCAACTCTTATGCCCCCTTTAAGTCTCAAGGCTTTTCATCTTACTGAGTCTTTCAATTGACTTCAGTGGCCTTTGGAAAAGACTTGCTGGGCCTTTTAATGATGCTCCATGGCAAACGTAGCTCTCATCTAACAAAACCTTTTGTAGAGAACATGCTGGCCCAACAACAGGGCAGTTCTATTTGAAAGCCTGATCCAGTACAGAGTCACACAGGGGACACGTGACTCTGCCTGTAAGGATCAGATGTACCCAGTGAACACTGACCACACTCTTCCCCAAGCAAACGTCAAGTGGTCTACCTAGAGGGACAGCTGACTCCTAAAAGATCAGAGCAAAAGGGGGAAAATTCATTGGGAATGCAGATTTAACTACTTTCACAGCCATTAAACTAATGGGTGTTGTTAGCATCACTGCAAGTAGACAACAGGCTCCTGGAAGCACAAAGCCTCATCACCAAGTACCCTGGTCGCACCCAGGAGGAGGCACGGAGCTCACCACGCACATGCAGTCCCTTCCAGGACATCAGCAGCAGTGTTTAGGATCATTCATAGCAGAGGTCATTAAAACCTAGATCTAGCCAGAAGCTATGAAGACACATGAAAGTTTCCATACCACTTTCAAGCCAATCCAAAAGGAAGTTGTTTTGTCAAAACGGCAGGTCAGTAGTCCGATCATCACCAATGCACGGAAGAGATATGTCCAGTCATTTCAAAGACATGAAACAGCGGTGGCTGCTCAGTCTGTGAAAATACAGCAGTGACCACAAAGAGGGTAGGTGGACACCCTTCCCTTCAATCATTTCCATGGCACCAAGTCCTCCTCACAGGCCTTTCAGACTCCTAAACAAGGATGGGGGTTTCGGTGGGCATCCCCAGCACATCCTACTGCACAAAATGTCAACAGCATCTCAGGACACAGGAAAGCAATAATACAGACTACTTACATACAGGAAGCTTCAAAACAACTCAGTTCATCCTCTTGTCTCTAGGTGGGTATCATACAGTACTGACCTTCCCAACAAAAACGGGGAAAAAAACACTATGAAGAAATGATAGTTGCCGTCAGACCAAAGAGAGGTTTAGACACTCCACATTAGTTTCTCCTTCAGCTCCCAAACCCACAGCAGTTACAATGAACACACCTCAGACAGACAGAGAAAGGACTCAAAATAATTTTTCTGCAGGTGTGAACACCCTGTGTCAAACAAACTGGCTAAAAATGTCTTAATGAGACATTTATCCTGTATGTCTTCATATGGGGAAGAAAAAAGAAAACCAGCCTTGTCAAACAGACTTGGTATTATTTCCTGATAAGATTTATGACTTTGGTTGGGAAAGATAAC
The DNA here is from genome assembly GCF_036370855.1 of Dromaius novaehollandiae. Classification (NCBI taxonomy): domain Eukaryota; kingdom Metazoa; phylum Chordata; class Aves; order Casuariiformes; family Dromaiidae; genus Dromaius; species Dromaius novaehollandiae. The sequence continues at coordinate 2,589,731 of NC_088117.1, forward strand.
TATTTTAGCATAAGAGACTGAGACTTTTGCAGGGCTTACTATTACACAAGATGTTGATCAAAAAAAAAAAAAAAACCCAGCTCTAGAACGGAAATCAATGAAAAGACATTCTAAGTAGATTAAAAACCAGCTATTTGATAAATTTTGAAAACTAAATGTAAAGGGGTAATCCTTGCTTCTTCTAAGAGAACGTAACCCCTAAAATATATATCATATATATCATCGATATATATCAATGATTTACAAGCAACCAGAAAGTCGTTCCCAGTCATGTTTGCAGAGAACATAAAATTCAAAATTAATTGCACATAATTAAAGAGGACAGATCACTAATACAATGCCACCTGGATCGATGGGTATGCTGGACTCATTTAAATGAGATGCATTTTTATCCAGCCAAAGACAAGGTTGTATATCCAGTATATATATATGCAGTAGATGGACCGGATCCTGAAAAAGCAGTTGAAAATTGCTTCATTATCATGGAGAAAACCAAATGAACTCCTGTGCCCAGCCTAAGGCTGTAGAAAAGGAAGTCAGGGGATGCTAAGCAGAGGAACACGAGGCTGCATGACATACAAACATCACCAGTGACACCATTTTTTTGGTGCTGTTTCCATATCTCTTGCCCCTTAAAGACAACATTGACAAACTGGAAGGGAGAGAAACAGGTACATCCAGAGTACAACTCTTCGCATCCTACAGCAGACTTCTGAAACGTGCCCATCTCTTTTCACTGACTACAAACAGCACCCAGAGTAGCTGGCACAGACATGGACATCTAAAATTTGGTGAGATTAATACCACTCTGGAGTCTTAAAATCAACGCTATGTACCTTTTTCTAAAGACGAATTTCAGGCCAACCAGAAAGCATGGGCTTGCCTCTGGCATTGCTGGCCTTTGCAGTGCCAGACACTAAGGCTGGATGATGATGATGGGCCTTTCTAGCCTTGAAAGCTACTTATCTCTGCAAGGTGAACAGAGCATCATCTTGACTCCCATTAGTACCATTCAGACACTAAAGCCAACCCCATTTTCCTTAATCCTTTCTGGACTGGATGACGGCAGTCCAAGAGGCTGTTTATCTTTGCTGAATTAGTCAGATGGATTCCTGTCAAAAACAAAGCTAATTCTCCAATAAATTTGATTGAATCTAACAAAAATCTGCATAGCTTGGAATCAAGAATCCTGATTTACACTTGCAGAACACAGTGAAAGAAAGAAGGAATGAAGTAGCAATTATTTTCTTCCCACTTTATGTCTTATAAACCCCTTTTCCTCCTTGGCTGCCCAATTTATTTTTTATTACTGCCTTAGACGGCAGCTCCAGAAATGAAACACTTAACCTCTGCAAGTTGCTTCTCTTAATGAATACGCAGCAGTTTGCTATTCATTACATCCAAAAGGAAAAGCCAAATCTGTTTCTGCTGCATTAGCCAGCAAGGCTGTTAAATGCTGCACAGAGAGTAGTCATGACGACCTTCTCGGAAAGGAAAATTGGACTTTTCCAAAGGCTATTGTCAGTGCTTAAAAAAACAAAATAGAAGGAACTTTTTTTTTTTTTTTGTATTGCTACTTTGGAAGAAAATTCAATGCCAGTGAAAGATGTCAGGCTGACAGCAATAAAGAATGAGTTTATCCACAGACTAGCGTAACATAATCAAGGTGTTGAGAGACTTTCCACACACAGTTTATTGTTGAGCTACCTCAACTCTGACCTGGAAATAACCACCTTTATTATGATGCAGCAACTGATTCACACGTGTACCAAAATCCTTGGTCTCTCCGCTAAGTTTACTGGTCGATGTCCCACTAGTTGATGATCTACAGCCCACAACAAATTTGGTCAAGCCTACTAGGACAAAGCCGTCTGCAAAGTACGAGATGGTATTTTTTCTACATCTAAAGAGGACAAGGACAAGGCAACCAAAGATAGCTCCTATGGAAAGAGGGCTCTAGAAGCTCAAGTAAACATCATTCAATTACTCTAACCATTCAAAGCTATGAGAAACACCAAAATCTCTAAAACATCCCAGCATCTCCCAAACACTAGTTAAGACTCAGAACTTCTATGTGAGCTGATGAAGTATTTTTTTCTTCAGTTCTTGTGCTAGGGAGCCTAAGACAGGCTATTAAAATTGCCCAGAGCCACACACAAAGATTGTGTGAGAACTAGACACTTATTCCTTAATTTCAGCCTTGCGCTTCATTCACAAAATCATTCCTTCTACTCTGGAGAGGTTATCTAAGTGCCTAAGGTCATCCCCAGCCTCTCGTGGGTAGTCAAAGCCTCAAAAAACAACCTGGCCAATAAAAGGAAAAATATTAACAGCGCTCCAAACCACTTATTGCTACTACAAGTATTATTAAATGAAAACAGGGTCATCTGATTACTTCCAAAGCTAAGGAGGGTGTTCCAGGATGGAGGCAGCCAGGTTATGAACTCTGTAATGGAGAACACTATACAAAGAGTGTTTATGCAGATTCACACACAAGTACCTATGATATGTAACCAGGTACTGCTCTTTGGCATCCATTGACAGCTTTCTCTCAGAAAAAAATAAAGGTTTCCTGAAGCATTCTTATATACCTGGTTACACAATCGGATGCTGTCCAAGATATCAACCACTGAGCAGAAACACAAACTCAACAAGAGGAAACATCAAAAAGTTGCCATAGCTTGTTACTTCTACCAGCTGTGACATTCGGGCTTGGCAAAAATACATGAATGGCCCAGACTCAACAGTCTGTTGGGGCTTCATAGTCTAGCACGTTCTTGTTTACCAGCAAACAAGTTAGACCTTGTTCTCTGCTCCCAGCCCCCCGTCCACTGGGCACTCCCTCGCTCTCCACCAAGGTCCAATCTTCCAATAGCCTGAGCCCAGGCACCAAGTCACCCCATGACTTCTTGGGACACTTCCTGGTAACTTCTGGGGACAGAGCTGACACTTCCCATCCTGTTCTGGTAATTAACCAAGTGGATTTGCTCTTCCGCCTATTGGAGGCATCCTCAGTGCCTATCCCACAACACAACTACATGGCTTTTATAGTCAGCAGTGACATCGCTCCTACAGGAAGAGCAGACAATAACAACACTTGCAGAGGTGGCTGGGCATCAAAGTGTGTTGGCCAGTCATCAGAGCGTGTTGGCCAAAACACATCGCTTGGCACGTAAACTGCCAGATCAACTACTTCTGGTCTCAGGGCTCTAATCCACGTTCTTACAAAGCCAACCCAACTACTATTTTCCTCCAGCAACATGTGGGAAAACAAAATCTGAAAGCAAAGCATAAATCCCAACCTAATAACCCATTTAATTTTGGTGACTATAAAATTTGTGTTTCTCTGAACACCTTCCACAGCTTCGAGCTAAGTGACAAACACTGCTGAAGATCATAAACAGAACTCAGGCTACGTGTGACCACCCACAACTTCTAGGACCTACAACTCTATGCCTGGATGTCACTCGTTACTGTCAGCCTGAACAAGTATACATTCATTTTCTTAAAAATGAACTGTAGAACAAAAATCAACCAAAATAAGCTCATGGAAAGGGCAGTTGCACCTGTCACATAGACCTGCACTCTTCAACATCTTTCCCCCACACACCACCAAACTGTCTTATTTCCTACTGCATTTGTTTTGAGGACCAAATACTCACTCCATACTTTATTTTTCTATACATAACTTTCAGCCCTATACAGCTCCTATATGTACATCTTTTGAATACAGGATAAGAAAATCCTACTTCAAATGGCACATTACCAATTCAGCAGAGAAACTCTCTCTCCCAGATAGCTTTAAGACAGACCAGTGAAGATCAACAGAGACTCTAAAATGACGTTGCCCACAAAAGCCGAGCTAAACTCTGTGACAAAAAGGTACGTTCAAGGCCATTTGGCTTAAAGGTCTTTTGCCTTTATTGGCTTTCTGACATTCAAACCTACCATCCTACAGCCATCATTGGGAATCTGTACTGTTGGATAATGGTGGTCCTTGTTCTCTTGACAATAAGCTTGTAGATGTTCAGACATTCCCTGCAAGGGCACGAAGACAAGCTGGAGAACTAACAGAAAGAGTCCTTATCTAGTCGAAGCTCTCCATCTTCTTCAAAACTGGAGGCTGACTGTATTATAGCAGTATGCACAAGTGTTGGATATCAAAAGCTTACTATCACATGAGGTGATACTTCTGGAAGCCACATATAGTGGAATTTTATCCTTTTTTCTCTTGTCTTTGAAGTTGATGATACAGGCGTGATGTGTGAGCACCTTCATCCTTTTGCAGAGCATAGAGGAAAAAAAAAAAAAAGATGACTCCCATGCAGACATGCGGTTTCCAGGACATACTGTCTCTCTTACAGAGAAGGAAAGACTCAGAGCAGAGCTCAACACCATCTGAACACGGTGCAGTTGCAGGGCTACAGCCTACATTGCTGAGCACTCTCCAGGATGCGCAGCCAACTGATCACGCAGCAAGAAGTTCAAGCGCCAGGTTTCCAGGTGCCCCTCATCACTTTCAGGCACACCTGGCAATTTTTTCAGGATAAATAAGTTCACATTTCAGTTTTATCTTACATCACAGATTAGGCAGAAGCGAGGGATGGTCAGCCAGCCAGCTAACGGAAAGGCAGGATGAGACTTTTTTGCAGCTCAAATTCTGCAGAAACAGAGCACGCAATATGTGACTACTGGTTTTACCTGGACCTCCCAAACAAAAACTGGATGGGCACTTCCAATGCACATCAGAAAAGTAGGAACTAAGCTGACAAAGTGGCCGAAAGAGACAGGTCCAGAAGACTCACGGCTGACAGAGGAAGACTATCTAAATCAAGACTATTCTTCTCCGAAAAGCTCCTCCCAGCCTCACCATAGACTGGTCTGCTCAGACTGCACCAAACACAAAAGTTACGCTCCAACTAACTAATCAAGTTGGAATCTTTGGCTTTTCAGTCGGTTTCAGAGGTATGAGCACTCCCACAGGCTTGCTCTTTCCAGTTACCTTCTGCGGGCCATGTAGGGCCCAAAGGGGTGTCTACTACGCCCATCACAGTGAAAACCAGTGTTCCCACTACATCCCTTCCCTGTCAAATAAGCTCAGATTCAAAACACAAACTTGAGTATTTAATGTGACAATGATCTGGGCTGCTGGGCTACAGACTGGAAAATAGCTGGAGGTTCATCTCTACCATTGCTGTCTCAGCTGGATCAGTTACTTATTGAGACCAGAAACCCTGCTGAACCTTTTGCCTTTAATTCAGCATTGGGGGCTTGGAACCAGCGTCCTGAACACGTTCTGCATTTATACAGTCACTGCCATGGGCCGTAGATGCTTTTAGTGTTTGGTGAAACCTGAGAATAACATCTTGGAGTGGGTTACAGCATGAAGTAACATTTCTATGCAAGTACATACCCAAGTCTGGAGACGAAGGGGTGGCAAGGGAATATCTTCCCTTCGCCTAACTATGCTATCAGTCTAAAAGTTGTGAGTAACAAAAGCTTCCTGATACATGCTTCCCAGTGCTTGGTGAGGAACAGGAACAAGGAAGCACAAATTCTGAATCTATGAATAAATCCTAAGTGACATCCAATATTAAACTGAAAGGTAAACAGAACTTAAGCCCAGTGTTTGAAACTCCCACTTTTGTAGCGAATGTGAACTCAGCGGGACAAGCTCAGGGAAGGGAAGGGGCTCCAGGCTGTGTCCTGCATGTGACCAGAGAGGGTACTGCAGACCAGACTGCCTGCACCTTTTAGCAGATCTCACCCCCTTCCTACAGCTGGCAATGACAGAAGGACAGAAATGGGCATGCCTACCCCCCTAAGCAGCCAAAATACTTTACATGTACAAAAAATGTTCTTCCTATCAGCTGGAAACAGGCAGCTATGATCCAGAGATGCAAGTGCGAGACAGGTCTCACACAAGCCCTACTGATAGCTGCTTGGTAGAAATCTCTGCAACAGGAGATAACAGAGCTCTTCACACCTACATCTCCAAGTAGATATAATCTTCCAGCTAGTCAACACCCAAAAAGTTCTGCACATAGATTTAATCCATAGCTAACATTACTTTCATGACTCCAACGAATGAGGAGAGACATCCTTTAACAGAATGAAAGCTGCCGGGCCCAGTTGGTACTGTGGACACAATATTAGCCCCATAGTAAAAGTCTCCTGTATACAGATGAAAAAATCAAGCTGGAGTGCTTCATCTTATTACAGCAAGGCTTTCTGAGTGTTGTGAACAGAGTAAGTGAAAACAACAGGAGGTACACATCCCACCACACACAAATGAAATATGCCTCTCTGGCTGTTATAACATTTCTCAGGAGAAAATACCCCTCTTCAGAGAGGAAGGCATCACTACTAGCTTACATGGCACAGGTACACATAGCGTTTTAGGGCTCAACCTTGCACGGTGCAAAGCGGTCCTGGCTTTGGTCCAGACTTGTCAATCTTCATGCACCAAGTGTGAAACTGGCTCTTGTATCCTCTGTTTCTCACTTGGCATCATGCAGGATCAAGGCCTTGAAAGATATCCGAAAAGCAGCTAGACCACTTCTGGCATAAGAACGTATCTGTGAGAAAGACTGTACCAGGCTCAGACCACAGGTCCATCCAAGCCACTGTCCTGTCCCAAACAGTAGCCAATAGTGATTAGTAAGAAAAGCATATAAAAGTCAGGAGAAACATACATGATACTTCTCCAGAATAATCTCCCATCCTCCAGTGAGCTGCAGTTCAGAGGCTTCATGGGCAGGAGGTGTTGTCTTTGTGCTTGGTAGCTGTTGCTGGAATTTCTTTCATGGATTTATACAGTTGCTGCTTTTTTATTATTTTTATTATAAAACCTAATGCCAGATTCTCAAAAACAAGACAGAAGCAGCTTGAACTCTTCCTATAAAAAAGCATTTAAAATGTCTTGCTCAGTGAAGTGTCAACACACCATGCGCCTAAAAGAAACGGAGAAGGAGCTACCGAAAGGCTACTTGGAGAGAGCAAAGCCATCAGCATTTACTTCTCAAGCTTTGAACCTCCCACCCCCAACCGGGAGCACAACTAGAAGCACTAACTAGTTTTTAAATAGTAACACAGAGAGGCCCCGTTCTCTGGTGCAGGGTGAAAAACCAGGCTAATGAGCATAGTCTATCAGCAGCTCTGCTCCAGTCTACAGCCTGGTGAGTACACAGGACCACTGCCAGCGCTGCTCTGGCTATCTGCAGACTACGCTAGTTAAATTCACACTCAACACCAGAAATAGGCTGAAGCCGCATCTATGTACTGTACTCTCCCCCCCGCCCCCCAGGCCACATACATACTGCACTGCCAGAACACTGCATGAGGTGGGGTTTTTTGGGTCTTGGGGGATTTCTTTCAGCATAACAAGGGCACAAACTTGAAAAAAGAAAATAGAAAAAAAAAAGCCACTGTTTGTAGCACACTACAGTTACCCAACATTCCCTTTCTGACATGTGAGATGACAAGCTAAGCAAGATTTCTGAACCAAATGTTCAGATTCAAGAGACTATCAAGAACCTGGCTGACATCCCTTAGTCCAGGTAGCCCCAATCCTGCAGGCACACAATTATGCACCTGTAACTTAAGGTCCTCTCAAGAAAAAAAGTTACGATTTGGGGTCTTTTTTTTTTTTTTTTTTTTTTTTTTGGCACCACGTGACAGTACTTCACTGAGCAAAACTGGAACCTCTCACCGTCTCAACTATAATCACAATACTGAGAAGACCAATAGGAGACCAGGTTTCAAACCATCATCAAGTACTTGGACACTTCAGAAACACTGCCAAATAATTTAACACTTGATATTTATTATTTTTAAAGCTCTTGGCAGGTAAAACTTACAAAATCTATTTCTACTAGAAATATTCTCAGGTTTTAATAAAATTAAAATGAAAACTGCACTTAAGTTTAAATACTGCTTTTGCATCTCTGCATCCAAAATTTTACAGTGTGGTATTAGCGGGTGAGAACCAGAAAGTGAAAAGCAGAAGTTATATCAGCCTGTTTTCATCTCTAAAATAGGAGAGATGCAACTTGAACACAGAACTCCTGTAACTTCATTCAGTTTTAATAATCATTATTACTGCTAGTAACATAAGAAAGGAGTTTTTAAATATAGCTTAGTGTTGACTTTCTTCTGGATCCCTTCAAGAGAAATCACTCTTAAAAGGCTCAGTAAAACTCAATGACCAGAATCAGCTGTTTCACATGTGTCCTGCCCACAGCAGCCCACTGGAAGCACCAAGGGGGTGAGAGGTGAAGCGTTCAGCATCCCTGGTCCCTGCTCCCAGATGAGTAAACAGAAAGCCCCTAATGACTCCGAAGGGACCGAAATTAAGGCAGTGCAGGGACACCAGAGCTTTTTTCTTTGGAGGACTCTCAATCCTACCGAGTAACGACCATGAGGGTTTCATGGCTGGTTGATGTTGAAATGCAGAGCCACGACTGATGCCGCGCAAACAATACACAAAGTCCAGCCAGTTTCTCAGACACTTCATTGTTGTGGATTTCACAATATGGGCGAGTTTTATGAAACATTTTCTCTCTGTAAATTAAACCCGGTTATTTTCTATTACAAAATACATTTCTGTACCTAAAGGGATGTCCATGCTATACGGATAATGAAAAAGGCTGTGAAGCAGAAGCACATCTAATTCTTCACCTATCCATCACCAACAAAACTTGACCGGTATCCAAGAAGCAAAAAAGATAGGTAAACTATCATAATGAAGACGTATGTGGGTACCACACAGAGAACATACTGAATATAAGTACACACAATTTATTACCCAGTGCCATGGATGTTTCACACCTACTGCCTAAAACAAAACAAAAAATCCCTCTGGCAAGAAACATTCAAACGCACAGTTGCCAGTGAATGGTCCTGCTGGTACATGATGTTACCTTCAGTTAAATGCATTTTCCAAACAGAGAATTCTCCCCAGTAGTTTTTGGGTGAAAGCAGACCTACAGTAGTGGGTAATGCCTTGTGGGGAACATAGATTTATTGTTCCTTGTGTACCTCAAAGTCACACTTTTATCTCAAATAAGAGAGAGCTGGCATGCTCTGAAAGACTCTCCTGCATGTACTCAGTATCACAAAAAACACAATAGAGACTTGGTGCAGATAGGAAAAATGTGGTCTCTGTATCAGATGCATTGGATTACAAATAATCAATTCTTTACGGAGTAGGAGGGGAATCACTTATTTCACAGTTGCTTTGTACCTAGGGAAAGTCTTGGCACCGACTCTTCAATATGCCTTTAATACTCCTATGAGACTGAGAAGAATCTTTGGGGCATCATAGAGTGTTACTATAAATATATTACGAAATGAAATGGGGACCTGCTCCCACTGAGCTACAGTGGCATCTTGTGCAGTCCATTACAGACTGCTAAGTTCAGGGAAAATCTTGAATTTTCATCAGAGACAACCAAAAGGTCAGCCTTTCTTAGGGGATTTCAGCCATTTGAGTGCCCTTTTGAGCTACAATCTTGAAATTAGGAATAATTCATTCATTACAGACTGCTGATTACAGGGGGGAAAAAACAGAAATTTGACATTTCTTTCCAGTTCACCAAAAGGTCAGTCTACTGATTTACAAAAATTTATATTAATTTTAACTCTGAAGCTGTCACATTGGGCATGAGGCATCCAATTTGGAGAAATTAAGGTCACTTAAGGTCTCTAGTTACATTTATCATTTTGAATGCAGAAAGTTCTCAAAAGGCAAAGGCAGTGCTGAGGGAGCCAACAGCCAAATTCATCCAAATTGGGAACTGCTGCCAATTTTAATACGCTAAAATGCATTTCCATTTAAGAAAACCCAGCCTTTATGTCGCTTCTTCCCACACACTGCCAGACATCAAGTGCCATTTCTGCAGCAAACAGAGACAAACTAAACTTTGGGCTGAACCATCTTCCATGGCAAACTCTAACAGTCCTCAACTCCCATTGCTATTTATCTGGGCTCCCACTGGCACAGTGCATGAATGCTACCAGCTCTGTTTGACATCGCCAGCCAACTCAACTTCTCTAGATCCTCCATTCAAAGCTGAAAAATGCTGAGAGGAGAGAAGGAGGAGGCAAAAAAAAGTCTTCTTTCGCAGCCAAAAAAGAGCAAGGCATGCTTCAGAGTTGACTCAAAGACCACCAGGAGAAGGGTGGGAGGTGTCTCCAATAAGCATGGAAAATATTGCAAAGCACAAAGTGAGGGTTTGACCAATCCTCAAAAGGCATTGTTGGAGCTTAAAGAGCAATAATAATGGCCCAAATGCAAAGCTCAGAGGTCTCATGCTGCCTGCTGAGCCATTCAAGGTGCTTTGCAAAAGTGAAAAGAAAATCAAAGCTAAAGGGATCCCTCACCAAAAAAGTCAGACCAAATGACAGTCTTGTGATTAGCTGAGATTTATGAGTTTTATTATTTGTACACAAGTCATTTATGAAGATATACAGCACAATAAAGCCCACCTAGTGCAACTGCAGGATTCCTACTAAAAACTGCAAGCTCCTTCAGTCCGTCCCAGGAAAGCTCTGCTTGCACATCTCTTCACCAAAAGGTACTGAAGAACAGCCTGACTGCAAATGGGCTTCTCAACTAGCCCTCTTCCAGCCAGTGACATTCTACAGACAAGGAGAAGTCAGGCCACAAATGATCCGAGGGACACATCCGCATTTACAGGGAGCAGCAATGAAGTACAAATCCTGACACCCATTTTCCTGCTGCTGTCACCAGCCAAGACCATCTCCCACAGCTTTAGGAGACATCCTGGTCAGGGAGAACGGCTCCCGAGTTACGAATAAAGCTAGGAGTCAAGGCCAAATCCTCAGCTGGTGTAAAACAGGCTGATTTACACCAGGCAGTGCTTTTGCCCTCGATTCTTTTTTTTTTTTTTTTATGGAAACATTGCTTTTTAAATTTTTTATAAAGACACACTCATAAAAAATTGAATAGAAGTCTGTTCACGCTTACTAGGCAGAAGGCTGCTCTGGTTCTTACAGTCCTTCCTTGCAAATAGGACCTCTATGTTCAGTGCTCTACTACTTTGTACTGCCTTTTTATATAATACGCCTGATATTATTTTCTTCTTCAAACAGGAAAAATTAAGGAAGCCATCTTGAGATTGTCATAATTTTTTGCTCCAACTATAACCTCTACCCATCAAACCTTTTTCCAGTCTACTCATGTTTATTCTGCAAGTAGTTTTAATTTTTTTAACCTTAAATAAAAAAGTCAGACTTTACTACTTTCCCTTTAGAAAAATAGTTCAATCTTTACTTCCGTATTAAAAACTGGCCTCTGTACAATAACTAGATTTTAAAATAAATTACTGCATTTTAAACAGTTTGAAAATATTAGTTCCTCTCTGTGTTTCGTTTCTTCTGAAAAAAATACAAATAAAATCCACAATTGGACATTTGTGTTTTTCTGCTTTTTAATTTAGTAACTTGTGAATTCATGCATTGACCCAGCTGAACAAAGGGCAAAGACTGCTAAATTCCAGAGCCCATTAGATATTCGGTTACTCATTCAAGGCCTTCTGCAGAGTTTAAAAAAGGGACTTACTGATGAACAGAGGCAGATTTTGAAATGATACTTTTAAATTAACAAACGAAAATGGGAAAGAGGTAAACTGGGTAGAGATTAGCTGCTTGCTGTGCTGCTATGGGAAGACGAAGTGTGGGCTGGAACTCATTAGTCCAATTACATAATATATTGTTTTGGCCAAATTCAAAGGCAGTAGAAGTAGTGAGAAAAATGAACTGTTAGGTAATAGCAAATAAGGAAGAGGTGAGGGACAGGGAAAAAAGAAAAGCCTTTTTCTGAACTTATGCCATCTCTGACTTGTGAAGCTTCTTTAAAAGGTTTTGCCTTTGGCTTGAAGGTTAAGGCAGCCTTATAAGGGAACCGCTTCGTTGAGGCAAGAATTTCGCAAACAAGTAAAATACGGGTGGGGGGTGCCCATCACCTCGGGAAAGGGCAGAGGCAGCAGCCTCCCTCGGGGCTGAACAGGTTGATATGGTTGCGGCAATGCCTGAGAGGGAGGGCGGTCACACGAACAAAGGCAGAAAAATGAAATAACTCGAAATTTCCCTGCCTTCCCCTCCCTCTGTCCTTAAAATCACATTCCATTGAATTCAAAACCATCTTGAAATTTTACTAGTTTAGAAAAGATTGAATAAGCATGTAATTAAATTAATTACAGAATCACTGCTCTGCATCCTACAGTAGGAATAGCAGTGAAATCAAGCAAATGGATTCCAAATCGCTTCCTAAATGCTTTCAAGTTAAATAAAACTTCAAAAAACTATTTTAAGCCACTTAAAACACAGTCCAGAAAAATTCAAACATTCAACCAGTTTTCTTCACCGTTACATACAGCGAGACGGTTCTAAAGCACACGACCCAATCCAATATTGCCCTTCCTAAATAAACAGCAATTGCTCTAAGCTTGACAGCCCCTTTTCCCCACCTGCAATCCCCTGCCTCATTTACTACCGATCTTCTCCCTTCAGCAACTAATGAAGCAGGCTTCCTATAAACAGCAGCCTCATTCACTACACAGCCCCAATTAGCCACCCTTCCATGCAAAAAGAAGACAGGAGTCCTGTGGAAAAAAACAGCGCGTGAGCTCACAGTCGAAGACTGCGTCGGAAAGCACGCACTTGAGAACGAACCAAGGCTAAAGATCAACACGTGCTTCATGCAAGCAAAGGTGTCCAAGACACAAACACCTCCAACTAGGGTCGCTCCTGCCCACAGTCCAACACTGTGGGCTGTGCCAGCACGGCACACGGGACAGAGCACCCAGGACACGATGCCTTTCCTTCAGCGGTGCCAGCCCTAGCAGGGCATCTGGTCTCAGGCAGTCAACAAGACAGCGGTGTCTCCAGAGAGTAATTCATCCCCCAACTAAGGTAGATGTCTAACATCAGAGAAGCCTCTTTCTCCCTTGAATTATGGGGAGAGCAGAGACAATAACTAGAGGCTTACTAGCTCAAAACTGTGCAAGATGCATCCCACCACTGGCAAACACAAGACCACAAACAGCAAACGAGCCCTGGTGCCACCATCACTTGCACTGGCAGGCAGCATTGGGAGAGCAAGCACAGGCTTCTGAGAAAGCGCCTTCCATTTTTCCAAGAAAACAGGAATAGCCTAACATTGCCTCATATTCACAGCTGGAGGCAAGGCTGTCTTTCTGTTAATGCTTAATGTTAAGGTAGTTTTGCATACCACCACATTCACAGAGCAACAGGCTAGAAAAAGCTGAGTTACTGCTGCCAGTCTCCTTTCTGCAACCAGCAGGACCATTTCCATGATAGATGCAAGCCCCTTCAAGGACGGGGACACAGCAGGAATTTGCTGGGTTCACATGGTTTGTCCTGAAGAATTGATGATAAGCACTAGAGCTCCGGGAGAACGACAGCAGGGAGAGTGGCCACTGTCCTGTTTTCCGTGAAGTTTCAGAAAATAGTCTTCTGAGCAGAAGAATATCCTGCAATGTCTCGCAGGTATGTCCATACTTACAAGTGGAAACTGTCCTCTCTGAGGCTTAACACACCTAAGACACAACTTTCTGGAGGAAGCACTTTAATGACTTGATACGAGCTCTCTCCCCTTCGGTACACTGGACACTTACGCACACCTCTTACATGAGAGGTCTGCAATCACAGGACCCCAGCTGTTCCCCATGCACTCGGTTCTTGGACGCCATGCAGCAAGCGCGCAGCTCTATGCATTTCATCACAAGCTTTGCTGTGATAACATAAATCTTGCCGCCTCAGCCCAACAAGTTGCAAAGTGACACAACTAATGCCCCCCTACTCAGTAGTGCCTTGCAAGGCTCCTCAGGAGATCAACATGCATCCAGATGCATGGGCAGAGAGGTTACTATCACACATCTCTCATCAACACCTCTGTCCTGTGGTTAAACCCCAAGCACAACCACAGCAGTGCACGCGACCACTCTAAGGAAACGAAGCGGGACTGCTCAGACCAGCAAACTGTAGAAGCTAACCCATTTTATTTTACCCAAAACAAGTGAAGTAACCTCTTCCACCAGCAATGCTACTTCCAGAAAGTCTGTCCACAGTCTCAGTGGCTTCTGCTAGTGAAGGCGGCAGCAGCCAAAGCTGGCTTTTGTCCCCTACCCAATGCAAGCCATGACACCAGAACCCAAACGAGAGATACCAGAGACGAGAAGAGGTTAAACAAGCAAAGCCTGGGGACTGCTTCCACTGCACCCAACAGCCGAACACACCCTCACGCAGCAGGATGCACTTGTAATGCTAACAGTACCGCACGTCACTTGCTTGACGAGAAACATTTTATAAATAATCCAGTCACAACCGCGGGACCCACTGAATGTATTTTAAATATGCTGGTGGTCTACATGTCAACAATAAATCTCAGTGTCTCATTGATGGGCATGGACAATATCTGATGTGATAACCCACAATCTACCTCTTGAAACACAAGGCAAATGTGCAGTTTACTACAGTTACCAGCTTCTAGGGATGCAACTAGTGCTTCTTGGACCAAGCAGATGTGAGCAGAAACAAAGATACTAGAGGATTTCTCTAGCCTCCTGGGACTGCAGGAAAGGCCTATCTTGTCCCAAGGGAAAAAACTAAAGCAAATTATTAGCTGATGAAGCAGTTGCCTGGATCTGCAGCCACACGCACTGCCTCAGATATCAAAAAGATCTCGTTGCTGTTATTTGTCATATCAAACCGCAACCAGCCCAGAAGCCACCAAGATCAGCAAGAGCTCAATGATGGGATGATGCTCAAAACACATCACACAGGCCTTTCCTTAGCCCAAATGCAGCTGTAGTGAGCAGCAGCCCTTCCTGCAGCCCTCACAAGATAAGATCTTGTGTTAACATCACAGGAAAAGCATTCTGGTGAGGATTTCCAGCAGCACTTGGCACCTAGGACATGTACTTAACTGCTCCTCTCCTGGCCCAGCAGTGACATGAGGCACTCAACCCACAGTGGTACCACATCTACTACGCCATCTCCCCCAACACCATTAGCATGGATGGAGACCACTCTCGCAATACAGAACCCACCAGAGGCATTTCTAATCACTACACTAAAGGGTATGAAATGCTCCCCTCCCACACAGGAATGGCCATCCTCAGGGTCTGAAGGCCAGACCTCGCCCCAGCATAATTAAACCAGTCTTACAACTGTTCCGCTGAATTAACAGCCTGGACCTTTGGGGGATTTATGCTCCCACCGGCTTGGTCCTTGTCTGCCCCCACCCCACCTCATCCCCACATACAATTAATCACATCTGCTCAGGGAAATACCAGCAAAGATCTTCACAACATGGCCTAGAAAGTTTTAGAATGAATTTGATCAACTGAGCAGCAAGAAATTGCCAAGACCAGATGGTGCTGAACAAAACCTCTAAGGGAAAACAAATATGAAACGGCTGAACTGTTCCCTGTGTGGTGTAACCTTCTGGTCTGACCAGACTCAGTACCAGAGGAATGGGAGGTGGCAAACCTAACCTTGGGGCGTTTTTACATATCTATAAGGTGGAAATGCAGGGAACTAAAGACCACGAATGAACAGGTGAATGCACAGAAACCACTAAAAACAAAAAAAGAGCCCAAACCAGAACAGAATTGGGGGGGGGGGGGGGGGAGAGAGAAGAAAAAGAAAAATACACCATAGATCAGTATTTTATATTTGAAAAGGGTCCTTAACACAACAGATCTCAGCAGTTTGCCTTCATGCCTCGGACTTGCAGCGGCAACATCAGCTCAGCGCTCATTAACGATCAAAGAGATAGAAAGCAAGGAATTGTTGGAAAAGCCAGAACAAACAGAAAACAATTTAGTCACATATACATCCCTAGCACACACGCATTTTGTATACAGCATTCAAATTTGGTCACTATCTCAAAGACAGATTATCTCTAGGAAAGGGAAGGAGCAAGACAAAGATGATCAGAAGCAGAAAACCACTTCCGCAGAAAGAGAGACTATGTGAACTAAAAACTTTCAGCTGAGAGGAGATAACTGGAGGAAAAAAAGAGATGGGAGTCCTTAAATGTGTGGAAGCGCTTAAGTGCACTTTCCAGTGCTGCAGGTATGAACGCTGGGAAGGTACATGAGCGAAGGAGCCCATGTTTGCAATTCTTCAGCCCTCAGATACCCTGGCACCTGCGGACACTGACAGGAGCCGATGGGCCCCTCATCTGCCCACCTGACAATCCTCATGACAGCCTTTTGCCAAGGTAGGGAAAGAGCAAAATGCTCAGCAGTACCACCAGGAAGAGCACGGCTCCACATCACGCTTCCTCCAGCCATTTAAGAGGTCCCTGTCCCTTCCCACCGATTCTTCCTTCCTGCACGGCCCCTCTGCACAATAAAACACGTATCACAGCCTCGTCATATTTCAAAGTTTTATTTCACAAATACAATAGATATTTTTATTCCACCTCTGAGGAGCTACAGAGATGTAACCCATCCCTCCTTCACCCTCCAAGCCAGTAAGAGCAAAAGTCTCATCCACTGCAAGAGCCTGGCCAACGCTGTCACATTTCCACAGCTGTCTCCTTACAGAACCTTTCTGAAAGCTTCTGACAAGTTGAACTACTATTACGCACCAGCCCAGAACCTACGTTTTAACACGGAAATCCTTCAGTACAGAGCCCATACGATGGCAGCACGCAAGCACCATGACTGCCACCGTGAATGCCCGTGTGAACCCCAAAGCATGGACATTTCTCTCTCCCGTAGAGCTGAGACATTTTACTTGGATAGAGGTGCAGTATGTTGTACAATTTGGTACCATTATGGCCCACTGGGGAATGTCCTTTGAATTAGAAGGAAAGGAAGCTGGGGATGAATTATGTGCTGTTTGACCTCAGAAACGGAAATCCATTCAATTTCGCTACTTCATCACTCCAAACACCACCGGCCACGCTGCCAAAGGTTTTTTCGGGACTGGTACAGAAGCAGAAGCAGGGAGAAGACATGGTGATCACATCTTGAGCAGAAGCTTGAAATGGAATGGGGCACAGGAGTATGAAATATATCTTCTTAATATACTACTAAAGTTAGCTATTTACGTTTTAAGAAGCCAGATTTTGATGTAGTAGCACTGTATCCCAATAATACCCATTTCCACATTTTTCAGGTTATCTAAAAAGAATTCCAGTAATAGGGTTAAACCTTCCCATTGCACAATTTCTCTAAGATTTGAAATTGAACATGGTGGACAAGCAAAAGGATAAGGAAAAACAGCAGCAATTTCTCTGGTTCCTGCAGCTACCCTTAGCATAAATATAAGCAATGCAAGACGTCTTGATAAACTATCAGACACAAGACTTGGGGTACCATACACATAGGGTAGTCCAGTGCAGCTCTGGCCACCAGCATTTTATGAAAAAAAACCCTACAATATAAACGCAGGGAGTGCCTTATTTCAAAACCTAGGAGGCAAAAGGCCCTTAGATGTTTCTAGCACTCGGGATCAGTCTCTAGCGCTCGGGATCAGCAGTCATAGTCCTCGTGACACAGCAAAAATGACTGGAAAACGGTAAGGCAGATATTTACATTGCAAGCCAGTCTAAGCAAAAAGGAGTAATAAATTCTCACTGTAACAGAAAAGCCCAATTGGTTCATTCACATTCATCCCTGCAGTAACACCAGCAAACAGAGCAGAGTTTGCTCAGAAATGAGTTTGGTCCCTGGTGAAATTAGGTGCTGCCCTCCATTGACACTCTTGTGATAAAGAGGTCTCACACAGAGAAAAACCAGCATTTCAGGATACGACTGTACCTGAAAACCTAATAGATTTCCCTGATTCTTAGATTTTACCCTTTTTCCTGAGGTACAGTGTAGAGCGAAGTACACTCCGCAGCAAAACAGCCTCCCCAGAAGTCAGGAACAGAAAGCTGCTTTCATCTCATTTCTTGTTAACAACCTTTTATGTACCCGGCTAGTAACGGCTTAGGAAGTTCTCGCAAGCTTTGAAGAGCTAGAGAGAAATGCTCTAAAATCAACTTTGGAGCAGGAGCTGCCTAGGGAGCTCCTTGCTTTCCCATTCCCTTTGGGCAAGGACAGATTAGACTGCAGCTAGGTCTTCCACGAAGGTCCATCCCCCCTGAGCCCCTGTGGGGCTCCAGATTTGCTGACGAGCAATCACCCTCTGGAAGCGGCACCTGTAGACAAAGGGCACAAGTGCTCGACTCCTGCCTGCAGGGAAGGGCTGGCCAGCAGGATCCAGGGCTCTTATTTCCCCATCCCCTTTCTTCCAAAGGATTCTGCTCTTTGTGAAACAAAGTGGATGGGTCCATTTGAAAGAAGCTGCTCAAGAAACATTTCTGAGAGTGAGTCTAATTAGACAAAGCTAACTTCCAAAGGGTGCAGCAGGACTGCAAGATTTCCAGAGAGGACAGAGGGGCTGGGAATGAAGATGGGAGTGAGCCTGAGGGTTTCCATGTGTCTTTTGGGAGACTGTCCCAAGGACTGCCCCGCAGCTAGCTGCACAAGGAGCACAGGGAGGGTTCTGGCACATGAATGACTGCAGCAGAAGGAAAATGGGAAGAAGTTGAGATACAAGTATTTTTATATGTTCATTTATACAGTGATATGTAGCACACACTAAAACAAGTTGTTCTTCATTTGACTCTACCTTAAATAGTGGAATGACTAAGATCTACCATCTTTTTGGAAAACAAGCACTCCAATGGCCGCTACATGTTTAAAGCTGACTGCCTGAAAAGCAGGAGCTTACAGAAGTCTGCACTGAAGCCTGCAAGTGCAAAACGCAGTTAATGTGGCCAAAATCTAGCGGAGGCCGACAAGTAGCTGGAAGAGCGAATGTGCAGCTTGGTGATGTTTTTATTATAGGACTTGGCTCATTCTGTGGCGTGACGGGAACTCGCACTGGTGTCCAGTCCAAGTCTACATCCAGAGAAGAAGTGGGGTACGGCAGCACAGTGCTGTGACCTACAGGCTGTGGCATCATCCAGGACTCAGCAATCCAGGTTCTGCTTTCCATCTGTGGTTCAGATACCCTCTAGGACTGATTTATCCTTCAACCATTTGTCACTAGACTGTAAACTCTGTGACTACACAGTGCTCAGCACTATGAGACCTAAACCTCAGCTGGCACATTCAGGAGCTAATCTAATGCAAACAAAAGAGCCACCACTATCAAGTCATGCCAGAAAGGAGGTGTCAGAACACCTGCTGTTGTGACCACAGAAGGATTAAGACTCTAAATTCAGTCCAGAAAGATGCCTTGCCTTAAAGCACCTGGTAAAAATGAAGTTGAGCCCTTTGCTCTGCACACTTGGTCATGTTTACCTGTGGCTGAGATGGGCTGCAGGTGAGGCAGCCCACCCCGAGCTAGCACAGTAACACAGCTAGAGAAACAGGGAGTCCAAAGATTATAAAGCCCACCTGCAAACTGGGTAATGAAGATGTAAGAGGCTGGCCTTCACCGCGTGAAACTGCGGTGACATCACCGCCCAGGTCGTACAGCAAACCCACGAACTGCATCAAAGCTGGGTCAACCACATCCACATGAGCCACAGTCCTATTTCTGACTGCACTGCATGGAGACCTCCTGAAGGAAACTCTTCCCCCTTCCGAAGGGCAGCATTTCTGCTTGTTTCTTTTATTTTTTTCTGCCACAATCCTCAATCCCTTATACCACACAGCAGGTGGGTGCACAAGTAGCTTCACTGGACAAATGGTACAGAGTGGGGTACATTTCTTCTCCCACTCTTGCTTCTCCTCCTTTTCCTTGTGCCTGCTCCCCACTCACTGCACCCATCCATAAGCCAGCGTACTCACTAACCTGGCAGAAAGCCCTGCCTTCCCCCCCCACACACACTTTTTTGTGTGTGTGCATTTCCTGGGTTAGGGAGATAAATCAATTCACAGAAGGAGCTAACAAACACTAGCCCACGAGATTAGCAGAAGTGCACGGACAGAAGGCACAGGACCAGCACCTCCATCTTTTGGCAGCAGTGCGCTCTTGGACTGGCTCCCTACCCAATCCTGCAGGCTTCACTGCCACCCACACCTCCCTTCCACAGGATGACTAGCAATGTCATTAGGCAGTAGAGTTAAGATCCAACAAATGAGAGCTATGGGAGTTCGCACCTCCAGTTATTCAGAAATGCTGCCAGCAAACTAAAGGAGACTGTAACGTGCTGATCTGCATTCAGATTGCACGTGGAAAATATTCTTCATAAAAAGTGCATTTCTAGCTCTTAGCTATTTTTAAAGGAAATTCTAGATGCTTTTGAACATGAATGCATCATGCAGCCGCAAACGTACGTCAAGCCAACCAGTCAATGGGTTGGACCTGGTAGTTTGACACCATGTCTTTACACTGTTCAAGCAACAGCAGCCAAGTACAAAATGAGACTGGAGCTCTACCCAAAGCCACGGTCCTCCCGTAGATTGCCAAAAGACACAAGAACATAGCCAGTAGTACAGCAAGAGGATCTCCAGAGGACACATCAGCTGTTCACAGGAGGTCAGAATTCACTAATACAACTTTGAAAAAATACCTAACACAGTTCTGATGCCTGCTACAATGCAGTGCACGTTACATCAACTAATACATAGGCTTTCGCTACAGTTGTCCTGCACATGCTTTCATAAGAGTTGATGCAAACAGGTCAGTTAGTGAAAGCTCACTGGAGTGACAATTCTACTGAAAATGTTATCCTGCTTTTAAAAACCTCCAACTATCCTTTCATAGAAGAACAGGTGGGAGAAAAAAAGAAATACATTAATCTCTAGAAATGGAAGGAAACACGATTTCTTATTTTTAGGAATAATATTTCACTTCAAATCCAGTAACAGGGAAAGACCAAACCAAATGTCTTTGTAAAACTGTTTGTGGGAGAATTTACAACGATTCTGTTTTTCAGCAGAGGAGAGGAGACAGAAAAATTCATCCAGCAAACTGTATGTGCCACCTGCAGCAGCTGAGCACCTCACAGTCTTATCCACTGAGACTACTCCTACAGGAGAAAGGTCTATGCAACTACCTCTCCTCTGCGAGCAGCTAAGCCTCATGGACACGTTTGGGTCTCATAGATCAAGGCCTCCTGAGAGCAAGAAGTATGAATGTGGCCTCCTGCATCACAAAATCATGTTGCTCCATTAACTTGTATCTATGTTGTGATCACAAAGACACCAGCATTAAGACACTCCTGTCAGTCATTTCACTAATTCCTTCTTCATTTCCATTTGGGCAGATGGGAGGGACATTCTCTTCCAACCCTTGGTTTTCTCCCATCTACCCATCAATTTCTTCCCTTCTCCTATCCATCCTATCCCCAAGATCTCTCATAGTATGACAGTGCAGTGCTCTTCCTAAAAGTGTCCCCTGCCAAAGCGTCATCTCTGTTCTTTAACCAGTCAGAAAATACAGTCTGTAATCTTGTGCGTCTTCCTTAGTTTCGTATCACCAGCACAATTTCCAATGCTGAAACACCATTCAGACTCTGTAATAAGTCTCAGCCCATCTGTATTGTCAGAGGCAGCAACTGCAGACATTTAACCAGCAGGAAGATCCTGCAATCCTGGAAATACACCCTTCACCTGAATAAGCTGGCTGGGATCCTACCACAAAGAGAGGCTGGGAGCAGTGGCTTCGGTTGTGATTTGGGCCTAAAAAATAAAAAATAAAAATAAATAAAAAAATCCTACCTCAGATAAGACTTTTTCTATAGTTTGAGGAAGTTTCTTATGGCAAATCTACACCATAGAAATAGATATTTTTCCTCCACTTGCCCTACAAACTCTGTCCTGCCCAAGCTAAACTCAGCACTAGAAGCCCAGCAGAGCAAGGAGCAGATATCTGAGCTAGCTTGTGTGCAGCCGTGGTGCTGCACAGACAGGCCTTGGTGGCTTTAAGGCCCACGGTGCTTCTTACTTCATTGTACCACATGGACCTCCTCAGGCTCCTCTCACTGTACATCCACAAAACAGGAAAAAAACTTCCCAACCTCAAGGCATAGGGGTAAAAACACATGGCCGCAAGGTCCTCCCCTGCTCCCCTACCTGGGAGGCAGGCTAAGTGTCCTGATATACTGCATGAGATCTTTCCCTGTCCAACTGACCAGACGTGAATAGAAGGTGGCCTTTCACAGCGCATTTCTGGCTCCGTAATCTCACAACAAATAAAAAGCATGCATTCCCCAGGAGGCCACAGATATAGGGAAAGAAACTCTCACACAGTCTAGACAACAGATGTAATCTAATTTTCAAGCTTCCTCCCTCAATTATCTTCCACAAGGAACACAGGCAGGTCACATCTGAAACTTTCTCTAGGATTTGTTCACGTTTTTTCCTTTCCATGTAGCGAACCAGAAGAGTTGACAAGAAACAGAAGTACAGTCCTGCAGTTCGAAATCCAAGTCAAGCCGCACAATAAGCCCTGCCATTTCTTCTTCCCCACAGCTTAACTTCTACACTTGCATAAAGTCACACCCCCTGGTTTGCTCTTCTTCCCAACTAGGCCTCAGTCAAGGGAAACCCATCACCTCCTGGTCCCTCTTTCTGCTCTCAGAGGAAGACATCTGATGACTGGCACCATCAATCTGACGACTGTAGCAAGCAGTCAACTTTGGGGCTGGCTAGCTGCCACAAGAATTACTGCGGCAAAAACAAGGAATTTGAGACCAGGTCTGCCAAAATTTTAAGTATTCACTACCCAAAACATCAGAAGAAGATGCACAGAGAAAATAAACATCCCATCTAGAATATCAGAATAAGCAGTAGAAGGAACACTGTATTGATCAGATGGGATAGGAGCCTGGCAAGAGCGGGCTCGTGGCAAGCCTCAGGGCATATTTCTGATTTCCCTACAAGGCAGCTTATGTCTAACAAGTCACACAAGACACAGGGACACAAGGTCAGGTACCTCCACACCCTCTAATGTCTGAGCGCTAACCACAAGGTCTACTCATCCTCCACCCAAGCAAGCTAACGATATCGTTTGCACCACATAAACACATTCAGAGGAGCTGGAACGAGCACAGGTCCGCTGCCGCAGGCACACTCTCAAGCAATATGTTCACTTTCCTCTCCAAAGCGGGCTGTGATTTGAAAACAGCAGTTATGCCAGCTCCAGCACAACTGAGGCTTGGTGCAGCAACCATATCTCATTAGTATACCACTCCCTCTATCAGTACAGTCCGGAGCTCTTGCTTTTACTTCTTTGTCTGGGCTGATGGCTTCAGGACTGTGTAGCCCTCCTTTCCTTTCCAGTATAACCTCCTCCCCCACTGATCACATCTGCCAAATTACTAAAGTTTTTCCTCAAGATCTCCATTACTTTTGCACGAATATCCCCCATTTACTGGTTTTTGAGTTTCACTTTTCTCCCCTTGAATTAAATTACCATTTTTCTCTGATCATAATTTGGTTGGAAAAAACATGAAGTTGAAGGATATTAGATTTGAGGAAAAGAGGAGAACAGAGTAAGACAACAGACTCTGGAGCTCTCATCTTCCTTTATTTCCCATTCAGCCCAAACAACACCCTGGACTCATTAACACTTAATGCAGGTGAAAATAAAGGGATTTAATATTAAAACAGTGCAAGCATATGAAAAACATTTACTCCAGACCTGTTGGTACTTGCCGAGTATCATTCTAAGCTCCTTCTCTGTATGAGGAGCTCTTTTATTTGTAAGACTGTAACTTCTTATCTGGGCTAATAACATTCAATATGAAACCTCTCAAAACCCATTTGAAAACTTAAGTATTTGACATTTAGGACATTTCCCCATTCCATTACAAAAATAACAGCTTAAAGAATATTATATTGTTAAAGAAACAGCCATCGTGAAATGGGCTAACCATTTATCTGCTAGTTCCTTTCAAGACCCTAGGTGTGAATTCAGGGAGCTACCATCAGTCTCCCACCCCACCAGCTCATTTACGCAGAGGAAGGATCTTCCTATTTCACTGACTGCCTACAAAGAAAGAAAGGATTGTGCAAGGGAACAGCGACCAGCAGCCACAAGGGATTCTCCAGGATGAAGGCACAAAAGTGTAGCCTGTGCAGAGAGCAGCATCAATACCAGTGCACAGCTGGACACCTCATCCAAACAGATGGAGTTGGGGACCCCAAGCTAAGCACACACTAGTAAAATGCTCAGAATCTGATCCACTCTGCATAAATGTTGTAATCTTTTAAGGGACAAGCCGTAATCTACGAACAATAGATTTGGTCACATTCCCAACAAGGCAAATTCCACCCTCCAGTCAAGATGTGAAACCATCTAACTGATGGCTGCTGACATGAAAACTAAGTCTATTGCTGAGGCATTGCCTGTGCGACCACAGCACCGCAGGAATATAACTGAAGAGCTGCACGTTGCATTTGCTTGAAATATTGTTAATTTCCTTCCATATTTGTTGAAATTCAAATTATGGTGGCAGCTGGGTAAAAAGCAGGAATTCACCCCCTGACTCCACAGATCCACCAGAACTGGTCTTCAACCAGCCTGCAGCATGGGCAGGACGGCTCCAGCTAATCACGGGCAACGGGAGCTGTCTGTCACTGAGACAACTTCCACCGGCAGCTCTGATTTGATGCTGGCTGTGACAACTTATCTAGCATAACACCACATGGAATTAACCCTAATAAACTCACAAAGCAAAGCACAAAAAGGTCATCCAAAATGGCTAATCTTACTCTCCAAATGAAAATAAACAGTTAAACCCACTCGCCAGGGCAGGCAAAGAGCCCACAGATCTCTCTGTCACTGCATCATCAACCAGAAGAGTCTCCAAATTTCACAGTGTATTAAAGTGAACCCATCTCTCCAAACGAAACACTAACCACCGGTGTGGTATCACAGTAGAAGATGGCTTTTAATTACATGTACAAAAGAATTCATAACACTCCAACACTACCACAAGAGCAGCTTGCTGAAAAAAACAACTTTGATCAATGTTTCTAGGTCCCTTCTGCAGAATATTAAAAAAAAAAAAAAAATACATACACAAAATAGGCTTTTATATGTAACGGTACATATTAGGCTTTTTTTTTTTTTTTTTGCACATAACTGCAGGCTTCTATACACAAATTCCATATCTTCCAGCAAGAACGCAATTTGGCTTGTGGCATTACTTGCATTTACGTGCCTGAGCAGTTTGGAAAGGGAGGGTTTTAAAGGTGAAGCATACAACAACCATACACAAAAATGGTGGTGTTTACTAGGAACATCCACTGCCAGGTGATAGGCTTTGTGTTTCCATGAAAGGGAAAAAAATATATATATCTGACAGTTGCAAAGGTTGTACAAAAAAGTTAATCCTTCAAAATTCTCTGTGGCAACAGGTCACCTTTATACTTAACAGGTGAGTGCAGCAATAAGATCCTTTTGTTGTGCAATGTGAAGACTTCAAGCTTCTTGGCAAGTTGACATCTCTCTTGGTTAAAAAAAAAACCAAAATCCCCACAAAATTGATGCTTACAATGCCTGAGTGTTTTGCAACTCTATTTTCTAATCATGGAATTCCCAATACATGACACAAACTGGATCCTAGACTCAGGTATGCCTTGCTATTCTAGCACCCCTGAACACCTACCAGAGACATAAAATTGCTCATGCACAGATACTCTGTTCCCACATCTCCTGCCTCCAACTCCTGTCATCATCTTCAGTGGACAAGCTTCCTCTGCTAGCTTCTGTCTGCTCCAAATGTATCTAAAGAACCCTTTGAAGTCAAAATATTCTTAGCAATTAGATCCTCTCTAGTTCTTTTTGCCTTTCTAATTATCCTTTTAACTGCCTTCTGCTTATTTTAATAGATCTTCCTATCCTCCTCCTTACCAGACTGTTTATATTTTTTAAAAGCCTACTGCTTACTGCTTCTAATACTGTTTACATCTTCACTTAGCCACCTCAGCTCAGTTGCTGCTTTTTGCCCGATTTCAGAGTTAACCAGAGAAAATTTCTTCTCTGATCTCCACAAGTTTGTAAATACCTCCTTTTTTATTTTTTTTTTCTTTTCACAATACATTTCTCCTGCATCTGGGAGAGGGAATGAGGTTTCCTCCAGACCACTAGGCATTTTGAGAAAATCCATGTTCTTATATATTGCTTTAGGCACACTTCTCTCCACTGCTTAGTCTATCATTTTTGCATTAGGAATATTAAGCAGATTATTAATGACCATGTCCCATGTGTTCCCTAACTACCTCATTCATTATCATTTCCTGCCTGAAAAAGTAAACAAATAGCCTTTTGTGCTCAATGTTACAGGAGATTACCTATGAATTTCATTAGTTATATCTCTACTAGGGGGAAAAAACGTTGCAAGCACTTTGGTTCATGGAGTGGCTTATGCTGCTGTGCGTGCGCATATAACAGCCTGACACATCAGCACAGCCAAACCACCCGGAGGTTTTGGTGCCTCCCTTAGAGCTTGGAAGAGAGCGCGACTTCGGGTCTACCTAAGCAAACCGCAAATTCACACTGCATTTAGGTAACGATTCCAGTTGAGAAAACTGATGAGGGCTAAGATGAGGGGGGAAACGCCTATCTTTTCTTTGCAGACATGTGAAAAATACTGCTGAACCCCTAGCCACGTTGTATGAGCTCTTACTCCCATGCAGGAGGACGCCAAGTAGGCAGCGTGATTTGGAGAGTAAAAATGTAGAAGTGGCATGGTGAACACGACCAGGGAACGGCCATTCCGCTTTTCTCATGCTCAGGAAGCCCCTAAACCACTACTCGACAGGAGCTACAGAGTATATTAAAGGAAGGATCACTCAATATTTTCTGTTTCTTACAGTCCTTCCCTAACCATCTGCTACTGGGCACTGGCAAACAGCATACCAGAAGAGAGTGACGAAAAGTGAGATCTTTTGTTTAACCCACAGAATAGCCATTCTTTATAAAATAACGGCAGCACTTCCCTGTCTAACTGCCAAGCTTTGCCAGAAAACTCTGAAACACATATTCCATAGATACAAAGAATAAGCAAAGACATCAAGAGATGCAGAGTCCACAGTTTCCCTTGGTAGTTTGTTCTAATGGCTAATCTCCCTGCTGTTCAAAATTTCCATCTCCTACTCTTAAAAATATTTTGCGTCTTCATTTTGTCATTGAATGTTTGGATTCAGCTTCCAGGTATTGTTTCTTGCTACACAGTCTGCTAAAATGAAGGGCTCTTTGGTACCTGAGGGTTTTTTGTTTAGTTTGTTTTTTTCTTTTTTAATCCATGGAGAACTGGCTCCACAGCGATACGATCAACAAGTCAGATTTGGGGGGTGGGGGGGGAGGGTTGTTTTTTTGTTTTTTTTTTTTTAAAGACTTGCCTTGTCAGGGATAGTTTCCCAAAGAGTGGTGCATGTCCCAAAGCGTTTGGGACCAAACACCAACGTGTATTTTCTTTGACTCCTCAAATCACTCCATTTCTATCACACTGTCTGCATCTTCTCCAACTTTTCAACATCCCTTAAAAAAATGGGAGAATCAAAAACAGAGGTACTGCATTAAAGTGCAAGCAACAAGAAAAGATAGAATATCCTTATTTTCATGTAGGTCTCTTTCCTGTACATCCATGGATTGCATTACCCCATTACCCATTCCAAACCCAAAGTCTGGTTTGGGGTTTCTGCCCATCAGTCCAGTCTCCCTATCCCCAAAAAAACACCACCACACACCCACACACGTTGCACAGACTCAGCACACTACGCATCCTCACTTCTACTGAAGAACAAATTCAGTTTGTTTGATATTTCCACAATTTCCTTCCCCTGTGCTTTGTCTTGCTCCTCTGCTTTGCCTTTCATTGACTCCTGACTGATGTCAGGCTAAGGGGCATATCCCTTCCAGGGTCTTGATGGTACAACAACAACATTATCCATCTTTTCTGGAATATTCTCAATATATCCAAGTGTATGAGGAAAAATAACATTGCTGTGCTCCCCAGCTGGTTCTTGTAGGACCCCAATAAGCATCACCCATACCTGCTTGCTGAAAAGTGCCTCTAGCTTCTGCCTAACACCCTCAATAGTTAATGGTGGACCAGGAAGCGCTTCCTGACATGAGACAAATATATCATACCTCTTCTTCATAAATAGTGAACAGCAATATTTATTAAACATGTCTAGTTTTTCTGCTTTATTATGCATTTTACCTCTCCTCAGTAGTAAAAAGTCTACGCAAGCCATTATTAGAATTTCTTTTGTTCCTAATATAAATACTTTCTTACTGTTCTTTGCACTGACAGTCACCGATTTTTCCCTCGTGTTTTTAACTTCCTTTATCAATTTTCTGCACTTGATAACTTCTAATTCAAGGATAACTGTCATCTCTTCCTTTTGTTATTCCCCCCCCCCTTTTTTCTTTTTTTTTTTAATTCTCACCAGCATAGCAATGCCCAGCTCATGCAGTGATGCTCAGCACGCTCACAGGGAAGGGTGGTCAACTGGAGACATGGAAGGCAGAAGAGGGCGGAACCTCGGGTCTTGCACAATGCAAGCATGACCCTAGTTTTAAAGCAATTTTAAAATTGGAGTAAGATTCTGGTCTCCTGGCAGTAGGCCGTTCTTTGCTAAAAGCTGCACATGAATGACATAGGAGAGGATGGCAGGTCCTGGATGCAAAACAAACTGTTCAGGGAAAAGCTAAAAAGGCTCAGGACCTAGGCAGTAGCTTTTTCTGAAATCCTACAAGGATCACCTCTGTGTCCAGCTGGTTAAGAGAGTCTCAGGGCATGACTGGTAGTTGAAATAGGGCTTACACTAAAGGAGAAGGAGCCCCTACAAGAAAGCCAGACACCATCAAAATCCAAACGAAATGATATGCCAGCACATAAAGTCTCTAAAGGACTACTTAAACTAAAGCCTGAGAAAACACCCAGTTCAGGTAAGGCATCTTCTACTAATGAGGTCATAAATATACTGTATTCTTTAAAAAACAACAGCGCAGATATTTATCAAGTTCAGGTAGGAAACAAAAGAATAGACCCAAAACACTACAGTCCATATAAAATTATGTAGGCATGATAGAGTACTATGTCTCGTCTGAGGAGCAAGAGCACAGCCAAATGAGTTTACTACATTTATTACACCGATACATAGCACAGCACCCTTGTGGCCTGGAACACCATCCAAAACAAGGAGGTGACAGCTACACCATCAGCAAACTGAGAAGGATGGTGACTGTGTCTATGAATGTCCAGGGATACCACAAAGGCTGCAGGCCACTGCAAGGGTAGAAAATATAATAGTAGTAATGGGAGAATTCAGTTAATTCCACGCAGACTTGCAAAAGCCAGAGTTTGATGCAGAAATGATCATCTAGATACCACATACGGCCACTCCCAGCAACGTCGTGTCAGCAAATCTACATGAAGAAATGCAACGGTTGATTACTTCTACTTTGTCACTCATGGATAACTAGTCTTGAGACAAGCAGGAAGAAGTCACGCTCTACAAGGTATCACACTCTGTGCACCAAGCTCCTCAACCCGTGTTAAGCCCTGCTGCTCCAGAGTCTCAGCCATGACCTAGCTAGTCCTCTTGGAGTCTCCTGCACTGACGTGACTCAAGAAATAACTACCAAAAAGCAGCTCGTAACAATGACACAACTTAGCCAAATCCAAAACTGTTCAGAACACAGAAGCCACACCCAAAAGTCCACTAGGCTAACATATAACTAAAGAAAGAGGTACTTAGATGTGAAAAATTGTTGAAAGGATGGAGCTGCTAAAAAGGCAAAAAGCTTACAGATGACATGGAGAACTTGGAGATGATGTTTATCACCTGTCAAAGGGAGCTGGTTTAAAAAAAAGAAAAAAAGAACACAGTTAAACAGCACAGTGAAAAAGGCCATTAGAAAAAAAGAAACATCCTCAGAAAGAAATCAGAATAAAAAGAATGTAAACTCAAGGAAGCTAACTTTAAAACTGTTAAGACATCAATCCAAAAAAAGATTCTGAGAATCAGGTTGCTAAAGGAATAAAAGCTAATGAAAAATTTTTAAACATATAAGCACCAGCAGTCTACTAGAGGCTGGTATAAATCAAGCATCCAAGACAGATAAAACCGCAGTATAAAAACACAACTTCTTGACACCAGCGCTTACTTGTGGAAGAGCTCTGGAAGCCCTCCTTCTGGACTCTGTTCATCAGGAATCAACTGAATATCTGCCTCAAACTGATGAGTCACCAGAAAGATGCAGACCTGCCTCACAAAATCAACAGTAAGGCATGAATAGGGTCAGACAATATCCACCCAAGAGCTCGAAAAGCATTAAGCTATTAAAATTACCTAACACGGTATCACTTCTATCAACCTCAGTACCTAAGAAACAGAAAATAACAAATGTGATAACACTGTTTTAAAAGAGATCCAAGGAATTACAAACCACAGAACTTGATTTTTGTACCAGGAAATTTGAACAAACAGTAATTAAAAAAAAAAAATTAAGTGTACACACACAAAGATGATACCTCAGGAAAAAGTCAATAGGCTCCTGTAGATGGTCATAACTTACAACACAATTAGAACTGGTAGAAAGGCTCAACGGAGAAAAGGATGAGTGAGTGATGTAGTACACCTGGATTTCCAAAAAGCCTTAGACAAGTTTCTGAGACTCTTACAGCAAGTAGCTTAGGATATGCACAGGATAAAATAGGAAGTCATCTCATTGATTAACAACTGATTAAAAGATAGAAAATAAAGGGTAGGAATAGTTCATTATCACAGTGGGGTCCCACAGACATCTGCTCAGCACATCAAATAAGATTTGGAAAAGGGATGAGAACTGTGAGGCAATAAAGTTTGTGGATAAAAAAAGGTTACTGAGGACAGCCAAAACCAAACCTGACTGTGACAAGTTGCAGAAAGGTCTCATGAGAAGAAGTGAGTGGGCGACAAGTTAGGAGATGAAATTCAATATCAATAAATGCAAAGTAATACACCGGGGGAAAAACATTTCCAACATCATATACAAAATATCAGTCTCTAAATTAGTCATTAGCATTCACGAAAGCAATCTAGGAGTCACTGAGGGTACTTCTCCAAGAACGTGAGCGCTGTGCTCAATGGTAGTCAACAGGCAAGTAAAACACAGCTAATTAATACTAAAGAAACAGAAAGTGTGTCACCGTATAAAGCTGAATCCACAGCACACTGCACAGTTCTGGTGATTCCAGCTCAAAAACTACTGTAGAAGAAAAACTGAAAGAAAGCAAGCAAAGAAGGGCAACAAGGACAACCTAGTGAGAGCAACTCATGTTTGTACACAGGTTGTCTACAAACAAGGCTCTCCAGCTCTGAAAAGCAATGAGGTGCACACAACAAAGATGGGCATGGAGAAAGAAAATAAAGCACATCTTGTTACTGCGTCTAAAAACAGAAAGCTAGGGAACACCAAAAAAAAGTCTAAAACAAAGAAAAGCAAGTATTTTTCACACTTCTGTTTACCTAAATGAACTGCAGACAAGGCTTTGGATCCTACAAACATGCCCAAAGGGAACTAGAGAAGTCATGGAAGAGAAGTCCATCAAAGCCTAATCAATTCAATGTTATAAATGTTATTTTTGACTCAGGAAGTCCCTAAATCACAAATGGCTGGAGCCAGGGAGCATATCCCAAGACAAGGATAATTCCACGCTCGGCATGCTGTTACACTCCTGACTACAGATATCCCCGCCGTCAGAGACCAGCACTGTGCTAGACAGACCTCTGACCCACAACGCCTGTGCTTCATTTACCTTTTAGGCAATCTTCTCAGGCTTGAGCCAATGGTCTGCATTGAACGCTTGGTCCCCCTGCCAGGTATATTTTTTAGCACGCTGACCCACTCAGGACCACTTTTAGCACTCAGGAACCCCCTGATACGAGCCATCGCCAACGCCGTATCAGTGGGTAAAGATGGGTGCTGGCCATCCTACACACCGAGTCCCTTATACTGTGCCTCCACAGGTCAGAAGTACGTATTTAATATACTGCAATTATACAAATCACTGCCTCAGCTCTCAGTAATGCCAGAATACCGGCAATCCACGTTAAAAAGTCTCCAGTGCATATGGTGACAGGATACAAGGAGCTCCTAAACAGTAGGAACAGTACCGTGAAATAGTGATGAGAAAGAAACAGCTGTAAGCTACACCTGCAGAAGTGGAAAATAAAGCTATTATTAGTAAATCATCTGTCCCGTACTTAGAGCTATACAGGACACAGGTATAAGACAATTCCTGCCCTCTAGGGCTTGCTGGAAAAGTTGTCAGCTCACAAGGAAACACAGACAAGAATTTGCAATGCAGTTTTCTTGTTGGTATTTACTTAGTAGGTCACCATTCAACATCTGGTGATGGAGGAACGTGAACAGAAGCTGCCGATGGCCTGATCATCTTATGGAAAAATGCATCCCCTGTAAGCAAGAGGGCATAAAAAATGTCTACAAGGAGCAGATAAGTAAAAACAACTACCTCAACCTGGGGCTAGCACAGCAAAGGAGCAGAAGGCTTGCATAAAGAGATGGAGCTGGAGATGTGGCTTAAAGCAGAAATTCCACATGGCCTTGAAATACAGAGCAGTAAGTGTATAACATGGTAACGCAGAAAGTTAAAGGATACTGGAAATACTGGAAGATGAATCTGTAGCGGTGTCCAAGAGGGGAAAAAATGGTTATGATCCAACATTTCACTTTATTAATAGTTCTCACAGAAAAATTAGTAACAGTTTTAGCATGTTTGCTTCTTTCCTCTATGGAGGGGCAGCGCAACAACTGTAAAAGATGAATCTAGCTCTCTGATTCAGTTTTGGTCAAGTCTGAAACTCCCAAACTACCTCCAGAAAGAAAGAGTCATCCTAAATTCTTCGAGTTCACAGCTCACTGTATGTCTGCTTGGAAAATCTGAAAAGTTTAAAAGTTATGGTGTCCCAAAAAAATGTTTTTGCAGTTTGCTTTTGAAAAATTTCCTATGGCTTTTTTTGGTTTGTGGGATCATTAAAATAGCTGAGCTGGGAACGTCATTTACTTCATTGGTTTTGCTAAGAAAGAGTACCTTCTGGTAACAGAGTGGACATTTGTGGGGGGAAGAGGCTGTTTGTGAATGAAATGGATTCAACTATTGATATGCAAAACAGATCAAATGATTATTTATATAACGAACTATTATAATGTGATCAAAGTTTAAAAAAAAAACACTTCGGCAGAAGGGAAACTAAAATGTACTATTTCTGATGCCAGAGTAGTTACAAATGAAAGCATATATTAATGGAATATATTCCCTGTATTTATTACATAACGTCTCTCTTGCCATAGAGAGAGTTAAGGTAGAAGGATTGTGTGTTTTGGAAACAACATTGGCCTAACACTTGAAAATTACATAAATCCAGAGGAGACAGATAATTTTTTTTTTCTATTTTTGGGTGGAAGGAAGGAAGAGGCTTGAAAAATGTAAATATTCTAGTGCCATTTTTCCTCCAGAATGGTATTTTGCTCATGATAATATTCTCTTAACAAAACTAAATCCTCCTGTCCTGCAGAGGTATAGGCTCAAGTACAGAAATTAGGTACCATTTTACTGACTTCAATCAAAGCTGCTTGTGGGGAAATTTAACCACAAGCATAAATCTCTGCAAGACTGGTACCTAAGTGAATTCCTAAGCAGAACAAAAATTAAAGCATTGAAGAAAAAACACCAAACAAAACATCATCTTAGGAGGAAAACTCCAGATACAAATGGAAAATTCCTTCCTGGCTCCACGGATGCTAATCACATATTTTATGCTAGAAGCTGAATATCATAAATTTCTACATATATATTTAATTAGGTTAATTTGTAAAATGTAGACATATGTCTGCTTGAAGTAGACAGGAACATTTCATATTATACATTTTAAATATCACATAATGAACTACAATCACAAACATTGTTTATGCTGGAATAGGAAGGCCAGAGAGTTCTCTGTAAAATGAGGAAAACACAAACATATACGGAGTTAGACAAACAAACACGCACAATATGTGACTGCTATCTAAACGACGTTATCAGAAACAAAAAGCAAATGGAGCATTTTCAGTAAATCTGTTTTTTAATAAATATTCCAATTAAGACGACTGCATAAAAAATAACAATTGAAACACACGCAGGGTTTTAGGAAAAGGGCTTCTCATTTTTCTTGATTTTGGGGTGTTTTTTCTTATTTATGAATGGCAACATTATTTCCACGAGCTGCAGTACATTCCAACAGACTCATGCCTACATCTTCCAGACATCTGAAGTCTGCTTCTAGGAGCAGAAACGGTATCACTACTCTCAGACCACGCAGGATAGGACTTCGACCCTGTAAATGTGGTCTGGATGTATTTTGCTTTTACATAATGCAATTTATTTGGACACAGAGACATGCCGGCTCGGAGAATCTGCGTTTTGAAATAATTAAAAGAGACACGATCTCTTTTTTTGTTGGTTTGTTTTTAATTGAAAAACAAATAAATGTGAAAATCATATTGTTTGCACCAAAAACGGGACCCAGCTGGGCTCGATTTTGTCCACTCCGACTGCCACATGGGCTTGGAAAAAACCCACGGCGAAGCCAGGCAGCGCCTGCGGCTGCAGACGGCCCCTCCGGGGACCCCGGACCCCCGAGCCGTGGGCTGCTCCAACACTCTTCCCCGCGTCCTCCTTGGTCCCACTTCTCCCTCTCCCCATTTAGCCTCCCCAGCCAAACAGTTCCTCTCCCGTCTTGCCCAGTATAGAACTTCCTCACTTTTTGTTTTCGCATTTCTTTCCCCAGCCTGGTCCTGGCCTCGCGCGTTTAGGCCGCGGGTGCTCCCGAGCACAGCCCTCCGCCGTCCTCCCCGGCTCGCGGCAGACCGGGTCCCCGTCCAAGGCTGTCTCTCTAGTAATATCCCAACAAACACGATTACGGAGAAACGCTAATTCTAACTGCTGCTATCGCCAAGCAGCTGAATTTATAGGCCTTTAAAATAAAGACAGATAAGAAGGTAAAAATATCCCTCCCTCAGAGTTAATATGTAGTATGCCCTGGTAGGACTGACTATAAACAGATAACTGAAGCCACATGCTCTGGAACAGTCTAAACATGACAAGGAGTCAAAATACACCCCAACGGAGGGCTTCGCCGTGTTCAATTATTAATTCCTTCGCTGGCAAAGTTCATCTCCAGCCCTGCTGCCTCGCACCGATCCCGACGGCCGAGCGCAGTGCCCGCGGCGATCCCCACCGTGCACAGGCCACCGGGACGCCCACCGCAACGGCCTCCTGGCCTCCACCGGCCCCCAGCGTCACGTCCACCACCGTCTTCCCCTCTGGGGGACACGGCGAGCCGCCCAACCGCAGGGCGCCGACGCGACGTGCTTTAGCGTCCCAAGAGCCGGCGCTGGGGGCTCCCATCGACAGCGTCGCCCTACCGAACAAGAAAACCAGCTGCCTCCCACAGAGCTGCTGGGCCTCCCATGGTCATCCTCAACTCCCCTCCACTACAAACCAACCAAGCTTCAGCTGTGCCTCCCTACGCAGCTCTCCAAAATACTTACAGAAACCTAAAAAGGTATTTCATTTCCAGAAAATAACTATCCCGCGTCTTTACGAACCACCCTCCCTACCCTCAAAATTATGAATGCCATAAACGCTGATAAAAGCCACCTACAGATTAAAGAGCATCAGGACTCAAGTTACGGATTTACACCCAGAAATCAGTAACCGTTCCTGGTTTTCGAGCTGCAGATCTATCAAGGCAGTTTGCATGCTACTTACTGGAATACTGTCAGCTCTGTTTTCTAGCTACGCTAAACAGCCTACAGACTTTTAATATAAGAAATCATACAAATCTGCCTTTTAATCAAAAGGGCTGCTGTAACAGGATCCATTCTCCCCTCACGTAGCCAAGTAATTAATGGTTAACTGGTTAACTGCGAAGAAAAAAAAAAAAAAAGAAAAACACACTCACCAAAATACGGACACAAGTTTAACTTGAAGTGCACCTCATAGGCTTCAATACCAGGGCACCCTTGCAATTCACTATTATTTGTATCACTACAGAGGACCCTGGAGCACGAGCCAAGGACCATGACCACACGTTGCTCATAATGAAGCTAATCCGTTTCACTTCTGGTTTTATTTCAGTTTCCCCTTCTGGTTCTCATGCACTAGCAGTGCTGTTGACTTTGGTTGCAAAGTTTTGAAAACTGAGGTTTAATACTTCTAAAAATACATATAAACCAATTAAACACTTATACCAAAACTGTTCGCAACATACAGTAAACAGAACCTAAATGACAGGCCTCAAATGCAAGTATACCTAAGTTCTTTTGAAAACTTATTTCTGTTGCTATTTTAAGACAGTAAAGGATACCTACACCCACACAATGTAAAAAAATTAACTTTAAAAAAATTACTCACTGGCTGAATATATCTAGTATAATGAAATCACAACAAGCATTAAAACCATGCCTGGAAATATGACGGTGCCATCCGGGAACCAGCAGAGGAACACGACCACGTTTGGCCCATCACAGCTTCTGACTGAGAACACTTGCTCAGCAAACTGCTAAGGAAAGGTCTGATAAAACATGCGTGTTTCTACACGGTTCTATCAGCTACCGAGATATTAAACCTTGCGTGATAAAATCCCCAGTTTTTTAAAACAATACGTAGTGTCTAGCAGAAGCACAGTGAGCCATTGTTATCTGACACAGGGTTTCCCAAGCTGCTTGCTGTTACTGACCTGAAGGCCTATACAATATCCCAGACTCGCTAGAGATCTTTATTCTCCGTCGATACATCGACTCTCTCAGACATGTCTATATGCATAAACACACACACATATATTGATTCTTCATACGTATTATTACTTCTCAATGGATTTGGTAGCTGCCATCGCCTATTCCAAGGGCCTTAGTTTGCTGCTTCCCTTTGTAAGCCCGTTATCAGCATATATAAAATCTCCAGGCATTGCTCTTTCAGCTACTACAGCTTTATTTTTCACATTCTGCCAGCCAAATATAGATGTGAAACAAACAGAAGTACTGTAAATTATAAGCAAGGAAGGCCTTGCCTATATAATTAAATCTTTTGCAGGTACAGTACACCAGCTAAGCCTTTCTAAAGCACACATTAAGTGTGCTTTACCAGTATAGGTTAGAGAAATAAGACATAAGAGAAATATTCCAAAAAAGAGCTACACCAACAGAAATATATTGACACAGGTCTACTCTCTTTTTTTTGAATATAGAAACGTCTACACGAAGGGTGCTTGGCCTGTACAGTGAAAATGCTCTCAGAGCGGGTACACGGGTGACAAGAGGCATCCTGTGCAGACCTAGACCAGCACAGCCACCAGTCTAGTCCCCCAAAAAGGACCATGCATGGCCTTCCCAGTTTCTTTGCCCAGGGACAGCAAGGTGGCATTTCAGGGAGTGCATGGCCACCCCATCTCGCCAGCTCTGCCTGGGGGCTGTAACCTGCAGCACAGGGAAAGGAGCATCTTCAACCATGATGGTGCAAAGCGAAGGCCAGACCCCAGCTACGGCAAGGCAGGCAGCACTGCAATTTTGCTGGTATAATGGCCCTGTCAGGAAGGGGAAGGTAGGCACCTGGAGCACAGTATGCCACCAAAGTGCTGTAGTTTTGCCCCAAATGGGCCATGTTGCCTCCAGTTTCTCCAGAGGTAGCAGAACTCCATCATCCACGAGTCCTGTCTCCGTCTGACAAGGCCGGCCAGCCTGAAACTCTGTGCTGACTTGATCCTGGGTTCATTTTGGCCCACCTACGCTCACAGGGACACAAGTACAGGGGTTTGGCTGGTTTGAACTTCCCAGGGCAAAAAAATCTTCCGTGTCCTCTGTACACAAGCTACACTCACCCAGCCGTCCAACACAACACCCATATCCCGGAGCAAAGGCTTAAGGAGTACCTACTTTGGCATTTAGAGATGTACTAATGAACCTAAGGCAACTGTCAATCAATTATCCCCAAAAAAACAGATGTAGAGCAGAAAAACTCTTTTACATTGGTAAAGAAATGGTTTAAGTAGGGATATAAAAATCTGGCAGTATCAAGAGTTTGACTTTCTACAACAACTCGTACTCATTGCAGCACGCTTCCCCAAAATACGCTACTCTGAATAAGCAACTTCTTAGCAGTTACACATTCAAAGAGCATGGAGGAAGTATTTTCTCCTTAAATTCCTTTTCCTGACATGTCTTATACTGCCCAATTTTGGAACAAGAAGCAGCCATCCAAATAAGTAAAACCCAAGTAAATCAAAAAAGTCATCATATAGCTTGCCTGGTGCCGCCACATGTATTTATACACTCAGTATTGCCAGCGTACAATAGCCATAGTACAGATTACCCACATCCACCATTTTAGTATCTGACCAGAACATACACGTTTCAGGGTCTCGCAAAACAACTTCTGCATGGGAAAAGCCATTACCACTGACCCCAGCCTGAAAGGAAGATCAACACACGCACTCGACTCCACGCACCACCCTGCGGTCCCACCGACGGTAACAAGATTGCTCAGCAGGAGACGGTAAATAAGGCCCAACACTAGCAGGACAGATTCAAGGTGTAAATACTCAACAATAATCAGGGGAAAGTGACCCTGCCTTTATAGACACCCTATCCAAGGAGTAAGTCTCATATAGTGACACAGCAGCTACAGATGTCTCCAGCATGTGTTCCAGCAAAGGACCCGCTCCACAAAAGGCAATGTCCTACAGCCCTTCCCTCCTCTTCCTTCAAGGGCCCCTTTACAACACATCCAAATATGACATGTGTAGGAAGGTCTCGTATGTCACACGACTCACCTAAACACGGAACAGCTATGAGTAGGTCTCAGCTTCCTTTGGTACGACGTGCAGTTGGGAAGCACCAAACTCTCCCCTTTCCAAAAGGCCAACCATGCTCCTTGAGCCACAACCTTTGCAGAAAATCAACTGCCACAAAAGCATCCCATCAGGTCAATTTGCTGTTTATTATTTATGGTTATTTCACATCCTCTTAATTACGTTCCCCAGTGAACAGCTCCACTGTCTGAACATTTTATATATATTTATGCATACGTGTGTGTATACATGCACACATTTTATATGCACCTATTATATACTATATATAAAATATATATTTTTTATATATGCATATATAAAAAATTTTATTTCTTTGCACTCCCATTCTGCTACAACTTCACTCCCAACCTCACAAATGGCTAATGTACGTAAACATAAGTCACAAGTCATGCCTTTCCCAAGCAGAATATGTGGTGAACATCTTCACCATACAACATGAGCAGTTGCTTTCCTGTGTCTCTCTTCCCACTCCTTGCGCTATGACTTAAAAATTCAGCTCTCACATGATGGCTGATGAGGCACAGCCACTGTGACAAGTTGCACCAAAGCAGTGTGCCACTGATAAAAGATTCATTGCAAATGGTTATTTTTCATATACTATACATGGTAAACAGCATCATTCATTTCTATTCCCTTGCTCCAGACAAATCAATGATTGTTAATGCAAAGTCAACACGTCCAGATGTAGTTTGCATACTAGTTAACCACTAAATTGGCATCACATAGTACAAAATAATCAAGAGACATTCAAGGAACC
The DNA here is from genome assembly GCF_036370855.1 of Dromaius novaehollandiae. Taxonomy (NCBI): domain Eukaryota; kingdom Metazoa; phylum Chordata; class Aves; order Casuariiformes; family Dromaiidae; genus Dromaius; species Dromaius novaehollandiae. Next base: position 2,629,364 of record NC_088117.1, read on the forward strand.
AAACAAAAGCAAAAACGAGGCAGATGACTAGCAATTAATCCATAAAAGACTTTTAAAAATTAGAAACTTCTCCCCCATAAAATGCTGCCTGACCAAACTGGTTCCATGGCATAAATGCAAAATTGTAAGAATATGTCACACTGTAGTTTCAATCTCTCAGAAATATAGGAATTACAAGAAAGAAATACCTCATGGCAACGTTTACTGGCCTCCATTACCAGAAAAGCAACCACGACCTCCAGCCGTACTCGCAGCCAGCGCCTGGGCTTCTCTCCTCCCGGCCCTCCGCTTTTCTGTCATTATTTGCCCTGCTATCTACAGTCAGGGCCTAATCCTGCAGAACACTCTCTCTCACAGAAGTCTACTTATAGGCAACTACACACGTCCACACAACCAACTGTGGAACTAATCCTTTCAATTTTAAGGTGTTTTGTCCCTGAAAGCCCCCAGCACAATTAGCAGGTAAATAATTGTTTACACGGATCCGAGTATGAATTTCCATAGCGCTCAGTGCGATTTTAGCATGCTAAGGCTGCGATCCAGCAAACCTTTCCATACACGCAAGATGCTTCGCACACGCAAGTGGTCCCGGAGAAGCCGGCTGGGTTCGGGTACCACGGGCTCACATGGGCCAACGCGCGCCTGCATCCGGCACCGTTTTGGGAACGTGAATTATCGCGGAGCTGGTAGAGCCCACGCGAGGCCAGCCGCAGCCGCAGACCACTCCAGCATTGGGCATCGTCCTCCCCGGGGCGGCGGCGCGGCGCTCCCCGGCCCTTCGAAGCTCACAGCACGCGCCTCGGCATCCCGGGGCTGCCGGCAACATCCAGGGGGTTGCGTCCTCCGAAAGGCACAGACGGGAGAAGCAGGCACAAATCCCGGGTCCTTACCAACAGGAGCCATATGTCATGTTTAAACAAAATAATATTAAAAAATAAATGATATTAATCTTTTTTTAGGACACTAATTTCACTGCCGCACTTGCATAATCACAAACTTAACTGTGCATCGCCAGAGCCACGTGACTGCACCCGTGGAACCGTGCTATTCATGGTATTGCATTATGGCAGCGTTATATATTTAAATTATTCTAGAGTTATGTGAATATGATCATAATATTTACACAAGTGCGGTATAAAACGTTATCTACTACTTTAATAATATCATGTCTATTTTCATCCCTCATGGAGGACTAGGTACTTGAAATTTTTCTTTTTTAAAAATACATTTCAGTTATGTCACAAGAAATATGTTGACGTCGGTTTACAAGGCTTTCTTCCTTCCCCCTCCCCCCTTTCCAGTCTGCCAAACAGTAATTTTTTAAATGATAAATATCGATCAACTTTCCAGAAAAAAAAAAATCCCTCTGGAAGCAAGACTGCAATGCAAAATTACAAAAAATTTCAAGCACGAGGAGGTTTCTTTGAGCAGGGCACTTGCATATAGAAAGGTTAGGTTGAGAATCCCATTATAACCTCAACTGTAGCTTTTCATCACCAGCGAAACATATAATGGAAGCCGTTGTTAAAAAGAAACTGATATACACAGAGTTAAAGACTGTAAAGGTTGCAGTACACACACCTACGGTATGACAGCATCCCCACAAGTTGCAACCTAGCACCATTGCATTGCATTTCAAATCTCTGCAGAGGAGGAGATGTGCAACACACAAACACATGAAAAACAAACAGCGACAGAAAAATCACTTATGCCCCGTAACAGCTTAAACCAGATTAAGATAGATATAAGCTAGGCCTTACAAGTTTCAATTCCTATATTTTATAAGAGCATGATAAACTTTAAAGATAAAACCGTAAAACGTTATATTTGTGAACCAAAACTGAATGCATACCATTATTTATATTTAACATGCAACGCCCATTGATTTATTACCCCCCCATCCTGAAGTATAGCAACAATCTTTCTCCCAAGATTTCAGGGTGAGGACGCAGGGGTGGGCAGAGGAGTGAGGGCAGAAAGAAAAAGCAGCGTTAAAAAATCTGTTTGGAGAAAAAAAAAAAAAGAATGTATGAAACCTTAAAAAAAATTACAGCTAAACAGTTTTTTTGCTATAATCATAGAGTAAGTTAAAGTTATGGGGTGCAGTTCAAGGAAGGGAATTCTTGGAGTATAAGAATATGGAAAAGCCACCATGTTTAAGCTTCCTGGTTGAAACCATGAATAAAAAAAATCTCCAGGATTGTTTAATCCAATTTAAAGCATTTTGTATAATTTTTACCCATATGTGCCACTCCACTCGATATGCAGCACTATTAGTTTGTAACTATAGTACTTGGTTCATTATTTGCTAAAAAAGAGAGTCAGGAAGAGGGTGGGTCCTCGGGGGGGGGGGGAATAAATGCAAAAACAAAAATATTAAGTTGACATTTCAGAGTATTTTGTTCTCCACCCAAGAGTTATCCTGCATTGCAAATCTTTCCATTGCCCCCCCACAGCAACCAAAAATGTGAAACAAATTAATGGGAGCAGGGTGAAAAAGAGACCCTGATCCTTGAATTTATCAGCAACTTGTAATTTCAATCAACTATCAAGTTACAGTGAAATTAAAACAAAACAGAAAAAAAAACTTTTAAGGGGTTTGAGATTCAGATTTGAAAATTCATTCCAGATTGAAATTTAATTTTTTTTAAGCGGCTGGATTTAAGGTGTTTAAGTGTGGGTTCACAACAGTTCCAGAAACTCTTCTGAGTTCAAAATTTAAAAATGCCTTTTTCAAAAAAAAAAAAAAAATGCTGCAGCTGTGGAGCCAGCCATCTTGATATTTTGTCCCCATTTTAGAGAGGAGACTGTGTCAAGGTTGGTAAAACTCAATGTTGACCTAATCTTTCCCTTCCTCTCCCTCCCCCACTTTCGGGTGGAAAGGCCGTGTATCTCTCCTATATTGCTTTTTATTGAAACAATGAATGTTTCAGTGCTCTTTTGTTATTTATTTTTAAAAGATCAATACCAAGACCCCAGTATTCAAGGGCAACCCTACAATAACAAACCAGTGTGTGCACAGTCCAGAACTCACAGGCACCCCGTAACAGCATAACAACGTGAACAGAACAGTATAAAAAAATATTAACTACGAAAAAAGATTTTGATCTCAAACTCCAGGAAGGCTTTATAGTAAGAGTCAAGGAGAAGAAGGATTTTGAAATTATGAGAAATATCATGACAGAGCCCTTTAAAGGTACTTTAGTTTTACTCTTTTTAAAAAAAATCAAAATCACTAAATCTGCAATTAATTTTTCACAATATTGTTAATTATGCACATTCACATTATCATGGCGGACCTTATAATAAACCTGTGTAAATACTGGATTTGTATGATCCACAGTATCTAGAGTTGTTACAGTGTGTGTATTTAAAAAAAGAAGGAAAAAAACCTAAAAACCCTACTATGGAAATTTTTTCCTCTACAAAAGAAGTAGGAAATTAAATACTGGAAACTATGTTTTAATTATGCCAGGAGAAACCATCAGAAAAGCCAAGAAATTCAAAAATAAAACTGACATTCGACTCTTAATTTTGCTTGTCCTCGTGTTTTCCTGGACCGTGTTTAGAACCTTATTGTTTAAGAGCAGTTTTGCATGAAATCCAAAAATCACCAAAAAAAAAAAATTTGGGTGTGTCCACAGCAAATTTTCTATGGTCTAATTTTTCTGCAAAACTCCTTATTTCAAACAAATAACTTTAAGCACTGCAGCAAAATCAGTTTTGGCACACCACGCTAAACAAGTTCGAAATTACAATGAAGTACAATTCATAATTGCTCCATAATAGCAATTCTCCGACTTTCCCAAACTAATCATTTTATTGCAGTTAATCCATATGTGCCCATCTCAAACTTGAATTAGTTTGATTTCCGAGCACTCAGCTGCTTCCCAGCTCTGTTTTCCTCCAGAAAGGGGGGGGGGGGGGGGCAGGGGGGGGCCGAACCTGAATTCATTCAAATTCCAGCTTAATTTTCATTTACATATTAACAGGGCTTTGCTTCTAAAGGGACGAAAATAAAATTTGCCCGGGCGAGCCCAAAGCCCCTCCAAGAGTTGTGGCAGGAGGGAGACCCCAAAGCCTGCCGGGCTCCCCCGCACCGCCCCGGCGAGGCAAACTTTCCTAAAAATAAGAAATAGCAGAATATTTCCTCTTTTTTCAATTTTAATTTCTTTTTTTTTTTTTTATTTACGAAATAGTCTCCTCTAGGTGGCGTCGTTTTAATGGAAAAAAAAAAAACTACCGTTTGGGAGGAAAATTAGAAAAAAAATTGAGAAGGGGAGAAGGGGGGGAGACCCGTGAGGGAAAGCCGGGCCGAGCGGCGGGGCCGGGCCGGGCCGGGCCGGGCCGGGCCGGGCGGGAGGCGGGCGGGAGGCCGGGCGGCGGCGGGCCGGGCCGGGCCGGGCCGGGCCGGGCCGGGCGTGCGGGGCGCGGGCCGCGCTGTGGCGAGCGGCGGCTCGTCGCCGCCGACATGGCTGCTCTGCGCCGCTTTGTTGTGCGAGCCGGGGCGCGGAGGGCGGCGGGGCAGCGCGGCGGCGCGGGCCGCCCGGGGCCGCCCGGGCGGCGGCCGGGGCGCCAGGCCGCGCCGCTCCGCGCCGGGCGGGCCGGGGGGGCCGGGGGCGCCGTGCCCCGGCGGCGCCCCCCGCGCACTGCGCCAAAGCGCCGCGCTGCCGGCGGGGCTCCGCGACGGGGCGGCTGCGGCTGCCGCCCTCCCTCCCGTCCTCCCTCCGCCTCCCCCGGGGGACACGCCGCCCCGGCCGCCGCGTACCTGCGCTCCCGTCGCCGTCGCCGTCGCCGCCGCCGCCGGAGCGGTGCCGTCCGGCTGGTTCATGAGGCTGGGGCGGGAGGAAGGCGAGCCCCGCTCCTCCGGGGCCTGCGATCCGCTGCGTGCACAATGCAGGCGCCGCCGCCGCCGCTGCCTCCTTTCCGCCCTCCTAGGAGCGGCGAGTGGGGGCGATGCCCCCGCTGCGCGGGTGGGCGGCTCGCCGGGCTGCTGCAGCCCCCCTTCCCCCCGGGGGCATGGGCCGGGGCCGCCGCCGCGGGCACGGGCGCTGCTGCTAGCGGCGCGGCGCGCAGGGCTGGGCGGGCGCCTCCCGCTGCCGAGCCCGCGCCGCCGCCGCCATCACGAGCCGCTCTGGGGGCAGCTCCAGCCGCAGCACATTCGCATCAAGCGGCGGCAGGAGAAAGGGGCTGAGTCTGGCCGAGCCCAGCCGCCGCACGGGAGCCGCGCCGCGCCGCGCCGCCGGCCGGCCCGCCGCGCTGCCCTCTCCGCCCCCGCGCGGCCCCCGGCCCGGCCCCGCGCCGGGCACCGCCGCGGCCGGGCCGCCGCCGAGCCCCGGCCGCCGCCCGCCGCCCGCCGGGGCTCGCCGCGCTGCGCCGCGGGGCGGGCGGCCGCCACCCTCCCGGGCGGCCGGCGGGAGCCCGCGGGGACTACTTTTCACTTGGGGGCGAAGGCGCCGGGCAGCGGCGCTCCGGGGGCACTGGGGCCGGCCGCGCCGGTGGGCTTCGGCTGCGTGAGGCCTGGGCGGCCGCGCCGCCGTCCCAGCGCCGATGGGGAGAGCCGGCCGGCGCCAGCCTGGGAGCCCCCCCGGGAGCGTTCCTCGACGTAAATCGGGGGCTACGTCCCAGCTGTCCCCAAATCTAGGGGGTGACGGTGCAAGGGGGGGCAGCACCGGGGTGCCTCTTGCACGGAGCTCACGCAGCCCCAGGTTGGCATCTCCCCAACGCATCCTCGCGAAGCGGAGCTCTGCTCTCAACTGCTGAGCTTCCCGCTCCCACCCAGGTTTGGCTGCTCTTCTGCAGCGTGCATAAAATAAATGAGGGCAAACTACTGGATTTTCTTTTCGGAGCAGCAGAAGACGGTAACGCACGGCCAGAGCCCTGCTCGCAGACCGTGGCCTGCCGCCCAGATGCGCAGAGCGAGCTCCTCTCTCGGACGAGGCAGGGCAGCACTTCTGAGCAACCTCCGCGCATCTGGGGCCGCTGCCACCGTCACACTCCTCCTGACCAGCGGGGCAGCCTGGACACTGCGTCTGGACAGGGGGAATCCGCATGGCTCCGAGCAGCCCCGTTTGCTGGCCTGCCCCCGCACCCAGTGCAGAAGGGATGCTGCGCGACAGGAGTCCCACTGCCGCTTCCAAACCGGCCAGGAATGAGAAAGTGCTGCCATTCCCCTCCTCGTTCCTAGGCCAGGCCTCACGCATGCCCCGAGGGCGTCAAAGTCACTTTTAGGGGGAGGGGGCGACTAAAACCCAGCAGATTTTAGCTGGGATAAGAGCCCAGGCTCCAAAACAGCAGATCCCAGTCTCACACGATAGCTACGCGGCCTCCCCCAAAGGAAAGGTCACAGCTACGAGCGCGACCATCACATGCACGGAAACATTTTCCTGGGCCTGCCGGAGATCCGCTGCGTAGCGAACGCGGGACCAGGCGGGGAAGGGAAAGGGCAGGGACTGGTCACAGGACAGACTGGACCTGCAAAAGGGAGCACGCTTCCTCCTGGGCACGTCCCCTCCTCCTGGGCACGTCCCCTCTCCGCCACCCCCTCTTTTGCCCTGCTGTTGGCATCACCTCTGGGTTTTCTCCCCTTCCCTGCACAGCATGCCCTTCGTTTAAGGCAGGGGCTGTCACTTTAGTCCCAAACCTCCGTTTGGTGTCCCCTCACTTTTTGTGGAAAACTGTTTTAAACTGAAGGGAGTCCTGGTCTACCCTGCAGGAAAGATCCTGTGATACTTTAAACCTCCTAAGCAATGTGCCAACCCCCTGCCTGGCCCTGTGCGAATTAACCCCAGGGCTGGGGGGCACAGCAAAGCGGCACCCGCCCTGCCTGGGGAGGCAGCGTTCCCGCTTTGGGGTGACAGTGGGCGTCCTGGGGGTCTGCTTTCCTCCAGCCCCAGCCCCGTGCTCTCATCTGCGGGCCTCCCCAGGGTCCTTTCTTTTCCTCATCTTTCCTCTCTCTCCCCTGCTCCCAGGCAACCCCTCTCACATTCTCCCTTTTTCCCCTCCTGGCTCATCATCCAGAGCCTCCTCTCCAGTTCTCCCTCCTGCCAGCCCTTCCTGAACGCTTCTCCCTCTGCCTCATCCTCCCTCCATGCCCCATGGGACTCCATCCCTCAGCCACCCCAGCTCCGTCCCACCCCACTTCTCTATCTGCTTCCTCCCCCCTCAAGCCCACCCCAGCTCCCCCTCTCCTTCACATTACCTCAAGTTTATCAACCTCCAGCAACAGGCCCCATTTTGACTCTAGCAAGAGCAATCTCCCCAGGGCTCGGAGGACAGCAAGGAGGAGAAGCAAGCAGCTCTGCAGCCTCCCTACCACCTCCCAGGGTGACCCAGCAAAGGCAGCGAGGTTTATCAGCAGCACCACAGCTTGGGAGCACACCTCTGAGAGCCCCAGCATCTGCTTTCCTCAGGTGGAAATCATGAGCTTTTCAGGTGCCCTTGCTGACCTGGGCCGTGGCCCAAGTGCTCCCGCGGAGACAGGGACCTGCTCCACAGCCAGCTCGCGGCGGTGCCCCGGGCACCTTCCCTGGCCCTGAGCGGAGCAGTGCAGGGCAAGGGCCTCGGGGCAGCGATGCAAAACAGGGGAAAGTCTCCGTCTCAGGTCGTGAAGCTCAGCCCGTCATCATCTCCTGCCGCTGCGGAGCTTTCGGTTGGTGCTTGTTAGGAGGATACGTGCTCATGGCACTCGTGCTGCCCTGCAAAATTTGCTGGTTTACTCGACAAAAATGCAGCACTTTTTTTTCCCGTGGAAAACACACAGCATTAACTATAAACATAATTACATCTTGTGCCCACCTGTCTTTTTTTTCTCCCCCGTGAAGTACTGCCAAAAATCGTTATTAATAGTATTAATAAAATAATTTGAACTCACAGATTTTGCTGCCCCAGCCCATGAAACCCTCTTTCCCAGGAGTACCACAAAGCTAAAATTTGTTCTAATACTGATTTTATTCTTGTTACATAGACTAAAGATCACTTCAAAGTTACTATAAAATACAAATTTATTTTTCTTAATATCTTTCATGCAGATTTCATTCCAAAATGCTGTACAATCAGATAATATGATTACAGAGCTAAATAAAAACAAAGGGACAAGGCAATCAGTAGAAAAGTTAGACAAGGAAAGATGTTTTTCAAATGAGCTTGGAAATGATATAAGAAGTCGAGATGCAAAAAGCACTTGTAAGGCTCTTTCACCCCCAGCATCCGGCATGTGAAGAAGAACAGAAAGGAATCCAGCACTATCTCCCCCGTGGACAAGAATAAAACAAAGTAGGGCGTATAACTAAGTGTAATAGAACAGTCTGAGGAAGCTTTGGAAAAAAAAGGATGATTTTGATGCAAAGTTTACAGAATATGAAGGCAAACATTATGTCTGCGAAACAAGGAATTGGCTAGAGGAGAAACACAGTAATGTTTAGGAATGCTAATTTGCCCAAGTGAAGTTCCTCTGCCTTTGAGACTTTTTGCTCTGGGGAGCTATAGAAAGTGAAACTTTTTTTTGGAGAAAGCACACAAAGAAGTGAGCAGGACACAACAAATTGAGCTCAGCTGTAAGAACAGTATATATTTCTTAGGAGGCTGCTTGGAGGCCTGAGCCATAGCTCGCGTTGCTTATGTGAGAACTGCGGGACCCCTGGAGCGGAGGACTTCTTCCCTCCGTGGCAGTTCTCCACGTGAAGGTGCCCTCAAGAGCTTTCTGGGAAGCCTCTTCACTGCCTTCATTCCTGGTCAGAGCTGGTGTAGAGGAGAAAAACATCTCCACACCACCATGGAGCCATCCCTGGCTGTCCTTGTCTGGGGGGCTCTGAAGCATAGGGCGTGCCAGCCCTTTTAAACTTAGTCAGATAAGAAAAGAGAGAGTTGTGTGCTGACATTTCTGCTTCATCCACAAACACTGCGTGTACTGCTAGACACAAAAGGTGTAAATAACATTTTGTCTAATGGCCCAACCAGTCATTTATAACACTTACTTTTAAGTACACTTTTATAGGGCTACGAATCTTTACTTCTCTGTTCGTTTTACCTTCCTTGACAAAGAAACCAGGCCTGCAGCTTGGGCTGCGTTCATCCCCACAAACGGGCCTACAGAGCCTTGGCAACGTCTTCAAAGAGGAAGGGAAAAAAGCATTAGGAGTCTCAATTGATATAACAGATTCCACGTCACAGCTGACAAAAGTTTGTAAAATTAAAACCCAACATCTAGGCTCCTGCTCTGCAAGTCTGGGTGAAGGATGTGGTCTCTCTTGAGTATGATGGTGTAAAATGTTTTACTGCACAGCAGCTTTTTAATAAGGCTGCTCATATGTAACTTTAAACTGTGTCCTTGAACATCCAGCATTGATTTAAACATGTTCAGCGATGGAGAATCCATCACAACTCGTGAGAAGTTGGCCTACCATTAATCACCTTTGCTGCTAAAAAACAAAGCTGTGACTCACTTCTAGCCTAAACCTACTTTCGTCCCATTTGATACCTTTACAACATTGACTGCTAGACTAAAGAGCCTCCTGTTGTCATATTTTCATTAGCCACATGGGTAGATTATCCCTTTTCCTTCTCTTTGGGGCTTTCTTTCCTCTGCAAGGCCTGTATTACAGCTCTTTAAGCTTTTTCAGCTCTCTGCCCCAAACTCGCTCACATTTCTTTTAATTGTGGACACAGAGGATCGTGGAAACACCATCCAAGTCATCTTGATTTTTTTATCTGTTCTTTCACTGGCCTTGCAAACTGGCTTGGCCATTAGGCTACGACAGCCAGCTGTGGGACTGGGGCCCCGGGGCCCCGGTGTGAACAGTTCTTAGGGAGTTCTGGGTTCTTGCTCAGACTTCTCTATTTAAAATCTTCCTCCCAGGTGATTTGGCTCATGATTGTTTTTGGCTTTGTGAAACTGTCCCTTCAAAATCTGCAAGTGTTTATACTGCTGAACTTGGAATTTATTCTGTTTGCACAAAACAAATATAATGAAATTGTGATTACCTCCACCTAAAGAACAGCCAATTTTCATCTGTCAAGATGAGGTCTAATACAGAATTTCTACAGTTTGAGAGAACATTTTGAGTTAGGAAATTTCTATTGATTAAGTCTAAGAAATACCAAGGACATTTTAATACTGGCAGCATGAAATAACCATCATGTCACTCAGACTGAAGTCCCTCGTGATAAGGTAGCCTTTTCTCCTGCATGTTATGGATAAAGAGTTAAGCAGTGCCAGCCTATCATTCTGGTAGAATTCGGTGAGCTTGTACATCCTGAGTGGTGACAATTTTTTGCTATATCCCTCAGAAGTTCTGTATTATCAGTTACTAGAAATTGAAAAGCCATATCCTCTCTTCTGTAGTGCCTTTAAACCTGGACTGGGTGACAACTGATAGGCACATTCCAGCGGGGGAATCTCCCCACCACGTTTCAATACCGACTTTCTGTTAAAAAAAAAAAGAAAAAAAAAAGGTTGATCTCCTTTCTCTTATAATTCATGCTCGCAGTCCTTTCCCATAGAAGGCAGACCAGAGCATGTATCACTCACTTCACCAGCAATATAATTACAGAATCCTTAATCTTCTTCTGTTTGCAGGATGTTATGAATTCCCAAAATATCACCTGGACACGTGTTAGCATCCTTTGCAGGATAGCTTCATTATTGTGGCTCCTTCCCCCTTTCTTAGCTCACCCAGTGTTGCCTTCAGGAAGACAGAGCACTGCCTTACTCCCCAGCTGCTCCTACATCTTAGTGAATCCTTGTGAAGGATTGCTGGTCTGCCGCGAACTGGCTGACAATCCCTCCTCAACCTACCTGTTTGCTCAGTTGTGCAGAAGTGTCCCACGCAGTCCTGCTCTGAACCAGCAAGCTTCAGAGATCGCTCCAGCTATTTCTATAATGGCAAATATAACTACTGACAGGCGTTTTAATGGCTAAAGTTAGTCAGCAGAGTTCAACGCTATCCCATCTGCTGACCCACATGCCAAGGAGTAACATAGGCCATGAGCTTTGGAGGTATATGTGTACCCTGCTTTTTTTGAGCCAGACCTGAGACTTGATTTGCAAAGCTGTCGAGTCCACACAACTTTGGCCGCAGCCAGTGGGCGCAGCAAGTGCTCAGCACCACCTCAGGATTTCCAGTCTGGAAGCCTTGAATTGCACTGGGGACCCCGGCATCCCATCGGCGTGAGCCCTGCCACTGATAACTTACTGGCTTTTGTCTGTTTTCCTATCTGTAAAATGGGGTGATAACAATACTCCTCCCATTCACAAGGAAGCTCTACAGTCATTGCAAACACAGATGTGATCTATAAATGGGGCCTGGGGCTACAAATCAAATGACCAAGGTGAAGACAAATACTCAATGCAATCCTCATTCACTGAGTCTGGTTCCTCCCATGTACCGGAGGAAGTAGGGTCCTGGGTGTCATAAACTGATGTGATAATATGATTTAAAATTGTCCTAATATGCGTAAGAGGACTGGTTTTGCAAGCTTGACATTCTTTCGACATACTGTATTTGCACATATTCTAGCATTTTTTTAAGGCAGGCAGCATAAACAGTTTCTACTCTGTATGACTGTCGCAGTCCTCACAACGTCTATCAAAAGACAGTGGAGTGCCCTGGGAGCTCGTGTGCTGCAGCGCAGACTTCTTGAGTTATTGTGTTAACTCTGTTAGGAACAGGAGAGGGCTGTAGTCTGAAGGAGATATCATTTAGCCCCTTGACACCCTGTTACAGTACACAAGGAGCTCCATTTTGCAGAAGTGCGGCCAAGGATAAACTTACGACATGCTTACTGGAGGCAAAGCCCAGTTAAGTGATGAGCATTCTGCATTAGGCAGTTGTGCTCTGTTTCCAGCTAGGATCCTTTTCCTGGGGTACCTATCCAATAGTCTGGAGGAGTAAATTAATGATAGCAGTCTGTTCAAGAAATAAGTCTAGAGCTCATGATCCCCTTAATACTACCCCAATGCTCATGCATCCGCACCAAAGATTGTCCCAACAGGAAGCGTGGGATTCATTTTTTTTCGGGGCCTGCCCCCAAGTTTGAACTGTGCATCTGAAATGCTGAAGTCAAGCCCTGAGCTGGTGCAAGCGACGCACTAGAATGCTGAACATTTCTAGTATGCTGCCATAAATAAGGTAGAGTAGGCAAACCGCAGTCAGGAAACGGCAAAATGGCTATTTATAAATCGCCCATATCTGCAAAGATATTTGTGAGACCAGAAAAAAAACAAAAAAAAATACAAAAAACATTTCACTCTTCCTGACCTCAGTACTTCACTCTGAGGCGTTAAAACTCATCAGAAATGCTTGCCAATAGTTATATAATAGGAAACGCTAGATTATATTTGTCCTTGTCAGCACCGAGCTGCTCACAGTCTTTTCTTCTTCATACTCTCCTTTGCGGGCATCCGTTCGTGCTCTGAGCACTCGCTGTCCGTGCGTGCAGGTCCTGTTGAGGGGTCTGCAACGATCTTGATTTTGCTTTTATATCCAACAGAAGCTGAGACTTTCTGCTCTGGGTTGATACCAGCAATGCGCTGAATAGCAAACTGTGTGGAACAGGATGGAAGCCCTTAAAACATACAGTTTTAGGCCCAGTAGTTTTCCCTTCAGCGTAATAATTTACAAGTTCTTTACTCACTTCAAAGTCTCTTCAGAAATCACAGTCTTCATGCTCAGCTCTGTTTGGGTCGCCTCTTGCCTCTCATTTTCCCCCTCCGTTGAGGGCCTTCCCGCGCGCCCTTGAAGCGCCTGCTCCGTGCCTGTGCCCCGTCCCGTGCTCCTCCTCGCCAGGGCCCGACCCGACCTCATGCACCAGGGCATATTTGGCCGTGTCCAAATGCAGCCGGCTGCGGTGGCCTGGCATTTCCATCCGAAGCGCTTCGCCAGACCGAGCACGGTACAAACCGGGCCGAGCGCGCCCAGACACGCAGTCGGTCAGCACGGAGCACTCCGGGCAGGATACACTATAATCCCTTAAGCAGAGCCCAATATTTTTCACTGACACATTTTGGGCTGTATGTCTGTTCTCGGTGACTGTGCTATAAATCTGGGTACGTGCGCTCCCCAAGGTAGGAGCTGGTTTTGCCTCGAAAGGAAAACAGCGTCACAGCTGGCGCACACGCGCTCGGGAGACCCCAAAGAGAAGTGGCAGGGTCAGAGCCGGCAGCGCTGGCAGTCCCGCTCGGCGCTCGGCAGGGCCCCGGGTGGTGGAGGGTGCGGTGCGGCTGCGCGTCGGCCACCGCATCGGGCAGGCAAGCGGCACGCTCTCCTCTGGACACCCTTTTTGCAAGGGTGGTGAGGATAAACCCCAGCCCTTGGGAAACTCCGGTGAAAGCAATCGCTCTCTGATCGTGTGGTTTTGGGTGTACGCGATGCTTTGCTTGCCCTGCTCTAAGCGGTTTTCCGAAGAGGCCGGAGCTGTGTGCGTCCTAAGAAGTGGCTGGACTTCAGGAGCAAACGAAGGGGTGTGTGAGCATTGCTACGCACCTGAGTACCTATATTACATATATAAAAAACCCTCAGTTTTAAAAGTATTAAGATTGTATAAACACCACACTCTCCAGAGCAAACTAAAAAGCAATAAAAATCACAAGCCATGGGGTGCCTCTTACCCACTCTTTAATGACCGGTGCAAGACGCTGCTGCTGACGGTGAAAGATTTATTGTTACGACGCGGAGCTTCCTTCTGCCTCCGACGTGATGCATCGGCTGACTCACGGCGCACGAATCCGGCCTCCCTTCACGCGGTGGCGCAGCGCTGGCAGATCCCAGCTTGTGGGTCCATGGGATGTGGGGCGGCAGCCAAAGTGCCTGGCCACATCTCTCTATGGGAAGAAGATGCTTGGAGGCCGGCCACCCTCGCTGGGGCTGTACAGAAGGCAATGTCTGGTGCCGGAGCTGCAGGCAGAGCTGAAACAGCCATTCCGTGTCGGAAAAAAATGTGCCAGATTGGAGGAAAACGTCCCGTTGCATGGATGAAGCCCCTGGGTGCAGTCAACTAGGCAGCCTGAATTAAGCCCTCAGGACACGTTCAGGGTTGGCGTGTGCATACTGGTTGCGCACATGAGGGGTTGCACGCCGGGGGTATAACTGAAGATGTTGCATATGGGGTGTGGATCATATCTGGCAAGAAAAAAAGTGTCCGACAAAATTCAGACATTGAAGAAAAGAATCTTAATAAGTGGGTTTTTAATAATAGTGTTAGCTGAAAATCCCAGGAAGGCGGGTTTTCCATCCACGCATCAGGAGCTATAAGCTTAGAAAAAGATACAAAACATTCTTCGGACAGAAAAGGTTGAGTTTCTGCTTTAGTTGAAAATTAGTATGCAATATTGATATTTCTAGAGAAACATAATGTTGAGAAGGACTTTATATTGAGAGATGTATCATCACTATTTTGGAGTAAATTAGATTAAAATGATTTGCAGTTATCCCTACACTAAGTAGTTTAAATGAAAGAAACTGAAAGTTAAGGTTATACTTAAAAGAAGTGCATGCAGTTCACTCAGGAAATCCTAACTCTGCTCTGCCATAACATGCAACGATCATCTGAGTATTATAGAGGAATTGTAGCTTTCTGGGCTCATAATCAGATTCATCTGTCTTCTCTTTACGGTGTCATGACAGAGCAGAATTAAGAATATTTGCATGCCTTAAATTGAGTCTTTCTGCTTTAATTATGTAATTATGGAAATCACTATTTAGGGATCCATAGTTATGGCTATGTTGAATCTTGCACTTCAGGCAGGCATACAATCTCTTTGTTAAAGGGTATTCTCCGCAAAATCCCAGCCTCTACTTTTTGAATATCAAATACATGTCCTGGGTGTGTATTTGCAAATTCATTAATTAATTTATTAGTTAAACTAATTAAAAAATTCATCCTGTAACAAATCTAATGCATTGTGTCAGACCTTCCTTTTTTTTTTTTCCCTCAAGATCCTATTAACAGAATAATGCAGACCCTGCAAACTTCCTATATAATTAAAACTCTCTGAAATCCTATATATACATTTCACTTGAAGAATGTATTTTACAGTTAATGGTCTCTTATGACGTTATACTTCATAACTGATGGTTTATTAGGCATGGCTGGTTTGCGAGGTTTTTCTCCAAAATTCCCCATAAAGATTTGTCTTCTGTCAAGATTGTGTCCAGCTCCTGCGGTCACTCAAAGCACAGTCGCAAGTGCGAGCCCAGGCAACGTTTGTCAGCGTGCTTGTGCTGCTTTGCTGGAGTGAAGCAAGGAGCTGTGAAGCCAGATTAACGCAGCAATAAACTCCAGGGATTTGTTGTTACTCTGGAGCTGCATAAAGCAGCCAGATGTATGGAGAGATGGTCCTTAAGCTTTAGTTTGCAAGATGAATGTGAGTTGTCTCTTTACATTACTCTAACACATTTAGTATGTTGTATGGAAGCCACGGGACAGGAGGTCAAAGTATCGAAACATTTCCTAAATAAACACTTTTACTGCAACAAATAGAACAGGCTAAATACACGACTGAGTGATGCAGTATAATTAAGTTTATTAGCACTCATCTGGGGTGCTCTGGCTTATTCACTCCTGGCTTCACCCATGTGAGTAACGTGCCTATCCCAGGCATATGCCAGTGAAACCTTCCGCACTGCACCGCCGCAGTCAGACGTCGCCTCTGAGAACGGCCCGTAAAGTTCCACAGGGTTATTTGAGATGAAGATCCTGACCTGAAAGGCAACATATTATTTTCGTTTATAATTCCGTCAAAACTACTAACCCACCTTGGGTAAGCTGGCTAGTTTGAGCTGCACGCAAGGGAATTGTAAAACCAGCAGAAAATCCAGGATCCTCACTGAATATCATTCAGTAAAACTTAGCATTTCTTTAATGATAACAATCGCTAGCACTACTTAGCTCTCACTGAAGTTTGCTACCCCGCAGAGATGAACTGAGCAAATGAGACGGCAAAATCAGCTAAATCAGAAAAGGGCAAATTTTAAGAAGGAGCTGGTGGGGTGCAGCGCTCCGCCTTGACCGAGGCGCCCTGGGCTCCCGTGCAGGATCAGCTTCCGCAGACCGCGGCACATTCCTTTCCTGAGCACCTGCACGTTAATCCAAAGCCACCAGGTATTTCCCAGCAGCCGGGTCATGTTGCAGAGGGGCTGCGCAGGCCGGTGGCCTTCGCGCCCGGCTGCCGTTCGGCATTCCAGGCGGGACGCCGGGTGAATGGATGTGCCTCCGTATATTTACAGTACTAGAGAATAATAGTACGTAGCAATTAGTGATTTTCAACAGTAAAGCACTTCTGAATGAGTCTTCACCCCTCCCGTAAAGCAGGGCTAATAGCCCCATCCTCCCAGTAGAAAAGAGAAGCTCCTGGGCTGTCCAGGGCCGCCGAGGGTGCGAGCTCAGGTTCCTCGGTGGAGCAGGCAGCCGGGAATTCCTCGCTGCCATCCCGGAATTCCTCACTGCCATCCCGTATTCTGGCCATTCGTCTCCCCAGACGTAGCCAAGTGCTATTCTTCCTTCTGTGACTTTGTGCCTGTGCTCGTAAATTAGCAAATTGCAAATACAACATTAAATAATGGCAAATACATACTAACAAACAAACAAATAAATATTTCCAGTGCTTTATTAATAGAATTTTGACAGCTTCATTAGGTTGGTGAAATTTCAAGATACTTAATGAAATAATGCTTCATTCCTTGGCTTGTGATATAAATTCTAATGAAATGCGCAATTCCAATTCATCACCAACAAACTGTGATGCTCTGCTCAGAAGGCACTATCATACTGCCAAGGTTTTTATTTCCCTGACATTATGATCTTAACAATTTTATTTTAACAGTAAGAATGGTAATGCCTAATAAGTTAAACAGCAGAATAAAAGATTCCTCTAGAAGGGAAAAAGTATATGTTTAGGTGGAAGAGACTTCAGAAGAGATTATGGGTTGTTTTATATTTTAAATATGACACATTAATATCTACTCATTTAATACTATAATTTTTTTAAAGTTCTTTTCACTAAAAGATGATCTTTATTTCTCTGAAAACTGCCTAGTGGAATCCCCACTTGTGCAAATGATAAGTGACTGCTGCACACCAAGAGCTAAATGCTCCAGAGCTCAATGGAGCTGCCCTTAAATGAACAAAGTAAATGGAAAAAAATTAAGTAGAATTAATATTATTAAAGATAATAATATAAATTATTAGTAGTATTCTATTAAGGTCAGATTAATCCCACTACAATTCAATTGGAATAATACATGCAATTTATGCAATCACAAATGTTTTAACATTTAAATTACCTTTTTGGCATTCTGGAAACCTGTATTTTGCATTACAGAGCAAGTCAAACACTTCCCAGTGCCAAGCTCAGTGGCCTCACTGTATGTACTCTCCTTCTCTACTCCTCAGGAGGGTGTTCCCCAGCCTGGAGGGGGGCAAGCACCCCAATTTCAGGTCAGAAAGGGGAGCTGGTGTCAGGATGACCTATGCAGACACAGAGTGGCTCTCTGCCCCCTCTAGGGGCTAAATTATGAATAGTGGTCTGAAATTCAGCTGCAGCCTCTGAAGGAGCAAAGCTGGTCCTTTGTCTTTGGATGCTGAGATTTGTACCCCTTAGATCTGGGTCTGGGGTACCTAAGAGACATAGACTATCCCTGCCTCTGAAGGTATGAGCACTGCTTCTCTTGCTGAATGGTTACATCAAAAGTCACAAAGAGCATTTAGAAACCCGTGTGCATGGTTTAGCCCCCGGAAGGCATGCAGACGTAGTGTGTTTGCAAGGCCTGCACCCTTCCCCTGGCGAGGGAGCCTCGGTCCCAGAACCTGTGCCCCTGTATTTCACCTCCTGCAGTGATGCCTCCCACAAGGGTTGCATCTTGGGCCTCTCTGCCAAAAAAGCACGACTTCAAAACACTGGTTTCAGATCAGTTTCCTCAAGTGGAGATCAGCATGTCTCAGTGTTTTCTGAAAAAAACAGGCCTCTAGTTGGTGTCTTTGGGGAGGCATCAAAAACTCAAGGCACTCAAAGTTGCCAGTGAGTTTTAAAAACCTCCCTCTAAGCAGTAAAGAAACCATTCCCATAGCTTTAAGATGTAAAGTATTTCTACCAGCTCCACCTATGGCAAGTGAAATTGAAAACTGTTTTGAAATACTTTGGATTCATTAGGATTATCCAGATAGCCAAGCAGCTTGGCAAAAATCAGCAACTTTAAATTTTGCTAAATGCAACTGATTCCTGAAGCACTTGTCATTCTTTCTTTTTCACTTTCTATTGCTTTAAGATTGGAGGCTTTTTGAGACAGCAACTATCCTATTTGATGTTTGTGCAAGGCCTGGCGAGGAAGCCCTGTTCCCAAGGGGGAGCTCCAGATACTGTAGAAATGCAAACAGTAAATAAGCCAGTAGGAAAATTTTTAATCAAAAGAAGTTGTACAGCTGCCTGTGGGAGCAGGATCCCCATTCACTTCGCTTGTTTTGCAGCTGGACAAGCGTACCATCACCGTAATGGGACAGTGCTACTGTTGTGAGCTTGCAGACTTGCATGAAGTTCCCAACTCTTTTGTGATCTTATGTGACTGGGGGCTATTCGCTCAGGCTGTGTCTACATTGCACTGTAGGAACACCACTAAAAACACCTGTAAGCATACTATAACGCATCACCTATCCATCTTCTACCCATGGTGCTGTACTGACGCTGAGGCTGTGACTCCTGCAGGTGAATGTTTGGCTTCTACACACCTCATCTGGTCTCTGGTGTCTGCCACCCTGTCCCTGAGGAGGTCCTTCCAGGCCCCCGTCATGTTAAAGGTCTCTGCTGTTGCTCGTGCAGCTCAAGGACAAGGAACCTTCACCTGTGTGAAGCACAAGCTGCAAATGAATTGGTGGTGACCAATGTGGGAGAGCATCATCAAGACCAGGGTCTTCTCAAGAGGTTTTGAGGAACAGCTAGGATATACAGGTCCCATTTCTTGGTCCTTTCACCTGGCCTGGTACTGAGAGCATGATTTGCCCCACAGGCACAAAGCAGCTGAAGGGCTCCCAGGCTTTCTTTCTTCCCCACATCTGACTCTCCTAGACCACCTGTCCAGCACCAACATCCTAGCACTCCCCATGGCTGGACCTCAGTCACCAGCTCTTCAGCATGACACGCTCTTCCTTTGGCCATCCTCCTGCAGTCCTTCCCGTAAGGCAAGGCTATGGCCCCAAAAGTAGGGCTGTGACCTGTCCAGCCTGCAGCCCCACTTCTTCTCCTCCCTTTCCTTCAAAACAGTAGTACTGCACCAGCCTGCACTGGGGTTTTACCTTCCAGATGCCCCAGGCACAAAGCTGTCAGGCCAAAATGGGACATATGCAGAGCTGAAAACATCTCACCAGGGCAGGCTGAGGCTCAGGCAGAGGTGTCGGGGAAGGTGAAGTGGTATATTGCTGGCTACCAGGCAGTCGTAACAGAGTGAAGGTGGCAAACTGACCTGGGGAGCTGTGAGTGACCCAACTTTGAGAACTGCTTGTGCTGGAGAGGTGCCACTGGCAGTACCACAGCCTGGACAGAGGCATTAAGGTGGGGAGAGTGAGGTTCAGCTATGACTGTAGACCCAAAAAACCACCCTTCCTATGTGCCCTGTCCCCCTTGGGCAAGGCATTCTTTGGCCTGAGCTCCCCAGCTCCTGCCCATTTGCTCCCCTAGCACGGGCATGGGAAAGACAGATGCAATTTGCTCTCCTAGCATCAGTTCCTCATCTTTTGGCAGCAAGGACAGTGCAGGGGAATGTGTGGGGATGGGGTCGTCTTCTTTCAGAGTCAGCATAGCGATAGCCTCTCCTCAACCCCTCTTTAGCAGGGTGTTGAGCTCCTTCTGAGTGATGGTGGGGAATGGACCACAAACTCAGTGTCCATGGCCCTGCAGAGGCCTCACCAGGTCCCCAACAGCACAGACACAGTGGCTTTGGACTGACCAGTTTGGCCGATGCTGTAGTGGAGGCCATTAGAGGATGGAAAACCTGCCTATAAGTTCAGATAAATTCTTGAACATGGGCACCATGCTAGTGGGGATGCTGTAGCTTCGCTGGCAGTGGGACACAGCCCCACTGTTTGCAGACTTGCTCTCCGTTTTGTCTCTGTGAGCTGCAGTGTAGACCTGCACTGATCCTATTCTCTACTTCATTGTTTCTTGCAAGGATAAATATAGCAGAGACTGCAAGGGACTCAGCTATTTTGATAATGGTGGTTATACAAATAATCTAGGCTTTAGATTAAAAATAATCATAATTGTCTGCTTTTTACAAAATGTTCTGCAACAGCAGGCTATCAGCCAGCAGCTGTCCCTAGATAAAATCTATACTAAGTAAGAGAGGGCAATTTGCCATGATTTTTAAAGACTGTAAGTACAATGACAGAGGACTAGCTAGGGAAAAGCAGAAACTCGTGGCATGGTTCACAGCCATGACCAAAGGGTGGCAAGTGCCATATTTCAAAGAATTCAAGCAACATGCAATGTACCATTTGCAGAACTTGCAAGACTCAGTGTCCTCAAAGGAAATAGTCCTCTGTAGACTCTCTAAATTTAAGCTTCCTCCTATGCCCTGAGGAACTTATGAGCCACTTGACCAGGATAATGACACTGACATTTTTGGATCTTCTTTGTGTCATTATTATTAATTTTATGACCTAAATTTGTCATTTTTATAATCTTTTTCAAGTAATGGGTACACACTACAATTAGGTTTCTTTTTCTTGTTGATAGTAACAATTCCTTATTATTTATAACTCATCAGATAGATAGATTTTCCTTTAACATCTTTGGCTTCCCTTATCAATTTTCTACCACTCAGAAATATTAAATTATCTTGATTACCAGTTTTTCCCTTTTTTTCTCTTCTGTATATGTTGTTTCTATTTCTAATTGCCACGTTCCCTTTCACCCAGAAAGAGCTCAAATCAAACACCATTCTTTTAAAATTTTAATGGAAATATAACTTTTTAGCCAGGTTGTGAACTCTTGGTAGGAACTTTCCATTTTTCACTCATTTACTTACGCATTTATTTTTCTTCTCAGTGAGTTTCACTCACATTTTTATTCAGCTTCACAGATCCAGGGAGAAGCACCAGGTATATATTACTGGTTGGGACTGTCTTTTATTATCCCATAATTAATGTAATCAGGTCATGATCACTGGTCTCTAGGCAACCACCAATTTCTAGTTCAGTGATCAATTCATCTTTATCCATCATAATAAGATCTAAAATAGAATTACCCCACGTTAGGTGCCATCCCTTTTGTGTTAGAAAATTATCATATATAATTTTTAGAGATGCGACTGATGTTTTATTACTGCCTGCAGGAGGTCTCCAGCATTCACCTCCCACAATAATGTCCCATGGAAAAGGGCAAGGTTTTTTTTGACACCCTACAGACAGGTCCACTTGGCCTGGGTTATATGATGGCACGTACTTGTCTGTGACCAGCCTTTTTCCGCAATGTTAGTTAACATGTTGCACCACGCACATATCACTCCACTCCTCTCATTTCCTCTCATTTATGGCCATATAAGATATTACAACTATTCTCTTTATATTCCTTCCTATCTTGCTTCAGTATGTTCATGAACCCCTGAGTTTCTCCTTATGTCGCCATTATCTCTGGCTGTTCGATTCCCACCTCCTGCCAGCTTCTCTTACTTCCATATGACCCTCCAAACCACCCATCTCCATCAGTGCACAGTGCCAGGCAAGCACAAAAATTCTGTAGGCAATATTCGAATAGCTGGAAAATCACGTCCCCATCAGAATACTGGAGGGAATCCTATTGGGCCCATCTATAATGTGTTAAGTTATAGAGATGTTTTGAAATATTTTTGGTCAATTAGGATAAATCCAAATTTTGAGAAGTGTAATGAAAACTGGTGATTTTAAAAATCAATTTTACTGAATACAACTGACTTTTAAATCAACATTTCCATTGTATTTCTGTTCATTATTATTTCCTGTTGGTTGCTTCTGGACTGAAAAGTCTTTGGAGCTGAGATTGCATCTTATTTTATATCTGTATAGATCCTGGGAAAGAACTCCTATTCTTGTTTGGCATCTTTGAATAGCCTTGTAACTGAAATGGTAAATAAATCCATAATAGTAATACTGAGTTTCACAGGGAGTCCGTTGTTATCAGCAGAACCAGGGCTGCAACAGTGCAACAGAGCTGGTATCGCCTGTGATTTTGCAGTCTAGAATAGATCTGTTGGAAGCTTTTTGTGCTAATGTGGACAGCTGATTTAGGGATACACACAAGCAGGAGGAATGAGTGGCCACTGAGCTCGTCAGGTCCATGGAAACCAAGTGGCAGAGCATCTATTCTGGACGTCTGAAGAGTCAACGTGAACACATCACCCACTTCTCCCTGTGGCAAGTACTGCACCACGCCTTGGCAGCCCTATAGCAAGTGGTGCGGGTCACCCTTGCTCTGTTGCAGGCAGATGCCACAGTGGGCCCTGTGTTCCCTACCAGGGGCAGAGTAAGAGCTGGGTCTCTGCCCTCAAACCTCTCTGTCTGTGTCCCACTGTCAATGGCAATACTCAAAATCAGCCACATCTGTGGGACTCTACAAATACATGTTTTCAAGTCTATGTCAGACTGCCTGGGCAGAAGGACAGAAAGATATCTGGATGAAAAGATAATTAGAATAATTATTTGAAAATCAATAACTGTCTGAAACAGCAATGAATTAACCTGCAGACATTTCAAAATGAGATCTATACTGAGTGGGTAACTGAGGTTCAATTGATCACTTAAAATTTGCCCTGGATAAGCTTAATTTGCTTTTACCCTAGGTCCACCACAGTTAGCAGCCTACCCTGAATCACCGATTGGCCCAGTTGCAGAGGTGACCAGCTCTGAGAAGATGAGGATTTACTTTTGTTCAGGGCTCTTCCCATTCTGTCATTGCTGTGGAGGACTTGGAGACATCCCAGCAAAGAAATCAAGGGACGTATGAAGAGAAGCACATCTCACAGGGTGAAGGCTTGCTTCCTTTTTCAACAGAAGAAATCTTGGAAGAAAATGTTAGGGCTTTTGGGTCTGTAGCCCCAAAACATGGCCATGCTGGATGGCTACTGCAAAATGGGGTTGTTTACAGAGGCTGCTGGAGGCAGATTGTCTCTCACAGAGCCATGGAAAACTGAGTGTTTTATTTTTGAGCTCCAGCAGGTTTCTAGGAAGAGCTGAATTACTCAGGGACAGGAAAAGCCTTGGGTAGGAGTTTTCCCAGGTTAAAAAAAAGTAAATAAAGGACTTCACAGGTGTGACCTTGTATGGACTGGCTACATGAAAACTGAACACTGCAAACCAGCCTTTAGAATATTCAGCAAACACCTTTTTTAGGGTCTTTGCTTTATACCCTACTGGACATCAAATGCAGTAAAGAATTGAAGATGCCCAACAGTTAGCCTACAGCATCAGCAATGACGTGACTTCCCTTTTGCTACTGCAAATTCTTAGTCCAGCTTCTGCAGTCAGTCTGCTGTATTCTGTCTGGGAGAAAGAGAAGGTGACAGAGGAATGGGGACACAAATGCCAACAGGAGGGAGGAGCTCTGGCACACACAGAGAACACAGAGAACGAGAGTCAGGAAACCTCTTTCTCTTCCATCCCTTTTGCTGCTGCCCCCATCAGACGCAGAGTCTTTCTCCCTTCCTGCTCCCATCATTGCAAGGAGGTGGGGCAAGAGATGGTACAGAGATGTCTGATTATTGCAGAGGAAAGGACTTGCTGCCAGGCATGGCCAGCCCATTTCACAGACAAGGATACTGCTGTTGGCCTGGAGGTTCTTTGTCCAACCACTTCCTGCTGGTCTGGAACCTTTTACCAGGACCACAGCTTTGGGAGGATCTGTGGGAAATGCTGTTAGCTCTCTCCCTCCCATCCAACAGCTCTTTTGCCTCACATCTTCTGCTTTGAAGCCCATGCAGGATGCTGAGTCCCACCGTTGCAACTCACAACACATCTACGATGCGTGTGACCAACACCACCTGCTACAGGTCCCACCTCATTTAGTGCACTCCAATATGAGCCCGCCTTTGAGCTCTGCCTGGTTTCGCTGGCAGGTGAAGTGATCTGTGTTCATACTTCGTGCTAAGTTTGTAAAGTGCTTTTGGATCCAATGACAGGTGTTGAATATTTAAAACAGAGAAGAGGGAAAAATGAGCAGATAGCTGCCAGCTGCCAGCTGCTCTGCCTGCAGCTGATCAGTCTCTCCTCGAGGAACCCGGACAGTCCTCTCTCCCCTTTCACGTTAAGCCAGACTTTATTTTTTTATTATACTTCTCTGCAAAGAAAACATGAGTATGGACAGAAAGGAATGTTACAAGGAGCATAATTTTTCTTTTTAATCCAGCAACCTAAATAAAATTAATAGATTTAACCTGATTTTTTCTTCATATTGACAGTCTCTGGCTAGTCCCTTATTGTTTCCTCGGGGCTTGAATTATGGTGCAATAATTCACACTGAGTTGCATGGACGGCACTCGGCTTTCAGCCTTGTGCCTGACAATGCTCCAGGCATGAGTTATTGTACTATAATTCACACCTTGTCATATCTTATTGCCGGAACATCCCCTAAATGACAAAGCTAGATTCATTAAGTAGAAATTCAGTCAAAACTTGGGAAAGGCAGTTGATGGCAGGAAGGATCATATACTTACGATCTTCATCTGTGTCATTTCAGTCTGGAAAGGAAGAGCCCTAAACAATTAAAGTAGGTGAAGAGGTTTACACATCTGTGTTTCAGTGCTTGTGTGTGTAGTGGTGTGACTACTGAACAAGATGCCTGCCCGTGGTCAAGATGTATTTGCTCCAGAGTAGACAGCTAGTCCCTAGTTGCCTCCACAGAAGGCTTGTTAGCTCCCCAGGTTTTCATTCTGACCAACCAGTCTGCTTCATGGGGACATGAGCAGACATTCACATCCAGAAGATGCTTACAAGGTGGTCAAAAGTCAGTGTATCTCTTCACACACACACACATGCACACACACACGGAGTCTCCCTACTCACTGTCTTCTGCACACATTCTTACTCCTTCATCACACCTGCCATAAGTCACTTATGAAAGAAGAGCTTTGAGGTTTCTCCCTGTCCCTCAAAGTTCACATATAAGACAAACCTATAAGACAAAGCTCACACACAATACAAACCACTGACATCCTGTACAATGGCAGAAGGGAGGCCTTGGGATCGGACCACACTGAAAGTAAAGGTGCAGCTTTGCCAACACTGTTCTCTGAACACCGCTCCCTCCCAGACCCCAGCTTGGTCCCACAGCCAGGGCTAGAGGGACAGGTTGGCTAGTGCCAATGTACCTACAACCTTTGGAGGGCACAGTACTGCTCCTGCCTTCTTGGTGATCCATGTGCTTTTAAACTGCCCTTGGGAAGGCACAGGCCTGCTTAATCCAGGGAGAGGATTGGTTTTTGCAGTCTGAGTTCACAGAAGGGCACCCTTTAGGGAGAAAAGTGGATTTGGGGAGAAATGGCCATTTTGACAAATAGTGGTAGATGGTTAGAAAATCAGCAGCGACTAGAAGACGTCTGGAAGAGGTGAATCACAGTAAATCTCACCCTGGGCTATGCACTGTGAGCCAGTCTGTGGTAGACAGCATAGACATCTACAGCGTGCTAAATGCAGTCACTCACATAAGCAAGAATCTTGCTGCTGTTTGGGGTAGTTGAGAGAAATCACTGCCAAAAATCTAGGTGCTTAAAACAGCACCAGGCATCTGCTGTGAGTCAGATTATTCACACCTTTCAGGCCCATTGCAGTTTAAAACATTTCAGTCGAAATATTCCTCTCTACATAGCCAATGCGTGAAGGAAGCAGCTTGCGCTCAGATGGTTAGTGTAGTCATCCCACCACTGCTCCTCTGGCCCTGCCAGCTTCTCTCTGCTAGGTATGGGCTCGCTTCGAAATGGTTGAAGTGCCAAAGATGTGGCCACCTCCCCAAGCTGTTTGTTCCTGCCCATGGACTAGCCCTGCTAGAAGCAGGGGCAGCAGGAGCACTCCCAAATCCACTGCAGGCGAAATGAGCTCACACCTTTCTTTCTGCCATCAGAGCTGCAGTGGATGGAACAAACAGGGAGTGACAAGTGGCTGGAGGTGACAGGATCCTCAGTTGGAGGAGCTCAGTTTTTTCTGCAGAAACAAGGCACATACATAGAGCTCAACAGGTCTTAGGTCTTGTGACAACAACCAACACTTGAAAATTAGCACCTGGTCCTCAGAGTGAATTTTGCATTGTTATGGTACATGCCCACGCTCCAGAGCATTAGGTTCTCAGGCTGTGGTTTGCAGGAGCACGCTCACTGAGCACTGGGATGCCTCCTTCAATAGCAATGTCAAAGGGCAGGATATACCGTGGGCTTAACTACCTTCCTCAGGACTGTAGCTAGGCACCTTGGTGGGACAGGCTCATAGCCTTTGAGCCATTTCTGTTTCTAGGTGCGCACACTGTGCTGAGACCCAAATCCCATGGTGGTTCCGTCTTAAAATGAGAGGGACAGTGAAAGTGCCTACCAGTTGGCCTCAGGTTGTAGAGATAAAACGCTACATGTAGCACAGCTCAAAATCCTCTGACTTCCCCAGGTTCTCATTTTTGCGGACATTCATCTTGCCCTGAGTTAAATGAGCAGCTGGAGAAAGTGTAGGACTCCTGTCACCAGCTAGCATCCTGGTATGATGCGGTAGGGAGGTATTTGAAAAAGTTTGTCGCTAACAGACAGTACTTGCAAAAGCAATGGCCGTTTGACTAACGCCAGCTGAGGTGGCCACTTTCGACTCACAGACAGTCATCAGAGCAGATGTAAGCAAAACACGTGCGGAGTCTGAGGCATGGCTCATCTCAGGTTAGTGATGCCCTCGATCCCACTGCATCTCCGAACTAGCTCTCCACTGACTATAAATGCAGCAGAAGGCAACAAGCTCAGATGGAGGCACATCGTAGAGAAGTTATAAATCCCACCAGCTGGCACACATGCTGTATCCAGCTGGCAGAGCAAACAGCACAGAGCCCTGAAGAGGTGGAGACAGCAGGGGAAACCCAGGCGTCATGTAACCCTGTCAGGTTTGGCAATATTTGTTTTAGTGCATTAATTCAGTTCAATGCTTTCCTGGTGGAATGTAAGCAGATCTAAAGCATCAGCTGCAGAAATGTAAATACTGTTTACTGACAACTGGCAATAGCCATGTGTTACCATTAGTTGTCCATTAATTAGTGGATTAATAATCAGTTAAGCCAGCTTATTATTTAGTGGTCAGATCTTCACTGTCATCCTGTGTTATTATAATAAAAATTACTATGCATGTTCTTACATAACACCACTGGTCAGAGAGGGTGTCATCCAGAAGGGAGTATAATCCTGCCTGCTTCCTTCACCCACCCACTGAACTCCAAGCGTGCTGGCAAACTAGCATGAACTGCCATAAGACCAAATGGTAGCTTGCGTGTCAGGTCTGGAAATCTTCCAGGACAGTAGTCGCCACAGTCTTGGAGCAGACCTTTTTGCCACCGTGCACCAAGTGTGAGGCTAGCAGTGAGACATGGCAGAGACAGGCAGGAAAGAGCTTCAAGTAGGTGAAACAAACCCAGCCAAACAACCGTAACTGTGGCATGCAGCCAGTTTATTTTTCTGACCACAAGGAGCACTTTCGTCTGTTAAAATCCCCTTTGGGATATTCTATGGGCCTGTCACTGCAAGAAAACAGGCTCTTTCCTCCAAGATTGTTGATGTAGCTTATTACTGAATACTCCTCTGTTTGCAGATGTTCTATATTTTCCTGACATGAAGTTTCTTAACATCCCTTTTAAATTGTCTTTATGCTCACAATGTTGATGCATAATCTCTTTTTTCCTTGAGAAGTTACTGTAAGTGCTTCGTGCAATGATGAGATGAAAGCCTTCTTTGTGTTCCTGCCAATCCAGTTTGTATGCCTCTGCTTGTCACCTGCAGATAAAAGCTCAGGGATGTTGTTTAGAGCTAGTCTATGAAGTAGAGACTCAACTTGAGGCAAGGACAGGGGGAAAATATTAGCAAAGCAACCACCTAATTCTCGAGAATCTCAGCACCAGCCATTGTGAAGCTTTGCCCAAACAAGCACTCTTACCTAAAGCCTCTTAGGGTAGCTTAAGTGAATATATTACGCTTCAAAGAGAGTACACACAAGGCCAGTTCCTGTAGCTCAGCTGATGAGTGCTAACTCATTAAGCTGCAGTAATTTGGCAATCCGTGTTTACTTACATTTTAATTTGAGCATCGTATTTTGTGCAGATTAAATCATTTTTTCCAAACAGAAGATATACCAAAACATTTAAAACGGTGTTAAACTGGTGAAAACCTGTCATATTGACCTCAGCCTGACTTAAGAGCAATGTATTTAGATGATGAAAATCTGTTTATACATCCTTTCATTACATATAAAACTAAATTTCTTTATTTTTTGCCAATTAGAAACTGGTTTAAGCTAAAGCAAAATCATGCATTTTGGGGGCAAATACAAAGTTAAGCCAGACAGAGACCGACATGTAGGCATACTGATGTTATTTTACATCCCTTGTTACTTCGTTGTAAGGCAGCACGTGGATACAATAGGAAGCAGCATTTCATTTCTGTTGTATTGGTGTCAGTAAAAGTAACCTGAAAACTTTGCTGTATGGCCACTTGCACACAATAGCTACAGCCTGAACGACTTCTGTGCACATTTGTGTGTAAACCAGCCCTTTATATGGACCAAAATACTCCTGGTTTAAAAAGAAGCAAGACTATCAGCATAGCTTTTTGGCCTGGCTCTCACAATTAAGGGGCAGCTGAAGCTTTGTCCCCTTGATGGTTTCTTTGAATCCCACTGCTACACACCACACTGCCCTTTCCATCATAGGCTGCCTGCCTTTGCTTGCCAGGAAACCACATCATTCCTCGCCCTTAGACCAGGACAGTCCTACAGTACCTTCCGTAACAGCCTCTCCTGTGGCCACTGATGTAATGGCCAGTAATTTTCTTAAAACGATGTCCATGGGAAGAAAGAATTTAAAGAAGGCCCAGACCAGGTGAAGGCTTTTTTACCAAAAGTCTTACAATCCTATCGTGGCCACATGGACAGGACCTTTGCCCCCTCCAGAGGGTGAACCTTTAAACACCGCGAGGCTCTTCAGGTTACTGGAGGCTTAGGCCGTGCCCAAACCCGGTAGCACCACTTGAAGACACTGCTGCATTCAGCCATTTGCCCACAAGACAGAAAGTCATATTCAGGGACTTTCAATCTCTTCATTTTTCCTGTGCTACACAGCACATTTGCAAATATCTTAAACTATTTTGTTTTGGACTTTGTGCAATTAAACTGCAGATATTTCTGTACAGATAGTGGCAAATTGTCTCCCCTAACTAGCAGCGCAGCTCAATATGAGCAGATCTGTAGAGTGAAACAGTTGGTGCTGAAGATTCAGCGTCCATGCTATATTTACTTTGGGGGGTCATTCTGGACTACCTCTAGTCTGGTCCTGTGGCCGATTAGTAGGTAGAGAGCACTAAGTGATGCTAGGACACATTTTCTGGCTTAGTTTAATTTGAGAGGACACCACTTTGTGTGCTCTAAGTCCACTCTGCAAGATAAGCCAAATATTTGGCTTTGGTTGCAGCAATTCGAGATTTATCAGAAAGAAAATTGAGCTGACTCATGCGTGTGTCCATGCTTTCCATAATGGTGTGTGCACTGGGGAATGTCAGGTGTTAGAGAGCTTTCTGGTTTAGTGGAGAAGGGCATGAAAAGAACAATCACTGACAGCTAAAGTCGGTTACATTTCAGCTGGAAACTGGGCACAAATTTTAGCAATGAGGGCAATAAACAATTGGAACAAACCGTCCAGGAAAGAGGTGGTCTCTTGCTTTCTTTGGGGTGTTAGTTCAACAAATCTCTGGTCCCAATCCAGTGGAAACAGGGTGAAACTGGGATGTGCAGGAGGTCAAGAAACTCCTTTCTGGTTTCAATTCCAGTATAGCACACAGCATCTTTCCCTGATGGAACATTTCATAGAGGCCAAGGGACCATTAACCAGATTGATCCCTTCCATATATCTACCCCAAAGAGAATCACAAACATTTATGGTCTTTTTCAGACACTGGTACCTTTTCACTCAACAACAACAACAAAAAATTAACAGTGGCATTTCTCCTCCACAGAATTTCAGCCGAGATTCTGAAACCTGTAAAGAAACAAGAGAGGAACATTTGTTAATGACAGCAGTGCAGCCTACTGCTGTTGGTATTGAATAGGCTGATCTACTTTTATTGATCTTCACCTCCACAGTAAAAGGAAGGCTAGAAGGTCAGAGTCAGATTCCACCCATGAAACAGAACTCTGACTATCAGTTTAGCAAGGGTTGAGCTATAACTTGAGTGGTCATTTCCTAGCTCCCATTTTAGCCCTTTCTCCACTTTAACTTTGTTCTTTGACCTTGAGCTTTGAAGGTCATGGAGATCTTCTAGTTTTAGCCGGAGGCTCATCCAGGTAGCAGCACATGATTAAGACAGATTTTATTTTCAGAAAAAAATGCAGTTTTACTTTAGATATCAAGCAGCAGAGAATTCACCACATCCCTTCGTATCTTGCTCCAATGATTAATTACCCCATGTTAATAAAAATTTGCACATTAATTCTAGTCTGAGTGTGCTTAGCTTCTTCCTCTAGTGATGCTCTGCTCTTTGTGACTAGTTGAAGATGTCTCTGCTATCAGGGTCACCCCAGGAGTGTTGATCAAGGCAATTCTTGGAGAAGGATATAGATTGAGGGAGCACTCAGCCATGCTCTTGCAACTGAATGTAAGTGATTTAAGAAGCCACTGTCCCTCTGTTGGAAGCCACCATGCAGGGACTGATCAAGGCATGCTACCAGTTCAATGTTTTCCTAAAACTGCCATTGCATCTCAGCTAAGAAGGGGTAACTAGACTGGACTTGAAGCAGCTGCTTAACCCACTTGAACGGAGTAGCAGGAGCACATCTGATTACACCTGTATCTCCCAAAATCCACCGGCTGAGAACATTTCAATCATTGCTATCTAGATAGGTTTCCAGGCTGGGTTCACCTCCATTTTTGACTCACAAGTGGCTTTGAATTTGGAGATTAGCTCTACTGCTCTGTCTAGTGCAGATCCTTCACATCACATGTAAAATCTCCTTGTAACATTGTTCACCTGAAATCCTCAATAAGCTCTCCTTGTACTGTTGCACTGCTTTTTTTACAACCTTTTCCACACAAAACTTTTGCAGCACGCATCCGCCCTTCCCTCTCCACTGAAGACACTTGCATGATAACTGCAGTCACTGGGAGGATGAGACACATGAAGAGGGAAGGATGTGGGAATTGTTTCTGGACCTTGAACCATGACAAAGTGTCAGAGCACCTTCCCATGGGTGGGCAGGAATAGTCACTCCTAAGCATGCACATCAAAAGCTCGCTTGCCTCCTCCTGAGCATCTCTAGGAACAGCTGGTACCAAGGCAGGACCAGGAAAATCCATGCTGAGCTGTGGCTTTGCTGACCATAGTCTGGTGTAAAGGTGAGATTGGGGTTATCCTGCATGGAGGCTTAGCCAAATCCAGCATGGGAAACCTTCCCCAAGAGGAACAGGTAGGTATGTGTGAGCTTGGAGCTCTTAGGAGGTCTCTTTGATGTCCGTATCCCAAAATGCGGCACCTTCACCTGCCAGTGCAGGCTGCCCTGCTGTGTTTCACCCATGGACCATGGAAGTGGGAGGGAATGTTGTTCCCAGGCCAATTATCTCTGCATGTGGGGACGCGGAACGAGTCCTTGCCATCGCCGTGAGGGACTGAAGAGGTCTAGGCACTCTGCCCTGGTAGCATGGGTAAGGTTCTGCCATAGAGTTCACAGCAGGAGCTTTCCGGCTTCTGTTTGTGAGATCCACAGCATCACAGACAAGAGCTGCAGCCCCAGTAAGAGAGCAGCAAGACGCAGGGTCTGGCCACCTCTCCTTTTCCTAAAGCAACTGGGAGAGTGCCTCCTCTGTATCTGGACCGTAACTGTGGGGTGGGATGGTCCGCTGTGACCACATCCACCAGTTCTCAAATAACCTCATCCCACAGTAACACTGGGAGGTACCTCTGGGACCAGGCGGCCAGTGCCAATTCAGACGCTGAAAAAGTCTCCAGTGTTGGTGTTGAGCTGCCAGTTTGGAAGGCCAGGAGAGGCTGGCAGTATGATGCTGAAAGCCCATCTTTGAACAGGAGCCAATATGTGACTACTTCTACTCACTGAATAAGGGCACACATGTGAGATGTGCCTTTGCCTTTAAATCCTGTTTAATGTGTTTTCTTTGGAAAAAAAAGTCAATTGTCTGTGGGAATAACACACACTTTGGCTTCGGCAAGGATGGAATTTCTGTTCAAACAAAAGAGATTTTCATCTCTTGGAGAAGAACAGGTAGCCCCTGGTTTGGACACATTTATACTGTAGGAAACCTCCACCCAGATCTGCCAGCTATTCACACCCAGGAATCAGCTCTTACTTTGGACTACCACAGATGAATGTTTTGACCAGAGACAGAATTGTGCCTTCTTGCGTCATCTGTCCTGTTGTGATTGTTCTACTTTGTTTAAATGAAATATTCATAGGTCAGGAGATAGCTGAGGGTCTTTGCAGGACTTCACAGGAAACACTGAAAAGTTTTGGGTTGGCCAGAATTTGAGTGGGAAAATTTTTGAAGTCTTGAAATCTTCCTTGAGACAGAAAAACATTTCCCAGCCAGATCTGATTGTGTAACAAAACACCAACTACATTGTGAGGGCAATGAGAACAGAATAGCATTATTTAATAACCACTGAAGAACAGAACAGAAAACATGGAGGAAGAAAGAGAATCTTTGTCTTACACTACCAAGAAAAGTTTTGCTCCGTGTGACTTTAGCAGAGTTTCTTAATCTAGAAGAAAACTTCCCTTCAGAGAACCACATTTTTGAAGAAAGTTTGAAGTTGGCTTGACAGTGTCTACTGCAGTAAGCTACAAGAAGGCGTGTGTTTTGTGGGATAGCTGGGATGTGAGACTTCTGTGGCAGTGAAGTCAGATCAGAAAAGGCCGCAACGGGCAAGAAAGTAAGAAAGCCCCCAGGCTCCTCACAATACCTTTCAGTCCTGGGCTGGTGGTCAAGCCAGATATGTGTGACAAGACTTTTTTGGTGAGTCCTCAGATGATGTTACACCAGTCAACCTTTTCTGAATCTATCCCTGCTTCCCCTCCTCCAACATTTGGGACTGGCATTACTGTATTTTGGTTTGCTGGGAGAATGTTTACTTGCACCCAAGTAGAATGAACAGTCCTTTAAAACATATGGAATATACAGAGATAAGTACATATAAGTGGTAGCATAACTATAGAAAGTACAGAACTGGAAGCTAAGTGCTCCACCTCAGCCTGTCAAGGACTGTTTACCTGCTCAACAATTAAATCAGTGAAGAAAAATTTACTTCCTTTCTTTTCATAATTTATCGCACTGGTGTCCAGCAAACAACATCTGAACACACAGCCCTGCCTTTCTTCTTCCCCCTCCTTTACATCTTGTCTGACCCTTTGCTCTTCTTCTCTTGTTGGCACCCCCAGCTGTAGTGGGTTAAGGAGAATGCGGTCTTTCAGGATTTTGGAGCTGTTTGCATTGTATGAAAAAAATAGTTTTCTTTTTTTTCAAAGGTAGGAAAATGGTATACTTTTCCTCTTCTCTTCTAATGCAAATATGGCCAAATTGATTTCCCTCCAATTTTCCATAAAAAATGGAATTCTTAGAAGAGAATTCTGGGAAAAGGTACAAGTTTGTGAAGACAAAGTGTTCTCATGGAAGCTGAATAGTTATCTAACAAGAATATTTGCAGTATATTGCCTGTGAAAGGCATGCATTAAAATGACGATAGGGAATATCTTTTCACAGGATCACAGGAGAAAGAGGATGGTAATCAAGTTATAAGATTTACTAGGCATGTCTGCACCTTATAACGCAGCATGAGTTAGAGATCTCAGCAACACAGTGACATGAGGAGACACATGGAAATGTAAGAGCAAGCGAGTCTCCCAGCAGAGTTTCTACCTGGATGCTCTTCCATAACCCTACGGTTTTGTGTCCACTGCAAGCCCAGGTGGTGCATTTCTCTGCACTATGTTCCCCATTCTGGGCTTGACATATGTGGAGCCACATCTGTTGCCTTTGCACCAAAGAGTAGATGGAGCTTTTGCAGTAATGAACACAAGTGAGATCATAATTTAATGGTTAGATGTAAACTCAGGCCAAAGTTTGCTTCACGTGGTGAGATGGATAATGCTCACAGTTTGGCTGTCACTTGTTCCAAATACTCTGATGAGGTTCTAATACTTTGTTTTCCTGGAGCTATTTTATGCAGCAAGGTCAATAAAACACCACTGCCAATCAATTTAAACAAAGGTTCAGGAGTAGATAACCTTGAACTCCAACTACTTAAAATAGCTGTCACATCCATAGAAAAGGATAGTTATTGAGTTATCTAGCTCATCTTTGTCATCTAGTGAAACACTGCATATGAAAATGTGCCTTTTGCATACATTTTGGTGAGAACTAGTTGAAGTTAATATAGGTCAGCTTTCTCTTTTCAGTTTTCCTTTAAATTGCCAGGAAGATTGGTTTATTCACAGCTTTCTGAGCATTTGAAGGTATTTATCCCTATTGACATCCCTACAAACTACCAGAGCTGGACTCTCCATTGACAGATATGAGAAAAGGAGTTAGGAGTGCAGCCGGCTGGGGCACGGAGAGGACACCACTGTACGGATTTGTCTATTCTGGCAGCCTGGAATGAGATGCCCAAGCTATGAGAAAGCCCTAGCTGCGGAAGCAGGAGATATTAGAGTTCCTGCTTGTGCTGCCCAAGAGTCTACCTAAACGCAGCTGAACCTCTTAGGGCCAGAGGAAGCTGATGCCAAGGCATGTCATGCCCCTGGTGTGGCAGAAAACTTCCTGACCGCTCCTGATAATTTAGCCCTAGAGTTCATGTGGCAGGAGAGGCTACGGAAATGGCCATAGGAATGTAGTGACTGGGCACCATCCTCCCATCTCCTTTCCTACCGGGTCCGTGGAGCTAGCCAGGACTACCAGCCATGTCGTGAGGCTCAGACAGCAGCTTGAGACGCTGCTCAGATGGTCCTGGATCCTCCTGGCGAGTGTGCGGTTTAGACTGAAGCTAGTCGCACTCCAGGGAAGAGGAGTGATTTTCCAAGGTCCAAATTCTGGCTGTTCCCTGGCTCGGCACCCAAGAGGGTCACACGGCTTGAGTAGGTGCTGTCTGCCATGGACACTGTAGCCACCCCCACATGGTGACAAACGCAGCCTCCGCACCGAGCCCAAGTTCGAACGCCTCTCAGTGAGGGGCGTGATGTACCCACTGGGGAACAGTCCGGAAGGGTCCTTCGGGCCTGAGGCCTCCTCGCCTGCCGGCTTCAAGCATCGTCAGAGAGTGAGCATGGAAATGGAGAGCACGCACGCAGGCAGGAGGCCGTCCCGCGGCGGGAAGGGCGCCCGCTGGGCAAAGAGGCAGAGAGGACTCGCCACGGTGCCATCACACAAGCAGGCACAGAAGCTCTTCGCAGATAACCTGTAACATGGGACTTCCCGATGTGTGTTAGGATTTTCCAGTGGGGTGGAGTTTGCTTCTGCTGCTCAATTATTCCCCCAAGGTGGATGGTGCATGTGAAACCCTGGAAATTTACAGCTGTCAAATGTTCAGCTTCTTTCTTGGAGGGAATGGCATGCTCAGACCAACCTGTCCAAAAGCAAGAGTGCCATACCAGTGCACAGAGTGCTATCCAGAGAGCTGGTATTTACTTCCAAAGCAGCTATAAACCCTCAGTGCCTTGAATCTGGGCAACCTGAAGTGGTTCCCACGCTGCTTTCGGGAGCCCTACCTCAGTTTGAAGTCAAGTCTCCTGTGCTGAGAGGCTCATATTGATCGTGGCCACACTTCGCACAGGAAAGGAGCTTAAAGGAGAGTCGGTCACCTCCATGCTTGCAGAGTCACCTGGGACCAGAGTATGAGCCAGTGTTCAGTCAACACGGGGTTTAGTCCTGGACTTGGACCGTGAGCTAGTGTAGACACAGACTGAGCACTGTGGCTCCTCTTGCAGGCTAATCTAAGGAGGCACACACAGGCGCCTGGCTTTAACGCACTGCCATCTGTCCGTCGCTCTCTGGGGGGGCTGCACTTTGCTGCAGCTCTCGCAGGAGGGTTTGTCCTGCCCATCCTGGTGCAAAGACAAAGTCTTTATTCGGCCTTGCTGGAGATATTGATGTAGGGAAGTTTCCTGCAGATGGCTTAGCTGTTTCTGCCACTGATCTTCTGCATTTTGTTCTCTCCGTGATAATCTGATGAGCAGTAAATAAACCCTCGCTCTAAGTACAACAGGCATCACAAGCTTTGATTCTGTGCAGCTCTACACTAGTGAAACTGCACTGAAATTGGGAGCGTTACACTGGCACAAAGCTGGGGCGATGCGGTAGACAGTGCCTGTGTCTGTACAGCTGTGGCCTAGCCTCCGGTAAATACCTGTGTGGGTGCTTACAGCTCCGAGGAATATTTTATAGGTCTTAGCTCAGCTAACAGAGAGAAAAGTGTGAGCAAGAAGACTTAGGTCTGCATGTCCTGTGTGGCTCTCAATGTATGTCAGCTGAGCAGTCAGCCAGCTCACCCAGAGTGCCCCACGGGTGTCCCGCTGGACCTCTAGCTGCTCCATGGATGGAGTCCAGGGGATGACCTGGTGGCTGGTGGAGAACAAAGACTATATTGCCTGGCAATACTAGAGTCATGCTGGAATAGCTGATATCAATGCTGAGAATTTATGCTGAGAATATGACTCTTACAGCAGAAGTGTGGTCCCAGATCAATACTGTGCAGTATTTAACAGGACTGACAGCAGGATGCTGTGAGCAGAAACCCCGCAGGCTGGCGGTGGCCCTGCAAGGGAGGCAGTTTCTCTAGTTCATGTGCATCGGTGCCTTTCAGGCCACAAGTCTTTCAGCCTGTGCTGTGGCAAGTGCTCTGCATGGTGTTCAGGTGCAGGCAGCTACAGAATGCAGCACTGCATTTCTTCTCCCTTGCTGGAATATTTTATAAATGTTCTTTGATTTCTTAAATCTGAAGTGTACCATCTAAAATGAAATTTGAATGCTTTAAGTTAGGGAAACATAATTACTGGAACAGAATAGAAAAGTAAACTTCCCCTGTAAAATGCATTTCAATATTTTAAGAGTGCCAAAATGTCCAGGAAAAAATAATTCAACTTAATAATTCTGAATCTATCAAAACACTTTCAGCACTGTTTCTTTTAGATTTCTGATTTCTTGTGTACTGTTACTTCAGGTTCTATATTTGTAGTCTATGGTCCATTTCGTAAGGTGTATTTTACCAATGAATACTGCATTGCAACTTGTAGTATAAAATAGATATCTAAATGAAAAGTCCTTCTAAAAAGAAAATGAAAAAAATATTTGCCAAAAAGATGAAAAATTTTGTTTTCTGATAATTATCATTATTAAATATGAACAGAAAAATTAGTTTTGACTTTATTGAAACTTTTCAATAAATTAAAAGCTAAGTATTTATTGAAAAATATACAGCCCTATGACATGTTTTGATCTTAATGAATCTGCTTTTTAGGACACAAATTTCAATGAGACCTAAAAGTAAAGACAAAACACATTACTCTGGGTATGGCTACTTTTCAGGGAAGTGTCTTTGCTAGCCTGGGTAAGGGGAATTCCAGGCTCTGCACATGTGGGGAGATGTGGTATCACTGTTGGTACTTGCAAAGATCCTCATACCATTGCCTGGGTGCTCAGAAGAGCCGGAAATAGAGAAAAGTTCAAATATTTGAGCCTTCTAGGAGTTAAACTGTTAGACAGTGCAGACAAGCTGGTGCGCCTGCTGTGGTTGCTGCTGTTGCAAAATATATAATCTCTCTAGCAAGACAATCGAAGAGACCAGCAAACCTTTACAAGGGGTCTCCGCGTGGTTCAGCTGCAGCAAGTCGGAGCAAAGCCACTCTGCTCGCCGGGAGAGCAGGGTGCTGACAGTGCCCGTATGCTGCTGCTCAGTCCTGATCCCTGCTTCAGCGATGTGAAAGCTGCCACTAAGATACCATCAGAAGAGACTGCACAGAAAGGTTCAACCTAAAGCAGAGGACACAGAAGTGCCAGACAGAGAACCTGATACACAGGGCTTGATAGTGCCTGTGCTGAGATAGTGAGATTAAAGACTGCCCAGGAAAGCCAGCTAAGGGGCAGAAGTGCCCTTCCAGAGCTGGATCAGTGTGACTTGCCTCTGCTATTGCACACACTCAGGATGTGTCGGATTGGAAACTCAGTGCCCTGCATGTCCTAACCCATCTTTGAACAACAGTCAATTGAAATCACAACAGTATGACCAGTTTTTACACTTTCTCTTGCCAAATTCATCTCATCTGCATGGGGTGCGATGCCATTTCTCTCTTTGCCACGGAAATAGGCCATTGAGTACAGCACGTGATGGAGAAGAGATCAGACATTCACCAGGTGAGAAGAGATGTTACCTGAGATGTCCCCATCTCTGCAAAAGCTCTGAGATGGAAAGAGGAAAGCTGAGCTCCACTTCAGGGTATGATACCAAGATGGCTCTGGCTAAGCTGTGCTGCCGGTGGGGTGACAGACTGGAACCCAGGAGCTGCCTTGTCACCTCAGTAGAGACAGAAGTAGGTTTTCCCACAGAGCTGGAGCATACCTCATGGTCACAAGGCCATAAGGCATGACACTGCTAATGCAGCTTCCGCATGCCATCGACCTCCTCCAAAGGGATGAACTTGCTTGCAATTTTCTGTGCATTTTACTGTGCTGGGCAATTCCCACCCAGTGTGAGGAAACATAAGCCAAAGCACTGTTATATGCTGTGAACAATAAAGACAGAAGCATGAAATGTGAAGGATTTTGATTAGAAAGTTCTGCCAGTCTAAATAAAACTGTTTTTTAAACGTCATGCTTCATCATCAGGATTTGTGGCCGGTAACAACAGAAGCTGCTGCCTACCAGCCAGCACTCCACAAATCTACCCAGGTGGGCTGTCTGCAGCTCTCATTTGTATTTCATCAAGGGAAGTTCAGTGCACTGTATCAATTCTTTGCCCATCAGATAAGAGTGTAAAGTACTCAGCTAATGCAAATGTATAGTAAATCAATAACATGCCACTACTAATACACTTTAATTAAAGCACAACAGACTGCAGCTCCTCTGCAATTACAAGGAAGGAGAATTGGCTGATGTGGCATCAGGAAAAGGCTGCTCATAGATTTGAGGATAAAAGAAAACCTGTCCTAGAAGTGGACTGGCATGTAGGAGGGATCTAAATAAGGAACGGTGAAGTTCAAAGGGAAAAGGCATGGGTTGGAAAACAACAGCATGAGCTGCACTGCCATAGCCCATGCAGAGAATAGAAATATCCCATGGGTGAGTGAGGTGGAAGAAGGACAAAAGGGAAAGCAAGGCCTGTGAAAGAAAGATGAGAGGAAATGTAACTCGTAGCTGGTTGTAACTGAGGCCCTGAACGACTTCTTAAAATCTACCTTCACAAAGGGAATTTCAGGAAACAAATGATTAGTGAGGTGCTCAGGAGACAAATGCTAAAGGGAAGTTCAGAGCTGAGGGGATGTATTGGGAAATGTGGACCAAGCCTAACTGGCCAGGAGACCTGGCCTGTGTCCCAGAACATGAAGGTCATTAGAAACCTCACTGCATTGTTAGCGAATATGTGCAAAACCCCTCAGAGGAAATCCCGCACCGAGTGGGGAAACGAATGTATTGAACTCCCTTGTAGTGACTCTGCTGGAAATCTGTCTTCTTGGCCTAATGTAATGGTGTGACTCTAGGGGGAAGATCCAGCGCACCGCTCTGCCTCTGCTCCTCGGCCTGGCACGCACCTTCCTTCTCCTCCTGTGTCCCGTTGCGCGGGGGGAGGACTGCACGGCAGTGTGCTGGGTGTACAGTGCTGTGTGGGACAGTTCTCCAGATGTGCTGTCCTGGGATGTTTGCAGGCAAGAGGCCTCCAGTGGAATGGTGAGTTCTTTCATGCTTCCCACCCAGATGTGCTCACCTGACTCTGACACACACCATGCTCATTACACCAGCACTGTCCTCGTAAGCCTCTTTGAGCCCACTGGTGTTGAATCTACCACCTTTTATAGAGCAAAATGGGATTTTGGTATGGCCACAGAATCCCAGAAGCAAGTGCCTCAGGGGTGAGCTGCTCATGTTTGATCTTTAATCCAGCCCTCCTAGAGACTTCATAGCTTATAGCACTCTGCTCAGATATGTTAATTGAAATTTAATTGAAACTGGTTGGCTAGAAGCTCTCAGAGGACTTAAGAGCTGCAGAAATGACAGTCAACCGAGGAGAGCATTACACTGCAAGGCAACAATGTGGACTCATTAGGCTGCTGTGAGGGCCAGGGCTAGGTCTTAAAATAGTTATCAATACTCTGTAAGTAAGCGCAGTAAGAATACTTGTGGGTTGCACTTAATCCAGAAGTGGTACAAGCATGAATGGACAGAGAAGTAATTTGAAAAGGCCTGAAGCTGTAGAAAGACAGAGTTTGTCCTGATTTTCTCTCAGAGAATTGGAGGAAACAATGCTAGAGCAGTACGCTACCTTGGAAGAAGAAACCAAGAGGCAGAATTGTGGGAAGGCCTGAATGTATGGATGGAGTTGATGGGAAGGTGAAGATGCATTTGCAGTGTGATAGGGTTGCAGGAAAGACTAGCACAGTTTGGGAATGCATGCCAAAAAGTGCAGGCCAGAAGAGACCAATGGCTGTCCCTCTTTAGCAGGGATACCTCAAGCTCTGTGGTATGAGCACTGGCCATTAGGAGTTATTCAAGGCAGATGAAAAGTAACATCATCTGCAGAGGAAGAGAATGGAAAACTGTCTTTTTGTCCCTCCTGTTCTGGGCCAAGCTATGTTAGCAACATGGCTTAGACAACAGGAGAAAGTCCACCTAAAAGCTATGTCACTCAGTAGGACCAGGAAGGGTGGGTGCCAGAAAGAGAAAGGTGCCTGCATTCAGGCAGGAGGGGCCAGAATAGGAGGAAAAAGCATTTCAGCATGTAAGAGGCTGTAGCTCCACATGGTCACTATCGGGACATATCGGGTCAAGTGGCAGGTATCAGGTACACTGTTGCAAACTCCCACATCACCATCCAGGCCTGTCTGCATCTAGTCTGCATCCACCAACGTCTTCCCTTCCCTTGCATAGGACTCGCTTCTCAGCATATATCAGACTTCTGGAAAACCCCAGAAGGCAACGGCTGATTGAATCCACATGGAATGTTACATGTTATTGATATGTTATTCTTGACATGTTTGAATGAAGTACCCTTGTCCCTGGCGGCTTGCATAAATGATACACTGTATTATACCTACTGCATGATATTCGAAGTAAATAAATATGGTAGTTTTGTAGCAGGATTACTTTGGAATTTGTTTCCATTCTATCATTGTGAATTGGTTGTCTATGGGCATCAGCTCCATGATATAATAAGCACAGCCTCTGAGATACCTTCTTGAGAATTAAGGTTCTATAAATTAACTGATTACAGATAAAGCCTAATTATAAATTAGGTCTTATTATCAGAAGCTTTTGAACTACACCAAATGAATTAAAGCTGTAGAAGCAGAAATATTTCAGTTAACCGTGTGAACTCTGACTAACATCTGAAGAAGGACTGTGCTTTGCAATGCTCCCTGCCCAGGCCCAGGACATTAGTGTGAACTTTTACAAAAACAGGCAGAACTGCCTCCTGAGACAGCCCTCCTACACCCATGGGTCTAGTGAATTCAACTATAAAATTCTTCATTCCCTTCTCCCCTGTTGGCCCAGGGATCAAGGTGATCCCTCTCTAGACCTGAGATCATTTCTCATCTGTCTCAAATAACACCCAACTAGCTAGTCACTGAGAGCAAAGACGCTCAAGGGAGGAAGTGTGGGGCTGCAGGAGGCAATGAATGGGAGGGCTCAGGAACAGCTTTCCTCCCTGATTCCTTGGAAAAAGTCCTAATCGTCACGAGCGGCTTGCTAAC
This sequence comes from Dromaius novaehollandiae, assembly GCF_036370855.1. NCBI lineage: Eukaryota > Metazoa > Chordata > Aves > Casuariiformes > Dromaiidae > Dromaius > Dromaius novaehollandiae. Next base: position 2,671,496 of record NC_088117.1, read on the forward strand.
CCTTGTCCTGCAAATCCGCGCTATGACCTCAGCGGCACTGTGCACACAAACACAGGGGCTGCAGGACTGGAGATGAAAAGAAGTTTTGTTCAGTGATTTAGTCTCAGCCTAACACTTTTTTCTTATTCACTGGAAAAGCAATGTTTCTCTGCCTACTTCCAGCTGATCTATGTCAGTAGAACTCTTGATTTTCCAGGAAGTGCTCTATCTTGAAGACAATTCAAAATAACCTAAACTTTACTAGGTAAAACTAGTAAAACCGGCTACTCTTAAAACTTTGGAATGCATGTCCTGCCATAATCTCCTTTACAACATTTCCTCTGTTCCTGTATAGGTATGTATGGGAAATACAGAAAACTCGAATGCTGAAGCATGTGAGTAGCTTCAGTACAGGATCTCCTGGTTCAGGGTGCAGGTGGAGCACAGCTGCAGGGGGAACGGTCCTGTGAAGGTAGGTTGGTGACAGCCCCATCAGCTGCAGGTACCTTATTGACCTGATGGAGCGTGGCAGGAGTTTATTGTCAGAAGTGTTTCAATGTCTGGCTTCAAAACCAGCTTCTCTATTTCCCTTTGATTTTCTGACTCTGACTCTCCCTTGTGTTTTGAAGTTAGAGCTGTGTCTCTCCTGATTCTCCTTTGCTTGTGAAACTGTTCTGCTTTTGCATTATATTACAGCAGGAAATCCTTTGATCCACTGGAGATTCCTCTCTGTTAATGGGGACTGGGAAATTTAGGAAAGGAGAATCTAAAATGGAATGGTCTTGAGCACCTCTCCCTCAATGCAAGGGCCATCCCATGTTCACAACAGTCCTGCTCATAAATGTTTTCCTCCCCATCTGGAAATCAGTTTGGTTTCTTGCCTGTCCCACCTGAACTCCAGTCCTCTGGCTGTTTCGATCCTTCTAGGTTACAGCTTCCAATTTACCTATGTGCATCTGTTCTTATGCCACCACTGACTCTTAATTGAAAGAGCTCCTTTTCCTCTCCAGTGCCCCCCAAATAGATTTACAACTGGCAGCATTTGTTGTGCTAGCCAGCTCCAACCTAGGTTTTCAGCTCATTCCTCTAAGAAAGGCTTCCCGTTGCCTGTCATCCTGCTGCCCCCCCTGCACTGTCATGATGTGAATTCAGGTTTTTGAACATGAATGAGCAGATCTACATGTAGTCCAGTTGAAGAAACTAGAGTCCAATAGCCCAGTCTTATACTATGCGTGCCCTCTTTTCTGTTACTTTCTCTCCTGTTCCTCACCCCATATTCAGGATTTAAAAAAAAAACCTCCACTCTACTGAGTGCAGGCCTGGCTGTAGCAGGAAGATGGAGGCAGCTCACTTTCCACCCATCCTGAAGCAGCACCCAGGGAGCACATACCTTCCATACCAGCGACTGGTACTCAATGTAGCACATTCAGGAACATGTTTCTGAAGGAGCTCATGCTGTGGTGCTCTCCTGAATTGGATCTGTGTCTGTAAATCCTTCACTTCAGCTACTTCCCACCTTATTTATTAATAGAGCAACTCAGCACAGCACTCAAGAAATTTAGCCTTTGTGGGATGTACAATTCAAAAGATGTGGATATTCTCTTCATTGGACTGTCTGAAAATGGTACTGCAAGGCAGGGATTCATGGACTTCAGGCCATAAAGTACAATTGCAACTGCTGATCAGACCTTCTGCATAACAAAGGCCAAAGAACCTCACCAATAATTTATGGCTCAAACCCATAATTTACATTTAACGCTTCTAAAAAGACAGCAAGACTTGATTTAAGGACTACAAGTGATGAAAAATCCACTGTGTCCCCAGGTATGCTATTTCTATGATCAGCTACCTCACTATTAAAAATGGCACTTTATTTCTGGCCTGAACATCTTGACCTTCAGCTTTTAACTGTTGGCTCTCTGTCTGTCTTTTTCTACTTTGTTAAAGAATCATCCACACTTGGAGGACCTCTCCCAGTGGAAGAACTTGAAGTCTGTGAGTTATGTCTTTTGGACTGAGGAAACAGATTGAGGGGTTATTTTTAATCGTCTAACAGTAACACTATTTTCTAGCCTTTGAATTGTTCTAATGGTTCTTCTCTGGCACCTCTCCGATGTGTCAACAACTCTCTGATATGGGAGCTCCCCAGTGGGATACGGTTTCCATTTATGGGCTCACCCATCTCAGCTGGGTGACCCTGTCACAAGACCCTCATCTCAGAGAAAAGTCCACTTTTCTCACCCTGGAGTGGAGGTTCCCCAGAGGAAAAGAAAGTTGGGCTATGAGTGAAGGTAAAAAATGGCACAGCAGCTATGCATCTCAGTGGAGAGGTGTCGCATCATCCTGATGGGAATCCCATGAATTATGATGGTCTCCTCATACTCCTAGGAGAAACATAAATCTCTGAACCAGCCAAGGTATTTTGCAATCTCCTGGGCAGCTTTGTGCCCTGGGAAGACAGTCACCTGCCTGTGGGGAGGGCTACTGTGGCAAATACACTTCACCTGTGGGAAAAGCAGGAGGCTTCATGTGTCCCAGTCCCCCTGCACAACTGTGAAGAGCAGGGCATGGCCTGATCACCATGACCACTTTGTTTCTCACTCCCCACCTCTTCACAGCTCTATTTTAACTTCAGGAATTGCAGTTTCTTGGGCATGTTTTAGCCACACTTGGTGCTGTAGCAGAACTCTATCCAGCAGTGCAGGAAAACATGCAATTATCTTGGAAAGTACGTGATTCTCAAGCAGGTGATTGCCAGATACTGGCTGGGGAGCAGAGTCCAATGCCTGTGAGTGTGTTGAGAAAATAACACCCATCTGCTCCTCCAGTATGGAAAAATCATCATTTGGCTTTTTAAGGACATGTTCCCAGTAAAGCTATTTTCATTTCTCCCTAGTAGGGAAAGCATGCAGATGGGATAGGATTGTTTTCATGATGACAAGGATTTGCTTCCTCTATTTGCTGGTGCAACCAAACATTTAATTATAAAAGCTCCTGAAATTAAGTAGATGAGAAAATTAAGATGAATATGCTCATTTTTGCCAATACTGTGAAATGCTGTTACTCTGAAAGACTCATTTCATTACAATATACTGTAACGGAACGTTAACACTCACATAAAGACCTTAAAACCTGCTTAGAATGCAGAAACAGGTCATTGCTGTTCACTCTCTTAAGAAAAGTTATAAACCCCTAAAAACTGAGTTTACAATGGAAACACTGGCAGACCTTTAATTATAGGAGCACAACATGTGACACCATAATACTATGGCTCAATTTACAGCCTCTTCTAGATTATAGAATGCTTATAGGATATACCTCTGTCTGAAGGTCACTGAGATGTGTTGCTTTCCTTATTTTTCTCTGCTGTGAAACATCCTTAAAAATTCTCATTTAGTTGGAGGTAGATTTCTGCTAGCATAGAGTTAAACGAGTTGTTTAAGTCAATTCAACTAATGCAAAAAGGCATTTTTAGCGTGGTTACAGTGACCTATTTCAATTTAGCTTAAACTTCTCCATAATATTTTCAGGTAAGCTGAAAGAGGCCTGGCTGATACAGAAATGAGAATGCTCACTGCACCTTTTTGCAGGTTGAACTGAATCACGTTGAAATGATACTGTATGCTAAATGGGCACAAGTCTAATCACAGGCAAGCTCCAAAGCAGGGTGAAGGCCTAACAATAACAGAGAGGTTGCTGACCAAGTGGTAGCTCTGAAAGATCATTTCTGCCCATTGTCACCTGTCCCATCCCCTCCCATATTATCACCCAAAGACAAAGATTGTCAGCCATTAGGACATCTTCAGTGGCCCACAAGTGGGAAAAGATTGGAAAATGCTGTCTTAAAGCAGATTTGCACAGCAGCTCTGGAGCAAACTGCAGCAGAGCTGGTGTGTCCACATGGCACAGCATCGAACTGGGTCTGAGAATAGCCATGTTACCAACACACCATGCACAAGCTCATGGGCTCTGCCAGCAAGCTAAGGAGCTCAAGCACAACATGCTACTGTAAGACCTTCTGCATCTACTTTGTGTAGCTTTGCGGGTGCCACGCTGCATTGTGCAGACCTTCCCACACTTTCCTGGGGCCAGTAACGGTTATTAGCTGGCAAAGGAACAGTGGGAAAGTGTTGCTGTTGTTTCAGATTCCTTTAATGCAGTTTAGTGGCTGGAAAACAGCCAGGCCTGTGACCTGCCAGCTCCTACTTCCCAACTAATCCAGGCCAGAGCAGTGATGTGGTTTGACGCAGGCCCAGGAGGGAGCACAGGACAGGAGATGCTGTGTGTCCTGGGATCTTTCCCAGTGTGTAAAGCACAGTCACAGTTTTGCATTTCTGCCGGATTGTCTCTGTTGGCCAACGGGTGGAGGGAAAGCACAGAAAGCCATGGGCAGAGGATAGGCAGCCCCTAGCACAGACCTGTGACAGGGGTTTTGCCATCTGTGCTGTCTTGTGCCTTAACCCCCAGCAGGGTCCTGCCACCATGGAGACCTCAGCCCCTCTGAGACATGCTGCCAACGTCCTTCAGGACAGAGGTACTGGGGCATGCACACTATCCCATGCATTTCGTGCCTCTCCACATCAAGCCTTTCAAGCATGCTAGCCTCCCTACGCTGGTGTGCCCACACGCACGTTGTGGCTGCTTCTACCAGGCTTAGATACGATGCCACAACTGCCACATCTGCCATCCCTATCTGATATTCCTGACCCTGCTAGTGACAGGCATGATGTAGAGTGGGAAATTCCTATTTCACCAGGGCCATGGTGTGTCATCCAAACACCTGAGTTTGCGTTCCTGAGAAAGTGAATAGCCGTGTGCAGCCCATTCTGAAACTGGCAGCTGGACCAAGGCCTATGGGCCGGGGTGGGCTGGATGGCTGAGCTGCGTATCTTGCGAGGGAGGTGGATACACTGCCCCACACTACTACTGGGTGTGCTGGCAATGAGCGGTAGCTGCCCAGGCTCTGATGAAATTTTTCCCTGGCAAAACTGCCAGGGAACCTGCCCCACTTGCTGTTACTGCTTCCCAAGCAGAGGATGGAACCAGCTCAGGACCAGAAGGGCTGAAGTTGAGGAAGAGGAAGGTGATTTGCTTCTGGATCATCTTCCATACCCTGGGATGCAAAGTTCTGGTGCTGTCCAACTTCAGGCTGCCCACAGCATGTGCTCCCTGTGCACCCCATTCTCCTGCACCAAGCAGTATGGACACTAACATCTAGACACTCCTTGAAATGACACACTTCATCCTTCCCAGGGTTGCTACAGGGATGGGCATTCACCTGACATCCCATGAAGAGGTGGATAGAGCAGCCAAGAAACTCTTCTGTGCTGAAGCCCACATGTATGGTGGGAAGAAACACACTTCCCAGATTTCAGTATTCTGGCTCCCCAAATCCTGCAGGGAGATCTGGGGGCAAGGGCCTGACCTCAAAAGGTTGTACACCTCCATGAGCTGGTTGGTGGCCTCCTCGACAAAGACACTATGCGTTTATGAGCCAATTCTTCCCCGAACCAGCAGTCAGGATTCCTGCATACCACATAAGCTGCCTGAAAGTACAGTTAAAGGAGCACAGCCCCTGGGATTAAGAAAAACTGCCTGTAGCAGTTTGGTTGGAATTGCATTGTTTTTCTGGAGGTGAAACCTACAAGGAAACCTGCCATTTCAACCCAGATGTTAATGACAGACAGGGTCTCCTTGGCGTCCCCAAACTGTGAAGCCATTCTGCTGTGATAGCTTGGCAGGAAGAAATGAGAGGCTATGCTGGCTATGACTACATAGAGTGTGGTGAAAGGTGTGAAAGCCATGAAATATGTTAGGGTCAGCAAGCGTGTAAAACCTGCTGGGACACATCTGGACTATTCAGAAGCTGGCCAGAATGTCCCAGAGGTGCTTGGTCACCTCCATGGCTCATACACCCACATACCCTTGGAATGGTGTGGCTTCTTCTGCGGTGCGCACTGGACACACGTACAAACCTGATTTCCACCCTGACCTGGCTGAAAGAGTCAGTGGCTTTGCTCTGAAACAGAGGCCTGAGTATGCAACAGCAAATGTATAGGGGTGATATTTAGTGGACAAGGGCTCTAGGGCATGGCACTAACGTAACAGCCCATGTGCTCCCTAGTCGTTCCTGTATGATGGCAATAGCAACAGAAACAGTGCTGCTTTCTGCTGCTCAGCACCTAAGAGCAGTATCTGCACTCAGAGCCTTCATCTTTGAAAGGCAGGGCTGGGAGCCGGGTTATGATACAATAAGCGCTATATACCTTTATAGTTTAATAGCGGTTTATTTAAGTGTGGTGCATGCATGAGGCAGGGGTCCTGACCCTGATCACATTTACTGCTCTGCTGTGCCATCTCCCGTGGGGTGGGGTTGCTTTGTAAAGCAGGCCACATAAAAGCAGAGCCGGCAGGGCTGTAACACCCTTTCCTTGGGCATTTCCAATGCTAAACTCTTGTTTGCTTTTAAAAACACTTATGGTTTATCATGAGAAAGCAGACAAGCAGGGATGAGTTTCTGTAACTGGAGCTACCATCTCTTTTCATCTACTTATTTCTGGATTTTTTTTTAAACCAATATTTTATGAACCTGGGAAATCACCATACACTGAAAGAACAGGGTGTCTTAGTGGTTTTGTCTTTAGCTGTCACGCTTCTCAGTCATCAAGACATGCCATTTCTAGACAATCCACAATGCTGTCCTCAAACACAACAGCAGAAGAGAGCAACAAAAGGACTCAAGCAGGTACCAGCAGATTCCTCACTACTATGGCCCTGAACTCCTCCTGCCCTGGTAGCCAGAGCAGTGTTGAACACTCTAGACTCCTGAGTAGGTACATCCTTTGCTTAACATTTATGTTTAACATGTCCAGGGGCCACATGGCTCCAGCTTGGAGAAGTGGCAAAAGAACTGTGGTACTCCTACATGTCACTGTGAAGGATGAACACTGCGACACCTGCATGGAGCACCTCCACTTCTTCAGGCCTCTGGGAATCTGGAAACCTAGAGCAGGTCCTGGCAGCTCAGACAACCCATGTCAGGAAAACTGCCTGGTGTGTCTTCCCTTTGCGGCTCTCCTCAGATGAACCGCAGGAGCTGCAGGAGAGAAATGTCACCAGCTGGCTGGAAAACCCATTATAAACTGTGGCACATGGAAGCCCAGACCTTTCTTTAAAACTCCCTTATTAAATAATGAATTTCCTGGCAGCAGTGTTTCAGGATGAAGGCTTAGCATGGGGTTGTCAGAGAAGTGACTGCATGTGACAAAGCAGCTGGAAAATGTCAGAAGAATTTGACAAATAAATCTTCCTGATTTTTCACTGAGAAATACAACCTTCATAACAGATTGGCGAGGATGCCAAGCCACCTTGCTTCATGCAGACCTTTGGAAGACACCCTCACATGTTTCTCAAGGAAGAAAAACTCATGTGAAGAAGCAATTTAGAGGAGAATGCAGTGTGCCTCGCAGGTGAGGTGCAGAGATGACCCTGGCTCGGAGTGGGCAGGAAGGCAGAGCTCACCTGATATCAAAGAATCAACTAATTCAAAAAAATCTCATGCTCCCTTTCTTTGCTGTAGTCAATGGCCATGGAGTTATCAGACAGTTTGAGTGTGCCATGCAAGGCTGTAGGGAAATGTGCAGCCAGACTGAAGGCCTGAGAGCCATCAGTGATGCTCACATGAGGGTTTTCTTAGAGGGATCAAAGGCTGAGTACAAAGCTGGTCAGAGCAGCTGTCATTTCTTCACCTATTTCTGCTCTTTCTAGATATATTGGGGCTTTTGTGTCACCCTTAATCAGCAAAAGAGGCCATAAAGGAAGGAGAAAGAATGACAATCTGTGAGTGCCATCAGGCTATTAAGAAAGCGTTTCCAACCACCTGCTTCCAACCCTTGTAGCTGGGCACAGCTGAAAACCTTTTGGATTTATATTCCTGAGCTTTGTCTCTGTTCTCATGTGGTTTTCTTCTGAGAATATTACAAAAAAATGCAGTTGGCATCAAGTATCTGGAGAAAATAGTGATTCCCTGTCTATCAAACAAGTCCTGATGACCTTGCCTGCAGCTGAAGGTGTTGAAATAGATTGAAACAGGCTGAAAGTTGAATGCTAGGCTGGAGATCATGGATCGTGGTGTATGCTGTAGAGAATGTGGGTTAGCTGCGGTTGAAATCCCAGTAAGTTTCTACAAAATGTCTGTTGTGAGTATACAAAAACATAGTGTTCATGTTTCTCTGTTATTTGGTAGAGCAGGTGGCACAGCAGCCATGGCCCAGGTACAGTCTGGACGGAGGCAGGCCTGAGATGTTTTCACAGGACTGTCAGGATTTCATCTTGTTGCCAGCAGAAGTGAGGAAACACTGGGAAAATGTAAACTGGGGTTCCTTTGCAGGCTGTTCCTGGGTAGCATCCACCTCTTAAACTGCTCCAGCAGGTCATAAATGCTCCTCTGACCATTTGTTCAGCCTGGGATCAGAGGTGAGCAAATGGGTGCACGGTTCTGACCCATAACAGTGTTTGCTGTTTTAGCAGCTGTTGTTTGCCAGCAGTCACACTCCAGCTTTGCAAAGGGTCAAGCCGTTCATTTTCTCCTTCAGACTGTAATTGTTGTCAGTACTGAAGATGTCTGGTGCTAAGACAATAAGATAAATACCAGTGCTCATTGCAGAAGAAATCACTGTCTGTGAGCCCTCCTGTCTGCTGGCCTCAGTAGATATCTAGCTATAGTCACATTATTGCAGTTTTATACACAGCGTTCACGTGGAGCTGCTTTTCCTGCAGTATAGGCCATTTTAGTAAAAGCAGGAGTTACAGCAGGTACTTTGCACAGATGGTGCTGTCATCATCCTATAAAGATCTCACAGTCTGTTTAAAAGTAATATTTCAATCACTGTGATGGGATCTTAAGATCCCAAACTGTCTGTAGAAGATTCTTAAAGACTCCTTTTTGAGCCAAACATGAGGAAAGTGCCAGGGTTAGCAGTGGAGTCCTCTCCACTTTCTGACCCAACAGGGATCACAGAAGGATAGTCAAAGACACAGAATATGCAGAGATGGGGTTCAGGAGACAGTACAGCAAAGCACCATGGATGGGGATGCCTGACACATGTGCAGTATCCATGCATAGGCTGGTCTTTCTCTTCGGTTTTCTACTTTGCTTTTGGCATTAGCTGATAGGGCCCCCACCCACATGTCACCAACCAGACCAGCCTTCAGCTCCTTGTGAAGAATCGCAGTTTCTAAAAGCCTCCAGGGCCTGGGGTCAGCTGGCCCAGCAGGACCACAGACACAGCTGGCCAGCCCAAGAGAGGGGCAGTACATCCCAAACCATCCTGATGGAGAGATGAAGTGAAAACATCAATAACACCCATTCCTCTCACACTTGCTGGCCCCTAATTTATGAATGCTGCCTTCAAGTTCACAGGCTGGATGTATCTTGCTGCAGGCCTTAAAAAATGCCCAGATTTACCCATCCAAATAACTAAGTGTTGAGTAGGCTTGTGTCCAGGTCAGAATAGGCATGTACATGCACTAAGAGACTGTCTGCCACCATTTCATTTGCTGAGGAGTGGTGAAAGAAACCCTTGCAGAGCCAACCCCTATTGGGGCAGGGGGATGCATTTTTACATCCCCTTGCTGGGCTTTTCCCTATTCATGCTGTGTTCCCATCCCCTTAAAATACATGAACCCAGGGCCTGTGCCTGAGGAATGCATGACTTGTACCTATTTGAGGAACATGGTGGATATTTCTGGTTTTCCAGATTTCTAGGTGGTCTCATCACTGAACACAAAATGTAAATATTACCCTCAGCTCTGGTAGCTGCTGAGGTCTGGCAAAAGGATGTCCCAGAAAAGCAGAGTGTCTTAGTATCCTCCCAACCTAAGAGGAGCTCTCAGAGCTGGAGGGCATCTGCCTGCGGCCCAGGGTTCAGATCCTGTGAGCCTGTGAGTTTATTATTTTTCTCTGTCGTAATATTCTCTTCTCCTGCTCAGCTGTTTCCTTGGGTCTTTGATGTCAGCCTTGCATAATGCACGGCATAATACACATTCATTCTGTAGTCTGTATGTGTGGTCAATACAGACCTTGCTCTGTTATGTTATTCTACAGTAATTGGGATCTATAATGCATAGAATAGTCACCATTTCTTCCCACAGGCTTACTCATGACATAAGGAAGAAGACTGTGTTGTCCTTTAATCCAACAATGTAAACTGCACACTCCATTAAGATGCTGTATTTAGCCCATATTTGTAGTAAAAAAATGCTGTATCTTTACATCTAGGCTGCCAGACATTAATATTCTTTTACTGCTGTCATTATAGGAGAAACATAGCACCAACAGTATACTATTATCACTACAAAGTGACAGGACTGTAGCTATATCTGTGCTAATGTGCTGCACTGTATGATAATTACAAATGCTTTTCATATGTACAGTTTTTTTGGAGAGAGAGAGAGAGAGAGAGAAGTCAGAAGAGACTCTGAGCTGGTAGCACTGCATGAAAACCTTATTCTTCATGAGACGCTTGCCTGAGAATCAGCAAGTCATTTCATAGCTTCGGCCCCACCACCATCACCTTCACACAAGCCTGTCTGACATACGCTTTATCATGCGCTCAGTCGTGTCAGCCTTGTTTCATAAACAAAGAAGTCAAGAATGACATTTAGCAAGGCTCAGCTTAGCTGCCTTCATTCCCAGACGTCCAAACTGAGCATGCCTTGGAACCCCAAAATGGCATTCAAATTGAGTGGACACTGAATCTTTCAGTGCAAATATATGTCAAGAGATGCAGAAGTATTTTTTCTGTCCCTTAGTATCTCAGAATAACATTAAGCAACATCTATTAGATCTGAACATGTTAACATCAGCATACCTCTCATTTTACTTCAGTAGCCTAAAATGTCAGGTGGAGGATGTCTCTAACACTCTGATGTTGATCTTTTAATACATGTTGGAATATTGATGGGTTCACATTCAAACTGGTGTAGCAGGATAACACGGATAATTCTGAGCAAGTGAACTTGGCATAAATCCTAGGCAAAATAAAGGAACGACTACAGATTGAAAATTAACACCTATAAAATCAATAAATGTTGGCCCAGCTTGTTCTGTAGTAGTTATATCTTGCCAAAGATATCCAATGTCCTTCCTTGCTGGAGCTGGAAGTTGGTTTGAGAAACATGCTGCCTGAATGCAGCAGATGTTTGCAATGCATTTGACAGAGCAGTTAATAGAGTGAATTGGGATCACCTGGGCCCATTTACACCTATTAGTGTGAGGCCAAGTGCAAGCTTATGCATCTAAAGGCAAAAAGAACATCCTGGAAAACAGTGGCTCCCAAACTGGATTGATGACTGCTGTGGGCAAGTGACTGAATGCAAGCTGCTGGTGCACAAAGAGTTAAAGTAGTCTGGTGTGCATTAACACAGGGACGAGCAAGAGTGAGGGAAGATTTCTTCTCTGCACAGGCAAGTGCCTGAATCAAGCCTGGATTATGAGATACCAATCTGATGTTCACATTTGTAAAAGGGTACAAGAACTGGAGAAGCTACAGAAAAGAGCTGCAAAAATGATTTGAGGACTGGAGAAAATGCCCTACAGTGAATGGTTTAGAAAGCACAATCTGTTTAGATTGTAGAAAGGAAGAGTGAGAGGTGACTTGATTAGTGTGTAAGTACCTTCATGGGGAGAAAATACCAAGTACTAAAGGGCTCTTTAATTTAATGGAGAAAGGCATAATAAGAACTAACAGCTGGGAGCTGAAGCTGGAGAAATTCAGACTAAATAAGCCATAAGGTTTTAACAATGGAGGTGATTAAACACCAGAACAAAGTCCTGAGAGAAGGTGAGTGTCCTTTCTCCTGATAGCTTCAGTTCAGGCCTGGGTTTCTCTTCTGGAAGACACACTCCACCCAGACATCAGGGATTTGCCTCATCACTGGGGTAAAGCCTTCTGTGATAGAGAGGAATCAGTCTCAACATGGCAGGGGCACCTCCCGGCTGGAAACTGCTGTGGAAAATTGCTTTCCCGCCTGGGTACACCAAGGGTAAAGGACCTACGGGCCTCCGGCTGGGAATGTCTCCTAATGACAGGCATTTAAATACGCAGGATTGGGTCCACAGGGATTACAGATTTGTCTTATACAGAGCAGCACACTCCAGAGCAGTTGAAGACCTGCCAGCCCTGGGTCTCAGCTGAAGAGAGGGATGCAGCTCAGCATCTGAGGCCACTTATTTACCATAAAAGTTCTCCAGTGCTGTTAGTACCTCATTTTCCATGCTTTCTTCAACTCAGACACTCTCTCTGCATTGACAGATGTTGTTATCAAGGCCTATGGAGAGGTTCATACCTTTCCACACAGCAGCATTTGTGAGCTGGCTCCTCTGAAATCTAATCTCTCCATCAACACTGTAGGAAGACGAATACTTCCTCGCTCCAGGCCAAGTCCCAGGTGTGTAAACTGGCATCAGTCCAGCAGTGCAGTCACGGACAGAACCATATTTATTCATGTAAGTTGGACATCCAGCTGCAATTCTATAGCATTTTTTTTCTTCGGTGACCTCTTTAAATGTGTCACTGGTTCATTTGAAAATTGACTGCTATTAAAAAAAGAAGTCTGTATTGCCCAAGTTTTATGCAGGAAAAGAAGTGGTAGATCTTATTATTATCTTTGTCATTGTGTTGTTACATTTTTTTATCTTGGGGTTCCCTTTCTCTCTTTCAGCAGATCTCTAATTCTCATAGCAACAAGCAGCAATGTTTTTGTGACTCCCTTTGCAATACACATGCACTAGTATTTATCCTGCATGTGGCTTTTTGGCCAGCTTGAAAATACTCTGCTGTCCCTCCACCTGTCTATAAATATTTCAGTCAGTCATGGAGCCCAAGCAATACCAGGTGACTTAAATGACTGCTCATTCACCATAAATAATGAGTAGCAGAAGAAAAATACCACTGTGAGTAGTTCACAAGCCATCAGTGGACAGAAATGTTTCCATGATAAGCACATTTGTAATAACACAGAGCATGTATATACAACAAACTGTTTGCAGTTAATTTGTAAGAAAAAAGAAATACAGTATTAATGAAATAAATGGTTAATTATGTATCACTCAAGCTGCTTTGGTGAACTACCACAAGTCTTGCCCATTTCCACAGAAAACTAATAATGTATCACACTATTTAACCCCTAGACCGAGCTATTGCAACGGACTACTGGCATTAGCAAAAAGGTCAGGTCAGCACACATTTTAAGGAGATTGTTTTAACAAAGCAGGCACATTGAGAGAGAGCCTCCCACATGCTCAAGGCTTTGACCACTTCTGTTCCTGCAAGCATGCTCAGGGCATGCATTTTGTGTATATATCTCCATTCGTAAAACAAAAATTTCCATTTAAATCTTACTGGTTTCTCATTTAAAGGCATCATTTCCTACTTCTCCAGCTTCACAGTTCAACTCATCCACCACCTGTATTGCATCTGATTCTCCTGCAGACCTTAGCATCGGAAGTCATCTGTATATAGACTAGTTTCTGCTGCTGACTCTCCAGACTTAATTTCTTCTATTCCTTGGTGATTTGGTACAGCTAAGCCAATAGTCCATTTCCTAATACAAAAAAATAGAGATACGAGAAAGGAGCTTTTTCCCTGGTGGAACTGGTTAGGATTCTGATCTTAGCGAAACTTTTAGAAATAGCACAGAGGTTTTTAGAATGGTTTTGCTCAACTTCTAAATCAACTTCTGCTGGAAAAATGTTGGCAAGACACCAAAATTCGCAAGAAATCATATCAAGTACTTCTAGGAAAGCTGCTGCTAGTCCTTTTGGACATCAGCTCTGATTTGTTTCATTCAATGTTATCCTTCCTAACATTTGTATTCTTAACAAACCCAGCTCAGTCAGAACATACTTATCTTCATTATTCCAGTAACCTAGAATTTGGACTTCTATTTGGTTATCACAATTTGAGATACATATGTAGAAATCCAGGAGAGGGGCACCTGCCCAATGGACAGCACAAAATGTCAGCTGAAGGATTCAGTGTCCCAGATGAAGGATGTGACGGTGAGGAGCCAGATGTTGGGCTTTTGGAGAGCTACTCGAGGAGGACCACAGGCACAGACACAAAGATGCTGACCTCATAAGATGTCTAGCTAAGCTCTTAGTGCTGAGAAGAGCCAATGGCAGTGATCTGTGTGAGCATCATTGACCTAAGGAGAAACGGAAGAGAAGTTCTAGACAAAAGACTTAAATTGCCACAGAGGATAATGAAGGCTGAGATCTCAACAATATAATTTCTGAAATGCTCTCAGAACCAAGCATGAGACAGGCAAAGAAACAGAAAGAAAAAGGCTCAAGAAATGTGTGAGAAAAACATCTGTGGAATCTGGATCTGGACTTGCTATAAATTGAATAAATTTTTGAAATGGTCAGATTCTGCCCATGAGAGGGGGGTGCCACAGAACCAGAATATCCCTGCACTGGAGATGGCATTTAAGAATACGATAGTTAAGGACAGCATTTAAACTAAAGCCTGGGGAAAACCAAAGAATCTGCACAGAGGCTGAGGCGAGTCCTGGAAAGCAAAGTAATAAAAGCTTTGTCCTTGAAAACAGAATAGGAAGCTATGGATAAAATTCAGATAGGACAGAGCAAAATCAAACAGTAAAGTCCTATTTGATCAGACCATACAGAAAGACTGAAAGAAAGAAAAAAAAGCCCCAACTGGACCAAAACCAACTGGCAATCCAGTTCTAAAGGAGGATACTGACTTAACAGGCCCACTACATACTTGGCAGAGTGCAAACAATCAGTGGGACATTCATATCAGTGTGCAATTCATGTAGTAATGACAGAGTAACTGACACCAATAGAGAACTGAAATTAGGGAAAACTTGTAGTCAAGTAAGGCAAAGAAGTTCACTGTATCAAGAAGCACTACACAATTCCTATGGACTGAAATTTCATGCATATGTGGGAAGAAATGACACTATGGCTATACTCTTTATTCTATGGGTAGGCCATAATACTATGACAAAGAAGGAGGTCATCAAGCACTAAGTAATATTAGTCAGTCTGTCAGGGCAGAAAACACAAAAATAAAAGTAGGCTTTAATTACCTGCATGGTGATTAGTGAATGTTACAAAGGGGTCAGATGCTGAGACTACATTTTCAGACAGCACAAGTGACCGTTTCTTCAGAGAACATGAAAAAGGAGAAGCAACTTTTGATTTAGTACGCAGCAGTCCAGGAGACCTGGTTCAAGGTCTAACAATCAAGAAGCTGCTCTACAAGAGTGACCATAATACACTGAAGTTCAATAGCCTATAGGAGTGGGGGAAAAAAAAAAGCCCTGAAATCACTCTGATAAAGTTTAAACAGAAATGACAAAAAAATGAGGAGGCTAGTTAAAAGGAAATTAAAAGAAATGGCTACAAAGGTGACAGGATTGAAAGTGCTGTGGATACTTTTGAAAGACATTGTATTAGAAGCTCTGGAACATTATTAGAAAACTTTAAATGGTCAAAAATAATTCTGGCTATGTTATATAGCAGCATAAAAAAAGCCACTAAACTAAAAAGATATCTTTCAAATGAGGAAAATAAACTCTGGCAAGTTAATGTAAAACCATAATAAAATGGGCCAAAAATTTTATGTTTGAAGAACAACTTAGTAAAGACATAAAACTAGCACTAATCTTTTTCTCAGTCATTAGAAAGTGAATGCATGCCATAGGGCTTACACAGCCCTTGGAAAATCAGAATTCAGCGGAAGAACAATGGAAGAAGGGGCACAGCAGAAAAGTTAAATAAACTGGAGGTTTAGTCCTACAGAGGAATGTAATGTTCCCACATGGGAAATTTCATTACAAGGGATGAGTATAAGGAACTGTTCTGTATTTTAGGGTTGAAATTAAAAAATGAATAATAAAAAACCATCAAGACCAGACTGTATTTTCCAAAAATGTATGAAGGAACCAAAAAATGAAATTCCAAGCTATTAACTCTGCTGTGTAATCTGTCACTTAAATCTACCTAGGCACCAGAAAGTAAAAGGAGGAGAAGTTATTGCCAGGTTATTAAAAATAGTTGAAGGGAAAATACAGAAAGCTGCAAAATGGGAAGTCTGATTTTTCTACAAAGAAACTTGGTAGATACTGTAATGATGAATAAAATAAGCAGGCACATAAGTCAGAACAAGATGGTGTCACGTCCAAAATGGACCAAGAGAGCACTCCTAGATCCTGGAGATGAGAACAGATGTAGCTATGAGTACTTGGATTTCCAAAAAGCTTTCTATAAAGTTTGCCCCAAAAGGAGTCATGGGATAAAAGGAAAGGTCCTTACACCGATAAATGATAGGGAAAAAGGGAGGAATAAAAACTCTCCCCTGACAACAGAGGAATGCCACCTTTGGAGTCTGATAGGGCTCAGTGATGGGAAATGGACCATTCAACATTTCATCAACAATCTGGAAAAGGTAACCAGCTTTGCCAATAGTGCCAAGGAACCTTCACAGGCAGTGGAATTCACTGATTATAGCATTATAATGGTAAAGTTTTAGACTGGTTTCTGGTTTGGCTCTGTCCAGCCAGTTTGCACCATACCAAACAATTCACGGACACTGTCTGGCAGTCAGCACGGGTCAGGGGTCAGGGTAATTTCTACTCTTTGATTATCCCTTTCTGGTGGGTAGGGGAGTAGTAATACAAAGTATTGACATGGGTCAGGTAATGCCAGGTGCAAAGCTTAATGGTTTAATACCAAGATGTATAAAGATGTAGTCTCTATATAGAGTTCTTAGGAACATCAGCACAATGCTTGGTAGTGCTTATGAGGGAAATGTTAGGAAACAAGCAGAATGTTAGGAAGCAAGCAGAAAACAGCATGATTGCACATATAAATCCATGGAGTGACAACTTTTTGAATATGACGTACATGTCTACTGAAACTACCTCAAAAAGCCTTTGGCAAACTAGAAAAGCTTCAGAGATAGGCAGAAAGGATGATGAGAGGCTTGGAATAGCTTCCATAGTAGGGGGTTTTAGAAGGCCTAACACTCTTCAACTTGGAAAAAAGATAGTTGGCAGGGGGAGGAGAAAGACTGCAAAAGTCCTATAAAATCATAAATGGCACAGAAGCAGTGAGTAGGGAACAGCTGTTCCCTAATTTCCAGAACAAAGAAACCTGCAATCAGCAAATCAAATTATTAGGCAGGAGGTTTAAAATCAGGAAAGGAAAGATCATCCCAACATGTATAATTAAATTTTAGAACATGATGTCTGAGCCTGTCATGGAGTCCAAAGGTATAAATATGTTTAGAAAGCAGTGAAACAAATTCCTGGAAGAGAAGAATGTTCTCTGAGACATGATGAAGCAGAACAATGTTCAGCTAAAAGTCCTTGAGCCACACTTTGCTGGAGGTGGGGAGACTCACCAAGGAAATATTACCCCCATGTTTGTCCTGTGACTCTGTTCTTTCCCTGAGCGTCCTGTGCTGACAATTGGCAGGGACAGGATACTGGGGTAGATGGATCTGACCTAGTATATTTGTTCTTTCATCCTTATGTAAGGTTCCACTTCCACAGTCTAGTGATTCTCAGTCGGGTGTTTTGAGGCGTTTTTAATAAAAGCACCACTGACAGTAGTGGCCAACAGTGAATTAGAATTTCTGATGACAGAGGAAAGAGATGATCTTTATTCTGTTTAGAGAACTAAAAATATGATCAGTCTTCCAAAAACTGGGGCACGTATTTGTCAACAGTTTTTTAGAATTAAAAAAATGCTCTTTTTAGAATATATGCTGGTGTCACTTCTGATTCAACAGTGACATGAGCATCTATCTTGGTGTGGAGGATTTTTTCCAGTAACTCCATGTTCTAATGAGCTTATCATGAATCACTGAGCAAGCATCATTTACACATGCTTTGAGAATAGGACCAGCCTTTGACAGTGTCTGCACAATCATTTGACTTTCCTCTTCATTCCTAGAACCGTTGCACTGAAACAGCATGCCTTGCATAAGCATATTGTATCTTTTATTATAATAGCTTCTCTTAATGGACTGAAAAAATACTGACTCACCAGAACCCCCCCCCCCCCAAAAAAAAAGCAAGCCCATTTGAACAAGTAAATAAAAGGTAGAATTCCTGTACAGTGAGTTAGCTGTTCATGGCTGTTGGAGGCATTTAAATCTCACTCAGTGAATTGACTCTGATGCTGCCAGCAACCTCTCTATTACATTTAGATGGATGAAGGTCCTCAGTTGTGCAGGTAGCCCAGCTTGCACATGTGCAGAGTCACCTCACCCTTCACAACCTCTAACCATGATAAACCACCTTGCAATTCACTTACCTCTCACCAAATGTTTAAGTCCTACCTCCCCCAGCTACAAATCCCTCAATAGTCGTTATGTTTAGAGGTGAAAAATGAGGTTTGCAGAGGTCTGAGCTCAGTAATGGCATGGCCTGGGCCAGGAGGCTGGGAGAGGCAACAGCTGGATGAGCCAGGGTGAAGGAAGAACTGGAAAGGGGCAGTCAGGCAAGATGAGCAGCAAGCCAGCACAGCTGGCCTCACTCCCCCAGCTACACCAGTATGGCAGGGTGTTCAGGGGAGGTGCTACCGTGTCAGAGAGTTTCATGCTGAAAGTCCTGGATGGTGCCTTATCAAGCCGGCTTTCAGCAACTCACTTTGGCTCATCTGCCGCCTAATGCCTCCTTTAGAAACAGCTCATACCAGAGCATGCTGAAGATGTCATCATTCCCTCACAGTCTGCAAACTCAGAATCTGTCAGATTGGACTGAAGGCTCACCCAGCCCTTGTCCAGTACTTGTCTCTGGTAGTGATCATAAGCCTAAGGAAGAATAAGAACAGGGCAAGTATATAGAGTACTTCTGTCTAAGAATCTCTCCACTTACAAATATTTTCAGCTTAGCAATTGCTTGAACCAGATGTGGCTTCTGTATTTCACAGTGGATGAACTGCTCCATGAACTGTTCTTGTCTCCCCTTGAACCCATACAAACTTTAATTATCCACAACATCTTTCAACAAGGAGTTGCACAGATCTGCTACCCCTTGATGAATGCTCATCTACTTCTAATTGTTCTGAACCTGGTTCCTACCAGATTTATTTGGTAGCCTCATGGAACTGGGGACAGTGAACAGCTGGTCCCTATCTGACTTCTTTTGGGCTACTCATGATTGTGTAGATGTTTGTCACAGCCCCTCTCAGCTGTCCCCTTTCCAGGCTGAAGAGTCCCACCCTGCTTAGTTGTTCCGTGCAGTGAGGCTTTCCCAGGCCTATGATCATCATCGCTGTCCTTCCCTAAACCTCGTTCAGTTCTCTTCTAATCTCTTTGAGAGAAAGGGACCTGCAAATGAAGCTGGCATGCAGGCCCGCAGCTCCTTCCAGTGTCTGGCATCTTGACAGATATCAGCTAATCTGTGACTGATATCAGGACCATGAGAAAATCAGCTGACACACTTTGCAGGTGTGGAACAGTTGATTGACATCCTCATGGGCCAGAATCCAGTACAAAAAAAAATCCATTTTCCCAAAAATAAATGTTAATTTTTGATTAAATATGGGATTTTTAGAACTTAATATTTCATTTGTAGTTATCGTTTTGAAACAAAACAAAACAATCTTGAATATGATTTGAAATAAAAATTAACAAGGGAAACTTGAAGTTGAATAGTGAATGACAAAATTTCATTTGGAATTCCCTCTGCAGAAGATGTGAATTTTTCAGAAGGCTCTGTCGTAAAATACTGCATTTCTGGGCCACATACATATAAATTTTTTTTTCTCCGGAACAGGGAAATCATCAGTTAGTGATCTGCATCTAAAAGGCACGAGCAACCAGGAAGACCAGGAAACATGCCTGGTCATAAGCTGCCTTTTTCTGAATTATCCACTCTTCTCTCTGCCTCTTCCAGTGGAAAACTTGCCTTTGGTTTCCTGACAGAACAAGGATCTTCAATTCTGCCAGAGAAAGTGAAAAAAGGGGCTGGGAACCTCCTCTGCTTGATGGGGATGGTCTCCTTCCTCCTACGAGCATACACCACCCTGTTCTCTCTCTCCTGTCTCAGACAGAGCTTGGTCAGTCTCCTATGCCGAACCCAAGCAAATCTCTGGTCCTCAAAGAAAAGCAAACAGTACTAGTGCCAAAAGTCCCTGCCGTTCCCTTCCCTTTGCAGCCTGGCTCTGCACGTCTGCACCAGTGCTAAATTAGACTGGATTGCACTTTTCCCACTTTAGTAATTTAGATAAAAGTAACATTTTGTTTGAGAGCTGCAGCAATTATACCCTGGGGTTTGGGATTAACATGATTAATACTTTCTCGATCTCCAAATGTTTCCCCCCCTTCTGCTGCAATCAGAGTCTTGTCTTTCAATGACGCTACAGTGTATAACATTCCCCCAAAAAGGGACTTCGTGTATAAATCCTTATGAGGGAGAGTTGCATGTGTTTAAGAAGGAGCATCTTGGAAAAAAAGAGAGAATTGTATCTCAATGCATTAGTGTCTGTATCACATGAAAAGACTGTCACTTCGCCACCCAGGGAACTAATGAAGATCCCAATTATACAGCAATAAAATATACATACGGAGTACAGAGGGCCTTATACATTTTTAATTTTTTCCAAAGCAAAATGCAGAAAGAAAATTCTAATCAGCAATTTTTGTCGTTTTTAGATTAAAAAGGCACAGAGTTGCAGGAGACGCCCGGGAGTTGCACTTCAGCACCCCGCCAGACCGTGCGAGGGCAGCCTGCGGCCCTGCCTGCAGCTCCCGCTCACTCGGAGGATCCCTGGGAGGAAGAAACCTCTCGTCTGGGCAGTGACCCTGGTGACTCCCACTCCCTCCACAACACGTCACTCTCCAGCCACGCTGTGCCATGATGTCTCCCTCTTCCTGCTCCAAAGAGAGCCACGCAGGCACGCAGGGAGGAGCTCAAATCAAAGCCCCTCGCTGTGCCCAACTCTCTAGTCAGCTCCGCGTTGCTAATGACGGTTTCCCCTCTCACGGAGAGACCAGAGCCATGCAGACGCAGTGGACTGCCTGCGGCGTTTCCATGCTGAGGGGGAGCAGGGCCAGGCCTCGGGCTGCGCTGCAACGCGTCACCGGGAGGGCAGCGTGCGCCCGAGCCTCGGCTGCGCCCGCCCGTCCTGCGCTCACTTTTCCCTCGTGACTGTCAAAGCTGGAGGGGCCGCTCTGACCGCCCAGCCTGGCTGCTGCCCTCTGACAGGACCGCAGCTCCCGTTCGAGCCCCAGTCATCAACTGCAGGTGTTGTCTTCAGGAACAAAACAGAGTGGAGCTTGAGCAGCAAAGCCAGCAGCTCCTAGCAGAAATCCTCTCCTTTCCCCCCTTCCCTTCCAAATGAGGGCCTGGGGTTTCTCAAGGAGACAGTCACAACTCTGCCGACATGTTGATGTGGGTCATCACAGCTCCTCTGAGAAACACCGAAAGAAACTACCCAGCAATTAGGGGAGAGGTGGGACTGACCTTCTCCACATCAGACCTACTTGCAAACAGGAAAAGGAAGCACTGCACCCTGCTCCTCAGCGCCCACGAGGGTGAGACTCTCCCTGTCCCGCTTTTCTCGGGACAAGCCCCCTAAGTCACCCAGAGAAGATGTGCCCAGCACAGCCTGGTGTCCATAAACCCACGCACACACCAGCCCCCCCGCGCAGCCTCCATCTCCCACAGCAGCAGGCGCCGAACAGAGAGCAGGGAGATACGGCTGAATCCTCCCGCTTACGACGTGGCTGAATTAAGTAGCGGAAGCTTGCACAAATTCCCCCTGGACGGGAGCCCCAGAGGGCTGCAGGAGGTCCAGGCGGACTATGCTCCTACTCAAAAATCCCTAGCAAAGGAGCCTTTTGGGCCACGGGAGTGAAAACTTGCCCTCTATTCCCACCCCTTCTCCAGGAGCCTTCAGCTAAATGATCACATGCCATTATTCTCCATGGCTTTCCTTGCATGGAAAAGCTATGTTCCCTGGGAACACAGTGCGACCGCAGGAAGGAGCTGCCCACATTTCAGCCCTCCCCACTGGCTCCTTGACCTGGCTGCTCTCCCACTGCCTGGCCCTGCTGCCTTCTTCTGGTCCCGGCACCCCAACGGGTAGCACGTTGGAGAAGGCATTCCCGTGCTCCCTCCTTACCCTCCAAGGCACCTGGAGACAGAAGTTGCAACCTCAGACCTTTGCTGTGATTTTGTTCCTCAGCCCCAACCCTGCAGACAGCACATTCAGCACAGATGGACTTTTAGACAGCTCAGGTGTTGCACCCTCGTGAACTTGTAAAAAATTGAATTTTTTTCCTGTGGTTCATAATCAGCTAAATCTAGCTGTTGCTCACAGGAACAATAAAACACTTACCTAGCCTGACTGCCATCCCTCCCAACCTTCAAATGTTTGCTCCCAAACAGGAGGATATTAGAGCTATGCAACAAAAACACTTTAAGAGCTTTAAAACATTAGTGCAGCAATATGTTTTCATTAATTGCATCCAGAAAAATAATTGACCTCTTTGAGATTCAGTTTCCAAAAAAATATATATACCCATCAGTCTGAGACAGGAACTCAGCTTGGAAAGTTTCAGACAAAACGTTTAAGTTTTGGCAAGGTTTTAAGCAATTGAGAATCATGTTTTAAAATGGGAATTGTCAGGCAATGTAAGTATAAAGTGTAAAGCAGTTCTGCCAGCTCCTCTTATAATAAAAATAAATGACCATTTGTTGCTTTCTGAATTCTAACATGCAGATGAGTGAATATATTTCACAGTATGTCCTGTGTCCTAAACTCCACCATCCTTTAAATTTTAAAGCCACTGTAATAAGTTGCATAGATGTAAGGGGAAAATAATTATTGATGATAGCATAGTTCTGAAAAGTTTTCAAGCATGCAAACAGCACAGAAATTATTACTTTGATGTTAATCAGTGAGTAGGCTCTGAACATGTCAGAGGTGTGACAGATATAGGATCATTATCATCAGAGGTGGCAGGAACTTTCACCTGAGATGGAACTACTGGAAGAAAAAGATTCCTTCATTTTTCAAGTTGTGGAGGCAGTGGAAACATTTGAAATGCATATTTTAATGACAGCAGTTGAAATTCTGTTGTTTATGCAACTGATTATGAGATGTTAAGGGAAATTTTCAGGGCAAAATTCACCCTCACATAGCCTAACTGCTATTAGTTGGCCACTTAATTTTGGCAAAAAAGGTGCAAGAGATGCCCAGTTCTCTTGCTGGAATCCGTTTCAGCCTCAGTACCTAGCCTTTTGATGAATAACACATTTGTTGTCTGTCATCTGTTTTATTGG
Organism: Dromaius novaehollandiae; assembly: GCF_036370855.1. Lineage (NCBI taxonomy): Eukaryota > Metazoa > Chordata > Aves > Casuariiformes > Dromaiidae > Dromaius > Dromaius novaehollandiae. The sequence continues at coordinate 2,694,806 of NC_088117.1, forward strand.
GTTTCCAGTTCCTAAGTGCTTTGCTGAGTCTCTCTGTAGAAAGGTAGATATGGTCCCCCCTCTATTTAACCTCCTGTAGAGATACAGGTACCTTAATACTGCTTGAGCTCTATGAAGAAGAATGAAATGATTCAGATAAAGCAGACGAGGAGCTCTGTTTTAATTTTTTCTCTCCCTGAGTTTCAAAGTTCATCTCGAAATCCCGGTATATACCTGACTGCCTTCCTAATTACTGTTATCTTAGCTACTGTAGCTACTGTGCCATTTTTAAATTGTAAGCTGAACTGAAATAAAAAGCAAAGAAAGTTTAATTAATTGGTTAATTAATTATTTCTCCCTCTTTTAATAAGAAGATAATATTCACAGAGACAAAACAGGGGCGGAGAGAGGTCCTGAGGCCTGTTCACCACTGTACTGCTGGGCCACAGTGCCACTGCCTGCCTCTGTGGTTGTGTGCGCTTGGAAAAACAGGCTTTTCTCCAGGTTCCTCCTCCCCGGTCCTCCTGCTACGTGAGGGAGTAGTTAACCAAGCAACTAAAGCTGCCACTGAACTGGCTAAAGGGTTTCAGAAAGCTGGCACTGAAGGAAAGTTTGGAAGAAAACAAACCTAGCAGGAGAAAAAGAAGAAGAATGACCTTCTGGATTCTGTCTCAAACGCATTCAAGTATCAGGGACTTCTTTTGAAAATGTTAAAGTAATGCAAATGATTCCCAAGGGAAGATTTGCCACCAGCAGAGAGCCTGGCATCCAACAGTGTCACCAGAGCATATCTGAACTCTCAATAGGAGCGAGATGCTCTATCAATGTTCAGCAGGCTGGTTTTAAATGCTTTCCAAGTTCAGGCCCAAGTTATTAGACTGGCTGAAAAATTATGCTTGGGGTCAGACTAGCTGGTTAGAAAAACTCCTTTTAACTCTATGAATCAACAGGAGTCAGAGTAAAGACAGTGGTTTGCATGATGGATTCATTCAGCTGGTGCAACACGAGCTACCAAAGGGAATTGTGGAATCTGCCCAGTATTTAGCACAAGGATGTACAGGGATTTGATTAACTTGCCATGTCACCTTTGTAGAAGTTCATAGTCCAGCACCAACACTTTGTGTGAGCTTGAGAGGTGTATATAAAAACAGAGCAGTTAAAAGAAGGGACGGTCAATGCATATCAGGTAGATTCTGCCCAGCTAAAGAAAAAAGAAAAAAAGAAAAAAATATATATATGCCAAGGGAGGAGGCTGTATAACTGCATCACAGCTAGCTAAGCTATGCAGGGAGATATTCCAGTATTTAGAAGACAAAATATTTGTGACGCTAATATCCAGAGGCTGAACACAGCAGATCTGGAAAGAGCACTGGCTAATTTTTTTCCATCCTGGTGACTTTTCAGTGCTAAGGTAACTTCTGCAGCAATGCAATTTTTCACAAGGAGACATACGGTAAAATTGTGATCAATATTCTCCTGGGGTAATATCAATAAATACTGAATTTGGTTTGCTAAACAAATGCATCAACATCACACATGCAGATTCAGAAAATTTAGATGCCATGGTGAGCATCACAAGTCTTGATATGACTGTGTGGAAGACTGTTTGGGAAGGAGATGTAAGGAAAAGGTTTTGAAATTCTTAAGAAAGATTCTATCATGACCTTTCAGGGAAGAGTTTAAGTGGCTGGAGACATGCTGAATAGGCCAATGAGCATGTATAGAGCATTTTTTATGACAACAGATTAGCAAAGTTAGTGCAAACAAAAAGAATATTCTATTGTGAGCAAATGAGATGGTTTGGGACTGGACCGGCTGAGAAAGTCTGAGGTGAGGCTTTGGCACAAGCAGGTATAAGGCAGCAATAGGGTGTGTGGGTGAGCATACAGGAGGGTTGTGGTGGACCAGAAATAGGAGGTAGTTGAGGGGGAACACATAGGTCATGGCTTAATGTGAGAGAGTGTTGGGAAACCAGGGAGACTTTCTGGCAGAGCCCCTGAGAGGGTGGCATTTGCTGAATTAACAAACAAATTCCAACTGAAGTAGAGGGCTGAGCAGTTTCGAGCTAAAGCATTAGGAGATAGTGAAGCATGTGGTATAAAATTTGCAAGGGCTCTGCAAGCACAGGGCAAGGGCCATGTGAGATTAGCCTCCCTGTTGCCCAGCATATATCCCGTCATACACCAGTGACGCGTGTTCACCAGTGTGTCCCCCCCCTCCCCATTCCCCTGGGACAGTGCTGAACCTTTTCCCAATAGGCAGCTGCCAAGTATTTCACAGACTGATACCTGTCTGCTCTCATGCTGGTGTTCCTCTGTACCCAAACTGTCTCTTCTCCTACTTTATTATTTTCCCACAATGTCTTTAGGGAAAATAATCCAACTCCCTACTAACCTTTGTTTTCCAGGGCTGCACAGCTTCATGTGATCTCTTTTAAAGCAGATCGTCCGGAGAGTGAGAGCCGCTGCAGCTCTGGGAGAGTCCAAACCCCAGCTCTACGGGTGACATGTGCCTGGTCTGATCACACCTCTACTTCCTGACTTCACTTTCGGTCTTACTTGAAACCGTCCCAGCCTCACACTTCTCTTCTCCACAGTCACATCACATACTAGTTCTTGTGCTAGTCATTAACAAAAATATTAATATGTTTGAATTCTGAACAATTTCCCTAGTGGCTTCCCTCCAGCCAGCCCTCGCAGCTTTGGCGTAACCTGTATCCTAAGTACCTCTCAGACCAGTATTGATTATCCCTTACTCTAGGTTATCTAACCTTTTCCTGTATGATGCATAATCGAAACCTTTACTTCAGTATGGCTCACTGCAGGTGATACATTTTTTTTATTGAGAAAACCACTTTTTTTTTCACGAAAGAAAATTATCAGGTTAGTCTTGCACCATCTAGCTTAAAAAATCCCTGTTGAGTTTTAACCTCTTTTCATTTATCCCACTTCTTTAATTTCGCTCTGTCCAAATTGTCTCTAACTGTTTAGATACTGCAGAGATCAAACTACTGGGCCGATAGGTGCCAGTTCACTGTCTTCCTTTGCCCTAGGAACTCCCCTGCCTACTCTTTGTTCCTCCAGTGCCACCCTCAACTTAGTAGATTTATTTGAAATACTCATTACTGGACCTGAAATTTTATATTCTGGCTATTTTTAGAATTCTGAGATTGAGATTATCTGACCCCCTGTCTCCAGTGCATTGAGTTATTCAGAACTTGCTCCTCTGCAGATGTGATCAGCTCCATTTTCATACCCTCATTCACAGTAGCCTCCTGCTGCTGCTTTTGCATTCAACATTTTCTTCATTAATGAAAAATGACACAAAATATTCATGTAGTTTTGGGGCCATATCTGGAAAATCTTTAATCTCCAGTGTCACTGATCAGCAAACCCACTTTTTCTTCTCTTTTTATTTATAACACAAATGAGTCCTTTACAATTTGTCTCAATTCAGTTTTAACTCAGCTTGAATTTTATCAATTCTCACTTTTTTCTGCTCTTACTGAGATTCGAGATGTAGGTCTATTTGCTGCTCAGTACTTTCTTCCTGTCCTTGTAGCCTCTCTGCTTAGTCTAAACAAACTGTTGGATGAGGTTACTCATTCTGCTAAAACTGTAGCTCAATCTTCCAAGATTTTTCCACTTGCTTGGAATGCCACTTCCAGGTACTTTTGCATATTTGACTTCAATACATGCCAGCTACTTCCACGCTTAAGTCCCTGAGTTGTTCAGGACAGCTAGCTTAGTTCATTTGACTTATTATAATCTGTCTTTTGAAAGGAAGAGCCTTTCAGGATAATTAACTGAGCACTCCATTTATCTGAACTGAAAAAAAATTCAAAATAGAGTAGTTTGTTAGTGACTGGCTCTGCAAGTAATAACCAAATCTTATGCAGTATCATTTCCTGTTGATTAAAGAGTTTTGGTGAAGGGTGTTGTCACAGGCAGGAATATCTGGGGCAGACCAGTACGAGGAAGCTAAAATGTATCGTGAACTGCATCCCGCCTGTCGGAGTATGATACTGAGACCGATGGAGAAGTCAGCCATGGAGCCCAGCCACTCTGCCATTACTAAAACGGCTCCAGTGTCAGGGGTAGGAAATGTCTTTTCCCTTTTGTGCTTTCCAAGCAGAACCTGCATCTTTGATTTAAGAGGCAGAGAGGTGAGACAGTCACTTAAAAGGACCGCAGAGGTGTATCTAACCTTTTTGTGCTGTTTTCACAAGAGTCCATTTCAAGGTGCTCAGTATTTTCTTGCAAATAGCAAAGAGTGGGAATAGGATTTAAATTAGGGAATGCTTATCATTAGGAGCAAGTATTACTAGTGGCTTCTTCTACTTGCTGGAAGCTATGACCTAGGACAGGGATGGAGACCAGTGGAATACTGTAGCAATGACAATGGAGTTGAAAAGCTTCTGTATTTGTCAGCTTACTGAAAAAATCACAGCAAAGACTCACAGCCAAATCCTATCTCATAAACATTTATTTTTCCTATGTGCCACCACTGTATCCCCACAGCCAGCACCCGTTGGTATCACAGCATTGTTTGCCCTAGAGCCAGTTTGAACTATTCCATCTGGATCAATTCATCTCTGCTACTTAAACCAGCAACTCCAGGAATATGAAACATCATTAGCTTTTTATCTTAAAATACACTTATCTCAGGAATTTACCTGTACATTTTCTGTGTTTCTCCAGTGAGAAATTAATGTGTCTGTCAAGAAGTGCCCTTCCATTAAACCTGCACTTGTTTATTTTAAAATAAAAGTAGACTGCCACACAGAGCATAAAAACATGCAGTGTTTTATGTGAGAATCTGAAAGAATATTATATGAAAATGCACATTTCCTTCCTTCTCTTCTGAATCTCATGAGACTCTCTTCCAGGGAATTTCAGCTGGCAATTACTTTCCTCTGCATTAATGTGAATCAAGCCTTTTCAACTATAAAAGTTTCCTCATATAATACACAACCCTTTAGTGAAGTTTACCTTAGAGTAAACAATAAAGCAATTCTTGTCCCAGCTCCTCTGTTCTGGCAGTAAAACCTGCAGTCGTACACCCTGGCCCACCAAGGCACGTCTAGCGAACACGGCCGCATGCAATGCACGGATCCACAAGCGAGTGGAAATCCCAGATGCTGAGCATGTATGAACACCCTAGATCAGATCTGGGAATGGGATCTTTGTCTTTGCCTCTCCACCGGGGTTTTACTGGAGGGTCAGCACCATGCAAAATGGTCATTCTGCCACAAGATTCATGTTGGCTTGTGTGAGAAGTGACAGTTGATGCCTTGGGCCTGTGGTGTGGTAGCATGGACACTGGCAGGACTGGACACTGCCACTGTAATGGCATTGGTCTTGTGCCCTACCTGCCAAAGCTCTCTCCTCCGTTCTTGTCCCCTGTCCCTCTTCAGGGATGGCTGGTGTGATTTGCACAGCTTCCTTGTCTCAGGCCCAGGGAGGTGGAGGCAGCCAAGTTCTCCTTCCCATGGCCTGCTGAGAGTCCTGGACTTTCAGCAAGATCCACCTGGCTGGGGCAGGATCAAGAAATTCAAAATGTAGCATTCACTGCTATCATGGAGCCAGCTTGGGTTGCTCAGCACAGGGCTCCAGTTCGAGCCCTGCAGCAAGTGGATCCAGATGGGGCACATTCTGCATCCGAGGTGTAAATCTTGTCCATAAGATGACCTCTACGTAGTTCTGCTGGGGAGGATTGCAGGGTTATTTGACAGGGAAAAGACTTGTTGCTCTTCAAGAGCTTTTGTGCACAGGAGAGGAGCTGAAAAGACAACCTATGCCTCCATTATGTTTTCTGCATTTTTTTTCCCTGGAGAGCAAATTACAAGCACGATTTTCACGTATTCTGCCCAGTCCTGCTATCCAGGTCACAGTCTCCAAATCCGTGGCCAGTGTGGACTGCAAATCAAACTGAAGTGAAAGAAGAGGATGCTGATGAGTGTGCAGTGGGTCTCCTTGGAGCATGAAACGTGGGCCCTCGCTTGTCAGAAAGTAAGTGTGATAAGGAAGTGTGTGTTCAGCCTGTAAGGCTACTGTAATTACAAGTCCTCACTGGAATTCTGGCTGACCCTTAGCTTTATACACACATGGATGTCAAATGTCAAACTGTCTCCCCAGCTCCAGCAAAGCCGGCCTGATGAGACAGCCGCTAGTAAAAGTAGAACAGTCTATTGGGATATCTGGCATTCAGCATAATTGTTTATGAGACTAAACTTGCCAGAAGCAGCAGCAGGCCAAATTGGAAAGAACTAATGGCTAAATATTGGGGAATTATCTGGCTGGAGCAGTACGGCCCAGCCTGGTTAATTAGGAGCTTGCAATGAATATAGAATTGCTGTTAATTTTAACTCACCATGACTTTCCTGAGGCAAAATAGTGAGAATAGAAGTATATGAAGTTTGGTAAATGGTGGAAGGGAAGGTTTAATAACGGTGGATTTTCTTTATCTTAAGTGCTTCATCCTTTTTCTAGCAGATAAACACTCATTTCAGCAAGTCAGGTAAACAGATAGCAATAAACACACCAGGATTTGGCCTTAAATACCTTTTTAGTGCCCTCTGCAGAAATTATTCAGTGGATGCAGTGAGCCAATGCCTGCCCGTTACACACAGAGCAGCTCTACCTGGCTTCTGAAGGCTTCCAGCCCCTTCGTGGTTTCCCTCTGGCTGCTGCCATACAGCTTGCTGCTGGGCTTCCCTCTCTGTAGAGCAGGAGCCAGAGTTTGCTGCTGCAGAAGGAGTCGGGGAGGGAGAGGTGGAGCAGGATGAGTGGAACATTGTAGATCCCAGGGGACAGGGTAGGTGCTGCTACGAGGGCTGTATGGGTGGGCAGGATGGCAGAGGAGATCTCCGTGGGGGCCTGGGGCAAGGGGGCTGCACGGAGGGATGAGGGGAGTGGAGAAGACCAGGAGCAGAGGACACTGAGGTGGCTGAGGTCCCAAGGCAAAGGTGGTAGGCATAGGAGAGAGGCACAGATGAACTGGAATAAACTGAGATGTAGGATGAGGCTTTGCAGCTAGGGGTGAGGAGGGGCTCTCAGATGGGATCTGTCTGCAACAGGAGAGACTAGGGCATGGGAGCTGTAAGTCGGAAAGTGCTCAGGCAGCTGGGGCTGGAGGCAGTGATGACCAGGGCTGAGGGTACAAAAGGCTGTCAGAAGGGGTGGTGTTACTACAGGACATTCCTCCTCACCGCTGAAGGGATCTAGATCAAGGGTTGGGACCCAGGCACCAGGCTGATGCCTCCACTTGCTTAGACCATGGTGCAAGGGGAACTGCAGTTTTGTGCATTATCTCACCTAAGCTAAGCTTTGTTGGTGTCAAGAGAGTTCAGATCGTATGCTGCTCCTCTACCACTCTTTTTATGAAGCAGGTGCTAAGAAGATGTAGGAAGGCTCTGTGTTGTCTACTGACAGTATGTCCTCAGAAAGTACAGCTGCATGCTGTTCCAGAGCAGTGCTGCTCAATGAAGCATGCCTTTTCGCTGACCCATGTAACAGCTTTGGACTTCTCCTTCCTGAATTTAGATCATAGATGAAACAGTTCTGGAGACTCCACTAGCTGGTGAGGGAGTGCACTGTAGTCCACTACCATTGTTTCTCTCAAACATCAGTGCTGCAATGCGGATGAACACAAGGGAAGCAATGACAAATGCATCAAAAAACCATCCTATTAGTATTGATGATTAGATAGATCAGGGCTGTCACACTGGCCATATCAACCTATAAGCAGATGAACTTGGTTGGCTCAAACATTCAGACAAAGATTGGTGCACTGAGTGATGGAGAGCCCACAAAGTCTCAGTAATCCCTTCTAAGATATCTCTGGCTTCTGTATGATCTGTTCAGGCTCACCATTACTTGGGGGACTTATTTGTATGGCACCTTGAGATCAAATGAGGTTCCTTTGAGTGAAATCATTCAACTCATTAAAGGCAATGACATTTTCACTCTCAGGTGCTGTATTATCCATTAAGCCATAAATGATTAGTAATTCACAAAGAGTAGAGATGCCTGTGGTAGATGTCTGTGATAAGACTAAAATCATCTTCAGCTATTGTAAGTAAGAAACCACCACAGACGGCAGTTCATTGCCTCAACAGGCTAACTGAAGTTGGTTTGGATATTGGACAATTGCCTTTGGATACTTTCCATGGAAACGTTCAGTCTGGGACACAGCTTGGCAAGAGAAACCTGCACTTACAATTCTCTGTATACATTTGCACTGATTTGGGGCAATCAGGCTGACCTCTTGGCTAATGCTGCCATTTCATAGTTTCATATCTTGAATTTCAATGTTCTCAAACTGTAACCAGTGTTCTTGAACTGTAGCTTTGATCTACTCAGGTAATGCATGGCTGACAATTATTCCAATATTAGGGAGTGATGTGAATTAATGCAGTATCCCAGGAGGGTGACAGATTGCTTGCTTTCTTAACTCAAGTCTTCCCGAATGTGCATGAAAGTCCCTAAGTCACTCAGCAAATTCATCCTCTGTTGAAGTGATGATCAAGATATTGTCCAAGTATGGCATAATTCATGAAATTCTGGAAAGCAGAGCTACTATGAAGGGTTGAAAATTTCCCCTTATGACAGAAAGTTCAAATCAGGATTTGAATAGTATTCTGAGAGTCATGACTGTGCATCTGCAACATCTTTGATATGCCTGGGCAAGACCTAATTTTGTAAGCTCTTCCAGTAACAGCAAGGAATAGTTGATTAACAGCAAGCATGAGTTATGGCCGCTCCTGGTACCTTCTTCATAGGCCAGAATGCCACACACCACCATTTGGTTTGTGTGTAGGCACAGCTGGTGTAGACCACTTTAATTCTGTAACCAACTCAAGAGCCCTGGCTAAATGAGATGCCCCCAGTCTGTCTCTGTTTTTGTCCAGAAAGCAAAGATACATTGTGGGCCTTTGTTTTATCGATGTGATTGTTGGATTCCAGTGGAATGATATCAGTCAGCATTTATAAGCTCCTAGCTCTTCAGAAAGCCCTTGAGGGAGTTCTCCAACAGTCTTTCTTAGTTATCCTTCACTGATGGTATGGACCCTGAACTCCAACTCCCAGTTCTTACCAAAGAGGCTTTTGTGCTGACTCACTGCAAAAGTAAGAATTTTTCCCTGAAGTCATAGCAAACTTCCACCTTGCAGCTGTTGCTGCTGTGAACGCAATGACTAGCCTGATTTCAGAGACTGCATGGTGAACTTGAGAGCCTACGGCAGAAATGTGAAAAGAAGTAGCAGAAGATGTTCTCGCTGATGACCATCGGTCCGAAGTCAGAGCTGGTTTTGTTTCGCACTCCTGTTGACTTCTAATAACAACAAAGATTTTGGAAGCGATACAGAGGCCTGTGCTGAGAGACAGGAGGAGCTTTACATTTGGGAGCAGGTCTGCTACGTCAGCATGCGGCATCTTCCATGTACTAACATGTATTCTCTAGCAGAAGAATCATGTACCTTCCACTGATAGGTCTGGTGTTTGACACTTGGCCAATATGGCCAAGTGTCAAAAATAAGCACCCTGCTGTGACTCACCTTAGCAATTCTTACTTTTCCTTTAAGAACTATATAAGATAATGATGTCTGTTATTGCATCAATGCTCAGCACTAGAAAATAGTCAAGAGCACTACCTCTGTGCAGCTTCCAGCCTAATTACTCAGCCTTACCCGAGCACTTCTTTCCTCACATATTCCACTTATTTTAGGACCTTTTTGCCTTGATCCAGGTGAGCTGACCTAAAACCTTTTAAGAAGGAAGACTGGTTCTGCGACAGCTTCCAAATGACCTTTCTCCCTTAATATGAGGTATTTAAATTCATCTCACATTTTGAAAGCTTAATATACCATTTTTCATGGCCAAAAGAAAATATAGTCTGAGTGTTGTAATGAACTACGTGTACAATATTATTTGTGGCAATGCATTTTTACTGGAAATTTCAAAACGTATCTGCTGGGACATCACTTGGCTCCTGTATCTGCTGAAGTGAAATAAAATCCTGTGTTTTTACTAATAGCTGTGAAATTTCTTAGCAGGCGTTAATAAGAAGTAGAAAAAATCTTTTCTCTTTTTTTCCCCCAAAGAAATAAATTATTATGTCAGACTTTGAAAGGAACTTAGGAACCTAAAGATGAAGAAAGGTCCTGGGTGGGATTTATGAAAACATCTAAAAAAGAAATACATTTTTATTTTGCTTGAAATGCATCCTTTGCCAATGCTGTGGTACAGCTGTATACATTTTATACAATCTGTACAACAGTATATTTCTTCTCGAATATTTAAAAATCTTCCCTACTGTCTGGAAACCTCACTCAGGAAGATGTCATTTTAGCTTTTCATCAAGCTTAATGTATATATTTATTGGTACGTATTTTAAAACAAGTAAGCTTTCCTTATTCAGCTGGTATCAATTAGAGTTGCAGAATTTTTAGCTCTCCAACCGAAGAGTGGACCAATATCAGATAGACGTCACTGTTGATTTACTGAGTGACCTAGAGCAGGGTGAGATATACTGGCAGCATTTCCTACTCAGAGTTATTCCTTGGCTTGCAAGGACAAAGAGGGGCTGAGAAGAGGGGTGATACCTGTGTCTAAAGCTGGATAGAGTGAAGCGCAAAGACTATCAAGCTGCACAACCTACCTTTGAAAACACTTTTTTTTTCATAAATGTATTGGTCATGTGGAGTGTTATACTTTTAAGTATAAAAACTGATGTATCCATGGACTAGCTGGGACCAAAGAAAAGCAGGTTTTTTGGTAACGAGACTGGAATTCCAGTCTCTGGAGATCTGTTGTATCAATGACTCCAAGAACAAAGAAAGCATAGAGCAGCTGCTGCTGCTTATCTGCTTGCACCCTCGGAAGAAAGAGATGCCGGACCACCACTGTGCAAGACGAACATGCCCTACAACCTGAGCAGCTGACTTTTAGGCAGTTGCCTTAACAATTAAGGCTGAAGAAGACTCTGTGCCAGAAATGATGAGTACTCCACATGTGTCTACTTTTACTGATACATCCTCACTCTAGAGCTACGTGGATGGACCCTGCTAAGACAGAGAAGAGTGGATTTGGATGTGTCTGGCAGAGGCCTGGCCAAGGGGAAGGCTTGCCTGGCATGATGATGGTTGGACTATGAAACTTCTTGGGAATTAGTTACACATATATATTCCTACACAGGAAATGAGAAGTTGCCATAAAATGAAAACAAAAGGTTAGTGGAGTAGGTGAAGCTGAACACTGGAGGATCTGAACTTACCATGCTTGCTATATAAAGATCACCAGGAACTTTGAAGTCTTAATATTGAAACCAATTATTTCTTTCTATAAAGATATGCTCCACATTAACCAGAAGTTACAACTGGCTTGGCAGAACCTCTGGCTGTGACATCCACTGCCTGTGCTATGTAGAAAGGCAGTCTAGATAATCGTGAGGAATCCTTCTCACCTGTGTCTTGCATCTTCATTGCCCAGTTTGTTTATGTCACTCTATTTATTTCTCCAGACAGTTCTGGGCAGCTCATAGCATTTAAATACACAATTAGAAACTCAGCCATATTGAGTGTTACTCCCTGGGCCAGAGCATTTCAAGTTTACCACCTTTCACATAGAAGTAAAAGTTCTCACTTTCCAGCCGTGCATAACACAAAACTCCAGCTACACTTTCCAGCAGCCATCAAGCCTTCCACCTATAAACTGTCCATCGCTGAGCAAATATGGTCCTTGCTAGAGGTCCTAGAGACCCTCTGTGCTTGTAGACTCTCCTGTGGTTTTGCTATATGTTCTAGGCATATTGTAAAAGCCAGCGATAAAGCATAAGGCAGATGTTCAAAAGGGACCATCAGCCTGATCCAGTGCACGTCCCCAGAACGCGGCCCCAGGCACTGAGTGCTGCCGCTCGCAGATTTCATTAATTATAGAGTCTCCATACTGATTTTTCAGACAATTTTTAAATGGGCTTCACCTCTGTGGACATGAGCTGTGGGTAATATTCTACCTGCAGTTATTTGCATCGCCAATACGCACCTGTAAAAATGGAGACCGCAGTCTGAAGAGCTGTCCCTGCACTGCTGTGGTAAATGTGATTCCTGCTAATTTCCCACAGCATCAGTGTCACAGAGCCTGGCGTGGTTCGAATAACTGTGATTACAGCCTTACATTTTCTGTGATTCAATTAACAGCCTGATTAGTAAGATACTATTCCATTCTATAATTAGATTAATGAGAGCATTCATTCAGAAGTTGTTATCTCACTTAATAATGACCTCACTGATTATTCTATCTCCTTTAACTGAGTGGCTGATTTTGATTAAAATAAATATAGCTCACAGCACCTGGAAATTCATTCTTCTATTAGAAGGAATCTGATAGGAAGAGATTCCCTTTTAAGAATTTGTTGAAAGTGATTAAATATTTTGGTCCTCCTGAGGCTGAATTTTCATGTTTTTAAAGATGACATTTTTGAAATATTTCATGATGAAATATTTATTAATCCCTGCATTTATATTTTCAATACATCTGTTCCTATTTTGCCTGTGTGAACATAATTTCAGCAGAAATATATATTTGCATGCTATAGTGATTTAAAAAAATACCCGCAAGTGTTTATACAAGCACACAAGTTTGCACACAGAGACAACTTACATTGAACCTCACTATTCATTTAATCCCGGACCTTACATAATGATTTCTGATTTATGAACAAACACAACCATCAGCCATTTCAACAATTGAGTCTATCAGATCCCTGCTGTTTATGATGTCATTTAGTATATTAATCTATATTCTAAAAGCTGTAAGAACTAGAAATCACAATTGCTACCCATTTTAAAATGAAAAAGGCAAAAAGCCAGGCAAATACAGTTAGCAAATTTGTAGAAAAGGCAAAACATGTCTGATTATCACACTACAACAATTGGTGATATTCTCAAAATCTGTACTACTATTTTGGACAACTTCAGTCATGTCACCAACAGAGTGAATCCGAACGTGTCCGTTGAGAGCACCTGTTTTGGGAAATACCTTAAAAAGACAGAAGGCTCTCTTTATCAAAAAAAAAAAAAAAAAAAAAAAAAAAGACCCTAGCTTCTTCAAAGCATTTGTTGTCTGGGGACAAGCAGCCTCCAAAGGAGGATCATGAGAAACGAACTACTTCTCTTGCTTACGTGGTGAGCAATGAGCTGTAACCAGATTCTGCCTGTGGCCCTGAGGGGAACCAGTGCTCCCCACTCGGAGAGGTGGTCGGGGAGGGCCCGGCGAGGGGGTGCACAGGGCCCTGCGAGCGAAGGGTGACAGCAGGCTGCCCGCTTTGTGCTTCACCTTTAAATGCTGAGGCCACGCTCTGCCTCGGCAACTGGCCTTTTGTGTTTCAATTCACACGTACGATATTGCAGAGTGAGTCACTGGGCTTGTGCGCTCTCAATCTGAAATAAGTCATTTTCCGAGGCTGACTGAGAAATGCATGCTTTTGCTCCTGTTAAAAAGAAATCACGTCAGCGCGCAGCAGTCCAGGGCTAGCTTCGCTCGCAGCATGAGCTGCCCCAGAGGAGGGGAAGGGGGAAGAACAGAGGCCATTTCTAGAGTGGGGCATATGCTGGTAAAGACACAGGAATAACTAATGGACACATTCAAGCTGGGTTAGTATTTAATGAATTTATGCAGCCTGTTTTCTTCAAATTTAGATGCACCAAGTCACTGCCAGCCTGATACCTACCCCAACATCAGTATCCAAACTCACCACTGAAAAAGGAAGGAAAAACTCTCAGCAGTATAGTGTAGTTAGCTACAGGGACTGGGCTAATGCAGCCAGTGAAATGGGATTCTGCTGAGATCACACATCTTCTCAGGCCGTGAATAGCCTGACTGATATCTCGGCCTGCTATGAGCGGTTCACCTCCCATCACAGGTATTTCCAGCTAAAACAAGCCAGTATAGACAGTATTTACCCATCTTCTGCAGCACAGTCTGTAAACAGCAATCCTGCCACCTCCTCCCAGACGTCTGCGAGGGCCCCAGCAGCCCGTCACCCCCTCGCTCAGCTGTTCGATGGGCAGCCCGCTGCCCGGGCAGCTCTCCCAGAGAGCTCGCTGGCTTTGCCTCCCACCCTTCTCTCTTTTCAGAATAAACACTGTGTCGTACCCTCTCATCTCAAGCTGCATCGTGAAATGTCCAGAGTATTAAATTCCATTCTGCCTTAGACTGTACATACTTTACATTCCCAGCTTCTCGTTTCTTGACTTTCCCTTTGTATCTAAGATCTCAAAAAGTTTTGGTACCCGTATGAAACACACACACAGATTAACTAAAGTTGACTGTGTTTCTAATTCATTGCTAAATGCTTCCAACCCATCAAATCTGTTTGCATCCCTGAATCCTACTTACACTATTTGCCCTGGCTTCCAAAATGCCTTTTTGTAGCTCTGAGGCAGAGGTAAGAACTGGTGGAACTGAGGAGAAGGAGGCTTTGGGTGTCAAAGTCCCTTGGGGTTGGTGCCCTGCTAGTTCCAGCAAGTGAGACAGAAGAGAAGCAGAGCAGGCACTAAAGAAGAAAGCCTATGATCTGATCAGAGATGCACCTGCCAGCAAAGGGGGCAGCGGGACAGAAGCTTTAAGACAAGAGTTAGGATCAGCAGGATGTGAACTTGGTGTGAGACCTTTCACTTGCTGAACCAAAGCTTCATCCTTCTAGTGCATTCCCTCCTGGACTCCTCATCACATCACCTTCCTCAGCCCTCCCTTTGGGATACAGGGTCCAGGTAGCAATTACATGGGAGGATTTGCTATGAGTTGTGTGACAGTCTCAGGGCAAAGGTTCACTTTATGGACAGCCTGGTAGCAAAATCTGTTTAAAACAATCCTGTTCTCCCACAGCTTTCTCCCACCCTGTGCCCTTCAATTCTGCTTCAAAAGTAATTTCCCTCCCTAGCTTTTTTTCCTTATATATATAAAAATGTTTACTTAAAGGTTAAAAAACCCATTACCTGTGAGCCAGGGGAGGAATCTGATGTGTGTGGAGCTGAGGTGCTCTCTGGACAAAGACACTATAATGAGGACCTAATTAAATGAAAGTTGCCTAAGGAAATCAGCATGGACAGAATTTTCTGCCAATTGTGAAGCTCGAGCAACCCTCTGAGTGAAGAGTGCAGACCAGCAGAGGTCTAAGAAAAGATGACAGTGCAGAAACATGAAAATTTGCATTCATCCATGAATAGAAATCCTAAGAAACCTGCAAAGCAGATGGACATTGGAGAAGACTTTCCTCCTGAAATGAGGCAAGCACCTTGACACAAAGTTCTAAAACTGAAAGCATATAATCCACACCAAAGTAGTAGAAACCTATCTGTTCCTTTACTCCTCCTATCCTGTCTGCTGACCTGGCCCTGGGCAGTACAACTTTTCCCAGACATCGTTGTTATGTCTTTGCATGACACTAGGTACTTGCATTTTGCCTCTACTACTTTTCTTGGGAACCTCCCCCACTCTGATCCATGGACAGCAAGAGAAGGAGAGCAAACAAAATACAACTGAAGAGATTCAGCCATCACCTACAAATACTATGGGGCTGAAATCTCAAGCTTACTTCTACATAAAGGTGATAGCAGGAACTACAGTGAAAACTTTATGCATCAGTCACCCATCCAGCCATGGAAATCTAATTGCCTGTGAGAAGAAGTAACCTATGCTCCCTAGATTGCTGACAAATGCTCCATTTCAGTGAGGTATTTCTCCCTCTCTCCATTGTCTACGGACACTAATGTTTTTCAGCCTTTTAAAACTGAAGTGCCACTTAACCTAAGAAAAAAGAAAAGAAAATAACCACAGCATATTCTCTGCAGTACCTTCACATGGTTTTCATTTGTAACCAGACAAAAATGACATTGAATTCTGAAAAGTTCACTTACAGCTTTTATTTTCTTGTAGTTTTTATTTTTCCACTTACTGACTTTGGAGTTCACACATGTGTTTCCTACACCCTTTTCACAATGACTTTGCAGAATATTATCTACAGTATCCACAGAGGATGAGTTCAGTAACACTCCAGTACCTCAATGCTTCTACTTGATGGGTGGAAACCAGAGAGAGCAGGGCAAACACTAAGCACATTGACCCCATGGGATGCAGACTGAACCTTCCCCTTGGCCGAGGACAGACCTCCTAAATGGAGGAAATCGGACTGTGTTCTCAGAGAAGGTGGTACTACCTCACACATAATACTGCTGAGACCAACATTTGGAGAAACGCTTTAGGTTTCTTAGCTGAAAGAGTGGAGTGAGGTGTGCTGGTCCTGCAGCCCCCACATCCCAGAAGACAGATACAATTCCTGGGGCAAGAGAGCAGGTTAGAGGAGACTATCTCTAGTCTAGCTGATAAAGGAGCTCACATCTGCTTCTGTTCAATTGCAATCAAATATAAAACCCATCAGCAGCAGATAGGCAGACTTGTAGATTGGCCAAGACTGACATGGAATTCAGGAGAGAGACCTCCTTGAGATTTCTGCAAACACAGAAACGGCTGGGATGCATCCCAAGTGACTTGAGATATCAGCCTGTGAGTTGGCCACTGTAGGCATCATCTGGCTGAGAGGAATAGTGACTTTTATTCTGTGATGAATCTGGTCAAACTTGGTGTCCATCTGAGGATGAGGTGCATCTCCTCCAGGCTCCACTGCCTGAAATGATTCGATCTCCACAAACTACAAAGGCAGTCCAGAATGTGAAAATTCACACTGTAGATACCAAAGTTGGTCAGACAACTCATAGCTGCAAGTGCAACTGCTCATACGTACCGGCAGGCATTTTCCTACAAGGTAGTTCCCACCTAAAAGCTAATGCAGAAACCCAAGAACTTACAGCTTTGTCTCCCACATTTCATTTGATTCGTGGGCCGTTCTAGTGCTGCCACACAGTTAAACATCCTTCAGAGTGACCAGGACACAGAGGGAAATGAACTGTCCTAGAGAATAAAATATATCCTTATTGCTTACTTGAGCACTATTTCTTCTGAAATTGCATATATTTTCAAAGCCAGAAAGTCTATTGGTCAGCTGATACACACAAAGAAGAAACAATGTTTAGTAAGGGAGAGACAAGTTTACTCTTTTTTTCACTTTTTTTTCCAGTGGTGGGGGGGGGAATGAAATGTAATATTTCTTCTTCTCTGATCTCAAGACTTAGAGCACAGTTCAGTTCAATAGTAGCTCCACAGAAAAATATTTGCAGCATCGCTTTCTCTTCATGGCCACTCAGCTTCCACTCTCTAAGCTGTTGTAACTGCTTAGCTACTTCCAAAAGCCCCAGAGGTTTTTCTGGACTAAATAGGACTTGATTTTTCTAATATGAAATTGAAAAAATCCATGAACACAGACTTATTTCCCTTTGCAAGTCCCCTGTGAATGGCCAAAGAGCTGTGGTACGGAAACTGCTCTACAGGAAATACCCCCAGTTTTCATTGTGGTTTTTAAGAGTACAGCCATAGCAATACCCATACAGCTGGATTGTGCCAAGTCTTAAGACTCGGAAACACGAAGATTTTTTATTTTTTCCTGACTGGATAACAGCAATTTTGAACATTTTGAATTGAAGTGACGCAGTGGCTTGGCAGAGCCTGTCAGCTTCCCCCAAAAGAACATGAGTATTTCTAAAGGAGCACAAGTACTTCTAAAGGAGGTTGCAGAATGTTAATTGCCTATGGATACTGTAAAATGAGAACTAAAATACCAAAGGTTGCTAGGTCCCCATCAGTCATTTTTTCCAGAATTCAGGCCAGGCTGCAGCTCAGACTTGTTATAAAGGTAAAAGGCTTTTTTTTTAAGTACCTGCTAGATGCAGGATGAGACTTGTCCCTGTCGTTCCCTCCCAGACTCAGGTCAGAGAACACTATCTCCATCCACAGAATCTGTGCAAGACTGACATTCTCCTAAGCACGTTTCTGATGTGCAACCTTTAGAGGCTTTACCAGAGGAAGAAATTAGAAAGAACACATTAAAATCTGTAAAATAAGAAACATGAGCTGAAACAACTGGCTCTACATGAAAACCTCAGTGTCCCTCCTCTCTCAGTGCCACTCCAGCATAAGAGAACAAATTCTGCTCCATTTACACCAGTATAACACCCTGAAACGCACAGGTGCAGCTAGTGATTTAGCCCTGCCTGTTGAGCTTTTGCTGCAGAAAATTTGGAGGCTGACTTTTTATCTAAAGTCTTATTTTCAAAGACATGGAGGAATATTCGCTTTAAGCATGTGTGATGATTTCAGTAACCATGATATGGCAATGTTTCCAACTAAGCTCAGTCCCTCCTGAAGAGGCATTATATAATATATCTGTCACTGCAGTATTAACTATCTCAAAGTCTCTGTCTTCACCAGATGCTCTGTTTGATGGTGCCATGCTGTGCAGACGTATCCAGCCTTGCTCTGAAATAGCAAACTGAGGTAGCAAAAGCAAGATAGCCGAAGTGCTGGACAGATGAACTGAGCTGGTTAATTCAAAATATGGTGTATTCTGCTTCCACTGTGTTCCTCTGCCAGTTCCTGACTTAGGTTCTCTAGAACTAGTTTGCCTATCTGTGTGGTATGGTGTGACCTCCTCTTGGTAGGGCTCTGTGTTACTATTGTGGTGCTCATCGAGGAACAACATGTTGTTATTTAGACCTGGTCCTGCTATATCAAAAATAGCTAAGTATGTTAGCTGAGGTCTGAGTGTGCCACAGGGGAAGTGCAGGTTGGATTTATCTTATCTTGTTTGCTCTGAAGAGCTATAAAGCACTCCTGATAAAAAGGGATAAGCCCAGTAGAGATGCCCAGTGAGATAAAGACATGACTAGTATTACACTAGTTTATCAGTGATAGGAAAGACTTTAATCTCTGTGCCCTTCAGGAAAGACTGAGGAAGAAAATAGCTCTAGATTTCTCTTCGTGTGTTTCAGCATTCATGTTAGGGGGAAAGACAGAGGTCAATTCAATGTACTACTAGATAAAAAACTTCCAACCCTGAATCAATATTTCTCTCAAAATACAAAGAGAAAAACTCAGGTGTCTGAAGCAATCAGATCCAAATAATGAAAGTGAGTAATAAGTGGGTAATTAAAGATGTTTTAAATTTTACAACTGAAATACTTTAGTGTCCTTTTTCTATGAAGGACCTTGAGATTGGCCTATCTGTATGTTGCAGGAAAAGCAACTCTTCTTGGAAACATGTAGGGATCGTCTAAAAGTCTCTGTGCCTCTGCCGAGCAGTGGCTCAGTGTCCCTCTAAACCACAAAGACACAATTTCACAGGCAGAAACAGCTCTGTTCGCTGGCCTGTGTGCCATCCCATTCCTTCTTTATAGTCCAGCTCTTGATGAACTGACATCACATCTTCGGTAGCAGATGCTGGCAGAAGAAATGCAGAAATGCTGGCGGAGCCCATAAGCAGCTAAACACTGGGTGAGCACAGAAGAGAGGCTGCCTTCAAAGGTGGCCCTCAAAGAGCAGAGCTGAGGCCCACTGGTAACTGCTAAGATGAAAAGACTTCTGTTACTGAAGCCCTTCTAGACAGCAAACACTCATGTCTTGGACTGATGCTTTTCAGCATTGCCAAGCTCCTTTAAGCATTTCATGCAGGTTTGTGTATCTATGATTACCATTGCACACAAGGATAGGAGCATAAAATGCCTGTGTTAGAGTGTTGTAATAAACAACTGAGTGCTTCGTGATTACAGTCAGAAGGCTAAACTTGGTCCATTCTCTGCCCCAAGGTCAGATGAGGTCTGTCCACACGAAAGTCACAACAAGTTTGCCTTTCTGTCAGAGTGCCAAAAATGGACCATTAGCAGTTTTCTGAGCAAGCAGTTTGTGTGCACTGTTTGACTGAACTGGAGCTAAATCAATGGATCAGTAATTCTTGGGCTCCTCCTTTACTTTTTTCCTTTGAAAATATGACATGCTGTTTCTCTTTTCCAGTATTTCAGCAGCTTACCCATTTTTCCTAAGTGCCTAAAGACTAAAATTTCATTAGTCAGCGCTTACAGTAAGCTGAGATTAAGTTTGTCAGGCCTAGCCAATTTGTAATACCTGTTTATGAAAGTATTCTCAGTTCTGCCCTTATCCAAGGCTGAGATCTTTCCATTAAACACTGATTTTAATTGTGATTTCTGCCTGGCTGCAGGTTTTTTTTTTTTTTTTTTTTTTTTAGTGAATGCCAAAGAGGCATTAAATGTTTTGATCACCTTCATCTCGTTTATTGATATCTTTCACTCTACCTGAATAGCTGATCAAACCTTTCCTTGATCTTTCTCTTGTGATTAATGTACATAAAAACTGCCTTCCTGTTACATATCACTATCTTATCTGTCCTCTCCCAACCTACACATCTCCTTGAATAATGTTATTCCTAGTAGCCCAGCCTTCAGAGCAAGCTATCTAACATTTCCCATCCAAAAAAACCCCTGAAATTTTGCCACCATTTCCTTTTCCCTTTTGATATCGTCTGACTCTTCTCTGTGACATAGCTGGTATCCTGAGAAAACATGAACAATTCTGGGCTTAGTATAAGATTTAGAGTCCATCCCCTCACTTTCCATCAAAGCTAGTAACAAATGGTGTTCACAATGTGAAATAAATGCCAAGATCAACAGTATATGAGGCAGATTTGTAAGAGGAGGAGATGAGCCAGCTGAGGAGGACATTCAGGAAGTTCTACCAGCCTCTAAATGTGATTCACTGTGCTCAGAAATGCTTATTGCCTTCGTGCTTATTCTCGTAAGAGTAGCTGATGTTCTCCATGTTTGTGTTGGTTTCTAATTCTTTTTTAGACTTCTGTTCACATAGCCTCTGTGATACTTTGTGGCAGGGGGTTTCATAGGAGAATTTGTCCTTCAGTGTCACCATGTGCACCCTAATTTTTACATTATTTGAGAGCTGACAAACAGAAGTACTCTACTGACTTTCCTTGGATGGCCATTCCTAAACATTTGGAAGTCCCCTAACTGCTTCGCTATTGTACAGGGCATGGGCTCAGCTGCAGAGTTGCAGTCACCTTTCCAACATGGAACAAAACCAACACGCAACAGCGACTAGATATATTCAGGGTCGTGGCAAAGCCATAATTTGTAATCCATTTAAAATTACAAGGGGCTTATGTAAATAGAGCTGTGCTAGGATTTCCTAGCTCTTGCTTTACCTGGCCAAAACTCTTGCCACAGAAATTAAGGACAGTTTTTCTTGGGATACACAAGCCCTACTTTACACAATGATCAGTACAGTGTAGCCCCACGCTTTGTCCATAAGAATATACATGCAAGAGAAGAGCAGTGAAGGCTACTCAGTAATCATGGGCATTTGTCCTAACAACACCACCTCAGCGTCAGTCTGAGGAATGCTAGTTGTCCCAGGCAGGGCATTTGTAAGGATGCAGCTGGCAGCTACTGACAGAAAGTCAGACCCTAGGCTCCTCCGTTTTCTTGAGTGGCACCTTAGCCTACAAATTAGTGCTGCTCCTGTGCATGATTGTGGGTGTAAAAACAGGTCCCTGCAGGCAGGCAGTGATTTCACGGGCCAGGCAAGGAAGCCGTGGGATCACCCTGTTGCTAAGACAGGACTCGCTATGTCTTTGACACTGTTCTTGCACTCTTTCTCCTCTCAACACTTTTCTGGAACAAAGTGCTAGTAACAGAATTGAAATCAGATCCTTTGTAGGAACAGAGCTGGTCTTTTAAAGCTAAACCCACTAAATACAGGGAGGTTTTTGAGCAAATCACTTTCACTCAAATCAGCCATAAACACTTCAGGTTTTAGAAAGAGTCTCACCCCCTGAGGGCAGCATTAGCCAACACAGTTGTGAGCAAAGGACTTGACATCCATTCACTTTCTGCTGCTGAACAATCAAGTACCAGAATCTTTTATACATTTAAATGGTATTCACCTAGCAAATGGCAATTGTACCACAGCTACTATTACATCCTACTGCTAATGAGGAGGCAATGGTGGTTCCTGATTTCTGGGGGTCTAAATCCTGCAGTTCTTATGCAGTTTTCTGGGAAGAAATTTGCTTCGTAGGAAACTGAGGGCTGTAAAACTGGCCATTATGGTAGGGCATTAAATGGCACCTCACTATGCAGAACTCACACCATAGGAAACTGCCATTTTTTTCTTAGCATAAGTGCTTGCAGTTGTGCCGAGGCTGCTATTTAATTCAATCGCTGGTTACATTGTCCGAATTAACTTCTAGGATCAAATTATAAATATTGAAAATAACCATAATTCTACTTCCCAGAGCAATCCGTGGCTTACAAAGGACCCAACCTTCAGCTGGTGTGTATAAGAGGATCTCAGCTGAAGTCAGTGGAGATGTGCTGATTTATACCAAGGGACCTCAGCAGCTCATTATTTTTGCAAATCAAGCATTTGGACATTGGGAAATGCCTTCAGGAAATGTAGCCAGGTTTCTGGTGCACCTTAATTGCCTATGTTCATTATGTTGATTGGTGAACAGAGATGCCACTAGAGTAAAGGCTGAGGCTTACTCAGTGTTTAACAAATGAGTTCTTCTGAAGTCTGTTTTATATGGAAAATTGATCAGGATAATTATACCATTGTAATTTTACCAGTACAACTCCCACTCACGTTCCTTCTTTTTCCAGGATGCTTTTTCCAGCTTAGTCTCTTTGCTTTGCTTTGAATGCAATGTAAGATAAAACAGAAAAGTGCTGTATACAAGTGTTCATGTGAGAAGTCGTATGTGTAGGAGTATAATTACACTGATATTAGGCTGGTGAATTTTCCTTTGAAGGCAGACTAAATCCATGTGCCTAAATCCATATGCTTCCTTGGATTCCTTTGAAATTTGCAGGAGTAGTGCTGAGAATTGTTCTGATTTGATGATACTAAGAAAAGGCATTCCTAGGATTTAGCACCCTCTAACAACTCTTGTCATCACTATTTTCAGTTATTGAGGTTTTCTTTTAGAGCACGCGTCAGACTCAGAGTGTCAGTTTGTGCTCTTCTAATGGACATGACTTCCTCTGAAAGTGCCTTAGCTATGTCTTTAGAAGTCAGCATCCTTCCAAAGAACAGATTTGAAAATGTTAATTTGAGGAAAAGTGGGATCTACAGTGAGACTCAAGCTAAGAATACATGCTAGGTAAAGGTAATATCCACATAAGCAGCAGGACTGGAATGCTTTTGCAGATGAGACTGCTGATAGGCAGCTTAACATAATTATAAAGGGCCACATCATGCCACTATTGACCCAAACAATACCCAAAACCATAACCATGTGATGGAAATAAAGATGTGTCACATTTCTTTTGTCCATATCTGCACGATGGGACTGTGTGTAAAAAGAAACAAGAAGCTGAAAATCTCAGCAAGGTCAGCACATTTCTGAGCATCACCCCAAAAAGTCCCGTTCCAAGAACTAACCTAAAATCAAATTTAGCTCATATTATCCCATAATCCTATCATCTAACACTAGCATATGTTTGTCATAAAAATAAATATAGAAAACAAAAATCAAATTTTATGAGAATTCATCCAGTCTTTGTAAAATAAGGGATCTCACTCACCATTTCACTCCCTAAAGGGGTGTAGATTTTCAGGAAAAGAGGAGGCTGAAGTAACTGTGAAGTATCAGAATCACATGTTTTTATGTTGAGGAGGGGGATGAAGATTTATTTCTCCCAGTTTGAGTGTGTGCCCCAACCACTGGATTCCTCCATCTTCTGGGTCACTTAGCAAAGACCAGTCAGAAAAGATATTCAGACAAACTATTTAGAAAGAACATCCCAAAGTTTGTGAGCAGATTCAAACCAGTTAAAAGAGCATTTTTCAGCAAATATCTAGTTGCCTTTCCATTTTGCCCAGCCCCTTCCTATGCACTCTGTGGGACTGTGAGCCTGGAGCATGGCCTGGGGGGGTTGGGAACATGCGAAAGGGATCTACAGGAGTGAGTGGAGAAGATACTCGGCTAGCTCTTCTGCTGGGATGGGATGGGGTTAGCCCATGCTTCCTGCAAAAACACACAGGATGTGAGACCCTGCAAGAGAAGGTGACTGCTAAGTAGAGCATTAGTGAATGTGAGAGGAGCCTGTGGGCTGGATTTAAACAGCTGAAGAGCTATTTAGGCACTGAAACCCATTTGTGGATGTAACCAATGACCCTCACTGAAATAGTCATAACAAACCTGAAATGAGAGCTTTTCTCCACTGCTGAAGCTAAGCATAAACAGCAATAAATATTTCAAGTGAAATTGTAATGCAAAAGTCATATTTTTACAAACCTTCTCTTTCCCATGCTGAAATGGAAAATCTGGTATTACATGGCATTGTAATCTCTGAACATCTTGCAATGATATTACACAACCATTCGGCCTGGCATGTGAGCTGAGGTTATTTGGCCATATGGCCAATGGATCAGGCCAGCCTACAATCTGACATTTCCAAATTCTTCGGTACTTCTCTTTAGAACCTCACTTGCCTTTTAATGTAATATTTGGATGAGTTTCCCAATTTTTAAAATATTTTGGAGAAATAGATCTTGGAGTCATTTTGGCCCCTTGCATGGGCTACCTTGTCAAAATCAAGTAATAAATTCACAAAGTCCCCTACCACCCATGCTGTCAAACTGATTACTGGATGGTTTTGTATCAGTGGACCAGCTATCTGATGACAGTGGAAGAAGACAAGAGATACAGAACAGAGATTATGTTTAGCGCATGCTCTCCTATTTTTTGTCTGTTTTTTTGCTAACCCCCCTAAATCCCAGTGCCAACAAGCTTGAATTTTCATCCAGACAGCTTTAGGATGGGTAAGCAATTTGTTTAACTATAGTCCTGATCCACAGCAGTAATTTTTCAAACCAAATCTGAAGCAGACCCTGGTTGGGAGGGTACAGCCCAAGTGAATAAAAGCAGTAAAGTTATCAAAAAGTGAAAACTGCGTATCAATGAGAAGTGTCAGCACATTTAGGCATTGCTGCCTGTAGTTTTTGTTGGTTTCTACCCTAAACCTGTTCACCTGGATTACATTTATTGGTAAGCCACTCTCTGTTCTTTGTTTAGCTAATTTTCTTTAGCTGTCTGCCAGAAGGGAAACACTTATGGGCACTATATGATTTTTTTTTCTTTTTGCAATGAAATATGTTTCTAAAACATTCTTCTGCAGCTTACTGTCTGATACACCAATGATTTCAGTGTGGACTGAATTATTTTTATGGCAAGCTGCTTGTGTTGCATGGTATCCCATTTTCTACCATACCTTTAATATTTCTTTCTCATTTGTTCTAAAGCCTGAACTTCACTGAGGTTGGACTAACCACCTCCAGACGCCTGGACCACCCCCTCTCCTGCCCTTTTATGCAGATTTAATGTTCACCTATCCATGTGCAGAGTCATCCACTCCACAGATTCACTGAACATCCTCGGTGAGTTTCTGATTTCTTATACCCCTTTTTCCGGAGTTGCGAGTTGACCTTGCCATATCTTCTCGGGTCTCCTGTATGGGTGGTTGGGCCAAGTCCCTCAAACGTGTCTCAGTTCTGAGCTCTCCGAATATTTCAACAGGACATAGGAGCTTGAGTAGGCATCTGGGGCACACATCCAAGCATTTTTGCAATCCTGGTCTTTAGCACTTAGCTTGGGTGTTGGGGCACACTCCTGAGCTCCTAGTGAGAGCTGCCAGTTCAACCCCCAATTCCACACTGAGGGAGGGACTGACCCTCATGCTCCAGATTGTGCAAGTGCTCTTTTCACTACAGCATTACTGCAAAGGTGGCCATGGCACCGCTCCAGCTGCTATAACACATCTACCAGACCACCGCTTTTGATCAGGTACACAACATCTGTGCATCCCAAATGGTCCCATGAGGAGAAGTGGGACCAGCATCTGGCTCAGCTGAGGCAACTGCTCCTGTTGCTTTGAACAGTTGATAAGTTACATACATACATACATACAACTATAAGTTACATACATACATAGGCAACCTAAATCTCAGTATGCATTGGCCCAAGCATACTTAAGGTAGCTTCTAAAGGCCCTTAGTTCGGCCTCTGAGGATATCTAGAAACTGAACAGGAATAGAAAAAGCAACACGTGGCAGTTCACAAGACAGCAGAAGTCCAGTTTTCATAATATAATGATCACGATCACTTCTGGACTGGAAAAAAGCCCTGCCCTCACTTCTGAAGAAACTGAAGAAATCTGATTAAGCAATATGTTTGAAGACATCCTGAACTACTCACAGATGTTGCAAGAGGAAAAAAGAGACCAAAACTGTGGATTAAATCATTTGCCCAATTCTACTGGCCATGTGACACCAGACTACTTGGAAATTCTGGGATGTTTCCAGACAGGAAAAACTAGTTCATTTTATTTGAGATTCCAACCTCAGTTTGAACTGACAGTGTTTCACAGGGAAAGTAAAACATTAAGCCATCCTTCCAACCACAATTGCTGTGCCTAGGTTTGCAACTAGCTTTTTCTCGTTGTACACTTCAATTCTCTTCAGGACGTTACCAAGTTTGCCTGTGTGCTAAAGGGTCACTTCAAGAAAGTAAGGTTCATCTTGTTTGCGGAGATCAGGGCTATGGATCTGTCCACACACGAGTCAGTGGCAGGAAGGCTTCTGTAACAGGTAGTTGGGATGCACGATGGGTGCCGCATGGAGCAATCAGACTTCCTGCCCACACTGTTTGCATTGTCCTAAATTGATGGAGGTTTGCCATTAACTTTGAAGGTAATAGGATGTGGCTGCAGAAAGTTTGTTTATTCTCTATCATGGCAGCTGAGGATTAAGGTAATGTTGGTTCGTTTGTTTGTTTGTTCCCCTAATGTTACTCTTCTGGTAAAGCAGCAGCAGATTTAATCTAATTGAATTTCAAGGTGAGTAACATCTCTGTGTCTAGTGGTGCATCTGTGCAATGTCAGCTCACCATTCAGTACAAGTTCGGACCGGACCAAGCATGAACATTGGTTACATTCTTGTTGGATTAGCTAGCCCATGTGACATTGTATTAATGCTGGCTTTCTGTTGGCTGTAGGACGGGCAATACCAGATCTGGCAGAAAGCCTGCCAAGGCAAAGTTCCCTTGCAAAAATGTCAAAGAAATCTGAACTAGCGAAGTGCTTTGTGCCAGCTCAGTGCTTTGCATGAACTGTTACTCCATATTTTTTGATATAGAAGCAGGTGATTTACCATCTCTTGGACACTTTTGTAATGAACTAACCTTCCCAAGCTCCCACAATATAAAAGACTGTTATTATGATCATTTTACCAATTAGAGATGGATCTTTCAGCAGCTTGATGGCTTGATCTCAGCATATTAGCTCATTCATTCCAGGAGGCAGAATAAGAAGAGAAAGACTTGGGATGAAAAGAGAAGAGGGGAAGAGAGAGAGAAAGAGACAAAATATGTAAAACCATAGAATTTATAGAATCATGGAATGGCTGAGGTTGGAAGGGGTCTCTGGAGTTCATCTAAATCCAAAGCAGGTTCCTGAGATCTGTTAGGCTCCAAGTGCATAAAAGGCTCATATGGACAGATGTTCCAAAAGGCCATAGTGGTGCCTCTGCCCTATTTCAAAGCCTCTCTAACTTTCTCTTGCTCCCCAGGGCACAGGAAGGTCCGGGGCAGCAGAGGTACTAAGCTCTTGTAACTCCCACTGATTTTGCTTATTTCACAAGGCATCAGGCACTCCTGAAATTCATGTTTAAGATAGTCATCTAGACAAGTGGCTTTTTAGACAACAATGGTAAAAAATGTGTCAGCTATTCTCCATAGCAGCAGCCCCAAGAGAAATCCTATAAACCATGGACTGAGGGCAGTTCACAAGCAGACCAACAGGACAGCAATCTGGACAGCTCAAAAGGAAAAACATCCAAACTGATCCCACAGGACCTGGAGAAACAGTATGTCAGCAAGGAATAGCATTGTGAGCTTGGTTTGGTAAGTCACAACACAAACGGATTAGAGCAAGGTACATCCAAAATGAATACTTTGAAGACGACAGCACATCAAATGACATGTCTAGGTATTGCTTGTCCAAGCTATTGACAGGTATTTATCAAAGACTGAAACAGCATATTTGGGCAAGTTCCTCATCTTCTGTTAGTGGTGATCACTTGCTGGCATTTATCATTGTACATTTTCTGTGTATTTTAAAGGAAAGCCGGGTGAATATACTCCCAAGAGCAATAATTCTTTTGCTGCTCCTCCCCAGTGCAGTGAATCACAGGGCAGCTGACTCCCAAGCTCTTCTGATGGAAATGAGGAAGGGAAGGTTGGAACCTCATTGGATGCCACCCCTTGGATCTGGTAAGGTTGGGACTGGCACTTTCACTTCTCACAGTAGGATAGGGGTTGAAATATAAAATTGGCTTGAATTAAAAGGTCAGGTACAGAACTGTTTATGGCTCAAGGCACAAATTTCCATTCTTTTCTAACTTGCTAAATCTTTGGAGAAAGACTCTGTCATTCCAGTTGTGGTATTTTATGGCAGAAATCCTCACAGTCCTGCATGCAGCAATGGGACAATCCACCAAACCATGAGATGTCACTCACTAATTATGTCTCTTTCTTGACATCATTTCTGCTGATGCCGCTTGCAGGCTGGATTGAACCAGAAGGAGCTCTCACTTACAGCTGGCCAAAATCCTCACTGCACCTGATATTTCAACATTTCACTTATATTCGGAATTGGAACCAAAACAAATGTTCAGATTTCTTCTGTGAACAGGTAACATCATCATTTTTGTGTGTGACAGTAATGCAGGATAACTCTGAGACAAAACCAAACAGGCCTCGTCCCCACCTCTGTTTCATCAGGATGGTGGTACTGGAGGACACTTGTTATAAACCTGTCTCCACTATAAAAGATAGATGAAACTCCCAAACATCTCTGGGATAACATAACTTATCCTTGTGCCAGCATGAATCAGCCTCTGTCATCAGTGGGCATGCTACGTGCTGAGTTGACCATGCTAACAAAAGGCACCATTTTATACTGATTTTGTTAAAGTGATGCAACTTACATGAGCTCTCAGATGGCTTTCAACCCTCCTCACAATAATTTGAGCAGCTGTTGCTCATGTTAAATTGACAGAGCCAGGTTAAAATTGATAACAGCATCCACGCAAATGTGCAGACATCTTTAGATTCACCCAGTGGAGCCTTTGACTGCATATAACACCTGATCTTAGACCAGTGCACCGGGAGCTGTGCTCATAAACCCTGCTGGTCCTGAGGTGGTGCTGCCTAAGAAAGAATGGTTTGGCTCTCTCTACAGTCAGTATCAGACTCAATTCAGTAGAGCAGGACTGAAAAATCTGCAGGTCAGAGGGAAGTCTGTGTCTCTGTTCATCTGCAGAGCGGACACCTTCAGTCAGCACAGTTCAACATGGCATTCAAATGCACCTTTGCTAGAGCTGTCGTGGCAAAGCTACTTTACCAGTAGGTGTAGCATCCTGACTACGCAAAGGGAACAAAGCAGTCAAATATTAAACATCTAGAGCATCTCATATCAGTATTATCTGATACCTCCTGTGCATCATCATTCTTGCACCAGTTTGACAAAAGACTACCTTATCCAACTGGCTCTTGAAGCTGGGAATTACCCATTGCATTGTATTGATGTCAAATCCAAGTTCTTTGCTGCTGCCAAAATCTGAGCAGAGAATTTTGCAGCAGATCATTTAAACAATATCACTTCACATATCAATGGAAGGCAGATGATGCAGATCTATAAAACATCATGGGACTCTGATTCTTAAATTTATTTCACTACTTGTGTTTGAATTCATTCACTGAGCACAGGATCTACATTGTGATACTGCTGTATCACTTGACTATTTTAATGTAGTTAGTGATTTCACTCTTCCTCCAAGAGAAAATCCTTCCAAGCTTATTTCCTCCCCTCCCCCAGTTTTTTGTTTTTCTTCCTTGATTTTATCAGTTCTTTCTAGTATGGAAGAGCTTTCTCCCGAACATCTCACATTTTGACCTTTGCTATAAAAAGATTGAAAAAGATTCATTTTTCCAGCAAAGAGTCACGGAACTGTAACAATTCAAGCATACAGCAAAATAAAAGCCATCAGGTTTGCCTGGCATGATTTGTTGTTCAGAAGCCCTGCTGTTTATTCCTTATTGATGTTAGATGCTGCATTCTGTTCTCCTCCTCTCTGTCCTGCAGTCAGTGCTGCGGACAGTAATCCTAGGCAGGGTACTGTTGTGGTGATACCACAGCAGAGAGTATTTCTACCATCGTGCTACTCTCATCTGTTGGCCATTGCATGGAAAAGATTCGGGACCCAGGTTTGTACTCTCTGGAAGGAAAGCCTCGACAGTCTGGACATCATAAAAACAAGAGGGGCTAACTGCATCTTCACTACCTGGAGATGGTAGCAATAAGACTACATACATGCTTATTTTCCAGCAGAGTGCCCAGCAGTGGTACCTTGAAGGTGTCTATTACTTTGGTAACAATTTACTGTCATGAGAATGTTTAAAAATGGGAAGAACTGTCAGCTATAAATATTTGTTATATATTTGGATAGGAGGAGATGGATGTATTTTTCCATGCATAAAGTCAACAAGGTACAAATAAGACCATTAGTAACTAAACATAAAAAAATTAGCCTATATCTACAGTACAAGAGCATTTTAAGATCAGCACTCTTGGATAACTTGTACCAAAAGTCCTAAGAGAGCTGACTGAGATCCCTGCCTTAGCGAAATTTGTTTCTGATACATCTGGGCATTCAAGTTAAAATCTAGAAAACAGGAGTAGTAGTTGTACACCAAGGTGGTGGATAGGATTCCTGAGCCCGCATCAGTCCTGGCAAAATGACGGAAAAGGCAGAATCAACTCCAACTGCTAAAGAAAGCAGAGCTGGCAATATCGTGAATGTCAATCAACATGATTTTATGGAAAAATAGGCCATTTTAAACAAACCTGATTTCCTCCTCTTGTCACATTGCACTTGTGATTGCAGCTGACATAAAGGATGGACTGCAGTGTGCCAGAGTCTATGCTGCAACCCAAGGGAGTGACGGAGCTAACATAGTCAAACCTAAGCTAATTTGAATTAAGCAGATGAGGAATTGATAATGAAGCTCATTTCAGACGAATTATGAGTATTTTCCCAAGTTTCCAAGTAGATTTTGCAGCTTAGCTTCTGTTTTGGTTACACTGCTCTCATATCAGGTGAGTTTACAGGTACTTTGCTTCTGTCTACTAACTTATAGTCACTGCTTAGAGGTGGAGTGTAGGCATACCTGCAGTGGTGCATGACATATGGAAAAAAGCACTGTACTCAGGTATATCAATAGTGCAATTAAAAAGCTTACTAACACTGAGAGATCACAGGAGATAACAGAAAAGTGGTAGTCTCAATAACCTGGGAATGGCAGAGGGGTAAGGCTCGTGGTGAGTAGTTATAGACAGTGGCAGTGGCTGGCCAAAGGAACAGACACACTCACAGGCCTATAGCTTTGATGCCTCAAATTTTTATTTCAGTTTTGGGGGTTATCAGTTCCTTTAATAAAAGATCAGGTGCGGTTACTGACAGCGAGGAACGACATTTAAGGGGAAGGCTTCCAAGAGCACTTTTGGTGGCGATTCATGGGAAGAAGCGCTGTGTAACTGAGCAGGAGGTTGCTAATCTGGAAAAGCAGCATAGCTTGAATCAGTGGCTGGAAAATGGAACTAGACATACAAATGAGAAATAAAGCCTGTGTTTCTAATGGTGAGGCAGACAAACTACAGAAGCAAGCCACAGAGGAAAGTGGTGCTTCTGTCAGCTCCTGATGTCTACAAGCCATTGCTGCCTCCCTGGAAAATAAGTTTTGGCCAATGACAAGTAATTGACCTCAGTACATATGCACCTGGGCCCAATTTTCTGGAGCAGTATGCAAGTCAGAGTACCCTCTTTCTATTCTTGAAAGCTGAGAATCTGTCAATGTGATAGGAACCAACAAGTTCTGACCAAATGTGCACTCCACTACTCTGAGGAATACTGTGTACAGCTCCCCCATTCCCTAATAATTCCAACAAAAGTGGTCTATAACTTTCCTAGATAATCTACTCCAGGGCTAAATCTTCCTACTCTCATTTCCTAAAGGTAAGGTAATTCTTTTTTCTATGCAGTCCTCCACAGTGGACATGGAAAAACAATTGACCATTTCTCTTTTCTAGACCAGAGGAATCCAATTCTTTCAGCCTGTCTTCAGAGGTCAGATTTTCCAATCTTTTATCATTTTTGCTGTTCTTCTTTGGATTCTCTCCAGTATTTTATATGTGGCACCCAAAACTGGACACAGAACTACCAAACTTCAGCTGAGACTTCTGGAATGCCAAGCAGAGCAAAATAATTTCCTCCTGTATCTTATTCCCGTGTAAGTCTGTTGTTATCCTGAAAAAAGATTAGCTTCTTTGCAACAGCATCTCATTGCAGCTTTGGATTCCATTTGTGACTGACTAGGCAGTCAGTCTACCTGTTGCACATAACCATTCGATTTTCTTTTCCTCTGCTGGGATGTGTCTACTTGGTTACACACCGCTGACACTCCTCCTCCAATACATCAAGATCCCTGTGAAAACTAATGCTCTCTCTCAGAGTGCGCACAAGCTCTCTGAGTTTCCTGCCTTGAATGCCACCATGCACATTATAAAAGAAATGTTGATGAGAGTCAAACCTAGGCTATACTCAGGAAAAATATGTTGGTAATGTCTCCCATATCATAGGAAGTCAATTATAAACAGTCTTGAATGAGGCTTTTTCAGCCAAAAGGCACTCACTTTTTGGTTATAGCTTTTCATTTGGTTAAAGAAAGAGAATAACTTTCACAGGCATGAAGACTAATGGAGAAGACTTCCAGTAGGACACAAGGATCTGTCCATAGAAATCTGGATGTTTTGTAGGCTTGAATTTACTCCCTGTCAGTGTAACTGGGGGCTTCTCCCTATGAACAGCACAGTTTATTCACTTCTCCGTCAGTGCGTGGAAACGTGCTGAGCAGGTGTGCACTCGCACATGTGTACTTGTGGAAATAGGTGTGCTGGGAATATATTTGACCATTCCATGCCTTGGCACCCTCTATGTCTACCCTCCTGGCGCTGAGTAAAGGCAGGCCCTTCTGCCCCTCATCTGGAGGACAGCCACCTAGGCACGCTGGTAAGGCAGTGGAGAACACCACAATTCCCCGTAAAATACAAAACCTCTTGTGTGATCACAGCATCCAAAGCAGAGGGACAGCCCTTACTCAGGCAACCCAAAAGGGACATCAGTGTGAATGTGTCTTTGGGGCTTTTTGCTCAATCTTAACCATGTCAACAATTACGCTTCCAGGAAATAGCTTCCCCTGAGCCCCAGCGAGGCAAAGCTGAGTTTGCGTTGTCTGTCACTTTACTGAGACACTTCTGCAGTTGAGGATCCTCTATGAGCTTTCTTGTACATTTTGTGTAAAGGAGTGAAGAGAGTGCCACTGTTCACAGTGCATGAAGAGACCCAGTGCTCTCTGGTGCTCCTCAGAGTTTTTGTTAGCAATGCAAGGAATTACTCCCCTGGCTGCACGTGGCCTACGCTAGAAACACAACCCACTCATCCTGTGCTGTTGGTAAGGCTAGTGAGCATCCACAGAGCGACTTATCTGCACTGTTATTTCTCAGACTCTTCTCTTGTTGTGCTGTGAACTCATTCGTGCCACCCCACAGCGAAGACTGGATCTCACACTGTCACTTCGACTGCTGTCCGACTTGACATGCTGACATCCAACCTCCAAACAGCGTCGGCTGGGCCCAGGAGCATCAGAGAGCCTCCAGCCAAACGCAGTCAGCATCAGTGTGGGCTATCAATACTGGGCAGGTTGGTTTGTGCTGCTCACCTTTGTGGTTATGCCTATTGCAAAAGTATTTCTGGTCATTACAGCTCTGGGATTTTACAGCCCCTGAGAAACTCTTCAATGAATTTGAATGCATTTTATCAAAGTGGACAAAGATCAAATTTCTGAATGTGTTAAACTAAATTTTGTCAATAGGAATTAAATGGTTAGATTAAATTTTAAGAAATTTGGTTATTTTGTAGGTCTAGTGTTCTGTATGCCTTCTTGCAATATTCCAAATAAGAACAATTCAGTTTCTTGCGTATGTGGAAATATGCCAACAAATGGCATAAGAATATCAGAGTACATTAAAATCAAAATAAGTAAACATCAGAATGAGTTAAAATCCAAGAGAGTTATTGCTAATGGCTTTCAACCTTCAGTTTAGTTTTCCTTTAAAAATAACTATAAATTCAGAATCTTTACAGGAAACTAAGTGAATATGAAACTAATCCCCTGAGATTGGCTTCAAATTTCAACTCTATCAATCTCTTTTCTCCTTGTGTGTAAAATAATGGAAAATGAGTAAGAAACAGTGGAAATAGTAAGTATTATTTTTTCCCCATGAATATAGAAATATTAAGAGTAGATGCAACTTGACAGTTTCATTTAATATCAAAATATTCAGTAAATAGACTGAGCTATTTCAGAATTTGGGGGGGTTCTCACATACTTTTATTTCATTTTTGCAGTAAAACATTTTGAGCTTTAATATGATTTTTTCTTTGAACAACTCATGACTCACCATGTAAAATCCCTATGGCCATAACACCTAGTCATTCAACAACGCTATATTAAAGCACATGTTGTGGAACTTATTAATGTAGAGAATATGGACCGCAAAACAAGAGAACATTGGCTCTGGCCCTGGCTGAATTTTCAGGTGAGCAGCAGTGCCCATGAGATTCTGACCCAAAACAGCAATAATCAACATAATTGGCTGATCTCACAACTTTTTCACTGTTCAAATTAACAACAGTTTTATGATAGCTGGTGATCTTCATTGGTCTACTGGTTCTGGCCATAACGAGCTCAGGAGGAACTGGTAGTCCTAAATCTGAATTCAGAGGCTAAACCATGAGGTTTGGCACTTGCTAAGCATACTCCTATGGGTATCCAGTACTGACCATAATTCTGCAGTTGTTGTAGTTTTTGTTGAACATGCGTATGAAAAACAGTTTATCCTTCCAGGATTGATGGTAGCTATTTTACCAGTTAGCAATCCTTAGCTTGGAATGGAACGTCATCCTACCACTGTTGCAGCTGCAAGGGAGAGTCAGCCACAGTTCTGCTCTTCATCTTTAAGGACTGTGACTGACACCTGCCTGGAAACACAGGTCAGATCTATCTTGGACCATCTACTTGCTGCTCTACTACAAGGGGAGCCACATATCACTGTTCAGGAGCCATCTGAAAGGGAGGGAGCAAGGCAACACAGAGTAAGGCAATGTTATATTTTTATTGCATTCTGTCTAAAACTAAAATATATTTTGTTTGTTTGTTGCTAAAACAACAAATTTCTGCAAGTGCAAAATCACTGAAACATTTCACCCAAAAACAAGCTTGATTTCTAAGATTTTTCTTCTCTTTAGTAAAAATTTCTATGCAACTAAATTTCTAATTGAACTGCATGACAACGGAGAGTCAGAATTGCTCAGATTTTTCCACGCATTTCCACCCACTCTTCTTTTGACAGGAATTCACCGCAGGCCTGGAGCATCCTGAAACTGGATTTTTGGATTAATAAAATCCAAATACAACTGTCACCCTATTCTAGCCTAAATTTCAGGAAGGAGTGCTAGGTCTCTCTTTTCATGTTGTTCCTCTGCTACCCAGTTCATACAGGGAACTGCTGCTTCTGTAGATACGGTAGTTGAAGTTTACTTAAAAAGTAATTATAGGACACACATCCTCAAAATATAGAAAAATATGCTTACTAACAGCCAATGCAATTTCTCCAAGGGGGTTGGACTTCAGAATAAATCTAAGAATTACTATCAAAAGTAGCTCAGATATTTTTAAAATCCTGGCTTATCAAAACTATATTTTTCTTTGAATTCTCCAGCTCTAGGTTTATATTTGGCTTGTCATGTTGGGTAACATCAGTTGCAGTAGTTTATTATTCGATGTAACACAGTTTGACTGATGCAATGTGATGTGATAGGTCACAGTCTGATGTTTCTCTGAGTTATTAAAAATGGTTGGTAAAGCTGTAGCAAAATAAAGCTGGTTTAAAAAAGAGGACTGATGTCTGGCATTAGCCTGTTCTGTTTTTATTTTAAAAAACTCATAGTATAATACAGATTCAAGTCAGATTTTACCTTCTGCTAAACCCACCAAGCTCCAATAATAGGTCATGGTGCACTTCAACCTAGTCAGTGGCTGTAGGCACAAAATCTGGATAATAAAGCATCCAAAATTTTATGTTCCTAGCTCCTCTCTGAATATAATTGCTTGCTTGGTTATTTCTCTTAATACCATCAGTGGGTGTTTCACAAAACAATCTTTCCCTCCATTATTCCAGTCCTCCATATCTCCTTATCCAAGGATGCGTGTGGGAGCATGCGATGTCCAGCAGCTCCACAAGAATGTCTCCTCTCCTGTTTCTGGGAGAGTTTGTCCCCCCGCTTTGGGCAGGGAGGTGCCAGTGAGTGGGCCCAGATGAGTTATTCTTGGCCCAGGTTGCCACCACTGACCCTTCGCTCACTCAAGGCTCTTGTAGTTGCCCTGGAGCCCTTTCTTTTGAGAGGGTTCTCAGCCCCCAGCTGAACACACACCCGCACACAGCTCCGGGGCAGCAGTAGGGCCAGGGTGCTGAGATATTTTGCCACTTCCCAGCAAAGCAAAAGCCACAGAAGAAAATGCAATAACAGGAAGAAGACAGTTTTTATTCAAGGAAGTATTCCTTAATTTGACTGTACCTTCCTCCCCCCTCCCCTCCTCCTCTTTTTTATTTTAAAGTAACTTCCAGCTTTAAATTAATGTCTCTGTGGAAGCAGAGATTTACCACAACATTCAGAAGACCTTGTACATATGTTGCCTAGGACCTAGTTACATCAGGGAACAAGGATTCCTATGTAATTAGAGGGAGTAGTAATTTTATTGCTAAGAAACTCAGCTTCCTTTCCTATGCAGATGCTGTTCCCTTCACCATCCTGCCC
Organism: Dromaius novaehollandiae; assembly: GCF_036370855.1. Lineage (NCBI taxonomy): Eukaryota > Metazoa > Chordata > Aves > Casuariiformes > Dromaiidae > Dromaius > Dromaius novaehollandiae. Next base: position 2,731,813 of record NC_088117.1, read on the forward strand.
CTCCTTCCTTGTTTCAACATACTGGTACAGCAGTACTGTAGATGGGTTTTTTGCCATCATGTTCACTACCTGTGTCACTTTATTTTGGGGTTAGTATCAGTGGTTGGGACAACCAATATGCTGAGTTCTTCTTGAGCTTGGAACAGCGTATATACATTCAGCCAAACCCAGTTCTTGCTGGCACTGTTTTACCACTGACCTTGACAGAGTCCAGGTTTCAAAAGTGAGTTAAAATTTCTCTGCCTCGAACACATTAAAACTCAAATCCAGTGAGCAGAATGATCTAAAGAGGAAGGGGGAATTTGGGAGCTGGAAGACGTATTCAAGGAGAGAATGATATTTCAGCATGGACTAGTTGGATACAGAAGTCAGTGTCACAATAATGCGGTCAGGAATGGTGCTGCCAATTGTCTGCAAGTGCTCACGTGCTCAGCAGCAAGTGCCCTATTTGCCTGGCTAGTATCATCTGTCATTTTGCATGGAATTTCTCTATTTTTGGTCAATTTTTTGACTTTTAAGTAAGGGACTATTTCAAAATAATATTCGCACACATTCAGTTGTTAGAATGAAGATATAGATTCACTTTGAGAGCATTTCCAAATTAACTCAACTACTTTCTGTAGAAGCCTTCTGACTGATTTTTTGAAACAACTGAAAAAAGATTCAAAGGACGTCCTAAAGGCACTGCCTGGACTGTCTCTACATCATTCCTGAGGCTGCATTCAGTTCTGGTCAGAGCTGGGCTTTTAAATGCACCTAATGCAGAAGTACAAGCCCCAGCTTTTCAAAGCATTTAGAAACCCCATTCCCTCCAATTTCTGTGGAATTTAGATGTTTAAGTATCTTTGAGGATCACCCTTAGGCATCTCTGAATAGCAGAACTCTGTCTTAAAACAGATATTGCAGAAAGAGAAGGGCTTTCTTCTGAAGACAGACTTCAGAGACTGGGAGTGTTACATTTTGAAGGAGACAAAAGAAGTGGGGACTAGATAAAGTAATGAGAAATAATGAATGGTCTAGAGAAAGGAAGTCATTTTCCTATTCATTATTTTCATATTTTGAACACCAGAGGCTATTCTATGAAGCTGAATGACATGAAATTTAGAAATACTGAAAGGAAATTTAATAAATGATCACTCTGAGGGACATGATGCCACAATATAGCCTCAAGGCCAGAATTTTAGCAGACTCTACACTGAAAGAAGTACAAAAATAGATTTTTCTTTTTGACTTTTTCCCCAAGGAACAAAAGAGGCCCAAGAGATTATGCAAAATGAGGAAGTGGAAAAACAATTCTCTTTTTTCCTAGAAAATACTAAAAATTTTCTTTTGAACTCTAGTGAACATTGCTGGAACTGAACCACTAAGGAACACCCAGATTGCTACTGAAATCTCAAAGTACAAACCGAGGCATCAGTGCAGGGACACATCCTATCTCCATCACATCTGCACATCACAAAATGCGCAACAGAAATCCCAGTGAAGCCCTGTACAGTCCTGTGCTGTCCTTCCCATAGGTGTTTTCAGAAGCTCTGCATGTATTCTGTGCTCAGAAGTGACTCTTCATTCTTACTGGAGTAGTCCACATATCCACAAAGGTTTGAAGCAGTGAAGGAAAATGCAGTCACAGAGCAAGAGAAAGTTCTGTAGAGTGGGCAGGATATTATTAACTCAAGAAATGTTCTTATGTTTGTCATCTACTTTATTTTAAAAGAAAAAAATAAGAGCAAAAATTGTCTTTCTGGGCTGTGAACAGACAGGTGCAGGCTCCTCTTTAAGGCAGAAATGCTAGAATATTAAGTAATATTAAGACTGAAGAAAAGATCTTGAGTTGGCATATTCAACAACTTCCAAAAAAATTGATTTACTCTGAAATCCAATTATCTGCCATTTCTCTTTTGCTTTGCTCAGGCAGCCAGCTCAACATTATAAGCAAAATGGCCCAGAATTTCATTTTTCCCATATGAACAATCTGCACATCTTAGGGACGGTCCTGCAAACTGATCTGACCCCTTTTGCTCTTCAGAAAGGCAGGAGGCAGCATCTCATTTCCCTATGCCTTCTATCCTTCAATACGATGGTGATGAACACTCGGTTATACCTCATCTAGCCAAAATGCTCAATTGTGCTATCAGCTTAGGGATCTGCCAAGCTGTCCCCAGCCCCTGCATCCCAGCTTAGCCCTACTTTGAAGGCATTTGTGTGTTTCCCAGTGGTACCTGAGCCTCTTCAGGAGATGGAAATTCAGGCTTCAGTATTACTCCTAGAGATTGCTACTTGAGCTTCTTAATGTTGTGAGTAGAGCCCCGGCCACAACAAGGTTTTTGTCATGAGCGAACACCATGGGCATCCATTGGTTGGTGGAAATATCCCCACTGACATTGATGGATGTCATCATCCCTAAGAATGGATTCATCTTCCCTAACTTTAGCACCTAAGTTATACAGCTCTGGCTACTGTCCATGGAGAGATAAAAGCACCCTAGAAAACCGTTCATCCCACATCTCCGGATGAGGTGGGTTCCACTTTGAGGGTACTCCAGTCTCTCTGCTGACTACAGAGACAGACAGTGTTGACTAAATCCCAAACACTCAGACGACCGAAGTGAGAGGGGAGGTATCCTACCATGACCTGTGTACGCCTTGCCAAGGGGTCTTCAATACTGTGTGCTTTGTAAGGCTGAAAATATTTTAGTAAATAACTGTAAAAGAAGAAACAATCTTGTAGAACAGATTTATACTCACCAAGCTTTGGCAATGTGCATCCAACTCCTTTGAGAAGCGCAGTGTAGCAAAGTGGCACTGGTACTTTCAGAGACAGTTTCATGATACTGGAATAAGAGTTCATATGGCATGTCAAAATACGCTGGATTTTAGAAATAATTGGCTTTTACATTGCAATCAGGGAATCATGTCATTTAGACATGTCTTAAAAATGCGTAAAAGAAATGCTAGCGCCCCAAATTCAGCTGCTACAGTATGTTAGTACGTTTGCTACACACATTTTTCACAAGTAATAATGAGTGACAAAAATAACTGACCTACTTATAACTCTGCAAATACCTGTACCTCACATTTGGAGGCAGTGAAATCAGCATGGAGACATTTAGAACAAGTCTATTCTTGAATACCCTTTTTTAACTCTCTTTAAATTATTCCAATTTGGGCGGTTTTTAATGTAATTTTTTTGTACACCTTGCAACTCCCTGGAGCTGTTTTTGTAGTTCCGGGCACATCTGTACTGAGTACAAAACTCTGAAGATCATTGATATTAGAAGAGTTGGGCTCCCCCAGTAGTGAAGAGTCCATTCTCATGGTGATAACCTGCTCGATGGAGTCCATGGGCCTGCACTATGCATCAAACCAAGCCCACCCATTTTGTCAAAGGCAATTTTTTTCCCCCTCAAACTGAGGTGGCCATTTCTTCCCCCACTGGGAAAGTGGCCTTGAATGCCCATAGCGCTGAGCTGCAGCTCCATTTTCAGGACCCTCAGGGTCCCAGTTGTTGCTGGCCTTCTCCACAGCATTGGCTTTCACTCTCCATATGGTGGAAGTTAGGAGCAAAGCCTACTGCATGAAACTAAAGATTAGGTGATGTCCTCTTATTTGGGTCTGACCCCAGCAGATCAGGAATCACTTCCAGTTTGGTCAGAGCGGGACCCTTCAAGCACAGTGAAGACCTAACCTTGAATGACCTCCTCTTTCAGACAACATGATGCCCAACAAACTCTACGATACACGTAGAGCTCGTCAGCTGCCTCTCCTCCTCTCCAACACGGGTTCCTTTTCAGCTTCCTCACATTTCTTCTTGGTCCATCACTATTTTCCAGCAGAAAAGCAAATGTAGGGGTTTTGTCTTTGCTTTTTGTGCTAGAACTGCTTTCTTTCCTCCTTGGTCCTCATGTTGATTCAATGACATAGAGTGCCTCTTGCTAAAGATTTTTTAGGCCTTTTAACAGAATTATCCCAAGCCTGCAGATTGCTACGGGCAGAGCTGAAATGCTCTAAGTTTGTTATTGTTTTCTCACACAGATGAGTCCCTGCTCTCACATTAATTATCATTAATGTGATGGCGGGTTCTTCCAGTCTCCACCCTACTTAAAATTCCTACACAGCTGCAAAGCGATTGTAGTAAGAAGCATCTGGACAAGTGGTAGATGCAAAACTGATCTCCCTTTAAAAATCACTGATGCTTCCTACTTCCAAACCTACCTGGTAGCACAATTCAGTCAGTCCACAGGCCACTATAGAAATGATTCCCCACTGCTCTAGATCTCTGTGGAACAGCAAAAAATTCTAGGTTTTGCATTTGAGTCCATCCTATATGGCATGATTTTATTCACTCTGAAATAAGTACTCCCTCACGTCAGATCTGACAGAAGCAAACTCCCTGTGGATGTTTCTATACTCAGTGCCAGAGAGTAAAGGACAAGTTAACCAAAGTGAGAGGACTACATTAACCAAAGTCTTAGTGAGAATGGACAGATCCACTCCTGATATGATAAAATGCTAATACCATTTGAATAATAAATAGCCGTATCGGTACTTCCAATACTGTTCAAGGATAGTTGGAAGAGCAAAAATTTCCACTAATATTAGTTTTGAAGGAAAATACTTGAGTGCGGGAATCCTTCCTCTGTTTTGGTAAAATTCAACATTTTATGGAAACGACATTTGCAATGGTTTGGTTTGGTTTCTTTGGAAACTCACACACTTAACTCATCCAGGTCTCACTTTCCACTCTTTGTCTAAAATATTCTGAAATTTTGGGGTTTTATTTTTCTGACAAAAGTAAGAATTGCCTCTGTACTATGTTTCTTCTTCAAAATTTTCTGACAAAATCCCACATTCTGCAGCAATCTCTGTTCAAAACAACAAGGACTTTGATGCTTGGGCCATAATCAGATTTTAAAGCAATAAATATTGAATATGTGTAGCTCTGGGAGTGGGCTCTTCAAAACTCATGCAGCATGTTTCAAAAATTTAAGAGCAAGATTTTTTGATATGATTGTGGACAGCTGTGCTCTTCAGTCCATATTTTCAAAACAGCTCAACACTTGCAACTCTAGCTGAAATAAATGCCAGGTCCTGTGTTCAAAGGAAGTTATTGATATATGAACTGAATTTAAAATCACTGTTTAAATGCTGAAAGATGGACATATTTTTAGATGCTGCATTTTTAAGTCACATCCTCGCAGTCTCCAAATAAAAGTTATATTGGAGCCTGTACTGTTAATATTCCTTCCAATATCATCTTAACTTTGACGCTCAAGTCTGGAAAGGTGTTTCTCAGCCATTTTGGCTTGATACTCTGTTTATCCACAGTCAGCCTTTTCCAGGGAATACTTCACTCCAGCACCTCACAGACGCTTGTTTCCAGTGCTGGTGGAAATGCACATTATCAGGGAGGGTTTGGGAAATGCTAAGGGACAGGTTAGTGTGAGCTGAAGTTTTTTGCCATCACTGCAATTTTCAGCTGGTATAATTAGCTTGAAGGTAGCCACTGAAGATCACGTACTTATTCCAGTCCATGACAGCGCAATATGCAGTTCCCAAACCCAGGCTCCTCTAGGTGCAGAAGAGACTCCAGCTAAGGGTGCTTGTTCCCTTCTCCACTTCAGACCACCACAAACTTTCTGCTGTCCCTTGATTCTGCATCACCTCTGGTTCACTGCAGACTGCATGCTGCTTGCCATAAGGCCCTTAGTGCTCTGAGAGGTAATGAATATCCACTGTCACTTAACACTTGGGTTCCACATGTTGTTTTATTGAGCTAGCTCCTTGTGCAGAACGCTACAGTGAGATTCACCTCTCTGAGTTTAGATGCATACAGTGCAGACACCTGCGACGTGAGCAGGATCCTTCAGCAGTCAGTAGAAATGCAAAGAGTAGGAAGAGCAAATCTTTTCATTCTAGTGCGGGTGTTTTGCCTGTTTATGCCTACATCTATAGGAACCCAGGCATAGGAAGTCAGAGGAAAAACAAACCAACAAACAAAAAACCCCCACAGATGACCACTTTTAGCCTTACATTCTAAAAACATCTTAGTGAAGGTTGTAAAGTCTTTTTCTAAAAAAACAGAAGCATTGGAATTGGCCAGCAGGTTTGCTCATCAAACAGTAAGTACTATGGGAGGAAATGTGCATCTTAGGGAGAAACAAAAAGTACGTCAGGGCCAGGAAACTGTCTTGCAACCACAGCCCAGTTGTATAGCTGTTTTCAGGAAGTACACAGCATTTGTGTGAGTACCTGTATCAGCAATACAGCCAGCAGACATGAGGTAGCACAGAAGGAGAGGAAAGAGAAGGTGCTGCCTTTTGTCCAACAGACAAGTTCATTAACATTTTTCAAGGTAAGTGGTTTTCGTCAGAAATAGGCTTCCTTCTATAAATGTCATTTTTTTCCCTGGAGTCTCTTGATTTTCAGGTTACACGACAATAATGCCATGCTACTGTTTTTTTTCTGTTGCTCTTGCTGGAATATTATCCCAGCAGTTACTGAAAGTGTGGGGGTTTTAAATTCTGATTTTAAAAATATATATATTTATACAGAGACACTTCAGGAATAGATAAGAGAATTCTGCATGAGTGAGAGGCACCTGCTTAGACAGAAACCATCCAACAGTTGAGTGAATTCATTAATTGTTATGATGCCACAGGACACAGAGCTCAGTCTTGAGTACTTTGGATGGACAAAACTTGGATATTTTGTATTGCAAGTGGCTTTTTTAGGCAGACAGCTTTACAGAAAGTAAACCACGAATTCTTAATCTTCTAAAAACATTCAAGTATCTCTCTTTCTCAGCATCCCCAACTTCTCTGGTAGACCTAGCCTGTGATGGGAAGCAGCCTGTACAGAGTGCAGGCTAGAAGCACGCTAGGTGACTCTGCTTTTCAGCAGGAGTAAGGAGCACCCACTGCAGCAACGCAGCTCGGTTCACAAATCCCACCCCTGTATTCATGGCTCATCAATTCCACTTTCATATACAAAATTGTTCAAGCAAACACTAGCATAAAAAAATCCAAGATGTCACCACCATCAAGCATTTCAAGCCCAATGCTCTCTTCACAACTCAAAGCAGGAAGACTTGCAAACATCTAATACAAGTAGGAAAGATGAATAATATATGAAAGAAAAAGCAAAAACCAGGAAACAGTCAGAAGTCTGAGCAGCTAATTGCCATACATTTCCCGTAACAAACTGACAGACAAGGAAACACATCTGGGAGCCAGGCTACAGGGATGGATCATGACAGCAGAGGTAGCACGTTACAGCAACACTGGAGCACTGAGGAGATAAACCATGCTTCCTTCCCTTCACCACCGTGCACACAGGTCACACACAGTGACAGTAACACTGTTCCATGCGGACAGTAAAACACCCAGCCCAGCATCCGCTCCAAAAGCAAACTCATAAGTATGTAAATTCCAGGAGGACTACATTAACTATACTAACTATAAACATGGGTAACTTCACATTAGTATTGACAAAAGACAGTTTGATAAAACTGGGGGACAAGTGCCACAACCGGAAAATACAGCCAATTCTTTCCCCAGCAGTTTTGAAACCCAGGATTCATTCCCCACAAAAAGAGCACTTCAAAAGCTCTGTCCACTGCCCATCTCACCCTTTTCCCCCTCTTTTCTCTCCTTCTCTCAGCCTTTCTCAGCTTGCTGCTCTCCAGGCCATGAGAAATGTGGCTGCCAAAACCATCTTCCTTCCTTCCTTCCTTCCTTCCCCAGATCAGATGAGGACAACCTGCACACGCTGCAGGTTGAACTTCCCCCTCAGTTACCACACCAAAATGAAACCACAGCAAGGCCAACAACTGATTTGCTCCCCAAGTCCACACAGCACAGAACTTCTCCATAGACCTCTCGGCCTCACCCACCACCCCACACATCTTCCCTGCAGCTTTGGGAGATGGCTTTCCTGCTACCTCTCAGAGGATGGTAGGCAGGACAAAGCAGCTGCTGTGGAAACTAACTGTGGATGGGCATGTTGGGGTAGATGGGCATGGTGGAGACACCCTGCATCTCTAACAGATGTGCTGACCCTCTGCTCCAGGTCTGGATGGATGCCTAGAGGAATCACACTGGCCTCCTTTAGAGACAAACCTCTCTGTTTTCAGGGAGAGTGGAGGCAGCCTCCGTTTTAAATGCTTCAGGTGAGTGGTTTCCAAGGGACTGGGTTGAACCTGGTGTCTCTGGGCTCAGCATCCTTGGTGAGTGGCTGCCGCACCAGGACAAAGCCTCTGGGGGGGCTCCGAAGAGTCACATCATGGCTCCCCTGGTACGGCGGAGCCCCAGACTGCAGGCGTGCTGCCTGCAGCATATCTTTTCTTCAGCGCCACAGCTCCAGCTTTTCCTGGCCAGGTGTTCAAAGGAGCCTCAATGCTTGAGACGCAAGCCTGACAGAGACTGGAATTTACAGAGCAGTTTCTGGGGCTTTGGCACCTTTTCTGCTTCAAAATCTGTGTCGCTCCCCTTCTGCTTTTGTGGCATGCTCATCCCCAGCTCCTTCCCCACATTCACAGAGCTGCATGCTGCAATGGCACAGCTGTTCCCCGCAGCTTTCCCTGTACATTGAATTCCTTCAATAGCTTTCTATACCCTGAGCAGCACATTTGTTAGTTGACAGTTTTTATTTTATATTTCATTTGCCATTTGTCAGCCCAGTAACACAGATTCAAATTCCTTTTTGATGTTTTTGTGTTATCTACAAACACTTTAAAGTCACAGGATTCGCTCTGTTCCTCACTTGTTCTGAAGCTCACATCAGCAAAAGCACCTCCCTCTAGTGGTCTAAGGACAACCCGGAGTTTTTTTAAAAAGTGAAGCAGTTTCCAGATGCTGTGGGTCTGTCTAACTTCAGCAGATGCCGGTGTCCCAGGATGGTGAGCAAGTAGTGTAGCGTATGAAAAATGCCCATGACTCCCTCCTTTGCCAAGTATGGAAAAGAAGATGCGTTGTAACACTGACCATCCAGCAGCTGAGCCCTTTGTGGGGAGATCGTCAAGCCAGCAGCCTCAAATGCTGTTACTCACATTGGAAAATATGGAAATAGGCAGCTGAGGTCACATGACAAAGCCGGTCCCTGTTTCACGGTCCTGAAAGACCGTGAGGTTCAGTAAGCACGTAATAATATAATTCTGTTCCTTGCTCAGTGGTTATAGAAATCGGTAGGCTGTAAAGTAAAAGTTTGACTTAAAATGCTGTTAAGCCAGGGAAACCAAAATTAAGAGTCTATTAAAACTACACAGTCATGATCACTGTACCTGAACTTTAGCTTTCCCTTTTATTGTTGCAAATAAATGCCATATTTAGAGACATAATACCAGCAGAGGCCAGTGGCAATTTTCTGTACAGCTATGTGCACTGCTCTTCATGCATTAACAAGCTGTGTATTCTCATGTAGTCTGTGTCCAGACAAGACAATATGCACTAGCGATCTAAGCACAGGCATGTTTAGTTTAAGTACTGCACTGGAAAATCACTGAACAGTTCACAGTCTAGCATGATGTTTTATGATTTTTCAAAGCCATTGATGAATTAATTTTCTTAACAGATAAGATCATCTGCAACCTTCTATCTCGTTGCAAAGCCACAATATAGAGACAGATTATTTGAGTGAATTTGCACATGATTTTCATAGTATTTTAGTACAAATATCAGATAGCAGTTGTAGATCTTGTTTTTCTAAAAGCTGTTTTTGAAAGCCTGAAACATTACTTAAAATGTAAAAATAATATAAAGAAGATGTATCTTTATCCAGTTCCTTTGCTGGAGCAAATTATAGGAAAGGGAGAGAGGAGAATCTAGCCTCATCTCTGGAACTAGATCTGATGCCTAGATACAGCATTTCACCAGCACTGTTCCTTTAACCTGCCATCCTACATAGCGAAGGTCAACATAAAATCCATTCAAGACTCTCTATAAAGAGAATTACAGAGCTCAGTCTGAGACCCGAAAATTCTGGTATCAAGAACGTAACAGTAAATAACATCTTATAGGATATAGGTTGGAGAATAAATGGTCCTATCGAAAGAAGGACCCAGGTATTCCTGGATGGAATAGTGACCACTTTCTTCATCAGTTAGTCATGGAAACAATGAGAGGTGGATGCTATTTTAGACTTGGTTTTGGCAAGTAATGAAGACTCTGTAGAGGAGCTGGTAATAAAAAATAACCTTGGATTGCGTGATCAGAATTAATTCAGTTTGAATTAAAGGGAAGGAAAAACAAAAGTGAAGCCTGTAAGTGGAGTTTTGGCTTCAAAGAGGGAAAACTATGAGAAATTAAGAAAACTGCTTAGGGAAATCGACTGGACACAGATGCTCAGGGAGTTAAATGCGGAGGAGGTACAGGGATTTCTTTAAGTCAAAGGTCCAAAACCATATGGAATTTGCAACCCTATAGAGGGGAGGAGGAAACGGTAGGGGAGGCTCCCAGGCTGACTGCATGAATAACAACCTCAGGAAGGATATGAGCGGAGAGCTCTGAGGACTGGAGAAAAGGACTGAACAGCAAAGGTGGCTACACTAGAGAGGTGAGGAGAGCAGACATCAGATGTAGATTATGTCATGCAACAATGTTCTGGGCACTTAACACAAAAGGTGGTGCTAGGTTTATGTATAAGAAGAGAATAATGGAAGTTGTGGGGCTACCTGACAGTAAGGAAGGATCAAGTCTTAAAATAATGAGGTGTAAGAGCTCTACACTAATAAATCAGATTTTGATTAGAAAAGGCAGAATGAGAATAAGAGCTTATAATTGGGCATTCCTGAGGAAAAAGGGCCTAATGGCCTGAGGAAAAAGCCTAAATTGGAGAATTTAATGCACTGAATTTCTACGCTGAACTGAGGAAGGTATTGTGGAGATAGGTGGTATGCAGAAACAGTGCAGTTTGACATCAATAGTAGGCAGGAGTTTAGAACGAATTTTGAAGGAAAGAGAAATGTGAATGTAAACAGAAAATAGGAGAAAAAGCAACACTCATTTATCCAGGATAGCTCAAGACAGACTAACCCAGCCCGCTCTTCCAATTAGATACCAGATATTCTAAGGAAAGAAATACAGATCTAATCTGTGTGGACTTCACTGTAGTATTTGATACAGGGTCTCCTAGGAAGTTATTATTTAAGCTGGAGAAGATGGGGATTAGTGCAAGAATTGTAAGGAGCTAAAGAGGAAAAAAAACCAACAACAACAAAAAACATTGTGCTGAAAAGGGAACTATCAGGCTTGAGAAGGGGAGTGGTGAAGTTACAAGACTCAACCTTGGAACAGATCAGACTGATCTTTTACTCAGTGACCTTGGCAGAGAAAGTAGGGATGAGGTCATGAAACTTACTGCTGACACAGCATTGGAAGGCGTGGGTGGTTCTATGGAGGATGAGAAGAATTTGGTGACTTTGAGAACTGAAGTAATAGAAATGGAATGAAATTCCAAAGTAGGGCTTTAGATCATTCATTCGTGGGCTCAGCACCAGAAGTTCTGCTACATGATAGGGCTTCCAGCTGGAAGCTAGAGAGGCAGAGGAATAGCTTGAATACATTTGTCATATTGCCACTATCATGATGTAACTGTGAAAACGCTAGGAGGTATGAGACAATATCAAACAAAGTTTCCAAAAGAGATATTGCATATGAATATCGCTGTACAAGCTGCTGGTCAAACCACATCTGAAACACTGTGTACAGCTATGGTTCAAAAAGGTGAATAGAAATTGGAGCAAGTGCAGAGAACGGGCACAAAGAATCCGTTATACAAGAGGAGATGAAAAGCTTGATTCATGTAGTCACACTGGAAGGAAAGCGATTCATCTTTATAAATTAATCAGCAGAGTAAACTTTAGGGAAGGAAGAGGTCTCTAAAGAGCAATGCTAGTGTAAGAACAGAGCTGTATAAATGGCTGTGAACAGATTGGACTAGGAGTTAAAAGGTCCTGAACCAGCAGTGGAGTCAAGTCAGAGAAGTCTACCAACAGAAACCATGGTGATACGACACACCGTTGTTTTCAAACACATCTATTAAAGGGATTATCCAAGATGATAGCCAGAGACAGCCCAGATGGCTCAAAGCTCCAGGTCAGTGTTTCTAGAAACACTGTGAAAGGTATATGCATTCCCTCAAAAAAAGCAAATCAAACCTTTTTTTTAACTCAAAACTCTAAATTTTGGGCAAGAGATGATGGATTTTTTTTTAATGAATGCCAAGAAGAGTTTAGTGTTTCTTCTCCCTGAGAAAAATTCAGTGTTTCCATGCAGGGAAGTAACAAACCAAATGGTCTACAAACCTGGAAGACAAGCCGTACCTGACTCCAAATGAAAGATCATTTTATTGGCACTTGTGGGCATTTGTCTGATCTTCTGCTTCAATCACCATTAACATTATTAGCGTCACACAAAAGACAGCAAAATGGCCCCAAGCAGGTGAGGCAGCACCAGTGGCCACAGCAGCCCTCTGTGCCCATCCTGTGTCAGCCTGACCCAGCACCACCCACTGTTGTTAGCCCAGCTCTAGGAGGCACCAAAATGACAGAAATGGCAGCCTAGAAAGGATTTTCTCTTGCTCTGTTGCCAAGAGCTGAGCAGGCACCAGTCTGAACCCAAGCTTGCCACTCTTGATGGGCTCACTTCGCATTGACCTGTTCTTGCATTACAAACCACAGCACAGGCTGGGGCCAGCCGCCAGCATGGGTGCCTTGCCCTAAATCAGGTCACTCACATGGAAGTCCAGGCCCTCAGTGACAGCTTCCTTGAAGGACCTTGTTAACAAGAAGAAAAGTTTCTCTGCCCTCCACATGGAAGTACATCCAGTGCCAGCACCAGGCCTTCTCCTGCAGGACACCTCCTTCTCCCCTTTATTGTTTTAAAGCATTCACTGGCATTGGTGTTAGCACTGGGGTGCTCAAGTGACTTTACCTCTGACACAGCTGGCCCCAACGAGTATTTCTTATGGCTTTCACGTCGCTTCCCAGAGAACATACCCCAGACCACAACAAAACACCCCATCGGCCTCTTCTGTTCCTTTCCCCAAGCAGATCAGCTGTCCTTTGTGGAAGGAATTTGCTATTTCTGTACCTAGATCCATGTCTCTCAGGAGTGTCAGACATTAACTGCTATCACATATCCTGCAAATGCTCCTTGCTCTAATTAAGCAATAATTAATGGCTCCAAAGTACAAGGTAGATTCGCAAGTTCTCTGCCATATAAAATAAATATCTAATCTGACTTCTTATTTTTTATTTCATTTCAAAAAGATAATATTTCATTCCAGAGTCCTTGTGTCTGCCATCACAGTACTCATCAGTCACTACTATCATAGCAGTTTCTCACTTGTTTCTCATAATTTTCCTCCTGTGAAATAATAATAAGAAAAATGCAATCTTTCCCTCATTTTCTCCCTTTCTCCCCCATTATTGGCTCTATGCCCTGATTCAAGTAAGACAGCTATTTGAAGAAGTATTGCAACCACAGCTAACATTTCCACCGGCAGCCCACTGCAAAAACCTTGCTCCGTAACACTGTGCTCTTCACTCAGAGTCCTGTGGGTCCTACAGTTCAGTCCTCTGCTCAAGTCTTGCAGCAAGATCAGAGTTAAGGTGGTTTTTGTGTTGCATGGAAAACAATATTTTAAATCTACATTTTGTGTTTTCCTAATTATTAGTAATTACACAAGGCTTCCTGCTGGGGGAACTTAGCTCATTATTTCTGGGTGCCTGTAGTGTATGGGCTGCATTTTGTTGCAATCCTAACACTTTGTTTTTGGCAGGCACAATGTGTGAAGCCTTTAAATGAGCATTCTTTGCTTGGCTGATTTTCTACATTTGCTTTGGCTAAGGCAGAAGGAAGAGGAAGTCCGGGGACCTGACAACACCTTTAATGCTGCCTTTACAGGTTGTTCTCCTTACATGGTGCACATGAAATCCTTCCCATTACTCTCCCTGCCCCTCTTCTCCACTCAGACCAGGATCTAAGGGAGCAACATCAGCTGTCAGCCACAAAGACTACCCCCTCAAGAGCGAACCTTTATGAACAAAGTTCTTGTTGCCCCTGCAGAGCTCAGGGTGGCCCCTGCTCTGCTGAGAGAAAGGCCGATCGGGGTAACCCAGAGGTACCAGCTCCTGCAAAGGCATTCACCCCTGGGGTTCCCTGGGGAGACAAAGGCTCCAGGCTGGTTTTTGTTGGCCCCTCTGAATGGCCATTACAAGCCACAAACCACCAAGGGACAATGTGGCTGCAGTTCAGCTAAGTCTCATCAGTGACGTTTTTCTCCCACAGTATTCCCTGGATAGCAGGATCTGGAGCTCTGTTGTTGCCTTAACACTTTGCAGGACTCCGTGTGGGTATTTCCAGCTGGTGACTCGGCTCCATGGGTTGCCAGAGATCTTGGGTTTCACTGTAGGCCCATTATTCTCTTTGTGTCTCACTGCATGAGTGCATCTACCTCTAGATGATTAGAGTCAGGTCTATTTCTGGATACTCTTGCCCAAATGGATAGGAAAATCTCCGTTTGTGTGGGTTGGTGGGAATTCTGCTATGGGTTGATACAGTCCATATGTTTCTGCTGAGCTGGTAAGCACTAATGTGTTATTTTAGAAAATAGTAGTTATTAGCTTTTACCATGGAAAACTTGCATTTGTGGGACTCTATTTTTACCACTTCATGTTACCACTATTTCTACCACTAATTTATTCACTAGGCTAGAAAAAATGTTGTTCCCTGAATTGTAACTGTTATGATGCCAGCACTGAGTTTATCATGGCTCCAGCAGTCTCTTAATACGGAGTTACCGTGTCCCATTTCAACAGAATATTGTCTATAAAACAGCACAGGCAGCTGAGCTAAGTAAACAGTGAAGGTGACTGGTTGGTCAATGGCTTTCAATGAAAACAAAAGGGCTCAGTTTGCTTGTGGTTTTTGTTTGGGAAATTCTGAGTTCACCATATTTGTTAAAAATATCCCAGCAATGTCTGAGTTTTCATGGAAATGATAGTGAATTCCAAAAGTTCCCCAAAATTTTGGCTTGAAAGATTATTCAGATTTAAAAGTTCACTATTTATTACTTGCTATGCTCTCATTTGAAAATATTTCATTCATTCATTTCAGGCACGGATCAGAAGCAACCCACGTGCTACAAGTCTCCCACCATGCCCTGCTCGCTCCCAGCAAACAGCTCACAGGCACATCCTGGACTAGAAGTCATCCAAGCAAACTGGTAACTGTGAGCAGGTAACAGGCAGAATGAAGGCCTTTTGGAAAACTGCACAACAGAAAATTGGAATCAGATCTTAACTGAAATTGAAACTTGATCAGCTTTTTTGCAAAGAAGTCTTCATTTTTATTTGTGATGGAGTAGGATTTCTGTCACCTAACTTCTGCCTTCTCAAAGTTTGGTCTCTGATTATCTGTATGGGCTTCATTTGTAGGAAAGAGGAGAAAGATGCACTTGCTAAGAGGAAAAAAGAAAGATGTACTTGCAGAGAGCTGTTTGTTCATCCTGACATAGATCCAAAACGATATGAATGACCAGCAAAAGGAGTTGCTCTCTCATGGCTGATTGCAAGGGTCTCCAGGCAACCCGTCACACAAGACATCTGGCTTTCAGGCAGCCAGATACAGAAGACATTAACCCTGCCTTTAACATCAGCACTAACTAATGCACACACCTTCTGCTTTCTTCAGCAAAGGACTTGGGTCCAGCAAGCATGGGCTGGTCCACATTGTACCTGCATTTGCATATCCAGGAGAGTTAAAGCCCATCACACTCTCTGAGCTGTCCCTGCACATCCATATTACTCTCCATAGGATGCCAGTGGTTCAGGTTGTATGTACCCATACTGTAAGAGGACCCAAGCTGCAAACTCCACCTACCCCACAACTATGTGATCGCACTGCTAGTGGCAGGGGACAGATGGAGGTGGGTGGCGTGGGCACAGTGTGTTCAGCCCATGCAGACTGCAAGGAATGAACACCTGCATGTCTGAAGGCCAACATGGAAGCTCAGTGATATGAGGTGGCTTTGGACTCCCATATGGGCTTTTCCTTCTCTTACTGTGATTTCCAGTGGAGGTCAGCATGGATCTAATGCATGGGGTGGGAAAGAAATTGCTGCTTTCCTGCTTCAGTGTCTCCCCAGGTGTGAGCTCTTTGCATGAAGTCAGACATGACAATGCTGGGAGAAGGGAGTCAGTCACATCACCACTTTCCGATTCCTTGAAAGGCTTTTTACTGCGTTCCCAAACTGAGTGACTGCTCCACAGGCAGCATGAGCTACGGCTGGCTCCAGTGCTAGACACAGCCTGCTATCTCCTTCTGCTGGCTTTCACAGCACATGCTTGGTACATCGAAAGCCTAAATGGGAAACAGCTACTAACTGTTGTGTTCAAGTACAGCATTTCGTTAGGCCTTGCGTCTTCCGGTTGCTCTTCTGCAGAGTATTAGATCAAATTCTCATGGACAATTAGAACTGGGAGAATATTAACAAAGGAGAAAATTATGCATTGAACATTTTGCTTGCAAAATTCACTGAATAAATTATTCAGATTTAATGTGGAAGAATAATGGAGGAAATAATTGAATAATGAAATAGCGTAAAATTAATGGACTGTTCTATTAATAATTTTATGTCTTGGCCTAATACAATAGAATGGCGAACAAAAAATAGAAATAAATGGGTGTGTTTTCATGAAAACAGAGCAATGGGTCTGTCTGTGAAACTATGCAGTGTTGTCGGCACTCATGAGTTTCTCCTAACTCTTGTGTTCTTACAACCTTTACATTGAGAACTGAGATACCACATGCAAATCTCAAACTTTCCATTTTTATGATGATTGAGAAAAAAGCTGAGATGATTGCCTGAATTAAGTCTGAAAGAACACCCTTCCAGGTGTTATTACAACAAAAAAAACAGTGATTTTTTGTACATCCTTGTGGCTTCAAACCCTAGGACAAGTATTGATTGCATGTTAAAGATCTGTCTGACATCCACATGGCTGCTGTGTCTGTGATGGTATTCTGTGTACCAGGTGTTTCAGGAACTTCATCCTTATGTTTGAGCACAAACATCCAAGTTCTGGAGGATTTTGTTGTTGGTTTGCTTTCTGGATTCATCAAAGCGCTTGGGTATGTTGTTGAGTCTAGTCAAAAGGAGTCTGGAGTGATCTGCTGTATTATGGAGGAGCCTAGCAGTGCGCCTGCCATGAGATTTGGGATCACACTGGTAAACCCCTCCAGGTTCACTGGATGTCCAGGCTCCCAAAATAGTCCTCAGAGAGCTCATTGATAGCAGAGCTGGACCTATCCAGCTCACTCTAATGCAGACACCAACACCTGGCCAGCTGAACCACTGGACTCCAGTGACAAGATCTCCATAGACTTTTGAGGGAACATCTGCACCACCTCCTAGGCAGGCATGTGAATTTAGGTGTCTGGAGTATGTCTATAATCTGAAGCTGAAGCGTGTTCCCCAGACATCTGAAGTCAGGTGAGATGAATCCCCCCCCTCCAGGAAGGCTGGATGTCTTAGCAAGGTTCTTCAGGTTAGATGCAGCAATTTGAGGGTGGGAGCCTGACCACTGAACTACACATTATCTCAGCGGGTCCTGAGCATTCACAGCTTTTTATTTTGCCCAGCAAGGCAGCGCAGAAGCTTCACCTCCTGCATTAGATCTTTTACCCCAGAATACGCATGGTTGAGAAGGGCCTGTCTCTGCATGCAGCATGAGGGTAGTCTTGATGTAGACCCACGTAGCAAGGCTTGCATTTCATTTCATTAGTTACCATAACTGATGAACCCGCAGAGGGTCAGTATGTTCTTTAGCAATTAACTGAGCTCCAGAGACTGTAATTTGTCTTGTTCATGTTACAGCACCAAATGAATTTTGCTGTGTTTAATAATCATTCTAAAAGCAGATCACAGAGCTGGGAGGGAGGGAGAGATCATATCAATCATTTGTTTTCTAACTCTTTCAAGGAATTTCCTACTGTGTTTAATTTCTTGCTGGTGAGTCCTACATGAGCCTCGGGAAGGCAGGCTCTGCTATTATTATTCATTTTTTTAATCATCAGAGGAAACTATTTAGCTGCACCAGAAAATTAACATGCTCCCAAATTCAGGGGGAGACAACAATTGGGAAAATGCAATTTTCACGGACGCTGTCATATTAGTCTAAATGGTATAATTTAGGGCAGCTTCATTTAGGGATTTTTAAAGGAAATTTAGCTAAAGCCCTTGGATCCCTGCTGCAGAGAATCATTTTTGGGCCATGGGACTGGGTGATTATCCCACTTTGAAAATGTGACAGAGAGAAAGTAATTGGCTTGTCCAAACTCTGCCAGGGATACTTAAACCTCTCAAATCCCAGGCTAGGACCCAAGGTTAGTGGGGTGTGAGCACACACATTTGCTAGTACTATTACTGCATCTCTGTCCTGTCTCTGCTGAATAGGGAGGAGAATTAGCCACGGAGAAAGAGCTCACAAAGCGGAGAGCAGAGCAGAATTTGCTCTGATTAAAGAAGAAGAAGAAAATTAGCATTTGCCCTAAAAGCCAACTCAGCTTCAAGGAACTGTCAAAAATCAGTGTAGACAAACTATCCATATTCAGTGGGAAAAGGCTGTTTCTACCTCATTCCACCTGAGCTCATCTAGGATGGTGCCACTGGCAGTGCTGCAAGGTCGGCCTCCCTCCCAGATTAAGAGGAAAACATCCTCAGACAGGTTCTCTAGAAGAAAAGCACCTCCCTTCAGCCTATCTGCCTTGGTCATCCTTTTAAAGTAATTATGCAATACCCATTCACAGCAACTCAGCTACTGAGCTGTGTATGGATAAATCTCCAGGACACTCAAGCTGTACCCCAAAGAGAAAATCATACCCAGTCTATACTACTCTGGAAATTGCACAGCTGTTAGCATCTGCAAATCACCTTTGAGTTAGCATGAAAAAAAATTTAAAAAATTTAAAAAAAAACAGTAAAGACCCTTGATGATGCCCATCGTAACTTACCCTCCAAACATCCTGGGGAGGATGCTGCCCAATAAACATCTTTGACCTGAGCCTGTTGCAGCCTATGCTGGTTGAGTGCTTTTGGGGGTTGAGTCTGTTTGCAGTCACGTGCTGCTGCTCCCATTTGCCTGAATGTTTTAACCAAGGACATGTCTCAGGACCTTGGCCCTGTGCACTGAATTCCCACCGCTGCAGGATGGTGCCTCCGATGCTGCTACCCAGCAGAAAAGGCAGTGAGACGGAGGTGCAGTGGCAAGAGGTTGTGCGAGGTGTCCAGGAAGCCCTGGGAGCTGCAGGAAGGTGCAGGAGGGAGCCCAGCCTGCAGCTCCGAGGGAGCAGGGGCCCGGGAGCATGAGAGGCCCTTGAGACCTGGCTCTGCCTCTCATCGCAGCAAATGCCCCCCCAGACCATCCTTACCCTTCAGAGAAGCCTTCCCACAATGCACTGGGCTCTCCTCAGTGGGAGTTTCTCATTCAGAAGATGATCTGGGCTTCTGCCCTGACACCCTCGTGATGTGCTATGTTTTGGTAATAGCCACAATTGTCTCAGTTACCAGTCAACAACACCCCAGGGGAGACATTTCTCACCTGGTTTTCTTCCCAGGTCTTCAAATGCATGAAACTGAAAAGAAGCATCACAAAAGAAGTTTCCACAACAATGCTGAAATCTCAGACCTATTTGAAAAGAATTAAAATAACTTAAAAACATTGTAAAATGTTTAAAACAACTATTCTGTTTTCTTCTTCCTTCTTGCCATTCCCATGAAAAAAACAGCAGTGTTTCAGAATTTCAATTTGGTTCTTTGGTTTTTTTTTGTTTTTTTTTTTTTTTTTTTTTTTGCCACTTCATAACTTTTCAAAAGAAGTTGCAAAAGAAGTTTTGAAAAGTCACAGAGCAGAAAGGAAGGAAGGAATAAAGAAACAAAAGAGAGAGGAAGCGTTCCTCTGTGTTTAGTGGGAAAAGGAAGGAAGGACAAGATAAAGACAGGCAAGAGGGTCAAGAAAAAAATCAGGCATGAGAATCATAAAATGCCAAAAGAAAAAATTTAAGATCTAAAGGAGTTCTTAAGACAGCTTTGGCTTTTGGTGAGAAGGAACTGGACGCACAGTCACCCTCCAGGTTTGACTGGACCAGCCCTAGTGAAAGGGTCCTGCCCTCAGAGGCATTTCCTGCTGAATTCCTATCGAGCTCAGCACAGCTCCGAGACCAAGGCATTAAACATGCCCCCATGGGGCTGGTTTGTGGATGACAGCTCCCCGTAGCCCACAGACTACTCTCAAATCCTTTGGCATATCAGCGGGACCAGACCCCCATCCAGCACCTCTCGAGCCGGTACGTGCACAGGGTACCAGGTGGCATTGCACAGGCGCCCCGGATCGGCACCGGCTCCATGCCTCACTCTGCCTCCCACCTGACCCCTGAGCCCGGGCTGGCTCACACGCAGCAGCTTGGGCCTCAGCCCAGGCACGCCAGCCATGCACTCCCCTCTCTGAGGAGCAGAAGGACACAGAGGACCATGGTGCAAGTGGCAGGATCTTAGGCCTCAGGGGCAAGACATCAGCTGCATTCATACGAGCTAAACAGCATCATAGGCTCAGCCAGTATGGATGATCCATGAGGAGTGCATCTAGTTTAAGGTCTGAGGGTTCAGGTTTGGGGCCCCATTTTCGGACATGCACCAAGGCTGGGAGGAAGAAGTGAGCCCAAGAGAGCGAGCTTCAGGTCTGCACTAGAGGGCACTCTTGCCATGCAGAAATTGTGCTGATGCTTCCCAGAACGATGTAGGGTATTTCCAAGGCTGCAGTTAGACCCGAACACACAGGGGAGATATAATGCAGCTGCATGAAGAGGGAGAGGGCCTGCAGCCCCTCCATCAGAGGGACTGCAGTGGAGAAAACTCTCATATACCTTCCTTCCTACCTCCTCTCCCTCCAAAAATCCCCCTCCTGGAGTCGCAACAGAGATGTCCGAAGTGCAGGCTTCATCTTCCTTGGAAAAGCTAGCCCTGCCCTGCAGAGGGGTTTCAAACAGGGAGCAGGAGGCTGTTATTTCCTAGGCTGTTTCAGGGCTCCCAGATCTGTGAGAGGGGGACGCAGGTGCCAAGCAGAGAGGTTCTGCCCCTACGCGACAGCTGTTTGCCTTTCCTGCGGAGCAGGGTGAACTGCTGCTCAGTACCACCAGCTCTCAGGTAGGTTTCTTAGAGCAACATCATCCCGACCATGCCTCCTACCCATCTGCGGTCCACGGGGGCTCAGTCCATGGTCCCCTGCAATGTCCTGGGCTTGGCAAAGAGATTTACCCTTCTTCAGCTTTAAGCACCCAAGAAGTCCCTTCCTGCCCTTTTCCTAGGGGCACCAGCTCTCGCCTGTCCTTCTACCCAGAGACCTGCAGGCCTGTACACCGGAGTGCATAGTTGGTGAAGGAGAAGACACTATAATATGTGATAGAAATAAGTGGGTACCTGGAAAAACACAATCTACTTGAAAAGACTTAATGTGGCTTCCCTAAGTGGAAATTCTGCCTCACCAGTCTTTCTTTGAAGGGGCCAACAGACACATAGACCAGGATAATCCAGCTGATGAAGTCTACCTCTATTTATAACAGCTTTTTATAAATTCCTTTCCAAAAGTTTTAAGGAAAGCACGCCAAAAAGGGTAGGAGGGCCTGTCCTGGCACACACCAGTAACTGATTAAAGATTCAGTCAGCAGAGAGTGGTGAATGGCCAGCCCTCACAGTGGAGGGAGGTCTCCAGCAGATTCTGCAGGACTCCATGCCGGGACATGGGCTGTTCAGCATATTCATAACCTGACCTGGAGAAGACGGTGAGCAGCAGTGTGCCAACGTTTGATGATGATCCAAAGTTACTCAAAGTAGAAGGAAGAAGTGCATATTGTGAATAGCTTTAGGAGGACCTTGCAAGACTGAGTGAACAGGCAGTAGAATGAGAGGTGCAATTTGGTGTAGATATATGTAAAGTGATACAACTGGTGACAAACCAGGTGGCCCCTGAACTGACCCCTGCCACTTGGGATCGAGACAGTTCTATGAAAGCATGAGCTCAGTGATTTGCAGCCATCAAAAATGAAAAGTAAATGTTATCAGGAAAGGAATAGAGAACAAAGCAGATAAAATTGCCATGTACTGTCTAAATCCATGGTCTGCTCAGATTTTGAATATTGTGGGCTATTTTGATTCTTCCATCTCCAGGAGAGGAAAGGTTCAGGGAAGAGCAGCAAGGAGTATTAAAGATCTGGAACAACTTGCATTTTGGGACCAACTGAGTAAGACAGGGCAGTTGAGGCTAGAGAAGTGGTGACAGAACAGGAGCACAGATTTATAGAGAGTAGGTAGGAATGGACTGTACATTGCCTCTGATAATACAAGACCTGGGGCCCATCAAATGAAGCTAACAAGGACCATGAGCAAAACAAACAAAAGGAGCTGATTCTTCAGTTTCTTGCCAGAGAGCATTAAAGAAGTTCACACGGAGGTTTCAAGGGAGGGTGGACAACACTTAGAAAGGAGAGCCACTGAGGATCACTAAAAAGACTAAAAACTACATCAGCCTCAGGATATCCCCAGAGCCAAATATAGCTAGTCCTGGGAGAGTGCTCTGAGGAGGAATCACTTTTGCTCTCTCTGTCCTTACTCTACCTCTGGTTCTTCTGGCCACTACTGGAAATGGGTACTGGGCTTGATGGACCATTGGTCTGATCCAGTGCAGCTGCTCTTTTGCTCTTGCATTGGCTTGCCATGCAGTGCCAATATATCAATCTTCTGTGGCAAGAACTACCATTTCATCCCCAGAACAAGTATTTCTTGCTGTGCATACGGCACCTGATCTTGCCTTGCTGCCAAAATCCAGTGTACAGGGATCAGATTCCTTTGTGTTATTTTTATTTACTTTCAGGGTTCAGTTCAGATGATATGAAATACATATGGCAAATGCACATCCCATATCTTCACATCTACTGTACAATATTGCTGAGCATCAGACAACTTTCCTGTCTGCAGTCAGTTTATTTATTAAGACAACCAATCTGTCTGGACTGCTGCTTGGAGTCTGGTGCTGATGCTTGAAATTTCTGCTTTAATCACCTCTGCCCTGTCCTTTCTTTGGAGACAGAATAATAAATCCTTGTGGTGCCTTAATAAAAAAGGAGAAAGGATCAAATTTTAGTTTCCCAAGGAGCTGGAAGCTACGTTGCCTGAATGGCTTCATTACGAACACTTCTTGCATAAACTGAGCAGCCTTGAACTTATCAAATGGTCTGTGCTTGCATTTGGGTAGAGCTTCAGGATATGGTTCCTGCTTAAAAAAAGCAATGGGTGCACCAGGCAGACAGGTCATTCTGGAAAATCAATATATGCAAATTTCTATACCTAAAGTCAAACAGCCCCCAGCTGATCTGTGAAAGACCATGTAAATATTGAGCTCACAGGCCCAAACATTTCTCACTGCAGGGATTTTCTTTAAGCCTGATGATTTTCAGCACTATGCTTGGTCTGTTATTGCCCCATCTCTGAGACTGATTGTGACAGAGCCCAAGAGTCTGCGGTGATATTGAAGGGTCTCCGCAAATGCTCCGCCATTAAACCTACCTACAGGCCTTATTTTCCGTGGCTGATTTCTACCCTTGTTTGTTTTGAAGCACTTCTCTCTCAAGGAATTCTGCCTTCTCAAGCTACACAAAGCATGCATTATGCTGTGCTGGCACAAACTGACTGATAAGAAATTTAATATCAAGGCCTTCTCAGAGAAGATAGAAGATTGTCTCAGCTGATATTCCCAAGGACAGGAGCACATAGCTTTGCACGTGCACTGTTTCTCTCTGATATGACAGTTATTCTCTTCTGATGTTTTTTTTTCCCCTGGTAAGATGTTAGCCTACATGCGTGGAAGTCAGTGTCTTCTGCCTGACCCCCAAGTCCCGCTCCCAACTCACTGGTAGATGGATGCATACACCAGTGATTTCTGGGCTTTCTGCTCCTTTCAGCCCATTGGAGAAAAGCTCCAGAAGATCTTCTTCCAACCAGCCACATGCCTGGTTCCGGTCTGCTCTGTAATGGGATGGACATGCATGGGCTGACATTGAACATTTAGAGCCCAAGGCAGCCCCCTTGCCTAAACCACTGACCATTTTCTGGGATTCTTCAGTATATATTTTGAGAAGGCAGAATTTGAGATGGAAAAGACAAAAATAATGTGGGGATCAGGCACACAGAGACAATGACACGGCCACCAGGACTTCCCTTCTTCCCCAGACAGCTTGTAGACTGCTCACCCGTGTGTGCTTCAGCCTATGCTTGTTATCTGTACATCCCCATGTCCAAAGGGGAGTCAGTAGGCACAGAGGTGTTAGCCCCATCATTCCCAAATGATGGGAGGAGTTTTCAGCAGACTGATGGTATAACACAGCCAACCCAATGTTTGGCCCCAAGGTCTCGTTGCTCAGAAGTGCCAGAGGACACCAACTCCAACACCCAGCTTTGCCGGGCACAGAGGCTTGAGCACCTTTGATGAGTTAGGAAGGACATATTCGTGATTTTAGCATTTTAGCAGAGTATCCAAGAGTTGCTCAGGAACCTGCTCCAGCGAGCCAGTTCTCAGGCCAGAAACAGTGCATGGGGGTGAAAAAGTGCCCAGTAAAGAGGACATGTGAGAGAATCCTAAGCGAAGCAGGAGGTGTGGCTCCTCACGTCCGGGATGGGTGGTGGGTTGGGACACCGCTTAGACACCAAGGGTCACGTGGTTTGGCCAACCCCTCACTGCCCCTAACTGGGTGGCTCTGCCTCTTGCAAGCGGGGCTTCTTTCCCAAGGTACTGCAAGTCCTTGCTCCTTCACAAGAAGGACAGTTTTTTCCATTCAGTCACCTGGGTAGGAGGAAGACAGTCTTTGGATAGAAAAAAGACCCAGGGTGCATCTAAAAGGGGCTGACAGTTCCTCCGGGTCCCGGGGCCGGGCTGGCAGAGGCCTGCTGATGGTAGTGGTGTTATCTCAGCACTGGCATGGAGAACTCTGAGATCTTCTGAATGGGAGCAGACAGGTACAAAATACTATTTCCATCACAAAGGGGATCAGCACAGGGGAAATGACAGGTCTAAGATCCAGCTATGTTTTAATGAGCTAGCAATCACAACTACTGCTTGTCTCAGGGGAATGCATTCTGCCTCAATAGCACAGGGGGCTAGTAGCTAGCTAGATCAGCCTGTCTATCAAGAAAAGAAGCATCCATCCCATTTGCATTTAATGCACAAGGCACATGTGCAGATGCCATCCATGTTAGCCAGGCCTCAGATCCTAGAGCTCAGAAGACTGGAAAAGCAAAGCGTGGTCTGTTGGCTTTTCTAGACCCATAAGAGGGCAAGCTGAATTCAGAGCCTCTTTCGTCCTTTGAAGTTTGTTATTTTGTAAAATAGACAAAGTAAGAGAAGCTCTGGAATAAGATTAGGATTTGGCCACATGAAATTCAAATAGAAATATTTTTAATTACTGCTCAAATGAGTAATTATAACAGAGAAATACTGCCCTGGATACAGTTAAAAAGCAACCATCTCCTCTTTGCCTTGTTGCAGCTCAGGGCACAAACTGCTTTGGCCAGGACACACGGAGCATGCAGCTCTGCCTCCAAACCATATTCCTTTGAGTACTTAAAACAACGTGCTGTAATTAGGCTGTGGCAGCTGGCAGTCAGATGGTGCAGCCTGAGCCAGGCTAAATGCTCAGTTAGCAGCACAATGGCAGCCTCCAGCAAGCAGCAGGGAGAAAGGGGCCTGCAGGGCGCCCCATTCCTGGAGGCCAAGCAGCATCCCTTCTTTGTCTAACCCAGCCATCATTGGACTGGAGGTGCCTTCACCTGCAAACCTTCTGCTCTTCTGGGACCCGTCTAGGTCCTCTGAGCAAAACACTGCTCAGCATGTGCTGCGTGCTGTTCAAAAGCTCCTTTGCAAAGCAAGACTGGTCAACAAACTTGGAAGAAAGGCTGATGCACACACTACAGCACACACAAACACACACAGTAACATTTGGGAGTTCAGCATAAAGAGCCCCCAGATTTTGCAGTCATGCCACCTCTGCTCCTCAGTTATTCCATGATAGTGCCCTGCAGAAGGAACTGTTCATGTCTTGAGATGCAGTCAGTATATAGAGGCACCCTGGCAGACAACGCAGTAGAAGAGCAAAGCTGCTGGAGCTGGTAATGGGAACCCCCTACTATGTTCTCTAAAGCTCGAGCACCTTCCAGCTAAACAGCTTTTAACTGCACCCTACCAGCTTTTCCAGAGCCCAAGGAGCAAAATGAAAAGCCTGACCTGCCAAGTCCACACTTTGATGGTAAGGCTTGTGACATTGTCTGCACCCTTCTCTGATCTTGCAGAGAGGAAGGGATCTCACACAGTCATCTAGGAGACCTTCTGGAAAAGGTCATCCTCAGGTGTAGGCCAGGGTCAACGAGAGTTCATCTTGTGTGAGCCAATATATTGAATCTCAGCTATTAGCGTGGACAACATTTCGGAGGACTAAACAGGGATATTAAAATCCCTGCGATTCCCCCACCTTGTACTTTGAATGATAGGCAAACACTCCTAAATACATTATAATTGGTTAAGACACCATCTGTTTCTATGCTTATGTGAAGAGTTATCGATTTCAGGTTAGTCCCTAGAGTGTTTATTTTGTAGACAGCTTGTTGTGAGCTGTGTCATTCATTCTAAAATTACCCATTCATTCGCTGGTAGCTGCACCCACAAAAAGAGAGATGCCAGATCACCAGGCTGTATCTGCTTTAGAGGACAACCTTTGCTCTTAGCTTGCTCCAGATAATCCTGCTCTAGTCAGTAGGACTGCAAGCACATATCTCGAAGAGCAACATCTGATCACTGCTTTTTCACAAGAAAAGTGCATTGTCTCTTCCCCATAACTTAAGTCTGATGACTTTGAGCTAGACACATTTCATTTGCTGTCATGCTTTACTCATTAAATCCCCTAAATAACTTTATTTACTAACATGCTTCTTTTAAATTACTTCATTACTTAACTAAACTTATTTATTTACAGAGAATGGCAGAAGAGAAAGGCAGCTGTAGCAGTTGCTTGCTAACAATCATCCAAACCACAATGTGATACCACACTGGCAGAGCAAAAGCACTGTATTTTGGCTACTTCTAGCATGTTGCACAAGTTCTGGACAAAGCAGCTAACGGGTCTCTCAGAGAGAGACACCTCCCCAAGCTTGGGGCAGGTTTTCAGATATCTTCATTGTCCCCAGATGTTGCTTGTCCACATGAATACAAGCCAGACCCACTCAAGCACAGATTTAATGGTGTGAACAGCACAGCACAGAAAGTCTGGAGTGAGTCTTGCAGCATGTTATCTTCTAATTGACAGGATTAACAATGGATTCAATTGCAAACCACTGAACTCCAAGTAAGCAATTAAAAAGATGGAGACAAAACAAATGCTACTTTAGCTTCTTCATTCCTACCAGTCATTCAGGTGTGCTGAATTTTTTTTTTAATAGCTTCACTAGCATGGCACAAGTTAAGAGGAAGGGAAAGTATGTGGATGGTGCTTTGCAATGACCTAAAGGATGGTGAACTACAGCCTTTATGAGAAACTCAGAGGGAGTTTTTCTCCCCCTTTCTGCTATAAGATCAGAAATGAGGCTGTCTGCTGTAAGAAGTTCTGATGGGAAACAAAGATTTCAGGGACAGTTTCATGAGGGCACTCAGAACATAGTTTTCTAGCAAAATCTGGCCATTCTGGATGAACTACAGCTTGCTTTATCCTAGAAAAGTGCCACAGGCTAGCCTGGGATTAGTTTGGACACATGACATCTCCAGGAATTGCAGTATGCCAGAGTGGGGAAAAAAAGTGTTCAGGAACCAATGTTTCTACATCTGACTGGTGCTCTCTAGTAAGAGGAGTAGTCAAGAGTCCATACTGAGACCCAGTGAATTACATCCTCAGCCACAGGGGTGAGTCACAAATTCTCTTTTCTACTCAGCTCTGGCAGACCCAGTATTGAATTGAACTCAGCCGGGACATCTCACACATCTTTTCCGCAGCTAAGTTGTCTCCTACACTGCTCATAAGCATCAGCAATGCCCAGGAATCAATATGCGACAACAAATGAATTCCCACCAAGGCACAACAAAGAAAGGCATCTTGTTTGGTGGTCTCATGATAGGGCACCCATTTTCATGTCCCACCCATACTGTCTCCAAACAGTGTGCTTCTGCTGTGCACCATGAACTAGGTCTGAGCTATTTAACTCAAGGCAACAGCAGAAAATTAATCTGGCAGACACATGGACATCTTTTTTCACCAGATTAGCAGAGTGGATCAGTTGAACTTGAGATCAGAAGTTCCTGAACCTGCACAAGAAAGAAGTGGATTACACAGCAAGACACAGGACGGGGGTAGGAAGGGGAGCTGCCAAGCTGCTACCCTGGCTCTTCTGTTTCAGTAATCACACCTTGTAGTGCATATCGTTCTCATTTCTCCAAGGATACATTTGGTGGTTTCCTTTCCCCTTGAAATCCCTTGGCATTCCAATGAGATTTTTACAATGCACAGTTTCAAATCTTCTTTTTTAATTACATCAATTCTGAGCACTTGCCATGTGGTGGAAATGAAACAGTATGAAAGATCCTTATCATCAGGCAACTGGAGATGGAAGAACTCTTCTAACATACCTAGTGTAAATCCCATGGCACATTGCGATAGGTAGCTCTGAGTTTGACGATCTGTGCTGGTTTCCTGCTTTACATGGGTATTGTAGTCCAACAACATTCAGGTTGTCAACGTAAATGGGAGACGTAGCCGCTGCTCCAGTTCCCCTGAAGTGGGTTTTACAGGGAGAGATTTGCAGCCACAGGGCCAAGAATTTACTGCAGACCACAGGGGCTGTTGGGCTCTCCAGCCCTATTTCCTCTTATTTCTTAGTGCTTCTGTTTGCAGGAAAGCAAACACTTTGTCAGTCTTGACCTCAGCAGGTTCTAGCATAAAACACACACTCCTCACATTTAGTAATTTGATTTTGTTGCATTGCTAATATTTAATTTTTTTTTCTGAAGAGCTGTGATGAGCATTTGAACTATCAGCAGTGCTGTGTTTTCGCAAAACTTTCATCTCAACCTTGCCAGGCAGAGCTTTGGAGGACAGAGACGGATGGGGAGCAAACACAGAAGCTGCAATCTGCCCAACAATGTCAGTCACCAGCATGGAGGTTTTGCTGTGGCTTGTGCAGCTCCACTCTCTAGCTCGTACCATTTGTACTATTGAGTATTATTTATCAGAGAACAAAATGACTGTGGCCATATTTGCTTATTTGCTAGTTGGAATACTCTGCTTTATGGTGATGAAGCAGTACAGCTTGTACTTCTGCTGGAAGTAGTTACTTGCATCAGAACAAAAGTATAAATTCCTATTTTTATACACTTACATTATTAACCTATCCTAGCAATTACCACATGAGAGCCTGTGATATACTGAATCCCTTATCCTGGAGAGGAAACTACTATTATTTCGTCTATTATGATTAACACGTAGATCAGTGTTGAGACTTATTCAATAAACTGAAGTCATTTTTCTTCTGCTTCTCTTCTGCAGCCAACATGACTGCTGGGGGACTTCGTGCGGCTCAGAAATGGTTAAGTGCCTGTAGCTTAGCAACTCATCTGTGATTAAGGGCATCTGTCTATATAACATCCTCCTCTATTATGGGCTGTTATGCTGACAGGTGCTAATGGCTGCCATTAGCTGAGGTTTTGTTCCCAGACAATGACAGAGCTCATTAGAGGCAGTGGCTCTGCCAAACCTCCCCTGGGGCCTAGGGAACCATCAGGCCCTTTGTGTGCAAGGCACCAACTGCCAGGAGTGCAAGTGGTGGCCCTGGGCTTAGCCCAGACCCTTGGCATGGCAGGGATGAGGTGCCCATGGCAGGGACGAGGTGCCCATGGCAGGGATGGGGTGCCCATGGCAGGGACGGGGTGCCCATGGCAGGGACGAGGTGCCCATGGCAGGGATGGAGTGCCCATGGCAGGGATGGGGTGCCCATGGCAGGGACGGGGTGCCCATGGCAGGGGCAGGGCACTCAAGCAGGGATGGGGTGCCCATGGCAGGGACGGGGTGCCCATGGCAGGGACAGGGCACTCAAGCAGGGATGGGGTGCCCATGGCAGGGATGGGGTGCCCATGGCAGGGACGGGGTGCCCATGGCAGGGGCAGGGCACTCAAGCAGGGATGGGGTGCCCATGGCAGGGACGGGGTGCCCATGGCAGGGACAGGGCACTCAAGCAGGGATGGGGTGCCCATGGCAGGGATGGGGTGCCCATGGCAGGGACGGGGTGCCCATGGCAGGGACAGGGCACTCAAGCAGGGATGGGGTGCCCATGGCAGGGATGGGGTGCCCATGGCAGGGACGGGGTGCCCATGGCAGGGGCAGGGCACTCAAGCAGGGATGGGGTGCCCATGGCAGGGACGGGGTGCCCATGGCAGGGACAGGGCACTCAAGCAGGGATGGGGTGCCCATGGCAGGGATGGGGTGCCCATGGCAGGGACAGGGCACTCAAGCAGGGATGGGGTGCCCATGGCAGGGATGGAGTGCCCATGGCAGGGACGGGGTGCCCATGGCAGGGACAGGGCACTCAAGCAGGGATGGGGTGCCCATGGCAGGGATGGGGTGCCCATGGCAGGGACGGGGTGCCCATGGCAGGGGCAGGGCACTCAAGCAGGGATGGGGTGCCCATGGCAGGGACGGGGTGCCCATGGCAGGGACAGGGCACTCAAGCAGGGATGGGGTGCCCATGGCAGGGATGGGGTGCCCATGGCAGGGACGGGGTGCCCATGGCAGGGACAGGGCACTCAAGCAGGGATGGGGTGCCCATGGCAGGGATGGGGTACCCATGGCAGGGACAAGGTGCCCATGGCAGGGACAGGGCACTCAAGCAGGGATGGGGTGCCCATGGCAGGGATGGGGTGCCCATGGCAGGGACGAGGTGCCCATGGCAGGGGCAGGGCACTCAAGCAGGGATGGGGTGCCCATGGCAGGGATGGGGTGCCCATGGCAGGGGCAGGGCACTCAAGCAGGGATGGGGTGCCCATGGCATGGATGGGGTGCCCATGGCAGGGATGAGGTGCCCATGGCAGGGACAGGGCACTCAAGCAGGGATGGGGTGCCCATGGCAGGGATGGAGTGCCCATGGCAGGGATGGAGTGCCCATGGCAGGGACGGGGTGCCCATGGCAGGGACAGGGCACTCAAGCAGGGATGGGGTGCCCATGGCAGGGACGGGGTGCCCATGGCAGGGATGAGGTGCCCATGGCAGGGACAGGGCACTCAAGCAGGGATGGGGTGCCCATGGCAGGGATGGAGTGCCCATGGCAGGGATGGGGTGCCCATGGCAGGGACGGGGTGCCCATGGCAGGGACAGGGCACTCAAGCAGGGATGGGGTGCCCATGGCAGGGACGGGGTGCCCATGGCAGGGGCAGGGCACTCAAGCAGGGATGGGGTGCCCATGGCAGGGATGGGGTGCCCATGGCAGGGGCAGGGCACTCAAGCAGGGATGGGGTGCCCATGGCAGGGATGGGGTGCCCATGGCAGGGACGGGGTGCCCATGGCAGGGGCAGGGCACTCAAGCAGGGATGGGGTGCCCATGGCAGGGATGGGGTGCCCATGGGAGGCCAGGATTGGGCTGGTGGCCTGCACCCACTAAAAGCAGAGAGCTTGCCAAAGGTGCCAGCTAGAGAACAAAACCCAGGATTTCTGAGGGCTGCAAGCTGCTGGTGTGATACTACAAAATAAATTTTTTTTATGTTTCCAAAGTGTTCTTGAAAATTCTTGGAAAGGCGAGCTGCTTTGTGTCTGCAAATCTCCTTAGGCCAACACAGCACGAACAGCTACAGTTTGTTCTCCATGCAAGTCAGATTTTGTTCTTTAGTCTAGTCTGAAGGGGGTCAGGGTAAAATTTTGACAAAGTTTGTATTCCAAAAAGGACTTCCAGGAGAAGTTACAGCAGCTTAAAAAGGGACATCCACATTCCAGAAACAGCTCTTGTTCTCTCGGCACAAGGGAACAAAATGGGCACCGTTAGAGCAAGATGTTTATTCCAAACATCAGACATTTTTTTCCAGCGCTTGAAACAAGTCTTACTGGCTTCCAAGAAAACTTTACTGGGGTACTTTAAAGGGAACTGACAGTGTTTAGGTAATGATTGCAGTTGGTCATCTCACAAGCACCAGGAGGCAGGAGAAGTCTGGGAGAGTCAAACCGAATTTTGAGGCTCAACTTAAGGCTGGAAGGAACCCCATGTCCATCTAACATTGCATTAACTTTTTCAGCTTTAACTTCATCTTCCCACAGTTGGAATAATAAAAAAACTTTCAGGTATGGCTACAAATGCAAGAACAAAAAATTTTTCCTTTTCCATGCATCAGATCAAACGTATTGCAGAGTTTTTTCAGATTTCTTATAGTTGATAGCTTATACAGCTTACTAGCTTGTGATAGAATCATTATGGGTGCTATGCATGCTATTTATGGAGTTCGTCATGTTTTCAAGCCTTCATTGTATAAGGTGGTCTCTCATAAGCAGTATCTCACAACGTGCCTCCTTGAAGTCAATTTGAATTGAAAGTAGCCCACTAGAGCCCATTGCTGGTTTGCTAGAAATCCAACAGGATGTAATGATTTCTTTTGCTGAAGTTAAATAACACTGTAAATCATGTTACCAAAGCTCATTGCTGCTGCAGGATGGATCTTTCCAGTTACAGAAAGCAAACATCTGAGCTTTGCTGCTTTATTTCAAGAGATGCTGCCCATTGCTGAGCTTTGACCTTTACATAGCAGCAGGAGGTCCCTGTCCTGTGACTCCCTTTATATGACTTCTGTTCAGAAAATATTTTTGATTTTGATTGGCAATTCATGTCAGTCAGGTCTAATTTGTTGTACACAAACATTTCCACTTTGTATCAATTTCCCTGATCTCTGGGTAAAAGCAAAGAACTTTTATTTTCCATGAAAAGCAGAAGCATTTTAACTGTCAAGTTTTGCTTTACATACTCTGCAGCTAGTAGATAAATCTAAGACAACTCAACAGCATTGTTAAGCATTCTGGATCAGATAAAACACAGACACATAAACAGAAACCATCTGATAGGAGAAACAATTTTTAAGTCTTTTTTTTTCTCCTGGTGTTTGGAATCTGCAATAAGTATCAGTGATCCATCTCTGGACTGCTGTTGCCAAAGTGGTCACAAGATATTTAAGTCTGCTGCAGCTAAACAGATAAAGTCTAGGTGACAGCAGCAAATATGGATATGTGAGACGCATGCTGCTACAAAAGCAAATACCAGCCAGTGTGATGGAGTTGACCAGGGCAAAAATCAGTCAGGAGAACTAGAACAGGAAAAATGCCTGTATTAGAGAAATATCTCAGCCACATAGGGCTTGCTGGGATAGAGAGATGTTAAGAAATACACATTTTATCCCCAAATTATGCAATTGTATTAACTTCTCATACCTCACCCTGCTAAATTCCTCAGCTCTCACAGTTGTCACCACCTCCCACAACATTCTCTTTATCCTAGTTCAACTGCAAACAGCCAAACAGATGTGCTACATGCAACAGAGCCAAAGCAGCCAGCTTAACAAGGGCTGCTCCTAGATGAGCATTCAGTCACACCTGGGGGGGGGGGGGGGGGAATGACTTCCATATCTTGCCACATAATAAAGGATCTATTCCAGAAGAGAAGCAGAGTTATGTCAACAGCTCAGGTAAGCATTATGCTCACTCATAATTTATTAGTGTTGTTTTCAAACTGAAAAAGCTTCTCCTGTAGAAATGCTGGGAGAGAGCTTTAGATCTTTCTGATAATCAAGCGTTTCCTGGAGTAGAAGCCAAACCACAACACTCAGCTATAAATGCAGCTAAAATCTGGACAGTCCATCACAGTAGAGAGTGAAACAGAAAACAGTTTCTCATTAGCTTAGTTCCCACTGAAAAGAAAATCCAGTCCTAATGCATTCATTAGCAGTAGTACCCTGGATGACAGTTTCATCAGGACCTGGCCAAGGTTCTGGGTGGAAAGGCTTGTGGGTCAGGCGTTTCAGGTCCTTTGGACTCCACCAGCAGAAAGTTCTGTTATTACCAGGCCTGTTCTTAGCAGTGGTTGTCTGCACTGCATGGACCTAGCAAATAAATTAGTAAATCCATACATTTATTTCCCTTTTAGCAATTATTATTCCTTCTTGTCCTTTCGCTACTTCCATTTCACGGTAGCATTCCCACCAGAGGCCCTCAGAAATACCTTCACAGCACCACAGGAAACAGGGATATTAGAGTCTTGCTTTGGTTCACAGAGTCTGCTCAGCAAGCCAGGAGTTCACTGTGCGCTTTATTACAAATTCTAACTGAACTGCTGCAACGGAGTTGGTGATCTCTTACCAGCTCCTAGAGCACTGTCACAGCTTTCTAACATGGAGAAAGCCTAGGATGGACTAACACCACGTGTCTAATTAGGCCAGAATGCACTACAGCCATGAAAGAGGCAGATTTGCTCCTAGGACATGGGAAGTAAGCTATTTGCAGTAGTGTTAGTGCTAGAAATGGAAGAGCTGCTAGTCTTGCACACCCCAGGCACTTAAGCTGATGATATGTGTATAATTCTACTTGGAGCACTGTTCACAGGGCACGATGCAAACCATTCTGCCTAGCCTGGGGAAGACCTCAGTAGTCATGATGAAGCCACTTGTTCTCTGGCAAAAGCAGGCACAAACCAGGGTCTGTGCCAGGACAGCCTTCTGGGATGGGCAGGGATGGTGAGAAACGTCAAGGGGGTAAACACCAGAAAGGAAGGAGAGCTCTCCAAACAAAGGACAACGTGGCTTAAGACTGAGAGGGAAGGAAAAGGCCATGATCATACAGAATCTGAAACCAGATGATAGCCCCAAGCTGTTCGGACAGTGCTATTTGGGCACAGTAAAGACTTCTTTTCAGAACAGCTCTCAGCATTGCAAGGGTCTAGAATCACAGTGAAAATATCAAAGTTTCTCAGGAAACATTGACTTTGAAAAATACAATTACAAAGAACTTTCACTCAGGAGAACAACAAGGCAGCCTTTCCAACATAGTACTACAACAGCAAACACTTTCCCATTTACACCACTCCATCGCTTTTCATTATCAGAACCATTTATTTCTCAAAGCGCATCCAGCATCCCCACACATTTAAAACACATTATTGTTCAAATCAGTGTCTGAAAACAGACTGTACCAAATTGTTTCCCCTATTTCCTTCTGCCAGCCAGTGTCTCTCATGGCTCAGCCATGTGTTCCTAGACTACAAACCCAGCTGCTCTTGTAAATTGTGCTCCAAGCACATGTTCTTACATGGGACATGCAGAATTATTTTATTGGTGTAGGTCCTCACAGTGTGCCCTCAATGGGCTGCTTTTGGCAGTATTTGTACAATGTTGTTCTATTGGCTGCAAGCTTCTTTGTGTGTTTATCCAATGCCAAGCTCAGGCACTGAACCCATGCCAGGTAATTCGTCATTTCTCCCTAAATGCTATAGACAGAATCATGCTTTTGGCTTATTGGATAAAGGCCTGAGAATTGCTTTTCAGCCCACCTAATGAGGGCTTGTGTTTTTCTACACTGGGAGGATGGACAGTCTTAATTTCCGATTTCTTTCAAAGACAGCAATTTTCTTCCATGAAAACATCAGGCATAATAGACACATCGTGGCTTTTTCTGAGTCATCCTTTAACCATTTGCACTGATGTTTTCTCTTTGCGCATCTTCCTCCTAAGACTCTGAAACTCAGCATCCTCTTTAGCTGCTGCTGTACCATTTCCACCCCCTGTGAGAAACTTCTATGCCCAAGGGTTTCACACACAGCCAGAAACCACTCTCCCTGACTTGCTGCAGGCTGACAGGAGTCTCAATGAGTTTTGGCCTCAAGTTTGAGGTATTCCAAATGGAGCTTTTCTACCCCGGCTCTGCAGGACTTGCCTATTTAACCTGAAGAAGCCGAGATACGGTACACAAGGTGAGCAGGGCTCTGCAGGAAAGGAGCTTTCTCACTTGTTTGAAAGTCATCCAAGTGATGGATTTAGTGCATAACATTAAAGGTAGAACCTGTATATGAAGTATCCCAATCAGCTTAGGACTGCCTGCATTTGTCCCTTTACATGGGGATGACAAAGTTCCCTTTGTCCATTCTTTAGTCAAATACTCGATACAAAGCTCTGTTCCATTCTTGTTTCTTGTTTCTCCCACGTTTATTCTAGTTTGCCAGTATTTCATGCCTCGCAGGAAACACAGACTGAGAAGTGGCCAGTCACAGCCACATAGAGACCATCAAATTCAGTCTGTTTCCTTGAATCTGTAAGCCTGAGGGCTTGGAGAGAGAGGATCTATTGCTCAATGATGCGACAGGGAAGTAAGAAAATAAAATGGGATCCATCTGCTCAAACCTCCTCTCTTCCTGACACCTCTCCAAAGAGATGTTGGTGAAGCATTCCTGCCTTGCTCACTGCCACTGGATGTCCCAGTCTCGAACTGCCTCACCTAGGAGAAATATAATCCAAAAAGCAACATTATCATGGCTCTTCACTGAAAGAGCTCTAGACTATGAAGGTGGGTGTCATAGCTATTGCTTACTATTGAATATACCACTTGGCAGGAATTATTAGGAACTCAGTGTTAAAACAGGGGACACGGCATCAAGCTGTAGACAAAAGGGATTGGTAAAATCCCGCTCTGTGGGAAGAAAGTCTGCTTTTCCAGTTCTCCTGCAAAATGGGGCAGGAGTCAGCAGAAGCCGTGCATGCAGCACGATGGCCTGAGCAGCCCTCTGCATGTGAAAGGCACGGTTCAGCCACAGGCAAGAGCCCACCAAAGAGCCCAGACATTTCTTTCAGTATCAGTTATCTGAACTCAGCTTCTTTTAAGTATTTATCCCTCAGACACTTAAGGAATTTGCCACTGCCTAACTGAGCAGTCCCTTATCACATTCATGTAACCTTAGTGCATCTTTTTGCTTCTTGACAGGAATAAGTCAGAAATATTTATATTAACCTTTCCTACCTTTGTGCTGTTTTTGCTGACTTCACTGTCAATGACTGATGGAGGGTCTAGTGCCAGGATTTTTGTTTCAGATCTACTTAATTACATTCCCATCATCTCTTCTGCATAAACACTACTTAATTACTCCCTTCATAATTTTAAAGTCATTTGTCTCTGCTATTTTCCCTAAATGTTCTGAAGGTATTTTACCCACAACCAGAAAGCAGGGAATCTCTGCCCATGGATAAAGCAATAGTTACATCATCATTTTCTCCCTGTATCACACTTGAGAGACTGAAACCACCCTAAGGTGAATCACCTCTGCTGCCCTCCTAGTCTAAGTAGGAACTGAGCAAAAGATCTTCCAGGTTTGTTGCCTAGAATCTCTAGAAATAAAATAAAGAGCGTACAAAAGTGCACAGTAGAACAGAAGAGCTACAGCACAGGAGACAAAATAGATAAAAACTCCCAAGTTAATTCAGATAGCGGTGATGATGATTGATTGATTGATAAACAAACAAACAAATTAAAAAATAGGCAATTTAGGTGTAGGACAATTCTTTTATAGGGTGAACAGTCATCCTATGCTCTGTAAGAACATATGCCTTCCCTTGCAGTGTGATTTGGGATCATGGGAACTCATGTCAGCTGTGCACCAGCTGCTGGTAATCCTGAAGCCCTATATAAGCAGGGACCAAGGCCTCTTATCTTTCCTTTTCTGGTCTGATTTCTTCTCTCACTGTTTTCTTTTCACCTATGCCCTTCCTGAAAGGAGTTTCTTTGTATGCAGACCAGTCCAGCCTCTCCAGTGGATCAGAAAGGAGCAGGAGATGATGGAAGAAGAAAGGAGCCAAAGAAGGGCAAGAAGAGGGGATTAGAAAGATCTAGGGTGAGTCTTTCCTCTTTCAGGGCAGTTTCTCAGGTGGGTGGGACTAGTGCAGCCATGATGACTTAACTGAACAATGTCACAGTGAGAGAGAGACAAAACAGGATAGGAATGGATGAACAGATAGACTTGACCAAATAGCACTGTTTCCAGAAGCTGTAACATGACTCTCTTCTGACCTTGCTTTTGAGCACACTTACAGGGAAACAGCTTCTATTCTGCACCTTTGCTGTGTTATGCCTTTTTAAAAGGTAAAGCCTAGGCTGATGCATCAGGTTACATCAGGCCAGAGATCTGCAGATAGCTTAAGGTCAGTTTGACAGCTCCTGTGCACTTGAGCTGCTTCATAACACTGGTAGCTCTGCAGCTCAGTCACTCACTATCTGAAAAAGCTTAAAAAGCTGCATGATGACTCCTGAATTTTGTTGTGCTTTGATTTAAATATGGGATTCCCTAAATAAGGAGCTGGAAGAATGTACCTGCCACTTGCAAATGTCAGGTGTATGCAGACTCAGCAGGCACTACAGCTTTTCTGAGCTCACCTGAAATGACAAACACCTTCTCTGTTCCCAAACTCAGCTTCATCCCTGCAGCATCCTCCTTTGCTGTTCCTTTGGGTAGGGTGGGTTTGATGACAGCTGTGGGAGTCTGGAGTCATGGTTCCCTTTGCTCTAACTCTAAGTGCCAGCATGCCAGGATGTTTGCAGACAAACACTTTGCAAGCAGCATGTTGCTATAGAGCCTGGGGAGGCTCTGAAGGACAAGCAAAATGAAGTGCCGTTGGGCTCTGTTTCACTCCCTTCCCTGGAACGTGCAGCTTGTTTCTATTCCATGCATGTTTACTGTACCTGGTCAATGTCCTTGATGGTGGCAGGGCTTCAGATGCCTGTGCCTGAGTGGGCAATTGCTGGCTCCCAGCTGTAGAAATCAAGATCCATCCTTCCCCTCAAGCTGGAGTTGATCATCTTTTTAGGGGGATGGCAGGAGAGAGGAGGACATTGAAGGGGCTGACAGGAAGAGGGTAACAGAAAATACTCCTGCAGTCCACAAGTTCTGATGCTTCAGACTCACTGCCAGGTGTTGCAGGGAGGAGGCATATGCATATAGACAGAGGAACCCCTCTATCCTCCTTTCCTCCTCCTCTGAAGTGGCAAAGGACATGTCTCAGCCCTATCCATCAGTGAGGCAGGAGGTGGTGACCATGAGAAAAATGCAAAAGAAAAGGGTCAGGAGACATGGAGGTGACTAAGGCAGGAACAGTGAGGGTCAGGAGGGAGAGCAAAAGGACAGGGAGCCACTGGAGGAAGAGGGGATAGGAGGAATGGGAAATAGTGGGGGGTTGCAGGGGAAAGTAAGGATAAATAATAAAGCTTGTCAATGAATATCCCCTTTACTCCTGTTTCAGGCATCAGTGTGACAGTTCACGATGCAAATGCAATAAATCACAGCATGATGACTATGGCCCCCACCGATGATAACTATCATATTACTGCAAATTAGCAATGAGTCCAAAGCAAAGTTAGTATCGTACAGCAAAAAGCCCACAGACCAACACGCTGTGACTCTGGCTAGTGCCACTGCACACAGCCCCGTGCACAATGGGAAGGAGCCTAGGCTTCATAGCAGTGGTAGTAAATGGGGCATGAGATACCTGTTCCTGCTGCTGAATACATGCTTTGGAGGATTCCTGTGATAGAAGCAACATACCCCAGTGAAATATAACCCAGCTACTTTATATGAAGCAGTTTCATTGAGGAATCTCACTTCCAGGTTAATCCCACCTGACAAATCCTGTGTCAAAAAGTTGTATATAAGGTATGGGTTGGAAACAAGCACTGAGGTATGCCATGCAAATATAAAAATGACCAACAGAAAAATGCTCCTTATGTCTAACAGGTGCATTAATGAGGGAGGGGATAGAATGAACACCAGGTGTGTTTCTTATAACACTTTAAATATTTTCAAAGAAGAAATAAAACAATAGGCAGGAGGAAAATCCTGAAAATTGAGACATCAAAGAATGGCTAAGACAAGTGAAAATGTGTGCACTAGACAGTGGACAAAGCATGTCCTGGGCTCTTAAGAAAGCATCGACATGTTTTAAAAGCCAAGAAGAATCAACAGGAGAAAAGTAAAATGCCAATTTTCAAAGGAAAGTTGTGGGGTTCACAGAGGGTGTTTTTAGAGTTTAACTTCCCTCTTTGGTAAATCAGTGGAACTACTATTAAAAGGGAAAATATCACTGACTCTTGTTTGTAAAGGAAAAGTAAACACTTCCTAAGCTTCTTCGCTGGGGAAAGGGGAGCCATGTATCATTCTAGGGATCCTTGCTGGGAGGAGCGAAATGGTAGTAAAATCAAGTTTTGTGTTGACTATGGTGTGTTGTGAGCTTCGTGACTGATTTTTGTGTTTGGACCATTTGAAAAGAGATAAGGAAATACTTGAATTTTGTGCTAGTGCATTTTAGCAGAGCAGGGTTTGTTTTACTCTGGAATTAACAGATAAAAATATTATATGAAATGTTTCCTAAGGAAAAAAGAGATAAGGTTCAGAGGCTCCATAGCTCAGGGGTTAGAGCACTGGTCTAGTAAACCAGGGGTCGTGAGTTCAAATCTCACTGGAGCCTTATGGCTGTGTGCCTGTAGAAAATAATAGCTCTTTAATCCTTTTGATTTCTCCTAAAGATTGCTCGTGTAATTTTTGGAGGAACCACTCTGACTTTAGGTGAAATAAAAACAACACACAGTGTTTATATCAAATGACAGGCAGTGAGAAACAGAGAACTAGCAATGGTCAGATTTAAACCTGCTAACAAATACCCCTAAATATTTTTAAAGTAGTATAGAAACCAGAGATAGGAATACCCTGATAAGATTTAAAGCCTTGAGGCCAAGCTTCTGAACTTCACAGACATTGCAAAGAGTCTGAAAGAGCTGCTAGAAATTCAGACAAATCTGGTTCAACTCTTCATGCTGCAGCAGGACAATCAGATCATTTCTCCAGAGCTCAGAAATTACAGAGCTGGCTGAAAAATAATGAACATGGTTTGTGGAGGAAAAATAATACTGGTCATCAGAGTTTTGTTCTGAGGAGGGGCTGGAAGTTTCCATTTTTAAGAAAAGGGAAAGCCTAGGAATAAACTTTTTTTTTTGCATTTTGAGTTCAATGAATTTCAGTTCAGATGTATGCAATTTCATACTCTGCCTTTGCATGTCTCCCATTTTTTGCTTGTTTTCAAATAGGCTGTTTTCCTATTTTGTTCCATTGAAAACATCAAAAGCAGTAAAGAAAAAGGACATTTTAGGATTTGAAATGGGCGTTTTCCATTGCGGAGGAAGGGGGTGGGTGGCGAAGGCTCAAAAATGTAAAACATTTGGTCTTGTGAACTGACCACTTCAGAAAGAAATCCTTTGAGCTCCCCTCCTCTTGCAAGACCAGCTGACTGGATATCCTGCTTGCAACTATAGGCAAATATATGGGATTCATCTAAATGCAGCATTGTCCCTGCCCATGAAGGCCACTGCCCAAAGGTTGGTGCAGCCCCAGGAACATCAGTGGTCACCCCAGCCACCATAGCAGACAGTCGACAGGCAGTGAACGTTTTCTGCTCTTCTGAATGGTCAATCAGTGGCACTGCTGGGTCCCAGCGCCCTGGAGGTGGATACTGGGTGCCAGGAGAGACAGGGCACTTGGTTGTCCCTCTTCAACCTGTTTCCTTGTAGTTGTGTTTTCCAGAAGCAGGGAGCATGTTCCATCCAGCTGTGGTAGGTTGATGTGTTTTCTCCACATGAAAAGTGACCTGCAGGAATTTCCTAACCTTCGTTTGTATATCTCACAGCAAGGATAAAGAAACAAAAACCAGCAGGGTTCCCATTAATCTGCAACCTAATGAACTAGCACAAGTTATTGTTATTGTAACCCAAGATACTGGAAAACGGAGAGATGTGGCAGGATTTTACTAAAAGGGAATTTCTCTCTCGACTGTTGTGGCTACATGCCTGTTTACCCTATACTTCATTCCAGCTTTTCTCTTTATTTTGCTTTTGTATGACACTGCCGAGCAATATCCAACAAGATCTTTGTGACTCAAGTTCACTTTCATGATCAGGCTTATGGTTTCAGCTTAGCTGAACCTGACAGTGATGAAAATGATCCTTTGAAAAATTAATGTCTTTCATCTCTCTGCAAAAATGAGAAATGGTCAGGATATGTTTTTGCTGGTTTCTTAATCTGTGCACTACTTAACGTTTCTGTAAAAATGCCTTCTGTCCCTGGTAGCCTGCTGCAATGCATAATGCCAAACATGCTGATGCCGCTTGTTGAGCTGGGGCCTCATGCAAAGATCACTCTTAACAGTAGGCCTTGGATCCGGTTCCAGATAAATTCCTTTACATCAATCATCTTTTTTTCTGCTGGAAACAATCTTCTTTTTGAAGATAGAGATTCACAGGAAAGGCCGAGAGGGCAAATTCCTTTAGACCCATGTCCTGAAGCCCATGTAAATGCGTGAAGGAGAAAGGCTGGCTCTTCACCTTCATCGATCCATATAATGGAAATGCTACACACAAGTTCAAAGACACACAAAAGATTGCGTAGCTCTGTTACACGGACTGTAACAAGGCTGGTCTGTTTATGGACTTAGGACTCTTGTTCTTTGAACTCATGACCTGTCCTAATCCAGATCTAGACAGTCTCTTATAGCTTTTTTTAGAGAGATTTAAAAGCATTTTCCTGTATGTCCTAGAAAACTTGTTTTTCATAGTTTCCTGAAAACTTCAGAATAGTGTGTCTATTTTTAAAAAGCATTCTAGACACTGTGAATTTCTTTGGCATGTTTTTCATTCCTGTGTCTCCCTCCAAAGGTTGCATCAAGCTGGAGAGAGACAGCATTTATTCCAATATAAACAACATTGAACTCTGTGGCCTAGCGGCCTGGATCATTGAGGTACCCATGATCCTTCCCTGATTCTAAGGATGATGTTAGCACAGCTTCATTTCTGTCTCTGGATGCCTGAGTATTGGGTCTAGAGTCAGCAGTTCAACCTACAAGGCATGTAAAAACACCAGCCTTGCTGCACTTTCTTGGCTATACACAGCACTACCTTCCATTTCCATTTTTTCCCCTCAGGAGTGCAAAGTCCTCTGTTATTTTAGAAGAGTTCTTGGTATTGAGTTCTTTGAGATAAAATCCGGTGTCGTCCTTACCTCTTATTTAAGTGTTCTGAAGTTAAGTAAAATCTAGTAGAGACCATGAATGTCTGAACTAATCCATTTCTTAACTCATGTGGGAAACAATTGTTAAATGATTTAATCTATGGAGGGAAAGTTTGAGCTAGAACCAGTGAAATTCTTAGATTTAGAAATAAAACTTAGGCTAATCTTTATTAAAATCTAACATACAAGAATGCCTTGTAGCCTCAGCCCAGAAAAAAAGTAGCTACTGAAATTTGTAGGGCTGCAGAATGCAGGGGGAACAAAGTCACTAACACTTATCTTTTTTTCCAGTCCTCCTTTAATGAATGTGCCAAGTCCCTTATTCCAAAAAAGATATTGTGGTTTAAGCAATAATGTTTTAAAACAAATCTGAAATATTTGACCTACGTCCTAGAGAAAGGGTGACTGATGATCAAAGATTCCTTTTTGACAGCACTGGTCTATACCTTAATCCTACCAGCTGTATTTGCTTTGCACTGTCCCATCTCCCTGAGCCACTGCCCAGCTCTGCCCCAGCTTTCCCACAGCCCCTGAAGTAGACACCTACATATGATCAGATAAATGTCACACTGAACTCCACTGACTGTGCAAGGGGGGCCTGGGCACCTCGCTCAGGTGGAGACTTCTA
The DNA here is from genome assembly GCF_036370855.1 of Dromaius novaehollandiae. Taxonomy (NCBI): domain Eukaryota; kingdom Metazoa; phylum Chordata; class Aves; order Casuariiformes; family Dromaiidae; genus Dromaius; species Dromaius novaehollandiae. The sequence goes on from NC_088117.1 coordinate 2,775,622, forward strand.
CACTGTAGATGTTTTGGTGAAACGAAACACTCACTGCTCTCCCAGCCCTTCTGCTTACATGTCTGTCAAGGCCAAATTGGAATTTTAGAAAGTCAGGTTAGAAAATCTAATGAGATTTGATGCAAATTTCTTTTCAAATACAGGAGCCCTGGCAGCTGACAAAGATCATCTCCATGCTGAAGACAGGCATAGCAGTTCATAATCAACAGCTTCTGGCCAACATCACTATATAGCCAATATTTCTGTATGAGTGTGTGGAAAGGATAACACCCCACTTCATGGGAAAATCCTAAAATGGCAATACATGTGCAGACCAAAGCATCCATGGCCAGGTAAAGGCCCAGACAATTTGTGTCAAAGCCATAGACTGATGTGGCAGATTTTCAGGACTCCTCCGTGGCATACAGTGTGATTTGGCATGTCAGCCGCCTTCTGCAAATGCTGCAGCTTCACTGCTCTTACTGATTGTGGGGGTTGCACCAATGATTTCCATATTTATCTAACAGACCTGGAGACCTTGTCTTCTGAATGACAGATCCTGTAGGGTTTCATAGTGGCGTTATCATTCTTCCAGATTTCCCCAGTAGGACACTATTGACCCAATCATGGCAGTCTGAACAGGAGGCTACCTTGTGCTCATCATCACAGCAAACATGCTCGTTCCAGTAGGTCATATCTCCACAAATAACCTGGAAACAATATTACTGTAATATTACTGTAGTTAGAGCAATTCAAACTGAACTGTAAAACTCCAGCTGCATCTGCTTTCACCTAGGCACCTTACCATGAGAAGAAGTACTTAAATGCAGACTGAGATGGGAGTAGGAGTCTGCTACCACAATATAGCAAAGAAACAGAGGGTCCATCTTAGGTCAGGAGTTTTAGGGAGTTTGGTGTGTTTAGTCCAGCAACAGGAAGGCTGAAAGAGGACATGACTAGCTCATATAAATACTGCAGAGATAAACACCTGGAAGGGGAAAGAACTACTTAAACTAAATGACTACATTGGTATGAATGGACATATTAAGCTGGAATTTAGAAGGACATCTCTGATAAGCAGGGGGCTAATATTTTCAAGCAGCCGGAGGAACAGATGGAAACAACACATGTCAGAAAGACCCTTCATAACCTGCACTAGCTCCCACCCTGTACCTTGTCCTTAGGTGATATATCTAGCTCTATATTCAGCAGGGCGCCCTGTTCTGTGAATATGTGAATGTGTCCATGTGTATTTTTACTAGTCTTTTAAGTAACTTGTTTCTCCAGATACTTCTGTGGTTTCTAGAACCAGAAGTGGATGACTTTAGGCCTGTTTTTTAACTCCTTCCCAGAGAGCTTGTGCTGTACCTGTTGATTCCCTTGCCTCCCTTCTGCCTGTTACAGAAACAATTCATTCCCTGTGCAGTGAGCCTAGTTATAGAAACTCCGTTGCTCAATAATGGTCATCTATTTATAGCCTTTTATAATTTGTTTCATGACAAAGAGTTTCTGCAAGATGCTCCTTGATTCCTGCAAGGAATTAATGATTTTTCCCTTCCTGTGCTACTGAAAGTACCTTTTGTGCTCAGAAAGATGATTGCAATAAAGACCATTTTGTGTATTCAGAGTAAATCACAGGGACTTTAATAAGTTTTTGATGAAAGCTTAGAATTTCTCTTTGTTTTCCTCCAATTCTTTTCAAACTTCTGAGTCAGATGAGCATGGCTTGCCTTAAACCTTTAAGGACAGAACAGGGATGGAATAAAATGATCTAGATTCTGTACAGCCTTGCACATTGGCAGCACAGCTGCTCAGTTCTCTGCAGAGTCTCTGATGACAAAGTGTTGCAAACAGCAGAAAGACAAAGTCTGGAGATGGCAGTGGATATGCTTAATTTTCTCATTCCATAACTGTCTGTCACCAGGCATGATAGTCTACTTATTTCTGTTAGACAAGTTATTATATTGAAACTGATACAACTGGCTTGATAAAATACTCTCCAGCATTTTTCTCCCATAGATCTTTCTTCCATCATAGCTACCACTAAATTTCTCTTGTCACTGTGAAGTGTAGTGCAGATATGCATCATTTTTGCTCTAGAAGAGCATCTCCAGCCTTTCTTCATTTTCTACATCTTTTTTAATCTGAAGAAGAATTTTCCTCTCCGTGTGGCTCCTGATGAAATCACTCATGGCCTGTCCTTTCTGCAATGTTCCTGGGGGAACACCTGACCTCAGAAGTCATTCTCTTTGCTACCTGTGTGTCAAGGCTCAGACTTATCAGAGCCTCCTGTACTATGAAACTGCAGCCAGGGACCTTGCCCTACAACAGCCTCTACCTGCCTGCCATCAATATTACCTACAGGCCCTTACTGATCTCAGCAGTGGCCTGTGGGGTTGGCAGAGGCGATTGGAGAGAAATAGCACCTAATCCACTGAGCACTTTAAAGTAGAAAACTCACTCTTCAAAAGCAGCAAGCAGTGTCTTGTCTCCACTTGTAAACTGGGCTGAGCTCTTAATCCCTGAGAAAGCAGATGAATGCCCTGCGTGTGATGAAAGAAAAAAAACAGAACAGAAACTCTGGTGGGGACTTTCAGAACTCAGTAGAAGAAAACACTTGGAAAGTGGATTTGCTGGCAAGGAGTGGGCGATCCAGTCACTCTGCTGCTGGCAGGTTCCCAGACTGTGTTCCTCCATAGATGACCACATCTTCTAGGAGAAGCTTAAACATCATCACCAACACGTGCCTCATCCTGCATGTTCCCTCACCTTGTACTTAGGGGCAGAAAAGGTGAGTGTGGAATGCTTGGTTCAGTCATTGCTCTGTTTTTAATGTTCAGGCTCTAAGTTTATTTTATCAAAATCTGATCAAAGTGAATCATATCACTGGAGCAGAACTGGTTTGTGGTGGTCTTGAACCTTAGAGGTTACAGCCTTAGGACAGCCCATCTGCTTCCAGCATTGCCCCCATGGAAGCTTCTGTGGCATCAGAACACAAGCGGTACCCAGCATTTGCAAAGCTGTCCCCAGTGCTTTCCTCTCTCTGGATAGTTGGTCCCAAGCCATGGTATGCTTGAACATAAGGACAAACTCTCACCTTCCTTCCAGGAGGACAAAGCTGGTGCATTTGCAGGTGTCCAGGTCACTGACAGATGTGCTGCAGTGCTCTGCACTTGCTGTATAGCAGCAGAAGTAGGATGAGGCCAAGTGTGTTGCACCGTTGGATCCCATTGAGGAGATAACAGAAGTGTGGCTAGCAGAAGCAAGGTCACTCTGTTAGATGCATAAGTGTCTTCAAACCTGCTGGTGCTGATAAAGAGGGTTCATGATACTGCCCTAATAAAGCAGGCACCAGTGTGGGGTTCAAGAGGGTTCCTAAATTATAGACTGAGTTACGGCCAGGTGCTTATATTCTTAATAGGTGCAGCTCAACTGAACTCTTCTGAATGTTATTCTTATCCCCTCTGTCCTGCTCAGGGACAGCCTCACAGAGCAGTGCATTGTTTCTGTGCTGAGCTTGTCCATGTGCAGGGCCAGCTTGGCTGTACGGTTGCATTTGATGTCCCAATGGATGGATACAGCACGTGTCACCACTGTTGCCACTTCTGTCTATATTATCTGGCAAGTTCTTAGCATGAAGATACCAAGCAGGGAAGACCGATCATTGTGGGGATCCAGAAGTGAGGGGCATAATGCTGTTTCCCCTTGTTCTCCCTCACATTACTTATTTCTTCAAAGAAGCACTTGGAATATTTAAAACCTCACTGTGAGTATGTCCCTCTCCTCAAAGCTAAGACATCTCTGTCTCATGGCTATTAGTGTTGAGACTCCTGAGAGATCCTATCTTTTTACTGACCAGTAATTACTCATGCTTCCATGCCACTGCAAGCCATGCCATTCATGTCCTGGCCTGAATTTAGAGTCTGAAATTGTGCATTCAATTAGATTTTCTGTTTGGCTTTTGTCTAGTGTTAAGATACTACAGTACACAAGAACAATGAGCATAAACCTAAGCTGGCTGGACAGACATTTCTAGAGCATTGGTCCTTCAGTGCTGGTTCATTCTGCTTAAGCCTGAAGGACAGAAACAGAAAATATGCCACCAGGATATTGCTGACACTTCAGGACCCCCCTATGACCTGCCATAAGAATTGTTTAGAGAAGAGCAGACCTGAATGTTGTGTAACTCCATCTTTGGTCCAGCTACTCTGGAGTTGAAGGTGGAATGTTTTTATACACCTAATTCATTCTGTCTGCGCTGAGGTTTCCTCTCCAAAGCTCTCTGTGGAGGGAAACAGGACTGGAAGAATCAAGTTCTGAAGGTGCAGTCAGAGCCCTGCTCTGTCCCCAGACTGAGTGGGGCCTCATTAAACAGTGGGCTGTGGTATTTGGTCAGTCAGTCCTCAGGTTTGCATTTCACCAGTTGTCCTCTTGCTGCCTGGTCAAAACCACTGTCTCACAGCTGTGTCTGGACTTTCTCCATGGTCAAAGCTCTCAGTAAATCTCTTAGGGGCTCCAGCCTTCCTGCTCCTCCATGGACAATCCTTGGCCCTAAGCCACCCCTCTGTCTGGCTTTCTCTCTTTTTCATTTCCTGGCCTTTGCCTGTTGCCTTCCTGCTTTGATTCCTCCTCTCCAGAGTGTTCCCACTTTATGATCACCTGTTACAGTTACGGGATATTCCTGGTGTCAGCCGGGCCTTCCCCAGGCAAGCCAGTAGTCAGAAGATCTTGCTAGCATTGGACAGTGCACAGGACTATTTCTGTGCTGTCAGTGAAATGTGTCTGAGGCCACCAGGAGGCATTATTCCTCCACTGAGGACAACCAGGCAGTGTAAAAGTCTTGCTCGGCTCCAAAGGTCTTGTCCTCTCTTGGCTACGGCGACAGCAGTGCTCTTCAAGTTAACCACAGTTACAGAAGATACCAAGCACTAGCACCAGTGTCAAACCTGGCATCTTCTTAGGCTCTCATAACTGATGATGCTCAGATGTTTGATGTGACCTCTCTTTAACAAGTCATATCTGGGGACTCTCTCCCTTGCCGTGAGAGGGCAGCACCTCGACTTTATGTCTGAGTCTTTCTGGAATAGATAATGGGTATTGAGTTTCCAGCCAAGATGCATCAGCCTCCTCGGAAAACTTTTAGCAATTGTAGGAAGAATCATTCTTTTTCTTCAAGTCTAAGACTTAGTAAAGCATATGTTGTGTCCAAACTAAACTCTTAACACAGCTTTTCTTCTAAGGTGGACTGTTTTCTTCTCTGTATAATTGGTTTCACAAAAGGATCTCAAATTGCCAAGAAATTCTCCTACTTCCTCTCAGGATGGAGGCGAATTGTATTTTGTTTTGTTTTCTCAGCTGTTGTAACCAAAGCGTTTCAAGAATTTACAGGGACCGGACAGGGATTATGAGTCTAAGTCTCCAGGCAGGCTTTTGGGTTTCCTATACACCCACTGCTGTAACACCCAAGCTCTCCACCAGTAACAAACCCTGAATGATGAAGTCCATAGCATAATTAGGGAGCCTTGTGTTTGCTTCCTTTCTCTAGTGAGCCTCTTGTTTCCTTTCTCCGGAAGGTAGAGCTGCCCGAGATGTGCATTTACTTTTATTTTACCTAATTTCTTTCCCTCCCCCACTGAAGTGGTGGGAACAGCAGGATCCAATTTGCAGTGAAACAGCACAGCACTGAATAGTTCAACATCTGCTGGAGTGCAGAGAATGCTTTCATGGAAGCCAGGGGAGCTGAACACAAACAGACTGCTTTCTATATTTGGGTTTTTCTGGCTGTAAACCAAATGACCAATTTCAGCAGACACTGTACATCAAATGGACATGTATCTGAATATTTCCAGGGGGTGGTATATTCACTTTTGAAAACAAGCATGTTCTAGGAGTTACTCTGCTTTTGTTTGTGGAGGTCGTTTTCCTGGGGACTGTACAAGAACTTCCTGATTCAAATGCAATTGACTGTGAATGTGCAACTATATCAATGCTAGTGGAAAACAGCATAACTGAATTGACATTGATAACTCTGCTGGACACATCAACTAAGGATCTATCTCATATTCTTTTGTGTGTCAATCATTTCAAGGCTGTGACCATGAGAAAGTTCATCATATAACAGGAACATGTGAATGTGAGGGGTGGAGAAGTTAAGGATTAGTTTCAGTGAGTTCATTTTCTGCCGTGAAATTCATAGACTGAGCATAAACCAAAGAGAAAGAATATCCCCAAAGAGAACAGAACGAACCTTTCAGATGGTTTCATTGGCAATGAATGTTTTTCACAATAACTGGTTGTGTTGGCTGATTTTGAAAGAGAAGTCATAGCTGAAACAAAGCTGTTGGTTTTTTCTGAGTGGGAATTGAAATGTTAGATTCTCTGCTGACTTGTGCTGGCCCCAAAGTCAAATGTAATATTCCCCTGGCATTTCAAAGTGTTAATGAAGTCCAGGAAAGACTTCAACTCTTGTTTTATATTTCATGAAACACTAATGGCAAATTCAGCCCTCTGGCCCCAACTGAGCAGATGGCCAAAATGAGGCCCTGGCTCCATTTCAGCCCCTTTTGTAGCCTCAGGGCCGATCCTCAGCTGGCGCACACCATTATAAATTTGAGATGCTCCAGCCATTTCATCCAGCTGGAGATCTGCTTTTCCAAATGTAAATATTGTATATTCTCAGCATTTCCCCCAAGGTAAATTTTATCCTCACTGCAGTCCTGAGTCTAGTCCTGGACCTAGTCCAGACCCTGGACGTTGTCCAGAATTTCTTCCGCAGTGGAATCATCTTGATTCAAGTTACACCTTTCTCCTTGCTGGATATTGCCTTGCCCCATAGGCCATATGCCATCAGGGCATATGCCAGTGCCATATACCATTAGATATGCTGCTGCCGCTGTTGTAAATCTAAACTTGCAATCCAGTGGGAAAATGTTCCAATGGAAGCATTGCTGGTGGAATTCAGGTAGAATTCCTCCTTTCTTGTTGAAGGCACTCTGCTGCCTTTCTGTGGGCATCAGGACAAAGGCGTGTCCTTTCTGCAAGGTGAGAAGAGTAAGCTCTGAAATTATGTATTCTGATGGCAACAAATAGTTTATCCTTTGCTTCTGGCCCCATTAATTTAAGCTACACTCTGTTCTCTGGTTTCTATTTTTTCCTGTACCACAGCTCTCCTCTGGGGGTTCCAACCATTTAGTTTCATCAGAGTTTCAGAAGTAGAGAAATAATCAAACTCTGAGTTAGTGACTCATATCGAAACAAGGAAAGTGTTACTTTTAGACCACTCCTCACTTAGAATACAAAAAGTCTCCTTTGGATCTCACAGGGAAAGGTGCTGGTGTCAAATGCAAAGATCATGAGCCATTATATTAAGCTTCAAACAGAAATCCTAGTCTAGCTGTCTGGAAATCAAAGGCAGGGAGATAGTTCTGGGTCCAGGATGGAGTTGCACAGGGCAAAGCAGAGGCAAACGTGGAAGGAGCAAAGGGCACTCAGCTCCATAGTCTGGAATCTATCACCATTTCCCCATGCTGGAAGTTTAGACCAAGAAGACCCTGGTTATTTCTCATCTAGACAACTGCTGGTCACCCAATATGCAGACAGGCCCACAGTTCAGCATTAGAGCAGCCTGAGACTCGGGGAATGGACAGCAGGAAGTGACCCCAGGAAAATGGCCTGAGGACAGCTGTTCACAGGGTGCAATTTGCAACGTCCTCTGCTGCAGGATCTCACTGCTGAGCATTTCCAGACACAAGCACCATCTCCACTACCCTGAGAGTGTGACCCAGATAGCTGGTCTTGGAATGAGGATTGAGGTGACACCAAGCTTTGTGTTCACACAAGCAACTAGAAGCTGTACTGATTCAGAGGGCTGTATCTGATGCCTGAGGCTGCAGATGTAGGGGTGCTTGGGAGCAGGTTGTCTCCTAGTCTGTAAGCTCTTACCACAGGCATCTGCGGCTACAGTAAAGCTATGCCAAAGTACCTAGTGGTCTTGGAGGTGAATGCACCAAATGCCAACCCTGACTTTGAGGATGATTCAGCTTGTGCATCAAATGGAGAAGGAAGAAGATTTGTGAGCAGCAGACAGGCAACTCAAAAGGAAAATTGCTGTCTAGCAACTCTGCAGTGTCATTAGTGCATTCCTTTTTATTTTCTTGGTATGTGGTTCCTGAGTACAGTGTCCTTATGGAACTAGTCCATCTGGAAAGGTCTCTCATTTCTCTGCAGATCACAGAGAGTCCAGGTATTTTGGATGTCTCATCCACTCATCTTTGATTCACCTGTCACACCATGTTTCCAGCTCACAGTTAATACTGACTTAGAGAACTTCCAGGGCTTCAGGGGTGGAACAAGCAGCGGGCTGTGAACCTACTGCTTCAAAAGCATAGGTTTCCTTCAGCCCTAAGGACCACATCAGAAGATCTTCTCTCCTTCTGGTAATGAGGTTCATGATGGCTCAGAAGGGCTCCATGCAATTCTGGGGTACTGGGCATGCAGCAGGTTACAGAGGGAAACCAGACACAGCAGCACTGCATGTTTCATAGCACAGGATGAGATGAACGTAACTCAACTTCATGGAGGAAGCAAATTAAAATCAAAAGTAAACCAGAAGTTCTCCTGATTGCTTAAAAATCCATAATGCCTGAGGAGAGTGCAAAGTCATCTATTTACCTTCCTGGCTTGTTACTACATCAGATGTTTTTGTAAGTTTTCCTCTCCTCATATGCACACTGGGCACCAAGATCAAACTCTAAAAAGTGACTTGTGATGTGGGACACTGTATGACAGCCCTGGGCTATAGATGTGTGAGTCTGTGTATGTCATATGCGGTATGTAGGAGTCACAGCAGGTATCTTAAGCAGGCACCAAAATACAAAGCATGCAGCATAAATGACTGCACTGGAAAACATGCCAAGATGAGGAATAATCAGTTCAGTCTTTCCCAGCCACTGTTCAGAGAGGTATTTAGCTGCCTTAAGTCTAGTCTCAGTGGTAAAGGGATGCCCCAAGAGGCTCAGCTGTCTTAGAGAAAGATCCACCTATCTTAACCATAGGAGGCTATAAGAGTGACCTCTACCCAAAACTCCGGTCCAAGGTTATGTTCAGGGCAGTGGGAGCAGGGGAAAGCAGCCCCGTATCTTTTCAAAAAAACCCACAAGCATCTCTGGCCACCTGCTCAGACACCACACCATCCACCACTGTTTTGAGAGCTCTGGGTGCTAGCAGCATCTGTGCTGCCTGGGGGAGCAGTAAACACATTTCTCCTTTCTGTTGTTCAGCACAGTGCCTCTCTGGTGTTTCCAGGTGTGCAGCATCCAGCCCCAGAGCACAGGGAGAGGGAAACAACTAGAAATCCCAAGAGTTGCTGTCCATGCATGGCTACTTGGAGGATCCTTAAAAGAGGGGTAAGAGGGCAGTGAGGAAGGGCTGGAAAGGAGCCAGCAGAGGGGATGCGGAAGCCTGGGGGCAGCAGGAAAGCCAGGATGGGCTTTGGGCAATATGACTGGTGGAAATCATGAGTCAGGTAGTTGGAAGCCCCATTTCCTGGCATTACAGCTTGAAACCCCCCTCGCGGCTGTTTCCTGCTACTTGGCTATTCAGGTTCATGCAGCCACCGGCTGCCCTTCCCCATATTGTGCTATGCAAAGGATGGAAGATGTCATTGGCCAAGAATTCCTCAGCCAGTTAGAGAATGCCATTAGTATTTTAGTTCTTTTACAAGCTGCCGTGCAGTTACAATGGCGGAATGATGAGTGGAAAAGAATTTGCCAGGTGCATCCTGCAGGCCAAGAGAGACGTGTCAAAGCGAGGAGGTGGGCGGCAAGATCTCATGACATGAAGTGCTGAGATATCTCCATGGAGGGATTTCAGCAGGATCAAGGCCCACAAGTCAGCACAGGGCTGCCCACAATGCCCAACCCTCAAGGATTAGCCGGGGGGAAGGTCTGCACAATGTTACCACGTTGTGATCCCTCCAAAGACAGTGCCTGGTGGGGTCTTCTCAGAAGCGTGCTTGATTACAGGCATCATCCTGCCTTGCAGAAGCAGAGAGCACGCTGGGACACTTGGATGTGCTCTGTGTCTTTACAGAAGCCTGCTCCATCTTGAAGCTGCCCTGCTGGAGCAGAGGTTGGACTAAAGCCCTCCAGAGGTCCCTCCCAACCTTAGTTATTCAGTGGTTCTGTGAATCACTGGAGCAGATCTAGCAGCAGCAAGAAGCTACCCAGTGCCATGTTAGCAAGAAAGGAACTGTCATTGTGATAGTACTTCATCATCAAACTCCTAGGGGATTTACTCCAAGATTTTAGTGAATTATTCAAACAGCATTGAGCTATCTACCAAATTAGCCTGTGAACCACCCACATATCCCATATCATTTTCTGTTTCAATTATAAGCCTGTTCCAAAAGGTTCATTTCCTCTGACCAGGAGTGATTACGGTGTGATCAGATCATATCTCCAACCCACCCCCTTCTGAGCTCAGAAGCCCTCACTTAGCCTCCACATACATCCAAAGGGTCCAACAGCATCTACAACAGCACCTGCCTATGTTTCCTCTGTGAGTTTGGCTGTAGCCACTCCGTTCCTTCCCCGGCTCTGTATTTTTGGTCCATTTTTCCTTCCTTTCCCCCTCCTGGCAGTCTGACACCATGAGCAGAGTGAACAGCTGCCGTGAAGAGCCGCAGAAGACCAGCAGCTTTCCACCAGCAATGCACTCTGGCAGATGGGCCCAGCGAGTGCCCCACTCCAATTAGACCAGCAGATCCTTCCTCACCAGTCCTGTCAACAGCACCAACACTTCATAGGACAGGTGCCCAGGACAACCCAAACTAACCCCACCAAAGCAGAATGAAATGCACCCAACAGCTGCAGACAGACCGGAGAGGGGATACCCTGAGACTCCAGGAGAGCCCAACACTACATGTACCAATGCCAAGCAAGATCAGTGTCAGTTGACATTTCAGCTGACTCTCATGGTAACCACAAAAGTCGCCTTGTTTCCTGTGCTTGGGGACCCAGCCCTGCCCCACAGCGTGGTGCCGGGCTGTCTGCTCCATCAGTCCTAGCATGCCGGATGGCCTCTGTCCTGGGGGAGGAAGAGGGTGGCTGGAGACACTCTCCTTCCCTTCTTCCTTTCCCTGGCCAGCAATGGGCCTTCTCTTCCACGAAAAATCAGCAGGGATCTGGGAGGGGGAAGGATGGGGGGATTGTTCTGTATGTGGTGGAGAAGGAAGGAAGGAAGGAAACTGAGGGGGGAAGGAGCTGTTCAGGAGTGGTCTTTCCCCTCTGAAATCAGGTCAATGAATAAACACGGATAATGAGGAGAGAGAGAGACACACACACACCACTGGCCACGCACACAGAGCTCCTTTTCCAAGACTGCAGTAAAATGTCAGATGGCATTTTGACGACTTTTCGGGTAGCAGTGTCATGAGGGACTTGAGTGGTTTTGTCCAGTGCAACAGCAGGTGCAGTTTTAACAGGGAAAGGGCTATACTTCAAGCAGCTCCATAAGCAGGGAAGGAAGCACAAAAAGAGCAGAGGGGCTTGGACCAGCTTTCCCTATTTAGACTCATTTGTTAAAGAAGAGTCAGAAAGGATGGAAGCTGGAAAGCTTTAAAAAATAAAGGCTATTGCCAAGACTTATGTTTTTCTGCAATGTTTGAACTTTTGCTTATGTGCTATGTTCCAGGAGTCACGGAATTACATAAGATTCCTCTTTTTTGCTAAATACAAATGTTCTGATTACAGAGGAAGACCCACTCACAGAACATAAATGAAGCAGAAGCCTGAAAATACAGAAACCAGAAGGTAAAGAAAAACCCAGGATTTATTCTACCAACAGAATTGTACCATATCAAAGCCATATCTATGGTCTGGGGGAATGTGTAATGATCGCTAAGCACTTCAGGTTGAGCACAGTGCATATCCTTACTCTTTGCACCTCCCCACAACCTCAAAGTTCAGTCTTCAGAGCAAAAAGTTTCTGCTCAGTTTCTTTTCTTCATAGCAAATGTTTTATATCTTTAAAAGCACCATTTTGAGAACTGTCCCCCTCCACTATACTCTCAGGCTTGCAGGTGTTGAGGTCTTTCCATTAAATTAACAAATCTTGCTTCATGCTACATGATACCTTCTGTCAAAACTTCTTTGAAGAGAAAAGAGCTGAAGACCATTCCAGTGCAATCACAGACAGCAGGGCAGTGCTGGAAACGTGAACACCACTTTGGCAGACATGCTGATTCTCCCTCCTCCTGATACTCTGACTTCTAGGTCAGAACTCCCTTGTGCCCCCAGGGAGACAATCTTTCCCCCTATGAGACAGCATGCTGAACATAAAAGAAATATGTGCGTTGCATCTCTATTCCCAGCCCTCTTTCAGGGCTCACACTAGCTGTTCTGAGTTCTCCTGCAAGCTCAGAGCCTGGTTTCAAGGACCACTGTCCAGACAACAACCCTGAGTTATAATGACACCAAGCTCGACATGACCCAAGATGGGCCATGACCTGCAAGTCAGGGACCCGCTGTCACATACAGCATCTGGCATTTGCAATCCATTCAGTCCATCTGGTCCTGGAAGGGGGGAGAGGGAAAAGGAGGAGCATGAAAACCCTGCATGTGGCTCTGCAGAGCCCTTACTGCTCAGTTCACAGCCCTTCATTGCCCTGGATCATAAACCATTCAACTACATGTTTCTCTTTAGCACTGAAACTACAAGACAACAGCACTGAGAGCCTTTCAAACCCCCACAATACTATTGCACTACTTAAAAAAAATTCCCTGCCGGCACTTCAAAAAAATGAAAAGCAAATACAGGGTAACTGCAACTAGCACAAGGTGTCCTGTGCTGAGAACAGGAGGCTTAAGAGATATTGAGGGGATATCAGGAGTGATATCTCTTCAACAGAGATTCCTAAGCTGAAACAAAGTGAGCAAGGAAATAAGTGAAATTCCACAGCAAGAAACCACTTTTTCATCTCACTTGTCACATCTGTTTTCTCCTTTGCCTAGCCTGCAGCCAAGCCCTTCCTCACCCTCCGCTGTGCATGGGGAAATGCGGAGTCTGCAGGGTGGCAGGGAGCTCTCCATTTCTTCTCACCGCGCTCCTGCCCAGGCTGCCACAAGCTCCAGCCATGCTTGAGAGATCTGGTAGACACATGTTCATCTCTGCATATAAATCGATAAACTTTCTCACAAGCTTGAGCATGTGCTTCCGTCAGAGAAAGAAGAACGAATAGCTGAACAGCAGACTTCAGTGAAGGCTGGAAAATGAAGCTCCTTAGTTAATGCATGTAAACTAGAATGCACTAGAAAGCAGTCACCATCATGACTGTGAACATCAGCATAACTGTATTAAATACAACCAACCCTATGGTGTCTGTGGGTGGTATCCTACACAATTCCTTTTTACAGGAAACAAGAGCAAGCAAAAATTACACTTGCAGCTAAAAAAATTGTTTCAACTAATTGTTGAATGTTATCTCTTTTTCCTCAAAAGGATCAGGTCCCCAGCAGATGACAGTTCACATTTTTTCTTCTTATTCAGTAGGATTTGCTGCCAGTCTGAAAGGCAAGCACCTTTCCCAGCAGTTCTGTGAAAGGACATGGAGTCCCTTCTGGGAAAGGCTACGGAGTCTGGAAGCCTTTTATTATCTATCACATCATGCTTGAAAGCAAGCAGCTCTGATGTGGGTGAAGAGCAGCTGCACCCAAGAGCAGCCACTAACTCATCTCGGCTCCTGGGGGCTTCTTTGCAAACATACGTGTTCTAGGAGAGCTGGGAGGCTGGCAGGGGTGAGTGAAAAGAAGTTTATCTTTGAAGCCATGGCATGGTGCAAAAGAATCCAGCGGATGGAGCCCACCCCAAGGCCAGAGATATGACCCCAGTGCGGTGCTGAGGCCGGTGACTCTTGTGGTTAGATTGTAATTAATAAAGTGGACGCCAGGGAGACTTTGAAGGATGGTCATAATTTTCATCCTAGCAAAAACTGTCAGAAAAATCAGTGCAAAGAATGACACTTCATGCATGCGCCTGCCCACACGGATACCCCCCCACACCACAGTCCTGGCCCTGGGAGCTGGTTACCTGTCCTGGCTGAGAGCTCGCCTAAGGGGCCCCCCAGGCCGCTGACTACAGGGAACCCAGCATTCAGATGAGCCTGGGCAGGATCAGAGTTAAGCGACAGGGACCCTTTCTGGCAATGAGAGATATTTTGCTGATGGACTCAGGTATGTCACTTTGCTGAGGTTGGCCAAAGTTAATCTACACAGGGGCATACATGAACCCTCAAACTGCCACAGCTGCAGAGAAAAAGTAGCTATAAAAGTTCTGAAAACAGATTCACTTCGTGTACCAAAGATGTTTCTGCTTGAGGAAAGAGAAAGAAATCAGCAGGTGGGATCTTCCACTGTAGAAATAGCAGCTTCCTAGGTCCTGAGACCACACAAGGAACACTGTGTACAGCTGCGGCAGCCTTTACTGGGGAACAGCAAGGCTCTGGTGTCCTTCCAGCAACAAAAAGCATGTGCTATGAGGAATGAACTGTTTTGGGAACAGCACTGGAATTTGGTTCCTGGAGCTGATGGGAGAGGACAACAGTCTGCCATGTTGGACAGGATTTGTTCTGCTCCAGAGATTCATTCTGGCTCTCTCATGCTACTTAGTCTCTGCTCCTAAATTCATAGTGATGCTTGGGATGAGAGGAAAAGCAGTCATGGAAAAGGCTAAGACAATTATGATGTGAGCACATTTCTGTCCTCTTTTCTGTTTCTGTTCGACCAGGTTTACTGGGAGCAGTCACACTCCTGAAGGCTCAAGGCTCAAAATTGTTCCTTTTGGCATTCAGGAATGAGCCAGGTGACAACCTTCTTCCACACACTCCATTTTCTGGCCAGCACAGAATAATATAGATTCAAAAGTGCCCATACAACTTCACAGTTGTTGGCCTGGCTGCATCCTCTGTCCCACTCTGCAGGAACTGGCTCTCAGGGCTAGAAGGGGCTGAGCACAGCAATGCACAGCTCCAGCATTAGCTTCCACATCACGCTCCTGCAGGAGAGTTCACCTCTGCATCTCTTCCCTGGAGCAGGTGTTGGATGCATGGGCATCTATTTTAGACCTCAAAGCCAATCTGAGGCTTTCCATGCCTTCCCCTTACGTGTATGCAACTTCCACCTCTCTGGAGTATTCTGGTTAATCTGACACAGGCCGATACTCCTCAGTGCAGTAACTCCTCCCGTGGGATGGGAAATGTCTGTGAATTACAGCTCTCACTGGTAGAGACAAACGCCTGAACACTTGTGTGCCAGTTGATCCTGTTCGTGACGTCTGAACCATTCCCTTCTGCCAATAAAGTCATGATTTTTGAGTAACTCCTGACATTTAGCTTGCAGATGGTACTATTGATCATCAGATCTTTCCTCAAGAGCACATGCTGCCTGGACCCAGAGAAAGTGCAGGGATGCATGGTGCCAGCTAGGAAAGCGAGAGGAGCATCACAGTGACCTGAGCAGATGGGCACCAGAGCAACTCAGCAGAGTCTTTGCCAAAAGAAGGGCAAGATAAAGCACCAGCAGGCCAGGTCAGTCCACTGACACAGTGGGAGTCTGCATCTGCCCAGCCTGGGCTCCTCAGCAGGGAGTGGGATGTGAAATGGCAGCCGTAGAGAGTGACTGACAGTCTCGAATTAGTCATAAGGAGCAAGAAAAATTTGTGGCTTTCTGAAACAAAGGCCAATCCTGTCCTGTGCTCTGGGCACTAAACAGTCATGGCGTAGAAGATCATTCACCCCATGGCTAATCAAGAGCAGAATTTGGGGTCAGCAGGTCAGAACTCCAAGTGGAGGTACCTGTCACACATTTGGATGGAGTAAGTCCCTCTCTGCCACACTACCATGCCCAGCTTCCTAGAGAGAACCTGGCTCCAGAGCTCATTTGCTGCTGTAAGAAGATGCAACTATCATCTCTGGGACAGGGAACCACCTGCAGCTACTGTATCATGGAGCTAGGAGCTGCCTTTTCCAGGCGTTTCCCTCCCTTCTTCTGCCCTTCTCCTTGCCTCAACTGACTGGTCCATCCCTACCACAACAAGGCATTGCTGAAGGTATACAGGCTTCTGCAAAATGACAAGCAAGAACTCCACTGAGCTGTGGACCAACGTGGTTTTTTGGCTTAGGGAAAGCTGTGCTGAGGTGCTAGGGAGCATACATAAAATAACTCAGCAATTAGTCATTCCTCTAACATTCATATTCTTGCTTCATTTCATCAGCCTGCTGTGAAAATCAAGCATTATTCACCTTATCTATGGTTTTAGGTGTTACGTTACTGTGTCTCTATTTCTCTCCGTTATGTCTTCCATCAGAGAGGAAGCATAAAAATGGAAAATAAGCTTCCTCCTTTGCTATTTTTCTTTTATTTAGTGAATTTAGGTTAGGGTCAGGTTATAGTTGACATTATGACTAAAATTGTCAATCAGGATTAGGGATTACAGTTGGGGTTAATCTGGGTTAGGATAAACATACGAATTTAATACTTAGATATAATTAGTAATGGGTTACTTTTAAGGTTATAATATACAGGAGGTGGTTTGTTTATGTCTGTAGGTTTAGATAAGGTTTAGGGCTAAATCTGCAGTGATGATTAAACCAAAGGTTTTAGATTTAGATTTTAAGGTTCAGGAGATAATTGCCTTTGGGTTGAAATAAAATTTGAAATAATTCAAAGGATTAGGATGGCATTAAGGTTATGTATGATTTATCATTGCATTATAATGGATTATGGTTAAATATAATCTTAGGACTGATTTAGGGTTGAGTTTGAATCTAATTAGAATTAGGATTATTATTTGGCATAAATGCTGTGATTCCCAATGCGGGGAGACACGAGAAATTGCATCAGAATCTTGTATTCTCTGCAGCCTCATTTTCAGTTGATGCCACTGTTTTGTCGGGGCCTAAACCAACTCCTCTCTGTGAGGGTGGGAGAGCCAGGCCACCCCTGTCAGCTCCCGGTTTTTGGTCTGCAGTGCAGGAACACACAAATCTGCATGCTCACACACAGGGATGCCGCCTCCCCATCCCTTCGGCAGCAATAATACCGGCTGGGATGCTCCTTGCCTGTGCAATGCCAGCTCCAAGGGTGGGGAAAAAACAGATGGGGGAAGGCCTGGACGAGGCTCCCTCATCTCCAGCCCAGCTCCCTGCGAAGGATACAGGCTCCTGAGAGGAAACCTCCTCTCTCCACACTGCATCACCCGCCTGCAACATTCCTCAGAGGGTTCGCAACAGGAGGACCTGCTCCTGCAATGTGCATGGACCTTCTGAGGAAGCCAGGAGGTCCCCAAAACAAATAAGCAATTTTACACACACCTACAATTCATGACTTAAAACCATGAGCTGCTGGCTGTAACTGTAGAAACAGTTCCAGAAATAAGAAAATCCTTGATTCTACCAGACCAAATGCAGTTCAGTGTTTGCTAGATAGAAGATTACAAATACAGATGATGTTTTTGTTGCAATCCATATTTTTATTAAATGAGGCAAAAAGTGTAAGTAAAGCATGGTTTTGTTTAGAACACGTTGACACTTTCCCACTTTTCCAGCCATTCAAAGCAAGTCGGGGGAAATACGTGATCGTTTAAATCTACTTTCCATTCCGCATCTAAGCTTTTATGAATAAAAATAACAATATTATTTAGAAATAATTCTCTCTTCTATATAAAACTGTAACTTCTCTCTGCAAAAAAACTCCTGATGTTTCTGCAATGCTATATTATGCAGTTACAGTTAAAGCACAGAAGATAAGACTCAGCAGACTGTTTATTGCAATGGATGTTATTTTTTGTGCTTTATAGGATACATATTCTGTCAGAATTTGTAAAATATTAATCAAACAAACAGAAAACAGTACGAAACTACATCTTGAAATGAAGGTGATTTCACAGCAACACTAAATCTGTAATGGTGCATTCCCCACCTTTTTTCTGTCAACTATGCCACCTAAATGCTTCATTTACAGAAGGTTTGCTTTTGTTTTGGTGTTTCTTGACATTTTATTGTCTCAGTTTCATTGCAAAAAGAACAAAGGAGAGCAACTCTCTGTGAATAACAATGTTAAGAAGCAATTAGCCAGTAGAAATCAAAACACATGATCATGCGATTAAAGTATGTGACAATTCACATGCACAGGAGGGAAGAATTGCTTTCTTGCCTAACTATAGTGTCTAAAATACAGGTGTCTATAGCATGCTGTGAGTGGCATTCCCACGACAGTCACACAGGATCTGGTCAGCACAGACACTGGAGTCTGGGGGAGTGACCTCAACCAGGATTCACACCCCACGTGCTACCCATCAGAGGGCAAAGATCTCCATGACTGTAGAGGACGTTTGGGCACCGAGATGCAATGGAGACATAGCTATTACACATACCTACAGCCAGGCAAGCTGAATACCATGCTTCTGTACTGGACACCCCAAGCACAACAGACTTCCCGTGACGTACCAAGATCACATGTACTTGGCAGGAGAGTTCATGATGCATCTCAGGAGATATAATCTGAGGAGTCTGGCTGATAGAAGAGCATTGCAGCTTCTGTGACCAGGATTTCAGTATTTCCTATTAAGCTATTTTTATCACCATCTAAATATTTTAGCAGTTTTCATTTTTTCCACATGATTATGACATTTTTGTAGAATACCATGACATGAAGTATTCTATCCTCATTTTTATTGAAATTTTCCAAAGCTGTGCTGAGTGTTGATGGCACCTCTGTCTTCAGGTCTTGCATTATATTGAATGTTAGGAGTATCTGTTGTGGTTTTGGTTCTGCAGGTTTGCCTATCTATGACACATAAAGGAAAACTACTTCATTAGTGTGTTGAAGTGTATTCAAGATCCTAATGGTTCTTCCTCTGACCTATGCATAAGATTTCAAAAGTCTAAACAAATGCTGTGTCTTATGGATCCATTTTTCAGAAAGAAGTCTGCTATTAACATCAAAGACCCTATATTTAGACTGTGTTAAAAGATAGGGTTGTTGTAAAAGGTGTGTCTTAAAGATTAAAGATACTTGTGATCTGAAAATGCATGAGTATGGTCACTTCTTCAGGAAATTCTGTTAAATTTTTGTGCCAAAACAATGGCTAGATGTTTCTTTCAGAGCAATTTAACCCAGCTGGAGCTGCTGCCCTGGCTCCTCCTTATCTCTCATTTTTAGTCTTCCATGGAATAGCTGTATTTCATACACTGCACTTTGACTTTCGGGACCTGCTGTTTAGTCCAAAAACAACCAAATTTGCCATATTAGGATGGGTGAGTGGAAAGATTAGGTCCCTGGATTGGGATTCGCAGCAGCGTGTCCATGCAGACTTCCTCAGCCACTGTCTAAAAGGTCCTTTAGGAATCTAAATGCCTTCTGGACCTAATATCTGCCTTGTTATTTCCTAATGCTTTACTGAAAGAGCAGAGAACAGGCAGGAAGCTGGGGAGAAGCTTAGAAATCACCGGAAACATTTATTCTTTCCCTTGCTGGGTCAGCAGGGCATATCCCAAATCTGCTGTATCAAAGCCTGTTTGAAGCTCTTCTTAACATTAGAAAATGTCAATACAGAAGTAAAATTCACAAATACCTACACTTTTTTCTGTATCTGTTTTGAACAGAGGCATGGGGGGAGTGGTATCTTGAACTGCCTATGCCTCTCTGCTGGGGTGCTTGGTAACCAAACACGCAGATAAGACCCACAATGAAAACAGCCTTTACAGTTCATCAAGCAGTTGGCTCTACTGTCATATTTCCTTTGCTCATGATTTTGTCCTCAGTTCCATTATTTCCAGATACTGAACTATAAAGAAAAATAACCCCCCAAATTTTTTTTAATCATAGAGCAGTCGCTGAGCAGTGAGCTCAGCCCAGCCACTGCATAAAATGACAGCCTGAGAGATGGCAATGCAGACTGGGGCAGGGTGGGAAGGGCAACGTTGCCTGGGGATATAGCACAGTTTACTAGGAAGCAGGGTGGGATAAGGAAGAAATGTCAGGGTAAAAAAGAGGGGATGAAAGACTAGAAAGTCCGAAGTCAGTGGGAATGGAAGGAAATGGGTGGAGCAGAGGCAATAAAGAGAAGTAGGAAGCACAGGCAGATATACTAGAGGCTGTCTTGAAAGCAACTGGGAGCTGTAGTTGTGGGCAAGAGGTCTGCTCTGGCAGATGATGGCCTGAATGATCTAATGGGTCTTTTCCAGCTGAGCCTTTGAGTCTCCACAAAACTTCTGTAGTCGCCTTACGTAATCTGTTGGAACAAGAGACATTCCAGAAATAGCCTTCCAAAAGAAAAGTATTGAGTTAGTACAACTTTTTCTTAAATCAGTAAGGAAGGAGGGGGAGAATTTTCGCAGCAGCTTCAGAGGGAGCATATTTAATATCAGACTGTTTTTATTCTTACGTAAAGTTTTTTCTGACTCTATTTATACTCTTAACTCTAAGTGGAATACATTCCTGAGGAGAAAAAGGCAAGAACACGTTTATCTTATGCAAAAAACGATCTTTTTTTACATTTCAAAACTGCATTGGAACAGCATGAGATCATTTCTCTCTAACTTTTTTCTGGTGGTCTTTAACATTTGATCCAGACCTTTCAGTGGTTAGAGATTTGCAGGGCACTGTACCTGAGGGACAATGAGAGAGAGAGAGCAGTGGTCCATACACTGCAGTCCCTTTTGCTAGTATTCTTCCATGCCAGAGAGTTTAGAGACGGAGCAAAAAACTATCCTATTTCTGTCAGAGATGAACGACCTACTCAGGCCCAGATTGAGCATTATGGTATTACTGTGACTGTTCTTCTTTCTCCAAGCCCCTCTGCTGTTTGAGAACTACCTTTTAGATCTCTGACCGACAGCCATTTGGGAAGGAAACCTGCTCTTTTATACAACCAGTTAAAGATTTTTACATGAGTTTGAGAATTAGTTAACTGTCAGCTGTACATTCACTGCAGTACAAGACACAGAAGGATCTCTGCACAGTCACTGAAGACTACACAAAGCAAGAAAAGGCAAGTAAGATGGAGTGTGGTAGGATGATGTGCTAGGAGAACCTCGCACCCTCCAGGACAGCATGTCCGAGAGCCAACTGGGCCGGGCAGGTCTGTCATTAGCTGGCATGCTCTCTGCAGCCAGGCGAGGACGAGAAGTAGCGCTCTGGGGATGTGTCCAGGTCTCTTTGGCGTCTTCTCAAGACACTGTCACACTGACACTCTGGTGAAGCATCACCAGTCAAGAGGCAAGGTGTATCGCGTCCAGTCTGGTATGTGTGTGGAGATGGGCTGCTTGGAGCATGAGACTAACCAGTTGGGCAGCTGTGGCCAAACAACAAGCATAATAGCTGAGTTTTTCTGCCCTTGCCCCTGGGTGGAGAGAGTGCTAGGGTCCTTCTTTGCTGTCAGAGCACCAGTTTGCATGAAACTGAGCTGCTTAATCACCTTGGGTCCTTCTGTGAGAAGTGGCATTGGCCAACAGTTTCCAAAATTATTAACAGGGGCTGAAAGAAATGTAGCGGCATAAACATTCTTAATGTCAGAAATCAGGCCAAAAAATGAGTTCACCAGCTGATCCAAAACCCCAGCTGCTCACCCTTCCAGGGCTCCTGCAGTGTTGAGCCATCTCCAGTTTCTCTTTGGCCTGTGTGCTTCTTTTCTGCCTTAGAGTTTTAACAGAAACTGCCTCTTTGCCCTTATGGCCCAACAAGGACATGCGCAGCATTAAGTGTGAAAGGAAAACTGTAGCCTGGAGATGAGTGAATGAGCTCTTTGTCTGCCTCTACCTCTAGTGGCCACAGCAGTGTGGTGACTGTCTCGGGGCTTCTTATCCCAGGAGAGGTGTCCCCAAACTGTTCTCAGTGGCCCCACTCCCCACCACCACGACTTTCTTGTGAGTCAGTCTTGGAAGGCTCCTGGAAATTTTTAGAGGATATTTTGTCCTAACCCTCTCTCTGAAAAGAAGGAAGCCACTTCTGAAATGGTGGTGACCTGGACTGGTAAGTATTGTAGGGCTTCTTGTGTTCCTGGAGTAAAAGACAAGGGCTGGCACTTGCTAGCAGGATGTCTGGCATGGGGCCCCGAGTAGCTCTGCCAGGAAGGAAAATGCAGTGGCCAGTGGTGAGTAGTCATGGATAAAAAATTATAAGAGCAGGCAAGTACCAAGTGACCCTTGACTGCAATAGACTTGCAGCCTCTGGAAATCGGCACTCAAGAGGCTTTATGGGCTAGCACCTCTGCTGCAGGTCCTCATGCTCGTTCCTTGTATGCGGAACTGGCCCAGGCAGGCAGCCCAGAGGAGCGAGACTAAGGGTCTGGGCTCCCTGGCATAGAGCCAGATACAGGAGTAATTTTTTCTGCCAGAGCAATATTTTTACCCCAAAATATTTTGCCAGTGGCTTGCCATTTTAAAACTCCAAAAAATTAATGAGCACCCTAGACTTATGTGGCCTTGTCCTGAAAATAAATCACTGAGCTCAGCCCTGAACAGAATTACTAGTCTGCATTAAAAACATTTTTTCTTTGTAAGTTTGGTTATGCATTTCATGCCTGGATGCAGGACTGATAACATGGCTCTATTTCTGTCCCATCGGCACAGCTGGATCCCCATTCCTTTCAACTGTAAATATCCGTTAAAAAGAACATCTGCGACATAGAAATCAAAACACTGTGGCCATAAATAGCAGCAGGAGGGGAGGCTTGTTAGACTAGCATGATTGTGTGGAAAATAATGGGAGCCAAAACAAAGCAAGGGGTTTAATGGGAAGGTGGAGGATCAAGCAGGAATGAGATTAAGGGCTTTCAAAGGGTGGAGATTCTATCTTTAAAAGGGCAGGTAAAATAATAGCACTTAAAAATGCGCTAAGATGAGGTCTAATAGGAATCTGGTTGTGATCACAAACCCAGCCACTCGCATCTCAGATAAAGCATTGGGTGGTGCTTGTCTGGCTATCAGTCAGTCACCGGCATCCCCTGGGGAAATGTGTTCCTTTCTGGAAAAAACTGCTCAATAACAAAGAGACCATTCAGACAGCAGAGGAGCTCCACCAATGCAGGGCTAATAGCACAGAAGGGCTCAAGGAAGTGCAAGCAGTTTATAATTCTTACCGAGCCTCCTGTACAACTACCCACTGGTCACAGATCATAGCGAGAGGGCATTGCCTACTCCTTGAGCAAACCAATAGGTTGCAGGGATTTTTTTTCTTGGGAATAACAAAACATTTCAAATATAGCCAGCCTGACTGTGCGGCTAGATTGCATGTTTCTCCATAAGCTACTGAAGTCTATTCATGGAGGATGGACATCCATCAGTGACTTTTAGCTCTGACAGTCAGACAAATATTGGCTTGAGTAGAGCTAGACCAAATATGAAACTGGGCAGCTCCCCCCAGCCCTGACTGGCTGCACCTCTCCTGCTGCTTTGGCCCAGCTCTGCCACTAGAAAACGCTGATGTGCACAAAGCAAACAGTGGCAGTAATGTATAGATGCAGTCAATGTTTTCTATAGAAAGCCAATATAAATATTCCATTTTGAGAAAGTAGAAATATGGATTTCAGTGCTGACATCTCAACTTGTGCAGAATATAATAGCGGAAAAGTCTGAATCAGGTCCAGACAGTTTTGCACTTTCCCAAATGTGGTCTACTCATCTACACTCCAGTATTTCAGGAAAGCTGACCCAGTATTTCAGGATACTGCATTTTGATGAAAAAATCAAGATTTCTATCTTCATCTGGATTTCAGACTTTAACTCATACCCATGAATCTCTGCAAAAGGGTCACACCTTTTTCCTCCCACAAACCTCCTTCCTCCCCCTCACCTCAGCCCAAAAGATGCTGCTGGCCACAGATCAGTCAAGTGCAGGTTAAGAGGACCACCAAGGTCAAAAGGTCCTGAACAGAGGCAAAGAGGAGAGAGATATGTGGCTCATTGCCACTCTTGATATTTTCTCCTGCCTGGAATTCCTGTGGGAACCTCTCTACTGTCACACAGCCTGCAAAAGAAAGGGATATTTGTTATCAGTGCACTGGAGGGAGTTTCATTATCACAGTGTTAGAGACAGAATTGGTACCAAAAAGCTGACCCCTTCTCAGTAGACAGCAGGCAGATGTTAAAAACAGAGACCTCTGGTTCTGGATGCCCAGTGAGACAGCTGGGCCTTCATTTACAGTCCTTTTTCTTCACTGACTCAACCATCTCCACTTAATTTACCCATCCAGCCACTAAGGAAAACCAGTTTAATACAGAAAGAAGGCGCATGGAGGCAAGACAACCCCGTTATATGACAAGATCAAGAAAGACTGTGTTGACCAGTCCCTACAGCTCCAGGCTGGGCAGGGCTGAACAGTCAGGTGAGAAAGGCCACATACAAGTCCCCAGAGCAGGATAAATTTCTTCCATCTCTTACCTTGGGCAAACTGTCCAACACCCCATCTTCAGATTGACTTGGGCCTTCCTAAAAATTTCTTTCAAAAGAAACCGAGTACCCAGATACCGTTGAGGATCTGGGCCTTAACCTCCACCTATATCACGGCCATTCTGAAGTTTAAGCCTGCAGGTAGGACAAGTCACCAGCGGGAGTATAACACAAGAGGAGAGAAGCTGGAGGGGGCCACGAGGCTGGATGTGTCAGTCTGCCAGCTGAGCACTCCAAGGACACATGCCCACGTTCCCTTCGGACAACAATGTCTGTAGTAGACACACTGGTATATCTTTGTTTCCTTTCCAAGCACAGGGGGAAAATGCATTTCTATCTGTTCTCCTACATCAGTTTATGTCCAAAGACTGTATCTCATATATTGATGAGATTTTTTATTCAGATGCTGGAGATCTTTAATAGAAGTTTTCTGCATCTCTAATTTCATTTCTCTCTTAGGATGTGATTTTAATATGTATGTCATAATCATGCGCAACCAACAGCCACAGAGAGCACTTTCTTTGGAAATATCTGGCAATCAGGGTGTGAATAGCTCAGAAGATAATGGGTCTGGATGGTAGCCCTACCACCCTGGGGCCAAGCAGTGTCACAAAGGGGAATTTTAGGATCAGCGCTTCATATTTCAGTTACTGTAAACATTCGGATTTAGGAAAACTCAAAGTAAACATTGGCTTTAACTTTCCACTAGTCAATATTTACTTCTTCTGTCAATAAACCCTGATGTTCATTTTACCAGAAGCCTATACTTGTTTGAACAACAAAGATTCTTTTCTCAAACATATGTCAGCATTAATAGGAGGCAGAACACTCAGTTCATTAACATCTGCACTGCCCTCAACAACCAGGCTGGCAAAGCAAGAAGGATGGGCGTTTGCAGAGAAAACACTCTAAAAGCCACACTGAACATGAGCATTGATCAAAGGTGAGCAAAACTCCAATACCTTCCTACCACTTCTGATTGCTGAAAACCAAACTGTGTAATGGGAAAGTCTCTTCTGGACACATTCCAGTCTTTAGCAGCCTCCTACAGACCCAGGATGCAGCTGAGAAAGGCAAATATGTTCTTTGGCATCCTCGGGAGAGGAGCCACCATTCCCAGGATCACTTGATGACCACACTCATGCTTCAGTGGGTTGCGTCTGCTTTGCTTTGCGCTGCCCACGGTTGTGGTCTGCTGCCAGCTTCAGCTGCCAGGGTGGTACTCCCCTCGTTGCCCAGGTGACATCACGGAAATGCTGGGTGGAAGGTCTTTCTGGAGGCCCCTAGCCCCACTCAGAGCACTTGTCCGTTGCCAATTCTAGGGGAGCTCAGCCACGGCTTTCTCTAGTCCAGTCCTGAAGACCCAATCCAGTGCTGCACTTCCCTTTCCTTTGTGCCATGTGAGTGCTACTGGCTCTCATTCAATCCCAGCAACATTGACGCAGGGAGCCAAACCACCCAGAAGGACATTTCTACTCCTGTGGTCTTGGCTTTTGCCTGGATGAGCTCCCTGACACAGCTCAGGTCCAGAGATGTATCTGTGCCAGGGTGAGGGAGGGGACAGGACTTTGGGCATCGGAGAGGACAGTAGCAGCCCCAGCTTAGACCAGTTTACATTTCTACAGTACTGTACCCTTGATGGTGGGTTATATTAAAAGATCCTTAGCTTCCAGAAATCAAATGCTTGAACAGACAAATAGCGGAATGCTTTTCTCCTGAAAGGAAGTTTTCAAAATGCTGCAATGAGATCTAAATTTGTGACAACATGTTTAGGGGAATACTGCCCTAAACCCTGAAGGACTGAGCTCACAAATCCCTTTGACAAAAGAGAAAGGCTGTTCAGAAGCAGGATCGCAAATCCGAAGCAGATCTTTGCAGAATGGATAGTGTTTTTTAATCCATGTTTGTGGCAGGTGCAGCGACAACTGGAAGCACAGTGGAGAAGAGGCAATGAGTTGAGGTGCAAGCATACATGTTTCTGTGCAGATACGAATGTCATTTCTGATAGCTGTGCTCAGGTTCTGCACTGCCTTTCCAATGGGCTGCCACTATAAAAGGCTGAAGCTTAGGATCAAGTATGTGTCTCTAAGACATCACCATGGGCAATAAGATTGCTTACACAAACAAAGGGAAGTTTGGCTTTCCAATAGATGGGTCCTTCATAAAGAGTCAGGAAGAATTAGACTCACAACTTCATTTATAAAGCCAGCACTCTAAGCTGAAGCCTCGTAAAATAAACCAGTCCTCTTTGTCTACTACTAATAATTTTTCTTAAAGAGGCTTGTTACAGACTCAAGCAAGGGTTGCAGACTCCAGCTGTGTTATTGTGTTATTTAATCAGTTCTCATAAGGAGCAGAGCACAGAAAGCAGCAATGCAGAGACAGAAGGTTGGATGTGTTCCAGTACCAGAGTACTGGTAAGCTTCGCTCTAATAACTTTATTTGCTCCGTTAAGACAAGGGATATCTCTGTGGAAAGTCTCCACCACGGGTTTAAAGAAAAAGTGTATCTCTCTGTCAGCACTTGACTAGCAGCAATCAGGGTCACAGACAAATTTTGGGGATCAACAGCCAAAGTTGCACCCAGAAACCTGGGAAAATGAAATGACACTGCAGCTCAGTGAGCTAATCAGATGCTACTTTATTAAAGGGAGAAAGATACGGCAATGAACTGCTTCTTTTTCAATACATAGCTGTAGTTGTTTCTGGTCTTCATCTGTGGTTTCAGTCTGGGAGACTTCTCAGGCTCTGCTCTTCCTTTCTTTGGGTCTGGTGATCTCCTGGGCCCAAGGCTACATGCCTGGTCACTGCTTGCCCCACACAAGTCAGCTGTTCCCAGCTTTTATGTTGTTGTACCATGATTTTCTTTCTTTCCCTTCACCATGCACCTCCCTGGAACCGTAGTGCTTCCAAACATCATTGAAAAATGGCATTTGGACCATGTTGGCTTAGATCATGTTTGGTTAGGAATGTGCTGGCACATTTTGGCCAGGCCTTTGCTCCCTTTTTTGCCCTTCCTCCTGAGCGGTACCGGCTGGGCTCCCGGCCTCTGGGGCACCCTGTGGAGGCTTGCTGCCCTCCCGCACCTCAGGGTCTTCGACTCAGCTGCCGCAAGGGCAGGCAGTGGGTTCCCTCATGAGAAAGCCCTGTGTGGGGTGCACTTCTGCTCCACCCTGATAATGTCACCCGGAGGCAGTGCTGCGGACGGACACGTGCAAGAGCTGTTCTGCAGACACAAAGTGTGCCACAGAAGAGTTGCAAAGGGTTTCTCACTTCAGTTCCTTGTTATTCCTTGTGTGGGGAAGCCCACTCCTGCAGTGCTGCTCGAGGTGGTTTGCCAAGGTCTATAGCAGTGCCCTGCAATAGGATGAGAGGCAACAGGCACAAACCGAAACACAGGAAGTTCCATCTGAACACGAGGAAAAACTTTTTTACCGTGAAGGTAACAGAGCACTGGAACAGGTTGCCCAGAAATGTTGTGGAGTCTCCAGCCTTGGAGATATTCGAAAGCTGTCTGGACCGGGTCCTGGGCAACGTATTCTAGGTGACCCTGCTCGAGCAGGGGGTTTGGACTAGATGATCTCAAGAGGTCCCTTCCAACCTCAACCATTCTGTGATTCTGTGACAGTGGCCATAACCCTGATGAATCAACATGCTGAGGAGCCCTGGCTTTGCCCAGCAGAGCAGGTTCTCTTTGCTTTTTTAGAAAACGTGTGCCTGATCCTGTTAAACCTTTCTGCTTCATACTGCCATCCACAGGAGCTGTTTCCCTCCTGTTGCATATCTTAATCCCTCCACGTAGCTAACAAGCCAATCATCCCAGTGCTGTCTGAAAACAAAAGCCAAAATTGGTCACATGAAAGATAAGAGCAGCCAGCACCAGAATAAAAGTACTGGAGAAAACACAGTTGCAGGGGGGGAAAGTGCGTGGATAAAAGTAACAAAGAAAACTGAAGCCTTGCAGCTGGGAAGCACATGGGCAGCTGACAAAATTAAGACAAAGAAAGATCAAAGCAAAGTCCTAAACATACTAATGGTGCTGGGGGGCGGACAGCTGCAGAAATGCAGGTGCTGAAAATCAAGGAGCCATGTCCCAGTCCAGACACAAGAGTGGGTGCAATGAGGTATAAGTTAGCTGCCTACCGACATGGCCCTTGAATTATTCAGCTGCCCAAACTGCAGAGCTGTTGACTGCCACCTTCCTGGCTGTTGTATTGTCACTAGATGCTCAGGTACTGCAGGTGGTAGCATCACTGCTTGCTTAACACCCAGTTCTGCGAAATGATACCCTGTATGAAAGCAGAAGCCAGACTGTCAGTGTTAATTTGCATCTATTCAAAGTTTAAATTAAAGCTCAGGCAAGTTTAGTAAAAATTTTTCTTCTGCTCTGAAAAGCAGGGGCTGTCTGAGTTTGAGAGGGAGGGTCAGAAATGTTTTTTCCTTATTTTGGAGATGAGTTTCTTTGATCTCAGGCTGAGACCATACCATTGAACCATGCCAACTCCTTGAAGTCAGCAGCAAAGAAACTGAGCATCCTGATCTCTTTCGCTTATGTTTAGTACCCATCACGCAAGATGACAGGAGAGGAGAGTCCATCCTCCCTGCTATGCATCAGTGCACTCTGACAGCGGCTCTCCTTTGCAGATTTTCCTGCTATGATAAGTGAACATGCTGATATCTACATTCAGTTTTCTTTTTAGAGTGCTGGTCTATTTAACTAACACAATAAGAAAGCCTACACCAGGTGTGGCAGATGAAAAGCATAACAAGCTGCCAATTACAGCTAAGAAAGCCCCAGAACATTGTTCTGGCTGGCTGTCACGTGCGGATTAGCTTGGCTGAGCCTGTTAACTGCAGTCAGCTCTGCCATCCTTTTTCCCCCATTGACTCTGTGTTTTTCACCTCAGCTAACAACACAGCATCCAGGATATTGCTGCATCCTGCAGAGGAAGGTGCAACCCTACCACATCAACAGGACTGTTGTCAGAGCCCAGGCGAAGCCACAGCATGGCTGGGGTGCAAGTGAGCTGGTGACAGTGAGGCTACCCCGCTGGCTGCATACGGAGGATGGGGTAGTCCTTGTGAAGCTAGGAAAGGGAAGATTTTTCATGAGAGTAGCTACACTAATGTGGCTGTCTCAGTGCAGGCCTGCTGAAGTGCTCGCTGCACGGACCGTTGTACTAGTATGCATTGCCCCATCTGTGCTTTCTCGGCACTGGGGAGTGATCAGACAGGCACTTCAGCAGCAGCCTCGAGCACAACCTCTGTTCAGAGACTTCATCCCCTAAAGGGCCACATTTATCGTGAGCTCTTTGCATAGATTTCCAAAGTCTGGGACAGCTAATTGTGCCTCATTTTTAGTAAGCTTTGGGCTTTTTCAAGGGTTTTGGACATCTGTCTGATTGCAATGACTTGCAGAATGGTTCCCATTGCAGGGAGAGCTTTGAAGCTGTGGGACTGCAGGAAGCTGCAGGAAGCAGATGGATTTAACTGACAAATTGAGGCTCATGGAGTTTTCATTTAATTAACTTTTAATTGGCAAATTTGGGGCTCATGCATTTTTAGTATAATTAGCTGCCTAAATTAGCTCTTAACAGAGGTTTAAATTTAGAACCATGCTTTTTATATCCCGTGTCTGGTTTTATACTGTAGCTGTGCTGTGATTCTTTCTAAGCCAACCGCTTTAACTCTGTCAGTCCAGCTCCTTATATTAGGAGCTTTAGAAACTGCTGCAGGAACCTGCGATGGGAAGAATTCAATGCACAATTTCACAAGGATTATCCTTAGTTTTCCTAGCTATGTGGGGTTTCCAGTCTTTTAGCAATGTCAGAAATATACAATCAAAGGAAGACTAGAAAATAAAGCTTCTTGGGAAGTCATGTGCACATTCCCTCCCCCAGTGAATACGAGATTTGTGCACACTATAGAGATGCCAGGCTATGCAATGGACTCACAATCCATGGAAGTCACTGCCACAGGTTATTGTAAAATCAAAAGCTTAGCATAATTCAGAAAATGCTAAGAAATTTATATGGATGATAAGACCTTCCACAATGAATCTCTCCAAACTCAGGAACTAAAATTGTAACATAGAGTTAAGAAGACCCATCCCTGTGGGTTTGTGGGAGAGATCTGTCTTTCCTTCCGAGCTTTATCTTCTTTTGCATCATCAAATATCAGCTCTGCCTGGAGATGGCTCTCAAACTGGCTGGGCTACAGATCTGACAACTCCTCTAACACCACGAGATGGGACATTGAAGCTTGAGCTGATACAGATAGGAGATGTCTCTAAGCACAAACTTTTCTTGTTACTGTGTAAGAAATCAAGGTGTTAAGAGATTTTGATCTGAGGAAAGTACATCTGATGTGGCCACAAATGTTTTCTTGGGAAAGCGTAGCAGGATTTAAGAAATCCCCCACCTCTCTAGGCTTGCTGCTCAGTGTTTAATACCACTATCAGCACTTCTCTGCCTCTCCTCCTGATCATCTCACTGCTAAGGACATTTTTTCCCATCTGTCCATTCAAAAATATAGCCACAGTACCCAGGCACCTGCAGAAAAAGGGAATCATGAAGAGCCCCTCACTGCAGGCACAGAGAGGGCAGAGCTGTCCTTGATGATCATTACTCTTAACACCATTTTTAGTGAACCCAACCTCTCCCATCAGGCCTACAATGCCCAGACCTGTGCACCTGACTGAGGTTACTGAAGCTGGGAAATGGGTCCCTGCCATCCTGTTTAGTGGCTGGAGAGAGAGGAGCACCCACGCAGAGAGATTCAGACGACCCAGAGGGGCTGCTGTCTTGATGCGATTTCCAAGGAGCGGAGAGCTACTGAGCTCCTCAGCAAAGATGCCTCCATAAATTGGGACAGATTTGGGCTAAAGGATGAGTTACATCAAAGGACAAGTTACACCAAAGGGCAAGTTCCCCATAGCAGGGTACACAGAGGGATTTAGACAAATTCCAGTAAAAGAGGAAAACCTTAGTGTGTCCTAACTGGAATTAACAAAAAAGGGAACCCAGCACAGGATATCAATGTGACTAGACAGCCATGACTGACCCCTCTTTCCAAGGCTGTATTGCCCACCATTTTAGCATATAAATTTACAGCCATGGTAGGCAGATCCATATTGCTCTTAATCTGCCAGGAATAATGGCAGCAGAGAGGACACTCCAGCACAGTTGATAGTGAGGGCTGCACCTAGTTGTGAGCTTAAGTGCGTTTGGGCAGCAAGTTTGTGCTGGACAGTTATCACCCTTGTTATCGGGGTTAACTAAATGAAAGCTGTGCTGGGAAGGGCTGTGTGAGCCACAGCACATGGCTGAATACACAGCAAATACAGCCTGATACACAGGCCTAAGCACATTGGGGGTTAAGCCTGTTTGAGCAAGGACTGTAATATATAAATCATCTTTTTCCGCAAGACGAATAAAATCTACATTTTTCTTCTCTTTGGTAAGTTTTGTATTAATAGAACAAGAAATATGTTGCAGAGGAATGACCTTTATCCAAACAGAACAAGAAAGGCATTGTTGGGTCTCTGTTCTTTCCTGGTAAAAAGGTCAAAAAATATTTTAAGAACTGCTGAAAGAATGGAAATGTGGATAAGTGGAAATCCAAGTGAAGTAGGAAACAATAGTGTAGATTAGGTCATTCCCAGCAAGAACGGGCGGAAAATTACAGGGATTCCAGTGGTCTGCACCCTGGTTTTCTCTCCTGTTACCAGGAAAGGGAGGCGGAGACCACCCTGGAAATACCTCCCTTCATAGCTTTGCGACTACCTGTCTCTCTCCTGTTTCAGAATCACAGATTTTAACTGATTCCAGCTGGCCGAATGCAGCAAATAAATAAATAAGTAAACCAAGAACCCACCAGAACAAGCTAATTCAGAACAAAAGGCTCAGCACTGCATCCATTTTGTGAGGTCTTTATACCAGCCTGGGGGATGACCTGGCCCTACGGCCCGATTTACCATGCTGTGCAGAGGTGGGCAATGGTGGGTAAACCTGGCTGTTCAGCCCTGGAGATCACTCTCAGGAGGGAGACTGTACTCTCCCCAGGGAAGAGCTTTCTGGCTGCATCATGTATGTCTTGATCTGGGGGAGAGAGTGAATAAAGCAACAGGCCTGGCCTCTCTGACCACCCATGCAATCCCAGAGTAACTCTCCTGGTGCTCCTGGGAAAACCCGAGCACTCGTGACATGATCCCTGCATGCTTGCCACTAGCAACAGGGAGGCTTTTCAGCTGGATGGTTCCTCCAGGCCGAAGCACATCCCCAGGTGATGGCACACGTGATGAACCAGCAGAGCCCTGATCTTTGGGAGCTGCAGCCCAGCCTCTTCCCACTGGACCCGGGGCCTCGAGGGACTTCACTCCCTCTGCATTAATGACTGCACATTTCCATTGGTCTCCAATTGTCGTCTGCCCCCAGCACTCTCTGCAGGATTTAGGCTCATGCATACTCAACAGTTAAAAAGCAACTGTCCAAAAGCCCCCTGCACAAAAATTTTGACAGGGGAAAATCTTTTACAAAATGAAAACCCCCTAAATCCTGGAAGAAGTCAGATTTCTGCAGAAATGTTGAAGGATTTTGGGATGAGGGAGGACACATTTTTCCACTGACACTTTGACCAAAGCAAAAAGATAGGTATTTTCATCATGATCTTCAAAAATTTCCACCAGCATTTCTGCCACCTTTAGAAAGCATTTTGCAGGGCCCTTAGGGCTACGGGGTTACAGTTGCCCAGCAGGATGGCTCTGGGGACTGCAGTGAAATCTGACAGGAAGCAAAAATTGCAGAGCAGAGAGATGAGCTGTGTCTCTGCTGAATCAAGATCCCGACATGCCAGACCTTCTTACCATGCATGGGAATCTGTGTTTACTTCCTCATTGGCTCAGCCCTGTGCAGATTTTGGTGAGATCCCACCATCCCAGGCAGGCTTCAAATACCATTTGCCCCTGGAGAAGCTGGTTTTGTCAGAGGACATGCAGTCATCCTTAGGCAAACCCAAGTGAATAGCACTTCTCCCATTTACAATTCATGCCTGTGAGAATGGGAAGATGCACACCAATTAACCAAAAAGCTGTTGCACTCTTTCTCCATGCAAACAGTCAATGGACTCATTATGGCTTGGGCCTTCGGCTAGACAAACAGGCACAACAGAGAGGGAGCTGTGGACAGACAGGAGCATCCCTCTGGCTGCAGTGAAAATGGCTGGGACATAGGAAGTCCAAGGCCAGACATGACCAAAGCAGAAACCCGTTGGCTTGGTCATCCAGATGGGGCTACAACACAATGTTCCTCCGTCTGGCACATGAGCTAAGTAAAGCTGGAATCTCCCATTCACAGTCTTAATTGCCGTTTTTCTCTGCTCTTCTCCCGTCTGTTCCCCTCCTTGTTTCAGGACAGCCCAGATTCTCGCATGAGGGAGTGATCTGCAAGTTCATACCAGCAGCCACTGGCATTTCCTGCCAGGTGTCCTGAACTGTTGCAACTCCTTTAACTTCTTCCTCTCAATTTACCAGAGCTTGCTGGGTGGCTTTACAGTCTCTCAGCTCTCTAGCCAATCTCAGGCTCCAATATTCAAGAGCTCACCTGTCTTTTTAATCTGCAGAGAGACAAATTTAGGGTTCAGTGAGCCAGAGAGCAGATGGGCAGAATGTAGTATGAATGGAAATCTTTGCTTAAGTGGCGATGAGAAACATCGCATCCATAGCTCTGCAAGACTGCAGCAAGGGCTACAATTTACCCAGCAGTGGGGAAGCAAGAGGGGAGGCGCAAGGCTGGAATATCTGAGAAATCCTCCTCGACCAGAAGGGGTGAGGAGAGCTCCAGCTGTTTGCCGGGAACCTTTGCACCTGGCCAGCCTAATAAATCTGTCATAAACATAGCAGCTGCCAACTGCTGTAGCAGCAGGATAGTTCCTATCATGCCATTTGCACATCCTGTCTAGAGGAAATGTACCCAAAAGTATTAAAGCAAGGTCATGTTTTATAAATTGATCACATCCTGAGCCTTTCAGCCCTTCAGTGAGTCAGCATCAAATACCCAAAGGGATATTTCCTACAAGCTACTACAGGAAATAAACTGCCAGGTTAAAATGCCCTGTTTATCAGATTGGGGTAGAGACTTCCCTGCTTCCTACGTGATTTCAAATAAATTAGAAGCCCATCTGTTGTGCTTGGTTCCAAGAAATCAATTACTTCCAAGGGTGACAAGTTTTTACAATAAAGCAATTATCAAGTTAATAATAAAGACAAAGGTTAGACCTTCAACAAGAGCAAACTGCTGTAACTCCAGGGCCTGCAGCTGGGTGCCCCAGAAACTCCCCCAGGACACTCATCCCAAGGGCTTCAGGAGAATGATGCAGTTTAATAAATAGCAGTGACAGCATGTTTGACCATGCTAAGAAGTATCCAGAGATGGACTCCCACAGACATAAGAAATACAGTTTTGGAATTCGCAGTGCATTTTGTTGGGAAAACCTAGAGGCAACTGAAGTCTGAAGCACCAGGAATCTTTTGCTATTTTGGCAAAGAAAATAACTTTGTCTGTCTCAGTGTTGTTCAGTGGGAATTTGGCCTTCAGGAAACAGTTCAGAAAGTGCATATACCTCTTAGATATCTAGGCTGCTCTGGTAAACCAGGGCTGAGCAGTTCAGGACTTACTGAAAGCTAAAAGGACCTAGGAATGGATTTTTAAAAAATTTAGTTGTTTAAGATGCAATTAGGCACTAATGAGGCTTTCCGATGTGGTGGTCACCCCGGATGCCAGCAGTCTGCCTGCACAAACCTCACTGAAAACAGAGTTGCATTTGTCACCTTGTCCCCACCTCACTGCCAGTGTCTGCCCCAAAGATGCCCACAGCAGCTGCTGCTGGTTCTCTGGGGCTAATACACAGTTGTGTGCGTGCAGCTCTGCTGGTTACTCACATTCACCCTTTGGCAGTACTGGGCCCTCCTGCCCAGGCCTTTGCAGCACTTTATGGTGTAAGGCAGGACAGCGGCTCTCCGAAATATTGGGAGCCTTCAGGATTCAATCTAGAGACACGCCAGCTTCAAAATCCATGTTTGGGATGGGTCTCAAGGGCGATGGTCTAGGCAGACACACAGGCAAGAAACCAGCCTGTTTGTCAGAGACTTTTCTGTATTTGACTGTCAACAAGTCACTCATTTTTAAACCTGTAAGCCTGGGGTCAGTTTAATTGAGAGAAAAGCTCCTTTTGATGCAGTGGGGAATAGCAATAAATAAAAATCTGCATGCAGGAGGAGCTGACTCACCCCCATGTAAGCCTTTCCTCTGAAAAGCTGGCCAGAGCAGCAGAAACCCTGACTTTGGTAGCACTGACCAGGTCTGAGGATGTGATAGGAAGGCTTTCTCTACAGAGGCTTTCCTCAGTCTCTGCCCATGAGATGGAAACCATTCTTCCTCTTTTCCGGTTGCTAACATCGTGCAGAGCACCTCATACCCCACAGAAAGCCCTAACAGGTTTAGCCACCAACTCACAGGCTCATCTGCTAAATACCTGCTGAAGAAAAACACAGTAGTAGCTCAGAAACTGGGTCCTCATCTTCAAATACATTTCCCTACCCTCTTCTCTTTGCCTTTGTATTTCCAAAACTTGGCAGCCACTCCGAAACTCATCTGTTCTCCACAACCTTTTCTAACCACCTGATTTTTAGCATTACAAAAATCCCAAAATGCAACAGCTGGTGATACAAGTTGCTATTGTATATCCAAGAAGTTGGATATACAATAGCATATGGTATATGCATATTCTTGGATACTGTATATATTGTATATTGTATATATATTGTATATCCAAGAAGTGTTGATTTAGTGATGAAATGAAAAGAAATTTAACTGATTTCAAGGGAAGAAAGGACAGGCCCAACCTTTTCAGGAGCATTTATTAGCAGGAATATAGGGCCACACAGGGCCAAGAAAAAGCCTTTCCCAGCCTGCTGTAAGCCTTCCAGGATTTTATGCAGGAGAACCCCCCATACACAGAACATTCCTTTCACCTCTAGTTTGTGTCTACTTGAGTCACTGGTTTTCTGAATGCTCCTGCAGCTGCATCACATCAGTGAGCAAAAGAACCGGGAGAGATTTCTGAAGTGTCCGTATATTCCTGACACTTCTAAAAATACACAGTTCTGTGGAGATAAATTTCAGCTTCACACAACTGAATGTTTCCTTGTTGGCTTGAATGATTTTGTTGGGCTATGTCACTGTTAAGGATGCAGCGTTATTCATGTGGAGACGAAGGACTTTTTTCCCACATAGCTAATGGCCAAGAAAAATGATGAATCAGGGCTTCAGGATGATTTATCTGCTTCAGTCTGCCCTGAACTGTATTTTCTATTTCTAGCACTCGCTGTCATTCAGGAAAATTTTGTAGGTATCAACAGCCACCATGACTCATTCTCTGGCTCTTCCAGCTGGTTATGAACAAGATTTTCACTATGATACAGATTTTGGCAGACTATCTAGTAAAGAGTAGCTATCTGGGACTGGTATCACTGCTTTGGAGGGAGAATGCTTGATTTCTTATGAGCCAGTCCAAATGTTTGTGGCCTTCTTCATATTTTCATTATTAACATGTCTATTTAAATGAAGGCATTTTAAAATCTTGATAGTAGAAGTAATAGTGTTTTTAGCTTTTAACTCTCCTATTACCTGCCCACGTTTTCCATCAACCAGAGAATCTCTTCCTTTTATGTGTAAAGGCTGATTGAAACCAACACCCTTGGAAGCCAACAACAGAACTTCCTTTGAGGAGAAGCCAGTGTTTCACATCTCAGACTTCACACACTCTTTCCTTCCTGAGATGTTCACTCTTGTGCCTGGCACATTTGTGTTAGCAAGCCTGACAGTCAGGTCTGGGAGAGTCATCAAATACACCAGAGCTATCCAGAACAGCAGAGTAACCGCAGATCCACACTGGAAGGAAACTGAATGGCTGTATGCAGACTTAGACATTACTTCTAGTTCACCCTCTTCACAAACACCTTCATCCTCATGTACTGCAAAATGCTCTGTAGTTGAGGGCTCTATACCAGATCCCAGAGCATGTCCCTTCTACCAGATCCCTTATGTTTGCTTATGTCCCCCCTTTGCGCATGTTCCCATGTCACTGGTCTGCTCTCTACAGCTCCCATCCCTGGAGGGAAGGGCATGCCTCACAAAAGGCCTGGACATCTCAGAGGTTTGCACCCTGGAAGCCTCTCCTAAGCCTGGGTCTTTCATCCAGAAATCTCCCTCTCTAGCCAACATACACTGCTCCTGACTTCTTGAATTAAAAAGGGCTACCATCTCTTAGCCCTTGTCACACCCATAACTCAAGAGGTAAGATCTGCTGCAGATGACAGATTCTGCCCCATACCCATGAGAGATTTCTCGTTGACTTTGGGAAGATTGAAGCTCTGGGAAAAACAGTCATAAATACCTCCTTGTATAGCTGAATGTCAATGGAGCCCAAACTGCTTGACCCAGGAAACTCATCTCAAACAGATCTTGGGAAAAAAAAGTCAAATTTGCTCTAGCAGCAGCTCCCAGTTTGCAGGGTTGGAAAGTCTAAGTAGCAACACACAGAGATCATCCCTTCCCCTGTCAGACAGCTTCACAGACTGTTTTGGTCCCATCTTCCCCATGTCCAGACTCAGCCAGTCTTGCCTAGTGCCTGCTCAGACTCATGGAGCTGAGGCCAGAAAGGGGCTGTGGACTCCAGATTGCATCCTGGGAACTGCTAGCTGGAGAATGAGGTCCATCTCTCAGTGCAGATGGGCTAGACAGGAGGGTATGGACCTCGCCAGGGACAGTGCTTTGGCTACATGCCTGGTCCTCCTCCTAGCAGTCCTGTGAGCACCCGGCAAGGGCTCTTGAGCAGATGCCATCATGCGTGCTAACATGCTGTAAGGAAGGTAAGCGGTGCAATACCCACTTTGTGCAGTGTGAGACTGAGGAAACAGCTACCTTCTGCAGCCAGTCTGGTGTACTGCAGTCTTTCCTCTGCTGCAGGAAAGATCCCGCTTCTTATTCCTGCTAAAGCTGTACTAAATCCCAAGCCAGCTCCTCTGCAGGGGTGTGCTGGCACATCTGTGTATCCATCAAGGTAAACATCCAGCATGAACAAGGGAATGGGGTCATGGGGAATGGATGCACAGCATTTCCTGTTGCCCACCCACAGCCTGCAGTGCCTGTAAATAAGCCACACAGTGGTCAGAAACAAAATACCAAATGCAGGTCTGCAGGAAACCTTTCTTGCCAGCTCTGGCAGCTTCTTGTGTTTTTCTTTACTATAGCTTCCAGCGAGATACGTCTCCTGATCATGGAAATACAACCAAAGGGATGACCTTGGGAATGCAGGCAAAAATCTCCCAAAGTCTTTTCCCACTTGAAGATTCAGGTGGATGAAATTCCTCAGCAGACATGCAACAGCATTGGACCAGCAAAGCTCAATGAACATAGCAAAGCTCGGTGCAAGAGTGTTTCAACAGGCAGAGGGATTTTATTTTAAATAAAACTGATCTCATGCATTCTCTCATACCCACAAACTCATGAGCACCAAGAAGCAGGTGCCAACTGGTCTGCCCAGGCTCACTTGCAGTGACACAGAGTACAAGGAATGTCAGCTATCAAGGCCCTGTCACATCTCTCTTGTTTTTCTTAGGTTGGCAGCCACATGCAGGGTTTTGGATGGGCCTCTCATAGCCTTTAGGAGATGACAGTAACTGTGATCTTTTGGTTCTCTGTCCTGTCCCACCTCTGTGACCCAGGAGGTGACATTGCTGGTGCACTTTTTCCCTCCTTATCTGGGGGTCTTATTGCTCCATTCCTGCCCTATATCCCAACACCATCTCCTAATAGCTTCAGTCTGTCCCTTGGTTTAGTCTGTCCTGCATTTTCCTAGTCTGGGTGTCCTGAGTAGCTGCATGTAGCTGTGCTGGGATCTCGATGACCAAGTGCCACCAGTCCGTGCCAGTCCCTTCTTCTACTTCAGCCTTTCCTTCTGGTGCTTCTGCACCCAGACAGTCCTGCTCATACTCCATTCACACCAGCCTTGGAGTTTCTCTTACAAATCTCTATGGGCAAAGCACAACTGACACCTGTTTCCAGACTCCTGGGATGACCAAGGGCTCTGGGATTAAAGAAGTGGGGAAGATCCTGATTCTGTGCCTAGCTGACTTTATGTATGAACAGACATCCGTGGCTGGGAAGGCACAAGGAAACCTTCTCTATTTCCTGCCCCCCGACACCCAGTGCTGTGAAGAAGGTGGCTGAGCAAGTGATAAAGCAGGGAGAGTTGACACAGGGACCCAGCCATGATGGTGTGGGGGATGCTAAACAGGAAGGTTGGCAACCCTGCACTATTCAAGCATTTGATTAAGGCCTAACCCCATGGTATTCCCAGGTCTCCGCTGATGCCCTCTACACACTGTAATACTGTCTTGAAGAGCACATTCTTCAGTGAGGTGGCATTGACACGCAGAGCTAAAGTCCAGCATGGGCAGGAGAACCAGTCACGGAGAGGGCTGGGCAAGCAGAGCCAAGCACCGGCAAGGGGTAGGAGTGTCTCCTGCCAGCTCGGAGAAGGCCTGAACTACAGGCTCAGGTTTTCACATAAATAATTTGTTGGCAGTGAGTGCAGAAGAATCACAAACAGGGCTTGGGAAGAAGCTATGGGCACCAAAAGGGATGTCAGAGATGGTGAAAGATAGATTTATGGCAATCAGAGCAGCCACTAATATTAATGTGGTTGGGGAGAGCAGCTTTGGAGATAGGACTTCCCCAGGCTCCCATGCTCCACTCTATCCCCAGGACTTGCCTTGGGGGACCCATGCATCAGTCATGTGCAGGACCCTGAACAAGGGTGATGGGATGAATGGAACCCAGTAGGAAGCAGCACTGGGAAGGAGACCCAGGCTCAGAGCTGGCTCAAGGCCAGATACTGAGAGCAGAATCCTGTCTTCTCTCCCTGCTTCACTCTGACTCACCAAAGAGCTTTGTATGAGGCACTTCCCACCTCTGAGAGCAGCCTTCCTCCTGGCCTGAGGACAGGACCATGGGGCATGCCATGTTTTCAAGACAGACCTTGTGATCACTGGAGTCACTGTGACTTAACAAGTTATTACAGCAGTGTTAGGTGGCTCTGGGTGCATCGTGGCCATGAGGCAAATCTCATCAGCCTCCCCTTCTGGAGGGTCAAGCTTTGCCCTGTACACTGATGTGAAAATCTACAGACACAGGTTTTTCGCTGGGAACTGGTTGCATGTGCCAGAGGGAACGGTTGCAGCCCTGTGTGCATGGAGAACAGCAGCAGGAAAGTTAGTGAGTGCATGTGCAGGTTAGCCACAGAATGGGTTTGGAGACCACTGTGTGGAATGGCGTGTTGGGAGTTTCTAAACATGGAAACGTCTCTTCCTTTTTGTATCAGTTTTGCCCAGGGAAATACAATTTTATGTTGATTGCCAATAATTAATGAGACAGCACAAAACAAGAAAAAACAAACAAAAATTCAGAGCAGGAAAGCAATGCTGACTTGGGTGATTCATTTATTCTTCTGATGGAAGCCAATTAGCAAGGTCCTGCAAGCAGACAATCTGCTCAAACTGAAGAAAAGCAACATTCTCCCACTCAAATTAGACTGATTGTCATGTTAACTCCAGATGTTGTTTTGGCAGAAATGATACTGCTGTATCTAGTTTAAGCACTTACTGGGGTTTTGAAGAAACTGATGTGCCAGGTTGTATCAAGGGTTCATCTCACCCAGGGCCTTGTACCCATCTTCGACCCACAGCTGATGTCTGTGGGAGAGTTTGAGACTGTGGCTCTGACCTCAGACAGCACCTCCAATCTCTCTGGCATCCTACACGCTCTTGCTGCTTCTGGGGAGTCGCTCACAGAAGGTCGTGCAGAGGGCCCAGCTATAACTATGGGTCTCTTCCTACCTTTTTGCCATCCCTGCCTGCACAGTTAGACTGTGCCTTCTTGGGTCCCCCAGGACAAGCGAGGCACATTGCCAGGAACGGTGCAGGCCGGGGAGGGGCTGTTGGTGCAACTGCTGGCCTAAAAATCCCTCTGGAAGGACGGGAGCAGTCTCTGCTGCCACACTGCAAAGATGGGCAGATTAAGGCAGAGAGCAGTAATGAAGCAGAATTTAGGATCTAAATACAGTGCCAACAGTCTTTAAGAGTAAAGTGTGGGCACTTTAAAGAGCATGGTCTTTGTTTCATTTTT
This sequence comes from Dromaius novaehollandiae, assembly GCF_036370855.1. NCBI lineage: Eukaryota > Metazoa > Chordata > Aves > Casuariiformes > Dromaiidae > Dromaius > Dromaius novaehollandiae. The sequence goes on from NC_088117.1 coordinate 2,817,286, forward strand.
CCTGCACATGGGCTGGACAGCAAGGGGCATTGACTGGGGTGAACTGGATGTGCTGGTGATAATGTGTGTTTGTGGGATCATTAGCTGGGTTAGGCACAGGTGTCCTCTGCACAGCTGGTTGGGTGCCACAGGGGTGGTGCACACATGCCAGCTGTGGCCTGGCAGAAGGGGCAAAGCTGCACCAGCAGGTCTGAATGCTTCCAAATCACCCCTTCACTTAGACCAGCAGGACAGGCCTGAAAGGGTGACCTGCAACAAAGATTCTCCATGTGCGGGGAGGCCATTTCTTCCTTTAAGTGCTGGGAAGAAGCTCAGTGCAGGATGACATATGTTCTTGAAGATCCTCTGCTGAAAGGCATTGTCCCTTTAAGTAGGATTCATGCACCAGGTTGCCAGTGGCAAATCACCTCCGAGTGTCCACCACGCTGCTTCAAGACCAGTGACCAGCCTAAAAGCAGTCTGCTCTTACCCACATGTCCAGCTCTGCCCTTGCACAGGGAAAGTTTCACCAACATAGGGAAATGGAAAAAACAAAGAACTCTCACAAATAAATGGAAAAAACAAAGAACTCTCACAAATTATCATTGGGGTAGCGAGAAGAAAAGGAGGTCACACCAGCCAGCTTGCCATGGCAGTATCGCCCTACAGCACTTACCTGCTCTTTGCACAGATATAATTAGGTCACCTGGTGGGAGCAGGAGGGATGGAGCGGGTCCCCAAGCAGGTGGGGACACAACTGATGTGCGCTCTCTGTGGCGCAGCACTGGAGGACTGGCTGGTGGAGGATGTGGAGGGGAGAGTGTGTTCTGGCTGAAGAACTTGCCAGAAACTAGGTCAAACCTTAATATACTTTTGAAGGAGTTCTTGGGATGAGTTTGACTTTGAACTCCCTCTTTAAAAATAAGAAGTGACCTACATAGGCCTGAATAAAAAAAGGATATGAGCATCCCATGGTAATGTATACAGCAGCAATAAATTTCAGAATTGCGTCAGTGCAGGACATATGCCCTCAGTGCAGTGCTAGCAGAGACAGACTGCAGACGGGAAACTGCAGCTCCTTTGGAAAGCCACAGTGTTGGGTGACTCTGCAAGGAGAGATTTTTGTCACCCTGTTTCAGGCAGCTGGGATGACTGTACGAAGAACCGGGGCATACGTTTGAGGGAGGGGTTAGAGATCTCCTTCTGAACAGCGCCTTGGCCACACTGAGACAGGGCTGAAGTCGGGGCAGGGGGATGTGCTTATTGTCTTCTACCTACTCCTACACTGGGACCAAGTAGTCTGTTCTCCAACCTCTGCAGCACCGAGGATGAGGACCACATCCATCCCCAAGATGGTGTAGCATGTACAACCACCTCGGTGCAAGGAGAGCTGGCCAAGGATGACTAGAAAGCTGTCTCAGCACACCAGCCAAGAGGAGGGTGTGTGGAGGAGCTGACCAAGAGCTCAGGTCTGTAAGGGAAGGAATATGGGGAGAGCCCATCCTGCAGCTGCAGCTGGAGGCATCAGGTTCAAGAGCTGCCCACAGGCAGAGCATCCTGAAGGAGCATCCTAAGCCTAGCAGGAGCCCACGACTACTGTCATCAAGGCTCACCACACAGCAGAGCCCTGAGCTGTGAGCTTGTCCTGTGCCTGGGCTTCAAGGCCCAGCACTGGGGCAGAAGTTGCTGTGGGCCTGGGGTCTGTGGCCTCCCCTCCATTTACACCGCCCTGGGTGGAGGGGTTCCTTTCCACCTTATATCCTAGGCACTGAAGGCAGGTTTCTCTCTACTCCCATAAAGACCTCTTGTCACTGCTCTGGGAAGTGCTTGCTTCGGGACACTGTTCCTACATCTCCCAAGACTGTGCGAGAAGCAGCTGAAAGGCCCGGCTTCATGAGACACGTGTGGCTTGGGACTGAGGCATCTCCGAATCGCGGGATGCCCATGCACACCAGCGCGATGCTAACGCTGAACAGAACCAGGCATCACCAGGGTTCTGCTTGGCCCACGCATGGTGTGGGAAGCAAAGCCACATTGTGGCAGGACTGAGTGTCCTCATACAGAGCATTGCAGCATTTGCAAATAGGAGCCACCTCATTGCCCACACTCATAAATCAAATCAGTCCCTTTCCCTCAACAGTGTCAGAAATTAATGCCATTAATGGTGATAGGGCAAGGGCCAAGTTTATGAGTGACACAGAAGCTGTGAAGACAAATGATATCCCTTATTAGGGCTCTTTAGGAAAAAAAGAACAGCTCTCAGGTGCACCAACCCTTCCTCAAAATAAGTTCTGCTGTTTTTTCTGCCCCGCAGCACAAATCCTGATTCATTTATCTCATGGCACATGGAGACAGGAGCTCTGCTTCACTTGGGCTGCTACCATGTAGGAAGGTAAATCTGTGCAGAGCGGCTGAGTCTGCCACTGCAGAGCCAGTCTAACGCTATATACTGCTCTGTTGCTGTATCAGGTCTGGCAGAGTTAACAGTCATCCAGTGTGCACTGAGACCATGGGCCCGTCCAAGCCAGCAGGTGCCAGCTGAATACTTGAAAGCAGCCACACAGATGCTCTCCAAGCAGCCGTGTATGTAATGGCACTGAGTGTTGCTCAGTGTGCCTCCATTTGCAGGCTCCAGCTGCCCTGGCCATGTCTGCAGTTGTATCATCAGCTCTTCTTTCCTGCCTGTGCTCAGCCTCAGCTGCTTTCCCCAGCTCTTCCAGCTTTCTCTTCTCACTGCAGACCCACGTGGGGATCTCACCGGCCACCTGCGTTTCCGTGAGAATGACAGTGCATCTGCTGCCCACGCTTCTGCTTCTCCCCAGTGGTACAGTGTCCACAAGTGCTCCATTATCTTCCCAGCCCTGCTGCATGTGAGCTGCATTCTCTACTCAGCCCTGCAAAGTCCCAGCAGACTTACTCCAACATACCACAGAGCCTCACAACCTTTGTAAATGGCTTTTTCATTATGTCGCAGTACACAAGTGTCCTTCCAAAGGTGAACTAAGAATCCCGAAGAAATTTTGCAGCCAGTGCTAAAAGTCGAAATGTTCCATTTGCTGCATTTGCTATTCCCTTTGTCATTGTATATAAGAAAAGGTTTTCTGTTTGCCTATCAGGATTCATCACTGCTGTATTTACCACAGTGAGTGATCATCCCTGAATTATCCCCCTAGTCTTCATGTGGAAAAGTTACAAACTCCTGCAGAATTGACCTTGTTTCTCTAAGTGTGGTCATGGAGCCCAGGGAGCATGACAGAAAGGGATACCATGCTTCTGAAAATCACAGATTTCTGTAATAATTTCAAAGATTTCTGTCAGTCTGGCACAACTCCACCTCAGTTAGCAACTCTGGGTATAAGCCAGTTTGGCCAAGAGCAGAACTGGCTCCAGATCCTATGCAGGTAACCGAATATGGATTCAAGAGCCTAAATATAGGCATTCAGCTTGAAACATCCAAGGAGGATTTTCCACTTATGCTTTTTCACAGTGGAGGGAAGGAAGGACGAGGATGAAGATGAAGCTGAGGGAGGAATACAAGCAGCTCCAGAAGCAAGCTCACAGCATTTCAGCTACTATTTCCAACTCCTCCATCTCCTTCTGAGTTGATGCTCAGATTTGGCTGAACATTGGTCAGTTGCTCAGGGCAAAGATGGGCAGTTTGTGCTGCAAAATGGGGCATTCGGCCAAGGTGGAGGGAAGTGGTACCAAAACACATCAACAAGCTTTGCCCGGTGAGATCAGGAAAGGGACACGGTTGCCCAAATACAACTCTTTAGTGACATCAGAGATGCCTTGGGGCATCCAAAAGGTTGCAGGTCTCCTATGGGCCTGTGTTGTATCTTCCAGCCCCGTACAAACACCTCAAATACCATGGAGCACAGTTACTTGTGTTTAGGCAACACTCAGAAACCAGCGGCTCCCAGCCCGGTTCCGCGGTGAGTCACTTGGAGAGCCATGTGCCAGGCCCTGGCTCACAGCCACATCACCCAGAGAGAGGCTGAAATTTTGGCTCTGCTGCAGGCAGTGGCAAAATTCCCATCAATTTTCATGGGGCTGGGATTTCCCTCAGCTCATAAATGGTGCTCCAGGCCCTGCAGCCACAGCCATGCTTCCCCACCCTCCGCAGACTGCCCACAGGAGGGCTGGAGCAGGGCCCTCCATACAGCCGTGGGGCAGCGATGCTCACCACCAAGGTATCGAGCACAGCTCCCAAACTGCTGCCCTTGTGGGACACCCTGGAGCGTGCCCGAAAGGCGTTGCAATTGTGACCTTTTGGTGTCTGTTACTCCCTCAGCCCCGTGTGTCCGACTATCAGCCCCGTGAGAACTCTCCTCTTACCTGGCCCAGCTCATTGTGGAGATGGGCCAGAGAGCAATGCAAATGCAAACCAGCCAAAACTAAGTCCGTGCTTCTCAGTCAAGACTTCAAGGAGCCAGGATCAATTTAACTGACAGCAGGATCCAGGCATCACCCATAACGCCCTGGCCGGAGTCCCTGCAGCCCGCGGTCTCAGGGCAGGCAGGCTGCATGCCTTGCCATCCCAGCACGCTCCGGTCCCCATAGCACACGCGGCACTTGGATTGCACCCGTTCGCATTCACTGCATCTATCATCCTCCGGTTGCCAGGCCCCAAGGACCAGGTTCGTGCTGTACCGTATGGAAAGAGCAGAGACAAACCCCCAAAACCTCATGCAGCCACTCAGACTCCCACCCATAAAAAGGAAACCAGAGGTGCATTTTTAACCTGGTTTATTTTCACCAGCTGCATTACTGGTGCTCTCAAATTTGAGATGATCACGTCTTAAGGATGGGCCAAGAACACACTCTGGGAGACCTGCTCTGTTACATAGTACCCCTCTTGCCTTGTGTTTCTTATAAAGTCCACCTGGAAAAATAATCTTGGAGGCTGTGCTGACAAATGACTAACTCTTCCTAGTGCAGCAGTTTGCCTCCTCACTTTCCACGTGTGTGCTTTGGAAGCCAAACAGAGAGAAACCCTCAAGGTGTCCAAAGAAAACACAGCTCTTTCTGGGCAAGTGTTATGCTTATAAGTAAACTGATGTATGGACAAATTATCAAGAAGCAGAAATACAAACCCTGCCGTAGGCCAGATTTTTCCAGACGGCAGAGCCAAAGAGGGGCTCTCTTGGCACTGTCAAATGTTATTGCTGCTGCCAGATTGATTTACAGCAGCTCTTTGTGCAGTGTGTCCCATGTGCTGTGCTGGAGAGGGGCTGGGGGCCCGGGCAGAGCCGTCCTGCCCTGCCGGAAGGGAGGCTGCAGGCAGGCAGGGTGGAGGGGGGGCAGGTACGGCTCTGCGCACTGAAACTTTAGAGGAAGGCTGGCTCTGGTGGGGCAAGAGACATAAGCAAAGGACAGTCATTAACCTTCATCTACTAGAGGCAAACCCAACAGAGGAAATCCCAAAGCCCCTCTTGTAGCCGAGGTAAAAAAAGCGAAAAGAAACAACACCTCACCAACTTTGTGCAATTTCGTCACTTAACAGCTGTTTTTAGAGACTTTCTGAGGCCGGGGGGAGGAGCAGCCATATCCTGCAAAACAGATCAGGATCAGGGCTACCTTCTGTCTCTCTGATGGGGGATATTTTAGGAACACTTAGCCTGAAAGGGCAGGAAGGGAAGCGTCAGGGAAAAAAAGGGCGGGGGGGGGGGCGGGGGCAGGTTCTCAGCAAACATAAAGCAGCATCGGAGATAGTGGAGCCGAGCAGCATCCTGCCAGCACCTCTGCTCCAAAATCTCTGGATGGAAGAGTTGCCTCTGGGAAGCCCGTGAACTGTCCCTGGGGAGCCTGGTACCTGCAGTACGGAGGGACATGTGCACCTGGGGTTCAATCCAAAGTGAAGATGTGGGTCCGGATCGGGACCCTTGGGACTAAGGCTGTTTGTTGGCCTGTTTTTTGGAAGGATCTCTCTGGAATGAGAATTGCTGTGACCTTCATCAATTGGAATGCGGGAGATTTACTGAGCAAACGTTTTTCCAGCCATGCGTGAAAGGCTGAGAACAGCTTCTATACATTTCTGGGGCAAACAGCAGACAGACACACTCTGCTCAGATCACTCTGCTTCAGAGCCAGGCGGGTAGAAAAACCTCTCAGATTTCTTTTTTTTTTTTTTTTTTGGGGGGGGGGGGGGGGGACTCAGTTTTGACACTGACATTTCCATGGAAAGGATCTACTTTGAAAAACCAAACACCCCCAAATTGAAAATATTCCTGACTGAATATAAAAAACTTTTTGGGCACAGAAAATCAGTTTCCAAGTTTTTTGCCAAAAACTTCTGTTTCTTACACTGAACCAAAGTCTTAAAAGGCTAAAGAACCAGCCCAGACTTGGTCAAGAAACTAGGATTGTCCAATAGATGCACTTTGCTACTCAGTGCCCAGAAGACATCTGACTTATCAGATAAATCAAATCTCACCAGAAGAATTGCAACTGAATTAATCCAATCACTAAACTTTTTACCCAGCATATACATCAGGCACAATAGCCGGATCAGTCAGTTCTGCATGCAGGGCATGATCAAAGGCTGCATTAAATAGTGGTCAGGTACCTGCAGTTGGCCAGGTGATGGTCTTACATTCATCATGATACAGACTGTGACTGATAGCAATGGGAATCTTCAGTCTACAGATTAAAATCATAAAAGAAGAAGAATTGCACTTTCTGCAGGAATGGAGAAATCATTTTACAAGGGTCAGTAGAGAGAGTGGGAATAGTCAAAAGGCATCTGCAGTATGAGCAAAGGAAATTTCTCAAATGCTGATGGTACACTGTCAAGTGTAAAAGGAGATCATAAATATAATTCTAGTGTAACTTCTAAGAAGAAAAGCTCTTCAAACTTTTTTTGTTGCTAAGAAATAACAAAACATAAAAATAAGCAAATGGTCCCTGCAGAAGACACAGATGTGTACCATAGTGGTATTTGTAATCATTCATGGAGATACTGGATTGCAACAGCAAATTAAATACAGTTGTTTTCCATGGCTAAAGTGATACTTTGTGGTAGGACAAAAGCTTCATGTATTACCAACATTATATTAACTACTCAATGGAGAAAACAATTCAAGACTTGGCTAAAAAGTTCATGCTTTTCTTTGTGGTTACTGAATTCTCAAGCTATGAGAATTTCAAAGCATCTCAGATAGGTCATTATTACCCAGCTAGAAGGGAAATAATCTATAGTCTGATTATTTTCAAGGATGAAGTAGCATTAGGAATATTTGAAAACGTGAAAAGTGTATTTCAATCATACAGTTTGAATTATGACAATGATTCATCATTCACCACCAAAATTTTAGCTGTGGAAGTCACCACTCTTTCCAGAAATGGAAAGGCAAAAAGACTGAATATTTGCTTCTAATTATAGAGCTCAAATATGAAAAACTTATCAAAATACGGCATAAATTCATTGTATGATCTTGAGTGTTGAGTAACGGAAGTTTGTAAACTCATTCATTCAGCGAAAAGGTTAGGCATTACAGAGGATTTGGGATCTCTTTTATACTAAATACAAGGAAATACTGAGGCAGTTCCTCGTAAAATGGCCCTTTCTACGTGGGAAAGTTTTCTCTGTGTGTTAGGTAGGAAGAGGACAGCTGAAATGCTGATGTTCTTTGATACAGTGCAGAAGGCAAGGGAGATGGAAAGTACTTTGTGCACAAGTGCTAAAGGTTTTCAATGATAACTTTTAAATGTGTAATAATGCTTTTAAAGTAAGAGTAGATCAATCTTTTTGTGTCAAAACTTATGACACACATTCACTGAAGTGTAAATGACAGCCAAGAACTGACAACAAATTCCTTGGCCATAAACGCTGGCCTTATCTAAAAAATAAACATTGCAGAGAAGAATAAGTAGAAAAGGACTTCATCTGGCTGCGTGCATTATCTTTCAAGCACCTGATTTCACAACAATTTTGGCAAATGAAATTCTCTTAACTTGATTCAATCATTTTTCCTGGACTTTTCTGGAAATTATAAACATTGCAAAAAGGCTGATGTTTTGAAAGCCGGCTTGCTGGGTACTTCTGTGTATCAAGAAATTCAGTGAGTACATACATGTTTTAGGAGTCTTGAACTAGGGAATGGTCTAACAATGAAACTGCAAATCCCAGTTTTCTCTGTTCCTCAAAAATGCAAGGATCTAGTATAGCCATTTCTGTTACAAATGTCTCAATGTGTATCCTTGTACAAGCAGATCTGGATAGATTGCAGAAACGTGAATATTGATTCTGCTAAAGGATGACTCTCAAATTAACTTCATTTGTCCATATAAAATGTTTTGTGGATTGATTAAAAAACAAAAACAAAACAAAGATGAATGGAAATGTCTCCCTGTCAACCTCCCCATGAAAGATAATGAGAACCTTTTAAATAAGATACTGATTGGTGGGAAGGCTCTTGAAGATCCGAGGGTTTTGTGGCATAGCTCTGGGCAGTAGCATTGCACACAAAAGCCCACAGTGCCTCGGACAATGAGCTATACCTGCAGCTGCTGTCCAGTTTTGCAGCGTGCCATGAAGCGGGATCTGCAGGGAGCCGCAAAGTGAGCGCTCCATGCAAGACATTACAGCTCGACCAAGGTGTCCCACTGCCCAGCTCGTGTTTCAGGATTGATTGATGCAAATCAGAAACAAAGGCTCCTAGGAAAGCTGGTGTGCAGGGCTCTTTACTCCTGTTTTCTGGAGTCACAGTGGGTAATTTAATAACAGCCTGGGCTGGAAGAGAGGCGGCACAGCGAAGTGAGACAGTCTCTGTTTGGCTTATTAATTTGTTTCTTGACTCCAGTAAGTTTGTCCTGAGAAAAAACTCCTCTCCTGTGGACCAGCTTGGGGCAAACAAATTGGAGCTCAGGCCAAGACCTGCATGTCACCTTTCTTTTTCCTCAGAGAAACATAAAAGTACCTGCCTGGGCTCCTTGGCCACATGCCCATGAGCACCAGCTGGCCCCAAGCTCGCTAGAAAGACGTGCAGCTCCGGCTCCCCTCCTGCCTGTCTTTGGGGAGGGGAAATCAGGAACTACATAAAGAAAATGCTAATGGGTTAAAAGGGGCTTATTTTGCTCTGCTTTCTGTTTTGGTGTTGTTCGCTGAGAGGAACCATGGCTGCAGAGGCCACGAGGTCTCCAGCCACGCAGCCTGACCCAGGGTACTCAGACCTTGCCTCATTACAAGGCACCTGGAGAAAGAAAATAATAGCTCCAGCAGCCATGACAGATGTATGGAATCAGCTATAAATCACAGTGAAATAAGCCTTTTTTTAATGACTTTGGCCCAAACTTCTATAAGTTAATTAGATGCTAGGTGTCCTGGACTCAAAGATATATTCCTGAAACATTGAGCAAAACATTGATGTTCATAACGTCAACCAATAGGCATTTGCCGTCTGTGGATCTCTGGTATGCCTCGTCCAGCAGATATAACCTTTGTACAAGAGATGATGTTTAGCAGTTGTATTTTCTGATGAAGCTATTTCTGGAAAATGAATGCAATAATTCTCAACTCGGATATGACTGTTTCCAGCATAAACAAATCTAGGCTGGCTTTGGACCATGGATCTAGTGTCTGGAAATATCATCGCAGAGAATGTTTATTTGACATATTTCAATTTTTTCATTCTTTGGTTTGTTTTCAGTGTCTGCATTTATCTGGGGCAATACAATGTACTCTAACTCACCTTTTCTTTTTAACTTTTCCAGGCTAAGTGCCTTTCATGTATCACTTCAGCATTTCTTTCTTCAGAGTTTGAGGAACAACCAACCTACTTCACTGTAATTAGTTTCTATTTACGACATGACATTCTTCCAAGTTGTCATAAAGACTAAGTGTTTATTTTATATACAGCAACCAGCATTGAGAACATGTGTAATCTTTGGCACATGTAATCATGTATTATAGCTGCTACAACAGTCTGTATCCATCTTCAGACTGGAAATGTTTTCTTATACATATTTACTCATACTGCATCAGACTTCAGCATTTGCTTGACTTTTCCTCATTCAGGTAGCATTTATCAGAGTATTTATTATATGACAGTTGGGCTCCAAGAACCTGATTTCATATTGTGTGAAAGCTTCATATTATACGACAGCTTTCCAGCGTTGTCATGGGATTGCTGGAAGTGATGTCTTTGGACAGCATAGGCTCCCTTGAGGACACCCACGGACATACTCCTCAGTGCAATGGCAAACAGCTCCCATGCACATGTCTCCATCTTAGCTGTGCTTCCAGTTCCCTTTAAAGACAGCAGAGAGGAAACCGGCATTTCTGGAGAACAGCTCGCTTTGCTGTAAATTCAAGATGTTAAGACCTTACAGAGGTAATTGCAGAGGAAACCTAAACAAGTCCTTCAGCTGGAGGCTCTCTCTGGACACTGGGTAAGATGCCTCCCCTCAGCCCAAGTGTGATGCGTTTTAGCGCTGGCGTGCTGACTGCAGTGTGAGGTCCTGCTCTGCCCTCCTGTCTGGTTCCCGACCCAGCAGCTGGCCCCATTCCCCACATTTCACCTGTGTCCAAGCCATTCGCTTGTGCTGCATTTCCATCCTCCACCCTTTCTAACGCCCTGTTTCTGAACTCAGCCTTCAGTTTCCCCTGAAGTGCTCTGTTCTTTCGATGAGAAGTCTCTGTTAGAGCCTGACACTATGATAGGTCTGAAACAGCAAAAACAGCAGGTCAGGAAACAGGGTAATGATCTTCTGAGGGAGGGAGGAAGATGTGCGATTTAGCCACACCAAAAGCTATAACCACAGTTGTACCAGAACGCTCCTAATTCAGCACATGGCTCTTAAAAAGCTGCATATGCTTACAGCCATTGACTCTGAAGGTACCCTCACTCCAAGACTGGATGTTGCTGGTCTTGGTTCAGTCCAGTCTGGGAGAGGAAATTCAATGCTGAGGGAAAAGAAGACAGTGTTTTCCATATAGGCTGATTTATTTCTGGTTGGTTTGGACCTGCTGAGATGTGGGATGTTGGACTCCTTCCCTGGCCATGCTGTGTAGGGCAGCCTGGAGGATCACAACAGCTGCTTCTCTGTATAGGGTTCCATGGATGCAGACTAGTCATCAGCTCCCAAATACAGTTTCTGAAGAAACTCATTGCAGGGCCCATGTTCTAGAGAAGAGGTACAGCATCTGTAATGTGGCTGTCCACTCAGAACAGCTATAGGCGTGGCTGTGCCTTCCCATTCTGTCCTCTTGTTGTCAGTGGCTTCTCTTTTTCAAAAGTTGTTAGGCTGAAATTTTCCAGGCAGGAACAGTTTAGATAAACATACAAGCTCCTGGAATGCAGCTACGGTGGAGGTGAATCACAGCTGCCGCTTCATAATACCCCGCCCTGCTACGTGGAAGTCCAAGGCAGACAGTCAAGAATACCGTCAACCACCAAGAGGACATCCTCAGAGGATGCACTTCAGCTCCCCTTGCTTGGTAAGGATCCCCACATCACTCTGGAAGAAATCACTGTTCTAGAGACCCTTGACCCTAGAAAGCAGAGCTGCAGACCAGCTGTGAAATACATAGGTGTTATTCTCCACACGCCAAATAAAAGCATCTTTTTCAAAGTGTCTGCTGCAAATCTCCATGTTTATTCAGATCTGCATTCGCTAAAAAACAAACCACAGGGAGTAAAGCAGCAGAATATGGAACACGTTAATTCAATGCATGCCCTCCTGAGCCTAACATTACAACAGCGGATAAGTGTATTTTGTCTTCCTTCCTCTGAGATATTTTTAGCTGCTCAAGTGACTTGTGGCAGTTCCCTGAGGCCAGAGTGATTCATATGGTTTGAGAGATGGGCTGCAGATAGAGTGCTGGAGTGCTCTTTGGGAAGGGAGAGTCATCCCAATAAAATGAAGAACTGGTTTCAAAGGCATATGGATTTGAAAAAAGCAGCAGTATTTCCAGAACGAGTTTTTTGGCTCTGGATAACTTGGAGCTGTTGAATTTTCTGATTATTACATTTGGCGGGGGGGATCTATATTACATTGGGGTGGGGATCTATTTTTTTCTGATGCCGGTGTGAGTGATTAGATCACAGGCTGGATGCAGGCAGTGTGCGGTGCAAGACTGCACCATGGAAACTCCCTTTTCCCCAGTCATCAGCATCTTTTAACCCTGCCCCGGGCACCATCTGTCATTTTTTGACATGCCTTCCTCCCCTGCAGCCTCATCTCCATCAGTGCATATCAGTACTGAACTGAATTCCTCCTCCTCCTTCAGACCCATGCCCCATGCTTCTCTGACTTTCTGCTACCTATGAAGGGCTTTCAGAGACTTTTTCAAGCTCTCCTTTGCAGGAAGGTGGAGTTTCCTAGCATTTCTGAAGTTTAGATACCAAAGAGAGATGAAGAAGAGGACAGCTCTCTTGCTCCTCCAAATCCAGTCTCCCCTTCTCACAGACACCCCTGAGATACTGTTCAAGAACTGGTCAAATCTGAGCATTTGCTCTGCTCCCCTTATTTCAGCTTTCCTCCTGCTGTTTTTATGATGAAAACAGAGCAAGGAAGAGATACAGAGCTCCCCCAAATCCTCCAAATCTCTCCAGTAGGCAAAGGGTGAGCCAGAGAACAGCTTCCTTTCAGACTGATAGAAAAACAGAGTAAGGAGCTTCACATAAATCCATGGGGAGATGAGATAAGGTTGAATCAGAGAGGTTCTTCTTCTATTCTTTCATATTCCTTTGCTTGGGAATGGGTTGCATCCCAGATGGCCTTAGACTTCCCATTGAACCTCTATGATGTGAGCTGAACATGAGACTGGAAGAGTTTTTTGTTGTTTTTCTGTTACCTGGAAGAAAGTTGGGAGAGAAGGTTGCCTGCCCAGCACATCGTGGTAAGGACAGTAGATAGCAAGCCTGTTTACCAACTCATTTCCAGAGAAAGCAACCAACAGGACCATAATGAAGACAAGAAATAATCAGGGAGGAGAGAAGCAGCATAAGCAATGATCAGAAGCGCCCCTTTCCAGCCCCAGTTCTCACAGAGCAGTTAGGAGTGCTGCTGACAACTGCTGTGAGGCACAGGAAAGCCATGTGAAGAGGGAATGAATTCAGGTCCTGGCAGGAGGAGTCTACAGAAAGTGGAGAAGATCTTGAGGTCTACAGGAGGCAGAGAGACAGAGCAAGGGACTGCACACAGGAAGAAGACCCTTGGCCAATGCTCTCTGCCTGGCATAAGGCTCTGGAGGTCATGTCTTTGGGATGCTCTTTGGGGCTGAAGCAGTGGCCAGGCTTCCAGCCTCAGTTCTCTATTTCCCTGATGATGTGGATTCTGCTGGACTCTAAACATCCCTCAGCAGCAGTGTTTTGTGGCTAGATAATTCCTGGCTGTTCTTGTGTGCACACTGTTAGACACTGTAAGTGACCCAGCTGTACAGGGCAGTTCTTGACGAATGGGCCCTACATGAGGCATTTTTGCAATGAACCTGAGCCAGTGAGATCATGTGCTGAGAAGTTAATTATCATCTTTAGCCGTCACAGGCTTGGACACGACAGTCAGGCTCCAGAAGTTATTTACATCAAGCCAGCCAAGCCCTTTGGCAAAGCAGCTGGTAAACTCTACCATCAAAGGCAAGTGCTGAGCCCGGACTCCTTCCCCCTACGACCAGAATTGCTACAAACAGCTTCTTCAAGCCCTGTCTACCCTGGGACCCATCCTTAATCTACCCTTGCAGGGCAGAGCAGAGGCAGAAGGCCTACAATGTAGTCAGCGTATCGTGTCCACGCTTCCTTTTTCTGCTACAGGATGAACCTGGCAGTGCTGGCCCCTGCTCCCAGCCCACACCTGCTGAATCTCAACATCTCAGCCCCAAACTGACATGCAGGATAGTGAAAACATGAAGAGAGAGTCCTAACCTCTGCAGCCAGGAGAAAAGGCTGATGTGCTCCAGGTCCTTATAGCAGGAACAGAAATAAAACAGTCCTCTAAGCCTGGTACCTGATTAACACGCTTGTCATTCTTGTTCCAGGATCTCAATGAACCATGTCATCCAGCTCCTCCAGGGCAGGCCTTATGCCTTTACTGCAAAGGTTGTTCCTCTGCAGAGCATTGCCACATTTACCTTTACCCTGCGACAGTGCTGCCGGGGACGGGCTGGAGCTCCCCCACCACCCTCTGCTTCATACCCGTTACCCGGAGGGCACCTGGAGGTTGGGTCTGACCCTGGCGTTCTCCAGCCCTGCAGCCCGTTTGTAGAAAGCAGCCCTTCATTTATGAGGCTGTGTCCCAGAAAAGCAAGGGACAGTGAAAGATGATCACAGACTAGGACAATGTGGATAAGAGCTTGAGGACATGGCGTGCTCCGCAGAGGAGGTAAATGGTGTTTAGCCAAGTGTCAGGGAAGGGCACAAGTCATTCAAGTGCAGCTAAGCCAGCCTGGGCTGAGGGGTCTGCGCGCTGCTGGCAGGATGACCTGCAGGACTAGACAGTGAACTAAGACTGCCTCCTGACACCCTCTCTGAGGTTCAGGTGGAGCCACAAAGTGAGGGGTAAAGCACATGGGAAAATGGTGTTCGGGGTAAAATCTCACTACAGAGCCAGTCAGGTTGCTCTGGCAGAAGGTTTCCCACTGGAGAATGTGATCACACAAGAACTGAAACTTTTCTTAGGAACAGGTCAAAATTGCTTCTAATTCAACTTGCTTCTAATTTCTCTGTGGCAGGGCAGCTTCATTTTGAGTTCATAGGCTATAAAATTCAGTGTTTTAAATTAATGGTTTAATTATAACTTCCTAATTTAATAGTAATGTGGCACATTAAATTTGATGCTGAGGATATATGCTAAATACAGTTGTGATTATATTAATGTTTATGTTCTGACACTAACAAAAAGTAACAGCTCAATGTTACTGGGTGGAAACCTGTTACCCTATCTTTCCTGGGGCAAATGCCAACATTTTGGGTTTTAAAACTTAACTCAGTCTTTGACTTATTCACATTTGCTGCAGCACAGAAATTCACAGAGTCATAAAATAACTGAGGTTGGAAGAGTTCTCTGAAGGTCTCCAGTCCAACTCCCTGCTCAAAGCAGGGCTAACTCCCAATTTAGATCTGGTTGGTCAGGGTCTTGTCCAGTCAAGGTGTGAAAATCCCTGAAGTGGTGATTCCACCACATCTCCAGGCCCCTCTTCCAACCTCTTCCATATTCCCAATGGAATTGTGAATATTGGGAATTCCAATGTGCAAGAGATCTATGGAGAACAAGCAAAGGGCATATTCAAGTACTACATATTCACTAGGAATGGGAGAAGAGTTCAGCTCCTGAAACATCAGTGTCTTATGTCAGCTCAGATGCTGAAGAGACCTCCCTGCAGGGCTGGCATGTGTGCCATGGGAGCTACAGGACACCCATATCCTTCTGAAATGGCAACTGGAGCACAGGAGCATCCTAAGCATCCAAAATACTGTCAGACACATATCTCCAGGCAGCTGAATTGCTCCCTAGTCATCATAGTAAAAGGCAAATGAAAACATACTTCCCCCTCCACCATATAGGAAAGACAGCTCTGCCTTCACCCTGCTGCAGGCAGACCCAGCCCCCAAGCAGTCTTCTCCCCTGCCAGGTGTCCAGCGCGTGGAGGGGATCCTGTACACCTCTCCAGGCCTCGGTGAGCAGCATTTCATGTGAATTCTGGTGCTTTGAGACCTCTGTGATATTCAAAGCTGTAGTTTTCTTCTGAGCAACATTTCCTATCGAGTATTAGTTGGTATCTTCTTGATACATGTTGTGCAAGACATGACAGCATTATGAGCCAGGGCTAACATGCCATGCCATTATCTAAATTCTAAGAGATTTAGGTGTCCAGTATTTAACAAGAATTTACCTATTTTGGTTTAAATAGGGGTAGTCTGGTTTATCATCTGTTGCTTTTGGAACAAGTTAATGTAAACAAAATACAGCAGTGTATACTCTTGCCCACAAGACTACTCTAGATAAAATAAGTGTACATTGTACCTGCCCACCCAGGGTTTAATGACTCTCATTGAAATACACGAATTAATCCAGCACATCTGCTATAGGCAGGCAAAAACCAACATTAGAAAAATTGTCAGTTAGACACATTTTGATGGGAAAGTATCTAACTTTTCTTTGTGCTCTTGCAAAAAGATGCAGTGAAATAGATGATGATTTCTTATATTTACATACCCTAGGCACGCCTTGATTTTCCCAACTTTGCTCTGATTGCTGTTTCTGAAGAGATAATGGGTTAAAATCATATCTTGCCCTGAAATACAAAAAGCTGGGCACAAAAGTATTTACTGCCCAGCTTGGAGAAAAGCAGCTTTTCTGAACTGAATGATTTTCGGAAGGCAACAAGAAACCTGAACCACAGACCAATCTTCTGGAATAGATTGCAAAGGGGATGATGAATAAGACTCCTTTGGAGCCAGAGCAGAGACTGGCTGCCAGCACCTGGAAGAGGGGGAATTCCAGGAGAGCCCAAATGGACTGCAGAAAAGCCATGGACACTGGGTTGATTTCTGATCCACAGAGACTTCTTAGGAACCATTTGACTCAAGAATTTTCCTTCTGTGTCCAAATGACCAAAATAAATGGGGTGGTTTTAGAAATGTCTGCTATATGCCTGGCTCCAAAGCTTCCCTCAAAGGGTTAAGTACTCCTTCAAGAGAAGACCTCACTGGTTTATGAGAGATGCCGTGATGTCCAGAGACAGTCTCCAAGCTGAAGAGCTGGGCAGAGTGGAGGGGCCTTACTCTTACGTGGGAGCCAGGCCAAGGCAGATTTCAAGGGCCATTCAAGGGCGTCGTGTGAAGATTTGGAACAAACACTATTTGGCACAGTCCACGACAGATACAATCACGGCTGTGGTGCCAGAGTGCTTTTAGTTAGGGTTGGCAGGATTTTATTGAAAATCAACCTTTATTTTTGGCTCCTGCTGTTTACCAACAGTTATAATTTCTGGTCAGGTTCAGCTTCTTCCATATTTTCCCAGCTCCCAGACTTCAGAGCTGCCCCTTTGCCTCTGCTCCAGAGATGTAAGTTATAATTTTGGGTCATTTGCCACCTCTCTCCCTTCCCCAACTCCCTCTGCCTCCTTTGTGTCAGCCTCTGCCTGATTTCAGTGGAAGAAGGAGGCTGAAACTGAGGCAGTGGAAAAAGAAATTACACCCAGGAAGTCCAGGGTGAGAGGCATGTCCAGGGCAGCAGAGCAGACTAAAAATCCACCGATTTCATTGATTCATCAATTAGAAGCAAGTGCTACCGACCTCTTTGCATTGTTTGCATAACAGGGAACCCTAAGTATGTACGTGATGTCGGATTTTAAAGCACATGTCAGAGCAGAAAGCAAATTTTAAGAGCCTGTTTTAGCATGCTGCAGTCATCCAGCGGTGAGCCAAACAAGCACGCTCTCACAGGTGACTTATTTCAGGTGAAGGTGTTCCTGGATCTAGGAGAGAACCGGCAGTCTGAGACATTTTCTTTCTAAATACTGTTCAAAATACTAGTTAAATTCCCATGCGATGCACTACCTTTGCTCTGGAATCAAAATCTGAGCCTAGAAAGCATCTAAGCTCCCACCCTGGATTTTATCACATTAGCAGAAATATCACAGGCAGCCCAGAATCCTGCACTCCAGAATAAGAGATGCTCATCTTTGAGACGCTCTTCTTTTTCTCTACAACTTGCTGCCCAATAATTTTGATAATTCTGCCACTAACAGCTCGAAACCTCTCTCCTATCCCAGAGGCTGGGAGTTGAGTTCAGAGTCCTGGTATGTTACTGCCAACTATTATGCAAACTTATTTGGCACTATAATAAAATAAAGAGTTTAGGTCTTTATTATGAGAGCTGTATGAGTAGTTGCTTGTCCTGTTCTGGACCAGTCACTGAGGAAGAAATAGCACAGAGGTTCCTATCTCATTTGTGTACAAAACACAGTCAAGGGCTGTATAACAGGAGGATCACAATTTGCAATGATACAAAGTTTGGAAAAAACAAAAAATTGTTATTGAAATACATAAATGCTTAGAATCCATGCATCAAATAAACTGCAGAAATATATTTATTCATTATCAAAAGAAGTAGAAAAGATTACCACATCAAACATAATAATAACTCAGAGTCATGCTAGGAAATATGCTGTGGATCATTAGTTAGCATCATGAAAAGCAGCATAATTATACAAAAATTACAAGTAGTTTTGCTTAGAAAGATTGATTACTTATATAGAGAGGAAGTGATTTCATAATTCCTCATCTGGATGTTTCCCAGATTTGGAGGCATTATGGTTTTCATTTACTTTTAATTGGCAGAGCAGCAGTAAGTGAACATAGACATAGGGGCTTTTTCCAGACTGCAGTAAAAATGATGTGGTTCAAAACTCAGTTCTGAGCAAGACTGAGAGAGCTACCCATTCAGGTCTGGATCCAAAACAGTCTAACAAGGAAGGCAGGCTTGTATGCCAGCCTAAAAACCTGGGACTGTGTCATACAAGCTAACAAACTACACAAAAATGGATGAGAGGTGGGATCCCGGAGTCATATCAGCTGTTATACCGCAAGAGGCACACATTATTTTAACTCCAAACTTTTTATCAACCCTCTAGCCCAGTGCGGGAGCTCAGTGAAATTCCCTCCTTTGAACCCGGACCTTGCAGTAACTAGCTTTGTAGCTGTGCTGGTATGCAGCTGAAGTGCACTTATGTGCAATATTGCACCCAGAAAGGTAAGTGGAAGAAAACACTGTTTTTCGTTATGATGCTCACAACATTTAGGAAACAGTACCTGATGCTTTATGATATACAATATTGAAGCACTTTTCTGTGGATAATAATATTATTTTTTACAGCTATTAAGGTATCTAATGGAATCCTTGGCATTCTTGCCTTCACTTTCATAATGCCTCCATTTTTAAGTGGAGGAAAAGGCAATGCTTTCAGCCCTGTGAAGACAAGCATGGGAGTCTCAGCTTTATTTAAGAGATGTAGTTCCTAGGTTTGTGATGGCAGGCAAAGATTTTGGCTCATGACCCGTGGAATCCAGAAAGAAAACATGAAATGGCAGAAGTGTATCACTGCTAAAACTGTCTCCTTGCTCGTAAAAGAAAGGTGACAGATCTGTGCAAAGTATTGATTGGGTTGCAGTTTGATTCTTTTCTTACTCCTCTGCTGGAGTAGCACAAAACACTTAAAACCAGGTTCTTGGCAAGGTCTTGGTGCTCTTGCATTTGGTCTGTTCTGCACTCCTAAGACTTCTCACCAGGCTCGCTGCTTCCAGTCCCTCCACTCCCTATGAAAAACATTTCCAGAAATGAGGCTGCAGGAATTTGACTAGATATTTGTCACATCCTCCTCCCTGGTGCCTATTTTCACTCAGCTCTGTGGCCTCAGCTCTGAGGATGCACTGGGACATCCCCAGGCTATCTAGAGCTGTAAAGGTCACTCGACATCACATGCCTCGGAGTTGCATAAGATGCTCAATTGGAAACAGGGACACAGGAACAAGAGGCCCAGGCTGAGCTGTCCCTCTCCATGTGCACACTGCTTTGCACCTTCTGTCCCATGCAGCTGCCCTGCAAAGGCCACCAAACTCAGTTCTGGCATGACAAGCTTCCAGGTGGCTGATGAGATTTCATTTCCTCCAGAAAAGGGCTGCGCTTTACCTTTTCTCCTTCTTCCACCTATGGGCAGCCCCTGGAACAGGGCCAGGCAGGATGACTAAAAGCAGTAATATGCTCAGAGCAGGATCACAGAGTCACAGAATGGTTGAGGTTGGAAGGGACCTTTGGAAATCATCTAGTCCAACCCCCTGCTCAAGCAGGGCCAGCTAAAGCACATTGCCCAGGCACTGCAGAGATGTTTCACAGGAAGACAGCGGTGGCAGTTGCAGCCCAACCTGCCTTATCCCCAGCACCTACCAGCTCGCACCAGGGCTAAAATGTTTCTGAAAAGCTTTTGCAGAAGGACCAGCAACCCTAACGCCGTGAGTAAAACCAAGGCATGCCATTACCCTGCCTTTGCACTGTGGTCCAGCTGCTGCTCCGGCAGTCCTGCTACACACCGAGGAGCTCTCCTATCCAAGCACCCCTTCCACAGAGCCCCTGCACTACGAGCTCCCAAAGCAGAGGTCAGGCACAGTTCGAGCCTCTCCACCATAACCTGACAGATCATATTGGCCTGCCAAGGGCTGCAAGAGAGGCCCAGTCCCTGATTTTAAGGATTGCTGTACCTGGAGGGATGGAATGACTCACTGTCTGGCAGTCAGCCGGGAAATTACCCTTAACGTAAGCCAAGCTTATGGTGTAAGCAAGCAAGTATCTATCTCAAGAGACAAATAGGAGCGATACATTTACAAACGATACAAAGAGATATGAACAAAAATGTAAGAAAACTGGGCTTGGTTCTACTAAGATGAGCCAAAGGCTTCTCTCATTCTGTTATCCAGTGGACAAACTGTGCCTGAACACATGGCCAAGAAACCAATTCCTATGCAGACTTTCTGCCTTCAAGTTTGCAGTCACTGAGAAGAACCTAGGATTAGGATTGCTCATTTGTTTTTATATGAAATCCCTTTTCTGGGATGAACCTGAATGAAATCCTGGGAAATGCCTATCCATGTCCCCCAAAGTTATCTAGTTACCTCAGTTAATTAGGAGACGTTTCTGAAACTGCTCCCTCCCTCCACACATCAGGCTCTTAGCTGCCTTTGCGCTTTATTAAACATATCAACAAGTCTGTTACAAATGT
Source organism: Dromaius novaehollandiae (assembly GCF_036370855.1). Taxonomy (NCBI): domain Eukaryota; kingdom Metazoa; phylum Chordata; class Aves; order Casuariiformes; family Dromaiidae; genus Dromaius; species Dromaius novaehollandiae. Next base: position 2,837,981 of record NC_088117.1, read on the forward strand.
CCCTCTCCACTTGAGTGAGCACGGTAAAGTTCCACCTCCAGCCTTTTCCCACTATGCCTCCTACCTTTCATAAAAAATGTGTAACTCAACAACAGCACTACATAAATTCTTGCAAATGGGATTCATCCAGATGGCTCCTCTGATGTCGTTCTGAGACCAGCCACAACAGCAAATCACTCATTCTCTGGAGATAGTGAGGTTAGAGCATCTGACCCTTAACCCGACCTTTGAGGGATACTGTGACACCGTCTGGCCACACCACTCTGCAGGGAAATGATCTTTCACTCTACATCTGGTTAGTGAGGGCTGCACGGCTTCTAGAGATGCCTTCTTCCCAGACTCCTGGACAGGAGACATATTAACCCTCTGGGAGAAGGTGGAACCAGAAATGTAGCATTAGAAGACTCCAGCCCCCCTTCCAGTCCAAAGACAGCATTCATCACTGGCCTCCTGCTGCAGTAAATTCCTCAGGCTGTGCACATGCTGAGTGAAGAAATATTTCCTCTTGTGTGTTTTAAATTTACTGCTCATTCATGCCAGGAGAGCCCTTCCTCTCCTGTTTGAGGCAGGACAAACTGGGGGGACCAATCCGCCTTTACAGTACCCTCCAAACTCTTTCATACCTTGAACACAGCCTCTCCAACTTTTCCTGCTGTCAAACCAAGGACTGTCTACACTGACAACACTCAGAGTCCAGCCACGTAGAGTGGGAGTCAGATGCTTGAACACGGGCACCCAGTGCCATTTTAGACATGCTACAGTAGCTGAAGCACCCATAAGGGGCTGACGGATATGACCCAGCCAAGGGCATCCTGCAGGTCTGATCTGAACCAATAGCTGGAAGTCAGGTATGGCAAACTTGGTCATCTCTGAAGGCATTAAATGCCAATGGTTATGTGCTGGACTGCAGCCTTGGAGCCTTTTCCATATCCATGCTAAGGCTCAGCTGTGGTGCAGGAAGGTTAGGAATAGGGACCCCAGCTTGGATACAGCTCTCCAGGTGATTGTTCATGCAGATGTATCCCAAGCACAGTGCCTAAAGTGACCAAACCAGATACAGGGTGGTCATGGAGGTGTTTGTAACTGGTGTGTCCCAGTTCCTGCAAGGTAGGAATTACAAAATCTTGTTACCTAAGAGGCCAGCCTGTGTTATGACTGATCCCTCCTGGCCTAGAAATCCACAAATCTGGAAGCTGCAGGAAAAGCAGACAATGGGGCATTTGGGTCTCATGCAAGAGCTTATCTTGGGAGGGTGGCCACCTCATATATCAGGAGGAATACCATTGCTATTAGCCTTAACTACAGGATGTTTGATCTCTAGCAGCTAGATGATCACCTGAGGTCTCGCCATGGATGTGCATGTAAAGCACATTTCCCCTTCTGTAGCGATGGCTTCTTGCCAGGGTCTCAGAGGAAGAAGGAGTATGTTACTCTGCTTCCCCAAGGACAGAGCAGGGGTATTTTTCCTATCCCAGCCATATTTCCCACCTGGTATTTTGTGTTACATTGAACAGCTTCCTACTCAAACCAGAGCGAAGGTCAGCAGCATGGTGGGAGCTGAGTGAGAAACAACAGAAATATCCATAGAAGGAAACAGCCTGCTACAAGGGCATTTTCAGACACAAATATTCCCAGCTAAAGGCAAAAGACAGGAAACATAGACTGTCTCTACCCTTATGGCCATGGATCATCTAACAACCGCCAGGGATACTTCCAGACAGCCCATTCTGACCTCCCCTATATGGCCGTCAGTCTGACCCATTAAAACCATTAAACACTGAACTTCTAGAGTACAGAGACTTCGGTTTAAAACATTCTGGTCGTCAGGAAAGCCTTCCCTTCTGTGCCGTGGGCAGAGGATAAGACAGCTGCAGAGCCTGGACGGGTTTTGGTCTCCGCAAGGAACAGTAGCTGAGTCAGTAACACAGATTCTGCCCTCCCCCCAGCTCTTACCAAACCCAGGGAAATCGCTCTCTGATCCCAGACCTGATGATGGGCATGACTGGCATGTCTTGGCACACGGGGGATTGGCCGGGCCTCCCCAGGGCCTCCGGGGTGGGGTCCGTGTCAGACTGCCCCCAGCCTCCCACCCAGCACTCCGAGGGGCTCCAGGTCAGGGGACACGGGTGTGCAGGTTTGGGCAACACAAGAGCCGGAGCTGGGAGAGGAGACCGTCCCAGAGAAACAGCCACAGTGCCACAGCCTCCCTCCCAGCCTTCTGGGACAAGCGGTCACGAGACCGGGGTGTCACGGGGCTGCAACCTCACAGCCCCTCGGGCTCAGCCCACCTGCACCACAGCGGCAGCCGCCAGGTTTTCAAAAGCTGCTCTCTCATTCATTTCTCCTTTGGCAGAAAAAACTCTCTCTTCCTGCTACAGCTAACTTAACAGCTTTGAGTCCAATGGGATTACTTTTGTGGATTTTAGTGGGAGGGTCAATTTGGGTTCGGCTGGAACTTCAATAACAGTGCGATGGTGCTGGGACCTGCTGAGCCAGTACAGCACAATGACAGGATCTCTTTGTCTGGAGGGGCATTTCTCGAATCAAAGGATGTTTACGCAGCTTGTGGGGATCACTTGATTGGAAATTACATCCCCAGAGCCCCAGTCATGCCTGTCTGTCTGCCAGCTCTCCCTATCTCCTCCAGAGCCAGAGCTCAGACCACATCTAAGGCTCCCAGAATAGCTCAGGATTAAGCAGATTCAAACAGATATCAATTCAAGGCCTAGTTTATGTTTTCTGTTACTCTCTTTTGTACCTTTGGTCACTGGGGCAGACTCCAGCTCCACATCTTTTATTGGCAACATCACACAGATGTCACATGGAAGGAGGTCATCGTTGCCAGTGGAAGAGCTGTCAGTCATTGAGGCACAGCCAGGCTGGGCAGTAGGCTCCCGACTGGAGAAACTTTATTAGCATGCAGAAAATGTCTGGAGAAGTTGGATGACAGCTCTCTCCATCCACTAGCCTGCAGCCAGTTTTCACAGCTGGGTTCTCTCCTGAGAGGCGGTCCTGCACTGCCCACAAGTCCCATCTGTGAGTCTGGGGTATACCTGTTCTCCAGCAGAGATGCCAGGCCATGTTAAATCAGTCAGCCTGACCATGAACCCCATACAGCCCAAACACCCCACTGTCACCTTTCTGATATTAAAATGTAAGATAAGTCTGTTTTTTTCTCCCCATTTGGCTGCTTTTTTAATCCAAAGTGTGCCCTTTCCCAGGAAATGTAGTCATCTATCTGGAGGCAGCTACGGAACTGAGATCCCAAAGAACTGTTGGTTTCTGCAGTGTGTTATTACTGCTGTAGAAAATTGTACTTCCTTCTGATTACAATGATCAGTTGTCAGAGCAATTGAAATGAATTGGAAAATTCCACATAGCGTGGTAAATTGAGTTGTATATCAGACAAACAGTTAATGCATCTACAAGAAAACTATCTTTTGCACTTTAATAGCCCCTTTCAGCTGCAGAGCTCAGAGCACTTGAAAATGTTTGTAAATAAGCCCTCCACATCTCTCCAGAGGAGGCTTTATTCCTCTTTTAAAGTTGGCCAACTGTGCAGGACAGAGTCAAGTAACTTAGCAGAATCTGAGTGTGACACAGAGCAGAAACCTCATCTCCTGCTGCTCCAGCTCCCGATGCAAAGAGCCTGCGTCTGCTCGATGCCAGACTCAGCACTGACAGAAAGGCACACACCTCCTGTGGACCTGTATTTCTCACAATAGGGAACATTTTCTAGATGTCCTTACCATCTTGTATTTCTTTCCTGAGCCATTGCCAGTCAGTCAGCTCCCTTCTGGAGCATGAAAACACAACCACAGAGTTTCCTAAAATCTCCAGATAACCAAGGCAAGTGAGCAGAGTTTTGGTGATTTTGCCATCTCTAAGCATGGCCGCAGTCTGGCTTTTCAGGATCCAGCCTGCTCCGACAGAGAGGATGCCAGAAAATACCTTTTAGCTGTCCCAGTATTCAAGGGCATGACAACCGTGAGAGCTGAATGACCCACTGAGCGAGGCGGTGGCATAGGAGGTCCTGTGCTGGGTCAGCCCTTTCTTGGTGAGTGTCACTGTGCCACCCAGAGCAGCTACCCAGCCTCCTTTGGCTCCTTTTACTGCAGAGCCTCAATCTCCCCAAATCATGGTGCAGGGGCTGCAGTGCTCCAAAGGAGGCAGGTCTCTGCTGCCCTAAGGGAAGCTAGCACAGGACGGTGCAGTCCCGCTTGGCAGATGTGCTCAGGGAGCCCCTGGTCTTTCCTCTAAGGCCTTGAGGTAGAAAGGGAGATGGGGGAGCTGCTGCTTTCTCCCCTGTGCCAGCCCCCAGGGCTCAGAGCAGTACGCACACATCAGTCTCAAAGCGAGGTGAGCCCCAGGGCTCAGGCAGCAGCAAGCTGCAGAGCCAGCCTGTCACCCCTCTCACACATGTCCCTCTGGCCACATTGTCACTGCCAGCTGAGGTAGCACCCGCAGCTCCCGCACCTTGCACCAGCTGCAGCTGTGGCCCCGCTGCAGGTCCCAGCAGTGTGCTGTCACCAGAGGGCACCCCCGGCTCCCTTTGCCAGCACCCTTGCCACCGCGCCCTGGGCACCGGGCTGTAGAGCCGTGTGAACGGGGAAGCATACTCTCTCCCGAGGGGCTACGGGAATCATTTTCAAGAAAGAGAGAGCCCAAGGGGCTCCAAATTCCAGCCTGCCAGCACAGACACTGAAAGACTGTTTGTTCAGGGCCACCAAGAAAGCACTGCCAGGTCCCTCCAAGTCAGGTCCATGATGCCTGCACCTCCTGCAGCAGCACTGGGACAGCAGAGGGACAGTTTGTGTTCTGCAGTCCCTGAAAAAGTCTATCCTCCCATTTATGGCTCAGCATCAGGCTTGGGGGTTGAGCCCTTCCTGTGTTTCAGGTCCTTTTGCCTTCCACCACAGGTTGCTGCAAGACATCCCACGGCGTGAGTGTCTAGACACAGGGAGGGTCCAAGGTCTGGCCAAGCCAGGGCAGAGCCCCAGAGGTCAGAGATGGAGGTGAGGTCTTCTGGACCACCCTCCATGGGTCACGTACTCTTTCCCAGGCAGGAGGAGCATGGCGGTGGGGGGGGGGGGGGGGGGGGAGGGTGGAAGGGGCAGGCCCAGGAGGCTCTGAGGGGCTCTCAAAGCCAACAAACAACTTTCAGTGAAACATGGGATGGCTGAGACCCTACAGTGCAGGGAGATGGCAGCAGAACCACATGGCCGTTGGCAGCAGTGCCATGTGGCCTCACCTTCCAGCCTACGCTGCACCAGAGAGGGTCAGAGGGACCTGGAACATGTGGACATCCTCCTGGAGATGCTTAGAGCAGCAAAACAGGCTGTGTGGGGTGGCTGGGCTCCAAGCCGTGGGCATCCCCAGCTCTGTCTTCTCCCAGCTGCCCGTGGAGGCGGTGCTGGCAGATGGGAACAGACCCCAGGACAGCAGCCTGCCTGCATGCAGAGAGGAAATTCAGCCTCCCATCCAACAGCCTTTCCTGCCCTGCTCAGAATAGATCTGTTGTTCTGCAGCTCCTTGTCTGCCTAGTCAAATGAGTTCCCATTAGCTCCTTTTTCGCAGTCTTGTTAGTGCAGGGGACAAACGGACTGATTGTTTCCCCCTCGCCTTGAATGAAGGGATATTTTGTTTATTAAAAAGTCATGCTGTTAATAAAGATCAGCTCATAGCCAAAAATAACTGAGGCCACGATTGTTTCCTCTCTGCTTCCTTATCTGCGCTGGAGGATTCACAAAGAGCGCCGTGGCCCTGACCAGATGCAGCTCCACACTAAAAATATGCTTTGAAGCAAGAGGCAATGAGACATCGCAAGAACAGCGAAGGGCTTTAGCAAAGCCTGCAGCCATGCACAAGCAACGGACCCTGTTTCAAGACCCTCTCCAGGCCTGTGCTAAGGATGTCATGTGTCAACTGGGGGCGAGACCCTCTCACCTCCCCAGCTTTGGGGAACACCCCCTTCAGCAGCACACTTCAGCTCCTCTGAGTGTTGTCACCTAACCTTTCCCTTGGGAACGCCACAGACTAAGTGTAATCCAGGTGCTGAAGCCAGACAGATGAGAACAATTGCAGGGCTCTTTACCGGTGAGCCACAGAAAGGAGCTGAGAGAAAAGGCAGGCTGGAATCAGCAAGGGCTGCTCTCAGAGCCCTGTGTTTACTGGTCTCTGCGGTAGGGTCTCATGTTTTGGGTGAGGTTCAGAGTGCCCTGCAGATGGGGAGGACAGCCCAGCAAAAAGCAAGCAGCATGGCTGTAACAGCCTCCAACCAAGCAGCAGGTTCACCGGTCATCAGCTGCTCCAGTTTGGTTGCTCATCCCAGAACACTCGGACAAAACATTTGCGCCCCCCAAATAGCCCAGATGGCCCTTCTGCTGTGTGGGTACAGGATGGGCCCGTGGAGCCCAAACCCAGCCGTGTAAGACGTATATAGCCACCCTCCTTGTAAACAACTCCACCATTCCCCACTGCACCCCAGACCTTGGTGGTCCTTGCAGCTCCCCAGAGATACTCCCAGCACAAGGTGCTGCATTTCCTCAACGCCAGCCTGCAGGCCTCCCAGCACCAGCCCAGGGTATGAGGCCTGCTCCTCAGCTGCTCTCCAGGGCTGGTAGGAGGAGATCAAGGAACTGGGTCAGTGTTAGCTATGTGGTGTCTCAGAGGTATCCTTTACCACTCTCCAATTTGAGAGACTCCAACTCACGCACAAATAGTGCACACTATAGCTATAGCCCCCCATAAGCTAATGCCCTCTGGACTGTATCTCATTCCTCACCAGCATCACATTTTCCTCACTCTTTTTTTACACTGTTTAACTGAAGATATTTAAAGGTGAACACAGCCAAATGTCTCTGACCTGGTCTGAATGCTGGCATTGGTGGGCAGAGGTTGCCTGGGACATGGCATTAGTGATGCTACGCTCTGCATGGGTCAATCCATCAGGAGGGTGAGCCATGAATTCTTCATAGCAATCTGTAAGGCAGAGCATGAATCCCTCTACCCAGAGCAACGTCCACCAGGGTCTTCTGGCCTCTCCTCTGCAGGAGGAAGGTTTTCACCAAGCCCTCCATGTCCCATGGCAGCATCCAGGAAGGTGGCACATCACAGCCAGAATCAGCCCCTCTGGGTAGCCCTAGGTCCAGAAGCAGCTCTCGTAGTCCTATCCACCTTCTCCCCTGGACTAAGCAGCCTGGGCTTTATTGCAGGAGCATTGCAGAGGCCACAGTGGAGGAAAGTATGTTAAAGTATACTGCAGCTTTGGAACCACTTCACATTGCTTTTTCAAGAGCCTGATTTCGTTTTCTGGCCCAAACACACTACTCATTTTTTCTGCAGCAACGAAGATAAATGACAATAAATCTTCTGCAGTCATTTCGTGGGGCCAATAGTGATCTCAGCCCTGAAGCATTTCAGTATCCTTCAGTGAATGTTACACCCTAAGGCCCTGATCCAGCAAATAACTTAGATGGGTCTGCAGCCTCAAACACATAAGTACCTCCTTTAAGAACCTGAACATTCCCTCTGAACTCAATGATACCTCTGTGCTTAAGTGTTTTACTGGATCAGGTCCTAAATAAGCAGGCTGTGCGTAGTAGAAAGCACGGCTAGTGCCAAATCCCATTTTGCAGCCCCTATAGGACCACTCCTAGGGACCCAGGTGTTCTGCTACACTTCTGTTCTTTGCAGTTGTCATTAACCAGCACACAGCCAGGTGGCATCCAGCCTTTGTAGCCTCTTTCATAGGTGCCTGTTCATTCATTTGGCTGAACAGGTCGAGGCAGGTGTGTTCTCCTCTCTTGCCCCTTTAGCAAATACATCAAGGGGTTTGAAATCAGGTGTGACTCCCTGTCCTCTTCTGAGCAAGACCTCATTCCCACCAAGCAGCCCATTCTCTGGAGGTGTGAAGACCTTCCTCAGCTCTATGGGCAGAAATGAAGGGGTGAAAGTCAGTGCCTCCAGGATGCCACAGGTCCAGCCTCTTGCCAGTTATCAGTCCCTGGTAATTTTCTGGTGCCTTTCGGCACTGAAGGCACCAGCCTGTAGGCAGCTCACTATCCCCATTTCTGCTCAGCATGTCACATTTAGCTGGCTCCATAGGTAGAAATCATTGCTGCCATTAATTCAAGCTATGAATCTGCCCTTCAGGGGATATGTATTAGCCAATTAGCCATCCAGCACTACAGACTAGGAAGGGACAGTTTTCAGTGAGAGCATAAGGGGAAAAAGATTCATCCATCAGGACATGTCCCTCTGGGCTGCAGAGAGCAAAGCTACCATAGCGCAGAGGCATGATGTATGACCCCAGCACAATCTCCCATTAGTGGCTGCTCTGGCTTCTCCCTCATGCACCTTGCAGCAGGAAGGATTTTTCCCTGATGTCCAGCCCAGGGATCTCTTTCCCTACACCATACACACTGGGGCACATGACTTCTCCTAACATGGGGAATCACTGCACTGTTCTGCATGAGCTGTCAGCCCCATGGTGTCCAAAAGAGCGCAGAGCAGTCGGCCTAGAGGCCGAACACAGAGGTTGTGAAGCGCAGCTGTGTGCAGCAAGGATGTCTTTGAAGTCAATGTATTTTAAGGAATAGGTAATCCAGTCAAATTGCTGGACTGAGCTGAACCACACTAACACTGATGCACCACACAGGGGTGGTTGGAGCTGGAAACTGGGTTATCGATCTGCAGCAGATGGAGGACATCCAGCTCTGCTCAGCCACATAACTCCTGGTTCCTCACCCTGCTCAGGAGATTCACCAGGGGAACAGGCTTGTTGCCTTTATGAAGGGGCAAATACTGGAACTGTTCACAAAATTGTGATGGAGGGGACTCTGCAGTTCACAAATTCTAATCAAACCTAAAGCTGGCAAATGTTGTTCTACTTGAGACACACAGGGCCAATTTCTGCTGACCAGGATGGGCAATAAGAGCCTACTGGGTATCAGTCCTTTCCCTTGCAGTAGGACAATGTACACGTCTCATTCAGCAGTTTTATGCCTCTGCATGCCTTTCCTTCCCTTTGCTTCCCCTGAGTGAATGGGACCTACACCCTACTTAATCTGCAGGGCGGGGGAGCTCATGCCCTGCCATGAGTTGCAGGGTCTGCAATGCCATAGCCTTGTTTTCAGACATTATTTTGGGCTGTTCAGCATATGTGTGGGGTGGTCCTTGCTAAATGACTTGACCTTGTGCAGTACCATGAAAACAGACTGTTTCTAACCATCCCAGATCAGGCTTTGTCAGTGCTCTTATCAGAGAAAGAGGTTAGAAATTCCTCTGCTCCCAGAGCTGGTGCCAGGTCACAGCTCTTATCTTCCGCAGTCTCTGTGGAAGGGGGGAACATTCAGTGTGTTCAGGAGAAATGTAGAATTAATTGCCCTGGCTGGTTCCAGTGAATCCTCATGGGTTGGGTTGGAGCCCAAAGAAATTCAAGGTAATTTATTTTTTTACATCCCCAGAGTTTCTGGTGTTAAAAATTCATAATTATTCCTTTCCAGTGGCTCTCTTGTTCCAGTTTAAACAAGGGCCCACATCATATACAAGCGCCTGTTCGAAATATAGCCATTACACAATTTCCACCCTTGCAAAATATCTGAGGAATCCTGCTTTGAAAGTGACTGTGAGGAGTACAGTCATTCCTCTCCAGATGCCATCATTAGAATTCATTTCCTCTGCACCCAGCATCCCAGTAAATTCAGTTTACAGTCCAGGACAGGCTGACATAGCTGAAGACCTTTTTGCTACTAGAAATGTTGCTTTTTCAAAGGCAATGCCATGAGTGACTATATGCCAGGGAACTGACCTGAGCCAAGCAGTGCATTTCTCTGGAGTAGCTCCAGAGAAGTAGGATAGGGCAGGTGGGCCATGGAGCTCAGCCCTCCTGACCGGATCTGCAGATATACTGGGTTGTATAGCATGGAGAGGTCCACCCCAGAGTGACTTCTGCCCTGCTGCTACCCCAGCCAGACAGGGAATACATGTCCTGGCTCGCTGTTCCTGAGGCAAGATGCAGCCTGCCCAATTTAGAGTTATGCAAGCTGCTGCCAACCTCCCCTTGTAGGACAGATCTCAGCACCCTTGCGGGTGTCTCCTCTCCATGGGGCTCACATTCTGCAAGGCCAGGAGGCTCATTCCTGATCATGGAGAACAGGAAACAAAGACACAGACAGCAGAATGGACTTACATGCTGGCAAGGCAGGATCCAGATGCCCATCTTCCCTGTGTCCAGATTTATCTCACCATACAAGCAGCCTGGCTCATGGCACAGTCCTGAGGAGACAAACCAAAGTGGTGGGACTTGTTTTCTGGAGAGGACTCGTCTGCACCAAAGAGGCAATACTTTGTAAAGCCAGTCCCACCCTCGCACCCCACTTGCACACCCTGACATGGGGCAGAGGGGAGGCTGCCTCATCCCCCATGCAGAAGCTCCGCTGCTGGCTTGTGCAGACCCCCGGAGAGGCCCACGCCTTCACTGCCCAGCTGCAGGAACAGGGCGAGCTGCAGCTCCCGCAGCAGTCAGCCTCAGCGGCTGACAGCACGCACTTTACACCACTTCCAGACTGTCAGGAACTGAAGCCACGAGAAGAATGGGACTGTTTCCTCCCCTGCCAGACACAGGGCATGTGGATAGGGGACCGGGCTTTATTTAGTCCCTGGGACTGCACAATGGCCTCTGCTACTTGCAAGCTCTTTTTGGAAAACAGTTATGAGTTGAACACATACAGGGAACTTTCCCACATGGCCCTGGCTGCCAATGGATCTAAACTCCCCAGGGCCATTTCCCAGTCATCTCCCCCACATATGTTGGTTTAGCGTCAGAGGACACTCTTGAGCCTCATCTTGGCCTCTTGCCTGATCGAGGCTTTTATTTTGTGCCCAGCTGGAGGTTAGCTGCAAAGCTCAAGGTTATTTCTTTAGGGAACTGCTGCAATTGGAGTATCAAAGTCTAACAAGGAAACCCAGAAGGCCAGTACAACAGTGACCAAGCCAACTGCATGTAACTGCTATGCTGCAGTCTGCTGTGGATAGCATTTGAACCAGGCCATATGAGGCCAGCACTGTCCCTCTCCCTCTGCCTGTACCACACAGCCCAGGTTAGTTATGTTGACTTCAGCCATCTTCTACAAACACAGATCCACTTTCCAGAGCTCTGTCCAATCCTTAAGGCAGACAGGGAATCAAATGCACAGGCCATTTGCTGGCTTTCCACCCAAGTACCCCCTTTCTGAAAGGGATCTTTCAGAGCAGAAACGAGCATTTCAGCAGAGACCAAGCCCTCAGGTACAGAACATTTGAAACCAGATGGCAAACAGATGTTGCTGCTGAAAAGTAATGCTATTTGGCCTGCCTGGAGTTGCTTAGGTAACACTGAAACACAAAACTCACCTTCGAAGGCTTTGAGAATTGGCATCAGCAGAACATGAGAAAACAATCTGATGAAGTCTACACCCTGCAGACTCCCTGTAGAAGCCAGCGAGCCTGGTTCTCATTTCCAGAAAGAGTGAGGACATTGAGCAAGTTGGAAGCAGGCTTCAAGAATAGCCACTGGGCAGAAGTCCATCAGCTGAAAGAGAAGCAGCAGAGAAGATAGAGGCAGCAGCATCCACCAGCAGAAAGAAAGTGGAGGAAAGTGCAAATCAAGGGATGGCCATAAAAGCAGGCCATCCTGCATCACAAGAGCTGGGCTCAGGTCTCGTTTGTGCTGATGGGTCTAAGCTGGAGCCATTCTGGAGCAGTGTCTGCACCCTGGCACAGCCTAGATCTTCAGCAAGTCCTACTGCTTTTAGGAGTGGTCAGAAAGGGTCCTCTGGGATTATACTGCACTCTCCTGGGATGCTGCATGTGGATCCCATGAGCATCTGCATGATTTGGCAGACTTGGGCCCATATTCCAAAGAGGTTTTAGGCTTGACCAAAAATGGGAACTTGGAGCCCCAACAGTGAATATAACTGCCAAAATAAAAATCTGGTTGCCAAAGGTGTTCTGCCTGGCAGCTGACTCCACAGCCCCCACGTGTCCCCATGTACCTGCAGCTGTAACCACGGAGCACGCCCATGGCTAGACACATGGCAGTGAAGCAGAGCCATGTGGCTCCTACTCCTGGCAGTCTGTCAGCCCCATCTGGTCCAGGTCCAATGCCAGGGGCATTCTCAGAGCCTGGCACTTCCTCAGGCCCACACCGCTGAATCCAATGACTAAGGGATCACCTGCATTCGGAGCAGGTCCTTTCAGCTGCTCCTCCTAGAACACTGGGCCGTTGAGGAGGACTCACAGCACAGCTCCACTGCACAGTGGCCAGGCAGCACACCTGCAAAACACTTCAGTGAAAAGTTCCTGGAGCAAGGACCAGCATACACATTTCCATACTCTAATCGCTAGACAGCAATGCCCTTTTATCCAGGCCTCCTCAGGCACTCAGTGGCTCAATATACAGCTGTGAAACATCCTTCCCTCTTTCTTCCAACACATCAGCCAGGTGCTGGTGCTCTTCTGCACATGGTCAATGCAAGCCTCCTCAGACAGGGGAAGAAATAGTCTTACAGATCCTGCTGAGTGCCTCAGTGTGCTGGCAAAGAGAGGCTCTTCTCCCCCACACCCTGGGAGGAGGGGCTGGTACCAGCACCGCAAGTCCCCTTTCAGGACAGACTCACATTCTCAGGACACCACATCCTCAGCACGGGTTATCAGCAGGCTGAACCGGCCCCAAGCCAACCTGCTGGTGCTTGGGAGTTACATGGTCCAGCTCCTACCTCTCCCACTAGACTCCAGAGGAAGCCTGCACAACAATCCCAGCCCCACCATTTCCATTTTACAGCAGTTCCCAGGGTTAGGAAGAGCAGTGCTGAGCCCATCTCCCCTCTACAGAGCCGACAGAGAGCACTCAGTAGCCTTGCTGCTATGGGCTTTCAGGGGGATTCAGGATCTGAGTCACATTCAAGACCACTAGCCTTAATTTCAGTCCCTGCATTACCTCCCTAGGCAGCTGCTGCATCACCTCAGTTTATATCTGATCATTTTAATGAGAAACAGCACATAACCCGTGCTCTCCATTGAAGGGGGGTGAGGAGATGAACTCCAAGGCCATTCACCTGAGAGTTATTAGTCCCCCAGCTGGGCGTCTGGTGAAAGAGCTTCTTGCCCTTGGCTCTGGCCAGTGCCCATCCTGCCAGGCACCACTCAGACCTTTTGATTCTCTTAGCCTGGCAGCAGCATCTTTGTAATATAGGCTTAAATGCTGAGTGCAGGGGAAGAATGAAGTGTTTGGAGGGTTTTTTTTTTTTCTGTTTGCACATTGCAATGAGCAGCTGGGGCTGACACAATCAACAGTGATACAGAAATACAGGGAAGGGCTCATCCAGCAGCTTTTCCAAGGCTCTAGCACTCTCTGCTAGGAAACACAGGGACGCAGCTCTTCTGTTCCAGCTGAGTGGTCCATGGTACCTCAGGTCCAGGCCTAGAGAAAATTAAGCACCAACAATTCAGTCATGTGGTCCCTGGAGATAAAGCTTCAATCATTCGGCTCAAAATGGTGATCAGGAATGAATGGGTGGCAATGAGCTACAGGCATGTTTCCTGGAAGAAAGACCAGAACATTTCCTGAACTGCAAAGTATTTATCCAAACAGGACCAATGTAGCTACATGCTACTGGGCAGATGATCTCCAGCTTCCAAGAAGAGCATTTCTGACGGTTCCCCGGGGTGCAAGGTGTCTCTCCCAGTCCATCTGACTCAGAGTTTGGCTTACGCATCTTTCAGCTCTGAAGGCTGGCCTTTCTTGCCGCTACAGAGCCAGCAGTTGCCCTGAGTGTCCTAGATCATGCATCTCTTGACAGCCACGACTGCACAAGGGAGTCATAAAACTGGGGCTGTCAGCTGTGCATGCTCAGGGCTGGATTAGGCCCTGGAGTGCTACCAGTGCCTGGCATCACCCTCTTCCTCAACCCTCCCACGTCCTACTGAATTACACCAGACATTAAAAGGGATTTTTGAGGAAGTTCCCATCACTCCTGCAAGGAAGGCCACTGTGTTGCCTTGACTGCTTAGTGTCCTCATGGATGGGACTGGAGAGGCTATCACCTGTCCACCTTGCAGACAACTGCCCTGGTAGATGCTATAATTTTCCTTCCTCCCACTGTGCCCCAGAAGCAAACTGGAGCACTCAGGCTGGTTCAAAGGCTTCAGGTAGGTAGTGTGGACTAACACCCACATTCTCCTCCTGGGAGGTGCAGAGGTAGCCAGCATTTCTCCTTGGAAGGACCAACCACTTCTTATGATCCAGCCATGCTAGTGCAGGGGCTGCTGAATAACTGGAATCCCACTCTGTGGGAGAAGGCAGCTCCAGGGGCTCCTGGAGCTGAATCACCAGATCTCCATGAATCTGGGCATGCCCTGCCACTTTTGACTCATCCCACTGCGACCGAGCAGGTCACGGTAAGACTGCCCATCCCTTCCACACCCAGCCCTTTCAAGGAAGGATTATAGCAACTATGCCCCATAGAGAGAGATCTTGTCCTGCGCATTTCCACCTTTGGGGGAATCCTGCACAGGCCAGACAGCCCTGGGGCATGGTCAAAGGATGGGAAATGTTTGGGTGTTTAGAGCAATGTCCGGAAGATGCCTCGGCAGCCTCAGGAGCCCTGGAGGCAAGCCGGCAAGCCAGAGGGTTAGCCGTTTACTCTCACACATTCCTGTCTAATACTCAGTTGCTGTTGTTTTTCCCCACCCACGCATGAGCCTGCTGCGTAGCTGTTGCAACACCAGAAAAGATCATTGACTGCAAAAATGAGAGTGTGTAGAGTGAAAATAGCCCCAGTGGTAGGAGATGGGCTGGAAGGCAGAAGTCAAGCAGCCAGGGAAATGACTAAAACAGAAGCTCAAGCGATTTCTAAGAAGCACACTGTAATAGACTGAATTCAGTTCCAAACTAGAAACTGCTCCCAGGAGGACCATGACTGCTCCGGAAGGGCCAGGGCACGAATGGAGGGCTAGGGAAGCCGTGCCCTCAGGCTGGCTTCGCTTGTGTGCTGCAAGAGACAGAATGGCCCAGTTCTCCTCCTCCCCGTGGCCACCCAGACAGGCACGCTTCTGCCCCAGCAGCCCCCAAAATGGGGGGCAGTCATGCTGAAAACAGTCACGCCTGCTCCATCCACAGCTGTTTTTTTCTTCCCCATGTGTTGAGAGATACAAGTGGCAGAGAAGCAAAATTGCCAGATCCTGTTCCTACAGGTCCTCAGCCCCGTCTGAAGAGAGGGCCCTCCAGCTGCATGCGCTCCAGGAGCAGCTCCAGCCCGTGGCCAAACGCTGCTGTTCTCCCAAAGACCTTGGCTGGAAGCCAGGAAAAGACATGGGTGGCCTGCACAAAACTTGCTCCATCAGAGGACATGTTCAAGGCCTCAGCACTGTCCATGATGAGACTTTTAGGCTGTGAGTGAGTAAGGCTCAAGAACTACCAAACTCATGGCACTGGCCTGGGTGGGCAGGGTGATGCCTTTAGCAGCTGTGTGACCCTCTGCAAGGGACAAAAATGCAGTCAAAACAGCACAGAAAAGACCAGGTAGCAGTATGGGGGCTGGGGAGCCCCCTCGAGCTGAGGTGGCTGCAGGGCACATGCTGCTGTCACAGCTGGGGCACGCAGGGAACCCGAGCTGAAGAAAAGCAACCACTGGAAAGAGAAAAGACTTCTCCCAAGGGGAGCAGGTGTGTCGGAGAGACCCCCAGGGCGCTCTCTGAACACGGTCACTGGACGTTGTACACAGACCTTGATGCATCGCATCATCCACAGCACACGGGAGGAAAAGCTGGACACACATTGTGTGAGACACACAAGGAGGAAAGCTGGACGAAAGGGGAAATGGCAGTGAAGAGTAGGAAGTGAGGGAGAGCTCCAGACGTCTAGCTCTGCAACCGCATTCTGAAAAATAGTTCTTAATTCTGTTTTCAGCTTGGTGCAGCCCTGTGAGATCTGCTGCTCCTGACTGCTCCCAGTGCTGAGTTTTGCTAGAGCTCTCTGACCCCAGGACCTTCGGGACCGCAGCTCAGATCTCAACGCGTGGCCCTCCCCAGGATGAAGACTCCCCGAATATGAGGGTGTCTTTGCACAGGACGGCTGTAGTGACCAGAGAAGGCCCACAAGGAAAGGGCCAGCCCCACTGCTCCAGAACAAGATGTGAAGGTCCTGGTGGTGCCAACGGAGCAGATTGGTGGCATGTGCCACAGTGCAGCTCTGCGGGCAGGTCTGTCCTCAGCTTTCACCTCACTTGGGATGCAGTGGGAGTCAAAACCCATGGTTGCCAAAATGACAACACACCACTTGCACACATAACTCAAAGAGCCTGGGGCAATGCCATCTCTCTCCATGCCACCCTCTAGCACTTTTGTGGCTTTCCCTAGAATGACAGCTTTTGGAGCAGGCATGTTCGTTCCTCCCCATGTGCTGGGTCCGCAGTCACGCGAATTAGCAGAAGGTGCTGCAAAAGATGAGCCATAAACCCTCAACTTCCTGAAAGGAAATAAAATGAAACCAGCCCCTGCCGCAGACACAGGGATTTGATGCTCTGGGGAGCAGCACTCTTGGCTTTTGAAGGCCTGGGGGTGGCAATGCTTGGCCTCAGCTTCCCTCAAAGCTCACGCCATGCCATGCTGCCCTCCACGAGGCAGGCAGCCCTCTGACACGCTCGCCCAGCTCACTGGGAAGCATCTACCTGCTGAGGAAGGGAGGCTGCAGGAAGGAGAACAGAACAAGCTGAGACGGGCCAAAGAGTGAGTCCTGATAAGGCTCTGGGAGCAGGAAGCACAAATGCAGTGAAAAATGTCATTGCTCTGTGATTGATGGGAGCCAGCTCTGGCCCTGCTGGCTGCATTCACAGGTCTGCTGATAACAACAGGGTCCTGTTGCAAAAGTCCTGGCAAAAATCGTAATTTTTAAAGGAAAAATGCCGTGCCTAGGGGCCACAGCAGCCCCAACCCAGGGTATCCTCCCAAGGGCTTTTGGCAAAGGCTCATCTTGACTCTACCTTTTCAGAGGATTTCTGCCATTTAGTGCAAAATGGGTGCAGAACAGCACCCCACAGACATATCTGGGCTGGCCAGGTCAGAGCAGCTGTGTAAGAGCAGCCAGCACAGCCACCTCCTGGGAAGAGAGGAGCTGCCACCTGCCACAGATCCCAGCATTTCCTCAGCTCACGGAGGAGAGGTCGCCTGCAGCCCCTGGACCAGGGCCTGTCTCTAGCAGCCCAGAGGGGATCACACCGAAAGCTGCATGAGCAACACCGAAAGGTGGGCAGTTCATGATGGAGAGCCCTATGAGAGGCTCTCTGGGGGCTGTAAAGGCACGGGGTGTCAAGCCATCACTTGCTCAGTTTTTTGGGTACGACACTGACAGGTCAGAAGCTGAGGCTTGAGCAGAGCATGCGCAGGCTTTGTGAGTTGAGTCCGCAGCCCTGGGGGACATTCTTCTACTTTACTGCCTTTCTTCCAACAGCTCTTAGACTAAGTACCCCACAGATCGAGGCCCCTGGAGATATGCTCGCTAACAGCAAGTGTAATGGAGCTGAAGCAGCCTGCACCAGCCCCAGTTCAGTCCTGGCCATGTTCAAGCACTGCAACAGTCAGATGGCCACCACAGCTGCTGCTCTCAGGAGCAGTGTCTCCTACTCTGCCCCAAAGGCTGCTGGACCCTGGGGGATGTTCATATTTGTACGGAGATGAGAGCAGACATTCGTGCTGAGGGTGACATTCGCAAAATAACGCAAACAATCTGTGAGCTGAGCCCATCACAGAGCCTGGCAGGCTGGGAGCTCAGTGCCAAGATTTTGAGAGGTATTTGGGATCACTCTGAAACACCAAAGCCCTTTCAGCTGCTGAGCCCTCCCCAGCTGCAGTGTTTCCCCTTGTGGAGCAGTTCTGGGGACCCACACTCCCTTTCTTCTTCCCTCGTCTCTCAGTGAGGTATCTGGGCACAATTCCTGTTACCGCCACTGAGGAGGGGACCACCTGAGCCATGCACTTCGACTGTGTCCGCTTGTGCTGCCGCTGCTCCAATACCTAGAGGTGGATGCACTCCCTTCCCCAGTCCCGCAGTCCACCGGGCTTGCTGGTCAACTTCTTGGAGACACCTGAGAAATGAATCAAACCAATGTCAATGGCTCAGTAGCTTAGCTGCCTGGTGTCTGCAGGCTCTCCCACGGTGGGCAGAAAGAGGCAGAGGCCACTGCGGATGCTGAGGCTCTTGCTCTGAATCAGCATCTGGAGAGCTGCTGTCCTGTAATGGCAGCGGGAGGTCAGGAAACCTCCTTGCTCAGCTGTCCGACACTGGGTCATGTGAACATCCTTCTGCAGCTCTGTAAAGGCTCCAAAATCTGATCAGAATTGCAAATGTGCTGGTCTGAAGAGAGTGGCCCTTCTCAGCGTAGGTGTTCTCCAAGGCACAGCTTGTGAACGGATGAAGTCAGCAGAGCAAATCTGATAAAAGTGATAAAAATAATCTATTTCAAGGATTTCAAAGACACAGATGAATGAATGCCCTGATTGTTCATTTTCCTGTCCTGGAACATCTAAATTTTCAACACTGCCATGGTCAAACAGATGAGTCTGGCTATCATCGGCTTTAGCTGGCAGCTATATTTACCTGGGCTGCCCTTGGGCAGGGTGAGTAGGAGCCCAGCAAATACGCCATGCTTGCACCCAGCCCCTGGGATGTGCAACATCCTGGCCAGGCAAGGACGCGAGCTTGCACAGAACAACACCCTGCAGATACCTCTGACAGACTGGCCAGGCTCCTGTGCAGCGTCGGTGAGCGTCTCTCCAGGTCGGTTCCAGAAGAGCAGGATCACGGTGCTCGTAGCACCACGGCAGGCAGCAAACCAACTGCCACCCCAGCAAGGCCTGGAGGCCCCCCTGGGGTCCCTGCCCCGGACAACTCAGGCTTGCTGC
This sequence comes from Dromaius novaehollandiae, assembly GCF_036370855.1. Lineage (NCBI taxonomy): Eukaryota > Metazoa > Chordata > Aves > Casuariiformes > Dromaiidae > Dromaius > Dromaius novaehollandiae. The sequence goes on from NC_088117.1 coordinate 2,856,920, forward strand.
GCCCGGGCCAAGAGCCTGGGAGCAGAGCACGAGACTCGGGTGCTGGGTCCTGCTGCAAGCCCTGCCAGCGAAGAGGTTAACAACACCGGGCCACACCAACAAACCATCTAATGATTTATACCAGCCTTTGAAGATACAGATCTCAGGATGGATCTTCACAGAGTAACGTTGTGACTTGAACTGAACAGTAACTGCCACTGTAAAGACTTGTGACCCCACGCGGGGTTCTGTAACGTATCAGGCAGACCAGCTGATGAAACATAAATGAGTGATTCTTGCACTGTTTTATTTCCATTAACAACTGCAGTTATTTTAGGAGCTCAGCACAATGGGGAATGTGTTTGCAGGGGCCAGTCTGATCTAGGAGGAAAATAGACATGTTTTTTATAAAAAAAAAAATGCTGTAACTTGACTGGGAAAAGGCTGGGTTTTGTTTTTCTGTTTTTTGTTTTTCTTTAACTGGCCAGTCTTCTGACACTCTGGAGCATTTTAGGTTTTTCCTAAATGAAGAGCAGCAGTCCTGCCAGGAGCTGTTACTGGGCCACAAGAGCTAAAAGTGGCAAATGCACCAAAGATTTCCAAAAGCCACAGCTGGAAATAACTGACTACAGCACTATAGAAGCACCACAGGAAAAGCTAAGATGGGCTCTGCATATTCCCTTCCCATGGCTCCCTGCCTGGGTTTTTCCAGTTCCTTCGTGTTGCAGAGAAAAACATTCCTCTCCTGGCCCAGGGCACTTTGGGGGCTGTGCTGTGCTTCCAATATGACAAGAAAATAATTTGCCCGTCACTGCCTCCTTCCACTGAAGTTTCACAGGAATCTGACAGACTAGTGACTTGGCAGACCTTTATTAGTGACTCCATACAGCTGCTGAGAGTTGGGAAACAGCAAGATATTGATTTTGGAGCAGAGAAATGGAGCTCCAGACAACAGGACACTTCTCAGTTGAGGTACTTCAGGGAAGCACTGGGCACAAAGTTAGGACCCAGACCAGGTTTACCAGGTCTGACTCTGGTTTCATCTGTAGTAAACTGAATGTGTCCAGGACAATTTTCTGGTGCTGAGGACCACACCTGGACAATTAAACTATTTTACCCACCGAAACATATCCCTGAATGTGAACTGCCTGGAAGGAGGGCTCCTGTGCCCAGACGGACTCCCAGAGCACGCCTAGGAAGTGAGAGGAGATCGTGTCTGCCCTGGCAAGGGATCACCCCAGGGACCATCCCCCAGTCTAACCCTATGGGTGGTTACATATCCATCCCTGGGAACATTTCCTGGCAGCATTTAAATTTCCAGTGCAGGCATTGTTCTGGGTCAACCCATCTCCCATAAAGCCTTACGGTAGGTGCAGCGCTTGAGGTATCTGCTCCCCTTGGAGAGCATCAGCAAAGAAACAGAGTGGAGCTCTGTGATGGGCAGAGCAGTGTCTGAAAGGCACCAGGCAGGCAGAGCTGGGCAGCAATGCGGAAAGGGAAGACAAGAGGAGCTGGGCAAGGAGACTGGGTCTGGAAAGGAGACAGATGGGCTGGAAGGAAGGCCTCATCAGGAGGCTTTGGGAAACAAGCAACCAACCCTGCCCTCCCTTGGGCACCCTGCATGAGCACCTGGAGCAGAGGTCAGGCTTTTATGGCCCATCTTTACACATGGATAATCCACTAGATCCACATCTCTTCTGCACATGCAGCTAACGCAGGAGGAATGGTCTTTCTGCTGCCTGGCATTGCATGGGCACGAGGAGGAGTCTTGCAGTCAGTCTGAAGGCTTGAAGTCCATGGAGGTACAAGGGTGCTGATGTGATGCCACACAATGGACTGCCTACATCCTCTAAAAAACAACAGCAAAAATATCACAAGGAAAAGCCTATGCCCTAAAATGGCTCTTTAAGGATGTGACGTCAAGCAGGGAACAATTACAAAATGCCAGAATAAAAATCGCCTGCCTGGCCTGAGGTCAGCTCCTCACGTGGGGACTGTCTCAGCAGGCCTTGTTACATGGGAACAGATTATTTTCCAAAAGATTCCTCTGGTTCAGCTCCCTGGGGATTGAGTCAAGGTGGGAAGCAGGTAGCAGAAGCAGCTGTTGATGCATCCAGCAAGGGCTGGCAGGTGTGGGATGAGCAAGGCATGTCCTGGCGTTGGGCATCTCCTGTGGAGACATGAGCCAGCAGGACCTCCTTCCAGAACTTATACAGCCAGGCCCTGGACACCTCTGAGCAGGGAAACCTTTGACTTTCAGCTCTCTGTGACTCAATCCCCTGGCTGTAAAACAGGGAAAGATACACCTTTGTGCTTAGCTCTCCTGGCAAGTGTCAAACGACAGTGTTTCCCACAGACTCAGCCCGCACCCACATACCCGCAATAGGTTTGGAGATGGGGCTGTGCAGATGGGCTTTGCAGAACAGCACCAGGCAACAGAGCCATTCCTCCAGGGACCCGGGGACTCCAGCTCATCCAGCAAGGACCAGAAACTGCTCCCATGCAGTGGGTGCTGCAGAACCCACCAGGTGATATGCGTTTGACTCTCTCTGCCCCAGTGCTGCGTTACACCCTGGTGCCAGGTGACTGAGCAGTTGGACCAAGGACTGGGCATGCCCTAGGGCAGTCTGTACCATGACATACTTGCTTCTCAGGGGCTTCTCAGCACCCCTCGCCACAGACATGCTCATGCAGAGGCAGGGCAAGGCGTTCAGGGTCTTTCCACCTGGGCACAAGCCACGTGCACCCTCAGGAGCTCCTATTTCTATGTCTCAGGTGCTCAAGCAGGACTGGCCAAGCCACACCCATAGGAAGAGGTGACCTGCTGAACACTTTCCACTTTCCCCTGCACCGTATGTGAGCACCCTTGTTTCTGTTTGTGCTGCCATGACAACCAGGCAAGGAATTGAACACTGGACTTGTATTGCTTCATGCTTCATGGAGAAAAAAACTGCCTTAGAGGGGATGTGCAATAGTGTGATAACCGGTTCAACCGAAGGCCTCCAAGGAGACCTATGGGCTGTATTTCCTTCTTATTGTCATCTCTGTGGCTAGGAGGAGGCCATATCTTTGCCCCTTTCTCTCTGTCCATGGTCACCAGTTCATGTCTGCCTGCAGCAAACCAGTCTCAAATGCCTAGTTCTGCTCCCCTCAGCTGTGTCCCACTGCCTCCTGCAGCATCTCTTCGAACAAGACACTACAGGTGAGGTCTTTCTCAGGAACCACTCTTCCTTCTGCTCCCAGGTTTCAGGCTTTCACCACTGTCATGTGAATCCTACAGGCATCCTCCACTCAGACCAGCCCTGAAGCTAAAGCAGCTTGTGAACCAATTAAACATTTTAATGAGTCCAGTGAAGCTCAGCACCCACTGGGCATCTTCCCTCCAGGAGATGCTTAGGACCTGAGGAATTGTTTAACCTTAACCAGAGAAACACGACACAGAGCAGCAAGGATTTTAAGCCTAGCAGCAGAACAAATATTCAATGGTCCCATCCAGAAAATGAAATCATGGTGGGGAGACAGGTCTCTGAGAGTAAAAACATGGTTGAATTTCCTAAGCTTGACTTCACTCAGCAAGTGGGAGCTTTAGCCATCCCTAGAAACAGAGGCGATTAATGGAGCAAGGTGATAGACCCAGAAGACAGACCAACAGTCAGTGTTTTCAGACAGCTTTGCAATCAGACCAGGCAGGAGGTCTCACAGTAGAGGAGTGAAAGGAAGCCCAGCACAGCGTGTAGCAGGCACATGAGAAGACTCCTGTTACTGCCTCTGCTTATAACAGCCTGCCATTTTGGTTATCAGTTCATCAGCAAAACTTTCCCTTGAAGTCTGGGATCCAGAGCATCCTTTGTCATGGCCTAGCAACCAGGAGTGCTGGCAGGCTCTGGGGCAGAGCTATTTATCAGCTAGTCAGGTGGAAAAGATCATTTTACTCCACAATCGCTTCCCAGCCTAGGAGTAGTTTAGGCTGTATGCAAACAGTGAAAAGAGAATCACAACTTCTTCTTAAATAGGTTAAAGAGCAAAGGCTTCAAAGGAAAGGGGTAGATCTGCGTTTGACTCAAGGCCACCAAAGGAAGTGTAGATCCTCAAGCCAAGATCCCCCTCTGTTAAGGCAGGGGGTTGCACAAAAACTAGATCCTGGTCAGAACGCTGAGTTAGTGTCCTGGGAACATGATACCTAGGAGATACAGCACAAAACATGTTCTTTCTTCTGCATTGTCTGTAATGATGCTAACAGTGATTTCAAGCTACCTTGCAAACAACAACACTTTCCACTTCTACAGGTGTAGTAGTCTTTAAAAAATATTTAGAGCATCCAACCTCCTCTACAGCATGCAGGCTGGCTGAAAGATAACAGGATCTCCTCCATGAACCTGTATGGTCAGTCTGGAAGCTGGTAGCATAAGTAGAAAGACATCTTTCAAGTGGGCTTCGCCTGTCCAGATCCAGGAGAACTCAAAGCTCTTGTCATGGTCTGTGGAGACAAAGCAGTATGCCCGGACACTCACTAATCACCTCCTCTTACATAGCTGCCTACAGTGGCAGATGGAGACAGGCAAGATCTGGACAAAAGGAGTGTGTTTGAATGAGGAGGCTGTGCATCTTGTTGGGGCCCTGACACTGTGTCCAAGCTCTTCCTGTTGAACCTGGCTCACGGTGTTTTAGGGAACAAGGGACATGTAGAGGCTTCTGTCACTCATGAGCTGAAGCATCAGAAGATGCTATCTTCATTCTTCCAGCTTTGGGCCAAACTCAGTGTTGCAATTTTGGAGATTCAGGGCTGAAGATGCTTTGCTGAAAGCACTAGGAGAGATGTGTATTCTCCTCAGTCATGTTTCCCAAAGCTGGAAGATGGTACTTCAGCCACATGCTCTGGTATCTATCATCCGTTGTGGCCCCAGAGTACTCATACTCTCAAGCACTAAAATCTGGGATGGTTTATAGCTCTTCACCCTCCTCCCCTGCCCGTTGCCAAAGGACTGGCTCCGTTCTGGTACCTTTCAGCATGTCCCCAACCCATGCTGGTGATCAGCATAAATGTCCTTCAGGACCAAGAGTGTCATCAGCAGGGGAAGAGTTCCTTGCAGGAAAAGTGGTGTTCATGCCCCCCACCCCCACCCTCACCCCCACCCCCCCAAGAACAGGCTTGGCTCTCTGCAGAGCAGCTTTGGGCATTTAAAATAACGGTAGTGGTGGGGTGGGCAGAGAAATAGCACCTGTATGCACTCGCAAACCAATTCTCAGCAAATGGGTACCTGGGAGATGGAGACCGGAGTAGCTGGCTATAGAGACGTCCTTTAGTGCACAGTGCACTCCTCCTCCAGTGTACCCTGGGAAATGCGTCCAAGTGAGAGCAATTCCATGATGAACCAGTCTGCCAGGAAGCCCACCCACACAACAGGCAGGAGAGCAGACAAGGAGCCTCCTCAGCACTTGAAGAACATGGGAGATGGCTGGGATCGCTGGAGAGCTGAAACACGTGTGGGAGAGACAATGACACTGGCCAGCGAGGGCTACCATCCAGCACAGGCAACAGCTCTGCAGCAGCTGGGTCGTCCCTAAGACAATAATGGTTGCTACATTTCCCACCAAACTTTTGACCCCCTAAAATGCTCCTCTTCCCATCCTGTGCTCCTCCCTCTCTGCAGAGGGGCCTCATGCCCTTGAAGCATCCAGGCTGCAGCAATGGAACAACAAGTCCAGCTTTAGACCCTATGGATCTTCTAGTGATGTCCCTAAAGCTGCCCTTCAGGCTTCTCACTGCGTGGAAGAGAGGACAGACACATGGGCTGCCTCCTGTGAGGTCAGTCAGCAACCGCACTTCAAGGACCCCAGGCTGGGTCTGCAGGGCCGTGCATCCTGGAACAGCCCGTATCGACACCATGGGCACAGGACATCTTCTGGTCTGCTGTGAAGATTCAGCCTGACCTAACCCTCTGCCGGTGCGAACTACGTGTACAGAGGAGGTGTGCACTCTCTGGAAATAACTTCCTCAACATGCAGGTGCCTAGCAGCAAATGAGTCCTGGTATAGCAGAACCCACTATGCTCATTGCCAGAGTCAATTCCTGAGCTGCAGTAATGAGTATGTCCATAATTCTCATCTAATTAACGCTGTGCTAGTGCTTCAGGAACTTCTATTTTATGGCTTAGCCATAAAAGTTGACACTCTGTTGAAACGTGCTTTGCAAGGGCTCCTGTTCTACTTCCTTCCTTTCTATTTATTTTATAAAAGGAAAGACTGGCTGTATTAACTTATCAGACTTCCTACCTGTAACAACCCTTTGGTTCCCTAAAAAGTTCATTAAGCCAATTGTTTGCATTCATAAGACAAATTAAATGAAATGTGCTGAGCAATAGCTGCAAGATCTATCCAATATCCTTGTCCCATGTCTGATCCTTGCACAACTGGTGTGGCTCAGACATGAAGTGGTTTGCATGTTCGTGGGGCCATAACAGATCTTAAAATGGAAAACATGGTAATCTGGGAATCAAAATTTTATAATCATATTATTTAGAGAAATGACCTTGCCTGATCAGTACACAGAACCTGGTAGCAAGAGACAGCAGAGACATGATCCTGAGCTCAGCATCCCATCCTGCAACCCAGCCCAAGCCCTCAGTGACAATTTTTGGCACTCGGTTCTTATCTTTTATCCAGATCTGAACAGCATCAGAGTTGGTCAGAGAGCAAAAGGAACGAGCTCTTCTCTCAGCTCAGATACTAACATGATATTCCTCTCCCCTAGCCAAGGAATTTCCTTTTTTTTCTTTTTTTTCTTTTTTTCTTTTTTGTAGAAAAACACAGAGTTCATCCCCACCAATGCCGTGAGGTCTTTGGCCTGCTGCATTTCTGTTCCATATCTCTTGTGGGCTCAGTGCCCAGGTCCTGGAAGACGTTGCCCATGTCCACCAGCAAAGCAAGGGGTAGACTCCTAGGTGTGCTAGGGGGAGGCGCCCTTGGAGATCTCCAGTCCAACTCTCCCTCAGACCAAGAACGTCACCAACACCTGATCAGCTCAGCCATGAACTTGTCTGGCTGAGTCTTGCTCCCTTCCAATGATGGAGACCCACGTAGCTCTCTGGGAGCCTGTTCTTGCACTGTATTAGCCTTAGAGTTAAAATCTTTTCCTAAAATCCAAGTGGAAGGTCCCAAGGTTGTCACAAATTGTGGGGCTGTTGCTCCTTATTTTGACACCTGGCTCTGCCAAGAAGTTTGTCTCCATCACCTTTATAGCTGTCCTTCCAGAAGTTGTAGGATGCTGTTAGATCCTCCCTTAGCTTCCCCTTCCCCAAACTAAACCAGTCGTGCTCTCTCCATCTCTCCACATGGGTCCTGCGCTCCAGGCCCCAGCTACCTTGGCAGTCTTCACTGGACCCTCTCCAATTTCTCCATATCCTTCCTGAGCTGCTAGAGAGGATGGGACACAAAATTAGACACACTAGTTCAAATGCCTGGGGTCAAGCATGGGAACTACATCAAAGAGCAGAATGGTGTTTGTTTTGCTTTGTGGATCAGCTTTTGACATCAGTCCATTTTATGCAGAGCCATTGATTTTCCCTGGGCCAAGAGATTTTTTCTGGTGCTCCATGACCGGTCACTGCCGTCTCCGGACTCCTGGAAACAGAGGGGTTCACCTACTTCTGTTTGTGTACAAACGATGCAATCAGATTTGGAAAATTAGATCTGCTACACCAGCAAACTGACGCACAATGTGTGTGGAACTTTCCATTAGAAACATGTGTATCCTTCTAAAATAATTAGCCTATTAGTTCAGGAAGGAACAAGAAATTACTTACAAATGGCTCCTATACAAACACTCCGTCCCAGCTCCCCACCTGCACCTGCTTGGCCCTTCCCCTCGCCTCCCCCCCCCCCCCCCCGCCACGCTGCACCTCCCTCTTCCTCGCTCTCTGCCAATCGATGAAGATTGGGAAGAGGGGATCCTGGATGTTTCCAAGGTGGGAATCCAGCTAACCACCTCTGAGGCCATCTGTGTCCCACGCTAAGTTTGGAGGCATGCAGGCAGTTTCCAAATCGAGGCCAGGGATGCTGGCGAGCCGCTGCAGCAGGTCAGCGTGGAGAGAAGGTCCCACAGGAGGTATGCGGCTGGTGGAAGTCCAGAAAGGAGACAGCAGTCGGGAGCTGAGTGCCAGACACAGACCTCAACAAGGATCGTAATCTTTTTTTTTTTTTTTTTTTTGGAAAATCAACTTCCCTAAAAAATGTTGAAATCTTCTACTGCTTTGGAAGCAGTTCCCATGCTTCCAAACACTCTGTCTGTGTCACTTCCCTGGAAGATCTGCTGAGAAACAAAGGCAAAGTCTTTTGCTGTCCTTTTCTCCAGCACCTCTAGACCAGCTGAGAGTCAGCACTATTTGCCTTCCTCCCCCAGCACTGGGGAATGTGTGAGCTGGATGGGCTGAGTAAAAATGACCTAATGCAGAGAAGAATCAGAAAATGAGCAATAAGATGGTCATAACAATGCTTCCCGAATGAGTTCGCTGCACCCAGGGGACTGTAACCGCTGTTGGATTTCCTGTCCTGGCAGTGGCTAAACTGGGCTCATTTTATTTCCTTGACAGACAGCATCTGAGTCTGATTCAACATGTTTTTATTCTTACTTTAGAAGGGGTTTATTTTCTCCTTCTTTGTTCCCCTGGATTTTTGTAAGAGTGACATCGCTAACGCTGGCCGCGGCGCTCCGTAGCACTTGCTGTTACAGCCTCAGCTGGAGGCTGCCTCCAAAGGGAGTAGTTTTTGCTGCTCCCCGGGGTAGGACAAAATCCCACCAAGGGCCCCACTGAGCCTCGTGCCCACCAGCGGCACGGCAGAGACTCCCCGCAGCTAAGCCGTGCGGCTTGTCAGCTGCAGAGCCCAGGATGAGCCCCAGGATCACTGAGCGGCGTTCAGAAGGACACCAGCCCTCAAGTACATCTCGGCAACCCCCCCTGCCCCGGCCCTTTATCAAACCCAGTGGAAGCAAAAGTCCCCAAACACACTGCAGACGGACACCAACTTGCAGCACCGCCGGGCAGGCTATCGAGGGGTGGGCGCTCCTGAGCAGGACTCTGGGCAGCTTCCGGGGCTCTCAGCTACCCAAATAAGAGTGCAGCGTGCCCCCGATAGTCTAAATAATTTTCTGTGTGTGATTAAGTGACTTGCATAGAAAGTCAGCTGTTTTGCTGCAGCAGGGGAATTCTTCTGTCTGCAGCTCAGTAGCTAGCTGCTGAGTTATGTTTAGTCTATGGTTATAAAGTAGCCTTGTTTCTATTCTGAGAATATTTGTCTAATCAGGGGTTCGAAGAATTATTTTGCTCAGTAGAAAGCTATGGTTTTTTGGAGAAATTTCTACTCCATGATGGGCGCCTTAAAAAAGCCTCGTAAAAGCTGCAAATTGCTGGCATAGCTGGGGGCACGGTGCACACCTGTACGAAAGCCAATCTTTTTACTAACTTTGCAAGAACAAAGGAAAGGTTTTATGTTCACAGCTGCTAGCCAGCTCTGAAATGAGGGCAGGAGGCCCGTGTGCGACCGCAGCGCTGCGTGCAACTGCCGTTACCCTGGATGCTGCAGCCACTTCTTTGCAGGCAGATGAGAACCAGTGTTGGACCAGTGGGGGACACCCACGCTGGATATTAGGTTCTTCCAAGAGATGCTCAGCAGCTTTAGCTGTATTTTAATGTAGCTGCTAACTTTGGAACTTCTTTTTTTTTTTCCTTTGGTAAATCACAGGTGACTCCAGCATCTATATCTCTGGCAGTTTCCTTAGGAAGCTGATGAAATATAGGGCTGAGGGACACCTTCTCCGCTTGAAGGGCCAAGGCCCCCGTCACCTTCAGCAGGTATAACTGCTTTATCAACCTCTCTAGTTCCTTTCCATTTAAGTATCACCTCCTGATCCCTGATGAGGGAAAACTCTGATGTTAACACCCTGATATTAGGGCATTTTTGCCAGTAGTCTTAACTTTTGCTCTCAGTTATGAAGTTTGGGCATTTTTTTGTACCTAACAAAGCATTCGTCACTTTCTGATGGTTATTCCCATTTTCCCACTTAAATTCTTTCCCCTAGGTGCTTGGCCTCATGGCTGCTTTCAGCTTGGTGAGCTTTGTCCTGCAAACGCGCCGAGAGGCACCTGCACCTCAGTGGACTTTACCCTGTTTGCACAGGACAAACACAACGGAGTTGTGACCACCCCCAACTGAGCAACCACTCATTTTTAGCCCAGAGATAAATCCCCGATAGTTGCTGCGATAAGGCCTGCCGGAGCATCCCCCTGTTCTGGAAGGCGGCAGTTTCCGCATTTGGAAATCACCTTTGGCAGCTCGGCGAAATGGCAGTGCTGGGGCGGCGGTGGTCACGGCCAGCTGCCTGCGCAGGCACCGGGCTTGGGGACAAAGCAGCTTTCCTGGGACATGCAGCAGCCACCTCGCCACCGCGGCTCGTGCTCTTGCTGTCGCCATCCCGTGCCGTCCTTCGAGCCCTCCTGCTGCTGCAGCGGCAAGTGGCTTGGATGCAGGTAATGGCTTTTTCTCTGCGAAATGCCACTTCTCCCTCTCCGGGGCCATCCCTAGCCAAGTGAGCCCCTGCGAGTTTACTGTTCCTGCCGTGGGAACCGTCCCGCCGGGTTCAGTAACTCCGATCCATTTGAACGTGCACTTGTGGACGGCTCACCCCCATATTCACTGCCCAGGCTCGTGGCATCGGCATCAACAGCTGAGTAATTTCTTCTCTTCCAAATCCCTTGCAGCTTGATTGTGTTTTGTCCTGCAGATCTCCTTTTGCGCTAAGTAAGGATATTTTGATTCCCCACTCTGCTTTCATCGTTAATGCATCCTGAAGAGCCACAGCAGCCCTAGGTACCCTCATCCCCTTTGGAAAAGGAGCTGGCCTGGACAGCATGGCCGTTTCTCCATCCCGGCCGATGTCCCTCAGAGCAAAGCCCTCCCCATGGTCTGACTTGCCCAGTCCATGGTTCGCCTGCAGCTGCTCCAAGTTTCCTACGTCCTTCACGGAGCACGAACAGTCCTCAAGAAGATCATGCAGCTCCTCTTCTCAGCATGGAGGGGACAAAGCTGTGGCTTTGGTGCCACCGCAGCAGTCACACCGAGACCCATGCTGCCGCCGGGTGCCGGTGGGCAAGCAGAGGGCATTGGCAGGGCTGGGAGATCACAACGAACGCACTGAGTATTTCCACTCCCAGCCGAGCTTCACTTCCCACCCCGAGCCCTGCCTCTCCTGGAAATCAGAGCACCTTCAAAGCACACATGGGGTGATGTTTGCAGAATGACTCAGACCAACTTGAACTGCTGCTAATAAATTCTATTACAGCAATAACCAAATTTATATCGTTAACGCTGGCTATTTCCGTTTTCTCCTGGGAGTGACCCCAAGTCACTGTTTTTCTGTCTTTTACACGCACTGGCGCATCTGTTCCTTGTAGGGACTGTCTCCGCAGGCAGGTCAGCAGCGTTTCCTCAAAGACATGTGCCGGATTCCTGCACCACGTCTCAAAGCAGCCCCAGTCCTTGCTGCCTAGGTTCAGATAATTCAAGTGACAGATGCAAGCCAAGATTCAGGCTAGAATCAACTTGCATGAGGGTTGGATGCTGCTGGGAGTCATCATCCACAGCCCCAAGAGGTGATGCTGAACCCGGAGCTTGGGGTGAGAGAAGGTAACGCAGCCGTGACTGCAAACCATCAGTCTCCTGCCCTCTGCAAAGCCCCCAGGGCCAACGGGGACCCACGGTGGGCTGAGCCCAGGGACACAGAGGACTGGGACAGTGATGAAGAAATAACCATTTTTTTAACGTGGATGGCTTGTGACTAAGCAAGGGGTAGCCAAGAGTATGCACGCAATGGAGAGCCGGGTAAAGGGCAGCAAGCTGACTTTGCCCAAGGCCAGGTATCAAGAGAAACCCTCTGGGCAGGGAAGGCAAGGTGCTGAAGGCTTCCTGGCTGGTAACGCCAGTGAGCATCACCGTTGCGTTTCCACCATCACAAAACAAGCAGCATTGCCTAGAGCCGTGGTGAGAAAAAGGTGCAGGGCCCAGGCTCTGCTTTGGAGGACCAAGACTTGGCTCACCCATGGTGCTGCAGGTGCTGGCGTCCCTGCAGGCAGGCTCTTAGTACGCTGCTGTGCCTGCAGGACACCCACCCTGGCCACACGTCACCCCAAGCCTCCCCAGAGACCCTCCGTGCAGGGAGGTCTGGCTCAGAGGCAGCTACCAGCCCCAGGGGAGAAGTAGGGAGCAGTGTGGTCACCGGACTGTGGGACCAATGTTGAGCCCTATCCTAGGCGGGGGTCAGGGCATGCTTGCCCCTTCCCCATGCCGGGAAGGGGGTCAGGGCAGTGCCCAACACCTGGTTGCTCCTGGGACAGGCTGGGTTTGCCCAGAGATGCTGCTGCTGAGCTGAATTTGCAGGGCTGGACATACAGCAGGCGCCAGCCCTGGCAGCATGAAGTTGGAGCCCAAATCCTGCCAGCTCCCACAGAAAAAGACTTTTTTGGCTCCCAGCACCCTCAAGCAGGGCCACTGAAGCTCCCGGGGGAATCGGGCTCCCAGCACCAGGTCCTCAGCCACCATACAAAAAACAGCCCCTGGCACCAGATGCCCCCGGCACTGCTGCTCAGGGAGAAGCCCCCCTGCCCAGGCTGCAGGGACGGGGGGGACCCAAGTGCCAGCCCAGGAGCCACCTGGGCCTGCGAAGGGCTGGGGCCGGCGAGGCTCGCAGGGAGGCTGCGTTGGCCCCGGCTGGCCCAAGCAGCTCCCGGGCCCCCAGCTTGGGCGCCAACCCCCCAGGCTCGACCCAGGGGAGCCCCTCTGACGTCCTGGTCAGCAGCGCAGGCACCACTTAATGCCGCGGCCTCCAGTCAAACCCCCGAGGGGTCCCATCAGCTCTGCTCCAGCTTCCCCACTGGCCATCAGCCCCTGGTGGTTTAGGGGATGGGAGGGGGGAAACGCAGCCAGTTCCCCAAAAGAGACCATGGCTGACAGCCTTCCCCCATCAGCCACAGCTCTGGGCTCGCCACGGTGGTCCGCGGCCAGCGCACGGGGACAAGGATGCTCCCGGGTGCAGGCGACAGAGCCCCCCGGGCCCCACAGGCGACAGAACCCAGTGACTGACCTGAAACATTGCAACTGCCAAACGCAGCGTGAACAGCCTTTACAAAGCCAGTGCAGAAGAACATACTGATTAAATCCAAAGCACGTCCTCTGCCGGGGTAGCCACAGCCCTGCTAAGCCATGCAGCCAGGAGAACTCAAACCAGCAGTGTTGGGTTTTCGTTGCTTCTTTCCTTGATTCAGTTTTGATCTGTCCCCAGAGGGACTCTGAACTACACAGGTCCCTTCTGTTCCTGCACATTTCCACAGGCAGAGGTTTATGCCCTGCTGTGTTTACATGCTATCCACGGGAACAGGCTTGGTGGTCTAGCTTTGGGAAAGCTTTCCGTGTGGCTACAGTGCTGCACCTGGGCCTGGCCTTGGCCCTTAGCCTGGGAGCGTCTGGTGGCTACTTCACCACAGAACAAAGCTCTGAAATGCACGGCACCAGATTTTTCCCACCTTTAGCTACGCAATAACAATGTCACACTACCCAGTGACGCAAGGGAAGCCCAGCTCCGCCAGTGCCGAGCTGCCTGGAGAAACATACCACCAAGAAAAGGCAGGTACAAGAAATTATATTCTCCTTTTATTTACCTATGACCATGACAATGTATTTTTGCTAGCTGCAGAGATGCTTTGCACTGTAAACTCGGCACCTGGACGCAGACAGTCTGTCCAGCTCTGCCAGGTTCAGCAATAACCCACGTTTCTCAAAACACAATATTGTTATCCAGAGTAGTGAGAGCGTCTGATTCACAGAGCTGCTTATCTACACCATCAAACCCTCTGTCGTCAGGGAATGATATATACACCCAGGCTCCCCCAGCGGCCCGCTGCTAGGGAACACGCCGTTTGTCAGATAAAACCTGCAAACTTAGAAAATTTTGTACGCACTCTTAAAAGAGAAGGCATCCGTTCCACTGGAGAACTCCGCCGAGACACACACAAATATTGCACTTGTAATTTCAGAACAGGAAAGGACACAAGGATTTCCTATTACACAGCAACGCGTCCAGCTATAGGAGGTCAATAAATAAACCAGGAGGTGAGGGGTGGGAGCAGGAAGCGGTTTGATTGCACACCTCCAGCGCAGGGGGACGAACCGGCTTTCGCTGCTCCCGGGGGTGACTTGCCACAAGCGAAGGAAGCGCCGGGCTCCTGTGAGATAGCTGCGTTGGGGGAGCACGGGAGCCAGGCCAGCGAGGCTCTCGCCGGCATGGGGAAGCACAGCAGCATCGGTGACGTGGGACTGGTCCAGTTCAGAAGTCTTATGTCCAGGGAAGATGTTCACGGTGGTGCTGTTTTCCCCTTGCCGGAGCCCTGCACAAAAGTCCTCCTCCTCCTCACCGAGTCGGGATCACTCGTCGCCTTCCAGGAGCGCTCGCAGCTCAGGCATGTGCTTCACAGTAGTCTTGTGGGAGCTCCCCTCCTGGCTAAAATCCATGCCAGAGTCACCCCAAAGGCGTCGTACCAGCGATGGTGAGATGGGGGCGATGGAGCAGTACCAGACTGCTTGGTTGGTTGGTCCCCTCGGCGTCACGCCCGGTGCCTTCGCCTGCCTCATGCCCGGCTGCTGCAGGAATATGGCTTGGGGGCATGAACGCCAGCAGGAAGGCAAGCTCCCGCCATCCCCCGGGAAGGCCACCACCACCCGATTTCATGTAAACACACAGTTCCCACTCTGCCCCGAGAGAGTCCTTGGGTCTACAGTGGGGAGCTGGCTTTCTTCTGGTTAATTATGTCTAAGTACAAGTCAGAGCGGAGGAAGCGGGGGTAGGAGTCCTTCTCCATGAGCCCATAAATTCTCTTCTGAGCGAGGTCGAAGCAGCTGCGGGTGATGTTCTGCAGGTTTTCCTTGGTGTGCTCCCGCGTGTAGGAGTCCAGGTTCACCTGCAGGGAACAGAGACCAGCCCCGGTGAGCAGCTCCGGGAGCAGCCACCGAGGCACGCGCACGCGGCCTGCAGCCAGCTGCATATCACAGGTACTCGCTAGCACAGCCCTAAGGAAAAATAGCTTTGGAGAGAAATTCTTTAAAAAAGTAAGCGTGAGTTACGGACAGCAGTCCCACCCCGCGCTTGCTGAGCTCGTGCTCTGCAGGACGGTCGCACCAACCCGTGCCACACCAGCACCTCCGTCTAGCAAGGAGGGCCTGCCAGGGAGCTCCAGCTCCTGCTTGCAGTAACAGCAGATGCTGGCAAAGGCGCCACGAGGTTTGGCCAGCCCAAGACACTCTCAGCAACATGCGCGCACACGACCAGGCCTGCTGGCATGCAGCCGTCATGCAAACTCGGCATGGTACGAGAGCCCAGTGTCCCTGCTGTGCCCCCCGAGCCCCCAGGGACCCAACGGCGGCTAAGGCCCGGCAGCTGCCCTCACCTCCTTGCAGGACTGGATAGCGATGTACTCCGCAAAGATCTTCTTGGCTTTGGACACCATCTTGGACTGCGATTTGATCTTTTTGTACTCTTCGCACGCCAGCCAGAACTCCAGGTTCTCCTCACTGAACTCAGTGCGCAGGAAGGCCCTGAAGGCTGCCAGCCCATCTGCGGGGACAGTTACATATCTCTACTCCCAGCTCGCAGGCACGGAACAGCCTTAGCCAAGCCACCCTGGAAAGCTGCAACCTAAAATACCTCCTCCCTGCATCTTCCCCTAAAAGTTCCTCGTGAGCCCGTGGCTGACCTTAGCTCCTCAAGGCACCACGGATGCAGGAAAAGGGTAGCCTCATCTCTACCCCCACTGTTCCCCCAAAATATCGGAAGGGGTTAAGACAGGAAATCTCAGATTTATTCATGCCCATGCCCAGATATTCCCCTGGTGGAAAACAGAAGAGGAAGGAGGTGGTAAACACGTACATTTGTGAAGCAGCAGTTTCTCTAGAGACTCCCCCCACTTGAGAGCTTCCTCCGGAGTCGGCCTGCGAGAGAAGGGGTGCACGTTGGCATGGCAAAACAGCAAAAGCCGCTCGCGGCAGGAGACAACGGCGTTCGCTGCCTGCCGCTAGACAGCACCAGCTGCCATGAAACCAAAACATCTCCAGCAGGCAAAGCATCGCCATCCGCCCCGGCCGGGCTGGCCCCGACTCGGACATTGGCACCAGCGTTTCCAGGGCACCCGCAGGCTGCAAAGCCAGGCTCGGCGCCCGCTACAGCCCACAGGCAGCACTGCCTCGGCTCTCCTGGAAGGGACCCTCGGCAAAAGGAAAATCCAAAATAACGATAAGGGCTCTGCAAGCAGCCAAGCCACTTGGGGCATCTGAGCAAGAAGCAGGAAAGCCCTGAGCAATGCCCAAGAGCTGAGCCAGAAGTTAAAGTGCCCGGGCCAAGCTAGACGGACCCGGGAACTGTGTGCAGAGCCCGGGGCCACACGTCAGGGCCAGCCCTGCCGAGGACCCGCCGTTACGTGCAGCCTCCCCGCTGCAAGCGAGAGCTCCCCATCTGGCAAGCGGAGGGCCACGAGGCACAGGGACTCCGACCACAAGGACCTCGGCCGTCCCGCTTAAGCTGCCGAGCGTGAGACAGCAGCGGCAGGGCAGGCTGCGAGGGGAGGGTTTGTCTCCGTCTGCTGGAGCATCTCCAGAGCAGAAGTGGTTTTTCAAACCATCCTACAGCGAGTTCCCCACAAGGGAAATTTCCAGCTCAAGCCGATCTCCTCCCGAAGGCTGTGCTGCCTCCCAGAAACAAGGCACCGGGCAGGGAGCCTCCCGCTCACCTCTGGAGAAATCATCCAGAGCACAACTGCTTAAAAAAGCTCCTCTAGAGAGAGGAGTTGCTGACCCACAGCCTCCCTGACCCCCAGCCGGGGCTGCGGGGCCACCCCAGCCTCTCCCCACTTGCCAGGAGGCGACACTTGGCATGGCCGGGGTTCGTCCCCCAGCCCCCAGGGCCGGTGGGCTGCCCGGTGCCCAGCCCCGATGACCCCCACCTCCCGCTCGCGCTACCTACTTGAGCGACTTGAGCACTTTGTCCAGCTTGCTGCTCGGGTTGGCTCCCGGGGACTCGTTCCGCCGCCGGAAAATCCCCAGGCGGTTCTTCATGTCTTTGGCTCTAGGGGGAAGAGCGAGGTTTAGTAGCCAGGCAAGGGGCAGCGCCGGGGGCTGCAGAGGCGCCGGGGCCGCAGGACTCGCGCCCAGGGGATCAGCCGCCAGCCCGGCCCCACGCGACGGCAGCGGGTGCGGAGAGGAGGCGCGGGGCGAGACCGAGGGGCCTCCCGCTCGCGCCGGCTCGCCCCCGACACCTACTCCTTCATGGTGTGCCGGCGCTGCAAGCTCCCGTTGTGCGGCCGCTGCACGCCCAGCAGCATCTCCGAGTGAAACTCCAGCGGCTGCGGCTTGGAAAGGTCCCGGAAAAAGGGCATAGCGGCTCCGTGCGGTGCCGGCAGCCCAGGCCGCGGCAGCACGCAGGGGCCTCGCAGCCCGCGGAGCGGCTCCCCGGAGCGACCGGCCCAGCCAGATGCTCGGGCGCTCTGACGCCGGCTCCGTGCCGCGCTCCCGCTCCCGCTCCGGGCCGGCGGGTCCGGAAGTGGGAGGGCTCAGCCCGAGGAGCTTTAAACGCTCCATGGCGTGAAGGAGGCATGTGTGAGTAAGGGCTGTGTCAGCGCCCAGCCACGGCCCCGCACGGCCGGCAGCTATTTATGATGGCTCCGCCGGTCGTTGCTGGGGTAACCCAAGGAAGGGTGGAAAAATCAGCGTCGCGGGAGCATAGTGGGGCCTTTCACGAGCCGGGGAGGGGGGAGAAACGCGGCGGGGATTTACGAGCGCTATTTATGGAGCCCAGGCAGCCTCAGGAATGCAGCGGGGATGCCGGCGGCTGGCCAAGCAGGGGTTAAGGGTTGCGCCCGGACCCACGGCACCCGCGCTGGGGACCCACGCGTGACACAGCGACAAGGCACGGGGTCTGTCCCCAGCACTGCCCTGCAGAAAGGCGGCTCTTTATAACCGGGTGTTTGCCCAGGGGGGGTCACCCTGCCCACGGGAGAGGCTGCGGGGAGGGTGCTGGGTGCTTGCACGTGTTGGACACCCAGCGCTACGACCCTCCCTGAGCGCTCGGCCCGGGCTCAGCCAACCCCTGGTACACAGGTCCCACACACAGACAAACACCCGGACACGGGGCTCCCAGTCCCCCCGGCCAGGAGGAAGCGCACAGGAGAAATGGGCAACTGCCGCAGGAAAGCGTCAAGCAGGACCCCTGCTCGGCCCCAGCCCAGGTCCCACCAGGCAGCGCAAAGGCTTTCGAGTCTGCGCACGCGGGAGGGAGAAGAGGTGGCGGGCGCGAGGAAGGGCGCGGACGATGCTGTCCCCTCGTGGCACAGCTCCTGCATGACACTGTGGCATGGAAGTGGCACAGGGGACAGGCACAGGGCGGTGGCAGCAGGGCACCTTGAGCTGCAGCCAAGGCCAGCAGTGGCACCGGGGCAGATGGGGTCCTCGGGGTGCTGTGGCCGGACCCACCTTGGGTCCCACGCGAGTCGCGCAGTTGGCTGCACCCCAGGGCTCGCGAAGGAGCCCCGTTTGCCCATCGCATGAGCCCAGCCAGCCTGTGCCCACCCCACTCCATGCCCAGGGCCTGCTGAGGACGGCACCAGCACGGGGACGATTCGAGATGAAGGGGTGCCCCGCACGGAGGGATGCTGTCCAGAGCCACAGATCTCTCCCAGTCTCAGAACACGGAGGTAAAACAATAATCCACTAGAAAAAGAGTTGCAACAACCCCAGGCTCAATCCTGCAAGGTGCCAAGCGCGCTGGTGCTGAGCCAGCGACGGGCTTCAGCGCGCGGTCGGCTGCCGGCCCCCTGCTCCTCGTCCTGCAGGCCGCGGCCCCTCGTCCCCGCGGGGCAGCGAGTCCCGCTGGCTGCCAGCTGCCGACCATCAGCTCAACGCTAACATGGGAAAAGCGGATCCAAAACAAGGAGCCTCCCTCCACAAACACCATCTGCCTCCCATTACCGCGCCGCCGGGACCGCCGCCATCCCAGGGAGAGCCGCCACGCGGGACGCCGCGATCCCACACGGCTCCAACCAACAATTTGAGCGGTGTTCCCGATTTAGCGAGGCGGCCGCTGCGGCTCGGGTTCTCATGAGGCTCTAAAAGCAGCGAAAAGCACTTGTGTGTGTGCAGGGGGACGTGAGAGACAGCACACGTGGGCTGGACACATATTTAGCCTTCTGCAAAACACCAAGAAACCCTACGGCACCCAAAGCTCAGGAGCTCGCAGGTGGACGCGGCTCACGGGCAGGTCTGCTGTCTCTAATATGCAATATCTGAAAAAGTTTCCAAACTCCCAACGAGGGAGATGCTGCTCTCTCGGCGGCCCTCTCGCACGCGATTGCAAATAAATAACAACCAGCGTTAAACCGGCCGGCACCAGCGGCAGGCGTGCACCACCCTGAGCCGCCGGCCTGGCTGCAGCGCAAAACGCCCCCGCAAAAACAACACGGTGCAAGAAACCCCTGGTCTCTGTTTGCAGTCACAGGTACGAAGCAATCTGCCCCCGGGCACGGCCGTGAGGCCGCATCCTGCCCGCGTCCCCTGCCAACCGCGCCGCCCTCCAGGGCACAGCACTCCGGTCCTACCTTTCCAGGTATTTCTCGGAAAAGTCCACCATGGCGTGGTACATCGGGAGGCGAGCGGCGGCCGGAGGCGCGTGCCGGTGCCGGCAGCGGAGCCGTGTGCCCACGGCAGCCACTTGCACCATAAATACTCCTCGGGGACGGGGCGCGAGCGGGCTGCGCAGCCAATAGCCGGGCCGCGTGCCGCTGCGCCGCTCCCCAGCGCATCCCCTGCTCTCTCAAGGTGAGGGAAAAAACCCCTCTCCGCAGCCGCCTCCGAGCCCCCGGCGCGGGGAAGCGGGACCCGGCTGCAGCCTCCCTCCGCCCGGCCCCCGGCCACGGCCGCCGGAGCTGCGGCAGGGCCCGGGCTGCGGGCAGCGGGGGGGGATAGGATGTCCCCGCTGCGGATGGGAGAGGATTCATTTTAATTTCAAGCGTCGGGGAGGGGGGGGGAATAATGCGAAGAGCTAAAAATACCCAGCCGCAGCGGCTGCGCGGGACCTCGCAGGGCAACAGTGCCGCTCGCTGGCAGCCGGCGCGCACGGCGAAGGGCGGCCGGGCCGCGCGTCTCGGCCCTCTCGCTCGCCCGCTTTGCGCCCCGGCGCGTCCCGAAACACGTGCGGGTTCTCCCCTCGCTCCGAGCCCCGTGCGGGGAGCAACGCCCCACCTCCAGACACCGCCGTAACCTCTTGCCACGCAAAAACCGCTGGCAATTCGCTCCAAAACGTCGCCCCGGGAGGTAACGCCCGCGGGTACTTCTGTCCCCGCTGAACTGCGGCTGCGTTGGCAAGAAACAGGGGCCACGGCGCCCTCGTCCTCGCCAGCGCCCACCTTAAAATAGCCCTTTTGGGTGGCAGCCCACGGGGAGAGGCGGAGGGTGGCCCCGGAGCCGAACGCAGCCGGGGAGCAAGGCCACGCTGCCGCCAGCTTCCCTTGGTGGCCCCAGTCCCCAGCGCGGGGCTCACCCAGGGCCGGGCCCAGCCGCCGCTCCAGCGCAGCGCTCTCCGGTTTGCCGTGCCGGAGCCCTTCCCCATGCTGCGAAACCTCCCCAGCGCTCCTCCCGGCGCGGGGCCGGCGGGAAGGCAGCCTGCGGCTCACGTTTCAGGGCCTCGCGTGGCCTCTCCCCAAACTCCACATCCATCCGAGCGACGCGAACCCCCACAGCCGGGCCTGTCCTGCCCTCCTCCCCGAAAATCAGGCTCCAAGGACTCCCAAAACAAGATCCTAGTTGATGCCCATCGCCACCACCACCTCCTTCCTTGCAAAGCTCGGGAAAACGAGACGGGGGGGCCCAAGGGCTACCCGGGTGAGGTGCTTAGCCCCAAAAGCACAGGGAGCCGGCGCAGCCAAGCAGCAGCCCGCGGCAGGCACAGGCCGAGGCCACCGCGGCGGGACACTTACAGGCTCTTGCTCCTTTTCTTGCGCGAGGTCTCGTCCCCTTCGTCACAGCTGCACTCAGCGTCCGCTCCACTCAGCTGCGGGGGAAGCAGAAGACCAGTGGGCATCGTCGCGGTACCCGCCACCCTGCCGGCTGCCCGCGCCGGCACTCCACGTGCTGCACCGGCATCTCCCCAGGCTCCTGCGCCCGCAGCCACAGCGGGCGCACGGCTCCTTCCCCAGCACCACGGTTGGTTGCGCCGAAGCAAAGAGTCGCTTCCGGCACGGTAACCCTCCTCGCCACCGCCCTCGTGCCACCTCCGGCCCGCGGGGAAGCCTCCTCCTGCCCATGGCAGCACACGCTGCCGCCGGAGCAGCAGAGGAGAGAGACGCCATCTCCGGCAGGAGACCCGGCTGCCCTCCCAGAGAGGCACTCGAAGACGGATGTCACACGTTTAATAAAACGGGGACGAGCAAGTCTGCCATGCTGGGACGGCCCCCAAGCTTTGGGCTGACCGCCGGCCAAGGCCAGGCCGCCTGCAGACTCAGGCAGACGGCACTGGGTGGGCAACAAGCCTTCCCAGCAGTCAAAAATTTTATGGTCCAACCCTGCAGTGAGGCATCAATTTTGGTCACGTCTCCACAGAAGATCCCTATGCATCTCCCTCAGCAGGCCCTCAAGTTCAGGACCCTACTGGTGACACCTCCTCCGGGGAGGACACCCGCATCGCCCTGTTCCCGGTGTGGGAAGAGGCAGCCAAATGCTTCTGCGAGGGCCCAGGGATCCCTCCCCTGGGCTTTCCCAGCCTGCCGAGCACCATGTCCGAGCAGAGCCAGGATGAGCGTCTGGGGTTACTGTGGGGTCCCTGGCACCCAGAGCGGTGCCCACGCAGGGTGTGTGAGCCCATGCGGAGGGAGCACCGCTCCCCAGCTCTGCTCCGCAGCGCGAGGCACTGGGGTGCACCGGCCTCGTGTGCCCACCCACAGCTCCCCTGGGTGCCGGGCACCCCAGAGCTTGGTGCCACCAGACGCGGGAGGCCGTTGGCCACCCCACAACCCAGCACGAAGAGCACGGCCGTGGCCACGTGGGCTTTTCGCCAGGCTGCCCAGGGCTGCGTCGCTGCAGCCACCAGGACAGTCCACACACAACTGATCCTATCGCGGCAGCCTCTGAGCCTTGGGAGCACCCGGAGGGCTCCTCACCCCAACCACGAACCAGGGGTGGCCTGGGCAGACCTGGGGCACATTGGAGGTGACGTGAGGCTGGAGCAGCATCGGGGCAGCCTCTGAGCCACGCAGCCCAGAGCCGGGCGCCCCTCCGCCCACCTTAGCTCAGGCGCTTCAGCAACTCAGCGAGGCCGGATGGTGCCGGCGTCCCGCCGGGCCCGGGGCCGCGGGGCGCTTTCCAGGATCGCCAGCCCGCAGCCGTGCCGTGGGAACCCGCGGCGCGGCCCAGCAACCCCGGCCTCGAGGCTTTTGACACTTCCTTCCATTCTGCGCTTGGGTTTCCGGAGTTTATCGGCCCCGAACAATGCAACCCCTGCGAGCCGCCTCCCCCGCCAGACAGGGCCCCGGCCAGCGAGCGCGCGCGGGGCGACGCGCCGCCCGAGACCGTTTCCGGCTATTGTCGGAGCGGCTCCGCTCGCTCGCGGGGACAAAAGGCGGGCAGCGGGCTAACCTTCGCCCGAGAAGTCCCAGCGCTCCCGGCCACAATGGGCTCTTCAAACAACAGCCTCCAAACCCCGACGGCGGGGCAGGAGGGGAGTGGGGCGGCGCAAAGGCACGCCAGGGTTAAAAGGGCTGATGAACCGAGCCCCCTCCAAAATGCTATGGGGGAAAAAAAAGCACCTGGATGGAGCAGTGTCTCCCGCGCTCGGCGCTGAGCTGGCGCTGCCGCTAGAGGGGAGCCCTGGGGGAAGCGCGCACGGGGGCCCTGCCTGCTCCTGAAACCTCGCAGGGTTTCGCTGGAAATAATAAAAAGCACGCGCCCTCCAAAAGCCCCTCCGAAAGCCCCGCCAGAGCCAGGGCTGGGGAATGCCGGTGGGCAGACACGCGGGCCCAGGCGTCCCTGCCGCTCCACGGGATGCACCGTGCCCGGCCGTGGCGTGATGCCGGGCTCGGACACACGTGCGGCCCCTCCGAGGCGCTGCCGGCGAGCTGAGCACCGCTCTCCCGGGGACGGCGCAGCTCCTCGTGCCGCCAGCCCGAAAGCGGCCATGGCTAGGGAGAGAGGCGCAACGGGAGCCGCGGCAGGGGAGGGAGATGAGCGGCTGCGCCAGCGTGTTTTGGAGCAGGGTTTCTGTCCAGCCAGGAGGACCTGAGCGGGTAATACAGCCCACGAGCGGCTGCTTTAGCACCACACAACTGCCCTGGGACAAACTCCACTGTCCTGAGCTCGCACAGCAGCACTGAGCACCCCGTGCAGTCCTTTGGGACGGAGCACCCAGGCTCCCGCCCTGCTTCCCGTGCAGGATGTGTGCGTGAGCCGCAGCTGAGCTGCCGCTGTCGCAGTCAAGGGCAGGTGCTAAATCAGCCGCTGGCGGCAGGGAGCCTGCCTGCTCGCGGGCCGCACGCAGAGCGGCACTGTGAAGCCTCTTTGCTCTCCTCAGCGCAGGCAGCCCCGGCTCTCCGGGAGCCTCTTAACTGCGAGCCAAACCGGGACGCCCCGCCAGGCACTCCCACCGCTTCCCGTGCCTCCGCGCCAGGCAGCGCGAGCGGGAGGGAGCGACTCACTGATCCAGCGGAGATCAGTGCTGCCACGAGGTGACTGACCCCCCCCAGCCTCACGATTGCTGGCGCCAGCCCCAAAGAGGGTTTGGGGCACCCTTCTGCACAGCAGCCCCATCTGACCGGCCTGTCTACTTCCATGGGCTCTCTCCAGTGGCCGGCGGCTCTGAGCCTGAGCAGCGCTCCAGGAGACAGCATCAGAGGTGGCTTCTGATGCAGCACGTGCCTGGCACAGAGAGGGTTAACCCCTTCATGGTGCTGCTCTGCTCCATCAGGTGCTGGGCTCTGCACCAGCATCTCTGCCTGCCAAGGAGCCAGTGCTGTGGAGCAGCGTGCAACGCGGCCCCGGGCAGCGCAACGCGGCCCCAAGCCGTGCAACACAGCCCTGGGCAGTGAATGCAGCCCCGAGCCATGCAACACAGCCCCAAGCCGTGCAACGCTGCCCCAAGCAGTGCTATGCAGCCCTGAGCAGAGCAGTACCCAAGGCTGCTGGCAGAAAACCAGCCAGCACGAGCTTGATGAGGCAGAGCAGGGTGCTGGGCCAGCATCAGAGGGAGGCAGGCAACTGCTCTCAACACCCAGCAGGGCTTCACCCAGGGGAGAAGGGGGCAAACCACGCTTATCACACACAATCTGTGCCAATGGCAGGTCACTTCTTGTACTTCAAGAGCACCTGGCTTCGGCAAGCTCTGCTGCGGCAGCAGCACAGGGAGCAGAGCACAGGGTCTGGGAGCCTCCCAGACTGCCAGGCTCATGCGCCGGGATGGCCCCATGCACAGCTCCCCGCTGCGTGGTCCCTCGTGTCCTGGCACTGCTCTGCCGGGTGTCCGGCACACAGCCGTCCTCCAACAGGGGCTTCCTCCTGCTTCATGGGGTCAGAAATCACTGCTGACCTCATCCTTCTTCTCAGATGGGCCTTCACAAGGATCGAAGCCCTGGAAGAGGCTGGGGGGGACAGAAAGCCACCCCACTGCCCAGCCTCCCCGAGTGCCCTGGGGACCACAGGCTCCTGCTCCCCGCCGGCTCTCTGGGGCCTGAGTTTTCCCTGTCCCCCACACCGCAAGCAGCTCTTGCTGCACGTGCGAACACCCAGCATGGACCTTGCCGCAGGAGACAGAGGCAGCAGCCCCCCAGGCCACGAGACCCTGCCGGACACAAGCCTATTGAGTCTGGCGGCACTGCTGGGAGATGCCGAGCCACAGCACCACCATATGCCCTGGGCGAACTGGCCTGAGCTCCCACGCGTCTCCCAGAGGCAGCTGCTGGCAGTGGGGGAGCCTCCAAGCCCCACTACCAGGGGCCGCAGACACCAGTCCTGCTGCCACGGGAGGGCAGGGGCTGGCGTCCTCGGCATGACATGGCCAAGCTTCGCCATGAGGCCAGGAAAGCAGATGAGACCCTAAGGGCCTTAACAGGGGACCGGGTTCACCCCGCTTCATCTCGCCATGGCAGCAGGCTTTTGGTCCGGGCCGCAACCCAGAGGAGCATCATCATGGAGAGGCTGCAAAGAGCAGGGCATGTCCTCAGCACTAACAACTGCCGCGGCAGTGGAGAGACAGCCGCAGCCCACCCACCCGGACCCCTTCCCATCCTCAGCAGCAAGCCCTGACGCTCCCCCATCCCCAGGACCAAGCAGGACCCTGGCTGCCCCGCGGCAGCCGGCACCTGGCTCACGTACCTTCCTGTGCCCCGAGAAAAGCAGGCTGAGCTGGTGGATGGAGCCGCCATTCTTGGTGAGCTCCTTCTTGAGGGTCCTGGGGGAGGGCAGGGCCCAGTGGCCCTTGGCGCCCTGGCTGTCCGAGCAGTTGAGGGTGGTGTCGGAGGTGAAGCAGTGGCCCTTGGCCTCCTGCAGCAGGCTGCCTTCGCTGTGGGTCCGGCGCCGCAGGGAGCTCTGCACGCTCAGCGTGTAGACGGGCTGACAGCCCGACGTCTCGATCATGCTGCTGCGCTTCACCTCGCTCCTCTCCAGGTAGGGCTCATCACTGTCCTCCTCCTCCTCCTCCTCTTCGTCCTCCTCCTCATCCTCCTCGTCCTCGCCATCCGTGACGCCGTCTCCCGGGCCCCCGGCGCTCTGGCTGAAGGTGCTGTCGAGCCGCAGCTCAGGGATGACGAAGGCCGGTGCGGAGCTGTGCCGCTCCTCTACCCTCTCGGCAGCCGGCGGCAGCTTCTCGGCGGGGAGAGGCCCCTGCGCAGCCCCCGGAGCCTCCTTGGACTCGGCCGGAGCTGGTGCCTCTGTGGCCGGAGGAGCATCGCCCACCGCAACCTTCCCCTCCTCCGAGTGCATCTGCCCCGGCTTCTCAGCGTCCGTCTCCAGCATCTGCTGGGAAGTGAGAAGAGAAAAAAGGATGAAACCAGGAGCATCCCAAATCTCTTGCCGGCCACACGCCGAGGAGCCTCTCCGCTCCTAACGCCCCGACCCCCATTCACACGTGCCTAACAGTGCCCGTGCTGCTCCCGGCACTCGGCAGCTCCGGTGGCGGTGGCACGGACCCCGCTGCCGCTGGGTGGGAGGCAGGTCACCCATCGCTCCCAGGGCACCCGTGCTGGTCCCCAGCCCACACGAGCGCGGACCCCCGCAGCTAGCAGCGGGCCAGCAGCTCCGGAGCGGGTCGGGGACCTCCCAGCTCCAGCCACGTGGGCCCCGGGGAGCCCAGCGGTGCCCAGCAAAGGCGGGCAGCACCACGGCGAGCAGCTTTGGAGGAAATCCCGGCCATGGGGAGCCACCGAGCCAGGCTCGGCTACAGCCGGCAGCGCAAGGAAGAGCCGGTACCATCGTCCTTACCCTGGCTGACGCCCCAGTGCCCCTGGGACCTGCTGCGGGGGCTCAGCCCCACGGAGATCCTCCTGGCCCCGGCTGGGGTGCCGGAGGCTGGCAGGGCAGGCTGCGGAGGAGCCGAGCAAGCAGGCAGAACCAGAAACACCCGTCCGGCCGCTCCTGCCCCACGGTATCGAAACGCAAAAGGGAAGTGCCGGCCTCTGCTCGTCTGCCGATTGCCCAAGGCTCGGCCGGCCTCCGCGTCGCCGAAGGGCTCGGCCTCCCTGGCCCGGGGCCACGGGGCTCCCCGCGGCCGCCCTGCAAAGCCACGAGGTGCTTCGCGCCGCCTTCTCCCAGCGCGGGGTATCTGCAGCGGCGGGGGCTCGCTTCTGCCAGCTCGCCACGGCAGCCTGCGAAGCCAGAACGAACACCGGGCTCTCGCGGGGGAAAGCCCGGACCAGCCCGGGAAAAATCAACCCCGCTCTTGCGGCGTTGGTGAGCAAGCGGCTGGCAGAGGCTGCAAGCAGCCCCCGCGCCCCAGTTTGGTCCCCCCTACAACACGATTGCACCTCACATGGGGCCTGTCTGTGCTAAAAGGACAAAAACAGCATGCAAATACAGCAGGAAAAGTAGGAAAATGGGCTACGTCTTCCACCCTGGGAAATTCCACCCATTTCCCACCTCAGCAGATCCTGTAGGGTGATGGTGGGGGTTATACAGGACCAGCTCCAGGCAGCAGGTCCTGTCCCAGCAAAAAAATGTCACTTTATCCCCAGTTACAATCCAAGCACTCTCAGGAGCCCAACAGAAACCAGCCAGCGATGGCTGCGGTAACGCCACTGCGCCAGCCTGCTGTATAAATCAGGGTTTCTTCAGCTTCAGAAGGAGACGTGGCCCTGCAAACCGGTCCATCCAACCCTCCCATCCCTGCTGGAGCGCTCGGCCCCAGCCCCGGTGCTGCCAGGGCTGCCCAGGGGCCCAGGGTGGGAAGAGAGGTACCGAGGACCTGATGGAGGCAGGTGTCCCCATAACGTCATGGTTAGTGACGGCAAAGCCCTGGGAGCCAGCACTGCCAGCCCCAGGGAACCAGCAGCAGCTTCCCTCTCCCCTTGGAGACAGCAAACCCCCTGCTAAGCACTTCTTCCCCCTGCAGAGCCAGTTCGCGCGGATTATAACCTACCACTGGATTACACAGGAATTAAGAACGTATTTCACACTGCCCTAACTGCTGCCATTCCCAGAAAAAAAACCAGCAGTGTTTCAGCCCAGGCTTGGACACCAGCCACCCTGCACAGAAGGGATGCTGCAGAGACTGCTTTGCACCCGGCAGCACCCCCAGACCCGTGCCTGAGCTACCAGGCCTTGCTCTTCCAAAAAGTGGGCCAGATTTCCAAAAAGCTGCTCGCATTCAGCTGCCAGGGCCAGACGGAGAGGCATCGTCTGCCCTGTGGCCCATGGCCGGTGGGTCATCTGGGCAGCATGGGAAGGAGCCTGCCCACACCAGCCCGTGCCGCGATCTCCGCACATCCCGCACGCACACGCCCGGCGCGCTCAGCGTCAGCCCTGTGCACCCCTGCAAGCAACAGCTTTGCAAGACAGTCGCGCTGCCTCGCTGCAGCCAGCAGTTTAGCATCGCCTCAACTTCTGCCCCAGCAAGTCTGAAGATTAAAATTCTCCGTGTCCGTGTAGCAACGTGCCTTTTCTGGGCCGAGGACCAGGGAGCGACGTCCAGAGCCTGCCATGGCCTCAGCCCCGCCTGCGACGTCCGCCCCCAGCTCCCACAACACGAATGCTCGGCGGCATAGCCCCCCATCCTCAAAGCTCTTTCACTCCCCCGGTAATTTCTTGTAAAAAAAGTATGCTTCCAGACCCGCCATGCAATGATGCGATTTGCACCAGTGTGTGTTTTATTGATTCTATTTATGTGTTATTTATCTTGCAATCATTGTCAGCATTATTTCATGAAATAATTATAGGAAAAACCCACACAGCCTTCAGTCGCCTCCCTGCAAAGCCCTTGCCCCTCCCTGACAGCTGCCTATCTGTCCAGTCCTTCTGCTTAATATTGTTGGTTGCCCACATCAGATAAGGCCCTCGAAGGAAATGAACAGGCTCCTTTAAAATGAGAGACATTTTTGGATTAAATTAAATCCCTGTGCTAATTCAATCAGAGAACCTGCTGCTCTTCAGCAGCGTGGAGGATATGAGCAGGAGCCTCAGCGCCAAGCAAGGTTTCCATCTCAGGCTTAAAACATCGCCGGGGCTGTGAAATCCCATCCTCGCAGAAAGGGCTGTGGCTGAGCTCTGCTAACCTTCGTCTGCTGGTGGGGGAAAAAATAGGGAAGAGAAATGGCAGTAACATGGTCGCGGGTGGCTAACAAGCCCAGAGCATGGCTGGAGGCACTGGAGACTTCATCGTCACAAAGTCAAAGGCAACCTTGCTTGGAAAGGTGCCTGGAGGTGCAGTATCCTGCTCTCAGCTCCCCTGGGGCATCCCCTGGCCGTGACCCACCACCAGAACAAGCCAAGCTGAGAACCAGGACCTAGAGTCGCTCTGACCAGGTGTCCCCTCTCTACAGCACCCTGTCCTGGGTCTCCCTGTCCTGACCCATAAGGTCTAGCAGCTCTCCTGCATCATCCCTGAAGGTAAACGCACATGTCCAAGCAGCCAAGGCAGCACCCTCCAAGAAGGGGAAGAGAAAGTAGAAGAAAAGCCATCTCCGAGACCCAGCATGGCTTTCATGAGTAGCTTTAGGGAAGCAGGATGCATGCTGTGAGATCAGCACAACGGCACGGAGCTCCGGACTTGCTCCCATGTCTTTGCCTCTCCCTGAAGTCTCCAAGCATCTGCTCAGAGGACAGAAACGCTGCTGTAGAGTCTCAGCGGTGGCTGTGCGAGGGGAGGTGCAGGGTGTGCTTCTCTCCTGGAGAGACGCTGCCGCGGCTATCGTGGTCTCTGCTGCACTCTAAGCCTTCTCCAGCTGGCCAAGCAGAGGAGCTGGGAAGGCTAGTGAGTCAGTCCAAGTCTGATTTAGCCCAATTTGCCTCAGCAGAGTCCCTCTGGCTTTATGCTTGAAGGCATGAGAGCAGGACGATGCTCTCTCCCAGCCTTGCACTGGCCCCAGGATGTTGCCCTGACTCTGCACGTCCTCCTGGTTCAGACTCCCTCTCCCTTCGGGGAAGGCATCATTCACTGCATCAAAGGCTCTCCTGAAATCAAGACAGGGGAGAATTACTGCAAATCCTCTGCTCTTCAGTCTGTAATTTGATCAATTCTCTCCGGTTGCTGCTGCTCTGACGCCAGCAGAGCAAATTTCAACAAACAAATGTGGGTTTGTTAGTGCAGCCTCAATTTCTCCAGCGTTTCTTTAGATGACGTGCCCTTTCTGGTGGCCCGCAGCCTGGGACTTCCAGCTGGGGAAACGCTGGCCACAGCTACAGCACGGCTGTGACAGCAGCCAGCGCTGGGCTTTCCCTAAGTGACCAGTTCTCACATGCTATTGCAAGTGCTACGGTATTTGACAGCCCCTTTAAATCCACAGCTCTGGGAGGTCAGTGATTATTTCAGGATTATTTGAGGCTCTCAGCTTCTGATTTCAAAAACTATGCTCCTAACAGTCCTGTTGATGGAGACGCTGTGGCTCTAGTGCAGCTTGGACATAGGAAAACAGGATTCAGTCTTTCCCAGCTTCTGATGGGGATGCTCAGGTTTTGCAGCTCTGATTTTTCTCTTGCAAAGATACTGGTGAAGAGGGGACTAAACATGCTTAGGAGAATTGCAGCACCCTGCACTCAGGGGACTCTTCAGCCAAAATCAGGAATTCTGGAAAGCGGCAAAATCCCAAGCGCGAGAGCAAAGGACGCGCTGCACAGTCTGCGTACCCACCCACCTCGGCGAGGGGGAGCTGGAAAGACACCAAGTCCCGGAGCCGGCTTCAGCGTACGAGACCTGGCTCCTTCAATACCAAGTGCCTGCAGAAGGACATGTCGCCCCAGCTCCGGGCCAGGCGCCCCGCAGCCAGCCTCAGCCTGCTCTCCTGGGACGGCTGCTCGTCACAGAGCCTCCTCAGCGCCGCGGCAGAAAGACAGAGACTGGAGTTAATGGCTCTCCTGAGATATTGCTAGAGAAGCTGCTCTCATTTGCCATCCTCAGGCTGAACTCGATAGCTGAGGCCAGCCACATCCGTCATTAGTCCCATGGAGGAACCTCGCTGGCTGCAGCTCCTCTGAAATCTACCTTTGCGCAAAGATGCTCCCTCCTCACCCACTGCAAGAAGGGGTTAGCTGCATGGGAGTGAGACCAAGTCCTCTCCTGGGGGAATTTGGGGAGGACACGGTCACCAGATGAGGACAGAGAGAGGCTCTGGCCATGCCGCACCAGTAGGAAGGGCACATCCCTCCCCGTGCAG
Organism: Dromaius novaehollandiae; assembly: GCF_036370855.1. NCBI lineage: Eukaryota > Metazoa > Chordata > Aves > Casuariiformes > Dromaiidae > Dromaius > Dromaius novaehollandiae. The sequence continues at coordinate 2,887,825 of NC_088117.1, forward strand.
ACAGCACTTCAGCGGGACGTCGGGGAAAGAGAGCGTATGGCACTCAAGGAAACACCAATGCTTCCAAAGTAGGTTTTTCCCAGAGTGGGAGAGAAAAAAACTACTATTTCACATTTTTTTTTAACACAGGCCAAACTATGCCCAGATCCACTGAGCCAGAAACCTCTAACGGGGCCCACGAAACGCTACCAAAACAATTAATGACGAGCACACTGAAACTTAATAAGTGACCATTAAAAACAGACCAAACACATGACGACAGCAAGCAGTATCTAACACACACCACAGGGTTGAGAGGAAGAGAACAAAGCCAGAAAGTTAAAGCAGAACTATGGAAACTTCAGAAAATTTTCATCCGAGTCATTTTGAAACTGCTCATGAGAAGCATCACCCCTGGGCAGCTCTGCTGCTCTCCGTCCTCGTGCTGCCGCCCAGCGCTGCCCGCAAAGGGCTGAGCATCACAGGGGCTACCCGGGCTCCGGTACGCCAGTGTTGGCCCCGCAGCAGGATACGGCCCCTTTGGCACCGTTGCTCCCACCAGTGCTCAAGGCAAAGGGATGGACCGGAGGAGCTTGCTCCAACGCAGCCGGAGAGGGAGCCCCGCTCTGCGCAGGGCTGGATGGAGGCCAAGGTCCCATTGCGCAGCAGGGCTTCATACCAGCTCCCTGCTTTGCTACCGAATCGATGAATAATTGATAACGAGCAATTAGCGTAACAGCAAAAGCAAGTCCTGATGGCTAATCCCGAAGAGCAGGATCCAGGCTGTGGCAGGGCGGGCAGGGGGGGATACACACGCCGACGGCGGTGCGACCGTTCGTACCTACCAAAACCCGCCGTGCTTGAAACGTCTCGGAGCCCTGGAAGGAGACAAAGTCCTCGGCGGGAGGAAATGATCCCATGTCAGCAGCCTGCGATAATCCCATTACCCTATTACCGTCATCCCCAACTGATTGCTCTGGAAATCCGGCCTCGGCAGGGTAGCGGCCGGCCCCGCCACCGCAGCGGCCGTGCTCTCCGCCGCTCCCCGGAGCAGCTCCGCCGTCCGCAAGGGAGTGGTGAACAGGCACTTCGGTTTGAGAGAGGGGAACAGCTTTCCCCGTAGCTAGCACCTGGCTAAATGGCAGAGGCACACGGAGCTGCCAGCGCTCCCATGGGTGTTGGGGAGCCCGCGGCGAGGCCGTGCCGGCGTGCCCGGGAAGGACGGCGCGGGCAATGTGTCACCCCGCAGCCAGGTCTCGGCGCGTTTCCGGCAGCCACCGCTGGGTTAATCGCCCCCCTGCATCGCTGATTTTGGCTTTTTTGTCCTTTGGGTTTAATCCCCCTCCGGTGCGGCTCGCAGGGCCGCCACGAGCCCAGCTGCACGCGGCACCATGCCACCGAGACGCAGCCTTGGAAACCAGGCGCCCGCGGGAGTTCGCCCCTTCTCCGCGGCGGGCAGGCGGCTGGCTCGCGTGGGATGCCCAACGGCACCGCGCAGTTTTGGGGTGAGCCCTCAGGAAGTGTCCTGGGACAAACACCTCCCCGTGCCCCGGATTATATCCAAGCCAAAATGCCGCTGGAGTTAACGTATACTTGCTGCAGCCACGGCACCAAGCTGCCTTCCCCAAACCGCAGCCTCCTCGTTCGTCCCAGCTCCGGTCCTCCCGCAGGAGGACCCCGGGCAGTCCTGTGCCGGGCCCTCGCTCCCCACTACAGCTACAAGCACATGCACCCCTCCGGCTTGAATTTGCCCATTCATCCCCAGTCCCCATGTTGCCCAAAAGGAGGGTTTACGAACAGCTAGAAAAGCCCCGGAGCAGCACGCCCATGACACGCTGCAACGTTGCCCACAGCGCAGCAAGAGCCAGCCCGACCGGGGCGGACGGCCCAGCCACACGCAGCCACAATTTGCAAGGGAAGTACAAAAAGCGCCCGGCAGTACGAATGCCCCCGCGTCCCTGCCGGCTGCTCGCTACTAACCCTCTGGAAGGAGCCCGATGGGTTACAAAGCCAGACGGGAGCGGAGGGGACTCTCCACCAGAGACAGAGGACGAGCCCAGGGCAGGACCGGCGCTGCAAACGGGACAGGCGCCGCTGATCTGAAAGGACCTCGGCGCTCCCGACCGCTCCGCTTCCTCGGCGCCCCAAGCTGCCGTGCCGGTACGGACCGCGGGCTCCCAACTTCCAGAGACACGTACCGAAACCAGGCGCTCAGTCGAACCCCAGCCGCAGAGGCCGAGCGAGCAGCATCTCCGCCGGTCCGCCGTGCCCTACGCGCGCCCACCTCTGCGGCTCGGTGGATGCTGGCGCAGCAGCCAGCCGCTGCTCCTGCCGTTATTAATGTCCGTGTCAAACGGCAGCTGTAGACGCCCCAGCTTCTCCCCAGACGCCGCTCCCCTGTGCCCGGCCGTCTATTTACAGCTCTGCTCGCGGCCCCTGGAGGCACTATTACCTGCTGATAAAAGTGGACGACCGCTCTGCCTCGAGGAAGATCTGTGCACCGCATGGAAGCCCTGAGCGGCCGCTTTCGCAGCTCCCCTTCTCCTGCCCGCTGCTGCCCCTGAGCAACGTCGAGCAGCAGACTAATTTCAGCAGCTCCCACTAAATGAAACCCTGCTGCAGCTCTGGGGTTGGTTTTTTTCCAAACTACTTTCTGCACGGCACTTTGCACCCACCTCTGTGCTGCAGTCCCTGACCAGCAGCTCAAGCCAAACGAGCAGGGACAGGATTTAAAGGGAGGAAAAATATGCAAAAGAATATACCTTCTCCCCGCAATGCTATTGTCCCAAGCAAACGGGACACGTGGCTCCTGCACCATGATGCTCCCCTTTCCTTCTCCTGGAAGAGCCATCTCCTGACACCCCCCCCCATACAAACACACGTCCATGCAGCACCCACCCTCTCCTCCTCGAGCAGAGCATCTGCCTCTCCTGCGCATCGGCTTCTCCTTGGAAGAAGAATTTTATTTCTATCTATTCTATTCTAATATTTCTATTTCTATTTCTATCTGTTCTATTCTAATATTTCTATTTCTATTTCTATTTCTATTCTAATATTTCTATTCTATCTATAATTCTATTCAAACGGCTGTTGAGCGAGACCACAGCGACGTGCGCAGCCACTGCCACGGCTGTTCGCCAGCAGCCGCCTGCCCAGCGGCAACCGCTGGCCCGTGGCTTCTCGCCTGGAGACAGAGCTCCAGTGTTGCCCGAGCCTGGCAGCCGGCTGCCGCCTCCGGACAGACCTGGCTTGGCCGGGTGATGCCGCTGGGTCGCCGAGCTGGAAGCTAATGAAGATGACGTCTGGATCATAAATAATCCTGACAGTCTGTGCTGGTACAAAAGCGGAGAGGTGGGAAAGGGGAAGGAAGGAGCGTATCCCATCATCCAGCCGAGGGCAGCCGGGCACGGAGGAGCGTTCGGAGGGGAAGAGCTGCAACGGGGACATGGGTTGAGCGGGTCCTGTTGCGTACCCCGCTCCAGCCTGGCCCAACCTTGAGCAAAAACCCGACTGTTTCCCCCATCCAGGTGAGCGCCACGGTCACGGGGAGAGACCAGTCACTTCTGCAAAACCCCAGCGGGTCCCCACAAGGGCCACACGGCCCAAAAGCCCCAGCCCCGCCAAGAGCTGGCACCCCTCGCGCGCGTGCCGTGGTCTGCCCACAGAGCAGGAGCCCGAGCCGATGCGTTCAGACAGCGCAGAGCCAACACAATTTTTTTTCCCCCTCCACTGCAGGAAACAACCACCTCGAAGATGAGGATCTGGCACCGCGGCTTTGCCTAGGACTGACATCAAGAGCAAATCCAGGAAAAGAGCAAAGGAATCCGAACAGTGCAGACGGCAGCCAGGCGGGGTCCAAAGCCGCACACAAATTCCCGAAATTCTGCCACCAAGTCAGCACATCAGGAAGGTGCCTGCTACGGGGCAGAAAGCTGAGCTTCACGGAGGGCACACGGGACCCAGCTGGGCGCAGGAACAAGCCCCGTCTCCCGCTCCCTCCCCGCGCGCTGGGCATCACCCGGAGCCCCCAGCACTTTGCACTCACCCCTCGGCTTTGCAAAGATACCAGCGTTCAAGGCACTTTTTGCAAAGGCAGATTTTCACCCGGGACCTGGGTCGCCTTGTTCCCGCAGGGCACGGGCAAGTCCCCGAGGACTCAGCTCGGCTCCCGGCTGCAGAGCCTGCCGTGCCGCGCGCTCGCAGCCCCCCGCCGCGCTAGCGAGCGAGAGCATCGGCAACTACCTGGCAGAGAAGGCATGGGAAGAGGAGCGCTCCAGCGGCCGAGCCAGCCGTCCCCCCTCGCGCAGCCGGCTCCCCCCCTTCGCAGGGAGCGCCGCGCCGGAGCACTTTCGCTGGCTTCATTAAATCACATCAGCGCTGCATTAAACCACTTAGCCTGCGCCTTTGACCACCCCGTTCAAATGATCCGAGCGCTGCTCAACCCCCGGGCTGCCGGCAGCGCTCGCCGCAGCTCGCTGGCTCCCGCCAGCCCTTCTTCACAAGAAACAGCGTCTCCAAGGGTTTAAAAACGCCTCTGTCCAGGGTGAAACCCAAAAGTGCCGGGGCTGCTCGAGTCCCCGCTATGTCCCCGTGCCCTCCTGTTCAGGGGGACACGTGAAGGCACGTTGCTGCAGCTGGACGTACAGCCCACAGCATCCAAGAAATGGGAAAGAGCCGCTTTTGTAAGGGCTTCAGAGGCAACCCAAGCCCCCGCGCTCCCGCTGCTGGAGGGTGGGCAAGCGCGAAGGCACGGCCAGAGCCACCCCGAGAGCCTCCCTGCAGCCTGCGGCATGACCAGGAAGAGGAGAGCCATGGCCAGGTCTCAGCAGTGGGAGAGATGCAACCCTTGGGCTGGGAAGGGGGGAATAACCCCGGAGCCCTCACCCAGCGCAACCTGCCAGGCGAAGCCCAGGTTCCCAACGCCCCATAGCACATCCCTGCACTGGGGACCACGAGTCAACCAAATCACAAGAAAGGACTGAAGGATAGTGAGTGGGGTGAAGGATCTCCTCCAGGGCCCCTCAGCTCCCATCCGAGCTCATCCGTACTGCAGGGAATTAACAGCAAGGCCACTGCACAAAGAGGGTCCCTAAATTCACAACGAGGTATCTGAGACCCGCTTGGAAACCTCACAGCTACCTGTAAACTCACCCAGCACCACCTTTGCTGCCCTAGTTGCATCAGGGGCTCGTTGCCGTAAAAGAAGGCTACAAGCCCAGGAAGCAGGCAGCTTTTGCAGCACAGCTCAGGCAGAGGCTCGCCAGGCCAACCGCAGCAGAAAGAGCCGCACTGAGCACTCAGCATGGCCCCACTTGCGGTCAGACAAACTGCATCGAGGTCTTTGATGTTTGCAGCCTCGTTCGCGTGTGCTGCTATCTCCTCTTTAACTCCTCTCTCAACAGAGAGGAACTCCAAGCCTGGCTCTTCTCCTGGCCCCGGTGCATCTTCTCCGTGTCCTGGCACGGTGATGCTACGAGCATGCCGAGAGCGCGGCCACGCAGCAGCCAGGCTGCCGGGGAGCCTCGTCGCCAACGGCCGGAGGGCCACGAAACCACAAAGCGGTCGCAGCACGCTCGCCCCTGCCGTCCTCAGGCCGTCCAGCACCCATCTTCCCCGGCCGCATCCTTCCAACGCACTCGCCCTCACTGCACTGCGGGGGGTCCTGCTAGGAGGGAGGCAAGGGGCAGAGGGATGCGCGTTGCAGATCGTCCCCTAGATAAGCTCATTTCATCAAGTCTTTTAGGAAGCCGCTACGCACTCAGGAGCTTTAGCTGATGATGTGAGGAGCAACACACAAGCACCAGCCCAAGCAGACGCCGGGGCAGGCGAAGCACCCTGTTCCCCCGTGCAACAGCCTCCCGAGGGGGCTGTGCGGATTCGGGGTCTCGTTTGCTCTGAGGGCACTGGGGCCTCAGGCAGGAAAGGTTTCATCTGGATATTTAATGGGACAGAGCTGAACTGGCGCCTGACTTCACAGGGGGAAAGGGTCCCCAGTCCCCAAACCTCCAAAATTGCCACATGGCTGAAGCGGCCTTTGGCTGTCCTCAGTACCGAGCCCTTCCAGCCCAGGGCCAAGGAGCTGGGCTGCGCTCACCGGTGTGGAACAACGTGCGGATTTGCTTTACCTTTGCAACCCAGCTCGTAAGTGCTTTAACCCTCATGGGGGCAGAACAAACTGCAACGCTTCCTCCTCCTTGGGAGCAGGCCGATAAGGTGACCGACATGCCGGGCGGGAGGGCACCTGGCAGAGGGCAGGCTGGACCTTTGGCTGCTTTTGTGATGGGTTTAGCCCTGTCGGGCCCCACATGACGGCATCCCAGCAGGAAAAGCTGGCTCCGATGGACCTCCAAGGCTTCCCGCACCTTCGGCTGTGCCCTGGCTGCTCCATGGCAGCAGGCGAAGAGGGACCCTGGGGCAGAGCTGCTGCCCTGAGCACAAAGCAGGCAGCTAGGTCCCAGCCCAAAACACCTCAAGAAGGACGCTGGGCCAAAAAAAAAAAAAAAAAAAAAAAAAAAAAAAAAACAAAACCCAAAGCGAGAAGGTTCCTGCCTTCCTTCCCCTCAAACAGCTGATCACGCTCCGACGGCACTGCGGCTGAGCGAGGTGCCCCAGGAACACTGGGTCCGAGCGCGTCACCCCAGCTGTCCCCAGCCCTGAGGCTTGTCATGGCCACCCTGACGCTAGTGGCCCCTGGGCTGTGCCAGCCCGAGGGCTCACGGGGCCACCTGCCCCAGGCAGGTCCGGGAACCAATCCGGTGCAAAGAAAAAGGCTTTAGCAAGGGTGTTGCTGACAGTGACCGGGGACAGGGACAGGGATAGGGATGGGGACAGCAGTTGCTGTGAGCCCCATTGCGCAGAGCCTTTCCCCCCGGCTCTGGCTCCCCCCCTCCCGCGGACGCCCGGCACGGCGCAGCCGCAGGGAGCACATGGCCCTCCGCCGCTCTGCTTTCAATCATCCCTCGATTACACACTGTTTGCTTTTGTTGACAGCGCATTTACTTGGACTTGTCAAACGGGCTGTAAATAGTGAGAGAAACAGCCCTGCCCTTCCTGCCGGGAGAAAGGGGCAGGAAGGGGCTGGACGGTCCCTCCCGGGCCGCGCAGCCTCCGTTCCCAGTGCGGGAGCCAGCGCTGCTGGGAAGGGCAGAGCACGGTCCACGCCTGCTCCCACCAGCCACGGGAGAAGGATGCGCGAGCAGGCTTTGCCCGGCGCAGAGGACCCACCACATCCCGCGGGAAACGCGGGAGCGCCCATCCTCGACTCCCACGTCCGCACCACAAAGCATCCATAATTATTTAGGCTTAAGGATAATCTGCATCGTTCAGATACAGCCAGCCATCATCCGCGAGGCAATCTCAGGTCATGGAGTCAGGAGGAAGAGCAGTCAGCCGTTCTGAGCGTGGAAGACACAAAGAAACACGCGGTAAGGATGGAGGTGGTCAGAGCAGGTTGTTATCATCAGGGTGTTGTTCCACCGCTATTTTCTCTGGCAGCAAAACCAGCTGGAGACGCTCCAGCCCCGGCGCCTCGTCCTCGCCCCTGTTCTGCAGTTTGCCATCTCTTCCACCGCGCTAATGCAATCTTTTGCGGAGCCAGGCTGCAAACAGGAGCACTGCAGCGATGTAAGGTTAAAAAAAACAACAACAAAAAAAAAGCACCGTGCTCTGGGCAGATGGTCGCATCTGGCCCAAGGAGGCAGTCTCGCTAACTCGATTAATTCAGAAAGCTACTTTTGCTGTAATCGCAGGGCTGCGGCTGTGCTTCCACACCAGCCCGAGCCTATCGCCAGGCTCCGCGCATCCCCGTCTGGGGAAGCCTGGCACCCGGCAGGGTCACTCGGGGATCCGTTTCACAGGGCAGATCCCTGCACAGCACAACCGAGAGGCAGGAGCAGCCCCCCAGGGCAAACCCGCACCTGAGGATGAGGATGGGGAAAGTTTTGCACCCTGAGAAAACATCCACAAAACCCTCCCATTGACTGATGTGCTGCAGACGGCAGGATGGGCTCACCGCAAAGTGTGATCTAGCCTCTTTGCAGCAGCAGGAGCAGAGAGCCAGAGCGGATGGGCAGCTGGCCAGAAGGACCCCATCACCAGCCCCAGTTATCTTCAGATAAATCAGCAAGGGTCCTGCCACCGTCGTGGTTATTCCTCACAGCTTTCTCTTCCTTCCTCTCCAAAAGCAGGCGCTAGCCACTGCACGCTGAAATTAGCTGCTCTGAAACCAGCTGCTGTCAGAGAAAGTGCCCCACGCAGAGTGCAGACCTCCATGCCTGACACCGTCCCCCAAAAAGGTTCCTGAGGGTGGTAACAACCTCTCTGCAGAGCTGCCTGTATGAACGAACCTGGACCTTCCTCCCCTTGGCGCTGGCCTACACCGGCATGGCTCAGAGGGCCTTGAAACACAAGCGATGCCACCCCGAAGCCCAAAACGTGTCTGCTTCTGACAGCTCCGAGAATTTGCAAACATGCAAACTCTCCTTCACCAGGTTGGCCACCTCCTCTCCAGGTGCGACCATCCCACCGGGGATCCTGTGCGCCATCCCTTCGCAGGAGCCCTCCGCGCTGCCCAAAAGATTCAGCAGAAAGGACTTGGGAACTAACACAGCTTCTCATCCATGGCTTAAAGCAGCATTAACATGGTGAAGGGAGAGCTGGTACCAGCTCACGTCCTGGCATTGCATCCACAAAAGCTGGCGAAAATGCTCTCTGCTGAAACAGGGCCCCTTTCTCCAGCTTCAGCGCACAGCTGGCACCCAGCACATCTCTGCCTGGCACTGCGGCTGAGCCGGCCCGGCGCTCCCAGCCCTCTTCAGAGCCCAAACACCCCGCAGCTGCGCTCCGGCCGCGGCGCAGACAGCTGCCTCTTGCCAAGCCAGAGTAGTTTTGAGGGCCTCGCAAATCAGATTCCTGTTTGGAGCAGAAATCAGCTGTGCAGAGGCCGGTATTTCTAGCTGTAATTGGTCTATTCACAGAGCACACACGCTGTCCTGTTTCCTTAAATAGCCGTAGTATCGAATGGCTCGCGAGCAAGCGGCAAAGCGAACGGTTCACGTCTCCGTTCCGAGCAGCAGCCAGCTTTCCCAGCTCCCGAAGCCTCCCGCCGCGCTGCCTCCCCCGGGGAGACGTCCGCAGTGCCAGAGCGGCCAGGGGCAGGCTGGTCACCGCAGCCCCGGCTTTGCAGCTGGCTCGTAGCAGGCAGCGCAGACCCGCACACGTGGCAGCCCTCCCTGCTCAGCAGAGAGCCTGGGCACCTCGCCGGGCATCCTCACCCTTCTGCCTGCTGGACGCGGCCTCCTGCACAGCGGCTCCTCCTTCTCCATGGCGTTTCTTCTTGCACTGCTGCCCTTTACGATCAAGCTTTAAAATCGCAGTCACTTTGCACCTTGCCGGGAGGAGGACTGGTTATGTGACCTCCCCTACGCGCCTGGCTGTTGGTCTCGCTGCTCTGTCTCTCCTCCCTGCCCCGCATCCCACCACAAGCCTTTGGCAGGCCCAGGCGAAACCCCCTTGTAATAACTTTGGAGCGGCTCATGCCCACTCTCAGCCACACACGAGGAGCTCCCCGTCAGCCTGCATGGCACAGAAAAGCCTTGGAAAGGTTTGTGCTGTCTTCTACAATATTTTTTCAACTGCCTCTTTAGCTGCCTTACAACAGGGGCTGCAATTTGGTAGCCAGACCCCTTCACCAGCACCAGGAACAGACAGGCTCCAGCTCTCTGCTGTGAGCCACAGGGCTTGTAGACAGCCAAGATCAGAGGATAATCCCACACCCTGCCAAGAACGTGGAGTTTGGGGCGGGGGGAGAGACCAGAGACATTGCCTGAAAACCCAGACAGTCCCAAAGCACGTGATGTGTTGTGATGGAGAGATGCCAAGATCACCCCTTTCGGGGATCTGGGACACCCAGATTTTTACATGTCCCACCTTAGTCCTTAACGCTAGCACCCATGGCTGGATCCACGAGAGAACAGAGCCATGCCAAGCTCTCCAAGAGTGGCCCAGCCACACACACACGCTTGCACACACGGACACCCCGCATGCAGGCCGAGCAGCCCGTATCTCTGCAGAGCTGCCCTGCTCGCAGACAGCTACGGTCAGGCACCCTCCAGACCCTCCGCCTGGGCATCTGCGTTGTGCCAGCAAGACAGATCGTGGAGAAGCAAGAGACACAGCAGAGTCTTGTCACCTGATTGAATAAGCTGCCCTGGGCTATTTGCATTTCTATAGATTTGGTTGCTAACTAGGTTCTCAGGCTTGCTATGTTGTTGCTATTTTAGTACGTCTGAAACGTGCAGGAAAAGGAATCTGGAGGCTCTGTCTCCTGCAGAGACGATGTTTGTGCTGACCCAGTTTGGGACACTGCAGAGCAAAAGCCACGTTGTCTCTGCCTCTGATTTTGGGAGACAGCTCAGCTGCCTGCTCCCGCTTTCATCTGCACGTATGGCAAGAGTGAAAGCCTGCTGCCTTCAAGCAAGACAGGACCAAGCAGCAAGACTCTATCCCCACATCATTGTAGCTATGCTTCCAGCTCAGCCGTGGGGCAGGAGCAGCTCCGTCAAGATTCATCAGCACAAAGGAAGATATTTGAGTGTTTTTACCTCCAAGATACCCACTTGCTGAGATTAAAGCTCTTTAAATGCTTCCACTGTGCTTGGCGCAGGGCACTTCTCTTGTCCCAGAGCAGCGAGTCACCCACAAACAGTCGGAACTCAGTTCCCAGGGGAACAAGATGAGCCCAGTACGAATTGCCACTATCCCAAACAACCCCTTGGTGGCAGCCCCAGCCATGAAGCCAAGCGGACGGGAGATGCTCCCCACACCCGCACAGGGGAGGCATGCCCGGCAGTGCTTCCGACCTGTTCCACACGCACGTTTCTCTTGCCAGCACTCCCAAGACAACGCTCTTGGGCCAGGTTGAAGCTGGTTCTGCCTTGCTAGGTATGAAAAACAGCATTCATCAAATGACCTTTGTGTGCTTTGAGGGCACCTGCTGAGACCAGATTGAACATTTGAGCCCATCCGACCGCACATCTCCGCCACGCTGCTCCCGTGACCTGGGCCTTTTAAGCAGGGCCCAGACTTCATGGGTTGAACTTCACGCTCTGCGTTCAGTCCTGCCCTAGAGCCACACACCAAGGGAAGCAGTTAAAGGCAGCACGCTGGGTTGTGCGGCCTCAGCTGTCCGAATACAGATGCCAAGAGGCATCAGGAGCAGTCTGTTTGCTGAAGTCTGCCTCAACTTGGGTCAGTGGAGGCAAATGCAATAAATGCTTCCCTCAGCAGGGCAGGAAGCTGCAGACACAGCAGCCCCCAAACACAAACCCACTCCTCACCTGGAAAAAACAGCCTCAGGAACGGCTCTCCGGGCAGGAACATGACCTGAGCTAAGTCCCTGCGGCAGGCAGAGCCCAGAGACGCTCCTAGGAGGGTTTTCTAGCAGGAGGGCTGGCCGCCGCATGGGTGGCTTACCTTGTTCTCCATAGGAGCCGATGCCGGATGTTGCTGCTTAGTGATGTTCTCAGCCAGACACCAGCAGATCCTCTTCTTCTGCTCCTGGGAGTAAGCCTCCAAACTTAATAAGCACTCCGACTTCTGACGTAAAGGAAACACAGGCAGAGAGAAGGTCATTAGCAGCGTGTCACAGGCCCCGGCTTTGTTTGCAAACTACTTGCTTCCAACACACTGAATCAAATGAACCTAAGTATAACAGGTGCACTAGCACCAAATACATGCCCAGCGCTCTGGGCACGGGAAAGCAAAATGCATGGGTATTTAGCTTCAAAGTGGCACCTCCTCCAGGCGCAGGGCGACAGGCTGCTGTGATACGGAGCAGCAGCTTTTTGCTCTAATAAGTGGGAGCGAGCAGGTAAGACACAGCCAGAACACCAGCAACGCTGCACTCTGTGACACCGCAGTGGAAATGCGTCTATTAAGCTAATCTAGAGAGTGCAAATTGTTCTTTGCCGTACGCAAACATTAATGAGAAGCCACAGCGTGAACTGATGAAAAACAAGCGCCTTTGGGCTGGGCAAGGCTGGGAGGATGGCAAAGCTCAGGAGAAGCGATGGCATCGAGTTTGCAGAAACGGGCCAGACTCTCCCTTTCTGCTCCTTTAGCGAGGCAGACACATCAGGGGTCATTTTGAGAGTGATGCTCTAGCTCTGATCATACACGATGAGCAACACACAGTGAAGAAGAAATTGAGGGAAACGATAGAAACTCATCCCAGCTGAGCCCGCCTCAAGCCTGTTCTGGCCTGGCCACCTCCCCTCATGCCCTGTTCCCTCCCCTACATACACACACACACACACACTTTCTGTATGGACCTGTTCTTCTTTAACATGTCTTCTTTGGACCACATCCCACCCATTTAAGAAACTTTGACAAAATTCCCTCAGCAAATGTCTCCCAGACCCTGGACTGCTCATCTCTTGTACTAAAAATTAAGCATGGGTTAGCAGTTGATGCCTGTTGGGATTTTGCCGGTCTCTCTTTTTAAAGAGTCCAGAAATGCCCGTGGCTGGATTATCTCATTCTGTGGCTAGATGTGAAAAAAGTGGAAGTTTAAGGCAGAACTGTGAAGAATAAACAGTCTTGCATGAAAAGGGCATAGAAAAGGCCTTTCATTTCCCCCTAGGATTTCCTTCCAGAAGGGCAGGTCTTGGCTAGCCAATTTTTCCCATAAAGGTCAGCAGAGAACTAGGGAACTTGCAGCTTTGTGACTCAAGAGACAACACAACCAAAAGGGGAAATGCCTTTTAGTCACACCATTTACAATTCCCCCCCCCCCCCCCCACTGGATGCCAATTCATTCATGTTTAATCCAAAAACCCTACCAAGGAGGTAAATAAACCAACCTCACACGTCAGCTATAGAGAAAGAGATGCCCTAATCCAGTTCTTTGCCCCTCCAGGGACACTGGCAGGGGAGACAAGATTTGATATTTCTGATGTCAGTACGTCACCACATTATTCCTACAGTTGAAACAGGCTTAAACATTAAAAATGAATGCTCAGACTTACTTATACATCACCAACATTAAACAGTGATTCATGATTCAGGGATGCAAGGTGGTGGGGGAGCCTCCTTGCCCCACTGACACTGGGCTGCAGTGCTCTGAGCATCCCTGGAGGGACACTGAGCTCTTTCCACCCCAGACTTCCCCATCTCTCCCACCCCTCCAGTTCCCCAGGCGAGCAGTTCTCCAGGCTGCACCACGCTGGCTCGTTCCTACAAAGCTACGTAATCGTTCTGACTTTCGGAGGAGAGGACAGTTACCAGTCTGCCGTGCTGGAAATCTGGGGTGGCATTTCCCCACCCAGCACTCTGGGCAGAAGGGAACAATTTTAAGCACTCAGCCAAGCCCAAAAGACATCAGTGCAGCTGAGTCTGGTGACCACAGCGAAGCTGTAACTAATGCCCACTCCGGTCCACACCGAGCTCCTGCAATTCCCCCGGTGGGAGGCTTAAAGCGATTCCAAGGGCATTTCATATCCCCTTTATTGTGACGGATGCACGACTTGCCTATTCCCGCTGTGCAGCCCCTGGCTGATTCAATTACAGTCCCCATCTCTCTGATTGCATTTGGCAAGTGATGCTCAGCCCCCACCAGCTGCTTGGAGAGAAGGACCCTCTTCCTCTCCGCTCAGCTGCGGCAAGCTGCCAGGGCTGCCCAGACAGAGCCACCTGGGGAATATTAAAGCCTCGAGAAGAGACTGCCCTCTGATCCAAGAAGTCAGAGGGGAGAATCAACTGTCCCACTTTTTTCAAACTATTTCTCTGTTATCTAACTGGGGAGCCCACGCTGATGCATCTCCTGGGCATTGCAGGCAGGGCTGAGGGGTGACATGAACGGCATTGGTCCAAATCTCTCAACCCCAGCACGTTTTACATGCATTTCTACATGGTGGCAGCGAGATCTCAGCACCTTATTCCTCCACAGTGGTATTAAAACCTCCCCAATACACAATTCCCACAGGAAGAGTCCTGTTTCTGCCTCTTCCATCAATGTGCTCCCCCGAATGCGCAACGCAAAGGTGGCTGCAACGAAGCATGGGAAAGAGGCCGTCCCATCCGCGGGGGCTGAACACCCCACTCGCCTCAAAAGCACAGGCTCCTGCTTGCAAAGTACGTTGGGTTCAAGCCAGATGGAGGACAGATGTGAGAAGGATTGACCGTCGCATGGGATAAAGCTCTACCTACGGCGTGCATCCCCGGAGCTCAGTCCCCTCCAGGAGACCGAACTGCCGAGGCTTTGCCAGCCGACCGGCTGCTGAGCTCAGGACACCCAGCAGCGGAAGGCAGCCAGTCCCGGAGCCGCAGTGTGTCCCGCACAAGCCTCCGCGCACCGCGGCCTTGGTCAGGGCCCGCTCTGGGAACCGGCCTCCCTGCTATTGTTTTCCTTCAGGGAGGCTGCCGCTTTCCCTGCCAATATTTACAAAGAGAAAACACAGTTTAATCTCGCAGTGCTGGGAAAGGAGGATGCAGATGGCGTGAAGGGGGCGTTTGCGACCAGATAAAGCGAGCAACTGAAGTGGCTGCCAGTGGCTTTCTAACTGCATTCACCCCAGCGTTTTGAAAAACATGTTATTGCAGGTGTTGCGTGCCAGCCGGTGCGGAAGCCTCCCCGGCGAGACCGCAGCCCCCAGGGCAGCGCCGGACCCCACGCCGGCACCGGGCACGGCCAGAGCAGGAGGAAAACACAAGGTGCCTATTGCAGAGGGGGGCCCAGCTTAGCTAACACAGACCCCAAACAGTCCCTGCCGCTGCCAGGGACTACTCGAAGGAAAATGTCCCTTTTGCTACATGGGAATAGCTCCCACCTACGGATGCTTCCCCAGGCTGAGCCCCAGCCCTGCAGTCCCCAGGACCGCAGAAAGATGACTGACCCAAGGTCAGGCCAAACAGAGCTCCCAGTTACCCTGGCAGACACCAACCAAAGAGGGACCATTGGCTCCTGGCACAGAAACCAGTGGAGGACATCCGGGAGAACATCACTCCATCGCAGGAGAGGCCACCAAGATCCAAGTGCCCACGGATCGGGCACGCTGCAGGCATGGCCCTCTGTGTTTGGTCTGTGCATGACCCATCACAACAGTACTTGGAACATGAGTGTGGCTCTACCCATTACTGCAAAGTAAAGACATAATGATAATGAACCAAACTCACCCTGAGACCTTCAGAGCCTTGAACTCCATGACTAACCTAACCTGGGGGCTGTTCACATCTCCCTGTCACAACCACCTCCCCTGGCTTGTGCTACAATATTCACTCACAGAGGTGCAGGGAGATGATCAGTTCTCTGGGGTGGATGTTGCCACAAGCAGGATCGGGGGACACAGTTCTGCTCCCTTCCCATGACTCCTTTCCTACCTGCTTCAGCAGTGCTACCAGCCTGGGTGGCAGTGGAGCATCAATAATAACCCTATGGATAAAGCCAGGCTCTGCACACGAGCTTGAATCAGCCCAAAGATAAAGTTGGCCAGCAGCTCTGTCCTGCAGATGCCCGAGTGAGCACAGACCCTCAATATTAAGCTCTGCTGGGCTTACAGCATGGTGGTACAGGGACACAGCTCCCAGCGCAGCTCAGCTCTGTCCAGCCCCTGGCCTCAAGTGTTCATAGCGTTGGTTTTAATCCAATTCCAGCAGAGATCCCAGAGGGGAAGTACCTCGGAAATGGACTCCAGACTACAATAGCTTTTAAATTGTAGAGCAAGCTTTCCACCGGTGAAACAGCAAGCCCTGGGAATATCCTGTCCACAAAACACGGGCAACTGCTGGCAGGTTATGTCATGACCCATAGAGCTGGGTCCGATGAGAAAGTTCAGTTTGCTCCTGTGCTAAGCTGTGCTGGGAGGGGCAGGGGGGCACTACTTCTCTTCCTGTGGTTTTTGGACTGCTGGGCACAGCGGTGATGCCCAAAAAACAAATGCTGGCAGTAGCAGCACAGGCCCTATTCAAAGGCTGAGATGACCGAATGTAGCAGCATCTAATGGGCGCCTGAGCAGAAGATCTGCATGGAGCTGCCAGTTGCTGGGCACAGCAACCTCTGCAGAGAAGTGCAGCTCACTGCTGTGTGGCTTATGGCTGGCCAGGAAGGCTCTAGAGGTGAAGGTGAAGGATGGATGTGCCCTTCTTCCCTTGTGATATCAATAGCTGGTTCTTAGGACATGGGCTTTTCATTGTCCTACAGACACCCATGAACTGGGAAAGGCAGCTAAGTAGCAAGATGGATGTGACACTTCATGTTGCAGGGCCACCCCGACCCCATCTTACCCCAGGTCAGTCAGACTGAGTTGCACTAAAAAATGCTGCTGCCAAGCAAGGCAAGGAGGGAAGAGCAGTGCCGCTGGGGCAGTGCATGAGGCTAAGGCACATCCAGGAGAGCAGGACATGTGCTAAGCATCCAAGAGGGAAACATGACCTTAAGAAGCTTTTTCACCTCTTTTTGGAGCAGCC
Organism: Dromaius novaehollandiae; assembly: GCF_036370855.1. Classification (NCBI taxonomy): domain Eukaryota; kingdom Metazoa; phylum Chordata; class Aves; order Casuariiformes; family Dromaiidae; genus Dromaius; species Dromaius novaehollandiae. The sequence goes on from NC_088117.1 coordinate 2,904,265, forward strand.
AACAAGGACACAGGGCTCAGTCTGTCTTTACAGGCCAGCATGGTGTCTCTAATTAGCTTATTAGATGACAAGCGTTTATGGGAAACCCCAGCTCTGAGACTAGCCGGATACAGAGCTCCCATTGCAAACATCGTTCTGGCAAACAGAAAGCAGGTCCACCACTTTCCCATTCTGCAAATGCCCTTTCCTCTCACACAAGAGGGCTCTCAAAGCTGTGCAACATCAGTGACAGTAACGCTGAGCTCAATGGACACCACTTGTATTTGCTCTCTGAAACATCCCTCAGCACCCGCTCGCTGCAACAGCCCCTGGAGCTCTCGGATCCCTCTTCCTTCAACACAGCCCTGAAGAGAGCAAGCTCCTGCTCTGCACAGCTGGCCCCGGGGCATAGCATTTCCCCTCTAAAACCACCCCTGCAGTATCTAAGCCTTTCTCAAACCTCTCCAACACTTTAATCACACCATTTGAGCTGTTCTTTTTGCCAGCATCTGGGAAATGTGACCTCAGAGCAGTGAGAAAAAATTTTGGAAAGAACTTCTGCTCCAGGAAGTACATCAAGTCATCTCAAAAGTCGGATTCAGGCTGAGCAGCTTAAAGATTCACAAAATCAGGGAAGCAGAGTTTATCTAAGAGTTAAATCCTTGTTTATCTAATCATCCACTGCTGAGCAACCGAACTGGCAAACAAGCACTCTCTCCTCTGCCCAAAGAGATCTGGCCAGGGAGCTCTCCTTGCCCAGGGAGCTGCCCAATCTGCCAGCTAGGGGTTACGCCAAGCCAGCGCTTCATCTGCTGGGGCCGTTTCACATCATCTAACCCAGGTAAATACGCACTGGCAGAAGAAACAGAGCCCAGGGGCCTGTCTGCACAGAGAAGCAGCCTTGCCACCAGGTCCGGAGCCATCAGTTTGCATGCTCTTGCTCAGGCAAAATGCCAGCAGAGTGCTGGCTCCAATTGAATGAAGGTTATTTAAAGAAAAGCCCCTTTAACACACCTGCATGCACTTCAACTGCCCTGAAATCTGGGGCACATCAGGAGGATGCAGGGTAGGGCTGTATTTCAGGAATGCACCAGCATTTGGGGTAACCTGCACATGGGTTCAAGCAATATCACCTTCAGAAGCGTTTTTCAAGATGTTGGCAGCCTTGGTCTGGCTTTCTCTCACTGTACCAGCGGTTCAGGCTGCAGCTCAGACATCTCAGCATCCAGCACTGCTAAATCCAGTGGCTGGTACCTGCCATCCTTAGGACCAAGGCAAACAGAAACCTCTGCTCAGGAAAGAGTTAAGCTGTTCCTGTAGGCATGACACGGCAGAGGGATTCAGCGCCTGCAGACAGAGCACCCAGGTTGCACGTGAGCTGGATGACTGAAGGCAATGAGCGCTGGTGAGGGCAGCGCAGGACAGAGCCTGGTCTGATGTGCAGCTCCAGCAGCCCAGAAATGCGGGACTGTCCAACAGCCACTGCTCGTGAGACACACATGAAGCAAAGCAAAGGTCAGAGCAAGAAGAGCTTTTTCACCTGGTGACATCTTCTGACCACTACAGCTTAGTGGAGCACAAGGGGAGTCCTCCCCTTACAGCGGGTAGGACCAGGAGCAGAAATGGGGAGACACAGGAACATACTTTTATCTTCTCCTAATTTGCTTCAAATTAATAAAATTGACAAGGTTGGGCAGCAAGGAGCACATCTACATTTTCTCGATCTCCTTAAGACTGACCGATTCCAACATTTCTAGCCTTGGCTGCAGAGCCTGCTCCACCAGAGCCCTATACTGGGAGAGATGAACTTAGAAATCCCAGATGATCTTCTGCCTCACTTCAGTAAAACCAGCTCTCAGCCACAAGCTCAGATGACAAATAAAGCAGCCCACAAATCCAACAAATGACAGCTTTTTTTCTGTTACAAGTTAGAGGAAATTGAGATTTTTGACTTCAGCTGAAAGGAACTATGTGGCCAGCTTTGTATTCAGTACTTTGGGTTTGGGCGAGGCTGAGGGACTCATCTGCCCCAAATGGCATGAACCTCCTAAATTGCTGCTCATTTTTGTCAAGCTGAAAATAAAAATGAAGTACTTCAAAAGGAGGGAGCAAGACATCTTGCAGGCTCTTCAAGCCCTGTTAGGGAGCGGAGGAACAAGGCCAGGGGGACTGACAGTACCAGATCCTCTGCAATACTGGGAAAAAGGAAAAGGGAGGAAACAACTTCCTTTGCTTTGGCCCATTGCCCAAGCCATCACATTTTGGGTAAAAATAAATTCAAGACAAAAAAGCATGTCTTCCAGCTATCATTCTGGGGGCAGAGGTCAGGGGAATGAGAAAACCCCATCTGAAGTAGACAGAACTCCAAACTTCTGTTATTATTAACGCTGTCTTTCAGCTCAGAAGCTGAAGCGGAAGGTCACCAGCCTGCACAGCCCTAATGAGACCCAGCCCCCGTCCCCAGCCCCATCCATCCTGAACAGAGGCAAAACTCCTCTCTGCTCCTACTCCGCATGGCCTGTCCTGCAGCCAGCCCCCCCACCAGATCCCACCACGAGAGCTCACGCTCGCTGATCATCCTCTCCCCACCAAGCCGCTTCCAACCTTGCAGGGCTGGGGCATCCAGCCCTCTTTGCCCCATGATCACATGAGAAACAAGTCATTACCCTTCTGCCCCTCCCTTAACAACTAAGCCCTGCTGCTTTATCAGTGAACTGTCTTCTTTATTATCTTCTACTTCCCCAAATTTCAAGTCATATATGCATTTTATCAGGCATGATTTGCTGTTTTCTACCATGTGAATGACAGTATGTTGGAATATGGCAGGAGCCACTGTTCCCAAGCCCTCCCTGGCAGAGCAATGCCCACGGAAGATGCTGTTGTGGTTTGAGACCAGAGTTTTTACTTATTTAGTACACACCACAGCAACTTCCTATCTTTTTAAGGTTTTCAGGCCAAGTGTTGTGTCATATCAAGCCAAGTCCCTCTGACAAAGTCTGCTCTAGCTGTGCTCCATTTGTATTCTCTCTCACATTAATAACTCCTTTTTAAGTTCTTGACCCACCAAATTCCCCTCAGCTGCTCCCTTGTGTTGTGTAGGTTTGATGTCTCCCCTTGGCCAGCCCTTTAGACCTTGTCTCCATCATGAAACCACCTGCCTCGCAGTTCTCCAGAGACACCAGGACAAGGCCCAAGAAAGCCCCTGGCAACCCTCCTCTGACGACATGCCCAGAACTGCTGGCAAAATTTACACAGGCGCTGCTGAACTTCTACCACATCTAAGCATGTCCCTGAGCCTTTATCTCCTTAAACAATGGATAAATTGCTTTTTCAGTGTTTCACTTGCCTATATGGAGAGAGAGACCTCAGTTCTCCCTGCTCTTCCCCCATGGGACAGGAATGAGCAATGCCTCTTCTGTAAGGGCATTAGATTAGCAACACTCAGTCCTGAGGAACATGGGGCACTTCTGGGAGCGAATTCTCCTATGGAGAAAGCTGGGACAGCTCCAGGACAGACCATGGAGTTACACACATCTACACGAGCTACAGTATTGCCCCTCTCTCCATTAGTGGCTCAGTTTAAAGAGAATTTGTTCGAAATGTGTGCTGCCAGAAGCTGGGACACGGCTTGACCCATGTGGGAGGGTGCTCTTGCGGCAGAAAAGGTGCCTGCAGGGGACCACATGGGCGCAGGATGCATCCGCAGAGGATCTCCCGTGCGGAGTTAGGATGTGGGTCTCCGACACACAACAAGATCAAGCGCAGATTCGCAGCATTCGTTTGCTCAGGTCTCTAAGTGTTCTCATTACAGCAGGCCAAGAAGTTGGAATTGGAAAGATTTTCTGTCAGAGCAATTTCCCAAGGGAAAAATCCAGTGTCTGCAGATGAAAACTTCCAGAGAAAAGGATCGATTTTGCTAACGTTTTTACAATGAAAAACTTAATGAGCTATTTGATTTTAAGTCAATTTGGTCTGAACATGTTGGGTTTGAATCAAAAACTTCTAACAATGCAATAAAACACCGATCTGCAGTTTCCTATCAGTGGGATATTTCCGGATTGGGGAAGGGTGTGAATACAGCTCTGGACCATATTCACATCTCTGTGCTGGCTACCAATTTCCACAACACAATACATGGGTTGTTTTTTTTTTTTTCTGGCAGGCTTTGCACATGTCATCATGGGCACCGCGTGAGTATGTGCCCTGCAGGGAACAGCGCACAGGCACTGGGAAAACAGGGACATCACCCTCCCACACACCAAATCCTCTGGTGTGGAGAAACACAGCTCCACGCTGGATCAGCCCAACACTTCCACAGGCCGGGTCAGTCCAACAAACTGAAATAAAACATTCACTGTTTCATTTTGATTTAAAATGATGAATGAAGCATAGGGTAGTCTAGGTCTTTATGGGTTGGTAATAATTTTTCTTATGCCAGTTGGTAACTAGAAAAATTAGACAAGTTTTCAGGTATACAAACTCTTCATCAAATGGAAAGGTACTACTTTCACTCGCATAATTCTGGCTCACTTATGTCCTCAGACTATCACAGTTACCCCACCACCACTATTGGGAACAAAGCACGGCTGTGTTTCCCAGCTGGAAGCTTGCAGAATTTCCACTGTGCAAAATATTTCAAAATGACAATTTTCTTCATGCAATTGGGAATGAAGACCAATATTGAGATGTCAGAATTGCCCCTGGGATGCAATCGCTCAATTTTACTCAACTGTACTATTAATTTAAGTGGTTTTCTTTAAAAAAAATTAAATTTAAAAAAAGAAGAATGGACAGCTAAGCGGAGCATCTGCCACTATTTCTACATCCTTTCCAATAACAACCTATATTTAGCACTTCCCTTCCAAGGAGGGCGCTGCACGTGCCCCAGCAGAATTGGAGCCGCTTGCACATCCGAGCACCCGGAACACGACAGTTCACGCCCTGAAGAGCTGAGCAACTAAACACTCCTGCCATAACCTGCACCAGGCTATAAAGATGACAGTTTGCTATCTGATTGTAAATAACCATAACACGCAAGATTTAAACCCTGTGGAGTGATTTATTTAATAGCAAATAGATAGGATGACTAACAGTAGCTTTTTTATTACCCTCCAGTTTCTCTCAAGGTTAGAATTTGCCTTTTCGGTTAAAATAAAGCAACAGATAGACAAGGAAACGTATTCTCATTTCGGATCACAGAGGATCCAAGTGCTAAATGCTACCTTATGAGGCAAAACCAGGCCATCTTCCAGGTGAGGACGGAGCAGGAGGACCCCAACAGCTCAAGGCCTCAGACAAGAGCCATTCCCACAGCGAGCTTGGGGTCAGCAAGGCCCCGTGGGCTCCCTTCCTACCCACAGCAGCACTAAATACATTAACACTCACTGCAGATGATTTGGGGTAGGAAACGGCAGTACGAGAGCTTCTACCAACACCACAGACCCCGTAAGGACAACACAATGGACCTACCTGACAGATACCACGGTGACACAAGCGCTCGGATGATGACAACCACTAAACCCCCAGACCCACGGCACAGAAGTGTGATCAGGGCCACTACAGACCAGATGAGCTTTCAGACTGTGCCCCATGAGCGTGTAGACAGCCCTGTCAGGAGAAGGCACTGCCCAGACTCAGTCCTGAATCCAAGACACTGTATCTTCCCCTAGTCTTTAGGCCTATGAACAAGGCAGAAAGGAGCGCAAGGCTATCTAATCTGCTTTCCTGACCATCTTTCATTTGCTACTGGCATCCCAGGCCCCAGCTCACTTGGGGCTGATGGAGCACTTGCTGCAAAGAGAGGAGCAATGCACATCAGGTAGGGGAAAGACCCTGCGGGGTGACCTGGGGTGTCCACAGGAGCCCCAAAGTCGAGCCAGCCACTCTCAGCAGAGAAGCCATCCTTGCAGAGGGAAACCAGCTCATTCCCGCAGTCAGGTGGGAGCCTGAGCTTTGCACCGAGCCAGAAGGAAGTCACACGGCTGGGAGTCCAGCTGGGTGTCCACGGACACCACGGCCATCCGGTAGCAGGGACAGCTATGCTGGGCTGGCCAGAGACCCCCACCACAGCCCGGCATGCTGCTGCAACACAAGGGTGCTGCTTTGCCGTGCCCAAATCCCAACTTCTGTTTGACAACAAAACGCACCCCGCCACAAAGATAGCCTTAACATCGCAAACCAAGGCTCCTACCAGCCCAGTGAGGCGTCCAAGACCCCGCAGCGCCTCTGTCCTCAGCCAGCTGGCAGCAGTGCCTTTGAGGAGGACTGTCCCCCAACACACTCGTAGCTCTCAACACCCCAGGAGGACACCCCCATATCCCTGTAACTAAAGCTTCATTGCTGACAAGCGAGCACAGAAAAAAGGAGGAAATAAACAAAAAAGAAAAAAAAAAAGAAAAAAGAAGAAGAGGAGAGATGACCTGGCTGTGCCACTCTCTTAGCTTTCTTGCAGGAACAAGATGCTTAAATACTTGCAAGCTGGCTCCCAGGACAGTGTCTTACCAGTTACTAGAAGCCCGTCTCCGTTCACCTGAGCTCCACTTCTGCAGAGGACAGTTCACGCAGCCACACAACCTCTCACTGCAAGAGGTTTCTGTTCTCGTGCTTTAGCCACCAGCCCAACTCCTTGCAGTTTGCTCACTCGTTCCGTTCAGCTCCTGGGGCTGGGACTTTTGGTCACTGTTTCCCTGAAGAGCACCCGCAGAGGAGTCAGGACTGCACTGTCCTGCCCCGGCTCACTGCTGACTCATAGGCAAGTCCCAGCCTCTCTTTGCGCCTCAGCTTCCCCTCCTGGACCAAAAATACCCACTGCTGGAGAGTCTGGTGAGCCTTACAGGTGAAAGAGGCACTGTCTCCCTGAAGCCTGCGGCTGGCCATTTACATCTGTGCCGTGCACTCACAGACACGCAAAAAAAAGCCTCCTTCTCTCCTGTCGCTGCATTAAAGACCCAAGCAAAGCCACGTGGCTGGAGAGTTACATCTCCGCCTGTCCCACAGACAGGCATCAGTGGAAACCATCAGGCCTCAAAGCCTGTGTCCGGGAGGGAAGGGGTGATATCAGGGATGTCTTGATCTCCAGGAGGATGAGTTTGAGTCAGGAGCTGCCCAACCTCACCCAAAAGCTACGGGCTGGCCAGGCCCAGGGTGTAAGCACCCGCTGCTAGGCTACATGCATGAGACAGAGCTGCCGGTCCCCGGGGTAGGGACGCGGCTGCTTCGTTTGTGGCCCGCTCTGAAATACCTGGGGTGGACAGCAGCGAGGAGAAGGGTTTGCAGAACCTCGTAAGCGTGGCCTTTCCAGACCTGCTGTCCTCTGCACAGGGGCATCCCTGGAGGTAAGTAATGTTTCACATTTTCTATACAACTACTATACTCCAGCTGCAATGGATGCCACAGATTTCAGTCAGCAGAGCTGAGAGAGACAGGACCATTTACACCCATCAGAAGAAAAAAAAAAATCTAAGCATTTCATTACATCTTGACAAAGGTGAGTCTTCTCCTCCCAACATCCCATGAAATTCAGCCATTGCTCTTTCCATTACTTCTATTTATGGGACCAATGCTTCTAAATTAAGTGTCAGCCTCCAAATGTGTTTTTCCAAATGCACAAGAAAATGCAAGAGTGCCTCATCCCCTTGTTGAGACTGGCACTGACAATCATTCATTGCAGCATTTCTGAGTCAGAGCAGTGGGATTATCCATGAGTACAGATGCCACACAAGTCTGACCTGACACTGGGACATGCTGGACAAACGACTGAGGAGGCAGCTCCTGCCCCAACAGCTTAGAGAAGAAGTAGAGAGGACAGGCAAGGAATAAAACGGAAACCTGAGAAAGAACTCATTTGCTCAGTTACACAGCAAGTCATGTTTTGGCCCAAATCCCAGCCGTTAAAGGTGAACAACTTTCATTTGGAGTATTTTCATCCAGCTTTCACAATAGCTTATTATATTGTGGTGCTGCTGAGCAATGTTTGTCTTTCTACTCAGAGCCCTAAGAAATTTTCCCAGACCCAGATTTCCACCCTAAAATACAAGGCCTTGAAACCAGGAACACAGTAAAGTTATTTGAAAAGAAAATAACCTCAGGATTCAGTGATTAGGTAGGCCCAGTTACTACGAACAAGTTTTGCAGTCTCCTTGGCTCCTTCATGACACAAACGTAACTCTGCCAGCGTCTGAGTGATTGCAAACCTGTTTAGAGCGTTCAACCATGCACCATCCGCACGCATTTTTACATCTGTGATTATTTAAGTCTTTTGCACTGAGCTTCCTTATTCTATTTGCGGATTTAAAAAGCAAGATGCCCCCAACATAAAGTCAAGACAGTTCACAATGAAATCTATGCCTGGGCTAAAGAACCCTAAGGTAAATTAAAGGTGAGATGTGGCAAGCAAGTTCCACCTACTGCGCATGCAAGGAAGGGGAAGAGCAACCAGCCATAGCCTCCCGAGTCACAGATTTCTTGTAGCACCTTCTTACTAATATATTCCAGCTACAGCCATTAAAAAGGAAGTTAAAGTCATTTGCATTTTATGCTCCTTTGAGCATTTTGTGCTCCTTGCCCCAATAGAAAGAATCAAAGAGTTATTAGTGTATGTTAAGATCCCACTGGGAAGTAATTCCAAAAATACCACTACTCACCTCTGCAAGGTAAAGGATGCAGAATTTCAGATCTTCTGAACCTATAAAGAAGAAAAACAGGATCAAAATTAAGCTACAACTGCACTTCTCCAAGCAGAGACACTGGCAGAGGAATTGGCTAAGAGACAACATTTAATGAATATTTATTATTGTCATCCTACAGTACCAGGCTGCGATCTGGGAATGATGTATGCCACATCTGTAGGACGGACCCGGGGCTGTGCACTGGGCAGACTGTGTTCACATGATATCTTACACAGGCTCGCTGTACCATTAGGGATTTTCCTTCGGGTTCGTCCTTTTGGAAAGGGGCTTGTTTCATTCATGACCACTGCAGGCTCCAGATCTGTGCCCTAGCAAGGACTAACTTGAGACAGAAGCACGTGCAGGCTCTCCTGCCTGCCACCCACCAAGGACCGGGGCACATACAACACTGCTTCCTTCCTGGGGGCTGCAGAGGCAGAGACCACCGTGCCCACGTAGCCACCCCGGGCACTCATGTCTGATGTCCCGGTATCCTGCCCCTGTGGACAGTTAGCTCCCAAGAGAACTAGTTAGACTGGCTCTAGATCTTAAATCCTTGCCCATTCCCAGCTTCTCTCCCTGAGCCCCTATAAAGGCAGTAGCTCTGTCCTAGCGCCGTCTGTCTCGGGTCAGTGCCTCTCCGAGGAGATGGAGCTGAACCAGGGGCATGGGGGAAATGGAGTGGATCAGGGAGTCTGAGAAACCAGTGCAGAACCAAAAAGCCAGAGAGAGCCAGCAGCACAGCAGCCCTCCACGTCCGACCACAGCTTGCGCTTCCGCAGCGCTGGGAAGGGACATGGGGCTGGAGTCAATGCAATAACCAAAGCAGCAAGCCGTGTCTCACAAAATCACAGAGCACCCCAGTCCGCCTCCCCCTTTCACTGCCACCTGTCCCAGGGGTTGCATTAGCTCCGGCTGCTCCACCAGGCTGGGTCCTGCAGGCCTACCCTTCCCCTGTTCCCAAAAAAAGGGCTTCGCTCAGGATTATTCCTGGTCTTTGTGCCCTACAGGTGAGACATGAGTCTCCTAAACTCCAAGGGAAGCCAGCTCTTGGCACGCATCAGCCTCACAGGTGGAGATGAAGCCACCACAAGACAAGGCCACCTCCTATAGCTGGTGGTGCACCCACTGCCCTCCCCACCAGCATGCCCTGCACCAGCTTTGCCCTTGGTAGCGCGCAGCATCGCTGGGCTGCAGGCTTCATAAGCCTTTTAACAACATTATCTCTGCCATGAGATCAGCTCTGTGGTCTGGGCACAGCCACAAATCCTATTCGAAGGAGTGTCAGTGCAAGCTCTGCTTCATTTCAGAAGCCCTGGCTGCGCTAATGATGGAAAGAGGTTCTGCACTGGCAGTGGAAACACCCCATTCCCAGAGGAAAAGCAATTCTCCCAATGCAGGCAGCAGCTCAGAGATAAAGATAAGAGCTGTGACCCACTGAGAGACTCAGATGCCACCTGCGTCCCTCCACGGATATCACAAAACACATGAAGAAGTGCAACAGTCTGGAGTTGTTTGCCAGCAGCCTCTTCCGGCTGCCCTTTGGGGGAATCGCAGCCCTCGCTCCATTGCTACTGGCCCGGAGGGGCTCTGCAGGCTTCGGTTTTAAAGTATGGTGCAGCGCAACAGCCTGCAAACGTCATTACAGGGACACCGTGCCCAGGCCTGGCACCAGACCACTGGAGCAGAGCTCTTGGGTAAGAAACCCTTGTGTATTTTCATGAATCTCACTCTGCTTCACCCTGTGCGATGAGCAGGGATGGAAAAGCAGCCTGGCCGACTGCTAGCCAGCAGACTCAAGTGCTCCGCTCCTGATCTGCAGAGCCCATTCACCACTCTCCACGGCTCTGCCATGCTCTCCTGGCACCCTCTTCCACAAATCCCAGCAGGACCAGCAGGAAGTAGTTGCCTAGCAAAGCCAAAGCCTCCGATCAGAGCCTCTTGGCCAGCGCTTTGCACCCCGAGGGAGGGTTTGGGGAGGCAGGAGCTGCTACCAGCACACCACGAGTCCACAGTCCCTCTTCTGCTGCTTCTGCTTCCCAGGTGGTCACCAGTATAAAAAGCCCCTTTTCCTCACATGGGCGCTCTGCTCCTCCTTGCACAGAGGCAGCAATGATCCAGGCAGCTCCTGCCCCTGGTAGGCTCGCTGCCTGGTAACCCACGTGGCCGAGCAGCACTGCGGCTACAGGCCACAAAGCAGGGAGCCAGCTGATGGACGAGGAGCTGTTTAAATCCTGCTTTCCAGGAGGAGCTTGCCATCCCACCAACACGGAGCAAAGTGAGCACAGCAGGCAGCCCATTGCTGGCAGCTGCAGGCGAGAGCAGATGGCCTTTCCAGCAGCCTGGCACCGATTAACCAGGAATTGCCAGCGGGACTCCCCTCCGGACAGGCAGGGAGAGGGAAGCCGTCTCCACTGCGCTCCCTCAGTGCCACCCACCGACCTGCTGTATGGAGGTGTGCACTCAGGTACCTGCTTGGGAGATGCTCCAAGCGGAGCCAGCCGAGATCCCAACAGTGAAACAGAGCCTTTAGCTCTCTCTAGATTCCTTATTTAAACAACTGCTGTTAGAGGGGGAAAAAATGGGAGCTAAGAGTCTCCCATCTTCACTCCAGGAAGAGGAGAGATGGCAGCGCTGGGAAGGGTAGACCCAAGGGCATATCTGAACGCAAAGCAGCTTTGCTGGGATTTCTTCCAGCGGGGCTTTTCCAAGAGCCTCCTCATCACAAGCACCGCAGAGACGGGCTGGTGCGGAGGCGCCCGGGAGCCGCTCGAGGGGCCCAGCTCCTCTCGCAGCCCATGGCCTACACGACCACGAAAGCCGAGGGGCGAGCCATCGCAGGGACGGCAGCCGGCCGCCTGGGCTGGCCTGGGGCTCGCTTCCCCACCCGTCGCTGCGTCCGCCTCTGTTGTGAGAGCTAAGCACCGTGCTCTCGGCCAAATTCAGCAAAAGGCTAAAAGGAAATAAGTGGGAGGAAAAAAAAAAAAACAAAAAAACTCACTTTAAGCTACTTCAGTTTCTTCCTGATGCGTTGTGACAGGGGACCGGCTTTTCTTTGCAAGTAACTTGAGCCGTCCCTGCCCCGGGGCTGGGCTGCTCCCTGTGCTCAGCGCAGGCAGGAGGAACATGCGAGTTTTGTGGGGACACGTTCCCCTTTCCAGCTGAGTCCCGGAGGCTGCTCTCGCGCTGACGTACAGGGCAGGCACTTACGTAGCTCCCGGGACAGCAGCAGCTTTCTGCGTCGCCCTGGCTCTGCCCATCTCCCCAGCCCGACTCGATGCGAGCGCCCGCTGCTCGCGGGATTTGGGTGGTGAATGCCAGGCTTTGGGTCAAAAAAAGGGGAAAAGAGGGAAGACTGTTCTGCTGCTTTCCCCAGCCTCCTTTCACAGCCCGGGGACAGCAGCAAGGCCGTGGCGTGCCACCTAGGAAGGGGCAGAGGTGCAGGGCACAGGCACCCTGCTCAGCAAGGATGGGAGCTGCCTCCAGCACCCAAAAAGCAGAGCTCAGGGCAGAGGCCCCATCAATCACAGTCCGGGCCCCTGGCAAGCTTGGAGCTATTTGCTGTAGGAGAGGTTGGGTTAGGAAGCCGGGGACAGCAAAGCGGCACGGAAAAGGAGAAGCCCCCGTTTGCAGGATCCCCATCAGGATCTCGGCTGGGGAGGGGGCTCACAGCATCAGGGGGCCTCGTTCAGGCTCACAAGAGCCCTTTTCTGTCCCAAAGCAGAGCGCGCCCACCCCAGGAGCCCAGCAAGGCGGTGACGGGAGCATGGAAATTCCCACAGTATCTCGTGAGGAAACCGGCCCGGTTACGCTGGAAACGTTGGCTGGCGCGGTGCTCATCAGCCATGCTCAGCTTCTAAAGCAGGAAGACAGAGCATTGTAAAGCAGATTATACTGATTTGCTTTTGCACAGTGCAGCGAGCGGCAGAAACAGGAAACATCACAATGGTCTTCAGCGTACCGGAGATGTCTCAATTGTTATGCTCAGCAATACGCCTGTTCCTATTAATGTGCCATTCAGTTATTTAGGAGACCAACAGAAAATCCTTGCCAAAAAGGACAGACATCTTTTTGCTTGTTCTCCCCAGCTCTGAAGCACGAATCCGGAGGGCGAGTGCCTGAAAGGCGAGGGTGCCGGATTCCCAGCAAGGCCAGCGTACGTGGGCAGGCTCCGCGCTGCGGAGACAAACATCCCCTTCGGAGAAGCTTGATAAACTATTCCAGATGCGATCTAGCCAAGCTATTATGGCAACAAGGAAAGAAGTGGGACATAACCACTCACGAAATCCAACTGCCCGGCCTGAGCTTAGGAGGCACATTCTAGCGCCGAGCTGCAGACGGGCCTTCGTGCACGGAGCCAGCGCTGCACCACCGGGACAAGCCCCAGGAAAGCCAGTTCCTTCAAGTAGGCAGACAAGAGCAGGATTACACAGCTGCCTTTGAGAGCAGCCAGGAATCGCACGCGCTCACCCAGACTGAAGTGCTCCAGGACTAGACGCTGCCCAGCGAGCACTTCAGCGAGGAACAACTTCTTTTTTCAGTTTCTTAGAATAAGCCGCGCTCAGAATGAGCTCAGCAAACTCCCACAAAGCTTCACTGGCTTTTCTAAACAGCTTGCACTCTCCGTGTCACCTCCTCTCCCTGACCAAGTTTTTGCCCCCACCAAACAGACCAGTGAATAAATTTGGGAGCAGAAACGTTGTTGGAAACATGAAATACCAACTGATGAGCAACCCACGGTGTCCGGGTGCCCAACCGCAGCACCGCAGACACCCAGCCCTGCAGCTCACAACGACGCGGGACACGTGCAGAGCCGCAGCTTGTGCGCAGAGCTCCCAGCTCTACTCGAGAGCATCACGGTCTTTCTCTGAGCATGCCACAAACAGGAAGCGACAAAATTAATCTAGTAAATCGTTCCTTTTGGAGAATCAGCCCAGCTCTGGAATAAGCCCTCTCAGTGGGAAGCACAGGCTGAGGGTCACAGGACTGTCCCCTGCACAGAGATGCCAACTCACACAATCACAGAGTAATTCAGGCTGGAAGGGGACTCTGGAGGTCTCTAGTCCAACCCCCTGCCCTAAGCATGTCTAATCAGATCAGGGGGCCAAGGGCTGTGTCCAGTCAAGTCCTGAACACCTCCAAGCATGGGGGTCCCACAACTCACTCCAGGATTCAAACACCCTCATGAAAAAAATGTTTTTGCTTACATCTAAGCAGAATTTCTCACGTAGGACCCTGGTCCAGCAATACCTGACGCTTGCGGTTGAGGAGGAGGTAGGGCCCCAGCCCCTTGCTGATGCAGCCGAGCAGACGTACACAAAAAAGCATGTAGCCAGACTGACTGCACCAAGGAAGGAACAAAGCGAGACTGGGCCAGGGCCAAGGGGTGCCTCCACGCTAAGAAATAGGATATGATGGAGCAATTCTTTCGTTCCTCTTTTGACCCCGAGTAGCAAAGAGCATCTTTCACATCACCTCAGCCTTTCAACTTGCAATAACTGATTTCAAGCCATTGCTCCTGCCCTCTAACCACTCCCCGAGCCCTCAGCTGGACGTGAAGGCCCATCCAAAGCAAACTGAGTATGGGCAAGCCCATAGCCTCCCCCTGAGGCCCGGATTTGCTCTTTTCTCAGAGACAGGGTGTGTATGGGGGAGGGCGCTAGCAAGGAGGAAAACCGTGGGCGGTTGAAGAGGGAAGTAGGGTAAGCAAAGGTCAGCAGGGCTTGGCCCGACTCTCCTGGAGACGGCCGCTGAGCTCTCTCGAGGCACCGCAGGGGAAACCTCAAGACTTCACTTCCCTTTTCACCCTCAGCTAGGTCCCACTGTAAGCAACACAGCACTGACAGGCCAAGGCAAGGGGAACAGCCCAGCACATCAAGACCCTTAGAAACGTCAGCCCCAAATCCCTGAGGAAGTCCCCGTTCCAACCGTGGGAAGGGCACTCCGGAAAGCCCTGGGAGCTGGTGGTACCTGAGCGTTCCTGAGGCCTCCCAGGAGATGGAGCTCCTCGGGACCAGAGGAATGCAGGGATGGGAAGGGTGATGCTGGCCCAGCACCCTGAGGAGGGAGATCTGGCAGCATAAGTCGACCAGCACTGTCGCATACTGGAAGCAAAGGGCTGCCGGGGTGCTGCGCAGGCTACCTGTGCTGCCCCTTTGCTGGCCAGAAACCTGTTTACAGCTGGCAGCCCAGAAAGCATCCCACCAGTCTCCAGCTGCTGCAAACACTCACCCTCCTGAAGCTTGACGCTCTGCAGGTAGAGGGGGTTCCTCAGCACGTTGCAGCGCCCTGGCTCGTCCTCCTTCGTGAAGAGCAGCAGGTCGGAGTAGACGAAAAGGGTCACCTGGAGGGCACAACACCAGCAAAGGAGAAGCTATAAGAAACACAGCTTCTGGCACGGAGGCAACGTCCTCGGAAGGTACTCTGCCCCAAGGAGGTGCAGCCATGAGAGGCAGCCCAGACACCCCTGTCCTAAGCGGGCTACGCGGTTGCACCGCCACGAGCTACGCTGCTACAGCGAGCTGCGGACGAGGCTCCCACCAGACCGTCACTGCCGCTCGGCAGCTGCCTGCTGAGGCTCGTGGAGTCCCGCGGTAGGAGGGATAAACCTGCCCGGCAGTGTAACGACGTGCACGCACCAACTCCCTGCTCTCTCGTGTCACTTTCCATTTACATAAGTCATAAATCAGAGGAGCAGGAGGAGTGAATGAGTCGCTGACTAAAGCTAACACGGTGGAAGCCGCAGCCTAAAAGCAACCGTGATCTCCCCGCACACACTCACTAAGGAGCTTCCTACTGTTTTCAGTCTTCACGCACGCTGTTTTGCTCCCCTTTAGCAAATAAGTTTGGCTTAAAAAAAGAAAGGAAAAAAAACCCACACGCAACACGTGAGCAGCTGTAGGGAGCAAACTTGATACCTTTAAACCACTTCCATGGGTAGAAAGCAAATACTGAACTGCGTGTCTGCCCAGCTCTGTGCCTGAACAGTGACTCAAGTGTCCTAGAAGCTGGGAGAGGAGCTACTCCAGAGCAGCAGCACTTGCTCCCAACTCGAGAGGCAGATTTTGTTCTCTTTCTGGCTCTTGACTGCAGTCCCTGGTATAATCACTACAGATTATTATAATTCTTAAAATACGAAGAAACAGCTCCTCCACTTTACTGGAGATCCTTGACTGAGGAGCCTACGGGGAGCGGGTGGCTACGCCCGTGGCCGAGTCTCAAGCCTGTCCTGTTCTCAGGCAGAAGTTGGGGGCATACAGCAACCCAAGGCTTAGAAGATGCCAGGAAACCGCTGCAACATGCCAGCGCTCGGGGCCTTCTGCAAAACATCCAACCATGCACTGCTCAAAGCACGGGACACAGCCCGGGAGCACACAGCTGCTTTTAACCTCGAGTCCTTCAGGTGCTCCCAAACACCTCCCAGAGCAGAGGGGAAGAGGCTGCTGCCGCCAGGAGCTGCCACTATACGACGCTGAGCAACAACGACGAACGTTTCGTGGCCAACTTGTAGCAACTCATTCTCAAAAGCAGAAAATAACCCAGCATCCCAGGGGCTTCCCAGGGACTTGGGCAGCTGGCACCACCGCCACTGTCACCACCAAGTCGCCCTTTGAAAGGTGACTTTGCTCAGGACAGGGACTTAGTCATTGTTTATGGGGACGCACTGCCGGTACAGCTTGTCTCCATGCCCAGCGGCTGACGGTACATGTCAGAAGAAGGACAAGCTGGGTAACAGTTTGTCATATCAGGGCAGCAGCATCTGGCTTTGAAGCCAAAAAAAAAAAATCAACTCTTTGCCACAAGATTGCTCCTCGCTGTTGAAATTTATTTTTGTGGGATTCTTAATAAGCCCAAAGCTACCAGCATAGCTTTGGTAGGCAATTAAACCAGGGAGTGTCCGTTTCTCTCTGTATTATTTGGAAAATCCCTTCCTCTGCGCTCAATATACTGTTGGCCAAGTGCCCACATTCACCCTCTTCCATACTTTTGACCTTGTCATCAAGGCAAGCAATAACAAAACACACACTGCACTATACACTTTCTCCCATGGCTGTCTTGTTCCAAGAGGTTTCCCTTCTGGGACACATCTGGTCCCATTCCGGTACCCTCAGCCTCAAAAGAGAGATGTTCAGGGATTTTAAGAGGAGCAAGTCAGTGGAGCAGAGGAGATAAAAGCATGACCAGCAAGCGACAAGAGTGGAAACGGAGGAAAGAAAATGCAGAAAGCAGCTGCACACCTAGTATCCAAGGAAATTAAAAGGGAAGGAAGAAAGGAGAGAAGGGTCAGCAGGGAAAAGATCACTTCAAAACCAAGCAGATCTAAACAGGGAATCATGGAAACACAAACACATGAAAAGTAGTTGCAGGTAACATTGTGTGGTAATGGGAAGATGGGAATGACTGAATTCAGGATGAGGAAAGATAAAAGCACGGTCAGTGCAGGATAGGTAAGAGCATCTCCATTAGGTGCGTGTCACTAAGCAGCATCTGCTTCCAGGAAGGCACTCGCTTTCAGAGCGGCTCCACACAAGCAGCAGGGTTTAAAGAGGTCCCTCCTCTGAGACACAGGAGGAGGAGAACGAGGGTGCCCATTCCACCTCCACAGCAGGAACCCTCCGACCACACAGAGGTGGGAGCAGGATGTGCCCTGGGTGCTGCAGCGTGCAGGTACCGCAGGGCCGGGGCTGCTCTGCCTGCGCCTGGAGAGCTGAGCACAGGAAACTCAACTCATGGCAGACCCTAAGGTAGCAGCCAGCAGATATAACAGGAGAAGAGGGCTAGCCTGAGTGACCGGGGCTCAGCTGAGGGTTGCCAGCGCACCATTGGCAAGCTGGAAAACGTCTCCAACAGCCCTTTGCAAACAGATCTGATGTCTACCAACAAAAAAATCACAGGAAAAGGCAAAAACACGATACAGCACCTGGATTCATCCAGGCAGGACACAGAATCCACCAAAGACCTTCCTAAGAGAGTAAAAGTTATCTTCATACTTCCCAGAACTAACTTCATGCCTCAAAAGGAGAAAGAAGGCAAACGGCAAGATGAACAGGCTCTTCTGAAGACGGAGGTAGGCACATCTATGCTATTACTATCACTACAGAGCTCTGCCACAGGAAGGAGGAAGTGATAACCATGCCCTATAAATATGCTGTTAGCATACAGTATATGCTAACAAAGATATTATGAAAAGGTGGCTTGAAATTCAACCTTGCAGCCAAAGTACCTTCACATTTGGGCTTAAGAATAGTTAACTTCCCCCAATCCCATCCTCTTCCGCACCCCTATGCACGCAGAGAGCCACTGCCACGTGTTACATCAGGGAGGAGTTTACATGTTGTGACCACAACGGTGCGGCGGTGGAGCCGCCAACGCGATGGGTCACTGCAAATCCAGCCCACTTGTCCCAGCGTACAGCAAGAAAAGGCTGAGCCAGTGGCTATTTTCTGAGATAGCCCTCTCTTTCTTTAGCAATAGTTTCACAGTCATGCTCAGCAAAACAGAAAGAATTGAGGAAACAAAGAAGCAGAGACAGGTCTTTTATGATAAACCGCTCAGATGACAAAAGAGAACATCCTGATGATTCCCTGCATTGCTGGCCAGACAATGCTGTCCCTAGCTGGCTACAGCAAGCTCATAATCCTTGGTGGAGACATCTTAGACAGGTATCCTCCCTGGGACTGATCCACACACATTTTATATCAGTTTACCTGTACAGCATTCTATACCGACGGAAAGGACTTGCTGCAAGCCCAAAGAGGAATTCAAGTTATACCAGCATGAGGGTTGTATCTGCAGAGTTCACAGGTCCTCGTCCACTGGATTGAGCTAAATGGATGAGACTTTCTTATTCTTCCTCTATAACCCAGATTTTCCAGATCCTGAGTTATTCTTTTAACTCTCTTGGGAGCCCATCCAAGTTTTCAGTGTCCAGTATGAAGCAGACATCACTAATGGACTCAGCAGATAGATACTGATCTGGCTCCCCATATAGAAGGTGATAACACCCAGCCACTTCTATTTGGTCTTCCGCTGATCATATGCTTCGAAGTGTTATTAGCTTTCTCAGCTACAGCTGTTCACCAGCAGTTATTCACTTAGTTCTCGCTGAGACCACAAGAATATCGGCATGTGATCACATGTTAGCAAGTTACCACAGTTTAGTATCTCAAGACCAAGCAGCTGAGCTCTGTTCTAACAGGAGAAGTGGTCTAAGCTTTGCAGGGGTGGGGAGGACACCAGGCACGGCCCTTAGGCAATGGGCGCTAACTTCATAGGCCTAGGACATGGTGAAGGCTTCAGTTGTCAACCTTGTGCCTCACCCTGGCTTACTAGAATCAAATATTTTACTGGTCTTGAACATTTGGGGAGAGCAGGCACAGCAGGCCTCGAGGGGTTGGGTCTGCAGCACACACCTCTGCTCACACACTGGCAAGAGCAGTGGCTTTGCAGCAGGGGCAACACGCGTATGGTGTCACCTAATTTAAAAGTGAAGGAGAGAAGGGCATAAAGAGACAGCAGAGAAGGAGGACGAAGTAAGAGGGACTAATGTGGAGGAGAGAGGAAGAAAGTGGAGGTTTCTAGTATTTGCTCTCAAATAGAAGCATCTAAAAAAGACTGAGAACAGGATCTTGAAACATCTGTGCCATGGAGTAAGGTTTTGGTCAACTCGCTGTGTTTGCCAAACCCAGACACCCCACTGAAACAGGGAGCTGCCAACCCCCCATCCCGGGCCAGGAGCACTAGGGTCTTGTAGTGCAGCACTTGCACTGAGAGAAGAGCCTGCTACCCTGCAGAGAACACCTGGGCATGCTGGGTTGTGTCCTCCAGACCCCTGGCAGAGCTGGGGGCTATCAGGGTTCATCGGAGGGTCATCCTGAACTGCAGACCCTGCCAGGATGGCAGAGAAGAGAGCAGAGAAGAGGGTGAGTGCTGTTCCTGTTGTAAAGGTACCTCGAGGTGCTGGAAAGTTGCCTCCAGGTACACTAGAGACAGACAGAAAAGGGCAAGAACCACATTCAAGACCTCGTGCACAGTGGCCTGCATCATGCTTGTTCCTCTGGCGCTTCACAGGCTGGAGGGATTTCAGAGGGCCATAAAAGCGGGAATTGCAACAAAGTCTAGACAGGATGTGATTAAGGCCTGAATAAGGATTGCTCCAGAGGTAAGGTCAGGGAAAGGACAGATCCTGGCAAGCCTCCAGAGAGAGATAGGTTCACTCCTTCAGGAGATGGGAGAGTTTGTTCAAAAGACACAGACGCAGCGCCTGACCTGGAAATTGCCAAGGGCAAAAGATTCTAGTTTTTGAAAAATGAAATAAATAGGATCTCCATTTCCAGGCACTTGCACCTGGGATCTCTTCTCTTGAGGAACTCAACCAAACATGAACAACATCCAGAAAGCAGTCTTGCAAACCACAGGGGCAGTGGTCCAGTATGAGAGAGGCGAGATGAAGTGAGCAGTGAGAAAATGGAAAGCCACGTGGAGCAAGGAAGAAAGGACTCATCAGAAACAAAGAGCCTCTGTTCGGGAAGCAGAGAAGGCTGGAGTGGCACTGAGCTCAAGTCAGACGGAAACAGAAGTCACAGTCCTTCAGTACCAGGGAAACTCCATTGTGGCCAGGGCATTTTAGGTCTTGTTGACTTCAGAAGTTCAGGTTCCCTTATCTCACAACTCTTCAGCACTAAAGCAAACACTACTCCCCAAGATAAGAAAGTTCTCTGGCTTTCCAAAGAGGCATACACCAGCATTTTTGAAGCTCTCTAAAGTCCCACCATGATGCTGTGATTCACCTCAGGCATGAGAAAGCCATGACACAGAACATGGATGATGTCCCAGTATCGTTAGATACAACCACCTGCTCCCAGTAATGCTGGGCTCAGCACCACCCCGGGTGCGTACTGAGGGAAAGGCTCCTATGCTGCAAAGCAGATGCTGCGACATGCTCATTCCCATTCACTGCTTCTATTTTCCATTACGTTCAGCCACGACTTCTTGCCTTGCCCCTCTGCCAGGCTCACAGATATCATGGCATCAAGCCACCATCCTTCTCAAATCCTGTCTCACATTGCTGGACAGTGTACACCATTTTTCCCTTTCCAGGTGATAATTCCAATTGGGAAATTCTCTTCCAGCCTCATGCTCATCCTTAGGGCCTCATAAGCAAACAGATTCCTCTCCCTGCCATGGCCTTGTTCTGATCCTGTCTACAGCTATGTCCCCAAAATGGCCAATACAGCCATTTGGTGACAGAGCAGCACACCTCCTCCAAACATGCTTATACTGAGACTCTCCTTCATCTAAATATGAATACCCCCGTACACACACGTTCTACCCAGGATTAAAATCACATTAGAGTTATTCAGTTATCTTACATTTGGCTGCTTCCACAGACCTCTGAGTCTGACCTGAAGGCAAGTAACTCCAAATAACCCAGCAAAAGCATCCTGACTTCAGCCTAGACACTATATTTTCAAGCCATCACAGCATAGCTGCACTACACAGCTATGTGCTTATTTGATTTTTCATTCACAGAGGTGCCTACAAGACCCTGAGCAGTAAAGAACAGGATGACAGACAGGGGAAGAGTTTTATTTATGGATCAGAGACAAGTTTCCAAATGGATGCTGAATTTTTCATGTACTTTTGTGGGAAAAAAATAGCAAATCAAATCATAAAGAGGGATGAAGTACATGTTGAAAGCCAGAGAGAGAGACAAGTCATTTAACACAATACAGTCTTGGACTGTTTCGTACCACTGGCGAGCAATATGATGCATTTCTGGGATTCTGCTGTCAGCCACCCAGAAAGTGTTACACAGAAACTAAGTTTAGTCAAGTCAAAATTCCTCTATGGCTCTACGAAGATGACACATTATTTTGTTCAGTCCAACTGAACTCAAAAGGAAATTACTCTGTATAGTAATGAGATTCACTGAAAATGCCCCAAAAGAAACTGCAGTTTCCTGCCACACTGGCGAGCAATGTATGCGTGGGCTCTCCTGGATTCCCAGGGTGCTGTTCAAAGAGCCACTTCCTCCGCCCCAAACTCCAACATTTTTGCAGACTTTACAGTTGGATCCAAATGAAGCCAACAGAAAATGCAGTCAACGTTTCCAAGCTCCTCCAGTTTGGATGTTGAGAACTGTGACATACACAGGTTCAGCACGTAGCCAAAGCTCAACTCTTTTCCCAGACTTTTAATAGCCCCCTGATAATACTGCAGAAAAACGTTAAAGTAACAAAAAGGAGAGGCTTTTGGACCAAAAAAACAATCTTTCAGGAACTAAACTTCTAAAAAGCTCTGTAGCAAGTTCTGTGCCTAGGTCTCTGAACTTCCACAAAATATCCTTAAGCTTTGTCCTTCCCTGTCTCCTCATCCCAGCACTGAGCTGGGAGGTCTGCAGCAGGTCTTAGCTGTTAGGCTGTGGCTGGCAGGTGTTTGCCATGCACAGCCTCCTCTTTGTGAGCATGAAGGAGATGAGAAAAAGAGTTGATTTCTAGCAGAGAAGAGTTTTGGCATTTAGTTTATCCCATGATACACCAGCTACAAATTTTTCTGAATATCACCTTAACGAAGGTACTGCAAAGTAAAACATTCCACTTCTCAGCATAATATTTGAGACTGCAGTAAAGTGTGTTTAGAAAGTATCAGCTCAGCACGGAAAGAGCCTTACCTGTATAGTCTTGCTTCTGCTCTCATGAAGGAGCAGCTCCTCTGACAGAAGCAGAGTCCGGGCTGGGTTACAAAGATCTAGGGGCTAAATTTGAAAGAAGAAAAAAGGAAACAAAGAGTCAAACCTTCCACTGGAAGTGTGGTTTGCCAGAAAAACTTTCCGCCCACCCAACCCACTTTGTCTTCACTTTAAGTTGTAAATCACTCCGAGAGAAGCAATCAAAAGCCACCCCACGCTGCACTCAAAAGGACAGAAAGTTTGCAGTCCAGCTTTGTGGTAAAAACAAAACCTTAACACCTACAACACCTACGTCAGATTCATCTATAAAAAGACAATCAGCTGCTTGCATTTCTTTGTACGTTAACTGTTCTGCAAAGCGTGGGCTTAGCTATGGCTGTTCTTTAGCAGGAAACACAACCACAGCAGTGGCACATTAGATACTCTTCTCTGAAGGTAGGTGAGAATCTGAGCTACATGATTTTATGAATTATTCTCCCAGCAAGTTGAAAGGATTTTAAGGCGGCTGCCCTTCCTCATGCCACGCTGCACCCTCAGCACCTTCAGCTCATCTCAATTTAGCATGGAAGAAGAACCGGGCAGGTATCAGCTGCCCTGACTGCTGAACAAGCCTTGCTAAACTAGCACTCGGATGATCCTCCCGAGCAGCATACCAAAGGGCAGGGGTGAAGGGACACAGGAGTTCTTGCAGCATGAAACAGCGCAAAGGAGAAAAGCCAGTTGCTGAAGTGGCAGAAACCCCTCAGACTCAATTCGAGACACAGGCTTTAGAAAGAGTCAGAAGGGCCAGTTGTGTTCCTACGAAAAGACAAACTGTGCACGCAGGCACGGCTGGTGAATGCACTGATGTTAACACGAGCGGCCACCTCCCACGCCATCAGGGAAGAAGGAGGTGAGCACAAGCCTGTCTCCCAAAACAGGGCCAGGCTCACATTTACCCCCAAGGAGTTCACTAGCTAATGCCGGAGTGAAAGACAGCACAGATCACAGGTTTGGGCTCAAAGGAAATCTGCAGTCTGAGCTGACACAATCGTACAGTTGCTGCTAACAGGAGGCGGATGGTTTCCCACAGCCTCGGAGGCTTTTACATTGATTAATGTATTCACCATTAAGGTACTTAAACACACGGGATCACATTAGACTTTCTGGGGTTCTGGCCATATGAAGAACAAAATGGGACACACACAGGCAGTCAGGACTATCTACTACACCAAATTCAGGGCTGAATTTTAAGACAATCACTTATGAAACTGGGGAGTGAGAATATCCTGCCAAGCTACTGCTGCTCTGGATCCCAGTCAGTGATTTCAGCGCTGGCCAGTAGCAAGTCTATAAAACCCTTGTTCACACGCTATGATTAATGGCACCCAGAACCCACAGGAAGAAACCACATTAATCTTCAACTACGCAAAGCTGATTGCTGAAGCCCAGCAGCTGGGATACCTTCTCCTGGTCCAAGCAGCCAAGGGCCAGATTTGGAAAGCTAAAAAGGAAAAAGTCCAACAGAACATTGCTAGGGCAGGACACAGATTTCTTAGAGAAAGTACCTCTGCACCGAGTACAGGCAGCCCCAGAGGAGAGAGCTGAGAATGATGGGCAATCCATGCATCCATGGTATATCTTGGTGGGGAATACATGCACGTTGCATGACAGCATAGATCCTACCTATGGCAGCAAGCTCTGGTACAAGCTGCTGTACTGGGCACCATTTGCATCCTTAACACCTCAATTCCAGATGTGCTCACCTGCACGAAGACGGGGAACACCAGCACTTTGGGAGCCAGCGTCACATATGTGCCATAGCTGGAGTGTGGGATGTGTGGCCGCACGATGGTACAGTTCTGGTAGTTCCCGTAGCCCTTCATTGTCTGCACAGTCTTCATCAGCCTGGATTTTCTCCCAGACCCCATGTGTGACTTCCCTTTACATGCGTTTCCTGGACCAACAAAGGAAGCAGAAAGAAAGAGTCAGAGCAGAGCTCTCAGAGCTGCTGCACGCTGCTGGCTCTGCTCGCGCTAGCGCAGGCTGGAGGAAGGCACACAAAGCCTAAGGGGAAACAACTGGAATTGAGAGCTGTGGGGATAGTCGTCACTCTGCTATCAGAGTTTCCAGGGATTAATGAAATAACAGCACTGACTTCATTTTCCCCTAACACAAATGAGATGTCCCGTGAGCTTTCAGCACAATCAAGCACATGTTCCTTTATTTTGGGCAGGTGTTGCCTTCTGTACAATATATGAATACAGTACTTTGGAGAAAGAAATGTGGTACTACTATATGCACGTCCCTATGCAAGGCCCAGGAAAAAGACCTGAAAGAAAGAAATACAGAGCAGCCCTAAACATGACCTTAAATGTCCATTCTTGAATTACATCTTGCACCAAGGTGGTTTCCACCATCAGAGAAATACTTGCCTGTGCTACTGAACTATGAACCCTCCCTTGCCAATGGGGAGAAAAAGCACCTATTAAAGAGCAGGCAGCGGGGGAAATACTGGAAGAAGTCTTGTCTGCTCTGGAATGGACTTACCCATTCTCGGTATGGGAGTTAGCAAAGTGCAAGAACTTCACATCATAGGGAAGAAATTTTGCTTTTTAATCATAGCTTGTAGAAGATACTGAGCTTGGAGATGTCAGAGGAAGGGGCAGAGGTAATAAATAAAGTTGTAAGCATGGTAGCAGTCCATGCTTTCCCAGATTGCCCCCAGGGATGTGATGGTTACGCAGATGTGGGGGTGTATTTATAAAGGATGACCTCATTTTGCCTAAGGCTGGCACAACATGACCACTGATTTTCAGCATTACATTTCACTGCTGGAGAAAGTCTGAGCAGCCTGACTGGTTTTTTGCTCTGCCTCACTTCCCAGCCAAAAGCCGTTATCCTTACTGAAAAGTGGGATTACACAGCAGCCTCCCTTTGCATCCTCCTGCCTCAGCTGGTCGAGCAAAGCTATGACGTTTCGCAGCAAGCCAGCTCCAGCATCTGTGGCTGCTCCAAACCCGCCAGTCCACGTTGTTCCCAGACCAGGTGACATCAGGTGGTGGGTCAAACTCGACCCAGAACCTCTGACTTGCTTTTAATCACAGGATTATCAATTATTGATAATTATCAACAATGCTGCCTACCCCCCCAACACAGGAGATGAATGCAGGGACTAACGCAACCAAGTTGTCTGGTGGGCGATATGTTGGAGGCAGCAAACACCGGTGCTAAGGACAGTTTTACACACAGCCTGATCCCCAGGGCCATCCCATGAAAGGGGAGCCAGGCTGAGACCATCACATGGGAGCAGAGCTGAAAAGGAGCTGCCAGGATGCTGCCCTGCTCTCAAATGTCCTAGTCCAGCAAGGTCGTCAAGCAGGGAGCAGCTGTGAAATATTTCCTATTATTAACATAAGACCCATCAGGCCCAAGGGCCTTGGTGTTCTCTAGTGACCCGTGAGCGGCCCTGTGTACAATTCTGGCCGTCCCCAGTTGTCACAGCTGAATTCAAACAAGAACGAGCTCAGAGGAGGCTGGTAGGCTGGCACAGGGCCTACGAGACCAGAAGAGCATGGCTCACGTAGTCTTGCACAGCAAAGGCTGGGGAGCAATACGCACACTGCCTATGAATACCCGAGAGACGACTCCAGGGGAAGAAGAGGAGCTATTGCAGCTAACGAACCCTAGGAAGACTCGCAGTGATATGGGAGCACTGAAAGATGTGAGACAAATAAAAGGGCTGTAGGCCCAGGGCACAGATTTCCCCCGTCACACACAAATTCCCATCACAGCAGCAGCAGGACCTGCCACGCTGGAGGCAGATGGGACACATTTAGGGTCTCCAGGAGCCCTTCACTCCAGACCATGTCCCGCTGGGCACTAGCAACTGATACGCACTCATGAAACCTGTGAGCAATACAACCCCAAAGGGAACTGAATGTTTCTCTAAGCAAAAATATATGCCTTCTTCAGAAAGGCCTCACTGGAAAAAAAATATCATCAATCTTATCATCTCCCTCCCTCTTGAAGCTGATGAACCAAACCAGCTCAGCTCCAGCAGGCAGACCTCTCCAAGGCCCACCACTTGGGTTTTAACACATCTAAGCAAGAAGCTGGATATTAGCCCAGGATCCTCACCAGCAGGAGGGTCTCAAGAAGACGTGAGCAAACCCTCCCGCAGCATCCCTACTAGAGGGGTGTCCCAGCAGAGACCCCCGAGCATCTCTCCCTCCTCAAACACCCAGCCCCGGGTCTCTCTGCTCCCACCACAGTGGTTCCCAGCACAGTGGCTTCTGCCTTTGCACCACAACGGATATCCATAACCTTCCTGAGCAGAAATGTGCCAAAACACTTCTGAACATGGCTCAGAGCAGATAGGGTCTGGTCCAAAGCAAATACATGAACCTACCCAACATTACATACTCCATTAAGTATTAGGAAGTAGCATGTTTACTTTCAGATAAACGCCAGCAGAGCCAGACCGTGCTGTGTTGGCAATCCAGACCCGCTGTTTACTGTTTGCTTTTACAGCCTGCCCTGGTGGGGGGGGGTGGCCCTCGTGACCTAACAGGTTGTTTCCACCTCTAAGTGCAATAATCATGACATTTTCTCTTTTCCTTTTCTCATGGTTGCACTGCCAGATAAAAATCAAAGCACAAGAAACAGCTCAACACAGGACAAATACAGTCTGTCTGGGCAGCTCAGGATTTACTTTTTCTCTTATCCCTAAATCACCTCATTTCATTTGAAGAATTCATCACCTGCACAAGCTCTGTTTTCTGTGCTCTGGTGCAGAAATGCAACCAGCCTGCCCGAAGCTTCAGTTCCTGCCACAGTGTGACTGGTGGCTAGCTGCGTACTGCCTCATTTAATTGCTGTTCACGTTAACTAGCATCTTCTTCTCTGAAGACTTAATGTTAAATAAACTGAAAATAATCATTACAGAATTGCTATGGGAAGAAGCCTGAGTCTTTCAAATTCCACCCTGCTGTAAAAAGAAGTCCCTGTGGCTCAGCCCATCTTTTCACGGGAGCTGCAAACAGCAGGAAAGAGTTGCAATTATCCACGGTACAAAACATCCCCTGCATTTCAGCTAAGGAAAATTCTTTTGGCTGCAGAGCTCGAGTGCTGGGAGACTTGAAGCCACTGCAGCCTTGGACCCACACTGCTCGCTCCTCTGGCATCCCCACCACTGCTCTGCCAGGCCCACACGTTGCCTCCTATGGGCACTGCCCCCCACGACAGACAGCACACAATAGTCTAGCTGGAAGCCTTGGTCCGATAGTCGTGCCCACACCAGGAGAGACCGCTGAGTCAAAAATGCTCCTTGGAGATCACGCCTGGGACCTCAGCTCTGCTACGAGCACCCAGCTCAACCTATGATCATCCGAACAGGCCAGAGTCAAAGTCTCCTGCTGCTACCCAGGGCCCCTGAATTAACGACCAGACAAGAGGGGTTTCTGCATGAAGCTGGGTGTGCCAAAAACTGCAATTTCTTTAACAAGTTCAAAAGCACCCAGTGATCATCCTGAGGAGCACCTGTTGTTCCTGGGGTTTTTCTGTCCCTGGTTTCCCATGCCAAGTGACAGTTACCTGTTGATACCCAGCTTAGGGAGAACTTGTCTTAGCCTCTCTGCTCCCGCAGGGATTTCGAGGAGAGCTGGCCTGGGAACTGCCAGAGATGTTGCAACAGCTCAAGAAAATGAGGTTTCCCCAGACCTGGCACTACAGTCTGCACCACTGTTTGTACAAATCTGATTCATGTCCATCCTCACTCCTTTAGTAGCAAAATGAACCTCAAAGCAAGGGACCAGAATACTGGCACCCCCAGCACCACATCACATATAGGAAGGGACATGTCACAGCCAGGCCCATGTACACATCCAGGGAACTGCCTCAACAGCCATACTTGGAGTTGCTTGTCCTCAATCTCAGAGTACTTTGCAAGAGAAGACAAGCATTATCTACCTTTGAAGAAAGGTGAAACAAGACCCCTGCAAAGACATATGTCAGGATCCAACCAGGACTCAGAGAACACTTCTCCTCATCCAGCACCACCAGTGCTATTCAAGAAGTGATTCTCTTGCACAGAACAGAGTAATCCAATGACTCCACTCTTCCTCTCAAAAATTTCACCAAAGTTTTTGTCAAGCTTCTGACAGAAAGCCTACACCACTAGTCTCCCTTCTTCAGCCACTCCATGAGCTCCAACAGAGACCTTTAGCAGCTCTGATCTCCTATGTGCTTGGTTGTAGGGTTCTTGCTTTTACGCTTGACCCAAAGAGTGGGAAGATATTGCCAAGAGCCCCAGCTCCTGCCACCGTCCTGAAAACCTGAGGGACGCCACTGCCGCATTGCAGAGTAAGATCACAGAGCAAAGTTTCCTTAGCACTAGAAAACCCAGCTCTGCTGGGTGGTCAGAGCAGCTTTTTCAGCACATCAGCAACTTACCCACAGTAGCGTTGTTCTCTTGATAGACAGGCCTCAGCAGCTGTAAGACAAACCCGCAAAGGACACAGTCATCTTAAGTAGGCTCTGGATAGACTTTAAAACAACAAAGATTAAATTTCAGCATGTGAAACCCAGCAAACCCCAAGCACTACAGAGAGGTGAAAACCATTTTTGCCCAATTACCAGCAGAAAATGAGAGCAATGGCTTGCACTGTGGCCTGTGCAGTGGAAATGCTTCCCATACCCTCACTTCTTGAGTGATCCCTGGGAAGAAGCAGCAGGTCATTCTCAGCTCTAGGAATACAATAAAAGGTCCCCCCTGGGGACACAGCTCTGGCTTGGGAACATGGCATGTGCTCTATACAACATATAGAGATGATGCTTGGTAAGACTGAAGCACAGGCCAGGAGAGGACCCAGCAAGCACAGCCAAGAATTAGGTTCAGTAACTTGAGCGTGACACTAAAAAGCAGCCGTACCTGGCTCCCCGGGTTCAAAGGCGCTAAGATGATGTAGTTCTTGTCCCCAGTAGAGGGTACCCGTGACAGGGGTGGCATGGTGTTCTGGCTCCGCTTCCCAATCTCCGTGTACCTCTCCCAGCCGTTCAGCACCAGCCCATCGCTCCCGTCATACAGTATGTGGCAGCTCTGGCGCTGCTCGGGCCGTGGAGGCATGGTGCTGTTTTTTTCCCGCTTATTGGGTGGTGACTGGAGGTCATAGGCAGACTTGCAGGATGATCTCCGGATCATGCCTTCATGTCCTGATGACTTGACCTGTGGGACGAGCCTCCAGACCAGTAATATGATCTCAGTGGGGCAGTTCCTGGAAGAGATGCCATGGGGCAGGTGAGAGACAGAGCAGCAGAGAGCGAAGCACCCTGAGGGGCTCAGTCATATGCCTTGCAGGTCCTGCCTCCCTCCTGCCCTTCCCTCCTCAGGCCCTGAATCCAGTCAGACATCCCTTCCTCTTCCCCTCCAAAGAGTCCTTTCCCAATCCCCTTCCCCCTCAAAGCCTTCCCCTTCCTATAGCCACTCAAAGCTCCTGCTGCCCTACCCAGAGCTCCCTCAAACTGTCTGTCCCAGAGCCCTGCGCTGATGGACTCATCCACACCACTTTACAGACCCGTCCTCCCCAGAACTCCCTTTCCCACACCTAAGAGAAGACACACACACCCTTGCTGAACCTGAGACTCCAACTTGGTTTCATTGGCAGTCTCCCTGCAAACACCCTGGACATTTCCCCCTGCCCTGAGCTCCCTAAGACTCTTCTTGTACCCCTTGAAAGCTCAGCTCCCTGCCCCACGCTTCAGTTACCTCTACACAGTTACCTCTACTCTTCCAAGACCACTCAGCCCATTCTCAGATATTATCTGAAGAGACCTCTCTGTCGTAGCCCCTCAGTCACCCCTTCCAGGCCCCATCTCCTGTGTGGCTGGATCCCTTTTCCTTCTGCCCTACCCAAGAAGGGCCATGTGGACCTGCCAGTGATTCAGGCTGCTCCTGCACTGCCTTTGGGGGGATCCCACCTAAGCCCAGCTCAAGGCTGGCTTTGGGTGAACACCCACCGGATTTCGTGTGCCAGCTCCACGCACTTCCAGTGCTCCACAGGCTGCTCGTTCAGCTGCAGCACCGTGTCCAGCTGCTGCAGACCGGCCTTCTCTGCCGGGCCACCTGATGGAGAGAAGAGTTGAATGCCAGTCACCTGCCAGACAGAGCCGAAAGCACCACAGGAGAAGCCCACAGGTAAGGAGACACCCAAATAGTACATCCTCACAGCCTGACCAGCCATTCTAACCCTAATCTGCTGCCATCACCACCCACACCTTGTCCTCCCCAAGTCCTCTTGCTTCCTCACTTACTGAGCCCCATATAGACCAGTGCTCTCTTTCCCTGTGGTTCACTCTTCCCTCCCTGCTGGATACCATACTGACCCAGGTTCCTCATCCTCCACTACCCACGGGACCCCCTGATCACCCAGGCCTCTGCAACTACCACCCACCAAACCCCACACCGAGCTCTTCTCACTAGCTGAACTTTTCTGAGATCTCCATTTTTGGCACACTGGACCTACTGCCCTTCAAACCTTGATGCTAGAGTCAGCACAGGGTTAAGCATACATCATGCTCCATGTTCATTATGGTAATCAAACGCCTTATCCCGGGTGAAGGTCTGCACCACCATCTCTTTCAGGAGCCTGCCAGCCCTCCATCAAAACAGGCAGCTCGCTCAAAGCACATTATAGCTACCAAACAAACCAGAACCACCTCCATGCAGCTCTTCCGTGCTTGAAGACAAATTTTCCATTTATGTTCTGGGCAAATCAGCATCATAACCCTCCCTGCCAGGCACTTCTAGGTTTCTGCTGCAGTCCTTGGGCAAAATGCTGCCATATTCACAGCGAGTGATCAGCCCAGGGGCCATTAAAGAGAGCAGCTGACATAGTCTATACTATCTGTGGGGCATCCTCACATATTGTCCATGCACTACATTTCCTTTCCAATTTGCCCAGGAGGATTCTGAAACGGTTGCTCTTTCAGACATGTGTTGATCTCTTTTGAATATAAAGCAGCTTCCCTAAAAATGAAGCAGGGCCAGTTGGTCCTGGAACTTCACCCTCCAACATGCACATACATACACACACTGCCTGGAAAAATCATGCACTTCATCTCAGGGCTATTGCAAACTCCACCACCACAAGGGAAGCTCAGAGAGGCCTCTGTACTCCTGTGCTTGGAGACAACTGGGAGCATCCCTGTACTGCTGTTGGGATTGGGGATACATTCACCATCTCTCTACTGGGACAACAGAAGCCTGTAGGTGATGAATTTGGCAGGAGAGAAGCAAATAGCCTTCTCTTCGTGTCTGCCAGTGGGGTGACACAGGTAAGTGAATTAGCAGCTTCTTCTGTCAAACTTTGCTCTTAAGTTGTGGGAAAGCCGAGATGCATGACGACCGTATGGAGTCTGCCTACACAGAAAGCTCAGACAGCAACATCTCAGACCTCCCTGTGCACACCCTTTGCCATGCGGTGCAACTTTCTGGAGGAGACGTGACTTCCCTTCCAGACGTGGGAAGCTACAGTCCATCCTTATGCCCTGAGCTGATTCAGGTCTGAAGCCAATTCACCCTCTCAGCCCTCCCGCAGATCATCCACACAGGACCCAGCTGGCACCATCTGCAGGTGTAGAGGTTTGGCCTCTACACAACTAGGCAGCTCCAAGGCAACAACCTATTGATGTCAGCTAATCAAATCTTTCATTATTTTTTCCACTTTTAGAAAAAAACTTGAAAGGGTGACATATAAATGTGAAAGCACGAAGGGAAATTAAAAGACCTCAAAATGCTTTTTTTTAAACTACCTTTCTATCAGGGGCTGACTCACTGGTCTTAAATGTTTGGGTTTACTAGAGCTGTGTTAGACCAGAGGTGCACAAGATTTTATCATATGGAGGCTGCACACTCCAGCCGGTCCCTTACTGCGTGACTGACGTGCAGATGTCCCCATTCCTCATCATGAGAGCCGATCACCTAACCTCATCTGAGGGACCACAGAGGTTTTTCTGGACAGCTGGGGGATGAGCCAGTTGAAGTGTCCTGAGACACCAAACGTCACCAGCACCTCCCCCCAGGACCAGCACTTGTCATGCAAGCCTGTAAGCTATTCCTCACATAGAAAATAACAGAAAGACTGCTGTGTTTCAGTGATAATGGACTTGGTTTAACTCAGAAAGAGTCAAAAACTGCATCCCAAATATTATTTTGGATGGAGAAAAAGATTTTACATCCAAAAAGAAACTTCCTGGGGAAGTGCTCATTTTTTTTGCAAAAATGTCTCATGGGTTGTTTCATTTTGTTTTTACAAAATGAATGCCAGAAGTGCTCAGGAACCACAAACAGGACTTAGAAAAAAGAAATTACTCATTTGGCAGGTTAAAACATCAACATGTTAAATAGTCAAGGCAACATGTTTGGAAAACTTTGGAAGCTTGTGTTCATTTCTTTCAGTTAAAAACTGAAATGATAGAAAACTGCTGCTGATGTTTTATGCTGTTGAAATTTGAGGAGTGCGGAATACTTCACAAGCAGTTCTATTAATCATATTGCTCTAACACGGAAACACTGGTGAAGGCTTCCATGCGCACATGCATCTAAAGTTGTAAAATAAGTGTACTGTTTTGTATTTATAATTGCAGTATATAAGAAACTATAGGTGTGCATCTTATTAAATAATTACATTATGTTATGGGAACACATATCTGCACAAGGCATAGAGCTACACTTGTTCTTCAGTTTTAAGCATCTCTTGAACATATCACTGATGCACTAACTGAAACCTGTTGAAGTCAATGAACTGCTCAGACTGGAAAGGGAAGAAAATCTCAGCAAATTATTGTAGCACCCTGCCAAAATAGTAAACGACAGCTAACCCGGTGGCCTCCGTCCTCACTAGGAACAACAGAGACCTCATTCGAGGAAATCGCTTGGAGGTAAGCAGAATCCTGCAAGGCAGGGGAGCTTCTGAAACACAGTCTAACTCAGGAAGCAAAAAGGAGCAGCGAAGTCTCATTCGAATCAAGAGGGATAAAAATGATCTCTTACCAGAGTCCACCGCCTGCACACGGACTGGGGAGTCGCAGCAGATTGTGAAGCCAAACCCATCGCTTCCTCGAGGGATCGTAATCTGAAAGCAGACACCAGAGTCATCCCGTTAAATGGGAAAGCAGATGCCACGGGAGATCAGCGAGCATCCCCTGCTTCACCCAGGCTGCCCCACGGCCTGCAAAAACGCCCTAACGCGGCGTTTCTGGAAGTGGTTGTGGAGCTCAAAGGAGCCATCACGACAAACGCCGTTGCTTTGCAAACCCCAAGGACAACGGGGCCCTCCTGGGCTGCAGCCCAAGGGGATGGAAATGGCACTAAGTCATGTGAAATCAAGCCCAAGGAGCAACAGACAGGAACGCCGTGCAGCAAGCGTTTACCGAGCACATACAAGTCCCTGCTCTCAACCCTTGCCTATGAGAGGAAAAGTCTGTTAAGCCGCTGGAAGAGGAACCTGGCAGTCTGGCTCTGACAGCGACTTCTAGCACGGCTTCTCCAAGCAGGTCACTCAAACGTTTAGTTTCCGCTTGTGTAACACACAAATAACAGCATTCCCCTGCTCCAGAGGGAAGCCGTGAGGATCAGCACACTCCTGTCCATAAAGCATCTGTGCTGCCACGGGCTCTGCAGGGTCACCACGTTCATCGGGGCGAGCGTGCTTTTTCTTGCCGAGTTTGGCTGGGATAGATACTATTTCACTTAGGTTCATCTCTCTTCCTGATTCTCAAAGCAATGAGCTTATTAATAAAACGGTATTTATTTTTTCATGTAGGCTTCCAGCAGGAGCTCAGCATGACTGTTCCTGTAAATACCTGATTATCCCCAAGACATTTGTCAAGTTCCCTGTTTTACTGACAGAGAAAAGAAAAGAAAAATCCAACATCTGACCTATATTATTTTCGAGAATAAACGGCCAGAAAGAAGAGGAGGAATCCAGCATAAGCAGCCAAGAAGCAAAACCCATTCAAAACTCTTTTACGGCAGAGGGCAAACCCAGCAAGCTCCCACTCCTCTGCACCTTTTCCCTGCTTGCATCCTCAACATGAAAAAACAGGCTTCCAAGGAGAAAGACTTTCCCTAGTGAGATCAAAAAGTAGGTCCATCCCACTACGCTGAGTATTTTTTCCTCTCTGGAGTTTGGTGGATCCTTAAAAGGCCACTTGTGGCTCTGCACCTTTAACCAACCCCATATCTTGCTTAAATACAGGGCATGGGGCATCCAAGCTCTGCAAAAGTGTTGCCACCAGCACCTTACAGTCCAGCCCAGGACCTCTCCCACATGGAGACTCCACGTTCACTTCTCAAGCCAAAGCTTTCCTCATGCCAAGAGACATCTCACTCCTCCTCCTTGGCTGGCTCTCGTCCACCACCAATGCAGACACGTTCCCTGTGTCACTAAGTCACCAGTTACCCACTGCTGGTGCTTCACGTCTCAGCTCCCACCACCGCAGCCATTAACAGGGAACTGAACAACCATTTTTGCCACAGAGCTAAGAAACGGATATGAGATAGAAGCTTAAAGGTGGGCAACAAGATGGTGTGGGACCCCAGTACCACGGTGGGCACAGGCTCACTGTACCCATAACTTCAGAGAAAGGAGCAGAAGAGATTTCCAAAACAGAGAATTGAGGAAGTCTAAGACACAAATCACAGTCAGCTGTCATTAATGCAAAGCAGAGCAGCATCCCTGCACAACTGAGTGTCTGTAGCCCTGAGGAGGAGGCAGCATTTTTAATTAAGCTGGTTCTTTGTGCAATTCCCAGTTTCTAGCATACACTGTCCCCTACTGCAGCTTTAGTGTGAAACGGGAGTTTAACATGGGAATATAGAGAAAAGCTGAGAGTGAGCTGGGAGCCTTGTTGCAGGCCATGCAGAAAAACAGCATTCAAAAGCCCAGGATATTGGGACCTGGGCAAGCAAAGCGAACGAGGAGTTTCTGCTCAGCACCCAGCATCACATGCAGAGCGGGTCCGAGGGAACTCACGCTGGCTTCTACAGAGTGCAGCAATGCTGCTCAAGTCACTGTCAGTTGCAACCAGCTTCAAGCAACACTTGATTCCCAAATGCACTCATGCTAAAACAATTTTTAAGAGATAGCAGCAGACCAGCAGAGACTTAGTGGCCTGCTGTGCCTGTCTCTGCCCAAAAAAGTAGTAAATTGAGACAAAACCTCTCAGTTTAGCTCTGCCATAGTCTCCGTGCTAAGTTGTACCCTTAAGTTACACTGTAAACTGTCCGCTTTCACACACTACAGCAGCAGGCAGAGATCACAGATGCCTATCTGAAGGCATTTTCCTTAGATTTCCAATATTATTATTTACAAAACATTCCTAGTAATCAGTAACAGCACGCACACAGCCCAAAAAGAGGGAGAAAGCCCAGAGACCCTCTTAAACTTAACCTAGCCTTGCAACAACGCGCGCACGCATGCTGGCACGTGGATTTTCCCACGGTGCGACTGCAGCGGGGTTGCACAGACCTGTCTGTATCTTGGCTCCGAGCACACCTTGCAGAGTCCATTGAAGCGGTTCATGGCTGGAAACCCTAAACTCGCTGCTAGCCCATGAAAACGCAGTCCCCCGCAGCAGCAGCGGTCCCGGTCTCCTCGTATCACACCAGCGCGGAACAAAACCACAGTAAAACTGGCATGACCGCCCATGGGAACCCAGCTCCCGAGAAGAATGGCAGGAAGCCACCTTTCACCTCCCCAGCCCCTGTCTGTGCTGTATGCCGCTTTACGATAAGCCAGAGGGCTTCCTGAAAACCCTAAGTGACAAGGAAGAGAGAGAGTTTTATATTAAAATTCCTGTCAACTATTTAGTATTCCCTAGTCCCTTCTCTGTTGATGTGGCTTTTGTTCCCGCTGCATTCTTCGGCGGCACGGAGCACTTTGTTATTGCAATGTTCTCACAAACACTTTGAGGATGTTTAAGCGGCGGTTCACAGGCACCGGCTGTGCGAGCTTCACTTCATTAAAAAGACGTCTTGCACTCGTTACATGTTAGAGGATAAGAGAGGTTTTTTTTAAAAAAGAGAAGAGTTTGTTTTTTAAAGCACAGACCCAGAAGATAGCACGTCCCGATGCTTTGTGTGCAGGGAGTCACGGAGGGGAGAGCGTAGGGGTCAATTTAATTGGACCCATGGTTTAATCTTGCAATGAAAGAGAAAAACTCCTAACCCAGCCAGCAGCAGGGTGCAAAGCGGGACTTGGGGGGTCTTTGCACCGCGCAGCCCGCACTGCCAGAGTCGCAGCACATCCCTTTGGAAAGGGGGCTGGAAAGGAGGAGAAAACACCTTCCGCACTTCTCCGCAGGGACAGAACAGGCTTAGCATCCTTCCACGGTAGCCAGCCCCGTGGCCACTGAAGCAGGACAAGCGACGCTGGGGCGGGAGCGTGAGGAGCCCCAGCACTCCTGGGAGACCCGGAGCGTGGTGGGGCCAGCGGAGACACTGCTCCGGGCACATTGTCCCAGCCCGCCTCGCCGCCGGCCCCGGCTGGAAGGAGGAACAGCCTTCCTTCCCAGGCACCATCTTTCAAGTCGGTGGCGACTGCCGGAGAGGAAGGGAGGGAGAGGGGCGCTGGCTTTGTTTGTCTTGCTCAATCGTACACTTTAAAACAAATAACTGAAAATGCAGCTGAGGGAAGCAGCAAAGCGGAATTCAGCATAGATAAATCACAGGGCCTGTTGAGCCCAATTTCCGATGCGGTCCTTGTGTTTGCATTCCCATTTCCCATCCTTGCCTCTCCTATAAATCACCGAGGCTCCGCCGTGGGTCTTTCCCCTCCCCGAGCAAACAGCCCCGGAAGGAGGAGGGGAGCAGACAGCCCGTCCACGGAGACACAGCGCAGGACGGGGCCTGCCGTCGAATGGCACAGCGCGGCGCCAGCCAGCCGGCAGCCTGGTCCCCATCGCTCCCGGTCCCAACGGCGGCTGCTTTGTCTCTGCGGCAATATACTGGAAAAACATGAGGTTGCTATACCACAACACGGAGCAAATGAGGGGTTGTCACCCCCATCATCCACCTCTGCTAATTGGTGCATGACTGGGATTATTAATTGCCTAAAAAAGTTGTGGTGTTGGTAAGGAGACAGACATCGCCATCTCCTCTGCAGCTCCCACCTCAGCATCATTCTTGCTACGCCAACCCACTAGTTAGTTCGAAACCTCTCCAGGTGGGCGCCCCTGCCCGCCGGCTTCCAGCCCCGGCTGGGTCTCCACGTCTCTGGTGGGTTGGAGCCCAGTTGCACCTACCTTCAGCTGCTTCATGTTCCTGGCGTCCTGGCTTTCCCACCCTGTGCCCTGGCTTCCCAGTGCCGGCTCTGCAAGACAGACGGAAAGGCCACACATCAGCCCAACAGCGCGGGCTCCTGCGGGCCCCTCGCCCTCTGCACCTCGTCCAGGCACCGTAAGATCTTCACACGTCAGGGGGACATTTCCTCCAGGCTGGGGGCAGTCCCGCATGGTAGCGGCTGGTGCACATCTGGGATGGGTGCTGCTGCCTCACCCCGCTCTGCACTGGCCTGTCCAGCCCCATGCAGCCTGGCAGCATGGCAGGGAGACCGAGGCAGGAGACAAAGCTCACCACCAGCCTGCACAGACCCCGGAGCCAGAGTCCAGCCACCTGATCAGCCCTAATACAGAGAACTGGGAGGCAGGAAGAGGCACAGTGACAAGCGCAGCAAGAGGGAGAGACGTGGCTACAAAACCGGTGCCCCAAGGAGAACCACAGACAACCAAGGGCAAAGGAGGAGTGAGGGGTAAAGGGAAGAGCCCGCTGCCTGTGCAGGGCCTACCGCACTGGCCAGGATCTCCCCCACGCCTGCCTGCTGAGACCCTGCTGCCCGCTGAGCGCTTCAGGGCTGGGAAGTCCTTGTTGGGGCACAGGGGACGAGCAGCCAGGCTGGAGCCCGGTGAGTGATCCCCACCAGATAGGGAGATGGCAGTGCTGGCTCCTCTCCATCACTGCCAGCAAGGATTTCTGGGTGCAGGCTCCTGATTTCAGCTCCTGAACGCAGCTCCTGGGCTGCTGGACTGGTGTGCACAGCGGGGCTGTTGGCTGCAACAGTGCTGCCTGCCTCCGAGCCCAAATCTCCCCAGGAGGCAACACAACAGCCCACCTGCCCACGGGGAGGGACCCTCTCCTGCTGGGGGGTGACAGGGCTGAGGGCTGCTCCACACCAGTGCCAGGGTGGACACAAGGTTAACTCCCCTTCCAAGCTATGGCAACACACCCTGGGACATCGCCAGGGGACACAAACCTCTGCTCTGCTTCAGCCGCCGCACAGCCACCTTCAGGTGCTTGGTCCTGCCCAGGTCCTCCCCAAGGAGGTAGTACCAGCCACTGATCTCCTGGGTGGGAATAGAGAAGCTGCTTGACGCAGGGGCAGGCACCAGTAGCCCTATGTGTGCTTTACCCTTCAGGTGGCACTGCAAAGCCCCCAGGCAGTGCCCCCGTTACCCACACATGCTGACCCCATGGAGAACCACTGAACCTGCCGGGGGCCGGAGAAATTCAGCCCCGTCTAACTCGCTCTGGTAACCCGTAGTCCCAAAAGGCTCCCAAGGCAGGAGGCACCCCAGGCCAGAGCACAGACTCCTCAGACACGCTCACACACTGAAGCACGGCCTAGAGCACCTCTCCTCGGAAACAGGAACTACTCAGCTTTGATCCCACTGCAAGGGGGGACCAACCATCACGACAGTAATGAGCTTCTAGGGTTTTAGAGGGAGATGGCAGGGTGCAGGAAACCAGGCAGTCTCCAGTGAAACCATCCCCATCAGGTTTGCAGTGGCTGGCAGTCCCGCAAGGAGCTGACGGCTCTGGCCTGACCACCAAAGGAGGATGCTCAAACCAGCTTTCAGCAATGCTGGGTGCTCTGCAGCGGAGCTCCCTTCACCTACATCCCATTTCCATGTGGCCAAGGCCACCTCAGCAGCCAAGGGGACAGAGCTGGCCTTGGCTCCCAGGGTGCCTCCTGGGAAGGGAGGAATTGGCTCCCTTCCTGGGAGCTGCTGCTGTCTCCCATAGCTGCCCAGGCAGCTGGCAGCAGCTGGAGGGACCAATCATCCTGGACCAAGCCCAGGAGTCCAACAAGGTTGCAGGAATCACATTCCCACAGGCAAAAGGAAGGGGTCCATTTAAAGATGAGTGATTTAAATCCATACTGGGGCATCTATGGGGTGAGGGGGGGGAGGGCCTGCAGCAGAGCCCAGGAAGTAGGTCCAGCTCATCTCAGCCCCAGCTAGGAGGACCACATGGTCCCAGCATCCTCCTTCCAGCCCCTGCCCCACGAGGGTAGGGTGCCTTGGGGCTGTGCATGGGTGCAGCTATGCACATGGACACTCCTGCTTCGCTGCATGCAGTCACAGCTTGTGAAACTCACCGCCAAAATTTGGCAAGGAGCAGACATCTTGATGGGGGGGACATGACCAACATGATCTGGTCTGGCCTACTGCATGTACAGCAGAGGCGCTCCCTGGGGAGAGCTGCAGATTTGAGCTGATCCATCTGATTATCTTCACTGTTATAAAACCTGCATCTCACTTCTTGTCTGAATTTCAGAGGCAGCCATGCTCAACCTATCTCTTGCCCTCTTCTCAGATAATCTCCACAAATAGCTCCTTTTTAACCTCTCAATAACAAACAAATTTCCAGACCTCAAGTGCTATATTAATGCTTTTATAAACCACTTCCAGATTTGCCTTGATACTCTCAGATGTGCCAACACCAGACTTGGGCTATGGCCAGGGATGAAATCCCTCACCACTGGTGGCTAGGATGAAATGTGCCTCTGAGTCTGTGACCCTTTAACTGCCCAAGGCAGAGTTTTGCACCTTCCAGTGACACATCTGCTGCTGATGTGCCTCAGACATTAGCCTGGAGGCATCTCAGCCAGGTCCCTGTATTTTGGAAGATCGACAGCAGTCATTTATAGTAGTGGCCCTGCTGGCTTCTTTAGGAAGGCAAATCCAGCTGACCTGGAAGCTGTATTACCAAGCAGCAGCCAGGCTGGGGCAGCAGCACTGTGACCAAATCCGCAGCAGTGGGGACACAGACTCTGGCACAGAGACCTCCTGGTAGCACCACGGCCTGAGAGGGGACAGCCTGCCCTCCCCACCACCTCCTCGGCTGGGGAAGCCCTGGTGAGCACAGGGCGAAAGGCAGAGCCCTCCTCCAAAGAGCATATCCCCAGCATCGCATCAGCTTGACCATCCAGAGACCATGTGTCACATCTGACATGTGCCAGTGGGCTGAGCAAGGCTTGCCCCATCTCCTGACCCCACACAGCCCTGCTGCGAGCTGGGCAGGCAGGACTCGCAGGAGGCTCCTCTCTGCCAGTCCAACCCCAATTGCTGCTACTCTCCTTGTGTCCCCACAGGAGGGAGCGACAGTCCCCTGGCCTGGGATCCATTTTCTCCCAGCCTCCCCATCCCTGCCTTCAGCAGTCACCGTGACACCAGTTTCCCAGAGATTATCAATGCTGGGGATGCAACCAGGGACCTCCCTGGGCATCTTCAGAGCATTTCCTCCATAGCTAGAGAGGCCATCTCCATTCCTGCTCCTGCCCCATGCCCCAAGGGTCCATCATGTCCGCACACAGGCCTGGGAGGATGAGCCCCAGTCTGACACGCCACGCTCCAGTGCGGAGGTACCTTGTCTGGTGTCAGGAGGGACTTCACGCCGAAGCTCATGCACCCAATCAGTTCGCTCTGTCTGAAGGAGAGTCGGAGACAGTCAGCAGGCACTTGTTGAACTTGTTAACCAGCTCCCCACATGCACCCCTTCATCGGGACCCTCACAGACGTCCCTGCCAGTGCCCAGGACGTGCCTCCCGCCTTTCCGTGCTTTGGGCAAGCGTGGTGTTACCACAGGCTTATTCACAGCTGCCTTGGGGTCGCCGCTTGGCTGCCGCTGGGGCAAGGAGGAGCATGACTGAAGCCTCCTATCCACCAAAACCTCCGACCTCCCAGAGTCCTACAGACCCATGGGTGCCTGATGCTGGCAGAAGCTTGGCCAAGGAGGCAGAAGCCACTCACCTGGGTAGCCAGGACAGCCTGCGAAGTGCCAGACCCCTTGCTGCTGGGCTTTGTCCCCAATTGTTTTGCCCCAAGAAGTAGCAAAAGTCCTTAGTCCCCCAGGCCCTTTCCCTTCGCATAAGGGCCAAGGGAGCAGAAGGGGGCCTGCCTTGCTGTGCGTGTTTGCACATGCAAGAGACAAACTTGTAATGAGAAAGTCAGGCTGGGGGGAAATTTTTAATGCTGGTCAGGCTGAGGGCTACCGAGCAGTAGCAACACAGGCAGAGAGCAGGACTTTTTCTCTGCCAGTGTGCATGCACCACAGTGCTCGCCCACCAGCACAGGTTGCACAGGGCAGCCATGAGGACAACCCCAGCCAGAGCCCCCAGCCAGCAAGCTGCAGTCCCCGGCCCCACCACCCGGCTGTCCCCACCTCGCCATCCCGCAGCCACCGCACATGGCAGCCCTGTCATCAGGGCCAGCCCTTGAGGGCCAGAGCCCTGGAGGAGCTCACGTGGGGTGGCCAGAGCAGATGGCAGGTTCGCTACCGCACCAGCCCCGTTTTAAAGAGACCGTATGGCAGCCCGGCAGCCCCTTTACCTGGAATTTCTCTCTCGGTTCCAGACTGTGACCAGCAGACGTTTTTGCTCGTCCTCTTCTTGCACTGGACTGTAACAAGCAGAGGGGACAGCCCGTGAGCTCTCGTGGCCAGAGACCCCTCGCACTCCTCAGAGGCAGGTTTTCTCCTCCATGCAGCACTGCAGCAATCACCCCAAACGGCAATCTTCTCAAACGAGTCGCTGTGCACTAGCTTATTAAAATTAACGAAGCTACAAGCTCCACTCCATGTTTCTTACATAACGAGGAGCTCTGCACCTGTCCAACTGCAGTCGCTGAACAGTGAGACGCTTCTTCCTGGCAGGCGGCTGCCAAGGGATGTGACCTCCCTTGGGCAGGTGCTGGGGACACCGCTCAGGTGGTTCAAGGAGAAAAAGGTTGTGCAGGAAGACACACACCCAACATCAAAGGGCAAACGCAAGGAACAAGCTACAATTCATGCTCTGAAATAACCATCTTGTGCCAGACTAAATATTGCGTGAGGACAGAGGTTTGACACAGACTGGTTTGCTAGAAATAACAAGATTCACCAAAACGCTACATGCCATACAGCTCCTTTACCATGCAGGGACATGCTGAAGCTGTGGAAAATCCTTTTACCTTCCTTGTTCATACCGATGGCCCGTATCATTGCAGGCGCAGGGTCTAGGAAACGGAGTGCGTTTGCCCAACTCCTACCCAGCAAGAAAGTCCAACCGTGCAGGAGCACCGCTGTCATGCTGTGTGCTGACAGCTTTGTGAACCTCAGCAAAGCTCTGCCCAAAAGTTCATGGCATTTCAGCTATAAGAAACAGCAGAATAATGT
Organism: Dromaius novaehollandiae; assembly: GCF_036370855.1. Lineage (NCBI taxonomy): Eukaryota > Metazoa > Chordata > Aves > Casuariiformes > Dromaiidae > Dromaius > Dromaius novaehollandiae. The sequence continues at coordinate 2,947,070 of NC_088117.1, forward strand.
CTGTCACTCCTCATCTCAGCAGTGGAGCTGCTCATGCATGATGCACGTTTGTTACGGATAATAATAATGCAAAAGCAAACATGGGGTCTTGGCTACGAGAGGGTTTGCCCCAGGCCAGTGGCCACACAGTTCCCCCGCCACTCCGCAGGAAACAGATGGGCCAGAGCCACCTCTGCCCCATCATACTCACAAAAGAAAGTGCTCATGGAAGACAGGATTTTTGCTGTCTGGCACAGTCTTCGTCTTTTGCCTGCATTTCCAGTCAGCATCTGGCACGATCGACATCTTTATGTAGAGAAAGAAGCAGCGCGTTAGCCATCTCAGTGCAAACACAGCCGGCAGACAGCTGCCAGCTTTGCCACTGCAGCGGCAGGAGACCGGCAGAGCCAGTTTTATGGATGGCTAAGCCTCAAAGATCCAGCTGAGCCTGTGCTAACGGGTGGTTTAGATCACTTTACCCATTGAATTACAAAACTTTTCAGGAGGTGGGAGGTGAAAAGAGCAGGAGCTTCAATTGCAAGTCAGAGAACGAGGGGCTGATGCACACAAATGCTGCTGGCCACTCTCCAACTTGCAGCCCCTTGCAGGGAAGATGCTCCCTGCAGGGAGACGGACAAGCAAAGGAGAGGATCCAGCTAAAGGCTCTGGCATCGAGCAAAAGATCAACCAGCTCCCTGCACGCTGAGGTTGCTCGGCACAGGAGACCGAGGAGGAAAGGGAAGAGACGAGGAGCCCAGAGCATGCTTGGTGGAGCCAGCCCCAAAACCCCTTGATGCTCCCCAAGCAGAGCCCTGGGAAAACTCACCTTCACGTAGGAGTCGCACGTCCGGTACTCCTTTCCCATCAGACCTTTCGCTTCCATGACTGGAAAGAAAATGAAACGGTTAAGCCCCAAACTGGTAGGGAAGGCACCTTCCTACGCTGCGGCGCTCTACTCCATGTGGTGCTCCTTCGTCACAGAGAGCGGGGCACAGGGCTGGACCTGCCTCCCTCCCCACAGGCCCTCACGTGCCTCCCTTCCAGCCTGGTCTCGCCAGGCACAGCACCCATGAACAGGTGAGGTTTTTAGGTGTATTTTTGCTTTAATAAACCCATGCTATAAATACACAGGCGCCTGCGCGGGAAGTTGGAGGCAGATGCGCTTCAGCATCCGGATGGCAAATCGCATTTCGTGTGCCTGACTTCACGCAGCTCTGGGCTCCCTGCCCTGCAGCCAAATGTATCATCAAGTTAAATATCAGCGGTCACATCCTGATCGCAGCCCTGCCAGTAGGAAGGCAGCGTTGCCCTACTGCCAACAGCGGGAAACTCTGCGCTTCCCAGCCACACAGCTGGAGGCAACATCTGTACAGCAGAGCCCAGATAGCCCAGGACGTGCTGTCAGAGGGAGGCTAAGCTCACTCCTAACATGCCTAGCAAGGCAACAGTGACTTTGCCTTCACTGGGGAGAGATACATGTTCCTAATAAACACATTCAGCTCAGTGGAAACTGCAGTGCAAAGGGGGAAAATGGGCTCTGCAGGACCCTCTAAGCGCTTCACAAAGCTGTTCACAAGGTTCCTCCAGGACAGGCTCCACCAAGAGCTACCTGCTCCTGCCAGACCTGCTTTGGGTTTAAAGATGTTGGGGTGGAGAGTGACAAGGCACAAGAGATCATCCCACATCACCCAGCTGCCTCCTGCAGCCATCGACTACCGTGAGCAAGCATAGCGTGCGGGGGGATGTCAGGTCCCAGACCGTGGGCCACGCTTCTGCCTCTTTCCAGGACCATTTCCCTCTTCCAAGGCCTGCTTTTGGGGATGGTATCCAGAACGAGACACAGCGACTTGCACCCAGCTCACGCTGGGACTGTCCCAGACAGAGGGTTTTGGGGAGAAGTCTGTGCCAGATCACCAGAACCGCTGCACAACTCAGAGTAAGCTAAAACCACCTTTTCTTGCTCTTGTTTCTTTATAAACCTTCCCTGCACAGCTGGAAACGGGCAGCAAGTCATCACAGCTCCTGAGCAGAGGACAACAGGGGCTGAGCGTGGCTCAGGACAGCCTCTGCATGCCTTACATTATGGCCAGGCGGGGAAAGGCAAGACAGGATGTCAGCCTGGGAAAGCCTGGCAGTCCAGCTCATTCCACCAGGCCAGACCCAAAGCAGCCCATTCGGCCTGGCTGCCACACTCAGCTGATTTGGCAACAGGCTCCTTCCTCCCTGCAAAAAGCCTCTTCTATTCCCCCTGTCCTGCTGCGCAGGTCGCTGGGATGGGGGTGCATTCCCTCTCCCTTGGGAGACGGACACACAAGGCGCACTCAGCCTCGGCTCACTGGCAACTGCACACAGCCCAGGGCCACAGGGCAGCCTCCTGCCTCTCCCCCAACCCAAACGGCCGCAGGGGAGCTCCGTGCACCGCGTCCCTAAGCGGACAAACAGGGCTCATCCCCTCCCGCGAGCAGAGCTGCCGCTCCACAGCCCCGTTTCCCCCCTCCCTGCCGGCTGCCAACTTTCCCCCCCGCTCCGCAGAGACGCAGCGCAAAGCCAGGGACAAAAGCGCCGAGTGTAAATACGGCAAATGGTCGGGTGCTGCTCCCACGCCTTGTGCGCAGGGTCCCGTCCCCCTCCTACTGCAGCACCCAAATCCAAGGCAGCGACAAGTCTGCTTTGCTCGCAGGGAGACAATCTAATCTGACCCTTCAAACTCTTGGCTTTTTCCTAGATTGCTTAACCACTTACTTATTGCAAAGTCCATCAAAACCCTGGTAGAAAGAGCTCCGTGTCAGGAGACCCAAACACACATTTGCTTTGCTGCAGGAAGCAAAGCGAGTCAGAGCGATCCTAACACACCCCACAAATGCCTCTGCACGGCTTTTTCCTAAGGGAAAAGCTAGTTCTGACAGACATGTTGGCATTTCTAATAGACCCACATAAAGCCGCAACGTCACAGCTCGGGGGGTCACTTGGGCCTGCCTGGAAGCTATGATGGAGCGGGGTTTCCCAGGTGCCACATCGTCCTCCACATCGGTTCAGGCTGCAGATCCAGCTGAACAGTGCAGCCACAAAAGCCGGGCTGGAAGCAGGCACCAGGGCACGGGCAGCCTCAGCCAGGCGTCCCAATGGACGAAGGGCCCGAGCCAAGGCGCAGGCTGCGCTGCCCACAAGAGCCGGGACAGGCCGCCCGCCGCCACGATGCTCAGCCCGCTCCGGGCAGGCAGCCCGCGGGCAGGGAAGCCAGCTCGGCTTTCATGCTCCAGAGGGTTTGACAGAAACAGCTGGAATTGAAACGATTTGAGAAATTATGTGGTAGGTGTAACAGGGGGGGATCCACAAAGGGACAGGAGAACAAGAGAGAGGGTGGATGATGGCAGGAGCCCAAGCAGAAGCCACCGTAGGGGACCCAGCTGGCAGAGGGGTAAAGAAAACTGGCTCCTGTGGGGCATGGAGGAGGAAGCAGCAGCATTGGGCACAGGGGACACAGTCCCCGTGCTCCCACGTGGACACCAGCAGTGGTGGCTGGGTCTGAGCCCCCAGAGAAAGCAAGGAGTTTTTGGCAGGGGTCTCTTTCCCCCAGTGGGACATGGCGTGGTTTGAGGGACAGCAGCCCCAGCACGGACTAGGGGAAATGCTTTTCTTGAAGAAGTATTTCCAGTGCCGAAAAAATGCAATGTTTGGAAGTACCTGAACTATTTGCAAATCCCAGCAAAATATGTCAAATGGGTTTGGCCAATAAAAAAGAACTTTCAGAAGGGACAAAGTGTTTCAGGGTTTCTTTCCCAAATGATGTTTCTGTCTTTTTTTCTTTTCCTATAGAGTTTAAGAAAGAAGTTACAGAATGGGAACACAAAACACTGCGGTCACCTGAAAACAAAGTTCTCCAGGAATTTCAGAGAACCCCCGTCACTCAGCTCTGCTCGCGACAGCCACCACAAAGCCTCCCCAAAGAGCTCGAAGGAAGGGCACCAGCAGTGCTGTCCCCACCACTAACCCACCGTGGCTCTGGGGCCACCTCAGCGTGTGCTGTGGGGCACTACTTACCATGCAGCACCAGGACCCGGCCCCGCACCTCGATGGACAGCTTCAGCTGGCCTGAAAGCAAGGAGAAGAGAGACGGTGAGCTAGGCAAAGCTTGCGCCTCATCCCCAGCCCATGGTGGCACAGGGACACCAAGGCACCCAGGCTTGTATAGGGCCAAACCCACCCTGCCTCCCCACTCCTGGGCACAAGGATGTTGCTCAGGGAGCCTAGAGGAAAGAGGGGGGGAGGAAGCACCTTCTCCCACTACCAAGATATGCTCATGCTTTCAGATGCGAAAACATTCCAGGAAAAACTGAATAGTGTTTTCTCAGCTCCCCCAGCACAAGGCCTGAGCCCAGGAGGGGCACGGGGAGCACCAAGCTGCTGGAACAGTTGCTGCAAGACGCATTAGCCTCTTGCTGATGGGTGCAGCATGCTCAAATCCTCCCCCCAGCCCGCCCCAGCACAGAGCTGGCTTCCCCTTCGCCTCCCGCCTGCGCTCCTGTGTGGGGAAGGGGCTGTCACCTCTGGAGAAGAGTGACAGTGGGCCAAGCTGCAGACTGCCTGGACGAATGCCAAGGACAACGGGTGCTTTTGGTGGCAGGAACATGCCAGCGCAGGGTCAGTCAACGCCGGCCCCGCTCCGGGAGGCCGGGGCCGCAGCGCTAACCCGCTTTCGTCCCTCTGCTGCTGGGGGACCTTGCTCCATGTGTGTCTCCTCCATGCTTTCCCTGAAGCATGCCTCATCTGCCCAGACTGGTTTGGGGGAAGTAGGAAAGCCCTGAAAATCCCTCCACTGATTGTCACGTCCACAAACACCTTGACTAGCACTATAAACCAGCAAGGACACAGTGACAAGGGCTAAGGCAAAACTGCTCGTAACACACACCCAGCCCTCCAGGAACACACGGCGAGTGGCCCTGGCTGGGCTGCGTTTGCTGGGGATCCCAGGTACCTGCCTGTGGAGGACTCCAGGCACGAGCAGACAGACAGTCACCTAAAACCAGGAGTCAGCACTTGGTTTAATCTCCAATTAAACAAGAAAGGTTTAATTTGTGGTTTCTGGCATTGAACAAATGTCAAGTGGCCAGCAAGGCCAGGAGCAGCCAAGCCCCTAGGGAAGAGTAAGGCTCCACCATCCCACAGCCCCTCCACTGCAGAGCCCAGGCCAGGCTCAGACCGAGCCAGACCCCCAGTGCCGGTGACGCAGCCACGTCTGGGCCTAGCTGCCTGGACAACAACAGTGCCAAGAGCTTTTTGACTGAGAAGTCAACAGCCCAGAGGTGTTGGGGGGCTTTCAGCTCCAGGCCTCACAGGCTCAGGTCGTCACAGCTAAGTTTCTCACAAACACGAGACCCCGTCCTGTGCATCAGCCGAGTGAAGAGCACGTCCACAGGAGCACATGCAGTCTAGCAGTGCTGGTGCTCAGGGCTCAGAGCTGGGAGTGCCCCTCAGCTGTGCAGCAATGGTGTGAGACACTTGCCCGGCCTCTCCAGGTGCTCACTCCATTCCCACAGAAGACCCTCAACCAGCACAGTCCAACCCAATTAGCAACGAGCACAGCCTCACCGCCCCTCATCTCCCCCGGGTCATTAGATGGTGGCACAGGACAGCCTTGAGGAGCTACATGACCAAAACTTGGCTTTGCAGCTGGTCTTGCCAACAGAGCAGCAGGACTTTAGAAGGGAGGTCCCCAGCCCCCAACACACTGACTTACCTGCAGCCATCTGCCAAGCTGGGAGGCAGGGCCTGTGCCTGCCCGCCCAGGGCACTTAGCTCCCAGTTGCCCAGGCACCCCAAGCCTTGCAGGGGACCCACAACCCAGCATCATCTCGAGCAGAGTGAGGAGCATGGCCAAGAGATCAAACACAGGACAGCTCCAAGAGCCTGAAGGTCAGATGCGCCCACCACAACCCCAAAGCCACTACAGTGCTTTCAATTCCAATCCTGCATTTCCAAAAGCTGGTCCTGGACTGAGGGGCAGACTGGGAACTGCCTGGCAACAGGAACAAAATCAGACTCATCAAAATGTGGAAGCTCTGGAGAGAGCGCAGCCTGGACCATCCATGCCTACGCAACCTGCTAGAGTCATCACAGCCCAGAGCGAGTTTGTTGCAGGAGTCCCAGCCCACCCAGAGCACATGCTGGTGCCTGAAGAGGTGGGAAGGGGTAGGGAGAGGGAACAAGGGACAAGCCAGGCACCCGTCAAGCACCTCCAGCTCTTGATGACAAAAAAGGAGAGGGGAAATCGCATTATTTCAGCCTGCACTTCTGCAAAAGCATGGGGAGAAGAGCAAGGGAGGAGACACTGCTTCCTCCATTTACCTGCAAGGAGCAGAGGCTCTGCCCCAAGGTGGTACAACATACTGGAAGCAGATCTGGGCCATGGACCCAGGAGTCCTAGCAAGGACTGTGCTGAAAGCTCAAAGGCTCGGCCTTTGCCGAGCGGCTGGGGCAGAGGGGTGGGCAGGCAGCCAGGGCTATTCCTGGAAGTCAGTGCCACCCCACAGGGTAATGTCACAGCTCGCAGGAAATGTGTGATAGCAGCCCATTCCTCACAGGGTGGAAACACAGAGGCCCAGCAAGATGAAAGGAGCTGATGGCAGGAAGAAAAAGTCTTCAGTGGAGCGGGAGTGAGGCCAGAGAGGTTTGCAGGGCCACTCCTGGCAGGAAAGGCCATGCCTGTCCTTAGCATTAGCAGGCCAAGGGAGCAGATCTCGGTGAGCACACAGGGGAGTCCACTTCCCACCACAGCCCCACCAGGGCAGAGAATAAACCAGATGAGCAAGAGAACTCAAAGTGTCAAGATCTGAGGAGAGAGAGAAAAAGAGAGGACTGTGAGCAGAGAGAGGAGGTGGGAGTGATGCAGCCCAGGCTCTACGGGGACAAGACCGGAGTAACTCAGCTCAGCCTGAGCAGGGAAATGATCCCAGCGCGGGTACATGGACAGCTCCAACTCACAAACTCATCTGTCCTGGACAGAGTCAGCTGAAACCAAAGTACAAACCCCTGGGAACTCAGGCAGGCCCCCAGATTGAGAAAGCCCCTTGCAGAGGTGCAAGGAGAAGACAGGAGGATAACCTCTAAAGTGAGAGCGAAGGAAGAGGTATCCCAAACAAGCCTTTGGCTGGTGGCAGGCAAAGTAACTACCCACAGACGCTGCGGCCACAGCTGCAGAAGGCTGCACAGCTCACAGCCCTCCCTGCCCATAGGTGACAGCCCTTCAGCAGAGCTGAGAATGAAACCCAGCTCTCGCAGAGCTCCAAACCCAACCTGCAGTTCCCACCACTTTGCAAAATGCCCATGCCAGATCCTCGGGTTCCCAGCTCTTATCTGGAAGTGCAACTTGTGCTTTTTGGCACTGCCTGGACCTGTCTGCAGGCAGCTGATTCCCAGCAGCGAAGAGCCGAGCGGTCACAGCCCCTGCTCTGGCGGCCAGCGCCTGGGAGGGCCACACACACCACCCCCTGCTCAGCCAGGGTGTGGGTCCTTGGACAGAAGCTCTGCTAAGTTACAGTCATAGTTATATATCTACACTCGTATGCACTCACGACCCTCCATCAGCCCTAAAACCTACCCACAGCATTCAGACTAGCACAAAGACTCAGCTGACAGTGGTTCCCAGGAGCTATCGGGGTGCAGAGTGGGCTGCCCCATGCCAGCAGCCCCCAGCTCGCTGGCCCTGCTCGGGCACGGAGGACTCTGCCCCTCCAAACACCTTCCCAAGAGGGTTTCCTGGGAACCGCTGCCTGGCCACATGCCAGCCTGAATACCGTGGGTAGATCTGAGGAGCAATGCAGAGTCCGAAATGTGTGCAATTGTTTTGGAGCAACCCAAAACCAGACTTCCCAAACGCTATTAGAGAATGCAAAATATCACTATGTGGTAGGCGCAGTGTTTCATTCAGTCCAAAGCAATATATCCCTTTTTCACTTTTGTCCAACTCACAAAATCCACAAAAAGCAAACTAAATACTTTTGTAAACCTCATTTACAAACACCTAAACGCTGATTCAAATTCAAAAACAACGCCTGGCTTTGCAAAAGACACACCCAAGGACTTGGGCTCGCTGAGGAGGATTTCCTATGGGATTGTTCAACCCGAAACAATTCAGAGAACTCGCATCTCATTTTTCACCCCCTAAAAGCTTTGACAGAAAATTTCCAGAGATCTCCCCCGCTCACATGTGTGTCCGTGTGTGCATCCATGTGCACATGTGCAGATGCATGTGTTTAAGTGCAAGCATACATGTGCAAACAAGAAAGAGGGGATAAAACCAAGAGCCAGACTCCCTCAGGTGGGGTAAAAGCAGGGCAGCTCTACTGAAGCCATAATCGATTCACGACAGTGAGAATATCACCCCCAGTTTTACCATGCCACCAGAGTCACCCCGGCCTTTTGAACCCAGACTTCAACCCTTCTGCTATCTTCAGATCTCTGACACTGTGGGAACAACCTCGTTCTTCCACTATTAGCATTTAACAACCATTACAGAACGAAAGCAAAATGCTCCGGTCTAACCAGGCATGACGAGGAGTCAGTCCAGTAATGAATGGGCCCCAGGGAGGAGAAAGGAAGCTTTTGTGCTGGCTAGTTCAGAGGGGGGAGGAAGCTCCTACGATCAAGCCCGGCCTGGGAGCCGCCAGGGCCGCGCAGCTCCCCGGGCAGCACACGGGATCAAGGCTTCTGCCTAGCGAGGGATCAGCTGGGACGGGACCACGGCCTCGTGCATCACATGTATTTTTGCTTCTTTGGGTTTTAGCTGTGCAGCGCCCGCGGCCCCTCTGTGGCAGGCTACACCAACACCAAACAAAAGAGGGCAGGCAGAAAAGGGGAATTTTTGCATTTTCCAGAAGCACCAAAAAAACAGCCCCCACGGGAAGTGCGTTTGGGAATATCTGTGCCCCCCCATGCACACCATGGGGGGCAGGGGAAGTCTTCTCGTTCCCGTGAGGAACAGGTGACGATTCTCCCTTAATGCCCTTGCAGCAGACTCTCCCAAGCATCTGCAGAGCACATGAAGGGATAAAAGCTACTGCACCCCCCAGCCAGCCTGCCTGACCCCAAAGGGGACCCAGCACGCTCGGGGGGGCTGCGCTCCTTGGCTTTGCAGCTATTCAAACACTTTTATGGGGCTGGGAGCAGAGGGTGAAGCTGTTGTCAGAAGGACCCAGTCCAGCCCAAGTTGGTGGAGATGTCCCAAGCAATCTTCTGCCCTTGGACAGAGCTGCTCAGCAGCAGCGGTGGTTTCTCAGGTACATGGAGCGCTAGACTTCTTCCAGATCTGGACAGGCAGCAACACAACCCCCTCGTGCTCTGAGCACTGAGAAGAGCCGGCTTAATTTAGTGCATTCAGACTAACAGGACAAGCTTTTAGGCTGCACTCCCAACTGCCCCCCCCCCCTTCCAAAAGGAGAGGGGGAGAGAAACATCACCCCCAGGTTTGCCTCCTTTGATGCAGCCCCAAGATGAATCACGAGAAACATCTATGGCAGAGAGGCACCAGCACTTCCCCAGCACAGCTTGTCCAGGTCACCCACGTTCAATAAAAGTGAACATAAATGAAAACAGGTACAGAGAAGGACCAGAGGGAGGTGAAAGATCAGACAGCTCATCTCACAACAGCACCCATGTGCCCAAATCTTTGCATTAACATCACCAAGCCCATCCAGCCAAGGGGGCACCCGGGCCCCACCAACCCAGACCCCACCGGGTTTGGTGGGGTGGGGGGGCGGTAATTTAAGCTGAGAAATGAGGCTGGCACAAGGGATAAACAGGGTATTAACAAGCACCAGCTGATAATCAAACAGGTTCCCACTCATGACCACACATTTGCCAGGGTAAGGGAGAGGAAGCACAAATGGCATCTGCTGGGACCAGACTCAGCAGACAGGAAAAATTTCTTCCCAGCTGATGACCTTACAGCAGATAAAAACTCAGGTTTCTGCTCCTTAAAACGCTTTTCTGTTTCTTTGTGGAAAATGCAGACTTTGCATAGGCCAGGACAGCCAAGCACCATCGGTGCGTGCAGAGGGGTGTTTCTATGCCATAAGGGGAATTCTTTGCAGAGGATGTTAGTGTTGGATAACGGCCGGGTGGGGGGTCCCCCGGGGCACGAGGCAGGGCACCTGGAGCAGATCAGCACCTACAGCTGCTTGTCACTCCCAACCTCAGGCCCCGGCACCAGCTGGTCTGAAGGCCCCCTCCTTGGTCACCCCTACCGAGATGCCTGTGCTGGCCTTGCCATGCCACTGCTCCCTCGCTCAAGCAAAGCCACATCTCACTGGCAGTGGTCAGCCAACGATGGAAACCGTGGCTGCAGAGAAGACAAGTGGCCCACATTTGATTAGAGATGCAAGAGGCATTGCAAAACTCACATTATTTGACTCCCATCAACTCCTGGAGAGAGACAGGAAGATTTCAGCTTCCAGGGTAACCTGAGAAGTTGGACACTAAAAGGCCAACAACAAAGAGCCAAGAAGCATTCGCAGTCTTTAACTGCCTTGGGCTGTAGTTAGGCCTGACTCACACCGTGCCAACCCTGCACAATACAGTCTCGTGTCCCTCCTGGGCTGGGCTGGGCCTGGCAAGGAGGGACCATTGCAGGCCACGGGAAGGAACGGCATCCCCAGCTGCCCAGGGCAGGGATGCCCTGCTCCACTCACATAACCCCTCTCTGCTCCCAGCAACCTCTGTAACAGAGACATTGTGTTGACTTTCTGCACTGCTCAGCCACAAAACTGGGGAAAAGCTTTGAAAGAAAACTCTGCTACCTTTAAAGGAGCTCAGAGCGACTGGGTGCCAAATGCAGCCCCAAGGAAGGGCACCCAGCTCCCCCCCGGTGCAAGACGGCTGCTGACACAACCATCATGGCCATCATGCACCTCCGGACTGCGGTGCCCAGCTCAGCAACGCCACGCAAAAGCACCAGCAACATGGGAACCACTTGGCTCCTCCTGGTGCCACTCGCAGGCAGGATGCTCATGTTTGGGGCACTCTGGGGACCCCCGGGCAATATCTGGCCCAGTGCTGGGGTACCCCGGCCATTCCCACAATGCCACCTTGCCCTCAGGGCTACATGATGCCAGCCCAGCGCTGATCCCCTCCGTACTGCCGTCACCCACCCAAGACAAGGTGAAAAACAGGCTCTGCACTCAGACCTGGAGATCAATGAAGGGAAAGTCCTGGCCAGAAGCCAACGGTCCCCCAAGCAGGACCTGCTGGGGAATAAACACGAGTCCATGTTCGGAGGAGCAGAGATATCACCCTATACCTGAATGACCCCTCTCCCCACAGCAGCGCTGCTGGCCCCGATCCCAAGGGGCAGCACGACAGCAGCGCAAGCAAAGCCCACCACGTTTGCTGCCAAATTCACCTGCTCGCAGGGTAGGCGTACGGGCTCGCGGCCCGACCACTGCCGGTCCAGCTCCAGCTCACAGAGCCGGGCCACCACGGCCCACGGGCTTCCTCCAGCTCCCCAGCAAGGCTGAGACAGCTGCAGAAGAGCTCGCGAGGAGCAGGGAAGGAAACAGCGGGGCCTACGGTTCTGGCTGGCCCCACAGAGCGATCCCGGCTTGTGCCCATCTGGGGGGCAAAGCCACCGGCGTACTCAGTGCCCGCCCCACCGCCACAGCGCGTCTTGGTGGCTCTCGGGGCGCTCCCCAGCTCGCCTGCCTGCCCGAGCCACGTATTATTCCCGCTCAGCGAGGCAGAAGCGAGCAGGCTGCCGCTCAGCGAAAACGCCTTCGGCCCCGGGCCGCCGCGGCTCCCCGGGGCCTGCCCAGGGCCGGGGCAACGTGCCCACAGGCACCCCGCACGCCCCGGCTCCCCGCTTACCGAAGGTGGTGAGGTAGAAGGAAGCCCCCAGCGGATGCGCCTGCCGGGTGCAGAGCGAGACTCTGTGCACGCTGCCGGGCTCCATGGCGGGGCCCCGCTAACGAAGCGGTAATCGGAGTCCTCCCCGCCCGGCCCGGGGAAGCCGAGCGGCCGTTGAAGCCGGCAGGCCGTGAGTGACAGGCAGCCCGCGCAGCCGGGTTTCCAAGGGACGCGCGTCCAACCGCCGCGGCTCCCATTGGCCCCGCGGATTTGAACGGCGGCCGCACCTGCCTGAGCAAACAGGCCTGGCCCCGCGCAGGGACGAGCTCCCGGGGAGGGGGCAAACCTTGCGATGTCTCCGCTCCTCTACGCACGTGCCGGTCCGTAAGTGATTCCCACGACTGTTAGAGCCATCAGGTTTGCTAGCACGAGGGCTACCCACGGGCTCAGCTGCCCGGCGACCTGTTCCACCAGGACAACGGGGGACAGCAGCATTTACAGCTATTTGGAGAAAAGATCGCAGGCAGGGAAAAGGAGCAGGATTATTTGGTGGACCACGAGCCAAGGAGGGAAGGGGCAGCAGGGCACGTTACGGCTTGGCTCTCACGTGAGAAGGGAAGAGGCAGACGGCCTGCCGGTGTCACGGGGCCACTCTGCGAGCCCCCGAAGCAGCCCTTCCTCTCCCTCAGCAGCCAGCGAGGCACCCACCAGCTCCGGGCGCTGGGCCGCAGCTTACCGGGGCACCTGGAGGCAAGCGCAAGCTCCAGGGAACACAGAGGAAAGAGGGAGCGTGTCTCTCCGGGGTGACAAACCAAAGGGAGAACAGCTGCAGCCCTATAAAAGGGGTCAGGCTGCTGCAAAGGGGAGGAGATCAGGCTGTTCTCCCTTCCCCAACAGCAGGGGAGCGAACCCCCACTCAGAGAGCTCAGAGGAGATGCTGATCCGGCCTTATCCCCAGGAAAAGAATCCCAGCCCCCATCCACCCCAGCCCCATAGCAGAAAGGCCAAGCCATGATGTTAGGCTGCTTTCGGGGGCTCTGCAGCCGGGGGCAGGCCACCCCCACGGCCAGCAATACCTGCTCCATCGCTTCCCTCTGAAAGGCCTCGGGCAGCAAGGGCCGGGCTGCAGCGCATGTCCCTGAAGCGAGGGCAGTTGCGGACAGCCCCTACGCCAGCTCTCCCTGCCGCTGCTCACGTCACCCCCCCCGCGCAAATTCACTGGCCAGCTACAGCACCTGGACCCTAATTCCCCAAACCAGGGATGCTGGGTCACACCAGGAACAAGCTCCTGCATAAGCCAAGCCCAGCAGAGGCAAACGGCCAACGGCAGAGCTACGGGCACAGCGGAAGGGGTTTTGCCGCTGACCCCCAGCCATGCTCCCCCCGCGCTCAAGCCGGAGGAGGCTGGGTGCTGCCAGGGCCAGAGCGTCTGTGCTCCATGCCAGCTGCCGGAGGGATAAATGCCTCAGAGGTCTCTGCTCATACGTGCTACACGCGGGACACGTCAGGGGCCTGGGCTGAGCCCCATGAGGATTTTCTGGGTACGAGCAGTGGATCCACAGGTGCCACTGTCCTGGGTCCCAGCAGAGGAGGGAGACAGGACAACAACTCAGCCCCAAGAGGCGAAGGTCAGGGAGAGACGAGGCAGCCAGCACAGGGCCCAAACAGCACACGGTGCCAGTGCAGACAGCTGAGCTGTCCTGCTGCCATCAGCACTGTGCAGATACTGCCATTTCCCAGCCCCTATCCAGCAACATTTGCTGCTAGCTGAAGTGATAATTAATATACTGGGCATCACAGGGGTGGAAGAGGATAAAAACTCCTGCAAATTGCAGGGTGCTGGACCAGAGCCCCCAGCAACCCCTCCCCACAGTCATCCCTCCGGATGCTCCCAGCCAGGGCTGGCCGCGGGGTCGCCCACAGCCCCACTCGCACGCTCATCCCCACTTACCTTTCCCTTTCACTCGCGCGGGGTTGATCCTCCTCCTCACCAGCGGCCCCCTCCGCTTCTGCAGGGAAGATTGCACAGCATCGCGTTGCCCCTTCGGCGGGGAGGACAGACGCTCCAGCTCCAGTGACCAGGGTCTCTGCCCAGTCCCTGCCAGGGAGAAGAAGAGCTGAGAACAGGCAGGGGCTGGATGGGGAAGGGCAGGGAGCTGGGACACAGGGGACATCACAGGCTCCGTGGCACCCTCGTTTCGGGTGTTGCTCCCACCTTACCCCCAGCCTTCCCTGGGGCACCACGCCACCACATCTCCTGCACCGAGCTCTCTCTGGCCAGCTCGGTACAAACGTGGCACATGCTGGTGGCCACCACGCCACAACCCTGCAGCGCAGGGAAAGGAGAGGAGCAGCAGCATCTGCTACAGCCAGCATCACGCCAGAACAGGGACACACGTCCCAACGGGGTCACTTGCTGGCACATGTCTCAGCTGTGGTCTGCCACAGCCCTTTGCAGCTGTGCACCAAGTGCATCCCAGAAGCTCAGCCCCAGCGTGGCTTATCTTTGATGATATTCCTTTAAAACAGGCTAGCAGCCCTGCAGGGGCTTCATTAGCACGCAAGCTGTGCAGGGCTCTGAGGATGCCGCCCTGCCAGCGTCGGGTGGTCGAGCGGTCCTGCAAGGCTCTCGCTCGATTCGGTACCCGGCCCACGAGCTGCCGAAGCGCTCGGGCTCAGAGAGGGGTAATCGGACGGGTTCCCCGTGGCCAGCACCCGGCAGAGGGCACGCCGCCCCCAGCCTGCCCCTCCTCGCCCACGGCCACCACGCCACCACCCCTGCACGGGCTGTTGGGCAACCTGCCGTGGGACCCCGCGCTGGCGGAGGCAGAAGCGCAAAGACCTGGAAATGGGAGCCCGGATGGAGACGCATCTCCCAAGCATAGCACAGCAGGCAGGAACCAGCGTGGCCCAGTTTAACTCCTCAGGACCAAAAAGATCTGCCCAGGGTCCCTTCAGAGAAGATGAATGCAGGATTAGTGCTGCACAACCATGTTGTTATGCTACGTTAGCCTCATGACGGAGAAGGCTGCTCCTTCAAGCAATCAGTTTCCAGCTCTAACTTCTAACGTTCCCCCAGGAGCTCGTCTCATGCAGAGACATTCAGACTCTGCGCAAATGCCCGGCGGGACAGCCCAAGCCACGGAGTCACAGGTTTTTTCCCCTGCCAGGGCAACGGGGCACAGCAGCAGCTCTCAGGCCTCCCCTCATCCTGCGACGGAGCCGCCCGCACCCACGTACCCAGGCCAGAAAAGCAAGAGGGAAGAACCTGACCTGCGACCTCCCATGAGATTGAGCCCATCGGAGCCAAGACGTGCTGCTCATCCCCATGACGTGGTCTGGCCAAGACAACCGCTCTCCAAATCTCGCCTGGCTTTGCAGCCATCACGTTACACAGATCAGCCAGTTACTGACCCACGCAAAACCCCTCGCAGCCCCAGGGCCACCTCCAAACCGACTGCAGCCCGAGGCAGGCAGCCACCCTGCAGCCTCACATGCAAGCCACGCGCCACTGCCACCACCCCAACAAGCAGCCAGGGACGCCGGGAGCCACGTGCGTACCGGCACGTACAGTGCCCAGTGCACATGGCCCTGGGTGCCCCACACACCCCCAAGCCAGCAGATCACAGCACAGGGAGGCAGGCAGCTCACGAAGGCCGTTTGCCTGCTAGGAAAGTTGCCTTTTTGCCCAAAGTTTGGCTCATTCCCTGGCAGGGGCACTCGCCTGGTTCAGCCCAAACACAGCTGGATTTACAGCAGCTAAACTGCCTGCAGCTGCAGGGACAACACCAGCAGAAGGGAGAGGGAGCAAGGGCAGGAATGAGGGATGCTCTCTGGCCAGCCCAATTCGTCACAGCCAAGAGACACCTATTGTACGGCTGCCGTAAATCAGGGCCCCTTTGGGCGCCGGGAGGAGAGACACAACCGCACGTTGCTCTCCACAGGCCTCCAGACAAAGAGCTCGGCTCCACTTGGGCTGCCGCCTCTGCAGCGCTCGGCCTTACCCTTGGCAACCGGCAGGAGCCCCAAGGAGATGCCTGGCCAAGCAGCCAGCTAATGCCACCCCGTTGCTTTTCTTGCCTCCCGAGATATTTATAGCCCATGCGGGCCCAGCAGGACTTTCTGCTGACGCATCCCATGCAAAGCTCCTGCCCCATGACAGGAAGGGGCCAGAGCTGCGTCTACACAGGCTGCATGAGAGTCACCTTCCCACTCTGGGAACCAGATCCATCCCCATCAATGCAGCATTGCTGGAGCCTCCTGCACCCAGAGGATGGCACAGACCAGGGGAAGGGGCACCAGGCACCAGCCATAGGTGAGAGCTGTCGGGAGGGGAGGCCACCAGCATGGCTCGGCCTGGGCAGCCCTCCTGCCGCTTGGCCTTTTGGTGGTGACGTCCGGGAGCCCAACAGCCCCAGCTCTGCTCCCATCACCTCCGGCTGCAGTGACCTGGAGCTCAGGGTGGGCTGCCAAGGGAGCCTCTAACAACGACAGGATTCATTCGTTAGTTCGTTTAGCAACGGAGTGGCCTTGCAGCCCTAATTAAAATGCAGAGGATGCGCGAGCAGCGTGGGCCATTTCGACAAGCAGAAACGCCTGCAGGACAGGCAGAGCCAGGAGCGCCCACATCCACCGTGGTTTCTCAGCAGCTCCGGCATGGCTGTCCTTTCCCGTGATCCTGCTGGATTTGAGTACAGGGGAAAGACAGATCCCCTCTTCCCAGCAAGGCTGACACTGTCAGAGGCCTGGGAGGGGAGCAGGAGATGCAGCCCGGTGACAGTGGTCCAGACTATGGACGCAGCCAGCAAATAAACTCTTGGTGGCCATCTGGCAGCCCATAGCAACCAGTGCTGCAGCAGGTCCAGCTTTCCCCAGCAGTGAAGCTTGCAGCCCCAAAGAGCTTATCTGAGCTGTAACAAGCCGAAACTGGGGATGTCGCATCCTCCAACTTGTCCACTCATGAGCAGAGGAGCCCTGGACACAGCCAGGTCCTGCTCATGGAGCCAGGGAAGGGATGAACCCCTTCACGCCTCGCAGGCAGCACTGCCAAAGGACTTGGGAGAGGATCTGAATCACATATGTTTTATATTACAGAATATTACAGCTCTCCCACCCTCCCAGCTGGGGGAATCTGGGGACTCTCCACCATCCCAGCCCTGGGCTCTGCAGAACAACCTCATAGAGGCTTCAAACACCTTTTTTACATCTGTTTCTAACAGTGAGATCACAGATGGAGGTCGCCCAAAGAGATACCCCCGAGTGCCTTGGGTTACAGTCCGTGCTACCACCACCCCATGCAGAAGGGTTGAGGAAGGGTCCTGCTGCTGTCCCCCCATCACCACATCCCCCAGAAGCTGTTGGAGCATCACATCACAGGCAAGGGGCGTCAAAGCCCCATCTGTGGCTATCAGGAGCCAGCACACACGTGGGACAGGCACTACTTGGGGACACAGAGCAATTTCTAAGCTGAATCAGCACTTCAAAACATCCCTCCCTTCCAGCTTTTGAAAAACTCTTCCCTTCATTTTGTTCAGCTGAATCCATTTGCTGACATTCCTAGTGATCTGTCTCCCACCCATCAAGACTAAGGGTTTGTCCCTGCAAATTTGCTACCACCCAGAGAACAAAAAAACAACAAAAAAATAAAGAAATCCAGCCTGGGATGACATGTTTCAGTACACAGCATCTCAAGCTATCGAAGACCAGCACAACACATCTCAACCCACGGGATGTTCAACACCAAGCAGTCCTACCAGGGGAGCAAGCAAGGGAGCCACTCTGCGGTCCCACATATCCCAAATGTCTTTCGACATGGGCAGAGTGCGTACCTGGATGACAGGCCCTGTCCTTGCCTCCTTCACAGCGTGTCCCCATGGCAGCATCGAGACCACAGCCTGGATTGCTCCTCTCTGGAGCTGCCAAGCCTGCAGCTCTGCCCGGCACACTGCCACACATCCAGCAACTGGCAAGATGCGTCTCGCATGCCACCTCTGTCTCCTAGGAACTCCTCAGGCTCGCACAAAGCCTCCCCTCTCCATTTCTTTATTGCAAAACGGTTTTAAGAGGAGAAAGGAGGGACGAATGCCACAGTTACAAGAGAGCACTGTCTCTTCAAAGCACCCAGTCCCACAGGTTTGAGTGAGAGAATCCCATTAGTTGGGGCTTTTACCCCAGTAAAAAAAATAATAATAAAAAAAAAAACACACAGAAAAGGTAAAAGAAGTGTCTGGGATTCTGGGGATCCAAGGGCATGAGAGTCCCATGCACCCTCCTTCTCCCAGAGGGCTCAGAGCTCACCAGCCGTGAAAAAAATCAGCCCTAGCTCTCAAACGCAGCAGGCTCCAGCCCACTCTGTCTCACAGACCAAGGCATTAGCCAAGAGCCCCACGGCCTGTCACCAGCAAACGTGACCCTGCAGGGAGCTGGGCCATCTCCAACACCCTGTGAAGGGTGTGCAGGAGATACGGTCCTCCACCACCTCTGAGCACCAGGATCTGGTTCAATGGTGATAACTGGGCACCTGCATAGTCCTAACTCATCCTTCACCCAGGAGACAGAACAGTACTGAAAACTAAGAGGAGAAATCATCCAAGCACTCACGCATCAGCCCTGGCTCTCCCAGCTGCTCCATGACTCCCACACAGGATGGTCGCTCTCTCCAGCAATGTCCAAGCACCAGCGTCCTTCGCTCACGCCTTTGACCTTGACACCACAGAAGAAGAGGCAGAAAACCTGGTATATAAATGTCCCAAAAGAGCAGAGCTCCAGTACTAGGAAGTTACAAATTCAAGTGCGTGCCCAGAGGAGACGGTGGAGCTGCACGCGCAGCAGCCCCTGTCTCTGCAGGCTCCCAACGGCCAAGGTTGGGATTCTTCCTGACTTCCCTCTTAACGTTTAATCTCCTGGAGACTGACCTTAACCTGCAGTTTCTACTCGAGTCTCCAGCTAACTGCACACTCAGCCGGTTGGCTTGGGAGTTAATGACTTTCTTTTAAACTTTAACACAGTTCTCCGTTACAGATTTCAGTTTGCCAACATTAGGATCTGCTTTTGGCCGTGTATTCAAATCCAAACACATGTGCTTAGACAGTTAGTCCAGGCAGAAGGATACAACATGCATGAAAAATCTCACAAGCCTGAAGCTTGCTTTGACTAGAAACTAAATCAGATTGTACTGACTGGGAAAAATGCTTCCCAAATGAAAAGTGGATTTTTAGGAACAGAGTAAGTTTGAGCTATTTTGGGGCAACCCTGTGGGCAGATTTACTACTAGCAAAGTCTGCCGCACAGGGCAGACACAGAAAAACTCAGCACTTTGCCAGCAGTGGGACTGCTGCAGCCTCTCCCCTGGAGTTGACAGGGAGCATCGCTGTACTGGGCACAGGTGGGGCGCTCCTGCCCCCCAGCACCACCTCCGTGGCCAGCACAGCTGAACTGTTCCCTGAAAAATGCCAAGGAGGAATCCAGCAGAGCCACAGACTGGCTGATGACTAAATCTCTTTCCCACTTGGGACCCTGGAAAGGCTTCCCCTGCTGCAAGGGCCTCTTCAGAAACCTCGTACCTGCTCTGTTCAGATCCTGGAGTGTGCACGTCCCACTGAAGCCCAAATCCCCGTGCCAGGCGCAGCACCCGCGGCGGCATCCCCACTGCTGCTTTGCCAAATCACAGCTCCATCTGTTCACGCCGCAGGCAGGTTTGCAAGGCAGATACACCCCAGGCTCCAAGCACCTGCAAAACTGCATCTCACAGCAGGATGCAAACCCTGTGCAAGAGTTTAAACTGACACTAGCCCAACATTAGCAAATTCCTCATGAGCTGCTCTTGCCCATGACCCAAACACACAAGGCTGTCCTTTCCCTCTGCAGCATCTCCCATCCAGCAAGGGGTATCCATTGCCCAAATCCACCTCAGGACATCCAAGCCTGGAGCATCCCAGCAGCAAGTCACCTCCCAGCTGCTGCGGTTCTGCACCCTCCACCATCCTCCTTCAACAGCAATTTACAGCTCTAATCTTTTATAAAGCAGCATGCAAAGCTCCAAACACAACAGGTAACACCCACCTGCCTCATAGCTGGTCTCCATGAGTGATATTCAGCAGCAACGCTTGATGCTCACCTGCAAACAGCCAAACTGCAAGGCAGCTCCGAGCCTCAGGAACTGCCCTCTGCAAGGAGCTTGTGCCAGTGTAAAGCTACAGGGCACTTCTCAGAGACAGAGACAAATATCCTCTCCTGCTTCAAACCGCGTTGGATAGGTGTCCAGAGCCTCTGAAGGGAGGAGACCACAAGGGCCCCACTCCCAAGCTGGGATAAATCCTCTTGGCTGCAATCATTTTGGGGGTAGCCAGAGAGTAAAATCTCCCTGCCAGGAATGTTGTGCTCCGGAGCCCTCGGACATTTGCCTTGCCCATCACGCGTGGCATTGCCAGGGCACCCAGGCTGCCCCAGAGAGGAGGTCCAGCCAGGGAAAGAAGCAACTTTCCTAGGACATAACCCTGCAAACGCAAGTTCTGGGACAATAGATCCCAAACACCAGGGCAGAGGAACTGTTCAGAGCAGCATACAGATTAATGAGAAATTGTGAATGCCTAGAAGGGAGAAAGAGAAGAAGGCCTAAAAAGGAAAAGATCAAGTTCTGCCTAAACACGAGGCTGCACAGGAGGTTCCAGAGCCAGATCCCTCCACTGGACGCAGGGCAGCCTGGCTGCATCATGCACGGGCAGCACCTGGGGCTTGGGGATGCCAATTCCCAAGCAAGGTACTGGATGCCAAGGCAAGTGTGTTTCCCCCTTTCTCAGCATACAGAAGGGAGGCCCCCGCTGACAGCATCTCCAGGAAAAGCCTGAGGACTCACACTCCAAAACAGTCACAAGAGAAACAGGCTCCTGGTCCCTGCACTAAGCATAGCCTTAGCCCGATCCTCTGGAGCAGCCCTTGGAGCTGGCAATGCCTTGCCAGCTGGAGCTGGGTCCCACGCTGCCAGACAGCACTGCCTACAGCCCAAGGTCCCCTTTGGGGATTTGCCTGTTCTCATCTGCTGAAATCATTCTCTATAATTAAATAAATCCAAGACACATCTTCTGGGCAAGGTTATATTCAGGAGAGTGGTCATATATTGGTGCTTGGAAATCAAAAGATGCACTGTTCTGCAGCTGAGAGCACTCTTGCAGGCAAAAAGCCAAGGATTATCATATAAAATAGGAAGTGATAATAAAGGGACTGAGAGCACTGATGGTTGGGGTGCCAGGAAAACCCCACAGCAGTTCAAAAGGCATGTGGAAAAAACAGAAGGGATCAGAAAGCATTATCTGGAGAGAAACATGCTTTAGAAGCAAATGTTTGAATACTTCAGGCCAAGAGATAGAGCATGAACTATAAACAACAAAAGGGAAAGCAGACAAACAAGGGGACAAACTTGGGGATAGATGCTGCTTCTACAAAACTCAAGCTGGAAATTATTATCCCCACTGCTAAAAAAGTGGAGAGAACTTCCATAGTGAAAGTACACCAGCCTTTAAACTTAGATCAAGAGCAGAGAGAGCCAGGCACAAAGCAGGATCCCCAAGGAAGGGCTCTGGGTGCAGCTGCAGGTCTGTGATCAGTAAGGCAGCAGGGCAGAGGAATTAATGTGCCCCCAAGAGATCCACCAAGAGCACAGCTTTTGGGCTCACCTGCACGCTGGAGAGCCAAGTGGGGACAGGGGATGACAGACCCATTCTGTCTCCCTGGATTCCAGGATGCCTTGAGAGCTCAATACATTTTACCTCTGTTCTTCAGAAAACTCCAGGCACTGCTACCACAAACCCCTTTCGCTCTGCTGTCTTCAGTTACCAGGAGGAGGACAGGAACCTCATCTCCATGCCCACATCCTGCCTGCCCAGTCTCTGTGCCATAGCAGGACCTCCCATGTGCCCAGGAGGCAGCCTGGCTCCTCCCACAGCAGCACCTGTGGCCAAGGCTTGCTCCCACAGGTTCCCGTTTGGGGTGGTCTCTGCTCAGCCCCTCTCATTCCCCAAACTAGCACAGTGCTTCAGCCCTGGCCTGCTGTGCCAGTCTGCCCTACGGAGGTGGTGGGCAAGCGCCTTTTTCTTGCTGCAGGATATTAAGGCAGCTGTGGCCAGGCTGTGCTGTGTATTTGAGCTGCTCTATAGACTAGCTCCTCTCTGGAAGCCAATGAGCAGCACAAACAGGTGGGAGGGTGAGAAGCTCTTCTTTTATTTTCAGATCTCAGAGATTTTTACCTGTCCTGAACATTTAGAGACTGCAGAACTGCCTGGCTGCTTCTTTCACCTGCCCTGCGGCTGGCAAGGGAAGCACAGCGGATGGGGCCCAAACGCAAGGTGAGACAGGAGCTGAGATAGGAGCCAAGACAGGAGCAGGTCAGTGTCAGGACAGGTTCCCTCAGCCGTTGTTTGATGAAGGGTTATCAGAGAACACTGTCTTGATTGCTGTGGCCTTCAAAGGGAGGGGATTCTCTCTCTGAAGAAACCTCATCATAGTCCTCCTGTAGGCAAGGAGAAGGAGGAGGTGGCGGCGGCGGCAGTGGTTTGTAGGAAGGGTCATCTTCAAATTCCTCTTTGCATAGTGGAACTACTCTGCCTGGATACTGGACTCCCTGGATGTAGCACAGTGTCCGTGCAGCGTCCTCCCTACTCACATTGCGCCTATATATGTTGTCCTGGCTCCCTTTTCTTGTCAAAGGCTGCCTGTGCGCTTCAACACCTGGCCAGAGGATAGAAGAAGAGGACATGACATGGGACCTGCATTGCCCTGAAGTGCTTCAGGCCTTGGGTTCAATCAGACAGGACAAGAAAATGCCCCCAGAGCACAGAACATGAGGAAACCATGACAGATGGACTTCTTCTCACCTATCCTGGGCTCTCAAAGGCAGGTCTGAGTTAGTGGCTACGCTAGCTTCTTCCTCCGCTAACTACCAAGGACCCTGGATGATTATCCTGGATGCTCCAGCTTTAGATCCTTGATATTTCATGATATAAGCTCCATTTCTCAAGACAAAATTTGCATGCCTTAAGTTCAGGAGAAGTTTGGAGTGAGCCTGCTGGACTTAGTCCATTGTCTCTGACCTGTCCTCATGCTTTCTGCAGTAATGTCCAGTATGATACCAAGTCTTTAGAAATATTTAGTCTGAAACTTGCAGTAGTGTCACACTTGCTCCTTCCATGCCTCTGCTCAGCACAGCTATCCTTTCACAGGCCAGCAAATTCTTGAAGTGTGGGCATTTTGAGTGATTTTCTTATAAAATACTGGTTTTGCACCATGTTTTGGTGAACAACAGATTGATCACCTATCAGGCAAGGAAGCATTAATCTCTTAGGCAACTCAATCAGCAAAGAGTGCTCCAATCCCCCAGAGAGACCAAGCACACTGGCTGAGAAGCACTTGCCCTGCCCTTCCCACACCCCAGTTTGCTCCCTGGCTACTGCACTCCAGATACACAGCAGCACCAGCATCACTCACCTTGGGACACCAGATTTGTTGTGCTGCTCTTGCCGAGCACAGACTTCCCAGAAGACCTCCTTCTCCAGAGCTCCACGAGCTGTGCCACAGGGTTCTCCCCTCCGTGATGCATGCCCTCCGCGAGCTGAAAAGGAGTGCAAATATTGCAGATATCAGAGTGAAACTGTACCTTTTTGGGGTGGGACAGAGCCATATAGGTGAGCAGCTGGGAGCAGACCCAGCAGGACTCTTGCACTGGGCAGCAAGGAGGAGAATCAGCCGCACAATTTCCCTCAGCAGTGTCTTGCTTTTCTCAATGCATTGCTGCATCCAGCCTACAGCTACAGTGATCTGATTTACCTAGGGTAACCTTCACCACACATTCATTCATCAATAGGAAAGTCAGTTCGGCTCCACCTGGCCAAGCTATGAGCATATAAAAAGCCAGGTTAAAGGTGATGTTAGCATCTCAGAGAGGATATAGAGAAAGGAGCCATTTTAGTTACTTATTGCTAGGAGAGGGTGGGAAAGCTCAGATTCGTGCAGAGTGCGGTGACTGCTCAGCGACACTGAGGAAACGAAGTCACAGGCTTGCTGTAAAACTTGCTCAGGCATTTTCTTTAGTCCTAACCTTGTGCTGAAGGACACTAAAATGAAATAATTGCTGTCTAGGTTCCTTCTGCGTGCCAGGTTTTATTATACCTTCAAGGCTTAGAGAATTAACTCCTCTGGGCTGGCTGTTGAATAGAAAACACACTATTCTTGAACCAGAAACCCCTACAGAAAAAAGGCTACACTCACCATTTCTCCTTTGTTACTTTCTTAAGTAGCTCAGCATACACAGTACAGGGATTCAGGACCAAGACTGAACATGCACTAAGGTGCACTAAGGACAGCAGTACAAAGAGGGGAGCCATCTGGTTTGAGATTTGAGCTACTGGCGGTGTTTCCTCTTGCAATTGCTCCTGATAATGTGCATGACAGAAATACATGGGTGATCGCTCTTAGCAAATGCCCTGCTTTGGCCAGCTAAAGACCTAGGTGGATTATGCTTCCTGAGCTGTTACAGGGCTCTGCTTAAGCCACAAAGTCAGGGACAGGCAAGACAGGAAAACTGAGATTCCAGTTCGAGTTACAACTCAGTCTAGCACTTACTGTTTTGGGTGAAAGATCCGGCTGGGCAGGGGGCTGCTCAGGGCCACCACGTGTGCAGCACTGCAGAAACTCAGCAGGAAATGCAAACAGACCTGAGCAGTCAGGCTGTTCTTCCAGGTTTGAAAAGAGGCACAAGGGCATGCTGTCTGCGCAAAACAGAACAGATTGATCAGCCCTTCCACAAAGCCATGCCTTAAATGAGCTCTTAGCTCAGAAAGCCTTTCTGTAACCAGGGGAAAAACCGACACCACTACCAGCCAGAAGAATTCAGGCTGGATACAGGGGCCCATGCTCCACAGCCACACAGCACTCCTGGGGGGACACGCATAGCACCCCTCTACACCTGCCTTGATGATGCTTCCTCTGGGGTTACGCACATCTAAACCGCTATGTGCTGTCCCTCAGCCCTGACACAGCCCTTTGAAGTGTTCAATGAGGTTCATGGCACAGAGAATAAACCAGAGACACAAAGGATCACAGTCATGCTGGAAGGTACCAGATACCCAACAGTCCAGAAATACTGTGGAAACACCCACAGAGTAGGAACACCATCTGCACACCTACCACAGCCTTTCAGTCAAGAAGGGAGCAATTCAGTCTTGTGCTTCTGGATGAATTTACACCTATTCCTAGTAACATCTGAGACTATTTTCAGTATTTTCCCCTCACGAGGACAGGGAAACATAGGCAAAGAGACATACTGGGCTGAGTCAAGATTTGGCTGACTAAATTGGGTTCCCGAACCCAACCCACTTAAAAGTGCTCATGGAGCACATGCCCTGCAAGAAGGGGTTGAGGGAACTGGGCTTGTTCAGCTTGGAAGAAAGGCTGCTTTGGGAATACCTAACAGCAGCCTTCTGGTACCTACAAGAAGTTACTGAGAAGGCAGAGCCAGACACTTTCTAGAGGTGCACGGCAGAACAAAAGACAGCGGTCATAAACTGAAACTGTAGTGATTATGACTGGATACATACTTTTAAAAGTATTATTAGAAGTTATTATTAAAGGTTTCATATCTGAACCAGGAACCCAGAGAGCCTTTCTTTGGATATTTCCACTAACAAACATCTGATTGTTACCACATTGTTTTGGTGGCACATGGCTGCTGCAAACCAGAACACTAACCTCTGTATTCTGATTGCCTTCAAAAATTAAAAGGAAATGCTGAAATGTAAGGTTCAGGTTGCAAATCTGCAAATCATTAGAGATATATTATAGGGAACACTCTTTTCAGCTTAGTGTATGCATAAAATTTTAATAATACATTTTAAAAAGGAATTTGCAAGAGGAAAAAAAAAAGGTATTCCCTAGAGTTCACAAAGATCCTAGTACACTGAAGTACAGATATGCAGTAGAAGTACTTAAAGGTATACCTGGAGTTTTTATCTTAATACCTGGTCTGGTTTTAATTTTTGTTGGTTTCTTCAGATACTGACTGTTTTTGATTCTTTGTGTGCTTTTTTCTTTCAAGTTCACCATTACTGGAGCCTAGCCAGCAGGGAAAAAAAAAAAAAAAACAAACAACAAAAACACACACACACAGTTGAATAGCCGTAGTCATCACTATTATGTATTTTTTCCTCCTGCCCCACGTGGACCCAGCTGACCCCTCCAGAACCGCTTGCTTCCCTCCCAGCTCCCAAAAGTTGCCTATTCAGCCTCCATAGCTCTATGCTGAGATGATATTCTAAGACTCAATTGTTAGTTTGAAAAGGACAGGCCTGGAAACAAAAGATGAGCTCTTATGTTTGATATCACAGAAAAGAATGAACCAGTGGAAGGATGCAAAAAGAAGAGGTAATATGATCAAAGTGAAAAATCAGGTGCATGATCTTAGCAACTTTTTGAATTAACACAACTATGGCAAGCAAAGAAAACATGAGAATTTCTTCACAAAAGGGTGCTCATCACTGACAAAGCAATTGCAGAGGGTCAAATGCAGTCAGGGCTGTGTTTCACTGCTAAAGACAGAAATACACCTTTTTCTGTCCTTAAACAGCAACATGAGTAGGCCTGGGGCTCCAAAGGTCACGTCTGTTGAAAAGACCCCAAGGTTACATGAACCAAGAGCAGGAAGCACAGTAGAGGATACCCAGAAGACATGGAGCTCCCTGCTCTGTACTGGCTCAGGACAGGCAGACCCTCACTTTCTCACAGAGCTTATATGCAGCAGGTACCTTTTGCACTAGCAAAGGACGGAATGATGTTGGTTTGGCATGAGACAAGCCTGGCGGCCTGTTCATCAGCTTCAGGCCACCCTCATCTTGCAGCTCCACTATGGTTGCAATCTGCAGCTGTCCAGGGCAAGATTGGCTCAGTACCCCATCTTTGTCTGCAAAACTAAAAACAAAGCAGAAAGATTTTTTTATTGCTTTGGTTCAAGAAGCAAGGCACCAAAGAGAGGAAAGGTTGAAGTCAGCAACTCTAAACTCAGGAAGAGAGCGAGACAAAAATAGTAGAATGAAGTCTTATATAAGCAGTGTCTGTTGGAGCTTTTGTGGATTCAGTCTTAATATGTAACTTTTGGCTGTCTTTTTATACTTGCTAGTAAAATTTCTTTGTCCTTCTACCTTGTCAGCCAGGCAGCTTTTAGACTGGTTGGATTCAAGAGAAAACAGATCTTTGGACTGAACAGAAGAGAAGCACAAGAAATTTTCTTTGTTTCCCTCTACTTTGTTACACTTTTGCCTTCAGGAATTCTCCCCACAACCTTCACCATATAAGTTTTTCCATATATCCTCTCCCCAGCCTCAGCACCAGTAGCACAGGAGCAGACCTCTCTCCAGAGATCAGGAGCTGACCCACTCAGGGAGGGGCAGGGAGGGGATAAGGCAGCCAGTCAAGCCACCTGCCCTACCATGCACTGCCTCTGCAGTCACTGCAGGTGCAATTGCAGCACTGCAGATTAGGCAGGGACTAAAAACCCTTGAATGTCAGAGCATATTGCTATGAGGAGTTCAGACAAAATGGCTTACCCTTCAGTTTTGTAGTTTAGAAGCAATTTTGTTTCGGATGGGCAGCTAAGTATCTGGCTTCTCTTTGGATATACAAGACTGGGTTGGCCTCCTGCAGGAATTTTCCCGGATTTCATTCTTCTCTGAGGAAGAGAACAGTTATGGTAAAACACAGGCAGGCCTGGAATGCTTAAGTCGTCCCCTTAATGGCTACCTCTCCGGGAAAATGTCTCCTAGTGGAGAAATCAGACAGCTGGGCATTTTATCCAAGAGCAACAGAATGCCCCATCTTACACTGATTATTTTCCCCCAAAGGCAAGAGACTGGGATAACTCACATGTGTAGTCCAATCATGAACACAACATAATCAGTCCCATCCAGTGTCAAATAACATCTCATTTAAAGGCCTACTGTTTGATAAACGTTAAAAAAAAAAAAGAAATCAAAGCTCAGATGTCCACTATGTATTGCTTTTTGCAGCAAGGACAAATGAGGAGTTCCCTTTGCAGCTCCAGCTACCCTGATCTTTAACCCCATCTCTCTTTTCATCCTCAGTTCATTTGGAAGTGATCCCTTTGAAAGCACAGAAATGCTTCTTGGTCACCGCAGAAGCTTCCTGTGCAAAGCTTTTCTTCTAGGGACTGGCAGAGCATCCCCCTGCCACTCTTTATAACCATACAGTGGAAACAGCAGCCACAAATGATACTGGCAATCAGAGCAACCTGTGGACTATCCTCAGGAACATGGCGCCCAGTCTAATTTACTCTCAGAAGGCTGAGAGGAGATACTGACTCTTTAGCACCAGTGGGTCAGAATATTTTTTCTTCTTCTTTTTCACTTTTGCCATTTCTAGTCTACAGAATAACAGCAGGCTAGGTATAGAGCTAATCTAGGAAGATTACACAAACACCTCAAAATCTTACCATGTCAGCGCCTTGTCTGCGGTTCTGCACTTCTTTAAGGTCACTGAGACTTTCAGAGGGAAGGTCTTTAACACATATCTGTCGTACAGGCTTTAACCTGAATAAAAGCAGAACAAAAGCACAGTATGAGCAGTATGTAAACTCACAGCGTCATTCTTCCCCACGCACTCTGAACCCTCAATTACACTAGCAACGAGTTGTACTGTGAGACATTCCAGTACCATTAGAGGATGTCTGGCTACATTAACATCCAGTTCTCTTTCTGCAGCAGTCCTAGGGCCTGCTACAATTGATCAAGAAGGCAGTCTAGACAACTAGGTCACAAAGAGACACAGACACTGAATTAAGTGTGCTGAGCAAGATACGCAAAAAACCAAATACAATGGATGAAGGGCCAGAACTTCAGCAGCAAGTGCTGAGGTAGCACAATCCCTGGACAAGTGTTATTTAGTCCCACAGGTCACAAGAACCACTGCCACCACTTAGCAACTCCTGTGCGAATAGTGGGGCTACCTGATCTCCGCGTTTGTGATGCTCAGCCTCTGCTGGCTTGCATACAGAGCCGCGATACAATGCTCCCCTGCGCTGGGAGCAATTGTTACCTCCGTGTATACGTTACTCACTCTGACACTGCTTGCAGTCCAGGCTTCTGACTTTTTCGATGTTTATTTGGGACCCACTTAACAATCAGATTTCCACTCTCTGAACAGTAACCCTGCTTAGGAGGAGCTATCTCAGGAAAATGAAACACTCGAAGCTAGAATACAGACATGGTACAATTAGACACTTTTAGAGGTATCCTTTTTTGAGTGAATTCTGAGCCTGCAGTGTTGATACAGATTACTGTGTTTTGATAAATGTTAAGCATTATGCCACTGCTGATTTATTTTAATGCAACAAAAATGATGTATTAACCCGGTTATTAAAATTTTCAGTGACACTTCTCATAAAAGTTAGGTTGTTAATACAGCAAAAGATCTGTTGGGAATTACGATTTTTGCCTTAGTATGGTCACATGGACTAAGTTAAAACAGCTTTAAAAGTTTCTGCCTGTCACCTGAGCTGAATTGCATGCACAGTCTGAAGCTATGTTTGCATGAGATAGTTGAGCTGTTCCATCAACTTGCCGACAACATACACCCAGGCTCTGCTCCCTGGTGCTTCACCAGGGTCCGGCACTATCCAACTTCTTCATGAGCCGCTTCAGCTCACTAATCCAGCAGAAAAGTAACTGCTTTTTGCATTGGCATAGCAAACTGACACGGCCGGGGTGCGTGGCGAGGAGAAAAAGATCAAACACTAGAAACAGCACAATGGAAGGGGCTGAGCTACCCTTTTTGTTGGTAGAGATCTGCTCCAACATCTGGTGAAACCCTACTTCTAGTCTGCACAACTGGAAAGTAAAATGCATTATGTTCTCCTGCATTTTCATGTTGAGATTAAGCTAATCTAATTGCAGCCTGCTGCTGACAGGGCAGCCCTCTTCTGTCTCACCCCAGCCATACGCTCCTGACTGCTCCCTCGTGTCTCCTCTCATGCTTGCGCATAATAACATTAGAGCGGACGTACTGGGTCAAACAAAGGTCTGCGTAGCTCAGTATCCTGTTTCTGACAGTGGTCAAAAGGTGATGCCTAGAGAAGAACATAAGAATAGAACAAGCAGACGAAACGTTTTCCCAGGATAGTTGCCCACCCCCCAGCAATTTTCAATTCAAGGACTTCCTGAGCCAGAATTGGTCTCCAGGTATTTAGTAACCCTCAGTGGATTTCTCTCTCATAAACTTGTCCTGTCTCCCCTTAAAACTTGAACCCTTTTATTATGTATGGCATCTTGTGGCAAAGAGTTCCAGAGCTAAACTATACACTGTGTGAACATCCTTTTGTTTGTTCTGGACTCACCAGCTCCTATCATCATTTGACCCCTTAATTCTTGAATTTGAAGAGACAGTGAACAATTTAGCCTCCATCTACATTTTCCATGCTATGCCTGATTTTTACAAACCTTTGTTATATCCAGCCTCCATCAGCTCTTTTGCAGGCCACAGAGTTCTAGGATGCTAAGTTTTTTCCTTTATAGAAGTTATTCCAGACTGGGCAAATGTCACAGCAGGGTACAACTACATGCTTCCTCTATAGGCTTGGAATTTCAATCCATAGCGACTCTGTTATTCCTTGCTGTGGTTACCTATCAGTCTGGTTTGACTCTAAGCCTTCTATATCACAGAGCACTTTCCACCACAGCAGGGCCTATTTTACTTTACTGCACATCTTGTAGCCATAGAAGGAGTTGGATCAGTGCATAGATCTGACTGAAAACAAATGATTTTTTGGAAGATTACTTTTCAGTTGGATCAGCTCAACCTAGTCACATACTCCTAGAGCTAGCAGTAGTTCCTAGAGCAAGTAGTAGAAGCCCATGGCCAGCAGTAAGCTCTTTCAGAGGAGGGAGGATTAAGATCTGCTTAAATTGGTCAGGAAACCACATCTAAAGAATGAAGGTACATGTTACAGCCAAGCAGGTCTGACAGCTTACTGCCATTGAAAGTCATCCCATTTTGGTAGTGGCACACCATTAGTTCAGCCTTAATATGGCCCCTTTAAGCCACCTCTGTGGTTTCATTTGCATTCTGAATAATTAGCTGAGCATACCCAGTCATTGCTGATATAGTTTCATGACTGCTCCAATCTCTGCAGTAGTCAGAAAGACACCGAATGATCTAGCGTTATTCAATACAAATCGTTGAATATCAGATGCTCTGACAGATATTATTTTTCTTGGTTATGCTTCTGAATGAGTCTAAGTGCTCCATACAAAGGCATCAATGCTTGATTTCTAGAAATTTAAGGATGTGCTACAAATTTCAGTAAACAAACAGACACACATTTAACCACTCTGACCTGTCTCCCCCAAAGCTGAAAACACTCACTTTTCCAGTGTTATTCAAGACCATGAAGCTCATCTGTCTAGG
The DNA here is from genome assembly GCF_036370855.1 of Dromaius novaehollandiae. NCBI lineage: Eukaryota > Metazoa > Chordata > Aves > Casuariiformes > Dromaiidae > Dromaius > Dromaius novaehollandiae. Next base: position 2,978,342 of record NC_088117.1, read on the forward strand.
TGAGATAACGTTTAACCCTGCTGCAGAGTTCAAGCCTGGGAAAATAGGTCTTTCTGAACTGGAATACAAATAGAAATGAGATTCATGGTGAGACAAATGCAAATACGCAGCATGAAAAGCAAATCAGAGGTTACCCTACAGGTTTCCTTTCAAAGCACTTTCCAAAGAGAATTAACAAAGCCAGCATTAATGGAACAGCTGGTCCATGCAGCTGAAATACCTCCTTAATTCTGTCTGTGTACAAATAATTTATGCTCATATCATTCCCATGTCAGATGGGAAAATCATCTCAATCAGTAGAATTTTAGCCCGATGATTTTTTTTATAATCAGAACCACTGAATCAGTTTATAGTAAAAGGGACCCTAGGAAACAGTTTTGATTTTGACACTGTGATGGCTAGAGTGGTTTAAGCTTTGAGGATGAAACAGTTAGACTGGAAAGCCTTAGTCAGAGACGCTCTAACCTTAGAAGACCTGAGTTCGGAAGAGGAGTGTGTGAGTGACATCTATTTGCCAATGCATTCCACTGGGAACTGGGCTCCTCTTTGTTTCTAGGCTATTTATATTAGGGAAAGGAAAGCAGGAATGTTTTGAGATATTAGAGCTAAGTTTCAGGACAGAAGCATAAAGAATAAAAGCTCATTTTCTTTAAAAAGAGGATACCATCACACATTTAAAATTCATCCTTCTTCTATAATGAAAAAGAAAAGAACACAGACCAGCAAGGGCCCGTCTATGACAAATTTCAACTAGTAAAAACAAATACTGTAATAACATCCCACACCATGGGAAGCCACTCAGATCTGAGCTATGTAGCTATGTGCCTGCCTTCAGCTTTGTGAGCATTTCATCCCTTCCATTTTGTTAAGAACGGTGAGCTAATAGGACACGCACCTGCCTGGCCTGGAGCTCTTTACTATCCCCTCTGACTCATGCTCTGTGATAACTTACTCTGTGAATAGCTCCACAGCAGTTTAGGGTGGATGCAGTTAGCACTAACGAGGGGGAAGAGGTGTGAATTGACTCACAGGCCTAGAGGGGTTATGAACATATTCAGCTATTTGCAGGTTCAAGGCCTAATGACCAGATTCTACACTGCTGTATGCCCAAATTTAATTAGGACTTGTGTTTCTTCAAGAATTTTATCTTAATATGCCTTCAGTACTGACAGAGACCATATATGTACTCCACAGTGACTATTTATACAGGAATAACCTGTACTTCAAATTTGTTATTTATTTGGTCTTAATGATACAGAAGCATCATTTTCAAGGAAATAAACTTAAGTAAGACTCAAAAGCATTACTGCTAACAGTGTGTTCTACACAGTACAAACAACATTTTGTAAGCTCTGTGTCCACTACAGCTGAACCTAATATTTTGTGAGCTCTGAGAAAAACAAGCAGGCTATCATCCTCTTGCCCACCCTTACTGCAGGATTAAAACTCACAGATAGACATTCAGAGCAATTCACCTGACAGTACTATCTTCATCTGAACTTTCTTGAAGCACAGGATTTAGAAGAGAGGGTGCAGCAGAGATGGAGAAAGTTCTGTGACACTTGGAACATCTGACAAATCTTCTCAAAGACTGGCTGGGGGGCATGTTTACTATTTTCAGTGTTGGAAATTCATCTAAACAAAATAAAGCAAATGCAAGGGGAACATCAAGGCTCTGATAATTAAGAACTGTGGAGTGTTTAATAACTATCTACTGCCACTGAAGATGACAGCTCCATTGGTGTATTAACCCCATTGAATAGTAGACAGAATTTCCAGCTAAGGAAACAATAATTCACCTTATAGCAACTGTGATTCTTAGAGAACTTCTGTATGTGCAGATCACATTTGTAGGGCTCAAGTGTCAAAAATGCAAGAAATCACTACCTTCCACACCACAGCATTTGCTGAGCCTTGCATGAGCCCTGCAAACCCTCAACTCTTCATTCTAAGGGCATGAAGGTTAGGGCAACATCAACCACCAGTCAACTCCTTTGCTGCTCAGAGTCCCCATTATAGGGCTCTGTGAAGCCACAGGAGAGAAGGGCACGTTGTCAGACCACTGTGTACAGCATATCTTGAGGAATTATAGTAACATAACAACTTTCTTCTTAATTACTGTCCATAGCAACCCAAAGATGACAGCAAGATTTGTCAAATACTGATGAATCGCTTGGTTAAACAGGAGATCAGACCTACAGGCAAACACTAGGAAGTAGTCATCAATGAGTCTACACAGCAAGCTCCAAGCAGCTGATATGCAAAACCTCACTTACAAAGATTTTCCTGAAGCGTGCTGCTGAGCTCTTCAGGTGGAATGAAATCTATTAGTGAGTGAGGTCTTACGGACACATACTTAAGGAAAAATGCGTGTTGGAGTTTGAGCACCTAAATTTTACAAGAAGCCGTTGAAACAAGCTGCCAAGGAAAGTAATAGATTCTGTCTTTCTTGATATCAGCCACTCAAGGTTAGTTACCTCAGGGAAGAGACGCTTTATTTGAACAAGCTATTGAGATGAATACTGAAGGGCATGAATACAATATACAGGTCAGACTAGGCAATCTTCCAGCTTTAAAAATCTAAAAGTCTATAAACAGTCTTCAACCTCACTAGCTACCTAATGTGAAAACTGAAAATTGCCTTGACTTCACTAGGATTTCAAGTTAGTTATCTCAAATGTAAGAATGTTTTTTTCCCTTCTTTTGTGAAAATAAGAATTTAACCAAAACTTTACCTTCACTTTCCAAAAACATTCTAGAAACTGAGTCAGAATTTCTTAAACGGATCCGAGGATGTCCCTCTTCAATCCTCCTCAGTGTATCCCAGCACTGTGGATGCTGACAGATAACCTTATCACAAATAGTTTCATCCCACTGGCTTACATCTGCAGTCATCATTTTTGCAGCCACTCCAGTACGAAGGCAGAGCAGCAAGATGGTATCATCTGTTCGAATACCCTGCAAAACAGAAAATTAGTGCATATTAATTCAGCAGAAGAAAACAAACTTGAAGATGTATACAGTATAAAAATAAAGTTAAAAATAACAAAATTGCAGGAGGGATCAGATCACAGGGTGTCCTCAGGCACATCTACCCTAAGTCATGACAAGCTGGCATTGTACCCTGTAGATCGAGAGCTTTTATATCGTAATACCTTTCTAGTCTCATCTAGCTGTAACCTGTAAAACATGTAACATGTAAAATGTGATCTGCAGTAGTGAAGCTCACTACTGCAAGTTATGTTTTACACTGGTACAATAATTTCTATTTGTGGCTTTGGCATAATTACAGTGACACAAAAGGAGTGCTTTGGTTACCCTAGCCTGCATGGAAAAGCAAAAAAGTATGAGACAATATTTCCATTAAATGCCTCAAAGAAAACACAAGTTAATTACTTTAATAGATACAGCTTCAACCCTCTAGATATTGTAATTAAAAACAAGCACACCTTTTTACATCAATTATTTCACTGCGGATCAAAGCATCCAAGAAAGAAGAGAGTCCATCACATCAGAAAGATATACACCTCCTCACGACGAGAGGTGTCTAGAACAGGCTCATGAGAGCAGGGGCTTTGGGCTGTACCTCTGGCCTTGGGCCAGCACCATTTCTGATGCTACTCCAGTCCACCCCCTTCACCAGAAAACAACATAACCTCGCTTTCTTCTCAAATTAGAAGAGGTGTGTACAAAAGACAACCTTGCCCTCTGGCAAAATAAAAAACAAAACAAGCTACAATGGCTTCTAATGACTCTAAGAGCAGTGAGTTGACTGCCAGCTCAGAGCCAACATTAATACCATCTATTACGCTTACAAATGGACCGGTTACAATCTGTCATTACTTTCATTAGAAACTAATCCAACACCTACTACAGCATCTTGTCTCTGCACGCCCCTAAATGTCCATACGGTTAACAGTAGAATACATTAAAATGTGCTAAAAATGAGACTCAAGAGACATGATTTGTACATACAGGCGATAGCTTTTATTAATCCAGCCAGTATAACTGGAAACGCAATCACATTCTCAGGCACACAAGCCTTTCTTCAGGTGTGACCCTTCCATACTCAAAACACTGTGTAATATTCCCGAAATACCATCAGGTCCAAAACAAGCTCTAACCTCTATGTATAACCCTGTCTCACAAATATCCACAAACTACTGCTGGAAAATGTACGCTTTGTATGGAGGAAAGAGGTACTGACAGTTAACACTCCCAAATTCAAAAGTCACCTCTGGCGCTGTGCCAGATTAATCTACTGCCTTCTATTGCCCTGCATTTACTTAAATTACTTTATCATGCTATCGAAAGGCATAAAAACTTATGAAATGAACTGAAGAGAAGTTGAGGCTCGGCGTTACACACACAGGGCTGGGGAGCAGCGATGCCTTAGCTGCGGGCCCCCGTGCAGGCTCAGCACAGCCTCACGCCCAAAGGCCCAGGCTGGCCAGGAGGCCCCATGCCACGGGCACACTCCAGGGCCAGCGAAGCAGTTTCTCACCCCGAGACTCGCTGCTGGCGCCCAGCAAGGCGAAGGCCCGCGGGTGAGCCGTGGCTGGGCAAGGTGGTGGCCGCATGGGCGCTGCAAGAGGCCAGAAGCTGTCAGGTGGGTCGTGCATCTGCCCCATGGCTCCCGCCAACCGCCTCTGCCTCCCCCCAGGCTCTCACCCCCTACCCCCTCACCCCCCCTCCAAGCTCCCCCCACCCCTACACCCCCCCAGGCTCCCAAGAACTGCCCATCCCCTGCCCTAGAGTCTCACAAACTGCCCCTGCTGCCTCACCTCAGGGGCTCACTAACTGCCCCCGCCCCCCCCAGCTCCCCACAACTGCCCCTTGCATCCCCCCACCAGGGCTCCCAGAAACTGCCCCTTCCCCCCACTCTGGAGCCCCATGAACTGCCCCTATCTTCTCCCTCCCCCCCAGGCTCCCACAAACTGCCCCTACCCCCCCCAACCAGGGCTCCCACAAACTGCCCCCGCCCCCCCCCCCCCCCTTTTCAGGCTACCACGAACTGCCCCGCCCTTACTCCCGCCATCCGCCCCTGCAGGCACCCGCCCCGCCCTGCCGCCCTAGCCCCGCCCACGGCGCTCCTAGCCCCGCCCACGACACCCAGCCCCGCCCACTGGGCTCCTGGCCCCGCCCCTGTGCGTACCCCTCTCCGCCCCCTCCCGCCCCGCCGGCCTCCGGCCCCGCCCCCCGGCGCCGGCCCCGCCTCGCCCGCGCCGCGTGCCCCGTGCCCGCCGCCAGGCTCCCGCCCCGGGCCCAGCGCGCTGCCGGGCCTCGGCCGCCGCCCGCAGCTGCCCCCGCCTCCTCGGTAGCGGGCGGGCGCCGCTTACCGGGCAACGGCCGCGCTCGGGGCGCGCGGCGGCCGCGGGGCAGGCCGGGAAGGGGCGCGCTGCACGCTGGGAGGGTCAGAGGTGAGAGGGCAGCGGCTGGGCGCGCGGGGCGGGGTGGCGGCGGCCGGCACGCGGCGAGGTACTGCGGGGGCCGGGTCCCCCCTCCCCCCCCCCCGGCCCCGGCGAGTGACGCCGCCGTTTGCCTTGCAGGCGGCGCACGATGGCGGAGAGACCCGAGGACCTGAACCTGCCCAACGCCGTCATCACCCGCATCATCAAGGAGGCGGTGGGCGCCGCGGCGCGGGCCGGGGAGGCGGCGGGGCCCCGGCGAGCGAGGGCGAGGGGGCGGGTGCTGACGGGCAGACTGCCCCGCAGCGGTTCCTCTATTCCACGTCTTTGCCGCCATCTCGAGTGCCCAAAACGTGCCCAAGCGCCGGGAATAGCCTGTGCGAGGAGAGCGGTGGGGGCGGCCGCACGTGCTGCCACGCGCGTTGTGCGAGGAAACCTGTGGGGAAAAGATCTGCCCCCGGCCCAGCTTTCCTGGTGTCAGGAGTAACGGTCCAGGCTCGGAAATCCTACGGTAATGTTCGGAGGCAGGAGTGATGAGGCAGTGAGAACAACGCCCCTTCAGTGCAATTTCTTGCCTATATCGAAGACTGGAGTAAGTCCTTGTAACTAAGTTAACGATGTGGTCTTAAGCCATGAGGCATCAGTGAATGATTTCAGATATTGCTGGATGATTGTTCTGTATCAAGAATTTGATGCTGATCAGATGAATCATCGCCGCGATGCTGGACAGACCCACTGCTGATGCAGAACTTAACTTTCCTTCCATGTAGCTTAGAGAACACAATAAGATCATCCTTAAGTTTCAGCTAGCATCAAACTTTCTGTAATAGCATCTGAGATAAACAGTTTCTAGTCATGCTGAGCTCTCTGAAAGCTTTAGCTGAGCTGACACGTGAATTATGCAAGTCTCGAGTCATTTATAGCAGCTACTGACAAAACTTGAATTTGCTTTTCAGCTTCCTGATGGAGTGAATATTTCTAAAGAAGCTCGGAGCGCAATATCTCGAGCGGCAAGTGTGTTTGTGCTCTATGCGACATCATGGTAAGACATGGTTGATCAGATCACCAGTGCAGTTGATTTATAACTAGCCTCTCTGCTGGCTCTCCTGAAGATGATTTTTTCAGTGCTCCAGTGAAATATTGACTGTTTATTTAAGTAAAATCCTCAGCAAAGCCCAGTCCATCAAATTGCAGCAGTCAGAGTTGGTCCACCCTATACAAACGGAGGAAAGACAGCTATGACTGTGTAGATAAAGATGTCTGCCTACCCTGTGAGGAGTAAGAGCAGCTCCCACACTGTCTTGTGGCTTTGGAGCATGGCTATGTGGTATTTCCAGGCAAATGCGAAAGCCCTTTGCTCGCTTTCCAAGCTCACCACATAGCAGCATTAGCACACGCCTGAGACAACCTTAGTCTGCCTTGGAGCTGATCCCAGAGGATACAGTAACCTCTTTTGGGTGGCTGGGAATATGCTCAGAATATGCTGTGCAGACGGTCACTTCTCTGGTATTCAGTACTGACCCAGATTATGGAATTATCTTATAGCTAATGATCAAACTTCTCTCCTTCCCCTGGTTACTTGTAGGAGAGGTCCATACAAACAGAAAACTATCAATGTGGGGAAGCAATGCAATTAGATGAAAACATGAACAGCCAATATAAGCAAGAAAATATCTTTATTATAGTAAGTCAGCTATAGTATGTGATATAAACAACTAAATATTTAGGAGATCACTTTTGGGGGGGGGAAGTTGTTTGTGACCTTAAGAAGCAAGAATAAATTGATAGTTATCAATTATCTCTGTTCTTTTTTTTTGACTAGTGCAAATAACTTTGCAATGAAGGGGAAGAGGAAAACGCTGAATGCTGGTGATGTTCTCTCTGCCATGGAGGAAATGGAGTTTCAGCGATTTGTAGCCCCTTTAAAAGAATCACTGGAAGGTACTAGTCTCAGTTCATGTCGAAGGAGTCTAGGTAGCACCAAGTCCTATTTTCCTGGAAGGTTCGACAAGCAACACTTATTTCCCTGTCTTGTTTCTCTTTTCTTTGCCCAGCATCCTACACTGCAGTTTGCCTGGGGAATAAATAGTGTGCACCTTAACAGGACTGGGATAACATTATTTCACAACTGATGAGGATTGGAAAAGTCTCATCTGATATCACTCCCCTATTATGTTTGTCTAAGGAAAGCCCTAGGTGCTGCCTGTAAATGTGACTCCTGCGTCCTTTTCAGCATATTTCTGCTGAACAGCACTTAACCTGATTTCCTATGGAGCTGGTCAGCACAGCTCAAATAATAGGGTGAGTTGGTGCTATGAGTTCACTGCTCCTGTTGTAACCCTGGAGAGCAAGTGGGCGTTGGACTTCAGCTGCTCTACTATTCCTACAGCGGACAGGCTGACTTGCACGTTTTCAGTGTTCTCTTTCTTTAGTTTACAGGCGTGAACAGAAAGGAAAGAAAGAAGCAAGAAAAGATAAAGACAAGAAGGCAGACTCAGAAGAGCAAGATAAGAGCCGAGAGGAAGAGAATGATGACGATGATGAAAGAATGGAGGAAGAAGAGCCAAATGAGGAGGAAGAGGTGGACAATTGAGCGTTCTGATGAGACGTGTGCAGGAGTTGGGCTCTATTCATAGGGATATAAATGCTGTAAATCAGTCTTTCTGTGTCCCCTCTTGGTTTCCAGTAGAGCTTTGTACTCTTCCTCTGGGGCCCATGTCTTTTTGGCTTTAGCTTGTATATAAAGGACTTTTACTACAGCTTTTCTAGTGGAAGGACCACCTCCTCCCTGTGCACAGGGAACTTGGCACTCTCTCCAGATTCTGACCAAACAGTAATGACTGGGTAAAAAGACTGCTTTTTATGCTGGGTTGACTCTGAAATACAGGAAAAAGAAATGTCAGATTCTCAGTAGGGAAACTGGTCAGGAGAACATGAGGGAACTGTTGAATGAGCTTGTTAAACCAAGTCAGTGGCCGAATTGAATAGGTTGTAACTTTGGGGTTTAGAAACTACATGATGATGTTAAGAGAGACACCTTCACATCTCAGAAGCTGAATGTTTAAGGGTTTTATCTAAGTGACTTCATTTTCCCTTCATTTTCTTGTATTCTGGCTGTGCCTTCTCTTTCTGCGGTGACACTGATAATGTGTTTTACAACTGTACCAGTTGTATGCAGTGATACAGTGCAACTGTACAAGGACCAGTGGTCCACTGAACTGACTTTCTGCCCAGAATCAATCCAAACGAAAAGAACTTCACTGCAATTATAATGTAAACTAAATACCGAAAGTGCTTGTTTTATGTTTTTTAAAGCCCCTGGGAGACCAAGAGCCATTTTATTAAAAATCTGAAGCAAAACTAAGAGCTAAGATGTGTTATGTATCAGCAATGATGCAATATTGTATCAAGTGGTACATTTGTTGCAGGTCAGCAGCAGGCGCTGGTGGATCTGGTGGTCTCACCACCTTTCGAGCTGCAGCTCCTTCTGCACACAGGTTGGTGACTGCAGCAAGTTTACATGTGGTATTAGAATAGATTGGTTGGGGGTTTTTGTGGGTTTTATTTTTTTCAAATTGGAATGGGCTAACTACATGGAACAAAGGTCCTCCTTTAGCCTTTTTAGTACAAGCTATCCAGAGCTATTCAAAAGATGCAGTCTACCTCCCAGTGTGATGGGCTCTAGGAGTGCAGTGAGGACAGGATAATTCCTACCTAGGAAGGCCGTTTTCCAGCCTGTGGTTTTTAAATGCCTCCTCCAAGAAAGATGAGTCAGCTGATGAATGGGTTCAAGCAAGCTGGCTGTATTTCTAGCATTCCTATAGTTTTGTTCTTTCATACTTGAATTCTTAGTTTTGATACCTTTCCTTTCTCTTCTGTGAGAAAGTATCTATTCCAATAAGCCCCTTTTAGGGAAAAAAAAAAAAGTTTTATCATTTGACTGCTCATTTAAAGGCTAATAAACCTAATAACTGGAGTTAAATGAGCTCTGCTGAAGGAAACCTGAGGAAAATTTTAGGTACATTTAAATAAACTCAACCATTTGCTGATGCGCAGTTTAAAAGTGAGCACTTGTGTGGAGTGGGTACATCCTTTTCACTGTTTCTCCTGAGAAACTGCTGCAAAGCTTCCCACAAGAGCTACCCTGCCTGTACATTTTCATGGCATGATGTTTTTCTGTCATGCGGAAGCCCAGTTCAGGAAAAGAACTGGATCGAAAGAGACTTTCTGCCATCTAGCTTCTGCTGCCACACAGTCAGTAACAGCAGAAAAGACTGAAGTGTTGACAGTGTCTCCCCAAGGTCTCTAAGTACAAAAAAGGCCTTCTTTCTCTGTTTTTTTTTTTTCATCCTCTTATAGTATGTATCTGGGGTGTATCTTCTGGAAGGGAGCACTGTTAAAATAAAAGCCAGATTCTTCACAGAAATGGAGTCAGTTATTTCCATCTCTTTAAAAAAAAAAGCTGCTTACCATTGCATAAGTGCACATCTGAGCACGTAGCAAAGGCTAAAGCAAAGTCGGTATAAAATTAGTTACGGAGCAGATAGCGGAGAAGGACGCTGGTGTCTGCCCAGGGTACTGCAATCTGTCTGGCGTCTGTGCGAAAGGAGCAAGGGAAGTGCTGAGACTAAATTACTGGAAGATTTCCCGTTATCGAGGAAGTGAGTTCTGGCAGTGCTGTCGTGGGGCTGCATCGCTGGCAGAAGCAGCTGTGGCCTTCGAGTCACCCTCGCGCCCCGTAGGACACGCTGGGCTGGGGGAGGCGGATGGGAGAGAGGCCAGGAGAAGGACGCGACCGCATGGGAGCAGCGGAACGCTCCCTGCAGGGGCCTTCAGCAGTGTCTCCCGGGATCTGATGAAGGGGAGTCAAATGTGTGCCCCACAGCATGGCTCCGGGCCCCCCCAAGGCTCCGGCAGAATGGCTCCGGGCCCCCCATGGCCCCCCAGCATGGCTCTGGGCCCCCACACTGCCCCCACAGCATGGCTCTGGGCCCCCACATCGACCCCCAGCATGGCTCCAGGCCCCCACACTGCCCCCCAGCATGGCCCTGGGCCCCTACGGCCCCAGCTCTAGCCCCACAGCCCCAGCCCGGCTCCAGCCGCGGCTCCCGCCCCGGCCCCACAGCCCGCCGCCAGGCCCCTCCCCTCCCCCCGCCCGCCCCGCGCGAGACTTCCCGCCTGGGGACAGGCGCTTGGGGGTGGGTGGGGCTATGCAAATCAGAGGGCGGGTTATGCAAAGCAGGGGGCGGGGCTCCGGGGGGCGGGACGAGCGGCGGCAGCGGCAGCTGGAGGTGAGCGCGGCGGCGGGTGCGCGCGGCCCGTAAAGCACCGCGGGTGACGCGCGCGGGGGCCGGGGTCAGCGCGACGTCGCGGCCGGCGGCGGGGCCGCTCCGGAGGGCGAGCGGGGGGGGGGAGCGCGGCCAGGCAGCTCCCCTGGGGGCTCAGGGCAGCGGCGGGGAAGTGGCCCCGGCCGGCGCTCTTGGCCTTCGGTCCTGCGGCAGCGCTGCGCTCGCCCCGCTGCGGTTCGCACCCTCGCGGCTGCCCCGTGGCCCTTTCCAGCGCCGCGCATCGCCGTGGGCCTCCAGCCCTTCAGCCTGGCGCCGGGCCCCGCCGCAGGGGTCTCGCGTGCCGACCCCGCTAGGCATCCGGCCTGGAGCCCTGCTGGGTCCCGCCGTGTCCTGCGTTACCCACCGCTGATCAGCCTGCCCTCCTTGTCGCAGCGCCTTCGTCCCTCCGCGGAGCTCTGCCTTCCGCGTATGGGTTCAGCCCGGCCCTGCTTCCAGCAGGAGCTTAGGGAGCTCGTGTGTCTCCAGGCCTTGGAGCAAACAGCTGTGCACCGAAGGAAGAGGCTGCTTCCATTCTCGCCTCTTAAAACGCTGGAACGCGGTTTCCACCAGGCTGGAAGGTTCATGTTTCGGGAGTGAATAGGCAGCTGCCAACTCAGTCATGTTAGTGACTGCCAGCTGGAATAAACCTTTCTAGCTCGCTCTGTTGGCTTGCTTTTGATCTGGCTTCGGTCCGTAGAGTAAGTTTGTTTAATATGCGCTAGTGCAACTTGGAGGGTGTTGGGTGCTTCGCTCTCTCTCATGCTGTTACAACAGGGCCTGGGATGCTTCGTTCTTGCAAAGCTTGTACAGAAGCTGCAGGAGCCCAGAAGAGTTTTGCACTGACTTCTCTTTCCTCGCGTTCTCCGTGTTGTAGCTGAACATGGCAATGCGACTGGTCGCTTCACCTTTGGGGGCCTGGAGTGAATGGAGGAGCTGCTCTGGGTCTGGTGTGTTTGGGCTGGTTTCAGAGCAGTCCCAGCACAAAAGAACAAAGCCAAAATGGTTTTTTTTTCTGCTGTAGAGCCTTTTGCTCTCGGTGGGGGGACGAGGAGGGGCTGCATGGTTGTTCTTAACCATGTATTTATTAATGCTCTGGAGGGAGGCAGCCGCTCAACAGCTTCTCAGATCCTTCAGCTTCATGTGGGTGAAGCAAGTGTCTTTAGAAAGACAGATCTGGTCCCAAAGAAAGAAGTCTGTGTGCTATGGCAGGAGCCTTAGGGGCATCTGTCCAGCTCTGAGGGGAAGCGGGTCATCAGTCATGGCTGAGGAGATAACATATGTGATATGTTCTTGCTTTGATGGGCCCCTTGTCGCAGGTTCTTTTGCTGCCCTCCCTCTGCCTCGCTGCAGGCTTTCCCTGGCTTTCCGGCAGCTGGGTGCACCACGGCACCAGTAAGGCCCCGGACCCTCTTCTGACACCGGGCCTTGCGTGAGTAAAAGGAGCGTGCGGCCCACGTCTGCCAGGTCCTCCCTGCTTGGGGGATGGCTGCAGGGAGCTGCTTGAGCAAGCAAGGCTCGTGAGGAGGGCCTCAGAAGAGAGCCCGTCTGGTGCAAGAGCACGGGCGCTGGGGGCCCACCCCTCGTGGCTGTTATCTCTGCTCTGCAATTCCCCTGCGTGACCATCTCCTCTTTTCCTCGGAGAGCTTAGTTTCTGGAGCTTCAGCCTCTATCTGTCCCTTACAGAGCAATTGCAGTCGGTTGCCTCTGATCCCCCCCCACCGTCCCCCTCTCCTTCCTCCGGTGGGATTAACTATAAAAACATTTTCTGGATTCTTGAGGTGCATTTGGCTCACTGAACCCTTTGTTCCCGAGAGCTGCGGGCAGCGAGCCGGTCTGGAGCCCTGCCCCAAGCAGCTGACCCGCGCTGGGCTGGAGCTGCCCCTGCCCGGCTGCCCCCGGCTGTCTCCTTGGGGGGAGGAAAGAGCGGAGGGGCAGCTTTCCAGATCCCAAAATTATTTCCTAAGTGATGCAGTGACACCGCCAGCATGCCTGTCAGCTGGCCTGCCTCCCACGTGAGCACCAGCGTATTTGGTCAGTGGGATCCGTTCAGTGGTTTTTTATATATATGTGTGTGTGTGTATATATATATATATGTATATATATATATTTATATATATATAAAAATAATAACTCATTGAGCCTTTGCCCCCAGCCTCAAACACAGGCAATTGCCAGGGATGTGAGCGACTCAATTCAAGCCCCGGATTGAATGCAGTGCTCCTACGTTGTAGGTGAGTGCCCCAGGCACTGGGCTAGGCCGATGCAGGCTGACAATCTGGATTAAGGTTGAAATTGTTTGAACGGTCTTGAGCTTATCCCCATGCGAAACAGCAAAACACTTCAAATTTTAAGGCTTTTAAGAAGAATGGAGCCTCTTCCTGACCAACTCCATGGCTGACTGGTGTAGCGAGTGCCAGTGTAAAGCTCTTCTCTGGACTGTGGTCCTGGAAAGCTAACCACCGCTTCTGTTTTCCAGAGCGAGCTGGGCGCAGTGGATGCAGGCGGAAGAGTCAGCAAGATTTAGATCATTGGAGGAATCGCTCCTGGTTCTTGGATTTAAGCTAGCGCATGGGAAAGCTGTGATGGGATTGGGGACCGGGGGCTGCTCCCCAGAGATGGGTCTCACGGTTGGGTTAGAAGGATCTTCTGTGTAAAATGTGGTGCTGGACTGGGGGGTCACCAGGCTGAGGAATCTCTTTCCTTCTTTCAGAAGTCACTAGCTCTTCCCCCATCCACATCCCTCAACTTGTAGCTCTGAAAACAAAATCCATGATGTCCGCTGGGGACTTTGTTATTAATTTCTGGAGGACAGTTCTCAGATACTAGAGGAATGTGAAACCTAGTGGCGTTGGGAAACGTGCTCCGACCTCTGCCCGGGGAGCTGGCTGGGCTCCGCGTTCTCCCACAGCGGCTCCGTAGCTCTGCGCTGGCGCTGATCCAGAGGCGCTAAATCCTGCGGCGCTGCGAGCGGCAATCCTGGGAACAAGCGACGGTCGCTCCGCAGGGCGGCATGAGGAGCCTGGCCGCAGAGCAGCGAGGCGGCCGGAGTCGCCCCGGGCCTGGGGTGCTGTCAGCAGATGATAACCTCGCTCACGCTGCTTTTTGGGGCTCTGACCACAGGCGTTTGTGGGATGTGGCCCTGTGTGGGCAGAGGCCCGAGAGGGCCCGGCACTGCCGGTTAGTGCCCGCGTGCTGCGATGGAGCAGCAATCCCCCCCGGCAGGCGTGAGCAAAGAGAGGTGACCTCTGCTTGTCCCATGCAGCTACCCCATGGCCGGAGGCTCTGCTGTCGGGAGCAGATGTGCGCAGCCGGCAGAAGTCCTTGGAGCCGCTCTGAATAAACAGTTCAGGTTGTGGTTTCCAGGGTGTCCTGGCCGTAACAGCTGCCGCTGCGCTGCAGCCAAGTGCCTGGTCCTGGGCGAAGGGGCAGCCTTCCCCTCCAGGCTCCTTCAGTCACGCTCGCACCAACCAAATGTTACACCCAAAATGTTTACACTTTAAAAGCCCCTTGGGGCTATTTTGATATGTTTTCCAGCTTGCTCTGTGCCTTCTTCTTTCTTAGTGTGTCTGCAGTTCTTTGTTGTGTCGGAGCTTACTGCATATGATGTGGTTTACGTATGTTGAAGAATTGTTCTTTGTTACGCCTGAAATCAGTTACGCCCAGCTCCAAAGTCTGCATTTCTTTATCCAGCAGTAAGTGACCACTAGTGAGTTGTTTATAGCCCTGGTGTCTTCAGGATCATTCTGTGCCCCTCTTTTCTCATCCTGTGCCTGTGCTCTTCTATGACTGCCCCATTACGCTACAGCCATAAATACTTCATTTGACACTGAACAACGTGTTACTGCTATGTATATACGAGTTATTCTTGTATCACGAAATTACACAGTTAAGTAACACAAATTAAGCAATGACCACCTCATCTTTAGAAAATTGCTGTTACAGCTAAACAAGCTAAAACAAAGCCCAACAAGTCCCGAGGCCTTGCAGAGCTGGTACAAAGCCCGTGGTGTGGCATTAGCAAAGGCCGTACTGTATTTACTGGGCTGCGGGGCTAGAGAATCCTGTTTTATCCCCGTGCAGCCTGGGAAGCAGATGCCCCAGGGGATTCAGAGCTGCTGCCCAGCTGCAGAGTGAAACACATGGAGTTGTCATGCTCTTCCCTTCCTCTGACGGTCACCGGTTGAGTCTAGTGGCTGGGATTCCCAGGCTGGGGGACAGCTGGGCTCATCTCCCTGCAGCTGACGGCAGAGGAGCCAGCTAGTCTCACAGCGGTATCTGCCAAGGCAAGAGGTGTTTGGTACCGACACCTGCAGCGCGATGAAAGAGCTTTTTCAGTGAGCAGCAGCTGCCCTGGGCTGGCCGTGGGGCTTCCCCAGCCCTGTGCGTGTGAGGGTCGGACTGCTCCAGCCTGCCCTGTGCCGGAGCGCTGAGCCCGGAGGGGCTGCAGAGCGGTTTTGAACGTGGGGGAGAACGTGGTTCCTGCTACAGGATGATGTTTGTGGCTGTAAATTGATGGTTTCATACACAGAATGGGAGGGTTTTGTGGGGAGAAGTTGGCATCATCCCCACTTACGGGGGGAGTGTCATGCCGTGATCGCCGGTGCTGGGTCTCCCAACTGCGCTCCAGTGCGCAGCAGACCCCGGGAGAGTCGGGCTGAGCGTGAGAAGCAGCTTTTGACAGAAGCCGGCTGGGCCGTGCCTCGGGCTCCCCGTGCGTGCCCAGAGCAGCCCTGCGGAGGCTGCCTGGATCTCCGTCCGCTCCCCACACTGACTGCTAGCAGTGACTTACCAGGACGCAGCCACTAACCTGCCTCTTTCTTTTGCTGTTTCAGACTCTCCTTCCACAGTCTCCTCGTGAATTCCCAAGATGCAGGCAGAGTCCCTTCTCCACAGCGGCTACTTCCACCCCGTGCTACGCTCCTGGCAGTGTTCAGCAACCACCTTCGATGCTTCCAACCTCATCTACCCCATTTTTGTCACGTGAGTGAGCCCTGGCTCTGTGGGTTAGGGATAAACCAAACTCAGGCTGACCGTGCTTGGGGCTACAGGCTCAGGCAGTCCCTGAGCTCTCAGGGAGCTCCAGACTCCCTGAACGATTCCCTGGGAGCAGGCTGGGATGTGTTGTGTGGTACCATGAAGGTCTGGGAGATGGGCTGGGTTGTCTGGGCACAGCCTATCTCTGATCTTCCTTGTCACGCCAAGTCCTCACATCTCTGTCCCATCCAACTTCTGCAGCGACAGCCCCGATGCGGTGGAGCCGATCGCCAGCCTCCCCGGGCAAGCCAGGTAGGACTCCAGACTCCCTGAGCTGTGCCGATCTCTGCCATGCCCCATGCCACCAACAGGGCTGATGTACGGCCAGCAATGAGCACAGGCCAGGGCCAGGGGGTGACACTTCCCTCCCTCTATATCCTCTGGCTTGGGGATCCCTCAGAATTGGGCAGGGTGGGAGCATTCACCTATGGAGCGAGGAAGGGAATCAGACCAGACGTGCTGCCTTCAGCAGGTGCTAGCAGGGATAATACCAGGGTCCCACGACGCCCCAGAGCATTCGCATGTTGTGTGGGCTGGGCACGCAGAGAAGTTGGCAGGGAATGGGGTTTCCAGGAGCAGCTGGAAAATCTGCACAAAGGCGTGGGCTCTTGTCCTGCTGTGGATCTTGTGGGACTGGCAGCTCCTCTCTTCATCTGCTGCTGCGTTAGGCTTGTGGTCAGAGGGGCCGGAGGGGGATATTCCAGTGGGGAGATAGGCTGGATCTCCCTTGTATAGGGCAGGTTTCCCAAATGAAATCTGTCTTTGTTTTTGGGTGGCAGGAGGTGGATCAAGGTGGGAAGGGTACCCCCTGCTCCTCAGCCAAGCCATGCAAAGGACCCTGTGGCCAGAAGTGCTCTGTCTGGCCTGCTGGCCTTGGGCGCTTAGCTGTACTAGCACGAGTTGTGCAAGCGGAGAGCCCATGGCAGTGTCTGTGCCACTCCAGCACCTCACCTTGCGCCCCAGCTCGCCGTGCTGAGCCCCAGCATGACTTGCTCAGGGCTGAAACAGAAAGCTGAGATAAGGGATCCAAGAATAGGGTGCACTTCTCTCAGAGCAGAGACAGAGCAGGGCCCAGCCCCCTCTGTGTCCCTGCCTCGTAGATAACTCCCCTGTAGCCCCAGATAAGGCCCTGGATTGTTCCTCCCAGGGTTCAGGCAACACCGCTGTTTCTGATGTCTTGCTGGGGCCGCAGCTCCAAGCAGCCATGCACCAGCCATGATAGCCGAGCCGATGCCAGGAGCCAGTCCCAAAGCTGAAGCATGTGACAGCTTTTGAAACCTCTCTGAAGAGCAGCGCGCGTCGGGCTCTGTGCTGCCTCTGGAGCCTCGTGAGCAGCCTAGGGGTGGGCCCAGCTGGGGCTCTGCGCTGCAAAATCAAGGCCCCAGGAAGGTGGATCTGAGCACAGCACTGAGGAGAGCAGCATGTGGCAGTGCCCTGCTCAGTCACCGCAGCCCCCATGTATGAGCCGTCCTGCTCTGTAGCTGTGCCGTGGGGTCTCCAGGGAGCTCTGGTAGCCAGACTGAAGCACAGTCCCTGACCAGGAGAGCAGGGCTGGGTGCCTGGCAGCCCCGCTTCACTTTGCTCTTCCCAGGTATGGAGTCAACAAGCTGGAGGGGATGCTGTGCCCCCTTGTCGAGGATGGCCTGAAGTGTGTGCTCATCTTCGGGGTGCCCAGCAAGGTCCCCAAGGTCAGTGTGCGTTAGCAGGGGGTGGGAGCAGGTTTGGGGTAGCCACAGAGGTGTGGGAGAGCAGTGTGGGGTCCGGGAGGTCTCCTGACCAAACACAGAGGTTCAGGGTGTCTGGGCATGCTTGTGCTCCGCTCAGCAGAGTGGGACAGGAATGGGAGACTGCGGTGACACCTTTAAGGCTCCTGGTGGCTCTGGGTGTCTCTCCTCTCTGCCTTTGAACACGTGGTGCAACACTGCTTGGTGGAGAACAGGGGAGCTCTGCACTGCAGAGAGCAGCATGGATGACATGAGAAGATCGTTTCTCTTGATGTAGTCTTGCACTGGGAGCTGTTGCTAGGTGGTCTTGAGACTTGCAATCATTACCAGAAGCTCCACTGCCCTTTTCCATCCTTGGTGATCACACTACTCTACACCAGAGGGTCTCACAGTTCAGAAAACATTTATTGGGCAGAAAACTGCCACAGAGGGACTGGTACAGAGAGGGCATGGGAAGCCCTTGGTTCTGGGTGCTGAGGCATTTCTCTTCTCCCACAGGATGAGAGAGGCTCTGCTGCGGATGCGGAGGATACACCTGCCATTCAGGCAATTAAAAAGATCCGCTCCACCTTCCCAGAGCTGCTCATTGCCTGCGACGTCTGCCTGTGCCCTTACACATCCCACGGGCACTGCGGTGAGTGCGCAGCGTGGGGCCCCAGGGTGTTATTCGCACACCTTTCTGCAGTGGCACCTTCCTGTGCCTGGGAGCCTCCGGGGGCTTGCTGTTTTCTGCTGAGGAGCAATGGGTGCTGGTGGGCCTGGCCAGCTCCTTCCCCGAGTTGACTTGGGCTCCAGGTACTGGGTGCAGTTGCGTTGAGCCTGGGGGAGCCTTCTGGGTTATGAGAGCAGCCAGCTAGGGTGGGGGGCACAGACGGTTAAGTCACCTGCAGCAATGGGAGAAGCAGAGTCACCCACTCTCTCGTCAGCTGAGAGTCACCTGAGCACCCATCTAGGCGCCCCCATCTCTGCCTTCTCTTCCTGGCACACGCATGTGCTGAGTTTGGTCCCTGGACGTTGGTCTCCTGGTCACTGCATCTCTTTACCCAGCTCTCTAACACAGTTCCCACCATGGGTCAGAGCATCTCTGTAACTCTTTCTGGATGTGTGTGAGTAGCCCTGAGAGCCATGCTCCCACCCTAGGGACAGAGGCAATAGGCAGGCTGTCCTCTACCCTGCCTAATCCCATCGTCTCCTAGGTATCCTGCGTGAAGATGGCACCATCCAGAATGAGCTCAGTTGCCAGCGGCTAGCAGAAGTGTCACTGGCTTATGCCAAGGCAGGTGAGGAGTCTCCTGGCAGCAGTATCCAACTTTGACTCTTGCAAATTTGCCCCTTTTTGCTTACTGCCGACCCAAAAGCAAACTGTGGCTGGCTCCAGCTGGGAGTGCTTGTGCTCTGAGCTGGGAAGGGCTCCACCTGCCCTCAGGGCACTGGGCTCTGCGCAGTTGCAGGCATCCCAGACCGACCCCTTCGGCCCTCTGAAGGGAGGTGCTCTGGGGTCACCTCCTCCTGCAGGAATGGAAGATTCCTCCAGGTTTGCTGAACGGTACTTGCCAGAGTGAGCTCGGGCTCTTGGCACTGTTACAGCCTTGGGCAGTTTTCGGTGTCTCTGGTCTCTCCATGCAGGCTGCCACATCGTTGCCCCCTCGGATATGATGGATGGGCGCGTAGCGGCCATGAAGACGGCGCTGATCTCCAATGACATGGGCAACAAGGTGAGCGTGGGATCTGCGTGTGCCAAAGTCAGGAGCAACTTCTGCGGGGCCCACGTGGAGGCTGCATTGCGAAGTGACCGGGGCAAGTGCTGGAAGAAGTAAGGCTCCGCCTTCCCCAGGATGTGTCGCAGGGTGTTCCCTGCGCCAGTGCATGCCGGAAGGGAATGCCCTTGGCCAGACGCATGGGGAAAGTGAGGTGCCAGGCCTCTGGCAGGGGAAGGAGGGTGTGGGGCTGAGGACAAAACAGCTGTAGGAGGTAATTGCTCTTGGTCTAGAGCTGGGATGCAACAAAGCACCTCTGGTCCTCATGGCTCCACTCTCTGCAGGTCTCAGTGATGAGCTACAGCGCCAAGTTTGCATCCTGTTTTTATGGTCCCTTCAGGTGAGTTTCTTTGCAAGGAGCATCAGCACAGCACAAGCTGCCCAGAAGGTGTGTCCCCAGCTAGTTATTAGGGAACAGGGCTCAGCCCAGAGTCTAAGCCATGGCTGGGTCCACACTGGCTGCTCCTACTGTGAAACCTGTTTTCTGTGCTTGCTGGGGCTGCCAGCATGGGACAACTGCGGCCTGTTGGAGCTCCCAGGTTTGCAAAGGCTCAGGGCAATGCAGGGGGGTGAGGTGGGTTGGGACAGCCCACCCCTTCCTGGGCTAGATGTAGAGGAGGAGGAAGCAGCTCAGACAGTTGTTCCAGTCCATCCTCACCCTTCTGAAGCAGTACAGCGCGAGAGGCAGGGAACGGTGCCGATGCTTTGCTGATTCCCTGCCCGCTGCCTTGTTCGCAGAGACGCTGCGCTATCCAAACCTGCGTTTGGAGACAGGCGATGCTACCAGCTGCCTCCGGGCGCCAGGGGCCTGGCCGTGCGAGCCGTGGTGAGTGAGACCTTCCCAGGGCTGAGCTAGCAGGCCAGGCTGCCTGAGGCTGTGCCAAAGAATCATGCTTTTATAGCTGTGGGAACTGGAAAACTCTTGTGCAGTGACAGGGCGAGGAGCCTTCACACGCAGTAACACAGAAGGGTTTGGAGAAAGCAAGCCCAGATGTGTTTGAGGCAGAAGGAGGTGGGAGGCATGCCGGCCCAAAATGGCTGTGGATATCCCCCTCCACAAGCTAGCGAAACATGAGTGCCCATCAGCTAACTGGAGAGCTGATACCTAGTGTGGGCCCGACAGTTGTGTATTGGGAACGATGGAGTTGGTGATGCCGTACCCCACTGCTTTCTCCTGTGGCTCTGAGTGGCAGAGCATCGGACGTGCAGCCACCAGCTTCCCCCAGGCACTGCGCTTCTGGTGAGGGGAGCACCGTATCGCCAACCGCAGCCTGCCCGTGGTGTCCTGTGGCCTGTAGAGGCTTGCCAAACCCCTCTTGTGACGATGTGATCCTGGGAAAACCAAAGTCTAGGTTAAAACTTTTGGAAAAACCAGCTGAACACTCCCTGGCAAATGTTCTTTTACCCAGAGCTGAAGGGATCAGGTGTGTATTCTCCTCACAGGACCGGGATGTGCGTGAGGGAGCAGATATGCTGATGGTGAAACCTGGGATGCCCTACCTGGACCTCGTGAGGGATGTCAAGGCCCGAGTAAGCCCTGCGTACTTCTCTGCTCAAGAATGAGGGCACCGAGTATCCCCAGAGATTAGGAAGAGGTGGAGGAGATGAAGATTTGGGTTAGCCAGCGACCTCATTCCAAAAGTGGAGGGGGATGCAACTTTTTCTTGGCTTAACACGTTGCATTTGGGCACTGGAACACCTCCGGGGCAGCCTCTGTGCTCCCCCTCGGATCACGGCTTTGGTGCTGGAGTGCTCTGGTTGCACGGCCGGGGGGCTGGAGTTCCCCGGGCAGCAGAACGCACCCGAACGGGTTGTTCCCTGTGGTCCTGCTGATCTCCTCGCTGTCGTTCTCAGCATCCCACCCATCCGCTGGCAGTGTACCACGTGTCCGGGGAGTTCGCGATGCTGTGGCACGGGGCACAGGCTGGTGCCTTCAACCTGAAGGCTGCAGTCATGGAGGCGATGACCGCGTTCAGGCGCGCAGGTGAGCACGGCAGCGCTGCGTGGTCGCTTCCCCCGAGGGCCGGCTGCGAGGCCCCCTCAGGCCAAAAACCACCCTCCGGCAATGCTTTGCTGGAGCTAAACGTGGGACGGAGCCGGGCGCTGCAGTCTCTGAGGCGACGTGCTCCCGCCGCAGGCGTACGGCTACCCTGTATGGTGTACAGCTCTCGCACAGCTCCTCTTCCCCGGCTGTGCAAGTCCGCGGGGTCACCGGTGCACGTGCCGCGCAGCGGAGGCAGGGACGTAGCCTGGACCCAGGGGGGCTGCGGGGTGCGGGGGGAGCCGGGCCGAGGCCGCGGTGCGGGGGGAGCCGGGCCCTGCCATCCCCGGGCGGCTCGGTGCCGGCGCCCCAGCGTCTCTCCTCTCCGCAGGGGCCGACGCCATCATCACGTACTTCGTGCCGCAGCTGCTGCGCTGGCTGAAGGAGGAGGCGGCGGCGGGCCGGGCCTGAGCGGGGCCGGGCCTGAGCGGGGCCGGGCTGGGCGACGGCGGGCGGGGGCAGCGAAGGCTCGCGGCGGCGGGCGGCTCGCTCCGTGAGGGCGGGAGGGGGCAGCGGGCCGCGGCCATGTTTCCGCCCGGGCCGGAAGCGGCGGGAGCGGGGCGGCAGCGGGGCGGCAGCGGAGCCGGGCGCCGCCGCAGGTACGTGCGGGCCGGGCCGCGGCCCCGCGGGGGTCCCGGGGAGAGGGGGCGGCCCCGGGGGCGCCCACCCCCCCCCCAGCCTCCGTACAGCCACTGCGACGCCCCCGCGCCCGGCCCACCGCTGCCCCCGGTGCGCCCCATGGACCCGGGCACACCCTGGACACCCGGGCGCCACGTGCCCCAAATACAGCCCCGTACGCCCGGCAACACCCTGCGCACACAGCCGTCATGTGCCCTAAATGCAGCCCCACGTGCCCTGCTACACCCCCTACACCTAGCCCACACCCACCCTGGGTACAGCCCCACGTGCCCTGCTACACCCCCTACACCTAGCCGCCCCACACCCTGCCTACAGCCCCACGTGTCCTGCTACACCCCCTACACCTAGCCGCCCCACACCCTGCCTACAGCCCCACGTGTCCTGCTACACCCCCTACACCTAGCCGCCCCACACCCTGCCTACAGCCCCACGTGTCCTGCTACACCCCCTACACTTAGCCGCCCCACACCCTGCCTACAGCCCCACGTGTCCTGCTACACCCCCTACACCTAGCCGCCCCACACCCTGCCTACAGCCCCACGTGTCCTGCTACACCCCCTACACCTAGCCGCCCCACACCCTGCCTACAGCCCCACGTGTCCTGCTACACCCCCTACACCTAGCCGCCCCACACCCTGCCTACAGCCCCACGTGTCCTGCTACACCCCCTACACCTAGCCGCCCCACACCCTGCCTACAGCCCCACGTGTCCTGCTACACCCCCTACACCTAGCCACCCCACACCCTGCCTACAGCCCCACGTGTCCTGCTACACCCCCTACACCTAGCCACCCCACATCCTGCCTACAGCCCCACGTGTCCTGCTACACCGCCTACACCTAGCCCACACACATCCTGCCTACAGCCCCACATGTCCTGCTACACCGCCTACACCTAGCTGCCCCACACCCTGCCTACAGCCCCACGTGTCCTGGCTACACCCCCTACACCTAGCCCCCACACACCCTGCCTACAGCCCCACGTGCCCTGCTACACCCCCTACACCTAGCCGCCCCACACCCTGCCTACAGCCCCACGTGCCCTGCTACACCCCCTACACCTAGCCGCCCCACACCCTGCCTACAGCCCCACGTGCCCTGCTACACCCCCTACACCTAGCCGCCCCACACCCTGCCTACAGCCCCATGTGTCCTGCTACACCCCCTACACCTAGCCACCCCACACCCTGCCTACAGCCCCACGTGTCCTGCTACACCCCCTACACCTAGCCACCCCACATCCTGCCTACAGCCCCACGTGTCCTGCTACACCGCCTACACCTAGCCCACACACATCCTGCCTACAGCCCCACATGTCCTGCTACACCGCCTACACCTAGCTGCCCCACACCCTGCCTACAGCCCCACATGTCCTGGCTACACCCCATACACCTAGCCACCCCACATCCTGCCTACAGCCCCACGTGTCCTGCTACACCCCATACACCTAGCCCCCACACACCCTGCCTACAGCCCCACGTGTCCTGCTACACCCCCTACACCTAGCCGCCCCACACCCTGCCTACAGCCCCACGTGTCCTGCTACACCCCCTACACCTAGCCACCCCACACCCTGCCTACAGCCCCACGTGTCCTGCTACACCCCCTACACCTAGCCACCCCACATCCTGCCTACAGCCCCACGTGTCCTGCTACACCGCCTACACCTAGCCCACACACATCCTGCCTACAGCCCCACATGTCCTGCTACACCGCCTACACCTAGCTGCCCCACACCCTGCCTACAGCCCCACGTGTCCTGGCTACACCCCCTACACCTAGCCCCCACACACCCTGCCTACAGCCCCACGTGCCCTGCTACACCCCCTACACCTAGCCGCCCCACACCCTGCCTACAGCCCCACGTGCCCTGCTACACCCCCTACACCTAGCCGCCCCACACCCTGCCTACAGCCCCACGTGCCCTGCTACACCCCCTACACCTAGCCGCCCCACACCCTGCCTACAGCCCCATGTGTCCTGCTACACCCCCTACACCTAGCCACCCCACACCCTGCCTACAGCCCCACGTGTCCTGCTACACCCCCTACACCTAGCCACCCCACATCCTGCCTACAGCCCCACGTGTCCTGCTACACCGCCTACACCTAGCCCACACACATCCTGCCTACAGCCCCACATGTCCTGCTACACCGCCTACACCTAGCTGCCCCACACCCTGCCTACAGCCCCACATGTCCTGGCTACACCCCATACACCTAGCCCCCACACACCCTGCCTACAGCCCCATGTGTCCTGCTACACCCCCTACACCTAGCCCCCATACACCCTGGCTGCAGCCCCACATACCTAGCCCCACACACACACCCTGCCTACAGCCCCGTGTGTCCTACTACATGCCATACACCTAACCCCCCCCACACTGCCTGGGTACAGCCCCACATGTCCTGGCTACACCCCATACACCTACCCCCACACACACTGCCTGGGTACAGCCGCACATGTCCTGGCTACACCCCCCCATACACCTAGCCCCCCCCATCCACCCTGGCTGCAGCCCCACGTGTCCTGACTACACCCCGTACCCCCACCCTGGCTCGACAGCGGGGTGCAGCAGCTCCGCTGCCTTTGCGCTGCCGTGGCTGCCCCGGCGCGAGAGGCTTTGCACCCCGGGACGCAGAGCACGAGCAGGGGCAGAGCTGGGCCTTCCCTCCCTGTGGGGTCTTCATGCTGAGCCCCTCTGTGAGGCCAGCGATGGCACCAGGACCTGGTTCACCCCCGCACCACTGATACCCACCAGTCGCCCCACAGATGTGGGCCCCACTCCATGTAGACTTGTCTTCAGCAGTACCATGCCGCACACAGCACCGCAGTAGCCTGTAGGCAAAGCATGTAACTGCTCTCGCCTGGCTCTTACCTCCGCATTTGTTTTAGGTTTGCCTTAGCCCTAAGCTTCACTGAAGCAATGCTTAGACTACGCTTACTAACATGGGATGTGAAAGATACGCTGCTCCGGCTTCGGCAGCCAGTGGGAGAGAATTACTCAGCTGAGGCCCGGGCTCATGGGGTCCAGGTGCAGCCGGAGGCGCTCAGTCAAGCTTTCCACCAGGCTTACAAAGCCCAGCAGCAGCGCTTCCCCAACTACGGCCTGCGCCAGGGGCTGAGTTCCAGGCAGTGGTGGGTAGATGTCGTCAAACAAACCTTCAGGCTCTCGGGGGTGCATGAAGACAGAGTCCTTACCCGGCTGGCAGAAAACCTCTACCAGGACTTTTGCAGCGCGCACACCTGGGAGGTGCTGCCAGGAGCCAACGAGATTTTAAGTCAGTGCTGCGAGCGGGGCTTTCGAATGGGGGTGATCTCCAACTTCGATAAGAGGCTTGAGAAGATTCTGTCGCAGTGCAACCTGCGGCACCATTTTGAGTTTGTCTTGACCTCCGAGGATGCAGGTTTCGCCAAACCAGACAGGAGGATCTTCGAGAAGGCCCTGCGCCTCTGCGGGGTTCTGCCGGAGCAGGCGGCTCACGTGGGAGACGACTACCTGCGGGATTACAGGGCAGCCAGGGAGGCGGGCATGCACAGCTTTCTGCTCTCGGCTGCCGGGCAGCGAGGGGAGCTGGAGGTACCGAAGGAGCACGTCCTGCCTTCGCTCAGCCACCTCCTTGCCCTTATTGAAAAGGGTTAGTCGTGGTAGCTGTATTTCAAAGCAGGACCAATGCTGCTGCCGAGCAGGTGACGTTCCTCGCGCTTGACTTCTCGCCGACATTGGAATGAGAAACAAGCGCTTCCTTCTGCGCACAGGGAGAAACGCTCCCCATGATGCCCCTTCTATTCGGGGGGCAAGCTAATGTAATAAAGCATATCGGACATGCTCCGCTTTCATGCCCTTTTCTTCCATAGCTCTCAAAACGCTCTATGGCAGAGGGTTAATGGTGGTATCTTCCCCTAATAGAGTTGGGGACTGGGTGCGGAGGAGGAAGTGTTTCGCCTGGGGTCACACACAACCCTGTGCTAGCACATCTGCAGGGCTGAGGTTATTCCCTTCGCGGGGGTAGGCCTGCTAGCAGGGTGCACCCAGGAATCCTGCACACTGCCCTGCAGCTTTTGGTGTATTCCCAGTTTGCCTTCATTGCCGGCATCCCCCTCTTCCTGAATAGCAGTGGCTGGGAGGGAATTACACCTCCCTTTAGGCAGTTTCCCCATCCCTCGTGCCAGAGCCTGGACCCACAGGAGCTGGTACGGCCTCAGGAGAGCTCAGTGCTGTGAAGTGGGCAGCTGATCCTCTCACGCTTTCCCCTACCTCTGCCCTAGCTGGGCTACAGTGATGAGGTTGTGTCTGCGTTCAGCAGAGCCTTGCCCTGAGCCGTGGAGATGCAGCAGGAAACATCACACTGGGAAGGGGAGCAGCTCGGGTCTCCCCAGCATCTCAAGAGCAGGAATTCAGCTGCAAAGCACAGCCCACTGCTTCTTTATCTGAAGCCTCAGCAAGCGTCCCACCAAGCTGCTGCCCCAGAAAAGAAAATGACAGCATTTTTGCCAGGTGCTGTGAAAATCAATTCCAAGAACTTGCAATACCCAAGATAAAAGAACCTGATGGAGCCCCTTGCTGTCTTCTAAAGTCCACCATCAAATTTAAAGCTCAACTAGAAGGTTTGTAATTGCTGCAGTTCACAGCACGTATCGTCCACTCCTCCCCACCGACGGATGGAAATAAGCCCTCGTTCCGCAGAGGAACTAAATGATTCACCCAAAACAGGCTGGCAAGAGCCGGGAATCAAACTGATTCCAAGTCCCAGCACTGCTGCTTTCACAATTTGTTTTAGCCTTGATTCTACTTCTAGCTCAACACTGAGCTAACCGCACGTGCCAGGTCCGAGGTCTACCCCAAGCTGAACTGGGCTCATGGGGGAATTGTTGCTGCTCCTGAGTAGACAGCTATTCTCTGCTTCTGACATAATCAGCCCCAAGTAAAACACTCCTCTGGCTCTCCAAGTCCAGGCCAGCAGCCCTGAAGTGGAGGTGGCCGTGTTTTGCAGGGACCGATCCAGAATGGGGAATGCTCAAAAGAGCAGTGCAGCTGGCAGCACAGTTACACCGAGCACACAACCCGTGAGCTCCTGGCACGGAAGAGTCGTGCCTGATAAATGTGTAGCAAACAAAGCTTGGGGCCACGGGTTCGCGTGCCTTCACGCACGAGTTGCTTCCTGCAGGGTTCAGGAAGCATGGCATCTGTTCTCAGGTACAGCAGGAACTGTTTCTGCTTCCCCTTGAAGCTTGAGGTCCTGGCTGCAGGCTAATAGTTGGATGCTACAGGACAAATACAGAGTAATTAGGCAGCTGAGAGGGAGAGAGGAGAGTTACCATAAAAAAAGCAAGGAGCAGGCATTCAGGTTGAAGGCCTTTTCTGAATGCCACTGTATGCAAGCTGGTAGCCCTGTCTGGGCTCATCGCATTAAATGGAGAGACTGTATATCGTATATACAAATATATATTCACAAGGAGATCTGCTCCCCCACCCCCAGCCAGTGCAACGCTTCACTTAGTGGACAAGCGAGATACTCTGGTGGGCCACAGCAAAGACGGGATAGAGGGGCGCAGTGAAGGTCTCCCGGTGGGAGAAGAGGATGGCACAGGAATCAGGGTCGTAAAAGAGCATCTCCCCTCCAGCAAAGTCAATCAGCACGCCGAGCTCTCGCGGAGACTTGATCAGCTCCACGGTTTGCTGGTGACCAGCGTGCAAGAACCTGAACTCTGTGTCGTAGCGCGAGAAGACCCAGGAGGCGGGATTGTAACCCAGGCGGGCTTCGTTGCCGGAGCCCTTACGCTGCAGCGAGCTGTATGAAACCCCCAGCTTGTAGGCACAGCTCTTTTCCACGCTGATCCTCCAGGCACAGACTCCTGTGTGGAAAGCCGTGGTAGCCAAAGCATTGGGCCAGTGGTCGAATCTCTCGGGACAGTCCAAGTACACCTTTGCTTTCTTGGGGCTGAACGTCAGGGTCCTCTTGTCTTCTGACAGGGTCAGGTGCGGGTTGACAGTTTTCTCATCTATGTGAATCTCTTCGGAGCCTGTGAAAGAAGCCAAGCAGTGAGCACGGACTCTGCGGCCCCTGCCTGAACCACCCCAGGGGACCGTGCCAAGAGTAAGTCACGGGGATCAGCATCAGAGTGAGAATCGCCCTCTCACTGCACGTTTTCCTTGTGGAGGTTCCCCTGGCATGAGTCAGTGAGAAGGGGGGATGCAGCACTCCACATGACCACCTCTCGTGGCTAGCGGGTGCCCAGAAATAATGGAAAGGAGCTAGCCAGCAGCCTGGGATCAAATCTGGTCAGGATTTGGTAAGCTCACTAACCCGAACAAACACTACCAAGGCAATGGCTTGGGACACTGGCCCTGACCAGTCAACCTGCCAGAGCCACCTCTTCTTCTGTGATGTGCCACTTGCTTGGAGGATACCGGGGGACTTTCAGACAAGGTCTGAAACAACATAGACACTCGTCAAGGCCCAGATTCCCCCAGGCACGTCAGAAACACCCAACTCCAGAGCGAAAGCGCGTGGGGCCACTGCATACAGGGAGCCTTCTGCTCTCCCCCCAGGACACACTCTACCCTTGCACCAGAAGTTTTGTAGTCATGTCCTGCAGAGTCCAAGCAGGATGCTTCTCATCTTATTCTGACCCTGGCCTGAATCGTCACAAAACAGAATTCAGCAGCATGGTGGAGCAGCGGTTTGGTTTATCCTGGTAGCAGGAAGGAGATCAGTGACTGGAGCAAAGACTCAGACAAGCTTCCATGTGTGGTGAGGAGAGACCCACATCTCAGCCCCGTTCCCTGGAGTCCCTCTCAGTCAGGTTGCCACCCCCACTGCCGGAGAGGAGGGATGGACTTCTCCTCCCCTGGTCAAAAGCCTGAGCAAAGACAGCGCTGCGCTGTTTGCAGGGAACCAGCAAAGCCGGTAATACCAGAACAAGGAGGGTTGGCAAGGGCTGGGCTGGGGTGATCCCTCTCCTCCTGTAGAGCACGCTTGAGCCCAAATCATCATCAACCCATCACCACCCATCAGCCCAGAACAGGCATGGAGCAGCCCTGGGAGGTGACACCAGGCGCTGAGTTCAACGAGGACTCAGTTCAGTTTTGCTGTGACTTAAGGGGCTGCCCAGTCACACTCGTATCACGCCGCAAAGCGAGCAATCTGCACGCCTGAGGTCAAAGCCAGGCTTGGAGACCACAGGGCAAAAAGGACTTGGGGCACCAGTCGTGGGTGGGAAGAGGGTCTGCACCAGGTCTTCAGACCCGTAGGCAGGGCAGGGGGGCTGACAGCACCCAGCACTGCTCACCTTGCCTTGACTACCCCTTTCTGTCTGTGCCGTCTGTTCCCACCGTGAGACACCCAGCAGGCCTGCAAACCAGGGCACGAGGGCGTTGAGTAACTGCACAAATATTTCCCTTGCTCTGTAAGTTGCCTAAGCAAAGAGAAAGGGCTGAGGCTCGGCTGACTCACCTCTACCTACTCCTAGGGGAGATGGAGTTCGTATCTGTCGGTGCCTCTCCTTGCCCTGCCTTCCCTCTGCCCTCAGTTCATTCATTTTATGTCTTAAATTGTTACAGAAACAAGGTTGGGGCAGGTGAGTCGTTTGCTCTCCCAACGTTACCAGAGGGTGAGGCTGGAGCTCTGCGGGCAGGAAGAGCTCTGTCGGGTGAAGCCTGTCCCTGCCATTTGCCAGTCACCTCGACTTGGCATTCGGCACTTAGCAGGATGAGGCCCTTAACGAATCAAGCCATTACATTGCCCTGCGAACATGGTCATCTCAGAGCCTAATCCGCTGCAGCTCCCACGCGCTGGCAGAGCACCCTCCAAGCGCTGCAGGAGCAATGGGAGCCACATCAGCACCCGCCTGACCAGCCAGCACCACGGGCACAAGATAGCCCACGACATTAAACAGCAGTGGTGCTGGGTGAGGGATTTCCTAGCACTGTAGTTGCCCTGTGGCTCCCTGGCAGCAGATGAACTGAGACTGAAGCGTCAGTTTGTGCAAAGTGGAAGTGCCCCACATGCATAATGTGGCAAACTTGCACATTAGGTGAAAGCTGTTGTGGGCAACGGCAAGCAGAAATAGGTGCTGAAGGCAGCATCCCCTTTCAGCTGAGCAGACAGCCTCATTTGCTTGATGATTTACTTCACCGAGCGCTGGCCAAATCCTTTGCAGCACGCCTGCCTGCCGTACCGCGCTCTCCATACGTCTCTGCAGCTCATTCACACTGCCCGTTTGAAGGCTGACTTTCCAAGAAGCCAAACACTGCTATGAATTCATAGAAAATGGAGCAGCGTGAGACTTTCTCCATCTTTCACTGAGAGAAGGAAAGCACTAAGCCTCGTATTGTGCAACACACATCCAGTCTAGGTACAACATTGCAATCTGGTGTCCGTGTACAGGGAAATACCAACCTGACTACACCAGTGTAACTTCATTAGGGAAATAATTCCAAAAGAGCATCCAAGCAAGGCCCAGTGCTGGTATAATTAGCAGAATAATTTAGATTAGCAAATTTTCCCAAGCAGACAAGTGTTTTGTCATGATTAAATCTGCCCTCTTGATATTCTCATATATTCTGATGAAGAATTCCACCAGGGATTCTTCTCACCTCAAAATCCACTTTATTTGTGCTACTCCCTCAGTACAGTACCTTTCAGAATAGCCTTGCCTCTTTAGAGAAAGGATAGATGCTGAGTAGATAAGTTAATGTCTGTTAAGTACGCGTGTACTACTTGAAGCACATTTTACTACTTTTACAAATCCAAGACCCTATTTCCAAACTCCCGTATCTGAAATTAAAATCCTCTTATCTAGATTTTTGCACCAGGGTGAAACCTGGACCCAGCCTGGGACTGGGGGCCAACCAGCAAAACGTCACCATGCTATGGCTCAACATCTCAGCTACCTGGGACAGCTTTAATCTGTGTATTTTAGAGTGACAGGCTGTCCCGCTTCTAACAACCCCCAACCTGCTAAAAGCAGAGAGGCTATGAGATGTGTCACCTCTGCAGAGAGTTTATTCACTCCAGTTTCTAGTCAGCCTCACCGCTTACTTCCTGCCCCGCAGCAGGATTGACGTAGGTAGCTTGTGAACCGAGATCCCTCCCAGAACCGTGCTGGGAGATGTACATTCGTTCTTGGTACGAGGAAGAAGTCACCAACCCTAAACACAAGTGATACAGAAGCTAGCCGCCAAATAAAGAGATCAAAGGGACCATATTTATTTTTGAGGTAATGAAGTGTAGATTCTTTTGCGTTCTGGTTTCCAAGTTTCTGCCAGCCTTTACGGGCCACCTGCCAAGGCTAGAAATTAACTTTTTTCAAGCAAACAAACAAGACTGTCACTTATTCAGCTGTCTTCGGGAGGAGGGACCACTAAATAAAACATAACATTACTGTGCCTTAATGAAAGCTAGGACCATTGCAGTTAATATTAAATTTTTAAGGCTATGCCCTGGGTGGACTACGGACTCGTGAGATTAGCACGGATATGGCAGGCATCCTCAGCATATAATGATGACATGCTAAATGCAACCACAAAAAAAAAAAAAAAGTGAGAGTGAAGTTTCTGTGTTATGAATGCACTGACAGACCCACTGCTAGGACTAAAAGCCTTAGAATCGTTACATTTGACAAGTATGCTACTAGAAAAAGAATCCATTAAAAAAAGAGAGTCACAACAAAGAATTAAAGGAAAGGTTTCCTGACTGCCTTGATAGTTTAAACATCTGTTGAGAATCTGCTCAATTTTGGCAATGTACAACTTCAGGATTTGCATAATTGCCAGTAATCAAAGACTCAAAACAGAGAAAGGTCTTTGGCACAGGCAAAACTGAATAATTGCAAAGGGAGAGCAACATCGGAGTTTGTAGCAGAAGAGACAAACGCTGGTATGATCCGGTATGCACAGATTCTCAAGTTAACACTTGAGAACACAAGCAATAGAAGTCAGAAGAACACGCCTGCAAAAGGCAACTGAAAGCAGGGAAAAACTGTGGACCACTCATCAAAACATTTAGAGCAAGATCAGCAAAAATCAAAGGTTATGACAAAACCTTTCAGAAGATCACCCCAAACACTGTTCATGGGGCAGCACTCAGGATAAATCTTTCCAAACTATGAAGGATGCTGCCACCCCTGAGGAACAAACAAATAAATTTGAAATACCCTAATGATGGCCTGGAGATAATACTAAAAGCAAACATCTCACCATCAGCAGCTCAAACAGATTACTGCCAGAAAGAGCTTATCTCTCACTGTTCAAGAGAGCCGACACCAACTTGGTAAAATGGTGTCTTGAGCACACTGACGGCCTGACAAATGCCTCTGATGCAACCCCAGCTTTACAGTAAGAGCTGAAGTGAATCACACATCCCAGGTGTTTCCAACAAACCGCCCGGTCCTGCACAGCCACCACCTCCTTCAGCTTACAGTCACAAAGCTATTGCATTTATCTCTTTCTCATTTTGGCACATTAGAGCTTCTTACAGATACCACACGGGTGAGATTACCCTATTTTAAAATTACCAGTAGGCCAATGCTAAAAGGGGCAAAGAGGAACTTCTGTAGCAAAGATTCCTATGGCTGTACCACTCTTACTGGAGTGTCTAAACGATCAGGAAAATAGCAAAAGAAACAAAGTGAGATTATGCAACAGTGCTGCCCACCTGCGTAGCAGCTCCTCTTCTTGCACGGCCTCACGGCTGGGAGCAGCCAAAGCCACGGCCCTACAGCTTCCCTTTCGCAAGGGACAGCTACCGCTTCCCTGGGACAGATCCTCACTCGCAAGCGATTGCCTCTGTGGCTCAGTGCCCATGTTTGCACACAAACTCTGAAGCACAGATTGAAACTGCTTGTTTATTCCCAACATCCCCTTGCTTTTAAGCACTGGGCAGATATAGCATCAGGATGTTTCTTTGGGCACGAAAAGAATGATCTTGCTGCAGGAACCCCCAGAGAGCACGAGACCTGAGCGAGACACTGACCTGTGATGCAGCAGAGAACAGCAGAGGCCCATAATCGGTGCAGCAATGGACTCTGAACACACTTCTGATTAAAGTTTAACTTCTCAGACTCCTGTGGCTCTAAGATTCCCTCTGCTGCCTCTGTCCTAGCAAAGAAACACAAGGGTTATTTTGAAACACTGATTTATTGACCAGAGCTGGGAGATGCTTATAAAGATCACTAGGAAGTATTATAGAAATATGAGCTGGAGACTTTGCAAGAGCACCACTTGTTGCAGAGAAACTATGCTGGGGGGAGGTTTCTAGACAAGCTCTGCCTCCTAACTGATATTTTCGGTTAGCTTTGATTACAGGCACTTCTGAAAAGACTTCAGTGTTTTAAAATACAATCCTGGTAGCCTGAGTCAACAGCTTCCTTACTCGGCTGACACAGAATAAATGGGTCTGAAACCAGCCATCAAGATACAAGGGGAATACAATGAACAGGCTGTGGTGCGAGAATCACATTTCCCTGGGAGGCCTTTTGTCAACAAAGCCTCATTGTTAGGGCAAAGGGGGATGCTACCAGAAAGCAAGCCAGCGCTCCAGGAGATTTCACCAAGTATAGCAAGGAGACTAAGGGCTCGACAGGTCCCTGCAGCACACACATGGAACTCGCTGCTTGTCAGTAAAGGCTGAGGCTCTGGCACTGGCTGCTGGGGATGTGCTGCGGTTCACTGCTTCTTCTCTACAAGCAGGCTGCAGGCAAAAATACTCCTGAAGGTCTCTGTATAGCAGAATCCAACAGTGCTAGTTAGCGCCGTTGTAGCAGCCGCTGAAACACCTGTAAAAATCTGGCCGCCAAGCTCCCTTCACAAGCAAGGGCAGCCCAACACTAGCGACACTCCATAAGAGACGTCCTTCAGAAAAATTGACATCTGCACCCGGTCCTGCCTTTGCAGACACTGTGCAAGGGGTCCATCTGCTCAGGAAGGAGGCAGCGTGAGCACAGAGCTCAGACACGTTACCCCTCCAGGCAATGCCGGACCAGCAGTTCTCCAGGCATGAAGCATGCCGGTTTTCCAGGTGGACAATCCTACTGTCACTCAGCCAGGGACAGGTTTGCTCCCATGGAGCTTTCTAAGGAACTAGAGAAGGTCTCCTGTAAGCGAGTGCCAGAGCATCTGCCAACGCCCCTGTGGACACTGTGTCCTGGTCTCTAGTGTTTCTAGGTGCCAGGTCTCTGCCTGAGCTGCAGTGCAGCACGTGAAGCAAAGACAAGAGGACACATCGGTATATCTTTGGTCTGTCCTCAACAAAAGCAGCACAAGGAAGAAAGAGAAGGGTGTCACCTGCTGCCTGGGCAATGGCATGCTGCTCGCAGCAGGAGCTGAGGAGGGTGCAGCCAAGCTTGGAGAACAGGTCAGGAAAAGGCCAAGGAACGGCCAGGTACTAACCTCTCGAAGATCTCTTGTTCTGCATGCTGTGGACAAGGAGAGGAAGAGTCATCACAGCTGAAATTCCCACATGTAAAATCCCAAATACAGCCTGAGTGCTTCCAAGGACTACAGCTCTTCAGGGGCACAGCAACCCCCCCACCCTCACCTGGACAGCAGAGTTGCTCTGCCCCAAAACAGGCTAGTGATGCCTTATACGGGGCCCAAGCCTCCACTACAGGGATGCCCTGAGAAACCAAAGTTGGAGCAAAGAGAAGACCCACCAGATGCAGCAGGGAGGTGGGCAACCCTCCGCCTTTTTTTCAGGCCTCCTTCCCCCAGCTCTGCTGACTATTCATCCCCACCCTCAGAGCCTCTATGAGCTGCTCCAGCGCATCTCCTACAGCTGCAGAGACTCCTCGCAGCCAGCTCGCCTGCAGCAGGAGACCCCAGCGCCCCACATCCTGCGCGTTCTCTAGCAACACGTCAGAAAGGCCTGCTCCCTCCTCGTGCCTTTCTGCTGATGGCCTGCACCCCCGGGAGCACTGCTCTCCTTCCTGTCCCAAAGAGAGCAACTCCTCATCCCAACCATGGCCTTGCAGAGCAAAGGGAGGTATCTAATATATATGTTCTGTAGTTGCAGCACTTTTTTACTCCTTCACTCAGAAAATGAGTGGGAATGGCTGAGGGCGATACATCTTCCATGGGTCCAGGGCTAATTTCTGCCAAGCCAGCGGGACTGGGTAGCTGGATGACAGTGGCTCTAGCAGGGCATCGGGACTTTAGACACAGCCAGAGCACAGCTCTGCTGCGTAACGCAAGCACTGTTAGAGCAGAGCCCTGCAAGTACGGCTGGATCACCTGGTACAAGGGAAACGCATGGGAGATCTAAGGCAGGTAGAAGGTCTCTGGAATCGTAAAGAATCTGATCTGCCTCCAAACCCTTCGGTAAACACCAGGCTGCCAGCATCTGGGAGCCTTTTACTGCTGCACCTCTCCCTCAGCCAAGGTGTGAAAACCCCAGGGCTGTCAGTTTGTCGGCCAGACTCTCTTCCGTGTCCCTCCCTCTTCCCCCACCCTGTCAGGGCACACTGCAAGAACATCCTGTGCTTACAGCAAACAGCCCCGAGAGCTTCTGATAAGAGGTAAAGCAGTCCTGCTGGTCTAACATCCTCAGGGCCTTCTTCACAACAGATGAACAGGAAAAGTGCTTTTGCAGGACAGATGTGTTACCCAACCATTTATACAGACACTGACCTTCCCTGTAACACACCAGCACGGTTATAACAGAGCTATCTAAAAACAAACAAACAAAACCCTCTACTTTTAACATAGTGGCTGCTATGTGTCAGCCCCCCACCAGCTCTCTGACTCCCAGCATATCAGAGGTGCATGCAACTGCACTGGGCAGCAAGGGCGTGTAGCACATCTCAGTTCCTCAACTACCACAATGGAAGGGCCTTAGAGTATTAAAAAATCCTGGGGAAATTCCTGC
The DNA here is from genome assembly GCF_036370855.1 of Dromaius novaehollandiae. Lineage (NCBI taxonomy): Eukaryota > Metazoa > Chordata > Aves > Casuariiformes > Dromaiidae > Dromaius > Dromaius novaehollandiae. The sequence goes on from NC_088117.1 coordinate 3,014,136, forward strand.
TTACATGCCAGGCGCTCTTCTGCTATTACCCCAACAGCTCATTTAGGTTGCACAGTAGAGCCTGTATTAGCCAAAAACTGCCCAGAAAAAGCATGTATTTTTGTGTAGGTTCTAGTCCAGGTGTGGCCCTGCTGCTACCCGGGTTAGAGAACCTAAGCCAAGAGCCAAATAACCTTGGGATCAATGCCATTTGTTTCTGTACCTGCTGACGACGGTGCATTTGCACTGCTCAAGGGATAGCCCTACTATCAAAGCGGTGGAAAAATATACGTACACCCTGCGCCCAAATACAGAGCTGCACAGTGAACCCACGTGCCCGTTCTACCTTCCTGTGACACGATGTGTGTTAGTTCCTGATATGCCAACACCAACAATCCAACGTGGAGAATTTATCACCTCTATTTCCCCTCCATCGCATGGCAAAAGAAGAAACACTGGTCTCACTGGTCTCTTTTCCCCACTGGCATTTGATGGAACTTGTGTTCCAACCTCTGCTCTCTACAGCGAGCCACGACCCAAACAGCTATGATGCCTGGGCAGGACGGACACTGCGCTTACCATCAAAGGAACAGCCAACTACCTTCTATCCTCGGGACCAATTCTGCTTTCCAAGCAGGGCTTCTGCCACTGGCTTCAAAAAGTTACATGTAACAAGCAGCGGCTAAGAGCAAGGAGGAGGAGGAGGTGGAATACCTACCTGCTCACGTCTAAACAAAAGGAATTGCTTGGGTAAACCGAGACAATTTAATAACCAGAAAAGGAACTGAGCAAAGGGAAGCACAGGCTGCTTTGCAGGATAAACACACAGAGGTATTTTAGGTGGCAAAACAGACTTCTAAGAAAAGCTGCAGGTGCCCCAAAGATCACAGTTTGATTAAAACTAGACAAAATACTATAAAATTCATGGTACAGTCTAGCAGATGTAACAGGTTTCTCCTGCTCTCAGTCCATAAGCCAAACCTGGCTCGGTCCCGGCTGTCAAGCCTGAAAGGCACCTAAGCGGGCAGCACCAAGCCAACATCTTGGAGACCTCAGCCTGGATGGTAGTTCTGACAACCAAACCTCACTTCACGCAAAGGCAAAACCAGGCAGAGCATATGCTCTAGGAACCACTGAGAAACCATGGGAGCTTGTCAACGCCAGCTGAAGGGGCTTCCTTGAGCTAGATCTGCAAACATAGGTCCTGTCACTTCTGACTTCTTCACTGTCAGTGCAGCAACCTCCTGAACCCCATATTTGAGCCCCATAGGATCCATGATAAAAAGTCTAGGTTTGCTTCTAGGCTGACTGACCTGTCCCTCAGTACAACGTGCAGTACTTACCACCAGGTCCTGGTCATCCAGGTTGGTGATCATGTCCACCAGGTAGGTTCGGAGGGCAGAGAGCTTCTGCAAAGCCTCAGTCCAGTGCACCCGCTGTGTCAGGATGCTCTGGTGAGCCCGCTCCTCCTCCGTGTGCACCTCCTCCAGCAATCGCTGTTCTTCATTTTCACACATGTTTCTCACAAAGATCAGCCGCTGGATCACCAGTTCCCGTGCCTCAGTGGCTGCGCTCTGGCAGAGCAAGGAGAGAGAAGGAACATCAGTCTTGTTTCAAACCAAACAAACACCAACAGCTTCTGCCAGCTTCCTGCAGACTCAACTTTCAAGATTATCATGTTAATTCAGCCCAAACCACACTAATCATCACGGTGCAAACAGGTGAGCGAGATAACCAGTCCCAAACCTGCCTACTGCCTCCTGGCTTAACCAGCTGTGAGGATAACTCCACAGTGACTGCTGATCACCGTGGTACCTAAGTGACAACCTGCGGCTCTGCTACGGACCAAAGCACCTTCCCTCAACAGATCTTCCAGGATCACTCCAGCAAGAGAAGTGCTATTAACAAGAAACAGAGCTGACGACAAGAACGGTCTCTTGTTGTCCTGCATCAGTGAGGAATCCAAGAGACGCTGGGCCTAGTGAAACCTCTAACAGTATCACACTAACGCAAAGAAATTTTTTTTGCTCGCATACCCGCTGAGGCAGAGCTGGAGAGCGCTCACCACCGCAGCGCAGCTCCACAGCCGCCCCCGCAAGCCAAACCCAAGGCACTGGGCAACGAGGCACCCACGGCACGCTCACGCTGCGCCTCGCCTGCCTGCTTGACTCGCGCAACGGAGCCGAGCTCCAGCTTGCACAAGCGAAACAGAAGTCAGTCAAGGGGGACAAGGACAACCCCTGCAAACGGAGGAGCTCCCCCGCCCCGCGTCACCCTCGGCAGCGCAGCACCTCTGCCGCGGGAGCGTCAGCAGGGAGAGGCGAGCGTGCCAGGCCAGAGCGCCGGGCCGCGCTGCTCTAGGACAAAGGGAAGGGAATTACCAGGACGCTCTGGTTCTTGGCCGGCAGCACCTCGGCCATGTGCTTGGCTATGGCGGCGCTCTGCAGCTGGAGCCGTTCGCACTGATCCACCAGTTTGTTCTGAAACGCAGAGCCGAGAGGGAGGTCAGGCCTCGCCGGGCCCGCGCCGCCGGCTCGGTGCCTCCCGGGCGGGCAGCCCCCGCCCGGCTCCCCCACGGCCCCACAGCCTGCCGGGCCCCCACACGCGTCCCTGCACGCAACCCCACGCCCCACGCCTGCCAGAGACCCACAGCCCACCAGGGACTCCTCACACAGCCCCGCAGCCCGCCGGGGACCCCACACCCAGCCCCACACAAAACCCCATAGCCCACCAGGTGCCCCACACATGGCCCCACACACAACCCCACAGCCCACCACATGCCCCACAGCTCACCAGGAACCCCACACATGGCCCCACACACAACCCCACAGCCCACGATGTGCCCCACAGCCTGCCCAGGACCCCTCACCCAACCCCAGAGCCCTCCAGGAACCCCACACGTGGCCCCACAGCCCTCCACGTGCCCCACAGCCCACCAGGAACCCCACACACGGCCCCACACACAGCCACACAGCCCGCCCAGGAGCCCACACCCAACCCCACAGCCCTCCATGTGCCCCACAGCCTGCTGGGGAACCCACACACGGCCCCAGAGGAAACCCCACAGCCCACCACGTGCCCCACAGCCCGCCAGGGACCCTACACAGAACCCCACAGCCCACCACGTGCCCCACAGCCTGCCAGGGACCCTACACAGAACCCCACAGCCCTCCACGTGCCCCACAGCCCGCCAGGGACCCTACACAGAACCCCACAGCCCACCACGTGCCCCACAGCCTGCCAGGGACCCTACACAGAACCCCACAGCCCTCCACGTGCCCCACAGCCCGCCAGGGACCCTACACAGAACCCCACAGCCCTCCACGTGCCCCACACACGGCCCCACACCCAACCCTACAGCCCTCCACGTGCCCCACAGCCCGCCAGGGACCCCACACACGGCCCCACAGACCTCCACGTGCCCCACACACGGCCCCAGAGGAAACCCCACAGCCCTCCACGTGCCCCACAGCCCGCCAGGGACCCCACACACGGCCCCACCTCCCACCACGGGCCCCACACACGGCCCCGCAGCCCGCCGGGCCCCGCGCAGGGCGGCGGCCGGCCCAGGCCCGGCCCGCGGCGGCGGCGCCCCGGGCCCCGCTCGCCTCCTGGCCGCGGGGGCCGGCACTGCAGCGCCGCGGCCGGGCCGGGCCCCCGGTGGCCGCCGCCGCTCACCCGCAGCTCCGCCGCCTTGTCCGCCAGCGCCCGCGGCCCCCCGCCCCGCTGGGCCATGCTGCGCGCCGCCGGGCTGCGCGGCGGCACCTGCCGCAGGTGCGGGGGGCGGGAAGGCGGCGGCGCGGCCCGCCCGCGGCCGCCCCGCCCGGCCCGGCCCCGCCACCGCCACCGCCACCGCCGCCGGGAGGGCCGCGACGGCGCCGGGCCCCGACCCCCCCCCGCCCCCCCGGGCGCGCGGTGCCGCCTCCCTCCGTCCCTCGCCGGCGGGCGGCAGCCGAGCCCCGCCGCCCCTGCCGGGCCGCGGCACTCACGAGCTCGGCCGGGCTCTGGGCGGCAGGGGCCGGGGCGGAGGGGGGCACCGGCCGCGCTTCGGCCATGGCGGCCCGGCCCGGCCGAGGGGGTCCCGCGGGGTCGCCGCCCCGCGCCTCGCCCGGTCCCGGGGGCGACGCCGGCGGGAGGGCGGCGACACCTCCCGCGGGGCGGGCGCGGCGCTGCTGCTGCCGGGCGGGGACGCGCTGGCCCTGCCCCGGCCGTCGCCAAGGAGCGGGGCGGCGCGGGGCTCGGCCCGGCCCGGCCCGGCCCACGGTGGGTGCGCGGCGGCGGCGGCGCTGTCCGCGCCTACGGGGCTGGGCTGGGGCAGCGTCGGGCTGCGGGGACCCCGGGCTGCCCCATACCCCACCCACGGGGCCGCCCCGGCTCTAGGGAGCCGCAGCCCGGCTCGTCCCCACGGAGCTCCCCCGGCTACGGGGACCCGGGGCCGCCCCCGGATCGCGCCCCCTGCGCCGCTCTGCCCCACGCTTTCCAAAATGCTGCCTTTGCTCTGCTGTTCAGTATAGTAAGGAGCGTCTGAAGGGGAAACCGGCCGACTGCATTAGCCCTGGGCGCTTCGAGGGGCATCGCTGGGCAGAAGGCAGCAGCGAGGCGGGCGCTTCTCCTGCAGCCCCGCGGAGCCCAGCAGGAAGGCTGCTTCGAGGTGAAAAGGTTTCCTTTAAACGCATTCAATTTCTGGCTTTTGCTGTAAGGAAAGGTTTAGTTTTGCCTTTAGGAAATCCCGGGGGATCGGGGTCCTGCGCGTCTTACTGGGAAGTGCTGCGGGAAGCCCAACGCGGCAGCTTTGTGTGCGGTTACTGTGTCTGTTTGTGCAAAACCTGCTGTGTCCGAGCGCGCGAAGACTTTGCAGCAGACCCGGCAGCGCTGCAGTTCTGCCGCGCCAAAGCCAGGCTTTATTTATCGGGGAATCACAGCCCTCGTTGCGCACCCGCCGGTTCAGCATCGCTTACTTGAAGTGCAGGAGCTGTCTGGTCAGCTCCTGGGGGGTTGTCCTGCTTTTGCCACGATTTTGCAGAGCACTTCGGGAAAGACACATGTGTTTCACTGGACTTAAACACCCCTTTGCTATGGCTAAATAAAAGGTGTGCGTTATTATTGCTATTATTTGGCACTGCATCGGGGTGCTCCCTATGGGCACTGCACAAACATGCAGCGAATAGAAGTTAATGACCTAAAACAGCTGAAATTGCTTTCTCTCTAAAATATGTTGCCTTTGCATGCAAAATCCTCATAAAAGACACATCTGATAATGTGTCTTTACTGCTGTTTTATACAGCTGATACCACTGTAATTAAAAAATCAGAATTAAGGTCTTAGCTTTTTCCTAGAACTTTATTTTGCAGGTGAGAAAACTTCCCGTGTTGTCTTGTTGTCAAAGAAAAAACGTATTTGTTCCTAATGTACTGAAACAGTTTGCAAACTCCATCTCGGTCTGACTGAAAGACGTGATTTACCAGATTAATACTGCCCCTGAACTGTGAGATTTATTTTCCTTTATATCTTTTGAACATGCAGACTCACGGAGAGAACAGGCAGAGATTAGCTAGGCGTTGCTAATTGCTAATCACAAAGGCTCTCGGGGTAAAATTAGAAAGGGAACGTTTGGTAGAAAACTGGCGCCTCTCACTTGTTGCTTCCAGGGTTTGGTTTTCAAGTTTTTGTGGGCAGAGACTTGAAGTACTTTTTTTTTTTCCTTTGCTAGAAGCAGCTTGATTCTTTTTTCCTGATTTTTATTAGCAAAACAACCTACATGCCCGGAAGATGGGAATGCTAATGTACACCTAGCCGATCCAATCCAATTAGTGTGTCTCGAGCTAACCGTAATCCAATTACTGTACACGGCAATTCCCTGACATTGAAACTGGCTTGTTGGCAGTGCCCTTCTTTGCGTGCCGTCGCGGTGGGTGTCTCTCCGGAGCCGGGGTTGGCATCGCGCGCAAGGCGGACTCGTTTCCCAGAAGGGCGGGAGTGTGGGGACGGCTCTTTGCTTTCCTCTCTCCCGCTTTCTGCCCAGCCTGTGACCCGCAGTGCGGGTGGGAGGCTCAGTGCATCTGCTGAGGGATTTAGCAAGATGGTCTTGCTTAGCCTGGACCTGGGCTGGAGGTTGGACATGGAAGCTGCTGTTCCCAAACCATTACTTGGCCTAAGCTGAGACCAGCTGAGGCTTTACATTAAGTCAGGCTGAACGAGTTGAGTTCAGGCTGCCCGTGACTGACGTTGTCTTGGTCTAAAGCCGCAGTCACATCAGTCGGCTGTACAAACCCAAGTCTGAAGTTGTTTGCATCAGCCGGTCTGGAAATTGGGATCTCCAGGGAACCTGGAAGCCAAGACCGTGGTGGCTGGAGATATTCCCCAGCCTCGTGTCCAGTGGTCGAAGAGCATCAGCCCCCGCAGGCTCTCAGCTTGGGGGTCTGTCTTCTTGGCTCACTTGCTGATTTCCATGAAACACCTAAGAACCTAATGTTTTTTAGATCTGTCAAAGTTATTTGGAATTGGCCAGCTCAGAGACAGAAGGCTCAGTAACCTCAGTTTTGAAGGTCTTGCTCTAAGCAGGGGTTTTGCCTAGAGACCACCACACGTCCCTTCCTCTGATTTCTTCTTTTCTGGTTCAAAATGAGGTTAAAATGTCAGTGCTGTGTTATCAGCACCTCATCCTGGGTGCGTAACACAGAAATCTCTGCGGGCTCCCGGTAACGTCGTGTCTCCTGACCTTCAGGCTGTGTCGCAGCAGCAAGCGCCGAGCTGCTGGTGCTGTGATGCCCGGCCCGGCTCGCTGGGGTTGGAGCCGTGCGCTTTGGCAGCGCTATGGGGAAACTGCAGAGCAAAACCCACCTCCACACCTCCAAATACAGGTAAAAGCCCCAGATGAACAAGTCTTAATGAACCAACTATAGGAGTGAATAGAGAACGGCAAAGGAATAGACAATATAGCAACAGAGAAAATAGCAAGTATCTGTTTTAAGTTGTTATTAATGACTGTATGAATCCAATCTGTGTTTTTGACTCCTGCTTCTGAGGTCTGCTCAGTTCCTTGGGGGACTGAAGTCCATGTGTAGCTCCCAGGAGCAGCCGAGCACGTAAGCGTGAGCGGTGCTCGTGCTCTGTGATTGCCTGTTCAGAGCAATCTGCATGCTGAAAACACCAGGGGCGGCTGCTTGGCCAAAATACCCAAACTGCTTCACTGCCTCTTCAGAGACTGTCATGACTTTCATCAGCAAGGGGAGCAGGATAACATAGATCTTGGTTTAGTGTTTTCTGTGAGAATGGCTCCCTTGCCAGAACAAGTATCCCTCTGTCCGGTGCGTGGTGGGCTGCCTGGTAAGCCGGTGTGAGCCACTGAGCGGGAGAGTGTGCGCTCGAATCCTGGCAGTGCAGGCTGGATATTGGTAATTTTGCTGTGGCACAACTGTATGGGCATTAGCTGGGAGGAAAAGAGGGGTCCAGCCGGCGGGAGGAGGCAGCCAGACCACAATAAATACAAGGGGACTGCTGGTGAGTCCACAAGGACATTTGCTCTGGCATTGAAGATACAGTTGTATTTCCTCCACCTCGGTGGGACGGAGGGTGTCTCATGAGCCTGCAGCATCCATAATCACGTATTTGGAGCAAAAAGGGTGATTTCTGCCTGGGGATGAGCTGAGAGCACAGAGCAGCAGCAGGGGCACCAGGAGTGCTTTGGCAATGCTGGTTTCAAAGAGCAAAGTTGTGCTACCAGCCAGGACGGTAGCCGGGCTTGAATGCCATTGATGTAAGCAATCCCAGCAGACTGGTAAGAGTGAAATGCAACTTTTTTCTGTTCTTTGCACTGCCATGGAGTGAGTAAACACCTAAATATTTAGCAGCTCAAGAGGGGGAATCTGCTTCCTCTATCTCACCCAGCCCAGGAGACACATTTGTCTCTGCACAGCTTACCTTTGGCTTTCCAAAATCAGATGTTACTGTTCTCTAGTTCACTAACACTGTTGTCTTCTAAACATCAGTCTAAGTGGGGAAAGTCGCTCTGTCTTGGCCAGAAAACACCTTGCAGCTCGTGCCGCTGTCTGTCTGCTTGCTGCAGGGCTGATGGCTCTGCGGAGAAGAGGGGACCTGTTACGGCTGTTCAGCAGCACGGCCCTGTGCATGCCGAGGCAGTCACCTCCGTGGCTGCTCTCAAACCAGACCTCTGCGTGTCCGGAGGGAAGGATAAGGTAAGGTGCACGTCCATCGCAGGGGACAAAATGCGGTCAAAGACAAGAAAATACTTCTGGAGTGTTTTGCCAGGGAGGCTAGGAGAATGAGGTGATGTGGCTCACGTGTGACCTTTAAATGTTCCCATGAATGATAACAACTTCAGCAGTGATTTTCCTGAATGTAGAAAGAGAAGATGAGCTCAGAGTGTGAGGACACACACTGAATCACACTGTGTCGGGTGTGAAAGCCTCTCCATCTCCCAGAGCCTGAGCCCAGTCAGAAAATCAAAACCAGACGAGTGGATTTGTCTGCAGTAAGCTCACCTTGGGGAATGAATTCATGACCTGCCAGGCTCCGTGGACCTGGAGTGGATCTAGAATGCGAATCCCATTTCAGCCGTAGCCTGAGGCAGGGAGCAAACAGTGGGTGCAGGAAGACTGAGTGGGGAGCCATCAGTAGTCAAGCAAGGAGACCCCCGTGTGCAAGAGAGAACATCTGGGGTTGTTTTTCTTACGTTGTGAGGCAGGAGCTGGCATTTCAGATCAGGAGGAAGAGGGCAATCTGCAGAAATGGGAGTGCGGGAGCCATATGATGCAGGTGACGGAGCAGTTACAGTGGAAAGATGCCTTAGGTGGTCACAATTGCCTTGGCATAAAAACGTTTTCAGGATCAGGCTTGGTTTAGTTGCTTTCGTAGATAAATCATGTCTTTAAGTCTCTTAAGTGGTAGATGCAGCATCCTTTGATGGTTTTGAATTAAGAGCGACTACAGCATCTCTTCCAGCCTGGCCCAAGTCTCCTGGGTAATTTGATAACCTTCTCCAGAGGTCAGATCATGTCAAATGCTTTCATCACCCGTAGAATCAATGAACTGGCGCTTATGTTATTTACACTAGATGGGCTCTAAAGAGAGGCTGTGTTTGCTGTGGGATCTCAAAACCAAAAGAATCTGTTCCCTCTTCAGGCTTGGACTGTGCATGGGGGCTCAGTACAACATAAACCAAGATCGTTTATAGGTGAAGAATTAGCACATATTGCAGAGGCGAAATGCTCTTTTCAGCATTAATGTGGTGTTATTGTATTATCAGTGGAGCTCCAAAGAGTAAATCCAGCCTTAGAGAAATGGTGGGTGGTATCTTTTTGCTTTAGAAAACCTACTTACTAAGAAAAAAAAAAACCTTTCAGATTTTGAATAGTTCAGAATGTATTTCCTACTAATTCAATGGAGCACGTTGCTACCAAGTGCTCTTTGTCAACAGCTCCAAACTGTCTCTTAGGAAAAGCGTGCAGAAACCTTCTTTGGTCTGTTCTCCTGCTGCTGCTGATTCCTTTCTCTGGCTCTCTCCACAGAGCGTGGTGGTATGTAACTGGAGATCCGGAGCCGTGCTGAGGCGGTTCATCGGACACGAACGTGAAATCACCAAGGTAAGCTATTTGAGGACAGTTGGGGTCTTCCATGCTGTTACCTGGCAGAAACTGGGAAAACAGGAACAGTAGAGCGATGGTTTGTCATCCACGGAGGGCTTGACCTTGTTCAGTCAGAAGGAAAGCCATAGAGCTTGTCTAGGTATCAGAACTTGTTAGGTTTTCCCCAGGGCTCCAGCTGATCCTTTGTCCGGAAAAGAAGTACCAAGTGGTTGTGTCCAGACCAAACAGGGCTCCAGGAGGCTCGGACACATGCTTATCTTTCCACTTGAGAGGCTGCATGGCAGAAAGTCAGGGTAAATTGTTCAGTCAAGCTTTCGATTCAGGGATGATGTTCACCTTTCTTCACGTCTCTGTCTAGTAGACTTGAACACAAAACAACAGCCCCACACAGTGGGGCCTTAATCTTCCAGGTGACCTCCTGATTACAAAGCCAAATATCCTTCCCCGAGATCAAACATGCTCGGGTGTGTACACGCTACGCATGGCGTGGCCGGTGCAGCTCCCGGCTGGGAACAGCCCCGGTCGTCCTTTGTGTGGTGAGATGTTGAGGGGAGGAAGGGAATAATGCGGTAGGAAGGAGAACTTGGGGGACTCAGATTCAGACTTCACACTTCATTCATCCCAGTGCTCAGAGTAATTTTATCTGGGTTTATCTGTTGTTTTAAGGAAGTTTTTCCTATAATGTTAATAGTGTCTGAGAACAGGATGGGGAGATTTTGCAACGTTAAGTTGATTCCAGTGTTTTCTTGCAGGGAGCTCTAGCGCAGGTAGGATGCAGAGCAGGATTTCACGCTTGGCAGCAAGGTGACTTTGCATCAGGAATGTGATTTTTCTGATTCTTGGGATAATATGTTTAAACTTTGGACATTTTTTTGCCTTTAAAAGCCTCAGTCTGTGCATGTTGAGAGTATGTAGACTTCTCTTATAAATAAAAACAGGGAGCTCTGAAAAATAGCTCTATGCCCCATCTCCTCATGGTTGCTATTTGTGCACTTATCCTTCCTGCAGAGTGGAGTCGACGTGATTTGCTGGAGTGAGAATTTCATGGTAACTGCAGCTCCCAGTCAGGTGCCAGAACCGAGAGCAGAAAATCTGGGTTTTTTGCTTTCTTTCCTTCCCTGTCTTCCCCAGGAGACTCCTTCCTTGAGTAGGAGAAAGTTGTCCAGCTCAAATACTAGACTGAGAGGTGAGGGGCAAACTGAGGCAGCAGCCGTGAGTAGGTCAGGTCCCAGACCTGGTGGGGATGGGAGTTGGGTGAGGACACAACGATCCAAGGTTCCCCGAAAGGAGTCGGGAACCCCCAGAGGCATCAGAGAAATGACCGTGACAGGATGCCACAAGGAAAATGGTGATGGATGGGAGGGAGTGAAAATGGTGGAAAGAGGAACAATGAGAGAAAATAAGAGGAGGGGGTAAAAGGAGACTAGAAGTGGCTGGACCAGGGCACGGCAACAGCAGTGCTGTGCTTTCCCCGTGCACCGCTGGCTCGAGCAGGAAGTCTGAGGTTCATCGCCCATCTTGTCCCGGGCAGGTCACCTGTGCCCTTGACTCAAACAGAGTCTTCAGCGCATCCCGTGACAAGACTGTGATGATGTGGGAGCTTCTCGGGACTTCAGGACCAAGGCAGCACTTCCCAGGACATGAACTGGTCGTTACTGGACTAGCCGTGAGCCCAGGTGAGGAATAACTGACTCCTATTCCCCAAACAGTGATTTCTTTACAATTTTTCTTTACAATTTTTGGACATTAACTTGTGGTTGCAGATGCCTCCCACCTGTGCACGGGTTCACGAGACAACACTGTTTGCAAGTGGGATGTGGAGACCGGGAAGCGCCTGTGCAGAGCTGGTATCTCCAGGAATCTGGTAGGAGCCACCGGTTCTCTTTGCTCTGTAAAGGCGACTCTCAGCCTCCTCAGTCGGTTTGCATGTAAAACCGTGCAAAGAGGATTCGCCCCGAGCTTGGCGCTACACTAAGCCCAAGATGTGCTGCACGGGTGCCTAAGCACTTGTGGGGATTTGAACTGGAGGCTGCTTACCCTCTTTTCCAGGCAAAAACAACCTCCACTAGCACAAGGATACCGAGACACTTACAGCAATTTATTAATGCCCAGTGCTGAGCAGAGCCGTTAGGAAGCATGTTTGGTGGTAGGGTCTGTATCCCCTTCGCACCAGCCCGGTGGCGGAGTTGTGGGTGTCTTCAGGAGCCCGTGTTTCCAGGGTGCTGGGTCCTGTCCAGCGCTGGTGCCTCCCTGGCTGCTGCTAACCCCAGTAACCACACGGGACTGAACGTGTCGGCCCTGGTAAGGGAGCAGCACTGATGGGACACAGAAAAAAAAAAACATCCGATGTTTCCTGCTCAATACGTAGCACAAGGAGAGCAAGGGCGGGGGAGCTCTGTGGTTCTGCAGTACGGGCGGACGTCAGCCCGGGCTGCCTGCTCATCCCTTCCCCTCCGCAGGTAACGCATCTGTGCTGGGTTCCTGGGGAGCCTTACGTCGTCCAGGCGTCGGAGGATAAAATGATCAGGTAAATCTTACCGGTGGCCGCAGAAGAGGGAGTTCTAGCTTGGGGAATATGCCAACAGGTCATGGAAGAAGAGAGGGGTCAATCCAGGAGATAGGGATATGCCCGTTGTCGCAGTGATGTGTCAGCCCCTCCTCCCCGCTCTTGCGCTTTCAGGATCTGGGATAGCCGGGATCTGCACGTGGCACATACGTTCCCAGGCAAGCGGCACATTCAGACGTGCTGCAATGTGAGCCAGGACGGGCGCTACTGCATCAGCGGCAGCGGCGGCTTCGCTGGGGAGGGCTGCGAAGCGACCGTGAGTTTGCCGGGCAGCAGTTCCTGCATTTTCTGTTCTTCTGCTTTTTTGGCTCTTTTTTTCTTTCCTGCTTTTTCTGCTCTTCTCTGATCTCCAGGGTGTGCAGCAGATCAGTGCCCAGAGGGACTGCTCATGGTGCTTGTTTGGCTTCACACTGGTATCACCAGCTGGGCCTGAGGCTGCTGGTCGAGCTCCTCAGTTTCTCCCTGTCTCCCCCTTTCATGAGTCTGCTGTAACAGCAGATGTTCATCCTTATTAAAGCACAGGGACAACAGTGTCAGGGATTGTGAGGTTCTTGCAGAAACCCTGGAAGGGACCCCTCCCTCAAGGTGCTCTTTAAACAAAAAAACTTGCTTTCTTTGTAAAACAGCTCCATGTCACCAGGTGACAGTGATGGAGCCAAGGTGTCGCCCGGACTCTAAGCGCTGCCCGTTGCCTTGCAGCTGTGGGACCTGCGGCAGACAAGGAGCCAAGTGCGCGAGTACAGAGGGCATCTCCAAACCACAGCCGCGTGTGTCTTCCTTCCCCGGGGCCTGGCTCCGGGCCCCGTCATTGCCACGTCCTCGTACGACTGCAGAGTGAAGCTCTGGGACCAGGACAGCGGAGGTAGGGGAGGGAGCTGCCCACCGAGCGTCACCCTGGGCTGCCACAGCCGCTTTCTTGGTCACTGTCTCCCCGCGACGATGGGCTCAACTGAGCCTGTAACCTCTGGGTTTTACTCGAATCCAGCCACAGGGCTGGGATGGAGGAGATACGCTGCAGAGCAGCTGGTGTTGTTCTTCAACAGAGGATATTTGGGTATGTAGCACTGGAGTTGATGAGCCTCCTTCCTAAACTACAGGGAAGCAAGGAGGAGATGACCTTTATTAATAGATGTGAACAGAAGGGCTTATGCAGCTCTGGAAACCTGCTTTCCCTTTTGGATTGTTATCAGAACAGCATGTTGAACGTAACACGACCCTTAAGAAGCATTTTCCTGAATCATGAGCAATTTGGGGGGAAAAAAAAAAAGCTCGTGGGGAAGGGCTCTGCGTGAGCCCTGCCGCTCTGCCCAGCGGGGCTCCGTCCGTCTGCCCCCGGGAAGGGGCCGAGCCTGATGGCAGCCTGGGTCCCCGTGGGCCGGGCTATGCCCAGACGCCGCGTGGGGGGCCGATGTTCGAAGCCGGTGCGTCCCGTTGCCATCGGGCCCAGCGAGCCGGGAGGGTGAGGGGCTGCAGCTCACCCCCGTCCTGCCGCCCCCAGGCAGAGCTGGAGGGGAGCCTGGCCTTCCCCTGCCGGCATTACCGCCAGGAGCATCCCTCGTGAGCAAGGTTTAAAGCGTTCCCCTTGCCTGCTTTTCCTGCAGGCAGCGGGCATCTCTCAGCTGGGAAGCAGCGCTGCGCGGCGACAGCCGGCAGAGCTGCCGGCCCTGAGCGCCGTCCCCGTTCCCTCCGCAGCCTGCCTGGCCACCCTGTGCCTCCAAGGAGCGGGTCCCCTAGCCTCGCTGGCCGCCTGCGACGCCTCCACCCTGCTCTGCGGCAGTTTTAACGCGGGAATTCGCTTACTCCAGCTGAGCAACCGCACGGACCTGGAGCTGGAGGAGGTGGCGGCGTTTTGACTGCGGCGACCCGTCCGGCAGAGACTGGCTCGCTCGGAGCAGCTTTGTCGAGCCCGGCCTGCTGCCTGCCGGCACCCGCAGAGCGGCGCCGGTGCCGAGCCGCCGGGGCGCTGGGATTTATTCATTTCATTTTGTAGCTCCTGGAAAACAACTAGAACTGTTTAGAAGGAAAGCCAAATTGTAGGTGCCTTCAGGCTCAATTCTCACTCTTGAAAGAGCTGTGTGTGTTTTATTTACAAAGCATCGACGCAGGCTGGCTGCACGCGACGCCGGTTAGGGAAGGAGAGAGATGTGTGCTGCGCCCAGATGGTGGTTTTCAGACGCGACCCCTTGGCAGAGCACTGCTGCCCCACTCTAACAAAGTTGTTTTTTTAATGGGAGGAGAAAACAGCCTTGGACCATGCGCTGGAGCAGCTGTTTATACCCCACCTGCAATGTGAGTGAATGCACCCAGAGCAGGTGGGAGAAAATTCATTAGTATCCAGAAGTTCATCTGAGCCAGGTAGACACATGCTGCTGTGCTGCACAGGTGACTGCTCGGCCAGGGTTATCCTGGGCACGTTAGCACCCAACCCCTTGCATGAGAGCTAAATAAGGGAGCTTTTCCTTTTCTGTACAGCTAGCGAGGCTACATCCAGCCTCACAGCAGGGCTCCTGCGACACACTGCTAGAGGACAAGCAGGAGCTGTTACAGCCTGCCAGGTTGTGCACTTTCAGGTTTCTGCCCTTCTCCCCATGGCCTTGCTCTGCAGCCCACCAAGTCCCCCAGCCCCCGGCAGAATCACACAGGAGGAACCTGGTGAGCATCGGTGCCACAGGCCATCCCAGCCGCACACGGATGCCGGAGGGAATCATTACACCGCGAGACAGAGGAGCCTCAGGAGAGCCAGAAAGCCCAGTCACACCTCAGGTTGGTGAAATGGCAGCTCTCAGGCTCCAGCCTAGTTGGCGTGGGTCTGGCTTCTCAGCAGGCAGGCTGGGCCAGGCAGCCCCCCAGGCTCAGCCAAGTGAGGTCAACCTGTCCAGTGCAGAGTAACCTCATTTACGATAGCACAGACCAAATACTGGTTGCTCAGAGACGGATCTTAAGGCAGCAAAATAAATTTTAGTAGATACCACAGGAGCTACTAGACTGGCTTGTGAGCAGGTAGCTGAGTATCTAGCTTATTACACAAGAGGAGATTGCAATTAAGTGTTTTTCTGTTATTCACTGGGTCCCATATCTACATTTTCCTCGGGAATAAAGGTGGCATGCAGCATGCAGCAGATGCCACTATACTTCTGGAAGGGAGGAGGAACCCACACCACTCTGTCCGCAGGGGGGATGCAGTGATACTGCAGCAGAGTATCGACTCATGAGTGTGTGTGGGGGGGTGGTTCTTAGAACAACATGATCCCCAAATGCATTAAGACAAGTATTAAAAGCAGAACTGTGTTCCATTTTTCCCAAGGAACGTGGACAGCTGCTTTCCAGGTGACCAAAGGAATATCTTCTCTTCACTCCTGAAGACTTTTAAAGAGAGCAGATAGAGAAATCAAAGTGTGTGTGTATTGTCAAGTATGTAATGTCTCTGTCCCTTAGTCAAACCCAGAAGCTAGGGTGCATATTCAGAACACATTTTGGTTTTCCAGAACATCACATTTGCAAAACTTCAAAAGCAAGTTAAAAGTTTAAACTTTAAACAACAAAAAAGAAAGTTCCTCACAGTGCAAACTAGAACAAGAAAATCCTACAGTGAAATAGCCTGCTCTGTATTAACTCAGGTGAGACAGCAACCACTTCAACAGTAGGTATCTACATGAATTTGAAACACCTAATTCTTGAGACAGCTCAAGAGGGTATGAGATAGTCTGAGATGCTGCATGGAAAGTTAAAAAAAAAAAAATCCCTGGCCTTTAAAATCTACTGTGAGTAAATACAAAGGGGATACAGACTTCCATGTTCAGAGGCCAACTTTACAGATGTAGAAGGAAGGTACCATTTTCCTGTAACACTGACAGCCAGTATCAAATTTGAAGCCACAGACTTCTACCAAAGGCTCCTGGGAAACAGAAGGTAAGAAGGATGTTACTAGGGGCTGTACAACACACTATACTTGAAGAGTTATGTGGCTATCTACAAATGTTTAAAAACAGACTGGAGAAAATCTGTGAGACTGGCTTGGAGGCAAGGTGAGACACCCAAGGTGATGCATGTGGGTAGATGGTTCATCTCCAAATTACACAGAAAAACAACATCTACAGTGTAAAAATAAAGTTCTAAGAAGTGTAAGAAACTCATCCAGGCTTTGATTCCAACCAAGCCCTGGCAAACACAGATGCTTCAAAACCACCTCAACCAGGAAACCAAGAGCAGCCAGTGACTACAGCCACCATAATGCATGTTACCATAGCCGATTCCTTTTTTTTTCCTTTAATATAAAAAAGCAAGAATGTAAGAATGTCCGAGTTCAAAGCCATTAACATCTCAGTTCCTGTTCATCAGAAACTCTGAGCTATTCCGCTGTCCACAGCTTGAAGGTTCTGTCATACGAGCATGTCGCTATCAGTTGGCCATCGAGGGAGATATCCAGTCCCATGACCTTCCCCTCGTGACCAGCCAGTGTTTTCAAAGGGGACCAGCCAGGGTGAGTCCAGATCTTTGCCGTGTTATCATAAGCGCCTGTGAGCAGGAAGTTACCGTGATTGGCTGCAATTGAGGATGAAAAAAAGGGAGAAGTAAGATTTGCAAATTAAAAAGTGAACAATCTTCTACTCTTAAACAAGAACAGACCCTCTTGCCCTGAAGATGTGTTTGAGTTGTCCCCGTGAGTATCAGCACTACAGACTGTCCTATGCACTGCCCGTCCCCTGCCGTCTCAGGTCAGGAAAGGCAGGGATAAGGAACACGTGAGAGGAGATGCTTACGTTCAAACTTCACCCCAGTCACCAGGTTCTGATGGGCAGGAATGGTGTAGATGCACTTCCTCTGACGGAGGTCCCACACTTTGCAAGTATTGTCACCGCTGCCAGTTGCGATGTGGTATCTGCCAAAGAGTCAAGGAAGGACATATTTGTGGAAGGTGGTGTTTGTACTCACAGCTTCCACACAAACCGTGTAAGCTCCTTTCTTACCCATTTGGGGAGAAGTTAACCCCATAGATCTCCTTCAGGTGGCCTTCTAGAAACATGATGCAGCGTCCTGTGCGCAAGTCCCACACCCGGCCAAAAGCATCCAGTCCGCTGCGAAGAGAGAACCCACACGTCACCCATCATAGACTTCAGCAACTGTCAGAACACGCTCAACCTCACCACCAGAATCACTGGGGCACTCGGAGTCAGTCCACAACAAATCCTTGATGACGTTTTGTGTACAGTCTTTAGACAAAACAAACTCACCCAGTCCCAGCAAGAGACCCGTCCATGTGAAAGGCAATGTCATAGACCCCTTTGCTGTGTCCCTCCTGATGGAGGATCTCTTCCTGAGCTTCCAAGTCCCACAAGCGCCATGAGTGATCATAGCTGTAAAAACAAAGCAATTTATCCAACTAAATGCATTTTTCTGGATCCCCAATCTAACCATATAATCCTGCTTGAACTAAGTACACATGTAACACATGTGTTAGCACATTCATGTGGGTTGTTCCAAAACTTGGTCTGCTGTGTAGGAAGACATGGCCAGGCATGAGCCTGTCCACTCTGAAAACTCAGAAGTCCTCAGCACTACATCCCTCAGCATGTTCCTTGGAGACCAGGGAGCTTCCCTAGTTCCACATAAACACGGCATCCTGCAACCTCAAAGAGATCACGCAACGGGTGGCACTCTCTGCTGGCAGGCTAAGAGACACACTGCATGACAAGCACGTGTGGCCTCTTCAGACACCTTTCCCTCCCAAGCTGCTAGTGCTGTGCCCCGCTGACCTCAAGAAAGCCACACAAACTGCCAGCTACAGACACGGGATGATTAATACAAGAGTAGAGACTGCTTCTGTGAATTTTGTAAAGCCCTTAGAACAGAAATTGAAGGAAGAGAGAACAAAATGGACCAATGTAATTTATAAGGATCATCATTCTTAGCAGCCAATAAGAGTGTGGGTAACTCATTGAAATCCATTTAGCAGTAGCAACCATTTCTGCTTCTGCAGCCAGCGTTTCAGATCATCTACGTGTTGCTCAGCATCAGTGGAGCACAGTCTCTCCCATCAGTGTTAACATCTGCCCCGTACCACCATCCCATTCACCACATCTCCTGTCCCACGCTCACTCACTAGTCAGTGGCAGCCAGGGGCTGCTCCTTTGGCAGTTCAAAATCTCCCAGGAGAATAACAGGTTATTTCACTAACTCTGTGAACATTTTATTTCCAACTGGAGACCAACAGGGTCTCATATGAGGAGCAGAGAAAGGAGGTCCTACAGGAATCCCAGTGACTTGCTTTTTTTTTTTACATTGCCATGGCCCAGACTAGGTTAAGCTGCTGTCAAGAATGGCCAACTGCTGCCCACGTTGGACTCCCGTGCAGACAGGCAGCGATGCCTATCAGTTTACTAGCTAGACAGCTAACAGTAAGGTGTTAACGCAAATAACCAAATCCCCATACCAAGTAGTGCCCAGGAACCTTCCCGATGGGTGCCACATCACACGTGCCACTCTCATGGTGTGACCTTCAATATCTGCCACTGGCTCATCACTGAAAAACAGAAACCAAGTCATTGGACATTGTCTGGGGTGGCTCGTGCTAACCAGGCCTTTGCAATCATCACATCACAGTAAAACAGCCGATACTTAAATACACGCGAGACAGGAAAGCCAACATTTTTGACCACCAAGGGTACCTAATGCTGTCTGTTGTTCACATAGCTAAAGCTCTAAGTGAAACTCCTTTATCCACGCTTACATCCTCAGTTATAAAGCTCTCCTGGGATAATTATGTTATGAAAATTAACAAGGCCCTTGTTATTTTCAGGCAGTTTGCAATTTGAATGTCAACAGCCCAGTGATATCATTCTCAACCAACTGTGAGCTCTGCGCAGCAAGATCTACCTTGTGCACAGTGCCTCGCGGAAAGTCGCCCTGACCTGTGTCAGGAATCCCAGGCACCGCTTTATTTAATAATGGTAACAGCAGAAACGAAACGCAGACTGCAGAGTAGGGAGCTTCACTGTGATTACTCAGACCACGTCCCAAACTATAGCAAACCCCGCTATTCTCAAGGCTATATCCATGGCAGGCAGGCTAGGGTGAATATTTATTCTACCATAATTGCACGCCGCAGCTCAGCAGCCTTTAGTAGAAAATCTGAACAGCATCTAGAGTTTCTTTTTAACTGGCCAATTACGGAGACATGGTCATATGAGACTGATGCAAACCTGTGCCAAGAGACAGATGTTTTTCTCCCAGGCCCAAAACCTTAGAAACAATGCCTCTGGGCTAAAGATTATAAACTGAGGATCTCAGAGCTCCCTGAGGCACTTTGCAGGGCTCTGCTTTTCAAACATGCACATGCTAGAGCTTGGTATCTATGCCACTGTCTTCTTCTCAGGCTGGAGGTAAATGCTGCCTGTCTTCCAAAACCAGCTAACACTATGCAATGACACAGAGCCACTCATTTTTATTATAGGATGAACCTTTTGCACATCATTATATATTTAGTTCATCCCTCTGTAAATATCAGTGTTTTCAAACACAACAGAAGTCCGTTCCTTGATTCCAAAGATGGGGAATTTCCTGCCAGATGAAAGGTTTGAATGAAACAACCTCTGAATTTTCCATCCATTGCCCAAAGCAGTTTGCCAATGCTTAGCAGCAATTCTGACTTGATTCTTTCCAGACAACTTCCCTTTGCCTTCATTCCCCTAATCTGGATGATCTTTTCCTGCTGAAGAGGAACTGATCTGATATAACTACAAGAAGAGGTTACATTTGCAGGAGGATGGCAAATGTCTGATATCTAAAAAAACAAAACAAACCCCAAAACAACAATGCTGCAGCAGTGCATGTCCAGTATCATTCTAACCTTTCAAGGCTCCAAAGTTTGACAGAACCATCAGCCGCACACGAGGCCAGGTTAACATCCTTCTTGTCTAAAGAAACAGTGGCTTTGGGATGGAAGACTATTGCTCCTACGTTGGTGTTATGTCCTCAAAAGAAAAGAAAAGTAAAAATTTACCATTTGCCATGAGATCTTGGCCAATTCTTCAGAAAAGCAGCACTCCTTTTTTTACTGACTAGTCAAGGACCAAAGAACACGTTCATAGTGTCCTCCCACGTTGGGTGAAGTTGCATTGTGACTGCCAGACACATCTGTACTGCAAACAGCTAAACTGCAATTTCAGTAGCACCCACTTAGAGTATCAAAGGTCAAGTCTTGTAGTTCTCAAAACAAAATGAGATGAAAAGTTACATGCATGAATCAAGAGATTTTCTCTCATATTTGTATTTAGTCAAAGTTGCGGCCACGGCGCAAGAAACTTCACTGTTGTTCTCAAGTGAGCTGGCCAGGAATGTTGATATTTGACTCAAAGCAACTAAACCTGGTTTTTGAAACAAACCAAACCAAAAAGCATCGTTCAGAAACACAGAACAACAAGCTTTGGTCTTTTCTCATCTCAAGGAAAAAGACCAGGACTTCCTCTGGATTGTAGGACACACATCCACACCACATAAGTTTGAGTGATGTTCTTGTTGGAAGAAAGTCTTTTGAGTCACAAAGCAATGCAGAATTCAGCCCAGAGAGAACTAAGCAAACAGTTTCAGTGAAAGTCTCTCTACCTCGTAAGGTATGAACAAGGTTGCAGTCAGGCACAGACCAGAGCTTGCACAGCCCGCTCCTGTTGAACACAAGAAATACAACGAGTCAGTGCAGACAGGAACAGGAACTTCAAAGAGCAGATCAAACACAGAGCTGCAGAACCACACTGGAAGTTTCTGCAGCGGCTAAAATACCAGTGCACTTTGAGCTACCAGCCACAAGGAGAAATGGACTCCGATTCGAATCCCTGTAAAACTTTAAAACAGGGTGAAGACAGAGTTCAGAGTAGGAACAGAGAGCAATTCTGAACTCTCAGGTTTCATAGACCTTCAAAAACATCCCTCTCCCTCATTCCTGTCATGTTCCCCCTCCCCATTCTAAAGCAAGTGCTTTAAAAAACACTTACCAACAGGCAGTAGCTAGGAATTTGGAATTGGGGCTGAAATGGCAGTAGGATAGTGGGCGATCATCTCCAATCTGACTGCAGAAGTTATTCAAGGACTGGAAACAAATACAAAGACAAGGGCAAATAAGTAATACTACCAAGCTAGAAAAAGCCTTACCTAAAGAGTGAGATGAAGTAGGTAAATGTACGAAGGAGACAGAGGCCTTTGAAAAGTCATTTACACAAGGGGAGGAGCTGCCCCAGAGCCACTCCAGCTCCATGCAGGAGGGCTACAGAGCCACTCTGACTGATGTAAGCTACCACTGCACAGCTTAGCTCAACATGCCACCCACTATACTTGCCACAAACAACCTTGCAGGCCTGCTTTGCAACGTCAGTTTTGACAGAGAACCCGCTGCAGTTTGGGCCTCTCTCTACATCTCATCCAATGAACGTGATCAGAAAGACCAGGACAGGCAGCGTGGTCTCTCAGGGGAGAACCAAATCCTCTAGCAGCTAATGCCTCTGGAGGTAAGTAGGATTAGAGAGGCAACACACAAGCCACTCTGTTCAGTTAAGCCAGGAATCTGACTTAACATGCTGGAAAAGGGCATCTCAGAGTCATTCTAAAACATGATTTCCATTACTGTGTCCGTTATTATTTCCCTTGGCTTCATGCAATAGCGCCCACAGTACAGGATGAGAAAAGTGAGCAGTCCCTTCCTAGTGAACTAAACCTGTGACAAACTCGGGGAGCAATTTCTTTAGCTTCACAGGCAAGTGACAAGGCATCGCAGTGATGTCTTTCCCTGCAGAGGGACAATTAAAGCAGGTTTCTCTGAATCACTAAACAGGATTAGAACATGCTTTATGCCTATCACAGGAAGAGAGTGAAAAAGCAGAACTTTGCAACAGATGACAGGCACAAACAGAAAACTGCATACACCTGGACCTCCTTCTGATCTCTTCTGAGAAAAAGAAAGCTGAGCAGATGCCAAACCTACCCTCAGGGATTTGTGCAGCTCCTGCCTCTGCGATGTTCTGGTTGCCTCTGGAATCTCTTTGAGCAGCCGGGCTTCTTCTAGCCGCTTCACTGCCCTGTGCAAAGCAAAATTAGAGTAACAAGTCCCTACACTTCCCCTGGCCTTCTGCTGGAAACAGGCCTTTCCTCTGCCTTTCCTAAAACCAGGCTAATGCCAGTGCAGTTCCTAAGAACAAAAGCTCTAATCTTGCTGGGTCTGTCTACCAGCACGGGTTCCCCGTTCTCTTGATCTCAAGTTTCCTGCATTACCCACAGTGGCATTAACAGTTAGATTTGATGAAAGGCTGCATCTCTCTATTCTTCATTTGTTTTCTTTTTCCTTACCTGGGGAGCGAGTAGTTAGCTAGCCACAGCCTAGCTGTCTTCAGACTGCGTGGTCCTTCATGATACCAGGTTTGCTGATACTTAAAGAAAAAGAATAAAACTAAAGAAAAAGATAATGTGATAGAGTTCTTCCATTCAGTTATCTTAGATGACCTCCTCTTAGTACATAACTGCCACCTCAGCACCTTCTCTTAAATCTTGCTGTCTTAAAACCTCTCTTTTAAGGGTCTGACCTGGGTATTTTGCATAAGTATAAGTCCTAGAAAAAGATTAAGATAGACAAGTCAAATTCTCTGTCCTGCAGATCAGATCCTGGCGTACTGCCATGTCCCACAAGTGTATTCCACTTGAACACAGTCTTATTTTTACTTGACCATGTACTGCTGAGGATTTTACTGGATGATGTGTGGAGAAGGGGGGAGTAAAAAGGAAGCCTGGAGCTGCAAAAATTGTACTTATTCCTTACAGCAACCCTCCAAAATCATAAGGAAAAAACAGACTTAGAAAAGAGAGGCAGAAAGAAAGAATAATCAAAGGCAGAACTAGATGTAGTGGCAGGAATATAGTTTTTTTCCTCCTGAGTACAACAATGATCAACAATAAAGAATTTACTAAATAACAGTCCCAGTGCCCAGTCTCCTGATTTATATGCCATATGCAACATGGAATTTGGGCTGCAGTACAACCCAGACTTAATTCCCTTCATTTAAATACCTTGCAACCCTCACTGTCAGTCTGACTGAAACCAAAAGCACGGGATGTATTAGAGACCATCTAAATAAGGTATCTAAAACCTTTTTATATGTATTCCCTGCCACATTGAGAGCTAGCAGCACCAAAAAAAAGAGAGAATGTTACCTCTTCTTTGGATTTTTTAGACCTGTCATCATCTTTCCTACTCTTTTTCAAGGCATCCGTGCCAACCACTGAAAGGATATTTCGTAATCTGAAAAGAAACATATTAAATCATATTCACTCAGTGAGTTGTCAGTCTGACAAATGATTATTGCCTTCCATTCTTCCTCCCCCACTATAATTCTTGCTACATCATAAAGAAGCGTTACTGACGAGCAGCACTCATTACATCCAAACCACATAGAATATTTCAGGAATTTGCCGAACAGGTTAGAGCTGAGACACCCAAGACTGGGCACAGTACCTCTCTCTCCTTTCCGCAGGACCTTCTCCAAAGAGCGTGATGGGCTCCCCAAGGGCTCGTAAGCAGGCTTTCACTTCGGAGTCGTCAGTGGAAACATTGATTTGCCGGGCTCTCTTCCTGCGCTCAAACTCGGCTAAGACTTCTGCCTGACGCTCACTCATATGGTCTTCGAGATCAAAGACCTCACCTAAACCAAAAATGAAGCCATTTGTCACATTCTTGATTTTAAATTTTACTCAAACCCAAACAGAGAGACTTATGAATATATCAAAAATCGAGAGTGAGAATAAGGAGGTGACAGGGTTAAGCGAGCGTTCTCACCACTGCTTATGTTAATGTTGCCAGCCTCGATTGCAGCTTTCACCCCTTCTTTTCCCAGCAGCCCTGACTCTCCCTTTGCAAGACGCTCTCTCTCCTTCTCTTCCAAGCTGCCATAAAAGATATGGGCTCTCTTGGGTGGTGGAGCATCGCTCTCCTCTGAAACTTTGCTCTTTGTGGCCTAGAAAGCAGAAATGGAATTTTAAGACTTCTTCAGTGTGCTTTGGCTAAAAAGAAGACATTCCATGAATGGCTTGGCTGTGGGAGAAAGCACTGCTCTGCCACAGACAGTTAGTAAGGACAACACGAAAAGACCCTGAAACTGTACAGGAGATGCTAATTTTGATCAGTAAGGCTATGCCTCAAGTGCAAAAAATCAAAAGTTAAATGACATGTTTAATAGATTTCCTTAAACTAGATTTGCATCCTTTTCTGTTTCTTTAGTGTCTGCTTGGGCATGGTTTTTAAGTCTCTCTCCTTGTTTTTTTTTTTTAAATATGAAGCTCTTCCCGATCTTGCAGAAGAACTTCTAGAAAAGACATGTGATGTTGAAGACCACCTCTCAACGCCCTCACTGAAAAGCAGATGTAACGTTAATTAAAAAAAAAGTCCTTTATTTCCAGAGCAGAAGCCCGAAAGCAGTCTTTTCAAGAAAACTAAAGGATTTTGCAAAAATCCCCGAAAAAATGCCAACAGTCTGGTCACGATCCCTCTCAAGAGCTCGTGTGTCGCTGACCGCAGTCGGGCCCCCGCCGCGCCACCGCTCGCTGCTGCCCCGACACCCGGGCCGCCCTCGCCACGGAAACCGCCCCGCTGCCGCCCGCTCCCCTCTCAACCGCGCGGCTCTCCGGCGCGGAGCCCGGCCGGACACGCACCTCGGGAGGGGCAGGGGGCCGCACAAGGGGCCGCGCGCCGCCGCGCGCCGCCGGGGCCCGCGCGGAGGCCATGGCGGCCGGCACCGGGACACCCGCTGTACTGCGCCGCTCCAAACCAGGCGGCTCGGACACCCGCAATCACTTCCGGGGCACCGCGCGGAGCCTGCCGGGAAGATTGGGCCCGAGGGCAGGAAGGGGAGACCGGCGAGAGCGGGGCATGCCGGGAGGTGTACCCCACCCGTCCCCGAGCAGCGAGGAGCGCGGGGCATGCCGGGAGGCGTGGCCCCCGCGGAGGGGCGGGGAGCGCGAGGCATGCCGGGAGGAGTGGCTCCGCGGAGGGGCGGGGAGTGCGGGGCATGTCGGGAGGCGCGGCAAACGGCGCGGCGGGGTGTGTTTTCGCTCCTTGCCAGTGGTGGCGGCTGCGGCGGAGCGGCGGCGGCGGGCGATGCTGCGGCGGAAGCCGACGCGGCTGGAGCTGAAGCTGGACGATATCGAGGAGTTCGAGAGCATCCGGAAGGACCTGGAGGTGCGAGCGGGGCCGGGCGCGGCGGCGCGGCCTGAGGCGGGCCCGGAGCCGCCCCACAGCGCGCGGGGCCGGTACCGGGCCCGGCGCCCTCCCCCCCGCCCCCCCAGCGGCGGGCGCCTCCCGGGAGCGGGCGGGCTGTGACGCGGCGCCCTTTGCCCTGCAGAGCCGCAAGAAGCAGCGGGAGGACGCGGAGGTGGCGGCGGCCGGCGAGGAGGCCGCCGTCGCGCTGGGCGCCGACCACAAGAGCCGGGAGCAGATCATCAACGACCGCATCGGCTACAAGCCGCAGCCCAAGGCCGGCGGCCGCGCCGCCCACTTCGGCACCTTCGAGTTCTAGGGCCGGCGCAGCCCCAGAGAGCTTTTTTATTATTATTATTGTTATTTAAGTTTTCCTCATTAACAGATCCGTGAATGGCCCCGGCTGACTGCTTTGTTTTAAATAAACATGTCTTTTTTTAAAAGTGTGAGAGCTGCTTTCGCTGGCGGCGGAGAGCGCGAGGGCAAGGCTGGGAGCACCAAGAGACCAGTGTTTGCTTCGCCTGTGTGAGAACCAGGGACTGAGCAGGTGCCCTGCTCCACAGAGAAGGTAAAGTACTGCCTCTGCCGAAAGAGGTTTGGGGGAGCTTTCGGTTTAGTATCTTAAAAATCGAGCCAGCAGGATGTGTTCGTTGAAACCATCAGCTCTACAAGATAGTCACGCACATATGTGCTTACACACGTGCGCACACACACCAAGAAGGAGGGTACTGGAGAGTATCTAATTAATGTTTTACAGGTCTGGGTGCATAAAGGCACTGGGCGTCATGGATCTGGGTCCCACAGGCAAACCTTCTCACAGACACTGCTCTTTTTCTGAGAAGGCCAGGAAAGCAGCCCGCTGTGGCTGTTAAAGTGGACTAGTCCCAAACATGTTTCACAGATGGCTGTAGAGCTGCTTTGCAGCCAGTGGCACAGCTGCAGTGCAGATTGTGGCCTTTTCATTCAAAGGAAACAAAGCTCAATACAGCAGAACACACTGGGCACATGGAAATGGAACAGTATTCCATAGTTTCTGATTAAGCTTTTTTTTTCCCCCCTTTAAATTTATTCCCTTCTGTTCAGGCCTGGCGAGTGCGTCATGCTGGCTGCATTGCTATGTAGCAAGAGATGTTTGTTGCTTGGATCAAAGGTTACCAAATATCTCCTTGTAGACAGTGTCACATGAAAAACGGGAAGGTGGATTCATTTCTGATAGTGATTTATTAGCAAGTACCTGAACTTGTAACAGTGACTGGTACCACTGTCAATTGGATGGGTACAAAACTAAAAAGTAAAATAACATAGAGCTCTGAGAAGGAGTCTAGTGTGTAGCCAGGTGACCTAAAGGAAGCAAAATAAAAAATTGAAGAAGCAGGCTGTCAGTGTTTAAAAGATTATCTGTTCCCGCCAGCAGAGGAAGGAGGCAGAGCAGGCCGCCAGACCTTGGGGCCTGTATTGAAGCATCCACGTGGAATTTAGAGATGGAATGGGAAGTCTCCTCTACTCTGGTATAGCATTGTTTTCTACCATCTTCTAGTGCAGAAACCAGTTATATTTTCAGTGTCTCAGGCAACAAAGTTCCAACCATCTCCCTTGAAAGGATATTCCACAGCCTGCTACCACTCAGTCCCTGTGTTTCTCCCTGCTGTTTGTTCACCAGTCCAGCCTTGCTGTTGACCTATTTCACGCAGTCTTGAGTTTATTTCCAGGTTGTTAAACCGTATGCAAATTCCTTGATGATCTTTTTAATACAGTGCTAAAGATTGAACTGTGGAGCCTTTGCCCTGTGAATTTGGCAATGCTCCTGAAACCTAGACTAATGAATTAAAGTACACGCAGTGCAACTTTGGCTCTGCGGTGTTCGCTGAGAGTTACTTGCACACGTGGCAGCTGCGGTATTTGCGCATGTATTGAGTTAGGAGCATTGCCTGGAGAAACTTGGCAGAAGCATGAATGTGATAGAACTGAGCAGCAGCAGAGCTGCAGTTGAAACCTGGCCAGGTTCAGGATGACCCACTTCAGTGACAGTCTTGGCAGTGTTAAAAAGAGACATCGGGGCTGTAAGCACCGGTCAGGGAGAAGTGGACTGGAGGTTGTACAGGGAGGTGAGGGTGCATATTCCCCTCAGCTTCTCTTTTTAAGTAACGGTAGGATTTGCGTAATAGTAGGGCTGGGGGAAAGTTTTTATTGTGCTTGAAGTTTGCTAACAGGAGCAATGATTGGGCAGTGCTGGTTAATCTTACGCAGGGATAGGGACAGGGACAAAGAACGCGATTTATTGGTTGTGTATTGGCAACACAAAGGCCCATCACCTGCCTGAGGTCAGCAGCAGAACCCAGGGTAGAATTCAGTTCTCCAGAGTCCAAAGCCAGCGTTCTCTTTTCTAACGTCTGTTTGGCTCCCTAATTGCTTCTGCCCTCCACTGTCCAACTTGCTGCTGTGGAAAGAAGGGGGTGTTGTCATGTTTGGAAATGTGGGAGCACCCTCTCTCCATGCGCTCCAGGGAGGGCACATGCTGTAAGTTCTGAGATTTGAGTTTTGATGTTTTATTTGCATCACATTTGCAGCCCTTCTAGCTTCTTCTATTCTTCCTCCAGGGAAATGCTCACCTTGTAGTTCAACACTCACAGCTGTCTTTCACCCTTTTCAGTGAACGCCTGACTGCAGTCTCCCAATCCTGACTTGAATCTCCAGTTCCTCAATAACCATTCATCTCTGTTGCAGTGCCAAATTTTTCTTTATTTTCTCCTCCCAATGATGTCTAATTGAATTTCTCATTTAAAAAAAAAAAATTCTGACGTGTTATGCTTAGTTTACAGTCTCCTCCTTTCCAGCAGAAAAGAAGGCCAAATCCCTTTAGGAAGCTGATTTCAATGAAACAACTCCAGTTCCTTCTCAGATTTCAGCCCACAGTTCAAACTAACATTGCCCAAGTTCACAGGTCATGCCTTCTTCTCCAGGGCATGTGAAACCTTGGCTGCTCTTTTCCTCATGCTCATTATAATCCACCTGACAAGTGTTCCTAAAAATCAAACATTCAGTATAGCTTCCTCGAAGGGGCTGTACCTGCCTAGCAGGTACTGATCACAGCCCTGGGCATACGCAAAAAGGTAGTGGTAGATTTGCAAATATAAGAAATATTTATATTTTTGCCCCTGAGTTATGTTTTAGGACTATTATGCTCCAAACTTGACTTGCCGACTTCATGCTATAGCCTTGTATGATGCATCAAATTTCAGGTCAGGCTGGAGAAGTGCACAAAACAACTCTTCCAACTGTTCTTCAGGTTGGAAGGAGTCACAACATTGACCAGAACAGGTCTGGTTTTCCCATCTCACACCATGCGAAATTATGAGGGATCGCTCTGCTATGCAGGCATTCCCAGCATGCCCGAAATCCGACAGGGAAACATTTTAGGAGCAACAGAAGCATGTTCCAGACATCCTTTGGTTGCCTATGGAAAGAAACACCAACCCAAACCCCTGTTTTTCTTGTGTGGATGAATACAACCTGGAATAAAACTCTGGGAGGGAGAGCTTCACTATTCCTTGCTGCATATAGACATCTTCCATGACCAAGTGGGTTTATTATTACATCTCCCCAAATCTGTGTCCTTTGACCTCACCCTCTGTACTGGAAAGCAGATCTGGGAGGCACTAGCTCCTCTTTATATCTCAGCTTTCCCCAAACTCAGTAAAGTTTAAACAGACTAAAACAAACAGCTACTTATACATTAGTAACTTCCAGCATTCCCATTCTAGCAGCTGCAGGGGTTATTGCTCATGGCCCGCCCTGGGCCCAGAAGATGCTGACACAACGCCAGCTGCACGCTCGCACTGTCATGACAGGCACAGAAGAGCAGTGCAAGAGAAAAGGGGCTGGAGAAGGCCACGCTGGATCTGCCTGGCTACTGCTCTTTAGTTAATAAAACCAGGCACTTACTCTTGGAGTCATTTGCTGAATGACTTGGAGTCATTTGCTTTTCAGTAAAAGCTTCTGGCTTCCACTTTGGCTGCAGTCTCTGCTTTGGGGGTTATTTCTGAAACACACATACACCACAGTAAAATGCAATCTATTTTATTGGCTAATTATTTACAGGGGATTCTTGATATTCACAGTAACATTAGACAAGTTACCTCCACAAAGAACAAGAGTAAAAACAAAAGTGATGGTCCACTGTAAACAAAACTACATGTCCTGCTGGATCTGTTGGGACTGGCTTCAGATCAACTGAAAAGGCATTCGGGGGAAAAAAAACAAAAGCCAGTCAATGAACACAGCCTGGGTATTTTGTGCACTTCTTACAAGATGATAATCCAGAGGCACAGTCAGAGAAGACAGACACAGGACATCACACTCTAAGCTTGCTACATAGGTGTCCACGCATGAATTAATTTCCTCAAGTATAGTTATCATTAGAGTCCTCACCTCCCTCCAAGCACTACTTAATGCAAGCCTAGTGCTAACATCAGGACAACCTCAAATACGGCCAGCAGAAAGGCTGGGACTGCAGCAAAAGCAGTCAGTAGAAGTTATCATCAGGGAGGCCAAGTTTTGCTCAGAGCCTGGCAAAGCGAACTGCAACGTGGGCCAAGAACACAGCAGCCTGGGGCATGTGGTGGACCAGAGGGAGGCTGTGACACAGGGAGGTAGGTGGCTTCTCTGGATTGTCAACAATTAACAAAGCAAGCACGGCCAAAGCTCACAGGGAGACAGGGACTAGAGACATCCCTTTTTCCATTGTACCTCACTATTTCAGCAAGCTCAGAAGCACAGAGGACACAGCCCTCCACTAGGTGCCAAGGGAGCACAGCTACAGACAGCTGTGAAGAAACACAGTCCCTATTGCAGAGACCTTTTTCTTTAAGAATGCCATCTTCTCTCCTCAACCATCTTCTCTTCAGACCTTCCCTTGGGCCCTTCTCCCCAGACCCCAGCCTGGACTCCCATTTCTAACTCCGGTACTGCCAGACGTTCAAAAGATTGTTCTTACAGGCTGCTCTAAGTTGTTGGGGCACAGGCTAGGAACTTCGGAGTCTTCTGCCCAGTTTCCTGCTCCCTAAGTGACCACTGCTAAGTCAGTGTCACTTCCCTCTCTGCACCCCGCAAGTTGTGTGCTCTCTTCTGTATGAGTGTGAGAAGGGGGATGAACCCTTTGAGTGCTGAGATGCTCATCCACATTGGTAAAAACAATTTGGAGAGACTAGATGCTGCATCTAGGATGAGGCAGAAAAGCTAATGAATGAAGTGAGTTTATATCGGAAGAGCCACTATTGCATAATCCCCAAGTCATCCATCTCTGACACAGAGGTAAGTCTGGTCACTTGAATACAAAAGCAAAGATGGCCAAAAAGCTCCAGTGGCAGCAGGAAGATCAGGCCAAGCACAGGTTTTATTTTAGAGGAAAATCTAGCAAGTCTAGAGGTATATGAAGTTATTAGTGTCAGCATATGAAGCCATTAGTGACTACACCCTGTAATCAGGCATCCCTATAATGGTAACAGCTTCAGTTTGTTCAAGAGAAACCAGTCGGAGCATGTCTCAGCTCCAAACTCCTTCAGAGGTTAAGTCTCTGCAGTGTAAAGCTTTCAAAACATAAACAAGCAACTTCAGCAGTTAACTGCTTCTAGTTTCTCTAACAAGCATTAAGATTTCCTCCCAGCTCTCACATAGGGACTGGAAGAGCCCCATTTTCCTCTCTCGCAACAAAACATGAGTGTTTAGAGAGTACAGAGGATTTTTACCTTTGTGACAGATGTAGAGAGAGGGCATCAGTCTAGAGATGTCCTTCTGTAGTCTGTTGCGGACCCCAGACTACTACATGTGTCTTTCTGTAGTGTTACAGACTCCCTTTGAAGACCAGACTGGGGAATAGCTTTTCCTACCTCTTTTGTCAGGAGGTGGCCAGAATCTTTCCATGAAAGTAGCCTACTTTCATTCAGATGTGGATTTGCTACAGAAATAAGCTCTTTAGAAACCTGAACTTGATTTTAATTCATCTTTTTTTTTCCTGTATTTGCACTGCCAAAAGAAAACAAGATGTCCAAATAAATGCCTGGCATCATCTACAGGAAGGTTGACCTTAGATGGTGCAATACAGGATCCTGGCAAGTGGCCTGGCAGTAGCAATAACAGATTTCCTATTGCTTTTCAAAGACGGTGGTAGGTTGAGAATGGGCTTAGTAGTAGTAGTAGCACCAACACATTGAAGAACTCACATACACAGGGATAGGCCTTGTCCTTTAATGCTTACAGGCTAAAGAAACATAACTCCCCTTCACAAGCACCAGCTTTCCTTACATGGCTGCTAACAGCGCAACGAGTAGCAACTTCAGAGCAAAAACTGCTACTGTATGTGGCCGGATACTTTCACTTCAAAAGGATTCCCTGTCCACAGGACACATCCCAGTCATCAGTCCCAGTCCAAAAGTGATGCCTATTTTTCAGTGGCCTTCTGCAAATCCCACTGTCTTCCCTTTCAGCCATTTACAGTCACGAAGAAGACATCTTGGGCAGAGGGAAGGCTCCAGCTTTGCACCACACTCTAACAGCACGGCATTCCCTACAACAGGAAGCAGTTTAATAACGAAGTGCCAAACCAAAACTGTTCCCTAGAAAACTCGAAGTGTTTTCTGGGCAACACCCCTCCTGGAAGCTATCCTTTTTTGCCTGTTAAATCTGCAGAGCTCACAGCCCTGAATGGGAAGATTTTCTACTGAGCTACTACACCTTTCCACCACTGGCACCGACAACTCTTGCACCTACAAGCTAGCAAGGTCACAGCATGATTATTAAGACAAAGAGGAGTCACTTGGGTCACAATTATTTTTTTTAAATCAGCCCAAGCTGCTCCAAATTTCACCTGAGGAGAAACAGATTAAAGGCTGCTTTCTTCTCTTCCACAAATCTCCCCTTCACAGGAATGTGGTTGTTTTATTTCCTTCATCTCAATCAAGGAATGCCCTCTTCAGACATTTTAACCTCTAGCGGCACAAAAATACTATTTAGGTCCTGTCTCTTTTGCAGAATGAGTTTTAGTAAACTGAAGTCTAGCTCTAGATCCATCCAGGTCTAATTTAACATGAAGTCAATGTGGATTCAATGGTTTATTTAAAATCTTTTTTGCCCTATAGATATGCATTGTCCTGCACCTACTCAGTACATTTCCATGATCAGGAAGTGAAAGCAGCCACACTGAAATGTTAGCACTTAAAGCTGAATAATGCTGCTGGATACATCAGAAGCCTAACAACACTCATCGTACTCTGATGGGCTTGGAGGACCAACCCTCCAGACTCCCAGAAGCACAGGACTCACGTACTCATGTCAGGATGCTCGCTTGCCAGGACAGACCTGAGCCTGTCTCATGTGCAGCACCAAGTCTTCCCCAGCAGCTGCATCTTGTGGAACTCTGTTCTCAGAACTGAATTAGAAGGCGCCATTGGCCCCAAAAGCCACAACGCCAGGGATTTCTCCCCTGGCATTACGTACACATTAAAAAAAAATTAAAATAGCCATTTGCACACATAGGCTCCATTGGCAACTTTGATCTTTACCTACTGTTCATAAAACCCTCACAGATAAGCATTTACAATTTAAAAATAAAATGTTTTTTTTTTTAAAAAAAAAAAAAGAAAAACCTCTATATTTCTGTCAGCCAACTAATTTCAATCACGGCATAATCTAAGAATAAAGCAAATACTAGCCAAGAATGGCTACCATGGGATCCTCAAGAGTCAGCCCAGCTGCCAGCCTGCAGCCTGAGGGAGCAGCGTACCCCAGCTCCTCACATCCCTACAACCCAGCTAGGAACCTGTGGTGAACTTGGATTGATTATATTGTTTCTCTTTCAGCTTAGGAATGATCCAGTCCTCATGACGGCTGCATTTCAAGAGAGCAGAGGTGGAAAGGCTCCTGGGCAGCATCCAGTATTAATGGCAGTGCTCAGTGATATCCACAACAACTGCCTTTTTCCAGCTGAAGAAGAAATAACCCATCCCTGCCCCTGCTGCCACAGCTATGCAGAGGTAGCCATTGTACGTCATGAAGATCAGCATAAGGAAGTAGCTGACCACGACTTGGATGATGTGCAGTACAGTCTGCAGGAGGTGAGGAAAGCTCAGCATCTGCTGTCTGAGAACACAAAAAGCAGAGAACAGTCAGCATCCATGAGACACAGAAGGGAAAATGCAGAGAAAACTTAGTCCATTAGCTGATAGGATGCCAAGGTGGGCATGAAATATGAGGGGATAAAGAAGGCTGAAGGTGCGTAGCCTTTTGCATGCATTTGTCACTTAAAACTATGGTTTTCCCGACAAAGCTGATTGATACAAAGGAAATATGGTGCTCACTGGGAGGACAAAACTGTTTAGCTGAGGAAAAGATTTCTGCAAGTTTATCTTACTCTGTTCAGCAAGCAAGGAGACTTGTTTTGCAAGCAGGGACTTTGACTAGCTAGTCACAGAAGGATCCTCAGTATTTTCCATCAGCGTTGCTGGATATCCCCACCCAAATTCTATTCCTGGGAACTCCCCAAATGTGTTCTCTACCTCTC
Organism: Dromaius novaehollandiae; assembly: GCF_036370855.1. Classification (NCBI taxonomy): domain Eukaryota; kingdom Metazoa; phylum Chordata; class Aves; order Casuariiformes; family Dromaiidae; genus Dromaius; species Dromaius novaehollandiae. The sequence goes on from NC_088117.1 coordinate 3,048,068, forward strand.
TGGAAAAAGCGAGCTCGTTTAACACTTTGCTGCTTTCCCTCTTTTCTTCCCCATCCTAAGGAGTAGCCAAGTAATTCAAGCACAGACATCAGAATCCTCCAGGGTCAAGTAATGCCCATGTCTGGAGTTAATAAACTTTGCAGAGAGTTATACTGTCTGCATAAAGTTTCTTCTGTTCCACTTTTTGCCCTTCGCAGCTGCTGAAGAGACTTGTCTTAGAAGAAAGGGAAATTCTTACCCAACAGTTTTATGCGTCTCCATCAAGATGGTGCCATTTGGACCTGGCACTGGCATAGAGTTGTAGCGAATGCTGACCTGGGATTTACGGAGCAGACACTCTCGGGCAATCTTTAGGCCTTCATAAAACATGGCTAGGAAGAAGACAGCCACAAAGGCACCAGCCATTTCTGACAAAAGAGGAAAACTTATTGAATCTGTGCAACATAAGATGAAACATGTCAGAAGAGACACCTTGTAATTCAACAACTATGTCACACTTCACGGGCTATAGCTGGGTACTGTATGCACACTTACACAGACGTAAATGTGAATTTAACACTTACGCAAATTGGAATTGAGTCCATGAAGTGAAACCAACAATTGTTTTTGCTAATAAGACCACTCAAACTCTGGAACTACATGAACATCTTCCCTTTTCTTTCACTCCACAGATCCGATGTAAAAACAGGTTAACCACACTGCGCCTGGATATTTTTGCCATAAATAGCCTTATAGAGCAGGGTAATTCCAGCAGTGTTCATCATTTGCAAGCCTTTTGTTTGGATTGGACAAGACAGTTATACTAACCTCCAGGAGTATTGATTGTAAGTCCGGAAAACAGCAGCGGCACGTTCTCATAGCTGAAGTGGAAAGTCATTGCCTGCCAAGACAAAGAACATCAAGATGAACCTCAACAGCTCATTCTCAGATGGAGTTTACAAGATTTAGAGAAGGCTGCTTTATTATGGTAAGAATTTAAAGTAAAATTGTTTCAGTTGGTCACCAGATAGACTCAAAGAAACTCTTCAGCAAACAGACACAAGCTAGGCATGGCTCAGGATGCTCCAATTTCCAGTACTGGTGGGCAGCTCTTCTAGGCAGTGCCCCTGGGCAGAAGGCACTTTCTGCAAGTACCTGCTATGGAGAAGTGCCTTCTCCTTGCTTTCGAGCTCTTTTTCTCCCCAGCACCAGCAGTAGTCAGAAATGTCTCCATGGATCTCATCCCCTGCCATCCCATGACTACTTATGGGCTGGGGTACTGGGGCACTTTCTTCTCTCCCCCAAACCTCATCTGAGCTCACACAGACATGGGTTTGTATAGCTGAATCCTCTGGCCCTATCCTGCACTGTGCCAGCAGACTACTGTCTCCTTATAGAATTTCCTAATATTCTGTGGGAAAAGGAGAGTCCTGAATACAACAACTAAGTATTATTGCAGGACCAGAGCTTTACCTGGGTGACAGTAAGGGGTCCTGGACCTGCACAGTGAATGCTGTGGGAAGGGGAGACATCAAGGATCTCAGGCAATCTGGTTAATCCATCCAGGTAAATACACTGCAGTTGTTTAGTATGTCTTCAGCACAGTTACTTACAATGTCTTTACATGTAAAGTACTCGGTTAGCTAGAGAAACTTCTGTTTGAACTTCTCTGATTGTTTTATTAGGGTTTTTTTTTCTGAAGATCAGAGTTATGAGTAATTTCAGCATCCATAAGAATCAGCAGACATTCATTAGCCCCAGTCTAGAAGTGACTATAAAACATCTTTAGAGAGAACATCCATTTCTTTAATGAATTCTTTACATTTAAAACAGAGACCCCACAAACCAAAGGTCTAGTGACAAAGACCCCCAAAACTATTATCTAGCTCCATTAACTTGAGCTGAAACAGCAGTTGTTACTTGATGCAGGTGAGGAATGCGGGATATTCATACATTAAGATGTGTCCAGTCTATTATCCGACATACTGTACTTTTTTCCTTTCTTCCCTGACATTTAGAGGTGCACTGTTAATTCAAAATCTTGTGCACTTTATCACAGCTTTCAACTGCAGGGTAAGGCAGGGTCCTGTAATTATCCCATCGAAGACAAGAGCACTTGACATTTGTAAAGAAGGGGCATTTACATGGAAAGGAACAGATCAGAGAACGTCAATACTTAACAGTTAGGTTATACGAAGACCTTCATGAGGAGATCTTAAAACTCTTCTAGAGGCACGGCCAGTGAAAATAGTGGGCTGCAAGTTCCAACAGCACCACCGGGCTCTGCGCTGGGCCATGTTCACAAAGGGCAAGGATGCTCTAATCCTCTCCTCTCCCACCTTGATACTGCTTCCAATGAAAGTAAAGCATTACATTTTGCTTCCTTTCTGGGGGCATGTGCCTGGCAGGCAAACTTTAACTGAAGCTTTGCAAAATATACTCCTGAGTACATTCTCGTTTTAAATTGAAACACACACTCTCTCCCCTCCCTTCAACGTTTAAAAATAAAGAGTTATGTTTTAATAATCTGAAACTCTCTCCAAAGTATTTAGAAAAGGGAGAAAAAGCTGAAAAAGTCATTCCTAGAACTGACTATGCACAATGACACAGATCCTATAGTTGGATCCATGGAAACTCTGGCCAGCATCTCTACAAAGCTTCAGTGGTGCCAGTAAGCACAAGTCTGAACTCATTCAAATCAAAGTCGCCTAGAACAGCAGGACGCAAGACCAACACACCCTGAATGCCAACATGTCAAAGAGCCCAGCAGCACTTTGCTTCCCAAACCCAATGCGTACTAATTAAGTTCAGGAGCAAGGCACAGAGGTTGCTTGCCTGCAGGTCAGCACAATCCATCCATTACAGTGCGCATTCCTCTCAACACCAGTTAAGGCTTTTGCTAACAGCACAAAAAAAATCCAGCCATCTCCTTTTCTTGCAGGAAAATTCCTCTCATTCTGTAGCTTAAATGAATGCTGAGTAGCTACGACAGCAAGTGGCTCATAAAAGCCTTCCAGAAATGCTCACTTTGCATGTCTGCGTTTAGTTTGCTAGAGCACAGACACCAGGCAGGCTGCTAGGAAGGTTTTTACAAGGAAAGACCATTTTGCCATAAGACTCCTCACTCTGGACCATATTTCATGTTGCATATTGCCTTGTGCCACTCTTTGACATCGGAAGAGCCAAGGAGATGGGTTTTAACAAGATCAATGCATGCCTTCCAAAGCTAAGTTTGATTTCCAATTCTGACAGGTACTGTCTTCGAGATGACAAGTTGCTCTGAACCACAGACAAGGAAAAGCTCTGGTTAATGCTGACTTCTCCACTTACCATCATCATCATCCCAGTTCCATGACTATGTTCCAGGGCTGCTGTAGAGTGGTGATGTTCAGGAGGATGTGAAGTTGGCAACGTGGAGCTGTTCATCATGTGGTGATCAAGAGACATCTTTCCTACTGAGTGATTCAAAAAGGCACGTAGAAAAGTGGGACCCTGGAAAAACAAAGAAAAAAATTTATAGGAAGCACTTTCTAAAGAGAAGATGGTTTCTCTACTGCTACTACAAGAGAAAACACTACACCACCAAGATACTGTCTGAGAACTACTGCCCACGAATAACCGTCTGGCGCATCCTCACTGTCCTGCACTCCGACTACACAGAACACAGCAAAGCGAGCAAGCGAATTTAAAGAAGGTGTATCCCTCTAAGCTTTACGTTATCATATTGCTGCAACACCCTAAACATTCCCAGTAGCGCACAGGGACAAGTGCTCAGCATAAAGGAACATTTCTTATCTGTGAGAGGGGGAAAAAAAACCAGATCTCTTCTCAAACACAGTCATCCAAGAGGCAAAAATATCTCAAGCCCCATTTTAAATTGCATATACAAAAGGATCAGATTACAATATTTCTCTTAATTGACAGTCATGCATTTTATTGGGAACATGTTTAACAAAGAAATCATGTTAGATGGTACAACAGCTATTACCAGGCAAAGGTCTGCAACAGCCACAGGCAATTCAGTCTCATTTCCACAAGCTTTACATTGTCACATCTCTCCTCTAATCACATTACGCACAATAAGAGAAACGCTCAAAAAGCTGCAGGTCTAAACCCTTAATCTAGTTAAAGCAAATCAGCTGTGTCTGGACACATGACATTAAAAATAAAAATACGCCTAGTGGTTAGATGTGGTCGTGACTTCTGCACTCTTCTAACCCCACTACAACTTGGGATGGGACCAGTGAGAATTTCTGACATGAAATGGAAGATCAACAGGTGGGAACAGCAACAGCAAAGAAGAAAACCTGGGAATATCAGTCAGTTCTGGAATGACAGTATGCTTCGGCATGGCAGAGCCAGGCAAAGGCAACCCTAGCATAGACAAGGTGAGATACCACTGAAGATCAGTAAGTACCGACACTGCTGCACTAAACCTCGTCTGGAATATTGTGTACCCTCCCAGTCTAATCCAGTGCTCAGGTACAATCAAGTGAAACCAGAACAAGTATGGAAGACAGTGTTCTTGCGAGGAAGAGAACAGACACTTTAGCCTATTAAAATAAAAAAGTGAGACAAGACATATTTGCATAAATCCTCAGGAGAGTTTGTAAAGGAGAGAAAAGAGCTTTTTAAACTAAAAGACAGTTTTGTATTTGAACAGATAGGTATGAACACATTTAGACTGGAAATCAGAAGTGAAAAACTGAAACAGCAGGTTTTTTCTGAAAAAAACTGAAACAGCAAACATCCAGTGGTGGAACTGGTTCTGTTTGTGACAGTGACGTTATGACAGAGCTGTGCAGGAATCACAGGTGGCCCACGACATGACTGTCAGTGTGTCCTTGCAGAGCACTAGTGACAGGAGGTGATCTCAAAAGGCTCTGAAATTAAATTTGAAATTAAATTAAATTAAACTACCAAGAGCACTGAGAAAAGTTAAAGCTTTGGGAGAGATACAAAACAGTCAGTGGTGCTGGGGAAGAATGCAAGAGAAAGAACTCATGTTCCTTGCAAACACTGAAATTAATAATGCAAATAAGAACCTGTATGCACTCAAGGCAGCTGGTAAAAACTATAGCAGCAATTTACAGCTCAGGTATTTTCTGTGTTAACTCTGTGCAGATAACATTCATAACAAATCTCAAGTTCTCACAAGTGGCTGCATGGGGATAGGCAGGGTCTTTACGCAGGCTACGCCTGAGGCTCACCTATGTAGCTCCTTTCCAGCCCACTGTATTAGTGCTCCAGCCCCAAATTCAGCCCCCTACTACAGTTTCATAACATTGAAAGACATTTTATAAAATCCTGAAAGGGAGGGGGGATTAAGTAGCATATGAGGAAATAACCTAGACTGAGACATTTCAGCTGTCTTGCGTGTTACTGAAGCTAATCAACACGTGGATAAATTTTTGTTCAAAAATAGATCATTGCCAGTGAAATACCCCAGTGCAATGAGTCTCCGAGTTACAACTTAGCAGCTCCCTCCCTACCTGTGACTTGGGGTAAGAAGACAACATCCAGGGCAGCAGCAACAGCAGATTAATGGATATGCAATATTTTGAACATGCAAATCTCTGGTTTGTTTTTGCTGACTCTAAGAGACAAGCTGACTGTCATGGAACTGTGTTCATCAGGAAGAAAAGGGCACTGTTCTCAACCAGTCTCACTCTATATCTGGAGAGAAAAAACACACACAAGTTTCTATTTATAGCAAATTCTCTAAATAGGTTTAGTCTTGTATAAACCAGCACGGCAGCAGCAGGTATTTTTGTCTGAATGGGTGACTTGATCTCTCGATTGCTGCCCACTCCATGTGTTTGCACAGTGAGAAAGAGACTTTGCAGTGGATTCCTGAGCAAGCCGTGGGCAGGGGAGTGGGAACCGACAGCGGCTGGAGCAGGCTCAGGTACTTCGGCACATTCCCACATGTGGAAGTTCGCAAACCTCCTGGTGCACCTGCCTCGTTGCTGCACTGCTGCTAGGGACGCACACATGGAGGATTTTTTGCTCTCTACAGCAACCTACCACATATGGAAACAAACAGGGTGGGACAGGACAGAGGAATGAAGAAATTCTCCCTCCAGGGCGCATTTCTTACCCTCTCTGCGCTGTTATCCCAGGTCAGAAGACCACAGCCTCCATTTTACAACCCCTCAACTTCTTAAGGAAAACAGCAAGAATCAGAGCACACACGTGGAATTTCTCTGACTTTAAGCCACCACCTGGGAGCAGGGCTGAGCTCAGTGCACAGGCAGGATCTGCACACATACAGGTCCTAGCTCTCCTCTGCAATGCCGCCTCGGCAGCTCAGCAAGCGAGGCTGGTTCAGGAGGATCATGGAAACGCGTAGCCAGGAGCAGGATCTGACAACAGCAAACTGTTAGCTCAAGTTCGGTGTCAAAACTCACTTTCACCCTCAGTCAGCATTTCTCCTACGCTGCCACGTCTCACGCATAGAGGGAAGCAACATTAACAACTCCAGGGCACGGAAAAGGGGAGGAAATATAGCCACCTTGTGCTAGCGCACAGCAGAAGCCATGGGGAACGGAGCTGGACGCGGGGCCACAACATACGCAAGCAGCTTTCCCAAGCAGGTCTCAGCCGTGAGACAATTGCTGTTATATACCTCTACAGTAGTTTCCCAAACTGTCCTGGCTCTGTTCTGGAAGAACAGGAGAAACAGCCCAGATTACTGCCACTTCACATATTTAAATCACAGAGTTGCACTCTTCTGTGGGAAACGGCCTTTCAGACACGCAGTGAGATACACCTTCTCACGCAGAAACGCAGGACACGCAGAAACGCAGGACACGCAGAAACCGGGCAGACCAGGGGAAGGATCTGCCAAGCTCCCAGAAAGTCCTTCCCAAGCCAGCTCGGTCCGAAAGTCGGTACATGAACACAGCTTCCTTAGAGCCGCGTTCAAAAGCGACGAACCCACTTTCCAAATCGGAGGTTTAACAGGATTAACAACAGCGTCCTAAATGAATGCCTGTTGGAGCAGCAAAAAACAGCTCGCTTCCCTTCGAAACAGGGCTCATACTCTTTCACATGCCAGTGCGGAAAAGCAAGCAACAAAACCAGTTCCACTGCCTCTGCCAGAAGAGCCAGAGCCTTACAGAGCACCTCTCCGGTTTCCCGTATACCGGTTACTTGCTCGGGAGACACCGCTCGCCGGAGCGGCACGGCACTCCTGCACTGAAGCCTCCAGGCTTTTGTCTCAACCCAGCTGAGCGACTTGCCTAGAGTCTCTCCAGCAAGGTTTTTGCCAGCAAGAACAGAATCTGGGAGTCCCTGTCTTCTCCTGACTAAGAATCAAAAAATATCTGGGTGTAAGATTTACGGAGAATTAACATGAAAGCTCCTGAGAGAAATCCAAGAGGGAAAAATGAAAAGCAGCAAGTTTGAAAGGCAAAGATTTCTTGCTTGCACGTCACGTACATCTCAGTCTCGCATGACACAAAGGAATGCTATGTACAAAGCACATGAGCAACGGAAAAAAGGCAACCCAAAGTTATCAGTGCTCTACTTACAGCAGTCCAGCTGGCAGACTGTGGGTGTTACACTGGCTCCTAGCTTGTGGTCTCAAGCCCAATCCTTTTCTAAAAAGTGCTGTAAACGGAGGTGGGAGGGGAAGAAGGGAGTCTGCAGACACTACAGCACTGTTCACTGGCTCTAACTGTGGTCTGCACTGAATAGTTTGAGCTAGTCATCATGAGATTTAAGTGCTGCTTCTAGTTTATTCAATTTCCTGGCAACCTTGTTGGCTTTAACTGCTTCCTTTCCAAATCTGTGGACCTGCTGCTACAATTCCAGGATCCTAGTCTTAGCCCCAGATCAACTTAAAGGCACAGGTGAGGGAAAGACGTACTCTACTTGTTCATATTGCAAGAGTATCTAGCAACGCTATAGGCATACCCTAAAGATACTGAGAACAGGCGGATCGTTCTTCGCTGACGTAATATAGCGTGCTTTACAGATATACATTGCTGTTCTCCAAAGGCAATCCTCCCCTCCGAGCTTCAGCAATCCCAGGCTGGAGCTCGGACACAAAAGGAGGGGCAGCACCGTGCCCACACTCACTGCACAGCTGTGTTTGACCTACGCACCTCCTAATTGCAGCCCTCTGTTCCTGCAGAAGGGACTCCTAGTGCTATATTAAGAATTTAGGCTACGTTTGCAAGGTGGTACCAGAAAGGTGTGGTTTGGCTGCATCACCACCTCAGAGTCCCAACCATGAGCCTCCCCCTGAAGTTCAAGGCTTCCTAAAAGCTCGACACGCTAGCAGGAGTTCGGGTAAGAAGCAAGACAGACAAGGAAACGGCTCAGGAGACGCGCCCTGATACAGTTTGAAGGATAGGTTGTGGGTCAGCATTAATTTGTACTTTCTGGATTTTCCCCATGACGAGAGAAGCTTGCGACTCAAATCAACACAGACCAGTGGAGTCAAGCAGAAAGACGCACGTTGTGTGGCAGAGGGCACATCTCCCTTCCTCTGCCTGTAAGCACAAGATACACAGCCAAGCTATTTACACAGACGGCTTTTCAGAAGCTTTTTAAAGGAAGGAGAACGTTAGCAGAGGAGACAGTCAAGCTAGTAGCATGTGGAGACCAGCTCCTCAACAGCTCTCATGCACAATACAAATGGAGGAATAGAAATTTAAAAGTAAGCTATAGGGCTGTTCTATTTCAGTGAGGGAGGGAAGCCATGCAGGAAAACTGGATGCTCCATCATCACCTCCAGCAAGGATCCCGGGCTGGCACCGTTACAGCACAGCCACAGGTTGTGAAGATGAGAGCAGAGAACAAGGCAGCTCAAAACGTTCCTCTGTTAATTAATCATGCCCAAGACTAACAATATCAGCCCATGTTGAGTTAAACCCTTTCTTAGGGCCACCCTGACAAACCCATTGGTTAGACACAGGATATGGAGAGAGAGACAGTGCCTTCTACCACCGTATCGGAGGTTTTGGGGTGGACGATCACAGCAGAAGTCAGTTCAGGTTCTCCACAGAGCAGCTAGATCACGTGGCTGGAGCTGAGAGCTGTGCTCTGCGAGTACATGCCCCTTCTTCCATGCCTGGGGAACTCCGGGGGGAAAACCACAAGGGAACCCTGCCAAACGCAGTCGTTTTGTTGGCCTTGTTTTCCCACACTTCTACTGAGCTGCAAACCTCCATCCTCCAGGGCTCCCAGCTGCACCCTTTTTGCTCATTTTTCTTTTCAAGTGCTTATTTTTCTTTCCCACATGCCTCACTGGTACCAATACGTGTTTGTTCCTTTCACTGTAGAGCTGTTCTGGCCCCAAGAGACAGAGGCTGCACCCTCCTCATGTAACTGCAGCATTAAACTCCTGGACACAGCAAAAAAGAGTCCAATTTCAGACTGTGGATCCCAGGTGAAGTGCTGGCTCACACAGGCTTCCGGGAGTTGCACAACATTATTAGGCAGCTCAGAGCAGTTATATATATTAGTCAACTTTTTCTTTTAATTAAAATTAAGACTAAAGAAGCTGATGAGATATCAGCACTGCTGCCCTTTGTGTTGAACCAAGGCAATACTCGGCTATGCAGTTTAGGTAAAACTGGCCGTATTCACTTTACATGATCCCTGTTACTGGAGGAGGAGCTGGAGCTCTTCCTCTTAACATGGTTACAATCACGTCCCCTTCACGGAGTTTATTTTCATAGCAAACTTGTCTGGTCACCTTCTGTTCGAGACCCTGCTTGATCTGCTTCCCCACAAGGGGAGGGTCATTCCTAATCTTCCAGTTTATGCAGACTCCTCAGGAAATCTCAAAATCTTTGAACAAGAAAAAAAAAATTAACTAAGGACAGACTGTTCTTTGCAGGACAATGCACTGAACTTTATGAAGCAGAGCATCACGCCAGCCAATTTCTTTACCAACAGGCCCGCTGAAGTGGAAGGCAGCAAAAAACAATCCTGCATAGCAATAAAACCTTTGTGACTGTAAGACTGACAAGATCAGAGGAAAGACTTGAGAAATGCTGGCAAGAGATGCATACAGGTGGAGAAAATTACGGTGAGTTAGGCAGGCTGAGCAGCAAATGCACTCCCCTCCAGACAACCCTTCTGCTCAGCCGTACTGAAATTACAGAAGGAGGTAGCAAAGCAGTAAATGAAGCGGCGTGCTCCTGAGCAGCATGGCAAAACTGAGAAATTGCTGATAAATGCTTTCCTGGCTGTAACTAGCTTCTACTAGAGAAGTCCGGCATTTCCAGAGCAGGCTGAAGCACCTGGGATGCACGCAGAGCCTTTCACCTAGCTTGGGTCCAAGCTCCAGCGGCTCCTCCGCTTGTGCTGGCCACCTCTCAAACCTCGCACCACCAGAGCAGGTAAGTTTACTCCACAACGATCACATCCACCTTTAGCAAGATGCAATAGAATCAAAGGCATCACTCCTTGTTCCATGTCTTTTTCTCCTAAAATCTAGGCCAGCAGTGGCGGAGGGGAACACAACCGTAAACCAGCCCAGGAAACGGCAAGAAGTCCCTCCACTTAAAAGGAAATCAAGGACACCTTCTCACAGAGACTAGTGAAGATTAAGTTTTCGTTTGACAGAAGAACTGCAATGTTAGAGAAGGATCCACGTCTCGCACTGTTGCGACACATCTCAGGTCACCACCTGCACATGCTCCCCAAGATACAGACACAAGAGGATAAAGGCATCTCTCCCTCACAGCAGTAGCAGCAGGCTGCTTCTTACTGCCACGTATCCTGTGCTAAAAATGAAACTGTTTCTGAAGGTGCACAATAGGCTTTGGGGCTCAGAATACAGCAGTGGGTACATCCGACCAGACCATCTTCATGCAAATGCAAAAATGATGTAGCCCTGGCACTGGGACAAATCCAAATCCATAGGAAGGTCATGGCAGTAGGAAAGACACTGGAATTGATTTTGGCAGCTCCTGTGGAGCACCACAGGATACAGGCTTGCAAAACACGACCTGGCACTTGCCTTGTGTACAGGTGCTGGTTTTGCAGACAGTGCTGAGTACACATCTGCCACAACAAGTTGGCTCAAGGGAGTTATTTCTGGATGGTGGACAGATGTGGAAAGCTGCCATAGGCTGAAGATGGTTGGTGATGGTTGTGCATGCATGGCTCTCATCCACACGAAGGACAGCCAGGCAGGATACAGGGGATAAGTTTTGGAGAAACAGGTATTAGAAACAATGTGAACTGAAGTACTCTAGTACTCCAGCACTAACCAACTACCATCCCAAAAACCACAAGTGCTTTCAACCTGAGTATTCCCAAATTAACTCAGTGTCTCCAGTGGGACAATTGCTAAGGCAGGACTTTCAAAGGCTCTGAGCACACACCACTCAGCCTTCTTTGCCTGGGGTTGTCAAAGGGACTATTGCAAACTGAGCAAATCAAAAGTGCGGTTCAGGGAACAAAGCGTAGCTCACTTGGCCTGGAGCCACCCACCCACTGATCAGAAGCAGAAGGCCAGCAACAGACAGGCCAACTCCAAGTTGTTTTTCACGGCTAACAAACCCCAACAAGCATTTTAGTCACCACTCAGAAAAGGTGAGATGCCACATCAGCACATGGTGCAATTTAAGTGACAAATGTGGTACCAATTAAAAGACAAATTAGAAGCTCTTCATACATCTCACAGTTTGCCTGTTCATTTCTCAGTGCCACAAAACAATTCCCTTTCTTTCACATTGCTATTCCAGCTCTAACAAAGTAGCACCCACCCTCAGCCATCTCTTCTCATTGGACACACAGAGCAAGAAAGTGCAAGCACCGTATCAGGTGTCAAAGCCAGAGCAGACTAACTCTGTGGCAGGACCGTGACTTTTGCACCTGGAAGGAGTGATTTGCCATTGCGAGCTCAGTTCAATCTCATCATGAGCTCCTCACGAGCACAGTTTCTTCCCTTTTGTACACGTGCAGTATGTCTCCCCTCCCTGTCCTCATTCCTTTATTTCTTCCTTCACTGTCCTTGTGTGTTCCTCATGTGCTCTGCAGTTTATTCCCCTGCTTCCCATCAAGGTGGATGAAGCAGCTGCCACCCTGACACCCAAGAGCAGCAGAAGTTTCTGGAGAGCAGAAGAATTGAGGCCCCCCAGAACATGCAAGACCTGAGAAGAGATTCAGATTCTCGCAGCTCCTGAAGCACAGAAGGTGCCATATAAAAGCTGTCTCTCATACTCATCTGGAGAGAAAAGCATGGGCTCAGAGATGCCAAAACTGACAGAGAATGACACATTACGATTTCTTCATAAAACAGCTAGACTAAAGGGCTCCTGAGAAAGCACATTAGACACCAAAACTCTTTCTAGTCGACAACAACATGAATTCAGAGCTAGTACTAACAAGTTTCCACTAAAGGCAATTCCCAAGAGGCATCTACAGACCCACCTCTTCAGCACTCCTTGTGCATCTCAAAGACTTTTGAAGCAATTATCCTGAGACCTGCGGTCTGGCAGGCCAGTTTATCCTAGCCTCATCTCTCTTCTTCACACCATCAAGGGTATGAAACAGTAATGTGGTAATAAGTCCCCATCTCACAAAATATCCAGTATTCAGCATCCAGGAAGCAGAAACCAGAAGGCCTCCCATTTCTCCCAGGGATTCTGCTTTATTTAAGCATAGATAAGGTCGAGTGGCTTAAATCACAGTGGCTTAATAGGCCTTATTTGGATGCCAGAATAGTTGAGTACGATCTTCTTGCTGTGCAAAGCTTGCACAGCGTTCAGCTGGAAGTCACCGCTGAGGACCCCTGTGCTCAAACCCCCTGCCGAGCGCTCACTTGTCAGCTGGAGGAAGTTGCCTAGCCCTTGTTGGAACAGGAGACAGAAAAGAAGTGCCACATGACCAATATTTTCCAAGATTACGTAACTTCTTGAATAAATAGATACTTCCTTATCCTTGGCTTTAGTTTCTGCAGAGACATTACACAGCTGAGCACAGGAATGGCGACCAGTGAGATGTGATCCATATGGCTAGAGAGTAAGAAACATCCTGCTGCTTCATCTTATGCTGGTGAACTGAAACGGGACAGAGCCCAAAGCCTTCTGATACTGTTTAAAATATTTTTAATCTAAAAATCAGTATTTGGAACCTTATCCAGCACAACATAATAGAAAACTGCTGTTGCCTCAGAAAACCCAGGTCTAGTGAAAAAGTTAGCATTCAATTTCTCTAGTTATTTTATATGCCCACATCAAAGACTACTTCTAGTATGATTTCTCCTACCTACAACTGACTATTTTAAGATTCAAATCTTCCCTGCATAAAACTTCTCCACACAAAATTTTCCATCATGCTCACAAATTCAGCATCCAGATTCCTGCAGGTTCACACCACCTGGAGCATTGGTATGTATAAAACAGCCAACTTGTGTCACACCAAAAGGGTTTCTCTGTCCAAAGGTTTAGGAATTACATTACTTTTTTGTGACCATTCAGTGGCCATATGAAGAATCCATAGAGACCACAGGGATTGTGTAGATACATTAGGATGTGAGACAAGATACTGCCTGCAAGTTGATTATCTGATAGACTGTTAGCCCATCACAGGACCAGAGAGCATCTCCATATTATACCACGTGGTCTGCTGAAGTGAAAAGGACACGCACCACTGATGGAGGGTATAAACAGCTTTGACCAGATTTCTGTAAAATGGCACCTTCTAGCCTTAAAGTCTGTAAGATTGTAAAATAATCTCAGGAGACACAAAATGAAACTAGGAGTCAGCAAATGCATTTCCAAGTTAGCAAGCAAAAGTTTCTTCAACTGTAAAAAAGGCAATGTGACTCAATGGGCTCTAAAAGAGCATTAGCTGGCCTTAAATACTGGTGCAAGATTACAAATATTACCTAGCCAGACCATAAATACCTTTGTCCCATGTAGATAAAACTAAGGCAGAGGGTAATAGATTGGATGGTGTCAGTTTATTACAGGCCTCATAAAAGGGAGCCAAAGGTCCATCAACACTGAGCCTCTTCACTTCCTCGGCCTCACTGTTCCAAACGTCACTTCAGGAGAACCTGCAGGTAGAATTTGCAGCCAGCATCCTATAACCACCTACGCACAACAACTATCTACATAGCTTGTTATTCGGTACATGTCAGGGACCTATCAGTGCCTGCAGAGATGATGAGGAGCTGCTGTGTGCTCTGGAGAGCAAGGCCATCATTTATGGATCTGTATCCAGATGCAGTAGTTGAAATTAAAAGCTCCCGTTCTTGAACATTTCATCCTGGGAATCCTATGGTAGGAAAAAAATCTTCCCTCCAGTGAATTCAGGCAATGCCTTAAGGCACTGCAGTGCAGTAGTACCCAGGCTAGTTTTAAGTAAACAGACCAGCAGCTGACAACAACCTAGCCACAGAAACAAACGTGTACACATGGAAAATTAGCTTCTCATTCCTCTGGCTGTTTGTCTGCTTTCCCTGCCGGATACAAAAGATTCTTTCACCATGGAGGGAAAGCTAACCCCAATCCTGGAGATCTCCATCATCTTCACCTGCATGTTCCCTCCTTCGGCAAACTGCCCACGTCACACCAAATCAAACAGCTATGTGAAGCTGCTCTCCCCAAATTCACAGTGTTGACTAACAGAATCCTCCTACTGTTCAGGAGCCTGCAGAAACTGAAGCATGTCCAGTCAGCATACAGTAAGTTTTTTCCTGTTCTTAATCATTATACATGGACTTAGCCCAGAAAGGGACAACATCCATGCAACAAGACATTTCCAGTTGCTTCTCCGGTATGTTTTGAGAATACAGACAAGAAAAAAAACATCCTCCAGAAGTCCTTGTTAATTAAATTTTAGGAACCCATTCCACACACATGATACGCAGACATGCTGATTTAAGCCATTCATATGCGTTCTTCCATCTCCAGCGCTGTCACACACTCATTACATAACAGGGAAACACCTTCACTGCACATTAACATCCACCACCTGCAAAAGCTTCCTTGAACAACCCTAGAAGGGCATTTCACTCAAATTTCTCCTCCCTCTCTTTTCATATTTAAGTAGTCGGTTGTCTACAGTTACTCTTCAAATGCCGCCCATGCTCTGGGGGAGAGGCAGCAGTCATTTTAAAGTGGCCTCTCAAGCTTTCACCTTTCCTGGAGCTGTCATGCTCCAGCCTCTGCCAGACACTGCAGCAATAGCCACGTTGTTGATGTCAGGGCATAAGGAAATACGCTGGGATTTCCAATCCTATTGTGGTGAGTCAGGGTCACTTTTTAAACCTAGGCTTTTCACTAAAGACCTAATAGTTCATTCCTATGCAAGACAGACTTTTAGAAAAATATTTAGTTTTCCTTATTTAAAGAAGTGTAACGATTGCCTTTGAATTCCACTTTGCGTCACCATCTAACTGTGACTCTCAAAAAAAAAGCTTCGTCTACCACAGCCAAGAATCAAATTCTTCCGTGCTTCCACTGGTCAAAACACCTGTTGTTTTGAGAAGCCTGAAGCCGTTTCTGAGCAAAATACAAGGTAGAATATATGTCAACATCAGCAAAATCCATTCTACGGTGTTTTCAATTAAGCCCAGGATGTCGATCTCTGTTTCAGCAGATGGTTAAAACCAAAATATACATCTCCAAAGGCACTCTCCTACTCTTCCTCTCTGATCTAGGATAACAGCAGAAGGATAGAACACATGACATGCAAATAGCTTCCAGGTAGACATCCAAATGCTCATAAGAGTTAGGAGAACAAATTCATAGCCCTAGTCCATAGAACAGGACACCTCTGTATTTCCACTTCTCAAGATGCAAAAATACAATCCCACTCCACTCTTTGCCAACTCAGCAAGGTAAAATTTCTCCTGAGATATCAAGAATAGGGAAAGGGCAGTCAAATCAAGCCATTCTCTGAGAGGGAACTTGCCTTTGGAAGAGTCAAGTAGCCTTGGGCTCATGATACTCTTCTGACAGGACTGCCTCTAGGGCACGGAAAGTTGGAACAAACAGCGATCAACAAGCTTTTGATACTAGCTCTGAGTGATAATAATCCACTTTGACAAAAAGCCTTAAACACTGCCTTTTTCATTTAGCTTTCAAACATGTAGACTGACACAGAGCTGTTAAACCAAAGCCAAAAAGATTCATAGCTAAAAAAGCTGAGTACTTACTATTCCAGAGGCAGGTTTTCCATCTACTGCCTCCAGGAGAGCAGTCTCCCGAAAATAGGCTACAATCCTGAGATGGATCACAGCTTCTAAACTTTCAGATAATGCTGACAAGCACAACCCTTATCATTATCTATATCAACGGCTAATAATTAACTACTACTCAGATTTAACTATGATCACTTTTCTCCGCTTTAAGCCTGTTTATTACCCAACCCTCAGCCTACTTCAAGCCAGATCCATTACTTGCAATACGGTCAGTGGGAACTATTCATATTTAGCTTCTCTTAGCTGTGCAGAACAGGCAAAAGGGCTGAAAGCAGCAGGGATTTCATCTACATTCTGCTCTGGGTAAAACCATCTCTCACAAAATATTGACAATCCCTATTGTTACAGCCAAAGATATCATGAGACCCAAGATAAATATTTACTGATTGGCGCATGCGGCCCACTGAAGGCATAAGCCAACCATGTTAGGCCTGATCCTAGGACAAGAACAAGGACTGGGATGCTCATATAAGACTCCACATACCATCTTAAGTTAGTCCCGAGTTTTTCTCATGAGATTGGTGCAAAAATGCAAAGAGATTTTGTAACTCCTTGACCTCCTCAGACAGATTTAAGTGTGTTAGAGAGATGACTTTCAAACACATTACAAATCTGTCAGAGAAATTCAAGTGTTTTGTTTGGTTTTGCATATTGTAATGAAGTAAGTTTGGTTTCATTTAGTATCTACCCCATAAGGAAGAAATGTTAAGTTTTCAATGCTACAGTTAAGGATTTTTCATTTGGGGGTTTTGGGTTAAAAAAAAAAAAAAAGAAAAAAAAAAAAAAAAAGGATCAGAAGCTGATGTCAGCAATTGCCATGGAAGAAAAAAAGGAAGGAAAAGTACAAGGAGTGTAGCTATACTGCGCTGTGCAATACAAACACCCTCATCATAGGGACAGCGGTTTCAAGCAAGATCAACTGCAAGAGCTGCATGAAAAGTAATCAACTGGCAAGTGGTGCCAAAGTACTACTGTTGAGGTATGCCGAAGAGTTTTACTTCAGGAATTCAGAGAATTAAGGAAAGTCATGCTACTGCCTGAAGCTTTTCTAAACTATTAAATGTCACCTAAGAACCAAAACAGTCAGAATAAAGAGTATTAGCCTTGACTATCCAATCAGCAGGATATATTATAGCTAAGGACACTACTCTGTGTTTATGCCCTGCATCAAGAAAAAGGCAGCACAAAAATGGCTTTACAAGTGCAACCGAGCATGGAACAGGAACACAAGGGCAGCTACAGAACTCCCAGCTACCTTTCATTTACACTGCCTGGGCTTCAGTTTGACAGTGCCTGTAACACATTTCCCCAGCAACTTGCAGTCTCACCAGACACCACCTTAAACATTATCTCACAAGCGTATAATGAATCTTAAAGTCTTATCCCAAGTTAATGAAGGGCACCAAAGCCAATGCTAACTTGAGTTGTATAAAGCTTTCCTGGCAGAAAACCCAGAATTCATGACTCAGTCTCCTGTTAAACCCATTAGACCAGGAGCACACCACTCAGATAAACTGGTGGACCATAAAAAAGGCAAAGGAGAAAAACAGAGCAACGCTGTAAGCTGTATTTAACTTCCATAACGTTCCAAGGGTGGGTGTGTTGCTCAGGAGCTTGCGCTTCTACTTCCTTCATCACTTTGATGTTCAAGGGTTGACTTACCATATCGGAAATGCACAGGGTATCTCGCTGCCCTCCCACAGAGCACTACACTGATGGCAGCCACTGCTGTCGCTTCCTGAGGGCTGGAGGAGAATGAACAGAGATAGCCTGCCTGCTGGGATCGCTTGCTTTGAGTCTGCTGGGCGTTTGTTAGTATTTTTCCTTCCCAAGCAAAGGATGCAAGTTCGAAAACGCAGTCAAGCTGTGACAAGACTTTGTCAAATCTCCTTAGTACAATGCCTTTCGGGGTAGGAGAAGTCCACTGAGCTGGTAACTGATTAATCAGACCACTGGCACTCAGCAGAGCCTGTGTCCAGAGGCACCGTGGAGGAACCCAGCTAGGAGCTGCAGGGTGCTGCTGAGGTGCACGCCGCGCTGAGGCCAGGCACCCAACACACACCGAGATGACCAAGACCTGCTCGGATTTTCCCATTTGAAAGAAATTAGACAAGCAGCAGGTTGGCTCACAGGGACAACCATCTTTATAAAGAGGCTGAAGAAGCCATATACCATGGGGATCTTTCAAAGAGCTGCTTTTCCAAGTTTAAAAGCAGCAGGCTGGTTGGCAGGCTAACAAGCATTAGCTTGCAAGAGCAGGAAATGCACCTGAAGGTAGCCTCAGAAGTACTTTATAATTCTACAAATCCAAGTCCAATTAGATTATCTGTAACATGAAAAAAAAGCCTGAAAGTGAACTTCTCACACAGATATCCCTTGCCTCAAGAAGAGAAACTTGAAAAGTCTTAAAAAAGAAAGAGAAGGGGAAAAAAAAGGCAAGACTGTCAAGCTTTCTCTTCTGTAGGTCAACCAAAGGATCAGGTAAATATATCACAAAGCGCATACTCCAAGCTCATGTATCCTAATCAGAGAAATGACATTTGAATCTTTAATTAACTAATGAGCATGTGTGGGAAAAGGCGGCTTTATTAAAGTTAAGCAGCTCTCAGGAAGTCACAGAAGAGAGTTTGGTTCACTTGCTTTCAGTTTTACTGCAGAATAGCTGTATTCTTTGCCTGTTTTCTCACAGCTTCTCAGGCTTGATGCTAGGATGTGCTGACCATCCTATGAGAGCAGAAGATGCTGAATCACTTATAATTGGGGCTGCAATCCAAATCTACATTGGTCCGGTATATTAATTTCGATAAATATTACAGTGAACCAATTATATGCATGTAGAGCTTTTTAAAATAGATTATAAACAACCTTCACATCCATGGTACAACAACAACTGCAAGATTTTCTAATATAACAACGGAACTCAGTGAAAGTACATAAAGAAAAGAAAATCTAAAAATATTTTCCATATCATCAATTGTTCTAGCTGGCAATCAGAGTCACTCAAGTACCACTGGAAATGGATAGGACTCTTGCAGCTTTTAACTGGAGAGAGGGAAGAAAAGACATGCTGTGAAACTTGATTTAGGAAGATGGCATCAAATATTGGGTAAACAGACAAGGAAAAAGCCAAAAAAGAGATATTTCATCATAGCCCTCCACATCTAGATTGGCTTCTAAATCAGAAAGGTCAATTTCTAGGACCAGTGAATGAAAGACTTTAGAAAGTCGATTTGTAATGCAGAAAAATAGAAGTTTAATTTGTTTATGATAACTAGTTCCATCATTCTCTGCATTAGCAGATTCCAGCTTTCAGCTGAGTAAGAGGTTAATGAAAAAATCATTGGTCTCAAGTCCCTGAGACCTGAGATTGGGAACTTTTCCAGAAAATGAGATTGAAACAACACACGATGGAGTAGTTTAACTAAGACTGGATTTTCCAGAGAAAAGCAATGTAGACTAGATTAAGTCTTTTTCATCCTTCCCTAAGAACACAATTGCCAAGACTCACAGTGATCTC
Source organism: Dromaius novaehollandiae (assembly GCF_036370855.1). Lineage (NCBI taxonomy): Eukaryota > Metazoa > Chordata > Aves > Casuariiformes > Dromaiidae > Dromaius > Dromaius novaehollandiae. The sequence goes on from NC_088117.1 coordinate 3,067,744, forward strand.
CTGGCAAATTTCTGGAGAAGTTCACACAGGCAGCATATTTCAGCTCAACTTCAGAAAATTCTGATGCAGGCTGCTAACCTTCAAGGTGACCTTCAGTCAAGTAGGGAGAATGCAGGTCTGTAGACACATGAAATCTTCCTTTTGGGCAGAGGGTCCTTACCACAAATACGGAAGCCAGAAAAGAAAGGAAAAAAATGTCCAATTCTAGTTCAAAGAAAAAGTTTTGTCTCCTCTCTGACGAAACACCTGATTGGAAAAAAAAGAAAAAGGAAGCTGCTTCTGGCCCTGACTCAGAACTCACTGTGTGAATATGGTGGTCTGTCCTTCTCGTCACTGCAGAGGTCAAAGCAATAAGCCTTAGGCAGAGATACTGACGGGTAGGGTCATTTTTATAAAAGAGGGTTACAGATACTTAGCAGAGATCTTCTCATCTATTCGTACTACAGGAGTGTTAAAGATTAGCATTTTCAATGCCTTCCCTTTTCAAGCATGAAGCTTCTTTCTGGGGGTGGGGTGTCTCACTTTGCCAAAGCTTGAAGTTGCGATGTAAAAGGGGAAGGGAGAAAAGAATTCTCCCAAACTTCTTTTCTAATCAGAAAAAAAAAAAAGAAAGAAAAGAAAAAAAGAGCTCCTTATCTTCCCACCACTGCAAGTCAGAATAAGGGGCAGGGACTATACCTTTAAAGCAAAAAAGTAAACAGGCAAAAATGACTTGAAAGGCTTATTTAATTCCCAAGTCTTCACTGCAGCCTGCAGAAATTATTCTAATTCTCAATCGAGTTAAAAAGCTGCTCTAGCTTAGAAGTCTGATAGGAAAAAAAAACAATTCCCTGGGACTTCCAATAAGCAACAAAACCTCATTAGAAAGCAGTTGCACAAAGTTTCTCAGATCTCAAGACAAAGTTGGATTGGAAGCTACAACTCCTGGTAGTTTTATTCTTTTCAATCTTTTTTTTTTTTGAGGGTGGGAAGGGGGAGCAGAGGAAGAAGAAAAGACTTGTTTGATCTGAACATCTTTGTGTTCATTACAGAAAGCATCATTTTAATTTTGTGTCATGCGGAAGGGCAATCACAGACAGCTTCACATAGGCATCCGTGCTGTTATGAAGCCAATGTGCATTTACACAGCAACATTCACACGTCATTTCCAGTACCCCTCTTTTTAAAGAAAAGGGGGAAAAGTAATGTAAAGCTTACAGAAAATCTCAGACGATATTACATCGTAAGTTATATAAATTGGAACAATTAAATTGAATGTTAACTTACCCTGTAAGACCACATATTTTTATTCATGAAGAATAATGCAAAAGCTTCATTTACTTCAGGCTCAAGCAGAGGCAGGTTAGGATCAAACAGAGTAAAAGTTAATTTAATGGATACTTGTGAATAGAGTTAATCCACCCTTGCATCACATGCTATTAATCACTCTGAAGCTTAGCATATGAGCACAAAGAGGAAAAATAAGTCTGTGATTGTGAACTCACGTGGAGCCACATGCCCAGTGCAAACTCAGCTGCAGAAAGGAGCTATGAACAAAGATTAAATAGAAGGATGAGAAGTGCTTAAAGACGAGGCTTAGGTACCACGCTTGCCTTAGTTCTGCAGTACATGTCTCTACCAGCTGCCCTCCCCCACTTCACAGAAACTAAGACTTGCCAGTGCTTGAATCCTAGTGTTTGAAAAGCACATCAGACTCTCAGTTAAGAGGTTGTTCACAGGATAGCATTTCAGGTACAATCAGTGATTCCTATGTTTTAGCTTCCAGCATTATAAATTACAAACCCTAAATTAAAAAAAAAAAAAAAAAGAAAAGAAAGAAAAAAAGTTGGGTAACAGTTTCAATTGTACCTAACAAGATGTGTGCTCCTAAGTCATTTGAAAACTAAATTTCAGTGAATCACTAGGACTTAGCCACTTAGGCCTTCACTGTTTAAAAAAATACATCATGACTGCCAAATTGACAAAAATACTACACTGGAAGCAAGGAAACAAATTATCTCTTTGCCTAAGGGACACAGGCACCGTGTCTCCTATTTAAAGTTCATGTCCACCAGCCATAGCAAGGAAGGACAATCTGCTTCCACTAGGATTTTATATCAGATCATTGCATAAGATAACTATCGTGGCGATTATTATCAAAATAATAATCATACATTCTGCAACAAAAAAGCCCCTTAGTGCTTCCCCTAATTCTTTCCCTTTAGAGCTGAAATCACTGAGATCCAAACTATGCTATGCTCCCCTCCCCATCAAACCCCCAAATTATTGCAGGCACAATACAATACACCTGGTAACTTCACACTCAGCCTTCAACATCCCCAAATTCGCTATCCTTACGAGCTTCCAACCAACCAGAAAAAACACCCAGCACTGAAGGCGGGAAATTATTCAATCCATACTGCTATTTTGTCGCTCCCTCGCATTTGGTCGTCCTTCGACATCGCGCAGCTCCGCAGTCCCTGCCAAGCCAAGCAGCGGGCCTCCCTAAACACCTACAGACACCAGCTTTGCAAGGGGAAAACGAACGAATGAGACCTTTTTTATTTTTCTTTCCTCCGAGCTGCCAGGGAAAGGGGGGAAACTGCCTGGACCGGAGCCAGCGGAACCTTTTTAAAACCAAGAAAACACTTTGAATGCAAAAAACTAAGTGTTTCGCACGCCGCTGGCCTCGGTAGCCTCCCAGCGTGCAACCCGAACCCGGGGCACAGCCGCGTGTCCGCGCGCCCTCAGCCCTCGGGACTCGAAGCCCTTCAGCGCTTCCCGCCGTTGCCACCGAGATGCCCGAGAAAAGCTGCTGGGCTCCAGCTGGGCCAAACCGCACCGTTCCCCCACCGACACCCGCCGGCCCCGCCGCCCCAGGGCGCGGGAGCAGCCGCCGCCTCAGAGAGCGGCGCGCGCGGGGCCTGCGGCGCCCCCGGCCCGCGTTGGCTCCGCTGCCGCACGGGCTCGCTCCGCACGGCGCCCCGCGGGGCCCGGCGCTAGCGGGCCGCCGCCGCCGCCTCACGAAAGGGCGAGACCCCCCACACACACACACACATCCCCACCCCGTCAGGCTGCCGGGGGGCCCCGGCCCCTCACGTCACTCACCGCGCGACCGGCACGAGGACGCGGCTCTCCGCCCCGCGAGCCCCCGCCGCAGGCCCCGCCCCCGCCTTCTCCGCTCGGCCCCGCCCTCCAGGGCGGCTTTTCCCCAGCCCGCCGCCCCATTGGCTGCGCGCTAGCCCCGCCTCCCTGCGGCAGGCGGGAGCGCCGCCAGCCCCGTCGTGGCCGGAAAGCGCGCCGCTGCCGGGCAACGCTTTTGCGACAGCGCGGGGGCTGTGGCGGCTCTGGGGCGGGGGCCGCAACCGGGAGGATGTTCGGGGCGGCGGAGGAGGACGACGCGGACTTCCTGTCCCCCGCCAGCGGGTGAGCAGCCGGCCCGGTCCCCGGGATGCCGCGGGGGGGGAGGGGACGCGGGCAGGCCGCGGCCCGGTGCCCTGAGGGCGGCCCGGGCCGGGGGGGGAGCGGGGCCCCGGGTGGGGGCAGCGCCTGCGGCCGGGAGCCCAGGGCCTGGGCTGCAGCCCCGGGGAAGCGGGGGCGTCACCGGGAGTAAAACAGCGTCACTAAATCTTCCATTTCTAAAAAAGAAGACGGGCTCAGAGCTTGTCCTCCAGCAGCCGCGCTTAGCGAGGGGTCTGCGCCCTCCTGCCCCGCCCCGCTGCCGCAGCTGGGGGCCCGGAGGCGGCGTTTGGTCCTCGGCTTCCCCCCAGGAAGGGGCTGTTGTACCAGCAGCCTCGGCGGCTACTTCTGTATTTTCGTCGGAGTTGGGCATGTGACAGCCCTGTGACAGGGGAAGCGGGATAGCTGCGCGTTTGGCTGCCTTGTGACCCACCCAGGCCCTTCCCGTAAGGCGAGGGAGTGAAAGAAGGCTCATTGCTTTCTTTCACCAGCCTGAAAATGTCAGATTGTGGGATTTTTTTTTTTCCTAAACAGCAATGACTCCTTCAAGTATGTTTAAGCATTGCTTTCGATTTTGGTCGATACCATTTTCAGTGTACAGTACGTTCAGTTTTTCTAGCCTTGTGTAACTTTCTGCTGTTTGAAGGTTCCTAGTGGCGCTTGTAGCTTCAGCTGTGCTTGCTCCCCACCCTGTTCAGGGAGCCTCTGTTTAACAAGTCCTGTGAACTATTTTTTTTTTCAATAAGTGCTTATTTTTGAAAGCATGTCACATAAAATGTAATAAGTCCAACCATAGTGGTGCTTTTGTGGATTTTGCTTCATAGTCAGAATTATTTACTTGTCTCCTGATGCCAGGAGTAGGTGAGTTTAAATGGGCTTAAAGCAGTAAAACTGCAAACAATGTATGTTGCAGAACTAACCCACCTATTTGCGGTATTAAACCATACACCCTTTGAGGGGATGTTTCCTGGCTGCTTGCAAGAAGAGAAGTTCTAGTGCTGAATGCTAGCTTCTTTGTTGTCACAGTCTTTTTGCACTACTGGAACAAACAAGTATTTCATTGACATGTAGTCTTTTAAAATGCTTTATAGTAACTTTTTTTGGTGTAGTTTCAGCCCTTGTTTGTTCCTTAAGCTAGGTTTTGAGGAAATGAAACATGGTTGTACAAGTTACCGCAACTTCTTTATCTAAAAATTCTGTTTATTCAAAATTACATGGTTAATTGATACAAAGCTGCTTAATGTGCATCCATTTGCTTTTCTCTATAGTGCTGCTAAACACTTCATACTGTGGTGCAATTTATAATTAGCAGCCTTCTATATATTTAAAGCTTATGTCAAATAAGTTGAATGACTTCTTCTCTCTTCCTAGTGCCAGATTGGCCTCTCTCTTTGGACTGGATCAAACAGTCTCAAGCCATGGAAATGAATTTTTCCAATACACTGCACCAAAGCAGCCGAAAAAGGGTCAAACAGCAGCTGGTAAGTAACTGGGCCTGAGCATGGAGGGGGAAAAACTTTATAGCATGTATCTTGTTGGGAGAATGACAGCCTTTATGATGAACAGCAGTGCAAATAATTCTTTATTTTTTTCTCTTTTTTTTCTGGTATTATTTTCCTTTAATATTCTCTCTACACCTGGATACTCCAGTGACCTTTAGTGACTATGGCAGGCTTCCTTCTTCAATGTCTAGGAAAGACTTGCTGGCTTTTCAGGGGAGTTTTGCTAAAGACAAATCTGCTTTGGGCCTGCTTTGTTTTATGACTTTGGTATTTAATGTGTCAGAACTTATACTGTATTCTCTCAAAGGATTTCGTTTTGTTTTTTATTTCTGATAGACTCTCTTAACTGTTTTTCTTCCCCCATGCTGGTTTGGGGGGGGAGGTGGCTCTTCTAACTTCCCCTGAAACACTCACTAAGGAGATAAACCTTTACTTCTGTCTCTGGTATCTTCATTTTCCCTGACTGTTCTTTTCCTTTTCTGTTAGCTAGCATCCTTACTTCTTGACATTTTTTTCCCCCCATCTTTCTTCAGGTTTAAATATTAGTGTGATGGATTTGTTTGCGGGTTTTTCTTTTTTGTGAGGGGAGGAGGTGTTTTCTCTCTCCCCACTCTGGTAATTTTGAATATGTGTAGTTAAAGCTTGAGCCAGGCCATGTGTTTCTTCACTGATTGTATCAGAAACCAAAGTTAGATGATATCTGTCCAAGGTAGATTAAGGGTTTCATTTCAATCGCAAGTTTCTGTGGCTTCACCAGAAGTGGAGACCTTAATGGTACTTCATGTTGCTGTCTTGTTTATGTAAATAATAAATAATCCAAGAATAGGAAATCTTAGTTCTATTATTCTAATAATCACAGTATCTTTTCTTCTTCCCTCTGTCATCCAGAAGTGGATTGATTCAAGCACAGGTTTGCAACAGCTGTATTAGCAGTAGCTGTTTGGAGAACATCACTCTTCGGGCTTTTGGTCCTCTTCTAAAGTTATTCCAGTGCTTGGGGGAAGGAAGACTTTCTGGCATCGGCACTGGCTAGCAAATACGACAATTTTGTATCACTGAGAGGTGTTCCTACTTCTTGTTCTTCAGCAGGTCAGCCAGCCCCGAAGGGTCCCGTGGCTCCAGCAGCTTCAGGAGCACCCTCAGTGTTCATGGCCACCGCAGTTCACGCTTATCGATAGTAAGTACAGTAAGTTTCCTGTATTACCTTTTACAGTCTAGGTCTCTGGAGGCCTGTCGTAAGACTTGATCGTAAGGGGAAGATATTTCTGGATGAGTGGGAAGAGACCATTTCTTACAGACATGCGTCCGCATGCTGCAAATGCTGCAAGTCAACACAACTTGCTGCTCAAAAAAGTCTTCGGTTATTGTGCTGCAGTTCAGGATTATGCAGCTGTCAAATGAACAGGAAGTCCTGGACTTGTGCATGGCAGGGAAATGTATAAGTGGGGTGCTGGCCTGACATTTGCACTGTTTCTGGGCAGCTCTGTCAAGCGCTTATGTCTCATATGCTCGCTTGTGGAGAGCTAAAGGATGAGCCTAGAATGAGAGCAGCAAAAATCTATGTCAATTTGACGCTGCTGTCATGTAGACTCACTTGCCCTGGATCCATGAAAAGAGCAGTTTTCACTCCACAGTGTGTGCTCCTATAATCTGTGGGCAAGCAAGAAAGCTGTGGTTTCTGTAAGCTGAAGAAGGCTGCCTGACACTTTGGGCATGGGGAAATGGACCTGAACTCTTAAGAGGAAAAGCTCGGCAATAGCAGAGAGAAATCTGAGGCAGGGATGGTTCTGCAGCTGAATATCTCACTTGTCTTCCAGTACAAATGGGCAATATTTGAAGCAAGGCAAGTATGGAGCAGCTGTAGTGGGGAACCATGCTACCAAAGAGGTGAGAAACACTTCACTCCTTTAATGTTTTCATGCCAAAAGTACGCTGGTATGAGGCAGTGTTTCTCTGAGCTCACCAGCATGCCTTTGCTTTTGATGTTGGAGTTCTTAGTTCCACTGCTGCTTATACTTTCCTGCCCTCCTGGTTTTATTTATGGCTTAAAACCATGAACTCCATTTGCCTTGGTGACATCTTTCATTCCTGCAATCACTTTTTTTTTTTTTTTTTTTTTTTTGTAAGATATCTTCAAGCTGAAGCCTGAAATGTTTTGGAATGGATCAGCTGTTATGCCTTTTGTAATGTTTGTGGAAGTTATTATTTATTCAGAACCTCTTTGACAACTGGATCACAAATCTGTTCATGGGAAAATGAATATGCATTAAAACTCTGTTCAGATAGTATGGAGGTGCTTTGATTAAGTTTTGTTATTTTGGTACCAAAAATATCTCTCCTCCCCAATCCTTCCTTCCCAAGTACTCCTCTGAGAACATGACACTGGGGTACCCAGTAAAGTGATGTGTTTAAAGGAAGAAGTGTACTCTGATCTGTTCTTGACAGTTGGTATTTATGGTGTGTTGCCTATCCTCTAATTCCTAACTCATGTTGTCTAAGTTACTTCCGCTATGGTAAGAACAGTCTGACAGTAAGCTACTTCTGAGTCACTGATCTTTTTAAATTGAGAAGTGTTCAGCTGTGGTGTAGGCAGGGAAATCAGCAAGGCCAGAGCTAGCCTTTCTCAAACTGCCTTTGTGGTACTGCAGGTTGCAGTCCTAGTACATCTGTGAACAGTTGGCTGATTACTGCCAGTTCACTAGCCGACAGTCTTGGGTGAAGAAGCCATTGCTGCAGATGAATAAAAGAATGCAATAGCTTTATTTTGACAGATGAGGTCTGGTAGAGCCATGTATGTTAATGCAATATTACAGCTGTGTTGTTTAACACTTGGAACCAACGCCCTCCAACTTGCTAGTACTCAGTCTTTTATATTGTATTATTCCTGTACATATGTGTATGAGTTTTATTTAATGAAAGGTTATTGCACTATCTTTTTGTGCAATAACTGGACAAAAAGGTGTACTTGATTGATTATTTTGCAGTAAGCAGGATGCTGTAGCTTGAATATTCAAGGACTGCTTGATGCCCACTGCTAAATAAAACTTGTATATTTTCAAGTGTTTTTAATAGCTCTTACGAAACTGTGTTAAGTACAGTGTTAACCTTTTCTGCTGTGAAAAATGCTGCTGAAATGGTGTATTTGGCAAATAAATACTGCAGCATTAGACTCAGAATTTGATTAAAGCACACTGGAGTTGAAGACGTTTTGAGTTTTTGCTCTTTGTCCTCTTCCTCTGTCCAATTCTTTGTGGAATCCAGTACAGGATCCTCCTTTACATCAGTCGGCAGCAACAGATCGCAACTGCAAGGATCCATCCAGGCTTCACGCTCACGGTAAGGCTCTGCATTAGAAAATCTTTGTCTTTAAGCATCCAATATTGTGTTGTTCACAGCAAACAAACGTTGACTCTGAAATGTTTTCTTAAGTCTTAGATTGTAGCCTTTGAGATCAAACACCTGACTGAGGCAGCAAGAGATGTCGTGGTGGCTGGGAGTGCTGTTCTCCTAATATGCATTGCACAAGAGACTTACGTATGCCTCTGGCAGGGCACTTCCTCAGTAGATCTCGTAGTGCAAGTTTCTACGCTGTAGGAGGTGTATCATTACCTCCAGATTGCTGAGGAAGTGTTTTGATTTTTGCACTCCTATCATGGGTAATAACAGAACAAAATTCCTCACTCATACTCTGTAGTTAAGTGGCTGAGAGATTACAACTGAGCAAGCAGGTGGGAAAGATGACAAGGAAGTATTTCCTATGTGAAATCTGATGCTCAGCGTTTTCCTGCCCATAAGAACCGCTCAAAATGTCGTGACTCCCAAAACAGGAACTTCCAGGAAGACCTTTCTTTTTTTTTTTTTTTTTTCTTTTTCTGCCAGTCTTGTAGAAAATTGGTGTACTTGTAATCAGGCGACATTAAATTTCCTGATTTGATAGATAGAAGTTCTACTCTGAAATAGTAGCATTTCAGTCCAAATTTCTGAGCAGGGTTCTGGCAGTTACACAAGCCCATTTGGAAAGATTAATGAGTTATGTAGTCAACTTGTCACGAAATGGATTTTTAGAAATGAGGAATGTGTGACTCCTGTTTATTCTGAAAGTCCATATCTAATCAACACTTACGAAGAGGAGGTTTCTTATGATCCAAAAATCTCAGTAAATATTTCAGAACCTAGCTTTAAAGGACCATCTTGTGAAAGCTGCAGCATTTATGAAGAACTTAGTATTTGAGTTGTTATAATTCTTCCAGGGTAGAGCACAAGAGTGAGGGCTGACTTGTGTATTCTGAACTTGGGTAGTAATACAGCAGTATTCTTCCTCTACCTCTGCTTGATTTCAGTAGCTCTTATTTTAAATTTCTTCTGGATTGAGATTTTTTTTTTTTTAATCGAATGCATCTTTTAGCATATAATACAGGACTGATTTCCTTTCTCACAGGTTCAGCCCAACAATTACAGTACGTTCTATGATGATCAGAGACAAAACTGGTCAATCATGTTTGAGTCAGAAAAGGCAGCAATGGATTTCAGTAAACAGGTAACTTCTTAAGCCAGCAAGCCATACCTTGCGTTCAGCTTGGAGTATCTGCGTTGCTGTGGTTGAGGCAGATTTCCCATGAGCCTGGCTGAGTTTTGTTCAGTAGATACAGGCCTCTTTGAGGCAGGTAGCCTGTTACTTCCGATGGTATTTCCAAGAAAAGATTCTAAAGTACTGTAAGACCAATGGCTCTGTAAAGCAAAAGGTATTTCCTGCTTATAGCTGAGCAAAATTCGGTACAGGGAAGTATGGAACATCTCTTAAGTGCATCTATAACCTGGGCTTGATAGTATAGTAAGGAATACATCAGATATGATGTGATCTGTAATAAGTCACAGTGGAACTCGTCACTGGTTTAGTGGCCAAAGACATTGATAGGCCATCCTTTTGCAGGTATGCATTGCCAAATGCAACAGCTCTCCGGTGTTTGATTCAGTCCTCTACCAGGATCTCCTGCTTGGAGAAGGGCAGGGAGTAGAAGGAGGAGACTCTCTAGAGATTGCCTATACGGGTTGGCTGTTCCAGAACAACGGGATTGGACAGGTAAAAACATTTCTGCTACGTCCTAATACTGAGCGAGTGTCATGGTCACTGGGAGGGGTTTAGCACAGTATTGGTGCTGATCTTGCAAATATTTTCTCAGTCACTTGCAACATCTCTGAAATAAATGTATTAGTTATGAAATAATAAAGGAGTCTATTACTGTTCAGGAAGAGGTGATGGAAATGCTTTTGAATTTCAAAGCACTTTTGCACATTAATTTTAAACAAAATGGTGAGCAGGGACGATGAAGCTAGTTACGCTCCTTTGAAACAGCTTGATGAGGTGGTAACAGTAGGCCTGTCTGCCACAAAATACATCTCTCAACAGGAAAAGAAGAAAATTGCCTTTACATCTTCTAAAGCTGTGTCACATCCAGTTTGTTATTAAACAAAGCCATGAGATCGGCTTTAATGTTTCAAAACATTACCTTTAAAACACCTCTGCGGGTTTTACTTTTAGTGAAATGCATGAAGATGGGTTTTACATTTGTACTCATCTGCAGTTGAGTCGTCTTGTTACAAAACAGTTGTTTGTTTTTCATTGTTGGGGAGAGTTTTGTGGGGTTTGGGGTGTTTTGTTTTGTTTTTATATATATATATATATATATATATATATATATATAATATTTATATATATATATATAAAATTTTCTTGACTGAAAATTGGCATGCTCTTTCCTTATATCAGTGGTACATACAGCAGAGTTTACATGTAACCTCCTTTTAAGAGTTGTTCAACTGCATACATTGTAGTTTAATGTGCAAAACTGCCAGACAGTTGTTTTCTGCTTGGCTGGATCCATTGTGCTATTACTGATGCAAGCTTGCTGTGTAGCATTTTACTTGAACCTGTCCTGTCCTGACCATCAAGCTCAAAGCACTTCTAAAGTCCAAGTCTCCAGCTATTGTTCACTTCAAGAAATTGCTGTATGATGGACTAGAAGCTCTAGCCATGCTGTCTTACGTTTGTTTGGGGTTAATTTTGGAAGAGAGCGGAATGGGAAATACTATGTAAGAAATGGCAGGAGTTTATGAAATGTTTGTAATTTTTTGCCATGGTTATAAAGTGATGTTCAGGATCTTGAAACTGCTGGGAAATCCATATGACTGTTTCTGTTCTTCAACTCTGTAGGTTTTTGACTCAAATGTCAACAAGGACAAGCTGTTGCGGCTGAAGCTGGGATCTGGAAAGGTCATCAAGGTAGAACTTTTAGCACTTTCATTATACTGAGACTGCAGAAGTCCTAGATCTTTGAATTACTGAAGACATTGTTCAGGATTCATATATAATGTTCTGTTGCATGTTCCAATTGATAGAAAATGCTCTGCACTGGTGACACACTCAAACATTTTTTTTCTTTATTTGCACTGCATAGTCAAGCCCCTCTCACAGTGATGGTGTTAGAAGGAAGTTCTCCTGTTCAGTAAAAAGGAAGCTTACTATTTTCAAGAGTTGTTTATTCCATAAAATCAGTTTGTAGATCAGAGATGCTGTTGTTCAGAGCACTTCCTTTACATGAATAATCTGTATCTGACCTATTAATCCTTCCTGGAAGCCGTACTGTTTTTTTATGTGCATCTTCTTATTAATGTCTGGCTGTAGTAGTCATCCTGTTAAACACTGGCACCTGCTTGACAGTTTGCATTGCTCTAACTTCTTTCTCTCCTTCCCTACAGCTATTTTCCACGGGTGCTTTCTGAATCTAACCATAGCAATCAGGAAGTGATCTTTGAACTTGTCAGAATACTGTTGTCTCCCAGAATACTAAGAGAAGTTGCCACAGCATGCCCTGCAAGTCACCTGCAGCTCCAAAATTTCTGTATGCAGCACACATGCAGTTCTTTTTTCCAGTACATCAGTGCGAGCTGTGATAGCTGCTTGAGTATGATATGTAAAACTTCAGCTAGGGTTCTGCAACCATACTATAACATAGCACGCCTGCAGTCCTCATGCTAGAGATTGCTGTATCCGTCCAATTTCATTATGAACCTCTTGGGAGGGCATCTTTATTTAAGATTGCAGTATTTTAAAAAGTACTGCAATTTATATTTGGTCATTATGACTCATCATAAGAAAAGTTTTCCATGCTGCATCACTAAAAATAAGTAGGTTCTGGAATCTTTAATAACAGGTGCCTGTAGCAGTCTTAATCGGTGTAATTACAAGAAATTGTAGTGTCATTGGTCAAACTGTGTGCTTTCTCTTCTGTTGTGTCCCTAAAAACCAAAGGGTTGGGAAGAAGGCATGATGGGGATGAAGAAAGGAGGACGAAGGTGTCTCATCATTCCTCCTGCCTGGGCCTATGGAGCTCAGGGAGTGGCTGGCCGTGTCCCTCCAGACTCTACATTAGTTTTTGAGGTAGAAGTTAGGCGGGTGAGTGTCTCCTCCCAAGTAGTTCTTTTACATCTGTTTTGTTATTGTTGAGTGGCGTTGTCTGCCTGCAAGGGAAGAACCTGTCCTTGGTATGAGAACCACAGCTCAAACTGTTGCAACAAAATACCTTAGGAGGATACATAGCTTAATATTTAAAAAAAAAAAAAAAAAAAAAAAAAAAAAAAAACTCCACAAAGCTGTTTTACTAAGACATGTTGTTCTAACTGGTTTGGGGGACCTTTTCATTGTCCTATTTGTGAGTCACTTGAGAAAACAAAATACTTGGATTGTGAGGAATGAGAGGATAAAGGCTCAGCTTCTCTAGTTCTGAACCAGCTGTATGTATGTTTTTACTTGAAGTGAAGAAGTAGCAGTCAGAAGTAAAACAAGATGCTGAAAACTTGTTTCAGAACCCAGAAAAATGTCTAATTTGTTATGTGCTTTTTGTTTTAGGTGAAGCTGGTAAAAGAAGGCTCTGGTTCAGATGGACAGAGCGTTAGTTCTAGGGATTCTCCTGCACCTTCTCCAGTACCCAATTCAGATGGCTTCTCTGCAGACCCTGTTTTATTGCCTCCATCTACGATACCTCCAAAGCCAGGGTAAGAAAGAACATGGATAAAACAACCTGCTGCATTAAAAGATGGTAGTGTTCAGGAGCAGCCTACACAAGGCTTCATATGCACACTGCTTGGCAAATATGGGTCCTCATGTGTGCCTGCTTAGTGTCATCAACGTGGCAGAGGAATGATTGCTTTCTAGACTCACAGGAAGTTTTTCCGTTGAATGTTGACTTTCAGATCTAAAGAAATTAGAACAGGTACAGGTGAAAGAAGTTAGTGCTCTACAGCATAACTGAGATCTGGCAATATTAAGTTGTATGGGGACTATTGCAACAGCTTTCTCAGCTGGCAGTATCATCATAAATTGGTGTTGAGTCATGGCCAATTTCCATTTGCTTAATTGTAAATTTTACATTGACACTTATTTCTTAAATTAACTGAACAGGGCAGTCATCCTTCTTAGAGAGTTACTTTGAAGTTGAGGTGCTTGTTTTATTGCTACAAGTCGCTTATCAGGCTGGGTCACAACTGTACAGAATATGATCCTTGCAGCAATCAACAAGGTTACCTTTCTGTAGTCAGCTGTTCCACAGCCATGGAGCTTGCCAATAATGTTCTGAAATCAACATATAATGTTGCAAAGAATCTTCCAAAAGTAAGCAAAGAGATTTTCATGCTGTAAGAAAATGTTTTGCTAGTGGGAACTATATTTGACTGTTCCCAGTATTTAGAAATGCAGAATATTGAATCCTGAATTTTACCTCGGTTAATCTCTAATATTAACACACACCTGTTTGGCTTTTCAGGGAGCCAGCTGTTCGGGCCAAGTCAAACTCAATCAGTGAACAATTGGCAGTAAGTGTTGTTTTTTAGCTAATTAGGAGCATTACATAGGGAAGTGAGAATACTGATTTCAGCTTTGCATTCAGTATTGCTGAAGATTAAGTGAAGATCATGCAAGCAAAACACTCAAAGGTTTACCTTACTAACAGCAGATAAGAGCTTTTTATGGAGGCAGAGCCTGAAGAGGCTCAGTGACAGTTCTGAGTCCCAATTCCTACTCTTAAATACAAAGCTGCTTTGACCATGTGGATATTCACAGGACTAGTTGTCTTCTCAGATAAATAGACAAATTTAAAATTGATAGCAAAGACCAGTCGAGATATTCAGCATAAGTTTATTTAGATACAGGAGTGAGTTCTTGTGTGTGCAGTTCAGGATAGAAAAGGCTGTTGAGGAAAAAGTCTCTTTTTCTTTCCTTAATTTAGAAAAGCCATTTTTGACAGACAGAAAACCCTGTTATACCTCATTTTCTTGTTACTGTGTTTTGTGCAGGGATATGCTTTTTTGTGTAATGACAGCAATGTCATCCCAGAAGGAGAGTGTATATATAGTAAGCCAGATTAACAAATCCACAGTGTTATCTTGTACTCTCTAAAGTCAGAGCTTTTCACCCAGTCATTGAAAAAATGAAAGAACGAGACTTATAGGTGAGTTTAAATGCTAAGTCAGTGACTTAGAAGAGTCTAAACCTGACAGCTGTCTCTATAATGTCTGAAAATCCTGTGCTGAGGGACAAATGAAATGTAACTGTGAACATCTCTTTCAGAATCCAGATGTAGCAAAGGCAAAGCTAATTTCTCGGATGGCTAAAATGGGACAGCCCATGCTGCCTTTCCTTGCTGGGACAGCAGGTAGTCAGCTTGACTCCAGTGACTCAGAAATAGAGGTACTTCACCAATCACAGAAATGTGAATTTTTTTTTTTTTTCAGTGCTCTTTCTACAATGTGAATAGCTTTCCCTTTGTACAGGGAACATATACTTTGTTTCTGATTAGCAATATGATTTAACAATTACAGTTTTCCTGTATAGTTCAGAAGGGTTAATTGGATAATACATAATCTCAAGCGGTCTTGAGTTCAAACTGTTTGCTAGTTCTTTAGCGTTCATTGTAATATGTAGAAATGTTTTTAGGATCCAAATACACTGAGGGGGACAGCGCAGCCAGTGGCTTCGTCTCCCATGAGACCATCACAGCCAGCTCATGCAGTGCTGCCTGCAGTGTCAACGCAAGGTAATATGCTGGTGAGCTTTGCTTTGGTATAGAGAAATTTCACTTCTTTGTGGGCTTAAAGTACAAGGGCTGTGAAGAGAGGATTCCGCTGGGGAACTGAAGATACATAGTTTCTAAGGAGGCTTGCTGACCCAGAACTCCATAGCTAGACTAGTTCCTAAAGCACAAAGACTGACCTCCTTGGAGCATGTCTTCATTGTGATCTCCTTGTGCGCACATTACTGCTTGAGGAAGAGCACCCACGCTGCAAAATAATGCATGAGCTGCTCTGTCACCACTGTCAGTGTGTGTACGTGGGGTGGCACCAAAACTTTTAGGATGTGTGCTTTGTGGTTCTTTGTGCAACAGTAAAAAGGACTGTTCTATAAAGCGCTTCTGAGTAAACAAAAGGAAGATTCTTGTGCCTGAAAATGATGGGAATAATAGCAAAAGGCATCAGAAGACTGACAGTTCTGGAGTGGGCTTGAGCTGTCTTCCCATGATGAAATAGTAATGCCAGTTGAACACTTTTGAGAGTAAGCCCAAATGATGTTTTGTGCTAGCCAACTGCAAAGCACCTCTGAATAAAAATAGTACATCCAAACAGAAATTGCGGCTACAGGTGAAATTTCCAGGAAAGATCATTCTTTTCTTGACCTTATTGTTACTTCTTTGACTGGATTTAATTTTGGCAAGACTCCAGGCAGGGTTGGTTTTTTAGTCTGTTTAGTTATTTTGGCCATTGCGAGCCTAGCAAGTTTAATTATTTTTAGCTACTTTTTCTGCTATGCTGGATTCCTTTCTCTCCTTTCAGTACCTCAGGCACCTGGTTCAACACCCCTCGTATCTTCTGCTGCTTTAATACCTGCCAGTGTTCCACCCCACTCAGCTGTGCCTGGAGGATCACAGGGCTTTCAGGTACTAAAATCAAGATGGGGGACTTTTCACTTCAATTTCTGTCCTTTCTCATAAATCTTGTTGTCCTCTCCTTAGCTGAGAGCAAGGATTCCGTAGCAGCATGTAAGGTTGTTTCCTGTGATTCTTCTTTGGAATTCTCACGTTTCTTTCACATGCCTCTTAGATTTTAATCAAAAAGGGCTAATTTGTTGTATGCTGATAGTTTCTTAATGTTGGACTAAGAATTAACCCAACTTCGTTTAGTATCAGCTCTTGTAGTGGTGGGGAGGGAGGAATAAACCTCCAAGAACTTGTAAAGCATGTGAAACCAAAAGCATTTTAGCTGAGATTCCTCTTTGTCATGGTATGCTTTTCTGTGAGAGTGCACACTTAGCGTGGTTATAGGTCATGTTTCATCCAGCAAAAGAATAATCTTTTTAAAGGCTTGTGATGTGACCCACTTGCTAACGTGGAAATTCTGGGGGAGCTGAACGTGCAAGCTAAAATATGTTTTCCACATCAAGTAATGAAGATCCAGAACTAAATATTGTACAAAAAATTTTATCAAGTCTAAAACTAAGCTTACTACTCTACACTTTCTTTAATTATTTTTACTTAAGCTGCTTCCTGGAGGTTTTGGAAGTCAGTGACATATACCACATACAAACACTGTTCATTTTTAAGGGGTCCAGGCTGAGGGAAAAAAAACACTTGATGGTGAATAAAAACACTATGTGAAAAAGAAAACCAAAACTCATGCACTGTTTTGGCTTTGTGTTTTCCTCAAGTGTTAAAACTGAGGAAGTTGTGGCAAGTAACAGGATTAAAAAATATATATTCTTGTTTGAGTAGTATCTGTTTCAGCCAAGTGAAGTCTTAATCTGACAGGGATTTGGATAAATTGTTTTGAAAGTTGGATGCTGATGTCCTGAATCCTTCTGGAAACTCGGCTTAAGCAGTATTGTAACTTTTTTTTTCTTGCTTCAGAGTAAATTAGTATAAAGGTGTCCTGTGGTTGTAGAATTTTAGTTGTCTTGAGTGAGGTACTCCTAGCAGTTAAATTATTATTAAGTCTGTTTCATGGCTTCTGATTAGTACTGAGCAGTGAAGTTGTAGTCAAATGGAATTGCACTGCTTGAGCCTTTCCTAAGAAATAGCCTTGTGTTCAAGTTAGCATGACTTCAAGTTACTACACATCCAACAACAGCAGTGAGCCGTTCACATGCTGGTCTTTGCCTGCCACAAATGTGAGGTAGCGTGCTTTTGCTTAAACTTCAGTGAAGAAGGTAATGTATTAAGCTGTGGTAACTTGAACACATATCAAAGCCTTGACATATGAGTGGCTTTGTTATTTTCCCTTGACTATGAGTGGCTTGTGATTTGACTTCCTGCTCCCTAAATCATTTTTTTCAAATGTCATCCTTGTTCTTGAAGGGGGGTTGGGTGGAGAAAAGGCACTTAAGTGTGGGGAGAAACATCCAAATATATATTCTAGTCTTTTAATCCATTGAACTTGTTCTGCAAGGCTTATACAGGAATGGCATTTGCTTACCCCCAAACCACTGCATCTGCTTCTCAGCTCCAGCCTGTGGGACAGATGTATCCTGCACCTTACCAAGGTATGTTAAGAAAGCACATGCTTTATGGAAGTTTTTAATACCTTCTGTAAATGGTATTTATAATTAATACTTACGTAGCAGTTGTAGCATAGACATATTCACCCTGTCTGGAGTGCCATGCTGTTTCACAAGTTCTTATTTTAATGCCAAATAGGGGTAAAGAATTCATACTAAATCTTTTTCTTAGGTTAATGAACTCTCGACAGTGTGAAAGGGGAGGGAATCTCTAGGTGTATTCCCAAGGCTGTGTATTCCTAAAAGCATTTTATAGCTGATACTTCCAGTTATAATTGTGTAATAGTAAAGGTAAAAGTCAATAGTTTTCCAGATACCATGTCTGTCTTGGTTTTGGGAGGAGAGGGGCCATCCTATCTGGCAGGCTTAGAAGTTAGAAATGCTGTTCTTGATATGTCTGCATGAAGATGTTTTGCCCTCGTGACTAAAGATCTCCTTTCCGTTCCAGCGCCTGGGGATGTTACTTCCTTTTTGATGACAGAGGCTCGGCAACATAACACTGAAATCCGAATGGCCGTTAGCAAAGTAGTAGATAAAATGGATCATCTGGCTGCAAAGGTAACGTGTGACGTATGCAGGCTTGTTAGCAAAGTTAGCGCTTCTTGCTCTCTAACTGTAGTCCGGGGAGTTGGCTTGATGTAAGTGCCTGCATTAAGTTTGTACTATCTTAACAAAAATTTCAGTATTATCAGACCTTAAGTGGTAGCAATTCAGCTTCTATGTAAAAAGTAAGAATACCTTTGGGAGAAGGTGTTGTCTCTTACCATCTTAAGCATGCGATGCATTCTGTTTGGAGAGCGTCACTGTGCTTCAGGAGGTGTCACAGTTGACACAGTAGCATATGACTTAGCACTGTACGTGGTTAGGTGGAATGGTTCAATGGTTCTTTATGTGGATGTCTGACTTATCTACATTCATACATTCATTTCACATGGCTTAAGAATGATTTATCGCTACAGGTGGAGGAGTTGAAGAAACAGAACACTGGTAATAGCTTATTACTACCTGGTATCTCATCTGTAACCATGGAAGCCTCCATGATCATGAGCAACATCCAGCGCATAATTCAGGTGAGCATGGCCAGCCGTATTGTCTCCTTTCATAAGAAACTGGAGCCCACTGTGCCGTTCCTGATAAGAATAGCTGTGCTGGCTTGGACCAAAGGTCCATCTAGCCACGTGTTCTGCCTCTGGCCAAAAGCAACTGTATGATAATCCCCCAAATGCTCCTCTGGCCTCTCAACAGTTTGTGGTTTGGGGACTTTCTGAGCCAGAGCCGATATCCTCATATTTAGTAGTCTGTGACAGTATTCATGTGAAAGAAACTCAATGTCATCATGAACCGGTATAGACAATCCACAGTATCCTGCAGAAAGGAGTTCAACAGCTGAAGTAGGTGTTGCAAGAACCAGCTACTTCTGTTTGTCGCTACTTAGGGAAACTGCAAAGTATCAGACTAAGTAGTGAGAAAGTCAGCTGGAAGTTAGCGTGCCTCCTTCCCGTTAAGCTTCCACAGGACGTGATAAGCCTCACCACCATACTGCATCTGTACAAATAAAAAGGGGGGGAGGGGAGGGTGTTTGCTGCTGCTGCAAGGAAGTCTGAGTAAGATCAATATTCATGCTGGGCTGTGCTTTAGGAGAATGAGAGACTGAAGCAAGAGATATTTGAGAAGAGCAGTCGGATTGAGGAACAAAATGAGAAGATCAGCGAGTTGATTGAGCGGAATCAGAGGTAAGGAGTGGGAAGGTGCAGCCTGCCTGGATTTGCAGGGACTGTTTCTAACTGACACACGTTTGGTCAGGCATTAGTATGGGGGATGTCCTTTCTCTAGCGTGGAGACAGGTTCTGAGTTCTTGTGTGGGAGTATCGGGGGGGGGAGGGGGGAGGTGAGTGGCATAAATGTTTTGTTTGTGTCCTGGTCTTTGCAGGGCTTTACCCTAAAATTAGGGTTTGTAGTAAACTCGAAAGTGTAAAAGAGGAGAAAAATCTTATGCCATCTTGCTTGAGCATTCTTTCTCTAGTTCTGGGGTTGTTTTACTTTTGCTAGCCTTTTAGTAAGGTGGAAGGAACTGTAGGGGATGCTGTGTTCCTAGTTCCAGTGTTCAGTGTGTGTTCTATTAAGTTTCGGAAGGGGAATAACTTCTTTAGGGAAATAGCAAATGCCTGTGGATTTCAGGATATCAAAAGTCTTGGCTGTATACTAGGAACACTACAGCGGTTGCAGAGAGTTGCACGTCTCAACTGATACTGTCTATGGTGAGCATTGGACACTCCTATTCCACCCTTTTGAGATCAGCTGCTTTTCAGTGCAGGACATTATGCAAAATTGTCTGGGACTTGTCATTAAGAAAGCTTTGAACTATTGCCTTTTCTATCTGAGCTCTTCTCTTCAATTCAGGTACTTATATAAATGTCTATGCCATCCTCCCCTGTTCACAGATATGTCGAACAAAGTAACTTGCTGATGGAGCAGAGGAACCATTCACTGCAGGCAACAAATGAAAACACACAAGCAAGAGTGCTGCATGCAGAGCAGGAGAAGGTAAAACCATGGTGACCATGAGCAGAGCCAGAGACCTCTGGCCATAGCTAGAAAGGGGGCTTGATGTTGCACTAAAACATGCTGAAGCCTTATTAGTCAAGGCTTAAGTCAGATCTCTTAAGACACCTGTAGTTCTCAACTGATGCTTTTCAAAGCTGTTTGAATATTTTTATGGTTTTCATGACAAAGGCAGCACAGAGCATATAAAGTTAGATCTTTATAGATAGAATATTCTTAGTTTAACAGGAAAGCGTCTCATTTATTGTTAACTTCGTAGGTGTATAGCCAACAAGTGGAGCTATTGCATGTATCAGCAGAGCTTCATCTGGCTGAAAATGCAAATCATTTAGTTGCACTGACAGTTGCAGAAAAGCCTTATTCCTTCTCTTTAACTGTCATAAAGATAGAGTGTAGCTGTAAGAAAAATTATTTCCTGTTGCGGTTCCTTCATTGCAGTTTTTCTGCACTTTTTTTTAATCAAGAGCTATTTGTTTCTAGCAATAGATTTATTGTGCTTTTGTGAAAGGGTCTATTGGGAAATAGCTCTCAAACCAGTTAAATGCACTTATGCATGGCTTTTTATCCTGTAAAAGTGCACTCATGACAGCCTAGCCCTGTCAGGCTTGCTTTGGGGTCTGTAGTTGCATGGTGTCTTCTGTGTTTTCTCAAGCACTGGCTTCTTAAATTACACCAAGTTCAATCTTATACTGTGCTCCTCTGCTGTGAGTTGTGTATATGCAATCCAAGTCTGAGATGATAAATGCTTGTTCTGCATGAGAACCATGAATTAGTGCACTTGCAAGTGATGGAAACAGCTTCTTTCTGAGGTATGCTAGGAAGTGTTTCAGTAGGCTAAAGAATAGAGCAAGAGATGGCTGATACGTGTATGCTGGTGCCAGTAGATGGTGAAGGAGGGCTGTACCTTTCTGCTGAAAGCCCAGGTCACACTACAGAAATAACTATTGTATGTAGGGTGTGTGAGAGATTCTAACCAGGAATAAGTCAGATTGAAATCATCAGTAAAATTCCTTGCAATGAAACTTCTTTCTGTCAGTGAGCACAACATCCCGCTTACATGAAAAGTAGCTTGGGGAGGAAGCATCTTCTAGAGGTATAAGATCTGATCTTCAGGAATCTCTCAGGACTCATCTGCAGTATGAATTCACTTGATTCAATAGTCTCTGCCTAGATAATAACACTATTGCATGAGTAGATCCCAGAGTAGATGAGAAAAGCCGTAACCTGTGCTGGAGAACCTTCCCCTAGTTTTGAGAGAGTGTTGACTGTAAATACAAGTCTGACATTCCTTGCTCTTCCTGTTATTTAACCTAGCTTGCTCTGTGATTGCAATTGCTGAGATAACTGTATGGGAATCTGTCTATAGCTTTGGGGAACCAGAGAAGAGAATTGTAAATTCTCTTAAAGTCTTTACTTAAAAATTGGGATTCACCATTTATTTTGTGATGCGTGCCAGGCATCTGTACCCAGAATCCCTGAGGAGAAGCGTTAATAGCTTGCTGCCTTTGGGTTATAGATCTTTGACCTTGGAGAGCATATCGCAGCTTTACATCAAGGCTTATGTTCCACAGCATGGATAATTCTCCACACTTTCCACTCCAGTCAAATGATAGAAGTGTAAGAGCTGCAGGCTGCCAGTCTGCTGCTTGCTGGTCTGTGATGGGTGTGATGTGCAATGTATCTATGTAAGGATACACTTAGCTTCTTTCTTTTTAAGTCAGGCTTCACTACTTTTTCTGTCTTTGAGCTTTTGCAGCTCTTGAAATAACTTAAATGCTTCTCTGGCATGTCTCAGGCTCCTGTAATGAAGCACTTAGCTTTTCTGATGATGATTAATGCCTCTGCCTTTCAAGTTGTGTTCTTAACTCTTCCTGTTTCCTGTTGCCGCTTTCTTTTCCTAGCGCATGCTGCCAGTGGATCGGGGCTGGGACCAGGTGAGGCAGTGTGTCTGCTGACTGTGTAGATAATAGATAATTGTGCCCTAGATAGCGTCAGCCCAGCTTCCCCTTCGACTAGCTATAGATACTCATTGGCATTAGAAGAATTGCCTCAGATCTTGAATTAGCACAGATTTTCCACTTGGAAAAGGATGTTAAAGCTGGTAGTATAGCCATTGGCCACCTCCTTTTTGAGGAGCCCTTTGAAAGAACTTTGTCACATGCTGCTTGTTTCACCTCCCCCATGGGAGAAACAGAATGTGATCATATAATTGTCAGACCAGATATGGATCACATAAGATTCTTGGAACCTGAAAGCTGGATTTGAAGCATTCATGGCAGAGACTTAGGTCTATTAAGTTCTTGACATAAAATTTCCTTTTTACTTCTTTGTGCCCTTAAAGACTGAGGCAAGTGTTAAAATAACCTTTAGCTGTGACACGGGGTTTTATTTTGTTTTAAGGGAGCTAGGAGTTAGTGTCTTGAACTACAGTGAGACATTTTTGGAAACATAACAGGAAAACAGATCTGTTTTTAGCCAGGCTGTGTTAAAATGATTCTTAAAATTAATGGCATAGTATCCTAGCCCTTGAGGTCAGCACATACTCATCCTCACTGTAATTGAAAGGATTTGGCTCACAACTCTTCTCTACCAGAAGGTGGTGGTCATGGACTGAAGAGACCATATAGAAACTCCAGTTCAGAACAACTTACCAATTACAGGAACACCCATTAGGAATCTGAACGGAGGCACAGATGTAGAAACTGCTTAGGCATTCCCTGCAGTAAGTGAGGTTTCCTGAAGGAAGTAGTTCTATCTCTGCAGAGCATCCTCTGAAGTCTGTGTATCCTACACAACACGTTGGGAAAATGATTTTGTTTGTGTCTCTGTCTTGATGCCTCTGAGCCTCTTTTAACGTGTCGTTTACATGTTGTCTAACAAGCTGTATTAGTTTCTGGTTCCCCATGAGTCACTGACTTAAGCAATACTAAACCTGAACAGGTCAACAAATTGAGAGAAGCATGCTCTAAAATGACTGTCTTGCCATTCAGGCACCTCAAAGTGAGTACATGCTGTGTGCTCTGGAGGGAAGGTGCTCATTTGACTGGAACAAGCCTATATTATCTGTGGCTTTGTAAGCTTATTAAGGATAACTAGGTCTTGGAGCCCGGGTTCTTACCTGGTTAGATATTCTTACAGCCTGAAAACTCTGAATGGAGCCACCAGTCACCAGTACTAGTCTTAAAAACGTTTTTAAGCCCTGCAGGAAAACACACTGAGGTGAGCTGCTGTGGTGAGGATTGTTGGTAGCCTTGTGCAATTTTGTAGTCAGCCTGGACAGGTTACTGCCAAATGACTCTCAGTGATGTGGCACTTTGTGGCACAAAGTTATCATTACCTCCTCAATTTGGAAATGTCTTTGAGGTTCTGGATCCCAGCACGTAGGTCTGCAAGACCTGCCTGAGCTCTATTTCCACTGAGATGTGGGGCAAAGTTATCTCTGACAGAACAGTTGCCAGGAGGGGGTGGTTGGTCTGTCATCTCATTCATGAAAGTGAGCATAGACTCTAGGTCTCTAGTACCTCATCGGTTCTGCCTGTGAGAACAGTTTTGGCACCTTCTCGCACCCACATACCTTGCTATTCCCTTTTTTTCACCCTTCCCTGCTCCCTTCTGTGATGCAGGCCAAAGTTGCAGAGGAGTTAGCAGCTGCCACGGCACAGGTTTCCCACCTGCAGCTGGAGTTGACTGCCCACCAGAAGAAGGAAATGGACCTGCGGAAACAGCTGTCTGCTGCCTTGCAGGAGGCAGAGCGACATGAGGTGCAGCTCAACAAACTGCAAGGACAGTTGGCAGGTAAGGGCTGTGTTGTGCAGTGAGGGTTAACTTCCTCATTTAGCCCACTGTTTTGTTGACCAACATTGGCTGTGCCGGAAACTCTTTCAGTGGCCGGTTTCCATTGCCAAAAAGCCTTGCAGGTTACCCCAGCGTGTCTCAACAGAACCCTCCTCAAAACTAATGAAAGAACACCACACTGCATGTTACAAAGGTATTGCAGTCGTTGCAGTAGGGTGGTACAGATGCCAAAATCTTATGCGGGTTAAAGGAACGTAGTATCTGACTAAGGCAGTCTCTGAAGCATGATAGTGGAGCCAGGAGAAGTATCATTGTGTATTTGCCCTGTTCTAATGCTCTTCTGTAGTCAGGAGTCATGAGGTGCACTGGAAACCTGGCGCTGGGCTTGGTGAATAAAGTGATCAGTCAAAAATTAGTTTTCTCAGTATAGTGCTGCTATGTAGTTTGGTTCCTTGTTTTAATGGGTAAAGTGCATTTTTTCTTATTTGGAGGAGCCTGCAGGGTTTGGTGCTCAGAGTTCTTTGCCAGGGCTCCCCCAAGAGGTATCACTTCTATGCTTTTTTCTCTTTCTCTCTTTTTCCCTTTTGCTCATGGTTTTGATCACACACCTTCCATGTCCATCAGTAGTGCTCTGTGATATCTTGGCCACTGCTGGATGCTTTGGACATGCAGTTTATGGAAAGAAGTTGATTCCCTCTCTGGCATTAGATGGGGGAGTAGGGAATAATCCTGGCAGATATTTCTCTGGCTCAGTGTGGACTCTTCCAGAGTTGACAGACTCCTGGCTTGTTTGGCTTTTCTCACATTTATCTATAATGAGCTCTCTTGCTTCTAGGCATAACATGTCTTGACCACATGTTTTTTCAAAATAACTAATTATAGGCATGAAACTTGAGGTTTTGTGACATGCATTTGCTGCAGTTAGACTGCAAGGATGTCAGAAAAGAATGTTGATTCTCTGAGATGTCTGAGGGGTGTGTGCATCTGTGTTATCACTAACAGGAAAACGAACAGAATCATTTTGTTACAGGGATGCCTTTTGTAGAAGCAAGGTCTTGGCCTTGCTGAGATAGCTCACCTTTTATAGAGGAGCCAGAGGTCTTTGCTAGTAGTTGAAAAGTTTAGGTGGAGGCCGAGGTGTAAGCGTGCCTGTTTCACGGAAGAAACTCTTGACAAACTCAGCCTTTTGTAGAAGCAAGGTCTTGGCCTTGCTGAGATAGCTCACCTTTTATAGAGGAGCCAGAGGTCTTTGCTAGTAGTTGAAAAGTTTAGGTGGAGGCCGAGGTGTAAGCGTGCCTGTTTCACGGAAGAAACTCTTGACAAACTCAGTTTCCCACTGCAGATGCTACCCCTGTGCAAAAGGCACTATTCCATCCCCCCAAGCCCCCAAAATGTACTAAGCTGAAATATGTAGAGCTGAGATCCACAGTAAGGTGTATTCTTGCAGAGCTCCAAGAAGCCTCGGAAGACACTCAGACTAGATTCAAAGCTGAGAAGCAGAGCCGCAGGCACCTGGACATGAAGATTACAGCATTGGAAGAAGAGCTAACAGATCTAAAAGTAGAAAAGGAGGCCCTTGAAAGGGTATGTTCAGCTCTAGCGTTGCAGAGAGACCCAGAATTTGAGCTGTTTACTAAAACTTACCTGCATGTTTACATGCAAGAGTGTTGGGTTAAGGTGACTCTTGACTAAACTGCAAGCGAAGATCACCATGCCGGTGGATCCTTTGTGCTTATGTGACTTTTGAATGTCTCACCCAGTAATAGGTTAACCTTCCTACCTATGAAGTAAGTCTCAGCTTAACTTTAAAGTGATAAGACTCCCTGCTCAAAGAAGAACTTCTTCCAAGAGGAAGAAAAGTTACTTTGGTGTGGTTTGGCCTACGCTTAAGTCCTGTTCTGTGTTTCAGAACCTTGCAGAGAGGAAGAAGAAATCCCTTACAGAGAGAGCTCAAGCAGAAGAAGAGATGGAAGAGATACGCAAATCCTATCAGCAGGAACTAGACAAGCTTCGACAGCTGCTGAAAAAGGCACGGACTTCAACTGATCAGGCAGCAGCAGAGCAGGTGAGGAGGCATGGGAGTTTCTCCAGCAATGTCTGGAAGACTTGTAGGAATTTACAGATAGGAAATGAGCATGAAAACTTCTCAGGTAGTAAAAGAATGAAAATGGTATCTTTGTGCTTTTCGGGGGTAACTTTCACATGGGGTTCACTACTTCTCTGTTGCCCATCTAAAATATCTTTGCTGGTGTTTATTGGCCCTGCCTCTGACTCCAGGATTTATACTGACGTCTCTGTAAAGAAGTGCATGACTTGGGTTGGCAAGAAGGCTGCAGAGTCCTGGATGCAGCACTGATACAGACTGGCATGCCATATCAAATTGACTGCGTTGAAGAGAATGTTCAGCCAAGGAAAGGAGTTGAACTGAATTCAGTTTGTAGTAGAGCAAAGTACATAGGACTGCTGATGAGTGAAGGGGCTGCTTAGAAATGAGCCAAGGGGGCTGAAGTCTGAGGCAGACCTTCAAGCCAGCCTGCAGGGTTGTGGCCAGAATTGAAATCCGAGGTGTGGGCGGGAATGCATGACCGCTGCAGGGCTGCTGTCCGCGTGTTGGTATTCCAGCCAGGGCAGGGCAGGAGGTGTTGTTTTTCTACCACTTGCCAGGCCCTAAGCTTTGAACAACTCGTTGTGCAAATACAGATCAAATGTGTATTTGTTCCTAATGACCTTTCTTACGTGATGGGCAGCTGTCACTCATCCAGGCAGAGCTGGAATCCCAGTGGGAAACCAAATGTGAACGTACGCTGGCCTCTGCCAAGGAGCAACATGTTAGGCAGTACCAGGAGGTGTGTGAGCAGAGGGATTCTCTGCAAGAGAAGGTGTCCCAGCTGGAAGAGAAGGTAAAGAGCTGTTCCTCACTGTTGAAATGTAACGCCAAATAACCAGTAACTGTCACCAACGGTTCCCTGCCACCTGGCTGTGGTTTGTCTTTCAGTTTCTGTTCAAACTGTTTTGGAGTTTGAACTTGGCGGGATGTTTCTGTACTTGTTTCTGCTATTCTGGGTTGGTTGGGTAGTAAGTTTGCTACTGCAGCTCTGAATGAGGTAGAGCAAAAGAGATGTCAAGCTTAGACTAAAGCAACAGTTAGTCTCTTCTGCTAAACTGTGCTGTTCTGTTTGAGTGACTGTTCTTGAGCAGAAGTAGTCTTGAGCTGGGTGATACTGAAAAGGGCTGTAAACTAATGCGTTTCAGTTCTTATCTTTCAGCTTGGGACTCTAAAACATTCAAAAGAAGAGGAGGAGCAGAAACTGTCTGAGTTGCAGCAACGTTTGGAGCAACTAGAGCCTGTCAAAGAGAAGGTAAAGCAGCTGAATATAACCTGGTGTGCAGTAATCACTAGCCCCAGGCCACCATGTCCAGAACAACAAGAGCATGAGTACGTTGTTGGAGGGAAAGAAGAATTTCACAATGCTTCCAGCAAACTAGAGCAGGCCTAGTGATGAGACCCAGCCCTCCTTTCAGTGGGAGCTCAGTAGTGCCATGCCCACTCTTGGTGTTACAGGAGCTGGAAAAGTTCATGATGTGGTTGTGGGTCACCAAGGATTTTGCTTGGTTGGATCTCTGCTTTGGTGCTGTTAGTTTCAGAGGAGTCTTCTGCAGCTCTCTGTCAAAGTCCAGCTTGAAGCTACACTCAGCAGTTTTGCCCCTTGCTAAAACAGGGTTTACAGCTAACCATTCAGTGCAAGGTTAATTGTGGTCTTGTCTGTGAAGTTGTTCTAACTTTAAGTCTCTCCTTGGCAGTATTCAGCCTTGCAGTCTGATATTGTGGTGCTGAAGGCAGGCTATGAAGAACGCATACAAGAGCTGGTGAAGAATCAGGACAGATCTCTACCTGCAGACTTTGTAGAAGAAGTGAGCTTGGCTAGCAAGTATTTCTCCTTACTAGGCAGAGATGTTCTCTCTGTTTAGCTTAAATTATTTCTTGTTTAGCTTAAATTATTTCTCTATTGAGGAGAAATTAAAAAAAAAACACTTGTCTTATCCTTTGCCCCCTTCCCCCCGCAATGGAATCACTGGGTATCATATGATATGTTTCTAGTAGCAGGGTCTATAGAGGAAGAAAGAATGTGATTCCTGATTCTAGCTGCCCACTCTGCTGCTTGGTCTTTAGAATAAAACTTGATTTAAGATTTTAAAGAATGATAGAAAATTAATGGCAGCCTGTCTCAGCTCTGGAGAGATGGCTTTGGTGTGTGTATAATGTTTTATTATCTAAACAGCATGACTATTCTACTTCGGTATTGGAATTTCTAATGTGAAAAAATGAATTCTTTGAAACCAAATGTGTTTTGGTGGGTTTATTTCCTCGCCTGGAGGAGGATCTGATTTTTGGGGATCCAGTGCTTCACAAGTTTTAATGAAACATGTCCTTTTGTTTCTTTCTTTTATTCTTTCAGGTAAAGAAGATCATGAATGGTGTGTTTCAATCTCTTCGGGGTGAATTTGAACTGGAAGAGTCATACAGTGGCAGGACCGTTCTGGGTGTTGTCATGAACACTATTAAGGTACAACTGAGATATTTACAAGGTGATAAATGTGAAAGAAGGAGGTTTGGGCTAAAAGCACCAATCTGTATTGTGAGTCTGAAATAACTGTTAAGGAGAAGTTTGTCATGGGTAGCAAAGAAGCCCAGCAGTGGGAGAAGATGCCCTAGATGAACTGCTGCAGATCCCTGTATAACCTGCATTCTCTCTACTCATTTTTTTTTTTTTTTTTTTTTTTAAGACTGTAACACTGCAGCTACTCCATAGGCAGCAAGAGAGACAAGAGCATGACAGCAAAGCGGAGGGATCTGGAACAGGAGCAGGGGAACAGGAGGAATCACTTGGAGCACAGGAAGACCGCGGAGAGCCCATACAGCATAGCCCAGCACAGAGCGCTACGTGCCCAGATGATCCTGGGGATGTAACCACAGGCTCCATTGTGTCTGACCAGGAAGGCGAGTCTGCTGCTCTGGCTGCCAGGCCAAGAACTCCTGAGGAGGAACAGGCCACACAAAGCAGTGGAGTGTCAGAGGAGGAGAAGGCCCTAGGGGTTCATGGGGAACATTCCTCCTCAGGGCCTGAATCCTGTTTGAATCCTGATGAGGGGCTGTTGCTTGCAGGACAGCCTGTTCCTTGTGTGGATGAGGACTTTGCTTTACCTGAGCAAAAGGAGGAGAGCGGTTCCATCAGGATAGCTGAGAATGGATTCAGTCCCTCAGGAGTATCTTTGCAGGCAGAAGCTGGAGAAGCTTCTGTTCTAGAAACAAAGCCAAGAGAAGTGGATGTGGCCATGCTTCCAGAAAAGCAAGCTGTGGAGAAGGCAGAGGAGCTTGTGGGAGATTTAGAGCCCCCTCCCTTAAACAGTGAGGGAGGGAGCTGTACAGGCACCTCTGATGGGGATAGCTTTGAGGAGCCTGCTTCAGTATCCAGTGCAGAAGAGAAGAGTTCAGCTATCATCAGAGAAACCCCAGGACACCAGGACCTGGGCTCCAGCCCCAGGCAGAAGGATTCCAGGTAAGCTAGGGGTAGCCAGAGTCTCATTTTCCTGCTGATTGCTCAGGCTAGCACGGCAGCTTGCCCAGAGGTGCAGCCCTCCAGCGGCTGGTACAGCTATGCTGGTAGTGTGGGACAGCAGTTTTGCTTGAGTGATGAGATCATTCTTAATATAACATGTAAAAGGAAACCAAGATCCCGTCATCAGCAGGTGAACTGCTAATGCTTTACCTTCTTCTAGCCTTTTCGAGGATGACAACTTCTTTAAAACGGCATCTCATAAACCACTGAAGCCTCGAGTTCCATCTGAGGAGGAGGATGAGGAGGAAGTGGTAAGTTTGTATCTTTCCATTCCCACTAAACTGCTCCAGGCGTTAACCTGTAGTTTCTCTGTGAAATCCCTTCCATGGCAGTGGGAACTGATTGACTCCTGGCAACTGGGGTCAGAGCTTCCCATACACTCTGTTTTAAATTTGCAATACCTGGGACTGTTTCTTGTTGAACTTAGAGCTGCGTGGGATATGATAGTGACAGCAAACTCATGCTGACATAAAGTTAGTAATATTGCCCATGTTAATGAATTATCATCATAAAGCTGTAGCACTTTCCATTGTGGCTCTAACCTTACAAGAACCTCAGAAGGTTGTTAGTGTCCTATCCCTCTCCTGTCCCTTTTAGTCTTTAAGCATCTCTCTTAGATTAAGACATAACGTGGAAAACACGAAAATATCAATATATAATCTCCCTATAGTTGATGGAGATTTCAGAGCCTCTGAGTTGTATAGGAATTGCTAAAGACTGGGAAACTTAAGACTGACAGTTTCCCTCTGGTTTCACTTCCAGAGCATGAAGGGGCGCCCCCCTCCAGCTCCACTCTTTGGTGATGATGATGATGATGATCTGGACTGGCTGGGATGAAGAGCTGTCTGGCAAGCCTGTGAGCCATCTCCCTTGGGCATGGCCTCCTTGTGTGCACTTGGCACTTATGAACTGCCTATATGGGATAGTTGTGAACAACCAGGGACTTTCTTGTATTGCAGGCTGATGGGGTCTGAGAGCAAGAGGCTCTTTGCACTCTTGAACACTTGGACCTATCTTTGTGACCTGAGAAACATGCACAGAGGTAGGGCCTAGCTGGAGGAACTGACCAGTCTTACTGCATGTTTGTATTGCTGTCCTGCTTACATGAACCCTTGATTCATTAATCTGAAACTTCATGCAAATATGAACTTTGTGAAGTGTTTCAGAAGAACAAGCTGGGCAGAACCTTGCATTAGGTTATGATTTAAAAAACAGACTAAAATCTCTCCTTCTTCCCCAGTGAGGATCTCTTTGGAATATTTCTATGTTAGTCCCAAGAGGTGGCTCCCAGGAGCTCTACACCGGCTCATTGCCATGTGCTTAGCAATGGAGATGAGAGATTCAGCCAAGAGATCCAGGGCAGGTGCATTTCATGAGCCACAGGGTCTGCACAGGCGGCTTGTGGAAATCCCAGGGGCTGAGGCAGTTCAGGTTGGGCCGGCTGAATGTTCAGAGCTGCAGCACATGTGGTGCTTTCTGACCCAAGGCCTGCTTGGCAGAGGTGCCCTTTAGCAGTGCCAGCAACAGGGGCTCTGTTGGACCAATGCTTCAAGCACAGATGTAGAATCTAGTAATTGCTGTTTTGAGAAGCCAAATCCCCACCCATGTTTTACCGAGCAGCCTGAGGTTCCCCCAGGCCTCACGGAAGCGACTCACTGCACAGACTGTGTTACACTCGCCTTTTCTCACTCTGTTCACAGGCAGAGAGGAGATCTTTTTCTGGGTTGTGTTTCATTGGCAGAGGAAGCCCCTCATTAGCAGCAATACAGACATGTTAATGTGCTCCTTGTCTAGAGAGAGAGAGTTACTGTAGGCTGCCAAGCCTATCTCCTGTGCCTTTTTCTCTGCTGCTGCTTAAAGTGTCACGATCATGGCACGAGGTAAAAATACCAAATGGCGGCTGGACAAAGGCTAGGTTAGGTTCTAGCATGTGCCAGGCAACCAAGGGTTTGGGATGTAACTTCTCAGTCTAAGTGGAGCAAAAGAGGAAAGCAATGAGGATAGACAACTGGGCAACCAAGTTTAATCTCTGTCACTTTTAGTTCTAGGCTCGCCTGCACTAACACAACTAGAAAGTATAAGTGGTTCTTAGTGTCTTTAAAAACAAGTGGAAAAAACTTTCCCCTTAATAAAATGGGAGTTCTTAAAATAATTCCACTGCCGTTTAAGTTCTACAACTGGTCTCAGCTTCTCTGAACTGAACTTGATCTACTCCTCCTAGGTGCAATTTCTTGGAAGAAAACAAAAACACTGGGCATTCCTGTGCTTAAAATGTAGCAGTGCACCAGGTCCCTGCCCCTGCTTTGCACTGTGTGCTAAATTGCCAAATGCAGCTAAAATTGTGGATGAGACCAAAGCCTGTGACCTAGCCAACTGCTCACACGTGAATGCTTGTGGTGTGGGGTGAGTGTTGCTGGGGTTTCCTTGAGAGCAGCTCTACTGGTCAAAGTACTGAGTAATTATTCAGTGCTGAATGATAGTGTGTGAAACCCAGATCTGTGGGTCCCCTTCTTTGTGATGGTCTGAGTGTAGAGACCCTGAAGTGGCCTTTGGAAGCCTTGTCTGTGGTAACCTCTTAGGGGAGGTAGTTACTAATACTAACAAATTCCACTTCTCGTTTCCAATTACGGATAGACAACCTGACCAATTTGCATTTCACTTTTTGAAAAATAAAGTGCAATTAAACCCGTAATTTTTTTTGTTAATTTTGCACGGCCTTTGAAATCTAACTTAGCTCTGATTCCTTTTGATCTAGAAACTACATGGGTGAAGAGCAATTTTTGTGGCTAAAGCTCAGTAGCTAAAACTAAACTGCATCTCTCCTCTGCATGTGCTTTCACCCATGGAAGTAGCAAGCTCTGGAGCCTAAGACCCCTGGCAGTGATGGATTTGCCTAGTCCAGGCCTGGGGCAGATGCTTTTTTGGGGGCTGTTTTGGCACCTGGGCATTAATCTGTGGGCAGGAGGAGGGTGGATCATGGAGGGCACAAGCTGCACCCCACAGAGATGCACCCAAGAGGGGGCTGCTGGGTGGACCTCCTCCAGGGGCCTGGTGGAGGTGAGGAGCCCTCACCCTGAGCTTCCCTCCTTTATGGCTGCTCCTGTTGGCTGTGCTGAGATGGAGGCAGCATGTTGTGCTCCTGAACACCTTCACTCTGAAACCGTCCCTGCCGTGGGTCCACAGAAGCACACCAGGGAGAGAGCGCTCCGCAACAGCGTGTGTCTTTAATATGGTCAGGAAGTGTCTCGGGTCAGGGCTGGCCCCGGGACCTCCTATGCCTGTAGCTGCCACATCCCTCCGCGTGCGCGTTACCACCTCTCGCAGTCGGGCTCTTGGACACTGCTCTGCATACCACCATGGGCTTTTTCCCCTTGTTTTTAAATGTTTCACCTACAGAAAAGCAATAGAGAATGGACATTTCCCATCCCCGTTAACCCTGCCCTGGCCGCCTGACGTGATGGGGGCAGCTGCCCCGGCCGAGCTCCCTGGAGGGCCGAGGCGCCCCGGAGCCTGTTGAACCTGCCTCACGCAGGGCAGGCGAAATTAAACCCTGCTGGCCAGCCAGGCTCGCCTGCAGGCAGACACCAGCCCTCTCCTGGCAGGTGGAGAAATGCAGATGCAGGAGGTTTCCAGAGGAATGTTCCAGCCTCAGGGACCACAACACCAGGAAGCAACTCCGCACTGCAGCTCCCACCGAGCTGCCGCCGGCCGGAGGGCTCCGGGGAAAGTCGTAAACGTGATCTGAGCGCAGCCAAACCCCTGGAGAGCGCTGGAATAAGTTAATTTTTAAAGAGTCCGATGCCCCAGGGGCCACACGTGCAGCAGCCACTGGCTGCAGCTGAGTGAGCTGCGGCCCCCTCCATGCACCTGGGCCACATCCTGGGAGGTGCTGAGGCCTCCCAGCCCCATCCTGGGGCCTGTCACTGGGAGCCTCGCCAAGGGCTGAGGCAGGCGCTGACCCTCCAGAGCCGGGGCCGGGTCCTTCCCGGGGGCCCAAGGCAGATCAGGATCCCGGCGCGGTCCCTGCAGCCCGGGGGGGCGATGGTGGGGTGCCAGCACCGGCAAGGGGAGCGCTCAGCCCCATCCCGCTGCCCCGGTCCCGGCCTACTTGAGGAAGACGAGCAGGAAGAAGGTGGAGACGATGAGGACGAGGATGCCGGCGGCGAAGCCCAGGCGGAGGTTCTCCATGGAGGCGAGGGGTGGCTGCGCATCCACCAGCAGCCCCCGGCCCAGCAGCCCCTGGCCCGGCAGCCCCAGCACGAAGGCACCCTGCGCCTCGGGGCCGCGCCGCAGGCCGCAGGGCGACACCAGGCCGCTCACCGCGAAGACGGGCACACGGGTCGCTTCTGCCGCCGAGGAGCGTGCCAAGGCCCGGCCACGGCCCTCCTCCTCCTCCTCCTCACCCCCGGGCCGCGGGCAGGCACCGCGGAGGAGGCCCAGAGCCAGCGCGTCCCCGGGGCCGCCCGCCTCGGCGCCGAGGGCCACCTCAGGCACCAGCGTCACCATCCTGCAGAAGGGGCAGCTGACGAAGGCGACGGCGGCGGCGCGGCAAACGAGCTTGCGGAGGCAGGCGAGGCAGAGGGAATGGCGGCAGGGCAGCTGCTGGGGCGCCCGGCCCGCCCCGGCCGCCCGGTACGCCTCGTAGCAGATCCCACACTCCCCGGCGGCCTCCGCCGCTGCCGGGGGGGCCCCCGCCGCCATGGCGCTGCTGCCAGCCCAAGGGCAGCCGAGCGCCGCCGGGGCCGTGGGCAGCCCCTTTTGAAGGCGGCGGCGGCGGTGAGGGCCAGGCCGAGCACGGCCACCCCCCAGCTGAACTTCACCCCGGCTCCCGGGGCGCCACGGCGGGCACTGAACCGGCGCGCTCCTCCTCTCCCGGCCCTGCGCCAGCTGCAAGCGCGCTGGGGAGGCAGCGCACGAAACGCCCAGGGGTGCCAAGTTCAGGGGCCGGGTGCCAAAACTCGTAGCGGGTGCGGGTGTTTTACCACAGGCCGATTGGGGCCACGGCCCTCACCACCCGCCCCACACGTGGCCCGGGGTATTTGCAGGGCTCCCAGCTGCTCTGCACACGTTTGCATCGGAAACACAAGCGGCTTCCAGGCTCTGGCTGCGGAGACAAACTTTTTATTTTATTTATTTATTTTTTTAACTAATCAGCGATGTTGTTATTGCCAAAATACAGTGTATTTTATCATGGCACCAGCCCACTAGGCAAAAACGCCGTGCTGTGCAACATAACGGCCAAGGCACTGCCGCCGCCATGCCCCCCCCCCCCCCCCCCGATGAAAGCGCCACCGCAGCGAACGGCTGTGCCCCGGGCGGGAGCGGGGATTTGGGGAGGGACCAAGGGACGCTTTACATGGTTGCCCTGCCGTCCAGGAGCGGATGGGTGTCTCCCAGCCCCAGGAATCACCAACCGCCGGGGGATGCAGGGCACACACTAAGCAAAAGCCAAAAAGATTGTGGGAGCTGCGGCGGGGCCGGGCGCCCTCGGGTCTGAGCCGGCTTGGGGGGCTGTGAAACCGCCATGCTGCCAAGCCCCAGCGCTGCCCGACCCCGCAGGCGGCTCAGGGAAAGATATTGGGATTTTCCCAATATCCGCCTGCTCGGCTCCCTGCACCGCCCGGGCCTTGGTTTTCCCTCCCAGGCGGCAGCACCTCCTCCAGCCGTGGGGCTTCCCTGGGCCGCCGCGGACCTTGCCCCGAGCTCCTGTCACTCATTACCGCTCGCCGGCCCGGCGGGCGCTAAGGCAATGGCCCAGACAGGGCTGGGAGGCTGCCAGCGCCTGGCCAGCACCTCCGCGGCGAACGGGAGGGAGGGGGCAGTTTTCCAGCATCCCTGCTGCGTTCGCCTCCCCGCTGGCACACAGCCTGGCAGCGGAGCGGGTCCTGGTGCGGCCGGCGGGACCGTGGCGATGGCAGAGGCCGCGACGGCTCTGGGAGGTCTCCAGATCCGTGCTGGGGGTGAGCAGCCGGGCGGGCTGCTGTCACCCCGTGTGTCCGTCTCCAGCTGCTCTGCGGGGCCCAGGCCCCGGTGGAGGGTCCCTGTGGGGCTGGGGTGCTGCAACCGCGACTGGGAGAGGACGTCTGGGACCTGCTGGGGTGCTGTGCTCTGCCCCTTGGCAGCTGGATCCTTCCCTCTGGATGGAAGCTGCTAAAAGGCCTGATCCTGGGAAGTGCTGAGCACCTCCGTGCCAGCAGAGGCTCAAGGCCTCCCAGCCAGCGGCGAGGAGGAGAGGGCGCGGGGAGGGGTGCAGGTGGGCGAGGCCCCCCGAGAGCCTCCCCGTGGGCATTCGGAGATCCCTGCTGGTGCCGCAGCCCGGGCACCAGGGCGTCCCGCCTCCCCTCGCGCCCCCTGAACCAGGCCCGAGCACCCATATCGCCTGCAGGTCCCCTCCCAGCGCCAGGAGCTCTGGTCGCCCTCGGCCCTGCGCTCTGCGAGGCCCAACGTGCCACGGCCCGGCCTGCTGCCGAAAGCGGAAGGCCTCCGCACTGGAAGGGAGCCCTTGAACACGACTCCCAGGTGCACTGGAGCCTGCGGCGAGGAGACATCCTCCGGCTGCCCTCGGAGCAGCTTCCCCCCGGACTGACCGGTTGGAAACAGCTCCAGCAAACTTCCCACCTCCGGGAGGCCACACGCCTGCCCCACGGCCCCCACAGCTGATCTGCCCACGTGTAGCAAGTGCAAGGTGCTCACAGTGGAGGTGCCCGAGGTCTCCTGGTGACCGGAAGCTGCTGGCGCTGCTCCACGGTGAGCAACTCAAGAGAGAAGGCCAAAATCCCCAAATTATGCCCAGACTTGGCTGTGGGAGAGGAGCAGGTGGTGATGTTGGGACAGCCAGGCACGTGGCAGCTCCACCATCGCTCCCGCAGCCCTGGCAACTAGGTCTGAGGTGACAACAGCTC
Organism: Dromaius novaehollandiae; assembly: GCF_036370855.1. Taxonomy (NCBI): domain Eukaryota; kingdom Metazoa; phylum Chordata; class Aves; order Casuariiformes; family Dromaiidae; genus Dromaius; species Dromaius novaehollandiae. Next base: position 3,104,159 of record NC_088117.1, read on the forward strand.
CGTTCCTCCAGCTTGGACTGTGCAGAAACAAGAACTAGGATGGCCCCGCTCTCCCTGGGGAACGGGGCCAGCCCGCGACTCCGGGGCGGAAGAAGTTGGAGCCCAGCTTTCCGTGCTGCCCCAGCTGCCCTCGCTAGATGGGAAAAGGAAACAAACAATTACCAGCAGAAACCAGCTGCGGCTTAATAGCTTCTCCCGGGGGGAGGGCTGCAATGGGACCAGGCTTATCTCTGCGTTCTATACTTCAAGGTCAAGAGACAAAAGCCTTACTGGGGCTGTTACTTATTAATGACAATGGAGAACTACCCAAATGCCAAAGCACGGATGCAATGCAGAGCTCCGTCAGGCCTCACCCCAGCCAGCCCACTCTTTGCCGCATTTGTGCTGGCTGTCGGGTGGCAGTAACACTTTCCACCCAAAACGTGTTTTTTTGAGATTAAGAACCCCACTGGGGCTCCTCTGGCCAGAGCAGATCCCTCAAGTCCTGGTTATGGGGCCACCACAGACTATCCCCTTCCACCGGAGCTCGAACTACAGGACGTGGAGGACCTCGCTCTGCCTTGTCGCTAGCTGCACGTGGCTGCAGCTGCCCCAGACACGTTCCCGCCTGTGCCAAAGGGGAAGCCCCAGACCTTTGGCAGGATGTTGGTGCAAAGCACTTGTCAGCATCGCAGAGCGTCACACGCCTCCGGCCATGTCCTCCTCCGGGAGGATTCACCCACCTCCAGGCAACAGTGCCTGATGCAGGAGCACAGAAGTGCCCTGGCCACAGCAGGAGAGCTGCAGAGTCGAGGTGGGTTCAGACACAGCATTAGCTGTCCCTGCTGAGCGAGAGGCTTTTCTGAAGGCAAATTAGCCGGAGAGGCACGAGTTTGCCCAGTTCCATCACCCAGTGCTTCCACGCAAGTGGACCCTGCCCTGCCTCCCTCCCCGCTGCGATGTTTCAAACAAGGATGTGTTCAGGAGTTTGAGGGATGAGCAACCAGCCATTGCCATTTCTCACAGCCCAGGGCCAGCCTGGGGCGCAGACATGGGGGCAACGTGCTGGACACTGCCGAACGCCACACCTAGGCTGGCCCTCACTCCCCGTTCCAGCACCGCACGTGCACCAGGGTCTCTCCTCCTGCTCCATGCAGACAACCCACTCTGCCGAGCCCCCCCGCTCTGGCATGCTGCCTGCCCTGCCTCTTCTCCTGCTTGCCCACCAGCCCTGCGTGGCTTTCCTCCACCGGGGGAGGCATCTGGCCCAGCAGATCGCCCCACCGAAGGCTTAGGGACCTGTGGCTGATATGCAATACACCAGTGACCAGGCAGAAAAGAACTGGTGGTGCCTGAGATCGTCCTGGCCACAGCCAGGATTCTCCTGGGCTTGCCCGAGGACTGCACGCTGCAGGCCAGTCTCCGTAACGGCAAGCTGCAGCCTAAGAGGAGGCCTGTTGGCTTTCGGAGGGGAAAGCAGGGAGAGGACTGAGAAAGAGGGAAAGTTATGTCCCCTGGGGGACTCTGCAAACTCTCACGCCCCACCGGCAAGACCCAGCCATGCTGCGGGAAACGCCTTCCTTAAACACCAAAGCCAGGACTATGCAAATTCCCTGTGTGCTGTTTGCTGAGCTACAAAGAGCATTTGAGCGATCTCAAAAGACAGAGCCAAGTTATGGCCCATCCTGCAAGTGCTCTGGGAGGGCTTCACCTGCCAGGACAAGGCACAGAGCAGCACATTAGCATCTCTCCTTACCCAGATATCGCAGCAGGAGACTGATACTCCTTCCAGCAAGACCTGCCACGGGCCTAGCCACAAGGACAGCCACGCTCAGAGCAAAGAGGTTCGGTCCCGGTACAGAATCACCATCCCCCTGCACCGTGTATCTGCTGTCTCATACCTTTTCAAGGTCACTGGCAGTCATGGTGCTGAGCACTTGCAGGGATATTCAATGATGTACAAAGACTGGCACATAGTGTTCAGCTGACAGCTCGATTAAAAGGTTCACTAGCTGCCTCTCAAAGGCCTCTTCCCGTAAAACACAAGGCAAGTTCCCAGCCCTTGCTCTTGAGAGAAGGTGCAGGGACGTGCTGCAGGCCAGCTCGAGCTACGCAAGGCTGGCAGCAAGGACAGCCAATGTGCTCATCCCCGCTCTCAGGGCCATAGCCCTGCTCAAAGCATTTTGCTTCCCCAAAGTCACGGAAGTTCAAAAACCCAACAGCTGGAGGAGCTTTTGACCCAGATGTTTCATGAACACAACCCATAATGCTGTGTTTTTGGAAGAATGAAGCGCAAGCATTTTATCGGCTGATGTCTGTAAGAGCATCTGCTTCGCAAACTCAAGGTGATGGGCGAAATGGCCAGAGCTCAAATCAGTCTCTTTAAGATCATCCCTGCAGCTATTTTAATAGCACAAAGTCCCTGGTGCAGTATTTTAGAACATAAACTGAAAGAGATTTCTGCATTTAGATGAACTTGCGTGGGAATTCAGGGACTCAAGGGGAGCTGTCTGGGAGTTTTAGAGACAAAAAGCCCCCCATTAAAATGCTCAGTGTCCTCTGCTCCTGGTGAGTGGTTTGATCATGGGATATCAGCTCCAGCTCACTGACAGCAAGCTGAAGTATTTGCTCACGACCTACTCACACAGCAGCCCCAGAGCCATATCCTTCCATGTGCAGGGATGAGAAGGGGCTGACCAGCCCCAGACTTGCTCAGAGCACAGTGGCTAAACTCACTGCAGTCTCGAGTCTCCCTAAAGCTTCAGCTTGTGCAAAGGATTTGTGCTCTGAGGCTGTCATTGGGCGACTGAATATCTCAAAGCTCTTAAGGTTCTCCACCACTTCCTGACCTGAGATCTTTCTCCTAGTGTCAGATCAAGGGAAGAATGACTCTGAGCACTGTGTCAGAAACCAGCTGCTTATCTCCATGCATCAGCCACTGCTGCTTTCCCCACCAGCCCAGTTTCATTCTTCTCCTTCCCGCCCTGCTATTGCATTTCACCTTCTGCAGAACAGAGCTCAGCAAGGCTGACTAAGAATGGGAAAGAAAAGGTGAACTTATGACTCAAGATGAAGTTCCAGTGTGCTAGATGGAGACACAGCGGACTTGTGCGGAAACAGCAGCCCTGCTATGTACACAACCTGAAGGAAACAGCAATCGCAATCGTAGACCATCCCTATGGGGCCAGTGCAGGTCTGTCCTCTGGTGCCCATCCTCCAGCACTTTGTCCATATTAACATTTAGATGACTGAAGCAATGGCAATTCCACTACTTCCCTGAATCTGAAAAGCTGCATTGATGCTCCCTTCTCTGGAACTGGGAGGTCAAAGTTTAATTTAAGCAACACTGCCCAATGCTTTGTTACAGAGCTCTGGACAATACAACGGCTCTTCATTTCCCTCAAACCCTACTCTGTGTTCACAGCACTCTGATCTTCCTCAGAAGGAGCTCATCAAATGGGGGTATGAGCTCTTTCCTTTGCTGCTGGCTCACCTGGCTCCTGATCCGCCTGTGCATAAGATCCTTCTCTGCTTGGAGAACTTCAGACGCAGCTTTCTGCATCACACTCTAAGGGACAGACAACATCTTGCTCAGTGAGGGCTGTTCATGCAGCTATAAATGGACTAACAACCTCTGCTACATTCGGTGACTGATGTACAAGCGTTTGAACACTGCTTAATTTGTGTAATGGAGGTCCCATTTAGGCCACGGCTTACATCTCACAGTCCCAAAGGATAAAACTGTCTTTACAGACAGACACAGAAGTTAAAGTCATGCTCTTCAAACGCACATTTTGAATGCTCTATTTGAACCTGATCTCTCATTTTCAGCAGCACTGAGCACTCAGACTGTGAGGTCTGTGCAATAGGGCACGGGTGCCCAGCACTTCCGAAAGCTGAGCCACGGAAGTCTCAGATTCAGAACAGGCATTCAAAAGGAGCAGCTGCTTTAAAAATGATTCCTGTTGGCAGCTTGTCTCCAGTCACCCAGAAAACCTGCCAAAAAGCTAAGACTTGTCCCAAAATTCTCCGTATTAATCAACAGACCAGCTTCGCTAATCATGGTGTGTGCTGCTGTTCTTTATGAAAATTTGCTGTCTGGTTAAAGAATGAAATATATTTTTCTTTCAACTACCAAAGTCAACTTGTCAAAGTACCAGAGATTCTCACAGCTTAGCAAATACTTCTGCAAGGTTATTGAACAACTTTTGCATGCAGCTGGGCCCTGCCGCTGTCACGCCTACGCGTGCCCTGGCCCTGCCGCTCTCAAGCCTTTCACGTGCAGTTGCTTTCCCTCGGTCACCTCCCGCATGCAGCTTGTTCCCTTGCTTACCTCCTGCAAGATCCGACTAATGGCCTTGCTCTGATCCAGTTGCTGCCAAGCCAGGATTTGTTGGAACTTGTGATCCATCTCAGCTAGAAGATATATTTGCCAGGGAGGTCTGAGATCTTAGCACAAACAAGAGAAAAGGTGGGTAACGGGGAACTCAGGAACGGAGCAATTTGGTACTGCACAAGGGTGAACGGCCATGACGCGCATCCCAAGGCACAGCTGAAGGCTGGCAGATATGAAACCTCCTTCCCTAGCCCCAAACCAATGCTGCAGCACAGATGAGGCCAGGGCAGGAGCACAGCTGCCTGCATGCGCACAGCTCGAAGTCCAAACTGGGGCTGTCCCCAAAAGCTGCCCAGGGGATGGACTTGCCAGTCGGTGTTGTGCATGGGAGAGGGTGTGCTGGTGAAGGAGACCAGGGAAGGTGGACTACATTCCCTGCACTGGCGGGCAGCGTGTCTGTTCACTGCCCTCTGTTGGGCAGGCCATGGGCAGACAAGGTTGCTTTTATTCAGTCACCAGATGCTGCCAGACTAAAGTTTCTCATTTTCTTTATTACACTGTTTGATCCCATCTGACATTTCACTACTGGTGGGGACATTTTCTCATCAGTTTCCTGGAGTGACATGCCCCAGCTTGAAGGAATCAGTGGACTCAAGGTCTCATAGCTCTGCAAATGATAAACTCTTCCAGCTCCATTTTTTTCCAAATTCTAGATGTGCTTCCTCGCAGGTCCTGCAAGAACCAACACACATTAGAACAGAGCTTGTTTTTTAAGAAATACAAGTGCATGACATGGCCCTCACAAAAGTCACACTGTTCGTATAAAACAAGGTGATGGATTACTTGGTTTCTACCCTGGACCTATCTCCTTGAAAAAGCGATGGCCACTGCAGCCTGCTTTCACAGTATGGTGCAAACGCAGGACAAGCTCTAAGTCAGTTTTGAAGTAGACACGGAAAACAAGAATTTCCCCAAGCCTCTGAGGGACACACATCTTCCCCTTTAGCTCCATGAGATCTAAGATAATACATTGATCATGCTCTAAAGTGCAGTTTTACTCTAAAAGGCGACCTTATATAAATGGCCCTAGAAGATGTCATTTTTCTTGGCTTAGAAGAACTAAACTTGGTTCTGAAGAAAAGGGAGCCCCAACCTGCTCTGTGACTCGTTCAGCAGAACTATTCAAAACGCACTGAAGTGCAACAGGTAGAAGGCTCTGACTACCCCCAAGAGAATCTGGACCATTCTGCTCCATAATTCTTATCTTCTCCTTGAAAAGTGCATAAAAAAGCAATGGAAACAGAAATGCTATCCCTGAGACAACCCTGGGTGAAGAGGAAAGTAGTTTTGTGCTACTGCTTGACATCAAATGGGCCAACAGAACAGGAGTAAGACCAGTCTAATTTCATCCTCCATATTGAACAGCATGTATAAAGTAAAATAAAATAAACAGTATAAAAAGTGTTAGTTAATTCAAAGCATGATTAACATGCATATTCTTGTGGTTAGGAGGTGGTCCATTCATTCAAGTTTGACAGTTTCCTTAAGTTGTATTGTCTCTTACAGAGCTGTCTCACTCCAACCCAATGGCTGCAAGACTTCCTGAGTATATATATATTTATATATGAGAATTATGCTCTGGGCTGTTGGAAAGAAAGGCACTTTATAGCAGTACCATCAGTCCCAAAGATCTCCCGCTGTACCTGGAGCAGGCTTGGCTGACGAGGTCTTGCTGACGAGACTCCAGGTTTATTTGGATGAACTTATTCTTGTAAGTCTCAGCCAGCATTTGCTGTATGGCAGCTAGGAGACAGAAGTGCCGTCAGTATCAGGAGCTGGTGTCTAGAACAGGCCCTAACCTACCACTGCTGCTACGAGCACTCGCCAGCAACAGCGCCTGCTCTCTCATTTCCAGCCTGTCCTTGCTTTTTCCATTTCAGCCCTTTGAGAGCAAAATCAGCCAGCCACAAGAATTGGGAAATTAGATGAGCAAACTCCTCCCTGCCGGTGCTTGCATCTCTTCAGCTCTCAGCGCAGCTGAGTCACTGCCTACTGACCCTAGATGGGCTGCAGGTCTGCCCATTCCTGCGGTGAGTAATCCATCCCTTGAGGTGAGAAGACACACCGTTTCCCTTCTAACCCCAGCAAATCTGTTCATAATTGTAACCAGCAAAAATGGGTCCCTTGCTCCATCCTTATTTAGCTCCTGCTGTGCCTCCTGCCTCATGAACCTGATCAGTTAACATCTGTTTGGTGCCTCTGACATATAACGTGCTTTGTGTGCACACAGGATGGAGCATCTTCTTCAGTCTCGCAGATTCCCTGCAAGACATGCTCTGGTTTGGCAGGGAGGGTAACTCTCATCTCCAAAGGAGTCAGCAGTGAGCTGCAGGTGAAAGCAGAGGATTAGCTATGGTACATACGCACGGGTTCCCTATCCAGCCCCTCCCTACTGCCCCAAGCAACGGACAGCAAGAACGTGCGCATAACTGAGAGCATCTCTCACGCGACTAACACTTACTCAGTGCATTTCCAGAGGAACCAGGTCTTTCTAGCATGCTACCACCCCAAAGAGTTGTCTGGACTTACAGGCCACTTCGCTTTTGTGTAGATGCTCTTACTTTCCTCCTCTAAGTATTTACGCACTGTCCTGTCTGCCCCATCCACCGATGCTCCTCCTCCCTCACTCTCCAGCACGAGGAGCACGTACTGCGAGGGAGGCTGGTATGCAATTCCGCAGTCTGGAAGATCATCAGACAAAACAAGACATTTGGTGCTTAAAGAGCTCCGTGGCAGCACGACCGAGGGCTGGTCTATGTGTGAGACTGCTTCTAACTGTGCTGCCTCTCCCCGAGCGCAGATGAGTGCCTGACACAGTCCTCTGAGCTCAGGCAGACTTAGCGCAGAGAAGCTGTGAGAGGAGACTGTGCCACCCCATTCCCACCGGGAAGATGATTAAAGCGCGGCACGGAGGAGCGGGTGCAGAAGGGAAGCACAGAAGCCGCGAGCGCTGTTCTCACTTCTGCAGATGATCGCACGGCAGGATCCCCTCCAGAAACAGCCTGAGCTCTTAGAGCTGCGCTGACCTCTGCCAACCTGCTCAGAGAAATGCTTCCTTTGCACTGACCCAGGCAGGTTAGCTCCCGCGGGGCTGTAAAGGAGAGTTTTCTGCACGTATTAAAATAAGCTCTGGTTGTTATTACAGGGATTAGTGCAATGCCTGACAAGGCACTTGCCCTGCATAAAGGCTCTCCAGATCTTCCTGTCTGTATTAAACACAACATTAATAAACTCAAAGCACATTATCTTTCTCCTCTGAGTTTTCAACCAAGTTTCACCTTTCTTTTAGTAACACATCAGTCTATAGGCCCCAAGCCCTTCCTCACAGAAAATGAGGGTAGAAAGGACCTTACGTAATTACTGAATCCATCTCTCTGTCAGCCAGACTCTCCTCGCTTACCTTCACAGAGGAAGCGCTGAATGGACTCTGTACCTGCACTGCAAATGCCGGGTGATGGGTAGGTCATGGAAGAAGCATCTCCAAAAGAGAACACAGAAAGCTTCAGGTTATTCTGGCAGCCCAGCCAGAGTCCAGCTGCTTCAAGGCTGGGGACCAGGAAAATGAACTGCAAAATTTAACCTGTACCCCATAAAAACTAAATCACAGAACATCTTTCTCTTAGCACATTAACTCAGTGCTAGTGTTTTCCTCTGCAAAGGCAGAGAATTCTGCCAAATCACCAGGTGGTAGCAGGACCACTTAGTCTTGCAGCTTCTCAAAACTTCACTCACAGAGTGATAACTGTATGTTACCCTAAATACTGACAAAAATATGAGGTTGTATGGAATTTCTGCTGGTGTCTGACACCTTTCAGAGGTGTGGTGATTCCAGTGGCCCTTATTTGGGAACTTCTGGACTGGTCTTCCAGTGAAACACCCCCCTCATGCAGAGATATCTACTTCATGTTTAAGCACAAAAGGGCATGAAAATTCTCAATTACAGGAGTTTTCTGCTAAATTTATGTGTGCTGGATCCCTTAAGCATGATGCATGCAAGGGATGGTGATACAGATGGCATGGAGAAAAGAGCAATACCAGTAAGAACCAGTGGAAGGACTGCCTTCTCTTTTGCCCTGCTGTGTCCTCCAAAAGGACCTAATGTTGTCTGCTGTAGAGAGGCAGTTAGCAGGAAGTCCCCAAAAGGAGACCACTTCTATTGAACACAGGGGAGCAAGCTGCAAAGGTCCCTAGTCCCAAAGATTGCCTATGAGAGAAGTGAAGCCTAATGTTATGTGTTCAAGACATGACAGCGTTTATTCACATCCTGAATGCTGATATCTGAGTCAGCCCTGTTGCATGAGATTTGCAAAGCTTAATCCTGACAAGTTTGGCAGCCAGAAGGTAACACATCCATAAAAATCTTGATCCTTGTCTCATTTCAAATATGCACTCCAGGGAGCCAGAAAGCTATGGAAACTGGCAATGAGTCCGAGATCAGTCATGGCAATTGAGGCAGAAACCTCAACATCTAATCTGCTCATTTACAACCAGCCTAGGTGGAAAGCACTGAGTCAGTCTGGGCTGACAGGCACAGTTTGTGCTCTCAGAGACAGTCTTGGAGGATTACTCCCTATGGATGATTTTTGTCATGATGAAGCCACGGCAGAAAATGATCAGAAGAGAAACCTGCTACAAGACAAAAACAGGAAGAATAGGCAAAACCAAATTTCGGCACCAGGGATCACACATAGCCTAGTTACAAACCTCAGAGTGAGTGGTCCCCAAGCCCTCACTATTCACTTTCTATGCTAAATTTATGATCATATTGATCAACTAGGAAGGGAACCAGCCTACAGTGGGATAAACAGCCTGCGAAGGGGAGACACAGACACCGCTGGCTGGGTGCATACTTCCAGCAAGTGGATGTGAGCTCGTATCCATGGCAGTTCCTGCAGCATGTCCTCACTGATATTCAGAGCGCACAAACTCCACAAGCCACTCACAGTCGGAGTCAGCTCCTTCCGCTTGTTGCTGAAAATCCAGGGGGCAAAGGCCAGATGTTGCAGATGGATACAGCAGTGAACCGAGCTGCACTTCCAAGTTCCTTGCCCTCCATTTTCTTCTGTCTCAGCAACCCAAATTGCTGACACTATGTATCATTAGAGAATGCCCAAGAGTTTGAGAAAAAGGGGTACAGCTGATACCTTCATTTTAGGGATGTGCAAACCTGGAAGGGTTACACAGGCTTACATAACTGAGCTCTGGGTTCGAGTGGACCTGCTCTGCAACTCAGTCCAGGCTGTCTTCTCTGCATGATTTACTGAACTACTTCTGCCAAACCATCGTTATCTTCTTACATGGAGTGATAGAACAGATTTTGCAAGCACTTTCTCGCTCTTCAGTTCTCCCCTTCTAGAGCTGCTTCTCCATCTCTTGCCTGACTCAGTCGCTCAACTGACAGCACAGCACATTAGCCAGTCCTGCTGCTTCTTAGCCTTCCCTTTGACCTGCCAGGAAGCATGGAACCAGCCTGGCAGAAAAAAAGTTTTCTGCAGGGCCAGTGAACTCAACTGCTCCATGGGAGGACCAACACCAGTGCCGGCACAGGGAGGAGACGATGCCTGGAGACCTGCCTCTCTGGGGGGCTTTGAGCTGCTGAAGTAACTCTGCTTCTTGTGGAAAGCCCTCAACATCTCTAGGACATTACAGCTCTGCCAATGACCCACCACTGAAGGAGACAGAGGGCTCCACCCTGGAGAGAGAGGGGCCCACCCCATGGCACACTCAACCCTTGGGCTTTCTGCTGAGGCTGACCACAATTGTGAGAGGCTGTTGAGGAGGGAAGTATGGGATTGTGAAGATGATAAATGAGTCCTAGGACTGATTATGATTTCATACAAACCGCTCAGTAACTGCTACATATCTACTTGGGAAGTGGTTGATTTGCAGACCCAGGAAAGGAAGATTTCACATTTTGTTACTGATCCTTGATGACAATCAGTCAGACTGATTTATTTGGGCTATATAATGCAGCTGGAATGCAAGGAAAAGGGCTGCAAGTTAACTGTTAAAAGCCACAACTACTCTCATGGTTATGAGACTCAGGAGACTGTAGGACTTCAGAGCTAGAGAGGTATGACTATTCGTATGAAGAATCAGCACGTGAGGAGGAAAAATCCCATTGAAACATGGACACAAGACACTTTGCAGTTGAGAACAAGCACATTTGCTGAGATTTAATTTTGGGGGTGGGGTATACTAGAGGTTAACATCTTATTCAGTATCATATAAAATATTAAAATAGTAAATGGATTTTCATAGACGGTCAAATATTCAACATGAGATCTAAACAAGCGCCAAAGTACTTTCATGAGAAATAATAACATGATTAGGTAGGCTAAGATAGAAAGAATTAGCTCATCTTTCATGACAGAAGTTAGCTCTAACGCACTCAGAAAGGATTACTCCTACCAAAATTGCTCTCTGTGTGGTATTGTACAAGTGCCCGAATTTGTCATAAGGGAGAGAGCAAAATTCTTTTGAAACACCATATGAATACCCATAAGCAGGCATTTTAAATACAACAATAACATTTAAACATAATAATAGAATTATCTGACAATTTCTGATAGTGGTAATAACATTACCTATTTTTGCAAAACTTTATAAATTGCAAAGTCCCTGGAAGGAGTCTGAAAACAATTAAAAACAGTCCTATCAGACTTCTCAGTACACTACTATCTTCCTAAGCACTATCTGTATCTACCTGTAAAGTCTGAACAATGAACTTCAGTGAAAACTCGAATGATACTTAGAATTACTGGCCACTGGTTTTAAACACACTGCAGTAGACTAAACATTTTAAACACACTGCAATGGACTAAACAAGAAAGGGAGGCAACAGGTAGGACTTCATATGAGCATCTTCCTATGTGCTGGCCTCTGCAGCAGAGGGGGAACCAGCGAAGAGATATTCCAGCAAATTCGGCCCATGCCAGCCGGGACTCTGTGCGTAGTGACCTGCTCTGCAGCATGGAACATCAGCCAAACTGTTGTCTTGTCTCTAGCTTCAGAGTTAATTTTAAGGCCAAACTGATGGCTCACTTTATTTTTTTGAAACTAGAAAGGCTAGAACGAAACAGTGAGACAAGGAGTTTGGTGGTACCAATCCAAAAGGAGCAGTTGGGGATCTCGGAGCAGCAGCAGGAATGAATGGAGCTGGTTCACGCTGCACCATCAGTCTGCCACCCTTTTACCCAGCCTGGCTTACAGACTGTCCCACACAGATCACAAACCTACACGCAAGACGCTATTGGCTTCTGATCTTGGAACAAAACATCCCAAAGGCTCAGCAAAGCCACTTTATACTGCACAGTAAACAGCTATTTTTTCCAGGATGGTTCCAAGCCTCTCAACAGAGAGCAGCGTGGGATTTATTAGCTTGCTTGGCAAAGGCTTCCTGTGACAAAAGGTTACAAAGGTACAAACACTTTAGAAACACGGGGCAATGAATAAAAGCTGAAAGCGAGACAGAAATGGGCTTGTGCTTAACAGGATTGAGAGGCTGCCAAAATGCAAAGCGGTGTCTGCTCTGAAGGCCTGGCAATTTGTCACTAACCACTCATGCTCCAGCAGCTGGCTTGTTTCTAATTTAGTTGGCTGTCATAAAAGAAGCCAAGCTGGAAGTGAGAGTTCTGTCTTAACCAGCAGTCTGGAACCAGGGATTTTCACTTATACAGAAAAGTAAGTGCAGGTGGCAGACTTTGTAGCTCTAAGATTAGAAATAGTTAGCCTTTTGCAACTAAATTCCCTTACGACAAGCAAAATTAGGCCATGAGGTCTCAAAATAAGGGTCAAACCAAAGTAGTGGTGGAGGGTCTGAGACCACTCTGCCTTCCCATCTTCTCGAATGAAAAGGATTCCCGATATGGAAATATTGTGGAACCATGAGGTAGGACGGGCAATCTCCCACAAAAAAGGGAAGAAGCCCTATCCTGAAAGCCAGGGTTCAACAGACATTGAAATGGATCAGCAGGTAACAAGGCCATTTTTGTCTCAAGGCTTATAGACATGATACTAAATCTGATCTTTGATAAGAAGCAGTAGACAGAAATCAGACCTGTGAGCTAATATTGCAAGCTGCAAAAACCATACATGTGAAAGTTCTCATTTCGATATGTCAAGACTGTCATCAGGACCATTTTCTTTAGCCTGGAGAGAGAAGATACGCACCCAGATAATGAGAACATGTGGAAACAAATGGCCTCTTGCTGCATAGTGACCCAGCTGTCCCCTCTCTAGAAAATATAATTACAGCTCTCTGTTGCAGCCATGTAGTTTGGTAAAAATATCAGGAGCAAAGGGTGTGCTGCTGTGACCGCAGCAAGCAAAAGCAACTGGGAAACCAAACTCAGCAACAAAACCTCTTTTGGTGCTATAAATGAATTTCTGCATGAAGAGCCAAAGCACATCTTGATTCTGCAATTTTAATAAAAAGCAAATGAAAGGAAATGACAGGTTCTCAAGCACCTGAGGGGCACTTCCTACAAGCAACAGCAGCACCACTCTAGCCTGTGAAGAACCTGCCCTATGACCAGCACATCTCACCCAGCAGATCTACCTTCTTTCGTGTTCAGAACTGTACATAGAAACAAAAACAACTGCTGTTGCTTTTTTGCTTCCATTAGAACTGCAGAACCAACTCTTCTGTGTTAAAAAGGAGCAAGCATTCATTCCTTCTGGCCAAAAGTGTTTTTCCATGTTCAGATCAGTGACAGCCAAAGTGGCTGCCAGCCCTAACAGCAATGACACTGGACAAGTCTCACCGTGAGCAGCATCGTGTCTCTGGAATTAGTTTTTAAATAAACAGAGCTGTACAAGGCAATAGAGCGACCTGCTTGTGTTACTGTCTCCACCGAGTTTTCAGATCATAAACTAAGCATATGCAATACAGAACTAATTCTAGAACAGACAGATTAAGCTCTCTCTTTCCTGCCCCATAGGAGGTGGTGCCTAACAATGACAACTCCAGGAGATTCATCTGGCATCCAAGACTAGAGACTGAGAACAGCAAAGACCTTGGTATTGCTTACCAGGCACATTTGATACTCAAGGCACTTTTGAGCATCATCACGGGGTTTCTTTTTACAGAAGAAAAGTGGCATCCTTAGTCTTTACTGTAGCTCCATCTCAATGGCACAAGCGATCACCATAAATCAGGCCAGAGTGCTCCTGAAGTATGTGTTCCCTGAGGAGCCTGGACTACAGAGCTGTGCTCTAATAAGTAAAAAAAGGAGAAAATCAGCATTTCGGCAATTGTCTTGGCTTAGGCCTTTCTTTGGCATGATCAAACCGGCAGACCCCAGCACACCTCCACAGTGGAAGTATTAAGGTAAGTAGCAAAAGCCTTGCTGTATTTCTGGGATGTGTAGAACGTCTTGGTCATCCCCGTGCACACTTAACACACCTGATTCATTTGCTTTCTAGACAGAAACAGAGTCGCACAGGAACACTTTCCCAATTTTAGTCATGTGGTAAGGTGAAGCGATTCTACTTAAATATCTAATAGCTTAAAATCAGATTTGTATCGGCTTAAAAAGCTAAATCAATTCCCAGTAGTTTAATAACTGTCTGCGAAGCCAGAATTACCTAAATAATACATAAAAACTCTGACCACAAACCAGAGTTGATTGCCGCTGCCCTAGCCACATGCAGGGGTGAGCTACCTGCCATCCCTGGCACTTACGATCTTCACCCAGGCTGGATGTCTCCAGCCTCTAACCAAGCTCCTACTGCCCTTTAGATTCACGCACGTGATCAGGTTGCTATACTCCATCCTGGGATTACAGGGCAGTCAGGTCTTCCCTGAAATGGTTGTTCTGGGTCACTATGGGATTGAGAGCTGGGAAATGTTTTTCTGTTAACTCAACTGGACAGACTCCAGAGAAGCCAGCTGATTCACACGTAAAGGAAAGAGAAACTGAACCAGAGAGAGAAAAGAGTGGATTGCTGTGAAATGCCTTGTGAAATCAGGACTGGAGGTGGGTGAATGGGCTACAGAAACCAGAGTCAGTTCTGGAAGAGGACTTTGAACCAGTAGGGGAGAAAGAGGGAGCGAGGCAGTGGATATAGGGGGAAAGGCAGAAAGCTGAGGCTGGCCAAGAAATGGGGAGACCAGCTGGTAATGAGATGGGAAGCAGTTGGGATGCTGGGAAAAAGGGACTGGGACCCGCTAAGCAATAAGCTCAAGGAGGAAGTGGGGCTAGCCTAACACTGCATGAGAGATGTGGGCAAAAACCAGCAGCACGAACAAGTCAGGTTTGGGATTGCTGGTGAGTAAATAAGGGCCCACAAAGACACCTGATGCAGGTGTGACTGAATCTGGCTTGGCAGTAAGACTGCGGTAAGATAGAGAAGAGATGGGGAGGTATAAGAGCAGAACTGTGACAGTGTGCCCAAAAGGGAGACAGTTGAACTGGCTGGACAAGGAGCCTGCAGTACATGGGGAACCCAAGCAGCCGTGACCAGCACTGCACAGCAAAGAGGGTGGGCCCAGGCAGGGAACTACAGCTGCCAAAAGCCCAAATTGAGACGTATCACCAGGACTCTATGAAGTTTGCACTGGAAGTTTCATTTTGCAATGACTTTTATTAACATCATTTTACCATATAATTTTAAAAACAATACAAAAGACTCAATACTGTTCACTGGTAAATGGCACAGCTGTATAATGCAGTTAACTTACTGCTCAGCTAAGCTCCTGTGTGGTTGTCAACCATCCAAAAAAGAATGGTTTTTTTTTTTTTTTTGCCAGTTCAGTGTTAAGCATCTACAAATAGGTCTCAAACTATGGTGACAACCATGTAGCCACCAGGTAACAGCTATTCCTTGCACACAGAGATCCATGCCAAAAAATAAACAGGGCTTTCTGTAGATAAATCCCTACTGTAAAAGTGAGATATAACTTTTGTGTAAATGTCTCCAAGCAACTAACTTTCATTTCACTCCAAACAGGAGGAGGCAAAGATCTCCCCTGTTTCACTGCTCTGCTACCATATGTGATACACTGCAACCACTCCACTGGAACAAGCTAAGAAACGCAGCAGGAGGGGGCTAGAAACAAATTCATTCTGCATGTTAGCATCAAGTTCTAACAGTTTCATGATTCTTTCCCAGCCATCCCACTTTTCTGTCTTTTTAATAAGTTCAGGCTACTAAAATTCCCAAATGCTCACTGTGGCCCACAGAGCTCTAACAGAGTCTGCTCACCATGAAGAGTCAGCAGGCTCATCAGTCAAGGGCAAGCCAGGAGAGCAAAAGCAAGAATAGGATAAGAATAAGAATTCAGAAAATTAAGCAAGAAGGGAAGTTCACTGTCAGGATTTGGAGTTAAGAAATCCAGGAACGCAGTCAAGAGCCATAAGCAAGGGTCAAACATCAGAGACAGAAGAAATCAACTTAAGGACAAGAAACCGGAAGGACAACAAGGGCATTTGGAGCAAGCTAGCGAAAACTTTGTTGAACATGCTGAACTCTTTGTGGAGGATTTATGTACCACCCTCTTATCCTTTCTTACTTTTCTCTGCTCTAGCTGGGTGCCTTTTGTTAGTCATGTGGAGAGTGGAAAATCATCATTTAATTTTCACCCAAGAAAATGCACAAAGATATGAAGGTTGAAGGACCCACAGTAAGGCCTACAGAAAAGTCTCAGCACAACTAGGCAGGAACTGGCTCACACTGCAACTACTTGTGACGTTCTGCAGCAGATGAACAGGGAAAGAGCTGCACCAGGGGTCAGAAGATAAAGGGGCAGAGACTTGTTGAATCAACTGAACAGCTTTAAATGTTAAAACCTACTTTACTGAGAAGACATGTCAAATCTGCAGAGAAGCTGTGCTCTCTGAAGAACATTGGCTTTTTAGGCTCTGCAGTCTATCATCAAAAATGAGAATAAGGCTCATCAGCCAACAGAGGGAAGGGCCTCTGGGACATACATGTATGTGTCACCACATTTTATATGCAGTAATTTTTATGTTAGCTATCTAAAGCACCATCTGTAAATGCCTGGGACAGCATCGACTCTGCAGTAAATGAGTGTTCATGAATTGTAAATACTGTGTCGCTAAGGATGCCAGCATCCCCAAGACCCAAACCAAGCCCCAATTTTTAAAACGCTCTGGACATTACAAATATGACATGACACTGTAACACACAAGATGAGGGCCTGAAAAGAAGATTTTACTTCCACTGGGAAAATATGCTCGCTGCAGCAGTGAGCCAGTGTCTGGGCTCTGACAG
Organism: Dromaius novaehollandiae; assembly: GCF_036370855.1. NCBI lineage: Eukaryota > Metazoa > Chordata > Aves > Casuariiformes > Dromaiidae > Dromaius > Dromaius novaehollandiae. The sequence continues at coordinate 3,120,771 of NC_088117.1, forward strand.
TCAGGAAGGACAGAGCTGTTACCAAATGTCTCCTAGGCAGCAGCTCTTGCTCAGAGGAAGCTCATCAAGCGATGGTAGTCCCAGCGGTGGCAGCAATCCCTGTAGCCCAACATGCAGCGCAAAAATAACCAAGGACATGGAAGGCAAACTAGTTTTGTAACTCTTCTGGGGCACATTTGGTCTTTATGCTTGTGAGCTGTCACAACACTGACAAGGATGTTGTACCGCCTCCCTATACTCCGGAGGCTCTGCCTCTGGCAAGGCCCTCCCCCGGCAGCTCCCGAGTCAAATCTGATCTTTTTTTCATGAGTTCAAGATAAAAGTTCTTTCTCTGCCTCTCAGTTCTTTCCTTTATTTTCACTGTTCTCTTTTTCTTCTCTTAGGAATTCCCTCCAGTGTCCCCCTTCCAGTTTTCCCAAAGCTTCCAAATGTCCTCCCAGTACTTTCTTGGTCCTCCTCTTTATTATCAGACAAAATTGGGCTGTTCTGTGCTTGAAGGCCTGAGCGCTGCCAGCACCGGCCCTGAAAGATGAGAAATGCAGCAACAGTGAGCAACAACAGCTTCTTTCTCCTAACAAACACACCCGCAGCTTCAGGCACCATCTCCTCCCGAAGTCCCGATTTCGCTCCTGGATGCAATAAACCCCCTCCCCTCGGAGCAAAACTCTCCCGCAGCGGATCGGTTCCGCTGCCGTTCAGCAGCCGAGGAGCCCGCAGCCCCCTCAGCAGAAGCCCCCCTGCCTCTGTGAGGCCCGGCCGCGCCAGGCCCTGCGTCTCCCCAGAGGAGAAGGAGACCCGCGACGGACAGACCCCGCTGGCCGCCGCCATGCTGCGGCGCTTCCCAGCCCGCCCCGGCGCGAGGGTCACGTGACTCCCCCCCCCCCCAGCCACCGAGAGCAACGAGAGCAGGCCAGAGCGCCTCACGCCCCAAAACCATAGAATCGCGTCCGGCGCCTCACAGCGCTCGTGCGCTCCCAGGCGGCGAGGTCGCCCCTCCGCGCGGCGACCGGCCCCAGCCGCCTTGCCCACACCCGACATGGCGCCGGAGGCGTGACCCTCGCGCCGTCGCCTCGCGAGATCTCGGCCGCTATATCCGCCGCCCGCGGGCCGCCTGCTGTCTCTCCGCCATCTGCTTCCGCGTCGTGGGGCCGCTGTCGCCCGCATCCGCCGCCATCCGCGCCCGGCGCCGCCGCCATGCCGCCCAAGTTCGACCCCAACGAGATCAAAGTTGGTACGTGCGGGGCGGCGCTGAGGGCGGGCGGCGGGGGGGATGGGGAGGGGATGGCCGGCGCGGCGGCTGACGGCGCCCGTTTGTGCCCGCAGTGTACCTGCGCTGCACCGGCGGCGAGGTCGGCGCCACCTCCGCCCTGGCCCCCAAGATCGGCCCCCTGGGTCTGGTACGTACCGCGGGGGCGGGATGGGGGCGGGCGGGGAAGGGGCGCGGGGCCGCGTTCCCCCGGGGGGGGGAGGGGGGGCTGCTTTTGGGGAGGCTTCAGCGCGGCCCGGCCGGCTCGCTCTGCCCTTCCTGCCATGTTCGGTGTCTCCAAACACCACAAAAGGAATCACGTTAGGGTCAAATCCGGGGTACAGGGTCCTATGGGAATTCTGATGCTTCCTTTGATCCAGGTGATTTTTCTTTGTGTGACATAATATGTCTGCTTTTAGTCTCCCAAAAAGGTTGGCGATGACATTGCCAAGGCCACGGGTGACTGGAAGGGGCTGAGGATCACGGTGAAACTTACCATCCAGAACAGGCAAGCTCAGGTACTCGATGCCGAAAGGGATGGCTCGGTGGTGCAAGCATCGAGCTTGAAATCGCTCCGCTTGCGAGAACCACGAGCCTCAATCCCGGCAGGGTCGACTCAGCCCTTCATCCTTCCGAGGTGGATAAAATGAGTTCCACACGGTTTGCTGTGTGGGGGTCTTCTGGAAAAGACCTTAAGGCAAAAAAAAAGAACTTGTTTGATCTTTCTGAGTGCCTCTGGCCTGATGTCAAGCAATGTAGAAATCACAGAAAACCCCTTTAATCCTGTAGCCACCTGCCACTATACCTGTCTTGAATTTGGTGGCTGGTATATTCCAGTGGTGAGCTAAGAGGAACCCCCAGTCCAGGAAGCAGTCCTCTTCTGCTTGTGAAGAGACCTGTGCCGAAAGGCTGGGGACAAGTTCTCGTACACAGACTTCTTTCTGTGATTGTAATGTATTTAATGAGCTAACTGAGATTACTATTCTCTGGTGACTGGCTCTGCAGGGGCTGACTGCTAGGTTGTTAAATATCTTGGTTCGCTACCTAGTCCTGCTTAGAAGGGGAAAAAATGCATCTCTTTTCGTCTAGATTGAGGTTGTTCCTTCTGCCTCTGCTCTGATTATCAAAGCTCTGAAGGAGCCTCCCCGTGATAGGAAGAAGCAGAAAAACAGTAAGTTGTCATCTGGCTTTGGTTCTAAATATTACTTGGGGTTAAGAGGGGTTTACCTGCCTCTAGATTATTCAGCCTAAACTGGCAAGCAGGTGTTATGGGGCTGGGTTTTGGGCAGCAGGTATCCCTTAAATGTTGGAGTACAAACAGCTTGTACACCAGCAAAGTTGAATTTCTTGTTTAAAGACTGAGTAGCCTAGCCACCCGCCACTGTGCCTGTCTCATAATGCGGTGACTAGTACAATCCAGAGGTGAGCTGACAGAAAATGCCAGCTCAGGAAACAGAGTTATTCTTCTCGTAGTGGGTAACTTTGTGCCGAAGTTTGGGAACACAAGTGCTGATTGCAATCCTACTGTAGTTGTAGCTTCTCCAGTCTCCGTATGCTTTAAGTGCTGGGAGTGGGTGCTTCTCCGATGAAGTATGGGGAACTTAACATGCCTGTACTTAAGTGAACTTACTGATGCTATGACTTTTTTCCCTGCACAGTTAAGCACAGTGGCAGTGTCAGCTTTGATGAAATAGTGAACATTGCACGGCAGATGCGACACAGGTCCCTGGCTCGAGAGCTCTCAGGTAAGTACTGCTCTTACGAAATTGTACTGAGCCCTCAGCTTGATCCGAGTATCCAAGCTGGTTCTGGTTTGTGTATGTGTGTGAGTGGGGGCTTTTGGGGAGGAGGTGGGGTCCCTCGCAACCACATTGTGGTGGTGAAGCTCCTCTTGCAGCTTTGTCTGCTCAGACACTGAACTGTTGTCTGTAGCACCATGTGAACCACCTTGTCTTGGCAGTGAGCAGCCAGCCTCTCTCTTCTGTGGTAGTACAGGATGGCAAAAAGAAACAAGGCAGGACTTAACTCAGTATTCCTGACCTGGCCACAGTACCTACTTGCATCACCATATGAGGCTGGGTAATAGGCAGCATCCACCTGGGCGTTAGTTAACTTGGTTGTAACAGAAGATGTGTTCTTTGGAAAGCAATGCTTTAGATCTGGCATAAAAACTGCTTGCTGTGCACTTGTGAACCCTGTGGCTACAGCCTGCAAACCTCAAAGAGGAAATAAGGGACAACTAAAGGAGTGTTAGGAATCAAGTTCTCTACTTGTCCTTGAGTTTGAGGAGATTTGAGCTGCAAGAAAGTAAAAGTACAGTTTTGCCATCTGAAAATAAAACCTGAATGTGAGCTGAGGAGTCTTAAAAGGACTTTCCACATCCCAGGAAGTCCATCGGATGGTCTCCATGCAGAATGGAGAAACTGCTGTGAGCAGAAGGGTCTGAGTGCCACAACTGAAATACCCCTATGGCATTTGAAAATACAGTGTTTCTGTGGTAAAATGATCTGAGGCACTGACAAGCTGTCTTCCCACTGCAGGCACAATTAAGGAGATTCTTGGAACTGCCCAGTCTGTGGGCTGCAGCATTGATGGCAGGCACCCACACGATATCATTGATGATATCAATAATGGTGCAATCGAGTGCCCAGCTGTAAGTATCCATCTCTGGCTGAAACTGCTTTGTTTGGTTGTTAGTAAAGGGCTCTCTACTAATGAGCTATATTTGCTTCTTTCAACAGAGCTAAGACTGCAGAAAAGAAGTTGCCATATGGAGGTTCACTAACGTTTTTTTGTAACAGCTTAAATACTGAATAAAACACCTAGCTGTGAATAAAGTGACTGGCTTAATTTGTCCTTGTCTGATGCTGCATGAACAGTGGGCTCTGACTGGGGTTCCTCTGCCCTATGCAAGCTCTCCTAAGGTGACAGGAGTTCTTAAACTGAAAGCTAAAAGCTGCATGTATTTCCCGCTTGCTAATTTGCTGCCTGGAGATCATTTCCTTGCGGCAACACTGGACTTAGAAGTGTTGCAGGCATCAGAAGCAGAGATGCCTCTAGCCAGGACTCTCATGTGTACTGTAGGGAGCAAACATCATTAACTCGTCCTCTGTAAGTCTTCTGTAAGCTCTGTTCTTGCCAGTGCCAAATGTACAGCTCTGACAGCAGCAAGAATTAGCTTTGCGTTAGGGTAAGAGCTGTGCTGACAGGTGCATCTTCCACTGACGGCCAGGACACAGAAATTCACACTGTTTCTGTCTCCCAGCTGCTGACAAGTGATGTTACTGAGGCTTGAAAATAACTATGCAGGCTATCTGCCTCCATAACCCTGTTAGAATAGCAGTATGTGTTTGTGGGATGAAATGGCTTTGACTAGTACCTGTTTTAAAATCTTAGGTGTGGCTGAGTGCCCAGGCCTGTCATCCTCACGTGTGTAACTGTTCAGCCAGCATTCCCAGGGACTTCAAGAACTAGGACAGAATAGCTTTATGAATCTAACAGTATGTAGTTTGGCCTTAGGAACCTCTGGCTTAGACGGCATTCTGTTTTCTTTTTTTGTGTTGTAGAACAGATCTGATTCTTTGTTCAGTTCTTTTTCCTGCTGCTAAGCCGAGATTTTGGGTTTTCCTCTGGTGACCAGGATGGGTACCCACAATGTTGACTTTGAGCTGTGTTTGTCTTTTGTGCTTTCTTTGCCGCTGAAGTAGAGCGAGTCCCTCGATTAGGGGTGAAATCCTGTCGTCTGACCAGTCTCAAAGTTGCCAAGGGGCTGGTTTCATGTCTCTTGGGTCTCTGGATTTCTTCAATGTTGATGCTGGCAGAGCTGGGTAAGAAAGCTATATAGCTGTTCTCTGCATCATATCTTCCACGTCCTGGGATATCCTCTGAAAGAAAATGCAATATAAGTGTCTCTGTATGGGTAGGAGGGGAGGTTATGTAAATCCAGCACCAGTCTTTATCTAGAAGCAGATAATGCAACTTGTGTAGTGTTGTATGCCCAGATCCCAAAACCTGGCTGAGCCACAGAACTTGGGTTCAGCAGTGAATTTTTTGGCTGCTGCTGCTAACTGACTGCACTGGACAGGAGTGTCAGCTTGTACTTAACCTGCTGCCTTAACCTGCTGGTTGCAGTAGGTAAAAGGAATTTGGTGTCAGGCTAACAGCATCTTCCTGAAGGAAGGGCAGCTTGTTACCCTGAGGCTATCGAACCTCTTGGCAAGAGCTGTCCTGCCCCCTTGCAGTATGGATCTTTTTGTGTAAGTGCAGATACTGAAAAGCATGGTAAGAATAAACGAAGGTTTAGCCTTGCTTATTCAAAATCAGGGTGACTGATTGATGAAACTCCTGTTTAAAGAAAGGGACCTGCAAACACCATCCACTGTCTACAGCAATCTGATCCAAATGACCTCATCCAATTAAGTGTTAGGATCCTCTTCTAAGCTCAGCTGCTACATACTTAACCAACTTTTCTCTTTCTGGAGAGGTTCCTGTGTGTTTCAGGCCTGATACTGGGAAATCTTAGCACTTCAGAGACTATTGGATACTTAGTTCCCAAACCTGAAAACTGTCTACCTGCTACAATGATACTGATGGATGATGTGGGTGGCACCTGAGTTCTCCAAAGACACTGGGGAAACCTTATTCTGTTTCCAGCAAAAGCTGGATTTTTCCCCCCCTTCTTGGGGCAGGACAGTGCAATGGAAGAGGCTGTGGAAAACTCCATTAGAAGTGAAATTATCCTGGTATTAAGAATGCTTGACTCTGAGGTGTTGCTAAAAGGCCTGTTACAAAGATACGATTGCCGTCTACTTCAGCACTAACAGAGCTTCCCAGGGAGGGCACTAGTTGGGAATGTTAATGTAGACATGTTTTCCAAGGGAAAGTGGAATCAAGTTCTTCCTGAGATGCTGAGCTATATTAGCTTTGGTACTTGGAAAAATGTTCTGCAAGGTATGTTTTCCTCCTCTACAAAGCAGTGACAGAAGTTGATCAGCTTTTTTTCCTGCCACCGCTTCTTCACTGTTGCAAATAACTGAAAGTTGTTCTTTTTAGGCAGTATTTACAGCCTTAGAGTAAAACTTCCCAGCTGGAGCTCTACCATAGGGCATCCTGTTTACTTAAGTGGTGTGCACTGCATTAATGGTGGTGTGGTGGGGTTCTGCTGCTGTTTCTTGGAGTGCGTAGGAATGAGTGTGGTACAGGAACTAGCAGGGATGCTAGAACTCATTGAAAGGGGTCTCGATTATTTACCTGGGTCTGACTGTCTCGGAGTGCCTTGCAGGAAAAAGCCAATGTAGCAGGAGGGTGAAGCTGGCTGTGCTTGGGAAGGGGCTGCAGTTGCGTCATACGAGCCAGGTGCTGAATGACCTGGAGCTCCTGTGAAATGAAAGAGGAAAAATCTCAAGCCAATCCCAGCACAAGTCAAACTGGAGGTGGTGTGCAACAGCAGCTGGGTTAGGCTTCTGGGAAGTTACTCTGCTGCACGTGCTGACCACTGTTTAGTAATGTTTATTTCTAAAATACATGGAAGTAACATGTTACTCCTCAGTGTACAAACCACTCTGCAATTCTTAATCAGTTGCAGTTGAAGGCTACTTAGATGTGGAGTAATTGTGAGTCAATTTGAGGAAAACTTTGTTTGCTCTAGTTTAAGCCAGAGGTGTAGATCTGCTGGCTTGGGCTGAGTCTTCAGTGTTGCCTCTCTTGGCACACAGCAGAGTCATGCCCTAGGAATGTATCTTGTACTGCTTGTGAAGCATGAAATGCATGTTATGTTAGCAGTGGGATCTTTAGAAATCACCTGTGTCTGCATATAATTCAACAGCAAATAAAGTGCTGCTTCGGCAAGATTGCAGGTTCATGTCTGTTCTGCTTCTGTGTTAAAATGGCTTGCAGCAAAGCAGGTTAAACCTCACAACGGTGGACCAAGGGGAAGAAGCATCCTAGTCTGTCCTTGCAAAATTCAGAATGCCAGGTCAGCCTAAAGGCCAGCCAAAAGAAACTGCTAATCATGCCTGTCTTCCAGCATGGTTCTGGTGTCTCATCTGAGGTGTTTAATACAGCAACAGTTCTGAAATTTCACATTTTGCTCATGGACAGAAGAGAAATGCACAGAGTAAGGGAGTTGCCAGGATCTTTGGAGAAAGGCTGAGCTGGCAGTTCAGAAGAGAACAAGTGGTTGCTGGAGGGAGGACAGGTGCATGGAGGAATTTGGGCTGACTGGTGCACTCACGTTTTCTGAGGCGATTCAGTTTTGTCCTGTCTTCCCTGACGAAACTCGAGTGTGCTGCGGGGGTCACTCGGGTGCCCCAAAGGTTGAGGTCTGGCTGTAGTGAAATAGGGAAGGAATTTTTTTACTGAAAGTTTTGTTTTTATCAAAGTGAACAACCATGGCAGGCATTTTTATATGGCACATCCCAGGCCATGACTAGTGGGGAAAAGTTTTCATCCTCTGTTACTGTGGAGAGAGGAGCTTGAACCTCCCTCCCCACTCCTAAGGCAAGAAAGACCAAGGCTGGACCCAGATGTGCCCTAGAAACCACAGTGCAGAGCAGCTCCCTGCAGAACCCACAAGATTTTGCCCACAAACGGTTTTGGGTCTCTGTTCCTTTACTACATGGGGTGTCATCTTAGGCAGCTCTTTTTGTGGTCCAGGGCCCTTGCTGGCCCATCTTGGCTCCTTTGCCTGCCCTGGGCTCTCTGCACACAGGCAATGCAGAACTTTTTTGCAGCATGTTTAGCTGGTGGAAGCAGAAAGCAGGAGAGCTCGTGGCATTGTTCTCTTTAGTTTGTTCCTCCTGCTTCTTGAGGCAACCAGGAAAAAACAACAGTTAAAAGGAAAGCTGAAATCCCAGTCACTTGCTCTCTTTAATTCCTTGGACTGGGAGTTGATTAAATTTCAAGCTAGGGATGCTGCTTTGATACTTTCTGAATTGATGTTTGGTGGTGTTCCCTGTACTCTGTAGCCTGGCACACTCCCTGCTTCTCTGTGCCATCCCAAGCACCTGCTAAACCACACTGGGAAACTGGGGTGAGTTCAATTAAACTAGCAAAAATGGTTTTATTTTAAATCAGCTCTTCACTCTGTTTCATGATAAAATTCAAGAAAGACAAATGCAAAGTCCCAGCCTGGGACAGAATAATCCCAAGCAGTGATACAGGCTGGGGGCTGATGGTTAGGAAACAGCTCTGTGGTGACTTTGCGGCAAAGGGCCAACTGCATATTGGGCTGTGCTGGCAAGAACATAACCAGCAGGTCTTTACTCCTGAGGCCACATCTGGATTCTGGGTCCAGGTCTGGACTCCCCAGGACAAGGGAGGTGTTGACAAACCAGGGAGTTGAGTGGAGGGCCACGAGGATGGTTAGGAGACTGGAGCATGCTATGTGCGAAGGAGAGAAACTGGGCTTGTTCAGCCTGGAAGACAGAAGACTAAGAGAAGATTCTTATCTTCAAAGAGAAGTTATAGAGCAGATGGATCCAGACTCTTCTTGAAGGCGCAAGTGCGAGAACAAGATGCACAGGACACAAGTTGCAACAAGGAAAATTCTGATTAGATAAAAGGAAAAAAAATCTTCATGATGTGGGTAGTCAAACAGTGGAACGGGGACTGAGTGGGGTGGTGGGGTTTCCATCCTTGGAGATATTCAAAACCCAGCTGGACGCAGCCTTGGCAACCTGGTCTAGCTCTGAAGTTGGCCCTGCATTCAGCAGATGGTTGGGGTCCCTTCCAAGTGAAATTATGCAGTCATTCTACGATAAAGCTGCACAAATGCTTGTATTGCCTGAGGGTAGGAATGAGCAGCCTGGGTGGCAGAGGATTACACCACCTCTTTCAGCAGCAGTTTTAGCATAAACATGTTTAAAGGGTGTTGATGCTGGTGTTAAAGACCCTCCACCCTCTTGAGCACGGATCCTGAGAGGCTCAGGAGAGGCTAGTGTTGTGTTCACCCTAGCACACTGGGTTTTCTCCTACTTGGCAGGGCTGGAAATAATTGGAAAAAAGACTTTTTTTTTTTTTTTTGCCTAAGGGAAATACTCTTGGGGGTGGGATTCATAACCTTTCCCATGCTACCTTCCAACTTACATAGTACTCGGAAGGATGGTACTACCCCACCAGTAATTCATATTTTCCAATCTAGGCTTCTTAGAAAGGAAACAAAGGGCTTGTTAAAGATAGTAACAACTTACACTGACTTCACTGTTTAAATCCATCATGCCGATAAACGGGTTTTTGCTCTGAAGCCAGGGCTTTTTCCCAGTTTGGTGATCTGCACCTTCAGAAGAAAAGGGAAAAACTGCAAAACGCTGAGCCCTTCCCTAAACAGACCTTCACCCTGGCACCCCAAGAGCTTTGCGTGCTTTAAGGAGAGTCAAGGGAAAGGAGGGTCACATCCAGCATTGCTGAGCAGGTGGAACCAGGACTGTCCCCCCTTGCTGAGGTTGCACGTGGCACGCCAGGCTGCGAACCGCTTGCAACGGGGCATCCTCGCAGCTCTGCCGTTTCCAACTCGGGGCAAATCGCTGCTCCCAGCAGCGTGGGGCCATTCCCGGGAGGATGGGCACCTCACGTACCCGGCTGATGGGACTCCCCTCCTCGGGTGCGGGCTGTGGGGGTGTCCTCGCGGCGCTGGGGGCCAGGCGAGGGGTCAGCAGTGGGCCCGGGGCTGTCACCGCTGACATGGGGGGACGGCTGGCTCCACGCGGAGGCTCGGCAGTCTGGAGGAAGAGCACACAGAGCGGTGACGTGGGGCAGGTGCGGGACTCCCGGCCCCGCCAGGCCCCCATCGGTGTTGCAGGCAGGTCCAGTGCGTGGGGGCTTGTCTTCCGAGCGGCTTTTGGCTGATCTGGTTTGGGGGGACAGCACAACTTCTCCTCGGGTCCCAATCTTGGAAATGTGTCTTTGGCAGCCAGGCGGCCGCAAGTGGCTGCTGTTCGTGAAGGCGCCGACCTCTCCGTCTTGCCCATGAGCAGGTGATACCCAGTGCAGGACCGCGAGGATGCCGCAGCGCGAATCGGAGAGCCACCCACGCAGGCGTTTGACCCAAGCCCACCTCCAGCAGAAGACCACGGTGGTGGGGGAAGACGCCCTGACCGCCATGTGGCAGGTGAGGTGATCTCCGTCCACCACCTCCTGCTGCCGCATCACCCGTGGGCAGGGGACGCGTGGGAGCCGTGGAGGTGGCCAGAAGGGGAGAGAAAGCCGCTAGGGGAAAGCGGAGCTTTTGCTGGCCCCCAAGGAGGCCGCTGACCGGCAGGAGCCCCAGCTGGGCAGGCTGCCGGGGCGCTGGCCCGTGGCTCACCTCCGCTGCGGGCCTCCAAGCAGAGGAGCAGGCAGCGCCTCTTGCCCGGCTGCTTCAGACGATCCAGGCAGACGCGGCAGGCCGAAGCGCCGGGCTCCGGCCGCAGGCGCGGGCACAGCAGAACCGTCACTGGCAGCAGGGTCCTATGGGGGGGACAGGACATGGCTTGGGTGGCACCTGCCCCTCGGCCAGGCCGTGTCATCCCCAGGCAGATGGCACTGGGGGAGCAGCACGGCCTCACGGCACGCAGCTCTGGGGTGGGAGCTCCGGCGCGTGGGGAGTGCGAGGCGGTGGGTGGGTCTGGCCAAGGCAGGTGCTCCCCAGGCCTCACGGCGGTTTGGCATTGCCAGATGTCACCCGAAAGCCTGTCCCCCCGCCCCCCCCCCACCTCACCCAGCCCAACCTCACCAGCCATGCTGGAAAAGCTGGCAGTGAAATGGCGGCTTCCAGTGCTGGCGGCCATTTAAGTAGTAGGCGGCCAAATGCTTGGTGACTTTGTGGCGGTACTCCATGGCAGCCCCCGCTTGCTGCCGGCCACCCGCGGAAGCCCTCCGCCCCGGGCGACCTCACAGCGGTGCTTTGTGAGGGCCGGTGCGGCCCTGGGCTCCGGCCACCTTCCCCAGCCGCCCGGGGAACCGCCGGCCACGCGGGGCCGCAGCTCGATAGCCGCCCCGAAGCGAAGCCTTAACGCGGACGCCGCAAGGGTCGCTCTGGTTTTCTCCCTCGCCTGGACGCCCTCGGCTTCTCCCCGTCCTTTCCCAGCGGGGGACACCCCGATTCCTACTCAACGCGTCTCTAAAGCCGAGAAAGAGCAGGTGCCGCGAGGAACCGCAGCGTCGTGAGTGAAGCCCCCCGTGCCGAATGGCTTGGGCCTGGCTATGGCAGCGTCGCACGCTCTTCGCCGCCATTTTCCTCTTCTAAAAAGCAGGCCACAGTCACCGAAAGCCCTGGTCATCAGAAACGAAGCCCCCCCCCCCCCGATAAACCCATGCATATATTAATTGATTTGTCGCACACATTTTGTTCTTTTCCAGCTGATTTGCCTTTATGCGAGGTTGGATTTATTTTTCTCCCTTAAAGACTCGCGAAGCAGCAAGGCACTCTTTTCACCGCGCAGATATTTTGTTTCACGCTGGGTTGCTCCATCGCAGAAAGGAGAGATCCAGGAAAGTTTTTCAAGCTTCGCCTTTAGATTTTGACCTTGGTCTCCTTTAGCTGCTCCTTTCACCATCTTAAACGTGTTGTTTCCTTGCTGTTCGCGTTCTTCAGGGCACGGTTGTCCTATTCCCAGGTGACTGTGCGTAGGACACTCAGTCCTCCTTGGCTGCTTTATCCATTTATTTGCAATTCGCATTCCCCCTTTTCCCGTGACACCTTCCAAACGCTCTTGTAGGCCGCCGAAAAAGCCGACACGTCCGTCGGGAAAGCGAGGCGGTTTTCAATGCCCCTAGCTGCGGCTGCGGCGTCCCTGGCCGCAGTGAACACCCTGCAAGCCCTTTTCCTTGCGAGATAAGTTTGGTGGAATAAGGAGCAAGTTGCTCGTGCCGGCAATTGTCGTTCGTCACAGTTAATCATGGAAATAAATAACGACACCGCGAGCCGGCGCTGGCCAGGGCCGTGCGTCGCTTCAACCGATGGGGCCGTGGTCAGACCCCGCGAGGGCAGAACGTGCTTGAAACCCCCCGGCTGAAGTTCAGGGCCAGGCGCGTTCGCAGGGCTCTTTCTCTAGCCCCAGTCGCTCTCTGTGACACGCATGAATTTTTGCGGAGCCGCACGTTTCATCGAGGCGCCCGGCGCGGCGCCGGTGGCATTTACCCTCGTTCCTAATACCGGACGAGTTATGTATTTGCTCTGCTCTCCGCGCAAGCGCCCTCCAAGCACATTTTCTCCCAGAATTTTCCCTGCCATCGAGTTTGGAGCGAGTATTTGGCCATCGGGGGATATTGACCGCGAGAAAGGCAGGCTTGCACCCTCGGCACGGCCCTGCAGGGCTGGCTGCGGCGCGGCCGCGGGCTGAGGGTGAAGCTGGAGGCTCCCGCCGCCGCAGCAGCCGTGCGGGCACGGGGCAAACCGTCGCCTCCCGGGCCCCAGCCGGCCTGGCGGGGAAGAGCTCGGGGGCCTCCGGCGCGTAGAGGCGGCTGCAAAAGTGGATTCACTTCCCAAACAGCGCCCACGACTGCTAAAGGTGAAATAAACAGACTATCCGGCTCTTTGCCCAGCCCAGGCCGGACCCGGGTTAACGGCTGCCGGCGGGGCGGGCGGGCTCAGCGGCGCTGCACACCGGCACCTCCCCGGCCGCGCCGCCGGGGCCGCCCCGTGCGTGGCGCGGCGGGAGCGGCCCCTTTAAGCCCTGCCCCCACCCCTCGCGCTCTGCCCGTGTTGGCGGCACAAAGCTTCCCGCGAACGTGACGTCAGCGCCCGCGCCTCCCTCCCCCGCCCCCTCGGGTCCAGCCCGCCCGCGCGCGCGCGCGCGCGCGCCCGCCCGCCCGCCCCCACGTGACCCCGCGCCGCGCCGCCCGGCGATTGGGAGCGCCGGCGGCGTAGTAAGGGCGACGCGCCGGCGGCGCGGGCTGCCATTGGCCGCGCGGCGGCGGGTGGGAGGTGGTGCGCTGCCCCGCCCCCCCGGGTGTGCGCGAGGCGGCGGCGCGTGGCAGCGGCGGCGGCTCTGCTCCCGCTCGCGGGCTCCGAGGGGCGAGCGCAGGCGGCGCCGAGGCCGGCGCGGCCATGACCGACTTCAAGCTGGGGATCGTGCGGCTCGGCCGGGTGGCCGGCAAGGTGGGCGCGCGGCGGCCGCGGCCTGAGGGCGCGGGGGGCGCGGCCGGGCGCTGCGGGCCGGGCTCGGCCGCGCCGGGCGGAGCGGCCGCCCGGGGGGCGGCGGGCGCGGGCCGGGCCGGGCCGGGGGGCGGCGAGCGGCGCTGGCGGCCCCGCAGCCGCGCTGCCCGCCGTGGCCGGCCCGGGGGCGGGAGGCGCGGGCAGCGCCGGCCGGCGTGGCGCTGCCCGGCGGGCGCCGGTGCCGCCGGCGGGGGAGGGGGGGGCCGCTCCGCTGACGGCGGCCGCTGCGCCGTGTGTTTCAGACCAAGTACACGCTGATCGACGAGCAGGACATCCCGCTGGTGGAGAGCTACTCCTTCGAGGTGAGGCGCAGAGGCCCCCGCCCCCCCCCCCATCCCGCCCCGGTGCCCGGTATCCCCCCCCCCCCCCCCCCCGAACCGTCTTCTTTCCCCCTTCTCCCCTACTGCCCTCCCCCGGTTCCCGCTCCCCTCCCTTCCCCCTTCCCATTCCCCTGTGCCTCCCCCCTTCCCCGATACCCCCCTATGCCCGATTTTCTCTCCCTCAGCTCCTGGTTCCCCCCTTCCCCCATCGTATGTTGTGTTAGTGCTTGATTTGGGGGGCTGTATTTTCTTCTTTAGTCGCCATAGCAGATTCCTTTTTCCCCTGCATACGGTAAGACTCTCAGCAAGGCCTCTGCTTTCTCCCCGTTAGCCCGTGTGGGTGGCGATACCCCCTTGCTCTGGCCTTTGGGTCCAACAGCTCCTTTGAGGTCTTTGCTCTGAGACTGGTTCGTGCGATTCCTGGGGGTGGAAGTAGTTACAATCTGTCAGTGATTTTTTTTTTTTTTCTTTGTGACATACCTAAATAAAACTGCTTGTGGAAGCTCACTGACAAGCAATAACTTTCCTACTTTGGCAAAAAATGAAGTTTGAAAATGTTGAAGCAACAGTGTGACTGCTTTCAAACAGGAAGAGTTCTATCTCTTCATTTGTAAATGAGCACTAAAACAAATTAAGTTGTTACATAGTCTTTGTTTTCAGCCTTCTACTTGTACACTTTTCAAAAACTTTCATAATCTGTCTTCCCTTATTTGGTTTGTGAAACTTTAAAAAATTTCATTCTGCACATAATCTTGCACTGGGAAAACATCCCTTATTTAACTTACTATGAGACCACAAAAATGTTTTCTCTTGATATCTACTTAAAGAGGGTAAAGCTCACTCTACCAAGACTTACAAAGGGAAAGAATTCTTTATTACAAAATCTTCTAAAACTAATGCTTTTTTGGAATGGGGACTGTTTTTTGCTCATATATATATATATATATATATATAAAATGTATAATTTTTTTTTAAGGGAAGGTGGGAAATGTGCTAACTTATGTGGTGAACTGTACCAGGGAACAGCAAGAGCACTAGTACCTGCACAAGGTTATGGAGCTGAGTGGAGAAAAGAGGGCAGGACCACTCCTTTCACTAGCAACCCTAATTAGATTGGTGTAAAGCAATACTGGAAACAAAGCCTTGGTGACTTGCTGATGGTTGTACATAAAATCTGTGCCAGAGCAGAGAATGGATCCTGGCCCTACAGGCTAACAACTGGATTGTTGTTGTTCTTTGTCCAAGTAGAACTCCTGCTGTGCAAAGCCTCCTTTCTTCCTTTTCCCTTGCATCTTTGTAAACTACAATAACGGAGCTGTTTTGTCTCCCTTGGAGGTTTCAAACAACCGAAATTCCATTAAGATCAAGTGACCTGTATCTTATATGATGGGTTTCCTATGCCTGTAGGAGCCAAACATTAAATGTTGGTCTTTTGTATTTCCCAAAAAGCATGCGCTCTGCCACTCTGTGTTGGATGTCCTCAGTCACGGTCTTCCCTTTTCTCTAGGCTCGGATGGAGGTAGATGCTGATGGAAATGGTGCTAAAATATTTGCTTATGCATTTGACAAAAATCGTGGAAGGGGGTCTGGCCGCCTGCTACATGAGCTGCTTTGGTAGGTATAGTGAAGAGTGCTAAACACTTCAAGGGCTAGGTAAGGTGCAGTTTGCTGCCTCCAACTTGTATGTTGTTTATTTCTCTGCTTGTAGTATTTTGAGTCTTCTCAGGAGGCTTGCAGCTGTATTCATTTGGGAACCCAGCACAGTGGGTGCCATTAGATCTTATTATAGTTTTGTTTTGCACTGGCCATTTAAACAGCTGAGTCTCTGAAAATGTTATTCCTGAGGAAAACAATGATAGGTGAGTATAATTCATGAAGACAGTGTTGAAATCTGAGAACTGCTACTAAAACTTCTGTGTGTCAGGGTGGTGGTGGTTTCCATTTAAATTAATGGATGAAGACTAACCTTTTGGGTTCCCTTCATCCTGTGATAAGCACGTAACTTACTGGCACTGATGAGAGTTGGCAGAGCACTGGAGAGAGAGAAAACCTCTAACTTAAAACTTTGGGTTTTTGTTTGGCCTCTGGAAAGCTGGATGAAACAGTGCTGATCGTACTTCGTATCAGCTGCTGCTACTTATTTCCTTATTCTAAGAATCATTGCTTGCTACACTTTGTAGCTGCCAGTTAGCTCTCAGAGGTTGACTTGATCAGTTGTAAGAGGTAAGTATTACTGACTAATTTAATGAGCTGTTACTTTGCTCTTTTTAGATATGTTCGTCATGATGACACCAGAGTTTAATTTTGTGGAAAATACAGGGTGTGCTGAAAAGAGCAGTTCTGGTCTTTAAAAGCCTTTTTGGGGAAATGAAGCATGTTTTCTATTCAGTTTCATAAACTATATCTAGAAGTCACAGTGCTCAAGAATTAGCTGCACTCGCTTCATTATTTCAGGCTACTTTTTCTTCCCCAAATTAGTCTCTGTACAAGAGGAGGGAGGCAGGAAGAGTATCAGAGACTCCATTTGACTATTACTGTTACTATTTTCAATCTGCTCCTTAAGAGATGCAGGTTAGAATCCATCTTTAATGTTTAATCTTGTTGCACCTACAACGTTAATGAAAATTGTTGGGAAGCTGATTACAGTATACTGGGTAATTCAGATTGTCAACTACTGCTAACTGTGAACCTCATACAGTAATAATTGCAGTCTATAAGTAGAACTAACAGTACCTTGAAATTATTCCAGCTGACTGTTGAAGGCTGTGTAGACAATGACAGTCCAACTGTCTGCTTATTACAAAGCCCAGTCACTGCCTCTTCTGGTTTGTTTTACTTACATTAGGAAATAATTCTAAAGTGTTCAGTTAGGTAATTCAAATTGTGTGCCTCTAGCACACAGTGATGTTAAAAATCTGATACTGTATGTGTAATAGGGGTTTTTGAAAGTCACACAGGCAGGGTGTGTAAGCTGTCATGCAAGGAAATCTGCAGTTCTGAAGTTGCAAAGACCAACTCCTTGGCTAGGAAATACTGAGGATTTGAATTGTCTCCATAGAGTTAGCTTGATCCCTCTGAGGGTGTGCTCTTTGCTGGGATCTTCAACTACCAGGTGACACACCTCAGGTTAGTGTACCTTGCTGGCTGAGTCTGCCCCAGTAACTATAGAAAGCCTTTTGGCTACAGTGTTGTGTAGTTATTAGCCCTCCTAAACAGAGTAGCAACATTGTTCATTTTTGCTTATGTGAAGTGGGGGCTGTTTGAAAACAAAGTAGCAATGCTGTACTTTAGTGGAAGGCTGTCTGCTCCGTGAGAAGGACTGAAGATAAAGGTTTTGGCGGCCTTTGAAAGACAGACCGGAGGGACAACAATAGTTGTTACTCTTCCCTTGCTGCTTGGGTAAATTCAAAGCTAAGAACTTGAATTACAGCAAGCAGAAGAGCATAATTTAGTTTCCTTCCCCCTTCCCCCTCCCCATCCCCCCCAAATCAGCTTAAACTGGAAAAAAAGTAAACTGAAAATGTGCTCGCAATTTAAGATAAGTGTGCATGTGTTTTGGGATGCTGTTGCAAGTAAAGCTTTTTATTTAGTTAATTAAGCAGGTATCACTGTTCACTCAGTAAGCTCTCAATATAGGAAGGTTATGGCTACTACTAAAGCTGCAGCAATGACAGGATCTTCTCCCCAGGCCCTCCTGCTGACCTCTGTAAAGACTGAGCTGCAGTACTAAGTGGGAAACACTACTTGAACAATATGTGTTTTCTTCTGCAAATATTCTTTCAGGAAGAGCTTCCTGCTGTTTCTCTTATGCTTGCTGTGTTTTCAGCGTGGACTATTAGCTCTTCCAAAGCCACATTCGAATGTCTCTGGCTAGGTACCTGCAGAATATGTCTGTCATCATCTTTTGATTCTTCTCAGTTTCCTGTGTAGTAATATCATCTTGCTGTCTTTTGACTGGGTGTAGTAATGTTCTGATGGGGACTGGAAGCATTAGGAGATTAGTTGTCAGTTTCACTAACTATGTGTTCAAAAAGACATCTAAGGCCAGATATTTCTAGAGTATTTACCATCATACTGCCTCTAACCTATTCAGTTAAAGCTCCTTGAATTGCTGTTGTCTGCACATGGCACTTTTATTATGCTCCTCAATCTCAAGTTAACTGCTGAGAAAAATGAACACTATACAGCTAAGTCTCTGAAAAGTTTTGGTTTAAGTGGCTTGCCTGGTACCTTGTAGGAACTTGCTTGTGTTGGGAGGTAGAAGGTACTGCTCTCTAGCAGAGTTGGCTGCCTCGGTGAGTGAGGCTGTTTCTCCTCTGCTCCATTCTTCAAGGGACAAGGCAAGGTTCTTCTGTGAGACTTCTGCATTACACAGTTCTCATTAACTTCTGGCGATGGTCCATGCTGCACACTAGAGTGAAGCATAGGTCTGGGGAGAGGGGTAGTGTGTCCTTGTTCATTCAAAGCTTGCTTCATTAGGTATGGAGAAAAGGGACTGTCCTGAAGGTGCTAGTGCTACCTAATTCTGGCATCTCAATCAAGTGGTATAGTGTTAACACTTAGTGGTCATCATCAAGGCCCAACTTCCATGTCCACTTTAAGAGATCTTTGCCACCTGAGGTAACAGAAAAACTGACAGCAACGTAGACTTGTGTGGGTTTATGCAAAGTATTCAAGAAGGATGGATTTGCTTTGCTAGTGGATTTTATAAGTAGTCGCTTATGGGAGGTCCTGGGTACAGATCCAGACTTTGCAGGAGCAATGGTAGGCACATGCCATTCTGCTATGACTTTCTGGTGTCCCTTACCATCTGTTGTAACTCTCTTTCCCAACTCTGACCTTTCTTAAACTCTGGCTTTTTTTATCCAGTCCTTTTCAAAAATGTTTCTCAACTTGGTCTTAGTCTTCCCCCATGGGTTTGCTATCTGTTCTGAACTTGTGTCTCGTTCTCCCAGGTTCCACGTTCATATGTATCCCATGTTTCTTGATGATGCTTTGTTCTAGTCTTGATCTAACAAACAAAGGTTTGTATTCCTTTTACCTTCAAATAGGAGAGCTTCTCCCTGTTCTGTGGAGGTCTGAAAGACTCCCTAACAGGAAGCTCCATGCTCTGTTCTTGTGCAGGGCTGCCATTACAGGAAAAATAGCTTTGCTTATGAGCTAGAGTGTGTGCTGTGTGTGGGGGCTGCATGTGGTGTCTCCAAAGGAATTTTATTCATTAAATTCTAGAAAGTTTGGGGGCATATGCAAATTGCACGGTTTTTTTTTCCACCAAGATATATAATTTGGCCTTATCTGGATGTATTTTAACAAAAAATACATTTTGGGTTGGGTTTTTTTTTCAGTCACAATGAAATGAAATAAAAATGAATTTTCTTGTTCTGCTGGATAATGCTAGAACTTAAAAAACAAACAAAAAACCCCCATATGTATCCTAGCAACTTCTTCTTTAACCTGGAAAAATCAGGTTGTCTTAAAATTTGAGCCATTTGAACTGAAATGTTCAGTAAACACTCAGCTGTCAGTCTTCTGTTATCCTTCTTGGTTGCTGCCCGTATGTTTTCTTTGTGCTGTAAAATTAATATAGATTGTGGCATAACAAACTCGTACTAGACACAATTTCCTCCTAAGGTTTAAATTCCAGGTGGGGTGGGGATTCCTGCAAGAAATGATAGAGACTTGTCCGAGCATACGAATGCTTGTCAGTGGATTTGATACTTAATATTAGCAGAGAAATGAGAGATGAAAGAAGGGTAGAATGGGAAATGAAAAGTGTTAGAAGGCAATAAGAGAAAATAGCAATAGGACTTAATATGCAGCTATCCTCCTTGCTAATATTACTGTTTTGGTTTTGAGTAAGTTTGGTCAGTTGTGGAGTCAACAGGCTTATGTGTTACGTAATGTTAGAGTCTAAAAAGCATTTGTCTGCTCACTGGTTAAACCTCTGTCCTGTCGCCTCTTAAGCAACATCCCAAGTAAATAACAAACTGTATGATTTCACACCACTGCCAAACTTGCGTATAAATGTGTCTGATGGAATTTCCTATTGAAATAATTTGACAATATTAATTTCTTCCAAGTCTTCTGTGTGGAACAAAATAATTATAGATGCTCTTGCAGAAACTGGAATGCTAGTTTCTGGAACTTTTTTGCAATATTTTTCCAATTAAAATTAACTGTGATTTTCTTTTGGGTCAACTCATTTATAACGGAAATAGCCTCCTGAAACAAATCTTTTTCTTCTGGGAGTTGATAATATCTGAAATAGTCGCTGTACTCAGTTGATGACCCAAGTTTGACAATGACTATTTCAACAACACTAGACAGCAAACTAGTAGGCTGCATATCTTCTGGAATTGGTGGTATTCTCTACTTTTAGTGATGGAGTTTTGTTCTTCACTGAACTGCAAACCGTTTTTGTTTCCTCCAGGGAGAGACACAGGGGAGGGATTGCTCCGGGGTTTCAGGTGGTACATCTGAATTCGGTGACAGTGGACAACCGCCTAGACAATCTGCGCCTTGTTCCTTGGGGGTGGAAACCCAAAGCTGAGGAAGTCTCTAGTAAACAAAGGTACTTCAGAATTTGGCATTGGGGTGAGGGAGGTGGCATGGCACCTGGGGTGAGCTTCAGCCAGCAAAGAGCTTGAAAATACCTGAAATTCTTTTTTTAATCTGACCTTGGGCAACTTGACTCATACATCGTAGCTGCTTTGCCTGGGCATTAGGTTAATGCTTACTGTTTGTGCTAGTTGGGAAGGGACAATACAACCAGGGTATGGTAGAGGCCCTGCTGTGCCTGATGATGTCACCACAATAAAACAGTAAACCTGCATTTTCTTCTGCTTGAGTGATGGTATTTGAGTACTCTAAATTCAGTCTGAAGTTTTTACTGGCCTGGGGCTGCCATACTTGGGCATCAAAATCCTAATGTTAGGATGTATTTGTTTTCTCTATGACATTACCCAAGTCTATTCATGTTTGGCGAAAGACCTATGGACACAGTATGGACCTATCATACTAGAAACTTGATGGTTTTCTTGAAACACCTGCAGGATGCGTAAGGTGGAGATATTCATAGCTTATTAAACTGATTTTGAGAAGGTGTAGTGAATGGCGATGATGTCATTCTAGCATGTTGTCTGTGGGAGTTCAAGAGCAAGGAACGGACTTTCAGCTATTTATAAATATTTTTGCCTGAGGTAAATGTTTCTCGATGGATATTCTTTATGCATTTAGGCTAAAATAACCTTAGAAAGATGCTATATGTGAGAAGAACAAATAGTCTGAAGCTAACAAGTTAAATACAATGTTAACCTTATCTACTTTATAAATGAATTAGAATTAATTACCCTTGGTGCTTTCTATGAGTTTATGGACCAAATGTGCACTTATTATTTTAAAGGGAACAAAGCCTGTACTGGCTGGCAATTCAACAGCTTCCCACAGATCCTATAGAAGAGCAGTTTCCTGTACTGAATGTAACACGATACTACAACGCTAATGGGGATGTTGTGGAGGAGGAAGAGAACTCATGCACATATTATGAATGTCACTACCCCCCATGCACAATGATTGAAAAACAGGTATGTTCAAATGAATTGAAAATGAAGTAAAACACAGGCTATCTTGTGCGTCCAGAGGTTTGTTCCTTAAAATGTGAAGCTTTAAATGTTCAGTGCAATTGCTAACAGTGATGTGTGGGGTTTTTTGTTGTGGTTTTTTAATCTCGGGTTTTCTTTTGCATAAATCTTTAAACTCTAAGGTAATTTTTCTCATGTGTTTAGGTTCTTTTATGTAATCTTTTATGAAGACTCAGTATGGAAGTGCTTTATCAAGGCATCATGGAGAAAATACTAGAGATTATTTTAGCTGTCATTTTTGAATTGCAACAAGAAATGACCTAGTGGTTTGCTGGGAGAAGTGCAATTGTTGCACTGTGTATGGAAAGATAGGTGGAAGCATTCCAGATCTCTAGCAGACACAGAACTTGAAGGAGCAAGCAGCTGTATAAGACAGGAAGGAGAAAGCAGTGGGATCAAAACAATAGCATGCTTGACATTTCCTGAGAAGAAAGCAAAGTTGGCTGTCCTTTTTTCAGAGGAGGCCTGGGAGGAAAGCTGCAATCCTCGTTCTCCGCTGTAGGCAGATGAAATAAAGCAACATGTAGTCTTGAACAAGGCTGGTAGAGAATGAGATGTTCAATGGCTGTGTCTCTTTGTGAAGCAGATGTCCTTATGCATGGATAAGAAGGGTTTTTCTTTAGTTGTGATAACAAATGCTGAGCAGGCTAAAATCATTAAGTCCTGCACTCTGTCTCTTTGGGGAATGCCCTGCATTTGAAAAAGTGAGTTTTACCTTTCATTTGGGCCTGCATTAGGAAGCTCCTTGGATAACCACAAGTTTGGCAATGGTTGAGTGTGTGCTGCCCTCCTAATCATTTCTGAATTGAAGATGCTTGGACTTGAAAGCGAAACTTAACTTGGCAGAACAATAGCATATAAGAACAAATGTGAAGCTGTCAAATATTAAGTCTAAGCCTATTAAGCAGGAGCAACTGCAGAATCGGACTAAGGCAATCACTTCAAATCCTTTTGATGCGCTGAAATTTTTGGTGGGATGTTAATATTTGTGATAGGCAGATACAACAGACTTAATCATAAACCTGTTTGGGAAATGATGTGGAGGTGCTGCTTTGTACTGAGCAGGCTCACTAATGCTCTCTTGTGTTCTTCTTAGTTACGTGAATTCAACATATGTGGCCGATGCCAGGTAGCGAGGTACTGTGGGTCGCAATGCCAGCAGAAAGACTGGCCTGCTCACAAGAAACACTGTCGGGAGAAGAAACGGACCTTCCAGCAAGAGCTTGGACCAGAACGATGACCGGGTGGCACAGGCCTCTTAGCAGCAGGATTCCTTCTCAAAGGCATTGGACTCTTGCTTTTGCACAGTAATGACAGACTGCTTATTGAAGCCAGAGGCACTGAAGAAGAAAAACCCTGTGATGCTTGAGCACAACAGCTGACTGGACTGAGCCAGCCTGACTGGTGCTGTGGAAAGGGATTGGGTCTACCCTTCCAGTATTATATTCTCAAGCAAAAAGACTACTGTAGAGGCTCCAGGCAGGAAGCTTCTCATTATTTATATGTTAATACGTTTGTAAACTCATGTACAGTTTTTGTTAGAAATTCTTGATAGGACTCATTAACTGTAATGTTCAGATGAGAACACATTGTTGGCCTAAAAGTTAAAAAAAAAAAAAAAAAAAAAAAAAAAAAGTCCCACAAAAAAACCTGTCATGTAGCAAAAGCTTTTCCTCCCATGTGGCTAAAAGTATCTGTGGCTGTGCCAAGGCCAGGAGGCAGGCTCCGACATCAGCAGTTGCTCTGGAGAACTCTGCATGGAAGTTATATTTAAAAAAAAAAAAAAAAAGGAAAAAAGGCAAACAAAGTAAAGGTTGGAATGAATCATTGTCTGCTTTCTAGTTTTCTCCCCTTCCCTTCCAGCTGCTTTCAGAGCATAGTCACACTTGGCTGTTGGAAATACCTAGTCAGTAGGAACCAGTGTACCAGAAACTGGAGCAGTGTAAGGGGCCATCTGGGATCTGTGCGTGCAGTCAAGCTACTGTGTCACTTCCTTCAGAGAAGAGCTGCTAGAGATCACGCTTTAAGCAACCAGTATTTTTAGAAAGCTGAATTGGCTTTCTTGTTATGAAACCTTTGTATATAAAGTAGTTTTAGGGAAGCTCAGGTAGTCGACTGTGTGTGGATGTGGTTGCCCTCATGGCTTCCCTATAAGCATAGAAAATACTGTAGTGATATGCAGATGTGTTTAAATGATCTAATATTTAGTAATTTGAGTTATTTATTCATTTAAAGAAATATCCATCTGAATCACTTTCTTTTTTTTAAGCGTAAAGTAAAATAATATAGGAGGAGAATTTGGCTTGCAGACTACAAGCCTGCTTTTCTTTTCAGACATTTTATAATGAATAATCTGGAAGTTTTTTCTTTTTGATTTTTTTTCCCTTAGAAATGTAAGGAGTATCAACTGAGTTTCCTGAAGAACTAAATGGATAATTTAGTAGTAGGTGTTAGTCTCACTTCACAGTAGAAGGATGTGAAATGCTGAATGCTTAATGCAGCCTTTTTCTGAATGCTTAGTGAAATAGGTGTTTACAAATTTTTGTAAAAGCTGCAACAAATTCATTTTCAATCAGGATTCACTTTGCACTTCACTTTGCAATGTTGGTCTTGCTTGTATTCAGCTTGTTAGAAAATCACTGTCCTGGACCTCCAATGTTATGTTATGTTTCTAATATCTGCCCAGAAAGTTCTTAATTATTAGTATAGTGGACACTTCAGGTGGCTTTTTGTAGTTTGGCTTTATTAGGAAATTACAAAGAACTCCAGAAGCTCCCTGCTGGAAGTTCTCTTGGTAGGCACATTGTAAAGTTGTGACTCTTAATTCCTGGTGATACTGTAACTTCTCTGTTCAGGCAGCCTAAAACACTCTTAACTGTGAAGAAGCCAAGCAGGACCTAATCAAATTTTCCTATAGCAGTTGATTTTTAAAAGAAACATTCAATTTAGTTGCTTTAAATGAATTGTACAGTTTTTCTGATGAATGCAAAATGGGGTGTAAGGAATACTTGTATTCAAAATAATCCATTGAAAAGGGCATAAATACTGACTCCTCTACTTGTCTTTTTAAAAAGCTGGTATTTGCCATGCCAATTTTCCATGTACTACCAGTAATCATTGTTACCAAATGGAGTCTTAGCAAATGTAAACACTTCTGCAGCACTGAGCAGGAAAAAAATGGTCTTGGATAGTCCTAATGTTTGTAACATTGCTGCAAGGAGAAACAAAACACACGGAAAGGCAGACCGCAGATGAGGTCCTGATGGGAAGATTTCTCCTGAGCATCAAATGAAGGAAGGGTGATACTCATGCTAAAGGGTCTGCAAAAACGGATGATGGGTGCTTAGGGTAATCCTGATCGCAGTGAACGGGGGAGGAAGGGATGAGGGAAGTGGGAAGTGAAGATACCACTTAGGTTAGGTGTTCTGTTAGACTATGAACAGAATGAAAAGTAACAAGTTGCCAGAACCAAATAGTATCACTCAGGCATCCTGAAAGGACTTGAAGACAAAATAACACAGGTACTAACTTTGTGTAACCTTTGACTCAAAACTGTGCTGGAGGAGAGAGGTGGCTACAGGGACTCTGCCCTTTGAAAAGTCCCAGGGCACTGTGGTAAGCATCTTGCTGTCTTAAGAACATTTCTTTACTAATTGGTGTAGGATGTTGTGTGATCAATGATTCTGGCAGAAGCGTTCTTTACAGAGACTTTCCCCCTTTTTGTAAGGGGCGTCAAACTTTGATTGATTGGAGTTCTTTAAAGGTATCAGTTACATACGAACACGGCAGCTCTGCTTGATGCAGCCTGTGTAGTTTTTCAGAAGATTCAGAAAGGTCCCTTGTAAACACCCTTAAAGAAACTCAGTGTGGATATCTTCATATGGACAAGTAAATAAAAAGCACAGGGTTAGGATGCATGGTCATTACTCTCAGATTAGGGGACACAGGGAATGTGCAGGGTTTTAAAACACTGGTAAATGAGCTGGAAAAGAGTGATGAGCTAAATGGCAAAATTAAATTGTTCAACGGTAGTATTACCAGCAAAGAAAAAGGAGAAAAGGGAAGACTTGCAAATGATTTTGATCCTGAATGACTGGATGACAATGCTAGATGAATTCCAACGCAAATAAAGATAAAACTATGCATGGAGTGGAGGTGGGAGGGGGAAGATAAAAAAAAAAAAAACAAAAAAACCCCCAAACTATGCCTTCCTTGATGGTCTCTGAGCAGACTATTACCGTGTAGTTAGAAACAAGATGTCTTGACATAAATAGAGCTGATGCTGTCATACAATTATCAGCAGTCAAAAAAGCAACTCCAGGTTAGGAATTACTTGGAAAGGAACAGAGAACAAAACTGACTGTTATACTGTAGTATTAAAGTGCCTGATGCACCTGTTTCTTCAGTATTGTGTGCAGTTTTGATGTTGCTGTCTCAAAGTTATAGAAGAACTGGGAAAAGTTCAGAAAAAGACAGAGCACTCTTCACTAGGAAAAATTCCAGGAAGAATAATGCAGACTATTAAATGCTGAGTTCCCACCTCTTGTAGCTGTTGGCCAGGCTGGGGGAAACTCATGATTTCTGAGTGGTTCAGCCTGTCCCTGCAGTGGGGGACTGGGTGCTGGTAAGTGCAAAGTAGGCTCAGTCTTGGGGCTAAGTAGCTCCTGCATAAGCTGGTGGTGTATTTGTCTTTGGGACAGCTGGTACTAGGACAGTTCCAAAGGACTTTTTCTTGCATGTGGCTCAAGTTTGGTCTCTTCATGCTCCTCCTATTCTTCTGCTCCAAGAGTCCCACCCTGCTGCACACATGTCCTGCTTGAAATCTCCCCAGCTTGTCAGAGGTCTGGGATTTCTGATGGAGGATCTTGGAGACTGCACATTGCTGTTCTCCATCTAAGATGCTTCCAGCAGGGGAAAAACCTGCATCTGTGCCATTTAGTCTTTGGCTCTTTGAAGCGTGGAATACTCTTTGCTTATACGCATCCCTGATTTAGCTGTGGACCAATGCAAGATGTGGAACGTCAGGTTTCCTGGATGGGAGCATCTCTTTGGAAGAGGAGCTCCAGGACGCTGCTGGGGACAGTTTGGTCAGAATTGCTACCAGGAGGAGCTGGGGATGGAGAGAGTGAGAGCAGTGGGTTGGGGTCAGGGTAATCTGCACCCTCACACCCTGCTGTGTGTCTGTATGTAAGCTCTGATGTCCAGCAAGTGGCACAAGAACCTGCTGATTCATGTACTTGGAGATGGGACTCTTCAGGCCAGTGCAGTCCTGCTGCGTGGCTGTGCCACCGGCTGTGCTGCCGTATCCTAGCGAAGACACATGGCCTCTTGCACAGCTCTTGGATGTCTGGGACCGGCACAGTTCCTGCTGGTCAGTCGTGCTGGTCTCTCAAGACACAGGGAGGGGGTGAACATCTGTCTGGTGTCAGCCAGTTACAGGAGGACCTATGGGCTACGGGACTCTTGGAGGGTGTCTGGAGAAAGACTTCTGTCATAGCCACCAAGTAGCAAATCCAGCTTGTGCCAGCAGCCTGCAGAGTTACTGATCCTGTCTGTAACTGAAGGGGTGGACTGATTTTAGTAAATGCACCATGAAATGTTGATGCTTTCCCCATAAATGCTCTCCTTCATATCAAAGTACGGTAGGATTGCTGAGCTGAAACATTCAAAAGTCGCAATTCAGGCTGATCAAAGTGATGACTGGCTTAAGGAACACACAATCTTAAATAACATGTTTTTTGCAGGGCTCAGTATTTACCTTATGATATCTGAGCCCTTAATAGACCCATAGGATTACACTTTCAAGTTTTTATCTGTGATGATGATTTACTTTTAAATGAAACTGTGAAGGTAAAAGGGGCAGCTAAAAGACTTAAATATTTGCAAGGGGCATGGAGACAGTTTAAGACTGCATGTTGGGGCCAGGAGCAAATGTTTACCATCTATCAAAATGGACTTGAGAGAGGACAAAAGGAGACCAGTGCGATTTGACAGCAGTGTGTGGGATGCTATTAGAGCAAGATGAAATCCTTTAAAACCTGATCTTGTGTCCAAATGCAGAAGATGGAAAGACTAAGATTCAGCAGGTTAAATGTAAAAAGGTAACGCAAATAAGAAAGGACTATGAGGAACGTGCACGTTGTAAAACTCATACAGATAATTCTGAAACACATCAGGAGCAGGGAGACTGCCAGAGTCAGTAGACGTGATACACAGTAAAGGAAAGGTCTGACCTGAAGATAAAGCCCCAGCAGGAGAAAAATTAAAAGGAATTGTTTACGTTTGTGTTCACTGTGGAAGAGCTGCAGGAGTTCACACACAGGAACACTTCCATATGGAAAGCTCATCAGAGAATCTGTTTAAAACTGAAGTGCTTTTAGGAGAGACTAAAGTTCAGACAAAATGAGCAGTAACAAGTTGCCGGGACCAGACGGTGCCACCTACGAGCTCTGCAGGAATTCAAGGATGAATAAGCCAAGCTACCAACTGCGTAACCTCTCCCCTGGCACCAGAGGCAAATGTGACAGCAGTTTCTAAGGTGCGTTTCAGGGCAAACATGACAAACTACAGCCAGAGAAGCCTAGCAATTCACAGAGAATAGCAATTATCACAGAGAATAGGCTCAATGGATAATATTGGGGAGGAGTCAGTGCAGGTTTTGTACCGGGAAGAGGTGCTTCAAAAGCCTCTTGGAGCGACTTTAGCAGGATCAACGAGCAAGGGCGTAAAGGGGATTTGGTTGGTATAGCCTGGTTGAGCTTCCAAAATGCGCTCAAGGCTCTTAAACAACCAAAGCTGCCCTGGGATAAAGGGGAAGGTCCTCACATGGGCACAACTTAGAAGACAGGAAACAGCGTTAAAGGGAGGGGGTTTTGGTGGCGGGAAATCGCAGTGGATGCCCCCAATATATTAAGAAATAAGCTGGAAAAAGTAATGAATCAGGAGGTGACAACATCCACTGATGAGGTTATTCAGGGTAATAATAAAGGCTGAGTGGAGAATCAGAGAAGGATCTTAGACTTGAGTGACTGGCAGAGAGGATGGTGGATGAAATTCAGTGTCACTAAACATAGGGATGCTTATGGGAAAAATACAAAGTGATGAGCTCTCAGCTGATTTTTTTCACTCAGGAATGAGACCTTTGGCTTGCAAAAAATAGCCCCATGGAAATGTCCACTTGGGGAACAGCAGCAGTTGTCAAAACAGCAAGTCAAACTCTAGGAAAGGAAGAGAAAACAGAACAGAGAACAGCACTGCAGGACGGTATAAATCCACTGTGCACCATGTCCTGGATGCACAGTCCCGACTCGCCGCCTCAAAATGGACCACATGGAAATGGCAAAGCTAAGAGAAGGGCAAAGAGGGCCTCCTCTCCCCTGGATGCCATGGTTGCTAGATGATCACACGGGTTTAAAAAGAGCCTGGACAAATTTATGGAAGAAAAATCAAGTGAGGGCTGTCAAGGACAGCATCTCGAGAAGTCCTTGAAGTGTAGATGACTGGAGGCTGGGAGCTGATTTTGGAAAAGCTCTTGCTCCACGGCTGTCCTGTCTGCAGACGCCGCCCCCGGCTGTGGGTTACTTTCAGACACGGAGGTCACGCGGGGATCACGGCATCGGCCATGGGAGCAAGCGCGACAGAACGACGAAATCTTGACAAATCGCGAATCGCTGACTTTTCCTGCGAGGAAGCACGGCTGGTCCCGACGGAGCCTCTTCAGGGCGAGGCGGCGGTGGCCTTGCTGGGGAGGGGAGGAAGAGCAGGTTTGGACGGGGATTCCCTCCTGGCTGCTCCCGTCCTCTTGCCGCCGGGGACGTGCCCGGTGCCGCACCAGCCCTGCCCTGCTCTAAGGCAACTTCAACCCGCTCCGGCAAGTTCTCGCTCGACGCCAGGGCCAGCCTCAGCCCGGAGCTGCTTAGGGCACAGGCGTGGGCAGGGGCCGCCGGGCCCCGGGGCCTGGCCCGCGTCTGCCGGGTACCCTGAGGCCCGGGGGAAACGGGCAGAGCGCCGGGGCCCGGCTCTCCGCCCATCCCCGGGGTCTCGGGCCGCCTCCCCTTCCCCCGGCCGGTCGGGCTGCGCCGCGCCGCCTCCGCCCGGGCCTCCCGCGGGGCCTCGGCTCCGCCCCGCGCCGCCCCTGACCGGGAAGCAGACGGCGGCGGTTCCGCTCCCCTCCGCTCCCCTCCGCTCCCCTCCGCTCCGTGGCGCCGCCCGGCCCGGCCCCGCCGCCCGCCGCAGCATGCGCGCGGCCTGACATGGCGGCGCCGTGCCGGACGCGGACGCTGCAGGTGGTGGACACGGAGTTCAGCGCCGACGCCGTGGAGTGGTGCCCGGTGGAGGGCTGGCACAGCATCCTGGCCTGCGGCACCTACCACCTCCGCCCGCCCGCCGCCGCGGTGAGGGGCGCCCGCTCCCCCTCCCCCCCCCCCCCCCCCCCGCCTCAGGCGGGCTCCCACCCGCCGCCTCAGCAGAGCCCCGCGCCCCCTTCCCCGCCGGCCGCCTCGGCCGGGCTCCCCCCGCCTCCGGCCGCCTCGGCCGGGCTCCCTGCCCTCCTGCGGCAGGGCTCGGCTGGGCCCCCCGGCCCGCTGGCCCCTGCGCTGCGGCGGCCGCCTCTAGCCGCACCTCGGCCGGGCTGGTGTGGCCGGAGGTGGCTGCCGTGGGGCTGGGTGAGGCCCGCGAGTGCTGCCGGCCCGGCTGGCTCTGCCGGAGCTGTAGCGGCTGCCTGCAGGCGTTAATCCAGACTACAAAGCGGCAGCCCTGTTCCCTGCTCTTACCAGCCGGTGCCGGCAAGATTTCGGGTAGGGAGAGGTGTGGAGGAGCGGGAAGTGTTGCTAAGTCTAGTCTTTTCTCCCTGATTTTTGTTGTAGACTAACCCCGGAGGAGGCAATGAGGCCTGCGACCGGACGGGGCGCCTCTACCTTTATCACTACAACGAGGAGCAGCCGTACATCCCGCTGACGGAAATCCAAAGGATTGACACTCCTGCCATCCTAGACATCAAATGGTAACGTTGGCTTGTAGAGATTTGGAGCTCGCACTAGCTGGAGACCTTGGTATGGTCTTCTACTGTGAGGTCTTTTTTGGCTGTTGGCACGGCTGCAGCAGTAATATTCACTAACTTCCTGACTTGTCGGAGGCAAACGTTTTCATGTTTGTGCCAGTGAGTAAAGACTGGGCTTGTTCCTGTGTTACAGTCTCCTGCTTACTTATGGGCAAGCAGGATCAGTGACTGATCAGTGACCGTGGATGTCTTTTGTTTGTTATTATCTTTCCCTTCAGTGTAGGTTTGTGGAAACTTGAGGAGCTTTAGGTTTTCTTCATGAGATTTTTCTTGGTCAAGTACCTTCTCCTTCACACCCTAGAACAGAAGTTATGACTAAAGTCTCCTCCTTGAATGCAAGACAGAGGTATACTCAAGACTTGCTTAACTGCTGTTCTTCTAGGTGCCACATTCCAGTTGCGGAACATCCCATGGTTGGCATTGCAAACTCGACAGGTGCTGTGGAGTTCCTCCAGCTCACTGGAAGTGAGGTAGGTGGCTGTAACAGCGGCTGCTCTTGAAGCTGTCTTTAACCCAGATTTAATACATCTCGAGCTTTGTTAGCAGTGTTCAGAAACTTTGCAGGAAAGCTCTATGTGTTCCATGGCTTTCTCAGTGTGCTTAGCTGCCAAGTACTTTTTCTCTTGTCTTCTGACTACAGTTCTCATAAATTCTCCAAATTTCATTGTGGCACCTGAGAACCTGGCTGGGCTCTAACCACCTGCAGAGTGTAGGAGAGGAGAGGGATGAGGGGAGCAGAAGCAAACTCTGGAAACTCACTTGAGAATAAGTATGGACTAACAAATAACATAGCAAAATGTGCAAAATTGTTAAAACCAAGGAAAAGTTTTGGAGAGGGGGCTCTTTCAGTCAATGAGGGAAGGGACTAATCAAGAGAGCCGTTTCCAGGGAGTGGAAAAAATGGTAGCCAGTCTATGAGAGGATTTAGTGATTAGATCATTTCTCCTGTGCTTCAGGGCTCACTGAGAGGAGGTAAAGTTCAACAGGAGTTTGGTGGGAGATGGGAAGGAGAAGGGTGGAGATCCTGCGTGGAGATCCCTTCAGCTAGTACTAAGCTGTTATACGTTGTCATGGGACATTTCATCTCTTCTGTAGTGTGGACGAATCTAATCTCTGGAAACACCTGCCACAGGTGTGAGTAGTACAGATGCGATTTACCTGCTGTCTTCCCAGTCTTAATCCATTCCTTTTCTTTCCAGTAGAAGAACAGCTGCATGTTGGAGCCATGCTTCAGGGTCGATCTTGGTGCACAGCGTCTTGCCTTGTCCTTAGACTGGTCCACAGGACGAGAACAGTGGTGAGCATGGGAGAGAACGGTTGCTCTTGGAGGTTGCGTGTGTGTGCATGTGTGACCATTTACAGACATAACTTTAGGACTCTGAGGAAGCTCTTTTGGCTTTTTGTGAAGTGGCTTAAGACATTCTTGTTCCCAGCTCTCTCCCCACACCTTCTCTAGAAGTTACTATTTTCAGAGCAAGGGTGACAAAGGAACAAGAACATACGCTTTGGCCGCTGTAACAAGAGCAGAGACTAAACCAATAGCAAATGCAAGGTTGTGCTACGGTGGGCAGGGGAGACAAGGGGCATGTCTTCTATCCTGTTGCCTTTGAGTCTCTCTGTCTGGTCTTAGAACTGCTGAAGTTTTAGTGTGAAGTTCTACTCAAGAGCTGCTAATAAGGAAATAGCATGTGTAGGAAGTTTAAACACGGTTTCGTAAGAAACAGGGGAGAATTGTTTGGAAGTGGCTCCTTCATCTCACAAATGCTCATACACTGGATGTCAGAAAGCCCAAGAAAGGGCTAGGACATGTGTTTTCTGTAAGTTATCTGCAAACAGAGTGTTGCATGCAGCATGAGGCTGGAAACTGGGTGAGAATAGGTCAGTACTGTACTTAATGCTTTAGGGCAAGTAATTTAGTGCTTTTACTAATGAAAGCCATTTCTGTGCATACTGTTTAATGAGTAAGTAGAACTCATAGTTCTACTTTCTTTTTTCTTATATTCCTTCTTCTGCTTGTCTCTCAATCACTGTTCTTCAAGATAAATGATAATTGCCATAATGAGAAGTCCCTTTAAAGCCTATTACTGTTGTATCTTCAGGGACAAATGGCCACTTCCTTGATGCTGAACACGCAGCCTTTGCATCTCTGTAGAATGTGGGGTGGGGGGTGATCCCAGCTCTCTAGTGTGTAAATCTGGGAGATTGAGTATAGTTGGTAACTATTGTGTCATGTGGAACTGGAAAGAAGCCCTAAGTCATGTACCTACAATTGCAGGTAACCAAATAAAAAGTATCTATTTCAAGACAGGATTTTCAAGTCAGAAAATCCATGCACTGAACTGCAAAACTTTTGCCAGTGTTTTATAGCAAATTGTGTCCAGAAACTGCAAGTGAACTGTGCTACAGAGAGAGAGCACAAAAGCTTGGGATCAGCCAGTGCTTCAGATGCCTGTGATAGCAGGCATAAAATCATAAGATCTCTCCTCATGTTCCAGGAGAGGTAGGAGACTCTGAGAGGTCCTTGTCAGTTTGACCTGGAGGAAAAAATCCCTCTTTACATGGAGTTTGTTTATTGATTTAATATCAAGCATGTGAGAAGTCAAGTTATGCATCAAGGGAAAAGAAAGACCCAAGATTGTGTTTTTCTGTTGCTCAGATATGAGCTTGATTGCTCCCTATGTGAGATCAGTGAATGAGTGAGTCATTAGTGCTGATGATTTTCAGATAGAATGGTCTGAAGCTGAAAAGGACTCTGTAAATGCACACATTGCTTCCATTTTGCTACCAGTTTCTCTCAATGTTTAGTTGAATTAAAGGTATACAGTAATACGTTACATTATTTATCTATTTTGGCTGTTGGTTTTTACGCTAGCAACTTCTTAGGACATGAGTTTTTAGTAATTGCTAATGTTTTCTCTGTATTCCACTGTAGTGGATGTCCTCTGAGAGTGATCAGCAGTGATTCAGAGGGGAAGCTGAATCTGTTCTCCATAGATGAATCTGCTCCTTCTGTGCACGTCCTGAACCAGTGGGAAGCTCACAGCTTTGAGGCCTGGATTGCTGCTTTTAATTACTGGGACACAGACATTGTGTATTCAGGTCTGTGAATGCTGGGAATCGCAGTTGTGGGGCTGGGAGGGGGAATAGCCTGTTTAGGGATGCATCTTCCTTGGGATTTTACTTTCCAGGGTGGGATATGCTGCTTGCATCCCACCTTTTATGAGAGTTGGTGCCTCTGTTAGGGGTAGAAGGCTTCTTGATTGTGGGAAGTGGTTTGAGTTAATTTGGAGAGCTGTGTCTTTTAAACTGTGCTTTGGCTGGCTGTTGGGAGAAAGGATGATGATCTCCTGTGGTTTGCAAGAAAAGACTGGGAGTCAGAGAGCCTCTAGATTCCAGTCTTACTTTTTTCCAAAATTTTTTGCTTAGCAAAGAGGGGTTGTTGCTAATGCGTGTCTCTTTTATGGTATGGGGAGTACTATGAGCTTCAAATGAATTTTGGTATGTCTGTTAAATGCTCTGAGATCCTAGGGTAGAAAAGCATCAGCTCTTTAACTTTTTTGCCTCAGCTGGAATTCTTCCTCAGTCCCACTTTGTGCCTTGGAAAGGAGTGAAATCTCTGTAGCACCTAGAACATCAGTGTCCTTTAGTCCACGGAGAAGAAGTGAGCTCTGTTGTGATTGCCTGAATATGATTGCAGTGATGGTGCTATGTGTCACTCCTGAGCTGTTATGTGGAAGCCCAGCTGAGGACCCTCTGCCCAGCACTGGTCAATTGGATGGTGGTTAAGGTAGCAATATTTTGTCTTTGTGCAGGAGGAGATGACAACCTGCTAAAGGGCTGGGACATAAGATGCAGTCCTGAGACTCCTGTCTTCACCAGCAAGAGGTAAGCAAGCTGTGTCTGCAGCTGTACCCTAAAGCTATTGTAAGAGAAGAGCACGGTACCAACCAACTGCTGATTCCCAAACAAGAAGATGGTGGTAGCTTCTTCATAAACTAAGAGTCTTGATTATGCTTTGGGGGTTTTTGTTGTTGTTGAACTTAGATAATTTAAATTATGGCAGGCTTTTTAGAAAATATTTTGTTTTCCAGTGTTCATTCATTTGAAGTGATTTTTTTTTTTTCTGGTAGAATATGATTAAAACAGTATGCACAGCTCTTCAGTGAAATTTGGTATGTAACCTTTAAAATACACTGCGGCTTATTGCTATGGAATTATTACCATTGGGAGTGAAGTCTGCTGGGAATGCAGCTGTTTTGCTGCAACTCCGATGGGCTCCGAATAGCAGTTTATGGTACAAGTATTACTACTAGAAAATATTCTTGCTGAGAGGCTGGGTAGGAATTTTGCTCTGGAAAGGTGGTTTGGCTGTGTAGATGGAATTCTACCTGTGTATTTCACTATATCGATCATCCTGAAATTTGAGTTCACTTTCCTGTCCTTCCCTGGGAGGCTTTGATGCAGTAATGTGGGCCTCCAACTTCAAGGAAGACTCCATTCTCAAACTGTACATCTCTCTCTTTTCCCTCTGATGATGTTCTTTTGCAGACATTCAATGGGCGTGTGCAGTATTCAGTGCAGTCCCCACCGGGAGAATCTTCTGGCTACTGGCAGGTAAATCCTCTTTAGCTGTGCTTCACTAGGTGTGAAAGGCGTGGTCTCTTTAGAAATCTGGCTTGGTAAAGACTATGTGATATTTCCTAATTTTCTTCTGGGCTTGGTGCACTGAATCAGCTTTGCAGCTTGTCTGCATATTTGTTTCTGTCTCCAGCTATGACGAGCATGTGCTGTTGTGGGACACCAGGAACATGAAGCAGCCGTTGGCAGACACGCATGTTGAAGGCGGAGTTTGGAGGTTAAAGTGGCATCCAGCTTGTGAATTTGTGCTGTTAGCAGCCTGCATGCAGAGTGGATTCAAAATCCTTGACTGCCGTGGAAGCCTGGGTGAGTAGAACGCGCAGTAGAAGAGCAGCTCTGTGCTGCTCTGCTGCTCTTCTTTCCTGCTTCCAGGTTAATGGGTAAGCTCCAGCTCTGAACTTGCTAGAAATAGAAAGATCCAGATGTTGTTAATAGTTATAGAAATTCATTCCAGCTTGAGGTAACTCCTGTAGCTTTCTCAGACCGATCCTGATTGATAGCTGGGTAAATACACTATTATTATTTATGTGTAAACACCTGGTAACAGTCTTTCACAAGAAGAAAGCCTGTTCGCTTTGGTGTAAAGGCATTAGCCGTTGACATGGCCATCCTGGTTTGTATTCATCGTAATGGTACAAAGAGGCTGTTCTGGACGTCAGATGATGCTCTACTGTTAGCAGAAGTTACTGACCTGTTGAGGAATTGGTTATTGCCTCAGAAAAATAGTGCCGCACAATCTGGTTAATCTAGCATAGCATGAATAAGCCCTTTATGTGAATCAGAAAGTATTTACCTGATAAATAGTTGCCTGTGGTTGCATTGCAAATACAATCCTGTATAAATTGGCTGCATTCCTGGGTTTCTCCAGGGCTTGGGCGGATTCACAGCCTGTGAAATGAGGGTAACATTTCTTCTGCATAGGGAAGGGGAGAACAGGTAGACTGTGATAACTCAGCAGCGCTTCTCGAGAGCAGTGGTTGTGCCTTAGCGTTCTTCTGGATCAGCTCAGTGGTCCACTTGATATCAGAGTCAAATGCTCAAAGCCCATGGGAAGAACACACCTGTAATTTATTAATAACCAGAACCTGATCTAGCAATTTCACCGGCTGTATTTATGGCTCAGTGGAGATCACTGTATGGTCTCAGACTTTTTAGGTGTTTTGAATAAAGAGGTTCCTAAACCCTCTGCACATTAAACCCTCTTCTCCTGTTTGCTCTCTGAACAGGGAAAAGACAAGGCTAGTGAGAGGTGGCTGAAAAATTGTCAGGCTGCTTATCTCTGTGGCGAAGAAGGCAGTAACCGGTAATGTGGGATAGGGGAGCTCTTCTTGTATGACATAGGCTATGTTAGAATGGCTTGTGAGCAGCCTACAACATACTGTTGCACATCTTGACATCTGCTCATTCCATTTTTTTTAAAGCGGAAAACACGGAGGAATGTATCATCCTGACATCCTATGTCTTGCACAACTCCTTGGCCTATGGGGCTGACTGGTCAAGGCTCTGTCCGAGGGATTCCCTGACTGTAATACAAGACTCTGCTGCTGCGTGCCGCTCTTCCGAGGAGCTCGTGGCAAGATCGGAGGAAGGAGATGAGAGACTGAATTTGCAGGTCCAAAACCTGAAGATAATTTATGAGTCTCCTACGGCTACTTTTGATGTAATATTGGATGATGAGAGTGAAGACCCTGCCTTGCCACTGAAAGCAGAGGGGGGTCCTGACAAGGTGCGAGGTCCTATGTTGGCTGGGGATCCCGACCTAGCTAGGGGCCCGGATGTAAAGAGGAGCCTAGATTTGGCTGGGGGTCACAACCTAGAGGGAGATCCTGTGTCAGCAAGTGCTTCTGACTCGGGAGTTACGAGACCCAACGGAGTGGGCCTGGACAGAAGCGGTGATTCAACTGGACCAGTAGACAGTCCAAAAGAAATGAGCATTGTAGCAACTTGTTCATTCTATGATAATATCCTACATGTCTGGAAGTGGGAAATGAGCCTGGCTACCCCTTCAGAGATGTCAAGTACTAGATCTCAGTCAGAAAACACAGTTTTACTTTAACCTTTTTGAAAGTCTGCCTTGAGAGTCCCAATGGAAAGGGATAGAAAAATTCCTCTACTGAGAGCAACATCTATAGCTTATGCCCTGTCTAATTTTGGTTGGAATTTTTCCAGTTGTTATCGTTGAGTTTGAGAGTCTTTAAGGGCTGATACTGTTGGAATTATTGGTGTTTTATTTCCAGCACTGAGGAAAGCCTTTGCTGAGGAGTGTGGTCAAGCACAGACATGTTTAGTTTTCCCTGAATGTACTGGTTCAGAGTAGGGCAGCATTCCTCTCAAAGGCTACATGCTTATACGTTACATTTGAACCCCTTCGAGGCTGACTTGCATTTGTACGATCGATCTACTAAGCCTGTTCTCCTCCTTCCAAACCAAACCAAACCTGTCTGCAATACTACATACAGACAAACACACACTATGTGGTCAGTTTGTCCTGATTTTTTTTTCAAAAAAGTCCCTGAGTAAAGTTTAGATGTGTATGTAGCTTGCTGTGCAATCTGTAAGCTAGTATGTCCTTTGAGAAGATGCTCAAGGACAGTCAAGATGCTGACAGTGCAATTTGCTTATAGTGATCTTTAGTGGATAGAAATTCTCTTTTAGAAGGAAATCCAAACTGACTGATTTGACACACTGCAGTTCAGCTACAGGAAGTTTTGTTCTGAGCAGGGCCTTTCTTGTAAGGATTCTGGTGTATCTGCATAGTCTAATTCTACATCAGACTTATCACCTGGATGTCATCTCACTTCACTCTCCAAGCAAAGCACAATCTGGTTTACCATAAATCATGTAGTAAGTCCTGCTATGTTCTAGTGCCACACTTTACCAAAAATGCCCAAACCCTCTTGGTTTCAAACTCATATTTTCTGCTATCCATAGCAAAACATAGATTTAGGTCCAAAGTCAAGACTTTTCTTTTTTTAAGGTGAACAGCTTTAAGATCAAAACCTCCAAAAAGTTTAAGCAGTGTTTCCTGACATCTTTTAAGTTCAAAATAAATACATACAGAAACCAAAATCTTAACAACATTACCCTATCTACCTCTGGGAATGGCTGCAGAATTTCTCATGGTTACTCTACTAGGTTTCTTTTTTTACTGTGAAACATCAGCAAAACACCCTACTTCTGGAACACCTTCTCTGGGTTCTTAATTATCTTCCTAAAAACAACAAAAAATTCTTAAACTATGTAATTTTCTTTTAGCTTGCATGGTTTTTCTTTAAGAGTCCTATAGAATTAGTTGCCTGGAGGGAAAGAAACACCAGCAACAAGTATCTGTAATAGTGTTGTATCTAAAATGAGGTACAGCAAATGAGAATCTTAGTGCTTTGAAACCCATTTCTCAAGGGTGAATGCATATTTTAGAAAACCTTGAGCACTGTTACATGAAGATTCATATTAGTATTGTGAAGAGTTTTGGTTTAAAAAAAAAAACACCATATTTTTGGATGTTTCTAAAATAAAATCAATATAAGAGATTTATCTTGCTTGGTAGTTTTTATTTTAAAAAGTCCTTCACCTGTTGGTTGGATTATTGCTAAGCTTATAATCACAAAGCAATATAGACTTTTTGTGTGCGTTTTGTATAAAGAACCATACTGATCCAAGACAAAAGGTCAAAGTGAGACTATAATGAATGGTACACTGTGAAGCTTATACTGGCTGCAGATGCACTTCCTTCTTTAGATCATTCCTGTGCTTATGCTGTATGACATTGGGAGAACTATAAACTTCATACATAGAACTGTCTCATAGAAGAACCAGTCATTTTGCTCAGTGATCCCCGTGCTTGTGTGTCAGAGAAATTGTTTCCAACTACTTAAAACATTTAGAATTTAAGTACTTCTTTAAACAGCTATACCCAACTAGCTACATAAGAGTGCCTTGCACCCATCTCATTTGATGACAAGTAAGGCACTGCTCTTTCAGGTACATACGTTAAAAGGAGAAATCACAATTATTGAGATACATTTCAAAATTAAGCAGCTGTCTTGCGCAGGCATTGCTTGGAACTTCAAGCAGCTGCATTGCTAAGGAGCAGACATCAGTTGTACCTGTTAACTGTATCTTCATTTAAATCAAACAGAGAGTAGCTCTGAGACTTGGAAAAACCTGGAATAATTGCGACATTCAATATAAGCTACAATTCTCTCCTACTCTCTCCTCAAAAAGAGACCTTAGGGTAAGGACTTCATTTTGCTTGTTGCAGGGCTCATTTCTTTCCTTTTATACTTCATTTTAGCTAGAGTAATATAAGTTCATTTGAGTGCTCATATAAAGAGCCTTTTTTGGCTGCTGTCACCACTGGCAGCAGTGGTAGTAGCAGTATCTGCCTGTACTGAGGCATGCTGTTTCAGTTTGAAGTATCTTGCTCTCCACAGCTGGGAAACCCTAGACTCTCCCAAAGAGATAAAAACTGTCCTCTCTACTTCCCAAAAGGTAACAAATGTTTGCTTCAGCAGCCTAGAAAGAGAATCTGCCTCCTGCAAATTCTCAGTGCCTGGTCAATCATCTCTTGTCTGAGAATAGGGCACCTATAGAGCGCATGTACACAACACACAACTATAAGCAGGGCATAAGACTCAAGTAACGCTTTAGTCACTGATGGGAAATTAACAGTTTCCACAGTAATTTAAATCAAACATTACAAAAAAACAAAATGGGAGGATTTGCTTTTAATAGCCAGTGAAAGAAAGTGTCCCATATTTGCTGGTGCAGGACAAGTCCCATACAAGGATGACACTTCCCAGCAGCCCCGAGGAGCCCCGCCAGTCGCTCCTTAGCGCACGTAGTTCTTGGGGAAGAGCTGGAAGAGCTTGCCCTCCTGCGTCGGCTCGAAGCCGTACTTCTCCAGGTCGTTCGGGTCGAAAGTGCCTTCCTTCACGTCCTTCTCGATCCTGGGGGCCACCACCTCGGTGAAGAGCTGCTTGGCCGTCATGGGCAGCTCGGAGCCCTCCTGGGCGCGGTAGGAGACGTAGGGCTTGAGCTTGAAGCCCGTCAGGTCGGGAACGACGAACTGGGGCACCATCTCCCTGATGAGGATGAACTTCTTGTTGGAGGTGAGGACGCCCAGCTTCTTGGCCCCTCGGCCCTTGTTGTGGCTGCGGGGGCCGCGCTTGCTGGTGAACGGCGCGATGCGGTCGGCGCCCCGCACCAGCCCGCGAGTCAGCGCGCTCAGCAGCCCCATGCCGGGCCCCGCAGCGCCCCGGGGCTGCGGCAGCGCCGAGCCCGCTCCCCCCGCAAGGCCCCGCCGAGCCGCCTCACCTCAGCGCGCTCTGCAGCCCGCACACGCCAACACCGCCCGCTCCCATTGGCCGCAACGCAGCAGCCAATCCGCGGCGCCTGCGAAGCACGCCGGGCGCCGGAGTGGGCACGCCTCCGAGCCAATCAGCGGCGAGGAGCCGGCGGGGTGGGCGTGGCCTGCCGCCTCGCCCCGGCGGCGCGGCGGAGGGCGGGGTCGGGGGCGTTCCCTCCGCGACCTTCGCCCCCCCCAGCCCCCTCCCCCCCGCCCCACGCCTGACCCTTGACCCCTGCCGGGGCGGCTTCGGCGGCGGCAGCGGCAGGTGAGGGGGCTGCGGCGCCGCCTCGGGCTCGGCTCGGAGCGCCGCGGGGCTGGGGCGGGGCGGGCCGGGCAGGCGGGCAGCGGGCAGCGGGCAGCGGGCGCTGGCTCTGGCTCTGGCTCTGGCGCTGGCTCTGGCTCTGGCTCTGGCGGGGCCTCGGCCGCTCCGGTGGCGAGCGCTGCGTGGCGGGGACCGGGGCGAGGGCTCCCTCCCTTCGTGTCCCTCTTAGGTGGTTTTTTTCCTGAACGGGAGGAGTGGGGGGGAAAGCGGGGCCGACCCAGGAGCATCTCGACCCGCTGCCACGGACTAAAGCTCCGGCCTTATTTCCCGAAGACTTTTCCCCATGGCTGGAGCATAGCTGGGATTTTTTTTTTTTTTAATTTTCCTCAATGAAAGCGCAACCTGAAGATTTTGGGGTTGTAATACCGGCGTGGGGGGCCCTGGTCTGGAAGGCTCCCCAGCGCCTGGGGGTGTCTTCTGTATTTATGTTTCACTATTTGCCTGAGGAAGTTTCATTAAAGAGAGAGTGCCGAGGCGGCTGCGCTCTCAGAGGCTGCTGCGCTCTTAGGTGTTTGAGTGAAGTCCTGTCGTATCACTTAGCAGAGTACTTCATTAGCTGCCATTACTGAAAACTCTGTTTTTCCTTGAGCAGCTTGCTGCTTTTTGTTGCCTAGCGAGGAGAAAAAGGGATAATGAACAAGAAGAAGGGGGGGGGGAAAAAGTGTTCCTCTCGAATTGGCTTGTTATGCCCACCTAGAAGAGCAGTTCTTGTGTGCTTTGCACTGTGGAGTTGAAAAGACTGTGATTTATGGATTAGTGTTGCCTCTTAACTTAGACTTCTCTCTCTTTTTCTTTTTTTCATCTCTGCTATACCTCCAGACATGGACGAAGAAGGCAACAGCACCAGCCTTGAGGTACAATATGCTTTGCCATATTTATTTCCCTGTTAATCTTTCTAGAAGCTGAAAGCAAATGTACCCAATATAATAACGTTTGGTTAATGTCTTCAGAGGCAGTGTTTTTATTTTGAAAGAGCCTCTCCTGATGCTTTATCCTTCCAAAACTTTCAAGATTTGTTCCAGGTTTTCGTGTGCTTTTCTTTTTTATTGCAAACCATCTGCTCTGTGCTTTCGTGTTGTAGCTGTTAGCAGGGTGACACAACTTAAGTACCTTTTGCTTCAACAGTGCATTTGTAGCCTCAACAGGGAAGAGCTGCAGAGTTCTCTGGGAGCTCGCTCTTGTGTTTATTCTTAATCATAAAAAAGAAACTCAGAGTCCACCAAGTCATGTGCTTTTCGTAGTAATGAAAAATAAGGCCTGTGATAGGAAATAGTTATTGTAAGAACTAAAATATGTTTGCAGCATACTTATAGATAGGTTGGAGGTGTTTCGTTAAATGCCACTATCTCTAGTCAAAATGTAGGCATGTGGACTGGTGTGTTTATAAGCTACAAGGAAGTCTGATATTTTAGACAACACTGATTTTAAGGTCATGCTTTTTGTGCTGATAAGCATTTTCCAGCCCTCCCTTAATGGGGTATGTCTCACTGTTTGCCTGTGATTGCAATGTGACGTTGTTAAATTCTTGGCAGAGCTGCTCATTGTTTTGTGCTTGGTACCCTGTGTGAGTGTGAGACTTTTTTAGGTAGCTGTATGGGTTAATTATTGTGAAAAATCAGTGAGAGAAAATCAAAAATTCTAAATCATTTTGAATGTTAATTTTCTTGGAAAAAACACACATTCATGATAGTATCCACTCTTAGTATATTATTGCTTGATTTTTCTGATGCAGCAAACATCTTTTCAGGGTTGTTCAACAAGCTTTTTGTGGCGTGTTTGAGAATTGTTGAGGGTGTGTAAAGGATGCGTAAAGTCCTTGAATTTAGATGCTGATTGTAGCCCTGCAAAGAGACTTGAAGGATCTGTTCTGTGAACTTGGGCCAATGAGGCTTTGTAGGACTTGTGATACAACAGTGGCTCATAGCATGCCATTGTGTTATGAAGAACTGTTTACATGTCTCGGCATCTGCAAGGTCACAACCTGCCTG
Organism: Dromaius novaehollandiae; assembly: GCF_036370855.1. Lineage (NCBI taxonomy): Eukaryota > Metazoa > Chordata > Aves > Casuariiformes > Dromaiidae > Dromaius > Dromaius novaehollandiae. The sequence continues at coordinate 3,163,466 of NC_088117.1, forward strand.
CTTGCATTCTCTTATTCCACGTATCTATGGTCTCTGTGCTTTGCTTTTCCTAAAGAATTGCCTCTCTGCTTTAAAACGATAATCTCCAGAGCTCTGTGACCACAATCGTGGTAGGAATGTTGGTGATTACAAACGCTGGTGTGAGCACCTTTTAAGATCCACTTCATCTTTCTTGGAGGCCTGAATTTCTTCTTTCCCTTATCGCCTTTCTCTGAGGCACGAGGGTTGTGTGTGTGCGCGCGTGTGTGTGTTTTATTTTTCTATTCTTTTGCTCATGAATTTGTTTCTTCTCTTATAACAACAACATGACTGTCAGTTGGTAACTAGTATTTTCCTTATTATCATACAAATCAGTATGATCTCAAATAATTGCATTTTGCTTATCCCTGACACCGTTGAGGGGGAATACGTTAGGCTTTGACAAAGAACGGGGAGTTCTCGATATGAATGTGTTGTATTTGTTGCTAACAAATTTTCAACGTTTTCTTTGTTCTCGTGGCTTTGCACTACAGTATTTGGGCCTACTCCAACCTCGCTAATAGTAATCCACCATTAACCATGATAGAATTAGTTTGACTAATGTTGGGAGGATACGTTGTTGATGTGTTCTGTTAAAATGACGTAAGAAAATCAGCTTTTTGTATACTTAGGACAATGATCCCCTCTGACTGGTCAGGCAGGAGTTTGTTTGGGCTGTAGAAGTGGGAGGAACTTCATGAGCGGGACTAGTTTGGTGACTCTCAGGGTGCAGTTCTATTTCTTTTGATGGCAAAACTAAATTAAGATGTTGACCAAACCTGGAAATGAGGGCAGAAACAGGGACCAGAACTGCATATAGTACTTAGGATACAAGTACTTGCAGAGTTCGAGTAAGATTCAAGACTTGCTGGTGACACATCTGTGCCTGTCCTCTGGTTCCTGCTTGTTCTTCACACTTAGTTTGCCTCCCCCCCCCCCCCCCACTTTGGTAGGTATTGAGCTGGCATTTGAGAAACTGTGACAGCAAGATTTTGTTTCTGAATAAGAATAGTCAGAATGGCTTCCAGGACTTCATATGTGAGGTTAGAGCTTTTCCCCCATAGGCATAATCTTTTGTTTTATATTGAATTTCATCTGTTGCTTTATTGCTCATTTTTTCAGTCTCATTCAGTCCTTTACATTCAACTCTCATAGCATAGAATCATCAAAAGACTTCACTGCATTCTTTGGCCCTGTTTCTAGATTATTTAGGAATATGTTGAATAACGCTGAAGCCAGTATAGATCTCCATTAATGACCCCTCTATACTGAATGTGTTGTGTTTGCAACATGGATGGCTGTTGAAAGAAGGACATTGGAACATATAACAAAGTGGCATTGTATGTGCCAGATCAGACTCTGAGATGTTGTTTCAGAGGCTTTTTGCCATGGGTTTGTATGTCTTCTGAATAAATTTCAGTTGCTGGAGACTAATTTCACCTCACTTTTGGTGCTAGGCTGTGTTACCAACAGGTGGGACACGAATTCTTCAGTTCGTAGAAGACAGAATACAGACCACTATGGTAAGTATAGCTTGTATCAACCAGGTGAAAAATTGTGTGCATGCCAATAGTGTAAACCTTCTTGTAAGTTCCAGACACTTTACTAAGGCACACTCAAAGTTTGAGTAGACTGAGAGTTTGATTCTTCACTGGTGGTGCACATAGGACAGAAGTTAATTCCTGTCATTTCATTTCATGTGCATTTAGTTGATCAGCTTGTAGATCTTCAGGGGAAAAAAGGCTGAATATTCTGCCCACCTGAGTTGAGGAAGGAGACACTGATACATTTTAAATTTAAACTTGTTGCACTTCCATGGAACATTTTAGTTAAAATCAGCATTTATGAATGTGCTTGACTTTCAGATATCTTACTGAGCTAGGTGTTTTTCAGCCCTCGGGAAAAAAAAAACCTAACAATTTTTAACTTTAAAAATTGTTTTTATTTTCCTCTCCCCTAAATTCTTCTCACAGTTGACTGGAATTGCAATTGGAGCTGCAGTAGCATTATTCCTTATAGGAACTGTTGTGTTTGTCGTTTACAGAAGAGTGAAACAATCTAGTAAGTACTGAACAGCTATGTATGTTTTAAAAATGGTTTTATCAGTGGGTTATCTTCCTTTGGTATTTTCTTAATATTAGTGTGGTAGATTCTCTGCTCACGGTAGTTGCTTACTGTGAAGATAGTTGTTCATGCAGGAAAACAGCTTTAAAAGGACAAAGAACTTGTACTGATTCATTTACACAGATCTGAATGTAGAATTCATATCTGTCACGTGCAGGGCACTGGAGATTTTTATTTATTTAGTGTATGGTAGCCTTAATAATAGTTGGTATGTAAATAACTTCAAGCCTGATGTGAGTTCACTGTTGTAATAATAGGAAACAGATGAATTAGAGGTCTCCTTTTGGGAGATAAAATTAACTGATTTTTGTGTCTATTTACAGTGCTTTTTTACCTCCCCTAGTGATTAAGGAGAGCATCAAGCTAGCTATTCCCTAGCCTGCCTTGGCTGACTGGAGTTGGGTAATCTGGTATTAATTTAGGTTCCAAACTCTGGGTATACTACCTTGCTTTTTAGTAGCTATGAGCTGGAACTATTATGGAGGTGGAAGAGTTGAAAACCTGCGCTCAGTGCTCTTTCTCCTTAATATAAAGGTGCAGGTAGTTTCTGATATGATGCTTCTGTGTTCTAGAGCAACTGCAACCGCATGTGCCTCAATACAGATTTCGCAAGAGAGACAAAGTGATGTTCTATGGGCGGAAGATCATGAGAAAAGTAAGAACATCTGGCATTGGGGAGGAAAGTACAGATCAAAATCCAGTTTGGAAAGCATTGTAAATGTTGAAGTACTTCGCCCGCTTAGCCTGGCCCAGGACTTCTAGCCTATTAAATTGCACTGGAATTCTGGGAATGTTTCAGGACTCCCTGGAATTCTGCATGCTTTGCTAATGGGAACAGCAGTAGCTTCTTCTGGCCAAAACTTCCTTCTTTCAATAGTATTTGTAGACATTGAGGATGGTGGTAAATTCAATGAATATCTAAGTCCCCTATGGAGCTCATAATTGACTGTATATTCTTGGGGCACACAGCTATGTGTACACGTGTGAGCAGCACTTCAGGAGTGATGAGCACTGGGTGGTAACTGCGAGAGTGTGCTCCTTCATTTACTTCCCCTAACTGCCTCAGAGTGACTGATGCTGCTCTTCTGCATTGGAAGCAGTCTGAGACCAGCAGCTAAGCAATAAAAAAACACATATTTTTGTCTATATTCAAGATTATATTCAAGATATTATTCAGCGGTTTTGTTCAGGATTGTCTCTTTCAAATAGTGACCTCCAGTACTGCCGCTGTGTTCAAAGCTGACATCATCTTTCCCACGTGAAGAGATGGCCAGTCTGTCTGTGGAGCAGATAATCATTTTTACCTTTCTTCAGTTTACCTGCAAAGAGCACTGAGCATGTCAGCATGTGAGCCTGAGTTGTCTTAAACTACTGAATTGCGAATAAGGCTTGTCAAAATATCTCATTAGAGACTGTTCAAAGGGGGGATATCCCAAGACTGACCTCTCTACCTTGGATTGGAACAAGAAATACCACCCCTGCCCTCATGTTCCTGTCCTAATATTGTTCCTGTCCTATTATTCTAAAAGAGCTCTTTAAGAATCTATTTCTGCATGCGTCTAGTTTAGAATCAGACTAGACCCATGTAGAAATAGATTCTTAAAGAGCTCTCTTAGAATAATCCTTCAAGCCTATGGCTGCCTATTTGTTTTTTTTCCCCCTCTCTCCTCTCTCTGTAATTGACAGTACCACCATTCAGAAGAATTCATCTTTTCACAGGTGTAAGGAGTGACTATGTCAGTGCAGAGATTTTGCATTTGGTTTTGTTATGAGCTTGCACAATAAGACCTGGAGCTCACAAGGTTCAGGCAACTTCCTTACTGAACATTTCCCATACCAAAATCTATACAGCAACCTTTTGGAGCTCCTGGCCCACTTCTAGTAAACATGATGCTATTGATAGGCCTGTCTTTGAAAAGCTGCCTCTTACGCAGGCAGGGACTCTCCCCCTGAGTAGGAATGGGACTGGCCCCTTCTGGGACCACAGGCAGAGTGTGGGTAGGGAGGTCTTAACAGCTCTGCAGCATAACGTGCTTGGGTCCAGGTGTGCGCTCACATTGTCAGTGTAGTTACAAACAACACATGGAGGAAAAAAGATACTGGTGAGTAACCTTTCTTTGTTAGTCACATCTAGTCGAGGAGTACTTCGTCTTTTGAACTACCATTTTCTGCCTCGTAGGCTGCAAAACTTAGCTGAAGTGAATTCAGCTAAGTGATAAGTGGACTTAATAACTAGGAAGGAAATTATTCCCTTAACCTTGCATTTACATTGCAGATTGGCCTTCACGTAGAACCTGGCCAAATAAAGTCCATGCAAAGAAAGAGCATGTTGCCAGCAACCTCTTAATTTTAGTGTTCTTAAACAGTCATTTATATATAACATACATAAAGATGCTTAAAATTCCATATGGTAAAATCATTTTAGCTATTTTTTTGTTTTGGGGATTTAGACCTTGCTTTCTGCTTTTATTCCTGAATGAGGCATACGATATTACAAACTAAACTCTGATTGTCCTTTGTGTGTGTTTGGTAAAATACCAAGCTTTTACTTAATGATTCTTGAAAGGCCTGATGGAAACAAGCGAGTCTCCAAACTAATTAGAAAGGTTTTTTTTTTTTTTTTGTGAGGGAAGCATTTGCCTGGGATTCAGTTTCTTGAGAAACAAAAGGAGAGCTGCTGACGGTTTGAAGTGTTTTCTTGGTCTTGCAGTCGTTGCATTTCTCCAGAAGGTGGCACTCAGTTACCATTAAAAATAAATGAAAGCATTCCTGCATGTCCATACGTTGCTACAACTTGTCACCAGCTCAAAAGTGACTCAGGCCCTAGCTTGTTAGTGTAACAGACTATCGTAGGAATACTGATGGTTTAACTATTACTTTTGTGTCTAATATCGCCTGAGAGCTGTATGGCCAAGTCTTTGTTTTTTTTCTCCTTCCAATCATGCATTAACACTGTAATAGTTGCTTATTAAAATGAAAGTATACTTAATTTTTTTTGTAAAAGGAAAGAGATCCTGGAGCAGGTGTTGTTTCAATCTTCCAGAGTCTTATATGAGTGTGTCACTTTGCTCACGTTCTAAAGACCTGGTAGATAAGTGGTATCCTTTGTAGGCTCAGAGCTAGTGTTCACTATCTGTCTGTATTTTTAGGTGATGTTTTTGTTTTCCTTATCTCCTCCTAGGTTACAACTCTTCCAAACTCTCTGGTTGGGAACACTGTGCCTCGCCAAAGGATGCGAAAGCGGGCAAAAGTTTTATCTTTGGCTAAAAGGTACTTGGGCTTCTGGGGAGAGGAGAATTTATGCCATGGAGATATTACATGGGACCTCTCTCTCCTCTTCCGTTTCTCTGTGGTGCCTATCCCTAGTGCAGCTCTCTTTCACAGCTGTTCTTGTACAGTTATTTGATATGTCAGCTGTACATCAGCCTAGCATTTTGCTAGGAAGTTTGTTGAAATAGAGTGGCTGTTCACACAGTGTTATCTCTAGTTTTGGTGAAGAAGGACAGGAAAGGAGGAGTTGGAGAGTGCGCTGCTGCTGTTGTGTCTACTTGATAACATGTAACGTGGTACAGTGTGTGTTTAATATTGCAGTCTGCCTACAGTGTCAGCATGCAGTCCATTGTTCAGATTGAAAGGAAGAGAGTTCCTGATCTTTCTGATATGTTCTTTTTTTTTTTTTTTTTTGCTTTTCTTCCTAGGATTCTGCGTATTAAGAAGGAATGTCCAACTCTGCAGCCAAAAGAACCGCCTCCCTCTCTGCTAGAGGCAGACCTGACTGAATTTGATGTAAAGAATTCTCATTTGCCATCAGAAGTGTTGTACATGCTTAAAAACGTTAGGTAATGTTAAATGGAAGGATAAGTTTGAAGTTTGGTTTTGACAGATGTTCAAGTGATCTAAATACTTGGTAGCTTATATAGTGTTAAGTTTTACCATTGTGTGGTCAGACTCTTTAAGCAGTTGCCTGAAAGTTCGTCTGAGGGTAAGGAGAGAATAAATCTAGCTTTTAACTTTCTAGAAACATTAAGAAAATAGCTGACTGCATAAAGGAAAAAGTTTGGTCCAAATTTGGAAATAATGATGATAAAGCTTTTTCTAACTAGAACAGATTTCTGTTAATGCATTTTTTTAAAATTCCCTTTAGACTGTTTCAGGCATTTTTTGCTACAGAAAGGCACTATAATTGGCAAATATTAATTGGATACTAGACTGACAGCTCTCTAAACTGCAGATTTTTTTTTTTTCTTCTCTGGCTAAAAAAGTTACAAAAAGAATCAAAGTCAACTTAATTCTTAACAATAAGGGATGGTCTTTGTGCCCATTCAGTCAGTGGCTGTATTGCTGACACAGGAAAGAAGATGAGATTTTCAGCTCCATAATTTCGGTTTTGTTTGTGTGTTTTCTGTTCAAAATAGACTCTTCTGTTATGATCTAATTTAGTCCTGAAGGTCATAGTCTTTGACTTTTTGGTAGTCTAATAAAGTTGCTATTTAAGTCATCTAAACTTTCCACTGTGAAATTATGATCTCCTATGACTAATTGATGTTGCAGTAAAATTTGATTGATTGATACTGTTAATATGAGCTAATGGAGCTGTATCAAGGGCCCTTCTTGTGCTGTGCACTGAATGATCCACTTCTTTTTCTCTCTGCCTGGTGGTGACTGACTAGTTTCAGTACTGCAGGAGTCCAGTTGCATGTTACCTGCAGAAGACAGAGTATTCCAAACTTAAAAATATGTTCAGATGTGGATTTTTTTTCCTGTTGTTTTCAGCATCTTGTATGTTCTAGTTGCATTGACAGGGTAGCTGTACTAAAAGGGAAAGTTCCAAAGGGTGACTTTTTCATAAAATGGATGAATCTACTGTAGGTTTTTATATTTCTTCCCCTTCAAAAGCCATGCTAGTGTTTGTGGGGGACTGGATATAGTTCCTTTTGAGCCTGCTGGCATTGCTCAGAGTGCTACTCAAAAAGGAACTCCAGAATTTACAATTTGCAGTGTTTCACAGTACTTCTGCCTCAGGGAGTTCTGCCTGTTCTGTGGTGTTTTTGGACTACCATGCTACAAATACATCTGAGGTTCCTCTACTATTTGTGCCTGGAGATTTGCTGATTTAGGAAGCATATTGCAAAGGCAATGATAGTCTTAAATTTCTCTCTCTGCAGAAGAAAGAAAAAGGTTAATATTTTGTCTTCTTTCCTGCAGGGTTCTTGGTCACTTTGAGAAGCCTCTTTTCCTGGAACTGTGCAAGCACATGTTTTTTGTGCAATTGCATGAAGGCGAATACATCTTTCGTCCTGGGCAGCTGGATAACAGCATCTATGTTGTGCAGGATGGCAAGCTGGAAGTTTGCATACAAGAAAGTGTAAGAATAAACTGATCTGTGATTCTTGAGCTAAATCTGTTGGCATAGGGTATAGGTTGGCATGAATAATTAAGCATTGATTAAGCTTGAACATTTGAATCATACAGTGCTTTGGAGGAGGTTACTTCCAACCCTTCAGGGCCGTAATATTTATTAAGGTCAAGGTTTTGAGCTGTGATCCCCCATGTCTTAAATGAGTGAGCTAAAGACACCTCTGATCAGACATTCTCAAATGTCCTCCCAGTTGCTAGCTGCATTTGGATGGTGTTTATATAAAATAGTTATGTATACAAGCAGGATAGCGGCAGTGGGAGAGACCAGAAATACTTCATCCCCACATATTTTAGCCTGGTAGTTAGGGGAATTCTCCTGGAAGGTGAAAGATTCAGATCCACTTTTGGTTACACAAGGAAAAGAAATGACAGCTTGTGTCATGGGTGAGTCCTAAAATATTGGGCTCTAACCCTTAAAATTCCTTCTGCCAATTAGTTTCTGTCCCTCCCCTCCTGACTTAGCTTTAAAATGTGAACAGTTTTCTGATATCTGGAAAAGCATTTTTCTGTGTTTATAAAATTATCCCAAATTTGCTGATTTCTATAAATTTTTGGATTTGGTTGTTCTTCATATTGTACTGACTGGCAACACGTGTAATCCCTCAACAAAGGGAGCTAATTCTGTGTCAGAATAAAGGATTTTTTTAAAAATAGTAATTTTAAAAAGCTACAAAAACCCAAGCAGGCCACATCTCCCCCTAGATAAAACTGGCTTTTGGTTTCCTTTCATTTATCACTTCCTGAACTGCATTAAGTATCCTTGAAGGTCTTGTGTTTTTGCTTCTGTCAGAATGGTGGTTTAAAACCCTGGTGTTGTGAATTAACACACTTCCGTCAGAGCAGAGGGAAAACCAGGGTCTAGTTCTCATGGGGGACCATTTCTGATAGGGCTGTTCAGTATCTAGGAGAATGAGAGCAAGTTAAGCTTTCTGAAATAGTCCATGTATACCTGATAAGCGAGTGTCTGTAGTAATCTTCTATCCTATGCTTTCAGGATGGCACAGAAGTGGTTGTTAAGGAAGTGCTGGCAGGAGACAGTGTCCACAGCCTTCTCAGCATTCTTGACGTTATCACGGTAAGTTTTTGAACATGCAGGTTTTCTGCAGTGCTGCTTTAATGTCACTGAACCCGTCAGGGTGAAGTAGACTTGACATATTGCTAGGAAAGAATCAGAATGGTAAATGTTTCTTTGATTGGACCTTCTCCTCCTTCCAGGCCTTCACAGCTGTTAACTTAGCTCTGTCGTATGTAAATTGGTTGGGAAACATATAGGCTTGACAGTGTAACACTGGCCATTTCTTAGCTGTGTTTCTGGTAAGTGATAGGGTTTAATTGTTCGTTTATGGCTGGAAAAATGAGGTACAGCTTGATGTGTTCAAGGTCACATAGGAATCAGGAGGAGGACCAGGCTAGGACCCAGGATTCCTGGCTTTTACACCACTTGATTTATTACTAATGAATTTATTTTTATCTATTCTAATTAAAATAAATCTGATGGTTCATATTATTGTAATTACACTGTGAAACAAGCTGATGGATTTCATTTTCTCCTAATATGATAACGTTGCCAGTGGCCATCTGATGGTTGTGCTCTCCTGGCAGGCAACAAAATGAGTTAAGTGCTAGCTGGTCATATTTAGTGCGCAAATTAGTGGTGTATATTTTCTTTCAGTTGGAATTCCAATGACTGATTTTTTTTTTTCTGAAGTTGTCACTGCATCTATTTATTGAAGGTAGTAAATGCCTCATATTCAATAATGTGCAGGCATTTGAGAGCTTACTTGGATGGTTTTGATAGCTGAGAAGATGAACAGAATGTAATCGATAAGCTGTTCGCATTTGACCTTGTACCATTTTTCTCTTATGCTTCGCTATCTCCTTTTGTTAAATGGTACCCTTATTCTAGGTATAAGTAGTCTTAATGAGTCTGTTAAATGTTCTTTGCCACTTTTAGATGCAAGTAGCTATCTATCTATCTCTATATATATACATGTATCTATCTAATTTCCATAAAACCTGTCCAAAGTGATACACAGTTTTTAAGCTTAGTCATGCTTTCTTCTGTAGAAAGTAATAGTACATGAATAATTTGGATTGTGCAAGTCTGGTCCCTGCTGTCAAATCCATATTAACAGCCAAGTTAGAAGCATCTTTGCCCTTGTTACTTTCACCAGTAACTGTTCTTAATGACAGCATTCTAAAGAGCAGGACTGCCATATAGAAACATGAATACTAGTCATGTTCTTTTCCTATATTGTTTTCGAATAAACAAACAGAAAACCTTCTCGTCTAACAGAATGGGGGGTTTTCTTCTTTTTTGGTAGCAGGATGGTTGCCATTAATTTTGCTGACTACTGTTATTCTCCTGCTTGTTAATTATACCATTGGTGAATCAGAGTATATAAATTATTGAAAGTGTGTTGAAAGGAGTTATCAGTGTGCAAAAGAGTATATAATGGAGAACGTGGCAAATTTTCTTGCTAAAATAACTTGCTTTCATTCAGTTTCACAACTCCTTCTTTTCCTGGTTGTTTCTCCGCTTTGTGAACCGTTTGTTTTAGTTTTATTTTTCCTCTTTGTTATTCTGTTTATTGACTTTGCATTTAGGTGTAGCATGAAAATGGTCATGTAGCATTGATCAAAGTAGAGGAGAATTCTGAATTGTTGAATGAGTCCTAACTTTATGCGGCGACCATAACCTTAACTAAGTTTCTGTAACTGTACCAACAAATATGTAGCTCTGAAATGAAGAAAGAATGCATTCAGAGAGGCTTTGAGCTGTCTGAGGTGGATTTGTGATTTCTTTTGACCGATTTCATAAGATATGACATCAGACTGGGCCACCCCTTGGTTGGGAAACATGCAAGAAAACTGTATTTGCTGCAAGAAGTGGTGAGCTTTGTAGTTGTTGTGGGAACTAAAAGAAGGGGCATGTAAAAGGTAATTTTCCAACTTAATTTTCCAATTTTTGTATTGGAAAAGTCCCCCTAGATCTATTTAGATACAAAGATACCTGTTCCGATATGAGACTTGTTCTGTATTTCACTTCTTTTGAGAACAGATAAATACTGCTTTCTCAAAACTCGTAGGATAAAGTGAAAGCTTCAAATCCAGGTAGATGTTAGCCCTTTCATGATATTCTGGAGCAATTGTATGGTGTAGTCAATGTGACTTGGAATTGATACTGCCTTAAATTTCAAAGAAATCGCTAAGCTAAATGTTGTTGGAGCCTAGAAGAGTATTTTCTGCAGTCGCTGCTGAGTGCTCACTCTATCCCTGTGCCTTTCCCTGTGTACAGTCAGATCGGTTTCCTGAATGAAGAATATTCATTCTGAGTTAAATGGGACAAACAGCGACTGCATTTGATGATGATGATGATTGCTAGAGCTTTGGGTTGTAATATTCTTTTGTCCTCCAAATGGAGATGGTATTTGGAAAACTCTGAGCAGGTGTCATGGTTGGAAGGACGAGGAAGAGACTGGGAGGAGTATCGATCAAATGCCAGTGACTGAGGGGAAAAAAAATGAAAGTCTGAGGAGTAAGAGAAGCTTAAAAAATCACTTGGATGAAGGTAAGCCCAAAGGGCTCAGGTGTATTTAAAAGGCAGTGGACAAGATAGATGAGGTTATAAAGAAGCGATTGTTGCAAAAACTTTGGGTTTACAGCTGTGTCAGTGTAGCGTGGAGGAAGAGGAAATCCAAGTAACAGGAACAGGGAGAATACGCCAGATTTTAGAGAACAGAAAGGAGTTCCCACTTCAAGTGGGAGAACATAAGGCACCTGTGTCTCTTGTAGCAGATTTCTTAGGCAAATTCATTTGGATTTGGCCCTTGGCTGTCATCTGCATTCAGTTATGAGTTTAGCTGTGACATTTGTCACCTGCAATATTTAATTACTCTGCGGGTCTTGGAACAAGACCGAAGTAAATAGTTATCTGCAGTGAGAACAAAAAGTTCCCTGTTGGAAAAACACAAGTTCACTACTGATTATAACTTAACTGTTCCTTGTGACCTCAGCGTGTGATTGTAGAATAACATAGTTTAAACACGGTGTTCTCCATGCTGCTGATTACATTATGTTTGAGAGAACAGAGAATTATGGGAATGTTTCCTCTTTCCATTTCTCTGACAGCTTTTAGCATGTGCCAAACCAATTACACATGTTGGTTGGCTCTTTCAAAAGCAGGCTGCTCTCATGCAAGGATTTAAAAAAGGAAAAATTATATGGTGGAAAACTGGAGGGATGGGCCGTTCTTTGGAAAAAAAGGCTGCTGCATTGTTATCTGTTATTATGCTTAAACTGATTTTCTGTGAGACTGTCAGCATTGGTCTATCCTCAAATAAGCACTGTTCTTAGGGGAAAAAAAAGTCTCTGGATAGAGTGCAGAGCGTATAGATATGATGTACAATGCTTATTTTGCCCTTTTGAATAAATATTATGGTACATTATTAAACTCAATGCTTATCTTTTGTTTAGCAACTAAAGATTCATTAAATCTCTTTAATTTTTTCACTGTGAGTTTGCTATAGAGATTGGTAGAAAATGTAGCTGATGGGAACATGTATATACTCTACTTTTAAAAATATGTATCATATATTTTCTTCTCCATTTGAGTACATGGAGTATTCCAAAGGACTTTTTTTGTTTAAAGCCTGGCTTTAAACTGACCTGTAAAAGAGGGATGTTGTGTTTATTTTAGGTACAGCAAAAGGACAGAAAAGCTATGTGTTAATTTCTTTACTTAATTAAAAGAATCTCAGGAGAATTGAGGAAGCCTTGTAGTTCTTGACTACAGGTCAAAGAGGTGTTTAAAATTTCAAATCTCTGCAACTTTAAAATCTAGGGAAGATATTAATAGCTGTGATTTTCTAAAAAGATCAGCTGGAGTTGGTATAATCAAGAAATTGGTTTCAGTTAATTTAATTTTATTCCTAGAGTCTGCTTCATCCTGGCTTCTAGATCAGCAAGGCTGGCAGTACTGCAATTTTATTTTCCAGAGTGATGAAAGTGGTATAAAACATATCTTGTTTGGTGTCGGTGTATTCTTTAGGCAGAAATTCTTTACATGTCAATGATTGCATTCAGCTGTTTAATGCTCTAGATGACTTACAGGTTGTTTCATTTATATTCAACATCTTGTATTGGTATGTTTAGCGTTTGAAAAATTTGCCTTCTGCTGCTCAGGAGGCATGAAAGCTTCAGATGCTGCGAGATGACTGTGTGAAAGTAGAAACTCCATTTCTTTTTTAGCTCATGCTTCATCCAACAAAAGGATTCCTTTTATCTTTGAAACGTTAGATAAGTCAGGGAAACCTTCCTTGTTTTGCTGGATGAATTTGTGGGCGACAAGCATTCTGTCCAGCATCTCCTGATGGGGTAGAAGGGGCACTGGCTGGAGCTTTCATCAGTGTTTAGCAATAGATTTTTGTAAATGTCTTTTCTAAATCAGGGAGGGAAAATCCTAAAACAGAAGCTTGTCTTCCAGGGTAAACATCTCTGCATTTTACCCACTTTTAGTTTTATCTTTCACGAGTTTGTTGATCCTTCATCTATTGTTCTAGCAAATCAGGGTAGTTAAGATCCAGAGTTTCTCAGGTAAAGAGAAGTTTGGAATATATATATATATATTTTTTTTTTTAAGAACACAAGAAGTGTGCCTGGTATTTTTTGGTCATATTCCATTGTATATATAATTATTTGTTATATATTCTATTGTTTTCTATATTTCTTCTGATTTGGTGAATCTAAGATTGTTACTGCAGCAAATAGCTTGGTTGTCAGTCCAGGTAATAAAATCAGCAAAACCACTTTTTTTCTGCCATTGGGAATAGCTAGAAGCTAAGATACTTCAGAAGCTTGGCTTTGCCTGTAATAAGACTGTAACAGAGTTGATAGACTAGCCAGTTCCTCTTAACCTGATACACCTTCTTGTAGCTCTTATTTCTCTATTGCTGTCCCTGTTTAATGCTAGTGAAATTGCCTGTGTGAATTCACCTGGCCACACTGCCCTCATTACACCATCTGCAGGTCAGGGAGTGTAAGTTCAAGGCCTTTTGTGGTCAGATGATGTATGTCAAACATATAGAATATCCATGTAGAAATTTGGGAAGCCATTAGGAAGAAGTGGAACAGGTGATCAGTGGAATAAACTTGTCTCCAAAATTTTCTAATAGGGTCATCCTGCTCCCTATAAAACAGTCTCAGCCCGGGCGGCCGTTCCATCCACAATACTGCGACTGCCAGCAAGTGCCTTTCAAGATGTCTTCCAGAAATATCCTGAAACACTTGTTAGAGTGGTACAGGTAAGCTTCGTTCTTAAGTATAGTAATAATTAAAATATCTTCTCCTTTACATCTTGAACTTGGCATAATTTTTAAGTTCAGCAAGCCCACCCCTTTACAGATATGGAATTGTTTGGTGTAGCCTCTTCTCAGGATTTGGGCTAGCTTAAGGTGACCTGCTGTTCCCCCCACTCTTGGAGTCCTAGGCTTATCGACCTCAGCGTTAACCGTGTACAGGAAGAAATAATTCTTACATATACATTGAATCAGTTTCTGCATGTGACAACCCCTCGAATGAGCCTGACCTGCACTGTAAGCTCTTTGGTCCTGGTGGCCTGGGCTCTGCCTTGTGCTGACCCACCACCATCGTTTCAAATCAGCTGAGAGTGTGGCAAGAAGGACAGTTGCATGTTCTGAGAACAGACTGACCTACCCTCAGAAGCTGCTTGTTGAGGGCGGTGATTCTTTGTAAAATGAACAAAACTCACACTGACTTGTGAATCTCTACTTCAGAAGCAAATGTCAGCGCTCAAGGAAAGAGCTGTGCCTCGTATTAGAGCTTTAAGCTCAGCTTCCCTTGCTTTGCAGGAGCTTAGACAGTTTTTAAGTGAGCACTGCAGATATGTCTGTACGTTCGGCAAAGGGAAGCTTGTGCAGGGACAAGATATCGTGTGTTTCAGTTTGGAGAGTTTGAGTGGCATGTTGTCTCACAGTTATGATAGTTGAATGGAGTGCATCTGACTTGATCAGTCCTTCTGATTTGTTCTTTTGTTTTACCATCACTTCTAAATCTCTTTGTCCATGCTACTGTTCTGGTATCTGGATGACTTATGGGTGACACATTAACCTCCTAATATCGACAGTATAATCTGTTCTCCTAAACCAGTTTCATCTGCTGTATGAGAGCTGATACAAAAGACAGGATGGCATGAAAGTGGGGATGAGCTGTCAGAGCAGAGGAAGGTCAGGTTTGATTGCTTTCAATGGCAGTGATGTCTTAGCGCCAGTTTAAAGTGTTTGTGGAGCAGTAGCCCAGATTGTAGGGGAAAGTTGAAATTTTTTTAATGAAGGAGAAAAAAATTGAAGCAAATGCTTTTACTTCAAGGCATGTTTATTATTAATATTTACAGGAAAAGGCATTATTTGGTGTTTGGGAGTAGGTCTTTTTGGATTCTTTGCTTGTGCCATCAAGTGGCTCTGAAATTTTTGGTAAATCACCTGATTTATCTGTACCTCAATTTATCAATTTCAGTTTATACTGTATTAGAGTGTAGTCCATGTTTTTATGAAGTGCCTTCAAGTCCTCTGGTGCATGACTGTATCTAAATGCAGGAATGAGTGTGTGAGAATATTAAATCCATTCCTGTTGTCTCTCCATTTACCATTTCTAGATCATCATGGTGAGGCTGCAGAGAGTGACATTCCTGGCTTTGCACAACTACCTTGGCCTGACTACTGAGCTCTTCAACTGTGTAAGTGTGGGAGACGTTTTATTTGCTCTTACTCTGCAGCCTGTCTGTGACTTGGCACAGAGGTGTTGCTTGTTTTGGAAGAGCACAAGCATGAACTTAAGTAGAGCAAATGTTGCTCATTAGTAACGACAGTACTTGAGACGTAAAGCGCTTGTTATAACCAGTCCATAAAATCTAGCCTATGCTGATGCCTAGGGAATTGGACGGGAAAAAAAAAAAGCTAAAATTATGAAAATTTGAAGCATATCACTTCTGAGCGCACCGGTGCATTAGTGTGCTGCAGCAAGTCCTGATGTGCATTAATGATACTTTGCCACTTCTACCTGTAATAGTTCAAAGGCTGGTTTTTACGCTGTGTCTTGAGAATGCAGCCTGCCTTTGCGATTGCTGATGTAACATCACTGCGTGTCTTAAAATGATACTATGCAATTTGCATCATTACTTTTTCTCAGCCTATTTTCTGACATTAACTCCCAAGCTCTAAAATGTGTGAATGGGTGTCTTTGGGAGAGTGAAACAGAGACATCATATATTTGTGAAAGAAAATGAACAAAAAGGTAACTCCCTCAGCAGATAAGGATGGAATACCAAAGTGATTTCCATTCTAGTTTTTCCTGTTTGCGTTCTCAGCAGATGGGCTCAGTCCACAAATTTAAAGGTCACTTTACCTGTCTTAGATTTTGCAAGGCTGTATTCCTTGTACTTCTTGCCTCATTACCGTGTCAAGATTTCAGTGACTGGAAGCCTAATAGGTTCTTCAGATCATCTGGTTGAGAGCTATGTTCTTCCTAATGTGACTTCAGGAGCTCTGTCTGGTTGATGGGAGTATTGCTTTTTCTGTTAAGTGATATATAGGATAGAGGAGCAAGAACGAGCTATTTTGTCCGTTCTGTGTATGACTGGTGAAGCTCTGAACGTAGCTTAAAGGCCACTTTAAAATATGTATTCTAACTAGGAAAGGCCAAAGAGTCTACTTAGTACACCTCTGAAGTCACTGTAAAATGTAACTTTCTGCATATCTGTCTTACAACACAGGTGTAAGTGGATGTCTGGGTGTATCTTTTACACCTTGCTTTATCATTTTCACCTTGCTTCTTGCAGCAAAGCCAAGCCATCCCCCTGCTCTCAGTGGCGAGTGTAACATCTGGAGGAGGTTCAAACAAAGCAGTAAAAAGACAGATGTCTAACGTATCAGAGGAAGAGCGTGGAGAAAAGTTTGAAAAAGCTGGGGATGCTCCAGAAATAGGTAATGTTTCTGGAAATGTGTAATAAGTGGCATTCTGTGATATGCTCTTCATCAGACGATTTTTATTTGCTTAGAGCAGTTGGGGATTGTCTTAACAAATTGGTCTGTGTTTTCAAGTCTTTAGATAGTCCTTAGTTTTGATAGGAATTATTACTGTGGTGTTAAGGGTATTGGGGTGGTGAAGGAAAGCAGTGTCCCAATACTGACTTCATAGGAAGAATTGAAAAAAAATCTGTACTTGGGATAATAGCAGAAGACTTGCTGGATGCAAGGAGGCTTTTGGATTGAGAACCCCCTGGAATCTACATAGAAAGAAACAGAGTGAAAATAAAGGCAGTTAAGTAGAGACGTAGAGTAGTCTCCTCTTTTTCAGAGCTGCTTTTAGGTGTGTCCACAATCATTTCCCTTTGTCTGCTGTTTTTGTAATGTATTTTGTGATACTCTGTGAACATATCACAAATGTCATTGGATTTGTGCTTTGTAGTCCTGGGAAGGAAAACAACATTACTTCACAATAGGTTGCTGCCTGTGTTGCTTTTCCAGGTCACAGCTGAAGCTGATTGTAGAATCAGGAATAAATGTCTGCTCTCTTGAGTTACGATCTAATATATCTTAAAGATAAGGTCTGTTGCATGTACAGTTGCTCTTGTTATTTGAGAGAGTGAATCTCAAATAGCAAGGAAGAAGGAATTTGTGGGATTAAGTGTCTGTATGGAAGCTGAACCTAGGAAAACAGTTTGAGTTGAATTTTGCCTTTGAATTAAAAAAATTGTTAATAAAATTAAATAAAAATGAGACAGGTTTAAACATAATATTTAAACACTGGTGTTTGAAAAATTGTTGAAGGCTGTCTTTAAGGTTTTGAAAGTGGGTGGTGGAAAGTTCTTGCTCTCAGTGTAGTTTGTTTTGTTAGGGAGTGTTTTGTGTTTACATCTGTGTAATGCTTGTTTCTAAATTTCAGATGCACCGAAGATCTCTGGTACAGAAAGCTCTGAGCACGTTTTCAGAAGAAGCTTTTCTTCACCTCCTTCAACAGGGTCAACAGAGGCTCCTGGTAAGTGGTGCCTGGGAAAATTGTGGGGAATATAATGTATCTAATCCTATGGGATCCTATCGTATCAGTGGACACATGTCCTCTGGAGTACTATGTTAGATAATCTTGTTTGTTAGGTATCATCTTCAGGTAGTACTGCTTCCTAACTCATGAAACATAAGTCAGACATTTATTTTCTGGAGTTACAAATGGCCTTCTAAGAGAGCATTCCTTTGCTGCCGGTATTAGCAATGGTGAGCATGCTGTAATGAGGCTATTGGGAGTCCTGCAAATCAAGAGCTTTATTAATTGATATAACTGAAATAAAAGTAAGCTACTACATATGCTGTCTTCTTTCATGTAAAAGATGACATGCTTGGCTGATTGTCCCCAACAGCACATAACACAGCTTTGTTGCTTTGAGTGGAATGTCTCTTTGAATGGGTAGTAAAGGTGATTTATCATTGAATGTTCTGATGAGACGTTTATGAGGCTGAGCTGATTTGATGCTGCAGTATTCATTTCAGTATCCTTCAGACATCTCAACTGTAGATGTCTTCCTCTGAACCGTATGTTTAGGTTAGCTCTATAACCAAGGTAGAGAAACTACCTCTACTTTTTGGGTGCATCACAGAAGGAAAGCATCCATCTGTAGTCAGCTGAATGCCACCCTGCCCATCCTGAGATAGTTATAAGGCCATGCTTAGGTCATGGAGTGATCACTGAAATATGGTTATCTAGAAGTCATACAAAGCTTAATCAGAGGAATAAAGGCGTCCCAGATCCATTAGAAGATACATATATTGCTTACACTAACTATTAAATGGTTTAGGAGATAAGAACACATACCAGTGATTAGAGGGGAGCGAGACAGGGAGGGCAGGATGGCTTTCCTTGAGATAAGCTCTCTGCTTCTTGCTATCAAGTTAAATTGGTGGCATATATAGAAGAGAGGAATGGGTAGCAGATTCTCTTACATGTTGCTTCATTCTTAACAATAGAGAATTAATTTGCTTCCCCTTTAGGTTCTGCTATGCAAGTGTATAATATCACAGTTATAATTTTTTGGTAACTTCCATGTTACTGGTCAGAGGGATGGATGTGGCAGAGAACTAGGATTTTGGCTAGTGATAAGTAAACCATCTATCTGAGCCAGGGAAACATGAAGGGAAAATATGAAGTGATGTGTGCTGGGTTTGGCTTTATTTTCATATGTTTTAAGTGGGTTTTTGCTATGCATTATAGAATATACCAGCAGAACTGACTCTGTGGTGAATTAAGTAATGCTTACTTGAGTCTTGGAACATAGTGATTTTTGCACTAGATAAATGCTGTAGTTCAGTGCGATCTTCCAATGCAGCCCTGTACCATTTTTAAGGTAGTGTCCGTGCGTGTTTTTAGAGCCTTTCCGTGGAAGGTTCCCTGCATATTTAACAGTGAATCTGTCCGTTTGTCCTTCCTTTCTCCTTCTATATGTCATAAGAGTTATGTTAGGCTACACAGAGCTTAGCAGGGAAAGAAAATTAATTTTTACTGACAGAAGAGCATAACTAATTGGGTAATTATGATTTGCCTCAGTTAACAGAGCTGACTTCTGCTCACTGCAGTGAGGTTATGGTCACTGTTTAGCTTGCACGGGAAGTATCTCGAAGTCTTTAGTAAAAAGATCAAGATCTTGTTTCAGATCCTGTTCTACTGCCATACTGTGTATTTGGACTCCATGGGGATATTGATTATATTGATCCTTGATTCAGAGAAAGGAGAAGTATGCTATTATCTCAGCATCTTTTTCTTGCTTGGCTGCTTGGAGTGGGCAAAAGCTGCTAAAAGTAACTTTGAAGAAACCCTCAGCCTATAGCTGCTGTGTTTCATGTTAGATAGCCATACAAAGAAAAAATACAATTCATACCCCAACCCTAGAATCAACTGAGGCAATAAGGTTAAGTGATGAAATATGATCCTGTCAGCTCATGTTAGTCTACTTTGTAAGCACGCTAAGCCTTTATGTGGAGAAAGGTAATTAGGCCATGTGGAATATCGGGGCTGGTAGGTAAACCGTGGGGGTCTTCTGTGTGTGGTAAGTTCATCAAAGTATTATTGCTTCTGGAAACGAGTGTTCCCAACTTAAATCCTGCAGGTGAAGTAGCAGTTATCTTTCTTTGTCAAAAGATAAGAGAAGCTGTTTTTCTCTTGTTTAAAACCAAACTGCACCTGACCTACAGCGTACATGCAGGAGTGTAGGACCACCGGCATTGGGAGGCACAGGTAGTTGAGTGAGTGAGTACTTAGAAGGAGGGAGGCAGCTGAAATCCTGCCAGCAAATGTGTCGGTTACCATTGTTTTTGCAGTGACTTCCACACCAGCAGTGTGTGGGATACCGGTGAGCATGTGTTCATCAAACAGGATTGCATTCCACTCCTGAGTTTCCCACCGCCTTCTGTTCTTTTGAGTCAACAGTTCTAGTTAAAGCTTGTTCTGCTATATCCTTTCTAATTCCCATTTCAGCAACAAGACAGTTTAACTAATCACTGCGTGGGAAGCTTATATCTACAGATTGAGATAAAGACTTCTAATTTGAACAGAAGTCTAGCAGACATAAACTTTTGCTCTTAGTGCTTCTTCTTTTCTTCTCTCTCTGACTTTTAATATGCAGAGCAATGCAGAGGATGCTTTTCATGCCTACGTGCCCGTTATCAGATTATTTAGGTTTAACCTAGTAAGTGTGCGTTTAGATTTAAAATGCGCTTGGTGTATTGGGGTTTAGTAATTATGCTGGCACTGATTTGTGGGATAGTTTACTTGATAGATAGTCAAATTAGCCCACATGGAGTTCTGTGCTGCTATTTCCAGTATCTGGGCTTTGTTGTTTACAGCTGATTTAGGAAGTTCCAAGTCGCAGTGTGTGTATGTGTGTGTATATATATATACACACACACACACCGTATGAAATTCAGCCAGTAGCATGAGTTACACTTTGGTTTTGTGGGTTGGAAGTTTTGCTGATGATAATCTTTGGGTCAACCTGTTTGGTTTTTTTGTTTGGAGGCTGATCACTGAATAACGTTATGATCCCGGTGACAATTGTGGATTTAATGCATGTAAAGACTTGTTCATATTTGTAGATAAGATGGAAAAGCAGAAGTACTATTACATAGGTCTGAATCCCTGGGACAGTGGGTTTCTCTCCTTGTCTGAGTTGGGGAGAAGATAGGAGTCAAACTCTCTGATATAGAGGAATTGTATTTTTAAAATTAAATTTCATGAGCAAGTAATATTTTCATCTGATCATATTCAACAAGGATAAATATAGGGCAACTCCATACTTCCAAAAGCTAACTTCCCAAAGATCAAGGAAATCCTAGGCAAGCTTGGGGGCGGGGGGGAGGAATTCAGAGTTAAAAACTGGGAGCTCTTTCAGAGTTTATTAGGTGACTAGATTCAACAGTCAAGGAAGAGTAGTGTCTCCTGTTTTTTGGCAGCAATTTGTATTTAAAGAAGTGTAATAAAATGTAGTAAGGGAAGAAAAAAGCCATAGGGGAAAAAACTTGAACTTTTCTAAAAGCAGCATATTTTTGAGATATGTTACACATAGAAACACAATAAAAATGGTTATAGGTCTGTTTATAATTTGAGATTGCAATCTCTGCATCGTTCTTAACTATTTCGCCAAGTTAAACATTTCTGTGAATTCGCACATCATTAGGCTGAAGTGCAAGAATCCTGTTCAAAGTAATTAAACAGGAGGTGTTTCCCAGTTATGTTTTAGTAATTACTCATCTCAGATAAGTTCCTGGAAGATGGATGGGACAACCAAGGAGCTGTAATTTTGAGATGTATTAAAGAAGTAATAAGATAGGAGAAGTACAGAATAGAAGTTGTTAGTGACTCTAAATTCGTGAATCGAATAGGTGAGACCTGTGAGAGACTTCCTTGTGTATTTCTAAGCACATGAAGTGCTTTGAAAATTTGGACAGGTTGTATAAAAGATCTGAAATGATTTTAGGAATGGCAGGGAGCAGGGCAAATGCTTTCTAGGGAGGGACTCTAGGAAGTTGCCGATCATTATATTCTTCCCATGAAAGCTCTTGCAATATTATCAGGTATGAAAAGGTTCCTTGGTTTAGTGGAAAAAAGGTTAATAAGAATCATTTCCTGGAAACCGAAGCTAGGTTATTTCATGCACACAAGAAGGCACAGGTTAAAAATTAAAAATTAAAAAAAAAAAAAAAAAAAAAAAAAAAAAGGCAGGGGGAAACCCATAAGGAAAATCTTCAGTGTGATAGACTTGCCTTCTGCTGACAGTCTTCAAATCCAGAATGACTGTCCCTTGTCTAGCCCAAAGTAGTTATCAAACTCAGTACAAGAGTGGATTTGTGAATTTTGGGACTTACTGTATACATAAAGTCAGATGAGATGGTTTAAAGTTCCCATCAGACCTTCCAGGTCAAATAGAACTAGGAAATAAATCAGAACACGCAGATGCCACTTTCTATTTAGTTCTCAACTTCAGAAAGAAAAAAGAAATGTTGCTAGACTTCCTATACCTTCGGCTATCTCAGAGAAACTCTAATAATAGAAATGCTTAAAAAAAATTTTTTTTTATATTGCTTGTAGGTAGTTCTAGTGGTGCTAAGTCAGACATGGACATGGCTTATGAAAGAGCCAGAGTGCACTTTGGCTCAGAAGACACTGCCAGCAGTCCTATTGTGGGCAAGGTAGGTCGTCTCTGTTGGAAATTCCACCATTTTTCTTGCACTGTATTTTACCCATCCTTATTCTTCTAGTGATTTCAATGCTTGCTTTGAATGCTCTCTCACTTTGAAACTTTGCTCTTGCACGTGTACAGCACTGTTGTGAGTTCTCGTGGTTGGTGGTCTTTGACTGGTGTACTTTAAACGTGTAGCTGCTTGAGTAGATTTTGGTGACCGGACTTCTTGGTGAAGAGCTTGAAACTCTAGAGACTTCCATGGCAAGCAATAGCAAAGCATGTGCTGCAACTTCTTGATTTTAAATATTAGGTTTCTATGACTTGTGAAAAAGATTATTTGGAAAAGTGAATTTGTCAGATCATGTTTTATTTGTGAGAACTCCTTTACATCAAGGAATTCAAAACTCATGTCTACCTGTAAACTTTCCAGTTGGGTTTTCAGTCATGATTTATAAATATTCTTTTTCTGGTGTGCTTTTTATGAAGACTAACCTGGAAGTTAAGAGCACAAAAATGCACAACTGAATTATAAATCCTTGCAACCCAAAATCTGAAGAGAAACTGTGGCTCAGCATCTGGCTTTGATGGACACTTTTTCTTTTTCCTGCTCCTTTGTATACTTTTACTGTTTTGGTTGACTTCTAGTTCTATCAAGTTGGCAGCCGCCCAGTTTGCGAAAAGTCCTATTCTTCCCTTATGCAAACTGTGATGAGTAGCTATTTGACTTGACTGTCAAGCTCTGCAGAAAAATACCCAGCTAATGAAGTTAGCGAGCTGTTGCCTTTTTGAAAACCCACCTTTTTTTAGGCCACCAGTCATGGTGGATGGGAGAGCACAGATGATACTGTCAGGTTTTGCTAGGTAGGTGCCAATTACAACATGCAAAAATGACACTTGGTTGATCTGTTCTTTGCAGTCAATATTGAAGAAGACTGTGACAGTGACAGAAACTCCTTCAGCAGTTTTCCATTATACTGATCGTGAGCTTGCTGTGCAAGATTCCTGTAATAGTAAACCTATTGATGCCATCTTTGAAGCGGCGAAGAAAGACTTTTCAACCTTGATGAAACTTGATGTAAGTTATTGCAGGAAAAAATGGCCTCCTTTTCACTTTTCATCTCATTCTGCCGGGCACTAAAAGGTAAATTGTCTCTCTAACACATTGTAGACTGACTGAATGCTTTATTCTCTAGTCTGTTCAGGTTATTACCAGGACTAAAATAAATCTGAATTATTCTGCCATTTGAAAAGACTGTACTGAAATGCACTGCATGAGTCTTTTCTTACTGAGTACAGATTTGTTCCTTTGAGAAGTAAGTATACAATTTCTGGTGCCTTGTAATTTCATGCTCTTGCTGACTGTGTGAAGGAGTTGTTACGTAAAGGCATTCAGGTGATGGCTGAATTGATTAATCCCATTGGCATAGCGAATTGGTTAATCCCTTTGGCATGGCATCTAAATACCTCATTTGATTCCAGAACTGAATATCTGTGTTTGAGTACTGGCTACGTCTGCTGTCTTCGATACTTCGTGCCCTAACAGCCACTGCTGATGAGTTCAGCCCTTGCTTCTCGCCTTTGATGTATGAATGTGGAGTACAGAACGTGCCGTGTGCCCCTCTTTCTTAAACATGCTGCAAGAAGGAATAAAACTGCTTTTTTTTATTGTTTCTGTGAATCCAGCTGCATTTCATTACAGTGCTTCAGAGGTATATCTGTTCATGCAGCTAATCACACAATTTGGAAAGATTGTGCATCTGAATCAGTTACAGATGTCCTGGTTTTATTACACCATACATTTCAATAACTGAAGTCTGATGCTGTCAGAGCCTTGGCACACCTGCTGCAGTCTCCTTCTCTGCTTTAAGGACTCTCACCAAAGGATGCTTGCTTTTCTGTTAGCTAGAACTTAAAAGATTTTACTTTTGGATTCTCACATTCCTGATTTCCAAATTATTTCCATTGCAACTTCAAACTCTTGGTCATGATCTTTCAGCTGCGAGTAGTGAGGCTCTATATACGTGCCTCATGTCGTTGCTTCGACTAAGGCACGTGGTACTGTCTCTTAATCTGCAGCAGATGACTGTCTTGGTGCATTCATTTTCAGTTTTTCAGGCATTTATATCAGTACGAAAGGCTACAGACTGTTTTAGAAGAAATTCTTGTTACAGATGGAGTAAAGTAGGACTATGTACTTTCATCTGTTCTGTTCAGCCTTCTGTTCATGTTAAGACTGGCCTCAGACTTCTTGGCTTGTGACAAAAGTTTGTATCGAGTATGCAACTGATGGTTTCCTATTTAACCCTATCAGATCACAAGCAAAAGCCCCAAATTACTGAAGCTACTGATTACGTCACATTCTTTTTGAATCTAGAATAAATTCCCAGTAATGAACAAGTAAGGAGACTAACTAGTCAGAGTTAACTGGAACAGTATCCTTAAAATGCAACATCTACTAGGCATTATTTTTAACTGGAAGATCTTAATAATAATGGGATAAGGTAGGCTTTTCAAACTATGATATTATAGCAATACAATTTTTCACAAGATAATAAGAATCTAGTGAAAAGTAGCCAAATGCTAAGAATTTAGTTTAAAGATTAGTGTTAATTTCTTCTATTAAGGATAGCAAAAGTTGATTCTTCTACAGGCATTGGAATGTAGCTCACTGTTTAAAATATATGCAGTACTGCTTACCTCAGAGAAGAAAATGAAATCTGTAAGCATTTATTTTAAAAAAAATCTTCTATTTCTTAGCTGACTAGTGGCGTTTTAGGGTGCTCTTTTTCAGACTAGCCAGTCAGTATGAGTAAAGTCAAGACGTTTTGATGGCAGATAGTGTTCTTTTCATGATACCGAGACACAGACAGGCAGACACAGAGGAGGGGATAACTTGCTACAGGAGAGGGGCAATATTATTTTGAATAACTCTTAGCTACCTGACTCGGGAATTATTATTATTTCATATAACTTGAATTCCTTAGATTCCTTGAATTCTATCATGAGCTGTTTTCAGTCTGAAATAACTCTCACATATTCTCAGCTTTATCTGCAGTTTTGATAAGAGAGCTAAACAGTGTTGGAGGGCAGCTCTTCTGTACGAGTTATAAGGCAGTTGAGATACTTTATTTTTGACAAAAAATATGTCTGTCTTAGCTAATTACTGCTTCTGTTTATTTTTTTGTGTTTCACCTCTGCATCATAAACCTCTGCTAATTTGTTATCCTATAAATTACAGCAACAAAGGGGAAAAAACTTGTCATGAACATGTGATTCTGTTGTGATAGCAACTTTTTAAAAAGCTAGCTGTTGGAGGAGAGGTCAGTGCAAGAAATGTTATTTAGCTCAAACCCTGTGACTATGCAATGCTGAATTTGGGGTTGCTTCCGAAACATCTGGTCATGCCATTTGAGAGAGAAGGTACTAGACAAGATGAGTCTTGATGTTCTTTGTCAATTCTTTTATTATTTAATCAAAGTAGTAATATCATGGAAAAGTAGGACTGCAAGGACTGCTCAGAGGTCATTTAGTCTCTTTTTGTGCCCAAGGCAGAATCAGATATTGCTAAGTCATTCCTGGCAGGTTTTTGTCTAAGCACTGTTATTAAAGATCTCCAGTGATCTTCACAGCTTTGTATGCAATCTATTCCAGTGCTTACGTTGCCTTAGACATCAAAAAATTATTTGTAACAATATTTTTAGTGCTAATACAGCCAAAAAGCCAATGATGGTTTATAAGTAGACCTGATAGAGAACTTTTTTTTTTTTTTAAACGTGGGATACTTTTGTGAATAAAAACTTTTTCTTTAAGTATGGGTAATAATATACAACCACAAATATATAAATACAGAAAAAAATCCTGGAAATTAGTTGAGTTGATACTACAGAACTGAAATATTTTGACAGGTGCTTGTCAGGTTCTTTACATTTGATATGTTCCCATGAAGCAGATTGGTTTCAATAAAACTATTTTTTGATGAAAATCTGTTCTTTTTAACAGCTGTAGGTGTAAAGAATAATTCTGGTTGTTCTAATTGCTCAATTTTTTCAACTGAAATGAACAGAGGAAAAACTAGCATAGCAGTTACAAAGCTAAAATGTTTTTATCTCTCCTGTATCCCTGCTGCAATAAGGTTCACAACTAAGGACAAATTCTTCTATGGCTGATTGCGTTAAATTGTGTTTTACTGTGCAGGTAGCTCTCTTTAAGTTGCTTTACTTCCGTGGTGTGAAATACTGTTAAATGCGACCAAAGTGTCTGGATTTGCCTTGCAGGTTGAGCTGCGAGACACCAGGACTGCTCAGTTACTATTTAGCATAAAGCAAAAGCCACGTAATTGAGCCTGTGTTTTTGGCCTTATCTGTTAAGGTGCTGTTAGTAAGATCTCATGCTTTTGAGGATTTACCGGTTTGGATAGGGTGGAACATTTTGCCCAAGAGTGGCTTGTGATGCGTTTCGAGGCACACATTTACTAATGACTGCACGTGGGATACCGAGTTGGATGGGCAGTACTTTGAGATGAAACAGAAAATCCTGTCCGTGCCTGGCGGCTGTCTTTGTCACATACTCAGGATTATATTTGTGATCAGATGTGGAGCTGGGAAGGGATTTTCTGCACAGCGGCTTGGTAGGAGCTTTAGTATTTTCCTCTGTTGTCTGCCTCATGAGGCATCGTTTTTCTGTTAAAATCAGTTGATGCGCTCAACCTGATAGCCTTACTCTTGCAAGGGTTTGGGAGTTGACTTCCAACCTGAGGGCAGGTATTTGGCCATCCTCCTTCCTATATGCCCTTCAAATTCAGGAAGCAAATGCCCGCTGTGCTGTGAGGTTCACGTGTGTATGCACACAAGAATTTGTTACTTCTGGGAAGTCTTTGGTCTGCAGCGCACATGAAAATCTGCTACTTGTACGCAGCACAGCTGACTTGTGTGACGAGGGGAGGGCTGTGATAAAGTGTTAGATCACTTTTTTTTTTTTTTTCAACTCTTCTGTGATACTGACCATCTTCTCTGGTTTCCCTTTCCTTTGAAGATAACTTTGTATTTCATGATTTTGGAGGCCTGAAATGCTGACTGAACTTTCATGGCAGGTGATGTAGGCTGGTCTCTGTTTATATTATACCCTTAGAGTCTGGGGCAGAACTGACCAATGCAAAATCCTGAAGGATCTGAGTCTGTTCAGGTGAAAAGTTAACATTTTTTTCCTTCTTGTAAAAAAAAAAAATGGTGGTTGTATAGAGAAATACAAGAACTATATTCCATGTTTTAAAGAGATCAAAGTACTTATGATGTTGTCTTTGAGTAATTATTTTATTTGCTTTATCTGAATCCTTCTTCACATTCTCAGATCTGTTTGTGTGCAATGATAAGTAAATTGTATTCTCCCTACGCTTTCTTTCTCCAGGATCCTTTGCTGTTGAACGGTAAAGTGACACTGCATCAGGTTACTGCTGGGACTGTGGTATCGAGGCAGGGAGATCAGGTGAGTATCATCTGAGAGTGAAGAGAGAGATAACATAAATGGTCTTTAATGGCTTTTCTGAAACACACTAAAGGTCCTTTTATGCTAGTATTCTTTCTCCACAAATGACCAATAGCGGATACATAAGGAAGACTGAGAAAAAGGCAAGCAGATAACAATAGCATTACTTCTCTGGCATGCTCTTCCAATTTCTAGCAATTTGCAGCTCAGGGACTTCCCGAGTCAAAGTTTTATTTTTTGTTTTTTATTTAACTCCAATATGGAATGTATTTTCAAGAATATGTCCACTTCAAATACATTGAGATGTTCAGCCTCTGCAAGATCTATGGCATGTATTTCCACAGCATAACTAAATATTGCATGGAGGACCACTTCCTTCTGTTTGGCTTTTGTATCTTATCATGAGCTAATTTTGTTTGATGTCCTCTATCTTCTGTACTGGAAGAGACAACAGTTGTTCCATATCCATCTTCTCTGTGCCACTCATGACTTTATAACTGCTTCTCATGTCCTGTCTCAGTCATCTCTTTTCCAGACCAGCAAGTCTAGTCTTTGGAAAGTCTTGTGCTATCCAGCAAGACCCTTACATATGTATAAAGATGAGCAGTAACTGAAGTATATATTTATTAGCTATATGTAGTGATAAAGCACTGGCCTGGAGTTTGTCAATGCTGAGTTTGATTCCAGGCTCTGCCACAAGAGTCTCATGTGCTTTTTTCTGTGGAACAGAGATCTGAGTAGAGACTGATCTCTGGTGCTCTTGTAAGAATATCCCAGATATTAAAGTGCTGATGAATGCATAATCTTAATAAAAATATGTAGGGTATTATTGCTTCGTAGGTAGGGACAGACCAAAGAGAAGAATCACTAGGAATTTAGATCGTTCATGTGCAGTGACTCAAAACAGCGGTCCAAATGCACAGTAGGTAAACTTCGCTCATCATCTTTGTGTGGCACTGAGTTTGTAAGAGAAAAAGAAGGCCCACTGGTGGTTTTGAGAGCCTTTCCTGTATAGAATCATAGAATCACAGAATGGTTGATGTTGGATGGGACCTCTGGAAGTCACCTAGTCCAAACCCCTGCTCAGAGCAGGATAAACCAGAGCATAGAGGTTGCTCAGGTCCATGTCTGGTTGGGTTTGAGCATCTCTAAGGATGGGGACTTCACAACCTCTCTGAGCCACCTGTTCCCATATGTGACCACTGTCACGATGAAAATGTTTTTTCTTATGTTCAAGTTGGGTTTTCCATATTTCAATTTGTGTCCTTTACTACTTGTCCTGTCACTGGGTACCACTGAAGAGTGGCTCCATATTCTTTACCTCCACCTCTTCCATGGCATTGATAAGATACACCCTGTCCCCCTCACACTTCTCTTCTGGCTAAACAATCCCAGCTCTTTTGACCTCTCCCCATACACAGAATAGCAGTGTAGCCAAAGTCACAGTGGAAATCTGGTACCCATCTGGTTTCAACTTCCATATGCTTCTAAATGCCTCCATGAGAAGGTGAGGAGTATTTGTTCCTTGCAGCTGACTGTGCAGCCTTTTTGTCAGGCCTTGCACTGGTGACTTCTGGTGATATCACTCCATTGTAATAGAATATTTTTCCCCTGTGCAATAGAAATCCAATGTTATTTGTTTATAGCAAAATGTATTATGATTATAAAAAGTGCATTTAGGATATAACAGGATTCATTTATAATACTGTTGGGTAACTAGAAAAGCTTATGCAAAGCGGATAAGGGCAGCTCCAATTACAATTTTACTGTAGCTTGCTGTAGTGCAATATCCCTCATCATGCTGCTGTGATTATCCCATCATCTCTGTTTGCAATTCCGTCCTTATTTTCTGAGGTCTTACAGATGGGGCCTTTGTTTTTCATAACTGTGCAGAGAGAAACACATTTTTCAGTATTGTGCGTGCTTAGTTTTAAATATTCATAACCTGCTTTTAATAATTCACCATTGTGCTTTATTTTATTACTTAATCGTTTAAAAACTATAGGGAGCTTTCTGGCAAACAGATTGGCCATGATAGTACTGTCATGGTGATAACTGCTTTAAAAACTGCAGGGATTTTATTGAGCTCTGTCTGTATCTTCTCCAGGATGTTAATGTTTGCTTTGTGATCTCGGGGATGCTTCATGTTTACCAACGGAAGATAGACTCTGAGGAGGACACCTGTCTGTTCATTACCCATCCAGGAGAACTTGTAGGCCAGCTAGCTGTCCTTACTGGAGAACCACTGATTTTCACCATCAAGGCCAATCGAGACTGCAGTTTCCTGTCTATTTCTAAGTCTCATTTCTATGAGTGAGTTCTGCCATGGAAATACATATTGATTTTTATGACTCTTTTGAACAAGAGTGGTGGATGTGCGTGTGGTGTAGTATTGCTAGAATGCATCTTGTAGCAAACCAGATAACTTATGTGAGGATTTTAAGTGTCCAGATGAACAGGATGTTATCTATAAATGGTTTTATCTCTTGCAAGAGGTAATGCAGGGAACACGATAATACTAAAAAATGATCGTCTCTTTTGTTCCAGGTTTGTAGAGCACTTAGCCCTATGAGGTCTGATTTATGATCAACATTCATACACTCAGTCGTAATCCAAATAATAAAATGCTGGCCAGAGCCCATGCTTTATTGGTTTAAGTGGTTTTTCTTGTCAGGTCCTTTCTCTTAGACTCATTACTCGTTTTTACTGGAGAGCTACCCCAGTTCTGTTTCCAACCACAGTGAAGTTAATCAGCCAAGGCTGTTGTGATACATTGGGAGCAATCAGTCTTGATGTAACTGTAGGTTTTCTGCTCTAACAGCATAGGCTGAAGAATAATGCCTCTTGGCGAGACAGATTCCTTTCTGGACCATGTAATGCATGACTTGTGACTTAGAGCTTAAAGGGGAATGTATGTACATATTCAAAAACAACAACAAGACCCCAAACAAACACAAACTCAGTATAGTGGCTGTGACTAATCTCATTGTCCCATATTAATGATTAATACCCTGGAGTTGTTCCGTGACCTTATCACTTAAGACTTAACAGCAGTTTGCACACATACACTGTATTGAATATTTCTCTCTAGTTCCTCTTCTTACCTTTGTTTTCGGCATTCCACTTGAATGTGCCATCAGTCCTGCGTTATGTGTAGTACTTCTTGAGGTTGTGTTTTCTAGGCCTCTATTATCTGGTACATCTTTGCCCACTTTTTACTTTTAAGTAATTCTAATTGTTTGTCTGTACTCCAATTCTACCGCGGAATCTTATTCTGCAATTTTTTATTATTGTTCTCAGACAAAGGGCTGTCTTCTATAAAAACTGAACATGTTGTTCTCTGCAGCATGCTCGGTTGACTGTATTTTCCCAAGACTGTGTGGCAGATATCAATTCTTTGACCCAATTTCTGGTAGATGCTCCCCTCTTGTGCCATTCTGTGCAATATCAGAGAGATTTCTTCCAAACTCCTGCTTTCCCTGTCTGTCTTCTACAGTTTTCCTTCTCATTTTTTACTTTAAGCTTCACTCTAGTTGTCTCCACCAACCAGTTAGTTTCTACTTTTTCCTCTTTTTCTGCTTTGATATTCAGTCCTGGATTGACTTTCTCATTTGCTTGAGCTTGTTTTCAAGAAGTCTCTCTTCTGATCTCTCAAGAAGAGTTATTTCTTGTTTATACCATCTTACCTCTTTGCTTTCACTCGCCCCTCACCAGTCAGTGATCTCTAGCCCTTGAGTATATCATCTCTTCACCGTTTTTGGAACCTTTCCAAACCTTTTTCTCCTTTAAAAAGTCCATTGCCAGTTCACCATATTTTATATCTCTATGATCTTTCACTGTTCCATCATCATAATTTTTCAGCTTCTCCTGAAGCCCAAGCTTTATATCACTGCTAACTTCTGTTCCCTTATTTGCAAATGGCATTGTAGAAAATCTTGGAAAAGCATAAGGTTTCTCCATCTATAAGTTTGTTCTTTTTTGCTTCCAACTCTATTAGAAAAATTTGCTGGTAAAGTGAGAACTACGTGTTATTTTCCACTGTCCTGCCTCATTTTATGTGCCTAGTCCTGTAACCGTAGGCTTTCTTCTGCACGTGCAGTCTTGCAGGATTGTTATTTTTTGTTGTTGTTCTTAACCTTACTACTGACCAGGAGAAATTTGACGATAATCTCTGCAGTTCTCCAGTATTCCTGTCTTCCTTCTTGTCAAATTTATTATTGCTCTTACTTTTTCTCTTTGAGCTGCCCCAGAACAGTATGTATACTACTCAGTTATTAGTGAGAAGGCAAAGTAGAAAGAACATGGTTACTGGTAGGCAAAGAGCACGATAATGGGAACAGCCCAGGGTTTGGAATTACATGTTGGATGTTGGACAACAGATTAAAACCTTTTGACTGAAACTTTGGGGCAGGAGCTTTTTACATAGTACTAAAATGGCTAAATAACTGTCTGTAAATGTAGAGTTTAAGTATAGGGGGTGACATAAGCTAATTATATAGTATATGCCTTAAATGCCTTGCTATTTTGCTGAAGTGATGTACTAAGTGTGCAGTGCCTACGCTGCAACTGTTGGTGTCTCCTGACAAATAGTGTAATCAAGTTGTCACCAGAATCCCTTGAGGGAATATGTTCAGATTCTGCACTGCTAGGGAGCAGGACTCTATCACATTTTTTTGCTTCAGGAAATTTCACAGTTTAGATTCTAATCATGTACGCCTGCCAGGGAAGCAGAAATGCTTTGATTTTATTTTGTATTGCCAGCCAAGTTGAGTATGGAATTACATCCACAAGAATATCTGCATAAGTCCCAGGCTTTCGTAGACACTGGTTTAGCCCTTTCATAGCTATATTTGGTTGGCTTTCTAATAAAGAATCCTGAGGACACCTTCAAAAGCAGTTTTCTGGAGTACAAGCTTCAGCTTTTAATTTTCCCAGTGCCATGCATGTGCCTAGCAGAAGAGCAAAGATGAAAATGCCCTGGTGAAAGAAAGGAAGCCTTGCTGATAATGGGGGAAAAATCTGTTCTTTTTTTCTTGTGCATAAGGGTGGGTTTTTACCTTGCATGCTAATATACCTCTAAAAGCTGTGTATTCAGTGAAGTAACAAAGAGCTCCAGACTGAACTAAAAGGAGCCTGTTACTAGCTTACATTTAGAATGCATGGGTATTAAGATACATATCTTGAGGGAGGAAAAGGAGTAAAGGGCTTCAGAGAGCCTGTGTGGGAGGAGAGTTTGAGGGCTAAATAAGCCAGTGCAGTAAAAATAATGATCTAAACCATTCAGGAGTTTTCAGGGGATTTATTTAACATGTAGAGCAGCTGATAAGAGGATGGGGCGTGGAAACCTCAGGGCAAGATAAAAGGGGCAGAAGAAAGCTGTCTCGCCATCCTCTGTTTTTGATGGCTGGATTTTTAAATAGCGCTAAACGTAAGAGTTGATATTCAGTTTAACTAATGTAATAGCACATAAGAGTGCAGGGATATGAAAGTGATGAGTTCAATATGGAATAGGGACATACTCCAACGATTTTGTTCCATTTCAAATTCAGGGATTTCAAGTGAAGAAATGTTAAGGTTCGTTATTGCCAAAAGAAGCAGTTTGAGGCACTGGGTAAAGGAGAGTTGAATAGTCAAGTGCGACAAGCGTGACGGCTCCCTACAATACCCTGGGGGCTGCGCTTGACAGTCGCTGTCAGTTCTGGGTCTTTGGTTGCAGCTCTAGAAGTAAGGAATGACAGAACTGATATTTTGGAAACTGTAGGGCAATTTCTGTCCTTTTGCAGACAGCTAAGAGGAGCTCCTGGTGAGTCTGTTTTTGATATCGCATTCCCGGATTGTATATCACTATTCAGGTGTTCTTTAAATTCTGCCAGGTTCCTGTGGCCCACAAAGAACTGTATTCCAGCTGGGGGGACAGACTCGGACAATGCTTTTTCCATGCCTTTCTCCCTTCCTTTCTGTTCCTTATGGTGAGAAAGTTAGATATGAAGCTCACAGGACTTGTGCTTAGTGGGAATTCCCATGTAGGCAGGGTCTCCTAAGTAGATTGCCTTCCGACAGTCCAGTTTCTTCATTGTAAATGAAACATTGATTCAGAAAATATACTGTGTATTTGTATTTTTTCTTGTTTCTGTCCATGTATGGCTTTAAGGTATCTTTAATTTATAGCTGTATCATCTGCATCTGCATACACTTTATGCACTGGATCCACTTACACTTATCTGCTCCCTTCTTTCTGAATTGTACCACCTCTTGTGAAATATCTGTTTTGTGGTCATCTGCTGTGCTCCAGCCAGAACTCAATTGCTCTTGATGCTGCACAGGAACAGGGAAGATACCTATATAAAGTGTATAGGTTGTAATTATCACTGACAGCCGAAATCTGTAACAGTCTCAACATTTTTCAGTTTGGGAACAGTATCTGATATCTTTATAGACCTATAAAGATCTGTAGGTCTATAGACATTTAAGCATCACCCAAAGATTCTGTATGAAGATCAGAAGCTTTATTGGAAGATGTTTCAGTTCTCTGTGATCTTTGCAACAGGGAAAAGGGAGTGTTTGGAATACTGAGCAGGTCTCTTAAAAAATAAAAGCATCAAACTTAACATACTAAGGGTCTGGCCTGAAAAATGTAGGTGGAACTGTCAGAACATGTGCATGTGCAAGAGACAGAGGGGTGCAGAATGGCAGGGAGGGCCAGTCTTCCAGACAATACCAACGTTTTCCTGAGCGTAAGAGACTTTGGGAATTTTGGAGGGTGGTTCATAAACAAGTGCTAGCACAGCTTCCATCCATCCAGCTACTCAATTAAAGAAGGGAACTGGGCCAGACAGCAAGTCGAGCAAGCATCTTACTTGCGTAGTCCTACTGCCGGTAGGATAGTGTCAGTTCGAGTGGCATTTGATTGGGGCTAGACTGGAAGGCTGGCCACCGCGCACTTTGTCATATTGCCATTGATGCAGTGTGGTAGTCAATGTTGGAGAGTGCGTGCATGAGCATGTAATAATTTTTGAAACTAAAGCATATTTAGCTGCTCAGTTACATAGGCAATAGCTGCATTGCGTTTTGGGGAAGGTGTTTCCGTATGCCTACTCCTGCTTTGAGGAGGTACTTAAATAACACTTTTTGTCTTCTAGGATAATGCGGGAGCAGCCCACTGTAGTTCTGGGTGTGGCCCACACTGTGGTAAAGAGAATGTCCTCGTTCGTTAGACAGATTGACTTTGCCCTGGATTGGATGGAGGTTGAGGCTGGCCGAGCTGTTTACAGGTGAGATGTAGACAAAATTCGCTGAAAATTTGCATCTTCAAAGCTGAAGAACTGTGCTCCCTTTTGTGACAGAGAGTAAAACACTCACTAGGCTGAATTTACCAACCATTCCATAGGGTTTATCTGTCTACCTAGTCAAGATTTTTCTGCAGTACCCTTCAACATCCCTTTAGTCTCTTGTCTACAGGTGTTATTAAAATTATTTCATACTGTTCGTCATCTTTTACATTGTCTCAGTAAGCTTTTAAAGTGGCATAGCTGATAATTAAGACACTAGACAGTCGTATGTTCTGGTGGTAGTTTCTGCATTATTGAGGGCATGAAGATTATTGCTCAAGGAGTTTTTCAGCCTTTATAGAGTAAAAGGAGAGAACAAACCTGAAAGTGAATTCAATTAGATTTGTTCAGCAGTAACTTGAAAATGTGCACTGTTATCCTGGATTATCCTTGTTAAGTTCAGGTTACCCTTGAAGAGCTTTAGTTTCATGGATTTTGTACTAGGATGCATTTGAGTCATAATATGGTTGCAACGGTGGGAGAATAAAGGTCTAATTTAGTATGCATACCATATAATAATAGTTTTAATTTCTCTTACTACTTCTGCAGTGCTAATACTAATGGAAGTCTTGGATTACTTTGTCTCAAAACAGTATAGTTGTCAAGGTCTTGTCAACATTTTTTGGAATTCCTCATGTTAACCTTAACTCCAGTAGCAGAAGCATTGCACTTGGTCTGTGTGCATATGTTATGCTGGAAATCTGCATGCCAAGCAACGCTATCATGCAAACTTTATATGGCAAGAACTTCCTTATAGGCTTAAGTTGTGCACCAGAAGGGAATCCAAATCTTGAGCCACTTAATGGTTTTTTTTCATCTTCAGCCTGCAGAATTTTTCTACACTTCCATTTCAATCTTTCAGTGATAACAAGCTCCTGCTGTAACTAATAATGAGCCTCTTCTGGAAGACATTTACGTTCTGGTCATCAGCTTCCAGACCTAACACTAACCAGTTCAGAGCTTGTATGTTTAAAGAGTAAATTTAATTCCAAGTCACCTTTTAACAGAAGCCTATTCAGTTTCTTATTTGCTTGGTATGTTTAACTGTTGATTAAACATTTTGCTGTGGCCTCTAAGCTAATAAGGGAAGGTGATGAACTTATTAAAAGATTCCAGATGCGT
This sequence comes from Dromaius novaehollandiae, assembly GCF_036370855.1. Classification (NCBI taxonomy): domain Eukaryota; kingdom Metazoa; phylum Chordata; class Aves; order Casuariiformes; family Dromaiidae; genus Dromaius; species Dromaius novaehollandiae. The sequence continues at coordinate 3,199,697 of NC_088117.1, forward strand.
TTGCTGAGCAAAGATGCTGTATTAATACTTGTTATTGATGATTCTTTCTGCAGGCAGGGTGACAAATCAGACTGCACGTACATTGTGTTGAATGGTCGACTTCGCTCTGTCATACGGATGGATGACGGAAAAAAGCACCTGACTGGTGAATATGGTCGAGGAGACTTAATTGGACTGGTAAGAGCAAACTTCAACACTTAGATGTCCAGCTTAGAAATTGGCATTGGCCCCGGACTAAACAGGCAAAATGAGGTTATCAAATCTTTCTCTGATCAGGTATTAGTCTTAGTTAAGGACTTTCACAGTTTTAAAAGCTGGAAAGCCATTTCTACCTGGAAACTTTAACAATGATACACATATAGGATTATCAGACTCTTTTATAAGAAGAAGAAGAAGAAAAACAAAGCACAAAAACCCTACACAATCGATCCAAAAAGCCACACGCGATCTTGTTCTCTATGTGTGTGGTCTCTTTGTTTTTCTCTCATTGTGAGGCATATGGCCTGTACTATGGACTAAATAGTGATTTGGAGAAATTTAAAATCATAGACTGAGTTTATCAGGGGCTAAACTCTGCCCCTGGAGGTGTCTAGTTGGACCTGCTGCTCAAAGCAGAGCTAACTTCAAGGCTACATCAGGTTGCTCAGGGATTGTGTGTTTGAGTTATTAAAAGGTATTAGAGCAACTTCTTATTTCAAAATCATAGTATTTATCTGTGTTTAGTTTCTTTCCCCTGTTCATTTTTTGCTTCTTGGACCTAGTTGAACAACTGACATGGGAATTCTGTGTCATAAGTATGGATGGCTTGTTTGGCTTTCATGTTTAAAATTAGAAGGCTTCTGGAATGTTGAGACTGTTGTTCAGGCCCCTTTCTACTTTCTGAGCTGAAAACTAAATATTTAATGTGTATCTGTTTATACCCGGAAATTGTGTACCTCCGAATAAGGAAAACGTGAGAGTTGGTATTAGCAGTACAGGATGAAAATCTTGTTATGGAGATCAAGAAGTAGAGGCAGGAGGAGTGTGTGGCTGTTTTCCACTACAGAGCTGATTCACGACTGGGCAGATTGCAGAAGGGGATATCTTTGAGTGGCATGATTCAGAAGATGAGTGTTACCAATATATGGGGTTCTTGCCTGCCACCTTACTTCTTCCCCTTGATCACTGGATGTAGCTATAATAGGGAATTCAGTCTTCTGTAACTGGGGCACAAGATTAACAGCAGCATGTGAGAAAACTAGTAGTGTCTGGCAGGTTGGTTGCGGGCCTGTGTCTGTATTGTAAAGTATTTGTGGCACAGTGCTCTCATATTCTGTGAGACGAGGAACTGACCCATCATCTGTGGGCTTACTTTTTTTTCTTTTGGGAGAATTAAAAAGTTTTCTTATAACAACAGCCAAGTCTCTGCACCTTTTTAACATGTATTCACAGCTCACTTTTTACTTGGCCACTGACTCTAAAATAAATTGTATACCATTCTGTAATGGCTGCAACAAAGCACAGGAGGCAATTTTGGTGATACTTCCAGAGTACTGGCATGTGAAAGCAGAAGACAAAGCTGGTGTTGACTAGAGATTGCACTGTACTCCTAGAGTTATATATGGATAGTGTTTAAGTATATTTTTCCCGAGAGCTCTGCTACTTCTGGCTTGGGATGTTTTGTGGCTTGGGACTACATTTGGAGAATTTGGGCTATTCTTGCTGCTAGGCATGCTCACAGATTCTTTTGCTCTTCCTTGCTTTTTTTTTTTTTTTTTTTTTTTTGGTCTTTTTCTCTTTTTGGGATACCTCTTTGGGATACCTCATTAAAGGTGAAATGACATGGTTTGACAGGAACAAAAGCTGAGATCTTTTGTGACTCATTGTACTAGTATGAGGTCCTTTGAGTGTGTGAATAAGGCTTTGTCAGTTTTGACACGCAGAAGCGTTTTCCTGCTTGCTTTCAACCCTTGTGATCTGAAGCTTGCCTGTCAAGCTTCTGGAATTTTGCAAAGCCAAGGTTAAAACAATGGAGCTGTTCTACTTTCTGGAAGCGTTTTGAATGATAATCGAAGGTATGGTCTAACCTCTACCTCCCCGTGCAACGAGTAGTGCCGTTTTTGGTGTAACGTTCCACGCTGGCTCAACTGTTCCTCTGGTGAGAAGGGAGAGAGGTTTATTCCCTGGGTAGGTTAGGATGTGTTTGCCGCAATGGTGCTGAATTTGCCAGTAAGTTCCTAGGCATGGATACAGAAATACCGATAAAGTTTATATCGAAGCTATAAGTCACTTTTCTGGATCCATGTTATGACATGAATCATTTGAAGACTTTTGTGACTCTGTGGACGTCATCTACTCCTTCCTACCCACAGCTCCCAGACCCACTGACTCATGCTGCCATTTGTTGAACGAATCTTAATGCTCTGGCTGTCTTTCGAAAACATGGGGGAGGTTTTGTAAAGATTGCCAAGATTACTGTAGCCGTTCTTTGCAGAGGGCATTAGTAAAATGACATTTTTCCTTTTAAAAAGATTTGTTTATTTCCATTCTGTAACATCTGTTATAAACCTTTAAAAGCCTGCTATAGTTTCGTTCCAAAAGTAAAGTAAGTGGAGGCTTCTAGATGCTCGCAGGAATCAAATTTATGGGTAGTTTGGCCAACCCACGGTACCTTCTTCTTCAGTCCCCCTCCAAAACCTCCCATATTGTTCTACACTGTCAGCCCTAACTAAATATAAGAATCTTGTAGTTAATCTATTTCTATTTATTGCCTTTATCTCAGAACTTTTAAAATGGTAGATATCATACGCACAGGAGATGACTATCTGTCATCTCTGCTTTCAGAAGAGAAGTCTTGAGACATGAAGGGTTTGAGACAAGATGCTTTGTTAGTTTTTAAGCATGTATGCGTGTTCCCAAGGCGAAACTTGTGGTTCAAACTGTTTTGTTCCTCAGACTGACTCATTGGCGTCTGTTTTAGAGGTCTGTCAGTTCAGTGGGAGAAGAACAAATTAGAAACTCAAAAGTTTGCCTGCCTGGTGGTGTTCCTGGAAAAGTTACCAAGCTAGTTATGTGAGGGGGAAATCGATCTAATTGCTGTGGAAGCCTTTTTGGAGAGACACTGCCGGCTGCTTACCACTGCTGACCCTACAAATGGGCAATTCTAGTTGTTGTATCAGTTGTTTTTAAGACTTCTCTGTGGGCCTTCCATGTATTTTTTTTTTTTTAAAGACAACGACCTTATTAGATGATTCCCTCCCACTTGAAATACAGCTGACAATAGCGCTATTGTCTAGAGACTATAATTTACCCATTTGGGGCAGAATTTTTAATTTGTTGGTGCCGTTTGCCACAGATGCACTTATGAAGAACAAGGTGCGATGTTCATTTCTTTGTATTATGTGACCTAGGAAGTCAAATGCAAGGTAACTCTTCTAGCCTTGTTCCCACCATGTACAAACGTCCCCCATAGGAAATTATCATCACATAGTGGATTTTTGTAAAATAAAAGGGACTCTCTTCACTGAGTTGTTGAAAATGCTTATAAACTAGCCTCTCTTCGTTTCTCTTGATGTTGCTGCTGTAGTTCTAATCTGCTACAAATTGTAGTCCTTCTTATTCTTGTTATCTTGCTTTCATTAACACATTGCTGTCTGAGGAAGAGGATTCCTTTTCATTCATTCATTATGCCTATCAACATCTGGCAGGCTGGCCCAGACTTTGACACTTAGTGTCATCCTTAGCACAGCTGATGAGGCTGGGGAGCAAAACAGGTTCTTCCAGATGGGTTGCAGGATACTCCATGCATCTGTTGAGATGGATGTTTTTGCTTCCTGGGCTGTTGGAAGGAAGCTGTAGGGTGGGGAGAAGGGAGAAGGGGGTGGGGAAGTGGAGCCATCTTGCAGAATGATCTTCTGCCAAGAAGTTCCTTATATACTCCCCGCTTCCCTCAAGTATTTGGATGGAGTAGAACCTCCTGGGTTATTGGCTTTTTCATTTAAGTCAAGACTGAGATCATCCTAAGAGGGTTCCTGAAGTAAGGCTGCAATATTTGAGACAACTGAATACCTGGCAGTGCTTAGGGGAGTCAGTGATGCTACTTTTAAAAGCTGGGGATTTTATTTAGCCTAGAGTTGGACTTAATCTGTGGCCACCTGCTTCAGAAAATTGTTGACCATAATGTCTTACTGGCAGACCAGTTGGCTTTCAAAAATACTTTATTGGGAAAGTTACAAAAATGCTTTGGTGCCTTGGGAATCCTTTCTGCTTTTGTTTAACTGGAATACCCATTCTTGTTAATAGGGATTATACCTAGTCATTTTGGGAAACTGCATAGCAAAACAGGTGCAGAAAAGCACTTGTGCAATAACACTTTCTTCTAATGCATGGCAGCACAAGTGATAAATTGTGGAAAAAGAATCCTGATCAGCCAGTGCTGCAGCAGACCTGATTTCTTGCTGTGCAAGAAATCACACTTTACATTCAAGCAATAAGGGATATTATGAGTAGTTTTAGACATTAAGCTGTTCACCTCGTTAATGTTAACATGATTAAATGTGCATGGCTTTTTTCTCTCTAAAAAGTTGAAAATCAAGAATAATCTGTAAATGGCTTATGATTTCCTGGAGGGTTTGGAGTATTGTCCTTGGAAATGTAATACGAACTCTTAGAAATCTTTAATCGCTGTCGAAACCTCAAAGGAAACATCAGTATCAGGATTATACTTGTCAGGCTTTTGTTTTTATCAGTTTTAGTGTTATCACAGACCTTCTTTTGAAAGCACCAAAGCTAGCTGAATATCACCGTGCGCTTGACAACAGCACTACAGTGGGGCAAATTATATTCTGTAAAGGCTGGGTTATGTTGTGATTTTTTTTTTTTTTTTTTAATGTGTGGACCTTTTTGCCCAAAAGCTGCATGTAATCTTTTCAAAAGCTGAATTCTTCTGTTGGTAAAGCTTCAAGTCGCTGGAAAAAAAAACTTCCAGGTTAATTCAGGATATAGTGACACCTCAGAGAGGCACTCTGTGCATCGCTCTATCTATGGAAAGATGAGGGGGAGGAGGTCCAAGAAGTCACCTAAGTATTGAGCAGAAGGCTGGAAGATGTGGTGCTGGAAGGAGGTGTTTTTCTTTCCCGTGTCTCCACAGCCTGTCTTGGTAATACGGTACTAAAAATTATTATTTGCCTAGCATCTTAGGTGTGAAGCTGTAAACATGGGATAACAGTATTTACCAGCCGAGAAGTGAGATAGAGGGAGATCTGAGAAATGTGTTAACATTTGCGCAGCTGAATTAGTGTTAAGCTGAAATTAGGAGCTGGTGTCCTGATTTCTAGGTCTCTGCTGCATGTTCTTAGCTGTAATGAAGTCCTTGGTCCGGGCTTTCTGCACCTCAGTTTCCTAGGGGCTGCTTTATTTGTGGCTTTGAGCTGTTGAATACTATATATTTTTCAGAGTCTTTTATTTACAACAAATATGATTTGCCCCCAAATTTAACTAGCTGATGAAAGTAAAATAGCATTCATAATTAAGAATTATTGTGGTAGAGGTTAGTGGTCTTGTCACTGGCTGGCAAAGCTGCAGGTGCAGTTTTAACAAGCTCTGGCATCATTTCTTTGGCATTTGTATTATGTGAGTAAGTCATTTGGCTTTGTTTTTGCCACACGCAAAATGGCAGAGATTTATCTCCTTAGCCAAATGCTTTTTGCACTTTAGAAAGTATTAGGATCTTTGACGGATCATGATAGAAGCTGTGACCTGCTGGGTTTCAGATAGCTTAAGGAATGATAGGTTGATGAATGGAATCGCCTATTTCATTTCCCTTCTACTTCCAGCTAAATTTCCTGTTGATAAAACCGCTGCTATTGCCCCTCTATCAATTAACTCTACGCTTCTGATCCCTTCTTCAGGACCTCTTGCATTTCCCTTGCCTTCCCCTCTTTCTCCTCTCCCTTTTTGAGAAATGCTGCATCAAACTAGGCTGCCTTGTGAATGGCAGCAGTTAGTACTGGGTACCCCCCATAATTTTACAAGTGAGTCTTCAGCAAAAGAGACTTTTGTTGTTGTTGATTATAGGTTTTCTTTTTGACAAGCGCCATTAAGTGAGAGATTTTTAATGCAGGTGTCAATGTTTTTAATGTGGAGCCGTGCCTCCACTGATGCAGTGCAAACGGGAAGGCAGGTGAAGTTTGCTGAGCAAAAGTTGTCTCCAGTAAGCACTTTGCTTGGCTCTGGGGTACATGCATAGAAAATAAAGCACAAGGAGGTTGAAGGAGAGCAGTGTGATCTCTCCCATCGTGAAAAGTCCTGGAGGCCAGTGGACAGTGGGAAGCAGGGCTTCTGAAAGCCTGGCGGAGATGGCAAAAAGGACGTATGGGGGAAGAGTCGGAAAGAGGTTGCTGGAGTTCCAGATGGGTTTGGCATTTGGGCATTCATGTGGTGTGAAGCTGAGTGAAAGGCAGTCGGATCTCTCTGTTTTTTGGAAAGTCTTCCAGTAGGTCACCATGGACTGTTACCTTTTCTTTCATAGTTGAAATTCGAGCTTAATTTCAGCATAACATGAGTGTGCTATGTGCTTATCATTTGAAGAGCACCTACAAGTGCAATGCCAACAACTTGGATGGATTTGATATATATGTGAGATATATATCTATACCTATGTGTGTATATGTGTGTATATATATATATTTTGGTATGTTTTGTTTTGACTATTTCTTGGATTAAGGGAATGAAACATGCATGCAACTTCCCATCTTTTCTACAGCCACATGTAAATAAGGAATGAAGCTTAATCACACTAGGTAGGACTGTTATTAATTCCCTTCCCTCGGCTAAAACCTTTCCCTTTTCTGTCCCTTAATTACATTCACTGCTGCAATGGCACTGTTTGTTGCGCTGCTACAAAATGCAGACTCAGTCCTCATAGGAGAACTAGTGGCATGACTCCCACTGAATTACCAAAGGTAGCAAGCCCAGTCTTGCTTCTTTTATATGCATACATATATGCAAATTATATGCATGTATATACACATGTATTTTATGTGTGTGTGTATATGTACACATACATACCTAAAGAGAAGTTTGGATTCTTCTCTGTGCCTGGCATAAGTGCTGGTGTCCTCAGTCAGAGGGTTAACTTGGCACATGAAAGATTGCAGAAGGTGGTTGTTAGAACAACTTTCAAGAGTACATGGTGTACTGCATTCATCCACTGGCACTGCTCCCACAAATACCATCGATCTGCAGCTTGTCTGGTTGCTCATCCCACTCATTCACTGCTTCTAGCAGTGTCTCCTGCCTTTGTCCTTTTCTGATACAAACAAGTTAATGTTTCAGATCCTTCTAAACTGATGGCTGGAGAGAACATGTTTATGAGATTAACATAGTGTCTGTTTGCTGCTTCAGGTGCAAATGAGTTGAAGTATCTGAGAGCTACTTGTTTAAACCAGGAAAAAACTGTTCCATGAAGTGTTTGGTTGCCCTTCATGCAACATTGATAATGTTACGTTGTCATCTTCAATTGCAGCTTCATCCTCTGTCCTAGTCTAGCAAAAATACTGCTGTGAAATGCCTGTGTGTGTGGCATTGGTCTGCCTGAACCATCCCACTATTTGTGTTGGCGATTGAGATACGAATATGCTGCTGATACCTGCGTAGCTGAGTTGTTGCCTGTCTCCTTCCCTGAGCCTCATAAACTAACAGCAGATGTCAGTGTTGACATTTCTTCTTCTTATGCCTCTGCTGGTGCATCAACGCTTTCTTTATGGTGTACTTTATCCTTGTCCCTTGTGTCTCCTACTATCTTGTCATGGTCCTCCCCTGTTTCTTGTCAGGCTTAGCTTGGGTGGAACTGCTCTTTTTGCCTAGGTTTTGGGGTGTAGGATGCAGTTTTGGCACGGGGCCTCTGGGCCATCTGAGCGTTCAGTTCAGAGTCACGGTGGGTTGTGTAGGGCTGTTTGCACCTGGAGCTGTGCCATGGTCGTACTGCAAAGTGTGTCCAAAATGCTGTACCCAGGTACAAAAGAGTCTTTCTTCCCCGCCTCCATTGGTGCTGTTGGTTGTTATGCGTGTGTTGAGAAAGAAGCAAAATGCTTTCAGGTTATTTTGACTGTTCCCAGAGCGCTCACTTCTATTTCGCGAGGAGTGATGCTGCTGTCACTGGAACAAGGCTGGATTTTGGCCTGACCGCTTCCCCCCATCTCTCTGCTTGTCTGTGCGTTGCTAATTCTTGCTGAAGTGTCTTGAGCGAATGTGGAAACTTAAAGCCTACAAGCATCGACCTACTTCTCAGGCAGTGATTGTGGCTTCTGTGAATGGGGTTTTGGTAAATGGAAGAGTCTAAGTAAGTTATCCTTGGGCTCCTAACCTCCTTCCCAAGTTATTGTTAAAACTAATCCTTTCATTTCTGTGTCTGCTGCTCCCTCGTACTGTATTGTGTCTGGAGGGTGGCAGCGCGAGGGCCTAAATGCAGTGCATCCTTGCTGTATAAGGGTTACTGCTTTTTAGGGGCTAGTAACTGGGAAGAGATTGGTATGAGAGAATAAAAGATTCCCGGGGTAGGGTAGTAGCTATGAAGGAGAAGAAACCGAATGCAGTGTATTCTGAAGATAAATGTGTAAGGGTAAGGGAACACCCAGGAAGAGCCACAGTGCTTATGAACGTGCCACTGCTTGAAGGTCTGGGAGAAGGGGCCTGTGAATATAGGCATTATTCTGCTGACTTGCCTCACTAATTCAGGCAGGACCTACGTACCACTGCTCTGGGCAGGCTTGAAAATTCACTTGAAAAGGAATAATCTGCACCAGAAACTGTATTTTGGAATTATTTGCCTTTTGCTCTCTGGTCATGAGAGAACTTGCCCAATAATGTGTTAAAGTGAGGCTGAATCTGTGTGGAGAAGTGATATCTTTTATGGGCCAGCAGATGATAGACTAGCCCCAGCTTTGGTCAAGTAAGTTCTCCTTGAAGGCTCAAAAATGCTTAAGGCTAAGCATAAGAATAGCTATGCTTACTGCATTGGGACTATTCACACACTCGAGCAAATATTCAAAGTGATTTGTTGGATGTAGCTCAAAAAGGAATTTGGAGTAATTAGACCAACTTGTGGAACAAGGCGCTTGCTAGATTTTACTTTCCAATTGTGTAATTTGGAGAGCTGTAAGAAGCAGCATCAGGGATGACTGTTGAAAATGAAGTCAAAAGAGGTCCAGAAAATATAAATCGTTTCCCCTCCCCTCACCCCCAAAAGATTTATAGCAACACTTTTTTTTTTTTTCCCTTGGTAAAGGACTTTCAAGCTAGGATTGCTAATTGTATGCATCGAATGCAATCCATCATACATGTTTTTGTCGCTGTTTAATACTGATCTAAGAAAAGAAAAGAAGAACCTATCTGTCAGAATTAACTGAGAGGGACAGTAGTAAGAGCATAGGTCTATTTATAGGTTTTGTTTCCTTTTTGTTAAAGATAGGAACAACAGAACTGCAGCAGCGAAGCAAGGATCAAGACCTGCGGTAATATTTGTGATCAATTACAAGAACCGCAGAGTGTATAACACTCAAATTTTATGTGCTCCTTCATGCAAGTTTATTAATAGTATTTGCAGCATTGCTTTGTGCAGCTCTTCGAGAAGATCCAGTGATTGGAAATGGAAGTAAAGGCAATGAAGGACAGACAGGCTTTTGAGGATGTGATGGAGAAAAAGAAGAGAGATGAGAAGTTGTTGATGCTTGCCATAAATGAGGAACCAAAAGACAGACCTCTGAGACAGGTGATGGAGATGTGACTACTGGATTAAGGCACAGGAGGAGACTGGTTTCAAAGTGGAAACAGCCTCGTAATGTAGGTTTGCAGAATTCCAGCTAGGGAAAAGCAAACATTAGATAATGAGATGGGAAAGGGAAGACCGGTGAGTCCAGACAGAGCAAAAGAGCCGATGGGCTCCAGCCTTCAGCGAATTCTGAGAGAGCTGGAGGATTGTTTGAGAGAGAGGTGAAGAGCAGGGACAGTATATGGGTGGAGTAAAAACTGTAAGAGAAGACTAGAAGGTAGTACCAACACCAGTGGTGGGCAGTGGAGCGGAATTTATTCAGGGCTGGTTAGCAAGGAGGAAAGAGTGGATGTTATGAGAGAACCAAAGGATGGAAAGATGTGCTGTTTTGCCTCGAGCAAGATGTCGTGTTGACTTGACTTTGAAAAGAATCCTGATCGAAGTGGGAAAGAGGCCACTGATTCTTTCTTGCACTGGAGTAAATGCTGTAGCTGTGTTCATGCGGGCATGAATAAATCATTATGGTAGTCTGGGAAGGAGCTCAAAGAGAGCCATGGGTGATTTTCATTCATTTATGTACTTAGTGGTTTTGGCCCAATTTCCTCCTCCTTTATGGTCAGGTTGAATAAGAATTAGAAGATAGCAATAGTGTTATTTCCTGAAACATTTCTTAGTGTTATGCAGATGACTTAGCGATGTTTGACTGCTGCAGACTTGGTGGACGATCTCAATGTTAAATTTCATTTTATTGACGAAGGAAATAATCTTCTGGGATTGATGCTGCCCAGTCAATAAAAATAATTATGAAGATAGGAGAAGGTTGAGAGTGATCTGTAAATAGGACTGTACTGAGATCCTGAGGAGTGGAAAGAAGGAAAATGAGGGGGTGACAGTGGTGGAACTGTTATCCTCATGTGCAGAAGAATCAATTTAGGCAATGCTTGGGTTGTACTTGGTGTGTATGGGAACTTCAGCGTGACTCTGTGGGAGAAAATTGGAATATTAATATGTAGATGGAAGAAAATCACAGAACAAAATGGAGGAGTCGGTTGGAATTTTTTTTCAAGGCATGAAACCATACATAGAGAGTGCAGGGAAAAAAGCGATGAGTAGTAGTCAAAATTGAAGCACAGAAATGAATGAAATCTTGTTAATGAGGAGAAAGGCATATAACAAAATGTGTCGGTGAACAGTAAAATGTGTGAAAATCACTGAGGAAAGGTGGATCTTGAGAGACATTCGATGTTGGTGCTGGAGTATGTTGGAGACTCCCAAGGTTAATTTGGATGTGTCTGTTAATTTCTGAGGTTGGGGGAAGGATGGCAAATAGGAGGAAACAGTGATTATTAACAACTTTAACTTCCCAAAGGCTTATATGGAAGAACACGTACTGCCAATAATGATCAGATGCAATATGCCTACCAGGGAGCCTACAAGAGCCAATGTTTTTAGGTCTAATTTTAGAGAGAAACAAGCTCTTCATGGAAGACCTTGTCATAGCATATAATTTTGTATCAAGTGATCACAGATGCATTCAATTCATGTTGAAGTTCAAGCTAAATCCAAGTCTTGTGCTATTTAGAAAGCTGAGAAAAAAGGGAATTTGTTCAAGAGGTTCACTGGACTGAGGAGCCCAAGGATTTGGAAGTGGTTAAAGATTGAAGTTATTTTAAATGAATGAAAATGTTGCATAAAACTTCTTCGTCTAAGCAGAAGAAAAAAACCTCAGAATAAATAGCATCTGAAACAGTTTATTAAGATTAAACACAAAAGAGAAAAAATATAATTTCCTGGGGAGAGCTATGACTCAGTGGTTAAAATCTGCTCTTTGCCTTCACAAGAAGGTGCGAATAGCCATAGGCCTGTTTGATTTAGCAGATTTCAGCATGTAGAAAACATAAAACTAGTGCAAAAAAAAAAAAAAAAGGCTTTTTAACTGAAATGTAAAGAATGGGGAAAAGTGAGAATGCAGTGAAGACAGAATAATCCCACTCATGGTGCAAATATTGAATGAGAACTCTCATCTCCAGGGAAGAGGAATAGTTATAGGAATAGTTAGGGGGTAGCTGATAAAAGTAGTGCGTGGTCACTGGGAATTGTAATATCCGAGGGGAAAGGAGAACCTGAGTTGCCTGGTGTGCAGTGTGTGGGACCCAGATGTTCCCCATGTTACAATAGCGGGGCGTATTTGCATGAAAATTTCAAAGCTAACAGTAAGATTTATACTTATTGCCTACATAAAAGTAGGACAAGATCCACGTCCTGCAGTCGTTTGGGAATTGCATTTGGCAAACTCCCTGCAACTGCCGGGCTACCTAATGCTGTTGGTGTTGCAGGGGCCGCTTGCGCTGGAGATTCGAAGGGCTCCTTGTAAAGGAGACTTGAAAAAAGTCTCCATCTCAACCTGTGTCCTGCCCAGGACTAGATACCATTCAGAACAATCAAAGTCACAATTTGAAATAAAATAAATGGATGAAAGAAAGAAATCCCTGAGGCTTTGCTCTAAAGCTAAAATTTTATTCCCTTTTTACAAAGCTCATCTTTCCTGAAAGGCTTGCGAGCCCTTTGGAGCACGGTTAATTTTATGTACTTGCATATAGCAAAAAGAGGAGAAAAGGATATTAGACAAGTTTGAGTGTTTTTCTTCTTTATACAAATTGAAGTCCCTTGGGCGATGAGGGCCTGAGAAGGACGGGCTTCAGTTCAGCAGCTGAAATTTTTCAACCTGCTTGCAAGGTAAGGAAGCTAAGTTATAGATCCAAAAACTGGGATCAAAAGCTCCTAACAGGGGACAGAGATAAACAGAAGGCGTTAAGCAAACACTTGGGGATCCCAAAGGGGACTTGTTTCTTTGTAAATTTGTTAGATGGCACGACTTTCCCCCCCCTACCGTTATGATCTATATAATTAATTTAAAATGTCATTATATAATAAAATATGACCGGCAGCCGAACAAAAAACCAAACGCCAGGTCTTGCAAAACACAGTTATTTTAAGTTTACCTGTGCAGTTTTTCATGGATAACAGTTGGTGTTTGTTTAACCATTTTAGTACTAGCTATTGCAAAGAGTTAATATTAGCAGGCTTTATGGACTAATAGCAGGTTTTTGAGACCTAAATGTTCTGGCTGGCTGAGTGTGCATTTTGTGCACAGGTAGCCTTCCAAGTGTGCACTCTTGTTGCAAGTGAGCTCATAGGGTTGTGTGATTTTTAAATTAATTTTCTTCTACTGTGGGCTGAACTGCATGCCTGGAAAGTTGGCACAGCTTAGCCAATACACAATATATTATATAAAAAGTGGTAACTTTTCATTTGCCTGAGCTGTAGTTTTCTAATGAAAGCATTACTTCGTGTTGGAATTTGCTGTAACCATAGGCTTTTAGAACAAATTATGCTTAAAAATCCCCCTCCATCCTATATTATTTACTACTTTTTGTGCTGGAGAACTAAAATGAAAAGTGATGTCCGTTTTTATTCCAAGCGTCCATAAGTTGCTGCTAAGCATGAGCAGTGGTTTTGTTTGTGTGTTAACCTTAGCCAATGCAGTAGCTGTAATTACTAGCATTTTCTTTCTGAATACACAATGTATGGATTTAAACCCCAGTAAACACTGCGTATTGCAAAAACTTGCAAAACCGTGCACCAGGCTGTTACTAAGCAATTAAACGTTGCAGCTCACGCCGGAGCTCCGAGTGACGCCATCTCACCTGGCGGGCCAGCTCATTAAGCATGTGAAGATATTTCACCAGGGAACTTGATTTCTGCATTTCAAAACAAACTAAAACCTGGAATGGCTTCAGCGACCTGGAGAAAATACAGTGGGGGGGATTCCAGAGTGCTTTAGGGAAACAGCTGCATTTTGCAGAGTAGGATTTAGAATCCTTTCTTTGCTTGTATTGTATCAGGTTTTCCCTGTAAAGCAAAATATTTCTCTATTAGCTTTCATGGCATGATCATGTTCTTCTTTAAACACCCATCAAAAGAAAAGTTTCTAAAAGGAATGACTGGGCACATTGTTCAGGTTTGAGCATACTTTCACATGCATGCATATCTGTGCTATGTAAGCGTGAAAACATATATTAAGAAAAAAAGAAAAATAATGCTGCTTCTGGCCAGAATGTGGCGATTTGCTCCTCGTTCCTTTCTTTAATTTTTAGTTTAGTCTTTAGTTTTAGGAACTCTCGGTTGTTTCAAAGTTGCTGGTATTGAACTTCTGAGAATAAAATGAAAGCATTTCAGGATGACATTGAAAAAAAATAAAAGGGGAAAAAAAGCAGCATGTAAGTGGTGTGTTGGCTTTTTGTGGATTTTTCCCATTTAAAAATGGTTTGGAAGATGTAACACTAATTTCTGTTGTGATATGCGAGTTCAGCGCTTGCCTCAGCGTGATTGCTTTTCTGGTGAGCTGCTTGGAGATGCTCTGTGTGCGAGACCTTGCAAAACCTCAAAGAAAACTTTCTCTTGTAATACTGTCAGTGTTGTGCTATAGGTTCTCGTTCTGCAGAAAACCTGTGACTGTCCGAGATAACAGAGCGTAGGTTTGTCAGACCTGGATTAAATAGATGCTGCTTCTCACAAATGGATGTGTCTTCAGTGAGCTGCCTCCATAGGAGCTCTTGGGAGAAAATAGCACGGTCCGTTCTGAGAGCCTGTGAGCAAGGAATATGGCAGTCCAATTCCTGAGACTGTCTGGTTCAGTTTCTTATTCCTGACACTTAATTCACATCATATTGCAAAAATAATCTTTAAAGTTTGGCTTTTTTCTTCTCTCCCAGGTAGAGGCGTTAACCCATCAACCTAGAGCCACAACAGTGCACGCAGTCAGAGACTCAGAGCTTGCCAAACTCCCAGAGGGAGCCCTGACATCTATCAAACGCAAATTCCCCCAGGTAAGAACATTTAAAAAAGGTTTTCTGTCAATCTCAAAAGATGCCTGAGGAGCTAAAGCTCCCCATTACCACCAGGTCCTTGGGGTGTTTCTGCATGACTAATGCTTGCTGAGATAATGTTTTGCTCTCTTAGTCTGAGTGATCTTTCTATACTAAACTTTAACCGGCTTCTCTTCCTGTAGGTTCTCATCTTTTTTGGCATGTCTTATTGCAGTGCTGTTTTGTATTTCTGGAAGAAGTTCATGCTAAAATGTAGGACATGCATATTTAGCAAAGTGGAAATCACTTAGCGCTGTTGATAAAAAAAAAAAAAAAAAAAAAAAAAAAAAAAAAATGAAAGCTTAATTTCTAAAATCACTTAAAAATGTTGTTCATTTGTCTTGCTCACTAGGACTCAAAGTCAGCACTTGGTTATATGTGCCTCTGTTTCCAGAGCATGGATATTTGGGGGTTGGTTTTCCTCTTTCTTGCATTTTATGCTGTCAGTCCTCATTTTGCAACTGGCATGTCTCTCTGTGTCCTGAAGATTGGGATTGTTCTCTTGAATCTATCAAGTCATCTATCTTCTTTAATTTGCTTGACATTATACCTTTCTCCTGCAAATCTGGAAAGTGACAGACTTGAAATTTAATTCTTTCATCCCTAAGTGCATCAGGGACATTATACTAAGCAGTAAATCATTGCAGTGGCCTTAAAGGCAGCTCTTTAATGCTGTTACTTTTTTATTTTCCTGTTCTCTAAGACACGTACTTATTTTACCAGATTTTTTTTCAAAAACTTGACTGCAAAAGTAATACAACTAATTAAAATATGAACGTTCTTTTGCTTTCTGAAGACCCGTAGCAGCTCTTCTTTTTTGACTGGAAAATATAAACGTGTATTCATGTGTTCTCACACAACAAAAATTGTGGGAGCTTTATCTGTATTACTGCTAGGAGAATGTGTTATTTCATCACTGCAGTAAATATTCAGAAGTGATGTCACTTAAATAATCTTCCTGGTTTTCCTGCAAGCATCACTCTTTACTAAGGTGTTTCTGAATTTCTGTTATGGGTTATTAGGCACTATAGTTCACTAGTCTCTCCTGAATAGTCCTGTAATTTTGGTCTTCTCTATTTATAGAAGTATATAGAATATATTTATATTAATAATAAGCTTCCTAACCAGCTTTATGAACAGGTAGCAGTGTTCAATTTCTGTACATAACTACCCCCAAAGTAGCTAAAGATAGGGTGACATGCTGTCTTCAGTTGCCCTTTTATATATCACTCACTGACTGATCAGGAAGCGAGGAAATGAGCCCAGTGGAATTTAAAATTGCCTTACTCCCTACCTAGTGGATGGCTTTAAATGTTAGCAGTAAACATTAAACCTTTAATATTTAGTAATGCTTTGAATCGAATACTGATCTGCACAAAGGCTGTGTTCCAATTCTGCCTTTTTGTTTGGGGCAATAATTGATTTCACTGTCTTTTCTCTGCCTTCCGTCTTCCCAGGCTCCCAGTGGGCAGAATTGATTTTTGTCCCTTTCTTCCAAAGAGTATTGTTTTTCCTCACTGCAGAGGTGTGAATCTTTGCTAGTTAAAGGTGAACTTGAGTTATGTTTATAGTGCAATTCAAACGTATATTTGTAATACAATTAAGTATCTTCCCATGTCTAAAGAAGACAGTCTATCAGCCACAAATTCCTGACTTTTTTTGAATAAGGAATTATTTTTCTCAAGACTTGCATATAGTTTGGCTAGCTAGTTGCAATGAAACAAAATGCTAAAATGGATCTTTTTAAAGAAATGCGTCTCAAACCAGAGTGTTAGAAAAACACATTCTTATTTGCTGCTGTTTGAGTTTTCCAAATTCTAAGATAAGTGTTAAACTGGTACCAAAAATGTAAAGGCTTAAACTTTTACCATCGGTGTTTTTAGAACAAGCATTACAAACAAAGAGGAGTATAAGGTAGACTTTAAGTTGGGGGTTTGTGCTGTTAATGCCTTTAGACTGTCTTAAGAACCAAAGATAAAATGTTTATGATATGATCTCAAAGTTCATGTGTTTCCTTTTCTTGACTGTTAGATCCCTCAGACAAATGGAGACAAGGGTAGAAGTGAGAGAGAGTAATGGAGCAAAACAATCAGGTGGAAGGTTTGAAGTCAAGCAGAAAGTATGAAGTCAAGTGTAAAGTTCAGGCTGCGTACCACAGAAGTTTCTGAGCTAGAAATAAATAAGTTGCATACACAGAATTGGTCTGGGTAGCGGTTGCCTAGAAAAGGAATCCAGGGATTATATAACATCAAAAACTGAACATGGCTTAGCAAGGTTGTACAGTTGAGAGGGGGGGAACAGCTATGATAAAATGCTCTCTGGAGTGAAGTAATTCTGTATTCTTCCTGATACTGGAGAAGCTTCAGTATCGGCCTGTGGCAGCACACTTCAAGAAAGATGCAGACCGATTGAAGAGCGTCTGGAGGTTAGAAAGAAGGAGGACTGGTGTTCAGGAATATGCAAAGCTATAAAGGCAAAAAGCATGACGGGTTAAGGGAAGACATGATAAATATGTTCAAATACATGAAGTTAGAATGATTTATACTCAGAATTTATGATGTTTTTTCCCCTATCCAACCAGAAGAGATAAAATAATGAGGGGACAGCAGGTACACTAGTTCCTACCAAAGGATGGAGGGTTTCCCTCTTAGTCCTCTGCAAATCAGAATTTTTTTTTTCTGGAGTTGGGGGAAAGCAGCTGTGCGCCCAGTCAAACACACGGGCCCCTAATGATGGAGAAGGTAAAGTTAACTTGAATCTAGCTTGGTGGAATAGTGATCAATGCTCAGACATGGTTGCTTGCCCCCGAGTCAGGTGAACTGTTTTCTTAATGTAGAGCCAACCAGAGGAATCCTGCAACGGGCAATTGCTTTTGTGATCTTACAGGCCTCACTAGAGCCTGAATGGTCTCTATTTTTAACAGCCAAGAATTATGTAGTTACTGGGATTGAATTACCCTTGAGCTTTACTATTTCCTATCAAGAGTAAAGAACCCTTTAATTCTGGGAATTGGGGGAGAGACTCCATGCTGCCTGCTTTTCGCCAACCATGATTTTTTTGTAGATGATCCGGAAAGGGATCTAACTGTGGAATGCACTATAAGAAATTGTTACCTGATGAATAACAAAATTCTAAACATGAGTGGTGCTCGCTGACAAGGACAGGGGGGAAACGAGTGAAACTATGCTCCTTGAGCTGTGGTATACAATCTGGAAAAATTGCACGAGGGACTCATGATGCTTGGGCAAGCACCATATGCTTGCCCTCATTTTTTTTGGTTTTCTTCCCTGGGCATCTGCTTTGGTCCTGCCAGACAGGATACTGGTCTGCTGGGACCTTTTGGTCTGACCCCCTACAGCTGCTCTTATTCTCAGGGGGGGGGGAAAACAGGTGGGTGAGCAAGGGGAAGGTAATGCAAGTGCTATGTAACAGCCTAATTTTCAGAGTGCTTCCCCAGAAATGAGATGGTATTTCTAGACCCTGCTCAGTCTGAAAAGAGTCAAATGCCTATCTCCTAGGTTTTCAGGACAGCATCCCAACGCTGAGGCTCTCTGGATGTGGCATCACAGATGTTCCCAGTTGAAGGTGGTCCACAGTGCAAAACCTCTCCCTCGCCTCTGCAGGATTTGGGCCAGTGGGGGCATAACTCTCTAGCACAGTGGCCAGGGCACTGAGCCAGAGAGAGCATTTGCTCCTCTGACAGCCTCAGTGCACGCTTCTGGTGCTGCTTGAAGCTTTTCAGAGTTGCAGGAGTGAACTGGAATTGATTCTTTCTATTTTCATCGCTGCTTTCATTTCTGAAAAGTAGGACAGAGAATCAGCTTGTGATTTTTGGCATCGTGAAGCAGTTGCGAGCAGCAGCAAGAGCCCAGAATTTGTTAACAGATTGCAGAGATGTTCTAACATCAGTGTATAACTTGGATCACATTTCATAGGTTATCTTTGCCTCTGCTGAGCTGAGATTGCTTTTAGAATAGTAACTTGAAATTTAGACCTGCGGTAGTTGATGGAAATTGCATTCAGAAATTGCCTAGAAGCCGTGGGGAAGTGAGCTGTGAGACAACCTTCTGCTAACAGTAGAGCATGCTAGAAAATATGGAGTTTTTCTGCATCTTCATTTTAATTCTCTTAGTCTGCCCTTGGGTTTTAAATATGTTCAGGACCCATGGTCCGTCTTGAGCAGCGAGTCCTGCTATCTTTGTTGTGGATATTTTAACCAGAGCTCTTCTGAAGTGAATCGAGCCTTCCCGAGGGTTGTCCGCCTTACAGAGCGAGCTCGGTTGTGTGTGCTCCTCTCCAAACGCCTCCCTCGAGCACTGTGTGTGCGCTGTGCCTCGCGTTATTCCAGCTTGACGTGGCAGCAACGGAGCGGGGCAGGAGACGCCACGCTTCTAGCTTTTTCTGTGTTATTTGGTCTCCTGACCCATTAAAATAGGTTTCCTCCACTGTGGGAGAAGTGGGTGTGAAAAGGGGAAGAGAAAACCGTTCGGCGGCCGCGTAGTCACCGACCGCGGCTACCCGGCGGGAGGCGGGCAGGA
The DNA here is from genome assembly GCF_036370855.1 of Dromaius novaehollandiae. Classification (NCBI taxonomy): domain Eukaryota; kingdom Metazoa; phylum Chordata; class Aves; order Casuariiformes; family Dromaiidae; genus Dromaius; species Dromaius novaehollandiae. The sequence continues at coordinate 3,218,911 of NC_088117.1, forward strand.
GGGTGCTTAGTCATAGCAGTGATGTGGGAGTGACGTTTTCCTTCAAGACCCAGTTGATCGCAAGCCTTAGAGGCTCAAAGGGCCCCTGGGAGAAAGCTTTGGTTCTTCTCTGGACCCTCATGGCATTTGTAAAGGTGCCAGAAATTGTTGCGAATGAACATTTTAAGAGGTAGTTCGTCGCTGCTGCGCTCGAGCCTTTGGAAGCGTTCAGGCGAGACCCCTTGCTCGGCTCCCGATCCCGTGATGGGTGGCGTGCTTCGCAGGCCGACTTGGTCCAAGGCCATGTCGCGCTTCAGTCACACCATGGTTCTGTTCAAGCTGATGATCCAATTTACCTCCCCTCTCCCTGCTCCCCATCCCCAAAACCTTAAGAAAGTTGGTGGAGGGAAAAGCTCAAGTCCTGAAACAAGCTCTATAAAAATGAACCACCTATTACATGATTTTTGTATAGACAAGATGGCTGTTGTTAACTATTTTACCCCAATTTCATTTACTGTGTGGAACAGAAAACCCTTGGCAGCCCTGCTTTCCACACTAGCTTATTCATAGTGGATCTTCATGTGGTAGAAAGCCCGTTTCCTCGTCCTTTAATGAAATCGCAGATGTATGTGAAGGTCTATAATACCTTCAGTGTCAATAAACTGTCATATATTTAATTTAAAGGTGGCCAATTGTTTGGCTGATTTGAAACAGAAGCACTTAACTATTAAATATCTTATTTTTCAACTTCAAAGTTGCAGGTGAAAATATTTAGCTTAACTGTAAGCTATTTTGTTCACTGCAAGAATATTGGACTTTTGGGTAGAGTTGATGGTGCCTAGAGACTAGAAAGGATCGGAACAGACTTGGAAGGAAAACTAGGTTCAGCTTTTTGGGAGTGTATATTGGTTGGCTGTATGGGACCCAAACTGGCATGCCAGCTTTGCTCCCCGATTACCGTGGCCAAAGTGGGTTTCCCAAACCAGGCCTCTGTGCAAACCTGAAACAAGACACTGTTGACAGGAGATGGTGTGGTCCCTCCTAGGACTGACCCTCTGCTGTCTTGCCTAGGTGCTTGGCTGCTTAAAAATATTGAAAATAACCTACAGTTAAATCTGGACCTTAGTTCAGACGTAAAAGATACCATTGTCTTCAAGGTGGTGCCTTTCAGGAATTGCAAAAGAAAATGTCATGGAGCTGTTGAGCATGACTCAACCCCGTTGTTTGTTGGGATTTGTTTGCCTTTGTGCTACAGCACGGGGCAGCGCACTTGGATGCTCCAACCTCCCCACTTACTCCTCCCCTAAAATACCTACAGCCACTAAAGATGCTGGAGCTCCGCTCTAGGGGAAAGCCCTCAAGGTGGGTATCTGCCCACCTTGGGACAGGAGGGGCAGGAGGTGGTTACGTGTCCCTTTGCCCTGACAGTGAAGGGCTGTTCATCCAAACATAGAAAGAATAGCTGAACAAATTCAGGCCAATTTTATTCGATATCCAGGATGATTAATTATTTGCATACCCTTAGGAAAATGGTGGCTGCTTTAGCTCCCTTTAGCTCTTCTCTGTTTCAGAAGCACCTGGGTTACAGGATCGATGCGATCAGACGAGCTCATGGCCGGGGTGTGATTTCTTTCTGCCTCCTGTGCAGCGTGGAGCAGAGCTGATGAATTTATTGTTTTATTTTTGTTTCTATTCTTTTCTGTGTTTCTCCTCTTCTAACAAAGATGATTTTGTGCTATACAGTGCTTTTAAAATTATTTAATTGTTACTAGTAATAGACTGTGAATTTGGAAATTGAAGCTTGATGTAGATTTTTTGGGGGAGTTTTCTCATGAGCTCTCTAAGTCAGTTTAATAGAAAGTTAGTTAAGACAGGAAAAATAGCTCTGTTTGGTACCATCTGTTCCTATTAAGAGATTGTAAATTTGTCAGGCAATCCATGATATTCATAGAAAAATACTTCCTTTTGTATGCACATTTATTTACAACTGAATTCTCATTAAAATTGTTCTAAAAGGGCCTATTGTAAAGCAAATCTAAATTTCACAGTTGAATGGAAACAAAAGCTTTGACTAGAATCCAGCCTTGGGAAAATTAGCTATGTGTAAACAACAGGTTGAAATATTTTGGAGGATTACAGGAAACAGCACCGGTGTAATCAGAGCCACTCAAGTGTGGGAATGATAGTAGCTGTGGAGCAAGGGGCGCTGCTCAGGACAGTACCGAATATGTGAGGCGGATGGAGTACTCAGCTGGGCACTTGGTACCGTCACTAGCAGGTGACACCATGTTGTAATGCTGTGTGGTCTCTTCACTGAAGGAAGCTTGTTTTCAAAACTGAAATAAGCCATCTTGACATAGGCAAATGTAGAGCGCTCGGGAATGTGAAGTTTAGTCCTTGCCCTGCAGTGCACGGGCTGCAGGTTCTGCTGAGAAAACTTATATTTGTGAAGCAGAGGGGGAAAATGATGGTTTCTCAGAGCCTTTCTCAGTGTCGGATGCAGAAACAGACCCCTCCCCGTTCATTGTAAGGAAGCTGGGGACATTGGAGGCTGCTAAAATAACTTGAGTGGATCTTGGTTAGGATGGAGTTGTTTCAGAAGCAGCCACGAAGACACGGTGTTACTGGGCAGATGAGGTGGTAAGGCAAAAGCTAAGTTGGAGAAGATGCAATTGTGCTGAAGGAAGTGCCCTACTGCCATTTCAGAAAGAGAAAATACAACTTATGCCATTTGGCCTTGAACAAAAGTGTTCTGATGAGATAATCTGAAAAGGTGAGTAGGTAGGAGGAGGATCTTTTTCCTTCCTTTGCGAAATGCTTGTCTCTGCTCACAACTGAACATCCTGCCCTAGGATGGGTGATCTATTTACAGGTCCAGTAGCGCCTGCAAGAGGAGGAGAGCTTTTGGGGCTTTTGGAGAACGGTACTGACACACCTGGAATCCCAAGTAGCTTTTGATATAAGGAGATACTCAGTTTGCAATGATTCAAACCAATTTTCTAGTCCTGTAAAGTAGATCTTCTTCCTTCTGGCCTGAAAAGTCTCTTGCTATAGGCTCAGGAGAGTGCATTTTTTGTTTGCTTTTGGGTGTTTTCTGTTTGGAGTTTTTAATTTTTTTAATTTTTATTTTTTTTCCTGACAGTTGACCTATACATCCAAGCAGGTATCTAGAATCCAGGCAACACTGCCAGACCGTACATGTGTCTGTTTGGATTGCAAAGCCTTGCAAAGGTGAACTTTCTGTGTCATTTCACAGCTTGAAACAGTGGCGTTGGGTAGTACAGTGCACCTTGCAGGGAGGGGTTAACCTAGGTGTAGCAATTTAAAGAGTGTAACTCCATTTACACAGGAGCTTGTAACAGAAGCGCCTAGCTAATGTCTTTGACTGAAGGGATTAACTGTTAAGAAAGGGAGCACGGGATCTGCTTGCTGCTACCATGGTTTATAATCATGAAGAATGACAAATTTGGCTTCCTAACAAACTAAAACATGTTTGGCTCTATCTCTAGTACAAGCGGTCAAATAGTTGCATTTACTTTGCAGGTAGTTAATAATTTTAATCTAATTTAGAAACCTTCCAGTGTTCTTGAGCAAGTCAGAACTCCAACTAGCTGACTTTTGACAGTACAGATCTTTTTCTTCAAATGGAGGTCCAACCTCAACTCTAAACTGAATGATTGGGTGCCAACAGATTGGGCTGTGAATCAGTTTGTGTGGAGGACTGGGTGTGTGTTTGCAGGTCTGGGTGGGTGGGTGCTAGAAGAGACTGCAAAAATCCAGAGTGTGCTCTAGGAGCGAACATACCAGATGTTTCCGATTGTGCTGGTAAGGCGGCCTGGCCCCGGGAGATGTTTGCCACAGTGGGGATGAACCTTTTGCATTTCAGATGTCTGGGAGCTGCTCTGTGCTCTGGCACCATGCTCGGGCAAAGTGGCGTTTGGCTGGGGTGGAGGTGGAAGTTTGTCTCCTTTTGGATGTGTGGTACCTAAGTCAGTCACTGGTTCGGCTTCACTGAGGGAGCAATAGTGGGGCTGTGCAGCACACTGCACCTCAGAAACGTTGAAAATGCAGGGTTTCCTCCAGGTCAATCAGGTTTTCCCTGCAACGTTGTCAGACTTTCCTGACTTTCCCCTATTTTACCTCCTCCAAACTCACTACTGATTCCCAGTGCTTTCCCTACAAAATGCCCTTAAATAGGTTGCATAAGAATAAATGGCTGCAAAATGACTGCTCAGATGTCTGCACCAAAGGACCTGCCTGCCAGTGCCTGTGTTATCTGCCTTTCTCCTGTCTGGGGGGTGCTAGCTCACCGTTGCTCTGAGAATGAGGAATCTGACTGCATAGCAATGTCCACTTCTGCACTGGTCATGCTTGTGCATTAAGCTGGTCACTGCTGCTGCTGTGCTGGACACCTTTTGGTGGAGCAAGCAGCTAGCTCCATCCTCTAGAAAAGGATCTGTGGTATATGGGGTCCTTCACACAAGAACAAATATCTTGGACAAAGTCTTTTGTCATCTTAAACCGAACTAGGCTCTAATTAACCCAACAGGCATCTGGATGGAGGATGAAATAATTTGTTGTTTCTCAGACTTTTCTTCTTCCTTTTTTTCCCCCTCCTTTCTCTGTCCCCATGGAAAACTTCCTGACAAGGATACCAAATAAATGTTATCTAAACTATATTAGTGGTCAGAAACATTTTGGAGTCTGTGGGTTTTGAGTTCTCCCCATTTGTAGTGAATTTGGTGAGAGCTTGCTTGGCTGCTCTACAGAATAGCAAATTTAGGTTGATCGGTGAAGTTTGGGTCCGTTGTTGATCAAGAGACTTAAATTGTCTTCTCCCTAAGACTGATGGTCAGACTGCTCCTCAAGAAAGACGTTGCCATTTTGTGAAGGAAAATTTAGTGTATGTAATACAAAACTCCAAGGAAATTTGAGGCCAGCTCTTAGCTAAAATCTCAAATTGATGTTCTTTCTACGTTGCCATGACTGCAACAGAGTGACTCATCCTGTTATGGTTAGCAATTTGCTTGTCTTACAAAGTCACTGGGGAAATAATTTTTCCATATCTATATGTACCGAGGCTGGAAGGTTTGCTTTAGCAAACAAGACAAATAATATTTCCTGGTAATAGGAGCAGCCGACTGGAAAATGAGACCAGCAGGATCTATTCTTAGTTCTGTCATTAACCTTGGACATTTTCTTTAACTTTGCTATAGCTCTCCTTAACTCTCTGTGAAGCAGAGAAAGTTATAAATACAGGAGATGATTTTTAGCAGGTGGTGTTTAAAGTGGGCCAGAAGTGTGAAATGTTGGTGAAAGATATTTCTGTAACCGTTAGAGTAAAATCATAGTGTGTAGGTAGGTTGTTAGGTCAGTGTGTGAGAGATGGATATAGTGAATGCTCTCAAGAGGTGGATTATCTCTCTTAGGAAGGGAAATCAGTCTAATAATTTTATTAAGAATTCCCTTCCTTCCCTCCCTGCCTCCCGTACTTGAGGCAATTAACAGAGCTGGGTGTAGTTATGGAAAACCGAATCCCAGGACGGCAGATGTAGGCACTGTAAAGTAGTAATGAGTTCATCTAGTGACAAGGTGGGAGAAAGCTCTTGTTACATTTCTGGCAAATTGTAGCGTTTCAGATCTCCTCTGAGATTCCGAAATAATTGAGCTTGACAGGTCACTAGCAGTCAGCAGTTAGCCTGGGTGAGTCATTGCGTGTTGATGGCGGCAGTCTTGCTAGGTCCGTACTCTCTGCTAAGTGGGTATGGAAGATTGTGTCTATTATTGATGCAGACAGCAGAAACTTAAGAGTTGATCTTCTGTTGCCGAGAAGTGGGTCAATGTGGCATCTTCAGGAACTTGCAGTTACAGCTATTGTAAATAAATCACTCAACTTTGCTTAGCTCTTACTCCTTGCTGCCGTATTAATAATATGCATTGTGTTGGAAGCTACCTGTTTGCTCTTCTCCCTTCCTCCTTCAGACATCTGGAAAAAAACTGGTACTTACTAAAGCTGTGGAGTTGCATGGTCTAGAGCTTTTTTTTTTTTTTTTTTTTTTTTTTTTTTTTTTTTTTTTTTTAAGCAGGATGTATAAAATGGTTCTGGTGAGCATGCTGACCTGTCTTGATGATTACATGGTCTTTTGTTTAAAAGATGCATCCTAACGTGCTTGTGCTTTGGGAACGGAGTGTCTCTTTGTCCAAAATCCAAGGCACCCATTTACTCCTGCTTGTTTAGCTTGTTAGAGTTTGGAGATATGTCCCCAACTCTAACAAATATATATAAATATATATATTATATGTATTGTAATGTCCTCCTGAAGATGAGAGCTACTTTGACCTTGAAGTGGCTTTCTGAGGGAGAAAATCTAGTGGTTACTATATTAATTCTTAATGTGTTTCATGCCTCTTTTCAGTATTTGATGATATACTTGTGCATACCTTTCCAGAATAAATGACCTATTTCCAAGTCTGCCACTCCTTCGTATTGTAGTTAGTAGTCTTCTGCTACACAGCTTGGGAATTATTGATTGTTAACATTGAAGATAAGCTGGTCAGCTTTCAGAGAAGCTAGGCTTTTAGAATATCGGGTTGTATCAATAAAGGTCTTGTTTGGCACAGACTCGAGCCTTTCCGTGATCTATTAGAAGTGGAGGTATGCAACAACTGCTGCATAATGAGAGTGACTTTTTGTTAGAGGTGTAAGCACACTGGAGAGAGAAAAGAGGAGAGCTGGAAATATGATTTGAAATGTTTCCATAATAACTAGGTTGTTTTTTTTTTTTCTATTAAAACCTCTCTTCTCAGTATTCAACTTAAGGTAATGTCTTACAAAAGCTTGGAAGTATCCATTTAGATACACTATTTTTAGCACATCCTGTCTAATTATTTTTTCCCCTTTTCTATTTTTCTTTTCTCCCTTGCTAGGTTGTGACTAGACTTATTCATTTGCTGGGTGAGAAGATTCTTGGCAGTCTTCAGCAGGGAGGTAAGAGTCATTCCTGGACTATTCCCATTGATTCTGCTGCTTCCTTGGAACTAGATTTACATCATTAAATCCAGAAACAGAAAGCATGTACTTAAAAAGAGTTGGTCCCTAAATATTTTAGCTGTGCTCACAAGAGAATGGTGGTTTAGTTGTACAAAAAATGTCCAAAAAATGTTTGCCTGGAGCAGCTAAGTAAGTATGGGAGCGGAATAATTTGCAGCTGAGATAGAAAAGTACTGCTGCATATGTGCGGTGAAATTTCCTTGAAGTTCATTGTGAGAGAGCTCAAAAGGGAGTATCAGAAATAGCAGCTACAGTAGTCTTAAATCACATAGCGATGCTGAATGGAATCTGCATATAGGCTGACTTAATATGTCTGTATTTGCCTTATCTTAATGAATTGTCTGACAGCAAGCCATTTGTTATTTATTGGCTTTTAAAATTCGCGTGTGTGGCAAAGGCTGAAACAAAGTAAATTTACTAAATGAGTTAACACCAAGAAGAGTAAAAAGCTGTTTAATGTTCTATGTAGGACTGTTTTAGAGGATGTGAAATGAATAACACAATTGCTGAATATATATGAGAAAAGTTTATCTGATGCTTCTTTGTGTCCTGCAGTGTACTGTGCGGTGGATCATGCATATAGACTTTGAAGGAGTTTTTGTATCAATTACAGCATATCAAGTACTTCCATAAGTCCATCTCAAATTCATCTTAATGATACATCTTAGGCCTTTTGCTGGATGAGATGGATGAGCAGGATGTTAATTTTTAACTTGGGTGACATTAAGTTTATTACATACATATGGTTGAGGCAATAGGTGCTAGGAGCAAAGTAAAGTTGTGTATGAGAAGGCTTTTTTTAAAGAGAAAGAAGATAATATTAAAATAAAAAGATTGACTTATAAAACACCCCTATCATTATTCTTTTTCTGGGCTACGCTTAATCAGTCTACCTTAATATATTGGAGATGCTTCCACAGCTACTTTGCAGCTACTTTAGAAGTTCCAGGTTTATTTTAATACCACTAGGCACATGTCTATGAAGCTCCCCATTTTCCCATCTTGGAGAGGAATGAAAAGAGGTGGAGATATTCATTCTGTATAGGATCTTTATTTGTTGAGCAGGTATTTATTTCTCTGATTAGGCATACCATTAAAAAAAAAAAAGAATATTAATTTTTGGAATATGTTGACCATGAAGATGGGTTTTGTTATTTAAAATGATTCTTCTCTTGGGGTAAGTTAATGCCTGTCTCAAAGCTGTGCCAGTGGTTCAAAGTGCCCTTTTGTTCCTTTCTTAATAGGTCAAGTAAATGCACATTGCATTTTACCTGTTCCTGTACTCAGATGTTTTTAACATCACCTAACCTTTACCCACACCTGCTCTGTCAGCAACGGAAAGTTGATCTTCATCCTGTTATGAATGAAATATGTGGGAATTCTTTCCTTTGATGTTAAATTGAGGATGTTACACTTAGATTAACCAGTTCAGTGGTATTTTCCTTGCTGCCTGGCAGGTGAAAACAATGCTCTCTGAAATGAAATGACATTTAGCTTTCTGGGTTGGCTAATGACAATATTTTTTAAATCTTCTGAGCAGGTTATCCTCTTGGATTACACACCTCGAGTAGCAAGTGGGATGCCGGAAACCCTGCCAGCAATCTCTCCACAGTAGCAATTATGCCGGTGTCTGAAGAGGTACCACTTACTGCTTTTACTCTGGAGCTCAAGCATGCGCTCAGTGCTGTGGGTAAGAAGTTGTTTATATGTTACTGCATCAAGAGAAGTAAATGTTTCTTATCTTTTCAAAAAAACTTAGCCAAGTGTACCTGTCAATAAGTTAGAGGTGGATTCCTGCTGCATTTGGAGGGGGGGGGACAGGACTGTAGAGTGGTGCTCAAGATCAGACTTTTTTCATAATTTCTTCTTGTATAACTCTCTTGCTGCTTCTAAATCACTCTCTTCCCATTCCTATCATGCATTTAATTTCAGTGGATAAATTCTGCGATCTTAATGACTCTGAAATATTAGCTGATTGACCTGTTGTGTGCCTCTGCCCTTGGCTGCCGTCAGTACTCCTAAGACTGCAGGCACTTCAGTGGACAAATCCCACCACCAGCACACCGTTCTCCCAGTGCCTGTTTGAGAGTCTAATTCCATCTCACATAGGTGTGAGACTCTCAGTCTTTCCCAGTTGTACAGCTTGATCCAGCAAAGGATTTCTCATGCAGTTGTCCTTTGTTGAGGTAGTATAGTGAGCAGCAAGCATAAGATCCGATCATAAAATGGCTTGTGGAGGAAAACCTGGTTGCCAGCACTGGAAATCCAAACTATCTTATATTAGGTATTCAGTTCAGCATGCCTTCAGTTCATTCTCCATGCTACAGTTTGACACTTCCTGAACATCCTCCTCACCTCATCATACACTATGGCAGATTTCTTGAGTTAATCTGCTGTAGTTCTTTGCATTGTTAGTCTGCTTAATACTTATATATATATCTCATATAATAATAATATATATTTTTAATATATATAATATAAGCTTACTGCTTATTATTTTGAAAAGTAAAAGTTATACGATGTTTGTAGTGTGACCACTTCTATTTTTTGATATTACCTTTCTTGACCTTAAAGGGTGTCTAGAGCTGGTACTTATTATTATATTATATGCTTTAAAATTATGGCCGAGCAGCAGTAGGAAGATAATGTTGATGTTTGAAACCAGAAGGACAAGTTGCCAGGTGTTGAGGTTTGGGGTATCTGAGTTCCACCAGACGGTGACCATCTTTTCTTTACACTCCTGAGCTTAAAAAGAGAACACTAAGTCCTGAAAACTTGAAGCTTCAGTCATGTGTGGAGTTTCTGAAGCTCTTCTCTTCCCGCTCTAAAAGTGAGGACTGTGAATATTGTATGACAAGCTCAAAGCCCAGGACAGGTTCTGTAAGCTATTTGGGGGAGGTGGAAAGGGGGGCTCAAGACTGCGGTCAGAGTTATAAAAATTTTTTTTGTAATACAAGGAGCTTTGAAATCCACTCAGCTAACATCTGAACTTATACTAGCTATGAAATGTTAAGAGCTAAAATATGAAGTTGACAGATTCATTCGGACTCTTTCACCTTTTGAAATGTAAATGCAGCTTTTGGTGATTTGTCACAGTGACTATGAATTTCTGCACATTTTAAGATACTTATTATTTTGAGAGAGATGGCTGAAAAATTAAGTTCATAACAGAACATAGATTTTAGCCTTAGCTATATTGCTAGTGGGTACTTATTATGGATTGTTGCTGGCTTGTTAAGACATGTGACAGCATGAAACACTGTAAAACAAACAAAATTTTAGTCTGTGAAAGGGCTATTCATAATAAAAATATCTTGTCTAGTCGAAAGCACCCTGTAACAAACTCTGGGTTTTGTTTTGATCACGTGGCCTTTCCTTGTTCACCCGTCTCTTGTCTGCTTCTAAATTGACAACTGTGTAGTACTTGGCAGCTATGGATGGTACTATACAACCTTGGCATCTGAAGTTCTTGCAAAAATGGAGCAGACGGCTGCAGTGGGAAGAGGAAAGCGTTGTGTGAAAACACATCTAGCCATATGGTTCAAAACACAGCTGGTAGACCAAGTTCTTAGCTCACTGGCCTTGATAGCTCTCTTCATCAGGTCAGTCTATTGTTTGTTCAGCCCTGCAATGCTTGGGAACGATGGTTAACCATCTGCTGATGGCCTACTGTTTGTGTTTAAATGCTGTATAGTTGCGTGGTTTTTTTTTTTTCCATGCAGCCTATATTCTATTTTTTAGCAGTAGCAGCATCCTCTCTATTTTTTGTAGATTTTGTTTTCTTCTTTATGCTAAGACTATAAATTGTTTGGATATTCTTTATCGGTGCATGGCAAAGGGGTCTGCGTGATACGCCAGATGGTGCTTTGCTATGTGAAAAGGGGTTGGTTTTTGGAAGGATCTTCTTCCTACTTCTCCTGTCAAAAAATGAAATGAATAGTAAATTCAGTGCTGTGAAGCACAGTTTCAGTTTACTTTTAGACTGTCTTGGTATTCACTTGGCCAGTTAGAACTGTATTCATTTTACATATGGGAAAATTAAAACAATATGTGAAAAGACTTGTATTAGGTCTTCAGTGAGCAGCTGTTGTGTTGGAGCTTCATGCCTCTGCAACCTGACAACTAGCATTTGGGTTTTTAGTGTGAACTATGATTGGACCTTAAGCTTTATGGAAATGGTGAGAAGGGGTTGTTGGCTTGTTTGTTTTTTTCCTTTAAGTATATACTTGGAAAGTCTTAATTGAACATCTTTCTCCTAAGGATATCTGTTTCAGTGCATATGTTAGTAATTTTGAGAGCAAGAGGTTTCTCTGTGTAGACTTGCTGCTATTCAGTATGTTTTTGTTGTTGTTTGTCCTTTCTCTCTTGTTGTTTATTCTCTGTGTTTCTTGACTCAAGGCTTGGTCTATATTGTTTCATTGGTCTGAGCTTGAAAGTATGTTCCTGAGCAGAGCAGGGTAGCATGGTAGGTATGAGTTTGTATGGGGTGGAAACAGTTGTTTTAGCTCTCTAGTGCACCTTATATATTGTTTTAGAAAATTCCTTACTCCTCCTGTTAATATCAAATTAGATGAATGTTGCAGTGGTGCCGAGATTCCCCTTGCTGCAGACTGTCCCCTGACTGCATGAGGCAGCCCATACTGTAAGAGCAGAAACGTATTGTTTTCCTCAAAGAACTTAAAATCCAAGCAGATTGAGGACAAGAGGGTAGAAGAAACTAGGACAAAACACAAAAATACTGAGATGATTGCAAGAGCCATAATGAAGTCGTAAAAAAAAACATGCTGCAAAATTAGATGAGTAGTTTCATTTTTGTTTTGTTTTGGTTTTTTGTTTTTTTTCCCAAGACTGGCATTAGAAGGGTGCTACCAGTGCTGTGAGTTCAAGCTGGTTGCAAGTAAAGCTGTTTAACAGGGTGGTTTATTTTATTTTATTTTATTTAGCTTTAAACTGTTTCCATCTTATTAAAGGACTACAATAATAATGACAAACAGAACATCTCAGTCTTAGAGCAGGGGTTTCATGACACCATGAATTAATATAGACAGTCCACAAGAGCCTGGAAGTAATTCAGAATCTCTTACTCTTTTCAATACTTTTGCCTGTAATGAGGCAGTCAGATGAGCTTAGTCTGGAGTTTAGGCTGCCTTTAAACAGCTTCCCTGGTGGTAATAGTTACTATCTTCCCCCGAATGGTATTGGGTAGTGAGCAGCAGGTCACCTGAAGGAAGGATTAGGAACCTAATTTGAGGATTGACTGTCCAAAAAAAATTACAGGGTCAAGACCATTTTATCGAATGGGTTTTTGGGGGAATGGTTGTATTCTGGAAACAGCTTGCCTGAACGAATTCTGGCTTGGACCACAATGCATAGCAATTCTCAAATCATCCCAAATCTCTGGATTCTGGGAGACAGAAGTAGCAAAATAGTTTCTTTCTTAACTGATGCTGTCAGAACAGGGTTTATCGGTTTGCTTGGTTGTGGGCAGGTTGAGCTTGCGTTCTGTGTGCAGGGAACACCGTGTGCTGTACTGCCCCAGCCGTTTTCACCCAGCCTTACTCCGCCAAATTGCTCTGGTTTCTTTGAGATTTGGTGTCTGCGGTTTGTGATAATGCTTCAATTCAGATGTCGTTTCTGGACTCTGTGATTGTACCCTAATTAAATCCAAAAGGATGTTCATGTTTCCATGGAGTCTGTTCTGTTCAAAAGCTGGACTGCAGAGCAGTTACTTGATAATGGAGAGAAATAACTCAACATGAACCTGTCTTCATCGTGAGAAAGGTATGATTGTAAAATATGGTCTGAGTATTGAGGAGTGAGCAGGAGAGTCTGGCAGGTAATAGTGAATCAGAGACATCTTCAGTGCTTTCTTATTCAGTTTGCATGTGTGCTTCAGCATAAAAAGCCCTTTATTTGAGTCTTGGTCTTTGGGCCTCCAAAGGAAGAGGACTTGGAATATAGAACTTTAAAAAAGCAGGGACAGCATTTTCCACTCCTGAACTGGAGGGAAAATCAGCAAGTTTTTTTGCTGTGTGAAATGACAGGTTAGGTTAACCAGGCCAATGAACAGCAGATAAGAGAAATCTCAAACTAGAGAAGGATTCTAACACCACGTGTGTCTCTATCCTGCCTTTCTGCTCTTCAAAAAAATAAACTTTCTTTTAGTTTCTAAAAATATGTAATGTATTTGAAATCTCACTGAAATACCCCTAATAATAATTTATTGGGATTTTTAATGTGCAAGTCTGCCTGAATTTCCCTTCTTTACACACAAATTAGATTTAAATCTTAAGTGTTTTCTTTGGTGAAATGACTGTGGTACCTGGAGCCTGGCACAACGAGGTGTATGTGTTTTGCTGGGCAACATCTTCTGACACTGGGACATCAAACCCTTTTTAGCAGTTCTGTCTCAATACAGAATTTTGTAGAGTTCTGTTAGGCCAAATGAATGTTCTGATTTGATGAAGTCCAGTTAACTACTTTTACTGTGATAAATCTCTTTCACAGATTTGTAGTTCTGTCTTGCAAAACGGAGGAGTTTGGGGTTCCCATTTAGATGCTTCACGAGATTTCCCAGCAAATGGTAACAGCAGCTCATGATCATTTGTGCATGGGGATGCATTAGACCACTGCCATGCCTTGTCTTCTTATCGGTGTGTTAAAGTGCCTAAAAGCTGGGATTCTGAATCCCAGTGGATTTGGAGAAAGAAAAATCCATCTATTATTGGGCTTGTAAAAGTCACCACCTCTGGCTTGAGAAATTCGTGAACTGCAAATTGCTGGAAGCTTGGAGACTGTTGTGGTTTCACTTGCTCCAATACTCTTGTCTAGGCATCTGCTGTTGGTCACAGTCAGAGGCTATATTGGGCTAGATAAATATTCAGTGTTACCTCATATAACCTTTCTTATGTCCTTAGCTTTGAGTAGTCAAAGAGCCAAAACAGAGTAGTCACTGCAGGCAGTGGGTGGAGGATGCAAAGGCGTTTTCAGTGTGCTAATTTAAACTACAGATTGCTTGTGAGGCTGGTCTTAGGTGTAGAGAGAGCGTCACCAGATGCTGATATGTGTTCAGGATGCAGTAACGCATCATCTTGGACGTTCTTGCTGACCAGTATGGCTGTATGAAGGGTATGTACTTGAGAATGATTTTATTATTCATTGCTCTCAGCAGTTGAGTTTAAATAACACTCTCGGTCATTCTGGTTTACATGCTTGGGAACGCATATGTTGGTGTTCTTGATCACATTAATGAAAGGGAGGGTTATTTAATGGTTGGTTAATTGGGTGCTTGCTGGAAATAGGATGAGTAGAGCAGATGGCTGTTATTTCTGAAGCAAAGCAGAGTGGATTCAATTGGAAGCATCCTCATGCTCTGTGCTGGTGCTCTGAATAACGGGCTGTGAGACTTGGTCCCGCACGACTGCTGGGGAGAGGGGCTGCCGAGCAGGCATCTCCAAAACTTGCATATTGGTGTGCCTACCTGTACATGCTCGTTTATATTGTGTGTGGAGACTGCTTCTCTTTCCAAAGAGAAAAGTAAGATGAGTGGATATGATTTTGAAAATCAGAAGTCTTTTCAGGTTCTACCGATGCTTGATGGGGAGAGGTTGTCCCCATTGAAGAGTGGGGTCTATGCGTGAGGCAGCTGTTGTCCTGACTGATGTAAAGACACACCCCAGCTCTACAAAATCTGCCCTGGTGTTGTGTAAAAGGTATTCTGGTTGGTTAGTTCATGTGGCTGGTTTGCTCATGTTTAATGGTTTCCCCTTAGGACACGTGCCCTTAGTGTGACACATCAGTGAGGTGCTGCCTACGCTCCTCTGGTGAAGTTCTTGTATCTTAGTGATCAGGTGCTGGGAGGCAGCAGGCAAATAAATGCGAAGGTGGAGCACTGTGTTCCCTCCTTGTCATTAGCATCTCTCATTGTACATTTTTATTTTATTTCCTTAACTCATTTTACATTTCTGGCTGCTTGCCTTTGCCTACTAAACTTCCACCACTGTCATAAAGCTTTGCAAGTCGCATATCCTGGAAGAATATTTGGTCTAGATATCACTTCTATTTTGTTGAGAGCTTTGACACATTAATGAACACAAATGGCAACTCTGGTGCTGAATGCTTTTTCAAAATTTACCTGCCCTTTCTCCCATACTGTCTTGATCGTATGCAACGTCACAAGCGTTTCTTCTGGGAAACCTCTCTCGGTTCCACTGCCCCATCCAAAGCTGTATCAGCCCAGCTGTTTGTGAGGCTGAAAGGCGAACCAGATCAGAGAACCAACTCATGTTAAAAATCATATGGTAAAACTCCCCAAAACCTGGGTCAGTTCCCTGCAAAGTGTGCTACCAGCACATAGAGAAGAGTGGTGCAGATGCAGCAGTGAGGGGCAGGTGAAACTGGTACTGCTGTTGAAGGAAATGCTTAGCAATTAATTGCCTCTCTTTTGGGTCTCTTGCTTTCATAGAACTCAACTGTCAGAAAATCAATTGCCATAGACTTTATCTGAGCATGAGGAAATTACTATCTACTCTCAAGTCCTCCTGCTTTCCATGCTTTCTTACCGGCTTTACTTTTTTGCATTGAAATCTTCTTGGCTTAGTCTCTATACTTGTGGGCTGTTTTTGTCCATTTTTGTTTGCTCCTCTTTCATTACCAGTGTAACAAATGAAGAGTAAACATTATGTGGTTGCTTGAAAATACAAGAGTAAAAGTCAAAATTTTAAGTTCTGGCCAGGCCTAACACTCAAATATGTTAAATCAGAGTGTGCTCTTGGCAGGAGGAATCGAGCATTATGGGGGAAACATGGTTGACCCGGAGGGTCAGGGTGGACAGCTCTAGGTACTGTATTTGATTTTTTTTTTTCTTTCTTTTTGAGCATGTAAGGGTAAAATTGTGACCTTTTATCATGCTATTCATTCATGGCTTCTTTGTTTTATGGCTTCTAAATACATTAGGCTGTGCTGTTCTTTTTTTAATGCCTTAAGAGACCACATATGATAAATTGTTTTGTTATTTCATACATGATTTTTGGTTCTTGTATTAATGAAAAAATGGACTATGACATTGGGCAAGCATTAATACAAGGAAACTGTTATTTTAGGTTTGTAAATGTGAGGTTCTCTCTCAATATGAGACACAATCTTTTCTTTTGGCATGAGATCAATTCCTTAAGTTTCTTTTCTTTGCTTTTTGTATATAGCTGCAGTTGTTCTGCAGCCTCCACCACATATGGCATCTATTGCTGCTGGTAAAACCAGACTTGCTAAAAAGAATGGACTAAAATGTCTGCAAGAAGCTGTTTGTCATGTTCTGTGGCAGATAGGTGTGAAAGTTTGACTCCATAGTGGAAGTACTGTGAGTTGGACTGTGTCCTACAGATTTGGGAGTCTTTTTGTACTTGGGGGCTGGTAAGCTGCTGGGGTGTTGAATAAGAAGTAGTGCTGCTAGAGAGCTTCAGGATTCATCTGTGGAGTTATCTCAGTGCAGGTTGAACAAATGTGTTTCAGTAGGTCAAAGAAATAGGGGGGTTTGCTTGTTACATTGAAGCTAGATTGCTAAGTTCTCTATGGGCAGAAAAGGTATGTGATATGCTGAATATTCTGTTTGGGGCACAAAAATTTAGCTGCAGTAGAAACTCATCCTATGTGAGATGAAGGAATGCGGCAAAAGAGAGCTTGTAGGCTGGGACTAATGCGTTAGCAGGACTCTGGGAAGATGCAGAATGGGAAGATACTATTGCAGGTAAGTAGGAAAATCTTTATTTGGACTGTGTGCCATCCCTCTCCTCGAAGATAACTCTAGTCAGTGCACTTATGCATTGTTACAGTGGTATAACTGCATTTTCTTGATATAACTTGTCAAGATCTGAATGGCAGGTGTTCACATATGGGCAACTTTTTGTTCTTCTAGGTCCTGCGTTGCTGCTCACAAGTGATAACATCAAACAGCGGCTTGGTTCTGCGGCGCTGGATAGGTACGTGCCTTCCTTCATTACTACTTACAGAAAGACACAGAAAGATACTATGCTGGTCTTTCCAATATAGAGTGTTTGGGAATGAAACCCTACTTTCTAATACTTATTGCGCTCTCTGATTAAGGTGTTTGAGACTGATACTTCAAGAATGTTTAGTTCAAGTGCCTGTTTTTTTTTGCTTTTTGTTTTTTAATCATACTCACTTTTTCACTTGTGCAATTAGAGAAGCTGAATTTGTCCAAGTGGGCATTATGTATTCATTCTTAGAGATGTCATGGAAATTTTTAAGTTAGGCAGCACTGCACCCTCTTTCCTCTTTGTGCAAGTATTTAATGGAGGAGCAACAGTGGAAGAATAAAGAATGCATGAGCCTGGAAACGTGGGCAGATGGGAGAAATTTCTTAGACTTACCAGTGACAAATGGGCTAAGTCTTGCTTTCATGTAGCTTGCTTTCATGTAGCTTTCATGTAGCTTCAAGCACATATAACTGTTTCCCTTATGATGTACTGAATATCTGTACTCAGCTTATCTGTCCACCTGAATACAGAACTATAGCTGAAGTTGCTTGTAAAGTAGTAGGGTTTTTTTAAAGGCTCTTCAATAATGGCCTGCTGTGTGTGCCTTGGCTCTGGAGTCTTGCAAATGCCATTGGTCTGGTAGCTCACAGGAGTGCCTTCCCTTGACTCCCAAGAGCATGAAAACGGTGCTATTTGTAAAGCCTGATGAGAGAAGGAAGATCTTGCCTGTTAAGATCTTGGACAAATCACAAAGTTTCTGGAACTTTAGATCCTAATTCATACTTCATGAATATTCCTGTCTCTCCTTGAGCCAGGTTCTGGTCCCCTTCTCCCTAAGCATGCACACACGGTCAAACTTCCGAGTTTCTTACCGCACGCCCCCAAACTCTCCAGTCAGAGTACCTCGTGGCTGTCTGAAGTGGTCAGTGTCTGCAACCCAGTACTGACTAATTTAGTAACTCTGAAATCATCCTGCAAGACAGCAAAAATGAAGGAGGAGAGCTCAAGAAAAGAACCGTAATGTTAGATTTGCGTGGAGTCTGTCCGTATGTTGAGAGCGACTGGATTTGTACTTCATACCAGGCTTGCAGAATAAAGTAATGAAGGGGAATGGGAGAAAGTTGCCTGGCTTCTGTTTATCTTACAGCTTGTTTTATTCTACACACAGAGTTGACTGTAGCAAAACAGCTGGGTTTTTAGCAGAGGATAAAGGAACAGCTTATTTACATCTGTGGGAAACTGATTTTTAAAAATTGTCAAATTCAAGATACTGTGGGACAGACATGCTGGATGTGGGGATGGCAGTGAATGAGGGAGAGATGCAAGTCTTTGCCCTCCAGGTCTTGTGTTTGACCTCTAAGATTTCCCTGTTGGATTCACCCCTTCACTTTGGCAGGAGCTGCAATATAAAACGCTTTTTTTTTTTTTCTTCTTTTTTCTTTTCCTGTTCCCAGTATCCATGAATACCGACTGACTAGCTGGCTGGGACAGCAGGAGGATATTCACCGTATTGTGCTCTACCAGGCAGACAGCACCCTGACTCCGTGGACTCAACGCTGCATCAGGCAGGCGGACTGCATCTTAATAGTAGGGCTGGGAGACCAGGAACCGACTGTTGGAGAGGTGTGGCAGCAGCTTCTTCGCATATTTGCAGTGTTAATAGTCCAGATCAAAGAAGGCTGTTTCCCATATGAATTTTAATATCTGCTGAAGCATGAATAATGAAAGCATTCTGAGAAATGCGTGTTATAAATAGAAAAAGAGTTAAATGAGGATCCTCCAAAATAGCTAAAAATACTTCTGCATAAAACTTGCAAGGATTTTTCCTCTGCAGAATCCTTCACATTTTAGCCAATGGCAAATGAAAGAACAAATTGCTTTGAAGCAATACCACATTTCTGTCCAGAATTTCTTTGCAGGATCTCTAGATAGATGGGCAAAGTCTTTTCTGCCTAGATGGAATTCATGCTGTGTGCCCTGGAAAAGCTAGATATAAATTGTATTGTATGAATAGTTTAGTGTATGTTGATGCAAACTGTAAGCTGTATTTTCCCCTCCTACTTATTTTTACTTTTCATATTTGATTACCAAAGTTTTTAGCCAGGCACGTAACTCCTGCAAAGGCTGAAAAAAAGAGTCCGTGTATTTGCCTAATTCAGTCTTCTCTGAGGTTCTTAGTGTGCATGTTTGTCTGCAGATTCAGGTGTAAATACAGGTTGGATTGCACCACAGAGTGTGTGTGTGTATATATATCTATATAATGTTTTTCACAATACTATATTCTGTTAGATTGATGCTAAAGCAGTGTAAATGCCCGATGCCCTGATTCCTTTGGTGTGTGTAATGTGCTGTAGCTGGAGAGGATGCTGGAGAACACAGCAGTTCGAGCCCAGAAGCAACTTATCCTGCTCCACAAAGAGGATGGGCCTCTCCCTTCCCGAACTGTGGAATGGCTTAACATGAGGAGCTGGTGTTCTGCTCACCTTCATCTTCACTGTCCCCGCAGAGTCTTTTCCAAAAGAAGCCTGCCCAAGCTGGTAAGAGATACCTGCTTTGGTGGCTGGTCCTTTAGCTGTGCCTGTAATGCTTGTTTCAAAGGTAACCTGGCATAATATTGCTACGTGGCACTCGGATGTGCAGCTGACTGTTGCACAGATACTGTTCTCGTAAATCTGGTTGACCTCAATTTATCACACAAAAAATTGGAGATAGGGGTTCACATCTTCCTTAGAGCATTATGCATGCACCTTTTTGATATACTGAAGATAGTAAGTATTATCTCATGGTCATATCAATAGGTGTAGAGTTCTTCTCACTGGCAGGATCCCTGTGCTAGAGAAAATCATGCTAAAGATAAAGCAGAGCCAGACTGGAAGTTTCCCAGTAATTTTAAATCCTTGGCCAAAAAAGATAAATACCTCTGCAGACAGTACTGTACTCTACTACTATGAAATTCTCCCCACAACTATGAAAGTAGGAGAGATGCAGACAATCACTGGAATTGTTTGGGTAGTTTGTTAGCCTTCTCTTCAGCTGAAGTACAGCCATCCACTCCTTAACAGCATGTTGCCGGGTGCTAATGTAGACTCTAAATTGCCTTTAGAATGACCATCTTCTTCCTCCTCTCTTCTGCAGATAGAGATGTATGAACGTGTATTCCAGAAACCACCGGACCGCCACTCTGACTTTTCTCGATTAGCTCGTGTTCTGACCGGCAATGCCATTGCACTGGTCCTTGGAGGTGGAGGAGCAAGGTAGGTCCCAGAACACACTCTGGAGTCTACTGCCAAAGATCGTGGCCTGCTGGTATATGCCTGGTGGCTTCTGCTGGACAGGCTGACGCATGGCTGCCAGATCCTACAGCACCGCTGCCACTAGGCTGTGATCTGCATTGAATTTTCAGAACAATCGGCATCCTGTAAAATCGGCACTATTCTGTGAGCAGCATTTGGGGGAGAGACTGAGGTGGGGCTTTTGTTCCACAGACTTAACCCACTGTGTGGATTCGTGCTTGGATTTCTGCAGAAGCAACACGAGTGTGTGTGACTTCTTGAGCCCTCTCATACGTTGTGCTTAATACCAGGAGATGACCAAGGCAATGCAATGACTCTTCTTTTCTTGGCCGACAGTGACAAGTTGATCTTTTTTTCCCATGGATTCTTATATTAGAAAATGGTTCACAGTATTTCAAAGGTCCCTAAAGTTCTTCAAAGCTTGGACAGCAAGAGAAATTATGTCCTCCAATGGAAGAATGTTCTCTTCTTTATAATAGGCCAAAACCCCAGGTATATACACACTTCTGAGAAGCCTTACTTTACACAAAGGTATTATCTTTGCAGGCACCGGGGCAAGAGCTGTGCTTGAGCCCTCCTATTAGAATTCCAGCTGACTTCCTAGTGATCTTTGGAAGTAGATTATTACTGACATTTTTCTCTGGCATTTCTTTTTGCTTTGAGTGTTTTCTGTTGGGACAGACACAGAATTTAGTAGCCCTTTGCCTCAAGAAAGCTCCGTCTTCATTATCTTTGTCACAGTGTTCTTACAGCCCTCCTTTAAAACGGCGCTTTGAAGCGCTGCTCCAAAAAAAAAAAAAAAAAGAGAATTCTTGCACATTCTGTCGGCCTATTTAAAACCATGGAAATGCCACATTTTTGTCTTTGGGCCAGTGCGTGCTTTGAGGGGAATATTCACTACAGTGAAGGTTAGAACTCCTTTGTGACAGCTCGTTCTGATTAGTCACTTGATGCTGCGACAGCCAGTGCTTTGGCTGTTTCTTTGAGTGTCTGTAAAGATGCCCTTATCCTGCTTGCTTTCAGTTTCCTCACCTAAGATAATTTCATTATTTCATTTCTGAGATAAGTACTATCCTGTGGAGACGCAAAGTAAAGTGGGGGAGGAGAGCTGCTACTTAATCTGGGTATCTCAGGAGATTTCTAACTGAATGATGCAAGGCACTCTTTCTTTCTTCCTTTCTTTTATTTTTTGTTACAAGCTATCTTGTATCTGTCTTTAATGAAGCCTGTGTTGCTCTAAAATATGTGCACTCCTATATTTCTGGCAGCACATTTGGCTCATCCCCTTCCTTTCTTCCTTCTGTAAACACCGCTGTAATTTTTGCCAAACTGTTTATTTTTTGTTCTCCTACTTAATTTGCAAGCTGCCACCTGCTGATTTTCAAGAGCAGAGGTAAGAAAAGGCAGGCTTATTAGAGCCTGTTTGTTGGTCCTGTGTTGTCCTACTCTGCAAATCTGAAGCACTGCACTGCTACTGTGTTGTGTTTAGGTTTTCTGAAGGCAAACCACCCACTTAGCAATGTGACCATGTCCCATTAACCATTAGTTTGCCCATCTATGCAATATGGAGGACTTTTAAGAGGATTAAATGGCAGAATGGATAATGGATAAATACGATACTTTGTTCCCTGAAACCCTATTCATGGTCCAAAGTGCTGCCTCTGGGGTTCAGGCTGGCACATGGATGGCGTGTATTGCCTTTCAATGAAATTGTATGCTATTTCTGTATTTCAGTCATTAACTTAATTGTAATTAGATGAAAAATTTGGATATTTTTAAAAACTTGTTTTCAACGTGAGAATATAATTAAGAATCTTGGGAAAGGACAAAGTTTTCCTGAGCTCTGTTTAAAAAAACAAAAGCCGATTTTATCTTTTTTTTTGAAGGTTCATAGGTCAGAGTAGGTTCTTAGGACCCCATCTCTACTGACAGGGAGACTTAGAAGAGATTGTGTACTAGGTACTTATAATCATTCTGTGATTAAAGCCCATCCCGGCTACATATATCTTGATGGGTGGCTGCACAGATGTTTGTTAATTAATTTAGCCTTTGGATACTATCTGACATGAAATATCCTCTTACCGTTTCTAGAAGCATGAATCATACTGGTCACAAAACCCAAAGACAGCTAATAAAGTTACCGGATGCTGGCTGATGGTTATTTCTGTTAATGGCATTGTGTTCTTTGACTCCAGTAATATCAATTATTTAGTTATTTCTGGAATGTTTGTCTGGCTTCCCAGTGACAGTCAGTTTGGGAGGTTTTACCAGAGCAGCTTCCTGGTAATTATCTTTGTGGTTTGTCATGACAAAAGGAGCATAGGAACTCAGGGTTTTCTTTCTCTTGCGAGTATAAAAATATAACAGATCAAAGTGATACAGTTCTAAAATTATAGTATTTTGCTTTTGTTAAGTACTAACTTAATTTCAGTTAGAAACATTATGGAGTTTGAGGGAAGGAAAGGGGATTTTAGTGTAGAAAAATAATACCTTTCCGTGCAATCTGCTTGCCAGAACAATGAGACATCAAACTGCAACAAAGGCATAAACCCTCCCATAAATCATTCTCATAAGCTTTAGCCATCCCACATACAGCCCACCCTTTCTTTGGTTTTCTACAGTTGTCTTAGCAAAGCCGCTTGAAAACTGAAGTTTATGGGGAGTAAATAATTAATGGAGAAGATCTGGGAATGGCTATAGCTTTGGAGAAAAAATTGGGCATGATGTCTCAAAAGAGTGATTTAAGCAATGTTGATGACAGGCTTTGATTATAAGGTCACTATTCTAGAGTGAATTTGGCCCAATGCGCCTGTTTCACAGCAAGATCTGGGAATGCGTCTAATAGTGAAATATCCCAATTTTGCTGCTCTCTGTGCATATTTGGAAAATACAGAGCTCTAGACCTTAATTCTGTTTGGTTCTTTTGAAAAGAAGCTTTATCTCTAGTACTGCACATCATACAAGTACATGAGGTGCATAAGATGCCCTTATTGGAAGGGAAAGATCTAAAAAAAAAAATTAGATGGTCTATCTAAAATAAGACATAATATCCAGCTGCAGATCCATGCTGGGAATGCAGTTGGGGCTGGGAACGGGCACTCATGGAGCCGGCACGTACTGCCCTGCCTGCACCGCGTGATGTAGCGGCGGACGGGGCTCTGCGGCACTCTGCGCCTTTCGCTCCCCTCCGCTGCGCTTTGCTGGAGGCAGAGCACTTACGCCTTCCCAGAGGAACTGCTGTTCAAGGATATTTGGAGATATTTCATCAGGGCATCTGTTCTTTGCTCCTTTTTTTTCCATTTAGCTTTCTCCTCAAACTTATTATTTCACCTCAGTTCTTGATACGTCAGATAGCTTTTTTTCCACTGTTTTTTCTGCTGACTCCAAGGATTTGACTCAGATTTGTGCCTCTTCATTTTGGGCAGTTGGCCCATTTAATTAACTCTCCTTTTCTGCCTTTTCTTCTTTCTCTTCAGCATTGGCCCACTGGAAGAGGAGGATAAAAACAGCAGCTTAGGAGAAGCAAATTAGGCATTTCTCGTGATGGGCACGTATCTGTGTCTCTCTGAACCTGCTTGTTGCCATGTCCGTCTGGCTAGTTGTGTGTTCCCGAAGACTGCGCTGTATGCAGGGTACTCAGATTCTGTGTTTTAGAGAAGGCCAAATGTGCGGGTGCATTTGCCACCCAGGAATTTATTAGCTGCTGCTTTGAGTCGGGGAACTCTGGGATGTGCTGAGCCAGACTTGAGTCTCTGCTCCTTAAAGCCTGGCATGATCTTCTGATTTGATGGGTTTACGCAATGAATAAAAAGACGAGAGAGTGCCTGAGAGGCAGATCTCGTAATCAGTTCGCTCTCAGGAAATCATGTTTGCCTGCTTACACCCTCCGTGCTTGACTCCAAGACCCCTGAACCACAAGGATAAAATTTGGAGGCTTTACCGTCTCTGCGTCCATTATGGTTGGCTGTGACTCCGGTTCGTTCAGGAAAGTCCGAGTAGAAATCTGCTTATCAGTATTGTTTACTTTCTCTGCCATGGGCCACTGATCCCTTGGCATTGCCGTTCATCGGGAAGACACTGAGCTGGAATTTGTTTGTGCTTAGTCTGCGCTGGGACGAAGACTTCCAGCACATAAGTAATCCCTGGCATAGTCAAGTTGGGCAAAAGGTCCCAGATGGTATAAGCAGTCAGGATCACTGTTGCTTCACTGTACTTTTCCTTGTAAAGGACCCTCAAATGAAGCAGGGTTAGAGGAAAGATGTACAATGTTTTTCTTTCTCTTGGAAATTAGTAAACCTCAGAGGGACCCTGGGCTATCAGCTCTAAAGAGAAGGAAGAACTGTTTTATTTTTTTGGTTTTGGTCCCCTTGTATCTGGGGTTGAGGCCTCCACCATAGGGGGAAAAATGGCCCTAAAGACCTTTCCTTCATCCTGTGTGAGGCAGACCCACCCACAGAAGTGTTAGGTTCTCATTTTTCTCCTCTGTTACACGTTGTGAAATTCCCCTGAGATTTAGAAGGTATTCCTTCAGATTTGGGATCCTATAGAGACATGCATGCTATTTTACCGCTCCATGAAAAAATCCTTTCGGAGGCTATATGGATCTTAGATCTTTGTTGTGGGGAACTCCTTCTACACCTTTGTCTTCCAAATTATTATTTGATTCTGCAGTTGGAAGGCACCAAGGGATGTATAACTTGCGTTGCCTGGTGTATATGAGTCAAGCGTGGAGAAGGTAGGACATGCACATGCCCACCTTGGAGTGTGGTGGATGCACGCTTCTCCCAGTGCAGATACAAGTAATTTCATGTTCAGAGGCTGGATCCAGTGTGGCAGTAGATTGAGAAGATTCCCAGTTATCACCGTGCCCATTTGCACTTCTGAACCATCACACTAGGGAAGGATTGATAAAGGGCTCCCAACATAACATGAGAAAAAACTTGAAGCAGTCACTTGAAACAGCCTCCCCTCAGGTAGGGGCAAGCTGTCTCTCAGTTCTGTCTGTTTCTGATGATAATTGAGCACAGGAGGTGCTTCGTGGTTACCTTTGTATTGAGTTGCTTGATGCTTCCTACTGTATAGGAGTTTGGCATCTTTACTCTGAGAAACTTCCATTTCTTCACTGCATGTTGCAAATCTTCACTCTTTGGCAAGAGGTGCACTGCAGGCAACAGCAAGTGTGCTTTCATCTCCTGTGAAATTCTCCTCAGCTTTTTCTGAAAGCTATGAAATCACTGTTTTCTTTCCTTTGCTTGAATTGCATAAGGAAATGTTGATAAGCTGCCAAAATTAATAAACATGCAAATACTCAGCAGCATACGTGGTCACAAAAGCATATGTGAGCTGTTGAAACAGCTGGTAAAAGGGAAAAAGGGTATGGGCTGAGTTCCTACTGGTCCCAGCATGTCAGCAGGCGTTTCTCTGGGAGCAGCACCTGGGGCAGGAACTTCTAACTGCCCCTAGTAGAAGGGGGATAAAGAGAGCTGGGCCAAATCCATCCAACTCCCCCTCGATACCCTGACCCTGGCTCTGAGACCCTCCCACCCACCAATGCCCCAGCGACCTTCTCCTCCTCTAGAGAGACAGCATTGCAGAGCTGGGGATGAAGGTACTCAGGGTTACTCGAAGCCTGTTTTACACCAGGGAGGTTCTGAGAATCCATGCTTAGATGTTGAGATGTTGAAGAGTATCAAAGCAGATTTCTGGTTGGTCTTACTGTGACAATATGTGCCAAGAAAGTTGTCAGAAATACAATCTCTTCTTCTAGGGGGCTGTTATTAACTATACAAAAGATCAAGGTCAAATGGCACGCAGGAAGGTCAGGTTTCCAACACTGCTGCTGCTCCAAATGTAGAGCAGACGTGTTAGACCTCAGCCTTCAGTATGTGGCGGAACCTCTACAGAAAGAAAAGCTGGAATTGGAGGTGAAAACGATGTTCCAGGGACAGTCCTCTGGGTGGACAGTTTGCTTATACAATACAGACATCAGATGTGCTTGTCAGACCCACGTGCTTTTTCTGTTTGATAGCTTCCTTTTCTGTGGTGCAGATGATAGCAGCGTTATAGTTATGAAACCCTGATGTTCAATTTTGGACAGTAACAGAATCTCCTGGGGGAATTGCTTGAAGTTTTACGGTACAGGTGCTTTGGATTTAGTTCCAGCATTTAAGGAAGATTAATTCTTGTTCCTCAGCTAGGACAGATAACCAATGGTATGAGGCTCTTTACTCCTATCAGCAAAAGTGTGCGTGGGGAAAAGTTGTCTTAAAGTTACCACTGCAAAGGTGCAGTATTTGAAATGGAGATGGTGGGCTCGTGAGATCAATTACTGGGCTTTAAATGAGGGATAGTAACTGGAAGCATGAAGAAAGTTACCTTTTTGAATTAAGCTTGACTACAAGCACCCTGTTCATGTGTGCTAGAAGAATATGGGGGGAAGTGATGGGGAAGTTGGGCGCAGAATTTGCCACCTGCGTTCAGAAGCTGCCTCCAAAGCTGTGCGCTGAAAATACTATCAGTCACAAAGAATATAAACCAATGTTTTTTCCCTGTGGGCTCCTAAACTCATTCATCGTAGGGGTTTACAGACAGGATGAAAGAAAATCACGTGGGAATTTCCAGGACTCTTGATGTTCCTCGCATGAGTTGGAACATCAGTACAGGTATTCTGGTTCTTTTGCTGGGTTCAAAACTTTATACAGACTGATTCTGATGAGGGACGTCCCTAGGTGTAAGGGATAGGGATTTAAGGAGCCCAATTGCAGTGGTATTACCAGTTCCTTGTGTTGGAGAATAAACCTACTGTTCATCTTAAGAGCTTGCTTAATAAAATCTTCTCCATGCTTCCATTCCTATCTAGATCATATTTAACCTTCTTGTCTTTTTTTTTTTTTTTTTCTGGGCTGTGTCTCTGTTAATCTACAGATCTTCTGTTTTCCCTTTCTTGGCACATCCAAGCCCTGAGATTATCCAGATTCCTTGCACCCTGTTCATCCCGCTGTCATTCCTACTTGTTTTCTTTGCATCTTCCCCTTGTCCCTTTCCCACTTTCCATTTCCAAATCCGCTCTCAAAGGACTGATTGCAAAAAATGTAGTTTGCCAACTGTCTCTACGAGACTGAGAAGTGTCCTTATTTGTCAGCTTCAAAGAAATGCACTCAGCTTTGAAATAACCCTCCGCAGGTCCGGCGGTGGGCTTTGGGGCTGCGCTGCGCTGTGCTAATAGATTACTGGCAGCAAAGCATAAGGCTGCTGTCAGCGGTTTGTAAGGAGGCACAGGTATCCCCTTGATTTGTTATCTGTCTCACAGTATTTAATATTCACAGTAAACAGAGGGCTGGCAGCATGAAAAATGTGTACAATTGCGATTCTAACTCTCTGAAATATTAAAAAAAAAAAGTCTCATAAAAGAATTGTGTTGAACTAAATTATGAAACAAAGTTCCCAGTGAAATTACTTTGTTTTTTTTTATTATGACCTTGGCTAGGATAGTTCCAAAAGAGCAACAGCCACCTCTTTCTGAGGTGCTTGTGCTGTCGTGAATTATTGCAGCTTTTGAGGGTTAAGGCGCTGAGGGAATGGGCAGTCAGGATTTCACTTGTTTGTATTCAGCTCTTGACTTAGCGTAGGCTTGATGCTTATGTGGCTTTAGATGCTCGTAACTTGTGTTCCTCTTTCGTAAAACGAGACTCTCGCCACCTTCGCTTTGGGATCTGGCAGGTCACCCTTTATACAATGTTCTCAAGCCCTTACGTAGAAGAGAAGTATAAATTATTACTGCTCTGAATCATTTGATATTTTAGGAGGGTGTTGTTCCCTTTAAAAGCAATGGATTTATACCCTCATCTCAGCGAGCTGAATGTGTCTGGAGGATTTGCTTGAAATCCGATATCCAGCCCAAGCATTAGGATGAAGTTAACTCTTGTTTGTTCCAGCGCTCAGCAATAACCAGGCTGCTGGTAACCCCGTTCCTGTTGGCTAGGTCCGTTGCCAAGATGTAGTGAACGTGTTTCCTGGGGCTGCTGAGATTTTTAGAGTGTTCTTGCCCATTTTGGGCCGTATGGAGCCCTAGTGAATTGTGCCGAGAGCTGGCTCAGGGATCTCTCTGCCCGTGGTGTAGGAGAGGGGCTCTGAAGGAAGCCCCCAGGTTCCTGCATAGCTGCCCCCGAGACCAAGGTCCTGAGATGGCATGTAGGGAATCTGCTTTCCTGTATGATAGCAAAACAAGTCTTGGAGAATACGTACCACTAAAAGGATCCCATTTCTTATCCTGCTGGTGCTGTTAGGGGTGTCGGGAAACAGAACTGAAATACAGTAGAAACTGGAAAAATGCTGCTTCTCTCCCCTTGTGAACCACAGGATGAGGCACATCCCACCGCCCTTGCAGTCCGTTACTTGCCCTAATGGTTTGTAAGGCAAGATTTCCTATAGTCCAGAAGTATCAAAATGATATGAAAGAGACAGTCTGCTCGAAGACTTGGGAAATAAAACTGAATATCCTGAAATACCCTTTCTCCAGTTCCCCTTCTTCAAAGTAATCCCTTTGTACATCAAGCCAGGTCTGAGGCTTTGGACCTGTGGCAGGGCAAGAAGTTAGCAACCTTAAGGTTAATCCTTGTGATCTTTGCGTTTGTCAGCCTGCAGTCTTTGCCCTTTTTCAGGTATGGTTAGCTTTCTACTCTGCTAGGTGCATTTCAGAGAAGGGGAAGCTATTTGATGACCACTAATGTATTTGTATGTGCGCAAATAGATATCTATCTCAGCACACAGTGGAGTGGTAGTTTTTCTTTATTATCTCTCCTTTTAGCTCAGGTGGATGCATGGAGACTTTGGGGCTTGGGATTATTCATACAGATATTTGGAGAAATGGCCCAGTACCCTGTGTGTTTGTGCTTCTGTAATGAGTGGAGGATCCATGGCTATGTGCAAATAAACCAGACCGTAAAACAAAAACCGAATTTTGGAGTCAGCAAAGTGCTTAGGCTTCTAGCTTCCCAGTGTATTTCAAACAGCAGATTTGATTTCATTGGGATATGCAGGAGCCAGAATAGCTAAGAAGCTTTTAGACTCTTTGAATCCAGGCCTTAATGATAAAATTGCTCCTTTGATGAGGTGTTTTGTTTTTGGTGCTGTCCTCTCAGAGAATTGAGGAGAATGGTAAGGAAGGTGGGATCTGCCTCGGAAACAAAGATGGTAGCTTATGCTTGGATACCTGATTTGAATCTGATCCAGATCAGTCCTGGACTCTTTCTGTTTGAACAAACAAAGCCAAGGTCCTAAAAATAAAACAGTGCAATTTGAGCCTTTGCTTACGTTAAGAAAGCCTCATGAGACGTGGTTGTGAACTTGCAGTGAAGGCTTCAGACTTTGTTTGCAAATGGTTGGCAATGTACTGCACTGTAACTGCTCCTAAGAGGCTTTGCTTTGATTTCTTCAGGGACGGTGCATCTTGTGTGTTGCCCGAGTGCTCAGGCCGATTAATGGTGTTTATGCATCAGTTCGAAATTTTGTCTCAAAGTGCAGTTGTCTTAAGCGTGGACACAACCACATGGCTGTTGTCAGGTTTGATTCTGATAGCTCCATGAGTTGTGTGATAGTTGGATCATCATATGCACATAAGTCTTATTCTTATGACTTTGCACCCATAGTATGGTTAATGATCTGATTATCTCTTTCCCCATCTATAACACCTATCTAATTGCTCATCTGTTCCCATTGCAATGAAGGTGGAAGATTTTAATGTCTTCCATTAAATCCTTCAAGCAGCAGGAGCTTGAGGGCTGGAGAAAAATATTCATTGCAAGTGGTTTATTTTGACTGTCCTGATCTCCAGTCTTGAACCCCCCGAACTCATTAATTCATAGCTGTACTTTGATATACTGATGAAATTAAATGAACAGATGGTGGACTTCTCTTATGGTTTAACTCTTGTTATTAGTTTTGCATCTCTCTATATCAGCAGAATTAAAATGTATGCCTTGTTACAAAGCCAGAAGTGGAATAAATCAAGTTGGAGAGAACTTTTTTCACATAGCTGTTTTAATATTCTGTTGGAAAGCCCACACATTTTAGGGAGGATGATGAAGCTTTGAGTTGCTGTGTTTTTTAGGAATATGTCTAAACTTATCTGGGCAACCACCTCTCCTATTAAAAAAGAGGAGGTTGGAGAACTTCTGAGTAAAACCTAAGCATGTAAATTCTTTAAAGTGCTATACTTTTGTATTTGTTTTTCACAGTACTTATATAGTCAGGAAGAGGTAGTGGACAACTCTTCAACTTGTTTGCTGGTCTGTCCTGACCTCTTCCATCTGTTCCCCTGTAGATCCTCTGCCCCTGACTCTGAGGTGTGTGGACCGTTTCCTGCCCCTTCTGCAGCTTGCAGATTTGTGCTCAAACAGGGTTCTTTGAAGACTCTTCACAAATAACTCACGGCGGCGGGGGGAGAGGAGGGTGAAAATATTTGTTTTCCAAAGAAGATGATTTTTCTTTGCACATAACTGCATTGTTTCTTTGTCCAGAGCATGAGACAGAATTGTGCTTGGCTTCTCCAAGCAGCAAGTGTTTTGGGAGGTACGGTTTGCCACCCAGCCTCTCTTTCCTCCTTCTGCGCACACGTATAGAAACATGCCTCCGGCAGGTATCATCACAAACCAAAAACGCTGTTGAGTTTTCTGATTTCCTTTTACTTTGATTTTATTTAGTTTTCCTCCCCTCCAGTGGCTTACTCCCACGTGATGCTTCCCGCTGCAGGACTAAGTACACCTGACAGCCTTCCCAGGAGGTCTGAACAGTTTTTGCTCATTTACTTATTTGTCAGGCACAAACCCATCTGTCTAAAGTTTTGTTCTAAAGTTAGTATATAGAACGGAAACTGGATCAATGGTAAGAGGGAATTGCATTTGAATTTTGTCACAGGAAGATAGTTTTACTGGGGATGGGATAAATAGGAGTTGTGTGCCAGTCACCCGTGCGTGACTAGCGCTGAGCAGGGTATTCGGGAGCTTTTAAGGGTAACTTGCAATTTTTATAGCATGCCAAGGCTGAAGGGAAAATGGTTTCTTATCTCTGAGTTAAGGACATGAGGGGAATCTGAGGGCAGAGCTAAACGGGAGGATGAAATGAGGCTGGTGTTAATGGAGGAGAAAGCAGGAAGAATTCGGGTGTCTGGATCAATTTACTTGTACCTGGGCAGGGTCATCTCTAAAACTGTGCAGTGGGAGGGAAGAAGCGTCTTTCAGGGCAACAGCTGGGACAGATCATATTGGTAGCTGGATGCTAGGATGAAAAGCAGGGAATGGGGGATTTCTCCTGCTATTTTGCTTAGAAGAGGGGCTTAATTCTTCAGTGTTGCCCTGATTGAAAAATTCCTCTTAAGTGCACAAGTAGTACCGTGGGAACAGAAATGCGATGGCCTGGTTTCTGTTATCCTTTCGAGCTGACAGCTCAATCACTGTAATTCTTCTGGCAAATTTACGATACTAGAAAGTTTTCTGGTCAGGGAAGCTGGGAAATAATGTTATTGGAAGGATACGAGTGTGATTAGATTTCAAAGCAACATTTGTATGTGGTGTTGTAGCTGCAAAAGATTAAAGGTGCCAAATTGGAAATAATAGAGTTTAACTTCTAGAAGACTTGCTTGGCTTCTTTCTAAAACAGTGGCTCTGCCGCATAGGAAATCAGAAAAAACAACGAAAAGCATATGAAAAATTTCTTTTCCTATAAATAACAAACTCTATCTCATATTTCTAGCTATCACTCTAGGTAGCAGTACAGAGTATGCCTCAGTGGCACTTTATTTTAATAGTATATATATTTTTTTCCCCTGTACAATAAGAACGTGGAGAGTAATTCTAAGTTATCTATTTAAAAAAAAAAAAGTTATTTAGATAACTCTGTAGTGGATGTAACTATGTCTGTTCGTCTGAGGTCTGCTTCACTAACCAGTTTTAGCTTCAGGATTGCAGTCTGGGAAGTGCAAGTGAGCACACGTGCCGTAACTGGAAGGGCTTTGAAAACCTCCTGCCCATTCCCATGGATGGGAAAAGCCAGCGGTGGACTGGAAGCTCAAGTCGCCTTGAGTTTCTTTCTAGCAGTTTCAAAGCCGCGTTGGGGAACTTGATGACCGATGCACCACTTTGGCACATCTCTAAAAAGGAATATAGTAAATATATATTCATCTGTGCTTATGCTGGGGTGCGCTGGGTGGTCTGATGACTGCTCGTAATGTGCTTTGAATCAAAGCTATTATATTAAGGCAGAATGGGTCTTATTTTTAATATCTTTGCTTCTTCAGGAGTTTTAGACTTGACTTGGATTTTTTAGGTGATGGTGTAGCTTAGTAAAGTCCTCATAGCAATTGCCCTCTGTTTTTCTACCTACTCTAACACTTAATTACCTCTGGAAGTTGGTGCAGCAAGAGGAATACCTGGTTCCAGAGAGGCTTTTCTTTCGAGGCGGTAGCACTCTGCAGCAGTCATGACCCCTAACTCTGGTTCATTCAGAGATACCTCCTTCATCCTGATGAGTCTGTTAAGGGCAGTGAGAGGTGCTGTGGAGCCTGAAGACCTGAGCCATATTTTCTCTTCCCTCATCAAACTGAAGTGGACTTTGGAAGTGCTAAAGGTGCAGCCTTGCCTTGCTGCTCCCTTAGTCACAGTCTGAAAAATGAGTGTCCCTTCTCCTCGCTCGGCAGGCGCCCACGGCACTGCGTTTATTCTTCCCGACACTGACAGGCAACATCCTATTGAGAGGTTAAACAGCGCTCGAGGAGAAAATATTGGTGCAGAGTTGCTGTTTTGTATTAATTGTATTTTCTTCTGCCCCCCGACCTCACCGCGGAGGACAGCCTGTGTTCCCACTGACGGTTTAATCTGAAATGTCCGGCTGCATTTGCTCGCGTTTCCAGCGAGTCGTGGCTAATCCGAGCTCTGGCAGGCACGTGCGGAGCAAGCACGTTCGCTCCTCCCGGCAGAATTTTTCCTCTATCAGCTGAGCTTGGTCTTCGTGCGTTAGAGCTGCGTGCCAGCAGCATCTCCCCTGGGGATGAACGGAAGGGCTTGTTTCAGGAGCAGGAATTTTCCTGCAAGCCTTTCTGTGCTCTCCCTTACTGGGTGATATGCTCCCAAGGAAGCATGTCGCCGACCCCCTAACTCCTCTCCCTTCTTTGTTGTCATTTATTTGTAATCACTGTTAGTAAAGAAAAAATTGTGCTTGGAACTGATGAAGTATAGCACGGCTTTCGGCGGCTTTTTGAGCGTATTGCAATCGCTCGTTTGGTAAGTAGTGCGGCGAGGAGCATTGCAGGGAACCCGCTGCACGGACAGTCCCTGGCTTGCCTTGTCCCGCTCGGGTCGCCGGCCAGTGGTGGAGATGAAAACGGAACGGGGCTCTTGTTCCCAGTGCCTCCTCCAGCTAACTGGTGCCATTTCCGCACTCTCAATTCAAGGACACTAGTCAGGGCTGTCCTAGGGAATGATATATGGTGGAAAAGAAGAGCTTTTCTTTATATATAGACTCTGCATTTGAGCACAGGGCAAACCTTGGGGGTTCAGGTAGCAAATTATTTGAAAATAATCTTCTAGGTCCTTTGGCCTTGGTGCCAGAAGTCCTTATCGGTGTCCTAGCGCCAGGCGTTAATCCCGCCGGAGGAAGTGCCCCATCCAGCTGCACCTGCGGGCTGCCTCATGCAAAGGACAGCTGCGTGCGCGGTTCCAGCAATGTAACGTGCATCCGGTATCGGAGACGCTGCTTCCCGATTCCCGATGGACTCCCCGTTCCTCCTTGCCTCCGCAGGAGGCAAGTGATACTCAGCTCCTATGTCAGCCAGATAACCAGGGATTTCCCAGTCCCTTCCTCCGTTCCCCCTAAGAGTGCTCCGGTGTTGATGTGTATGTACAGCGTCATCGTAAGCGATCTTCCTTCGTGCTTTGCATGCCGAACACTTGTATTCTCACGTGTTGCCCTAAATGGGGACAGGTCCCCTGTGAAAATGTGCCTGGGATTACAAGAGGCATGTGATCCCCGTTTCCTGTGCGCTGGGACCCTGTCTCTGTTGCTGGCGGCTAGCATGGGACCTAGCTCCTGGCTTGAATTTCTTTTCCTCGTCTGTTGTAGTATGAGCCCACACTGGCTATACGTGAGGCACCAGCGAGCTGTCAGTGAGCAGGATGCGTGCCGCTTGGCAAACCGCCTGCTTCTGCACACAGCTTCCCTTGGCAGCGTGCCCTTGTTTACGTATGCTGTAAGCTGTGAAGAAGTGGCCAAGAACGAACCAACTTCGGCGAGTCGTTGAGAAGTTTCCTGTAGTGGTGTTGCTGGAGTAGTGAAGTCCTAAAGCTATAAGCAGGGAAAAACATGTAGAAGTAGTCATCTCTTTTAGCAGGCCAGTTGATATATGGAGAAATGGAGTGGGTTCAGGCACACTTGCCTTTCCTCAGGATTTTAGGTTGCACGAATACGTTCAGTCACAAACCTGTTAAGGATGCTGGAACAGGAACAGTCAGCTTTGTAGTCTTGTATAAATGATACATAATTTAATCTGGCAGTTGATAGGAGATCCCTTTCAGAGCAAGAAAAGTACTTTCATTCCCACCTTACAGGTCAGTGCTTTGACACCGATGCATCTTTTGGAGTTATGTTGCTGTTGACGTTCAGCTGGAAGAAAGTAACCTTGCCAGGGACTTGGCTGATGCAAGGAACAGAGGTGATGGCTTGCCAGTGGAAGTAATAATGATCTTTATTTATTCAGGGCCCTCATACAGCAAAGTAAAAAATAAATCTAGAATGATCACATCAAATCCCTTTTAATTTATGGACACATTAATGTTGGAATAAGGAGATCCAGTTTTGGAAGAAGTTAAAGGGAGGCAATCTGGTCTGGAGCTAGTCCTGGCCAATTGAAAATTGCCCTCCAACAAGTGAAATGCTTTAAAGTTCTTAATGTGTCTTAACGGATCCATATGATGTAGGCTTTCTCCAGAAAGCAAGTTTCATAGCGCAAGGTCTGTCCATCAGCAAAATCAGTATCAGCTAATGACTTGGACACAGGGATAAAGCACGCGTGAGTACCAAGCAGAAGCAGCAGATTGTGACAATAGCTACCATCTAGAGGCCTAAAAACAGTGGGCTTCTCTGGCAGGGATAAAGTTATAGTTCTTTTAACTTGGGCATCTTATGAAAAGAAGCAATAGTAGAGGAGGGGAAGGAGAATTTGGAGGGGAAAACTAAATGAGCCCCTTTCTGCTCTTGTATTTCACCAGTGCAGATCTGTCATTGAAGTCATTTACACCAATGTAACTGAGAACCTGTCTCAAAGCATTTCAGCAGCTGGAGGGGATTTGCTTGGATGGAAAGAATGCATTCAGCATAGCTCGGCCAAATGACACCTACGGTGGACTTGGCAGCTGTTAGCAAGTATTTATAGGATGTAAACAGCAAGGGGAAAGAGGACGTAAATAGAGCAAACTGAGGGGCAACAGAAGAATGGATGAAAATGGGGCAAGGAAGACTTTACAGCTGTGTGCCTTAGACTGCAAAACATCCATCCAGGTGGAGTGAACTAATTGACACGTTTAGTGTTTATTGGACAAAGCATTTGAAACTGGAGGCTGTAATTTTGCACCGATAAGAAGGCGATCAGCCTCGATTTCTAACTTCTCTGCTTAGGTAATGGTTTTGCAGGGTGGACAGGGATCCCTCTCCCATTAGGGGAGAGCTGTTTGTAAGAGCTGTTTGTACGAACCACCATGCTGGTTCAGATCATGTGTTTCTTGCCTGTGTTCTACCTATCGCTTCTTCCTGTCAATTCGATTCTACTATATCCTTTTAGGGATGAGAAGTCTGAGCTTGCTCACAGTTCTCAGGATGCAGGTGCCTCCTGTATTTACATTCTTATGTCTTCTGTTTTATTCAGGTTTCTTTTATTTGCCTTTTTAAATTCTGCTGAACAAGAGGTTAGTATTATTCAAAGAATATCCTGAGCAGTTCCAAAATCTGTGTGTGAGTGTAGCTAATTTAGAGCTCACTGCTGTATGGGCGTTGCTACTTTGGTCTTCCCTTGTTGTGTCAGCACTGAGTTTTATCTGTTGTTTTATCACCTGACTCCTTTACTGCTGCAAGATCTTTTTGCAGCTCTTGTAATCAAGGAATCTTGCAGACTTGATTATCCTGAAGGAATTTGTATCATCCTCAAACGTTGCCTCCCCATTTGCCCTTTTTCTAGGTCTGCGTGCTAAACTAAGTTCCTTCCATCTGAAAACTGTTTGTCTCTTCTTGCTCTTTGTTTTCCATCTTTGAATTCATTATTAACCCATGCGATGACCTGTCCTGTGATCCCAGGATGGCAGAGTTTCTTGAAGAATCATTGGAAAAGAATCTTGCTGAAAGGTCTTTGAAATCTAGCTGTGGTGGGTATCACTGATTCCTGCTTATCCCGTGGTCTTTGACTCCTTTAGAAGAACTCTAGTAGATTCTTGATGCGCCGTTCCCTTAAAACCATGCTGACTTTTCCCTCATATGACTTTCCCTCATAACTAGTTTGATTCTTTGCTGCTGTTTTTGTATCGCTGGCTTTCATACTGAAGTCAGACTAGGTGGTCCGTATTTCCTAGGCTCCTCAGGAAATCTTTTCAGAAAATTTTTTGCATTCATGACTCTCTTTTTCTGCCATTGATGCTTGTTTAGTAACAGATTGGCAGTTCAGCCCATCCACGCTTGAGTTCCTTTAGAAAACAGCGTTCATGTTTTTGTTCTTTCAGTGGCTGTTTGTCTGATAATGTCTTTTCTCTACTTGGCACAGGGGCTGCTCCCAAGTGGGAGTTATCAGAGCGCTGATTGAAGCTGGCATCCCTGTAGACATGATTGGAGGAACATCGATTGGAGCTTTTATGAGCGCCTTGTATGCTGAAGAACGTAGCTACAATCAGATGAGGATCAAAGCTAGGCAGTGGGCCATGGTAAGAACTTGAAATGTTGTGTTTATCCTCTCAGATGGAGCGCGAGAGTTTAAACGCAAGCCCTAGTACACACAGCAGTGCACAAGTAGTCATCCAAGGAAAGTGCTGCCTTCCGCGCTTCTGTGTCCATGTGTCAAACGGGGCCCCTGCCTGGCATAAAGGGAGTGAATTTTAAAAGCTTTTCACCATGATACTGGCAAGCTGTGGTGATGTGAGCTCCTGAGGAGGGCAAGATCCAGATGCTTGATGGTGTTTTTTTCTTATTTTTTAATTTTTTTTCCCTCCTGCGCAAGCTCTAGTCACAGTACGAATGTAGAATTATATTGTTTAAGTGTGTTAGCCTGTGCTTATCTTCTGTTTCTTTTCTTTTTGTGTTCTGGAATCCTTTTCCTTTCCAACTCTCAACAAATGTGTTTCTCCTTTGTATAATTTTCTCTCTTTCGTTCTCACATGCTGTCATTTTTCAGTGGAACTGATTGACAGAGGTAATCCTTCTCTAAACTAAATAAGATCAAAATGTTTGATTGTGGCCTGAGAATCCCAGAGTGATGGTACTCTGTGTCAGGAGAAATTTTTAACTTAAATGTATAATACACACAAAATCGTATTCTTATAGCTGAGGTTGTTTTAAACAGCAACTTCTAGATTGTGTGTGAATTCACTTATTAATAGGATGTTGGGGGAAAATTGTACTAGCACCAAGTTACACTAGCTAAAGTTGATTTAATGGTAAAGGTTAGCATTATTTCTGGAATTTGCCAGATACAGCATGATTTCACTTTTGTATTGTTCATATGAAAACCAAGTTTCCATGTTGTTTTTTTCTTGTTGAAAGGCAAGCAACATGAGGAATTTTCCAAGCTGGATTGAGCTCTGGTTCCATTTACATCTTTAGTTTTAGGGGGAAATAGGAGCTGGGCTGGCTATGTTGAGGAGCACCTTGAACCCAAATCGTTCTGCAGTACAGAGTGCTGGAACTGGAAGGGTTTTGGGAGAAGCTTGAGGTTAAGGATATAAGGACAACTGAATTTAATTGTAGCAGAGATCCATTTAGCCTTGGACTCTTATCTCACGCACTGGTCGCTCTCAAATGCCTATGGAATATCATCTCAGCGGGGCAAGCATGTGGCGATTCCTCCCTGTCACGTTTTCCTAGCCCCCAGCAATTTGTGGCTCACTAACTTCTCTCAGTTGCTCTTGTATTTAATAGTTAGTTTGGATTAATGGCGTTTTCCTCCATGCATTTGTCCAGAGGATTATCTCCTTTTGCTTCTTACCTTGGAGAAACAGGAGGAGCATCAGGTCTGCTCCATACATGTGGTGACGTAGAGTTGGAAATCCTGGGTTTTTTTTTTGCATCTCCGTGATTGCCACTCGTGAGCTCACCAGCCTCACTGGGAAGCACACTTGCTGTTACCAGCAATAATTAAAGATGAAACAAAGAAATCCAATCTGTTGATTAACTTCTGAGCACAAACTGCAAAACTCAAAGACTGTTTCCCAAAGGGGAGGGTGGGCTTTCACCTAGCCTATCTACTCAGACTGCTCAGGTATTCGTACCTTGAAATCCGTAGATGAAACGATAGTTAACCTCTCCTCCAGCCTCTTAGAGCAAAGATTTCATCTTGTTAGTGAAGAATGGATTTACGTGAGATTTTTATGATTATTCTGACAAATTTGCCAGGTCCCCATCCAAACCAGGAATTGTTCAAGTGTCTGAGAATGGCCTGTCAAAATGCATCAAAGATTAAAAAAATAAACAACCCCACCCCCCCAAACCCCACTGCTCTGTTTGAAGCCCTTTTCACTTTTAATGGCATGCTCTGAGGCCCAGTCCAGCAAAATGTTTGCATTTTAGTCTGAAGAGAAGAATAGAAACCCTCTCTCCAAGCTCAGCATTACAGATAAAGCACAAAGTAGTTTGAGGGACTGTAAATCTCTTTAACGCCAGCTATTCCCAGTTGTTTTCCGTTGCACTGTGTTACAGCAACTGTTGCCTGAGCAAGGAGAGTGGCTCCTTTCACTAAGCACCAGCTCTGTAATAGTAGTGGCTGAGATTTGTTAGAAGTTTATAGAAGATCCACCTGAAAGGACCAAGCATATGAGAGGCTGCTCCTCTGAGTGACAAACCTAGCAGATAAGCCCCACATTCCCAGTGTCCAAAGCTTGCAGGACCATTCATGCTGGTCTCAGGAGCAGCACCCTTGCCAAAGAGGATCAGTCCAGCAGGTACCAGCTGGGCTGGTGCAAGGGATGCTTTGAGCAGTGTATTTCATGAAGCCAGCGTTATGCAAAAACATGCTGTAGGTTTGGCCAGTTCAGCTGCTCTCGTGCTTGTTAGCTTGTGCTGGTGAAGGTTATCGTTGAGTGCTCTTTGGGCAAAACCTTGCAGCCTAGCTGCTCTTGCCTACGGGGGTATTAGTTTTTGAAATGTCTCCATTGTGATGGGTTGGATAACTCTGGTTTGTTTTTAACCACCAGAATAAATGGTGGTTTTGTCCTGCAGGCATTTCTCTTTTAGGTATTTTTAGAAATTGGCATCTCTCTAGTAGTATACTTGAGGACAGGGGAAAGGATGTTTGTAATTTGATGTGATTTCTGGCCCTAACGAGGCAGCCAAGAAACAAATGACTTTGCTTTGTCACAATACAGAGGGGTATGGAAATAACCAGCCAGCTTAGTTACTGTGTACTGCCGCTGTTTCTTCTGCACCTTTCGTTAAACAGCAAAACAAAACGCAGCTCTTGGGTTTCCACACATGGTGGAAACTGCTCTAGTACTCCTGCATTGGGAGATACCGTGGCTCGAGGAGCTGATCTGGCCAAACTTCTTGCTTTCGTGGCCATGCGTTTCTTTCTGGCCAGCCCAGCAACTCGAGCTGCCGGCTGCAGAGGTTGCCGTGCTGGCACGGGGAGGGCGAGGGCAGAATCATCAGCTGTGCCCCAGCTTGGATCACGCTGCTGTCTAACTGTATCCTGATACTTTTCTTGAACCATTACATCTGTAATTTGGGGGAAGAAGGTTGCTGTCTGCCCTAACAAGGCTATGCCCAGATCCCTAGCGCTGGTGGGACTTGGTGCAGGTTGAGGATGGCTTGCGAACGCTGCAGAAGTGGCCGCTGGCTGAGGAAGAGCGTGGGAGGCAGCACGGGACTGCCGTGCATGGCGAAGCAGTGAGGTTAGTGAGCACGGGTGCGATGCCCACGTGCCGGGGGCCACCAACGGTACTTTCACTGGGGACGTCGGAGGGGGAGCAGAATTGGTAGGTGCCTTGTTTTGTAGCTGACTTTGCATCCTACACTGTTTTATCGCGTTTGTATGCCAGATCTTCCTGTATAACAACAGATACAAGTACAGATCCGCGCAAGCAAACACAAACTCAGAGATGAGTGGGCAAACTATATTGGCACGAATACCAGGCAGGATGCTGAGGGAAAGATACCTGCCGCCCAGAGGAGAGCGGAAAACTAAGCTGGTCCCAGACCTCAGGTGAAGGGGGTCTCTATTACAGTGGCTTAGCACTGCTTTGGGCAAGGCAAAATGTAATACGAGGTAAAGGAGCTTTTAAGTGCACTACAAATCTTAAAGAAGTCGCAAGTTAATGATGAACTGCGTGTAAATGAATGTGGAATTGTTTTGTCTTATAAATGTGGTTGATAAGGCGCAGCAGAGAACCTGCTTTGGGTGTCTTTCAGCCCAGGGCTGCTGGAGGACTTCATTGGCCTGCCAAGGTGCTCTCTGCTGGCGCTTGCTGCTTTTTAATTGCATTTTAAAAACTTCCTCTACCTTCTTTTTTTTTTTTTTTTTGGTTTTATTCATTGGGGGTTTTTTTAGGTTTCTCCGCTTACAAAAATTGAAACAGGCCAGACTGGTTTCCCTTTGTAAGCCAGCTGAAGTATTTCCTCTGGTGGCCTTTAAGATTAAATTTGGTATTTGAGATTATTAACAACAGGAGATGAAAATAATTGGGCATGGTTGTATTAAATCTTAAAAAATATAAAATTGCTGTACCAAAAGGTACAGATAAAATCTATTTTTGTGTATGCATAGGGCTCACAGTTCATAATTATCAATTAGTGTGTTATTCGAGGTAAAATTTCAACACCCCAAATCAAGTGTTAGGATTTGGGAACTTCAGATAAAAGGTTGCACAAAACACCCCAAAGTGTCTATTGCTTTGCAGCGTCCCATTAAGTCACCAAACCGCCCTACTTCTGTCCTGTAGCAACTGTGTGCACGAATGGTTATAAAGACGGCATGTTAATGTTATAGGATCAAAACATCTGAAACTGAATTTAAACATATATTTATTTATTCTGTTCTTTACCTTACTCTAAGAGATGGCTAAGCTTTCTTCACATTCCAAGTATGAATTCTTTTTCTCTTCATTTCTTAGATTTCTTAATAGTTTACCTTCAAACCTGAACTTCCAGCATCTTGCTTTTGGGATAAATATATCCCTGTAATGCTGTTGATCTGACACTGTTGCTGTGAATTATGCATTTATTTTTCCTTTAACTTATTTTTCGTTGCAAATTCCTTTGCTTGGTTCATTAAAACTTCATATGTGAACACTGAAAAGGCTCTGAAAGCAGTTCTGGATGCTATTTCTAGTACTTTCTGAAATATTTAATCTGTTTACAATTTTTCTAATCTTTTGTTCTTGCAAAAAGTTTTCCCTGTAACCTTGATGCTTTCTTTTTTTCTGCACTTGGGAGCACTGAAAAGCCCTGGGAGTGGCCTTGGCTTATTGACCCCGGTTTACAACCTTTGTGCATCAAAATACAAAATAGCCAGAGATCACAATTCAGTTTTCCCTATTGCCCCTTGTCATGTCTGTGTGTCCCTTCCTTGCTGAAGTTGCGTTATACATTGGGGTAGCTTTTAAAAAATAATCTTTTTATTGAAGGTCTTTATTAAAAGAAAGCTTACGTTGCAGCAAAGCCGTAGAAAATGAAATCATTGGAGACGTTTGTGGAGAATTGCAAAATATCTGCTCTCCTCCATGAGAAGTGGTAGCACCACTGAGGGGCTGCACTCCCCATCATCGCTCTTGAGGGACCAGAAGCTTTTTTCTTGGAGGTGAAGATGTTGCCCTTCATGCTGGTGGGCAGCACAAGTCATAAGGCTCCGACTGCCTTTCCAAAGGGTGATTTTTAGCTCCATTTATCTGGCGGAGGGGAGGGGATAGCAGCTATTCTCGGCAGGCTGAGGGAAGCTGTTTGCCATCAGCATCTATGAAAAGGGCATCTTCCAAACGTGAGAAATGAGAATATTAAGAACTAGCCATTAATTAGAAGCCTTTATTTCGTGTGCAAGACTATTGTGGGCATTAATTGCATGGAAAGCGTAGAGGCCCAGCATTATAAAGATCATTTGC
This sequence comes from Dromaius novaehollandiae, assembly GCF_036370855.1. Taxonomy (NCBI): domain Eukaryota; kingdom Metazoa; phylum Chordata; class Aves; order Casuariiformes; family Dromaiidae; genus Dromaius; species Dromaius novaehollandiae. The sequence goes on from NC_088117.1 coordinate 3,261,557, forward strand.
CTGATGCATGGGGCTGAGTTGGAGAAACCTTTCTTTAGTGTTAAATAACAGAATTTTTGTAAATTCCTCTTCCCCCGAATTAATTGTTCCCGAGTACTGTCGGAGACCAAATCCTTGCTTTATGTACAAAAATAATTCCGTTTAGCTCTGAAGTGGTGAGGAGCGTGTTGGTAATTAGGTTGACATACTGTCTTCATCCCATCAGAGTCGAAAATGAGAACCTGAATGAAGTGGACAGGTTTGTAAGCGCCAAGTTTCCTGTTTGTATACTTTTTTTAAGCCTTTTTTTTTTCTTTTTTGGTGTGCGTGCGCTTGGTTTCGTGTTTTATCTGGGCAGATATCTCAGATGTGTAAATGCAGCATGGCAATGTAGGCTAATCCAGCTCGTCTTTAAATCACTGCTAGAATAAAGCCAAGGCCAGATGTTGATCACAGCAATTTTAGAGGCTGTCTCATGCAGCAGCTCTCTGGGTGCAGATGGCACTATATTGTCTGTTGAGGTGTCTGTCTCTTAAAATAAAGAGACCATAAAGAGACCATAAAGTATTTCACCTAATAGACACATTTTATCTAACAAAAACCTGTTTAATTGTGAAAGAGTTAATTTTTTTGCTTCTATTTTAATTGAATGTGGCATCATATATTTGGGCTTTGAATTTTGTTAGGGTTTGTCAGGTGCTGAGACCAATACTGTGGTTATGGAGCAAATAAAAGTGGCTATCGTGCTGCTTGGGCCATTAAATTAGTTCAGGTATTTTCTTCATTTTTGTCTTGTAGGTTAGTGCAAAGATGTAATACACTGAAATGAAGAAAAGAATCTGTGGAAAGCCTAATTACAGTATACAGATGTTACATTTGACAGCGCCTGCCCACTGTTATGTAATATAATGGATATCTAGACTGCTTTAGGAAACCTAATATTTTTTAAATGTGGCTTACGAAAAGTGCCCACTTTAGCACCAAAGTGCTGACTACCAAGCAGCAAGTAAAGACCCCGGGAACTGACTTTGGAATGAAAAATAATTTTGCACTAATATATAGAGAGGATGTTTTAAAGCTCTTTGAAGTGAGAATTAATTAAACCTCTTGTAGCCCCAAAGAGTCATACACATGTTTTTTCGTAAGTGCTTACACCGAGCCAGATAAGGGATTTAAGCCTGGGATAAAATGAAGGCATGATCCGAAAAATGAGAACAGATGTACAGGTTTTTATATCAATTCTTATGTTACAGATTTATAATTTCATTTCCACATGGATAAACTGCACATACAATGTGAAAAATTTTTAGATGCGCCGAAGTTTCAACTTGATGGGATTATGAAGCAAGGATAACTAATATCTTTGTGTATAATGGAAAAAATAAGTCAAGAATTAATTCATGTGCATTTTTTAAGGCAGAAACCTGGGACCACATGCACTGTTTCTGAGTGAAGTTTTGTTCTAGGGGTAGGAATGAAGTAATGCAAATACACACTATTCCATAGCCTTATTACAGATCGGCTAGGAAGTTTGTTTTTTGTTTTAAATTTATGATGCCCTACAAGGAGGTACTGGTTGTGAGGGTTTCGTAGTTGTATTTCTGTGCCTTTGACAATTTTTGTGCTGCTGATAGCAATGCTTCCACATGTTTGCTGCTTGAATCTGCAATATGATGTCTCGAATTGCATATGAATAACATTAATATGGATTCTTGAATGTATTAACCTTTGAAATGTTCCTCTTCCTTTTAGGATATGAATTCAGTGTTTAAGACTATTCTAGACTTGACATACCCAATAACCTCTATGTTTTCTGGAGCCTCTTTTAACAATGGCATCAACAACATCTTCAAAGATAAGCAGATAGAGGTAGGTTGCTTGTTCGGTTTCTGTCTGGCACATGGTTTCCCTGTGTTCTGTAGTAACAGAAATATCTTTCTTTCATGCTCATAGTAGATATGGGGCTCTGGGCTGACTGACTACATGTTACAACTGTGAACATGATGCTACATGAGTTGGGGAAGGAGGCTCTTCTCTCATTTTAGTGACTTTGGAAAGCACACGTGGAGAAGATCACTTGTTTTAGCTGCCTCTGTTCTGTTTGACAAAGATCTAGCTGTTTGAAGGCAGAAGTAAGGATTGTTTCACTGCAGTAGAATTGCTGAGGTTATTTTATCGTTGTTTTTCTGCAAGTCAGGTTTAAGAGACCCATAGGGCACTCCAGAAAAAGGTCGTTAGGAGAGCAGCAATGTTTTTTGAAGATGAAGTGAGTTTTTAAGAGCAGTCTATTGAAAATTGAAATAACGTCAAAGATTCTTGTCTCGTATTTTGTGCCTGGTGACCTTCTGTAATTGCTAGATACTGCTCAGGCTGCCCGAGCTGATAGCTGCATTCAAAACCTCCGCTATCCCTCCTGCAGCAGTAGCAATTTATAAAGCGCATTATCAGTGGTTGTCTTCCTAGGTGACCGAGTTTAGAGAGGGCTTGGGTAGTCTTGTAGTCTTACTTCATTTGCAGTCTTAGCCAAATTATTCCTGTGTCTGGAATCCTCCTGGCAAAAGGTTATTTTGAATAAATATGTTTAAAATATATGTAGTGTTAATTTGCTTCATAACCTGCAACATTCCCTACATAAATGCAAATATGAAAGTAAGTGATTAATCATCGTATGTGGCTTAAAATAACGTTTTGTTGGGCAGAGTGGATGGTGTCGGAAATGAACAGGCTTTAGAGTGAAAGTCTTTTTGGGACTGAAATTACTTCTGTTTTGTTATTTGCGCAGCACCCACCACACTGTTAGTTCCTTAATCATGCCTATCCCTTCCTGAGGCGCTTCAGCTCCTATATTTGGCTTAAGCATGGCCTGACAGGAAAACCCATGGTTCTGATGACTAGGACAGCTCTTCTGCTTGCTTTGACGTGGCTAAGGAGCAGAGCACCGAGAGCTTCCAGGTGGTGCTGAGCACTGTCTTCTCTCAGCTAACTCGGTGGGAACGGTGGCTCCTTCACTTCTGGGAAACACATGGTACAGTGCAGCGTGGGGCCTTAGGAGAACGCTGCAGAGAGCTGTGAAAAGAAGTGAATGACAGAATGGAAGAAAATCTCTGAGCTTAGGTGGCTCCTGCTCCTCCTGGCTTATCATTGCTCCTTTTGGTTTCTGCAGCCAGTATATTGTGCTTGGCTTTAAGACGCAGTGGATTTCTTTCCTGTGATACTATGACTTATGTACTACAGCTGTAACTGTATGATCTGTTCTGACCTTGTGGTCTCAGGAAGGAAATTGTTTGGTCCAAGAGAAACCCAATTCTGAGGCATACAACAGCATCTTCTTTGTGCGTGTGTGTGTGTGTGTGTGTGTGTGTGTGTGTGTGGTGTCGTAGACTAAATCCTTCGGTCTGTGCCTGAGGATGTTTTTATGCAGGAAGTCTGCCATCAGATAAAGAGATGTTATGTAGCTCTGGAAGGAAAGAGGCAGCTACCCCTTAATCACAATTCATGAAGTTAGTATTAGTTGACTGGTCATGTCAGCAGAGATTGAAGCTGAAAGCTGTGCAAATGTAAAAAAAATCCCTCTAAATCGGCACCTATATTTTTCTCATCAGTTGGTGGAGTGGATTGGGGGAAAGGAGGGAGAACAGCACAATGTTTTCCGATTGGAAATATATATTAACAAGAGTTAATTACAGCTTTACAAACACAGGTTCTGTTTGGATGATTGGCCACAACTGCTCCTTCCTCAGAGTATCCAAGCTGATTTTAACAGAACTTTCTACTTGTTGGGCGATAGTCTTTGTGGTCGTATAAAAAGCTTAAAATCAGGAGACACTGGACCAGCTCCTCCTTTTCCTACCTGTGGCTGTGAGATGACATGCCTGTGCTTCTCATGCATGCCCTCGTCAGTCTGCTTCGTTAGAGCTAGGAAGTCTAACCACTCAACACTGCACTGTTATTTCTGTCATTGAATGGGAGGTTTCCATTTTCTCTTAAACTTGCTCTCTGACAACCCTTGTAACGCAGGTGTCTTCCGATTCCCAGCAGTGTTGTTTGTGGGGTAGCCCTGGTTTCCAGCAGCCCCCCGTGACTGCTCCTCCAGATGTGGGCAGAAGGCGTTCCAAGAGAAGAATCACGCACGTTCTTTCAGGAAAGCACGCACAAATCCGAGGCAGAGTGCTTGGAAAGTATTTCTCACGAAATACATCTATTCCTCCTCTGAAACTCTAACGGAGAGAGGATGGAATTTCTGGTCAATGTACTTCCTGACATCTGCAGGAGAATGTCATTTGCTCCTCCTCTGCCAGTAAAGAGCATAGTTACAGAAACTTGGTGTTTACATAGATTTCCGGACACGACACTGTCAGCAGAATAGGAGTCATCCTTCTATCTAAATACACATGAGCTTTCTTCATTCAGAGCCTTAACTCTTCAGCTCCTAGCAGATGACACTGCAGTGTTCCTCTGAAAGAAGCAGGGAGGCACCAGATCAGAGTATGTATTGCAGGGGAGCACCAAGCTCTCATTTTTGTCCCCCATGCCACGTATCTGCCAGAAAGACAAATTTCTCTTGCAGGTCATCTCAGCTGGAGGTTCAGGTGGGAGGGATCACAAAGAAGAGTTTTATCAAATCCTGTTCCAAACTTGAATAACTCCCTCTCCCCCAAAATAAACGAAACAAAATCTAACATGTTTTCTGTATTACCCTGTGGCAGGTCTTATTTTGGTTTCCTTCGGGCATGTGTTTCCATGAATATGAAACGAATACTATGATATGTTTCTCTCCCTGTTTCCCCATTTTTGCTTAAACTGTGGTTGATGCATGGAGTTCCACAATCATCAGAATGTCTTTAGCACAGAGAAGCACCCTAATATGCTTGTAGTCACACTTTCTTCATCCACCCTCCTATGGCATTTATACCAGATGGGATTGTAATACTTCTGTAGCATCTGTTAGTCCTCCCAATTCCAGCCAGAAGCTTTGCAGAGCTGCTTAAGAGATTAAGCTCACTAGAAAAAAGCTCCTTTTTGGCAATTCAGGATATCTTATTGAACAGCACAAAAGCTTATACCAGAAATACAGACTGAGCAAAAAAGGGGTACTTCTGAGCTCGTACTGACAGCTGTAGTCCAAACCCTTTTTGACCTGAATTTAAGGCACATCAAACCTATGCCAGAGAAGGCCCAGCCAACTTGTCCCATGAAAAGAGTGAGAGGCTGGCTGGAAGGGGAAGCAGGTTGGCCTTTCCAGTCTTACTTCAGCTGTGTCTGATTGACACAGAACTATCAGCTCTTGTTCTCTAGGTATAAGTTCACTTTATTCAAACAGGTCCTTTTTGCGGGCTACTGTTCTCACTAGATACCATGAAGGCTTTCCAAAACTATCCTTTCTCCAGCAATCTCCTATGTAGTTGGGAGACCAACCTCCCGTTCAGTTTTCCAGCTAGTTGGATGTGAGCACAGATGTTGTGGAAACCAAAATGTGAAGTTCTGCTCCCAGGAACAGGGCTTGTTGGTTTTGTCTAGCCCCTGTTGAATAGACTTGTAAAAGGTTTAATTAGGACATTCTTTTTGTATGTCATCCTGCTTATTAGGTAGATTATATTCCACACTCCTCACTAATTGCTATTTTACCCTGCAGTATCTTAAGCAACTTCTGAGGTCATCTTGAAGATCTAGCTCCATTTCTGTAGGTAATGCTGCTGAGTTTGACATTGTCCCCTTTGACTCTTAGGCAACTTTGGGCTTCAGCAGCATTGCTCTGCATCTACTGCTGAAAAGACTCCTAGCTTCAGCACCATAAGATACAACTTGAAAGTCATTTAGACTGGAAAAACATTGCTCAAAGAGGGTCATGATCTACATACATTTTCCCCCCTTTTGTCTTGGGCTCTGGTGTTTAAGGAAGTGGGGCAAGGAAGATGCTGTCCACTAGTCTTAGGTTGAGGACATGGGGATCTGAGTGTTCAGATGCCCATCCATGGTGAACGCAGTTACGAAAGACTTGCTCTGTGTGATGGGTAAACACCACCTTGAGCGGAAAAGATTCAGTAAAACACAAGAATGGCCATGCTGGATGAGATCAAATGTCTGTCTAGCTTAGTGCCCTGTCTCCAGGGGGGGCTAAAAGCAGGTGCTTACTGGATACTGGATAAGAAAAGAGTGCATTAAAGGTGAGCCTTCCCTTCACGTTGTCCTCCAGCACTAAAAACTTAGGGATCTCTTTAGATGAAAGTATCATCAGACCCGCAAACTTCATCTGAAAGAACAACGAATATCATGAAAAAAGATAAATTTCTGGTTTTAGTGATGCAGTTTTGTACTGTTCTGTGTGCTGAACAGTCTTCTGGAACAAGTATTTTTTGCTATTAAGAAAAGAAAATCATGGGTTTTGTCTGCCTTGTTTCTGCATGAAGTGTTTGCATAAGGAAAAAGATTGTGAACCTAAACACAGCTATTGTTTTTCTCCATCTGTGCAGGCATTTGTGTTTAGCTCTGTCTATCAAGATACAGAAGTTGTTGCTTCACCTTCCATGTTAGACATGGGTTTTAGTTTCAGTGCAAGGGTACAGATATTAGTAAAATTAGGACTTCCTCTGTTGCAGGATCTGTGGATTCCTTATTTTACGATCACAACTGACATCACTGCCTCGACAATGAGGGTCCACACGGACGGTAAGTGTGTACAGACAGCTTTCTCCAGTGGCAGGCATTAAACACTGATGAAATATGATTTTGTTTGCCTTTAAGTTTGCCTTTCCTTTCTTTTCTCTCTTTTCTGTTATTTACTGAGCACCAGACTGTGGTTGCACACAGGCAATAAGGAACAGAGCTGTTGGGAAGAAATTAAATGAGATAGTGGATTCACTGTTTAGAAAACAAATGAGTCCATCGACACCATTCTGTTTCCTAAAACATGCTATGAAATGCAGGAGTCTTTAACCATAAATCAGAACTAATGCAACCAGGGCATTTTAACATTCAAATTCCCCATAAATGAAGATGTATTCCCAATAAAGAGACTCCTGTGCCTGAAGCAGAGAATGGGTTAGAGTCTCATTTGTGTCCAGTCCTCTTTTTTCTTTTTTCCTGGCAGTATTTATGGGACCACAAAATGTGTGGGGTTTTCATTTTGTTTTGTTTTTTAACTTTGAACTGTAACTTACTTTACACTGACTGATCAGAGGAGAAAGATCTGAGCTGCCAGCACTGATGTCAGGATGTGGCAGCAGCCCTGTGAGACACTTGCTTTAACTTTTGGCTGGCTATTTTGGGGTAATGGTGCAGTGACTCAAGCTTCAGTGAAGATAGTACAAGCCTACCAGGTGCTCCAAATATTTCTTTGAGTAGCTGACGCCTTTGCTACCATGTCTCTGTTGTTTTATCTTTTGAGCTGGCTCAGGTAAGACTGTCTATTCCTGCAGTTAAGGTGTGGGTTACAGGACCATTAAATTATACTGGCACCTAGGCTTCATTGATTTAGGGCAACCAAGGGAGCTAAACAAGCAGAAAAAGAATCATCTTTTTTGTAGGCTTTGTTTTGTGCTTCCACAGCAGGTTAAGCCAATTTAAATCAGGAAATGGCACTCCAATCCAGCTACCTGTCCCTGCTTCTTCCTTACACTGGCAGTAGCACCTGTGCCACCAGGAAACTGATGTGATCAGAAACAGATCAGGCAAAAAAAGGCCTAAAATGTGAAATTGCAGGAACGCAGCATTAATATGGGGCAGGGCTGTGCAGAGGATGGCCTGAGTAAGAGAGAGATGGGCAATGGCAGCTCTGACTTGGATCGGCATAAGCCACCACTGAAGCCCACTTTAATGCAATTAAGAGTCAGGCTTACATGTGTTTAAAAAAAAAAAAAAAAAAAAAAAAAAAAAAAAAAAAAAAAAAAAACCAAAACGCTAAAGAGCTAAACATGTTGTTAATTTGAGTGTGTGCTAAAGTGCCTAGATTACAAATGAGTCTGGCCTCTGTTCTCAAATCCAGCAGGCTTGTAGGGTTGGGTAGACCCACCACAGCAGAAGGTGAGCAGACCTAATTGTTGAGCTTTCACCTTTCTTGAGCTGTGAGGACTTTCAAGGCACCTGGATCACAGCTTATTGCAAACACAGGTTTGGGGAATGAAGACGCTGCTGCAGTGGGCTCTTTGGGACGTGACCAGTTCCTTCTGGAAAGCAGTGTGAGGAACATGGAGAAGGTGCCATCGCCCTTGTACCATCCAGTTTGGAGACCGCTGACTGGTTTTGCTAGTGCAACGTTGGTTCCATCACTCTTTGGCTCTTTTATTATTATTCTTTTCTCTGCAGTATCTTTAATATCAAACCTATTTTAAAAGGCAGCTGAAATCTTGCTTCCTTTAAGCTGCAGGGTCGGATTGCCTACTGTGGATAGAATCTCAGCAGAGAAAGAACAATTATTTTTTTGAAAACAGTTCACCACATAGAAATGCTCAAAGTGTAACAGCTTTGAGCTTAGCTACGAGTCATAAAGCAGGGCTGTTTGCTTCAGAGCTCCCTCACCTATTCTGCAGAGGGAGGCTAAGGACAGAGAGGAAGGCTTTCCTTCTTCATCGTGGTACCTCACGTGGCAGGGTGGTGTGCTGGTCTAAGGGCAGGACTCCCCAGCCCAGCTCACTTCTGTCTGCTGGTGGCCTGGCGTTGTTGGAGGAGAGCTGCAGGGAGGCTGTGCTCTTCCTGCTCTAAGAGATGCAGAGAAACATCTAACAGCCATAGGAGGAACTGCGTTTGTTTTACATAGGTTTTGTATTTGGCTTTGGAGATCAGGCTCTGAGAAGAGTTCCAGACAGGTGGGTATGAACCCCAGCTTGCTCCTGGGCTGGAGTCCGGGCTCTCGCACTCCTACGCTAGCATATGCCAGATGGGCTCCTCACATGCCGAACATCTCTCTGTAGATTTGCTTGCTTTCTTTGAAATGTAATGAGTTGTCATCTTGTCCAACATTTCCTTTTTTTCCTGAGATCAGTCTTTTTTTTTTATTTTTTACGTCTCATGTGGCCTTTCTGAGAGCAGTTTCCTCACTCAGGCAGAAGTTTTAAAATAAGGAGAGAAACTGGCCGGAAAATGGTGGTGGTTGTCTCCAGACTTCACTGAAGGCAGCGGTGGGGATTATCTTCCTCTGCCATTTCCCATCCTGTGCATTTGTCTGGTTTCGGCTGTGGAGCGTAACACAAGAAGTCAGCACTTTTTGGGGGGTAGAAGTTCCAGTTCAGCTAGAACTATTAATAATAAAAAGCAAATCTCCTGCCAGTATTGGCCTCTGATAAGCAATAGGAATGCTTAGGTTATAATTAGAAGAAGAACCGTTATATATTAAAAAAAAAAAAATTGATTCTCAGTTTGGCAAGAGTTGCTGTTTAAAGCAGCAGTAGTTAATTACTGAGAGCTGAGCTCACACTACATTTCTTAATTTTGATATTTTAAAGATTTTCTTCTTGGATGTGATTCTCAGACTCTTTGGGAATGCAGCGCCTTCCCAGTTCAGCTGATGCAAATGTTAAAAGAGAGGAATCAGTAAATAAGAGCCTTAAAGCAAAATGTTTCATAGGAAACGGATCCAATCAATTTCTACGTGATTAAACCTTCTGTTTCTAACAGCTTAAGAAAAGATTATAACTTTCTTCCTTTCAGCGCTATTAGCAGAAATGTTCCAAGAGCTAAGATCACCACCATGTACTTGCACTGGTTTTACTGAGTGGAAATGTTTATTGCAAAGCAGGGAAAACAGAATTTGGGGCTTCTGCAGTAGGTATTTCTCATGCTCAGCTCCTGCTAAAAGTCTGTTTTCTGTGGATTTTTTTGTAAAATGTAATGGCTTTAGCTGCTCTTCAGTCTGCTTATTCTTTCTATCCCTTTGTCCCCTCGAGAAACCTTTCCTGTTACTTATCAGCATAAGCTCAGCAAAGCACTAAAGATGATCCCTGCAGTCAGGCATATGCTGAAACCCCCTTGAAGGCAATGCACATTAGGCATGTGCTTAAAACTTTCTTTTTTTCCTAAGATCTTTGAAAGTGCATCTGAATAGCCTTTTCTTTTCTTTTTTTTTTCCCCTAGCCAGGATTATGGTATAGAAAATAATAAACTGCTTTAATAACTTTCTAATGGTATTCTCAGGAGAGTATCTATCTCCTGATTCCTTTAATGAGTACAGAAGCCTACCCACATCGCTGTTGCAGTAAATTACTACTGTTGCCATTCCCTCCCTCTCATTGCTACAGGTTCTCTGTGGAGGTATGTCCGGGCCAGCATGTCTCTCTCCGGGTACATGCCCCCTCTGTGTGATCCGAAGGATGGGCATCTCCTGATGGATGGAGGTTATATCAACAATCTTCCCGGTAGGTGAACGGATCGTTTGGGAAGAAGCCACCAAAGAGCGCAGCCAAACTCTCCAAAACCATCTGTCCTCACGATTACTTGTCAAAAAGAGTGGGACACATTGCAGACACTTTATATCTCATGATGGCAAGCAAGAGTCATTGTTCTCAGTTTCCTAGGTGTTTGCTTTACTGTGGCTTTGTTAAGACTATTTTTGTTATGAAATACATCCTAGTAGGCATATTCTGGAAATACAATTGTAAGCTGATTTTGAATTTATTTTAGTGCTCACTGAAAAGAGGACAGGAATTAAACTGCAACCATATAGTCTATCTTTTGAGTTTCTTGTCAGAGTATCACCTGAATAGGAAATAATTCTGAGAAAGCAGCAGTATTAACTCTTCCTAAGTCGCACTAATTTCTTTGTTAGCAGAACACACTCCATCAGGAAACTTGTTAGAAGATAATTGAAAGTAGATGAAAATTGGTACTGAAAACAACTTTTTGTAGTTGTCTGGCTTTGAGTTTTAATTGTAATGCAGCCACAGGACTGAAGTGGTGAATGCTTTGAGTGGCTTTATCAAATCAAGTGTTTATCCTTGAGAGCAAGTCAGCCTAGCGTGCGTACGTTGTGTCAGCTCCTCACAGACAACTGTTCCTTCTGTGCAGCCCCATCCAGCCAGGTAGCTCCCGTGGCAGGTATCAGCTTCGACCTCCCAGCCTAGAGAGGACGGTGGTGGTGGCCGAGTGCTGTGCCCTAAGGTTGAAGGTTACACCTGATAGTCATCATCATCCTGGTTAGCTGCTAGCAAGTGGCAGAGGTGGAATTACCTGGTGTACAAAAGATTGAGGTGGAGTAAGGAGTGTTGGGATGACCGAACCCCAAAGGGACGAAGGCATGTGAACTTGCTCATATTTATTCTGGACTTCTTTTATGTCAGAGGGTTGTTGTCGCAGTCAGAAGGCATTGGAAGGAAGGTGGATCAGGAGGGTGGCCAAGACAGAAGAGAGATATATGGTGTCAGTGCAGTTTATGAGTATAATTGTGAATATATTCATAGAGAGCAATCCAAGTGAGATGCTCCACATCTGAGTGATCTAAATAGTTTGCACGTTCAAGACACAAACCCAGACTGTATTTTCCCAAAGGGCTGTATTTCCCAAAAGAACAGAAGTGAAAATAACACAAAACAAAAAAGAAAGTCTGTATCTGATACTTGCTGTTTGTGTCTATAAGCAAAAGTATGAATTGCAAACCAAGGCACCTTTACACCTGTACATCTTGAGACTGCAAGAAGAACGTGTGCAGGTGACACTAGGAATGGGGTAGAAAAGATACAGTAGACCGAACCAGCCCAAGAATATAAATCCAAGTTAGAGAACAGTTCTGTTTTAAATAAGTGTCTAAATTAAGCATCTAAATTGGCTCTTCAGTGAGCGCTGTGGTTTTCCTACGCATAACTATTCTGGAAACTGCAACTATCTTGGACTCTGGGGGTGTGGAAGAAATCTAAATTCATTCTGCGAGCAGTGCGTCCCTCTTTTCCCTCCCTTAGAACTTGCCTAAATTCTTGCCCTTATCCAAAGGCTGCAGCTAGTCCTCTTTTTACTGACTCTGAAGTGGGAAGTGTTGTCTCATTACTCTCCCGTTTCCCAATATGAATCTTTCTCTTGCATCTCAAAGCTTTTCTTGGACCGTGTTCCTCCGAGACTTTCCTTGCTGTCTGCTTCCTTTGCTGTTCCTTTTCTTTACTGATATCTTATATCTGTCGTGTTGCATCTCTGCACTGCCGTCTCCCCCCTTTAGGCCACTTGTTCTCTATACATGTTGCCCAGATCTTTGTTCTCGTGAGTACTGCCACGTGAGGTGGAACTAATGTGTGTTTTAATGTGCACTTTCACATTATGCTTAATTCGGCACAACCGTGGACTCCAGCTGAGTGTCTCCCGCCCTCCCTCCCCTGCTCCCTGCATGCGGTTCTGCTGCTTTGCGTCGGTGATAGTGCGGCCTCCGAGTGAGTCAGTTCAGCCTCCTGATCTGGGGGAAAACATACCCTGTAAATGACATTTACCATCAGTTCAGCAACGTGAGCCAGTATGTAACCCTGCAGCTATGTACTAGCTAGGTCTGGTGCTAAGGGACAGCAAGTCTGGGTCTCTCCTTTTGGCGGTAGCCCACAGTTAAGTAGGGCAAGAGCTTCCTCGGGGAAAGGGTGTTTCGGCAGAGCTGCTATGAGTGTTAGTGCCTGAAGCTGTTCAAGGCGAGCCTTGCGGTACTAGGTCAGGTTATACGCTGATGGTCCTTAGCTGTACAGAGCCTTTGGCTGAGCAGCACTGGAGTGAACAGCACTGCTGGAAAGTGTCCTGATTAACGTCTTTCCTTCCCACCAGCTGACGTTGCAAGGTCCATGGGCGCAAAGGTGGTGATAGCGATTGATGTGGGAAGCCGGGATGAGACGGACCTCACCAACTACGGAGACTGCTTGTCTGGCTGGTGGCTGCTCTGGAAGAGGTGGAATCCGCTGGTGGAGAAAGTCAAGGTATAATAGACTATACTAAAAAGACAGCTGTTCTCTGTATGGAGCTGGAAGCTTTCCCTCATTTATTCAGGGGTCAAGGCTGGGTGCAGACCATCTTGTTTCTTGCACTGGAGCTGTTGCTGACTGATGAAGAAAGCTGGGTGGTACCTGGCACCAAAGGAAGTGCAGTGTCCTGGGAGAGGTGGGAGCCTTGCCCTGGGAAAGGGAACACGGGCTGCAGAGGATGACAGAGCTGTTAGAGCAAAGAAACCTTTTCTTACAAGTGCAGTTAGTCTTGGTAAAGCCAGAATTTACAAGTTTTATAAACACACGTTGTAGCTTTGTGCAATTAAAAGTGTTTTTGTTTTTATGTCCCTTAACTGTTAACTGGAGGGGTTTTAGTACTAGGCAGTGAAAACTGACATTACCCTTGCTACTAATAATAAACATGGCTGCAGAGTATGATTCTTTCTTTCCTTCCCCCGCCCCTTGTTAGATGCAGTCATTTCAACTCTATTAAGGATTCTTCTGCGTTTTCTAAATTAGCTTGCTATGTGCCTCTCTCCCAGGTGAATGCTTTTTTTTTAATTCCTTTCTCCTCTCTTCGCTCCCAATTACAATTAACATTTTACAATTCCCTGTTGGAATTGGAAGTAAAACCTTTGTGCTCCCCGAAGTTGGGGAAAATACTGTAAACTTTGGGCTCTGCTCCGTAATCTAAAGTTTTCCCCCTGTGATAACTCCCTTCTCTGAAAAGGCCCTGTGTCCCTGAGCAGTGGCCAGGGTTCCCTTTCGGAGCTGGTGCTGCTGCCAAGTTCCTGCTTTGTCTTTGGCACGGTTTTGCTTGATGCTCCCATCACGTAGTGGGAGTGTTTGGCCTGAGAAGTGGAAGACCCTGACAAATCTCTGCCCTGGTTCAGTAGAGATCATCACTAATTTTGACCTTGAAAAATCATTGTGCTCCTCTTACTTAAGCACAGATCTCTTACGGTACCACTATATACCGGAATGAAAGACTCAGTTCCACCTTGAACTGCAGAAACATGTTTGAAGGCAACTCCCTTTCTGCTGTTGATTTTGGAGACTTGTTGGCTAGCTGTCCACGCTGCCTGGGAAACAGATGGAGGTGCTGATGTGTGAAGGCTTCAGCAGGCTTCTGTGAGCTCTTGGAATACATCCGATGGATAACTTGCTTTTTTCCATTGTGAACGCAGAGCATATTTTGAAATGAAATTTCTGAAATAATTGTAACTGGTGTCTGGTCTGGATGGCAGGTGCTGAATATGGCAGAGATCCAGACACGGCTTGCGTATGTGTGCTGTGTGCGGCAACTGGAAATGGTCAAGAACAGTGACTACTGCGAGTACATTCGGCCACCCATTGACCGATACGGCACCCTGGACTTTGGGAAATTTGATGAAATCTGTGTAAGTGCCTCTGGGGTGAAGACAGGGCCCTTGTATAGCCATTCCATGAAATTCTACTGTTTCTGAGTGTTAATTGGTGCCTAAGTAGTCTGAGAGTAAGAAAAGCCCATTGACACAGAGCAAATAATTGACACAAAATAATACCATGGAAGGATACCATGGCTGTGAGCCCAAATTATCAAAAGAAACAGTTAGTTATTTTGATTATATAATAACCTGTGAACAGATTAGTTGCCTCACTCAACTTTATGACAATCCTTGCTGCTTAGCTCAGCTGCTCGCTACAAACGCTTGGTATCGGAGCTGCTTTGGGCAGTTGTGATTTGTCACGTGGTGTCGTTTCTCTTCCCCGATTGCGTAGCTTGTTGTCACGTGAAAGATTTGAAGGAGCCTGTAGGCGAAGCCAGGAATCGCTGAGATAGAGGGCAACATGGTAAAATATCTGGCTCAGTTAACATTTCAACACTTCTATTAATAAAACATATCATCCACAATTCCTTTGCACCTGATAGAGTATCAGTAGAATGGCACCAATGTCAGTGGAAGGACATTGAAAAAAGTAGTACCAAGTTATGAGTCTTCAGGATTTAGTTTTGTTTATGTATCAGAAATCAGCATGGGAAGAACTGACTCTGGATACGCAGTTGAAGTGTCATAGCGACATAATTCAACATTCAAAGATGAAAGATTTCTACCCATTTTGAGGTAATGATAGCAATTTTGGCTCATGGTCTGTTTTAAGGGAGGTGATTTTACTATCTCTTTCCATTTTTTTGCATGCTTTGGTAATACAGACCTCTTCTGTGTTCAGGTGTTTCTGCATAGCTTTTCTCATTCTCCTAGTCTAGTTTAAAAAAAAAAAAAAGAAAGAAAAAATGGCTTTTTTCATTTTTCCTTTCTCTTTTAAGTAGATCTTTCCTATGGATGTATTGAGAACCTACAATACTCATTAGGTTAGAGAAGGTACTGTAGGTTACTGTCTCAATACTGGTTCCTAATGCTGCCGTATAAATGCTTAACAAAAGCAGTAATAACATTAAGCCCTGCAGATTCACGTTTGAGAGAGCCCTTAATTTCAAATAGCAGCTATTCCAAACCAGCCATTGATTTCCCCCCACCTCCACCAATATAAATAATTTTCTCAAGGGTGCTTGGTGTCCTGTAACTCCTGCACAAACGGTGTGCTCTGACAGTGGTGTATTTAAGACTTCCCCGGTAAATAATGTTCTTTGCTAGTGAGGGTGCCCTGGCCCTCTTCAAAACCTTGATGAATGGGTCTGATAGATCATCAGAACACCAGACAGTGAGTGAGCTGTCAAATCATTGTTCTGTCTCTGTCTAATCTGGTGTCATTAAAGAGATTTGAAGACACCAGGCAATTTTTTCTCCGCGGAGAAAAAGAACTTGAGAAAAGCGCAATTTCTCAAAGAGGTCACTTGCCCTGAACTAGTTCTTGGTACAAGATGCTACAGGCATTGAGGGGGCAGCACCCGTCTGGATTTTCATTGCTCACAGAATAGCTAAATAGCCTTTGCCCCAGGGAAGCTTTAAACCTTGGTATTCTTAAAGGGTATTTTAGGGGTTCCTTTATCACAATAGTGTATGAAGTAGAGTTTTTCTTATTTCAGTTGCATGCATGGATTTTCCTGAAAATAGAAATGGATGTGCCTCTATATTTCTAGATCCTCCTGCCCTAAAACTGTAATTCAGCATTTTCAAAAGAATACAAACCCATCTTTCTGGTCTAAATCCCCCCTCTGTATCAGCCTATATAAAGATAAGTTGGCTGTGTGTCACCTCCTGAAGCTCAGCTTCTTTCAAGTTATTTTGGACCATTCTGATCAAGCCAATTCTAGATCTTTCAGGTCCCTTCTGCACCTGAGTTGAATCCCATCTCCACCCTAGACTGAGAAGCTACAATAGATCAAGGGAGGTGAATTCCGGTCTAAGTGTCCCCTGTGCTTTGAGTCCTGTTCCAAAAACTAGACAAGGGACATGACCACCTCAGCCAGGACTGCTCCAAACGCTCATAGTTGCTGTGCACACATGAAGCTTAGTGTGCTGTCAGCAAGAGAGCTGGAAATAGAAGCCGAGGCTCCTGACACCTGTTGCCCTATCCTTGAGAATTTGATTTTTCAAAGCCATTTCTGCTGTCTTGTTAGAAAAAGAGTACAACCTGGAGCAGTTGCTTTGGGTTTTTTTGGTTGTTTTTTTGCTAGTGATATAGAGCCATGTTCTTATTCTAAGTGCAAATTAATTTAGACTTCTGAAATACAGGAACGTGGAGTCTGTGGTTTTGATGTTCTGTGTATGCCATCTCATCTGTCCCAGAAAACTAAAACTTGCATTTTCAGTGCTGTCTGGCTGAGCTCATTGAAAGAGATTTTGGAACCAGAGTATCCTACAGTAACTTTTCTGTTAGACTTGAGCCAAGGCGGGTGGGGGGCAGGCAAATTTGCTTTGTTACCTACTTCTAAAGAAAGAGCCTGTCCTGGGAGGACATGTATGTGCTAAGCTTAGGGATTTTTTCCATTCTCTTTATATGGCATTATTTTATGAACAGCCTGCTTGAAGCCACTGCTGTAAAAATAGTTGTGTCAGGTGGCACTTTTCATCGCATACTGTGAGATCAAAGGTCAAGTAAGCATTTGGACTTAAAATAGCACCTTGCTTGCTTAATCATTCCCCCTATTTCTTAGACTGAACAGCTTTTATAGCTAAGGCTGTTAAGTACCAAAAAGTACATCTGAGTTTTGGGATAGACTTCTGGGTTTCCTTCTGATTTGTAGATGATGTGACATAATGTTTTTTTAACTGCCAACTACCTTTTTCTTTTCTTTCCCTTGACCCTCTTTTTTTTTTTTTTTTTTTTCTTTTTCTTCCAGGAAGTGGGATATCAGCATGGAAAAACTGTATTTAATGTGTGGTGCAGGAGTGGAGTCCTTGACAAGATGTTAAAAGACAGGCAAGAGATTTGCAAATCCAAAACCTCTGATGTAAGTGTTCAGTTTAAATATACCATCCTGCAAGAACTATTTCATGCAAGTCAAATTGTGTACTGCACAGCGTTTGTTCAGGGGTATGAAGGGGAATGATTGCCTTGAGTCCTTATTGTGAGCATGCACATACTTATTAAAACTGTATTTTAGGCAAGAAAAGGTATGATCAGTTTTTCAGAAATTTCCACTTCTTTTCTTGAACCATAGCCTGGATGAATGAGGTCTTGCACTTCTTTGGTCATCAGCTACAAGGAGAGTAAGCACTTCTAGCTGCTCCTCCTTGTGCCTTGTTTTTCAAAAGAGCATCTCTTTGGATTCATCCATGGATGTAAGGGGATGATGCTTGAGCTTCCCCTTAATTAGGAAGCTCCAACTTTCTCTCCTTTCAAGCTGAGGGTGAACTACAGACCATGGCAAAGGAGCTTCCTTTTGCATCCACAGGACTAGACCCCTTTGAAAACTTGGACCATTTGTGTCGCTTGCCTAGAGATCCAAGGTTTTTGCAGTCTGGATCAAGACTTGCTGTGAAACTGCCAAGGTGGACCTTCCTTCTGTGGCCAGAGCCCAAGGGGTTTTGACAGGCATGTTGTAGAATCTCCTTCTGTGATATCTATCATGTGCCCATTCAGAGGTCTCTCCATACCCTCACCAAGCACTGTGCTGTCTCTGACACCCCAGGAACCGATGCAGTACTTTGTAGGGTGACTCTCCAGTTGCTGTTCCTTTCTAATAGGTTGTCAACGTCATGTTCGTAACTTGGAATCACTCACAGTACAAGTGTGCTTGAAGGAGGGCAGGTTGCTTACCACTAACCAGCATTTACTGAGACATGTAGCTGATGGGTACACATTTCTACGCCTACCTTTCTCTTCTCCTTCCCTTTGCAGGTCAGAGGTGTAGAGGGCACTGAAGTGCTGCTGGCTGAGCTGCTTTCTGCCCTGAGCATCAGGGTGTAGGGTGTGACTGTGGCACAGCAGGTCCTATGAGGGCAGGATGGTCTGTGGTTTCAGGTGACGGGGCACATTTGTACCTGTTGCATGAATGCACATGTGGACTGCCTCTTTGAGTAATACTGGATGGGCACAAGTAACCTTTCTTGGAATTCATTTTTCATTTATTCTTGCACCTCAAACCTTAGGTGGTGCCTGGATATTCTTCTTGCACCTCAAACCTTAGGTGGTGCCTGGACATTCTTCTTGCTACTAGATGGTGGTCTACCAAGGCAGTGACTCTCCCATCAACAGCCTGGTGCTTGTCACAGACGACATGAACCGGCATCTCTGGCATTTGATCTCAGCCATTACTGGCTGGACCAATGTGGCTCAAATAGTTCTCAGATGCTTCCAGAAAAATTGAATTGTACCCTTCCTGTAGGTGTGTTTTCAGCTTAGACTTCTCATTTTGTTGCTTTTCTTCCTCACTCTTTTATTAGAAAAAGGCATTTCATAAAGCTGTCATTAAGGCTCTGTGGAAGCTTGCAATGTTGTCAAAGTACTGGCTTTCACACACTTTTTCCATTCATTCTGTCTGCTTCAGCACAGCTGAGTAGTTAATATATAGTTTAAATGGCTGATTATGGCAAATCTACAGGTTACATAGTTGCTATGTGGTTACAGCGGCATTAAGATTTCTGCTTAAAACTAGGATAATAACTCTTGGGTTTACAGTTTAAGGACTGAAGTCAGACTCTAGAGTTGGTTCAGTAACTCTCCATGGGATGAGTGAGTTTCTGGGTGTGGAAATTTTAGTTGTTTTTAAGGAATTTATCACCTTTTTGAGGACTTGGGTACAATATTATAATACATTGGCTTATTATCCTTACCCTCCTTTGAATTCCTCTGACTTAAACCCAAGTGCTACAAAGGCTTTGTGTTTCACCCAGTAATTCATCTTTATCATCTTTTAGAGACTGGGAAATTAGCAGTAAGATTTTAAGTTCTAAAGTGGTTGCCAAATGTATCGTAACTAGTGGAATATATACGGGAAGTCAATAGAGATGAAAAATGACATTGAGAATTTGCTGCTCTTCCAGAGATTAGTGGCTGAGCGCTTCCATTGGGAGAAAGATGGTGGGAGCAAGGGGAGGAAGGCGGTACTTGCAGGGCTGGGCGTGAGCCCAGCAACAAGCTGTAGGGTTGGTTTCATCTGTTGCCCACATCTGAGCTAGTTGCCCCTGACTCCCATTAGTTAGTGGAGAGAAAGGAGTGTTTGTAGAGTGAGAGTCACTTGATGAAACGGAACGGCTCTCTTGGGATAAGATGAATGCTGCCCTCAGCTCTGACTTTGAAGGGAGACGAGGGTGACTGGCAGTGATATCTTGACATCAGGTGAATCCCACCCAAGCTGATGTGACTGGGTGTGGAAGGAGCACAGAGGAACTGAGTGCTGTAGGAGCTTAGCTGGTGATTGGAGTAGCCTGAAGAGCACCAAAACTCATCAGCTTGTTATTTCTTATTAGGAAGGCGGCTTAGACTAGGAGTTACATTAGTCTAAGCTGCAATCAGAAGATATGTGCAGAAGAAAGGTCCTTGTTCTTTCTTAAATCTTGTGTTCAGACCAATTATATGCTGGCATGTGTTTGTATATGTGCATTAATAGTCATGCAGAGAAGTGGAGGGAGAGCGAGCTATGTGTGGTTATCAGAAATGGTTATATGTCCTATTTCATCCTCTAACTTTTATCACCAATTGGTAATAAGCTTGAGCATCTTCATTGCTGTAACAAATATACCTTTTAAAGAAGATAATTGCCCATTACATAGGATCTAATAATTCAGGTTAATGTTTCAGTTAAATCGTGATGTTATAGCTGTATATCATGCAAGATTTTGAACATCTGTCAGAATCTACCCTGTTTTTTCTGGCACTTAGCTGGAGATAAAATACGTCATGTAGTTATTATAGACATTGCCTGCCATTGCATTTCTAGGTAAGTACTTAACAACTAGGCAGGAAGCGCTGATTGCTGAGACACCAAGGTTATGAAAATGATGAGTTCAGGAGAATGGCTTGACAAACTGCCCTGGTTGTGGAGCAGGTGCTGACGGCTTTGTGTGTTCCCCAAGGCTGGAACAAAGTCTGAGTTCCAGACTGTACTTCAAGGACCTAAGAAGTCTTCTACTTTTGGTCTGAAAAGTCTGGAGTCTAGTAAAAAACATGGTTATTTTTCTTTTTTAATCTGACTTCTGTTTTGGTGGAATGATTTCTACAAAATAACTTGCTATTGCAAGCTTCCACTGGGGCGTTCAGTGTGGTGGGGTTTTTTTGGTTTTTTTGTTTTTGTTTTTTTGCCTGAGTCCATTAGTCATTTAAGTCCTTTATCTCTGCTGTCTTCCAGGGATAACAGCTGATATTTTTAACTTGCCTTTCACAAACAAAGGTTTTGATGCTGTGGTATGTTTTTAGGATTTCAGCTATTTCTAGAGTGTTCAGCATCTTGGGGAATTGGACTGTTTCTTATCCTATTTCTGTGTTTTAAGGGCTGAATCTTTGCTCTTAAAAACTCAAGATCTTTTAAGCATTTAAATATTTCTCCTTCACTTTCATCAGTCAATCACTGTTTATCTTTTCTCAAAAATGCAAATACTGAAGATGAGAGCAATGGAGACCTAACACAGAGTTCACCTGAACAACTCTTTTTCTTCCCCAGTGCAGAGTAATGCAGGGCTGTTAATTGGATCCCCTCAGGGAAGTTTTGTCTATTAGAGTGTTATTCATAGTCGAAGCTAAATATAATCTAACACGCTACAATAGTGTCTGTCTTTCTCCTCTCATTTATTTAATAAAGATTGTGCCGAAGAGAATACTTCCTCCTCCTTGGAAAAAAAATACCAGCAGAAAGGTCTTAGAGGAGGTTTCGAATGAATCCGAGACACTTGTTTACCTTGCATTAACTGACAAGAATATGGTTTTGTCCTTTCAAAGTAGCAGGAGAAAGCGTTTAAACATTAAATTCCTTTTGGCAAAGCATCAAATAAGTGTGGGAGGACACCTGGTTTCCCACAAATGGCATTCCAGCCTTAGTGCTGAGACTTCAGGGTGCCGCTGCCTCCTCAAGCGTACCTCTAGCGGGGTCGCACCTAGGATCGGTTTTATGTCGTTAATCGCAGCCCAGGGGTAGCGGTCACACTCGTGGTTGTCTTCATACTCATCTGTCCTTGCAGCTTTTCTCTGTGAGCACGTGAGCGGATGCTAGTTTTCCTGGAGCACCTTTTGGCGATGAGCTGCACAGGGGGAGGTTTTGGTAATTCAAACGGCACTCTGGTCTTTTGTCCCCTCTGTCCCCCTTCTGTTGTGTGCTCCTAAAGACAACCCGCTACACGTCTGCATGAGCACTCAGTGCAACTAAACAGCTTGTTCGCTTGGGAGGCGTCCATGGTTTAGAGTACAGGTGACTGCTCTTAACGTTGCTCTCTCTCTCCTTTGCGGCTAGAGTACCTACCTATCCCTTGCTTAGTCATGCGGCAAGAAATGAAGCTGTAGATGCTCTTCTTCTGTCCTGGGAGCCAGCCTTCTGCAAAAGTTTCGTTGGGACCATTTGGGTCGTATGTTCAAAATGAGGCTGGACTGACACTTCTCACTGGTTTCTTAATGGTGAAACCTTCTTCTGAGCTTCCTTACTTCTTCATCTTTTAAAATGTGTGTCCTAAGCTACTGCTGTTTCATTTCAGACAGTTATTTTTTTAGTTCCCTTTGGGTCTTTCTCTGTCTCCTGCTCCCGGCAGCTCCTTGTCCCGGATCCGCACCCTGCTTCGGCTGTGCCAAATGACATCAAAAGTTAGTTACGGATGAAAAGGTCAAGGGTGAGCAGTCTGCTGCCGCTGTAATGGGCTTCTGCTGCGACCCCCGCGGGGGGGTGTGATTCACAGGAGCCGTGCTCTTGCCAGAAGAGCAAAGCGTTGCTCACAAAGCCTGGGGATTGGGAAAGGGCCCTGTTTTAAGCACGTGGGCAGGTCCGAGTGTTTCGCAGAGAGACTGTCACAACCGTTCCTCCGGCAGTTCAGCGCGGATAAGTGCCCCCCCGTCAGCTCTTCCCCTTTCCTCGCCTCTGCGGGAGCGTGCCGTTGTGCTGGTTGAAAATCACCGCTTTGGAGAAAAGGCCAAGGGTGGCCGGGTTTCCGTCTGGTGACCTTGTGCCCGGCCCCGAGGAGGCAGGTAGAGCTGCCTACGCTCCCCCCTCGCAGCTAAGCGTGCGGAAAGACGAAATGGCTCTTCGGTGCCCCGGCTGGGTTTGATTAGAAGAGAAACTAGGGCAGGCAACTCTTCAAAATAGAGAACGCACAACCCACTGCTTGGGTGAGACAGACTAAAAATAGCACAGGTTTATTTAAAAGAGAAATTACAGTGGGAGAGATTTCTCTTTGCAGGCAGGCCGTTTACTTTTCTTTGAAGTTTTCTCTACAGTTTCCGAAATTTTTGAAAAAGTTTTCTTGCCAGAGCAATGGCCTCTGTCATTCCATTAGATGTTGCCCAAGTTGGTCTCTGTTTGCACTTGGGAATCCCAGCTCTGCAAACCAGGCCTGGCTAAGGACGATTGCTCTGTGACTTGCTCCCCGAGGAGTAATGGCTTTTGTGGGGGGAATCGCGGGAACTTTGTATGTCCAGAGCTTTCTGCCTGTTCAATATCACTTTTACGTGGTCTTGAATCGTTTGGATTTTTGTACATCTTTGGATAATGTATGTAAAACCTGCGTTGTATTTCAGAACGTGACCTACCCCAGCACCTCTTTTACGGACCTGGCAGAAATCGTGTCCAGAATCGAGCCGGTGAAGGTGCCTGTGGCGGATGGTGAGTTGGACGATCCGGCCGGCGCTGTGCAAGCGCTCGCTGCCACGTGCAGCGGGAAGGGCACGGCTGCTCCCACCACCGAGGCAGGGAAGGCTGCTCACTCCTCCCACGCTCCTTTGGTTGCTTTAACACCCCATGCTGTAAATCGTGATGGTTCGGGCTGGCGGCTGCCTGTTAAGGGAGGCGAGAAGCCACGCCGGCAGTCGCAGGCCGTCGCCCAGCTTCAGCCAGAGTCTCCGCCTTGAGATGTACCCCGAGCTTGCCCCAAGCCAGACCCTTCCGTGTGCTTTTTCCCACTGCCTCGTCAGCAAGGAGGTGGCAGTTGGGTGTTCCCGCGGTGGCAGGACATCCGCTGCCAATCCGTTACCCTCTGTGCCCCGCGGTGCTTTGCTGGTGGGAGTAATGCCTAGCCAGGGTAGCCTAATTTGAGCGGAATAACTCGTGTGGGGCAGCTCTCACGAAGACGAGCTTTCATTCTTCCTCGCACTGGTCCGTGTGATGGCCTCCCTCTTTTGTCCGTGTCCTCTCGAAATGGGAGGAGGGTGATTTAGGGGCCTGACTGAAGGATCTTTTCCTGCTATTGTGAGTATGATCTGGAGTGAGTCACTGGCTTGATTGCTTTATGTGCGCTCCTGTTCTTGGGAGCTAATGAGGAATAGGTAACGGCTCCTGGATTTTTGCGCAGAGGTACCGCACTCCTGTGCCGCGAGGCTTGTGAAGCCCTTGAGCGCTTTGTGCCTCAGGCGTGCCCTACAGAGCTGTTCCCTGCAAACATTGTAACCTGAAAAGGATCAGAAAGAGCTTTGCAGGCCTGTAATCTGCAATTGTTTTCCATGTTAGTGCTTTTTATAACCAGTCTCTCCCTCTTCCCCCTCCGTTTCCCCCCCCCCCCCCGATTCTCGTTCTTGCAAAGGAGAATCTAAAGTTAGCAGCCCTTCCATCTGTGACTCTGTTTGTAGAGATGTCCCTGTGGTAATTTGAAATGCTAATTGCAATCATATGTTTTATGAAGAAAATATTAATCAAATGTGTTTGAAATGGCCATTGTGCTTAAAAAAAACACGTTATATGGATTCTTCATTCGTAAGACATTGGCATTAAGGCCTGTTGTGGTTTAACCAGTGTTCTATGACAGAGAATTTCTCCATTATAGGTTCTGGTTATTTGCCCTTGTTAAGATCTCTCTTCTGCTGGATAAGGCCATGAAACACAAATTAGTAACAATACAGTGACACATTTCTCAAAAAGTAGATATGGCAAACTTTGCCCTAAGGAAGGCCCGTGCGGGGAGTACTTAGGACAGAACGGGCAGGTGCCACGCGCTCCTCTCAAATACCCAGGTCTGATCATCGTTGCGACTCCAGAGGAGGGCACGAGAGAATCGTGCTTATGGGCAGTGTGGCTTGAAGGCCCTTTAATGTTGTGGGTGATGCCATGTGGTACCTGCAGGGACCTTGCCTATCTTTTGGTGGGCGGTGGCTGTAAAGCTGTTCCTCTGGATGCAGCGTCACCGCGGTGCCTCTGGGATGACGTTGCTCTTACTGGAGAGGTGTCTAGAGCACTAGGCAACTACCTTGCCGGTTATCGGGGGAAGCAGCCTTTATCAAGGCAAGCTTAGATGTGGTATGAACTGCTCTCCTGGCAGTGGGCCTTGTGACCGTCAGATGGTACCTTATATGTATTGGTGAGCCCTTGGATTTGTCCACTAGTGATGTTGGTGAAGATGGTTCCTCTGCTTTTGTCCCACAAAAGTGAAAAGACAGGGTGCTTCTTGGTAGCCTGTGTATGAAATGGCACTGCTGAGGAAGAAGATGAAACTTTTCTCTCCAGAAGGGATTTGGAAATGCTCTGCCTGTCCGGATAGCATACTGCAAGTCGCAGGCTGGAGAGAGAAAATGTATCAGCAGTTTTGCTCTAAGAAGGGAAACAAAAATTATATTCTGATAGGCTATAAAACCCAGGTGAAGAAGGGAAATGCAAGTGCAAGGGAGGAAAGGCTCTGACCAGCAGAGGCTGGCAGAGGCTCCAAACCTGAAGCCATATCCCCTTCAGAAGGAAAAGGAGTGGAATTTCTTCTCCACTCTTGAGCAAACTGATAAAAATGATTTAAAAAAAAAAAAAAAAAAAAACCTTATCCATCAGGAAGAGCCAAGTACAAGGCATTCCTAGAAGGAAGTCTCAAAAACTCTGTTAGACCCAGCATTCCTGTATACTGCAAATGAACACATGGAAGAGCACATGTAGGAAAGCAGAAGCTTGTTTTCACAGCTGAGACACTGCAGTATCTGCAGCTGCATTTCAGTTCTGCATCATAACACTTCCTCATAACACTTTCTCAGCTGGGATTTTTTGTCTTTGTTCAGCTGTAATTGCGTTTTGCACAGCTGTGGCCTTGGCCAGTAGAGCAGAGATGCCATCCTCCCACGGAGGCTTAGCCTCGTCCTGGCTCACATTCCCATCAGGAAGGGATTTCTGAGGACTTAAGTTGTGCAGACTCCTAGAAGATTTCCCGCAGCAGGTTTCATTTCCCATTTTCCAAAGCAATAACGTATTAGGCAGTCCCCACTGCCAGGTTTCACGGTGCCGTATAAGGTAGCATACTCAGTGCATGCAATGACTGAAGGACACTATTAAGTCATGTAGTAGAGCAATTGTAGCAATAGTCATTTGGAAAAAAGATTTGGGGGAAAAAAGACATTAATCTTGGGAAATGTCCGATTTTTCAATATGATTGAAGCGGGATACATCACAAAACCTCCGAGAGAGACAGTTATTGGGCACTTAGCTGAACATCTTTACTGCTTAAAAAATAATTTTATTAAAAAGGACTAATGCACCTTAGATTGTGGTGAGCTACCAGATTCCCTGAGTAACGTCAAAGTTTATTTGGTTTACTGAAGCAGAAATCCTCTAGCCACACAACATTGATTTTCCTCATGTTGGCTACATTGCCTACAGAAATCAGGCTATAAAAGAAATGCTAAAAGGTAGAGAATCACAAAGCAGGTATTTTGCATGAGGAATAGTTGTGTGATCTTCCTGCTGTGAACATACTACTCCCTCCACCAACGGTAGGTGCAGGTTCCTTTCTGTGGCATAATCTCTTCTTCACTAGCTCTTTGAGGTCAAGAACCTCACCTTGATGGCAGCAGCTAGCACATTCCCAAGTGCTTTAAATATAGTAAATGCTAACAGCCATTTGCTGTTATGACAGCCCGCCTGTAGGTCTGCCTACTAGCTGCTTGATTAGTTTTGCTCATTTTTGAATCGAAGTGTTTGGACGTTGCTATGTTGGCCAGGACATTAAGGCCTTGGTCCTGCTTGAAGCTTCTGGGAGTTGTTGTTGTGTGAGTGAGTGGTGCCCTCCGGGGTTGCAGCCGTGCGGGGCTTAGCCCCACGTTCTGCCTCGAGAGGGGCCACGCAAGATGCCGTGTTGGGAGAGCAGGCAAGAGCACGTTGTGTCCTCCTTTCCCCTCGTGGTCCTCAAGCATCCAGGATTACTATGGGAAGGATGTGAGAAGGGACGTCACTCCCTTCTCACAGCATATCTGTTTATAGACCTGTTAAATGCTAAGCAGAGCTTGGAAAATTGAGGTATTTGGTTTTGATTTGGGTAAGTTTGGGTGGAGGCGTAAGCTGCTCACTGTTGTTTGTGCTGTCTGTTGCTGTTCAGGTGAGTTTCCAGCTTCTCCAGTGTGTTTTATCAAAGGTTATCAGTAGTGTTTTTAGTAAAAGCTAGCAATGAGTCTCTGAACCACAGAAGAAAATATGACCAAATGTCTCCAGTGCTAATGTTCTAGCAGTTGGTTGTAGTTGTCGTGTTAGAGTAAAATGCTGTGGAACAGACTGTACCGTTGTCTTCAGCATGGAGCAGATGCTATTGACTGTTCCAAAAAGAAATACTTAATCAAGGATCCAGTTTAAACACAAGCCATTTTCCTCACTGCTGAGCTGAAAAACAGATATTTCTTCTTGTTTATTGTACAAATCTTTGTCCTTTTGATGTCTAGTCTACTTTAGTTTGTGTGGCATGTTACCTGGGATGCCAGGCTCTGAGGTGTTATGGGATCTCCTTTAAGAACAAAGGGGTCTCAATGTAATGGTGGTCTGCACGGTTCTTAAAAGCTCTAAAATTGACATGTGTACCTGTGGTTCCATACCTCATAGATACCTCTGGTCTTTGTAAGGCCTGCTGTCCTGCAGCGGCTGATTATAGGCTGCTTGTCTGTGTCTTTATTAAATGAAGCCCTTGTCATCAAGTATCTGCTTCTCAGGACACCCTGAACGACAGGGCACCACACAGTTGAGGACTCTTGGGCTCATCAGCTCAGAGCAGGCCTGAATTAATTCATGAGAGTGGCAGAAAACGCAGTTTAACGCTAATATTATTTTCTGCCATTTTCATGCATTGAATTGCATTCTGAAGAACTGCCAGAAACAGTACAAGTGAAAGGCGGTCACCTGCAATGTGCTTTGCTTTGCTGCATGCGTGCCTTGGTTTCATGCTTGGTTGGGATGGGGCTCTGCAGTGGCTGCTGGTGCTCTCTGCAGTGCATCGAGACCAAGGATGGGTGTCTGCACTAGCACAGTTCATCGGTTGGTGACTATTGAGTTGATGTGGGACAGAGCCAATCAGGGTAGCAAACCTCTCTTGTCTGCTTTCTAGACCTAAAGTGCTGGAAGATGTATTGACTCCGCATGGATGTATCTCATTCCTTGGGAGTGGGTGGTGATGCTCAGGACAGGGAACTGGGGCTTGGCGGCATGTTTCGCTGCTGACTTCTTCCGTGCTTCATTTTGCATGGCTTTGTCCTGGCAAACAGATCCAAGAGTAATGGAGTTAAAAGCTTTGATTCAGCATGGAAGGTGCTCAGGCAACTGCAACAGAATATACGAAGGTGACCATAGTGGAAGGGGGGAAAGCAGACAAGTAAAGGTCAGTAGGGGCATATTAAAATGGCCAAGTTCAGGAATTTACTGAAGGTAAACAGGGATTTCAAAGGAAACTGATACCCTAGGGAAGTTGGCAGAAAACATAAGTAGAAATGAAGCTATAAATGAATTTGAAGGTCCAAAGAGCTAGGCATAAAGAAATGGAAGTGAGATGGAAGAAGCAAGCAGGTATGTCACGAAGGTGTTAAACTGTTTCCTTTTCTTGCTCTTCATTGCAGGAGTTGCTGTAGTGGTAACTCCTATCCGTGCCCATCAGGTGGTAACAAGGGAAGGATGCTGGCTGAAAGGCTCAAGTGGGAGTTTCTAGAACAAATTAATAAATTAAACCTCAAGCCCCCAGGACTGGACAGTGCAGCTGAAAGTTGTTGGGGAGTTTAAGAATGAGTGATGTTGGTGACAGGGGTGCTGGTAGCATCTCTGAGTCCAGCAGCTTTGCCAGAAGTCTGTGTAGTAGTTAAGATTGTGTTTAACTCATAACTGGCACTAGAAATCCTCTGCTTTTGAGCCATCAGAAACACATGATTGTTAAGGAATTGGTAAAACTGTGACTCTAAAGGATTGAATGCTAACCCAGCCTTTTGCTGGGTTTCTCCTTTAATCTGACCTCACTCTGTTAGCTCTATACAGATCTTTCACCATCCCAGCGAATAGTCAGGCTGGGGAAAATGAAGTGGGGGACCCCACACGTTCAGTCTGCTGGAAAACGCTTGAGATGAGATGCTGTGCACAGTAGATGGTGCAGCCCTTCATTACAGAGTGTCCCTTGCTTTTAGAAGTTGAGGTGCGGATGCTGAGGTGGGCTTTATGGGGAAGGGTAATGTCGTAGTCACTTGAGCACAGAAGGTGCTCTTTAGGTCTGAAGCAGAAGTAATACTGTTAAAGACATAGATGAAAGCAGAGGACAGGTTCTTGAGTTTCCCTCGGTTATGTTAATCCTCCAGATTACTGGAGAGAGCAGGTGACTGTCCCCTGCGGAGAGGAGGAGAGTGTAAATGTCACTGTCCCCTGTGGACCAGAGCTTGAGACACACAATTATCTCTGCAGTGGTGAGGACTTAGCACCAGGAAGAATTCCTCATATCCCTGTAAGTCTGTGTTCCCAAGGAGTCTATGACTTAAATGTCTAGGAAAGTTAGAATTCGTAGGTTGTAGGCATGTCTTCTGAAGGTATTTTACAGGTTTTCTCTGGAGGGAGAGACAGACCAACTATGCTGCAGAAAGCATTCACCACTTAGTGGGAACATCTCCCTTGTTTGTATTGCATCAGACTGGGCGGCAGACACCCACCACAATAACGTGGACAGTTTGTAGCTCACTACTTTTGCTCTGGGTTCTTTAGACTTTGGAGGGCTCTGGGACACCACTTCACATGCAGGGTACAGTTTGAAGCTCATCTTTTTGAGCAGGCTGGAGATCTGATATCTGTGTTTAAGTAGCCCCCATTCACTGAGCTGCTGAGAGTTGGCCAGCAGTCACTTCGCCCTAGTTGGGCGCTCAACGGGGACAGCTATCGTGATTCGCTTCCAGCTTTTTCTGCCTGTCTGACTGCTAGTTAAAAATCATTGTTTTTTCTCTCCTCTCTTTAGATGAGTCAGACTACCAGACTGAGTATGAGGAAGAAATTCTGGACAGCCAGAAGGATGATTATATTAATTTCCTAAGCAACCAGGTTGAAGAAGACTCTGACTCGGTACGAGCTGCGCTGGAAATGGGCTGTGACTGTTATTGCCAAGTCCTGTGTGAATTGTGTGGGGTGGGTATGAGGCACAGGTGTGTCGGGAAGGGTTATTGAGAGAAGCACCTGGAAGACATTCGCTAAGGAGGACTCTGCAGAAATAACTTGCCTTGTTGCACAGTACAGATGTTAAATGACAGATGCTCACCCTATTCAGGTAAGCAGTCTAAGGAGGTGTCTTGTGTGGTGAAACGTGGCCACATCCTGGGAAAAACACATGGCTTTGTGGGCTTGCTAGCAAGATAGGTAGGGGCTGGAGAGCCTAAGGTACAACGAGAGGCTGAGGGAGCTGGTTTGTTCAGGCTGGAGAAGAGAAGGTAAGGACAGGATCTGACTGCTGCCTTCAACTGTCTGCTGGGTGAGTATAGAGAAGACAGAGTGAGGCTTTTCTCGGGAGTGCACAGCAAAAGGACAAGAGGTGACAGGTACAACTTGCAAAATTCTGACCAGATATGGGGAGAAAATATTTTACAATGCACATGGTTAAATACCAGAATAGGTGTCCAGAGAGGTCGTGGAAACTCCATCCTTGCAGATATTCAAAAAATGAAGTGGATAAGGCCCTGAGCTACCTGATCTAGCACTAAAATTAGCCCTGCTTTGAGCAGGAGATTGTATTATAGACCTCCAGAAGTCCCTTCTGTGGCCACAGCTCGCATGATGTTGTCTACAACCTGAGAAACAAAACTCTGGAGGGCTGTATCCCTGCTTTTCTTATTCTGGCTAGAGTAGCCAGCAGGATTAAAAGCTGAAGCAGCCTGTGTTGTTGGATGTGAATAGCTTCTCAATGGGAGCATGTGAGCAGTCTGGGAAGGTGCCTGGCTTGGGTAGCTGCCAACGTGGAGATGTAAGGTGGCTTTGGTGTTTTGAGCAGGGAGCTGGAGTGATGGTTGCAGCCATTCACTTTTCTAGCTGCATATAAAGACTTTGGGCTGATCTTGGATAGGTAATGGTTGGTGGGCAGAGAAAAGGTGGAGGGGAGGAGGCCAGATTTTATCCAGCTCAAAGAGGATGCTGAAGAATGAGTTTGTGCTTTTTCTTTTTTTCCTTTAGGATGAAGATGTACAAATAAGACAGCGCAAAAATCTCCCCAATTTGGACTGCCAGGCAAGCAGCACAGGAGAGCCAGGCTAGCACTCAGAAGAGAGTCTGACCTTTCTGGCTGATAGCTATATCACATTTGTACTGGCAGCAGCCATTTTTATTTATTTTTATACATATATATATACATAATTAAAAACAGAACAATGTCTTGTTGAAGTTAAGCAAGCTTTTGTCGTTCTCCAAGCTGTGCAGGCAGCTGAATGACCCATACCCTAAGCACAAGTATCTCCATCGTGCCCAAGTGCCTGTGCCACTTCTTGTCCCTGTCACCTCTTGTGAAGGGCAGCTAAGCTGCCTTTGTGCCATACTCCTTCGTACAGGTGCCAGCATGAGTGGCAATTTATTAATCACTCTGAGACTGGCAGAGTGGAAGTGTGCTGGGAATGTGCAGTCAAATGCTGCCTTGATTTTTGCTGCCATATGTTCTAGTTGTTGTGTTTTGCTGTGAAGGCCCTAAGAAGAACTGAACATCCTGCAACATGCTGTGTGTCCATTCAAAAAGCTCCAAGCAGCGGCATTAAAGAGAGGAAAGGTGTTTGTGGACTGCAGTAGTAGGTTGCTTTCTTTTCTTATGGATCAGATAACTGTAATTAACTCCTCAGTGACTTTCAACAGGGTTCTTGTGAGCAGTGCTGTGACAGGAGCAAGTCTGAATATATTTCACTTGGATGATTGGGAAATCCAAACATGACAAATCAATTAATGTGAACACTAACTATAGATTCTGTGTATTCAAGCCATCAGCGGGAACATTTACTGACGGATCATACAGTTGATATTTGCCAGGCAATTCCAGAGTCGATATGTAGCTGTATTTGCCTGGTAAAATAAAATGATTCTGCTGGATTGAAATGTCTGTGTGGTTCTTAGCTGTTGACAAGTCCGTCTTTGTGGGACCCAATGCTGGTAAGATTACACCGCAGTCATAAGAGCTGGTATTTTCATAACTGCTTTTGAGCACAGAAACCTGCCCGGATCTGAAGGAAAGGCCACAAAAGTGGAGACTTTCCCAACCCTGTGCTCAGAGTGAGATACTCTGTCGCTGTTTGAGAATGAATCTCTGAATGTGAAAGATGTGGCGAATGCAGCAACAGCCAAAAGTGCCCAGCTTGCCTCCGCTCCTATCTGACTTGCAAAGCGACGCAGGCATTTTTGAATGCACCATCAATTTGTAACCACAGCAGGAGTCACTCGGGGCGTTGTCAAGCTTTGTAAAGAAATCCCCAGGGCTCTTCACTTCCCCCGAGGCCTCGCAGCAGTTGATGTGAGTTGGACCGTGTTCAGGACTCCCCTGGTGCTTGCTCCTCTTGTCTCACATCTGTCGTTGCCGCTAACTCCGCTTGGCTGGATAATGAAAGTAGTTCTTGCTTTATGTAAACTCTTCTGTTCAGCACTAGGTTTAGGTGGTGTTGGCTTGAGGGGATTTGTCATCCAAGCAGAACACTAAAGACGCTCTTGTAAACTGTTCTCTTCGCTAAGCTGTCCTGGCCCTCTCATGTGAAATGCATTGGCTGCCTGGAGGTGATGCCTCCAGCCATAACCATGACTGGGGCGAGAAATGTGTTTGGTGGCCTCACCGAGGATAGTGGTGGTTGCAAGCCCTGTGACGTGTGACTTGTCCTGTGCACTTCTTTCCCATATAACTCCCTCGTGGCACAAGCTTTCATTCTGTCCTGCATCCTGTTTTCCTCCTCCTCTGGTGGTGGTGAATGTGCAGCCTTTCCCCGCGGAGGCTGTTCCTGTAAGACAAAATGGTATTTTCAAATGGTAAAGCCTCAGGTTGGTGTTCTTGTTCACAGAGGGACTGAGCCCACCGCTTCCCCCTTCTGCAAGACCACCAAAACCCAGCTGCCTGCACGTCTGTCTGCAGGCTTGCTCAGAAGGGGTAGAAGAAGCTCGGGGCTTGGTGGGTTAGAGCAGGGGCCTCCCCTGCAACGATCATCCAGATCTTTAACACCGATCTCCGGTAATGCAATTTATGGAAAAAGCTGCAGCTGCCGGAGGTTGTTCCCTGCTATTGACAAAGAATGAATTATTTCAAAGAAAGCTTAAAAATGACTTTTGAAATGGAAGTAGAGCATCTGGCAGCCAGGGGACTTTTGTGAAGGCACAGGCTGCCTGTTGAGCTGGAGATACTTAATTTCCAAAGAGATTATTTACAGCGTGGTGTTAGTACCTGTTACGTGAGAGGCTTGTAAGTCCGTTACTGGAAAGAACAGGAGTGAACACGTTTGAGTGCCCACCTTAGAGCTGTTTTCAAAGATGCTGTTTGCTTTATTTCTCCGGAGCTGCTCAGAGCAAATGGGAGAGGAGCGTTTTCATGCGGAAGCAGTGATGACGCTCTTCAGAGCTCTGAGCTTTTCTGATGAGGGGATGCAAAGCAGATGAAGTCCCTTCAACATCTGTGTTTATAGATGCTTACAACACAGAAACCCTTTCTCCTGGCTGGAAAACAACGAATAGACCTAGAGCAGAGATGAAATCCTAGAGATGACTGGGCTCTTTGGACGGCCTTTACTGAGTCCACTTTGTGTATTGCTCTGTCTTGTACCAGGAGACCTGTTCTCTGTTCAAATACACAGTTAATTCAGAAGTTTTGCATTTTACCTTTCTGGCAGTCAGAGTTGCTCCGAGAGCCTGGGCGTGAGCTGATGGACTCATATTTGCATAGGTTGCAGGAGCTGCAGAAAATGAAAACCCTGGGCTTCTGGGTGTGCTAATTAGAGCTGCTGTATTTGCTTTATGCACTTTTGCACTGGGAAATAGCACTTAGTTCAGACCTGATTTAAAAAAGAAATGATATGAGATTAAAAGTCTGTTCTAAGTAACATATCACAACTTTCCTTCCTAGTTGTATCCTCCACAGCTGAGCTCTGGATATTGAAGCAGTCTCTGCAGAGGAAGGTAAAACAACTGCTGTATGATTTTTTTTCAAAGCAAAATTGTTTCCCAGCTCGCTTTCCTGCTGGCCGTGGTACACCTAACTCCTTGGTGGTGTGATGTGAGTAGTGGTGGGGGTTCAGCCTGGCTCCTCTGGGACCCCGTGTTGTCCATGACCTCCCTATCCTGCACTTCACTGCACAAGATCCTTTTCCTGCAGGAGAGGATTGCACCCAGGTGCATCCCAAGGTTCTTGCACTTGCACATATATTTCCATAAGGGAGGTGGTTTGGGAGTTTTAAAAAGTGGTCCCTTCTCCCACTTGGCAGCCTGACCCCATCCTATGGAGCTGGTCCTGGATCATGCCTTAGCAGGCCTGGCTCTCTGCTAGAAACGGAGCCAGAGAAGGTGATTTGAACCCTTCTCCTCATCCAAATCTGCCTGGCGTGGCCCTCCTTGCCTGGGGCCACCTGCCTGCCGGGCTTCGTGGCCCCATGGGCACTGGCTGAGGCTGGGAACCCACCTGCTCTCGCTGCCCTTTCCCTATGGATGTGTCACGTCTCCTCTAAGGTGAAGCCTGAGCAGAAGCCGAGCTGAGTGGGGCGTGCTGGAGGAGGCCAGCTGGTGAGGAAGGGGATGGGGAGCCTGTTCCCGCATCAAGCCTGACGCCAGCTTCTGCATGCAAAGCCGCAGGCTCGGGGCAAGCTTGAGAAACCGGGGCCGTGAGCTGGGACCAGTGGATGGATGCTGCTGCTGGCAAGGTGGAAGTCTCCCCTTGAGAAGTCACCGGCTTGGCTGTTTTCTTGATTACCTGGGGTGAAGGCCCTTGAATGAGCTTTCAGCGATGCTTTCCTAATGAAGTGTCAGCAGCATGTCCCGCTGGGCGGGCAGGGCTGAGCCTGTCCCAGGAGCTAGTGTGGAGAAACGGGCTGGCAACCACCCGTGGATGGACACGGGCAGGCGGTCGCACGTGCTGGGTTACGTGGTGGCTCCTCACGGTGCTTCCTTCCAAAATTAACCCTGGCTTATTTCCACTGGCTCCTGCGACCACCTCCAGTGTGCTATTTTCCCTGCGGGCCGTCAGAGGCACCGTATTTAAGCTGTCGGGATGCGGGGCTCTGCCTGCGGCTGTGAGGAAGAGCCAGTAACGAAACCAGCAGCCGAGAAACCCAGCAACGCGTCGCCTCTCCCGCGGGCGCTGCCGGGGGACACGAGCGGGGCCGGCTCTTAATTAATTTGGCAGCTTATGGCCGTCTGCGGGCGCTTTTTATGCTCCAAATCCACAGACGGCGGGTGGAAGCAGAGGCGTTTCACGTGTTTGAGCAGGGGCTGGTGCAGCTGCCCCGGTGCCCGGGGTTTTTTGGGGATAAGGAGGGCGGCCGAGGGCTGCCAAACCATCCTAAACGCTGTCGCCTCCGTGTGCACAGCCAACAGGAGTCTGATTGCAAAAATTCAGAAAAATTTTGCTCCTTTGGAGAAGAGCGGCTGCTGATGGCATGGGGACGAGGGGCCGGGAGCGAGCCGCTGCGACGAGCCTTGCCAGGGCCCCGCGCGCTGCTGCAAGCAAGAGCTGGTCGTGGGCTGCCTTTCGGAGCCCTGCAAAAGCAAACTGAACTACCCTGCGACAACATCTGGCTTTTTTTTTTTTTTTTTTTTTTTTTTTTTTTTTTTTTTTTAACATCGCAGCTTTCTGGGATGAGACGCTTTCCTTGTCCCTGTTTGAAAGCTGGCCTATTTTCATAGCGCCACATTAAAAAGGGTCTGCGCATGGAGAAGATCCGGTTGCTCGGTCTGACTTCTCTGTTGCACATATTCGCTGCCAGTTCTGCTTCCAGCAGCTGTGTAATTTATCAGCTGTGTTTTCTGCTCGTTTCTCTATCAATGAGGAAAACATTGATTAGTGTCAGGCTGGGACTGACTCCTGCAGCATTGCTCTCAATCATCTCTATTCACCGCTGACTCCTTGTTTTGGAGATGGGTTAGCAGCTCACCATCCATTTAGCGCGGGGCTTTATTGAGATTGTATAGCGCTAAATTTGTAATTAGGGTGTCATATGATATTAAGTCAAACACATTGCCAAAAGCTAAGCAAATAATGGCTGCACAGTAACCTTTATCTACAAACTTGTAATTTGCTCAGCGGATGAAATGAGGCTCATTTGACAAGACATCTTCCATTAGACCACACTGATGGGTATATTTTTAATTCTTAAATTCTATATTAATTGAATCCTGTGTGTGCTTCTCCATTATTCAGTCCCAATGTCATGCTGGGCTGGGCTGTAGTTAACCAGGGCGCCCGTTCCCCCGCCAAACGCAGCGGTAGCCTCCTGCCAAGCTTGGCAGCTCCCCAGGGCTCAAGCTTTTCAGAGACGAGGGAACGCAGCTCCTCTCAGCGCAGCGCTCGAGGACCCTTAGGTGCAAATTAGCTGGATCGGCTGATTTATAAACACCACAGATGTTATCCGAGATGCTCTTGGTTGGCTGCTAGTGGACCATAGAGTATTTCATCATCCTCATACCTTACATTCCCATCCCTCTGCTGCTTTCTAAATGCAGGAGAGAAATTTTGAGTGCTTTCTTACTAGCAGGTGCACCCGCTCATCTGGAAATGCTGGGGCATCTCCGTCTCTGCAGATTTTCCAAATTTGTCTGGACAAGCCCTGAGCACCAGCCCTGCTCTGAGCAGGAGGTTGCACCAGAGACCAGAGGTTCTTTGCAATCAAAACCATTTTGTGCTTCTCCAGGTTTATGAACTGGACCTGTGAAATCATTAACATTTCTTTTGTTTCTAATATATTTAGAAGACAGCTTCTATCTGTCTGTGGCTTTGCCAGCCATAGATTTTCCTCTGTCCATTTACCTTCTGCTACAAATACTTGTGATTCATCACTCACTGCGATGATTGCTGTGTATTGACTGCTAGCTGTTACTTTCCTCCTGCTCTTATATGTTGCTTTTTTGCTTTCAGTTGCTGTTTTCAGGTTATCAAGTTAGAGGATGGGCTTTTAGCCAAAGTTACATTTTCTTCACTGTGCAATATTAGCTTTTTTGCCCTATTGCAAATTCTTCTCAAAGGACGGCCAATTTTCCTCTCTACGTTCCTCTGGAGCAGGCTGCAGCAGATGTGAAGAGACCATCTGGTCTGACCCAACGACCGGAGAGAGGCTCTGCTCCATCTGTGTTGCTCCGGGTGCTGCATATGACCTGATCTTCTCATGCTGGAGTGTCTCTGATCTCCCCCACAGGCTTTTTCAGTGCCTCGCTGTCCTTAGCATTAAAATTTTTTTCTTTATGTCCAACATGAATTTCTCCTCCACAGTTTAATGCTATTACTTCTCATCCTATTACTTCCTTCAGCCTTTTATGTATTTGAAGTGTTGCTGTGGCTTCCCTCCAGTCTTCCTTTCTCTGGAGTGACTCTGTCCCTCTTCGACCCTTTGCTCCCAGGCCACACTTTGACCCCTCGCAGATCCCTCTGGGCCCTCTCCAGCCGGCCCAAATCCCCCCTGAAATGCCGTAGCCAGAACTAGGCCAAATACTCCGGCTGGGGTCTTACCCGACCTGTGCGGGCTGCATGCGCTGGCACAGTTGCTGTGCCATTTCTCAAATTGTGACGTTCACCTTTTCTGCACACACGTAACACTGTTGGCTCCTGTTCAACGTAAGATGTGCAGTAGCACCCAGGTCCTTTTCTGCACCCAGGTCCTCTTCTGCAGAATGGTGACGTGTCCAGCTGCTGCCTGTCCCGAGCCAGCCCCTGCAGAACTGCACTCAGCACCTATGCGGAGTTCGCTATGAACCTTTGAGGGCAGTGCAGAAGCTGCATATTTTGCCACATCCTCACTAAGCCGGGAGCTGCTGATGGCCCCGAATTTGGCTGCAGCTCTTCTGCTCCTGCGTGAATCTCCCCACGCTGCTCAGAGCCGTTTCTTGACGTGAGCATGGATGTCAGCGCGTGCTCTGGGCTGTAGAGAAGTGCCATGGAAACCCCTGGGTACACACACACACCAGCAAAGCTCAGCTCTGCTCTTTTCCTCGTCACCCTTTCATCTTCTCACTCCTCCTGTCACAACCATCACAAACAGTTTCCTTCCATCCATTGAGAGGGAAAGTGTAAATGCATCCCGTATCTTCCTCCAGCTGACCTTCGAGTCACCCTCCCCGTACATTTCTACGTGTTCCTTCCCCTGCTCCTCGGCCTTGCTCTGCACAGGATCAGTCCCCACGTGCAGCTCAGCCTCGTGATGGGCTGAAGCAACTGTGCCGGAGCGAGCTGCTGTGCCCAGCGCCGTGCAGAGCGCAGATGCTGCACTTCCAGCTTTGCCAACAGTGAGAGCAAACATACAAGGCAGCTGGAAATGGTTTTATTTCAGCGCACAGCACACTTAGATGCAACAAGGGCTGGACGTGGTGCGGGGTTGGATTGGAGCAGAGCTTCGGACTGCGATGGTTACAGGGACACGTTCATGCAAACTTTTTTAACATCAGATTTGTTTTCTTCGATCTTAAATACAACACAGGCACCTGAAACTTGAACTTTTATATGCAGCACCAATGTCAAGACAAAGTCAGACTGTTATTTTGCCAGACAGTGAAGTACTGAGATGTGGATGGAGCAAAAACTGAGTAATTACTGAATCACTGAGCAATCAATCAGCACGAGACCTGCTCTGGAGGCTGTTTCAGGAATCCCAGCCTTGAGGAACCTCCTTCGTCAGGGCCAAGTCTGGCGCCTCCAAGGCTGCTGATGGCTCCTGTCGAGGCTGGAGGACCGTGGGAGTAAAACCTGTCGCTGGTAGGTGCAGAAGCAGCTTCCAGTCCCCAGGAGGGTGGTGCAGCCTGAGAATGTGTCACCCTGGGGGGGGGGGTCCTGTCCCAAGAGGCTGCCCCAACATGGCTGGACAGAGCTGTGGCCGACCTGTAGCGTAGGTGACAGTCCTGCTTTGAGCAGGTGGCAGGATCGGAGACCTCCAGAGGTCGTTCCCACCAGCGCTTCCATGTTCCAGTGACAGCACAGTGGAGAAGTCGAGGAATATTTTCCTTCTATCAGATACCCACACTGCTATTTCCTTTGTTATATCGCTTGGTTTTATTTATTGCGATTTATTCTGAGTGACTGACTTGTGTCAATGTGAAAGCACTAGGTTAGCCATAAGGGACAAAGTTCATCCTGCTCAAGTCCTCCCTCCTGCTATAGCTAATGCTCTTTTGACTGTTCCTTTTGCTTATCTCCACCTGGCATATCATTTTAAAAAAAGAAGAGGAAAATAACATTACACCGCATCAGAGATGAGATGTCTTATCCGAACTCTTCTTCTGGGCAGAGTGATTTCCCCTTGCAGGGATCGAGGACCATGCTTTGGAGACGGTCCCACCAGAGCAACGGAGTCAGCCTGTAGCAGCCTCCCGTGCTGGTGGTGGTCCTGTCACCTGGGGTCATTGTCCGCTCCCCTGGCCTGTTTTGATTTTGAACATCACAGATTTTGTGCGCAGTTGCCCGATACTGGCCAACGCCAACATTACTGTGAATTCCTCTGGTGGTAGCATCAGCCTGTAGAAATTTGTAGTCAACGCTGCAGTGAGGCATGATGTGGCTCATGCATCCCTCTGGGAGCTGGGCAATGCAGAGCCCCGCCGTGTGTGCCCACCTGGCCCTGGCACGGGTCCGTAAGCCACTGGGGGAGGTCGGCTTGCCTCCGACCGCAACCGTGGTCCCAGCCCTTCCTGTGGGCTCAGTAAATAGGCGGCAAATGAACTTGGCAGCGAGGAGCAAAGGCTTTCTGCTGGCACAAAAGAGAGAGTGGGACCAGGGCTGGGAGTGCAGGTGGCAGGAAGGAGTGGCGAGAAACGCTGCTGGCTGTGTTCAAGCTTGGGAAAGGACAGAAAGGATTTGAGAAAGGATGGAAGGATTATGTGATGGGGTCGGACATGCTCATCTGGGATGCTCCAACTTGTCCTCCTTTAAGTGCTCAGGCTGGGCTGTATCATTACTATTATCATTTTATGAATAAGTGTGCATGCATGTTAACAAGGATTGTGCATGGACTGGGTCCAATCCAGTCTACCTGGTGTTAGGTATGGCTTGTATTTAGAAAGTGATTTTAGCTTTCTGGGGCCATATTTTAAAACAGGCTTGTTCAGTGCTTCCCATCGCAAGCCTTCAGTCCTGACGGGACTTGCATGTGAGCTTGTGTTGTCTGGCTTTTGTAATGCCAGGTAGGCTCGGATGAAGCAGCCTCGTCGGTAAGACAGCTCAAGATTTCAGCCAGCAAAGTAACAGCTAATTGAGTGTATTTCAATCATGGGACCCACAGAAGGAAAGCAAACTTCACAGAGTAGCAGAAAATTGCATCTTAGAGTAATCTGAATGTGGGTAGATAATTAGGCCTATATTTCATGGGAACATTTGCTGGGCAACATAATGAAAAGGCCAGCAACATAATTTTCTTTAAGTAGTGTGATGCCTCCCACTAGGGACAGGCTGTGCCAGCGCTGGTGCTGCAGTGCAGCGGGAGCAGGGAAAGGCACTGCCTGGCCGGAGGGGTCACTTCATGGAGGTGCCAAGCTGAAGCCCATCCTGCCCGTCTTTCCTGACTGCTCGGAGAGGATAGGAACAGCAACTGCTTGTGGGTAAGAAGGCAAAATAAATCCTGGAGCCTCGTCATCTTCCCCTTGCTCCAAATGACAGCGAAGTCAGCTCTGGTGCTTGCAAAGCTGGCCAGACCCAGGGCAGTTCAGGGCTAATATGGGAGTCTCCTAATGAAAAACCAGGCTGCTGCTGCTGCTGAATCGGTCTTGGAAGAGCTCCTGTCCTGAGTCATCATCTGAGCCAGTCTGGCAGCCCAGCAAGGGCTGACGAACAGCTCTGCTGCTGGCATGCAGGTGCCCGTTAGCCGGCACCTGGGCAATCCCCCGGTGCGAGAAGACAAGCCCAGCGTGCGCTGCACCTCTGAGCCGCGCTCGGCTGGGTGCAGGCCTAGGGGCGATGCCCTGAGCACTGGTGGTGTGCGCCGTTAACAGGCCACCGCGCTCACCCCCAAAGGGCTGATGGCTGTGCGGGGCGGGCAGGCGAGTGTCCCAGGCTGGAGGCCTGGGCAGGAGGAGGAGGAGGAGGTGCACCAGCCTTCGAGTCCCCCCCCACACCCCTCCATACTACGATTATAGATGGGAAGTGAAGCTCCAAGACCTTCCTCATGTGAAGGCTTGTTTTTTTCCAAATTTGGGATGGAAAGGCTTTGCTTTTCCATGTTCTCCACCCCCAGCTAAGCATAGGCCCCCTCTTCTAAATCTTCAGTTTGGACCCCGGTTGCTTCTGCCCTGGTATGTGTCACAGAACAGAAAGGAAGGCTGAGAGGCTCTATCCAGCCCTGATAATTACTGATTAGGTCTTTTACTAAAAATAGCAGGTGGTGAATTGGCCTAATGTCAGGTCTGACTGCTCCGTATTGCAGCTGGTTCAGAACAGCTCTTCAAGTGGTCGGTGCTATGTTTGGGACTGTGTTTGAACGAGCCCTGATTTTCCGATGCTGAGTGCTTGGCCATTTTCGAATGGCCCTGTCCAAATGAATCCACTCAAAGCAAAACCCTAATTCTTGGCTAACTCCAACATGTTAGCTATTGATATTGCTCCCATGATGTATTGCCTAATTTTAATTATGCCAGTGTTGGGAAAGTTATTTTCTTATAGTGTCTCATTAGAGTGAGTTTCTAATCGATCAATTCAATGGAGAACATCTTGGAATGACTAAATTAGCTGAGCAGGGAGGTGGCCAGATGATATTTCAGAGTCACCTCTTGGTACCTGAGAGACCTTGAGATCTCAGTGCGGTTGGACATAAAATAATACCTGTTGCCCTCAAGCACTGCTTCACAGATTAAACCCTGACAGCCCTTCTAGCTACTACTGATGTCAGCAGTTTAGAAATGAGAAACTCCAGGCCCCAAAGTCACTAAGCTCCACCTCAAGTGCTCTGCTGCTCTGGGCAGTGGAAAGCCCAAGGGACTAGCCTTGGCGTAAGCCCTGCCTGGAGCTGGCAGCTGGACCAGAGCCCTCTGGAGGTCCCATCCAATCTTCCTGATTGTGAAACCCAGAAGGCAAAGAAAGAAGGGAAGCCCCAGGGATCACAAGAGCATGGATCCAGCTCCCACCCTGGGTTGCTGGTGTTCCTCCACCACCTTGGTTTCATCACTGTCTCTCTGAGCTGTTGGGACGTCAGAAGATTTGAATTGGGACATTCCATTTATGGACATTGGCACATCAGTTTGACTCTTCTTTTCAGGTTGGCGCTTTGTCACTCCTTTTTCACCAAACTTGGGGCAGGTGTTTTGTGCAGAATGGTGGGAGCAGAAGGCAGGAGGCCAAAACATCTCTGTCCGAGCCAGTTCTCCTGGTCCCCCTTCTTCTGCGGCCTCCACACGTCAGCTGCTCACCACACCGCTGAGCCCCTTCCCGCTAGCCGTCTGCATCCAGACTCCAGCCGAAGCCAGCGACTGGTGCGTGACGCACAAATGCAACTTGGGTGGGGATATTCAGACAAACCTGGGAGAGAAAGAGCCCATTTCTGTGGATAAGGATCAGGGCAGAGCCCAGTACTGTGCCACTAAATTTAGGTTTGTTTTTCTTCAGTGCGTTTATCTGTGTAATTATCTGCACTGGATGTCCTCAGCCATTATATTACCTAGTTATTCACTGTCGTGAGGGCCTTGTTCAGTTCTTTACAATGTCTCGTGTATTTATGACCCTGAATATCTTAGGATCATCAGCAAGCTTTGTCACCCCATTTTTCAATTCCTTTTCAAGGCTATTTATGGATACGTTGAAGTGTGCAGGCCCCACCGCTTGTCCCCGTGGGGCTCCGTTCAAGACCTCCCTCCATTGAGGAATCCCACTGTTGATAGCCACTCTTTGAGAAATCCTTTAACCACCAGTTAATAACCCATTTCAAGCCCTTTCCTTTTATCCCATCGCAGCTGTGTTTCTGCAAGAAACTTTTGTGAGAGACCTTTTGGGAATACAGGTAGACAACGCCATATGCTCACTGACTCCTTTAAAGAGCCGTAATAGATTTATGAGGCATTACTCTATTCAAGGAAAACCCAAGCGAATGCCGTCTCAGCCTGGTGAATATGCACGCTTTGGTTTGTCTATTCTTCTGCTGACACTTTAGCATGAGCCAAATCCTATGCCATTTCCATATAAAGAAGAATTCTGGCACAGAAACTTCTCTAAGCTTTTCCTCACTGACTACAGATGCAAAATATCCACTTTGTTTTTCTGTTCTGGCCTTATCTAGTACGAACGCTCCTGTTACATCTTGGCCAACTTTGGGCTCTCCAGACTCTCCAGCGGGCTTCCTGTGCCTTGCTGTGTTTGAAAAAGTATTTATTATTTTTTGCCTTTGCCTTTTGCAGGTTGTTCCTGAAACTGTTTTTGGTTTGCCGGATTGTCTTTTTACATTTAAATTATCAGCATACAAGCTCTTTTCCTTGTTTAGACAAAACTGACTTTTCTAAATGTGAAAAGACCTTATTCTTAAAGCCTGAGAAATGAGTCTCGTGTCAGCCAGGCCTGATGTAGGCTCTGGGTCTAACCAGATCTAAGACTGTGGGTTTCCTACTGCACAGATATGTGCTTTTTGCTTTGACAGGACGCTGAGATACTGGATTTTTCAAGTCTGACACATTTATATAGATAAAAATTGTCACTGGCTAGGATGAATTTTGCCTGCCTTGGGCTTTGAGATGTTTCATCTCTACAGGCAGGAGGAGGGGAGCATTCCTCTGGCAAGTTATGATGATTTTCGAGGTGTTTTGGGGTGTGCTCCCTTATGAGCTGGGGAGCTCAGCAGAGAGAGAGGCCCGTGAGCAGAGGCTGGGGCACGGCTGAGGGACGGCGGTGCTCCCTGCCTCCGTGGCCTGCTCGCCTACGCGCGTCTCCGGAGGCCCGTTGCCATGGAGAAGGGATGGGGAACAGTCTGTCTAGCTCGCGTGACTTTTCTCCTAGCACGAAGCAAAGACGTCTCGCTGGATCTGACGAGCTGAAGGAGTTCGGCACAGCGGCTGCCTCCTGCGCTGTACCGGAGTGGTGGTGGCATCTCCACCCTTGGAGAGCTCCAAAACTCAGCCTGTAGCAGCTGATGTGGCTTTGAAGTTAGCCCTGCTCTGGGCAGGAGGGTGGACCGGACCCTCCAAGAGAGGGACTTGGATGGGGAATGAACAAGGGAGAATTTGAGAGAGCTCCAAGAGGGAGAAATGTGGGATACAGCGGTGCAAAAACGGGATGAGGGTGGACACGTTCCTGCTTTTTCACTTTGGAATTGCCGGCACTGGACACGGTCACTTAGACCGTAACTGCTTGCATGGCCCAAGTTTCCTCTGCTTTTTCTTGAGCTGCTGCCTAAAAATAGATGAATTCTCTTTCATGTTCTGCTGTAGAAATTCTTTGGTGTTCTGGATTGTACAAAACAAAGGTGGGGGGGATGGTTTCTATGAGTGGAACATCAGTGGGAGCCCTCTTCTGCAGGGAGAAATCCGA
Source organism: Dromaius novaehollandiae (assembly GCF_036370855.1). Classification (NCBI taxonomy): domain Eukaryota; kingdom Metazoa; phylum Chordata; class Aves; order Casuariiformes; family Dromaiidae; genus Dromaius; species Dromaius novaehollandiae. Next base: position 3,305,802 of record NC_088117.1, read on the forward strand.
TGCGTTGGCACTGGGTTTTGTTCTGTACCTTAACGATGCTGCTGGTAGCAACTCTGGGATATTTCCAGCTAGGTCTTCTAGGGGTTAGGTCAGAGAGAGCAGAACTTTCTGTTGGTTTTGTTACTTTTTTGTTTGCATTTTAAAAGAATAGAACTTGCTACAACTGGCAAAATATTCAAGCATAGAAATAGGCAGTTTTTTCCTCTAATTGTTCAGAAAAAAAAAAAAGAAAAGCAGAGCTAAAAGGCTTGGGCTGTCCTTATTTTTAAAATATTCCCACATATTTGCTTTTTCTCCCTTTCTTTGACTGTGTGTGCACCTTTCGATCCGTGTCTCTGTTCCTAACAGTGCGGCATTGAATTAGATGAGCGTGAATCAGCTCTGCCGCTCCCGATTCCAGCACACAGGACCGAACGGTACCTACCCGAAATCTGCTCTCCGACACCAGCACACGGGATTGCGACAGTAAAGTTTAAAGAATTCTCATCGCTTAGCTCAACGCCCAGAGAAAGGGATGGAAAAATACGACAAAAAAAAAAAGAGAAAACCCAAAGATTTGTGACATTTCGTAGGCCATTTGCCTGGGTCAGACACCAGGTCCATCTCCACCTGTGTCCCGGTCTCTAGCTGTTTTCTCTCTTTGCTCTTTGGAAGAGCGATGCAACGCTGGCTGTGGGAAGCAGGAGGCATTGCCGGGTTACAGCAGAGCCCTGCTCATCCCGCTCGGCTGCAATACCCCCGGAAGAGAAGCGACCCTCCTCGGCAAAGGCAGCTCTGCCGAGCGCACGGGACCGGTGACCCGGCTCGCTCCTGGCAGTGATGGCGTATCCAACATCACGAGCACCTCCGCGCCGGCCAGCTGCTCCAAACCAGAAAGCGGGCTGCTGTCTTGCTGTTTTGTGCACGGGGAACCTTTCCGACTCCCAGCTTGTGTCTAAGCTGAGACACATTTCCACAAATGTGTTGTTCACTGTGATTTCCCCTGTTGTCTATATGATAAAATTTCAGTCAATGAGGTATTACCTTCTGCTCCTTGTGTCCATACATGACAGAGCAGTTGGATAGCTTCCTCAGCCAGAGCTTTTCTTTCTGCTCGCTACTTGAATTACTTTATTTTTCAAGTTGAAGATTAATACAAACAAACAGTTACATGAGGACCTGAGCGAACGAAGCCTGTTCTCCTACAGATTTGACTTTGGCGTCTAAGGAGAGAGAGGGCTGAAGCTCTGAACACTCGGTCTCTTCCATGCTGGGTCTCTGAAGGACAGTGAAGCGTTGGCTTGTGCTACAGCCTCTTCCCAGCTGAAGACAGGGTATGCCTATTTGTCTGTTGGTCTTTCCTTCCGCTGTCTGTTCTCCCCAAATGTGTAGGAAGTTTAATCACCTTTAAAACTTCTACCCCTCTGTCGAATATTGCTGAATGAGTTGGCTCCACATTACTGGAGTTGTGCACCGACTTGCAGAACCGAGGGGACTGCGCAAGCGCCGTTTCCATACGTGCGGTGAGCAGTATTTAAAGACTAGGTGCTCCCCCCCGGGGTGTCCTGAGCATGGATTTACACTCCTGGACAAGTGGTTTCCCTGGGCACCCAAGCCTACATACGGGAATTGCATGGAAAATCACTCGGGACTTGGCGGATGGGGCGGCTAGTGGGAACAGGGGTGGGAACTCCTCCCGCGGGGCTGAAGCATCCGGCCAACGCGAGGAAGGTGTCCGTGCCAGCGGCGAGGGCAGGGCCTGGTGCTGCGGGGGCACGGAGAGGGTGCCCACCGCTTCCTACAGCTGCCTCAGGGCAGCGGTACTGGACCTCCCCGCAAGCCGAAGGGGTGACGTTACCGAAGGAGCGTTTGTATCGGCCCTTCGGCGCTGTGGAGTTAGAAACCTGAGGTAAGCAGTGACCTTGGGACGCTGCCCTGGTCCTGCAACACCCTCCAGGCCAGCGCGAGCAGAGGGCACGTGCCCCCGCGCGCAGACAGCGATGCTCGCCGGGGTCGGGGCGCCCACGGGGCACCTGCCCAAGCCCCTTCATTTCCGCGAGGGCCCGGGCAGGGCGAGGCGGCCCCGACCCCGGCCCCGGCCCCGGCTCGTCCCCGCTCCCGCGCGGAGCCGCGCAGGGGGAAGCGGCGGCCCCGGCCCCGCCGCCATGATGTCAACCGCGGAGGAGGGCGCTGCCGGCCAAATATAGCGGCGCTTCCTGGGCGGCGGGCCGCGCCCGGGCCCTCCCTCCTGCCGCAGTCAATGAGGAGGCAGCGGGCGCGGCGGAGCGCTGCACTCGCCGGGGGCAGCGCGGCGGCGGCGGCGGCGGCGGCGGGGCGGGGGCGCGGCGCCATGGCGGGGCGGTGAGGGGAGGCGAGCGAGCGGCGCGCGGCGGCAGCCGGCCCCGCCGCGGCATGGGCAGCCGCGGGGTCGGGCGATGAGCGCTCCGCCGGCCGCTGCCCCCCGCGCGAATATGGGCACAGCCGTGTCCAAAAGGAAGACGCTGAGGAACGAGGCCATGTCGTCGGTGGCGGCCAAAGTGAGGTAGGTGGGTGGGTGGGGGCGGGCGGGCGCCGCGGGGAGGCCCGGGGCCCCTCGGACGCCGGGGGGCGAGCGCGGCCCCCGAGGCAGCCCCGCGGCACCGGCCTTGCGCTGCGGGGCCGCGCCGAGCCCCGGGGCAGCCGGGGGCCGTCGGGGCAGGGCGCTCCGCGGGGCCGTTCCGCGCCCCCCGGGAGCCGGGGGGGGGCCGCGCGCGGTGGGAGCCTGGGGGGCACCGGCGGGCGCCGTCGGTGCCGCCGGCCCGTCGCCGCCACACCGGGCCCGTGCCCAACCCTCGGAGCGGCGGTGGGTCCCCGGCGGTGCCGCCCGCTCCCGGCCCGGCTGGCGGCAGCCCGGGGTTTCGCTGGCGGTGCCCGGCGCGGGAGCTCGGCCCGGCTGCGCGTCGCGCGCGAGGGGCTGCTCGGACGTGGCGGTGTCAGGGCTGGAGCGTCGCGATCTCGGGGAGCTGCAAGCGCGGTCGGTGTGTAACGGGCTGAAATCCCATCTGCGGGGCCGAGGGCAAAGCCAGCGGCTTTCTTGAAGGGGTCTTGTGCCTATGTAGGGGAAACCTATTGCATGAAAATCCTGACCCGCCAAATCTGCACCTTGCAAGGTCCCGCACTGCCCAGATGAAAGATTTGGGTTTATAGGGTGTCGGTTATGTTCTTACGTTATTTATCTCACAGTACAGAGTTTTATCTATTGCCTGTTCCTGGTGCTGTTAAAATCAGACACAGCAGAGCCTAGAAAAATGTATTTTTTGCTCAGTTGCACTTCACGTTTAAAAAGCTATCGCAGACAAGCTTCGCTTTTTTGACCGTTGCCCGGAAGGATTGCAATGACCCTTCTGCTGCTCTGCAGTGCAAGTGTCACAGCAATCAGCCGGTGGCAATCTGGGGGCCCTGGCGCAGCTTCTTTGCTGGTTCTACAGCGCGGCTGTGTAAAGGGGTAGATCTGCTAGTGTCTCTGCTGCATCCGGATTAACTCTTCACTGCTGGAAAAAATGGGAAGAAATAAACTTCTCAGCTGCATTACGTAAAGCCTCCTCGGTGCTAGACAAAATGACGTGAGAGTAACCTGGAGTCCTGTGTAGGACTCGGTCCATGCTGCTTTGACAGAGATCTCGGTCACCTGAGACTGTAACGCAGCGCTACGACATCCCCAGCGGGCTAGAAGGGAGATAGTCGTATGGCTCAAAGTGAAGTGATCCAAAGGGGTGTATATAGTGTTGGCTGTGTTGTAAAGAAACCCATCCTTCAAAAGCTGGAGCGTGTCTGGAGAGAGTCGTCCTAACCAGGAACTTTTCCCCACGTTGCGGTGCGCTGTGTTCATAACTATTAACGAAAGCGTCAGCGCTTTCCCCAGCGTTCAAAGATAGGGAGGTGAAATTCGCTTCAGCGTGTGTCAGTCCAGTGGATATTATAGCAATGACACAGACTGCACCGCAGAAGTTTTAAAGGAGCTCTGGGAAACAGCATTTCTCTTCGGTGGAATTAGAAAGCTTGTCACCCAAATAACACCTTCGGTGATGGATAAGAAGAATTCAAATGGCAGTGTGGGTGTTTGACGGCAGCTAAGGCATTTTGAAAGCCACGGCCTCAGCCTGCAGCAAGACGGGCAGCTGCTGCTCAAGGGGTATCAACTCTGGAGAGTCCCAGCGGGACCGAGGTTCTTGTTTGCTCTGTGCCTGCGGTAAATACTGATGTGCTCCTGCTAGTTTTTGTGGGGGAGCTGAGGTGTCTGTTGGTAGTGTGAATTGTGGTGCTTTGCTCAGAAAAGTTAGCTGAATGGGTTGGGTGGAGGAACATAAAGTCTTTGAGGGGCGTCCGCTCATGTAGACCATGCCACAGGGCATATGCCCATGTATGTGCGTCCCCCTTTTTATTCCCTGCTTTAGAAATGCCTAACCAAAAAGAAGCCTTTGCGGAGGGCAGGAACTTGGTGAGAAGCTCCCTGCATTGCTCGTTTGTGTGAAGCCGGCGCTGGTGGGGAGCAAGCCCTGCCTGCGTGCCGCAGCTCCTGGCGCATCCTGGTCTGTGCCTCACCCATCTTCCCCATCCTCAGAATTTCTCGGCAGTGATGATCCGCCTGCTGAAAGCTTTCCTCCAGGCATCTTGGGGCGCGTCATACGTAGCTCCTCTACTCTGTCCTGGGCCCTCCATGAATCCCTTGTGTGCTTATCTACCTTCTCTGTGGAGAGGACTCTGCAGGACAGTAGATAGAGTTACAGAGCTGGAATATTCTGTCCTTGCCAAGAGGGCTGGGGACTTGTTATCCACACGGGTAATCTGTTGTGCTGCAGTGATCAGGACCCCAGCGATTTTGTGTGGGAACCTGCTCACATGCTGCGGAGGGAGATGCTCTGCGATGGTTTCTCCGCACCTCCTGAGCTCTGTTCTGTTCAGATTTTGCCTGGGGCAGGAAACTCTTCTTTTTGTTGAGAGAAAAATCATCTCCTGGAATTTGCTGTGAGTCCAAGTGGCAGCTGATGTATATGCATCAAGTGTGGCTGAAGTATGTGTGTGCATTTGACTGTCTTACTGAGCAGGGAGGATAATTTGTTTGCTGTTGCGAGTAATGCGGTCTAAGCAGAAGGTGCAAGCTCCCTGGATTCTTAAATTAAAATCTCTGCAGAGCAACTCGAGGGAGGCTCCTGTCCCAGGAGAATTAATTAAGCTCCATGCAGTTTGTTGTGTGCTAGGACTTTTAAACAGCTCCTTAAAAATAATAGCATGGTTGCCCGATGGTGGCATTATGGAGGGGATCCGTGATGCTACCATGTTTTATCTGTGTAGTCTTGTCTTCTCCCGAGAGATTTGCAGGAAACTGTGCGCTGATTCTGCGCACCGCACCCTGGAAGCGCGTAGGGCTTGGTGGTGTTGCTCTGCTCCAATTTAAAACACTCATGTGAGATCTCACTGTCATGATGTGTTTCTTTCATAAATGTGTGAAGTCTTTCCACCGTGTGCCTTTGCCTTGCAGCTTCTGGGGAACATGTGCGGGATGGAGGGCTGGCACAGTTGTCCTTGAGTCGTGACCTTGGTACGGGCGCTCCACTGAAAGCTCCCAGGCTGCTGCGGTTAGGACTTGAGCAGAGTCTCTTCAGGGTCTTTGCCTGAGTAGTGTCTGACACACTGTCCTTGGGCTTCCTTATCGCATCTTCAAGGGCACAGATGAACCAACGCCTATGGAAGTGAGCTCTCCTGGTCCTTGCTGCCTTAGCCCCTGCAGAACAGTGCTGGCAACCCAAATGCAGCAGTAAAATAAGTCTTTTCTTTTCCTGGAGCTCTGTGTTACTCTAGCCTACAGCTTCTCTTTGGGGGGCACACGATAATGTGAGCAAATAGGTGTGAGAACTTTGCAGGGCGTTCCAGAACCATCTCTCCTTTCTATAGTTAGCCCAAGAAATACTTGAATTGAGAGTGTGATTCATCTTACGCAATTTCAGGGGTTCGACAGGTTGGCGTCCAGGCCAGGGTGCCCCAGAGAGGGATGAGAATTTGGCGTCACTGCCTCTCTGCTGACCACGGAGAGGCCAGAGGATTAGTTTAAACAAAGCCACAAAGGTTTAGCTGCTGAAAAAGGGTAAATCTTGCGTGGGCGAAATGCCACGATACTTATATATGTTCCTTGCCCCAGGTTTCTTTCTGCTTGAGCAATTTTTGGCTTAAATCAGGGTTCTTCATGCAGTCTAAATTCCCTTTTTCTGCTTGCGACTTTTCCTGTGAGTGGTAAAAACTCTCTCATGCTTTCGATTACCATTTTCAACGTCTCTGTGCTGTGTCCTCTTTTGTACTGCCCAAGCTTTGTGAATATAAGTTCTTTCAAGACTCTGGCATCTCTGACCTCAAGATCTATCTCTAACATCCCATTTCTTTTTCCTGAATTTGAAAATTTTACTTTTCCAGGTCCCATCTTGCTACACAGATACTGCAGAAAACTAACTTTTGTCAGGATATTGTTACTATTAGGTTTAAACAACTTGTGTATCTACACTCTCTAATGATTGAACTGTTAACTAGTGACATGTGGGCAGCGTTCGCGTCTCTGCTTAGTGCAAAGAGCAGGATTGCGGCTGCCGGAGGACCGAAGTCCTGATGATGCAGGTGGTCCCTTCGCTCCTCTTTTCCTGAGATGCAGCACTGTCAGATGCTATCGCAACAGATCCGTGCTGCAAATCCCCTGTGCAGTAGTCCTGAAGGGTCACGAGGAGGGAGATATTCTTTATTTTTCCTGGTAATTTTTCCGTGAATGCTCCAGGTTCCACTTAGCCTGCTGCTGTGCTCTAAATGGAGTCATCACAGGGCTTTCATGTATCTTTGAGTGTTTCACTACGGATTTCTTTGCTCAGGTCTGTGTCATTTTGGTGGGTTGCATTAATTTGCGTGCATTAACTTCTCATAGCTGTTAGTATGCATCAAGGTCCCTTTTATCCTGTTGATGTGATTATGTCAGAGACAAAAAGACTTTTCCATGCTCATCATGTTGCAGTTGAGATCTTTGTTACTTCTAGCAGACGCGTATCTGTGTTTCTCTGCAAAATCTGTTTGTCTCCCTTCCAGACCTCAGTCCAGCTTTGACATTTAACACACAGTGAGTAATGAAAAATGCCCACAGACGGGCAACTGCCTTTGCTATCTGTGTTGTGCTACCCCATTCCACCCTTTGCACTCTTGACATCATTCTTCTGGTGAAGAGGAAGCTGGAGGAGATAGTGGTGCTTTCTCTGAGGTATTTTCTTCTTTTCTTCACCGGTTATAGCCGGTAGCTCAGCGTACTAAGGCTGTGGTCCCTGGTTGATAGCCTTTTGTCAAATCAAGCTCTACTGACTGTGTAACACGCAGGTCTGATCTGCCACTAACATGAAAAGGTCCCTCTAGATGAGTCAGGGCGAGACTTGTCATGTCGTCAGCTGATTACTTCTCAGTGCTTCCTGCTCATTTGTATGCGGCTTTCGCAGTGTCATCTGCTTAAGTTTATAGCTCATCTGCCCATGTGTCTGTAAGGCACCTTGTACCTGATCTCATTTATGTGAAACAAGTTTCCTTTCTTAACCTCTTGCCAGTTAAATTATCCTGAGGTCTGTCGGCTCTGAGCCCTGCTGAAGGGTTTTCTGCCTACACCATCGGTAGGCTTGACAGGACTTCAACTATGTTGGCTGTGATGGTAGTGACAGAACTGAGCTGAGAGAAAACTATGATCATACGACTCGTATTAATACTGTGTGAATTACAGAAATAGAAAAGAATGGGTAGAATAGAGCAGTTGTCATCTGTTCGCCTTTTATTGACGTGACTTTGATCGTGTCGGTGGATAGCCAAGGAGATGGGGTAAATGGCACGTTAGCGATACTGGCAGATGCCGATAAACTGGGGTAACTGTGAGCACAGTGAGGGCAGAGAAAGAACGCAAAAGGCTTGGCAAGGAGAGACGAGGCATAAGGAGCAACCCCGGCCGACTGAGAGTCCCCTTGGCAAAGGGCACATGGAGACATCTGCGGGAGATCAGCTGAGGCACAGCCAAGGAGAAGCCGGTGGCACTTGGGAAGCAAAAATGTAGAAGGGAACCACTGAGATAATAGGCAAAAAATTAGTCTGAAGTTCGCGGTGCAATTGGCTGGAAAACCCCCATTGCACACTGTGCTGTGCAGGCTTCAGTGGCTGATTAGCCGTCGCTAGATAACTGTGATCGGGTGTCCGCATTAACTAGCTCTTAGATTGGCCGGCAGCACCTGAGAGCAGTGGAAGCGGAACAGCAACGACATATCTGCAGATCCAGCCTGCGGTGGACAGCAGTGTTTTTGAGTAGCTCTGTCTTTCTCGAGTGTGCTTGCGATCCACAAGAAGTCTGGATAGCCACGCGTTCTCTGGGAGCTCTGGCACACGGGATTTCCCCCCCTACCACTTCCACTTGGGGGACTGGGAGAGTGAGACTGGAGGCTCTGCAGCACCCTTGTGCCCTGGGGCTATTCCCAGTGGCACCACTGTCACTGTGCGACGGGGTGGGGTGGAGGGTGGCAGTGCTTCTCTCTGGTGCCACATTAACCATTTGCAGTTGGGTCATAAGAAATGCTTGCTACGAATTTTTTGAGCTTGTGGTTTGCAAGTTAAAGGTGAAGCATTGGTTCAGATTTTAAGGCAGACAGATTAGCTTTGGGCATTGGCAGAGATGAATGGGGGACAATGATCAATGAACTAAGATGCACTTAGAACTTTTGAACTAGTTAGAAACTAAATTTTATCTTTGTATTTCAAATTATTCTTATATAAAGCTCCATGCTCACTCGCTGATAATTTGCCTGAGAACATGCACATGATGATGTCCTTTACGTGGAATGACTGCTGATGCACAAGAGAAGCTTCAGAGCCTTCCCCCAGGGTATAAGTGTCCAGTTGGTGAGTGGTGTTAGTGACGGCTTGCAAGGAGAGATGTTTCTGCGGGAAGCCGTGGTGCCCCAGAAGTCTTGGTGGAAGAGATCTTGTCAGCGTCTAGCCCAGCCTCCCGCTTGGAGCAGGGCTGTTGCCAGTGCTCAGTCGGGTCAGCCATGGCTTTGTCTAGCTGAGTCTTTTCCACCTCGAAGATGGAGTGCGCGAGTAGCTCACCAGTGCTCTCGTAGCCATGTAGGCTGATGTTCCCACGCTGCAGCTCCCAAATTTGCATTTGTCCATTGCCAGGACAAAGTGCTGCTTTTTGCCCAGGTAGAAGGGAGGAAGTGGTGGGTGCAAGGAACGTCCACGAGGCTTTTGTCCTCCCCATATGGGTGAACAGTGGTCGTCATCCCTTGGTTCTTTGTAGCGAGGGTTGCCGTGCTAATTGTACAGCTCCCCACGTGAGGTAGAGCCTCTGCGTGACCTTCTCTGGAGGTGCTTAGGCATGGGGGAAGACAGTTTGGGCAGCTGTCATCCCAGGTTGGTGTCTAAAGGTACAGCCTGGTATTAGACAGGCAGGAATCTGGAAATAGGGAGAGCCTCCGCTCTGTTCGTTCGCCCGTAACAATGCAGAAGGCTGAACCTCGCCTCCTGCACAGCTCCAACTGCGCTGCTCCAAAGCATTTTGTATTTGGCTGTGCTAAAATTTAGTCCCAGAGAGATTAAATTGCTCTCTTCCTCATTGTTCATATCGATCGTCTGTTGCTGGCTGTGGGTGACAAATGGACTTCCCACTCCTTCCAGCTCTAGTCACTCTCGGGGGTACATGGCAGCTTGATTAATCTTTGCGCCGTTGGGAGGAGGTGTACAAAGCAGTGGGAGAAAATCCTGGCTAAACGGGTAGGGGGGTATGATGCTCCCTCGGGCAGCAGAGTAGAAGGTCGTTTTGGAGGTCAAAGACATTTTGCACTTGGACGTGTAACAGCTGTAATTAGTGCGGCCTTTGGGGGCAGCGAGTGTCGCTTGAGCTGGAGGGGAGCTTGGAGAGGACCGTTCTGAGGCTGAGCACCGCTGAGGGGGGAGGACAGTGGGTGCGATGCTCTGGCATGGCGAGCCCTCCCTGCTGCAGCACGTCTTCCCCTCTTCCCCCAGTGAGAGATGCCGGTGTGCTTGCACACTGAGTGCTCGGCTGCTGCTTTTCCTTGGCTTGGCTGACCAAGGAGGTGAGGGACTGTTTGATCTCGCTGTCTGCCAGCCTCCCTGCCGGACTGTCTATTGGCAAATTTCAGGTAGATTGTATGTGACGCTGCAGACCTCGGAGAGACCGAGTTCTGCAGACCTGGGGAAAACATATGGCCAGGGAAATCCGGTATTTGCACCTCGGAGTGACAGGTCTGTTGGGTACAGGAGAGCAAGCACAGCAGCACGATGTTACAAATGCTGTGGCCGTAGGAGGTTGGAGATTGTATATTTACTGTATACCAGGGAGGGCATGCCTCAGCCAAGGTTCCCTTTCCTGTGTAGGTTGAACTTGGAAAGCTTTTAGCAGACTGGGATGTTCATAGGATTATGTAGAACTTGATGTCTGATAAAGTTTCCGCTTACTTTGCCTGGTTGAATTTTAGTATGTTTGAGTGAGCACTCGGTCATCCATGGGACCGGATTCCCTTGGAGAACAAGGAACTGCTTTCTTGGGTCTTGTGGTGGTTCTCAAATACAATTGTCCACTAATCTGAGTACTGAGATATAGTGGTGCTTGAGAACTTGGGGTGAAGGGAGGTGAGATGGATATTGGCATTACCAGCTAAGCTGTGATTGCTGATAGACAGGGATATTCAGAACCAGAGCAGAAAGACAGGGTGGGGCAATGGTTGGGACTGGAATGGGGAGACCTTGTCCTCTGGGCTGCTGGGAGGAGTTTAACTTGGACAGGGGTGGTTAGAAACAGCGACCCAGTTCCTAGCCAGCAGATGTGTGTGTTCACAGAAACAAATCCAAAATTAACATGGGTGTGTTTTTCTGTTTTTCTTCATTGTCAGCAGAGAAGCTGAAGACTAAACTCGTCTTGGACTTTTAGTCCAACCTCATTTAAGGAAACGCTTTGGCCAGGGGAAAACTGAGGCATGATAGAGGCAGGAGCCGCCACTGCTATTGCAGCACACTTGAGTTGGTGTCACCTGAAGCTGAAGGAAAGATAGATGTAGGAAAACAGCATTATACTAAACTGTTTTTTCAATCTTTTCTTGTCCTTTAACCAGTACCCATTTCTTTCTTTCTCTCCCTTGCTGCCTTCCGTGATGCTTGGACGTGCAGAGCGGCAAGGGCTTTTGGAGAATATCTTTCACAAAACCATCCTGAGGGTAGGAACGGCTCAGGTAAGAGAAGTGGCATGTATTTTTTATATTTGTATGCAGATGACACCTTTTTTTAATAGATCTTAGAATTAAAAAATGCATTTATGTAGCATAAAGGGTCAGTGTGCGATGTCAGCAGGTGAGAGACAGAAGTCACTTTATGGATCTGTGTGAAGCCCTTGAGGAAAAAAGGCAGTTTGGTGACTCATGGGGTGGGTGGGCGGGCTGTGGGAGCAAGTTCGGTTTTAGCAGACAAGTGCCCTGTCATAAATTCACCTGTAGAGTTATGTCCTTGGAAGATATTTCAGCTGAAAAATAAGGATGGCACTACAGGTGGCTACTGCACTGGTTTGTCACTCCTAGGTCTTGCTTTTACTGTGGAATAAAAAAAGGTGAGTTATGGCGTGTTAACTGATGTGCTTAGCGTATGTGGAGTGATGTGTGTATGCTGGTCAAGATGATCTCTGGATTTATTCCCAGGGCTTGCTTCAACAGGGGGTTACAATGAGAGTTGCCTTGTCTAGTTGAGGACATCAGCATGTGCTAGCTAACATGTTAATTTTTTTAGCCTCAGAATTGTCCCTGTCAGCCTGTGATGAGTTCCACTGATGGGCTGGGGGGCATAAGAGAGATTTGCTCTACTTTTAGCAGGGCTGTGTTTTCTCTGAGGAAAGAAAACATTTTGCAGACACTAAATTCGCTACAAAAAATCCTATAGAAAATCCTAAGAAAACTAGTAGCAGATTGGTCTATAGCATCAATCTCTTCTGTGGGGATATTATGTGCTATTTTATATAAAAGGTAAGCATGTGTGTTTATTTAGGCTAGAAATGCTTCTTCCTTAAAGTATGTGCCCAATCACACTAGCCTTTGACAGTCAGCTGTATGAGTCCCGGCCTTTCTTCTTGGATCTGTTCTGATGACCTTCAAGTTGTCCTTGTCTGAATTGTACTTGCTTTGTGAATGAAAGGACTTTAAAAAGATGTAGTGCTATTCTTCGATTTTTCAGCCTTGAGAAATTCCAGTGACATATTACTTTATTAATAGTACTTATTCTAAGAACAACCCACAGTGGTGGTGGGGAGAAAAGAGTAGAAAAAGGCTGAAGTTTGTTAAAACTGAGATCGAAAGTCTGTGAGACAGAGGAAAGGAAAGGATTGGACAGGGTTGGACAGAGACAGGCCGTTCGTATCTGAGGAGGCTTCCCAGAACAGGAACAGCATCCTTTATTGTGGCCATTTTTGCAGATGTTTCTGTCAGCTGGAGCCTTTTTTGGTCCTTTTCTGCGATCCCTGACCTCAGTTTCCCAACAGGAGGGAAGCCTCCTGCCCACTTTGTAGTATCCTTGGCTGTAGCTAAGGAGAACCTGAAAATAGAGCTAATCTGACCGTGTTGTGGCTGGACAATGTTCTGCTGTGGGTCTCCCTGGAGTTGCCGCACATAAGAATAACAGAGCTCATGTTGCTCATGTGTGTCTGTGCTTATGGCATATCTGTGCTCTCAAGGGCAACCTTCTCTTGCTCAGTGCCCCCTTAGTATATAAGATTTGAGATCCTATTTCAGTCCAAGTGAATTTAGTTACTGTAGATATGAATCAAGTAGAGAGGTGTATGCATGAATATACCACAGTCCTTATGGGATCTTGAACTGTAACTAAACTAATGATGTTCCCTAGAAATGACTGTAAATGCCTACAGAAGAGGAGGAACATTTTTTAAGTCATCCTCTGAAATTCTGTAGCATATAATTTAACACAGTCTGTTACATTTCTTTATTGACAATCGTGATAGGAAGGTTATTATTTTACAAAAATTCTGAGATTAGAAAATCTGGCCCCATTTCATGGGTCCCAGTTGTCTAATTATAGAGAAGTCTTTCTTGCCTGCAGAAGTGCTGTATGTCTCAGTGTTGCTTTTGTGGGTTTCTAAACACTTCACCTCTGGCTCAACAGAGCACTTAAGCTTTATGATTAGCTTTGATCTGATGACTCCAGTGGAACAAATGAAGGGTCTGTTCTATGATAATTGAAGATGTAGCACATATAGGATTTGCTCTAACTCATCAACTTGGCTGAAGAGAGCAGGAAGCCCACCAGTATCCTGCAGTTAAATTTACACTCACGTATGTAGGTGGCTCTGGTCCAGAAAGCTCAGCATGCTGAAGAGTTGAGCTCTCAGTGCCTGTGTACATGCCTCTTGTGTATGTTCTGTGTGTGGTTGGGTGTATTTCTGCTCATAGCATGCTGGACTGTTACCATGAATGTCTTTGCCTGGTGGGATAGGCCTGCTTTCTGGAGTAATAACCACAGGTATGTACTGGGGTGATTGCTCCTGGCACTGTCAGCAGATTGCAGTTGGGATCAAGGCTATAACATGCAAGTGAATTGAAGGAGATGGGCCTTGACTTTAGTAGTTTGTAGTCCGGAAAAAAGGTTTAAGAGACTCCTGAATGGGATGTAAGGTAGTTGATGAACACAATGACAAAAAAGGGTTGTGGTCATTGAGAAGCAGGAAGAGAATGTGGCAGAGCCATCACTGGGACAGAGATGACTGCGTAGTTGTTAGTTCAACACTGAAGGCTTAACCAGAGTTGAGCATTCAGAAGAGCAACGTTTCTAGTAAGTCCAGACTATCTGGCCAGGACCTGGTCAGTCAGACAGCCCATGTGTTAGGAAGGGTTCTTGACAAAATCTGAGAAAAGGTTGCCATCCTGTGTTTTTTCTCCTGAAATAGCCAGGTGTTTGCACAATGTTCACTTTCTTTTCAGTGCTGGTTACTGGGAGTCTGAGATCCGCGTGTTCCTGGTTAGCTGCTTCCTTTCTCTCACTCCTGCTTCTCTTGCCCAGTGCTGGAGTTTGTGGCAGCAGCTGATTCATATGGCTTCACTGCCTGTATCCAGGTTTGTGATGTCTGAGTGGAATAAATGATAGTAATGTACAGGTGCACTTTCGGTACAGTCCCTGCAGGTGAAGAGCCAGTGGTATGTGTCTTTCAGTGTAATATTCCGGAGCTAGACTTTCTCTGTAGTTCCAGTTTTCCCTTGCTTTTTCCCTCCTCTGCCTTGCTCCATGTCTGTTGCTCAGCCCTATGATTGCGTTTTGGTTGGGTTTGGCCCTCTCCCTAATCTACCCTACTCTTGTTATTGCCCTGATGCCCTCTCCTCCCAGTCTCTTGATTGTCCTGTTCTTGCCTCCTGGCTTTACTGTTATCATCTCTTTCCCTTTTTGAGGGAGCCCAAGGCACTCATGTTGTGTCATGATGGAGGCCTAAATGGAGGAGGGAAGGGCAGGATCCTCTTCTTCTGCTAAGCTGTTAGGTGGAACCCTTCTCTCTCCTTGCAGAGGAGCTGGCAAAGGGACAAATCTTAATTCATAAAATAAGATGGGTATGAATCTTTGGTTGGGATGCCTCTTCTTTTGCTGCTTTACCTGCTAATTCATCTCCTAGGCAGAAGAGTGGAGCTCTGTAACTCCCCAGGAAGACACAGGAGACCCACCATCTGCATGGAGATGCTGAGTGTGCAGAGGCTGCTTCAACTTGCTCAATTTCTGCTGCATTTTATTCTCTGAGGATATCTATTCTGGTTTGACTTTTTTGTATTTAGAGTCCCTTGAGGGAGAGGGGATGATATAACGGCTTTTGCAGTCCCACCTCTTGTTTCACAGTGCACTACTGATGTGAGACCTTGTGGTAAGCTTTACACCCGAGAGTCTAATTCTTTGGGCCACTCTGGAGATTGCATGTGTGTGAGTAGGGATTGACTCTGAGAAATTGGGGAGAGGTGATAAAGAACTACAGAAGGATTGTATATAAACAGGATGGGCCAGCTACCATGTCCAAGACTTTTGATGAGAGGTGATTTATTTGCAAGGCTTTGTTTACCTACTGTTTTCAGCACAACTGCAGTCTGTGCATGCTCTGCTTCCTTTGCTAGAGTAATGAGTAAGGAATTGAACATAATCACAAGGTAAACGGGACTGCAGGGTACTACAGGGCGTACATGCAGGAGGAAGCAGGTGAAGGACAGTGTGTGCTGTTGGTTCCAACTTCTGTAGTTTTGATTCTTCCTGATGTGAAGTCTGAGGACTTCATGGGTCAGAAGTACTCTGCGACTAGCCTGTGCAACTCTCTGATGTCTTATTCTGGAGGAGGTTTTTCTGGGTGACCAGGGAGGTACATTCACCTCTTTTGTCACTTTGCTCAGAGTGCTCTGGTCATGTTCTGTTAGGATACAGCAGGGAGTGGTAGGAGAGTTTTCTTCTCTTTGATTCCCTTTTGGAACCAGCCAGCTGCCTGGTGACAGGGTATGTATTGTTGACAGAGAATTGTCCCTTTGGGACACTCATTTTGTTGTTGTTGTTGTTGTTTTTTCTTTTTCTCCTGATCCTTAAGATACCCTGAGGGTTTAGAAAAAAAGGAGGGCTGGACTCTGCAGCTGACACAGGCCACTGATCTGTCAAGGGGGCTGGAGCCAAGGTGGTAATGCATCTCCTGCTGTCTTCCTGCCTCTGTTCACTGCAGGTTATTCATGCAGACAGAAGGTCTGGGAAGGTTCCCAAGAAGAGCACGCTTCCACATTGAGCATTAATTCTGACTACAAGGTTGTTGTCAGGATCCTTGCTGACTCTCACAGCTTTCTGGTACCTTCCAAAGACTTTCCATCTGTGTCCATGGAATGGGGTTAATGTAGGAGTGGGTGTCCCTCAGGACAGATCTAGAGGGAAGATAGGGAAAAGGACTGAAGTGCTGTAAAAGGTGAATGCAACAAGGCTGCAGAGACCAAAATGA
Source organism: Dromaius novaehollandiae (assembly GCF_036370855.1). Taxonomy (NCBI): domain Eukaryota; kingdom Metazoa; phylum Chordata; class Aves; order Casuariiformes; family Dromaiidae; genus Dromaius; species Dromaius novaehollandiae. The sequence continues at coordinate 3,321,826 of NC_088117.1, forward strand.
AAAAGAAATGATCACTCCAAGTCTCACTAGTGCTCAAGGGATAAGGAGCTCGGGACCTCCACAGGATCCCCTCTCCAGGTGAGGTGTCAGAGGTCCCACACTGAGACACTGGCTTTGGTTTCTTTATATTCGTATACTGGAAGACTAAGAGATAAAGACGCCCAGGGCATGAGGCAGCAAAATTAAAAATAAGGGCAAGTAAAGCAGTTCAGAAATGTCTTCTTATTTGGGGGGCAACAGTGGTGCAGTGGGTAGGTCCAGACGCAGGGTTCCTTTGCTGAGGAAAAGAAGGGAGCTGTGCAGGCTTTGCTTCCTTGTTCTTCTTTTTCAGGCAGTTTCTATTTTGCCCGCTTGGGTTATTTGGAGGGTAGCTACTGCTGCTGGGACGCCGGGGCTTTCTCTGTAGGATCCAGCTCTGGCCTGCCCAGAGATGATGGAACTTGGACCAGAGTTCCCTAGCAGATCTTGACTCAAATTTGCTGCAATTATTAATAAAAATAGCATAGCTACTTTGACTGGTTTGCATTGGTACAAACCAAACTGGATGGTTACCCAAAACTGTAACCAACTTTTTTCAAGCTCAGAAAAGTCATCTTTACTTCTCCTCATCTTTGCAGAAAGTTTCAGCCATCAGTGAAAACACTGAATGTGTAAGGAGAAGGAGGCTGCTTGCGACCTTCCCCAGGCTAGATAGCAATGGGGAGTACTGGCAGGAGAAAAACCTGTTTGCTGAGGCTACTGTGCCACATGCAGATGCTTTAATGAAGCAACCACTTGTGTTTGCATCCTGGATGTTTGCCGCCCCAGAAGAATGGGTGCGAGTGTGTGTGGAAGGCAGCGGCTGTGCAACAGAGGAGGTTTATCATGCTGCCAGAGACTTATGCTGGGCTTGAAAAACTCCAGTGTGAGGCTTTGCAGGTGCTTCAGGTCGAGTAGGTGACTTGCGAGCTGTGCTTTTTCCTGAAGCTGTGGCTGTGAGGCTGCATCTATGCTGTACTCCAAGAGGGATCTTTAATGTGCCAATGTTCAGGCGGTGGAGCTGCCAGCCCTCTTCTGGTGCCTGATTTGGGGTAAGCGATGTAGATGGCTGAGGGACTGAGTCTGCCTTGTCCTCTCTAGTGAGTGTGTCGCACTGTCCCTGGGATGGACTCCAGCAGTGTGTCCAGCCCAGCCACCTTGGTGTATCCCTGTGCCCTCGTGCTGGCATCGCGGCTGGTGCTGCGCAACTGAGGTGGCCCTTCTAGAAGAGCACTTAGGTCACTTGCTGCAGAGGAGGTTGCAGGCGGCCTGAGTTCAGGGTGCAATAGGGATGTGAAATCCCATCCCCGAGGGTTTGGAGCTGCTTCCAGGTTTAGCCAGCACAGGTATGGTGTGGATATATCATAAGACTTGCCGTAAAACACCTTGACTGCTTATAATGTGAAGAGAAACGTAGGTCGCAGTGTTACCATGGAAATGCTAAGGCAGGTAGTAGTCACTGCCTGTTGCTCCTTTGGGTCTTTTCTCACAGTAACAAGTTCATCTATTCACATTAAAGTTATGAGCCAGACTAAAAGGTTACGGATCCGTGAGACACAGTATCAACATCATCTTCAGTTTGTTGGTTTTCTACTCCCATTTTTAGCTCACAAGAGCAGTTGGAACCATTTTGCCATATTTAAGTGACCTTCAGCACGAGAGCAGCTCCGAGAAACCAGAAGTCACCTTACCTTTTGTCATTTCTGCAGAGCACTGTGTGAACTTCCTTCCTTGGAAGTGGCAGGGTTAGAGCACCGGAGAAGGTCACGGCAGAGCTGGCTTTGTCACGCTTTGGAGAATCCCGCCGTGAACGCTGTGCTTGTCACAGAAACGCTGCTCTTGTCACCTCTGACCAGCTTGTCACAGAGCCTCCACTCACTTGACTCTGAAGCTAATGAATGGCTAAAATGACGCTGACTTTTAAAAATGTTTATATCTCCGTTTTTATCTCCCTGCCTCATGCTTCAATGTTTTGAATAGGTTTCCTATTTTCTTACCATGCCTGTTTCCTGACTGCAGTTCAACCCCGCAGCCCAGCGAGGTCAGCTGTCAGCCTGTCCCTGGGAACAGGCTCGGCATGCTGTCTGGGAAAGGTTGCGTTGTGTTAGCGTTTTTGGGAAGGGCAGAGCTGATGCGGCGGGGAGCTTTGCGTTGTAGCTAAGGTGCCATGTCTGGGTCCTGCGGGAGCAGAGGAGAACGGGAGCCGGCAGCATCCTGGCACACCTGAGGGGCACTGCCAGAAGTATGTGATGTCTCAGGACTGAAACTGCAGGAGAAGCTGCCCAGGCTCTATTGGAAACCTCCTACTTTTTAGCAATGTGCTGAGCTCTAGCCAGTGCAGCCCTCAACCCTCCTCTTTGAAGGCATCACCTGGCCTTCTAATGGTGTAAAAAAAAAAAAAAAAAAAAAGATATATATATATATATAAAAATTTCATTCCTCCTCCTACAAACAATATTGCAAGTCCATGTCCTAAAACCTAGCATCTTTCAATTAATCTTCACTGGTCAGGACCAGTTCTTTATTTGATGTTGGTACCATAAACTGAAGAAGCATCTGGTCCAGAGAGGTCCGGTTGAGGAGGAGCAGAGAAAAGAAAACAGTTCTAAGTTCTACTTTTCTGAAATGACAGATTTTGTTTTTAATAGGATTTATCCAGATTCCCGTTTGCCACTTTGCTTCTAATGGTGGAGCTGAGGCTTTAGATCTAGTGTGCTTTTATCATCAGTTTGGCTGCTAAATACAGTCATATACATACATATATATTTTTAAGCTTCTATCTGTGCCTACTGGCTATATTCTGCCATGATTTATAATCTTATCTCATGGGATTGCAGATAATCTGCATCAAATATGAGTTTGGCTGGATGAGTCTCTCCACTGATGTGGATGGGCATCAGTCAGCTGAGACTTATCCCAGCACGTTTCCTCTTCTAGAAATGTTGCCATGGGGAAAGAAATTGAGAAAGCCCTTTGAAGGTTAGTTGCCTAGGTCAGACTGTGTGCTCAAGTTATTTAGGGTTACTGCATGCCAAGGAATAGGTTTTAGGTATCTGATAGTAATAAGTGCATAATAATCAGAATACATGTACTGAGAACATAGATCTTTCTTTTGGTTCTGTATCTGTCCACCCAAAGGATCACAAATTGACCAGTACAGATTATCACTGCTGTCAGTGGTCCTGTCTTTGGTGGTACTTATGCCCTCATGACTGTTTTGGACAGAGATATCATAGAGGAGCAAGTAAAGCTGGTAAGAAGAGAAATGCATTCAAGTAAATAGCAAAAGGAGTGGGAAGCTGAGCAGCTCTCAGGACTGGACTGTTAAGCTCTTAGACTCTGGACAGGCTGTTAGACTCAGCCCAAGTAGACAAGGAAGTAATGAAAATACGTGGTCTGGATGGTGCTGTTACTGGTAGGCCTATGATCAACAGGCCAAACATGTTGGTCTCCTTACTGCTCTGTATCCCGCCATTCGACGTCTCAGCCGCGAGACAACATATCCATGTAGAGCACAAATCTGGATGAAAAATCCTTTTGAGGAACCTGATTTGTCTCCTCCAAGCTAACGCTGCAGTTGGGTAGGACAAGCGTGGTGTTGATGACAGCGAACGGGAGAAGAGAGCTGCTCCCGGGTCAGCTTCCTCCGAGCGCCTGGAGGGAGGAGGGCACCGAGCCGGGTTGCCTGAGTCCCCCTGCCCTGGGCTGGCGGGCGGTTTGGCGGAGCAGCTGGTGGTGGGAGAGGCGGCAAGAGCAACGTGAAAATGGAATGAAACAGCAGCAGTAACCAGGCAGAGGGTGTTAGCAGCAGGCTGTTTCAGATGACTCTTTGAAGGCAATTTCAATTATTGCTAAAGTCCCCAGGTGCTGTTTCTCGTCACTAAACATCCCTGTGGCTCAGATTTAATTCAGTTGATTTCTGGACCAGCTTGACTTCTTTCCTAGCAGAAGCAAACTGTTAGCCTAAAACGCCATAGTGGAAGCAGTTACAGTGTTTTGGCACCTGAATTCAGTTCAGTGCAACACAGAAGATAGAATCGATCATTTTTAAGCACATTAACATCTTGGGGCTGCTGGTGTACATGAATAAACATGTACATGCATGTGTGCACCCACCTGTGTGTGGACATTAGCACAGACTCACTGCCTGAAATGAGTGTGGGTTCATTTTCAGAGTCCAGAAATATGTTATGATGGATTTTTTTTCCTTTCGTACTAATTTCTTTCTGTAGATAAATTCTTTATTAACTAGCGATCTTGAGCAAAGCTTCCTATTCCCTTTGCACATGAAGTTGCTTCTTCAGTTTATAGTTACTGAAGGTGCTAAGTAATTGGATAAAAAGAAATAATTAGCCAGTTGTTTGACAAAGAGAAAGCATATTGGTGTGTTGGTAGTCCTTTACAGTATTTCATCATGAAAACTCCTCGCTAAGTACAAGTCAAAACAGCTTGAGTATGGGAAAAGTAAGGTGAGAAGGAAGGATTATCTGCACATTCTGCACAATAGCATGCTCTCATCAGATAGGTAGTTATATATCAAATATATTCACCCAAGAACTGTAACGCTGTAACTGTAAGATCGACTCTTACTTGAAATCAGTCATCTCCCATTTACATGTCTGTAAATCTTGAGGGAGCCAACAGAACTCTGTGTTTATGAATCTGGGACTGGAATTTGCCTCTCTGCACTTGTAATCCTCAACATCTTCAGACATATTACATTTTGGGCACTTCTATTTCCCAGTGGTGACCGAGGTGTTAGAACCTGAATAAAAGGTTCAGACTTCAAACTTTGTTCAGTACCATTTGCCTTCAGATACCGGAGTTCAGAAATTCTCAGTTCTCTTATCAATGGTTGACTTGTTTGAAGCACAGAAGCTGCAGCACCATCAGTACATGGGAAAAGGCGCATAATCCAGTCTGTTTGCTCTAATGATGCTGTCTCTACTCCATAGAAGTAAACCTTTTAGGAGGAACAGGAGCAGCTGTCAGCTACTATATTGTGGTGTCTCAAGGAATATCTGGTGCCCACACAGATTAGTAAATTTGACAAGTTGAAATAAGTGCCTAGAGCTGGTCTTTGTTTTTAATTTAAAAAATAGTGTGCTTGGGATTGTTAGAGTAGCAAATTTTGCAGAGTTGTGAGTAGAGGGGAAAAAAGCTGGCACAGGTTTGCACAATGATGGTGTTTTCCCAAGACGTGCATATTCTAAAGCACGGTTAGACCTGGCACTGGAGGGGGATTGAATGAACAAATACCATGTCCTGCTGCCTCTTGAGGGGTGAAAAGTGGCTGGAGAGGCTTTGAAGCCTGTGAACCCTTACTGTACTGGTTGGTGCATGATATCCTACCCTGTAACTGGTAGGACTCAGTGGATGAGCTGTTGAATGACAGCTGATGGAGCAGCTTCTTCTGCTTGAATGGTAAGGGATGAACCTGTCCTGGTGAAGGCCCTTCTAGTCCATCAGGCCTTCCTGCTGGAGGAGATGCAGATGTCCATGCCGTCTCTCTGCGCAGGGCCGTGGGTTACGTAGACCACTGCCTGCCTTTCAGACTTTACCTGTACAGTACTGGTGAGGTGCCGACCCCTCACTATGCGTAGTCATGCGTTTTGGACTGGGGCATATCTGTGAGTCGTGCTGGAAAGACAGCACCAGCTATTGATTCAGAAGACAGCTCTGTTCTCCTGACAGCCCCTTCCACTGGTCGGCTCAAGAAGAGGACTGCAGTGTGGGGAGAGCTGTCCCAGCGAGGTCTCGCTAGGAGACACCTGGAACAAACCTCTGTTGTGTCAGCCTCACCTGTCCCGACAATCTCTTCTCCCTGTCTCCTGAGCAGAGTGCCTAGGGACGCATTTATCTCCTAGCAGTGCTGGAGGAAGTTGTATCTCAAGCAGAAAAATGAGATAAGGGTGACATGCTGTGCCACCACAGGGAAAATTCAGTTCAGTCCTGGCTGCAAGCAGAGCAGGAGGAGAGGCCCTTAGCCATGTGAGCATAATTCAGGATGGACTTCAGATTCAAAACCTGATAGCGTAGGTCCTGGGGCCAGCTGCCGAGGGCTCAGCGTGGGAGGACTCTCTTCCAATGGGGCCCGAGAGCACTTCATACGATGCAGGATGTGGCGGCAGTGAAAGGTCCAGGTTGCACGCACACATACTACAGTGGACTTGTCATGAGACGGCTCTCTTCATCTCTCGTGGTTAATTTGAGGATAGCCAAGTTGTTGTTCAGTTCTTCCAGAACACGGCTCAGCAGCTGAAGGAAAAACATTCATTAAGTATATGGTGAGGTAAAGGAATGGGTTTGCCTGCTGCTTCTGTGTATAATGCTGCTGTCTGTGCTGGACGCCAAGGATTTTATCTTTTCTGGGGTAGTAGTCACATGGCTAATGCGTTCCCTGCTGAGCCTTTTTAACAGTCCCTTAGCTGCTTCCCCTCTGATGGGAGGTGTAAGAGGTAATTAACAGCCACTTGAAAAAGGGATTAGCAGGTGGGTGGCAGCTACTGTTAGGTTCATGCATGGAATTGCCATGGAAATGCTGAAATTTCCTGGCACTTCATCCGCTGTGTGGGCTCCAAAGACAGTTGCACTCATGGGTCTCTCTCCTGCCGATCCTGCTGCCCTACAAAGGGAGATGGCACATCTTTCTCCAGGACAGCTTCTGCAGGCGCTGCCGTCGCCCTCTGCACGCACGGGGCTAGCCAGGGGTGCCGCAGAGAGCGGGGCCACTGTGTCACAGCTGCCGGCTGAAGTCTTCTGGCATCTCTTTCACGTCAAACCAATTGGCAGAAAATTAGCAAGAAACTCCCGATGGTTTGCCTCTTTCCTTTAGTTTAGACAGTAATAGCTTGGTGCACGAGGAACGTTTGGAGTTTGTGCCTTCTTATCAGGATCCAAGGGGATACTCCTGTTGGGCCTATCTGTGAGAAACGTCTCTCATTTCAGTACCAGTTCTGGAGGTTGACAAGGCTGTGTGGAAACGTTCATCCAGAAAGGTTCTTGGGGTCCCTGCCATATCTCCCTTTCTCCCTTCCCCTTTCTGCAGCGGTAGCAAACAGTCTCCTGAATCTGTCCGTGCCTGGGGTGCCTCGGGTTTAAGCAGTAAAGTGTGCCATCTGTTTCAGATCACCTCTTAGCAGACTCCTATATCGGACAGGAGGACTCTCCTGAGATGCAGCAGGCGGCACAGAACAAGCGCCGGCTCTCCGTCATCTCGGACGGCAAGTTTGAGAGGAGCTTCTCCGAGGAGCAGGCGGAGAAGATGCCAAGCGAGGGACCGAAGCCACGAGTCTACACGATCTCCGGCGAGCGGCCGATGCTGTCGGACCACGAGAACGAAAGCGTGGAACTGGTGGTGATGAAGGGGGCCGCCCAAGAGGAGTGCCACCACGGCCACCCTATGCACGGTGCCGGCGGCTCTCACGGCGTGAGCAGGCACTGCAAGGGCTGGCCGGGCAGCCGGCAGGGCTCCAAGGAGTGCCCAAACTGCACCCGGCTGGCTGTCCCTTCCCAGCATTCCTTTGACCTGGAGCAGCATCAGTCCAGCGAGACAGGGTGGCACAGGAAAAGGCTGGAGAGGATGTACAGTGTCGATCGAGTGTCTGGTAAGTAAGGGTGGGTGCTGGGTGCTGAAAGGGCACAGAAGGTCTCGGTGACACATGGGTGAAGGGTGATGCACATCTCTTCCCAGCACAAGGGTGTCATTGCTGGGTGGCTTGAATTGAGCCCTGCAGTGTTTCCCCTTCAGCGCTTTGCTGGTACCTTGCACCAGTGTCTGCAGAAAGGGATTGACAAAGGGGGAGCTTAAAATAAGCTGAGCTTAGTTTGAGGGCAGCTCCTCCAAGTGGGCAACTGGACCCAACAAGAGCCCTGTCGTCTCTGCTTCCAGCTTGTCCGCAGCAGACAAGCTGGGGTGGTTTTCATGCTGGCTTAACGTAGCTTAGCGAGGGAGACTTTGGTGCGTCCCCGAAACACCGGTGTGCGTGGCAGGAGTTGGTTTGGCAGGGTCCCTCATATAGTGCCCCCTCGTAGTCTTTCCATAAATACTACCAAACAACATGATATTGGACTTCCTCCTCCGTTCACTTGCTGAAAGTTTTCAGGGAATATGCCTTGTAATAACTCAATTGCATTAAATAACTCCTGAGTATTTTAAAAAGCTTAACCATTAATCAAATACATGTCTCAATCTGTGTGCTTTGAATTATAAGCCAGGACGCAGCCCATCTCTTTGTCCGTCGGCTCTGTACATGGCCAGCAATGCGTCTGATCTAATTTCCCTGACCTTTTTGTAATTGCACATTGAGGCTTTTAGAGCTGAGCGTCCAGTGAGGCAGCTCAAGGTTTTCCCCTTGAAAAGGAACCAAGCAGCATATAAGGATTGTGCGGATCAAGCTGTACATCTTTCCTGGGTTCGTAGTGATAATTACATGCAGGAAAAATGGCAGAAAGTTTGGGTTAGGGACCGTATTTTCATACTTAGATGCCTGAAATTACATGTCTAAATTCATTCATGGGCTAATATTAAAGGGGAAAAAGAGGAGGGGAGGCAGGGGCTGTGCATAATTTCCAAGTGTTATTTCTCTGTTTGTTCCCTGTGGATTTTTGGGCTTCACCTGAGACATTACATGTACAGGTTTAGACTTTATTTCTTCAGTACAAGAAAAGGAGTGAGAAGTGTTTTCCTGTATTTATGGTTTTCTGATCATATGTGTTTTACCTGTTAAAGGGTGGCTTTGGTTATGATGGCACAGCAGGAACACTTATGTGAAAATAGAACAAGAAAGTATTTCAGTGCCTGGACTTTCAGGAAGAGAGACGCACAACCTGGAGGGGCTTGGTCGTATGGAGATCAGAGTGCTAATTTGAATCGGTTCCAGCTGTAAGACCTGTTTTGAATTGAGAAAGTGTAGATTTCCTGTTCTAACGTTGCTATATTTATGTTGAAAGCTTTCTTGCATAAATCAAAACTGTACTCTGTGCTGTGGGACCTGTGAAGCAGGTTACATGATACAGAACGGGCTTTATAATATGTTTTTTTTTTTCACCCGGGCAGCAATTTTCATTAGGGCCAGTTATCAGTGTGAAATGGAGATTGTCCTTCTGCAAGTGTATCAGAGCAGTTAAGTAAATGGGAGCACACCGGATAGCATCAGACCTGCAGATGCTTCCATGAATATTTCACGTCTTGTACAACCAGGCAGCGGATGCCCTCTGTGCTTGTCTCCAGCTCGGAGTGCTCGCACGTGTGGCAGCACAGACAGCACTGTGCCTCGGAGACCAAATCCCATCATGTGCCCTGGCACCACGTACTGAAAGTTTTCTCAGCTTGGCCTAATTTGTGCTCTCTATCCAAGCATTGTTACTCAGAGAAAAACCAATAACTGGATGGCAGGTTGCAAGAAGTGTTTCCTGGAATGTCCTTCACGCATGGCTAGGGGAGAAAACAGAACAAAGATTAATGGAGACAGGGGAAAGACTAATTTCCCCAGAAATTCATTTCACGGTGCTGTTTTTTCTGTTTGGATTTGCATGACGAGTTATTGCTGCAAACGAATCCTCACGGCAGTTAGGCCAGATTGGCATAATTTAATATGGATTTTTATGCTGAGTTTATGATAGCTAGTACCATTCCAGAGAAGCACAAGCTGTTGTCTCCTGTGTTGCTCCCAGCTTCTGATACAAACGCATCCATTAGCGGACTGAGGTGCTGAGATGTTTCATGCTGCCTGGCAGGTGCTGGAAAGGCTGAGCGTGGTGTCTCTGTTTCTCCAGTCTTTCCTAGGCTTGTGGTTCCTTGGCTTCTTCATCACAGTAGATGATTAAAAAAAGGGAAAACAAGATGCTCTGCCTGGCAGAAATGGAGGAGCTTGCTACCTGCTCCTGGAAGCAAAATAGGTATATTCAAATGCAGTTTCAATCTGCCAGATAAGCTCTGGAGCTGGACTGTGCTCCCTAGCCCCAGCTGGGGCTTCTCTGCTGCTGTTCCACCTCTGGCAGATAAAGAGGCACCTTTGAAGGGTTGCAGATTCCTTTATTGTCCATTGACTGTTATGGATGGGGGAGTGACAGCTCTCCTATACCCACTCCTGTCTGTCAGATGTAGAGGGGAGGCTTCAAGACGTTGTTCAGACAGCACCCCGTGAGGATATTAGCTATTGCTCATAAGCTCTGTTTTGAATCAAAACTAGTGACTTAAAACTGGAAAATATGTTAAGACATTGTCAGTCCTTTGAGATGTGTAGTCCCTGAAACATCTGCACAGAAGCGTTGGCTAAGCCAGAATTCGCACAACTTCTCCTCCTTCCGCACTTCCATGGGATCAGGACTTCAAACAAATAATCCATATATTCTGAGCTATTTTGCATTTATTCTCTATGTGGTTTTTGGAGGAAGGCAGACATATGAACTTCATAATAAGGATTTGGAATACTAGAATGCAGTTTTCATTTAAAATATGTATTTCTTTAGGGTGCCTTTATATAAAGCTCGACATAAACTGTCAGCTGAGAAGGAGTGTCTGTTACAGCTTTCTGCATGATTTCTTAGGGGCTACTTCTGTGCATGGGTTTATGCAAGCTCCACTTCAAAGGAAGCCTCCCCACTTGCATTTAGCATTTTTGCATCTGTAATTGCATCCACGTTTCTGTGCTTTCAGGGAACTGCAGGATCAGTTTCTAGGTAGATGGTGACCTGTATGAAACATCTGGTAAGATATCTGATTTGTAGTAATTAGATCTGCAGTAGGCATATAGAGTTGTGTTGGGCTTTGGCCAGGAAAAGTGAGTAAAAAATACTCTTGACAATGCCAGAATATTAATGACTAAGGTATTGTAGTTGCTAATGATCTTAAAACTCCAGTGAGTGGAACAAGATGCATGATCAGCAATGCATGGCAAGGTGTTAACCAAGGGAGCTATGAAGTTGGGAGCGAAACAAGCTGCAAATCAGCCTCAAATCCTGGGAATCCAGTCCAGTGAGATCTCACACATACCTTGCCTGTGGGTGTTAATATGCCTCTGATTCCCTGGCTGATGGACTTTAACTGGAGAGCTCTCGGCAGGAACTGCTTTTTGGTCAAATTCCTCCTTTTGTGACAGCAACATTCCGCAAACATGATTAGTAACTTATTTTGCTGCCTGTTTTCTTATCACTTAGTGGCCATTATGTGGACATGATGCAGTGTCCTAATGCAACAAAATTGGGAAGTAACCCACAGCTGGTTCAGGCAGGGCAGTTTACAAACATAAGGGAGCAAATAAGCACAGAGGGATTTCCAGACTGCACAGCTGGTGTGCTCTTTGACTGCTAAAAACAGAGGAAAAAAAAAAAACCCCAAAACATGAAGGCCACATTATCATGGACAGGTGTGTAAGGGGTATACTGGAAAACTTGAATGGAGGAGAAAGAAAGTATATCTCAGGCTTGTAATTCTGCTTAGAGGAAGGGAATGCTTTTCAGCTGCAACAAGGGGTTTGTATTAGAAAGAAACATTTGAATGAGACATTCCAGACTAACAGCACTAAGAAAAAGGCAGAGGCTGGAAAATGCTTTTAATGAGAAATGTTTCTTCCTTTTTCTTTTTTTCTTTTTCCTTCTCCAGATGTCTCTTCTTTATGTAATTCCTGGATTATTCTAATCTCCTGTGCTTTGGAGAGAGCTTTCCTCCTTCATTTAATAGCCTGACAGACAGGTGCAGCTCAGAAGGCTTAGCACAAATTTTTAAAACACTTGGTGGTAGCATACGTATATATGAGGAGGATGAGCCTCTCCTGTTTGGTGCAGGGCAGGCCGCTGAAGAAGAGCGTCAAGAGCCATAGCTTGGAGAGTCTTGCTGTGTGAATCCTGTCTCTGCCTGCTGGGTTTTCAGGTGTCGCTCTCTCTCTTCCAGATGACGTCCCTATACGGACCTGGTTCCCAAAAGAGAACCTCTTCAGTTTTCAAACTGCTACTACAACTATGCAAGCGTAAGTGAAACGACTGCTGTAGCTTTGGTCACGTACCTCGGAGCGTGTGGTCCACCCAGAGCCGTATCTCAGAGCCTGGAGCAGTTGAGTCGTGCGTTTGGCACCGCAGAATGGGAGCGAGAGAGAGAACCTTGTCTCTCTTTCCTGCACTCGTTATTCCTCTTTCCTGCCACTCCCACTTGTTTGTTTTCCCCTTCTTTTACTCCTTTGTTGGCTGCCCAGCTCTTCCCCGGGTCCCTTGTTTGCTCTGACGCTGTGCCCTGCCCTGGCTGCCTGTGCGGAGCGAGGGGCCTGCGGGAACTGAGGCCCTCCGCTATGTGCTACTGCTGCAGCCGCTGCCTTGAGGAGTCGCGAACCCGGGCCTGCCCCGCATCCGCCCCTCCGGAGGACGTACGTCTGTGTAGGGCGAGGTGTAGACCTACGGCCTCTGTGCTGGCCTGGTCGTCTGAAGGTGTCAGTGAAACCTCCGTGGGGTGTGAGCAAACCTGAGTTCGCCGTAGCCTCTGCCTTCACGCTCTGCTCAGGATTTGGTGCCCCTAGGTCGCTGTTGTGGTGGAGGAAGCAGTTCCCAAGGGACTGAAGAGAGTGGGCAAAGCCTCGCTTGAAGGTTGTGCTCAGCTTGTCCGGTAACAGACGTCTTCCTGGTTTCAAGTATTTCCCACCTGGCTGAAAAGCTGAGGCAGGTCATGAGGAAAGTGAGAAGCTGTTGGGCCTTGTAATGCCTTTTCCAGCCTCGTAACCTCCTTCCTGTCTATGTCTGTGTCACCCTCTGCTCCGCTGCTCTCCGTTTCTCCTCGTCTCACCTGGTCTCCCTTTCACAGTTAACTTCTCTGCTGTTGCCTCTTTCCCACGTGCTTTGCCCTCCCCAAACTCCAAACAAGCTGCTTGCTGATGTTGGGATAGCCCAGACTGAGTTGGACACGTAAGGGCTGAGGCAGAGAGGGCCGGATTCAGTGTGGGGGAAGCAGGTGGGTGGCTGCTGAGATGTGGAGGGACTCTGCATCCGCTGGTGAAAGCTGCGTGCCTCCGTGACCGCTGTCTCCTCAGCTCCCAGCTCCGCTGGAGGTGCGACCCACCCTCCCGGCGTGGGGAGCTGCTGGGGAGGCGTTTTCTGGTGCCGGTCAGTGGGTGCTGATGGCGCAGCCATGGCACGCTTATCCCACCACGTGCGGAGGAGCGAGGGGCCTCTGTGGGCTCCTGCCCTCTCCGTATGGCCCTCGTGCTAGTGCCTTCACCCACCGCCTCCTTTCCAAGGAGTGTCAGTTTGGCAGCACCCCCAGGCAGTCAGCGCTGCTTGGCACCAGACAGGCTGACAGGGCCCTTGGGCAGTCCAAGGGCAATTTGGTGCCTTCGTGCTTTTCCCTTTACAAATGTCGATTGGAAACAGGGAATTGTGTTTTACAGTCGGACCATGAGAACGAAAGCACGGAACTGGTCCTGATCTGACAAACAAAACCATCCACAAAGCCAGCCAGTTCCCTTTGCCTTTGGACACGTTCTTTGCTATCTGAAGCCACCTTTGCTGTGCAGGAGGTTTGCTGCAAGTCGGTGGCCTGTGGCAGGGCTACAGGGCTTAGAGCTACAGGAAGCCAAAGCCAGGTTGTTGGTTTGGGGAAATGTGCCCTAAGGAGGCCCTTGAGGAGCACAGCTCCCTTAGTTAGCATTTCTGGAGATACTGTACTGCCTCTGGAAATCGCATAGAAACGTGTTCAGAAGTTCAGCGTGCCTCCCCGAGGCGGTTGGGATGGCTCCCCCGGGTCCCCCTGTTCTCCCAGCCTCTGCTCTGGCATGTTCAGCCCACGGTGCTTCCATCCTTCAGAGACTAGATACAGTGAGCTGACTTCCCTAGTCTTAGTCGCCTTGGTGAAGAGGCCTCCCCACTGCGGAAGGCCACGATGCTGAGCTCCTCTTGCAGCCTGAAGGGCTACGTTCAGCTGTCAGTTGTACAAATACAACTGCGTGTTCTCCAGGTCCGCATGGAGCTTAATCTGTGTCCAAGCCACATGCCAACACTGCTGCAGAGAGGACTTAGCTTGGTCAAATAGGAGTTTTGCCATTGAGAGCTGTCTAATTTAAAAAGAAGTTTTCTTCCACTCAAAAAGGAATATTTGTTCCTCTGGAGTGAGGACTCCCTCAGATTGCTGGCTGGGGCTGAGCACTAATGAATTCCTCTTCTTTTTCTTTTTCCCTGCGTTTCCTGGAATCTCTAGCATCTCGTAAGTATAATCTTCATTTTTTGTTTCCTTGTCTGTTGATGTCCTGGATAACCTCCTCTCCTCTCCTGTCTGTCATTCACTGGTGCTTTCCCTGTGCTAGGGCTATTTGTCAGCTGGCAAGAGGTTAGGTGGCTCCACTTGGTAGGCCTACGTGGATCACATTGCGGCCATCCTCATCTTCGGTATGGAGGCTCCAGTTGCTAGCATGCCTCTGTGCCTCTTGGTCCTGGTGTGCAGAGGTTTTGTCTGCGGTCTCCTAGGTCTGTTCCTCTGTAGTAGGGATTGATGGCTGCTCTTCCCTGTTCTTTGGGCCGTGCTCTAGCCACTCATATGCTTGCTTTAGGAACAATGGTTTCTCCAGCCACCTACTCTAGAGAGCGAGGGCCTCTGGTTTGGTGACTTTTGCCTGGTCCCTGACTCGCACGCAGTTCTGCAAGGCCTGGCTCTCCTCCTCAGTCAGCCTGACCTCTCTCTGTTGTCTGGTGAGAGCTTTCTCTCTTGTCTCTGTGTTTCATGTCCTCTCCAGTTCGAAGCTGTGTAGTTGGTTAATGGCTTAAAATGGTTTCCCAGGGCATTCAGGGGCTACGCAGAGAGGAAGAGACGGAAACGAGAGAATGATTCTGCAGCTGTTATACAGAGGTAGGGCCTATTTTCTCCCGCAGCCGTCACCCTGCCTGGTGTTGCATGGGCCCGCCGGGTGTCCTTAGTGACGCTTGATGATGTTGACCGTGGTCGTCCCTGTCTGTGTTGCTGTTCAGTAGGGACGCTAGCAGTGGCGATGGTGGAAACGTGGAGGAGAATGGTGCTAGAGTAAGCAAAGTAGCTCATCTCCATCTTCTTAAAGGAACACTGTCGAGTTTCCTTTATGCTTCCAAATATAATATACAGGATCTCTCTGTCAGGTAGAAAAACATATATGTCTAACTTAAAAATTCAGTTCCTCCCCCACGCCCCCAGCGTCTGGAATTTTGTTTGGCTGAATACAATAGCACATAAAACCTGTTAGCTAGGTTGCATCTACAAATGCACCTGTAAAAGCTGAGCCTAAGCAAAGTTAATGTCTCTAATGACCAAAACTCGATTTTTAAATATTTTTTTATTGAAGAACAGAGAAGACAGAGAAGAGGATGGGGAATGATTCCTTGTCCTGGTATTACAGAAGGTTTCTGGTTTCCCTCTGCTGGCTTCCCAAGGCATGACACATAGCCAGCGTGGTAATCAGAACTGTTCTGGTTTCTTAACTGTGCCAAGGCTTGTATATTTTGGCAGCCAACTCAGAAGGACAACACAGCATTTGTGATTCGCGTCCTTGATTAAAAACTGCCGTGATGACTTCAGCACTGTTC
The DNA here is from genome assembly GCF_036370855.1 of Dromaius novaehollandiae. NCBI lineage: Eukaryota > Metazoa > Chordata > Aves > Casuariiformes > Dromaiidae > Dromaius > Dromaius novaehollandiae. The sequence continues at coordinate 3,337,375 of NC_088117.1, forward strand.
AAAACAAAGTGGGAGAAAAACATCAGGTTTTTGGACCTGGGAAATTGCCAGGAAGATTTTTTTTTTAGCAACTTAAGATTTTTTTCATCAATAAAGAAGAGAAATAAGAACGAAAACTAAAGACTCTTTAAATAAATAGACAGTGTATCTTTAAAAAGAAAGAGATTTCTGAGATGAGTCTTTGTTAGAAAATGGCTTGTTCCCGTGGCTTTCAAATGCAGGAGCAGGAGTCGTGTACATCAGTGACGCTGACTAGGTAGGAGAGGAGAGAGTCATGTCATCCTTGCCGAGCGGACGGCGTGTCCCTTCACCTCCTGTGGACACCGCAGGGCTGGGCACGACTGCAGAGTGGGAGCCCATCTGCGTTTATCTTGTGGCAAAGAGGAGGTAGGATTGTAATGAAGGCAAAGTCAGCGTGGGTTTCTGGCTGTGCTGTCCAAGCAGACCCTGGCCAGCCAGGAGGATTACCCTGCAGTTGCGTTTAGCTCTTTTCTCCAGGGAGCGAGGGGGCTCCCAGCCTCACCTCCATTTCGACGTCTGTCCTGCAGCCCTTTTGTGCTCTCAGGTGTTTTAGAAGTTCACTCGTTATCACGTGGCCCCTTTTGGCGCTTGGTCCTACGTGTGCGGTGCACAGGGAGGACGTTTTGCACGGCACAGCTCGTGTGCTGGTGCGATGGATGTTGCCTCGAGTGATGCCCAGTGACTTGCTGAAGCCCGTGACTCGTGCAGGCAGAAGCTGAGGAGGAGGAGGGTGTGTAGAAGGTGAGAGGCGTTGTGGGGAATTTTGCTGAGTACTGCTGGACTTCAGTAATTCTTTTGGTGTCCCTGACCTCTGTTTGGATAACGAATCAATGCGGACGGAGCTGCCAGCAGAGGGCTGGACAGAGGGAAGCGCTGAGCTGGGCTGCGCGTCTCGGAGATCCCCCGGGTGGGATGGATGTCGTGGAGGTGGCAGAGTGTCTGTGCTGCCTGGGTGGTGAGCTGGAGCCTGCTGGGAGGAGGAGGATTGTTCGGGAAAGGGAGTAATAAGGAGCCTTTATTACTATTTGTAACTTGAGTGGTGCTTATTGGATTTTTGATGGGCGAAGAGATCTCGCTAGTGATCAGATAACACCGGGTTTGCTGGGTGCAGCTGTAGGAGCCAGGCAGGGAGCCTGGGCAGGTCTGTGCAGCCCCAGCGCCCGCAGAGCAGCTTTCTGCTCCTCCAGGGCTTGCTGCATGGGCAGCGTAGAGCCACTCCTTTCATGCTAACATGCAAGCACAGAGCGGGGCCTGAGGATGATACAGCTGCAAAAAGCCCTCAGGAGGATCTAAATGACCACAGGATGCCCACAGTAAGAGGCAGTCCCAGGCTCGCACCTCTTCTCCAAAGTGCTTTTTTCTAGCTGAGCTGAGGAGAGAAAAGGACCTCTGTCTTGCTCTCCAGGGGTTCAGTGTGATGGCATCCTTGCAGAGCAGCTGGATTCCCTTGGCAACTGCTCTCAGCAGAGTTTAGAAGATTATCTAGCAAGCCGCCCCCAGCCCTTCCTCAGGGGAGGGAGCAAGCTGTCTAGGCAGCTGGGAGGAGCACTCTCCTATGGCAAAAACCCCTCCCTGTCCCCCCCCCCCCCCCCCAGCTCTGAAGAAGCACCTCTGCAAAGAGAAGAACTGAGCATTTAACAGAGAAACAGGTTTTGATCCAAAATGGCAAAAGCCCAAAGGATATAGCTGTGGCCTGGGCAATTAATATTGGTGCTTGGAGTCTGGTGTGAGCTCAGTCTCACAACGGCTCACAAAGCTTTTCATTCTGATAAGTTACAATGTAAGTTTAAAGAATGTGCTTCCTTCCCTTAGGATATTTATTTAGATTTAATGCAATGAGACAGGCCAGGATATTGGTCATTACACACCCCAGAGGGCTTTGCATGCAGAGCCAGTCCAGCATATGTTAATGGAGCATCTTGTTTTGGTTACCTCTTTAAAGAGCCAGTTGTCTGATCCACAGAAATGAATCTTTCTATATCCAAGTTCAGCTCGGATAGAGCTTTGCAAAGGATCATTAATAGCCCAAGTGCAGATGGAAATTTGTCATGGAATAATATCGCTTGCAGCCTCACTACACGCCACAGGTTTTCCTTCTTGAACTGTTGAATGTGGATTCTGATGACTGCTTGCGATCCAAGGCCAGAGGCAGAAGATGGTGTAGGTGAAGTGCTCCTCCTCTCACAAAGGTTGTATTTGGGTTGTTCTCTTTACATCAGTTAGAGATATCTGACTTGCTCCGAACAACTCAGTGTCTGTGTTGGAAGCATCTTCTATTCAAGTTAGTTTGCTTGAGTGTCTACACAGTTGTAACATGTCCTTATTCATCCCACCAATTTGTGTGTGAACCAGATGACTTGTCCTCTTCCCCTGGCTGTAGTCTCTGTTGCTTGTTGTCTGTGGCGTATGTTGTGGGGTAGGAGGGAGCCTAGGAAGTCCCCCACTCCACGCAGGCTGCTGGGGGCTCACCGATGTCCCCTGTGGGCCACACAAGCTGCAGCGCAGGGCAGAGTCACCCTAACTAAGTAGAGTTCAAGGAGGAGTGAGCTATTTTTTGCTAGTCCCCCTGCTACTCATTCCCTCTGTGCCTTCTGCTGTCCTGTTTGGTTCCTGTCCTGTTTGGTTACTGTCTGGGTGAGTAATGAGAAACTATGGGAAGCTGTGGTTCCTTATGTGCGAGGGGCTGGACAAAGAGTCGCTTTGCCTTGCTCTCTCAGGAATGGCCAGGACAGTCTATAGACCTGAGTGCGGGGCGTTGCTACATACCTGGTGCTTCCCCTCTGGTGGACTTTCCCCCGCAGCTGTATACTCTGCAGCCCCCCTGAACCCCACCCGTGAGTCTCAGCCAGGAAAGCACGTGCTGGGATGGACAGGGTTACCGGAGGCCAGGGCCATGAGGATGTGCAGCCTTGCTGAACGGTGCCATCCCAGATGGAAGAAGCTGCTTCAGTATTTCCTAACTCTTTGGCCTGGCGAGCAGCATGGGCTGCATGGTTGCTGACAGCACTGCTGGGATTTTAGCAGTTGCTGTGAACGTGTTTGGGAATGAGCAGCGCCATAGCATGGTATATGCATGATGCCTAGCAGGGCAGAGCCTGGGGGCACCCCACTTTCCGTCTGTGGAAGACAGGAGAGAGGGGAGCAGTTACTGAGCTTACCAAGAGGGAACATTGCCAACATGAGCAGCATCAGTCTCTTCAGCCCAGGTGCCTTAGTCATAGGAAAGTGGGAGCAAAGCCCAAAGCAGGCCATGAGAAGGGGAGTGCCATGTAGGACCTCACTTGCCCCCTACCAGCAGCCCGGAGAATTCGGAGAAAACAGGCACGTTCTTGACGTAACCATCCCCAGCAGTGAATAGATGCAAGCTGGGAAACTTGTCTCCAGTGTTTGGATGCCTGGAAGGAAATAAGCTGCCTTCCATTTTTTTTTCCCAAGCGCTGGGCCCAGGTATTGCTTCACATCACCTTTCTCAGAGGTTTTGTTTGGTTTTTCTTTCAGGAATTTTCGGAAGCATCTCCGCATGGTGGGGAGCCGAAGGGTTAAAGCACAAAGTAAGTGAGAAACTGCAAAATGTGGCTGTGAAAAGTTGGGGTTTGTGCCAGTGGGACACAGGGAGCCCCATGTTGTGCGCAGACATGGGTAGAAAGGACCCAGCAGTGGGCCCAAGAAAGAGTTACCCTGTTGATGCCATTTTACCTGATGAAAAGAAGGCCAGGTTGTTGCAAGTCTCCAAGGCGCACAAATTTCTGCAAGCGGCCTTTAAGGTATTTCCAAGGAACCTCTGACATGGTTGTAGGAGATCTCTGTGGCCTCAGTCCGAGGTGTGGAAGGAGGGCTGCCCATCAGCGTCTTCGTCCTGTGTGCACGCGGCTGTGGCGATCGCTGACGTAGACGCTTGCGAGGAGAACCAGAGCTGAGAGGTCAGCAGAACAAGCAAGGGCTGCCTGGCCTTTTACAGAAGCCGAAGTCCTGCCGTGGCTCCCCGAGGACAGTCAGTGCTTCATGTGCTACAAGAACGTTCTCTTCTCTTCCCCTGTCCCAGCATCATCTCTTCTCCACAGCAGGACCTGGGGGGAAGGTTGCCCAGGGAGATGAGAGGAAGGTGGAGGGGAGAAAGAAGAGGAACATGCAGAGAGAAGAGATCGGAGCACGGGGGGGGAAATATGGGAGCGTTATGCTTCACTGGAGAAAAAGTCAGCTCTTGACCCTGGAAAATGTCAGTTCTCTTTCCCTGAGGAAGGCTTCGGAGGTTGGTTGGGCAGCTCCCTTATTGCTGCGACCTGCCCAGGGCTGAGAGCAGTGTAATCAGCTCCTGAGTAATGAGAATTCTTCCAGAAGAGGAAACAGCTTGTTCTTCCCTCCCCAGCCAGCCATCATGCAAGGACTGCCCAGGGCAAAGTGTTGCCGAGTTGGATTTGCATTCTTTCCTCTCCTTTCTCATATGCTTTGGGAAGTTGATAGTAAACAGCATTGTCCTTTTAAGTGTCTTTATTGGCATCTGAGTTAGCACCGCCTGAAGTCAACAGGGCCCACCTCCCCCAGAGCTGTCTGGAAGTTCAGGCATGTCTCTCTGCCTTGGTAACTCTCGGGTCATGTTTTCAAAGCATTCTTCGTGTGCATATTAGCTAAATGCCTGGTTTTAAATGAAAGCTGAGGATGGAGAACACCCGAAGAGCTTTCTATGTGATTTGTCCCCCTGGAGAGTACAGCCACACTTGGACACACTGCAGCAGAGGACAGGTTGCCTTTCAGCTCTTGTAACGCAGATCTGCAGTGATTTCTTGTGCTGCTGACATGCCATGCCATTACTAGATATTACAGCAAGCTTCGTCTGTCTGCTACCAGAAATAGGTATTAGTGGCTATAAGTTGCTGTTAATCTAATGGCTCTCACACATACTTGCCAAGTTAGACGCCATGGTTGGCAGTTCCCAGGCATTTGTCAATGGGGCAGCCAGCTGGGGCAGAGCTCCCTGGATTCTGCTTGGGAAAAGCCATCACAAAAAATACATCTCTGGGGGGAAGAAAAGGGGGAGAAAAATTGCTCACAATATTCCTGGCAAGCAAAAACTGAAGGAATTCTTCTTCTGCAGCAAAATTTAGGAACCGTGAGCTTTCCAGAGGCCTTTCTGTTCAGTCCAGCTCTGATTGAAGTATCACTAAAACATGAAAAGAGTGCCCAAAAACAGATGTGAAGGGAGAACTGACTGGACAACTGCTGCCTTTTTCTGGTCACATATGTGTCATTAGGTATTGAGTACATCTTCCTGTGAGGCCTTTGAGTCAGAGCATTTACACTGAGACACTGGAATAGCCTTGATTATATTGAGCTGTGAGCAGTGTGCACTTAAGGAGAGACCATCAAATGTCGTCCTTTTTCTGTGTTACCTACTCCACAATGGCCCTGCTCAGAAAGTGGGCACTTTGTGTGCTACTGTCTGGAAGATAGACCCTTGTTTTGCTGTTTGGAAAGGAGTCGTATTTGGCAAGTGGAAGAACAAGCACAGGGGAGATTGTGATGTTTAGCTTTGATGGAAACCTACTGGATGTTTTGTTTTGCTGGCAGCATCAGAGGTGGCTTTGGAGTCTGTTAATGTCATGCTTTGGTTTTATCCTAGCATTTGCCGAACGGCGTGAGAGGAGCTTCAGCAGGTCCTGGAGTGACCCGACTCCCATCAAAGCTGATTCCTTCCATGACTCTCGAGAAAGTGAGTTCTGAGTCAATTGAGCTTCCTCCTGTGGCCAAACCCTCCAGCTGAGGCGTTGACTGGAGTCCCACTGGAGTAGTTTCTCTGTGTCCTTTTTCCCCACCTGTGATCCTTTAGTTTTTTTATGAGATCTGAGGAAATAGCACTCCAGGTATATGCACATGTTCATCTGTGTGTACCTGTATTTACATATAGATGCGCTTGTGCTCTAACCTCATGTTATTGTGCAGTTGCCAAAGGACACCCAGTGGTACAGCTCTCTTATGGCCATCTATTCCCGTCATACCTTATTTGCTTGAGATCAAACACCTTATCTGGAAATACTGGCACACACCAGTCCAGGCTGCATTCACCGTAGCGGGGCTAACCTGCCCAGCTTCCCATGCAAGAGCCTTTTCTGAGCTCTTTCCTAGGCTGTAGTAGCTCTGAGCACAGCTGCGGTGCTCCATGAGGTGTAGCTTTGATTTCCTGCCTGTGCTTGCTGCACAGATGATGGCTGGGGCAATCTGATCTCTGTGTGGGCTGCTAGGAATTCCTCCAGGAATCCCCAGTGATGCTACAATTTTCTGTGTGCAGGGACTGAGATGCTGTTGTGTTAATTTGCAGGAGGAAATGCCAGCATCTTCCCACTGTCTTTTTGTAAAGCGAATGGCTGTTTACTTGTCTACCCAGATCTTATTGAATTCCTCCAGGCTTGTGCCCTAAAGTCCTCTAGGGACTTTGTGGATATGAGTTTGCCCATGTTGAAGTGGGTTATATCGTAAATGAATTTCACTAATGAAACGTACTGACCTTTCAGGTAAGCACAAGGTTCAGCTCTCCTATCTATAGAGGACACCGCACCAGGTTGTAGGGGAGCTGTATGAAAGGCCAGGTTCAAAACATGACCCGATTGTTCCTTTGCAGTCTGATTCCTCCCCGCTCCCTCAGCTAACTCAGAGGCGAATGGAAAAGACATGGTTCAGACAGGCGTGATCTGTGCTCCAGGCCCTGCCCAGTGACATTTGGACATCCCAAAAGGCACTAATAGAGACATCTCAGTTTTCTTCCTCAGTCCCTGGCTTCAGGGAAGCATCCTTTCTATTTTTAACTTTTAACAGTCAATTATATTCCTTCCAGATGCCTTTTTTTCCCCCTAGGAAGCGTTGAAGGCCAACAGGTAAGTTGGAGAGCAGATTCAAGTATACTGTTGCATTACTACTGTGTTTACTATGGCTGTCATACTCTGGAAATTCTCTGCCAGGATCAGCTTGACTAACAAGATGGAGCTTCTTTAAAGCCACTCAGAGGATGTAGTCAGAGCAGTAATTATTACAAGGAGACCAGCTTTGAAGTCTTGGGTCCTTTGCTCATTGACTTGGCAATGCTAAAATGTAGACAGCTTTTTACATTTCATCCCCTTCTCTATTTCTGAAATGACAGGGGGATTGTTATGAATTAGCATTTGAAAGCTACAAGTGGTGATCATGAGAGTGATGAAAATGTTACGTGATATGTGATATCAGGCTCTGTCTGTGTACTCTTACTTGTTAAGACTGTTTGTTTAGAGATGCCAGCCTTGAAGTGTGGTGTCTGTCACTCTGTAGGAAAGGAGGTCACAAGTCTCACGGCTTGTGGTACATCTTGCAATGTAGCTGCCAGACAAAGAGGATCGAGTGGCAAAGGCAAGCTGTGCTGCCCTTGTAATGCACGCTGTGTTCTGGCAGGCCATGACCTTCAGGATTCCTGTGGCACTTTGGATGGTGACTTTGACTTGAACTGGGAAGCAGAAAAGGAGCTTGAAGCCATGGCGTGTGACGGAGAAGACTTTATTCCACCAAAAATAATGGTGAGGGTTTCCAACTCAGGTACCTTTATCTGCTCAGACCCTGTCCATCTTTTCACAGCTGCTAATTTTAGGGTGTTTATGGGGAAGAGATAGGTCTTTTGGTTACCTGTAGGTGTGTACGAGGGTCACTCGGAGATCAGCAAAGACACGACATGGTCTTCAGCATCTGTTGTCACTGGGGAGAAGGTATTGAAAGAAAACAAAAAGTGGAAAGACCTGTAGTCCAACCCCCATTGAGACCAGGACTGTCACCAACACTGGATCAGATCAGCATGAATTTTGACGACCCCTGACGATGGAGGCCTGAGCCTAAAGTCCCATCAATCTCTCTCTCTGGCTGTTGTTACTCCTCTGTTTTTTTCTGGAGCCGTGTGTCGTCTTTGGAGATGCTTTCTGCTCTTTTATCATTCCTAGGTGCTAGGTTTGCCCCTGTGCTCCCCCCTGCTCTATGTGGCCCTTCAGACAGGACCAGGTTCTGGCACACCCCTTCTTTGGAGAAATGCACAAGTAATCAGCAAAAATGGAGCCTTAACCTTCCAGCTTGGTTTCTGGGCAGCACTGCCACTTGGGCAATGCTGTGTGTGAACAGGTTGGGCTAAGACTTGGGGGAGTGAGGGACATGGAGACAAGTCTGCTTTTATACTTTACAAAGGAGTTTTTTTCCAGAGTCTGAGCAGAAAAATGGAAATTTGAGGCCAAATTGACATCTTGTATGCAATTGCTACCATGTAAATTTGGGGAGGACTTAAGAGCCATGCTTGGCATAAAATCCCACGGTTACTTGGAGCAGAAAGAAAGCTTAGAGTCTGTCATCTGTTTCCATAAAATTCACATGAGCTGAAGGCCAAGAGGAGGTTGGTCCCTGAGCAGGCACCTTGGCAGCATTTGGGGCAGGTGCAGAACTGCTGGGTTCAGACTAGCCTCTCTGCCGTTGCTGCTCCCTTAGCTCTTATGTGCCTGGTGCCCTCAGCACAGCCTGGATGGACACCAGCAGCCTGGGAGCAGCAGTTGGTGAAGCCACGGCAGAGTCCAGCAGGGACCCTTCAGAGAGTGACCAAGCTGAGAACACGCAGTGCTGTCACCAGCATTGCCATGGACACATCCACACGAGCAGGAAACGAGGCCCCTGTCTCCCTCTGGTTATCAAGTCTTGCTTGGCTTGAAACTTTAGTTGGTCAGTGAGAAGAGGATGAGCCATGGCTTGTGTGTGAGGTCAGTGAGAAAGGGTAGGATACCCACTGGTTCATTCTGCAGATAAACAAACTGCTTTCAGCAGCTTTATTCTTCCAGAAGAAAGAGTGGCTTGTGAATACCATGGCTGCTCATCCCTAGCAGGGCTAGAGACAGCCCTGCACCTGGGATGAAATGTTGTGCAGGGCTCCTTTGGCTGTATTTGCACTGTCCTGGTGTGACCACATCTATGTACGTGTGCTGCCCATGAGTACGTGTTCCCAGGCTGTCTGAGCAGTCTCAGCCCTGAAGTGCTCTCAGGGCTGGTAGCGGGCCCTTCTCCTCGAGCTCTCACCTTGGTAGAGCTGGCCGAATGCTGCAGCCAGGTTTGCCAGGCAGCTCGCATCTGCCTGGCATCCTACCGCTGTGCTCAGAGCTGTGCCTGATACCAGTTTATCCCTTGGCAACTGCTTTGTCCAGCGCTGGCTGGTTCCTGCTCAGGCACGCTGCCACCCCACCGCCAACATGCAGAGCGTGCCAGTTTGCCCAGGTCTCTGCAGCCGGCGTCACAGACCCTCACGCAGAGAGAGGCTGAACAGAAAATGATCTTTACTGGGATACAGCCATCCGCTGGGATGCCCAGGTTGTTCCATCCTCTGTGCACACCCGCCTCCCCTTTACAGACCAATGTTGTCTCAGCTTCCCCCAGACTCGGTCGTGCCCCTCGGGCAGAGCTGTGTGCTCGGTTGCTGGGGGCTGGAGAGACTGTGACATGTGTGGGGTAGTTGGCAGGCCCGGGGTGCTCTGTGGTGGTCCAGAGTCTCAGTGGACCTTCCGTAGGGATGCAGATAGGCTGGATTAGCTGCTGGTTTGGGTAACATCTGGGAGCGACTGAACAGGGTGCTGTTGTCTTGGCCTTTGTGCTTCTGTCCAGGCTCTACTGCTCCTCCTCACCCTGGTGCACTTGTTTCTTCCAGCTCATTTCTTCCAAGGTGCCCAAAGCTGAATATGTCCCAACGATCATCCGCAGGGACGACCCTTCCATCATCCCCATTCTCTATGTAAGTATTTCTCTTCTGCTGCATCTGGGAGCATGGGAGCTGTCTCCTTACGGTGATTTATTCTGCCCCTATCCCCAGCTCCTGGTAGGGTGATTCTGAAACACTGATGTGATTTGGAAAAGCTGGCAGGAAAGGGCCAGGGGTGTTTTGGGCCCAGATTGGGATTGTTGGGGCAGCTCTGTGCGGGCTCAGGTCTAGGTGGAAGGGCAAGGTGGAGTGAAGACTGCACATGTGGGCTGCCAGACTGTGCAGACACAGCCAGGTGGTGTGGGAAGGTGAACAAGGGAAAGTAGGGCAAGCCTGAGCACATAGGCAGAGCTGTGTGTTGCCAGGCTCAGGATTCCTCCTTATGCTCATCCTTAGACCGTGCAGGGCCACAGTACTCTGCAGTGGAGCATGGACTGATCCATGTGTACACTGGTGCATCCCTGCCAGTCATGAATTTAACTTTGATTTTCACACAGGTCTCGCTAGAAGTCTTGCCTGAGCAGGTATCCGAAACACCAGCAGGGAGTCATGGGTCTCTTTTCCTCATTGCTTAATATTCACTTAATTTGAAAGGGAAGGGTTGGACTGCCCAGAAAACTCGGCCTCAAGAAAACTTGGGCATCTAGCTTTGTTGCCTCTCTCTTCCTTGGAGAGTTGTACTGTTGTCATGGTGACCCTGCTGATCCAGGTGTGACCAGGTCTCTACAGCCGGTGTCACAGGCCCTCACACAGGGAGTGTCTGACTGCTGTGCCAGAGGCAGATGTGTTGAGAGTGTGGCTGTTTGTTGGCCAGCGTGGGCATGTGTAAAGCCATAGGCTGGCTACAAAACCTGGACCAAGGGGCAAGTACACACTGCTGATGCTGTCTATATCTGATGGTATTTGTGTTGGACCTGTGTCCCCCTCATCAGTCTGTAGGATTCATCTCCAGGCCTTCAGATGGACTTGGTCTTCACGGACCATTCAGTCTTCAGCTTCTCTAGTATGACAGGTTTTAGGGCGGTAATTCCTGCGATGTGCCTGGAGGTCATCAGTAGGTTTGATTGTGCTCCAAAGCCTGTTTCCCTGGGAATGTGACGGTGTGCTGTGTTAGAGACATCTCTGTAGGTAGTATGGAAGCTGGCGTAGTGGCAGTTAGTCTTGATAAACTTTCTCTGTTCATTTCCAGGACCACGAACACGCCACCTTTGATGACATCCTAGGTATGTGAGTGTTGCTTCCTTTTTTCTTAACGTCTGCCCATTGCAAATGTAACAGAGCAGTATGTTAATGTCAGTCCGCTGCCCTGTTTCTCAGCTGCCGTTCACAAAGGGGTTTTATCAACCCAGTGACATCTGACAGTCAGTCAGCTGCTGTTGGATATGCTGCAGTAATAAAACTTCACTTTTGTAGTGCATTTTCTATGTCCGTGCTCCCAGTTTATGAAGGGGAAACTGAGGCACAGGGCAGCAAAGGGAGCTGTTCAGTGCATCTAGTAGGTGAGTGAAAGTATTAACAGAGGGACATCTGAGTCTGGTCCAGTGCTGTGATCACTAGAAAGCACTGTCTGGTGCTGCACCTTACCTGCTCTGTGGTTTTTCTGCTGTGGTTTTGTGCTTCTCACAGCATGAAAGCAAAGGGTTTGCTTTGACATCCGTGAGAATGTGGATGCTGAGCACCTCTCACAGCTCACCCCCTGCCTTCAGGACTAAGCACTAGTGAGAAGAAATAAGACCTATTCTGCAAGACCGATTTTTAACTTCCTCCATGGCTCATCTTTCCCAACATGTTTTTTGCAGAGGAAATAGAGAAGAAACTCAACATTTATCGGAAAGGCTGCAAGATCTGGAAGATGCTAATATTTTGCCAGGTACCTGATAGCTGTTAAGCCCTCGGGATGTTTGTTACAAATTTGTGTCTGTCAGGGAAAATTAAATGGAGGAACTGATCTTCCAAAGCCAGGTTCTGTTAAAGTAACCACATGTTTACAACTACCACTTCTCATTTCCCCAGACAGTGAGCGGTCTCAAGCTGCTGTGAAGGCAGCAAATCAAATTTGATTTAGCGTAGCCAACTTCAGGGTTTGGCTGCTTCTCAGCTGCTTTCAAGGAAACCTGGGCAAACTAACATTAGAGTGGATCTCAAGTATTTGCGATGTGATGGTCATATGATGTTTCATATGATGTTTCATACAGCTTCACTATGACACTGACCGTGGTGGATGCTGTGGATCAGACCAGCGATGGCACAGCTTGGAGCCGTGGTGGAGGCCAGCATACTGCTGGAGAGGGGTCAGGGCTGGCTTGAGCTGTGGGGTGGGACAGGCCCTGCTACATCTGGTGCTTGCCTGGGGATTTCCTTTGCAAGTCTCTGGTTCTGGAGGGTGGCCAGCTCTGGACTCCCCCAGCAGCAGTGCAGGGAACCTTGAAATGAGAAGTTGGGAAGCTCTCCTAACTTGAACTTCCTCCCAAATGCCTAATGCTGCAAAACAGTTTGCAGTTCACTGACCTGGAGATTGCAACTCTTAATTTTCCCGATGATGTGCTGGATCTTGTTATTCTTTTAACCACCATATCTCGGTTCTTCTGCAGCAACAACTTGCCTGCTTATCCCTGCTTTGCTCAGCTTCTTGTCTGCCCACCACGGCAAGTCCCCTAACATCCCCAAATGAAAGGGACTTTATTTGGTTTTCCCTATTATGCTCCAGCCACCACAGTGAAGATTTTTTTTTGTCTATTATTGTGTTCTACTAGAGTGAGGTGAGTTGTATAATAGTAAAAACCAGAGAATCCAACCCACAACACAACTGTGAATATTTCCCTGGCTAAGGGCTGGAGTGTGTGTGCCGTGGAGGTTGCAGAAGCCATGCCAGCCTGGCGTGTCCGTCCTGCTCCCTTGTGGTGCTTCTGGGTATGGCTGTGCCCAACAAGAAACGCATCCAGAGTCTGTTTCTTTGGGGCCTGTGCAAGGTAGTTTGCATCTGTCTCTTTTTCTTGCAGGGAGGTCCTGGTCACTTATACTTGTTAAAGAACAAAGTTGCCACCTTCGCCAAAGTGGAGAAGGAGGAAGATATGATCCTGTGAGTGGCTTTGTTACACTGCACACTTGTGTAGCATTTTTGTAATCTATTTATTTAACATTTGTAGCAGATGGCCCACCAGGAGAGGTGGAGGGAGCTGGGCTGGCTGCATCTGGGGAAGAGGAGACCAATGGGGGGATCCAACAGCAGATCACAACTCCTTGAAGAGGAGTTACAGAGACAGTGGAATGAAGCTCATCCAGGGTGATGCAGCCCTGGGACAGGTCACCAGAAACCTGGGGGCTCTCCAGCCTTGGAGGCTGTTGAGACTTAGCTAGACAAAGCCATGATCAACATGATGTAGTGCTGGCGACTATCCTGCCCTGAGCTGGAGGTTGGCCTAGAGACCTCCAGAGGTCCCTCCCACCAAACACTTCCATGACTGTGGTTTTTTTGCTAACCCTTGGGTAGAGGGGCACTGGCAGTTTCATGCTTTTATCTGCTGTTTAGTGTCTCTCTGGGCTTTCAGCTATAGACTCTCAAAAGAGGGAAAAAAGGTTTCTCTCCTAACAAAGGCTTTGCTGACCACCCAGATACTTGCTCTGTTGTCCTGCTGGAGATTTCCTTCCTGCAGCAGAAACCAGAACATGCGCTCATGCCTCTGTTGCTCTGACGTGGCTGAGGCAGCATTTCTAAGCAGGCGACTAGTGGCAGAAATCCAGACTGTTCCCCCTTCAGCTGTCTGGTAACTGCCCTTCTAAAGGCAGGGGGAACTGGAATCTGCCTCTGCAAAGCCTGCTCAAAGTCCAGCATGTTACCGTAAACCGCTGATGGGGGGAGGGAGGGTTTTAACTAGCATGCCAGCCTGTGACCTGGGGTGGCTGAGGCAATTCTGCTTCTCCTTGCAGAGAGTTAAACTTTGCCTGTTTTGCTGTCTGCTTGCTTGTGCTGGCTCACATTTACTTGGCTAACAGCACTTCATTGTGGGGGAGAGCATGTGCACCAGCCTGTTCATACACAGCTTAATGTTGGCATGAGAGCTGAGTATTAAAATCAACATCTGTTCAACACTCTCATGCTCTGGCACAAACACTGTCACTAGAATTCATAGGCATGTGTGCACGTGCGCACACACACACATGGCTTCCGAACATGCTCCAAGCATGAATGATCTGAGATCAGTAATTCAGGGACTTTCAGAAAGCTGTAAACATAGAGCTGAAATATTGCATGCTTGGAAGTGAACGTTTCCATCCAACATGTTACATGCCTGGGAGAAGCTAATGTTGCAAACAAACACCCAATCACAAACTGCACGGAAGAACTGCTGGGCTTCAGAGCCCACCAGAAGATCTGCTGTGACCCACTGTGCAGAGAAGGTGGTTATATCTCACAGTGCCCCTGGTCAGCAGTCACTAAATGTAAGCCAGGTCTGACTCTGGTGAGCAGTGACAAGCACTGGCTAACATAGAATTGTCTATTTTGGTGTTGTCTCGTTAGCTACATAAAAGAGGCTGCCAGCCTCAGGCCTCTGCTGACCAGTGTGTGCACATGTAATTATGCTTGCATATGAGTGGATAGAATTTAAATGATCCATTTTGTTTCTTCCTGTTTCTTCCAGCTTCTGGAAGAGGTTGAGCCGGCTGATGAGTAAAGTCAATCCTGAACCAAATATCATTCACATCATGGGCTGCTATGTTCTTGGAAACCCCAATGGGGAGAAGGTAAGATCTTCCCAAGTTGCTTCTCTGTGGACGACTGCTAAGTAGCACTAAGCCCAGGGAGGCAAAAATCACACTGAGAAGTCTAACCCCTCCTCTTCTGCTGGGCAGAAGCATGTTGCCATCCTATCCCATGAGTGACTGTAAATGGATGAACCACCCAGTGGATTGTGCCTTTCCCAGAGGGCAGGGGAGGAATGGTTAGAGCAACAGCCATGCAGGAAGAGACAGATACTGAAGCCTTGGGGAGAACAGTCAGTCTAAACACTTTTAGTTTGGTGGTGAGCTAGATGTTTTCAAGAACATGTGGTGAGAGGTTTTCTAGAGGCAGGGAATAAGGATGGGCAGTCCTGAGTGTCCAGGAGTTCTTCATTGTTTTCAGCTGCTAACTCTCAAAATGTTTTCCTTTCAGCTATTTCAGAATCTGAAAAACTTAATGAATCCTTATAGGGTTGCCTTTGAGTCTCCACTTGAACTATCAGCTCAAGGTAACTTTTTTTCTGTACAAACAAGCATGTCTTCCTAATCAGCCTTCCTCTTTCAGTGAGCATCTTCATGAAAAAGCAATTTTGAGTTCCCTTGAGCCCTACCAGGAGAAAAGCACATACCATGGCCTTCCTCTTGGTTGTAATCACCTTGTGTTGTTCATCTGCAGAACCTAGTTTCCCCCTCGCAGTTCTTCCTTGTTTGCATTTTCAGCTATCCCCTTTATCATGTCTGAAGCTGCAGAGCCCCTTCCCAGGCTACTGGCAATGGCAAAGTAGTCTAAATAGCACCGTGCCTTCTGGGCTGAGTTTAGGAGATTCACCATATTACTAGGGCACCTGCCATCCACGGGAGAGATGCAAATGGGAGCAGAACCTTGTCTGTAACCAAGTTTCTCCAGAGGGTTCAAACCACTGGTACCAAGTGGGTTGTCTCAGCAACAGGAGGCTTGAATGGAGCTGTTATAGCCATTCTGTATCTCAGCTTGCTTCACTTTTTTTTTGCTTGTGGCTCAAAAATTCAAGGGGATACAGAGTTCTTCCTCTTTGGTCAATGAAAGTAATTGTGGGTGAAGTTTAATGAGGGGCATGTAGTCATCTTGTTCTGAAGTTGCCCTTATTACTTCATCTTTGCCGTGGTCCTTGGTACTTTGTTCTTTTGGAAGATAAACACATAGAGCATTAGGCTGTAATCACTGGGATACTTCCTCTCCTGTTCACTGCTGGCCTCAGCACTGATGAGCTATTCTTAACTCCCACTTACTGTCATAGGAAGGTGCAGGGGTTGAGCTCATTAGCGCGGCACAGGGTTCTCTGTGCAAATGCCGCTGAGGTTTGGACCCAGCTTTATTCTGTGCTTGCGTAGATCTCGCAGCAAACTTGTTTGTACATGCGTGCCAAGAAGGACCTTTCAGGGAAATTTCTGGTTTTGTACACAGCCTGGCAGGTGAGGCCGTGGGTTCTGCATGCATGTGTTTAAGCAGCTGATCTCCCAGGAAGTTGGGCTGAAGAACACGTCTGAATCTATCCCTTTTGTTCAATCTGGGACGCGCTAATAATGTAACCTCTCTAATCCTTTGCAAAGTCATCTGAAACTAATCTTAATCAGCCCTCAAAAGCGAAAATCCCCTCCCTGAGCCCTGTGCTAGAGTCCAGCGTTGTTTGTCCCTGGTGTTTTCTGGTAAATTGGTTGCCTCCAGCACCAGCCCTGCATGGCCTTGAGTCTGTGACTGCCTTGCAAGACAGCCCCCCTGCTTTCAGTCCGAGGTGCCAACAGTGTAGCGCACATGTTAAAAAAAGTGCTCTGTTGAGCTTATTGCTGCAAGAAAAGACAGCTCTGCAGGGCAGAGAGACTCTCTTAATTTTAACTTAATTTTCCCACAACAATTTTTGTTTTGAATTTTAAATTGTAATTATTTTTAACACTTCCCACAAACCATTACACTGAATTTTTTTTGATTTGTAATTTTCCAAGATCCCTGTGCCTGTGGAGGCTGGAACTGTCCTGCACCTGAAAGAAACTTGATTTAAAAGCACTCTCCAGCTGAAGGGAAGGACCTTTGTTCTTACATCCTATGCCCAGATCTCCCTTTTGTGGGTTTTCAGCCCTTCACTGGGCTCACAGGTTGCCTTGTGCTGGGTGTTGAGGCTGTTGCTGGCACCCCGCTGCCCCTCCTTTTTGCAGTCAGTGCAGAGAGGTCGGAGTCTGGAGGCAGACTGTGTTCAGTTCCCACCTCCGTGGACAGACCCTGCCAAGGGATTTTGAGGAGCCTTTCTGAGTTTGAGGATACCTAAAAAGATACTTGGGTCTCACGGGCACCTCTCCATGCCCTGGGTACATGCAGCATGGTGGTTTTCCCAAAACGAGGCATCCAGATGGGTGCTCCTGTGCCCATACCTGCAGGTGGGTTTGCTGCTGCTGTCGCCTCTCTGGTCTCTCCCTCGCGCTGCCGGGCGTAACCCCTCTGCTTCCTCTCCCTTCTTCTCCTAGGTAAGCAAATGATTGAGACTTACTTTGACTTCCGCCTTTACCGCCTCTGGAAGACCCGCCAGCACTCTAAACTATTGGATTACGATGACATTTTATGAGCTGGAGAAGACTTTGCAAGAAGTTGTTGATCACCAGTGTCCAAGAAGTCATGCTTACTGCAGAGAGACTTTTTTATTGGCACAGGGAACCCTTCAAAGCCCTAGAGGAGGCAGCAGTGCCAGAGGGAGGGAAGGAGGAGCCCTCAGAAGTGTATCAGGAGGAAAGTCTCCTGGGTCAAGAGAGACTGGAGGGAAAGGGTTTGACACCTCGCTCGCCTCAGGTCAGAGCCGTGGTGTCTCAGGAGGAGCTGTGTGAAATGAGGACAGGATGGAGTTCCTTGCAGAACTGAGCTGTTTTGGGTCAGAATGGGCCAGATTTGATTTCAGGTCCTTTTAAAGACTTTTGAAGCTCAGGTTTTCTTACAAAAAATAAAACCAATTACCCATGCACTACAGTAAAGAAGTGACCAGAGCACAGAGGAAGGAGAGGTTTGTACTGACGGGACCTTCTGTGCTGGGGATCTTGGAGAGCAAGGACTGCTACACCTACTCCTGCAAGCTTAGAGTGAAACGATCCAGTTTCAATGTGAATATATACTGGAATATAGAATTGAAGTCTAACTTTTTTGCTTTGTTTAATAGAAAATAAGTGCAATTTTTATAGAGAGAGGGGTAAAATCCCTCCCGATATTTAATTAGTTAAAAATAACACACCATTAACCAATAGATGAGGTATTTTTGGTCTGCTTGAAAATATATTCAAAATGGTAATATATCTTCTGTAGACATATTTAATCACCAGCAAACATGGTTTTAACATAACTTAGCAGACGCTGCATGTCTGCTGCATTGATTAATCCAGTTTGGTTTGGTACTTTCACAGTAGCCGTGTTGCACTGACTGTATGTGCTCTCACGAATGTATATTTCTCCTCCAATTAGACACAACTTTGTTACTCTTTTGCTGCTTGCAAAACTATATGCCTTTAGTTTTGCTGGAGTATTTTAGGTTAGAAATACGGTTACATGACTGAGAATTCAGTTCGGTCCATTATGGTGTAACAATGAAGTAGAAACTAATAACCACGGTAATTACTTGCTCACGCCAGTGTTTTGCTACGTGTCGGAAGACGAGATCTCTTTCTCGTCTGCCGTATGGAGCAGGGAGGTGGCAGGACCATCCGAAATCCTCCAGGGAGACCGTTTTACCGAAGCAGCTGGAAGAAATGCTTCTTGAAGGATGCAGCACGGGTTTGTAGCACGAGTTTGAATTTTCCCTGAGTTTGAATTTTCCCTGCGTTGACTTGAATGCCAGTCGTTTGCGCATACGCCACCTCTTTTCCGACGCTAAAATGACCTGTTTGCTGAGCTCAGCTGCCGTCCTCCACATCCCTTCCCGTGCAGGGCAGAGTAACCCAGAGCTTTGTCAGAGCAGCTGTGGTTTGAGAACCCAGATTTGTTGTTGATATTTGAGGACGTATTTTGGAGTAGATTTACATTTTGTTTGTTTGGGGGGTTGTTGTTTTTGTTTTGGGAGGTTTTGTAGTCTTCAACACGTCTGTTCAGAGGATAACCATTACTTAAAGTCACTCTGGCTATTCCGGGGGATTACGTGATTTATTTCTTATATAAGTAAAATACACTGGAGAATAACAGGGAAACATTACCTTGGTTTCCTGACTTCCTGGTATCTAAAATCAGTTGATTGTGAAGTGAAAGAAAATACATGTACAAATCTTTTAAATACTTGCAAAAAAGAACTACTTGTTCTGATGTGTAGAGGACTCCTTCCCTGCGTGACATATCTGTGGTTGTAATTGTGGGGAGCAGGCCTCCGGCTAGAACTGCTGAACCCTGTACATTTATAGCAGTTTTATTAGCCAAACTTTTGAAGAAATAATGTACATAGAGTAAGTAAGGAGAGGAATGGGTGGAGAGAGATAGTTTGGAGTCGTTGAAATTAGCTGATCGAACCAAATGGGTCTGAGCTGCTTCCCCTGCTCTGGTTGGGAGCTGGTCCGCTCACCGCGTAGGAACTGCCCGTGGTGGCTGCGTTTCATCCCTGGCTGGACTCTCATGCTCTTGACTCACGGTCGTGTTTTCCAGACTTGCAGTGAAAGGGATAGTCGGCACCAGTCTGACTTGTGGAAGAAAAAGCCAGATCTAAAAAAAACAACAGCAACCACAAAAATGATGCTGATTAGCTGTTACTTAGCATGGGTAGCTTCTGCCAGCTGTGCTTGCGAGAGGTGGGAGTCGTAGGTGCTATGAAAGCAAAAAAGCCATGTGTTATTGAGAGAAGAAAGTGATAGTGGCAGAATTAAAATGCTGACACAAAACTCTCTCCCTTTCTGACCCTTTCACCTCCTATGTTTATGCCTCCAACTGGCAAGATAAATTGCTCTTCCTCTCTCCTTTCTTAAAGTAAAATCCCAATTCAGTAAACTTGGTAGCATGAATGTAGCATTGTGGAACTATTGAAAACCTTATATAACTCTGAAAGGGCCCGTTTATGTATCCACTTCAGTGATTTACCTGTAGAACTATTGTATATCTATTATCATTGAGCACTCGTAGAACTAGGGTTGCAAAGTAGAAAGGTAGCTTGTACAGTTGCAGAACTTCTTTAGGAAGATGTATGCTTGACTGACCGTAACGGACTGTTTTACTGGTGCAGTTGACTATAGTATAGTATAATGACAAATGATGAATGCATTTCTCTCTTTTCCAAAGATCTATATTCCATGTAGTTTGTGATATTATGACATGAGCATATTATTTCCTTTGTAGTGTTCATTTGACTGAAGAGATGAAATACTCTAAAGCCGATGATTGGAAAGACGGTAGAATTTTGGTGTTTGATGTCCTTTGTGCAAATAGCATCACTAGAGTTAACCACTTTTGACAAGGAAAAAAAAAATGTCTTCCCCTTTTAACTTGTTGAATTTTTTAAGTGGCTGCTGAGAAAGGAAGGGATCAGCAGAGGACAGGATGCAAAAAAAGTTGTGATTTAAATTTTAGAGTAGACACAGATGCTGAGACTTGGACCACCGTGTCAAGGATGACCTCCTGGGTAGGTGCTTCCCACCAGCGCGCAGCGCAGTCAGAGCCGGCACATCCCCTCCGCGGGGCGGATCGGCATCCGCGCTGGCGGCTCGGCAGCCCTCCCGCACCAGGGTCCCACAGCGCCCCGCGCTTTTCTGCAGGCTCTGCTCCCTCGCGCGCAGCCTCCAGCTCAGCCCTGCCGCGGGGCAGTGCTGCAGCCCGGCCGGCATCGCCGCAGCTCCTGTGGGGCCAGGACTCGCTCTTAGCACGGCCAGGAGAAACCCTGGTAACAGGTTAACCCTGGAGAGGAGCAGATAGGTCAGGATAGCTAAATAGGGTGCCGTCCCCAGCCACTCACCCCAACCACGGGTGTGAGTTGCTGCCTTGTAGCAAGGGCGGCAGAAAAGGATGCGGCTGCGTCAGCGTGCAGCGAGTGTTCACGCCGCTTTGGAGGGTTCCTCTTCTGTGGCGTGCTGTCTTGCACAGGGTTTCCCAGGGAGGTTTCTCTCTTTTCCTCTCGTTTGGCTGGGAAAGAGGAGAGGAGAAAATTTGGCTGTAGAAATAAGCAGGGCATTTAGAGACGGCTTTCTCGGCCTCTCCTCGTGCTGCAGCCACCAACTTCCCTTTGCATCCTACCTCTCCGCACCCGAGACTGGAAATTAGCAGATCAGCCCTCACTGCATTAAAAAAAAAACAAAACAACAACAAAAAAACCCTTGTAGCTCTAGCAAACCTGCTGACTGCAAAAGGCAACCAGCCACCTCACCCCGCCTGGGTGCCAGGGCTCTGCTGCGCGTGGCCGGGGCCTCCTACCCGGTCCTGCCTCCGAGTGCCTCGAGAGCAGCTCAAGCCGCGGCCCGGCGTGGGCTTCGCTTTGCCACCGGCTAACGCCGCTTTGCCAAGGAGACTCGGGAAAGGGATTTGTGCTTCATCCCTCAGCCTGGACTCTGGAGCTCCGACAGCGGCGGGACGGCATGTACGGACGTGCGTTCACACCGTCTCTTCCCCTGCGAGCGTGGGAGATGCTGCTGCTCGCTTGCCCTCGCTCGTTCAGCCCTGCGCGGTGACGACGGGGCGGCAGGGCCAGCCTGGCCGTGTCAGCGTCTCCCTGGCTCTCGGCCTGCGCGCCCTTGGCAAACGGCTGCTTGTTGTTTCGGGACGTTGCCGCGTTGCTGACCCGCGCCCGGGAGTTCCCGTTCCCAGGGCTCTGCCGGCAGCGTCAGCGGGGTGAGCGGCAGGGCTGGAACCGGCTGCTTCGAGTCGCCAGCGCGGCCGGATCTGGAAGGGGGAGGCCGTCCTTGCCCCCAAGCCAGGCGGGAGGTGCAACGACAGGCTCGCTCTGCTCTCCTGCTTTAGCAGCAGCCGTTCAACCCATCAAAACCGGTGTAAGAGTGACACGTTACTAATGGTGCGTTGCTCCAGGATGAGGTATGGTATTATTAAAAAACATCCTTCCAGGGCAAGCGGCACACGTCGCCAGAATCGCGCATCAGAGGACGTGTTGGATAGCGTCGTCCTTCCTCGAGCGCTCAGGCCACGCTGCCAGTACCAGGAAGCAGATTTACAGATACCTGCTAAGCTGAACCACTTTGTACCCTGGGTTTCGCAGCGACGTTCCCTGGAGTTGGTGATGCAGCCAGGCCTGCCCGCAGGACGCCATCCCGGCATCCTCCCCACGGGTGTCAAGCAGCAATACCATTTTCCAAGCCATCTGTGAGAAGTCGTGTGTGAGCCTGTATTTTGTGCCGCTGGTCCCAGAACATCCATGGCTTCCTACATCCGTCATGGGACTGGTTTTCTTTTTTAACTTCTCGATCGGGGAAACGCAAGCCAAAGTCAATTGGAAACTGTTACGGTCTTGATGACAAATCAGCCTGCTGATAACTCTGTGTACCGGAGCCGAATGGGTAAATGGGTGGTTTAATGACCACAAGCCTGATTGTGATCGTGGTAACTCCCAGGTAGTCCTGCTGTGCAATCAGGAGAATTAATATTAAAACATCACAGTTTGCTGCCTGCCTAAAAATGCCAGTTCACAAGCTCTTGTGGAGATTGTGCGTTAGATATCACAGAGCAGTGGTAACCAGTAGCTGTTTTGATTCAAAAATAAATTCTGCCCAACGAACTACAAATCAGTGCAAAAAACTTAGAAGACCACAAGGAATAAAAATAATGGACATCAAAAATCTATCCGAAGGGAAGCAAAATTGCTTTTTTCCCCCATAAATACTTAGTAAACGTTAAGGAACTAATACAGCAAAATAATTTGTTACATTATTGCATTGCTTTTAGAGTATCTTTAAGATTGATATACACGAGGATGGATGAAAAGCAGTTTGGGTTGCCTTACGTTATCCCAGTGGCGAGGCAAGCCATATTTAGACAGTTAATTGGCTCTCTGGGCTTTCTTCCTTATCTCAGTGTCCAAAGAGATTTTGTCTTGAACTGATGGTTAATCACAGTATTAATGGCCCTATAAACCTGTTAGTAAGAGGATCCCTTCCGTCTGTGTTGCTGGGAGTTTAATGAACACGTTCCCGGAGCCCCTCGAGCAGCCGATGGAGCCAACTTTTTAGCCTTTAGCGTAATGATTCTCCACGTATGTACAGCAATAACCTGCTAGTGCCGCCTCTGCCCTGCGCCCTCGTGTCCGTGGCTTTTTTGGTGTTTGAATGTGATCTTCCCCCATGGCTGTGCAGAAACAGATGTGTTGTTTTACTCGTGGAACAGTTGTTACCTGGCGAAAACCGGAAAGCCGAGCTGGCGGGGAGGCCCCTGCGGCTGGCCGGGGACGGCTCACTGCCGCGGTCACCCTGGCCTCCGGCTCTGGACCAGGCTGCGTGCACGTAGGTGCGAGTCACAGAAGCTTCAGTAGAAAGTGGGAGGCTGCTATTTTTGTTTTGTTTTTTTTTAATGCTAAAATTCAGTTGTACCGGTAGAGTCCCTGCTACAAGGTCCTGCTCTCTCTGAGCTAGTGCAGGACTGGGAATTCAAGGAAAATGGCAGGTCTCTTTGCTCCTAATGCCCTAAAAATATCATAGCCAAGTATAGCAAAGCAAGACCCTTTGATGAATATGGATCCTGGCTCCCATGTGCGCACAACGCTGCTTGCTAAGGGACACTGTATTTTGCCGCGGGGTCTGGCAATGCCTGAGAGAGGTCAGTGTGTGAACGAGCAGGCACTGAATTAGCAGGCAGCGGCTGTAGCTTTTCTGCTGTTTCCTGTTGTTCTTTAACGACGCTATTCCTGGAACTGGGGTGACTTCAGTTGTGATATCAAGTGGCAGCCGCAGCAAAAACTGAACTCCCGCGAGGATGGGAGCGAGTCAGCGTGCTTTTAATATCTTCACTGTTTGCACTCTGAGTTCAGACACCGGTTTTTACTTCCAGCTCCTTCGCTCAGCTGCAAGCCCTCAGTTTGTTATTACAGGGCTGCTAGCGAGGGCTGCTCATCCGTTTTCTGAAAAGAAAACCGAACCAAAACAGTGAGCAACAAGTGGAAAAAGTAATCGTGCAGACTTTGAAAATGGGTCTGGTAACACATAGAAGGACAGTTTATATCCCTTCATGCTTTTAAACTCTGAGATATTTGAACGAACTGCTTTTATCCAAATGAGAAGAGGAAAGAAATAAGCCTAGCTGTCAAAATAATTAAAAATAACCAAGTATGAATAGTATTTGACCATTTGACAAATCACGCGCAGAGAAAACACTCTGTGGTCTACTTCTGCCTTTACTTTTAGCTGAATTCAGAGGGAGTTGACAGCATCCTGCTCCTTCCAAAATCAGGTCTTTAAAGACAGTGTAACACATATGCAGTCACCATCTCTGCTCATTTCCACAACTAACAGCTGCGTTTGAGCAGATGGGTCCTTCTTTAGCTCATCCCATCTAAACTGGAAGCTAAAGGCAGTTTAGATACAGGAGGAGCTTGAAACGTTGGCCCCAAAAGAGCCTGTCGGTCCGAGAGCTCGAGATACGCGAGTTTGAGGCAAAAACTGTCCCAAGGTTCATGGAGAGTCTTGCAAATGAGGATTTTAACCTTTTTCTTGGTGGGCTGGGAACCAGCAGGCTGGCTCTTCTGAAAGGTCAGAAGAAAATTATTCCAAAGCACTCTCCCAAATTTCAGACACAGTTTCTGGCTGGCTCCCTGCCGTCCAGGCGTGGGGCATACCTGGCTGTGATGCAGGATAGGTCTGCCATCTCTACTGCCTATGTTAACATGTTTCTCTGAGACTATCTGCTGCTTTGTGTATGATAACCAGGTTTCAAATCCATGAATGTTTCTAGGTTTTAAGATGTGATTTAATAAAAACAGACGTTTCTGGGAAAACAGGTTTTCTCTTTTGTTTTTTGTTCTCTGGCCGAGTTCATAACCCTAGGAAATGCCATTTGGCAGATGCATTTACTGTGCTAGCAGGTGAAGGAGAAACAGCTGGGCGTTTCTGAAATGGCAACAGGAAGGTAAATGCTGAAAGGTGAAGAGTAGATGTACCGAGGTGCAAGAGGGCAGGATGAGCACTGTGTCCTGGGGACCAGCACCAGGTAGGACGGGTAAAAGGGGAGAAAGATAAAACTCCTGATTCTCTAAACAAGGGACCATCTGAGAGAGGCAGATCCAGTGCTGGGGATCGTATGGGGCGATTCCAGTTCCAGCAGTATCTGAGACTTGGCGAGGCCCAGGAGAGACCTACAGAGCACTCAGCGTTACGCCTCCTCCAGAAGAAAGGTGCTCAAATCCGTGAGCACCACTTTACAGGCAGAAAAAGAGAGGCCTGGAAAATTTCAAAAGAGGCTGAAGGTCTGATAATCTTTCTTGGCAAAACTGAGAGCAGCTCTGGAAGGAGCTGTGCTAGCCTAGAAAGTGGGGGTGTGCAGCAAGGCGCCCAGGGAGGGTGAAGGTGGACACAGGGGGCATCGGCCAGTTTGGGAACTGCAGTGCTTGTGTTTTGCCCTCTCCCTTCTGGGGGAAGATGATGGGGAGGTTATTGCAGCTGTTTGGAAGGTGACTGTTGTTTTACAGGCCTGGCACTGTCAAAGTTGGTGCTCTGGTAGGAACCGAGAAGCCACGGTGGCTCTGGAGAAGCCAGCCAGCACCGTCAGCAATCCCGCTGGAGCTGGCGAACGAGGTATGGATGTACGTTCGAGAGCTGTACTTGTACTGAAGGGGAAAAGATGCCTGCTGCGGGCTGCAGGAGCTGGGGAGGTGGTGCCCATGCAGCCCCTCGCTGCCCTGCTTGGAGACACCGTGTGCCCAGGGCAGCGTGGAGGAGCTGAGCTCCAGCACTTGGGTTGGAAGGAGAATGGAGAGGCCCCAAGCTGCTGTTCAGGGGATACCTCTGAAACCAAACCCCGCTGCGCCCGACGGGGCGGCCGTGGCTGCTGCCAGGGCTGCAGAGGCTGTGGTTGAGGTGACCTGCCCAGGCTCAAGCTTTATGGGCTGGCGGAGGTCTTGGCTGGCTCTCACAAGCTGAGGCCACAGCAGAGACAAGATGGGCCGCGTAGCACAGGACAGGACTGGCCACTGCCGGGGGCAGCTGGTGCTGGAGCTTGTCCACCTCCACCGAGGCGGTGGCCCTCACACCATGCTCTGCAAAAGGGGAGACCACCGGGAGCAGATGCAGCTGGGTGAGAGGGTCTGGACCCCAGCTTGACCCACACCAGCGTGCCGGACTCGTGGTGTTCGCCCATGTGAGGAGGGAGCAAATCCAGCCGCATGGGGATGACGTTCCCGTGCTGCCAGCAGCTCTCCCGGCTCAGGGCTAAAGGTGGGAAGGGCCCACTTGACCGCAGGCACCAATGCAGTTCAGGCAAACCCTACTGCCCGTGCTGAACTCTGTACCTTGCCTGGGAATACAGCACGTCTCTCAGGAAGGCGGACGGCACCAAATTCCCTATAAGCTACTTTCTTGGTCCCAGGTCTGTTTGACTTCATTTCTGAAGTCTAACAGGTCTGGCTTGAACTTCCAGCTACAGTTTTGCCCTTTACCCGCCGCTCTGCAAGTCACCTGCATGTTTGCCCTCTGTTAGATGCTGTAACCGAGTCCTCTCCAAGCAAAAAAGAGACAGAGCTAAACAGGCTGGATGACTCATGTCTCGTATTGCCGTCACTTAAGGCATTTTCCTTAGCTCTGGAGCCTTTCGGCATTCATTTCGGCATCCTCCCCGCTCGGGAACATCCTCCCCCACGCACAGCCGGCCGGCCGGGAGCAACACGGCAGCGGCCAGCAGCAGGTCCCCACCGAAATCACTTCTTCCCCTTATCACCACCTGCGCAGCCGCAGCCGGCTTCTGGCCGGAGCCTTGGCCGCTGTTCTTCCCGAGGCCTTCGCCGAGTCGCTGGGGCCCTTGCTGCCTCGTGGCCATAAATGTGGCCGTTATTCCTCGCTCTGGGGCCATTCAGTGTTGGCATAAGGCTGGTTTTAAAGGGGAACGGCACAGAGTACCAAGTCAAATCAGTCAAAAAAACCAGATGATGTTCATCGGCCACCTCTACCGGCTTCTCCCATCTCCCGTTGTGTGTCACTCATGGTGGGGTCGAGCACAGCCCCAGCGCCGGTGCTGCACCACGCGGGGGGGTTTCATGCTGCCCTGTAACACGGTGCCGAGGACCTGAGCTCCCGCGCGGATTCAGGGTGCAACCACCACGAGGCAGAGGGTTAGGCGCAACACCTCCGGTTGCGGGCCAAGCTTTACTTCCCAGTGCTCCGCTGACAGCCTAGGAGAGAAACCCATGACAGGAGAAGGCTCTGAAGCCTCAGCTGGCAGCAGAGCAGATGAATAATGGCTTGATTTTATTTACAAAGGCTGGAGGGCAGCCAGGGGAACCAGCGGATGTCGGGTCCAATGCCCACAAAAGGAGGTGTTTTCTTTGCACCAGGTGTGGGTAAACTCTAGGATTATTCATCCGCGGGCTCAAAAGCCAACTAGCGATCCCGCGAGAGCAACCGGTGGAGAACTACGGAGCACAAAGACACATTGTGGGGCCTGTGAGTGCCTGAGCCATGAGTCACCAGAGCCGGGGAAATGTCACCGGTCGCTTGCCCCGGCCTTATTCCCTACCCTGTGACTCCACTATTGGCCACGGTAAGGGACGTGACGCTGGACTGTGGACCATGGTCTCATCCAGGATGGGGTCTTACGTAAACCTTAAACCTCCCTGGTGTTACTTGGGCCGAATTGTGAAGAGCTGCCTCCTTAGGCTTGGCTCTGGTTTGTCTGCTCTGCCTCGTTCAGCACAGCAGCTTTTGGGGGCAGACAGCAGGATGTGGCCATTGCACGGCTCCCGGCACACCGGGAACATGGGCAACAAAACGTTATGGCAAGCTCGTTTCCACGTATCACTCCAAGGAAGTGCAATTGGTCCGTTTGGGTGCTCGGTGCAAAGGTAGGAGCCTTATCGGCAGGACACGGTGCTTCTTCCAGTAAACAGACCCGTGTTTTTGCGAGCCTGGGGCGACACCGGCGCGGAACCGCTCATGCCGCAGCAGCACGGCATGCCGGGGCGCGGCTCCGTAACCACCGGGAGGGCTGGTCCCACGGCAAGCTCTGGCCAAAGGTTGCATACGTAACCAGCAACGCTTACCCCAGTGCCTGGCGGAGCGGAGCGTTTTGGAGCACAAATAGTGTTATCTGATGAACGGGAAAGTCCTGAGCTCTCAATTGCTTCCTGGCTGCCCAGGCATCCCAAAGAAAGCTGGTGGCAGCTGATAACAGGCATGGCCTGGAAACAAAGCAGGAGAGATGCTTTTCGGCATGGTTTTGTGCGTAACGAGCAGCAGTCAGAGAACAGCAAAGGTTGCATGAAAAATGTTTTCCTGTGTTCCTGTTGGGGCTGAACCGCTCCCTAGCAGCGCTTTGCTTTCCCGGGCACAGGGCCGCTTCCCTCCTGGGGCACGGCTCCCCTCGCGGCCCCCGCTGCCCAGCGCCGCAGGCACCTCCACCTCCTCCCTCCCAGCAGTCCCAATCCCATGCCACGACGGATGAGACGCGGAGCGGCAGGGCACCGAGACGACTGGCCCGGTCTCCCTCCGGTGCCCTGCGCTTACTCCTTTCCCCCCTCTGCTCGTGTCCAGGCATGTGCGCTGTGTCTTTGAGGACTGGGGCCGAGCGGTGGGGAGGCGACCCCCAAAGCGGGTCCGTGCCCCCGTCCTCGGCCGCCCCTTCCTCCCGCCTCTGGCCCCACTGAGCCAGCGCAGGAGGCGAAACCAGGGGGGAGAAAGTGGGTTTTTTGGAAGGGCTCATTTTCTGGTGCTCTGGGTCACGGGGGGCCGGACGAGCACCGCTCTCGGGGGCGCAGCCAGGCCAGGAGAGGCGCGGGGAGGGCCGGGCTGCCCCCCCTGCGGCCCCCGCAGAGCAGAAGCAGGACCCTCGGGGGTCTCCAGCCCTCCAGCTGCTCGGGAAGGGCCGCAGGACCGGCCCATTCCCGCAGAGCGGCACCGCCCCGGCGGGGCTCGGCGGGCGCCCGGCTCCGCTGTCCGCGCTCGCCGCCGGGGCCGCCCCGCGGCGCTGCCGCCCCAGAGGCCCGGCCCGGCCCGGCCCCGCGAGAGGGCGGCCCGGGGGCGGCGCCGCGCCCGGGGCGGCGCTGCGCGGCGGCGGGGCCTGCTCAGGTGCGGCGGGTGGCAGTGCCCCCTGCGCCGCCGCCGCCATGAGCAGCGCGGAGCCGCCGCTCGGGGCCGGGCCGCGGGCGCAGCCCGCCTGGAAGCGGGAGATCCTGGAGCGCAAGCGGGCCAAGCTGGCCGGGGCGGCCGGCGGCGAGCCCGAGCCCGCGGCGGCTCCGCCGGGCGAGCGGCTGGTGGTGGCCGAGAGCCTGGGCCCGCTGCACGAGAACCCCTTCATGCGGCTGGAGAGCGAGCGGCGGCGGCTGCGGCAGGGGCTGCCCGGCGGCCGGCCCGGCCGCGGCCCCGGCCCCGGCCCCGGGGCGGCGCGGCCGCTGCAGCAGCTGCTGGAGCTGTACAGCGCCGTGCCCGGCATCCGCACCATCCGCGCCGACAACATCCTCATCATCGAGTCGCAGCCCGACGCCGCCGCCTGCTTCGCCGACGGGGACGCGCTGCCCGGCCGCCGCCGGGACCCGGCCGCCGCCTCCTCCTCCTCCTCCTCGCCGCCGCCGCGGCGCCCGGACCCGCTGCGGGAGCTGCTGGCCCGCAAGGGCGCCGCCCTCGCCGAGATCCGCGCCGACCAGGTCTTCATCTACGAGGCGGCCGAGCCGCCGGAGCCGCCCGAGGCGGCCGAGCCGGGCACGGTCAGCCGCCTCCTGGAGAAGTTCGGCCAGCGGCCGCGGGGCCGCCGGCGCCGCGGCGGGGAGGCGCCGCCGCCCGGGCCCGCACCTGCCCCCGGCAGCGCGGCTTCCCCGCGGGCCGCGGCGCCGCCTCAGGCGGGACCGGGCTCCCCGCGGGCCGCGGCGCCCAAGGCGGCGCCGCCATCGCCGCAGGCGGCGCCGGGCCCGCCGCGGGCTGCGGCCGCGCAGCCGTTGCCGGGCGCCCCCCGCGCCCCCCAGGCGGTACCGGCCCCCCCCCCGCCGTTGCCGGGCGCCCCCCGCGCCCCCCAGGCGGTACCGGCCTCCCCCCCGCCGTTGCCGGGCGCCCCCCGGCCCCTCCAAGGGGAACCGGCCGCCCCTGCCCAGGCCGCGGCCCCCCGCGCGGTACCGGCCGCCCCCCAGCCGGTGCCGGGCGCCCCTCGGGCCGCGGCGCCCCAGGCCAACTGCTTTCTCCACAAGATCGGCTCCAACTCCTTCACGGTGACCCCGCGGGGGCTGCCCCCCGGCAGCCGTGCCCCCGAGGCCGGCGCCAGCCCGGCCGGCCGGACTCCGCCGCCCAAGGGGCCGCCAGTGCCATCCGCCAGCGCTTCCCACGCCAGAGCCAACGCCAGGAGGCCAAAGCCGGAGGAGGCCGAAGCGGCTGTGTCGCCTCCACCCAGTGCCAGTCTGGCCCCCAGTGCCACCAGCTCTACCCAGCCGCTTTCCGCCGCTGCCCCCAAGGCCGGGGGCTCCTTCGAGATCCTCCCGGCCCCCAAGCCGGACTTGGCTGCCATCCCTGCCCACGACCTGCAGGCGCAGGCCCTGGCCAAGCTGCGCCTGAATTCGCGCAATTCCTTCCTCTTCGTGCCCCGCCGGGAGGGAGGCCCGGCTCCGCAGCCTCCGGCCCAGAGCACGCGACCGGGGCCGCCACCATCCGTGGAGCATAAGGTCCGGCAGGAGCCCCCGAGGGCTTCCGCTGCGGAGCAGGAAGAGCCTGTCGCTTCCCTGCCGGCGCCTCGGGATCCTTTGGTACCTGTGACTTACATCGATGACATTGTGGAGCTGGACAGCGGGGAGCTTTGCCCCAAGGTCGGCTTGGCCGTGAGGACGGGGACCTTGGGAGAGCAGCCTCGAGACGCTGTCTCTGACCTGGAGATGGAGTTTTCCTCTGTGCCCCTCTACAAACCCCACGCCGTCTCCTCCGCCGTCCATCAGCGAGGAGGCAACACGTTCACTGTCGTGCCCAAAAGGAAGCCCGCCGCCTCGGGCTTGCAGACTTCGACTGATGGCAGCGGCCGGCCGCAGCGGGAGGAGGACGAGGAGGAGGAGGAAAACAAAGGAAAGGGCAAAGCTGTGGAGAACGCCGATGTGCCCCAAGTGGGGATGGCTCTTAAAAAGCGCTACCCCACCGTGAATGAGATTGAAGTGATTGGTGGCTACCTGTCCCTGGAGAGGTCCTGCATGAGCAAAACAGGCCGCCGAAAGAAGGTAACTGCCGGGGGGGGGGGGGCTCTCTTTCTGAGCAGCGATGCTAAAAGGAGCTTCTTATTTTGCTTGTCATGTCTTTTCTGTGAGCTTTGTGATTGTCACTTCATGAGCCCCTCCGTGGGCGTCCGGGTGGGAAGATGGGCAGCACTGTTTAATGCCTCTGATCCGTTTTAGAGCCGGGGGGTGCCTTTGAGGGGAAAAGGATTGGATCCTGTTCCGCTAAATACATCAGAATGGGATAGGGCCTGCGATAACCGCAGTGCCTCTCTTACGATCCCTCCTTGGTTCCTTTTAAGTGAGAGCCGTGATAACAAAGTAAAATTTGTGCCGCTTTAGCAAGTGAGGCAGGTCGCGTGGTTTGGCCGCAAACTTTCTTTCTCTCCGGTTCTGCTCGCTGCGTCGAACGAGCGCTGGGTGAGTGGGACTCCCCGCGCTCACCGCCTGCCTCGTCACAGGGTGCAGCGCGCAGGGTGACGTTGGCGTCTCCGCTGGATTAGTGATCTGTTGATAGAGGCTCAAGAACTAGGTCTCTATTAGGCAGAAAAAGATCAGCAACAACTTAACTCCTCGTGACGGGATTACACCACCTGTCCGTTCATTATGGTGTGCAGTCGCTGCTCGTCCCCGAAGAAGCGTGAGGCAGCTATTGCTCCAAGCGTCTTTGTAGTGAATGCCAGATTTTCTCGCCGCTTGGGATCTAACTTTGATCCTCGTGACCCTTAAATTGAGAATTAATCATTGTATGGCTTCAGGAAATGTAGCTGGATGTGATAAAGACATAGCTGTATTCAAACAGTGGATTATTTTGGTGAGCCGAAGAAGTAGGCGTGAATTGTTCCGCTACCGAAGCAGAACACTGGTGACAAGCAGCATAGGGATTGTGTCATTAAAAATCCCGATTTCTAGGTTTGAGACGTGACATGTTTTTCCAAAGCAGGAAGAGATGTTTGACGTTCTGTTACCTCAATTCGACTAAATATTTGATGGACTGAATCCACACGGGTGCCTGAGGCACTAAGCATTGCGATTTGAGGAAATCCTTCGAATAGGGTGCATCTCGTTTAGAAGGGAGATAGTGAAGTGCTGTTTCTCGTGGCTTAATGTTATTATGTTCCTTTATAAGAGCACACAGTCTATATTAATTTGATCATGACTAATGCAGGTGGCGGATTTGAAGCGTGAGAGCCCTGCATCAGAATAAGCAAATAAGCACGAGCATTGTTTGTCACCTGGTGTTACTGCAGTTACTCCTTGTCCTGCCCCAGGGAAGTGCTTGGTCGGGCTGGGATCATTCTGTTTCTGAAACGCCTTCTGGCTTGCATTGATTCTGAGTTTTCTTGGCTCTGCTCTGCTCAGTTTGGGGTAGGAATCAGATCAGTACCAAAGCAGGTGTGATGTGCATAGTGTAAATGGTGAAAATATCAAGAAGGCATGTTATAGTTACAGGTGGTCTTAGGAGGGAGCAGAAAATACAGAGGAGACATTGAAGGACAAACTTCTTTAGGTAAGCCCAACTTCTGATGCAGCCAAAGGAGCTAACTTTCTGTGCAGGGTAGTCTAGCTTGTAAGAAAACAAAGCCTCAGGTAAATGAAAATAATTAATTGTAGTGCAGTGGAAGCTGTCCTTAAACAGTACAAAAAGGAGAGAGAGAGCGATGGGGACAAGGCTAGTGCAGCAGCTGAACTTTATAAAGGTGGTCAAACACTGGAACAGGGACCCAGAGAAGTGGTGGCATCTCCGTCCTTGGAGCTATTTGAAGCTTGCCTGAGCAGAGCACTGAGCAGTCTGATTTAGTAGGACCCACTTGGAGCAGGAACTTGAACTAGAGAGGCCCTTTCCCAACTTAAATATTATATGGTTCTACAAAGTTGCTTGACAACTGTTTGCCTGCTTTGCCTGCTCTGTATTGGACCTGAGTGACATTGGGCAGGTCAGGTAGTTTCTCTGCCTCTGCTCTTATCAGCATAATAGCATTAACTGTCCAGCTCTGCAGGCACTTTGCAGATAAAGCGTGGTAAGCGTTGTGAGACCCTTACACAACAGTAAGGGGGTCTGCTAAGAATTACATGTGGGGGAAGATGTCCTGTGTGAGAACTTCCATAAAGAACCAGTTTCTTAAGAGAGAGAAGTTAAAAGGCAAGGAGGAACTACTGTTACATTGCAGAGTTCAACAAGTTGAAATGAATGGGGACCCTTCAGAAAATAAGATCCAGCCTGAAGTGTAGTAGTGAAGCAACATATGTTTCCCTGTAAAACTTTACAAGGTGTTGTAGTGGGAAAAATAATAGGTTTTGTTCCATTTCCCTTCCCTGAGCTAGAGGTGGCAAGCATGGAGTGCTGTTTGACTTTGTAAGCGGGATTTAGAAGATGCTGTAGCAAATGGAAAGATTTCTGTTTACTCTGAACCTAGAGGATGTTTGTGGCTTTTCCTCTGGATAATAAGGCTGAGTGTTGATGCCTGAAAAGGAAGGAGCTAGTATTAGAACACATTCCTTGGTTCCTTCCCAAGAGAGCTCTGTGTGTCGTCAAGGAAACCAGCCAAAAACAAGGGTTTTGTTTTTAGACATGTCGGGGTTTTCAAAAACTTGGTTTGGCCTGAATTGGGCAGAAGCAAGCACTTCCTGGGAACTGGAGGCTCTAGCTGTTTGGCAAAACCAGTGTCCATTTCACTTTGGGAGTACCAATATCAAAATCGATACTGGTTTCAGTGAACAGTTACCAGGGTTTTTTGGGGTTGCTTCTCTCCAGGCAGACCTGCCAGATGAGCCTGCATCTGGCCAGGGCATCTTTATTTCTGGACCTTGCCTTGGATTTGCTGAAGGATCTTTAAATATGCTTCAGGCTTGAGAAAGTAGTGTTTAGCAAAACTTGGCTTACTTGGAAAACTTCATCCACTAGCTGGTGCCCAGCAAGAACCTGGGCTAGATAAACAACAGATCTAATGCAGCTTGGTGATTCCATATTCCTATGGATAGACAGGTATCTGCGCTTACAGTTGGGGCTGATGATATGCTAGTACAGAACAAAGGTAGTTGTGGCATTTAGACTGATTGTTCTGTGAAACACAAATTTTATTTTTCTTCAGATGCCAAAGTTGGCCTCCCGTTTTGCCCTCCCCTGTCTGGCTGCTCATTGCTGACTATGGTGGAGGTGCCAGCCAGCTGGAGCTGCCTCAGTCCGCATCCTCCGTGGCTTTTTGGTGGTGGGAGGACAGCTGGGACTGGCGAGGAGCGAGTTCCAGTGTTGTTCTGGCTTCTGTGGAAGGAGCTCCAGCCTCCTGGTCTCAGATCGGGAAGCACGGCTGCTGACGGGGGATGCTGCAGAACCGAGTTACACCAGTGGCTTCTTTGCTGTGGCCTGAGGAATGCTGGTTTCTTGCTGCTAGTTTCAAGGCTTTCCAGGAAAACCAGCTTTATTGCCCCTTCCAGACACTTCAAATGTGTGAAAGAGCTGTTTGCTTTGGGGTTGGAGCTGCCACCCACAGATAGATAATGAGCTGATGAGGGAGGGAGAGGAACCTGTGGAGGGCTTAAGCTGTTTCTGCGTTAGAATAAAAAATGGTTTCCCAGCTTTTTTGTGTGAGCGACGAGAGCTGCTGTGGTGGGACAGTTATGCACTGAGGGCTGCGAAGATGAACACGGGGTCGTGCATGATGGTCTGTGGCCAAGATGTGCAGGCAGAGCCCCCAGCCATGCCCGTACCAGGGGCCAGGCTGCCCGCGTGGGCAGGGAGCTGGATCTCTTGAGCTCGCACAGGGCTGTTACAGGGCCCTTCACATCCACTCTGCAGCCGTTCTAAGAGCCCTCTCCAAATCGTATCGCAGTTAGTGCAGATAAAGCAGTGCGGGGGTGACTTGTGTTCGGAAACTAACTGAACATTTGCAGCTTTGTACAGATATGTTTGAAGCTGCGCATTGGGTAGCTGCTGCAAAAAGGCTGGCTGAGCCGTCTCAGCTCTTACGATGAGGACAGGATATGCGTGCGGGGTGGAAGGAGACCTACTGACCCTTATTTCTAAACTGGGGACGCAGAGAGGATGCAGAACGCTGCTGACAACCACTGTTCAGTGCTCGTCTTGGTACTCTGTTGTTACTGAAGATGTAGAGGGTCCAGTAGCAGCCCCTGGGGAGCACAGCAGCCTCAGGAGGAAGAGGAGGCTTTGCTGCAGGATGTGGATCCTTTGGATCTCATAGGATAAAATTTAGCTTGAATGAACTGACGAGAGCCAATCTTAAAGTTTGGTTACCTGCCAATACATAAGGTTGTCAGCACGATAGAAATCTAGGTTTCTGTAAAACATGTGACTGGCATGCTGGAGCAAGTGACTGGAAAGGACTACAAACTGCTGAACCAGGTGGGGTCCTGAGAAGTCGTTGTCTGTCTTCAGCCTTCATGTTTTCAACCTGCAGAGAGGCAGGCTCTAGGCTGGAGTCTGTTGTGAGGGTCCTGTGTGTATGGAGTTTGCCGAGACTGGGCTCCTTCCGTACGTCTTGTCGCTCCTGAAATTCATGGCGAGTCCTTACCTTTGCCCTCTCTGGCAACCAGGCACCTCTCTGGGATCTTGCAGGAAAGGCGACTTCCAGGCAGGCCACCCAAAGTCCTGGAGATAACAGGACCTGGGACTTGAGGGAGGACCAAGAGACCTCAGACAGCGGTCTTTAACGTTTTGTGCTTGTCGCAGTTGGCGGTTTGCTGAGTGCTGGAAGGTGATCTGCAGCCTTGTATAAACAGGGCTTACAAGGACAAGATTGGTGGGACACAAAACAGTTTGAGCCTAACGCTTTATTGCTTTTTTACAAAGTCATCTTCAAAGATCATATCTTCCAGATTAGTACAGTCAATTTTCTAACATTTTGAGCAGCTTGATGTCTGAATATGGCTTGCAAATGCCACTTAAACATGTGTTGAAACATTACTCTAAGCATCTTTCAGCTTTTCATCATGCATAGGATTGGGCAGCAGTTTCGCTGGTCTAACCTGCTGAACTTCTTGCTCTGTAGCTTTCCATCCGCTCAGTTCTGCTGGAGATGGTCTCCTGTGAGAACCAGATGTAGGCTCGAGATGCTGGCAGGGCTGAACATCTTGAACTGGTGCCCAAACCTGTTTGGAGCAAGTCTGCACAATGTGGAAGCTAAATATGGTAACCGCCTGAAGTATTTTTTTGCAAGATATAACACAAGTAAATTAACCTGGTGGTAGAAGCAGAAATCTCTTTGTAAAACCTTATGTAGATTCCCTCTTCTCTGGCTTTTGGAAGGATCCGGTTGACAAGTGTGTTATTTAGCTTCCTAGAGCATCTGTGTCTTGCTGTTCAGTTTTCTGTCTCATGTCGGTGCCCCTGTTGGGGGGGGGGATATATCAGCCATCTTTAAGGAGGGGCTAAATATTTTATCTGACATGAATGTATTGAATTTTTGGTAAATAAGGGCAGCAGCCACTAGTCCTGTTCAGAAAATACATGGTCTTAGACAATCAGACTTGGTCCCTTTTCTGTGGAGGTGATTTCTTCTAGCTGTCGGTTTTGAGTCAAACTGTTTCATTCGGAGAGTGCAACTTCCCTGCTCTTCTCTAATTCTGTTGGTTTTAGGTTATGATGTTGGTGGCTGAAGCCTCGGAAAGAACCAGGATCTTGTTGCAGTTATGGTCTTTAAACCGCCTCCCCAACTGTATCAGAGAATATCAGTGCGGAGGATATATTAATTTCCTCTGTTTCCTCTCTGCCTGTCAGCTCATGGAAATGCTGGTGCTTTGCTGTCCTAAACCACTGGTTTATCTCATCTCTGTAATGGGCTAGTTTCTGTGACTCTGTGATTCTCCTTGGCCTTGCCGCTCCCGTATCTCGCCTAGTAAAGCAGTGCTTCGAGCGATAGTGTGAGCTGTTCCCAAATTCCCCGTGGTTTTCTTCACCCCGTCCCTGGCCTGCCTGCCGCTGGCCGTAGCACGATGAGCAGGACAGAAGGGCTAAAATAGAAACTCTTACGCAAATAAGAGACGAGACTGCCTTTGAAGCTGGTCAGGACGTGCCCAGGGCTCAGCCCATCCCCAGAGCTTGAGAGGAGATTTAAAGTGCTTTGTGCTCTGAATTCTGATCATGCGGATTACATTTAACATTATCTTAATTGCTTTCCTTAATCTGTGGACCAGATTGGTGATGGTTTATAATTTTCCTCCAGCTCAAATATTCAGCGTGTCTTGCTTTGGTTTTTTTCCCCCCTGTTTTTTCCAGTCTATGGTCGCAGTGTTCTTTAGGAGGGTTTAGGAACTGCACACTCAGACTGACGAGGGGAAGAGTCCTACTTGTCAGCATTATGTGTGGGAAGCGGTAGCAGAAATTAAAACATTTAGTTTCCGGGCTCTAAGTCAGCCAATCTCAATAGGACCTGCTGCAGCAGTATCTTCTTAGCCTCTGGGCACCTCTGGTGTTTTGTGGCTGTTCAGCTTTAGCACACTGAGTGAAACCTGGGCAATTGTAAAGCTATTTATAAACCCGGACTCTTTCTAGTGACTGTGTGGTGGGACATGGGTATGTCACCAAGCTGTAACTTTATCTCTGAACAGTTTGTGTGGGAAGAGTCATATGAAATATCTGTATCTTGCAGAAAAACTTTGCAAGCATCCTGGGAAAATCTGGACTGAAAGAACTGGAGGATAAAGTTTTCTGAGAAGTGCCCTTGGAGTTATCTTGGGAATTCGTCAGGACAGATCTGCTTTCCGTTCCATGGGCATTTGATTGACTATAAGCAAGCCGAAGAAAATATCTCAAGGACGCTGTGAGAGCAAAACACTTGTATGCTTCAGGCAAATTGTATAGCTTGCAGCTAGTGAAAATGCAGGTCTGAGGGCATCTGTGTAAGCTCCCAGGTGAGCTCGCTAGACTTAGTGACTTCTCTTTGAGGAAGCATCTTTTGCATATTAGTAAAGAGAAAGAGCAAGATAGACATGAACTCTGTAGCGCAGCTCATTCTGTTCATGTCGCTCTCAACAGCATTTCAGCCTTTCAGTCCTGAAGTCTAGCATAACCTCCGTGCCAGGGCGGGAAGTAATTCTCTTCCCAGCTTCTCCTTATTTCCTGGAAAATGATGCTCTGTCCTGTTGCAGGCTGGAGAAGGTTGAGTTTCACCAGGAGAGAGGTAATGTTCTGGCTGCTCTACTCAGTCTGAGTTGCGCAGAAGTGTTTGTGGGTGGCATTTCCCAACACTGCACCGCTTTGTAGCCACGAGTTGACAGGCAGCCCCTTGGCAAAATCCTCCGTTAGCTGTGAGCTCTGCACTTGGTTTATGAAGGCACTAAGTCTTGGCACTAATTGTATCTTGTTGGTGCCTGCTCTTTTTGTATATTCAGATGAGATCTGTTTGATGTAGGTAGAGAGATTTGTCCAATTCGTATGTGTTAAGTAAACTAAATATTTGAATTGCTTGTTAAACTGCTAGAGGCTCTAGCTGCTCCCTCCGCAGATGTGCAAAGGAATGAAGTGGCTCTCTTGGTGAATAGCTGCTTTGTACCATGTCAGACTCGGACTCCAACTGCCTTGTGGGTTGTATGGGCTGATTTTGGCTGACGCAGTCACGGGAAGAGTTAACAAAGAGCTGTCGGCCCTGTGATGCTCTCTGGGATTGTCCCCACACTGTCCCTTCTCATCAGGAATTTGAAACTTCCCGGTGTCTCGTACAAGGAGTTTAATATTTCGAATCTCCATGCATTGCTCCTATCTGCCATGTGCTTCAGCATATTGATTACACAGGGCCAGCTTTGTGGGTTGCCTCGTAAATGGAGACTTCCTTGTGCTGCCCTGCGGCTTGGGAGCCGGGATGCAGTCCTGGAGGCACTGTCCCCTTTGCCACCGACACAGTGCTCCCTTGTCACGCTACTGCTGTAAAGCTTAAGTGTTTCTA
This sequence comes from Dromaius novaehollandiae, assembly GCF_036370855.1. Lineage (NCBI taxonomy): Eukaryota > Metazoa > Chordata > Aves > Casuariiformes > Dromaiidae > Dromaius > Dromaius novaehollandiae. Next base: position 3,376,044 of record NC_088117.1, read on the forward strand.
GCTCCATTCAGTAACTAACTCTGTTACGGAGTTAATCATTGAGCAAAACTCAGCATTACTCTTGGAAAACACTTCTTGGAAAAGCGTCATCATCGAGTGAACCTACGATGGAGCAATCAACTTCCGTGCCTCAAAACTCTCCTTTTGTACAGAATGAGAGGGAAGTGCTTTTCTGAAATGCCATCTGCAATTATTCAGGCATACTGGGGTCCCTTAGGCTGCTCCAGCCCTAGCAGTACAGGGTTAATCTGTGATACAGAAACCCAGTCTCAAGTCCCCTCCACTCCCAGGGGCATCTCTCAGTGAAAACAGGGAACCTGGTCTCTTCATCAAAAAAAAAAAAAAAAAAAAAGTAAAGAAAGAAAAAATAAAACCCCAGCTTTCTTCCTGTGTCAAGGAAAGGCTTTAGATGTACAAAAGCTCCTTATCTTCTCCTGGGTGACAGCAAATGCCTCGTTAATATGCTGATGCTATTGCAAAGCTGGTCTGTAAGTTTGCAGCCCCGAGGGTGCTATTCTGGGCTGCCGTGCAGAGATTGCGTGTGCCTGGAGTTATTCGGCAATTTGGGCTGACACATGACCATATTTTCAGGGCAAGCAGAGGCATGTAGATAAGCTCCTTGCTAACTCGTATTAAATGGCTAATCTTCCCAAAGATCCTTTATCTAAAAGTTTCATAGAGAAAACCGCATCACATGAGAGTTTTGTAGATCATTGATTGCAGGTTGTAGTGGAGAAATGCAAGTGCCCACAGAGGTATGCAGTTTAGGAACTCCTCCTCCTCCTCCTCCTCCTCTTATTAAATTTGCTGATCCATGGGAATTGCCAGACTGGGTCACATGGAGGGTCCAGGGTAGATCCTTTTGGGATCTTTGTCCTCTGTAAAACGTCTGCTTTTATCCTCTGTTTCTGGTCTCCTAACCGGTTATTTAACTGCGTAGGGACCTTCCCTCTTATCCCGCTGCTGCCTGGAGCTTGGAGCCGAGCGGTTGCCCTGTGTTAAGACTAGAAGACCCCTCATCTTCGAAGAGAGCCTGAGCTCTGCCGGGCAGAGCCTAAACCAACCTACCGAACGGGTTCTGGTGCTTTGGGAGCTTTGCTGCCTCGGCTTGTGATGCTGTTACTCTGTCAGTTGGTACGGGACGCTGTAAATCAGCAGGCTTCCTGGTGCCCCCCCAGCTGCCTGCTGCTGCAGTTTTCAGATGTCTGCTATGATTTCTTGTGTTTTTGTCCACACTTCCTGCAGAAGTCAGCTGAAACCCTCCTGCTGATAACTGCTGCAAAAGAGGGAGGCATTTAGCTGACCAGGTCTGCAAAGCTGCTAAACCAGCTGCTTTAAATGGCACCCGGCAGCACACTGGCAGCCCATGAGGATCCTAGGACTGCAGGAATCAGCGCAGTCCCTTAATTTCGTCACGTCAGGATTATATTGCTTGGGGAGAGGGGATGCTTACAGGAAATCAGTGTCTGAAAAAAGCAACCCTTGATCACTGGTGCTACTCAGCCGTTAGCCAGCCTGGGATCTTGTGAAATACTCGCGTAGCATAACCACATTACAGAAAAACGGCTGTGTCCCTCTTGTCACAGCTGCGGCAGCTACTGCCCTCGTATCTAGGCTCTGTAGAAGAGGCATGTGGTGGGTTGGATGTGTTGGAGGCACCGTGTCACGTTAACAGCGTCGGGAATAAACTGCGCCTCGCGCTTCATGACTTGCCTTGCCGTCCGGCTCCGTTGCGCGCTGCGCGAGGGATGGCAGCGGTGCCCCTTGCAGCCTCCGCCGGGGAGGTGCGGGCTTGGAGACGTCGTCCACCCCTGCTGCTTGGGGAAGGGGGACGGGTCGCCTGGACACGGGGCCTCTGCCATTTTCAGTGCCATCGCAGGCTGCTGAGATGCTGTCCCTGACACTCTCTTCATTGCTAGAATATCAGTTAAAGAAAAGGGTGATTTCTCCTTTTAATGACACGAACTGCCCAAGATGTCCCTGTTCCCAAGGTGTAAAACACCTTACGCTGGCATCGTTGCTTTGGTTCTGCCACATCTAGCAAGCAGTGGATGTGACACAGGGTGGAGAAGAGAAAAGCCACAATAAAGAAAGTGCTTGTGGAGCTGAGGATGCAAATTAAACCCATGGCTTGCTCATAAGCCAGGTTGTGATATTCAGGGTTTGTGAGAAGCAATCGGGCATATGCCCTCTTTCATTAATTGCAGACTCATGAGCTTTCCCAGCTTGACTTTCTGAAGCAAAGGGTCTGTTAACTTTCATTCTCCATGTAGCAAGTTTCTATAATCTTTTTTTTTAATATATCCAATCTGGTTTTGTAAATGGGGGATCTTCAGATGGTGGTCTGGGTGCAGCCTCAAATGAACTTCCTGACAGCCTTGCATCCCCTGAAGCGAGGCTGATTTTATTTCAAAGTGGGCCATGTATAACTATTCAGTTAAGCTTGTTGGGCAGTGTTTACCCTAGTTTCTCTTTTCTGGGTGGTCTGTTACTCATTATTGTTAAAATCATAGCAAATAAATAAAGGATTTCTGCTATGGCAACAAGAATCAAGTGGTGCAACAGCACAATATTCCCTGAAAAGCCTGCGTTGTTATTCCCAGTGTGGCTCTGATTGCTGGGCAGAGTATTAACATATGGGTATACGTTTTGGGGCTGTGCTCTGGCTATGTGACACAGGTCTGGGTAAAGCATTTCGATGAGCAAACAGTGACAAATCCCTGCAAACATGCAGAGTTGAAGGGTGCAGAATTTCTCCTTTCCACAACTGGCAGCTGCTGTCAGCAGAGGAATGGAGGAATCGCTGCAAAGATGCAATGAGCAGCTGCTTCTGACTGCGCTCAAGTGTCCTCAGCTCTTGGGAATATGCTTTTGTTCCAAAGCAAACGGCCCCTGTTGCCTTTTGTGCTTCCATCAAAGTCTACGTGGTCGAGCAAGAGGCTGCCTGTCTTCTGACTGCACAGTGCCCTGCTATCTGTGCTGTTACTGGGCTTCCGATTTTTTTAGATGCTTCCAGGGATCAAATCTGCCTGTGCTCCCTAAGCACCGCTCTGATAGTGCTCACTGCTGCTCAGAGGATTTCTTCAGATAGTCATGTTGACCTGTATTTCCTTTAGTTTTGTCCGAGTAGTTGCTCTCCATCTTCTGGATGAAGCAGAGTTGCTTTGTGCTTCCTCATCCTCCCCCGAAATGGCCTCGCGTCGGAGGAGGAAAGCTCGTGCTGCGAACCCGGGCGATGCCGCGGCGCTCTGCGGGCTTGTCGCTTTGGTCTTTGGGCTTTGCTTTCCGCTCGGCTCCGATTCCGTGCGGGCAGGTTTGCGCGAGGCCCCGGGGCTGGGGCGCAGGTGCGGGAAGGGAGCCACCGGCGCAGAACTTGTTCGCGGAAGCCCGGCCCAGCGCCAGCGAGCGATTGCTGCTCCCGTGTTTGCTTTGCTTGGGCGCGTCCTCGGGTGCTTTATTGCAGCCCGGTTCTCCCGCCCGGCAGCTCTGGGGCCCTTCCGGGTTCTGCCGAGAGGTTTTTACGCGGGAGCCTTGCACCGATGCAAGCCGGTGCCAAGCAGGACGGCCTGGTGTCAGCCCTGCGCGTAGGCTGTCCTGGAGGCGGTGGTGAGGCCGCAGCTATCATGTGTTACGAGCTCTCCTTCGGGCTGGGGCCCTGGGTGCGTGGGGCTGGCCCTGCTGTAGTTAATGATTTTTTAAATTTTTTTTCATTTTTTGGAGCTTCAGTATTGCCTTGCACAAGGCTGCGGCCTGTCTGCAGCAGGTATCTGACAAACCCCGTTGGAAGAGCGGTTCTGGAGGACACGGAGCTCAGCTCCTGCGAGCTGGGAGCAAACGTTGCCCGAGTCAAATCAGCCCTGAGCAGTTGGGAACTACTTTAATTCAGGCCTTGGGCTGGGCTGGGCTGTTGGCACATTGCCTCTGGGCACTGTGTGGGGGGGGGTCTCCTGAACCTGCTGGTTTCCGTTGCTTTCTACTCCCTCTTTGGCTTTACTCCCTGGATGGGGCTGTTTTCTCTTCTCGTCTACTCACAGCTTTGCTCCAAATTAGGAGTCTGGCCTGGACTAGCAGCTCTGTTAATTTTTCTTGAAAATGCTGCAGGGAGAGCATGAGGGAGCAAGACGTTAACCTGCTTCTCCCTGCAGGATCATGTCCTACAGATTTGTACGGCTGCAGCCTCCTGGTGTGCGTTGCCCAACCTGTGGCTGGTGCTTCTGGCGCTTCTTTCTTGTCTTTTAGACTCAAAGTCATTTTTCTTGGAGATCTCTTCCTGTTAGCAGAAAACCAGGAAAACTTAGTTCCGTCTCCCAAGGTTAAATTCTTGAAAACCTGGCACATCTGTCCTGTCCCCCTTATTTTCCGTGTTCAGAAGCAGCTTTAGCCAAGTATTTCTTGTCTTTCAGAGTACGTTGCTGGTGCTTGTAGGCAGGCTGCGTGCCGTGACAGCTCTGGGATAGCTTCTGAGCTTCCAGGAGTCCTGGGCGCTTCCGCCCTCGAGGCCCTGGTGCCTGGCAGCGTCGGTCACCCTTGGAGCACAGACGTTACCCTGTGAACGGTCACTGCCTGCTCTGCTGCCTGGCTCGGATCAGGGAGCATCTAGGTCAGCAGCGGGGGTGAGAAATTCCCAGGAAACGGCAACCGGGATATTCTGATCTTCAGGGCTGCTTTTTTCCAAGCCCTTTTCTCTAAAATGTAATCACTCCCTTCCGCTTGCAATCTGGCTGAAGGTAGAGCTGCCCTGCCAGAACCGGGGCAGGGAATGGGGAAGTGCAGCTGGTTGCCCTCACTGCTGTTTCTGCCCCTCCTTCTCCTGGTAACGCGGGGAAAGGAGCCGTCCTGTGTCGGAAGTGCATCCTGGACTCGCGCAGAATAGCACATAGCTCCAATATATGTGTTCGCAGCGTGGAGGAGGCATTAGGTCCTCGCTTTGTCACCCGGCCTTGAGTCAAGTTCCCCTTGCTGCTTTTCAGAAGAGCAGCAGTGAAACGCTTGGCGTGTGCTTGCTTGATAGCCTGCTTAGGGCCACGCGCTGTTTTCGAGCCTGCGGTGTGTTTTGTATATGAGGGAAGCTGCAAGTATGGCACATCTGGCAAAAGTGGCTGCACTTTCTTCTTGGCAGTCATTACATGAGACGAGAAGAGCTCTTCTGAATCAGCAAGCTCCTACCGCCTGTCACAAGCAACCACGTCCCTTTAATTCTGAACATAACTCTATCAGCTCAATTTTAACTGTAGTTAGAAGTAAAGAGATCAAAAAGTCCTTTTAGGCTGCTGGTCCTGAATCTTCATCCACTGTTGGCTAGATGCTTCCCTGGTTTTGGCTTCAATTTGTTCCTGGCAAGCTTATCCTCCTTGTTTGTCTGTGTTGTATGCTAGCATCAGCAGCTCTTCTCTGCTCCTCGCGTTTATTTTCTTGACATACTTGTAAAGCACTATTATACTTTCTTTCCACCTTTATTTTGCCAGTGTAAACAAGGCAAACCTCATCTCCACCTGTTCAAGACAGATGCATTGTAGCTGGATCTTCCAAGCAGGACTGTAGATAATAATTAAGACATGTAAGGCTGCAGGCAGCAGGGGAACAATCCCTTCCCTCCACTTTGCTTGGGACTTGTAAGACCACGTCGGGAGCACCGTGTCTGGGTTTGGGCCTCCTGGTACGGGAAAGGCATCGACAAACTGGAGCAAGTTCAGCTGAGGCCACCAGCGTGGTCTGGGGCTGGAGCAAATAGCACATGAGGAGAAGCTGAGGGAGCTGGTTTGTTCAGCCTGGAGAAGTGTGTGTATGTGTGTGCGTGTGTGTGTGTGAGCGCGTGTGTTTATCTAGTTGTCTTAACTACGCACTCGGTGCTAGAGAAGATGGAGGCAGGCTTTTCTGGGAGGTGCACAGAGAAGGGACAAGAGGCGAAAGGCACAACAAGTTGCAACACGGGAGATTCTGATCAGGTGCAAGGGGGAAAAAATCATTCACGGTAAGGATGGTCAAATGCTGGAACAAGGACCCAGAGAGGGAGGGGGATCTGCATCTTCGGCGATGTTCAGAACTTTGTTAGACAACCTGACGTAGCTCTGAGCAGGAGTCTGGACCAGAGACCTTTCAACCTGAAGTGCTCGGTGATGCCGTGGGCTGCAGCACACAGCACGAGGGGGCATGTTTACACACAGGAGGTGTCTCGGTGATGGCTGCAAATCTGTGCATCATATATGCAGGAGGCAGATTTATTGTAGGATAAAAGGGAAGATTAGTATAAAACATATCAGAATGACTGTCTTAAAAATGTTTGATGGAATATCATGTTAGTAATTCCCTATTTCTAGTGGAAATTTCTTGCTTTATTCCAGGTTTATTTAAGCACCATCCTAGTGATGATTACAGTCCTGTAACCAATCCAAAGTTTTCTTTTCCAGTTATTCACAGGTGATGAACTTCTCACTGTTGTTTAAAATCCTTACCAGGCTCTTAAAGCAAGTTCTTGGTCTTAAACATTATCCCATTTCTAGCGTTCTGCTCTCCAGTTTTCTGAATAAATCAGAAAATATTCTGTTTCTTCCCTTGACTGAGTCCCATGTTGGAGTCATCTTCATTTTCTCAGGCTCCCACTTAGTTTGCAAAGATCATTAGTGAGAATGTTAAATAAAACTGACTTCAAAACAGAACCTTAAGGACCTCCTTGTTGCTTTATTTTCCATCTCTAACACTACTTGTTACCATCTCTCCTTTAGCAGCTTGTCTTTTGGCATTAATCTCTGGTTTTATCTAGCTTAACTAGCTTTTGTCATGGTACCTTCCTAAAAATGTAGTCCCAACAGCTGAGGTTTTTTATTTTATTGCCTAGAGCATGGGTAGTCAAATGAGTTGGCAGGCGTTAGAGACGCCAGCTTCCCAGCTTGGGGATGATCCCCTTTACTCCTTGGCAACACTTACTACAGTTGGGGGACATGCAGGCAGCTCCTTCTGGCTGCTGGGTATCCCAATATTAGATGGTGGCAAAGTGTTTATAAGGGGCAAAAAAGCCCAGAGGTACTCCAGACCTATGAGCTTCCTGACTCCATCCCATCCATTTGGCTATCTGCCTCCGTGGTTTCTCTCAGTGCAGTAAGAGAATCTGTAAGGCATGTGGGGGGAAGGTGTGGGGAGTGCTCAATAGCATCCTTATGCCAGGATGAAGCCCTGGGACGGGAGGGCGCTCTGCCAGCAGCATTCGTATCAGTGCCAGTGTTGAGATCAGTGGGTCCTAGTCCTACTTTCTAACGAATCTCCTTTGCTGTTGTCTAGATGAAGATCTCTTTCAATGAGACAAGTTTGCAGACCATGTTTGAGTACCCCTCAGAGAGCTCACTAGCAGAAGAAGAGGAGGAGGAGGAGGAAGGACGTGCTTCTGAAACAGAGGAAGACAAGACTTGCACCTTTTTCATTCCATGCCCAAATAGCACTTTGAATCCCAGTACACCTAACTCAGGTGAGCCAGGCACTGGTGTTGGCACTGTGGGGTTATTGGTGGCGTATGGCACTGTCCAAATTTCCTACAACCCCTTGTGGGGCTCCACACAGCTGGAAATACTGATGGAGGTGATCTCCTATCATCTGACAGCGGAACTGGGGCTTACTGGGGACAGGGCTTGAACTGAACAGGGGAATCACAGGCCTCTGGCCTGAGATGATATGGGTCCAAAACTTAAAAATAACGCTTTGCATTACGTGCTTGGCTGACTATCCAAGAGGGTATGTGCTGCCGTGATGTCTGCCAGCAACCTTCATCAGGGGAACTGGCAGTTCCTACAGAGAGCAAGACACGGGCTTGTCCCTGCCCCTGCAGATGGGCGTCTTCCATCCCATCCCTGCCAGGACCCTGACCTTTCCTCCTTTTGGGGAGGTGGGGATTACTCACGTCAGCTGTGTCCTTCCAGCAGATTTATCCAGCTACACCCCAAAGCACTCCGTGAAGTTCAGCGAGTGGCAGGAGCAGAAGTATGAGGAGATGCCCAACTCAGAGGGACCCCTCCGAAAAGAAGCTGATTCCCTTGGGAACCAAGTCATGGTGAGATTTTAAAGCAGTTCTTGGCTTTGTCGTGTTGTGCTCTCATCTGGCTTTTGGGTTAGTCTGGCCAGTGGATGAAATGGGATGTGCCTTCCACTGAACTCCTGTGTTTGGGAGCAGTGGTGGGCTTCCCTTGGCACCGAAAACACCAAGGGATCAACAAGAAGCTCCCACTGCCACTAACAGCTCTTCAACTCAACATCTTCTTCATGTGTAGGGGAAACTTAAGGAATCCAGCATGCTTTGTGGTCAAGGGCATGTTTGGAGCGGGAACTAAATGCAGACATTAGCCCTGGGCAAGGTGCCAATTCAGTCTTCACCATCCAAAGGTTTGCATGCACCTCATTTGCCTTAGATTTGATGACACCTCTGTTTCAACTCTGCTTTCTCCACAGCTGACCCCAGCAGAGAAGGGTGGACTCTCCGACTTCAGCAGTGAGCCTGCGCTGTATTTTTGATTGCTTCATCTTCTAGCCTGCAGCAGCAGCTGCTGGACAAAACCTGGCAGTGCACCTTCCCAATGCCTGTGTAAGCACCACGGAAATAAGCTTCTGGGTCCTTTCTTCGTCACAAATTACATAGGATCCTGATGCCAAGGGTGGACTAGATGCCATTGGGCATCCTGGGAGAATATTTGCACTGGATTCTGGGACCTAGCTACTACTTTTAAGGCATATGATTTATTCTGCCTGTGGCCTTGCATATTCCTTGTTCAAGATCAGCTGTGATTAGACAAGCATCTGAAGAACAGATCTGTAATCCCAGGATGGATGTAGATTCTCTCAGGGCCTAGCTGAGTCCACTCATGCAGGCACTATATGGGCTCTGGGAAGGTTTTGAAACACTCCTCTCATTAGAGACCCCAGGGAAGAACGGTTCTGGAGCTGGAGCACTGGGAGTGTCTGGGCAGTTAGCTGGATTCACATAAGTGGTTGTGATTTGACAGCTCGATTACAGTGGTTGTCAATTTATTAAACTGTTGAAGGTTGGTTTATTCTCAGCATGTTTCTGGATCAAGTTTCACTGAACTACCACAGAATTTATGTGCCAGTTAAGTTTGTGTGAAGGGAGTTGAATGCACCCTATGGGAAGGGGAATAAATGCCTTTAGCTTTAGGTGTCATTTTTGCACTAATCTGTAAAGTGTCCAGTCTGGCTTGAGCCTCTTGAAGATTCCCTAACATTGGCCATAGCTTTGATTTGTCCATGCCGAACTCTGGCATCCAGTCTCTAATAACTGCCCTTTGTGCTTCAGTTTGCCTAGTTCCTTTTGTTGCTTTGTTCTAGCATCTAATGGGGCCAGGCCCAAGATATATCTGTCCTGGCTGCTGGGGAGACTTGCTTCTTGCCAAGCTCTTTTTGCTCCTCTAATGGAGAGCACAGGAGGACCATTTCACTCCTTTCTTCTGCAGAACTTGAACAAGGAATATGCTGTTTTCTAGATATTTTTTTTATAGTTCTATTGTAATTGTTTAATGCAGCCAATATGCAAAGGAATCTGCTAGACTCTTCCACTTAAGTGTTCTACTACTGTAAACTCAGGGTCAAGATTGCACTCTGGAAAAGACCGAACACTGCTGCTAATGTGATTTGCATTTCTGGGATTAAAAGAGATGCGATTGGAATAGTTATGGCCTCTTTGGGCTTTATGACATTAGTGGTACCCCACTGTGTGGCTCTCTCCAAAGGACCAAGCTGGCATCGTTGATTAAATTTGATACTTTCACTGGTTTGTCTATTATATATAGACAAGGAATGTCTAGTCAAGCTGACACTGATCTATGAATTGAAAATGCTCTGCTTACTTTGCACTTGTCTTGGTGCATGCTGTAGTAGCAGGAGGAAATTTTTTCTGCTGAAAAATACAGTCATGTCTAAATGTTAGGACATTATTTAGTTTTAGCTCTTCTCCCCTTCACCTGCCCTAGGTGCCCAAATATGTCTGAAAAGATAATCCAAAGAACTGAGCTACTCAACAGTTTGTTAGATTTTGGCAGGGGGAGGGAGGACATATTTTTCACCTCCTTGCACTTGCTAAGACTTGTCCTTTCCAAGCTAATTAGAGATGACATGACCTCCCAGGAGGAGTATAAGGCTGGCAGTCTGTCTGTGAAATTACAGAACTGCTGTATAAAGAGCATGGCAGTGAGTCCCATGCACTAAGTCTTCTCCCAGTAATGAAATACTTCAGGAGCAAAATGCTGAGCCTGGAGAACAAAGAAAAATGCAGGACTGCGAGTGACTTTTCAGATTTAAGGGGCGAGTAAGTTATCAAATATGTGGAGTTGACAACACTGAGCATTGCCCGCAGCCAGTAGCTGTGCACAGAGCCAAAGGAGATCAGGGACTGTCTTTGAAGTGTAAAGGTTGTGCGCAGCCTTTCTAGCAGAAAAGGTCCCAACAAGCATCTTGTGTTGTAGAAAAGTTCAAGCCTTTTTAAGACATCCCATCTCTAGATGCAGCTTAACAAAATTGCAGGTGATGAAGCAAAAGCTGCTTGCAAGTGGCTAGGAATGAGTTGTCTGAACTGTTCCTTTGTTCTGCTATAGATCAATGATGAATGCGGAAGCGAACAATACCATGCGGGTTGTTCCACGGACCTCAGCCACCTGAAATGCTGCTCTCATACTTTGGGTGCTGTTGCTCAGAGAAATAGCTCTGTGCCTACAACTTCTCTGGTTAGGGCTGGTTCAGTAGATGCTTGAAAGCGCAGAGCGTGCTTCTCGAGCAGAGCACATGGTCTTTGGTGTACTCCTGATTTCTCTGCTCCTTCTTCCAGTATGCCTGATCTACCTTGCAGCCATGATTTACACCTCACTGAGTGCTGCCTTCACACTTCCTACCTTTGTATTCTAATCCCTGTCTGTGCTGGATGAACTCTTTGCTCGTCCCTGGCAAAGCAAGCTGAATGCTGCCTTGGGGGCAAAAGCATTAGCTGGTAGGTCACCTCCTTGGATATGCTTCAGTATCACTGTACTCCAAATAAAGGGTATTTTTGTAGGATGCCTACCCTGATCTCTAGCATCTTAGTCTAGAGGATTAAGTTTAGCAGATCTCTAATGCCAAAGTGCATCTGAAAGGAAAACGTACATCTGCAAGACAAAAACATTTATTAAATGTGGCATCCTTGTACCAGAGCAGCTGTCCCAGACCCACAGGTCTTTCCAGGTTGAAGAGCAAGTTTAGGAATGCTTTTGTCCATCTGCTTGTTTTTCTTTTGAAGTGCTGTTCAACTCAGTGGCTTTACTAGTATTCCCCATTTCTCCCTTCAGGACACTTAGCAATGTCTGAGAACTCTCCAGAATCTGGGAAAGAAGAAAATAAAAATAGTTTATTTTTACATAAACTAGGCATTTCTCTTATGAGTTCTCTTTGAATTCAGTTGATCTACCTTGGAGCATGAGGGATTCTCCAGCCCCTAGGATACTTAATTCTTGATGGCATGTCATCCTATCTCACTGCAAGAATATCTGTGGAGGAATTTCTCTGGTTCATGCCCATATTCTCAATACTAAACCCCGTAAGCATTTTAAATCTCTTGGAACATGAGGCAGAGAACTTCCTGAAGCAATTTCTGGATTGAACTTTAGGGTTTTTTTTGTTTGTTTTGTCTTTTTTTTTTTAAGAGATTTTGATACTTGGGCTTTTTAGATTAGTATTAGAATTATACTCAGCTGATCCAGTTTCAAGTTTCTTTCACTGTTAAAATTGCACACTTCAAGGTTCTTGCTTCAAGAGTAACTCAACTCTGTAATGACCTTAAGTCAGACTAAATGTTTCTTCTTTTATTTCTTTTCTTCTATTTTTAGCTTATGTTGTATATAATCTAACACTCCCTTTTGCTATACATTAGAAACACGGCTAAAATAGGTTTATGAGGTCTTACTGCCTGTCCATCTCACTGTTTTTTCCAGTTTTAACACGGTGGACAACTTTAACAAACCTTGACAGTACGGTTGTAGTCCCAAAGATAATTTACATTCCTATGAACGTGTGGAAATCATTAAGTGGTCAGAGAGGAGAGATGAAGCTAAGCACCCCCACAGGAGGGGACGCTGGTAGGACTCATTGGTAATGCACTGTAAGGGCGGTCGGTGTAATCTTGCCAGCTTGTCCATGGAAGAAGGTCGTGGTGTGGGGAGCGGAGTCCTGCAGCTCCCACGGGCTGGGGGAAGGCAAGGAGCGTGGTTACAGACAAGAGCCCTAAGTCCATAGGAAAGGAACTTTGTTACTTGTTTCTGTTCACAGGACGTCTTCATTTTCTCCCCTAACCACCTTGTTTTTTTTACCTACTGTGACTTTGTCTTTTAATTTCAATAAACATAAATTCATTTGTAGGATGGGGGGTTGTGACTTGTATCTCAGGGAAGCATTCGTTAAAAACACATGCTGTGCATTCATGTAACTTTACAACAGAAATTGTTAGCTGTTTGTTTTTTAATGAGAGCTCCCCCCTTCACCTCAAGCCATCATTTCTTGAAGCAGGCAAAGGAAACAGCTCCAGCTTTATCTGAACAACAACCGTCACTGGAAGGGCTGACTGGGAAGTACTGACTTTGGAAAATGCAGATACGGTGCCTGAAGCAGTTGCTTGTAGGGACGGTAACTCACGCACAGGGTATTCTTGAGTCAGTGTGCAGAGCCCCACCTGTCACGCTCTTATCCAAAAGATAAAGGGGAAAAGGAGAATTTAGGCAGCAGCTACATGGGGGAAAGGGTCATCTTGGACTAAAACTGTGCACTGTTGCCAAAACAGGGAAAACCATCTCTCAGCTGCAAGCTAGCTGGAAAGATCCTTTTATTAAAAGCAAACAAACAAACCAAAAACCAGTCAGTGTGTAGTTAAAAACAGAATTCAGATGTTACTGCATTTATAGAAGGAACCAGTCCCTGCCTGGCAGAGTTTACAAATGCAAGAAAGGTGAAGGGATAGAGCCACCCTAATAGCTGAAGTAAGTTTGTTGGTACATGGTTCACGTCTCTGCCACCCCTTCAGTGGCCTGTCATCTCTACTCTTTTTGATGATATTATGGAAGAAGGGATTGCAGCAGAAATCAAAGCAAGAAGAGCATCCAGGAGGCCACCGGGTATCATCAGCTTCTTGTTACCTGCTTGAACTCAGGGTCTGCTGGGTCGCTTTCTTCTCTCTGGTTTCCCCCTGTACTTTTCCAGCCTGAATGCTGTGGTTAAGGGCCTAAGGGACCCCGGCCCTTTCCCCTGGGCCGCTTATGCCCTTCTGCAGCGAGACACTTCCCTCTCCCAAACCTGCAGGTCACGACACCGATACGGGGGGCTGCGCAGCCCCGCGTCGTCCCGCGCTCTCGGGACGTCGGGCGCGCCCGTCCCTGGGCCCTCTGCCTCGTGCCAACGCAGCCGCGAGTCCTCGGCCGCGCTGTCCCCGCGTCCCGGGGTGCGCAGCGCCCGCGCCGGAGGCGTCGTTAGCCCAGTCACCGGGCGACGCGCAACCGGGGCGGGGGAGCCCGCGGGCCCCGCAGGCCGCTGTCCCTCCGCCGTCCCGGGGGGGGGGGGGGCAGGCAGCGAGGGCCCCCGCTGGCCTCGGCGGGCGGTACCTTGCCGTAGGCCGCCTCGGTCTCGGCGATGGTCCGGTCGAAGTCGTTGCGCGTGGCCATCTTGCGGGCCAGGCTCTCGTTGGTGCGCGCCAGCTTCTCGGTGAGCGCCCAGATCTCGCCCTGCAGCCGGCTCCTCTCCGCCTCCTCGCCCTGGATCAGCCGCGCCAGCTCGTCGCGCCGGGCGCGCAGCTCCGCCATCCCTGCGGCGGCAGCGCGGCGGGCGGGCGGTCAGGCAGCGCCGCCGCCATCCCCCGGCCCGCCGCCGCCGCCCCGCCGCGCTCACCGGCGCCCAGCTCCTTCATCAGCCCCTCCAGCGCGGCCTCCGGCCGGCTCATCCCTGCCCTGCGCTGCGCTGCGGCCCGGCCCCCAACGGCCCGGCCCGGCCCCGGCGGCGGCGCGCCCCGCCTCTTCCTGCCGCGCGGCCGCATGGAGCCGCCGCCGGCGGGCGCCGAGCTCTCGGCGGCCTGGCACGCGCTCAGCACCGCCCTGGTGCCGCCCGCCGCCCTGGGGCTGGTGAGTGAGTGAGTGAGTGCGCGCGGAGGGGGCGGGGGGCCTCGGCGCCCCCGCGCTCGCTCGACCCGACCCGACCCGACCCGGCCTGGCGCGGTGCGGTGCGGTGCGGTGCGGCCCGGCCCGCGGGCGGCCCCCCGCCAACCCGGGGCGGCGGCGGCGGCCTCTGAGCCGCGCCGAGGGGCGGGTGTCCGCGCCCCGCCCGCTGCTGCTGCTGAGGGGCGGGAGGGCCCGCGGCCTCCCTGCCCGCCGCGCCCCGGCCCGGCCTCGGCTGCGCCGCTGTGAGGCGCTCCCGGGGGGGAGCTGTGGGGCCCGGGGGGCCGAGGGGTCCCCTCCCGCCCCAGGGGCAGGCTGTGGGGCACGGGGGGCCGAGGGGTCCCCTCCCGCCCCAGGGGCAGGCTGTGGGGCCCGGGGGGCCGAGGGGTCCCCCCCTAGGGACGGGCTGCGGGGAGTGGAGGCCCGAGGTCCCTCATAGGGATGGGCTGTGGGGTCTGAGGAGTTCCCCCTTCCCCCCCAGGACAGGCTGTGGGGTGCACAGGTCCAGGGTCCCCTATGGGGACAGGCTGTGGGACACAGGGGTCCCTCCCCCCCAGGGATGGGGTGTAGGGGTCTGAGTGGTCCCCCCCAGGGATGGGCTGTGGGGGTCTGAGGGGTCCCCCCATGGCAGGCTGTGGAGAGCAGAGGTCCAGGAACCCCCCCAGGGAGGGGCTGTGGGGCATGGGGGTCTGAGGGGTCCCCCAGGATGGCCTGTGGGGCGCAGGGGTGCGGAGGTCCCAGGGGGGAGGACATGCCCCTCTCTGCAGATCTCATAACCCAGCGCTGCAGCCGCCCCCAGGTTCCTGGGCGCGCTGGCTGATCCGACTCCCTCCCAGCCGAAATTTGCTGATGTGATGAGACCTGCGGCAGGTGCAGCCACGCGCTGGCCTCTCTTGCTGTCACCCCACAAGCAGTGGTGTTGGCTGAAGTAGTCCCTGGCGCTCTCCTTCCCTGTGCTGTGCCATCAATTCCTGGGTCTGGTTTGCTGTGCGGACCTGCAAAATGGTGGTGGTGTGACCATGGGGCAGGTGAAGCTGCTTGGGCTGACGCTGCGGGGGAGAGAAATGCCTGGGACCACCAGCCGGGAAAAATGACAAGGGTGGGATTTTGAACATGCTGCCTTGTACTTGCTAGGAAAGGCTTTCTGGAAAGGGCTAGTGGGTGCCTGCCCCTCTCTTCTGCCTGTTGCACTGGCCAGAACAGCATACGTGCTAGGTTACACGCTGGAAAAAGAGCCAAAAAGATGTGCTGCTTCTTCCGTCTGTGCTGTGGCTCTATTCCGCGATTGCTCCCCATGGAAATGAGGAAAGTCTTGCTCCGGAGTCTTGTGTCTCTTGGGAATGGATGGTCTGTGGTGGCACATGGCACTTGCATGAACAGAGCAATGCCTGTTTTTAACAGCATGTCCCAACCAGCTTGTGGTTCCTGTGGCAACTACCAACAGGGATAGCAATTGCCAGTTTTAGGATATTAGGCTTGTGAGATGGCCACTTGCCTTTTATCGGTGGGTTGAGAGCCCAGCAGGTCTCCACAGGGCAACAGTATCTGCCAGTTGCTGTTTAATAGCAGAGACCATCCGTGCTTGGTTCCTGTTCTCTGGGATAAGCAGTGTCTTCTGCCTCAAATGCTCTTTGACAAGTCTTTATGTGTGTTTAACTTGGTATCCCCTCTGATTTCTAGGCAGCATCTAGATCTGATTCTGTGGGGCCGCTGAAGGATGGTGACCTGCGGGCAGCTCTTGAAGTGCTGCGGTGTTATGACCTGCACTCGATTGTAGAAGAATGGTTCATCGAAGTGTTACAGACAGACCTTCAGGCAAATATAGCTCCTGAGTTCTGGAACTGCATTGGCCAATATGAAAATACAGCTGAGGAGCCACAGTGCTCCTTGCTTCTTCTGGATGCATTTTGTCTTCTCAAGTGCCGCCTGGACCCCTACCTGAACAGCCTGGAACTTCTGGAGAAATGGACCAAAGCAGGCTTGCTCCTGGGGACAGGCGCTCAAACGCTGCAAGAGAAGGTCTACACCATGTTCAAAGCCATTCTTTTTTTCTCCACTACAAAGTCCTTCCAGGAAATGATCCAGCAGTTCTATAGCCGCACTTTCAGGATATATATGCGGCAGTGGAAGAAAGGAGAAGATGGAATGAACGAGTGTGAGAGCAGCATGAGTGAAAATGAACAGGAAAGTGATACAGAGGAGAGTGGAGGAGAAAGCCCGTTGTGTGCAGGCTGCAGCAGTAAGAGAGAGGAGTGCTGGTGCCCCAAAGCCATGGAGCAGTTTCAGCAGCTCAATGACATTCTGTACGTATGCTATGGGGTGGTGCCTGTCACACAGAACAAGCCTGGGGTCCAGATGGGAGAGCAGCAATAAGTTTTCTATATGTCTCAAAACTAGAGAAGTTGTGCATGAGGTCAGGCTGTCTCATAGTACTGGCTAGCAAATTTCCCACAGAGTTTCTGCAGACAGTTAATAACTGGTAGCTGAACTAGCACTGATCCTTTGACAGAAAGTTCCTTTTGCTGGATGTGAGAATATCTTTCTCTTGCACTAAGGAATATCTTTCTCTTGCCTTGTGTCTGCAAAGAAGAAAACTTATTCTAAGTGAAAAAGCTTTTGATAGCTAGAAAATACAATTTCTGAGGAAGATGGGATAGCAGTAATATACTATATATTTAGTGCTTCTATGCAGGCTGTTAGAGCATTTAAGTTAAGAGCCTTGCTTGCATCTGTTTACCATATAGGGAGTATGATAGATAGGACGGTATCCTTTTTTGCTTATACCTTTGCTTCTGGCTACTCTGAATGAGGTCACTGTCTGTGTCTGTAGCCGCCGGCTGAATTTGCTGGAGCGAGTGAGCGCCGATGCTGTCACGACGATCTTGCACAGAATGATAGAGGAAAGGATGGAGCAAAGATGCAGGGGCGAATACGAGCGCTCTTTCTTAAATGAGTTCCAGGAGGTAAGGCGTGCGGGTGGCAAGAGCTCTTCCTTTGGAGACGTGCAGCTGCTTCTGTTGCTGCACGAGTTGAAAGTAAATTCTACCTGAAAATGCCTGTGCCTGGACTGTGACTTCCACCATACTGGCAGAAGAGGTGGTTAAAACTCACCATTTTGATTTAATGCCAGAGGGGTGGAAGGTTTACTCTGACCTATATGTAACAGGCCATTACGTTTCACCTGGTTATATCCATATTAATGAAGCAATTTCTGTTGTATTCTATGAACTACATGAATGCAATAGTCCCATCTAGCCTATAGAGGGCCCTCCTTCCGTGTAGGTGGACCTGTAATTTGAATTTGTGTAGCTGTTGCCTGTTATTTTTCCAATTTTTCAGCATGCCTTTAAAATAGCAAGTGAGGATGGGAGGTGATATTCTGGTACTGCTCTTGCCAGCAGGCTGCATGCAGAGTTAAAATCGTTCCTCGCACCTATCCAGCACTTAGTTCCTTTGCCGCCAGCTAACACTGAGTTCATGCTGAGTTATTTACCCAGCATGACCTTAAACTTCTTTTCAGGGTTATTGCTTTTCCAGGATACAGTCTCCATTCTGCCAGCTTGCTCTGCATTCCTTGTTCCTTGGTGCGTGACCTTGTGCTTGCCTATTCTGAACAACAATGCATGAAGCCTGGTTACCGAGCAAACTAGATTGCTCTCTATGGTTGTCCTAGTTTCCTTGTTATTTACTATGCTGTCATTTTTAATGTCATCTGCAAACATCAGCAGTGATTTCTTTTTGTATTTAATCCCCTTTAAACACTGTGCAAGACTTTCATTATTGGGCCTAGTAAAAAGTGCTTTCAGATGACCTGGAGATTGTTTAAAGACATTAAGGGCACCAGAGCAAATGCAAATGCATTCCACTTGTCAGACATTGTAAAAGGTCCCCTGGCTCCCACCTCTTCTGAAGAAAAGACCAGCATGGTAAGCTGCAGAATATTGGAAGATATCGGAATTAAAAACAATTTTTTTTAAAAAAAGTGAAAGTGATATCCAAATTGAGCGTGTTTTTTTTTTTAAGGCAGAAGTCTGACAAGCTAAAATCTGAGATGACTTAGGAACAGCTTGCTAAAAGTACAAATGCTAACAACACCCCCCCCTTTTCAGATGTGTCAAAAGCAGTTTGTAGTTGATAATCAAGCTATAATAGGAGCATTCAGAGAAGATAAACTCGCAGGAAGGGGGGAAATGAGTTTGTTTAATAATCATATTCCTTAAAACTGAGTGGCTTTACACCAATTGTAGTCCTATCCTTTTGTTCTTTAAAATTTTTTTTATCAGCTTTTCATAGTTTTGCCCAAAAGTAATGCCCAGGTGTTGTGCAGTTTTCAGGCTTGTCTTACCATGTACTTATTAGCAAAACATGTGCGTTCAGTCTTTGGTGTTTCCTTGATAATGTAGCTAATTGAAAATTAACAACAGCAAACCACATGTGGATTTAGTTTTTTTGTTTCAAGCTATCCAATTGTGTTTATCCAAAAATATTAACATCTAGTAGCTATTAATACTCAAATACTATTCTAATTTAAGTGCTATGTATGCCACTTTAAAGGGGAAATGAGGAAAAGTGTTTCTCTGTAATATCTGGGTATTGTAGCTGAGTGTGTTTGAAATATGTCAATCATACATTTTTCTGTAGAAAATGAAATCATTTAAAAACCAATCTTCTGATGCTCTCTGATCAGTCTGTAGGATTTTTATATTTAAGTGACTAACTTGGTATTTGAGGTCTTGGTTTCAGGTGCCTGAGTTTGGTTGGTAAGTGTATGTCTGTGAGTCTTTGAGATGACTTGCTTGCTCTTCTGTTTGTATTCTTATAAAGAGAGAAGTGTTGGCAAGTGTTTGAATATACTCAGTCCTTTTCTGAAGTTCAGAGCCTCTGCACAGTGTACTCTTGCCCCCAGATTTGATGTTAGAGAGAATTGTGGCCAGCTGAGTTCAATATCCGCTGGCTTCACAGTTTGGGGCCAGCCTGGCATGGAGCCGCAGGGAATGCCCTAGTCTTCCATCAACATGCACATACTTACTGTATTGTTCCTCTCCTTGTGCAGTGGATTGAGAAAGTGATTGGGTGGCTCAGCAGAGTTTTTCTTCAAGATAGTCCCTTGGCTCGCTCCACTCCAGAAGCTAGCAACACCTTGAAACGTTGGAGGTGCCATGTCCAAAGATTCTTCTACCGCATCTATGCCAGCATGCGCATTGAAGAGCTCTTCAGCATTATTCGAGGTAGGAGTGACCCATTCCATATCCATTCGTTCTTGGACTTGGCTTGAACTGTAAATCTGTCTTTACCTACCAGTGTGCCCCTCTGTCTTCTCTTGCCTCCCTATGGAGCATGGCACTGTTTCTAATGACTGCTTGGTCTATAGATTTCCCAGAATCAAAACCTGCTGTGGAGGACCTCAAGTTCTGCCTGGAAAGGACTAACCAGAGGCAGCAGCTGCTCAGCTCCCTGAAAAGTGCTCTGGAAATGCGACTTCTGCATCCTGGTGGGTTTTAGATCTCTGCATTTGTCACATTTGATTGGGTTGTAAGGAACCTAGGCATGAGTGTGGATCTGCTGGAAGCCATCATCTCATTTCATGTGCAATGGATGAGAGGCAGTCAGGTTCTGTGCATCTTGTGCTCTCCATGTTGGAGTGTGCATGGGCAGTAGTAGCTAATTACATCCCAACCCCTTGTTGTCTGCTTTTGGCAGTACGGTGAGGAACTGAGCTAGAATTTAGCTTTAGTCCTGGTGGCTAAAGGCTCCTCTGCTGTGTGTGCTCTAAACTCCTGGATGCGCAGTCTGGACTAAGCTGGTTTATGGTAGTCTTTGAGCCTGTGTTTGTGGTTGCAATTTGTTTCTCAATCTTGTGGACCTAATCTCTACCTTTGGCTAGGGCAGTGTGGCAGTAAAGCCTTTGCCTCCAGCTCCTTAGATCTAATAGAGAGCCTGGAATAGCCTTTTCCGCCTTCATGGGGCTAGTATGTGCTCAGGGACTCTGACCACCTCTGCTCCTCTGTTGCAGGAGTCAACACATCTGACATCATTACCCTGTATATCTCGGCCATCAAGGCCTTGCGGGAGCTTGACCCCTCCATGGTTATCCTGGAAGTTGCCTGTGAGCCCATCAGGAAGTATCTGAGGTAAGAGGCTTGCAGGACAGTCTTTCCCATCCCTTTCCTCTTCCCCTTCCCTTCATTTGCTCTGCTTATTTTGCACTTTGACAGGACTCGGGAAGACACAGTACGGCAAATTGTGGCTGGTCTCACAGGGGATGCCGAGGGCTCTGGTGATCTTGCAAACGAGCTCTCAAAAGCTGACCCAGTGACACTAGAGAATGGCCAAGAGAGTGACGACGACATCTCAGAACCAGGGGACTGGGTTCCTGACCCTGTTGATGCAGATCCAGGTTAGGTGCCAAGACTAAAAGTCTGCAAGGGGCAGCCCACTGCCCCTTGCTCTCTGTAGTCTTGAGCAGCTTTTCTGCTAGTCCTTCAGAGCAGAGCTGAGCTGGAGCAGCTCTCTGTTAATCTCGCACTGTTGTCTGCTTTATTTCACTAGGGAAATCAAGTTCCAAGCGTCGGTCCTCGGACATCATCAGCCTGTTGGTGAGCATCTATGGAAGCAAGGATCTGTTTATCAATGAATACCGCACGCTTCTTGCTGACCGGCTGCTGCATCAGTTCAACTACAGTGCTGAGAGGTGAGGGTTGTGTGCCCAACCCCAGGGCTTTCCAGGTAGAACCACCTGATGAAAGTATGCTACAGACTCAGTCCTATGAAAGGCCATTTCTGGAATCAGGACTGTCCTTGGCCATCTCCTCTGTGGTTTTAGGTATGCACTTGGAATTTCATGGGCTCACCTCTTGGCTGACATCTCCCTGCTCAGTCCTGCCCTTGACTCTCCCTAGTAGGGCAGCAGGTTGGAGACTGAAGGTACTGACACCCTCTGAGCTCCATCCCATCTCTTCTGGTGGTTCTGACACATACAGGGGCTGCTTAGGGTCAGCAGAAAGTGTCAAGGTAGAAAGAAGGGATGAAGTATCGGGGGACTTCAGCTCTACCCCAGCTATGTCTCTTGATTCAACAGTTGTAATGGTTTTCTTGTCTCTGAAATGCAGTTGGTGAGAGCGCTCATCGCAGATGTAGCTTTCAAGTGAATGGCTTGCCAAATGCTGGGATCATACTGTGTTGTCAAGAGGGATGGTAAGAGGGTCAGGTGCCATGTTAGCCCAAACGAAAGGGATACGAAGGCCTTCAAAAAGACCCTGGCCTACAGAGGAAGTGAATGTTCCTCATGTAGATGCTGGGAGGCATCCTCTTCAGATAACATGCCTTGTAGGGCTTTTTAGTCGTGAGAGGACCCTTGTGTCAGAGACTGCCTTTCTTGGCTTAGTTGAGAGGTGTGGAGGCTAGGCTAGTCTGTCTGAGGGATCAGTGTCTGATCCTTTCTTTCTCTTTTCAGGGAAATCCGCAATGTGGAGCTGCTGAAGCTGCGATTTGGTGAAGCTCAAATGCACTATTGTGAAGTCATGTTAAAAGTAACTTTTTTGTTATTCAGCTCTTGGTTGTTTGCACTCTTGAATCAGAGGGGAAGGACAGCATCCTATGGGAGTGACCTAGAAAGGGCCCTTTTAGGGAAGGGAAGTTCCCAGGATCCCAGCATGGGGCTTGATTTATGACAGGCAGAAGTGCATTCAAAATCATGTCTGTTCTTGAAGTCCTGTACATTGGGTTATTGACTGGGGGATGGTTGCTCTGGTGCTGTTGTCTCTCTTACCAGTACACTGCAGTGCACTATTCTGGTAGTAGAAGAACTGGCCCTTCCAGCTCCTCTAGAATGGGATTCTGGAATGTGATTCCCTTGGGGCACTGTGAGAAGTTGTCAGTCTGGAGGGACTTCGGTGTAGGCTGGTGTTAAAGCAATAAGCCCTTCCCCAACCTCCCCACAAATGTGTCTGTAGCAGCCCATTCCCTCACCTTCTTAGTGACTAGAGGACGCTATAACCTTTCCAATGTCTCCATCATCCTCTGGAGACGTGTTAGACACCCTCTTTAAGCTTCTTTACTAAAGCTCAGTACTCTCCTGGAAGAGAAGGAGCCTCTTTAGCTTCCTCTACCTCTTCCAGGATATGGCTGACTCACGACGCATTAATGCCAACATTCGTGATGAGGAAGAAAAGCTCCCAGAGGAGGAGAGGCCGCCATTCAGCCTCGTTGCTGTTATCCTGTCGAGTGAGTTCTGGCCACCACTGAAAGAGGAGAAGCTAGAACTTCCAGAGCAAATCAAGGAAGCCATGGAAGCCTATTCCAAGAAGTATGAGAAATTAAAGGTGAGGCAGCCTTAACCTTCCTTCAAATGGGTTCTTGCTGTTCAGACTCCACTATATAGCGTGTTTTTGCATGGCTGTTACAAAGTTCCCTTTAACATTCTTTAAAGTTTAGCTGTTAATATGGCTGTACTGCGAAATGCCAAAGTCCTTCAGCTCTGAATCAGGGTTAGAAGCTGCATTAGCTTTGTTATTGCTAAAAGGAGGATTTCTCTCTCTTTATGGGGTGCCTGCGCAGCAGTAGTGATAGATAGTCTTCTAAAATATACCAGTGTTTAATTACATGAATACTGCGATAGATGTGAGTTATCCATGATCTAGTGGTGTGCTCTGCACTCCACCAGGTAAGAATATTATGTGGATACTGAGATAGAAGTCCTTAGGCCCACAAGCTTAGACATCTAAGTCCTATAGGAGCCCAAGTAACATGCTGTCCCTGTTGGACCTCTTTTCTCCAGCATTCTGTCACTCTTCTCTCCTGTTTGTCCTCTTGAAAAGAAGCTCTCCTTACACAGTGGTCTCCTTTCAAGCTTGTTCCAGGAGATTCAATGTTAAAGACTGGAGTCAGCTGAACATTGCTTCCTGCTGTCCTTTCTGTGGATTCTTCTGGGTTGCTGCTTTTATTTTTGAAGGGTCCCTCAACTCCATGTTATACAGTTTAGGTGCAAGCATTTTTGGTCACTTTGACTGTGGCTCAGACCAGGACTTGAACCCATGTCTTTATAAATAGCATGGGAAGATGGAAGAGAGACATATGCAGGAATGGAGACCTACCTAGCAAATATAAGCAACCGTGCAGTATTGTATTTTGTAGGGACTTTGTCAGGCCAATTAGTCACATAGTGAATGCTGAGGTGAGTCTTGCTCTGTGCATACAGAATGGGCTCATAGCAAGAGCATCGCAGGTTGCTGTAGCATCTGCCTGGAAGTCAAGGAGAGATCTAAGTCACTTCCAGAGCTATGGTCTTGGCTTTCTCATTTTGCTGCTGCTTATCTGGCAGAGTGCAGCGCACACCACTGGATCATGGATAACTTGCATTTAGTCATGCCAGCCTAATACCTGTGTATACACGTAGATGGTTCTTTGCAACTAATCAGAATGCGATTTGGTGTCTCATACTCTTGTTCCTCCTCCTTGCATTCTGACCCCACTTCTGGCTTGGTTTTTGCATGTGCTTTCTCCAACTTGTCGTTATACATCAGATGGTACATGCCATCAGGCTGGGAAGTGTATAGCTCTAGATCCTGTCTCTTCTCCTGCTATAGCTGTGTGCCGGACGTGGATGCCACCTGATTTCTGTGCCTGCAGGAAACTAGTTAGGAGAGGTGCACATCAGCCTCAGCATGCATGGTTTCTTGGGGGGGTGGTGGTGGTGGTGGTGTTTAACTCCCTGGCATTTGACACCATCCTCAACCTACAAAAGTAAGTGATGCTGTCCTCATAAGGAGGAGAGCAGCTTCTGTCTAGCAGAGATGAAGGCAGAGAGCAGCTTCTGTCTGGCCCTGATGGCAGAGGAATATTTGCAGAAATACAGAACTTGGAGATTCCTGTTAGGGGACCTGCTGTGAGCGGCTGCTTCCTGCTTTTGCAGGCCATGAGGACCCTAAACTGGAAGTACCACCTGGGCCTGGTGAGCTTGGATGTGGAGCTGGCAGATCGCACCCTCTCCCTGTCTGTCTCTCCTGTGCATGCTGCCATCATCCTGCACTTCCAGACCAAGAGTGAGTGACGTGGCAGAGGCCCAGCATATCACCTGCATTCATGTGCTTCCCGTGGATGGGTGGGAAAGCCATGTTGCTCAGGTGGCAGTAGGCCTGGAGAGTGCTGGCACGGGGGGCAAGACCCAGTTTATGTTCTTGGATCTATCGCAGAAGTTGACCAGGTCTCCAGCTTTCCTAGGAGACTGCACCCGGAAGGGCCACAGCTGAGCCCCCAGTCTGCTTTCAGGCAGTCCCTGCATACAACTGCTTGCTCCTGGCAGTGGCTCACCTGCCTTCCCCATGCTGTTATTAAATCCTGACATGCTGCGGGGAGGGCTGGTGTCCTGTACTCTTCCCTGCTCTGAATGTTTGGGACACTTGTAGACCGGGGTATAGGGAAGGACTGCAGCCAAGAGCTGACTGCCGCCTTCCGCGCGGTATCTGTGGTCTCCGCAGGTACGTGGACACTGACTGAGCTGAGTGAAGTGCTCAAGGTGCCTGTGACGTCGCTAAAGCGTAAGATGACCCTGTGGCTGCAGCAGGGTGTCCTGCGAGAAGAGCCCCAAGGCACGTTCACGGTGATTGAGGAGGAGCAGAAGGACCAGGTGGAGAAGGTGGTTCTGATAGACAGTGATGAGGAGGGGGACTCTGCCATGGCGTCGCAGGCTGACCAGAAGGAGGAAGAGCTGCAGGTACTTGTCTGGGTGCTTGTGAAACCAGCAGGCCAGTGCAAATGTCTAGTGGTTTTGGTTTTGGGGAAGGGAGAGTGATTTCAGGCCAGCCTATGACTGAGTTTCATCTTTAAAAGTCTGGAAAAATGGTTCGAGGATGAATGTTTAATTAGATTATATTTTTTAATATTAGGAAAGGGAGTTTAATATATTCAGAAAATGAAGATGGTGGTGCTGTTACCCAGCTGGTTAGGAGGCTAATTTGAAATTCAGAAGAAACCACATTCAAATGCCCTGGTCTGTCTGATTCAGGTGGTGGATTTGATTTGCATCTGTACACTGCAGTGACTAAGGCCAGCTTGAGAGCTTTTTTGAGGTGGATTTCTCTTGATTAATGATCACTGGAGCAGATATTGGAAAACCACCTTCTTTCCAGAAAGGGGTCCAGCTGCTGAGCCAGGCAGCCATTTGGGCATCTCTGAACACTGTTGTTCAATTAAATGAGAAAAAGTCTGAGACTTGAACTCACACTTGAAAATAGTCATAACTAATTTGGGTTCATCCAAACAGCATTTTTTTTTTTGAGAAACAGACTGCCAAAAAAGCCTGCTCAGTCCTGATAGCAGGACCTTTGCCCTCTGTGTGTGTGATTCCTAGACATTCCCATTGCTTTTCCTACTCTGGTCTGTCATGTTGTGTGCATGGAGCCAGTGTGAAACACATAGCTGTTCTACCTGTGTCTGTCCACTGAGGGTCATGCACGTACTGCAGGCCAAATCCTGCTTTCTAGCTGTGTATCGTAATACCTGATGCTGATCTCAACTACTTCCTGTTTAAAAGCCAAGCTTTCATAGCTGCGAGCAGAACTTATTGCTTACCTCAGGTGAATTATGCCTTTGGGATACAGGATGTTAAAGCACCCCTCTTCTTTCTCTGTTGAGGATGACTGTGATTTACTGTTGCCTGTGTGCCCCCTTTTGCAGCTGTTTTGGACGTACATCCAAGCAATGCTGACCAACCTTGAGAGCCTGTCATTGGAGAGGATTCACAGCATGCTGAAGATGTTTGTGATGACGGGCCCGGTGGTTACAGAAATTGATATACAAGAGCTGCAGGGTTTCCTCCAGAAAAAAGTCCGGGACCAGCAACTCATCTACTCCGGAGGTGTCTATCGTCTGCCCAAGAACTGCAGCTAGACTCAAATCTCCCTACTTTCCTCTGTCTGTTCACTTCTCCTGTGCCTGTGTTCAGCTCCTCAGTGCCACCCAGCTCTCTGCATCCTGCTGGGTAATTTTTTTGGCTGTGGGGGGTTGCTGTGCCCTCTTCCCAAAATGGGCACCCTTTTCCATATGGAGACAGCTCATTAGCAGCCTGGGCCATGCACCCCAAAGATCTTCTGGGACTGGGCCCACTCTCCGGAGTGCTGTTCTCCCGTACGTGAGTGTCTGGGCCCACTTCACTGGTTAGTTAAAAACAGCAGTCATCTTTTTTCAGATGATTCTAACTCTTTTCTTTCCTCTCAGGAGAGCACTCTTGGCATCAGCCTTCCCAGGCTGAAAGGGCAGGCAGGAACTTTGCAGTCTGCTGGGCACCATCTCCCTTTCATTGGGCGTCCGTGTGTAGTCTGCTGCTTACAGCTCTGGAAGGATTTTGGGATGGGGGGGCTGTTGGCTGCAGTTGCTGTCTGTGTCTCCTTGTGTGGCTAAAACAGCTTGTTGCAGCTGGCTGTGATGAGTGAGACCCTACACAAAAATGAGTGTGCTGTCCATGCTGTCTCCCCGTTGGTTTGTGTAGGCGGAAGGCTCTGGGGTTGGCTCACCATTGTTCAGGACTCTTGGAAGCCGTGGGATAATTTTATTGTGGGATGAAGAATGCTTTAGATGGGTGAAATGTAGCAGTTCTTCAGGGCAAGCTGTTTAGTCCTGGGCAATATGAAAGTGGATTATCCAGACGCTGGTAGGATTACTTTACCATGGCATGAATGCGTGTCTGTCTTCAAACACCATGACTGGTGCTCTCAAATGCACATCATCTTGGTATGTGGCTTCAGGGTTATTTGCATCACTGAGATCACCAAAGCAGTTGGGTGGGATAATCCCTGAGCTGCTTTGTTTAAACATCATGCCCTTAACCTGGACAGGAGATCAAGCAATGAGTTGCAGAAGGATTGTATTCAGTCTCCGCTTAACTCCCCACCAGCATTCAGGGTTCCTCAGTTCTGTTTCCAAGTGGGTTTTGCTTATCCCATCAGGAGGAGTGTGCTGGGGGAATCTGGGTCTTCCTCAGATTTTGCTTCCTAAGAAGCAAAGAATGATTTTCCATGGCCCAAGAAGTCTTTCCCTCCAGTGCTGAATCTTTTAGCCCAGACTGTAATGAGGCAGCTGGAATTGAGCTACCAAAGGGCCAGATTTAAAACACAGGAACAGTCTTTGACCCTGGCTGCATTGTTCGGGATCCAGGTGCATGAGGGACTTGTGGAACATGTAAAACAACCTGCATTTAATATTCAGTCTTGTTGTCTTAATGCTTAAAGGCCTGGAAATGCCACAATATGGGCTTTCCCTCTTACAGTAGGGAACAAATGCCCCAAATCCTCCTCTCGGACTTTTAGGGCAGAATAGGGGGGTAAGTTTGGGCAATTTGAGATTAATGTCCGGAGATTTGGAGACTTTATGGGGGCTGTCCTGCCAACCCACTGGCTTTTCTGTAAATAGGCAAATCCCACTGGGATAATCCCTAGGATGAGCCTGCCCCTCTTTGCTATATGTACCACACCCTGGTTAGAGATGCCTGTGGGGGACAAGGAGAGTTTGTCCTGTGGTGACCCTCAACCCGAGTGCCCCAGCCAGCAGCTGACGATGTTCTTCGCCATCTTGGACTTGGACTATTCCTGGACCAATGCTTCAGCCACTTGGCGTGACAGCAGGATGTCCGGGGTCTCTTGCTCTGGGTGAAGCCCAACTTGGTTGATGCCAGCTGTGACAGGGTTGCTCTCTGCTGTCCCACTGACCGTGCTCAGGTACTTTGGAAAATTGAACAAAATTTGGCTCAACTGATCTTGCTCCACCTGGAATGGTTGAGACTGTTCTTATTCCTGAAGTTGATCATCTGCTTCCAAGATGTAAAGTAAGTAAACCGTACTTTTGCTCTCAGATGTGCTGTCCCAGGATAGAGAAGCCCTGAGAATCCCTCAACCCTGTAGTGCCACTGAGGGGTTGTGACAGGTCGTGGCTTGGGCACTGCAGTAGCTGTGACCCACAGTGGTGGAGGGACAGTTGTTGGGACACAGCAACATCCCTGTGTGCACATGGGTGTGGGGAGGCGATGGTGGTGGTGTGCCTGTGCCGCTGCGAGAGCTTGCGGTGCTGGCAGGTGGGATGGGCAGTGGGCATGGAGAGTGGGTGCCAGGGGCTGGTGGGGTGCAGGTGGGGGGCTCGGGGCTCACATAAGGCTGTGTTGCGATGTGCCCAAAGGTAGTATTGGCACAAAGTGGTTTTAACCAAGGCTTGTGTCTCTGCTTTCTGCTTTTGCTCCCAGAGCCGGTCCTTGTGGGTTTTACCTCCTTGGTTCTGGAAGGGGAGGCTTTCCGGCAAGGGAGTCCTCAGGGGGCTTTTCTGTACTCCCTCAAATGCTGGCTCTGCTCCTCATCCTCTTGGTTAGATACTCATCAACTACTGAATAAATCAAAGCAGCTCACAAGTGCCTGCGTCCATGTAAAACCCACATACCTTGGGAGGGGGATTGGGAGGGAGCAAGATGTGCACAGGCCATGTAGGGCCTTGCTGGGTGAGGAAGAGGAGCTGAATTGGATCACAGAGGAGGAGGCAGGGCTGACACTGGTCCTTGGCCTGAATGGCCACCACTTTACTGACTGGCTGCCTGGCAGGGACCGCAGCGGTAGGGGATATCTATTTCCTAGGTACCTGTCAACTGTCTTGCAGTTCCTCATCCTTCATTTTAATTTTTTTCAGGAAACAAAATGGTTTGAGCAAGTGGGAGTGCCTGAAAATGTAAGCAACCACGGGGCGGTGGGGTTGGTGTCTGCAGCCCCAGGGGACGTGAGTGGGCACGGCATGGCAGTACTCACTACAGCACAGTCCCACTCTATGGTTAATGCCTAAATATCTAACATCTTCTGGCCTCGCGGTTGAAACGGAGAGGGGAAATATCTTTTGGATCTTTTGGGATCAAATCAACCACCAGCTTTGCAGCAGGGCTGGTGGCAGCTGGGGGCTGTCCCCAGCCACCGCCGCCAAAGTAGCAAGAACTGGGAGCCTTGGCTCCTTGTCACACCTGGGAAGGGAGGAGGAAACTCTCCGGCACGTTAGCTGGTTTAGATGCATGTGGAAAGTTAAAGAAATGGAGGAAATGGGTTCCCTTGCTGGAAGGGCTGGCAGCCCTGCCATCTGGGCTGGTGCTCTGACCTGGTTCGTGGCTCTCCTGATCCCTCACCCTGCAATTTGGGTATTGCCAGGCTGCCAAGCTGGGCAAACGGAAGCAGGGCTGGTGTATGCGCGCTGGCTGCGATTTGCTGCGTGGATGTGTCCCAGGAGAGCCCAGAACTGCTGGTTGCGTAGGGAAGGGGGTGCAGAGCCCCCGGCGCGGGCGTTGCAGGTGGGGGCTGCTTGGATGGGCGACCCGACGGGGAGCGGGACGGGCAGCGGGCTGCCAGCCGCCGGGCCAGCCATGCCTGTGCGAATGGTGCTGCCCCACGTGTCCCCCGTGACAATAAGGGAGCGAGGTTTGGGACTGAGAGGTGACCAGTTCTGCAGATGAGCCTGGAAAACACCTTTTGCAGCAGGATGGAGCATGCTTGTGTTTGCCGCCCATGTACCCCAATGCTTGGGAACTCGCTAATCGCGGCGGGAGCGTGTGGGTTGCGGCAGCGCTGCCTTGCACCTTCCCTCCCGCCCCGTCCTGGGTGGACCTGGCCTGGGGACACGTGTGGGACAGGCTGCCCTCGGAGTCCTGGAAGAGGTGCAAGGGGATGGGAAGAGCTCTGCCCATGTTCCCAAGCCCCCAGCTCACCTCCCGTGGCACCACTGCTGCCATCCCCCTTGGCCAGGACCCCGCTCCCAGGGCAGGACCTGCCCGGAGGCTGCACACAACCCGTGTGGCGATCAAAGCGAGCGCTGCCCTACGGATGTGGTGGAGGTCAGATGGGATGGAGGTCAGCACGGCCCTGGCATCTCTCCCACAGCAGCACTGGGCCAGCACGGGACGGTTGTTGCCTCCTCTCGTGACCTTTATCGGCCGTTCCTCTGCCTCCCTCTCAGGATGGGGCCCGGTGGGTGTGATGAGTTTGTTCCGTTGCCACAACAGCCTGAGCTGCTCCCCCCGGCCAGGCCTGACTCAGTCCCTCCCCAGACACCACGTTTACTCTGCGGATGGCTTCGCACGCGGGCCTGGCCCCCACTCTCAGGGCGCCCGCTCAGCACCCAGGTCCACCCTGCCCGTGAGCGGGGAGCGAGCCCGGCTGAGCCCCCATGCAGCCGCCGGGCTCTGCCTTGTTTCCAAGCTATCCAGGCAAGGAGCAGAGGGCTTCACCTGCAACACCGCTACCCAAGCCCTGTGTCGAGACGGGGATGCCACCGTTCCCCTCCTGGAGCCCGCCTGGTCTTGATGGATTAACTGCACCGATGCTGACAGCTATTCACTGTCCCTAGAAAACAAACAAACAAGCAAGCAAACAAAAAAACCCAACCCCCCCCAACCACCATCAGTGCTGGAGGCTGCACCTCCTCCCAGGCCTCGCTAGACGCCCTAACGTCTCCCATGCTGCAATTTAAGCAGGTTTCTTCTAGCCTGGCTCCCATGACGAAAAATTTGTTCCCACAGGCGCCTGTCTACGGATTTGAAGGCTCTTTGCATCCCTCCCGCCAGGCTTCCCTCCTCCAGGCGACCAGCCCCAGTCTCTTTGACGTCTCCTTGCAGCGCAGGGTCGGTCCCTGCTGCTTTGCCCTCTCTTCTCCAGTTTGTCCCCGTGGCTGAGCACCCAGCAGGATGGGGGCAAGATCGGAGGCTGCGTCCTGGATGATGGCCCCGCTCTGGCTCCAGTGTGGAGCCTGGTCGGTGATGGGATGGAGGCGAGCGCGTCTGTGTGCCGTGAGCTGGGCTTGGCATCTGGGCACAGCAGCCAGAGGTGACCTTGTGCAGCAGGTCTGGTCCACCCAGATGACATGGAGGGAGTGCAGGACGTGGCGATCTCCAGCCTTTCCCTGCCCTGTGCTGGCCAGGGCTGGGAACCTGGCTGGTAGCCACTGCGATGCATTGCAAGGTGGTCCTAGGAAAGCCATCGCTACATGCTCTGCGTGGCTCTGAACAGCAGGAACAGCACCAGCGGGAAGTATCCAACCTGGATGGGGCTGTTCTTCCAGGAGGCCTGAGCAGCTCTGAGTTCAGAGCCGGCCCTGGAAAATGGCATGTTTCCCGCGGAGCAGCAGGATGCCCTGACGCTCGCCTGGGGCCACCAACGGTGAGGGAGAAACTCCAGCAAGCGCAAGACAAAAGTCAGGCATCGCTTGTGGGAAGGTCCGCGTGCGGGATGGGATGATCTTTCGGCAGCCCGGGAAAGAGGGCTACAGCCAGGCGCTCCTCGGGCCAGCGATGGGCCAGGTGCTGCCCGGGGCAGCCGTGAGCCAGCAAGCCTAGTAGGAAGCATGGGTGGTCGGTGATTTCCCTTTCAACCTCCAGATGAGCTGAAAAAGAAGAGATGAGAACTTTTTTTGCCCTGTGAATAAGGCCGCAGCTACGCTTGCCCGGGAGCTGGTTGCAATAGCGTTCGTGCCGGTCCAGCTGCAGGAGTCACATCCTGCGTACGGGTTTGGTGGGGGCTCCCTTTTGCGCTGTTGCCCCGTTTGGGGTCCGTCCTTCTCAGAGCAGATGGTTCCCCACGAAGGCTGAGGAGCATCTCGAAACCAGCTGCCCGGCTCACGTGGCAGCACACGGGTTTCTTTGGCCCAGCCGTGGTCGAGCGGTGAGTGCTCCCGCCGCAGGGCCGCCCTTCCCCGCACGCCCAGCCTCTCCGCGGAGGCGGCCAGAAAGGGCTCTTCTGCCTGCCGGAGGTCCCGGGGAGCTCTGAGTCAGCCGCTGGTGAGTCTTAGCGTGGTAATCTCAAAGCATTACAATAGGAAAACTTGCATAGTGTAATTAGTCCTACAGTTTTTAGGGCATGTAAAAGTCTTAAAATTAATTGGAACAAGCCGGAAACAAAGCAGTTCAAACAGAAGTGAGAAAGCTGGAAAAAGGCCTCTCAGCGCTTGTCTGCAAGAGCAGGCATAAAAAACAGCGTAAAAAGCTGCGTTTCAGAGCCACACAACGCTGCAGGTACGTTACTTCTGCAAATAGCTTCCCCTTTTAGGAGAATAAGTTGTATAGCTGGAAAACGCATTTAAAATTCTTCTCTTTACTCCTTAGGCATTTAGAAATGGCTTTAGCTTCGCTGTAGTGTTTGCAGACATCCTTGTTGCTACAAGAGAGGTTATTTCTGTGAATGCTCATTTATGCATGGAAGTGCTAGGATTGTTTTTATGTGACCACTGCTTACAAAATAAGTTACAACCGGGACATTGATGATGTGTCATTGCCTGAGTAATGTTCTTGCCAGCCAGGGGAGGAATTGCTGAGGATGCTTGCCGCTTTCCCTGTTTGAAGTCACAGACTCCGCAAAACTTTTTTTTCCAGTGTAAAAAGCAGTTTTATCCCCAAAGCCTTTCGGGCGCAGCGAGACGTGTCGCCGGCCTCGTCGTCGGAGCAAACGGGCATCTTTCTGCGCTGCAGACGAAGGGTCGGGCAGAGCCCCTGGCACTGAAGCGCCTTTGGCGTGTTGGTGGTGAGCTGGTTCCCACCAGCGACGCGGGGTGGGGAGAAGCTGCCAAAAACAAGGAATTTTTTTTTCTTTATTATTTGAGATATTGATATGCCAGCTGGGGGGGGGGGGTCGAATTTGCACTCGAGAGCCTTGACTCATTCGGGCAAGCTGGAGCTATTGCTTCTCTTCGCGAAGAGCAGGTCACTTCATTTACCTTGGGCTATTTTTAAACTGTTTAGATGGTCCCCGTTAAACCAAACAGGATGTATTTTCCCGAAAAAAAGGGCGTTCCTTTGCCCGCGTATAAACTGTTTGGGTTATTTAGGATGTGTTAAAGCAGGAGTGCTTACAAAGGTTGGAAATGGTTGCGAATAGCTGTGGCAAAAGCGGGCAGAGCGTGGCCCAAGAGCCGAACCCCGTCGCTGGGCTGGGGGGCCGGCAGCGGGACGGGGACCGCGGGAAAAGCTTCATTTCCCTGCGGTTTGCCCCACTCGCGCTGGTGCCGTTCGGTGAGACAAGGGCAGAGAGTTGGGTTGCGATTTTGTGGGCCTGTAGAGAGTTGCTAATCCAAATCTTTTTTGGTCTGCTCTGTGGTTTTACACCAAACTTGCCCGAATTGGTGTCTTGCTAGAGTGCAAGGTTGTTTAGGGCAGGAAAGACGAGGGCTGGCGCTGCAAAAGGACCTTGTGAAAGTGGGAGACCAGGCACTGAAGTGGCAGAAGAAATTCGGTGTAGATAAATGTAAAACAGTTCCTGTGGAAGTGGTGGTGGTGGGGGACCAGCCCTGCTGAAGCTGCTGTAATGGCACATCTGGCTTGGGGTGTCCCTCAGCTGACAGAGATATTCTCCATATATGAATATATTCCTGCCCTTTTTATTCTTCCCCTTATGGCTACTGTGGGAGACAGGACTTGGGACCAGCCGGCTCCTTGGTGGGAGCCACTGTAGCTGCTCGTGTGTTCCCGTTTCCCGCATCCGAGCGGTATTTCCCGTTCTCAACTTTCTGTTTTAGGACAATCCTGTCTGCTGCCGGACAGCCCGGCTGCTCCCGGGGCGTGTGAGCCAGGGTTTTTTCATCCACGGGGCAGATTTCTCTTGACCTCAGAGACTCCTGTGCCTGGTTTAGCTGCCTGTAACTTTTTTTTGACGGATTTCCCCCTTTTCGCGGAGTTCCTCTTCCCGAGGCGCCGCTGCTGCCGGCGGTTCCCGTGGTGCCGCCTGGGAGCCGGACGGTGGCTGCGGCTACTTCCCAAACCTGGGTCTCAGCACTTAAAAAGCTGACGTGCCCCAAAGTGGAGGAAAACGTGGAATTGGCCCAGGGTGTAAAAGCCTGTGGCCGGTAGCTTGGTGCTGGCAGCTGCCCTGTTTGGGAGCCGCTTGCCGCCGGGACCAAAACCGAATCTCCCCAAAGGTGCTTGGGGGTCACTGTCTCCCTTTCCCTCTGCACCTCCCACCTCCCCTCACCCCCAAATTTCCCTTTTTCTCCTGTGTTTTTTGCAATCCCTCCCTTCCTCGCGTTCGCCCTCCCAGGGCTGAGCCCGGAGCGGTGGCAGCCGGGATAGGGAGGAAGCGCCTGGGAAAGGCAGCACCGGGAGCCCCCGAAAAGCGGAGCTTGAGGCTGGTTCTGTGGGGTCCGCACGAAGGCCGGGGATGGCCGGTGGGGCCGGAGCCGGCCTGGCCCTGCGCGACGGCCCTGTTTGTGCAGCATTTGCATTCCCGGCCGGCCCAGCCCTGCAGGAAGGGCCGGGGCCCCGCAGCAGCCGCCTTATCGCGGCTCCGGGCGCGCAGGCCCCCGGCAGGCACCGCTTCCTCTGCGCCGCGGCTGGGAGCGGAGCGCGGCCGGGCGGACGTGGCCCACCAGCCGCAGGAGGCCAGGGCCGGGGTTGGCAGCCCCCACGGATGCCCCGAGGTGAGTCAGGGATGGGGTGGTGGGGAAGGGACCCAAACCCGCTGCACTGAGCCCCTGCCGGGCATGCACATGCCACCCCCCCCCCCCCATTGCACTGCCCCGATGCACACGCGCAGTCTCGCTGGGGGGGTCACAGCCCCCATGCTGGGGTGGCCTGGCCCTGGCGGCTGCAGAGTCGGCAGTAGCAGGACAAGGTGTTATTCCCGCTAGGACTAGGGGGACAAGGCTTTATTTCGGCCAGGACCATGAGCGGGGCTGTTTTCTCCCATCTCCCCACCATCCACCCCTGCTTCATGGTCAATGTTAGGTGTCCTCTCAGTCTCTGTTTCAGATAGCACCTGCTGATACCCCTTGTCGTGCTCTCCCTCCCCTTCCTTGTAACACTCAACGCTGCGGTGGCCTTTTTTTGGTGTCTGCTGCCCACTGAGGTGGTGATTTTGGAGGCCGCTCGGGGGGAGGCCAAGATTGGGTCCCTGAGCCTCGAGCGTCCTCGCTCCCTGTGCACGTCCTCCTCTGCTCGCCTGCGCTGAAGCTCCTCTGCCGTGTTTTGTCCCCCCAGGGATGGCGACGGGCTCCCTGGGCCGTGGGTGCCAGGACCCCCGTGGCCAGCGCCCCTGCGCTTTCACCTTGGGCTTTCCCCAGGTCCCTCGGGTGCTGCCAGCCAGTGCTGGGGACTCACATTCCCCGGGTCTGTGGGACCGATCCTCCCTGTATCCATCCACTAAAACGACCCAGGTGCTCTGACCCGGTGGCCACCAGGGGAGGATCAGGTGTAGGAATCGGTCCAGCAGGGACGGGGACCTTGTTGTCCTCCTCTGCTGTGGCCTCAGCAGCCTGGCGTGCCCCTTGCGTGTCCACGCTCCCTCTTGCTTTTGAGGGATTTGAAAACGTTTTATTAGCGGTGCGAGCACCTTTTGCGGGGCACCTTTTACGTGCTGCTTTAACCCTTTTAATTTCCTGTTTACATATGTTTATAGGCTTTCCTGTGCTCAGCTGGGCAAGCTGGCCATTTCTGACGTGCCGCCTTCCCTCCTCACCCCTTAGCTTCCCCACTGAGTCATGCACAGGGTATTTTGGACGCCTTTGTTTTCTTTTTGAACTGTGGCTCGTGTTTTATTTGGCACCGCGTTTGTTAACAGCCTTCAGGCAGCACCTGCCACCTTCTTGCTCCCTGAACTGCTGCTTTTGGGGTCTTTGGGGGAGGCATGTTATGCTTCATTTTTTATGCGGTGTCTTTCTTGATGCTGAGCATCCCTGCGCCCCGGCCTGCTCTCTCCTGCTACGGTGTCCAGCAACTCGTTGCTGCCCAACTTTCTGGTGGCCTTCAGCTACTCTGAAGTTAGGAGCCCAGCCACGCTGGCAGCTCGCCGCTGGCCAAGCTCCTTTCCCCTCGCAATGCACAGAAATTCCTGCACCTGCGAGAATTTGCTAGGCAAATTCCCCCCTGCCCCCAGCGGCCATCTGCCAGGGGCAGCCACACCGGACAGGCGTCTGAGGCAGCCTGGACGTGGCCTGACACGGTCCTGGCCTCTGCTCCTGCTCACCCACGAGCTCTGGATGGGTTTCTGGCCAGGCATTTAGGTTGTGGGAACAATTTTTGGGGATGGCAGCACGAGAGACCAAATGTCCATGATGTAGATGCCTCTGCTGAAGCTTCTCCCCACCTTTGAGGTGACCGGAGACAGGGGAGAGGCCTCCTGTGTGCACCTCACTCAATGCAGGCATCTACCCGAGGATGCGGGTGCTGTGAAGGGCATCGCCCTCCCGTCCCGCCGTGGCTCCAGAGGGGGGTCACACACCGGCTGTGCCACCCCCAAACTCCCCAAATAGGATTTTTTCCCCATGTTTTGCTCTGAGGCTTCAGCTCTCCCTGAGGCATCGCAGGGATGAGCTTCAGCTCCCTGCCTGCCGCTTTCCACCTGCGGGTTATACAGAAATGACGGAGAACTTCAGCCACAAAAGACAGCTTGGGGGCTGGCCGGCCTTCACCGAATGGCCTTGCTTTTCTGCAAAAATTGAGCTCGGCTGGGTCCTAGTGGGGCCTGGCAAAAAGCATGCAGGGGGGTCGGGGAGGGCTCGCCAGGACAAATGCAAATAAAGCTGCAGCCTGACCCCGGCGGAGCCGGCGTGGGCCGTTGCGCGGCTCCTGCTGCGGGAATATTCAAACGCTGCTGCAGGTGTAAAAACCTGCTTCTCCCTTTTCCTCGCGCTTAATGTAGCCGGTAGAAACAGCAGGTTTTTGGAGGGTGCCTTTGCCCCCGGGCCAGGGCTTTAAGGCCGAGGGGAGCTGCCCGTTCCTGCGGCCAGTGGCGCTCGCTTATCTCGGCCTCTGAGTCAGGGGCCTTTGCGCGACGCTCTGCTCCAACGCGGCGGCGGCCGCCCGGGCCGTGTGGGGCGTTCCCCAGCCGCGGCCGCCCGGCCCCGGGAGCGCGGGCGGGCCGCAGCTAGGCCCCGTCGCAGGCCGCCGCCGCCGGGGAGAAGGAAGTGCCGCCGCAGGGCCACTCCTCCTCGCCGCTTCCTCTCGGCGGTCGGGGTTTTATACAAATGAGAGCGCGGTAGCGGGACAGCCGGCCGGTCCCGAGCCGCAGGCTGCGTTCGGTGTGGCCGCCCCGCCGCGAGCCGACGGCCGAGGAGAAGGCGACGGCGTCCCGGCCGGCTCGGAGGAAGACGCTCCCCGGTAACTGCGCTCGGGCTCCGCTCGGTCGCCCACCTCCCGCTGGCCGCCCCTCCGTCCCGCCGGGCTCGGCCTGCGCCGAACCGCGGCTCGGCCTTGTGCCCCTCGTGCTCTGCCAGTGCGAAGGCGCCCGCAGGGCCGCTCCGGGGAAGGCCCCTCCGCCGGCCTTCGGGACGCTGCGCCGGCTTGTCCCCTGCTTGCTGTCGCTTCCCTTAAATTGCCGACTTCTGTGTCGTGCGAGGGCCGCCTGTGTCTGCGGCCGTCCTCGCCCCGGCTTTGCCTCCAGCGCTTTCCGCGGCCGCCGGCCCGGCTCCTCGAAGCCGCCCGCGCCTCATCCCCGCCACACGGCTGCTGTCCCACAGCGGTTCCCCTTCCCGCAGCTCCCCCCATCCGCTACGGGTCTGGGGGCCTGGTGCGAAAGCTTGGCCGAAAGTGGGCCCGGCGGGTGTTTGGGGGGAAAGCGGGCTGTTTCAGTCAGTCGCTTGCGGGTTTTCACGGCGCCTCCGCTACCCGCTTTGCGCTGTGCTTTCGGTGAAAGGAAACACCTGCACCCCCCAGGCTTCCTCCGGGGACGGCCCTGCGCGTCTGGGGGGGGACGTGCTCGTTTGCACGTCTGTAAGCTGTAACTCGGAGGTTTCCCCGCGCGGGTCCCTCTGGCTCGTCCTGGCCCTGCGGCTAGCGGGCGACGTGGGGGCTCGTGCCATGGCGGGCGCCTGCCGCTTCACCGGTGCTCGAGGTACTCTCGGGCTGTCCCGAGATCCGGTGTTTCCACTGGCTTCAGCTGAAGCATTTCGGATCTGCTTCCCCCCAGCTGGAAGAATGGTTTCGCTTAGTTTTCCCCCCTGGAAATGTTCAGTTTTAGACAGAGGCCGTCAGCTGGCAGCATTAACGTTTTGGATTTTTCAAGCGTCTCCGTTTCCCAGCAGCTTTACTAATCGCCTTTTCCCCCCTGAGGGGCTCTAACAATCGCGGTTTTGGCTGCGATTCCCTCCTTTCTGATGCCATCCTTGGAAAACGCGTTGTTTTGGTGTCTGTAAGCTTAATTAACGCGATGGTAACGAAGGGAGAGGCGCGCCGCAGCCAGCACACATGCCTCCCAGCTCGGAGCTCGCCTCCGTGCTGGCATGCGAGCCCGGGCCGCGGGGCTGCGGCCAAGCTCTGCCTTCCCTCACGTCAGGCCTGAGCAATGCAGGCAGCGCTCGAGCCGAGCGGCCCCTTCCCTTGCGTCCCCGCGGAAAAGGGCTGCTTGGAAAGCGTCTCCGCTATAGGGAGATTCGGTGAGGGGGTGCCCTTAAAAGCAGATGGTGCCTCACCGGGCAGTTCGGGTCCACGTGGCGTGGTGGGGCTTCACCTTGGGACGGGACCTGCTTCGAGCGGATGAGCGCTCGTGTTGGACCTGTGTCATGTAAGCTGGATGCTTCTACCCGTGAATGCAGCCTGCTTGAAGGCAGTCTTTGGAGGCTGGAAGCGGGTGCTTGGGCATTTCTCGGCCGCCCGTGCTGTGCTGCTCCGGGGCTGGTGGCCCTCGCTCTGCCCCAGCACCCGGCCAGCGGAGCCGGGGGACGTGGGACCCATGTCCCGGCTCCCTCTCCCACCCCAGGCCGATGCGTGTGTCTCCGTCTGCTTACACAGGGCCATTTGTTGTGGAAACTTTGTTTTGGCAGGAGTAGGGTGACACACAAATGCAAAAGGAAACTTCAAGGAGGAAAGCTGAATGATCTCTCAGGGCCATTTTCAAGAGCCAAGTGCAAGTTTTCCTACAGTATGTTTAAACTAGTCCCAGAGAAGTGACTAATGATGTTTACAAGAGCACTTGTGAAGCTGAGGACCGAATTTCCGCTGCTTTTCCTTGCTGCGGTCCCCAGACACCCAGTGTGATGCTGAAACTGCAGCTTCCCAGGGCTGGCGTTGCCCCTCGGGCCACCGGCTCGGCCTCGCTCGGCGGCAGCCACCGTCTTCATCCCTCTTCAGGCATCGTGCAAGCAAGGGCCGCTCTTACAAAACAATTCAGGTCCTGAGTAAATCCTGCCAGGCTTTAGGAGCTGACTCACGGCATTAATAGGGTTATTATATGCATGACTGGACATATTTATTTACCTGTTGTTGGAGACGGGATTAGGTCCCTCCCCTCAGCCTCCCTTCTGTTTGGCTCGGAGGGATCGGTGTCCCGCTCCGGGAGCCCGGGTGGCCCCGACGGGCCCGGGGCACCTAGCTAACAAGAGCTCAGTCCGCTCCGTTTTCCCTAGCGCGGAGCCCGGGCTCCTCACCCGGACGCTGGTGATGGTGGGAAAGGGGGGCTCGGGGACCACAGCGAGCACTAAACTGCTTGCTGCATCCGGCAGGCCGGAGAGCCGCAGCTGGGCAGTGCATTAAGTTGCACAACAGCATCCGCGGGGAAGCATTTGCGCTCACTCATTTTTTCCTGCCAGCAACAACCCTATCCCATAAAATCCCATAACTTCCCCTTAATGTTTCCTCAGGCCTGTCTGAACCTGTGTTGTTTTTGGACTGAAAAAGGTTAACCATGTGTTTCGACAGAAGCTGCGTGTATTGCCCCAGATGTCGAGCCGGTCCCCAGGCAAAACGCAGCGATCCCACTCCCACTGCCCGGGGATGACAACCTGCTGCGGCTCACGTGCCTGCGGCCCCTGGGCTGCTCCCCAAAAACCCCATGGTTAGCAGCAGGGTCGGCCGGATAGTCTGGCCTGAGCTTTCGGGAAAGCCCCCCGGCTGGCCGCCTTCATGCATCCGTGGAGCACGAACAAGGCGACACTTGTGAGATGGGGAAGAGGCAAGT
Source organism: Dromaius novaehollandiae (assembly GCF_036370855.1). Taxonomy (NCBI): domain Eukaryota; kingdom Metazoa; phylum Chordata; class Aves; order Casuariiformes; family Dromaiidae; genus Dromaius; species Dromaius novaehollandiae. The sequence goes on from NC_088117.1 coordinate 3,416,077, forward strand.
GTGAGGCCTCCATCCCTCCGGCCCCGCGCCCTCTCCAGGGCTGCTTGCAGGAATCTGGTCCGGCTGGTTCCGCTCCGGGCACGGCCGAATCCTGCGCCGCGGCCCTTGGCATTGCTCACACGGCAATTAGCGCTCGGGGAGCCATTCGCCTCGGCCAGGTTTCCACGCGGGCAAACAGCAGCCGAAGGGTTTCACGCCGCGGCTCAGCGCGCCTGGACGTTTTGCAGCTTGGAGGCTCTGGGAAGGAGCCAAGGTGGAGAGAGAGGTGGCTGGGAGCTTTTCCCAGCGCCGGCGGCTCTACGTGCCTTTCCACCAGGCGCCCTCTCCGTGCTCTGTGTTGATGGACGGCCTGGTGAGTCAGGCCCTTGGTGGGGGAAGTAAAACCCTCGCCTGAGCGAGAAATCTAGTGCCGGGCAGGTTAGCCACTTCCTGCCGTGCCAAAGCGAGTTAATAAAAACCCTTCCGGGACCTCCTCCTCCTCCTCCTCCTCCTCCTCCTCCTCCCCCTCCTCCCCCCCCCCCCCCCCCCGGAGACTCGGCAAAACCTGGGGTCGCTTTCCCCGGTGGCTGATGAAAGCGGCTCTCATTGCACTGCCCGCCCTGCTGCCCAGTTCCTGCTCTTGGGCTGGGCAGTGTCACCGCAATTAACTGTCCCCTTGCGTCAGCGCTCGCCACGTCTGGAGGTGGTGGGGAAGTGCCCTCCCACCGTGACACAGCTACGTGCCAGGCAGGGGACAGAGCTGTCACCAGTGGTATTTCGGTACGTGGAAACGGCCGTGCGTGGGGTCCTGTGCCACGTGGCCGGGACCCACTGGGGCTTATCCTGGCCTGGAGACACGCTGTCTCCCGTGGGGCTTCCCTGCCAGATTTGTTCCTCCCATCATCACGTCCTGCTGCTGGAGCGTACCCTCTCCTCTTCCTCCTTGTTTGCAGACCGAGGTTTGTCTGTGCCTTTTCCCCACAGCCGGCTTTTCCCCGGGATGCTCGTGTCCCTGTGCTTTCCTCCGTGGCCTTGCTCCGGTGATACGGGAAGCAGATGGAGCTGGGAAGACCTTTGCTGCTCCGTGTGCCAGGGCGTCTTGTGTGGCCGGGTGGTCGGGGGGCTCGAGCACACAGGATGAGGAAGGACCATGGGGGCCGGGACCCTGGCCAGGGGAGCTGGTGCTGCCGTGGGGCCCCTCGCCCTGGAGGGATGCACCATCCGGCAGGTTTGGGCACAACTCGTCCGTTTTCCGCAACTAGTCCGACTCCTGCCTCAGCGCGGGAGCGATGCCCTCCCCGGCCAGCCTGCTCCTCCGGCCGGCCGTGACAGGACTTCTGGCCCCAGTGATGAGATGTGAGGAGCTCTGGGCCAAGGGAGGGCTGAGGGTTGCTCTCACTGCCGAGTCCTTGCTGCCTGGCTGCTGCCTTCGCCTTCCCTCCGGCAGCGACTGGCATGGGTTGGGGCTGCCTAGCGTGCCTGTCTGCACAGCCGGGCTACTTGCCCGGCCTGGGAAAAATTGCCCCCAAGGAGATACCATGCTATGATGAGCCATATGTGTATTTTCCACTGGCCATATTCTTGAAGGAATGAGTTCTTCCACAGCAACTTGCTCCCGTGCACACGTCCCCGCCCCAGAAGGTCTCTCTTTGAGGGCACAGGAGTGACTGTTTCCTTGTGGCTGTGCATGTACATGCTTGTGTGTGATGCTGGCGCACAGGTGTGGTTTTGTGTGTTGCTTATATTTAGCAGACATAAGGAAATAAGAATGGCAGTTCTGGTTCAGACTGAGGGCCCGTCTACCTGGCGTCCTGCCTCTTACAGGACCAGGCTTGGTTGCCTAGAAAGCAAGCAGAGGACAAGTGTGTAGGAGACTTCCCCAAGTTGCCTGGAGATGGCGGGAGCCTGACATGGTTTCTCTAGTCATCTCCAACACTTCCCTCCCCAAGTGCTCACCCAGTCTCTCCGTGAGTTCACAGCAGCACCTGGCAGGCAGGTCTGTGGATTAACTACTGTCCCGTAAAACAAAACAAAACAAAACAAAATGATGCATTTTTGGCTTGTGCCTTGCCTCTTCTAGCTTCACCTGATGGTCTGGTTCTTGTATTAGGATTGGACAAATGCTCAGTCTCTGCTCACCGCTTGTAATTTTGTAGATTTGTTGTATTTATTTTCCTCTGCCGTCTCTTCCCCGCCGAAGGCTCCCAATTGCTCAGTCATTCTCTGCCAGGAGGCCGGTCCCTGCCTTTGGTCTGCCAATGCTGGTCTCAGCACCTTTTCTAGTTCTGCTTTCACCTTCCTCATACGAGGGCTGAGAATTGCACACGTGAATCAGTATTTGGGCAAACCAGGGGTTTATGTAGTAGCATAATAGCGTTTTCCACTTCATTTTCTATTCCGTTCCTAACCACTCCTAACATAGGTTTTGCTTTCTGATTGCTGCTGAGGGCTGAGCTGGTGTGTTTACGGCAGTATTTACCACATCCCCTGGCTCTTGCTCTGGGGGAGAGCCAGCTTTGAGCCTTCCTTCTGCATGTGAAACCAGGGTTGTCTTTTCTCATATGCACCACTTGATTTATTTACACTGAATTTCATCTGTATTCCCAGTCCCTGACGTTCATATGCCCCTCCTGCATTTGTTCACAGCCTGCCCTCGCCCTTCCTGGCCTGAATAGCCTCATATCGACAACAAATTGTCTCACACCACTGTTCAGCCCTTTCCCAGGTTCTTGCTGAGTATGTTGACTGTTTTTGGTGTCACTGGGTAGTTTTGTGGCAGAGGCCAGGGCTCCAAGGGGCTGATCAGCCTTGAGAGCCCCATCGCAGGTCTCCTGGGTGTTTTCTGAGCAAGTCAGCCAAGTTCAGGATGTGAAACGTAGCGCCTGTGACAGGAGCTAGCGTCTCAGTTTCACCCATTTACCCCATGCCAGTCTCAGGAACTTTTGTGTGCTTCAAATATCTGCTAAAAAGTTAGCTTTGGTCTAAAGGTCTCTGCCACTCTACCTTGGATGACCACTACAGAGATTCCTTCCACCTATTGGGGGGGGGGGGGTGTCTTTCTAATTTGGCTGCAGTTTCCAAACATGATTTGTTTCAGCCTTTCTTTGCTAAAGGTTAAGTAGCCTGGTCCTTATACCCTGTGATCAGTTACTTCCTGATCTTACAAGGATTTATTTCACGTTATCCTTTTTTTGTTTGTTTTCAGAGAGAAGACAATGTGAATGGGCTGTAAGAACCAAACGAGATGGATGGAGAGCTGCCCTGTGCTGAGGTGGATGGAGAACTGCCCTCTGCCACAGAGGATGCGGGAGGAGAGGTGGCCTGTGCCAAGAGCGATGCGGGAGGAGAGGTGGCTTGTGCTGAGAGCAAGGCAGAAGGGGAGGTGCCCAGCACTGAGAGCAAGGCAAAAGGAGAGATGCCCGATGCTGAGAGCTGTGGGGAAGGAGAGATGCCCTGTGCTGAGCATGCTGCTGAAGGAGACATGCCCAGTGCTGACAGTGATGTAAAAGGAAAGGCACCATGCGCTGAGAGTGATGCAAAACGAAAGCTGCCTTGTGCCGAGAGTGACGGGGAAGGAGAGACACCCAGTACTGAGAGCGATACTGAAGGAGAGACACCCAGTGCTGAGAGCGATGCAAAAGAAGAAGGACCTTGTGCTGAGATCCCTGCTGCTCCAAAGAAAATCTCTTCTATTTCTTCTCCCTTGCGGGCGATCATCCGCCTTCGACGACAATTCCGGATGCAAAAGAAAAGTCGTCTGCATTTAGAGCTCCCAAGAGAAAAATCTTCAGAGCTGGTCCAAACGAGGCTGCTTCAAAGGCAGATTTCCCTGAACCGAAATAGCTTGTATGGTTCTTCTATGTCCTTCTTTAATCAGAGCAGCTTTGAAAATTCACAGTACTTCACCTTTGACACATCTGTGGACCAATATGCTATGAGTAAATGCAGGCGGAAGAAGAAACGTAGGAAGTCTAGGATAGTCCTGTATCCAGATAAAACAAAAAGATATCTTCCAACAGAGGAGAAGAGCAATGCGAAACGCTGCCTTCTCTTGCTTATTGTCATTATCTTCTTCCAGATTCTAAATGCTATTGAGAACCTGGATGATAACCTCCAAAAATATGACCTAGATGGGTTGGAGAAAACGATGCACCGGGAAGTATTTGGGCAGAATGCTGCTGTAGAAAGTATTATGGAATTGCTGAAAGACTATCTGGCTACCCACATACACAACAAGCCTCTGGTAATCTCTTTAAATGGTCCAGTAGGAGTGGGGAAGAGCCATGTTGGCTGGCTGTTGGCCAAACATTTTCGTTCTGTCATGGACAATGACTTCGTGCTTCAGTACTTTGTGATGCATCACTGTCCAAATGGGGTAAGTGATCTTACTTGCCAAATAGATTTGTCTAAGAAGATTTCTGACATGGTTACAAGAGCTGAAATAGAAGAGAAGATACCATTGTTTATTCTGGATGAGGTTGAACTCATGTCTCCAGTCCTGCTGGATACTCTCAGCCAATTCTTTGAACCCAATCAAACCAATGAGTTCCTCAATGCCATCTACATTTTAATAAGCAACATAGGAGGCAGTGAAATAACAAAGTTTGTCATCCAGAATGCATCCACTGAGCTTCTGCATCAGCAAAGGGGAATTGAAGAACTGCTGAACATCATCCGGCCTTTACTGATCCATGTTCACCCTCTCTGGAAGTCTGCGGACATTGTCCCATTTGTTCTTCTGGAGAAGAGTCACGTCATAAACTGCTTCCTAGAGGAGATGAGGAGGGAAGGGCTGTATCCTGACCAGAACCATATTGAAAACTTAGCCAGTCAGCTCAGTTACTACACGTTGGGAGACAAGCAGTACTCCAGAACGGGCTGCAAGCAGGTTGTGGCCAAAGTCAATTTACTGTAGTGGTTTACTGCAGAGATCAAATCCTGCTCTCAGGACTAGCAGAATTCTGGGCTTAGAGAGGAGTACGTTATAGCAGACTGTGGTCATGGTGTCCTTTCTCAGGCCAGCTCTAATTCCGTCCCAGTGGACATATTGTAAGAGCATTTGAGGTGAGGAGACAGCACCCCAGACTCCTCTACCGTGTGAGCTCTGTTCTCCCCAGGTGCATCGCTTGTTCCTAAAGTTCTGTGAACGAGGCATGGTCAACGAAGCCCAAGCAACCTCCCCTTAATTTGGGGGTGCTTAGTCTGTTCCTCACATGCTTGTTTGGGATATTTGTCATGAAGGATTTGTGAGATGAAAACAGATGCTGTGGAATAATATAAACAGAAGGAGGAAATAGTAACGCATTTGGGTTTACTGTCTCAGCAGTACACAGAGCCTTATATCATTACTTCTGTGGCCTCACTGTCTTCACCTCTTTCTTTACTTTGGTTGGTCCTGTTTGGTCTTGTGCAAGATGGGTGGTTCTGCAGAGCAGAGGCAATGCTGACAGCCAGGGGGACATCTGGGAGGTCTGGAAGAATCTGTGGTTCTTTTGTCACCCAAACGCCCTGGCAGTCAGAGCTCGGCATCCTCCAGTTCCTGTGTGACCTCACTCCTGTGAAACTCTTTTGTGTCCTTGGATTAGTTCCTAAGCTGTAGCTCTTCTGAGCTCATACCTTAGCTCACCTTTGGCACCTTCAGTGAGATTCCTGCTGTGCAAGTTTGTTTGAGCTTGCCTCGAGGCCTGCTTGGATGGTGCCAGCTAGGGTACAAATAACTGCCGGATTGTTTAGGTCTGGCGGTGGCAACTTGTCCTAAGAGCTCTTCTGCTTTTTGCTTCTGGGTACACTTTACCACATTCATTATCTAGAAAGCCCAAAATAGCAACTGACAGATATCAAGCAATACACACTGGAAAAGACAATTTGGGCTGTCTGTGCCAAGTGCAGTGCAAATCCTGGGCTTATTCCCAGTCCTGCAAGGCCAAAAAGGTTCTTTACCATCAAGACCCAGGGGAGAGCAGGTTGCCTAGAAGCACCTTTGAAAAAGCACATGCCCTTGTTTTGAGCAGGCACACTGAGCAGTTATTTATGACATTGCTTTGCATCAGTTTTCTTTTCTTTTCTTTTCTTTCTTTTTTTTTTTTGTGCCTATATCCCCTTCTACAATTTGCTGTGAACTACCATACACATAAATCCTGTGGATGTTTGCACTGGTTGTTTGATTTGCCTCTTTCTAATAATGAGTCTCCAAGGACTTCCATCACAAAATCCTGCTTCTAGAGCTATCGTGAGGAATAAATCCACAAATAAAATCTTTCAAAGTACATTTCTTCCATTTGACTGAAATGTGGTTTTCCTCCCCAAATTCTCTTCCAGATTGATGCAGCTGTGCATCTCGGGGTGGGAGCAAGGGCTAGAGCTTTGCTGCGTGTTTCTTTTAGACCACATCAATGTAGCGTGGGCACAGCATGAAGAGCAGAGCCCTTTGCCTGTTCAGACACTTCATACTCCCCCACCTTAAATACCTCCCCGTGACCTCGCTGAGGGAATGTCAGGAAGGGAATTATTCTTATTTCTCCCTAAGCCCCATTTCCTGGAGATAAACTTGCCTGATTGAGCCAAGAAATCACACTATGATATGAGCTCGCCTAAGTGAAATCTGTATTTTTTGAGGGGGCCAGAGGTCCAGAGTGTGTTCCCTAGCAGGGAGAGCACTACAGCATTTTCAAAAGCCCCACTGGAGAGGCAAAGTGGTCCCTTCCCGCCGAAGCAGGCTGGGCGCTGGGCTGCAAATGGCTTTTGGTCACGGGTGACAGGACAGGCAGTGACACTGGTGGTGGTGCTACGGTCACAGAAAGAGCATCCCAGGGTTTTGCAAGCAACCATAGGTCTGCGGGGGTCTTGGCTGCCTGAGGCTGGCGAGGTTCCAGGAGTGACGCCGTACTGGGGTAACGTGGATCCCGAATGCGGCATGTACTTCGGCCAAATGATTTTTTGCAGATACCTTAGGGGAAACACGGAGTGATTCCAAATACGCGTATAGTGAGGATGAGGTAACAGCTACTCTGCTAACGATGGCGAGAGAATGAAAACGATGGAGGACAAAAATCAATATGAAATAACCACGTCTATCTCGCAGAGCATGGAAACACTGCGCTGGGGGGACCCAGCAGCGGGAGCAGGAGCTGGCCAGCAGGATGCTGGGTTGGGACGCTGGGACGATGCCCAGAGCCACTGGCAGCCCTGGGGAGCCCCCCCGGGTGGCACGAGCTGCCCTGGGAGGCGGCGTGAGCCACGGAGCCGGTGCGAGGGCAGAGTGAGGCGCCGCGGAGGCAGGAGGGGCAGCACCGGGGACGGGCACGTGTGAGCAACCCGGCTGGGCTGGTTTCGCCCATGACGTGCCCCGAGGTGGGCACACAGCCGGCGTGGTGCTAGCCCCACCTTGGACCCACCCCCGGCTGCCCTCCTTCCCATCCCTCCTTCATCCGGCCGTGATCCTTGCTTCTCCTGGTGCCAGCGATGGCTCCTCAAGGCTTTGAGTCAGCAGCTCTGCCCCACAGCTAAGCTGGGGCCGCACCTCGCGCCCACACGCCGGGTGAAACCGCTCCCATCCAACAACCCCCTGGGGCTGTGGGGCTGGGCCCCACGCTCATCTCACCCCCATCGAGCGACTGCGCTGGTGGGAGCAACACGGCGGGTGCTCAGCCCCCGGGGCCAAACATGGGTCCCCGACGCCTGGGTAGGGAGCGGGGCAAAGCTGCTCCTCGCGGCGAGGCTGGAGGCTGGCAGGTTCCTCTGGCTGAGCCGTGAGACCTCGGCTGCCTGAGCGGAGCCCACCGCGGAGGGAGCGCCGGGGTCAGCTCTGGTGTCCCATGCCCGTGGCGCGGAGGACCCCAGCCCACCAGCTGCGCGGCAGGGCCCTACCCTGGCAGCCGCTTGCGAGCTCCCCACCGAGCTCGTGGGCTGGGAGGCGCTGGCGTGGGCCAGGCACGCGCGTGGCCCTGGGTCCCGGACAACCCTGCACCCCAGGGACACGGCTGCCTCCTTCGCCCCGTGCGGGGGCCGCGGGAGCACAGCCTGGGCTTGGTTTTCCCGTGTTTCTCCGTGAACATCGCTCAGGACCAGGCCTGCACGTGCACACCTTCTGACCGGGCTCTGGCTAATTTCAGCTAGCTCCGGGAGAAAAGGGTTGTATTGAAACGCTCCTAAAAAGGAGCTAAGCTGAGCTGGCTCCATTAATCCAAGCAAGCCTGTCTAAAACAGTTTCCAGAGGTGCATGCCGGCTGACACGGGCAAGCCTGGCTGTATGGCCAAAAGTCCTGCCTGCGCTTGCTTTCCCCACAGGAAGATGCTCCGGTGGTGGCACGAGGCACCAGACCAGGGCTGCTCCCTGTTATGCCCTGCGACATCATGCAGGCTTGGCTGGGTGCCGGTCTCTGAGAGCCCCCCCGTGCTGCCTGCCTGCTCCTCCCGCTGTCCACGTCCCTGGGGCACAGGCTCTACACGCACTATTAGCACGAAGCTGAAGGAAGGTGGGTCTTCATCGGGGAAGGGAAAGCTAACGGCGATCCCTAGAAGGTTTAGTGCCTCATTGCTTTTTTCCGTTCAGTCTTCACTACATGGATTAGCAATTTTAACATGAGTGACAACAGGGGAAGAACATGTGTTGCAACAGGGGAGACCAGATCAAGGATGGCTCAGCTGAGTTAGAGCTTTTCCAACACCTGGTGAATGATGAAATCCATCTGAGAGTGCAGCAGAAATCGTCTGCATCTGGCTCACAGCTGGCAACGGCCTTTGAGCCTGCACAGAGATGGGGCGAGACTCCGAAAGGCTGAGGGAGGACAAACAGCACCCTCCTCGGAAAGGGGAGGGAGGCACAGGGAAATACAGACCTTACACTCTTGGGCAAATAGAGGAGCAAATGTATTTATTACCTGTGAGCATGTAGAAGAGAAGGGAGAAATAACATCCAGCATCATTTTCAAAGTTTAGTTTTGTCCATAGAGTCTAATTTCCTCCTTTGCCAGGATAATAAGTTACTCAAAGAATAGCTCTTAATTGTTGATGATCGCTCTGCAGGGATGGACTGGGAGGAGTTTTAGAGGGGTCTGTCCCGGGAGGAATGCTATTCCACATTGTCATGCACACTGGGAAGGACAGAGCTGGCAGCTGGCCTGCCTCTTGAATTTGGAGGTGACAGCAAGCTGGGAGGCTTGCAAGCATCTCAGAAGTCAGGCTTGGAGTTTAAAGCAGAAAGGTCTGGAATAAGGTGCAGCTGAGGAGGGTGTAAGCGCAAAGCGCAGTGCTCAGGCTGGAGTGAGCAAAGGCATGTTCCAGGATGGCGAGCGAAGGGTGGGAAGGAGCACAGGCCTGGGGGGATGGCAGATCTCCCGCGCCACACGAGGAATATCATCACGGGACGGGGAGAAAGGCAAACGTGCCATTAAAATGTATAAATAGGTGTGTTGCATATACTAGGAATGAAGTAATGCGGGGCTGCGGCTGGCGCGAGCGGTGCCTCGCTGGAGCGCTGTGGCCATATTTGGGCACTCTGCTGGGGAGGGATCCCTCGGCGCCGAGCCGCCGGAGCCGTCCCGCCTGCGAAAAGCGAGCTCCGGGCAGAGACAGAGAGAGGCAGGTTCGTGCAGCCTGGGGAGAAGTTTCAGGTGAAACACGATAAGAGATTTCAAATATGGAAAAGGCTGATAGGGAGGAGAAAGTGGTGCTCGGTTTGCCAGGCAGGGCACGGAGTCAATTCCAGCAAGTGAGATTTAGGTTAAATTTTAGGAAACCGTTGCTGGTGTAGCAGTGAAGCACTAGAGCAGACTGAGTAGAGCAGCTGCAGAAATGGAGACAAAAGCAGTGATGCAGCTCCATAGTCCTGGGAATCTGTATCTCAGCACTTTGCAAAGTGTCAAGGACCTGCATCTGTAAATTGTGTGCCTGGGTAAGTGCAGTGGTAATTACTCAGCAAGTAATTCCCAAAACAGGGTGATTTCCCAGGTGGAATGAACTAGAAGGAAAGGTAATCAGTCAGCACTAAAATTAGTCATATGATTAACTCTTTGGCATATTCTAATTCAGAACCCTGTTCACTTCCCCTTGACATTTTTCCCTTATCGGTTCTATTTTTACTAGTTATTAGATACGATACTGGAGTTTACATCTAGAGCTACAGCAAAGGATTTGTGGCTATCTCCAGGAAACACTTGCAGAAGGGGCAGGTTTCCCGCACCTTGGCTTGATACTCTCCTGCTACAGATGTGGGGCCACGGAGGCCCTCGGGTTGCTGTGCCCGGACAGAGCTCTGCAGCGTTGGCTCAGGACCTGCTTCTGCTCCTCGTCTGACACAGGGCTTATCGCAGAGACACACTCAGGGCTCCTTGCTGGAAAGGCGCCGTCCAGATTGTTCAGTGGACGCTATTTTGAGTTTAATGACACTGAGTTTCCCGGGCTGTTTTATCACCCAGTCCCTCAGGCTGCGATTCAGTTATGCTAATTTAGACATCCTGAGGAAGTCTGAGTAAGTCTGCTGGGATTCCCCCGGCCTGATGCCCTGGGCAGAACCTGCCGGGGAGCCAGGCATGGAGAAACACCACCTGGAAACCCTTCTCCAAGCCTTGGCTTGTGCTCTGGGCTCAGTCCCCAGAGCCATGCGAAGCCTGTGCAGCTCCCCGCGCCAGGCTTGCCCCTCCACACAGCCCAGCGTCACCCTCTCTCTCTGAGATGCCTGGAAGCGGCTGTGAAGCCTTGGTAGTGTGTGGCTGGACTGCCTAGACGTGTCCCCTTTTCCCATCTCTTCCTCCCTCTTTCTTGCTCAGTGACCTGTGAAAAGCTCTCAGGGACAGTGGAGATACTTGGCCAGCCTTGTATCTCTTAGACCTTGAAATTCTCCAAATTCCTGCTGCCCCAGAGTCTTTGCAACCTCCTGCTCTGAAGAAAGAGATAAGCAGAGGCCAGGAGACACCTACAGCTCTTCTTCACCAGTAAATCCGAGCTGGCTTCCAACCCAAACCCCAACCCTTCTGTGATTCTGCAGGACCTCAGGTTATTCCAGCCTGCTGCAGCTCTCTGCACTCCTCAGTGCAACAGCTTCAGCTGTCAGCGTGCTGCTGGTGGCATTCCTAAGGAAGCCATCGCCACTACCTCCCACCCCCAAGCACCCTGCTCTGAAGCCTTATGGCTGTCCTCACCCAACAGCCTTCATCGAAGCTGCTGAGAGGGGACCTAGCGTCTGAGGAGTGCCACAAGGCTGTCATGCTTTTATAGCCTCTTCCTAGGAGCAGCTCAGGACTGGGGGAGCTGGAGACCTGGGTCCATCCAGGTGATGCTCCCTACTGGAGCTTTACCCCAGGGACACGCCTGGAGGGACTGATCCCAGACAGGGTAGTTTTGTTGCCCTTCTCAGCATTCATGCTGGAGAACAGGGATGATTTTTGCCTGTGTTGCACACTGCTGTCAAGCTCTTCCCACTCCTGGCCTCACTGCTCCACCCTGGGATGTCTCACCAGTTCTGCTTGGTTTTTGGCTCCTTTAGCTTTTGGTGTCAGCACCAGCTGCCCCTCAGTTTCCCCAAAGTGGCATAAAGGACCCAGCCTGAGGAGAGCCCACGCTTCACCGGACCCCTGCACAGCACAGCTCTTTCTTTGGGTCAGGCCTCGAGCATTTTTACCCCCATGAGATATGTGCAAAGTGGGTATTTGTGTGGCCAGCAAGTGATAGATGAAAGAAAAGGTAAGGTGCTCACTGCAGCCAAAACCTCTGGTTTCACCTTTACATTTTCCCCTCTCCTGCTCCTATAATGTGCTGTGTTATCCACCTTCACTGAAATCAGACACCTGTGGTGTCTTGCCTGTTCTCACAAGGAAAAAAATTTCAAAATCCTGGAGAAAGATACTCCTGCAATGTATGATTTTCCCTTTAAACTCTCTGAGCAAATTGACAAGTGCTGTGCATGGATATGAAAGGAGTTGAAGATGCAGCTCTCCGAAATCAGGAAACACTGGTACCGTGTTCCCACCCAGGCCTCTCTGGCTTCCACATTTTCTCAACATGGTCCTCAGTTTCCTGGTAATTTTTCGGAGGCTGTAACCAAAGGGGCATGGCCTGGCAGGTAGGTATCCCTGTTGACTGGCACTATCTGGTATTACCATCACATACTGTTTTCGATGTATCACAGGAAACCACCTAGCTCTTCCCGAGCTGATTTCATATATTCTCCCTTGTAGGGTCAAGGTTTCTGAATCATGGACTGTTTGGGGCTGCCACCCCCAGAGGGGTCCCCTTTCATGAGTTCTTAGCCAAGCTGCTAAGAAGCGGTCACACCTCAGCTATGGAGAAGCACTTGTCAACGGTTTGGCAACCAGCTCTTTTCAGACTGATAGATGGGACTGGGACTGTCTGTGCTCACCTGGTGCCAAGGAGGTCCTCAGAGCCAATGATGAGCCAATCTAGTGCCACGGATTCTCCATGATTAGTGTTTGCAGCACCTCAAGTGTGAGCCTGGCTTCCTGACGAGCCCCGTGCTGCGCGTGGTACCACTGAGGCTCCGGCTGGTGCAAACAGGACCATGGTCCTGCCCTACCTGCAGTTCCTCTCTGGGAACTGGCTGCTGCTAGGGCCTTAACAAGTTAGTGCTGAGCTTTTGCTTTGAGTAAAAGCTGGTACTTAGCTTCAAGGTTGTTGCTTATCTCTCCAACATAAAAAAGAGCTTGTGTGCCTCAGACCTTGGGGTTTTTCCAGATATATCAGATGAAGTAATGAGAGTTTCTACCTCTCCTTGAAAACTTGTTTAGCATAAACAGCATTGAAATTCTTGGATCTCTTGAGGTCAGACCCTTGTACAGCACTTTGGAATGAGAAGACCCAGCATCCTCAGCTCCATCAGTGCCGGGGGCTCTGCCACCTTCAGCTGCAAGAACCACTCTGCACGGATTCTGTTACTCACGTGATCCATGCCGAGGCCCTTCAGGTTGCACATTCATGCCAAAGGTCCAGTGCCTCCACCTCTGAATGCAGCTTGCTAGGAGGACAGAGCATTCTGACGCACCCAAAGCTTATTTTTTGGCTTTGAGAATCTGTCAGGCCCTGCAGAATATATTGAAGGATTAGAGTCAGTTATGAAATTCAATTCTTTGGGTCCAGTTCAACAAAATGTTTTTCCTCTTCTTGCACCTGGTGGGCAGGAAGATCTGCTTCTTGCAGTGCTGATTCATTCCTCTTATTTGAGGTGAATCCAGTGACCTGCTTTGACAAGCTCACCTGGGACTTACAAGTACACCCCTGTGCAATCATAAGTTTATGGGTAATGATGATTGTCAACAAGAAAAAGATTTGTCCCTACAAGACCCCCATTCCTGGGGCACGTTTTGAGGCTGGGTTTTTATTCATGACCTACAGCCAGGTGCTGGGGAGAGCTGGTGAGATGGATTAGATGCATCAGATACACAAAACGTGAAACTTCACTGAGATACCTTCGGATAGTTAACACAAGGTGATGCCATTGATGCTGGAGCTGGAGCCAACTTCTGCTGATGTCCAGCTGCCTAGATGCCCTCTTGTCCATCGGAAGCTGCCTATTGTCTGCACCAAGACAGAAACAGCTCATATGATGGGACAAACCCAGAAGAAACTGGATTGATCTCTCTCTCCCCTTGGATATGGTCCTGGTTAAAATATAGGGGATGGTTGAATAGTAATACTGACTGTTTGATTTTGGCCTTCCTCTAACATCCAACGTTCATTCAACATCCAGGTGCATCTGGCACCTCGTCTGGGCAGCTGTAAGACTTTCCCCTCCAACGCGAGCCAAGCCAGCCCGCAGCCCATGGCTTGGGAGTGGGAGGATTCGTTACTAATCCCCGACCTGACTCATTCACATGTTGGGACCAGAGTGGTTCCAAGGACAGACACCACAGGGCAAAGCAGCAGCACTCCTCACGAATTATTTTCATGTTGCGTGCTTCTTTAAACCACTTGCGTGACTTAGGCACTGTGTGATGATTTTGCAGGGATTTTGCACTGGTCGTGGGAGGCAGAGGTCTGGTAGGGAGTGCAGTTAGGATGCTGCCACTGAACACATCTTTAACTGTTGGAGTTCAGGGTCATGTCACCTCACCCCACTCTGATCAGCTTCCACAAGAGATGGTGGCTAAAGAGGCTGCCTGAATCAATTCCTTAAGTTTTAGGAGTTGCCTTGTCATGATTTGACTTTACTGAGATAATGGTCAGGTGATTTTGGAAGCAGCAATTTCTGTCCTCTGGCCCTCTGGAGCTAAGGTACATGTGGTTTTGCATTAGAGTTCCAGACCTGATTGTCAAAGATATGTTGCAGGAGTCCATGTTTCATTCCCACCTGCTTGGTGCAGGTGTGAGTGCGTCAGGTACCGCACGCTTACAAACATAGGACGGAACAGCTACATTTTCTAACTTCATGATAAAGATCCCAGGAAGAGCTGGAGAATTCTCCAGCAGGTTCCTGGGCACTCTGCCCTGTCAGGCTCTGTTTAGTCATCGTAAAGCACGAAGAGTTTGAACACAAGCATTGTTTTTTCCTTTTCTGGGCATATCTGAGATTGAGCTTGCCAGAGCAAGTGCTGAGGTGGCCTGTTTGCTGAGGCATCATGCTGAGATTGCACGGGGTCATAACAGAAATGGGGGGAGTATCCCAAATCCAAGGCCAGAGATACTGGCAGGTGGGCTGGGAACGCATGGGAGGAAGGTGAGAGAGTGCCTGTCCTCAGACTCAACTTTTGTTCTCTAGAGCAGATACACGAACTTGAATGAAGGATACACTTGCACAAGCACTGAAATGTCTGGAAGCTAAGTCCTGTGATAAAGGGGAGCAGAACTGGGAAGGAGAAAACTTGGAACAAGCTCTTACACTTTGTTAGCAGTGAGTGCCTGTGGGCAGATACACTAGTGCCAGGGGTAGAGACATTCCAGAGCAGTTTGTGAGTCAGACGAGCTCCTCCCATGACAACTTCACTCATCAAAGTAAGTATTTATAGCGCAGGTAGGAGTAGGGAGAGAAATCAAAGAAGAGCTTTCCAAAAGACACATAAATCACTCCAGGAGTTCAGCTCTGGGGTTCTGCATTATTTGCTTTAACAAGAAAGAATAAAAGTGCTGTTGTTATTTGCAATATTTCTTAATATTATTAATCAGTCCACTTTTTGAATTAAAACCATCTTTGAGCAAAGAGACGTTTCCATAGAATTGTCCCAGCTTTCAGAGCTATTCCTGCAGGCTGCTAAGGACATGCTGTCTTACACGGGAGAACATATTTTCTCCAGCACAGATCTGCTGAAAAACAATTCAGAAAGTCTGTCCAGACCGATGTTTGCTGTCAGAACTGTTGGGAAACCTCCAGGCCTTCCAACAAAGCGGACCAGGAAAGCCAGGAAGGTGCTGTACCCAGCTCGGGTGAGAAAATATTTGCCACGCCAGGAGAAAGACTTAGTCAAGCGGTGGCTGCTCTTCTTTGCTGGCATTATTCTCATGCAAGTCTTAACTGAGGATCTTGAGCAAGAGAGATTGGCTGGGGAGAAAGGCCTTCGAGACCATCCGTGCCGTGTGCCAGCATCACTGACGGCTGCACAGCTCAGGGCTGCAGCGAACAGCTCCAGAAAGGACAGGGCTGTTTCAGAGGCCTCGGTAACCATTTTCTCATCAGCTTACAGGCACCAGCCTCTCATGCAAGCCACAGTAGATGTGCCACGACAAGCGAGGAGACAACTGCACACCTTCTGCAGGCAATGCTTGACCAGTTTCTCCCGTGCAGAGCACTAAACTGCTGGTGGAAAGCTGTCCTGCTCTTGGACATCAGCTGCTGGAGCACCGTCAGCCACAGAGGCGGCCTGTGAACTCCTGCACCCCTCAATGGGGACAAGAGGACTCCAGATGGTGACATGGGGCCAGTGGTGGCCAGAAGAGGCATCCAAGAAAGCCCAGGGCTGCAGCAAGAGCTGTGCAGTTTTAAAAGCTGATTCATTTTGAGACTGCAATTCCAGATTGGGTTTTCAAGAGGACTCTAACAAAGGGCTGCAGGAATTAGATTTACACTCATGCGTTGGGTTTGTACTGTGTTTACCTTCCTGTCATTATTGCATAACTTCTTTCAGTGCCTCCATTTGCATGTTGTAATTTAGTGTCAGTTGTCACAAAGTAGTAGACAGTAGCTCAGCTCTCAAAGCAATGGGAGTTCAGAAATCCTGCATGCTGTTCTCCCTCTGTAACATGGTGGGAATAAAACTGCTAAGATCAAACTTTCACAGTGTGTTTTAACTGAGAGTTTAAAATTAAGGTTTGCCACTGCACCGCACCCTGAGTACTGCTGACCAGTCTAGGGAAATAAAACTGTCCAACATGCAAAATCAGTGGGGTCAGAGCCACAGCAGGACTCAGACACCAACATGCTGGAGCCCAGCACCAGGACAGGGTTCACAGGTCCGGGTCAGGCACAACAGCTCTGATCAGGGATGTGGGGTGCAACATGAACCACAGCACTGGAGTAAGATGTCCTCCTGGAAAAAGCTGGAAGGCCCCTAAGGGAGAGCACAGGACATGCTGGAAAAGAGGGCTTGTCAAGGGGGAGGTTGCACTAGACATCTCCTGAGGTCCCTCCTAACCAACACTTCTGGGATTCCTATGTTTTTCAGGGGGTTGCTGGGAATTTAGCAGAGCTCTGGGATTCTGTGTGTGGAATGTGGGATTTTCCACTGGTCCAAGGCAGCATGTCCACAGTGTTTTTGAGCAGAGCAAATGTGATGGTGCCTGAGGTCTACACAGCAATGCGTAGAGCTGGGCTGCTGCCTCCCGGACAAGAGCACGCTTAGTGAGTCAGACATAAAGAAATCTGGCTCAGGGCCTGCCTCCACTCCTCATCCAGGCATGGTGTCTGTTACCTAAGAACCACTCAAAGCCCCTTACTGTAAATGCATAGTCCAGGATTTTCAGTGCATGCTATTTTGAGTTTATTGACACTGAGTTTCCCCGGCTGCTTTATCACCCAGTCTCTCAGGCTAGGAGTCAGCTGCCCTAATTTAGGTATTCTGAGGAAGTCTGACTAAGTCTGCCTAGGATTTCCCCCCAGCCCAGTGCCCTGGGCAGAGCCTGTTGGGAAGTCCAGACTTGGAGAAATGGCACCCAGAAGCCCTTTTCCAAGCCATGGCTCATGCTCTGCGCTCATGTATCAGGGTTCCCCCGATGAGGGTCAGTCCCAAAAGGCCATGCTACACCTTTGCAGCCCCCAACTGTGCCCCTCTGGTCACTAATCCAACCTCCCACTCTGCAGTAACCAACTTCAAAGCTTTACTGGGTTGCTCAGGGCCTTGTCCAGATGAAGTTTTAAAATGTCCAAGGATGGAGATTCCACCACCTCCGTGGGCAACCTGTTCCAGTCGCCCAGGTCTTAATTCAGGTCTTTTCCACATCACATCATCACAGACAGCTGGTGTTACTCAGCTGTTCACCAAGCAACGTGCCTCAGAGAGCACATCTTCTCATGGCAACAGCAATTAGGTGATATTTAGTTCCTCTGACCCTTCTAAGAGCAGAACTCAAATGTTTTGCAATGACCCAGAGCACATGATCTAGGAATAGAAAGGAAGCCAGTTCGCGCACTCAGTGATTTCAGAAGAGCTGTGGAAAAATCAAGCACAGCACTGCAGGCCAAAATGGAGAAGAGCAGGGTGCTGCAGCGTGCAACTACAAACTGCCTTGTTTATCTTGAAATAAATGTAGCTGAAAAAGCTGAACCACAAACAAAATTTGGCCACTTAATTTCAACTGGATAGGTGAGCAATCTGTCCCTGTACAGGCAGGGGACTGTCTGGAGAAAAGAGTTTATTTTTAATGTGGAACAAAGTAGCAGCCGGGACATCACTTCTGTGAGTGGTGGTCCAGGACCAGTCCTTCAGAGGGGCTCTATATTCCTTATGATGTACAGAGGAAGACATATGGTTCATAGGAAATTACTGACTGTGGAGTCTGCAAAACTATGGAAGTGTTAAGACTTGAAAATAAAATGGTCTTTCAATGATTCTGGGGAAGAATTTGAAATCTTTCAGAGCTGATGGTAAACGTGGTGAGGAAGGACTTTCCCGAAGCCTGGCATGTCCCAAAGGCATCGCGAGAGGGCAGCAGAGACAGAATTTGAGCAGGACACACAAAGGCAGGGACCTGCAGCATTTCAGATATCCGAATATTAAACCGCAATGGCGCATAAACAAGAAATCCTGAAGATGCTGTCAGTATCTTGCAGAAAGCTGATTTGGTGGAAACTGTTAAAATAAACTTGCATGTCAGGGCATAGCCCAGCAAAAGGATACAGAGACCCCCCCTTACATGTAACCAACCCATCACTGAGTCTCATGAGTGGATGTTTTGTTATTCCATATGGTGCAGGATGGTGAGCTGAGGTTTGTGGTGATGCAGACGTAACAGAGACTACCTTCAACAAACTTCCCATCCAGACATACACAGCCTAAGCCAATGCAATTGCTGAAAATCCATTTCAGACCTGGTGACTTGGATGAGCTAAATACAAAAAGGAACGTTGCACTCAGTCTGTTGCATAGAGTCCAGCGTTTCATGTCATGGTCAGCCCCTACTCCTACCTCGTACATTCCCGTTTGTTGCAACACTTTCTTTTGGCTTGCTGTAACATGGGCAGAACCAGCTCAGACTGATAGCAGAAGTGAAGGAGACTGCTAGGAGCACACATCCCTGGCGTGGTGGTGCATGTCCTGCTGTGCAGCCCTCCCTCACCCAGCCCCCTCATAGCTACTCCCTGGCCTGTGTATCGCTAGGGCAGTTTAGAGGTGGGTAGCTCCAGCCAAGCTATCTGGGGATGAGGCAGCCTAGGAGGGCGGCTTCAGGAGCTCTGCGGTGCCTCGGAGGGGTAATGTGTCTGCGCTATGCTGCAATCTGCAGAGCAACGTATCCGGGCAGGCTCTGTAGCTGGGACGAGCCAGGACTCAGTCCTGTACTTGCATGCCCAGCCCCAAGCAGGGGCTGTGGCTCCTGGTAACTGCCTTTTCTGCGGGTGGGGGGAGCCCCTTGCACCCCAGCTCTGTTGCCTCAGAGACCTCCACCCCCGCATGAAGTCTCCTCACTCCTTCCCCTCCCAGGGCTCCCAGTTCCCCGCTCTTCCTGCTCCAGAGCCTTCCCAATCCACACTGCTCCAGAGCCTTCCCAATCCACACTGCAGCCCCAACCCTGCCTCCGCTTCCTCCGGTCTCTTTCCTTATCCAAGTCTCTCTGCACTGTTCTCAGCAACCTCTTCCTGCTGCCCTGGAATTCCCCATTCCTGCTGCTGGGAACAGGGTCCTTTGCTCCAGCACAAGCCTCTGCTGGCAAAATTGCTTCGCCTCCAAAGCAAACTGCGCCCGGATGCATAATGGGAGCAGTCCCTGCAACATTCCCGCTCCCTAGTCTTGCTGAGGAAAGGCTGCGGGGAGTGATGATTGCGCTACACTGAACACACGCCAGGGACCATTCTGGCAGTTTATCATTACAGATGAACCCATTCCTGCATCCAGCGGTGTTCCCAGGAGCTGCTTCATTTAGTAGTATTGATTTATCCTAAGGGACCAGGCACACTCGAATTTCTGTGCCTCTCCCGAGGTATAAGAGCTGCAGTACTCTAAAGATGCTGCTAAAGGGGTACCTCTTGCCATATTTACCTGATGCTATAATATCAACACCCTTTTGATCCCAGGTTCCCGTGCCACTTACTGTTTGGACACAGAGCTGCTCAGTGTTTTTGCAGGGGGAGATCTGTTATAACTGCACTAGCACAGATCTGGTCTCTGCTACTGTAGCAGAAAGCTCTGTGGCAGCTTTTTGACTCTCCACTCAATGTACAGTCTGCACCGCTTCTTTTCACTGGAATCCGAGGGCAACAAGGTTGCTCCATGCGGAAGCGTGCCAGGGGAACTATAAACACAGCTGCTTTCATTAGACACGTTATTCACCCTCTGGCTCAGTCTAATCCCTTCTGTCAGACTGATGATATCTCAGGAGCGCAATGGAAGGAATGGGAGACAGTGGAGAAAATATTAAAATGCTTTTTCATAGTTTGGTTACACTGCCTCGCTTAGATATTATGAGCTGCACAACTTCATCTCTTTGAAAAGGATATTGTAGAACAACAGAGGGCTATAGGCAGGATGAGCACAACTGGATGCCTAATAAAGGGAAGCCTGAAAAGAATACTGTAGATACGACTTTAGACAGAAGACAAAAGAGAAGTAATAAGAAATCTATAAAACTCTGAATAATCTAGTGAACATTTATCAGGATCTGTACCTCTCCTTGTCCCACACCATTAGAGCAAAAGGCCATTGAACAAAACTAACTAAAAGCTGTTAAATTCAAAACTGATTAAAGGAAGCGTTTATTAACACAACAAATAACGAGTGAAAATTCTTTACTGGAGACAGAATATTTGATTATAAGGACCACAGGATCCTTATAAAATACCCTGGCACTTCCAGCACTTCTGCTTCCTGAAGCAAGGGAATGTTCTTCAGTTCACCATGTTTTTGCTCTTAAACAGTATCTTCAAAAAGTTGGTTGATACTTTACGTCACAAGACTATGTAGCTCAGTCTGGCTAGTCACTAGTGTAATGTTTTAGCTATGTTTTTACCTGATATATTGAAAATCTCTTCTGAGAACACTCTTTCCCTGGTAACCAGTGTTTTCCTTTCTTTGCGTACCACAATAAATTATGAAACTTTCTCCCATGCTCTGCTCGGGAGGGTTTTCCTGCTTGCCTTGCTTTCTCCTTTTTCTTAGCTATGTGTCTGGACAACCCCAGGGAAGTGCCAGTCTTCACTGACATCTTCACAAACGCTAGCCAAAATGATAGGAAGTTTGCTAAAAACAGACACGTGGGGGAAATACCCTTGCAACAAAGCCTCTTCTCCATCTGTAGAGCCAGCAGGAAGCCTTTAACCACCAGGACATTTTGGTGGTGGCCCAACAGACGCCAAGTGCCAGACCAGCCACAGACCACGTTGGCCTTGGCCCAGCCAGTTAAACAGGGATGTTGGCAGGAGCTGGGAGCTCTGCGGAGAGGACAGCCCTGGCGGTGACCGAGGAGGCCTCGAGGACACAGCGGTGACCTGGAGAGCCCCGGGGATGTGGTGGCAACCTGGGCAGTGAGCTGGGAGCGTGGGGTACACAGTGGTGGCATGGGAACATGGCAGGGCCTTGGAAACATGGAGTGACCCAGGAACATGGCAGGGTCCTGAGGGACATGGGGTGATCCAGGAACATAGCTGGCCCATGAGGTACGTGGGGTGACCCAGGAACATGGCAGGGTCCTGAGGGATATGGGGTGATCCAGGAACATAGCTGGCCCATGAGGTACGTGGGGTGACCCAGGAACATGGCAGGGCCCTGAGGTGCATGGCATGACCTAGGAACATGGCTGAGCCACGAGGTACGTGGGGTGACCCAAGAACACACTGGGGCCCTGAGGTACCTCAGGGTGACACAGGAACATGGCAGGGCCCTGAGCTTCACAGGGTGATCCTGGGACACAGCCAGGCCCTGAGGTGCATGGGATGACCCAGGAACGGGGCAAGGCCCTGAGGAACATGTCATGACCCAGGAAGCACAGGATGACCCAGGAACAGGGCAAGGCCCTGAGGTACCCAGGCTGACCTGGGGACACGGCACGGCTCCAAGGCACAGAGGGTGACCCACAAACACAGCAGGGCCCTCAGGCACACGGGCTGACACAGGAACATGGCAAAGCCCTGAGGAACATGTCACGACCCAGGCAAACGGCTGGGCCGCGACGCACAACAGGGCAGGGCCCTGAGGAACATGTCACGACCCGGGAACACGGCTGGGCCCCGAGGCACACGGAGCACCGCGGCGGGGCCGGGCTGGAGGCCGCCCGGGCAGCCAGGCCCCGCCAGCGCCGCTGCCGCCGCTGCCCCCCCCGCCGCCCCCTCCCGCAGGAGCCCGGGACCCCGGGCCGGGAGGCTCCGCGCCCGCCCTGCCCGCGGCGGCGGCGGGCAGCGTTGCCATGGCGACACCGCCCCGCCCCGCCCCGCGGCCCGGCGCGCTGTCGCTTTAAGAGCGGCGAGGCCGCGGCCGCCCCCGCCCTCGCCCGCCCGGCGGCCGGAAGGGGGGCGTGATGCAGCGCTCCCGCCCGCGCCCCGCCGCCGCTCGGGCTCCCGCTCGCAGGTAAGCGCGCGGCCCCACCCCCGCCCGCCGCCGCGCCGGGAGGCGGCGGAGGCTCCGCGGGGCTCCCCGCGGGCGGGCGGGCCGGGGGCGCCGGCGGGGCCGCGCCGCGCTGCCGCGGCCTGGCGGGGGCGGTGCGCGGGGCCGCGGGAGCGGCGTTTCGAGGCGGTTTGGCGCCGCTCTCTGCCCCCGCTCGGTGGAGGCGATGAGCCCGGAGGGCAGCGCCGTCCTCCTCGCTGCGCCTCCCCGCCGGCTCCGGCTGCCGCCCGCCTCCCGCTCCCGGCGCGGGCCGAGCGGGCCTGGAGCGGCGCGCGGGCAGGTTCCCGCGGGCGGGGCGCGGCGGCGGGCGGCAGCCGGCAGCACCGCGGCGGCGGCGGCACCTGCGCTAGGTACGTGGCGGAGCCGCGGCCGGGGCTCGTCCCCGGGAGCCCCCGCGACAGGCGCCGGCGGGCGGCTTCGCCCGTTGTTCCTTTGTGAAAGGCGGCTCTCGGCCGGGCCGGCCTCCAGGGGAGCCTCGCGCTCGGGCTGGGCTCCCCGTTTGGCGTCTTGTGCGGTTAAAATCCCGTATTTCGGTTTGCTTCACTCGTGTTTTTTTCTCCTTTTGCTGCTAATAACACAATGCGTGTGAGTCCTCCGGTTGGTTTTTCTACTTCTTTTGCCGCTCGGGCTTGTAAGCGTTAGTTCAGAGGCGGGATAGTGGGAGAAGATAAAATACGTGAATCTGCAACTCTTTCACGTTAACTCTTTAAGTTTAAGACTCTTTTCTTAAGCCAAAGGAAAAAGGAAAGAAAGGAAAAAGTGATCAAGTGGAGCTCTGGGTGTTTTGCGCTGTTGTTGGGGGCAGAAAGGGGACAGCGTTCAGAAGGGGCGCCACCGAGACGCTTGTTTCCATGTTTCAAACTCGTAAAGCATAAAAGTGGGATAAATCCACGTTTTGAAGCGCTTCCGTTTGAAACGCCGACCCATTCTTTTTCTCTTCAACCAACTCCATTGAAAAAAAGCGATTAAAAAAAACCGTAGCAGTTCTGCAGCTGCGGAGCCAGGACTGCCGGAGTGTGTGGGCAGAGAGGCCTTTCTGCTCCTCTGTCGGACATTCCTGCCTTCTCTCTGCGGACAGTAAAATTAGAAAGGCTCTTATGTCCGTTTAGCCTGATTGCCTGGACGACGCGGGCTGTCAGAGTGAGGCAAAGCTCTTTGCGGATTAGCCGCGATGCCTCTTGGAGCTCGTTGCTCGGCCTGCGGGCTCTGGCCGTTGCGGCGCGCGAAACGTAATCGCGAGAAGTGATTCTATTTTTGGAAGATCTGGATCTATTGCCTAGGTGTTTGTTTGTCCCCTGGGAAAGATGTTGGGGTATGTGAGATTTTTTTTTTTTTTTTGCTGCTAGCAAGTGACCTGCGGCCTTCTGGTGATCCCAGACTGCAGCTTGTAAATCAGCTTAGCCTGAGAAACATCCAGGAGCCTTCCATGTGAAACCTGTAGGCTTTCTCCCCCTTTCCTCCTCTGCGAGACCAGCCCAGGTGACCTGCCTTTTGACCCCTTGCATTTCTCAGCAGCTCTCATTTTTCTCATTCAGTTCCCTGTCCCGGAAGACTATTTTTGTGAGGAAGGCAATTGATGTTTTGTTGCATCTCTGAGTTTGGCTCTTGTGTATGGCACGGCCCTGGTCATCCAGAAGCTGTGAGCACAGGTCTGTGGTGAGGGAAGGAGAGCCAACAACAACTAGAACCATGTGTAATTGAAAACCATCAACTTTGCAGCGGAGGAGGAAGTTCAAAGTAGGTGGTTGTCTACTGAGGCTTAAGAG
Source organism: Dromaius novaehollandiae (assembly GCF_036370855.1). Taxonomy (NCBI): domain Eukaryota; kingdom Metazoa; phylum Chordata; class Aves; order Casuariiformes; family Dromaiidae; genus Dromaius; species Dromaius novaehollandiae. The sequence continues at coordinate 3,440,009 of NC_088117.1, forward strand.
ACTTCCTTGCATGACACCGAATGGAGATTTGGATCCTCCAGTCCTGACATGAGCTGAGGAGAGGGTGGCAAAAAGTTGCCTGAGACTCTAAATATCGTGGATTCATTTCAACTGGAGTCCAAAGTGGAGTGGAAAGAGGACTGGATGGTTTGTCTCTAGAAGAGCCCCTTTTTACTGTAGCTCATGCGGTTGCTGGTTCTTCTGCTGAAGATATTCTAGAGTAGCTTCATGTTGGCTGAAATGTCCACAAATCCTTGTGTCAGAGTATTTGGCTTGCTCCTTGCCCCCTGCCCTTCCTGGGCAGTGTGCTTGCGGGGGGGGGGGGGGGGGTTTCCGGGGGTCAGGTGTGGGCAACAGCATGGCTGACCACGGCGTTGCTCTGAAACGCCCTCTGTGACAGGGCAGGCCCAGTTGGATGCTCTGGGCTGCTCTGAGACCATGCAAGGCACGAGGAAGGCGGGGGCATCTGGGGGGAGGCTGATGTAACTTGGAGCAAATGCCCACCTCCGTGGTGAACAGCATGGATGGGATGGCTGCTTCCATCCGACACACCTTGGCTGAATCAACTCCAGGCAGATTCCCTGTTGGAGCTCTTGGGTGAAATCTGTTGTCTCATTCCCATAATCCCTAAATGTCTGCCATCCCCTCGGGCCATTTGTATCGGCTCAGGTTTGCCAAATGTTGCTTGAACTGCTTTCTAGCTGCAGCTGTTTTTGCAGGTTCCCAGTTACTGCACAGTTGTTCTTACTGTGTTTATTTTAAGTGGTTATAAACTGATTTTTTTAAAAAGGAGTTGGAACTTGAGCCGGAAAATCTCCTTTTTCTTCCCCTTCACGATTTGGTTGAGAAACTGCACTGTAGGAGGTAGCAGCTGAGCCCTTCAATATTGTGCCTGCCCCCCTTTCCTGCTCTGAATTTACTGAGATGTGTTTTCCCAGGCTTTCAGGGGCAGTTGTCCTGTACCTGGGTAGTATACTTTGCTTTTAGTAGCTAACATATGTGTGGGGGAGTTTCTGCTCCTAATCTTGTAAAATTAGGAATTTGGCTAAGGAGTAAAGAGTTTGGAAGAGACTTTTTTCCCTCATAACATTTCGTTTAGCCTGAATGTTTGTAGTCAAACAGAGCTATGGTATTTTTTAATGGCATAGAGAGCTAAAAGCTGCTTCAAGGCAGTATTTCTTGGTCCTTCAAGCTTACGTGAAGTTCAGTGTAGCATTTTGAAGCTAGAAGGTGTCATTGAGCAAAAGAGTTGCACTGCGACTCTGTTGTCCAGCATCGTATGGGGCAGTGTTCCTCCTGGTGATTCTCATAGTGATTCCAGGAGCTAGTGGTTGAGGTGTAGGTTATCTTTTTAAGAAGTAATAAGTAGCTTCAGTGGAGAGACAAACTGAGGGAGAACTCAGTGCGGCTAAAGTGATCTTCTGTCCTCATGGTAATAAATGTGTGCTGTCTTTCTACTCTTGATTCGCTTCCTTCTGCTTGTTTCATAACAGTTACTTTTGCAAGTTGAACTGAAAATGGGTGCTGGAAGCCATGAATAATGATTTCACATGAAAGAATCCGTGGCTGAGAAGAAGCAAGGATTCAGTTCTCCTAATCTGTTGTTAGAGACGGGCTGGTGGGTTTTTTGTTTGGTTTGGTAGTTCCCCCTTCTCCCCATACACTGTGTTGAACATTGAACAGTCATTTGTATGCAAGAATTTCAAGGAAAATCTTTCGAAGTACTTGAATGACCAGCAGTGTCTGGGAAAGGGCTGCCCCGTTGATGCTGTTGAGGGCAGCTATGCAGGCTTTCACTGAAGAAAAGACAGGAGCAAGGTCCTGCTTCCCTTTGGGGTGTAAGAGTGGCTGTCCTTGTTCTTCTGAAAGCTCAGGAGATGCAAGTCTGAGTTTGCAGGCACAAGAGGAATGCTGCTTGTTCTACCCACCACGATGCTTCCTCTAAGGAGAGCAAGGTGCAGCCATCCCCGCATTGAGGAACCGATAGCGTAATCTGGGAATCGATCGCTGCATTTCTCTTCCTACACTCTTGGGTCTGCTCCTGCTTCCCCAAGGCTGTCACCAGGAAGCAAAGCCTGGTGACTAGTGTGAATTTAGCACTGGGAAGAGCATAGGACTTCTGGATGTTCCTGGAGCTTCACCAGAAACTAGGCGAAATTCCTTCACATCATTTTCAACAATCTCAGGGTAAAGTTGACTTTCCAGGGACGCTGTTGTTCCCTCACTCCTCTTCACAGCTCCTGCTGTGTTGACGATTCCTCTCTTTGGGGGTGTGTCTAGAGTCCAGCTGGTAATTGTGGCGAAATGCTGATATATATGTCAAGAATCCAGAAATGAGGGAAATACTGTCTTACATGTTCAGGTTACCACTGTTCCCTGTTTAACAGATTCCTTTTCTGGATGATAGTTAACTTGGAGCCCTTAGTTTGTTCTTACACTCTTTCAGTGGCTTCTTAAAATGAAAGTTTGCATACAAGTGTGAGCGCTTTCAGACTGTGGAGAATCAAAATGTGATGCTCCAGTTAGGTGTTGGCAAACTGTCCTGCTGTCTGGAATTGTGTGGGAGGAGAAATGGTTTCTTGGTTGTGTGACCCCTTTGGGGAGAAGAGCAGCTGGGGTTTAACAAACTGGTTAAAATTGTATAGGCCCCCAAAGTCTCCAGAGACATCTCTGCTTTCCTAGAAGCTTCCTTTAACAAGCTGATTTCTCAGGCTGATTGCTTGCAGATGAGATCATGCAGTGTGTTTTGCAGGGAAAGAATCCGAACTCAGACTGGTGAGCCAGAAAGATTTAATGCACAAGTCACATGTCCAGTGTCCTCATGGCACATACAAAACACTAGAGACTGCAGAAGAATCTGTCTTTGGGGCAGCTTTGCGCTCCAGAAAGCACTTTATGGATGTAGAGGGTACCAAGGGATGCTCTTAAGTGCTAGGCCCCCTTGCTTGGACAACAACAGAAGACAGTAAGAAAGTGTTTCATCTTTCCTTAGCTCTGTTTCTGTCTAGCATTTGTGGTGCTGGGATAAGCCCAAGCTAGAGAAGACTCATCCACTTCAATTCCACATTTTTCTGTTGGCTTCAGCAAAGGAATTTGTGTAAAACTGATAGTACTTTTGCTGTTAATGCATGAGAACTTAGTGTCAGAGACTGAGTGTTCATGTTCTGCTGTGGAAAATTGCACAAAATCCTGCTCCCTTTTGAAAGGGTCCTTGTTTTCCCTTTTTCTCAGTGGCAGCTGAGTTTAAGGTGTCCTTAGTAAGCTGCCTCTTCCAAAATAATCACAGCTGTCATTAAGAATGTTGCAAATTAAGCAAGACTCTTCTGTGATGATGATGGGTGCTCACAGTGTAAAGGAACAAGCTGAAAAGCTTTCTTGCCAGTAACTTTGCCCAAGAGAATGGGTCTTGCTTTAAAATGGAACGGTGCCTTTCTGATCCCAGGGCCTCTTCACGCCTGGAGTGATTTTGTCCTCCACATCAAGAAAGTACTAGTTATGCAAAAATAATTTTGTGGAAAAATAAAGTAGGGTTTCACTAATGTTGGTAAGGGGAATAGGGAGCTGCTTGTTCCCAATTTCTAGTTTAGAGTCCTTGTGAGTGTATAGTGTAATAGAAGTCAATATCTACTGGATATCTCCTATTTCTATGTCTTTGTATTGTTTTATTCCCCAGATAAAACAGTTGTGAATGTAAGTTGCTTCAGCTCCATTTCCTTACTTGGTGGTTAGTAATCCCAGGATCCCTCTTTTAATGAAAGAGTGATAAAACACTTGTTGCTCTGACTGATTTCAGTGAAGTTGTGTATTTTTCTTAGCAGCTCAACCATTTCGTTCTTCGGGCTGCTTGCTGCTCTTGGACGGGATCCTGCTCGGGCCTGCTCGCAGGCTAGTCACCTGCAGGCCCCCGATGATCGCCTGCGGCTGCTGGCCGGGAAGAGCCTTGCGTGTGCGTGGGAGGTGGGGATGTGTAGCCTGAAGAGTGCTGCCTAAACCTTATTTTGTCTGTGGAGCTACAGGTATGGAGCTTTTAGAACAGCAGCCCACTCGGAACTAATGCTTGCAGAATGCATGAGCAAGGGATTAAGCTGGGTGGAGTTGTTCCAACGTTTGGATGTGTGGGCCTGTCTGTTCCTAGCGCAGCAGCTCTCTGGGTGTTTGCTTGGAAGGACTCCCGGGGTGGATGATGCTCGCCTGACCTGGTTTGACTCTCCTTTCGTGATGTTCGAGCACTGTGCCTGGATCTGTCTGCAGAGCTCTGCAGCGCACAGCTCTGAACGGCTGATGAACCTGAAGCCAGTCCTGCCGGGCAGCTCCAGTCGAGCAGTCGTAGGAGAGGATTGGTTTGTGCCATGGGAGATGGAGGAGAGGGCAAGAGGACAAGAGGAGGGAGGGACAAAGTAAACAGTTGTTTCTTCCCAAGAATTGTTGTGCATCTCAAGTCTGCCAGCTGCAATTTGGAAGCCAGAAGAATAGGGTGGGGTATTTTCTTCCAATCAGATGGATTTACGCAGTGAAAATGAGAAGTTCAGTTTCTCTGGGAATAACATTTAAGGTGTAAAAGTGTCCCACCCCTCAGTAACAGAGCTGCTAAAAAGTGAGCAAATACTGCTGTAGAGCACACTATTTGCTGCTTTTCTTTTTCCTCGAAGGATAAGAATCTGGGCATATTTTTGTTGAATGTATCATTTGGAAGTGGTCTTAGTGATTTGTGTGGCCTCTTTATTGAGAGCTGAACTAGCCAGGATTCAAGATTTGTCGTCCATCCTTTATTTCTGCATGTCAAAGAGTACAAAAAAAGAAAAATGAAAGCTGCAGCAGGAATAGCTGGAGTACTCGTATTCTCTAATATGAAAATGTCAATCTATAATTGCTTTTCACTAAGCTCAGGGCTGTTTCCACTGCCCCTGACAAGCTGTCACATCTTCACGCTGGGTAATGTGATCTTCAGGAATGTTTATCTTTCGTTTCTGCATGTATAGTGGGGCCGAGCAGTGGGTGCTTGCGTGAACATGTGCGGCGTGAGCCTCCAGCGCCGTGTTATTGTTTGGGATGTGAAGTTGGCCATGTGTGGTGTGATTCAGCTGCTGAAGAGGGCAAATCGGCTGACTGGCGGAGCGAGCCACGCAGCGAGCTCCCTTGCTGTTTCCCTGGACATAGGTCCCAATGCTGTAAATTCATCCCATGGACTTTGATTTTTTAAGCGCATGTGTTTTGCATTTGTCTGGATTGTGATGGATATTATTCAAATAACCGTACTTTCCAAAGTGTCCTTTACGTCAGTTTGACGCCATCTATCTAGGTACTTAGCTAGCAACAGTCTTGTACTTTCTTTCATGTTTTGAGACAACCTGGGTAGGGCTCCATCCTGAGAAATGACTTTTGGCTGGTGTCAGTCAGTCCTGGCAGCACCACAGGTAGACAGGCGGGAGGAGGCAACAGCAGTTTATTCTGCGTGCTTCGCTGGCCAGCTGCCCTCTCTAGCCACAGTGCCTGCGGCTGCTTCCCGATTGCCCCCTGCATGGCTCCTTGTGCAGATGTGCTGCTGCCTTTCTGATGGCTGAGCCTGCAAGTGCTTAGGACTGGTTCAGTCTCTGGTATGGCACTTTTGTCGCCTCATCCCAATACTGGAAGGATACATCTAAGACCTCCCTAGAGTAAAGTCTTGCACTAGGGAATGACTTTTCTAGCTGCTGTGAACTTTTTGAGAACTATTGGCTAGGACAGTCTGACTCAGTATATTGATCCTGTTTGAGATCTGGGCACAAATACTAGCATTCCAGTGTCTGTCAGTACAAAATTGGCCCCAGTTGTGTCAGTGAGGATATCTTTGTTTACCAAGCTTTTAATATATGCTGGAAATGCATCAGGTTTCTCTGAAGAGACAAGTCTTTCACAAAACTGGTAGTAATTATTCCACCTCTTCTCATTCTCTAGCACAGAATCATGGAAATACTGGTTGGAAAGGACACTTGGAGATCTCACCTCCTGCTTGAAGTGGGACTGTCTCCAGCATATGATCAACTCAGCCATGGCTTTGTCTGGCCAAGTCTTGAAAATGTCCAAGGATGGAGCAGTGTACCATGCCACATTGGCTTTTGGTTGCTTTTGCTTGAGCTATACCAGTGAACCACCTTACAGTGTGGGTTTTCCATTTGGCTTTGAATTACCTCATCCTGCAGGTTTAAAAACATTTAAGTGAACTATTAGGAAATACCTCAGTAGGACAAATGGTGTAATGCATAATATATCTGAAAACTTCTGTCTTCCACGTCAGTAGGGGATATATGACCAGATCCTAACTCTCTTTCCGTAGATGAAAGGCAAGCATCTTGTTAGGTGGTTTTCTCATGTTTGCATGGACTATTACAGGTGAAGCAGCACTTATACAGCCTGTGTCCCATTGTGTAAATAAAATAATGGGTGTGTTCCCATCAGTTTTGGCTGTATTGTTTGCCCAGATATGAGCTGCTCTTGTCAGAAAGCACAAGATAAGCGCTGAGAGCATCCCTTACCCTGAAGTTTAGTGTGGGATTGGGAGCAGGCCAGCTGTTGAGAGCAGGCTGTGGACACACATACAGAAGGCATGCTTTTTATCTGCCCTCCTCAGTCCCTTGTGATGGGAGGAGAGGGTTTTCCCCAGAGGCTTGTATTTATTTCAGAAAAATACCAGGTCATGAGATCAGTGTGCCTGTTGGAGTGCACATCCAAGTTGCCCATCATGCTCCTGAGTGTTAATGGGAGCAGGACGGTTCTCTACATCTGAGAAGTAAACTTGCCTCCAGAAATACCACAAGCTTCTGGATGCAGCCGATGTCGATGAATGGCATGTAGTCATGGTAGGCCAGACCAGAGGCCTACTGTTTCATCTGGGCTGGGCTGGCTTTCTGCAGACAAAATAGGAGATTGCAACATTCCTATACTTGGGCCACAAGGCCTTGCTTGAAAGGGAAATGGTTGAAATGCAAGGAGCTGCTGAGGAGGTAAAAGCTCCACTGGCCAAAGCCTCTTTGCTGCTAGACCGACTCTAACTTGGCTGCATCCCTGGATGCTGCCATCGCCTCATGTAGTGGGGAGATGGTGGGGGGGGGGGGGGGAGAAGATTCTGAAATAATGTACCACCTTCACTGGCATTAAACATGAGAGCTCCTATGAGTTAATCATGATGTTGCCAGCTGTAATCGTTATGCTGTCCTGTGTTCTGTATTTGCCTGGAGACTTGGGTTGTGGTCCTGTTTCGGTGTAAATCAAACTGTCTTGGATGAGTCTGGTGCTGTGGAGTGAGGAACATCGTCTTTGGGTGCATTAAAAGTTCTTGCTGTCTCTGAGCAGAAAGGCTTGTTGGTGTTCTGCCAAGCTGCACTCCTCACCCACGAGCCCCTTGTGCCTCCCCCCATACTAGAGCCAGGGAAGAGAGCTGTGAGTGCTGGCTTTTGTTATCTTTGGGTTATTTGAAGATGATAGTCCTTGCTGAGGAATCACAGAAATGTGGTGCTTACTGTTGTCAGCTGCTCCTTGCATGCTAGCTTGGGCCTAAAGTGCAGAGGACAGGTTTTGGGTTGTGGGGCCACAGGGTCCTGGAGCAACAGCTATACAAGACTTCTGGGACCTTGGCTAGAGGCTGATCTTGACAGCTTTTTTTCTGGCCAATTCTTTGGTACACCACTTAATTTTGCAGCAGTATTATGCCTCAGACTAAGGAGCTGTGACTGTCTCTGTCACAAGCTATGTTCTGCTCATTCAGTTCTGTTGGCTTTGGTGTCTGTGGCAGGGGAGAGCGAATGGTTTGTGCTGAGTCTCTTCCATGTGCTTCTTCCTCTCTGAAGCTTGTAGCTGATTCTCATGGTTTGCTTTGGCTTTCTGCTTGACTTCTCCATGTCTCTGGAGTAAAGTCTACAGTGAAGGAAGTTGATTAGCTTTTCTAGGGGCTGGATTTGGAATAACTGCTCAAGTGCCGGTCTTCTCAGGTCCCCACAACCTATAATTTTCTGACCTGAAACATGCCCAATACAGACTTGGCAAGCTCTGAGGAGAGAGTAGGAGATACAGAAAAGGGTCACTGCTTGTGAGATGGCAGGGCTTGTTCTCCAGCAGGCCCTAGGACCCACACAACTCAGCTCATCAGTGGTAGCTCTTTTATGCCTGCTTCCTCTGAACTCACTGCAGAGGGCAGAGAGAGCTGGCCCACTGGAATGGGGACAAAAAGTGTGGAGGGTAGTTGCTTAGGACAGTGGATAATCCTGTGCTTAAAGAAGTAGGGTCAACTTTGAAAGAGGCCAGATGCCTGCTGAACATGTATCAACTGCTTCCAGGGTTTAGGTGTCAAAAGCTCTCTCCAGCCATTTAAGCCCTGGGCAGAGACTTATTTGCTCCTGAGTGAGTTAAGCCCTTCCTTGGAGTAGCAGTGGTTCTCATCTGCAGTGCTCAACGTTGCAGGACACCAGCGGGTGCTTGGCTTGACATGCAGACAACAGCGAGGCAGAGAGGCTGGAGACATCCTGCTTGTGCTGGTCCCAGTGTCCAGGGATAGGGAGGATGACTGTTTGCACATGATGTTTCTCTCTGGCCCCTTTCTTACAGTTCAATTGGCAAAGATGATCAGAGAAAGTGTTTACACGTATCTCCTTGCTGGGCCTCCCTGCTACCCAAGAAGCTTTCTCTTTCTCTGGATGAAGTGTTCACTGTTCATTGCAGCAACTAAAGCTGAACTGATCTCATGGTGTAAGTACAACTTTCCTTCCCTCTCTCTTCATCCACATCTTTGAGGCAGCCCAAAACATAGCAGCTGGGAACTGTGGTGTTTAAAACATAGGGTAAGCAGGAAGCTGCTGGGTACTGCTGTTTGGGTCTTTCATGGCAGTGTTAAAGCTCCTAATGAGAGGGCAGTGAGGTTTGGGTCCTGGCTGGATGTGGTCGTGATGGCAGCCACTGGGTGAAGCGGTGCTGAGGGCCTGTTCTGCTCCTGCATCCCAGTGGAAATGGGATTTCTCCGTGCAGCTGCCTGTGAGCCCAGCAACAAGGCAGCTTGGCGCAGCTGCAGAATTTTGTCAGCTGGGAGCATGGAGATGCTTCCTGTGGCTGGAGCAGAGGTTGTGCTTATTTTAGTGATTTAGCTGCAGGGCAATCACTGGGGTGCAAAGGAGATGCTATGCTGCTGTGGTATTTGCCCTCTTCTGGACTCTCCTGAGGCTGTCTGCAGTGCGGGAACAGCTTTCTCAGCGTGGTGTGGGATGGGGGGGTGTGAACGCTTCCCTTGCGCTCTGAAATCCCTTCTCCTTTTACACTGCTTAGGCGTGCGTGGGGCTGTACTTGGGGAAGGCCGGGTGTCTGCAAATATTGCCCCATTCACTGTCATGTCACCTCTCAGCCCTCTTCCAGTAATCCTGCGGTATATGCAGCTTGCTGCATAGGTAAAGAAGCAAGATGTAGTTGTAGCCAGCACTGTATAAAACAGTGGTTTGTCACACTTGCAGGCTTTTTGAGAGGATGCCACACAGGCTTCCCAAACTTTCCCTCATCCTAGTGCCAAGTTTTGCTCTTTCTCCATGCTTCCCTGGGGTATACGGCTAGAGGTTGCTTTCTTTGCTGCGAAAGGGTCCTAGCAGACTTTGAGCAGTCCAGTCTTCTGCATTGGCTCAGTTTGAAAAGCTCCTGGGTGGGACGGGCAGCCTGGTGGGAGTGCTGAAGCGACCTGTTGTGCTGATGCAGGGCGAGATGCCTGGCAGAAAAACGCTTTTAGGCTCTGCTCTAATCTTGTCTTTTTTTATTCTCACTTGGCCCTGTATTCCTGTATGACAGCTAACTGGGGGACCTCTCTGGCCACAAGTTTTAGGATCTGGTGCCTCTCTCTTGGCCTTAGTTTTGTGATTATGTAGCTCTTCCTCCATAAGAGCTTTGCAGGGCTCAGTACAGAGGAGGGATCTGCTCAGATGTTCAAGATAGTCTGTTTTCAGCCATTCGTCTAAATGTTAACTTCAGGGGATTGTCTAGTTGCCTTCACCTTAGCATCAAAGCGCTTGTCAGCGTTGCTTCATTTACTTCTCCCGGTGTCACCAGATCATGCAGAAGCACTGGGAAAGCAAAAGGCAGCTTCCTGATCTGAGTGTGAACTGCTAACCCTTATCACCCACAGACTTCAATTTTCTGCTTTGCTGCTTGGACTTGACCAACTATGGATGCTATTTTAAACATAGAGATGAGAAGAAAAAGCTTTTTAAAAAACACAGAGCACGTGTGTAAGCCAATTCCAAGAACAAAATGAATTTTAAAGAAAACAGAAGTCCTATTTAAGCCTCTTAAAACATGTCAGGGTTATAAGCAACTGACAACACTTTCAAGGCACTATTTTCTATTTTGTGTGACCACCTTTCATCTCTTCTGCAGTGCTTTTGAAATATTATGGGTTGCAGAATACCACATGACTCCTTAAAAATAGCGAAATTGGCCCATATCAGAATAAACAGGCTTTTGTGTCTAAATTTGCATATGGGATTTAGAGATTTGTTAATGGATCTTCCTCTGTTAATTGGTTTGATCTTTTCTGAAGCCAAATGCAATCTGTTGGAGAAGCTATAAATGCCAGCCGGGGCCTGAGCTGGGTCTGTTCCCTTGCTGTTTGGAAACCTGCTCATGCTGCAGAAAGCTGTTCTGTGCAAAACCAAAACAGCGTCTGTTGATGTTATTTCTAGTCCTTTGAGAAGATGACTTAGTGGTCACATGTGCTGCTATGAGGTCATTAGGAAGTCTCAAACACACAATTTGAGAAAGGATGATGCTATTGCAGAACTATGCTCCCTCTGAGATGGGAGATGCAAAACTTGAAGTACTTCAGTTTGTAATAGCTTTGAGTGGGATTTGTTATCATGTGCATTTGGGCTTGTTCCAGTAAGGGAGGGGGAAAGAAAGGACTATTTTCTGCTTTGCTTTGCCTAGAACTGCCTAGTGAATGTATAGCTATGCCAGGATCAAGTTACATTTCACAGGACATCTAGCAGACAGCCCATTTCTGTGCTTAGGTATTGAAAGTAACAGTTTTACTGTGAGCTTTGCAGTTCTCTAGCAGTGCTTTGTGCCCCCACGGCATGTCCTTCCCCAGGGAACAGAGCTCCTCTGCTCCCTGGGCAAGCTGGGCCCTTGCTCTTCCCAGCTCTGTGAGGGAGTGGGGAGCTCTCTCCAGATCCTTGATACTTGGTGGAAGGCACTTGCACTGGTGCTTTTATTGGCTTTTCTCCAGGACTTCCTTCTGGTACCCTCCCAGAGGTATCTTCTGCCCCATGTCATCCAAAGGGAATCTTGTTGAGCCCAGCTTACCCCATGGGTCTGTATCCAGGTTCAGTCCCTGTGGGCTGCTATGTGGATGGGGGAGGCATCCTTATTTTGGTAGGAGAGTGCCTAGTGTTTCATCTGAATAGGTAACACCCTGTTTGGGTATGGCTTTGTGGGCAGAGGTCTCATGACTTTTTGCTTCCAAGCTGCTGCTGGTCATATATGGCTTGGAACAGAAGTATATGAGCCTTGGTGATTATCTGATCCCCTCTGAGAGCTGATTTAACACACTAAAACATGGGAAAACTTCCCAAGGTGGGGGGAAAGTAAATAGCTTTCTACTTGGAGTGTCAGTGTGGACGTGGATTGTGTGGCTGAGGTGGGGTAAGGAGGCAGGGAAGAAGATAGCAAGGTGGCATCTGACTGCACATATGAACCTGAATTTCAGCTCACAGCTGTATTTTCCCATATGCCCTTAGTAGATAGGACTCAGTGTGGTTCCTGTCTGGTGGTGGTTCTTCAGTGCCAAATGAGATGTTCTTCTGTTTGTGCTTTTTCTCTCATTCCTGCTTGAAGCCTGGTGTAGCATAAGGGAATTTGAGGGGTGGGGTGGATTGCTGTGCTGCTGTCCCTGCTTCTCAGCTTTCTGCTGTGGTGTCCCCTGATGTGCTTCGTGCTGTACAACAGCAGCAGCCATGTCCTGTCCCTGCTCACCTGCCTGACCCCAGCAGGATGCTTCCCCTCTCCTGGAGCGTCCAAACGGGCCCTCGCAGCCCTGCTCCTCGCTGTTTGGCCTCCTTGCTGGAGGCAGGCCAGCACCTGCTGCTGCGTTTCCAAACTGACGAGTCAGCAAAGTGCTTCTGCTCCTCAGTCTCCCTCTGCTGTGCTGTTCCCTGCTGCTGGTCTCCTAACTGCAGGGTCACACCAGTGACCCCCAGGCGACATTCCTCTCAAATCCCAGTGGCCTTGGTCACCCAGGAGCAGGGTTAGCGTGGCCCCAGCCTGCTGCAGCCTGCCTCATTTGGACCAGGCAGCCTGCAGGGCTCCAGTGACCGCTGCAGCTCGCCCTCCCGCAGCCCTAACTCCGGAGCTTCCCGCCTTGCCTTGCTGCCCCCAGTGTCGGCCGCTGCTGGAGCGGGTTCCTGGCTGCACGTGTGGCTGTGTACCTTGCCGTGGGGCCTCTCGCGTGGTTGCGTGGGGCCCCACTGGCCAGCCCCTCTTGCTGCAAAGGCACCAGCTCCTCCCGTTGCTCCTCCCAGTTCCAGAATCAAACCTGCGCTCCTGCTCGCTCGCGGGGTTGCTGCACTGTCGCCCTCACCCCAAAGGATTTGGCTTCTGCAGATGAATGCTGTGGCAATGTACCCCCCCCCCGCCCCAGCTATTCAGTCTTCTAGTGCAGTTGCCAACTTCAAAACACAGCACTGCCAGTTCCCCTCTGGCACCTCCACCCTGAGCGGTCTTTAACGCGGTCCCCTCTGCCCCTCCTGCTTTTGGCCCCCTGCCTCGGGAGGTATGGGGGTAGCTGCTGCTGCGCTGTGGTCAGACCTGCACTCCAGTTTTCCAAAACATGAAATCATATCAGTGGCCCTGTGCCCGGTCCTGCTTTGCCATCTCCGTGGGCCCCTTTCCCTGGAGCCGAGCCGGTCACCGCGAGCTTGCTGGTGTCGCGCTGCCTGGCGTCGGCGAGCGCGTTGCACTGGCCCTGCCTGCTGCGCCTGCAGGCCTGTTCCTGCAACCGCTGTTCCTCCGGCTCTCGTGACAGAGTACAGGAATGGCAGTGCTGTTTGGGTCGGTCACGAGATTGATACCAAACGGAGATTATAAGGGCACCACATCTGTCAGTTATCTTGACTCCTTTGAGCAAGGACCCAGTGGAGGGGAGCTGTGAATGCCGGGAGAGCAAGCTGTGCTGGCGAGGTGGTCCTGGGCCTGGAGGTGGGGGGAGAAGGGGTCTCGGCAGCCCCACATCACTGGTGCAGCCACCGCCGGGGGCAGTGCTAGGAGGCAGGAACCTGGAGATGAGCGAGAGGCTCTTGATGCCTCCTCACAGGTCCCTAAACCCTCTCGAGTGCAGGAGCTCTGCTCTGCTGCTTGGCTGAGCCCAGCTGCGGCTGGGGGGAGCCAAGAAGTGTTTTGCTGGGCTGCCCAGCCCAAGAGCAGTCTGGCAGCCCCGCGGCGGTGCCTCCTCACCCATGTGCCCCAGCAGGCTCAGCAGCATGCCCGCGGCCTGCCCGGTCCCTGGAGCTGCCATGGTGCCTCCTGCACTCCTGCCCGTCCTGCTCCTGGCCTCAGCAGTGCCCCGAGTGCTTCACCTCCCGATGACACTCGGTAGCTGTCCCCAAAGCGCCGCCTTCGGGTGTTGAGTTCTGTATCTCTTTCCCCCCCCCCCCCCCATTTCTGTATTTTGAAGTGAAAAGGGAATGAAACGCCGTGTCCTGCAGCTGCCTGACAGCTGCTGTAGGGATCTTCCCTTCCGGGGGATCCCAGCCCAGGGAGACGCGGCTAGGCTCTCTCTTTTCCAGGAAAAACTTCGGAGCGAGCAGCCCCCTGTGCTGCTCCTTGGTCACGGTAATTCTCTTGGCTGGAGTTAATAAAAGGCTCATTACGTCTTTGCTTTTTGCTTTTCCCTCATGAGCAGCGCAGGCCGGAGGAGAGCTTTGAGCGCGTGGAGACGGTGGTGTTGGGGGGGGGGATGCCCGTGCTGCGGCGTCTCCCGAGAGCACCGGTGGCCGAGGAGCGAGCCGGTTCGGCAGCACCGGGCCCAGCTCGCCCCCGGGACTACACGGGCCTCGCTTCCTGAGCGCGAGAGCTGCTTTATGTTGTGGTTTGACTAAATGAATTCAAAGCTTGGCCTATCTCCAGGCAGAGCCTGGGCGGTGTGCCAGCGGAGCAGCCCCCGGGGAGCGCGCTGGAGCGAGGAGGGGCTGGCGGAGCGGGGAAGAGCGCAGGAATCCAGGACGGCCCCGTTTTTTTTTTGAGCGGCTCTGTTTCCATCTGTTCGGGCAGGAGTCGCCATGGGAACGGTGCTGCTCGAGGCAGGGCCATCCTCGGGCCTGTCCGTGGGCGCCCGGGGAGGGAGGAGTCGCGCGAGTTTGAACAGCTCGTGCGTGCCGATGGCAAGCCGCGCAGCAGGTCGAAGCTGTTCTCCGTCTGTGGGAGCCCCAAAGCCGCGGTTCGGTTGGTCCCGGCCTCGGCAGCCCCTCGGCACGGCAGGTAGGGGCCTTCGCGCTTGAGGCGCCTCTGAGCTTGGCCTCCGCTCTCCCCCCTGCGCGTTTCCTCCGCTGGGCGAAACGCGAGCACCGTTGGGGCGGTTGCTGGAGATGGAGGGTGGTTTTTTAGAGGTGGCGGCGTTGGGAGGCGAAGGCTTTCCTGCCTGCGCTGGCGAGGCGATGGCGGGTCTCGGCGCGCTGGCCTTCCTCGCAGGTAGAGCGCTGCGCGCCCAGGCGCCTCGAGGCTCTGCGATATCTTCTGTTCGGTAGAAACATGAAGCTGGACGGTGCGCTTCTCCGTGCGGCGGCATTTTCTGCGGCCCTTCCGTAGGCGAACGCGCAGCGTTTGAGCTTTTCAGTCATGCTCGTCTTAATTTGGGGCTAGGGCAGAGTCCGACATGCAAAATTGGAGGCCGGTGACAAGCCGCTGGGCCGTGGAGGGGGAGCTGGGGATGCGCTGCCTTCCTCCGACGCCGCGCGGCTCCTGCGTGTTTTGCCCCCGCTTCCCGCCTCTGTTCCCCCTGGCTGTGCTGGCTGTGCTCTGTGTCGCTGTAAAACGCCGTCTTGGAGTCGTCATGTTTAGCATAAAACCCAGAAGTATAAATACATAGGAACCCGCTTACAAAAACCCGTATCGTTAGGGTTAACCGTGGGGCTCTCCAGCGGCAGCCCCTCCTGATGGATCTCGGGCAGTTTCCCCTGTAAACCTCCCTTTTCAGGTGCTCCAAACTTCTCAAAATACTCCTGCCTGCCCTGGACCGTGCTGGGGTTCATCTCTGCTCAGGTATTTATTTAACAGGGTTGGGTGAAATTTCATCTATCCTTTTGGCCTTGCAGAGGGTGAGCTCCATTCAAAAAAGCAAAACAATGCTGTCCCCCTTTTTTTGTTGGTTTTTTTTTTTTCGGTAGAGGCTGCGCAATAAGCTGCTGGAGAGAGAAACGCGATCCCTGTGCGCAGACATAAAGCTTGCCAAACCGGATTAGATCGGAGCCCACCTACTCGGCCACCCCTCTTATCGCAGGCAGTGGCTGCTTGGCATGTTGCAGCTCAAAGCCCGAGACCTTGAGTGCAGACAAACGTGGAGTGACTTATCTGCAGGGGAGATATCTTTCTGGTCACCTTAATTACTGATTTACTTGGGCCTGGATGGACAAAAATTTCTATCCAGCGTACCCTTTTATTTTACTCTGTTAATACAAACATCTACGATTACATTATGTATATCCATTTACAGAACTTCATTAAACTACTGCCACAAAGCAAAGGGGGAGTATGTCCTGGAGGCTTAACGTGCATGGCATGCTATGGAATTGCATTTACTTGGTTTTAATTTGTTGCTTTTTAATTTCAATTTGTTTTCAATAAGGAGAAGAGGTAAATGAGATCTTTTTTTCTGGTTTACACATCATTATTTAATGTATTTTTTTCTCTTGTGCTCTCTCATATTTCTCTCCTCTTTGCCTCAAACAGTCCCAAGATTTTCAGTTTCTTTTCCTGCAGCTACCTGCCTTCTGGGTTTAATTCTTAAATCTTACTACCTACATGCAGACTTCTGTTTCTGTCTTGAGGAAAACTTGGTCAGAATCTACTGTTCTGGTTTTCCATAGATGTGAAGTGGTATTAGAGCGTTCTCAGTGTGATTGTCTTTTTCTCTGACTATAAACAAAGCAGCTTGATTGCTTGAAATGTGTCGTGGTAAGCGAAGATCTTCTCTGAACTGCCTTAGTTATTCTGAATATCTTGCTAGAGCACTTGGCTGATTGCAACTTCATCTCTATGAGTAAGAAGTTAAACTTTATCTTTGGGATTTGTGCTAGTAAATAGTTAACCTAGCAGAACGTGGCTGGCTCTGCCTGAACGTCCTCACCGGGTTCTCCAGGTAGTTTCAGCTAGCAAAAGCTGAGTTTACCCCTCTGGTTAAGGCTAGTGTGCTGTGGGAGTCTAATAATCATTCTCCACTTCTGCATTTTGGTATTGGAAGTATTTCCATCTGTGTAATGCAGCACATATAAGTAGTAATTTTTACAAAAATAGTAATTTTTTTCTTTCTAATATTTGCAAAGTTTATTCTACTTTTGTGTCTTTTTGTAGGTGCATGGCGTGGCTTGCTTTTCACATTTAGAACCACTTCTTATAAAATTACAGCAGCTTTGGCGGTACTAAGGACAAGGCAAACGTCAGTGACAGGTGCACTGGATTTTTGGTATATCAATGTGAAATGACAGTTTACAAAATTCATAAAATGTGCACCCATAGCTTTAGGTGGTATCAGCATTTCTGTGCTGTTTGGGTGGAAACTAGGTTGCTAGCTAACTTAGTGAACGTTCCCAAATTGTTTTTTCTGTTTTGATTTTCACTGAACCATCTTTTTGGCATTTGGATTCCACCTTTTTTACCTGATTTTACAAAATCAGAAGACTTTTAACTTGGTGCTGGGTACTGTGCAGTGCTTTACGCAAACTGTTTCACTTCTGGTTTTAGAAAGCGTTCGTCTCAGTAATCATATTTCACCCTTTGAAAAGAATCCACCAGGAGCAATTTGCAAGAAAGATGTAGGTAGGTAGCTGCTAATATAAATTAGATATTCTGGAAGATAGGGAGTTGGTAGGGAAACCTAAAAATAATGGAAAAATTTTAGCAAACAGAACTCAGGACTGAGAAAAGTTTTAATGCTGTGGAACAGGATGAATTCTATCAGTAGTGTTTGTATATGTGATTAGGAAAGGTTAAAAAACCTGACTGCTAATAACAATACTGAGAAGCAAGGAGTGTCCTCCATCTGGGGATGATGTACTGGCCTCTGTAAGGATGTTGAAATACGCTCTGTTGCACTGGTAATGAGGGAGGGTGTTAAACGCAAGATAACATTTTAAAAGTCTTTGAAACTTGAGCAGGATTTGAACCTGTTTGTTTAAAACAAGCTGGTAAAGCAACTTTCTGAATCATGGCTGCTGAGGTGTAATAAATCTGGGAAGACTGCAGGCGTTTCAGAGGTTTGGAAAACATTAATGTTATGGCAACACATGTCCAGGGCAGAATCTGGGGAAGCTGGTGCGTTTTAGTGTAAGTCACTGTCAAATTAATGAATAAATCTGCTCTCAGCGATCCACGTACTGACAGAAAGCAGATCTCATCAGAAAGACTTGAGATTGTTTTTAATGAGATTCCTGCACTGGTTGCCAAAAGGGACTAGGTTGACATCATGTACCTGGATTCAAACTGAGTTCCACCCTGACTAAACACTGCTGCTCCGGGGAGGAAGAAGAGGCTCTGCTTTGGCAGTGGGAGCACGTTGGGTCCCTGGGGGAGCTGGGGCAGCTTCACTCTCCTCCTTTCTTCTGCCTCCCTTTCGCTGGCGCTGCCTGGAACTGCGGGAGGGAGGATGGACCCATTTGAGCAGTGCCGCCTCTGCGGGATGGGGCGGTGACGTCTTATAGCCCCAAAGCTGCCTCCTGTTCTGCTCCTAACAGTTTGGTCTCTGGCTTCTCTCAGGCATGGGATAGATGGCAGGACCTCCCTAGTGCCCTCTTTGGGTGCCTCAGGACCACTGGCAGCTGATGGGGTCTGGGCTTAGAAACACCCTCCTGGTGATACCTGGTCCTTATTCGCTGTTAATCAGTCCTCGCCCTTTAGCAGTACTACCGTGCCTGTATCTCTGACTTTCCACCTAGGCCAATTAATGCTCTGTTAAATGGATTAGAAAGTGCCACCTGATACCTCTAAAAAATACTTACTGGTGGCAATTGTGATCCTCACAGTGCCTAAACAGAGGGGCCTGTTGTAATGCTCCGGTTGTATTCTGGCTCCAGTTTGGGACAAACTCAGCTCTCTCCTAGTTTCCACAGGAGGAAGCCAGTGGGAGTCGTACCACAATCAGACCAGGGTTGTCCTGCAGTCAGGACAGATTCTTGCTGTCTCTAGTGGTGATTTGGGAGAAAATATTATGTAATTTAATGCTGAAAGTTGGCTTCACTGGGGCAACTGAGGGAGCTAGGGCTGCTTATTCTGGAAAAGAGAAGGTTTTGGGGTACCTAATACTAGAATTCTAGTACAGAAGAGGAGGTTATCAAGAAGACAGAAACAAGCTCTTCACTGAGGCGCATGGGAGGAGGATGAGACAATGTTCATAAGCTGAAATAGGGGTATGTTCTGGCTTGGTGAAAGAGGAAAAAAAGTTTTTCCCCATGAGGACAGTCAAGCAGTAGAACAGGTTTTTCAGAGAGGTGGTGGAACCTCCATCTTTGGAGGTTTTTAAGACCCAGATGGACAAAGCCCTGAGCAGCCTGCTCTGAAAGCAGTGCTAACCCTGCTTTGAGCAGGAGGTTGGATTAGATCTCCTGAGGGTCTCTTCAACCTGAATGCTTTTGACTCGGTAACCTGATCTCATTTTGACTTCAGTGAGTTTGAGTACAGCTAAGTGAAAGATTATAGTGGAACCCCTTGAGAATGGGGAGGGAGGAAGGTGGTTTAGGCTGAGTACTCTTAATACTTCATCTGTCATCTGTGTGGTTAACATGTCATATATGGTTGCTATGTGAGACTCTCAGAGTGGAAGATTGTAGGTCTTGAGAGGAATATGGCTAGCTTGTAGTTGCTGTGTTTTAAGGATATTGTTTAAAAAAGTAAACAACCTCCTCAAAAAACCCCCTCCATAAAGCTGGAGAGACATGCCGTGTAAGGAATATGGTAAAAATGTGAATGTGCCACGTGTTCCCCTGTGCCCCTTCTGAATGAGAAGGAAGCTCTGATAAGGGACAGATAGATGGATCAGTGCAACGTAGGCAAGAAGAGAGGAGATAAAGCTTTTAATTTGTGCACATCTTCCATTCTCTTGCCACTTCTTGCCTCCCAAAGTCATCTGACATAAAGAAACAGGATGACTGGAGCCTGGAGGCTACTTCTCCACCGAGAGGCCTGTATTTTGAAGGGCATCCTGGAATGCAGTGAGGCTCCTCCTGCCCCTCCTGGTCTCGGGTTTGTGGTGGAAGGTGTGTGCTCATGTTTTGTCTAGTGTAGAATCGTGGTGTCCCTGGTGTGTTCACCTGGGCTGTGGAACATGTTTCCAGGCTCCCCAGTTGAGATGAGCACAGAGTACTCCAGCCCTAAGGTTGGTGGGCAGGGTAGCTGAGTTCTTGAGTTAGCTAAGACAATAAAATAGCTAAGAGCTGCTTTGTTGTTATTGAATTGCATTTCCTTATCTGTGGCTTTGCCTTTGTAACTGTTCCTAATTTTGGCATAGTTATCTCAATGGATTAAACTGCATTATTCATTTATCCTTAAATCTGTTTTATAACAAAGTGCTGTAAGCACTGTCTCAAACCCAGGACACTCTACTCCTTTGGGACTGGCCAACAGGCAATAGGAAAATGCTGGAGAATTGCAGGGGATCTCAGATTCTTTTGCCAAAGTACTTGCACCTCTCTCCAGGCTGTAGGTGAGGCACTCTTTCATGCTTGGGTTCACAGCCTGAATCTTCTGCCAGTTTTTAATGGTTACGTCACGTATGGGTGATTAGAACACTGTTTTTCTCCTAAAATATAGCAAGAGTGAGGTGTCATCTGCTTTTTTCCCCCATGATAGCCTCATTAGCCACTGTTACGGCAGCGATAGCCACTGTTTGACTGCAGCATGGAAAATGAGGTTCAGACCCTCAGCCTCGTAGCAGCCCTATCTCCCACTCTCCGGGAGGGTGCCCACAAGGTACACAAAGAGCTCAGTGTTCCCGTTCTTCTGTCACTACCTCAGACACAGGTCTCTGTCCCCACCCCTGACCCATGGGCCACTCCAGAATGCTGAGGTCCCTTTCTTAGCCCTGTGTGTTCTTCTCTTGTCCCCTTGTGGTGACCAGTCTCCTAATGCCACCTCAAAGATCATGCTGAGGTCTTGCTATTTCTGTCTCACTTTTCCCATTATTGCCTCTTATTTCTCCTAAAATCTGGTTGTTATCTGTTCAGCTACGTTGTTGCTCTGGACATCACTTTGTGGTGTCACTGTTCCTGCCCTCGGTCCCCTGTCACACTGCTAACACTGCCACTGTTTTTTTGTGCTTTCTGACTCTCTGGTGGTGCGTATATCCAAGATCTCCTGCTGCAGCCTCATGCTTCATACAAGTGTCTTGGTGGGAGTGGACAGCAGTCTTCACAGGCAAGTGGTTCTGATAGCTGCTCTGTTTTTTCCAGCTGTTGTCAATTGGCTTAAATAGAAGATACTGTCTCTCCTCAAGACTCTTATCCCTGTGCTCTCTTAGCATGATGTCAACTGTGTTGCAAAGGCAGAATCTTTGTTAGTGGTAAATAGGAATGTGTAGGGAGAAGATGACTGGAGCTTTAAGTCCTCTTAAAAAAAAAAATGGATACCAGGAAGAAGAAAGTGTTTGAACTGTAAAGTAAGCAACACGTATTTGAAGAGGTGGTCAGAATACTTACTGCTAAGCGTTTTCGTCGGCATATTTTGTTTTGTCAAAATTGGCACTGTATGGACTGCTAAGTGTGTGCTCCAGAGGAAGACTGAGTTTTAGGTGTCTCAGATTAATGTGAGGCAAGGAGGAAAGTTTCACCACCATTCTGGAACCCTGCTTAAAAATGGACATCACACTTGACGACCTCTTTCTTCAGGCTTCAGATACTACCACAATTATTAGCTTTGCTGTTTTCTCCTTGAATTTATTTAGGACTCCTAGTCATACCATCCGGTCCAGTCCTCCTGACTGTTCCAGAACCCTTTCTGAGAATATTTTGATTTCACATAAATCTCCTTGTAATATGTACAGAGTGCGTTATACACATAGCTATCAGCGGTGATTATAACCACAGAGTATCTTGGCAGGGTGCTGGGTAAGTGTAACGGGATTCCTGCAACAAACCGTAAGATCCCACTTCGAGGTAATGATCTGCGGAGGAACCAGTTAAAATAAATGTCTGTTTCAGTTGGGACCTAGAGAGGTTTGCAGACGTGCCAGGCCTCCATAATGGATCTCTGGAGGCAGCACAGTACCTGGAGGAGCTCCAAGTCCCACCTTCTTCATGCAGATCACTGAAGAATAGCTCCCTCCTGTGCCTGCTGTGCCGCGTGGTTTTGCTCGTAGGCCGCGTGCTGCACTCGGGACAGGGCTGGTTTATGGTGAGCTGTTCATCTGTGGAGAGGTGGGTTGGCCGCCTGGCATGGTATCTGCTTGGTATATTGGAAAAAACTGCCCTCTCTTGCATTTCTTAGCAAGTTTTTCAGCAAGTAGATTTTTTTCCACTCTCACAATGATTGTAACAGGATTTTATTCTCCTGCAGCCAGCTGTTAGCAATTAGCAACTTGATCCATTCAGTCTCGAGAACAGTTTAACACTTTCTTGCCTCTGCGAGAATGTTGCTAATCCTGTTTTTGCTGGTTTCGGGCCTGTGCTGTAGTTTTGGTGCTTTCTGTGTATGTGTGGGCAGGCTGGGAATAAAGACACAAGCAAAGCAAGGAATCATAATGCAGCTGAAACAGCTACGAAGAAAAGTGCTGTGAGTCTTCTACCCAGAAAAAAATCTTTAGGAAGATGCTTTTCCAAACTATTTGTACAGAGGTTTGTATTTAGTAGTAATTTCTAGCGTGTTCTAGCACTTGGAAGTGCAGTTTGGGAATCAAATTTACCACTAGCTGAGGTTTAGACTCAGCCGAAACCAACATCAACAGTCCTTCACACAAGGAATTCCAGTAGTAAGGGCTGATGAGTGGAGTTGAGGCTGCACGTTCTTCTAAATTGAGACAGGAATGAAAAATTGATTCTTGGTGTCCTTGCTCAAAGCACAAACAGCTGCTGTGAAGTGTTAGAAGATCAGGAATGAAACCATTTGCTCCCTGTGCGCAGCACCTATCCCGGGACTGCCAAACACACATCGCTGGTCCAGGACCAAGTGTACCATGAAGAACAAACCCAGCACAGCCAGAACCCAGCTGCTGGGGTTCCTGCACAGAGCTAATCTGCTGGAAATTTCTTCACTGCCACATGCAGAGATGAGGATTCATCTCGCCCAACTTTTGCCATCTGGAAGTTGGGAGGCTAGTTAAAAGACAGTCCTTTAGGTTCCCTCTGTAATTAGTGGAGAAAGACACATCCAGAGAGCATTCATCGTGCTGCATCATTTCTGCTTGACCTGCGATACTCCCCGAGCCCAGTGAACCTTGGGAAGCCCCTGGTTCATGGCTGGGGTGCTGGCCCCTGCACTGCTTGCACCAGCCCAGAGCTCCCCTCTAGTTCTAGGTGCTGGCTCAGTGTCAGCAGCTGACATGATGCTTGGGTGTTTGTTTGACTCACCTTGGCTCCCCTCCCTGTTCCCTCTTCCCTCTTATCTTTTTCCATTCTGATTGCTGTATTCAGGCAGTTGAATGATAATGTGACTGGATATAAGGTAACGCAATGGGTATGATTTAGAACATATCATGATCTTTGCATAAAGTAAATAGGCACTTAATTTACAGCGTTTGGATTTGTACCTGGTCAAATGAGATAATGCTGCTGTTTGTGTTGCACCTCGTCTATTGTATTGCTGTAACATTGGCTTCCATGGTTGTGACTTGCTCATGCTTCATTTTGAGGGGATAAGAGAAACTTAGCATAACAGCTCTTGTGTCAAAGGACAAAATGGATGTCCTTATGCTGAGGCGCAGCTTGGTACCTTACATTTGGGACTCTGAAGGCCTGCTATGGTGGTAGCCCATCCCAGCTGAGTCATGAGCCCAGTACTCCTGTGTGGGCAGCCAGTCTTACTGCCCTATCTGGGCATCTGCCTCCCTGCCATTGATCCTTGTTAGCTGGGTTTTTGGATCAAATGCAAAGCTGAGGCATTTGAACATCTACAGTGGTGTTGGGGTTGCTCTGATTTCCTCTTTCTGCAGAGGCACGTGGTCCTCACCTAGCAGATCTTGGCAATACATGACCAGTTTTTAGCACTCTTTGGCTACTGTTTCTCTTAATCTTGGTCATCTTCAAGAGGAAAATCCTGGAGTATTTTTGTGGGAGCTAGCCTCTATCTTTACAGATGCCTGATCCTCTCTGTTTGACACACTCTGTTTCTAGGCTCTGGAGGGCCTTTCGTGTGTGTGTGGGGGGGGGTGAATGTGGCATGGAGTGTACCTGTGTACTCTTCTTCTGCCATCTGAGGGCTTCAGTACAACTGGCAGCTCTTTAGCAGCTGAGAGGTCACCTGGGAGATATCCAAGCTGCTGTCCTCCTGCTAGGACCTCTGGAAGGACTTACAGCTCTGTTCAGTGGCTGGTCCAGCATGGCCCAAAAGAAGGATCTTCTTGTCTAGGTGACGCTATATCCACATAGCAGAGTTGATCTTGGCAGGTATCTGGGCCATGTTCAGAGTACCCCATATACCACACAAGCAGCTATCTGCTGTGTTTCCCGCTACCTGCTGCAGGAAGGGAGGGCTACCTTAACATCCATCGTATTTTCTTTTCTAAGGTCCTGTGGGAGGACAGTCTCCTTTTGTGCCTGACTCTCCACAGCTCTCTTTGGAAATCCTGCTCTGTAAGCCTCTTCGGGGGCTCCTACCAAATCACATGAACAGACTAACAGCCACCTGGTCTGTCTTCAAACTGTGCCATGGAAGTGTCTGTACAAAATCCTTCTCTGCACAACTACAACAAGTCTCTGCTCCAGGTACATCCAGCTGGGCAGGCTGTCATGGGACAGTGTTTGCATCTGAGTTTGTGGGGCCCTTTCCATTTCAGAGGGGGAGTAAGACCTTGGATGCACATGTACCTTGAGAGTGTCTGGTTGAAACCTCTTTTTCTGATCGTCTGAACCTCCTGTTGAGATTTGGGCTGACTTTTATCTGCCGCAGTCTGCTCTCATGCATTTCCTACTTGAGATTCAACAAAATCGCAGAACTTTATTGGCATCCTGCTGGCCTGAGCCAAGGTGCTCATGCACAGCACAAGATTTAGCTTAAACAGGAGGGGTCCTGGCAGTTTTAGGGTCTTTCTCCATTTGCTTGTATTGTCGCATTGTTGGGTGCAGCACCACTGGGAAGCATCCACTGATCTCCCTCTGCATGCACGTTTGGCTCATTTTCCAAGAAGGCCCTCAGATTGTCTTTTAGGCTGAGAGCCATCTTTTCTGAAGGAATCCAGCAGGTACAATGGCCAGTAGCAAATCCTTAGGAAAGAATTAAAAACAGGCAAGCCTCAGTGACTCTAACCATGATTTAGCTTCTGGGCGCCTAGCAATCTGTGGCTGGGGAATTTCCTGAGCCAAAGGCTTTATCTTTGGATTTGAGAACCTTGGTGTATCTTTCTGTTGTGAATATGTCTAATTATTTTGGTATCCACAGCAACTTATGGCTGTGACTTGCGCAGCTTAATTACATTGTGTGGAAAAAAATACAGTCTTTTGTTATGAGTCTCTGATTTAATGGCATCTGATGTTCTAATTCTTATATGCGTTTACATGCTGGCATAGCGATGGTCTCTTTTCCCTTTCTTTGGTAACAAATCCTAACATGCAGTTTGCCTTTTTACTACCACTGTGAGGATTCTTGAGCAAACACCCTCTGGTCCTGGCAACTTTTCTCTTATTGATTTGTTCTATTCTCTTTTCCCCTGACATTTCTATGCGAGACAGATCTCTAACCTGCCTCCTATAAAGCAACGTTCCAGGGTGGGAACCTCCCTAGGCTCCTTGCAGTGAATATGGACACAGAGAATTCGCATAGCTCTGCTGATACGACCTTGTGTTCTTCAAGGTGCTATCATGGTGTTCCAGTGAAATTGCTGGAGTTTAAGCCCTTTGCTATTTTCCTCATTTCCAAACAGGAAATTAAGTGTAGTTTCATGTGTGAGTGTACATGCTCTTTTGGCAGCGATATCAGCATGTAGAGAGAGATTATTTTCACCCCGTTTTAAGCATCTATCTTGAGACTGGATGAGAATTTTCAGAGTGCCCAGTTGCCTACCTGGAGTAGGCAGCTAGTGCAGATAGAGGTGTGCATTCGGGTAGATAAACCCCTCTTAAGGGGCTGGTCTGAGCCTTATGTCACCCTCTGGTTGGACCATCCAGGTTCACTGTAGAAGTAGCCTCTGTAGCTGCTAATATAATAAGGAAAGTGAAGATCAAATGGGATGGGAGGGAGATTAATTTACATTGAATTTGTTTAAGAGCAGTAGTTGAGTATGTCTGCACAGTACTCATGGCAGCCAAGCTCCTATAAGCTGAATTATGTTAATAGCTTTAGAGACAAGACTGGTAGTCAAGCAATTGCTAGTTTAACAGCCTCTGGTCAGAAGAAGGATCAGAGCAGACCTGGGGTCAGGACCCTTCTGAAGGCATAGACCTGAAGGTCTGACCCACCACCAAGCAATGGCGATACAGTGAGTCCGCAGCACAGAGAAGGCCTGTCTTTGGTGGATGCTCATCTCTCCTTTGCTTTGTCTTTCAGAAATGTAGACGGCAGCTGCTGCCTGTGAAGGACTCGCACCCATCTGACCCTGCACAGCACCTGCGATTGCTGCCATGATCCTCTGCATGCTGCTGTTGGCCTCACTGCCTGAGCCATCTGGCACCGAAGTCAACCCTGGTAGGGAGCTGCCAGGCTGGGAGAAGACTCTAATCTCCCACCTCTCATGTTTGTTTTCGGCCTTTTTTTCCCTCTTGTGATATACACATGTAAATGTAATCGCTACCGTGGTCCCTGAATGCCCTCCTGTGTGCTGGGACTGCCAGTCTTCCTTGACTGCTGTGGACCACCTCTCTGGACAGTCCCAGGAGGGCCCAGGCACATGGACATACTCTTTTCTTGTGCAACATCTGCGTTGCATTCTCCACCTTTTGATGTGAGAAGGAAGAAGCAAGAGCTATATTCCATATCTGACAGGCTGATGTTCAATGGTTTTAGACAGTAGTATAGTGGTGTCTTCTGGTTGATTTTGTATGCATTTCCATAGTAATTAGTTGCTTTTTGACCTCTCAGTTGAACATAGAGTTCAAGCTTTCATAACTTGTCTACTGTAGCTACATGGTAGCCTTCTGGTCCTGAAGTAGCTAATTCAGTCTTCACTGTATTGGTATATTGAGGCTGTTCTTCACTTAGTTCTTGTACTTACCAATACTGAATTCTGCTGTTATTTTACTGTGTAGTAGTACAGTATCATGGGATCCTTCTTCTTTCAGTTGTATTTTTCCTATATCTGAATAACTTGGTATCATCAGCAAACACTGTTGCCTCACCGTACATCTCCTTTTCAAGACTATGAACATACAGAACACCACCAATTCCTTGATACTGTGCCTGACAATAATCGCAGCAAAATCCTTCTGAAATCACTTTTGTTCACAGGCATTTTTGTGTTGAAATTTGTCAGCTTGTGGCTCCACCTGTGCTTTGTTCTGTAAGGTGGTAACAAGGTGGATTTCATGCTTCTGTCTCTTCGTACACCTTCTGAACCTAGTTGACTTTATCAAAGCTAAGCAGAAAGACAGCAGTCTTGGAGATGATGAGGAGACCCAAGACAGTGCCTTTACTGAGGAAAGGGCAGGCAAAGCTGCTGATACAGCAGCAGGCAGTTTGTTAGTGAGGATGTGTGTACTGGGGATGTCAACCAGTGTGCCCACAGCTCTGGAGTGACTACAGCATGTGCTGTCCTTTGCCTGTGTCACCGCAGACATGGGGAAGAGCTGGGGCTGCTGTAAGTTCAGAGGACAAAGACTAAAAAGCCATAGGAAAGTATATTTCACTTGTTTTGGGACTTTGCATTGACTATGCTTTTGTCTTTTAATTTTTTATTATTTAGTCTTTGCTGCTGATGTTGACCTGACATGAATATCTTGCTTGCCTTTTTTTGAATTCTGGTACAACATTAAGACTTTCAGTTTTCTGAAACATCTCTAATATTCCAGGGTGTATTTCAAAGATGATGTGAGAAGGAGAGCTCTTGGCCAATTTATACCTGGAAGCTATGTCCACACTGCCTTTGGTAGCTGTATTGAGCTTACAGAGCCTAGTGGCTTGAGCTGGTTGTCTCTCTCCTCCCTGGAGGCACCAGGCTGGAGAGCCTGCTCGTGCCTGGAGAGAACCAGTCCACTCAAGGCCAGGGGCAGGGAACAGACCAGTGTGGGGCAATGTGGGTGACCGGGGGATTAGGCTCAAATATAAGCTGTAACCTGCACTGACATGGTAGTGCAGATGTTCCTGTAAGCTGAAGTTATCAGGTCATCTGGAATTAGATGCTTTTTAACTTCTCACTTATTACTGGACTGCTGAACATAATATCAGTAGGTCTTATCTGAATGCGAGTCAAGCACCCTGTTTCTTCCAGAAAAAGAAGAAGAAAATCTTTGATGCAATACTTCCTTTTATACTGCATCATTATTGAGAAGTAATATCTCCTTGTAGAATAGATCTATGTAATGAGTAACACTAGTGTGTTTTTTGTTTTGACACTGTTAAAAATGCTTCTCTGTAAAGTCTTTGCTCTTCTAGGACTCTGCTGAATGATATTAGCTCTCTGTGTCAATGCATTTCATTACTCGCAATTCTAGTTTATAGTAATTATGAAGTATTTTCTCCTTTTTATTTGCTTTCTTTATATTTTATCATTGCCATGTTTATTTCATAGCCTGTCAATTAGACTTGTCTAGTGATTTTTTAAAAATACTGACTTTTTTTTACTTGCTTTTGTTTCCACTTTCAGCCATATGCCGTTATCCTTTGGGCATGCATGAAGGAACGATACGGGATGAAGATATCACTGCTTCCAGCCAGTGGTATGATTCCACAGGACCTCAGTATGCACGGTAGGTTAATCTCTGGCAAAACTGTACTCCTTTTCTTTTACTTATCTAATGATTGAGGATAAAAATTCTTCTTTAGGCTCACTCACAAAGAAACCCTTTTGCTTAGCTTGTTCACCACTTCCTTTGTAGACCTGAATAAATGCACAGTGAAAGGCCAAAAGGCAATGGTCAAGGTCACAAGTTGCAACATGGGCAATTGACTTGATATAAAGAAAAAAAAATTCTTCCCAATGAGAAGAAAGGGGTGCAGCTTTTGGGTTTCCAGAGAGGTGCTGACCTCTCCATCACTGGAGATTTTTAAGACATGGTTGGACAAGGCCTTGAGGAAGCCAATGTAGCTTTGAAGTTAGCCCTGCTGTGAGCGTGAGATTGGACTAGAGACCTCCAGAGGTGCTTCAACCATGTTTTTTCTGTAGCTCTAGAACTGTCTCTAGTGGGTTTGTGATTTACAGGCCAAATCGAGACAGTGCCTTTGGAATTCTTTTTAGAGCACTTGAAACTCTGAATCGTAGGCAGTCACTTGTGCAGATGGGTTTTTCAATAGCATCATAAGAACAACACTGTCATGAAGAAATGGGCTGTATGCACTTTAATTCAGAAAAGTTCTGAATTCTTTGGCTGTTTTGAATGTGATTGCCCTGACCTGATGGCACTGACTGCTGGTCTCAGTGGTGTTCTGCATCAGTTAGATACATTGGCCTTTTATGGAACCGATTACAAAAGCGTTTCCCTTTTCCCTGCCATGGATTTTTGCTTCCCCCCCAGTTAGAAGCAAGGAGAAATAAATGTTCCTAATTCAGCTTTTCTGTTGTATTCATTATAGCATCATTACAGGAAATAATGTCACTGATTTTTTTTATGATCAAATTTTTTAAAACTAATGCTGTATTTTGTAAACTGGAAAATACAGAGTTAAGGAGTTGTTAAAAAGCAGCTACAGGATTTTCTTTCAATGTCAAGAAACTGTACAGTCTTCTTCAGCAGTTTGGCTTTTAATTCTTATGTCGTTTCACTTCTTTCAAAGCTGCAGACTGATGATTTGCAAAATACCTCCAAATGTGAGTTTCCTTATAGCTGTTTGTAGTGCTGATATTAAACATTCCTGCAATTTCTATGCAAATTAGATATGCATTACAGGTTAATTATGATGGCTATATTTATACAAAGACTTTGGGCAGTCCAAAATTATGAAATTTTCGTAGTGCTTGCTTTTTTCTTACTCTGTGGTAGAGCAAAGATGCTAAATGTTGTGTGTTTTGGCAAAGTTTGAACAAGCCTGTGGGTCTGAAAGCTGGAGATGTAGTTTGTTCTCTGAGGGATGGCTTATTCCAAATTCTGCAAATATCTGAGTTGTCACTTGCCATCTGTTACTATCATCTCTTTCTGCTAGGGCAGCTGGGTATCCACAGGCGGAAGACATGAAGGGACACCCTCTAGCTGCCTTCGTTTTGTTAGAGGTCATCGCTCTCCTCTGCAGATGCTGTTTGTCCCTGTCACTTCATAGTTGCCATTCACACCTTTCTTATAACTTGTTTTACTTGCCACTTCACTGTAAAAGCCTTATACAAACAGCAGGGAACTGAGCTGAGACAAAACTCCAATTTCTAGCCAGTACCTTGACCTTGTGTTTCTCCTTCTGGGTACTTCCTTCCTTGATATGAGATTTGGCTGCACTCACTATTCCCACTAATTAGAGCTAGGAGGGCTATGAGAAAGAAAAGGATGTTTCAAGGGCTTGCTCTTTTCTGGGAAATCTCTGCTGCTTTAAAGCTCACATGGGCTTATCGTGTCCAGATAAATTTTTCACATTCAAGACTACTTTCACCACCTTGTGGCTTGCAGAGCTGGGTCTAGAAATGCCTAGGTAACTCGGTGTTTCCTTCAGTGGCTCCACCTGCTGATTGCTAGAGCACTTGGCATGCAGTTTCCAAGGCTGAAAGTTTGAATCTTTGCAGCTAGTGCTACAATGCTCAACTTTAAGCAGAGAGATTCTCATCAAACAGAGCAGTGTCTTGCACAAACAACTTGGATCAATGAAGGAAATTGCAAGATGTGTTGATGACCCACAATAATTTGTAGATAGGCAGAGCTTTTTTCTAAAATGTATTTTAAGATAGCTGTTACAAGCACAAAGAGGAGCTATAGAAGGAGGCTGAGCAGAGGTTCAGGCATTGCTGTATGGGGGGATTTAGGTAAAGTGACAACGTACTTTCCAGGCCACATGCTAAAAAGCAGTCAATACACAATTTCCTGCTGACTAATATAGTTGTTTCCAAGTCAACATTAAAGTATTGGCTCTGAGAAAGAAATGACTTGCAATAGTTAATGAGAGAGAGCCAAAACAGTGGCTCTGAAAAGGGAAAACTGGCTGCAGGTATCTCGGATAAGTCTCTACAGATCATCGTCCGGCAGGGGAGAGGTGTTTGGTAGCTAGCTGCCAGGGCTCACTTGCTGATTTGCTTTCTTTTTATGCAATTCTCACAGTTTCAAGGGGTCTCCTCAGGTACTGGGAAGGCTGGATCCTCAAGAGGAAAGGTTTTGTTAATGTGTTTGGTTTTCCCCTCAGGTTACAAAGGGAAGAGGGGGATGGAGCCTGGTGCCCGGCTGGCTTGTTGCAGCCAGAAGATGTGCAGTTCCTCCAAATTGACCTACACAAGCTCTTTTTCATCACCTTAATTGGGACTCAGGGACGGCATGCCCGTGCCACAGGCAAAGAATTTGCACGTGCTTACCGAATTGACTACAGCCGCAATGGAGAGCGCTGGGTCTCCTGGAAAGATCGTCAAGGCAGGCAGGTGAGTGCAGCAGAAGCTGAACCATGGAGCATGCAGAATCCAAGTTAAAGTCGTAGGGAAGTAGACTGCAGAAGGTGCATCTTCCTTTCGTCTCTACCTACTGCCTAATGCATCTTACTCTCTCCTCAGTCCTCTCTGTGTCAGGTATTCAACATCCTCTGCCCTAGTCCTGTATTTACTGGGGCTGTTATTCTCTTGACCTGATTCCCCAAATCCTTGCTGTTGCCTTGACCTAAAATAGTGGCTCTTTGCTACCTTTCTGTACATAGTAAAAGCATTATGAAATGCAAAGTGAATGTCCCTCTCCCAGCCTGGGATGTGCTCCTAAATTGGAAGCTGCAAAGCAAGCTTCACGTCCAGTGTCTGTTTTTGACTATTAACTACATTGTCTGGGATCTGGCATGCCTGCTTTGTGTGTGTGGTGGGGTTGTTTGTTTTTAAGAGGTGGGGTGTGGAAAGGGGACGAGGTTCTGGATGTCTGATAGTGAAGGTTAATTTAGTGAGCCAAGAGGAGGGAGGAGTTTAGAGGGTAGGAAACATGTTGAGTGCATGCCCACAGAGGCTTCCCTGCTCAACTGCAGTCATTTCTGACTCCCTCCAGACTCAGGCATATAGTGCTGCACTCTGCTCGTGTTCATGAGCTTTAAACCTTCCTGGAAAGGAGATTTCCCCCATCTGCAGCTTGTCTGAGCTGATCCCCCTGTCTCAGGCCTAAGCCAGAATCTAGCCCTCATTAGGGGTAGCTGGTGCCATGGGGAGTTCTGGCACTGAGGGCACTTCAGAAGTCACAGTGGGGTCTGTAATGCTAGAAACAGTTTAGGTAATAACTTCTAGCTTATTAATAAATGACTTGTTCACTCAGACCTTCGATTTGTTACTTGGCCGTTACTTATCTTGCCTGTTGCTCAGACTTTGTGTGCCTGCAAACACTGTTTGCAGGATGGGAGGGGAAGCTCAAGCTCAGTGGTGCTAACTATCCTTCACTGGTACTTTACCAGGTGAAGTCTGTCTGCATTTTCAGAGTTACACCAGAATTGAATGGTTACACTGTCCCCAAGCAGATAAATCCTCTCCTTCACTGTCCTAGTCCTGTGCAAAGGAGCGTTCTCAGGCCCACAGAAGTTTGTTGGTGTCAGTGTTATGATTAGTCTGGGGCTCAGTTTTTGCAAGGTCTCCCTCTTAGACTGCAGTAAGGTAATGAGCATGTATTCAGCTGTCTGTTACAATGTGAGCCATCCCCTGTTCTTCCATGAGTGAGTCCACATATGTATTCTGGCAGTATGTGTATGTGTTCTCCATCATATGAGACCAGAAAGTTTTCCCTCTTGGTATCTTTAGAGAAGATGGTCCTGCTCTTCTTGTTCAGGACACCGCATACATGGTAAGATGTGATTCCTGCCATTTCAGCTCCTCTGAAAAATGACTTTGCCTAAAGCATACATTTCTCAACATGTGTCACTAGTAAAGGTCACATTCTGTTAGTGAATCCGTATTTCAAAAGCACTGCTGTCTAGTCAAATCACTTGTAAAATGTCCTACAAAATCATTCAAACCTTGGAATGAGGTGCAAATGTAAGTGTAGGATCCAAATTTGTTTTTGTGCATTGTGAAGACTTCTTCCAGTCCTGCAGCTGATAGATCCACAGTCACGGAGATATCGGTGTGACAGTGTGAGCCCATCTTGACATGCCCCTGTCTGGGGGGATCATACAAATGGCTTCAGCCAAGAAGATCCCTTCACTGTGTTGCTGTCTCACAGGGTTGTGAGGTCATCAGGCATGTGGGATGTGCACCAGGAAAGTCAGCTCTAGCTTTGATGTACTCAGTAAAGGCAAAGAGTCAAGCTTGTTGTCCTCTTGTTTCTGACACCAGTTCAGGGTGGTGCTCTCCACTGGCACTAATGTTGCGTGGTGCAGCACTGTTTGCGTCCTGGTCTCTCATTAACTTCTCCAACATGTACCACCTGGGGTTGTTTTTCCTGCAGCACCACTTAATTAATTCCTGATGCTGTTGGGAATGTTGATTGGCACCATCAGTTGCCAGTGCTGGAGTCTGGGGTTCATTCCACACACAGCTCATTGCTTTGTTTCTTTGGCCATGAGAAACTGCGTGTGCTTAACAGCAGCAACCCCTATTTGCAGAGGTGCTGTGCCAAGTGTGTTTTCCCTTTTGCTTCTCTCTGATGTCTGTATCAGACAGGCAGAAATGTTGGCTCTTCCACTATAGAGCTGGTGTAAAGATACCTTTTTGAGAGGGGGATGGCTGTTGGAAGATTCCTTCTCTTATTCTGTCTAGCAGTGAGTCCATATTGGTCCGTGTAGAACCTTTTTGGCTTGAGATACTGATGCTATCTTGGAGATTCCCCTGAGGAACGGTCCATTCCAGAGCATCTGTCCAACTCCTGTAATGAAGGCCTGGGGTATTTCAAGGTTGTCTGCAGTGAAATGGCAGAATTTCTGCACATCCCTCCTAAGGAAGTAAACAAATCCATCTGCAGTCAAAATGAAATTCTGCCATATGTTAGCTTCTCTAGGGTCTCCTTTCCTATCAATGAGATTGTGTGGAACCAGCTTAGGTGTCTTACAGCTCTCTTATCTTAGGTCATCTAGTGGCTGCATTAATCACTGTTTCCAGGTATCTGAAGACAAGGATCATATATATGTGTCCATATTTCATTGGAAGAGAGCATGAATGTTTGTCCTAGGAACAGGGATGTTAACAGGCTGCAAGTTAAAAGCCTGTTGATGGGCTGAAGAGGATGAGGAAGCGAGCCTGCTCTCTGATTGTTCTTTAAACTGCTGAGACAGCTGCTTTGTAGATTCCTCCCCATCAGGTGCACAAAAGCATTTCACCCTATCCTGGTGGAGTTCAGAAGACTTTCTATGCAGCTCTTCAGCTGGCTTTTAATAAAACAGATGTGGTCTCCCCTCACGTCATTTCAGTTGCCTTCCTGGGGCTGTCCATCCTGGCTGGTCTTGAGAAAGATGCTGTGTTCTGAGGAGCTTCCTCTTTTGGTTTAACAAGGTCCAAAGTCCTTCACTTCTCTAGTGACTCAAAAGTCATACTTGTTCTCTGGAGATCTTCCCTGCTGCCATGAAGAGGAAGCCATCTTTCTGCTCCCTCATTGGCCTCCCTCATCTTTTAAATTGCCTGAACACCAACAATTCCAGTCCACGTGATCTTTTGAGCAGCCTCAGCTTCATCCATCCTTCCCCCTGAGAGCATCCTCAACTGCACCAGCAGTTTAGGCTCTTGATGTCAGAAGTGTTCTTATTTTGTCTCCATAGGTCCAGACCCTTTCAAAAATCTCTTAGGCTTTTTGAGCCCTTCACTGGGGAATTGACAGCTTCAGCTGTTCCCATACAGTGACTGTCGAAGCAGATAGTGGGCTGTTCCCAGAACTGCAATCAAATGGAGGGGAAGGAGCGGGTGAAACTCCCTGCCAGATCAGACTGCACTTTACCAGGATGGAGCAGTTGTGGTAATGCTGAGTATTTCAGTTCAAGACATCTGCTGTGCAGCTACTTGGACCTTCATCCATGAAATGCTGCACCAGCTCTGACATTTTGTTGGCTCGTGCAGTATTTTGTAGAAAAAGGACATCAAGACCCTCCTCAGGTAACTGGTGATGAGGGCAAGTGCTTAGCATTACCTGCTGTTAGAATGTACGTGTAGACTCGCTCGAAAGAGAGGTTACGTTCCAGTAACTGAAGTTCTCTGCAATGTATAGTCCACATGTACATTTGTCTCCCACCTGCCTTTCTCCTCTAAGTCCTTCCTGGTTCTGGTCTGCAGTGGACAGGAAGTGAAATGGCAGCAAGGACCCTTCACCTAAGCCATGCACTGGGTAGGAGGAGGGTAGCAGCAGCAGCAAACTATCTGCAGATACTGCATGGGGAAACTCCTCAGTTCCAAATGATGGGGTACAGGTATACTTCTGTACATATGAATTGCACACCAGGAAGTTACTGGTAAGGACCTTTCTCTTCCAGGTGATCCAAGGCAACATCGATACGTATGATGTGGTCTTGAAAGATCTTCGGCCTCCCATCATTGCTCGTTTTATCCGGGTAATTCCTGTGACAGAGCTGCCAATGACTGTCTGTATGAGGGTGGAGCTCTATGGCTGCATCTGGTATGGTAAGTAGTGATTTCCATGCCTGTGACTGGAAGGTAGCCTTTACACGACACTGACTGGGACTCCTCAGCATCCTCACACACGAGAAAGATTTCCAGGCCCACAGAACTGCTTCTGGTGGTCCACATCATAAATAACAGAATCACATGGGCAGAGATGGTGGAAGGCGGCTGCTGCTGTGTTTCTGAGGTGTATGGCCTTCTTTTTTTAGATGGTTTGGCATCCTATAGCATCCCTGAAGGAGGGACAATAGCGGCTCCTGGCTTCCCCATCGTTTATCTGAATGACTCGACCTATGATGGCTACCATGAGCGCAGGTGGGAGAAGTTGTCCTGTTCTCTCTCTGTCACTGTGCAAGTTATCTCTTCTTTCTTACTTATCCTGTCATTAGTATCCTGCATCCTAAATGCTTCCTTGGTGAGACCTCCCTAGCTCCAAGCTAGCCTCCTAGTTCTCGAAAGCGTTTGATATTTGAGTGGCTTGGTTGTTGCAGACCCTTTGACGTGTTGTTGGTTGTTGTTTTGAAGGAGGGCACAAGCTTGTGATTCATTCCATCCTAGCTGGTGAAGGTGATGAGGAAGCAAATTACTTGTCTGTTATTGGAAGTCTTTGGCACTTCCCTTCAAAGAGAAGGATCTGTCATTATACAGCCAAGTGCTGTCTCTGTTCATGGCTTCCCATCTGTACATGGTGTGATGAGATGGTTCTGATATGTCTGGTTGCCTTAAAGCCCTCATCATTCTAGCTTTCTACTGTGACCATATTCATTCACTGCTGATCAGGTATAGCCTTAGGCTGCTGTTGATGCTGCAGATCATAAGGTGCTGCTACTCTTTTGTTGCCCAAGATCGGAGTGGGAGAGCTGGCTGGGCATTTTGCTTGCACAATCTCAGTGTCCTTGGACCAGCTGAAGGTCCTTCCCCCCTTTGTTGCTTTTGCTTCTGGAGTCTGATATTTGAAATGCATTCTCCAGCAGACTGCATCTTAAACTGTTGCAGGAGGTCTCCAGGGTAGATTGGGCATCCAAGAAAGTATGCAACACCTGAACTGTAGGCCTGCACTTGATACCTGTGAGCTTCTGGACAGATGTGAGATATTCTTTTTGAAAACAAAGCCCTGAGGGACTTGAAACAATTTGGAAAACTGCATCAGTCCCTGTGAGAAGCTATAAGTCAGCAGAGGCACCACTGCCATTGTGGTATCAGAGGAAGGTGGCTGATTGCTCACTGTAAAGATTTCTTGGGTACGATGCTTTTCCAGTTTGGAGTAAAAAAGCCCAGAATCACTGGATTTTACAGCTCGTTACAAGGCATGCTAATATTTCAAATAGCTGAGGTAAATTAGGACATTTGTTGACGTTTTGAGGTCTGTGGTTTATCTTAGTGACTCCCTTGGAAGACAGAGTTCATTAAGAGTCTGAATCTGAAACGTTAGATGACTGGCTGAACTTTCAGAGATTTAGCATGACCACTTTTCTTTGCTATAAATACAGATTTGAATACCTTTAAATGGCTTGAAATGTTGGGCAAACTTAAGCACGGCCTCCTCTTGAGGCAGCAGATCCCTGCTTGTGCAGAAAGTTGACTGGTAAGTGACCTGGTGGCAGCCATTGAGCTAAGGTGCTTCTATTGTACACTCCTATTTCAGTTGTTATTAACTTCCTGAAAATTTTTGCTCATGCCTAAAATTCTTCGTGCTTAGAGGTGATTTTTTTTTTTTTTTTTAAGTTACTTCTGTCCTACTATGCTGGAGTCAAAAATAGGGGAGGGGAATACATTCTTCATACTTGAGAGATGTTGCAAGATATCAGGTAATTAGGTCTTGGTAGGGTAACATCTGATGCTTTCAATCTGTATTGATGTATTAAAGATTGAACATGGAAACCTGGCCTTTGAATAATGAGTTTCACCCAGAAGTCTTTCACTTGCAGAAAATATTTTAAAAGTAGATATTTAGAAATCCAAGGTCTGTTGTGAGATCAGAATTTCCTTTGAATCACAACTTACGATTTGGAGTGTCTTATAAAAAGTTACATGTGCAGAAGGATGTAGGTGTTGCACTTAGCTGTTGAGCCCTAACTTAGGAAGCAGGCTTTGCTGGAGAGTGCCGGGGAGCTCTAGATGCAGATGCAAAACCAAACATGCTGAGCAAGGAGTCTTCCAAACTAATTAAACTGTAGGTTGAGTGCCTGACTGGCCCGGAGGCAGGAATCTGTCTCTTCCAGCTGTGAATTCTGTTTGGAGTTCACAAGACATGCAGACTACTGCAAATCCCAATTATAGGAGGGCTTCCTTGAAATGGACTTGGGGACCTTCAATGCACGTACCAGCGATCCAGCCTTGGTTACAAAGACTGCCTAATTAAATGAAACAGGTCCAGGAAGTGAGCTCAGGCATTGGT
This sequence comes from Dromaius novaehollandiae, assembly GCF_036370855.1. Taxonomy (NCBI): domain Eukaryota; kingdom Metazoa; phylum Chordata; class Aves; order Casuariiformes; family Dromaiidae; genus Dromaius; species Dromaius novaehollandiae. Next base: position 3,477,589 of record NC_088117.1, read on the forward strand.
ACTGCTGAACTGTTAGCACTCTCCCTGCCACAGGACAAGGGGCAGAATATGCCAGGGAGCACTCCCAAAAGGCAGCTGAGTCAGGAACGTACCATGTTTAGCCTGTCCTACACTATACAGTCTTCCAGCGCTGTCCCAATGGACTTTGCACTCTCACATACAAAGTGGCAGAGTCCTGGGAGGAGAATCTGATCAGCCTTGTCAATGCTGCCGGTAATGCTCCGCTCGTGTGTGAGAAGCAGTGTCAGAAATGATCCCAGATAGAATTGGCTGTGTCTGCTTGTGAGTGGCTGGACTAGCTGACCATGGCCTCTCACTGCCTGTTTTCCACGCTTGTGCTTGCCTGCAAAACTTTCTCCAACTTGTCCTCCCAGGGTAGGACAGAGCAGTGTTCCTCCCATGCAGCTCCATGGTGAAATGTTTCCCTTAAAGCTCTCTGTTAGGAGAACCCAAAGTGTCTTCTCCAGAGCCTTCACTTTCATTCTCAAGGGACTCTACGTATTGCTAGATTTTGCTGTTGGTGTGTCACGTCAATGCAAAAACTTCTGCCTCTTGCAAAGCAGGGAAAGGTTTTCAGAGTTCAGCCCAAATAAAATAAAGGTGGTGATGCACAAAAACAGGGTATGAGTTCTTGTCCAGGATGGACTAAGAATAATTAAACTAATGTTTTCCTGGTACCAGTTGAAAGACTTAGGTGCTTTCACACTCCAGTGGGTCAAGGAGCCTGAGTCTTTTCCTGGCTGGTATTCTGTATAACTGTTAGCTCTTCCTTGCTAGGCATTTGTACGGAGGCCTGGGCCAGCTGACGGACGGCGTGCTGGGACTGGATGATTTCACGCAGAGCCACCAGTACCGTGTGTGGCCGGGCTATGACTACGTCGGCTGGAAAAACGAGAGCTTCAGCACGGGCGCTGTTGAAATGGAGTTTCAGTTTGACCGACCGAGGAACTTCACCTCCATGAAGGTGTCCACGTCCTCCCTCTCTTGTTGCCTGGGGTGGGCTTGGGTCTGGGTGCTTCCAAATCGCCCCTCATGAGCATGTGAGGGACTTAGCAGCAGAGCCCACCAGAGGCAGGATTTGAGCAGGAAATATCCCAGGTTTGCCCATGCAGAAAACTGCAGCAGGGGAGTGCTTGTCTCTCCAGAGCCCAGATGCTTTCCTTTCATTTAGCTTAAATGACTAAGGACTAAAAAGCAGACACGTGGGGTGGTGTTTGGGCAGGCCCTGTTGACAACCAAGATGGATTTAGGATGTAGGCTGCTTACTGTCTGCAGGCCTTGCCTGACCCTTGAGGTAACAAAATGTGATTGTGCTTCCATTTTTTTGACCAAAAACTTCTCTGGATGCCTAAATCTATGCTTGTACTGTGGGAAATTACTTAACTGTGCAGGAAAGGGATGGACAAAACGTTTAGAGTCTGTAGTAAACAGCAGAATTTTTTTAAAAGGATCAGTGGCTTTTCTTGTAAAGATTTCAAATGAAGGAGAACCCACCACATCCTTAAGTAAATTGTTTTGGTGGTTACTTACCCTGGTTTTATTCTGTCTATTTTTAGCTTGCAACCATTGGCTCTTTGCCTGCTTTTGCTGGCAAAAAATCTGAGTCCTGCCTTCTCAGAAATTTTCCTGTTTCTAGACTATGATTAAATCACTTTCTTGATCTTTGCTTCAGTAAACTAAGTTGGCTGAGCTTCTCAATTCCTTCATTGTGAGAGCCAGGATTACTTGTGCTGTTCTCTTCCAATCCTTTTTTTGCTTGCCAGTGCTCTTTTGGAGGTGTAGAGGGTGGAATTGGATGCAGGCTTTCCATCAAACTGCATAGAAGAATGGTACTGATTCTCTGCTTTTGTTTGTTCTTCGTTTATGAGTGCTGTGATCACATTTGGGTTTTTTTAGCCAAAGGATAGGAAACCAATGTTCATTTGACTTTTAGCAAGATTCCAAAATCTTATCCAAAAGTATTGGTTTCCAGGATAAAAGTCCAATCCAGAAAGTGTGATTTACATTTTGTTGCCGAATTCATTACCTTGAAGTGAGTCAGTCAGAGGACCCAGCTCATGGCACAGTTCAGATTAGTTGAGAAACCTGCATTTCTGTTTTTTGTTGCTTCACTTTTTTCCTTATTCCTAGTGATTTTACTGTCTCTTCAGATCACTGAAAAAGATAGTGAATAGCCTTGGACTAGGAACACGTTCCTGCTAGGAAAAAAAAATTTGCTGAAGAATGATGCCTTAATTTTTAAGATTGGCAAGCTTTAATCAAATTACATAATTCATGGGTTCATATTATGTTAGGTGGAGTCGCATGTTATAAATGCCGTATTAAAATGTCATGTAAATGTAGCCATCCTGATCAACCAAATAAGCTCGTAGAAATAGCAACTTTGTTTAGTATTTCATGATAAGGCTGCTTTGATTATTCTTCATTTTTATGATATCCTTCATTCATCCTATTAAACTATCCTTCATTTTTAATTCAGTGTATGCTGTTTCACCTTTGCATTTATTTTGTGTAAGCTAGCTAGTTGGTAATCACTTATTTCATGATACATATCTTACTGAATATTAGTACCTATTAGCTTTATTCCAGTTCTTTGAACTTCCCCAGTACACAAGGGAATGTTAAAAATGTTATCAAATTTTGCAACTACACTGCAAATTACTTAGGCTTGCATATTGTAGAGTTGGACTTAGTAAGTGGTGTTTGACATTGCACTCATAGTTGGAATAGAAAGTGTTCTTGTATCACTCCAAGATGTGAACATATCCAACTTCTGTCCAAATCTGGCACAAACTGTATTGCAGGCGTCAGGCTTTCCTGCCTTGTTACAGATGACTATACCTCCCTATTGAATACTGTTGTCTAGGCTTCATCTGTTCCTGATTATACTCAAATACCCTCTTTTTGTCTTTTTCCTGTTCATCAGGCCTGTTGTCCTCATTACTGCTTCACTCCTATTCACTGCAAGACGTCACGGAGGTGAAGCAATTAAGATTCAAAGCCGCACTTAGTGCGGAAACTGTTGTTGTCGCAGTTGTTAATACTGCGCAGTCATTAGGAAATAATTCCTGGAGTATCGAGGGAGGGTCAGACCACCGTGGCTATGAAAATGGAGGGGCAGGCTGGAAGGAACAGTGTGGACTTTGAGGGCCACCTTGTTCCTTTTATAGTTCCTGGCACTGGTGCTGTGGTCCAGATCTGCAGTGTTTCATAGCAGAATCTAAACTGTCATGTTTGAAAAATAAAACCAGAACAAACAAAAAAAACCTACCACCCAACAACCAAACCCAAGGACAATATTTGCATTAAAGAAAGAGCCAGGGTAATAGGAGTAATAGCATAAGGGATCCTTACGAGCCTCATCGCTTTGTGAAGCCCCCTTCGCTGGAGGTCTGGTAGGGTGCTGTGTGTTGGTGTCGAGGGGCCCGCGGTGCTGCAGCCCGGGGCGGTGGAGCCGTAGGTCCCCTGCCTCTGTCACTTCTGTCGGAGCCTCTTGGCTTGAGTGCAGCTCAAGAGCAGGAAGGGGAAAGCTGCTACCAGCTCTTGGGAGGGTAAAACAAACCTCCCAAATATGGAGGTGTGAAGTCAGCTTGGAAGCAGGCTGCAAACTGCTTAGTCTGAAAGCAGACTGGAGCCATAACTTGGAGATACACGAGGACGCCTCTATGTTGGTGAGACATTAGCTTGGCAGCGTAGCCACGTGGGTTTAAATTGCAGCATCGTTAGCTAAGCCGGTGGTGCCATTGCGGCAGGGACACCCTGATGAGGTACTGAGCGACCAGGAGAGGCTGAGGGGTGCAGGCTTACGTGATGGCGTAAAGAAAACACAGATCCTTGGTTGTCTTTTGGGGGCAGCCACAGCATGGCTAGTGCTACGTGTCAGTGGAATAGCTTCTCTGGCTCGCGTATACTGCTTGGTAATTTTTTGGAGAAAATAGCTTACATCGCAGATGCTGTGTACTTTGTAAAAGAGGCTGTAGAGCCCAGATATGGTTTCCTTCCCCTTCTTAGGATATATGTTCAAGAAGAATTGTTCTGTGAGGCTTTAGATTAACATAGGGTGGTGTGTTTGGGGATGCTTTTTTTTATTGTTGCATTTCATTGGGTCTCTTGGAGAGCCTGCCAAGACTTGACCATTAATTTAGTTTTTGCATGTAAAGTTAACAGCTGCTTCAGAATCAGTTTTTACGTGGACATTCCCACTGCAGACTAAGGATGGATGGGGCTGTACTGGAATAAGTCACTCATGCTGATTTAAGAGTATTCATACAGACAGTTGTTAGAAATAGAAGAGCTTCATGAACAGAAAATCACCAAGCCTTGATTTTTGGTTTCATTAAATCTGTGGTTGGTCTGTTCCTTCTTGCTAGGTGCATTGTAACAACATGTTTTCCAAGGGAGTGAAGATCTTCCAGAAGGTGGAGTGTCTGTTCAAACCACGCCTGATTGCGGACTGGGAGTCCGAACCTGTTGGAGTGGCAACTGTCTTAGATGACAAAAACCCCAGTGCGAGGTTTGTGACTGTCCCCCTCAATCAGCGCGTGGGTAAAGCCATACTTTGCCGCTTCTACTTCGCCGACTCCTGGATGATGATGAGTGAGATTTCCTTCCAGTCTGGTGAGTGTTTCTCCAGCTCAGAAGATCTAGGGGAGCATGGAGAGCAGAAGTGGTGGTGTAGAGGTGCTGGTTGTGTGAGATTAACAGTGCAGGGCAGCATGGGGCTACCGAAGGGGAGTAAGAGGTGGTACTGAGTGCTCTGCGAGGGGTAGGAGTGTAATAGGGAAACGCGGGGTAGCTGGGAGGCTGCAGGACGGTGCGGGGACGGAGGAGGCAGCCTGGAGTGCAGGCCAGGGCCGTGGCTTAAGGGGATGATGTAGCCCAGCAGCCATAAGGCATTTCTTTTTTGAGACAGTTGCTGCTTATCGGATTGATGTATGTCTTGTTTTTTTAATGAATAATTAAATTACATCTATAGATAGCTATAAAGCTAGCAAATTGCAAGTTTATTAAAAAGCAAGAGGCAGATTTTCTTTTTCCTCAAGTCCTAGCTATAAGGTGGAAGTCAGTGCTGTGAGGTGCTTGGGAAGGCTCTGGAAGTCTCAGTCTTGGAGAAAACTATTGCCGAGAGCAAAATGTGATGATCTGGGTATAGCTTCCCACTCAGGAGATCCCTAAGCAGCTATAATGAGAGGACAGTACTGGAGTTTGCAGCTTGTTTCTATCTTGTCGGTAGCAGCCCGTCCTGGCTACCCTCCCCGTCAGACGTGCGACTGGGCAGGCTGTTGGTCTGGCCTGGAATGACCGTTCTCATGATCATGCCAAAAATGAAGCAAAGTTCTTGTTCTGGTTTCTCTTACCTCTGGCCGAGCTCTGGGAAGAGTCCTACGTGCAGTGTGGCTTGCTGGGGTTGGGAAAGGACAGGGCCCTCCACTGAGGGGCTGTGGAGCCTCTGCTTCTCTGCACAGGAGCTCTGGGAGGTGCTGGCTGAGCAGATAAGTGCACTCACACTCCGTGATCTGCTACGTGGGTCTCAGCCCAGCTCTGGCTGGGAGGGCTGGGGGCTCGGCTGGGACTGCACTGACCACTGGCGAAACAGGAGCAGAGACTGACTGTTGAACTGATGCTTTCCCTTCCCTGCCACAGACATGGAGAGTGTAAATCCTATTTTGGTGACAGTAGCCCCAAGCACAACAGAACTCCTGGAAGCAGAATACAACGTCACCGAGGGGACCTGGGGTAAGGATATCTGCCACTTAGCTGTGCCACGGGCTCAAGTGCCAGGTGATTTCACCTTAACACCCTGGTTAATATGGTCAGTCCTTGTCTTTCTGGAGATCTGGGTATGGTCTGGTTATCACCCTTGTACACAGGGCTGCCTTTTAGTCCTCTGAGCCTCAGCTGTTTCTTCCTGCCTCAGCTGGCCTAGGCTACCTAAGAGCAAGTGGGCTCAATGCATATGTGTAGCCACTGAAACTCTGAAAACTTTCTGCTAGGGGATGTTGTCTGCTTAATACAAATCTGGCCAAGAGATCTTTTCCAATGCTGAGAATGGTGTTTAGTTGCAGAAGTCCTCTGCGCAGTTCTTAGCTCTGAAGCTCCAAAATAAGAATTTGACTAAAGCAAAGTGTGGACACAACCAATGCTAATACTTGGGAAGCTGCCTAAGATCTTTTCTGTACCAGACTGTAGAAAGGAACATGGTCTCATGGAAGTTGGCCAGAGCATAAAACAATCTGTGCTTTGACTCCAGATTCTTCTTAATTCCTCTGATTGCAGAAACCACATCTTCTGTAACCAGCACCTGGATAGGAGAGAAAGCAGATGACTCTAATACCTCCATCCTTGTGGGCTGCCTTGTGGCTATCATTCTTCTGCTCCTGATGATTATAATCATTATTCTTTGGAAGCAGTATGTTCAAAAAAGGTTGGAAAAGGTAATACAATGGGGCTATTTGGCAGTTCAGTAAAAGTATTAACCCTAATGAGCTCTGAATTATGTGGAAAGCACAGGGCTTCACGTGCTTTGTCTGGTAGCTAAAACACTGTTTCTAGAGCAGGGGAGGATGCAGGCCCTACCCAAGATGTTACTGGAAATGGTTGCAGCTGACATGTCACTCAACCTAGCATCAACTCAGCAGTTTTTGCTCTTTTCCCAAGGCTCCGCGCCGAATCCTGGAGGAGGATGCCACAGTTCGTCTCTCCTTCTACAGCTACACCATTGCCAACAACCAGACCCAGATCCACCAGTCAAATCCCACCTATGAACGTGCTTTCCCACTGGACTTGGAATATCACCAGCCAGCTACACTGCTCCACAAGCTTCCTGAGCTCTCACAAAGTGCAGAGGATTCAGGTAATATAATCATCAGTCTCCAGAAATTGTGCTTATTCTTTCTATTATCTTCATCAGCTTTTAAAATGTGCCTTTCTTACCCCACTGTCTGAGTAGTCTTCTCTCACTACTACGCAACGCTAACTCACGGACCTGGGACAAATATTCTGGAGCCCTGACAGTTTTTAGCACATAGCTTTGGCAGATTGTGTATCAGCCTCAATAAACAGCCTTTTATTGTTCTCTTTTGAAGACTGTGTTTGTGTTAGCCAGGTCATCTTTTAGCAGCTGCTTTCAGCAATCACAGCAGCAAGTCATCGTTTGTCTCATCTGCCCCTTGGCAGAGGTGTTGCTGCCTGCAGCACTCCAGGACTGTCCAGACTGGCTCACGGAGGAGAGGAAGGCCTTTAGCACCTCTTCTTGCAGGAAGGGTTCTTTGAAATTCCCTCAGAAAAAGCAGAGGCAAAGTTGGCAGAGAATTGTTTGTGGTGCACTGGCTCCCAGACCCCTGGGAAGCTTTTGGAAGTGTTCCCTTCTGTATGCATCCAATGGGCTTTTGTACTCAGCGATGGCACTGCTGGATTAGTGAATGGAAGGGCAGTACCACATTCCTCAAGCACAGATGGGTTGCTAAGTTATTCTATGCAGGGAGGTTGATTTGGATTGAGTCAGACAAGTTTAAAGCAAAATGAATGTTCTGTGTAATACTGACCATACGGGGAATTAATTATAGAGAGTTATTCCATAGTATTTATGTGAGTAAGCTGTAAGACGTAGGGTGAAATAACAGAGTACACAGAAAATGAAGACTTCAAACAGCTCATGTTGCAGAGGGAGATCTACAGCAAACTTGCCATTTCAAACAACATTCCCTGCCTCAGGTAAGAGGGACAGCTCATCTTTAGGGTGAATCAGAAACAGGAAATCACTTTCAACTCAGACCTCTGTGTCTGGGCAAGAGTTCTAGCTTGTGTTAACTGGGTAGAGCAGGTAGCTGGTTAACGTGGGGTCTGCAGGTGTGTGGCTTGTTTAGGTTTAAGCCTCAGTTGAAAGAAAGCACAGTCCTAATCTAGATGTCCAGTGCTGCTGATACAAGGTAACAGATGTGCAGTTAAGCTGAGATTCCCAGACGGTTGCAAGATCAAGAAGAGCAGAAGCCAGGCCATACCGCTTTTGAGGAAGCGAGAGCGTTCAACTCCAGCTGTCTCTGGTTTCCCCTCAGTGTGCAGTGGGGACTATGCTGAGCCTGACCTGACCAAGTCTACTCCTCACCAAGGCTTCCAGAACAACGTTCCTCACTATGCTGAAACAGATATTGTCCACCTGCAAGGTGTGACAGGCAACAATATGTATGCGGTGCCAGCCCTCACTGTGGATTCACTCACCAAGAAGGACATCTCAGTAGGTGAATTCCCACGGCAACAGCTACGACTCAAGGAGAAGCTGGGAGAAGGACAGTTTGGAGAGGTACGGCCATTCTTTTCCACACCTCTCTTCAATAGAACGAAGATACCTGGCGCAGCAAATCTTCTGAGCTGCTTGTCGGGCACTGCTTCACACTTGGGGGCTGAGGGACCTACATGTCAGTATTTTAATGCTTGCCTTTGCGTTTGGGGAAAGCCAATGTCCTTTAAGGTTAGGCTTCAGAGAGACCCATTCTGCACCCATGAACTTGTTGCTTGGTGCTACAGAGAAGTCATTCCAACAGATGAGGTATTTGTGAATTTTGTTAGCTGTTTGCTCTCTGTATCCCTATTTACAACAATACAGAAGGGCCTGGGTTGCGAATTCAGACTGTTCCATGCTCTTCCATGGAAGTCTTGGACCTCTGGTGGCTTTCACACTCAGATACCCACTTTTAGGCATGTGAGTTTGAAAGCTCTAGTAGTGACTCTGGCCAAGGCAGATTCAGCCTAGCTCTAAAAATAGGTTGCACGTTAAGAGGTGGAGGGTCTGACTGGGCTCTGTGTGGGGGCCCAGGCCAAGACAGATGTTTCCCAAGCAGTGCCCTTGCATGTTTTCTGGCATAGCTGCTTGCTCAGTCCCCAGTTTGTCAGAAGCCCCAGGCAGTGTGGTATGTACAGCTCAGTCATCTGCTGAGCTCTCATTTTACTCCCTGAACTTCTTTTGAGCTGTGAATGTTTTGTTTGTCCTTTTCTTCTCTCCCTACTTCTTCACTGCACTGTCCCTAGTTCCCTACTGAGGCAGAACTTCCTCTTGCTTGCGCCTACTCTTCCAGTATCTGTGTCTCTACCCTCCCCAGCTTTCACTCACTCCCAGCCTTAAATTCTACCTTTCTGTCATCTTTTAGCAAAGCACCAGCCCTTTACTGTTCCCTCGTTCTTCCCCATGGTGTGCCCATCTTTATGTTCCTCCCTACTGACTGCGCACTATCCCCCCCCCTCCATCCCCCCTCACTTCTTTTTGGGTCTCTGAGTATTAAAAAGCTGGTGACATTCTTTACCGTCACCCCTGGGTGTCAGTGTAGCCCCTTGCGCTGCGGCCTGGATCCAGCCCCTATCCTGGGTTGCACTCCAGAAGTAAAACTGACAGTTTGGGGTTTTTTTTTTTTTCACTGTTTTGCTTCTGGTTTCCCCTTCCCACTCATTTCTTTCCTTCTAATAACTGTCAAGAGTTCCTCCTCCTCCCCCTTCATGTTGTCAAACAGCAGTGGCCAGGCTCTCCAGCCGCATTTTCCTTGGAGTTTGATTCATAGCCTGTTTCTCTCCTTGCGTCACAAGCTCTTTCTTTTCTCATCTTTGCAAATGTGCCACGTTGCCTGCTGCCTTCTCTCTTTCTTGCCTTTGTAGTCTTTACCAGACTGGGTCGTCATCAAATGCTCTGCTCCACCGATGTGGCTTGGTGTGCAGTCTTGCTTCTAGCAACATTCATGCTCTCCTCACCTCCACTCAGAGCCCCCTTCACTTTCAAGTGGGCCTCTGCTGCTCCTAACCACCCGCTTCCTGGACACATTACTTCCATTTACACTTTGTGCCCTTAATACCGTGGCTCTGTTTCCTGTCCCAAGTTCGTACAGCCAGTCTCTGCTTGATCTTGCTGGATTTTGTGAATGACAGAAGAACAGGTCTTGTGACCATACTTTCACCACGGCAGATTTCATTCTTCATGTAACTGCAGCAGCCTCTTCATACTTTTGTTCTGCAGCTTTGTCCCATTTTCTATACCGTCTCCTCTTTCTCCTCGCCATGCTTGTCACATACGCTCTCGATTGTTGCTTCATATAAAATTCATTAAGCTCCCATTATGTTCTCCTGCTGCATGTCTTCCTGGGACTGACACATCCAGTCTGCTCCCCTCCTTCTTTCCCTTTTTCTATCCCACACACTCAGGTCTGTCTGCTTTCCCTTATTCTAGTATCTCTTGTCTTTGTTCTCCTCTTGAATATGCATTTTTCTTAAGGAAAGCTTTTTTCTCAATTTTTCTTTATAAAACCTTAGCAGTAATTTCAAGTCTTCATTCATTCATTTATTTATTTTAAGAAACTTGGGATTCTGTGTTCTCCTTGGAGAACTCCTTTGGATACATTCACAATTGAGGTGTTCATGTCACAAGCATTTCTCCTGTTTGGAGTTTGAGGACTTCAGAGTTTTGGCTGTGACTTCTGGGCATTCCTCAGTTAAGTTGGAGCAGTGACTCAAGCCAGACTGCAGATGTGTGACAACCTGGGGCATGCTCAGCGTACGTGTATGGCTGGTCTGGCATGTTGTACATGCCAAACCTGCTGCAGCTGTGCCGTTTGTCTGCACGTGTAGAGTAAAATGGAAAACTTCAGGTGTAGTGGCCTTCCTGAACATGTTCAGTGCTTGTTTGACAAGTTGGACCCCCAGTTGTGTACTGTACCAGGGATCTGTGTGCATGCAGTAAATTCAGTGCGTTAAGGGCCCATCAGGATGCAGTCTATGTCCTTTCCTATGTCGTGGACTAGGTAGTATAAGCGTGTTTGTGGGTTTTTTTGTTTGTTTTTGTTTTTTTTCCCTAGGATCTAGGGCCATCCTATAGGCTGTTTGGCATCAGAATAAAGAATTATCTTCATTAGATCATTCACTTAGTCATTTTGCCAGCTGTGACCAAACATGGCTCAGTGTGGCATTGTTTTCCTCGGGTTTTCTCCCCATGTGTGCTTTCATAGTTGCCACTGCTTTCTGCCCTGCAGGTGCACCTATGTGAAGCCGATGGCCTGCTGGAGTTTCTGGGAGTCTCTTCCACAGAATTCACCCGCCAACCGGTTCTAGTAGCAGTGAAAATGCTAAGATCAGATGTCAACAAAACAGCCAGGTAAGCGCATCTGCAGTAGCAGCCATCTGAGAATGAAGGCCAGCATTTTCCATGCAACAGTTTAACATAGGTTGACCCTAGTGGCTTCTGTAAGAGACAGGCCCCTGTGCGTGTTTTGCATGTTCGTGTAAAGAGCAGGACACGAGCAGGGAGTTGAGAATAGGAATAGACGTAATGTCTATTTGTGAAATGCTGCCTTTGTCCCCTTTGCTGGGGAAAGGGTGGATATTGCCCACAAGCACAGAACTATCTTTCAAACTTATGATGCACAGTTGTGTTACTGTCTCTGATCAGGGATTTCTATCTTCCTTACATGCTGCTTCTGGTTTCCATAGACAAAGGAATAGCCTAGGATTCAAACCTGTGTTTTCTATTTTGTAAGAAATGATTTCCTGAAGGAGATCAAGATCATGTCACGGCTGAAGAACCCAAATATCATCCGACTCCTGGGCGTGTGTGTGCGTGATGACCCACTGTGCATGATAACAGAGTACATGGAAAACGGAGACCTCAACCAGTTCCTGTCACAGAGGGAGATCTACAGCAAATTTGCTGTTTCAAACAACATTCCCTGTGTCAGGTAAGAGCAGCCCATGTTTAGGACTGATCAGGAATACTGAGCTACCACAGCTTCATCTACTGTGCCTTCCAGTGAGTCACCACCTCCCAGCCTGGCCAGCACTACAGCATGTATTGTGGGCAACAGTCCCACTTTGTGTGGGAGGTTGTTTTAAAGGCCTCCAGAGGTCCATGTTCCTGTGAAGCATCCCTGACTGTGGGCTTTTCTGGTCACAGTGAGCACCTTAGATGTTTTGTTACCATCTTAACCATCTCTTTACATTAGTGAGCTTGTATCAGATATTTGATTAATATGGCAAACCAGTTGCATTGGGGTGAAAGTCAAGAATTTCTGCTAGGCTTTTAAAATGTTTCCTTGGTTCCAGGTGTCTTTTATTTTTTTTATTTTTACAAGAGAAAATAAAAAAGGGGGAGGAGAGTTGAATGTAGAGCCATGCTAAGGAAAGATTTCATCAGTCAGCTGAAGGAGAACATTTCTCTGGCAAAGAAAACGGTTTTCTGTCAGCACTGGCACTAATTTTTTATGCAGAAAGATTAAATCTAACTTAAAAGCATCTCCACCGTTGCAGGAAGTCCTTTCCTCCTAAAGGAGCATTGTGTGTAGGATGAAGACATTTATTCTGCTCAGTAGAGACGTGCTCTGAGAATTTGCTGCATTGCTTAGCCCTTGGCATGTACCCTACAAAAGTTAAAGATTTATTTATAGTTAAGCAGCAGGGCAGAACAAGTTCTGTTGATGGACTGGACAGGAGATGGCTGTATCTTACCACGTCTAGAGGACATAGATGTTTCTGCTGGTAGCTGGCAGTGGGCAGCAGCCTTGTCGGGGAATGTTACTCTGGCATCCTGCAGTCATGATACACTGGGTACTATGGGATGAGAGAGGATTTGCATCTGTGTAGAAACCTATTCCTGCTCTCTCTAGTCTCGTCTCTTCCACACGTCCACAACAACTTTCACCTTTAGGCTTAGGGCATTTACCTGGCCAAAGCCTTGAAGTATCTGTTCTTCTTCCTTCTGCTCCTGACTTGTCATATGATTTTTAGCCCTCTCACTCATTCTTTTTTTTTTTTTTTTTTTTTTTTTTTTTTTTTTTTTCAATCTCCATTCCTTTATGATTTGATCCAACTTCTGATTTTCCTGTCTCTCTATCTGACCCTTCACCCTATCCTTTAGTGTTTCCTTTTATCCCATCTTCCAACCAGATATAGTTTCATATTAAAGAAATCTTGTATGACTAGCTCAGAGGTTTGTCTGTACAGGAGGTGTTCATTGAAAGTGAAATGAATCCCCCAGCCAAAGATTGCACCTTGTCTCTACCAGCTCCTGTGGGTGTCCAATTCACATGGCAAAGTCCCACCATCCCACCCATCACTGAAGCCTATTACTTCATGCACCAAATATACGACCTGTCTGAAGGAGAGGGCTGGTCACCGTGTTTCTTAAGCCCTTATGGCTCTTAGGTTTGAAGTGTATCTCTTACTGTCTCTGTGGCTGTCTAGCAAATCATGAAGATAAGTGGATGGTCTGCTGAGAAGTATTGCCTGTCCCGCCCCCCTTCATGCAGGGCAGTAGGCAGCAGGCACTGCAGATTTTGCTGAGCAGAGGGGCAGGGAGCCAAAAGATAGTTGCTGACAGGACCTTGCCAGGATGCAGATGGGATGATGAGGCTGCTTGAGGAGCCTGTGCCAACGCCAAGCGGGGAGACAACTGCAGCTAAACAGGGGCACAGGAGAAGGTAGGACCTGGAAGCTCTGCCCAGTCCCACGCAGAAAACTGATGACCGAGTTAACAAAGCACAAGCAGGTGGCAAAGTTGCTTCTCTGGGGGAGATGACAGGTCTGCCCAGATCAGGAGCAACATTCAGCTGACTGTGGGCCTGGCCAAAAGTCACCTGGCTGTGTTGTGGTGTCACCGTGCTGAAAGGCTGGGAGGGCAGCAGGACCTGGGTCTTCCTGATGGTGCTCTTGGGGAAGAGGCGCTGCCCCTGAATCTCTGTAGCAGTAACTTAGCTGTAGTTTAGAACAGAGAGATTGGATATATTATCATTAGATAATTAGATTAATATAATTTAGATAACATGATATGCATTGCTTTTTTCATTGCCACTGGTATGCAAAGAGGAAGAGAGTAAGGCCTCCCCCACTGAGCTTTATCAGAGAATTATTAACTGTGAACAGTTTATTCATATTAGATTTATTGTGGTAAATGCTTGTTTATGTGAAGTGTTTGAGTGTGCAAAATGGGAATTAAGCAGAGCATCACGAAAAAATGGCATGTGAAGAATCCTGAAAGTCAGATGGTCCGTAGTCAGCCAGTGTATCATGCAGCTTTATTAATATTACCTTCCTTTTTCTAATAAAAGGAATTACAAATAAAATTATAATAGATGAAAAATACATCTGTTTAAATACTTAATAATAAACATATAAAACAAGAAAGGTAAGCTCTCTTTAATGTTACATGGCATACTTACAGTGATATTTACAGTTACAGTGTTTGTGAAATACCAAATTCAGTAATTTCTAAGACATGAGAGTCTGATCTCATAGTCATGAGACTGTACAATTTAATTTTTCCTGGCTCTCTGAAAAGTTTGTGCTATGATGCATAAACTCCTTGCATATCTGCTCCTTGTATATGGAACCAATGAATTATTGCTTATGAATTATTAAACCTCTTTCAGGGACAGTCTGTCTGTCCTTCCTTGGTCAGCTCAGGGACCTGGCCTAGCCTGACAGGTAGGGCTTTTAATACCCTGTAACTGGACAACTTAGTTTCACTGTTAATGACAAAAAACTAAGTGACAGGATAACATTGTGTCCTTGTGGTACATCAAATGCAAAGCCCCAGCAGTACGTAATGTCAAAGAAGAGTTGAGTGCAAGGAACACATCTGATTTTTCTCTCTGTTTTGTTTTGTTTTAATGCAGCTACTCTAACCTGCTGTACATGGCCACCCAGATTGCCTCGGGAATGAAGTATTTAGCATCTCTGAATTTTGTGCACAGAGATCTGGCTACTCGCAACTGCCTGGTGGGGAACAACTACACCATCAAGATTGCAGACTTTGGCATGAGCAGGAACCTTTACAGTGGGGATTACTACCGTATCCAGGGGAGAGCTGTACTGCCAATACGTTGGATGGCCTGGGAAAGCATCCTTCTGGTAAGGACTGTACGGAAACAATTCTCTGCCCGCTTTGCTGGTTTTCGCTGTGCCCCTGAATCAGAAACATGTCTGCGTACCAGCCCTTACAGCGTCCCAACATATGGTGTTGATGGCCCCTGGTGAGATGTCCTTGTGCCAGGCGTGTCGCGTCTCCCGGGAAAGGAGGGTGCCCTTGCAAATACAATGCGGCACAGACCCTCCGCAGCCTAATTTCTGTTCTGTTCCTGGCATACATGATTCCTGCTAGAATGTAAACAAGTTGCCTTTCTGTGCCTGTTTCCCAGCTGTGAAGCTTAGAAGGGCAGGGATAGAACATGATGAGTTTCTAGTGCCAAATCTGGTTTTGAGATTGGAATTTTGCTTCATGTTTAAGGGTCCTGCTGTCTCCCCTTAGGAGATGGTTTAACAGCCAAACAAATTTAGTCCAAAGGCAGTTCCTTAATATCCAGCTTGATAGTTCCTTTTTGAACTAATCTGTGTGATCTTCTACCTATATTTTTACAAGTACATAGTAAAATTGTAATTATACCTCATTATAAAAGCTGATATATTGCCTAAGCTTTTCTAAATTCACCTCAGTGTCCTAGTTACAGCTTCATCTAAACTATGAATCACTTCCATGTTCCTTGTGTTAACATCTTCCAAATATTTGCAGACTGCTAGGGTTGCCAGATAAGCCTGAGCAGTCTGGGGCTTGGGTGTTTTCTGACCAAACAGGCCCTCCAGCCCCCTGATTTATTTTGTCTCCTGTTTTGTGGGTAATCTTTATCTTCTCATTATTTCTCTGGATATGCATTGCTCCAAACACAGCAGGTTTGGGCACTTTTTATCTAAGGCAGAGAACAGACAGTGAGCAGACTGTGACCAACTTTTGCATGTGCAGAGACCAAAATTTTCGCCCGTCCTCCCTTCCTCCCCTAAAGTATACAATCCAGAGTCTGCTTTTCCCCCCTAGGACTTTGCTTCATGTTCAAAACCGTTTCTATGCTGCCCTGCTGTGTTACAGGGTAAGGTAGACTGCAGCTATCCCCTTCCCCATCTTCTGCTACTGCTGCAAACAAATATGTACTCTTCCCTCTGAAGAGGCACTGTAGCCTCTGGCTTTTCCCTGAGACTTGCTCCGTGTTTCAAGGTCTCTGCCCTGGTGAAAGTTGTACCCTCTTAGAGCTGTTTGGATCCCTCTGTGCATTGCTGAGAGCAGGTCACCTGCTCTACTGTCTCTATGGAGAGCCTTTTCCCGGGTACAAATGCTGTGTCCTCACGTTTGGCTGCTGAGAGCTTAGATGGAAATGGCTTTCCTAAATGCGTACTGTGAGCAAAGCAGGCTTACAACAACATTTCTGTTCACAGGGCAAGTTCACCACAGCCAGTGACGTCTGGGCATTCGGGGTCACCCTCTGGGAGATGTTCATCCTGTGTAAGGAGCAGCCTTACAGCCTCCTCTCAGATGAGCAGGTCATTGAGAACACAGGCGAGTTCTTCCGGAGCCAGGGCAGGCAGGTAAGAGAGCACAAATGTGACTTCTTCACTTGTCCCCATCACATCCGAGTGGATCTCCCAAGGGCTTTCCTGGTGCCTTTTTCTGGTGGCCTGACATCCTCTGCAGAGGATGCATCTATTCCTCACCTTTTCAAGTATGTCCCAACTCTCCCATGCTCCATCCAGGCTCATTGCACTGGCTTTCTTCTCTTGGAGTCCCACTGAAAGAACCTCTTGGCCCTGTCCAGTGCTTCTTCCTTATTATAAGCCACTTCCATTTCAAGTTGCCTTTGCGCTGTTCTCCTTAGCTTCCCTGGGCTCTCCCATACAATCCTTTTGCTCCTTTCCCTTGTCAGATCTCTCTCCTGTTAGCATTTCCTCTGAAAATGAGGAAGCACTTAATGAGTTGGGGGAGGAGGAACTGTTAGTGCCTGTGAGTTGGATATTCCCTCTGCTATCTCCACACATGCCAAGATGCCTCTGACCATCTCTAGTTGCTGAGGGGCTTTTCTGTGTCATGACCTATTCTCTCTTTCTAATTCCCGGGCAGGACTGTGCAGTCTACTACTGCTACCTTCATTCCCTTGAATCAGTGAGGATCTTTGATATCAGTGATGGTGCTAGATCACAGACAGACCAGCGCCTTGGTACTGAGGATCACTCCACCCAAAAAAGTGGAGTGCCGGTTATTTGCCGATCTTCCAAAACTCACTTTTAGTACCAAACAAATTAAAGGAATTAAAATAAAGGAAGGTTTTATTCACTATCTCCTAGCTACGAATGATTTAGTGAAGAAGGTAGTGCAGATGAGTGTATTGAGAGAAAAATTAAAAAAAGCTATTTCTGCCAACCTGTGCCTTAGATAAGCTCTAAAAGGTTTTTTTTCCTGTCTCTGCTAACAAGCTATCACGATGCTTAGAAAGCCTCATGGGTTGTCTACGGTGAGTGAAAGTATTTGGATTTTATTGTGGTAAATTTGGTTTTGGTTTGTGTGTTGCTGTCACTTGGAAGAAAAATTCTCTAAAATGTCTGTTTCTTGTGGGACAAAGGACTGTTTTATGACCAGCTCTGTCATTGAACACGTTGGCAAAGTATGTGCTGTGCCATTTGAGATATGTCAAAGTTTCATCCAGACTTCACTTCCAGATTCATGCTTAATGGATTTTGAACATTGCATGACTGCTGTGTCTCTTGTAAAACCTAAAATGAAACTGTCCTTTGGTTTTAATTGAGTAAAGGTTCACTTCTTTTAACAAAATCACCGAAATGGTTGTATTTTTCTTTCTTCCAGATCTATCTCTCCCAGACTCCTCTGTGTCCTAACCCTGTGTTTGACCTGATGCTGAAATGTTGGAGCAGGGATATAAAAGATCGTCCCACTTTTGACATGATTCACCACTTCCTGCTAGAACAGATGGAATCAAATATTTGACTCAAGAAAAGGAGACAAACTGTGGAGAACTGAGTGACTTTGGTATCTCTTTGCCTGTACCTCATGGGAAGATGGTCAGGCCACCTTGCTCTCCTCCCTTGACTGTAGTCTATTTAAATTGAGACGTCCATGGCAGCTGCTCGTTCTATTGGCCATGGTCTGACACACAGGACCAGAGGATCTCATTTGGTTGAAAAATCATCTCCTCTTCTGAATCATTTCCTGGGAATACTGTGAGAGGGATTTTATTAGGTGCCCATACACCTTTGGGCAAAATGAATGAGTAAAACTTTGCAAGGGACTTGGAGCTCTCTCCTGAATGGAATAGAAAGCTACCGGTTGGTTTAGGAGTTATGATTCAAGAAAAGATTTGTAGAAACAGTCTTCTAAAACTATTCCATTAAATCAAATGGAAGTCTTGTGCACATTAGCAAGTGTTTCAGTATGCTCTTGCTACAGACAATAGGTATAGTGAGAAACTAGAAATGACTAGAACTAGGAAATGGTTTAACAGACTTGAGAACTGACGGAGCTGGATTTAGCAACCCTTTGGAAGTAATTTTACAAGGGTCTATGGAGGATGCAGATAGAGTCCAAGATCATGTTCTTTTTTTCCTGTGGTTGTTAAGCACTGCTTTGGTTATATATGTGCATTTTCCCCACACTGGATTTTTTTCTTAAAAAAAAGAAAAAAAAATGAATGTTAAAGGTCACCGGAAGGTCACTACAGTAGATCTTCTTTTGACCTACAAATAAAGACTAGGGTAGGGAGTTTGTATTGAAAAGTAGCTGATACTGTACTACTGTCACTATGTAGATTTATTAGCCTAATGAACTTGTAGCCACAACGGACTGATGTGCAATTAATCCTGTATAAGTACCCATTAATATGAGACCTCTAAGTCAATGCTGTTACATGTGCAGAGGGACTTGCCTTTGGTGAAACCGAATGGCTGAGAGCAGACCCCGCTATGTCACTTGTCATAGCTTGTGGGAGCAGAAAAGGAACAGGGTACGTGTTGCCCCCCCAGCCCACGTGCATGTACACACATGCACGTACACACACAACGCGTGCACACACATACACACACACTCCTGGCATCGGCGGTTCCCCTTCAGGTCTGCAGGACTCTCAGTGGGGCAGGTTGAGCTCTGTCAGCCAGGCAGATGCACTTCGGCCCAGGCTCTTCTATGGCTGTGATCAGATCTGGCAGCAGGAGGTGGGACTGATACAGCCCCTTAGCTCTGATCAGGGTGGGTTTGCATGTTATTTCGGATGCTTCCTGCTCAAAGGAGACAATTTATTCATTGACCGAGGATTGTTTTTTGTTTCAGTTACGTCACAAACAGCTCATTCTGCAGAGGTTTTACAGGGCTCTGAAACCCATTTGGCGTGAGTTAGAGAATTCAGCTTGTTTCTACAATAAATCCATTGTGGATTTGTCAGGTGCCTGGGGAATACTCTGCTATACCGTCCCTAATTGTATAACAAGATACTTTAGGACCAAACCAAATATTTCATAAGCTGGGAGAAGATGAAAGTTCAGCACTTGGCTTTTTAAACAGCATTCAGTGTAATGTATATATTGGGTAAAGCTTGTAAAGATAATTTTTATCTTAGCCACAGGCATAGTGTGAATGGTTGTCTGTGTTAAGAGCTCTGTACGGGGACGCTGCCGAGAGAAGGAATGTCAAAACAGCTATAATTATGACTGTTACCTTCAAAGAAAAAACCTGTTTCTGAATTGGCAGGCACCAGGATTGTGTATTATGTCCATTTCTGCTGTCCAAGCAGAACAAATTCTGTGATGAAGTTGCCTAGTTGCAGCTCACTTGCATATGACTGTATCCGGGTTGTCGTGTTAGAGATCTGGTGCGGGATTCATCTAACTGCACAAAGGTGTCTCCATCTGAGCTGGTCTTCTGAGCTCCCTTTACTTGATAAAGAGTCAGAGTACAAGTCATCTCATCCCCATGGGAGGGCTGCACTGTGTCAGGTGAATCTCACCCTGAAAGTAGGTATTTTTCTCCTGTGACTCGTAGGGGCCCCGGGTGACTCGCTGTAGCAGATGTGTGCTGTAACATCTGAAAATAAGTGAGAAGAGTCGAAGCCAGCTGCGGTTCCTGCTGCAGCCTGTGGCTGCATATGTGATGTGACATGCTGGTGACCGGCTAACCACACGTTGGGTTTATTCTGGAGTCTTTCCATCATGTCTCATAAAAGGTACCTGAGTAATATGCAGCCATGTGAGTGATCTCCTGTACCTCTGAGTTCAGAGATACCCGTGTGCTGTAACTTCACCTGGATGGGCTTTGTACTTGTGTTGTCAGGATGTACTGTTCCTCCATTGAAATGTTGACATACAAAGTTTCTCTTATCAATAAATCCTAATGATAACCTAGACAAAAGTGAATTTCTACTTTTTTTTACCTAGGTGTCTGCAGTGAGTGCAGGTATTTTGGATTGACTGTTCAGTAGCTCTTTAGTAAATCTGTAACCTCCAAGTTTGCAGGAGCAGCCGTTGGCCATTTAAAGGAGCAAACTTGAAGGGAGTTTCTGGAAAAAACTGAGAAGATGGGCCTGGGCCACCCTCCTGAGCTGAGGAGGGCTGATGGGGACCTGGGACAGCCTGCAGTCGTTGTTCCAGTGCCATGAGTCCTCACTTGAAATATGGTGCTGCGTTTCAGTAAGCAATCTTTTTCTTGTTAATGTTAAACTCGCAGGAAGATCTAGGTTGGGGGAACCTCCCTAGGTCTCTAATCCAATTGTCTGCTAAAAGCAGAGCTAACTTCAAAGCTACATCATGTTGCTTAGGGCCTTGTCCAGCTGAGTTTTGAAGATCCCCAAGGATGGGGATGCAGCCACCTCTTGTCCCTCTCCTGGGGCTTCACCACTCTCTTGGAGAATAACTTTATGTCCACTGGGCCTTTCCTCAGTTGCAGCTTGAGCCCTGTTGCCTCTTGGTCTCTCTTTGTGCACATCTAGTGTTGTCATGCTCTTCATGGTCCCCATCTCCACTGCAGACCTAGGGTTGCTGGTAGAGGTCTGCCACAAGTTGGAGCTCAGATTTCTTTCTTTTTTTTTTTTTTTTCTTTTCTTTTTCTTTTCTTTTTTTTTAAAAAAAGGGCCAGAAACCCCAGATCTCCCAGAGTTTAGGCACAAAGAGCAAGAGTCAAGTCAGCATTTTATCTTCTCTTCTGATACAATTTAGGCAGAGTGTAGGTGTCTAAACAAGTGAGAAGAATCCCTAAATACCCCCTGCTTTCCAATGGGTATCTCTGAAGCCTTAAAACAGTCCTGCCAACCCAGTGGCATAATCCTGCTGGCCACATGGCACAGCTTCTCCGAGGCCATTTGGGGAGTTTGCAGTGTCCTGCACCTCCAGCCCTCGCAGAGGCCTGGGTCACTGCTGGTGTCAGTCAGCAGAAATGGCGCTGGTGCAACACGCTTGGCGCTTGTGCAAGAACGTGCCAACCAGAAGGTGGGAGACCTGCGTCCCGGGCTGCCTTTGGCAGAAGGGGGCTGAAACCCAGAGTGCGCAAGGCCCCTTGACTGCACGATGTTCAGGACAGGAACGGTCTTTATCCTGTGTGAAGCAAGGTGGCTCAAGCTTGTGGCTGTGAAGAGCTGAAGGGGAGGGCAAGTCTGCAGGTAGCCTCCTGCCATCGAAGGGGGCCCTCTGCGTCGGGCTGCCCGGGCACAGAGAAGGGTCAAAACACCTTCCACTGGAGCAGTGCATCTCCTAGCCCCAGGCTTGGGGTTTCCTCAATGGAAACATGGATGTGACCCTGACGGGCCCGGCTGGCGCTGGCTTTGCTGTGCATGGGCTGCACCAGTTGCTGCTGCCCACACAGCAGGGCTGGTTCCTTGGCAAGTTGGATGTGACCATACGAGTGGCATGGCCACCTGCGGGGAACATCTGGCACTGCTGTCCCAAGGGCTACGAGCCATCAGGAAGCCTTTGACAAATGCTATAAAATCTTTCCACTCCTCCAAGATTTTCAGGCAGGGGGGAAAAAAAAAAGGTATCCAGAAAAACCTGAGCGTGTGGCTGTCGCTCGTGGCACCGGGTGTCTCCCAGGGCTTCCGCCGCTGGCCCTGGCATCACAGAGGTCGTCCAGGCAACTGCGCCGGTCCTGCTGCCGCTTCCCCCGGCTTCCCGGCCGCAGGAGACGCTGCATTGCCATGGCAGCCGCGAAGAAAAGTAGCCTCTTCCCTCCCGATCCTCACTATATCCCAGGGTAAGCTCTGGAGTTTGTCCAACGCGTGTGTTCATTCCTAATGCAGAGAGATCTGGCTGGGATAAAATGCTCTTTATGACTTATGGGTTTTTTTTGTTTTGGTTTGGGTTTTTTTTGATACTATTACATATTTCATATAAAAGTGCAACAAAGGAGACGGGACTCCAGGGAAAAAAAAATACTGCCTTACAATAGGGTGCAATTAAAGACTATGCCGTAGTGCATGAGGGGAGCTTTAAAATTATTCTTTTTTTATTTTTTGTTTCGAGTGGCCAAATGTTACTGGTGCTGCTATTCAGAGTTTTGGTTCCACGTTTAGATGATCTTCGTATCAAGCATGTTTGAATATATTATTTGAATAAATATTTGCATAAACATGATATACTGTTGACAAATTCATAGGGAGTAGTCGTGCTTTCAGATTTATCCAAGTTCTTTGAAGAAATTAGTGAATATGTGGATAACAGAGATGTTAATACACAGCTGGATTTTCTTTAAAAGCTTTTTGCAAAGTCCCCCTCTAAAGGCCTTTGGAAAAAACAAACAGCTGTACTTGGCTAAGAGGTCCCTATGAATTAGTTCTTAGTTAAAAGATAAGAAATAAAAGGTAGAAATAAGTGGATAGGTTTCATGGTGAAATGGAGGGAAGTTGCCAGTGGGGTCCCCCGGTGATCCGTGCTGGGACACGCAATCTCCAACGCACACATAAGTGGCCTGGAAAGGGCTGGATGGCCCTGAGGTGATGGAAGTTTCTGAGGGTACAAAATTACTTGGGTTACTCGAGTCTAAGGCTGACTTTGAAAGATGTCCGAAAGACCTCGCAGTACAGAGCAGCTGGGAACAAAACAGCGAAAATCAGCATAGAAAAATAACGCGAGTCACACGCAGACACGGACCCAGCACAAGTACGGGCAGGGCAAGGAGGTGGAGCTGCAACCACAGGTAACGGGTGGAGTATATTTTATTTTTTAATGATGCTCCCGTAGCAAAGTAAAGATCAAATCAGTCCTTACAATTTGAACAATAGGCAGGATTTTTCCATTACTGAGCTATATATCTTCACAAATGACATAAGCTCTGTTTTTTTAAGTGGTGTTGCGTTGCCGCAGTTGTCTGTCTGATGTGATTTTATACCACGTTCACGCTACCACCCGGTTAAAAGCTCTGTGCTGGCAGCAGGTCAGAAATGAGGGGTGATAACACAGCGGGCGCCATGGCTGGGGTTGCATCTCCTTTTTAGAGACAAAAGGCTCAAAATCTTCCCTTCCTCATTCTTGTCTTCAGACAGTTAAGGCCCTGACACCAAAATGTAACACGGGGGGCTGCTCCTCTTCAGGCTGCTGCTCCATCCCCTGAAGGGATGAGGAGGAGCATTGACCTGAAAAGGCCAAGTTCTGCCACCACTTTGCCCAGTGCCAGTATGGTCTTGCCCCATAGGCTTGTAGCACCCCTCCGCAGCCCTGAAGAAGACCTCAGACGGACAAGAGCATTGCTTTGTGTATGGCTCGGGCGGTTGAGTCTGAACAGGCCCTGAGAAAGCCGACATGGGACCTGGGTGTTGCTGTAATTAGAGGGAAATTGTACCTGTGCTGAAGCTGGGCGCGCTGCGTCCAGGTGCGGGGCTGGGGTGCTGGCAGGGCAAGGGAGAGATGGAGAAGGAGGGAGCGAGGGGATGTACCACATGCCCCACGGTAGCCGCTAACTGGCTCTACTGTGCGTGGTGTGGGGAGTGCTGAGCCCCCACCGCTGCCCCGGGGCAGATGAACAACCCTCCTTGGGCCTTGCCATTACATCTGCAAACACAACGAAGAGATCAAAATTGGCTACTGCTGCTCGAGTGTGTTGGGCCAGGTCTTCAAAAATGCCAGCACAGTGCTCAGAAGTGTTAGGAAGACAAATCAACTGGTAGGAAAGGACGAAGTGTAAGGAGGCCTAGTAAATCCATGAAGAATCCTCTCCTGGATGCTGGGTGCCACCCTGCCCACCCTACCTCAGGGAGGCTCAGCACTGCTGGGAAAATGATGGGCAGAGGGCCAGGGCTTTTTCTTGGCCATTAAGAAGGCCGAGCAGGTTTACGTGACAGTCTGGGGAGTGGTGATTGAAAAGATAGGGTTGAGTAATAGAAAAGTGAAATTAGGCATGGCCTTGGGAAAGCATGTTATTTGCTTGCTGCTTGTATGTGGGTTTTGAGGTCCATGACTGAAATGGTTTAGCGTGAATTACAGAAATGGTGGGTCTCTTATTTTCTTTATCAAAATACCACATGCAACAAAGTCATATAGCACCTGGAAGTCCAGGTCTGTTGCTGAAGCTCCGCTGCTTTCATCAGCAGAACTTGTAATTCAATTATCGGGCAGATCCGTTCCCCAGAAAACTAGACTGACTTGCCTGAGCTCCTCAGATTAACCTGCTTGTAATTGTTTATAAATTGAATCCTTTTTCAGCCCTGCCATTATTTTGTTCATGATCAAAATCCCTCTGACAAGCCTGCAATTATTTGGGCTATGTCATTTGTGCTCTTGCTTGGCTTTACCATCCTTGAGTAGCTTCCTCATGATCCAAGACTTATTGAAAAATCAATGAGAATGGGCCATAGAGCTCCTCCACCAGCTCTTGATAAGAAGATCCTGCCTACAAAGTGGGGAAACCTGCCAACTGTAAATGCATACCTTTGCTAGCTGCTGTTCAATGCATTTGGCAGGGAAAGTACTTACTCATCATCTTACTCATGCATCATCTTACTCATGCATCATCCGACTTTTTCCCCAAATACGCAGCAGGATCATCGATTGAGCATTTCTGCCTCTGTTGCAATTGGCAGTTCTGCCTTTCTCCTTCAGCAGTGGAATAACATCACCATTAGGAAGCTTTTGATGCTGGCAATAGTTACAGCTTCTGTTTCATACCTGAGCTCAGACTCCTTTCCTGAGTCCCCAAGGCCCAATCCACCTCTCTCAGCATTAGCTATGGAGAAGTCGAAATGTACAATGTCTGGAAGTCAAATGGTCTATCCTGAGCTGGGGAAAAAGGGAAGATCAGCACCTTGGGAAAGCAGCCGCCTTCCTGGTGGGGTCTGTCTGCTCCAGAGACTAGAGAGAGAGACCTGGATGCTGAGGTTTGGTAATACACCTACCTTTGGAGAAGCTAGAGTTAATGTGATGCATCTGGCTTGCAGGGAAAATGACCCTTCTCCTCCAAATCAGACAA
The DNA here is from genome assembly GCF_036370855.1 of Dromaius novaehollandiae. Lineage (NCBI taxonomy): Eukaryota > Metazoa > Chordata > Aves > Casuariiformes > Dromaiidae > Dromaius > Dromaius novaehollandiae. Next base: position 3,502,826 of record NC_088117.1, read on the forward strand.
ATCCCACCTATTTGCAGTGTGAGGATCTCATGGCTCCCCAGCTGGCAGGCAGGCCAGCTGTTCATGGCCTTGATTTTGATGAGAATGGGTCGGTTACATGTGGTTGCATTAAAATGTCATTTCACACCTTGCATAAAGGTCCTCAAATGACGTGGTGACCTGCCCTGGCTACGAGCGACAGCGTGGCTTTTCGCAAATTGACTACTGAAGTCCTATCCTGCCCTCTTCCTCCTTATGAGGATACGAGACAGAATTGTTTGGAAGTTAAAACATTTTTTTTTCGTTATCTGAGTTTTAATATTGAACAAGAGACATCCGGAAATTGCCAGTAATTCACTATATTTTAGAACAGTGAGAGGGATCATAAAATTTCAAGTTGAAGCATGTTTAAATAATATTAGAACTGAGCATCTCCAAAATCAAAGCTTTATGCTGAGCTCCCTCTGTAGGTTTTCCTATCGTACTATGTGCGTGTGCTTCTGCAGATGCATTCACTGACCTCGTCCCATATTCATACGTGAGCCTAAGCACAAGACTATGCCTGCATACAGTTTTAACTTTATGAGCCAGTGTTTTTGCTCCCACGTGAAAGTATGCATGCACACACACCCCCGTGCTACCCGGGAGCACAGGCAGACCTGGGTTCCTGCATAACCATGTCCAGCTCCACGTTGCTCATGCCGGTTCTGTCTGTGTGCTGCCTGCGTGTAGCAATACCCTGGCAAAAACACGTTCATGCTCACAGACCTCTGACTCTGCAACTCCCGTTCCCAGGGCCCGCGTTCCCCAACCTGCATATGCTCCCTATAGACGGTCTTTCAAATGTGCAAAAGCCCCAAGCCAGACTATTCTGTACGTGGAAAGGATATCTTCAAATGTCATATAAGTGAATGCTCTTTTCTGATTTCCTCCTCAGCTACGAGGGCTTTGTCCCTCAGTACGGCTACCAGTTTGGAGAAACCTTTGGCAAAACCACTTTTCGTCTGCTGACAGATCCTAACGTTGGGAAGAGCCCTCACTCCCTGCTGGCGCCGCTGCACAAGCTGAGGTTCATAGAGGACTTCAGTGGGACAAAGCATGAAATCCCGGATTATATCCCTGCACATCCAGGTGAGCAGAAGGCAGGATTTCATCCTTTCAGCAAAGCGAGAGGTTCTGTAACTGGAGTCACAATGTTACCTGGGAGCAGGGAGGTCTGTGGTCAACCTGGATGATCTGGGGAGCAGTGTGATATTTCTCATGGAGCAGTTGTAGCTCTCATGTGAGCAAGGACACCTGGAGAGCAGCACTGATGGGAAGTTTAGGCATGATCTCCTCTCTTATGCCTTTATATGCCACAGGCTAAAACTTCCTCTTTTTCTTTAGGTGGGATTGGCCCTGCTCCCTCCCACCCATCCCTCGCATGGCCCCTTCCTTTGTCCTCAGGTGGCCCACCTGGTAAAGAGCTCATTGGATTTGGAGCTCAACTTGTATTGAATTGGGGAATTTGCTGCTTCTGCTTCAGCTCTGCCGGTGTCTCGTGTGTCCTCCTCTTCCTAATTTCTGCCAGTTCTGCTAGCGTGGATCCCCTTATTGCCCCATCAAGGGAACCTGCAGGAGCCCTCCTCAATCCTGGCAATCTGCAGTAACCTCATACGTGTCCCAGGCCCTTTGAGCCAAGTGCCTGATCCCTGCTGAACAGATGCCCCGTTTAATGGGAGCAAGTCATCCCCTGGCTACGTGCAGCAGTTACGCACTGAGGGGGTTGAGTTAGCTGGAGAAGGCCACATTAAAGTGCTGCTTTCCCACTTCACGCTGGGAATTCATACTGCTTCTTGCAAACTTTGGTCTCCCTATACTTTTTAGTCAGTGTTTTCCAGGATTCAGGCCTCCATTATGCACTTGTAGCTTACTAGCTTTATTCCTGGACATCTACATTTGCATTTCCTTGAATTAAAATGTAGCTTGTTTGAATGGACCCAACTAACCAGTTGACCTAGTTGCTCTCTGTCATTATCCTGTCTTCATTATTTTACATTTGCCAACCTTTACGTCATCTATGAACATTTACAGCTTTGATTTCACATTTACTTCTCGTTGGTGAAAATGCTGAAGAGAGTGGTCACAAGAAGCACTTCCTTCTGCTGAAAACTCTTAACTGAGAGCTATTACTTTAGAGCTGTCAGTGAGCAAGTCCTTAATTCTTCTGTTGTAAACTTTGTTAATAGTGTGGCATTCCTTTTTTAAGGAGAATATTTGATGTTACTAAGGTCAAATATCTCACGGCAGTGTATCGTATCGTATTTGCCTTTAGCAGACTCAGAGTCTGAAGAATGTTTGTCAAGATCTGTTTTCCGTAAGACCTTGTTGATGCTAGTTTTTATCAGATGTGCTTTTTTCTGGAAGCGATAGCAAACTCGTTTGACCAGTGATACCAAACTTGGCTCCCCCCTCGGTTATGCTGGGTCTCCACGGGCTGCTGTTTTGAGGTTTGGTTTTGAGGGGTTACCCAAGGGAGCAAGTGCATGGGGTGACCCACATGAGCTTCCCAGAGCCAGGAACCAGGTGATGACACCCTCCCTGCCTGAAGAACGGATGGTCGCTTGCTCTTAGGGTCATAACAAACAGAGACAAAAAGGTTAAAATGACAAAATACCCCCGTATGCATGTCGAAGCCGAACCTTTAGTGGAACCTGGAAGCTCCTGCCTCCTCGGAGGCGCTGCCCCATCTTCTGCACGCGGTGTTTTCTACAGCCAGATGCAGGAGCATTCAGAAATGGCTCCTCTGCGTTAGTCACCAGCCTCCGGATTGACACGCGTTATTGGGAAGAGATTGACTGGAGTGCACGTATTTTCCTCCATCAAATAGACAATGCTTTCTTGGCTTTTGATGTTGTGCCTAATTCAGCAACCTTTCTGAATTGGTAAGTTTGCAAAAATCAAGAACAAAATAAGGTAATAAAGAGCTAGTATGGATTTCTCAAGTACACAACTACTTTATTTTTTCCTTTGGTGAAGTAACTGGCTTGCTGGTTAAAAGGGAAAGAGCAGATTCTATATTTTCAGTGATAATCTAAAGATGTAATAAGATGAAGCTATTTTAAAACTTGCACAGTGGATTGAAAAATCACTTTTATTGAGTGTTTTTCTTTGATTTGTTGCTAAGCTGGGAATAGCACTTGACAATACAATTATAAGTAGATTCCAAATTTAAATACAAATCAGAATTGTTATACTCTTGCAGAAAGGGCAAACTTTATGCTGTTTTAGATGGCATAGCTAATTATTCCCCTAAGTTTTTTGCAGATAGGGCCTTAGCTGAAAGATAGCGTCTAGTCTGTGGGGTTTTGCACTGTAATACAGACATAAACAAAACAAAAGAGGAGGTCAGGGAGCGGCAGTAATGATCAGAAAAAAATGACCTACAAGAACAAAAATTGAAGGAATCTGGTTTGTTTAAAAAAGACCAGACTGACATGATAATGATTTTCCAATAAGGAAAAGGTCGTTACGGGGGGTAAGATCAATCGTTCCCCATAACCGCCAAGGAAAAACAGAAATTGGTTTAGGAAACGCTTGGACTGTAGAGGGTCGGGGAGCCCGAGGGACGTACGTCACAGGCTATTTTTAAGGGAAAGTTCGACAGAAGCTGCCAAGCTCGGCCGCCCCTGCAGAGTCTCAGTCCGCAGGGCTCTGCCCCGGTTCGCAGCATACAGCAGCTGGAGGTGTGGGGTTTTTTTGTTTTTCCTTCCCTCCAGCCAGCATCAGCAGACCCTTTCCTTGACCAGCAGTAGCAAAGCCAGCGAGAGAATTCCCCGTTTGACGTGGCAGGGCTGTGTTTGCGGGTAGTGTCGCAGCCAAAGGGAGCAAAGTATTTGGTTTTTTTTCCTGCCTTACTGGTAGCTGGTACAGATAGGGAAGCTGAAAACATTTTACGGTTTAGGCATGGCCTAGATCAAATTTTAAATGATCGAACTTTTCAAGCCATTTTTCTGTGCAGGCGAGTTCCCCAGATGGGGCCGATGGCATCCGCAGGCCAGACCATGGGATGGATGTCCTCCACCTCCGGTCCCGGAGGAGCATGGCGGGGGCCAGGTCCACCTCGACGGGGACGGCCTCGTTCTGCCGCTCCTTCCCCGTAACTCGGTGTCTCTCTCTCAGGTGATTTTTCCCATACGAAAGCCACGGCTGGAGCAAGCCTTCCTGACCCAGCCCTCGAACCGAGCGTTCCCGCGCCCCGGCGGGGGCCGGCGGAGGAGCGACACGTGCCAACGCGCGCGGGCCCTGGTGACGCCGCACCTTTGCGCGAGCGGAGCAGGCACATTCCCAGCCATCCCGGCCCGAGGCTGGCGTACGAGCACGAGCAGAGGATTTCACCCCAGCCTGCCGCGACACCAAAGGCGTCTGAGGAGAAAGAAGGGCGATTACCGGACATAACCACGGCCGGTGGACGGGAAAAAAGAGATGATCCCTCCCAACCTGAGAGTGCCTGTGGCCAGGGATGGAGAAGCTTTCCCAGCATCCCAAAAATCAAACAGGTAAGTGGTTTTGCATGGAAAAGGCACACGCTGCAGAGGGATGGATGGCTCAGGTACTCTGCTGTATTGCAAAGCTGCATATGGTGCGTGGGCATGGAAAGGCTCTCCTTGGTATACAGGGTGTGAAGAGGGAATTTCCTACGGGCCTGGCAAGGAGACAAAGTCGAAAGCATCTTGCAGGACCATATCAAACTCACGTTAGCGTTTCTAGCAGTAATGAATCTGCTGTATCCTCAGGAAATTGTTCTAACCATTAATTGCTCTTCCTAATCAAAAAGGCTTCATTTCTCATTTGATTGCACTTTAGCTTCAAATTCCAGTCATTAGATCTTGTGCTATTCAAAGGACCAGTCCTCTTGCGCTAGGCTTATGTTTCCTTTGCAGGTACTTAAAGCCCAACCCACCGACGTTCGCGTTGATAAAATAGAGTGCTCTTGGCATCTTGCGTTACGTGACATGTTTCTGGTCACTTAACTGTTCTCGTGACTCGCCTGAATTTCTTACCATTTTTCACTATCCCTCATGAAACACAAGCATTGGGATTTGACATAGTAAAACAATATCAGGCTCAATACTACAGGTAGCATGGCACAGCCAATATGACACTGGCACTACATGTTTGATCCCCTTATTCCTTCTGGACCCAGAGATAGCATTTGTCATGTCACAGTCAGCTGGGGCTGTGCAAATCCACTGAAGGCAGAGATTAGAGATCTGACGTACTGAGTCGAAAGCGGGATTGGATATAAATCCCAAGAACGCTCATTCCTGCTCCTTGCTTTAAGAAATAGCCTGTGGAACAGATTTTCAAAGGAGCTCAGCACCAAAAGCTCCCCTTGTTCTCCCTTGGGTATTTTGCAAAATCTCTGCACATGCAGATCTGGTCTAGTAAAGTAATTTGACTTCACCAGAAATTCTTTGAGGCTCTTAGTGTAAAGCCAGAAAGAAATGACAGTTGTGATCAGCAGGTTCTGGCAGTGAATTAAGCTGTGGAGTCAAAGGAGGAAGCAGATTTTAGTGGTGTTTATTATATTTCTGCTTTTATTTTGAGCCTGTAAAAGTTGAAGGTGTGACTCTGCCAGCGGTGGCTGAACCAGCGGATGCAGAGAGCTATAATCGGTTCCCCAGGCTGGATGTACCAAACGCCATCCAACAGAAAGCCATTTCAGGTAAAAATGAGGCTATGGGCAGCACAAGTCCGCCTCAGGAGGAACAGTGTCACCTTCCCCCTGCCTGTGGGAAATCTTAGAGACATTTGCCAGTTGCTCCAGCTTGTTGAACGTTTTGGGATGGAAAATGCCCCAGCTCCTCTTGATGCAACGGCGTTTCTTTGGGATGCCGTCACCCCGATGAGTCTCACGCTGAGGCAGGGGTGCCCGTGGGCAGGCAGGAGGGTCGCGGGAGCCGCGTCCTCCTCCCGTCCCCTGCAGTGACAAGACCTTGCTAGCAAACGCGCCAGAAAGCAGGAAGGGAGAGTGGGTCGTGGGCTCTGTGCTAACTCCGGTAGCTGGATGAATAACTGCTACAGTTGAGTTACTTCTCTCCTAGAAATACAAGATCGCTTCCTGAATCATCAAATCAATAAATAGTGTTACATTACACTATCGCAAATATATAAAACTGTCTTACAACACGTTATATTCTTTAACTTCACCATGGACACTGGAAGAGTGTTCCTCTGTGGGTAGGAAAGGCAATTTGCTGAATTTCCCACCTAAAAGGTACCACGTCAGCTGGGGGCATTACCTCACTGCACAGCTGACCATAGTGAATACGGTGAGTTCAAGTCAAAATATTTCAGACTGAGCAAAAGAGGAGGACTAAGCACCAGTGTGAAAAATTCTGGGTTTTTTTTTTTTGCTTTTACTTTTTTCTTTCCCCATTTTATAGACTTTGTCCAGTTTCTACATTATAGTTAGTGACAATTTGTTGGATGAGAAGGGAAAATGAAAAAAGGTTAGACACTCAATAGTTAGCATCTGCATGTATATTAAATTGGGAGAGAACTTGACAGAGCTATTGGTTTAAAGAAAACATGACAAGAAAATAAAATGTGTTTTTTCCATACCACATGGAGACCAACCATGGATCAGTTCAGCCCATAGAATTTTGCTTGGGATTATAAAAAGATGGTTTCAAAATAGCTCTTACATGTGAAATATCTGATTTTACAATTTAAATGGAAGAGTTTTAAAAAGTTTTCTTCCCTATAATTTGCCAAGACTTTATATTTATCCCAGCCTCTTCCACTTACAAATTGGTTGATCCTGGTATGATATGTATGTTCTTAAGCAGAAAATGTTCTCTCTTCTCTTCATCTGAAGGTTACACTGGATACATACCCTGCTACACCTGCATTACTGGCGTTAACTACATCCAAGGTGTTAAGGATGCCATGAATGAATTTGACAGAAATCAGGTAGATTATATGCACAAACTTCATTTCAACAATGTAATGTTGGTCTTGAGCCCCTTGCGACACTGAAAGTTGTTTCATTTACACTGATAGTATTAGAACTGGGGTTATAAGTACAAGTAAAATAAAATCCTATTAAGTAACATGTTGAAAAAAATCATAGGCAATTACATTTTATAACTCGTTTCCTTGGGACATTAAGGGAGGATAAAAGAGTTCATAAAAGGATTAAACAAATTTATTGAGCGTAGGTTCACGGGTTGCAATTAAAAAAGTTGCTCTGGGTGCAGAAACACAGCATCTATCTCTTTGCACTCCCCTTATGCATTTCCCTACCTGCATGGTAGTGATGGATGGGCTGCTTGGATGGATATTTCTGCCTTTTGAGGGTTATAATGCTTTTTCCTTTACTAGGATAATATGTTTTAGAAGGATCTATAATCTTCTCCTATCGCCTTCTTTGGGAAGGATGCAGAAATATCCTTAGAGCACAACTCTTATTTCCTCCTCTCCCTGTAACATCCCCCGTACAATGCCTTAGTCCTCCTGCATGAACGCAAGCGATCCCTCCCACGGGAGTCAGACCGCATTCGAACCTGCAGGTTTCTTCCCGCTGCCGGAGCGGAGTGCAATCCCTGAGACACAGAAAGTCGCTGGCCTAAAGCCAGCGAGGATTCATCAGCTCAGTCACACAGCTAATTAAAAGTGGGTTACAAAATTTCCTACCCCTTCTCATCACTAGGATTCACTGTGGTGCCTTCGCCCCAGAGCAAATCGGTCTGATGCAGAAGAAAGTCCAACACAGAGGCAGCCCTTTGACTCGGAGGAGCTCAGCCGGCCGTAAATGACTCAGCGGCAGGCAGTGGCAGGGCTGATATTTCCTGGTGGCGTCCTGATGGTTTTGCTGAATTTCTTTTCCCTGTGCTGGTTTGCTTATCCTTTCCTCGTGCAGTTAAAAGAAATCGAAATAAAGCAAACAGAACAAAACCCGGATGTTATCAAAACTAAATGTACTGTTTGCAAATCCTTTCTGCCCTGGTATCCTGCATCCCTGCAAGACGTCTGCCAGCGACGGCATGCAGCGAACCTGAGAAGGAGGCGGGTGGTGTTCCTCTGCATCACAGGAATCGCAGGCTTGTAGCGGTTATCTGCAGCACACGAGGAATATAAACATGCTAAAAATTCACCAAACAGTTCTAAGATGGCTTCTGACTTCAAGCCACTAATCTTCTGCCCTAAATCTGCCTTGCCCTAGGTTATGTGCTAGGATGTGCCATGGATCATTTCTTACTATCTACCTCAGGCGAAATAATGAAATCCTCTTGCTTCAGTGCTGCTTTTGAGGGAGTTGTGGTAATCAGGCCATCATCATCCGCAAAACGGTTCAATGGACCCAGCAGATCGTTCAGGTTTACAAACCCTGTCCCTTCACCACTGAGCAGGGTATGCGTTAATGAGGTCAGGGAAGCTTTATGGGCACTTTTGGGCTTTTGCCACTACAGCAATCTGCAGAACTGCAATATCCTTCAAGGCACCCTCTCATCTCAGTTCGACCTCTGAAGTCAGGCGGCAGGTCCAGGAGAGATGGTTTAGTCTCCCTTTAGCTAACGCTCCCTAAGCCTTCCTGTTCCCACTCCCCTGGGAATTACTGGCTAATCACCACGAGTGGGATGCACAGAAGAACAAAACCAATCGAAGGTGTCAGAACAAAAAGCTGATGTGCAGAGTCATAGCAGCCACGGCACATATCCGACTCCAGCAGCTACAGTCGGCTGACAGCAATTCAAGTTTATGAGCACAAGGCCCTTGGGACTCGTGGATGATGCCCACATGTGACCAAGGCAGTGTAGTCTGTAGAGATCCTGGAAGCACAATCTGAGGGCAGCGAGCTGATCTGTGCACCTGGTGGGACATTAGCTATCAAACCCACTTCTGTAGAGGCTTTTTTCCACCACCATTCAGGAGCAAACTCTAAGTGGAAAAAGGGAAGATGCAATGTATTCAGCTGCTAATCAGAGGAGAACAGGACTGGTAAGAGAACTGCTTTGCATTAGCTTAAATATTTCCATTCACATGAAGTCAAATCACATTACTTGCATAACAAAAATATGTTGTAAAATGAACAATACATTTTTTTTTTTTTTCCTTCTCCACAGTTTTTGCTGAGAAACCCAGATTGTGAGTTTGGCAAGAGACTACCACAAACATACTGGCCTAACAACGGAATTTACACCAGTGCTGGACTGATACCTTTCTATACAGGCTTTGTACCAAGTAAGTTTATCAGCTGAAAGAAAACAAAAGTCACTGATACTAATTACTATTATTAAGTAGTACTGTTGTTGTAAGCAGCAGTAGTGTCATAGTAGAGAGCAGTTACTGAAATGTTCCGTATTGGAAGTTAATTTTTTTCAGTCTTTGCCAAAGTCTTGGACTTGTGTTATCCCTGCCTTCCTGCAGGAGATCCCATGACGCAGAACGTTGCTGTAGTTTCCAGCCACAAATCCCCCCAAAAGTGGAGGGTGCTCAGTGATAGCTCACCTGTTACATGGTACACATCACAACTTCTTCCCTAAGAAAGTGATTTCTGTTCCAAAAAGCTTAAAAAGGCAAAAGGTAGGAAATGCAAACAGGTTGGGAGAGTGGAAAAACGCAGTGAAACAATGTTAGCCATCAAGAGAGGTGGTGGCTACCCCGTACTGTCTAATTATTGTCATTATAGGCTTTATTAAAAAGAAGAGGTCTGAATAAAGTAGTTTTGTCAATGTTAAGGGGAAATTTTGCCCATGCACCTGACAGAAAGCATTAAGATGTTAGACTGCAATTTCAACAAATGAGCAATTGATATTGGAATCATTGACAGCGCAAAGCATCAACATCTCAGTAATGTGCAAGTGACAGGAAAGCATGGAGATAAAAAACAAACTAATAGTTTGTACTTGATGCAATAAACAGAAGGAAAATGGTAGAGAATATAAATTATGGAAGAAGTGGAAGTAAAGAGGGGGAAATGAGTATCATGGCAGGTTGGACTATAGCTGGTATCAAAATTGTACATGAGCTGAGTGGAGGATGTTGAGGCAGTGAATTATGACTAGCAACTTTTAATCAGAGGGCATCGGAAAGGTTCATCTAAGGAAGGCTATGCAGAAAAAGCAGTAAGGTTTATACATAGCTAGTAAGTTCTTGAAGGATGGTATAAAAAAGATTAGTTTTAGCTAGGCGGTTCTAGCAGGACTAAATGCTTTAGCACTGCTAATACAATCATTAGTTTTAGGCCTTCCAAAGAATTTGAGAATGCCTGGAACTAAACTCTACAGCTTCCGCTTGTCCCCTCTAACAGTTCCTTTGGGACGAATACACACAGCCTGGAGGAATGGTGTGATTTGACATCACGCACTGTATATAGGAAAAAGGGGGGGAAAAAAAATCCCCCTCCAGCCACTCCTTCTGAACTCTGTCACCACATTCCTACTTCAGTGGAAGGAGAGACACTGAGCCTAGAAGCTGCAGGTGCTGTGTCACACGTACCTACTCCCTCCCTTCCCATGGTAGCTCCTAGGTCTCCCAAGACAAAATCCTGACGACTTCCGCATCATTTCTTTCTCTGCGCTGTTACACAGTGGGGTTAGGGTTATACTCGTACAAGGCTACAGCCTGCAAGTCAAAAATATCTCTCGGAGAAAGGCTGCTGTAACCCTGTTAGAAATACAGTGAACTGGACTCCAGTGTCAACATTGATCTTTGCGTTTTGTCACCTCCGCCAAAAGCCTGCAGAAAGGTGGAGGAAGAAGCTGTAGTGCTTCAGGCAGCTCTCTGTGCACTGCAGTGCTCCTAGTGATGTAGGCCCTTGGGTGGGGGGCAAGGATGCTGGGTTGAAGGGGCGTAAGAGTAACTCATTTAACTTTGCTGAAAAGGATCCTGGGGGGGCTGATACTGTCCTTTCAGGAACCAGCGAGGCACAGGGTCTTGTTTCAAGCTACAGAAAAACAAAAACACACTGTAATGGTACATGAACTTCTGTGTAATGAAGGTGGAAGGGACCCAAAATTCAGCTTTAAGACAAAAATCCACTGCTTGATGAAGTGTTACATCATGCTTCAAAAATCTAACTTTTTGTCATCTTTGAATCTACAGAAGTATTCTCCCATGTAGGCTTGAAACTAGTCACTTGTTTCTCTTTCAAAGTCATTTTCATAGCCCCTACTTTCCATCAGATCAATATAGTGTTTTTTTTTTTAAACTATTATAAACAGTGCAACTCTGTAAAGAGAATTTTTTTTAAGGAGTTACAAAAACTTAACCTGCTATCAATCACAATTAAGAATACTGAACAGTATTTCCTCAGCAGGAAAGCAGTCCATTCTATCCTGTCTCAATTACTGAGTAAACATTTTCCTTTGTCATTTTAGCTAACACTGAACACTAGTTGTTTCCATAGTGCATGTTTGTTTTGCTAGTAACACTTTCAAGACACAAAATAGTGTAACTTGGGATCAGGTATTCATACTAACCAAACACAGAAAGAGAAGCTATGCAGCCTCCTGAATAATTTATGTTATTCTTTGAGATGTCTAGATACTGGCTTAAACATGACTCTGTCAAGTGATGCTCTGGCTGCATAAATTGGAGATCTTCAGCATTACTTTTGTCCTCAGCTCTAGATGTAAAACAGCCTGTTATGGAGAGCTCCCATGCAGGAAGTCATAGCTATCTGCTAGGTTTATGCTGCTAAATAGGTGCAGAGATCAGCCCTAGGTGAGGCCAGCTTATCTTCTTCCAGAAATATCCATGCTATCAGAACAGTAACTGGCCTACGCCATTTTATGATCCAGAGAGGAGGAGTAAGCTACAGCTGTAGCTTCCAGGCACCTACATTTGAGCCTATGCTTCCACTGTGGGCTGAAGAGCTGCTCCCTCTAGATCAGACTTAAGTTTGGACAGCTGACCCATCACCTGTAATAGGAGCCCACATGCAGGTACCTAAATTTAGACACAGCTTACAGCTGACTTTCATCCTTGATGTTAACTGTATCTCCCTCTGCCAGTACACTTGACTACAGAATAGTATCAGAGTATTTTTTCAATTCCCTCAACACAGGGAAAAAGCAGTAATGCCACTATATCCAGTGACACTAGCAACAGGTGTCTACTCTGTTAGAAAGCAGAGGGAAAAATGTAGTTCCCCATGGCACAGTGGCAGATGGCTAGTGCTCACTCAACATCCTGTATTTTTGCTTTCCAGCCCTCAGACACAGCTATGCGCTTACTTTTGGAAACAGCACCCGAAGAGCTTACCAAAAGGAACAAAGGAGACAAGCCTGTGCACTGCGAAAAAAACTTTAATGATGCCTGTACAGCATTTGAAGTGACTTTGAAACAGGAAGAGGAACACAACACAGACAAGAGAAGTTTTGAATGAAAGAGTTCATACAGCTTTAAACAAAATTTACAGGTGTTCATTTGCATAGGTTTTATTCTGCCTCTTCCTCCGCCTCCTCTTCAAATTCCCCCTCTTCCTCAGCTGTAGCATCCTGGTACTGCTGATACTCAGACACCAGGTCATTCATGTTGCTCTCAGCTTCTGTGAATTCCATCTCATCCATACCCTCGCCAGTATACCAATGCAAGAAAGCCTTTCGGCGGAACATAGCAGTAAATTGTTCAGAAATGCGTTTAAAAAGCTCCTGGATAGCTGTACTGTTACCAATAAACGTGGCAGACATTTTCAGGCCACGAGGTGGAATGTCACAGACCGCTGTTTTAACGTTATTGGGAATCCATTCAACAAAATAGCTGCTATTTTTGTTTTGAACGTTAAGCATTTGCTCGTCAACCTCTTTCATGGACATGCGCCCCCTGAAAACAGCAGCTACTGTGAGATAGCGGCCATGACGTGGGTCACATGCCGCCATCATATTTTTCGCATCAAACATCTGCTGCGTTAGCTCTGGTACAGTTAGAGCACGATACTGCTGGCTCCCACGGCTTGTGAGCGGGGCAAAACCAGGCATGAAAAAGTGCAAACGGGGAAAGGGAACCATGTTAACTGCTAGCTTGCGCAAGTCAGCATTAAGCTGGCCTGGGAAACGCAGGCAGGTGGTAACACCGCTCATGGTTGCCGACACTAAATGGTTCAGATCACCGTACGTTGGAGTAGTTAACTTCAGTGTTCTGAAGCATATGTCATAGAGTGCTTCATTATCAATACAGTATGTTTCATCTGTGTTCTCCACAAGCTGGTGCACAGAAAGTGTTGCATTGTAGGGCTCTACTACAGTATCTGATACTTTAGGGGAAGGTACAACACTGAAAGTATTCATAATTCGGTCTGGGTACTCTTCGCGAATTTTGCTGATTAGGAGGGTACCCATGCCAGAGCCAGTGCCACCACCAAGAGAGTGAGTAAGCTGAAAGCCCTGGAGACAATCACAGCTTTCTGCCTCCTTTCTTACAACATCTAACACTGAATCAACTAATTCAGCACCTTCAGTATAGTGGCCTTTTGCCCAGTTATTTCCTGCTCCGCTCTGACCTGGAAGAGAGACATTTCCATATTAAATTACAGTCGCTGCTTCCTGCTTGCAAGCAAAGCGTAAGAGCATCAAGCTACAGCAGTGCTTTCATTTTGTCAAGCGCAGAGCTATGGTGTCACACAAGCACCTCTAAAATGACTGAAAGCTACAGAGAAAACGTTTACTATCCAAGGATACAGCAGCCATTTGCGTTCTCCGACATTACCGAGAAGATGACGAGAATCGGAAGAGCAACGACACCTTGTGCCTTCCCAGACCTGCTCTCCCAAGAGCTGCCATCATGCACCAGCCGCAGATCCCGGTATTTCATGCCCGCAGAAGCGCCAGGATTAACCCCCCCCCCACCCCCCCCGGCGCCGCGCTCGCCCTGGGAGCATGTGCGGCGGCGAAGCCCGCAGTGCAGCGTCGCTGCCCTGCCCACCCCACCGCACCCCGAGCCGGTTACACGAGCGGTCCCTCCCCCGCTCCCGGCACACTCACCGAACACGAAGTTGTCTGGCCTGAATATCTGGCCGAAGGGCCCGGAGCGCACCGAGTCCATGGTGCCGGGCTCCAGGTCCACCAGCACGGCGCGCGGCACGTACTTGCCACCTGCAAAACAGGGAGAAGCCGTGACTGCGGCGCCGGGGGCGGCCCGGGGGGCGGCCGGCGCGCCGGGCCCTACCTGTGGCCTCGTTGTAGTAAACGTTAATGCGCTCGAGCTGCAAGTCGCTGTCTCCATGGTAGGTGCCGGTGGGGTCGATGCCATGTTCGTCGCTGATCACCTCCCAAAACTGCCGGAGAAAATCGCGTCAGGGGCGGCCGGGCCCCGCCCGCCGCCCCCCGCCCCCGGCCCGCCGCCCCCTCCCCGGACCTTGGCCCCGATCTGGTTCCCGCACTGCCCGGCCTGCAGGTGCACGATCTCCCTCATGATGGCGGCAGCACAGCGCGCTCTCAGCCAGCACCCCTCTTTCCCCCAACTGACTCTGACGGCGTGAGGTAACCGCCAAGCCTTATATAGCAGCGGAATGCGCGCGCACCCTTCTTTTCCCCTCCCAGGCGACCGTCAGCAGCAGCTATTGGCTACTCATAACGAGGCTTCAAAAGTGACGAGAACTGATTGGCTTGAGCACTGTCACTCAAACTAGGGGCTCCCATTTGCTCCGCCCGTTTTTCCTGTTGATTTTACTGTTAGGCAACGGGCGTCCATGAATGCCCGCCTCCACTTGCTTAGCGCACTCCCGATTGGCTTAATTAAATGATTGATGTCGCGCATGATTGGCTGTCGGCCTCCGCCGTAAGCTAGCGCCATTTGATTGGATGAAAACAAAGTGTCCTAGTAACCGTCGCAATGACTCCGCAGCAGGCGCTGGGCGGTGGCTCGCCCGGCCGCCTATTCCCGCAGCCGTATGCGCACTTTGCGCTGCGTAGGCGCGGCAGCTCGTCCTCGCTGCGGAGGGGGGCGGTCTCCTGCGGAAACCCTGGCCGGCCGTTTCCCCCGCGTGTCTCGGGGCACCCGCCACCACTCGCCGCAGCGCCGGCCTCCGCTTCTCGGGGGGCGGGGGGGGGCCTCCCTCTCCCGTCCCCGCCGCCACCGCCTTCCCCCGCTCTCCGCTGGCCGGAGGCGCTGCAGAGGCGCTGTGGGGGCAGGGAGCCCGTGTGCGCAGGCGCGGGCTGCGGCGCCTTTCTAGCACTTTCTGGCGCGCAGCCGCCTGAGGCAGCGGGGTTGGGCGGCCGTTGCCGTGACAACCGCGCTCAACACAGGGGCGGGCGGGAAGGGGTTAGGCCGGGGCACGGCCTGCGGCAAAGCGAGCCACGGGGGGATGCTCAGCCTTCTGCTTCGGGATGCTGAAAGTGTGCGTGGGCTGAGGAGGAGCTGGGGGGGGGGCGCTTTACCACACCCCTTCCGTGCAGGAAGGCCCTGCCCTGCGAGCGGTGGGAGGCTGGGAGAGTGCTCCTGAGAGATGGTGGTCCCTCACCGGCCTCAAGGTGAGCAGCTCTGGGTGCAGGCCCCAGCTCTGGTCTTGTCTCTTAAAGAGCAGGCATGGTTCAGGCACCAAGGCTCAGGTGAGTTGAAAACTATGAGGCATGGCCCTATTACATTTCTCATGTAATACACGAGGTATGAACACACGAATGAATATGATAAGCAAGTTGACAAAATACCATGCAGACTAATGCAGGGCTCAAGTGGTGTCTGCCTTTTATAGAGTGAGCAGAACAGTGCTGTACTAGGCGACATCTCTATCTTCAGCTGGATGCTCATGTTCGAGCCCTGTTATTAGGCAGTCGAGCATCCCAAGCTGATTAAATGTCTTTACTTAGCTTTTCTCCGTCTCTTGTTCTGCAGGACTGTCCATCTTCTACAGTCCAACTTTGTTAGCGCGTTCTTGCGTAGACCATCTATTGGTCATAGCTTCTACAGAATGCAGCACGATTGTTGTTTTAGCAGAGCCTTTGTGACTATGTATGTTCATTAGGATGCCAGCAAGGTCTGCAAGTTCTAGCATCTCTTATTGTTTCATAATGTAGCTACAACTTGAAAGAGACTCCTAATTGGGTTCTGCAAACCTGGCTCATCTCAAACTGGTGCCTTGATGTGGGAGTGGACTGAGGCAAAAGCAGCAGTTGACCTCAATCCTTTTTACATGGAGTGCATTGAGCTGGGTCTCTGTATCATTCCGGCTTTTGTGTAAGACAGAGCTACATTACGACTTGCATACATACAATGATCTGTGCTTGGATAACAACCCAACCATTTCTGTGACTGGGTCAGCTGGGGAGGTGAGCAGAGGAAGAATAACATCGGGAAGATTTTTGATGGAAATAGAACAGCCTTTGGTGGTTGGCCTAATACATGGGTGTTGGTGATTGCTGTTTCTAGCATGTAAACAAAATAGCTCCCAACGATGTTGGAAAGAGCCCAGGAGCATCCAGAGGAGCCCCAGAGGCACCTGGACCACCCCCAGAGACCCTAGGAAGAGCCCTAGAGCATCTGGAGTAACCTGGGAGTCTCAGGCAGTCTCGAGAGGCTCTAGGAGAGCCCTTTAACAGTCTCAGAGATGCCCAGACAGTCCCTGAGGACCTAGGAAGACACACTGGCATACTGCTTGTCCTCCACATTAGAAGCCAGCATGTAGGAGGTTTATGCAATTTACTCGGAGATAGCTGAGTCATGCAAAGACATTTGGGTCCAGATTTATCCCACCTAATTTTAAACATTGAATTGAATAGCTAGCTCTGGGCTGTATGCACACCAGATTTGGTGGAGAATGTTATTCAGCCCACTCCAGCTCTGAATTGCCCCCTGACAACACCTTTCTCTCTCTGGTGTCTATAAAGGTGGGATGGGTGACCAGATCCAAAACTTCAGTGTTTTATTCAAGTATCAAAGGTAGCTGGGGTGAATCTGAACCAGACGTGCTCAGATTTCATACAAGTGTGTAATAATAAAGACAGCTTTTCCTCCAGGATGTGATACAGTATTTTCATCTTCAAACAGAGTAACGTTTAGTCTTGCCTGTGTTTTGCTGCTTGCAGTGTTCTACTGTCTAGGAAAGTAGATTCAGCATAAATTCTCAGAAAAGCCTACTCAGAACAGCATTAGTAAGCTTCTGCGCTCTTGAAGCCCTAGACAGCGCTGTCTGTTAAAGAGCAGGGGGAGCCATTGCAGGATGAGTAGGAGATTTGCCTGTTCAAGTGTTGCTGTGTTTCATGCAGATACAGTGTTTTTTTTCCAGCCTGGGCCAGAAGGGGAAGGACTGTGCATCACTGACAAAGATCTGTTTCCTCACTTTATTAGAAATCATGAGCTTCTGTAGCCTGTGCCTCTGACAGCTTGTGCTTGTGGTTCAACCCTCACTGCCTTTAATGTTTGTGAAGCTGTTCTGTAATGTGTAGAGTGACAAATGGTTGCCATCCCAGCATTCCTAGTGGCAGCAAAAAAGAAGTGGAAATGTCCTGCTCAGTTAGGACTTCCGATATCTATCTCCAAAATGCTATGCAGTGTCACATGCAGCAGTGCGGGTGATAATACCCTGCGTGATGGCTGAAACTTAGCTTCTGTGATTGAATCTGCAGAGGTTTCACTGGGAGGATCTGCGGGTTAGGAGGCATTTCGTATTCACCCTAAATGTATTTTTGGTAATGCTATCCCAGTCAGTGGGTACTTTTCTGCCTAGCTGCGTCCAGATCCGCAGCAAATGAGAATTCTGTTTTAAATATTTTTGCATTTTTTTTTTAAATTAAAATAAAACACTAGTATTTCTAAGCTCTCTGTGAGGAGGAATACAGCCAAGCTGCAAAGAGTCTCTATGGGAAGCTGCTGGAGCTGCAGATCATCAGCCCTGTGACTTCTAATGGTGTGGCAGCCCAGCAACCTAATTAGTGTGTACCAGAAGGTGAGCTGGCAAGTAACAAGGCAGATTTCTGCCAGAACCACATCTTACATGAAGCATTCCTTCAAAGGCACACCATCTGCACAAAACACTGGCAATTGGGCAAATTCTAAGAGAAAAAATAATTTCAGATTTCTTGGCCCTGGTGGAACAAAATGCTGAAGTGCATTTCTAAATGTTGGTGGTTTCGTGGGCAGGCTGCACAGAGGAGTTCCTGCAGATTCCCTGGGCGGGAGAGTGGAGGGCAGTTGGGAAGAATGCAGGATAACAGGGAGGAGAACAGCTAGCCCAAACTAGGGAGGAACATGTCTCACACGTTATGTCTTTTGTTGAAGGCATCTGTTTTATTTGGTATTTGATTTTTTAGAGGCTCTTTCCTCAAACCTTGTTGTAAGTGACAAGCAAGGAGACTTCAGCACCTCATTCATTTAGCTGCCTCTGAATTTTCCATCCTTAAGTTTGTTTTATGAATTAGTGGCTGTAACAGGGATATTAGAAAACATTAGGAGCTGCTATTACCAGGCCAAGTCCCTAGGTGTAATCCAGAGGAAGTCATGGTAGTGAAGTAAGAGCTCAGGTTGGAAGTTGAATTTCTGTTTTTTGAACTATAAGTTATTTTTTAACTTTTTATTGTAATTTTCTTTGCAGCTTTTAGCAGGGGATGAAAAAAGATTTTGCTGTGAATACACTCAATTTGAGCACAACAGGGGGATACCTTCTTTAACTTTATGAGTATTATTTGTTCCCCTTTTACTGGATCACTGTTCTGTTGTGGGCAATAGGGTATAAAGAGATCATCTTTCCCCTTGGCACGTAGGCAGACAATGGCTTTAATTCTTGTGTTGATATATAACCAGCAAGACAGCAGTCTGTGTCTTTGGAATAGTGTCCTTATTTAAACTGAGACTAGTATTTGGGGTTGGGATGGTGGTGGGACTGTCAGGAGTCCAAACAGAAATCACGAACAAATTCCATTTATATAGGTAAAATCTGAAGCTCCGTGTTCAACAGAGGGACGTTGCAGAATGAATGCAGGTGGAAGCCTGCTTCCAGAACTGAAGAGCTTTCAGCACTGGGGCTGCTCCAGATATATGGTAAAACTCAAGTATGACATGGGCATGTGCAGACCTTTGGTCATTCTAGTCTTTCTCTCCAATTGTTATTCCTAAGGATAAGCAATATTTGTTTTCAAGAAATTACTGCATTGCTGCCGAGAGATTCTGATTCTCATGGATCTGCTGAGGAAGCACTTGAACGTGAGGGGCTGTTCCCAAAGCCTGGTGAGTGAGAGGGAGGATTCATGGTGAAAGGAATAGGAACAGCTGAATGGGATCATGCCACGAGACTGTCTGGGCCAGCACCTTGTCTGTAATGACCAGTAGCAGATGCCAAAGACGAACAGGGCAAACGTACATGTATGTGGTGGGTGGTTCAGGAAATTCTTTAGCCCCATGCAAGTATCCTGTTTAATAGCCTCGATTAATTTTTTTCTTATGAATTTGTCTAATCACCTTTTGCAGCTATGTAAGCTTTTGGTGTAAACAATCTCTTGTAATAATGACCTCCATGGTTTAACCATAGCTATGTGGAAAAAGAGCTCCTACCATTTGGTTTGATGATTTCCACTGAGTCCCTCAGTTCAAAAGGAGGCTGTGGGCCTGTTACTTCAAAGCTTGCACTCAAAAGAGGTTTAAGCATTGTCAGTGATTACTGTGAAACAGAATATAATGCTAAAACAGGTTCATCATTAACTGGCACCATTCAATTTGTATCTTCTTCATGTTTGAAACCAGTGAACTTTGAACACTTTTCCCATAACATTTCCCTTGTCCAGTTCCACAGCTTCACTGCTGTACATTGTCCAGAGATAAACACTACAGGCGTCACCTTCATTCATGCAGGACAGCTACTCCTCAGAGACAATTTCGACAGAGAAGTGATGACTAATTCAATCATGAGGTGGGCATATGGTGACACCCCCTGCTGTGAACAAAAATAAGCTTTCTTTCACACAAAAGTTGATTTTATCATTCCTCTGTCTTTCTCAGAGCCTCCTCTACTTCATTGTCAGGGCAGTCCTTTTCCTTTTTGGGATTATTCTCCCCCTGGTTTCCAAAAGATCCTTCTTCCAAGTCACCTGTGCACGTGCTGCTGCTCATCTCCCTGCTTAGAAGCCTTCTTCCAGTAATGCCAATGCTTCTTAAATTACTGCTAAGAGCTGCTTTCACATCTCACACAGAGAGAGCATCCATTCTGCAGTGTCTTGCATCGGTGTCCACATCATAGGTCTCCTTGTCAAGTTTCAAGACAAGCCCACTTCCTACCTACTAGTTGGGTAAAAATGGTATTAGTGATTTCCTAAGGCTAAGGTGCTGTCCAGCAAGCCTCCCTCTTGTGACTAAACCCTGTCATTACACACTCTGGGGAGTAGGAGCTTGTTTTCAGTGTTTTTCTGACTTGAACAGGAGTCCTGAAAGTACTCTACTGCAAGAAGTCTCTCTGAATGTCTGATGTAGAAGGGCATAGTGGAAACCGGGTCAAGCCTGCATAGTCTCTACTGTGTGCTAGTAGACATTGCAGAAATTGGGCGTGCTACACTTGCAAAACACCAAAACGCTGATTTTTCTGGATTTGATGGCATTATGAAAGGACTTTTTGGAGAGAGCTGTGGCAAATATTGGGGTTTTACTGATCCCAGGTTTCAGTCAGGTTCGTTCTATTGATAGCATTTTCATCTACTTCCGTGTGTTCTGAATTAGCTCGTGAAGTAGGAGTGATAGTCCACGAGGTAGGATATAAACATCATATGGCTTCCTGTTTCTCTGGAAGATATTCAGATACATGATCAGAGGCATGGTATAAGAACAAAATAAAAAATATACTGATAGATCTCTAAATCCAGCCATCCTAAAAGTCATTCCTCTCATGTCCTGCTGGATTTGCTCCACCAGTTGGTGTGTGTTTCAAGTGATTTCACTATTATTTATAATAACAGCCCCAAACAGTTTCATGAGTTCAAGTACTGCAGTACTTGGTGCGGTACATTGATTCTACACTTTGTATTTCAGAGACCTTCCCTTGACCACTGAACTGGAAATCTTCATAGACAGGACAATATCTGGAAGAGAGAAAGAGTTACAGTCAGTGCATTACCAGTGGGAAGCTGAAGCTTACCCATTATGGCAAATTTTGCAAAGTTCTGGAGGCACACAGTTCTCCTTGACCTTCTCATGACTCACCAAGATCACCTAGGAAGTCCGTGACAGTGCTTTGGAGTGACTCCAGCTCGAAATCCCAGTACAGTGGTGCATCTGTAAGTGTTCTGTGAAATACCTGTATCTCAAAAGTAGCACTTCATCTACAGGCAAGTAGTGAGAGGAAAGTTAGGACTCAGCTTAGGATGCTCTCTTATGACCCCAGGGGGTTTGATGCCTCAGAACAGGGAGAAAAAACCCAGCTCTGCTCCTGTGGTGGTGGCTTTGGCACTGCAGAGCTGTGCTGCAGGCAATGTACCGTTATTTCTCTCCATTTGTATGGGAATTCATTGGCTGCCCATAGAGGTCCATAAAAGTCGCTCACAACCGAAGACCGAGAACAACTCAAAAAACTATGCAAAAAAAATCTGTAAAAGGGGCCTGGTGGTGCAGTCTGGTTGGGATGTACTGGCTGGGAACCATGACACTTTGGAAATGGTATAAACTGGAAGAAAGACAAGGTGTCAATATACTACTACAAACATGCTGATATGAAATTTAGGCCAGTCTAGACAGCAGCAGGTCAGCTAACCTGTTGTGTTTCTGGAACTAAAATAGATAAACTTCTCTCTGATGTCAGTTTTTATGTCAAATACTTTTGATTTCTTTCTTACTGATACTTGCTGACAGCCACAGAACTGCAATTACGTGTGAACAGACATTATCTGCTAGAAGATCTTCTTCACAGTTTACCCCGGAGTGAGAAAGGAAGGAGCTATGCATAAAAACACTAGATTTGTGAACAGTTAGAAAATCCTCAATATTAATCGTTTCCACAGTAAAATACTGCATTGTTACCAAAGGGTTTCAAACATCTTTGTTTCAAAGCAAATGAGCTGATCTAAAAATCTCCTTTAAGTAGATTTCTGCTGTACAGGTAATCTGGGGATTAGTTCTGCAAACTTGTACAGTACTGACACGAAGGAGCTGCTTCTGTAGAGAGCTGGGAGAAAAGAATGTGTCTTCCTAGGTTCCCAATTTTGTTACTTTTTTACCTTTTTATGACTAAAAACATACTTAAAGGCTTTTAGAGTACAACCCAGCTCAACATTTAACAAGTATATCTGTAAGTGCTTTTTTTTCCTGTCGGATAGGAAGAGAATTAAATGTATCTGCAATGCTACATATTCCCTCCAAGACCCATACACCTGGGAATGCTGGCCCCTGGGGGACTGCAGCTTGGGATGGGCAGCACAGCCATTATATGAGAACAAATGTGCCTACCCCCTTCTGATACCACCTGTATGCCTGCAGTAGGCCTGCAGCAGAAGACTAAGCAGAAAGCAGCAGTGGCAGTATTTGAAAGAGTGATGGGAAAAGAGGGAGCAGAGCTGCTACCTGTGATGAGTGGACCACTAGGGGAAAGGAATTCTAGCTGTCAAAACGTCTCACTGTGTCTTTGCTAAGAAGAGCAACAGATTGTCTTTCAGCTCAAGAGTTTAGGATCTGTTCTAAACTAAGCAGATGTGGGTCGTGTTCACATCTCAGAGCAGTAGCTTGATGTGGAATGGTGGCTGCAAGTGTCACGGATTTAATGGGGCAAGTTATGGCTATCCATGTGTGCTGTCACTGTGTGAGGCAAGAGTGAAGTGTCAGGAACATGTGCTGAGCTTCTCGCCCCATTGCTCATTTGTTACCTGAGCAAATCCCAGAGTTTCTGAACAAGAGTTTGGAGAAGTTACACCCAGCATCCCTTCTCTTGGACCCTGGGATCTAGTATCCAAAATCAAGGCGATACAATGACTGAGCCAGCCAGAACACCTGGAGTCCTGGTGCTCCTGGCATCTCACTGGCTTATTTCCACTTCTGACAGTGGTAGGATCCTTCTCAGTGTGGAATCCCACAGGTCTCCTATGTGCTGACAGATCCCAGAGCCAGCGCCCTGTTTAATGATAGCATTTCCAGATGTGGGAGGAATTAAAGTCTCAGGAATTTTCCTGATACCACTGACTCCCTGACAACCTCAGGCTTTTTCTATGCAGGCCTGCCTGAATGCCTCCTGCCTTCTTCAGACAGTTCAAGTAAAGAACACATCAAAGATGCTGACATGTCTCATTAACTGGATACCAACAGACATTATCTGAAGTCATTTGCTGCCTGCCTACCAGTGGGAAGAGACTGCCTTCAGGGAGTCTCACTGTGTACCCCAAAAGTACACAGCATAACAGCTCTTGAGTAAACAGAGGCAAAATGAGCATCCCCCATCCTCCTCACTGAAACACTTTGTATTCACAGTAAAACCCCCACTTTGATCCCTCGCCAAGAATAACATAGACAGGCTATTAAAATATCTTTTTAATAACATGATATAATTAAAAATATCTAATGTGCAACTCAAATTAATATGAAGCTTGTTTAAATCTGCTTCCGCACCCCTCCAAACTTGACTGACAAGTTCCAAATCTTCATTAAATGGCTTGAAAATTTATGAGTACACCCACCAAAATTATGAATGGGAGTTCCTGTACGTAAGTTAGGAGCACAAAGGATTAATAACCAGGTTTGAATGTATTTGGGCACCATGATAGCTTTAAAGATCCTACAAGGCACATCACTGCATCTATAAGCAATTAAACATGGTTAAAGTAGTCTGAAATGAGTTGGAGGCACTCATCCCTTCGGCTTTTAACAGAGCTTATGTATTTAAGTCACTCAAACTATCTGAGAAATGAACTCTAAATTCTTTAGTAAGCATTTAAAAAAAGTATTCATCAGAATCTGTCCCTTTTCTTCACAATAACACTGGGAACTTGTACTGCACCTCATGTGTTAGATGAGCAGAGCAGACCAGAGGAGCTAGAATGACTGCTAAGTCTCAGAGGAATCCTGAGTATTGGATTATAAGGTAACTTTGGTCACAGTCTAACACAGAAGTCATTGCACTGACAACTGGGAAATTCACCTTCTGTTCTTGGGTCTGCTGTTCTCTAAAGGGCAGTATTAGACGAAATACTTCACCTTCCAGAGTCAGCATGACAGGCAGTTTAGTGCAACTGAATGAACTGGTGAACCTCAGCCAAGCGTGTCCCCAGATTTAGCAAATATGAGATAAAATGCGTTAATTTGACCCCTGATAAAAGAGTTTAAGTTGACAAGTGTAATCTGGAGTTACCACGGCTTAGCTGAGAGACAGGAGCTCAGTTGTGTATCTTTGCCTTTTGTTTCTCCTTTGGTGCTCGGCGCATTTTCTGCAGTTGCGGAGCAGAGATACTTAATACACACTTTCAGAGTTGCTGCCACAGGAAGGTGTTGATCTCCACCAGGGCCTCTGCATGCTACTGTAACACTGATAACGCTGATAGCAGTACCATTACCACCAAACAAGGACCGTTGCTTTTGGAGGATTATCACTCAGTAGGAGCATTCCCTGGAAGGGAGGCTGGCATGCATACTGTCACTACGATGGAAAAACAGATCAGCAGCAGCAGGAAAAAAGTATTTGCTTTTTTTCTCTAGAACAGGGAAGCAAGTTAGCTGTTATATGCTGATTGTATTTTAAGGCAGTTTCAATCTTCATTACTGGAGACATTGCAGGAATCTTCTCTTTTGTAGTCAGAGGAGAGACAGAGCACCTTTTCCAGAAAAGATCTCTCTTGACTGGATAAGATTATTCAATATTAACTCTACAGTAGTGCTTATGGCCTGTTCAAGGGTATGGTTCCATTGTGTGAACACTAGTAATCTTAGTTGCAGCCCAAGCAAGATCTGTGCAAGCTGATCATTTGGAGAACGTATAGCTTGCCACCCACTGGGAATCTCAGGCTTCCTACAGAGCAAGATCTCTTGTCTCTACCTACAGTAGTGCAAGTGCTAGCAGGTTGAAATAAGGCACTGAGGTTCTGAAGTCTTGTAGGAAAATCCCTTGCATCTTCCACTGAGGTACACCTGTGTGTTTTCTATTTGTACGTTGTTAACTGCCCTCTCACAAGAGCATCCAGTCCTGGAATAACAGTCAGTTGTCATCAAAAACACTGCTGTTCCTGTTACTGAAGCTGTTTTCCTTGACCATCACTCGGTATGAAATGCGCATGAAAGAGCCAGTGAGCAGCACAACAAAGAGGATGAGGAGCAAAGACCAGACCCCTGGTTCAATCCCCTTGAGGAAGCTTGGGTTGTCCTGGGGGATGGTGTTGGTCAGACTCAGCAGGTACCCAAGAGTCCAGCCAGATGATATGTCACCAATCTATTGAAATAAAAAGGAGGAGAGGTCAGAAAAGAAGCAGACAGTGGAGCCTAAGTCTGGACCCCAGCTGTGTTTCTGTGCACAGGCCTAAAGCCTAACATAGTTAATTTGAGATTGATCCAAGGATTAGGCTTGAAATCTCAAGAGAGCAGGCTCTCCCACTGTCAGGGTCCTGAGCACACTAACAGGCCTTAATTGCCCTGACTAGCTTCACCTGGGGCCTCCACCCATGCACCCTCTGCCCCTTGGCCAGGGAGCTCCATTTATGCTCAGGCCTGGGCAGTCAGATCTTCTTTGGGCTATGCTGTAGATGCACCTGCACCTGCACCTGCACTTCTTCTAGGGTCTCAGCTTACTGTTTTTCCTGAATATGTTGTTGGTAGCTTTGCCTCTGTCCCTGTCTCCTGAATGGACCTCAGATCAATGTTGTAAGTAGTTTATCTCTGGCTGTTCCTGAGTGGACTCCTTGGGTGGACCCTGAACCTGACTCTTACCTTGCCTTCTATGGATAGTAGATAGAACCAGTATTACCAGTGTGGCCATATTCAGAAAGTATGGGACTGTGCCTTTGTCAGTGAGCGGAGAGGAAGTTTGGGAACAGGCTTTCTTTGCTTTTGTGAAGGAAAAGAGTTAAAAAGACCTGCATCAAATCCCCCTTTCCTTAGGGGTTCCAGATCTTGAAGCCAGTTTTAGTGCTGCCTCCTCCAGTTACAAACTCTCACTGGTATGAAGTTGATTGCAGAGAGACAGAGTAGGATTTCTTGGCTCAGGAAATAATATCAGCCTTCTGTCCTTAGCATTAAGTAGTAAGTAAGCTATCTTTTCCCTACCTTTGGTCACAAACTTTTAAAGATGATATTGCTTTCAAATGAGATTTTTGACCCATCTGTTTTTCAGTGGAGACAAGTAGGATCTTTATCTCTTTGACATTAGCTTCTTGATCATTAGAACTGTAAATTTATTTTATGACAATATCTTGCTGGAGAAACCCAGTTGCTTAGGGCTTGGGGGGGGACAGTCTGGCTTTTCTCAAACCACCCTCCCTCACAAGAATACAACACCAAAGGTAACTGACCTTCTCCTGGAACTCAGTCCGAACAGAGCTGTGAAAGTCAAACGTGTATCCCTCTGTACTCAGATGAAAGATGAGGGTGGACGCAGCACAGTAATCAACAAGTGTATCCAGACTTGTCTGAGATTCCTTGACTAGCTGGTGTCATTTCCAAAAGAAGATGGAAGGGAAAGAAAAAAAAATCAGCAGCTTAATTTCAGGCCTGATTAAAACCCATCATGTCCTGCTCTGGGACTGACTGCAGGGCTGGAGGAGAAGCGTTTGTGTGTCCTGTGCAGACTGAGGCTGTGCTTCCCCACATCCACTGGGCTGTTGTCTGAGAGTCACCATCACCTCTCAGTGTCTTTGTTCCCATCTCATTAAAAGATCAGGCAGTTCCAGGAGCAGCAGAACTGACAACCCACTCTCCTACAGTTGTCCTGCAGGTGAACTCCTTGGTATGATTCTCTGCTCTCTAATTAGGTTGAGCTGATGCTGCAACCTTTATCTCATCAGGAACACTAAGATCTTTCTCTTCTATCCAGAAAAGAAAGCTTTAGGCCTTGCTACCCCATTATCAAACCCTGTAGAGAATGGCCAATTTGGATGTTACTGTGGAAGGGATAGTCAGTGTAAGCTCAAATGAGGGTGACTTCATAAGTTGCCAAGCTAGGAAAAGAACTTCCATTTCCCCCATCGTTCAGTCTCCATGGGCCCAAGTGAAATGGGAGAATCCCTAGACCCTGAGCAGATGCGTTCCTTGCACATAGGAAGAATAAGGTGATGTATAAGCCAGACTAGGCAGGCTGCTTCTCTGTCCCTAATATGCAGTAAAAAGTACTTGTGGCTTTTCATTTAATTGAGTCCAGGTGTTAGCAACAGCTGGGATTTGAGAGGAAGGGAAATAAGTAGAGCCTGTTTCCTCAAAGTTTAAAAAAAAAAAAAAAATCCAAATTTTTCCCCTGAGGGGATTAGTAATTTACAGCTCTGTCAGCTGGAGCCACATGACCTTTTACAACTAGACTGTTTGTTGCTTTGCTTTATCCCTGCACACTAAGTTATTTCATATTTACCTCTTCGACAGACATTCCACAAAGCTTGTTGACTGCCTGACTCAAATCAGGAGAGGGTACACTCTCTCTCAGGAAGTCCAGGGCCTCAGAAATCACCTACAACAGCAGCAGAAATAATCATCAGGTTGGACTGCACTTGGCATGCTTCCACACAGTGTGTAAGGGAATGTAAGTGGCAATAGCCATGGGGCATGTTTCCAGGATGTCCTTTCTATGGGTGTTTGGTGGTTACAGTGCTTCTGATGGGTACTGGGAAAACAAGCAGGATCAGTTCCCATCTGAAGGTGGAAACTGGACTGTTTCTTGCTTGAATACAGCAGCCTTCCTGGCCCTGTCTGGATGTTAAGTAGGCTAGTCCTTATGCTCCTTAGTACTATATCCTTGGGATGCTCTTGGCAACAGAAAATTGTGATTTCTGTAATTCCTTCCTCTGCATCCCTTCTGTGAAACATGCAGTGTGCTCTAGGATCTTGAGCTGGTCCTGACTTAACATCCCAATGACTTTGAACACTAGATCCATCCTTTCATATATAAGGACACTTGTGGTAGAACATCCTCAGATGTTTGCTCAGAAAGGGGCAGAGGGTCTTTAGCTTCACCACAGACTTGGCATGGGAAGAGATGCTCAGTGCAGGACTCCTGCCTGCTGTGATGCTGCTGGCTCACGTGAGCTCCATTATGGCTCTGCATGCCCCAAACCTTATCTCACAGACAGACATTGCTGACACATGGGATCAGAGTGTCCTACCACAGTTATTGGTGGGAAACCTGGGGTGCCCATTTGAACAGTTGTGTGCTGAGGGGGGAGAAGGCAGGACTGCATGTCTACAGCAGTAGCACTGTGTATTCAGCACTAGCCAGAGCACTGGCACTTCTGGCTAGCAGAGGGTACAGCTTGGCTGGTCCCACTACACTTATGAATGACCAAACTGGTCCAGTTTCATGAGCTTTTCATGCCAATTCCTTATCCCAGTGAGAACCCACCAGAAACCTGGTCCAGGGGGGCTTGAAAACACTGCTGAGAGAATGCTTGAAGAAGCTGCAGGAAGAAGAGGAGTTGAGCAGCCTTTGCATAAGCCTCCTGCAGGCAGTAGAATTGCTGGAGCCGGTGATGTTGAACATGTCTTCAGGGCTGGGGATGTCCAATGTGTCACTGCTGATAGCACAAGGCCCAGCGTGCACTGAATGCCATTGCACCTCCTGGGAGTAGGTGAGGGGCCAGCAAGGGTTAGATATAGTTTTCACATTTCTCTGATCCTAGAGGGACATAATAAAATGGAGACAGGTGGCAAGAGAGGAGACCCAAGAGAGATCTGCCCAAGGCTTTATAAAAGAAAATGAAATATAGCACAATGAAAAAACAGGTTTCTTTTTTTTGTTTGTTTGCTTTCTTCCTGACATGACAATGTCATGATTGAGCAGGCAGGTTGTAAAAGGTTTGCAAAAACCTTATCTAAACTGTTCAACTGTAAGGCCTAGACCTCTGGGGCAGCATGGTCCCAGCTCCCACTGTGTTCAGGGCAGGCTGCAAGGACTGGGCCTGCTGTTGGAGGATGAGAAGTCGCAGCCTGTAGGAGTCCTGGCCCTGTCTGATTCCCTGTCAGGCCAGAAATACAATTTCAATGTAGAGGCTGTTCTGGTCTGCCTTCCAGACAGACATTCAATTCCTGTTTTGTCTATATTCACAAGTCTGGTCACTGAATTTCTGGGGAATTCAGTGTTTTGTGATGCTTCAGTCCTCATGCTCCCTGGTAGCTATGGTGACCCAGGTGGCATGCAGCTTCCTAATCCTCTCTTCCTGAGTAGCTCTTTGCCCACGGAGCCACGCAGGTTGGAGGAAACCCCCCAAGAATTAGCATTTCTCATCCCTAGGGATTCCCTGTAATATAATTGTGAAGTGGTTCTCCATGCGAGTCTCAGATAGGGGGCTGTTCCCTAGAGAAAGGTGTGGTTGGAGCAGGTTTATGGGGAGGCAAGTGGGAGGGGGGGTGAATTCATTTATGAGTTCATTTTTGAAAAATTCAGTTTTGGTGGGGACCAAAATGATTCATGACTTCGCATCAGATCCAGCCAACCCTCTATGCCCCCCCCCACCCTCCCCCAAACAAAAAAGGTTGGAAGAATTGAAACACTTGCATATTTTCAAAATGAAATATTACTGCTTTAAAGACTGTCTCAAAGTTAAAGTTGGCAAAGGACAGAAATACCCCAAACCAGGTCCCAGCTGGTTCCCAGGTCCTGCTGTTTAGGCTTCCCTTGTAGAATGGAGGAGCAGTTCAGAGGAGCCAAGGGAAGTGTTTGCCTCTCTCTGCTATGAAGGTGGTCTTAGCACCTCTGGAGACCAATTTTATGCTCATATGCATTAAGTAGTGAGCCAAATAGAGCCTGCAAATAAGAAACTGGAATGGGTGCCTTTGTGTCTGCTTAGAGGACATCGATTCAGGCATGGAGAGCATCTGATGCACTGGTCTTTTAGGTGCATACAAACACCCTCAATTAAAGATGGTCACTGTTTCACCTATTACCAGCTACACCAACTCTTGCCTTATGCTACTGTCATTTGGTGCAGGGGGTGGACATTGTATCCAGGAAACCTGCAGATGCCAGCAGCAGATACTCACTTGTATGAGCATGGAGAGCAGCCTGCTGCGGAGCTGGTCTGTGCCATGGCAGGGGCACTGCTGAGTGTATACCTTATGTGTTTGTCCATACAGCTGCAGCCTCACTCCTTCTGGTGCCCGGTTCTTTTCTTCCATCTTGGAAGTGAGCTGTGCTGAGGTTCCTCCCAAGGACAGAACTCCTGCCATCCCCTTTGTGGAGGAGACCAGCTGTCCTCGCCAGTCGTACTGACCCAAAGAGAAACAGAGAGGTCAGTTCTTAAGACTTTTGTATCTGACTGTGACTCAGATGCAGGTCATGGTCAGATACAGGCATTACTGCACAGAGAGAGAAAGCAGCTTTCTGGTGCAGTACAGTCCAACTTCTATTTCCCCACAGGGCACAAGGATGCTGAACTGGTGGCTTTGGAGGGAGCAGAGGAGAGCCACTGTATAAGCACTGCCATCTGTGCAGAGAGCTTCCCACAGCCAGTGAGAGCAAACAGTACAGAGTTCACCACCTCAGTGGGCTGTTCAAGGCAGTGGTCTCTGCAGGTAGGAACAGGGGAAAGATGAGAGGATGGGGGGAGTGGGAGGGAGGTTGCCAGGTGCGTAGATACGGGCTTCAGGTGCTGCCTTAATGCCAAAGTGATCCTTCTGTCAGAAGAATCCTGTGGTTTCATCTCCCACAGTCTTGCAGAACTGATTTTGGCAATGCTGAAGTTAGCAGTAGAGGCAGGAAAGTTTATCTTACTGCAGATGTAAATACTCTGTGCCTGGACTGGGGGGTTTGTGCTGTTGCCAGTGGTGGTAGTAGTTGCCTGACTGATGCACACTTGCTGCTTGTTCTCAAAACTGCTTTTTAATCCCCTGCTATGGAGTAACTCAGCTGCTGCTGTCTAACCCTCCTTTATTTGGCACTTTGAGACCTCACTGAGACCTTTTGGCTTGAGAAACTGTGGATGGAGCAAAGAAAATGAAATGTATTCTTTTTCTTAAGTGAGCTCTTTCTGAATACTGACCAGGCACCCTATGCTGGGGATACTGTCTCACCACTGCCTCAACGAGAGGAACGTTTGAGGGCTTTTGCTTTGGCAGCAAAGGACTCATGTCCACCATTCACAGGACGTCTCCTGGGACAGCTGGACTCAGGTGACAGTCTCATGGCATCCCTGCAGACATAGCAGCAATGCCTGTTACACAGTGGTTCTGAGCTAGAACCAAAGGGGCTTGGGGCAATGGAGTTCTTGCTTTAAGCACCAGGGCTAGGCTATGTAAAGTTATCTGTGTTTGAATGTCCCAGATATGTTGTCCAGAAAACCTCAGATCAGTTACAGCAACAGCATGACCATATCCTGTGTTAGAGGTTTGGTACTTCAACCGGGTTTTAACCATGTAGTCTCATGTCCACCAGCCAGCTGGTGTTTGATATAACCTGCCTTCTTTGAAAGTCAGTGGAAGCTCTGCTTAAGCGTTGTTCAAAGCGCAGAGCTATAAAATCCCTCTGCATGTCGCTGTTGTTGGTTGATAATGGGAGTCCCTCAGCTCAGCTCTGTACTCCCCAGGGAAGGATTCCCCTTTACCTTGATGAAGTTCTCCAGAACGTAATTAACAGCAGCCCACTTGAATGCTTCCTCGTCCAGGCTGGACAGGATTTGCGCCCCCTGAAAGTCAAAGGGGGATGACTTCAGGGCTACAGTCAGGGCCGCAAGGAGAGCATCAGAGAGGGTGGGATGGGTGAGGCTAGACAGAAAAGGAAAAGAAACACATTTATTGTTACAGGGTCCCACCAGGAGCAGCCTGCAGTGGGTGCAGCAGCAGGACTTCTGCTATGTTCCCCACTTTGGGTAAGAGTACAGCGAGACGCAATGAAAATTCTGCTCCCACTGCCTCTTCCCACTCCCCTCACACAGCGCTGGGGGCAAGCACAGCCTGGGCAACAAAAATCTGTAAGGGTGATTGAGCAGCTGGGCTGCCATTTGGGAATTTGGGAGCCTTGAGTACAGATCCCTCTGCCACTGCAGGATCCTGTGGCCCCGCCCCACTGATCCGGCCCCTCCAGATGTTATTTTTCCCCACTGTCTAACAGGAGATGGAGAGGTCCTGGTAATAAGGTAAGTGAGAACAGGGTCCAAAGAAGTCTGTGTGATAAAGTGGAGCTTCCCACCACAGCTCCCAGCCTGCTGACAAGAACCACCACTGCAAACCCATGCAGGTTGTCACATAAACTGAAAACACTTCAGCTTCCAAACTGACAGATGTTGTCCCAAGCCCTAGTTGTGAAGGAGACTTTACACAGATTGGTAGCAGTAGCAAGCCTGTCATCCTCATGGCTGTCTGGGGGGATGGTATGGACACAGCTGTGCTGTACTCCCCCTGTGTGCACAGGGAACTGAGGAAGGTTTACCTGACCAGTGGATTGGGGATGAAACGCGCTGCAGAACAGACAGGGTGAGATTCATTTACAGAATGATCCACATGACGTGTGCTGATCTCTGCGTGTGGGTTTGCAACATTCACTCACTTCAGCTGCCTCATGCTGGCAGTTGCTCCCAAGTAGAGAGGCGTTTGGCTGTGCTGCTCTGCTGGGATCTCTCTCTGGGCCCAGTGCAAGCATGGCTTCAAACTCTTCCCTACTTTCTGAGAATCTGAGTAGTTGGAGACTCCAGGACCTAAGGATTAGGGGAAAGAATGAAATATCCTATGGGAACATGTGGGAGAAAGGTGAGAGCAGTTACCAAAGAAATTAAGCATGCCCCGAAGGACAGCAAAGACACGACCTGTCACAGGCAGAACAAAGGAGTTATTTCAGTGGACTAGTAGCCATTCTGCTAAAACACGGCACTGGGAGCAAAACAGCAAATATATGTAAATCCTAAATCACACTCTGAGAATTCTAGCTGTGCTGCTAAGATATCCTATAGATGACTGCATATGACAGCTCTTACAGCTGAGGCTGTCTCAACCCACAGAAGTGTGGCTTTCACCACAGTAAAAGATAAGCAAAAGGACATACTGACATAGAGATGAAACTTGTGCATCAGCTGCCTCTTACAGCCACTTCCTCATGTGTTGGCAGAGGTGGTTTCTGAACCCCATGCCTGCAAACAGGGTGCCTCTGCTCTAGAGGAAGCTGATACTGCATTGAGAGGAGCTGTGTGCAAGTTCTGACTCATGTTTCCAGCAAGATTCAATGGTTTTTTAAATCTTTTTGAACTGCTACCCATATAGGGCCTTGCTTCCTCCTCCTCTGGCCCACTCATCTTCCTGGCTGTATGACTACCTCACCGCATACCTTGCTCTCCTGGGCCCTGAACAGAGCTGAGCTGCAGCTTGCCTCTGGCTACTCGAAGACTAGCAAAAGTGGAATTTGAATCACCATTCCCAAGTCCTTGTCTGCTGTCTAAGGCCCAACCATGCTTTTCCCTCCAGCTTCATTCCAGTTGCCACAGTTCTCTGCTGGCCCACATTGCCACGCAGACTGAGGACTGCTGCTTGCATCTGGGAAAGATACTTGCTTGGATGTCTTGTCACTGCTGATGACAGTGCTGCAGGTTCAAGTAAGTATTCAAACACTGAACTACAAGTGTAATTTTTAACACAGCAAGCGAAGATACCAAATGGCAGCAGTTGAAGGATACGTACAAGGTTTTAGGGAACAGTTATTGCATCCCCTGTATGTGGCTGGTATTGTTTACAGTCTGTGAGAGCACAAGCCCCCTTCTCTGCTCGCTGTGTGGCTGCCCTCCCACAGCACACTGATACTGAAAGTTCAGGGTTTCCCAGCATCTTGCTATAATCATGTTTCAACATCAAAGCAAGATTGTGAGATAGGGAAGAAAAACCCCAAGCATTAATGCATGAACCCTGTTTAGCTGGCTCTGGCAGGACTCAACTGACTCAAACCAGTGAGGAAGACCCCAGCATTCTCTTAAACTGGACACCTAAAAGCACAGCCTGGCACTGTACTGTGGGGCCCAGCTGTGGCATGTCAAGCTGAACTCACACTTGTGCAGCTGAACCTCACATAGGAGGCCAGAGGCTTCACATCTCTGTTGTTGTGGAGCTACAACACTTACTGCCCAGATAACAGTCAGGAGGAGGAGAAGGTTACTAGGAGTCCTCCTCTGTGGCCAGACTTGTCTCCATTGCTGTTCACCATCTCCTTTGGGTGAGAGGCTCAGCAGCCTTGGTTCTGCCACTGGTGCATGTGGACATCAGCACAGCCCCATCCCCTCTGTGTCCTTCCCTGCCCATAGCAGGTTAGTAAAACTTTCATCTGCTACTGCAGAATGCCCTGACATCCAGCTGTGTATAGCTAGCACTACCCATGTTCAGAAGGCCTATGCTGCAGAATGCCCTGACATCCAGCTGTATATAGCTAGCACTACCCATGTTCAGAAGGCCTATGCTGAAAATGTGCAGGCTGCACTTAACTGTTGTCATCATCTCAGTCTGCAGCTAGATGATACAGGACTCAAAAACTACAGAGATGGGCCATACGCAACTCTTTTGGTTTCCAGGCATCCCATGCCAGTCCCATAGACCTCCCAAACAGAATCAGGCATCTTACCTTGCACAGTACAGGAGCTGCATTCCCTGATCACCCCGGTGTTGTTTGCTTTGTTGGCACTCCACTGGTAGATGAACAGGATGGTGTGGGATGAGCCAGCATCCAGAACGATGCCATACTGGAAAACCCCAAAAGCATTATAGCTAAACACCACTGAACGTACACTGCTTTGTTATTGCAGGGTTACTCAGCGTTACACAAGTACTCTGGGAAACCCATGTGCCCACACTGCAGTATTTGAGTTAGCTTTTTAAATTCAAAGAAAGGATGAAGCCAGAAGATAATGTGGATTTGCTGTAAACCATCTGCATTGCTGAATACATGTGAGGAGCAGCAGGAGTGGAGAAAGTGCCACTCTTCAGTGGCAGCTGCTGGACATGCTCTATAGCAGTTCCTGAAACCGTGCAAGGGGTTTCCATTGAGAGCTGAGCCATCTGAAGCACAGGAGAAACAGGTCCTAAATAAGTGGGAGACAATACTATACAGGCTTTCTGCTAACTCTGGGACTCGAGCTGCTGCTGGATTGGTTTGCTAAAGAAAAGACATTTGAGGAGGAAGCAGAGGGCTGTGGCTGGCTCTTGCTTCTGAGAAGCTCAAGAAACTTGCATGTCTGAAGCCCCACTGCAGAGACAGTGTGACGCAGATTAGGTTCGCCCCGATGCATGCCATTGGAGCCACAGTGTACTCAGGCAGAGCAGCATATATGCTGTCCAACACAGCAATCCCACAGAGACCAAGATAACGTCTCAGCAAAACTGGCAACGACCAGCATGAGATTTCTCAGCAGCTTGTCTGCTGAGAGCGACTCTTCCCTAGTGCCTAGCACTGAGGCTGAAGACTTTCTCACTTTTTGCAGCCCAGCGTGTGGAGTCAGAAATGAGAGGCCACGAGGGTACTCCACAGCATAGCTTGGCTGTTATGAATGTCCCCACTCTCAAAATGGCCTTCCTCTCAGGAGACCTTTTCCCCTTTCTACCCCCATTACATGACACCAAACTAGGACATCTCCCACACAGAGAGAAAGGAAACTTGGGAGATCTGGGAGGTATGTGGTTCTGCATGACCTAAGTTGTATCTTGCACAGCAAAATTTGTAACTGTGACCGAGTGGAGGAGAAACATCCTCAGAGGTTGGTGTTAACATGGTGGGAAGGGTTTAGCACTAGACAGCCTGGCTGCAGCCTCCAAGTGCAACTGGCTTCCTCCTTCCTTCCTGGGAGTGCTCTCAGCTCCCCCAGACATGCACTCCAACTCCCAGGCCAGGAACTGGTGTGACTGGAGCCTGAGCAGAAATGCGGAAGGAGGACGAAGCTCCCTGCCTGAGCCTGCTGGCATCCTCCTACACAAGTGACAGCTCATATTTCTCGCAGGGACATGTCAGCTGCTGCAGAAGAGGAAGAAATGAGTGATCTTGGCGGAGAAACTCAGATTTTTTCCTGCCTCACAAAATGAGAGACTGCTGTTGGGAGCAAAAAGGAGGAGAAGACCGCATTTATGCCACAAATTAACATCAGGGAAGGACACAGACCTTGATGTTATTTTGGGTGCACAGAGTGTGGAGCAATAAGGATTTTTTTAATGCAGTTCTGTTTCTGAGCAGAGTGTGGGGGGTGGGGAGCATTGCTAAAAATCATAGGTTAACCTACTTCTGTTCAAGTAAACCACAGCATGCAATTGACCTCACCTCAGCAGCTTTGCATCAAGAGGCATAAGCAGATAGGGATTAACCCCTGGATCACTGGGCAGATCCAAACTGCTGCATAGAGCAGGTTGGCTCTTCATTAAAAATCAAAAGTGGAAGGGACGGAAAAGAAGTAAGCATAAAGATTTTTTTAAGGACAGAAGCAGTTCACGGCCATTTAAACCACTGGTCCCTTGCTGCTCTGGGGCAGTTCCTGAAACAGGCTACCTCCCGTACTCAGCCTGCAGTGAGTGCCTCTGCTGATCAGTGGACAACATTCAGCCTGTGCTTTTCTTGGCCAGCTGAACACCTGATATCAAATGGGCTGGTTCGTTTTCAGTTTGAAAAACTACAGCATTTTGAAGGAGACTAACCCATCCTCACAGCCTTG
Source organism: Dromaius novaehollandiae (assembly GCF_036370855.1). Classification (NCBI taxonomy): domain Eukaryota; kingdom Metazoa; phylum Chordata; class Aves; order Casuariiformes; family Dromaiidae; genus Dromaius; species Dromaius novaehollandiae. The sequence continues at coordinate 3,539,473 of NC_088117.1, forward strand.
TGCTAGTCCCCTTCTCAGCTTGTTGATTTGGGCTAGTAAGTCACTTGGTAGTACAATGAATGTAAAAAGCAACAAAGCACAACAGTTTTTTGTTTAAATGTCAGGCACCAGGGATAAGCTCAAGGAAACAGGCAACTTCTACTTAAGAAGAAACCTTATTAGGCAAGGATAATGCCCTCTGCTTATTGCCCCACTTCACCCCAGAGTTGGCTGGGATTGACCCTGCCTGAGAGAGATGACCTTACCTTGGTCCCGAGAGGGGTGGTGGGCACATCTTTAGTGGAGACACAAAGTAGCACGATGCCCGTCAGTCCTGCCACGATCACCAGCCAGGGGGGAAGGAGTTCGCGCCAAGACATGAAGCACTTTCTCCTTTTTCTGAAAAGTCAAAGAGGAAGCAGTGGAGCAGCAAATGCAAAGTCTGCAACTGACAGTGGTTGCTTCTTACAGTCTTTAAAAAGAGGAGGAAGGCGGGGCCAGGGCCAGGCTCTGGCATCAACCCAGCCCCAAGCCACACGACCATGAAAAGCGCGTGGGCCAAGCTGTGATGTGTCAGGCAATTCTCCCTTCCACTGTCCACACAATAAATAAAACTGAGGCTTGGTGCTGATTCCAGGGTTAGTTTTGCAAAAACATCAGTAGAGCCTCGAAACTGCTCCAGGCAATAGTGTTGAGGTAAACAGAAATGTGAGGTTAACTCATCTGTTTAATAAGCAGAAAGCAGACAAACTCATCTGTTTGGTATTCTGAGCTTGGCAGAGTGAGGAAGAATGCCAAAATTAGAAGTGGGAAACTCCTTCTAGGTAGAATTACTTTTCATCTGAGGGCCATGCTCAGCTCCATTGTGGACCTGGGGCACTTCTCTGCAAGCAAACACTCCTCTAGGCTGGGAGAGAGAGTTGGCACTCTGCTGATTTCCTTCATATTACTCTTACCATCTCATTTACATTCAGGTGGCAACTGGGACAGGAAAACAGTTGCATTTCTGGGCTTCCACACACAAGAGACCTTGGCTGGCTTGGTCCTTGCCATGGGTCCTGTTAGTGTGGCAGGGCTTTCCCTGGAAGGCAGCGGGGGCTGCTCAGGTGTTTTTGGCTGCAGGATGACCAATATCAGCCTAGGTGCCTATATGCCTCTTCTCTGTCAATCTCTTTCTGGAAGATAATGCCCAGACTTTACAAAAGAGGCACCCACTTCCTCCTTTCACATGCCAAAAGCAAAAGTCCCCAAAACCAGAATTTCGGAAGAAAAATCTGCTAGGAAGGAGAGGTATTTGTTGCATGCTGTCTCCGTTTCCCAGTGATTGAGTCTAGTAATAAAAGTGCAACTCCTGTAAAGAAACATTTTAATTTCTGCTATCTAGACTGTTTATTGGCAAGGTGTGATGGTGGCATCTTGTCCCCATAGCCAGCAGAGGATTTCACTAGTCGGGCCTCCATCTACAGAATTAGAGGGATGACACGTTCTTGGTGCAAAGATGTGCATCTCTCAGCCTTACAGTATTTTTAAGGAAAGTGCCAGGGATGCCTTCATCTTCCTGCAGTGCAGTCAGACTCCTGCTTAGGTTTTGCTGGTCCATAGCTCAAATGCCTGTGCACATGAGGGCTGTTTACACTGGCCCGAGCCAAGGCAGCAGCTTAGGGTTTGTTTACATTTGGGCTGATAATGCTCCACTTCGCAATGAGGACACCAATTAAATTGCCTGAGCGCTGACGATCCTCCTCCCTCTCTGCTCTCACATCTGCCCAGAAGGACACACACACTTTCACGTCGCTCGCTGGGAAAGATGCGCAGCGCAGTCCGGCTTGGTGCAGCGTAGCGAACAAAAGAGGAGCCTCAGGCATCTGCTCCTCTCCAAGAAATGCTGCACGAGCATGTGGGATTTGTGGAATGGCTGCTTGCACCGGGGGTGGTTCATCCCAGTGCTCGTGCCCACAGGCTGGTCGGGGTAGTTTATACCAGCAGCTTGCTATATCACCAACACCTAGGAAAATCCAGCAACTAGCAAGATGTTGCTGGATCCTGCTGTGGTCAGGCCAGTCCTGCTCAGCTCTCATCAGAACTGTCTACGTACAGAGCAGAGAGTCCAAATTCCAGATACTTAAGCATTCCCATGCTGTCAGGAGGGGAAGTATTGCAGCCTGCTTCTGTGCCTAATGGTCAGTGTGTAAAAATTAGTTGTAGTTTCAGAGTGAGTTTAGCCAGAGATTGCAGCCAGATGAGGAAGAGAATAATCCTGGAGCACAGCTGCAGATCTTCGGAAGGATGAAGTAGGCTAGCAGGAATTTTTTATCTGTTTTGTAACAAATATCCTGTATTATGGGCTTGTGAAGGTCAAACGATGGAAGAGGAAAGGCTACTTCTCCTTTCTGAGGTTTTGCTTGCGTTTCCTGTTTCCATCAGCTTCTGTCAGAGAGCAGCCAAGAAGCCGCGGGACAGCCCACCCTGAGCACCCGGCTCCTAACGCGCCAGCAGCACTGATACTTGTGTGTCGTGCTCTCCGGGTAGCACTGCCTGCTGGTCGCGTACCCTGGACAGCAATACTGCAAGTACAACTCGTTCCCTGCCGGCCGTGGCAGCGGGACTCGGGGCCTGTGAGGAGCAGGAGCTGCGCCGCGGCCCCGCACGCAGCGGGGGACCCGAGCGGCGCCGCCGCGGAACCTTTGTGCGGCGCAGCGGGTTCCGCGGGCCGGCCCGGGCGGGCGGAGAAGAGCGCCGGACCCGCTCGAGCCGGGGGACCCGAGAGCGCGACGGACCGCGGCGGCTCCGGCTGAGCGGGGGGGAACCGGTGGCGGGAGCGGGCCCGGCTGGGCCCGGCGCGGCCGCCATGTACGCGGGGCTGCAGGAGCTGGGGGTGGCCAACGGCGAGGACCTCAAGGAGACGCTGACCAACTGCACGGAGCCGCTGAAGGCCATCGAGCAGTTCCAGGTGGGGCGAGGCGCCGTGGGGCGGCGGGGCTGGCTGTGGTGGGAGAGGGGCGCGAGGAGGCCTGAAGGCGGTTCCTGGGCCTTTTTCCCCTTCCTTCTTCTTTTTTTTTTTTTTTTTGCTTTTTCGTAACCAGCGTAGCTTTAGCGCTCCGTGCTGTCGTTTGTGGCCAGCGGAGCGAGCTAACCGAGCCTTCTGTCCCTGTCCGGTGTTTGTGTTGGCAGACGGAAAATGGAGTCCTCCTGCCTTCCCTGCAGTCGGCCCTGCCCTTCCTGGACCTGCACGGCACCCCCCGGCTCGAGTTTCACCAGTCCGTGTTCGATGAGCTGAGGGAGAAGCTGCTGGAGAGAGTCTCGGCCATTGCTTTGGAAGGGAAAGTTGAGGAAAGGTGTGTCAGCAGTCTGTTTGGTTTTTTGGACTGAGTTAGAAAACTCATTTAAAATCACTTACCACAAGCAAGTGAGTTCTGAATGAGAGGTTCCCGGGAGCACAAGTTCCAGTGGCTTTGAGATGAGTCACTTTGGTCCTTTCCTGTTAAACATTACTTAGAGTCTCTTTAAATGTACCCATTTTCAGATACAAGAAGCTAGAAGATCTCCTAGAGAAGAGCTTTTCCCTGGTCAAGATGCCTTCCATACAGCCTGTAGTAATGTGCGTCATGAAGCATTTGCCCAAGGTAAAAGCACTCCTGCAGTTGGCCTGTTCTATCACATCTCTGCTGGGTAGCTCCCTGTGGCTGTGCTCTTGGCTGGGCTGCATCTGCAGACCTTCTATAAGTTTGTTGTTTGCTGTTAGGAAATAAACAGAGATTTATTTTGTTCTGGTATCTGTTAGCGATTTAACAGACCAATTCAAAAAGCATTTTACATTTTCATAATTGGAGAAGACTGTTTTTTATTCAATGCAAAGTAGTCAAGTTCAGCAATAGGAGAATTTTTCCATAGCTGACTTAAATACTTATCTGATAAATGGAAAATAAGAGTTGAATGCAACTAGAAGTGGGCAGAAGTGAGATAAAGGTCTATGAAGCAAGACTCCTAGAAGGAGCAGCTTTGTTAAAAGCATCATATTGTATCTAAGGCAATGGATTCAAAACTGCTACTAGAATTTTTAAAGCTACTGGGCTTTTAATCATCACCCTAAAACTTAGTTTCCTAGTTTTAAATCAAGCCTTTTATCCTCTTTGGTGAGAAAAAAAAAAAGATGAAAAACTTGGTGTGTTATCTGGTTGTATAAGAAACTAAGTGTCTTAGGACTGGCTTACTGTTACAGGGGTAGGGAAGGCAAAAGACGAGGCCATGATATTTCCTTTTATTAAATTGAATTGTTGTGTAAATTGTGAGACTGTCTCAGACTGTGATTTAGATGTCGTCTGTAGGCAGTTACCTGTCGCTTGGACAGTCAGGCAGCTCAGCTGCTCTACGCTTTGGTAACTGCTCTATTGATTATAGGTCCCTGAAAAGAAGCTGAAGTTAGTAATGGCAGATAAGGATTTGTATAAAGCATGTGCTGTGGAGGTAAAGCGCCAGATCTGGCAGGATAACCAAGCCCTATTTGGTGATGAAGTATCTCCGCTGCTAAAGCAGTACATCCTGGAGAAAGAAAATATTCTCTTCAGCAACGATATTTCTGTCTTGCACAACTTCTTCAGCCCATCTCCCAAAACAAGACGTCAGGGAGAGGTAAGAACAAGGAAATCTCTTACAACACGTTAATGAATGGAATTTGTTAGTTTTATTGTTAACTTCATCAAATAATCAAGAGACCATTTCAACTCCCCAGCTTTGCTACTAACTTCAAGTTGATTGAATGGATAAATTATTTACAGGAAATGCCAGCTCATTTTTGTCTCACACATCTTGATCAAAGCAGCAGGAATAATTTTAATAGTTATTCAGTGCTTTGTGATAATTGGTTAATGTTCTAAGCTGCCTTTATCGCTCAGTCTGGCTTTAATATCCCTCGGTTATTCTGAAGACTGAACATCTCTATCAAATCAGTTTGGATATTTTAAATTTCTTTTTTTTTTCTTTAGCAGGACATAGCCCAATAAAATCATTTTTTTCTAAAAATGGAAAGGAACATTGAAAGTTGTAGCTAAGCTGGCCTTCAGAAAAGATGGATGGAATTACATGAGGTGGGTGAGCTGATCCAACACTGTCTGCCACTGGAAAGGCAGATCCTGCTCCTCTCCTCCCTGCTTCTAGCTCTGGCAATTATCAGACCCTTCCATGAGCTGATTCAGCTCAGTAAATGCCACAGAAACCTTAGCAAATAAGAACAGTAAGTGGTTTTCCAAGTTAGTGAGTTGAACCTGCTCAAAGAGATCAGCAAGCACCAAAGCTGTTGCAGAGAGGTGGGCTGGATCACACAGATGGGCTTGAGGTGGAATGAAACAGTGTCACAGGTGTTAGGAGGAGTGCGTCTCTCCCCTTTCTGACAACAGCAAACTATTAGATTGGCTCAACTATAATATGGCCCATTACCTCGGGGGGCTTTTGCCCCAAAAGGGAAATGCTAGAGTTTCTATAAGGACCTTCAGGATGCTAAGATATCACAGTGATAAGGCAATGTAAAGCTCTAATTTCAGAGAAGGTAGCACGTGTATTATTTGAGGGATTTGGGTTGGATCTGGTTTGCTTTCAAAAGCCTGCTTTTAATGTAAGTTCACTGGTGCAACTGCTTGAGATTTTTATGCTGCGGACTTCACCTTCATTCTCACGAGCATCATCTAAAGGTAGATAGAAATACAAAAAGCCTTCCAACGAAAAGTGAGTTGCTTTCCATGTTACAATAATTGTAAATTTTGTTACTCAGTAACAAGTATTGCTGCTTACTCTTTTACATAACTGAACACTTTACTAAAAGAAATTGAAGCACTTGTAAAGAGAGACTTTTTTTAAAAAATTTGTTCTTTCATAATGGCCGTGAAATATCTAGTGAACATCTCTTGAACAAATGCTATTGGAATTTCTGGTGTAAAATATCCTTTTAAGGAACTCATTTCAGTGTGGATGTTTCAAACTCGATAAATCACGTAGAAGAATTAACTTCAAGTTTTTTGTGAAGTAGCAGTGTCTCTTGGTACTGAGTGCATGTTTTTCCACTTTGGGTTTAGGTGGTTCAGAAGCTGACCCAGATGATTGGGAAGAACGTGAAGCTCTACGATATGGTGTTACAGTTTCTGAGAACTTTGTTCCTTCGGACAAGGAATGTTCATTACTGCACGCTACGGGCAGAACTCCTGATGTCGCTACATGACCTGGATATCAGTGAAATCTGCACCGTTGACCCGTGTCATAAGGTATTAAGCATGTGGGACAGATAGGAGTGTTACTGGACAATTTTCTGTTTCGCCCACTGCTGTGCATACCTGCTGCCCTGCAGGTCTTCAGCCCAGAGAAGATGACTCCTCTCTGTGAAGAGAGTTCAGAACTTGAATCCAAAAGTCATCTTATATTCCTTGGAACTTCAGGTGAAAATTTCATCTTGATTAACCAGCAGCTTGCTTTCATTTCATAACCCATAAATCATTCAAATTTATGGTAGTTGTGCAGTGTTTAAAACAGTGTCTAATCTGACCTATGTAGATGCTGCAAAAAATAATCAAAAACATTAGCTAGTCCCAGATTCTTAGTCCAAGCTTGCTTCCTAGTGCTTTTGCACTAGGCAAAACACTCCCTGTTTTGCCTAGTGTGATATACTCCATCTGTCAATAGACTGCGTGTAACTGATTAAATACTTTGGATCTTGAATTATAAGAAGCATTAAACTATTAAAATATTGGGGGACAGGGAGTTAATTTCACATCAGGATCTTGTTATTGGTTCTTTGTCCATAGTCAGTGTCATTATGATCTACAAGAAGGCTTTCTCTTTAATTAATTTTGCTAAGTTTTATGTGTATTCTGCTTATAGAGAATAGGTACTAAAGTGATGATTAATGTTATTGCATGCTCCTTAATGTCCTCTGGTCAAGAGTCTCAAAACCAGTATACACACCCTGACTGTTCAGAAGAGGGCAGTTCTTGTTCGATTTATAGATTGTTGCCAGTGACCTAATTTTTCCACTGCAAAATGCAGTGACTGGTGTGAGGAAAGTATGCCATGATGAAAGCATTTCAGAAAACTGAGCAAGGTTTTTTCTGTTGTTGTTTTATTTTTTAAATTTTAAAATGACAGCTGAAATGTTGGGGAATGTATGTTGTTTTCTTAAAGGGAAAAAACTTAAAATTAAGTCGGATAAAATGTTTCACTCAACCGTCTTTTTCCATTTTGATAATGAAACGATAAAGCAGAGGCAGCTCTGCTTTCAATATCTCCTCCTTACAGGTAGGAGTGGTATTGCCATGGCTAATATATCCCACATTTTTATTGCTAAGTGATGCTGCTTCTGTATAAGCCTCCTCCTTGTGTAACTCTGCACTGATCAGGTGTACTGGGCAGTTGTATATTTTATAGATGCCTGTTCCTTAATTGCCAGGGAATGCCTGTTTTGGGAGGGGAGAAAGTGATACTAGTTGAACTTACATCTCTCTCTCTGACCTTTTGGGAGGCTTGTATTTTTGACCTCCTCTGTATTTGCAATCAGCTTCCTATCGTACATTACTATACTAATAAAGCATATTAATTCTAGAGATTTGGAGGTCATTCTGAGCCTGTTCTCTGTGACATCGTGTATTTTATGCCAGTTTAGATGAGTTTTTGTGGTTATTGCAAAGCTTTCTCTTTTTTTTGCTAACAGTTCACTTGGTGCCTTGATGCCTGCATTCGGGAGAAGTTTGTGGACAACAAGAGAGCTCGGGAGTTGCAAGGGTTTCTGGACGGAGTGAAGAAAGGGCAAGAACAAGTGTTGGGGTAAGCTATTCTAGGCTGTCTGTTGAGAAATCGAAAATGGATTCCCGACAGCCACAACATCTGATGGGTGTGTTAGGTATTAGTTCTTCCTTAAAGCCAAGTAACAACCAGTCGTTCTTCTACATGGTCCAATTCGGTACGCTCATCAGCATCACTGCGCTAGGCACACTCAGGTGACGTAGTTTGTACTGCTTAAGTTACTACTCTTGAGTGGTTGTTACAGTCTCCCTCATGGCTTGGCAACTGATTGTGTGAGGTCTCCTGTTTCATTTCAATGCAGAAGACCTTCAGTAGTTGTTTTCAGAGAGCTTCCTCTTTCAAGTCAAAAGAAACAATATTCATGGTGTTTTTTCAAGGCTGGAGAAGATTCATCAGGTTGATAGGTAATAAAAGACAGAAATTCACATTTTTGCATGATTATAGTGAGGTTCTTGCTACAGTATTTGCCCTGTGTCTATCTCCTTTCTTTAACACAGCAGTGTTCTCTCTCTCTCTCCTATAACTATAGGTATATAGTTATAAAAATATAAAACACACACACAGCTTGATACTTCACCTGATACTTGACAGACTTACAGTTCTCATGCTGGTGTAAACATTTTCTCTAGAAGCTGGTGTCCTACAGTTGGATACAGAACTGTATTGTAAGATTAGTTGCTATGTGTGACATATATTTGATTTTGCTTCTTTTTAGGGACTTATCTATGATCTTGTGTGATCCCTTTGCCATTAACACCTTAGCCTTGAGTACCATAAGGCACCTACAAGACCTGGTTGGGCAGGACACCTTACCTAGGGTGAGTATGGGCAGCCTGTGTGCCTAATGTGATACTGCTAGAGTCTTAATTGAGTGGCATTCATCAGCAAAGCCAGAGACTGGCACAAGGCAGGTAGTACTGCTAAGCTCTCAGACGTGTGTGTAAACCAAAATAGGGGAAATGTAATACCACCGTTCCATTCGTAGCACTTAACGTAGAGCTCTGCAGCTGCGCTCTTTGGAGACAGGCATTTTGGAGCTTTCCAAATTGACAGTGACTTCTTTGGCTCATTATGCCCTAAGGGTTATGTCTATATGCATATCCCTGCTTTGTCCTTCCGGCAGTCTGCCTTACAGCAGCAGCACTTCTTCCCTGCCGTGGTAAACGTGATGGGTTAATTTACACTGTTCTGGTCTGTTGGGTCTGGTATGGTACAGTTTCTGCAAGTAGTGTCTGCAGGAGGTACTTAAATGTTACAGGAGGGGAGCCTTATGGGAGCCTCAACAGTATGAGGCATTTGCTGTTTTTTCATCCCTGGGGTTTCTAAATTTCGTTGTTGGATTAAATAATTTCTTCATGACAGTTTAAGATTGAAAATGGTTTTGGCTTCAGGGCACGATATAAATGATAAACTGTTATCTTTCTTACTCATTCTTTCTGTTACTTGCTTCTGCTGAGATGCTGTGATTCATCCTGTCACACATTGCATTTCATTATGCTAATTTGGCTGGACACCTTTAAAAACAGTGTCATGATCAGATTGGCTGCATACCTCTTGGCATGTTATAAAATATTATGGAAAAAAAACTCAAGTGTGTCTGGTTGTGCTTGCAGCTATTAGAATTGCTTTGAGCAATCAGTTGTCAGTTAAATTGGAGAACTGGTCGCCTCTAGCAATCTTTGACAAAGTAGTTAATCCAGGAGAACTTTGAATCTAAACCACTACTTCCAAATAAATGTCCATATATGCAACTTGTAGAAGATGAAAATAGCTGTTTTTTTCTTCCTCTTAAAATTCAAGGAAAGCCCGGATCTGCTGCTGCTCCTTAGGATGCTGTCTCTGGGGCAGGGGGCTTGGGACATGATTGACAGCCAAGTCTTCAAGGAACCAAAAATGGTGAGCCTTCTTTAGATTGGTTTCTTGTTTTTTTGTATTATGTTTCCATGTTTCAATCTTCAGGTCAGCTTTCTGCACACCTCTCATCATAGCTTTCTTGGAAAAAATACACAAATGTTTGCAGAGCAGCAGGTCAAATGGACACACTGTAAACTTTGCTTACATGCTTTTTCGTTTCCACAAATGTCTGGCCCTCACAGTTTTTAGTCTGATCTCTCACTCTATTAAAATTCTCACTGGTTGCTCATTATTCCTGGGACATTCTACCCAAATGACAGGTTTGTAAGGCAGATTTGATATGGGAAAGCAGGATTTCAGAGGCTGGTGTGAAGCTTTGGTAACAGTGTAGTAGCTTCTCTTCGACAGGAAGAATATTTTTGCCTTCCAGATCTCTGTGACAATAATTTTATGTAAGTGTCACATTCAGCTGCCGAATTACTGAATGACAATTTTTCTGTGCTGTTCCTTTGGCCAATATTATAGGCAGCCCTAGTGAGCTCTGGGAGCAGATAGCTTCAGCTGACAGCAGGAAGGCTAACCACAATCTTGCACAGTAGGACAGTTTCTCAAGAGAAGTTTGGTGTTTCTGTTCTGGACTGTAAAGCATCAAATGTCTACCTCAGGGGACAGCTGAAGTCCCCAAGATGTATGTTATTGGCTGACTGCACATTTAAATTTACCATGGGAAGAGTGTGCGTTAATACTCAGATTGTAATGGTAAAGGTGACTGACACTCCAGGGGCGGCACTGTGATTATCTTGCAGCTCATTGGAAGTGTTCTCATGAATCTTTTGGAAAGAAATTTTGAAGCTTTTTTTCTAAAGGAAATCACATCTGTATTTAAAATCTGTTCTATTTGTGATTTCGCAAGAATTAGCCTCCCATTCTGTGAATTTGGTACCACGCAGGTTGATCTACCTCTTACAGAACCAGTGTGTGTGGACAGGAGATGCACACAAACTTTCTTGTTGCTACTCCAGCTGTGTGTTGGTCCCTGTCGGTTTAGGGAATGAACAAAAGAATTTACAACTTTTGATAAAAGCAGTTTGGTACCATCCTTAATATACAGTGTTTGCAAAAATTTTGGAAAAGATGTCTCAGAAGAAGTACATGTTATGTAAGTGTCAATTCAAAGAATTTGAGCAGGAGTACATTTGTAGATGAGGTGATGTCCAGTTTTCCTAATTACCACTGGAGCATGTGGAAGTGAAGTTTTCAAGCAGGTTGAAAAGAACTGGATGTTTGAAAGATTATTTTCCTAAGTTTAGAGTAGGGATCATAATATTGGCTCAATATTTGTTACAATGCTCTGAGACCTTTAGATGACATGAACTGATTGATGCAAATACTGTTTTTTTTCCCCCTCTGTTCTTCCCTCCTTCTAAGGAAGCTGAGTTGATCACAAAGTTCTTACCTATGTTGATGTCTTTCGTGGTGGATGACCACACGTTCAACGTAGATCAGAAACTGCCCTCAGAAGAGAAGGGGCCAATTCCCTACCCCAGCGTGATCCCTGAAGCTTTCACCAAGTATGTAATCTGCCGTACCAATTTTGTACATATTAGTCATGTTACCGAAGCAAAACGTCAAAGAGCTAGCCAGCACTGACAGAAAATAACAGTGTATGTGGCAAAATGAAGACTTTCTTGGGGTGTGATTTTTAGCTCTAACTAATCGAGGCTAAAATTTTCCATTAGAACAGTTTTCAACCATGATTCCTCAAATAAAATTAATTTACATAAAATAATAATGTTTCTTGATATGACTGTTGTTTCTGCACGGTGTCTATGAAAGTATTTGGTACTACTGCTTTCAAATATGCTGCTTATGTAGCTTCCCAAGCAGCGCACGATGAGTGTTTGAGTGATATCATTTAGCCTGGGTGCAGCTGCCGGTGCTTGCTTTCTAATGAGTCCTAGTGTAGATTGTAAGATTTGCATTTTATCACAGGGACTCATTCTCTGTTGATAACCTGTCACTCCAGGGACTTCAAAAGGAAAAACAAACATCCTCTGTATGCTCAGTTGTATTCAGCTCTTGCACTAGTTTCCAAAAAAATTCTTATCTGTATGTCAGAATCCGGAATATTGTATCCCAGTAGAGTTGTACTTGCAACTGTTTTATTGCAGCAGTGGTATTTGACCTTTGGTAAACTTTAAAACAAAACAAAATTGGAATTTGTATCATGTTTGAGTTTTTGGGCCTCTTTTAAATCTCATTTTGAGTGAGCACTTTTATCATTAATACTATTTTAAATGCTCACAATCAAATCTGATTGATTGTGAGACAGCACAATGTTTGCTGAAAGGTAGATTTTTTTGGACTGCAGCAGTGGATATAGTGATCTACTCAGTCACCAAGTAACTGCTTCTCATCAGGTTTGAGGTTAGCTATTGCCGTAACTGCTTGATTCCTATCCAGCATGGGATTTTAAACCCTCTTAAAAACTTTTTTTGGATCTGTACTTGCTTTATTGATTAAGAACCCTTTTTGGCTGTAACAGATTCTTGCAGGAGAACAGAATAGCTTGTGAGATTGGGCTATATTACATCCTTCACATCACTAAACAGAGGAACAAGAATGCTTTCCTTAGGCTTTTGCCAGCACTGGGTGAGTTTTGTTCTTGTCTTCTATTCTATAGCTGTTTGCCGTGTACTGGAGAGCTAGAAGGAGGCAAATAAGAACCTGGGGTGAATGTGATTTTAGAGTCAAAGAGCATTGCATTCTGTTTTTGGCTCTTCTGGTAAATTAGTTGTAAGGCACTGTAGAAGGGTGTGCTTATTTCTGTCTGCAATGGGGATTTTTCTGCCAATCCAAGAATTTAGGCATATTGACTGAAGGTCAGTAACTCTTTATATCAAAGACTGCATTAACAATGAGATTAGCTGAGATCTATTTGAAGTGAAGCTGGAAGATAAAACAGCAGGTGGCTTAGTTCTTCTGCAGCTCACAGTGGTTGCATATGGCCTGAAATTCTTGGGACTCAGCAGTGTGGTGAAAAAACTTGTAACAAGACAAGACCCAGCACAACCCTAAACTTCTCCCTGGGGTTACCTTCTTCACTGACTTCTGTAGGTTAAGTTTAATAAGAGCTCTGAATTAATCTTAGGAATTGCTGCTGCTAGTAATGGGGGGTTTCACTTCCCCACTCCCTGCCTTGCCCCAGCTCTGGTGTTCTTTTGACCCTTTGCTGAGCTCATTTGTGCTGCTGAGTTTTCCGCCAGGTAAGTGGTTTGCATCTGCTCACTGTGGGGTCTGAGGAGCACAAGGAGGTGGACGTGGCCATGAACGGAGGATTGTGGAGAAGGTTATTAGGGGGCTTTGTGATTTTGGCAGCAGCAAGCTATTGTATGAGACTTCAGTCTTGGTGGAGACATGGGTTTTCCACAAACTCTTCTCACCCCCTCTGCTCTTAATGTTTTGTGTCTGGAAGGTCATAGCCACCTGTGTGGATTACCTCTTGCAAAAGCCAGTGAAGGAAATTTCACTGCAGAGTTTTCGGCAGGAACATCTGCTGCTGTGTAGTCAGGGTCTGGCACATTCTTGCTGATCTTAATCTCTTTCCTTTTGTGTTGTATAGTTGAGACATTCAGTGACTTGGCCTTCAGTGATATTTTTCTGCATTTACTCACCGGTAACCTCACGCTGCTGGGTGATGAATTTGCGCTTGAGGAGTTCTGCACCAGTCTCTTTGATGGCTTCTTTCTCACTGCCTGCTCAAGGTAAATCTGATGTTCCTCAACAGAAGTGAGTTTACAAGACAGCTGAGAGAGGTTGTACTTCTTTGATCTCTTGTTTAATCTTTCAGCATATAGTGGAAATACCGGCCTGATAATATTTTTTCTTTAAGAAAAGGCTTATGTTTGGTGATTATTTATTTTTTTAACTGCGAAATTATTAAGTGTTGATTATAAATTATTACATAAACTGTAAATTCCTTGTTTGCAAACTGGAGTTTCAAAAGACAATATTCTTCATCGTTTGTAGTAGCCGTGAATATGAAGAGTTAACTTCAGCTCTTTGCCTTATCAGCTGCACACAGAAAAGCTGTTTTTATCTGTTAATTCTGTTAAGTCAATGTGGTTCAACTGGTGGCCTTCAGAGTAAATCTAACCTCCAGAATGCTTCCCCAAATGCGACTAGAACTGCTGTTCAAGCATAGCAGCATCTGTTGCTGATACCACTTCCTCTGCATATACTTAGGGACAAACATTCTCCTGAATGTGCATATGACCTGGCCAACAGAGAGACCAGCTGCTGCCACTTGCTACAATCTGTGCTTAAAAACTCTCCTTCCTTTCTCATAGCTACTAATATTTAGTCCACCCCTGTTGAATGACTATATGAATTGCTTGGAAATCTAAGGCAGGCTTAGCATTTTGTAGCATGCAGGCAATTCTGAGGTCTTTTGGCAAATTATAACAAATCTTTCAGTCTCTGGGTGTGTAAGGTATTCTTCTGATACTATTGCTGTAGCTTTCTCTTTTTCAAGTAAGACTATGTTTGTTTATATCAGTTATTCTGCTTCAAAATTGCTCTTTGCAGAAAGGAGAATGTACATAGACATGTCCTAAGACTGCTGCTTCATCTCCATCACAAAGTGGCTCCTGCCAAGTTAGAGTCTCTTCAGAAGGCTTTGGAACCCACCAAGCAGGTAAGAAGAGAAGTATGGAAATTAAGCAGCTGCCTTCCCAGACATTACTTAATGGAACATGTGCTCTGCTTAGATAGCAGCTTTCCAAGTATTCCAAGTTATGTCTTAATTACCTTCTAACTTCCTCTTTGTACAATGGTTTGTGTTAAAACATTTGTGGTAGTTGCGTATTTAGTGCTCTAGCTAGAATGAAATATGACTCTTCTGTTTCTCCCCTCCCTGATGCTCATTCTACAGAGCGGAGAAGCTGTGAAGGAGCTTTATAACCAGCTCACTGAGAAACTGGAGCTTCGCAAGCCTAGTCCAGCTGAAGTGACTGAGACTCCCTCCATGGAACTGCCCTTGCCCACTGTGCCCACACCAACCTCACGCTGAGCTCTGGCTGTAGTGCAAGAGTGAGACAGGAGAAGAACCAACCTAGTGCCCTGCAGTGTGAAGGCATTGCACTGCCTTGTCAAGCGTCTCCACCTACGGTGTGGAAACTAAAAAAAAGCCACTGAAGCTCTTTCAGGAAACACTGCAAATTGCCCTACTCGCTGGCTCTGGCTGGTTAGAAAACTTTGTATGCAGTGCATTGCAAAGGTTTACTTTTCTTAAAGATAGCTGAGTGTCTTCTTGTAGATCCACTTAAATCTGACTGTACATTTTTTTTTTCAAAAAGAAAAGGCATATTTTTAAGCTTGGTATCTTGTATTTTTAAACTCAATTTTATGAACTGACAAATGAGTGCTAAACTCCATTATGAATGCGCAGATAGCTCATGTAAGTATAGCTTTCCCCTGGCTGTTAGTTTGCTTCTCTGAGTCGTTAGAGAGGCTTAACAGAAGGAAGTGTCAGAGGAGCTTACCTCCACTGATGTAATTTCCTGTTTTAGAATCTAGCACATTTGGTACATGGTAAGATGTGCTGCTTTAGATTCAAATGCACCAAGAGCTGTCACTAGACCAAGAAGCAGTGAGCAGCCATCTTCTCAACTAGGCTTTTATGAAGAAGGTCAGAAACTGAATCATTCTCTCTCACCTCCCTTTTTCCCCACTCTTCCCCAAAGGAGTCGCTTGAAATGAATCTCAGAGCCACTAAAGAAAACAAAGGCTAACATGTTGCCTAATGGCAATAGGGTCTGAGGTAGCAGAATGAAATTCTGTCTTTGAAAAAACAGCCTGTTCTTTATGTCTCATCTGTGGTGGTCTCTGTAATGTTACAGTTAATTTTTTTCTGCTGTCTCAGTGTAAGCCTCAGGCAGAATGTGCAGGAAGGTGGGTATGAGAGAAGAGTAAGTCATGTGAGTTTACAGGTGGAAATCCCTTCCAGGTATTGCTAACTTCCTCTTTGCATGGTTTTCTTCCTTCTGAGATCTCAACTGCTTCATAAGAATAGTGAGCATCATCCCTCTTCATCACCTCAGTGCCTTATTTCTCTGTTTATGCAGTGACTTGTCTATATCTTTTGGGAGAAATGGGAAGAAAGGCTGGGTTTCTGCATGAATTTAGATCTCAGTCCCCTAGTGCAGAGTGCTTTGGTGTACCTCATCTCCAGCCTAGCTCCTGGGGTCAGTATTGCCTTTGGCAGGCTCTCTGCAGCTCTGTCATCGAAATCCTTGGAAACGGGAACTAAGCTTAATCATCGCGCCTTTCTTGTGGAGTTTTGTTTTTCTAACTGTTAAAACTGCCATGGTAACTTACACAAACTAACATCACGCACTGCTGGTGAGCCTTTCGCAATGGAGCTATTCAAGCCCATGTTGGTGCTCCAACACTGAGGTTATTTTAGCCTGGTTTCAGGGATTCTTTTTGTCGCAAAAGGTTTCCCTTATGCTGCAGGCTGACCTTTTAATTGAGGCTGTCTGAAGAGTGGTTTACTCTCTGCCAGGTAGGAAGACCCCTGTTTCAGCCTGTATCCACAGTCCTGAGAGACATGGTGGTGGTGGGTTTTTTTTTTTTCTTCTGTGTTTTTAGATTCACGACGATGGCACAAAGAAATTGAATCCAAGAACACAAACTGGCCATTACATGTGCTGGTTGTGCTGGTGGTTGCTTCAGCTGAGGAGAGGAAATCTGTAGGCAGTGGAAAATGAGAGTGCTACCACAATTGATGCTCTCTTGGCCTAACTTCTTGCAAAAAGATGATGTGATAAGTTAGAGTAGATACAGAGTTTTCAGAAAACGTGTTTTTTGAATTGGTCTGTTTCCATTCTTTGTGCACAGACTGAGACAAGACTGATTTCACTCCAGTGCCAGAAATTATGTGGACTTCTGCTTTATGGGTTAATCTCTGCACAGCCTAAAGCAGGCTCCAGCTGTGGGCAGGATGCTTGTTTTCCACCTGATCCAGAGTTCAGACATCTCTGGGTACTTCTCTAGAGTTCCCACTTGCAGGGGTTCACTCTTTTCTTCTGCTCCAAATGCCTTTTTATCAGATCGTACTGTCCTGTGACAGAACTACCAGCTGAAGTTCAGTTGGACTGTAGCAGGGAAATTTTTTTCCTCTTCACCTTTTCACAGTGCCCCCCTGTTTAGCCCTTTGTATTAATGGGGTCCGCAGAGATGCACAGTAGAGCATGCAGCAACTGTGCACTGCTGTCAATGCACGCTAGAGGGTAGTGCACACCTGACTGTGCCTTGCCTTACTTGCCATTAAGTCATTGCTGCTTAAAATCCCTCCCAGTTTGGCATGGATTAGCTGGAATTGCTCCCTGTTTATGCTTGGATGTGATACCTGTGATATGGAAAAATAGCCTATTCTCACCAAACCTGGAGTGCCTGACTGGAGAATGAATTTTTACAATGAATTCTAATTATAGTGAACAATTTTGTCCTTTCTGATCACTTTTTCCTGAAAGATCATGGTAACTAATAGTACAGAGAGGTTCTTCAAGCTTTTTGGATGGCTAACATTTAATTGAAATTTTATATTGGGCTGTGAAGCAAGTTGTTTGCATTGAACTACATTAGCAAGTTGATAGAGCACTGTAATTGCAGTATTACAGTCAGTAAGAGTAGCTCTAAAATTCAGTAATTGAGGCCTCTGCTAGCAGAGGAATCAGGTTTCTCTTATGCAAAATTAGTGGAAAAGGCAATTACTATGGTGAAATATGATAAACAGCCTGATGCCCAAAGCATGTTTAGCATCATTTCAAAACATAGCCATATTCCATTTGACATAATGATTCGATGCAGAATAGCTCTTCATGGACCGAGATAAAAGGAGACCAAATGAATCTGCTTGGCCAGAAAAAATATGAAGACCTTCTGGATACCCATCAGCTATTGTGAGACCTGTCTATTTTGGTAGGAACTGTTTGTTTTTAGGTGCTTTTTGGCCTTCTCTCTATGTGACAGTGTAAAGGAAACCTGCCATAGGTTTAAGTTTGAAGATGCTTTCAACCTGCATGTGCAGTGCTGATCAGGCCGCTCCTGACTGAGAGCAGGAGCATGTTTGGTTCAGGAGTCTGGTTTCAACTTGCCGTGATGGTCGGAGGTGTCTCTGCTCTGCTCTCTTGGGTGTGTGATGTTGGAAACCTTGGGGTGTGTGAATGTCAAATCCCAAAGGCAGTTGGTGGGTTGGGCTGAAATTCTGACTCTGGGACACAGGGGATTTATTATCTCAAAACTCTTTTGAAAACACTTTAGAAAAGAAATGGCTGGAATGCAGAGAAAATAATTTTTCTCTAATTTCTCTGCATTTAGCTGCAGTCCAGAACAATGGAATTTCTTCACCAAAAAAACAAGTAAAGGTGTTAGCCCAAACTCAAATTGCAATGGCATAGGAGTTGGAAAGGGAATTCACAGAAGCAAGAAGCTTGTGCAGAAGAAAGAGGGCCAGGCTTTCATAGCAGAGAGGCCTTTTTAACTGTGGGATCAGGTGAGGAAGAGGGACACTGGCCAGATAGGACAGTGAGTTCCTGATTCAAAAGAGAGACCAGTTATGAGCAAGATGATAGAGATTTCTCTCTTAAAGCGAAAAAAGCAGTCAAGCAGTGAATGAAATGAGGTGAGGAAGTATGCAGTATGTGTTTTGTCTATATCTGCTTGATTCCTTTCCTGAACTTCAGTGGCCAGGTTTGGGAACACATGTAGCCTGTATGTCTGGCCTGTGTTCTTGAAGGGGTGAATGGAAAACTGGGGCTGTCCTGAACTTCACCTCTGCAATCCCTGCGCATCTGGCTCTGGAGCACAGGCCTGCCAGCAGACCAGCTGGAGCTACTCTCTTGTGGTGGATTAACAAGTTACTGCTGCCAGCTCGCTTATTGCTCTTAAGGCGATGTGGTTCTACCTTGCCCATGGAGTGACCAGTTCTTTGACATTGCCAGCAATTGCCAGGGATCAGCTGTTAACTGTTAAGGCTGGGCAGACCTCGAGATAGCCCTGGCACTGAGAACACAGTCTTTTACAGTCATCTCCCCTGCCTTAACTCAAGTATAAGAGTCAGGCCCATCATGTCTTTCATGTTTAATGCTAGAAGCAAAAATCTCTTATTTTTCTAATTTCATGCCTCAGCCCACTGTGATGCCTCAGGTAAAGCTGAACATTTGGCCAAAACAAGGAGCAGGAGATCAGGCTTACGAGTGACTAGTCCTCTGCTGCTTTCCACCAAGACTATTGAGTGGCAGAGGTGAGTTCCTGCAGGGAGGCTCTGTGCTTCCCCAAACACTATCCCAGTATGTTCTTTACCAATGTAGCTTCAGGGAACGGGTCTGGAAATACATCGGGATGAGCCTTATAAGAAAACTTATTGATGTATACTGACAAAAATCACAGCGTTTCCTTTCTCAAATATTTAAAGCTTCAGAAAACAAATAATCACGTTTTCTGATCTTAATCATTTCAGCAGCCCATAGTACAGCAGAGAAACATGCACTACGTTTTCCTGTGATGTGGTGTTCTCTACCTCATCTGCTGTACCTGTTCATCATCAGACTATGAAAAGAGGACTTCTGGTCCTGGTGGATTCCATGGAAAGAGACAGAGGTTGTCAGTCCCAGAGAACATACACCTTTCCTGATTTTTCTCATTACTACTGAAGTGCCTTGAAACCCCATCAAATTGTTCTTGTAGTGATTTTAAAAGTTGGCTACTGGGGCTGTGTTGTGGAAGCAAGTAGGCCCAACTTCTCGGACTGATTGGACTTTTGCCGTGAGGACACTGCAGGCATTAGTTCCCGGTGTGTGCCTTCATCAGGCCTGAGTGGAAGGTCAATCTGGGAATGGTACCAGCATGACCTCGGTTGCCCCATGCCGTTGAGGGGTCCTGACCATCCTGGCTTTGCATTTCAGCAAGTCTGTTGCTGTTTCCTCCTCCTCCCCCTGCAAATCTTTGGGCAGTGTTGATCCCTGCAGTTGTCACAGCAGCTAAGCAACTTCCTGTGGCATTTTTCTTATTCGGTGGATTAAGAGCAAGGTCCTTTGATGGCCTCCCTCTCCTGATGACTTTGCCATCAGCAGCCCGCAGTGTCTGCTTACCCGAACATGCTGATGTTAGGCTCAAACTGAACCCTTGCTCTTGCGCCTGCTTTTCCTTGCCTTCACCTCCTTCAGCTGCCCTGCTTCCCTGGAGCTCCCTGAGGCTGGGGTGATACCTCTGTCTTTGCTTTACTGCTCCTTTTCAGGGAAGAGCAGAGCCTTTCCCTTGGCGTGCACACATCCTTTTGCTGAGCAGCACTAACTTGCTGGCCTTGTGTGTCAGCTCTGACATTCTGTGTGAGATGCAAAATGTGCCTGACCTTGAAAAATTTTCCAGCAGCTCACCAGATGAGTTGCTCAGTGGATTTCTCCTGGAAGACAGAAAAGAGAAGCAGTGGGATAGCAGCATGCTCTGTGCTTGCAAGAGCCACACCGTAGCCTGACTCAGGAAGAAAACCCTCAGGTGGTTCTTGCAGCTGCCATGTCAGTGTTTTAGCAACATCTATCTAAGTCCTGCTCATTTGCAATGTGCTCATAAGAATTAGAAGCACTTTACTAAACAAAAAACTCCACAGGTGACCTCAGAGCCATTAAGGTATTTTAGTACCTCCCTACTATATAGGCTGCTAATTTCCCACAGACACCCATCCAACTTAGTCATTTAAACCTTGCTTTAGGAGGAGTCTCAAGAATTTAAACAGAAGCCATTATCTCTCATGCCTTCCTTACTCTGAGGTGGTGGGAGGACTACAGGAAAACTGAGGAGCCTCATGATAGACCAAGTATTCAAAAGATTTTTTTTTTTTAAGATTAAGAACAACTCCAGGAATGTGAAGGCTTTATTAGGATCATTAAGGGTGCAACAACTCCCTGGTGCACCCTTTCCATTTCCATTTTCCACACGTAAAAAGAAGCCTCTTTCTGAAAAGGAGGGCTGGATTCTGATAGTCTGTAACTCCTGGACTTCTCTGGGTTAAGCCTAAACTTGGTGGAAAAGAAGAAAAAAATCAACTTCCTAGAGAGTGCTGGCTGCCAAGTCCTGATTTTAAACCCATTGACAATATTTCCTAAATAGTCCCGCACAATCGCATCTCAAACTATTATAAGGAAAGGCTTCATCGGGCTATAACTTAAAGGATAAAAAGAAGTGGAGACCCAGCAATCTGAAGGCATTGTCATGCATCTTTACATATCTGAATGCTCAAAAGTATCTGCTTGTTGGCAGAATACTCTGTTCTCCCTTGCTGCTGTGGGCAGTAGATGCATTTGAAAAGTGGTCAGAAACAATGGGTAGTAATGCAGATGGCTGGAAGGAAACATGCAATTAAAAGGAAAGTCTAACAATGTCTAACAGCAGATGCCATGCAGCAGGAAATGCTGAATTATCCCTCTCCTGAATTATCACTCTCCGAGATACTTTTCTGGAAGAGCTGCTACATGGTTTGGGCTTTGCAGTCCACCTGGAGGTTAATTCTGATGAATTGCCCATGGTGGGAGATGTGGTACGTGACTTTCACTGTAAGTGAGGATCCCCTTACCCAGCTTCCCTTGAGATGAATGTCTTTGACTTTGGAAGAATTGTGTCTAGCCCAGAAAATTAAATGATGTGAACAATCTTGCTGACTCCTTTTTCATAGAATTCAGACTTTTCAGGATGGAGGACAGCACAGATTTTGCCTGTAGTATAAATGTATAAATATGCTTCTAGATGCTCTAAATACTGTTTTAGATCTACCTTCCCTGGAACTGTCTCAGTCAAAGAAAAACAGTGTTTGGAAATAACTAGCAGTGGTACCAGCAGTGCTGCCAGCACTGTTTGGGACAGCAGGGCTGAGTGGGGCAGGAGCTTTGCAACAACCCACGCGTGAACACGCTGGATCTCTTCCAGAAGCAGAGAGCTAAATGAGCAGTGTGGGGTGATTTAGGTGGTTTCTGACCTTTCTTGCAATTTATATATATGGTATGCAGATGCTACTTTGTTTTCCATTGTAAAATGGTGAAAGATCTGTCCTGGAATACAAGCACAATCATTAATGCAACTGTCTCTCTGGAGAGATGTCTCGATGGAGCAGCTTTACATAAGGAGTGAGTATTTCTGCACAGGTAATTTTGCAGCTCTGACAGATCCCACTGCAGCCTGCAGAGATCTCTGTGTTCTCAACCTAGCTTTCCCCCCTTTATTTCCCAGTCACATTATTATGTTAACAAGGGCTGAATCCAGAAGGGCTCATGGGTTGGTCTGAGCTCCATCCCTGTGACTGTGACCCACAGACATCTTCTGGGCATCCTTGCCAGTGCTCCCTACTAGAGTCAAGCTCAGCAGTAAAAACAAGGGTCAAGTCAGCTTTGAGCTTCAGCTGGCTGCAAGACAGGGACTAGGGGCAGCTCCACCCAAGTTCAGGTCACTCCCAATATTGAAGGCACCTCAGACAGGGTTTCATATCCATGGTTGCTCCAGGCTCTGCCATTCGTGGGCATCCTCTGCATCCACTGCTCTTTTTCAGTTCCTCTTTTTACCTCTTGCCCTGGGGAGCCTGTTAATGTTATCGCCATTGTCTGCAGTGCCCTTGTCTCCCCTCCCTTATCTGATCCCACAGAACAATGCAGTGTAAATTGAAGACATCTTTTCCATCTAAGGTCAGAAGGCTTAACCCTTCTAGTGGGGTTACTAAGAGAGGCTGAGACATCATGGTCTTAAAGCCAGTGTAGCAGGATATTCTGCATTTGTCCTAGCTTCCAAACTGAGTCCAATAGGAACCTAGGCTCCTGCAGCCTGCGTGTCAGAGCACAGCATCCTTCTACCTGGATTAAATGAAATACAGCTGCAGTTACACAGCCACAATGAATTTGGCTAGGGAGACATTTTGAATGGAAGTTTTTTGTGTGTCTCTTTGTCCTCAGGTAGAGAAAGGGGCTGGGGTAACTAGAGATGCTGTTTCTATATGTGAGCCTTTCCTCAGAGCTGTTGACAGCCATGGTTCATGTGAGAAAAGCCCCTCTGCGCTTCACCTGGGCCCTGGTTTGGCTGCTTGGCTGGGCAGAAGGGTGTTATGTGGTTGTGTGTGCACTCAAGCCGTGGCTCTGTCTGGGTTGCTCTGTCTACAGCTCGGTGCTCTCTGCTTGGGAGTAAACCACAGTTCAGCTTAGGGTGTTTAGTGGCCTGGCTTTCATACAGGTCGTGAGTAGTTTATATTTGCTTATTGTGGTTCTTGTGTGCTGGGAATTCGCTTACAAACTTCTTTTAGTTTTGTGCTAGGTTCATAGGTCAGCCCCTAATCTGGTAGGAAACACTGACATTGGAAAGTTTCGTACTTTCTAGGGGAATATTTTAAAACGTGGCTAATACCATCCTCTGTAGTGTGAGAAGGACCATCAGTGGATGAAGAGTTATCTGTCAGTATTTACAGACCATCCTAAAGAATGAGATCAGTCCAACTTGTCTGTGGGATAATTTCACAGAAAGCAGCTAAACAACCTGTGTGGGCAGGTTTTGGCCTGCCAGACGTGCAAGGGGAGTTTGGTGGGAAGGACAAAGCTAAACAACTGGACACAGAGAAACCAACTTCCTTTTCTCGTAAAACAATAGCACGTTGGGCAAAGGTATCTCAGCTGGGGTTATAAACTGGTACAGCGAGATGACTTCACATCACCACTTCTCCTGATCAGCAGGGCTCAGCCTGTGCTCAGAAAAGAGCAGTATCAGACCACAGCTGCTGCTCTTCTTGTGTCTGACTGTGTTAAAAGCAGCTTCACAGAAGTGAGTATCAGTGTCTTTCCTTGTTTATTAGGTCATGATAATGACTATGGCGAGGAAATAAGAAAGATAATTCCTGTAACCACCCATCCAGTCTGAGTCAAACTAAACTGTATGGTTCTTACATCATTGCCACAAAAAAATCCAGAACTCAGGAGATGATTATTTTGGTATTTTTTCCTCAGACTAGCATCAATTTGCTCTTCCAAAGCTGCGTTGGCTGATCAGGGTTAACAGAATTAAAAAGTGTGAAATGTTGCTAAAATCCTGGTGATGACTCATAAATACATATACAAAACAATCTGATGATTAATAATGCTAGTTTTATATGACTGCTTTTTCAACCACATTTGTAGGTAAGATCAGTTAAAATCCTCAAAAGAAATACAGCTCAGAATATCTGTTCATTGGCCTTTAATTTACTAACTATTGACTCGTTCAAGGCTACAGAAGGTGCTGTCAGATAGTGCAGTACCTCTTTTTAACTCTCTGGAAATCATTTTGCCTTTCCATTTGTGGTGGTCTGCTGTCTTCTGGCTATGCTGGCAGTTTTATCTCCACTTTCCTCTCTGGTTCTAGATCCATTTGACTTCTCCTGAGTTTAGGAAGGACACACTAGATGTGAACGAGAAAGGAAAGAGTCAGACATGTCTGCAGGTAAAGTTCATTCCCCGACCTAAACTGGAAGTCTCATTCAGGATGTCAGAGTAGTTTGGCTGGGATCATTAGTGACCTGCTCCACTCGTGAAATGATGCCTGGGAAGCAACAACAATACATCTGATCCAGTAAGTCATAGCCAGATTTGTTACCAGCTGATGGTCTACTCGGAATGAGTGTCATGGTCTCTGTTTAATCTCTAATGGACAACCATGTAATTACAAAGGGCTTGTTACAAGGAGGCTCATTGACAAAGAGAGGCCAAAGCACAGAGAATCTGCCAAATCTGTCTACCATCTGACCTGTCCCAGCAGAACTACGTTCATGGGCTTTGGCTAAAGAAAAGCACTGGAGATGCAGGAAGGTCCCCAGTAGGGAGCTGTTCAGGGGATATTTGAAGACATCAGATTCTAGGACCTCAGATTCACCTTCTTTACTGGTACTATATCTAAGTAGAAGTGTTTACAGTTGCAGATGCTTGTGGTCTGACTGCTGGCTATGGGGGATCACCGTATCTTCTGGACGCCACAGGAGTTTTGGACTGTGCACTGTAACCTGTTGTAGGAGCTGCTTGGTCTGATCTTCTGGTTTGGCCTATGTGAGGGAAGTCAAAGGTTTGCTGTCCTTAACTATCCTGTTAGCTAGATGAATCCCTGCAGATTTTGGGGCCCCCTACAAGAGGAACATAGATCACTGTCCTTTCAGTGGAGCTCAGAAGTTTCTTGTAAAAAGCTAGTAATTGCAACAAGTCAAACACACAGTTTAGGTCATCCCTGACCTACTGCCCCCAAACCTTTATTGCTGCCTTTGTGTGATGCAGTTTGGAGTGCGTGAGAGTTCTGGGTCAGTGGCCAGCCTTAGAAGGGTGGATTCCCCAGCTTGTTTGTCAGTTGTGCCACCTTCCAAGTGGAAGAATCAGGAGAGAGGTGCTTCCAAGGAGCCTGAGGGAAAGTGGTCTTTGGTGTTGCAGTGGGCCCTTTAGGGCTGGAATGAAAATAAATGCTGGCTGGCCCCTACCAGCTCCCTTTTAAAAATCTTTTTAGTTGTAAAGAGGCCCAAGTTATTATCCAACAAAGAGGAAAATTGGCCTTGAGTAGCAGGATGACACAGTCCTGCTCCTCAGCCCCTTTGTTCTAGCAATATACAGCCCAGAAGAATGGGATGCTGCAGCAGTGAGACCACTGGAGATGCTCCTTGGAGTCGCCACTTGCAGTGCAAGAAGGGCTCAGTGATGGCTCACATATTCTGGATTTTTCTTTATGCCCAACTAGCTGGAATGAGCATATTGGACAAAAGAGCCTGGCCTCATTTTCATCCTGGCTTCACAAAGTAATTGCAGACCTTCATGTGCTGCTGCTACTACTTCCATTGTCGAAGAATGAGATTTTGTCAGTGTATCAGTGGCTTAGCTATGTTGTAGGACCTGTTGCTGCTGCTTAAATGTGAGCTGAAAAAGTTGTCCTCTGCGTGAGTTTCTGCCCTGCCAACCCTGAGGCAGGTCACTTTGCACCCCAGAGCCTGCTCTTCATTTTCTTTTGTTTTTCAGAGTCTGTCTGAGTCCCAGACTCTCTGATATTCTCTCTGATATTCTCACAGGTCCTGCTCCCCTCTCAGTTCAGGCTTGGAGAACTCTTCTTTAAACCCTACTTCTTTCATACAGCCTTTAACCATCTTTGCCCTATTTGTCATTTTTTGTACAAGCAGAGTTGTCTGAAAAGAAAGCAGAAGAGAAAGATGATGTGTCTGAGGACCTGCCTCTTCATTAAAAGCATTTTGCAGAACAGTGGACTACTCGAGAAGCAGATCAATGCCCTAGCCTGCAGGTCTGTTTCAGCGTACAGGTACCTATGTTACATGGTAGTCTTGTGTATACATTTTATTGGCATGTCCATCTCATAGTCCTGACTAGCAAAGTGCACAATAGCCCAATTAATTTTCACGCAAAACCCTTAGGAGACTCTAGCAATCTTGCTAACTGCTTCTTGCCTTTTTACGTGGACATTATCTGCCTTAGTAAATTGAAGCAGGAGCTTATGCTTCCTCCTAACCTAGGCAGGAGGGTCTCAAGGCTATGGATTTAAGCGCCCATCTGGGGAGCTACTGAGCTTGCACAGATCCCACAGACCTCACTGGGGGTGGGGGAAATACTCTGTCTTCATGGGGACCTGGGCATGGGTTAAGGCCCCATGCCCATGTCAGACAGGCTAGGGAAGAGCAGGAAGCTGGGTGGCTTAAGGGAGGGGTGCAGGGGGAAGGACCCTCCTTGGGAATGTTGGGACCCCGATTGGCCTGTCCTCAGAACGCTCAGTGTCCTGGCACGCTGGGGCTGGATGCTTAGTATCCCAAGGTACTGGAGTAGAACGCTTGGGGTGGACGACTTGGCGGGACCCTGGGGAGGCAGAACAGTGTCCCAGTGCACCAGGGGCTGGAACCACTTGGTGGCCCAACGTCCAAGGGGTGGAATGTGTGGCATCCTGCTGTTCCAGGGATGGAACGCTTGATGTCCTGGCATTCCCGTGTGGAACACTCAGTGTCTCAGCAGCCTGCTGGAATACTCGGTGTCCCAATGTGCCAAGGGTGGAATGCTCGGTGTTCCAGGGCAGAACTCTTGGTGTCTTGGTGGGATGCCATGGAGAGGGAGAATGCTCAGTGTCTCTGTGTCCCACCGTTCCCAGGGCACAACCCTTAGTGTCCCGGTATTCTGGGCTGGAATGCTCGTTGTCTGTGTGTCCTGGCGTTCCAACAGTGGAACGCTTGGTCTCCCACCATTCCAGGGGTGGAATGCTCCGTGTCCACCGTTCCGGGGCCGGAACCATCCCTGTGTGTCCCCCGCTGGTTCCAGGCGGCCTCCCGCCGTTCCGTCCCCGCCGCCCGCCCGCCGGAGGGGCCCTTCAGCACCACGGCTAGTTCCGCCCTGCGGCCGGCGCGGGCGCTCCTGCCTCTCCCCGCAGCCGCGGGGCTGGTGCCGGCGGCTCCCTGCCGGGTCCTGGGGGCTGTTCCCGGCGCAGGGCCTCCGGCTGCACTCGGTGCTCCCTGTTTAATGGAGCCGGAAGGGAGGAGCTAAGCAGGGAGAATAAGAAAGTGGCCTGGTACGCACGGGACGGGGCTGCTATTGCTTGTAGGCCCAAAGCCGCCCTGAGAGCTCTGGTCCGTGGTGCAGTGTGGGGTGCTCTCAGATCAGTGCTGCTTCTCTAGCCACCAGCTAGCACTCGTGGGATAAAATGCCTGATGAAGAGAAACAATAGCCAGGTCTTTTCTTCTTCTATTCCTGAGGACTGGAGCAGATTTCCAAAAATCCAAATTGGCATAAGCGCGCTTCAGTCAGACGTGGCCACTGTCCCCCAAGCACACTCTCCAGTGTATTTAGCAATATCTAACTGTACGTAATCCCTAAACAAACATAACTGTCATTCCTAGTGGCAAGGTGAAGCAGATCAAAGGAGAAATATTTCATTTGCCTGAGATAGTTCTCTGGAACAAAACTAACTGTGATTTTCAGTAGAGTTGATCAAATTACTCACTGGAAGTGTTCTCTGCAAAATAAGACTTTTTAATTACTTTTTTGAATTATTTGTGAATTAACTTCTTGCTTGTGACTAGTCACTAAGCTGTTTGGAAACCCTCTGTCATATTAAGAGTTTTGATAATAACTCACGGATTATCAGCTTTCTGCCTTACATAGCATTAAGAATGAACTGGTGAAATTTTAAACTGGAGTCTAAAATTGTTTAAAATTCAGGTAACTTTTTAAGGACTTAAGAAAATTTTCAGACCTAGACAGTTTTTGCTTGAATATTCCAGATGGCAAAGAGCAGAGGCAGCATGGTTAAATGTACAATCCGTTGGGATTTTCAAAGGAACATTAGTCAATGAAGCTGTAACATTCAGCAACAAGCAGATCTTTTTTTTTTTCCCATTTTTTTGAAAGTGTATTCATAAGATGCAGCACCTGATATAAAATTAGAACTAAGTTGTAATGTGTTATCCAGCCAGTCTTACCCCAGGAATTTCTTTCTTTGATTATGCAGAAAAAGCTGCTCTTCCCTGGAACAAAGGAGTTACTTCTCTTTATTCATTCAAATTGCATATGTATAAAATATCAGTGTTGTCTTTAGTCTAAAATCCCTCACTGTATGACTTGCACCGTACATCAAAACCTATCTCCTGCAGCCTGGCAACTGCCTCTGTTGCTATAGAAACATGGTTCCACTATCCTTTCATGGTGAACTTCAAGTATTCCCATTTTTGTAGTTGCTAGAACACCTCCAGTTCTTGTTTATTTCATTCACTTACTCACACACGTTCGTAAGACCTCCTCCTAAATTAGGGAGTTATTCAGCTCTTCTGGATCCATAAATGAAAGAAGAACATTAGTTAGCTGAAGAAAAGTCACACAATACTTAGAGCTGCACATTTGACTGGGACGTTGTTACTAGTATTGGGTTTATTTAACGTGCAGACATATTGAGTAATTAGCATCCCTTAATATGCATTAAATTTATCTTTCTGTATTTAATATAAAACTATCAAATACATGGCTCCTGTGCACTTGCCTGCGATTACATTCGAAAGGGCAAAAGTTTCTGAGGAATGTCTAACCTCAAGTGTTGAACCTGCAGGTACCATAACCTGAGTTAGCTAAGGAAAAACTTCCTCATGGTAAGTTTATTGCAAAATTGTGTTTTATGTGGCTGTTGTGCCTGTCCTCGAAGTATCACATTGACCAGTGTGTCAGACAATATACTGTGTTACATCGCAAGCCTAGCAGTTTATGTATTTACATAGGTGCTGTAGAGTTAAGGGTCATGAGTCACTATATTTGCCCCTCATCTGGGCCTGCTCTTCTGTAATGCTCCATTAAGTAAAGTTAAATTGTTTTATCTGCCCTCTCATTTCTAGATATTCCTGACATTTAAATAATTGTTGAGGGCTTCCTGTTTCACTCATGGTAAAGTTTCACTAAAATAGCATGAATTTTGTGTAAAATGCTCTCAGAAACAGAAGATAGATATAGATAAGGGTTGATTTTAAACAATGAAAAAAGGGGTGGTTATTTTTTTGTTCCTTATATACAGGTGTCTAAACAAGGCTGGATTATGGCTTTATCCTGCTAGAAATATGAGGCAAGTGTATGGTATAGAGTCCTGAGGCTCTCCAAAGGTGAAGGGGGGGGGGGCACTTAAATGCGCTAGTGTCACAAACAAATCTCAGTTGAACAAGTTCCTACACTGCTAAAAAGAAAGAGGTCAAGGGGCTGGGAGAGGAGCTGGAGTGTGGAAAAGACTGGAAGCTGTGGCACCAGGACTTTCCTGCACCTCATGTACCCCTCCAGAGCTTTACCATGGGGGAATAGCAGCTGAAGAGTTAGATAAGGAGTAACGGCACAGGGAAGAAAATAAGAATGTGAAAAAAGCAAGCAGAAGAAAAGATTTCCCAGCTGCAAAACACTCAGTAACACTCAAAATCAACATTGGCTCCCTGCAGCCCAAAATCCCAAGATACTGGAAAGAGACAGCTAGGAGAATCCCTAGTCATTGACTGGGGGTTTTAATTTATTCTTTACAGCTAGACAGGGCTCCCGTTCCAGGCTTGCGGGCACGGCAGCCAACTCTTCCCCACCGCAGCCAATCAAAGGGGCGCTGCCGAAGCTGGGCTGCTCCTGTGATAAAAGTGTAGGAAGCTCATGGCTGCAGAGTAATGCAGACAAAGCAGGAGTGAGAGGCAGACAAAAAGAAAGGAGCCTCAGAGGATGTAATCCACCCTGTTAAAGGAAACGCTGTAACCTCTACAGCTGTGTTTATGCTGCTTCATGCAATAGGCACCAGCCTCTCATCCCTCGGGAGATTTTTTACAGCATTAATTCATTCTGCACGAACCCAGCCAGCAAGGCTCCTCTTCAGCAGCGAGCTTTTCCATCCCTCCATCTCCCCCCGTCTCCGAGAGCCCTGCCAGCAGGAACTGCACCCCTCCAGCTGACCTTCCACCGCTCTGGATCAAATGTCTCCTGTACCCAATGAAGCAGACCCCGAAGTGCCACGAATGGACCCCAGGATTCTTATTTTCCTCCTGTATGTGATGATCCTCCATGAGCTGGTCAGTGGCTGGATGGAGTACCAAAAGCAAGTAGCCAAGCCGAAGAAGCAAGCGGGTCCGGTCTGGTCTTCTAGGTGAGCTAATGCGTATTACGTTTTCAAAAGGTGGATAGCTCAGTTCTTGATGCAGGTGTGTTTTGATGGGGATGATTGCCTTTTATATACATATATCAGTCCTTACAAATGTGTGCATGTATATGTGTATATATATACATGCGGATATACACATGTAGGATAGTGGTAGGATTAGGTCTGTTAATCTCTTGGAGCTGCGCTGTCTGAGTGTATCGTGGATTGGACGCACTCACGGATACATATACCTGTGAACTGTTATTTTACGGAGACGTGCTGTAACTCAGCACATTTTCTGTGACTCAGGTTCCCAATCAACATACCTCAAAGAGAAAATGTGGGTAGCGCAGCAGCTGCACTTCATGCGTGATAGTCATCAATGAGACACAAACCTCTAGAGACTCTTCATAATCAGAGTATTTTATATTAAATCACTACAGTATATGTCACTATCTCTCTGTCTCCTCCCACCCCTTGGGCTGTGCCCGCTACACTAATCTCTTTCTTGTTTCTACCCAGCAGCAAAAACAGGGCATAGAAATAAGGATGTAAGAGAAAAACCCAGCATGTCCTTAAAATTTAAATATGTCTCTGCAAATATTGTTCAGGTATTGCGTAGTCTAGCATTGTAATGATGTTTGGGGTAACTGTGATCTTAACATTGTTGCGTTTTTATAATGAAAGTGATTTTGACAGCTATCCATCAGCTGCATGGTTAAAGAGACTCCCAGCCAGGGATCCACAATTCACCTCGTGTCAGATCTCGGGCAATAGCACTCCTAGCTTTGGACCTAAAAAGATGCCTGTGACCCAGTTTCCTATAGGTCTGTTTGCTGCAGCGCTAGTGAACAGCACTCACTATTTATCCTAATCCTGTGACATGTGGCAGTCCCAGCACTAATCACAGCCACAGTGTGCTTGGTGCTGCACGTACACGTGTTAAAAGCATCTCCACAGATGAGACTTCCAAGAGATGAGACAGAGCAAGCAGTGGTGTAAGGAGGTACCAACATCTTGCTGAAAATCAGTAGCTAGACAATGGGTAGTGACCAACTTCTTCATCTGCAATTCAGGGCTAAATTCACTGGCAGATTTTCCTGATCAGCAAAGCTGAACTACACCTTGCACTGGTTATAGCTACAGGTGAAATGATTTGCACTGGATACGCAGCCATGGGTGGAGACAACCCCAGTAGAGGAATAGCTTAAAAGCAATAGGACGGTTGGATTATAATTGAGGTCAGAAACAAATTTCATTGCTGTCTTCGTGAAGAAGCACAGGAAGGCACTGGAAAATAACTTACACTCTAGGTCTGAGGGACACCAATGCTAGCAAAATGACGTAATGCAGAAAACCTAGTGGAAGCACTTTATTCACCAGCAGCTATCAAATAACTTGCATTCAGCAGCCAGGATAATGTCTTAGGCTGAGATTTTCAGGGGAGTATAAGAAAATGAGGCACTCACTCCCCATCAGAAAACAAAAAATCTCTGGGAGCTGATATCTAACCCAGCCTCATTTGCAATCTTCCACCTTACCTAGGGGGAAAGGCAGGACCAAGCAGGACAATTTGTACAGGGCCCAGCACCCTCAGGGTGTCTCAGGCTCCTCAGTCTCAGCTGAACATGCAGCCCACCCCGACTGCTGTCACAGCAGGCCTTACCCAGCCCATCTCTGCCCTAACTCTCTGTTCCTGTTGTACCTGACCCAAGGAAGTTGCTGCAATTATATTTGGAGATGCTCAGAAGGTTTTGCTGTAGCAGTAGCAGGGACTGCCATACTGGGGGGTGGTGCAGCAAGGATCCAAATCTTCATCGTGCTGAAGTGTAAGCCTTAACGTGAGCCTGGGGAGAGTTTGCACAAGATGCACACTGGTTTTTCTGGTGCTCAGGATGCTCTTGGTCATACAGGTCATTCATAGATTGCACCTTGGACAAGTGAAGCTCTGCTGCCTGGAGAATTTGAAAATAAAGGGATGAAATAAGATCTGTTCAATGGAATTAAGATCACCCTGCGTGGACACTGTCATTCTGGTGTAGCCTGGGCTCATCCTGCCTGTAAGCTTGCTCACCTGAGGAAGGGGCTAAGCAGAGTCAAAACAAGCTGGTCATGGTCAGGGTGAGAGGGCGAGCAGAGGCTGTGTGGCTGTCCTGCTCACAGCAGTCGCTGCCCCCGTTACGTTAATGCAATGCCTGGAGAAGCTTTCTCAGGCGATGAGCCCTTGAGACCAGATTTCCCAGTGCTCACAGAGCGCAGCTGGAGCCAGGTGTTCACACATTGTAGGGCTCATTTTACAAAATCCTCACAAATGGTTGTCACATTTGTAGCCCGGTTCTCCAAAGAGTTCAAGCCCTGGCTCAGCAGTACAAGAAAGCTTAATCACGCTTAGCATCAGTTCAGGAGTACGACAGCACAAGTCAGGTCAAAAGTGAATTTCATACCAGCTGATTCAAAGCTGAGCCAAGTACCATCTGTGCATGGCTGCCTAACTTTCTGCTCGCTCAAAAAGTAATTCTTACCTCTCCTCTTGCACCTGATTAAAAGGCTGCCATTAAAGCATAAAGACAGCCCTAATATCTGCTTTGGTTTAATTGACAGAAAGTGACTGTACGCCCACATCCGAACTAGACTGAATGTATGTATCTGGGGCACGCAGCAGAGCTCAGCCCTGGTGTCAGGGATGGTGGACCACGCTCGCCGCTCCCGCTGTGCCTGCAGCCCTCCGAGCTCCTCGCAGTGCTTAGTGCCTCGGCGCTGCTTATTACGATCGCATGCTGGGAGGGATGTGAGTGACTGGCTGGTGCAATCCGAGATCTGAGCTTATTTAATTTTAGGAAGGATTTGCAGACATTGCCAAGGAAGTCATCCAAAACCTTTCCATAAGAGCTTAGCCCTGAGATAACAGCAAGCCAGATCTTGGGAAAGATATAAGGACATCTCGCTCCCCAGCATGATCTGGAATCGGGCCAGTGCTGTAGAGGTGAAGCTTCGTCTCACAAGGCCTGAACTGCCACAGGGCCTGAACTGCCACTTCCCCAGCTTGTTCTTTTCAAGTAATTAATTTGAAAACCAATTAGGAAATTAAGTTATAAACCAGAAAGCTAATCAGGACATGGCAGAGCTGTCTCTTGACTGTGCCCTCAGCAGAGACAGGGATTTGAGGGCTCTTCTTCCTTTTGTGGCTATTGAATAGTAACAAGCTTGGTTGTAAAGAAGCTTTTTCTCACATTCACAGCTTTCCCCCAGCTCTGTTTTCCTCTGCTCCTTAAGTGGCTCACAGCTCCCCCACTCCCTGCCTCCATTCATCAGCCGCTTCTGCAATCCCACTCCGCTTCCACTCGCCTTTCGTCACTGTCACCCTCCCCTGCTTATGGGCAAGCTGTGAAATTAAATCTGGGTGATGTTTATTGACAAAACCACTGGGGACTGTAGAAGGAGCAGTTCTGAGCAGAACCTAGAACGGCAAGAGGTTTCCAGCAGCCAGCCCCAGAGATCACCGTTGCGCTGCCCCTCGTGCAGGGATGGAGAGGGGACTCGGCTCACCCTCTACTAATTTCACTGGAAATTCCTACAGACTCTCCGTCGTGCTCCACATCACCCTCCCCACTGGCAGAAGAATATGCACATTCGCTGTGCCAGTCTATTTAGATGCTGCCAGAAATCTTTGAACAAAATACCTTCTTCCACTTCACCCAGCTGTCAGAGCCAGAGCTGTCTCGCGCAGGTTTGCAGCAGCAGGGAACGCAGCCCACAGCGTCTCTGTTACCCAGGCCAGTGGAAGTACAGGACAATTCAGGCAAAGCAAAGATACTGATAGTGCAAAAGCTATATAAAAACAGATAACAAAGGTGGTGGTGGGGGTAAAGAAAGAAAAGCCTGGCACAGAGCATCTAGGGAATGTAGAAATCCCCAGGGCAGAGTGGGCATGAGCCAATAAGTCAACCCAAACAGCCCTACTTCAACACAGCCCCGCTGCTTCTGAAGCCGAGCCAGCACTCCTAGACCGTCCTGGGTGTCCCTCCACATGGCGTGGTTGATCCATAGCCTGGATAATCCACTGAGAGAACCAAGAGTGGGCTGTAACAAGGACAGCAAAAGCCCAAAGATATGTTAGGTTTGCATGATGTTGTTAGTGGTTTAAAGAAAAACTATGCTTGAAAGCATTTGAAGTGGAAGCTTTGAAGAGCCAAGGGGCTTGGTTTCAGTGACTGTAGTTTAAAAGGGGACAGTCCTCGGGGCTCTGACAAGCTGTTCATGGGGTCCTGAGCTCACAACAGTTGTGCACCTGTAGTTCAGCAGCTGTTTCCAAGACTGCCAGCAGCTGAGGCAGTGAGGGTCCCCATCTCTGCTTTAGATGCTCAGACTAGAGCTAGGAGAGGCTCTCCCCCCTGTCTCTGCAGTCCAGGCACCTTGAATGCTGGGGAATGCTGACCTCATTCCACAGGGATCCACAATTCACCCTTCTCTTGGCAGCAGCAGTGCTGAAGCCACACTGACCCCGTTTCGGTGGCCAAAATTCTCTATTCTTTTGGGAGCCTCCACTAGATGTAAGAGATTTGACACTAGCGCTTGGCTCACACCAGTAATAATATCTCACTTTGTGCCTTGCCAGCAGTGCTTCCAGATCAAACCACTCCAGCTTCTCCAGGCCTCTGGTCCACTCTGTGCGCCGGGAGCGGTACAGGGACTGGAGAAAACCAGGAAGAATCATCCGGAAGGCATGAGGATGCATCTGAGGTCTGTCAGGAGCTTGGGGAGTCCTTACTGAGCCAGATGCAACCATCCCTCACGAGGTCTGCGCCGACTCGTCGCCTTGCAGCAGCCAGCGTGAGAGCATCTTCCAGGCACCGTGATCGGCACCTGCAACTTTCTGCTTTTCGCTGAGCCTGGCACGACTGAAAAGGAATGAGCCCCTTCCTCCTCCTGGGATCCTGGTGCTGTGTGTTGGGGAGCCAGGGTGGAGACACCCCCAGCCAGCAGCAGGCTTGCCTAAGGTGGGATGAGGTTTTTGCCACGACACAGAGAAGTGGCTTTTCTTTCTTCTTTCCAAAGGGTCAAGTAGATAGAAAGTAGATTTCTCTTAAGAAGAATGAAATTTGCTACGACATGGGTAACCCTTGGAAGCCTTCGGATGGTTTCAGTCTCCTCTCGCTTCCACTCGAGGACTGCACAGCGGGCAAGCAGCATTTCCAAAAGTGACTGGAGATCTTTGGTGCTCAACTGGTGACCACTCCCAGGAGCTCGTTCCCAGGAGAACTTGCCTCCACTTGAGCACCCAAAAGTCATGACACTCTTCACTTTGGAAATGCTGGCTTCCTGTTAAGTCTCATCCGCTGGGAGACTGTAACTTTCTTCTGCTTTTCTTCACCATTGTTATATTAGTTACACTGGAGTGGAACGGGAAAAGTGCCCTGAACCAGTGACTCAGAGTTATGCCACTGAATGCAATTTACTACAATGATCTCGTAATTAGATTATTTTGGAACAATCCCAACAGTGGAGCCAAATATAATGGCAACTTTCTAATGAGCAGATAGATAGGAACGGAATACACTGTGGCTCTTTTATTAGAGTCTGTGATTTAAGCGTAAGATTAGACTTCAGAGGCAAAAGTCAGTTCCTACATCCTGCTGCCACCCATAGCAGTCATATGCAGAACTGGGAAACTCTGAGTGCTGGAGGAACTGAACAGCAAGTGTTCGTGGCAAAACTGACTGCCTTATTTGCTGAACATAATGTTTGGCTCAAATGCAGCCTGTTTTTCTTTTTGCCAACCATTTGTAAACCTGACTCAGGCTCATGGATGCACTATCCAGGAGTAGATAGGGAAGAGACTCTGAATAGATTATGTTTGCTATCCAGAAGTAGCCACGAGACACAATTACGTATTTGTCTGCTTCTCAATTGTTTGCAAATTGTTCACATCGATTGACACTGTGTTTAGTCCCCTATAGCAGGAATCACCTGGCAGAAGGTAGATGTCTACATCTGAGCTACATCCAGACCCCCTGTACTGCCAGTAAAGAGAAACAGGCCTGTGAGGGGCTGTCATTCACCTCTTTCAAAGGTAGACATCACAAGAAAGCTGGGTGAAGTGGGCTCTAGAAGTGTCCAGTCCTCTATCCTAGCCAGGCTGGATAACTAACTCACATGGAGATCTCCACTGTTAAAGGAATTGAATTTATGCCTTGTGTGCTGGTATGTTTAAAAAAGGAGATAGATAGGCGTAGCAAATAACTTGCTTTCTGCACATTTCAAAGGACAAACTTTCTTGCAAACATGTGCCTCAGCTCTGTGACACTGTGGCTATTTTTCCAGGCATGCACTGCCTATCTCAATACATGCAAGTACATATGCAAGTAACAGAGAATGACTGGAGAAAGTGTTAGGAGGAAAAATATCAGGGAAGTAATTCTGAAGAGGGTTTTGCTTTCCTAGAGTTCAGTCTGGCCTAGTATTGCAGGGGACATGCAGCTCGATGTTTTTCCCTGCTCCTCAGCTAGAGTGTGTGTGAATTTGCTGGGAATACTTGGTGTGCAAAAGGTGTTTGAATGAATTATGGAGCCAGTGCAGGATAAGAATGATCTCACTGCACAAGCCGGGCTCCCAGCCTCGGTGCGATAAAAGGACCTGAATGGGGCAGGCAGATGTTCTGGCTGCTGCATCCTTAAGGAACCATGGATAGACAGGGATGCTTTGCTCTGCTGATCACATGCTGGATCTGTTGCTGTAAATATCTTCCTGTTTTCCTCCAATAAACTCTTTTACATATACATTGTTTAGATTGGCTCCTTTCTCATTCAGTCCTTGCATGTTTCTTTACAGGTCTGGGCTCTCCCATCCTGGGAGCCAGCGCAGGCTGTGGCTGCAAGCCATCCCCAGAGGGACAACTGATGGTATAACAGGTGATTCTGTGATAGGACTATGCTCGTCTTTGCTGCTGAGTTAATAACACATTTGTTCTCTTGTCCTGTCTGCAGAGGAACACGTGACTGCAATACAGGGTCTTGTCTTGTTTGGTTGTAGGTTTTGCCTTGTTTTTTGTAAGTATCCGAATCGTTCTGCATCTACGCTGGAGAAGGTTCTGCCAAAGAAATGCACCTTGCAGTGGGAGCTGGCAGCAGCAAAGTGCTCTTGATCCACCAGTCCGTGGTGGTTTGGATCCACAAAGACCTGAGTCAGCCCAGAGTGAGCAATGCAATGCCATGGCCGGAGTCAGGACACTCGCAGGGAGATTGCCTTCAAGATGGTATTTGCAGAACTTACTGGCTTGGCCAAAGGTCCAGGCTAAGATGGCTGCAGACAAGGGCAGTGAGCTTATGTCTGTCTGTTGATGCAACTTAAGTCCCTGGGAGGGCTTGGGTCTGATTTTGCGCTCTCTGGGAAGCCGGGCAATGGCTTGGAGACTTGACGGGCGGTCCAGCTGTGTCTGCAGTGCTGTGGAGCTGTACTGCGGCTCCTTCTCCTAGTCTGCCTCAGGTGAGTGTGGCTGTGAATTCACAGCAGCCCAGGTGGTTTTCCATGAGATGCACGGACACACATTTACTCCTTTGTGTCTGGGAAGGGGGTGACTCCCCAGTGAGGAAGGGCTGTGCCGGGGGCATGGGTGCATGCGGGCTGCTACTGTGGGGCTGCTGCCACCCCAGCTCCCCTTGCAAGGGCTGGTGGGATTAGTTATTCTCAACCAGCAGCATTTAAAAGGTCAGATTCCTGTTCCAGGAAAGCCTTCTGCTTCCCCTAGTTCATGTTACACAGAAAGTACCTCTGAATAGGAACCCCCGAGAAGCCAGCAACATCATCTACACAGCACCAGCCGCAGCACTGAGCCATGATCTGTATGATAAAAGAAAAAAAAAAAAGGAATGAATGAAGCATTTACTCTAAACCCTACCACAGACCCTCACTCAAGGACGTGATATGGAGCACTTCCCATCAAGTACTGCAGAATGCTATAAAAGGAAGTTACTTTATATGGCTTAGATCAAGTTAGATAAAGTCCTCAGGCGGCAGGTTGTGTGGGCTGCAGCCTCTGCTCTAAATAGTCTCCATGGGCTGTAGAATATACTCTAAACCACATTCTTAGAAACTTCCCTTTTGTCTTGAAATGGTTTAAGAAGTACTGGCACTTACAAGCCAGGCCAGCAAAGGCCCCAGATACTCCAGTGCTGACAGGTAGCAGAAGCTTTTAGGGAGGATTTAAAAGATCAAATTTTGACCAGAATACCCTTCCCATAGGGACCGTTTCCATCTGGCCCCATAGAGTTCCTTGGGGTGGAGCATCAGTATTTCACCCTCTGGGCTTTTAGTCTCAACTATAGGTATTGTCCTGCCTTATGAAGCAAAGATTTTGGACAAGTTGTCCCCAGTTGTATCTGACGGCAGTGATTTTCACTAGGTCTTGACTTGGATCAGAAAAGCACTGGAGTCAGCGTACTGGAGAGCTTCCTCTGAATATCTCAGCAAAACCCTTTGTGGGTTTTGATTTGCCTGGGAAAGAAACAGAGAGCTGGTGTCAGAAACTCACGTTTCTTGCCTTAGAGCATGATGCATACTGTTTTTTTCCTTCTTTTCTGCACACACTATGTTGGTGTGAGTAAAGGTTACTCTGTCCCATCTGAGTTTTACGATCCCTTTGAATCTACAGCTTTTACTGAGTCAAAAGAGCAAGCAGCACTCCAAAGCTGCTGAATTTAAATGCTGCAGATCTTGGACTGGGTCCTACCAGGAAAGGCAGAGAGCCGAATTCTCCCACCTGAGGTTAAATTCTGCCTTTGAGGTTACCGTCACTCACATACTTCCACTTGTGTCTGCAGTACCTGCAAGCCCTGGCCGCTCCTGCCGTGCTCACCACGAGCAGCCCAGCGGCTGGGTCTGCCGGCCCGCAAGGCATCCCGGCGAGCTGGGGAGCAGCGTGGGCTCAGCCCTGCCAGGCTCTGCACCGCTCCACGCTGCTGCAGGCGGCTGGACCCCACTCCCTGCTGCCCTTTGGAGCCAGGTTATGTGCCGCTGGTCAAAGCAATCGCTTTGCCTGTGTTGGCGACTTGCAGGGACCGCGGTTCACGCCCAGCTGCCTCCCAGGCCCCTGGTAAGAGCGATTCAGGAAGGTCCCAGTTTTGGAGGGCTTCTAGCAAAGCAAGTTGTTCCTGTAAATCAGCTTTTTCTTTTGCCACGTGCAGTTCTCTGAACTGCTGCAGTTTCGCTACTGAGCTCTCTTTCTCGTCATACAACTGGACGATTGCAGAAGCCTCTTCCTGCTCCGCATTTCTTCTTCTCTCTGCAAGTTTGAATGAACTCGGCTGCCGCTGCCTCTGCTGCTGGCCAGAGCTCCCCTGCTGAAGCCCTGCCGGCTGACTCCCCGCAGACCAAGTGGGTAAGTCCCCCACATGGCTAGTGCAACATTTTATTAATATGCTATTTTAACAGTCAACGCATACAGGAACCAACTCATAAAGGCAAAACTCTCCATGAATGTAAACCTGTGCAATGAGGTTCCACAGGGGCTAAAACAGGAGAATTTTTTTACATAAAGAGTGATCAAAATTCCAGTTGTGTTCAGAGATGCAGGGTTGGATCCTAGTCTTGATTTCTTTACTTCAAAACCAGATTAGTTTTAACTTCTACTGCTGTTCCTGAGATAGGTGTATGGCTAATGGTTTGCATAATTCCCTTTCAAGTTAAGTGAAAATTGCATCTTTTTCTGCTTTGCTTTGTTAAGTTAAGGCTGATTTCAATTTTTTGAGTAATTCTTAGCTGTTTTCTTCTTATTGCTCATTTTTCCTCTCGCTCAGAGTAGAAATTCCCTGCCTCCTTCATAAATAAATTGCCATAAGTATTAAAACTAGCTTTCTGCAGAATGGGGTCAATCCATGCGTCAAACCCAGATACTCACTAGTGTAAGGAAAGTGAAGGTGATGGCCCTGCAGATTCCCGTCACCCTGAGGGCTGAGCTGCTCAAGCTGCAGTCGTTCTGCTTTGGGAAGAAAAGAAAGAATCTGTTTGTCACCAGCGAGGCTGCTCTCTGCAATGGGCTGGCCCTAATCTGGGTTTTCTGGAGGGATCAGCTGGAAAGCTTTGTGGATAATGATGCCAGAAGGTAGCTACAAATCTTTATAAAAAGCTCTTAGTTTGGAAAGATTCAGTTTTGGGGCAAAAGCAGTGAGAGGCAGAGGCAGCTTGCTACGCAGTGTTAATGGAAGCATGTATGTCCGCAATATCAACACACCTTTATGCACTGGAATCCAATCTCTTTAGCTGACAGTTTAGCAGCTAATAACTAGCACTCCTCTATCCCCTGCCCATGGCTCAGACTGCTGGTTTAGCTGAAATGGGAGTTAAAAGCTAGAATGAGGAAACGGCACCTTGTGTTCCTCCAGTCTTGGGGAATCCCGAGTGGAGAGGAACTTCGGCTGTTCAAGCCAGGTTCCTTCAGCAGCCACCACGTTCAGTCATCGTGGAGCAAGCAGAAAGGTGCATCTTAATTGCAAGTTTCTACAGCCGACAGAAGCCAGGAGAGAAGGAAGGTGCCCGTTTCTAAGAGCACTCCAGCTGTGAGCAAGTCCCAGGTAACTCCTTCAAGCCTGTTCTTTCCCGTGTAGTC
The DNA here is from genome assembly GCF_036370855.1 of Dromaius novaehollandiae. Lineage (NCBI taxonomy): Eukaryota > Metazoa > Chordata > Aves > Casuariiformes > Dromaiidae > Dromaius > Dromaius novaehollandiae. Next base: position 3,580,355 of record NC_088117.1, read on the forward strand.
AGTCCCAGCAGCAGCCCTGTCCCATCACTCTGGATGTGGGTTTCAGAGAGGCAACCTGTCACCACTGCCACTGCAGGTCTCGCGCAGGCCAGCTACTCGTTGCTGGGGCCTGGCTAGGAAGGCTAACAACAGTCCTCCTGGAAATGGCTCACTGCAAAGAGCCATTATCCCAAAGTGGCCATGAGCAGTTTTGGGAGATGCCTGGCTGCAGCACAATTACATCCCAAATGCAGAGAGAGCAATGACCGATATTAGGACTAGGGTGTAAATCCAATTGCTTAAACTTAGGCAAAAGAATGGTAACTGGTTTCAGAATCATTTGGATACAGCTGTAAGCCTCCAAATGGCCATGTAAGTGCTTTATTAAGGATGTATTTGCCTAGCATTCAACCTGCTGGTGAGATGCCAGCAGGCCTATAAGCTGTGCCCAAGAAAGGACAGGGTCTGGTGCCTGTCAGGCAGACCTCAGTGCTGGCTGTGATGGTCTCACTCCTCACCTCTCAGTCGCTCCTGCCAACAGGAGCCTGGCATGAATTTGGGTCACTCTGTAGTTATAATTCTGGAGAATTTAAAAAGCAACTTTGGGGTAGTGTGTACGCTCATTGCGAACACAACCTGGGGCCGTCTCACTGTGTAGACACACTGTGTAGACACTCTACTTAGCTGTAGGCACCCTGGCCTTGCCTAACTGGCAATATCATTCTTAGGCGGTCATTCAGTTTCTCTGCTTAAATCTTCCAGAGGTTTTGCTAGTTCTGGACTCAGAGGAAGCAGGTCAGCAGCATTCGTCACTGCCGCTAAGAGTAGCACTCACGTGATGGCTGACCAAGGAGAGGTTTTCAGGAACGCTCCTGACCTGGTCCTCTGGGATGCAGGAGGATTCCCCGCCTGACCTTCCTAGCCAGGAGCTAGCAAACAACTCGTACGGGCCTCAGCGAAGGTTAGAAACATGTTATGAGCAGAGCTGTAATAACCCAGCACCTTTGCCGGGGAGACAGGAGCATGAGAAAACAGGAGGCATGCGCCTCGGTTGTCCTCCAGCCTCTCCGCCTTGTGCTCCTCCGGGCACCACAGAGCAGGATGGTGGCAGGGCCATTTATTTTTCCAGCTGCATTTGGAGTCTCCTTCTCCTTGCACAACTGAGGCAGGAAAGCGCCTGGCCAGCCTGACAGCTATTTGTGCGGCCAGTAATAAAGAGCTACCTACAAGGCACTAGCCAGCGCTGGCAGAGGGAGCAAGCAGCAGCCTGGCCCACGGCCTTCCCTTCCGAGAGAGGCCCAGCTCGTGCAGCAGAGATGCTCCCTTCCCCAGGCTGTAAATAAACAGCAGCACCTTGTACCCGATGGGATGTTACACTGTACTTGGCAGGACCGGTAGTAAGAGGTCTGGACATGCCAGTTGAGCAAGGAGGCCTGAGGCGTGCGTGTGGGCTGCTCTGTCTGCAGAGCTGTGAATCTGATAGTGGACAGGGAGTATTTCAGGGAGCTGCTTGCTAACAGGGTTGTAACAAAACCTGCCAAAATCACTGCAGTGTGGCGATGTTGGGATCTTACAAATGATTTGAAAGGCAAAGGCTTTTGGAGCCAAGCAGTAACAGCATCATTATTTCATCTTCTCCCCTCAAGAGTTAGTAGTGATGAACATTTAAACTGCTTCTGTGGTTCCTTGTAGCCCTTTCTCTTTCTTTTGCAGCACAGTCAAAGAAAGCCAAGCTGGGCATAGCAAGTTTAAGCCTGATTCCCACTGCGTTGTATTTACTTGTGAAAAGCAAGTTGTGGCCTCTTACATTTACCTGGTCTCATTCTCTGGTGGCTGGGATAATCAGCGGTTGTCTTTTGGCCGTAGATCTTCAGGACCAGCAGTCCTGTCTGAAAACCGGCCTCTGCTACTTGCGCTACTGTTGCCTCCGATCAAGCTCAGCCTCAACTTGCACGAGGCAAGATGATGAGCCCTGGTTTCACTGCTTTCTCTTTTCCACCTCATCCTTTGTAGGTCGGGTCTCAGCAGCGCAAAGATTTCTCCTAAGTCCTTAGAGCCGCGGGCCTCCCTCACCATCATGAACACCAGCACAGACTGTGTGCCCCAGGTGCTGCACCCCGCCATCCCTGCCGTGGGGACCCTGCTTCTCCTGGGCTGTGTGCTTCTGAACGGCGTGAGCTTCTGGGTATTCTGCTTCCGCATCAGGAAGTGGGATTCAGGCATGATCCTCCAGTTTAGCCTGGTCCTCGGAGATGTCCTGATCATCCCTGCTGCTCCATTCAGGATTGCCTATTTCAGCCTGGGCAACCAGTGGCCGTTTGGGCAGTTTCTCTGCCAGCTAGAAGTGTTCCTGCATGCCACCCACGTGTACAGCAGCATCTATTTCCTGATGCTCATCTGCATTCACCGGTACTTTGTTGTTGTACGGTACAAGAACAAATCCTTCTGGAAGAAGAAGACCTTCTTGAGGAAGCTGTGCTTGTTTGTGTGGCTTGTCGTCTTTGTCCAAGGGCTGCCTTTCTTCTTCCTCCTCAAGACTTCACTTGTCAATGGCTCACCAAAATGCCTGAATATTCACCAGTCAGAGTTGACCTCTGTTTACTTCTCCTACAACATGGTTGTAACTTTACTCTCTTTCCTTCTCCCCTTTGCCATTTCCTTGGCCTTTGGTGCTCTTTTGGGAGCTGCCATTGCTAAAACAGCAAATAAAAGCTCCAGAGGCAAGAGGATGAAGAAAAGATCTTTACAGATGATAACAGTGTCTCTGGTGATTTTTGCTGTCTGCTTTGGGCCTTTGCACATCTGCAGGACCGTGGGCGTAATTGTGAAATACTACAGCATGTCTTGCGAGCTCTTGCACCAAGTGGAAGTTGCCTACTATGTCTGCTGGGTCTTCACTATGGCAAACACCTGCCTGGATCCCCTGATCTATGTATTTGCTAATGAGAAGTTTAAGAAGAGCTTTGCTGACTCTTTCCACAGGCACTGGGGCACAAAGCATGAAATGTCTGGGAACCATTCAAGGCCTTCCCAGGGGATCCAACAGGGTGGTTGTTTACTCTAAGAGCCAGATCCTAAGCTTCTTCCTCGTTTTGTACTGTCCCCAGAGTCCCCGGAGCCGCTGGTGGCAATTCAGCCTGGCAGAACTGCAAGAGTTTCAGAGTTTCTCTATGTTTCCCCAGCATTGCTGAGAGGTCGTTCCTGCAGGTGGGGACTCCATGGTACACGAGAAAGCTCTGACTGCTTGCTTCTCCTGGTCATACCCTATAAACTGGCAGCTACACAGAGACCAGTAACTGGATCTCCGAAGTGTAGGTTTCTTTGCACTACTGAAGTCAAAACCTGTCGGAGGCAAGGAGGAAATGGGAAGAATTTACATCTGAAGTCATAAATCAGGAGAAAGTCCTGTGAAAATGGCCATCCTGCAGAAGGAATTTCCTGCCCATGAACATTTTGCTGTGCTTTTTCTTTCTCATCAGGAGCAGTGTCTCTGCGAGTGGTGAGCTGAGGACTCTGAGCTCAGCACCAAGGCACAGGGAAATTTAACCCACTTCCAGATGCCTGGTTTCTCCCTTGGCAGCACAGAGGTCAGCAGCTCCCCAGTCGCTGGAGTAAATCCTGACCTGGGTGCTGCTGTGACGGGGCCCAGCTCAGTCTCACCTGTCTGCTGGCTCTTCCCAGGTGGAAGTAAAAGGTGGCAAGTGGCGATCCGTGGATGAGCAGCACAGAAGGGAGATGCATGGGTAGGGGAAATTGCCTGGGGAAGGGTGATGAGCCCCTGAAGCCTGGTTTTCAGAAGGTGGACAATACCTTGTTTCATTTTAGAATAAAAACTCGATCCCTGTAGAAAGTGGCCTGATCCAGTCCCAGCATCACCAGAGAAGGTGCTATAATCCTTGCTGATCCTGACCTTGCCTTGGTGACTCGACTTCCTGGCTTGACCTTGGACCATGTCTCACCAGTGTGGACTTGTCTGGCAACCTGGACTCTGGCTGCCCCCGGTTATGAACCCTAGACCTTCTCTGCTCTCCTTGTTTGGGTCCTGTGGGACTGTACCGTTGGCAAGGAGGACACTACCCGTCTTGCCTCGCTGTCACCCTCACCTCCAGCTCCCCTTCCCCTGCGGAGCAGCCTACTCTTGCGGCTCCTTGACAACTACGACATCAGTGATGACTCAGGAATTGTCTGAGGCTTTAAATCTTAAACCATGCCAGTCTCTCTGTAGGGCAAAGGTAAAATTTACTCTGTAGGATGCCCTGGGAAAACAGGCTAGAAGGTGGGGCTGAGAGAGGTGGTGAAGAGCTCCTTCCCCTCCCTGGTATTTCCAGGCTGACACCAGCTGGGCCTGAGCTCTTGGGCTGTTTCTACCAGCAGAAGGATTATCTTCAAAATGATGCTGTTCAAACCCTGCTGTGGAAGATGATGACGATTTTGTTATGAAAAATGTTGTAGTGCTCACTATCATGGTGTCACTGCAGGGCTTGCAGTGAGTGGATCCAAGCTCTGCCCCTCACAGCTTTATCAGCCTGGTAGGAACCCTGCGTTTAGTCCGTTGGAAAGGCTTGGGAAACAGGGGTGTGCAAATGCCCTGCTCAGGAGACGGTTTCTGGTCCTTAGAAACTGGGTTGAAAGCGTGCAGGGAGCTACCTCCACCACAGTGCTGGGTGGCAGCCTGGGGAGAAAAAGGCCTCTTAGATGAGAACAAGTGAAGGATGCAGAAACCTGGAGACTAAATGCGAAGCTGGCGCCTTATTTTGTTTTGTCACTTTGCCTGGTTTGCATGAAGTTGAAGGTGAGCAGGCCCAGATGCCTGTCGGCTGGCTGCTCTCGTTCAACAGCCCGTACGCCTTGCAGCAGTGAACTGTGCTGCAGCACCTTCTTCTCCCTCCAGCACCCAGTGCAGACGGGTGCCTGGGCCCCAGGGAGCCCAACAGCCCTGGGACAAATGACTACTTCTCCCTGTCTCTCTGGAGTGGTGGGAAGTGGCCGCTCTCTTCTCTGCTGCTGCCTGAGGGGAAGAAGGGAAGGAGCCCAGCGGGAGCAGAGGGAAGCGGAAGGGACTGAGCTAACGGGGACAAAACCAGTGAGCTGGGAGCTGGGCTGACTGCGATGGAGGGGGAAGAGCTGGCAGGCAGAAGTTCTCGTGCTGGCCAGGATGGCTGGGAACTGGGTGCTGACGGAAGGCAGGATGAGCACAGGGATACTGGGCTGACATGGGAGGTGAACGGACTGGATGGACGAAGCAGATCGGCCCTGCAGTGTTGGGCTGATCTGAACTGGGCAGGAGGTAACAGATCTTTGGAGCAGCAAACAGCTAAAACAATCTTTGCCAAAAGCTCGGGAGAGGGTGCAATGCTTCCTGCTTTGCACATACTTTAAGTTTTGTGGGGTTTTTGCAATCAAAAGACAGACCAGAAATAGAATATAACTTAAAATACATATATATATAAAATTCTGTGGGAGAGGGGTGCCCTTGTTACCCTGAGTTTCATGTCTGAGGACATGAGGAGAGCAGTGCTGAAGGCTCCAATTACGTGAGCTCCAAACTAGATATTCACAAGGGAAAGTGAGGTGCAAAAATTGTTCTAAAAAGAGTGAGTGGGCAGAACTGTAATGACATTTCCTTTAGCGTCATGTGCTCCAGCACTTCCCTGTGCCCTGGCTTGATTCATCTCTGCATGAAACAGAACCAACCAAGCAGAATTTGTGCTGAATAAATGACTCTGCACCTCTGAGCAAGTTTTCATGTGGCCATAGGGTGTTATGGTGTTGCAAACTATGGGAAAGAAGGCAACAGACCAAGCATTAGAGATAGGAACTAGAGTGGTAGAGAAAGGAGATGCTCCTCTAGTTAAGGCAACAGCTTGGAAGCTCTGGGTTTATTTTTAGACTTCGCTTTAAACTTCACGAGCACGAAAGAGGTTTCATGTTTCGCTTCTCCATCTCTGAAACAGGACTGATTGTCCTTCCCTTTTCAGTCTTGCCTCTTTCCACCGAAAATCTTCTGGGATAGTAACTGTCTTTTGCTACTTGTATGAACAAAGCCAGACACAGGGAGATCTTGATTTTGTGCAAGTTCTCTGGAGGACACTATAATAACTCCTGTTATTAGTACCATGGTGAGCACAGGGAGGTAGTTGCTGTCTCCAAGGGGGAAATGGGTTGTAGCCGGGATTTTTGTAAAGGTTTTGTTTCTTAGCACTCCAGTTCAGCCCTGTGAGGCCCTTGGAGGACACCAGGGCAGGCTTGCTTGGGTACCTCGGCTGTTGGAGTTGCCTCTGTGCCCACTCCTTCCCTTCTGTAATGCATCACTTGCTATCTGCCAGCCTAACCCAGAAAATACTGCATTTACTCTTGAATTAGATATAGAACAAGAATGTATTTATGCTAGAAACTGGCATCAAGAGCAGGGTAGAAGAGGTTGAGAGACTCATGTTTTAACTTGGCCTTTCTCTAACACCTGCCCACTGGCTTCACATGGGGGTTGTTGTGACGTTTAGTGGAATTTGTGTCTTTAATGTGCCTTGCAAGATCAGACAAAAGGTGTCATTCCCTGCTGTTAGTAACATTGTTGTTGGATAAATCACATTGCAAAATTCAAGTAGCCTCCAAAGTCCTGCCTCATGTAGGCATGTGGGTGGCATTAAACAGCAGCTTGGTTTTGGGCTCTCAGAGGTGGAAATATTTTTGTGTTATTGCTTTGGTATATAAAGAAGGGGACATTTGTACTTGTCCGTGGAAAAGGTGACTGTCTCTGCTGACAGCATAGATGATTAGTTGCCAGCTGCCAGTAACTCATTCAGTTGTGGGTATTCGCCAAAGTGCCAAACAATTTTGAAAGCTGAAGCCTCGTATTTCAAAACCTGGCTAAGCAAGTATCAGGGAGGAGCTGAATCAGGATAATCCCTTCTTATTCCACCAGGGAGCATAACTCTAATAATTTTGATGCTAAATGCTTTCCAAGTCAACATTTACCTTTCTGTTCTTTAGTAATTGACAGTTACTAATTCATCCAGAACAACCGGCTTTATAACCAACAGTTGTTCAGTCAAGTATAGATATGGCAAATGTTCAGGAACCAGAATGTGTCTGCATTCTTGCAAGTGAATATTGTATTTTACATTTAAAAAACAAAATCTACAGCAAGTACCACCACAAGTCTTATCACATTTACTTCCTTTGAGCAGTTATTGATTATTATAGTAACTCTAATAAAATCATCACATCTCAGACATGTTTGATCTTAGGGAACTTTGGGGAATACAGTCCCTTTTCACTTGCTATGAGGACAATGCTTTTAAGCAATTGCTTTTCACTTTTTAAGGTTATTCTTATGCTGCGCTGAGAGGAACTCATGCATGCTTATAAGGAGCCTGGCCATGGCATTACTTGGGTATCCAGACTATCACTGCTTGCTAGTTGCGTCTTGACTGGATCCAGAAGGAGATGAAGATACTGGATGTTTTTGGAAGATTGACCTCTGCCATTTTCAGGTTTCTGAATCTCACCAGCCTTTTCCAAACTAGTTTAAGCTCACATTGATTCCCCCACCTCCCGCCCCTGGTTCCCTCCTGAAACACAATCAAGGGCTGAGATAGGCAAATGGGGGCTCTCCTTCCACTAATTCCCTGTAGGTGCGCTGAAGGGGAGAGGGAAGCTCAGGCCCAGCAGAAGTGTTACAGACCTTGGCCGTGATTAACACTCATCTCTAGACTGGTTCACATGGCAAAGCCGCTGCTCTGGGCTGCCCCATCCTTCACGCATCCCGAGAGATGAACTGCCGATGGTCTGGTCTGCGCAGACTGGAGCATGTGAGCATGGCGGGGTTGCTGTCCCCTTTGGTGGGTCACGGTATGAGGTTCCTTTTGTTAAAGGTGCACAGAGAAGGCTTGTGGTTATCAATAATATTGCTTTTTTTCCCCTTGTTTAAGGCTGGGAAAAACTATCAGGTCACCGCTCACTGTGCACATGGCAGAGCTTTACCAGGTCTGGATGAACAGAGTGTAAAGGGTTCAGGTAATGACTGAGCTCATGTGAACAGTGGTCACCAAGGGAACAGGCTCCGTAATCTTATTATTGGTCTGCTAAATCCTTCTGACCCTTTAAAGCACTGCTGTCAACAGCGCTATGATGGATCTCACCTGAGCTCAGCCCGGGAGCCCGCTGCAGGCACGGCTGCGGGAATGCGCGCGGTGTCGGTTCAGCGCCCTGCGTCCTCCAGCCAACCGTCAGGCACTCAGTGAGGGGCAGGAGTCTTTCCACTCAAAGGCGACAAACAGGCAAATACACTTCCTGATACACTGAGTGTTACAGCTGAGTCTTTGTAGAGCATGGCTGCCCTCTGGAAAAGCCGCTGTGAACCCACGCCCAGAAAATCACCACTGCACCAAGTCCCGCTTTATGAACAGGAGACATGGAGGTCCTGGTCCAATTTTGACCCATCAGCTTTTATTTTATTTTCTGGTCTTTAAGCTCACCAAATAGCACAGCAAAGATGGTGTATCAACTCTCCCTGCCCCAGGAAAATGTCAGCCCAACTGCACATTAAACACGATGAGTAGAAAAGATGATGGATCGAACCCATGGTGTAAGGAGCAAAGTGGTTTTCTTATGATGCCAGAGTCCTTCCAAACATTCACAGCACTTTCCTGTGTGAGCAAGGACTCCCTGGGGACAGCTGGCTAGTGACGTGTGGCTTGGGAATGCCTTCAGATTTGCCTCCCTGTGTCCTGTGCAGGGCTGAGGACTTTTAGGTATTTAATTCATTGCGTTAGGATTCTGTCAGCTTTGGTCTGGTGTGTGGGCAACCCAGTGTACCAGGACCTGCTCACCTGAATTTACCTGGGAGGAAGGACGGTCACTTGCCCACATTTTTAGCTGGTGACTTGCAAATGTGCTTCCTGTTTATGAGGTGATAAAACATAACCACAACCAGGATGAGCATGCCACACCAAAGATCAACTCATTAGCCTTCTTACGGCATTAACTGGACGCTACCTTGACTTGGTGCCTGCCAGGAAAGTGTCCTTCCTCTTCCAACAGCTCAAGAATCAGGAGTCAGGGCTCCAAATCACTAAACTGGCTTTGAAATGATTGCAAGACTTGCAGTCTTTGTGCTCTAGCAGCTAATTTTGGCAAACATCAAGGTGAGAGGAAGAGCTGCATTTGAGCTGTGTGCCCACAACAGTTAGAATTGGACTTAGAAAAACTTGGAAGCTGGTCATTGGGATGTGACTTGCATGAATCCAGTGGTTCGAAATGTAAATGCTGTGTCCCACGAGACCTGCAAACTGGAGCCCTGTGTTGGCTTCTCCTGTTTCTAATGGCCAAAAAGCTGGCCTTGAAAACTCCTCTCCTGACGAGGAGGATCTTGAAATCTCCCACAGATCTCCAGGGCTGATTATGATGGAGACTCATGCAGAACAAATGTTTGCAAGAGGGATTTGCATGAAGAGGAGGAAGCTTTTTGGCTCATGCCTGAGTGGGAAAGCAGGGCACATAGATGGGAATACTGGGAAGGTGACCAGGACTGTGGTGCCTTATGAGCTGGACAGAAAAGGCAACAACTGGGATCTGGAAATCGTTTAAAAATCAATGAGAGTTGTAACTCCTGCCCCCAGAGGTGCCTTTGAATGTCCCAGGAACCATTTCTGGTAAAAAGAAAACACTCACTGAAACCTGCTGCACAGGCCTCCTGCTTAGCCGCACACCAAGCTGGATTGAGTCCCAGCAGAGCTGCTTAGCCAGGGCTGATCCCACCAAAACTAACACAACAAGGGCCAGAGTCCACTTGGGCTGGGAAAGGAACGCTCTCTCACTGCCGTATAGCTGCATTTCTTCCTAGAAGACAAGAACATTTATTTCCTCCCCGTTATGGAATTAAGCTGAACCTTACAAACCCGTTGGCTGCCTCTGGCTGATCCAGCTCGGTGCAAGCTTGGGCTGCAGCAGGAGCCGGAGCTGGTGTGTGCGGCTCGGTGCAAAACGACCCGGCTGTGACAACCACCGACCTGTGTGATGGCCAGTCCGTGCCAATGGCACAAGCGCTGGTCTGACCCCGATGAGCGGACCTCAGCACGAGGGCAACCAGAGAGCCTTTCCCGCAGCTGTCTCGGATCCAGCTCCCGTGGGACGTGGAGGATGGCCCTCCCGAGCAGCGGTGGGATGGCCACCACAGCGAGGGGACACCCCGGGGCACCCTGCCAGCTGGGGACCGGGCAGAGAGGTGCTGCTTCTCGCCTGCACCAAGGAGAGCTGGAGGGCATCTGCCGCCCCAGCCCAGCGCTGCAATCTAATCCCTGCCGCGGCACCGATACGGCTGAAAAAACAGGCTGTGCCAGCAGAGAAGGAAAACAGAGGAACAATAGCAGCTCTGTTTGTACCTGCTGAAAGTTATTTGTCTAACAAGAAAATAATAATGAAATGCATTTTTTTAACTGCACCGAGGAACCGAAGGAGAGCGAAGTCCAGGCGGGCGCTGCGCAGCTCCCGGGCCGCAACGCTGGCTCTGTTTGCGCTCGGCCGCTGTTCAGCTGCTCTGAGTCATGCCGCGGCACGCTGTCCCGGGCCTCTCCCACCGCCGGGAAACGCACCGGGGCGAGCGGCTGGGGCAGCCCCGCTCACGGCCCCCCGCCTCGGGCAGGGCCTGGCTTGGGCTGACCCAGGTCAGACGCACGGTGGCCCCGGCATGGCTGGCTGGTGCCACCCGGCGTCCCGCCCCAGCCCGGTGCCGGGGCGAGCGGAGGGGACCCCGCGGAGCGGGAGCAGGGAGGCCTGGGGCTCCGTCCCCCCTGGAGACGCGAGTGTTGGGGCGGCGCGGCAGGAGGCACCTGATGATGCTCCCAGGTCACCTTGAACTCTCCAGCTTCCACTCTGTAGCTCGATAATTTACGGCGGTGTGTCAGAGCAATTAAACCAGCTCGAAAGGAAGTACTAGAAAGTCAGGCTGTAAATCCTGAATTTGGCAGGCAGGACTTTGGAGGTTTCTGGTTCAAAAAGGCCAAATGCCAAAACCACAAAATCCAGCCACCTCGGAGGACCGGGCTTCTCCCTGTTTGGCCGGGAGATAACAGGGCAGGCGAGGCCTCGCCGCTGGCCAAACCGCCGCAGCTGAGCGATGCTGCGCAAAGGTCTCCCTCCGCCCGAGGAAGGACCCGTGGGAGCGCAGACCCATGCACTGCGCAGTGGGGCTCGGGGACGCACTGAAGCATGGGCATGGTAAAGACAGGTAAACTGAGGCACGGCACGGTTAATCCCCTCTCCCCGGTTGCACCAGGTGCAAAAGGTAGCAGCTCCATCCGTAGCATCCTGCGCTCGTCCTGCCTCCGCTCCCCGGGGCTGGCACTGCCCCGAGGACGTCCCCGAGGGGGGACGGGGCTGCGGGAAGAGCCTGCACCGGGGGCTCACCGGGACACAGGCTGCGTGGCATGGGCCGGGCATGGGGGACATGCGTGGGCCTGGTGCCTGGGCAGGCAGCACTGATCCTGGCGCAGCTCCCCGGCCCAGCTCCCCGCATCTCGGCACAGACCCCCACATCCTCGATCCCGGCACAAAGCCTCTGGATCCCAGTGTAGATTCCCTGGTCCCAGCACAGATCCCCCAGCACAGATGCCCCTTGTCCCAGCGGAGACCCCCCAGGTCCCTGGGCAGATCCCCAGGCTCCCAGCAGAGATCCCAGCAGGGATCCCACAGATCCCAGCAGAGATCCCAGCAGAGATCCCCCAGAGCCCCAGTGCAGATGCCCCAATACCCCAGGGCAGATGCCCCAAGGTCCCAGCATGGTGATGGCCCCAGTGGGAGCCAAGGGCCCTCATCCCCCATGGCCAGGAGGAGGGAGGTGCTGCCCCACGGCTGAAAGCCCCGAGGGGGACGGGCCCCATGGGGAAGGGACCAGGCTGCAGGGAGGCAGCTGGGTGCAAGCCCGCTGCAAGCGGGTGCTTTGACTGGGGAGGGCTGAGCGCTGCGTTCTTTGGGCTGATGTGGGGCGGGTGACATGGGGAGGGTGATGTGGGATGGGTGGCGCGTGGGGCTGCTCCTGGGACGCTGCACGGGGCAGGTGGAGCTCGGTGAGCAGCCCCCGGGCTGCCCTGGGTTGGGTCCACCACGGGGCTCTGAACGTTGGGGCGTCCTGCGTGGGGATGGCCGGTTGCCCTCGGGCAGGGACCAAGAGCGCAGAGCGGGGAGCGGAGGGATGCCGAGTGCCGAGCTGCCCCCTGACCCACTCACGGCCCCTTCCCGCAGCCCTCCGCGCCGCGAACCGAGGGGCGCCCCAGGCCCTCGCTCCTCCTTGGTGGATCCGGGTCGGGCACCGGCAGCGCGATGGATGGGCCGAGTTCCCTGGAGCTCAGCTTCGGCAGCTGCCCCAGGAGGCGAGGGCTGCTGGGAGCAATCGCAGTATTGGCAACGTTGTAATTAAGTCTGTAATTAAGTCCCCTTGCAGCATCACCCTGGTCCCCTGTCGGTACCGTGCCAGTCCCCACGTGCTGGCGATCCCTGGGCCGGGTGGGCAGCAATCCCCTCCTGCATGGGGAAATGCATGGCTGCTGCTCCCCCCTGGAGAAAAGGGGACTGGGGGGGAAAAGGGACCAGGGGACCATGGTCAGGCTGCGCCGCGGCGGTTTGGGGGGGGGATTTGGTGAGCAAGAACCGGGGAATGGGGAAAAACTGTCGTTTCCCAGTGGCGCAGGCAGAAATCGCCCCCGGGCCGGGCGGGCTGCCCGGTGAGGCCTCTCGCCCCAGGCATAGCCGGAGGACGCGGCGCTCCTCCCTGCCTCGTGGTTAATCAGCAGCCGTCCCCAGGGCCACCCCGGCGGTGCTGGCTCCGAAACCCTCCGGAGTGATGCCGTGCACGCCAGCCCTGCGGCCACAGCCTGCAAAGCCTGCAGGACGGGGAAGGGGTGACGCGGCCGTTTGGAGCCTTCTCAAGAGCAGGTGGACATGGGAGGTGCTGGGCGGCCCGGCCCGGCCGCGGGAGCCTTTGCCGTCCCGGTCTGCGGTGGCCAAATTAGCGCAGCGCCACGGACCGAGCGGGAAGGGGCTCCTCCGCGTCTGCGATACTGCTGCTCGGGCTGCGGACGAAATCCCCTCGGCCAGTGCCTGCTGGGCAGCAGCAAAACCTGGGGCATCACCCTTGGACGTCAGGCTGGAGCTCGGATATCTGTTAGGAGCCTTTTCCTCTGGGCGGAAAACCGCCCCCGGGCAGCTGGGCTGCTTGGGAGTTTGCTGTAAACAGGCTCTGTTCCGGGACGGCAACTCCCGCACGCGGGAATTTGCTGCAATCCCGTAGCAAAGGGTGGGTGTGGGCGAGGCATGCCGGGAGTCCGGGCTCCAGCCACGTTTCTGCTGTTATTAAAGCCTAAAAACACCCAAGAGCTTTATTCTGCTAACTTTCCGCATAAGTGGTTTCTCTACCTGCCCCAGGGAGGTTTGGCTTCCCGCGGGGGCAGGTTGGAGCCGGCAGGGAAGATTTGGGATGCAGGAAAGAGAAATTCTCGCTGCAGAAAGGAGCCCAGAGCATGGAGCAACGGGAGCATCTCCTTTATTTCCCTCCCCTTTTAAAAAAAATAAATTTATTTTATGCCCCCCCCAGCGGCGTTACACCCCTCCTGCGGCCCTGGGGGGTGGCACTGCTCGAGTTGGGGACGCGGGACGGCGCCGGGAGGTGACCGATGCCCCTGAACGGATTGCACCGCGCCGCGGCGATGGGCTGGCAATGCCAGGCTGGCTTGCACCAGGAGCCAGCAGTTTTCCTCCTAACGAGCAAATCCAAAATGCGTCTGACACATGGAGAGCTCAAACTCAGGCTGCTCAAAAGGAAGTTTTCCCTGGTCCCGGGCTGCAGAAGGGAGCCGGAGCAGCGCCGGCGGCAGGGAAGAGCTCCGGGCCAGCGAGAGGCTCCCCGGCTCTGCTGCCAGGCAGGGAGGAGAGAGCAGCCCCTCGCCGAGCCTTGCTGCTCCCAGACCGTTTGGGACTCAGTGAAAGAGTAATGCCAGCTTAGCAACCTGGCAAAGGTGGGGGGGGTGGAATAGAGAATTGATTTAAAATGTCACCGGCTTCCCGGGGCTGCACGGGAAGCAATGCGATGCCCGTCAGCCTTGGAGACCCCGAATGAAGAGGGAGAGCAGAGATTTGGGTGCCGAAACGCGGCCTCTGCTCCCGGCCAGACCAACGCTGAGGAGGGTTTCTCCGCACTGAAGTGTTTAAACCTTGCTGCCAGCCTTGCTGATGAGCCAGAGCAGAAGCGTTGGCCTATCTCGCCACAGTGCTGGTGTTTTTGCAGCCTGTTAAATGGGTCTAAATGTTGCCCCAATAACCCAAAGAGCAAATTGGTTTTGGCAAGAGCCTCCCAGCAACAAGCACAAGCCTCTCCCGTCGGATGGGCCAAGGGAGAAGCCAGCAGAGCATGGCCCGGCCCCAGAGCCGGGACTGCCATCGCCCTGGGGGGCTGCCCCAGAAGGGCTGCGAAAGATGTGATTCCTCTGCCAAACCTGGGGGTAACCGAAGCCAGATGTGCGGGGGGGACTCCCTGCCCCACCACGGGGGCAGCTCTGCTGGTGCCATGGGAGGAAAGCCAGCAAAACCAGAGCAGCTCCCACCGGCCTTCACTGGGAGGTCCCCGCTGCCATTTCCAGGCTGAGTCCCATGAGGTCGAGGAGACCAAGCTCTGGGTTTGCAGCCTCCCCGCGTGGAAACGCGCCCCGTGCACGCAGCAGCCCTGCGGTCCGGCTTCGGGAAAGCAGAAGTCCCAATGGACACACTGAAATCGCTGGCAGGACTCTGGGGAGACGTTGCCGAGATCCGAGCAATGCAAGAAACTCCGCTGGACTCTTGGTAGCGTTCAAACAGCGTTGGTGGGTGGGAGGAAGGCGGCCTGACCTTCCTCCTCCTCGCCCTGTGCAGGACGGGGTCGGGATGGCTCTTTGCCTGAGCCGGCCGCCCAGGAGGCATCCGAAGGGCGGTTAACTGCTCGCGTTGGCCTTATCGCAGAAAGAGAGACCTTGCCTCAGCTTAATCTGTTTTGGGAGGAGATTAAAGGAACGAGACGCTTTGCCGGGGAGCAAAAGTGATTCGTATCAAATGGGTCTAATCTACTTGCAAAATGGATTAAACCAGTCCGAAATCAAGGGCTTAGTGAGTCTTTCCCCCTCCACCACCAGAATAAGGGATTTCTTTTTTGGGCCCCTAAATTTGGTTTTAGATTCACACTTGATCTGACCTGGACCGAGGCGCCGGTGCAGCCAGCTCAGAGGCAGGGCAGCGACTGGCCCCGGGGCGCTGCTGATCTTGGCTTTGCTTTTCTGGATACGAAACAAGCTTCAGGCTGTGGCCCGTCAGCGTGCTCCCTCCCGAAGCGCTGCCGCACAGCCGGCTGCTTCGCCACGGGTTAATTTGAAGACGACCTTGGCCAAAATTTAAATGCTTGTGCAAAATGGTGCAAGAACATGGCCTATTGAGGCGGGGGGGAAAGAGAGCTTTTCTCAAAAAAGCTTCTACCCAGTTGCACTAAGGCCTCGGCTTATTATAAGGCAGCCTTAGTCTGTGTAGATGGGACCATATCCTGCAAGCTCTAAGAGCTGCCTTAAAAAGCCTTACTTCATTTGTCCCTTAAAGCTCCAGGTCCTGAAAGCAGCTGATCAAAGGAGGTAACATCACTTCTGAAGAGAAAAAGCACCGTCTTAGGTAAATGCTGAAGTTTCAAAACAATGACAACAACAAAAACCCTGCTCCTATTTTCTTCCAAAAACCCACGTGATTCTGGCGAACAAAGTCGGGCTGTTTTGCTGGCCTGGCCTGGCGGTGTGGGGGGGCTGGATGTCAGCGATGAGGGAAGTGAAAAAGCTTTGCATTTGTGTAAGACTGCAAAATCGGGTTACTAAACAGGATACATGCTGGGAGAGCAGCTGCGTGCCCGGCTGCGGTGAGCTGGGCGCTGCTCGCCGGCCGTGCTCGGGTGCATCGCTGCAGACCCAGGGCACGCCGGCTCGCTGCGGCTGCTCTCAGTCGTAATTACGGTTATCATAAATACTGCTGTTTTTCTTTTCCGTGGCTCGCTGCTCGCTCCAGGGCTCTGCTCAGAGTGCTTTACTGGCACGGCTCGGCCGGTTGCCAGAGCGTTGCCGATGGGTGCAGAGCTGCAGCATTTACCCACGTGGCGGGAGCAAACACAGCTCGGCGAATAGCTGCTTCACACCCTCCGTACTCCTCTTCCCGTCTGGGCTCGCACCTGCTTTGGGTTTTGCGTCTCGGCGATGCTGTTTTGGAGGGGTCGGGTCAGAGCTCAGCTTGGCTCTGTCTTTAGCATGCTCCAACTCGTGACTTCTTTCTTGAAAGAGATGAAAAGAAACTTCCCCTCGCGAGGCAGCGCTTGGCGGCTTTGTCCAGCTCAGCCGAGCCCGCAGGCGAATCCGGCCTCTGGGCTGCTGAGAAACCCCGTGCCGAGCTGCCCAGCCCCTCCGCGCCAGCTCGCTCCCCGTGCTGGAGACCGGACCCCTTTGCCTCGGCTTGCCAAGCTCACGCGCACGCCACGTCCCGTTAGGAAGCTTCATTCCCACAGGCTCTTTCCCTTTAGCTTACAGTGACTGCCAGAGGGTTGAAAAGCAAATTCAAGCAAAAGCCCTGCTGTGCAAGTGCTGTTTACGTGGCCGGTTGGGGAGCGATCACACAAACGTGCGTGCGCATCCCTGAGGCTGCAAGTAACCTCCAAAATAATGTGCAAGAGCCTCCTGCAACTGGACCCCAATGCGCCTTCCGCGAAAGGAGCTGGAGCAGCCCATTAGCTACACGCTAACCCGGGAGGCTGGAGCTGAATCACTGGCTTTGCAACAGGGTTTCTCTGTGACCTTCAACAAGTCGCTTGATCATCAAGGCAGGTAAGTGCTGCAACACGTGATCTCCCAGTCACCCCTCCGCAGAGAGCTGTCCTCACCTCCCGAACCGGCCGCCAGCCGCGTTCAGCGCGTAGGAGGGCATCCTCCGAAACAGGCTGAGCAGGAAGCTGCCAAAACCAGCCCAGGGTGACATGAGGAGGAAGGGGCAACGCTTGGCTATGCAGGTATCGGACTAATCCGAGACGAGTGCTTCATCTCTGGTGGCAAAGGTGGAGGTGGAGAGACAGGCTGCTACGCTTGCCCCAGGCCAAAATATCCCCTTGCTTGTCTTTGGAGGTTGAAGGACAAGAAAAACCTGGCTTCAACTCCTTCCTGGCCCGGTTCAAAGCGGGGGTTCAAGCCCCAGCCTCTGCTGGGCCAACGGGGAGCCCTAGCAAGACCCGGGTTCCCGTGCCTGGACCTGGCTTAGGCACCCCAGGGAAGCAGATGAAGGGACGCCCATCAAAGCCCCCACTTTGGGGCTTCTCTAGGGCAGGATCTGAGCTGCTTGTTTGCTGGCCTCGCCTGCCCTTAGCTTTACCACTGCACGCTGGTGAAATTCGGTGGGATTTAAGCCTGAGTGAGACTCCCGGCTTTCAAGGAGGAGCACAGGCGAGGTGCTTGGCTACCAAAACAGTGTTGGTGGCCACCAAAGTACCGTTTGAGTTGGGACTCTGGGTTCCCCAGGTATGAACTTCCAACCCCGTGAGACTCCAGTACGACAGACACGAAGAATTACGGGTTTATACGTGTGTGTAGACATATAGAGATGTGAGTGTATAGAACAAGGTGTAACAGTATTACTCGAATGAAGAGAAGGTGGTTTGGGTGCAATCATCTAGGCACAGGGGGATTTGCTGCTGCTCAAATGTGTTTTAACCGCAAGGGGAAATTTTCAGCTGGTCGGTAAGAAGAGCGTGGAAGTGAACGTGTAACGGCGACAGAGCAACGCCAGCTCACCCCAACCTGAGCGCGGTGCTGATGTCTCTGGACGGGTCGCTGTACGCATGCTCGTGCTGATGCCACCAGCGTTGTCCCTAACATGCCGATGGGATTGCCCATTAACTTATGGCACGCCGCTTATCAGCTTAAACGGAGGGGGAGCAAACATCGGGGAGAAAAAATGGATTCCTGTTTCATTACATGCTCACGCGGTGCCCGGCATTTCTCGTGCCACGGGGGGGTGAGACACCCAGCCCTGTCCTTCTGGGCGAGCGGCCGCCGGCTCCGCGGCAGGGCGGAGGGCGAGAGCCACCCGTATCCGGCAGGGCTCAGACCCCGCAGCCCCGGGGGGCCGGCTCGGAGGTCAAGGACCGGACGGTGCTGAGGGACTGGGTCGCGGAGGAAAAGGCTGTGTCACACGGTGTCGCTCTGCCTGGCCGGCAGGGCCGGCGCTGGGGCTCTCTGCTAAACCCTTAAGCACCTTATCGGGCCCACCTTTGATCGCCTCCCGCGGCATCCCGACAACGAGCAGCGTCCCCGGCGGGTTATTCCGGATCCGCCGGGCTTCCTGGCCGGGAGGAACGCGTGGCCTAATCTCAACGCTTTCTTCACTTCCAGGCCGCGGCTCCTCGCCATCTCCGCTCTTATCTGCCGCCGATGCGGCACCCCCTCGTATTTCCTCCGACACAGAAAACGCTGCCTCTTCCCGAGCGCTGCGTGCGGCAGAGCTCCCACAAACTCCGCTCCGGGTCAGCGTGCCCTCTAATCCGTTTACGATGTTTGTGGCTGGCTCCCCTGCGCCGACCCTGCTCTTTGCCTTCTCGCTAATCTACCTGCGAGCAGCGGGGGAAGGAGCCGCCCCGGCACACGCTGTCCCCAGACGCGCCGGGGAGATGCCGTTGCCTTGGGCTTTGCACTGGCCGATGCTCGCAAATGCTTTCGGGGGCTTTAGCCACACAAGGAGCCCGGCTGCCCTGCACGAAGGCACAGGGGAAGCCGGGGGGAAAATCCCCTCGTTCCTGACCGGTGTCCTGCTTCCGGCAGGACCGTTGAGTGCAAGCCAAGCTCTCCATCGCAGGCTGTGGTGGCTGGGCACCCCGGGGAGCTGCGGGTGGGTTAGTTGTTCAAAGCCGCCCCAGAAGGTAGGTTTGCAGGTGTTCAACGCCTTCTCGGCAAAGCGTGCCGTGCTACGGAAGTTATCCAGCCTGGGAGGGCGGCAAGGCGGGAGGCGTTCACGTCGGGGGCTCGCGGGCAACACGGTTGGGTGCAGAAGGTGCTGGTTCACGGCCATCACCCAAAAGCAGTGCTGGGAAAGGGACATCCCGGTCACCCCGGATGAGCCCATCTCCCGCCTTGCTCTCATGGGATCCCCAGGCAGGACTGCAGCGAAATCCATGCCGAGCCGCAACAGTTGACCTTCACGATGGGTTGGTAGCAACCAAACAGCAACCTGCTGCAGTTCTTCTTCCCAAATCCTTTCTCTCGGGAAAAGCCCTGTGTATCCCGCTGTGGCTTTAAACACAGCATTCCGCGCGGCTCCCTGGAGATTTAATCTGCGACCTTTTGCTGATACAAGGACATCCCTGCTCCGTTCCTGGCTTCATCCCACCAGGCTGCCTCTGACCTTGGGCAAGTCACTTATTCCCATACTCGGTTGCCTCGTGGCGGTTAATATTTACTGTACCTGTCTCGGAGAGGAGCGGAGCAGAAGTCACTGTTTGCGGAGAACGTGGAAGGCGTTCGATGGGGCTCACTCGCTCGCAGGAGAAAATCTTCCCGTGTTAGCTGTTAGCAGGGTAATGTGGCAGCAATGCTACCAGAACTGGTGGAATTGGACCACGATAAGATAAGACTTGATCCCAAGGTGAGTAGAAAAATAGGTCCCAAACATATGGCAGAAATACATTTTTTTCCCACCTCGCGGACTTCTGACACTAAGTAATAATACCACACCGAGCAAATATTCGATGAGCTGCCCCGTTTGGGAGGGTTTGGGGGGCAGAGCTGGACTCTGACGTACACACGTGGGCTGGAGGTGGGATCCCAGGGTGGTGCTGCCCTGAAACACCCATGGACCCCCCGCGTTTGCCTTGCTGCAGCTCGCGCCGGCTTTGAACATCTAAGAAACTAATGGTGTTTATTCCATCCTCCTGTTTGGCTATTTTGGCCAGTTCCCATCATTCAAAAAAATGAGTTGTGCTTCCTAACTCATGAGATCGCTAATAAAAATTAATGGGGTCTGAATCCCGTAGGGCTGCTCTCTGCGTCAGAGCCCCTCGTGCTCCCGCTTTTCAAGTCTTTCTGCACCGGTGGCTGCGATTCGCAAAGCCAGGGCTTTCCCTGGAAACCAAGCGAGGTTTCTCCGGAGACGGCTGCCTCGAGGAGGCGAGCATCATGGCTCAGCCGGCTGAAGGGGAAGCGGGAAATGCGGCCGGCTGCCGATCCGTGGTGGCATCCCGAAGCACCAGCGATACCGTGCGCCGGGACGCTTGGAGCCGGAGCAGCTCCGGGAAGCGCAGCCGGCTGCAAACTCCCCCGAAGGGCCGCGGAGGGAGGTGCCCGCGGGCGGCGCAACCCGCCGGCCAAAATTGCTAGTTGGGTTTTGTTTCTGCACCCGCCGAGCTCATTTCCCGGTGCTTGTGCAATCGCACATGCTTCCGTGTCCCTTCCCCGGTGTCTATGTGCCAACGGGCCGAAAACACCTGGGGAGGGAAAACAGCCGTGCTGGGCCGCTGCCCCGCGAGGCCGCGTCTGGGCGAGGTTTACCCGCGCGGGGTGTAGTCGCCCGGGTGCAATCCCGCGGCGAGTTGGGTCTCTCCTACCCCCCTCCCGAAATAGCGGTGCTTTCAAGATAAGCTCCCAGGAGCGGACAGCGCTGGCCGCTCGCTCTGGGTTGGTCCCGGTTGGCGTGCTGGGGCGGTTTCGGTAATGCCGTATCTACAGGAAACGAAAAGCAGCGGCCTGTTTAATTAATCTAACTGGGATTTGGTTTCAGTGCGATAGCTGTAAATCACCGCTCTACTGCAATAACCTTCTGCGTAGAAATTCGCAGCTAGCTGCTCAGCTTTTTGGGCCGTAAATAATGAAAAAAAGTACGTAGACTCGCGCCCCATGGGGAGACCCTACAGCAAACACGGGGGGGACCTTGCAATAAGCACAGAGGCGAGGGCGGAGACGCAGGGCGCGGAGGGGAAGGAGGCTGGGAACGCTGTTTTCAACGAGCGACAGGGATTCCCGGCGGGGGGAGGGCGGGGCCCGGCCCCGGGGCGGGGCGCTCCGCCGCGGGCGCCTATAAAGGGCGGCGGGAGCAGCCGGGCGCGTCCGGGAGCAGCGCGCAGGGCCGGTGAGCGCCAGGGCCGCGGGTTCGCGTCCCGCGGGGGGACGGTCGGGGCCGCGGGTTCGCGCCCCGTCTCAGGTTGGGGGGGCTGGGGGCGGGCTCCCCCCGTGCTGGGCTCGGCTCCGTGTACAGCACCCGGCCCGGGGGTGGCTGCTTGCTTTTAAGATCCCCCGGGGGAGGAAGCGCCCCAAAGGGTGCTGGGGGGGTGCAAGGGGGCCGAGCTCACCGGGTGCCCCTGTCCCGCTCTCGCAGGGCCGTCGCCATGTCGGTGTCGCACAGCTCCAAGCTCAACAAGCTGGTGAGGGAGCAGTACATGAAGCTGCCCCAGGGCGACCTGGTCCAGGTCACCTACGTCTGGATCGACGGCAGCGGCGAGGGCGTGCGCTGCAAGAGCCGGACCCTTGAGAAGGAGCCCAAGAGCATCGAAGGTAATGGCGGGCCTCTTCTCGCGGCACGCGCCGGAGGGCCCCGAGCATCGCCAGGGCGCGTGGGGCTGGCGCCTGTTCTCCCCGGGCTTTTGCAGCCTCGGTGATGCCAGCGCCAACCGTCTCGCCAGGTTGCACGGAGCGGTGTGGTAAACACCCGGCCTCCGGCGGGCTGGGGTTTGCTTAATCCCTAATCTCTGTCACTAGGGCTGGGTGGGACAGGCAAGACCAGATCCTGCCACGCAGCCCGCAGCGGTGCCAGCACCTGGCATGGATGGGCTCGGTGGCGGGGGGCGGGGGGGGGCGTTTGCGCCGTGCTGCTCTCAACGCCGCTTTCCCCCGGTCCGGCCTCGCAGACGTGCCCGAGTGGAATTTCGACGGCTCCAGCACGGCCCAGGCGGAGGGCTCCAACAGCGACATGTTCCTCGTGCCCGTCCGCATGTTCAGAGACCCCTTCTGCCTCGACCCCAACAAGCTGGTGTTGTGCGAGGTGCTGAAGTACAACCGGAAACCCGCAGGTGAGCTGGTGTACCGCGCTCCCCGCACAGCCCGTGCACCGCCCGGCTGCCGCGGGCGCCGGTGCCGCTGCTCAGCATCCCTCTGCCCAAGGGGCCGATTGCCTGGGGTCACCTTTGCCAAGGAACCGCTCAGCCGGGAAGCTGCTGCGTGGTTGGCCTGAGGCTCCAAAATTGAGATGCCGTTTGAGGCTGTTATTTGCAGGAACCTGCTCTAGCAGGTGCTGCGAAGGGCGAGGAGAAACAGTCGGACGCGGCTAGCGTTCTGCGTCAGCCCCGTCGCTAGCGGAGCGCCAGCGAGCGCCCTGGCTCGTGATCCTCAACGCCCAGCGCCTCGGGGCTGCGCGGGTGCGACGGCAGCCCCGCACGAGGCCCTCGGGAAGCGGCTGGGTCAGCGAGCCCACGCTTAGGCTTTTGTGTACGGGAAACTGCCGATAAAGCGTTCAAAACACTCGGGCGTAGAAACGGAAGGTCGTTTTAGTGCATCGTGCTTGCGGCTGCTCCCCTTGTCAGTGGGCAGCCGCTGAGAAGGAACGAGAAGCCGAGAGGGGCCGGAGCAGCGCGGTCTTGCTGTAGGATATCCTCCGGTTAAGGTGTCCGAAGTGCGCTGGAGCGTTGTCCGTATCGCCGAGGGCAGAAGTCTGCAGGCTGGGCATCGATCCCTGTCCGTCCCGTAAAGCCCCGGACCAAGGAGGGGAGCTGGGTAGGGGAAGGAGAGCTGGGACGTCGGCTGGGTGGCTCCTGGCAGCGTTACTCACCCGAGGTGTCTTCGGGCTGGCTTGGAAGCGAGGCGGGGGCCGCCGGCCAGCTGGGCCGGTGGGTGGAGTGGGGATGTTTGTGCGTCAACACGCAGCATCTTCCTGGAAGAGTGGGGGTCTGCGGGTAGCGATGGTGAAAGGCGGATTTGGTTCCTCTTAGCGCAGCAAGACGTGTTTTGGCCGTGGGGGAAGTGCTTTGGTGCTCTTGCTCTAGCCTCAGCTGACCCAGAATGATTTTTTTCTTATTTAAAGAAAGTCCGTCATCTTGGGATCGTGTTGTTTAGTGACGTGGTATGAGCAGAGCTCAGCCCCGAGGCTCTGCCTAATCCACGCCTGGCCAGGGCACACGGTGCTGCCGCCACTTCCCGGAGTTGGGCCCTGTTTACATTAAGGGGTGTGTGGCCTTGGGAAACTCTTTCCTTTTCTCCCGTTAATGCAAGATCTTTAGTCCCAGATCCTGGAGTTTGCCATAGCTGCTCTGGGGGCTTGTATTGTCACTTAAAGGTAGAATTTGCAGCCAAGGGGCTGCTTTTCCCCGTGACACAGGGAAAGCAATTTTTCAGCCTTGCCTCTCCCTTTAGCCAGCTGTTTTGGTCTGAACCCTCACTCCCCTTTGGCACTTTCTCCAGTTTCTGGGTCGCTCTCTGATACCCACATCTGCTTGGTGAAGCCCTGGATGCTCTGAGCCCTCCTGCTGTGAAAGGGCAAGCCAGGACGAGCTGGTTTTCTGCAAGCTGAATTGGATGCTAGCCAGAAACCTGGAGCAGTAGAAAGATGTGTCTAAGGAGAAGCAAGCTGAGGATGGTACGGAGGGTTGTAAGATGGGAGCAGAGCAGGGATGGGAGATGCACAGTTGCTGCTGTCAGATCTGCTAGGTTCCTCGGAGGATGGGGCTGGAGTATGTCTCCTAATCTCTCGGTGTGTCAGAGGAGGTAGAGGACGCTTGTGGACTGGAGGCAGCGGTTGGAGGACTGGAGGCAGCGGTTTTGGCAGTAGCCTAATTAAAACCTTCTTGGCCTGTAGCCTGATGCTGTGGTGACGGAGCTGCTCTGCCTCAGCCCTGCAGCTGCGTAGATGGATGTTTGGGGATCCCTTATGAACGCCTCAGTGGAAAGGTCTGACACCTCTCAGTCCCTAGATCTCACCAGACTTTGCTACAGTGCCTGTTTCCATGGATAAAGGAAACTGGTGAGCAGAAAACATCCCAGGAGGGGGGAATCCACTTCAGTTTCTTTAAGGCCCTCTGCTTCTGCGGGAAACACTGCAGGGGTTGAGGGCAGACCTCTGTGACTGGGATTAAGTGGAGCGTGGAGGATGTCTGCTTGCCGCAGGTGGGTCTAACGGGGGTTTCTCTCCCCTCAGAGACCAACTTGAGACACACGTGTAAGAAAGTCATGGACTTGGCTAAGGACAGCCACCCCTGGTTTGGGATGGAGCAGGAGTACACTCTGCTGGGCATCAACGGCCACCCCTACGGCTGGCCCGACAACGGCTTCCCAGGCCCCCAGGGTGAGTGCCCCTCTCCCCTTCCCCGCAGCGGGCTTCCTCGTGTTTGCCCCATGCCCACGGTCCTGCTCGCCGTGACGCTCCTGGGGGTCAGTGTCTCGGCGTCCGACCGAGCTCCCGCTCGGCTTGGGGCGAGGTGGCTCTCCCAGCCGGCTGCATCCGCGTGGTGCTGGGACCCATCAGCGCCGGGACCCTGCAGACCCGCACACCAGCGGGGAGAAGCCACGTGCAAAGACCTTCCAAGCCTGGACCCAGGTGCTCGGCTGGGCGAGCTCGGCTCTTCCCGCTGCCCCGGCGGCAGGCGTCCTGCTCGCTCCGTTGTCAGCCCTGCTCCCGGGCAGCTTCGGCGCAGCTTTGCCGCTGCGGCAGCCTGCGGGCAGCCGGCTCGGGGCCGGGGGGAGGTTAGGAGGTGTTTGCCGAAGGCGCTTTGTGCCCCACGGCTCACGTGAGCCGGCCGGCAGCACCGCTCCTGCCGGACCCCGATTACACAAACAGCTCGGCTGCAGGACTTGTTTGTCGAGGGCTGGAGAACTCGACCGGAAAAATCTCTCCGTGGCTGTTCATTAAAAGAGCGGCCGTGCGAAGGCCGGGTGCTGCAGCACATTTTTCCCTCCTGAAGCAGCAGAGGAGTCTGAGCACCCCGGCTGCCTCCTGGGAAAGGGCTGGGGATTTCCCAACCGAACTTAATCAGCCTTTTGTGCAGACAGACTGTTTTCAACATCTCCTTCCCCTAGGCGGGGAGAAGAGCTTCATTTAACTTGCTTGAATGAGGAAGAGCCATCTAAAGTAACAGCAAGCTGAATTTTCTAGGCATGAACAATGTTAGCTGTTGTCAGAACAATCTCCTAAGCCTTAAGTGCTCAGAGGGTCAATGAAGTGCTGCAGGGCAGGCCCGGCTTTCCTTATCTCCCAGTCACCTCCCAGTTTATGCATTGCAAGTCCTATTTAACTGCCTAGATAAGGCTGAGGCTGCACAGCTGCAACCCCCTGGATTTCTGACACCGCTGGCCCTCGGAGTAGGGGCCAGTGGCCAGATGCACCATGGAGGCCAGCGTGGTTTAATTTCCTATAGATCTGCTGCAGATAATCCCACCGCTCACAGATATTGGAACCAGTGATCACACTGGAGTGCTGCTGTTGCTCCCAAAAGCTTTACGTGGGTGTTAACTTCTGTTTCTTTTTCAGGCCCCTATTACTGCGGGGTTGGAGCCGACAAGGTGTACGGGCGTGATATCGTGGAGTCCCACTACAAGGCATGTCTCTACGCGGGGGTGAAGATCTGTGGCACCAATGCGGAGGTGATGCCCTCCCAGGTACGTGCGAGCGGCTCTCCGTGGCCCGTTGGGGAGCTGCTGGTTTCGGCCAGAAGCCAACGGGAGAGGCCACGTGTGTCTTGGCGCCTGGCAAGGCCGGGAGTGTGGGCTTGGAGATGCTGACCACGAGGATCTTGCAGATCTGCATCTCTCAGATCTCTGCTCTCCGTACCCTGTTGCCGAAAGCAATTAGAGCATTTGACCCTCTTTCCAGGAGAAAAGGGAGTTTTGGGCCCTGGGTATCAGTGGCCATCAGCAAACTGTGTAGAGGCAGCGAACGCTTGCTTCCAGAGGAGAGGAGCCCTGTGTTTCTGTGGCGCCTGGTCTCCAGAGGCAGACTGAGGCCAGGCTGATTTGTAACTTCCAGCTCCTCTGGGATGCTGGATCTAGTGGTTCCCCACGTCAGCAGAGTTTTTTGTCTAGATGAGAGCAGTTGTGCTGCTAAAGCGAGGATGTGTGGGTTGATTTTCTTCTCGCTTGCCCCAGACCAAGGGTTTGCACAGGGGTGGGTTAATCCTGGCTGTGCACCGGGCTGCAAAACTGCAGCAAGCTCTTTGCACGACGGCGGCCTGAGCTCTGGCAGCCCATGAAGAGTTGGGTGCTTTTCTCTGGTTTCCTTCAAATTCCTGAGTAGCCAAGGCAGGGCAAGTTAAAGCCCCTGCCGAAGGCTGACTGGAGATGGGAGGCCAGCAGAAGAAAGCTGTTTCGTGTCCCCAGGAGCAGGGGACCAGGAGGGGGGCAGTGCAAGCCAGGCTGAGCTGCAGGAGTAAGCGGAGCCGTGGGGGTCTGGGTCCTGCTCCTCTACCAGGGGAGCTGGGAGGCTCGTGTGGGGCCCAGCCTTGGGGAGAGCTTGGAGGGGACGTCGCTGGGCTTGATTTATTTAGGAGTTTGCCAAAGGAGTCCCTGATTGCATTATGCAGCTGGCCAGACTGCCCGGCTGCGGCTTGGCCCTGCAGCCTGCGAATCGCTGACTCTCCCTCCGCTGATCTGGCCGTGATAAGCGGAGGCCTTATCTGCGGCGTAGCTGAGGCAGGACTTTTAACTACCCTGCTATTTGCCCGGACTTTTTCAGGGTCCTTTTTTGCTGCTTGCTGCATCCTGTGCTTAGTCTCCGCTGGGCCATGCCAGCAGATACCGTAAATGTCTCACTAGTCCCTACTTAGTCATCGTGGGTGGCGCAACCCTGTCTCTGGATGGGGGGGAAGCAGCTGAGTAAAGGCCTAGCAAGGACCTCGTTAGTCCTGTGCCCTGCTATTGCCCTGCGGGTCCTGTAATCCTGTTAGCTGGCAGCTCGAGCATTGGCTTCATTGATAGAAACCCTCTGATTTTTCTGTAATTAGTCATAACCACTTTATTCCCATTTATCTTGTGCCAGAGCTGTCCTGTCACTTAACTAGATCCTCTCCATCCCCCTTGTTCATTCCTAGGGGATAATCTGTAAAGCTGAGCCAGTTCCTGCCTTTCTAGTTCTTGCTGCGGTAGGTGATGGCTGGGGAGGCTCAAACCTGCCCGTTACCATCAGCAGATCCTCTCTCCCCTCCCAGTGGGAATTTCAGGTGGGCCCGTGCGAAGGCATCGAGATGGGGGATCACCTCTGGATGGCTCGCTTCATCCTGCACCGGGTCTGTGAGGACTTTGGGGTTGTGGCCACTCTGGATCCCAAACCGATGACCGGCAACTGGAACGGAGCTGGGTGTCACACCAACTACAGCACGGAAGAAATGAGGAGAGAAGGTGGCCTCAAGTGAGTTCCGGGGGGGGATTTCTGGGGGCTGAAGGCTGTGCCCAGCAGGCTCGGGGTGAGCGACCCGAGCTGGTGGGGAAGCTCAGCTCGTGGCTGCTTGGTGGCCTTGGTGGCCCTGCCTTAGGGCTTGTGTCTCCATGTCTGGATCGCTGCACCAGGCAGGACAGCCCCACCTCAGTCATGAGCATTTTATTTTAGAAGCAATCTGTCCTGTGCAGTGCCCAAGGCAAGCGCTGAGCCTGTCTCCTGGGCTGTGCTCCCCCCAGGAGCAGGGGTGACAGTCTCCCAGAAGAGGGATCTGCTCTTTAAGCAGATCCGGTGGCAACCCTGACCCCGTTCTCCTCTCTCAGGCACATCGAAGCTGCTATTGAGAAGCTGAGCAAGCGACACGACTACCACATCTGCGTGTATGACCCCCGGGGGGGCAGAGACAACTCCAGGAGGCTCACCGGCCACCACGAGACGTCCAACATCTTCGAGTTCTCCGCCGGCGTGGCCAACCGAGGCGCCAGCATCCGCATCCCCCGGCAGGTCGGCCAGGACGGCTACGGGTACTTCGAGGATCGGCGGCCCGCGGCCAACTGCGACCCGTACGCCGTCACGGAGGCCATCATGAGGACGACGGTGCTCAACGAGACGGGGGTGGAGACCAAAGACTATGCTGACAACTGAGGCCGTGGGGTGGGTGGAGGTTTTTAAGTCTCCACTAGCTTCTCACGGGGGATTTGTGCCCGTGCGATATCCTCAGCATTAAGTTCAGACTCGTTAGGAACCTCGCTTCTGGTTTTGTGAAATGTCAGCGTAGAAATATATATTTTATAGCAAGAGGGAGGGGCCAGCCTGTTTTCTCAACCACTTCTGGTTCCTGGTTTTAGATCAGACGTGGGGAGTTTTTTAAAACTTGGATTTAACTTTTTTTTTTCCGGTGGACTTTATACTGTGATGCACAGAGGTCCCTACGTGGAAGCTGCAGCTGCTGCCGTTTGAACCTGGGGAGGGTGGGTGCTTTTTTCCATATCTGTGTTGCAAGGAAATGGTAATAAAAAGTTGTCCCAGCTGCGTGACAGCCGGGTTCCACCGTGGCAGATACGCTTGTCTGTAGCTCCTGGAGGTCTGGGGAGGATTTAATTTGGGTCTTGCTGGTGGGTTGCTGCTCGGGGCAGCCAGGGCAGCTGCTGAGCAGCCTGCGCTGGCCCTGGGCGATGCTGCAGGACCGGAGATGCTGCAGGACCTTTCATGGCAGGGGTCTGGAGCAGCAGGTTTAACTCCGTGGCTGGAAGGCAGAAGCACAGCTCTGCAGAAGACACTTCGTACCTGCAACACAGATGCCCTCTGCACCCAGGCAGCGTGGGATGCCGCATGGCAGAGCGCAGATCCTGCCTTCTCCGCGCGCGTGGATTTAACCAGCCGCTCTGGGTGGACGTGGGAGCTCAGCGCGGGGGCACGAAGAACCTCCTGGCGCCGGGTGCTCGTGAGCTTTCTGCCCCAGGGGCTGGGAGCTCATCTTCCACACGCGGCGACTGGGGGACCGAAAGGCCATCTCCCTGCGTCGTGATCCTCCGCAAGGCAAACAGAGCGGCCGGCGGGCTGAGCAAACAGCGGCTGCGGAGCAGCTGGCGGGCGTTTACACAGGGCGGGCGCTGCTGAGTCAGCAGCCGGCGGGAGCTGCGGATCTGTGCTGCCGGCACGGCCGGGGGAGCTGGCACCTGGATCCTGCCCGTGCAATCGTGGGGAAGGGGGGCCGTGTCCTCGGGTCAGAGCCTCTTCCCAAGGATGACAGCGGCTTGTCTTGAAGAAGCCAAAAGTCTAGGTGGGGTCGCACCACTGGTTGTCCCAGCGCTGGGGTCCCAGCCATGGCACCGGTGGCCGCTTACTTGGAGGTGAGCGGTGCCAGGCCGGAGCGTCGCGCCTGCTCCCGTGCAGTTGTGGGGGTTTGGATACCGGTGGGGGTGAATTTTCCTAGCAGAAATTGCCGTTCCGAGTTTCTAAACTCCTCCTCCAAAGCGCCGTGCTGGGTCTCGCTTTCTTCTCAGCCCTGTGATGATGTTGACCGTTGGGACGGTGACTGCCGGATGCAGCTGGAAAATCGATAAAGAGCTAATTCTGGAGCAAAACCATGTTCGTGGTCTTTTCCTGGAGCGTAACAGTGGTTCAGAGCACGTGAGCTGTCAGTGTGTGGTGCTGTATGGCCCTTGCTAAATCTCGGGAGTGTTTGAAGCTACGTTTCCAGCCTGCAGCTCTCTGTGGCCAGCTCCCAGAGCCCACCGTGCAAATGCTTTGCAATCATCCTGGATTTCACCCCTCAGGTAACGAACCCTCTTTTTTGAGGAGAGCAGGGGAGTCTCCGAGGCGAGCCAGGGACTTGCCTGAGGTCAGAGCCGGAGCTTTCCCCGGAGCTGGGACCAGCCCGGCCACCCTTCGCCAGTGTCCTTGGGGGCTGGTCCCCACGTGACTGGAGCTGCTGCACGCTCGGGCACTTCCAAGCTCCCTGAGATCCTTTGCCAAAATATGTATTTTCTTCCCTGTATTTTTTTTGAGGTCAAAATCAGCCGGAAACCATATGTCCAAGCTTTTTTTCTAATGCAGGAGAGGGGATTTCCAGCCCCAGGGCTTGACCCAGAGGGGAAGCACAGCCACCGGCTGGCTCCCCCGGGAGCTTTTCCCATGCTCTGGCGGTCGGAGGTGGCTCTGGGCCATCAGCTCGCGTGGGGTACCCGTCTGTCCCTGGGCACGGTGCGGACAGGGAGGGGTGGCCACAGCAGTGTGGGTGCCGAGGTGCCCAGAGCACCCCCTGAGCCCTTGGGAGCTGAGGGAATGCGCGAGCAAGGCGGCAGTGCGGTGGAGACACCCGGGAAAGCACTTTCTGTAGCGTTAACGCTGTGGCTGGACGCAGGCGCTGCTGCAGAGCTGAGCACCAGCAAACTGGGCTGGCAGCACTCGGGGCACCCGCTGGCTGTGCTTTGGGGGGCAGCTCCTTTCCTCCAGGCCATGTGTCCCCCAACATGAGCGCAGGGTGCTGGACTCGGCTCTAGGATGGTTTGAGCTTCATCTTTACAGGGATTTTTTCACTGTAGGGAGCACCCCAGGAGGGCCCTGCTCCGGTTCCTGCAGCTGGCCAGGAGTGGGGGGGCACGGGGGTCCCGGTGGGGCCAGGGCTGGGCTGGAGGGACCCGGTCCCGGTCCTGGGGCTGGGGAGCACCAAGGTTATGTGGGGTCTGGATGTGCTTCTTGGGGCTTTGCTGCCCTCAGCAGGCTCAGATGCAAATAGCACATGGAGCAGGCTGGGGCCTTGCCCAGGCGCTCTGCACTCCCACCGCCAGCTCTGCCATCCCACCGTGGTCCCACCGCCAGCTCTGCCATCCCACCACCACCTTTCCTGTCCCACCGCGGTCCCACCACCAGCTCTGCCGTCCCACCGCCACCTTTCCTGTCCCACCGCGGTCCCACCACCAGCTTTCCTGGCCCACCACAGAGCAGCTGGCGCCATGGACAACCTGGCCCAGGCCGGTCACCAGGCACCTTTGGGGCAACAAGCTCCCTTACAGCCCCTGCAGAACCCAGGGTTAAACTTGGGGGGGCTATAAAATGTCCTAGACTAGAGGAGCAAGAGGAACCCAGGGTGACAGCACCTCTGGTGCTTCTTCCGCTTAAACCTTGGCTGAATCGGCACCGTCTTGCTTGTGGAAGAGCTGTGGGTGGGCAATGCCGTGCACCTCGTCGACACAAACGCCTCATTTCTGCTCTGCACGGGTCCAGCTCACCCCCCAGGACCACCTTGCCCCCTTGCCCGCTGGATGTTCAAGCCTGCCTTTACCAGCGCTTGGGTTTCCATGTGAGCTTTCACCGGTGGTGGCACGTTCCCCTCCCCTGCGCCGGCGTGGGTCCACGAGGAGCAGATCCCCACCGGTCCCCGCTGGCCGGCAGGTCCCTGCCAGGAGCAGGCGAGCAGCACGCACGGCCCGGGGGTAGGAAGTGGCAGTGCCGGAGCCCACCGGTTCCTCCGCCTTCGGGTCCCTTCATCGCGCTGAATTCCATCACTTTGCAGTCGATCAAGGCCTTGAGGATTTGTTGGCTTTTTTTTTTTTTCTGAGCCAGTTATAAAAAAGACATTAGAATTGCAATTCTGATGCTAACAATAGCATTACACAAAGCCGCTGGCCAGAAGCGAGGAGTTCTGGGTAGAATAAAGACCTAAACTGAAATGTCAATAATAGTTTCTTCTTTCCCCCCCTCCCTGTTTTCCAGCCTGCACAATCCACTCAGGCGTCTCCATCTTTCAGCTGCACTTAACGAGCATTAAAATGGTTTCAAATTAGATCTGCTGCAAATTGAATTTTTCCCTCAGAAGGCAAAGGCCAGTGATAATATTTTGGTTTTGTAGAAGAGCGTTGTTGATCTCAGAGGCTCTCAGCCCGCGAGGAGACGTTCCTTATCACCAGCGACTCGCTGCCGTCGAAACGCAGCCACAGCCAGAGGGGGACAAGCGTCGCCGGGGGCACCTCACATGCACTGGGAGAAGCAACTTGGGCTAAACTTGCAGGAAAGTTTGAGTCTGCAGAAAAGCAGCTGCCGACGCTGAACGGCTCGAGGCAGGGATGCTGGAAAGCCTCCCGCGGCTGCCCCGGGTGACGGCAGATGCTCGCCGAGCCGGTGACGCGGCCCCTAACCTGGCAACGCACGCCGAGCTTTTTGGGCTATTTGTTCAGCTCCGCATGGCTTCGCCGCTGTTAAAACCATCTGCACGGCTGTGAGGGGAGCCGGGGCACTGCGAGGCGGAGGGGGGACGGGCGGGCGTGCGGCTTGCAGCGTGTTAGGACCCTGCGAGACCTCATGCTCGGGCTTTGCTTGGTAGAGACAGCAATTAGACTTTCCAGGAGAACCCCGTTACCATGGCAGGGTGACTGGGAGCAGCCGGGTCGTTTAGCTCATCTGCTCAGGATGGGCCCCCCCACCAGCACCCCGGGCGGGCCCGCGGCAGCAGGGACAACGCAATCACGCGGCTGCGCCGGGTGCGCTGGAGCGAGCCGGGGGCTGGGGTGTCTCGGTGATGGGCGAGCAGGGCTGCAAGGGCAGATGGGGGGCTGTCAAGGGCCCCCTGCGAGCTGGAGGCTGGAGCTCTGCATGGGAGCCCAGGCTAAGGTGGCACCTGCACAGGGTGCTAACAGCCCTAATGGCCCTGATCAGCATCAGCTGGGTCTCCACCTCCACCCTCTGCCCACGGGCCCAGGAACCTATTTAAGCTCAGCCTGGGGTCTTTGGTGCCTGTTCTAGCTGTGTTATAGGTCCTTAGCTCAGCTGCTCCTTGACTGCTAAGGTGTGGGGTGGAGAAGGGAAGGCTGGTGGGCCTGGCTGGAGGTCTGCATGAAGGGTAACAGAAGGAAAGAGCAAAGCTGGAAGAGGTGGGTTTGGGGGGCTGTGGGGGTGTATGTATTACAGGGCAGATCTCCTGGGGATGGGGGTTGGAGGGTCCCCTCTGCTGTGCCATGTGCAGTGCTTGTTCATCCATTTTCACTGCGGGGTCCCTGGAGGCTGTTGTCACCATGGCTGGTACCAGTAACCAGGTGTGTGGTGTGAAGGAGGGAGATGGAGCCTTGTGTTGTGTGGGAAGGGTCAAGCTGCCATGTATGTGCTGATCTCATAGCTGGGAGAGCAGACTTTGCGCTGGTTGCTGCAGGACCAGGCTTGCTTTTGGTCTCAAGCTCTGTTGTGCTGCTTCTTTAAGCATCACTGGTACCTGTCTGGTTAACACCTGTTGAGGATGTGGCCTTGGCTTAGGAGAGGTGGGGGAATGATGGCCTGGAACTTCCTCTAGCTGCCTTTGAAGGGAGGGAAGGGCATATGCTTGGGATTGCCACTATGACAGGTCCCCCAGGGCTGTGCTGTGACACTGAGAGCAGCCAGGCTTAGATGGCCATGTGTCCCATGGGAGCCAGCTCCCCGTGGTGACATCTCATGTGCTTGTGCCCATGCGGGGAGCTGGGCAACTGGATGCGACTGCATCCATGTGCTCACACCAGAGGAATCCCCCCCCAGTATGTGTGGGGACAGGCAGTGGCAGGTTGGGGCCAGAGAGCTTAATTTTGCTTTCAAACCCCATTTCCTGCAGCTGCTGAAGTGCTGAGAAGCGAGGCTGGTAATGGGATGCCATGAGTGGGAATGTATTTGCAGAGGATGATGAGATGCAATTGCCATTACTGTTTTTCTTTTTTTTTCAAGTCTATTTCATTTAAGCTCTTTGCCATTTATGCAGGTGCTTGGGTTGCAGCAAGGAAGGCAAGTATTAAAATTATAACAGCAAAGTTTGATAAGAGTAGGAGGGACAGGCTGAGCTGTAGTTGCACTGCAGTCAGGCAGGTGTCTGGTGGGGACATGATTCAAACCCAAATGAAGTGACTTATTCTGGTGCCACTTTAGCCTGATAATGGAAATCAGAGTTCACTGGCCTTGGTTTACGTTTGCAAGTAGGCGTTTGCACTGGTTCAGCTATGTCAGTGGCTGAAATGTCAATGTATGCAAAGCTTTTAGGAGGACGTTAAAAATAACTGTAGGTAGGGCTGTGGTTGCAATGTCCGCACACTCCTCCTGTGAGCCACCTGAAGGCAATAGGTGCTGCTGGGGAGTATAGCAGCTAGCAAAAGAGTTGAATTTTATCCTAAACCTATCTTGGCTTAAGTTCACAGGAAACCAGAGGAAACTGGGGGAAAAAAAGTGATGTTGAAGCTCAGGGAAAGAGAAGGAAGTTCTGATGAATGTGGCAGGTGTGGATCTGCGAGATGAATTCTAGCCCCAAGGAAAATAGTGAAATGAGATAAATTTGGAGGCTTTCTCCCTGCTGCAGAGGGCTGGCTAGGGTGACTATCTTATCCGTGGGGCATAATCCAGGACACTGACCCACACCATGCTTCCCCCTGTTCCCCCTGCTCACAGGGAATGGGAGTGTGGTGTTAACGGGCTCTTGGCCATATTAAATCAGGCACACTGTGTCCTTTCCCCTCTTGTCCTCAGCCAAGGATCCCATGGCTTTGTTTCAAGGCTTTTCAGTGCCTTATGTGTCCTTTCCCCATATTCCCACCCTTTTGGGGCAGTCATGCTGTTCCCTGCTGTGTGCGAGCTCTCCTTGCTGCCTGTATGTCACCTAACTGTGCCGGCTCTCGGGCCCAGTCCCAGGGCACATCCCCAGGGTGGCACGGTGGCTTAAGGACACCCTTTCCCAGCAGGGAAACTCGGGACGATGGCTTGGCAGGTTTCCTCTGCGGAGGCAGCGTGGGGGAAGCAGACGTGTGACGCTCTCCAACGCTGTGTTGCGCTTGGCTCCCACCAGCACCAGGGATGTGGAGACAGACAAAACAGCAAACACGAGCAGGCAGGTTTCTGCCTCCATTCGCGCAGTGGTGGCAGCTGCCGTCTGCTTGCTGACAGCACCGCTTTCCACCCAGCCCTGGGCCACCCACCCCAAAATCTGTGTTTGTCCCTTCCCAGTCACCGCCTGTATCCCCAGGGGCACCTGTGCAGCTGGGCTGGCCAGCTGTCCTGCCTATAAGAGCCAGTTCTAGGAGGCTGCTGGCAGGAACCGTGTCCTAGGAGCTGCTCCTAGAGCCTGTCATGAGCTGCTCTGTCCCCTGCTTGTGCCACCGCAGGGACAGCAGGGCTGTTTCCCTGACCGAGGGCTGCAGAGCAGCTGGCTGTGGAAGCACCAGTCCTGCCATTGCTTGGTGGAAATGAGCTGTAAAACCCCCTTAGCCACTTTGGTTGCCACCAGCTCAGGTGGCCTTGTCAAAGGCTGGTGGGAAACGACCAGTGCATGGTTTAGCACGGGCAGAGCCTGCTCTGAGCGCAGGGCATCGCTCTGCATGGTGAGGGTGGCCAGGGCGGGCATCACGGCAGCGGACTCGCTTCTTCATGACGCCTCCTGCTCAGGACCGTACAGGTTTGTCAGATGTGACTCACCGCCTCGTGATGAGTCTGGCTGGTGGCAAACCAGTGCCCTTTGAGTCTTGCGCATTAGCTCGTGGAAACTCAAATCAGTAGTGACTGAGACAAGTAAAATGTCTTACGGGGCAGTCCTGCTGTGGGCAGGAGGGTGAGGAGCTCGGGGTGAACTGGGCTGGGAACTGCAAGGTGCAAAGGGAGGTCTCTGCCCTTCCCATGGGGCCAAGCACTCTGCTCTCCCGCCCAGCACCCACTGATGATGTGCTTGGCAAGCAAAACTCTCTTTCAGGAAGAGTTACTTCATGAAGAAAAACGAGTGGCTGATCGCACCCTCCAGGCATGATGCTATAGGACATTATTCTAGCAGCTCCCAAAAGCAGCTTGAGTTGAGAGATTAACTCATTCCCCTGCACGTGTGGGTCTGCAAGCCCTCTGGTCCACCGCACAGGGCATCCTTGGGGTCAGAAGTGCTGGTGTGAGCCTGTCCCTCACCCAGGGCTGCTGGCCCTGCACTGTGGAGAAGAGCTCAGCGTACAGGCTTAGAGCTGTGCTTTTGTTTGGGACGAGGGCCCTGAGCAGCTATTCAGCTGGTTTTGGGCTGCTCAGGCAACCGGAGCTGCTTGCAGCAGGTGGAGTTGGAGCAGGCATTGCCCTCGGCACAGCGAGCCCTGCATCCTCCAGACGTGCCCGCCCACGCACGGAGCCACAGCTTGGCTCTGTCTCGCTGGCTGCTCTGAGCGGTGGTGTTTTCTGCATTTCCTTGGGAACGGTCTCTTGGTAGTGGGAGCAGGGTGAGAGGCTGCTGGGACATGTTTCTCCATGCTGGGAATGGATTTTTGGCCTGAACACATGGAGTGAGTGATGAGGAGCAGGAAAATGAAGTGCTTCTCTTGGCAGAGTGAGGGGGGGACATGTGTGCTGAGAAAGGGAGAGGGTTTTCCATGTGTCTGCAAAGCCCAGCCAGGCCTGGGAGAGGGGATGCAGAGGCTGTGGGGTGCCCTGACCCCCAAAACCTGCCTGGGGTGCTGACATGATCCCTGGTGCCTGATCAGCCCTCTCCCAAATAGCTTCTCCTGGGTTGCACACAGCATTGGGGCAATCCCACCTTGGTCTGCTCATGCCTGTTAAACGGCATCTGTCGCCTTTCCCTAGGACGGTGGTGAACCTGAGCTCACAGCAGAAGTAGCTCTACAGTGAAGGAGCAGTGCAAAATGCTGCAGTGGCACTGGGGGAATCGGAGTCCAGCTCTTGATTTTTAATTTCACCTTGCCTTTCTGAGGCAAGGTCCCTCCAGAATCACCAGGAGAGTGAGTAAATCCTCATGTTCCCAGAGCCCGTGGGCGAACACAAATAAACTGCAGTCCCCACTCTGCCTGTGCCGAGATGCTGAACTTCGTGGGAAAGGGAGGACGGTTTTCCCACCAGCCCTTCTTCCTTTCCAGTCCCACGCTGAGTAACAGTGTCCCACAGTGAAGGAGGAGGCCAGAAATCCAGCTAGCCAGATTAGAATTGTAATAATAGTAATTAATGCCTTGCCTCTCTCTAAGGATTTTTCTAGTGAGGATTGCCAGGTGCGGTACAGGCATTAACCAATTAAAGCAATAGCACCCACGTAAGTGGGACGGGTGCCAGCTGCGTAATGGGATTGCAGTGGGTCAGCTGGGGGCCTGCTTTCTGTGCTCTGATTCTTGTTGTGGCTTGGAGATAAAAAGGAGGAGCTGGCTCAGGAGGGATGTCCCTGAATTAGCCTCCTTCCCACAGGGTGAGGGCTAATCTGTGTGGGAAGAAGCAGGTCAGGAGCACCTGGTGTGTTACCTGTGGGTACTCATCTGTTCCCTAGCTAACAGAAATGAGTGAATTTACAGTGGGAATGCACTTGCTGTCACCACAGCCAGCGCATGTGTGCTACAGGGCCTGCGCTTACCTCTGTGTGTGCATTTGGGGTCACAACAGCCAGTGCATTAACTCCTGTCTATGCACGTGTCTATGTAGGAGGCTGTTCCTGCACACACACTTCCATAAACACACAAATGCCAGTATGTGGGCTTGCATAGACACAAGCCGGCATAATAACATGAAGGCTGGAGAAAACGCTTCACAAGGACAGACTTAAAGCGCTCATATTTAGTTTATCAAGAAAATTGAGAGGTGTCTTCATCTGTGTGTAAGTACTGTCACAAGGAGAAGCTGCTTGGTGCTAAAGGGCTCTTTAGTATCAGAGAAAGGCATAACAAGAACCAGTGGCAGAAACTGAAACTTGACAAAGTCAGACTAAAAAGCAGGCGTGCATGTTAGTGGCAACAAGGATGTGCAATTGAAGCAAACTGCCAAGGGATGTGGTAGAATTTTTTTTTTTTTGTCCCTTGATAAAGGGCAGCCTTGTGTCATCTCCCTGGTGGAAATGCCTCAGCCAAATTATACTTTAGTCAGCCACACAATCTGAGGCTAAATAGATATTTATTATGCTATCATGCATGCCCCTTAGATTTTTTTTTTTTTTTTTTTTTTAAACAACCTCTGGATGAGAGGTCACTGTCTTGGGATACAGGATCTTGGGACACATCACATGGTGGCAGAGGGACGGTACCTGAAGCTGTGGCCTGGGACAACGTCTCGCTGTCTGTGAGCTGCCTTGGGGACTCATACAGCGGATGGGGGACCTCGGCTGTGACCTCCTGTCAGAGAAGTGAGGGTTGTGGAGGAGGGTTCAGCAGAACAAGTGCCATGTGAACCCTGGTCCTGATAAAAGGTGTCAGCCCTGTACAAATGAATAATAATTGCTGCTGTTGTTATCAGATGCTATGGTCAACTGGCTGGGGAATCAGCTGAGTAGTGGTGAGGTACTGAGTAAGGCAAGTGATATAGAAAAGGTAAGAAACTGAAGTATGGCATAAATATATTAGCATTATGTATTTTATAGCCATACATATGTATGGCTATAAAATGTAGCTCTGTATTATCAGTGATACATAGTATAAATATATCAGCAGTGAGCCCTTCATGGGCTCTCTGTTTGAACGTGTGTATTTTAATTAGAGGGAAGCTTAAGAAATTTAAGGGCCAAATACATTTTAACTTTCTTGGTCTGGCATCTCTGCTATTATCTCTCCTCTTCAGTCCCAGGGGCTCCAGTGCCTGGTGTAGCGGGAGCTTTGCTCTGTCATCACACTATAACAGAGGGACTGGAAAGCAAGATAGGCCAAGAGTGTACCTGGGGTGCCGGGCAGGCACCCTGTGAAGCTTGCCAGCCTCCCCAGCACCCACGTACCCCTGAAGCTGTGGAGCAAGTGGAAATGATCCTGCAGACTGCCCTGGAGATAACATGCTGCTGCCTCACCCAGAAGAGCTCACCTGACTGAGCTGCGTATCAGTCACTGCTTCGTTATGCACAGGCACTTCCCTGAGCCTCTCCCTGAGGACTCCTGGGCTCCTGGCAGGGTTGAGCCCAGCCAGGTGGAGATCACTGCCTCCTGCCCATGGAGGGGAAGCTGAGGCAGAGTCAGGTGGGTCTGTGCCTTGTCCGTGTCACAGGGCACAGCTGGAGGACCTCATCTGGAAGACCAAAAGAGGAACAATTTAAGTCACAGGAAAATGCCTGACTTAACCATGAAGCCTTCTGCCTCGTGTACTGCTTGTACACACAAAGTAGCACAAGACTCTGCAGCTACAGCTGCACCCCTGGTGTGTTTTGCCCAAGTGTGGGAATACCTACAGCTGTTCCCCTGGCGCCTGCTGTAGGAGCTTGTCTTGTGCTGTGAGCACAGTGTGGCTCAGGTTATAAAAATATGATTTAAAAAACCCACTAGGTACAAGTACATTCTGCGTAGAGAAAAATTTCTATTCCTTAAAATTAGTGAAGCTTGACATCTCAAAGGAAAACTGTTCTAAAACTGGGGTCGAGATTTGTTTTCCTTTTTTAAATTTCCCTTAATGAGGCAAAAAGAAAGGGAGAAGAGACTGAGAAATAAGAGGAAATGAAAGCTCCTACTATCAGAACAAAACATCCAAAACAATTTTGTTAAAAACAAAAGTGATCCAAAATAGCAGAAAAGTTAAGTTTTGACAGCTTATCTTATCCTCAGCTTTTTTTTCCCCCACCCACTCTGAATCTCGGTGCCCAGGATCCTGTGTGCAATTAGATAACGGGGTGATTCCAGGGCACATGCAGATGAGCAGGGAGGTAGGAATGTAAATATGCATTTGACTGCCATGAGTAAAATCCTCCTCAACAGCACACTGTCAAGACAATGCCAGGTGGACTGGCATTGCAGGGACCAAACAGACTGAATTATGCCCACCTATTTTTATCTTATAAATTGCTCAACGCAGCGTAGCAGTGGGGTAAGGAAAGGGTCAGTGCGTGGCATTGCTGCTGGCTGTGTCGCAAAAACAGCTCTTGTATTTCTGTAGAAAGGCGTCCGCTGCTTGTCCTGCAGCACTGTGGCTGTGCCACAGCCACGAGAGGACGTGCCAGCGGTGGCAGGCCTTCGTTCAGCTCCTGGCTTGGGATCCCTTTTTATTCGTGCTATGACCTTGGGTGAGCGCCTCTACCACGGTGAAGCCCACTCTGCCAACAAGGGGCAGAAACCTTTTTGCTTGGAGAGCTGCAGTGCGGCATAAGGGGCTCGGCTTTGGCAAAGGACTTTATGACCCCAAGCTGTCACATCTGGGCTCCTGGTGGCACTGCTCATGTGCCCCTCTGGTGCAAGTGCCAGTTAGTCCGTGCCGCTGCCGCTCCAGCGATGGGGCAGAGAGGATCTGCGGGCGCAGCGGCTCCCATCGGAGGGCTGGTCAGTGGGAAGAGGTCACAGGTCTGGAGCCGCTTTCTGCTGGGGAAGTGGAGTCGGGGAAACCCGCCGTAGCCACAGGGGACTCTTGCTCCCCTCTCGCTCGCTGCTTTTTGCTGGCAATGCCAGGCCGGAGAAGCTGAAGGGGGGAATGGACCAGAGAGACTGAGGAAAGGGGCTGTGGGCCCATCTCACAGGGAGAGACCAGGAAGATGTGGCCTACGTAGCCTGACAAAGCAAAAGCTGGGTCAGGACAAGGAGAGGGGTGTACAGGTGTATCTGAGCATATCTCATCTGCAGGAGATGAGCTACTTAAAATATAAGTGCGGGTACAAAAACATACGGGTTTGTTGGCTGTGACTATGTTCAGACTCAAAATTAGAGGTCGGTTTCTGAACACCGGAGCCCTGGCAGAGCCTCTCAGCAGGAGCCAGGCTGTGCTGGGAATGTGCAAGCTACTTTTCCAAGGGAGCCTGGGTCTGACTAGGGATTTTACCTTGTGACGGCAGCGATTCCTGCAGCCCCGGGCTGGTGTCACTGCGGGTCTGCCGGAGGACGTCTGTCCGGCCGCGTCCGTGCTGGGTGTGCTCTGCGGATAAACAGCCCTTTTTGCACTTATTCATTCTGCCGGTGTGCACAGGCTGCCTGTCGTCAGCCGGGAGGCCTCTCGGGGAGGTGCCCTTCCCCAGCGCTGCGTGTGGTGTTTATCTGCAAAATAAAGGAATTGCAAAAGGGTGTTTTACTGACTTTTTTTGTGTTATTAAGTCACTGGGCAATGCAAGAGGGGGGCATGCAGAAAGGATGAGGGCAGCCTGTTGCTCCCCCCCCCTCCCTGGAGCCCTGCAGCACGGTGGGAGACGTCACCCGGCCGGGCCTGGGCAGGAGCAGGGGGCAGTTGCTGTCAGCGCTGCTGCGGTGCAGCGTGTCCCTGCCTGTGTGTTTGCTTCTCGCTGGGCACCTGGAGCCATGGGGGTCGTAACACGGGGGGGGGCAGGGGAGGGAGGGGGAGCAGACTGGCAGGAGGGCCTAGCCCTGCCCCACCAGCTGCTCCTTCCCTTGCACTGAGCCCTTCCCGCAGAGCCTGGCCCCACAGCAAGGCCCTTCCCGCAGAGCCCAGCCCCACAGTGTGGCCCCCACAGCACAGCCCTGTCCTTGCGCTGTGTCTGGCCCCATAGTGTAGCCCTTCCCTTAGAGCGCGGCCCCACGGTGCAGCCCTGCCCTCAGAGCTTGGCCCCATAGCGTGGCCCCACAGCACAGCCCTGCCCTCAGAGCTTTGCCCCACAGTGTGGCCCCACAGCACAGCCCTTTCCTCAGAGCCTGGCCCCACAGAGCAGCCCTGGCCTCAGAGCCCGGCCCCATAGCATGACCCACAGCACAGCCCTTTCCTCACAGCCCGGCCCCATAGTGAAGCCCTTCCCTCAGGGTCCAGCCCCACGGCGCGGCCCTGCCCTCACACCGCGCGCGGCCGCCCCGCCGCCCCCCCGTCAGCGCCGCCCCTCCCCTCCCCTCCCCTCCCCTCCCCTCCCCGCAGCGCGGCGCAGCGCGGCCCGGGCCGGGCGGGCCGGGAAGGGCAGGGCAGGGCAGGGCAGGGAAGGGAAGGGAAGGGAAGGGAAGGGGCGGAGCCGGCCCGCCGGGGCAGGCACAGCGCGGCGCGGGGGCGGCAGGTAGCGCTGCCTGCGGAGCGGCCCGGGGCGGCCGGACGGGACGGGACGGGACGGGACGGGACGGGAGGGCGCCAGGCGCAGCCATGGGGAAGGTGCAGCTCTTCGAGATCCGCCTGGGCGAGAGCCGGGTCATCTACAGCCCCGGAGAGCCGCTGGCCGGCACCGTCACCGTGCGCCTCTCCGGCTCGCTGCAGTACCGAGGTGAGACCGCCGCCTCCCCCCCCCCTCCCCGGGCTGTCCCGGGCGGCCGCGCCCCCCACACCGGCCCCAGCCCCGCGGGGGGCTCCGGGGTGGCGCCCGGGCCCGGCAGCCCTTCGCCACGCGAGCCCCGGCCTGCCGCCGCCTCGCCCCGAGCGAGAGGAGCCCGGCAGCTCCCCGCCGCCGCCCCCGTCCCCTCCGCGCCGCGGGCTGCGCCTGGTCCCGGCGCCCCGCAGCCGCCGGCGCGGGGGTTGCGCGCATCGCTCTGCCTCTGCCGCAGCCCGCGAGGTCCTGGCCGGGGAGAGACGCGGGGTGATGTGAACAACCTCCCCGATTATTTCTTCCTCTGCCTCCTGTGACTTTTTTTTTTCCCCTTCTGCTTCCCCGCAAAGCCGGGCAGCACGGACTTGTTTCACGGACACGTCCAAACCCGGCCCGCGCCTCGCTGGGACGCAGGGTCAGGCGTGGCGGCGAAGGGAGGCGACGGGCCGGGTGGCCGAGAGCGGAG
Organism: Dromaius novaehollandiae; assembly: GCF_036370855.1. NCBI lineage: Eukaryota > Metazoa > Chordata > Aves > Casuariiformes > Dromaiidae > Dromaius > Dromaius novaehollandiae. The sequence goes on from NC_088117.1 coordinate 3,622,825, forward strand.
CAGCGCGGTGCAGCCTTGTCCCCTGCCGCACCGCCGCGCGCCGCCCCCGGCAGCCCCGTGGCAAGGGGCCCTCGCGCGCCCCGGTCTGCCACGATGCCCGGACCCGTGTTTCATAAATACCCGCTTACGGTTCCTGGGCCGCGGCTGCCTAAAGCTGTGGCGGGGCCTCCCCAGGCTGCGGCCGGCGGTTTGGGGACGGGAGCTGCGAGGAGGCCCGGAGGAAGTGCGCAGCGCGGGGTGCGAGCTGCCCGCTGCCCCCGGTGCCGCGGGAGCTCCCGCGCAGGGACGCCTGGCCGGCCGCAAGCACAGCCCGCTGCCATCCGTCGCCAGCAACAGTCGCGTGATGCCTTCGGCGAACTTGGGTGTTGTGAGTTGTGAAGCTCCCGGTGAAGGGGGGATCTGTAGCCTGAGCGCGTGGCCCCGTCGGTGTCGGGGGGAGAAGGTCGGTAGCGCGAGCAGCTCCAAGCAGGCGTAAAACCTCATCGCGCCTCCCTGCCGCTGCCGTTTCAGCTGCGTCCGTGGCGCAGGCGGTATCTGGAGCATGTGGGCTGCTGCGGCTCGACGGGAGATGTGGGCCCCCTCGGTGGCTGTCGCAGTCCGTCAGGAGACGGCAGGGTGGATGGACGGGGATGGACGAGGGGGAGGGCAGCTGCTCGTTTAAGATCCTCCAAACCGGGAAGGGGCGGATGATCGAGCGGGCCACGGAGGTTACGGGCTCCAAATGCCCTCTGCTCCGCCGTGACCTCGCAGATGAGCCAGCCAGCTACGGGGTCGCTCCCGCGTTGCTGGCTCCCCCACCTAGAGAGGGCCTTAGCGCTCACGGAGTAGTTTCGTGCTCAGAGCCGTGGAAACGCGGACTTATTCCTTGCTCTCGCTGAGGTCGTCTCGCTTGCTTGTCTTGTATGAACGCTTCGTGCTCTGTAACGAACTGCTGGGGGGGCAGGGAAAGGCCAAAGAACTGAAAACGCAAAGGCTCTTGAACGCAGACGTCAGCCTGGATGATGGTGCCTGGGCCAGCCGGGGCTGGGATGTTCTTGCTTTCGCGAACACTTCTCCCCATTTTCTGCAATAGCTTTTTGGAAGCTTCCTCAGGAAAAAAAACCCATCTAGGACAAGTACAGACTTGTAGGCTGTTCAACTCCTGTCACAGCAAAACAGTTGCACATCCGGAGTGTTTATCTGCTCGGAGACTACTTAGAGCAATATTTTTTTTTTCCAGTGAAGAAACTCTTAGACAAAGTGCTTGCTGACTGCCATCCTCCCTTTTCTTGGCCTGTCCCCTCCACCCTTGTCCCTGAAGGGGCCGCTTGGGCGAAATGGGAGTGTTTGGCCTTGCAAGGCTCGGCTGTGCTAGTCCCGGGTGCTGCCAGCTGGCCGGGCTAGCTGTGGTTACACCTTGCTGGTGCCCCTGGGGACCCTGCGGGCTCTCGGGTTCCCTGCGTGCCAGGTTTTCCTCTTCTGCCTCCCGGTGTGCTGCAGCTCGTTGTTGCGGGGGAGGGAGGAGGGTGTCTTTGTCCGGACCCCCCCGCCCTTCGTTCTGGAGGTGTTCCTTATTGCTCTGACTCTGGGAAACTTTAGGGTCTGGCGTAAGAGGTGGTTCTCAAGCCAGGAGAGGTTTTGCCATTGGATCTTTGTGTATAACGCTAATACAGTGATTTTGGTAACAAGCCGGGGCGGTTGAGCAGGGCTTTAGGAAAGCTGGCCGAGACCCTGGCGCTGGCAGCAGCATCTAGCCAGCTCTGAGGCGGGCTGTGCGCGGTCGTTCCTTCTCCCTCTGAGCAGAGGTGATGTGAGCTGCTGTTTCGGGCCGAGGTCCCTGCAAATCGACTTTGCCAGCTGGGACAGAAGGGGGCTTAGGAGGAAGTTCACGGATGGTGCTAGGTGCTAGCTTGCCATAACTGGTGTCTAACTCTGCCCAAATGAGCAGTGGGCTTCAAGATGTGGTGACAAGGTCTGTGAAACACAAGGTGGCTCTTTGCCGTGTGTCCTTCCTGCGGCTTCGTGTCTTACGGTCCTTGGTGTCCCGCCAACCCTAAGCAGCGAGGCCGGGGACCTCTCTCAGGTGGCACCTTCTCCTTTTGTCCAGCTAAGGAAATGTCCCACCTTCAGGAAAAGAGGAGGAAGCTCATGTATCTGCTGCAGCAACCTTCTTAGTGTGACAGCAGGCAACTACCTGCTGCACAGAGATCTTAAGACTAGGCTCCATGGAGGGCCTAGCACTAGTCAGCCGTGTTCAGCTTCACAGGTCCAGCGACGAGGGATCGGACACCCTTTATCATGCTGTAGCTTTGTGCTGGGGTGCGGGGAGAGGTGGGTGGAGGCCTCACAACCGTGTCAGCTTGTGCTGTGAAGTATACTGCTACACCTTCTGCGACCAGCTGTAACTTTTCAGACTAATAAATATCTCCAAGGAAAAGACCTGAAATACCTGCCCTGTACAGGTCTGGCCCATGGCACCAAAGTGTTTCCCCAACTGGACCAGTCTGGTGTAGCTGCTCGTCTCACTATTGTGGTTCCCGAGATCCAAAATCTCGCACAAATGCAAATAAGTCTGTAGATGATTACTTCAGAGGGTAACGTGTTTTATGGCTCTCAGAAGCTGCACCTATCAAAAGGGGAACAATAGAGGCAAACAAGGTTCATTCTGTATTGCTAAACATGCTAGAAATCTCGGGCTGTAGGAAAACATGATTGGAGACACGCCTCTTGGGATCATAAGTACCCTTATCCACACTAGCTTCCTTGCCGGCCCTGCCAGCTAGCCGTAATGGCTGTTCGGTAACCCGTAGTCCTCGGCTGACCACGCAGCAGCGTCAGGAATGATGACTCGCCTTTCGCAAACCGTACGCACCGTCCCGAGGCACGTGGGAGGAGGCACGCTGCTCCGTGCCAGGAGGAAGGTCCTCTGCAAACTTCGAGGCCTCGGGGGAGAGCGCTGATGGAAACGCGGAGCTCCCAATTGTTGTGCCTGACTTACCGGGTAAATCATCAAACACGTGTGTACAAAGAATAATTAATCTAACAGGAAGCGGGCGCTGGGCCAGCTGGGTATGGAGTTAATTTGGGGGGAGGGAGGAGAAGTTGAGAACATGGAAGCCGGCCTCGGTCACTGGCAGGAGCGTGCTACAACGGCGTGCTGCAACAAAGGCTCGCGCCGCTCCCCTCTGCCGGAGCACTTTCCTCTCGACTCGAAAGCTTGCAGGGGCAATGCAGATTATTTCAGTCCTGCTGCCTCCCGTTCAGCTAGGCTCCTTGTGGGCAGACGTGTAATGTTAAAATAACAGCCCTCTCCCCCAGGTCACTACGAGTAAAGAAGCTGTGAGTGCTTTCCGAAGCAGATTTCAGCCCTGTGTTATTCTCTGCTCTGTTATTTAGCTGTCCAGGTTTATGTGGTGATGACTAGACTTTAAAATCGGTCTCTTGAACTGCAAAGCTCCAAATGGAAGTACCTGTGGCTGTTCGTGCTATAGAAGTATCCAGGTACATAATTCCCATTTCTTCCAACCAGATAGCCTGTGCCTCACTGTTTCCTTCCCTAAATGTAGTAAATATTCTCATTTCTTGTATGGAGAGCTGAGAAAGCTGGTGGTGGAGGGTTGAAAGCAGCTCACTTGAATCCTGCGTGATGTGTCCACACCGGAAGGTCAGTTCTGCTTCCCTGGGATGGCAGTAGGAAGAAGTTTGGATTTGGTTAAGGTGGTTTTGCTGTGCATGTAACCTGTACCCTTCCTAGGGGAAAGAGGAAACACCTGTGGACTCTGTCCGTTAGCCAGGATCCTTCATACAATTTGACTCCTGAAACAGAGGAAAATCTGTTCCAGCAGGAAGGTTGTGGCTTGGTCTGCTCAGTAGGGTGATGTTTAAAGGATGGGTTCAATCTCTGGTTAGTAGTCTGAAGCGTGCTCTCTCCTGAGACTGAAGTTTGTCCTCTGTGAGGGTGGATTTTAAATTCCTGTGCTTGACAGCATAGGTCACCTCGTCTCATCGCATCTATAAATCATCCGGACAGCGGGGATCCCGTGGCTTGTCTCTGCTTCAGGATTCAGTCTGCGACGGAGCATGACTGCTTGAAGTGCAGTCCTGGGCACGGCCGCGGTGGGTTTGGTAGGCAGGGAAGGGTCCACAAGCTGCAGCTGTCCCCGGCGATGCTGGCGGGCCCGGTGCGGTCCTCGAGCGGGCTGGCATCCCTTAGCTGCGGCGGGCGCCGGGATGAGGCGCAGGAATGCTCATCTGTCGTTCCGCATCGCTCTGGCGGGCTGGATGGCTCCTGCTGTAGCGGCAGTGGATTAACTTTCTTTTCTCGTTGTCTGGAGCGAGACGGCGATGAGCCGTGTGGCCAAGTCTGTCTGAGACTGTGGAACAAAAGAGGGATTTCTGCCATCCTGGCCAGCTTGTTGCTAGAGCTCAGGCTCCCCTGGAGTCGATGAGTAATCGCAAGGTGGTTTGGTGTCTCCCGTCTGCCTCCCTTTGCTCTCCCCACCCCGCGCACACCTCTCGGGCTCGCCCGGAGAGCCGCGTTTGCTGCTGCCCTTGGTGAGGAGACGTGCCGTGGCCTTCCCTCCCGCGTAACAAAACAGGCAACAAGCGGAGCGGAGTTGTGCTTGTCTGATTCGCTTCCAAGTGTGACAGCCGGGGTGTGATTGCTTATTCTCTCCCCGGAGCAGCGTATTGCTGGCAGGGATGTGGCTTGTCTTTCCAAACCGGAGTCAGGTAGGCTGTAGGGAGGCTCCCTCGCTGGGAGGAATAAGTTTGTGTTTCTGCATCCATCTTTTTTGGTGGCCGCTCCCCATCCCTTCCATGGGCCCCACGTCGAGGCCTCAGAGAGGGGAGCAGCCGGGGAGGGCAACGGCTCGAGCCGGCTTTGCTGCCGAGGGAGGTGAGCGTGGCAGCACGGACACTCCTGCTCTGCCCATAGCCACCTTGGGGAACGCCTTGCTGAAGGTCCTTCTTGGATGAGAGGGGGATGAGGTGGAAGTAAATATGCAGAAGTGACATAGCTGTCCCTTGATGTGTGACCCTGGCTAGAGGCTTTCACGGCCAGGGAGAGCAGAACGGACCTTCTGTAGACCTGACCTGCCCAAAAGCGCAGAAGAGGTGCTCTGCTGGGGACTGGGGCAAGTCTTTCCTCCTCCTTCTTGGAGTGGCTGCTCCTGAAACAGCCTGACAAGCACACCAGGAGCTTTATTATTATTGTTATTTTTTTAATTTCATGCCTCTTTTCTTGAGGGCTGATTACCGAGATGGCCAGCTCATAACCTAAAGGCTATACTGCTATGACCTCTTAAGTCTGGCTGCAGGGATTGCTGTGGAAGTTAATTATCTCTTTGTGCCACTCTTAAAATCTCTGGTGTGGAAGTGCAAAGCGCTTGGGAGAGGAAGAAACGCACAAAGGACCCAGGCTGCTGCCACTCAGCGAACTTCTCTCCCGTGTACAGTTGTGCCCGCACGTGCTCTTATTCCCTATTTTGTTTCTAGGATCTGAAGATGAAACGGTTTCAGACCGTAAAGATGTTCTGGTTTCTTTCTGCCTGTGAAGACTTTTAAGAAGCAACCCCATGTCCCCTGAACTCGCTTTGATGGTGTGGCAGTGTCAAGAGTGAGCTGGGGTTTTTGCTGTGAATAAGCTTGTGAATAAAGGCTTTTCGCCAGAGCGCGCTTAGCCATGGCTGGGTACCGCTTTGTCTAGGATCAAATACGGCCTTTAGAAGGGTGGTCAGTCCCATGCGGTTGACTTGGATCGCTTGAGCAGATGTCCGCAGAGTACTGGGACCCTGAGATGCCAGATGACTGCAGGGAGGATAGAGGCGTAGCCTGAGGTGAGGATAGACATTGCTTTTCACCTCTCTGCAAGATGAGACTGGAAAGCTGATACCAATTTAGAACTACTTAGAGGTCTAGTCTAAAAACACCCCCGACCTTTGAGCTCTCAGTAACACCTTAGTCTTGGTTTTAAAATTGGAGCTTATCAGGTACCCACAGCAAAAAGCATTCTGGTGAGTCTGTTTTCAAAAAGCATGAATCATTTCTGGAGCACCAGCACTCCTGTGTGTAACTTCCAGTCCTGTGTGCTCGTTTATGGAGCCCTGTTCTCGGTCTGTCTGGCTCCAGCACCTCGTGCCGGAGGCGATGATACTGCCGTGGTTTGCTCTCCACCCCTCCCTTACGCCCCCCCCTTAATCCCAAATGCTCCCCACGATAAGACATGAGTCAAAGTGGCTTGGAAGGCCGCACCTCCAAGGAGGAAATCTCAACACGTGGGCATCATTTAGTGCCTTCTCGATGGGGACTCTCAGCCTCGGACTGGATGTCGGGTCCAGGGGCCCAGCTCTCGGCCCTGAATACTACATTTTCTGTCTGCAGGTGTCCAGCCTGACTGGGGGGAGTGAAGATTACCTTATGAACTTGTACCGCTCCTGGCGTAGCAGGGATTTGTTATGTATCTGGTGCTCTGGTAATAACAAGAACATAAGTCGTCTTTCCAAACTGATGATCTTGCTATAAATAGAGAATCCAGCTGCTTGCATTGAATGGCATCAAAGAAAATCATAGGAACAGCTCTTATGCAGAACAAACCGGATTCTGGCTGTTTTCTCCGAAGATACTGGGGCCGGGGGAGGGGGTATTTCCTGACAACTGAGACGTGCGAAAGCAAGGCGTGAGAGCTCAGCGCGGTGTGTGAAATCTTCAGCCGCGAGCACGTCACGCAAGGCGGCTGGGATCTCCCGTCGCGCCGTCCCACGCTTTGCTGCCTCCCTGCCCCAACAGGAGACCTGGCTACGCAGGTACACGGCTGTAATGAAGACTCATTAAATGCAAGGTTGCTTTATTGCCTATAAATAAGGCCGTTCAGGAAAGGCCACTTACAACCGCCTCTGCTAAGAGGAGGTGAGCTGGCTCCAGGCTCGTGCTTGGGAGCAGCAGCAGTGCCGCATCGTCTGGAGGTGTCTCAGCAGATCCTCGCTGCTGACTCGTGGGTCTGCCCGGAGGAGTGCGGCGGGGCGGACGGGTCTGAACGCAGAGTTTTGTGCAGTTGCTTGTTGCAATGCTGTTGTAGTCTTTTCTTGTACCTGAGCTCCAACCTCTTGCATCAAAACAGCTGTTTCCAGGATGCCTAAAAAGTTGTGAACTTTCTTTTTTAGTCCTCCTCACCAGCAGCTTGGAGATGGAGGCCCGGTCGGGATGCCTGGTTATGGCAATATTGGCCGTGCTGAATCATTTCAGTCCAAAGTGTGTGTGTTGGCGGGGAGTGGAGGGGGTTCAGCCTGTTAGAGACCTTTCTTTGGCCAACTGAGTGTTGAGCTGACTTTTTGCCAGGTGACTACTCATCTCCCCAAGCACAGGGAGAGTCCTGGAGAGCTGAGGCCCAGGAGCGTCCCTTGAGCTCCAGGAGGGGCCGGAGGAACATTACCTCCCCTCCTGAGTGCCTGTGCTGCGCCTGTAGGACCGATAGTTGCTGAGAAGACCTGGTGACCTGTGTCTGCCAGTGTTTTGGGTGACAGTGAGGATGTGCCGAAATGAGCATCGACCAACAGGAGCTGCTGTAGCCTCAGCTCCTGGAAAGGTGTACCTGAGAGTCCCGAAAGGTGTACCTGAGAGTCCCGAAAGGAAACGCGTCCGATTCGGTCCTGTGGCAGAGTCTGGCCCGGAGGAGCTGTTGTGCTCTGGCATTACAGCGAGCCTGTTAAGCACGAATTTCCAGACCTCTTTGAAGCCTTTATTTAGAAATAGCCTGAAAAGGGAGTAGGCCCTGGTGAATCAACCTCTTTGTGGTAAGCAGAGAAACCTGATCAGTTGGCCGTTTCTCTGCCTGCAGTGGCTTTGCGCCGAGCTTCCAGGGGGGACGCTCCCGCCACCGGAGATGCAGGTGAGAGAGTTCGTTAAAGCGGCCGCGGGGTGTGGGAAGAACAGAGCGGAGCTGGCGGTGGTCACAGACCAGCGTGTGTTCCCAGGACATCAGAGCTCTGCTGCCCGGCCGGTTATCGCGGATCTCTTGTGCTGGGTGAATAGCCGGCTTGTTCTGCCGGGTAGATGGGATAAGGTGTCTCGCTTTGTGCTCGCAGGGGAGGAAACAACGAAGAGGTAATGAGTTTAAAGGGGCAGTTTGTTACAGCATGGACCTGACTGGTCTTAAAGCACCTCACAGAGGTCTCCTGGGGCCTTTGGTGTGGTAGGATGAGGTGGGTTTTCTTGTTCAGTTCTTCCTTTTTTAGACAGGGAAGTTAAGTACACGGGAATATCTTAACTGCTCTGGCTTAAAGTAGTGCTAAGTGCCGGGTGGAAACCTATTTCTTTCTGGGCAAGCTATAAAAAAAAGTGGTTCCTCTCTCCTGTTTTAGCACTGCTCAGCTAGGCCACAGCTGCCCTGCCCCAGTCTGACCGAGGTGTTGAGTGCTGGCAGCTCCTGGTGCCGGTCGGCATTCCCGGGAGCCGGGCGAGTGCTGGCTCCGCGCCGCTCGTCTGGCTGCACGTGGCGCCCGTGGGACTTGCGTTGCCCTCCCACGGGGCTCCTGGGGAGCCCAAACCCTGAGGCTTGAGGTGCTCTGACCGTTTGTGTACGTGCAGCCTTGTGCTGCTTTGAAGAGCACAGGTTGCTTAAATGCAGGTTACCCACAGCTCGCAGAAGCCAGTTTGAGTTGCCCAAGTCCCCTGAGAAGTGATGACTGTAAATGAAGATGTACAGGGGGTCACAGGTATACCTTGCCCAGACCTTCCTGAGTTCCTAAACACGAGGTGTCTCTGCTCCTGGCCGTATTCCCAGCATTCGCCGCTCCGCGGTGCCGGGGCTGGAAGGCGATGTGCAGCCCAGCAGAGGCGGATGTCACATACTGCGTCCGCTCCTGGCAGCGGGGCGAGGGTGAGACGAGGAGCTGGGCCATACCAAGCTATATGGAGCTTTACGCAGAAAGGAGGGTGAGGAGGAGTGAGCCCAGGCACTGGCAGTGGACACGGTGCTTCCTTAAACGAGGTATCGTGATACTGGTATCTCGCAGCGCGTTTGCCTGGGGCCTCCTGCTGCCGAACAGACCTTGGTCGTGGTGTTTGCGGGGATCGGCTGGGTAATGAGCTGAGCAGCTCTGACCTGGCGTGTGATTCCTGCTGTAAATCCCAGGAAAGCCCTACCTGGAGCTCTGTCATGTCGTGATGGAAACACAGCCTGCTCTCTTGTGGATGGGGTAGCAGAAGGGACCCTCAAGCACAGCTCTAGAAGGAGAGCAGGCATGTTAGTCTCAAAAGAGGTCAGACTTTACCTCTCTGAATTTCTGGCCAGATAAGTAGAAAGGAAGATTTCTTGAGACTGGAAGTTGGCATCGCGCATCAGAGCGGAGAAGTGCCTGGAGTGACTCCGCTATCCCCTCCAGCCTTCTGCTCATCTGCAGCTTCTGTGTCTCTCTCCCGACAGTCAGTGCTGGGTATGGGGAGAGGAGGCTGCGAATCCTGGCAGCGCAGCTGAGGTGGGTGGGTGGCAGGGAGGTTTTAACAGTGAGCTGTGAGATCTGTCTCTGAAAGCCGAATACCTAACTTCCTGCAGTGCCTCCTGTACTCCCGTCTGATCCGACTGTTCCCCGTGTTCAGGGGCATCTGCACGTGTCGTCCTGGTTCGGAAGGAAGAGACGTGTCCCTTAGGACGCGGCGGATGGTGCCCTGTCGCTCTGTGCATGAGGCCTCGAGGGCTAGGATGGTGGGCTCCCATCCCGTGCGCTACGGGAGGCATTGCCTGCGGCCCACGCATCTGCTGGGCCATGCTGTGTTTGGGATGGGGCACGAGGTTGGGCTTCCAAAATTGGTCCCAGGTACTGCTTTCCTCCTTCCCCGCTTCCTCCTAAGTTGCGATCTAGGAATACTGCCTGTCCCGAATCCAGCTGGGCTGTTCTTGCCTGTGAGTATGTTGGTTGCAGGCCTTGCGCCTGTGCGTGCAGCAGGAGGGCTGGGGTAGGTGCGCGGTAAGGGGGGAGCTACAGACCCACGTGCGCAGCCTCTGCGCTGCCCGGGTGTTAGGGTACAATCGCCCCTGCAGGCCCTTGAGCCACAGACACCCGTTCCTCCCACCCCCCATCCCAGTCTCTTTGGGTGACGCAGCAGTGGGGGCTACATCTGTCTGCAGCTTAAGAATAAAAAACTTGCTTTTTTTGCAAGAGGTGGTTTTTGGGAAAGAGGGTGCTGGGGGAGCCCTTTCTGGAGGGTGTCTGGTGAGCAGCGAGGTGGCTGTGCCAGGGCAGCGGCGCGGGGCTCCGGGCTGCCGGAGCCTCTGCTGGGCCCGGTGCGCGGCTGCTGCGGCACGCTTCATGCCTGTTGCTTGTGTCTGTTGCTAAGGAACTGCGGTTGCCTTTGGCAGCAGGGTGTAAAGAGCCAAAGCACAAATTTTGTGATATGCTGTTGTCCCCCCTCCTGGCGTCAGCGTGGCCTTGTTCGCTCTTGAGTTTTCCTCCCCAGCCTGACATGTGCAAAGACAGACTTGTTAAACGTGATCAACCGGGGAGATTTTGTTCCAGATGTTCGAGATGACCCCCATCCTCCGAGGGCAGCCTGAGTGCTGATAAAACTCTGTGATGCTATAAATAAACCTGTCAGCTTTGTACAGGAGAAAAGCCTTTGGTTTAAACAGAAGTTTGTTCTAAACAGGAGCCCAATGGTTCAGTTCTTCCCTTGGGATGTACATAGATTCCTGATTTTGGGGGAAGGGGTGGGAAATGCTGGTTTCCCTGTTGCTCTCCATTTGTGTGATGGAAGAAAATGCTTGCAGATGGGAGAGGATCAACCTGCCTGGGAGAGGACTTGGCCAAGTCGCTGTTCTGCTTCTGTGCAGGCACACAACCTGCCAAGTCTCTCTTCTGAGACTTCTGCATTTGCTGAAACAAGAACATCCATTTAGCATGGAGATCTTACCTAGAAAGCTGACTCCTTTATTTAGGATTGAGGAAACAGCAGTGTTGCAAGGAGCAGAAACGGTAAAATGATCATGACCTGTCTCCATGGCCAGGGCGATTCAAGACCACCCTAAGCACGGAGCACCTGCTGGCTCTGGTAAGCGGGACCGCGGAGGGCCCTGTCTTGCGTGTGTAGCCGCAAGAGCACATGTGCCGTCCTGGTCCCCTCCTGGGCATCCCGGGTGTGTTGGCCCTTCCAGCAAACAGCTCTTCTGCCCCTTCCTCATCTGAGCATCTGATGCAGTTCTTTCCTCAGCCAAAAAGATGGAGAGGACAGTGCTGTTGGTTTGTCCCCCACACCCATAACCCTTCAGAACTGGGTTTAGTGAGTACTTTAGATCTGTTTTCCAGTGCTCCTTTGCTGTACGTGGGCAACAGGAATTGTGTGCTGGCCACATCTTGTTCGTGGCAGCTCTGCCTTAACAGTTCTCCTGTGTTGGCTTGATAGCAGGCCAGTACAGCCCTGTTGCTACAGCCAAGAGGAACAGGCAAACCTGGCTCACAGGACTGGTCTTGCTGAGCTTGGGAATATAGGCCTGGCTCTGCTGCCTTGGAAACTGGCTCACCAAAAGTTCAGGGCCAGGAAGGGAGGGATCGTCCCTTCCAGCTGCTGTGAGTGATTTGGCTGGTTCAGTCTGTTACAGGGTGCAGATGGTGAGTGCCAACCTGGGGGAGGAATGACTGAGCAGCCAATCTCGTTCCTGGAGGCTAAATGGTGGTGAAGTCCTCACCTCTCCCCGCTCTGGAAGGAAGAGGCTGCAGGGTTGGTCCCAGAGCCTGACCTGGGCTCGTGCATGGGGAGAGCATTGCCCGTTCTGGTCAGAAGTGATGGAGCAGCACAGGGGCAAGGATGGGTCAGACGGTAGCAATGACTGTGTTGTCACTTGGAGCCTGTCCACGGTCTCCGAGGAGGAGACTTGTGTGATGGGCTGGCTCGGCGCGTTGGAGACTCCCCCCGCCGGCTGCGGGGAGCTGTGTCCAAGGTCTCCCGTGGGCTGGAGGCTGTTATTAGTGTGGCAAATGCTGCTAGATACGTGTCAGCTTCAGACAAGTCAGCTCCTGGGACCTATTTGATTTGAGATGGGAAGGGAGATCTACATTTCTGAGGAGCTCTAGAGAGTACAGGGCTTTGCTTTTCTCCCACAGTTAGAGGCTTAATCCTCCTCTTGCCCCTGCCCCAAACTTTGGGGAAGGAAGAAAATAGAAACCTCTCTAGACAATATTTAACTTTGTGCCAAATCCGCTGCTGGCTCCAGCTTTTAATGTAAGCTGACCTCTTCCATCACTGCCTTGTGAAGTGCCCAAGACAATTTGTGTCTTGGGAACTGACAGGATAGACCTCGAAGGATTAGGACGGCTGAGAATTAATTAGGAGCTGTTGGTTTAATTAGTGGTGTCTCAGTGTATTTACACATGAGGGCTGGAGGCCAGAGGGGAGTAGCATGTCTTGTGACCTAGCCTTCCCTCCCGCTTTTCGAGGAGGAGGGCATGAGCCTTTTGTGCCTGGGGTTGTACCAGTGCCTGTCTGCATGAAAGCAAATCGGTACAAAGGCCTCATCATGCCCCTCTTGTGCTCTGAGCTTCCTTGGTGTCTGCTTTTCCCACAGCCTTTCTAGGAATAATCCTGTCTCCACAAACTGTTTGAGGGTACCTTGTTCTCTCTGCAGGGCTCGCTGCCTCGCAGGCTTTCCAGCTCCTGCTTCCCTGGGAGCCTGGACTAACCCCAAACCCATCTTCATCTGCATTCCAGGCTGGAGCTGACGGGGGCCAGGAGGTCTTGGGGCACGCCAAAACACGTTATCTCAGTCTCTTGTGCCCAAAAGAGTCGCTCTGGGGGAAGCTGTGGTGCTGCTTGTTGAGCTGGTTCAGCCGCGTTATCTCCTCAGAGCAGACTTTTGTTTTCTCGAACTGAGGACGCTGACTGAGGGGAAAGATCCCTCCTGATCAAGATCTTGAAAGGGAGCTGGTGGGCGTGCGGGTCACAGCGGAGTTGTTTGCACCGGGGAAGCCAGATGCAGACTTTCCTGAGGGCTGGGCTGGATGCGACCTGCCTCCCTCGTCCCCTGCCCAAGCCCCGTACGCGTTAGCCTGGTGAGTGCTTGCCCCGTGATGGGGGCCACGCCACGCCGTCGCAGCTTCACCACAGCCCGCTGAGCCTAGCGCAGGTGGGAGGAGACCCGTGCTGCTTCCAGCCCAGCCCTGAGGCCTGAGCACCCGCCTCGGTGGGGGTGGCGGACTCGCGCGCGCTTGGCTGGGGTCAAGAGCAGGGAAGGACTCTTGGCCGATGGCTGTGGTCGGCTGTGGATCTCGCTTTCCCCCCCTGAAGCGACTGGACCCAGACGCGCTGTTGCCTGGAGAACGCATCGATCCGGGAGGAGCTGCTGCCCCCTCCTCATTGACTGGGCAGTGGCCGGTGCTCGGGGCTGTTTGTCACCTCTTTCTCGTGGGGCCTTGGCGGGGGCTGTTTTTGGCCTCTCTGACTTGCTGGGCGGGGAAAGAGGGGCAGCGGGTTACCAGCGCATGGGAGGTTCTTGGGCTCTGCAGCTTGAGAGAATCTAATTAAAACGTGGTGATAGCTGCTTGCTGCTGCTCTGATGGAGAGGGGGGTGAGGAAAAGGGGCTCTGGCTAATCTCACCTGGTTTCCATGAAATGAAGACTTATCTGATGCAGACTTGCTAGTCTTCCACGGCACTTAATCCCCCCATTACTCCCCCTGTTATCTGGATCCAGACGTGCACAAGTGCTTTTGTAAGTCTAGCGGGAAAGTGCTGTTGCGTGCTGGTACCGGAGCTCTGGACCTTTCCCCTCTCCTGCAGGGAGCTGCCCTCGATGGCGAGTCCTGTGTGCTGCTGCCTCATTTTTGCTACCGTGGCCACCACCAGCAAGGCCTAGAAACAGCTCTTGAAAGAAATGTGTTTTTCTGAAGGACATCTCAATCTCCGGGGTGTCCTTTGAGCCCCTTACAACTGTGTGCCCCGGTCGCTCGCGCTGTGCGGTCGGTGGGGACAAAGCGGGGTGGCTTTGCAGTCCGTCTTGGCCTGCGCTCGCGGGGCAGGACACCCGGTTCCCTGCAGCAGGGACAGCTGAAGGGTGCGAGTCCGCTGGAGACGCGGCTGAGGCTGCGTGCTGGCCGAGTCGGCTTCAGCTGGCAAACGTCCAGGGCTGTTGTAACGGGCTGTTCAGAGCTCGGCTGTGAGCTCTTCAGCTGTCCTTGCAGCAGCGGAGGAAGGAGAAACTGCAGGACGACGGTGGGGACATGCTAACGGGCCAGCGCCTTCGTCCTGTGTAAGCCACCGCCAAACGCAACGGCCGCTGGCCCCGGCCGCTGTAGCTGCTTTCCGCTGAGGGCTGCGGTGCTTAGACGGCCCCTGCGCAGCGCCCCATGGGCTGCCTTCCCCTCCTCCCCAAGGAAACCTCAAACAGCCGCGGTTTGTCGTCTGCATCCCTCGGCTGCCCGCGCGTGTTGCAGTAGGTGTGTAACAGAGATGGGACGGGAACCCAGACAGGTCGCTTGTGCCTGGGGCTGGTGCCGTTGCTGTTAAGTGACAGCCGTCTCCTGTGCTGGGTGGTAGGTGACACTGCTTGCTCGGCACGTGACTAGGTTTTGGGAGCAGGAAGGCTCTTGCCCTTCCGTCGGAGACGCGCGTGTACAACCCGTCGCTGATGAGGAGGGGGACGTGTGTCCTTGGCTTTCTTCCTGCCAGCTCCCGCGAGGTAGGCAGCTCCCTGGTTCAACAGAGAAAAGTAATCTGAGGTCTACGGCTGCTCTCCTTAAATCACCTTGGAGGAAAACGGACGTGCCCGGCTCTTGGCATCTCTATTTTTACTTTAGTGCGGAGATGGATCTGGCTGAGCTGTCTCCTTTTATTGCCAGCGTTCGGCGAGTGCTGTAGTGCATCGCTAATGATGCGTCTGCCTGTACGCAGAGCTGCCTGCTCCCGCGCACACAGGGGGCTGCCGGGGCGAAGGGCCTTTGCCGTCTGTGGGACTTCTTAATTCGCTTCTCCACTTGCTTGTTTTCCCTTCCCCCTTGCCAATGCTTTGGCTTTTCTTTGCTTGTTCAAAGCAATCCAGGTAAACGGAGAGCAGGAGTGTGGTAACTGGGGCCACTGGTGGCATTGGATTCCAGAGACTTTTTTTTTTGGTGGGTTTCTAATAACTGAAATTGGCCTGTTCTGATGTAGAAACCTTTTTTATTTGCCATATATGTAACTGTGCACAGAGATTGCCTGGAGGGAGGTCTTGGAAAGGCTCAGCTTGTGCATATAGCTTCCTGACAGTGCTTCAAGCTAGCAGGCTTTGCGCCTCAGGTGGCTCCAGTTGCAGCAGCTCTGACAGTGCCAGTTTGCCAAACCTGCCCTGCGACTCCGTTTTTAGCTTGCAGCTGCCCCCAGGACCACGCGGCTCCGTTCTGCTTGTCAGCTGCTCCGTGTCCCTTCTCCTCTTGGTGCGCGGGAGCCCAAAACCCACAGCCAGGCAAGTTTGGCATCTTGCTCTGTCCAGCTCACAGGATGCTTGTGGGGAGGCTGATTTTACAGTGAGCTGCTCCAAAGCCTAGTTAGGGGTAAAATAAATGGTTTGAGCTGTTGAACCAGGTGCCTCTGAAACCTCTTGGATGGATTGGGGGAAACCTTAGCCCTGCAACTGCCAGACTGCAGCTGCAAGATGGACTTGCTCTGACACTAGTGGCTGTTGGGATGAAATGGTGAGGGCTGTTGGCTCACTGGGTGCCCTGGACACACAGCCCACAGCTTCAGCAGCCTGCGGGGGCCTGGGAATCCGCTGAGTCCTCCAGCTCCCTCCTAGGGTCTGGAGGATGCAGCCAAGACTCGAAGTATCTGTGCTGTAGCTGTTGTCAGCCAGTCCTAACCCGGCGGGGGTGTCACATCTGCTCGGACCTGTTGTCCACCCTGTCTCTCCGTCAGCGAGGCAGAGGGTGGAGAAGTCTCAGAGGAGGCACTCCGTGGTGAATCCTCTACAACCTAAACTGCTCCGAGTCTTGTCCTGCGTCCCAGTGATTTAGTAGTTGCAGTGATTACCCTGGTAACGGTACGCTAACAGCTTTGGGGAGTGTAGAGGAGAAGGGAGAGTTTTCCTGTTGCTGTGAAGTTACCTCCAAGCTTTTCTGCCTGGAGCGTAGGTGTTCTTGGGTGCTTTTTTGCCCCTTCATTTGCCCTCACGTGTCTGGAAGGGCAGCATAGGGCTGGCACGTGGGCCATCCCAGGGCGGCCTGCCAGGCCTCCAGTGCCGTTCCAGAAGAGCACAGGGACTGCTGAGGGGTTAAACTGCTCTCTTGTAACCAAGGCATGAGATACCTGGGTATATATAACGCCAGGGTGAGCGACCATTAGGAACGTGGCTGGAGAGGGCTGCCCTCGAGGGTGCCCAGGATTAGCACCGTTGAGAGGCCCAGCGCACTCCCTCCGGGGAACCGGGCCTTCCCTCCTCTTTAGATGCTGTCTGGCTCTGCCTGAGCTGGTTTGGGCTGTTGGTGGTGACCTGTGATGTCTTGGAGCTGATGGCTCCTGTGTCCGAGGTGGAGAACTCCTCAGCTAGCTGTAGTAGCTAGCTGGCTGTTGCCTGCAGTAAGCAGGCTTGAATTAAAGCCCATCATCCCTTTATCTGGGCATTGCAACAGATGGTGGCAGTTTATGAACTTCTCTGTGGCTTGGTGAGGGGGACCCTGCTCAGGGGCTGTTGCTCTTCGAGGCTGTAAATGTTTTCCAGTTCTTCACTGGACTTTTCTCACTCACATCCTCAGTGTATGGAAATGTGGGAGTGCTGGAGCATGGGGGCATCAGAAACCACCCGGGCAGGAGAGCCCTGAGCGCGGCAGCAGGGCATCGCAGGCACAGACGAGAGCCAACGCATCAGCCTCACTACTGTATTGAAGTTTGATTAATGAGAGCTGGCATCTGGAGCTGTTTATACCTTGCCCTTAAATACGAAAGAGCACTTTGTGATGGGCTCTGGTGTTCGAACTCATGATTGGTCTGTGCATGTGTGGCAGCAGATCTGACGGAGAGAGGCTGTTCTCCATGGCAGGGTCGAAGACTTTAAGCCCTAAGGAGCCAATTTGGCCTGAGTGCACGTAGTAAAGCATGTGTGAAGACTGGAGTAAGAACTATGCGTTTGCATGCAGAGAGGGCTGAATCTGGGTTTCTTAAATCAGTGTGGAGGACATGGCCACACTGGCAAGGCAGGTGCTCTGGAGAACTGTTTCAGGTAGTTGCAAGCAGCATCACTTACAGCTCTCAGGGTTTGGGTAGGTGGGTGGAGGTGGCAAGATGAACATAGCTGAGGAGGCTTGTGGAGTAGGGGGTGGGCTCTTAAGCCAAGGCAGGTTGGCCACTTGCATCCCAGGAAGAGACCTGTGAGATACTGCTTGAATACAGAGAAGCAGAGCAGATGGGAGAAATGGGTCTGTCTAGTAGTTCCTGGTACCTTCCTGCAGGTGGAAATGGTCACCTGGCAAATCCAGTGAGGGAGTTCTGTGGGATCCATTAAAGCTGTTACAAAACCCGGTAAGAATCAGAAGAGGAGACGCTCAGGCTGGGATGACCCTGAGGGCCCAGTTTGTGCCGGAGTAGGTCTGCCTGCCCTCTCCTTGTGTGGGGTAGCAGCACAGAGCATCCCTTGCTGTGTCACAAGGCCGGTCTGTCACGTTGGTTTGTCGCTGTGATCCAGAGACGACATAAGAGCTTGAACCTGTTGTGAATTTGCCAAGGCTAATTGGAAATACCTTCTGGGCAGCTCATCTGAAAGCCACGGTGAGAGGGTGCAGAGCAAGCTCTGGGATGACTTTCCCAAAACAAGGCCTGAAGACAGCTCAAATTCCCTCCTTGCTTTGGGAGGATCAGATGGCATCTCAAATGCTTCCAGGCCTTGCTGCGCAGCTTTGCTCTGAGCCCTGTATCTCTAATAGGAAGAGGAGGGCAGTCACTGGAAGTGCTCTCTGGCTGCTGAGAAGCAATGGTCTTACCCGCATGGTCAGAGCTCTTGATGCAGGGCAAGCGTTAACAGGCAAAGTGCTTCTGCTGCGATCCTCTGAAGCAGGGACTGACCCCGGCTGTGGGGCAGGCTCCCGTGGGCTGGGGGTGGTGTATGCGGGTGGGCAGGCTGTGAACTCGAGCAGCAGCTGGGCTTGTTAATGCCGTGCAGGGGAGACCCATTCCTTGCTGCGGCAGCAGACAGGGCTATAAACCTTGTTTAACCTGGCTAACGCCGAATGGCATAGCCCGCCCAGCCTAAGTCGGAAGGCATCAGCCTTTGGTTTGGGGAGAGGCCAGCACAAAGAGCACAAGCAGTTTTATTGTTTCGGCTGTTGTTTTCTAGCTGGCTGAAATGTTGGTGTGAGGCAGGTGTAATGGGCTGACAGGGAAAAATCTTGCTATGCTTCAGCTGCCTTCCAGCGGGCTCTTTGAAGAAACCAGAAGAGCAGGACTTAATGGTTTTTCCTGTCCTCGCTGCGTTCCTGCAAGGGTGGATACCTCCCCGGGATGCACTGCCATCTCCAGCTCTCGCAGCCGTAGTGGTGCAGAGCTGGAGCCCACGTTCTGCCCCGAGACGCTACCTGACTTTAGCTGCTGTAGTCGGCCTAGCGCAACGTGGAGCCTTTGCCAAGCGCATCTCTCTTTCCGGGGATGGAAGGATGCCCCGCTTCTTGCAGGGTGGGAGGCTGCAGAGCTGTCTGTGCACTCATCGCGGTCTGGCCAGGGACACCTGGATGTGTAGGAAGGCTTTGCTGCCACAGATGTCCTCTGCTGTCAGCGTGAGTGCAGGGGCTGGTGCAGAAGCTGGGAGGATATTGATTCATCTAGGAGAAAATTAGGGAGAGGTTTACATCTCAGGGAGCTGAAATTGCTGCTGTTAAGGCTTTTCACAGTGCAAGGAGGCCAACACAAAGATTTTAATGATGATGACAGCTGGGAAGAGCACTAGGGTAGCAGAGAGTCTAATAGTGCTGAGAGTAACAAAGGGGAAAATGTGCCTCTGAACTGAAAGCGTGACCTGGTTCCTCTACTCCCTTTTTCCACCCTGTGTGTGTTTTCATGCTCCCATGGGAGCAAAGCTCTGTTCCTGTGCATAAGGCCCACGTACAGTACTCGAAGCAAGTCTGAACGTGAGGTTTTGCTCTCTCCCGGTGCTTACGTATGTGCTTTCTCTTAACAGCTATCAAGGTGAGCTGCGTTGGATCCTGTGGGGTGTCTAGCAAGGTCAATGACACAGCGTGGACCGTGGAGGAGCAGTACTTTAACAGCACGCTCTCTCTGGCAGACAAAGGTAGGATTCACAAGGAAGCAGTAGAGATCTGTGGCCGTGCTGTTTCGTGCCGGGAGGTGGGCGATTCTAGGATGGTCTGCAGAAATGCATCAGCAAGACTCGAGCATCTTGTTGATGCGAAATACCCCTTCGCAGGCTGCCTTGGCCTGTGCACAAAGGATGTGAGCCAATATTAGAAATTACAAGAGCTTAGAAGGAGCTGTGTGGAGAGGCGTCCTGAAAGGCTGCCGAACTTGGCAGCCACCTTGCAGACACTGCTTGTATCCTCTGGCCCCGGTCTGGCTGGAACGGGACTATCGGCAGCAACTTCTCCAGCGCTGGCGGGTGTCTACAAGCGCAGAGGCCCTGTGGGTTCGCTCTGCTCCACTTCCCGCGTGCGTTGTCTCTGGAAGTCGCAAAGCACTGCTCAAGGCTGGTGGATGGAAGCCGGTTGCAGGGCAGGAGTGGTTTGACTGCACTGAAGGGATGTGGAGGTGTTGCTTGCCCTCCAAGAGAAATGAAGGGGACATGGAGGTGTTGCTTGCTCTCCAAGAGAAACGTTGAGAGAGGCCTAGAGCAGTTAGCAGGGCACGCCCTGCAAGCCGAGATGCCTAGAGATAGTGGCTGGGTTGTATTATGCCACAGGGTAAAGTGACACCAGCAGCCTCTAGGGAATCTGGACTCGAATGAATGCTGCCTTTCTGCTGTTAAATAGGTCAGCGTTACCACAAATAATTCATGCTGTGCTCTGGCTCCTATTGAAACCAAGAGGTGCCAGCATTCACCTGCCGAAGGCAGTGGCTGCAGCAGTAACTGTACACCAAGTGTGGCGAAAGAGCAGGCTAATAAGAGCTCTGGATGCCCTCCGATCCTGTTTTATCTAATAACAAGAGATGGGTGAAACTGAAGTGCCGGCTCCCGCTTGCTCAGCAGTTTTTAAAGCAGAGCTTTTAGCGTCGAGGGGAGACTGACCTCATCGTCGCAGCCCTCGGAGGGAGCGCTGCTTGCTCGCGTCCCAGAGAAGGGAGGCCGCAGGCTGGCTCGCTCCGCGCGTTGGCTCCCAGCCCGGGGCTGCAGGAGAAGGCGAGGCCGCCCGGGAGGGCAGGGAGAAATGCTCCTGCCTGGTTTTGGAAACGGTGCTGATGGCAGCCGAAGAGCCCAGCTGTGAATGGGAATGGTAGCAAAATCCTAGCAGCTTTATAAGGTGCTCTGGGCAATTGAGCTTAAATGAGCTGAGAGCTGGAGGCTGTGAACTTGGATCGCGGCGTTTTGGAGAGTTGTAAACCTGCAAGTGCACTGCAAAACGAACCTTCCAGCTTTGTTTCTACTGTTTGATCCTTTGCGGGGGAAACCATGACATTGTGGTCGGTTCGGTTCTGGTAAAGCCGAGTTGTGGCAAAAGTGAACCATGTAGTGGGGGTGGGAAAAGCCGGGTTTGCTCTTTCTTAATTTTGCAGTCCCTGTGAAATTTTAATATCCATTTAGGCAGTCAGCTCTTGTGAGTCCTTGGAGCCATCCCTGTGACAGCTGGGGCGAATGTGGAGTGCAGTCCTGTCCCAGTCTGGGAAGGATGGAAGGAAAATATATTGATGCTTACATACTTTCATGACTGTGAAGTGACACCTTGGAAGGCCTGAGATTGAAAGGCACCCTTCCCCCAAATTTGGTATTCCCAGCTCTTAAGCTCTCCATGGAAAGCCCTAGTCTTTTTGCTCTTAATTTTCTGGGGCCCAGATTTTTGCGTCCTGCTCAGTTCAGTGTGGATATTTGTCAACTACCAGCACCGTGAACTTTGCCAGAGCCTGAGACTTGAGCACTGTGTGTTTGGGGTGGGGGTGTTGGTGCCAGCCCACTCCCTGCCCCCCGGGAGCGGGTCTCGGAGCCGGCAGCCGCCCAGTTGCGTGCCCGAGGTGTGACGGAGGCAGAACAGGCAGCTGAGCAGGCGCCCAGAGCTAACGCCGCTCCAGGCAAGCGGGAGTGAGAATCAGTGGCGCGTGACTGATCGGAGAAGTAATGAATGCAGTGAAGGAAAAATCCGTCCTGTAGAGCCACTGAGATCCCTCACGGCGCTTAGAAGCCGAGGTGTCCTGAGTGCTGATCCTGTCCTGCCTTGCAAAGGTGCAGTGCCGTTATGGCAAAAAGCCTCGTCCCCACCACCGGAAGCCCGGAGCAGCGTGCCAGATACCTGCGGTCAGCGACCCGTGGTCTGCTGCTCCTTGAGTCAGAGCTGCCGTGGACACAGCTACCGCTCTTGGTGGCTGAGACGCGTGTGCGCTCTTGAGCTGGCGAGCCTTCAGAGCGCCGCGGTCTGCCCTCCGCAGCCGCCTTTCCCAATGCTCCTTCTGACGGGCAGGTTTGCGTTTTGCTGCCCAGGTCCATCTCCTCTCGCTTGCCTTGTGCTTGTCCTCCCTGGCCTGTGGCTGAGGTCTGGTGGACCTCAATCTGTGCGACTTCCGTGCTTTGTGGGACCGCGCGGACCGGTGGGACGCAACCAGCTACCCGGCAGGCGCTGCACAGCGGGGTTACTGCCCCCGAAAACTGGTCACCCTCTCCCAGCTATGAGGAAGTGGATGTGGAAAGGGCAAGCAGTCCCTTTGCGCGGGCTCCCTGCCAAGGGCAGTGCTCGCTGGGTAGTTGTTGATCGTGTGACGGGTACGAACTTATGAGTTATTGTCTTGGACGTGCCGTGTTTGACCCATGTCCTTGTTCGGGCAGGCTTGCTCGGCCTCCGCATGGACGTGGAGGGGGCAAGCGGTGGTGTCCCCGCATGCGCGGGAGCGGGGTGGTGTCAGCGCTGGGGCCCGAGTCCTCCAGGAGAGACCGCTTTGAAGCCGTCCCTGGAAACTGCCGTGCTGGTCTGTGTGGATTTTGAAATAAAAGCCCGCCGGCTTGGCGCTGATCCAGCCTGCGGAGCAGGAGAGCAAGATAACCGTCTCCCATCAGTGGTCCTCGTGAAGGTGATGTATGGACCGGGCGGCTGGTGCTCTGAAGGCACCATCAGGGCAGGGCTTCACGCGTCTCCGGGCTGCTCCTCGGCGTCGCCCCGCCGCGGGCGCCTGTCTCCGTGGGGGGCTGGCGGTCTCCCCCGACGGGGCCGCTAACGGCACGGTGTCCTGGCACAGCGCGCCCCGCAGCAGGACGGCGGCTGGGATTCGTTAGGGATGTCAAGCGGTAGTCTCGTTGACGAAAACAGCAAGGCAGGACCCTTGGCACCGACTCAGCTGTGCCTTTTTTGGGCTCCCCGGGAATAGCTCTCAGCTGCCGAGGCCTCCGGAGGAACATGCCTTTCCGGGACGGGGCAAGCGCGAGGTCAGGGGCAGCCGAGCTGGGGTGCGGGAGAGGCCGGGAGCAGGGAGCTGCGACCGCCCCTCGCAGCGAGCGGTTTGGGTGCCGCCGCCTCCGGGGAAACGTGCCCTGAGCTTTTGGGTGGGCGACTGCTCCCAGGGGTGCCTCCCCGTGCGCCTTGTCCCTGCTTCTGCGCCCTGCGGGTCTAAAGCCCAGCTGAGAGGGGAAACTGAGGCAGGCCTGTGCTGCTGCTTCTCGGGGTGGAGGGTGCTGAGCTGTGCGATGCTCAGTGATGGGGGATGGCAGGAGCCCTGGGTGAGGTTTGGTGCTAAAGCTGTGCTTTGTCCGGCTCCGGGAGAAGGCAGTGGGCTTCTGCCTGCCTGGCGCCAAGTGACGCCTTGCCAGCATAGCTCCCGCCCCGCGGGGCACGTCTCGGGGACGCAGGGACCTTGGGACAGTGGCGTAAAGCGCTCCCGGTGTAGCAGCAGCCATCCCGGCCTTGGAGGCCCTCCGCGCTAAAAAGGGAGTCGAAGCGGTCCCGAGCGAGGAGCCCCGCAGGAAGGTGCCTCCCGCTCCGGCCCGGCGGCTGACGGCCCCGGGCTCAAAGCGGGGAGCAACACGCGCACAGGTTGCTGCGGCTGGGAGCAAATATTGCCGCGGCGTGGGGGACGGTCCTACCACGCGTGTAAAAAAAAATATGCAGAGACCTGCAAGGGTGAATGCGTGCCTACGCCGGCAGGTAAGGACTGGCTCTCATCCGCCCTTCTTTCACGCACCCATCCCTGATAAGCAAATGGCGGGAGGGAGGATGAAGGTGGCCTGAAGCACTGCTTTTGGGCGTAGGGGCTGTTTCTGCATTGCTGGAAGAGCCTCTTATCAGCCAAGCAGGTCATCACGTCCCGGCAGCGCAAATGAGCAATGGATGGAGGCAGGTTGGTGGCATCTCCTGGGTGTGGGAGGTCCAAGGGCAAATTCTTTCTTTCCTCCTTCACTGTAGCAGGCCGCTGCTTCCTGCTGCGGGACGGCCCCGGCGCGGGCAGGGTGCTCGGCCCGTCCTCCGGCGTCTCCCTGCGATGGCACCCGGGGACCGGCGCGGGGGCCCCTCGAGCGGGACAGGGCTTTGTGCACCTGCAGGAGCCTCTCTGCTTCTGCGCCCTTGAGCCAAAATGAGTGAGGGGGCTGCGAGTCCTGTGCTGCATCCGCTATTGCTTGTGTTACACCCATGGGTGGGTTCTCCCCCCGCCCCAAGGTCATCTTTTCGCCAAGGGGAAAGCAAACAAATGGTGGGGGGAGGCCAAAAGCGTGAGCAGGGTTAAGTTGCCTCCCGCTGTCGGCGGTGCAGGAGATCAAGTGCACCGGTTGCGGGGAGGACAAAATGGCACCGCGTGTACCCGCTGCTCTCGGACAGAGATGTTTCTCTCGAGCCAGAATAAAGGCGTAATTCAGCTTGGCGCAGGCCTCCGGCTCCTCTCCCCCTCCCCTGCCGCGGCTCTGGCCTTATTCAGCCGCAGACGAGCAGGTCCTCCGGGCGCCTGCACCGCGCAGGGCTGTTTTCTTCGGGCATCCTGTATCTCAGCCCTCGCCCCATGGATGGGTCGTGCGTGCAAAGGTAGATTTCTTTATTTTCCTCCTTCTTTCTTTCCTTAATTCTGCTTGTACCTGAGCTGAACCCCTGCTGGGAGCTGGTTGTAATTTCCAGCTGACCTTGCTTTTGGCAGCACGTTAGCGCGCTGCAAGGCAGCGAAGGGAATTTTTGGCTGCTCCGCGCACTTCCTCCGCTGGCACATTTCTCGCACAAAGAGCTGAAAGCGGGGAGCTGGGCATCACCTCTTCCCTGGAGCGGCTCTCTGCTGGCCTGGAGCAAGAGCTTCGCAGCCAGCAGAAGGCATGGGGTGATGCTCCTGTCTTCTAGCCTAATTAAAAGAAGTTTAATGATCTGACTGAGCAGGCAGTGAAGGACCTGGGTCTCTCGTTCTGTTCGGTGCCCAGGATCACTCCGTGGGCAGGAGGTGGCAGGCCACGCTCCTAGCCAGCCTCTGGGGGGTCGGAGCGGATGGGGGGGGACGGTGACGGGCCGTGACGGCTCGCGGGCGCCGTCTCGGCCCCACGCTGGGCTGCTGGGTTCAGGAGCGAAACTCCAGATTCGGCGCAGGCAAACCATGTGGAAGGACCTGCAGTTGCCTGGGACCGCAGCAGCTTTCTCAGCAGTTCCCGGTTTCTTGCCTCAATAGATCACTGTTAATCCTCAGTGGGTTTTGCAGCCTTGCCGTTCTGCCGGGTCCTGCTAATTCACTGCAAATGTCACTGGAAGCTGCTGAGGCAGAGATTTGTAGGCAGCGGAGCCCTTCCCCTCAGGAGCTGCTGGGCTTTCTGCTGTGTTTGCTTCCTCTGCGCGTACCTCCTGCGTTACATCAGGGTTTATCTCGGCGGCATTAGCCGCATCCGAGCGCCGGAGGTTGTTCCCGCTTTGTGCTCGCCGTGCCTGCGAATCCGGCGCTCGGAGCCGGCCGGGCGCCCGGCTCCCGTGCTGCGGTGCAGCTCGCCCCGCTCTCCCGTAGCACGGGAGCTCTCGTTTGGGCAGAACGAAGCAGAGCTGAATGCTGAAGTCTTTCTCTGGCCGGTTTGGCTGGGCTTGCCGTCAGGTTGCTGGGCTGACCGGCTGCCGCTGAAGGTGCCCGTGTTTGTTACGGGGGTGGTACGAGGTAATACTCGCTCTTACGCTCATTCGCTGCGATTTGTAATCCCATGTATTAGCTTAATCCGCTGGCGGCTGAGCTGGAGTCCGTGTGCTAACGCCACGACGGCCCTGCGTTGCCTGAGTGCCCTGGCACAGGCAGGAGTAATGCTGCCGTGCGATGCCTCGGATGCAGCCTCCGGAGCGCAGGGAGAGCGCTGACCTTGCTTCCTTCTAATATTCAATCCGCTGGGCTGCAAAGGTCGGCGAGGAGAGACGGAGGACTGTTGGGACGACGTCGAGAGTGACGGTTCCTCCCGTCGCTGAGAAATCGGTACCCTGCAGCACAGCGCAGGGGCATCTGCCCGGTCTCCGCTCAAACGATGCCAAACCCAAACCCGCTTGTTTCCGGCTCCCCGCCGCGAAGCAGAGCCCGTCGGGCTGAGCTGTGCGTACGCAGCGCCGAGCGAGGGGCAGGGGGACCGGCGGGCACCGGCTGCCTTTCCTTGCCGGAGGATTTGGCTGGCGCGGTTAGTGCATCACTCGCTAAGTAGCCCGAGAGAAATTGCCATATGGCCAGGCCTGCTGTCCCTCACCTACGAGAACCCAAACCGGGCGCTCCAAAGGCTCGGCTCGCTCCCGCTCCAAGGCGGCAGTGTGTCTGCGTGCGCGGCAGGAGGGAGGGAGCGGGCCGGCCGCCTTCCGCTCGGCGGGTACCAGCAGGGAGAGCTGGCGGTCGGGGCAGGAGCCTGGGACGGAGCGAAGTCCTCCAGGCTCCTGGTTGTGGCTTCATAGCAAATAACACAGCGTTACACACCCTCCTCTTTGGGGATGAAGGGAGCGATACACGGGGTATGTATTTTTTTAGCCCTAGCCTAACTGTGGATGCAGCCTGGCGAGGCAGAGGTGGAGGCGTGTTACCTTACACTACCGCTACGGTTGTCTGGCCCCGCAGACGCCTGTGTGCTCAGACATCTGGACTGTCTCTAGCAGTGCATCAGAGCATGAGATTTTTGGGGGGTGAGTAATAAGGCTAGACTGAGCCTGTTGTGTTTGTGCGTCAGTGACCAAGGCACCTTCCTACCCCCTTCTGGCTCCTCTCCAATTCTGTGCCCCGCTGGCACCGACCTGGAGGTCCTGGCTCCGTTTCGGTCGCAGTCAGCCTGATCCGTAGCAGAAAGGCTGCTGTGCTGTGTGACTGTGTGTGTGTGTACTTCCATGCGTGGAGCTTCTGGATCTTGCGAGGATTTTGGAAGGAAATGCTGGCGCTGGGCGTGCAAACCCGGGAGGAGACGTTTGGCAGCTCTCTCTGCTGTGGCAAAGTCTCGAACTTGTGGCCCAGGTAGATCTGGCCCTACCTGTCCTGTCAGACTGTTTTGCGTGGGACGCTGCGTGACCAAGGAGGTTGCAGAGCAGCCCTGCGAAGCCGGCTGCGGACGGCAGGTAGGGCTTGGCTTCCTTGTTCCCGTGCAGATGTCTCCTGATCCTGGTCCTCAGCCCTGCCTTGCTCTCCTGCAGGGACAGAGGCTGCCGGAGAACGACGTTCCCAGCCCTTGGCTGGCTGGCGTCTAGCCCCGTGCCCGTGCTGACGCAGGTGGATGTGGGTAGGTGGCTTCCCTTTCCTGGTGCCTTTGCCCGCCAGCCTCACCGGCGGTGTTGCTCTTGGAGGAACGGTGGTGCTGCAGGGCCGTCCAATTCCTCTTGCCCGTCTGCTCTGCCTGGGCAGAAAGTTGGCAGCGTTGCCTGGGGACGCTGGGCTGGTGAGAGAAGAGCTTAAGCCCTTTCAGCAACTGAACTGTAGTGGAGTAATCTCTGCTTAGCTCATTTGTTTAACAGCATAAATCCTGGCGGGTGGTAATTTCTGCCATGCCTAGTTATAACGGTGTCGGGTTTTCCCATGCCGTTGTGCCTTGAGCGGGGTGGTGGGAGCAGAGCGCTGGTTTGCAGCAAACACCCACAGACCTCCGTGGCTCAGGTCTGACTCGCCTTTGGGGACGAGAACGGTGCATCCAGCGGCGAGGCTGCCTCGGGTGCGCGGTCAGCTCGAGCTTTGCCATGGGGACCCTGGGGGACCCGGAGCAAATTCCCGAATCTCTGTCCCTGCCCTGCCCGTGACGGGTCGGCAGCGTGAGAGCAAACGTGCCCAGACCTGCAGGACGCCCGAGCCCACTACCAGCACACCATGGGCTGAGTCCTCCCCGTCGTCCCCCAGGTCAGGGAGGCCACAACGCGGGTACAAGCAAGCAACCCCCCCGTCCCAGCGTGGAATCGGGAGGAACGGCTGAGCCACAAAAGGGAGAATCCTGTTGTTTCCAGACAGATCGCCGCTGGCAGCAAAAGCAAGAAGGGAAATCTCCAAGGACGTCCTTTGCTCTGTGCCGTGAGACGGTCCTGCTGCGCTGTCAGCTTGTCTCTGCTGTTCCTAGTCTCTGGGTGTTTTATTTTATTTATTTATTTATTTTTCCAGGCTGGGGCAGACTGTCTGGGGCAGCCACTTTGCCTTTAGGAATTTGCAGGGAGGATGTTTCCAGAGGCCGGGCGGGGGCTGGTCCCCGCTGGCTGGGCTCCTATCTGGAGCAGAGGCCGGTACAGGTACGGCCCCGTCGCGGAGCCCTGCTAATCCAGCTGCCTCCGCTGCCGGCTGGCTTGCTCAAGGTATTTTTAGCCGCCTGTAAACTTCAGGAAAAGCTTTTGTGTCTGAGCACACTGTGGCCTTTGTTCGGGCTTCTGGGAACCGTGAGGTAATGGCTCAGCCAGGCTGGGCTGACTTGCACGGCCCTTTCCCCTCGCAGCGGGTTAAGGCGGCTCTGGGAGTGCTGCAGCGTGCCGCGCGATGCCGCCGCGAGACCCCTCCGCTGCGAGGCTGAGCTCGCGCTGACCCGTTTCATGGACTCTCACGGCAGCTTGCTTCAGAAAAGCTCCTGGTACGGGAGCAGCTTGAGAAGGGGCTGCTCGTGCCAGGCAATGTTTGCATGTTGGAGTGACCGTTGCAGGAAACCTTTTCATCTCTATCTGCTGCCAACAGCGAAGTTTCTTTAGCAAAGTCAGCTCGGGTGGGGAATTAGCTCATTAAAAGTCCTGAATCTTTACTCAAAGCCCTCAGGGCTGGACGACAGGAGCAGAGCGTAGCTTCCCATGGGCTTCGTGTCCTGCTTGCCTCAGCCCCGGTTTGGGGGATCTCTGCAAGGCGCGTGTGGCTCGCTGGACACGCCTTGCCCTGTCCTGCTGCTGGTGTGGTCCTCTACTCGCTCTGCGCGCTGACGGGACCCTCTGGTGCGGGATCCCGCAGGGAAGCGAGCGGGACGCTGCAGGCAGCGTGGGGCACGTGCCCTCGGGGTGGCTACGGGGGAGGGACAGGTCGCACAAGCTGCGATGCAGGTCCAAGCCTGCGAGCGCCTGGGCCGAGCTGCCTGGGCCCGGGGCGCGGGCGGGGGCCGCACGCCTCCCCTCGCGGGGCGGGAAGGTGCCTTTCTGCTGCTGCCGCCCACGCGAGAGGTGCCGGGGTGCCGGGGCATGCCCAGCCCCTGCCCTGCCTCGGCCCGTGGCCCGTGCTCGGCCCAGGCTCGCAGGGTGCCTGGGACAGGGAAACGGCAGGTTTTCCCCATCGTAAGAAAACCGGTCGGTGCTTAGAAATGGAAATGCAGCCTTGGGAGTGGAGTTGCCAGCAAGAGAGTTTAAAAGTAGCTGCTGCCTCTTCATCGGGCCCCTGCTTGTGCCCTGCCCAGCGGAAGGGGCGACGCCGCTCCGGGCTCGCCGACTTTGCACCTGCCAAAGGCATCAGACGCGTGGCAGAAGCCCAAAATGGCTTTGTGATCCCTGGTGAGCCTCTACTGTGATCCTGGAGCCTCCACTGTGTCCGCCCTATGGAGACAGGGCCGGAGGAATTCCTGCCGGGAGGGGCGAGCAGAGGCCGAGGGAAACGGCTTAGCCTGGGGTCACTGCTGACTGTCCATCTCCCTCCCTCCCTGGTAGAGGACGCGGGCAGGACCCAGGCTTCCCTGCAGAGTCTGCTGGCTTGTCGCTCTGCCAAGTGCTCTGGACCATGCCCATGCTTTCGCAGGAGCTTTCCATCTTGGTCAGGATCTTCTGTTTTTGCTCGTCTATTTTTATTAACCCTTGTCTCGGAAATAGCTCTGGCGCTGAACTCCCACACCCGTTCTGCTTTCCTCGCAAACAGGCTGCTCTTAACGTCTGCTGCTGGCTGCCGAAGGCTCCTACGGCTTGGGTTGGTGCTCCCTGGCTGGACCTGGGACTGAGGGGACTCCCATGTCTTGTGCTGCTGTCTGTCTTGCCCCCGGACCGTGCTGGGCATGACTCCTCCACCAGAGACCTCACCGGCTCAACCAGCCTCCGCGCTTGCAGTAACCACAAGAAATGCAGGCGTTCGGCTGGAAGGCTGGTCTCCGTGAGCGCTCGGCTGTTCGTTAGCCACGCCAGCAAGCGAAGCCGTGTGGCGCAGTGTCTGCGTGCGTGGGTAGGACCCGGGTGCTTGGCTTTTCCAGTCCCCTCTCAGCAGCCTGCTTGTGGGGCACGGGCCAATTTCTCCAGCCTGCTGTGGCCACTGGAAAATTCCTGGTACCCAGAGGATCTCTGAGCTGGCAGAAGGCTGCTCTTCCCTCTTTGGAAGAAGGGGGAAGGAGAGTGAGGGTAGGAGGGAACGGGTCTGAAAACAGGAACCACTGCTAATTGCCTGCAGCATTTCTGTGCTTAATGGAGTGGAGAATAGAGCTCGCTGCGATTTCCTGGCTCCCTGCTCAGTGCTCCACGCAGGGCTGAGGTCTGGGCTCTTGTGGCCGTAAGCCAAGCCCTACTGTGTTGCGCAAAGCCTGTGTGAGCTGCAACCTTGCAACAGGGCACACGGCTTCTTCAGCCTGGGGCAGCTCACCTTGAAGCTCAGAGCAGTCAGTTAAGAGCAGGAATGGTCTTTCACAGCCCTCGTGGCGGCTCGTTGCAGGGGGGAGCTGCAAGAGGGCTGCAGTCTAGGAGGCAACTGTTACCTGTTAATGCTGGTGTTTAGGCTTGGTCTGAGCTATTGGGGGTGGTCCAGGCTGATCTACAGGTAGGTCTGGTCTTGTGAGTTATTCGGATGCTGGGCTACCAGGGTGGAAACTGCATCAGTGCCACGAAGTCACTTGGTGCCTCAGAGAGCCGACCCGCAACCCCCGTGAGTGGCGCTGGCCCGGCACGTTGCCCGAAAAGCGTGCTTCTTCGCTCTGTGCCACGACTGAGGACTCCTCATCTCTTGTACTGTGCAGCTCTAAGGAGCCCTGGTTTTCTGGAGAGGGTTAGTAACTGTGAACATAAAGCACTTGCAGGTTCGCTTCCAGCTTGGCTTTCTGATGGTGCGCCTGAGCTGGGCTGGAGGTAGCAGGCTCATCCCCACCTTCAGGCACGGCATCCTGCCCAGTCTTTGGCCTACAGAGCTAGGGCTTGTGATGGCAGACTTGGTTGTGGATCGAGCACGGGGAATTCTTGCGTTCAGCTTCTGCAGTTGGCTCTTCCCTACTGGGGGCAGATTAAACAGCTGTAGGCTTGACACTGGGACTCCATAGGTGACAGGTTGCACATAAAGCCAAGCTTTAATTGGTCTTTGACTGAAGTGATTTGTTAGAGCTTGCCACCTGTGCTGTAGAAGAGGGACTTTAACCCTGTGGGGTCTGGGTTATTTCCCAGGAGCCTGGAAAGGCTGGTAAGGGCTCTCAGCGGGAGACTGAGGTTCGCTGCTGGGTGTTGGGCTCCACAGGCCAGGCATCCAGCAGGTCTCCAGGTACTGGTGGAAGCCTGCTAGCCACAGCCTTTTGGGCCTACGTCTCCTGTTCAGGGAGGTGGAACAAGTCCTGTTACTGCAACGCAGAGGCTGCAAAGGAAAGTTAATGTATTTCAGCTTATTGGCTCCCTTCCTGAAAATGAGGATATTGTCTCTAGATCAAAGTTTTGAATAGCACCTAATGAAAGGCACAAATCCTTGGAGCAGCAAACAGGCGTTTGGTTAGTTGAGTCATTCAGATTAGCAAGGTTTTATGCTGTAACCAACAAGTGAAGACACCTGCTACACCTCAATCTACCCCACGTTCCACTGGAGTGAGACTGTCCCAACGGGGGAACGGGAGAAGCTGCCCGAGACCCCCGTGCCTGTCCCAGCTCTGCAGGGCATCGAGCCTGCTCCTGCCAGGCAGTCTCAAGGCTGGCAGCAAAGGCTTTGCATTGGTATTGAATTGCTTTATGCCACCACCTTGTGACAAGACTCGGTGTTGCATTTTAGCCTACATTCTTTGGTTTGTTTGGGGGGACGGGGAGGGAAATTGCTGGGG
The DNA here is from genome assembly GCF_036370855.1 of Dromaius novaehollandiae. Lineage (NCBI taxonomy): Eukaryota > Metazoa > Chordata > Aves > Casuariiformes > Dromaiidae > Dromaius > Dromaius novaehollandiae. The sequence goes on from NC_088117.1 coordinate 3,654,283, forward strand.
GTGTGCTTTAGGTGGGGTGACGGGAAGGAGCAAACCTTCTCCTCTCTTTAAGGACAATGTATATGGACATCTCTTACTTTTCTTTTCTTTCCTACGCTTGCCCATGTAGGGATACGAGATCAGACGCTTGTCACATTATTTATTCCGCCTGCCTTTATGCTGAAGGCTGGATGCACGCTCGCTGGGGCGTCTGCAGAGCCCTGCGGCACGTCTGAGCGAGCAGAAAGGGCAGGGGGGCAGCATCTCGCAAAGGGGAGGATGGACTGAGTCAACCACCACCTAGTCCGGCTCCTACCTGGAATCGCATTGTAAAGGGGGGGGGGGGGGGGATTTACTCTCCTCCTTCCCCACCTCCCTCTGTCATGCAATCTGCTTAATCCCCTGACGAATGGGGCTCTATTACTGTCAGCTCTGTGGCGCCAATACTGCTAACAGGCAAGCTGTCTCCTCCGTCTTGCATCAACAAAACAGCAAGCCAAACTTGGAGTCCTGGTACCTCCAGCAGTAAGCCGGATCCTACAAAGCAGAACAAATACAGCCTGATTTAATAGGTAGTCAGGTCTCCTCTCAGCACTGCCAGTTTCAGAACAAAACCTCTCATGTTTACACATATTTAACAAATATGTATAGTCCTGTAAGTCTTAATGTTTTTTATTGACGACAACTTCAGCAGCTGAGTGATGTTTCTGGGTCACACTGTGGGCCCTGTTCAGCAGTCGCTGCTGCACTGGGAGGGAATTTGGGTGGGAAAAATGGAGAACAGATGGGCTCCTGACCTTGTAGCTGTTGCTTTAGCTGTGCACTTGGCTCTGGTCTGCTTCCTTAAGGCTGCTGCTGTAGAGTGAGACACAGTGGAACAAAACCAGTGTTGAGGCTAACTACCACCACTGCTAGAAAGCTGGGATGCAGCAGTGGGCTGGGGAGCCTGCAGCCCTCCCTCCCCCAGGTGCCCTGCTTCGTGTGCGTGAGTGCACTCCCTTGGGCTGCTAGCACAGACCCCTCTCCTAGCTGATCACACCCAACTTCTTGATGCTCGTTCTTGGCTCTGTGGTTCTGCAAGGAGAGCAGGGGTCTCCTGTCGAAGAGGGACTTTGGGAGGTGGAAGATGGGACGGGGAGTGATCTCTCAGATCTGCCTAAGCGTGAAGCATCAATGAGGATGGAGCTGGGATGGGGAGCAGTGCTTGGGAGCTGCTAGTGTCACAGCCGAGGCAAAGAGCACGTGTTGTCAGCGTAAATGCTTGCACGCTCACCGCTATGGCGATACAGCTCTGCCCAGGGACAGAGTTCAGGGAATTTGTGGAAATCTTCTCATCAGCTCCTGTTGTCTACGCAGCTGGGCTGAAGTATCACAGGCCCTTTCTTGGGACCAGGATTTGAAGGGGGGATTTAGGCCTGGGAGTTTGCTCCCTGGTCGCAAAGGCTCTCTCTGGTTTCAGCTTCTGAACGCTGGGCAGTCTGTGTGGGGCAAATGAAGCTTGCTGCGCGGCAAAGGTTAAGACTATACCTGTTTGCCCACCAGACCTTCTTGCCACCCTTGGACAGTGCTGTACTTTTTCACCTTTCCACTCACTGGCTGCAGCCCACTTGAGGAAAAATCAATGCACAGCATCCCTTCTCCAGGCCCTACATCAGTAATCTGGGACCAAGTACTTGCTCTAAAGCATACTGTGGCACTGGGGTCCCTTAAAGTCTGCTGAAACCCACCTTATTTCAAGAGTATCCTAACCTGGAACCCCTGATTGGGAGTGGAGATGTCTCCTATCCCAAGGAAAGGTGGGTGCGAGCAGTTACCACTTTGACTCAAGCACTGCTCATTGGATCTGGAGGATGAGTATGGTGTTGTCCATTGGGTGAAGGCAGCTGAATAAGTTGTGTGCTGTTCTCCAAGCCGTTGCCTGTCTCTCCAGAAGATCGCGTTCCATGTGTGCCAGTTCTGAGGTGCCACTCACTTGTCACTCTTGTTTCTGCAGGGGTCCTGACAGCTGGAGAGCACACCTTTCCCTTCCAGTTCCTGCTGCCAGGTATGACGCAGATAACAAACATCCCAAGGCTCTTGCATGCAAGCCTTGACCTTTCCAGCCTCTGGAGCTGGGCAGGGCCTTGGGCTTTGCTGCAAAGGCAGGCTGGCAGCTCTGCTTGGGGACGCTAGAGGGAGCGTAAGGTCAGCCGCTGACAGCAAAGAGCTCAGGTGGGCATGAGACCTTCTGGGTGCTGCAAAGCCATGTTGCTAACACTTCTCTAAGCTTGACCCTGGGAGCACCATGGGTGTGTGTGAGGAGATCCCAGCCTAGCCAGCCCTTCTGAACCACAGTGCAGTCAGAGAGATCTCTGCTCTTGCACCCATGGTGTGGAGGATTTTTTCTGTAAGGAGGTTTGCAGTGAGGTCTCCAAGCAAGCCAGGTGTTCAGCTCCAGGTCTTTTGGGGGGAATTGCAGTGTGCTCTGCCTTTAAGGTACTTGCAGAACTCTTCAGGTGAAGAGGAAAAATGTTTCAAGGGGCTATCTATTTCCAGTTCAGAGATGTTTGGCATGACTCAATCTTACGACACCTTTTCCTTCTCTCTCTCTGAACTCCAGCCTCTGCTCCTACGTCGTTTGAAGGCCCTTTTGGCAAGGTCCTCCATCAGGTGAAAGCTGTGATAGACACGCCTCGCTTCTCCAAGGACTACAAGTGCAGCAAGATCTTCTATGTCCTCTGCCCACTTAACTTGAATGACATCCCTGATATCGAGGTTAGAGCAAGGATGAGCGTGTTGGGATGTGCTTGGGCTTGTCCTTGTTACATGTGCTGTTTGTGGGATAATTGTGCAGTCAGACAGCTCATTTTGAATCTCTGACTGTTTTCCTGGAGGCTTTCCGGCTCCCTTGAGCCAACATCTTTGTCTTCCTGTTGTCCTGCAGCAGCCCAACACTATGTCAATCACAAAGAAGTTCAACTACAAGCTTGTGAAAAGCGGCAACATTATCTTGACTGCCACCTCAGATCTCAAAGGGTACATCGTGGGGCAAGCAATTCAGCTTCGCACGGACATAGAGAACAAATCTGGCCGCGACACTGGGGCTGTGGTGGCCAGTCTGCTCCAGGTAAGCATCTGAAAGGACAATTGTACCTGTCCCGGTACTCCTCTCAGACCGATACAAAACTGGTGCAGTGCTAACCACGGCACACATCTCTGCTGTGTGTGTCTGGGAGGTAGTTGTGTCCAGACCTCTGGCTCACTCTATTTCCTCTACTTTCCTGGAGAAACAGGCAGTAGGATGTGTCTTGCTTACACCATCTCAGTGTATCATGTAATCGTAGGTTATCCTGCCCTGTAATATGCACTATATTTGTACTTGTGCTTATTTGACAAAGCTGCCTGGTGGTTTTATGTCCTGCCTCGCATTCGTGGGAGATGGTTGATGTCTGCAGACCTTCTGCTAGCTGTTGTCTCTCTTGTCTGTACAGAAAGTGGCTTATAAATCCAAGCGCTGGATTTATGACTTGAGGACCATTGCAGAGGTGGAAGGCTCAGGAGTGAAAGCCTGGAAACATGCAGAATGGAGGGAGCAGATTCTTGTTCCGGCATTGCCCCAGTCCATTCTGCAGGGCTGTAGTCTCATCCATATTGACTACTACATCCAAGTGAGTACCTGCATGCACCTGGGGGAACTGGATTCCAGTGGGGTCTGCCTTGGGGAGACTGTGTCATGCAGCGTATGGGGGGGCGATGCTGCTTTGAGGAACTCCGTGGGACCAGTTTCCCCAGGTTGGTGCCGATGGCTGAGGCTGTCCTTGGGTTTCTGTGTTGAGCTCTATCCCTGAGCTCGGTAGCTTTGTGGCACAAGTGGCCCTTGTATCAGGTGAACCTGGCTGTGTCCACTGCAATGTATAACGAAGAGGATGCCATTGTTTCTCTTTCTCTTCCAGGTTTCTCTGAAGTCGCCAGAGGTTTCGGTTACTCTTCCCATTTATATTGGTAACATTGCTGTGAACAGGGTCCCTCTCAGCCCCTCCCGGTCAGCCCCGCACATACCGTCTGCTGTGGTACCCAGTGCCCCCCCGGAGGAGGAGGAGGCTGCCGGTGGTTATCACCCGATGGACAACGTTTCAATCCCCACCAAAAGCCATTCCCAGCAGCAGCCGTTTAGCTATGCCCCAGGACTGAGCTTCCAGGAAATAAGGCTGGACTCGGAGCAGACAGGCTCCCCAAACCATCCCACGCTCTGCCTGTCAACGGGAGCCACTGTCCCTTATTATGCTGAGGGGAACGTGGTGCCTGTTCCCACAGCCAGCTCTCTCATTTTGCCTCCGGAGTACAGCACGTGGGGCTACCCATACGGTGAGCAGTCCTCTCCTGAGATCTGACCGGTCTGGTGGTGTGGTAGTAAATGTCCCCTATGAGAAAAGCACTAGCTGCACACCGAGTTGGAATACAGGGATGTTCACTTGCCAGGGGACTGAAGTCAGAGAGAAACATGAGGCCGCTCTGTCTGCCTTAGCTTCAGGAGGAGTTCCCCTCTTGCAGCTGTAAATGCTGGCTGTCTGTTCCCACTTCTAAACCCCTGCTTCCTTGGGCTTGTCCTGAGAGGATCTCCCTGTTCTGAAATGAGCTTTCAGCCTCCCACTGATACAAGAACTTCTTGGCTTGTGGTGAGGCTGGCGGGAGCAGAGCCAGGAAAATGATGTAACCGAAATCTTATGTCTGACTTGGAGTGGGCCTGGATTTGGTCTGAAGACACAAGTTGTGGGGGTGGAAGCTAAGAGACTGTCCAGGACAGAAAAGCTTGGGGAAATCCCAGCGACTGGATTCCTGGAGCAGTGTTTGTCCCAGGTGGCTGCAAGGGTGGGGGGGAACTAGTGTCATGGCTCAGTCCTACCTGAACAAACCGATCTGTTAGCACAGGGGTAACGCAATGTTAACTCAGATGTGTAATTTCACCCCCGTCTTGTGGCACATGGGGCACAGGTCCTCTGTGATCTGGAGGTGTTAGTGTGCATGATGATGCTCACGAAAGAAGGGGACAAACAGAACAGGACTTTGAGGGGCTGATTATAACCACTGTAAAGATGAGGACAGATGAGGACTGGCTGGCTCAAATCCTGTGCACCCGTACATGAACACATTTACTTCAGCAGGGTAGGTTAGGTCCTGATGGCTCCCTAGCAGGAGCTGAAGGGGAAGGAGTATGTGCATGCGTTGCATGTGTGCGTGCTAGCAGCTTGCTTCACTCTGCACTGAGGTAGTCTAGGGTGAAGGGAACCTTGCAAACACCTGCTATAACCGCTCCTATTCTTTATTTTCCCTGCAGAGGCACCTCCATCCTATGAACAGAGCTGCAGCAGTGCCAACTCCAGCATCAGCAATGGCAACTAGCCTCCCTGCTTCGAGTCCCGTTGGTGCTGCCCGCCCCCAGGCACCACGGGTCACCTGCCGACTGCGAAGTCTGGTACAGCACAAGGCGTCTTTTTATCTCTGTGGCTGCTTGGCAGGGTAAACGGTGCATCCCAACTTGGGCTTTTTTAGTCTCTTTCTTGGGAGGGAACAAAAAAAAAAAAAAAAAAACAACCAACCAAAAAGGGCAGCCAGAGCAGCCTGTGTGTGCGTAGGAGAGGTCTGGGAAACGGAGCCGCCTCCTTCTGCTGCACAGAGTGCTGCAGAACTGGTTTTGCCCCAGGGATGGCCTGTGCAGCAGCCTGCGTTTAAAATACTGTAGTCAACACTAACTGCTTTACTATCAAAGCACCTGCGATGCCTTATTTGAAACGCTCCTGACTTGGCATGTCTCCACTGTAGGCGAAGGCTGGGCTGCGTGGACTTTCTCTTCTCTTTTGTGGGCCACATACTCTCCAGAAATGTTTTTGACGGCCTCCCCCCTTGTCCTTATAGGTCTTAAGGGTAGCTGAAACGGGAGGTTTCTTGGAGTAAGCAGGTTCAGAAGGTGAGGGACTTTTAACAAGCCGAAAGCACAAGCCCTTGTTGATATACCTGTGTTGTGGGGTGAGCAACTGGCAGCCTTCAGCCCTCTCGCAGCGGGCTGGACCGCTGCCTGCATGTGCAGAGTGGAGAACAGGCTCTGGTGGCAGGGAGCTCACTGTGGTACTTCTAGCAACCCGAGAGGCCCTGATGTGCTGTGGAAGGAGAGCCCCATGTTGTTAGCGTGGGTGTCCATCAACCTGCTTCTGGCCGCCTTCGGCAAGAGCAGCTTCCCAGAAGCCCTGTGGCCTGCTGGTCTCCATCCTTGCTGCTAGACCTGCAGCACGCAGGATAAACAGCGCGACTCGTTCTGCCGGGGTGGGGGGGCAGATCCCCGATGTCCCATGTCCCACACCTGCGGGGTGCCCTCTCCCTCCCCGCTGCCGCTGCCTTAGGCAGGCCAGAACTATGTGACAATCAAGCTACAAAAGTCGGTCTGATGCTACCTCTGAGTCTGCCCAAGGACCCTGTCCGTGGAAGCCCTTTCCTCTGAGGTGACCCTCCTTCACGGCTCAGCCTGGCGTCCCTCGCAGGAGCGGTCCGCAGTGCCGAGCGAGTGCCCAAGGGCACTTGGCCTGGGGACCGTTCTCTCTGCGAGCTGGCACTGGTTTACTGCTTGTGTCCTGAGCCGCTTCTTGAGCCACAGCAGGATGTGAAAACGAGTGAGAGGGAACACAAACTGCTATGCCTCATTTGCAACCTCTGCTGGACCTGGCAGGTCAGGGGAAGAAGCTGGTGTATTTAAAACAACATTTTTCTTTTACGCTTTTTCTCTTGTTGTTTAGCTTTTTAGTATTGACTGCCCAACCTGAGGAAACCACAAATCAGATACTCAAAACTACAGTCATTCAGCCAAGGCTGAAATTGTGGACTGCAGAGCTTTGGCACCTCTGAGAATTGGTCTCCACGCTGCCTCACGCTGGGCAGGCAATAGCTAGCAAACCTGTCATGAGCGCTACAGCCTCTGCCTCCTTGTTCTAGCCTGCCTCTGCACACCCCCGGCAGGCAACTGGGGACAGCCCTGCTTTGCACTCTTTCTTTGCAAATGCTTTCTTTTTTTAAAGTGTTGAACTGCTTTAAGGATAGTGTAGAGGAGGTGCCGTTCCGAGCAGCGCTAGCACAACATGCACCAATGTTGATAGAATGATTGTCATTGTCCATTAATATATATATATGAGATGAAGTTTTGTTTTTAATGATTGAATTCCGAAATAGAAATTTTAATGCTGTATTTAATAAATTATTCTAAGAGAAATGTTGTGCTCTTTCATCCATTTCTGATACTTACCCATGTGCCTGTTCATGCCAAATCCAGGAATGCACCTTGCTGATTTCTTACAAAATTAGGGAAGGTTTTTGCTCTCATGGGAAAGATGGTGACTTCTGCCAAGACAGCTCTGGGAAACAAGTATCGTATGGCCTGACTGACTGCAGTGCTGTGCCCTTAGTTCCAGGTGACTGGAGGGAGTTTGGGCTCAGCTCTGGAGAGCGTACCCGCCGACTGCAGCGTGCTGCTTCCCCGGCCCTGCATTGAGAAGCCGTAGCTTGTCCAAGTGGCCTCTCTGCAGTCTTACTTCAAGCCAGAAAGGAAAAGGTGGACTGGTGGGGAGGAAGGAAGGGGAGAGTAGATTCTCCCTCCAGGAGGATGGAGATGGGATAGCCAAGGTCTGGCTGGAAAGGCTGGAGCCCCTCACCCCATGGCTCTCTCCTAGGAGCTGTGCTCCTAAAGAACCGTTTGGAAGAGACATACTAAAAATGAATGAGGGCTCCGCCCAAAATGCACAGGCTTCAGTTTTACCATGTCTGAAGTGTGTAGGTGTGCAAGGGTGTGCTCTAGATGCTGCCACTGCAAGTAGCCTGAGGCTTGATCTCTATCTCGGACACAAGGGCCCTTCTTCACCCTCTGCTTGACTCTTGCTTCTTCCCAGCATTGATTATTCAGGACTGACCCCTTTGCCTGGTGGTTTGTGCCTGCCATGAAAAACAGTCTTGATATGCAGGGGGTCAAAGGCAGGTGCCTGTTCTTTCTTAAAGGTACATCCCTTTGCTTGTGCTCTTCCTCTTCCTCCCAGTTAGTTGAACCTGTTTTGCCTGGCTCAGCACGTAGGTCCTGTGCCCTTCCTTGTTCTCTACAGTTAGTCTGTAGTTGTGCTGGTTCTTCTGTTAAACCAACAGGACAGACCCCTTTTTCTCAGTCAGTGTTACCTGTGCTTCTTTCCCCTTTCAGGACATGCTTTTGTCTGCAGCCTGTATTCTTCCTTTCAGGCCCGAACCCAAATCCCTTTCCCGCCTCTGGAAAAGTTCCTATGAGCTCTTCAACGATCCTGGATATGGCAGGTTTGGGCTACAGCCTCCTGAGCCAGCTGAGGGGTGAGGAGAGCAGCCTGTGCTGGGGCTGTGGGTTCCCAGTTCCTCGTGCTGCGGTGTTGAAGCTGTGCTGCTTGTGGCGTGTTCAGCCTATGCGCCTGTGGTCCTGGGCTGGAAAACTTGAATGTTTCTTGGCTACTGTGGCTCAAGGCAGCGGGATGCCCTTCTAGTTCCCCAGCCAGTGTTTGTCCTCCTAGTTTAATCTTTGCAGCTGGGAACGCACATCTATGTTGCAGTCTCCGGAGAGGAGAGACCTGCTGTATCCTACACAGCCCGTTGTGTTGTGCCCTGTGTTTCTACAATGCTCCAGTACATTTGAGCTTGCTCACCCAAATTATTTTTGCTGGACAACTGGCACTTCAGCACCTTTTGCTTTACGTGGTGTCCCCCCTGTGAAGCAAGGAGCAAATGATCATGCTGCTCCTCGCAAGTATCCATCTCCGCAAGCAGCTTTGGAGGGAGCAGGAAGGAGCGGAGGGGTCCGAGAGCCTCTGCTGCAGAGGTGGGGGCACCTGTCACGCTTGTCACAAGCACCCGTTGCTACTCCAGTCAAGTCATCTTGTCTGTTTGCCTGGAGAGAAGTGGTAAAACCGGAACTTACTGTCTGCTGCTGGGTGACCTGCCATCAGGGCCCTCTGACACAGCAGCTAGGTGCTGTCTTAGGAACCGCAGAGTCAGAGCTAGACCTAGTAGTAATCCTAGTTCTCCTTCCGGATGCTCGGGCTGGGTGTGCAAAGGTCCTGCAGGGGAGAGGCCTCTCTCAGTCCTGCTGGCTGGCTCTGGCCAGGATGCAGTTGGGGATCATCCTGTCTAAATTGGTCTCTAAACAATCTCACTATTGTGCAAGATGATAGAAATATTTGCAAAGTCCTGTCGTTCTCAGTGGTCCTGTCCTGGTCTTGCTCCCTGTGCCTGTTCCCTAGTGCTGATAGTGAACTGGGGCGCAAGAGCCTTCCTGATGTTTCATGGACCCTGTAGAAGAGGTCCAAGACTGCAGGATGAAAGACACCCATCTAGATAGTCCACCTCTTCCTAAATCTTCTCAAAGCTGTGACCCCAGGATGCTATGGTAGTGAGCTCTGCTGGGTAGATGAGTACTTGAGGGAGTGTGATGGGGCAGGAAAAAAACATCCTGGGATTTGAGTATGTTCCCTTTTGGAAGTGGTGAGGGGACAGTCCCTCCCGCTCTCTGCCTTGCTGCTGTCTCTCTTCTTTGCAGCCTCTCTGATTTCAATCTCTTTAAGTTATGGGAGCTCTTTTAGGCCCCTTGTCATTCTTATCTCCTCTTTCTGAAGTCTGTAATAAGGAGGAAGACAGACTGTTCTCTGAACCCGGCTCTGGGTAGGAAACTTTAGTGCACAGGAATTCATTTAAATTCTTGGCTCAAATTTTCAAGCAATTGTTTTGGGGGTTTTGTCTGAAATGGGGAGGGGAAGTGGCGGGGCGTGAGTGAAGCTTGTGAGATAATTGTTTCCAAACTCAGCATTCAATGGAAAATACCAAAAATATCTTCTGTCCTTTTTTTTTCTGCTGCTGCTTTTTTGTCTTTGGTGTTTTTGTTCTCGTCCCGCTCGCCACACGTGCAGCCTCCATATTTCCGTGTTATTTGTGTCCCGCTAAATGCTGCTTCGGCACCTGTCGTTTCGCCGTGTGCATGAGCTGGGGAAAGGGCGGGAGGCGAGGGATGAGGTGGCTTCTCGGTCCCCGAGCTGCCGTCATCCCTCCTGATGGAGTGAGTTGTTTGCTTGCTTCCCCCCTGCGTCTCGGCGCTGCCCTGCTTCTTCCCATTGTCTGTTCACGCTGCAGCCTCTCTTGGGACAGTTTGTTCCCCCGCTGAGGTTTTGATTTCATCAGAAACCATTAGGACGACAGGGTACGCGCCGATAATCTAAGCGCAAGCGGAGGGAGAGCGGGGAGGAGGGCTTTTGCTCCTCCATTTCTCCAGCTCTTCTTTTTGGTGGACGTCGTGGTCTTTTTAGCTTTCTACTGAGCTTGCAGTAGTTTCGTAAAAGTAGATATTTTCTGCTAGTGACCGGAGAAGGAAGTTTTCCTATTGAGTCAGCACAAAGTAGAAGATAAAGGGTGGTCTGGGGTCTGTTTGTTTTTTATTCTGTATTTTAAGATATTTCCAAACATCTGCAATGGGAACATCTGTCCTATTCATCCTCCCCAAGAAAGACTGGTGGGGAAAACCCCTCAAAACCCGTGCCCTTTCTTGTACCAATACTCGTGTTGTAATTCTTTACTCTTGTGGTTCTCTTTGCAGATTCTGGGGTTTTATACAACAGTATTTCTGATGGCTCTGTACAACCTAATATTTCTGCGCGTTTTATTACATGGTTTTAAAATGTAAACTAAGTTTTACATGTTTACCACAGCTTCTGGGGAGTTTTTTTTTGTCCTGGGTTTTAAACTACCAAATGTAAAGAGCTGAAAATGTAAATAAAGAGCTCCTTTTGTAAGATCACGTGTGCTTTTGCTCAAGGTGAACGTGCGATGAGCGCGGAGCTGCTGGCTCTGTGTAAAACACTGATGGCAATGCCAGGAAGCCCTGTACAGTGGATGAGACGTGGCTCCTGCCTTTCAGAGGAGGTATCTGCTTCTAAAGCCGAAGCTCAAAGTGCAATTTATAGTTAATGCTAAAGGAAGGCCTCTTCTTCTCCCAGCATAATGGGGGGGAAGAGTTGGGGTAGATGGACAGCAACCAGCTGGTCTAAACTTTCCCTTTCTCCCTCTGTGATGAGCAGGTCGGTCTCCTTGGTAAAAAGTGGGCTCCACGCCTGCCTGGCCTCCGGTCTCCCAGCTGGAGGAAACCGAGGGGAAGGCTGGGTTTTTCTCTTCCTGCTTAGCAGGAATCCCAGGATGTGGAGGTTTGTCACTGCTCGCCCCGGTCGGTGCGGGAGAGGGCGATATGAGCCTTGCCGGATCCTTCAGGAGAGCAGGGGCTTGAGCTGCCATGAAAGAGCTGGGGCTTTGCTTTCCGCAAAGCCGCCTGGCTCCGTGTCAGGAGTCAGCCTCGCTGCAGCTCCCCGGGCTCTGTGGCTTCTCCTTGGGCTCACAGCTGCAGCATGATGAAAAATGGGGAGTTTATTGCAAAACAGAGCTCTTCCTTGCCCCACTCCCGTTAATTAGCACTTGTAGCTGAGCTTGTTTCTGCGGCAGGTGGAGCTGTGAGTCTCCAGGTGGGACTGGAGCCGCTGCAGGCGGAGATGGGTTATGAGGGCTCTGCACATGCCTGGGGATTTTCTTGGCTTCCTGCTGGAGCCTCTTCCCTGCCTGGCTGTGCAGGGAGGTTTCTCCTGGTGACTGGTGTGTCCCCAGCTTGAGCTGAAAAAGATGGAGCCCGAGCAAACGCAACTGGAAAGCTGGCACCAGACCAACAGCCCTGATGGGCCCGTGGGTTGGCCGAGGCCCGGCTGGTCTCACAGGCTGGAGCCCACCAAAAACCAAATCCTCGAAGAGGCCGTGTTTCCGCAGACCCACCTTGTCCTCAGCCCTTTCCCAAAGGTAGGTGCGAGGGCCCCCGCGAGTCCTAGGACCTGTGTGTGCACAGCGGTTTAGAGGGTCGGGGCCAAAATGCGGTGACCCTCCACCCCCCAGCAGTGGCTGCACCTCCCTTTCAAGATTCATGTCCCCTGCGTAAAATGGTAGCGATATGCCCCATCTGAAGGTTCATAGCTGTCCTCGCTGGAGCTGTGGCTTTCTTGCCCCACTGTTTTAGAATGGGGATGTTTTTCCTTCACTAAGTGTCGCTCAGTTCTGGGGGGACAGGAGGGAAGGATCAGGAGCAGGCAGAAGAGCAGCTGGGGTTCCACCATCACCAGCCTCAACTGGCTCAGCTCCTTCCCCTGCAAATCCAAACAGTGATTTGGGAAACAATTTTGCCCGGACAGGACTGTGGTGTTTCAGGGTTAAATACACAGATACAACACCTCCTCCCCGACCCATCAGGGGCAAAAGCTGTGTCAGGGGTCCCCAAAGAGGCCCGTGGCATGGTTGAACGTGTGGCAGTCTGCTGGCGTCGGGCGGGAAGCACAGCGCGGAGAGGGGAAGACGTGAAGCTGGGGATGTTCCCTGCAGGAGGACGCTCCCGGGAGGAGCCGGCCCTGCGGACGGGGTCGCAGCTGAGGTCTGCGGGAGGACGCTCGCTCCCTCTTGGCCTCTGGTGCGCTGGGGCTCCGCGGGGTCGCAATCAAGGAGCTGCTGCTGAGCTGGAGCAGTCGCTACTTGATGGGATGAAGCTGCCGCTGGTGGCTCCTATCGGTAGAGAATAGGACATTCGTTGAGAACAGGAGCGCAAAACCCTTCCTTTCCCCCTTTTTCAGAGCGTGCCAGTTTAGGCCTCATTATTTACCCTGTTAGGAAACACCCCTGGCCCTGCGCTGAAACACATCTTTAATGGGATGTTGTTTAGCGTTTGGCTGACAGACACGGCGCCATCGGGGCAGAGCCACTGGTTTCCTCGGTGCTGTCCCAGGGAGCCGACCAGCCGAGGAGGCAGCAGCAGGTCGCGGGGGCCGAGCCGGGCAAGGAAGATGGCTGTAGGGAGGCCGCAGCGCGGCCGGGTGCCCTGGGCAGAGCTTGCAGCCACTGCTGGATCTGCGATCCAGGTGCCCCAGCCTGCCCTTGGCCTTCCCTGTCCGATGGGGGACACCGTCCCCCCTGCCGCCCCCCATCGCGGACAGTATCCAGAGCCGTGCTCCTGCAGCCTGGTGGCGAGGCCAGGCTGGACACGGCAAGGCGCAAAGGCAGGGCGCCGGGAAGGAGGGACAAGGCGGTTTGGCACTGGGGGGCCGGCGGCCCTGGGGGAGACCCCGGGCGGGGGGCAGGAGCCGCCTCTTCGGAGCGACCAACTGCCCCCGGGCGGGCTCGGGCTGCGGGTAGCGCCGCGGGCCAAGCGCTGAGGAGGCGGCGGGCGCAGCGCGGGCGGGGAGGCCGCGCCGGGCCCGCGGGGGCGGCGGGAAGGGCCGGGGCGGCGGCGGCGGGGCCCGCCCGCCTCAGGGCCGGCTCCCGCGGCGGCAGCGGGGACTCTTATTTTGACCGCGGCGCCGCTCGGCCGGGCGGGGGCAGCAGCTCCCCCCTCGGCGGGGCCGCGGCGGGCGGCGCGGAGGCCTGGCGGCGCCGCGGGGGCCCGGGTGGGCCCGGCCCGGCCCGGGCGGCGGCGGCGGCGGCGGCTCCACGGCCGCCGGGCAGCCAGGCGGCCCCCGCGGCGCCGCCGTCCCCAGGCGGGGAGTCCCGGCGGCCGGGCAGGGCCTGTCCCGGCCGGCTCCCGCTGCGGGCCTGGTCGCCCCGGGGCGGCTCCCACCCCGCCATGGTGCCGCTGAAGGGCTGGGACAAAACAGCCCCCGCGTTCTCCTCCTTTCCGCACTGTTCCCACTTAAAAAGCGGCGGAGCTGCCGCCAGCCTGCGCGGGGTCTGTAGTCCCTTGGCGGCCCTGCCGATCCCACAGGAAAAGGGTCGGAGGCCGAACAAGTCCCTCTTTCCCTCCCTTCGGTGCCCCGGTTGGGCATCGCAAAGCTGGGTGAAGAGTCTCTTGCTGGTGGAGAAGCTCAATAGAAACGGGCTCGGTGTCGTCGCCTTGGGAAACTGCTCCCTGCGACATGGGTGCGCCAAAAAGAGCTGTTGTGGCGTTGGCGCGGCTACGCCAAGGCGCTGTGAAAATGGGGTGATTCAGCCAGGGAGGTGTAGTGACAGGTTTGTGCCTCCCTCTGTGTTTTGGGGCCTGGCTGAGAGACACTGAGGTCTGAGCTGGTGGGATCTCTCAACCTCCCGGCCCTGCAAACATCAGACTCCCGGTTTGTTATTTGGGAAACCGAAATTGCAGCAAGCCTGAATGCTCATGAGAAAATCTGCCCTTCGGTTCAGTCTGAGGTTTCCCAAACAGTCTGTTCTGGGAATCAGGGCACGATTTCCTGCTCCGAAAGCTCTGCAGTCTCTTTCCAAGTGGGGCAAGCAAGAAGGGCTTGTGGTTGATTGATGAGAGAAATTACCCAAGTGCATGATCTTTGCTGGTCTCTCTGCTCTGTTTCATCTGACAAATGTACAAGTGCTAGTACCAGCACAGATCGAATGGCTGCAGTCCCAACAGTTTACTTTGCTTGCAAAACTTGGGTCAAATTTTGCAGTTAGCTGCCTTGGGGTTGATCCAAAGAGCTGCTGTTGAGAGTGAGTTACTCCACGCTTAGGCAGGTTTAGGTGGGAGCTATTCCTGTGTCAAAGAGCATGACATGTCATCCCAAATCCTGCTGGCTGAACTAAATTAGTTAACAATCATGTCTTTAAAGACTGTAATCACCTCATCACCACCCGCTCTGCGACTTCTAACGCAGCTCTGCTGGGCGAGGTGAGGCCTGCCACCTCCTGCATCCAGACGATGACGGATTTGTGGAGAAAGGCAGGGCAGCGTGCCAGGCGCAGGGTCCCGGCGCGGGGGGCCGCGGTTTGCACCCATGCGTTTGCTGGAGGAGAAACCCTCCGGGAGTGGGCTGGCAGCGAGTCGGGGGTGCCGGGGCCGCGCGCCGCTGCTCGCTTCTGCGCCCGGGCCTCGGAGCCCTGCAGGGTAACAGTCTCGCTGCAAAACAAATAAAACCATATGGCGATGTACCCACAGTCGCCGGAGGGGAACAAGGGCCGCCGCGCAGTTTTCTCTGTGCTTTACTTTGGCTCCAGGAAATCAATCAATCTGCGGGTGGAGGGAGGGGAATATTGCTTCTTGGGAAAGCTGATAATAAATGTGCAAATTGACGCCACCAGGCTCGAAGGCTCTCCTCTTCCTCCAAGAGATGAAGAATTTGCCGCCGCGGGAAGCTGGCGGAGTTGAGGCTGCCCTTGCTGCCGCTTGCTGGGGCCAGCCCAGGCCGGGTGTGATTTGGGTGGGTGTCCCCAAAACAGCGTTGGGTCTGATGAGCCCTTTGAGTGGGTACAGTGAAGGTGTTTATCTGCCCTGCGCTTTTACGGAGGCCCCGTCTGCTTCAGCTTTACAGGAGAGCTGTAAAAGAGTCAATTGTTTTGCAATCATGGCTTTACGGTCCCAGGCGTTAGGAGACGCCTCGTGGGTATTGCTAGGGTGAAAGCAGCTATTGTGGGTGTTCGAGGCACCGTTTTGGAAAAGGTGACAAAGCCTGATAAAACCTTCCAGGGAAAAACCCCCAAACCTGCTGGGCCTGAAACAAGTCATTCGCCCACCCCCTCCCAAGCAGGGATGTGGCTTAATTAAGAAAGACTGCTAATACTTTTCATGCACTGTGCCAAAAATAACAAAAAAGTAGGAGAAGTTTAAAAAGATTTTTTTTTAAGGATAATTTGTTGGCAAGATGGAGGAACGCTTTCTGGGATCCCAGGAGAGACTTGCAAAGCTGTAATTTTATTTTTTTAGGTTTTCAGCGGGCCCAGGTACTGCTGCTGGTACCACTGTCCAAGGCAGTAACGAGTGCTGGGTAGTCCTGAAAGGTTGAGACTTTAATTAGACAGTCAAGAATAAATGGCTCGCTGCACCCAACCAAATGCAATATTTACTGCTGGCTTTTTTTTTTCGTAGTTAGTTCTGTTGCACTTTGGTCTCCCCGCGTTATTTAGTGCATCTCACCATTTTTAGCAGCGCTATCAAGTGCTTACAACTGTTGGGGAGGAAAAAAGTGTGCATGTTCGTGGAATAACCTACCTAGGGGTGTGGGCGTCTCGGGGGAAACCTCGGTCCGAAACCTCGGCTCCGTGGCGTGCAGAGACAAAGGCAGGAGCAGTGAGGATGCGGCACGGGGAGCCAGATAAAAATTGCTTTACTGCTAAATGCTACGGGCTGGCTGTCTTGTAAAAGGAGAAATGAGTGCAGCTCGCCCAGTAAATGTCAGAAAATTTCATGAGACACCTGACTACTTAACACCCCAGTTGCATATGGAAATGCCGTCCGCGACCAAGACGTGTGGAAGCCCTGTGCTTTTATCCTATGTTTTCATTTTTCTCAGCCCTGTACTTTCTTGTGGGTTGATGTGTTGGCCGAAATGCTCCTGGAGCCGTGGTCATACCGAATCTGGCTTTTTCCTGCAGATCGGGGCAGCTCGGCCGTCGGCAGGGCTGTTTTTGGGCACAGGGGGATTGGCTTTGCTCAGGGTCGCCGGGGGGCCGGGGATGGGGGCCTGCAGCCTCGACCGCCTCCTCGCGCCGGCCCTTTCGCCAGGCCCCGGTCCCCCCACTGTGTGCTCCAAAGCCACAGTCTCTAGGTGGCTCTTGATACAAAATAATAATGAAAAGTATGTAATTTAGTAGGAATTTCAGGGGTGGCTGGGGAGGTTTCGGTGAGACTGTGTACGGGGGAGGAGGAGGAGGAAACTCCTGGGTAAAGCTTAATTTCTGCTCTTGCGCGGCCCTCTGAAGGGCACACTGCCAAGATCGTGGAGCGGTCGCTTTTCAGACGCTCCCAGACTGCCTCCCCCGGTGCAGGTTTTTGCACGATTATGTGGATTATTATCTTAATAAGGGCATCGGCGAGGGGAGTCTCGGTGTGCCGTGGCGCAGCTGGGGGTGGCGTCATGGCTGCTGGGGTGGTCACGACGCCCCGCCAGGCCGGGGTTGGGGGTGATGGGTTGCTCCCCTCCCTTCTTCGCCCACCAAAAATGACAAAACTTCCCGCTGACACGAGTGCTGTGAGTGTGTGGGGAGCGTGGCAGCTGCCATGGCCGAGCCCTCCGCCATCCCCATCTCCATCCCACCCCATCCCTGTCCTACCTCATCCACATCCCACCCCTATCGCCATCCCATCTCCGTCCCATCTCACCCTCAGCCCCATCCCAGCTCCAACTCGTCTTCATCTAGCTCCCATCTCCAACCTATCCTCATCCCATCCCTATCCTCATGCCATCCCTGTCCTCATCTCACCCCGTCCCCATCCCACCCTCACCATCATCCCACCCTCGCAGCCTGGCTCCGGCTGTACGGCACCCTGCTGATGGGCGCCGCCATGGCCCTGTACGGCGAAAGGAGCCCCGCGGGGGCCGCCATGCTGCTTCACGCATGCGCTGAGGCCGCCGGAGCGTCTCCATTGAGAAGAATGAGGGGAAAGGGGAGGAGCCAAGGCGTGAGGAGCCGCCGAAGGGGGCGGGGCTACGCTCCGGGGCTCCGGCCATGGCCACAGTGGATGCCGAGGTGAGTGAGAGCGGCGGCGTCCATCTACCCCGGGCGGGGGGAAGAAAGATGGGGGAGCGTGGAGTGGTATCGCCCAGGGCCAAACGGGTTCTGTCTGAGGCCGGGAGGGGGGCCGTGCCCCCGCCGCCCCATGGTTCAGTCCAACTCCTCTGAGGGGAAGAATGTGGGAGCTGCTGCCATTGTGTAGGGGGGCCCGGGACTCTGTATAAGTAACACCCCTCCACAGTTATTCAGTGGTATGGGCCATACAGGTTCCGGGGTTCCCCCAATGGGAGCGAGTGTGTGTGGCGGAGGCGGAGGGAGCGCGGACGGCGCCATGCAGGTTCCGGGGCTCCCCATGTGGCGGGGCCCCGGGCGGCGCTGGCATGGCTCCATCCAGAGTCCAGGGCCGGCGGGTGCGTGGCTGGAGCCGGGCCGCGGCTATGAGCCATGCAGGGTCCCGGGCCGCGGGCACGCGCCCGTGCGGGGGCAGGCATGAGGCATGCAGGGCCCCGGGCCCCGCGGGCAGGCGGCGTGCGGGGCCGGGCCGGGGCCGCGCCGGGCCGGGGCCGCGCCGCGCCCGCCCCCGGAGCGCCGGCGACGCGGGCGGGCCTCGCCCTGCCGCCGCGACCCGGCGGCCGCCCCCGGCGCGCCTCGCCCGCCCGCCGCTTCCCGCCAGCCGCCGGGGAGGCGTCGTGGCCCGGCCTGACCGCGAAGGGCCGGCGGCGGCGTGGCGAGGCCTCGGGGCCGGGCCCTGGCGCCCCCTCGGCCCTGGCTGGGGGTCCGGGCCGGTCCTGCCCCCCCGGGCCGGTCCTGCCCGCTGGGCCGCGGCGCATCCGCCGGGAATAAAGGTGCTGCTTGCGGTCCAAGATGGGAAAAAGTGTTTTTGTTGAACATGCTGCTTCTAAACGCCGCTGAGGGAAGCGCGTGCATAAAGCGAGCCAGCAGCGAGGCTTCTGCTCCCTCAGGTGCTAGAAACAAGTCAGGAGCCAGGAGAGACGAGGTGAAGGGGCAGTCGGTGAGAGGCAGCAAACTTTCCTTCGGCGAGGAAAAACTTTCGACGCCGGGGACTTTTGGAGGGTTCCAGGATGGCAGCTGAATTTCCACTTTGCTGTGTGCTGCTTGACTTTCCTTTCACTTTTCCTTTGTGCGGTAGACAAAAGTAGGCACCGAAGGCTCCGCGATAGTGAGCGGATCGGAAAGAGCCACCGCTGTCGGCCTGCTGGGACGACGCTGAGGACGGCGGGGTGGCAGAGCGGAGGGGGACGTTCGCTGGCGTGTGGTCTCCCCGGTAGCATCCCAGTGATTCGCCAGTTAATCTGGATTATAAAGTCGCTGGCTGCCACGGCGGTCTCCTTTCCGCTCTCGGCATAGTGGTTTGAAACATGCTGAGCGCAAGGCCTGAGAAAAATATCACAATTGCATCCAAAATCCCCAAAGAAAATGAAGTTTGCCATGTAATGACAATTAGCCATAATTAGCCAGATCTGTACACGTCCCCAAAGAGTACAACACACACAGCTCAACTACCCCATAAAATTATGCGAGTGGTACGCACAGCTGAAACGCTTCGACGCTTGCTGTGCTTTTTTTGTGCCAGTCTGAGGCTTTTCCCCTGGTTTTGTTACAGGATCTTTTCAGAAGTGTGCATCCCCTCTGGTAAACACTAGATTGCAGCACGCTGACTGATTCCTGTGCCCAAAGAGAGCAACAAGATAATAACACAGTTGTACATTCATATATGAACTAAATAGAAAGAAGTGCTAGAGGTGGCTGGATGCTCTGTATCTGTAGCCAGATGCAGTTAATGATCAGCATCTTCTGACAGCTTGCTTACACCTTACCGTTCAGGTACATGAGAGTGTGTGCTGTAACTGTTCCCAGCTTTTTTTGTTTGAAATACTGTGTTCGAAAGGTTAGGTGGTGGCAGGGGAATTTCTGCCTTGTGTGGGATGAAGTTTGTAGCACGGCTACACAGATGGCAACAGCAGCTCTTTGCAAACTGCTGCAAAGGCAGAGCTTGGATTTATTGCTCAGGCGAGAGTCCCGTTACCTGTGAAGGGAGTTTCGTCCAAGGCAGGATCCTTGCGCTTTCTGTTCCACCGCAACTGCATCTCAAGGCCTGATCCTGCTGCCTCACCTTTGTGCTTTCGAAGAGGGTCAGGTGTTAATTTTGCAGTGGAATAGAAGCACGAGGCCTGAGGTGAGTCCGCTGTTTCATGGTCGAGTTTTGCCTTGAGCTGCCTCAGTGTGATCCCTTTGAGGGGAATGGCGGGGCACGGCAGCAACCAGGGCAGGAGCTGGCTCATAGCTCAGCAAAGCGTAGTGTGCAGGTTAGTGTTAGGACTGTAGACACACACCTCTTATTTTAGGAAGCACCTCCCAGGAGTCTTGGCTTGAGTCTGCTCTGATGTAAAGCACTGAGAAACATGGCTCTTGGAATCAGGCTTAATATCCCCAGATGTTGCAGTGGATTATGGGGAGGAGAACAGTGACTCATTTAGCGTTTAATTCCTCCCCTCCTCCACAAATTCAGGCCAGATTTGCCTCCCCTTATACCCCACCGAAGCCAGAGGGGAGGACGTTGGTATAAATCAAGCTGGAATTTGGGAATTGGAGTAGATCCTCCTTGCTTACCCCATGGCTGTAAGAGAAAGCAAGGACTGATGTCACACAGCAGCGTTGTACCGCGCCACGTGGGATGGAGTGGAAAGGAGGAATTGCTCCCCTTGGTGAAGAGAGGCGTAGGGGTGTGCTCCGAGCAGGCGATATTTGCTCTGGACGAAGAGCTGGGTCGCAGTGGGGGGGCGAGGAGAGTACTGCCTGTGTGGCTCCGTGCAGTGTCCCCACCGGCCTTTCCAAACAAAGCTACCAGCAGCTGGTTAACTCGAGATAAAAACATCTGGCACAGAGCAGCTCCTTAGGGCTGGCGGCTGAGGGAGAATCACTCTTAGCACCAGCATCTTCACGCGTCCCGAGTGGTAAACTTTGTGCTTAGTTGTGTGCTCTTCTGGCGACCTTAGCTGAAGGCTGCCCCAAGTCACCTCTGCGTGTTGAGGCTCCTAAGCAAGCGGCTGTGCTGCTCTCCTGTTACCTGCAGTAACCGCCTTGCTGCAGAGGAAATGAGTTTGGCTGCTGATTTTCTTCCATTGACAGCAGGTTCTTCTCTCCAGTCCGGTTTGGTGTTTTACGTGTTTTAGACCGACTCTATATACAATACTAAAGTTTAAAGCTTAAGAGATTGAGTTTGCCATGCTCAGCCGGTCTTACGATAGTGCAGGTTCATTGAATTTGTTGCTGTTACTCCAGTTTGCATCAGCGTTAGTGAAAACAGAATCAGTTGACCTTGTTTTTGTGTGCTTCCTAAAATGGTCAGTTGGTGTGAGCAGGGAAGCAGAGATTTCAAGCCAAGGTGTTTTTCCCCGGGCTCGCAGTAACCTCAGGAAAGCTGGTGCCTGCACGCTGAGCAGGAAGCAAGGTGTTTGTGTGGCTTCGAATGAAGTGGTTCCCTTCAGAAGTTACACTGCATTTTTCATCGTTTTTTCCTCCTATCTGTTCTGATCTGTAACATCTCTTTTTCTGGAGATGCAGCTTTGATCTCTAAAGAGAAGCGACGACGTGCAAGCCACATAGAGGACAGATTTCCCCACTGCTCGGTACCCTCAGTCGAGACCAGCTCTGCCGACAGATCCAGCACCCAGCAGCTCCCCACCCTTTTAAGAGGGAGGACTCAACGGGCTGAGCGGTTTTGAAAATCTGTCTTGTGGCGCTTGGGCTTTGCCCCGGCTTTGATCCTTGCTCTCATCCCCGTCGCCAGCTGGTGCTGGGAGCGCTCGGTCGGCAGTCCCGCCTGTTCAATGAGCTCCCTACTGCATTAAGGGGCAACGCTCGCTCATGTCAAAGCGCTTCCTATTCATGGGTCCCTGGCTGCAAGGAGGTTGCCGTAATAGGCCGCGGAGAGCAGGAGTGATAATGGGGAAAGGCAGGACCTAATGAGCAGTGCCTTTGAGGAGCGAACACGTAGGTGATTTCTTCAGTTTCCCCCTTTCTGTTTTGCAGGTGACATGAAATCCAGTGCTTCTTTCAGGCCTGCCCTGCCCTTCCGCCCCTCTCATTTGCTCCTGCCAGCCCGCGTCCTCGTGCTGGCTCGCAAGGGAGGAGAGGGCTCTGCTTTGCTTTCCCAGGGCTGTTGCTTTTAATACGGGGTCTGTTTCAGTAAATTACAGTAAGAAATCTTACTGCATCTTAAACCCCATCATCTTTTCTCCTTTGTGAGCTATCTGGAAGCCTGCATGTTTTGATGGCTACAAGACAGATGTTTTCTTCCATCTCGTTAATGCAGAGAGGTATGTTGATACAACATTGACGTGAGACCATGAACACAGGCAAAAAAAGTGTTTGCTTCCAGGTGTATTAGATTTCTTCTCCAGTTCTGGCTTAAACATGGTTTGCAACATCTTAGCTGCATCTTTGTCTCTGGGGAAGAAAGGAGTTCTTTCCTCTTCTCTTTTAGAGAACACCTAGTAAGGCCAGGAGGGTTCATAACTTTATTAATTAGAGCCTTTCCTGTAATGGTCACTTCATCCCGTTAATGTGTTAAAATTACAGACTGCCCTGTCTGCGATAGATTTTTACTCTGTGTTAAATGGATGCAGACATCCCCTTTCCTAACATGACTTTCCCCCATGGTACGTTAACCATGCAAAGCTAACTATGGGCTAACAAAAGCTGTTTGGAAACTCATCCGTTTCTTCCATGGAGACAAGCTTTAAATAATAACAGAATGGGCAGATATGACTTGGGAAGCTTTACAAATGCCCTTCAGTTGTGCTAAGCTAATTTGGTTGAGCCAACATGTCTGAAGAAAGTCTCTGAAGAAAAGTCTGTCAGTCGGGGCAGAATTAAAGGCCTGGTTATACTTTAAAAAAAGCTTTTCCAATGTAATTATTCTGGCTAGAAAGGATTATTTCTCTTTTTTTCTTTACTGAAATAGCAATGCCGATAGATGACCTTGCTGTGGGCACAGCTGTATTAGTTTAGAAGTGATTTTAAATGAGGGTAGCTTATTTCTGCTTTTCAGACCAGAGGCTTGGTGCACATTTAAGAAGTTTTGCCGACAGAGTTACCTGTCTGTGAGTGGAAAGAAGTTGCTCTCCCTGCCACCGTAGCTGTGTCAGCAGAAGTACAACTATATTAGTTTAGAAGTGATTTTAAACAAGGGTAGATTATTTCTGCTTTCCATGCCAGGGACTTGGTGTACATTTAAGAAGTTTTGCCGACATAGTTACCTGTCCATAAGTGGAAAGAAGTTGCTCTCTCCCCCACCACAGCTGTGTCAGCAGAAGTCCTAGTAGAGATGCAATTACCAGCAAAAACCCAACAACAAGAAGAACAAACAGTTCTTCTGTAGAGGGAACTGATTTGAGCTGTGCTGGCAAATACAGTCGGATGGGCACTCACCTTGCAAACAGCTGTGCCAGATGTGTCTGCACATGAGCATCCCTTAGCGGTTCGTGGTCACTGGCAGCGAGCGATGCACCGGTGGCGTGTCGTGCTTCTGTGTGCGCATGAGAGCGGCTGGTATCGACGTGAGTAGGGACTGGTACCATTGCGTCGCTGCTGCTCTGAAGTACCAGCCTGGGGCCTTGCTCTTCATCACCTTGCCTGGCCTTTTGTGGTCTGTCCCTTCGCCTGTTGAAGCTGGGGCGATGCCGCCTGCGTGGCCTCTCTGCTCCAGAAGTGGGGACGTGGAGGGTCTGGAAGTAGACTGTGTTCCTCCTGGTTTTCGCTTGCAAAGTGCTGTAGCAGAGCAGGTGCCTGTGTGTGTTGGGTCATTGGGTAAGAAAAGGGGATGCGAGGGGCTGCTAGAATAAGAGGTTTCACAGTAGAGCAGGAGGATAAGGGCCCAAGACTACATCCTACTCTACCGTCCACGATGGAAGAAAACTTCCAGGGACAGATCCTGCCCCTTTCAGCAAGATCAGGTTGACTGGGAAGGGTGGATGTTACTTATATTCCCCCCGACTCTGAGGAGCGGTCCTCTCTGGCGGTGTGTGTTTCGCTGTGTTGTGACAGGTTCACGGGGTCTGCTCAGGTCCTTAAAGACATGTTTGCTGGAGATTTCGCCCCTCCTCAACTTTGTCACGGGAACCAGAAGAAGTAGCCAGTGAAAGGCTCACCTCACTGTCTGCATCTCAGGTGGCTTGGGGAGAAGTCACCTGAATCCATCCTTCCTCAGCGTGTGGGCAGGCACATCCCGTAGGAGACCGCCAGGGACTAGCTGGAGTGGTGAAGTAAATCTGAAAGGGAGTGAAAGAGTTTGCTGTAGCCCTGCTGGCTTAGCTCGGCTGCCAAGCTCTGTGAAATGCATATAAACCCAGAATAAACTGTACTTATAAAAGCGCTTTATACTAGTATCACTGTGTCTAAAATAGAAAGGCTTTCCTGCTTTTAATTAAAAATTTCTAGCATAGGCGGAGTATCAAGGACATCCAGTGTATCCTCTTTTCAAGTAGGAAGCGTTCTTCCAGGAGGATTCCTGTTTCCGTAATGCCAAGCCTGATGCTTGCCGTTGTCCTGCTGTCCGCCTCTGTACCAGTGAGTTTTGCCTGAGTTTACATTTAAGAATAGTTTTGCTCCATGGAGGAATCACCGTTCAAAAATGCTGCCTGGCACAAAGCGCAGACAGCTACTGAGCAAGATGAGCCCATACAGTCTTGGGCTGAGCTGCTTGTGTGGATAAGGGACCTGCTCGGGGGTTGGAGGTGGGCTATTAAATATTAAATGCATCCTTTTCAGTGCTATATCTCCTCAAGGGAGAGCTCTCCAAGGCAGTGGTGAGCAGTGTCAGCTTAGGACAAGCAGGCAGTGAGTGGGATGGATTGCTGGAGCAGAAAATTCAGGTCCACTTCAGTCTGCTTGTGGCTAATCATCCTGGAGAAACAGCCTGCAGCAAAGGGAGGAAATTTGCAGGTGGCACAGCTAGGGAGGAAGGACATGTGGAGCAAGTTAACCAGGCTGACATGGATAAACTCAAAATAAAGGCAGGTAAGTGACTTATCCCATTTGTTACAGGGAAATGTAAAGTTATGGAAACAGGGATAAAAACGTCCAAAGGGATTATTTCTTCTTGGGTCATTACACAAACCAGGAGAGGTTATGAGCTTGCAGTGGCTACAGCATTTGAAACCAGCAGCACAGAATTTGGGATCTGAGCAAGCTGAGGTAAGTAGAAATCATGGTGATGCCCAAAGACTACGACGACAGGCCTTTACCTATGATTTGGGGCAAGCTATTTGAGCTAAGTCCAGGAAGCTGGTGATTCTGCAGAATGTGCTCGCCTCTGCTTGCAGTTTTGTTAAAAAGAGAAGAAATGTGGGGCTTCTTCCCTCTGAGGAGACTAGTGGGCAGCCAGGATGAATCTGAGGGCTTTTGCCATCCCTAGAGCCTAGGGGAGCACCGCACAAAAGCGCGGCGTCTCCCTGCAGAGACGATTGCCGTCCATATGTGTGAACAGAAGCATTTTGTACTTTGGCCTTGGTTAGGTTAAGACAAAAAGTCTATGTGTACAAAGTGTTACTCCAGATTGCTAATTAATTTATTTTAGAACTCTAGTCTAAACGTGAACAGATGTATTTTAGCATGTTGATTGGCAAAAGCGAACCCTGGTCTCCCTAGTAATATTGACTGTGACCTGCTGATGCATTTGAACGCAGCCATGAGTGCTGTGAAAAGTTGTGGGTTTTTTTTCTTTTCCTTTTTAAGCTTCAACTTCTGGATTCTTGAGACTCGCAGACTCTTGAGACTCTCTCTTCTCCCTCTCAAATTACATTTCCAGGCCTTGCAATTTCAGAAGGAAGTTTTAATAGGTGATTTCTCCCAAAGGCTCAAAGCCAGGAGGCAAATAACCCAATGATTTTATCCAACTGCAGTGGTAACTGGGGCTGTTTCATACTGACGATTGCAGACGTTCAGAAGCTGTAGTCAGGTCCTCTGAAAAGTCATAAAATTGTTTCAAGAAATGGGAAATTAAGCACGCACATACATCTGTAGCAGGCTTTAGAAGGATTAATGTGTTTCAAAACTACATGCTTCATCCAGTTGTTGATTTGGGAATTGAAAGTATGTTTCTTGCAATATCAAGAGGTAGATACTGAAACTTTCGGTGGTGACTAGCGAATGCAGATGCCCAAATGCCTTTGACTTTAAAGCTATATGCCTTACATGAGAATAAACCCAAGTTCTTGGTGCTGTGTTAGCTCAAGCGTGAGCAACTGGGCAGCAAAGCCATATCTTCTTTGCTATGGTTTAATTTATCCTCTCTTTCTTTCTAGATTCATGGGGTATTATCCCATGGATTTTTTTCTTGCTGCCCTTAACTGAAATTCATTCCCCAGGAATTTTGCTTTAGACCCCAGGAAAGGAGTTGTGGGGTGGCACTGGAGGCCTGTTAGCGCTGGCCAGCGGGTATCTGCCCCACGTGGGGTGTGAAGCATCAGCCACCTCCGCGTTAGCTAGCGCACCTCGGCTGGGAGGCTTTTGTGGATGAAAGAGGCAGCGCTTCCAGCTTGGAGGGACAGTAGTAAAGGCCTGCATTAAATAGGAAATGGGTGTTTAAATCACTTGGATTTTGCAGGGGCTCTTAGAGAACTTAACATAAATTTTTGATGCGTTTCTTATGGTGGGGCTAGGTAGCAAATCGTGCACCCATCAAATCTGGTTTCATCACTGTAAAGGAGAGGATCAGCATTTGGGAGGCTAAAATGTTAACGATTGGGCTGCGAACTGGTTTATGTGACGCAGTCTAGTATCCTGCTGGCCTGTAAGTTTGAGCAGAAAACTCTAGATTGCAAGAACATAAAGCACGACTCTAAATATTTTATTAATTGAGCAGCATTATTAATATTGGTTAGATTAAATCAACATCCAGAGTGCTTTGAACTGGTAACTGAGACATTTGGCATTTTTAATTGCATACTTGTGTGTAACAGCCTTTGTCAGCTAGCCATGAATTACATACCGCTGAAATGCTTTTGTTCTTTGCATTATTAGAAAAGATTTTTTTTAGTACTGTTAGGATGTATTGTTTCAAATTGGTGCTTTAACGCCTCTTGAATATTCAATGCTTGTTTGTAAGCAGGTGTCCTATAGGATCTGGAGACATTACATGGACTATTTAGCCGCCTTTGCAAAACTTTGAGGCTAAAGAAAGAAGGCTCCTTAAAAAAGACGGCCTTCACTGATGCGAAATGCGATGCAATATTTACTCTTGCTGTAGTGCCAGCTCCTGTAGCTTTCAGAGCGTGTGCAGAGAGCCGAGGTGAAGAGCCATGCTATCTTTTCATCAACTTCCCCCTTTACCAGGGAGACACCACCAGTGAGCAAACAAACTGCTACCGAGCACATCTGCGGAAAATTTGTCTGCTTTGGCTGCTGAGAGCTGCAGTGGGAAGGGAGAGGTTGGCGGAGCCGCGGGCTTGCATCATTTGAAAAGACCAGCAAGGGGTGATCATATTCTGTCTTGGTTATGTCCTCTTTGTTTTCCGGGCGCCGCAAGTTGCATTCCCCATCTGTTCTAAGGTTTCGCCTAAGAGTCTGTCGTGCATGGGGCACTCTGTGCCTAACTCGCAGATTTGGGGGTTACTTCGTGGGCTGCTGGTGCTGCGGTTGCACTCTTGGGTCTCTAAGTTTAGCGTCTTTGCTGCTGCAGCGCGAGGTTGATAGCGCTGCTTTAATCGTGCAGAGCTCTTCTTGAAAACTTGCTTGTTTGATATCTTCTCAAAGCCGTGCCTCTAGACTGCCCTCAAAGTGGTTCTTTAGAGATGTGTTTCATCTTTTTCCTGCTCCTGCGTGACGGCACACTAGACTTCTACCTACTGCTAAGGATGCAAGTGCTGCCGCTTCGTGTGTACAAGGTTTGAGGCTGCTGTCGGGAACGGCGGGTGACACAAAGATCATCTCATGAACTTAAATCCAGGACCCGGCGTTATCACTGGCACGATGCGACTGCAGAGGACGAGGCCGTGAGGTGAGGAGCAGTCGGGTGGCTTTGTCTGCTCCAAGGCCCCGTTAGCCCGGTGAAGTTTCGCCAGCCAACTTGCCCTTCCCCACACCAGGCCTTTGTTTCCAGCCGCGCTTCCGATGAAAGGCAGAAACCGGCAGCTTTTCCATTGGCCGGAGAAAACCACCTCCCCGGGCGAGACGGGCCCTGACGGACGCGCTGCCGGCTGCGTGCCGGGGTGGACGCGCTCCGGTGGCACAGCCCTACGGGCAGCTGCGAGCCCCCGGCTCGCGCTCGTGCCGCTCTCTGCTGGGGCGTGCGCCTAGCTTGGCCATCTGGAGCCTCACCGCTTTGAGCCGGTATTGCCTCCCTAGTGCAGACAGGTAGGCCCCAAGGAAACGGTTCGGATATTCTGAGCTCTATCCCTGGAGCACCTAGGTTTAATGCGGTTTCCCCCCCCAACACGCTTGCTGATACGGCAGCATGGTTGTGTCAGCAGCTCGAAGCCAACACAAGCTCTAGCAGCAAAACTGTGTATTTTGCAGACGTGACCAAAGAGCTGATTGCAAGAGGCCCCCGTCGCCCATGTGTATTTATGCATTGGATGCCCAGAGATATTTTAACTTATTTTTAAGTGACAAAAAACTCCCTGAGTAGAGGTTGGTGTGGAACTGCTGAGAGCAGCTCCTGATGCAACAGTATCTGCTTTTAAAGAAAATGTAAATTGTGACATGCAGCCCTGTGGTTCCCGATGAGTCAGATATCTTCGCTTGCTCTGGGATGGTAGTGCTGATGCAGTTGCTGATTGCTGCCAAAGCAAGGAGTCCATGCAGGGAGATGAGACAACATTCCTTTTTCCTGCTGGGTGCTCATTAACATTTGCTTGCTGGTGTATTATTAATTAAGCTAATTTTTTGCACTGTAAGTATACCTGGTGCTTTGCAAGCACAGAACATAACCTGCTTTTCTCCCAAAGAGTTTCTGCTTTATATATGTCGTGTGGTGTGCAAAATGAGCATATTGGAAAAACTGACTGGGCTGTTGAATATTGAAATAAGGTAAATGTGTTTTGATCTTTTTTTTCCCTTCACTTAGCCGTTGCCCAGCTTCATGGCTGACTGGGGCTGGTGAATGTGGAGCTGTATGAGGAGAGTACTAAGGACTTGTAAATGCCCTGTACACAGAATTAGCTTAAGATTAGCAGAACAGGACTTAAGAGCAAGGAGAGTTTGCAACATTGACCCCCATAAGATAGAAGATTACATAGAATAAAGTAGAGTATTACATTAAAAAGAGTCTTGGGACTTGATCCAAAAACAGAGAAGTCGGTGGGGGATTTGGTGTCAGCTTCAGTGAGAGCGGATTGCCTCCGGTGTACCCAAGCGATGGGGCAGTCAGCAATTTAAACAAAAGGAGTTAAAGAACTGTCCGAGCAAGGCTGGTTGTCTGAGTCTGCTTATGAGATTCAGAATTTGTCCCTGCTGGAAAGCCACTGTGCCCCAAAGGGCTTAGTGGTCACGTTAAATGCCATTGAATTGAAATTCTGCTAATTGGCATCACCATCATGGGGTTTTGTCTACTGCGGATGTGTGGGGCGTCCCAGCGGTCGAGAGCGGGGCCGGCACGCCTGCGGATGAAGGGTCCCCTTTGAACCTGCTGTTGCAGATCCCTTTGAGGTCTGTGCGTCTGGAAGTAGCCAAGTCTGCGAAGGTTACGTATGCACCTGCCTGTTCTCCTTCCTAGTTCTGCGAGCTGCCCCTTTACCCGAACACATCGCTTAGCCCCTTCGGTGCTGGTGGTGTCCCCCAGACGGAGCAGAAGACAGAGACTCCCATCCTTGACCATCCCAGTCAAGTGTTGTAGAAATGCAGAATGTTATTTTTTGAATGTAGATGTTGCCTTCACTGGGTAAGAGATGGCAAGTTACCTAGGTCAAAAGTTTCACTGTTTTATATGTGCTCTGGTTTCTGGCTTGCTGCCCTGAGATCATGGGTGGATCTGATTAAAAGAAGAAAAAAATTCTTTTTTAGAAGTCCTCTTTAATGTATTAGGTACTTGTGATCAAAGGTAGCGTGACTCCAAATGTCCAGCGCCTCTTTGGACTTCTGATACCGACGTTGGACTTTATTTCAAAACCGTGATCCATAATTTTTCTAATGGTCTCTTATTCCATTCTGAAGTCAGGCTGATGTCTCCTATTCCAGCCTAATAGTTCTTGCAGAGATATTCTGGGGAGTAGTTAGCTTGTATCTTCAGATAGCTTTGAAGGAGAAAAGAACCTTGTGATAAGAGCTCATAATAATTTCTTAATGCGTATTTAAAAAAAAACCCAGACCAGAACAAACGGATGCAATTATGGTATCCCCTGTACGGTCATTTGGTGCTGCTTGCTAGGAGATCCACTCTTAAAAAAAGGCAAATCCACTTTGACAGCCTGTCACTGACTTTTCTAAAGCAAAATATTGTGTGGAACAGCGTCACTTAGGGTAACTTCCCACTTTATGTGTTTACATCCATTTTTCTGACAGTCTTTTCCAAAAGCAGGAGAGCATAGCGGGTGCAGCTGGAGGTTCAGGCCTAGATTGGCGGTGCGGGTCAGAGGGGGTGAAAGGGGCCGAAGGCCTCCGTTATCTCCCTCTGCTGCGAGGTGTGTTAGGGGCCCCAAGGCGCAGGAGCACCGGTTGCCTGTGCGGGTCCCTCCCGGCCCCGATTCCGCTTGCACGTGGCCTCGCAGAAACACTGGGAAAAGCTCTGCACTGTTGGGTGAGTTGGCCTTTTTTTTTTTTTTTTTTAATTTGGAATAAGAAAAAGGCCTTCATTTTGGCATGAATTCACAGCACTTCCTTTTATTCTGCCCATGACAAAACCATGTGTTACAGTGTCCTGCTCAGCCTGGAAGGATTCACCGCTTGGTGGGCCACCAAGGCGTATCTGAGCTCCTGCCTCAACCTCATTCACCTGTCTGTTGGCTTTGTTTGGCTCTGGGCACTAGGGTGGGAAGCAGTATGTTACGCTGGGTGGTAGAAGTTAAATCTCAGGGACAGAAGATGAAGCAGGATTGCTTTTTTCACTGCATCATCAGAGCTTTGTGAAGACCTGGCCATTGTAGGCTACATTCTCTGTTAACTGTGAATAGCCCGGGTTGTTGTGTCACCTGCGGAGTGAAGGTGGGGAGGAAAGGGTCTCCTGTCTCTGCCAGCCGACGTTAGCTGTCCTTTGGGTTAGACACTTTGGTGTCAATAGACTGCTTTTTCCACGCTGGTGTCCAGAGAAAGTTAGACATCGGCCATCCCTGCGCATAAAATTCCAGGAACACAGTCACTTCCCCATTCCTTTCTACAGGGATCCATGAATCAAAGTTTGTGTTGTTCATCATGGGAATTCAGATGCTGTTTCCCAAAGCTCAGTTTTCGGGCTAATTCTTCACGCAGACACTGTCATTATCTCGGTGGTGTGTCTCCTCCCCTTGCAGTCATCAGCTGCATGATGACATTAAGCATGTCTGACTTTTTTTGACAATAATATGCTGTATCTCTTTGCTGTGTTCTGGGCTGGGCAGCATATGGGAGAAGTAGTTAAAATTTGTATATTTTCCAATAGATCCTGTGAGTTGCTTATATGACAATACCAGCTTCTCCAAGGATGTGGTACCCAAAATCACATAAAAAACGCTTCCTATTCTGACAGCACAGCGTGCTGCCTCGTGAGTGTGCCAAATGGCCTGCGGATGGCATGGGTTATTTATACAGACTCCGCTCGGTGTGGGAATAAGCCCAGGGTGGCTCTTGTAATGGTACGTTGCAGATGCAAATTGGATAGAAGAGAAACACAACTGCACGCTACCGGGAGCTTTGTCCCGTAATTATGTAACCTGGGTAGACAGGTAGGGTTTGATGTTGTACACATTTACACGTCTGAGTGATAATTACTCATATGCTGTAGTATTC
The DNA here is from genome assembly GCF_036370855.1 of Dromaius novaehollandiae. Taxonomy (NCBI): domain Eukaryota; kingdom Metazoa; phylum Chordata; class Aves; order Casuariiformes; family Dromaiidae; genus Dromaius; species Dromaius novaehollandiae. The sequence goes on from NC_088117.1 coordinate 3,685,672, forward strand.
CACGTTTTAGGAAGAGCTGTTTCCCAGAAACCTGGTGGCTGAGGTGCTAGCTGCTCCGTGGCTATAGGGTTTCACGTCTAAGGCCCAGGCGGTGGGGTAAGCGTGAGCCGTGCCTCCGTCCGGGAATGCTCCCTGCGTAAGGCTGGGCAGGTGTGTTGTGCTGGTAGAGCGTGGATGCGGTTTTGCTGGCAAAGTAAACCCTCTTGAGTGAAGCAAGATACTTCCATGGCATAAAGACCTCTTGGCTAGAAGCTCCCGTAGAGAGGCTTTCGCACAGCCTCCTCAGCAGAGCAGGGAAGCCAGGAATCGGGAGACGAGCCCTAGGTAGGGAACTTTAGACCGAAGTTGCTGGTTTTCAGCCATTGGACTTGCAGCAATAACCATTGACTGGATGGTTGTGCCGGTTCCTTTGTGTGTTAAAGGCTGTGACTACGAGTTGCGTGCCCAGGGCTGTGCTGGGAGAGCTTGTTTACGTACAGCTTTTAGCGTATACACACAGAGCCTCTACAAATCCCCGTGTACAGGCAGTCAAAGACAAAGGTAGTACTTCTGTATCAGTATGGCTAATTCATACAAAGACATGGGGCTTAGCTGTATCAATATAAGCACATTTACACTGGTTTAACTGTTACTGTGCTGCACATCATGCAAGCGTATAGAGCAAGGCTGGGTCTGTGTTAGTGCAGGAGCATGTTTATGTTACTATAACTTCGGATATGCTTTGTATAGTCTGAACAGGACTGTTGCTATAAAGGCATGCTTCTAATGGAGATAGCTTAAAAGATGCAAAAATTGTGGGTGGACCAGTAGACATGCCCTTGAATTAATTTACCTTTTTTTTTTCATCATATTGTTTCAGCCTCTGTAATTCCAAGCATTTTTATTTCTTTATGTTTGTGGGCTTTTTTTTTAAATAGGTCAAATGAGGAACAGGATGTTTTGAAAACATGCAAGTGAAAAGCTGGAGCTAGATACCAGTCGAAGTGAGGCTGGACCCTATCCCACTGCTTGTTTGCTTTGCATGCCATATGGAAAGTGCACTGCTGAGCAAAACAGAGACAGTCGCAGAGCGTGGCGGAAGGACGAATTCTCCCGGCGTGGGGAGCAGGCGCACTGGGCTTGCTCTCTGCTTGGCCTTCAACATGGATCACATGAGGGGATGGTGAGAGATGCTAGGAAGCGTCTGAGCATGGATAACTGCCTGTGTTGGAATGCTGCATTCACAGTTCTGTGCTGTCCGTAACAGGGTTTCAAATGATATCAGGGGCTTTGGATCAAGTTGCAGCCAGATCCTGCAGTTTTACTGGGGGCAGGACTCTCGCAGAGCTCCCTGCACGTTATGGCAGGCTTCAGACCATAGGGCTTGGCCATCTGTTTCCAAAGCAAGTCAGTCTCTTCATGCTGTGATCCCGAGCAATTTATGTAACTTCTCCACCTTTGAATTTTAATCCAGAAAGTGGAGGAAATAATGTTCGTCTTCCTCATTGCTTGGTTTGTAACTTGGTTTGCACAATGTGTTTGGAAGGTGCCGGTGTAAAAGTGCAGGCGTTACAAACCGCAGGTAAGGCTAACTCTGATCACACTTTGAGCCTTACTTTCTTGAAAGCGGTACTGCCTTTGTTAAGCCATCGTACTCATTTTCGTAAGCCAGCATGAGAATTTTTGCCTTTTCTGGCCTCACTGAGCCATTTGCCTGAGCTTTGAAAAGGTTTTTTTGCCTTTCATGCTTAGAGGTAGACATCTATAGGACTTCCTTTCTGTTACTTCTGCTTCGTTTGTATGAGTGGTTTTTAATCCCATGCCAGTAGGGTGTAAATGTGTGTATAGCAAATGTGACTACTGGAAGTGGCTTGCTTTCATGGGTACCTTTCAGTAGCCTTTGGGAAGTAGTTGTCACACCAAAGGTTGAAAGCCACTTGTGTAGGTGATAGGAAAGCCAGGCTTAGAGGGACAGCTTCTGAGGACACTTCTAAATGAGACAGGATCAGCTTAAACAGTGTTTGTTTATCATGAGAGACAAATCAAAGTCAGATCATTGTGAACAGAGTGGGCCAATCCACGTGTGTGTGAAGTACAAGCATCTTCTAAACCCTTTTAAAGTTCTCCAGTATCAAAACTGATGCTGCAGACAGCATGATGCGGTAAGCACAAACTGCCGTGGATTGATTTTGACAGTAGGCTGTAATCACACAGAGGAAGCCTGCTGTTGACTATCCTCCCCTTTCCCACACTCCAGTGGCTAATATTTACAATTAAAGCATTGTGCACGCATCTTTGGTGTAGTGTCTCCATGCTGAAGATGATAGAAGGGCCAAAGGAAAGTCCCTGAACAAGTCTGCTTTGAGGAGTATTGTATAAAACATCCATATTCATTGCAACCACGTGGGCTACTGATAGCCTTGAAAGATGACTGGAATACGGTGAGATCCCATGAAGGGACTAATTTTGTGTTCCCTCCCCAATGAACTGCCTGAATTTAATCTGAATTGGATTTGTGCAGTGAGGAGTGCTTTAGCTGGCCTCTTTCTGTGAAGACAACATGCTAAAAATACAGGTTGGGATTAACTTTGCCTTTACAGAACTGTCTGCCCCCTAATTCCTGCACCTATGCATCTAAGCCAGCCTTAAGGGTCTCAGAGCATGACGGCATGTTCATGCTGAGCATGGAATAATAGATCATGAAGAGGAGCAGTGCTTTGGTCAGTCATGGGGCTCCTGATAAGAAGCAGACATGGTGCTGAGCTGGTATAATTTCATACCGAGATGATGGACTTCCTAAATTACCATTCCACCCACCAAAAATATTGTACATGGCAGTTTCCTTCTCCAAGGAAAGTGTCTTGGTCCCATTTTATGGTCTTGATAACTCCTTGGTAAAGTCCTCAGTGAGGCCATGGAGCCCTCCTTCCTTTTGTTCTCTGTTCTAGTTTTCTAGACTTTGCTCCTGTAACAGTACTTTCAGACCCAAAGCAGGCAGGATCCTCATCTGACGAAACCATTCGATTTAAAACAAGGAAGCACGGCGCAACGGGTGATCATGAACTTCTGTGTGAGATGGTCGCAACTCGAGACGAGAAGGGGCAATGGCAAGATATGATATCTTATCCTCTTGCCACTGGCATAGTTTTCATCATAAAAGATCAGAAATACTCCTTGCGTTGCTGCCTGAGTTATGATTTGCAATATTGCTGTATTATTTTCCTGTGGTGGTGGTGGGGAAACCCAGATTAGGCTGAGGCTGTGTATCCACCAAAGCCAGGCCAACAGTAGGCAGGAGGGTCGCTCCCCAAATGGGGGGAAAGAACCATTTCCGTGGTTAGCAACTCCAGCAGTTTTGCAGGATCTCTCTACAGCTATACTGACCTTCTTAGAGTCCGAACGCACTGCGACTTGCTGTTCATTTGTACGCATGGAGGGGGAGTGAAAAAGGTACTGTATTTTATACTAGCAAAATGCAGGTATTGTGTGAAAATTATTCTGATAAGCTGCAAAACTTAGGAGCTCGCTCTTGCTCTGCAGTGCGGTTTGTGGGATCCTGTCAGCTGGTTTGGCATTTTGTGGCTTTACTATAAATGGTGATAGTGATACAATATTTTGAGTTAACACTATTTTTTTTTCTCCTGAGTGCTCTTCCATGCTTTGCTGTGATGTTGCATACTAGACTAACAGTATAAAAGCCACCTGCAGATGCTCTGTGGGTAAGAAGAAGAAGAGAAATCCTTTTAGATTTTGGGCACACATTCCCACAGCTTCCTGCTGTCCCGGCCACTGATGAAACAAAGAACCAAGTGCACTGCAGGGAGCTAGTAGATGAAAACCTCAGTAGGTTTCTCCACAAGGAGTGGAAACAGCTCAGTGTCGGACCCAACTGTGGCAGGTATGATTGAAGTAATTCATTATCTGCCCTCTTTCACTTGCCCGTCCCTCCCAGAGCTCTGAAAGCTGTTGAAAACTGAGGTGATTTAGACCATGTCCTCGGATGCCTGTGTTTTATCAGGCAAATGGAGTGTGAAGAGCGAATACCAACCAACTGGTTGATCCTGCTTCCATTGGGTCACCTCTTTTTGTTTAGATATCAAGCTCAAATTTTGCTCTCTTGTTCTTCCAGCTAGGTTCACTGAAGCTTCTCGGTTTGTAAGATTTGGTCATAATCATTATACAAATGTGCGCCTTTCTGGGACCAGTGCTCATGTCAAATGAGGCCAGAAGCCCCAGCGTGCTGTATTCTTTGGGAGTTGCCAGTCCCCATACTTAGAGATACTGTCTTCCCAAGGAAGGCTTCTCCCTGGAAATTCTGTCTGTATCAAATGTGAGGATGTTTGCTGAGGATGTTTGCTTTTTATTGTGTACTTGGTATTTTTTGACCTCTTGCAGCCTGCCTAGAAGGGGTCACGGCTCCTCTGCAGTACCTTGATGAAGCTGCTCTAGGCTTTATGAATCTGGGACACTTCTTCTGCATGGGCAGAAGGTTTCGCAGGCTCCAGGGGTCTTGGATTTACTGTGCTTGTGCAGCTTGTTGGTACAAATCATGTGTGTGTATCTTGCCCAGAAAATTCTTTATAGAAATATATCTCCAGTTTCAGGCTTCCCTCCTTCTATTCCAGAGGTTAACATCTGATTTGGAGGCTACAGCATCCTGTAGGCCACTTACCTCCTCTAGCAACAGAAGCAGAATAATTTAAGTGTTGCTATGTTGTGTTGGTGCTTTTATGCCTTTTCCATGGCTTAAGCGATCATTCATGCAAGCACACAACATAAACAGTTATGCTGTCAGAGTTTCTGGATTCTGCGGTACTAGATAGGAGGTTCCCATTGCACCAGGCTCATATTCCAGGTACTTAGTCTCCTGCAAGTTGTAAAGGCAATTCTTATTTCTTGTCATACAAATGGATCTTTAAAAATGGATCTGCGTTGAGGGCAGAAAATGCCTCCATGGGTTTTCAGCAAGGATTTTTTTTGTTGTTTTTTGTTTTTCTCCTCCCCCTCAGCTGCACTGTGCTGGTACCACTGGATTTAACAGCATCGCTTCCGGCTTGCACTGAAGTGCACAAGAGGAGTCTTTGTCCCACATACTTGCAGCATGTCTAGTCTGTCAGAGAACAAAGTGCATTTCCTAAAATGAAATGATTAATTGTATACCCAGGATGTGGAGGTCACAGCAGGAGTTTTAGGAAGGTGCCTTCAGTTTGCTGTCGCTGTGGTGCTAAACACATTCATACTGCTGTTTTCGAGGCTCCCAATAACAGTCAGGTGAGTCACACTGAGCCTGACTGGACTGGCGAGCACCTAATGACGGCTACCCCATCCTGCTTCTTCCCTACAAGGAATTGTCTGAGTTAGAAGTGTTGTATTTCCTCCTTGCTGTCTCATCTTCCTCATCCACCTAAAACTTTTGTGTTGCTCATGACAAATGAGGAGTGTCAGAGGCGGATTTTGCCACATTGCACATTATCCCCCATTTGCTAAATTAGTAATACCCAAACGTACCGTTCTGCAGGGATCGCTCTGTCCTGGCTGCTTTTTCAGCCAGGTTGAAGGCTGGGTGGGCCTTTAAACGATGATATTTTAAAATTGAGAACAGCTTTGATTTATTGACCTGCTGCCTCTGTGAATCGAGCTGTCTGGCCTGGCATCTGGAGATAAGAGGCTGTCGAGTAATTGCTTATTATTGACTGATTGCCAGCTTGGGCCGTTTGCTTGAAGAAGAATCAATAGCAGTCAATCTTCAAAGCCTAAACTCTTCGGGAGTATGACTAGTTTCCAAATTGGGAATGACAGGTCAGGATAACTCCATATCTGATATCCCAACTTCAGGTGAGGGTGTAATCCTGCGACGGAGGAGGAAACGAAGAACAAGAGCTTCCTGCATCAAGGCTTTCACATCTGCCTGCTTCCCAGTCTGGGTTTTTTCTCTGCAGGGGTTTTCAGGGACAGCTCGCAGCGTGGCTCCAAAGCCCCCTCCGAGGTGTCGGAGCGGTCCCGGCACTGCCTGATGGCAGCTGGAGGCGAGGGTCGCGGTGAGGAGCGGACGGGGTGAACGCAGGCATCCTGCGCTCAGTCCCCCAAGGCTCGAACAGGGAGGGGTGGATGAACAGCCTGGGCTAGGACACATCCCAACCAACCAGTTTGGAAGCTTTCTAAATAAAACAAAGCGTCTATTTTAATGCACGGTAACAGAGATTTCCTTTCTGTGGGTGATTCTATTTAGGTGACAACAGAACACAATATCGAGTGTCACCATACATTTTATCATTCCTTACGGATACTGTCGCTATGGTGAGCACTCATTTTAAGCAGCAGACATAGCCCTTATTTAACACTATCATGACATGTTGTGTTTTTTGTGGATTCCCATGTAGGGTTTTGAACATACAGTTGGCTTCACAGCACCAAAAGCGTTTGTGACTTGAAAAAAAATGTTTAGATCTTTGTAGTGACTCAGGTGGAGTCTGACAACCAGATTGGGACTCTCACGTTTTTGGCTTTAGCTTACTGCTGCTTGACCTCAGCTCTCAGAGCATAGTAGTCTGGTCTCTCGAGCGTCCCAGACCCAAGCAGGCATTTAAAACCTGAAATGAGGAGGGGGAGGCTTGGATTTCTATCAGCTACGGAGAGTAGTTAAGCAAGGGGACATAAAATAGATATATGGGAAAGGGAATGTCACTACAGTGGTAATATGGGAAGATGAAAATGGAAGAAGGGAGAAGAATATATTTTTCACAAGAATGAATATTTATCTTCCATTCTGGAGTTTTCTTTTAACCAGGAATGCCCTGATGCAAGATGCACTGTTTGGGGTGAGGGAAAAATACCTCAAACAGGGCAGTTTTGTTATAATGCACAATGACCTCAGAATAAATGGACAAGCTTACTCGAACAACCTTGTTTAGATATTGGATTTGTTGTCTCCTAGCAAATCCTCATTTGCATGGGTCCTTAATCTGTACAGTGAAATGTGTCTCAGGATCTGTTATCTACTGCGCTGCAGAGTTGAGAGCTAGATTTTTAAAGCTGCTCCTTTTCATTTGAGCACTTCTGCCCCCCATGCCCCAAGTCACCTCCCCTGCTTTTTTAAAGCAAAGATGATCCAACAGGTGATACAAAGGAGACAAGAGCAAAACCTGCCCCCGAGAAGGAGCTATTTTGACTTAAGCTTCAGTGGATGAACTGTCCACCAGCCTGTAGGGGAAAAAGTCAAGAACAGGCATTTTAAACGTGTCTCAGAGAAACCACTAGCCCCCCCCCACCCCTTCCTGAAAGGGCACATTAATGTGCAATCTTTTAAAGTCTGTGGAGGTAGAGAGTTGGACAGAGATTCCCTTCTAGGACTTTAGAAAGGGTTTAGCACGTATTTATGGGGCTGCTGAGCGTTGCATGGAGTCCTGAAATGGCATTTCCTCGTGTCTGCAGCAGCCTTCATTTCATGAAATGGATGCAACCGCTGAAAGGAGATCTCGCGTGAGCACGCTCACTGAAGAGCAATCCTTTAGAGGGAGTTGGAGAGTTAAGCTACTGCAATTTCTCTGCAGTTGGCTGCAGTAAACAACTGCTCTAAAGACACGAGGAAAAAAATTGACGGAGGTATATGGGATTAATGTACATATCTTTGTGTGTTTCTACTTGCTGGTTGAGGGTTTGGTAAAGATTTGTTCTAAGAGAGCTGGGGAAGAGAGAGCTGCATAATGATTTTATGGGTGACCTTCATGTTGTGGTTTGTTTCTTTCTTTTTTTTTTTTTCTCCAGGCCAAAGTAATCCTATTTCAGTGCAAGGCCATAGCGAGGTACTGGCTAGGACTGGGCTAGGGCACTGTTCTGCCTTCACGTTGACTTACATGAATATATGGGGCGAGGCCTGCTGCACATTGAGCTGTGTTGGCAGAAGGGAGCTGCAAACACCTCTTACTTAGTAGCTGCAATCAGAACCCAGTGGGACTCGATATCATGCTTCTGTTGGAAAGAAAACATGTAAAGGGATGAGCTTTGATTGTCTGCGGGATAATTGTCTTTTTGCTCCCCGCTCCTCCCCATGCACGAGGAGCTGCAAACCTGTGTCAGATGGGGGGAAAAAATCAATGAGGTATTTTGGTTTTGCTTTAAAGGCTGAGGGCTTTTCGCTTGTCAAGGAGAAGCTGTCTCGTCAGTGAGGTGAGTGTTGCAGGCATGAGGATTGCGTCGAGGTGAAGCCGAGCTGCTTCCTTTCTGCTGGCTGGTCGGCAGGGGCATGCTGGAAGAAGGACAACCCACCATTAGTTCCTGGCAAGCAAACAACTTTCTTATCTACTCGCCTGCAGAAAGTGGGGGTGAAGGAGGATATTACTGACCACCCTTGGTGCTTTATAACAGCTCCAAATACTTAAAGCACCACCGATCCAGGGCCAACCTGGGGATTCCCAGGAGTCGAGCAGTAGCATCCCGGTGACTTGCCTTCTCCGAGCCGGGAGAGGCAGAGCTTGCTAACCCCCAGCTCGCGTCTTTACTGCTTGCAAACTTCTAACTAATCCTGCTGAATGACGAGGAAACGGTGGGGAGGTGTCAGCAGGAGTTGCCTGGCCTTGAGGGGTGGGGAACGGCATGGCCTGGTGGACCTAACTTGAATAAATCAAGTCGCCTGCAGAGCGAGGGTTCATCGAGGTGGCTTCCCAGCAAGTCCTCAGGCCTGTGCGAGCGGAGAGGGGGCACACCCTTCCTCTCCTAAGGAGTGAGTAATAATAGGTGCAACTCCTGGGCTGCCGGTGCCAAGGAGAAACTGGGTGTTGCACAGCTAGAACATTCGTCCTGGTGTTACCCGTTGTTAATTCATGTCCAAAAGCAACAGGATCTGTTTGCAGTGTCGCGTCTAGGAAAATGGCTTCGTATTTCCTTGGAGTGGCGTGAGGAAGGGAAGAATAATGCAATAATTTTGCAAAGGCCGGTGGCTCCCGCTGGATTCATCCTACGGTGGTTGTCTGCTCCGTGCAGTACCCGGGCGAGCGTTACCGCTGCCGGCTGAGTTCGGAAGGGCAGTTCTGTCGCAGACTGTGCTCAGCCACAGATGCTGGGTATTTGAAGAAAATTTCGCCACCCCGATGTTTATTATTATTATTATTTTTTTAGCTTCATCCCTCCTTTCCCCCTCCTTTCCAGAAGCTCTGGCTAGCACAGATTGTCTGTTCTGTGGATGGTTTTAGGGAACATTGATGGGTGTGTGCGTAGGGGGAATAATTAGCTACAAAATGCAAATAGATTGTTTCTTGCTGTTCCCAAATCATTGTAATTTCTGCGAGGATGGGTTAATTATATCTTCGTTTTGATGGGTGTAAGGAAAATGATAGAGATATAGAAATATAAATTCATATAGGGAGGGGCAGTGTTTTCAGACTACTGGTTTGGAATTCATGAGAACAAAGACGCGTCATCTCGAAGGACTGTGGATCTGGAAGGACTTAGCAGTTACATGTTTCCTAGTGTTGTACAAGTGTTTTCTAATACTAATTTTCATCTTATGCCAGTGAAATATCTGTCACCACTACAAGGGTTTTCAGTCTGAGGAAAACGGTGTGAAATGCTGGCGAAAGCACGTTTGGTTGAAGGGCTGGGCAACAGTTTCTTGGAAAAATAAAGGCGAAAGCAAGCAAATTCAAAGAAACCCTCAAACTTATTTCTGGATGGGATATAGCAAGAATGTGTCATTACCCGGCGGTGGCCAGGACTGTGGTCCATGCTGCTGAAATAAGGTGGTTGGGAGTAATTGATGTCTTTGCCCTTTTGCAGCGGGTGATGTTAGGGCGCCTGGATTCTTCCCTCCCATCCCTTGCTGCAACCTCACCAGCAAAGAGAAAAGAGCTAAGTTCATCACTGAAACAGTTTTGGCCAGCTTTGAACTTTTCCTCCAGTCTTTAATACAGGCTGCTTGTCCTGCTTCTTAGGAAGGTGACCTGGGGCCGTCAGGTCTGGCACCAGAACGCAGGGGAAAGGCTCAAAAAAAAGGAGAAAAAGTGGCACTGTTTCTTTACTTTTGGCTCAAAGCCTTCCTGCTCGCCCCAGGGTATGCAGCAGGGGCGGTAGGGCCCTGCTCCTCTGCTCGTTTTGGAGTAAAAAGGGGAAAACAAGCTAAGGTGGCGGGGGACATCCCCTGGCAAGGTGGGCGGTTATGGACTTTTATGGAGATATGTAGTGAGGGATTTCCAGGAGAAGCTGAGGGACTCTTTGCCTAATTCTTCTAGATCTGCAGGCTCCTATCTTTAGATTTCTGTTAGAAGTTTCTGGCCTAACATCTGGATGTGTCCCTTGTTCCATGCGTGTAGCTTGGTTCAGTGGGGGAACTGAAACCCGGGTCTGGGACTTGCTCCCCTCTTGGCAATCACAGCAGCCGAGGGCTATGTTCCACCCAGAGAGAGAAGAAGATGGAGGTGAGTCGTACAGGTGTGTCTAAGGAGACCTCGTACAGCCACAGCAATTACATGAGGGAGAAAGTTACTGTGCTTGGTAATATATTGCACCGAAGTCTCAGTCTTTAATAATCAAATAATGACCACTTCAAAGCCTGTTGTCTTTGCTTTCTCTCCCTTCTAATAACTCCAGCCAATCTTTAGGCGATTGGTAATGACTTTAAGACCAGACATTATGATATAAGCCTTGTAATTATTTGTTGTGATGAATCCTCCTGCTGCTGCGAAGCGGTGTGGACGGGTTTCTGCAGAGCACAGCACTTCTCCGCGTTGGTGCCTTACCCAGACTCACTTAAGAGGAGTTTTATCTCCTGCTGTCCTGGCTGTTTTGAACTGCGGTTTGTGAGTGCGTTTCAGCAGTCTTGAAAACTGGACCGAGCTCCTCACTTCTGCACCGTCGCTTCGTTCCTCCGTGCCCTTTCGCTTGCAGGGGCTGTGCCCTCCCTCCGCCCAGCTCTCCCCCTGCTTTTCGCCAGGACCCAAGGATTGCTGCATGTCCCGCGCCAGAGCGGCCCGGGGACTTGTTGCGTCTCCCCGGCCGGCGAGGCTGCTGCGTGCCTGGAAAAGCTGGTGTAGCGCTGGTTTGAGACGGGACCAGAGCAAGCTTGAGAACAGTGGCTGGAAAGAGGATTCCCTGCCCTCCTCTGCCCCTGCGGCTCATTGAGTCAGATATGAGAAAAGGATAAGTTTGGGCTCAGGGGAAGATTTTTTTTTTTTTTTAACCTGGCTGTGAAATTAGTAGAATAGCTACATTTCCTTGGTGGATGAGGCTTAATGAGTTAATGAGCATAGAGGACATAGGCTGGTGCTTCTGCATGCGAGGCGTTACGGAAGCAGCGTAACGCGGCTGTGATCCGGGAGTTACGCTTGGAAAGATACGGTCTGTAGCGAAAGGAGAGACGGAAGAAAAAGCGTGTTTTAAAGGTGTTTGCCCACTTGCTGGGGATCGATCAAATTAAACAGTGTGGAAAAAGAGCAGGAATGCAAGATCGTGGGTCGCCCGGGGAAAAGAGGGAGAGCCCAGGAGGGGGAGGGGTCACCCGGGGAAAAGAGGGAGAGCCCAGGAGGGGGAGACGGACGGGCCGAGCCTGGGGAAGGTCGGTTTTGAAGAGGCTATTGCGAGACCGGAAGTGACACAGGGACTCCTAAAAAAGAGGAAACGACCCGCAGGTGATTCTTCGAGCAACGTCTAGTCCGTGACCTACTTGCTGTCACAGTGATTTGCAGTTAGAAAAGCAAACAAAAGAAATCAGTGTTCCCGGTAGAAAAAGGCACAGATGGTGCAGGAGTTCCCTAGAAGTCTGCCTGCTCCAGCTGCCGCGACGTCTCCGCGGCTGCGGGCAGCGACGGGCACCTGGACCGAGGGAGAGCAGAGGGGATGGCCTCAAGCCGTGTTTGCCCCGGTGTCGCAGCAGTGGAGGGAGACAGGCTCGGGATCCTGAAACCAGGCTCAGATTTATGTGCTGGCTTAAACACGTGGGCTCTTTAATGCACGAGCGGCTTGTTCCTCCGGAGTGATGCAGGGCGCTACGTAATTGGCCTGTTTGGGGACACGACTCACCAGGACACGTTATGAACATTAGAAATTATTCATCCCTAACCTCCTTAATAATCTGCTGCAAACTAAAAGTCTGCTTCCTCCTGCTTCCGCTCCTTCAGGAGCCCCCGCTAACCTGATAATTCTTAATCTCGTCTTATTTTCCAGATCATCAATTTGATTTCTCGGTACTTTTACAGTCCGTAGTGTTCCTGGGAATCTGGGCGCCCATCAATTATCTCTGTTTCCTTTTTGAGGCTCTAGCAACCTTGAACCAAAGTTCCCATGCTATTTATATACCTCACATTGCTTATGAGGGGAATCTTTCAGAAATAACTGTAGAATTATTACCAAAATATCCTGAAATTGTCTCAGTATGTCATTATCTTTCTTGATAATATGAACCTGAAGGTTCCCTTTTTCTTCTTGTTCACTTCTGCTGTGGGGGGTGTTGAAAGTTAAATGCCTTATCTTTAACTTAATTAACGTGTAAGATATACACGTGTGTCATAGTATATCGGATACTCCTTTAACCGTATTAATCATGGTGCTGGGAATGTAGTATGTAGTATCACAAACTGTCGTCAAATAATGACATTGATTAGCCATTAGCTTCTCCTTTGCATTCATCAGCAAGCATTAGCACGCAACCTTCCTTCGCTTCGTTTTGAAACCAGTTCTAGTACCATCCACAGTGACTGAAATCCACATAAATTCATTAATCTCAATGGACTCAGCACGGATTTACTGGGGGCAGAGGCTTGGATGGCAGGAGACCCTCAAAAGCCGTCACCTCCTGTTGTCACTGCCGGGTGCAGAGGCTGCTCCGAGTTGAGCGTCCAGCCCTCCCTGCTTAGCCCGGGGCTGCGTCCGGCTTGGGGGTTACTTCAGATTTCCATCTGTACAAGCTGCCATCAGGAAGTGGCCCTTGTATCTCCTTTTTTTTGGTGTTCTTTCTAAATTGCTATATAAAAAAGTGGTTCTAAGTGTCTGAAATGAGTTGTCCTCCTGTCGATGACACGCAGGGAGTTATCTGGGAGTTAGCAGGCCAAGGTTATTTAACTCCAAAACGGCACTTGCCTTGCAAACTTCCAAGAAAAATATTTCCTTCGGAAGTAAAAATGAAAAAAAGTCCTCTGTTTTCTGTAAGTTGTGAATTGTGCTCTTGTCTAAGCTGATTATTTTATTTATTCCAATAATCTTCTCTTCCAGAATAAAGGAAAATTAATTGTCTTCCTATTTCCATAACGATTTGCCCTTCAGACAGTTGCCGGGCAAAGTGCTTAAAACCTGAAATGAAAAGATGGTGAATGTTTAAAATCATTGAGCTACTATAGGAACATGTTTGTATTTTAATAGGCTGGTATTCAAGTCGTCCCAGAGAGTACTGTTTGCTCGGTGCTCTGTAGGATTATGAGTTTTTTTTCTTCTGCATATTAAAATGGGGTCAAGCCTGCTGTGGTAGATAGTGCAAGTCTTATGTAGGATTTTGCTAGCAATATGGACTGGCTGGAATTGAAGCTTTAATATTAGACAGCATTAATGGGGAGTGTTGTCCTTGTCTTACGTTGTGCTTGTTTGCCAGCGGGTTGGCTTTGCGGCGCGTCAGTGCCTGGAGACGGGCGAGGAGCTGTGTCCTCGCAGGTGTGCTGGGACGAGGCTTTCACTGTGAGATGGTTTTACTGAGACCTGGCTCTTGGTTATTTTTAACTTTGTCCAACTGAAAAAAAAAGGTTGGATGATTAATTTGGGAAAATACTGGAGCACTTCCTTAAAAGGATCAAAAATGACATAATATTCAGTGATGAATCTGAGAGCTAAATTAGAGCTTTTGTGTATGCGTTGGTTGAGGAAGGGAATTTCGTATTTTATCACCTAATTTGTTCTTTTTTTATCCCAGGCTTTGCATTCATGGCCTTCTGCTAGCTAGCTAGTTATGCTGCTGAAGCCAGTGTCAACCAGCACCACAACTCTGGCTTTAGACTGGAATCGAAGGGGGGGGATGGATCTGCCCTTCACTTTGCCTGGTAGTTTTATTCCTAATTCACACTGTAATGTCCAGTCCTCTCATGCCTCTGCCGTGACTCGCAGGCTGGACGAAGAGCCCTACTACTCGCCAGGATGCTTGGGACGGTAGATCTTCCACTAGCCCACCACGGACACGAAGTGCTGAGGCCTGCGTTGCCCATCCCATCGGTCGTGAATGTTTAGTTCCCATGCCGGCTCGGAATTAGGGAATTAGAGGCATTAGGGCCAGTTCCAACACTGCATTTCAACGCAGAGGATTAACAAGAAACCATGGGGCGAGAAGTTCCTTGTATCTGTTGTGTGTTTGCCCCTTCCCTTATTGCAAGCTGTTCCACTGCAGCTGAACGTAACCCATCGTGGAAGAGAGAGGGGTAGAAGTTAATTCATTTTCATGATCTTTCCATAGCACTTAGTCCAGCTAATAGTAATTTGTCTTACTTGGCTGCTGCCGTAATCCCATAAGGGACCCAGAGGGAGAAGGCTCGGCACAAAGCACCCGTGGCCCCAGGGTATTTCCATTAGCCGAAGAGCCCACATGATAATCTGTTGCATTTACATCCAGAATTTCGCCCTGCCATCTCAAGCTGAAAAATAATGGAGATGCATTTATGCCACAAAACGTCAGGAAACTACCATATGCAGCTGAGATAGCGGTTCATCTCCCTAAAGTCCCTTAGCATGAGGGGAGGGAGGGAAACTCTCTCCTGATTACAGAGGGAGCTTAGGGAACCTCAAACCAGGTGTGTGAGATCCTCCTCAATTTTCACCTGCTGTGCCTTGCATAGCACAATCTTTTATTTTCCTTTAAACATTGTAAACCTGGCAGGGGAATTTGTTAATAAGACTCCCAACAGACTCTGGTTTTGCCAAAGATGGATTTTAGACTCAGTCTCCATACTCCTATTACGAACAAGGTCTCTCTCCTCCCCTGCTGAGAAGTCCTCAAGGGATAGACTGCAGCAGCAAACTGTCCCGTTTTGTTTAGTCTTTAGCTGATACGGCTTGTCATTGCTTGCTGTCAGTGCGCCTGGCGTGTTGTGCGTAGCGTGGAAGAAGTTCTCCCTGCTGCAGAAAGCTTACTGGGGCCATCCCCTGTCCCTAGGAAGCTGCCATTGATTTCCGTATTTTAGGCTCAGTCCCTTAAATCACAAATGGAGCTGTATTTCCAGCTAGTTCAACCCTGTATGGTTCATTGAAGTGGATGAAAAACACTAATTCAGGCCAGTTATGGTCCTGGTCCCCAGACAGCGTATGCATGGTCTGGAGGGGGAAGTCTGAATTTATCGGTCGTGTGGAGTCTTGTGTAAAATTGATCCAGGCTTGCTGGCGCGTTTGCCAGAAGTGTTGTTGACCTGGCAAAAGTTGTGAAATTCGTTGCAAGGAACAGGAGAGGACAGGAGCTCCCCTGGACTAGAATGCAGGCCGATCTGCACATCAGCACGACAAAGGATGGAAAAAGTGGGTGTTAACGGTTAAATTTTGCAAGGCACCTTACTCATTCTCAAGACCTTTTATGTTCCATTCAACCACCTATAGCCCTTTCTCAAAGGAGAAGTGTTTTACAGAGTCTTTTCTCCTGAGCTTTTGATGGTGCTTTGCAGGAGTAACTATGTTCCTTAGCTGGGTGCTGTTACCAGTCCTGTGAGGAAAATACCATTTTTAAGAATTACTAAATTGTGCAGTCACTGCCACTAATGCTGATGATCCTGCCCTGTTGTGTCCTTTCTCTTCCTATTCTAGTCATTTTCCATGCTGGTCCATGAGGGAGTTTTAGTCCTTTCTGGATCTGATTCTGATCCCTGCTTTGTGAATATAAATTCGGAGTTATTGGTCAAGTCAGTTGTCCAGTGCACTGCATCACTGTTGGTCCATTTTCTATGTTCTGTGATCATTTATGTTGATTTATAATTGTGCAGAGAGGGAATGAACTGGTGCCCTACCAGAATAGTAGGGTCCGATCTTACTTTGTGTACCCATTCCGGTTGAAGTAGGAGAAGTTTATTGTACTCAGGTCCTCCAGAGTGTTTTCTCTTGGTCTTGTGGTTAGAGTTGATGAGAGCATGACCTTAGCCGTCTTTCCTTCCTCTCCCCTCTCAGCACGTCAAGTGATTATATATTACATGTGCATAGGAGGTGGATTGAAGGAACTAATAGGTCTCTTATGTCATTAGCAGTGATCCTGGTGATGAGCGTGGAGTGATGTACGTATGGCTGTGTAATCTGGTCTTTCATCCTCCGGAGCTCATGGGCAGGAAAATTATCCAAAGCAGGTAATTGTAGGTGCGGACTAACTTGCCTGTGCTGTCTGCTCAGCTCCCCTTGGCGAGCGATGCCCTCGAGGAACACTCCCGTAAGTTCTGCATTTTGTGGGAACAGCCTATTTCAACGCTCCTTCCTGCTAAGTGGTCCAGCCCGAGTGTCTTTGCTCGTGAGTACTTTCCTGACCAACGGCCGGCATTCCTCAGTATTTGATAGCTCCAAAGGCGTTTCCAGGTCCCGCTTGTGAACTTCGGCTGAGAGAGGAATTCACAGTGACTCTGCATCTAGGAGACTACATCCATGTGCAAAACCAGATGTTTCCCTATATTTTTGTAAGAATGGTAACACCGTTTGTTTTGAATGTCGTATTTTGCTTTTTCCTCGTTGTGGTTTTCTTTGTCTCCCTGCACCTCCATCGTCACAGCGTAAGTGTTAGCTATAAAATTAGAGCTATCTGCAAGGTCTGGGATTGGGGGTGGGGAGAAAGGGGAGGTGTTGCTTCCAAAATCTGGTTGAAAACCAAGCTGCTGTGATTGCGAGTGGTATTTCGGTAGCTGCTTGTCTCGTGGTGCTTTTGCCTTGGGTTTGGGAAGCTGCACAGGCCCCACGGGCTGGAGGAGGCAGGGGGACACTGCTGGAGTTCGCTAGCTTATCGCCTGGCTTGTATCTCTACGGCTCCCTTCTCCGCGTTGCACATCCACGTCTTTCCCCGCCGAGCTATTGTCTGGAGGCTCATCGATAGGCGTTTGTTACTGATTCTTTTTTGGGAGACAGAGCTGGAGTAATATATGGATATATTTGTGCATGTGCATGTGTATATATATTTTTACATGTCAGATGACTGAACAAACTTCCCTTTCCTTTTACTGAGTCGCTGCTGCATTTGGAAGCAGGTGGAAGCGTTGAAACGGCCGAGGTAGTGGCTGCTGGGCCTTTTCTGAGGTTTCTAGGGCTCAGAAAAAATGAGGAATGGATGGTCTAGATAAGGGAGGGAAACCAAAAAAATCACCCCCAAACCAAAATCTTTACTGGGTTTTGAAGCTCCCTTCTCCCCCCACTTCCAAATGTGCTTTTTAAAGAATTACAAATGCTTGTTGGCATAGAAACTACAGGATCAGATTGAAGCATGCAAATGTAAAAGGAGCCATTCTGCGTGAGCAACATGGACTGAGCAAAAGCTGGCTGCAATCTTTTTACGAGGCAAAGAAAATTGTCCAGATGTTGCTAGAATTATAATGGCACTAAATATTTAGTTCTTTTTTTTAATTTGCACTTAAATCCAAAAAGGCTTGAAATGTGGGGAATGCAGATACATTACCAGTGGGCTTTCATTTCTTCTGAAAGAATCTGTAGTCCAAAAATATTGCTAAAATCTGTTTGGCTCTGAGTAGTGCCAAATCCTCATTAAAACATGTGGATATTTCTGTGGTTTAATCTGTTAGAAATGCATTCAGGATCCAGTTATGTTAAATTAAGCAACAATATTGGCCTGGGTGTTGTTTGAAATATTAAATGTGGCAGTCAGAACACCAAGCAAAATGTTTGCACATTTTAATCGCTCGGCGAGCAATTTTTCATTTTATCCTGCAAAATGGTGGGGAGCGGCGAAAACCCACCCTGTTCTTGTCCGTCCGTCTCCCGCTCCGCTGCCACACTGCTCCCACGCAGATTTGCTCACGGGTCCCTCCAGAGTCAGGGCGGCCCCGGGTTGCGCAGGCGCTTGATCTTTCTGCACATTTATTTTTCGAAGCCAGTACCTGCCGTGTGGCTGGACGGGTCCTTCCTCTGCCGTCAGCGCCGCAGCACTGGCGAAGGCCTTCGCCACTCTGAACGTTGATGCAGGCGGGCGAAGAGAGCCCTGAAACGTGGCTTGTGCTTGGCAGCGCCCCGGGGCATGTTCGTAACGTAGAGCAGGCAGAAAATGCTACTGCTGGGCGGGATTTTTGAGAGGATTTGGGGGACTGCTTATTTTTAAATTTGGCACATTTTAAAAGTAGGTCTATATTTTTTAGTCTTTGCTTAAGTTCAAAAATGAGGGTAGTCAGGCATATATATATCTATATATATTTGCATAGTCTTTTGTTTTGGAGGCTTTTTTGCATTTTGCAGCTCGTGTTGTATTAAAATAAGCACCTAGCTGAAAAGCAATAAACAGGATCCTGTTGCCAGTACCTGCCTCTGGCTTTGTAGCGTTCATGCCTCTTTGTTGTGGGACAGAAGAAGTGTGGAAGGGTGGTAGGTGCAAAATTCAACCGTGCTTTACTTTTTCAGCTAAAAAGAAAAAAAAAAAAGTACATACGTACTTTTCTGTGGGATAGTTTGGATTTTTTAAAAGTGACTCTTCAGTGCAATTTCCTTTATTATTTTAATTTGATAGTCAACCGTATGATGAAAACGTGGGATTTTTCATGATTCATGATGGAAGAAAGCAAGGAAAAATATCAGGCATAATGCAATGGAGGTCATCGCTGTAAACGTTCTCTGCAAAAGCCAACGGGGGTGCTGGCACAGGGAGGCAAAGATCCATGTTTGGAAGAGGAAGAAAAATAAGCATCAGCCCTTCTCTGGCTGGTTTTTATAACTGTGAGATGTTCTGTCCCCTGGGGTCTGAGCACCCATCCCTGATGCTCTCGTTCGTCCTTGTGCTTCCTCCGTGCCCCACACATCACTAGGTTGTGGGCTCTGGCCACCGAACCACACTAGGTCTTAGGAGGCAAGGAGGAGATGCCACGTCTGCTTTCCTACTCCAGTGAGGTCCTGCGGAGGAGCTCTGAGTGCCAGCTCCAAACAATGGTCCAGTTGTCCCTCTCTTCTTGGCTTGGCTGGTTTGCTGTAGCAGCCTCTAGCACAAATTGGCTTCTTTGGGCAGATGCTTAGTTTACTTCATTAAGCAGGAGCAACTGTACGCTTAAAAGGTGCTGCTAACTTGGACCAAAGCGCCCTGAAGCTTGCAGAATCGAGGGCGCGAGACCCAGGGGAGACCTTGCAGAGGTGCTCGTCCTCTGGCTGTCGTGTGAGCTGCTCGCGGCTGTTGTGTCTGCGCGGAGACCCCCTTCCTGGAGGCACAGGGTGAGGCCGA
The DNA here is from genome assembly GCF_036370855.1 of Dromaius novaehollandiae. NCBI lineage: Eukaryota > Metazoa > Chordata > Aves > Casuariiformes > Dromaiidae > Dromaius > Dromaius novaehollandiae. Next base: position 3,705,002 of record NC_088117.1, read on the forward strand.
AGGGGGATGCCTTGCACAGGCCTTCCTCACCTAAGGGACCATCACTTTTTCTGAGTAAATACGAACGCTGGGAGGCTTGGTTAAACAGTAAAGGCCTCGTTACCAGGAATCTGCAGATTATGAGCTTTCTAGCAGAGAAACGGGTATCTGATATTGCCTGAGCCCTTGGCTAAAAAGCATGAAATTGCAAAACTGTAAGCTTTTTGTGGGATCTAGGCAATCTGGTAGGCACCCAGTGCTGCCAGTGGGCCATTCAGTGTGATGGGAGACTTCAGCTCCTAAGCTCGTTTCACCCATCAATTTTATTTGCAAAAGGATGTTGCTCTTCGTTGTTTGTAGCAGGTTCATAATTTCACTGCACTAATTTAACACTTCGCCTTACAAGTGGGATGGGTGCAGCTGAGTACAGTTTTTCCTGTTTAAAAACTGAATTTTTAGACAGAAACTGATACACTTGTAAGACGGCAGGATCATTATCCAGGCAGGAAAGAGAAGGCCAATACCGCAGTTGAACCTTAAATAAGGGATGGGGGAACAAGAAGACTCTTCCTTGTAGTCCCACATGCATGAATACATGGATGTACATGTTCAGGGATACACGCATCATTATGTTTCCTTTGGGCATGATTGGAGAAGAGTATTTAGGTTTATTGTTAGGTGGTAATAGGATGCCAGAAGCCACTCCTGTGGTCAGGAGAGCATGTGTATATTTTTGGAGGGAATTTGGTGGGTTTTGAGACTAGAGCAGAGATCTTGGCAGAGGTCTTTTTCTTTTTGGTGTGTTTCCATGTGGGTTCACTCGCTCTCGGAGGGCAGCATCTGCAAAATAAAGCAGGCAAGTCTTGTTGCTGCCTACACCTCGAAGGCGAGCAGCTGGCTCTTTGTTTTAACACCTGCCCCAAGAGGATAGGAAGAAAGGATTAGAAGGAGAGAAGTGCGATGGAAAGAATAAATCAGAAATGGAGGAGAAAGAAAATACAAGAAGTACAAATAGGGGAAGAGAGTTCAAAACAGAAGAGAAAAACCAACGTGGACGATGCCGCTCTGAAACACGAGGCGTTGTGTGCACATGCGCATCAGCAATTACAGGTAGCAAAAGCACTGGTCCCAAAGCAAGGCCGAAGAGCAGACAGCTGAGTGTGTAGACAGGAAGATGGAGAACAGGTGAAGATGACAAAACCAGGGAGAGATTCAGAGGCGAGTGCTGACGGTTATCTCTGTAGCAGATTGCAGAATATTTGCTCTAAATGTCCTTTGTGCCAGTGATTAAAAGGTGATTAAAAAAAAACACAGAAAACCCTGAATATCGATACAGTGATGAACTGGAAGGAATGACCATTCCTTTCTCCACTGGAGCTCAGAGGGTCTCTGATTCCCATCACTTAAGAGAGGATAGAAAAGGCGGCCAGCTACCAGGCTGAGAAGTGTTCTGCTTTTGACGGTCTCCAACAAAACCTGTGGATGATTAAATGTAAAGAAAATGAAGTGTGGCTATACCTAGCTAATGAATGAAGAACTTGGGTTAAGTCATGTTTCCCAAGGTACAGCAATAATGTATCTGCCTTACTATGGTTGTGTCGCAATCTTACACTGGCCACAGTGCTGGAAGTGCTATGGTTGCATCAAGACAGATGACTCAGCATCACAGCCTGGGGAAGACACAGGCTTTTTTGACCTCTATAGCTAGTTTAAGTCAATTTGGTATTTGTCCTGTATTTGCTTTAACTGCCTGTTTTAGGATAAAATTCTAGCAGCGGCAAGGTAATGCCATTTTAACCATATAGCCATGTAGCCATGTCTTCAGTACATGTAGCCAATCTTCAGTTAGCTGCTTTAATATAGATGTATATCTGCTTTTGCAGTGAAGATAGATCCTCCATTTAATACCCTGTTGCACGGAGCGAAAGAAGTGAAGTGTACGACTGATGGACATTGCAAGTCATGAGCGGCTGCCAGAGAGCCTGACACAGTGGACTTTCCTTCTTACCAAGAAGTTTGGCTTTCACTTCTAGACGTGCTTTAAGTGTATTTGACAAAACCTTTGGTGAATTTTTGTAGCGAAACACAGGCTGAGTTAACCTTAATTCTGTAACGATCTTCTTGTGCAGATGATCCATTGGGATGTGGCTTTTATAAGCAAAATGATGGCAGCACCCTTCTTTCTTCCCAAGCGGAGTGAGAGACTCCTGAAGCCGAAGCTTGAAGGGTGAGCGCAAGGCAGCGTTACAGGGGTCAGAAATGAGAGAGAAGAATGGGGTAAAAATAAAGGGAAAAGAGTCCCTCCCGTTACTGGGCGCAGCAGCTTTCTGTGCGCTTTGTGCCTTCCCCCCATCATGTGGATGTGAGCAGAATGTGCCATTTACCAGCATCCCTCGCTGCAGAGCCAGTTTTGCTTTTTGAACACGTGCTATTAGCATTTCTTTACGGACTGGTGTATGGGAATTACCCTGTTTCAGGAGTAAACAAAGGTTTTTATATATTTGCGTTATTTATGAACCGCGTTTCTCTTCCTTTTCCTTTTGCTTTCTGTTTGTGTACAGCAACGGATGGAGGCTCTTTTTGCATTTTTATAGTTCAAAATAAAACTTTGATTCGTGACATCCGTTCAATCTCCTTGGGATTGGGGCATATTCAGGTCAGTAATGTGATGGGCAGGGCTTTACAGGAACTTTTGCAATGCTTTATTCTCCACAGAAAGGAAGAGGAGGGTTACTTGCTGTTTGAAATGACGGGTGTCTTGGATTGCTTTAAAACTGATCCTTTACGCTCTGCCTTCTAAAGATGGACTTGGAAAAAAGATATTGGTGCTCCAGGCACGTCAGTGTACTGACCTGTAAATATTCACCCGTGCAGGTTTCCCACCAGCGTATGAGGCATGTCAGGAAAGGGGAATATCAAAAATATCACTGTGATAATGGCAATACTCGTGGGATTTCCTGTGATAGCCATCTGAGCTAATAAAGTTGTGATGATCTGAATAGGCCTTCCCCCCCTTTCTTAAAGGGAGAGAAAAGGGGGGGGGAAAGCTGCTTAGCTAATCCCTCCTGTTGCTGTGCGAATGTTGTCCACCAGCAGTCAAGGTTTAGGAGTGTTTGTGCTTGTAGCAGATGCCTGCAGAGACCTTGCCCCGGATTTGGCAAAGGGAAGATTGGGGATGGACATATCCAGGGAGGCTCGCGGGCTTTGACAGTGCTCTGGACTGGCTGGGAAGAGCCCTTTTTTGCAGGACCTTGCTTAAAGCCTATATTGGCTTTTAGAAGAATGCTACGGGGTACACACCGCAGAAAAGCTTACAGAGGGTTTTATTCCTATAAGGGTGTTCCCTTTGAACTGAGGTCTTGCAAAGGCTAGACGAGGGGACGTTTGGTTTGGAGTAGTTGCATGCGTTTCAGCGGGGACTATTTTTGGAATACAGGTGTTGGGAGCAAGCTCTGTAGCTAAGCTACAAGGTGCTTTGCCAGCCCAGGGTTGCCGTTCCCTTGTCAACGCTGCTCTCTAGCAAGAGCTGAACGCACCCAGGATGCAATTAAAAAAAAAAAAAAAAAAGCTAAATAACGTTATGCCAGGTGATCTACCAGCACTTAGCTTGGCTCTAACCTGTCTGGGGAAAGATCATCACGCAGATGGCGCGAGGCTTAATGAACGTGCCATGGTAACGCCGTACGAAACACCTCCCTCCGCTGCAGATGTGTCTGGGTTGTATATTGTCCCTTGCCGACTGCAGGGGAATCCTGAACATCATCTCGGCGGGCCGTATTCTGCCCTGCCGGCTGCTCTTTCTTCCCTTGCCGGGCAGCGACGATGCCTAAATTCGGTTCCCCGACTGCAGCAGGAATGATTAATCACTGGCACAGGGGAATACGCTGGCTTGGTGAGATGCTCCGCTTCTGGTTTTTGAAGTCAGCGACAGGGATGCTCCAGCCTCTAATAAGTTTCATGTGAAGCTCCAGAGCTTTCAGCTCCTGAGCAAATGACTTAGGAAGCTGCTCGGGGAAAGGCAGCTGGCTTAGGCAGCCCCGGCGTTTGTTTAATTGAAGCCTGAGAGCCATCAAGCTGCTGCTGAAGGCTGAACTCGGGCTTCCTGTCTCAAGTGAAAAAAAAGAAAAAAAGCCTCAGGATTTTTTTTTCTCCTCTTGCCTGCGCTTTTTTTCGCTGTCACCCTTGTGCGCGCCGTTGCCAAGCCAGAATGGCAGCACTTCCGCCTGCGCTTTCTCTGCCGTTCAGGGAGAGATTTGGGCCACTCTGGCCAAGGGAAAGCAAAGAACGACAGCGACTATCGTGCTGAATTGCAGATGTTTAAGAACGCTCATCTTTCCCACTTTCTCTCGTTCAGATCTCTGAGTAATGTTACTGCAATATCTTGTGGTTTTCTAGTGTTTTTTGCTGTATTTTGACACCTTCAGTTTAAAATGTTAGCAAAATTAAGCCTCCTTGTGAGGCAAGTAAGCTGGTATTATGCACAGTAAAAAAAGGTGGGAGCATTTGAGGGAAGGCATTTTTTGGCGGAGTAGTTTAATTTTTGATGCAAAACCGGTGCTTGATTTTCCCACGTGCTGACCGTTCCCATCCTGCTCTGTAGCATCACTCGAGGAGGAAGGTTCTCAGCAGGTCTGAAAAACTCTCCGAGCTGCCCACCCAAAATCAGCGTCTCTTGCTTTGCAATTTGTTTTTCTATGAGCTTTTGCTTGGGTCGGGATCAGAACTGAGCTTATCGTTCTTAGACTTGAGCTTCGATGGCCAGTCTTGCTTTTGTGCTCTGTCGTGGAGCAAGGCTTTGGCATTGTAGCTCGGGGAACGCAGTCAGATAGGGCAGTTTAGTTATTTGGGCCTTAAAGTAAATCCCACGATGATCTTCCCAGGGTTAAATCTGTGTTCAGAAATCTTCAGGAATACATAGAGCCCAAGGCAGAGGCTCTTTGTTCTTGGATGTTTGCAAGCAGCGTGCTGGAGCATCGGACAGGATGGAGGGGAAAGAAGGGGAAAGGAAGCAAGCGTTAAATTTGTTAATAAGTAGTGTAATCTCACTAAAACTTCAACTTTTGTTTTTGTTTCAGTACAATATTGTCACATAAGTGTTTGTCAGGTGTTTAATTCATGTACATATAATAAAAAAGTGTAATGGAGCTCATTGTCTTTGCTTCAAATGCATTGACGTGCAACTGTGCTATGCAACAGAAATCTAGTAGGCAACTTCTCTGAATTTCTTGATGCTGTTGATCAGTTTAGATCCGACTGACCTTTGGTAGCAGTCTGGATTGTGTCTTGATGTCACAAATTTACCCATATGACATGCTCCTGCTTCGAGACTTGTTTGACAATGAGCATAAAAAGCATTTCAGAGACTAAAAGTCTGCTGTTTCGGATAAATATTTCCTCCCCCCTCCCAAAAAAATGTTAGTTAGAGGGCATATTGTGGAGAAAATGCTAATAAAATTATTTATGTTGATGTGCTATACTTATTTTTTGTTTTTAAATAATGAAGAGATTTTCAAGGGAGTGTAAAATGCTCAAACTTCAGTGAAGACTCAAAGACAAGACTTATCCAGCAGGTTGTCCCAAAACATTCTTTGAATGTTGCCCCATCTGACCTACCCTAGATGATGCAGTAAATCAGCAGCAGAGCATCACTTTAAATCTAGGTCTACTATTTCACATTCTTCTGCTCCATACATTTGTGAAAGACCATTTCCGAAACTTTTGGCAGATAGTGCTCCATGCCTCAGTTTTTCCATCTGTAAAATGGAAAAAAAAAAAAAAAAAAAAGACTAATATTGTCTGCTATTTCCATCTCTTATTATAAATAGCTTTATAAAAATGTAAGTATTTTGTTGAAATATATTTAAGCAAATCATGATTATCTGTTTCTTTTTTCATGATGATTTTAAATGCTTTTTTCAGTATTTCAGTATATGCTCTTTTGATCAGGAAGAACTAGATTTCTTTTTTCTTTTTTCTTTTTTTTTTTTTGCTCTTTTTTCCCACCAATTCATGGTGGCTAGAACACTGTCAAAAATTCTTAAGACCATGACATTGGTTGGGATAAAACTGGGTAATTATTATAATTGCCTACCAGAGTGAGGATGCATAGATTTGCGGAGTGTAGGCTGAGGGATTTACTTTCAAGGATTGCTTCATTGCAGCAGGAATGGAAACCTGCATTAGTCCTGTTAAACGCTGTTCATCAACATTTGAAAAGTCAATGTACTGAAAATAGATTCATTTTTCAAGCTCTAGAGCAAGACCATCTTAGCAGTTTTGCTTGACATTTGCAGGGGTGTTTTCCTTTGCACTTTCTGTTTACAAGATACCCTCCAGGTTACTGCATTGGTTCTACTGCGAGTGTGTCCGGGAGGACAGCAAGGTTGCTCTATCAGTAGAGCATCATTTGCAAGCTAAGAATCTCTTTGGAGTATCTGCTGTATTGAGTCCAAGGCCTAATTTTCAGTAGTGCTGAAACATCCTGGATTCACCTCAGCTTTAGTGCTGGACATTGATTCTTCTAGTAATGAAAATGGGATTCTCTGGGGCACTGCAAGGCTTTGCTCTGTGGGTGGAGGAATGATCCTTTTCTTGCTCATAGCAGGTTCTGCAGGTGCAGCTCCATTGACTGCAGCTGTTTTGCTAATGGGTGACACTGGTATGAGCAAAAGAAGAATCAGGCTCTGCTCCCTTTGATATTAAGGTAATCTTCTCAAGTAGAGGCTGCAACCCATCTTGAGCCCAAGCATGTTGGGAAATGAACTCTGTGCTGAGTCAGCTTCTGGGTGAGCCTGTTTAAGGAGCCATAATTTTATTTGCTGTTCTCATGTGTGTCCATTTTACTGCCTATTTGACAAATTTTTGAAAGGTGCTGAGCACTTGTAATTCCAGGTGAAGGCTCTGGAAGGTGCAGGTACTGATTGTCTTTGCAAATTAGGCTACGGATAATTCAGCTCTGACACTTTTTGCCCTCCCTCCTCTTTCTTGCCCACACAGAGAGGTTGTGTGTCATCACTCCGGGATTTATTGCCCTCAGGATGAGGACCTTTCATGTGAGCAGACTCTATCGGAAGAGTTATGGCTGCAAGAAAGGCTGATTTTTTCCACTTAAGCCCTAATGCATGCCCTTGACCAGAAAAAGTTGGTCTTAAAATTGGCAAAGCATATCTAGAAGAGGTTACTTCTTTTTTTTAATTAAGCTTGTGTTCACTCTTTGGTTTATGTTGAAAGCAGGTATGTTTTGAGCAGTACTAGTGGATCCTTTGGAGCTATGTGTTTAGGGGGCTTCCTCCTTGATTGTTCATCCACGGGAAACCTAGCCCAGGGTAGGCAAATGCATCCTAATTTCCTTCTCTTCTACCTCTCCCCAAGGAAGCAATATAAATGCCATGCCTTGAGCATACATCTATTGAGGAAAAAGGGATTTTTACATACTGATGGACTGTGGTTTTCCCTTAGTGCAGCAAGCCAATTGTTCATTAATGGAATATATTAGTAATTCTCTTAAGAACCTTGCTGGTATGTGAATCAGCTTTAATTCCGTTGTATCAATAAGAGCTGCAGGTATGTCCTCGTTATATTAAAAAAAAAGAAAAGAAAAAGGAAGAAAGCAATGCTTGCAAATTGGTCTTTGTTTCCAAGGAAACAAACTTGACATGCTTGAGCTGTGCTAGATGCAAACACTGCTAGATTCGGCAGACATGCCTTAGGATTATATGGTCTGAATATTATTTTTAAATTACCTCCAATTTAAAGGCAAGGGAGAGGATGAGAATAGAATTTGTCGGCAGGGTTTACCAATCTGTACTTAATGAAAGCGCTGTGTGGTATCCTAGAGTCGCCTAATGTGGTGTAGGGAGAATTGTATCCTGCACTGAAAATGGATGACCCTAATGACTGTCCCCATAGAACGGGCATCGTGGGGCCAAATGGCTGCTTGAGTATGGGAGCCCTGGTGTTTTGATGAAATGCTTCAGGAGAAAGAAAGGTCCGAGGGGAGATAAGCATACACTCTTTATAGCAAATTCATGCTTTATCCTGGGTCATTTTACCAGATGTTTTGTGCTAGAAAAATATTTTAGTAAAATACAACTTGCTCGTGCTGGGCTTGAAAGGCTGCCTTCCATTAAAAGTCAAATGTGGATGTCAGCACTTTACTATCCCAAATAATTTGCTAAAAAGCTCTAGCTTGATGTTCAGTACTGGAATGAATTTAATGGGGAAGAGATGAGAGAACAAAATTACGAGTTGTTTGCATAGCGTGTCTGTCGTGAATATGCTGTAGATTGATGAAAATTATAAATTTAACTTGGCTTATTGCATTTTACAGAAAGTCTCTTAGTATTTTCGTGATTACCTTGGAAGCTTAGTTTAGGAAAAAGATCATTTTCGGTGCTCATCTATCACCCTGCTTCTTTCTGAAATGCTCTGTTTATAAAATATTTGATTTTTTTATCTTCCCTTGAAGAATCAAAACTTCAGCATTGAAGCAGACACTGTACATGTATGAAAAAAATATTAGGCATGGACTGCACAGGAAGCAAGTATCGGTCAACATAGTGCACAGACAATTCACGGATCTGAACATCCAGAGTTTGGTTTGGCTGGTGCCCAACATGAGGAATAGGATATAAATTAAAACTTTGTTGGGTTTAATAGTCAGTTTTGTGCCCTGGCCTGCAAAGCTTTACTTCTGTAACGGCTTATCCTTGACTTCTGCGAGCAGTTCTGTGAACTGGCCGGGATACGCCTGTGAGCCAAGGATCTGCGCAGAAATAAAGTTTTGAAGGCACAGTCGAGGCCCGCGTGAGGAATAACTCGCAGTATGCGTGTCTGTAATCCTCTGGCAGCGCAAATGCCCAGTGGACTTCAGCATTGTGTGTCTTTGCCTAGTTTGTCATTTGGAAAACCGGAGAGAAAAAAAATCCTCTACCTATTTCTGCTGTGAAGCAGTCTTACTCTATTAAAGAGAAAAAAAGAGTCATGATAGAATAATCTCAGGGCTGACTATATATATATATGTATATATATATATATAAAAAAAGAAAAACCTGTCTTAAAATTCAGATTTTCTTAGGAAAACATAACATGAAATGTGTTATACTTTAGTCTTCTGGTTTTCTTTCCTCCTCTCATCATGCTTTTTAACTTTCTTGCAAATTGAGTCAAAATAATATTCCAGGTTACACAGAACAAATTGGTGTCAGTTTAGCTTTAAGATGGACGGGAAGCACTACTTGCATTGTGAACTAAAAGCATCAGTTGAAGCCTGCTTAGGAAAAAAAAAAAAAAAAAAAGAACATATTAATGGCATGTCATGAAAATCTTGTAATTTGTGAAAGGCCTAGAGTGAAAAATGTGCTGGTTTGGGTGTCGCTGTGAAACGTTACTTTTTGCACAAGGCTTGCCTGAGACAGTATTTTCCTTGCTTTTGTTCTAAAAATGCTATGCTGGCTGCCTAAAAATGCCTGCGCTCTGCATGCACGGAGATTCACCTTGTTGACAGGGGATGGAGACAGTAAGGTTGGCTGGATCATGATGATTCCTGCACCTTTTTTTTTTTTTCTTTCTTTTTTTTTTTTCCTGCTAATGACACTTCCTTATGCTTACATTTCATTAAAGCTCTGAAATGGCTGAAGATCAGCCCTTACTGAGCATGCTCCAGGGTTGAAGCTGCACCCATAGAGTGAGATGGATTTGTGGCTGAAGGAGTTATAGGCCTGAAGTCAGGATCTGGAAGGAAACAGCAGCTCTCTCCAGACAGGACCAGAGGTAGGGGAATTCTGGAAATTTCATTCACATGCCATAGGGCTTCCGTAGGGAATCGGACTCGGGAATAAGGAGACCGGATGAAGTGCTTCTTGAAGCAAACTGTTGGAATTGATTCAAAAGCAGCATAGTTAACCACTGACATGAGATGGCTTCAAACTGCTTCCTGCCGATCAGTGTGGAGGATTTTAAAATACTGACCTTTACTGACTTGCGAGCCTATATAAAGAAAGGACCTGTCTAATGTTAGGGTTATGACATAAAGCAACAACAGGCTCTGGGGTAGGGCTGGCAGCGAAGGCAGTGGGGACTGGCTTGCTTGTGCCTTCATATTGGAAAGGCATGTGATCATGTCACAGCCGTGGGCTGCGTAACGCCGTCGCTAATTATTATTAATTTGAACACTTAGAGGGCACGGACCTGCTTTGCAGTTTGAATCTAGATCTGTGTGTGGTTGTGGGAAGGCAGAAGAATTTCAGGCTGCCTCCCTCTTGGAGGCTTGTTTTGCATTCCGAGGATTACAAACAACACGGACCTTGCCAAAGCAGGTCCTCCAAATTTGCAGGGAGAGGAGGGAATCTAGACGCGTGCTCCTTCTCATGGGCTCTTTCTATGCTAGTTTCACCCGGAAGGAAGTGGGGTTTGATGTGTTGGCAAGTGGCTTTGAGGGAAGGATCAGGACTCTGTGACTCGTGTGGGGTTGGGTTTTTGCTTTTGGTGCGTAGTTGCCAGCTTTTTCCAAGGAATGTATAATCCCCAGCAGGTATGTGCTGCATGAGGCGATTGACTCCACTTGTTGTACAAGCAAGCTGCATGGTAAAGTGCCAATAAAACATTTACATTGGCTGTCAATGTTTGTATTAGTGAGGTGTAGGGAAGATCTGACTTTGTGTAAAGAAGGGGGGGAGACGTCAGTAGAAAACCTCAGCCCTTTCAGACTTTATGCCCTATGGGAAATGTGTTACTGGGTGTCCACATTCCTATCAGTCTGGCTTTAAATGAAGGTAAGGCAAGAGGCTTGCTATATATAGGGCATTGTGAAAACTGCAGCTTTGGTATTATAAAGTTATTGTGCTTAGCTTATCTCTTATTAACAGAAATCTCTGTGATTATAGTCTATCTTTAGCCTGCATGCACTAGGTAGATTGGCTCTTTAGGGCGACTCAGTTCAGTGTGTGTTTGGTTATGAGCAAAACATAGATTTTTATTTTATTGCTCTGTCCCAGACGACCGTCTTACCTAGTTAGGTCAATCTGCATGATGAGTCACTTTATTACTTAAAGTAACTTGCATATTTATTGCCCAATTCTGCATTTCTTGCGTAGCCAACGTGTCCATTGCGTTTTCTGAGCTGTGAGATCGCAGGCAAGGCAGGAGCTGGTCGTTACCTTACCTGTTTGATATGTCAGCTCTGTAGTCAGTTGGTGACTAGTTTGCTTATTGATGTTGCTTTTGCAGTTCCTGCAGGATGCTTGCTGCGAGTCTCGGGTTCCTGGAGCTGTGTAACTTTACACATTTTTAATGGATGCTGGCTTGTTTATGGTTGGATGACTGCATAAAGAAAAGCATTTATGTAAAATAAACTGCATTGTAATTGTACAACGAAAGTAAAAGGTTTTGGTTTTCTTTGGCTCCGATGCAGGCTGCGTTTATAGCTTTTCAGGATTGATCCTGTTGGCTTTTCCTCCTTGTGCGATTCTGGCATTGAAATAATTCCAGCCCCAAGTTTTCATGTATGGTCTGGCTCCCTTGATGAGGAAATTTCACTTAAACAGTTTCAGATGCTGAAAACCACTCATGTGATAATTTCCTATTGTGCTTGTGTGAAAGGTGTAAGGTAGCCTTAAAGACCCACTGCCACCTTATGGCAGTTGCTGAAAAGCAGTCTCTTTAGAGACAATTCTGTATACATATCATGCTTGCTTTATTTCTCTGCTCTTCTTAGCTTGTGATATTTGCATGAAGACGGGAGCTTTGTTTTTAGAGTTCATCTGCTCCTTCTGTTCCTTGCAGAATTTTATAATGTCAGCGGCATTGCTCGTAGAGCCATCAACTGTGATATTTCATACGCAAGTTCATGATTTGGGGAGAGGTAAAAAAGCATCATGAAATTTTGATTCTCCTCAAACGAAGAACTCGTTTTCACGGGAACGCCTGTCCCTGATGTTAAAAAACAAACAAACAAAATTAGGTGTGAGGTCAAAGACCAGGGAAACGTTGGAGCACTGAGATTCGTAAGCAGAATCTGAAACGGTCTCTGGTGTTGCGGTGAAGTGTTGCAGCAGAAGCGAGGCTGCATGTAAGCAGCCATTTTTACTGCCTGCTTTCCTGGCAGAAGACTACTAACAAGCAGGGATGGCTTTGCGTGATGCACCGAAATGCTTCCGATTCCCACCCCACCTACCCTTCCACAGCGAAACAATAAAACATTTGTGTGTGGAGCAACTTGTTAGCGTGGTTAAAGCAATAAGCTTCATCCCTGGTTGTGAAGATGGGGAATGTGTGTGATGTTGTATTTAGTACCCTTCTCAAGCAAGGCTGTGTGTACAGTAGAAGCTCTTAATAGACGATAGCTGAATGAAGGGGAGAAATGGTGTTTTTAGCTTTCCAAAATAGAAAGAGCCGTGGTTACTATAAGTTAAAGCTGAAGGAGTTTATAATTGGGAACTGTTAGGAATACAGTATGCTCTAAATTACAGCTGTCTGTCCAATATGGCTCTAAAAAAAGTCCTAGGATTGCCCTGCAAATGAAATACTCAACACGTATTCTTATCAAAACATAGCAACATCTTCCAGGGAGCTTACATCTCAACATCTGTCACAACAGCATCAGTTTTTTTGGTTTGGGGTTTTTTTTTTGTGCGTGTGTGTGTGTGTGTGATGCACTCAACACAGTGTCCCAGGGAGCATTTTATGTTTCCTATTAACTAAAAACAGTTTTAAGCTTTGCTGAGGAAATGGGGGGAGGGAGGGAGGTGGCTTGAAACCTTTGGAGAGAAAAAAAACAGGTTTCAAAAGGTGGAGAAAGCTGTGATTGCAGACGTGTGTGTTAATGACTGACTGCTCCTTCAAAACCGCTACCTGAGCCTGCACGGGGCGAAGCGAAGGTTTCAGCCCCCTCGGAGGATGCGGAAGGCGTTCAGAGTCTCCCCAGGGCTGAGTGTTCGGTTCAGGATGCGTCCAGAATAATCTCTGAGAAGGGAAGGAGGCGGTTTGAGAGCTTGCGGCCGAGCTGAGGAGCAGCTCCAGCGATGGCAAAGCGTGCCAGCCTTTCCCATGGTGGCACTTGGCGTTCGTCCGCAGAGCTGCTTCGCCCGCGGCGGCCTGGTCCGTTGTGCTTCCGCGGAGGCCGAAAGGGAGCCTCGGCTTCGAGCCGCTCTAGGGGCCGAACGGAAATAAGAGGAAGTCCTGTGTTTTGGAGAGCTGGATGCTGTTCCTCCTGTAGAAGGCAGATCTCCCCTTCCCTCCCACTTGCCCTTCCCCTGTAAGGAGCTGTGAAAATGATGGTTGTAACAGCGTAATTAAGTGAAAGCCCTTAGGAGCCCCGGGTCCTTTGTGAAGGAAGGTGGTGGTTCTGCTGTCTTCCTCTTTAAAATCTGAGACTTTTGAAAGGATATTCAAGCCTTGAATGATGGAACCAAGGCCAGAGAGCCCAGAGTTTAAAAATATCTTGTAGTTTTATGGTCCCTGGTAGAGCACTATTTTTTTTTTTTTTTTAAAAAGTGAATGCTATGCTGTCTCTCACCAGACAGTCCACAGCAGAGATGGTTCGATGGTGAGATTGCTGGAGAGTTAAATAAAAACTTTGCAGGGTAGAGGCTTGTTGTGCTTGTACTCAGCTGCGAAGGAAAGAAAATCCACCTCAGCCACTTTGGAGAAGGATTTCTCTTTCTGGGAGCGGGGCATTGGCTCAGCTCGGTGCTATGTTGGTGACGTCCCCGAGCGGTTGAAGCGCTCAGCCCTCCTGCTCTGTCAGCTTTTGGCTTTGCGCGGCCTGCGCACAGAGGCAGGGGCAGAGGAGGCTGCATTTCCTCGCCCTGTGCCAGTGCCTCTGCAGCGCCAGGCCGCCACAAAATGGCTGCAGGGCGGGGAGGAAATGGCGGCGCTGGCGCGGCATCCCCGCACGTGGGCCCCAAGGAGGCCGGGCAAGGTGGTGGGGAGCCGGCGCGGCCAGCGCTGCTCTCCCCGGGGCCGGCCTGGGGTGCAGGGGGGCCCTTTGCCGCCGCGGGCAGCGGGGCTGCTTCAGGACACGGCCTCTAAATGGGGACGCCATGCCGTGGGCAGCATGTGTAATGCCGCAGAGGCTGTCTGGAAGCTTCTGCTTCTTTTTGGCTGCTGTAAATTTAAGAGCTCGGCTGTTTCCCCAGTGCTACCACACGAGCAGCCTCCACTCTCGTAGCGCGTCCCCGTGCCGAGCTCCTGTGAGGTGCTAATCAATTGCTTTGCTTGACTTGATTGCAGAAGCATCCACAATATCCTGCTTTTTTTTTTAAACCAGTGTTTAGTGCTTTCCAAGATGAAAAACCTCTCCAGTAGCTGCTCTTCTCAGCGTATGTTCACCCTCACCAGTACAAACATTTCCAGGGTTGAGCTGCATTTAGGAGGAGGCAGGAAGAGCAAACCCCGTGGCGTGCATTGGGATCACTGTTTTATCGCCCTCTGAAAATGCATGTGGGCTGCATTAGTTCACTGACTCTGCGTTTCTTAATATCTTTGTTTCTGTATTTTTGGTGAAAGCTTGGTAGATTTTTGCTGCGCAAGGAGGCTGACGCTTCAACTGTTTTAAAGCCATCGTTGGTTTGAACTACAGCAATCTCTTGATGCAGTGGGTAGCACAACTTCTGCCTGTGTAGTCAGGTTTTGTTGTTTTTATTTTGTGCTTTTTTAGGGTTTCTCTTAAATGAGTTACCTCTACAGCTTCTGGTGATTTGATATAAAGGCCAGAAAAATCTCATTATATATATTATTACTTAGATTGCCATCAAGCAGAAAAACAGGGAGTGAAAGAGAGATCCTGGCTTTATGCTGTCACCTCAGATATTCATCCCTTATGACTTTTAGTCAGATCACTTTAGCCTTGTGTGTTTTAACTGTTTAGCAGTGAAACTTCTCCAAAGTGTTTAGAGCAAAATAATGTTATTTCAGCTGAGGCAGTCCCATAGATGGCTCTTTTGCCCTTTTAACTATTGCCACTGTGCAAGCACGCGTAGACACGGCGATGGAATAAATGCTTGGCCTGTAGCAAACGTGGCTTGTTGATGTTTCTGGTTTGTGATAGTGTGGCAGCATGGCATACCCTGGTGGTGCCTTAGTACAGGAGAGGAGGGGATGGGTGGAGGAGAGAAGGCTTCATGCTTGTGCTGAAGCCTTGCATTTTGAGTGCCTGCTTCTCGTGCAACGTGCAAGGCAAATAAAATTGTTGGGCTCCTCAAAACCTCACTATGGATTTTTATGGGTCTTTCCTCCCCGCCGGTGCAGGCTGTTCCTTTTCCCTCCCCCTCCTCCTCCTCCTCCTCCTCTCGGGCCATTGTGAGGCAGTGCACGGCGCCGGGGCTCGCTTTAACCTTTCGGCTTAAGGAGACTTGTCTTCCCCGCTCCTGTTTTGGGGAGAATTGTTTTTGCTTTGGTCAAGAACAGGCGAGTGGGACTACAGTCCATTTCAGATTTCCTCTTCCTTCTTCCCTCTTCTCTCCTCGGTGCTCTGCTCCCCTCCCCCTTCTCCTGTGGGAGGTTCTCCAGAGAAATATTAAACACGGAGAAACCCTCGGACTTTTGCATTGTGATAAATGTCAGTCGTGCATTTGAATCCATTCCAGCTGATCTCTGCTTACAGATGTTCCTGCAAGTTGCTCAGGCAGTTTTACTGGGAGCTTTAGCAGATATGAAGGTTGCCAAGAGTTTGTGCTTAATTGTTAAATGGAACAGAGACAAACTACTTTTATTTTGAAGCTAAAACTTCTTCTTTGCTCTTGCTGGCTGGGCCAGCTGTATCATATGGTTTGACATAGGCTGAGCTCAGAACTACTGCACCTAGTAGTGTACTATCAGTTCATTGTTATTTTATTTTTTTCTTTGTAATGACTGTATTTGCGATATGCTTTTAAGGTTGGTTGTATCAGGTCATGTTATATTATAAATGCCTGAAGTGAAAAATAGCCCCCCTTCAGCTCAGCATATCAGATCTCAAATTCACTTTCAGTTGGACACTGTGCACTTAACCAGTTTAACCCGTATGCATTTATCCCACTATTCAAAGGTCGGGCGCTTTATTAAGCAAAATATAATTAGCGCAGGGGTGCCCTCAAACTTGCATGCTATTGTGCAGCATCTCTCTCTTTTTCTTTCCTCTTTTCTTTTTTTGTAGGCAAGGGCTACTCTTGGAGGCCACTGAAACAGAACACATTATTACATGGTTTTAAAAGGCTTTTGCAGGCTAGCGATCAGTTTTAGGCCTGGCACTAGGTCAGACCGTTGACAGATTATCTTTATTAACTGTGCGTTGCACCGGGCAGACCGAGTATCCCTGCGATGCCTTAGATAATAGTTGCTCCAATGGAAGCCCTTAAGCCTGCAGGTTCTCTGTGAAATGGCTGCAGCTTGGAGTGAACAGTGAAATGGTCTCCACTGGGCATGCTCACTCTGTAGAGGGAGCTTTTATCACATGAGCAGAAACTGAATCACTGTTCATGAGGATCTGGAATATGCAACTCTTTGAGTCTTCATCAAAAGAAGACCACAGATGTCTGCAGGTACAGTAACTTGTAGTGTCCATGTTCCATATGTCATAAATAGCAGATTCCCTCAGGTTGTGGCCGCAGACAGACTGTTTTCAGGTAGGAAAGGAGAAACCTCTGAGAGGAGGAAGACAGTTAAGATAATCATGGCTGGATTTTTTTATTTATTTTTTGCCCTATGCAAGAGAGAACAGCACAGCAGAAATGTGGGTATTGCCTATTGATGCAGCATGCAGGGTAGTGTGTTGGGGCATCTTTTGAAGGAGCGATTTACAGAATAACCTGGACAGGCGCAGTTGCTTTTCAGACTTTGACTTCTCTGATCTTTTGTGTTGTTATTAGTGTTACTTTGTTTTGCTCAATGGACTTGTACATAGTTCTGAATCTGAAATTGCCTGTCTCTGGGGAAACTTGGGCTGTATTTCCATGCATTAAGTCAGTCTTTTATTTGTCTTCTGTGTTGGGGAGGGTGTGGAGGTTTGTCTGGATTTTTTTTTTTTTTAAAGCATGAAGTCTTTTGAATATTTGGTTCTACCAGGAACCCTCCCTGCTTCCATTTCTTATAAGCAAGAAGAGAACACCCTGGGGTCTTTAAACTGTTCGAAGACTGAACTTTCAAAGGGAAGGAGAGGGCCTGTGGACACATTTCACCTGCTTGCTAGAAACAATTTTGACAGCCTTCAGTTATGTCAAGCAAAGCTACAGTTTAGTTTTTAGGGTGGAGGGAAGAGTGAACCTGATTTTATCAGGAAGGAAGGATCTTTTTTGGTGGTGGTGGCTTTGTTTTTTGGTCGTTTGTTTGTGTGGGGGTTTTATTTATCTATTTTTTAAGCAGCCTGCAATCCAAGAGAGCAGCTGATTAAAATGAAATGTCCGTGGTTGATTTCATGGCAGAAGGCCCATGTCAGCAGTTTTTTAAAAGGGTGCCTAAAATTCATACCCCGGCCCTGTCACGTTCTTTTTTTAAGATTTCTTTTATTTGTTTGTGTTATGTGCACACAGCTGCGTTGCCTGCTCCGGCCACCGGTCTCGCTTGGAGCAAACACCCTGTTCTTGACCTCTGCTGTTGTCTCTTAAGGCTTGCAGGTTCCCAGACCTGTGGGTGCTCCTGGCACCCCCTGCCAGCATGCAAAACACAGGCCTAAGCTCTGTTGCTTGCTGGGTTTGAGGAAAGCCCTTCAAACTACCATATATACCTATATAATAAATTTTTAAGTGGTGCTTGAAATGTGAAGATACCCTTTAAAAGGCTAGGGAGCTTACAGGACAGTCTGTGATATCTAATCTAAATACCTATCATGTCTCCTATAGATACTCTCATTATTTGTCATCTAGTAAATGCGTATTAAAAGCAAATACATCAAAAGAAGTCATAAGGAGATAAATAAGTTTTCTTTTTAAAAGTGAAGAGCAAAGGCCTTGAAATGTTGGCTGATGAGCTCCTGTCCAGGAAGAAATGTGCTTAGAGTTTGATGAAGGCTAAGCAAACAAGCAACCAAAAAAATGCTGAGGCAACGCTTCAGGGTGCTAACAAGTGCTTGTACATAATATGGTGACCATGATGCTGCTTGTGCAAGAGGCTGCCTGAAACGCTAAATAGTCACTTACTGCTGCCTGAAATCCTTCTGAGAGCGTTTGCAAAACGATGCTGAAATGCCTGACCTACTTTTCGGAGGGAAGAGGCAAGTGTAAGGTTAGAAATTCCATGCTGCTTTTCAGCAAGGGTTAATAGTCCTAAATTTGGGCCTTTGGGTCTTATTTTTTTTTTCACTTTTCATGCTGAACCGACTTTTATGTTACTTTAACTCCAGTGCAAAGGGCCTCAGCTGGCCATTGAAAATAACCGTGAGTATTTACTAGCCCAGGCAGACGCTTCCTTTGCCTCTCCTTGGCGTGTGAAAAAAAGCAATGCTGTTGTACTTCCCTTCAAAGTTATTTTTCCTCTTCCCAAGCAAATGATTGGCTAGCAGACGGCTCCTCGGAGCCCTGTCCCTTGCTGCTGTGCCTTGTCCATGCCGGAGGGAGGTAGCTGGTGTGTGGGACGGGGTTTAGGACTCCTCACGGGCTTTAAAAATCGCCCCGGCCCCTGTTAACAGAAGCTCTGGCCATGGCAGCTCCTGCTGCCTTGCAGCTGGGCATGTGAAGGGGGACCGCTTCTGCTAGCGAGGCCCCCCGCTTATAAAAACAAGTCGTCCGCTGGCTCCCGGGCCTGGTGGCGGGGCGGCTCGGCGGTGGCGGCGCAGGATCAGGCCCCCCGCGCGAGATCCCGTCTGCATCCGGGTGTCCGGCCGAGCGGGAGCGCTGGGGCCGCCGCTGCCTTGCGCCGTTAGTGCTTCTCCTCCTTCGCCCAGCATTTGAAGCTGTATCTCGTTACACTGGTATGCTGCAGGGGTGCCAGTGCCAGTGTGACCTCTCCCGCGCGGTGCCATCTCCTCATGAAAAAGGATCATGTGCTTTTTTTGTACAATGGCAGGGAACTATTTCATTCAGGTAAACAAGGACATTTAAGGAGCTTCGCTATCATGGCCAGCTGGTGTGGATGTTTGGGGGAGGGATGATTTGATTCCTGGTGCTTTTTTTTTTGTTGTTGTTGCTCGTCTCGCTCTCTCTCTTTTTTTTCCTTCCCCTTTAAAATCTTCCTTCTCCTTTTCCTCTTCCTGGATCCTGGAGAGGTCAAGGAATCGCTGCTGTCAACCTGCACAGAGGGAATTATCTTGCCTTTCGGTTCAGGCTGAAGACTTGGGGCTCTGGCAGTGTGCATTAACTGCTCTTGAGGCTTGAAGGACCATATGCTCCTGCAGTGAAACGCAGTGGCAGTTGTTTAGAAGCAAATCTCGAATTTATAACCCTTAACTACCATTTTCAGAGGAATTTCTTTCTTTTTCTTTTTTTTTGTTTCTGGCTGCCATAAATTTAAGAGTTTTGAAATCCACCCCTCTTCGGAGAGGGGAACCTGGAAGTCGTAACGTGATCTCTACCCTTGTGTCCTGTTCCCTTCATTCGTTTACAGATTCATTCTTCCCTTCACTCCTCCCCTCCCCTCTTCCTATTTGAACTTCTTGGTCTGGCACATTGGGGCTGCTCTGTGAAGGACGAAGCGTTTCGGTTTGCTGGGTGATGGCTGCCTGGAGTTGGTTGTGACGGGGGCAGAGTGGGAAGACAGTCAGTGCACAGTGCGGCGTGCCAGGATTTACAGTAGGCAGTAAAGCAGCAGGAGCGAAGCTCACACACGGTATAAGCTAATTGGAATGTGTTTAAAAAAAAAAATAACATCAGGGAAAAGAAATGTAGAACAAGCTTTATTTTATTTTTTTTAATAAAATATTCTGGGATCCAGACTAACAGACTTCTTCCCCCAGACCAGGTAATTTTTTTTTTTTTTTTTCTTCAAATCCCATCATAAGGGGGGGAAGCATGGTCGAACCGGTGGAGAAGGCCAGAGCCGGTGGGGGTTAAGAAGATGTGACATGCGAGCGTGTTGCCTGTAATGCTGCCATACTGTGTCTGAGCAGGAGAATGCCTCTCGCAAAGGAAGCTTTTAACAAATTGTCCTTGTTCCAAGGATGAGGAAGCCTACAGCTCTTCTGGCATTTTCTCTCCTTCATAACTCAAAGCTGCTTTCACCTGCAAAGGATGATAAGCACAGAAGGGGAATAGAGAGGGACTGGGAGTAACCTTGCAAGGCTTTGCATGGAGCTCTTGGTGTTAAATGAGGAACTTTTCCCCTCCTCCTCCTCTCATTTCCCTGTGTGCCTGCAAAAATACTCTGGTTTGCATTTAAAGGAGAAAACTGTATGTGCTGGGACTAAGCCAACTTGTTTATTCAAGGGAAATACCATATTCCCAAGCCTTTCTTTTTCAGAGGAAGGCTTGACACAGGATGGCAGACTGGGCTGCGTATTATATTTTTAGGTGACATCGAAGCACAGTGGTGATTCGAAGAAGCTGAAATCATGGCTGGCATTTTTCATTGAAGTTTGTGAAACCTTCCCTTCCCACACCCCCCTTTCCCCCCCAAAAGGGTTAACTTGTTCCTGCTACATTGCATTTTTGGAGCAGGTGGATTTTGACCTAAATCACCAAAAAAAAAAAAAAAAACCCCACAACCAACCCCACAGTGTCACAATCTGCTAGTTTCCAGACTTTGTCATTTTCTCCTCCAAACTGGATTTTTATTGCAAGCGCCGAAGTTGACTGCGTCCCGGGTGTAACGAGAAACTTGCTCTGAGCAGGGCTGCGAATTAGCCGTGGCTGCAAGAGGCACTAGTGTTACAAATACCAGCTTCTATTTTACTGTCAAAAAATGGCAGGTCACTGTGTGTCTGTAAACAATGCAGTTATGAAATGGCAGTGCAAGGCCGAGCTGAGCATGCTCAGGAGCAGCCTGTAGGGGGAGGTGATCGGAGAAAGATGATCTAATTCAGTGCAATTCTTGGGATTGAAGGAAAAGACCAGGCTCCACACTAATGACAGAGCAGAAAAAACACTTCTGGGACGAAGCCTGTAGGCCATGGAGGAGAGATTCTGAGGATCTCCTACCTTTAGGACTTCGGCTACTGAGCAGTGCCATGTCGCTTTATCACTTTCGAGAAGAGTAAAGTCTTGGTGAGGTTTTTCTGTAGTTATTAGAGGGACAGGCCCTAGACTGCAGTCTTTTTTGTTTTCTTTTTTTCTTTCCCCCCTCTCCCTGTCCGCTTTCCAGCTCGCAGGCGTCGATGTGTTGCTGCTGGCCTCTCATCTAGCTTGGTTGCAGGTAACACACAGTGTTGTGCGAAGAGGGTGTGACACCTGCGTGAGGTCTTCTACGTCCCAAGAAACCCCCAAGCACTCCGCTGGGCTGGGGGAGAGAGCGTATTTTGGCGCGCGCCTTGTCTCTTCCTCACGCTCAGCCCCAGCGTGGCTTTCGAAGTCGGAAACGTGCCGGGAGCCCTGCTCTCCTGGGATTGTTCGGAGGAGCAGGGAGAGGGAGCTGCTCGGCTGGACGCGGTGGTTTGGGGGAGGGAGGAAGAGGAGGACCTCGCAGGTCGAAGAGGCGCCTGAGCGAGCCCGAGGAGGACGGCGCCCCAAGTTTCTCCCTGCTCGGTCGTCCTCCTTTGTGAGCCCTGGGCTGCCACAACCTGCTCGCTTTGGACACTTCTTCCTGTTGCATTTTCTTTTTATTCCTGTTAAGCCTTCGTGGGGACCTGGGTGGTTCTAAGATGGCTGGTTTGCTTTTGCTGCAGATGACGATGGGTTACCAGGCAGGATCTTACTCTCCATTTTAGGGTTTTCTCCCCCCCTCCCCTAGTGTCAGGAAAAGGCAGGCAGCAGCTGTGAATAACGTGCCAGTACTTCTTGTTAACCTCAGCCAGTGGAAGGAGGGAGATGCCTTTGTCTGCTCTGGATTTACACTCGTCTGCACATACATGTCGTACTGGCTTTAACTCTACTGGGACACAGTTAAATTGGTACAGTGCTGCCCGGTGTGGAAGCAGTGACAAAGTAGAGCTGCATCCATGCTAGGGGTTGTAGTCGTGTAAGTAGTTTGATCTCACCTTTATGGAAACTGCATGGAGCGGGGGGCTCAGATGGCTGGCGGTACAAAACCCCCCTTTGCCTGAACACCATGATGAACTGTGTAGTGTTAGAAAAAGTCACTTTAAGTCCTGTTATGTTTCATGCACGTGTCTGTCTGTTCCTGGCTTTTGCATGCAGGGACTTGCACCTTGTTTCTACTCTTCCCCTGCTTTGGAAGTTAATTTGTACAGCTGGAGTAGGAGAAAGTCATTGACTTAGAGAAGGGAAGGTTTCTGTCCTTTGAGGAGGGAAGGAAGAGTCTGGATGTGAGGAATTCAGGAAACAAAGGAATTGCAGGTCGGGTTTGACGGGAGGACAAACTTCAGGTTGTGAGGAGTGAGTGTTATGAGCTGTGGCTAAAATTCCACGTTCACATGATTGCAAGAGGCTTATGAGGAAGTGGCCTCGGCCAAAAAAAGGAGCTTTGAGAACGGTGACTGCTTTGTAGGCCAGGTACCTTGATGGTTGTGTTTCTTTCCCTCTCCAAATTGAATGATTCTGCATCTCCTAGTGACAGACCCTTGGTCAGCGTCTCCCCATGAACAGAAATCCCAGACCTTGCACGTGGACAGCAGGACAGGAGTAGTGCAAAAATCTGAAATTAGCACTCTTCACATGCCTACAAAAGAAACACTGTCTAGCTTAAAGCACTTTCTTAATCATTATTTCATGTATAATTAGCTGCAACATGTTTATCTTCTCCCTAAGCCAAAGGTTATTATGAGAAGGTTGATCTTTCTTTTTTTTTTAGGAGAAAAAGGGAGGAAAAAATGAGAGTGAATGAGAATCTGCTGCTGCTGGAGTTGCATCATTTATTAAGAGCTTTGCCTCTCTTTCTTGCTACAGTACATATTGCATACCTCGCCGCCGCCTTGCACAGTAGGTGAAATACTGCTTTGTTGAAGTGCTTGCTCGAGCTTTGCCTAAGAATTTGGTCTGTTAGGAAAGCTGGTGTTGGGGTGTGTGCATGAACGGCTTGTGGGGAGAGGCGTGCTCGCAGTCGCACTTAGAGGGGTTCTGCAGCCATCGAGGGTGAACCTCCTGGCTGGAGGCTTTACAGGCCATTCAGGATCATTCCTCTGTCAATCTTTCCTAGTCTGCAAACAGATGTGTTGATGCAGCTAGTGCCCTGAATGTTAAAGAACAGAATTTTCTACAGTGTGCTGCCGAGTTGGAGAAGGGTCAGTCCCTCCTGCTTGTTTCCTACCCCAATCCTCTTTTAGATTGACCTGTTTTAACTGAATATCTCAAATTAGAATAATGTTGCTGCAATGTCTCAGGTTCCTAGACAGTTGATTTTTTTTTTTTAACCAAAAAAAAAAAAAAAAAAAGAGAGAGAGAACCTGGTGAAGGTAGACATCTTAGCACATCAAACCTCCGATCCTTTCCTTGTCTGCCTTTAAAGAACTCTGGTCCATGATGTAACTAACTGGTCTCTTGGGCTTGGTAAGCTACAATATGCTGAAGTTTTGCTATGCATGTATTGTCTTTTCCTATAAAACCTGTTTGGACCAACTTGCTGTGAAGGGCACCCGGATGGCTAAGGAAAATTCCAAGGAGGAGGCTGAGAAGGTTCTTTCTGTGTTTTCCAGCTTTGCTCTTTTTTTGTGTGTGTTGTTTTGGGGGGTGGTTTTGTTGCCGTTGATTTTGTTGTTGTTGTTTTAAAGGCACCACTGTAGTTTCTAGTTGTCTGTCTGGCAATGCTGCAGACCCTGTCCTTGGATGTTCTGACCTGTCTTCCATCCCCTCCTAAGATCTGAAAGTAGGAAAAGAAGCCTGCTTTCTTGTAAACAGAGGTGGAGAGGAAAAATTAAAACAGCGCTAGCTTCTCTCCTTGGATCCTCATGGCTTTTAAAGCCCTTTTAAAGACCTAATCAGTCTTTAAGATGCAGTAATTTTTCTTTCCCTTGAAATCTAAAAATAAAAGGGGGGGGGGGAATAACGCTTCATTGGTTGTGGCACATAATCTTTGTGGAGGCTCTCCAGTGATTGAAGATTAATAATCAGGCTGTTGTAGGCAGTGGAATGGAGGCGGACGGCTGCAGGAAAGAGGGGGAAAAAAAAAGGAGAGTGTGAGACTCTTATTGTGAAGCAGCCTGTGCTTGGCAGTTGGCTTTTGTTGGGACTGCTGTAAGAACAGACATTTCTCTGCTAGGAGGGTGGGTATAAGATTTCTCTGCCAATCAGGAGCCGACAGATTGGGGCATGGTGGAGTGTGAGCAAAAAGGGAAGTTTGCTTTGAATTTAAGGGGAGGAAAAAAAAAATGGAGGTATTGACACTTGCAACAAAGTTGCTGCTAACTTGTTTGGGTGGCTATGGTGTGCTGGGTGGAAATGAATGGGCAGCTCGGCTCCCGCGCCCTGGAGCGCGTGGGTGGTGGTGGTGGTGGTGGCGTGGGGCGAGCAGGGCTCTGCCTCTGAACCCTCTCCTCAGCCTGCAGACGTTTGCCATAAACTTGATGCATCTGGCTCGTGATAGACCAAGAAGGGGGAGAGCTGCCTATCTGCTGGTGCTATGGGGAAGAGGCTTCGAATGCTTTGCAGCAGCTTTCTGGTGTAGCCTCCCTTTTGATAAAAATGCTTCAGAATTCACAATTCTCTCTCTTTTTCTTTTTTCCCTCCCCTCCGCACAGGGCTGAAGGTGCATTGTAGTGTTTTCTACCTTGATGTTGAGTTTTTGTTTGTTTTGGAGCCACGAGTGACAGCTGTGAAAGCGGTGCTGCTAATGTGGGCCATTGGGATGTGGTTCTGAAATGGGGACCACGAGAGCCCGTCAGCAGCAACCTGGGTCAGCTCTGCTTTGGCACCGATGCTTTTACTCTAGCATGAAAAAGAGGTGGTCTCTAGCCTCTGTCAGCATTGGAAATCCTGCTTAGAAAGCTCCTGCTGCTGGCTGGGATCCTGGGCAGCTCTGTGCCCCTGTTAATTACAGGAGATGAGTGTGTTCGTTAGGCTGCGGTGGGCTGTTTGGCTTCAGGTTCCAGCGGTGGCTTTTCTGCAGGCCTCATCGTTTGAGCAGCAGCCACGTAGCTGTGCAAGGGCGGGCGTGAATAATCTGTGGCGTGGGGGTGCCACCTCTAAAATAAAGAAAAAAACTAGAATCAGATGAATAAAAGCAGCAGGTTTGAAAACCTGAGGCTTTTGGTTGGGATCAGTTTAATGATGGGAATATCAAGACCTTTATTTGTTATAACAGAAGTTGGGAAAACAAACTGGTCCCTGTTTGATGAACTGAGGCTCTTTATTTTATGGCAGTGTCTGTAGCAAGGGCATGGGTATTCGTTCCTCCTGAGTAAGAGCTCTTGAGTCTGTGTGCTCGAATAGATGCAGTGGGCCTGGCTGTGGTTGTGTTTGCATTAGTCTTGCACCAGGGTAAGTTCATAAGAAAAATGAAGTTATCCCTGTTTACAAAAAGTCTGGGTAGAGGAGAAGCAGCTTTTAAACGTACATGTTTGCACCAGGGATATATATTATTGCCGTAGCCAAAAAAAAAAAAAAAAAAAGTTGATCTGTACTCAAGCTTTAGGCTGCATTTTATGATCATTTCGTGATGGAAATTGTGAGCCAGCATCTGCTGGAAGTTTGTTTTGTTTTAGGCTGCCTGATCGGTTGGCTGAGCTGGGGTTTCAGATGCTTAAAATTTTTGGTGTCTGTCTTGAAATCTGAAGGTTGTGTATTTAGTGTCTGAGTTTCCTCTTGATGAGAGTCTTCTAGCAGTGGATATATTTGGCATTTGCTTGCATTCACGGAGGGGCACGTAGCCACCTAGAACATCCTTGCTGCTTATTTGAGGAATGGTCCTTCAAGGTGCCCTTAGTTCCCCAGGGGGGGAATCGGGCACGGGTTGGGGGAGGTTCGCAAGAAGCTTGTGTCAAGCTGCCTTCCCCGAAGTTGCCACCTTGTGTGTCGCTTTACAGATAACAGCATTTAGCTGTGGTGCAGGGCCCGGTGGTCCTGCAGTCATCCTGGTAGCCCAGGCTGGTGCTGGTGGGTCTCCCCATGGCCTGGAGCGGGGGAGGCATTGCAACGCGTAAGAAGGAAGCCCCCGCGCTGCGGGACCTCGGGGTGCTTGGCGGTGCAGCTGAGTTCACGTGCAAACAGAAGTTGCCTGGTGGCTCCTAACAGCAGCACCAAAGATCATCTCCCCTGTTAGCTTCAGAGGCCGCAAACATAATTGATGTGGGGAAGGGCAGGCTGCAGATCCTTGTTTGCCCACAAATGGTTTCGAGGCTGATATGCTGGGCTGCGTATATATTCCTTATCTCTTTTGCTTGCTTTGTGGGAGATGGGCAGGTTTTTTTTCTTCTTCTTTATCACTCAGTGTGCTTTAAACCTTTTGATTTGCATGGCTGCAGGCACCATCTGCTCTCCGCGTTGGCCTACAACAGTTGGCTTGACCTAGGCGCGTTGTCCGCCTGCGCTGCGCGCAGCAGGCAGCGAACCCTTTGCCCGGCCTTTCCCCAGCCCCAAAGGCCGGCGTCGCTGCTTGCCTGATTACAAGGCAGCTTTGCAAGGCAGTCGCCATGTTTACCTTTTAAACAAGCTCATCTCCTTGAACGCAGAGCTGTGTCAAAGGACCCCTCCTCTTGTGCGTTTGGGGTTTTTAATACCTTTCCCCTTTCTTTTGTTTTTTTTGTTCTGTTGGCTTTTTGTCTGCCTCCCCTCCCCAATAAGAAGAAAAGCAGTATTAAGGCTGCAAACCTGATACAGCAACATGATTCCAAGTGTGTGAAAGGCAGAAAAGATGAGCAGGTGTTCGCTTTTTCAAGAAAAAGAGGAAAAAAGGAAAAAAAAATGTGGTTGAGGATGCAAAATAGAGCTCCTTAACTTTAATAAACGTGAAGGATGAGTTAGCTCCAGGTCACCTGGGTTGATGGTTTGCATTTTGTAAATCACATTAGAACAAGCTACAAAGATAGAAGAAGCATACTTTGGCCTGTTAATGTTGATATATGCCATGCAACGAGAAGTGTGGTAGATGAAAAGCCTTCGCCGCCCCCCGGGACCTACAAGGTTTGGGGGGAGTGAGGGTCACGTCCTTGGGATGCCTTTTATGAACGTTTTAATCCATACCTATGCCGACGTGCTCAGCTGGATTCCCAAACTCTTTACATGCAGAAAAAATGTCTGGCAGCATGTTAACCAAAGAGATCTGAAATCTCGACCCTGTGTGCAAATCCTGACTCCTTTGCTTCTCAGATGAGATGGGCTGTCAGCGGTGGCAAGCCTTTGAATTTTTTATCTTTGACCTGTGCCTTGGTGGCAGTTTCCTGGCAGAGTTATTTTGCAGAATGAAGTTTGCCCATGATGTAAACAGGATTTGTCCCCGATTGTGTCTTGTTTTAAATGCAATGTGTATATGAACGTTGAGCTAAATGCTGATATTTTTTCCCCTGTCCCTCCTCCCCCCACCTCTAGCGAACAGTGCTGAGTAAGGGAGAGACAAGGAAAGACGCCTGCATGAAGACGGAGCTGCTGAAAGATATCACCAACAATAAAGAGGAAGGTGAGCACCTGCTTCGGTTGAGGGCCAGACCTTGCCAGTGGGGTCGGCACGTGACGCAGCTGGGAACGAGATCAGGGAACTGAAGATGTGCTCTGTCCCCTGAGGGTCTCAGATGTGCGCCCGTTACAGGAGCAGCACCGTTCTCCTGTGTTCATGCTGAGCAGGGCTTTTCCCCCAAAGATGCAAACCCGCTTTTCAGTCCATCCCTCTCCACCCACCTGAAGAATTATGTCTAATTTTCACTTCTGCTTTGGTGTGGCTGTAAAGGAGACTGTAGTTACTTTGAACTTCCTTTGTATGACTGGTTTTAACTGAACTCTGATCCCCAACACATGATGACCTAGCCCTTTTCCTCCCTCTATTAAACTTGACTTTCTGTTTTCCTGTGAGTTTCTTTGTTGCTCCAGAACAGGCACCGATTGCTCCAGGATGGCCAGTGTGGGGGAGATACTCTACACATTGTGCCGTTATGGGATGCTTCATGGCTTCTACATGATTTCTGCTTTT
This sequence comes from Dromaius novaehollandiae, assembly GCF_036370855.1. Taxonomy (NCBI): domain Eukaryota; kingdom Metazoa; phylum Chordata; class Aves; order Casuariiformes; family Dromaiidae; genus Dromaius; species Dromaius novaehollandiae. The sequence continues at coordinate 3,733,052 of NC_088117.1, forward strand.
ACTTTGCAGAAAGGATGCAGTGCACTTGTTAATTTGAGGAAGTCTTTCCTACATGGTTGTCTGTGAGTTGCATGCATGCAAATCTGAGGACTTAATAAGTGTCAGTGAATTAGGAAAAAAACCCCACAACCTTAATCTTTCTTTTTTTCCTTTTTTCCCCCCTTTTCTTTTCATGGCTTCATTATCCCTTGAGTAGTTACTTCTCATTGCTCTGCAGGGATATAGTGTATTTTTGTTCTGTTCTCCATAATAGAGCATTATAAAGGCACGGAACTGGCCCTACTGAAATGCCTAGTGTTGGCTAGAAACAAACTCTTGGACTTCATTCAGACCTGTGCAAGTACAACCTTGCTTTTTCTTTCTTTTCTGTCCAGCATTATGTTTTTTGAAACTCCTCTGGTTAGAAAGCAAAGCTCTGAACCGGCAAAGTATTGAATGCTTTGTTGTATCTGGCCACGGTGCTTGCGTATTATCTGGAAGCACGTGAGCATTGCTGTTGATCCCAGTTACGTACGTGCCTCTTATCTGGGAAAACAAGAAGTGAAGCCTGAGATGTCTTGGGAGGTCACGTTGCTCTGAGAAGAGACTCTAGCTTTGATTATCTTGGGTGGATCAGGAACATTAGCTTAGTTTGTTTAGCTCTAGGTGATCTCAAGGTAAGTGTCAAGAGTCTAGTGGGGTAAAAACCCAAGGTGATGGCTGGGAGAGAGACATTTGAGAGCGTGTATGTCATCACTGGTTTTGACTGAAAGCAAATGTTGTGCATCAAAAAGAAGCTGAGAATCTGTGCTGTGCAGGAGCAGTCTCAAGGTGCTCAACTTTCAACCGCTTCAGCTTATTTTACACTTCTCTTACTGGAAAAAAGGTCCTAAAATCTAAACTGCATAGTTTCCATTCTTGTGGTAATGTTGTGATCATATCCTTTCTTTTTTTAAACGTACCACATGTGTAAAAAGCCAACGGTTTGCTTGATTGTTGTACTATATGCAGTCTTGTTAGCTGACCTTCATTAACCAGCCGTGGTCATCATAGTTTAATTAGTTAATGTCCCTAAACTCTGTTAATAACAGTGTTCAGCATTTGCACAGGAATTTACATTTTTGGGTGATGCATGAACATTGAATCATTATAACAGACTCACAAGATGGCATTTGGAAATTGTGTCTTTAAGCCCTGTTGCCAAAATCAGGGATGGAGGCAATGCGTGGAGCTGGGATGCACGGATTGGTAAAGCATCCTGAAGTCTGAGATTTTTCTCTTAACATTTCTTAGAACAGTCATCCTCTCTTTGGAGAGAAGGATGCATGTGGGAATGAGAATTTGTGCAAGTCTACTGGTGCTTTTGTGCTCTGTTTTAGGCAGAGCCACTGCGAAGCAGACTGATCTTGTATTTGATGGGAGCTGTTGTCTGTAATATAAAACTGGGTTTGTCCTGGATTCTGTTCCCTTTGGGAAAATTCCCCTGGCAGGCTATCTGTGAATATTGAACTCAGGATATAAAACCCTGAGGCTTGAGCTTGCAGATCCAAAGCCGGAGTCAAGGTGCTGTTTGGGCTAGAGGTGTAATTTATAAAAGAGTGAATTGTTACATTTACCCCCTTTTTACCCTCCCTTGACTCAGAAAGGTTGCTCTGAGTTTCTGAGGTTGGTCTTAGATCCCCATTTGAACAGTATTAGCATGTATCACCATAGCTCTGCTGCTGCCTCAGGGAATGGCCTTTTACGAGTTACATCTACATACAGACTTGTGTTTTCTCTGTGTCCAAGATGAGAAAGGAAATTGAGGAAGCTTGCAGCTTTTTGAATGAGATTTGGGGTCTGTCCCGCAAGCAGGAAAGGCACAACTGGTGCTGCTGTCTGCCTCTGGTGCTGCTTTTGGAGGTCTCGCTCCTCTTGCAGGCAAGGCAGTATTGTAAACCAATAGCTGCATTGCCCCACTTTACAGCCTGACATTTTGAGGTAGCGTGTCCCCAGTCTTGGTTGTCCTCAGTGTGCTGGCCAGTCATTCGTGACAGCTCGGGAGCCGTGCAGGAGGCGGTGAGCTGCCCGTGCGGTCGGGGCAGGGCAGAGAGCTGGGCTGGAGCTTGTTAGGGAGCAGCCTGGAGGCAAGGTGTCCCTGCGTGGGAATCGGAGCGCAGTTGTTTTGGTTTTTTTTGTGTTTTTTTGCTATGTTTTGTTCCTCGAATGAAAGGTACTGCAGAAGAGCACTGTTACTATCAGTTGGCACGTCCTCTTCTGGTTTCATCTTGGCACTGACAAGGAGAAATAATTAAACTATAAATTTAACATACATCTGTAGTAATGAGATCTTCAAGTGTTCCTGGCACTTTAATTTCTAATTCTGGGATTGAGTCCCAGACTGTGTAAAGCCCAGTGTAAGTTGCTCACCAGACTTAATGTCCCCTTCTGTCTACGGTTGCTCAATATAGATAGGAAAAAAGCTGTGGATGAGACAGTTTTTGTCAGCCCTGGGGAAAGGTTCCAGTTCAGTTTTACTTGCGGGCAAAAGCTGAGGTCCGTCTTTTCCTTCGGTGACAGGGAGGGGAAAGGGGCAGGCACATGGAAGAGATGAATGGAAAAAAGTTGCTCTCGTGTTTTCTCGGGTCAGGTTGCATTTAGTCCAGCTTGGAGAGAAACTAATTAAAAAGTGGTTTCTCACAAGAACTGCAAGTGATTTCCGTCGTCCTCCTCGTGTCTGCAGCTCTGGACTCCGTGCTGCGTCTCGCTTGACCTTTCAAGGCAAACTGCCCCTTTATTTATTTATTTATTTTTTCTTCTTTCTCAGCCCCAAAGATGGAAAGTTCCAATAAAAAGGCAGAATGAATGAGCAGGCACGGGGAGTCGATAGCAAAGTCCTCAATTAGGCTCAGCGTTTCGGAGACTTCACCCGAGGCGGCCATTTTACAAGGCAGCAGCGTCGGACCATAGTGCCAGATTAGAAGCGCGCAGTCGATTTGCTCTCAAATAAACTTAAAACTGCTTTTAGAGAGTGTCAGGGTTTTAAATTCCTGGAGGGGACCTTTTTTTTTCTTTTTTTTTTCCTTCCTCTCCCCCTCTTATTACACATAGGAAATTGCGGTGGGTGAGGAAAGTGCCGCTTTCCGCGGAGCAGCTGCGACCTTTGCATTCCCCGCTCTAGAGATGGCCGCTTTAAAAGGAGAAAAAGAATAGGCCGGGAGACCTGATAAAACCAAAAGCCACTTAGGGATCTTAGATGTTCGCCAAAGCCCCAACAGCGTGTTGGGTGCTCGGCACTGCCACGGGGAGCCAGCGGGAGGCTGCGGTGGCGGCAGAAATCCCGTGGATCGCAGCAGTGGCCCCAATCATGGACGGGTTCAGGGTCTCGTGGCTGTAACCGTCACGGACCCAAATCCACTGGCAAGGAACGGCTTCATTTCACCCAGGCCATTAAGCAGGAACAGCTTTCACTTGCTGCCAGGATCCACGGACAACCTAGCAGCACGAAGCTGAGTCCCATTCACCCGGCCTGACTCATCCCACTGTTTAGCATTAAAAGTGGAAGTTCTTTGTCTTCCCCTCTGTTTTGCCTTTCGGCCTGTCCTGCAGTAGATGGGAAGCAGTCTCCCACGTACCCCAGGACAGCAGCGTGTGAGGCCCCAAGCCGAGCAGAGGGACTGCCTGCCCCTTGCGTTTTGGAAATACAGGGCCAAGTTCTCAGGTGGGTCTCACCTGCCTCCACTGATTCAAAAGAGAAAAAGAGGGGGGTGGGAGGGAGAGGTGGGGAAGAAAAAGACCATTAGTAACTCACCCCAGAGAGGAACTTTGGCCTGAAACTTTTAATTGTGTTCATTTCTTGGCTTCAAAACGCTCAGGTTTTTTGGCCTGAACAGTAGAGGTGGTGCTTTCCTTTTAAATGGAGTACAGAACCTCAATCTACCGTTTTGTACTAGTTTGGACTCTTTCAACAGACATCTTTTCAGACTCTTTTATTTCAGCTGGGCTTTTCTCTGCTTTACAATTTTCTTTTTCCACTTTGAGGAGGAAGGGGTGGAAGGAACTGTTGTAACAGAAGGATTATAAGCAGTTGCGCAACTCCCTTTTATAAGTTTGTCCTGCGGGACAGTTGGATATTGAATAAATGCCTGATATCTGTGGTTGTTTTATAAAGATGCTCTGTAAAGTACTTAAGGCAAAACTGTGTCAAATGTGTGTGTATACGTAAATGTGTGCAGTACTTGCACTGCAGTTCAAAATGCACTTGAAATCATAAGCTTTTCATTTAAGTTCTCTCTTTGCTTACCAGGCAAATCCTTAGTTCAGAGCTGTGATACTTCTCTTGTGGCACCTGAAGGCCTGCTTCATGTTTCCTCTGAAGAAACAGAGCTCTGCTATCCTTTGTGCTTGAGGATGCTAGCTATACATAGAAAATGTCTTGCAAGGCACAAACAGTTGGGCGTCTTGGCTCTATGAGTGCTTGGTACCAAGATGTTTGGGAAAATGGGCAGAAGCAGATAACTCTGCATTCACTTGTAGGGGTCCCCCCACCTGCCAAACCTATTAATGGTTGGATTTTGGCCTAGAGTGAGAGGGCTTATAACACTTAGCATATTTTTCTCAATTTGTCTCACTGAGCAGAGCTCCGAGTTTAAAAAAAAATTATATTTAAGATTTTATCTTTCAGGGAATTCCCCAGTTACTGCAGAGCTGTGAGCTGGTCATCTGGTTTCCTGCATATGAAGAGTTTCTGGTGGCTCCTCAACCCTTTCACTCTCTGTAGAGGCAATCCGGTTCCCTCTGGCTGTAGTCAGAGTAGCTGGCGTGGACCGTGTTCATCTCTTGTACGCATTTGGCTTGAGGGCAGTTTTTGGCAGGCTGACCAGGAGCTCCTACTAGGTCCATAGCAGGACAGGAGCCAAACATGCCTCTGCTGGAAGGACTGGAAATCCAACGCAGGCAAAGCCGGTAGAAGGGAAGCCGCATTACAGGCGTGTGGGCTGGGATAACAGAGGTGGGTTTCATTTTCCCTAATTTGGGTATTTAAAAAAAAAATAAAAGTTCTCTCCCTAATTCTGAGCCCCTCCACCTCACTTCTGCTTCCATGTGGTAGACGTATCCAGGCAGCGATGGGTTTATCCAAAGATGGATGTAGGTCTAAAGTAAGTCAGATTGTGGTTTTGGGCTGTCATCATCTCTCTGCTGGTTATAAAGGTGGCTTAAGGACGCTGGCTTCTGAGAAGTCTTTGAGACATCTAAACTGAGGTGAAATGAACTCAGCCAAGCTGTTCTAGCTTCTCCCCTCCTTTGTCAAGGTTATGTTTAGTTCATTGGAATTTTAATTTAATTTTAAATAAATGTTTTTATTATTGAGAGGAAAACTTAAAACTGAGTGAAACTGATGCCAAGGGGCCTGTTTGTAGAGAGGTGGGAAGAGTGTGAACTCTTGGTTGCTCTCAATGAGTTGTTAATTCAGAGCGCTGATTTAAATATATTACTGGTTATTTTATTCTTCGCCTTGGGGAGGTGCAGGGATAACATATCTGCATAATTTTGAGTCTTGAATTCCTTGTGTTATTAAAATGTAGCCAACTACTGGAAGATACACGTTTGCCGACGTTTGTTTCAGCTTGGTGAGAACTTCAGATCCGTAGCTCAGTGAATGGACAGCATAACAGAAGATTAATCTCTCGAGTATGTTACTGGTCATACACATTGCTGAATTTTAAATTAATTTTGAATACTCTGTGCTGTACACGAACTCAGTTTGTAGAAGACAACTTTTTATCTAAAGTAATTAATGTGTGGAGTTTTTAGTGCCCCTGGAAGGGAGCAGGAGGATGGAGAAGATCTTTCTCGAAACAAGCCCATCCCAGCAGCTGCAGGACAGTGGTTCCCCACTATGTCTCACGCTTGTCTGAGGTTGAGAGAGGGATGTAATCTCTCTTCCCATTCAGTCCTTGGCCTCTCCACTGACTTCCTTTTCTTTTTTCTTTTTGAGCAAGAAAGCCAAGTGATGACAATTATGATAGCTTTTCTCACATGGACACGTGTACATTAGAAAGCAAGTTGCGGGACCTTGCAATGCATTTCACTCGGCCACTGAATGGCACCAAGCAGCTGGCACTGGTGGTCTAGACTGGAATCAAATGTGATTTGGAGCCGGAAGCTTTAGGACCTTGCTTTGCCATGCAGCTTCCGCAGTCACTTAGAGCAGGACAAAGTGGGTGCATAATCCTGTTAAGTCAAAATGATACCCCTGAAAACTGTTGCCAAGTTCTACAGTTCTGTGCAACATTAGGGACTGTGAAATTTTACTCCTCTGTTTTGTAAAATTTCTAGTAATACAGATTTGGAAGTTTGGTGCATGTTTATAGAGATTGAAGGCGCTTCCATAGTCAATCAGGTTGCATTTTGCATGCTTTTAGTAAGAGTGGGGGAGAAACTGTATGCTGGACTTCAACTTTAGCCTCATCGATTTTCCAAAGAGTCCTTATGCTTTTTGGAGTAATGCAGTTATGCAGTGCTCTAATTTACCTTGTTTTGGTTGCTTTTATAGCAGGTAGAATATAGAAATAAGGATTGGAAGAAGTACATAACTGTTTGTTGTCTTCTCCCCTGCCCAAGGTTTCTCAAATAGTTAAATAACAATGAAAGAGAAAAACTGGTAGCACTTTGTTTTGTCCCAGCAAGTTTTCTTAAAAGCAAACCCTTGTGCATCTTACCAGAGCTCTCAGGATGTGGAAAGTGCTCTGGGTGGTGTGAGATGGCAGCAGATGGAATTGCTGACTTCGAATCGTGCTTGGATGTCCATGAACCTGCCTACCTGAAGTGTGGGTTTTGCCTCTGCCCTCCTGCAGACATTGAGCTCTTTTTAAAAGTTACTCAGCTCTGCCTGGTCTGAGCTGGCAGTACCCGCATGGGAGGCAATCGCCCTGCCTCGGATTGGGAAGGAGCGGTCTGCTTAATGCAAGGTCCTCATCAGGAGAAATCGTCAGAGATGGACCCTACGGAAGAGTTACAATTCGTCATCAGGTTTTCAAGACACTTTCCAATAAGTTGCTTAGCACCCAGCATCTGTGGCTTTCGGTTTCAAACAAGGGACAGAGTTTTGAAAGGCAGCGTTGAGACTCTCCGCTTGTCATTTGTGGTCAGGACTAGGGTGGAACAAGTTGAGCCTTGCAGCAGGTTGTGCGGAGAGGTTGTGCGGTCTCCCTCATTGGAGGTTTTTGAGACCAGCCTGGTCTGAATTGAGCACTGACTGTGCTTAGGGTGGGAGGTTGGATGAGATGGTCTCCTGAGGTCTCCTGTGTGATTCTAAGTGTATTGGCCAGTTCTAAGGTGGCTTTGAATTTGATACTGGAAATGTTTTTCTTTAAATCCCAGATGAGCACCAAAAAAGCACGAGGTTTGGGGAATACTATGGTTGTTCCAGGTACTTGAAAGTGTTGGTTTTAGAGACTATATCTGTGAGTGCTATTGATGCATAAATCAGTATCAAAATAGATCTTAGAGCTTAACCCAGTCATAAGCAAAGATTGCCTGAATGAATGCATTAAAAGCAGGGGGGGAGGTAGGACCTTAAATAGTGTTTTTTTTTTCTTTTTTTTCCCCCTCCAGTTGCCACTGCTCCTTGCCACAAGATGGTAAGGGAGTTTGCTGCTTTCTGAGGAGCAGCAGTTGCCAAGGGCTGGGCCGTGCTCCTCCTCCTCCGGCCCCGGCCGGCCGCGCCTGGCGTTGGCTTTCAGCCGCCCGTGCTCAGCGGCACCTGCCAGCCTGGCACAGCTAAGCTGTCGCTAGCCCAGAGAGATCGAATTCAACGTCCTGGATCTTCATTCCTCTGTGTGCTTTAGACTTGTACCAGGTTTTGCCAGATCAGCAGACATTCAGATTTTTTTGTTTCCTCGAGTGTCCGGGCTGCAGAGCAGCGTGCAGCGAGGTGTGGTTCCCCGGCGTGCTGGTCTGACTTGGAAAGCTGGCCTCTGGCTTGACTCTGGGCCCTTCTGAATAATCACGGCTAAACTTATTTTGATTCGAGCTGGTTGTGAATCAGTCCTATCTGCTTTGACAGCCTGCTTGTCGGAGCTTTAGCTGGTACATTTGCTGATGCTTTTCATATCTGTCTGGCCTCTGGAAGGAAAACAGTACAAGGAATCCCTAACAGCAGGTTGATTTAATCATTCTACTGAACATGCCAGTGAATTGTTATCACTTCTGGTTGCCTGGGGAGCTGCTGGTTTGTCTTGTTGGAAACATTTCTGCAAGTACACGTGAAGTTCATACTTGGATTTTTCATCTTGGGCCTGAAATCTCTGATGGGACAAACTTCTTGGTGTGGGAGGGAACAGAGGAGTATTTGGGGAAGGGAGAAAAAAATCTTTTTACGTGGACGCATCCCTTTGTTTCTTCTGCGAGTGAGCTTTTAGTTCAGTCTGCATTTGACTCACATAATTGTTTTTGTCTAGAACTGCATTCAGAGCGCTTTGGCCCTGTGTTTACTCTGGCTGTTACCTCTGAAATGACACTGGGAGTCCTGATCCTGTGCCGCTTAGTCCTGGCAAAAGAGTATTGAACTGGTCTTTGCTGAACATTATTGCCAGGAGAGCTGTGTCTGTCAGGGAGTTGCTCCTGGTGATGCTTCAGGTAACAGCAAAGCCCTGATGTAGATATTTAACCCCTGGGCTGTGTTTGTCCCACAGAGGCTTATGGGCCCAGCTTTACCAGCAAGCTTTTCTTGTGTAAATCTGGCATTGTAAACAACTTTGCCACAGACTCAAATGCGAGATGGGCAGAATTTTGTTTGACAGGTGGGGTTTTGACATATGGTCCAATAAATGTAGTTACTGGAAAAGCTGAAAAAATATTTACCTTGAAAAATCCATAGTTGGGAATAAATGGCCACATCTGCAGCTGAGGTAAGTCAGCATGAGTGTACTGGTTTCAACTGACTACCCCAATTTTCACCATCTGAGGATCCAGCCCAAACCAATCAGGTAGGTAAACAGGCAGTCTAATTGGATATATGTAGCAGGCAATTTGCTGGAGGAGTTATTTGCCCTTTGATAGCCATCGTGAGTAGCTGTACCTTCTGTTTGGAGTTTTGATAACACTTGTGACTCTTTCTTTCTCCCCGCTTCCTCCTTATCCTCCCTCTTTCTCCAGGATTTAATGCCATGGCTGCAGATGAAAGTGCTACAGAGAAGCAAGCAGGGGAACCAAAAATGGCAGTAGATGGTGAAACCAATGGTTCCTGTGAGCACAGCGAAGCTGGTAGCCACCCAAACCCAGCTAAAAACACTCAGGACAATACGAAAGTGAGCCAGCAGGACTCTAGTACTAAATTAAATAGGATAGCAGAAAATGGCATTTCTGAACGAGATGGTGAGACTGGGAAGCAAAACCATATGAAAGCTAATGACTTCACACAGACTTCTGTAACAGGGAGCAATGGATATATTCTAACCAAGCAGATGGCACAGGAGCAACCTCTAAGGACTACCAGCACCTTTGCTTCTCTCACCGGCCATGCTGCAAAAACCCTTCCAGGAGGAGCAAGCAAAGGGAGAACTGTGGGCACCTTTTCTCAGATGCAAGCCACGATGCCAACCAAGCTCGGGGAGGGCAGTAAGGACATGGATGCTAAAAAAGCCACCGCTGCTAATGCTGAAGTCAAGGTCCACAGAGCACGGAAGACAATGCCTAAACCCACCCCTAGCCTGGTAATGTATATGCCCAGCAGTCAATGCTGCTGCTGCTGTGATCGGTCTTGGCTTTCTTTGTGTGTGACAGCGATACCTTGCTGCATGTGAACAAGTGTAATTTGGAGGTCCACTGAGTGGATTTATTTGTTTATTTATTTATTTCCCCCTTCTCCTTTCTACGGAGAGGCAGAGGTGTTAAAACAGAGTCACATGGCCACCATCAGCTCCCTTCCCCAACATGTTTCTAAATATACAATTGATCTGTTACCTTCTCCGACAGATCTGTGAGATGCACCGAATGGCCTTTCTCTCTCGGCTGTGTTGCTCATCAGCAGTCTGCTGAAATCCGGAGCTGCTTGTGAAACAAATTAGATTTCTTAGAAGTTTGACCCAAAGGAAATTAAGCATAGCGTGTTAACTTGAGGCTTCTCCTCGGCTTGGAAGCTCTTAGGAGGCTGATGCGTTAGGTAACTCGATTACATTGTCGTATCATTAAAGTACCAAACCAGATGATGTTTGGTCCCTCTCTATATGTTGCCTTTAGTAATGCAGCTTGTTTAGAAATCTTCCCTCCAGAATCCTTGAGGGTGGATTTACTATCACTTAATAAAAACATAGAGATCTGCCTTTTTGGGGAGACAAAATGGGATTTGAAGTCATCTGGTGTGCCCAAGCTACAGGAAGTTGAACAGAAACGGGCCTTATTTCATATCTGAAACACTGGCAAAGTTTGGTTCTTTTGCAAAATGTTGGGGTGTAGATGCTGGAATAGACAGAGCTCCACTATGAGCACTTGATCTTGAGCCCTGTGACGCTTCCTATTTAGATACGATGAGCTCGATCATTCCATGATGCTTTGTTTAATGATGGAGAGAGACAGGCCTTTGGGTATCTTGTACCTAGGTCAGGGAGAGGGCTGTGAGCCGTGCTTGGCAATGTGAGCCACACCGAGAAATCAATTGGTAAAGGTTGTGTAATGGGTCACTGTTAGCTACCAATACTTTATCCACAGGCGAATGCAAAGTTATCCTCACATGTCACCCATGTGTTACAGCACAGGAATAATATGGCATAAAACTCTCAAAGCTGTGAATCACTGTGGTTTGGAACAGGGGAAGCAGAAAAAAAGGTCTTTGGCGCCCAGCCAGACACAGATGGGGAAAGGTGCCCTTGGCTGCCGGCACCACCTGCGGCTCCGGAAGCAGGTGGGAGTCCAAAGAGCACATGAAGACTGCGAACCTCCTGGGCACGCGGCCTCCGTAGTGGGGCAGAAACCACGCCTGCCACGATTTCACAACCATTCCCCCAAACCGCTAATTTCCCCTCTGTCTTCCCCCGATTGCATTTGAATTTTCTCTCTCGTGCGTGCCCCTGCTGTGTTTTTTGGCTAGAAACCGGGGAAGCCCAGATGCAGTACGTGCAGCCGGATGAAAATCTCGCTTAAGGTTTTTGCTTACCCAAACAAGGTTTTGCAAGCCAAACTGCCTTGCAGCTTTCCTTCAGCAGCCTCTTGTTATACGCTTAGACTAGGCAGGGCAAACCCCCAGACCTTGGGAATTTGACAGGGAGAGATCCCTTGGGGCTGAGGCACTGAAAGAGGCAATTCTCTTTTAAGAGATGCTTGTCACGTTGGGAGAGAGCATCTTGCCCAGTGTGTTTTTTCTCATTCATATTTTATGATACATCAAAAGATTTTTTTTTTTTAATCCAACCCTTTGGGCTTTAAGGTTCATCCTTAGAAAGCTGCATGCAACTTTCTGAATGTTTGCCTTGCTAAGTTATACAGGTTACTGTGATTGTGCTGTTTATCATCATTTGCTCACGCAGTAGCAACAAGTGCAAAAACCAAAGCCTGCAGTTGTTCCGCCGTTCTGAAAACTGTCCTCAGCAACTCTGTCCATTTCCCGTGGGGTTAAAATTGAGAGAGAAACAAAATTCACAGAACCAGCGGTAAGAAGAGGCTGTTCTAGCATTCTCTGCACAAGTCCCTCTAGCTAAATGTGAACCTGTGGTCTTCAAGATTTGATCTCATTTCTACAAGACAATAAAACATCTGTTTTGTTCAGCCTTCCCGATAATTACTGCTGAATTTCCCCCATTGTCTTCAGAATTTACATGCTGTTTTCTTTTGAGTAGCAAAGTCCTGCAAGTTGTCATTTTTCTGTCCCCCGTTTATTCTTTTGTTGAGCTACTTATAAGAGGCTCATCAGCACAGCATTGCAGAAACTTTTCATGCACCAGCCTCCGCATTCACACCTTTTCCCCCTTCAAAAACTACATGGTAGCCGATTGTGTATTCCAGGAAACAAACTGTGGAAACCACCCAGAAGTTGATGTTACAGGAGACAGTAGTTTTCGTTGTTAATTTTTAGAGCATTGGTGTTTTCTTGGTAGACTCTTTTTGCAAATCTGTGCTGCCTGAGCGAAGGAGGGGAAAATGGTATGTTGTTGCCTGCAAAACTCTAAAGATTATTTCCTCTATGGTTCCTGCAGAAACCCACTGGGACCAAAAAATTGTTTTCTCCAGTCTTGGTAGCCTTTTCCTGTATGTGTGGATTGGTCTTTGAAAGGAAGAAGATAATTTTCTCATATATTTAACCAGCTTTTTCTCTGTTTAGGAGTTGCTTCCTGAATTGGGATCGAAGCTGATTCTGAAACAGGTGACAATTTTAATTGATGTTGTCCCATGTTTAGGTTGTTTTTAAGCAGAGACCTCAGAAGAGTTTTTGACAGTGTCATTTTTGCTCCCCTTTTGATTAGTCAGTGCGGTAACACAAGCCCTGCACCTTTGGAAGCACTGCTTTCTTTCCTTCTTAATCCACTTACAAATTCATTAAGAGCACAAAAGTTTCCAAGGCGAGACAACAGGCTGAAAGGCAAGTGCTTGTGTGTCCTGGGCTTTGAGAATGCCTCTTCTGCTCAGAAACTCCAGCTCTTGCCTGCTGAGCATAACTTTGTTGTGATGTGTCTGGAAGGGATAAAGGATAGTGAAACCATCCCAGAGTTTTCTCTTGAAATAGGAAGGGCAAATGGCTGAACTGGGAAACCCAAGTTACGCTCCTGCGCATTACTGGGTGACCATGAGGCCCTAGATGGAGGTGCATGCCTTGGGCTGTATTTTTTATGCTGTGCAGAGGAACCAAGCCAGGGAACTGAACTGTCACAAGAAATTATGCAAAATCTGTGAAATTAGTCTCAGTCTGTTTCACAGTGTGAACCCCAAGTGCAGGTGCCACTACAGATTGGGGGGGGGGGGGGCCACAAAGCCTGGGCAGGAAGGAGGAGCTGGGAGCAGACGTGACTTGTGCCGGTGTTTCTGCCCTCAGAAATGTTCATGAATGTACCTTTGAGCTGCACTGCTGCTAAATGTCTGATCTAGGACCAGTAAGCCGCTTTCCCTCCATGTGCACACAGGTGTTGGTATTACGGTACAGTATTATTTTCAACGTCGGTGCCTAGCGTTGTTTGGACGTTGGGCTAGCGTGGCCTGTGAGGTGCTCTGCAGGACTCCCCAGGCACCTGAGAACTTCCCTGGTTCACCCCTCTGGGACAGTTGGGTAACGGTTGGTAGCTAGCGAGTGTCTGGGATTGCTCAGCTGCCTCAGACCCTCTAATATGCAGGAAAGAGAGTTGTCAAAACAAAGTCCTAATTGGGATCTTGATGGGGGCTATTGTCTCCTCAAGACAAAAAAGTATAAGAGTGGAGGACATAGTGAAATAGAGCTCTCCATCCAATTTGAAATGCTGCTGTCAGCCTGTGTGAACCCAGAAGATGCACAAATTCAAGGTCCTCTCTCCGGAGGGGTGCTCGTGTGTGGATATGCAGACTGGATGTTTGAAGTCCACATGTATGAGCTTGGGCACAGCTAAATGTCCCAGGTGGAGAATCTCCTTCAGGAATGAAGAAGCTTTAGGCTACTGTTAGTGTTGGACTTCTTATATAGCGAGGTTCCTGGAGAGTTATGAAGAAAGTGAATTTATATTGTGCAGTACCTTTCATTTGATATTTAACTGTTGATACTCCTGCTGCCACAGTCGCATGGGTTTGCTGCTGGCTCCAGCTGTGCTGGCTGAAGATTGCTGTTGCAGCTGCTCATCACTGCCCTTCAGACCTAACCGTCCCAGTCGCAAATCCCCAGCAGACTTCTTTCTCTCAGAAGAATTGTTACTGAAACTGGTTCGAGCTGCTGTGTCTCATTTTGACTGAAGTGTGAACGCTCCCTTCCCTTCAAGCTGCCCCGATCTAGGAGGGGATGGTGACAAGGGATGAGGTCTCTTCTGGTCCACCAGAGCACACACGCACTTAGCAGCATTAGTTCCTAAACCCATTAAATGCAGTTTTGTTAGCTTGATTTATGAACATTTACACTTAGCGTAGTATGTGTGGCAGCCTAAAGCAGTATAACTTCATGCAGGTACGCAACCAGACACAGATCAGTGCAATTATAGTCAAACTGGGATAGAATCACACCTTTAATGGGCGATGGGAGTTCTCTTCAGGTAAAAGGTCTTTAATACATTAGTCGCAAGCTTGTCTGATTTAGGTTAAGGGGTTTTTTTGTTGTTGTTCCAACGTAGCGTTTATGCTGTGGTTGGGATCCCTCTGCAGCTGGTGTGAAATTCGGTAGTGAAAACTCCAATTCTGTAGCAACTGTGGAGAAAACAGAAAGTAGCAGTACTGCAGCTCTTGTAGATATTGTCATCTGCTTGTGATAAATTTTTTATAGTGGATCAGTATTTCTTGCTTAAATATCATTCACCAGTTGTTAGAGGCAGAAACCCTTGGGAGCTGCTTCTTTGTAATGTTCAAAGGCAGCACATTGGTACAAATCTCATTCCCCCTCCGCATCTCCCCAGCTGATGGATGAAGAGCAGAGGGTTGCTCAGTGACAGCTGCCTTGTTGCCTGGTGGCAGCGGCAGTTAGCTTAGTCCTCTGGCTAGTCGGCTTTGTTTAAAAAAGAAAAACAAAATAGCTGCCTCACACAGTGCTGGTGATGAAAATCTTTGAGAGAAATGGGACAGCTCATCTTTCTAAGCTGGTGTCAGATGTTGAGAGTGAATGGCAGTCCTCCTGGTGCGCTCTTCAGAGCTGCCCTCCTCTGAAACACTATGTGCAGCAAGTTTGCCAGTGCTTTTGCACCAACACACGGATATAGTTCCCGTCTAGTTTTCCTTTCGTCGTTGCTAGCTCGCTTGCTTCGGTAACAAAAGACCTCTTAATTGCTGGGTTATGGGAAGGATGCTCTGTGCGGTCTGTCGAACCGACACGCAGTTCAATTAGTAAGGTTTGTTCTTTATTTTTGCTTCTGGAAAAAAAAAATGCAGGATATTCTGTCTTTGCCATTTTTAGTAGCGTCTCCCTACTGCTGTAGGGGACTTCTGTGCCAATAATAGAAACATGGTTGATCTCATTAAAACATTGAAGGCTCTTGAGTTTGATTCTTATAAACACACAACACAGTGTGTTCTTGTCCCAACCTAAGCAGCTTTCTTGACTGCTTCTCTGACATTGGTGTTGAACGTATGTGTGGCCCCGTTTTTGCTGTGTCCAGACAGAAGCATCTCTGGAAATATTACCCTGAGCGCTGGAATAGCTCTCTTTAGCTTCTCAACTATTCTTTGCAGTGCCCAACATGGAATAGTGAATTTACAGCCTTTTACGTAGGATTAGCTGCTACCACATGAGAAGCTGCAAAAAAGACAGACGTTAGCAAAGCACTTTCTTTCCATATCGTATTTGGTTCTCTCCTGGGACCTCCAGTGGTCTGAATTAGTGTGGTGTTCAGGGCAGCGTGGGGACTGCAAGGAGCTCAGACTGTGGCCTTGAGCTGCCTTTGCACAGAGGTGTCCTAACCATGCATCTCTAGAGCTGTGATGGTTAGATTAGAGCAGAATCATCCTTCACTTTCTCAGTTGTGCTTTAAAAAAACAAACCAAAAAAATCCCAAGGCACAACTCTTTTGCGCAAGGATAACATACAGCAATGGAGTTTATTTACGGTCAGTAATAGTGCTTCTCGCCTCTGATTTTGCCATTTCCAGTGGAGCCTACGTAGGTGTTAGATGAAAGCATCTCTGCTCCTTGAATGCTTGTTAGTTTAAGTGAAACAAGATGATCTTCATCCAATTTCTGAGTGTAGGAGTCTGCTTAGTTAAAAAAGCATGCAACTTTAAGTGTACCCTAGTTAGTACTCTTAACAGATCGGTCCGTGTCCAGCAGTTTGTAGAAGCCGTACCACCCTTTCCAGCATGGTCACTGCTAGTGCAGGCTCCAGCATTGCCAGTCTGGTGTCTTCCATCCTTTGCAGAGAGTCACCGGCCACGTGAAGAAGAGGAATCTGGGTCTTCAGGAGACAAAGCAGTAACGTGTTAGGATTTGTCATAGCAAATTGGATGATTAGATGGTGACTAGTGATCCCCTCTGCTGGGTTTGTTGAAGCGCCTGTTATTTTAAAACCCCTTTGTTTGTCCTCCTCCAGCACCAGCGTGCGTAATTCTCACATCCGCTGCCAGGCTGGGAAAAGGTAAGGGAGGCCGTAAGCCAAGAAGCAGGAGTTTGCTCGGATTGATCCTGGGCTGCCAAGCAGTTTTAGAGGTATCTGCTTGATGTTCTGCCTTACGGCAGAACGGGGAGCGGAGGAAGGAGCCGTGCCACCTCCAAAAAAGGCCTCGTGAAAGCGGAAAAACTTGCAGCACCTGACAGGAGCGTTAGGTGTGCAGAGCTGTGCCGGAGGCCGAGCAGCCTGTGGAGACGGAGGTGGCTTAGAGCTGGCTCCCCCCAGGCCAGGCCTGGGCCGTATGGTGGCAGGGCTGGCAGTAGCTGCCGCCCCTGCCTTGCCCGTCCTACATTAGACACCTTTGTTGTTCGAGGGCTTCCCTTGACGAGCTTTTGCCTAGCCGTGAGCCTGCTGTAGCTAAGCAGGGCCCCAGCGTTTTAAAGTGGCCCCTGCTCGTGCTGGGGGCTTGCGGGCAGATCTGTGAGCTTCGCGCCAAAATAAGTGTGGAATGAAAAGGGAGAGAAATGTTCTTCAGAGTCTTAGGCCGTGACTTCTGCGGCGTCGCCTGCTCGCGTGGCCTTGCCCCGGCGTTGAGAAGCAAAGCGCTGTGGAAGAGGAGAGGAAAGCCCTTCCCCCGGGGACGCCCAGCACACGTCTCTGCAAGGAAGGGCCCAGCTATGCTCGGACCAGCCCGGGGGCAACTTGATGTGATTTAAGGAAGAAGAAGTTTCTTAGAAGGCTGATGTGCTAGACTAGGAAAGCCTCTTTTCTGCAAGTGTTTCAATTTGGAGCAGACAGAGCGTGGGAGCTTGCTCTGAGACACCACTATGGGCAATATCTGCAGGCTGGAGCTGAGGTACTGTCAGAATTCAGAGACATTGGAAGCAGGGAAGGAATAAAGTGCAATCCGCTAAATACACTTAATATTCTTACTGGAAGGGTAAACTTCAGTGAGAACAGCAGACACGTAGCAGTGTCTCTTTTATCTGGCTAAGAATGAAGAAAGGTGGTGAGGAAATTGTTCTTACTTTCAGATCTTTGCTGATCTTTTTTTAGTGCAATCCTTAGATTTAGGATTTTTTTTTTTTTAACGCTACTCTAAGCTTCCTGTGCCATCAGGCTGCCTGAGAGATCTGGTCACCTCTGTGTTAAAATCTTGCTCTTTGGTTTTGCTGTATATGCCTCTAAGTAATAATTCAGATCTCACAAGACTTAATTTGATTTAAAAACTATTTTATTGGAATTGCCATGAAAAAGTCACATTTAACAGTTGTCATGCAGCCCTATTGAAGGACTTCCATTTATTTCCATTTTGTAATTACAGGGGGAGAGAAAAACCCCAAGCTAATAATGTACTGCTTTTTCATTTAAAATTTGATTCTTTATGTTCTTCCAAACAATCTCCCATGGTCTGGATATGAATTCTTAATGTATGTGAGTAATAGCACATTTTATCAGGGACCAATTGCAAGAACGTGCATCTAAGGACAGAGAGCACAGGCCTTGCATATGCTTGTATGGTTGCAGGCAGCTGTGCATGAGATCTGCCTCTCTCAAACCTTTTTCTGTAATTTTAAGTAAAATATGGAAAGCAGATGATGTTCCAGGGGACTTGGGAATTCTCAGAATAATTCTAATTCCAGGAGTTAATGTTGACCTTTGGATCTATAAACCAGGGGCTTTTTAGAGGTATAAATAGTATTGTCGAGGCTATTATTAGACTACTGTGCCCAGTACTCTGACGTACGTTTTTTTAAGGGGAAGGAGAACCGGGAGTGGTCTCAGGCATAAGTGGATGTCCAGAAAATCATCCTATAGATGCTTAATGTGCTCATTCTATTAAATTTATTGAAGAGAAAGTTCAAAAAAGATCATTACTTGATCATAGTCTATAAGTATCCACTTGGAGGAAGAGTTTCTGATGATACAGAGCTTTTTAATTTAGTGGAAAAGGCATAATGCGTTTAACTATTTGACAGTGAGGGCAATTAACCATTGGAACAACATATCAAAGGATATGGTGGATTTGTCATCTTTGAAATTGTGAATTCAAGACTAGATGCCTTTTAAGAAAAGCTGTGGTAATTCAGCCAGGAGTTATGGGCTTGACGCAGGAATCACTGGAAATTTGATGGCCTCTTTATGCAGGTCAGTTTTGATTATCATTATCGCTTTTGCCTGTGAGCGGTTCCTCGCTTTCTGCCAGCAGTGTTCACATGGCAGAGTTGTAATTAGAAGAATCAGTCACTTCCCCGTTTGTTCACAAGGTCGCATTACTCGAAAGCAGTGTCTAAGAGTACCTGTCTGAACCTAGATTTTAAAAAGTGTCTTTATTGCTCGCGGCTTTTTTTTTCTTTCTTTCAATTTTTCCTTCTTTCTTTCTTTTGCCTGGATTCCTCTTTCTGTTTTGGTGTTTCAGCTGTTGCTCCAGGAGTCCCATAAGAAGAACTATTTTCCTGCAAGTGGAGCAGCACTAAAACATTGCCACCATAGAGCTTGTAATCTGCTAACTGTGCTCTTGGTTTTCTGGAGCATCTCTTCCAAAACCTGCCTCCTACTTGACAGTTGAGTGGACAGATGCATGGAGGGGTGTGGATGTGGCTAGGTCATCGGTTAAGGATGATGTTAAGGACAGGAGAACGAAGCCAATGTAAAATGTTGTCAAGTCAAAATGGCAGCATTTACCCCTGCTCTGGGTTGTTAGTGCTGCAAAAGGTGTAGCGCTATAGAAAATTCGGCAGTAGGAATCCTGGTTTCACGACTGAAGGTGCTAGATGAGACTTTGTTTTGAGTACAAGCTCAAATTGCAGCGTGCACGAGCTGAGCTGGGGTCTGGGAGCCTTTCTCTAGCAATAGGCAGGACTGTAGCAAGTCTAAAATTCTCTTGAGTCTCATCAGCTTTTCAGTGGGGTTTTGTAATTTGCACTACGTTTTGTGCTGCAGCAGCTAGGCTTGCAGTACTTGAGCTAGCTAGCTAAAAGTAAGCTTGGACAGGTCTTTGCTATGGCAGAGGCGGCACTGTAGATGGACCTGCAATGTCAGGCAAATACCTTCTTCCACCCACGAAGATACCTTCTTCCACCATGCTTTATTGCTTATTATGCTGGCAGGTGGGAGACCCAAGCCTGTTGTAAGAATTTGTTGTGCTAAATGCTGTCTGAAAAGAGAAGGGTCCTTTCCCGTTGTCACCCGCTCTTCTGAAACGTCTCTGCAACATGTTCCCTCTGCATGCTCTGACGTGGTAGCCAGCGCTCTGGATGCATTTCAGGGAATAGGCGTACTTGTTGCTTTCATTCATCTTCTCCAGAGCCGATCAAATGCCTGTGTAAATAGTGTCTGATACTTTTCATTATCTGCAGTTACTTTGGATCTGCCATCTCTGTCTCTGAGATGTAGTCTTTCACCTTCAAAGGCAACACTTCAACAAGTGAAGGAGCAGCAGGCTGGGATTGTTTTGCAGTCTTTAGGCAAAGTAACATTGTGTGCTAGAGGAGGGGCTGTGTGCTTTTGCCTTGAATGTATGTTCCTATCTTCAAATACAGGTGATTATGCTTGAGAGAGAAAGGAATTAAATTTATTTTCTTGTTTTTTGGATGCCAAGGCTCAAAAACTTCCTTTTGTTTTCCAGCATGCAAGTAAAGACCCCAAAGAAGGGAGAGACAGCAGAGATCAAAAAGAATCCAAGGAGGAAGGCAACAAAAATGTCTTGGAGTTTGGGAAGCCATTGCCGTTGCCCTCTCTCCCGGGCCTTCACCAGTCACTACCTCAGAACCAGAGCTATGTGGCCACCACAAAGTCGCAGACGGGTAAAAAGGACAGAGTTAAAATCCCTAGAGCACCCGCCAGCAAAATGTGTGTGTGAGTGAGTGAATGTGGGATGAGACAGGCCAACAAAGACTGAAGCACCCTCTGTTCATACTTTTTTTTTTTTTTCTTTCACTGAATCTCCTTTAAGATTTTTTTTCCTGCTAGCATCAGTAGAACTGCTGATGTAGACCTCTTTTGACAGATGCCATTTCATTTAGCCACTTCTCTGCAGCTGGCCATTTCGCTGCAACAAGATAACTTGTCCTCTTGGCTTGCTTGTAGCTTACAGTGTTTTGGGTAGCACAGAGTATATCCTTGCAGTCCTCTATTAAAGTAGCCTCCCAGATGAAGTCCATCAGCTTTCTCTCTCTGTAAGGAGGACTTACCATTCAGTCCTTACAGGAACACGTTGTTTCTGTGGGGTACAGGTTTTGTGGTGGGATGGGACCGAAGCTAGGAGCAGTTTTGGGTCAAAAGCCTGAGTGTAGATTAGGTGAATGAATTCCTTAGTCTGGTGTCTTGTGCTTCCGCCTGCGGGTGCCTTCCCTTAGCAGTGAGGAGGGAACTGTGCTTTTTCAGACACTGGCCAGACCCAGGATAACAATTTGCTCCTCTACTAAAACTCTTTGTTAGAGAGGCCATTTTATCCCATCTGCATATGTGATATTCTGAAGATGTTCCTATCGGTTGTGAGGGACTTTGTATGTCAGTGAGACAACTGCTTACCATGAGCTACAGCTGTGTAAATAAAATTAATTGGGTTAGCAGAATTCTTTTAAGAGAAGACTCTTCATAGATTTTTTTGGTAAAATTTCGTTATAGTGAGAAAGGAAGAAATGGTTTCAAGGAATAGAGACTGTACAGCTGCAAAATGATGTTGCTGATGCTGAAGCTAGCTGTTCCCTGCTGTATGCTGCTTTAAAACAGCCTGCACTAAGTATATTTCTGATGTATATTCTCCAAAGATAACATCAGGCTGTGAGGTGTGATGGCTGATTTGATTAGAAGGCAGGAGGGAGATGTACCAAATCAAGACCTGATCAAAGTACTGAAAGGAATCAAACTGCAAGTTTTATCGTTGGTGTGAAGTGAGGTTAAATGGCAAACACCTCTTTACGGTGGCTTTTCCCTGTGTGTTATGCAGTTATTGTATGATCGCATTCATTGCAAGTCCGTATTACTAGTCTTGCAGTATCTATTTGAGCAAGCTGGATTCTATTCAGCCTCCTATGGCATCAGCAAGACTGCCAAACACAGTCTAATTTAAGGATTTTGATATTATGTATGGAGCTGTAGGGGCCAGAAGGAACGTGGAGAGGATGCTCAGAATTTGGGTGAGTTTGCAGCAGTGGCAAAAAGCTCTTGTGTGTTCACACGCATGTGTCTGTCATCTTTTGGTTGACTTGTAAATAACTAGTTTGAGTGGGAAGCATTTTTCTCTATCTGTTCAGCATTAGTTCCTGCCCTCAAGTGTGGTTTCCCACAGTACAAGCCTCTGCTTTCTGTCCTTTCTTCTTTTCATTCCTGAATCCACTTTGGATTTATTTGCTTCTCTTTTCCAGCTGCTGCAGTATCTCGGAAGAAAAAACGGAGAATGGGAACCTATAGCCTGGTTCCCAAGAAAAAGACCAAAGTGTTAAAACAGAGAACAATGATTGAGATGTTTAAGAGCATAACTCATTCCTCCGCGGGTGCCAAGGTGAGGGGTGCGCTGAACCTACTGGACATGTTTGTTGTCTCCATACACGTCCTTTGTACTGGCACACCAGCCCCCTGTGTAGGTTTAGGAACATGCTGGCTTGCTGCTGTCGGCATTTTCCATTCTGAGTCTACATCTTCTCTCTGGCGACAGCATCCTGCCCTTGGGAGCCTCGCTGGAGGGCTCTGAAAATGGCCCGTGTGGTAACCTTTTTGTTTCGGAGTCCTCAAGGTAACTGTCTACTGTTCCTGCTTGAGGCTGTAAGGCAAGACAACCGATTACTTTAGAAAGCTTAGACTGGGATTCCTGCCTGATCAAATTCTGCTTTTGCTGCAGTCCAGGCCCCAGTATTTTGGCCTTTGAATTCAGCAAAAACAGCACTGGGCCTTCATGGAGTGGATTGAAAATCCCTCTTGGTTTTAGCTGCCCTTTCCATTCCTAGAAACCTACTTGCAAGCTCGGTATTGCACAGCAGAGCTGCCCTTTCATGCTTAAATTAGGCTGCCGTGGTCTGTCTGAACTCATGACCAGCAGCCCTCCCCGTGATGCCTTGTACAGCCACACAAGTCTAGAATGACTCCTCTTGGCTCCTCGTTCCCCACATTGACAGCATGTGGTGACACATGGCAGGCTCTCTGACCGGGTTTGTTGGCAGCATTTAAGAGCTCTGGAGGGAGACATAGCCAGCTTTCTCTGTCAGCTTTACGGATCCTAACATGCGGAGAGGTGGTCTGGGTTAGATTCAGTTGCTCTGCGCTGTGAATTGATGTTGTCTTTGTGGCTCATGTGCTTGGTTGACTTTCAGAGTGAAAAGGACCTAGGTGATGCCAGCCCTCATGTGAATGGGGAAAGCATAGATGTAGACTCTGAAGAGGAAGACTCTGATGAGTTGGAAGAGGAGGATGATCATGCAGCAGAACAGGCAGCTGCATTTCCTGCAGATGATAACAGGACCTCTAAAGACAGTGCGTCTGATGCAGACAATGCCAGAAAGGTATTCACATGCCCTGCGCAGGACTTGAAGCAGTGGGATGGGACACTTATGTATGTGGGATAAGAAAGAAAGGGGCATGAGTTGAGGAAACTTCTAGGACATTTTAGCTTATGAGATGGCAGAAAGCACTGCAGTGGAAGTGAGGCCTTTTGATGACCAATTCCTAGTCCCCGCTGCCTCCCAGTCTCAACACTGCTACATAAAACTCCATGATTCAGTGTCCCGGTGCAGGACTCCCACCACATTCAGTTATGGGATTCACTGAACCGGTAAGAGACATCTTCCTAATGCTGCCTGTTGCAGGCTGGTAAAACACAAAATACTGCTTTAAAAATAAATCTTCCCAAATCATGGAGCAGCGTCATGATACGTGGTGTAGGCATGAGGCAGTTTCTGGATAATCACAGAAGTTAAGGCTCAGCTGGAAAGCTTATTTCTGGGATGGAAATTTTTGCCTTTACCTTCCTCGTGGATGTATCATTATACGGGCATTAAAAGCCTTAAGAGTTCTTGTTCCGGAAAGGAACTTCTGTTAGTGTGTGCACAGGTTGGGGCTGGATGCTGTGGGGGATGTTGCAATGGGATGACCACAACCCGAGCAGGGCTGCGAGGATGTTCTTGTCTGAGAAACCTGACCTGACTGACTTTCTGTTCCTGGGCAAATGGTGGCTGCAGATGGATGATGGCGAGTCTGAAGAGGAACAAGAGTCTGGAGAATCTGGGGAGGAGGAGGAAGATGGAGATGAGTCTGACTTGGTAAGCCTGACTGCTAAATGCATCTTTCAGCTTTTGTCCTGTTAATAATATTTTCCTCTTTGGCAGAAAGAGAGAGAGAAGCACTGTAGTTTCATGTCTCTGACAAAATTTGCTCTCTGAAACCACCCACACATAGAATATTGTTTTCCACAAGGTGCTTAACCCTGATCTGTGATACAATTAATTGCTTTCTGATGCTAATTAATGGGCTTTTGTTGTTTTCAACAAGGTGTTGACTGCTTTTAATCATTTGAACGTTAGTGGAAATATTTAAGGGTGCTTAAATTCTTTGGAGGCAGACTTGGCAAGTGGTACAAGCCAGCAATGTTTTTTTAACAACCTGAAGCTCAGTATGTCTTTTCAGAGTCCAGGTGGAGTTGTTCCCAAATCCATTGGCCCAGCCCTCTGCCTAAATTCACATTGATCTGACATGCCACCTCACAGTACCAGAGGAGCCAGCAGCCCTCACCAGGAGGGAGACTTACAAGGGCCACAAAGAAAAAGACAGGCTCTCTCCCAAGAAACTTGTCTCTTTAGTGTTAGGGCAAGGCTTTCACCAGCTCCTGGTGATTTTTACTTTCTATTTTTTAGAAGGCCAAGCTACAGCAGGTGAGGGGAACCTGATTTTTTGAAATTACTGTTTATTAATTGTCTGTGTCCTCCCACCCTCCCCTTTACTTTAAAATTTTGCTCCCTTTCCACAGCATCTCAAGTTGAGGAGCCAGCATTTAAGGCACCCCAATTCTCCAGTCACCTTGAGAAAATTCTTGGCTTCATTTTCTTGATGTTTTGAGCTGAAGGTAGAAGTGAATTTAACAAATCGATCATTGAAGCTCTATAGAGTCTTGATCCGTATTCTCTGACGCTACAAGAGCCAGAGAAGACAAACCAGCAGGTGTTATGTAGCCTGCCTCTTTCACTGGGTAGTTGACGAAAGTCTGTTGTTACCTCAAACTGAAGGCTGATCTTACAGTCAAGTCCAAACTCCCAAGTCGTATCTACACATCCTAGACTTGGTTTTTACTCTGCTCA
The DNA here is from genome assembly GCF_036370855.1 of Dromaius novaehollandiae. NCBI lineage: Eukaryota > Metazoa > Chordata > Aves > Casuariiformes > Dromaiidae > Dromaius > Dromaius novaehollandiae. The sequence continues at coordinate 3,757,493 of NC_088117.1, forward strand.
TATCTGAAGTGAGTCAGTCATCTCCCCAGACAGGGACTGGCTCAAATGCAAACCTCTCCCCCACAAGCAGTGTGATGCAATTGGTTTAAGCCACGTGGTGAGGCACAATCAAGCCCACACGCAGGCACGGTTATCAAGGGCAGCATAGACACGGCCTTAGAGCTACCTCGGAGAACCAGGGCTCAGCACCACCTTTGCCTGACTGCAGTCCCTGCGATAACAGGGCATGGTGCAGCATCAGTTTCCTGCCAAGGTAGGCCATGAAGGTAGGGCTTGGTCCAGCCTCTGTTGAAAGTAGCAGGAGCTTTTTCACAGGCTTTGGTGGGAGATGGATAGCCTTTAATGAGCTATCAGTTTCAATTTGAACATGAATGTTACAATTTGAACTTTCAGGCGCCCCAGCCCTGGAAGGCGGTCTTGATTCCCTGTTACGATGTTATCTTTGAAAACCCGCCTCAGCCAACTGTATTTTCTGCATTAAAAAGCAACCAGAAAACCCAAAACCTGTTTAATTTCATACATGTGACTGAAGAGGCTGTTACTGTATGATTTGGTTGTGTTGACCTGATACTTTGTGCCTTGCTTAGGGAGGGGGCTGGTCTGATACCGTGGAATGAAATTCCCCAGGCTCTGTGCCAATGCCATAAGCTACCTCTTCAGGTACCAGACATATCTGTTTGGCATTCTGTAGCCTAACTGTGGAGCAATGTTGATGTTTGGGGTGGGGGGCAAGATTATCTGGGGAGAAGCTGAAAGTGTGCCTGTGACTGCCTACTTACACTGCTGAGTGAGGGTGCTCAGATACTACTGTGATGAGTGTGGTATAAGAGTCTACATGGAAGAGAAAGTGAAGCATGCACTATTTAAATGACAGGAAATACACCCACGTGTGTACTCATGTTTCCTTTTCGGAGCTATAAAGACATCTTAGCACCACTTGATTTCAAACCCCCAGTCCCTAAGGCCTTTTCACACAACTTGAGCCGTGTAAAGGGTCTTTAGCATGGGTGCGAAGGACTGCTGGGCCGCTGATACCAATATGCCTAACATGCAAATGGCCTCTCTGGTTGTTCAGAGTTCTGAGTCCAGTGTCAAGAAGAAGCTGCTGAAAAGGAAAGGAAAGACGGATAGCCCATGGCTGAAACCCACCCGCAAGAGGAGACGGAGGAATAAAAAGAAACAAGCCGGTGTGCTAGGTAACTAATTGTGTTTGTTCTTTAACTACCCAGAAATTAGCCTTCCAGGTAGGGGTGAGAACCTGTGGCCTATAAGGCAGTGACTGTCTGCAGAGCTCTTTCTTCCTTTGTAAGGATAAGCTGTATGGTGAACCAGGGGCTGAAGTGGCGTCTCGCCTGCTCCAGTAACTGCTCTTACGCATATTTTTACAGCAGAATAAATATGAGGTGGCTTTATCCTTCTCTTGTTGGCATGCCCTGGATATATCCTTTGTTCATGAACCCATGTCCAAAAGAACCATTTGTTTTCTCCAAGGTAATGGGGCACGTATGGAAACAACCTCCTGCTCTTGTTTTCATTCAAGATTTGTTGTGTTTTGGGTAGAAAGCACTGTGGTCAGCCTAACTCCTGCTCATTGCAAGGATCTTCCAAATAACGTGTTTTTAGAGTTGTTCTCTCATCTCTCACCCAACCAGAGACTGTACCAGATCCCTAGTAAGCGATGGAGTAAGCCTTTGTTTCAGAAGATCCAAAAAAGACCTCATGGACCCATATAAATTATGAGCTAAGGGAGATTGGTTAGATGGAGGAGAGTGAAGAAACCGCCCTGGAGTGATTTGTGATTGCTTTGTGTGGATGTTTGTCCAGGTGAACGGAAGAGGCGGTTGTCTTTGTTTATTCTGAAAAGCACCACAGAATTTGTAATTAGCTACCTCTTGCCATCTCATGTCGTGGACATGGTTCAGGTGGTCGTTTTTGTTTGATTTAAAATACATAGCACTCTAAAGAAATTGCAGTGCCTTTTGTCCTCTGAAAGCTGTGGGGTGGGAAAAGCTGGGAGGGGAAAGTGGATCTGATTCTTTGTCTGAAGGAAAGGTAACAAGATGGTAAAATAATTGGTAGTCTGTGGAAGTGAAGCAGTGCCTTTAGCTTCATTATTAACATTTCACACTTATCCATTGCCATCAAGAAGTTTTTCTGTGTTTGCTAATTCTTGGAAATAGGCTGTTTTTATCAGCAGATCTGCATCAGCTGCTTCTGAGCTAAAGGACCACGTTTGAGCTGCTGGGCTGTTTCTGGGGTTTTGTCAGTCATCTAACTTGCTCCAGTTACTCACACACCCTTTCTAAGGAAGAGGTGGGGGCCACTGAACCTTTCAGAGCAAATAGCTAATACTGTGTTTCAGATGCAGGCTCTTTTTTTCAGCCCCTTCAATAAAGGTGGCAGCAAATCTCTCAGGGTAATGCAAGTCTCTTGGCCAAGTCTGAGTGGGAGAAGCAAAGCAGGAGAGAAAGGGAAGCCAGGCAAATGTGAAGAGATTCACAATTCCCAAGAAGGCTCTGAGGGATCCCCCATGCAATCTCTTTCCAGCAGCAGCTTTGTTCACTTAGAGCCAGAACTTGGCTTTTATGTTTTCTCCTCCCATTAAGCTGAATGTCACCTGTCTCGTCCTCTTCACAATGTACATTATTAGCCAGTTCGCTCTGCCTGGCCTGAGTGTACCTAGAGCCCTTTGCAGCAGGTTGGAGACAGGAGAATGCGCTGAGCCTGGGTGAGCCTCGTTTCATCCCTTCCTTGTGCCATTTAAGCTTCTGCTGCTGATGCAGTACGGCAGCAGGCAGATGTGCCTTTCAGAGGCAGAACTTATTTGTCTCATTTATTCTTTTTTGTTACCTACCTAAGTGGAAGTGGAAAATTTCTCCGATCAGACAGGGAAGGAAATAAGAGATAAGAGATCAATTGTGCCATGTATGCCCAGATGTTGCATTTTCATAATTCTGTGTGCATCTGTACTCATAGTCTCTCTGAGGAGCCTGCATACAGCCTGCTTGGTTGAATGTGGCCTTTATACACATGCACACTTCTTCTTCTTTTTTTTTTTATTTTTGCTATGTAAATATACGTGTATTTTAATTTAGGTGCTGAAGCCTATAAATCGTCCTTGGGAGGCAGAGAGGGATCTGTCCAGGAGAACAGTATGGAGTACATGGAGGTGTCTCTTGATTCCTTGGATCTCCGAGTGAAGGGAATTCTGTCCTCACAGTCGGAAGGTGAGTGTCAGCTTTCTAAATATGGCCATGTACCATTTTGGGTCTTTGTTTCCCTGGTCTTATCCTCTGCATTGAGTTGATGCCCCCTGGTGGCTACTGATGCCAGAACGGGAAGCAGGGCCTCGCCGAAGAGGCGGCCGATCGCAGCGCGGAGGCTGGGTGCTTTGCTGTCCTTGGGCCTGGTGGCCGGCGTGCTGGGGCTCGAAGAAGGGAGCCCGGGTCGGGTGGGAGCCGTGGAGTTGAGTCAATATTTGACTTAAAAGCGCTCCTGATGAAGGATGCAAGCTGTCTGTCCGTAGTCTGTCTGTCCCGTTCTGCAGCTCCCCTCCCTCCTTGGATGACACTTGTTTAGCGTCTCCCTGAATCATCACCTTTCCCGTGCAAGCCCGTGCCCTGAGTGTTACCTCGTTCAACCCTGGGAGTGTGCCGCGCTCATTGTAAGATGTGGTGGGGTGGATCACGCTGATCAGTACTTAGAGAGGAGGGACGAATGCTGCTTCCTTGGGGGAGGAAAGCGAAGGGAGCGTGGCCTAGGGCTTTCTGGCCACCGGCTCTGGGGACACCCCTGTGACGAGCAGGCTGCTGTTCCCAGTGCTGAATTTGTCGTGGCTCCAGTGCTTTGTCACTGAACCGAATCCCGTCTGTTTGTCCCCCGTCATTCTTTCACTTTCAAAGGTTGTCTGGCTCTTTTGATAGAGGTGCATCAAAGAAACGGTGGGAGTGTTCACCACCAAGGGAGGGTCAGGATGGACGATGGATGCTTTCACCAGAGCCTCTGGATGTCAAAAAGATTATGAAAGTGACAGCTTGGAAGGCGAGGAAAGAGCTTTGTGATTTGTGATCCTAGAAAAAGCTTTTATATGTTTAAGAACTTGACAGGATTTTACATGAAAACTGCAAGGACCTTCCCTCCGCTTGTATGTCTTGAAATATCCCATCCCTTCTCTGGGGCTGGTCTTGCAACTTGTTGGCCGAAGGAAACTCCTTACGCGATGAAAAGGGGATTGTACTTGGTGGGTAGAATCATATCCATGGGCAGATGTCCGGGGGTGGTGGTGGGAAATGCTGCCTTTGCCAGGGCAGCTAAAGAGGAATCTCCCTCAGGAGTGGAGTGAGTCTTTGAAACTTAGCTGCAAAAAGCTCCACTTTCAAAAGCTTCAAAAATAGCAACGCACTTCCTTCTCGCTGGGACCCAATTGTGTAGTAGGCATGGGCAGAAAAAGCTTGGGACAATTCATGGTGACCCAGTCCAAAGGCAAATGTGTGGGGGTTTGCTTTGGGTAATTAAAGTATTGCAAGAAATGTTACAGCAATGTGGGATTAAAATAGGAGTGTGGGATTAAAAGCAATCCCTCTGTCATTAGGCCAGGGTTTTGTAATTGTGGGTAACCTAGAAATTGAGTTGAATCTAGAATGGCTGCAAGAACGTTCACTCTATGCCCCCAAACTGGGCTTCGAGCCCACTTAAAAGTCTTTATCAACCTTTAAAAAGGTTTGTAAATGTTAAAAATTTGAGAGTGTCAGGGAAAGAGATGAGGAGAAAGCAAGAACAACTGAACATCTTGCTTCTTTTTTGCCCTGGTTTGTTCTCTTTCCAAAAAAAATATTTCTTTGTTGGCTGAGACCAAGTAGTCCCAGGAATTTTTTTTTTCTCCATCTGTGTAATAAGCCTCTGCAAATAGAAGTTTGTGCTTTCCTGATCTTCTCTATTTATCAGTGCAATAACTATTCAGATTTCAAACTCCAAGTGGTTTCCTACAAATTTCCTGGTACCAGAGCTCAGTGTTATGGGGTAGGGAGGGAGGAAAGTCAGACTGGTAATTTTGTACTTCATTGTTGCTTCTCTTTGTTGGGGTTCTCTCAAGAGAAACTGTTCCTAACTCTTTTCCTGAAGTCCATGCTGAGATCTGTAGTGTGGCTGAACTTAGCAAAGTACGTAATGCTTTTGCAAACTCCATCCAGTGTAAGCAAGAAATATTTTTACTTGGTTTGGATAATACCTTTAAAGCATTTGAGAACATCGAACGGGAAGATGCCACAGGTGGTGTTGACAGACTGCATCCTTTCTCCTGGCAGATAACTTCAGCGTTGATTTGCTGTTCTTTTGTGCTCTAGGTCTTTCCAATGGCCCTGAAGCAATGGAAGTCGATGGTCTCCAGGAAGTGCCCCTCTGTAGCTGTCGAATGGAAACCCCCAAAAGCAGAGAGATTACCACGCTAGCCAACAACCAGTGTATGGCAACGGAGAGTGTGGATAATGAGGTAGGAGCCTGTCTTTCAGCTTCTTGCAGATTTTTCTCCTGTGGAGAAAGAAATAAGCAAAGCCGTGCAGCTGCTCAGCAAGGTGTTGTACTGGCAACATGTGTCAGGTCATGTAAAGGCTCTGTGAGCCTGCAAGGTTGGGAATCTGCTGATGTAGTGAACGGCAAGACAAACACCTCACTCCTGCAGCTGGAGGCTCCAGCACTCTGCATGTGTCACACAATCAAATTAAAGCCACTCTGAAGTGAGGAGGTAGTGCTTGTCTGCACTGCTAGTTGGAGAGGCATCGGGCGGATCTCTTCTGCTTGTCCTGGCCTGTGTGGCTGGATCAAGTTGGTGTAGCAGACATACTTCAGGCCAAGTGGACTAAAATACATTAGCATGCATCAAAGTGAGAAAAACCAATCAGAGCAAGCTTGGAGCTGGTTTCCCTTGACTACGAAAGAGCTGATGCAAACCTTTCCGTAGCCAGCTCTTGAGCTTCTGGAACTTGGCATGCTGTCCGCCAGCTCAGTCTCTCCCAGCCTTCCTCTTTCCTCCTCCCCCAAAGAGGCTTCTGTTACAAAGCTTCCTATGTCCTGGCAACCCTGCACAGCCTCCAGGTCTGGCTGACTGAAAACGCCTGCGCTCGATGACTTTCAGTCGATTACGGCTGGGCTGGTTGGGCTTTACTGGTTCCAGAAGTGTGGAAGTAAGTGGCAGAAGTGACTCCCTCCTAGGGTTTGGAAATAAGACTTCAAGACAGAAGCAAACTCTTTCGATGCTCCTTTTACTGGAACGCACTTGTGTTTCTTTTAAGCTTCAGCTGAGCCGCAGTCACACTGTACCACTCTGATACTTGCTGGTAGTAGGACAAGGAGTCACAATCTTCCTAGTTCTTCTGTAGGATCCCAGGAGAAGGGTGGGTGGATGGAGGGAGGCAGGGAGGAAAGTAATGAAATTTTGAGCCCAGCTCTATTTCTGTTAGTATGTGCTGGTATCCTATAGAGAAAGGAATTTCCAAAGCATGGCAAGCAATATCGATTTATTAAAGAGAGAACACCCTGGAGACTTGGAGAGAGAGGGACTAGTGTCCCATTCTCCAGGGTTTCAAAATAAAAATATGTGAAAGGGTTTCTCTTGTATATGGTTGTTTGATAGTTCTTTCCCCAGATAAATTAGAGGGAGGAATAGCAAAGGCCATGCTTTGTTAGATTCTTTTTCATAGAGGGATATTAAGTGACTCATAGATGTTATAAGGATATTATATGTATGAATAGTAGGTTCACCAGACTGTCGTGTCCTTGGATAATGTTATAAATAGTTATGAGCACCCTGCTGTACTCTCTAATGGTTGGAAAATAGCAATTAATCATTTCATACTTTTTAAAGTTTCTGACAAATAATATAAAGTGTGACATAATAATACAGGGAGGATTTCTTCACACAGACAGTGTACCTTCTCACGTGTTCAGCTCAGAATTTGCTCAGTTCATAAGTAAAGTAAATGGAATTGTCCTCTTTTCTGCCACTCCTGCAAACTCTGGGATCTGCATTAACAGTGATCACTCTAGCCAAGGCGCCACAACAGCAGGTAGACCTTGCAGCTGGAATTTGGGTAACTTGGATCAGAGACGCAATAGGGGTGAATCAGGAAGCCAGGTTAAAATCTGTTCTCTTCTCTGCAGTGGTGTTGGTTCTGTAGGACAGGTGGAGTTAAAAAATGTATTTAGGGAGGGAGTCTAGTTATGTTGGGAACAAGCAGCAGGTGGAAGCTCAGCTGGACAGAGAGGGACAGTCGCAGTCTGCTAGTGATGAGTCGGCACTGTGTTCGTTACTGACTCTTGGATCACGGTGGCAGCGCGCAATAAACCTGCACAGATTTTTGTAGGGACGTTTCCTTGTAACAGCCTTTCATGTTTAAATTTCTAGTTTTTTTAAATGTCCTTTGCTAAGCATCCAGGGGAGGCAAAGTATTACAAGGAGGAACTTAGAGAACCCCAGCAGTGTTGCGTCACGCTAGCAGGTGGCAACTAGGATGCGAAAGTATTACAGGGGTATAGTGGAAGGAAGCACTGATCTTTCTGATGCAGCAGAGCGAGTAACACCAGTGGGGAAAAGTGAGCCCCAATTATAGAGCCTACTGTCATTAGTAGATTAAGGTGGTGCAAGAGAAGGCAGTTTTTTTAAGCCCAAAGTTGTAGTTTGGTGAAATCCTTTGGAAAACATACTCAAAATGTGACTTTAGTTGAGCTCTGGTGAAAGCCTGGCTGTTTGTCCCTGTGGTCTGGGCAGGGGCCAGTGCTGGAACCGGTACAGACGAAAACTTAGCTGGCAATGAAGAGCTGTTATTTTCCCCTTTATCTTCCTGTGATTTATACTTTTGAACAGTAACAAGATTTAGTGCATATGGTCTTGTTCTCTTGGTCACTGACACCCGCTCTTCCTGGCAAAATGAGAGCGTATGTTGTGTGAGTCAGGCCCATGGGACTGCCCATTCTGTGGCTGCTTGACTGTTGCGTGTTTCCAGTTATGATTTTTCTTGCAAGGCACAAACGACTCCGGGCCACATGCATGTTAGTTAGTAAATGATGCATTTCTCTCTGTGAGAGCAGCTTTCACAGCTTCCTGCTGCACTGCTAATGCTATCTGGCACACATCTGAATTACTGTGAAAAAGCCAGGGCTCATCAAGGCAGTGTGCAAAATCTTCCTCCGCACAAGCACAGAGAGTGTTTTGGTCTCCAGTAATTTCATTTCCTTTAATTTCTCCTGTTCCAGCTGGGCCGATGCACAAACAGTGTGGTTAAGTATGAACTGATGCGCCCGTCTAACAAAGTCCAGCTTTTGGTGCTGTGTGAGGACCATAGAGGGAGGATGGTGAAACACCAGTGTTGCCCTGGCTGTGGATACTTTTGCACTGCAGTAAGTCCGTGCTCTCAATCTAGGGAAGGGGGTGCCTGTCACAGTAGCCGAAAGAGTCGAAGGTGGAGATGTACCTGAAGGGGTTTACTGACTTCCTGGCATAAGCTCCACCTCTTTCCACAGCAAGTCAGACGGTGTTTTGTTCAAGAGGAATGTATGTGAGGTAGCTGAAGTTGTACCTTTAACTGCCTGGAGACCCCAAGAGATGTTACTGCCTGGTTTTCATGGTGACTTCCCACAGTGGACGTCTTGCCTTAAGAATTTCTTTGGAGTGAGGCTTTTTTTTTTTCCCTTCCTCTGCACAGGTCAATCACATCAAAAGTCAGGTTGGCCTGCTTTGTAAATCAGTCTGTGTACGCAAGGTGGTTCTGTCCTGTGGCCCGCTCATGAGGGTTTAGATAGGGAGCCTAGGTGATGGCATTGGAACAAGACAGTGTTTCAGATCTCCCGCTTTTTCTTCTACCTCTGCCACCGAGGCTGCTAATAGCTTTGGTCCAGTCCTTTGAGTCATTGGTGTCCTAATTTCCCTGTTGGTAAAGCTGACAAAACACCAATTCTCTGCCTCATAGGGTGATTGGGAAGCTTAATTGTCTGGTGTTAGCGAAGCGCTTTTTAAGATGACTCAAGGAAAGATGCTACAGTAGTCTCAAGCATTATTGTAATAAATGGAGCCATCAGGAGTTTTCATGCTGAGTCAAAGATCATTTAAAAGATAAAATCCTCAAAACCCTTACAGGCATTTTGCAAAGCTGAAATAGAGGTAATTAGATTTCTTTGGAGGACTGTGAATTCAGGAGAAAAGAGGGTTTTAACTAACCTTTCCCTAAATGCTCTTACATCTCTAAATGACTTGTCACAGTTCATAAAGGTGAGGCTAGGAGCGTCTGAGTCTGTGCTGTCCGTCACTAATAACACAGGGCACAGGAGGGCGTTAGGTAACAGTAATGTCATAGAGTAATGAATTCTAGGGTACCTTCAGTTTGCTTCAGCAGATTTTACTGGAAGGGGAAAATAATTTTAAGAAATGTTGCTCAAGTCCATTGAAGGAGCAGTTGGCAACCTCATTGGGGTTAAACAGCATACAGATCCTTAGGGCTGGTCCAAGCGTAGAAGCCGCATGCTTTTGGTTATGTTGGATTAACAGCTGGTGTAATTATATTAGTGTAGTTCCCTTGAATGGTTTGAGTACAGCTTTGTTAGGTAGTTTTAATGCTGGCTCAGCACACAGATAAGTTTTCCTTTGCAGTTTTGGGGGAGTCCTTACAGTACACTGTCACATCCAGAAACATAAGCAAGACCTTCAAGCGTTAGAGGAAAGAACTGGGAATTGAGACTTCTTGGTTCTGTTTCCCGAGTGCAATTAAAACTTGCTTTGCAGTCCCTAGCTAAATGGGTTTTGTCCCAGTACCTTGGTTTTATTCTCTTTGAAGGTAGCAGCAGTGTTGGCTTACTGTATTGGAAGAGGAAGGGACGAGAGTGGTGAGGAATGGAGTATTTAAGAAATCTGCGGATGAGGCACGTAGAAGCGGGAAGGCACGTAGTGACCAAGGTGTGAATTTCCTCTATGTGATTTTTCTAGGGCACTTTCATGGAGTGTCAGCCTGAGAGCAGCATCTCCCACCGTTTCCACAAGAACTGTGCCTCCCAGGTCAACGACATGAGCTACTGCCCACACTGCGGGGAAGAGGCCTCGAAGGCGAAGGAGGTAACAATAGCAAAAGCGGACACAACTTCGACAGTGTCGCTGACCTATGAGCAGCAGAAACCAGCAGCTGTGGAGGGAAGGGCTGACACCACGACGGGGAGGTGAGCTTGGGAGCACGTGGCAACCTCAAGCCTTGCCCTGGACTTTGCTTTGTGTTTGAACCCTTGTGCTCCTCCTGACACAGCAAAGTGTTTTCTTGTCCTGCTCTGACCGGCCAAACTCAGCTGTCTTAATCTTCAAGCATGCTCTTTGTTACTCACTATGTCTGAGAGGAACACAGCCACAGAGGAAGAGCTGGGACAGCGGGGTTGAGGTGGGTTATTGAGGTGTGAAGATAGGAAGGCATGGAAGTTAATACAATTCCTGCCTCCTGTTGTTAGGAATGAAGTAATAGTGGAATGGCTTGACGTTGCCAGGTCTTGTAAAAAGGTAGGGAAATGTGTGTGGTACCTAGCATGGCATGTGACTCAAAGCAATCAGGACGGGTATAAAGAGAGAATCAAAACACAGAGGAAAACAATAATCAAACCATGCCTGTGTTGAGCTGTTTTCTGAGAAGTGCTTTGACTTTCCATGTGATCCGATCTTGTTTTGATGGCGTTTATGACTTGCAGTAAGTGGGACAGTGTCCTCAGCCCTATTTTCCTACATTTCCAGTCGCACAGGGTACATCTAAATGTAATCAAAAGGCAGTGCAACTCCTGTTCAGGGCAAGTTCTTACCGAAAAGGCTGTAAAATATATTGGTTTGCGCTGCAAATTTGCTGAAGCTATCTGCATTTGAAACCCATTTCCTTTCCTTCTTTGGCATAAGATATACATGCTCTTGTCTATTTTTAATGGTTATGCTTTGGCTGTCTCTCACTTTTTCACTTCAGTGGCACTGGAACGCGGTTGTCAGAGGAAGATAAGCCAGAAAGTTCAGCTGCTGAGGTGTTTGACATGGCTGGGTCTTCAGTTTTTCCAAAGCCCACTACTAGCCTCACCCAGGGACCAGTTAAAGAAACTTTGGAAAGTGCCCTGATTGCCCTGGATTCTGAAAAGTAAGAAAAGGCCTCTGCATCTCTCCAGTTCTAGCACAGTTGCTTGACCTAGAGACAACTGAGATGTAGTCTCTTTAGATTTTGGCCCCACTTAGACCCAGAGTATTATTGTTCCCTTCAGTCATTCATCACCCCCAACAGATTACTGATTCAAGAGAACAGTTACAGCTCTAAATGTCTTACTGATTTGTCTGGAGGAATTAGTTTTTCACTGGCCCTCCAATTGCAGCTGTAACTGCTAGGAATTCTCATTCACAGTATTAAAATCCGGGATTTGTTAATTAGCACTGCTGAGTAGATACAACCCTTGACAGAACAAGTCTGTCATGGTTTGAGCTGCAAGGCTGAAGATACCCTTCTGCAGAGCTGATATTCTTGGGTTTTGCTGGCATTCTGGAGCTGTGTCCCAGGAACAGAGTTTGCCACGCACATGGTGTGGTAGTGGGGTGTGGTAAAATGCTGGGAATGTTCTTCAGTGAGTATTAGTTACACTTCTTTCCTCATTCTTACAGACCTAAGAAGTTACGGTTCCATCCGAAGCAGTTGTACTTCTCTGCTAGGCAAGGAGAACTGCAAAAAGTCCTGCTTATGTTGGGTAAGTGGCTCTTTCCCAAGACACTGTGTGTTTGGCAGTACTCCCAGCTCCTGCCAGACAGTTGCTGGAGTCCAGTTCCCAGCATGGCAGCACGTCATATTCCCATTGCCCCTTGTGAGTGGTGTTGGAGGAGAAAGCCACTTTTGCAAGGAACGTGTCATTTGAAATGGCTTCATCTTTCTCTGAAACGTGGACTTGCTCCCAATTTTCTTCTGCATTTGGACACAGTTTCAGCCAGAGATGCTGTCTTCTGTCCTCAAGTGACCTGCACATGATTTTCCACTCTGACAGGACTTTGCCTCTCCATGCAGTGGGATAGTTGGGTTTGTGCATCTGATAGGGATGCACAAAGATGGGAGAGTGTTTAAGTTAGCACCTACCAGCAAGAGAGCAGAAAGGAAGAGATCTTCAATACATCAGGCTTCAATACATACGGCTTTTTTGGGGGTGCATAGTTGTTTGTCACCAGATGACTTTGAACTGCTGGGATTTCTTTTATCAACAAATATTCCCAAGGAATCTCCCCATTTGAAGGACACAGCATTTCCTTGGGATCATTTTCTTTTCACTCCAGTACTTTGCAGTATGATTTTTTTGGACATTTTTTTCATTTATCAAATTCTTCTTTTCTCTTCTAGCGAGTGTTAGCTTTGTTGTTTGTGTCTTTAATAGCACAAAAATGTTATTCATTGATACTTAACTATAGCTTCATATGCAACATATTATCATGCCCGGACATCTTTGTCTGGCTGTCATCATCATCTGTCAGTCTCTGCACAGCTGTGAGAGTTGCTGGCCAGATCCCTATCTGGTGTTAGTTGGAGTAGCTCCGTCCACTTTGGAGCCCTGTATTCGCTGGAATGCAAAGAGGATCACTAACACTAAGAGCAGCTAATAGCGGTCTTGAGGCAGAAAAGGCTGGGTGGTACTTACTCCTCATTTCTTCCAACTTCCAAAGCAGCAGATACTTCGTTTTTATCCTTCTACATTGTTGATTATTTTTGTTGCTATGAGCGATTGGAAATTGTGAATCTGAGGGAGATGGCGATGGTGATGGCGATGGCCTTTGTGCTAACAAACAGTAGATACGTGCCTGAGCTCTACAAAAGTAGTGGTCGTTTGTTTGTTCTCTAGATGGGTCATCACACTGTGGATTTCACTAAAAAGTTCTGGTAGAAATTGTAGTGCCTTAAAGGTAGTAAATTCCATGTTGTTTCTGAAGTCCTTGGTTTGAGGACTGTTTCTTATCGAATGTCTAGCAGACTACCCTGAGAGCTTTCTTACTTGGGTGTGGTGAGTCGTCAGAAGTGCTGAGTGCGGGCTGCGAACAACTCCTTTAAAAGCCTTTAGCTGAGACCTTTGGGTTCTCCTGTTACATTTTTCTCTAATCTCTGAACTGTGGTTGAAAGTGTCTCTGTTCTGTTTTTCAGTGGATGGAATTGACCCTAATTTTAAAATGGAGCATCAGAGTAAGAGAACACCTCTTCATGCTGCCGCTGAGTCTGGCCACGTGGACATCTGCCATATGCTGATTCAGGTTTGCCTCCACTTAACGTTTTTCGGAACAAACAGCTTTCTATGGTTTTTGGTCTCCTGCCCCACATGGCTGAAGAACACTTGGAAGTTAACCCTGAAACTTCCCTCCTATAAAAACTTCTTCATTCTCAGGCTGTGCTGAGGGTGGAGAGGTGGAGAGTAGTGTGAAGACTTGGATGACCTGACTCAAGCTTTCTAGGCTGTTCTCCAAGTGAGCTTCGCTGTCCACACAGTGAGCATGCAAAGCATTGATGTAGGGCACTCTGGAGTGTGTGGGAACGGAACTTACATGCCTAACACACCTGGCAGTTTAGCACGCTGCCAGATGTGCCAGCACGAGCTGTCCGCTGGCAGCCTGCAGGTGATCTGCAAGCTGCTGCCAAAGTTACTCTTTGTAATGAAGGTGGCTAGGCTCTGGAGCATGCCTGCTAATAGACCCCGTCTTCCTCTTCTGTCATTTGTAATGAAGGTGGTTAGGCTCTGGAGCATGCCTGCTAATAGACCCCGTCTTCCTCTTCTGTCAAAAACTAAGCAACCCCAGCAGGATTCTCCTTTACGGTGTAAATATCCTGCAGGTCAAAATGAGAGAAAGACGTACTCATGGCTTATTGTCTGAGATTTGGACTCAAGTCAGTTTGAATAAGAGAAGACAATCAGAAAAAGTAGGGGTGTTCTTGCTGAACCTGCTCCAAAATGGTATGGAAAAAAAAGGCTTTTAAAAGATTCTGAAAATCTATTTATGTATTTTTGCTTTGGCATACATCATCATGAGTGACTGGCATTATGTTTTGTTTGCCCTATGTGACTGGGAAACCTGAAAGGGACTTTGAGAAAGCGGCAATATCGCTATCTCTGAAAATGAGCCTGCTGAGATGCTGGTTTGGGCATTCAGAATCAGAGGTTGAAGTGCTACTTGAAGACGTAGCTATGGGCCAGCTGCTGCTTTCACTCATTGGATTTACTGCATGTGAAGACAGTGGAATGACTTGCATGATTTGCAAGACGTTACAAGCAATTTGAATTGAGTATCGGAAGGGTTAGTTTGTTTCCAAGATCCTTCATCTTCTTGTCTGTTCCCTGATGTCTGGCTACTGCAGTTGCACAGTGTTTGGCTGGGAATGTCCCCAGCTCGTTAAACTTGAAATGCCTCTTCTCTGGCCTGAATTGTTGCAGCTATTTAAAAGTAATCAGAACAAATGCATTCAGTGGGAGGCACCTGGAAGGGATGGGGCCATCTCCTCCTGCCAGGTGAGCCTGAGTCAGCATGTTGGTGCTGTAAACAGGTCTTTGCTTCACACACAGATGCACGCTCAACCTGCCAAGAGTTGTGCTGCCTTTGAAGCAGAGGGTTTGAGATTCTCTTTTGCTTTTTAAGTGTTGTGTGAGTTACTGAGCTAAACCAAAGAGTTAAAGGAGTCAAGATGCTTGACACAGTAGTGTTTTGGAAAAGAATAAGATTTTTGTCCAAGGCTTTTGAACTAAATGTATTCTCAGGGAAGACTGTAGAAATGTTATCCTTGATTTCAACAGAAATAGCCAATCGCCAGAATTTTTTTTAGAACTCCTGCCTCGGTTGACACCAGCAAGTTGTTCCAACTGCTTGTGACAGTGGGAAGAACGGGTTGTTTTGTTCCTCCTGTCTGTAGAAGTGATATATCCAGGAAAACAAAGCTTCTGGAATAAGGAGGAGGTTGATTTTTCAGAAGTGTTGCGCATATAATATCCAGAAAGCAGCAGTCCAGAATGAATTAATAACAAGAGCTGTTTAACACCAGCAGTTGGCTTCATTATGCCCTGGTTATTGGCTATTGAAGGCAGGAGAGAGGACAAGCAGTGTGTACTGCTGTTCGAAACAGGTGAAGTTTGACTGCCTTCTTTCCTGTTTGTTTTTTTTTTTCTCCTGCTTTATATGGCTAAATTTCAGAAACAGCCTGCTGCTAAATCTATGTTCCCACATCCTTCCTCTGCTAAACAGTAATGATTGTAATTGTTTTTGTATCTGCCTTGGCCTCTTGACAGGCTGGTGCTAATATAGACACCTGCTCGGAAGACCAGAGGACTCCACTGATGGAAGCAGCAGAAAACAACCATCTGGAAACTGTGAAATACCTTATCAAGGCTGGAGCGCTAGTAGATCCTAAGGTAGCAGTTTATTCCTTATCTTTTCCCCTGAAGAAGCCTCTGTCAGCTATTTATTTCTTCAGAGGTTTTAAGTCTTGGGTGGGAGTGCACAGGAAGAGGGGAGATGGACTTGTTTGTCTTGGGTGCGAAGGCCTGGAAGGGCTGTGGTTGTTGGTAGTATCAATTCAGTGATCCAGTGGGCTAGCTGTGAGCAGTTTGGGGCAAGTGCTGTCACTTGCTGCGTCAGTTTACAGCACCCAAGGTAGCGGGCATTTGATCCCATGTGGGGTCTCTAGATATTAGTGTCACAAAACCATTGCGATGATTTTTTGGAGTTTATGGATTTCAAGGTTTCCTTCTCTACATGCTCTAATGAGATTTTTGGGGTGACATTTTAAAATGTGCTGGTAATTAGGTGCTTGCAAAGCCAGCAAAAATGACAGAGGAAGCTTTGCTTTCCAAAGGCCTGATGTGCGTTTTTTTGCAATCACGCTGCAGTGGCAAAATTGGACACCATCTTTAAACTCTCTACCCTTTAATTTAAACAAATACAATAAAATGCAGCTGTCTGTATGCCTTTAACATGCTGTGGTTGCTTTGCAATCTTGGAAAATACACAGATCGTTTACTAGTCCCATAAATCAGATGCTATTTGGAGTACAGGAGCCCTCCCCGTGTGAACCTTGTATTGTTACAACCTGCCCCTGTTGGCTCACTCCTTGGTATTGCTGGGGAGAACAGCAGCGGGGATGGGATGCTCTGTTTGCTGAGGAGTGAGCTGGGGCCAGGAGGATTGCACGAGCTATTAAATGCAGTCCACCCATGAGCCTTGGATAGTTCCTTGGGAGGCTGATTCCATGCTGGGAAGAGGGGAAAGGGCAAACACCTGCAAGTTCATGCTAGCCGCTGTCCTGAGCATCGTGGAGCAATACAGGCGTCTCTCACCTGATTTATTCATGTCAAAGAGAAAAGAGGTTTGTCGTTTATGAGGGTACAGGGAAGGAAAACATCTTGAGCTTGCAAAAGCAAATTAGAAGCCTGAGATCACTGTAATAACTTCTGAAGTCTAGACTAGTTTATTATGTTAATTAGTTTCTTGTACCAAATTAGTCATCTTTTGAAAGTATCAACACTGCAGTATAAAATTGACTCCAGCCATTTCCATGAAAAACCAGAAGGTTGACTGCTAAGTGTGTTCCGTCCCCAGCCTGGAGCAGCAGGGCTGTTGGGTACGTGGGGACAGTGAGAACAGCAGGATGAGGGGTGGAGGCTTCTCAGACCCCTGAGGTGATGGTGCTGATCTTGTTACTAGGACATAATAGCCCCACTCAGGAGCTTCATTTTAAAATACGCCTGCTCTCCATAGGGCTGAGAAGCTGCCCTTGTCTCATGCTGGTCTAAGGGGAAAACCGTGGCATTATTGAAATGTGTGTCTGACGTTTAAGGGAGAGTAGAAACCCCCTTGTTCACCCCAAGGAGCTCAGCGAGTGTAATCCCTGACCTGAAACTTTCTGTCCTTGCTCAGTGAGTTGCTCCCTATCACTGAGCCATACTCTCTGCTTGGGGCAATGTCCAAACCAGAGCAATCATACTGTTTTCCAGTCTCTCGTTTCCTCCTTTTATTTCCTTGTCTTTGGGCCTTCCTGTAAGCTAAGCTCTTAGGATATAAATGTGTGATAAAAATCAGACTCCAGCCAAGATTTTTGGTGTTAGTGTGGGAGTGTCTCCATCATGACTCAGAGCCCCAGCCTGTCCATCTACACCAGACTCTGTATTCAGAGCTCCCAAAGGCATTTTTCTTTTCAACCTTCACAGTTGTGTTTTATGCTTTATCTCCGTACATGAGTGCAGGCACGTTGGGGACTTTGCCTTTCTGTCCCTGTGCAGTGCACCCCTCTGCCCCGCTGCTTGTGCAGAGCATCAGTGCTGGGATAAGTGCATGTGCTAACAAACGCAGCAAACCTGTGTAAACGTAGCATTTCTGGTAGAGAAAAGGCTGCTTTTCTGATGTGCAGTGCTCACTGCAGGCCCTGCCTCCGTAGAGGAACTTCTGTCTCCCCTTGGCTCTCCAGCATGTGCAGCAGCCAAGGAGGGTCCATCAGCCGGGGGGACGGGGTGCTCCCTCCCCAGGCTTCGCAAAGGAACCTCTTCCCGTGATCTTTGCTCTTTCCTCTTCCTGCTCGGCACTGGTCGCGTGTCCGAGCTTTGTGTAATGCTCCCTACGCTCAGGGCTGGCATTGGCTGCAGCTGCTCTCTAGCCACGTGGCAGCGGGCCGGAGGCTTTTGGAGTCCTCTGCTGTGGCCGTGAACTTGTCTCTCTGATGTTGCTAAGCATCGTTATTGGTGTGTAGACGTGACAAGTGCTGAGAGGTGAAGTTCCCTGCATGTTTGTTCTGTGATTGTGTCCAGGATGCGGAGGGATCCACGTGTCTGCACTTGGCTGCCAAGAAGGGGCACTATGATGTAGTTCAGTACCTTCTCTCCAATGGGCAGATGGATGTCAACTGCCAGGTAAAGACTTTCTACAGGTCACAGAAGCTGCTTTTCCTGGGTCAGGAACCTGAGTCTTATCAGCATGCTGTCTAGACAGTGGTTACTCAAATGCAGTCCTGCTACTGGGAGAATCTGAGGAAAGTTGTAGGCTGACAGTGCCATGAACGTCCCATTCTGCCTTGCCAGAGAAGGCATTCCCCTCTGCTGGCCTGATGGAAACTTGTCTTCCATGTGCCTCCATTCCCAGTTTGCCCTTGACCCTGAATCTGACTACGGAGCCTGCTTCTCCAGGGTCCTTGGATCACTGTGCTGTCTTCTAGCAGAGGGGTGGGATTGCTGACCTGCTTTGGGGACCGGGGTCTAGTCTGGCACTCAGGTGGTAAGCTGTCATAGAGATGATCCGCTGCTACAGGGTGAGGTGACGCTGTCTTAGGTATCCCTCGTTCTGGGGGAAGGCCAGTTCTCCTGGGCTGCTTGGTGATCTTTTATATGAGCTTTTACATAAGCTGGATGTTCGTTGTGCCTTTTGGTTAGTCAGCTGTATTTGAACACCCTGGAGATCCATTGGCAGTGTGCTGAGCTGCAAATAAACTCAGAGTCTGCTGAAGTGTATATGTTCAAACCATGCTGGGCTCTGCAGGACCCTGAGGGGCCTTTCCCTGCAGCAGAGTAAAGTGAAGGAGTGTGATGAGATGGAGGAGGGGAGGGAGGGAAGGGGTCTGTGGCTCTTAAGCAAGCTGCAACCTGCTGTTGCTGCCAAGGGCCTTGTGATACTCAACAAGAGACCATCTTGCCAATTCTGTGTGTCTCACCCTCTCCTTTCCCTCCCCAGGATGACGGAGGCTGGACGCCTATGATCTGGGCCACTGAATACAAGCATATTGAGCTGGTGAAGCTGCTGCTTGCGAAGGGGTCAGACATTAACATTCGAGACAATGTGAGGTTCTTTCTGGAATCCATTTTGGAAATAATCCACAATCTCCGTTCAAAAATCGAATGAGCCCAAGAACGCAGTTTGCAGGCTCCGTGCAGGGACGCACAGCGATGCCTTGACACAGGTGGTTTAGGAGTGGCTAGCGAACAGTGTCTGGTGGGAGAATATTCCCCCGTATTCTAGGAAGAAGCCTTACAAGTTAGTAAGAAGGCCTTTTGCTCCAGCATAGCACCTAAAGATCCTGTACCTCATGCCACGGTTTGTAGTTAGCTCTTTGCCTAGCTGCTGCTAATCCACCTGGCTGTGCCTGTGCTGTCATTTGAACACAGGGCAGATGCTCCTCAGGGCCAGACTGACTTGCTCCATGTTGTCCACAGGTCGGTGTGCACAGGCTTGGGTTGAGCCACGCAGGAGGGACATCCTGCATGCCTTTGGGAGAGTGCAGGCTCACACTCATTCAGTCTGGATAGGCTGGGCAGATACTGCAGCTAGTCTGCTAGCAAATATCCCAAGCCTGTTTTTTCCTAGGTGTAACAGGTATGTAGCCACCAACGTGGACAGAGTGTGCCCAAGCCAGCAGCTCAGCGTGCTTGAGCCTGCTCTTGGCCTGCTCTTCACCTCTGTAAATCCTGCTTTACAATGGGAAATACTCCATACCTTAGGCAGTCTGACTGCAAGTGAGTCCAACTGCTGGGAGATTCATCGGCCCAGCAGCTTTGAATGTCTACTGTGCTGGCCATTTTCAGAGGAATTGTTTCAAGTCGACAGAGAGAAGGTACAAGCCAGTAACAAGGGAGATGACTGTGAAGACAGGAGAGAGCATCCGGGCTTTTATTTAGGAGTTTCATAATATCAGCACTGCTGCTTTTCTTTTTTCCTGGTAGCATCTTTCTCATTTTTTCCACTTTGGCTGTAAAGTTACTGAAACCCCAGAAGTACCCACAAGGTAAGCCTTGGTGTGAACCAGGGTGTGATGAGCTACTCCAGGCTTTTCCCTGAAGGAGACATGGGATAGTTTGATAAATGAGGGGTAACTCACCTCACTTTCTGCTCACAAAGAGTTTGCAGTGAAGTACCTCATCCGCCATAAGTTCACGCTCTAGCATGCCTTATGGCTATATGTTGTCTTGTCCAAGGCTGTTAGGCCATTTCTGAATCCAGTGGATATAAGCAGCTGTTTTGTATTTATCTCCCTAAATGCCTCTCTCTGTGTGTGTTGGATGCTGGCAGGAATAGCTATTGGCATGTTTATCTCATAGTGCTCAGAAATGGCTCCGGCCGTTCCCAAGGAGTTGTCTTCCCTAGCTTGAAAGTCCCTTCTGTGGAGGAGCCTCCATTTCTTGATGGCTTGAATACTTCCAAGGCAGGTCCTGATCTGGCACAGTTCATAAGAGCAAAAGACAAAGTGGGATGGGGCTTTTTGGGTTGTTGCATTGCTGCACAGCCCTAACACTGAAGAAGACTGACTTGTCTGATCTGTTCCAGAAGCCCGTGGCTACCAATTACGAGATCATACATTAAATGGTGAAAATGAAATCATCTCAGTCAGCAATTTACTCGCTGGAAAAATATCCTCTTAGCAGGTGTATGTATCACATAGCCGTTACTGTAGCTACAGTTTGGTGTCTCCTGATTGCAGTCATTAAGAAGCAGTGTTATGTGGCCTGAGAAACATCCTACTCTGGGAGAAATGCGTTTGATTATAATTATGCTGCCATTAGGCAGTAGTTGATGTAAAGCAAAGCAGGGGACTCTAGATGTGTGCTCTGTGTGTGACCTGTCTAAGCAGCAGCATTTGGTGTACAATCCACTATTTTTTTTCTTTAGATTGGTACATGATACCGCTTAGGGTTTTTCTCTAGATGTTTTTGTAATGGGAGGCAGAAGCCGTATAGAAAAAGGTCCCCCCACCTCCCTGGTATATGCTAGTAGCCTCCCTGTTAAAGGGAAGATCTGAGGTAAGTTGCAATGACTAAAGGATGTGCTTTGTTTTTGCTTTAAAAAAAAGTTATGTGATCATTACTATCACTGCACTGTTCTAATCGGCATCTTTAGAGCTTGTCATGTGGAAGGACTCTAAAGTGTGCTGCAAATTGCACTGTAACAAAAAACAGAGTATCATTGCTTAAAATATCCCTATCAAAAAGATGAGTGTTCAGCTATTTCTAGTGCTGCTAGTGAGAGATGAGTACATGCAGTATTTAAGAGATGCCTGAAGTCGGATTGATTGCTTTCCCTGTGGCTGCTGGTTTGCTTTCTAGCACCTTCACATACCCTACAGCTTGTGTTCTGCTCTTCCTCAGCAGGCTCTTTTTTTCTCTTTTTAATTTTGCAGCACGGGGAGACATGCTAGCTTTGCTGCATGTCTGGGCTGGATAGCTCAGCCTCTAGCCTTTTCCAGCGTGTTTGGTCATGTCTGTCGCCTCTCTTGTGGATTGATCCAGATTGTTCTGCGGCTTAGAGACAGATGATTTGCCTGCGTGCATAAGGGAAGCGATGGGCTGCTTTGTGTGCAGCCTCCCCATCCTCCGTGCGTGGAGGCGGCTGGAGTGAGAACTCCCCGCTTGTCTGTGCAGAGAATTCCCTGCCGCCTCTGTAGTTCCAGCTCGAATGAGCAATCTAGTGAGGGAGAAGTCGAGGCACGTGTTGAATGCCCCAGATGTAGAGCGAAAGATGGTGAAGTCCCAAAGCAATTGGATTTTAATGCACTAAACAGCTTCTACTCTGTTTTCTTCCCCTCCAGGAGGAAAATATTTGTTTGCACTGGGCTGCTTTTTCTGGCTGTGTTGACATAGCGGAGATATTGCTGGCTGCTAAGTGTGATTTACATGCAGTGAATATTCACGGAGACTCACCCCTGCATATTGCAGCCAGAGAGAACCGCTATGAGTGTGTTGTGTAAGTACAGCTCCAGCCTCACCACTTCCCTTCCTTCCTGCGGTCACTCCTTTGTATCTGGGTGCTGGCTGATGAGCTCCGGTGAGACTTTGAAATGCTTTTGCATTTCAACACGAACCAAAATTGGGATGGAGAGTGTGTTTCTCCATTGTCCTGCCCTGCTCTTAGACGCAGTGGTTTTGAAATACCAGGGATCTGATTCTTGCTTGCCCTAAAGCTTTTTCTCTCCTCTCAAAGCAGAAATAGGTCTTCAGCTGGATGTTATTTTAATTCATGTTCCCTCCAAGATTGCTTCCTGCTACTAGAGCTGGTGTAAAAAGATCAAGAGAATGTGGGGTAGGCCTGGAGTCTTGAGCAGAAGGCTTGAGGGGCTGAGCCTAGTGTGGGCGTCTCAGCTCTAAGGTGTCAGGCACCCTAGAACAAAGCTTTTTTGCAGCTAACGTGGCACAATAGGATAACAGGGCTTTTCCTTTGTTTAATCACTGCTATGAGTAAATTCAGTATGTTTACTCCCAAGAGCTGGTGAGTATAAACAGGGGCCAAGTCCAATACCAGTTTCCGATAGGACTCTTCCATTTCTGGCCTGCTTTTCCCACACCTGTCTTTCCTGGCCAGAGAGAATTTCCAGTCTGTTTGAAGTTAGGCTGGTTACCAGCAAGCCAGTTGTCATGCCTGAAGCAAGGCGAGATTTGCCCTGAGCCCTCTGAGTACTAGAGCTTCAGTCTCTTGCTTTTGCCAGCACCTTCAAGGAGAAGGATCCAGTGAACCATGCCTAATAAAGAAAACTCAGGTGATTATTCACTATTACAGATTCTTCCTAGTCCCTTAAGGACTGGCTGGAGAATGTGATTCAGCTCTTTTTCCCCTTGCACACTTTCTCTTGGGGATGATTATCCTGTGTTGCTGTTTTGCAGTCTCTTTCTTTCCCGTGGCTCCGATGTTACTTTAAAGAACAAGGAGGGTGAGACTCCACTCCAGTGCTCCAGCCTTAACTCTCAGGTCTGGGTGGCTCTACAGATGAACAAGACTCTCAAAGAATCATCTACTGACAAGCCTGCCCAGATAGAGAAGGTAGTGAGCAGGTGAGAATCCAGCTGGCTTTGCGGGTCATAAAATACAGCCCTTCCAAGGGAGAGGCTGAGAGCCTGGTTTAAGAAAGGACTGTAAGCATATGCTTAGCTTTTGGGACTGGTGTAAAGGTCAGTTTGAGCTTAGCAAGAGTTAGACACATGCTGATCCAGAATGTGGTTTGTAAATTCATCATCCAAATGGAAATATTCAGAAGCACGAAGAACATTCTGTAAGGCAGGATGGAAAAAAAATTAACTCAGTTTTATTCTGAATTGCTTTCAAGCTTTGAATGTTCAGTGATTGAAGACAGTAATTCTGCCCCAGGATAGCATTTGAATGGTCCCTTGTTTGGGGGAGCTGTGCTTCTTTTGTGTAAAGTGACAGCTCTCTTTCTCCCACCGACAGAGACATCGCCCGAGGTTACGAGAGGATCCCGATTCCCTGCGTCAATTCAGTGGACAGTGAGCCTTGTCCTAGCAACTACAAATACGTTTCGCAGAACTGTGTCACCTCCCCAATGGACATTGATAGAAACATCACTCATTTACAGGTGAGGGATTGGGTGTACGCCCATTTTCTCCCCCCCCCCCCCCCCCCCCCCCCCCCGTCCTGGTGTGTGCGTTTAGAAATGTTGCAGTGCGGTGCTCAGAGAGCAGACATTCCCCTTCAGCTCTTGGAACAGGGGTGTTTGGGGTGTTAGCATTAAGACAAAAGAGGGATTTCAGGATACTTCCCTGCTTTATATTTATTAAGAAGTTGGTTCTGTATTCAGAATGGGAATGTCTAGTCCTAGTATTTCCATCAATTTCCACTGAAGTTGTACTCCTAAACTCCTCCAGCTCTTGCTCTAGGAGATAGGATTCTGCTTTGCTTCCTTTCCTAAGCTTAAGCTAACCTCTGTGTTCAACTGTACGCTGTAGATGTAGCATCAGCCATCTGGTGCTGGCTGAAGTGGCTCCCGTTTATCCCTTTCCCCTGTTCTGGATATAGAGAGTTAATGAAATGTTTGGAGACCATCTGATTACAGAAACTGTAGGGCCAACAGAGAAGTAGTCTGTGGTAGTAATAATGCAGTGTTGCTCATGGATTTTTTTTTTGCTGTGATGTTTCTCAGATGCCATGGAGATGGTCACTGTCTGCAGTATCCTAGAGTACTGTGCCACGGCCCTGGTGGTCAGCTAGGCAAAAATCTGCACACGCTGGGAAACTTCAGTAGGACAAAATGCAGCAGCCTATCTGCTGAATGACACTGTCCCCATAAACCCTTCACTCCCATGGCCAGTCCCATGCTGTCTTCCTAGTGATTGCAGTGTCTAGGTCAAGACCTTTATCGTGATACTGAAAGTCCTCAACAGGCCGAGCTGTGAAAGCAGAGGTGGGAAAGCACAGAACGAGGGTGACCCATCTCTGAGTGCAGCCCTTGGGGAGCTGAAGTGAGCTTCCCACGGCCAAGATCTATTGTGTAGCTGGTGGTGGGACTATGTCAGCTTGGGGACTACTGGGGAAGAAGGCAGCTGGAGCAGCCATGTGGGAAGAGGCAAGCAGCCGGGGATGAATGAGATGTATCATTGCATCATCTCCCACCTCTGGTCCCCTCTCAGAGCTTTTCTTGTCTTCCACAGCTCATAGGGCAGGGAGGAAGGTTAGTGGAACTAGAGGACTCATGCCCATGAGAAATGATGGCTCCACATCTTAGTATGTGACCCCTTCCTGCAAGCTGGAATCCTTTGATGTTCAGTCCATGCAGAACTAAAGAAATGAGTAAAAATTTCACTGAATCGCTGAGGCTGATTATCTTGCTGGCTAATGAGCTAGAGCAAGGGCCTCTTTTGGAAGTGCTCGGGAGGCACTCCAGCAAGAGGTAGGAGAAGGTGAAGACTCGTAGTTTCCTGTCTGGCCCAATTATAGAAGTTACTCTTTCAGTTATACTTGAATGGCTTTGATTTAATCCCTTTTTCATCTCTTTCAGTATTGTGTATGTATAGATGACTGTTCCTCCAGTAACTGCATGTGTGGCCAACTCAGTATGCGTTGCTGGTATGATAAGGTGAGGACATGCTACTTCATGTTTGGTTAGGCCAATGTCTGTAAACTGGATTTTGCAAAATTCAGTATTTGTAATAGTACCTTAAACACAGTTCCTTGCACAACTCCTCATTTTGTTTTAAAATGCCTGACATTGTAGTCTCAGCTTTGAGACATATGTGATAAAACAACAACAAAATGCCTACTCAGAGAAGCTTTTTAATGTTACTTGTTTGTGTTACTGTCATGCCAACTGAGCCATTAATTATACCCATGTGATAGAGTGCGTTTAATAATCCATGCGTGAAATCAGCTTCCATTTCAGAGCAACATAGGAAATGCTGTAATATGTAAACAGAGGGAGGGTAGTAGGGAGGTTTTGCTTGCTTTTTATTTATTATGATCCTTCCTGATGAAGGCAGAGTAAATATGTTTTAATTGCAATATTGCCAGAAGGCTGCTTTGTTGTGGGTAAGTATGCTTGAATCCTCCGGGGAGGTTTTGAGGTTAATATTTGGACAGGTTCTACTAAGATCAGAAGTTCTGTGAATCTCTGCAAATTTTTCCTGGGGGAATATTGGCATCTTTCTTTGCTTCGTAGCCATCTTATTTGCATGTTAATAGGCGATTGCACCATTTGAGCCTTTAAAGCCAAATGTGTTAAATATGATGAACTGTGACTGTCACTTTCTTAATCCTTTGTGGTTGGTGCATAATTGAGTTGTAGCTTTTTTTGGGAGGGCTTTTTGGGAAAGAAATGTGGTTCACAGAACTTTGGTGTACTAGGTAAACTGGAAGTTTAGGTCTCATTCCAGAGACAGACTAAGTGTCCAGTTCTCCCCTCCAGTACTGCAAAATGATAACAGTGATGGCCATGGGGTTTTGCATAGCACTATAAGGTTTTTGGTGGTGTGTAGGGAGATGCCAGGCAACCAAATCAGTCAGTCTCTTGCTGTTTGTTGGTTCTTTCTGATGGCAATGAATGCAGCACTGTTGAGGTAGAGCAAAGCCTCCTCAAGTAGCTGAGATCGGACTGTGTTTGGGGAGGTTGGGGCATGCATCCACATTATGGTTGTCTAGCCTGTTTTATGCTCGGGGGAGATCTGCTGTGGCCTGCCTCTGGTTTGGAAGGGTCACAGGAACAGAAAACTAACCCAGTTTTGAATGCGTCTCCTCATCAGGATGGCCGACTCCTGCCTGAATTCAACATGGCTGAGCCGCCGCTGATCTTTGAGTGTAATCATGCGTGCTCGTGCTGGCGGACCTGTAGGAACCGGGTGGTGCAGAATGGGCTCAGGTGAGAAGCAGGATCCAAATGCAGCTTATCTGGGGAAAAACAACACCAAACCGGAGAGCTTCCTGGCTCTCTAATCTCAGCTTGTCTGTAAACCCACAAAAGCCAGGACTTCCAAAGACGAGACAGAAATGGGGCAGGTGCCACCGCAGAGCGGTGGGAAGCAAAGTGAGTTCCCGTGCACTGCTGGTGCGAATGAAGCAGAAGCAGGTTGATGAGATCAGTTAAGACTTCCACTCTGCCCCTGCCCCCATTGCGTGGGAACTGCGGTGTTCTTTAGTCAGCCTGACCATAAAACGTAAGTGGCTTGTGGGTTTGCATGAACAGCCTACGTGCAACTTTTGAGATGGAGATCTCTGAAGAAAATAAAATCAGGAGAACAGAAAATCCAAAACCTTAATTCTGAAAATATTATAAGTTAGCAGTTTATATGAGAAATATGGGCCAGCATACACAGACTTAGCTTCTTAAAGTTCCCGGATGATTGGCCTGATTGCTCCTGAACTGGATATCTGTTGCCCTTACTGCTGCAGATTAGGCAATTATTATTTTGGTGCGAAATTATAAATTAATATGTTTTGTTTTGGATCTTTACTTTGGAGAAGTTAGCCACTGTATTAAATGTAACAGCACCAATTTCTACGGAATCCTGGAAAAATGACCTTTTCATTCTTTTTAATAGTACTGACCACAGTTTTTTGCAAACTTTGTAGTTTCAATGACATTTTGCAGTGTTAAAAATAAATTAGAAAAAGGTTTGATGTGTTTCCACAGAACTTTACCCATCTCTGGTTTTCTCTGCCAAGCTCCTCCAGTGTATATGTGGGTGTTTATTTAGGAGCTGTATAATTAGATCTGTTGCTTTTGCATTTTTTGCTTCCTAAAGTTTTTCTGTGAAAGACCGGAAAGGTTGGAAACTCAGCCATGAGCCCAGGAGAGCGGGTCTGTCAGGAAGCTGGTGGTAAGGCCAGTTGCCTGGCAGAGCTGTGCTCGAGGTCGCTCTGGGGGGAATCAAGGAAACCTCCTGGTGCTTGGCCTGCAGCGTGACACATGGGAGCTCCCTCTCCATTTTCAGTGCTTCCTTTATCAGATTTGCTCCAAATTAGCTCTGCGTGGCAGCACACACGTTTCCATCTGGCAAGCTGACCCGGCTCAGCCTGGGGTCTAAGAAGTGAGCCACGTTCCCTCTGCTGTGTCTGTCATCCCCAGCAGCAGAGCCTGAGAACATGCTGGTGATGAACGAGGCTGAATAGAGGGGAGCTTCCGCAAGCCTGAAATATAACGTTATAACCAGTTTCTCTGAGAGTGATCATTCCCATGAAACCATGTGTTGCCCTGGTTAAGGCTGCAGGAGCCGTGAGCAAGTATGGGAGAATGGCGCAGCCCCAGAGAGTAGGGTGGTGTGTGAGTTGACGGTGCAAAAAGGGAAGGAATGAGTGGGAGGAAGAGGAGAGAAATACTGGAGAAAGCAACAGGGTGAAGTTAAGGTGAGCATCAGATTTCTCTTCATTCCGATAACCGCATTGCTGAAAGTGGGTTTTGGTTCCCTAGGGGGGAGAGAGCATTCCCTAGCCCTGGAGGTTGTTCATCCTGCACTTAACTCAGGTTCTGGCTGAGCAGGAGGCAGAATGACTTACAGGATTGTTTCTCTGCCTATAAACTATATCAGTAAAATTCCACAGAGCAGCTATTACACCAAGAAGTTTCAAGTTGCAGCATTTCTTCCTTGTCTTTCAGCCAGGGAGTTGGATATAATGGAGCTGCTAAATGCACTGGCCTCTGCAGAGGGCAAAGGGATCAGAGCACTTAGCTCAAGGTGTTCCTAACTCACCTTAAGCTCCCTGCCTTCCCACTGCAGCATGCCTCCTTTTAGAGCTACCGTGCCGTAGCTTCCTTTCCACCTTCCCTTCCTTCCACGGAGTGCAGGGGATGGGTGTGAAAGGGAAGGGCTGATTCTGGTATCCCACAAGTAAATCATCAGAGGTGTGGCAACACATCATCCCCTCCCATACCCGCTTCCCCAGCCTTTAATTTGCCCCGTCACTGAGTGCACCCAGGCATGAAATGCGGCTGGGATGAAGGGTTAGCAGCACCTGTCCCTTGCCCCAGCCAGTTCCTCTGGAGCGTGTGTCCGCTCGCCAAGAGCAGCAGTGGGAGTGGAGCGTACGGGCATGTAGTGGTGCCAGCGCGAGACAGGGCTTGCGTACTGAAATCATCTTCGAAACTGAGCTTTTGCTGCTTGAAGGTTGCTATTTTTTCGCCCGTCTCTCTACAGAAGTTTGTTGTCTTTTCTGCGGAGTGCTGCATCTGCTGCCATTAATGGGACTTCCCTTCCTGTTTTCCAGGACTCGATTACAGCTTTATCGGACACAAAAGATGGGCTGGGGTGTGCGAACAATGCAAGACATTCCACTGGGAACCTTTGTGTGCGAGTAAGTTATTCAGCTTTCATTAGCTCTCGCAAAGACATCACTTCCCAAGGGCTTGGGTGGTTTGCGCTTCGCTCCTTTTTAAGGAGAGGTTTTCACGCAAATCAAATTGGCATCAAGCAGAGCTGTCTACCCTCAGTAAGAGGTTTCCTGATTCCATTTCCTGCTCTGTTTGTCCTTTTCCTCGTATCGTTAAGCTTTCTCCACCCCTCTCCATCTTACCGAGATCTGCAGTCAGCTTGCCTTTGTGGGCTCTGTGTTACCCCTGTGAAAGACAAGGGATGGGGAAAAAACGCTTTCAGTTTGTGCTGAAAATGTCATGTTCAAGCCTTGTGTTTGCCATGGTTATGGGACACTTAAGAGGTCAAAGGAATTTGGAACTATGTTTTTTTACTGGACCTTTTTCTGTAAAAAACTGACTTATCAAGAGGTTTTCCAGTGTCACAGCTCTGGTTTTAGTTTGATTCAGCAAAACACTAAAGCACTTGGCTTTCAGCACATGCCTAGGCCCTGATTCAATAAAGTACTTAAGAACAAAAATATTAAGATTTATGTCAAGTGGAAAAAGCTGCTGTTGAACCCCATGGTTTCTTAGGTGTTAAAGTGATATCTGTAATTTATTAAATATTTTGGAAAGCGTTGCCTTCATTAGGATATTACAGTCAGTTAAGATCTTGAATAAGGCCAGGCTCTTGCTCTCCACATGCAGATATGTGTTGAGGGCAGGAGGTTAGTTAAAACTTACTGCAGAATTACTAAAAGGGAAAGAGGGGAAAAAAAACCTCCACAGTAGATCAACCAAGTGTTTCTCCCATGAGAACTCATGTTAAGACCTGCAAGACCATTAAATGTTTTTTTTTTCAGAGGTAAAACTTAAAGCCAAGCTGTTTGGGGGGAGCATCTAAAATCCATCTTCAGGTGGAGCTCCTTGTTAAGTCCCAAAAGGCCTCTGCGTCCTGGTACAGCTAACTCTGCTCCTAAAGAAACAAGGCACAGACTTTACCCAATCCTACTGGAATGTTAACAGAAAAGAGGAATAAACAGTTTTACACAGGCAGCCCAAGGAAGCCAGTTCTGCGCAACAGTGTAACTAACACAAATGGGTGCGTTGTACATGGCGTCAGAGCTGATGGGGTTTGGATACCACAAGTGCACTTGACTCTTCCCTTCCTGCTCGCCAGGAGCTGCTGTCATCTTCGTTACCTAAATGAGCTGGGTACTAACGAACTGAGCTGATCTGAGTCTTGCCCAGGCACATCCTTTTTCCCTGTCCCCGTCGCTCTCATGCACATACACATCGCTTGCACAACTCACCGGCTCCAAACCTTTCCTCCCTTTTGAGCTAACTGCATCGATTTCCTAACTATGTTTTTTCTATATGCAACCTGTAGCCTTTTTTCTTCTTTTCCTTATCTCTGTTAAAGAAATGCCGGCATTTGCAGTGCTTGGGGGCTGCTTGCACACAGTAGTTCACAGGATCAGCTCTTGGGGCACAGCGTTTTGCGTGAACTGTCTGGAGCAGCGCCCTGAATGGCTGGTCGTTTTATACTGGAAGTATTACTCTGCTTTTGGAAGGATACTGACTGTTTTGGCATAAGAATGACTTCTATTCCATAATGTTATGTGTATTCCCACGTGGGGAGTAAGTCTGGAATAGTCGCAAAGGTTTGATTTTTGCAAAACTCCTCTGATCCTTAGTGCTTGTGCAGACAGCCCTGCTGTGTGTGTAAATGCCTGCCTTACACACATACTCTGCCCATATTTTCAGCCTACCCTCTACTTCAGATGCCTCTCAGCTTTTCTTCGTGATCACTCAACAATTATTTCCCTTCCCATTCCTGATTGCAGCCTGTCCCTCTGGCAGGGCCCAGCAGGCGCTTCTGTAGGAAGCAGTCAGTGGTGCTCAGAAGCCGCTTGGCAGCGGTCAGCGAGGCGAAGCCAGCACGCTGCGACTAGCCAGCCCTTCACCAGTTGTCTCAAGGGCCCCCCAGGCCGCAGTGCGAGCACAGCTGCCATACACCCCTCCGCAGAGGGCCTCGGGTCCCTTCGGTACGGTCCCCGCAGCAGCGCTTCAGCCCGGGCCACGCGGCAGTGTTGTCCTCTCTGCCCCCTGCGGGCTCTCCCGCTCGCGTACGCTCAGGGAACCTGTGTGCTCAGGGCAGCTTTTCTCCCTGACCCCAAGTCTGTCATTACACAGGACTTGTTATCGCTCGTCCGGTGCTAACTGGTGCTCTGGGTTGTTCTGAATCTTCTGTATTTATGCTTCACTGTTAAATAATCGAAGTGCTCCTTTCAGAAATGGTACAGCTGGTTAAGTACTTCTCCTGGAGAGCCTTTGAATTAGTGGGATGCAGAAAGCAGAGGTCTGTGAGGTCCCACTCCGCTCCTTATCCCATGTTGGTGGTTTGTGCATTGCCCATGCACCCTCTCAGAATTCCCTGGTTTCCGAATATATTGTTTCTGTGCAAAGCAGAGATGTGCTGATGGGAGACTGTGTGAATCGAGCCAGATATTTTAGCCACACCTTCCATCAGAGAAGTGCCAGGCTCACCTTCTCCCACACCAAACGAAGAGGAATGCTGGAGCCTGTACTAGGGACTTCTTGTTGCTCTTGATTTTTGCATGGAGTGCACTCAGAGCTTGCAGTGATGAGGGACTGTGTAAAGCTCCGAGAGATGTAGTTACTTGCCATCAGCACTTGTGCTGAACATCTTGGCAGAGAAGAACAACGCTGTCTTGACTTCAGGAGTTCTTAAATGAAGGGACTGATGCTCCTGCTCTGTTCTGCAGTAGGAACATGTAACTCTTGCAATTCTTTCCGTAATTTTGGACCTTGGAAATAAGGGAACTGTATTTGTAAGCACTGCTGGGAAGGAAGATGAGTTGCAGGAATGGTCTTTAAAGGAGCATCTAAACAACAACTTCTAATTAGATTGTGGTTTTTGGTATCAGTGAATTGTAACCTGAAGTGACTCTCCCTAAACAAAACACCTCTCCATGCAGCATTATTCAGCTGTTTCTTAGCTGCCGTTGGCTACTGTGTCGTACTACAGCTATTTCCTTCTCTGGCCATAATCTTCCTATTGCTTCAGGTCACCAGTGAGTGTGTGAATTCCAGTAATGCTGCAGCCTTACGGGAGTGCTTAATAAATAACAAGATGCAGTGGGGGCAAACAATAGGTTTACACACCGAAGCAGCAGCCTCCTGCTCTGACATAACAGCACTGGAAGATTGCTCGGATTTGGGAGCTGCAGCCAAATGATCCCTTCTCACAGAGTGTGTTATGCCTCTGCGGTTAATGTTTCATGGCTCTCCTCTTCCTAAGCCCTGGAGTTAAATGCTGTCTTGAGCCGCAAGGGGAAATGGATACGATTGGTTAACACTTCTAAAATGCTTTGAAAGCCAAAAGAAAATGCTGTTACAATGGATACTGTCATGGAAGGCTCTGCTGATGCTACAAAGAGTATTTATTTGTATTGTGAATCCTGTGCTTATTATTAATTAGTGTTGCATTAAAGCCCAGGAAGACTTCAGTTATGTGCCAGAATCTACTGTGCTGTTGCCTCTTTCTTGTATTTCTCCCTCTGACTCTATCCTTGTCCTCTTGTGTCTCATATTTTGGTTGCAAGCTGAGCAGGGCAGGGAGTGTTGAGTAGAGGACAGCCTAAAGCTGTCTGTCAAGCTGTTAAGATGGAGACAGACGACCAGTGGCAACACCAGTGCAAGAGGGACTCCTCTGTAACCAGGGCTCATGTGACACAAATGACATCTGGCTGGAGTGTGAAAGGCTGTGCATGTATTTAGCCCTTCTCAGCAGGCCTGGCCAAGAAGCACGTGCTTCATGGTGCTTGGAGGGCCTGGTTATGGTCATCATTGCACCTGTTTTTACAACGCTGTGGTTGTTACTCAGGTCACAGCTCTGATTTATTTTTGTTTGAAAGGGATGAGAAAGAAGCCTAGATCCTTTGAGAGATGCTCTCAAGTCAGGTTAAAGCTCACATTTAAATTGCATTAGGAGAAAAAGACTTCTTCAGGTGAGTAGCATATGTAATCGGTCAAAATGCCCTGGAAGAACAGAAACAAACAGTTTGCTTTGGGACGTAAACAGCACAAACATTGCAGTGTTGTTTAGGAGAGCTGGGGCATGAGTCTGACAGTAAACATAAGGACAACTGGATTATTCTGTTGTTTGTGGCTAGCTAAGAGAATTGCAAAAGGAAGCACAGTCCTTGGGAAAAGTAAAATGTTTTTGGAAATAAAACCAATTTTTAATATTAAAAGTGTTGTCCTGAAACGACTTCGAGTTTGGAGCCAGATTTTAACTGCTGTAAGTTGCCAAAACTCGGTTTGCCTAGGTGGATCGGAAATGGCCTGCACTGCTGCAGTTACAGGTTATGATTTATAACTGGACTGTGTCCCTTTCTTTCCCTCTTACCTTTGCGTGTAAGAAAGAGGTGTTTAAACCGAAGTTTATGGTCGCACAAGCATCTTATTTCCACATTTCGTGTTTATCTGCAGGTATGTTGGTGAGCTGATATCTGATTCCGAGGCAGATGTCCGTGAAGAGGACTCCTACCTCTTCGACCTTGACAACAAGGTACAGTATCTGAAGGTGCCTGGTAGGAAAAAACCGCGGTCTTGCTGCTCCAAAAGAGCAGAGAGAATATTTGCCTCCATTTTGATATACAGCACAATCTGAAAGCTTGCAAAGAGGAGGACCATTTCCTAGCTGTTTTCTATTCAAAATGTAAAGAGGTTGAGGTGAGGCTTTGGGATGGTTAAAATAGCAGAAAGTCTGGCAGTTTTAGGCCACTGTGTTACAGCCTGCCTGCAATAGTTTCCATTGCAAGGTCCTCTGCTCTCAAAACCATTTGCACGTCCTGAGATCAGCTTTTGATATCCAGGTGTGTGTATAGGAGAATGCAGGCTTGCAGCTGGGTTGATTGGCAGCTCTGTAATTTCTTCATAACAGAAAGTTGATGAATGAGCTCAAAGACTGAAAAAAAAAGTTCTCTTATAAAGGAACCCACCAGATAGCCTGGCAGGGACTTGAAGCGTGTTCTGCTGCTGGTTATCCAGCACTGCTCTGCAGAGAGCTTTCTCATAGCAGAAATCCTGCTTTGGAAAGTGCAATCTAAAGCTTTTAAGTAAGATCATTACTTCAGACTTTCCTTGGGAAAGAAAGGTGAGCAAGGGACTCGGTGGAGCGGGGTGGCTTCCAAGAGGAATTTTAGACAGTTTTTTTGTCTTACTTTTGTTTTCAGTTTAGTGACAAATATAGTTTTTTTAAAAAAAGGGATACACATGTTCAACTGCTGAAAAAAGACATAATGAAGAGTCTTGTAGTCAGTCTGAAAACAGAGGGATTGAATTGTAATTAACGCCCAGAATCATGGCTGGACCAGCTCCTAGGTACACCATACATCCTTCTCCTTCAGAGAGCAGACGTGCAGTCATTTCCATGCTGCTTCTCAGTCTGTGTCAGGATTATGGCATTTCAAGTGGTCTCAATTCTCTAAACAAGGTCTGGAAGAGTCATGCACACTGAGAGCTGCTCAGACGTTAGCAATCTCTGAAGTATGAATACAAGCATGAGGAAGAGTCCGAGTCCGAAGCTAAGCTGTAACTTGTGCTTAAGGAAGGGTTATTTATATAGTGATGCCTGGGATGAACTAGCAATCAAGATGGGCCAGCAGGGCCTGAACTAAAAGCAAAAATTTTGAAAGTATTTTACCTCTTAATCCATTGGGTTTTGCTGTATTGATGCACATCCTTGTTGACTTCTGAAGAGTAAATGTTGGCTTACCTGCCTTCAGCAATCTTCTGTAAGGGATAAAAGATAAAGACCTCTTAAGGTGTCCCCTGCTGCCATAGATTGGCATACCTTTTAATGGATCCGTGCCCTGTTGAGACGGAAGCACTACCAGCCTTTCTGTCTTCCTGTCCCCCAGTGATGAAATGGGAAGAGCTGACCCAGGAAGCTTGAAAAACAGCAGGGACTTCAACCTGGTTTGTGCAGTTTGTAGTCTGCCTGGGCCTTGCCTTGCCTCTCAGGTTAGCCTGTGGGTAGCAGCTTTGAGGGAGAACCTCTGTACTGTGTGTTTATGGAGCCTATAGTGAAACAAGGAGAGAGACCTAAGTACAGTAGCAAGAATGAAATCTTTTTCAGGGTATTTTCAAAGTGGAGCATCTGTGGAGTAACAGGCACCCAGTCAGTTGGCATTCATCAAAATAGACCCATCAGCACAGAGCAGGCTGAAGAGGGCAGAAGGCAGTGCTGTGAAGGCAGGGGGGAGCGAGCCAGGTCCTCTTGCCTCCTGAGTGATGGCAAGATAAAAAGGACGTGAAGCCCGACCCTGAGAGGGGGCAGCCTTACAGGGCCTCTGAGTGTCTCCAAAGAATGGCCTGGATGGAGTTTGTGCTCTGAGAGCGATGGGGACGTTATTTCTGATGTCCCTATTCTCTTGAGAACTCAAGGCTGCATGCATTGTGAATCATCAGGCAAATGTTGAACAGCCAAAACTTACTGCCACTTCTGGGCTTTCAGGGAGGAGAACATAACACAGCAGATACTGTCTGGGCTTCCTCTCATTGAAAGGATAGTTCTTTCATCGCCGTACTAGAGAACTGGAAAACATGTTATCTTCGGGAAAGCTGAGATCGAGTTTTAGCTGTGGTGGTTACTTTCTGTTCAGCTTGCCTGCTCTAATGCTTTTTAGCCAAACTTTTTCATGGCAAGGTCTCAGAGTATTTTTACAAACACTAATAATGTGTTTTGCCCTGGTATTGCCCCAGGATAGAACTGGGATCTCTGCTTTATGTAAATGGAGGAAGTTGGGTGAACATACGTAGGAAATCATGCAAAATCATACCCAGCCAGATCTTAAATACAGGCTTTGTGGTTACTGGACACTTTTCACAGTGTTGGTCCAGCTCTTCCATTGTAATGGTTCTTGTGCATACAGATACATGTCGGTTAACTTGCCTAAAACATTGATAGACTGCAGTGAGGCCTGGGCTTAGACCTCTTGTATAGGGATGGTCGTTCACTCGACTGCTAAGTTAGGTTTAAGTTAAGCCAGCCTTTTCCCAGGTGCAGGCCCACCTTCTGCAGTCCTTGCTCACGCACTGAGTCCTGCTATATTCAGTCAAAGAGAAGCTCTGCTCAGAGCTGCACCTTGATGTTTCTGTGCAATCTCCTGCTGCCCGCAAGGCAAGGATGGCTTTCTCTTGGCTTCCCTCCCTCCTAAGAAACCCCAGTGCCTTCCCATTCTCCACGTTCTCGATTGCCTTTTGACACAACTGCTTACCTGGCTCTGATGCTGATAAAGTCAATTAAGCGGCAGTACTGCAGGATCGCTGCCCCAAGGATCTTCGGATACCTTACCCAGCTCTTGCTCATCTGGGAGAGCCAGTAAAAAGATACATACGGACACAGGCCTGACTGGGAACCCTTTGCATTTCAGCTGGCAATCTGGGTCATTAAAGGCCATTTGGAATCATAATATCCTTCCACTTTAAGCACTGAAGTTTTTAGATGTGAGAGATGAATACAACCATCTGTATAGGCCTGTCACAGAGCCCTTTTGCTTTCTGTTCTCTTGAGGATGAGCCTCATCTCACCCCAGAGCAGGTTCATGATCGCTGCTTTTCCTCTCTGCTTGCCACTCTGTGACTCGTAACTTCCCCAAATCCTTGTAGCAAGGTGGGAAGCAGTTTGCTTTGGGAATTGTCCTCCTCAGCAGCTTTACTGTGAGGATGCTGCTTGTGTTGGTTAATGCAGGAGAATGCTGGCTGCTTTCCTGAGAAGTATGTGTCGGCTTGTACAGGGGGGAGCTCAGATCTTTCTAGGTGGTCACGAGATACAGTAGTGGGTGATGTTGTCTTCACCCAAGAAGGTGGCATCTCCATGGATAAAAGTGAGGGGGTGATGAGGATTACTTGCCATTAAATTTAGAGCCTGTAACACCCTGGTGTGATGTGGGCCCATGTGGATGACACCTCCCCCAGCCACTGGGAGATCTTTCCCTGGGCTCCTGTATCAGTTGGACGGTATGATCTGGCACAGCTCATCCATTAAAGATTGCGAGGTGCTTGCCCAAAAGGGAATTTGAGCACTGCTAATGGATCCTTTTGCTTTTGGCCTCTCTGCAACTGAAATTAGCTTCTGTAATTAAAGTCTCTGCTTTGCACAGTCATTCTCTGCTGGAATAAAAAAGCCCTGAGGGGGTTTCTTTTATTTTCAAGGAAAACAAAATATTACTGCTGTCTGGGCACTTTGGAAAGGGAATTTCTGTTCTCACTTTCACTTTTTATCTACAGAATACCATGTTTTCTCCAGGCTCTGGCTTTGTGTTTCCTAGCTGTCATGTTCAATTAGGAGGACAGAACAGATGCTGGTCCCCCTATCTGGTGGCTTTTACCCATGCAGTGTTTGTCTTCACAGAACATAAATCCCGCTGTACCGAACTGGTGCTTTAGCAGAGCAGGTTTGTGGAGAGCTGATGTGCCAGCTAATGTCCAGAGCATTTTCAAAGGTCTTAGGGCTTGTGGGGGCATAGTGCTCTGTGGAAAGAAACCGTATATTCGGGCTACTGTTTAATATAAAAGAGTATGTGTTTAGTGATTTTAAGCCTGCCCTGGTCTGCCTTCTTCTTGAAGGTCTCCAGAGTATTAGTGGAATGACCTTCAGCTCAGTTGTGTTTTAAACAAATAGCAGTAATAATATTAAAAACGACTTCACGTAACGCAACATTCAACGTTCCTCCCTGTAGGATGGAGAGGTGTACTGCATAGATGCTCGTTTCTATGGCAACATCAGCCGCTTTATAAACCACCTCTGTGAGCCAAACCTCATCCCAGTGCGGGTCTTCATGTCGCATCAGGACCTCCGCTTTCCCAGGATCGCCTTCTTCAGCACAAGGCATATAGAAGCCGGAGAAGAAATCGGGTAGGTACTGCCTTGGTGTGCCATCCCACCGGGGACTGGCCACCGGGCGTGGGGGAGAACCGAATGGATGAAACAGTTCTTCCCAAAGGGAGAGAGCTGCCTAAGGAGCAGCAGCTCACGCTAAGAACTGGAGCACATTACATGTGCGCTTGAAAAGGGTTGGGAAGTAGTGATGCTGGTAACGCAAGAGTGTCTGCAGGAGTCAGGAAGGGAATTCCTCTCCTGGGGGTCTCCACTGCCTCCTGGCAGGAGGGACTTCGAAGCACTGTGCAAACCAGTAGTGAATAGCTTTCTAGCGGTGTGAGATCCTGGGGTTTGTCCGTTTTACGAGGCAAAAATGCAGCAGTTTGTGGGCTCATCCTTTGCTGCCCCTGTCATCCTTCATGGCAGAATCAGCAAAGTACTGTCCTGTTCCTGAGCAGCAGAGCTGCACATGTGCCTTGCGAACGTGTAAATGGTAACGCAAGGTGCCGGGTCTTCGGGGACCACTGCTGTGAGTGTGCCGTGGAGTCCTAGGAGCTGCGCTGGGGTAGTGCAGAAACCCTTAAGATGTCCCGTTCTGTGTTTTAGATCCAGAGCAAAATGACTAGTTGTGTCACTGACTTGGTACCGTTCCAGTTCCTTCTTTTTTTTATGATGTTTACTAGTTTTACCTCCCTTTCCCCCAACCTTTTGGTTGGGTAGGTGGTACCTCCTGTACAGGGACAACCTTTTGGTGGCGTGAGTAGTACATCCAGGCTGAGGCAGCGCATCTAGGATGAGGCACAGTACAGACAAGGTAGCATCTTGTGTGCTGCACAAATGTGACTCATTGGTGCTCTGGCAGGATCCAGTTCAGCCTTGACATAAGACATGCAGCTCCTTTTAGAGGGCCTGGCCTGATTCTGGTCTGTCTTGCTCTAGCTGGTGTCACTGGGAGGCTGCTTATCAAAGTAACCCCTAACCAAAGCCACAGAGAGAGCTCTGTGAAAGGTGGCCCTGCTGTGTTAGGGACCCAGAGGTGCTGGGAAGGGTGCAGGTTGGGGTTTGCACCTCTCCTGTGCACAGGCATGGAAAAGAAATCCTCCGTTCCCACTGACGTGACAGTTTTGTTAAGAAGGCAGATCCCTCTGGTATCTTTATTTCGTGCATGGGAAGGTGCATGTGTTGTGATTGTCATTCTGTGTTTCGTTTCTCAGATCAGGCAGGTTTTAAGATCCATGTCTTGAACTGTTTTTCCCCAGCGGACCAGTCCGAGGTGCAGCTTTGTTTGCGTCGGGATGCTGTTTGTACGTGGGCAGAGTGGCAGCGTAGGGACCCTGCACCTTCCCTTCTGCAGTGAGAACAGACCTCATAGGTCCTTTTGCAGTATTTCCTACCGATACAAACCCCACGGCCTGTGTGTCCCCAAGGCTCAGGTGCTGAATTTCCTGTTCTTTCCTCCTCCTCTGTTTTTTTGCCCCAGGCTTTCTGCGTATGTGGCTAGGAAGCGTTGTGGCATGGTAGGGTTAGAGAAACTCTTGCACAGCTCTGCTCCCTCTGAGCGGGCCAGGGCTGGATGGCTTCGTTGTCCAGTAGTGGGATTAAAACAGAAAAGAAATCAGTGTGGATTTGGCCCAAGGTGGACCTTAAAGGCCTGACAGAGAAAAGAGGACCTTACCAAAGTGCCAAGACTGCGTGCACCTGAATTCTCATCTCTTTCAGGCCCAAGTTGCTGGCAGTGTTGGGGATTACGACCCCCAAATTCCTGGTGTTGATGTGTGATCCCTTTCCCTCCAGCCCCTTCTTCCCAGTGACCCCCTGTTTCTGCCTCTCTCTTCCAGCTTTGACTACGGAGACAGGTTCTGGGACATCAAAGGCAAATACTTCAGCTGTCAGTGTGGTTCACCCAAGTGCAAACACTCGAGCTCAGCGCTGGCCCAGCGGCAGGCGAGCACCTCGTCCCAGGACACCCAGGAAAACGGGCTCCCTGACACCAGCTCTGCCACGGCAGCCGGCCCCTTTTGAGGCTCCGCTCCCCAGAGACTGACTTGTTTTAACCCTATAGATTCACATACTGTCTGAATTTCCATTTAAAGAGAAAACCCGCTCAAGGAAAGCCAAGGGTTCGTGACACTTAGGGCTGTGCCACCGACTGTTACTTGAGGAATAAGTAAAAGCAAATCCCGCCTCCGTGATGTTGTTCACCCCTCCCTGGTCCTGGAAAGCTGCTGGTTTTTACAGTGCGTGTGGAGGGGTGGCTGTTGCGTTTTTTCCATGCAAGCTGTCCTGGCCTCCGTCTCTTAATGTGCTAAGTGTTGTCAGAGCCAAGGGAGAGCTGCCCGTCCTCCTCCGAATATTGTTAATTGAATGGATCGCTCATGCCAAGTCATCTCCAGTTCACTTGTAATAAACTTTGAATACTTGATGGGACTTTCTTTCTAAAAGCAGGGGGGAAGCGGGGAGGGGGGAGGGAGGTGCTGGCATTTTGTTTTTCTTGGCACAGCCCTTGGGGCAGGTTCTGCTGGTTGTTTTTGTTGGTTTGTTTGTTTTTTGTTTTTTTTTCCTAAACAGTGAATTTCTCCCACATCTCGCAGGACGTTGCAGTGTGGTCTGTCCCTCTTCTGTCACTAGGAGCTAGAGGGCATTTCCAACCGATGCCTCCTCTGTTACCAAATCCACCGACTTACTCTTTTGTCTCTTCTAATGAGAAGAAATCCACAATACTTAAATCCCTTTGGTCCTAGCGTCTCTCCCGAGTGGACCGGAGACTCTTTCCCTGAGGCCCTCTTCCCTGCCAGGCTTTCTCCGTTAAAAACCAGCTCTCGTCTACGCCTCTCGGCCATGTTACTGTTTCAGTGTTCGTTTCATCAGTGGAAGGATTTTCCTCTCCTATCACATTAGCAGTTTTAGAGAGGGAAGGTTGAAGGGGATTGTACAAGACACTAACTTCTTAAGAAAATCAGTTTTCTTTTTTAAAAAAATAAAGTGAATGATATATATATTATAGAGAACCTCGACTCACGTCTGCCGGCTGGGGCGAACAGCAGACAGGACATGTCACAGCGAGAAGATCCCAGATGCCACCAGCTCATCTGTTCCCATCACTTTTCTCAACGCTGGGCACCTTCGATTAATTTTTAAGCCACATGCTATGAGGTTTAAATAAACTGATTTATTTTTTACCATTACTGAAACATTGGGGACTAGCATTAAAAAATAAAAAAAATAAAAAAACAAAACAACAACAAAAAGAAACCACAAAACAAAAACGGTGCTGATTCTGGTGTGATTTTTGCTCACCACGTGAATATAAACTATCAATTGTATAAAAAGAACAAAGTGATTTTAGTATAAAATGCAGGAAAAAACACAAAACTTTTTTTAAATTGTTAGTATTGTAGTGTGAATAAATTTGCCATCACCTTTTGTGTGATGGCTGGGCAGGTCATTATCTTAATTTTTTTTGCATATATCTTTAAATACTGTAATTAGTGCAGTAACAGTTTTTTTTTGTTCATCTCTTCTAGAACATTCATAATGCCGTCATGTTTATTATTATTATTTTTTTCTGTTAATGTTTTTGACAGTTTTAAAGGAGCAGTCTTTTGGCTCTGATCATTTTCTTGTTCTGTTTTCAATGAAATCAATAAAAAAAAAAAAAAAGTGCTTTAAAACGGGTTTGGCCCTCGTTTGTCCGCAGCGCTGCCAGCGCGCTGGCCCTGGGCGCGAGTCTCGCTGTGGGGGGAGGAGGAAGCTGCCACTGGGCCTGCGGCACCGGGGATGAGTTTATCGTCTCCTCGATTCAAAGGAAAATTAAAAGAGTATTTCCAAGCGGACGAAAAGAAGCCCACCTCTATTATCTTTGGCTTGGGGTGGTTTTTAAATCTTGTGTTGACTTAAATTGTAATTTTAGGCTGGTGGGGAGTCGGGGCTTTGGTTAGCGGGTGCGCGACGGGCCTGGCCAGCGCCAGGGGCCTCATGGAGGGGTTTGGGTGCCGCCGGCCCCCACTGGGACAAGTCCCCGGCTCCAGTGTGGAGGCAATTTATTTTCCTGAATTTAAAAAAAAAAGGATTTAGGGGGAAGGCACAAGACTTTACTCGACGCACCGCTGCGTCCCGCTGAGCTTGGAGGCGGCCGCGCTCCTCGGCCAGCGCCTTCCCTCTGCCAGCGACGGGCAGGCCGAGCCGCCCGGGCGCCACGGCTTTGGGTCCGTTTGGAGACTTTCACGGACAGGAGTGTCCCCGCCGGGCGATGTGGTGGCGGGGAGGCGTGCTGGCGACCGCCAGGCTCCAGGCTGCCCTGGTTTGGGGGCGGATGGAGCCGCTTCGGGGCTGGGGGCAGGCGCCGCGCGGCCCCCGGCCTGCCTCGGCTCCGGGGGAGGGTGCCCCGAGGTGACTCAGCGCCGCCGCCGCTGCCAGCCCTCCCCGTAAATCTGCCGCTTCAGAAAAGTCGTAAAACCCTCTGAGTCATTGGCAGTCGATAGCTCATAAAAATATTCATAAACGGTAGTAAAAGCCCGGCCCGGTTCCAGCGGGGGAGATGATGGAGAGGGGAGGGTTTCGGCCGCCTCCCTGCAGGGCCGGGTGGCTGGTGGCCCTCGTCCCCGGCGCCCGCCCTGGCCCCGCTCGGCAGCTGGCAGCGCCGTGCCCAGCGCCCTTCCCGGCAGAGATGTGGCTGAGGCCACCGGTGCTGCGCCCCGAGCGGCTCCGGCGGCCAGGAAACCGCCCCGGCCAGCTGGCAACGAAATCTCGCCACCCCCAGGGATGCGCGGCCGGGCCATGAGCAACCACGCGGCGATTCCCCGGCACTTTGGGCTGGGATTTTTCCGGGTCCGTCTCCATCACAGGAGCCGCCGTGGACCTCTCGCTCCCAGAGATGCTGTGCAGGCCCTGCCTTGGGGCGGCCTTGCCGTTTTGCTGGGAAAAGCGGGTGCCATGCCGGGACTGGCTCCTGATGCCCCTTGGCTTTACACCCCCACCTGCCAGCACTGCGCCCACCGGGTATTGCCAGGCATCCCGAAAGCTGGGGCTTCAGCAGGAAAAAGCCGGAGCTCGCCAGGCTGTGCAGGTCCAAGCCCTCCTGCCTCTCACCAGCCGTATTTCATGCACGTGTGCCATAACCTTGCGAGGGCTCAGCAGTGGCCATGACGAGCCAGAC
The DNA here is from genome assembly GCF_036370855.1 of Dromaius novaehollandiae. Classification (NCBI taxonomy): domain Eukaryota; kingdom Metazoa; phylum Chordata; class Aves; order Casuariiformes; family Dromaiidae; genus Dromaius; species Dromaius novaehollandiae. The sequence goes on from NC_088117.1 coordinate 3,800,097, forward strand.
AGCCCTCAGGTGGCCCTCTGGGAGCGGGGCAAAACAGCCCTTCCTCCAAATCGCAGCTGCTCGTCCCCTTCGTTTGCTCTCCTTCATGAGCCTCGAGGTCTCAGCCTGGTTCTTGCCACCCTTTTAACCACAGGGCTGGTTTTGGGTGGCTGCTTAGAAGGTAAAATTCCCAAAGCATCAATGTTGGGCAGCTTGAGGGCAGGTTGGTCAATAAACCAGAGCGCGTGTAGGAAAGAGAACTGTCTTGTTTGACAAAAATAAAAAAGTCATAATCTTGCTGTTGGAACTGCAAATGGTGCAATTAAAAATAGCGACAGTTCACAGGAAAAGCAAGTAGGACCCTTCAGCAATTTGATGTGCCCTAGCAAGTAGAGATCATTTAAATACAGGTTAATAATAATTATGTATTATAATAATACATAATGAAACATTAAAATAACGTCTGATAGGTGAGAGGTGGCAAAGCCCTAGAGAAATCCGATCTGTGAACATTAACTTTCTTGGAATTGCTTATTTTCACCTTGCGCTCGGTGCAGCATGGGAAAGAAAGCCTGTGTTTTCTGAGGTGTGCAGGGGACTGACTCTGCTTTTGCTATTTGCTCTGAAAATCGCTCCCTTGGGGAGGCTGGGCAGGGCCAAACCTTGCTCTTCCTGAGCAAAGAGAAGACTTGCACCGGCCAAAGGTGGGTGAAGGTGAAACGCAGATGGCTTTTCCCGTGTTTTTTGATGCACCTAAACCAAGGCCCAGCAGCTCTGAGAGGAAGCAGGCGAGCGGGAGCTCCGCTGCTGGCGTCGGCCGGGGCGAGCAGGGAGCGTTTCTTGGGAAAGGCCGGCTGGTGCTGGGCTTTCCCGGTGCTGCTCTGCCGCTGAGTGCGGGGCCGGAGCAAGAGTCATGGGGGAAAGTTGAGCCAAAGAGGTCAGAGCAGCTTCATGTACCTCATCAGCCTTAGAAGAGGTCCTGCCTTTAGTTTTCTTTGCAAATTGTCTACTACAATTTAGATATACCCATTTATTGCCACGCCAGGTTTCCAAACATACAGGTGAGACTGGGTAGACGGCGAAGGGCTGTAATTTTTAAACCGGTGCAGGCACCAGCTGTGATTTTAATAGGAATTTCTCCTGAGCCGGATCAGACGCCTCCGGCACAGCGCTGGAGGAACCGGGGCTGCTGCCGGCTCGGTGCGTGCGTGCGTTTTCTAATAAGGTAAATTAATTAGACTGATTGTAGAGGGGAAGGCCGAACATCAGCGAGAGCATGAAGATGCCATGGGAAAGGTTTTGTCAACAGTTGCAATCTGCTGCCGTTCGGCCAAGGGCCCCGGCAGCAGCTTGTACCTCGGACCCGGACCCGGCTCGGCGACTGCCGGGATACGGGATGCTCCTGGAAAGAGGGAGCGGGAAGGATATTTGCTCTCTGCCAGCTGGTCTGAACCCAAGAGCTTCAGGCCTTTGCCAGAATAGATGTTTTTTTATTTTTATTTTTAGTAAATCTGAAAATGACTCTTTGATTAGCTAGAACATGTTGGATTAAAAGGATGAAGTGCCCGGTGCTCTCAAACAAAAAAAGGAGCCTGACCCGAGCTCTGCTGAGCAAGAGCTGTTTTGTGTGTATGTGTGTGTGTGGGGGGAACACAATGACATGGGGACATGGCAGGGCTGAGACAAGCGGTGGGATGTCCTGCTGTGGGATGTGGCCGCGTTTCACAGTGTCTCACCTTTGCCTGCATGGTGGGGAGACGGATAACGGTGAATAACCCTGATTGTGCCTGGCCAAAGGAGATGCTGCTTCCCTCCCGCACACGGGACATCTCTCCATCCCTTCTCCCCGCGCGCGTGGCTGCCTCTCCTGCAGCCCTCAGCTCTTGCAGGAGACCCGGGAAGGAGTGGAGCTGCCCCTGGAGCTGCCACGAGCAAATCCTACTCCTCTCTGTGGGCTGCTGACCAATGTATGTGGCTAGAAACCATCCCGAAAGGCAGTGCTGGTTGCTGGTTCAGCCTTGATGCAGAAGAAGACGGGCAAGGGGGTGCCTGGAGACGGCCGTGGCCGCGGCGGTCTGGGGAGCTGCGGCTCCACCACTTGAAACTCTTCCAACACCCGGTAGTTACGTGGGGGACAACTGAAGACATCAGTGAAGTTAGACGGGGAGAAGCAGCCTGTGCTGCGAGCCAGCGTCTCTGGTCTAACTCTGGCGAGTGACTTGCTGCGTTCAGCCAAACTGGCCTGAGAGACCTGAAGCCATGAAATTATCCTGAAATACTGTAGCTCATCTGGCTTTTCCCCTTTATAGACTCTGTCTCTCTCTTTATAACCCAGCGCTGGCCTCTCCCTGCTGAAGAAGTGGTGGTTGTCCCAGGGTCCCGGGAGGGAGGCAAGCAGCAGGTGAGAGTAATGCAACATAAAGGTATGATTTCAACCCCGCTCCTCATTCCTTAGCTTTTGCCAGTGCTGGAAGAAATAATAGTTTATCTTGCTGATAATACAGAATATTGCGTCGTCTGCTGAAAGAGCTCTGCTATCGCTCTTTTAATTTCCTCTTTATGTCTGTGTTATGGGGAAAGCTGAAAAGCTACGGGCTGGCTGGGAAAGGCCCTCGTGTCCTGCCTCAGTTATGAAAGCCCTACGTGAGAATCAGGCTGAAATCTGTGTGTCCTTAGGACGTGTGAACCAACAGTGTGTGCAGGCTTGCGAGCACCTGGCCAGCCACAGCCGGCTTCCGGGAGCATCTTCCTTGCTTTCTGTCTCTTTGCTGGCATTGGACTAAATTTTCCTGATGTATTACACCAGAGCAGTCCTATTTATTTTAAATATTTTCTTAAATTTCCTCATTGGAGGATCCCAGGGCACCGAGTGACTTCAAGCAGTAAAACCTTAGACTAAAGAGGGGCTTGTGCTATAAGATGCAGCTCCAGCTCTCTGGTTCCTGGCTCGTTTGCATCCTTTGCTTTTTATTTACCCTATTAAATGGGTAGGCCCCCAATTCGGCGCTTGCCGGCACCCACTGAAAGGTGCTGCTGCACCCAGCGCTGCACAGCACGCACCCGGCCAGGCCAGGGGCTCTGGTCTGCGCAGGGTCCTTTGGGGCAGCCTCCAGGAAGGGTGCACAGAGGGGTTTTGTTAAAGGAAGAACCCTAAACATTCAAACTTTTTCTCGGAGCCCTGAGCTTTGCAGGCAGATGCTGCAATGAACCTCCTTTTTCCCTTTGGAGGCGAAGGTGAAGCCTGTTTCGTTTGCGAAGACGCTGGGGGATAATAGGCTGCAAGTCTTAAAATGTGATGGGCGTGATGCACGAGGCAGGGGGAGAAGCGGATCGTTACGCGGGGGGGGGGGGGGGGGGGAGCTCTGACGCAGCCTGCCGCCTCCCCCCCTGCTTCCGTGGGCAATAACAGTAATGGAACAAACGCCCAGAAAGAGCAAATATTGCTTGACGTTGCCTGTGAGCAGAGGTGAAATGTTACTGCTTTAATTGGGAGATGGAGGTTGAACAAGGTCAGTCCAGAGCTCGAGTTTTCTTGCTCAGCTCTTGCCTTTTAATTTCTGTTTACCGACGCAAGAGTTGTTAAAGAGGCCCCAACAAATAAGCATGGCGTTAAGCAGCCGCAGGGCTTGCCGTGGCTCCCAGGAGGGCAAGGGAGCAAGCTTCACCGGTCGTACGCAACTACAGCGCTTTGCTGGCTGCTCTGCGTGCTGCTTTGTGGAAGAAACGGTGAGACGAGCTCTCGCTGCATTTATTTTTATGATGCTTAAGGAGGTAGTGCCCATCAGCGCCAGCTGTGAAACAGGAGCACTGTACAAATAGAAACCAAACCACCAGGCTCCTTGCCGAGGAGTGCGACCTGCTGCTCATGCGCCCGGCGCTGCTCGCTCCGTCACGACCTGCTGATCCGTCCTGGATCTACCAAGTGCCTCATAGCCACCTGAGGAGCCTGCGCGAGCCTCGGAAAGCACCGGCAAAGCTGCACAGTCAGGTCATGTCTGCAGCTGCCCTTGCAGCAAATGCCCATATCCGCTGAAAGTTTGTGTTTGTAATGAATAAATTCCCACTAGACTCTCTGGGACAGAGAGGGAGGCCAAAGGAAGGAAACTCAGGCAACAGGTGAGTCCCAGTCAGGTCATATCCTGCTTGGGATGTGCTCAGCACTAGCAAAGGTGGCCAAAAAGGTTCAGCATCATTCCCTGATTGCATCAGTAGCTCTTCACCTATGCTTTCCCTGAGACCTCTATCGATCTGAAAGGTTTGCATGTACCTAAGATGAAGGACATCGCTACCCAAATGTGCTGGGACCAGAGTATTCCCCTCCCTGAGTTACCCTGTGAGGCTGCTAATGCCATTAATAAGCAATTGCAGCCTGGTGTTTGGCTGGGACTAGCTTCATCATCACAGCAAACTCCCCCAGCTGACCCGATAGGAGCAGGGCATCAGCAGAGCAAGCCAAGACTTTGTTTAAATACTTGGAGCTCTGCTATCTAACAAAAATGACACGAGATTATATTATGAAAAGGGCTGGCTATTTTAAGAGGGATCCATTTGCCAACTTTCCTGGCTGAAAAAGTCTTCAATACTGCTGCAGGAGTGGAAAGCATTAGACTCATGGATCCTACATGCCCAGTTAACCACTGAAGATGGGTTCTGTGAAAGGTGTAAAATGCCTCAAAGCCCGAGCAGAGCCAGGTGTGTTTTGGGCTGGGTTTGTTTGGAGGAGGTGGCTGGTGGGTGGAAAGGGACTGGTGTGTACAAAGCCTGGCAGGGCAGAGAGGGAGTCATGGGCCCTGCAGAGGAGGGGAAGCAGCAGCTGCTGCTGTATGCTGCATTTGGGGCATTTCACCCTTCTCTGAGGAGAGGGGCTGATGGTGCGAGGAGGCTCATGGGGAAAGGGTAAGTGCTACCAGCGGGAAGCAATGCATTGCTGACAGTCAGCCTACTTGCTGGGCAAATTAATGCTCATCCCACTTTGCTGCTACCCTTCCAAGGGCTGCTTTAAAATGCCAGTGCCAACAGGCTCAGTTGTGCTGTGGGTAGGTCCCTGCATGGTGGTGGTACCTGGCCTGGGCTGTGCTCTGCTGTGCAAACGTGGCCTCGGAGGGAGGCCCTATAACTGAAAAGGCAAGCTGGACTGGAGGCGAGATGAGGACTGGTGGTGTCAATAAGGCAGAAAATAGTTCACCTCTCAGTGGCAGATTTGGGGAGAGAAATCCTCCCTGCTCAGGAGGTTGGTTACTGCAGCATGCTCATCTCCTGGGAGCGCGAGGAGGTCCATGTCTGGAGCCCACTGTGTCAAGGCCATAAAGCACAGGATCACGGCTGGCTTCCCCTGTCCTCGGAAGGCTCCTCCATCTGCGCTTTCAGAGCGGTGCAGATTTAAATGGTGATGTATTTGTCTGTGGTCCATAATGAGCTTAAAAAAAAAAAGTCAGCAATCCTTGTTTGAAGAAGCAAAGCATCATGCAAGAAATCATTACGGTTTTTCTTCCTTTTTCAGAAAACATAGCAGCAATGAAATAGCAGTGATGTGTAAATAATAAAAGCCTTCTGTGTGGCTCACTTGTCTTGTGCTAGTTAAAGTATAAAGCCCCACAAATGCAGTGCTGAGGGTGGGCAGAAAATAGTCCACCTGAGCAAGAGCAATTAGTGCACTTGGCTTTATCTTTGCTGTGCTCTGTAAATATAATTCTGAACAGCAAATAAGCAGATAAGCTTTACCCAGCCATAATAAGACAAATATGCTTCTCTTCTGCCTCTGCTGGGAAGAGAATTTCTCTTTAGTTGTGCAGCTGTTGGAGGAAAATAGCTGGAATAAATTGCTCAGGAATTTGTGAACAGCAAATACGGCCTGAAACATTAGCAAAATCATTGAAATAAATGAGTAAAAACCATGGGAGAGAATATTCTCATTTATATCATGAATATCCCTTAAAGACAGACTTGTGTTGGAACGAGTTTTGAAGAGCGAGAACTTTTTGTGACAGGAAAGCATTTTGCTTTGCCAACGATTCTCTGCGTTTTCAGCCCCGTTGCTGCAGGGAGCTGCTTTTCTGCACGCTGTGCAAATCGTGTCCGGGAAGAACGGCAGCTCCTCCCGGGGAGCGGGCTGGCAGGCCGAGCCGGGCGCCCCATGGGAGGCCTGAGACTTGCACCCGGTGGGGGAAAAAGAGCAGGAGCTGATGACTCAGTAGATAGATATGTGCTCCTCAGCATTAGCACCCAACGAGAGCGCGCTAATTGGAGTGGGGAAGTGCTAAGCTCCTCATTGTTAAATAGGAGGCAAAAGTGAGGCCAGGCAACTTTGTACCAAAGCACTTTCTGCCTAAGATATGCCTGTGTTTTATTTCAATGTAACGTTCTTGAACTCAAACGTGACCGAATAGCACAGCTAAGAGCGAAGACCGTGCCCCGCTCTGCCACAGAAGCGGTTGCATCTGGTGGTGGATGAGCAACGCCTTGGGCTGTGTCTCTCTTCCATGCCCCATATGAAGGATTTGTACATTTGAAGTAGCGTGTACGTTTTAAGTAGCTGTATGGATCCTCCCATCCTTCCCTCTGCTGTCCAGTATGTGTTCTCAGTAGCTGGAAGATATTTCTTTGCCTCAGTTCCCTGCTAGTTAAATGGGAATAAAACTAGTCTCAGCAGATTGTATGGTCCTTGGTGCTCCTAACTTGCCTACAGGCATCTGAAAATCTCAGTCCCAATCATTAATGACTGTTGAGATTGCCCTGGCTGAGCAGGGCACGACCGCGCTCGGTCCTGTACGCGCCTGTGATAAAAGGGCCTGTGGCTTTTGGAAGTCTCTTTCTCATACCAAGAAAGATGAAATAGAAAATCAGGGATTTTGGGGCTGAAATTACAAAGGTATTGGGGAGCATAAGGAGTCTGGTATAATATTGGTCTTTAAGTGGACCAGGATACTTCTCTAAGACCAGCCTTGAAAAAATACTTGATTTTTTGGGCAGATATATATTTTTAGTTAACTTTTACCATGGAAGTACCACTAGAAACTTTCCTGTCTCAACGCAGTGCATTCACTGGGAAAGGTGCTGTTAGGACACAGACTGTGAACTTGGGATCCAGCGCTCTGGGTGCTGGGTACATGCTTTTCTCTGTGACGATTTGCAGACTGGAGCCTGCTCTGTTGTTAACCTGGGCACCTCCCACGACACAGGCATCTCCCACTCCAGTGCGCACAGGGATCCTATAGCCAGAGACTGGTAGTGCAGCGTTTACTATTACAGAGCAACAACCTCCACAAATACAACGGCCTCTGCTTCAGAGGCAAGACATCTTAACTGCTTTCTCTGTGCAAAATTTCAGTTTTATGCAGATTGATACTCCTCACTTTCTATGGGGGCTGCCTTTCTAAATGCTTGGAAGGCGACCGTACCTGCTTTGTCACTGTGAGCTGGTTGCCGGCATTTCGGCTATGTTTCTTGGAAGAACACTTGCCAGGCTGATCAGTGTTGCAGAGATGTGCTATTTACTGCCTCTGCATTTGTCCTGACTACGCATGGAAACCTCCCTCTGGGGAAAAAAGCACGTTGTTCTGGATGGAAACTCAAGGTTGAAAAAAAGCTCTAGAATTAAATTATTGTATTTATTAAAAGGAGAAGCAAGGCTCTAATTTTCACTGTGCTCTGAGCATCCAGATTCTTTAAACAAAATTCAAAATCCCAGATGAAACCATTCATGAGTTAGTTAACTAAGATTTGCATAGCCAGTGAACTGCTTTTCTGCGTATATATCCCTGTCCTCAAAATTCAGGTTCCTGAGGGAAAACAGCCGGAACGAGGGGGTCTGCAGCATGAAGAGAGTGACTTCCATCTAAAGGAATGGAGGTAGCTGTCCTTTAAAATGCAGCAGTGGAAGATTTAGCCTATGCCCAAAGAGCTGGAAGAGGCTGCAGAGTTCCAGGGGGGGGAGGAGAGTGCGGTGCCCACAAAGCCCAGACATCCACGCTCGGCCCCAGAGTGACGGAAAGAGACAAAATAAGCTCAGCGGCTCTGGGGACCAGACTTGACCTGGATCTGCCTGCCTGCGAGTGACTCATTTGCTACAAGAGGCGAGTGAAAGCGGCAGGGATGGATCTGAAAGTGTGTGATTAAAGCCCTGACATGCAGATAGGATGGGGTGGCAAGAGGCTCCTGCTCGGGCGAGAGTTGGCTGCTGTCCCCCGGCGCACATGGACCCAGGGGCTGGGGCCAGCACTTGGCTGCTGGCCTGGTTGAAGCCTTGGGCGGCAAGAGAGAACAGGAGGTTCACTTCTTCTGCACGTCATTTCTTACAGAAACATAAGCAGCCCCGTCTTTCTCAGCAAAACAGCTTGGAGCGTGCGTGGAAGCTGCTCTGCGAAGAGGGTTTGGAGCAGTTTCTTTTAGGACCATGTTTTACACAGGCTTGGAAAGAAAAATAATAGCATTCCCTGGAGGGAAGACAAGGAGAGGCTAGCGAAATGGCAACAAAAACCAGAGGCTTCAAATGGGACTTTGACACCTTGGTGTGAAGAGGAAAGTATGGGCAGATAAACCCATTTCTAGCCCCAGACACCCAGCGTGGTCCTGTCCTACCCCATCGCTGGTCTCTGCAGTGCTGCTAGCGTGTGGGCATGTGTATGAACCTATTTCAACCACAGAGAGTGAGACACAGACCTCACTGGAGAACGCTGTGAGACCTGACCTGCCTAACATATGGAAGATATAAGGTGCAGCAGGACACTTTCAGTTAGAAAAAACAAGTGGCAATACGGGAAAGGAAACAGAGGTCAAATCATGTCCCACACTCTGCCAACTACCCAGCCAGAGAGGAAGGGTAGATCAAAGCCAAGGAAGAAGCTCAGGCTGGGGGCTGCGACGGGAGGTACCTAGCTGCCCCTCTGTGTCTGCAGCAGGCTGCTTCCCTCCTGGCAGCAGGGACTGATCCTGCACTGTCGTTGCCTGCAAGTGTCTTTCACAGGATGCAGCTCTGCCTGTCTGTGCGTGGGCTGGTGCTTGTCTTCGCCCCGTGGAGTTTTGGGGTGCCTCCTCGCTGTGGGTAGAAGCAGGGTTCAGCCATGTTGAGCGCCTAGCTCTCAAGGTCTACCAGTCTACGTAAAATCAAGTGGTATTTTTTTCCCAGCTAGTTGCAGTGTCTTCATAATATTCTTCATAAATCACGCGCAAAAAAGCCAGACAAGTGACCTGTGGTTTGGTTGAGCACCAATTTCTCTGGCCTTCTAGCATGTGAAGAAAGCAGCAGCTGCCAGGATGGATTAGGTGCCTACGGGAAGCTCCCGCGCTGAGCCTCCTTCCGCCAGGGCTGCAACCGCTGCTGCCCGCGCGAGCTCAGCACCTATCGCCGGCCCGTGGGTCCAGCCCCACGGAAATGCGTTTCCACAGCGGCTGGCTCGCGCTGGCGCCGGGCCAGACGGAGGCATCCTGAGCGCTCCGGGGAGGCAAAGGGTCCCAAAAAGGGGTGACCAAAAGCCGCTCCCTCCATAAGCCGTGGTGGTGGCAATTAGCCAGGCCTGAAATGTTACATTTCTCTGGAACGACAGTTTTGCTGCATATTGGATTCTGTTAAAGGAATTCAATTTAGAAAACATTATGCCAGGGAGAGAAGGAGAAGGGCAAAACATTATGGCTACATAATTTCAATTAACCATTCCAGACCTTTCTTGCTAATTCAGTTGAAATAAGTGCTGCCTGGTCTACGGATCTGCAGAACTGAGAGCCTTTTGCAGCATCAGCTAATACTGCTTAACCAACTTCACTGACTTACCCCAGCTGAGCAGCGAACCTAAGGGCTGGACACTATTTTGATATTATGAAGCCTTATTACTTGAAGGAAAACAGAGAAAGAAAAATCTGGACTGTGAAATAAAGCTCAGATGCATTTTGTGCAGGCAGTTCTTGCTGCTGTTTTACTTGGCACATAATAAATTTTCTCAAGCTAAATATTAAATCAGCGTAAACATTCAAGCACTATCTACAGTTGGGCAACTTATTTAACTTCATTCTGCTTTGGAAAAACAACCTGGATCCAAACGTGAACATTTACCAGACGTTTCTGGAGATCAACCATGCTTTTGACAGTTAGTAGTTATTAACACTAGAGAAAGTTAAATTCACTGTTCAGCTTATAAATCTTTTTTTTTAATTTATACTTTAAGTAGTTGCTCTTGGTATTAAGTGAAAAACAACTGTCAGGTAGTTCTCCTTACCCAACTGCTCTTCAGTACAATTCCTTGATTTTGACAACAAAAATACTTACTCATGCTCAAGTGCTGAAAATTCCTGGAATTTCAGCAAAAAATTAAAGAAAGCTCAAACACGTGAATGTTTGAAGAACAATGACAGTGCTGTAAAGCCCACATCTCTGTCTCTGAGCTTGTGCTTGCCTTTACCGCCACCATTTCTTTGCCAGCTCTGAAATTTCTGTACAAAATATCTTCCCCCAAATTCTTCACCAGCTCTTGTTCCTTCAGTCCCCTTTCTCTGATGTTTTGAAGAAATGACAATGACAAGTTGAAAATAGTCTTTCTTTCTAATGTTTATATGCTTCCCCTATTCACTTGTCTAAATATAAGCTTTCCCTCCAGTTATTTTCCCTTCTTGCGCAATGTCTTAATTTTGATTATGAATTCTTTGGGTCAAAGACTATGTTGTTGTGTATGTTTGTGAGCTGCATAGCACAGAAGAGCCTCGGTCCCGGTTACTAAGGCAAATAGCCCTGGAGGACTCAATACAAGCTCTCAGATCTCTTTCAATAGCTTTTCTATCACTGTAGAAACTGCTGTTTTTCTTCTTCTCTCTGGCCTTCCTCTACCTAGCATCTTTCCAGACCTATGGTGTTCTTTAACCTGATATTTGTTTCACTATCCTCACTCATGAGGCTCTCTCTCATATCTGCTTGTGAAGAAAAAAACAAATTCTGATTTTCCTGCTCTTACCCGGAAAAATAGCTCCCTTGCAGAGTGATGTGACCTTGCACTGCTCTGATTCCACCGGGTCTGGGTGTTTAAGGGCCAACTGTTACTACTGATTTGCAAAAAGAGGATCAACACGTGGCATTTGCTTTGGGGATCAGGCTTTTCTAACTGCTTTTATTCTCATCACTAACTCCATGCTACATGTGTGAGTTCATCCAGAAGACAGGTTTCTTTATGGGCTGTGCAGAGTTTTCTTTCTTTCCTTTCTTGTACCAGGGCTCTTGATGCTTGCTCGTGCATCTTTGCTCTGCTGGAGAGAAGCAGGCTTGGAAGCTGTTGAGAAGGCTCCTTTTATGAGCACTTTAAAGCAAACATGAAACTGGTGCCTAAAGAGTAGATGGGACTAATGAAGCTGTTTTATCTTTTCTGTTTGTATGTATATGGGGTAGGGGTAAGGGGAATCCTACGGAGTGTAGCAAACACATATAGGGCAAAGCAGTTAATAGGATGAAAATGAAATCAGTACCCAAAACTTAATTAAGAAGATGTTTTTATGCACATCCCAGGAGATGCCGAACACTTACTGGATTGCAGTCTTCCATGGACTTGTCCTATGGGCCACTGACACCCCATGAGCCTTATTAAACATTGTTTTCATCTGTGTCCTCTTTAGATACCAAGAGGACATGGCAATGAGGGAGGAAATGAGGATACAGTCTTTCGACCCTCCAACTTTGGGAATTGCTGCCCCAAGTTGCATAGATATTTGGATGTAGTCTGTGCCCTGCCACCCCCCATCTGTGCTTTCTGTACCTTTCCTGCAGGGAAATGGTCACTGGTTTGCTTCCAAGCAAGGAGAGGTTTTATAGGGCTCTGAGTCGGGATGAGTAGGGAACAGCAAAAGTGCATAACATTTCCCTTTCAAAGCATGAACTCCTTTGCTTTTATGCCATTTGCAAAGTGAAATGAGCCTGAAGTGTTTATTTCTCAGTGAAGCAAAAAATGCAGCCGTTTCCAAGAACTAATCCTTTATTAAACTCTCTGAAATAGGAACTGTAAAGACATCAGTAAGCAGAAATATTCTAAATGGACAGTGAAGTCAGCTAGGCTATTCAGTTATTGCTTATTATTGAATGTTTTAGGACTAAAGGAACCAACCAATTTTTGATTAAAATGTGAATTTTTGTCCTGGGTGGATAAAATGAATGAGGCACTTGGAAAGGCTGGGAAAATGGATGGACAAAGAACATGCCTGGCAGAGCAAGGGTTGTGCTGGAGCTGGTGTTTGCAGGCTGACTTTGCATGGGAGGCTGCTAGAGCCAGAAGTAAAATGAACTGGGGAGTAGAGCCGCATGCAATTATACTGTGTGCCTTTTCTCCCATTCTGGCAGTGGAGCGAGACCTTGAAGTGGGCAAAATATTTGTGCTCCTTTCACAATTTCTCTCTTGCCAGAGAGTGCAAATCAGTCATAGCAAAGCTTGGTAATCTGTATTGGATTTATTTTCTTGTGACTTCTCCCCTACTTGTGTGCTCTGCTGCTGTTAGTATCTGAGCAGAAAGCCAGTGTTTTATTAACACACCACTAGGCTCTCCTGGCTTTCAAGAACAATCTTTTCTATAAGGCATGCTGCTCCTCTTCCGCATGTTTTCTGGATAGGAGTACCAACCCTGGTGGCTACAGCTCCCTGCTCAACTGATGTGGTCCCCTCTCCCCCTTTTCCAAAATGGCTGGAAAACCTGTCCGTGCTCTGACCAGGGGAATCCTGGGAGTGGTTCAGTGGAGGTTGTCCAGGGTTTTGTAGGGAGCAACTGCCTAATGCCCGCAATGGTTAGCGAGTTAGAGAGGGTGGTGGTCCTGGCAGCTTTGTGAGCACAAGGATATACCATTTCCCTTTGTTTTCACTCAGCTCAGGCTACAAAAGCAAGTAGTGATCCTGTTAGGGGTGTCTTGAAATCCCTGCCAGAACTTGCCTGGAGGAGATGTTCCTTACCGCAGTTACGGACAGTGTTGTTGACCTTGCTGGGCTTCAAACCCAACAAGCAAAGCTTGGCTCTCACAGCGGTTCCAGTTGGGCTTAACTCAGTCACGTATTTTTCGAAAGGAAAGAGCTCTGTCTACTGCACAGCCAGCCCTCGGCCTTTTGCTGACTCCTAATCCTGGTGACCTTGGTCTTCGACCCTAGGTGTCTTGGTCTTCAGCCAAGGAGGTAGGATGGTAACTGTGCTGGGTGCTGGGCTGCCCCTCCTGATCACCAGCATTAATGAGCATTTCTAGTCCATCTGAGTGTTGATCCCTGTAATTTTCACGTTCCAGGAGATGAGTGTCAAGCAGATACTGAATGCCCCATTCATTGGCAGAGCAATGTATCCCTCCCTTGAATGCTTGCGAGCCATAATTACTGTGTTTAACTTGTAGAGCTGCCAGTATTGAAAAAGCTGGCTGTACATTTATGTTTCATCATGCAATAATTTGAATAGTGAACACCATCATTTGATAGGAATAAGAGGACTCTGCTCTTTTTTGGGAGGGTGGGAGTATAGGGTACTGAACTGCTCTGCTTATGGAAGAAAACTGACCCAGGGAGAGGATCTGTCCCTGCTGTATTCAGTCTAAAGGTCCCAGATTAGCAATCTGGCAAGAAGCAGCATTTGATCTGATGATAACACAGGCTTCTTAGATGTTAAAGAAAACATCAGACAGCTGGACATCAAAGGCAGGCAGCTCATGCTCATTGCGCTCGTTACCTCCATGTGGCCTGCCTTCCCCACCTGGGCATGAAGTGCCTGTTGCTTTTGAGTTTCATAGTTTTATTTCTCCATGAAAGGTCCAGGTGCCACAGCAGACTGAAATGGAGTAAATTCCAAAGAGAGCATGACTGAGGTGTTTGGATATTTTTGGTTCAGATCATGTAAGATTTTCTGTTATTCTAAGACCGTGGGTAATTTCTCTGATGCCAGGTAACCAAGCAATGGCACATCAGCATTTTCTGGCTAGGAACAATGAAGCTATGCATTTAAATCAAACTTATTGAAAGACATCCAACCTCCTTTTGATTTCTCACAGGCTTTGTTAATGAAATTAGCTTTCAGTCTTGGAAAAAATTATAACTGCAGTCAGAGAAGCATGATGCAGAGCTCCACATTAAAGCAGTCTAACCAGTGAGCTCCTAGGGAAGGAAGCAAGTGGCAGCAGTTGAGGGGCTGTTGTTACTTCTGGGTGCTGTGTTGCACTTTTGGCAATGTAGTATCAACTCCCAGGGACAGCTGACTGCCTCCAACCTAGAAATAGCAGCCAAAGTCTGTGTGCAGGCTGGACAGTGCACATCACTGAGTCTTTGGTGTCACTGTCATCTTTTGGAACAAGAGCAACAGCAGCACAGGTGCACCTATCACACTTACAGTTGCTCTTAGAGATACAAAGCATCTTGCAGTAAGTCGAGAGCTGGCTTCATTAGGAATTGGGTGGCTATCACTGAGGTACTTATGAGACTCCCACTGGGCTATAAATACTTTTTGAAACTTTGCCTTAAAGTCATTTTTGAAAATGGAAGTGCTTTAGAGATGTTTACGGTGTGCTTGGTTTCCAGAAGCTGGCGTTAGGATTAGTGTTTGTGAATAGCTGCCAGATACCTTCAAGGCCCCTCTTCTGACTGCTGGACTCCACTTGCTGCCAACACTCAGGGAAGAAAACAGGCCTTCTTGTCCTAAATCTGTTTTACTTTACTTTGTTTATTATTTTTAAACATTGTTCTTTCCAGTTCTTGTGATGTGAAGTTGTTAGTTGTAGTTTCTTTCTCTAACTTCCAGCTTTCCAGCAACGCTGGGTGTTTTCAGCAGCACTACCCACCGAAAAGCTTGGTCAGCTTTGGTACAGGTGATTATTAGACAATTTCTCTCGCTTACAGGTCAGCCTGCCTGGTTCAGACACACACAGCCATATACAGCAGGAGTTTGAAATATGAACTCTTTTGACATCTGATTTGCCTTGGCATAAGTGTTTGGCTGTGGCATGTGCTCTATTTGCTGATTAAAATTATTTTTCGCTGTAATAGAAGCCTTCAATATCTTCTCTAACGTGAGGAGGGATAATTAAGTCCTCTTGGTAATGCAAATAAATAATGGTACTGGAGAGTCCTGAGTGCATTGTAAATCACTGGTGGAGTTGTGTTCCTGAGATGCAACATCCTTTTGTCCTGCTGAATGACCGTGACAAGGTTTTGTCATGCGTTATGTATGGATCACCGGCTAGCCCCTAACACCACCTATAGTGTCAGCGCCCAAAGACTCTGGGAAAGGTATGGTGTTCCCTGAGGGCTGGTGGCAACCTGTGCTAGTTTTTTGCAATGTCTTTATTACAGTAATGAAGCATCTCATGATTTTTGACTGTTTCTCCTCCAAATAGCCCCATGATGTAGAGAACGCTGCCATTCCTCTGCCTGTACTGAGACAGAGACACATATGGCTTGGACCAGGAGCATCCAGTGCTCTTCTTTAAATTTCGATGTATATTTATTTATTTATGGATAAATATTGAATTTATATTTTATTTAATTTGAACATTTCATTTTTAGAACCTTGGGAACCCAATGCTTAACATCTGGGCACCTGCTGGATGTAGGGGGAGAGGCAAGTGCCTAAGAACAGGATTCCTGAAAGATATCCATGATGAAATATCATGGGAAAAGGTATAACTTTTGCCCTGACTACTTGGTAGGGCACAGGTGCTGAGTTCTTAACTACTTTTAGCATGCCTGTTCCTGGTGGGGCATTGCAGCCCTTGTACTCTCCCCTTGAGGTAGGTGATTGCACCTTTCTTGGAAGATTTGCTGGACTGGAGGAGATGATGGTGCCTCCATTACACAGCATCCTGGTGAGGAGAGCATCGAAAGCTCCTACCAGAGTGCATCAAGTAAGAAAGGAAGCACCTGATCCATGAAGCTTGCTGGTTGTGAGACTATGTGGCTTATTCACTTGGCATTGCAAAGTCTTAGATAGTCTTGGGCATGCCCCAAAGTGGGCTTTTAGACCTGCAGAGAAGATTTTCTGGTGGAAACTTGGAGCCAAATAAACTCAAGGTGCCTCCAAGGATAGGAAGTTTCTCAGTGGGGGTTTTGCACCTTTGGTGGAGCTGCTCACCTCTAGGGACATGGGGCAGACCAGGTATCCCTGACCAATACCTTCACCAGTGACATTTTTATTTTAGTAATTCACTTACCCTAGTGCATTTTTGAATGAGTTGCTCCAAAAAGGGCTAGATGCTTTTTCAAAAATTTTTAAAATGTCTCGTTTTGCATATGGCTATCTCCAATTAGCTGTAGCAAGTTCCAGTGGTGGAAACTGGCAAATGGATGAAAAACCCTCCTTTCAGTCCTGTGGGTGAATGGAATAGGCCAACTGCAAGGTGAAGTCTGCACTGTCTTTCTCAATAACCTGAAAGAATCCTTGCTTGTGCAAAGCACTGGTGACTTTTTGGTTTTTGATGGCTCAGCTGTAGACGTTTTTGAATGAATACTAGCAGCTTCCTTCAGCTGAGACAGACTAGTTTGTTTTGTCTGTCCCTTCTACAGAGTCTAGCATATGAGCATGGAAAAGAGCTGCAGGAGAGACTCTTTGCTAAGGGAGCATCTGTCTGTAATGGAGATCAGCTTCTAGCGTTATTTTAACCCGCACGGGAATGGGGAAGGAGAAAAGGAAGAGAACAATCTCCTGCGGTGGCGGTGAGGAAGCTGGAGCCCCTCTTTGGAGACGAGAGCCCTGGCAGGGCTCTGGTTTCTGCAGTTTGGAGGTACTGAGGGCTGGAGCCACTGCTTCTTGCAGGAGGAAGGGCTCATGCAAAGTAGTGGGTGCCTTGCCTTGGGGAAAGGCGGTGTCTGGAGCCAGCCTGCTACGTGCCTGTAGGAACCAGCAACTAATGGCCAAACATCTGTACTCAGCTGCTGGACTCCTTCAGGCATCAATTTCCCTAAGCAGCAGCGTGTGTTCCTGTCGAGGACAGAGCAGCTGTAGCATGGCACTGCCTGGAATGGGCCTGAGACCATGTCTTGTTCTCCTGATATACCCATAACCAGGGCTCACGGGAGAGATGCTCCTGAGGCCTAGAAGAGCTGATCATCCGCAAATGGGCGGGTGGTTGTAAACTACACCCAGCAGATTTCCTTGCAAATCATTAGTGTCTTGGAAGATTGTATAAGCCAGAAATCTGATTAATTTATAAAGCCATCCCTCTGCTTTGTGCCAGGGGTTATGATGGCTGATTGGCACAGGGTGAGGCACAGGCTGAGGTTATAAACAAGACTATTACCTGTTGGCAAATTTGTCAGAAGTCCTCCCCTTTTGTGCGTTCGGGGTGGGCTGCACCTGCACCTTCCATCTCCTGAGCTGGCGTTCAGTGCTGCGAGGGGTGAGAGGAGTTTCAGTTCTGTCTGTGCTGAAACAGAGGGCGCTGGAGCCCAATAAAAATGACGACGCTGCAGCGAGCTTGCTGCCAGATCCCCTGGCTCTGCCAGCCACCTCTCTCTGCCTTCCTTGCAAAGGCCGAATGGAGCCACGCGGGAAGGCTGGGAAGGAGAACTAGCATGCTGGTGATTTACAGCCACTGCTGTCTGATGGCTGTCAGGTAGCTTGTGCTTAACAAATGGGCTCTTTCAGATTCATGAAAGCAATGGGCAATTTTCCCGGCCGTAAAGCATGGCTGTCACATACAGTACCTGTCTTGGCAGTCTGGGGACTGGCCAGGTGAACAGTCTGCGACTCTTCCTGCACATGGACGGATGTTTCACGTGGGGCTGCAGGGAGAGGTTGAGGGTTGCTGCCTGGACTGTGTGAGGGCAGCTTGTGAGTGGAAGTGGGGAGATGTGCTTTAACCTGAGACAGTTGCTCCAGCACCAGAATTGGCACAGGGAACCCACACAAGCCTGTGGATCACCACTGGCTGCTCTCTCTCTGCTCCTGGCTTGTGCTAAGCCCAATGCGTTTCTGGGTGCATGCCCCACCTGGACAGCATCAGGAAAGAGGCATGGGCTTTGCCCCATGCTCCTTCAAAGGACATCATAGTCAAAAAAATCCAGGCATACAGGAAGGGAGAGCATGACAGCAGCCTTTGCTGGGCTTCCTGTGCTAATAAGAAACTGGGTAGCTCCATTTCCCTTATTGGAAGGGGACTGGGAAGGGGAATACTGCATCCATTTTGGATACTGTGACAGTGGCATCCTCAAAGGAAAAATTCCTTGAGGAATGCAAGGATCAAGAAATGCTGAGCATCAGGCTGCTTGGCTTCAACTAAATTGCTCTCTCGGGGAAGCAGAAGCCTTTTTCCCGCACGGAGAACAGAGGTGGTGGCGTTACGGTAGCCACGTTAGCGGGACCTGACTACTCGCTGAGGAGTACTCGCTTAGGGCTCAGACTTGATGCCATGCATCTGGGCGTGCAGGTTCACCCCTTCCACGGCCTGGGCTTGGGGCTGCGGAGTGCTGTAATCCACCCTGCGCCTGCAAGTGGGCCTGGTATCAGTGTGGTGCTGCACACTTGCATTTTCTCCCCCTGCTTTCTCTCTGGATAGTGCAGGGGTTGTCTGGTGACCAGACAGCTTCCAGAGAGCAAAGTATTAACCATCTGGAGTAAGCAACCTGTTCAAGAAGATAAGTGACTTCAGGTGAATGGTTTTCCTGTGAGGCAGCTTCTCACCTCCTGCCCGGAGGCTCCAGTCAGTCTGCAGAGGCCAGGCCCTTTCTGGGGGTCTGTCCCTTGGCCACGACTCAGGTGCAGTGTGTATTCCTCTTCTTCCTCATCCTTGCTCCATGTTTCTGGCCTTTCTTCCTGGTCATCTTGCCAGAAAGAACAGCACTTGAAAAGGCCAGTGACTGCCTTTGTTTTTGTATTTGGGATTGACGCTAGTTAGCAGTCTGTTAGCCCCTCTTGTGCTGGCCTTTTTTAGATGCGTATTTACCTCTTTGATGCAATAATCTTGGTCCCCCAAGATTATTATATGTGTATAATACCTCCTGCAAATGTCCTGTGCGCCCTTGGGAGGATCGTCAGGATCCAGATTGCTGCTTGGCTGTTGTTCCCCTGGCTTCATGGGGGGCTCTAATGACTTCATTCATGCTCTTGCATCTACAGCGAGTGGAGACAGCCCCTGAGTGGGCCTTGGCCAGCTGCTGCTCTTCGCAAGGATATGGCACTGCCAGAGCTGGGTCTTCCCAGGCCCCCATCCCTCCTCTCTGATACGGTCTGTGTGCACTGAGCCCTGGGCCACAGCACCAGGGAGGGGCGTGGAGGCTGTGTGGCTGTTTGTACGCTTGCGGCGAGGAGGAAGAGTAATTTGATTAGCTCAGCGTTTCTCTGGCCAAAGGTGTAGCAGATCTTTCCTTCCCTTTCAAGCTACAAGGGACAAACCCCGGTGGGTTTCCTTCTGTCCCTTGTCGGCAGCTATGATGGGCCTCCTGGGCCAGGGCAATGAGCCAATGTCCCAACTAATTTTGCAGCCTCGCTACCCTGTAACCCAAATGTTCCTCCAGCAACCAAGGAAGAGAGAGAACCCCCACCTAATTTAAAGTTTCTGCAATGGGAAGAAGTGAGACACTTAAAGCATTAACTCTTTATTTTCCTTAGCTTCTCTTTGCTTTACCAGGTAAGCAAACAGAGCGGGATAGAGATTGCTATATCTTGTGTGTGACCACAAGAGGTTAATTAAACACTAAGCCCTAATTACTGAGGCTAAGGCTGACGGACTTACTGTAAAATAGCTGAATACTTAATTTACACTAGAATGCGGACATAACTTTCACCATTAGCTAAATAAACAACGAGCACCCAAGCTAAACGGATTGCTTGCCTAATAGGTGTGCCATTATAAATAGAGCTGTCTCCTGGCACAGACATCTAGCTGCCCTCTGCCTCACTGAGGGCTGCTAATAGACACAAAGGAGGAATTTTGTAAGGGGGAGCTGCTTTACAATGCACCAACCTGCCTTAGGCCTGAGGGATTCCCTGACTGTCAATATTATTCAGCTTTCAGGCTGCTTATCAAAGTCATAGTCATTTGCATTTCACTGCAGGTTGGAAAGAACAGAAGAGATACTGAAAGGCATAAAAGAAAACAAAATCCCAGCTCCCAGTGCAAGGCAGCGGAAGTAGGGCATGTAGCTCCTATTTTTGCCTTTCAATATCTCCCTTAATAACAATAATAGATTCTGAGAAGTGAAAATTAATCTGTAGCTCCAGAGATTTTTATTGCATTTCTCCCTTTTTGTGTGCTTTCAAACCTTTCAAATCCTGGAAGGCCATTGTTTTTTTTTTTTTTTTTTTTTTTTTAATCATTTTCCTATCATTTTTGCTTGTCACATGGTTCCTGACTTGGTCCTAAACAGACTAACAGCACACCCATGCATTAACTTTATCTCATGGAGCACTACATCATATCTGCAGTTTGTATCTTAAATTCATGTATTAGACACATTGGGGAGATCTCAAGTGCATTCAAAGCTTCAGTGTGCTGGGCACTCTGCAAAGAAGAAGAGAGCACCCCAGAATCATGGAGACAGTAGTTGAAACAGGGATGTGGTAAGCAAAGGAAGTCTGATGCCTATTTCCAGTCGGGGGAAACAGAGTGTGATTTAAAGGCCCTAAGTGATGGTTCACGTGCCCATGATCTCTGAGAGGGCCCTTAGCAAAGCCTTAGAGGACACCGCATCTCCCAGTTCTGGATCAAGCACCTTGTCAGCACAGTAATACACATTACTTTTTGGCCAAAGTGACTTCTGTAACTGTGGTGGTTTTGGGGAAGTGGCAGAAGTTAGCGCACTAGCTTTGCTTCTGCCTGCATGTCTGACCTATGCGTTTGAATGTGTATCTGCTTTTGACCAAATACAGTCATTTGGTCAAAATGACTTAAATGTCCACTTCTTAAGGCAATTTCTGCCCATCTCTTTATATGGTTTATCTTTTTACTTTGTTTCTGGTACTATATGAACTGAAGACCCCATATAGGACACTAATCCTTGTTTTCTGTCATTTGACCAGACATCACTAAACTTATTCCTTTCCCTAGGTTAAAGGAACTAAAACCATCTTAAAACCATGAAGAACTGGAACTTGCTGGTGAAAGGATTCAAAGATACTTTGAGGGCCATTTCCTTCAAGAGTGTTCTGCAAGAGGACATGACATGTGAGGTTAGTGTCACTAACCTGGTTCTAGCTTAGCCAGGCTCTTGTAAATCCCTATTAAACGATGAAGATGAAATCTCACTTACTGCAGTAGCAGTGCTTTACATACTGTGATTACTCTATATTGCTTCAATGCTCCATAGTGATGCCTTCTGGGAGATAAGCTTATTCAGGCAGCTGTTTCCAGCTGTTCCAGAGCAAAATCTCCTTTTTTAATACATAAAATAGCATAGTGATTATCTGCCCCTCCTACATTCCTCCCCCATTTTGCCTCAGACACGTTGTATACACAAGTGCCAAATCAGAAATGTTGTACAGGCAAGTGCCAAATTCTCACAGGTGTTAGGTGCGGAAGCTTCAGGCATCCAAAAATTAAACCACCCTCTTTGATTTTAGACTATGAAGTGTCACTGCAAAAGCCATTCATTCTGCAACTCAGGAACGAGAGGGCTTTGCAGTGTATTATTCTCCTTGTGCAATCTTTTCCTTCATTCCTGAGTTATCCAAAGCTGAGAGGACCCTGCAAGTCTGTACCCTCTTACACCTTGCCCTCAGGTGTTGGCAGCTGTAAATTTGGAGCCATTTCCCTGTATGGTACCTATTCCTTTCTCCATCTTCTCTTTCTTTATGCCTGAATATCCTGAATATCTTCTCTTCTACATCACTAAGAAAAGGATGAGCCCTTGGTTCCTGATCAATCTATATTCAATAACAATGGTGAAAATAATCTGGGCAAAGTGTGATTTCTTCTGCAGTGTGATTTGACACACACATGGTTTGTGCTGGGAGCCTTACCAAATATTCAGGAGAAGCCTGTGGGGGACAAGTACAGACATAGCCTGTTTCATGTGGAAAGGAACCTGGGAGCAGGCTGTCCTCAACTTGTATTAACCTTAGGGCACACGACAGAGCAAATTCTCCCAGTATAAATTTCTCTGGCTTTACTTTGCCAACCCACCTAGCTTCGGATCTGGATCAGAAGAATCCAGTTCTGGTGCTCTGTCAGTACTTACAATGCTTCTCACTCTGGGATTTCAGTAGTCTCTGCTCACCCAACACTGAACCTACATATTAATCTATTTTGTCTAAAGTCAGATTTACAAAAATGTTTTGACATGTAAATATACTGACAGTTTTGACTGTAAATATACATCTAGACAGATTTTCAGAAGCACTGAAGCAGAGGACAGACCTGAGTCTTAATGACGTTTATGTGCCTAATAATCCTTGTACCACAGACAGCTATGTATCGCAAGAGAGATTAGATTGACCAAACTCTCCTCTCTGGCAACCAAGTCCCAAGTTGCATCTAGGTTCTCAAAAATGGAAGACAATGTGTGGGCCTGCTGCCTTTCCCTGCTGGCTGGCAAGTCTTGGGGACCAGTGGTGTAGAAATGGTCCTGGAAGTGCCAAAGAAAACGAATGCATGAAGTCTGAGGTAAAAATAGTTCAGCGCTTTCTATTCATCATCTTATAACAGTTTCTCTGCCATGAGTGCCTAGGTGGCATGCAAGCAGGTTGCTTTGCTTTTCCACAGAGAAGCACTGCCATGGTGTTGATGGGGCTACGATACTGCGTGGTAACGTTTTAAGTGGAACACTGCACATCAGACAGATGATTTCTTGCCCGTATTCAGCACTCAGAGTATTGGAAAGGACAGCCTTGCTTCACTGTGCCCTGTGATTTCATAGTCATCCATTATTGTGAATTTTTTAATGTGTCGTTATTCTGTCCTTGGCCCTGCTGGCTGAAGTGTTTTCTGAACTGACTGCCTGGTTATTTAGCTACTTGGGACACAAAGCAAAGATGCCAGCAGACTTCATGCAGCTGACTTCTTCCACAGCCAAGCAATGCTGTTGCTGGGTTTCATGTCACAGTCCCTCTACAAAGGAATCAAGAAAAATGGGATGAATGCCACCACTTGTGATGTCCTGGCAGTCACATGAGGCAGAAGAGGCAATGAGGAGAAGGAGCTGAGCTGGACTTCCCACTCTTCCCGACCCACTCTGTGACTGTAAGCAAATCATTGCTTACTCTGTGCCTTAGTTTCCTTTTTTTCTGTTTTGTCTGTTTGGGCTAAACTCTTGCAAATGGTAGGTTTGATCTGATCTCCTGAGCTGAAAAAGCTGCATGGTGCTGTATTCTGTGGACTTGGGCTGGTGCTAGCTTGAAGATTTCTGCTGTGCACCCCCTTGTGCAGAGACTAAGTTGCTCTACCAGCCAAATCCAATGCAGCGGCTTTGTCATCAATACTCCCAGCTCAATCTATAAGCTCTCAGGGGCAGGGTCTCTCTCTTACTGTGCCTTTGTACAGCAGCTAACAGTAATGGAGCTTAGGGGCTCAGGGTACTGTTATATTACAGACAATACGATGATCATGATGTGCACAAGAGGAGCTGTGTCTTCATCAGGCTTCTCTTTCCTTTTGTTCACTATTTTATCATTTTACGCTTGATTAAAAAGTAACACTTCTCACTGCCCTCCCCTAGCTGTCTTTTGCATAATGCCATCCTGCATCATCTGGCAGACTCAAGTGCAGTCTTTAAGAATTTTCTCTACCTGCATCGCAGCAGGATTTTCCTCTAGCACAGCTGGTGCAAAACACATGCATACAAGTGAGGAGAACAGAAGTCACTGGCCAGGAATGCCTCAGTAAGCTGCTTTTCTTGGCCAAGAGCCGTGGGCCTTCCTGTAGGATGGAAGGTGTTGGCTTTGATATGTGGTCTGTGTCGTTTACTTTTTTTAAAGAAATATTGTGCTCTTGGGAACTGTTCTGTTTTTGGCAATAACCTGACTCCAGAGCTTCAATATATAAAGGATTTAAATGTCTATTCTGTTCCTCAACCTTGCAAATTTTTGCAAGTAAATAGTAGTCTACCTACAGTTCTCCTGCTCCTGAGCTCACCTGGACACAAGATGTGCCATGAAACCTTCGTCTTCCTCTGAGCAGCTCAAGGCATAGGCTGGGACCCAGGGGAGTTCAGAGCGCAATGGGTGTCCCCTCCTCCCTTAAAGAGAGAAAGCTTTCACCTTCCTGCTGCTGTTTCTGCAAAGCTCTCCCTCTGAGGCTGCTCAGTGGGGGATGACATTGAAGGGGATGTCAGGGCTGTGTCCCCCCTTTTTAACTGTGATGGGACACCTACGCTCACATCTCTGGAGTGTGGCAAGCTGGAAGAGTGCTTCCATGTGGTTCAACAAGAAAACACTTCAGAAATGGATCTGGACCGTACTGGCAGTTCCCATGAGCTGCTTTGCCAGGGCAAATAAGGGCACTGGTGCTTGGCATGATGGAAGTGTCCCATCTTAATGAGCAGAGGGGACAGAAGTCATCTGATATGCAAAGTCCTGAAATACTGTACCATTTTCTTTGTCTCGTCTCGGCAGGGCAGGCTTTGCCTTTCCAGATGGAAGCGTTGCTCCATTAAGCCCAGTCACCTGCCTCAGGCTTGATGCTTCGGATGGAGGTGAAAGTCCACGGAAAATGCTTGGTTGCCTGGCAAAGCTGCTCAGAGGAGAAAGAAGGCTCCTTGCCGAAGCAGAGGCAGCCAGTGCCGTAAGAGCAGTGTGATTTGCTCACCTTTGTATTTCGGGCTTACTAGGAAGAGTTACTCACGACCCAATCCGTTTTTAGCCTTTGCCATGAAATGCTCTTTGCCCTCCTGTAGTGGTAGATTATAGATGTCTGGCCTCTTTAATGGCTCCAAAATTTTTGCTTTCTCTTAACTCCCTTGCTCTCTCATAATCTTAAAAAGTCTGACTAAATCCTGATGCTTCTTTTTTTCAAAGCTTAAATAATCCTAGCAATTGCAGTCTCTTGCTCGTGTTTAAAGCTTTCAATGCTTGAAGGACTGTGTGATCTTCCCTATGGTTTGAAAAAAAAAATGAGGCTGCCGACTCATAAAGGGCAAGCTGTGGTTTGATAGAACTTCACCACGATGTGTTTGCATCGTTTTCTAGCTGTCGTGAACACCCCCACCACCCTGTTTGCCGTGTTCACTGCAGCACTGTGGTGGGGAGTCTGTTCCTGTGAGAGGCATGATGCTTTGGTGGCCTCTGTGGCTCTGGGAAGAGAGAAGGGGACATGGGAGCCGTAGCTTGACCCGGTTGTGAATACTATTTGATGCAAATACAGCACTTATTTTGGACTTTTCTGAGGTGTGCAGGTACCAGAATTTGTGGAAACGGATATATGTTATTTTTCCTGCTGTTGATTTCCATCAAAAGAGGTGTGAGATTATTTGAAATGATATTTTCCCTTCAAGTGGTTACTGGCAAAAAGTCAGATTTTTCTACTGAAAACCGTAAACCCACAAAATATGTGAGATTTCAGTGACCAAAAGCAGAGGAGTGAGAGTTTGCAGATACCTAAATAAATCAGCCTGGTGGAACTTGCTTTGTAGATAAAAACATACAGAATTCACTACAGAAAAATTGCGGTGAAGGTGAAAAAGAAAAAAAAAAAGATTTTAGACAAAACCTTAAAGGGAAAAGAACATTCTCCTGATCTGCTCAGCCTGTGACCTGTGAGTTCCCTGCACCCTCAGTCTTTGTCTGTAAAATAAAGGAATGGTTTCCCTTACCACCCAGCTGTGTAGATCAGCTCAGTAATGCTCAGAGGTGAAGACACATATGGAGAAATACTCTCATTTTAATCTCTGCCTGGGGACGGTTTGAGTGTAACAGAGATCCTGAGCCAGCCAGAGCAGTGGGAGGCAGAGCAACGCGGCACTAGCTGAAGTGTGGGCCCTCATTTTCCAAAGATTTCAGCTTCCTTCTTCAGGCAAAGCTTTTTCCCAAAGGCTTCAGCATTCAGTTTAATCTGCTAATCCAATCACAGGCTGGGGGGAAAGTCCTCTTCCGCCTGCCAGCCAGCACCTGGCCTCCCAGCACGTGCGTGCCCTTTGGTGAAAGGCAGCCCACGGACGGGTGCTCCCCTTCGCCAGCCTTCTCCCCATGGCTCGCAGAAAACGGGCCGACCTGTCTGTGCCAGGGTGGTGGCTGTTGCTGTGTGCCTGGCGGTCAAGGCAGGGTGAGATGCACCTTCCTCCCTTGTTGCTTCTTTCTATGACTCCTTGAGTTAACACTGCTACCGTCTGACCTCGGCAGCTGGTGCTGCCTCCGAGGGTCTCTTCTGGCTGTACTGCAGTACGAGAAAGCCCTTCAGATGCCAAAGCTCCGTGTAAAAAGCTGGTTTCTTCCAGAGAGTCACCCCTTCAGATGTTGCCAGCCCTTATTTGTGAAAACCCTCTCGCTGTCTCCTGAAGCCAGCAGATGTTATTGCTACAGACTTGCCTAGCTGGTGGGTTGGTTTTGAGCTGAGACAGCTTGGATGACTAAGAACACTTTAGCAGTGGAGTGCAGGATTTCCTTACTGAGAGAGAAGTGAGAATGTCCCCCTATTGACAGCCCTGACTTCTCTGGAGGGTCTGTGCTAAAAGTTAATAGTTTTTTTATCTCAGGCTTAGCCTACAACTAGAAGAAGGGTATCTCACCAGCTACCACAGAGAGCGGCATTTGATGTGAGATGCCCCAGGAACAAGGAAGAGTTAGCTTTATGACTTGCGGTGGATGGGAGCAACAGAGGGTGGTGGAATGAACAGGATTAAAGGATTTCATCTGTAAATACAGGATTAAAGGTATCTAGTGCTCTGCAGGAGTCATGCAAACCAAGGAGAAGCAAAGCTGTCCGGCAGGGTGAAATTCTCCCTTTTGAACAAGCCTCACCTCTGTGTGAACCAGCACTGGTACACGGGTGCAGCCCACCTCTGCTCAGATCTGTCCCTGCCACTGCGGTGGCCCGAGGTGCCAACCGGCTCCACGGGGCTGGATCGGGCTCGGGAGGTGCCAACCGGCTCCACGGGGCTGGATCGGGCTCGGGGACTGGAGTGAGCATCCCTGCTGCCTCCACGCCCCCATTGCCCTGGCAACTCTACGGCCCCCTGCACCCTCGTTTCCCCCGTAGCCCCATGGCTGCTGCATCCCCATTGCCCCCAGCCATCCCCGGGACTCCCGGTGGCCCAGGAGCCCCCCCGTGGCCCAGCGCAGCCCGTGCCCCCGCGCCCCCACCCTCCTCGCCCTCGCGGGTGGCGGGAGGAGGACAGCTAGCAGTGCAGCAGCTGGACAGCGCACATCTGGACAGCGCACATCTGGACAGCCACGCGCAGGCGCGGGGGCCGCCTCGCCTTCGCCCCCCCCATAGACGGCGGCCACCCGTGGGCCGGGCCCCTGCGCGCCGCGGAGCCGTGCGCGCCCTGCGGAGCCGTGCGCCCCGCGGAGCGGGGGGGCGTCGGTCCCTCCTTCCCCGCGGCCCCGGGGAGGGGCCCCGGCGCCGCCGTATTTATCAGGGTGGGCGGCGGCGGCCCGGCCGGGCTCGCTCGCTCGCTGCCTCCCCGCCTCTCGGTGCCGGTGACTGGAGCGGGCGGAGCCGCGGCGGCCGATTGGCTCCGGGCATCACATGCGGCGGGGCCGGGCCGGAGCCGGGCCGGGCTGGGCTGGGCTGGGCACGGCGAGCGCTCCCGCGGCGGGCACGGCAGCAGCGCAGCCCCTTCCCAGCCCAGCGCCCCGCCAGCCACCGGGGAAGGGGCCGCGCCCGCCCGCCCTGCCGCCCTTCCCGCCGCGGCCCCGGCCATGAGGTTGGGCCGGAGAGACGGCACCTGTGCGGGGAGGTGAGCGGAGCTCCGGCGCCTTCCTCCTGCCTCCGGGCAGCCGCCGCGGCGGGGAAGAAGAGGGGAGCGAGGAAGGAAAGGTTTTTTTTTTTTTTTATTTTTAATATTCCTATATATTTTTGGGTGCCATCAATCCCGAGCCCGTAACCGAAGCCCCCGGAGGGAGAAGTGCTGCGCGCTGTGATGCGTCTTCCTCTCGCCTCGGCTGCCAGTTTGGATTGTAGCGCCCGGCTCTGTGCTCTGAGAGAATGGCTCGGTTCGGGGATGATCTGCCAACACGCTATGGAGGTGGAGGGCCGGCCGGGGCTGGAAGAGGGAGCAGCCGGCAAGGTGGCCCCCAAGCCGGCCAAAGGATGTATAAGCAATCGATGGCTCAGAGGGCCAGGACTATGGCTCTCTACAACCCCATCCCTGTCAAACAGAACTGCTTCACAGTCAACAGATCCCTCTTCATCTTCAGTGAAGATAATGTTATACGGAAATACGCCAAGAGAATAACAGAATGGCCATATCCTTTCGGGGAGGGTGTGTGGGCATGGTGGGGAAGGTGGGGAGGGGGAAGATGGGGAGGGGGAAGACACCCCTGTAGTCATCTAGGGATGGGTGTCTGCCACTAATACAGTTATGCATGTGTGAGTTAGTATGTGTAATGGGTGTGTGACATGGATCTGTGTGGCAGACATAATGTACGCCTGTGTAGCTGGGTGTCATAGAAAATTGCTTCTGTAAGAATGGCAGAGTGTGCTTCTAAATATTCCAGGGGTGCGCGTGAGAAATGCATGCATTTCAGTGTGTGCTTAGGTGTGAAATACAGAATTGCATAGATTTGCATTTTGAATAATATAATCCAAATACAAAGGGGTCTGTGAGATTCCTGCTGATCAATCCTGACTCTTATTTCCATCTTATAGCCTTTCAGCTCTTCTTTCTCACTCTGTCTGAATAGAAAAGGGAACATGGGATAAAAATGGTGACACCTTAGCATTAAAGCTGCATTGATAGTAGGGACATTGATAACCAAGGTACCATCTGAAATCTCCTTAAAACAATCATCACAGCTAGCTTTTTTCAGTACATCACCTTCTGAATCTATCCAAATCAACATAAACCTAGTCACTTTAGATTAAATGCCTAGCCTAAGCTTAGGCTGGACCAAAAAAAAAAAAAAAAAAAAAAAAAAGCAAAGATTTGTGGCAGAGCGAGGCAGTAACTGGAGAAAAAGCTCATCTGCTGTATTGTGAAAGGGGCAGATGCTTTCTGTCTCAGAACCAGCTCCCAGGCCAAGTGATCTGCAGAGATCTTTCTCAGAAGGGAGCTCTGTTTATGATGCACACAGTGGGATTGTAAGTTCTGAGAAAAGGAAACCAGGCTCTTCTTCCAAGATTATTTGAGGTTACCAGGGAGTAGCAAGTGTGTGTGTGTGTGCGTGTGTGCATGCGCGTGCGTGTGTACAGGAGCGCATTACACTGGGGATCTCAAGGAAGCTGGTTGTTTTCTTTTCATTTGATAACACATACCTATTAATGCTAGCTAACAGCAGCAAGGCCTCCTCCCAGCCTCCTAGCAACACTTTCAATTGTCACGGAGGCCAGCTCCCCTCCAGGCTTCCCTAGCTTTCACTTACAGAGGGACTAAAAGGCAAAAAATACACCAGCAGAGTGAATCCATGTCCTTTCCACCCCAAAAGCATACATATATTGATTTCTCTGTTTCTATTATAAAAAGCACAAGGATTGCTGCACTTGCACATCCCTTTCTCCCTCCCTGCAGTGAAGTCTGAATAAACAAGCTTCAAAGCCCGAGGGGCAGTTAGCATATTGTATTTTCTGTAAGGCTAGATGCAGTCTCTATCTCGCTCTTATCTCTTGGTTACTCGTCTGCATCTTTATCGCCAAGCGTGGGGAGGGGGAACCACAACGCTACGGAGTCAGCCGGTTTAGCAGAACCACCAAATGTTCCCCAGACCGGATCTGCTGGGTGAAGTCCCAGCAAAGGCCAGGGGGGATTGGAGCCAGCTGCACTCCCCAGGCGCGTGGGGGTGGATGGAGCAGGCTGGTGGGGAGGAGCCGGCCCGCCGTGCCCGGCCCGCCGGAGCTGTCCGCGGTGCTGAGCGGAGCTGTCCGCGGTGCTGCGAGGAGCTGTCCGCGGTGCTGAGCGGAGCTGTCCGCGGCGTTGGGTCTCTGCCGCCACCCGCTGCGCGGCTGCACCCTGGGCGAGCAGGGGCTCACCAAGGATCAGGGCTAAGGACGAGGCGAGAGGCAAAGGGGTACCTTGTGTTAGGTTTGCGTTCTCTCCCGTGAAGTCTCTTCCCTTCATACGTTCTCACAGGGCACTGACAATTTTGTTCTCACCCAGAGTGGACATTGCAATCCAGCAGCGATTCATCTTTTGGACCTGTGCAGACACTCTAAATCCAAGTTTTCTAGCCCACCACTTATTTATGCTATGTGCTTAAGTAAAATGACAGGGAATTTCTGAACATTAATTCAGCAGGTGATATCCAGTTGTATAATCTGTTTCTGGGTACTTTAGCTTATCAATTTCATTTAAAAAATAATAAAAATAGTTTTTTGTTTCTTTTGGACCTTTCCTTACTCCCTTTCTCCTGGCTCCCACATTTCTTAAGCAGCTCAGATTCTTTTTAAGTCACTAACTCTCACAAAGAAATAGCTATTTTCCTACTCTTCTCCCAAAGACACCCTTAGAAACAACTGAGGAAATCAGAGAGATCAACTGTCTCCATGAGAGATGAAAGACCTTTGTTTGCTCAACTAATGTAACTGTTTAGATAGAAATGGAATTTGGATGAAGTTCCCCTTGTGTTGTCTAGTTTCTTCTTTAACTTCTGGTCCTCACTCCATTTGAATATATGATTTTAGCTACAATCATAGCCAATTGTATTGTGCTGGCTCTGGAACAACATTTGCCGGATGGAGACAAGACACCTATGTCAGAAAGATTGGTGAGTTGTATTTATTTATTTACGTTTTTTGTTTTCGGTCTGATACAAAAAGCAGTCAGCCACCCAGTGCTGTGGGTGCTTGTATCAATGTTAAAAATCCATATGTAAACAAACAGTTATTGAACTGACAATCAGAAAAATAAGCCAGTGACAACAAGTATAACTACAAGCTCACGATGCCATCACCACAAGAATGCTTCATCACTCTAGCCAGTCCTGCCCAATTGCAGAAGAAATGGATTTTAAAGTATGATCATAAGAGCAGCAAACATAGATTGTCTATAGACGAAGACAGGAACTACCACTTCCCAGGAAGTGGCAGAACAGAGTAACCTTTTTTAGTTCATATGCCTTTCAGCTATCTTTCTCCTATGGATATATCCCAAGGACCTACAATGCAAACTTTGGATTTAGATGATAACACTTTCCTGCCAAATAAAAAAGAAACCAGCTTACAGAGGAAAATAATTTACCAGCAGGCTTTATGGTAATGAGCCAAATTACAGTATTTCAAAAGGACATGTAAGAATAGCTTCAAAATCATTCTTCCATTTATCATCACTGTAAGAAAAATGGTAATATTCGGTTTAGTTTTTCTCCTACTGTTAATGATCTGGAACATCTTCCCTGCCCAAATCCATTAGTCCTGGTGTATGTTCAACGGATGAATAATATAAATCTGTATGTATTTTACATGTAGATATTAAATTATGCAAACAAAGATAATATTAGGCTTGCTGCCAAAAGTTAGAGACTGAATGCTGGTTGCTACAGTTTCCAAGGCTGGTCCATAGCAGTGGGCAAGGCTCAGAATCTCATTCTTCATAAATAGGAAGAAGAGTATAAGTGATATATCTAGAAAGGTATTCAGGGTCAGCTAGTTGATACTGCCCATCTGGAAATGTATTTGCTCATGCTTCCTGTCACCTTACATTGTAGTTGATTCCTCTTTTTCTGTTTGAATTATTTCTATGTATGTATGTATGACAATATGTCTCTGTATGTTTTGGGATTTACTAGCAGGGCAAGTCTGTGTTTGTGAGAAAAGCACAGCTTTAGACCCCTAAGTAACGATCAAACTGGAGAAATGCTAGGGTTCCCTCCATAATTCCTAAACATATGGACAAGTGAAGGGGTGAAATAGTTTTATAATATGTTCTGACTTGGTAACTCTTTTGTGATATGTTATTTTTAAGCAGCAGTAGGTTTGGTTAGCGTATCATTTCTGTGTTCCTCTGTTTCCATAGATTTATAAAGGGAACCAAAGGTCTATTTATTGGTCCTTTTTTCCCATTGCATTAATTACTTTTTTGGTGCCCAGCAGTGCACACACACCTTCAGTTCTTGCCCAAGTCATTGCATAGAGGGGGCATTGACTTTACCACCGAATAGTACAAGATAATTGAATGACTTAAATGCACAGTCTCCACGCTGCTGGCTCTGCCTTGGTGATGAAGGAAGAATTAACCCCTGATTTATGTGCCAAAAGCCACTGTGCAGCATTATCTTTGATCCAGGTATTTTGAGTCCATTTCAACTACAGCATGCTTGTAGTTCTTAAGTCTAAAGGGGCTTACAGCAGAATAACCCTGCAAATCTTTACAAGTCATGAAATATTTTCTATTATTTTCAACATGTGCTGTAACAATTAATGATCGCAAATATGAAAAATTGTCTTTTGATTTTCAATTTGAAAACTCTTCAGAGTTTTCCTGTCCCTTCCACAAACTTTAAATTGTTTCACTGAAAATGTTATGAATCCCTGTTAAACTACAGAGTGGGAGAACATTCTCATACATTCGCAGATTTGCTGAGCCAAATTACAAGTCCATGCAGAACAGCAGGTGCTTTATTACTGCTTTTGGCAGGAGTAGCATATGTCTTTTTTGGTTAATGCTTTATGGATATAACCTCCCTTCTTCTGGGTTCATTAAAATCTCCAAATTAGAGTGAGGGTTCATCACTGAAGAGTTAATCAGCTCTTAAGGACACAAGATGCACATGATCAACCTTTAGGACTGGGAGATGTAGGCAGAGGTGTTGAAGGAAAACCGAAGTTGCCCAGGTACTTTGTGTCTCAGGAACAACAACCAAAATACTGAAACTGTCTGTTTGTTAAAGCTAGATAAAGTTTGTTAGAGCAAAAGATAAAGGAGGAGTTGATACAAACATTTTCATGTTTTTTTTTTTCTGATAAAAATTTCCTTCTAGTTATCTTTCTAGAGACCCTAGATATGAACCTGCAGTGCAATTTCACTTGGCTCTTTTCTATGCTCATGTGACCTGTCAAGTAGGGTTAATTGAGCACATGGGACAAGCTAGAGATATCTCAATATATGCAATATTTCAAGGACTAGAATGGCTTAGTTATAAGTAATCATTCTCAGTCCATTTTGCCCAGTTCCTATGTGTAGCTTGTGGCACAGAAAAGCTGCTGGTAGGTACCTGGTTCTGGGACTCGATTAAGCTATAGCTCTTTTCTCTAGAGCTTCTCCAGCACTTTAGTCATATAAACTTACTGTTCTGCTAGATTGAGAAGGGAGACATAAGCCTGTAAATAAAATCCGGGGAAATGATATCCAGTGGCAGGAACTTTTGCTGTTCAAAGCCTGATCATTCAGACTGATATGTACTGTCCCTGTGAGTCTGTCAATGGAAAATGTTATTTGGCTCTGGAATGCAAATTATGGTCAAAACAAAAGCCCTGAGAAGACACAACTCTGGTGATGGAAGCATTTACCTGCAAACTGGAGTTTTGGCTGAAAGTCCTTGCTCTTCAAAAAGAGAATTAATCTCACTCTCTCACTAGCAGGGGAACGACCTACCCACTAGGCTCTTGCCTGCTCTGAGCTGGGGGTCTGTCATGCTTTGCCTGCTGGAACCTCTCACTTCGCATCACTAATTATTCACTGGAGCAGGGATGCTACAAACTCACTACTCTCTATCTCACTGGCTAGGGCACTCAGCTGGGTTATAGAGCCAGTCTCGCTCTGTTGCAATAAATATTGCTTTGTTTATACACGATGGAATGATGCCAACTGAAAAGATGCTGAGAGAGTGGCCTTGAATAGCCCAGAGCCTGCTGGTGTGACCCGCAGATGTGGGAGGGTGAGCTTCACACCTGAGCTGTGAATGGCTTCACAGGTGGTTGCATTGGTCACTGTGCTCTTGTCTTTCCAGGCTGAGGCCTGCCTATCCTCTTCCTATCTCCCTCCTCATTTCTCTGTTTTTCATGTGAAGCTTCAGTAGATCTTGTATTTGTCCCAGTCTGACAGAGATGATAACAGAAACACTTGCAGGACAGGAAATCTATTTCCTGCCACCTCTTGGGCACACTCTGAAGATACCAGAGGTTTCTCCAGGAGGATTGTCTGTATGTCATTGTAAGGCTCCAAGTGCTTGGTTCCCCTGGATGGTTTTGATGTGAAAGCAGAACACAGCTGGTTTCTCATTTATTCAGCATGACAGCTCTTTCACTTGGCTAGTGGATTTAATGCTTTATCCCAATCACAGGCACTCTGTGCAGTCATATATGAGCTGTTCATATTAACCTTTGTTTGAACAAAGCCTTATACACCCGAACCTATCAAGGCTGTCACATCCAAAGGCCAAGGAAAGACACTAGGACATGGACTAGGAATAGTAATGACTTTCCAGACTCAGAAGTTATTTCTGATTTGAAACATATTGATTAAATGTGTGTTTGGCCCAATATCAAGCTTTCCTGTGCGCACAGCAAACAACTTGCCTGCACAGCTCTGGCTGCTGCCCAAATTCTCCACCTTCCTTCTAAGCATGCACACTAACACTTGTTATTGCCTGCTTTTCCCCTCTTGAACCCAAACAAGGACAAAGCTGTCTGTCCAAAGGGGGCTGCAGGATGCTCTGGATGCCCTCCCCTGGGGCTGTCAGCAGGATTCCTGGGCTGTCAGCAGAGCCACATCGATGCTGCTTTGGGCACATCACTCACGTCCTTACCCTCCAGCTCCTTCCCTCACCAGCATGCATGCAAGTCCTTTCTTCAGCAGAAGCTACCACTACCTAATGGGGCATCAATTTTATTTCTCAATTCATCCTTGTTATTGCCCTTATCCTTAGGCTAAATTAGTATAAATTTAGGCTTTAGAAAGGAGACACTTTCTAACCCCTCCTGCCTTCCTACCTACTCACTCTCAACCCTCCTGATGATATTTTTCCTTTTTAATAAATACCCAAGCCTATCTGTGATCCTTCCTGCTTCCCTGGAAGCTGGAAAGAACTTCTTTGACCCACTCCCTAAGAGCTCAGTGTAGTCCTAGCTTTGGGAAGAGCATATTCTATAATACGTTGAGTACCTGGACCCTGTTTCTTTAAAGCTGGGAGTGGTAGTCACAAGGCACCTGACCTAGATTGATCAAATGGGTGGTAGCAGAGCATATATAGGACTTCCAGGAAAGTAGGAAGCAATGATGGGGAGTGCATGTGGGTGAGGATATTTTTGTGTTAGAATAGCTATTCTGAGAGATGCACTGGTACCTCTGTGTGGAAGTGGGGATGGAAGTAAGGGCTAGGAGATCTTGTTTTGCAAAGGTTTTGTATGCTTATTGAACTAAAAGGTGTGTGGGATTCAAGAACAGGTTGATTAGGTTACTGGAGAGCTCCTGTGTGCATAAGGGAAATTAGAGGAGCAGTAAGGTGTCTCACTTTCTCTTGAAATCCTGTTTGACTTTTTCTGACCTATCTTGCCCTTCTGTGGAGGTTCTGGGGTGTCCCTGTTTTCTGTAGTGGTTTGGAGTTCTGGGATTTTTCTAGCTCTTGCTGTGGGGAGCTGCTGGAAGGAGTTGTAGGACTTCTGGTGCGTTAAGGGTCTGATGGCTTTTCCTTGTTCCTGTTTATATGTGAGTAAAAAGCCCTGAGGTGGGTGGTTGGAGTTTCTCAGTCTGTTGCTGATGGCTTCTGAGTCTTCTGAACAGTGTCAGTGAAAGTCTGTGGAGGGGCAGAGAGCTTGGAGGTGCTGCAGTCTGCAGAAATGGCTCTGGCTCCTCAGCTGGAGGAGAAGCTAGGGTTTTTTTCCTCCTTCAGCAAAAGGCCTACAGTGTAAGCTCAACAGGTACTGGCTCTGTTTTGCTGTCTGGCCACTATGTGTTTGTGTGTGTGTATGTGTGTAACCTATAGCTGGAGAGTTTTCTTGCTTGGCCATGGGGGGAATGGGAGGGGAGCTGAGGTGTGTGTGTGGGGTGAAGCTGAGAAAGGTGGAGGGTACTAGAGATGAGGTAAGGTGGAATTTGAAGGATATGGGATAGTTGTGATCACTGTGGTGCACATAGGGATGTGGGTTGCTACTTTGTAGGAAATAAACTACTTAATTCTGCTACCAATGAAAAAGCTTGCCCAGATGTAGTCATATCCAGCAGTTTAGAGGTATTTTCAGTGATTCGAGCTTTATGGCTGAGCTGGGTGTACATCAGTGTGCTAAGTGCATGACCCTCTTCTACATGCGAAAACCTGGCCTTCTGTAGCAAACACCAAGTGTAAAGCGTGGATCTATGTGCCTGTGCTGGGTTGTATAGTTGAGCAAGAGTTTTCATGCTTGTAAAACAAATGCTTGTGTCAAAATTGCTCCTTTCTTTGTTCTGTGGCTGCAGGACTTGACATTCATGTTCTTTTTGCATAACAACATGAATAGCTAAAATCACCTTCTGTCATTAGTAGAACTGTAAAATGCAGAACGCAAACAGTTGTGCACTAAATAGGAACTCGGCTTTTTGCTTATAATGGTTGAAATGCCAGAGCCACTGGGACAATGATTTCTGATCTGCTAATTTGAGAATTTGCTTCCCTTTGGGTTGGACTGCCTTAATTCCATTGACTTCAGTAGAAATCATGGATCTAAGGCACATTTGGAAACTGGATATAGGTACCAAAGCTAATTAAGATGTTCTTGAAATTCATGTATATTGCTTTCACCTCTTACTTTGTTCCCATTTCTTGTCCTTATCTATCTTCCAACAGTGAATGCCTGCATTTGTCACTGAACTTGTGTTTAGTGAGATTTTAGAGACTGAGCTTAGTCTCCTTCCTAGTAAGTTGAGGACATGAAGCTGTGATCCTATAATGTCTTATGAGCCCTGTGGGCTTGATACCCAAACCTTACTGCTTCCATTGTTGAAGGGGGGGGAGGGGAATCTTTCCCTGAGTTGGGGTCAGATATAACAATGAATAAAAAAAAAATGATAGAGCAACTATGGAAGCTGGGAACATGGAGGAGAGTGAAGGAAGAACTGTTGGAATAAATAGACAAATCATTTTTTGCTGATGTTTGTGAGCTTTCTTGGCTGACTGTGATGCTCCAAGATACCTCTTGTTTCTGTTTCCTGAATGAATTCTGAAACAAATATTTTTCCATGTCAATAACTTCAGAAATATATGATTCCAAGTTTAAATATTTTTGGAGCAAAATTTCAGTCTTAAAATCCCCTCTAGAATCTTGAGTAATGGTGAAAAGTGTGGAGTGAAACCATCAGAATAAAGACAAACAGAATTTCAAATATGAAAAGCCAAAGAAAATCCTGGACTTCTTTGTGCTTAGTTCTAATAAACTTAAACCTGTGGATTTCACCTCTGTCCAGAAAGCTGAAAAGAATGTGAAGTCTGTGCACGTAGTTGTTTGTATGAGACTTGATGCCAAAGCAGAAGTATAGACATCTCTGACACCTTGGATTTTTATTCTTTCAGGACGACACTGAACCGTACTTTATTGGAATATTTTGTTTTGAAGCTGGTATAAAAATCATCGCTCTAGGGTTTGTTTTTCACAAAGGCTCTTATCTCCGAAATGGCTGGAACGTGATGGATTTTGTTGTGGTCCTCACAGGGTAAGTGGCTTACTTTTGCCCTAAGTTTAAGGGGGATTCTTGCTTTGCTTTGTATTGGTTTTTTTAACTATGGGCTGGAGTGGGAGTGATTCCGGTGAAATAGTACTCTAAAACTGTTCGTTTCTGACTTGATTGTCTTTGAATAATGGCTATTGTGCTGAATGAGTCACTTTTAAAGCATTGTTTGAACTAACTAAAAAGGTTTTGAGGATATTTATTTGTATATATGCTGTCATGTATCTCACCCTGATGATCACTGATGTTCCTTGGGGCTTGCAGGTTCTAATTACCAATAGGTATTTGAACCTGATTTAAAACAAATTATCTTCTGACATTAGTGACTTAAATCAACATGGAGAGAGCGATGACAGATTAAATGTGTTCTATTTTTAAGTTATGGTAACCCTGAAATTGGTGAAGCTTCTGCAGGAATGAGTTTGGCCTATTATAAAATAACTTTGTAGAAAACAATTCAAAGAAGGTGCATGTCTCACAAGGATATAACTGAAAATATTATTTGTGCATTTTGTGTCCTGGTTGAAATATTAATATTAGGTTGTTTCTTGGAAGTGTTTGTATTTTTTTATGCCATACCTTGCAACAATTTGTGTTGCAACAAATTCATATTTATGTAATTTAAAGCTAGCCAGTAATGAACATATAAGCACATTAAGTAACTCTTACCATGTATAAATTGTGCTTTTAAGCTCCAAAGTAAATGCTAAAGTTTCCAAAGGTCTGCTTGAGCTCCTGCTCTTACAGCCCTCATCTTGCAGTCATTTTAGTAAGATTCCTCACCCCCCCCCCCCCCCCCGCCCGCCCCCGACTCTAGTCTGGCTCTTGTTGCTAATGCACCCTCATTGCATACACCTTCTCTACTACTGTGTGTGATGAATATCTACTCTTTGGTGTTAGTGGTGTGGAGTAGATGCTGTTAGGAAAATGCCTGCATACATATACAAATACATTAATTAGATGCATTATCACTGTAATTCTATTTGCATTCAGTGTGCCATATGATATGGCAATTGAGACCAAAGGGAATTCTTTACATATTGAGAGGAAAATATATATATATGCAAGGTTTGATTCTCCTGCTGCTGGAGCTGGGTATTTAATCAATAAAAATTTCAGTGGAGCCACAAGGAGAATCAGATTTACATACTTGGAAACATAGAGGATACCAGAATGAGAGGAGAATTAGCACAGATGCTACAATTATTTTTACTGATGGTATGTTCTGATTCCTAGTTTGCACTATGCCCGTGTGTGTGTGTGTTTTTAAGTCCTTTTCAGAAACAGGGCCTAGGCACATGGTTTAATTTATCCTTCAGCAAGATGTTCAAGTGCATGTTTCAATCCAGCTGACTCCAGTGGCTATGTGTGTTTAAAGTCAAGCTTATATACAAGAGCTTTTCTGAATTGCAGCCATACTGCTATTTCTTCAGGCATGTTTCAGATCTGGGTTTTAGTTTTTTGGTAAACATAGACCAAGAATCAGAATACATATATCTTAAGAACTGTCTAACTGTGACTGAGGCTTTCCAAGTTTTGCAACAGTATCAGAAAGGCTTCATATGTGTGCCATGCTTATGGAATCATAAATGAATATGTAATGCTATAGGCGTGACATGGACAGCTTCCTGGTGCCAGTTCTTGTGCAAGTGCTGTTTGCAGTGCTGTTTGATCTCTGAGCATAATTGCAGAATATCAGCTTGATTAGACAGCTGTAATAAGGAACCCTGTTGCCATCTGCAAACATGCGTATTCCTTTGAAGTACAATCCTGTTAACGTCAAAGCTTCTGGTTTCCAATGGTGATACTAGCTGGGTTGTATTGAAATTGTCTTGTACATGGGCTTCCCACCAGGCAGACAATGAGGGAAAGGTGAAGTGTAAACAGAGTGACATCAAGTCCAAGAGTCATCTCCAGTGGGGAAACCCACATCCCTCTAATCCTGCAATTCGTGGGCTGAATTTAGCAAAGCTCTTGAGCTCCTGCCTAACCTTGGGTGTCTGAGGGGGTCTCACTGAGAACAGTGTTACTTATGTGCTTGTTGAGATACTCTCCTGAATCTGGGGCTGTTCTTGCAGACCCAGTAAGGAGGTGGAGGGACCTATGGTGGAGAAATAACACTGAAAGATCTACAGCTTCACACAGGGGGTGAAATCAGTGTTTTCTCTGTAGCTTGTTGTGTTTTACTTTGAATTTCCTAGATAGCTAATGTTCTTAGCTTGCTCTCATGTTGCCATTGCTCTGTGCTAGGATGCAAGAACTCCTTTTCCTCAGGCTTTCTTTGCTGTCCAGAAATCCTTTCATCCACCCATTGTCTTCTCCAGCCCTGCTAACCTGTTCTCAAGGGGAAGCCTGAGCAAGGCATTTTATTGGAGGCAGATATCAACCTGGTGTTTCAGCAGCAACACTTTAGAGGCAGGTTGCTGAGGAAGAATATTTACTAATAACAAACCTGTCTGTTTCTCCAGGGAGGTTCTGCAAGGTGGTGACAGAAACAGAACTTTAATTTTCCTTCCTGTGGAAGGTGATATCAGATCTGTTTGTTTCAAACAATGATCAAGACAGGTTCTGTAATGTACCAAAATATTAAAAAGACAGCACTAAACTTGTATGTAATGTATTCTTATGGATAGGCAGGATATCAGTTTTTGAAATACCATTTTACTACTCAATATCAAAAGCTTTCCTTTGCCATATGTGCAAGATCCCTATTAGAAAATGTTACTTAATGTTTCACAGACAGTGACTAGTTCCCAAACTCGGTTTCAAACTGGTCTTCAGTATTATAGATGGATTTTGATTTCTCAAGTTTTCCACTTAGGCATTTTCATGGTCTTTTCTGATTTTCACGATAACATGTGTAGGGTTGTATGCCTGCTAATCCTGTTGAGTGTGTATTTTTATTAAGAAAGATGGCAAATGTCAGAAAATCTGATCTCCCTTGCAAATTTAGCTAAAAACCAAAAAAGCAGAGTAGCTCTGCTCTCATTAACTCTTTCCATAGGAAGAAGGCTAGTCAGTGTCTGTGTTTTGGAGGAGGTTGTGGGGGAAGGCTCTGCATTTATTGAACCTACCCCATGGGAATATTAAAGTGATCATGAGGTAACCCTTCCCACCTCTGCTTTTTTGACCTTCTCTTTTCCTCAGCCAAAGCCTGCTTACTGGTATTATTGATAAATATATATATATGTTTTCATAAGCCTGCAGTGATAGACATTGTCTGTCAAAATCAGATGCTAGAACTTGTTAATCAGAAAATAAATCAGAGTTCTGTTACATGCAGCCAGGATCAATATCCTATTGAGCTAAGCTGAAGGCTAATACATTGTGGCCCAAAATGGCTTAGTGTGTTCCAGAAAGCACTCCCTCAGTTTCTTACCACAGCAATGCCACAGTGTCTTTCTCATTTACTTTCAGGGAAGCCTGCTGATTTGCTCTTAATAAAGGCCTGGGAAAATAATAGATTTCTACTCTCTGGAAGATTTTCTTTCCTCTGTATTTTTAGCTATTTCTTGTAAACTCCAGTTGTAGATGAGTATTGAGGAAAGCTGTCCTGCTGGGATGTGCCAATTGCTATTGTGGGAAAAGGTATATTTTATAGCTCCTGTTCACTTTACTTTCTCTTTTTTTATGGGCTTATATCTGCT
This sequence comes from Dromaius novaehollandiae, assembly GCF_036370855.1. Lineage (NCBI taxonomy): Eukaryota > Metazoa > Chordata > Aves > Casuariiformes > Dromaiidae > Dromaius > Dromaius novaehollandiae. Next base: position 3,841,300 of record NC_088117.1, read on the forward strand.
GCAGTGATGACATCCCCCATTAGCAGCTCTATATTGCACAGAAATGGAACTGTCCAAGTGGTCTGGGACTATATGGTCTCAATGTATTTTTCCCAAGGCAAGAGCAGGAGGCTTTTTATTCTGTCTCTATTCCTGCAAGCTGTCTTAGGATGGAAACCTCAGAAAACTACATTGTTCTGGGGAACAGAGTCCTCCCCACATCCAGCCCCCTCATTTATATGGCAACGGATGCAGTTATGACCCTTGATTCAGGACTACTAGGATTTGGATGTGTTACATGCACCACTGGATTCAGAGATTTATTTTTGTATCCAAAGCCTGGGATACAACAGCCCCAAACTGCTACTGCATTAAACCACAAGTGTTCTTTCTGGCTGGAGCTGGTATAAGATAGTGACTGCTAAGGGGAAGAATTGAGAACAAGGCATGTATAAAATGGTCCTTACCTTTCCACTTACCAAAATTCAGAGGTCTAGGGACTTTGTGAGAAAGATGTCTGGCTTTTAAATTTGGTGATCCATGGGGACTATCTTTCTTGTCTGTTTTTTTGGACCCTGTATTTATACATACATACATATATATATATTATATATAAATGCATATATGCATTTATTATATACTTTTGGCTCCATCACATCTTGGGCAATGGGTTCCATGACTTAATTACGCATCACAAGCCACAAGAGAAGGTGCTGCATATCCCTTCTTTCCCCACTAGCTGCCTGAGACTTCTACTCGTTCCCTCTAGATCTTGCTTAGTGAGACTTAGGGAATAATCCTTTTCTTTTCTGCATGCTTATAGTTTTAGAAGTCTCTAGCATTCTCCTGGCAGAGTCCTAGGCTGCCCAGCTTCCCTTGACACGAGAGCTAGTCTATACACCATTGACCTGTGGTGGTGATGTTCTGGGCCCTTCCTAGTTTTATTATATCCTTTTGGAGATGGTGACTGCAATCATATGCAGTGTTTGTCCAGCACTGAAAATTGCCAATGGTGTATAAATAAATGGAGCGCTTGAGACTCATGCTCTGCCCTTTATGTGCAGAGTTAATTTTTGGCTTTAAATCAGCCTGGATTGGATGTGCTAAGGGTCCTGGTGGTGTCTTGAGCCAGCTGGAACAGCTGCCTGGATCCCTGGGTGGGACTGGCAAAGACAGTGTGTGCCAGGCCTGGAATAGCCAAATGGTGTGCACAAAATATCTGTGCTGTTACTGATGTATCGATCTCAGGAACAAATCACAAAAGCTAGAACTATCTTGACTGAGAAATATGTTCCTAGGCTTATTGGTGATGTTAATATCCTAGAAGGTAACCTTTTTAGTAGAATAATAAGGACCTATTCATCCTTGATGTTAGCTTTGCTGGTTACCAGGATCATCTTAATATGTAGGCAGTCTGAGATGCTATTCCTGGAGCTGTATATGAGAAGCAGCAGCCTTGGTTGCAGTGATGACTGTCGAAGGGGGAGGTATATGAGCTATCGAGCCTAATCCGCACAGTGGGCTACGGAGTTCTGATCCTTCAGCTCGAGGTGGATGTACCTCCTAGACAGGGTGTGGGGTGTGATGTGACAAAAGTATTTGAGAAGTGAATGTCTGTGAGGGCTGGGACTCTTAAAGCTGTCAAATATACATGGATGCCTGTAGTATCTAACACTTTCCTCCACACACACATTTCCATGCATTCACAAGGCTTTAGACTAGCATGTCTGATTTACAGGATCCTACATGACTGGGGCTTGAGTATTCCCCAGAAGAGTCTATTCTTCCCCCTAGTAACTGCAGAATAAATAATTTGAAAACCTGAACAAAAATAGTTGGGATGCACTTCAGTACTGCTTTTGACAGTATGCTCACTGCTTTGCTTCTAAAGCTCTACATTTAGACAGCTAGGGAATAAAGGAATTAGGAGCAGGGAAATGCAGACTTCTCTCTGCTTTTCTTGCATGGAACTTCTTGCCCCTCTGCTAGAAAGCAAAACTGAGAGGCAAGAAGAACTGGGGAAATGGATACTTTAAGAGGAACAAGCTTCATCTTGGTAAGTTATCACAAGGGAAACAAGCCTCTCTGTATGGTTATACAGTATGGAGGGTGATGGACTAAGGCTGATTGCTATTAGCATTGTGCATGAGTCATGCTAAGAGCAAAGGCTCTACAGACCTTAATGGAGCTGATTCCTGTTTTCAGTTTCATATGTACCAGTGATGGACGGATACTTGCTGGTACAGAAAAGCTAAGGGTACCTTCTGAAGTTAAACTTAAAAAAAAAAAAAAAAAAAAAAAAAAAAAAGGGGGGGGGGTGAGGTAAAGGTAATTTACCTGAATGCAAGGTGTGAACTGGAGTTCAGGTCTGTCTGTGTCTGGGAGCAGTAATGAAGGAAGACTAAACCCCTTTCTTAAGGCAGAGAAGACTGGTAACTGGAAGGGAAGAGGTCATCTGAGGACTTGGTTTGAACAGGCTAAATAAGTTTGAGGTTCTCCTATTGTCTATCACTTGACCATCTGGGATCTTGAAAAACTAAAGGCATCCTATGGAGCTGAAGAGGCAGTCCTCTTCAGAGGAGAAGACAACACTGGACAGGGAGGCAGGATTTGTGGGCTCTAACTCCACCTTGACAAACATCTGTTTCCTTCTATGTTCCAATTGCAACTAGCTTGCCCAGTGGGGCACCAGGTTCCTCAAGAGTGATGTTTGCTTTCTCTCTGGGCCTGTCTCACACCTAGCAAAAGGGTCCCAGGGTCTGTTGGGGTGTTAATTAGTGCTCATCTCCTCCATCACTTACAGTGGCTTTTGTGCATTGAATTTTGGTGTGGGTGGGTAGAGGCTGGTTGAGTTAAGCAAGTGGGTGTGCAACTGGCTGGTTGGTAAATCAGGAGGAGACTTCTCTGAGCAGAGGACTCAGGGCTATACTTAGGAGGGCTGCAGGTGGACCCTGATCCTTAGGGGAGAACCTGCAGGTAGGGCTGACCATTCCCTGGCAGAAGACATCAGACTCAAAGCACAGCCTTCCTCCCTTCTGCTCTTCCTGTTGTGACAAACTGAGCATTTCAGGTCAGAGTATTTCTCAAGGGCAAATAGATAATGAGACTGATGTGCTGCTTTCTTTGCTAGAAGTGACTGCAAGGTATTGAACACCTGGAATGTGAATTGATAAATGAGTGGTATGACACAACAACAAGCCAGAAAGATGAGGCACCAACAAACAGCTCCTCTCTAAAGAGAGGAAATAGAAGCGCTTTTCAGATTTCCATCTTGTCCTGATTTCACATTTTGTGCCTGTTAATGCTTCTCTGAAGCTTTTTGCCCAGAAAGGGGAGTGTCAGCCCTTGACACCTTCACCATGGTGTAATTAGAGGGTGTTTCCATCTTGTGCACAGGCCCTGAAGTTGGGCTGCCTGTAAAATAGGAATTGCCACAGGAAATGAAAGGGAGGATCATGATCAGAACTTCATCAAAGCCAAGCAAGACTGGTAATCCAGACAAAGATTTTGATTTCTCATGGCCCTTGGAGAGGCTTGTGGCAGAGACATGTTGGCTTTTGAATGATCAGCTGTACAATGCAAAGACAATGGTGGATATTCCAAAGTGTGGAGAAGACCTTGGACCTTGTGGTTTGCTACTAAGGTCCAATCCTGCCCTGGCAATCATGTACTATGGGCATCTGCTTAGCTGCTTGCTTTTCTCTAGAGGTAAAAAACATTGCAATTGTAACTGATGTTATAGTTGTGTATGAATGCTAGGAATTCAGTGGAAAAAGTGGAGCTCTGAAGTGCTCTAACATTCATTCTCTTAATGCTTTCCAATTAAAAAAAGAAAAACCAAAAAGCCTCCAAGCCCTCTGTGTGGTGTTGAGTGCTGTCTCATGGTTAGATCTGAGGAGGAGTATGCAGGATTTCTCAAGCTCCCATTTTTAAAATGCTGCTTCTGATGCTGTGTCCCAGCTTCCAAGTGCCCAGCTTTTGAGGGTAAAATGCCTGCTCATCTGAGGTGAAAAGAACCTGACTGTGATTGCTGAAATGTATGAGGATATGGAAAATCAGCGCTGGTAACTGTACTCTAATCCTGAGTACTAGGGATAACAGCCTCACATTCACACATGCATCCTTGGGTCCACCACTGTCCCCAAGGTTTTTGGGTGCTTTGGGACTATTGTTTTCCTCAGGGCTCTCTGCAAGGGTCAGGGAAGCTCAGTGGAGTCAGAAGACTGGTTTTCCATGGTGTTCCTGCTGAACTGCTACCAAGATGTGTGAGATGGCCTGGCTGGGAGAGGGCCGTAGTGCTCACTTGCTAGAATCTGGAACCAGGAGAATGGGTTGCTTCAGGTCTCTATAAATAATCCAAGCTCTAAGGTCAGCTGTTGGCACTTGAGTAGTTCAGCAGATGCTCTTTGACATCCAGGATATGCTCTTCACCTAACTTCAGCCATCTTGGATCTGCTCTGTGCCTGAGGCTATGGTTGAGCTGCTTACAGCTGGGATCAAGTGAAAGGCCTACTTTGTGAGCTTGGTAACCTGGGGACTGGAGAATGAGCTGGACAGGGCATATACTGCGTGAACCCCTTGTTGCATGGGAAGGCCATTTTCACCTTGTGGAGAAGCCTGGCAACTTGGGCTGAGAAATAAGTCCTGCTTTCTACTTGTGGCATGTGTCAAACTTGTGCTACAGGCTAGAGTGTCTGAAAAGCTATCTAATCCTTGAAGGAGCATGGCCACCTAGACAGTGCCCTGTAAAGTAAAAATAAGAAATCTTTGTTTCCTGAGATGGTCAGCATTAGCTAATGCTATGGATGGCAATGAATATCAGGCTTTGTCCTACTCCACTCCATTTTCCTATATGCAGGTAGTCAGGCAAATGACCTCCCATTATTTTTTTTGGTAATAAATTTTCTGTGAGTCTACAAACCAGCAAACACTTGTGCAGGAATAAGGGTTTATGAGCATGTTTTTTGGCCCTTGGGGTGAAGTAGAGGTCAAGCAGGGAAGGACAGAAATGAGATGCTTAGACAAAGGCTTTCAGCTACAGAACGTTCCTGTGCTGAAGAGCTCTCAAACTAAACTGAATATCAAAATGCTTGGAGGTAGCCCAGTTCTAGTTCAGAGAACTCAGAGTTCGAAAGTACTGAACTAGGAGCTCTCAGCTCAACTTCCAGTTAAAAAAAAGGGGGGGGGGGTTAAGTGACATAAGAAACTGTCTTTTGGCTCCGTTCGTCTCAAACATCCCAAACCGACACCCTTGAATAAAGCGTTGCTTAGGTTTGGGAGCTTAGGAAGAAGGCTGTGAAAATGATTAAAGGGTTGAAGAAGCATCCATTTAAGGAGAAATGAAAAGGCTGAGAGACTTAAAATTATAAGGAAAGTCTCATAAGGGTGAGACAGCTTATTTCAAAAAAAAAAAAAAAAAAAAAAAGAGGGAATTGTGCATCCCTATCTATTTTGGCAAGATTCAAAAAGAACCAGCAAAGAAATTGAAGTTTTAGAACTCCTTTACTAATGGAAATGTAATTAACTCATGGAAGTTGCTGTCACAAGAATTCGCTTAAGCTAAGATGGTTTGTTTTGGATCTATAGACACATAGATATTCACTGGAGGAAATGGATTTTTTGAAGAAAGATGATTAGGCCCTTTTGCTTCCTGATGCTCCCTGAAAGAAGTTAGGTGGAAATTTGAACAGGCTGCTTCATAACTGTCCTTTACATTATCTTGTAACTTCTCCTGAACCATGCTGGAGATGTGATTCTGGAGCAGCAGTCCAGTCTATTACAGCATGACCTGTAAAATGCAACTATATATGTCAAGGGCTAAACTTTGTCTTTTTATACATGAAACAATAGCAATAGAGGTAGTGGTATTCTATCACTTCATGTCTGATTTAAAGATCAAACATCTTTTTGCAAGTTGTGCTAGAGCTTAGAGAGGAACTTTAATATTCTAGTGCTGCTTTAAGTGTCTGCAAAACCTGTAGTCTTAAGCTTTGAGAAAAGACTTCTGTTTGAAAATTGTCACTCACGTAAAATTAATCTGAGATGGTTTCTAATAAAGTAGATGCCACTCTGGTAAAGGTGCTTTGGCTCCATAGAGAAGAATGATCTGGCACCACTAGGCTAGGCACATAAGAGTTACTGTCCTTTCTGTGGTGGAGCATTGCCTTTATCTCGCTTTGGGAGGAGAGGATTCTCCTTGGCTGCTGTCTCAGACCATTTTCCTGGATTTGGAAAATGGAAGCAGATTCTGGCAGGTGAAATCACCTCGTCAGAAGGTGGCTCTGCCCTGAATGAGACCTCAGTCAGACCCAGCATATTCAGTTGTCCAAAGTCCGGCACAAAAGCTTTCATGCTGGGTGAGAGTGTTACCAAACCTTGCCCTTGGTGCCAAGACAAATCTGTGCTGCTTTTCTGGTCTCTGACATGGGGTGAAGGGTGCTGGCCAAAGGCTGTGTAAAGCTGTAACAAATCATTTCAGCATTGCAATGAAATAAATGCTATTGGCTGGTGCATTCAGTAGGTGGTTAACCTCTCTCTTGATGGTCGTCAGTAGAAGTTCTGGGAAGTGATGCAGTGAAACCCTTGAGTCTTGGCCAGATCAATATAGTTGTACTGACTTCTATGGCTATGTGTTTTGTCTCTTCATGGAGGTGATATTGAGGATAAAGACAGGAGTCTAACAAGCTGCTTAAAAATATTTTAATACAATTATCTTCAAAGGATTGTAACCATTTGCTCCAAATAAAAGATGTTGTATTGGCCTGAAAAAACTTAGCTGATAATAGCACAGCTCAGGATGTAGATGTTACCTCCACTGAGGAGCATGTGTTGAAATAAAACACTTTACCTTCCTTGTCTCCTGTTGCCAAATCCCAGCCTTGTTTACCCACTTCTTGGGCAGGGCATTTTGGCATGAAGAATTCCTGAAGTTCTGTGGTCAAATGTATTTCCTGGCCTGGCTGAGTGAATTCTAAGCTTGTTGCACAGTTTAAATTTTTTTTTTCATATAACGAATAAAATAATTAAATTAGCTATGCACAATGTAAGAGGATTTGGAAATACTAAACCTGGCTACCAGTTGTGGAAAAGACAAAACTACTCCACGATCCACTAAGTCTATTATTAAAAGAACACTGTATTTTTTTTTTCTGCCAGGTTACAACATTAAAGCTAATTGTAACAGGTATAAAATTATGGTAACCCTGACTTTCACAAGAGGTGAAAAGGACAAAGGAAGCTCAGCATGAGCCAATTTCCTTCCTTTAATTGGAAGGCATGAAAGAACATGAGACTATAGCAGCAGATAGTGCTGCCTGAGACAGATTCAGGATAATGCAGTTTCAGTTCTCTTCTCTAGCAGATAGAGCAATGGAGTGGGATCTTGGGTGTCCTGTTTTTTGCCTTAATCACTGGCTGATGAATGATTTCAGGCCATGGATTTCTTTTGTGTCCATATTTTGCATCTTTAAAAATGGAGGTAATCGTGATATCCTAATTCATGATGTACTAGTGAAAAATGCAGGCTGACAGGGTTGAAACTAAGTGAGTTTACAATGTCTCAAATGAAGTAAAAGTAAGTCTTTAAAATGAAATCTTGAAATCAAATGAGAATTTGAATAAGAAGTAAAATAGATGGTAACAGCATAATCTTCTAGAAATGCAGATGCTCACTCACTGTGAGTGGGAGAATCTTCCATGGAGCTCGGTGTTCGTGTAACATGGGGAATGTGTTAAAACGATGGCGTGCCACATGGGAAATTGCAAATGTAGGTGTCTGTCAGTTTTTAACCCAAGGAAAGATTGGACCTTTGGAGGAGGTGGCATGCATTGAGTCAAAATGTCCAGAACTGTTGTCACTAATCTGCTATGGAATAAAAAAGGAATGGCTCCACTTTTGCTGCAACAGAAGTGATGTGATTGGGTAGAGAGAGGAATGTTATCCACAGGAAGTCAGTCTGAAGAGTAACATCCTGGCTTTGAGTTGTTGGAAACACATGTAGATTTTTGAAAAGATATACCTCATGGAGCAGACAGGGAATGCATAAAAGGGAGATGTTGGATGTCCTTGCCTAGTGCCTCTTCCCCATGAGAAGGATGGAGGTTGTAGTTGTGTGCTGCAGCATGAACCTCACCAGGAGACCAGTGTTCCTGAATCTATTGACTATAACTACTTGTCAGGCTCAGCTGTCTGGGTTTCAAATGTCTGATGTGAGAAATCAGCCAATGTCTGCTTGGCATGAAGGAGCCCAGAGAACAAATGCAAGCTGGGCATGTATATTTTTTGAACCCTGGAAGACCTCTAGCTCATCAAATAGTGTTCTTGTTTGTAATCCCTCTGGAGTTGCCCTCTGGTCTTGCTTGTCTGAAGGATGAAAGAGCCTTCTCCTGTAATGGGGAACTCTGCTTTTTGTAATTACAAACTTCTAGTCTTTAGTAGTGACAGGATTGATGCTATGTGGAGTGGAATATGAGGAGCTTGACTATCCTTCTTCCCCAGTCTCTGTAATACCTCCTTTTCTGTTAGCAGGAACTGAATATCCCCCTGCATCTTTGGAAACCTTTGTTGCTAGGAAGGAGGGTTTGGGTGAGGCTTAATTTCAATCTAATAGCCCGTTAAAATCTTCACATCATTTCTTTGAGAATGCCATTAAAAATCAATTACATTAATGGGGCTCAGTTGGAGATGGTCTGAAATATGGATAGGAATGAGAAAAGTGATTTTGCAAAACTGGGCCCTTGGTTATGCAGATATGACCAGGAAGAGCAACAGAAGCAAATATCAGGTATTGTCCATAAGATACAGACCTCTGGTTTTGTCAGCTTCTGCAGAAGCTGACCTAGCTCTTCAGGAGCAAGTGGCAAGTCTCATGCCCCATGGTGTATAAACCCATCACCAGTGGGGTTAGGAGGGAATAAGCCTCTTGCCTTATTACAGATGATGCCACAACAATACAGCTGGGCTGCTTACCTAAAGCTAACCCATCATCACCGTCAGCCCCAGGAGCCAGGTCAGGCCTTGATCATCCAACTCTGACTACACAGCAAATGTCTACCACTTTAGGGATGTCTGGTACTCCTTGCTGCTGGTACTACAGTGCTGCTGTGAGCTTGCTGTGTCATCAAGTGTGACAAATGGCTGTTTCTCCACTCCTGTCCTGAGCAGAAGGACTGTCCAGTGCCTGGGCATGAGCCTGGAGCAGTGGAGATCAGCTCTGCTGCATGATGGTGAGTGCTGGTCACTTGGCTTCTCCAGGCCCCCATCTGTGAAACAGCACTGCCTGGCTGTGTAAGGGTGATGAGGGGATGAAGGCATTAGAGCATCTTTAATAATCACTCCCTTTAGTAAAGGAAGGCTGTGTGGCTTTTTGAGACATCCAGATAAGTAACGCCATCCCCAGTCTGCATGCAGTGAACAATGCATTTCCCTCTGCTTCAGACTGCAGTTCACCATCCTCTCAAATCTTGTTTTATGTACGTCTGTGATTGCTCCTATTTTCCATACTGAAAACATAAAAAATGCTTTATACACCTATTCTTCCTTTTAAAAACTGATCAGTTTTTACTGGCCAGTGGATTTTTTTGTTTAAAAACCACAAATAACTTCTGAGAGCTCAGAGGTTTTGGGGTTCTTATGAATCTTTGTGGCTCAGTACAATTTCCAGACTAGAAGTTCATCACTGTCTTGGTAAGGGGAACAGGATATGCTGGAGGCAGTTGTCCCTTCTCTCCCACTTGTGCAGCAGTGGTGATGTCAACCTGCCTTGGAAAGGAGAAAAATGGGGGTGAGGGGTGGGCTATGTAAAGAGGAAGGGTACTGCTGTGGAGCAGCATGCCTCATTTCGATAGCTTGAATCCAGTTCTCCCTCCTCATTGACAAATGCAGCTTGAGACGCTCACTGATGTATCCCTTCAGGTTCTGAAGTGAGCAAGCCCCTTCCAGCATGTGGAGCTGGTATCTCTGCAGAATGCTGCTCCAAAGGTATGAGAGGACTGAGGGAAATGATTTTTGTCCATTGCTAGGTTTTTTAAATTGCCTTAAGACAGTTTGTGGAAAAGAGGACTCTTCACCATGGAAGCAAGACTGTGATGGAGCAAGACTTGATGTCCTCACCGGTATGGTGTGTGGACAGTGCATGTGGCACAGAAAAATGGACCCCATAAGAACCTTATGAGGCTGATTGATCAGGACCCTGTAATGTGGAGGCCATTGAGAAGACAACATCCCCTGTGCTGCGGTTTAATGGGCACCCACAGTGTGCTCAGAGCTGTGCTTGAGATGGCAGAGATGCTCTTGCCTCCCAGTAACAGCCCACTTCTGACAGTGGGTGGCAAGACTTTAGACCTGCTGCTGGAACGGGGGACAGACCAGAGACAGGACTGAAGCTGGGCTTGTGGTGAGTATTCTGGGGAAACCTCTTTAGTGCCTCAGCAAACTGTTTCCCAGGTTCCTGTCTCAGTGCATGGGCTGACAAAAAGCAAAACACTTCTACCTGTTAACCTTAAAAATGGCTAGATCAAGGCAGCATGGGGTAGGAGGACCCTGAAGAGGCCGCAGTGAGTCCAGATGACGAAATCTTGCAAGAGGGACAGTATCTCTGCCAGGACAGAGTCAAAGCATTTGCATATGTCCCTGTAGGGCTCTTCCTGGTCTCCTTTGAGACTCTGGGCTCTGTCTGCAGGAATGTTTGCAGGAAGGGAGGAGTTGATTATACCATCGCTTTAGCAAAAACCCCAATGTTGCCATGTGAAAGCACTGGGGCTTCTCCCGTGAAATCCAGCTGCCTTGTTCCAGGGGCTTCCAAAAGCTGATGTGTGGGCAGCTGGGCTGCAAGTGACTGGAAGGACCTGACTGTGCAGAGTCCCATGGTGTTTGCAGCTGAGTACTGGGCAGTGTATGGGTATGCATGTGACATGCCAGGAAGGCCTGCAAAAATCTTGACCGTTGCCACTGTTTCAGGTCTGTAAGAGACTAGTGTCCACTTCTGAGCATTCATCTTTGCCAGGCATTGTGGGTCTCGCTTACCTCTACGTTCTTCTGCAGGAATGAAGGGCTCAAGCAAAAACAAAACAAAAACATTAAAACACTGCCCAAACCACTGGCAGAAATGGGAGCAGAAGCCACAGGATTGCTGTGCCCTCCTCCTTTGAAGGACTTTACCAAAATGCAGCTAAAAGATGCCATCCATCACCTTAGTTAAAGTGTCAAGGTTGGGTGACAAGTAGAAAACTGCTGACTTGATCCCTTCTACAGAGATGTCCTGTGCAAGGGCTGCAGTTGGTGTGTTTTTTGCCCTTAATATCTCAGGGCTGAAACCTAAGAAGGCACGTGAGTTCTTCTGACTCCCTCCCCTGCCTTGGCACCGCTGCCTGCTGCGTTGTGAGCCTGCAGATTAGGCAGGGCTCAGAGGGCGTTCAATGCCGCAGACCCTGGAAAGGTGACTTGGTAGATAGGACTACTGAAATCCTCAAGCTTTGCTTTTGCAATCTGAGGCTGGGTATCTGCAGTGTGTCTTTCAGGAGACACAAACAGGTGTCTGCTAAGCTTGGGCGTTAGGTAGCTGGTGTCTGCAGTGTGCAGAGCTGAGCTGCAGTCTGCTGGATGCAGATCTTCCCAGCTTGTGCCTTGATTAAAATGAAGTCATCGGTGCAAAACCCACCTCTTGCCACTCCCCACCTCATCTATCCCCAAGCCTGGTTCGTGGGTGAGAAGGATTGCTAAATCTGTGAGCAATAACGAATGTAACCTTGTAGCAGAGAAATGAATTTGACTGGAAAGGGTGTTGCTTGAAACTAGCTTGACAGACTAGAAATGCAGCTGTCTTGGAAAAGAGCTGTTTCAGGCAAATAACTGGGAGTCAGGTATTTCTTTAGCCTGCCTCTTGCTGTTTTTCTCCCTGGTACTGGGGCTGTAACTCCAGGAACAGGGGATACACTTGAGAGAGCCTCCCAGACATGGATGAAAGTAATTAAACCTCTTAGCTTTTTTCTTTTCAGACTTATTTTGGTTTTTCAAATGTAGATTTGGGATGGAGACAAAAGGTACAAACTGAATTCTGATATCCTGTTCCTGCTTTGGGCAGGGAAATGAAAGGGTAATGGGGAGAAGAGACTATTCAGAGGGCTCCAGTGCTGCTCCTGAAGCAAGGAGACATGATTGTTTGCTGCCAGGTGCAGCCTTTCTTACAGCTCCCCTCTTCTCCCCCCTGCCCTGTAATTAGGTAGTTAAATTTAGCTGTCTGATAGGTATGGAAATGGTGGTGCAGCCACTTTGGTTGTGCAAATAACTATTATTTGGGTTAACTTGTAGCTCTGGAAAATCAAGGAAATTGTCTCAGGCTATACACTAGCACCAAAAGAACTGAATTTGAGGTGAAAAACAGATTTTAAAAAAGCAAAATAATTAGGTAGAATGAGGAGAAACACTTGTCTAATCTGGGTTAAGATTTCTTTGGATCTTAATTTTTTAAATAATTTCAATTTCATTTGTGAAATTAAAGTAACATCCTTGCAAATAGAAAAGGCCAAACTCTAAAAGTTTGTTTGAAAATGTTGACATAGAAAATCTTGTGTTCCCATTCTTCAAGGAAACATTTTGACAAACTTGGCATGAATTGCTGAAGTATTGTGGCTGACCTAAATTTATATACGTACTTGCTCTCATACGCTGATGAAGTATTCAGTTCATGGGCCCAATGGCAGGGCAGTCAGAGCAATGTTAAGATAGTCTTTGGTCTCAGTTGTGTCACTTCTCTGCCACTTCCCTCTGGCCTATGCCTAAGTCATGGGCTACAAAATGCAGTTGTGGCTTCTCCTTCCCCTGTTTCTGCTATGGGCAAGATCCATGGGTGTCCCAGGAACCTTCAGCCCGTAATTCTCTACCTGATGTTCATCAGCAAAGCTGGGGTGTGCAAGGCCTGAGTGGGCAGCTCATTTTCATCTCAACTGTGGGCTTTCTCCAGTGCTCCCCCGTGCTGGACCCTTGCACACTCTGCCCAGTGCTTACTTGATACCTTCATGTGTGTCCCTAGGCCACAGACAGTGTGGTGCTCCTTAGGGTGCACAGCTGCACTGCTAGCTGTGGAGGATCCAGCTGCCTCTTCCACCTCAGCTTTGGTGCAGGGAGCTCCAGTGTCTTCCCCATTAATGGGTCTCCCTGCTCTTTCTGTGTTTGCTGGCATGGAGTGAGGCACCAGCCTGCAGAAGCTGAACACAACATGTTAGAGCTAGTTCCAGGTTTGCAGACCTGCCGTGTGTTCCTTGAAGTTGTTTTGATGTGTGGTGGGTTTCCATGCCCTGAGGAGTGGGGCTTCAAAGAAGGTAGCTGCACCTGGCTGTGCCGGCCCGATGCTGGTGCTGTGCTGTGGCAGCCTGGCCGCAACAGTAAACCACTGCTCACGCGGGCCAGTGCTTGTAACTGGAGCCGCAGGAGAGGGGCATGAGATGCTCGCAACCGAATCCACAGAACGGGCAAGTGACAGCCATGGTGACCAGCCAAATAGTACGTGCTGTCCTGCCAGGACACAGATGGTCTCCTTGCTCTGTAGAATATTAACTTGCGTTTATGTGGCACACCTTCCCCCAAAGCCGTTTACAACCTGCGTCTGCAGCACGTGCGTGGCAGGCGGTGCCGAGGCTGTTTGCTTTCAGCACACCACACCCCTGTTCGCAAGGGCGCAGTGCGGCAGGGAGGAAGGGTGTGGATCTGCCTTGTCCTGGCTGTGCCTGTGTCCAGTGGGACCCTCCGGATAAAGAGATGCCCTTTCCCAAGGGGCACAGAAATGCTTGGGAGATGCTGCTGCGGCAGGCCCTGTGGGGCAGGGGGCTGCAGAGAGACCTCGCTCGGCAGGCAGTCCCTCTCCAGCCTGACTCATCTTGTCACAAAACATACTGGTGTTCCAAAAACACTTTCTGCTCAGTGGTCAGTTGGTCAGAAGTGGGGAAATGCTGGAATTAATATTGTCTGGGGGCGTGTATGCACTGTGATAGCCTTTGATCAGCCCCGTTCTTCTCTGCTGGGCTCCAGCTCTGTTCAAGATTGCAGAAGGGACCATGCTAATCTCATTTGCTGGCTTTATTGTTCAGTGCACAGCCCTGGATCTTATTTACAGCTCAGTCTTCAGAGTCTGAGCTGGAGATGGGAATCTTCATTTCCTTCTAGGCTTTTTTATGGACCTCATCGCTGAAGTATCTGAGTGCTTCACACAAACATTAATTTACTTTCATGAGACCCATGTGAGATAAAGACTTGATGCTGCTTATTTTACAGTGGAAAGGGAGGTATAGGAATATGAAAGACAAAAGTAATCATTAATTTTCACTTATCACTCTTAAAACATGTCCTTGGGAACAGCAAAACACTTGTTCCCCCTGTGTAGGCTGCTTCCTGACCAAGTATCAAGATACCTATCCAAAGCAAAAGATTTTGAGGGCTTCTAAAAATCACTGGAGTTTTTTTACAGCCGTTCTTGATTTAGGAAGGGGTTCTGCCACTTCCTCAATGACTCAAGCACACTCGGTCGAAGGCCTAGAAAACTTCACCTACAGAGTGGAAAACTAAAAAAAAAGGTAGGCGTGTTCAGCTTTAAGTCTGTCATTAACTTTGTGTACTTCTTGTCTCATGATGCATAGATGCATATAGAAAGAAAAAATTCACGTAGGTGATGGTGGTGTGAAATGTCTTGGTGGACGTTTTAGTGAGCTTGAAGATGACAGTTTATGCAACTTGTACTGAATGCTCATCTGAAACCTTGCACCACTCATTCCATCATTTATCCCTGTTTGCCATCTGTTAGTGAAAAGTGACTTCAGATTTGTTAGTGATATAGCTGCACTGAGGAGGAGAAAGTTAGTGGTATTATTCTTTACTTGGTGTACTTGTACTTTAGGAGGAAAATGTCCAAGAAAATTGAGATGAATCAGTTTTCTATATGTAGATTGCTTGAATATTTAACATCTAGGTTCTTGTGAAGCAAAAGGGGCAAGGAACAAACACTGTTTATTTTTAGGACTGGAAAGTAGATAAAGTTGTTGGCCTAGATCATGTACTCCTTCCAGGAGAGCAGGAGTGAGGGAGAAAGCAATCAGAAGTGGAGAGTGTGCCTTTGTGTAATGGGGAGGAATTTTCATGTATATTTAAGCTGACAAAAACAGCTTATGAATTCATGTTGAATTGTTTTGATTGTGGGGGAAAAAGCGAGAAGGGACGTGTGTGTACTTTGAAATAAAATCTTTTCCCTCTTTTTGAGATAAGTTTCACATCATTTGTCTGCATTGAAAATTGTCTGGACTAAATATACTCCAAAAAAAAAAAAAAAAAAAAAGAAAAAGAAAAAACCCAAACAAACCAAAAATAAGGAAAAGGAAAACCTTCCTACTTCCCACCTCTTCCCCTGTTCAGCCAATGGGTTATTTCCCCATTCAGGAGCTGAGCCCTGGTCTAGGAGCCAGCACGGCCCTGGCACCCAGGGAAACAGCTGCCTAGTGTCCTCCTTGGGCTGAAGCTCTTGGGTTGCCTCCGCTGCTGTAGACAGGATCATGCAGTGGGCCAACGGGAGTAGTCTTGTCTCCACAGCACAAAAACACGTGTTGCATGGCACAGTCCTGGGAACTTAGCTGGTGCCCAGCTGGGTGAGGGGGCAGGCATGGAGGTGTTGCTGCCCAGATGGGTGGGATGGTGCTGCTGCATCACTGCTGATGCTCCCTGCTGTCTGCCAACCTGCAGTGAGCAATGCTGATCTGCATCAGTGCCATTGCAGTAGTGTTCTGGAGATCCCCAGCCCCGTCAGTGCCAGGTGCTGTTCAGACCAAACAAAGATGGACCAGTGTGAGTATGCAACAACAGCTCTGCATAGATGTTTGTCTGGGGTTTAGCTGGCTGGCAGTTATCGTTGCTGCCTTAAATTTACTCTTTTGACAAATCTTGCTTGACGGCAAGAATGGAGAGTGATCCAGCTGTGAATGGAGTGGCTCTGAAAAGTAACCTGACCTGCAGCCACCCTCTGCCCCACACTGATTTGGGAAAGCAATGCTAAATCATTCAAACAGCCAATGGGTGACAGCTGCTTCCCTAGGCCCTAATCACTGCTTTGCTTTTCCATATGTTCTGAGGTGAATGTCCTCAGGAATTGTGTAGGCACTTTCCTGTGCTGTGCCACTGCTGGTGCTTTGCACTGGTTTCAGTGAAAGATGTGCCTTGCTGCTACTGACCTCATTCACAAAAACTCAACTTTTTGTAAAATGGGTTATAAATAGTCTCCAAATCAAGCCACAGTTACAGGTCAGGGAGAGATTTGTGCTTTTTCTGCATTTCTTTGTTACTGGGTAATATTGCTGTTACTTTAAAATTAAAAGTAGGACCAAGATACTCTGAAAGAGTGGAAATAAATGGGGAGAAAAACTGCCTTTCGGCTGAGACTAAGAATGGAAAATTTATACCCAAAAGAAGAATATTTCAGGAAATGACAGCTCAATGGAAATGTAGTTCTCTAAACTAATGCATTCACTGTAAAGTGAACATTATTTATATCGGAGGAAGAGGAAAAAGGTCTTTCTGAAAGAAACACAATGTGGCACACGATATTTTGCTGCATGCTCAAAAAAACGAAAACCCATGAGCAGACATCCCTACTGAATTTTGCAAGAAGGGAGACAGATACAGATAAGATAAAGGATGGAGACTTCAGACTATTGCTCTTGTAATTTGCATTCTGTTGGTATATATATAAAAATAAATTACAGTTGTATTTGTCACACACAGAAGTACTTAGCAGACAGGAGAAGTTGTCCGTCTGAAACATTAAGTGTATATTGAAACTAGTTTTCTGGGAATGAAATCATTTGGAGCTAATACCTAGCAGTCTCTTCTAGTTGAGGTGGGATTATGTTCTCCCTATTGCTTTAATAGCAGTTCTAATGCGATTTGAGACCTTTTTTTGGAGAGACAACACATTCTTAGTCATGTGATTCTGCAAACTGTGAGTGCTTTATGTTAATGCTTGGATGCTGCTTGCTCCAAAGGGAAGATGCAAACCCCAGATGACTTGGGTTGATTTGTATGATTGATGAAGTCAGTTTTGGTGCAAATTTGGGATAAGATTTTATTCTTTCTTCCCTTTATTCAGACCTACTAAAGGTGTTATGGTGCATTGTGCCCTGTGATTGTATGGTGCTGCTTTTTTTAGGTGAGCTATATGCTTTTTAGAAAAGAGCCTTTTCTTTTGGCAGTGGGAAAGAGAGAAGACTCCCGGTTAGGATTTAGCTGGTTATTGTAGGCAACAGGACCTTAAGACTCTTGTTGCTGACTTCAGTGGGCTTTGGATCAGTTCCAGCATCTTTTGACCATGTTGCAGTACTGAATTGCCTGCTTGGGTCTGGTTCTGCGTTTTTGGACTTGCTGGCAGAGGTCCTGTTGCCTTCTCAGAGGTCCGCACACAGTTCAAGAGTGCGATGGTAAATGGGTTGTCTTCCATCTTTCCTAATTTCATTCCTTTCTGTAGCACAAAGGAATGGGCCCTCCTGTCCCACCACTCACTGTGCTGACCCTGTCCTCTTCCTGTTGTCCCAGATTGCTTGCAGGTGTGGGTGCAGCTGCGCTGCTTGGATGTGCTGTAGTCAGGAGGTGGGAAGGCATACGGTTGCATTGTGGACTCTCCTCCTGTTGCTGGCAGGGATCTGCCAGCAGCTGCATGCAGGGCAGCCAGAAAAGCTGGTGGGGTCTGTAAGGCTGCTGTATCCTGCTGAATTATTCCCTCAGGAATAAAGACAGACAGATTGGCAGCTAAAATATTTTCTCTCTTCGTAATGACTTTTTTCACTCAAAATTTATGGATCTCTTTATGCCCATAAAACATAGAAAATATATTCTCTGTCCTATTCCAGCATCACTTGCGTAAATTTGAATCCATCACTTTGAAATGATATCATTGCAAATGGAGTGCAGAATGAACAATGAAATATCTTGAACCCTAGTAACTTCAAATTAATGTCCACTACTGCGCTGTAATTACTGCCCCATAAACCAATCCTTTGTACCTCGGAATAAGTCTTTCCAGTCCCTCATGTCACAAAATCCTTCAAACTGTCCCTTTCAAGTTGGTCTGAACCGAAAATATGCATAGACTCTATGTCCTGATAATTCTCCAGCCCTATCAGTTGGCTTTGTAAAACTGAGCCTGGAAGTGTGGCTAGAGTGCATCTCTGGATGACTTTGTCCTGGACACCGGTGTGATTTGCAAGCACCCTGTTGCTTTTTAAGTTTTCAGTACAACATGCCAACTTTGCAGTTCATTCGTGACCTGTCTGGAGCAAATAATAAATAGATGCAATCGTCTTGTATTGCAAATAAGCTCTACCCTTTTCTTACCACTGTGAATAGATACTTCTAGGAATATCACGTGACAGGAGTTTTGCTGATGAAAGGAAAGGGGAGAAACTCCAACCCAGGTATATAGGTTGACCTTCTGTACATCACGTTAGCTTCTAGTTTTCATTGTAATGCCTGTGGCACAATGAATGAGAATCTGGCCCAGTTATTTCATGTGCAGCTGAGAGGAACAACTGGTGTCAGTGAAAGTCTGGAAATTTCAATCTACTCTCTTCTGGGAAAGTCATTTCAACAATTTCACTGGTTCTTTGATCAGCCTTGCTTAAATTTTAAAATTGCTCTCTTGATTATAGATGAGGGACTAACTACAGTGTCTGAAAAGAACTTTAGCAACATGAATATAGATCCCTGCCCCACAATTTTTAGGGTGATTACTCTGTCTCACAGGCTAAAGCTCTTTTTTCCCCTCTTTCTGCTTTTGTGGTTTGCAGTATTATACTTACAGTTTATCTATTTTTATACAGATTAGATCGACTAATGCTATAAATTCAATCCCTGTGATTGGCCTTATCATACCTTATCATTTGAAACAGAAAGAGCAAGGATGACATGAGCCATGGAAGCAAGACCTCATTGTCCCACCCAGAGCCTCTAAGGATGTGAAAGGCCTGGCAAAATATGGGAGACCTGAACCTGTCTGTAGGGAAACGAATTGGCTCTTCAATTAGCTTACTTCATAATGATTAGTTGGCGCCTGAAGCTTCAAGAAAAATCAGCTACAGCCTGAATGACCATCAGTCTGTGTCATTAGAGGGACTGACCTACTCAACTAGAGCTAAAATTAAATTTAAAAATTAAAATGGACTGTTCTCTCAGCATGGATCTTTGGAGATTGCAGATCTGCATTGAGTCTTCTAAGAGTTTTCAGAAAAGCTTTCACTTCTCTCCCATCCATAGGTCCACAAGCGAGATGGCCCTGATGCTCTAAGTAAACGAATGTGCTGCTGTTGGGCCATTTCATCTTCATAAGGGCCATTTAGCACTCTTCTATTTTTTTCACTGGTGCAAGGGAGCCCTTCAAAGTAAGGGTCAAGAAACTTCATGCAGACAATTGATCCCATCCTCCTAGCTGTCCTTGCCAGCCGCCCAGCTTTAAATATCTCAGATGGCCCTGTGAAAGGCTCCCCGCAGGGCTGTGAGAAGCCGGGATGAATGAGTATCCTTGGATTAAATGATGATTAAGTGATTGATGAAATGGGATGAATGAGGTGCTGTGAGGCAAGAACTCCTCCGTTATAGCAGCTGACCTCCGGCAAAATTTCCTCTATTTCCCCATCTGTAAAAATGGAAGTCTGTTGCATCATGAGTTCTGGTTGACTTCTGGTTGAAAAGCCAGTGTCTGATAAAACAGCCAGCTTCAGAGGGCAAGGATCACTTTGCTGTTCATAGCACCTAGCCCAGTATTTCGGCACTACAAATAATCCTTAATAGAAACTTTCATATAACAGGCTAGGACATGAGGTAGATTTTTCTCTGGACTGAAGTCCTTTGTGTGAGCTGTGTACCAAGTCACACCGGCTGCACAAAGACAACGCCTGAGCAAGTCTTCAGGGACATGATGGAGACAGTCATGCTTCCAGCTTCTGGACACCTTTCACTGAGGAGCTTGCAGCAGCTGGCAAGCAGACAGTTCTTAAATATCTCATGAGAAATGAGAGAGAAACATCACTTTCTTCTCCTAGAGGATGGGTAATAGTTAAGTAGGGAGGTAGTAGCATAGTAACAGAAGAGCAGAATAAAAATGCAGTCATCTTTGATTTAGGCACATGTCTCTTTCTTTAAGACAAGAAAGATGAGCAGGCTACAGAGCACGCTAAACTCTTCTTCTAGAGCTCTATGTGAAGTTCCTTGTGGATCTAAAACTGAGGCCACGACCCAGCAAGGTCATTGAGCCCACATCATACTTTCAGTTGAACTTTTTTTAGTCCTAGCATCCTGGCAATGACACATCTCAGCATCTGCCTCCCCACACCTCCCTTGCACCTTTAATTGCATGTGGTGTCTCCTTAGCTTCCCGGCCGAAGCTACAGAGCAGAATTGTACGCTGTGAAATAGCTCCCCGCCATCCCTCCCAGTGCTAGCATCGTTGTACTATGTGCAGTGACTGCTACAGCTTGTAAAACGTCCTGGGATCATTTGGTATGAAAGGCACAGTACACATTTGGTATCATGATTATTAAGTCCAGGGTGTCTTGCGTGCAGAGTTCAATTTTGCATAAAACCAATTACTATCCTGATGATGAGAAAAATGACACATTGCAGGCTGGAAGAAGAATCCCTGGCTCTTGTAAAAACACAGTGCTGTCACCAGGAGCTCCTTGTTATGTAAATCTGTCAGACAAAGTCAAGAAGTGGAAATGTGGTTTCTGATAGAAACTTACTTTACTTCTTTATGGTCATTGTGTATTTGAACAATAGCATTATCTGGGGGTCTCAGCCACAGCAGGAGGTGTCTCTGATAGTTCCTGACTTTGCTTAGTGAACACCTCCCAGACTGGAAAAAAATTGCTTAAAATAATAGATGATAATAGCAAAGACTAACATCGCTATTTGGTATCAGTGTTGGAAAACAGATTTTGTTTGTCGTCTTGGAATTGACTGCTTCTGCAATCAGTTGATTCATTTATTCCTCCTGGATGGTATTATTTTCCTGAACCCTTCTTGAAAATACTCCTAGTCAGCCAGAAGTACCAGTATCATTCTCGTCTTGTTCCCTGGTGCAGTTAAGAGAAATTTGTCACCCAACTGGATGAGGGTAAAGTTAGAGCCTTGTTTTCCAGCATTACAAATTATTTCAGTTAGTTTGGATCAAATACTTCATGGTTCTTCTATTCAAAGTGTCCTCAGCTTGCTCCATAAGCTTCCCCTTCATCCAGATTTTGGGCTATGAACGGGTTTCCTCACAGCCTAGGTGGTACCTTCTGCCTCTTTGCTTTCATGAAAGGCAACAAATGCTCAGAAAATCCTTGTGAGCTGAAGGGGGAAAACATTGGCCTGAAGCAACAAGTGACAGGAAAGGTGCATAGGGATGTTCGTGGCTTGCTCTGAAGGGCTCAGCATGGTTGGGATCAACACCTTTTTGTCAACTTTGAAACAGTGATGGGGGACCCCGGTGGAGAGCTCTGCAGTTGCATTCATCTAGTCAAGCTGGAAGGGAAGAGCTGAGAAGTGGGTATCAGAATTGCTTCTGAAGTTGGATGTGTTGTGCAGATGGTCCTTATGGCTGGAGATGGCACCACAGAGAAATGACAACATTCTGCTTAAGGTTAACGTTACCAACTCTTCTTATGTTCCCACTGTTGGATCAAAATGGAGTGGGAAAGGCTCTTTGCAGCACTTTCTCAGATAAGATTTCTTGTAAAAACAGTAGCTGAGTGGAGAAAGTAGCTATTGTTTTACCCAGCTTCAGGAAAATTTGGTAGGAAAAGAACAGTTGTTGCAAAAATGATATGTTTTGTAGGCCTGGGTGCATTAGGTATTTGACAACAGATTGTTGTAAGGCTGTTGACCACCTGTACTCCTAGGAAAGGCAGCACACAACCTCTTAGCTCTGATTTAACTGTGCTTCAGGGGCTGAGGCATAAGGTTTCCTTGATCCTGATTTGCTATATGCTGGTTCTGGCTTATTTGTAAGAACTGTTTCAACCTCATTCAAGGCATCTTTGCTTCACCTGTTCTGAACAAAGGGCTGTCTAAAAGGTCAAAAAGCTGCTTAAGAGCATATATAAGGAAAGAAGCAATCTCCCCCACTAAGGGAGGAAGAGCAGAAATTTCTGTTTTCTTTGGTTAATGCATTTGTTGAAAAATGGGAGTCTTAACCCAAAAATTGGGAAGGAAATTTTAACAAGTGTTTTATTTTGACCCCTAACATTTTGCTTTTATGTATTTGAAATGATACTCTTTGACTTTATGCTTGTAGTAACACTATTCTAAACTTAAAATAAAAATTGGAGTTAAATGACTCTGGCATCATGAATCCTGTAATTTCTGGTTAAACTAAATATTTGATTGAACTAAAATGGCTTTTCTCAGGTGCTTTTTCCCCAACAAAGCACCTGAAATATTTTCCTGCAATTTTTTTCCCCCCAAGTTCTTCATTTGAATCATCAAACTGGAAGGTTCTCTTGTTGTTGGATATAATAGCTACTAGTGCTAAGCAAATGTTAAATTTACTGAAGCCTAAGGCCGCACATTGCCGAACTTTTCCCAAATTTGAGCCAGTTTGAACAAGGAGGGAACAAGGAGATAGAGCAACAAAACAGCATCAGCCTAGATCAGCAAGTACCATAACTGGAGACAATGAGGAAATCAAGAGCGAAGAAGCTACTACTTGTCAAGCAATCATTGGTGCAACAAATTGGAGACTGGACAAAGAATTTAACCCATAGGGGTGTAAATACCCAGGGAATTTTCTGCTCAGGGTTCCTCGGAGGAGATGCCCAGCTCGAGCTGCTATACTAATAAAATCATCTTATAAAAAATTATTCTGTATCTCTTGGATAAAGCAGAAAGCTAGAGTTGAGCCCTGTTAAGGATGCTGAATGTTTACCTAACACTTGTCCAGCTCCAGGTAGAAATAGATGTTTTTTCCATTGTTTCTACACTTTAAAATCTGATTTCCTCCCAAGTGTCTGCAGTCAGGAACTTCCATTGCTTGTCTCCTCTGAAATGCATTCCTCTTGCATTAGTAAGGAACCTGCCTGCTAGCAAGGGAAGCATTTAAGCTTGACAGGGGAACAGAGCAAAGTAGAAGCAGGAGAATCAGGAAGCTAGGATAAACATGAATATTTCTGATTGCTTCCTTGCTCTGAGCCCCAGAAGGATAGTCTGTGGAAAGAAGTAGTCTAGCATGGTGTGAAAAAGAGGAAGCTTTTATTCTGTTTAGCTGGATGTTTTTAAAATCTCTGAGGAGGCATGCTGAGAGGAAGAATATATTCTTATAGAAAGAAGCAGCATGTCTCTAGTTCTCTGAGGGCTGCAATGCCAGAATAATTAAATGGAGAAGGGAAAAAAAAAAAAACAAAAATGGTTTGTCCATGTGGCATCTGGATATTGCTGGCTGCAGGTCCTGGCTGTTAAATTCAGTTTAAAACATCTGAAAGATCTGCTGAAACAGTTCAGACCTAAGAAGCAAACAAAAAAGAAATACTGAAAGGTGAATTTCCTACCAGCATTTTCTTGGAAAATATGGAGTGTTACAAGCACTTTTGTATAACAAGGAGAAGGTTGGACAGTCTTCAAATACTGGCAAGTAGAAGATGTAGCTAATCCAGGCAAGAGTCAGAAAGAAGCATCTGTGAGCAATGTTCCCTGGAGATAAAAGCATAGGTGGCTCTTGAGCCACAGGGACTGAAGCCTTTTATTTTCTCTCAGCTTTTTCATTGGGAAGGCATTAAAAAACTGCACTGATAATTTCAAGTTTAGCAGCTTTAGAAGAAGGGCAGCTTATACTGTCAGACTTCTATATTCCTCCCAGGATAGATGAATTTATGAAGAGGCACTTGAAGATTTCATTTGGTTTTGTTCTTCCTTCTTTAGCCTCTGTGTTGATGTAGGGGAATGAAGGGGTCCCTGTTTTTCCCTAGATCGCGATAAATTTGTGAGAAATCAGCCTTCCCTTTGTTTTATTTTTCACATGCTCTTCTCTGTGACAAGCTGCCTGCTTATAAAATGGGGATATGGTGAGGAAGGGGAGGAACGATCTTCGAGGTGAAAAATGCTCAGTAACCACCTCCTCTCTCAAACCAAGGATTCACATGTCCTCTCCGCCTCTTGCAGAGAGGGAAGTACAGCTGAAGCTGAGTGAAAAATGATCACGCAGTTTTCAAAACAAATTCCTGGATCGAGTGTGTTGCCTGACAATCACCCCCCAGAACACGCCGTATGCTTGTCTCCTTTTGTCTGGTCTTTTTTAGGATCTCAGTTTTTCAGTGATGGGATTGTCTTACAGCCTGTTTGTATACTTGTCTATAAAACGATTTGGCCGAGATGGCCCTGATCCAGCTGTGGCCTCATCTTGGAAATCCTCAGCACGACAGAAACAGCCAGGCTGCCTGTCCTGCTGCCCCTGGGACCCGGGGCTCTTCCTGGGGCGTGCGACGGAGGTGCCACCAGGCTGAGGGACGGGGCAGACGGGCCTCCGCCGCCTTCGGTGCTGCTGGGCAAAGCTCGGATTAAACCGTTTCCAGGGGATTATTTGAGCTGAATGTCTTGGTTCAGCGGTGCCTGAGGCAGGGGTGCTGGCTCACTGCCTGCCTCTCAGAAAAAAGCCTTGCGATATTTTCTAGAGGTTCTTTAAGTTGCTTCTTGCTGGGACTCGATCTCACCTTGCCGCCTATGGAGGGAACCAAGTTGCCCTTGGTAGTGGTGAGAAAGGTGCTCCCCGGGAAGATGCAGGGATGGCGCTGGGCTTGGGGCTGACACGCAGAGGAAGCTGATCCTTAGGCCTTCTCCAAAGGTTTCTCTGTCTTGGGTACAATTTTTCTTTGGGAAATATTTGATTTCCAGCAGGAACAGAGAAACTTATGACCAAACAGACAGGATATTTTTCCCACCTATGACTTCTACCTGTAAGTGTGTGTGTATATGTATACACACATATACATGTATGCACGTGTACACACATGTATACACTTTTTTGAGCTGAGAGGTTTGATTAATACATACCTTTATTTCTCAGACCCTCTTGATCTCCTGGTGCTTGTCCCTCCATCTTCAGCCTAGACAGACCAAGAGCAGATTTCGTCTATGGGGGGACCTAAAATCATGTCAAAAACTTTATTTTCAGTGATTACTTTTTGAGGGCTTAGAGATGTGTACTCCATTGGGACCAAGTGCTTCTTTCATTTCACACTGGATCTTTGAAACTTAAGCCATTTGTGGAGCTCTTAAGGTGGAAAAATACATTTTTTCCCCCCAGATATGTATAGATACATGTATGTAGACCTCTATGCATGTGCACGCACATGCGTGCATCCCCACCCCCCCTTTGAACTGGTGTGAGTGCTCTTCCTCGGTGTTTCTAAATTCAAAACATCAGAAAAGTGCTTTTAATTTAAGCAAATTCCTTGTGACAGTGTTTCAACTGAAGCAGGGCTCAGACATGGACAATCTTAGTTCCCAGTCATCATGTTGAAAATATTTTAATTAAGAAATGATTACATACCATTTAATTTTCTTAACGTATTCGTCTGCATTTGCAAGAATCCCATAGATGATCCAGGACTCCATCATACTAGGTCCTATACAAATATAAATTGGATCTGAAACCAATTAGAGGCTCAATTTTTAAACATGTAGGTCAGTCATTAATCTTTGGTTTGCCAGATAGTATAACTACTTTCTCCATAGAATAGCTACACATCTGTATTTTGGAAAGGGGATTCAGAAAGAATTAAGCTTTCATGTAAGATTGTAATTGTTGCATCTCCGCTAGCAGGAAACACTAGCAGCATCTGTTTCAGCACTGATGCATAATGCATTTGTTAATGGTCCAGAAATGTGGGTTGTGAAGATGCAAGGGTCAAAGTCTCATGTAATTAGTGAGATTAGCCAAGACTAAAGGATTTCAGGAGGTGGGAACCATGCTAGCAGGATGATAACAGATGGAAGCCAGTGCTGACAGCCACAAAAAGATAGGTTACACCATGGAAGGAACAATTTGAGCTTCTAGTATGATGACTACACCTTAATTGAACAGCAACTATGGGAAGGGGAGGGTGAGGTGAATCTGGGTGTTGCTGTGGAGAGTGAGTGGAAAATGTACTTGATGCATGGCAGCAGTAAAAAATAATAAATGTGTTAGGACTACAGCGGGATAAAAAAATATAGCAGTGCACCGTAACATCAACGAAAGACCCTCTCCTGAGCTACTTTCAGATCCTTACACCTAATGGAGTATATGGAGTAGAACTAGATGTTGCCTAGATGAAAAACAGCAGAGCTCAAGCAATATTCATGAAAAGTCTGGGGTTATTTAATGTGAAGAGATGACTACATGGGACATGTACAAAATAAGAAATGATAGCCAATGAATCTGCAGCTCCTCTTACTCTTGTTGTGAAGCACAAGGAGAAATTGCATGTGACTACTTGGAAATTAAAAAAGAAAAACCACGTGCAAGGAAACACCATGTTTTCAGTTTTTACAGAGGACAAAAGCTGAGGAGCTTAGTCACTAGATAACAAGGCTGAAGATCTGAGTACGTGACAGCTCAAGACAGTCCAGCATTGCTAGTGCTGCATTAGAGATGTGGTATTACGATGTTTCAGGGCACCTGCAAGCCTGGAAGGGAGGGAAGGAGGCTAGCAAGACACGTTCTGGGGTTTCCTGTTCTTTTCTCCAAAGCGTTTGGTTCAAGCTGCAGTAAAAGATGGATTCTCCAAGACATGTCTCCCTATAGGAAAGCCCTTCTTGCATACGGAGGCGTGTGAGGTTGTCTCTCCAGGCTGGGGATAGATTAAAACGTGTGCTGTAGCACTTCTCCCCTGACCACAGGGGCTCTGTGATCTGCTGCGGGATCATCCCCCTCATCCACTCCGCTACTGATGCGTGCAGACGAAAAGGGAGGAGATGCC
The DNA here is from genome assembly GCF_036370855.1 of Dromaius novaehollandiae. Lineage (NCBI taxonomy): Eukaryota > Metazoa > Chordata > Aves > Casuariiformes > Dromaiidae > Dromaius > Dromaius novaehollandiae. Next base: position 3,868,237 of record NC_088117.1, read on the forward strand.
GCCTTCCTTACACGCGTGCTCTGCGCCGGCGGTGTGTGTGTGCGCGTAGTGGAGGTGTGTAGGACTAGGCAGTGCAGCGCAACGGCAGCATCACGGGGGAAGCTGCCTAGCAGAGCGGTGGTGGGCGGCTGGGGAGGAAGCCTGCCCGCAGTTAAAAATAAAATCCGGGGGGCAAGTGGGGGATCTCCCCGCCAGCACACATCTGCTCTCAGTCCCGCACTGCTCCCCGCGTCCTTCTGCCCTACCCCACCCCGGTCCAAACCTGTCGGCCTCTGTGTTTGCTGTCATGCTGAAATTAGCTGGGAAGAGACACTTCACCCATTTCCTTGCCTAGTTTCTATGGTGATATTCCACTCAACTGTTTTCAGCAGGTCTGAGTTTATTTCCCTGCAGATAAGGCAGCCTATGCTAATGTACTGCAGCCTGGGCTCTATACCTTGGCAACAAGCTGAGGGTTTGTACCACTGAAATTAAATGGCTCTAGGTAGAAAGTTTTTCATGCTGGATTTGGCAATAGCTGGCATATCTCATAAAATAATATTTTGCTTGTTTATTGCTGCTGTTTGACACCCCAAACTGGAAGGCTGGGAAGCACGTGGAAATGTGCAGTCTCATGTTCCTCCTCTGTGCTCCCTGGTGCAGAAAGCTCAGGGGCTGTCAGTTCTGGCTTGACGAAGGCTGAAATTCAGCTCAGGATGTAGGAGGAAAGATGTGTGAGAGAAGGGTGTTGGAAGCAGTGGGAAAGGGGCTGTGCAAGGGATGCTGAGGCTGGTTAGGTCTATGTGTACTACAGGTGAGTAACTCACCCCCTTTCTTTCCATCATAGGGCAGCTGGAGTCCCCATCCTTGGTCCACCTGCGGGCTTTTGGGAATAGGGCCTCCAGTTTCCTCAAACATGAGCTAAATGCTTTCGGCTCCTGCAAGGGAATGAACGTCTCTGTGTGCAAGGGGAATGGTGGAGATCGCTTTTCTGCTGCTCTTGGGGGTTTGCTGGACACGTTCCCTTAGGTCAGCAAAGGGGGACTACTGCTCGTTCATTCCCTTAAAAACCTGTAGTCAGTCTTTGAGACCTCCAAGGACACCATCCTTCACCCACACCCCAGGCAAGAAGGCTTGATCCTGTTGCTTGGTGCACCAAGTGCAGGAGGTTGAGTGGCAGCTTAGTTTTGACTGTGGTGGTGCTATTTGGGAAGGGTGATGTTACACTTAACCACCTCTCCAGAGAAAATATAGTTCAAAACTTGCTTTTTCTATTAATGTTGTTGCTGTGACAGGTGTAGTCTTTCCATTTCACTGTTTGGTGGTTAGCCCCTGCCAGACAACATGGCATGTTTACTGATGCTCACCTACCCAGGTCACGACGGTATGTTTGATTCAGAAAGAAGGCAAACAGACTTGGGGAGAAAATTGGATCCCCCAACCCAGCAAGCCAGACTGTGACCTTTGTAAGGCTCTAAAAAACACAGGCAATTATATTAATAATTCAATATAATTTCCTGCAGGTGGGGAATATGTGGGGGAAGAGGGAGACTGGGAGTGTTACAACAGAGCTCGCGGCAAAGACAGCGATCTGCTAATGATCGTGCTCTGAGCAGGAATACTGCACAGCAGGAAAAATGGGGCAGGAAATCCGAAACACTGGGGCTGCACACTGGGAACCAGTGATGCTGCAGTGTGTCATGGACCCAGCAGTGCAGCTGAGACCTTCTAAAGTGATAATATCTCGAGCACCACCTCGCTTTATGCTGCTGATTGCTGGACTCTCGGCTCTTGTCTTCCTCACTTCTTCACCTCCACGTCCTCAGGTTAAAGTCTGCTTTGATGTCTGCCATCTTGAGAAGTGTCTTCAAGTCTCAATAATGCTGACTCTTCCTGAGGGTTCTGTGCAAGCAGGCAAGAAAGCAGGTCTGTTGTGGGCTCAGGCAGCATCTGTGCCTTTGCAGGAAATGTGGTGGCACCAGCAAGTCTCCTGCAATGTGACGCAGGTAGTTGGCTGCTTCCCTGGTACACTTCACACCTCTCTCAAGTATGACTGATCTCATTTACCAGTGGCATTTTAACATACCCACCGCCAAAGCTCTGAGTTGACGTTTCCAGCATATTCTGTTCCAGTTTGAAGGGCTGTAGTTTCTACCCACCCAGACTGTAACTGCTTGCTACCCTGTCTGCTGGGAACCCCTGCAGCCCTGTTCTGAAGCTACCGTTATTTAGAGAAGAGCTGTGCAAACACGTGAAGCTTTTATCTAATAAGCGGCAAACCTGAGCTCATCCCAGGTTCCCTAAAGACTCTACCACTCCTTTCCCATCTCTGCATCCCTCCTGGAGGCAGCTGGGGAGACTGAGCGTGGAGCATCTTCTTCTGTCTGAAAAAACAATGCTCCTGGTAAACTGTGGGCTCAGCTCCCCTGGCTTGTGATCATCTCCCAGGTCAATCCTCAGCTCCTTGGCCAGGTGTCCTTACCAACCAGGGCCCTTGTCTGTGGAAGGGAGGAATTAATTCTGCCCCAAGTTGGAGGAGGGATAGGGGAGAAATCACGAGTGTTTCTAGTGGGCTCAGAGCCCACTTGTAGTGAATGTTATGGAAAAACTGCAGCACACCTCAAAAGAAGCACTTTGCTCCCTGGGGCAGCTCCCTGGATGTCCTGAGTACAGATCAAGATCAAGCATAAGGTCATAATCTTGTTCCTTTGTATTTTTAAGACATGGAAACTATTTCCTTAGACGCAAATAGAAAGTATTGATGGAGCAGATGGGATTGGACAATACAGGAAAACTTCTGAAATTTACTCTGAGTTTTCAGAATGCTTATGGATCCAAAGCACTGTCCAACTCCATGGTTTATTAGGAAAGTTTAGTGTGGTTGTTGTTATAGCCATGGAGGAACTACAGACAACTGACCTGTGTTACAGCTAATTGTGCTGCTTTGGTTTATTTTTGTCCATCTCAGACTAACAGCTTGTATGTCTGACAGAAGCTTGCTTTTTCTTTTCCCCTTCCAGTGAAGGATTATTAATAGATGAGGCATCAACAAAGAAAAGACCATTTGAGAAATAAGATGGGACACTTGCTCTACAGTGGAAAAAAACAACAGCCCACACCCACATGAAACATTCTTTTCTTTTTAAAGAACATAGATGAGAAAGCCCTCTCTCCTTCGGGAGGCATTTATATTCCCCGGAGTTCATGATTCAGCCAGCATTTCTGCCCTCTTCAAATAGATTAAAATCTGAAGGACTTTTTTCCCTATCGTGCTTGAATGATTTTAAGTTAGGTCAGATGCTGACTTGCAAAAGGCGGGACTTGAGCATTGTCTCCTTTTATCATTCCTATCTGAGACTTCATGGTCTCTCTTCAGGCTTTGAATAAAATGGGACTAAATGTAATCAAATCTCATGCTTCAGGGCAAAATATAATTACCTGAAGGGATCAGGAAAAAAACTGTTTTTCTTCTGTGAATAGCACTGATTAACGCATTGTGGGTTTGTGTTGTTTTTGTTCTGACAAACAGTTATGGACTACAGCTGCAAACAAGCTCCACGGGCCAAAGGTCTTTGTTTGTGATACACTGTCTTTGGATGGTGCTTTTCAGGGAGTTTCAAAAGTGGATTCTTAGAAGCAAAGAAATTTTGCCTTCAAGCTCTGGGAGAATTTTGGATTCAGATCTGAAGTAGGACTTCAAAGCAGAATAGTAAGGAGGAGCTAAAAGTGTCTACAGAAAGGGAGCATGCTGCCTCCGTTCAGGCACTGAGCTGTTCCCAGGGTGTCCCCATCAGCCCTGCTTTTGGTTAGGCCGAGTTCCTTCGAAGCCCCAGTGGTATATTTGTTCTGAAAACATGGCCTCTGCGGTGCTCTAACACAATCTCCTGTACAACCCAACAGGCAGACTCCTAATGGAGAGATGGTTTCATGGAAGTGTCAACACACTGCCTGCTCCTTTTTCGCTAGGATCCCAGTAAATGATTCCCTTCATTAGGTAAATGCTTGAGGGTATTGGGACTACTGATGGAAAAATGAAATATTGCTCTGAGTTTCACAGGTTTTATCTAGAGGCCTCAAGCCATCCCTCCCTCCCCCAATCAGGCCATTTACCAAGTGGTTTACAGCCTTGAGCTGATCACTGCCAGGTGGCTCAGACCTTAGCTGTGACTGACCTGGGACCAGGTGGGTGAGGGGAAGATTTAACAAGGCAGAGAATGACCAGCCTCTCATCTGGTGCCAAAGAGAGGTTGGTGGGTGGCTAAGACAGGGCCACAGAGCCCAGGTGAGCTGAATTGAGATCTGAGCTCTCTTGTCACCTGTGGGTCTGAGGAGGTGCTTGCTCCCCAATTTCTACTCTCTGCAAAAGGAGGGTAACAGCACTTACCTTCTCTAAGCCTTTGCCTGTCATATCTCTTGAAGATGTGGGTTTCTTATGGCCAGGTAGGTGTGTGTCTCTTTTTTTCTTTTAAATAAACCTCTGTGTGAGGTGTGGTAGGGTGCTGGCCAGGCTGAGTTTCCTGGGGCTGTCACGGTGTTGTACGGTTCATCCTGGAGGGTGGCTGGTTTCGGACGCTCAGGTTCCTGTTCCCGTGCAGTAGTATAGCTTTGATTGAAGCTGTGTTATTTTTAATCTAGGCTGATACTGTGTTAAGGTCTACCATAATGCAATAGATGTGACTATTCATTTGATAGATAAAGATTATGAAGCCCCTTTGAAGAGAGAACAAAGGCTCCTGTTTTCCTTAATGGTCGCAATAAAAGCCATGTGCTATGTGATACAGGAGAAGGCAGCAGGAGTGCCAGGCCTGTCTGCTAAAGAAGGTGGGAGAGCTCGAGGCTTCACTGTTAAAGACCTTGTTGTCTGGGTTAAACCTGACCAGAGATGTATTTCCTGATGGTCCCAAAGGTTTCACTTGAATATGAAAAGAGGAAAGGCGCCTGGGGTGGCACTGATACGGAGGATGGTTTCCCATCTTTGATCTAGGACAGTGGCTGTGACAGAGATACCAGGGCTGGGTGGTATGAGCTGGATCTCAGGCCCTCTGTGGTTTGGGGGTGTATGTTGGGAGATGGGGGACTGGCTCAGGCCCATGTCTAATGTATCTTAATTTGCACTATAGCTCCATGCATCGTGACAGGGATCACCTAGCTCTAGTTTTCCCTTTTTTTCTGTTTGTCTGATGCACCTGAAGATCAAGTAGCTGTAGGACTCCAATATATACCCCAGTGCTCTCTGGCACTATGGGCCGCAATTCTTCTGTGTCCTATTTGTCACAGATAACTGGTGGCTCAGGCACCATTTTAATTTTTAAAAGACTTTAAGAAATGGATGTAAAAAGAAAAAAAGCCTATTGTGGTTCTAGAACTAAGATCTGAATTGCATAGCAATCAAGAAACATATTTTCAATAGCTCCAAAAGCCTTGTTAGTTATGCATATGAAGCACTGAGATCTGCTGAGACTCCAACTGCTTTGCCAGAAGTACAGGCACCAAAACTAGCAATGTGCAGGGCTATACCAGGATCTGCATGTGTGAACAGGGCATGTAACAGTGGCTGTGGGATTCATAACTTTGCAATGACTTCATTTCTTCTTCAAGTTAAATCCTTAATCTTATTAATTTTATTTTTTATTTTATTTACAAAGTGCCTCCCTTCAGGTGCTTGAGGTGTTGCACAATCTATTAAAATGTACTAATAAAGAAAATAGTCTCATAAAAAAATAGAAAAGAAAGGAATTATTAAAAAGTCAGTGTGATGAAGATAGTAAATGTTACAAGTTATACTTTAATGTGAAAACAAGCCCTTACACTGTAAAGAATAATACTTTGCCACTGGGAGCTGAGATACCATGGTGACAGGACCAGGATAAGATTTTTTTTTTTTTCTTTTAGTAGACTAGGACAGATGGAAAGAGTGAAACCAAATGAAAGATGCCTTGCCAACCTTGTAAGGTGGGAAAAGTCATCCACCGTATCCACCCGGGCCAGAGCAGTGCTGTGTGGCCCTGCGGCGTGCCCACTCCCCTGGGACTCTGAGCAGCTCTTAGTTACCTGGCTGCTGCCCTTCCCATGCTACCCGCAGTCAGAGAAATGAGCACAATAACAAGTTGCTAGTCTGGAGTAGCAGTGAACCTGCTACGGTGCTGTAACCACCGTGTGTGCACGCAAAAACACCAATGAGTGAATACAAAGGCGTCTTGGTATTTAACTCAAACTGGGGGTCTTACGGCGTTACACTTATTTTCTAATAGAAAACCTGTGCATTGTCGGCTCGTTCCTTGCTGTTCCCAGTCGTTTGCATCCTGCAAAGTCTCCTGTCCCTGGATTTCTAGAGCCACAGCCGCTAGGAGTGCGGGTGGTCTGCAAGGGTGCAATACGGGCATGAGGAGCTGTGTTATCTCTGTTGCGTGTTCAGATGTGCGTGACGGTGTGGGTGTGCGGGGGGTGCGAGCTGTGCTGAGGGCTGGCAGTGGTGCAAACGGTTGGGAGCTATGGAGGCAGGCAAAAAGTGGCCAAGGCAGCTCTCTCTGAGCCTGGAGGGGGGCTAAGCTATTGCACAACACCGATGGCAGAGCAAATCCTGCCTCTTTTAAACAGCGGGTTTTTTATCAGTGGCAATTGCTATGGGATTTTGCAAGAGGAGGAGCAAAACATACCCCCGCTTCCATCCCCACCTCCGTTTCCAGCCCCCAGTTTATTTTGCCTGGTCTATTTTTGACTAGCCAGAGTTACTGGGAGAATAAGATTAGCAACTGATCATTTATGCTGATTTTCTAAGTGCTGAAATGCCTTTCATTAAAACTGTCATTCAAGAAAAAATGTTAAATTGTGCGTTCAGTTCCACTGCGTGTCACAACTGTGGATGTGGCTTGCATCCGTGTCTCCAGGATGGAGAGACTCAGATGCTTCTGCTTACAAAATCCCTTCATGTCTCTGGAGAAGAAGAAAAAGAAAACCTAGAGAGGCAGCAGGTACAAGCGGCGCTTTGTGTCCCTTGATGTTTCCCTGAAAGCTTCCTCTCAGTAGAACGAGCTACGTGGACCAGGATGGGGTGTGTCGGGCCAGTGTTGTCCGTGCTCCCTGCTTTTATGCAGCCGCAGGTAAAGATGCTCGTGCCCTGAGGAAAGCAAAGCTCTGTTTGCCAGCAGTGTTGACTACTAGAATCTACTTTTGCCTCCCAAGGCTGTGGAAAATGTTTCCTTAAGTCTGATTTAGAGGCGTTTATGGTCTGAAGATGGGGGTGTGCCTCTTCTCAGAGCAGAGGTGGTGTGGAAACCTGCCAGTCCAGTAAAAGCTTTCAACAGGGCTCCCGGGAGGCTCTGCAACAACCTGCTCACACGTCCCCCACAGCTGGGATGAGAGGCTGGGAAGCGAACCGGGCTGGCTGCTGCTATGTGCCGTTAACCCCTCTGTGCCGGGCCAGCCTTCCCGCTCCTTCTCCCTGGCCCCTCCATGCTTTCTGCCGGTGTTTCTGGGCGTTCAGCCCGAGCTGTGCATGGCTTCGCCGACGTGCCACGAGATGCTCGGTCAGCCTGCCCTGGCCCTACTGGGCTTCAGCAAGGGCGCTGGGGGTTGTATATGGCAGATAGCTGGGACCAGCCTGTGATCACCTGCTTCGTTCCCTTTGCAACCGCAGGCGGGTTTTCACCAGCACTGCCGCGTTGAAAGGCGGCTGCAATTACCCACCCTGCCACCCACCGTGTCTCTCCACACGCTCCATTTCAGTACATGCCGGTCCTGGCGACTCGTGGCACTACCTACCAGTGCTTTGATGTTCCGAGACTGAAGTATGTCAGAGGCAGCATAAAAATTGCATGTAATTATCCTTGGTCTGGGCCTGTGGGAGAAAGCAAGCATCAATATTGATGTGTGACAGCATTTATGTTTCATGTGCGAGCGTATACCTCCTCTCCTCCATATTCAGCAGGAGTTTTTGATCACGGCCTGTGTAGCGAGCATTAGTTAGCTGCTCTCGTGCTGTGTTCCCTTTCCTCCTGCGGCTGGTGCCTGGGGCTTGAGGCCACGGGCTGGTGCTGCACTGACCTCCGGAGCTCATTGCAGTGGAAGGAGCCCAGGCCGTGGAAACGGCAAGAGGCTGAGCAGGCAGTAGCTGGGCGACAGCTTCCCAAAGTGTCTAAGCCGGGTTTTTTCTTCTCTGTCTGTACTGCTGCACCATCTCTGACACTCATGAATGATTCAGGATGGAAGATGTAAGCAGGAGGATGAGTGCTCTCACGGCTGGGAGAATGGAGGTGGTGGAAAGGAGGGAGCGCTGGTAGCCCTGCAGTGGCCGGGGTCCGGGGACAGGAGAGCATTAGGCAGCAGAGTGTTGATGGGGGCATGTCCCGCTGTGCAAGGGCCACAGGACCCGAGACACTGACAGATAGACACCCTGACGGCTGCGGGGTGGACGCTTGGTTGCAGGAGGTTATGGTCTGGGTTCCTACCAGCATTGCCAGGCTGCTGGACCTGACGCGTCAGCCTGCCGGTGGTAGACGACCTGCTCCTTGGGTGGACACAGATGATACATACTGGTTTTGTCATGGGCTCCATGGGTACCTGCACCAGGCAGTTACTAGAAAAGGAGGTGGGGAAGCAGAGACCCGATACAGCAGGGACTTGAGGACATCTGTATAGCAAGTTTTTCAGAAAGTGGTTTGGCCTTCTTAGGAGACAGTTCTTTAGATGGATTCAGAAGCTTGGATAATCTTGAAACCTGAGTAAATACTTAGGGCATAAAGGCTAAATTCTATCTTTTGATGACTGCCTTCACATTGTCTGTTAAACAATTTGGCTTGAATATATACCCATGCGCAGCAAAGGTTGTGCTTATACCACACTTCTGACCTCCAGAGTATCCATCTTGGTGACTGGAGGCTTGCCCTAGTCTTCCAGGAGCTGAGTTCATTACACGCAGCCGTACCTGGAACAGCATCTGACCTGGTGAACATGTTTGCAAAATATTTTGCCAGCTCCTTCCAGCAGCAAGCCATTTTTTCCTGTTCTCAACTCTTAGAGCAGTGATTTGATGAGAAATGCCACCGCTCTGGTCTTTGTAACCATGAATGGTTTCTCCTGGGGGGAGCTGCCATTTTGCTAATAGCGCATCAAATGGATTTCCTTCCCAGATATGGAGTAAACCACAGAAATAGTAGTATTAAATAAAAGCATCCCTCCTAGCCACTATGAAATCTATGCTTCTACATGGGAAGGACATTTCCAGCACTTTTTTCCTCCTGCAGTCATCTTTACAATGTCCTTTGCATGAGCTGGCTATAAGACTTTGTACCTTTTAGTAAATACAGTGTAATAGCTATTTAACTAAAGCAAATGTGGCCATGGTACGTCATCAAGTTGTCAGTGTCAGCTTCTCTTTATTTTTAACATTTTTCTAATTACAATTGAGACACTGAGAAACATTTTTTAGGAACTTGCTTCCCTTTATTGAAATTAACTGCTTTGATGAGGATATTCTATTATGCTTCAAAGTGAGGTTGGATTCTTGTAAGTGATCCTGTAAATTGAGTACAACAGAGGCCTCACACTATAAGAGAGCTGAGCAACTCATACGGTGGATGGAAAATTTACTCTTAAATTTAACACTAGTACAGCTTTCCTGGACAATGCTGACAGTGATTCTGGAGAATGTTAGTTCACTGTGGTATTACCAAGAAAAATTAACTAATTTACAATTGTTTTGAAAATGTAAAATTTTTAATACTGAACTTCACTGGTTGAGTGTCCCCAGATACCTTTTGGGAGGGAGGTAGAGTTTTAGGTAGGTGATCACAAGAGTTTCCATCTGATGTTCCTGGTTTGATGGGCTTGTCATTGATCCATCTAATTTGATTGCAAATAGACTGACACTGGATGAAATGTTTAGAGGAATAAGGATGTTTTTTGTTTTTTAAAGCTTTTCTTCCCTAAAATGCATCACTGAAAGAAAATTGATATTAGTGTCTGGGTCGTTTCCCAATCTCTAATAAAAACATAATTTTTTGCTTTAGAAAAAAAGAGACAGTTGCAACAGTTTTTATTTCCAGCATATTGTAACCTACTTCTCAGTGCACTTAAAAGCGTTCTCTGTTGCAAACCACTCACTGAAACTATGACCTAGGGCCGAGATTAAACAATCATTTTGTAGGTTTTTTCATGTGTTGACATATTTGATATATTGCTGATCCAATTAAGTTTTCACACAGTAGTTATATTGTTACTGCAGGATCTCTTTGTTTATTAACCTTTCTTAATGAGAAATTCCTTCCATAACCCTGAACAGATTGGACATATGTTAATCTGATACAAAAGAGAAGAAAAAGTGTAAGATGGAGGTAAGCGAACTGCAGCTCTGCTGGAGGAGGTAACCATGATCGAACGACTTAATAAAGTCTCCGGCTAGGGAATTTAGAAGCTTGGGGGCTCATGGCTGATGTTACAAAATTAAATATTCCTGATGGTAAAGTATATATATATTTTAATTTGTCTATCCTTCCAAAATTTTCCATGTTAGGTGGTTTGCAACCTTGAATGTTTCAACCTTGAAGGTTTGCAGCCTTCCATGTTTTTGTGGAAATAGATTTTTGCTCTCCATCTTGTCATTGGCATTTGAAGGCAATTATTTTTGTTCTCTATTGATGCAAACTAGTAAGTCGCTTAAGACCTGTGATGCCATTTCTGTTCTCTGAGTGACTTCTTTCTGATATGCTAGAGAAACTCTGTTGTGGGAGGGCACATCTCACCTCCCACGGATGACACAGTCGTTTGGTCCGTCAGTGCACCACACCACGGTTGAAGGGGCGGGTGCTTGTATTCCCTCGGGCAACGCTTCAAAGGTTGTAACACAAAGGCCTGAGACTGATGGTGTGTTTCTCGTTGCACGAACTGTATTCTGGTTTACAAAGCCAGGAAATTGATTTCGACTTGCTAGACTCTGCTTCATGTCATTCATCAGGTATGTGTGTTTAATAAAGCATCTGATTTACTTCTCTCTGGAGCCTGAACCTAGAACCTCCTGCTATAAAAGCATGAACTCCTACTAGATAGGCTGCAGAGCCGAAGGCGTTTCCGTGGAGGAGAAAATCTCCCAAGTCTCTCTACTTTTTCTAGTCCTATGGAGAAGGAATTTCCCCACTGGACTCATGTATCTTCTGTGCTCGGATCAGCCATTTCTTGCTGTCCCTTGCTGCATTAGCAGGAATCTGGCTGTGAGTCTGCAGAATCAGTATGTTCGTGTGTTATTGCCTTTGGTATCCAGCAACTCAATTATAATGGTACCTCCAAGTGCAGGGGGCAAATGCTCTGTTTTTTCTCTCCTGCACTATTTTTCCAATTCAAATTTTGGCAGAATAAGAAGTAAAACTGTTGTAAAATGCTAGTGAAGCTTACCTCCCCGTTTCAGTACCTCCTAGATCCATAGAAATTGCAAAAAGAAGGGACTTCAGATCAGGTAATCTGAGCTCTTCTGTATTACAATTCACTCTGCATTGCACAAGCTCTCTGTAAAAAGCCCAAAGCACATGCTCAGCTCCGTCCCTAATCAGTGAAACATTTAGTAACACGCTTAAGCTAGTGGGATTTATTCATGTGGTTAAATGCATGCTTACAGGCTTTGTTGAATCAGGGCCTACACAAACAGTAAGAGTAAAAATGAAAGTTGTCCATGAAGACTGCTTTTCATGACTTGAAATAAAACCCAGACTTATATCCTTTCCTTTTTGTCTTGTAGCCAAGGTTTTCTGGCTCTCTTTTTCTCTTGCGTCTACTCCTGAGCAATTCACAACAGTCCAGACTCTCCTTGCAGCAGACTGGCCTGCAACAAACCCTATAGGAACTCCTTGTTTAAGTAGCAGCGTGACGCTGAGCAATCTATGGAGAAGGGGTGAAAGCTGTTTGATCCACCAGGTGCTCTCTCAGACAAGGGAAAAAGTAGTAAATAACTACTTCAGGCTTTACTCCAGTGTTTGTTCCATTTTGACTGCTTTCCTTCTGAAATTACACCTAGAGTGTCTATACTACCTTCTGCGAGCAGGAGATTCAGCTTGCATGGAAAGAAGGAAAATGTTGGAAGGGTTTGGAAAAGGAGGCTGAATAATAGACTCTGCACAGTTCTCTTTTGTCACTTAGAGGAAAGAAAAATCTCTTCAGTTGCTTCTACCAAAAAAAAAAAAAAAAAAAGGGGGGGGGAATCTTTAGTTCCAGCATAGAAATTAAATTGTTCATCAGTTTGGGAAATCTGGTAAGAAGAAATATGCTTCCAACACCTTGGGCATCCTCTGTAATTCAGCAGCCTTAAAGGCAGACGTGTAGCAGCATCCCATTTCCTTCCCTTTGGCTGTTCCTCAGCAGCAGCTTTTCTTTAACAAACTGACCCTATGGGCTGTCTGACAACGTGGGCAAATTACCAGAGCCCAGTGAACCCCGCTAAGGCTTGGAGGGGCTTTATGCCTCTTAGCACCTACAGTTTTCCTGGTACTGCCCTATTTTTTTTTTTAATGCCTCAGATATTTTTAGATCTTGAGCGACAAATATAGTTAATGCATTCAGCACTGACGTCAAACCCAGAGCCAGTGGGTAGCTGGAATAGCTAACATTTTATTTAATCATCTTGGTAAGCAATTTTTTTTCCCCTTCCTTTCCTTTCCGGTTAAGAGGATCTAGAAAGGCAGTTTGAGCCAGGCCAGACCAGAAGTACGGGGAAGGCGATGTTTGTTTTGGCCTCATCTCCAAGAGGGACCTGATTCTCGGCCTTGTTGCACTTCAGACAATCATTTCGTTTGGAAAAGTGAGTCTGAGGCACTGTCCTTTGGATGTGGCAGCATTTAAACGGTGCTTTGATAACTGTGTTCAGTTACGTTTGGCCTTCTTTGTGCCCAGTCTATGGAAGATGTGAATCCTTTACGGAGCAATTGAGGAACTCTGGTATTTTGCTCTGAAAGTCTCCAGTTCAGGCCCAGGGGTGTTGGCCACCAGCATTTTTCGATGCATGCCTGCTAGGTGCGGTCAGTGCTGGATTTAACCATTTGGTCTCAGTAGGGGTGATGGAGCTGTGGTCTTTTTCCACGACATGAAGCACATGGAGAACTAGTGTGGGGATTAATCCAGGCTGCATTTGTGGAAAAAGATGTCCACAAGCACAAAAAGCAGCTGAGATTGGCCCCAACCACTGACATGCCGTGGCCCTCCTGGGAAGGGATACTGTGGTGCTAGGCATCCGCCACACGAAATGATTGAATGTTGAAATGATTGAATGTTGAGAAGGAAAAACCAAAAGTAACCTTACAGAAATGAACCACAGATTTGGGGGTGTTTGTGTTTAGGAATGCAGGCTTCTGGCTTGCTTTTATTTCTTAGCTTTTTGCATGATACAAACACACTTGAAACTTTAATCAGAGGAAAGAAGAGGTGAAGGCTGTGGGCAGGGCTCAGCTGACGAGGAGCCTGGAGCAAACCCAGACTCTGGGGCTGCCATCACAGCCAGACTGAGCTGTTTTGCTCAGAAACTTGTCCCCTTGCTTGATCTCTGCGAATGCCCTCATTGCACCCGGCATGCATGCCCTGCATGGACTGATTTGTAAAGGCCTGTTCTTAGGGGAAAAGTCTCTTCTCTATGTCCATAGTGGCTAGGATGAGACACCACGGGCTAAAATCTTGCTAGGGAAATTTGGGTTAGATATCAGGGGAAGTTCTGTAGAAGCAAATGCAGGGCAGATTGTGGAGGAGGTGGTGAGGTTTCTTCCAGTGGGGGTTTTGAGAAGATGCTTGGCAAATGCTTGTCATCATCCTTCTCGGGGGCAAGCAGATGGACTTAGACCTGGTCCGAAGGCTCCTACCAGGTCTGCGAGGTGTCTGTCACCTTGCGAGTCCCTGCAATGCCTCAGGCCTTTCATCCCCCTCTTGGGCTGACATCCTCCAGTTCGTGCATGTAACATCGCCCAGTTCAGTCTCCTTTGGCACGTTCCTCCCTCCGTGCTGGCTTTGGCAGCAGCTGGGGGAGAGGTGTCTCAGCGCGGGGGGCTGGTGCCAGGCCGTGGCACTCGGAGGAGGTGGTGACAGTGAGGGGGCAGTTTTGGTGAGGGCGGACAGCAGGTCCTGGCTGCTCCTGGCGCCCGGGGGCCAGGCCGCCCTGCAGAGCTGGGGGGCTTCGCTCTTGCCCCGCGTTTCCCTGCGTTGGCGCGGCCAGCGCTGACGAACGGCGTTAAGAGCTGAAATATTGCTGGTGCTACCTGGAGCTGCGCACGGTTCTGCTGCATGTCTCACTGGCGGATAATGAATTTAATGGTGCTCAGCCCCTGGGTCAGTCCGGTAATTATTATACTGTTTTTTATAGCCAAGTATGTGATATTTGTATCCAATGTCTCTGTGACTGAGCAGAGAGAGCAATCAAAACTGTTATCACTGGGTTTTTGCTGTTAGTTCTAGCTCTGTTTCTTTTTTCTTTTTTTCTTTTTTCATGCGTAATGTTTTTGATTGTCTCGAGAGCTGGGCTTAGAGCTCAGGTCAGTGTGCTGACACAGAGTACTTGTTCATTCCTATGTGAACCAGCCAGATTTCTTGGTTGACCTCTGTCTCATTCTGGAATGTACATTCTTTGGAAGAAATGTGGAAAAAATATTTTGGGATATTGTTATTTTTGTCTGTATCCAAACATTTTAACTGAAATAACATATTTAATAAAAGAGTTTGACTGACAGGAATAAAGATTTCCTGCAATACAGCTCGAGCAAGACTATAAGCATTGGCCTGCTGTAATGCTGGGAAACTTCAAGTAGAACTTCTCTTTTTAATAAGTTGTGCTATGTTCATCTTTTGGAAGGATGGTTTTGGGGAAGCAGCATATTCTGTTTGATCTTCTGTGGACTGGGTGGGAGCAGCAGCAACTTGTGTTTTGGCACTTGGCACCACTGTTGCCTTGGTAAAGTGCTTGCTTTCTCTCTTTGAATACATCCACTGAGAAAAGGGGAACATGATCCTTCCTTTGTAGGCGGCTGGAGGATTGAGCAGCTGTGATTGCAAGGTTTATTGTACTCAGAAAGGACTAAATCACAAGTTATATCTCATTAGGACTCAACAATCAGCTGAAGTATATGAGCACCTTAATATTGCATGGTTAAAACTTAAAGTTAATGCAGTAGATGTCTCTCTACAGGTAGCTTTGGAGCTGTGTTTAATTACTTCCTTTAAAGCAGTCTGGAGAGGTGCTAATGCTTTGGTTGTGCTGGGTGTACAAGCTCATGAGTGAGGTTCTTGTAAGCCATGTAATACTGTGAAATAACTGTGTTTGCAGAGTGCTGAGGTGATACCTGTGGGGCTCCTAGCACCAGCTCTGTGCCATCAGGCCCGATGGTGGGAGGAAAACTCTCTTGCGGCTCCGGGTGTTGGTTTGTGCTTGGCTAGCTCTGGTCCATGTTGGCCCCTTGCTCCCCGTCAGCCTTTACTTCTGGCTCTGCGTGTTGTGCCCTGCTAGTCCACACCCCGGGCTGCCCCCGGCCTCCCTGGGCCCCCAGCCACCGCTGCACTGCGCTGAGCTCCCTGCCAGCAGCTTGGGCTCAGGACACCCGGCTGGAGCCATGTGGGACCTCCCTGCAGCTTTTGTGGTGGGCGTGCAAAGAGCAGAGCGAGCAACCTCCCCTTGTCCCTTGCTCAAAATGTTACCAGAAAGTGGGCTCCCTCCTCAAGGCTTTGGATGACAAGAACGAAGCTCTGTCCTTAGTGAGCAGGAGGGAAGATTTCCAGGGTTTTATGCTGTTTGGTTACTTGAGGTCTTTTTTGAGCCAGATAACCAGAGCCCTTTTGTACTTCTGGGGCACCCCTAGGTTAAACATAAGTCTGATGAGCTTAGTGGTTTCCATGCATCTTGGTGGGGGAGAGACCATATTTTATTGCTTCTCCCATCTGCTTTGCTGCTACAGGGCAAAGCAGAGACTGGCTGCACAAGGCCACTGTCACAGCTGAGCCCCCAAGGCTCTTGTTTATCAGTCAGGGTTGTTGGTAAAAGTGACTGCAGTGCCCCTAGCAAGCAGTTTCTGCCTGCGCCCAGGACTGTTTTACCTTCTGCTAGGCACCCAAAGTGCTCTTCCCCTCCCTCTGCCAGCAGCTCCATGTATTTCTACTTTTCCTCTAGGCTCGTTCTCCAGGTAACAATGTTCTTTCTCTGCAACAGTAAAACCAAGCAGTTTTCTTAATAGAAAGGTCTCTGTGCTGTTACTTTTTTATTTTTATTTTTATTTTTTTTTGGCTTTGTAAATGAACATTGCTGCAATCTGGATTATAAAAGTTTTTTGGAAGATGTTTGAGCATTAAAGGATTGGGATCTGATCATTGTTATTTATGATGTGTTGATCCAGAAATGAGCCACTCTTGTGATTTATGTGCAGCTGGAAACAGATTTCGGACCCACGACCTGCATTGATTCAGCCACAGAACAATGACTTTCTGTCCTAAATTGATTCCTAGGAGCGGTTGTGCTGGGATTCCTCCTTTCTCTTAGCCTAGCTATCGCCAGCCTAGGTAGGTGATCTCAGCTAGACCTTGCCAAATATTTTAATTTTGTCCTGCTCTTGTTGTTGCAAAGCTCAGCACATTCCATATTCAAATGAAGGTCAGCCTCTAGCTGCACCAACTTTCTTCAGCTCCACTTCGATGCTTGAGGTAGGATTTGGGGCGTTATATTTTTGTCCAGGATCCTGTGCAAGCAGAGTTTATAATGCTGCAAAGGCTCTCCAGGGTTGGGGTGCCTGGAGGTGCCACTGTAGTATAAATGCGGCTATTTGCCTGTTCTCTAGGAAAGCAAGCTGGCCGTGCTCATATTTCTGCAGCTCTGCTGTGGGGCTGCACGGTACAGTAGAGCAGACAAGCCTATTATGTTAGCTCAGACCTACACAGCGTGGTGTAACGTCTCTACTGAAAAGCTCTACGTGGTAATTAAATTGCATATGTGGCTCTCTAAGTACGCCATAAAGTCAATACCTCCAGTTCCTCTGCAGACACCCCCTGCCATGGTATTTATAGCATACCTGCTAGTGGGTGGTGTGATTCTTCCTTCTATTTTTTTTTCTTTTTTTTTTAATTTTCATTCATGAAGGATGAGGCTGCACCACCCACTCAGGAGCGATGCTGTCATCCTGTGCTGCGCAAGCATCAGAATTCAAGTTCATGCACAGAGGTGCCCCCTCCAGCGCCCTTTGCAGGGAGCTGGTCAGACAGACAACGGTTTCTGCTAGGGCTGGGCATGGACAAAATCCCACAGCCCCACATTGGATAGGTATCCCTTGGGATTGCGGCTGGATGCAGGGCTGGTTTCTGGCTTGTTGGACAGACCTGACCGGCTGTCCTCTGTGCTTGACGCACTCTCCCCTCTCTGAAGCTTTCTTTCTCCCCTGGTGTCATGAGATGAGTCCCAGCCCCCTAAGTAAGTCCTGGCCTAGGCAGATTAGGATTTTTATATGCCTAGCATTGGTTGTCCAAAAGTGTTTTCCACCCTTCCCCTTTCTGAAAATTGAGGCTGCTTTACCAAGTCCCAGACTGGGCACCCAGAATCCTTCATTGCTTAAAAAAAAAAAAAAAAAAAAAGGAAAAGAAAAAAGACATTACTCCAACCCTTCAGCAGCTTCCCAAGCATCTCCATCACCCACCCCTGCTTTGCCTGCAGTCTCCCTCACTGGCATATTTATCACTCCTTTCTCCTCAACAGCTTTTCTCCTGTTCCTGACGGACCCTGACACCTTCCTTGGTGCTTTGGGCCTACACCACCTCCCTGCTTTCTCTTCTGTGCAGTGGCTTCTCTGGGGGAAAAAAACCCCTTCCTTTTGCTTAGAAAACCCAAAGCATGTAAATTCCAGCTTTGCACATGAGCCCTTCGCCATCTTCCTGATCCATGCTCTGGAAGGAGCTGGGGTAGCCGGCTGCTCTTTGCCGTGCCTCAGGTTTCGTGTGGGCCTTGTAAGCACCGAAAAGGGACACAACCCTTCAGAAACAGGAAGGCGTGAAGTTGCTTTCCCAAAGGGGTGAAAAGCTGTGGCTTTTTCAAAGCAAGGTGCCAGACTTGGAGTCCGGCGCCTGACCGCAGAGCAGGTGCACGCGGGCACCCCGCCGTCAGACCTTGGAGGACCCCGTCTCGCTCGTGCCTGGCGCCTGCCCAGGCTTCAGCTTCTCTCGGAGCACCGGCAAGGGAGCCGCTCGCAGGCAGTGACCCTGAGGCACGTGGATACCTGCCCACCGGGCCTTGGACCAAGCCTGCTTGTTTCGTGCAAGCCACCAACCAGCCATCAGATGGTCGTTCTTGATCCCTGCTGCTCTGGGTTGGATTCGAACCAGCAGCTCCCTGGCTGGCCCGCTCCCGTTCCCCGAGCTGCCGGCACCGGTGGGGTGCAGAGGCCCTTGCGAGACTGCTGCACGAGGACCAGCAGAGCACGAAAGCGTCAAGCTGATATTTTTGGCTTTGCCCTTCCTTAGGGATAGGGAGCATCAATACAGTAAAGCCCACTTAAACAAATGCCTAATGTGAGGCTCAGCATCCTTGGAGGATGGAGTTCTTCCACAGCCTTTTAGGCAGCTGCTGAGTGCACTGGGGGCCCCCTCCAAGTGTGGTTTGGGGGAACAGATGAAATCGGTTGTATGAGTACAACCCTGGTGAACTGCCTGCTTTAAATGAGTGAACTCCAGGAGAAATATAAAGAAGCCCTTTCAGCAAGCAAACCCAGGGATAAATCCTCTTCCCTTTGCTTATGTGACTATACATATGGATGATTTTTCTCCCTGAAATCTGTTAAAAAAATTTTAAAGAAATTTTAAAAGAAATCAGATAATTTTTTAAGAAATTAAGTCAATTTAAATGCTGTGTTAGAGACACTGTCCTTCTGACAGCTCTCCAGTCCATTCCTATCTCTGCCGTGAGGAAGTTGACTGCAATGATGTGAGAATAAGGCCGGTGTCCTGCTCTGGGTGGCTGCTGGAGGCTCTTCATGTACAAGGCAGCTTGTACCTGTTTTGGAGCACTGTCGTGCTCCCAGAGAGAGGAGATGGGGATTGCTCAGACCTGCTCCAGGACCTGGTGACGAGTCTGGGCTGCCCTCTTTCTGGGGGCACACTGCTGTCCTACTCTCATTTCAGGAGGAGCACTTTTGCTTTGGTGGATGAATTTCTTTACCCTCAGCCCCTGAGCATGAGGAGTAAAAAAAGAGTAGGGAAGTGAAGCAAGGCGCAGAAGAGGTAGGGCTGTAGCGGAATGATTGAAAGGAAATGGTGAATGAGAAACTACAAAGACAAGGCCCTGCTGAATTGTGGAAGCAGTGCATTTTCAGGCAACAGATTGCAGTATTTAAGCAAACTGTAATATCAAAATATCCTTCTTAACTTTGACACCAAGCATCTTTAGGAACAAATTGCCCAAAGACATTAAGGAGAGCCTGAGCCATGGCAGGTGGGTTTCCATGGACTCCTGGCACTCATTAGGTCCACGGTAGCTGCTTTCCATTACTTTTGGTTCCTGAATCCTCAAACAAGTTTCAGTGGAAATGCCGACTCCTGAGTTATCTAGGTAATGGACTTTCTTTTTGCACTGATTCCTTGTAGCCCCCCCTCCACCCTTTGGAAATAATCTAGAGACCTCATTCTGAGAGGCCAGTGACCTGCATCTTGCAGGTGGGAGGACAGTCCAAGGGAAGCGAGTAATGTTGTTGGCAGCATCATATTGCTCCCATGTACTGGAAACAACAAAGGCTTTCAGACTTGAGTGCTGTTCCCAATCTCCCTGTCTCCGGGACATCTGGAAAGAGAGGTTTGTGTGTCACGAAAGCAGATTGAGCAAGATTTGGCTGTTCCAGAGCTCTGTCGAGCCAGATGAGTGAGTCTGGTGATATACGGACTCTGTGGGCTTTTTCTTTCTTTGTCCATGTGTTTCTGCATCTCGTCAACCAATCTCAAAGTTCTACCAGCAGCTTTCTATGAGAGAAACCAGGATTTCTGTCTTGACATTGGCATCTTGTGTCTGGGTCCCTCTGATTGCAGCCAAAGAGGATTTGTTGTCTTGAAATATTTTCGCATTATACCAAGCAGCCTAAGTTTACAGTTGGGTCTATTCCTGTGACTCGAAGTCATTTACTCTAATGCAAAGAAAAGAAAAGCACTACTCCATCAGATGGGTAGCACTTTGCACTAGTGCTCGACTCTGCAAGGTGTACAACGGTGATGGACCAAGCTAGCAATGGCTGTGTTTGATCTGACACTCACAGCCACGTGATACTGGCTGATTCAGCCTAGTATGTATTTGGTTTGCCATATTGTACTGCAGTAAGTGACAGATCTGAGCTAGATGTGGACAGACTCCCAGTCCTGACCCTGCCTGAGCAGGGGGCCATGAGGTTTGGCTGGCCCCGGACTGTAATTCAGCCTGGCTGTAAGTGAAAGGTAGTGGTGGAAAAAAAAAAAAAAGTGCCTTTCCCATTCCTCCCTTCTAGAGCTCAAGAGGGGATCATCACTATGGGTCACTCCTGCCCCATGACACTGCTGAGGAAGAAGGTGATTTTCCCTTCCCCTTTTCTGGAGGTTCAGAGGAGGAGAGAGGTGAAAGGCAGGCTCAGGACATCTCCTGAGAAAAGGAGACACCTGAGCTGGCTGGCACCCCTGGGAGGGAGGTGAAGCTGCTGAGAGATGTGCTTGGAGGTCTGCATGTTTCTAAATAATATGATCATCAAATCACTTCAGTGCGAGCATCAATACCGATTGCCTGTCTGCTCACTGCTGCAGCGTTGCCAGCTCTTACAACTGTGTCTGTACAGTATGGTTTTCCATTGTTGTTTCTTTTGGATTTGCACGACTGTCTATGAGTTCCTTTTTATTTATTTGTTTGCTTTTTGAAATAAATTTCAGTTACTTCTCTTGACTGCATGGACTGCGGAGTAGAGTTTCAAAGGACTGTACTGGCTCAAAATCTAGAGGACAACTCTTGAACAGCCATTAATTTGGAAAATGCTCCCAATTTCTAAGCCAGTCTCCTGACTTTTGAGGGGTTGGAGTCCTGAGATAAGAGCACATGGGAATGTCAACAGTGCTGTGAGCACAGACCTCATCCACTAAATTTCACTTCTAATTTGATGTCTTAAATTTAAGCTGTGAATTTCTGTCTGGAAGTGGCAGGCTGTCCTGCTGTATCAATATCATTCCAATTTGGTATTGCAAATCCCATGCCATAAAAGCACGATTAGAAAACAGACAATAAACAGAACAGCAATTATTGATGCCACATAATGCATTGTGTCCTTACAATATAAATTTTTCCATTTCCTTTTCTAATTTCTGGTAATTGAGCTCAATGAGCCTGCTTAGAACTGATTTCTCAATACAGTTTTCTTTACATCTATTTCCGATTTCTGGCCTCACTCCAGCTGCTTGCTCGATGGTGCATTTTATTTTAGCTTCTTAATTTGCTGTTAGAGTTGTCAACACCATGGGGCCCTCTTGCTGCTTTGCTTTGCTTAAGTAGAGTGGATATATTTCTTAGATAGGTTAACCACTTGGTTGCTGCTGCTGCTGAACCTTGAAGGTGTTATCAGAAGATACCTGCTGTGTTGGTAGGAGGTGAGTTTTAACCAGGCAAAGTAGGGCTGCTGCGCTATGCTGTTGAATGTACCAGGTGTGCTCAGGTAGATAACAAACCGTTGGCGTGGAGGTGAATTTACTGGGTTCCTTCTTGCATGCCTTCGATTCTAGTGATGTGGTCATACAACTGACAGCCACCCAGCAGTAGTCTCGAAGGACCAGCTGCAGATGCCACGGGTGTCTTTTTCCTCATCCAAGTACAGGTAATTGCATTTGCAAGGGATATTATGGCTTGCAAACTAACTGCTTATGGACAGATCTAAGAAGGTCAAAATCTCAGTCTTTGTAAGTCCATACAGTTTTGTTGACTGCTGGGGAATTACTTCGACCTACGGCTACTTCAGATCTGTCTCGCTACCTTTGCAGTTATCTTTCATACTGTTCTTTTGTTGATGCAACAGAAAGCATTTTCATTTCCTCTTTATCCAAGTAACAAACATGATCAAATCAGGATTGTGATAAAAATTAGGCATAGTACAAAAGCACAAATGCTTTCCTTCGTGACTTCCTTGCTCCTCTCAGTGGCTCAGGGTTATGTGGCTTTATACGAGAACTTTCCCTAGCGTGTTTTTCTTGTACTACCCATTTAAATTTTGCAGAGATCAGTTGTGCAGCCAGAAAGTAGCAGATTTCCAGGTGCCCTGATGCATTTTCACTTTTCTAGAAGCTTTTTGACACAGCACATTCTTCTAGGCACTGCTTTGCTATTGCTAGTTGAAAAGTCCCACCTGGTCTGTTTGCACCACTGCCTAGATGTAATATACTCGTCCTACAGTGTGCAACCCCTCTATGAGGCGGATTTTTTAGCTTTCATGTGGGTCTTTTGGGCTGTGACTTGATCTCAACACTGTGAACATGCAATTGCCTGGTGGCTGTATAAGACATCTTGTTCCGTTGCTCATTGGAGAATCATCCTTGAGAAAATAAAGCACATGTTTGTAGCCTGTTACTCAAATGCTGATCTGCTTCTTTAGCTGAATCATCATCCCTATGCATATAATCACTGTTTATTGTTTACCTTGCTTCTGAATTAATCAGCAAGTTGCTTTACAGGGGAGAAAGGAAAAAGTAATTGTTTAACCTTGCTTATGGCAAAATCTCTTTGGAGCCTTCAGTGCTGCAGAATCAATTCCGCATCTTGGGCAAAATAACTTTTCTTATGTTTCATATATAGAGTTTGTAGTCTGGCACACAGTTGTGACTATTACTGCTTTGGAGAATGCTGAATTGTGCTCATTTTTATATAATGTAGTGACTAGGAATTAGAAAAAAGACGCTTGATCTCATTGTGTTGGATGATATACTAACACATGGTGAAGAGTAACAATCCCTGCTATCAAGAGCGTTCATTGTCTACGTGTTGGGTGGGCAAAACAGATGAACAAGGGAGATGTGGTTACAGTGTGGGCAGGGTTTAGCAGGAGAATGCAAAGATAATGACACAAGTTGCTGATACAAATTAGACACTCTCAGGCAATGCCATCAATAGCACAGTTCCTTTTGCAGTAAAGAAATAAACTGCAATTACTTTCTGTTAATTGGCCAAAAGGGGACTTTGTTGTTGTTTTTTCCCTTGAACGTAGACATCTGCAGAAGATATACACCAGTCACTTGTAGCTTGAAAAGAAAATGACTTTGAGCTTGATGGTCATAGAAAAAACCAATAATGGTTAATAGTCTTCAGCTTTAATTCTATGCTGGGAACTTGTATCGGCAAAGGCTGTCTACCTTTGTAGGTGAAGGGGTTATGATTTGCATGGAAGGAAAAGAAGGATGATGAAGTTAAGATGCAAAGTAGAAAAAAGAAATTGCTGTTAACTGGATAAAAGCCCAGCTAACTTTAAGTACTTGAATTAGGTACTGCATTAGAAGGTTTGGCATCTTGTAACAGAGAGAGAAACATCTCCAGGGGGCCAATCCATGCAGTGGAATTGCTCCAGAGTGGACCTCCATGCACCAGGGACAGGGGGGCCAGAGTGTGTCCATAAGCAGCTGGTGGGCTACTGGATTGCTCTGCCCTGAGTTTTCATTTGTGCAAACCCTTCATGGCTCTGCCATGCTTCACTTTTCCCTAGCCTTAAAATGGGGTGATAAAATTGGATGTGGCAGTCAGAGGGAGCAAGTTGATTCAGAAGGAGCTTGCAAAGCTAAATTAATTAATAGTTGAAAATCACCTTGGCTTGTTCAGGTGGATTTTGCAATTTGCAATGGAGCCAGCAGGTCTCCGGCCATATGCACAGATCATTTTTATGTTGCAGACTGTAGGATTGGGGTTGCAATTACTATCCCTACGCTTCTCCAGCCTGGTTTCTGAAATCTGAGGAGACTGCAGCATGAAGCTCTGTGGCAGCATGCCACAGAGCACGTGAGGCGAGTGCATATTTACATTTTTTATGCAGAACACACAAACCAGTTTTTACAGCCTGAGGTAAAACTTTAATGGTTGTTTGATGGTAAATTTCCATGTCAGCTGCTCTGGAATTTGGTTTCAGGACTGAGCCAGGAAAAGCATATTGTAGCTGAGGGATTCCTGGTTATGTGAGAGCCACAAATGTGACCCAGGAAGGCAGAGATCCAAGAGAAGAATGCAAAGTTTGAATGATAACAGTTGCCGTATTCCAAGATGCAAATGAAACACCAAATGTTCAAGTTCAAGCTGGGGTGGCAGCTTCCCCCCGCCCCCCCTTAAAGGATCTGGCCACCCCCAGACAGGGTCTGATATAGTTTCTTTCTTGAACATATTGAAGGCAGAATTCATCATCTTGGTAACTTTTTCCATATGGTGGTTATTTCTCCTGGAAATAGTTTTGTGTTTGGCTTCCTGTTCCCTGATCATCCTTTCCTATGTCTGATTTCTCCCCCCCCCCGCTTGAGTGTGATTGTGGATCCTTTGCAATTCATAACTTTAAAAGGAGCCTGTGTCGAATTTTGAATAAAAGATTATTATGGAGCAGTTATGTATGCATAGCACTCTGCTTTCGTAGCATGTGCGTCTCTAGCTCAATTGTTCACTCAGACATACTCGCTTATCCACGCGGTTATGTGCACCGGATTCAGTCATTCCAGCTTGCATACATGCACTCATTTGCATCCTTTGCCAAGTCCTTAGCTCCACCTCAGGGTCAGAAGGTACGATAATTAAATGTCTGGAACTTTTGTGCCTTTCTATATTGTCCTTACATTAGCACACTTTCACTGGTTTGCTACTGAAAGGAAAGAGGTTAGTGGGGCTCAGTGCTTCTTCAAGAGCTAATAAAATCAAATAAGCAGGATGTTTTGTGCTCCTTTATTAGAGTAGTGTTTCTATCTTTGGCTGCTGGGCCTGGACAATGAATCTTAATTCAGAGTCCTGATTCCTTGCAGTAAATCCTGATTCAGCTCTTACAGGTATAACTTAGCTTAAGCAACCAGAGGAGGGGAGGGTTGGCTGACAATGCTGCCTTCACAGCTGTGTCCTCTGCTTGGTGTTCTCAGTGACTAGTAGCTGATATGAAGTAGCTCTGATCTTTGCTGTGGCTTGGCTGGAGTAACCTCGAGGTGCTCTATTACCAAGGACTAACTTCCCTGCAGAACGGCTCAGGACCAGAAGCACTGGGCTCTGTTCAGCCTGCATGATTGCAAAATGACATTCAGCAACATAGGTTGGTTGCTCGTGAAAGTTAGGAGCTGATGATAACTCTGGAGAGAAAGGAGTGGCATATAGGCTGCTATCCCACAACCTGCCTGACACCTGTATCTCAAACTATGTTCATCTTGAAGGAAAGACGATGAGCATTTGCTAAGCAGACTCAGAATGTCCATCTGAAAGCTCTGATGTTCATTCGATTTGCACTGTCGTGCTCATCAGAATGCATTTCTCCAGTAGTGCCAGGCAGTTGTAGTACCCTGTGAGTGCCAAACACTGACTTCATTGGGACATCTGGCATATTGCAGGTCAAGCTCTGTATGTCCAGATGGCAGCAAATTGCCCATTAGCTTAATAATTGGGTTTTCTGGAAGGGAACAGGACCTGTGGCTGACCTGTGTTCCCAAGAGATGCTACTTAGTAATCTTAAACCTTAGTCCTGCAGCTGATGGCCTTTGGGAGATCTCTTGCCTTACCTGGAGTCGTCCTGGCTCCCCTGGATGCTGTGTAAGGAGTGTTCCCCACGCATATGCAAACCATCACAGAAGATGCAATAGAATACATGACTGTCTCTGTTGGGCAACATTAGATACAATGTGGAGACCAAGGAAAGCTCAGCTTGTGGAGATACAGCTTTTCTGATCTGTTGGCTAGAGGAGTCCTGAGTTTCATATGGGTTGTTACGGATACCAGAAACATGGGGATATTGGCCTTGTCATGTACGATGCTGAGCTCGTTAGCACCACCTAGCAAACGACAGTGAATAAAGTCCCTGAGAGCAGGCTGAAAGTTATTTAAGTTAGCTTAAAGCCCGTGAAATGAGGAGGGGAGAACCACAAACCAAGTTGTCTTGGTCAGAAGCTGGTTTATGGTAACTTCCAGACAAGGGAGCCTGTGAGAAATGGCCTAATTATTGGCAAAGGCTTACTGGCAAATGTTTTCCTTCAAACCCACTTGGCATGTGCTGCTGGAGGACAAGCTAGGAGAGAGCTGGTGTGCAGATACTACTTGACCAGCCTGGAAAAATTGTTTGGTGGGTCTCACGAGGATCCTCTCTTTCAACATCTAGTAGGAATCACATGTGTTTAGAGCTCTGGAGAAACTGTCATCTGTTCTCCAAAAGCATTTGATTGTTTTACTTCTCTTTTGGTTTCTTTCGAAATGGTTTCTTTCGCTGCTTCTTTTGCTTTCTTGGCAGTCTGTTCTCCCTGTACCAGGAGACAGCCAGACTCTCTCAATACAGCTTTGACCAGCTAGTGCGGCCCATATTTGCATGGACACTTTCTGCTTTCCCAGCTGAGATGCAAAACACAGAAGGACACTTGAGTAAGCCCAGGAGGGGGATGAAGGCATGAGAGGAGGAAGCCTTCCCTGGGCTGTGCTATTTCAGCTGTGCTTAGCTTTCCGGATGGAAGTGGCCATTACATTGCCTTCCACCCAAGGCATGTTAAATCCGAGGGAGGATACTGGTGCAGCGGCAATCTGGATCTTTCTTATTCTTAGCAACTCTTAGGGCACTGCTGAAAAGGCATCCTCATTGCCAGTATCTTATAGACAAGGTACTTGGCATTATCCTTGATTTTTTTCAGCATTATTCTCTCAATTTTTCACATTAAAAGCTGTCGCCCTTGCATGGGAAGGAGGAGGAGTAAGGACAGGCACCAACACCCCTGACTAGGGGTCATTTCTCTGTAGACATGGTTAAGCACGTGATGGTTTCCTACAGAATACCTCTACCTAAGGAAAAAAGCCAGCTGACATACATTGTAACTATATGGCAAATATATTCAGGTGTTAAGTGAACAGTGCTACATCATTTTTATTCCTTTACTGGAATATCTTAAAATATCACAAATCACTGGAAATTAGTTGAGTGCTATCATTAGTTCCTGTCTGCACATGTGGGGAAACTGAGGCACACACTGGCTAAATGCCTTCAGGAGCCTGCGCGTGGAACCCCTTGCTGTAAATCACTAAACTGCTATCATATTTCCTTCCTCCTCTCCACCCTGGAGTCAATAGTGGATTTTGCACTCGGAAATGGTAACTAATGACTGGCTGTCACTTCATACTGCGTGTCATCTCCATGTGAGGACTGATGCCGTGTTCGTTGTGTTGCTGAGATGGAGCCTGACACAGAGGCAATGCACTGTTAAATATTAAATTTGGCTTGTGACTCTTATTCTGGCATGCAGACAGGTCTGCAGACCAGGGTCCTCATTTTCTTTTCAGCTTTCACCTGGGACATTTGAGCTTTCCCTGATTCTGCTAGCACCCTCATTAGGAGGTATTGTTTTAGGACAGCCTCAGCTCTCACCCAGTTCTTGTTAGACTGACAAAGGTGGTGTTTCAGCAACCTGCTAAGATCCTACATTCCTTCCTGAAGTGTCAGTCTCAGCCATCTGTACCCCTTCCCACACCCAAACTCCATGCTCGTGCTTTTGTTTTCTTTAAATCTCCTCCCACCCCAAGGCCACCCTGAGCGAAAGAAGCAGGGGCTCCAGCCAGGATCCTGCAGCAGCCTACCTGTGCTTTTGTGTGTGTCAAATTCCCAGATGTGTTCCTGCCACCACCAGCCCGCCTGTAGGTTTGCCATGAGGATATGCAACATGGGTCCAAAGCAATTCAGTCACCCCCCAGCTGGCCTAGATCATTGCTTCCCACTGGAGAAGGCCTGAAATGCCAGTCTGAAATGTCCTTTAGCCATTCCTTGGCCTTTAGCAAGGACTAAGAGCTTGCTTGTTTTCTGCATCTGGTAACCGCTGGATGATTTGTGTTATATAGTATAACTAAGAGTGTGTGTTAATTGCTGGTTCCATTGCAGCCTAGGTCTGTCTCCAGGCTTCCTTGGGTTAGTTGTGTTTGATCTGCTTTTTCCCTTTGCTGCAATCTCTCCTTTTCTAGAGCCTCATGCTGAATCAGACCAGCTGACGGCAGGTAGTCATCCACGGAGCTGTCTGATGTTTCTTTCCTCGTGTTCCTGTAGCGAGCAGCAGCATGGCGCATTTCCTCCTTTAATTAGGCTAACTGGGTGTAGGAGGAACGTGGTCAGGAGCTGTTTGTTCAGCTGGACCGACTGGAGGGCCTCAAAGTGCAGCCCATGGTGTTAGGGAGAATGGGGGCTGTTGACAGTGCAGGATGCGCTGCTGTGTCAGGGAGACCTGAGCCAGCACCACGTGAGCCAGCATTTGGCCACGTCGCAGTGTGATACCCTTCAGAGGCAGTAGCCTGGGTGCTGCACGTGGTTAGGCTGTGTCAGTGCTATTCTGCCTTAGCTTAGATGCCCCTACTCCCAGCAAAGCTAACTGGTCCTGGTGAGGGGCTGTGCTCACAGACTGGTTTTGGCTCTTGAGCTATGTTGGATGTATGTCGGCACGGTGTGGCGTTGCGTAGAGAAGGCGTCATTGGGTTCCCAGTGGGCATGGCTGCTCGGTTGCCTCTCTGCAGCCCAAGCTGAAGGAGGAACACTGGTGATGGCAGAGAAGTTTAGCTGTTCTTAGCTGGCATCATATCCTACTGTGGCTGGATCTAGAAGGTAAATTTTATGAGCCGTGCTAGAGAAGGCTGTACCATACAGCTGTCCTCGTGATCACAGAAGCGAAACTATCTCCTTTAGCCCCCTGACTCTCCTTTCAGATCCATCCAATAGCTGCTAGATGTAGCTATGAACCCAGCCTGGTTCTTACTGAAGGTTGAAGATAAGAAGCCCCTGAATGATGTGGCTTGATTGTCCCTTCTGGCCTGAAAACTATGATTGTCACAGGATGAACTCTTGCAACATTTGGATTTGGAGGATTAACCAGTTTCTCAAAGGTTAATATCAAACAAGGATAACAAATAAGCAATAAAGCGAGCCAGCAATGTGATGTGAGAGGTTTAGGAAATGCCTGAGTCTTTGTGAATTCTCCTTAGAAACCTTTATACTATTTTGTGCTTAGGAAGCCCAGATGCAGCCATGGCTCAGTGTGTGTGCTAAGTGCTCCTTTCTCTGCAGGAACTGAGTCTGGCTGGTAATTTCTCCTGTTGAGATTTATGTGCTTATCTCTGGCAACCTTGTTTCAGTCACTCGTGCTGGTGAAGATGGAAGATGCTATGTAAAGGCAGGCTGTTCCCCTGCTTGCTTGTTCAGCACCAGCTTGCCCTGTGTGGCTCTTCAGTTAGGTCCCTTCCCCTCCCACGGTGGGCTCCTGAGAGCAGGGCTGATGTAAATAAGGAAAGGCTCTGCGTGTATGTATTTATATTGCACCTGGGTTTTGGGTTTTCTTAGGAAAAAACAGATCTCTGGCCTTCCGCCGGTATGAGAGAGTTATATCATTTTGTCATTAAATGTGCCTTTCTCGCGCTGGTTGGCTATGAATAATCAGAAAAGGGAAGCCGACTAGATTTGTCAGGCTTACCACTGTTCACCTGTGCTACCCTCTCCTAAAAGACCAAGATGAAGTTCACAGTAATGGCTCTCTGTGTCACCCTTATCGCTAATAGCCAAGATAGGAGACATGCAAGTGCTTCTTTAGAAGCCTAAATTTGCTCTGGAAAGATAAGGAGAACAAAGATGAGGATTAGTTAACTTGCTGCGTCATTGTGACTCCGCACACTTTAAATCTGCCTTGGGTGGAACATCGTGTGTCATGATCAAAGTGGCTGTTTTGGTCCTGAGAGCACAGAGATCATCTTGGAGACCAGACTCGTGCTTCCAGCAGCCCCTGCTCTGCTCCCGGGAGGTCAGCTGAGGGGCAGGAGATGGGCACTGGCCCATCTGCATGCACACATCCATCACTGCTTAGGCTGGAGACCAGACTGTGTCACCACCCTGTTCACTAAATGGGGTTTCAACTAATCCCAGTTTCTGCCTTCTCACTTTGATACTGCACAGGGCTTCCCAGCTGAGAGGTCTATGGCAAACCTGTGGCTCGCAGTTTCCTGCACTACTGAGAAGCCTGTGTCGTCTTTCCTACCCTAATTTATGCCAGCAAAGAAGGGAGATCTCCTATGTCATGCTTCAGTTCACACCTTTCCCATCTCCCTGTTCTCCCCGTGTTGCAGCACGGTGCCTGTAGCCTGGGAATTGGCTCTGCAACCTTCACACCAGCTGGTGCTCCTCCCTGGTATGGGCCCTCTCCCTGGGCGCCTGTGGAGCTGGAAGAAGAGGAGGCCAGCTCCGGAGCACTTGCATAATGCGCAGAATGTTTAAGTGGGCTCTGCTGAACCGCAGCAGGGCTAAAATGCTGTGTCTTGTCTATAAATAGAGTGAGTAGGCCAGTTTGCCTTGAGATAAGAATCTTCCCTCCCCTGAGAGCATCCTAAATTTTCCTTTCATGCCTGATGGAGCTGGAGTCACTAAAGCCTCCCTATTACTTATCCCCTGGTCTTTCATTTCCCCTTGTTCAGGAGTGTAGCCGCAGCTGAAGTCTGAGTGCTCCTGTCCCACCTGGCTCTCCCTTGGTGGTGCTGGGCACTTGGTTTGGGATTCTCTGGTGAGGGATGTCGCAAGATCTGCTGGTGGCTATTGGAGCATTTTTCCACAAGTGGCTTCCTAGGAGAGGGGGAAAATTGAGCATTCACTTGAAGAATGTTTGTGTAAAGGTAGCTGCAGGAGATTTCCTTCTGATAAGGCAGACAGCTTGAAGGGCAAGTGGTTAAAGGACTCGGACTGGTTTGGAAAACTGCTGGAAGTGGCTCCAAAATGTATACTAGTTTTGTACACTACTAGATGCAAATCCCATGGGACCAGCACAGTGCTGAAAGAGAAGGCTATGCCCCATTTGTGTGTGTCTGTGACGTCCCTAACCACAGCGAATCTTTGTGTGTGAGGTTTGGTACATCTGGCTCTGGTGAGAAGGCCTGAGTGAGTCTGGTATGGTCTCTGTGCCTTGTCCCTGTGCTTCCAGCCTGACAGCTTGCTGCACAGCCGCCCTCGGCCCGGCTCACGGAGCCGCATCTCAGACCGTGACCTTGTGGGTTATCTTCCCTTGGACGACTGGGCCAGAAGCAATCACCCCCATAGGATGCTCATTGCTGGAAGCAAAACTGAGCTGAGCCTTAAAAACAACAACTACCCTAAAAACCTCCTTGATTTGGTGTTCCAAGTTCAAACCTTCCTGTGAGGAAGTGGTTAGCCTGCCTTTTTTACTGCTTTATTAATCCAACCCTAAAAACTTGGGGGAAACTTCAACTATCCTCCGCTTACCAGCTTGAAAACATCTCTGTGTAAATGGCTCCAAGCTGCTGGTTTAGATGTACTGTTTTCTTCTCATTCGTCTCTGCTGCAAGGGATAAACAAAGTATGCTGAGGAGCTAATTAGTCTGGGATGCTTCAGACCATTTTGGCAGCCAGGTGTTCTGGTTCTTATTTCTAATTTGGCCCAAACCCTGACTCCTGCCAGCTTCTCCCATCAGTGCACTGTTTTTATCGACCACAGCAAATGGTTCGGATTATCAAAGCAATGCTGGCATGGTGTTCTTAACACTGTGCATTCGGTGGCTAAGCCAATATTTGCTTGGTCCTTGCATCCTCCACCTGGAGTGGCAGTTCTGCCCTGCCCTTTGCCTTCACTGCAATCACGATTCTCTTGCTATGACCTCAGATTTCCTTTTTCTTTAGCAAATAGTTCTTTTTAGGAATTTTTAAGTAGATTTTCAGGAGGAGGAGGAGGCCATTGCAGAGGAAGTACTTTTTGTATGTAAATCAAATCATATTCAGCAGACCAAGTCTCACTGAGCAATGTGCCCATGCTGAATAGATAAATGACTCAACAGAATAAACCTCCTGTGTTCCCCAGGTGCCAAATTACAATGGGTTGATGTAAAAAATGATGTATGTATGTATTTTTAAGCATCTGAGGAACTGGAAGATATGCCTCTTGAACTTAAAAAAAAAAAAAATAAATAAAAAAATTGGAGTCTTGTTCCTCTATTTCCTCTTTGTCACATGTTTGTGGCCCTGCCGAGGTGAGGCTGGAGGCACAAGTTTGCTTCTCAGATGGTCCTGGGAAGGCAGGATTGTATTTATTCATCATCACAGCCGTGGCGGGATGTTCTCTCCAGCAGCAGCTGCTGGCCAAGGCGAAGCAGGTGGCCAAAAGCCCTCGCTGTGCTTGCCAGGGCAGCGGCAGGCTACGTGAGGCTTGAGCCAGCCTGCACAGCCCTCTGGTGCTGCCAAGGAGGAGGCAGGGTTAGGCCAAAAGGGGTGGTGACTGATGCCCTCTGCTTAGTGGAGGGACGTAGGATGCTTCATGAGTTTGTCCTCTGTGTTTTGGATGTGGACTTTGAGGAAGACCCCTTTGCTGCTGTGTCTACATCAAAAAAGCTTGTGTGGGTCCAAGCAAAGGTGGTGGTCCCTGGGTCCTGCTCCTGTAGCAGTGTAGTTGTCACTTAAATGAGGGTGGCTCTGAGGGACAGTGACATGACACTGCCTCCTTACTTGGGTGAATTGTAAATAAAGCTGCAGTCATGGAAAACTGTCTTTTTTTTCTGTATAAATGTTGTGACGCATGCTTTTTTATTTGCTTAACTCGTCATGCTTCTTTCTCCCTTTCTTCCTCGTTCCTTGTCTTTCTGGTAACAGGGCCTGGCTGTCCTTTAGGAATTATTGCTTTTAGTTTCCAGCACGGTGCTTGGTGCTCTCCAGACAGAAGTTCTTGGGGATTAAAGGGTATATATGTATTTATTTCTCTCTGTCTCTTTCTCTCTGGCTTATTGACTTTAACACCTTTGAATCCCAGTGAAACGTGTTTTTTGTCCTCAGATTTGAAATTGATTCTGCTTCTTTCTCTTTTGGTGGCTTTCCTCCCTGGCTCATAAACTTCACCAATAAATCTATGGGAAGCATCTTTAACGCTGTCAGCTGAAAATGGGTTAGAAAATCTCCTCTGTGTAAAGAGCCAGATTGTCTTTAGTATTGATTCTGATCTCCCAATCCTGAAATTATGTATTTTCGGGGGGGGGGGGGGGAGCGGGGGAGAAGAGACTAGACTGGTTTTCTGCAAGTTTTTGCTCTGTCATGCCAAGGTGGTTCTGCAACAGTTACTGGAATAATCCTCTGGAGATTGAGATGAATCATTTACCAGTTCAGACAGATGCTGGTAGAGGTCCGAGTAGCTTGGGACTGTAGTGCAACAGGAGTGTTCTCTCTCATCTCCTCAGTAAAAGAACTCGTGGCTCCCGTTCGTGCTACTGCATGTGAAAATGCTGTTGCAAACCATTCAGGAGGCAGCCAATGCAAGTAAACTGTTACTGTATTTAGGTTATACTAGCCACATTCCTTCCTTTCTCCTAAAAATATAGACTAAATTTTATGAGACTAGTCTAAGCACATGGTGGATTGTTAACTGCTTAGGGACAATGACTGTCATTTGGGTTGAGCTTGGATGAAATTGGCTCTTAGGAGTCTGCAGAACCACTGGAATTTGGGATATTCTGATATAACTCTCATTTTCCACTGAGCTCAAGGCTGCAGCGGGTCTTGGTGGATTTTCTTTGTTCCTGTGAAGGAAGCAAAGAGCAGGAGTTATTAGTCCGGTGGGACTACGCTGCCCATGCCACAGCCTGGCAGTCTGGGATGTTAGGTGTCCATCCGTCTGTCTGCTGGGGAGCCAGGACGTAGCCAGCCGGATCCAGCGCCCTGAGGGAGGCCGGGCAGAGGCAGGCAGGGCTCAGCAGGTGACATCTCTGGCAGCGTGAGTCATTCTCCTTTGACGTACCGAGAATGGCTGGGACAGATCGGGCAGTTCTGAGGAAGCTGAGGACCTGCATATTGGCTCAGGAGTCCAGCTGCATGGCACAGCTACTTGCTGTCCACTGGAAGATCCTAAACCACTTGTGTTTTCTTTTAAAGGAAGGAAAAAAAAAAAAAAAAGAAAGTCCTACGAGGTGTGTTTGTCACCTGCAAAAGCAGCTTCTGTGAGCAGCAGTAGTGGGGATCTGTTTCCTGTCTTGCTGTTTGCTTACGGGAAAGCCGAGGGCTCGCGGTGGAGCCCAAAGCACGCAGGGAGGATTTCGGGGGCCATGTACCCGGGGCGTGCGCAGCTCACTCGACACTTGGGCACGTTTTGCTTGCGAGTGCCGGCTTCTTCCTGAGCCAGGGACGGGCTGGTCACTGAAAGCCACTGAGATGGGTTTGAAATCAAGGACCCTGGAGAAGAAAGACAGGAGAGTTTATCCGAACCCTGGGCGTTTTCTGGAGGGGTTTGCATGTGGCAATCTTACTGCAAAAGTAAGAGATGAGACAGGCAGCACCTCAGGGGACACAGACAGACAGAGGCTGCCTGAGCGAGGGCATTATCTGGAGCTCAGGCCCTTCTCTTAATGAGGTTGCTTCTCTTTTTTAGCAGAACATCTGACCCATCTGCAGCAGGGTGATTTTTCTCCCCCCTCCCCCCCTTTATTTCATTCCAAGTGCTTCTGCTTTTTCTCATTTTGTTGTCTGCATCCCAGATAAAGCCTCAAAAGGTACTTGATGCTCTGTTTTCTTCTCCTGGTGATGCTGCCACTGATTTTGCTGATAGTCGGATTCAGGTGGAAGTATCTTTTGGTGGTGGTATGATATCATTTCTGATGTGGCTTTGCTGCATGTGAAAAAATGAGTAGCGCAGGAAGCAGGGCCTGTAACATGCACTTGGGAACAGTAGAGGGAGCTTGGAGATGGGTGCAGGATCCAGCCTGGGGGATTTTGACTTTTGTCTGGATTGAAGCTCCAGCGGGAGCCAGGGAGCTCTCCCTTCCCCCAGCAGCTTCACCCATGCACCCAGGGAGAGAAGGATGCGGGACCCGGGCAGCTCCTCGTTGCGCTTGGGGTGTTTGACACTGGCAACCGCCTCCCAGGCTCTAGTGGTTACAGACTGCATTAGCCTTTATCTCCTTACTATTCTGGAAAGCCTTTGGTCCAGGAAAGCACTTGAACAACTGCTTCGAAACCTCCCTGTTAAGCTTTTGAGCATAGGCTTAAAACTAAGCATGTGCTTAAGTGCTTTGCAGCGCAGGGCTCTTTTCCCCAGTCAGGCCCAGGGAAGGAGAGCAAGCCTGGGAGGACACAAGTGGATGCAGCGTGGGCTGGGAGTAAATGAGGCAGTTCGATCCACTGGGAAAAATATAGAGAGAGGATCCAAGACGCCCCCAGGTTCTGTACCCCGGTTTCCAATGACTTTGTTACGTGATCCCAAGCAAGGCAATTAATCTCTCGCTAGGCTGTCTGCCTTGCTGGTGCAGGGGAGCTAGTGTCAGTCCCCCGGCAGCGATGCTAGGTGCTACGTGAGCATGAAGTAGGTGGGTTGCTGGTGAGGCTGCAGCCGTGTGCTCAGATTGGCACCTGAGGGAGACGTGCTTATTACCCTGAGGTCCTGGCAAGCTTATGCTGTTCTCCATTTAGGCCATATTAACAGTAGATGATCCTGCTTTATTTTTAATGATAAAAGTTTGTTAGTTGTTAGTTGAAACATATCTTACACCAGGATGTTTTGTATGTTGGAGACGAGGGAAATGATGTATCAGAGGAATGGCTCGATGCCATGCTGAGGATGACGAAAAGCCTTCTTTTCAAAGAGCTATATTGTTCCTGGCTCGTGTGTTTTGGGAGTTCGTTTGTTGTTTTTCTCTTTGTTAATCACAACTGATAGTTCTCAGTCTAATGATTTTGGATTTTTTTTTTGGTTGGTTGGTTTTTCACTTTAGGATAAAGGCTAAATAATGCCGCAAATTCAAATCAACCTGCAAAGCTGTGGGGATAAGCTAGGACCAATGGGCATGCAGCCTGCGTGTGTTAGTGCACGTACATGGGAAATACCAGCGCCGAGCAATCTGAACGTCAAAGCCTGCAAAAGCTGGCAGAGTCTATTGTATGTATAAGATAGGTGCTGTCTGCTTCTCTGGAGCCGTGTTAAGTCCAGTCTTGCTCATGCCATTGCCTGCACTAACTTGCAGTCCATACTCAGCACTGAGGAATAATGCAGGGAGCGCTCTGTGGATTTAACGGGGTGTTGCTTACATTGCTGAAACTGTAAATTGCTTATGATGGTTAGTCTCTGCCATGGTGAGCCAACAGTACCTTTATAAGCCACTGGGAGTGTCGTGTGATGCGTCCGTGGATCTGCCAGGGGCACGGCTCTGTTGGATTTACCCATAGCAGAGCCTGGCTCCCCAGCGTAAGCTATTAAGATAACGGTGGATATGTTTATTCTGCAAGATGGAGCGAGCTGCTGAGGCTGTGTGCATATGGCACAATGCTTTGTGCAAATATGGGGGTTGTAGACATGCTCTTGTTGATCAGGTCAGGCTGGCGTGGGAAATTACTGCCCTCCGCTGCAGGTTTCCATTCCCCGTTAGGAGTTAGAGGTCCCTTCTCTCTGGAAGCCCTTGGCTCTATCCTTATTGCTGGCCACTCAATGACCACTTTCAAAAAATGGTGCTAATGTTACCCTGAACGTCGGACAGGTTCAGTGCAGATCTCGCTGCCACTGGCTGCCTTCGAAGCCCAGACGGCAAAAAGACGCAGTGCAACCAGCTGTGCTGGAGCCAGCAGTACATTTTTTACATCCAGCTTTTGAACTTGGAGTCTGGTTAATGAACAGGGTTATTTGAAGACCAGCTATGTTTCCCTCGCTGTCTTAATACTGTATGAAGAACAGACGTATAACGAGATCAGGCTGATATTTCCCAAACAGAATTGCAGTTGGTTTTGTATGTCGAAGGCACCAGAATCACAGAGTAAATGCTTTTAATGTCTGGAAAATGGAAATGAAACAAATGCCTTCAGAGTATTGGGGGGAACAAGGCAAATGCGATGGTGAATGAAATAAACTGTGTGATGACAAGAGTGAAGGGAAAAAAAAGAAAAACAGAACAAGGAACAGAGGACAGAACAGGTGTGGGTCTGGGCCTGGGATATTATTTCCCACAAAGGATTTGGCTCCTGCTTGCTTTGAAATCTGTAGGAGTTAGATGCAAAAATGCTTTTCTGGATCTGGTCCTCAGCCAGCTTGCTTAATTTTTGGTAGTACTAATGGTACAGTTCTCTGTTCTGCTTTTGGCAAGATTGGAAAGCCTGAGAGACCAGTGTTCCTGTTGCACAAAAGCCAGAGAGATGGGCTGCAGCCCATCCGTGGGGGAAGGCCACATGCTCCATAGCCCCAGTTAGGTCTGCTGGAGATGGAGGGATTTTGCCAGTGCATTTCCTATCCTCTGGATCAAAACTCTGCCTGTGTATCAGGAAAATGCATGATTGTTTTACACTAATTTGATCTGAACCATTAAAAAGAAAGTTCCACCCAAAAAAGTGTTTCTGCGAAAAGACACACAGGCCTGTCTCACTCCATGAATTTTCACTGACAGACATGCAGTTGTAAATGATATCAGGTCAAGAATTCAAGCAAGTATTCTAGGGAAATAGTTCACTTTATTAATCCTGTTGGGGCTCTAAGTATGAAAGCATTTGTACCAGTACGAGGTCAGGGCAGAACTTGGAATTTCCACCAAGTGAAAGTATTTTGCAACATCAGACTCTGCATTTGGAAAGCTAAAATGTGAAATTTTCCAGCAAAATGAAAATAGTTTGTTTGGGGGTAAATCACACCATTCTTATTCTGTTTTTGTAACTTATGATTGAAGTTATGATCACATCATTGTCCCAATAATGAGACAGTCTGTGAGTGTTTTCCTAAATGAAATTTTTATGAGTTCAACCCATTCTAGCAGAACATTTTGATATGATCAAATTGGTGTTTTCTGTCAGAAAACTGTTCTCTCAAAAATATTTCAGCCAGTTCTAAACAATGTTTTCCTTTCTTGCCCCAAAGGCATCCTTGGAAATGGATGTCCTGGTGCAGTCCATTGCAATATTTTTGCTTCTCCTTGTGGCATAATTTAACTAAATTACCTGCAGATAGAGGCAGCTTTAAAAACCCATTCCCAGCCCCTGAGCCACTTCCTCTGCTGCTTGCCGAGCTCAGCAGAAGGTGCCTCTCCGTCAGGAGGCAGCTGGAGGAGGGCTGCCGTGACTCAGAGCCTGCTCAGTCCCTGTTGGTGCTCTCTTGTCTGGAGTCACATCTTTTAATGAATCCCTCAAGGTACCCGGCGCAGAGCCCCAGCAGCAGCTCAGAGCAATCGTCTGTGCTGCGTGTGCTCAGCAGGTTTGTGGGCTGTGTGCTACCTTCCTCGGAGACGGGAGGGAGGTGGGAGGCAGCCTGGGCCAGCTGCAGGGGAGCCTGGCCCAGTATTTCTCTGCAAGTGAAACTGCTGGAGATCTACAGCCTCGCTGAACGGCAGAGGGTTTAGGTGGAAGCTGGACTTGGATGATTGCACAGAGGAGCAGTTGAAGGAATCCAGGTTCATGCTTCCCAGATTCACTGCCTGACTTTGACCTCTAGCTCCAAAGAGGCTTTCTGATGCCGCTCTGGCAATCCGAATGCCCTGGCCCTCTTACAGGCGCCTGGAGCCCAGGGCTGTCTCCTGCCCCATGCTGCTGGAACCTGAGCTGGGAAATCCCAGGACAAAACGCACAGAGAAAGGGGTCACACCGGAATGACCAGGTCTTGGCTGATGGGCCCAGGAGAGCCCTGGGTGCAGCCCCCAAGGCACGCAGGCAGGCACGGCAGGCTGCCTGTCTCTGCATTCTGTAGCAGGGGACACTAAAGCCATTTTGCTTCCCAGCCCCTTCTGCAGGGAGCAAGCTAATCGGTGCGCTTTGGGAGCTCAAGCAATACGCAAGGAGATCTTGATGGGTTTGCGTGAATTCAGCCCCGAACGATGGTCAGCACTGGCAGCGCTGTGAGGGCACCAGGGCTGTCGGAGTTGAACGGAGCGTTGCTGTGGGGAGTGTGGCGGTGTGCGGGGGCCTGGAAAGGAGATAAGGCGGTTGAGTAATTCTTATTTGATGGTTGTTGTTTTGCCTGAAACATTAAACCTGGGCCTGGCAACCTCCTGAGCTAAAAGTATGAATTTCCCCAGCTGGAGCTGAGCTGCTGAGGCTGTTTAAGCAGCGCTGGGGGAGGCAGGTGTTCCAGGGAGATGTAATCTCCTGTTAGACCAAATGATACAGCTGCCAGAAACACACGATTTTTTAGCAATCATCTAATGGAGAGTGAATTCCTGAAAGCTTCTCTATTTTCCCAATGGGCCTAACAGGAAACATCACCTCTCCTACCAGCCTGGCCTCTTGTTCTGTCAGGACTTCAAGAGTTCTTCTCATATAACATGAAATATCCCAGGATTTGCCATTTTAATTGGGGCTTTAACAGACTCATGTGCCCTGGTTCAGGCACCAAAGGGAGGTATTAAACACGCACTGAAGAGGTACGTACCAGAGGGAATCAAGCTGTCTTGGGGCAGCGATGTCTTTACTGAGAGCAGTAAGGCAGGGGAGGCAGGCCAGCTCCCCCGAGCAGCGCGGTGCGCGTGCGGCACTCTGCCCGCCGTGCGACAGTGCACTCTCCACCCTGCGCGGGCAGTTTCCAGCAGCCGTGAAATCTCCAGCCTCTGACTTTCCCCACATTTGCCAGTCCTAAAGCAGCACTCCCAATTAGCACGTGTTCACCTGCCATCACCTAAAATGGAAAGGCATGTCAGCCCCACTTCAGTGCCATCTCATTTGCCTTTGACTAGAGTTATTGCAGTGCAGCTCGTTTCAGCAGCTCAGGGGCCGGGAGGAGCAGCCGTACAGACATGGATTTGCAACTAGGCAGCTCCTGGAGTGATACGCGTTTTGGGTGACCGGAGTGGGCAGATGAAAGTTTCGTGTCTTGGAACAACAAGATGGGAACATTTTATCCTGTCTCGACACTGTTCTTGACCTGGCCTGACTGAGTGTTTAGCTGGTTGGCGCATCTGGCAAACAGTAATATAAGTGTCCTGCTGTACAGATGAATCCTTAATTGGTTGCTTTGATAGCCTTCCTGATGATATAAGCATATTTAGATGAAGGGGAACAGCTCTGAGAGGTGAGGCATAACTTGCCCAGGGTCTCCTAACACCATCATGCATTGAGCTTATGGATTTGGCAGAGCAAACTTCAGAGCTCTGCTTGATTTCTTTTTTTTTTTTCCTTTTTTTTTGGGGGGGCGCAATTGAAATCAGTCTTGTATTTTTAATGAGTGTCCTAATCATCAGGCTGCCAGGCCTTTTGAAATCCTCATGCTCGAGCAGCTCTTCTACTTCTATACAAATTCTGTAAGCAGCTAGTGAGGAAGGAGGTGGGAATGATGCCTCAGGTGGGCAGTCTGGGCCCCAGGTCTGCAGCTGTCCATCTGCCTTCCCTTTCCTGCTCAGCACAGGCTCATCCGCACAGAGCCAAGGAGCTCCAAAAGGGGGAATGGAGAGCTCCCATCCCTGTGCTCATGTCCTTCCTAGGAACAAGGACCCTATTTTGGCCAAAGTGAGCCCGGATTCCCTCATGTGGGGAGGACCTGGCCTCCCATGTTGTGAATGAGCAAGATCAACTGAAGACTTGTCTTGACTCGTGTTTTCCCTGTTCAGACACTGGATCCTGATGAACTGTAGACATGCAACAGGTGAGAGGAGGAGGTCTCTGAAGAACAACTGACAAGGGATGGATGAGGTGTA
The DNA here is from genome assembly GCF_036370855.1 of Dromaius novaehollandiae. Taxonomy (NCBI): domain Eukaryota; kingdom Metazoa; phylum Chordata; class Aves; order Casuariiformes; family Dromaiidae; genus Dromaius; species Dromaius novaehollandiae. The sequence goes on from NC_088117.1 coordinate 3,908,981, forward strand.
GTTGGTAACTCTTGTACAGCTCTCTTCCCTATCCCTGAGCCTTTGCAGCTCTGCTTGCAGAGCTCAGAAGGAGCAGACTCAGTAGGATAGACTTACTGTCTCCATGGTGAAAGCCACATTTTTGGGGGTGAGGTGGAGAGAGAGGTTGGCAGCTCTGGTCACTGAGCATCTAGCAGAGCAGGGGGTGACTTTGCAGACCGGCCTCACCAGTTTGGCAAAAGAGCAACTTTGCCAACTTAGGCAAGACCATCTCATGCAGATGGCAATAAGACCCACCTCCTTGGGATATCCATACTCGTGAAGCTTTTACTACCAAGTTACAGTATAATTTTAGTGATACGGGTTTCATTAGGAAGTAAGCTGAGAACCAATAAACTCATTTCACGTAGTCCATGGAAACAGCTGCTGGGTGAAAAATGGTTTTTTTAGTGCTGCTAATCTCAGCCCATCACCTAAGCATGAAAAGCCCACACTGTTAACCATCTACTTGCTCTCTACTGTTGTAAGCAATGCATAAGATGCATCACAGGCTGAAGCAAAGAATTGCTGTAGGGGAGCAGCACCAGTACATGTTGTGTTGGCCTCCCTCACTGGTATGCACGTCTCCTGCTCCTGGAGATGTCATAGATTTTGCTGGTTTGGAGCAACTGTCCTTTGCAGTTTTTCTCTCTTCTCTCCCTCTCTTGCTTTTACGGTGGCCTCTGGCCTGCTCGGGCAGCCTTTTCAGGGAGCCTGGCCCTCTGCAGCCTCGAGGCATCATGCTGGTGGCTGATCTGCTGAGCAGCTCTGCCCCGAGCTGTCTGGCCTAGTGATGGCACTGATGCTCTGGGGGTCTGGCTTCATATCATCTCTCTGAGTCTTATCTCTAGAGCTCTGTCAGTTATTTTCCATTTCTGTTGGCCAGTCTGAGAAAAATAAATTCCAGTATGTTTGGTGAACCCTAGATACACTCTCATTTTTTTTTTTCTCACAAGGTGTGGAAATAAGATGTGTCACTCCATTTTACTGTTTATATATATTTTTAAAGCTTGTTTATATCAACATATGGGGAATTACTGAAATTAAAAATACTATTTTGAACCACCTAATTTAGAAACACCAAACGTTTGATTACTCTTTCAGTTCCTCGCTTTTCCTGGCTACGGCTATTCACTGTATTCAGCCCAAGCTTTGTTTCCATTCTGCAAACATTTCCTTTGATAAACTATTTTCCAGAAAGAGTTTTCTCAGCTCTCGTTCATTCCCAGTGATTAAAATGGGAATGAAAATAATATTTCTCAACCTCAGTGGATGCTGGGTGGAAAATTTATGGTATGTACGATGCACGCTAGTGCTTTCGTAATGGAGACTGTGCAAGTATGTGGATTGAAGGTTCTTCAACATATTGTATGCAGAATTTATTTTCCTCCTGTGATTCCTGTGTTTGAAAACAAGCTAGGGATTTGCCTGTGTGTGTGTGGTCTGGCAAAGTATTTTCATGTGTGCCCTGAACGGCTGTTTGCATGAATGAGACCTGCATGTGAGTCTGGGGGCCTGGATATGAGCAGCTGGCTCTCAATATTTCCTTGGTCAGGAGCTGTGGAAGATGAGTTTCTCAGGTAGCTAATATTGAGGCTAAAACCTACCAAGCTGGCTTGTGTGTGTTTAAAGTTTTATTAGGGTAATTACTATGCAGTAATTGAGAGTCTTGCTCTTGTCTGACCTGTATCAATTAATTTGTTTTTCCCCTCAGTGCAAGAGAATGGTGCTCTCTACCATCTGAGGTATATCATTCAAAAATACATTTTCCACTCCTCCTGATGCGTTGCTGTGATTTAGACAGAAAGAGAGGACCTCTCTCTTTATGGATGGCTCTAATTGAAATCTTCTTACCTCAGAAAGCCTATGAATCTCCAAAGATCCTAGCAGTTACTAGCCTCAGTGTATATTTTATATATAAATACCTCCTTTTTTGTGCAAGGTGGAAGGCTGTGTGTTAAGCCATTACCTGACGTGGGGGGGCCTGGGTGCGGGAGGGGAGCTGCTGGCTGGTGGGGCAGGTTGGCTGCGGGGGCTGGACAGCCCCGGTGCAATCCTCTGAGGCCAGACCAGGGAGCAGGAGGGAGGGACACCACGCGCATTGCAGGTCTATACCGCTTAGCGATGCTGGCTCTGCAAAATGCCGTGCAGGTCCCTGCATCGGGGCTGGCCTCAGCAGTAGTGTCTCTGGGCTTCGGGCAACCTAACTCCCAATATTTATTTAGCAGAAATATTCTTATTTAGCAGAAATATTCTTATACTGCCTTGATTAGCTGCAGTAAAGACTTGATTTGTCCATGACTTGCTGCTTGTCAGGGCTAACATATGGCTCAGACAGGTGTAGACAATTTTGGCCTCATCCCTATTCCTCTCAGTGTCAACTTGCTTATTCCAGCCTGCAGCTTACAAGCACCCTGACACAACTCCCTGTGTTTCCCTTTTGCACCACCCAGCCCCTTGCGACCGTGGTTTCTGCCAGCAGGGAGATGTACCGGTGAGGACAAATACGTGTGTGCCTCCCCAGAGGTCCCCAGAGCTCCCCCAGCACAGGATGCATCCTGCCAGCGTCACCCTGTGGCAGCTGGTGCGGCGAGGTGAATAGCCGTCTGCAGTGACAGCTCTTGCCCTTCACACCCTGTAATTCTTAGGTTCCCTATATCGCTTTAAGAGGTTTCTTTGCAGGTCAGTCACAGGCCCCCAGATGTTGCATGTGACAGGGATCCAGCTGCTCCTAAAACATATTGGCTTACTTAAAGATAATGAATTACGGAGAGCTTTCATCAGTGCTGTGCTGGCTAGCCAGCCTAGGAGCCCATGTTCTCTTATTAGCCCTGCTATATGTGTGTATCTGCCTTTTTGTTCTCCTTTACATCTTTTAAAGATGAAAAAGCTCTCTTAGATCACCTGGGCTGTGTGCCAACACGCTATTGAGGGAAGTAAGGGGTTTGGCTGAGGGTAGACATCTGCAGTCACTGACTTCATATGCGAGGTTGAGGGTATTTCTTGAAAGCCTTGGTCCTGTTGGGTTACATGTTGTTTTTGCATGGGTAGCTGGAGGGGCTCAGGTCGGCGATGGGATTTATGTGAAGCTGAGCGGTGTCTGGGGACAGTGCAGCTCTCTTCCTGGACCAGGAATAGGCTGTGAAATGAGAAAGATGGTATGTTGTGGAGGTCGGGGGGAAGGATGATTTGGGGGGAGACAGTGGGCCGCACATTTAGGGATTTCTGCCTGATGAAGCAGTGTGGCATCTATGGGGCAATCTTAGATACGCTTGTGATCGACTAGAAGAGATAGCAATACGCACATACCTTTCCTCACGCTGTTCCATGCCTCTTCCTAATCTCCGCTGCCTGATGAATGGGAGTCGGGGATCATTATTCTTTGCTTTGGAGGAGGAAGAACGTCCCTTCTCCCTGACAAGCGCCTCTTTGTTGTGACAAGGAGGGAGCTGCTGCCAGGGAGTTTGTAGGGGGGAGAAGGGTGTTTTGTTACCTCATGGTGAGCAAAGCCCTGCCAGATACATGGGGCCTCTTGCCACTTACTGCATGGCAGTGAAATATGAACAGGCGTCAGCCGCTGCTCATTAAACTCCATTAATATCTGAGACTGGAAGCCAAGCAGAGGCTTGTAGTGAGGCAGCTAGGAGAGAGGCTGTCTGGGAGTGAGTGGGAACAGCTCAGGCTGGGCTCATATAATTTATAAGGGGCACTGGCACTTTTGCACCAGGCAGGGGAGAATGGACCTGGGTCCTGGCAGGAGCACCTGGGGTGAGAGGCAGAGCCCTTGGCATTTCGTGCCAGACCCTCTGCTCTGCTTCTCTTCAGCTGCTGACTAAAACCTCGAGCACAGCTGTCCTCAGCGAGCACAGCTCTTCTGCTGTGTAAATTATTGTTATTTCTCCCTGCTGATGTTATCTGAGTAGTGGGAGGCTGCCTCTGTGAGATGCTGTCTAGACGCAGGGAGCGGAGCTTGTTCCAGGCTTTGCAAGCGCACTGCCGGGGTTCGGGTCTGGCTCAGGCTGCCAAGGGACGGCAGCGACTCTTTCCGTGACGCTTCCCCCACCTTTCGTGGGTGCTCCTCTTAGAGATGAGTCACCTTCGGCAGATGGCTGTAAAGGGAGCCTGGGGGGGTTAACTTAGATTTTGTTAGCTTTGAGGATCTTTAAATGAAATGAATCCCAGGTACGGTGAGTGACAGTCCCTGCACCAAAGAGTCTCCAGGGCAAAGTGATGTGTTTGAATTTGGGTTGTTTCTAGAGCCAGGGATGGCTGTGTTTCCTGCATGGCGCCGTTGGCCCCAGTTTGCGCCATTGCCCCGCCAGCAGCTTTGCTTCAGGCCTAAAGGGAAGGAGCTTTGCAGTTTGTTAGACCATGTTTAGCAGGTCGCCAGCCCCCAGGAGGGTTTGTGGTGTCCCTCTGCCCCACTGCTGCTGTTTCGTGGGGCGAGGGCGTCAAGGCAGCCGTGGGACCGCTTGACTCGTGGCCAGCCAGAGTGCGGCAGGTGAAATAACTCCCTCAGGCTGCCAGGCGCTCTGCTCCTTCCAGCCCTTGTTTGCTTTTGCATTTCCTGCCCTAGTGCCTCTGTCTTTGCCTTGGCTCTCACTCACGCCAACCTCCATCACCACCTGTGAAGTTTAAAAAACAAACAAACAAACCGCACCAAACACACCTTCCTGTTCCTCCCATGCTTGGAAGGAGTTTCCCGTAGCCGTCTGCAGAGCTCGCGGAGCATCCTCCTTCCAGCTCTCTTGTGGTGTTTGGCCTCTGGCAACCTGGGAGCTGTTAGTGGTCTGGTGCGCGGTGACCGCTGCCTCTCCAGGTAACCAGCTCTGTCTCGCTCTGCTCTTATGTGTCTGTGCCTGCTCGTACCTGTAATCCCATCTCACGTTTTGGACTACAGGGCAGGGACGCTTCCACCCCATGCTCTTACAGCTTTTCTATGTCTGGGCTGCTTAAATTCTTTGGTAACACAAACGCTGTCATCTTTCTGGGCCCATCCTAGAGGGAAAAGGGGATCCCTTGGGGCTGGGGGCAGGTAATCGCAGTACTGGTACCCTCCGGGTGCAGGTGGGTGAGGAGGATGAGCAAAACTCAGAGCTGTTGTCCATCCCCTTCTCCCTCTCCCATGCTTCTGGCAACGTTTTTAGTTACGCTGCTGTCTGTGGCTTTAGCAGTGTGCGGGGAAGGCTGAGACCGTACAGACTCGTCTCGCTTTGGCCCTTGGCATGCATGCTGGCTGCCACCGAGCAGCTGCTAGCGCGGCTCCCCGGGAGCGCTGCGCTGCCTGTCGCCCGCTGGCGGAAGCGGCCAGGCGGATGGAGGACAGTTGGCAGCAGAGCTGGGACAGATTGCTCTCAGCGGTGTCACCACCTCCTGGGGCTGGGAGGGTACGCTGAGGGCGCGGGCTGGAGCGCCCGCACGCTGTGAGGCTGTGGGGCCGGCGTGCTCTGCCCCCCGGACGTCCTTGCGGCTGGCTCCCGCCCGGAGCGGAGCATCCGTCTGGCCGTGTGACGGCCGAGGGGCGTTTGGAGGAGAATGCAGCCTCCGCGTTGGACTTCGTGTTGGACTTCGCTCCTGTCCGACAGCAGCCGACCGAGGGAGGAGAGGGCAAAGAGAGGAGGGAGCTGCGTTTTCTCACCAGGGAATGACATGGAAGTCCATTGGTACTATTAAAAGCTGTTCCTAATGTGAGACTTTAAAAAAGGCTGTCCAGGAAGAATTGAGATGGCTCTGCCAAAAGAGCTCCATGGGAAATTTCCTGGGACATGGGTGCCAGGGCGGGCTGCAGATGCTTGCATGGCCTGCTGGTTGGCAATAAGTGTTGCCTTGGGATTGCACAGCTCTGCTCCAGAGCCATGTTCTACTGCCTTCAGTATGTTTGGAGATTTACACTGTATTTGGTTACTTGTTTCTTGTTGTTACAAGCAGTTGTTCACCAGGGTCTGATTATAACAGGCCAATCTCATTAGTGAATTGATGTTAGCATTGGCATGTTCATCCTAGCCTAAAAGTATATGGCATCAGAGTGCAATAGAAATTGCAGTATATGATTTCAGAATTAAAAGACAAATCAGGGTCGCCTAACATGGAGTAATTTGGAAATAGTTGGGTGTGTGGAAAGAAGGGCTTATTATACGGAGGGTGACTGTAGATGGGGAGTGGAGTGTAGGCAGATGCAGGTGTGTGTGGGTTTGGGTAACTATCTTCAGATGGGTTGGAGGACAAAGTGGTGTATAGCGTCGGGTTGGTGACGTGCGGTGCACGTGTGTAAGAAGGCTGAAGGCTGTGGAGAAAGTGAGAGTAACCTGAATGCAGGTTGTGGTGTGTTATGGTGTGTGAAGGGCTTGTTTATAACTTGAAAGAATTAGGTAGCAGGTTGGCTTGAGACCGTGGAGCAGCACCCAAATGTTTGCATGCTGAGCTGGGAAGCGTCTGCTGATAGCCCACAGGCTGAAACATCCAGCTGCTACTCATGTTCAGGGATCCAAATAAAAAGCTGACGTTCAGATCTCTCAGTAGGAAGAGCATCTACCTTAATACCTGCACCTGCTCAGCTCATACAACAGGGACCTCATACATAGGATCTAAGAAATATGCCCTTCTCTTCCTTTTAGTATGTGTTCATGCAAAGCAGATTTTCTTAGTTCCTTTATCTCAGACTCCTCCCTTGCCCGAGGCACCGGTGGAACAGAAAAAGGCTCCAGGTTTGCCGGAACAGAAATCTCCTGGGATAGGTCTCTTTGTCAGCAGGTTGCCTGTGTTCCTTTGGCCATACGACAGGGCCGCTTTTCCAGCGCTGTGCTCCCTATGCCTGCAGCTCTCCTGCTGCTGCCCTCTCCAATCCAATGCCTCCCCACACTGGGCTCCCTGTCGCCAGCAGCTCTGCCTGTACCTCCAGGGCCTCATTAGCCTCATCGTGGATGGGTGAGATCCTTCCAATACTGTTCCACTAACAACCATTTAGCTGGCAAGTAGTGTCTTCTGCAGCGTGCCATCATCGGAGGCAAGGGGGATCGTGTTTTCCTGTTGCAGCTGATGTCTGATGGGAGTCTGGAGCCAGGACTTCGGGTGCTTCACCCCCTGCATCTTCCAGGGCCCCCCCTGAGCAGCACAACCTTGCAGGAACTGGTAGAGGTGGCTGGTCTTCAGTGATGTCTTTTTTGCAGGGGGAGAAGAGGAGGACAGGGTAAAGCTCTAATTATAAAGCTGCTCTTGCCAGATATTTCATGCTCCTAATTGCTGACACAGGCTAGCCCGAGTTGTTTTTCTCTCTCCTTTCCTGCTTAAATAAATAAGTAAAGGCAGGTTAAAGGATGCTCATGTTTCAGAGCAAGCTGTGTGACAGATGGGAGGGAGATTTCCACAAGTGCTTCGGCCTGATGTTTTCTTTGCTGCACTAAAAACCAAAGGGTGAGGGTGGTAGGGATTTATTGACTGGCAAGGGTGGCATGAGGCAGCTTGAATTCTGAAGGCGCAATTTGACTTAATCTTCCCAGCCCAGGGAGGAGAAGAAAGCCTACAGATGAGTCAATTATCTGGGCTGTAGGCGAAGGCCAAAGCCCTGGTGACCCGCAAGCTGAGCAGCGGAGGAGGATTTGCTGACCTTGCACCATACCGAGAAGCTGAATATTGTGATGGAAGATGATCCGTCATTGAGGTGGGGAGCATGGGAAAAGCGCTGCTGTGGCTCGGTCCAGCTGTGCCGGCCAGAGGAGAGCAGCTTGCTCTCGGAGATGGCAACAGGCTCCATGGGAGATGAGGACCTGCCCCTGGAGGGTTGGTGCAGCTGGGTGGCAGCTGTTTGTCTGCTTTTTGAAAGTTACTTGCTGTGTAGTTGTGGTTGTGGTATGGAAATGCACTGCCTAGGCTGTGCTGGAGGGAGGTGCTGGCTCTGTCACAGCTTCTTGCCTGGGTATCCAGAGCTGGGGGCTAAGGATGGTCAAAGAATTACTTTTAATATATGCGTTTATAACTTCATGAAGTCAAATCAACACCTTATGCCATTCAGAGCTCCAGATGAGCCTGTGAGCCTGGCTAGTGTCTGCACTGCCCAAATTGGAAGTGTATAAATTCTGCTGTTCTGCAGTTCCAGCACTACTGCCTGAGCCCCATAGGAAATGATGATTGGGACAGATCTCTAAGATAAATAAAGGATTAGAGAAAGATTTCTGTAAGCACATAGGGCTCTGCAAACCATTGTATTTGAAGAATGGAGGAGTGCGGTGAGGCCAGGCGGAAGGAACATTGTATTGAATTGCACAGCTGCTTTTACCTGCCTTCACTTCTTACCATCTACTTCATCAGGATTCATCCAGCTGCACCAGGAACTACCTAGGGCAGAGCTGTTTACAGATTGGAAGTTTTAAACCTAATAAAACACTATCTCTATCCAAATCGTTCTCCCTGTTGCCCCATCTCTATGTATAGCTCATGGCAGACTCCTTCCAAGGCAGTTTCTGGAATTAGCTGGCTGGGGTTTTGCAAGCACTTCCCGCAGAGCTGTAAAACGCCTTTGCTGGAATCGTGTGCTGTCAGGTGATGCTGCGGGAAGAGCAGGTGTGGGTTGTGGCAGGCGTCTGCCTCCCTCTGCGTCCCCTCGGGATGCAATCATCATTAGTCCCTTTGCCTTGTTCTGGGGATGCTGCTTCAGACCTGCAGCTTTTGCACAATTGCTCGTAAGGGAGTGGTAACTTCTGCGAATGTCTCCTGGCTGGGCCAGGTGTCCTCGGGAGGGTCACTGGTGCAAGGGAGGATGCTATGGGCTGCTTGGGGCAGGTGCCACGTCCTTGAAAGAGTAGGGGAGCACGGTGCCTGGCACAGAAAAGCTCTGATGCTGGATGAGGCATCTGTGTACGACTAAAAATGCACCGACACAACAGTCTGAAGTGTTGTGATCTTTAAGAGCATGGGGCGAACTGAGCCCTGTATCACTGATGATGTTGTGAGTCCTACCCACGAGGGCAGAGGCAGAGAGAGGTCATCTGCTTGGGGCCCAGCCGAGTGCTGGCTGGAGGGGAGGCCAAAGCTGATGCTGGTCTTTCTGCTATGTCTAGAGATGTTGGGTGCTGGATGGTTTCTGAGGGCTGGGACTGGAGTTCTGGGATAGTCTAGGTCCATCTTCAAATGAGAAGCTCTGGGAGTGTGGGGCAGTGGCCCAAAGACACCAAACTTCTGGTCCTACTGGAATTCGTGCAAATGTTAACATTGAGGAAACTCAGCAGAAACATGTTCTTGCTTTTGAGTTTCTAGGGTACTTTTCAACATCATTAGACCATCATTTATCATTTAGGGTGTGAACTGATCCTGTTTGGAACACTTGCAGAGAACAGTCCCACCTCTTAATTTTGAAGGATAGAAGAAAGGCTGGTGGCAATACTATAGTGGAGATCATGTGGTCAGTTATGCATTGGAACAAGGCAGTAATTATTCAACATGCTCCTCAAATGATTGTAATTAGTACAATTAAGTGTCTTAAATGGTAATTTTATTCTACTCTGTAATATTCCAAGGCGTAAAAAAACCCCTTATGAAACAATGGATGCAACATATGTAAGCCAATATCTTCCTGTTGTGATCTGTACAATGCGTGCTTGTTTAAAGTTATATTTAGCTCATCCAGTTCCAGATAACTTGTCTGCTAGAAAAGAGTCCTACCATTGCTTCGACACTTACAAGCATGAGTGAGGAAGGCTTGACCCAAACTGACACAGAGAGACTGGGCTGAGCGGGATGTGGGGTGGGGGCTTGGGGCACCCATGGTCTTGTGGGATGCACTAAAGCCCCTTTTTCATTCTGTGCCTCAGTTTCCTTTGTCACTTGTAACCTGCTACCTACAGACAGTAGCACTGTGAGCTGGTTTTGTGATGGTGTGAGAGCTGGCACTCTCCTTACTGCTTTAGCCAATGGAATCAAAAGGTGATAATGTCTTTTTTTCATTATTACTTATTTTTGTATGCTCCTAGCCCTCCTGATAGGAAACAGTCAGAAAGGGTGGGATTGGAGGAGGCAGGTGTCTTGAAGCAAATGTAGATTTGAGAAGAAATTATTGTGATTTGGGGTGTTTGCCTCTCTGAGAGCTTGAGGGTGCCCCAGCGAAAGCTCTTTGTGGTGAGGAGCTACTCCTTGCTCATCGCTGGCATGACACTGGGCGCTCTGAGGCCTTGACTGTGTTCGGGATTTGAAGTCCTGCTGGAACATGGAAAACTGCAGTAATCAGGAGCTCTGATTTGCTCCCAGCTCGGGGCTCCCCTGCTCCTTTCTTCTTTTCCTCAGCCTTGATCCTCCATTTCTTATATGCGAAACAGTCAATTAGCTTTTACATTTCTCAGTGATTTTGTGGTGCCTAGTCCCATCGCTGCAAACATTAGCTGGAAACTTAGTTACAGAAAGAAAGCACAAAGTCTTGTGGAAGAGGAGATAATTACCTTTCTAATATAATTACGGTTGGGCTGGTGATCCTTTTATTTCAATCCATGTACTTCTAGTGGTAATACAATAACAGGCACAGATTAAAATTTACTAGGTTGTCAGTTGCCTGTGGAAGTCAGAGATTTTTTTTTTATTCCCACGGTGGAGAGGAGTTTGTTAGAGGAGACTGCAGGTTAAATGTTTGGGAAAAGGGAAGATTTTGAAAGAGAAAGAGGCAGGGGGAGAGGCCCTTTGGGCTGTTGAAGGAGCTTGGGGGAAGACAGCTGTCTGGGCAGTAGCTCGTGTTCGAAGATGGTCCTTCGGCACTGCTGATCTGAATCCCCCCACGTGGGACTGAGACCTCTGTTACTGCTCTAATGTATTCCCGGCATCCAAGTGTCATGTCCTCAGTCCACGTGTTTTCCAGCTGTCGCCACTTGTATGCCATCTCAATCCCGCGGATGTTCTTCACCCGTGCCTGCAGCCCTGCAGCTTCTTTCCCTGGACTCACTCCACTCTGCCCTCCCTGGGTTTGGAGATGTCTCCTGCAAGGCGGATGTCTGCCCAGCTGCTGGAAGAAGGATGACTGACGTGCAGCACAAGCGGTTTCCCCATCAAGGCCTTGGCGTTTCACTGCCTGTCAGTGCTCCCTTTGCACTCTGCCGCTTGCCAGCCACCCGCCGGAGGCAACACAGTGGGCTGGGCGACGGGCACGGGCTTGGAGGGTTCCCCGGGGCAGGGAGGGAGAGCAGTGGGAGCCTGGAGAAGCGGGCAGGTCCTGCAGAAAAGCAGGAATCAGGCCTCAGCCAGGGAAGAGCATCCAGTTCAGTTTACTCTGGGAAATGGTCTGGAGGTATGGGTCTGGGTCCTAGCTGTTCCTCTTTGGGGTGCTGAGAAAGGCTGAGCCTTCATGTCCCTGCTGGTGAAGCATAGGAAACATTTACCTACACTGTAGGAAGAGTTAACCACTCTCTCCCCACTAGCACTAGACAAGTGCTTTCCTAACATCATCTTCCTCAGGTTTTCAAAAGATAAAACTGAGACCTCCCTGGGGGGCTACGCTCTTCTCCCTGTCCTGTTTCTGTGCTGATTTGCTTGCTGGCCTTCCTGGGAAGCTTGGTTGGGCTGGTGTCATCCTCCTGCTTCCTGTCCTCTGGCCCTTTCTATAGGATGTAGGCTGATCCTATGGAAAAGCCGGCTCCGCACTGCCCTCTCCCCAGGGAAAGCAGCGGTGGCCCCGTCGCTATTTTGCCTCTGAGCTACGTGGTGCTGTTGCTGGCCATCCCCTCCGCCTTGTTCTCCCTGCGTGAGCACAGAGAAAGGAAGAGCAGCTCTGGACAGCCGATCGAATTATAAAACACTGAAAAGGTCGGAGTGGTACAGTTTACTGTTATCTTTCACTGAACATAAGAGGCATTAAAATTCTGCTGTCTCATTCGTGTAACAAGGGAGAAAATTGTAACAAGAGAAGAAAATGAAAAGGGAAAAAAAATCTTCCCTCCTGCATCCGAATCAGGAAAAGGAAAATGGCAAAAGTTTAACTCTTCTTTACTTTACCGTGATTTCCATGCAGTTGTAGCAGCATGTGCAGGTCCAGCCTTTCATTTCTATATAGCATCTTGCTCCAGGGCCTGCCACTAGTGCAAAGAATTTGATGGCCTCAGCTTTCTCCTCAGTTTGACTACCTTGTTCTTCGACAGAGCTTGTGCTCTGAATCTGAAAGCCCAGACTTGAAGGTGTTGGAGATGGGGTGAGATCAGTCCTGGCAGATCAGCTTGATGTGGTTTAGACTGGAATAGCATGTTGTGAGGATGTGCTGTCCCCGTTAGAGAGAGGTGTGTGAGATGCTGAAGATGAATAGCAATGGCCAGGCTGAACGTGCATCAGTGTTGCTTCTAAAAGGGGGCCACAGGCTGCCTGTAGCGTGGTAGGACAGCACCGATGTACATTAACTGAGCTACCTGCTGTCATGCAACAGCTGTAATGGAAGGGGTGACTGGAGTGTGGGTGACTCAGGCTTTACAAGAACTTGATCTGCAGAGGGTGTGATCAGACTTGTGTGTCTCTACATCCACACTCCAATCACAGTGAAAAAGCTATTTACCAGTAGCAAGCAGATCTACCAGAGCTGAGCCCTGGGCTCCTTTTCTAAAGCAAGCTGCATAAATGGAAAGGGGTAGCCGTGTCTCTGGAGAGCTGTGTGCTGATTCTATCCAAGCATCTCTGTTACTAGTTTTGGGCACCTCCAGGCTAAAATGCTCCTTTTTTTGAAGCGGAGTGGGGTCTGAGATAAAATGCCAAATACTGACTTTATCCCAAGACTGTAAATTTTGTCATCTGCAAAACCCAGATGCAAACTTTATCACTCCAGCTGTATCCTGTGGCAAATCCTCTTGGCAGTGTCATGCAGTTGATGTTGTTTTGTGTCCTCCAGCCCCCCTCTTTGTTCTCCCTGCCTTTATCCTCCTCCCCCAAAGCCCCACTTGTCTTCCTTTGCTGGAAACTTTCCCAGAGGCTTGAGGCTGAGTGCAGTGCCCTGCACGGCCCCAAAACCTGCCCTCCAGGAGGAAGATGCATCTTGCCACGCATGTTTCTCCTGAAGCAGCTCTTGCCTGCCCCTAACACGGCATTTGCTCCCCACCTCTTCCTTGATCCAGTGGTGCAAAGCCTGCTTTGAACCTGTGCTTTTTCTCCACAACCTGGATTTGTGTTTGAGCTTTCTCGCCCTCACTGCCACACCATGTCAGGTTGCCCAGGCTGCCGGGGACAACAAAAGGAAAGGGCAAACATAAATAAATCTACTACATCCCTGTGCTTTGCAAGGAACTGAAGGAGTTTCCTTGCCTGCCAAGAATGTGGTCTACTGAAGATTACTGTGACAAGCAGCGCCCTCGTATAAATATCAAAGTACAATCAGTCATCTGAGCCATCAGCAGCTGAGAAGGTGAGTGGGTTTTCCTGCGTAGTTGCTCTCAGCTCTCCAAAATCAAGCTGGGAATCCTGTCCATGCACCAACACTTCTGGCATGCAGACTGCCTGGCGGGTGGGACCTGCTGCTGCAAGCTTTCCTGGGGCCCACGTGGCATCTGAAGATAAAATGAGCATGGGGGAGAAACAGAGCAAAACAAATATCTCTCTGTCAGATGCTCAGGATTCATGCTGCATCCCGATGGGAAGCTGTTATGAACTGGCTCAGGTGAGGCAGCCTCCCTCTGGGCTGTAAAGGATGGCTGCTCAGAAAAGCAGATTTTTCTCCAGTGAGAAATACCTGAGGAAAAAGCTTGGTTCCAAAAGTTTTGCTTCAAAAGGTGCCATTTTCCCTGGGAGATTTCAACCCAATTCTAAGGGAAAATGCATCTTCAACCAGCTTTACAACATCATTGCAGTTAAGAACAACCAAATAAAAACAAAATCTGAAGTCATATATGAGTAAAAGTGAAACCAAAATGTTTTGTTATTTCCCAGTGGAAAACCGAAATTGATGTTTCCCTAAAAACAACCCTTTTTTGGAAAAAAGGCATTTTTCAGCACAAAAACCTTCTTTGTTGAGTGTCTCTTTCTAAGAAGTAGCAATACTTCTTGATTTGCTCAATCTGCCCCTAAGATGCCGCCTATTTCCATCTTGCCAGGGTTGCTCTTAATGCAGGAGTTACGCAAATGATGTTTTGTGCTTTCCTCTGCTGTTTCTATTTAGGGTGTCTTAGCACTACCTCACTTAATAAGATGGTGATGTTGTCATGCTGGGTGCTGGAGCTCAGCAGAGCTGGTGACGGTGTCTGTCCTCAGCTACTGACTGACTGAAGCTGGGGAGAGTAGAACCAAGGCAGGAAGAAAGCAAATCAAGTTGCTGGAGGTCACAGAACAAGCTGGGGACAGCGTTGGAAGTAGGACTCGAATCTTTAAAGGTGTGCTTATTACTGCTGCCATCTCCCCAGACCTCAGTGCCATGGATGCATTTTGTCCCCAACCCTATATCAGGATGCCATTCCTGTCCTCTTATGAAGGCAGAAATTCCCTGTTGCATAGCCCTTAAGCTTTTGTCTGTCCCCAGAGATGCTGGTGCAAGAGAAAGACAAAATAGCCAGAAGAAACAAATCTTGAAACCTTGTAGAAAGCTGTTTCCCTCTCTGGGGTATCAGTCCCCTACCTGTGCCAAAGGAAATGTGACCTGGGTAAGGGACAGAGGATAGTCACATCTCTGGGGTATTGGGAGGGATGGCAGTGCTGTGGGTGGGCAGCTCACAGTGTCATGTCCCCTCTCCTGAGGAACAACTTCTAGTTACTTTAAAGTGAAGTTGGCTTCCTTTCCTTGTGAAGCATGTTTTTTTAGGTGTGAACCTGATAATCTGCAGAAGGTCAGAGATCTAGTTTATTGCTACCTGGTGAAAAGCAGAAGGACTGACCAAGCGCGCACTTGCTCCTGCTGGTTTTCCTGGAGCCGCGAGTTAGACAAGCCTCAGCCGTGAGGTGTGATGCAGGAATTGTCAAACGGAAATATTACCTGTGTGTTGTGGGAAGCCACACTGTGAAGGATCCCAGTGGCCTTTTCTTGCTGTACTTGGCATGTGGGTTCTCTTTTTCTTTACTGTTCATCCTCACTAATGACTTGCAGAAAGGAGTTCCACAGCTGACGTATGTGCAGTAGTGAGAACCTGTGTAGGGTTATCCCATCATCTCTTCATATCGGCTGAGCTGGACCATATATGAGGACTAGGTTTATGCTGGGATGTCATTCTTCTGTGGCAACATGCTTAAAAAAAATTATTTTGAAACCCTGCGTGGAGTCTAAAACAGTAAACTAGTCCTTAGAGTCCTTTGAAAGTGATGTGGGGAGGGGTTCCTGATGGCTACCATCACCCAAATTTTAGCTGAGGGAGTGTCATCTTAATTACTGTTTCATTGCTCCAATTGAGGAGTGCCACAGCTCCCAGCATCAGCTTTAGTGTTGCCTTCCCGAGTTAAAAGGTGCTGAAGGAGAAGGGAGTGTCATCGCGCAGCTCCCAGCTGGCTGGGGCACAGAAGGCTATGTGAAATGCTCTTCTTGGGGACCACAGAGTTTGCCTTCATCCCACTGGCCTGAATTATCAATTCAGAGGTGGTTCCTTAGTTTTGAGATGTGAAATGAAGTTTTAAAAAGGGGAAAAAATTAAAGGGACCTGTAATTCCTTCCTGTCAGGCCCCTTGAGTAAAATGGAACCGTTTCTGGTGCTTTATCAAATAGGCCCTTGTCCATACTCCATCCGTGGCTTGCCTGGAGAGTCCCCTGGGTGATGGCGGGGATTTGGGCAGAGTGAGGGGACAAAGCAAGACTGCAGGTCCACCCAGAGCCACAGCATAGCTGCAGCCCACCCCTTGCACTGACACATGCGCGTCCGGAGCTGCCTCTTCCCTGTGGTTTCCCGGGCTGCCAGAGGAGGGAATCACGCACAATAACAAATGGGAGGGCAGACATTGACTAAGCAAATGTCACAAATGCTTACTATAGAAACTGCACTCTATCCCTCCCCATATCTTTCCTGTTCAGAGCTTAATGCTGTCTAGACGATGGTCTGCTTTATGCAAACTCTCAATTAACTTGTGCTGATAGACTGGAAAACTGCTAAGAGGTTCTCTCCTGCCTTGGTGCTGGCTGCAAATGCAGCCTCCGAGCATCCTTTCTGAGGCTTTCCTCTGCTCGAACAGCAGGGCCTAGTGATTTAACAGAGAGGAACACTTAGGGCCAGGAGAGTAACTCTCTTGGGGAACCCAAGGGATAGAGTTTACAGCTGGGTACTTGGAGCTCCCCTGAGGTTTAAACCCGGTCAGAATGTAAAGTCTCCCTCCTAATGCTCACTGCAAGTAAGCAAGAAAGATATATTGTAAAGAGAGAAAACAGGAGTGCAAGAGGAAACTGTGACTTATCTTGTCTCGCTCGCTCAGAGACTAAGCTTGGGTTAGATCTTAAAGCCAGTCTTGCTACTTCTTGGTGGAACCTGACTCATGCTTTTTGCACACCAGAGATTGCCGATACTGCTTTTGGTTTCTTTTTCTCTGCTTGTGCTCTGAATCACTTTTTCTCCATTGACTGTAGAGGTAAGCCTGCGGTGATTTAGCTCCTAACTAGACACTTAACTGTGGTGCTGAAAAGCTAGGAGGGATTTCTGGACCATTTCACAGCAATAGGCTGTATCAACAAAAAGTATCTGATGCTGTTGGCCTACATCCCAAAGCACTCTGCACTCTATTCTTGTGTGCTGCCTTGTAAGAAAGCTGCTGTGGATTGCAGAATACGTCTTGCCTCTCCTGCAACTCCCTGGGAAATTCTCCACAGGTTTATCCATCCCACACCCTAATTCAGTCCTTTCTTTGTGTGGTGGTCAAACTTGCTGCAGCAAATGTGGATGCATCACCAATGATCAAATAGTCTTCCCTGCTGGATGCAGTAGGCTTTCTGCTGTATTTTATGCGGTGGTGGTATGCAGGTGAACCTGCTCGTCTGGTCAGGGGACTGCAACTGAGCTCCAAAACTTGGAAGGAGTGAAGTAAGCACAGCCTTGCCTGGAAAACTGCAAACTTTCATGTCTGTTCTGCAGACTTGTAACTTCTCAATGGGCCTAAAGGGACTGCTCTGGAAACTTGGAAAACACAAACGTTTGCTGCTGTGCTGGGACCTTGTATGTCAAGTTTCAGCCCAGAGCATATATTTTTTAATGGTTGAATTATACAGCCCAGAAACACTGAGCTTATGATGAAAATGCTGCCAGACTTTTATCTGCAGCAATTCCAGCCTTCTTAACAGCCCAGTGGAGAGTGAGAGCTTCCGTTATCTGGACTGCCAATTAATTTAAGCACATTCTTTTATCTTGATATAAAGATGTCGTTTCTCTGCATCAGTGACATTGCTCTGGCCTCTGAGGTCCTGCAAGTTTTGCTCAGTGGGGACCTGGCTGCTCTGTCCCCCTGCATTGCTGATGGGTAGCCCTGTGTATGCTCATGTTGGTCTCAGGGGGAGAGCTATCATGCCGTGGTGTGTGAGAGAGGATGGGCAGTGTGGAGAGAGAGTAGGCCACTGAAACGTGGGATGGAGGAGGCAGAAAGCGGGAGGAGTGAACCAATGTTCGCAGAGAGCATGGTCACAGGCATGGTATGTATTGGTGTAGGTGGTGATTCCTGCAGGCACTAATTACTGCCTCCTGAGCATGCAGAATGTGAAAGAAGCTCTGCTCTCTACCCTGAAAGTCTTGATACCAGGCCAGCAAGGATAAGTGCACGGGTGCATCTAGCTGATTAGATTTCACTGCCAACAAGTTGTCTTTTCTCCAGTTGTTTTAATCTAAGGCTCTTCTGGGGTGGTTTTGACTCCTATGCAAAGTAGCTGAACACTATCCCTCTTTTGCAGACAGTCTCAATCATGTCCTACAGAGGGGGAACTCGATCAAACATCCCCCTCTTGCTGCACTTCTGCCAGCCCACATCCATCTGCTTGTGGCAGGTTGCTGTCCTGCAGGGTACCATCCCTCAAAGTAGGCTAGCAGAGCTGAGGACATGATCTCTCCCTAACCTAGGTTGCATGGGGGAGAGGTGACTCCCAAAAATATCAAAGGCCTTGCTTGATATCCCAAGAGGCTGTAGCAAAAAGGGGTAATGTGTCTCCTGGTTCTCGGTCTGGTGCTCTGCTTGGTGTCAAAGAAGGCTGATGGGATTTTACTTCTGCCCTCCTACTATATCGGAGCTTGGAGCCTGGCATATTTGTATATTGCATGTCGATGTGTTAGAGCAGTGGTGTCGGAAAGGAAGATTGGACTGTGCCTCTGAAATTAAGAGCAATTCAGAGAGACAGTGAGTGTGTTTGCCATGGATGAGTTCAGGCCACTGAGTGACGGCAGCCCCAGCTGACCTGCTCACTCGGGAGACCTGACATGAGCACTGCTGGGTGACTCTTGCTCTGCCGTGTGGTCCTGCGACCACGCAGCTTGATGCAGCAGCTGCTTTTGCCAGGAAACACTATTTCCCTAGCTTAACTAGCAATGAGCTGGTGTGGTGGCTCCATTTGACTCAGATGGCTCAAGAAAAAGGGTTAGAAAAGACTGCTTAAACTGTCTAACTTACATGGGCTCAGGTGTATGTAGTGGTGTGAGCAGCTGGGTGCAGCCAGAAGAGACTCTGGGATTAAACCCCAACATTTCTGGGGAACTCTCCTCTCAGAGTGTCCTTCCCAGCAGAGCCTGGGTGCAGGTAGAGCACTGGCATTGTGTAGCTGCTGCTGAAACATATTGTGCTGTCTCTGCACCGTGCCAGGCAGAAATAGCTCTTAGAGGCTGCTGCGCTGCAAACAGTGCTCACCTGGAATGCCTCCGAATCTTGTCAGCTGCAAAACTTGAGCTTTATCTATGCCAAGTTGGGAAAAGAAGGGTTTTATCTGTGGTACACATGAACTACCGTTCTCCAAACACCTAACATAGGAGCTGATAAGGCTAAATTATCCTAAAAAACAGAAGGGGAAGGAGTTATAATTTCTGTTTTCAGTAGGAAAGGAATAAATTCTGACATTCTCGTGTCCACAGCCCAGCTTGCAACAGGTTTAACGCATCGTACAGATGGCTCTGCAATTATTGCCAACATCTACTCGTTATATTAGATAAGGCCCGGGGTTTATTTAGCAGAACCAGATGGAGGGAATACACAATATTTTAGATATCTTGGCAAACTGTGTCTTCCTTAGAACAACATTACATGTTTGCTGTGATAGTTCTGGCCAAAATAATTAAAAAAAAAATCTGAGAAAGAGGGAGAATGGTATCTTTTGGGAGTGACAATGAGGCATATATTAAAGAAGAGATGTTGCAATTTCCATACTTGCCAGCTCTCTCAAGATTATTGCAAGTTTTATGGCATCTGGTGCCTTACAGTAATCCCAAGCTTTGAGTCCCGTGATGAGAGGAGAATTACAGCTTTCATTTGCAAATGCATACTTTTTGTAGCTGTAGACTAAAGCTTGAAAATATAACCCCAGCTGCCTACAAAAGCAAAGGAATCAGGAGGCAAAGAGAAAAAACTCTAATGCTAATTTTTTTAATGGTCTCATGACTTTTAGGCCAGTCTTGTGGGTTTGGGGGCTGACTAATTACTTCCAGAGTGTAACAGCTGGCAATACTGTATCTCTGAGTAAGGGGCAACTGCTGCATGACGCAATGACACTTGTGCTTTGGGTCCTTTAGCTAGCAGATTTGGATGTGACGTATATGAGAAACATATGCATTTATCCACTTGCTCAGAATGTTTACTAGTCAAAATCTCCCTTGGAGACCAGTGATGAAGGGGCCCTGTTATTGTCTGTGGAAGCAGGTGAAGAGCCCCGTCTGGGGAAGTCCTCTTCAGTTCCCGCTGAAAACAGAAACTGCCTTTGCAGTCTCATTCACAGCATTTGGCCCTTGTAGGGCTCTGAGCCCACCATCCTCTGAGATTCCCAGAAGTGGGATGCAGAGCCATAAAAGTGTCCCTGCACGTGACACTCCAGAGGGAAACCAGCTCCCTGCCACCTCCAAGGAGAAGAAATACAGCTCTGTCCCCTTGTACAGAAGTACTTTATGGATTTCCTGTCTTTGTCTTTCTTTTGAACACTAGGCTCTCAGAGAAAGTTCCTGTGGGGACGTTTGCCAGAGGTAGATTCCTTCAGTGCAGTCTTGTAGTCTTGCTGAATTTAGCTCCATCATCATCCAGCTTGACTGAAGCTAAATTGCAAGAGAAGACACAGGGCAGCAGGCTGCCTGTGACAACGGAGTCAGCACTGCCTTTGAGGGTGTGATGTGGTGGTTGCTTGGAGCGTGTGGCCCTGAGAAGCAGTGAAGGTCATTCGACATGCGCCTGGGGAATAACGGCAAAGCGAATTTCTGCCCTGGCCTCTCTAGAGTTTAATATTGGCTCTTATCTGCTGATTAAATAGTTAGCTGTACACTTAGTGTGAACTAAATGCTGGATGTATCATCTGCTGGTGGTGGTCTTAATTTGGAAATCACGAGCCCGGTACCAAGGCACGTCATTAAGTTAGCTAGCTCCAGGCAAGCGAATTGAACCAGACTGCATCTCCATGGCAGACAACATCAGCTACTAGAGTGTGTGGAGGTGTGACCGTAGAGGGACCATGGCTCCTCCCTTTGGTTGTTAGGAAGCATCAGAGGAGTGGTGGATGTTTGCACTTCAACGCCTATTAGCCCAATTTGATTTTTCATTAGAATATCAGATTAGACCACCTGGATGGTCTTCCATCACTGGATGCGAGTGGCAGCAAGGTCTGAGTCTCTCTCCTTGGGCCTGACTTCCCATGTGCTTCTGCTGAGAAGACAAGTGTAATGATGGCCCAGGAAGAAGAAGAGGTGTAACAACACCTTGATGGCAGCAGGGCCCCTGGGGCTTGTTTTGTATTTGCTATATTTATTTGTCTGGTGCCAGTGCATGGTGCCAAGGGAGTCTGTGTGTAGGGGTGGGCTGTGAGGAGGGATTTACTAGCAGCAGCACAGTTGGAAATAGAGCTGGGCAAAAGATGTGCAATAAATTTGGCTTCTCTTTCTGGTCATGGAATTATCCTGAAATTGTAGTGTGTTTGGTATTTTGCTTTCTTCTGGAAAGAAGATCAGGAACACTTGAAATTCTGATCAAGCTCTTTTGATCTCTCATCTCTGAACTGATAGCTCAGCTCAGTCATGTGATGTTTTTGGGTCTCTGACTGGTCAAGTATGCAAGAACGTCTAGGCATGAATGATGATGACAACCCGTTTCTGCCAGCATCATCCATCTGGCTGTGCCAGAGAGGCTCAGCTGGCTAAGTGCTGAAGAGTAAATATGAAACGTGCACAAATGTTGCACTGTGAGTCAATTAACCCTCCACTCTCCCTCTCACCCCCCATTTATTATATGAATATGCTTAGCTATCATTTTGCCTGACCTGCTTATCTTTGTGCAGTATCTGCTCATCTCCAGTTTGTTATAGTGTTCAGTGATGCAGTGGCAAAGTGGTGTATTGGTATTTATTAATACAATAGCAATGCAGTCATGGCAAGGACCTCACTGTGCCAGGTCAGAGAAGGGGAAGATGGCTCTTGCCCCAAAAAGCATTAAAGAATGGTCAATTCCTTGTGCCATTTCCTGGGACTTCGTGATAGGAAGTGGATCAGTTCAGGGAGGTGGCAATTTGTGGCAGTAAGGAGGTGGAGCGGATGGATTCAGAGAAAGGTCAAGCCACTCTCTCTAGAAACTAGAGCAATGGCTCACGTGGTGGATCTTTGGAAAAGAAAAGCCTGCAAAACAAAAAGGCAAGAAGTCAGTAAGCTAACATGAAATTTCCTTTTCATCCTGATTAACGTTCACAGTATTGCCACAGATTTTTCCTCCTCCTTTGCACCTGCCTCTCGTTGGCTGCTGCTCCCCACCCTCTCCTGCCAGCTTCAGCAACACTGGTCAAGCACCCCGGATGGGAAGGCTGGGCTCCACTCTGAACTCTTTTTTAACATTGGTGTAATTTGGTTGTGACGACGTTTCCCTCTCAGCCCATGAATAACTACTTCTGGGCACTGGCTAATGCAGAGGGTGGTATGGTTCTGGTTCCAAATAATACAAATTTCATCACCGCTCCCAAGGGTGGGTCCTCTCAGGCAGGATGATTGAAATATGTTTTTAGTGCCTCAGGCTTCCTGCAGTGTCTGTGCTGCCCTGCTATCCCACCTAGTAGAAAAAGCACATCCCTCCTCCGTGTACCTGCTGCCCTGTGCCCTTTGCCCAATTCTGAATTGCCAGCTAGCAGAGACCAGCGTCATGCTGCTCCCATCACTCTGGCAGATCAATGAAATGCAGCATTTAGTTTCAGTGACATGTTTCATAGCTACTGTTTGTGGATTTGTATCTTTCTGGAAAATGGCAGTCTTAGATCAAGTCAAAAGCATTTGCAGATTTCACTTGAATTGCTTTTGCTGAAAAGGAAACATATGCAAAGTCAGAATATTTCATTTTAGAATTTGGCAAATGAATCAGAAATCCCAAATGATGTTTCATTACTGTCTCACTTTTTTTCCTTAAAGTAAAAATGCCTGAAGTACCCTCCTGCTCTTTAATAATCTTGCTTGCCACTGAGCTAAAATCCTCCAATGCTTCCACTTACACAAGAAACCGTAGGGTGGGACGTATGACACCAAGCAGCTTCAGGAAAGTGCTTCGGACTCCCAGCTCCTGCTCTCCACATCCTCTGATGCCAAGAGCAAAATTCTCAGATGCCCATTTCCAAGGACAGAAAGCAGCTGTCGTAATGCTAATGTAGCGAGACTCAAGGTATGACCTACTTTCCAGCCACGATGAAATGCAGGATAGCTTTTTAACTCCTCTGTGCTCAGTTTTCCCAGTGTGAGCTCAATAAAATGTTTTGGACATGTGCATTTTCCTGCCAGCTGTCCTGATTTATCATGAATGAGCCTTCTTTTCCACTATGTGGGGTGGTACGTGGTGTCCTCCTACCTAAAGCAACAAGGACCTGTCTGAGCAATTGCTTAGCTGTACCAGAATATGTTCTTTCATCCTGGGCAGAAGCCAAGCCCTCAGCTCTCTGCACTCTGTAAAAGCTCATTCGTTTTGTTTAAATGTAGCATGCTGCTCGGTTGCTGTGAGTCTCGCTGTAGTGGGGGAGTGTGTATAGATGCTCTTCTTCCTTCCTTCTCCCTGGATTCCGTTTCAGGAATTAGTGAGGAGACTGGGTTGCAGGTGACTTTTGGGGTGGGGGGTTTGCTGTCACTTTGCTGTGTCTCTTCCTAGGACTCTGGAGCGCTTCTGTGATACAGAGAGGAGAGGGTTTGCACTGTATGTCTGGGTCAGCGCCCTATAAGCTGAAAGATGATGGGAAATTCAGTACTGTCTACAAAAGGCTCAGAAACTCACCATTTTGGTGTGTGGTAGAAGAAGGAATGAACTGGCAGTCTAGGTCCCTGAAGCAGAGCAGCCCCTTACTGTTGAATATTGTTCTTTCCTGGGGGTGTTTTATTTTGCTCTCTGCTCTCTTCACCTCATAGCTAAAGAGCTGCTTATTCTTCACTACAGGGAGGCTGTGTTGATGGATACCGTCAGCTTAGGGGCAAACATGTTTGTCTGAGCAAGCAGATCAGTCTGTCTTGCTCTGGTTAGGATGGTGTTAAAGAAAGGATTGAAACCCTGTGTGTGATGCCATAGAGGTGCTTCGAAGGGAAGGACTATGTTTAGAGATAATGTGCAGGTATCCATTTGGATACTTAGACCTGGTGTTCGTCATCCAAAGGAGAGGCAGAGAGCCAACAAGCTGGGTCCTTTCATATGAGAGGGACTAAGGACAGCTGGTGGGAAAGTCACTGATGTAGAGGGATGGAGCCAACGCATGAACCTGGTAATGCCATAAATTAAACAGTGCAATTAGCATGCCACATCTACTTATCAGCTCAGACCTGGTGTCGACTGTGTGTCTTTGGTAGTCAAGATAAAGCTTACATGCCATGAAATCGAATTGAGTAGAAAAGGGCATCTTTCTAATAGCTGCAGTCACTGCTTGCATGCGGATTTGTGCTACAGCTGGGAGAACAAGGGCCTGGGACTGACAGCAATGTCACTGCAGTTCAAACGCAAGCCAGTCTCGCCGGGCTGGGTAAAGCGGCTGCCCACAGCTGACGGGTTGGCTCACGAGCACTCCTTGGCTGGCTGCCTCTGCTGACCTGCCTTCAGACGGGCCCTCGAGTCCCCAGCAAGGAAGTCAGCCAGACCATGTCAACTGTGTGCGACTGAGCAATGTCTTCAGTGTTTACGCTGGAATTAGAAAGGTTAAAAATACTCATTTTGACTTGCACCGCAACTGGCGATGTTAAATCCCAAGGAAGACCCCTGTGAGGGCTGGGGAGAAAGGACTACCGGGTGCTCAGGGGAAGCACTGCTGTTCAGCTCAATGGTGGAGATGTTTCAGCTTCCTCTGAAATTGCAGGCGTCTGCCGCTTCTGGAGACAGGATAGCTGGCCTGACGGACAAGCATAGCAGTGTGAAGGCTGTGAAATGTGGAGCAGCAGGAATCGTTACAGACCAGCAAGGTGGCAGCTCTCGACGCTCTCCTTTTTGCTATCATAAACTAGGACTGTGCCACTGAAGCTGACAGCACTATGCCCCTGCAGTGCAGTATGAAATAAGAGTCAGACCTGGGTTAAGCAATAAGCTTATCCAGCACCTGTAAGTGTTACACCTAATTTAGATCAGTTTATTACTTTGTCTTTGTCATGTGGATGAAGTGCATGCTAATTTTCCTGGCACCCAGAAATGCTTGTTTTGTAGCTCTTTCTGGAGCAGTGGGTATTGCACGTGAGTGTGTTTCCCACGCTGGACTGGTTAATGTATGTATGCACAAATGGCCTTCCTCCTGGTGCTCTGATAGAAATTTATTCCTTTTGGTTAGGTAGAGGTCAAAAATCAGAACTCCAAATGACAGCCATTTGGCTGGATTCTGTCTCTAAATAAGGCCAATTCCATTGAAAATTGTTACTACAGCATATGAGAAAAACAGTCCAAGAATCTGCTAATAGTGGGCTGAGGTCTGAGTCAGTCTAGAGCAATTTATTGTGCAGGATAGACATTAGAGTAGCTTGTGTTTCCAAATAAGGATCATTAATTTAAAGGCTTGCTATGTGTGTGGCTAGACTGTTGGTTATTTAAACTATTTGGTATTTCTGAACCCTGCAAGTCTCACCAGCTCAGGCCAGAAATGGGCTATTTGCTGTTTTTGTGTTCAAAAATTTCAGTCATCCAGGAAAGCAGCAGTCAGAGAAGCCTCCTGGGGCAAACATTGTTCGGAGAACCCCCCCCCCCTCCAATCCTCACCCAAAAGGGGGAGGGGGGAAAGAAATGGAGAATATATATTTTTGTCGATTTCTGAAGATCTGCATGTATTTTTGAAGAAAAACCACTTTACTATTTAAAGTTTTAAGCTTTACTATTTAAAATGAATTTTATATTTCAAAACCCAGGCTTTTTCATGAAAAAAAAAAAAAAGAAACAATTCCACAGTATCTTTCATTTCAAAAGAAATACCTTTTTCCATTTGATTTTTAGTGTAAATTTCAAAGTGGTCCTGTGACAGCATCGGACTAGGGGAGAATGTTGCGGGTCCTCGAGCCAAGACCCCAGCTACCGCAAGCCCCGCGGCGAGTGGTCCTGCTTGCAGCCGCAGCTCTCTTGGGGGGACTCTTTCCCTACCCCTTGGGCAGCAGAGGAGGCCTCAGAAAGGTGCATGTGGGAGATGATCGCAGCTAGCAGGCAGCGCAAATAGGGACGATGATCAGTACGTGAACCGCCCGTAGTCTGGGGAAACATTTTTAAAGCAGTCCGCAAATATTTATGAAGAACTGTTACAACTGAAAGCCGTCGGGAGCGGCTCACCGGTGAGTCACAAGCTGAGAGGACAGCCTGCATATGCCTAATTAATATGTCAGCCAGCTCCAGCAGATGCCACGCAGCGCTCACTTCTCCCGTTGGTTTCCATTTCAAAGTGGAGGTCACTGGGGCTTGAGCGATGTGAGCAGCCCGAGCCCAAAGTTGAGTTCTGTAAACTGGAATGATTTACTTCAGTTCTCCGTGCTCTGGCTTCTGTTGGGGATTTGGGGGTCATTACTGCCAAAACTTTTGTGTAAGGTGGGACTGAATCTACAGGTGAGAGAGTGCTGTAGGATGTGGTGTCTGCTATTTCTTTTCATAAGACAGATGCTGTGCTGTTAGCTAGTTTTGTCATTTTTTTGAGGGAAGCTGTCTCATGGGTATTTCGTCTCTCTCCTAATCCCACTGAAGAGACTCACTCTGAGATTGATTCAGTTCTTAGAAATAGGTGTTTGGGCTACGGTCTCTGAAAAGCGCCTGTGTGCTATCTGCTCCCACTTATTTTCTAGGACTGGAGTTGATGATAAATAAAAAGTTTAAGTTAAAAATGCTTACAATTTATGCTAGAGATTTCTCCTTGAACAGAAGCTGGCACCAGTGTTATCCAGTAAAGAGATCTGTCTGGTGGTGTTAATAATTCTTAGTTATTAGTCTTGCTACTTTTCACTGTAGCTTTACGTTATCTGCTCACAAGCAGACACCCTGAAGCTGTCGGGCTTGCAGCTAGTTACAGTTCTTTCCTGTACGTCTCATGCCGTCTCCGTTGTGATTTATTAACAGTGATACCAGGAGGCTGGGCGGAAAACATGCTCCATCATCTGCAGATGTGTGTTTGCTGACTGCAGCCCTCCCTGATTGCGCTTTGTTGAAGCTGGACCCAAAGCGTTGTTGTTCCTTTTAAGCAGAGACACGTTCAGAAAGCCCCTTTTCTGTGATCATTTATTCTGGGCTCTTAACTTGGAAAGTCTCCTACGTTTGTGTTCCCCCTTCCCCCTCCTCTGTCCGCCTCTGGAGAGATTAAAAAAGCCTTTGTCATCTGTTCCCCAAGAGATCTGTTGGAAAAGACAAAATAAATCCACTAAAAGGCAGTGAAGGTAGGAGGAAGACAAGGTTGGAGTGATTCTGAGGACCGGGGTTAGCTTTGCCCAACTCCAAGCTGCAGGATTTAGAGATCTGGGGCTAAGCTTGGATGAATTTTGAGGCATTTTCTTGAGACTCTCTTTGATCAGCATTTCAGTAAGGAAATGCATTACCAGGTAGCTCCGAAATGTGCAGCATCGTATGACAACGTGTGTCTTGCTGAACCAGTACTTAAAGATACTCAGCTGCTTGGTCCCTAAGGAACTTAAAGAAATAGTTTGCTAAATATTTGTTAGGCTTTCCTTTCATTCTTTGCTTTCTTTTATACCTAAACAAATAAGCTGTTTTTATAATTTATTCCAGGCTTTGTTAGAACAGAAGATACCAAGCAGTTATTACGAATTTGGCCTCTGTCACTGGCAACAGATGTCAGTCAGAGTTTACTAGCAGAGGTGGTGGTGCAGAAAGCAGTATTTATCCAAGTTATAAAAGTAAGAGTGCAGCGGTCCTGAGCACTGGTGGGTTAGCAGTGGATAGCTTTTCATCTCAGTGTGCCTAGATCCTTAGATTCAAGCCTATCAAATCTCCACATTTTTGCACACCCCATTAGGAAACAAAGGCGGCTGCAGATTCAAACCATTTTTTCTTCTTTGCAAGGTCCCCTCCTAAAACCTTCTCTTTTGCTATTTTTTACTTTTCTCAGCTGATTTCTACTTCTGGCGCTGGCTCTTCGGTCACTTGCTCTCTGTTCTCAGCTGTTCGGTGTGCAGACAGGAAAGGTTCTGCAGGATTTTCAAGACGTGCTTGTCGTCTGTCTCCTTCAGTCTTCCTCTTTCCCTTATTTTTAATAATCATTTCTTACTTCTTATAGCAGTGGGTTCTGGGAGTTTTCAGCTGGCATTCTGGCGGGGGGGGGGGGGGGGGAAGTAAGATAGAAAGATAGCACTCATGCAAATGCCATGAGGCTGATTACAGCCTTTCCTCGCTGGGGTGTTGGTGCTATGCTGCACATAAGTCCGTGAGCAGTTTAGGGGAATGGTTCACACAGCAGCAGTAAATTAGCATTGATTTTGCAGGGTGAAATGGCCTCAGCACAGGCATGGCTTCTCACCAAGCTGCTTTGCTGGGCACATGTACAGCATGCCAGGGTCCAGCATCCAGTCACTGGCTTTAACTAGAGCAGGAAAAGTGTGGTGTAAGGCTAAATGCCCACCCGAGTTTTCTCGCCAGTGCAGAGCCTTCTCTGTTGGAGTCTTCCACAGAGCTGGCTCATTTACCTGCAAGTCTCAAACGTGGATTTCTAGACCTACAACCCTCTTCCCTTTGTTCTTCTGCTTCTTGCACCAAAACCATTTTTATTATGATGCAGCTATATATTTTTTTCTCTTTAGGTAAAAACTCTCTGGGGATTCACAGGTTTTCAAGAGTGGCTGACTCATGGGCAGACCTAACGCTGACAGTACAACAGAAGATGGCCGTATGGTCACGGACAATTCATACAGTCAGACTGCTAGTTGCGTATGAGCCACAGACCAGCTCATCAGCTATGCGACACGGTGCACTGTAGGGTGACCTACATAAATTAGCTAGGGGATCACAGTATTGGTAATGTTGGAGTTAATAAATTACTAGGGTTCTTGGCTAGAGGTGTTTGCCATCATTTGAGCAGACTGTTTTTAGCATCAAACCTCATTTGAGCACAGCACTGGAATGAAGACCTCCCCTGGAGGACTCACCACAACCACCAGAGCACTGACTGGTACCCTGGGACTGATGGTATCCCCTGTTCACCCTCGTTTTCTCCCTGAGTTTAGAAAGACACAAAACATATCAGGCAACACTCCTGTCAGCTTACACCGGGAGCCAGGACTCTGTCTAATGACAACACAGATCCATCTTAGCTCCCCGGAGACTAATTGTGCCTTTGGTAGGAACATCTGAGGTGGATGTTTAAGATTACCTTTCGTCTTGAAGTTTGTGCTGTTCCCAGGCTGCCGAGGTTTATAAGTGAGCAATTAAGTTGTGATGATGGAGGGGAGGGCAGATAGGAGTGAAATCATTGGCATGGGTGTGGAAGATTCAATTAGAAGTCTCTGAATGTGACAGTTCTTGGTTTAAATTGTCTTCTGTTGCTTGTGCTCAGACTACATCGATAGAGCTGATGTAATGTGAATTTTTCTGGTCATGAAAATGTAGGAACAGGTGTCCTATAGAATAAATATTCGGTTCCTCAGGTCCTGGCTTACTGCTGCCTCTGTTGCCATCCAACATCTCAGCATGTTTTTTTCCTGACCTCCAGCACCTCCTGCTGATTGAGTCTGGCCCTTTCCGTACAGTAATGCTGATACTGCTCTTTTCTGGCCCACATTTGGCAGCAATGTTAAGTCAGTCAGTAAGTCATGGATAGCATTTTTATCTCAGTGTAGGTATGGTGTAAGAGCTCTCGTGTGTCTGCATCTTCCACAGCTGAGTTTGCCAGACACCCTGCATAATACATATTACATAGTAAAACTTTTGTCTCATCTGAAAAACAGACTATACTTTGCTTTTCTTGTATATTTGTGGCAGCTAGCCACTTTTCTGAATGTTCAGCAGGGCATTAACAGGCAGTCAGAAAAATGGCTCCTGGGCAGGAAGGGATAAATCACGTGTGCACACTGCAGGTGATCTGTGCCTGTCAGAGCACCTCTGTGCTGCAGCCTCGTGGCACGCTGAACGTACCATGCCATGTTAACCCACGGGCGACTGTCCCAGGTTTTGCTGCCTGAAATCTGGAAGCCTCCATCCAGGTGTCCCCTCAGCCTAGGGAAGAGCTCTTCCACTTTTATAACATCTCTGGAACCTTACTTAGTCTCTTTTAAACCTGGTTTCCAGGTCCCTCTGCTGTGCTAGTCCTTGGGAATATTTGTGAAAGTGTGAGATTATGATCTGTTTATGTGGCTACCAAAGTTGGGCCCCCCTGGACAGCAGTTCTGGTTAACAAAGTGATGGCTTCATGCACACTCATTACCAGGTGGTTGGGTGCTTGCAAATCTCATTGCTGCACTGGCCACTCAGCACCTTTCACCCTCAAATAACCTGGGAAAAAATCCCACCAAAAATGAATGGGAATCACTTCAAATTGAGCGATCAGTGAGGAGCTGTGAGAGGGTTTTTTGCTCTGGACTAACAGCATACTTGGCTTGTGTTAGAGAAGCACTATCCCAAATCAATAATATTTATGTTGAAACAACAAAAGAAGAGCTACAGTAATTAATGAACAAAGCTGCCCTGCCTTCTGTGGGGTTTTGTGTGCCTTGCGGGTTCCTCACTTAAGGAGTTTGCACTCTTGACGGCTTGTGGACACCTTGACAATATTTCTTCCTTTACTGTGCCCTGAGACAGTGAAGCCATTTCATTTTCTGTGTAGAGCATTTTCAGTTTTTAAGAACTGTTCTGGTTTGGGAGCTGTATTTCTTATCAGAGTTACTGCAGTGTATCAGAGGAATTGCTTGCACTCTGCTCTCTGGGGTGTAATCAAGTAAGATGCTCTGAACGAAAGAGTACACAGAGTAAACTGTATAACCAGAAACTGCTCCAGATTTTAGGAAACACCAGACATCAGTATTTGAAGGGCCTCTAATTTTATTGTAGGGAAAGGCTCTGGCAGATAACTTCTTGCATAACTGGGGAAATTTATTTCCCTCTGTGCCATGCACCTTGGAACATGGTGCATGTATTGCTAAAAGTACAGGGCGCTGCTCTTTAAGGGCCAGAACCAGGCCTACTCACTATGTAAATGGCCTCGTAATGCCAGCAGATACTGAGGATTTTCTTATCATGTGAGCAAGGCTCAGCAGCTCTGGAGGAGTGTGTGAATTGTTTGTTTGCAGGGGACATGATTTGCAATGTAATGATAGGTATGAAGTTTGAAGCAGCCTGAATTTGCTGGTTTTATACAGTGTTTATCCATGCTTTGGAGACAGGAACTTGCATTCAATCCCATTTCTCTCTCTCTCTTTTTCTCCCCTTTTGTAATTAGGATTCTAGCAACCGCTGGGACTGATTTTGACCTGCGGACCCTGCGAGCTGTCCGAGTGTTACGACCCCTGAAGCTTGTGTCAGGAATCCCAAGTGAGTGCCATTATAATGCTGTCTTCATCAGCCAAAGCTGCTCTATAGCTTTGGAGTGTTTTGGGGGCTTTTTCTGAGCAATTCATTCTTCCCCTGTTTCTTTGCAGTCTGTGGGTGCTGGTCTTTGCTAGGTCCTGATTTTCTGTTGTCCCATTTTGTGCATGACCAGCTGATTGTGACCCCAGATTTAAGTGCATTTTTGCAGGTGAGTGGCAGGGAAGTTGTCCTGGGACCCCTTTGTCTATGGGGTTGAAGTGGTTTTCTGAGGCTTGAGACCAAAATTTTGCAGCTTTCAGGCCCCCGGCAATGGCTTAGCTTGGATCTTCTGGCAGTTTTTACCAGCTGAGCATCTTGCATCGGGGATTTTTCACCTTCTGTATCACCAGATCGGAGTGAAACTAAGGGAAGAAACAGATAAAACTTGGCCTTGCCTTCTCAACAGCAACTTTGATGTTTTACTTGCTAGTGTGAAGGGTCTGAATACTCCAATGAAGAGCAGTATCATGCCTTGCATATGCCCCAAAGCCATCAAAGGCACCACAGCAGCATCGCTTCCTACCTTTTTATTTGTCGTTGTTTGCCAGCTGGTCTGCCCGCTAGCAGGAGATCACTGTCAGGAGGGTACGTCATTTCTGAATGTGCTACGGAGTGATTTTTTCCCCCCAGCAAGAGCTGGTGACGGGACACTGCTTCCCTCCTGGGTGAGGCTTGGAAAAGGGCAAATGTTATTTTTATAAGCAGGGTTGTTTTATAATAACAGTCTCAAGGAGATGCTGTTACCTGTTTTGTGCAAGGCAATATAGCATTGCAGCGGTGACGGTCTGAAGATGAGACACACAAGCTTCGAGGAAGCAGTGGTATATTTTATTAGAGCAACTCAGGAGGGGCTCATGTGCCTGAAAGGTTGTTTCCTGCACGTATGCCAGTTGTTCCAATGAGAGATATTGCTGCTGCAGGTGACTGTCAGGGGCAAAAACAGCCACAAGCCAGGGAGTCTTACTTGCCTTAATTTATTGCCACAAATTTTCGATCACTGATGAGGGTTTTGAGGAAAAGGAGGACTTAGTTGTACGGATGCTTGCACGAAGCTGCCCCTCAGCGCGGGGCTGTGCTCAGTCCACTGCGAGTCCGGGCGCTGCCTGCGGCCGTCCGCCGTCGCTCTGCCATTTCCCCGAGCCGCCCTGCGCTGAAGGGTTTCCTGCCGCTCTGCTCCCGGGCGTCCTGGCCCCGGCGTGGGTCCCCCACGGCCCTCAGGGGCACCC
Source organism: Dromaius novaehollandiae (assembly GCF_036370855.1). Lineage (NCBI taxonomy): Eukaryota > Metazoa > Chordata > Aves > Casuariiformes > Dromaiidae > Dromaius > Dromaius novaehollandiae. The sequence goes on from NC_088117.1 coordinate 3,941,257, forward strand.
GTGCCCCCGCTGAGGCAAAAAGCCCCCAGAGCGTGTCCACAGGCCCTGCCGCTGCCCGCGTCTCCTGTGGGCGCCTCGGGGCCAGGCCGCCCGTTTGGGTTAGGTTTAGGCCGTGCTGGGTTCCTCCATTATTGTTTCCATCCAGCTTGGGGCGGTCGCAGCCAGCTCGGGGCAGTCGCAGCCAGCTCAGGGTGGCCGGCGGGGGCCTCTCCTGGCCTGGCCCCACGGCAGCTGCCCACGAGGCGCTGCAAAAGGGAGAGCCGGTGCCGCAGCACGGCCCTGTCCCGTCCCCGCCTGCCCAGGAATGGCCCCTGGGCCCGGGTTTATGGCTCCGCGGCCGGCCCTTGCCACGGCTGCCGCCCTATTTACCCGACCAAACGCTGGGGAAATTCAGCCAAAGCAGCCACGAGCCGCTAACACCCGCAAAGGTTAAAGGAGGAGCTGGCCTCTCTGCCCCGGCCAGTGAGGGGTTCTAGGGCGGCACGGTATTTTTCCCATATCGCAGCATTTCTCACGTTTTTAGCAATGCTGTGAAAGCTGAAAGTGCTGTGGTGGGTTTTTTTTTATTTTTATTTTCCCATCGTAGAGGTGCAGCTCTGAGAACCATCCGTGCTCACGCTATGGGCTTCGCTCGTTCACTCGCAGCGTTTTTCCCCTCCGGAGCTCAATGCCTTTTTCCGCATGCACCTGCGTTGACCTCAGTAGTTTTGTACAAGGCGGCAAGACAACGCTGAGCCTTCATTTGCAGCACCTTAGGTTGGGCTCTAGTGCCAAGGTGGCTTTCAGCTGCTGGTTATCGCTGATTTTTTTTTTTTTTTTTTGTTATGCACATCTATATAAAATTATCTGACACCTCTATCTCGCCAGCCTTCGCCGTCTTATCTCCCCTGCTTTTAATTGAAAATGGGCTTTAGCGGCAGTGAAAGAGCCGCAGACGGAGTGTGCTGGAGACGGGCTTTTGTTCGTCTGCGCGGCAGGCGCCGTAGGCTCGGGCTGCTGCCTGCGTCACCGCTCGGAGAGGCTCTTCCTGGCGGTGAGAGGACAGCGCGGTGTCCCTGGCTCGGCCGTCCTTGCCGCCTCCGGGAAGCGGGAGGCCCGCACCAGTGCCCAACTGTACTGGTGGTAGCACCCAAGCTCTTGTTTTCCTTCCTTCACTAATGCCGTGTTTTTCCTCGTCCCCACAGGCTTGCAGGTTGTCCTCAAGTCCATCATGAAGGCGATGGTGCCCTTGCTCCAGATCGGGCTGCTTCTCTTCTTCGCCATCGTCATGTTTGCCATCATCGGGCTGGAGTTTTACATGGGGAAGTTTCACAAAACCTGCTTCTCCAACGAGACAGGTGAGATTTGGGCTTTGCTCCGGTCACGGCGTATCGTTGTGACGCTTTCAGTCCCTATCACGCGGTCTGGATGCTTCCAGGCCTGTTGGGCCTTGGGTGTTGGTGCAGACGTGCATGGTAGGGATGAGAGGTTTGATTCCTTCAGGGCACCAAAGGTGAATCTTTGTGGCTTGAAAAGAATCGCTGCGAGCGTGTGCCGATCTCACGGTGTCCCAGCGGCCTCCTGGAAAAATTCCAGCTTGATCACTGCGTTTTACCTCTAACTGCTGGGCAGATTGTGGCTATGGAGGGCCCCGGTCCCTGCAGTGCATGTCAGGATAGCTTCTTGGGTTCAGTTTTCTCCATTTCCTCTCCAGTGTGACTCTGTAGCAATCCTAATGCTGTTTTTTCAGCTTCACTGGTGTCTAACCTTTCGCAGGGTCTCTGAAGTCTTCTTCTATTTCTCCTTTCTGTTCTTGATGCTTTCTTTTTAATTTTTTCCTCATTTCTTTTATCCTCTGTATTTTTTTTCACTTTCCTGATTGTTTTGAATTGCTATCGGATCCTTTTTTCCACCCTGCTCTCATGTTGCTTTTGCTCTTCGATACCTCTCTGTTCTCTGCCTCTTTATCCACCTACTCTAAGAGTTAACAGACTATTGTACTCACTGTCACGTTCATGCTGGGACAGATCCTCTTCTCCCTTTTACACCACCGTGGCATCTTTGACTCAAATTGAGATGAAGGTGCTTGGGGCCTTCTGGCATGAGAGTATCTTTGTTCATATTAGAAATGCAGAGGCAAATTCCCATGGTTCCAGCTAATTGTAAGGGTGGGTTTTTCTGTTGTTTTGGTTGGTCCATTTTCAGTGGTTTTAGGCTCTATGAACAACTGCTGATTGAATTAATTTCCTTGTAAGGTTTCTGGGGCAAGTTGCATGGGTAAGAGAGAATCATCGCAGTGTGATATAATAAGGTTGGAAAGACTGAGAGCAGCCAAAAAAAGGGAGAGAAGTTTTTTTTTTTGTTGTTTTTTTTTTTTTTTAAAAGGCTGTAAATGGATGAAAGGCAAGGAGGCCTCAGATGGAGAAAGCATAAAAATGTCCTTTAAATGAGCTCTCTAGCTTCTGCAAGGGAAAGAGAGGCCCATGCAGAGGTAGGAATGGCTCCAGAGGTGCAGGACGGAATACTCTCACGCTCTGAAATGGGGCCTTGGAGCGCTGCCTCGCAGCACACGTTGCACGGGCACCATGAAGCACGCGGGCATGCCAAGGCCTCGGCGTGTCTGCCGTCCCAGAAGCCCTGCTGCTGTGCACTGCATCGGCAACGCAGCCGGGCGTTCAGCAGAGAGCCCTCGCTGGGTGCTAATAAAAGCCCTGAAGAAAGATCAGGATAAAACCTGGCAGTCTCCACAAGAAGCGCTGCAGCCAGGAAATTTGAAATTGTACGCTGCAGAGTAAATGACATGTGTCTGCCTGTGAATGAGTGATAAACCCCAGAAGATTGAGGTGGAGAGTAGTAGTGCCCAAGACCCTCAGCTAGGGACCAGCTGTCATGTGAAAGCCAGCTGCTCGTCCCTAGCTCAGAATTCATTTTAATTAAAAAAAAAAAAAAAAAAAAAAAAGAAAAAGAAAAAAGAAAAAAAAGCCATTTTTTTCCATGTAATTTTTTAATATTCCTATTGTAGCATTGCTAACATGTGTTGGTTATCTAGGCTACCCACAGATGGAAATATTTTTCCTGTCTCCAGAAGATTGCAATCCAAGGTACAATTGAGTGTCTTTAAAGCACAGTCTTGTATTTTCAGTGATTATCACTAATAGGGCTTCATATTGATTTATTTAGATGTATTCAAATTGTAATAAAAGAACATCCTAGCCAAATCTTTGGGCATCTTTCACTGCACTTTTAAAAAAAAGAGCAACATGGAAATAGTTTAACATATTAAATTTACACAGAGCTTTGCAAAAGCGGGATGAAATTGTTTTCTTGCTTATGTTGCTCAATAACATAAGCAGAACAGCACAACTTATAAAGGACAGCCAGGTGTTTAGAGACTGCTTGTGAGCAAAGCACAGTGATCTGCAGAAGAAACAAAATTTTTGGACTGAATTTGTAGGAGAGGAAGAGTCTTTTTGCACTGTGTGTGTTCCGTGCAGTAGGACAGGTCTCAGCCCACTGCTTCGGCTATTGCAGTGACTGCATAGGAATAATAATAATAGTGATAATATTGGTGTGTAGGAAGAGGAAGATTTCTCACCGAGATGTCAGTGAGAAAGAAATTAAGAGTTTTGCATTTTTGAAGAGCATTTTCAGGTCTGTTAAATTGCAACCTTGGAATGAGATGGGTAATTGTTGGCATCCCTAGTTTGCAGCTAGTAGCTGCAGGCTGAGTGCCACCGAGCTCTGAGGTTCATTCACCACTGGGCTGGTGTTAGCCAGTAGGCTAAAGAGAGAGGTTTTTTTCTTTTTTTTTTCTTCTTTTTTTCCAGAAACTAGTTAACTTAAAAGGGGGAAAAAAGGTCAAATGCAGTCCTGCTTGCATTCTCTGCAGACAACTCTCTCTGACATCATGGCTAAGAGATCTGTGTGCCAAGCTGAGGACTAAGAACAGATTTTTGTCACGTGTAATGTCGTGTGTAAGTGACTACTGCTTGCTGGGTGGCCACCAGCTAGGAATTGGGAGTTCAGCCAAAAAATGTTGTACATGTGTTGCATATCTCTACATCACAGCACCTGGCATCTCGGTGGGAGGGGAGTAGGGCCGGTTCTGGCGTGGTAGGTCTCACCTCTCTGAATCTGCTCTTCGATCCTATGGGAAGGAGTCTGTGTTTACAGGCACCATCCTGTTCTTTTCTCGAGGCTGATGTGCTCATTGTCAGATGAATTATAGAGATCAATTCCGCCTGCTTCCCAGGAAATGGCACAGCGGTGTTTCTGGAAAGGCAGAGTGGTGAGGTTTCCTGGAGCTGGAATCCCTTGTGAGAGGAGCAGTGAAACATCCCACAGTCTAATCAGCCAAGCCTTTTAAAACCTAAGTGCTCGTCATCTTGAAAGAGGTGCATTAACAAGCCCAGGCCTGATACCATGGGCTCCAAGCACTGACTCGAGTGTGGAAATGTGAACCTTGTTAAAGAGATGCCTCTGTCAAAGGGTAGCAAATTGGTGCAGAAGATGCTCAGGCTTGTCTTTGTTCTAAATCCCTGAAGTGAGCAGAAAGTTGAGATTTTTACTGGAACCAAGAGCCAAATGAGAGGTGCCAACAGCTATTTCAGCTCATCATAGAGGGAACCAAGTAGAAGTGTCAACAGCAAATGTTTCTAATCCAGTAGTTCTGCACAGGTCAATAATAAACTGCAACAAAGAGGGATGTTGGGGATCAAACTACGGCAAAAGGTTCATTAAAGACCTTTTCCACTCAGCCTGACAGACTGTCCTGAGCTAGTGGAAACCTCTGCTTCTTTTGATGAAAAAAGGGTAAAATTATTGGCTGTGCATTTCCCACGGGATGCATGACTCGTTTTCCTCTCCCTGCATCCTCCATGCAGTCATGTTCTGCTGACACGGAGACTTATTTTTAAGCGGAGCCGCTTGTGCATGTTCTCAGCCACCCTCTGCTGCTTACCCAGTCCAAGAGCTGTGAAGCTGCTTGCAGAAAGGAGGGCATCACACTTGTTTCACAATTTTCTGTAAGACTCTCATTTTCTCCTCTCTGTTTCCCACTCGTGGGAGTAGGGACCGGTTCCGTACTCTATTAAAAAAACAAACAAAACCCCACTTCATAGTAGATGTGCGTTCCATTTGCAGAGCATTACCTGGTAACAAAAGGCCAAACATCAGAGAGAAAAGAGGACTCTTTTTTTAAGGTACCCTTACAAATAATCCTCAAGAGCTGTATCTGGTATTTTCTTTTTGCAGGCTTGCCTCACTAAGCCTGTGGTTGCCCATTTGGGAGCCTGAGAGAGATGCCGTGCACTGAGGTGTTGAGTCAACAGACACACATACATGCATGCACACTCATGACATGTCCTGGAGCCAGAGTCCTGCTTTCCTCCCACAGGCTTTTCTCTGTGTAATGATTATTCCTAATTATTGTTAGCACTGATTTTTGTTTTCCTCCTGGTGAATTTGATTTGGTGGCGTTTGACGCTCCATTACCATAACGTTGTGTCACTTTAATATTTCCAGAATTGCATCTCTGTGCAAATAGAAATATTGCCTAGTGTATTTATTTGCTGTGAAAACCCAGCCCTTTATTTTCCAAACTGCTCTCTGTTGGTGCTTGTAATGTCTCTGGAGGGCTGCAACAGGCAAGGAAAAAGAGGAGGAATATGGCTCTAATGTGCCTTTCACTTGGAACAGGGGGAAGGAGAGCTTTTGGTTCTCAGTCTGAAGACAGGTCAGTTTTTCTGTGCTGAGGCAGTAAAACCAGCAGATTTTGATGTTGCTGTGAACTGACCAAATTGGAGTCAGTCACAGATCTGAGTAACTATTTCCAACCTGGCCCTGAAAGATGCTGGCCACCCTTCTGACCTGTCCCATGTGGTCCTTGACCATAACAGACCTCCCCTCTTTTGCCTCCCCCGGGGTCTGGACAAAACTCATTACAGCTTTGTAGAGAAGCCCTGCTCCCTGCGGCAGCAGCTGTGCAGAACAAGTAGGGCAGCTGCTCTTGGGTGCTGTGGGGTGTTTCATGTTGTGGCTGTCCTTACCCCAGGGACACTCTGCTGGATATTTCCCTTGCTAACGTGGACCTACATAGTACAGCCCTGCCTGTTTTGGGCTGGAGCTCTTAGTCCCCTCAGCTGCCTGCTGTGGGGGGTTCTGCCCTGTGACGAAACCAGAGGCTCCTCATGTGGCCGTGACCTAACATCTGGACTTGGACAATTTTGGGGCTATCTACAAGCAGCTTATGTCACCAGTGAAGAATCTGCTCTTTTGCTTTAATGTTACAATACAAATACTTAGAACTTAGCTATGTGTATGAAGGTGTATCATTGGGTCACAGTATCTTTTTATGTACACAGCATTCTCAAGGCTTCACTTTTATTTTACTGCACTGTTTTGTTGTGGTGTTGACCATTTACGACATGGCCAAACACTGTTGCCAACGATAAATTGCGGGTTCTTCAGGGAGAGGTCTGCTCCACCCTGCCCTAAGCCCCCCCTTTATACCACAGTGGTGTATAAATGATTACATGGGCATAAAGAAACCTGAAGTTCAAATCAGATTCTCGTGGTGGTGTGAGGAGGGTGTTGTGGCACCAGCCTGCTTAAATAACTTTGGTCAGTAACTTTTTCTCCCTGCTGTTCTCCTCTGCAGGCGATGAGGTGGGAGATTTTCCTTGTGGAGAAGAGCCTCCAGCCAGGCAATGTGAGAGTGGGACCACCTGCAGGGAATACTGGCAAGGACCCAACTACGGCATCACCAACTTTGACAATATCCTGTTTGCTGTGCTCACCGTCTTCCAGTGCATCACCATGGAGGGATGGACTGACATCCTCTACAACGTGAGTCCGCTGATGTGGCCATAGGACTTCTGGGGTGGTGCATGAATTGCATTAGTTTGGGAATGGTGGCACTGGAAAAAAAGTCAATTTCTTGGTGTTTTTTTTTCTACTGATTAGCACCTGACCCTGCTTTTTAGGAAGATTGTTCCCATTTTCTTTTGTGTTGTTCTGCAGGTCCTGCAAGGGCCTTTGAACCACTGTCACAGGCTGTGGTGGTGGTGGTTTGAGGCTGCAGGCTTGCTTACCTGCAATATGATGTCTTGTGTCAGCATGGTGTTGTCATGACAAATGAGTGACAGGTGTCACTCCAACTTGCTGGTATGCTCTGATGTAGGATGGATATGTGAATGGGAGTGTGTTTGCAGGATGTCCCATAGAAAACTGGTTAACAAATTGTATAAAAAGGGGTGGCAAAACCAGTGATATTTTGTATCTAGAGCTTTTCTTTATGGACCGGGTCTAGCCTTTGTGATTTGTATTGTAATCCACATCAGTGAACAATGTCAGTCAGATTTCAGCACTGAAATTCAGTACTCGTACTGGCAATTCCAATGTGATTTTACAAAGTCCTATCAGTCATCTCCATACCTGGCATGACTTCTTTGGCAGTAGAGGAGCTGCACCATGTTGAATCCCTCATAAAGGTCTCTGCTGTCTGTGCCTCCTGCCGACTCAGACCATCACTGTTACAGCCACTCAAGCTCAAAACCTTTTGATCAATCTTTTCATTTCAATCCCCGAGAGAGTAGGGCACCCCCACCCAACTGATAGCAACAGAAAGACTACACTATCTTTCAGACAGTCACACACTTCTTTATGTCTGCATTTTATACCTGCCTGTTTGAGGAGTCTTGTCTTGAGAGGTAAGAATCTAAGCCTTGCCTTCTTTCTGGATGATTTAAATAAACAATCTGTGAATAGAGCCCTGCAGCTAATTCCTAGCATCTGCATCAGATTTTCTTACAAACTGTGGGCACCTGTTCTTTGGGAGTCATAAGAGGCCTGTGTATCTGCTACAGACCTGTTCTCCACAGGTTCATGCTTCGCTTAGATCTTTGCCTGTCTCCACAGTGCATGTGAAGTGGTACAGTTCAGGTCTGGAGGATGCTCCAGATGTTTTCGTACTTCTTTTTTCTATAGTAGCGAAGGCCTCTATCAAGCACAGGGCGTGTGAGAGAGGACATGTTCCAGCTCACGTTAGGAATGGCAATGGTTAGGAACTCATGGCTGCGCTGCAGCCAGGGACGCACCATGTTATGTCCTGCAGCACCCGCGCCACGGGCTCGGGTTAGTGTTGTGCCAAGCTCTCTGTCATGAGTTGTGCTGGGGAGAGCAAAAGGTCACAAATTATGCCACTTATGATGGCTAAAAGTGCCATAAGGATTCCCAGGAGCAGAGGCTTGGAGGGCTGTGTTGCTTCTTGTGCAGCAGAGTGTGGGCATAAAGGAAAAACTCGTGGCTGTATCAAGACCACCTACTCTGGATATTGTGACTTCTTCTTTCCACTGACTGTGGAAGGAAGCACGTTCTGACAGCTGTGACAGCTGTAATCTGAATTACCCTGCACCGTCTTAGGCAGAAGAGTCAGTGTGGACATAATAACTAAGGTAGGCATTAATAATGCTTCCAGACCATTTCACTGGCTGATAGGACTACAAAGTGTTCAGTCTGTTTCACTATGGACTCTAGACCCATGCTGGGCTCTTTCAGAGGCCTTCCTCTGAGGGCTTCTGTAACAACAGGGAAGTTTTATTAATATCAACCACAGTAAACAGTAAGGTACATATCTGCTGTGTTTGAAGTCAATATATCTGATTTATTAGCTTCTCCGTTCTTTGCTCAGCTCGTCCATTTCTCACCAGTCTCTGTCTGCTTAGACTGATCTCTAGAAGGGTTCCGCTCTCCATTGCACTTCTTCCACTCTCCTTGAAAATTCATCACACAACCAGTTTTCCCCCTTCTCATTCAGCAATCTTGCTCCTTCCTTCTACAGCCATCCATTGTAAGAAAAGCCCATTAGCATCCTGGTTGGAATTGATTAATCAATACATAGTGTATTAGATCATCTTCTCCTAAACTGCCTTTTGTACCACATGCAAAAAACAGAGCTGACTATTGGAGTATTGATTTTTTGGGTTGCTTTGAAAATTACTGTAGCATCATTTTAGCTATTCATTAATCTAACTGGAAACAGATGCCTGGATGGGGTGCAGTAAGTATTTGCTGTACCAGTGGCAGGCCTCACCTGACCTCCCTGGTTAGGTTTTAAAGGCTGGTGGTATGGGATGACCCAAAGGCTGACAGGTATGAGGATGTCTGGATGGCCTACTTGTAGGATGGATGTACTGCAAAATTTCAGACTAGAAGCTGAAAGACAGTTTTGGGATATTTCCCCTGGAGCTGTATGCCCATACCCTCCTATGAGGTGTGTTGCAGCCTTGTATGATCTGTGAGCAAGCACCTTTGGAAGTACTCGATGACTATTAGGCTTTGCACACTGCTAGCGAAGCTGTTTCCCCTCATGCCCAGTCCAGGGACAAGACCTGTTGAAGGTGAGCCAGATGAAGTCGTTCTGAGGACCATCAGCTGGTCTGAGAGACCTAGGTTGCACGGTCTGAAAACACTTTGTGTCTCGGGCTGTGAGACTGTGTTGTTAGAAGAGCACAGGTTCCTCTAAAAGTTTGGGACTGTTTTTCTTGGGTTTTAACTCTTTTGAATTCAGATTAAATCTATACAAGCCTGCTTTCCCAGGAGCTCTCTCTCAGCATGGTACCTAATGTACTTTAAGTTCAGCATTGCTGCTCTCAGATATGGGTTTTGTGTGTAGGGCTACAGAATTGATTGTCAGACTGTGTTCAAGTAACTAGCACTAGGCAGCTAGCAGCCAGCTCTGCTGTCCCTCCCTCTGCCCAGCCCCTGCGCACTGTCTCCCAGTGCCACTCTGCGTGCTGAAGAGCTTGCTGTGCTTTTTGCAGGTTAGCAACTGAGAAAGCATGTGGGTGGAGAAGAGGGAAGAAGATGCACTCTGCAGTCCCTAACTTTTTTGCACCTTCAGTCATCTGTTGTTTTCTGACTGTTTGGCTTTCATCTCGGTTTCCTCTATGCCCAGTCTAGGTTCTTGAAATTTAAAAGAGAACCCAATGCCCAAACCACGCTGCAATAATGACTGAAAACTCAGCAAGGTGAACATTGATGCAGCTGTCAGACTGCGTTGCAGAGGTAACAGCAATGCAACCATCAATCCTTCCATCAGCCACTGCTCTGGGTCAATCTAGTACTGTCTGGATCAGGTGGGACCCTACTGGACCTATCCTGGATTGATATCGGAAGGAGCTGGAGGATGTAACCTGTTGCATCCATAACTTGGAGTGGACTAAAAGAGTATTTGTGAGGGTTGCTCTCCTCAGTTTGTGGAGGATGGAAAGTACATCAGCATATTTAGGTTCAGAGAAAGGGTGAGAGGTTAGAGGTTCTTAGTTGTTCAGAGAGCTTTGACTTACCATTTGGGATTCTCCACTGATGAGGAGAATGGCTTTGGCCAGATGAAACTCATGCAATGATGGAGCTAGTTCTCCTGCAAGCGCCAGCCTCGGGTCTGCTCAGGAAACCTGCTTTCCAGAATACAGGTTCCTCACTGGAGCTGAGCTATGGACCTACTTTCAGTGTTTGCCTAATTAAAATTTGCAAAAGGCTGTGGGACCATAAGATGCAAGATGCTGTCTATGTAAACCGTGATTATGCTTTAGTAATAATAATAAAAAAAAGCCGCTTTTTTTTTTCTGCCATCAACTAACTAAAAACCAGTAAAGGTTGCTATTCCTCAGGCTTAGCAGTGCCCTTCTTTGAACCCTACCTTTGTGTGACCACTGCCACATTTTGGATTTGTTTGGGTAGGGTAGGTTGGTTTCCTTGTTTGTGCAAGCCCTCTTCCTTCCTGCTGTTAAAAGGGACAGCCCTCAAATAGAGTCCATTCTTAGGGCTGAAACCACTTTGATGCCAGGCAGTCTAGGACCAAGACCCATTACGGGGAAGCTGAGGTTATGGACTGCTTCCTTAATGGGCCATTCATTTCCTTCTGGCAAATGAGGTGATTGATTGCTTGCTCTGCATCAATAGCGCTTTATTTCTCCTCTTTTTCTGCTACAACCATTGCTGCTGGGCTTTGCTGTGGGGTGCTAGGAAGAGTTAGCCTTTTTCTTTGCAGTGGTGATGGTTGAGGTCTGTCACAGTGTCAGATGTCCTTTATTAGTTCATCATTAAGCTAATCAAGGGAAAGAAGTGGTTTCTGTCCTGAAAGCAACATTAAGAGTGTTAGGCCTAGATGAAAAATAGGTCTGTGGTGGCATCAGGCAAGCAGAAGGGTTTGGTGTAAACTAACATTCAGGGAAGAGGGAGAGTGAAGTTGAGTTTGATAGTTTGGCTCAGGTCTTTCCAAAGGTTCTTGTGAGAGCTGTTTTGTGAAGATTATTTTGTTATTTCCAAAGGCCTGAGATGACTTTACATGCAGTCCAGATGCAGTCTTTCTACAGATTTAGAGAAAAATAGCATCAGAGACAAGGCTTTGCAGTAAGTAACCTACCTTGCAAATATTGACTCCTTCTCCAATGATAAATTGATAAATTAGGAGGGAGAATACACAAATCTCAGACTCATTTTTCCTTGTTGATCCACTGTTTATGCTGTCACAGAGTTTCCCTTTAGTTGTTGCCAATGAAAGTTTTCTAGAAAGACTATCTGGAAGGTGATTTATGCTTGAAGCAAAGAGATTGAATCATCAGTCAGGTAAAATGCTTTAAGAATAAGCCTAAGTTGAGGAAAACTCCTTCCTGAATCAGCATCACAATAGGGTCAGAGCAATTACTGCAAACAAGCTCTTTTGCAAGCTGCAGGTTTGGCAGCTCTGGCCTATATCTAATCACAAAGGTCCAAGGAGCAACAGGTGATTTAGGAAGCAACCTAATCAGAGCACCTGCTCTCTGTGGGCAGCAGTGCTGTTCAAGTACAAAATGCTCTGGAGTAGCAATCCTGGCTCTCTTTTTTTTTAAATTTTATTTTTATTACACCCCCCCCCCCCCAATAACTGGGACTATTTTTCCCAACCTACTCTAGCTACAGGAGTTGTGTCCTGTCCCTGGGTTCATGCACCCTGTCTCTCAGCAATGGGAACCAGCCCAGGCACTGCACCATACTGGTATGACTATTCTGCATCCTAATTCTGCAGTGCTGATGTGGGGTGCTCAGTATAGGCACTTCTCAGGGTGAGTAGTGTTTGCCTAGAGCATCATGCTGGAGAAGTTGCAGTGTCCACATCACTTGTGGCTCAGAAAGCCCCTACTGAGATGATAAATGATAACTGGTGATCAGATTGTCTCCTGGGAGCATTATGTAAATTTATTAATTAGTGCCTGTAAAGTATTTTAATATGCTAGGTATTATGCTGTACTTGTCCCCATGCTGCAAGCATAGCTCTCTGACAGTAATCAGTGGTTGCTGGAGCTAGAGGATGTTAGCATTGCTGAGGGAGGGAAAAAATTTCCAGAGATGGCCTCCAAGCTGTTAGAAGACTAAGGTGCAGAGTCTAGATAAAGAATACTGAGGCTGAGTATTGGGGACAAATATGGAGGGGAGACTGAATAATGTAAGACGCTCTGCAAAGAGAAACCGTGGTGCCTTGGGATGTGAGTCCTTTAAAAACAGAGCAGACAAAGCTCTCAAGAACAGTCTTCCAGAAGCAAATCTATCCTGATCTTCCTCCAGGTCTAATTCTTGAATTAAGCAGTGGTATTTTAGATGATCTTGATTACATACTTAATGTTTGTGAATTGCAGTGATCTATCTATTACATATTGCTAATATAGGCTATTTGGAGATATTCTCTTGTCATTTAAGAAGAATTTATAACTCCTGTCATTCTTTTCTTGTGCTGTAGTAGCAATTCTCAGTTTTTCTCATGGAATAACCTTCTCATCGATTGTGAGACATTCCCCTGCCTTTGACCCTGATTACCATGAATTTCCATGTCTCCCGTGTAAAACTCACCTTGTTTTGCAAAGTGGGAAAAGCCACAAAACTCTGCTTGCCTGTGATTTCCCCAGCTTAAGAAATCCTTTTACTACACTAAGTACAAGCATTGGTCACTCTATGGAGCCTGTTACCTGAGAGCAGACACACTAGTAACCTTAAATGAGATAGCTAGGATAGATAGCACCACGGCTGTGGTTAGCTTGGAGCTTAATACTTCTTGTTATATACAGAGTGGATCAGGTGGATATTTTGAGCTCTGTGCTGCTGTGGTTACACAGCTGGAACTGTTCAAGGTAGCTGGTCTATACACCTCTGTGAGGTGCAAACGTGCCTTTACAGCAGAGATGCATGATGAGTTACCAAGGAGCTGAAGAGTGTGGTTTGGAGCTTTGCGGTCCCAGTTCATCTACAGAAAATCATGGGTCAAAGCTGGCTCAGCTGAAGTCCACAGAAGTCTTGATGTTGACTTTCAAAGAGCTGGGTTTTATCTTTTATCTTTTCTCCACAGGAGCTCAAAGCTACATGGTGGAATTTGCTTTGCAAAATAGGGACTCCTTGCAGGAAAGGAGAAATGTCAAAGTGTATGCTCACTCTCTTTTGATTATAATGGCAAGAGATTTTCATGTTTCTTTTATTTTCCGCTGTCAAATATAAAGTGTCCAGTGGGTATTTCAAGACTGTGGACTGGGCCTAGCCTAATACGCTCATAGGTAGGAATGAGCAGTTCAAATAAAATATTAGTTTATCCTGAATTGGATCCCAACTAGAACTTTACCCTCATTGAATTTACAGTAGCTTTTGATTAACTTGGTATTTTTCATTCCCTTTTGCGTCTTTGAATTTCTTGATTCCTGTAACGATATGGAAATTGAAGGTCAAGATATATTTGTTGTTCTATTTCTAGCTAACCCAGAGGTGGTAGCTAATGGGACTTGTAGGGGCAGAAGAGAATCCGTTTGAGCCAATTGTGTTTGGAGAGCTCACATACGCATTCCCAGATCTGGGGGGTGTTTATATATGAAGGCCAAATCATTTGACACTCAGTCTATTATTAGTCAGAACTGAGTTGAAGAATCAAAGCTGTTGCTGTGATGTTCCTCATGAAGAGCTTGGATGTGACTAGCATTGGCTGCCTGTGGAAAGTCTTCCACCAAGAAGGTGGAAGAAAGATACAGATGAATGTGCAAAAAGAAAGGAGAAGAGAAATAAATCATGTAAAGCTGCATCCCCTCAGCTCAGACACTTAGCATTAAGGTTCCTCTTTGCTTGCTGCCTGCCTGTGAGATTCCTTTGGGGTCTGAAGGCCACCACGCTCTCAGACACCTCTTAAACCTACCAGTTAGGGCCTAAAGGTGACTTTCTCCTGGCCTTTGCTCATGATTGTGGTTTCCCGTGAGGTTGCGTACTTGTATTTCCTTATGTGTGATTGTCGCGCCTACTTCAGTGTAGCAGCAAAACGCAGTAGCAAAGCACATGGGATTCTTGAGAGGTGGCTTTGAAATTGTTCTTTTCTCATAAGACACCTACTGTACTGCTGTCTGTTGTCCATTAGAAGTGATTTGAAGCCAGAGTCCACTAAAGCACAAATCCATAATAGTTAGATATTGACATGGATGTGAATAAATGAGGCTTTGCTTATAATCATATTTGTGTCCTGGGGCTGGCAGCCTGCGATGTCACCGGCTGAGGGGATTTATGGTGTGTTTAGTCTCCTATGCTTGCTCTTTGTGTGCGTGTGTACCAGCTCTTGTTCTGAATTAACATATTGAGGAATAAAACTGTTTAGCCAGCAAAAGCATGGAGAGCCAAGAAAAGAGGAAAAAATTGGCTTAAGTGCTGCTTTTCATTATTGCCAACAGGAAGGAGGAGGACAAGGAAAGGTTTTATTTTCCCACCCTGAATCGCACATGTTTCTGGTGTGATTTCTTTCTGTTAAGCTGCATTCTCTCTTGTGTGCAATGGGAAAGATTTGCTCCACTTGAATGTGGGATGCCAGGGCCTCGGGGGTGGCGGAGAGCAGTACCTGCAAAACAGACCGAGGAACAAATGCTGCTTTTGGTGTTAGCAGTTGCGGGAGAGCAGCATGACCGCCGTACCCCATGAAAACAAGGGTGCTCGGCCTTCATCTAGGCTTTCTGATATTGTGTTGCTTGAGCTGAAACGTGCTCTTGGAACACAGCTTGTTGCCAGGGCCTCAAGAATTATGTGGGTCTTCAAAAGAGGTGGACCATATCCCTGCTAGAGACCCAGTAGTGCAGCCCACTGTGGGAACTGAGGAGCAAACAGATGAAAAAGAACGAAAGAAAAAAAAAAAAAAGATACTTGGAGTGTGAAGAGAAGTGCCACCACAGCCTTTTCAGCAGCAAGGAACCTATTCCAGCTTGTCAACTTTTTAGAGCATCTCAAACCTGAGAGCACCCAGCATCTGCCTAAAAGCTGGGATGCGAGTGGAGGGAATACATATCTAGTGGAAAGCTCCCCACAGTGCTGTCTGGGGGACGGATTGCCCTCGGGACCTTGTGTTCACCAGCACTAACCTTACTGTAGTGTGAGGTCGCTCTTGACCTGCATGGAGTGCCAAGAGAGATGACTGGGAACAGATATAGCGTTAAGGAGCTGGCGGTGCATGTGTAATGCGTGCTAGTGCAAGGCCTCCACAACAGAGATGGGAGCATCGCAGCAGAGGGCCTGAGCTGTGCTGTGCGAAGGTGTGATTGTTCTCTTTTTCTCCCTGCAATGTCACAAAGAAGGGAAAATCCCCTAATGTTGTTAGTGTCGAGTTGCATCTGCAGTTAGGATGACTTTGATCTGCTAATGAGAATCAGCCATCTTGTATGTGCACACAAAGACGACGATTCCCAGCCTTTCACTACTGCCATGGGGGTAATGTTGATTTCTCGGGTTTTGGTATGATGAGTTGTTTGCAGGAAAATTGGGCAGCAATGGAAGGATTAGGATCAAGGAGCCGCAAGTCTGGCAGCAGCTTTGAGTGCAGGATCAGCGAGACAGAGACTAGCTGTGGGGAAAGAAGGGAAAACCCTTCCTCGTTCCCTGCCGCTGGACTGTGACTGAGGATCAGTGCTCATGCAGAACTGTTGCTGAGAGTCTGCAGAAGCCAGGGACATACTTAGAAATGACCAAGCCTGTGCAAGAAAAGCACAAAACGGATGAGCTAAAGTTAACTCAAGCACAAAACTGTATTGGAAGTTCTGGCTGCAGCCTTGCAGTGTGTGAAACTCGTCCCAACAGAGAGTGCCTGCTTGTCGCCTGTGTATCACCCACATCCCACTTACAGCTCTTCTGAGGTGTGAACTGAATATGGTTGATGCACAGATCTTCTGGTGGGTTATACAGGTGTGGATTTGACCCATGTTTCCTGCTGGTTTTAGTGCCCTGACCTGATGTTACAACATGTGTTTTGTTTGAGTGGTAGAAACTTTTATCATTATGTAAAAACGAATATTTAAGTCACTGTTCATTCATTTAGATTATTAATAACACCTGTGATGGCCTTCTAATCCTGAGCATCTTTTCCAGGTTTCGAGAAATCATGTATAAACAGAAGCACCTACTACTTGTATCGTGCTGTCACACAGAAACCTAGCAGCAACTTAAAAATAACAAAATTGCTCCCTGTCCTAAAATCATCCTCAGAACTCCATGCCCAAGCTGTCCTGAGCATCTTGCTCCTGAGCAGAAGAAGGGATGAGTTTCTCATTTCCCATTTCCCCAGAGAGAGGCCTAACACCAGGCTGCGGAGGAAGGAGGAACAGGATCTCTCTAATCACTTCATTAAGCTGAGCTATTGTGTGGCTAATGGGGGTCTAATACAAATACAAATGGGTCTGCAATTCAAGTAAGCCTCTGCCTGTTTTAATGATCCCAGTCACTATCTAGTGACATCTCAGTCTTAGTATTGAATGAAATGGTGAAGTCTGCAGACAGTGGGTTGGGGGGAGGTTGATGTTGTTCTTTCTGGATAATTAGATATCCAGATAACTGGAATACAAGTGATTTAACCAAATACAGTGCAAACAGTAGCGGAAAGGACTTTGTTTCCTGGCACGGTGAGTAGCATTGTGCTGATTTTGGAGGTCTTCAGTCCCACTGCAGGTAAAGCTTGCTTTGACCGTAAGAGGGAGTTTCGCCTGAGGAAGGGTATGTGGATTCAGTTGACTCCTTACTGGAGCTGATGTCTTTAGCGTTTTGAATCCAAGATAAATGTGCACTTTTAGAATACCTAAAATAACTGATCTGTTTTTCACTAATAAAACCTAGTCAGATGTATATAATGTGGTGGTATAATAACTTGATATGTCCATCAACAGACTTGCAATTCAGCTGAGATCAAACGCCACTCCCAGTGATTTAGATGACTACACTTAGGCAGTAAAAATCCCTTGGAGATCACTGAACTAGCATCACAACATTTACCTGCTTATCTGAATTGCTCTGCTGGCCCCTGTGAAAGAAAACCATGTGGTAAATGGAGAAATCTGTACAATTTATGGATCCGTGGTGGGACGATGAGCTCTGTGTACAACAGTCTTGTAGCACTGTAAATTCTGCTTAGGCTGAAATCCATTTATACATGTTTTCCTCCCCTTCCCCCCCCGAATTTTGGAGAGCTGTGGAGTCTGTTTGCCAAAGGGCTAAACTCCCAGATCTTTTAGAAGTGTAGTATTACTGCACAGCATGCTTTTCATGCTTCCTCATCTGGAAGGTTTTGTATAAATCTGAAGATATTTTAATAGAAAATGTGGAGTTTGCCTAAGGCTGAAATGGCTTTGAAATATTTAGATTCTAAGATGGGTGTGATGCGTGGCTCTGACGATGGCCGGGTCTCCATCCATCTGGAAACACAGACTGTCTGACCCAATGCCCAGATGGAAACTCTCTCTAAGGCTAAAAGGACTGGGACATTTCAGTCCTGATTCAGCAAATTACCCCTATTCAGATAAGCACTTGAGCAAATGCTTAAAGTTGGGCAAGGGTTTAAGTGCCTCACCAAATCTTCAGTGTGCTATTTAGTGCCTCAGTGAGGGTATATCCAAAATGACAGTGGGGCAGCCACCCCCTACGCTTTAATAGGAGACATTCAAAATATATGGTAGGGGAATGACATACAGCATGTAAACTTGAAGAGCTCCTTTAACAGCAATTGCTCTCTGAAAAAAATTGAAAATCTCCCCAGACAACAGCTTAATCATCAGTGCTTGCCAAGAAATGAAAACTGCAGCTGAAGAAATCCACTTGCTGCTTGACAACATTATAGCATCCAGCGTGCAAGCAGCTCTCTTATATGCCCAACAATTGGTTTCCTACACAGGGAAATAAAGGCAGCTGCATGCTTTCAAAAGTATGCCAGCCTGTTAGTGCTGTGGCTGTTACATCTGTGGTTGGAGTGGAAGAGAATAACAGAACACTTCTAAAAAACCCAAGGCAGAGATTTTATTTGCTCTTGTAGTCCCTCCAGCAATGCAAAATACCTACGGCTAGATTCTCCTACAGAAGAGCCTGGCTCTGTGTGGGCTAAAGGAGCATTTGTCTTTCCTCTTTAATCTAGAGACCGCATGCCCCGGGTTACTAGAGGTGAAGAAAGGACTGGACTGCCATAACGGATGCAATACTGTATATCTGTGTCGTGTTGTGCCTGGGCTCCTTAGCAGTGGGGAGTGGGGCTAGCAGGGTGCTTGGTGTGTGAGTACTAACAGCTCAAGGGATGCTGGGGGTAGGGAACTTGCCACCAATGGTGGCATGGGGCTGTTTTCTGGGGTGACCCACCCCTTGCATATGTTGTGTCAGTGGTACAAAGGGAACGGTCTGCTGGAGCAGAGTTTTCCTGTGGTCAGTCTGTTGGCGTATCTTGCAAGGGATCTGCAACAAGATGCAAGCTGAAGCTACTCTTTGGGAGAAGGATGCAATCCCATTCCTTTTGGCTGGCCCTCAGGAACCATCTGAAGGTCAGGACTGGGGAGATTCCAGCATCCTTCCTGCTTTTTCCTCCATCGGATGAAGTTCCCAGTGCTATAGGGACTTTCAAAGGGGAAATTTTCAATCCAGATGGTTTCATCAGCACTATTTTCTTACTCTTTCTGGAGTTTCTTGTGCCAGAATCCAGCAAACATTCTACTACTCCCTTGTGGGAGGAAAATTGCCCCGTAGCTATGTGAAAGGCAGTGTAACTACTCATGAAATAAGAGAGACTGTACATCAAAGTCACCTTGCTTAGTGTCCAGACTGAAAAGTCCTGAAAAAGTGAAAGAGCTTGTCTATGCAGATTTATAGCAATGTAAGAGCTCAGTGTACAGGACAAGCAGCCAGCAGCGAGCATGTGGCTGATTTTACAACTGTCTACGTAGTGTTCATCTCTCCTCCACCCTAAGACAGAGTTGTTTATACCATTGCAAGAGCGCCTATATTGGCATCACTTATTCTTGTGAACTTGAATTAGCTGTGGTGGAAGCACCAGGTGTCATGTAGGCAGATTAAATGCATGTGCTCATGTATTTCCCAAAAGAGAAGAAGGTAAATTTGGAGCAATTGTGCTGTGCAGAGCTCGTGGTGCTGTAGCAATGCTGGTCAAGCTGGTTGGCCAGAGGTTCACTCCTTGCAGGGGAGGGAGTAATTCTGGACGCAGACTGAAGCCCCTTGAGTCCTGATGGTAAAACTTTGCAGCAGAGACTGGTGCTTGCACAGCTACTTCATATGGCATGGGGGAAAACCAAGAGAAGAGAGCAGGTATTTCCAGTTTCTCTGACCATGTGTTTCCTAACAGGTCAGCTGTAATTGAAACATTTGAATCTGGCTGTGGTTTAATACTAGTCAAGTCATCCAATCACGAAAGCAACAAGGAGGCTGGGTATATCTGTTTGTTTTAGGGTTAGGTTGCTTATTAGTCTGGTCCATGGCAAAATCTTTTGCTGTTGGGCAGTAGGTCAGCAAACACTCTTTAGATATGGGGAACAGCAGCTTTGGCCCAGATGCATAACCTTCTGCTGACTTAATGGATTTACACCATAGTAAACATTTTCACGCTTAAAATTTGGAATCTCAGAGACAGTTTTCATTTGAATTTGGAACAATTTGGCAAGTCTTGTAGTTAAGAAAATCATATATTTTTTTCCTTTAGCAGACAATCCTTTCTAATTTAAAATGTCTGCATAAAACCTTATGAATCATGTTTAGGTGGAGCATAGAAGACCTTGACTAACTGCTTCTTTCTCTGAAACAGGAAAGTAGTAGTAGCTTAGGGCTTCTGTCCTGAGGAGTAGGGGGGCATTCACAAGTGACTTTTGGTCTTTGTGCGGGGTTGCCATGCTCTGAAGTTTGCCTGACTGAGCTTTCAACTCCAACTGGTTCTGCGAGCTACAGATGTATCTACAAGGATATTTCCTCCATAAGATTGACTACAGGAGAAGCTGGAGATAGTCTCCTTAGTAAATGAAATAAGAAAGTGGCCTCATCTAAATAGATTCATACTCTATACTATCCACCTACTCTGCTGAGGAATGCACACATATAACACCCCACCGTTAAAATTTTATACAGTGTAATCAAAAATGTAATTCATTTAAACAGCTTTCTGCTGTTGCGAATTTCTTGGAGGCTTTTGCCTGCAACATTTGGAGACAGTGCTGGAGGTATATAGGCTTTATTTGTTCAGGAAGAATCTAGATCTGCATTTAAGATGATAATAAAGCCTATGCATTATTCTTAGGGCTGTCAATTTGTACAGTGATTTTGGGCACTGGTCCACCATTTCCTATGTTCAAAGTCAGAAAACAACAGCGTATTGAATTCTTTGTTAAGTGTTCTGGGAATCAGTCCATGTGACTGACTCTGTCTTGCTGACTTAGGGCTATAGGCCACAGGGGCTGCTGAGTGGGAGGAAAAGTTAGTTATTCTACATCTACTCACTAGACCAACAAAATCCATATTTTGGTCTGCATGTATCTTTATTCTCATGTAAATATTGCGTGCATCCTTGAGCAACCAAACTGAATAGAGCCGTAAATGTGTGGGTGTCTTTTGCATACACAAGTGTGTGTATTCCTCCCTTCTTTTGACTTTAGGAATCCATTTGGGCCCAGCTTTTGTTCTTTGACGAGAGATAGCAGATATCTGAAGCCTTGCTGATTGGCTTTGCAGTATAAGAAAAATCATCAAGATAGAATTGGATTTATTCTAAGTGTAACTTCCTTTACTTATGCATGAATCTTTTCAAGCAAGGAATGGCATACAAAGCACTCTCGCTTTCCAAGAATTTCAAACCTGAAAGCAGTACCCATTTTTCAAGGAGCAACTCTTCCTCAGGCTTTCCACAACACCAAACAGTCTCTGTGCTGACCTTGTGTAGGAACTTGCCAGTGCTGTCTCCCCCTTCTCAGAAAGCAGAACTTCCTTGCATGTTCAGAAAAAAGAAACTTGAAAGAAAACTCTTTAGATTTATAATGAATATTGAACACAGATAGGGAAGGTTTGCTATTTGTTAGACATTGCTTTTGAGGACTTTGACAGAAATGGGCACAGCGTGGTACAGAGCACCGAGGCGCTGCTGGGTGGACCATAGGCTGAGCTCTGTGTTTATCAACAATGCAGTGCCTTGGTCCAGTGTCAAACCCAAAGACTATTAGCCCAACAAAAGTTTTTGGGGGTTGCAAACAGCCTGTGAGCTGCACTTTGAGAGCCCCTGGTTACAATGTTGGGGTTTCTGTGCTCTGTCCAGAGCTGTGTCACTCACTTGCTATGTGGCCTTGCCGAAGTTGCTCACCTAGGTAAAATGCAAGTTCCCGACAGCTTCTGTGCCACAGCTGCCTGGTGTGGTTGACAGGGGCCAGCTGCACGGTTGGGGTGATGATGCTTTTCTCCAGGGTACCCCGCCACAAGCCTGACCTTCCTCACTGTGAACGTGCATTACCTGATTTCAGTGGGAGTTGCTTAGACCTAGTTTACATTCATAATTCAAGTGTATAGCTGTTTAAAAGAAAAAAGGGGAGAGATTAGCAACCAATAATAATAATAATAAAAAAGGTAGAGTCCCTTGGCCAGCCTGCAATTTTTGACAGTGAATTAGAGGTTTTGCAGGGCCAGCCAGGCGGGGAGGCAGGCGTTCTCATGAATAAAGCAGCTGAGTGAGTCCATACTACCTGAGGAAAGAATGAATTTTTTATCAAGAAATCCTGTAAGCGTATTTACTCATTGATTTATTGGTGCCATAAGCCTTCAGATCAAGGCATAAAACATCAGCATTTTCTTTTTCGTCCTTTCCAGCTCTGTGTTTCTTTGGAAAGGGTAAGTAAGACTGCAGAAGGGGAGAAACAAAGGGACGGATTTAGCTCCTATTTAAACACGACTTGAATTAACATTATCACTGCATGCAATGGCTGTACTTAAAACATGTTCATACATGGCTATGAGTATCCTAGCAAAATTTAAATGCTGCCAGCTTCTAGGATTTTACTGTGAGTGTACTGGTTTTGGGGTTGATTTTGAGCATTTGGAGGCTTTCCTCTGGAAGCCCAACTCCTGGATTTATGTGCTTGAGAGAATCATAGCTCACTTGCCTTCTCCTTTGGGACATTCTAGCCCTTGTCACCGAAAAGACAAGCTAGAAATTTTGAATCCTAAACTATCAAAAACCAAAGGACTAATTTTCTGTGTACGTATGTTTCTCCCTTTTTCCACCATTCATTTCCTCTGTTTGAGGCTTCCATTTGTAATTCCTGCCCCACAGAAACTGATGGGAGCTTTGCTCTTTTCTTCAGTGATGTGAAGATCGCTCTCAAGCTGCCTTTCCCTCTCGGTTTTGACTGCCCGCTAGGCAAAAGAAATTTCTGTACCTGGAACAAGATGCAAATCTCTTTTCTGTTTTGTGATGTGGGTGGATGTCCTTCACCTTATGTTTAGGGTAGCTGTATTCCCATTGAGGAATAAGAGACATGAATCAGACTTGTTGCACAGGTACCTTGCCCTTGATTTTCAAAGGTGCCGTGGTTGTTGTTCTGAGACCTCTGGATTTTAGAGCAGCCCAGCAGAGGTACCGGGATGAGCAGGCCCAGGGGACTGGCTCTGCAGCTGCAAGCAGAGTGGCCATGTCGGGCGCAAGGGAAGCAGCTTTACAGAGCGGCACTGAGACCTGCGTTGTCATCTCTGCACAGCCCTGGCTCTGTCAGGAAGCAAGGGTTTATCTGGCACTACGTAAGGCACGACTGCCACGGAGCTGCGTTGCTGCACGGCGTGGACGTGAGGGCAGGAGGGAGGCAGGTCTGCTGCAGAGAGTTTGCTGCTACTTTTTTTTTTTCTTTTCTTCTTCTTTTTTTTTTTTTTTTTAATTCTTCCTAATTATTCTTGCTGCTGTAGTGATAATCCCAGTGACAGTAAGATAGTGGCTTATGAGAATATAATGTGGTAAATGAATGTAAAATAAGGTATGCTTTCATACCATTGCTTTTGGGCCATTTCACAAAAACACAGAAGGGATGCTTTAACTTTAGCATCCCAGGCTTATTACAGAGTCCGGTGGGCTCTTGGCCCAAGGGAAAAAGCTAATGCCAGGCCTACTCTCTCGCCCCTTGCCCATAGCTGATGCTACCAAGACTTTTAAAGCCTGGATGAGAGCCTGGCTGCATTTTGGTCTCAGTCTGAGCAGTGTTGTTCAGTTTCTGCTGCTTGAGCCAGCCCCGCTGCCGTGGTTCCCTGCCGCTGCCTTGCCTGCCCCTCGAGCCTTTCGGCTCCCATGCAGTGCGTCACCGGGAGGGCAGGATACATCTCGTCTCCCTGCCTTTGCGCTGGCTCTCGTCTGCTTGGAGTGGGAATCTGCATCTCCAGTGTGTTCCTGCCTTGGACCTGGTGCAGATTTTTCCCCTCCTTGCTGCTAGTTTTTCCTTCTGTCTTCATATCCCCTTGGTAATTTCTAAAATGTTTGGATCTTAACAACACCTCATTATTATCTGCATTCCTGTGGGACTCGGGCCCAGGATCATGATGGGGTGATGTGAAACATCCTTCACGAGCCCCTGCGTCTGCTTCCCCCTTCATCTTGAGTTAGAAGCACAAAGCCAGTAGGTCTTTTATGTCAAGCTTTGGGAAAAGAGTCTTATGCTATTTTTAGCGTCTCATTTTAATGGGGAAGTAATAGCAGCATCTGTCATCCTTTCCAAAACTTTTGAGAACGAGCATTGACAGCTCTTCACTTCATAGATCTGCTGTATATTGGCTTAAGTCTTCCCATCCTGATAGAGCCAGTTGGGATCTACACCCCACCGTTAGGAAATGCTGGCCAGTTGGAAATGGGTACGTCGGCTCTTCTGCATGGATCAGCCAGGCTCTGAGCGCAGCTACATTGCAAGTTTATGCGAAGTGAAAAACTTCTGCCATGCCTGGGGCTGTCTGTGCAATCATAAGGCTCTGAGCACACTTCACACAGATCATGATGTTTGTGGTACAAAGTGCTGGTCACAGCCTTTCAGTTATCATGACAGAATCCGGAAGCATCATTTTTGCCAGCAATGTTTATAAAAGTACGTCAGAGGGTCAGAATACTCTCCGCGCAGTGCAATAGACAATTTATTAGAATGATATTTGTTCATTTGCTTTTTGTTTGCAGGATATAAAATATTCTGGATTTGATTTTGATCCTATTAGTGAATAGCTCTGTGTTCTGCTCCCTTAAATGTCAAGTATCTGTGGTGCTGGATGCAGGTGACTTCCCTCTTGGGGACAAAAGGATTACTTTTGTTTCAAAATAGCATTGATTGTAGGGTTGTGAGAATCTAAGGACTCATGGAGATTTTTCATCTGAAGCCCACTTGGGAACCAGGAGTTATGGATGCAAGAAGCAGGGGGATTTGGACTAGGTGGATTGTTATTTTCTTCCAGCAGTGAAGCTGGCTAACCTCTATCCCACCTACTAACCTAGGTAGGAAGGTAGATAGAATAATTCAAAGATCTTCTGCGAAGAGAGAAGATCTTCTCAGAAACACCAATTTCAGTATAAATGTGAACTTCCAGGAGTTTAGCGCGGTTCCCCCCAGACAGTTCCATTTGGGCAGATACTGCACACAGGACTTGACTGTCTATGGCCGAGGTTCAATGTAAAAAGGACTGCAGAAGGCCAGTGGGCTCTTCAAATGCTTTTCTTACAACTGCTGGCCCTCAGGACAACAGCTGTCTCATCCTAAAGTACTCCCAGAGCACACATCCTGGGCCACAATATCCTTCCTAGTTTGCAAAACACACTTGGTACCTACCATAAAAATCCACAAGGTACTATTATAATGTGCTACAGGAAGAGATCAGGAGACCCTTCAGTCTCCAATTAACTTAGTCTTCCCTCAGATGGACCTTAGGGCTACCTGAGATCCAGTCCAACCCTCCATACCTGTGACTTCAAACACAGCATGGAAACGCCCAGCTAAGGAGTTCTCCAGTTTGTCTCAAAACATGTGTAAGTAAGCATAAACCCAAGATGCAGTGTATAAACTTGATTCCAAACTTCCCTACAACCTGGTGGACTGAGGACCTTCCACTTGAATTCAGTCCTTTACATACAAGTGAACCTGCTCTGAATGTACCTGAATTCACTGATTCCCGACAGAGGAATGTTCAAGAGGGCTGTTTGGACCCTGGTCCAACTCTGTCTCACTGTGCAGAGTCTGGAGCATGCAGTATGTGAGAGAGTGTGATTTGGGCTGACCACTAATTTCATTAACCAATCTATTTCTGATTTATCCTTTGCACGGTTGAGCACACCAGGTAGGTGCTTTGTTGGCTCTCTCCACTGGGTGGTACAACCCCTGAGCATCAGTCGACTCTTCACCTCTCTGCCAATTTAATTTTGCTCAGAAGGGTCAATTGCCAGCACCCCCTCATCCCCAGCTGCCATGTTCCTGCAGAGCTAAACACCAGATGCTCTCTGCAATGGTCTGTAACATCTGAAAGTCAGTAACTGAAGTTACTGGACTGACTTTGTGCCAAGATTTTATTTGATCTGGAACAGGCAAAAAAAAATTGCAAATGGCTATTTTGCAGTTGCTGATGTTTTGTATGGTAAGCCAGCGCACTGCGTCAAGGCTCGAGAGGCAAAACTTCTCTTCCTCGTTCTCCCATCAGTCTGCTGGGAAACATGGAAGTCGCTGTCCTTCACCAGCCTGGGACTCCATTTCATCCCCGATAGAGCTCAGGATAATAATACAGACCTCCTCAATGGAGGCTTTGCTGGTGCTTCTGGGTGAAAAGGGCTATATAAGATTTAAAAGATGAAAGTTTTTAAAAATGTTATTTGTTTTTTGCCTTCTGTTTTTAATAGACCCAAAGAGATGTTAAAAAAAAAAAAAAGAGGGAAAGTAGAAAAAGAATGGAGAAAAATGAATATTTTTGAAAAGGAATTGATTTTAATACATTTTTTGGTAACTGATTAAATGGTATGGAGGGAAAATAAACAACAGACTATTGTAAAGCTCTGCTGAATGCGATGTTAAAGCATGGCTTTCCCAGGGAAGTGAGGAAGGAGCTGTACTCTTCTCTTCCTGGTATGTTATCAGATGACAGCCTCAGGCCTCATTCACTCTCTCCAGGTGCCCCGGACCCATTTCTGAGGCTTCAATATTTTAAGAAGTTTACACAAATCCCTCCAGCCCCATTTTGTGACCACCTTTTTTCAAAATAAAACATGAGATACAAAAAAAACCCTGTTGAATGTCCTGCTGTGCTTTAGGCATGAGATTATGTCCCTTGGTGAGAGGCAATGTCATGTGCTCTAATCTGGTAAATACTTCGCCTAAACTTCAGATTAAGTACTGGCTTGGATTTTGGGGCAGAATTGTTTTCTGTAGGGCCCTCAGCAGAATGTGGTTCAGATTCTCCCTTAGGGTTTCAGTTGCTAATACAGTACAAATGATAATTAATGTTTCTTGCCTGGAATAGACAAGAATAGTCCTGCTGCAGTACAGGGAGGGGTAGTGCTCTCAGGTTTAATAGAGAATGGAGGAAAAAAGACAGGATGGAGGAGCAGGTTGTTTATTTACTTGTGGTCAAGTAGATAAGGAGTTAAATTGGATGTTGACATTTTGCACATAATAACATTTTTATAGGAACCACAAAGTACTAACTATTTAGAGAGTTTATTGAAAGCAAAAAGAGCAGCTTATCACATAGGGCAGTTTAAGGAACAGAGATAACTGCAGAAAAAAAAGCCATAATGAAGGGCTTTGTACATGTTCCTCTCCTAGCCAAGAGGAACCTGGTTCTTTAAAAATAAAAGTATGCACCCTCCTCTCCCCGCCCCCCCACCTTCTCCTAATAACTTGCCTGGCCACATACATGCCCTGGCCAACTACTTGCTGGTGTTCCCCCTCCTTCCAAGACCTTCTGAAATCTCCGTTTCCTGCAGAACTGTCTTCATTTGCTTGTTTTATGGGAGATGCGGGGTTCTCGCAAGGGACTAAAGCATTGTAGGGCATTTCTGGTTGTGATTTCAGTGTAACCCAGAGAACTCACACAGGTAGGTGCATTCTGCAGGCTGACTTAGTTGTGGAAGTCCTCTGCTTTGCTACGCCTTTCTTGAGCCAGATTGTGAAGGCATCCAGGTGTCTAATTGCTGTTGAAGGAAACTAGAGTTAGGTGACTTGATTTTGTTAAGGCTATTGGTCTTCGCTTCTCAGGCTTAAATTACAATTTTCAATAGATAAGGAAGAGGTTGGTCTAAAGGCTATCGTACTTCGTACTCCGTGTTGTAAGTGTCCACCTCCCTGGGGCTAAGCACCCACAAGCTGGCTGCTGATGTGTCCTTGGTGCCATGTGGGAGGATCTGGGCTGACCTCGCTGCTGGGAAAGGGCCCCCTGATGTTAAGGCACTGAAACAGAACCTGGATGAGCAATAGAATCTGAGCAGCCTGTCTCAACGCAAGTGTGACGACTCCTGGGGTCATATTAGAGATCAATCCGGTTTTCTTTTGCCATGCTCCAGAGCTTACCCAAGGCTTGTGCCTGACCACAGATATGCATTCAAGGACTTTGGATATGACTTAGATTTAGACTTGAACCTAATTATAAATATATGAACCTTGTATACATCATATTCCATCTGTGAAAGCACTTTTTCATTTTCCAAAAGTGAGGATTTGTACATTGAAGATCAACACTTTTGGATCCATGGTAATATGCAACATGTAGCATCCTGGAGAAGTGACCAGAATAAACTTCATTTGAGTCTGTGCCTATTTTGTGGTAAGAGTAGGTAGTCAGTAATTCTCCAGACTGAACTGGGAATGACCTTTCTCAGCCAATTTGGATTTGCTGCCCCTGTACCTCCTCATGCAAGATTTGTTACCTCTTTCTCTGGTGAAGAGCTCAGTGGGAGAGCCTAGGTACTGGGAGGAAATGTGCTGGATAGAGTGGGGCTCTATGTGCTTCTTGTGCCATACTTTTGACTTTTGTTTTTGTTCTTGGTAATTTTAGTGTTCACCTAATGCTAAGAGTAGGAACAGATAGAAATAAATCAAACAAATAGCCTTGCTAATTAACAGAAGAAGCAAGGAGAGAACTGTGGAAAAATCAGATGAAAGGTAAACGAAGTTCACCGCTCTAAGACAGCTGAGACTTCTCCCCAGTGCAAAAGCACTTATCTGAGGAAAGATTGTATCTTAATTGCCCCAGATAAGTCAGGATCCTGCCACTGGTTAAATTAAATAAAAGTGAGTAAACTTTAGATATCCTGTGCATTTTGATAAAAACATAGTAAAGAGCTAATGGTCTGTGGTGTTTCTGCCTTGGCTATCTCTGTCAAATTAGATCCCTTCGTTATTGAACCCAGGTCTGGAAACATTTACAATAATTCATGTTAGCCCCTTAACTGCCTCTTTTTCACACTGTTGGAGAATGTGCTGGGCAATGTGATGGCAGAATTTCTTCCTCGGAGGTATGGGGCAATTGCCTCAGGATTTCTGTGTCTGTCAAAGCAGCTGAAAGAAGAAACTAGTGTAAATAGCTAAGTGGCTGCTTGCTTAGAGACATGAATCATTTTGCTCTTGTACTGGTAAAAATGTGGAATAGTTCTAAGGGTAAATGGAAGTCTAACAGGTTGAAAGCCCAAAACAGCTGCTTTGCACATCTAGGGAACCCTAGCTGGAAATTCCCAGGCAGTACCAACCAGGGAGGACTTTGTCCTGGGGTCTGATGAACAGATGTTAGGGAAAGAGTTTCCCTAACACCAGGGTAGTGCCGACATGTTGTAGGATCATTTGTGACTTAACGCTTTATTTCTGTAGACACTGCACTTTGCGGTGGTTTGAGCGGATGCATTTGATTTTGTACTTGTAATGGTTTTGGAGTACATACTTGGTCAGCTGATGAATTAGATTGAGGTCTCATTCGAAGCTGACTCATTTGAAGTTGCAAGGTCAACAGCTGAAGGCCTTCGGGCACTGTCGGAGCCCTGGTGAATGCTGCTGTACAGCTCATCCAGGCATGGCCTTTGCTAGAGGCAGAGTGAATTTGTCCCAGAGTTGCAAATGCTCTTTCTTAGCGCAGTCTGAGCTAAGGAGAGAGTTTGCACCGTGGACCTACGGGCCGCAGGCGCAGAAGAGGTCTGCTGCAGAGACCAGCTGGCCTGCACTAACATCCTAACCTGTGCAAGTGAGTGCAAGTCAGAGTGATAAAGTCTGTATAACTTACATTCGTTGGGAGCTGATTGCAGGCCAGATGGGATAAGCTGCTTACACTAAAGTCAGTGTGCTCACATGAAGGTCTGTGGTGATAGAGTTAGACTGGTGCAGCCTTGTGTGTGGACATCCCCGAGCTCTCTTGGGCTCTGAGCTCTCTCCCTTGGCTGCCGGTGGAGATGGAGCAAATTTTGGGAGGAGGGCAAAAAGAATGATTGTATTTTGACCAGAAACTTGGAAACCAGCTGAAATGCAAGACTTCATTCAGCTGCTTTCTTTATTGCTTACATTCACCACAGTGTGACAGTCTTTGAACGGGGTATTCTGAGCCTCTGCTGGTACCACCCAGCATTTTCCTACAGTTAAGGTCTTGTTGTTCTGCTGCTTTTGTCTTGCCCAAGAGGATTTAGTCAGGTTCAGCAATGTTTAATAGGTTATTTGAATAGGTTATTTAAACAAGTGCTATCGCTACCTGGCTTGCTCGGTCCCTGGCATGCATTGAATAGGGTTGTGGGCAGTGCAAAATGGCGGCAGGTTTTCTGTTCGCGTTTGCTGGAAGGAACCGTCAGCTCCAGATTAGAGATCCCTCAGGTCTGAGGTACCTTTGGGGCATGGTCTTAGTATTTGGTTCATGGGCTTCTGGTAGGTGGGACATATCTAGGTACTTGGGAATCCCCCATCTCTCTTGCCATGCAAAATGTAGATTTAGGTTCTGTTGCAGAAGACTGGAGAAATGTGGAACGTGTGGGCAGGTGTGCTGTCTGCTCAGCGAAAAAGGAGGGGAGGATTTCCGGGATTATTCTTTGCTTTACTTGCTCTAATTTACAACCTCTAAATCTCCCCAGACCTCAGATTTGTCACCCCATTGAACAGAGGCAGTAGTTTGCCTGTTCACAAGGCTGTGTGTAAACCAAAGTTAACTTCGTGCGTGTCAGGCATTAATAATGCAAACCATGATTAAGCAAGCCTTGCAGAAAAAGCAGCCTTCCCTTTCTTGGGGGCTGGTGGATCATCTTCTGCAGGGGCTGTCGTATTTTCCCCGTTAACTCTCCACCACTGATGGGAGCCTCGCTGACGAGGAAGTGCTGCAGAGTGTTTACGTGCTCCTTTCCCCACCAAATGAGCTGGTGCTCCCTTTGATCAGCGCCGTTTGAAGTCAGCAGAAAGTGGGATTCGGCTGCAAGGCTGATGGTTCGTGAAGCTCCCTGGTGATGTCCCAGCCACGGGGAGTGCAGAGCTGAAAGTAGGTAGGGTCCTTGGAGAGGTGGTGGTGCACTGCTGCGATGTGCGTGGCGTGGGAGGGAGATGGCTGAGCAGGCAGGGCTGAGCTGACCTGTGCTGGCTGGAGAGGAAATCCTGTTTCGTGGTGGTGGAACTGGGCTGGCTGGAGCACAGTTGTTTCTGGTCTTGCAGCACTGAGATGCTCCAGTGACATGACAAACTATTCTCAGGGCAGCCAGGCACAAGGACCCTGGTTCTCTACGTGCTCCAAGAAACATGGGCTGTGTCCACAAATGCCCTCCGGGATTAGGGCTGCAGAAAGGAACATAAAGCGTAGTATAAAAGCATTTTTAGTCTCTGCAGCACATTGCAAACAGGGGTACATGGCTTTCAAGCTAATTGTTCCAAAACATATCTTTAAATGAATTAATAATTAGACAGAGCTGCTGTCTTATTAACATAATGAAGCAGAGGCCTAGCAGCTCTCTGGGTCTGAGAGACAGGAAAGGCTGAGGACTCATACCAGCCTTGTCTCTGGTACTTGACAAGTCACTGAAGGCTTGACTGTGGGAAATATCTCATGCCTACTGGAGTACGCTCAGTTCTCTTTGGCTTTATTGGGAGATCAGGACATTAATCTCCCCTTGAGACAGCAGATTTTTAGCTTCTGCATTTGTTATAGATGACAGTATTCACCTACCTCTCTCCATAGAGAGATGGCACTGGTGTCACTGCTTGAGGATGCTGTCTATGTGCTGGGTGCTGCATGAAAGGGAGAAGGGAACTTAAAACCAGCTGTGCAGAGAGCTAATATGTAAAGGTTGTCTTTTGGTCTCCAGCTGTCCTTGGTAACCCAGGCTCTCCTACTCTGCAGAGACATCAGGCTTCAAGGTGAATGATGAAGCAGAGTCCCATGGAGATGCTATTGTGGGGTGGGTTATATATTTGGGCAAAAAAGATGAGGGATTGGAAAAGGAGGAACCACCTTTGACTAAGTATTGTGGGTGCATTTTAATAAGCGCATCAGGACAGAGGATGGAAGTAGCTTGGAGATGAGCAGAGAGATGATGCAGAGGAGGCCACACAGCGCGGCTTTTCAGCAAGAGCACTCCAGGGGCTGGACTGTTTGTGTGGGCTTTCGATGCCTGAGATAGTTCCCTGGTTTTCTGCTTCCTCTGTGACCTGGAAAGTGTCTCTTGGGCTCTCCGTGCCTCAGTTTCCTACAGTATAGCACCTCCTCTCTGGGTGTTGTGTGTCTCAAGTTTAACTGATGTGAGGTGTTCACCCCCTGTGTCTGGGGCGCTCCTCAACTCAGACGTGGGCATTATTCAGGCAGTGCTTGTGAAGAGCCCTGCTCCTGTTAATCAGCAAGTGCAGCGGTTTTCCTAAACAGTGAGAGAGCTCACCTGTATTTTGGTGTAATTCTGGCACATTATTACAAGTATTTTATTTCTACTTCTTCTTCCCTATCAGGTTATACCTGTGGTTAGGATCACGTAGCCCTGACAGTTAGCTGGGCATTAAACCAATGAAGGATTTTAGCTGGAATGTAAATTTGATTTGATCTGTTGCCTTGACCTGCTTAATGAGCAAGCCTGGAACGGGGCTACAACCGAAGCCCTGGTTGCTCTGCACATGGAGAACTGCCCTCCTCTGCTCAGCATAGCCAGAGGTGGCTGCAGGCCTCTGCAGGCTTTTCCTGAAGGTGAAGAGGTTGGTTTTCCTGGCAGCTCACAGCTTTGGTTCATTAAAGTGTCTCACCATGGTAGAACTGATGCCATAAGCTGTGGTCGGGTTTAAGTCTGGGAGCACTGGGAAAGATGCTCCATGTCCACAGAGGCTCTGTGTTCTCTGAAGTTTTCTACTGACCCTTTTGCCTGCTGTTTTGTTGTCCAGCTTGTCCTGGACGTCTGTGTGGGAGACAGAACAAACAGAGCAAGGCCTGAGCAGAAGGCAGGCTAACAAATGCTCAGAGAAGAGTGGTTAATTAGTTGTATTTCAGCACATTTCATTTTAAAGGCTTTGATCGTGGCATGGAATTGTGGATCTGTCGCCAAGTTTGGACTTCAAATGAATAAATAAATGATAAACGATCATTTGGCAGTATTGAACCTACTGCACTCTCCATGCATGTTTATGTGGTTTCCCCTCTCCCATCTGTTTCCTTCCTCTGGCTCTTTCTTGTTGGTTTTCTAGCCCCCCTCGTCAGGTTGATGGCAATTCCCAGCCTTGCTGGATGGGAAGCATTTGCTCCAGCCAGTGGCACGAAGGCTGCCATCTTGGTCAATGCAATGAGAATTAAATAACAGCCTTGAATAAAAAATATATGGGTTTTGCAGCTTAATCCCAAGAGAGCAGGCTGGGGCCATATTAGGCCCTTTTTCTATGTGTGTCGGGGAAGAGATGCTGACGACAAGTGTCCTTGTGTGCTCAGAACACCTCTGTGCGGCAGTGGAGCAGGAGAAAAGAAACAGCTAAGAGCAGAATGAGAGGAACAGAGAGACAAAACAGTGAAAGAAGAAATGCTGCTGGGACTCCACAACAGATTTTGGAAAGGGCATTAAAAATTCAGTGATGAGAGAATGAGCAGGATAGTTTTCTCCGTCTTTCTGTGCTCTTATTTTCTCAGCCTGTTTTCTCTTCAAATTCATTTGCCCGTCTCACACTGGTTTTGCCTTTAGCAGCGTAGGTTTGTGGGATTAGTTAGTTCTTGTCTTGGGTGAGTCACTGATCAACTGACATAGATGTTTCTGAATATGTTAGCTATTTGGAGAAATGTTTGTCATTCACTTGATCCAGAGTCTGCTACTTGAGGAAGGATTTATGCAGATATGCACCATATTAAAAATGTCTCAGAAGGTATTTACTTCCATCAGTACTGTAAGTGCTATCACCTGGAAGAAATGCTCTGACTTCAGTCACCCTCATTGCATGCTGTTTCTGCCTGTTTATGGGTGATGTCTACTTATGCAGAGATATTTTAAGATGGCATAAGGAACACATATGATTGAAATATTCATGGCTGCATTTAAGGCCCTTTTTATGTGAACGCTTCTGCAAGCAAAGTCTCACTTCCAAATATGATTGGGAATAGTGACTGAAAAGCACCAAAAATAATAAATAAAAGGTACCAATATCAATTAGATTTAATTTATTTTGTCAAAGTTGATGTTTGTGAGTGCTTCTCTGCAGTCTCTGCTGATCTCTGTAGTGGGCAGGCAGGTCAGCCCTGGGTTCGTGATGAGGGAATCATGTTGTCCTTCGTGCCTGGGAGGACGAGGAGAGTGCCTTTGGGTCTTTTGTTTTATTTTGCTCTTTGCCTCTCTTATGCTTCACATCAGCCCATTCTCAGATTGCTGCATTCTTTACTCACAAGAGAAGAATTTGCATTTTTCTAGGCACTTGGCTTCAGTAATGGCCATGTGGCATTTTACTTTTCAGCAGTTCCTTAAAGAGCTCCCTTGTGGTTGATGAATGCAAAAACTTTGTCATAAGCTAGAACAGCCGTCCCTCCCCTTAATCTCTACTGTTGCTTACTCAGTCTGAGACACAGGTTTTGATGACACAGTTCCAAAGTGCTGAGTAAGCAGATGTGAAATTGCAATTGCTCTAAAGATGCCTCCTTTTCTTGCAGACTTCTTGTCTTCTCCTGTTCTGTGTGCGTGTACAGATTTTGGGCACAGTGCCACGGTGCCACATACTGCTTTAATTGCGGCACAGATTAACGGAAGCCTGTGGTTCCCTCCCCTTATAATGTCTCAATTCAGATGTAAATACAACCCTGATGCTCAGCACATGCTAACTCGAACTTAAGGTGGGGAGGGAGGAGACTGGAGCAGAAGGCCTGCTTCTGCACAGAGGTAGGTCGTTTAAAAACATGTTTTGGCCCCCCAACAGGGTCAGTCTGGATCTGT
Organism: Dromaius novaehollandiae; assembly: GCF_036370855.1. Classification (NCBI taxonomy): domain Eukaryota; kingdom Metazoa; phylum Chordata; class Aves; order Casuariiformes; family Dromaiidae; genus Dromaius; species Dromaius novaehollandiae. The sequence goes on from NC_088117.1 coordinate 3,975,902, forward strand.
GGAATTAGAGATGAAACTTTTTGCTGGAGCTGCTGGTGGACTGTGATGTGGACAGCGAGATGCTCAGCTTGCTTCCTCAATTCTTTTGCCTGCATTTCAGCTGGCGAACATGTAACAGCTAAGTAGTGTATCAGTGGTGAAGAGCCCTGTGGAAATCTGAGGGGAATCTCCTGTGGCCTCTGCCCTGCGTGTTCTGTATGGTATTTTGTCTCTGAAGCTGATTAATATTTGCTTTTCTCTCTCTCCTTCTCTTTGTTTCCAGACTAATGATGCTGCAGGAAATACATGGAACTGGCTTTACTTCATCCCTCTCATCATCATTGGCTCTTTCTTCATGCTCAACTTGGTGCTGGGCGTCTTATCAGGGTAAGGCACTAATGACTGGTTTGTTTCCACCTGGATACAAAAAGGGAAGGTGTGCTATTTTTGTACTGTGGGGAGGATGTAGGTGAAAAACAGAAATTTGGGTGATACGTCACACTGTACAATGCCCCCTTTCACACATTTCCTATCCTTTCCTTTCCTTGCTATGGGATATTTCTATAAGATTATAGAGCCACAGGACACTGGGTAAGTTGGTGAAAAATCATTAATTGAAATGATTCTGAATCCAGACCCAATAGTTACGTGAACACCATGTAATTATAGCGACTTGGGGCTGTGCTTACTCCTGCCATGTCTTGAAATCTATCAGGAACTCGCTGATGTCAGTGCGAGAACATGAATGATGGAGCTGGACATCAAAGTCTTCATAATGCATTTGGTCTAACTGCACAGCATGGGGTAGTGTGAAGAAAACACGAAGCTCAAACACAAGGCAGTTGAAAGATCTGTTTTTTTTGTTTTTTTGTTTTTTTGTTTTTGTGAGAACTTCTAGCAGTTTAAGATGATGTCTGGATTTTGGGGACACGCTGGTCTCTTGATGCTCAAATCCCTGAGGTCAGCCAAGGATTCGGTATTCCTTGCGCATGAGTTTTGGGTTTGGGCCGTTGTAGAGACCAAGCTGCCAAGTCTGAAGCCTAGCTGGAATGTCTCCAGCATCTGTAGAAATTTGATTTGGATTTAACAACCTGAGTCATCTTAATGGTTTGCAAGCTCTTAGATTTTGACATCTCATTTCACACCCAATTTCTTCCTAGCCCATCCAGGTGTATGTATAAAGATCCAGATTCACTTCTGGCTCTTGGCAGCTGGGGAAGTGAGAAAAGAGTTAGTATTGCTGAATGGTAAAAGCCCTTTAGTGTTTCACCCTTTGCTCTTTGTCTTTAAGTTATCAGAGTAAGAAAAATGTTTTCCAAAGAACAGATTCATGCCTGATTTTATTATTTTGTTGAGGCCTCAAAGCACATGTGGGGGGAGGAGCAGGGAGGCAGCAGTGCAGCTGTGAGTAGTGGGAGAAGTGCTGGTACAGAGGAGGGTTGGGGAGCAGGCAATCTGGCACGCTTTGCTGGTCCTTTGGTGCATGCTTGATGGTCATGATCGATAATGTTGAATCAATGCCATTCATCAGACAACTTGCCATAGCAGAGGCTTTGCAACGAACAGCTTTGTGACCATACTTATCCAACATATCATCTAACCAAAGCCAGGTGGCTCACTGCATAGTTCATCCACCCCTTTCCAGTGTGGTCAGCCTATGCTGTCTGGAATGATACTTGTGAATTAAAACAAAGCTCGGAAGCCTGTAGGCTCCTGTTCCTTTGTGCTGGGTTCAAGGGTTTTCAATGACCAAAAGATGGGGACCTCAGTCTGGCTCTCCTGAAAGCCTCTTGTTGCTTGGGGCAAGATACGGATAAAATATAAGTGTGTATATTCTATAAAAAGTGCAGCCCTGTGCATTAAGTTTCCCTTTGTTAATGGTAAGGATAATTACATCTTATCCACAGAGGGAAGCTTTTAAATTCCATTTTGCCTAGTGGTTTGATGTCCTTGGCAGGAATAATTCCTGGGGAGAGAAGAAAATAAACATCATAGCACAGACATTGACCACATTGTTCAGCAGGCTCCTGATAGGTTTGCAGGCACTGTGGATTTGAAGGAATGTGGGTATGTCTGAAATGGTCCGGTGATGGAAAGACACCAGCCCTGAACCTCTGAAGGCAGAGATTGTTGCTGTTACATTCTCAGCCAAAATCCCCAGCACAGCACTTTGAAAAAGCGCATTTCTGCTGGAGGTTATAAACACAATTCTTTGCACTTGTCTCTGTGCATGGAAGTTTTGATCATAAAAGGAGAACCACAGAGAAGAGGTCAATGGCAAACACACACTGACTACCATCTAGTAGAATTTCACCCAAGGACTTAATGCAATCCACCTTACAGTGACAGTGTTAGCTAGCTGCTTCTCCAGTGAAGCTCCTCAAATATATCCTACCTTCCTGTTTCTATAAAACAAAGTTGATTTAGGGTTAGGGGTTCTACAAAGACCCCATGAACAGAGTTAACTCAGCAATCACTCTTGTGCTGCTTATTTTCATGATCCGAGCAACTCACAGCCTTTAATGTTATCCTCACTGTGTCCTGGGGGTGATACGGTGCTCTGCCCTCTTTCACATTCCCGCCTTACAGGGAAGGAACAGTGGGGTGGAAAGAGGAGATATAACCCCTAGAAGAAAACAGTTGCAAAGCGGAAATTAGATCACTGGTTTCCTAGGCTTGTGCACTATCTTCAATATTGTCCTCCTTCATAAAAGCCCTGTTTGTCAAGCTGTGTTTTATTTTCCAGTACTTAACCCCTAATGTCCATGATGTATACGGTAAAGCTTCAGCATGCCACCGACCACAACACCTGAAAGCCACAGCAAAGGCTTTTACCTGTGTATTTTTCATTGCTGTTAGTTTTGAACTATTTCCCTCTCCCATATTTGTGTTCCTTGCCTGGCGATAGGGAAGGTACAGGTTTCTGAAATAGGTAAAGGGGACACTATCACAGATTATGGCAATGCAAGTAGTCTGAAATGATAACAAAGGTATTGAGCTTCCTACTGACACTAGATTATACTCTTTTTTGGTTACTTTTGAACCCATGTCAACAGCGTGCAGATACCTAATAAAGGTAAGCTTAGCTCCAGGGCTTATCTGTTTGAACAGTGTAGATAGATTGAACCAGTTAGGTTCCCGAGTCTCATCTGCTAGCAAAATATGGCAGCATTTGCATTGCAAATGTTACAGAAGAGAAGATACCTGCTTTAAAATAAAGAGCAAGCAGTCTTTCCCCTCCCCTGTTTTTCTTTGGAATTGTAATAAAAGCAGAGATGGGAAACTGGCAGGGAGATGCGTAAATCTTTGAGTGTTGGTAAAATCTTGGTATAAAAATAACCCAAAATCTTGGGTCACAGTTGATAATACAATATCCTCTGAGTATGTGGCTAAAGATGTAATTAAAAGCATGTTGGCTCCGTAATTCAGATTAAATGAGACTGTGCCTGCTGTACAGTGCGTCTTCCTCATGCATGCTGATCAAAGCACTGCCAGTACTCTTGTAATCAGTTAATGTTTAAATACCCTCATGGAACGGCTTTCTCTGCCTTCTGTTCCCTTCCCTTTTCAGATGCAAGCACCGCGGGCCAGGTTGTCGGCTGCGCTCAGCTCTTGATGTAGTGCTGGTATGAATATTGAGATTTCCCCAACAGTCTTAGGCCATGGGGTGTGGAGTTCTTGGGAACGTCTTTTTCTCTGATGGTGCAAACAGGGATGTTGAGTTTTACTTTACCAAAGGTGTGGGCTGAAGCAGATACTCAGCCACACCTGCTGCTCTCCATGCCTAGGGCGGGTCTCTGGTAAAAATGGTAGCAATTTCCCCTTTGCAAGGTTGTACATCACAAGCAGACATACATGATGCTATTCTCAAACTCTGAGTATGGTAAGATGTCTTTATTCAACTCTGCACATGGTTCTGCAGTTTCCAGTGAAGAGAGGAACCCTCCCCCCACCAACTACAAATGCAAAATTTCCGACCATCTCACAGTCATTTCTAACCTTTTGTACCGTCTTCCTGCTGGCGGGCTGCAGCCCTCTGCCATCCTGCAGTTGCCACCAGGAGACTGCCACCCATCTCTGTTAAAGCTCTGTCTCCCGGCTTCCCATGGTCCCTCCCTTAGCAATGATCTTGGTGCTACTGTTCTCATCGTGCTCTTCCCCCATCAGCCCTCAGCCCCCTCTCAGCCCACCTAGGGTCTTTCTTCTGTGGGCCGATGAGTTTATGGAGTTCTCTATTGAGATGTTGAACTGGGTATTAATTTTGCCTAGTAATGAGCTCGATGGTTTTGTACGATGCGTTTGTGACTGTTTTGATGCTTTGGATTACACAATGCAAAGAAGATAAATATTATTATGGGATGCTATGAGGAAGGTGATTTAACTTACTTCAAGGCTAAGTGCCTTTTGGCACTGTTTCACCCGGCAGTGGGGAGCAGTGAGGGTGGTGGTGAGACAGCAGGAGGCCTGGCCAGAGAGGGCAGTGCGCGCTATGGATGATGCATTTGAGTACTGAGAGTCTGTATCTCTCGAATGTGAAAAACGCTGCTTGCCGTGTCCTCAGATATTTATGGTGAACCCTGAGGTATTTCCAGACAAACCAATAAAGAGCAATGATCTTCCCTGAGGTTTACTCATCTGGCTGCAATAACAAAGTGCAGAGAGGCAAAAGCGTGGCCAGCCTGAGATGTGCAAGACCAGCATCTTACTGTGGGAGGGCGCCTGGTATAAGAACTGTAGGAGGACATTGTGCTACAATGGATCTAGCATCTTCATGACGGCAGGAGCCTGGCAAGGGATAGTGCTATGGACAGTGCCCACATCTTGCAGACAAACAAGAGGCTCCTTTGTTTAGGGAAGTTATGCCCATGAAACAGAACCGCAGCATCCCTGCTGGAATCATGTTGGCACCAAAGCACTGGCTTTGGGTGATTTCAGGCAATTTTCAGGATGGTTTTCTTGGAGACCTACTGCAGTTTTCATGGTTCATGCTAAAAGGCACCTTAAGTCTCCACTGACATACCTTGTTTTGGGTACAACTTGGGATAATGTTCTCTGAAGAGTCCCATTAAACACTCTTCCTGTCTTGTGCTGCAGTCTCCCTAGGGGATTTCTGTTTCCATTTCTGACTGTTATATCTTGGATCACTAAGACTTCTGAGCTCTTAGAGCAGCGCACTGGGAAGAAGAACACAGCCCCATTTAGACCTCATTGAACTGGCTGTCTCAGTGATTTGCTCTGCTGAGTTTCATGACATGTTTTCACATCCTGAGGATTTTTGCCAGATTGAGATCATAAAACTTCAGCCCTCAAGATGTGCAGAGGCTGGAGAATAATCAGGATGATTAATTTGTCGTAATGGCAAAGCATTCTTCTGTCCTCCTTCTCCCTCATTACAGAGACAGTCATTCATTTTCCCTCCAGATTTGTTCCAAGTTCACTGTTACCTGCTGTGGTCTCACTTTGGCTGCTGCTAATTATTTGCAACAGAAGAGCTGCATCATGAGAAGATATGAGATTCTGTTCTCTTTATTTTTAGTCTTTCCCCAGCTTGTACTCAAAAAAAGAGGGGAAAGACAGGGTAAAATAAGTATTTTCTCTCCCTCTGTTCTTTTCTCACTGCCCTGTTTAACAAAGCTATTGCTGCAAACAAGAAACCTGGGAGAAAGCATATGTGCTTCCTAAAAAAGTGGTTATAGAACAAAGACTTTCTATGTGAGCTTCCTTTCGCCAAGTTAAATGTTCTACAAAATGTGGACCCTTTGCTCTTTCTGTTTTTGCGCTAGTATAGGAGAGATGGACTACCTTTGCACTGCAGATTCTCAGAAAGGCAGAGAAGTTAGAGCCTGTAGTATAGGAATGACACACAGGAGACCTAACTTTACCCATCTGGGGATGCTGCTGCTTTTCTGGGGTGAAGGCCTGATGGACAGAACCAGAAGTTCACTCAGAACTTGCAGTGAATTGATAGTGGCAATTGATACTATGAGATAAATGGAGTCCTTTTTGTTTCCATCACTGCCTCCTTCAGCTCAGGTTGGGCCAACTGTGGCACTTGCAGCATTTCAAATCAGAGCAGGTGGAATCAAAGTGAAACCAGCACAAGTTGAATGTAAAGAAAAGGAAGATGCATTGAAAGCTTCACCTTGGCACTGTTCCTCTCCTCTCTTTCTAGAAATGCATGATATACTCCATATCTGCCTTGCATTTGAAGCCTTATTCTGCTGTGCTCAAGCGATTAAAGTGGCTGTGAAGCCTGGCTCGATGCTGAGAGATCAGTCTCACAGTGATGCTTTCATCCCTTATCAGCTGGTTGAGGACAGCTATTTTTCCCCCTCTTTAGAGCAATGAGGAGGAAGCAGAAGCACCTCTAGCTGTGCAGGATTGATTGAGACAATCCTTATTCCTAAGTGCTGCCTATTAGGGTGTGTTGAGCAGCTCAGCCAGCTGGATCTGTCCTCCAACAGTTGCCATATCTGTGGCCAGTCTGGCCACCCTCAGATCATGGCCTCTGTGATCCTGGCCAGCTGTAGCTGAAGGCCAGATGGAAATGGACTATTCTGGGCATATTAAGGATTTTATGCAGCTGATGGGACAACTTGGGGCAGCTGAGGAGCACAGAGCTCTGTCATCTTCAGCACTAAGAAATCTCTGTCCTCCTCTGGGCTTCCTTGTTGTCTGATAGCGATGTTCAAAACTCAGAGCTCTCAGCAAACCATCTTTATGGGCAGTATTCTGGGAGAGAAAGGCACCATCTTAGAGGTACCAAGTCTTACCTGCATGAAGAAATTCTTATTGATGTTTTTTCAAGTGATTCACTTAGTTGCACCTCATTCCAGCACTTTCCTGAGTGATCTATCTGCACCGATGGGATGAGATTTCTTCCACCTCCCTCAAATTGCCACCACCTTCCTGTGCCAGATGGGCTTTATAATCAGTACACTTTGCCTATGCTTAGTACTGAGTTGGTCCCAATTTTCAGAGGTATTTAAAATCAGTGGTACTTGACAATAGTCCACTGTTCACGTTTACAGAACAGGTAGTCAGAAACACCAAATTCTTTTTAGTTTGCCTGCAAGTTTCTCTGCACTTCAGGTTTTTGTGTGTGAATGAGGATAACCATAATTTGGTTCATTTTGAAGTGTTTTCAGGACTTATCATGAAGAAGATCTCTGATGCTACGGTAAAAGAAATAATAATAATAAAAAGACTGTGCTCTTTAATCCTTGCTCATCTCTCATCTTGTTTACAGCCCTTCTGGGTGCAAGGTGCCAGCTATGGACACACCTGAGCCAGGTGGCATTGGGTTTGCAGCTCTCCAGCTCTGGCCCAGGACACCCCTTGAGCAGGCAGCTGGACATTGCCCTGGCTTGTCTTGTGCTTCTGAGTTCTGCAGACTCTTCTGTAATTGCTGGTGTCTTGTCATCCCTAGATCTCTCCTGGCCTTGCTGCCTCCTGCATCTCTCTATAATGATATACTGGCTCTGGATATTTACCCCTGGATTTATTTTTTTCATATTTTTCCTTCCCAGGCCAAATTTTATTTTACTCTTCACCTCTACTTCTAACTTTGTAGCGTGCATCCGGGTTAGAGCACTGGAGGGAATAACGCACTCTCTTGTCTCCCCCCTCCCCTTGCCCCCTGTGTACCGCCCTGAATAAGCCAGCCCTGCTGCGCCTGCCTTTGTTCCTCTCCTGGAGCAGCTTCTGCGAGTGACACCAAAGGCTGGCTGCTTTGAGGTGGCCCAGGCCACGGCTGGCCTGCAGGGCCGCGGGTAGGTCATCGCGGCAGGATTTCTGTTCTCTTGCAGCTGCCTCCCTGACATCCTCTTTCAGGCTCTCAGGAGAGTGCCATGTCAGGGGCCTGACATGGGCCTTCGCTAAATTATTCCGTCTCTAAGAGACTTCAAAGGGTTCCTCATGCTGTTTAGCACAGCCAAGGCTTTGTGTCCTCAGTCGTATAAACAGCTACAGTCATAAAGGTGTTGGGCTTTTTTTGTTGCATTTGGTAGAGATTTCCCCTTATAAGGGATTTACCATGCTTCAGGAAAACAAAATACATATGAACCAGTAGAACAAATTCTTTCCCTGGAGGAAGAATCTACATTTCTATAAATTCTGGGATGCTAATGGGGTTAGCGAGTGAAGTGTAAGAATATTAATAAGATCAGATCCCTGGTGAAACAAGCAGCAAGGGGCTTTGAAGGATTTTGGCCAGGGATGGTACTGCTGCAGGAAAGATGCCTTGGCAGCTGGGGCATGGTCTGGGTAGTCTGACAGGTATGGCATAGAAACGACCAGCTGATACCTGCTTTGGGAGAGGCGATGGGTTATACCAGGTCAGGCTTCATGTAGAAGGCAGCAAGCTCAGTCACATAGGTACTGCAGGACCTGCAGGATGGCAGAAGCATCGGCTGTGCAGTGATCTACTCTACCACGCTGTTGTGTGTTGGCTTAACCCAAGCAGCAGGGATTTGGCTGGGTTTGGCCAAGGTGGCAAACCGCAGGTCATCATAACTTTTTGCACCAGAAGCAAAGAGGCCTGAGAGTGGAAGGAAAAAATGAGTGGAAGCTCTTTCTCTATTTCTGTCCCATAGTTTAATTAACCAAAATGAATGGTGGGAAATGGACTTCCACTGCTAAAATGCAACTAAGTGTTCCTGCTTGCACGTGGATGCTCTTGGGCTGCAGGAAGGCTTGGAAGCATAGCTGTTCCTCGTGCTGGGAAGTCACCTAAGAGATTCTGAAGGGGCTTGTAAGTGATATACAGCTCCCCAGCAAGTGGTTGTGGCCTGTCAAGGCCACAAGAGACCTGACTTTACTGAAAAGTGTGGTTAGGATCACAGTCATCCTATCTGTCTTACGTACAAATCTCTGGAGTCCTGCAACCATATGTTTTTACTCATGGGGTCCTGCAACAGCCTCCCAGGGAAATTCCTAGTTCAGTGTCTCTTGTTGAAGGCTTAATTGTGAGGAACATGCAAAAATTGGATGGATAATTGGCACTAAATCTCTTCTGAGCTTCTTTCCTTGCTGGCTGTAAAAAGAGTAGACTAAAACTGAAGTGAATTTTTAACACCTCACCCCCTCCTCATCCCAGCAGCCCCCATAACAATCTTTGCCCTCCTCCTGCTCTTTAGTCATTTCCACCAAGCAGCACAACTCCACGTGTGACTTTGTAGCATTGCCTCTCTTCTGGCACTTCCTTTCTGCAGCGATGCTCCTCTGTTGGTGGGAGACTTGCTCACCAGGCAGCCTGGGAAGGTGCCATAGCCCACCCGCTGCCACCAGCCTGCCTCTCTCTGCTCCTGAGTGACACAGGCTGTTTAGCAGGCGGCTGTCAAGTACCAAGCCTCTTCTTGGGCACTGCTTTACGTTCATGCAACAAAGCTTACAGATTTAGCCTCCTGTCTCAGCCAATTTGTTCCCTTACCTGGAGAGTTCCTTTTGGCCTGTGACTAGTCCAGGCAGTCACACATCTGCTTGCCTTGCTAGTTACTTTTCTATCATCTCACTCACTTGAATTCTTCTGGCTTCTCTTGGTTCTCGAAGGTTGCATTTTTCCAGGCAGGACTGCATCCCTAACTGCTGCGTGCCGTCCAGGCTTCACTGCAGTCTTTCCTTTGAAGCACTTGGCCTGGAGGCGAAGCCTATTTTAAAACTGGCTGTTTTTTGGTTTTAGACACAAGTCTAAAAGTCCTTTTCAGCTCCTTTCTGGGAATCTTTAGAGAAGTCCTTCTGAGATTTGTGCTTCTTCTTGCTTGTTCCGAGCAGTGCTTCAGACTGAATAGATGAAGGCTCTCATTTTAATATCTTGGTTTTGATGAGATTGTGTAGCTTATGTTGTTCTGAATGAGGAACTAATTACCTGTGTTATTATCATGAATTGCTAATCATCATCACTGTTAGTGGTAGCAATGACACTAATGCTATACCATCTCTCTCTACCACTTAGCTCTGAGCAGGAAGCATTTTTGTCCAGTTTTTAAGGAGGAAACCTTAACTGAAAAGGTTGAATGATGTGAAGTCTCAGAGCAGGCTGGTTGTAGCTAAGCCTGGGAGTGCACTATGGAACTGAAGACCGGGAGGCATGTTACATGATGCTCCTGTCTTAGTTCTTTGCTCCCATCTAGGAAAGTTAATCAGAAACCCAGGAGAGGAAGACCATTTATTTTTCTTTTGGGTTGCTGTGACACTATTTTTAATTTAAGACTAGGATGGATAAAGTACTTCTAAGGATTTCATTGGATAATAATCTTTTATTGACCCTGGTGGTTACTCATGAATTGGCCTTGCCTCTTTCCTGCCTGGTAGGCTCCTGAGTTTCCCTGAAGTGGCTATTCCAGTACATATCTACAACATGATTTATTTTAATCTTCCACCCACCAAGGTGACAAGCAACAATCATGCATTTTCTTGGTGACTTTAAGCACGGACCATTCTTGATAAGAAAAATGTGACATGTTTAGCTTGGCTGGTATGGCATACATTTTTCATGATGAATGTCCTTATTTTGATTTCTGTTTGTGCCTGCTGTCTCTGTAGGATCAGTTATTCATGATTGTCATATAGTAACTAAAATGCATTGTAGGTAGAGCTCAGCTTCCCCTATAGCTTCCTGTGCTGTGTGTAAGACTACAAACCTTCACAGCTTTTTTCTTCCTAATATGTCTCCTTGCAGTACTGAAAGAGAAGTGCTTTGGGGGCTTTGAGGGCACATGTTGGTTGATGAGAGCCAAGGACAAGAATGGGTGAAAGTTTTTCAATATTCCTCATTCCAGAATTGGCCAAAGTGTGGAGGACCAGCTGTGAAGAAAGTCCTGGAGGTAAAAGTGGGGAGGAGGGCACATATTTCCTGCTCAAGTTTCCCTTCTGGTGATGTGAGAGATTTTTAGAAGTCAATGGCATAAATAGCAATTATGGTGAATAAAACAGGAAACTTGTTTCATGCTACCATTGACTCCTTTGGGGATTTTGGTGCTGTCATTTAGAACTGACTGAAAACTTTCAACCAAAATGTTTTTAGATGAAATGTGGTGTTTTGGTGGATCTTTTTCCCCTTTTCTTTGAAAATGTTCTAAAATCGCGTTGAAAAGCCCTCAAACTGAAATCCTGAGAGTTTTCCAGTTGCTTCAAATAGGGAATGTTTTGGTTTCCAAATGGTGATGGATGTAGTGGAAGAGGGAGAAGCATGTTTCTGTTAGAATATTTCGTAAAGAAAAACGTAGTCTTTTGACAAGTTCCAGCTTCACCAAATCTCTGGAGATAGCAGGAGAAAGTGTGATATATTCCTTCACCGGGAAGACCTTACATTAAAACTCTCTGGTCTTCAACCTAGGCTATTTTGCTAAAGCTCTCTAGCAGTCAGAAGATACTTCATGAGAAAAGATCTAAGGTACTGTCTTCTCCTGGGAGTTACTTTCACAGCTTCTACAGCAGTGCCAAAGGTGAGAACGAGAGGCCAAGACTGAAGCTGTTGCGGACTGTGATGACTCTTTGCTTGGCACTGGAGCAGAGCTGTCCCTCTCTGCAGCTGCTTCTGGTGGGTGCAGGTGGCTCTAACCTTAACAATATTCTGCACTGGTGTCTTGCAAAAAGAGTGCCGACTGTTCAGAAGCTACTAAATGTTTGTAACTTAGCACAGTTTCTACCTCACTTTATTAGATGCTTAGAGATGATATTAAAGAGTTAAGTCCTCATTAGTTTCCGCTTTCCTTAAGCCAGGTAGGATTTGGGAGAGGATGAAAGGTTTTGCAAACAAAACTCTCCCTTGAAGGCTCTTGAGGGCCAAGGGAGGCAGTGCCGTGGTTCATCTGCTGTTCTTTCTGCACTGTGCAGTCCTTCATAAAGCTCCCCATTGGGTGTTGCCTCCTGCTCCCATCTGGCACAGTCCAAGGCTGGGAAATTTGCCATGAAACAACCCTATAATGCAGGAAGTGTGGCCCCCCCGTCCCCTCCACGTCTAGTAGTTTAAATGCATGTTGTCACCAAGTGCTGTCTGATCTCATTCCTCCTTCTCCAGAGAGAAATCAAAACTGAGAGGAGGTCTGTGGCCCCGACTAGCAGGTGCTGAACCAGAAATGAGAACATTAGAAAGGAAGAGGGGAGAAAATCAGCGTTGCAACGGACATGTGCAGGCTGCTGAAGCACAAGACAGACATGTGCTGAATGCCAAGGAGAGGCCGTCCGTTCAGAGCGAGGTTTTTGCTTCCTCTCTTTCCAGGATGGGGTCATAGGCTGTGCTGTCAGAGGAGAGTCAGGAGACTGGCAGCATGGTGCCAAAACCAAGATAGCAGCTCAGCTGATGGCAACTATCGTATCGGTGGCTGATATCAGTGTGCATCTCCATGCTGAGCCAACTTCACCCTGCGATCCCTTCTCCATGGGTCAGATTTCTCCATGTCAAACTAAGCAAAAGTGTCAGATTTGAAGGGTCAAAGGTAGGCTGTGAATATAAAGTTGCCTCTGGACTTGCTGCTCCTTTCCCCTGTTCTTCCTCCTTCCTCCCTTCTCCTCCTATTCCTTGCCGGCTTTAATGGAGGAGCATGTGGGTAACAGGTGATTAGGTGGGATTATGGAAAGAAGCAGCAGAGAAACGAAGGTTTATAAGGAAGGACCCAGCAAAGTGAATGTGTCAAATGGGAGGGTGGGTGAGCCAATGGTATATGTGAGAGACAAAAACCTGGTCCCACTTTTAACCAAATGTGTTAATTGCTCTAACTGCAGTCAGAGTGTGACCTCAAAGCACGGGATTGCAGAGGCTGGTCCTGAGCTCTGCAAATGGTGGATGGGCACATACCTCTCTAGACGTTGCTTCAGGTGGAGTATCAGAGCTTCCTAGTGGTGACATGAATCAGTCTGGGGAACAGCCTTTTAGTGCGGTGTCTGGGGTTGGGGGCCACGTTATCATCTCAGCGTCATTTCAAACTATGTTGTAGGATATATACGGACAGTATTCCTGCAAACACTGGTAAAGGGATTAGATGGCTGGATGATTTTTTTTTTCCTGGTCTCTGTGATCTGGTTGCTTTCTGACTCCCCTGTACAGTACTGTTCTAAGGATTTGTGTCCATATTCTTGCCTTCCGTGTCATTTTAGCAAATGGCAAGATCATTGTTTTTAACCTCAACCCACAGCACCTGGGATGTTTCACCATCACACCAAAGTACCTTTCCTCACCTGTAGCTCATTTGACTTGTTTGTCAAAGTCAGCCTGAGCCCAGAAAAACTCAAAGAAAGGCTAGTAGGAAAGAGCAGATCTCTTTCAAATCTGAAAGGCTGGTGGTGGCACAAAAGGTGGCTCTGTGACACAGTGTTGTTGTGCTTGTACAGGAAGCTCTGCTGTGAGATAGTGGTTTGAGGAATGGGGGACAACCTGTAGTGTTAGAAATAATTTGTGTTGCAGGACTGGATGGGAGCACCTGGTTGTGCGTCAGGATCTCATGATACTCACTGTTGTATGGCCACAGAACAAAAGAAGTGTGTGTACATGTGGCAGTCTGCAATCCTCTTTCAAGAGGAGAGATACAGAGAAACAGATGGGGTAGAATAAAAGAAACAGCTTGTTGGACAATAATGCGTAGTGTGCTATGTAATGGTTTCCTCTCACTGCTGGCGTTATCAACTTCAGAGCTTCATAAATGTAATCTGAAGGATGAAAGAGGAGCTGCCTGTTTTCCCTGACCTTTTGTGACATGTGCTTTCTCATTTTTCTCTCTCTATAGTGAATTTGCCAAAGAACGAGAGAGGGTAGAAAATCGCCGAGCTTTCCTGAAACTCCGTAGACAACAGCAAATTGAACGAGAGCTGAATGGATATTTGGAGTGGATCTTCAAAGCAGGTAAGGAGAGAGATCAGATGTTGTTTCAGTGAGTTTTGTGGCATGGACAGTCTAGTGTTGATAGAGAGCTGTGGACCCCAGAATGAGTCCTCAGTGTTTCTGGCCATCAAGTTAACCTAAGAGTAGATAGGGATCAGCCAGCACTTGTTATTTTTGTTGGGTTCTTTTCTGAGTAGTCACACTAAAGTTATTACAGAAGGTCTCTGGTTAAGCAAAAATGAAGGAGCTGGGTCAACTTTCTTTATTGCTGGGATCAAAGTAATTGTCTTAATACAGCATAATACAAAAAGTGATAGACTGTTCCCCACAGTTTTCACGGTGGGAAAACTGTTCCTTTATATGAGTCATTTCTATTTTATTTACTTTACGCAGCTATTTTATAAGCCTCTCTTAGTGCTGTTGGTAAATTACACTGGAGTGTCGTTCTTATGAGCTACAGAGATCACTTTCATGAAACTCGCCTTGGCAGATATTAACATTGCTTTGTAATTATTATAACTGAATATTGCAGTTTATTGCAAACCCTAATCAACTTTAACAAACACCCAAATGCACTTATTTAACAAAAATAGCATGTTTATCTTTTCGTTTTTAACTGACGACCAAGATTATTGATAACCTTTCTAGATTATAGAGTAGCCGATCTCTACTGGCATAATCACAGTGCAATTCATTAACATCAAGAAAACTGTTGCCAGTTTGTTTCCTTGCTCGCATTTCTGCAAAACTAGAACGTCTGAGTAGCATGCCTTTGAAATAATTGTGGTGAGAAAAAGAAGGGGTGGTCTCAGAAATAGATTTTCAGATGCCTACATAGGGAGTTCAGCCTCACCTTTGCCATTTACAAATGGGGAAACTGAGGTCCAATGGTATATAGTGACATATCTGAAGTCAGCCAAAAGACCAGTGGCAGAGCTGTGACTCTACGTTGCTCCTAAACGGTGGGCTGGTGTGATACTAAAAAGGCCTTTCATCGTTCCTGGTTTTGAAATTCATATTGATGCTAGATGTGCCTGATGTGATAAAATGCACTTGTGCAAACAAGTAATCGTGTGCTTACAGCAACTAATTACATGCGCTCCATGGGCAGAAACATCCTGTTACCATTCTGCAAATAGGTGGCTCTTTGCCTGGGGTTACAGCTTCCAATGTCTATTTAATGTGCACAGCCTGGGTGCCAGTATTTGGAATAACATTTTCACATACCTCCTGCTGCTTTTCTGTTTTTTCCTTTGAAGTTCTCTGCCCCTCTGCCCACCCAGGGTGTGAGGCTCTGCCCTTCTGCAAATTCCCCTGTGAGCACTGAAGACAAGACTGCAGTAGCCTCATCAGGTGATAGTGGTCTGGACATGAGTTTTGAGGATGTAGCCAGAGAGGAAAAAGGCTGAAGCATTGAAATGTAAAATAGGAAGAAGTAGCAGCATTTTATATGGTGGCTTGAACCCATTCTTTCCAATAGCACTATACAAAGTGACAATTGAGTGCCAATTGCATTGACAGACTTTTATTCATTGTGACTGTTCAACAGCAACTGCTCTCAATTAGGTAACCACACTTTATCTCCCTTTAATCCTGCGGTTCTGTAGGATTCAAGAAAAGAACCATTCTCTTTCCTTTCCATTTATAATTTGTCTTCTAATTTGTTTACAGCTTTTGGGCTTCCTCAAATTCAAATTAATTAATGGTTTATCCAGTGGCTGGAGCAGAGAAAGCCTTGGTTGTACATTGGCTCTACTGCCATCTTGCTTTTAAGGCTCCCGTGATTTCTCAGTCTCTGAATCTCAGTTTCCCCATCAGTAAAACAAAGATGAGAACTCCCTTGCAGGGATGTAGGTTGCTTTGAATCGGTTTGATGACTGCTCTGCTGACAAGAGCTGTGCAGAGGTCATTAGCTGAACTTGTCTGAAAGCTGAGGTGGATAAGTTATAAAACATACAGCTAACAGTCTTCTCTGAACTTTGCATTCCTGTGGGAATGGCTGGCTATTGTATTTGCCCATCTTTCTATTTTCTCTAATGACACAGGATCCAGAAGGATATATAGAACAGGAAAGTGTATGCAGAATAGCTGAATCAGGGAATAATAAAAATGTCCTATAAAGGCATTGTTGAAAATACAGTAGGAATGTAACAAAAGGCTTCTTTGTACAGCTAAATAATGATGCTAATAAAAATCAACTTAGCAAGATTAGTAAATCTTTAAATACAAAAGGCAGCATGAAGGTTAGCTAAAACTGAAAAATCAAGAGTTTAGAACTTAGGCACTGAAATTTGGGACTGTGCAGTTGAAGGGGATTTGCCATTTCTTTTGATGAGGGCAGGATTTCAACTATGATTACAGTGGATCACATGAATTTCCAAACTAGATCAAGCCAGTCTACCTTGTCCAGTTACATGTGCGGGGCGATGGCCAAAACAAACTGCTTGAGGGAGGGAGAGGCACAGCCAGAGCTGGTGGCCATGGACAGTCCAGCCTGTGTAGAAATCTCTTGCAACAGCCCCGGTCAGTGATGTGATACTTGCTGGATGCATAAAAGCAAAAAGCAAAAGCTCTTGGTATTAAATTCTAATGTGACTCTGGAGATTGTTGTTATTCATGTAAAAATTGTTTTAAAATGCTTTTACCATCCTTAACTTCTGTCCTGTAGCAAGGAGTTCCACATATTAACAGTTCATTTCATTAAAAAAAATGTATTTTTTTCTTTCCTCAATTTTAAATATATTGCCTTTCTGCTACAATGGGTCTGTCCCTATGCTGTCGTGATGGGAGATATCAGGATGAATGTTTGGTATTTCTTTTTATTACTTCTCTGCTGCTGCTGTGTGTTTCATCATATTTTTCCCTCTGAAGAGTGTAGACCCCATCTTCTCAATCCCCTCTCTTCTGGTAGAAGCCTCTCCAGGTTTCTAATATTTATAGCACCCACCTCTCAGCATTTTGTTTGTTCATTTTTTTTCTCATGTATTTTTGATGCAAGGTAGGAAGACTGGAATGCTGTATTCCAGTGATTCATAAAGTGGCATTTTAATACTTCATCTAGTTCTTTTTGCTGTGTAATATTTTACATATTCTGAGTAGCTGCTGGAGCTGGAGGGGAGATTTCCTTGTTCTCAATAATGCTGAAGTTTATACGTCAAGGGCTGTAACCAATTTAGAACCAAGTACAGTACTTGAATAACTGAAATTATTCCTTCATCTGTACACAGCCTCCCATTTCTCAACAATGATTTTAGTGTAGCATTGCGCTTATCATTTATCGACCACTTTTGAGTGCCTTTAAAGCTTCTGACAGCCTTCCCTATTTGTAACTTGAATAACGTTATATTATCTCTAGCTCTATGTATTGCATCAAATGGATGCTTCTGATAAGATTTGGGGGTTGTCCTTTATTAACCCTTTCCCCATACTGAAATTGTAGACTCTGTAGTCCTCAAAATGAAAACAATGGGTCTTTGTTTTCTCTCTCGTAAGTGCTGTCTGACTCAAGCATGGGTACAAACCTGGACTGATGACTGGTCATAATAGACATTTGTACTGCCAGAATGACACTTCTGGAATAGCCTGGCCCTTGAGTAACAGACTTTACAATTCTTCCTTTATTCTAGTAGTACTGTTAAGTTTTTTAGAGTGGCAAAATAAGACTATGAAAAGGAAGAAAGTACCAATAACAAGTGCTTGTGAACTTTTCAAGGATGTGCCTTGGCACACCAAAAAGATTTTGGTGTCAATTCACTGTTGATAAATCACTAGAAATGCAGCTATGGTTGATACGGAAGCAGTGTAATTAGGGCTACTTTAAATGTGGATTGCTGAACATAGAGGGGTATTTGGCTGAGGCATCTATAACAAGGTGTTTTAAAAACCATGACCTGCTTAATATGAGACTATGTGTGACAGTTCTGCTTAATACCCTAATTGAAAGAGTACTTAACAAATGCCTGCCTAACGAAGGCTTCGGAGAGGAAGAGAAAATTATAACACAGAGAACGTGCTGAGGTGCTGAATTTAGATGTGTGTGACTTAAAAGAAAAAAGTACCCACTGCCCAACCAATTTCCTTAAAGGTTGAATTGACCTTCTTTCTTAAAATAGGAGGCCAGGTCTGAAGTTTCTACTTTTACCTATTTCTCTGGTGCGTGATTTCTCATTTCTTTTGGCTGAAGCTGAAGAACAAAGACATAGGGTAGCCAGGAGGGTTTCAACATTTTCAAAGGCAATTTCGTGTAAAATTCCCATATGCATTTATCTTGAGGCCAAGTATGAGCATGGGAAATTGCAGCCCAGTAGAGCCTTTTTGAGGCTGTCACGAGCAACAGGAGCAGAAGAAAGAGGCTGGGAATACTCTGGGGCTTTATATGCCGAATAGTCTGGAATGCAGGTGAGGCGCATCAGCCAAACATCTGAGAAGGAAGGAAGATGGCAGTGGCCCTGGTAGTGCCCATCAGATTCGAGGGAGAAAAGAAATGAAAGCAGAAAGAACAGATTTGGCAGGTGTGCGTCAGGGAGCCTTCATGTATGCAGACAACATCTGGAGGTTAAGAAAAAAAGAAAAGGGGGTGGGTGGGAAGCTGGCAAGGAAGGCTGAGTCCTGTTCTGATGGTCCTGTAAATCTGGAGGTGTCTTAAGCTCAGTAAGATTTACAGCAGTATAAAACTAGGGTGAGTTTCAGGCTAGAAGTAAGGGTTGAATCCTATGATTGCCTGCATCTCGCAGGCTGTAGTCCAGTAATTCATACAGCAATTCCCACATCAAGACCATAAACACTATCTGTATATATTGTTTAGAAACAGATTGTGTGTATCATTTAGAAACAGACCTGTAATCTTAACTTCAGTGTCACAGAATGAAGTCTATTGACTGCTTTTTTTTTCAGTAAACTCCTTAAAAGGACCAACTCCTCCAGCTGCTAAAATGCAGCTGATATGGATGCAAAAGGCAGTGCTTTGCACTGTGTCATTTCTTTAGGCATGGGACAACAGTCTTCTTACCAAATGCCACTTCTTCAGTTCAGCCAATATCAAATTAAGATGAGCAAATCCAGTCCTGTTCCACCTGCTGTGTGTGAAGACAGGCTTTGCTTTTTGTTGCATGTTTTCTTTTGGCTCTGTGCAGAGGCAATAGCAAGTCAATTTGAAATTGTGCCTTTCAGAGGAATTAAACAGTGGTGAAGCCAAGCAATGTAATCCATGCAAATGATTTTGCTGCTGCTGCTTTCTTCACTGAACTCCTCAAAACTGTAGCAACTATTAGGCGCTGTCATGCTGCATTTCTAAAGGAGAGGAGAACCAGAAGGTCTCTGCACAGAGTAAAGCACTTATAAGCCCACAAATATTCTTTTGAAGATGTTTCTCTTATCTTACAAGGACATGCATCATTTTGAAAACACTTTTGCTCAGAGACTGAAAGTCTTTCAGTTCGCAGCTAATCAAGTTGCCTGTCTTTTTCATTTTAATTCTTTCCAAGTCCATCTCTTTCACACAGCGCTGATTCTGAGCATTTCTTTTCTCCTGGAGTAAGTAATCTTTGGGGATGTGTGTTTAACCCCTCTTCCAGCTCACCGTAGCATGAATGCCATTCTCTGACACATCAAAGCTTTATGAACCTCAGATTTCAGCTTTCTGTCATGCAAACACAGAGCAGCAAGCCCTTGATATGGCTGGGAAAAGACACCTGTATCAGTGGAAAAAAAAAAAAAGACCAGCAATGTGCCTGAGATGGCAAGCGGGAATAACTGCTAGAGAGACAAAACAGAGTCTCCTGAGAGAGTGTGATGTCATCTTCTAATGGATGCATTTTTATTCTCTTTTTCTATTTGACACATCTGAGACTTTAACAGTTAAACTCAAGCTTTGGGTTTTGTTTTGGTTTTTTTATTTTACTTTTGTTGCCTTTTTAATGTGAGTTATTTCCTGTAATGTGCTGCTCTTCTGAGCACACCATGTGCTATATCCCCATGTTCAAGAGAAAGAGGCGGCACCATGTTTCTCTGAGGCTTTGCCTGTTTTGTTCAGCTTCCCAGCTCTTCAGAATAAGGCTGCCTTTATTGCCAGTCCTGTAACAGCAATTAATCTTAGTGCCGAGATGCCTGTTACTCACTCGGATATCCCAGTGAAGCCCCTAGGAGAGGCCCCTCCGCCTTTGTTCCAAGGCTGGAAGTTGCTGATCTGGTACTGTCTTTGTTGAGTGTTCCTTCTAACGCAGAAGTCCTGTTATCTGGAGACTATTCAAGCCTCCTAATTATCATCTTCCAGTCTCTGTGCTTCGATTATCATAAAGACAATGTAACTTTCAATCCTCTGCTTAGGATGTTGTATTTTTTTTTTTTAAGCTGCTAGCGATGGTGTGATTCCTTTCTGCTGAGTGGTCATTTTAGGAGGCTTTAAAACCCAAATAAAGCCCCACTAGGATAGATGTGGTCCTTTGGTTTCCCGGAGGATGTTAGGTCAATGGGAGTGACTGTCAAGGGAGGGAAGAGGAGAGTCAGACTTGAGGGAACTGCATAGGTGAGGCTTGGTTTTTGCTTACTTTAAGTTTACAGTAAAACTGAGCCCTAGTTGAGGTGTCTGGTGGGGCGGGGAAGTTACGTTTGGGCATCAGCTCTGGGCCCTGAGTTCTGGGGTGAAAGCTCAGCTGGTTTACAGAGTTGTCTTGAAAGAGCATGTGTAGGTGAAGATATGCTGATATCAAATTGACACATCTTATAAATTCTGAGGCCCTATGGGCATTTATCATTCTGATTTTTGCAACCTCAGTATGGCTAAACTCTTGTCGATCCAGCCACAGGGACACACGTGATGTTGGAACATCAGGTGGCATCACAGCAACATTGCAAGTCACAGTGGTTGTGTGTTTATACAGTTCACAGTCCCCAGAGGTGATCTGGAGGCTCGGGACTGTTCTTCACCTGCTGCCCAAAGGCTGGCAAAGAGCCATGACAAAATTATTATGGGAGCATGGGGAACACAAGGCCACTCAGAGGAAAAGAAGGATTGCTTTTCCTACTCAATGATCTTCGAAAGGAACAGGTACATTGATTTTGTTCCTGTGCTGCGAATCGAGTGGAAAACTCAGCTTCAAGGGGTAGGTGTCATTTTTTTTCAATGCTGTCTGAGTTCTTGTTTTGCAGGAAAGTGTAAGTTCCTGTTTTGGAGATGAGGTATACAACAATGGAAAATGATGGAAAATGGACAGTAGCTGTCTCACATACATTACATGGTTTGAATTGTGGTGGCCCAAGATCCTTCCCCCCACGCCCCGCTCCACCCCTCCCCCCCCGCCCCAGAAGGAACTTTGCCATGGATTTTGTTTGGACTAAGATTTTGGCCCAGTGGCTATCTGGTGACATTTTGCCACCTGTGATCTGACATAGCTGACATGCAGTAGCCAGTCTTGCTTGTTTTACCTTGTGTGGTGAGATGCAGATCCATTTTCTAGGCTAAATCCTGATTTTATTAACTGAAACAAAAACTTTTAATTGAACTAGAGCATCTTTCGCTCCTCAAGCAGCATCTCCAGTGTGTCTGGGCAGGAGGCCCAGGTCCTCTGTAGGTCTGGGATCTTGCTTTGGCCTGAAGAAAAGTTGTTGCTCTCCAGAAATTTCTGGTGGGTGATAGCTGGGGGAAGAAACTGGAGGGCATGGTTCATTGTGAAGAGGGAAATCATGGAGGAGGAGTGCTACAGTCTTCCAGTGGTTTGACTAGCCTCCTTCCCTTGTGCAAGAGGGGCACAGGATAAGAAACACGGTTCTCCGAACCTGCCCTTCTTGTGCTGTGGAGGCTTGGTGTAACTGGGTGATACAACAGGAAAAGGTTGGTGGCAGCAGGAACAAATGTCTGCGTGCTGCACCCAGCTTCACTGGGTTTAGAACGGGAATGTGACAAACTCGAAGCTGAACCTTGCTCTTTTTCCTTTCACAGAAGAGGTGATGCTGGCAGAGGAAGACAAGAACGCAGAAGAGAAGTCTCCTCTGGACGGTAGGTTGTTTTGCTGTGCGGTTGTCCTGTGGTCTGTGAGAGGTTTACGTGCTGAACGCTGACCTGGTTTTCCGTTGTAACAAGAGGGCGTGAGGAACATGCTTTTGCATGCACTTGGAATAATTTGGGCCAAAGAGTCCCTTTTCTTGTATCGAGTCTTTCTGAGGTTGTAGGCGGATATAAGCAGTTATGAGAGACATCGTTTTGGGATGGGTATCTGCCCTGGGGGTCTGCCAGAGTCCCTGCGCTGTCTGTGGGACTGCACCGTGATGGGGGCACCCGCCAGCCTCCGCCTTGCAGAGGCGGCCGTGTCTACTTGCAGGCGGTGGAGGGGAGAGGCCTCAGAGTGGATGCCACGAGAGAAATACATGGACAATGAGAAGGCAGGGCTCTAAATCGAGGTTTCCAAATGGATTTGACCAAGAGACAAAGAGACTAAGACCCCTGTTACTTGTAAGCAGTAAGACATAACAGGGTGTGGTGATCCTGTTTTAAGCCGTGTGACCCTAGCGCTTCAGGACAAGTGGAGGTGCTAAGCTTTCTGAGGCAGGTGCCAGGAGAACACGAGACTGTTCTCCCTGCGCCTCAAGACTGCTGAGCCCTTAGGATGTGACAGTCAGTCAAAGTTCAGTTAAAGATTCTTCCCTCTCCCTTTTCTGACCATCTTTCGTCCTCCTATGTCTCCTCCTTTCCCCTCCCCTCCCTTTCCCCCCTCTTTTTTTTTCTCCTCCCATTCACTGTCAGGGAGGGCCGCCTCGGAAGGGCCGATTCCACAAGGCACGGCACCGGCAGAGACTAGCAGCGGCAGCAGCTACAACAGTGAGTGGATTGCAAATCGACAGGGGGTCAGGCGACCCAGCGGGGCACCGCTGCTCCCCCGAGGGCCTAGGTCACTAGTGACTCTTCCCCGGTTTGCTGCGAGCTCGGTGCCTCCTGGTGCGTTGTGCACCCCTTAGCGTGGCCACCGGCCTGCCTTGGCCAGGCTGGCGACCTGCGCTCGGGAAGGACTCAGGGATGGATGAGCTGGGGGCTACGGAAGGTCAGGACTGAGGTGCACTTGGCAAATCTTTGTGCGTGTGTGTGCGTGTGTTTGTGTGTGTGACGGGGGAAGTTTTGTCTGGCGTGTGGGTGTAGCCAGGGCTTTCAGTCTGTAAGTGAAATGAGTATCTGGAGGACAAGTTTGAAAAGCCTAGTGGTGTAGGCAAACTCTAGAGATGGGTATAGGCCGTGGAATGAAGATGCAGGTATATCAAGGCTACATCTATACTAGTAAGCTAAACAAGCCTGGTGGTGCTGCTGGCCTTGAGGCTGACTGGCATGGAGCAGCCCACATCAATGCTAGTAAACTGTCTTGATCTCCAAAATAGCAGGGACATTGCATCCAAAGTGCCTATAGAGATTGTCCCTGACACACACTAATTGCTGAACTACATCCAGGAATTTTGTGGAGAGAAGGTAAAGGAGAAGGCGCTCAATTCATCCAAGGGAGAGTTGTAAAACTTTACTATCAGATACTACCAGAGTTGGTTGTGTCTCAGTGCTTGGGATGGTCCTCGACATGCTGGAATTTACTAGGACAGATGCAGCCTCATGGACCCAAAAGGTGGTATTGCTGGGACTGAGGATTCAGCCTACTGTTGGGTGGGGAAGAGAAGAACAAAAGAGGTTATTTGCAAAAACTGGATCCAGATCTCAGGTTCAGTGTCCTCTCCTCTTTGAGCTTAGAGGCCTCTGAACCTGGATAATATGGTGAGTGTTTCCTTGAAGTGATATAAGTAATAAAATCTGCTTTAGATGCTGAGGAGGAAGTGCAGCTGTTTCTCCAAAGGCAAGGAAAATCGTGTAGGCTGAGAGGATTCCCTCGTAGGAACCTAAACTGAAGTTAGTTGCTACAGAGTGAATGGATTTGCTGAGTGTGCCTACTGGACAGTATGTATCACCACACCATGGGGTGTCTTACTGCTGATAGCAAATGGTGCTTAGTTACTGTATGTTTTTAAGCTGTTACAAAACTGTATCAACATATCTTTTTCTGATAGTTCTCAAGATCTGCAGGTAGGTGGTCGTGGGCGCAGAGTCCGCACTGTTCCTGGCGTCGCCCCTCGTGCACCTTGGGCAAAGCAGCGCAGACCTCTCTGAGCCTTAGGGTGCAGTTCACTTTCCCTGTCTTGTAAAATAATGTAGTGATGTTTGCCTTCCCTACAAAAGATGCTATTGGACAAAGTGTGTTTTCAAAGAGCTGTGACATCCCCAGAGGGAAGGAATTGTACAATGGGCGCTATTAAGAATGCGTTTGCTGATTTGCAGGAGTTGCTTTCAATATAGCATTTTTGCTGCTTAAGGCATTGAGATGTGGTAAACTGTATTGGAACACAGTAAATGCTGATTTCTTAATGGTGCACACTGTAAACAGTATTAATGTTCTTAATGGATAGTAGCACTCATGTCATAACTCATTGGGGTTCAGAATCACTCAGTGACCCTGTCCAGGCCTCTCTTCTGTGCTAAAAGGTCCGGCAGCTACAGCAGTTCCCCCACCTTCCTCCATCTGTTGGGATGAAATGCAAGTGCACAGAATTCTGGCTGGCAAACCTTCAGGATCTAGAAGGTTAAATTAAAAATGACCCTGGCATGGAAGCACATGGAGGCCCTGCAAGGTTGTAGATTGACTGATTTGCTACAGCCTACCCTTGTATGGCAGCTTCAGACAGCATTGGGAAGTAAATGCTGGCCCTGGAGAGTGAAGTGGGGGGGGGGGAAAGAAAATTCACTCTGAATGCTCACGAGGTATTCTCTCTTTAATTTGCACACAGTGTTGAAAAGAGCTGCAATAAAGAAGAGCAAAAATGACCTGATTCATGCTGAAGAAGGTGAGGACCATTTCACAGACATTTGCTCCGTTGGTGAGTACTGGCTTCGCATTCCCCTAGGTTTAGATCTCCAGCTAAATGTGTGTGTGTTCTGTTTCCTCTGAGTCCTCGTCTGCTCCAGAAGCTGCAGTCTCTGGCCCAGAGCAAGTGCATCAGGTGCTCTTTCCTAGCCCTCTGCGAGGCAGCCAGATGCAGCTCCATTGCAAGGAGAATTATTACTGCTCTTGCAGCAGCGGTTGACTTCCCAAAGCAAGTGGCATCGTGGCTTCACACACTCCTTCACGCTGCCCAGCTGAGCTATTGCATGTCGCACCATTTAAGAGAGCACTGCCAAAATGCTTGGAGAATCCATGGTGTGTTGGGCAAGCTGTGATTCTGCTTGGAACATGCTCATTTATGCTAATGAAACCCAAATATGTCAAATGATACCACTAAGCCTCATCTGTTGCAGGGAGTAGAGGAAGTGGACAGACATTTAGTCACATCTGTCACTAATACAGTGTACAGTTTTGCAGACTTTGTCAGGTGAATGGTTGCTGGGAAATCCTGGGCAGTAGTTCTGTGCTAATTCTCTAATGCTTGCCTTAGAAGAGGGCCTTATTGCCATTCTCCACATTTTTAAAGCCAGATATGGAGATAAACGCTTGTATGCGTGTTATTACCTGTGCATCTCTAATATTGAGTGTGTGTGGTTCCTGCTGTGAATCTGGTATCTTCCCCCCTTGGAGAATAAGTTTGTGTCAGGTTGAAGAAGTTCTACTTGTTTTGCAGTTAGCAGAGAGCTAGTTCCCTCCTGAAACATTACCAGGTAGAGAGCAATGAGATGGGTCTGGGCAAGGGGAGGCAGGCTCTCCAAGCACACAGCATCCTAAGGTTTTGGACAAAAGTGGAAGAAAGGCCTTTTCAGTGATAGGTTTTTACTTGCTAGCTGGGGACACATCTTCCTGATTGCTTTTCAGTTAATTATTTTTCTTATTCTTGTCCCTATGGCAGAGACTTTGTTTCAGTCTGTATTTTGTTTTGCTGCTGAAGCAGCAGATGTTCTCATTTAGCTTCCAAAGAAATGTCTTGGCACCCCAGTAACCATGAAGCAGCAAATCCTGGATACGTAAGGGTAGCAGCATAAACAGTATGTTTGAGAATACATGTCCACATATGTAAGCATGACTGCCTCAAATGGTCTTTGAAAATTTGGCACTTAACCTTTTAAGGGATTACAGTTGCTGCTGCTGGATTTTTTCCCCTTTAAATGAAGATCTGATCAAGGGAAATGAAGTTTGCTCGGCATGTTACTGACACCACCTCCTGTTGTTGAATTGCCACCATCCTCCAAGCAATGAGCAGGTTGCTGATTTTGTGGCTAAACTGCTGACACTTCTATGAGAGGTTTGCGCTGGAAGAGGGAGAAACTGCAGCATCCTTGTGTATTTTTGTTTTGTCTTGTTTTTATCTGAAGAGCTTAGGTCACTGCACAGATAACAAGAAATGATCATCTTTGCCACATGTGTTTATGGCTGCAATAATTATGAGATCCTTGCATTCACATCCAAGTCCCTCCAGGGTCTGGGCACCCATGCAATGCAAACAGATCGTCACACCCAGCATTTCAGGTGGTAATGGATGATGGAGCATCTGGACTCATGGATAATCTGATGCAGAGCTGGGAACTATCTCAGGAGCATATGGCAGGGAAAATAACAGCAGTGCTTTCCACCTTCTGTGAGTGGTTTATCCACTTGGGAAAAGTGTTTTTGAATATGATGCACGGAAAATGGCAGAGAAGAAGAAATAAATACAGCAGATAGTTCTGCAGGCTCCTGAAAAGACTGAAACTCTGCGTAACATAAACAATTGGATCATATGGGCAATTATGCATAAAGAATATGTTTGCGAGAAAAGATTTTTTTGGATGGTTTCCTTGTGCTATAATGTCTCGCTGATGGGAATGCAAGGACTGTGGAAGACCTAACAATATAATTACTGAGTACAAAGTAAAGATGCAGACAGAGGAGTAGATACTTTGACAGGTCTCTTGCTGGCTGTTGCCTGAATACGTTGCTCTTTAATTCAAACACAAGTACCTCAATGAGCCTTATAATTGCATTATAAAGCTCTACAGTGGTAAATACTTCCCAGTGTGTTCTCTGGAATTATTCTTAAAATCTATTCCATCTTCCGAACTCTCAGCCTCTTTTCTGCACTAATAAGCCAGCAGCAGTAGACACTAGCTCCTTGTGGCTTCCCACCCTCCACACTGTGCCAGACAGTGGGTTATGCATTCCCTTCAGTGTCGGACTGCCCAACATCTGCTATGGTTTTCCAAAAAAAGAGCAAAATTCTCTTCTGTGAACTGCTCTGCAAATCTTTCTTCTCCTGCTGAGTTAAACCCTGATGTCTTTTAGACCAGGATATACCCGACCTTGTTTTCTCCAGTGCAAGTAATTCAGATTTACATCAATTTAAATAGATACAGAATATGGCCTACTGTTGTTCTTTCCTTGAAGATCAGCAGAGCAAATAGCTAGGGGGTATAAGGGCAACAGGCTATTCCTATGCATGTGTGAGAGTATGGAATTGGCTTGAATTTCTGAGAGGGTTTTACCTGCTGAACAGCGTTACGATGCTGATGATGCTGCCTATATCTTAAGTGCTCATTAATTTTGTTGCCTTAAAGCAATAGATGAGCATTGCCTTTTTTTTTTTTTTTTTTTTCTTTTTTTTTTTTAACTGCCAAAGAAAGGATTATCAAACTAACAGAACAACAGTACATCAAGCTTTTTGGCAAAGAGCTTGTTCAATGCCTGGCCAGGGCTGGTTCTGCATTTGGAGTGCTGTCACACAGCTGGTAGAAGGCCAGACACGTGAGATGAAGCACAGAGCTTTCTGTCGTGGAGACATGCGCAGCACACTCCTGTATGTAGTTGTGAGACTTGAAGAATCCATTGGTGTCACGTCTGGATACTTTATCCCTTCTGTGCATACTGTGTTTGATATTAACTGCAAGATGAAACAATAAGATGAGATTCCCACCCCTTCTATGCTTGGAAGTGTTGAAATGTAAGTGAGTGTGCTCAAAGACTTGGCTGCCACATCAAGAACGTTGTGTTCATATAACTCACTTGGCCATCTTCAAGGACAGACCATGCAAATCACCTTTTCTCACGGTGCTCAGAGCAAGCCAGTACAGTGTGTGTCCTGGTCAGCCCTACCTGCTAGGAAGTACCACACGGTGATAGGGAAGGGCAATAGTAAATTAGCTTGCCACAAGCCATCTTGAGACAAGGTCCAGTAGCAATCTCTAAGGGATGCCAGCACAGTGTGAAACAGGTAGTGGACAGCCTGCAGCAATCAGGATTTGCCCTGCTTGCAACAGTGTTCACGGCTGTTACAAAGGAATTCCAACCGATGCATGTATTTATTACTAATGTGGGCTGAATTCTCCTGCCTCAGCACTGGCTGGAGATTGCTTTTTCATCATTCATTTCAACAGTGCCTGCTACCTCAGGAGAAGAGCTTACATTAGAAATCATTTCTTCTATCAGCTCCCTATTGTTAAAACATTTGAGTCTATTCCAGGGTTTCAGACTAGACTTGAAATGTAGCTGATACAGGCAGAATTGATACAAATGAGTAGCTGTGCCCAAAATGTGATGGACGGAGGCAGATCAAGCCCCCTTCGGTGGAGATATGTGAAGAGGGAGAGTAAAATAAGGAGACTTCTTTCCTTTCAGTAGTGGATCAACTGGATCTCTGCCTGGTACTCAGAGCAGGGGAAGTAGGGGCTAGCTTTACTGTTGCCGCTAAGTTGCCTGAGGGTGTAGTCCCTGAAATTCAAGAGGAAACCCAGAGCTCTTCCCCTCTGGTTAGATGATGCTAATGTAGTGGAGTTGTGTTCGTCTCCTCTCTAAAGGACCACTAGTGAACTGTTATCCTCGCTCTGGGCAGGGAGCAATGGGGAGCTGAGACAAACTCATGTACGTTTTTGCTCCCAGTGTCTCTGTCAACAGGAGGGGATTTCACTAGCCTGGGTGCTGTGTGGTGACTCGAGGTGCTTCTGAGCAGCGGCAGCACGGTATTTCATGCAAGTGCCCCGACATACAGCATAGCTGGCTGGGGTCTCACCATGCGCCGTACCATGTGGGGAAAACCACTGGGCCTGTTGCCTTCTGTCACTCTAATCAACCAGGAGCTCAAAGTTGAGGAGTCATTGGCACATTCAAGGGGTTGAAAGCCCCATTCCTTTTGTTGGCAGAGCTGGGCGTTAATTCATAGTTTTAAAATTCCAGTCTTCATCCCTCATGACGTCTTTGCAAGCAAAATCTCGCTTTTGGTGTGACCAGCTTTCTGCTCAGCCATGCATTTGGGCTGGGGAGAGAGGGCTTGTGTGCCTGTGGACTCTCTCCTTCCTTTCATCCACCTGGATGCAGTGTGGTGATGGTTCTTTCTGTCCCCCAATGCCCAGGGTCTCCTTTTGCCCGTGCCAGTTTGAAGAGCGGGAAGAACGAGAGCTCCTCCTACTTCCGGAGAAAAGAGAAAATGTTCCGGTTCTTCATCCGGCGCATGGTGAAAGCTCAGAGCTTCTATTGGATTGTGCTCTGCGTGGTTGCCCTCAACACGCTCTGCGTTGCCATGGTGCACTACGATCAGCCAGAGAAGCTCACCACTGCTCTATGTGAGTACCGGGGATTCTTCTCAGGAAGCCTTGCGTTTTTGACAATTCTGTCACATTCTCATCAATTCACAGCCTGAAGTTTATTTTTGTAGCTTCCTATGGCTCACTCACGAGAGTTGCAAATGCATTAATGAGCGGTTCTAGTAACTCAAGATTGATCGAGTCATGTGATTCAGAAAAAATGCACCAGGCCATGATACTGGTTTGAGATGACATAGGAATGTCATCTTAGACTTACCCGAAACTTCAGATTCAAGCACATGTAAATCTTGTAACACTGCAGGAGGATTTGTTATGTAGTGGGTGTTATAAAAGGAGCGGGAGTGAATATGCACTTCAGTAGATGCAGGTTTCTCCATCCGTCTAATTAGCAGCTGTCCGGGGAACTGCAGAATTCATGCCACTTTGCAGCTGATCTGCATCCATGGATGGTTTGTGTTGTGGAAATACATAAATCTCTGACAGCACCAATGACACTGTGACAATAGCATGTGCAGTGGCCAGCGTTACTTGGTAGAAAAACAGCCTATAATGTTTACAGAATCATAAAGTAATTCACTACACTTTTAGCAATTATTGTCATGTTCTTTAAAAGGTTGTACTTTTACAGAAAGCCTTTTTTGATAACTGTATCTTCCACAATAATGATGCATGATCAGATGGGATAAATGTCGTGATGCCCTTCTGTGAAAATTTGTGCAGTACTGATAGAAGTAATATCATAGAGCAGATTACATTATACTTGTGCAAAAGCTTTATTTTAGCTTGGTATCTGCAGTGACCTATCAGTTTAGGCTTCAGATAAGTGCTTTTGAAGTATGATTTTTTTTAAAAAATTGTATATTGTTTTGTTCTGCAATGAATAGTCAATGGACGCAGCTTTTTGTGGTTAGATCTTTTACACGTCACAGCTTTGCTCTGAGGTGGCAGCCTTGCTCATGAGGCCTTTCTTAACAAAAGGTAGAATGGGAGGTGTACAGCTTTTTCCTTTTATTTTAGTGAAGTTGTAGGCTGTGACTCCCAGAGCTGAAAAACTGGAAGTTTGTATCAACTGAGAATATCAAAGTATGGTGACACTGAATGTGGGACACAACAATTTTTTTCCTTCTAAAGGAAAGGAAGGGAAGGGTTGGAGGGTTTGTTTCTGGAATGGTTGGCCTAGATCCTAACAGGATCAAGTCTTTTGTCCAGCACTTGATATTCAGATGTGGCTAATTCAGAATTTGTCAGGCAAAGCTTCCAAAGCAAGAGAAGGGTAGAAAAGACCCCAAATATTTTAAACTGTCTGACTTAAAAACTGTGACTTAGATCCTTAAAGATACTAAACTACCTAACTTTCATTCATTTCTATATAAATTAGATACTTAAGTATTTCTAGCTTGAGATACTCAGGTATCTATCTATTTATAATAAGGTCTTGCCTTATTATAAAGAAGGAAATTTTTGAAGTACTTTTTTTTTCCCATAGGCTTAAAAGTTCAAGGTTATAGCTACTTTGACTTCAAAATTCGCCCTGTTAATGTTTGCTGAAATATTTAATATCAGCAGGTAACTGGAGCTGTAATGAGAGATGCATAAGAAGGAGAGAAATTCCTTTCAACTCTGTTTGTCTTGCAAGATTTAGATTGAAAGGGAGACAGACCACACAGAAAAGTCAGTCTTGCTTATTCATTTCCTAAATTAAATAGAGGAAGTAATAAGCTAGATTGGCAGAGTAATTAGAAGTTTGAGGCTTAGGATTTCCTCTTGAATTAGGACTAAATGTCTAGAAAAAAACACTTTAAGTCTTTCAACTCAAAGAAGACTTTAAATTTTCAAACTCAGTTTTGGGAACACCTTATGGAGTAACTTTCCTAAGAGAACATTAAGAAATCTGTGAGCCAGAAATCTCTTTCAATGTTCATACGAGAGTTGGAAGGAGGGTTTTAATTAATTAGAATTAAAAGTACATCACTGGGTGGCAAATGCATCTAGAGTAGAGGCTGTAAATTATGCTCCCAACCTACTTCAGCTGAAGACAGGAATAGGAAAGGGTGAATTTGTATTGTGTCATTGAACCGTGTGTTCTTTGGAGTTAAATATTCAGTATTTTCCCCGACAGAGGTGTTCTTCCTGT
This sequence comes from Dromaius novaehollandiae, assembly GCF_036370855.1. Lineage (NCBI taxonomy): Eukaryota > Metazoa > Chordata > Aves > Casuariiformes > Dromaiidae > Dromaius > Dromaius novaehollandiae. Next base: position 4,007,348 of record NC_088117.1, read on the forward strand.
GTTTTTCTCATTTGTCCTGTTCTGCCCTATACATAGCTTTCCACCATTGCATTGCCATTTTCTGTGAGACTTTAGTAAGTTCTTTGCCAGTGAGGAAACACCTGGGGAGGAGTTTCGCAAATTAGTCCCTGAGGTTCAGTGAAAGAAACATTAGTAGATACAGGTAGGTACTGCTGGAAACAACACTGTAAGTTGCGTGGGGTGACACAGACATAAGACTTTAAGACCAGAAGCAGAAGTGCCGTGGGTTCATTTTGGGGAGGATTGTCTACAGTCGATCTATAGCACAGTAAAATGGAAATGCCGAGAAGATACCTATTTAACATTTTTAGAGCAAAGAACTTCTTTAAAAAAAAAAAAAAAAAAGTCAACTGAAATGGTTTGCAAGTTCAACCTCTAAAATTACAAGTGTCCCACACCTCCAAATGCTCCCAGCCTTTTAGGATGATAAGCTGTACTATTTGTATTTAGACCTTTCTTTTCATTAGTAATGTCCTAGAGGTTTCTGGCCATCTTCCTGGGGTAAGTCTCAAGGTGTAATCTTTCCTACTAGTCTAAAGTTTGTAGTTGAATGCAAGGACTATTTTATGCCTTAAGATGTATGGGACTACACGTCAATTAATGATTATTTTTGTTACTGTCATTTCAGTAAGACTGGATTTGGTCCCTCTCATTCCCGCATATACCAAACTGCAGCCAGCCTGATAATCCCTGCATCAAATACATTTGTGAACAAGCCCATTTGTGGGATAGCCCTCAAGCAGTGCTCCTTGAAAGTCATGTTCTGTCCAAGATTCATTCACAAATCCATTAGATATAGGGAGAGCAAGATACCATTAAACTAGGGGATTTTAAACAGCTCCTGGAAATTCTTGGCAAAATCCTGTTACTGCAAGAGTGACAGACTTTAAAAATGGCTTTAAAGTTAATCCATGATGTGTGAACCTAGCTACAGAGGAGCAGGACTTGGCTGGTCTGATGTAGAGCAAGAGAAATGTAGCTGATTCTAATTATATTGTCACATGGAGGATGCTTATACTTGAACTAGTGGGGAGTTTTGTGAACTATAGCAGCAGGAGAGAGAGGAGTGGAGTAAAGTCTGGGAGGATCCGCTAAACCCTGAAACTCTACCCAGGCACCTCTAATTCAATTATACCTGTCCCTCTGGGGAAACATTTAATTACATTACAAATTAATTTTACTTAAAGAGTGACTAGTAAAAGCCTATGGGTCTGCATTGATTTATTTTCCCTTCCTCTTTTCTTTTAATTTTTCTGTTGTTGAATTGTTCTGATTAACTTTCCCTGCTTGATATTTCATTTTTGTGCAACTACTTTGAAAAACAAATTGTAGGAGCTTCAGAAAGGGACTTGGAATTTGTTTAGTTTCACTGAAACAGCTGTGTTTCAGCCTGATGAGAAATTCTTTGAATTCTCAGGGTATGGTGAATAGCAGAACACGCTTTACACCCCATAATCATCCCCAAATTAGATTGGAGATCTAATTCTCCTTCTCTATACAGAAAGGACTGCAGTGCCACATTACAATAGGAGCATTCTCACACTGCACTTCGATACGTGGCATGTTCTGTTCTCCAAAGCATGGGCCTTTAGTTAAATAAGTTGCAGTTCCCAATAGATGGGTATCTTTCATACAGCCACCTATGATCACCATTTGTTTGCATTAACTTCCACCTTTGCTGGTATTGTCAGAAAGAAAAAACTTCTATCAGGAGACAGCTCTTTAATCTAGCACAGAAAAGCATCATTGAGGTCCCGTGGCAGTGAAGATGCATCTTCAACAGTGAGGACAGCAAACCAATGAAATCAGTTATCTGGGCGTGTAGTGGAGCTGCAGCATTAAGGGGTTTTCAGTCAAGACTGCCCTTTTGAAATATATGCTATAGTTTGAGCAGAAGTTATGAGCATGGTGTAGAAACAACCAAATGTATTTCTATGGCATGGGCCATGCAGGAGGCTAGTGGAGGAGGACAGCTGATCTCCTCCATTCTGACCACAGCTAAAGCTATGAAAGACAGCTGGGAAGGAAGGGGTGCTGGAACTGGAGTATGCTGCCTTCCCAGCACAGGCTTTAGGAGTGTGCTGAGAAGGTTTTATGATTTGGTGAGAAAGTTTTTCACCCAGGAGGAAGGAGCCCCCTTGTCAGGCTTCCCCTTTCCTGTGGCTGCGCTCAGTGAAGAGGTTCTCCAGCTTAACTTGCTTCTAAAATTGTACCCATGTAAAAACGTGATCCAGAATGTCTGCTTGCTGATGAATACAATATTTGAAAACAAATTTTAGCCATTATGGCCTGAGAGCTTCTCCCCAGTGTGCTGCACTATGCTGAACCATGTGTTTTATGCAATTAGACCTTTTTGATGATACCGTGTTTGCCTTTGAAGTAGGTAGCCAGTTCCCTCTGGATTTAAATATGCAGCATTTGCAATTGAGAGGGAAAAGGCTTTCTGAAACAAGCGTATTTATTTATGTCTGCTGAACATTTCATGTCTGCTTTGTCAGAGAGGAGGAAGTTACAGTTTGCTGAGGTTCTCCTCCTGGTTGAGGTTTAATCTACAAGGAGGAAGAACAAAGAAAACTGGAGTGATAGGCTCAGCACCTGCCCCAAGTGACATCAGACTTGGAGACAGCACAGAAATGGAATTAATCAATTGGTGATTGACAAAAAAGAGCCAGTAACTATCTAATTCAAACCTACGGGGCAAAAAGATACCACCATGGCCTTTGCCAATAGCACAAATTTTAAATTAAATTAGAGTATTTGTATCAAACTTTTTTTTCGTTAAATCACATTACAAAATGCTTCTGTTTAAGGCAGATTGAATTACATGTGGGGTCTGAATACCATGAGGTCCAAACAATAAAATTGCATTTTCAATTACATGGGCAGGGCCATGTCAGAAGAAATCAAGTTTCTGATCCATCAGCTGGAGAAGCTGATTCACTCTGAGTCAATTCCTTCTGCCCAAGGAGTTCAGCATGTTCATACTTTCCTTGCATCCTTGCCTCCATCCCTTCTCCTCCTAGTCCTATGATTTGTAGCGCCTGGTATCTGCTGAGATATAGTTATTGCTGCCTGTTTTGAATTCTGTCTTAGGTGAGACTCATCACCTATGAAAGGACATGTTGGGTTCTTCTTTCAAGGGCAGCAGAGGAAAGTTCTGCTTCTTTCGTGTTTCAAGATTCTTTGCTCTGTTTCTCTACGAAATATTGCTTCATTCAGTTTTACTTAGAGAGAACACTTACTAGCCCTTTTTCTCCTAGCGTATTCTGTTTTTCTGTGCATGTTTTCAGGACCTGTCTGTTCAATGATGGAGCATTGGACTAGGTGATACCTGTTTTCTTTCTTTATGTTTGATGGATGACTGTGCAGATTAATCCTTGTTTCTTTCCTCCTTATGAAATGATGGCAAAGTGCACTGAGATCTATTGAGGAAAATTGCAATAGAAAAACTACCTAGTATTTTCATTATACCATGAAAGAATCCTGCATGTACCTGAAATGTGACTCTTCAAGGTGAGTCTAGTGGCCCTAAAAAGAAGAGGAAAATCTCCCTGCTAGAGTGGAGGCTGTGCAAGGTTTTCTGTGGGCCAGATCTACAACTCCTCCCTGCAATTATAAATTTTGTCTGCCGGTTAAGTAAGGCCACTGGTTTGAAAGCATTGGTTTCACGTCAGTCTTTCTGATAGGAGGACTCTGCATTGAAGTCACACCAATAAGTGCCATCAGGCTTGCTGAACTCTGCTGAGCGTGAAATCAAAGATGGGAGCAATAACTTCCCAGCAAGGGAGCGGCTCTTGTCAGCAGAAATGCTGCAGCAAGTTATCCCTCTGGGCTCATGAGTGGAATAGGTGACAACTGCAGCAGGAATTCTTGTATACCCAGAGAAGATGCATCTGCTCTATTAGGGCAGTTTTGCATTCTTCTTGTACTATTTCCGAAATACATAGGGTACAGCATGAAAGTTCAGGATCTGGCCTGGAAGCTGTGGTCTAGACTTCTGATTTACAGGGCCAGCTATTGATAATGAAGAACTTCAACTTTCTTGCTGCTTGGCAATTGCAATGTGTACAAGAAAACTCTGTATCATTGAACGTGTGTGTGTGTTTTCTTTTTTTACTCTATTTTTTACAGTATCAGGCTTGTCAGGTGTTACATTTTATGCCTGACATTGCTTCATCTGGCCCAGTTCTTGCACCTTCTGCTCTTCAGCTGTTTTTATTGCCAGTGTAACTGTGGATTCTTTCCTGCTCTGGGATCCCATGTGTTGGACACAAGTGTTTGCTCACTGAGCCGCTACATCTGAGGCCAGGAGTGAGTGAAAAGTTGTAGCATGTGCAGTTGTGAACCCATTTCTCCTAGAAGGTTCCAGGCTCAAAGGGAGAAGGAGAAGCCCTACTCCTTCATGTGACCATGCCTGCCTCTGAGTGCTGAGATCCAGCGGATGGAGCCTACCTGTTGGTAGGAAAAAGGCTGAGAAGTTTGCAGACCTCATTTTTTGTCATGCCATTTCTTGACTGTGAACACCTTTACTATTGATAGTCTCCTTAATTACATTGCTGTTAACCTAGTCTCCTTGAAAATAGAAGGGTCTATGTGGTGCAATGAATACCCTCCAGGTATTTCCTCACCTGTTGCGTACCTGGCAGAAGTGTCTTTGTAGGCTTCCCACTGGATAGTTAATAAAATCTTTCTCATTTAGCTAATGCTTCCTGGATTTCAGTCAACACCATGCACACAATGTTTCATGACTATCTTTCATTTAAAATTTAGAATCCCTTTTCTTTTTTTTGATAATTGAAACTGTATTTTTTCAAGCAATTTCAGAAGACAAGCATCAATGTGAGATGGACATGGGCTAAATGGGCTCACTCAGTATGAATGTGCAAGGCAGTGAACTGAGTAAAAACCATGCAATTGGAAAGAACCTCATTCTCTTCCCTGCCTTTCCCCACAGTAACTATCTAAAGCCATGTATTTCAGGAGGCATAAAAACACCTAGGAGTTCAGATTATCTAGTGGAAATTTTCCTTGTTGCAACTTGTATCTGTTGACCCTTCCCTGTCAGCATGGCATCAGCTTTGGTACCATCTTCTCTATAGCCTTACATCAGATAGCTGAAGCCAGCAGCAAGATGCGCCCTTAGCCTTCCCTTCTAAAGGCTGAACGCATCCTGCTCCCTTGGCCTCTCCTTCTACATAGAATCCTGAAATCATAAAACTTAAATTACAGGTGTAGTTTTTCCAATAGCGTCTGTACCACTAAGGTAACTGGGAGCCTTACTGTATCGTACCATGTTAAACAATGTGATTAATCTCTGCCCTTAGAAGCTTGATTCTTCTTCTCATCTTTTATCTGGGGAAGAGTTTTGTCTTGTGTTACTTGGTTTGTTTTGGTGATGGTTAGTTTTTTGCCCTTTTTGTGTTTTGTTTTAATATTCCATTGTTTCTGTTGCTTGTTGGCCTCCAGATCTAACCTGCATGTCATAAAATGCCAAAGAGACAGTACTTTCTATAACTTTGAGTCCAGAAAACTCAGTGCGGAGATTGAAAACTACGGCTATGCTCTTTCTACCCTTTGTTTCACCATAGGTGATAAATTTTCCCATCAAAAGCTTCACAGCCTCTTTTGCCTGTGATACGTGAAGCAAAAGGAACTGAACTTGCTCTTCCATAATTATATGATTATGCAGGCATAATAAAAATAAATGTGGCTCTGTGTTAACAGTAGACCCAACACTTCTGAATCTGAGCTCACGGAGGGAGCAGTTCTGTTGGGTAAGAAAGTATTTTTACCATGAGAGAATGTCACAAAAACATACACGCCACTTCCAAACATGCTTGTCTCATGTAGGTACAGAAGTCCCATAAACATACATTTGCAAAACATTATCTGTGCAATTAAATTACATCTTCAGAAATATTAGCCCCAGAATTTTCTTTTCAAACTCTTTTTCAAAGAGGATGAGAATATTATTTAATGCTCATATACCAACCTTCCCACAACAGACATGAAATGTGGCCTTCACAGGCCTTGAAGGTTGAATACAGCTTATGTGCATATAGAAATAATTATGTGAAACTGTCCTCAGGGTCTTGTTTGCTATTGCAAAGGGATTTCCTTCTGGCAGGAGGCAGTTTATATTGCGAGGAAGTAGCACTGTTTTCCTCATGAAGACATCTGCCTACCAAGGTCTTTCAAACTAATTTAATCTCTTTTCTGGTTTCTAGATTTTGCAGAGTTTGTTTTTCTGGGTCTGTTCCTTACTGAGATGTCTTTGAAGATGTATGGACTGGGGCCAAGAAATTACTTCCATTCTTCATTCAACTGTTTTGACTTTGGGGTGAGTAGGCATCAGCTGGGTGGATGAAGTGTGTGGTTGTCTGGTTATTGAATGGGGTTGAGTGTTTAAGGGCGAGTATGGGAATGCATGGGAAATGGTGTTGTAAGGGTGTTTCCCAGGGAGTAGTCATTGTATAAATTAGCTGCAGCGAAATACATTAAGCTTCCCCTAGTTATCATTTTTCTTGAAGAAATGTGACAGGCAGGGTTTTCATTTCCTTAGTGAGTTACAGGGTGTTCAGAGCATCAGCACCAGTAAATGCTCTGACTGCTATGAGATTCTGTCTCTCATTTAAATGAGGTGACTGAAAGACAAAAAATGCACACATCTTATTGCTCTTTTTCCCCTTCATGCATTTAATGGCCTTTCCATCAAGATACATAGCTGGCACTTTTCAGATATGAGTACCCAGAAGTAGAAGTCTAAACACATAATTAGGTGACAGAAAGGCTGTAACTCAGATCCTTTTATTCTAAAAGTACAGGTTCTCCCCTTTGAGCTACAATAGCTATAAAGTGTGACTAGAGTAGGGCCCATTTTGATTCCATCTAATAACAAACATTGCATGTAGATGTTAATTTATTCATTAAAAGCTATTAGGCTATAGTCTGTCCTCACAGAGGATAATTCAGCTTTTCTTATCTTTAGCATGGACTGTGCACTGCATCTCAGAGCAGGCATTGGGCTTTAAGGTTTCAGTTCTTTAACTAAAGCAGATATGATGCTTATGATGCAGCCATAGTGATGATGAAGGGAAAAACAGTAAGGTTCATCATATCCTTCCTCCAGTCTTTCTCTCCAAGATGGATTTATTCTGTTATTTCTAGTCTTTATGTGCCAAGACGCTGAGATTGATCCTCTTCCCCCATGGGGTTAAAATCACTGCTTCAGCACTGCTCCCCTATGGTGAGAGGAGATATTTTTACCTTTGGTAAGTGACCATTCCCAAATCCAAGACTACAGCTAGAGCTAACTTCTCGTTTTTGGCAGTGTCAGCAGGAAAGCTCAGAGCTAACAATCTCTGAAATTAAACCAGCCACTGCAAGAGTCATCTGTGTCCAACAGACTGAGGTACCATGGCAGGCTGCTTCAAGTGTGCAGCATCTCTGCCACATGGGGCCTTCCTCTCTGTGCCTCCTGCTGCAGCCAGTCGTGACTCAAAGCATAGAATAGCATTTTGACATTCTTTCAGGCTGCATAGCCTAAAGGATAACATGCAGACTTTAACTTTCATGAGAGGATGCCAGAACACAGATAATTAGTAGTGCAGAATTGTGTCTACATTTCTTCATTCCCCGAACATAAGACAACTGGATATCTCAACATTTAGTGTTGAGGCCTAATCCAAGAGCCAGAGCGGCTTCCCTCAGCTGAAGGCAGTCAACCCATGGCAAGGTGCAACTGTACTGGCAGGAATGGACGTTCTGCAAACACTGGAAGGATAAGTGTGCCCACAGCATATAAAGGGGCTGACACCCAGCTTTCACTGAATTCAGCGTGTGCTTAAAAGCTCTGGCTTTGAACCCCTGCTCTGTGTGCTGAGTAAAAGACATTAGGCAGCCATGCAATATTGTCTAATTTTAGCTTTTTAAGGCCTCATTGCCTTGTTTGCATTGTCTAGTGACTGAAGCTAGACTGATGTTCTTCAATCATGGATTAGGTATGATCTGATATGCAGTACAGCCAACTTTCTCCCAGCTGGCTGCTAATTTCCCTGTACCCTTGTATGCCAGATGCTCCTTCCACAACAAGAAGAGCTTGTACCAGGTAGTCAGGGACAGGTGATTTAGGAACTCTGCATTAAGCATGAAATCATTCTAACAGGTCGTTCTGCTTTCTGTCACGCTGTGGTGAGCACAGCTTTGGCAATAAGCTTTGCAGAGTGTGTTTCCCAGGAGGCAAAGCTGTTGGTCTGTTTCTAATTCTTCCTCTTTTAAAAATCCATTGGGATCCTGCTTCTATCTGTGTTTCTTCCTCCTCACCCACCTTCCAGCACCCTGAATTAATTCAGCTTCTTCACCCCCACTGGAACACCACACAGTTCTGTAGTCAGTTTAGCTTGACAAACCATCAGGTTCAAACACAAAGAGAAAAATAACAAAACAGAGCAACATCAGTCTTGGGAAAATAGTCCACTGGGGTCTTATGTGAAACAATTCCCAAGAGGCTATGTTGAGATGCCAGGAAAATTAATTAACAGTGTAAAATATGGAGGGCCTGAGGAAAGGTTTTTGCTGATTCATGAGGGATTCCTAAGAGTGATATATTGCGGAGACAAGCTTTAGTTCCTTCTTTTTGTGATGGGAGTGACTGGATGAGTGACTGTTGTACATCCCTCTTTTTCAGATACATTTTCTTGAAGCTCAAGGTACAGCATTTCTTGCAGAGCTACTGTGAGCAGTGCTGTATTTTTCAAAAAACATGTCCAAGTTTCTGCTCATGAGGAGGGTCTTTGAAGCTGCTGAGAGTCTCACAGCACTGCTTAGGTACTCGCAGACACAGAGCTGCTTGTCCTGACTTTGCATTAAAGCTCCTTTCCGCAACAGGAACCAGCTGCTCGTTGGAGTCTGGTTATAATGTGTTTATAGCGTGCTTCATACAACTGGGGACATTGGTCTACATGAGCTCTGAAATGCTGGTTTAATACAAATAATAACAGTAATTGGCAGCGAAGTGTCTGTCTTCTCTTATTAACCATGCAGCAACCTATATTGATATAATTGCCCTTTCCGGTTGTACTTACTCCATTACTATTTTGTCCTTTTTGTAACAGAGGGATTTCAGAGATTTTTTTTATAGCTTGAGGTTAATTCTCTCCCAACTTTAAAAAACAAACCAACTTTAAAAAAAACCCTTGATAAGGGACAGTTTTCTAATAACCTGAGGCTGAATGCCTGACAGAAGATTGGATGTGCATGCTAGAGGCTTTTCAGGATCTCTAAATGGCTAATATCTTAGTCAGTCTCCTAAAGATTCTGAGTTATGAGAAATTTCTAGCTCATTTTACTTGCTGCCAGTGCTTTGCCATTCTGCAGCTGAAGCCTTCCTGCACTTCTGCTCAGAAGAGGAGGAGGAGGAGGAAGCAGTGTCCCCCTGCCTCTCTACAGGCTGTCTGGAGCAGCTGTGCGGGGTGGCAAAATGTAGCCACTGCTGGCAGGCTGCCTCTCTTCCTATGGACAGTGGAGGGGCTAGATCAAGTGCTGGCATTTGCAGCTGAGCCAGTATAGAGAAAAAAATATAATGTGCACTTCAAAAATGGCTATCTTAAGGTAGTCTGCTTGCTAGAAGAAAAAAGAAACAAGTTCCCACCTGTGACTACCTGTGTGCATATCCTACTTCTGGATATTATAGATTTACAAGGTTGGAACCAGTTTTGTTTTGGGGAGGGGAGGCTAATTCATGATTTTGCCAATCACACTGACAGCTTTCATAAGAAAACCACTATAGCCCAAGATCTGGATCTTCTTTGGGCCTCAGTCTCTCTAGCAGCACCACAAAGAACTAAGCAGATGTTTTGCCTTTTTTAAAACTGGATTCCTCTTGCAGGTGATTGTGGGAAGTATTTTTGAAGTTATTTGGGCTGCAGTGAAACCTGGTACCTCATTTGGCATCAGCGTTTTGAGAGCTCTTCGACTCCTGAGGATTTTCAAAGTAACAAAGTAAGTCCAGCTCCCTTTCTGCTCACACCAGATTTTTAGCACCATATGAAAGTGCACATCACCAACACTACAGACAATAGTAGTGCTTTCCACACTCATTTAAAAAAAACCAAAAAAAACCTCCACAGTTCTAGCCAGCACAAGGTCTGCCTGTTCTAACATCCTCTCTCTGAAATACCTGCAGGATCGTCTTTCCTTTGGCTGAGCTCTCTGAGTTTCTAGCAGTCAAAAGTTTAGGGAGTTCTTGAGCTGGAAGTTGCATCCACAAAAAAACTTTTAAGACCCCCTGTCCCAGCACTGTGTACAGCTTTGATATATTTTTTTGAACCCTTTCATAGCCTTGAGGCTGAGTTCAACAGTGTAGTGATGAGCTGCATGAGAACATCCTTTTTTTTTCTCTTGTTTTTAAGCTTGCTGCCCCATGATCTCACTAGGTATTTCTTTATTTCTTGAGTTAAGAGAAAGAATTGTTTCTTATACACCTGTTCAGTTTCACCAACTTTCCACTGACCTTACCCGCTGCCACTGTGAAAGAAAAGTATCTGGTGATAGTTCCTGAAGTTTTAAGGATTTAGACCCGGTGAACTGAGCTACCCTGGCTATTGCTAGATAATAAATTCTGAAGACTGAACTACTGTGTTGACACAAGAAGAAAGTGTGCTGCTGCTGCCTGTGCTGTATCTGAATTGGAAATGTTTAAGGTTTTCAGTCTTGAGTATTATGAAGTTCAATGTTCACTGGAGTTTGGGTGCCACATGTTTTCATTTGTTCTCATTTTCATGTGTTGTGTTAATGTATGCTGGTATTAGCAAATAGCTACTGTGCAATTTATAAAACCATCTACAGCAATTTATGAAGGATTTTAAAGTTGTATAGTGGAACTTGATCAAATATTCTGGTACTCCTGCTCTGGTTTTTCTCTACACCATTACCCCCTCAGATCTCCCCTCTCTCCATCAGCTCTCTTATTTGTTCTTGGCTAGAAGCGACACAAGGAGAAATAAAGTCCCACAAAAACAGAAAAGCACAGATGGTCACATACTTGAACAAAATAGTCGTTTGAAGTAATCAGGTACTTTCCTGGCTATTCAACTGCACAGTTTTTGTTAGGATTTTGTCCTTAGGGTTTAGCTGATTTATATCTGTTAATCATTATGGAGATCCAGAATCCATGTGTGATGGCATGTCATTTGATGCACTATGGGAGACAAGGACTTGGAAACATTAAGTTCTGTAAATGTCCAGCAAAAGAGGTGGGAGTCTGATTGAAAAACCTTGCTTAGCCCTACCTTCTGGTAGTCCATTTATAGAAAAATCCATGTTTTGTAGCAAGTGGGTAAGAATAAATTGTCAGCAGTTAATTTTACCCCAAACTGCTAAGACTTAATATATCTGATTACTCGTAGAACTCTTTAAAAAATTTGGACATTTTTGTAAGCTAAAATGATCTGCCAGTTTTCACCTACTTTTGACTATTCAGGATTTTAGCCAACATTAAAGCATGATGAAAGACTGTGCTGTACCTTAACAAAACAAATTGTCCAGCAAGCTGGGTGCTGTCTTGCCTTTCAGGATAGTGAATAAAATTGTCACTATACTGAAGGTGAATTTTCCTTGACCTAACTGGGTGGATGTTTCCCCTGCCATGACAGAAATGTGTTCATCCTTTTACCAACAAAGTGGTCCTTCTCGGCTCAAAGAGGGGCTCTCTCAGCTGTGCTGGGCCACACTAGCCCAGTGTCTGAGCTGCTCTTCCTGATTCTAGCACAGTTCCTGCTGGGGTGCAGTTTAGTAGGCTACCAAAGCAATAGCACCAGGTGTGAACTTACTGCCCACCTGCTTTCATTCCAGTCTTTCTGCGAAAGTGAGACCTCACTCTGAGCAGTTTTCTTTTTTTTATTCCCTTTTTTTCCTGTATATTTCACAGCAGCTTTTCTCTGAAACTTCCTGCTTTTTTTTTTCCCCCTTTAATGTTTTACAGAAGACAATTGCAGTCCACTCTGCTTTGACTAATTGGAGGTATTAGCCCTTTTGATGCAAAGGCCTCTTCCTCATGCAGCCCAAATCAGTGTGCTGGCAGAAGGCAAGGCAATGTGACAGTTACAAAGTTAAATTACAGCAGGCTGTAAAGGTCACAGCAGGATGCACTAAGAGGGGACGCAATCCAAGAGGAACTGAAATTTGGAGAGGAAGACAAAGAGAAAATAGCTTAATAAGTTTTCCTCTTTGTCATGACAAAGTCGAATGGGGACTGACATCTGTAGAAATGTAACTCCTCATTATATCCTGGAGCTCTGTAATCAGCTGTGGTTGCTGCTGAAATGAGCAAAATGTGCTGAGCTATTCCAGAACAGTCCAGAGCCTCCCCATGAATTTAGCATCCAGTTGTGTTAACTGAGAGGTAGGAACTCAATGCTGTGCCAGATTTTGCCTGAAGCCATTGTGTCAAGCAGGGGAAAGTTGACACGATCAGCAAACCCCTTCCTCCTTCTCCAAGGAGAACAATTTAGCCTCTTTCACGTAGGGGCTAATCCTAAGTAGGCTTGATTGCATCCTTTTGAATTGAAGAGGTTCTCCCATGAGACCAGAATTTGCCATGAAACCTACTGTCACGGTATTATGGACAAACCTTTTCTTGGAATGGGTACAGCAGGAAAGCAAGATCCTGCTCCTCTTACCATTGAGCAGTCCGCTGGCTCTGCCTGGGACGTGCCTGTGCATGGAAATGTGAGGCAGTTCGGTCCTCTCAGCTACACCGTGGGGAGAGAAGAAAAGGAAAAGGCAGACAAATAGAAGAGAAAGGATAGTGTTCTGGTTTTCTGACTTACCCTGTGAACCGCTCTCCCCATGCGTGGCTCAGACAGATCCACGGGCCTTCGTCTGTCAGGCACGCCTCTGCTCTGCAAGAAGCAGCTCAGGGCACGGGTCTGTCCCCAAAATGCTGCTGGAGGATATGCAGAGCATCGAGGAGCAAGTTGCTATGGAGACCAGCCTCTGGATGGTGGCTCCTAGGGTCAGGCAGGGGAAGAAGGGAAGTCACTGGAGAAAAAGAGAGTTTGCTGGAAAAATTCCTGCGTGTGGTCTCAAATTGAAAATCATGAACAGTTGACATGTGAAATGGCTTTAAATCACTCATTTCATATTGTCTGCTCTGGCCCTGTTGTTCCTCATGACTGTTTGTCTGAAAGGAGATTGTCAAAGAGCGTCTCTGCTTTAATAGCTCTTTCTGCATTTTCTGATTCATTAGTTTTCCTAATGTAAATGCTCCCTGCCTGTTCTCAGCAGGGCAATAAAACAAGGCAAGAGTGCCATTTCTGAGGATGTGCTCAGGCCCGCCATGGCTCCATGTGCCTGCCCTGCCCTGCGTGCGTGCAGGTCAGGAGTGAGAAGGGATGAAACCAAGGATGATCTCAGGGGAAGGAGGGAGGCAAAAACAAACTGAGCTTTGGTATATGGCCAAATATGACTTGCTGTGTGTCAATCAGGATTCAGGCTGAGCCATTCCGTTTTGTCATGTCGGAACTCATGTCCCAGATTTGCTGAGTTTTGATCTTCTGAGGTTGTGTGGCCCTGGATGCCCAGAATGTGTGACTAAATTGCCCCCGCAGTGAAGGCACCTACGCACTGAAGGTGCTTAAGTGTATGTTTTAAACCTTTAAAGAAATGTTTAAACATTTGGATGTGGGGTTCTGAGTTGGTTTGTGAATACAAGGCTCAGGGCTGTCGGTGAGTTTGGAAGTACACGCTCATGAAGGTGTCCTGGTGGTGGGGTTGGGGAGCTGTTTATTCCTGGTTTATGTCTTACCAAGCAAGGAATTCACAGTCCCCAGGTTCAGTCTCACCTTGATGATGGTGATACACCTCTGCTTTTGACACTGCTGCTGACTGCAGCGCTGTAGGGGGAATACATGGGAGAATATGCTGAACGATAGAAATCTATACCAGGAACGAGGTTACTGAGAAACTGAGCTGACCGAACCCCCAAGGCTTTCATGAAGGCGCCTGCTCTGCACTGGTGGGCACATGCTTGAGATGCCCGTCTCTGCCCTTGCGATTCTACATGTGATTTTGCCATGCAGTGAGCTATATTTTCCAGTGACATAAGCCAAGTGGGGAGTTAAAGGATGCTGTCCAGTTCTCATCCCTTACTCCCCACTGTTCCTTTTTCAAGAAAGTAGATCATACTAGTTTCTCACCGAAGGCTCTTCTCCCACTAATGTTATCTCTTGGCTGCTCTGATACATGATGTAGGTACTGGAATTCCCTGAGAAATCTTGTGGTCTCCTTGCTGAACTCCATGAAATCCATCATCAGCTTGCTCTTCCTGCTGTTCCTGTTCATTGTGGTGTTTGCTTTGCTGGGGATGCAGCTCTTTGGAGGACAGTAAGTTTAATCATTGTCCTGTCAGTGGTTATTTGAAAGCAGTCACCTGGAATACACAAGGTTGGGAGGGACTGGAGGGCTCAACAGATTTGCATCAAGGATACAGAACATTTTGGCTCTAGGCTGCAGTTAAATGATCTCTGCTTTATATGAGACAAGTTCCTGTTTTGGTATCTTTCCTGGGAGAAGGACAACAACAAGGTAAAAACTGCTGCTTCAGGACTGCAGGCCAGTGAAAGATGTAAGGATACAGGTATATCTGTTTCTGGGGCTGTATCCGGGCTGGATATGAATAGACAACTTCACTCTTTAAGGCTGTCAACTTGGCATCTTGGTATAATGTTTTTTAAAATTTTAAAATAAAAACAAAGCATGCTTAGCATTAGGAAAGCTCTTGCTGGAATATTGTGTATGTCTAAGAGCTGAATTCTTTCTAGTTACTATAATTCATAGTTTCTTCAAAGCTCCTATATCATTCCATGATTCCTGTGTACACCAGATCTCTGAAATACGATCTGAAGAGGCAGCACTTTTTCAACTGTGAGGGGAAAGGTAAATCCTTTCCCTGTTAGCCACAGCTACAGGATTTTTTTTCACTTGGAGTATTTTTCTGCTGGAAAATATAGTTTTGTTGAACCTGAATTTTTTCACTAAGAAATGTCAGTTGTGATGAATTTTGCTACAAGAAATTTAACAACAAGCCATTTAAATGTTCAAATGGCATAACTTTTTAAAAATATCAACAACTTTTATTAAAAAAAATGAAATGACCTACTAAGAGGGCAATTTTGATTTTGAGTTTTACACTTGTGGAAAGAAACTTCTGGGAATTGCTAGTCCCACAAAAACATTTGAGATTTTGTTTATTCATTTGAATTATGAATGAAAATGAATCTCGAAACATCAAAATTAAGTTTCTCATGATAGTTCTATTAACCATTTTCTCCTAGATGTCATGTCCTCCGCTGCAGTTGCCAGGGCTGTTATCATCGAGTAGGACAAATGTTGCTCTCTGACTCGTGCTGCAGGGCATTATGAGAATGTAACAAAATTGTTTGTCCCTTACTGCTGCTGTTTGTGTTTCTTGCACCTCTCTAGATTCAACTTTCAAGATGAAACACCAACCACAAACTTTGATACCTTCCCTGCTGCCATCCTGACAGTATTCCAGGTAAAAACATCCCTTGTTCTAGGTGAATATTAGTAAAGAGATTCTTGGGAATCTCTTCCTGCTTATGGCAATTGAGAGGTCCCCAAAAGTCTGTGGGATTTAGGAAAGGAGAAGATTATCTGCACTGATTGATGAATGTATCATTAAAAATCAATGTTATGGAATTACAATTAGAAAAGAAAGATCTTTTTCTAGGGAAGAAATCTTGATAAAACAGATGGCTCAGTGCATAGCTTAAAGACCATGCCTACCTATGAACATTTTCCCCTACCCCTCCCCAGGACTGCATGATGCAATGGCAGTACTTGCATGTGCCCTGCTGCTTAAATCTTCCTGGCATGAAGCACAGACAATCAGTGTGTGGATGACCTGTTTCACTTTCTCCTCTGGTTGCTATAATTTAATGAGGAAAGTGGCCTGAGCTGGCTCCAGGCAGTAAGGAGATAATGGAGCATTTTTTGCACCATAATGACTAAAGATAAGATAATGCTAGATAAGAATTAAAAACAGTGGGGGAGCACAGAAAGAGGCATCAGCCTTGGGCAAGTTCATGCAATGGTAGGGAAGAGAGCAGTTCTGGGAGATGTAAAACTCAGATTTAAGAGCCTAATTTTGCAGCTGTTCTCTACATGCCTTTTTTAAACATTAGCTCAGGTGTTTCACTAGAGAACTAGGGATGCTGCACCCTGCTCAATGGGAAACAGCAAGTAAACCTTACAGGTCTGTGGAAGACCTGCTTCCATCTACAAGAGCTGTCCTACACAAACTGTTGTTGTGGGCTCAAGCTGAGACTTTACCCCCGGTGCAAACTTCCCTGGATTTCAGCTAGGCTCGAATTATGTATTTCAGTGTCGTGTTCTGAAAAAGGAAAAAAAAAGGGTTGATGACAACTTTTGGATTAAAACAGAAAAAGTATCTTAAAGAAAATGTGTCCTGTGACTTTTGAGTAAGCAGCTTCATATGGGTCTTGTTTCTCTCCATATGTGAAACAGATTCTATACTACCTACCTCACAGGATATTGCAAATCATGGTAGATTAATATTTGCATAATATTTTGGTACTCATCAAAGAAAATGCTTACAGAAATGTAAAAGTATTGCTATAGAACTGGAACTGAACCAAAGTCAGGTTCCGGATATGAACATCTGGAAATTTGGATGCTATTTTGGTTTGGGACTATAGCCACCTCTTGAGAATACTTCGCTGAAATATTTCCTTTCTTTTGGTGAGATAAATACTCCTGTAATATAGTGGCTGTGGGATGAAAGAGAAAGCAGTTGTTTTTACGATATTCATGTAGAACATCAAAGCTATGAATTAAAACCAAAAAACTCATCAGCACATAATTAACTCGGTGCAACCTCACTGAGGCATTGCAATAACCTCCGCTCCCAGTCTGTCCCCCCTTACTGGAGTTACAGGTGCAGTGTCCAGGCCTCTTCAAGCCAAGACAAGGGGAAAACTTGAACAGGAAGGCACTTAAAGTGCTTGCAGGAGGCTCTGGGACATTGCAGGTATGCTGTGACATCCAGACCCCGTCTGCAAGCCCAAAGGGGCCTGGGGCTTGCTGTGCTGCAGTGCTAGGCAGGAGCTGGCTAGCCGAGGGGAGGGCTCGAGACACTTGAGACGCAGCTGAACTGCAGGCAGCAAGGCTGTTAGAACCCACATGTCTGGGTCAGGAGCCTTTTTGCAGAAGTCTGGCTTAGCCTTTTCTTTCTCAGCGGACCTGGCTGGGTCGCAGGCCTCTGTCATGAGTCTCCCAGAACAGATTTTGTCTGCTTGGCAACTGGATGACTTTAGAATTGGGTGCAGCTGAGCCCCAGTGCCCCTGAAGTCCCCTTGAAGACCATTGCACGTTTTTCCATGGCTCCTGCCTCCTGAGAAAGTCTTTGTGAGCTGAATGACAAGCTGTGTATATAAAAATACAGACATGCAAACTAAACATATATATATATCCGTGCATCTATATGCATGAAAAATAAATTGCTACATCTCCCTATACCAGTAATCATTTAGCTAGAAGTGTTCACAACATCCATACACCGAGACTCTATAAACCAGAAAGACCTCTATTAACCATACATGCTCTGCTCCTTGGAGGCTGCTACTTAAATAATTAAATGGTGCCAGCTGCTAAGGAGTATACCAGTGATTACTGCTTGAGGGGATGAGGAGTCTTAGAGGCAGGATGTGACCAGACATCAGTTCTGCTGAAGGACACCTTGATGAAGTTTGGGAAGCATTGCCTGGGTTCGGTTTAATGACCGTGTGTCCTGGCTGCCCTAGCTGTGCTCTTTTCTGGCATACCTGTGAGATATGGCAGATGCTGAGTTTAAGCAATTCTGCATTTAGTCAGGCCCCAGTTCAGGAAAGCATCTGCCTTTCAGGACAGCGCTTTGAAGTTGTGCTTTACCGATTCCTGGCAGCTGAGTGTCTTCCATCATTAATGTGCTCATTAGGCCATTAAGATTACATAGCAGATTTTAAAAGTTGTTTTTATTCCATCATCTGATAGCTCCTCAGCCAAGCCTACATATTAAATCCTGAGCTGCACTGGACAAAATGTTCAGTTTGTGAGCCAAAAAGCAGTTTTGGGCGGAGGGAAAAACAAAATCTTTGGGCTTCACCTTACTCCAAAGCTCTCATCCCCTTCCCCCTCTGCAGTGCTGTCCTTTCCTCTCCTCTTGCGGGCCAGAAAGACCTTTATTAACCACACAAGCTCTGGTCCATGGGGCCTGCTACCTAGGTATTGAAGTAATTCCTCCAGCTGATCGGGCAAATGGTGGGAAGAACACTGGGTTAGGTGTCCATCCTCTCCCCAGGGCCCCAGAGAATATCCTCAGCTCTTCATGGACAGTTCACTGAGTTTAGACCATTTACTTACCTGAAAAGGATCCATAAAACAATCTTTATTTTTTTCTTTAAGATTTTGTTCCACATTCAAACTAGTCTATCTGGATTTTTGAAACCAATCCCCATCCCACTGGATTTGTTTATGTGCAGCTTGTAATCAGTGATATATGTGACTGCTGGTCTTGTGCAGGGCATAGAAGTGCTCCTATCAGTTTCTCTTTCTATGAGTATTTAAATAGAAATCACTTTATGGCTATTCCCAGAAAGCAGGAACAGTTGTGAATTCATAGAAATGATTTGTATGCAGGTTTGTGAGCAGTCTTGTGTGAGTTAGTGCAGAGCTGAAAGTCTGATGGCCTGGTCCATAGCCTCAGTCATTCTGGTGTAAATCCAAAGCAAGTCCAATTGTGTGGGTTGCTCCAGGCTTGCACTGAATTATTTGAGACCAGATTCAGTATTTAGGAAACAAGTCTGTATATGCACTACATGCGCTTGTGTATATACTTGCTCTCATGCTATTGCTATCATCAGTATCATCCTTGCAGCAAGAAGTTTTCTGTCTATCAGCAGCTGATGAGTAGTCTGGAATTTGCAATTTGGTTATGTTAGTAGTCTTTGTCTGTGGAAGGACTTTCTGCCAAGCTCTGATATCCACCTGCGTATTGTCTTTTACTCTGTGGGGAAGGGAAGGAGAGTAGGGCTTGTACAGGGGCTTGGTAAAGCCTTTTTATCCCTGGAGATGAAAGGAGTTCAAGTTAGTAGAGAATCCTGCTCAGGGCACTAAGCATAGAAGTCACTTTTCTTTTGTCTATAGGAAATGCCATGCATAGAGCTGTCGAAACTTGGTTATCTCTACAGGACCTAAAAATGGAGAGGGAGAAATTTTGCTGGGAATGCAGATGAAACATTGCTTTTGCTGCTTCTGCATGTGAATCTACAATCAGGAAAATAACCAAGAGCAGGCAGGAACTGATGCAACTCTCCTCCCTTGTCAGTGGTCCTGAAGTCCCTCATTCCTCCTGGCATGCCATATTTACCGCATGTCAGAGGAGTCCTGGCACAGCATATGTGTTTATGGATGTTGCACAACCCCCATCTGTGCTGCAGTGGTGATTGTGAGGCTGGGCACCTCCTCCAGTCTGGTTCTCTCAGCTTCCTCAGAGGTGTTAGCTGAACTCACCATTACCCATTTTTCCAACTGTTCTGCCCGAAAGTCATTGCATATGTCAGAGCTGAATGACACCAGACTGTGTGGGTGTGTTGAGAGTGTGTGGCCTGGAGCATGTCCGTGCTCTGTGTAAGGGAGGTGCAAAAACCAGGGAAGCTGTAGCCAGTGTAGGGTGAGACCATCCAAGCCTAGGGGCTCTGATGTTCAGCACCACAGTCTGATACACCAACTTGCTCATCCATTTTCCCCGCATAGGTCAGTCCTGGATTGTATGTAACTGCCTAGGTCCTCCAGGCCTTTTCTAATTCTTTTTTCCTTTGTGTCACCATTTCTTCTTCTCTCCCAAATGTCACTGTGCAGATCCTGACAGGGGAAGACTGGAATGCGGTGATGTATCACGGGATCGAATCACAAGGTGGTGTCCGCTCAGGAATGTTTTCCTCCATTTACTTCATCGTCCTGACGTTGTTTGGCAACTGTATCCTTGCACGCTGGTTTGCATTAGTGGCACAATGTGCCCTGCGCTCTTCTGCAGCACTTAGAGGTGACCAGCCTAGAGGGTGGAACAGGCACTGGAGAGGGACACCCAAATTATTCATTCTATTGCAGGGTCGGGCATGTGGACATGGACATGTTCAACCGCACTTTAGCCAAGTTAAAAAGTTCCCACTTGTTACCTGTCTAATCCAGGTACATGCTCCCTAACTCTGAACTGCTAGAAATATCTAGTTTATCTTAAATGCTTCCCTCTCATTATGCTTTTTAAAACCAGCTCATTGCTATGGCTTCACTCCTTATAGAACCGGAGCCAGCAGGGTTAAAGCAGGCATAGGCAAATTGCCCACATCAGCAACATGTTTCTGATTGCAGTGTGAACATGGTCTTCATTCATTTTAATGTTTATATTTTAGATTAAGAACATTCAGTTGTGAGTTAATTTGCACTGTGGGAAAAATGATTTACATCAAGTCAGAATGGGACCTCTGTGCCTTGAATATGTTCACAAATAGTTCGCACTGGGCACAGGGAACAGAGAGTTGAAATTGGTTCAGGGTATAGATCAGGCCTCTGTTTGATCCCTCCCTTTGTCTACATGACAGTTTAACCAGCTACTGATAATCCAAACACCTTAAATTGTCTCGTCTCTATATAGGTGCTTAAAACTTGACTCCAGATCTTTGGTTTTGGGCTCTGGGAGTACTGGGTGATGTTCCAAGACCAAACGTGAGATCTGTGAAGTTTTTTTTCTGCTTTATCATGAAAATCTGTTGAGGTCAAACAGGAAACTGGGAGCTTGCCTCCCCCAGAAGTCCCTGGGCACCTGCTGGGGACCCAGCAGCAGACTCTGTGATATGTCTTTGTCCCCAGACGTCTCTGAGAAGGCAAGAAAGTAAGTCAAGTGGAGCAAGGATTTGAAAGGGAGGGTGTATTTTATATATGTTTATATAAAAACAAGCAAAGAGAATCTCAGAGCTAATGGCTGGGTGCAATTAGGAGGGCCAGCAGAGCATAGAAGTAGTGATGGCTCTATCCCTGCTCCATGGTGGTGACTGCTGATGCGATGACATTGTATTGCATTGCCTATGTTAACTAGGTAGAAAATTATTAGGTTGAGACACTTGCTTGCTGCGGAGATAAGCTGTCTGGTGTGAAACAGAGCATCCTTACAAATGGAAACTTGAAAACTCTTGCATGTATGAGGCAACTTAGCTGATGTGTTTGTTCTGTAAAATAGGGATAATACTGCTGCATATTGCAGCTCTGCTTGCGAGCTCTCCATAGGGTTTCCCAGCAGTGTGAACCTTACTGCCACTTACAGTTCCTCGTCTTCTTCTTTTCCTAGGAGTCTTAATTGGGCTAGCAACATTGGCTAGGTAGCTCCTATGAAAGGGGAAGGGTAAGTGGGGGACACTACTCGTACTGAAGAGCTGCACATAGAGTTGTTCATTCCTTCAGCTGCGGGTTGAGATGAGAAGACATGGGACATAAGCATGCAGTGACTGTGAAGCAAGGCATTCATTCTTTGTTTTGCATGAAATCTCCCCATGAAGCATGAGGAACTGTGACAAGGAACAGCAGAGCAGACAGCATGCGAGTTGTACTTGCCACAGAAGTGCGTCTCTGTGGAATTTGCCCCATTAATGTGGACTGTCAGAGCAATAGTAAGTGTTGACACATGGACTGGTTTGGCAGCTAGTCTCAGACATCCACCTCGTGGCAGGCAACATGCCCCCTTCCAGAAACACGAAGCTTTTTAAAACTAGGTCAGTGGAGAGCTGGATGGGAGGGAGAGCTCTAAATCCTCAGGGCTTGGCATTTGAACATGAGATTAAGCTATAAGCAGGCCTGACAGCAGGGCTGACAGAGAGAGAGAGACTTTTAACCTTAGAGTGACTAAGATCCAACGTTTTTAAAGGACAGGATATAAAATCCATTCTTGTCCAGTTTATTAAAAGAGGGAGCTTCTCCCTAGTCCATTAGGTTTCATTAGAAGAGGAAGAGCAGGGGGATGTTCAAGAGGAGGGAATAAAGACCCGTTTCACCTGTTGCTGGTGCAATGAATTTGGTATTTGCTTCTGCTTGCCATGGCAGAAGCGACGTGATGAGCCAAAATTGTACACGCATTCCCCCCGAATGTCATCCTGGCATTCTGCCTGAGCAGCATCCTGCTGCTGAAGAGAGGAAGGAGGTGGCTTCCCTGGCAGTGTCGTAGTGGACACTCAGTGTAGCCTCCTCCAGAGTCAGTGAGAGGGCTGTTTTGGGGGAAGAGGCTGCTATAGGGCAGGTGAGGAGAGTTTCAGTGTGGTGTGCTCTTGCAGCTGGGGGTGTAATACCCTTGCAAAGCCACGCAAACCCAGGCTGCTGTAAGTTAGAGCAGCCTCTAGGATTGGCCTTGATTGTGCTTTGGACCAGCCTTCCTCTTCTGTACTTTGTCATTCCTGTCATCATCTTTGCATGCAGCATGAGTACACATCCATCCCCTTGCTAGGGAAGTAAGACTTGCCCCCCATACCTGTTTTTTTATAGTAATTTACTTTCACTCTTCTTGAAATGCATCTGAAACATCAGTGGGCCCTTCCTGCCTCCCTGCCATCACTGGCTGTACACAAACACTGTAACGAGAAGCCTTGAAATTTTCTATAGCAATAGTTTTTCTAATTTGATGTCATTTATCTGTGAAATATTTCATCAAGGCAGAGGGCAGCCCAGACGGTAAAGGATTAGTATAAAATAATGGTTGCTGTATGAAGCACTTTGCCATGATTGACTAGTTGGATGGGCTGAGCAAACCCCGCCAGTGTCATTTTGCCTGTAAAGAGGACCTTATGCTGCAGAGCAAAACCATGTGTCAATCTAAGTTCCACCTTAGCTGGTAGATGGGTTCACGGGAAGGTTGTACCGGGGGGAGTGCATTTTTAAAGACATTTTCGTGAACTAGCTCTTTCAGTATTTATTTGCAGTGGTTTTCTTTATTTCCCCTTTGAGTGGTTGGCAGCCCATGCGATCGTGGACTCCAGAGTCCTTCACTTTTAGAGGCTCAGTAGCAGCTTGCACAGGACAGTCCCTGCTGCCTGCGCTCCCGATGCTGGTGGCACACCTTCAGTGTAGCCAGACTGAGCCTCTGGGCTTGGGGAGAAAGAAAAGAAAGGACGAGAAACCATTTTATAACAGAGCAAATTGATCTGAGAAAACTTCTTCACTAGCTTCTTGTTATAAACCTGAAGCTAATCTGTGGAGATTTACATCCTTGTAAGAGACTCGGAGATTTGGGCCAGGTTTCCTTTGTAGAAACTGAACCAGTCCGTCTGAGAGCCCCAGCACAATTTCAGAGAATTTGGGAGTGCACTTCTGCATCGCGCATGGCCATGTTTGCCTTTTAAGCTTCCGGAGGCTGCAGGCAGGAGGAGAGGATAAGGTTGGAGAGTGCCTGCGGAAGACCAGGGCTGAGTCTTTTTGCTTTTTGTTTACTGTGGGAATAGCAGCAACAAACCCACTAATGCCTGTGCTGATACTTCAAACAGTATTTCAGTAAGGTCATTGCTACCACTGCATTTTACTCGCTACAGTTTTGATGCTTGAGGGCGTTGATGCTGAAGGTAAGCTGAACTGTGTATCTCACCAGTGGCTTGCGTTAACTTTAACTGTCAAAAATATAACATCTGAATGTCTGAAAATAAATTTTCGTTTGCCAGAAAAAACATAGTTCTGCATTTTTGCAGAAAGTAAAACAGTCATTAGTAGCGCTGCTGCCGCAGTATCACAGTAACGTCAGGAAAAGGCAAGTGTACGGAGGGTAAGATATCTGTGTGAGCCTGAGGTTTACCTTCCCAGGGAGAATCCTGTAGCCTGGATATAGGATACCCTATAGAGAGCAGTCCTGCACTGGCTGGATCGTCAATTAGCTATCATGTGAACTGTCTTTTCTGCTCCAGCTTGGGATTTAAACATTATAGTCGGTCTACCTTTCACAAAGATCACTCCCCCACCTTGCAGAACCCTCAAAAAAGCTTTAAAAATGTGGGTTTTTTACACAATGGATTTTTTTCAGGTGTCGTGTGGAATTGCCACGGGCCCTACCTACACAGACTTTCAGTGCGGCTCAGTTTCTTACATGGGCCTTCTCATTTTTATTTTGTCACATCACTAACATTGAAATTGGTTTCCTAAGCCCCATCTGGAAGGCTGAGCAGCAGCCAAGCAAAAGGCATTTCAGTTCCTCTGTTGGGAGTAGTTTTATTTTCTTTTTTTTTAACATAAGCATTTGGTGAATTCACTTTTAAGAAGTTAGAAGGACTGGACCAAATCTTTTTGTTAGAGAAGCAGCATTAGTGATTTGGGGTCAGCGTGCAAAACTTGCTCTTTTTAAGCATGAGGGATTCCTTTCCTCTCCCAGAGCTGCTTGGGGCTTTTTAATTGCTCCTCTTCATAAAAAAAGGTATGTGGGTGGGTGCTGTCTTCTCCTGCTTCTTATTGCAACTGAGTTGCTTCTTTGAATCAGTTTACATTTTTGAGGGACTTTGCAAGGAAAAGATCCAGAAGCTTTGTTTTTATAAGAAGGAAGTCTCTTATGTTACATTTCCCATTCCACAGAGTCTGTGTGGAGCCAGATCTCTGTGACTTAAATGGTTTGATGAAAGTAGTATGATTAGAGTGACAGCAGGATTTGGCCCATTTTCTAGGAAATTACACCATGTCTGTATTCATTGTTATCCTGTAAATTGATATATCTGTTGGGGGGGGGGGGGGTTGAAAAAGAGACAGCCAACCCCCTCCCAAAGTTCTCCCCCCCGCCCCTCTCTGCAAAACCCTTGCAGAAGAGCCTGAAATGAAATGCAGCAAATGCTTAGAAAGTGCCAGCCTTCCCAGATGAAGCCTTGGCTGCCTTTTGCCTTTAGCTGCTGCGTGGGAGAGCCGTACTAACCACAGGCTGCAAGGCTCAGCTAGCCAGCACGGTCCGTGAATCTGTCTAGGTTACGAAGCCTGGACCAGAGGCTGGAGTTTGGATGATATTTAGGGAATCCCTGAGCTCTGGGAAAGGGGCAGAGGGACTTTTCTTTGGGCAGAAAAACCCAGTTCTACCAGACTGAGTCTGCTTGGAGATGGATCAAAACAGCCTGGCCTGTTAAAAATATATATATTTCCAGTGGTTGATTATGTCACATGAGACATTTTCAGCATGGGTGTGTAGGAGGCAGTGGTAGGAAGATAGTTTTATTAGTGAGACATTTATTCCCTGAGCGGGAGGCTTGGAAGCATTTCTAACATACTAGAAGCACCCCAGAGGAAGAAACCCAAACAGCCGTCGTTGCCCGGGACTACAGCAGCGCCTGCAGACTGCGGCGGCTTGGCCTCCGTGCCTACTGCTCTGACCCGGGAAGTGAGAGCCCGCTGTTCCAACTAGCGGTTAGAAGGAAATGGAGGAATTAATATCTTTGTAAATGAAAAGTTGACGGAGCTCTTACTTCAGTCAGTCATTCAGGAGACAGCTATGTGGGTGGAAAATTGTTGTTTCAGCATCATTTTCTTTCCTTTTTGCTTGTTATTTGCTGGCCCAACAGGAATGATGTGTTCCCCCCTATGCTTCTTGCTGTCCTGCCTGAGCAGAGGAAGGAGCAATCGATGGGGTTTACATTTCAAACCTCTTTCAGACCCAAAGCAATCATCTGCACACAATAAAATCCTCCCTCCCATGTTACTCAGGGAAGAAACGTGATGACCTGGCCTCTGCCTGCAGAAATGCCGGGAGCCCTCTGGGTCCAAGCCCCTGTGGGGCTTGGCAGCCAGGATGCTGACAGATCCTAAACTCCCTTTTTCTGTAGCTCCCTGGTTGGCTACAGCTCCACTTTCCACTGTCATGAGCAAAGGCTCCAGTTTTGATAGTTATTTGGGCTCTGGAGACATTCATTTCAATGGGAATTAGAGACATGGATGTCTGGTTCTAAAATTCTTGATCAAATTATGTTTGAAAGCTCTTGAGAGGAAAAGCAAAGAGGCCTTGAACTGATAATTTTGGCAAATCTTGGTCCCTGCCTTTCCTGGTAAGAGTCTCAAGAAGCAGAGGTGGTGGTGGGTGATGGCTCCCGAGACAGTGCTCTGCCTGGAAATTGTTGGAGCACAGGGTTTTCTGGACATGCTCCTGTCCATCAGAGACGACTGGTGTGACTAGCCCAGTGTCGATGAATCAGCCTGGCACCACTCCTGGATCCTCTTATTTAATAAAAACCTCATATGCTTCCTCTGAGCAGTTTTCTGAGAAATGGAAAGCAGTCGGAGGGGTACCTAGGCCAAGGTGTCTCAAAATCTTATCGTGGGTCTAACAATGTCCTGCTAGCTCACTCCTCACTCGAGTGGATTGCCTTGCTCTCTCCAGCATATTGCCACTGCGGTATTGTTTTGTACCTCATTTCCAACTCGGACCAAAACAGGGGACATCTCTAGTTATTTTTTTTTGGATTAGTTATCTGCCTATAACTCCTGCAGTCATTTCACTTGGCTTATCAAGAGCTGTGTCTGGTCCCAAACTCGTTTTGCTTTGCTCTAGTGAAGATAATACATTGCTATAAAGGCCAGAGAGTGAATACATGCAAGATCACCTTCGTTATCGTGTATGTTAATATTTAGCATATCTTTCCACAGCAGGGGTGGAGCGAGTGAATCTTCCTCACCAGGTAATGTACAAGAGCTAAATGCATTTTCTTGGACAGTAGTTTAGATGTGGTTTTATCTTGCACACTCTCCCTTTGTATGCAGAGTTATCTGATTTCCCATTTTCTTTGGGCTGTTTTGCAGACACATAGGTGGAATAACAACTATAAGATATATGAAGGGACACAGAATAGCTGAAATCATTAAGGGCCAAGAATGAAAATAATAAATGAACTAATTGTAGGTAAATCTTATGTCTTAATAATATAACAGAGTTATGCAGACAGATCCAGGCTAGCGTGGGCATTGGCGGTCATATAGCTGGTCTAGCATGCAATTTGGCCCAGCCTAACAGCCTGTTTCCCAGCAAAGCTCATTAGCTCAAGTGGAGATCCCTGCTAACAGGCCCTTCTGTAGTCGTGCTCTGCGTGATACTGCAGGATTCA
The DNA here is from genome assembly GCF_036370855.1 of Dromaius novaehollandiae. Lineage (NCBI taxonomy): Eukaryota > Metazoa > Chordata > Aves > Casuariiformes > Dromaiidae > Dromaius > Dromaius novaehollandiae. The sequence continues at coordinate 4,034,536 of NC_088117.1, forward strand.
GGAGAGAGGATGTCAGTAGTGATCTAATTGTCGTATTGACTTCAATGTGATAAGTCTTGAGAGTTTCCTCCCACTGTTGTTTAACACAGCAGTGACATACACTTAACTTGTTCGTGATAACAAGTGCCTTTATACAGCTGTATATTTATATTATGCAAATGTTGTCTTTAAAATGACCAATTTCCAGGAGCTGCTGGTTGCCCTCTAAGTAGGAGGGGAAAGCAGAAGGCAAAAATCCTTTGTGTGTGTGTGTGTATGGCATGGGTGTGGATTTTCTGGAGTGATGGTGCAGGGGCTTTTGCATGTCTTAACGCCAGCATGGGATCCCATATTAATTGCACCTATAGTGCTAAAAAGCCTATCTGTTCAGCATGTGACTATATCCCCACTGGGGCATGTGTGTTGGCGAAGAGGCAAACATCCAATACCTGTTATGCTGTAGAGTTAGGTCCTGGCAGAATCAAGTGAATTATAAATGAAGAAGACAATACAGTGGTGCAAGGGACCAGTCCATAATACACTGAAGACTGTAAATGGATAAAGGAGGGTCCTGGCAGCCTAGGAGGAATTATTTAGTGTGTTTTCTGTATGAAGATTTTTCCTTATATGCACCTCGAAAGATACACTCCTGAATGTCTTCTTGGCTATTGCTGTTGACAACCTTGCAAATGCACAAGAGCTGACCAAGGTATGTATAAGATTTCTGTTTTTTCAGACTTCACCAAGTGCTGTAGCATATAGTCTCCCTTCTCCCAGAGTGACTGAGATTTCTTACATCCCCCATCCCCTCCCCAAAGGCACACAAGCTTAGACTACAGCTGCTGGATCTGCAGCATACCTTACCCCCTCCCCCCGACACCCCGTTTTCCTAAAGAGTCTGTTCATGCAGTATCAGTTTACCAGTTTGCATTGCTGAGTCCTTTGCTGAGGACTTGGAATTTTACTCTCATCCACTTTAGCTTCATTATAGAGGCTTGTTTCCGTGAACCATCTCATATTCTTTAGCTTCCTTTTATCGTGGAGTGGGTAGGGGGCATTTTTCATGTTGCTACTGTGCGGAAGTGCTCTGGCATTCCTAGCATTTACTGTATTCAAGAGCAGAGGCGAAACATCTAAAGGATTTTGGCTGATTCAGTAATATATTTGAGGCTTAGGAGAAGGGAAATGCAGGTGTCGTATTGCTGCTTTTGCTGTTTCGTGCTGATGTTTTGTACCTTGCTGAGTTTTGGGATGAATCAAAGAATTAAAATTCTCCAATCAACCCTGTGGAAAACAACTTGAAGAGGCTATTGTGAAATTTCAGTCAAGATGTTAAAACCTTCCTGCCTCTCACCAGGTGCAAGAGAAATCTGAGACACCAGCCAAAGCACGGGCGGAAAGCCAGGTTCTGACAAGAGCTGGCAATGGCACTGATATAGCTCAGATTTATACTGGAGCATTCTTTATGGAGAAAAAATGTATAACCTAAATACTGTGCAGGAAGAATCCCAAATGCTGAAGTTCTTATTCATATTATTACATGCTTTTGATTTCCTGTTGCAGAATATGTCATGTTTATGAGGCAGCATCAGATTTTGTTTGCACATTTCTAGCTTGTTCTCACCGAGCAGATAAAAAATATTCACACCTGATTGTTATGCTTGTCCAATTGCTATAACTCATGGTGACCTGTTAGTTTAAAAAGGAGCACTGTATCCATCTTAGCATTCATATTTCACAAACTTCAGCTTGTCTACTCCTTATAGAGCAAGAGGGTCACTAATCATGTACTTATTCAGCGGTTGGTAGGGATGCTTTCTCTTCCTAGAGCTGCAGTAAAGCACAGTAGTTCATAGAGACACGACGCAGCAGCTGGGGCAGTTCAGAGCTACTCAGAAATTCCTCGTTTCCTCTCGCACACTGGCTGCTGATGCTTGAAGGCCACACCAGCTAACTTCGAGGGGTGGTACAAATGTCCCCATGTCTGCGAGGTCACCCATTCTGCATCCCTCCATCGTAATTCAGCTCAGTGTTGTGCTTAAGGGCTGTCTCTAACTCTACTGGGCAAGTTTTTTCCTTAGAGCAGCTCAGCTCTTCCTGTGCTTTCTAGAGGCTGCAGAAATCTCCAGCTAGAGGTACACATCTTCTTAGCCCTCCTTAGCAGGAGATTCATGTGCGACCCTTCCATGTGCTGAGAAATCAGGCCCAGTACAGTTCCTGGAGAATGAAGCTCATCCCGCTTCTTAATCCTTTTAATGCTTCCTTCTGAATATTTCAGCAGCTGACTGGGATAATTAGAAACCTGACTGTTGTTGTTTATAAAGTATAACTAAATATTGATGGATTCAGCAGCATTGCCAAATCATAAAGCTTCTTGTGAAACACTTTTTTGCTTTCATTTTCTTTATGATCCCCCCCAAATCACTGGGGCTTTCAAAAGAAGAGGAAAAAGATAAAAGTAATTCAGTTATATAGCATACCTGATGAATTGAGGGATTTATTGCTAAGTAAATATGATCATGCAAAATCAAAAATGGCCCAGGGATATAATTAAGTTACTCTGGAGTCAGTTGATCTCAGGAGACTTTCTTGACATTTATGCTGTAAAACTAATCAAGATCAGCGCTGCATATAACGTGGGAAAACTATAAGCAGCCTGCAACTGCTTCTATTTTGGAAAGACAGAAAGCTTTCCAGCTAACCTTCATGTCTGAAACATTTCAACCAGTATTTCCCATTTTGGATATAGAATGGAACTTAATTTATCATAGCATTTGAACATTCCTTGGTAGTTTTAGCTGGGCCTTGTGACCTGTAACAGGAAGTATTAGAATTGTAACTATATTTAATTTAACCATGATCATCTTATGTCTATTACAAAACTCACCAGTACTTTGGAATGACTCACTTGGGGAAAAAAAAGTGAAAAAATTTCTTTGTTTTGAATATATATAAAGAACCTGTTCTTCAGTCTGTACCTCTTCCTCCCTCCCTACCCAGGTCTTTCTCTTCCACCCTTCTGTGCTAGTGCAAACTTATGAATGACTTAAATTCTCCCAACTTTGCTTCTAGTGGTTTCTTAGATCTTCCTGAATCACTTTAGTTTTCAAGTGTTTGGAAAAGCTCTCCCATTTTTACATCTACTGACATTTTTTTCTCCCTGTCTACTTCTTCAGAAGGGAATCTAAAACTGTCCCAAAAGTTTGCTTTTGAAATCTTCTCTCCACTGACAGTCCTACAACATCTCTCATGCCAAACAGCAGCTTGTTCTCTGTCCTGGTTAAACCAGCATGTAAATCATCTCAGGGTGACCAGGGAAACCCTAGGTCTTCCTAAATATCCTAGAGTGCCTGCTGAGAGCAGACTGCATTGTCTGATCTCTGGATACTGCCAGCAATCACCGAGAAAGCAGTATAAAATCACGTAGTATGGAATAGGAGGGATCTGTGAATTTTATGTGAAATTAGTCCAGAAATCCTCAGAACTGTTAAAGTGCACAGGCAAAACAACAAAGTCTAACAGGTATGAAGATTTCTTTTCCTGCTTCCCAATGGAGAGAACTTTAATTGGATGAACTCAATATTGAACAGCTGGCATTAACTATGCACATAATTATGGGTAACACCAAAGATGGATCTTACTTTGAAATGTGTGGTGTAGGTGAAAATTTATAGCCCTGGAAAGCAGAAATGGAACATAAGAGCTATATGTCTTTATAGGTAGGGCCTTTTCTGCACTTGCATCTATACAACAAAGGTGATAATCGAGCTCCCAGAGCTGCTATATTAGTGGGAGCTGGAATTAATATTGCCGTCGCGGCTCCACGCTTTCTTGAGTCGTGCGCTGTCATACACCTGTGCACTTCAAACAACGACCAAAATGAGTCTGTGCCCTGGTGAGACCTCGCAGCATAGGTATCTGGCAAAAAATTAATTAATATTTGTAAAGCAAGGTAAAATCACTGGATAGAAGGAGCTGCAGAAATATTAATAAGCCTTAATCTGCTAAATGTCGTACTTTCTCTGAGTTATGGACTGCTGCATTTCTAAAGACAACAGATATTTGCTGCTGTTATTCTGAGCTGCCAAATCCAGCAGAACTTACTGACGCCCTGGCGAGCTTGGAGTAGAAGCTAGAAGTTTTAAAAGGATGGCAAAATCTCTACCTAGTGCTTGAGGTGCAGAGAAAAAAAATCAACAGCATTTGAAGATACATGATTTAACTCTGCTAGAGAGTCCTCAAGAAAAGAAAAAAATAGAAGAGGCCTTCTGAATGAAATGAAAACATTCAGTCATCTTAAAATTACAGTGTATCGGGGAATTTATTCCCCAAAAGATTCATATTCTGCAGATACCCTTGGTTTACAATAAGATTCCAAGCCATCGATAAATTAACTGGAAGCTGGTGGTTGAGAAGTATTGACTGCTGACTTTGTATATTGCTCAGCAAGGCTTTTTTTCCTAGCCTGTCTCAAATTCCTTCTTTATTCACTGCAGTGGGAAATTACTTGTTACAGGTTTGCTAATATCTGGAAAGGAAAAAAGTAAGTTTGAAATTTTCATGGATGGCAGCAGATTTATTTTTTGCTTAGTTTCACATCATGTCTTTTTCCTTCAAAAGGAGAAAATAGTTTCAAAATAAACTCAGTTTAAGCAAATAACACCAAATTCAGACCGAGGAACTATTTATGCCAATGGCATTCAGGATGGATAAATGTATACGACTTTCTATAGAAAAGTTAGTAGTTTCATTGTCCACTTTGATTATTTTAAGCATAACTCTTTCCCTTTGTTACCCTTGAAGAGCAGAGGCAGATCCATGGCATTTCAGAGTTTGATGGAAGAGCCTGCGCCTGCTCTTGGTGTGCTTATTCCAGGAACAGTGATGCTGACACTGCCATTACAGTGCCTGTATTTATCCTGCCACAATTTTATGACTGGAAAGTTGAAAGGAAGTTTAACCAAGATGACTCCTGGAATAGAGCCAGTCTGCTTCTGTGCCTTTTGCCCTCAACCCATTGATAAAGATCCATTTTGAATTTAATTGGTATTTCTCTTGAAAGTACACCAGGAAGGAGAAAATAAATCACAGTTCTACTCTGGGGGAACTTGTAATGCCAACAGAGGTTAAAAATCCACGTACGTGATCTGTGGGGTATGCAGAAGGCATGAGCATAACCATCTTTTTGATCTGCACTTTAATCTACTGACTACACTTTAATACAGCTTCTCCTTTCTGTTTTCACCCTGTGTGTTTGCAGTGTTGCAGCTGATATCAGTGGAAATATCTGGGGTAAAACTGGTATAAGCGGGATCCATCGGATCCTTGACTGTTTGTTGGATTTGTTTTAAACGTCACTTTGGCAAGACAAGAAGGCGTTAGGACTCTGTGTCCCATGAGTTTCAGTATGATGCAGGCCTTTGAATGCTTTTATGTGTGCAAGTCTCTGAGATAATTAGGACTCCTACCCTAGAAATGTCATGCTTTGTGTCAGTTCTCTCCCTGCTGCGCCGCAGTCTCCTGGGTAAATGCAAAGCAATAAGAGGCAATGCCTGAGAGGTAAGAGAGCCTAGTGAGGCAGGTGTGCTCCTGGTAAAACGCACCAAGTGTGTGACCGAACCTTGCATTTCTCATCTCAACCAGCTGCTGATGGCAGCAAGACCCTACAGAGGTGCCCAGCTCAGGAAGAGACTTGCAGCAGGTCGCATGCCACTTGTGTCTCTCACAAATTCCAGTTATTGTCCTTACGTGATGAATGCTGTGATTTGTCCTGATTTTCTGCAACAGGATGAAGAGGAGATGGAAGAAGCTACAAATCAAAAGCTTGCTCTGCAAAAGGCCAAGGAAGTAGCAGAAGTCAGCCCCATGTCTGCAGCTAACATTTCCATAGCAGCGTAAGCATTATATTTTATTTTTGGGGAACTTGGTCATTTTGTTTCTGTTTTTCATTGTTGGTATATGTCTGTTCAGCTGCAGCATCCCGTGGTACTCTGTGAGCCTATTTATACTGTCTCTCTGTTACTGACCTGGCTTTAGGTTGACTGAACACGCTGGTGCTGATCACTTAACCATGTATTTAATTTAGTAGTTTTTATTTTTGTTTTTGTTTGTAATGTCTCATCTTTTACCTTGTTATAAATAACTGTATTTTAGAAGGATTTTTTTAAGGAGTCCTAGGATAGATTTCACCAGGTGAAGTGTCAACATTTCACTTTGGATTTTTAATTTTGAGAGGTATGTGTGCATATAACATATTAACTATTATTTAATAATCTATGTTTAGAGAATTTAAGTATAAAGGCGTCCTCCTAAACATTGGACTGAAAAAATGGCTTGAATGTTCTTTCTTTGCTCTCTGAAAGTGTATTGGGATGAAAAAAGTTGCATATATGAACAGTCACTGGTTTGCATCTACAAACATCAATTTGCATTTTCAAATGCATTTTCAATGCATGAATATGGACATGTGCGTAGATTCTATGATACCATTTGGGAATAATCCCTCAAAAATGTTCCTTTGGAGTCCACTTTTTCATATATTCTCTTCTAAACTGGTGTGAAGTATTTATATGTAGGTAGAAATACTTGTCCAGATATTGCTGAGGTCAGTGCAAGTTCTGCCCGTGTGGGATTATGGGTCCTGTGTTTGAGATGTGCCTACCTTGGACTTGTTTATTGATAACCATGTTCTTTTGGAGTTTCATATAGCTTTTCAGGAGTTTTAGCATCAGGACTATTGATGTTAAAAAAATTTAGTCCTGCATTTTGCTGAGAGCTGCTGGTAATTTCCAACAGCCTCTAGTAGGGAAGACCCCAGGGGCTGGGGAAGAAGAAGCCTAGAAAAGGAAACTTGCATGCTCGGTTTTATTCCAAACTATCTGAAAGGCAGCAAGATCCCTGTTTTGGTCCTTCAGTGTAAAGCAATCTCATGAGACCTTTGTTAGTGGGGCTGTAATACATCATCATCAAAGACAATGGGCTAAATGGAGCCAGTTCATTATATGTGGCGGAAAAAGAATAATAATAATTCGACAGCTATTTTATTATTTTACCATTGTATTTTGCAATTATTGCTTTAATCAGCTCCTATTTATGCCATGTCCGTTTGCTGATTTTAAATATAATCCTTTTCTTACAAGGATTTCTTATCCAGTCTCAAAAAGAACTCATATGAGGATATTTGCTCTTGTTCTTTGATGAATTTCCTGGTATCGTTATTTTAAAATGCAAGATAATGATGCTTATTTTCTTCTTCTTTTTTAATGAAAGTATAGCGCATATGAGGATTGCTTAGAAATCAGAAAATCCACTTTAAAGGAGCCAAGACTTCACACCACACTGTTAGTAACTAAAAATAACCTTATTCCATGATTTCTCACCAGGCTTTCACCTGGTTTTCAGTATCATAGGTCCAGTTTTATAACCACATTTGAAAGTGAGTACAAAATTGTGGATTTCTTCTCACTGTGCCTCAAATTGTGTCTGCCCAGATCCCTACCTGCCTCATTTGTACAGACAGGTAATTAGGCTTACAAATGAACCCATTTGAAAGCACAGTCAATTGCGTCCACATTTACTCGCAGTGGCAACATCGTGCATGCAATATGGGGGGCCGTAATTAACTACTGCCACATTACCTCTAGTTGGCTCTGCTTTATGGCATCAGAGGTGCTTTCAAGGTCACCAGCAAGGCATGGAGGGGGCATTAGCTTGGAAGAAAATGCAAAAGGTCAGTAGACTGGTGACCAAATGAATAATGACATAAAGGGGAAGGCAGGGGAGGAGTCAGGGTTTTTGAGAGGGATAAATAGATGCACGGATGGATTGCTGGCTGATGATCCGGAAGATATTTAATGAATGGATGCCCAAGCAATTTGTGTAATATGTAGATTTGTCCATAATGAGAACTCTAAAGGGCTTAGCTGCTACAGTTTGTAGGTTTGCAGCACTTATCCCTTAGCTATACCAATACAATGAGGCTCATGATGGGGACATCAAAAAGGCAAGTGCCTGCAGAGTTTGGGCACTCCTAGGTGGGTGGTGAGCAAGGATAGTGAGAAGCTTGGACTAAGCTACCTAGATGCTGCTGCAAATCCTCTTGTGGATCTACTCCATTGGTTTATATTTTTGTCTTAAGAAATAATAAATTTGTTTTGTGATTAAATTTTATTTTCAAAATGTGTGAAAATTAATTTTGATGGCAAAAGCTATGACATGTCAATGTTGTGAAAACATCAATTTTTTTTGCCTTGTGTCAATCAAAATCAGTCTTTCAAGTGTCGTGAGGAAGCAGAGGGCACCGTGACTTACATTTTCTCGTTAACAATGATCATGTTCCCAGGATGTTTGTCCACCTCTTGCAGAGGTGATGAAGCTGTCGGGGGCTGGGTTTGGTGAAATGTCGTAGCAGTGGTTGTTCTGTTTGAAGAGTGAGATGCTGTGCTTGCTGTTTTGCTTCTTTTCCTTGTCAGTACTATATCGAGGAGTGAGAATTTATCTTCTCCTAACCCTGCTTTTGGCTCAGTTCAGTCCATCTCATACTCTGTAGCGTATCTGCTTCTCCACCTTTGCCGTTTTACCTGTGTGCATGCAGTGTGCACTCTTGGTTTGTATGCTCCTGTGCCTCCAGTTTAGCTGTGGCGGCTGTTTTACTCTTCTGCGGCATTTGAGCCTCTCTTAACAGCTGAGCTCCAGGAAACGTTCAATTTATTGCATCAGTCACAAAATGTAATTTCCTAGGCTTAAAAAACTGGTTACTTATTTAGTGTGTCAGCCTGCTTGGAGGGCATGAAGTGATACCTTCACATTTACATGTGCAATAGGCTGCTACGTGAGCCAAGAATTGTTTTGTGGTGAAATGCTACTGTGACACGGAGATCTGTTTTAATAATGTATTGATTATTGCAGTGGAGTCAAGGTATCGTCTATCTTGTAGCTGACTCAAAGTGCTTTATTATAATATTTTACCTGCACTCAGTTTGTAGCTCCCGCTTCATCGGTCTCCCAGGACTTCTGTGGTTTGTCTTCTGCTCCACCAAAGGGACTTGCATGAATGAATTGGTCTGACCACAGTTTGCTTTTTCACCTGGTGAACTCTATCCTGAATGGGCCTTTTTGTTTTGTGATTTTCAGGGTTAAAAGCTAGGATGGTGCATTGGTTTTGCCATTGTTGTAGTGTTTGGTTTAAAACAAAATATTTGTTTAACATATGTTACTGCGTTTTAATTTTAGCCCATTGTTTCATTCTTATTTTTGTGATTTTTGTTTTCTGTTTAGCATTTTCCTTGCTTTGTTGTTTCTGGAGGTGAGTTTCTGGGTTCGTTCAGTTTGCCCAGCATTGTCTTTAAGACCCTCTGTTTTGTACAATGTTTAAACCACTCGGCCTCTGGGACTGAGCGACTGTACTGAGCGAGGGGTCCTTAGAGCAAACCATTGGTGCAGTTTCCTTGGTGGTGAGAATGGAGGAGGGGGAAAACGGGGCAATTGCTTGCTCTCCCTGCAAAGAGTGCAACTCGGTCAATGAACGTGCAAGATCCTCGCTGGGCAGATAGATGCCAGTGGGGCAGACAGCACTCAGTTTATTTTTGTGCGCAGCACAAAGACCCTATTTTAAAACAGTTTTATTTTCTGTAAATGAACTTGCTTCTTGACAAATCCAAAGGCCAAACTCCCTGCACATGAAATCCTTGCCCACCTCTTCTATTCCAGCCATAGATGCACCAATGTTGTGTACAAAAGGGGCTGCACTAAACGCACACACAGCACAGGCACTGCACAGTCCAGCAGACCAGCTGGGGAGTCAGCAAACCACAACTGTTCAGGGCATCGAGAGCCCGGCACACACATCTCCTCCACCGGTGCTCAGAGGCTACTGATGCAGAACACATGGTTAAAATAACCTTTGTATTTGTTTATTGCTGTGTATTTTCCAATGGCCTGTCTTCAGCTTTTCTTAGGAATAGTCTTAAAATAGCAATTACAGCAGCAATCAAATGCTAAATTTGTAGGAACCTGGTAAGTAGTTATGCCTAAGTCAGGCTGAGTGAAACTTTTTGTATTTTGTTGCTTTTGAGGTTTTTCGATTCTATGTGATAATGGGTTATAGTTGTAGCTGGACCAAAGAAATGATTTAAGCAGAGGTATAAAGTATGAGTTCTGGATGGGAGGAGATATTCCAGATGAGATGGTTGTTGCAGAGACAGTTCATGCAACGTGTGCACCAGAGTTAAACACTGTTACAGGATTGACCACTTTCATCTTTTTAAAGTTACACGTGCTTCCCAGGATCTTCCAACCTCTAAAGACCTCTGCCTCTCTCTGGGCCCTGGCTGGTTTCTGCTGGTCCCTCACATGGTTGTTCAAAGCAATTTACATTTTAATTGAATGCCTGCAGGTAGATGCAGCCTGTTAACACAAGTTGACTACTCATTAGAAAAATGCCAGGAGCAAATACAGACAACATCATTTCATAACGACATCTCAGAGGTGGCTGTCCCTTTTGTACAGGTTTGGGGATGAAGGGTGGGAGCTGCTCTGTCTCTCCAGGACTTTGTCCATCTCAGAGGTTCCATGTTTTCCTTTTGTCTGGGGAATACCATGCTCTGCTTTAAAATCCCTGTTGGGCTGTTGATACCCAACAGAGCCCAGCAAGAAGTATGCCTGAACACCTGGCACATAAAGTACTGTGTTCGATGATGTAGACTAGACGAGGTGTTCTTTTTATCTTGCTGGCTTGTGATTTCTTCCCTTTCTTTTTTCCCCTCAAGTGTGTTGATGTGTGAGGTACTGTGATTCTTCCTGTTAGCTTACCTTTTTGCCCTTGCTATTGGTGTAATGGTGACTCAAAGAGCTACACAGAAAGACAGTCTCTTGTTCTCTCTCTCTGATGGTAAGTAGCATCAAGCAAAGCTCAAATGCTTCTGTCATTTTGATTTGGAAAAGGAGGCTATCTTTGCTCCCTGGCTGTACGATCTGCAGTTCCAGTGTGAATTTAGTTGGGTACAGTTTCAAAAAAGGGGACTCCAGCAGTGAGGACAAAAAAATGAACCCGATGTGCTGCAGAACTTGCACAATGTTGTTTGGCCAACTTGCAAGGATATTTGGCAGGATCACAGCGTGGCCTTCATCTTGCACTGCACCCAGTGAGGCAAGCATAAATGCAAAGGATCATTTAAGTCTTCTGCCAAGGGAAGTTGAGGTCTGCTTTCAGCAATTAAAAGCAAAATTTCCCCAGGTGTCATTGCAAAATATTGATTCTCAATCTCAGGTAAATTAAGCCAACCTTGTACATTTTTCTCCATCATGAGTTTTATACTTGGCTTGCTGAAGTAATTTCAGACCTATGCTTAAGGCATTTGTGCAGTCATCAGTTTCTTCTTTTTAGTTTTAGATGACAGCCTGGGGGTTCCAGCAAAGGAGTGAAGGGGTCCCCAGTGTGAACAACCTGGAAGCAATAATTTCACTGGCAAACAAGCAGAGCATGCTCCCCCCCGCCCCCCATTGACTCCCATTTCATTTGGCACAGTACAAATGTAAAAATACTGAAGTTTAGGCAGAATACTTTTCCTGACTGTTCATCTGATTATTTGCTCAAGCAAAGCTTTTGAAAATGCCTTTCATAATTTCTCATAGATATATGCTCTAGGTATCTCAGACTCTAGGTGGTCATGTTATATACTTCACCTGGGCCAACATTTCTGTTCAGGATATTTTGTTAATTTTAATGAAATATATATTCAAAACTCATATACAAAGAATACTTATATGATATCCAAAGAACTTTAGATAGGAACTGGACCTTCTGGTTTGACAATATTGATTGCTAATGGATGTAAACTGTCGTGGAAACATCGAAGTAAAAAAAGAAATATATATATATAAAAATATATATATGTTTAAACTGAAAAGGCAAATTCAGGACATGATGGGATTTTATTTTCAGTCTTCTGGGAGTGTTCTGCAAATGATGTAGACTTATAAAAATTATTGTTTATAGCTATGAAAAAGTTAGCACCTCAAGCCAAGATCTGTCAAGATAGTTAGAATCCTAGTTTTCTACAAATTTCCTGCCAAAGGAAAAAAAACCTCTTTCTCAGTTTTATTCAACTCCTTCTGTATTTAGAACCCCCCACATATAATGGCAAATGCACAAACATGCACTGAATGGAGGAGAATCTACAAAACTACATGCGGGTGGAAACAAGCTCCTTTAAATAAAGTGTAATCCCTTGCCTGAGCTGCAGACCTATGGTTTTTAGACATGGTGAGCCATACACAGATGGACCAAATTAAGACACATCCCTGATCCCAGGCAGAAGCGAGAGGTAGGTGCCTCTGAGGAGTGAACCTGAGGCAGAGACCAAGCAGGGAGCAACATGGGAGCAGATGTTGGGGCTCAGGTGGATCCTGGTTCTCTGGAAACGGCCCAGGTCCTCCCAACGGCCCACACTCAAAGGCTTCTTCCTCACATATCATGGAGCCTGAGTGGGAATTAGCAGTCTTGCATCCTTCTCCCACTTTGAAATAATGATTTGCAGCACAGCTATAAAAGCAAACAGCAACTGTTTCTACAAAGACCTCCACCCCGAGGTCCTAAAGATGGCTTCTGCCGAGGACTTCCGTTGTGTGAGTATGGCACATAGAGGCATAAAGTTGTAATATCATCTTGTGGCTTTTGGTTCACCTTTTAATTTTTTCCCTTTTGGTTCCATTTTGATTCTTTGGTTTGTCTTCCTGTTAACTACAAGGTGTGTCTGTGGCTTCCACACTTTCTGAAGCTTGCCTGGTCTCCTCCCGAGATGCACGCTGCAGTCTGCATTTGATAGGACACAGCCTGTATGAGTCTCCTCCCGATGTCTTTTATGGTTTCTCTTCTCTCCTTTTTTTTTTCTCACTTTTTGTTTTCTTTGTTTTTTTTGTTTTTGCATGTGCAGTTTTGTAAAGCAAACTCGAGGTACTGTATCTCGCAGCTCGTCAGTCTCCAGCGTAAATTCACCGTGAGTTGCTCTCTGTTATGATATTCAGTAAATGGATTTATGATATCTATCTCTATATTTATAAACCTCTCTCCTTCCCATTCCCCTGGTACCTTCACTCCCCCTTGTTTTTTTCCAAAAATCATTCCCATCACTGTGGAAAGCCTCCAGACCAACATACGGTGGAAGGACTGGAAGGTGTGCAACATCACCATATAATGCTTGTGATTTGATTGTGAGCAACTCTGTAGTGTTTTCATATTGACTGTACTATTTCTCCCCTTCCTTCCTTTGTTTTTCTTTCTCTTGTCCTCCCCCCAACTATTTTCTTTTGTTCCTTCTTAATTATTTTTCCTTTTCTCCCTTTTGCCCTCATTTGATGGTTCGTCTTGTTCTCACTAGTATTTTTGTTCTTTGTGTTTCTTGTGCACTGGGCTAACAGCTTCGATGTTCCACCGGTGTTTGCACTTATGGTTCAATAGGAGAACGGGGCCCACCATGAGTGCGCTCTTTAAATGGAAGCTGGAGGAGGACTTTAAAAGGATCTAACTTCTGGAAATGGGGCCCAGGGAGACGAAATTTGAAAACTCTTTATAAGTATCCTTGGGAAATTTATACTCAGGAGAGCACTGGTTATGCTTGTGCTCTCTGAACATCCTGAGCTGGAGCTTAAAGCTACAGATATCCTGTGAAAATGAGGCACTCAGCAAGCTCCTATGTATCCTTGGTTCGGTGAACACGGTGGTATACCTTCCACTCACTTCGCACACTTTCTAACAAACAAATCTTGCTGACTTTGCTGTGAATCACAGGTGTGATTTGACACCAATGCAGGTTTGTAGAAAATACCATTGTTCCCTGCCAACTAATACAGCAAAACTTGTAATCAACTTGTCATCAGCCCATCTTAGTGTCTTTGCTTTGAGTTTATGCTTTTACCACTTGACGTTATCTTTCTTCTTTAATGCTTTTGGAGAGACAAGTAAGTGCAATTTAAACACGCGTGGGTTTGTCCTTTTGTGCACCGTAGCAGGATTCAGTGTACAAAGGCGTGGAGAAGCAAAGGAGGCTTTCCACCAGCTTCCTGCTGTCTTCCTTGCTCCCTCGGTCCCTGTGGGTCCTTGGCCTTGCTGGATCCTGGGCATGTCTGCCTTAAGAATATTTTAGTAGGATATGTGGATTTAGCTTCTGTTACAAAAACTGAACTTTTGCAACTGGCCAAAGCAGATGCAACATGTCTGTGTGGGGCGTTCCGGTGGGACAGCTATGCCAGTCTGAGATCTCATTTCTTAGCCCCTGACTTGCCAGGATTAAGCCAGCGAAATTTCAGGGTGTAGACTGGACCAAGGCTGCTGGGCGTGTTTGCTGCAGTGAGTTTGCCCTGCCTCGCCCTTGGCAGATGGAGGAGGAGGTCTGTTCAGGGCGGTGTGGGAGGAACACGGCATGGAGGAGAGGCGCTGCTGACCCAGCTTCTCTCCCAGGGCCTGACTTCCCTCCAGCAGAAGTTAAAGTACTGAAATCCCTATGGAAGGAGGATTTGCCTGCATCTAGAGGCGTTTGCCATTGAGGTCTGTTGCTAACTCCCCACTGGTATTAGAGAGAGTGTCTCAGAAAGACTCCTTTGTTGATAAAATGCACCTCCATTCCCTGAATACAGTAATTTGTACTGCAAAGAATGGTACCTTTGCCTATGTTAGGGTGTTTCTGAGTATATCTGTGCTGGTTAAAGGCATTTCTTTTCTCATGTTTTTCTATCCCAGCCATACTGGCAAATCACTACAGATTAAAACTCATTACTCTGTACATGAAACCACTTTACATCTCTTCAGGCATGTGGAGAGACCTTGATATAGATGCAAATATACTTCACATGCTCTTTAATGTCTCTATGTACTGCCTGGGAAGTAATTTATCATCAGGTCCTTTCCATGAAAAGGAGGACCATTTCTGACAGTCAAGCTGAGTGTGCATTTTCGTCTCTATGGGTATCCACAGAGCATTTCTTCAGCAAAAAAAAATTGTTTTGGTTAAACAAATGACTGGACTCCGGAACAATGTTCTATGTGTAAGAATTGCTATCATAAACTAACAGAGCCCCGCTGAAGTGTAAAGATCTCTGAAGGTCTCCTTTATATGGTGTAAATGACATGGTTAGAAATGTGGTTTTTTATTTTACATTCAAATAGACAAATTGGAACAGCCCCTCTTTGGTACATGCAGGTACTATGGACTCCCCTTCCCTGGGGGAAATACTAGTATAGATTCATGATGCCTTTATATCACTCTGTTTCTACCCACTGTGAAATCTATTGCTGTAATTACACTGAATAGATAAGTGATCTAATATTTGTGTGAAGATAAAGATTGAACAACAGTCTAGTCTTCTAAAAGAGTGTTTAAAAAATGCAAAAAAGACCCTAGTCCTTTTTCTTCTTTAGGTTGCTTAAACAGCATAAAATGCCTTATGCCTTTAATATCAGTAAGAACCAGGAGCTGCAAGTCTATACTTTCTGAAAGAACAAGATTTATTCAAAAATCTTTTTAGATGCAGGAGGTTTTCCTTCATATTTTTCCTTTGATTAATTTTTAAAGGATTTTCTAATTTGGTGAAAAACTATGGGCAAAAATACCTGAGCTAGCTTCAAAAAAAAAAAAAAAAAAAAAAAAATCAAGGTGAGTCACTTTCGGCTTTTGTGCTATAACAAGTTAATGATACAAGCACTGCAAGCAGTATGAAATCCATTTTGAACTCACCGAGGAGAAGTAATTAGGTGTATACAGATATGCTCTATTTCTTTAAGTAAATCAGTACATAAAAAACATACTGAAAATTGGCAACTAGTTTATAGGCACATAGGTGATAACACACAGTTAAGTGAGTAATTATGTTGCATTTTTCTAATATTCAGCATGTAGTTTGAGATTTGTTTTATTAACAGCCAGGCACCTTCATTCATCCATGACACACGGTTACTTGGGAGGTTGGACTTTGATACCAATCCATGTTATATTGTAATGGGTGCTTGAATCCAAGTTGATGCTTTTACTACTCACTTGAGTTTTTCTTTGTATTGCTATTGTTTATTGTTTGTTTGTAATAGGACCCAGAGGTATCAGCCACTGCATGGACATGAAAAATGGCATGTTCTTAAGGCATTTTCTAGAATGGTAAATAAAACAAAAGCCGTTGTTTCACCAGCTGGGGATTTTTTTTTTCTTTCTCCAGAAGTGCTGAGTGTCTGCACCTTCCACAGGCCTCTCAGACTTCAGTGTAGTCTGTGGCAAGAGCTGACATATGAGCAAACACACTGAATTTGATAGCTTAGGGGTAGCATCACTCCCTACACAGCTACAGAAACACTAACAATAGAAGTACTTTGCAGTGGAGTTAGATGGTTGTGTCTTGCATGATATGGAAAAGAGCAAAATCTGCTTTTGTTGGAACAGCTCTTCCCTGCACCAACCATGACAGCATGTCTCTGTTGCATCCACAAGCTGATAGCATACAGAAGGGAAATGAAAAGCAATATAGCTCCTATCAGGCCTAATTTGTCATTTGCCATCCAATAACCTGAATCATTCTTCATCCATATCACTTGCTTCTGTATATGTTCACTCTCTGGCTCTTCTGCTTTATTTCCATCCTCATAGTGCAAAAAAGGGACTGACTTCATTCCCTGGTGTGTTTTCTCTTGGCTTTTATCAGAAGCTAAGAGTTCACAGTGGGATTTTGGCCAAAACTGTGCCATTATTGCATAATTGCCAGAATGTCATCTTGAGAGCGTAGCATGGACACTTTAGAGAAAACACATAATTTAAACAGAAATGCCATTTGGCTGGATTTAGGAGAACTTAGTGGTTGCACATAATTAACCTAGGTGTGTTTTTGGTTGAATCAGGCCACAGTGATGTGGTTATACTCACATTTCACTGTATTGTCTAAAAGAGCAGGTAAATGAAGTAGAGAATTCCATATGAGAATGATATTGAAAAACTCAGAATGTTGTATTTTGTGAACTTTCCTGATCTAAGAGGTTGCCATCTATGAAGGTTTGAAAGGCAGTTCAGATTTCAATAGTGAGCTTCTGAATGTGAAGGCGTGATACATGGCCAGTCCGCAGGAAATTAGGAGCAGCTCTATGAAAAAAATGTTTTCCTTCTGAGAAACTGAAATATCAAAAATTCTAATGTAAAAACAAATTCTAGTTCAAGAATAATACTGGAGGAGACGGGACAGTGTTTTTCAGAATGGTCCTTGGTCACAGCATTTCTGTAATATATGCTGTTGTATCAGCTCAGTGGGAGAGCACAGTGCATTTCACGAGAGAGTTCAGGCAGGAAACGTAGCTCATAAAGAAGAAAAGGCGCTAAAGCATGCGAGCAGCAATTCTCCGGGGTCACTGGCGAAACAAATTTAAATGCTAGTGGTGAGTTCATCTGAAACAAAATTGTTTTTCAGACAAAACAGAGATTAAGCATTCTGTTTTGTGTGTTCTTACCCCAAACGAAGATATTTCATTTGTATTTTCCAAGTGGAAAGTTATAAAATGGAGAAAGCTTCTCCAAATTTATGCAAAGAAAATGCAAATTGGAATTGAAAGATTTTTTTATGTCACTTTTTTTGGTGAAACTTTTTTTTTGAACAAGAAATTTCCTTTCCTCTTTAATCTGAACATATTCTTTCATACCTACAATCTAATGTGTAGGTATTTTTAACATCAAATTATTATGCTTATAATCAGCTTTCATTCATTATTTATTAAAGCAAAATTCTAACAATTGCCCTTATGTAGCTTATTAAAACAGTAGTTTTGGGAAGCAAAGTGCCATGAAGTAAAGCAGTCTTTTAAAAGGTTATGGTAGCAAAATCTTTAATCATTAAGGAATACCCTAAGATTAGAATACGGCTAAAAGTGTGCTTTCCTTTCTTGACCAGTCTGCACAGTGACTGGTTGCATTTTTTATTTGTATCAACATTAGTCAGTGATTCATTAATATGAATTTTATTCGTTTCTATGTAAATTTTATGGTTTTCTTTCTAGCTGCAGGATTTGTTTGACTGTTAGCTTCTTAATCCAAGCAAAAACAGTGGAGTTACTCAGTAAAGCACATTAGCAGTAATATCTACTACGACATTTCAAGCCCAGAGGACCTGAAAACTGAGAATATTGCCAGTACCTCTTTAAAGGATTTGAAATATTCTGTAGACAGAAAACAAGGGTTGAAAGTAATCATAAAGAAAGCGAATTAGAGAGCATTAATCTTTGTACTACGTGTGTAAATCAGAGAGGTCGATGCAATTTTCTTAATGGTTTTAGAAGAATTTTAAGAAGCAAACAGTGAACATTAAGGGCTTTAGATATGGAGTTGGAATCATTAAGACATAGTTTTCTTTTATGAAAAGAAATACTTATCATAAAGGCTCATTTTTTCAGTTTGGTCATGTTAAGGTCATACTATACTGCTATTCATCATTCTTTGTATTGTCGACAGTTACTGTCTGTCCCAATTCATGCAGCATCTAATAATTAACCACCAAACACTGGAGGAAACATTAGAAGGAATGACCTTGCTATAGCCACAATTTTCTGTCTCTTCTGCAATTTTTTGTGGTCTGTGCAAAGGAATTATATCCTCATATGCAGGCAGTTTTAATGGAACTGTGTTGTTTTGAGGTGACATCCCTGTTGTGCCAGAGATAAGTTCAAAAGCTCTCCTCTGTGAAGAAGTGCAGCAGAGCAACAGGAGAGAAGAATCTGTCAGATATGTCCATGTTCAGTCACTGTGAGAACTTGTAGAAAGCAAGAGTCAAATAAATTTAATTGGACAAGTATACGACACATTCCCTCCAGTTGCTGCTGCTTTTGTGCTGAAAAACCCTCAGCATTGTCCCCAGAGGGTCCAACTTGCTCTATTGCTTTACTTCCATCTCCTGCACAAGACTTTATGTGCACTGGCACTTGCTTCTGATGTTCTTGAGTTTGGATATGATAATGAGCTGCAGGCTAGCTTCATGTTTTCCTGATTGTGTTTTTGCTGCACTTTATATATATGGTGAATTTTTTGGAGGTGTCTGTCTTTTCATAAAGAAAGAAGAAAGGATGAAGTCATTACTTCCAACCTCCTTGTCTTTGGCTTGTTAGTAACCAAAGCTATTGGGTGGCTGTGTGTTGTATTCCTTTGGAAATCACCTTCAATAATTGTGTCAATAATTGCAGGTAGTTCTGTATGTTGAGAAGTTTTAGTCTGTAGTTTCAGTGTCTCATTTAAGAAAGGAACTTTTGCAAAATAGACTGTGTGAATTTGCACATTATTTGGTTTCTCCAGGCTCATAGCTGTGTATGCACTTAGCAGTGAACATCTGTGTAGGCCAGAAAGAAAATCTCTGAAGACTTAGATATGGGCCCATTTCTGGGGAATTTTATATATGAACTTCAAGAAATCACTAAATAGCAAACCACTTCCAGTCCAGATAGGGCTAGTAGCTTTTGAGTGTCTCCACACCCTTTCTGCTATGTGATGAGTACCAGCCCTACATCCTTAACCTTCCTTGTCACCACATCCAGTCTGTTTTAGGAGTTTGGCTTTGGTCTCAGTATGGGCACTGATGGAGAAGCTGTTTCTGTGCAAGTTGACTGCTTTTTATTGTGTGTTTTCTCCAGAGTCTCTGCAGGGAGGTCCAGGGCTTTGTGTCCCACCTCTGCATGGTTGCTCTCCGGTGCAGCCTGGAGCACAGGATGGTGCAGTTGGGGCAGGCAGGTGCACTTCTCTCTGTGCTCTCGGTTTGTAGAAAAATTGAAGGCTTCAGTCAGTGTCAGGACAGTTTCCCAGCTCTGACTTAATACCTTATTACTAGTTATCACTTTAGCGTTGACAGCTTGCTCTGTCTGTACAAAGCACAAAAAGAAAAAAAAAAATCCTTGCCCCGAGGACTTTAATATGAAGTGAGAAATGTTCCCTAAGAACAAATGCATTTGATGGACTGCACTGAGTAAATATGCAGACCGAAACTGCCTTGCTTCCCCCAAGCTGGTGTGCTGAGGATAAGGTTCCTTCTCCCAGCACTGCCCAGTCTGGGTAGCACGAGATCTGGAGCATGGAGGAGCATGTCACCCTGTCCATCCTGGAGGACTCGCGGGACCTCTAGTGATACTCTCTGTGCTCCTCCCCAGGAGCTTCCTTTTGCTGCACTCTTTCTGCAGACTGTGGATGAACTGTAAGGGAGAGCACGAGGCTTTTGATAGGAAACCCTTGTCCAGGGCTTGCAGGTGTGGGGAGTCAGAGGAGACTTTGCATGTTACCCATTAATTCCTTTTAAAATCGAGTTAGTCTAGTTATAACATTTGCATCTTTCACAATGTTGACACCAAAAAAACCCTGCCTGCTATGAGGAGGATGTTTATCTCTTGTTCCGGGGCCACTGGGAACAGCTTAGGGGATGGTATCCCCTCAAGAGGAGCCTGCTTTCTGTATGATGTGTTTTGGTTTTTTTTTTTGGCGAGTGGGGCTCTAAGATATGTCCCAATATCTTTTGATATCACTTATGTTTAGAACTGTGATTTTTGTCACCCATTGTTATGCTATAGTGTAAATGGTGCACTCAGCTGGTGGAAAAACTGGTCCAGGATGTGCCTCATGGGAACAGAAGACTTAGATTGTCAATCTTGATGATTAGCCTGTGCTCACTCTGATTTCTAGGTAAATTCAGATTTCTTCACATCTGTCTGAGTGCCCTCATCCCACCTGCAGTGAACATTTAAGTATGTTTAGCAGAACCAGTCAACAGCACCCTCAGTAAAGCTTAAAAAAAAAAAAAAAAAAAACACACAGCAGCAGAGCTCGGAGATGCAAACCCTTTCCGACAGCTCCCACTGTGTTACATGACTCCATCTGAATGCTGCCTCCCAGAGGGTCTGAGCATGGCGACAGACCCTGACAGTCTGAATCAGCCCATACACATTCAGAAGCTGGTTTCTTCTATTACCAGGGGAGTCCAGACAGTATGTAAGGAAAATGCATCTGCTTTCCTATTTCCACAACCTTTTGGGGTGTGCCTTAAGGGCTGGAGATCTGCGAGCCCTGTGCAGTGTTCCTTGTGCTGCAGAGGTCAGACTAAAGTGTAGCAAATGAAGAGATCTGAGCAAGTCAGTGGAAGGAAAATGCTTTTCCTCTCTCTGTTAGAGGAAGTTTCATTAATGAAAAGAGGTGCTAACCTGAACTAGTCTAAATCTAGAACTCCACCCTAAAAGCCAATGAGTTTACTTTGATTTTATGCAAAAGCAGATTTTGACTTGCAATATTTAGGAGCAAAGGAAAAAGATTTCCCTTCCTGTATTGACTAGGTACATTACCCATTGACATGTGGTGGTTGGAAACCAAATGCTGTGCTGAAAAATCAAAGTGTTAAGGCAATGCCAATGGAGGTATTCTCGTCAGAAGAGATGATAGTAGAGAAGAACGGGTCTCTGCAGGGTCTCTGGATCTATGTGCAGCTCTCCCACTCCCTGGGGCCTTTTCACAGTAGCTGGAACAGTCTTCCTTTATTGCTTGTACTTTTGCCAGATTCTTGTGATGCTTGGGCTGGATGGTCCATCCTCGCCTTAGAAAGACATCTTGGGTTTAGAGATAATGCTTCTCATCTTCCATTAGCCTATGGGGCAGTCCAGCTTGAAAAGTGACACTTCTTTTTGGTTGTGAGGGGGAAGGGGCTGGTGGCATTCAGATTTCATTTCCGCTTGCTCCTCCCTCCAGTCTAACTCCTCTTGCTCCCTGCTAATTTACTTATCCAGACATTTCCAGGTGTGGAGAAATGTGCTGTTGATTGTAGGGAAGCCTTGCAGGCTCTTTAAAAGCTTTGGCTGTGCTATATGATTTTTGTAAGCAGTGACTTCAACCCTTCAGCCTGTACATGAGGCTTCCAAGCGGGATGGCCATGTTTCAGAAATCAAGATAACTCCATTCCAGAGGGCCTATTCTGTAGTACCTCTTTGCGCGTGGGACAAACTAACACTGATGATTCTGCTGGCTTTCCCTGCTCATGTTTTCCGCCAGCCATTCTCTTTCCATTTCTATATTTTCTTTCGTTCAACCCTCTAATTCCCTCTCGGGCAAAAATTTTCTTTTTCTTCTTTTTTTTTAATACTTCTTAGAGAATATGTGCAAAGTTGGATACTGACTTTTCACCTTCCTCCCCTCCATAGCAAACAGCAGAACTCCTCCAAATCCAAGTCTGTTTGGGAGCAGAGGACCAGCCAGATTCGGATGCACAATTTCCGAGCCAGCTGTGAGGCACTATACAATGAGCTGGATCCGGAGGAGCGGGTGCGTTATGCTACCACCCTTCACATCCGGCCAGACATGAAGACTCATTTGGATCGGCCTCTGGTGGTCGAGCCAAGGAGTGAAGGGAGGAACAACATCAGCAAGCTGAGTCCAGTGGACGTGCAGGAAGTGGAGCAGACCAAGGTCAGCTCTACGGATGGTGCAGAGGCTCCCCGAAAACACCACCGGCATCGGGAGAAAGACAAATTGGGAGAGCAAGAGAAGGGTGATGTGGCCAAGGATGAGAATGGGGAGTCTGGCACCAACAACAAGGAGGAGCGGCACCGGCAGCACAGGAGCCGCAGCAAGGAGGTGGAAGGGGGCAGTAAGGAAGGGAAAAGTGATCGCAACAGGAGTCAGGAAGGGGGAAAGAGACACCATCGCCGGGGGTCAGTGGAAGAAGGTGTGGAGAAGGAGCACCGCAGGCATCGAACTCATCGTCATTCTGCCGAACGGCAAGGCAAGGAAGGCAACGGGACAATCAACGGGGCTAGGAGCGAGCGGCGTTCCCGACACCGGGGAGGATCGAGGTCTGGGAACCGGGAAGGAGATCCCAGCTCAAAGGGAGAGAACAGCGAAGAGCCTCACAGACGCCACAGGTTCAGGAGCAGAGCGTTGTCGACATATGAGTCAGTGGAGAAGGAAAATGGGGAGAAGGAGGGGGAGGCTGGAGAGAAAGAGCATCGCAATCACCAGGCCAAGTAAGTGAACACAGCGCAACTAGACATGCCACTGTGGCAGCAGACCCCAAATACCTTTCAGAAAGCAATTTATTCACCTCTCTATGGTGTTCCCTGCAGTTCCTTTTAAACTTGCCCCAACCTTGCTCTACAGTATAACCTGTTGTTCCATTTTGTTTAAATCAGTAATGACTGGGCACCTAAAGATGACTTTGGTCTATGCCAGCCCATAGAATAGCTCAAATTTAAAAAAGAAAATAGATTTTTTGATGCAAAAGCCAACAGGCCTGGTAGGACTGTCTGCCCAGTCTCCTATATAATGCACAATAGAGTATTTCACAGCCTCTGAAGGTCATTTGTGTTTGAGTTACATATTTTTAAATGGCATCCAGCCTTGCTTACAGCCCTTTCGGACTTATTTTTTACACTATGAGTCTACAGGCTGTATTTCCAGTTGTCATAGCACACGGCTGCAAAGGAAGTTGCTTCTTCCATAGAAAACAATGATGTATCCTGTTCTGTTTAAATCTCATGTAAGTCAAGTGAGGAAAATAGTACCCATGAAGCATTTAGAATCATTAATAAGGAAAGACTGCCTTTTCAGCTTTGTTATGTTATGTTATGTTTTCAGCTTTGTTAATGTTATAAAGAAATTTCTTTGGGATTCCTTAGCATTGAGCACATGCCACCATGGAAACTATGAGGAGCATTGAGATAATTTTCCTGTCTATATTATCTTCCTTTCAGATGGATTCCATAACACTTTGCATATTGCTTAGACTGATCATATGCACAAGTCCACTTTTCTCTTCACTGAAACATAACCACTGCTAGAGTGGGAAGCAGTAGTTATTCAGCAGCTTACATTAACATTGCAGAGTGGTTTAGGACAGGAAATGCGTATCAGTAAATTTAAATAAACCTGCAGGAGAACATTGAAAAGAATAATGTCTGCCTTCATTCAGAAACTAGCTGATGCTGGAAAGCTAATATCACCGTTGTATAAAAGTGCCACATGGTCCTTACTTATGCACCTCAGTTTTGAGTCTCATTAAATAAAGAGAAGTTACTTCCAGGAGCACAGCTCCTCTTACTGTTGCACTTGGATGCTGGTTCAGAAGGTCTCAGAGCCAAAAGGTCACACGCAATATGACCAGTAAGGTTTCCTGCAGCTTGTGGGTTTTCTGCAAAGGACCTGCATGTAGAAAACAGCCTGTGAAACCTAGTTAGAGCATCTTGCAGCGTCAGGGTGCATGTGTTTTCTTAAACCTGCTGAGGCCATATTTAGTAACTCTGCTTTTGTGTCTCAGGGAGAATCAGTGTGAGATAGAGGCTAGTGGAAGTGTGAGTGTTGTCCCTGTGCACACCCTTCCCAGCACCTATCTGCAAAAAGTGCCGGAGCAGCCTGAAGATGCTGACAACCAGAAGAATGTGACTCGGATGATTCAGCCACCTCTGGACAAAACCACCACTGTGAACATCCCTGTCACTATCACCGCCCCTCCAGGGGAAACCACTGTCATACCAAGTGAGTGCCTTTGTTCCCCTGCTATTCACTGTGAAGCTGCCAGAAAAGAGAGCTATCTTTCTAAAGAGCTGCCCACCACAGTGAGCAATGAGCTCTGCTGGTCACCAGCATCCTTTCAGGAGATGGACATGGGGACCTGGTGTTAATATAGGTTCTAAAGTTTATGCAGCCTGCAGAAATCCAAAATGTGCGGGTCACCTGATGTGTCTCAAACACTGTGTAAGAGATTCCCTGGAGATGGCACACCCAGAGCTTATCCATATATCAGCTGTGGGAGCCCAGACAGTGTAAAAGAGCAAGAGAGACAACAAAGCAGAGTAATCAAGAGCTGTGCAACAAAATAAGCAACAAACCTTCCCCAGCAGACCAGTCAAGACGCTTGCTGTGAGCACAGGACCCAATCTTTTCCCCTGCATTATTGTGTTTGTTTGCTGCAATGCTGTTTGCCCCAGTCGAGCAGAGCTGCACTATGGCTCCTCTGGTGCCCCAAAAGCCTGGGTGGCCACGGACCCTGCAGCAAGGAGCTGGCAGTGGTGGCATTGCATTAGAGCCAGTAGACTGAAGTCAGGCTTCTCTGCTTATTAGCTGACCCCATCATGGAGTGGCAGGTCTTTCGTGGCTATCACAATGTCCATCGTGTGACCTGGGCACTTTGGGATTGTAATTATGGTATAATCTTAGAGCTTCTTACAACCCTCTAATGCATCTCAGTTTCAGAAGATCCACCCTAGCTTGTTCTTTTTGAGGGCTATATACCCTGCCTTGTGTCTATCAGGGTAGATTTAGATTGTTCTGCAGACAGTCCCAAGATCATTCTGCCCATGCTCAGCATCCACCTGGGTACAAGCCTGTTCTGACTTCAAATTTTGTGCCCTCTGTACAGTACAGCACTTCCTTCGAGCAAGTAGACTATGCTAAGTGGGGCCTAGGCACAGCAAGCTGGAGTCCGAGGATACCCAAGCCAGCACTAAACAAGCTATTTTAGGACAGGGATCAGGGTAGCTGCTGCAGCAGGAGGTTCTGACACCCCAGAGCCTCGCTCTACTGCTCTTAGAGAGCATCCAGCACCTGAGTCAGCTTGGGGCTGATCTCCGGCAGTGCAGACATCACCATAGAGAAACCTCAAGAGCTGGGAGTGCTGAGAAGAGGTGGAGCACAGAGTCCAAGAGGTCTCCTCATTAGGAGACTCATTAGGTCACGAGCTGTCAGGACTCTACTTTCTAGGAGGCACAGTCAAGAGCTAGTGGTCTATTCTGTCAGCCACATGAGATTTGTCTGTCTTTTTTTCTTTCTCTTTTTTGGTAATTTTACTATATTGCAATACTGAGTTCATATAAGTCACAATTTATCAGAATCTCTCTTTCCTGGCTGTTTCGTGTATGTCTAGCTTGAGATACAGTAAAGAATTTATTGAACATGTCACACACCATGAAATATCATTTTGTTGCAAAATAGAGAAGTAATAATACTGCCTGTAACACATTATAAGTGAGTGGGGTTTTTGGATTCCAGGTGCTATGAATTAATAGACAAGTTTATATATCTGTCCAAGAAAAGAATTTGCAGCATAAAATGTCTTCCCATTCATATATTAAGCATTATCTTAAGTAAATTATCCTATAAACCCGCTGAAAGTAAAATTATAGTGGAAACTAGAGAATGTATTTCTAACCTTTTGGTACTGAGGTTCAGAACAGCCATTTAAAGGGGATCGTGAAAGTTAACCTAATGTGAGATGGAGCTTGACACATTTATGCAAGGTGAGCTGTGCCAAAACTGAGGTGCAGTATGCAGGCACAGGGCTGAATGGTCCAAGAAGTCTTTTCTAACCCTCTCTTCCTAATGCTGTGAAGTTTAGCCAGTCTTAGCCCCCAAATTATCAAAACTCATCTACAGGTTTGCTCTCCTACCTGTTCCAAAGCCAATCCCACTACTGTTTTACAGGGGAGGACTCAGAACTGTGAGGTTGGTTAGGGTTACTGTCTTTTTTTTTTTTTTCATTGATCACCAGCTGATTTTCTCTCCGTAATTATTTACGATACTTGGCATGGGATTTCAATCTCCAGTTTTGCAGCTCTTGAGTAAATAAGTGTAAGGTTTCTGTGTTTATCTGCACTGGGCATCTTCATTTCCTGGCCATTTCAGATATAGTGCTCATCAGTGCAGTGGTTAAAGAGCAATATAATTGTAGTGTATATCATATGATTGTAAATAGCTGTGATAATAATCAAATGATTGTTCATCACATTTAATCAACATATTCAAAGGCTGCACTTGTCTATCCCAGCTGCATTGTTTCCATATCCAGCTGTTGCAGGCAGCCTGCTGTGTGAAGGGTGCGGATACATTTTTAACTCTCTCATTTCTCTTTCCTTAAATTCACATTACAGTGAACAACGTTGAATTTGAAAGCAAAACAGAGGAGAAGAAAGATGTAGACGACCTGACGAAAAATGGGCCTAAACCAATCTTGCCTTACAGTTCCATGTTTATCTTAAGTCCTACAAATCCGTAAGTCCTCTGACTCTCTAATGCTGCTTATGGGTTACATGTACTTCAAGCATGAGTATTTGGAGAAATAACATTAGCTTGATCTTCATCTCTGTCAGTCAAACACACTGGAAAATTGAATAAATGCGTGTGTAGGTTGCAGACCAGATGCTGCCATTCAGCTGGCCTTTCCTATGGGAATAAATTGCCAGTATAGGGAAAGGAGACCGACTTAGGCAGACTCTTTCTAATTGCCCTGCTGGTGGTTGGATAGGTAATTGTTTGTTCAATTATAGATCAATAATGGAAACATTCCCAATGTGATTCAGAGTATGGGAAAGATATCACTGTGGAAAGCTATTACTAGGAAAAGCCAGCTGATGGGTATTTTTGATGTCAGCAAATTCTTTCAGGTTCCCCAGCTGGATTGTGCTTTTTTCACACTAGTACCCTCACATCACTGAAAACTTTGAACTTCTGGGAAAATGTGAATATTTTTCATTTGCTAAGGTGGAGAGTACAGCTTGTGGGATCTGTTGGGATTATAACATTTCTTCTGCTTCAGGCATCTCTGCCTCATGGGGAGCTTTGTACTCAAAGCCTGTAAATACTGAACGTGTCACTTCGAAGTGCTGCAGGACTAGACAAGTGCAGCAGGAGTTGTAATAATTCTGGCATAAAGGCCTGTGAGTCATTTTAAGTAATAACTTAGGGCAACAGAGATTGTTGGAAACTTCCGCCAACCCAGAGATCTGCTAGTAGCAGATGTGATTGTTTTTCTCTTGTTCCATTAGACTTGTTACAGTTCTTAGCTGTTGTCTTCTGTGGTTGGACTCTGCGTGCTCAGCTGCCTAAGATGGACTTGGACCCGTCCTCCAGCAACCTGATTCAAAAGAACAATGAGTGATTCTAGACCATCTACTATGCAGGGCTGTGAAATCCCAGCTGTCTGTTCAGTCAGTGGAACAAAATAGGGCCCCATTCATGCTGCCTACTCAGAGTATTCATCTTCGACATCAGAACTGCATCTGTGGTAGAAGCTGTGGTCTGGCACCCCTGGATAGTAGGCAGGCTGAATCACTTCCTTAAAAGCCAGTGCCAACTGCGTAATTCAGGCTACAACCCTACGTGCTCCAGGATGATATAGCTATGAGTGTGTGCACAGATGGAATTTATCAGTGGGAAAAGTTGGAGGCTATTTTTCAATGCCAGCAGTAATAGAGGGAAAATGACCCCAAATTACCACTGATCTAATCTCCAAAAGGAAATGAACTGAAGACTCAACATGTGCCCCTTTGTCTCAAGCCCACAAGAGAGACATTTGTGTTTCCTCTTTGTTTTCTCCAGCCACCTGCCAATTAGACCTCGTAATAGTTTAGGATAACTGAGCCAGAAGCCCACAAAGTTTTTCCTTTTCAGAGTGCTGTAATCACATTGTGCAATTTTAAATAAGGCAACATATTATTTCAATTTGTGTAAAACACAGTGAATAGGAGAAGAGAGCATTAGCTGATGGGGTGCACTCACAGTGCAGCAGAAAATAAAGATGAACTTGCTGGCGCAAATAGGAAGCATTTGAATAATGGAGCTTGGACCCTGGCTGGCTGGATAAGGAAACATTAGTTTCTTCCTAATATTTGGTGACTCAAGTCTTCTTGTTTTGGCGTGACCACCAAAAATGAACATTAACTGCAAAATGGCTGCTAAAGACAGCATTGCAGAGGCAGAAAGCTAAATGGCCCCAAGCTCAGAAGGATGAGAGCCAAGGAACAGACTGGGCAGCTAGAGATGCAGCAAGGCTTCTTCATTTTGTAGGTACATGTCTCTTTTCTTCTCTCACTTTGTCTCAGAGTTACGACCTTGTGAGCCTCATAGTCCAGGATTTGGTATGTTGTTCCTATCTCCTCCTTGCCTTTTTCTCCTGCCCCCCTCCTCTGCAAAAAAAACTCTGCCAAAAGACCATTAAAATAAAATAAAAAAGTTTGCTGAAGAGTTGTTATTACACAGGGCCAAAGGGAAATAAGGCAAAGACCAAACTCTGAGTACCAACCACGTTGAGACTCGGTTCCAGTGGGATCCCCTCAGCTCTTACTGCAGGTGCTACTTCTCAGGAAAGCTCTTTCTGTTTTCCTGGGATGTGATTTTTCACCATACCTAAATTACTCCCTTCCAAATCCCACAGGAGATGCATGACCAGGGTACTGCTAGTGGATAAGAGTTCTGAAAAGCATAATCGAAATGTGTTACTTCTAAAGTGCCACCCTTTTAAAACACACACATGCATTTAAAATGGTTTCTCAAGCAACACTGGCAGTTTACAAATGTTCCTGCATCTCATTGCTTGTTATGAATGATGAAGATCTAAAAATAGGGACTTGTTATTTCTCTGATGAATAGAGTTTTGTGTGTGAATTATGGTTACAAATGCTGTTGAAAATGTTGCCTTTCACTTTTATGGATTCGTAGAGCAAGATGATGATTATCCTCTCCTGTCAGATAGACAACTGGAGTTAAGGGAGTCACAAAGCACTGTTCTTTCTGTCATTTCATATCAAACCTGTTTCTCTGGTATTTGTAACTCTCATTCTGCATCCATTGGTAACCTGGAGAAAAGAAGTATGTAAGCAGATGTGAAAAAAGAATTTTAATCTAACTGTTGGATATTTGCTTGGAGAAAATGCTGTGTAGTAACTGAATTACTTCCTCAGCTAACAGAGTTGTTGGTCACTTACACACATAACTTGATCCTCAGACAGAAGGGCTTTATTCGACTGACAAATAGAGTGCAAATGTAGAATTCTCTGTGTTTGCAGTTAAATATTTGTGAACTGTGCTCTGATAAAGAGTTATTTGCTGAAATTTGTGAATGGTTTTGCACTGCTTAGAAATTGAACATTTGTCACTTTTCTTGCGCACAATTTGTGAGCAAAATGATTAGATTAAAGTAATCACACACATTATTGTAAAGTATTTGTGTGGCTTATAAAGAGCAGCTTAGAATAAAGTGCATGCAGAGGTGCCTGGCAGGAGAGAGATTACTAGAAATAATACGTATAGTTACGGAGCCAGTTTCACCTAAGAGTCCCAAAGTACACAGCATACTTCTCAATTTCAAAGGGATTATTTGATTTTAAAAGGATTTCAAAACTAGTTTTGAATCTCACAGGACTTTTGCCTGTGAGTTCAAAGTGAAAAAGGATTGAGAGGCATATAAATATGATTTGTAGAATTGAGTTTCAATGCTCGAAAGCTCTCAGCGCTCTTTAGACAGATGTCATCGCTTTGCAGAAGGGTAAAGTCAGTGCAGTGGAGATATATTAAATGTCTTACCCTGAACCCCACCACAGGTCTGTTGCAAACCTGAGTTTAAAGCCATTAACCCCAATTTCTACTTTCTTACACTTATTGTAATAGGAATCCTAAAGGATGTTCATGATGAACGTTATCCTTCTGCCAGTCTTTTGTACCGCAGCAAAGAGCTTGACTCATGGCACCCACAATAGCTCTATGTGCTTTTGTTGTTTTCAGAATTCGGCGCCTGTTCCACTACATCGTCAACTTGCGCTATTTCGAGATGGTCATCCTCATAGTTATAGCCCTCAGCAGCATTGCCCTGGCTGCAGAAGACCCTGTCCAAGCTGAGTCACCAAGGAACGATGTGAGTACTGATGACATAGCCAGAATAAAGTCGTTCTGCTTCTCCCAGCAGTTATGCGCATGGCATGTCTGTTCTGTCCCATCCCATCCCCAAAGGATTCCATAGTGCACTAGCGAGGGGTTGACCCAGGGCCCAAAACTTGTAACCAGTCACTAGAAAGAGCAGCTGTTCATGAGCATGCTCTTAGCCTGGAGTAAAGACATTGCAAGTTAATCTGAACCTTTTTCTTTGAGGGCTAGGGACATTGTTCTTGTCTTCCCCTGCTAAAACAGGAGCTGCTCTTTTATAACATATTCTAATTATATCATTACGCTACAAAATGTTCAGAGTTCTTGGCCCATGCCGCTGTTTTAATCTTGTCCAAGCCTGAGAATCTGGAAATCGTTGATTGGTTGGCCAATGCTAGCTATGCGAAATAAGCCTGAAAAGCTTCATAGCTACAATAGCCAGAGGAATCGCACTATTCTACAGTAAGAAGTGCTTCCCCAGTCACAACGCAGGGCTGACATTGTCTCTAAGATTCCCTGCTCTTGTTAGAGCAGAATTAGAGGAAGTAAAACCTGATATGAAAATGAGTCTTTATCTTGGTGGGGCATAATATCGGTCTCCCAGGATTAGGAGAAAATGTACTGATCCATAGGTGTCAAGCCATACTTGGAGACTTCACAGATGAGTGCTGTTATGCACAGAAGTAGGAGTGTACCACCTTCTACATGAGCGCGCGCAGCCCAGCAGTGGTCCCCGACTGGATAGCTGGGCATCGGTTTTCAAATGCATTCATGTGAGGGCATCAGCACAGAGCCGTCACACATGCGTGATTGAGAATGAACAGAACTGAAGACTAGAAACAATGAGGTGCAGATGTCTAATTTTGGACACTTTAATGTAGATATCTGCATCACGCATAGTCATTTTATGCTGCCTATTCACCTTTACAGAAACTTTTTTCAAAATTTATTTATTTATTTTTTTAGGAGTGCAGTGCTTTTAACCCTATGTTGTCTTAGGCTGAGTCACGATTACCTGTATGGATTTATACTGACTAACTGTGCATAAATGCATCCCATTCATGGGGTCACGTTAAGACTTAGGAGGACTATAGATATTTAAATTGACTGGTATTGCGTTTACCAAGGTGTGTGCTGTTTAAACAGGCTGAGGAACTGAATTGCTTAAGAGTACAAGTTGGCAGACCAGGTCAGAGCAGGAAGTGCTTGGTCTGGCCTCCTCCTCCTGAATCTGGCCAACATTAGCCTTTTCAGAGGAGGATCCAGGAATCCCTATATCAGGAATGAGCTGAAGTACCTACAAGCAATATCTCTTCCTGATCCTTAATAGCTGTGTAATGAGTTTTACCAAAAGGATTTTATCACTGTCTTGCTCTCCTGAGGTCTTTAATAATACTGTCATCAACTATTGTAGAAGACAAACACAGGACTTCTATGCAAATGCTGGCAAATAAGCTCTCTAGGAAAGGATATTCAAACGTTTTTATTTGAAATTTAGCCATTTTACCTTATTATACCTGCCATATACACAGGCATGCTGAAGCAACCCACGCACACACACACACTGCATTCTGGCTGGGATTGGAAAAAATATTGCTGTTTTTGAATGAGATGATTCAGGTTTGTGCCTAAACTATCTGACAGCCTCCCATCTGAGGAAATTTATCCACTGACACTGTAGTAAATAGACCACTCCTAGAACAGAGTTTTCACACTTTG
This sequence comes from Dromaius novaehollandiae, assembly GCF_036370855.1. Taxonomy (NCBI): domain Eukaryota; kingdom Metazoa; phylum Chordata; class Aves; order Casuariiformes; family Dromaiidae; genus Dromaius; species Dromaius novaehollandiae. The sequence goes on from NC_088117.1 coordinate 4,066,893, forward strand.
CTTTTGTGCAGGTTATTTCTGTGTAGTCTCCTCTAATACAAATTCTTCTTTCCAATTTAGGCTCTGAAATACTTGGATTATATATTTACGGGTGTCTTTACCTTCGAGATGGTGATCAAGGTAAGAATTTCTCCAAATAGGAATGTTCACAAGCCCATGCAGATTTACACTCATCTATTTCTGGGAATCTGGAGAAAGATTGTGAAGCGTCACATAGATTCTTGGTGTGCCTAGAGAGCAGTTAATGATGCTTTAACTCAGGAACAGCACTCAAAAGTAGCCAACACATACCAGATGCTTTTCTGTAGCATCTCTCCTGCTTTTTAGCATCTCCAGTTTCATGGGGGAAAATAAGGGAGTTTTTAGTAGCTATGGCTGTGTAAGAGATTAAGAAATGATGCAGAGATGTCTGTGCATGCCTCAGGGCACAGGAGCAATATCTTTGGAAAAAGAGCTTTGACATGCATCCCTCCACCCTGCTCATCTCCCTGGGGTACTAATTCAGAGGCCTTGTGGTGCTGATTGAGGTATCTGTGGGGTTAGCCAGGTCTTTGAACCAGTCTGCAGGCAGGTACAAGCTCGCTGTGGATGCACCCTGTGCCATCGGGCCAGCTCTGTGCCAACAGCCGTTGGCCTCACGGCAGGACTGAGACCCAGCTGATAGACCTTACTGGGCAGCTCTGCTCCTCCCCTTCTCTTCTGATGCTGATCAGGAATATTAATAACTGTTTCTTGGTTTATCGTGTTTCAAAAAGCTGAGGATTTCGCTGTGTTAGCTGGTACCTCCCTGGGCAGGGCAATAGACAGTGCTGAAACCGTGGGGCAGTAACTTTCCAGAAAGCACAGTTCTAATAAAGTCAGACTTTAGTCTTGGTGCGATGATGGAGTTAGTTTTTGCTTTCAGAGCAAGATGCTAAAGAGACCCAATAAAAAAACAGATTTTTTCCTCATTTGTTTGATGTAGGAAGGTTGAAGCGATCTGAAAAAAGTTTATATGGGTAATTGTAGAGCTCCTAGCAAAGCAGATAAAATCACTAACAGGCGTTTTGAGACTCAGCTTTAGAAGATCCTTAGCAGCATCGTGAGGAAAGAGACAGAGTCTCATACAGAAGTCAGCAAGGCTGCTACTCTGTGCAGCATCTGTCAGTGAGTGTTCAGAGTGTGGGTTTTTCTTTCTGACTGTTGCATTTGGTTGTGGTTCTTCTCATCCTCTTTTTGCCCTTTTATTCTGTAATATTCTCCTCTGATTGTTAATTCCTATTAATCTTGTTGGATGGGGGTAGAATAAAAGTAAGCTATCCAGGTGTTTCACACAAACAGTTGTTCCCATAAATTAATGTGTGTCTGTGCAAAGATTCCTATATAGCAGTTAATGTTTTTGTCTGTCATGGTTTTGGTTACAGTTTATTCACTTCAGCTTTGGTTTTGACCAAACTCTTTGTGCCCATAAGAGATAGATAGTTTGATTAAGTATGACTAGATGTTGCTGTGCTGGAAGTTATTATAATGAAAACTTTGCTTTGGGCTGATGGCAGATTTCTGAAGAACACCACAATCAGTGCATGTGTGTTAAACGAGCCAGTAAATATTACTGACAGATATATATTTACGAGAAGACTGAATTCTAAAAGAGCGAAAAGATGCCCCATTCCCAGCATACCATCTGGTTTGCTGTAGTGTCGTTAGAATAGTTCTCCTCTGATAGTAAGCCAGGGTTTGAAATGTGAAGAGATGTTTCTAGGCATTGATTGAAACCATGGAGAGCATTTGCAAAGGTTTGCGTAGGGCCTCCCCTAGCTTCTGCCCACACCAAGGCTGACTCGTGCCAATATTATCTACTTCAGAAGAACTAACCCCCACCTTAAGCAACAAAAACAAACCTCCCTTTCCCCTGCCAAGTCCTATCATGAACAAAATCAATGCTGTTTGTGAAATCCCGAAGAAGAGTTTGTGAAAAATCATTTGATCAAGGACATTTCTCTGCTGTACCTCAGCAGTGTTGAGTCAGTACTTGTTTTCTTAAAACTTCTTGTTTTGATGTGTTTCCTCTGAAGATGATTGACTTGGGGTTGCTGCTCCACCCTGGCTCCTATTTCCGTGACCTGTGGAATATCCTGGACTTCATTGTGGTCAGTGGGGCCTTGGTGGCATTTGCCTTCTCGTAAGTACATTCCCCTTAAAATCCAAATTTCTAGGAAATATGCTGCAGAGGTAGGCAGGACCCTGGCATAGAGCTAGCTGAAGCGTAGAGTTTGTGGTTCATTTCTTAATGAAATGTTCAGTTTGCACTTTTTATCACCTCAGAGCTGGGGGAAGAAAAGCCCTAAATTTAAGTGTTGTACATCTCTTGAAAATTCTCTGAACTTTATGGTGAGTCCGTTCTCTGTTCTTTCAAACGTGAGCCAAGATTTTTGTGACCACCTGGCCGACTTCTTTCCAAGGACTTTTTATAGCGGTTTCTGGTAGTCCTTCAGGAAATTGTTTTAAAAGTTTTTCTCGTTGTGAAAAAACAGCTAATGAGATCAGCTAACATCTCAGTGAAATCTTTGCAAAACATTATTTTTAGTCATGGATGTTTCTGATATATATGCCTTTTGCATTTTTCTCTTCTACTCTTCTCTCATTCAGGGTATTTGTGAGAATGCCACTTCTAATGCTAATTGTTCCTTTCCTCAAGTCACTGCTCTCTAAGACATTAAATAATGTTCCATGTGCTCCTTTAATGCCATAGAGGATTTTGAGCAGCAGACACTGATGAATTGTCTTAAAAAATGAAGATTAGTTTTCAGTTTGAATGTCTTTCTTGAAACAGACTGTAGGAAGAGTCATGCAGGCTCTTCAGAACTTGGAGAGCTCAGGTTGGATTCTGGAAAGAAATTTTCCCCTTGTAGTTTTGGGCAAGTGCATAATTGTATTGCTAACATTTTGCATCTTCCTGGGAAATTCTAGGAATTGACCTGGAGACAGATTACAGGATGCAGCCAGTTTAATCTTCTGATAAATTAGCCTTGAATAATTACAGTGAACATTTAGCATTCCATGCCCCCAAATTCACTCACCTGTTTGTTGACATGATGATTAATGAAGGTGAAGAAATTAACAGCATTTTAATTGCTAATGAAAAAATGCATTCACCTGGCAAGGAAGAGTGAAAGTATGTTTTGTATATTTTAGACTGACAGTGATTTTTAGGCAGACAGCCATAGCTATTGCTCCTCTTATGTGACTGTGCATCGCTCTGCTGATGCTAGATGCTTTTGTGTCCCTGGCAGCCTAAAGAGTTACCAGATCTTTCTGATAAAGTTGGCCTGGAATATTTCTCAGAAGTTTGTCATCTTCTGAGGTGTCAAAATTCCTTCCCCATTATGGCTGTGAGGTCTGTATTTTAGATCTTTTATTCTTCTTTGTAGCAAATGCTGGATAAAAAGCATCTAAGCTGATTTGACTCCTGCCATAGAGTCTCTGAACAAAAGGATGTGGGACTGGCATTGCTGGTATGATTTTCAAACCAATGGACAAGTGGCACTTTTCTTTTGCTCCTTTTTCTGATAAGGATGCATTAAAGATGGAACAGAGGAAATGGACCTGAAATCATATAAGTGAATTCTTTAATCCTATACTTTGAATCAGCTGTGACCACAGCCTTCCTGTGAATGATTAGATGATCAAGCTTCATCATTTGCTGTCCTTCAGTGGTGATAGTGACCATTATTTGAATAGAGGTATCGGGGTCCAGACTTTCTGTACCCAAACCTGCCCTGAAGAATTGTTTTGATCTTGAAGCAAGTCACCTCCAATATAAATTTTTCAAAAGGAGCCTGTGCCGTGTCTTTTGGAGACTTTGCCACTGTATGTTAGAAATTTGTTTTTCAGAAGAGCTGGATGCTGTGTTGTAGGCAAGGCCATTTTGAGAGGGAAGAACTGAGTGGTTCTGGTGAATGTGTCTTGCTTACCTAAAATTGCGTATCAGAGAACAGAGCTGTTTTTTAAGCTTGACTAGATATGTCTGTGGCTCAATGTCCCTGTGTATGAAATATATTACCATAACATCTCTCAGATCTGAATTGGGGTAAGATTGAGTTAAGCTAAAGCTTCTTTAAAAAAAAAAAGAAAGAAAGAAAAGAAAAGAAAAACCAAAGACCTGAACTCCTTAGAATTGAGGAGAGATATAAAAGTAAAATAATGTTAGTCACAAGTGTGACTTTTCAAAGCAATATTGCCTAAAGTCTGTGGTTCACTCTGAATTTCCCAAACCCTTTTCTGTTAGGAATTCAGACTATCAAGGCAGACTGGGCGAAGGGGTATTTAGTCAGCTGTTCAGAGCTGCTCTGTGTGCTGTGAGAGCAAACACCAGAGTAGGCCTTTAAAATGTCTTCTCTTTGAACAAGGATTTCTTTTGGACAAGTTATTGATTAAAAGGAATGATTTTTAATCCTTCTGAGTCATCTTGTGCTCAGGATTTCCATTGCTCACATTGGGTCATGAATTTCTAACAGCACCTCATCAGCCTCTATATGAATTACTTGTACGTCCCCTGACTGTGCTTTGTAATAGCGTGCCCCAAGCTGTTTCTATTTTACATGCTCTTTGAGTAAGTACTGAGCAGGGATTTATGGAAAATGAATGAGTAAAACCTGCCTATTTACTATCTCACAGATTAAAAGCAAGTCAAACTTATTTCTGAGGCTTGGAAAAATTTGAATTTTTTCTGAGATATTTATTATGACTGTAACCTCTGCTACGTATCCATATTTCATCTGGCAATGTGAGTGTTGACACGCAATTCAGAGAATACCTGTAGTTTCTCTAGTTTAAAATGAAAGCAAGAAATCCAGTCATTTGTGCATGATGACTTGCTCTCAGTGCCTGCAAGTCCAGTTCTGAATACTTAAAGCCTGAGACTGCTCAGATGAAATTTAGATAGTCACATCCTTTAGCCCAACTGTACTGCTTCGTCAGACTGGGTGGACACTGAGCCTGTTGAGTTTTGATTATCCTGAAAACGAGCTTTTGGTGAAAGAGCTGGGTAATCTTTGTGTTTTGCTGGTGGGATTTTTGCTAGCAAATACTAAAGTCCTGTCACTCATCATCCGTGTTACTGTAAAAATGTATTTAGTGTGGCTGTTACCAGTTTCTGTTGGCAAGAATCCATGATTACCCTTCAACCAGTGTGATTTAATTCACTACCTGAATGTTCTCGACCTCCTTGGTGTCCAGTAAAGGTGATCTGAATTAATTTCTTGCTGAATAGACACATCAGTAAAAACCTAGTAAAAACCGACCTCCCTGAAATCCTGGCATCAGGAACATTGCAACAATCTATATTTGTTTAGGCAGGTGATGGTGTAAGTTGTTGTTGCAAAGTGCATAAAATTCATCTCAGCCTTGCAAACCAGATGTCAGTCTACCTTCTGCCTGTAACTCTTCAGAAGGTATTTTCTGCTTGACTGTAATTGAAAAACCATTTTTTAAAGCAAGGTCCCCAATGACATGCTAGAAAGATTAGTAATACTTACGACAATAATAAAATTATGTCTTCCATATGGCAGTGTGTTTCAAAGTGAAATACTTTTATTTTTCTAGAGATAGATAAACATGCCACAAACATATAGACTTGTTCTAGTCTTTAGGGAATTGGAAACAGAGAAGCTTAAGGCAAGCTAGTAAATTTGTCATCAAAATTTACCAGTTGCAAGCACAAAATCTACTTGTATGATAGAAATAATTGGTGGATAGGAGTAGAGAGATCGTATTTCTACATTTTTGCACAACAGGAGAGATGCATGGAATTTCATACTACTATTTGAAAAATCAATGATTTTAATAGCACTTGTCAAGCAACAGAAGTTATTTACTTCCCAATGGGTCAGTAGGGTGAAAGTATATTTGTACTGTCTACTCATCAGTCAAAGGGCTAATGCAACATCGGGGCATGCGTGGGTATATGCTGTATAGTTGTTTTCTTGCTGTTTTATTTTTTGAACGTTGAGTTGGTGGGTGTGGGACAGGGGATGGGATTATTTGCCAGCACATAACTGTATGTGCATGGGGTACACTGTATAGCCTTATGTTTCTGTTTGTCATTGACTTTGCTCTTTCTTTGTCTTCTTCTTGCTGGAATCTCTCTAGGAGTTTCATGGGGTAATACGTTATTCCTGTCTCTCGCTGCACTGTTATGCCTGTCAAATGCGTGTACACACACTTGCCACTGTGGAAATGAACCATGTTACACCCATTGCATTGACTTCTTTGTCCCTTTATTACTCATTATCCAGTGAAATGTATTTTCCCTTAACAGTTGTCATTCATCCCAACTTTCTTTAGCCAGGGGAGAGAAGCAGACTAGAAATCCAGGTGACAATTGCTGTACTTGAGCGCAGGTCAGAAACCATGACAAACAGATACGTATGTATCAAAAAGGTTTGGGGGAGCAACTTAGTGAGCGCATCCTTAATGTGCAAGTTGCAATTCACGAAAAACTCAGTTTAGGTTTAAAGTAGGAATTTTGTTCTCATTTAGAGGGTTATATATGTAAACTGCAGCACTGGCAGTTTCAGGCCTGACTTTCAGTGGTTGGTGCAATGCAGGCAGCCCGGATTCTGGCCGTACACCTCTGAAAATGGAGAGAAGTCTTTAACGTGGAAGCAGGGTGTCGAGAACTGTTTGGGAGCTTGGCGGAGGGATCTACTAATGAAGGAGGTAGCAAAAGTTGCCTTTCACCTTCTGCTGGGTGGTGGCAGTTCTGTCGCTGGTGCAGAGCAGGTTCTTCTGCAGGGAGTGAGGAGGGTCGCCCGGCCGAGCTGCGGCATCCCGCGCGAGGGCAGGAGCTCCAGCAGGCTTTACCGCCAAAGATAACCGCAGTGCAATGAGAGGGCCTGGAAGAAAGGTCTCTGTGGTCCAAGAAATTGGTAGCCCTTTCTTTCTTCCATCTCGTTTAGCCACTAGAAGAGGGTAGTGCTGCACTCGGGCAGAGCCGAGTGACCTCATTTACGCTGAGATGGAGGAATCCGCTTTCTGCCTTGGGGATTTCAGGCGATCGCGGAAGACTCTGGCTCCACCCTGCTCTGAATATTTGATGATCTGACTCTGAGGCCCATGTATGTGAAATCAGAGCTGCTGGCAGGAGAAACAGAAACAAGAAGCTTCCGTTTTAAAAAACTATTAATTTTTTAAAGGATCATTTATTTATTAAAGGGAAAAAGGCCAAACAAAGCTCTTTTAAATTTTTTTTGTTTTGTTTTGAATAAACGAGCAGCAAACTGCCCTAGGAAAAACAGAACTGGCCTAATGCAAGCAGAATTGACCTAATGCAATTTTTCTATTTTTCTTGTGTTTTTTTCAGTCGTAAGGCTTCTGTTTGCCATCTGTCTTTATCCTGCTTGCTCTCTACAGCTCTTCTGAATTTTGTAGTTGTTCTGCAGTTCAGCTAAGAACTTCCTTCCATACCAATTTATTTTTGTGGTGAGAAATGTGCAGTTGAGACTATTCTGATCAAATGTGTGCGTATGTACACCTTTTGACTGAATCCTAATCCTATCTGGACTTCTTATTTGGGGCGTTTAGCTTTATACTAGAGTGGTGTAAGAGGAAAGGGAAGGGGGTAGGCCTCTTAAAACCTATAAAATTGTTTGGTTTTTTTTGATTTGACACACTGAACTAGTTGCAAATCAAAATGCAGTTTGCATTGCTCTGGTTCATAGTACCAATCCTTTGGAAAGGTTTTCTTCTATAGCAAGAATCTAACTGTGAGAAGAAATATGTATGAGTTTTAAAATTCTGTGTATGACTTAGATCATAAAGCCCATTAACTTTTAATCAGCTCACGCTCTTTATTTGCTTAGGTGCTTGCAAGAAAAAAAACAACGTATCAACCCTTCTTAGTATCCTTTCAGGCAGAAGGAACTTTAAAGGACCGGAGCTGTCTTCCCTTTGGTTTGAAACTCCCCATGCAGTCATCCGCATCCTCTTCTGTGCGAGAGAAGAACAGCACCTTCTTTCATACACCCGGGAAAGATTTGCTCTGCCCCGTCTATTCACTGGCCCGAGTAGGTCTGTCTGACTTTCCTGGAAATACAAAGCCCATTGAGGTCATTGCTTCAGGCTTGGAGCTAGCCCTGTAAGACGCGAGCAAGTTCCTTCAGAACCGAGAAGTGTCTGTTCCCATTTCTGGAGCTTCGCTTCCCAGAGGCCTTATTAGTTCAATTGTTATTTAGCACAAAGACATGGCAGCGTGCTAAATAGGTTTTTAGATCTCCCGGAATGCGGAGTACCAGAAGGCACAGTGCAGAAATATCCTGTGGTTCTGCCTGAAACCAGATTAGGACTGTCACAGTTTCTTAGTTCAGTTGCTACCTGAAAGTGACTGTGCTGCTAAACTGGGCCATGAGATTGCCTGTCTGGAAACCAGAAATTTGACCCCAAATGATTGAGAATTGAATATATTTCTGGGCTAAGGTGTCTCTACCTCCTACATAGTACTTTTTTATTTTTTCTTCCTTCTGCCCCAACCATACATCCCTTAATCCTCCCACCTTCATTCTTTTCTTTCCGCTGTGTCCTTAGCCTCTACCTCTACAGTGCTTTCTGCCCTACCTTCCTCACCCAGTAAAACCCCAAATGTCTGGACAACATGGAGCAAGCTGATCAATTTGCTTGGCCTTTGAGGGGGCAGCCTGGGAGGTGGCCCCCATGCTGGTCGACCATCAGCCCCATGGATGGGCTGGCTGGCAGACTGAGTAGCACTGTGGCAACCTATTTTTCATTTTTCTTCTTTCCTGCTGCTTTACTCCTCCACAAACTCAACAAATTGCCTAGCACGCTGTGTGGTTTGCAGCTATGGTATCTGTAAGGAGCAGAGTTGTCTGAGGAATAGGTGCAGCTTGGTGCAGCCAGTCTGGCTGACCCTGCTCGAGGTGGCAGGGAGACGGTGACAGGGACTGTTGCATGATCTTTGCTTGCTAGGAGTTGGTGATGTGAGAGCAGGTGTGCAAAGGCAAACATGGCCTGGATCTTCAGTTGTACTAAAACCTGAAGCGAGAACCAGTAGAAGCTATGTTTGCTGTGTCTCCTTCTGAAACAGATTAGAAGGTCTTTAATGCAAATTGAAAATTATTTCTTTTAAATATATAACAGCTCCTCTGCAGCATTAAATCAATCCTGAGAGCATTCGGGCTGATTTAGCATATCATGAAGCAGCAGCAAAGGTCATCCATTGACACTGTTGCTGAATTGTAATAGATGTGCGAGGCCAGACAGGCTTCAACCTCCCTCTCCCTGCTCCCGCCTGCCCTCCTCAGAAGCAGCACATGATGCTGGCACCTGCCAAGTGGACCAGCCGCCCTTCTCTGAAGGCCGCCCTTCTCCACAGAGCTGAGTAAGGGGCTGCTGCCTGCTGCTTTTCTTGCTAATTGGTTAAACCCCTGAGCTCCTGGCAGCTCACCAGAGCTGGCCCTGCCAGGCAGCGCCGGGCTGCGGTTGGCTCCTGCTGTTGTCTCCCACTGGGTTCGTGCCTCCTCCAGGCATCAGCACATTGCTCTTCCATAGGCACCAAGGTTAATCGTCCGTAGCTGCAGCCTGAGTTAGAGGTTGAGCCTTTTCCTCTTGCTTGTTAAATGTTAACCTCCTGTACTTTCTCCCATAAGAAAGACAGATCAGACCCCTCATCCTCCTATTGGACTGGTGTGATTTTATCTCAGCCGTGAGCAGAACGTGAGCAGGCTGAGGCCCAAAATATTTTCAGACCATGAATTTTATCCACACAGATCTTCTTTGGCTTCTTTGTTGGCATGTGGGGAACTTCATGCTGCCTGTAACCATTTGTCGTGAGAGAAGCAGCCGTTATCATTGACATAGTCGGATATGGAGCTAATGGGCCTCAAGCACAGGGATAAAATGTGTTCCTTCCCTCTGAAAAACCAAAGGAGAGACTCTCCCATCTTTTTTCTAGTGCTACCAAAGAGAATTTTCCTGGCTTTCTCTGAGCCAAACAGTCAGAGCACCCTGTGGGGGTTGCTCTTTCCTGGGACACATGCAAAGGCCTAACATGTTCCTCTTATTGCTAGAGACCTGCACTCTTCCCTTTGAAGCATAAATGACTGGTCCAAGTAAAAAGGGATAGCCAGCCATCGGGGATGTAAAGCTGCAGCCACAGGTTGGCACTGCTGCTGCGAAACCTTTTGCCAGGTGCATAGTGCCCTATTAGTCACAAGGTTTTTTCTCTTTGAGAAGCTGGAGGTGACTCTCTTGGAGACCTAATTCACCAAGGAGTAGTTATTAGCACATTAAGTCTCCTGACCAATGCACTTTAAAAAAAATAAATAAATAAAATAAATCTGCCTCTGTGTTTTTCCCTGCATTGCGAAATTGATTTGTAAACTGTATGTTCTGGTTGGTTTGCTGCTTTTCTATTTGAGTAGGGATTACTGTGCAGAAGGAGTTTCAAGGGTCTCACTCCCATCTTCATGTAGATGGGTACAACTCCATTAGCACTGAGTCTCTCTCTGGATGATGACCCAGCTGCAGAGTGGTCGCACGGCCTTACAGACTGTGACATTGCCCCTTGCTGTGATGGCTTTATCAACCTATAGCTGCTATATTGTCCCCAAATGATAGTGCTGGACCTTGACAGTCCATCAGCACTTGAATGCTCTGCCTGCAACCTTTTCACGTGTGTTTTATGCCACTGTAACTCTGTGAGAACCACTTTGGATTTGCAGCGGTGCGAGCAGAGTCAGGTTCCAACTACAGCTGATTAAACTGGCCCTAACACTGCCCTGAAAGACCAGATAGGGAGAGGACACTCAAATCTCCATCCCATTCCCCCTGTCCTTCACGTCTATTAAATCATGTAGAAAAGTAAGTTTTATTATATGTATAGGTGGTTGGGATACAACCTAGAGCCCTCCAAAAATTCCTTCTATCTCACTGATATTTCAGAGCACCTGCAGTGATGGGTAACTAGAGAAAAATGCTGGGGATGAGATGGGAATGTGTTTTTCTAGATTTCAGATTGCAATCTGGCCTAGCTGGTTTTGATCAAAAGTTGCCTCCTGATTGCTCTTTAATATTGAATTATCAGTCTTTTACAAGCAGATATGTTGCAAAAAGATGTCTTCCTGGGCTCAGTCAGGTCAGTCAGCCATGAAGGCAGGGCTGTCCCGTTCCCTTTAGGTGCCCATCCTTTATACAGGGCCTGGCTGCTAGAGAGGAATGGGGGAGACTTTGCACTCTGCTGTCTGCGCATACCTCTTTGGCATCTCTAGGATTGTGTTTTTATTGCTTTCCTGCTGGAAAGATGAACCTTGTTTAGCAAACTGGAAGAGGGTAGAAGAGGAGGTATTTCGGCATCCACTCAACATATGATTCATTCATTCATACCTTCGTTACTTCAGCACAGCCGCAGACCCAAGCCTGTAGTCATGAATAAAAGTCTGTTAGAGGTTTTCATCCCATTTTTCACCTCATACTAAATGAAGGGGAATGCCATTGTTTCGCTGTTGGGTTGAAAGAAGATGTAACTGTGTCTTTGAAGGAAAAAAATAATTCTTTTTTATTTATTTTGGAAGTGCACTCGGAAAGAAACTCTAACCTTCCCCTTTAACCTCATAATGGTAACAAGAGGAATGGTCTCATGTCTCACATGTAGTTTTAACAAAATCTAAAAGTAAAATGTGTCTTATGACATCTGCATGTGTAAGTGGGAAGATGCACTAGTACTGTTTCAGGCATGTAATATATGTCATATTACATGGTCCAGCATGGGTTTGGTAGCATGCCTTCAGGCAGACGCCTGAGGATGATGGTAGGGTATGCAAAATGTAGAACTGGAAAGCTGGCCTTGGCCCTTCCTCCGAGTCACTGCCTGCTTTTCTAGACACAACTTCCATACCAGAGAAGGGCAAGAACCACCCAGAGAAACATCTTCCTTCCTCACAGAGGTGAGGAAGGAGGGATGAGAGCCCAGCGTGTCTTTCTCCCTACTCTAGCCCGTGGTTGGAATGAACAGGCCACGGCTCTTGCCCTGGCGGCTGCGGCCGATGTGTGCTTTTACCCCAGCTGTGATTATTGTCTGGGTGGGAAGTTGGGGGAGGAAGGTCACCAGCTCCTCGGTGGCACGTTAGGAATAGCTGGGAAGGGAACTGAGTCTGCAGAGCACAAGCAACTGAACTTTTCAAGGGCCACGTCCTGCCTGCAGCTTCTCTTCTGCATCACGACTGCCACCACTGTCACCTGGGTGCTGATCTGCAGCCCTCACAAGTACCATGTGCGCCCTGGTGAGGTGGCAACCCCAGACTTGTAGAACCTTGGGTAGCTGTAGGCATTTTAGTGAGCAACCTGAGAACCCAACAATTCCCTCTGTTGTTCTTGTACCTTTTCCCCCTTGCAGAGGAACCAAAGGCAAGGACATCAACACAATCAAGTCACTGCGAGTGCTGCGAGTCCTAAGACCATTGAAGACCATTAAACGGCTGCCAAAACTAAAGGTTAGAGACCAACCACAAATGTTTCCTTCTCTGGAGATTTGCAACTGACCTGAGTGGGAGCTGGCTTGAGTAAACTCAGTCCAAGTTAATTCTGTTCCTTTTGTTTTGTTGCAATTAATCTCTTTGCCAGATTTATAAAAATAGTTGTGCAGATGTTTAGTGAATGTCAAACTCATTTCTTTCACAAGTATTGTATGCAATTTTATGAATAATTGTGAATACACATTAAAATCAAACTTCTAAAAAAAGAAAAGAAAAAATCTACATATAAATTAAATTAGAGTATGTAAATGCAATGTCTTTAAAAATGATACATGAAAAAATAGATTTTGGAGTGTTTGACTTTCACTATAGAGCTTAATATGAATATTGCAAGATTTTCCACAGTCTGTCTAAAGAAAAATGTCATTGCTCTATGAGGAATTTTAATCTGTTCATCTTTTCTATTAAAGAATATATACTGCAGGGTTTTATAGCAGTACCCTTTCATCTCTAGAATACCAAGTTACAAAGTAAAATAAATGTAATGGCCTGTGGTGACTTATTCAACACCAATTCAAGGATTCTTTGAGATACAGCCAGCCCCTAGAAGTAGAAAGTGGAAGAAGTTACAGAATTAAATCATCTCAGAGTTTTGGGAACTCTGAGTTCTTGCAGAATGTCTTCATGTAAAAGCAGTGCTTTCAGGCTCTTTGCTATGAGAGATGGTGAAGGGGGAGATGGGTGCTTTTGCATTAGTGAAACCATGTCTGTCAAATTCTTATTTTCATATAAGGCAACGTAAAAATCAGGTTCAGCTATTACTAAGATTTGCTTTTGTTCCTACTCCCAATTCATGCTCAAATAATTTTCGTTTCTTGCATCTTCATGTGTACTAAATTCATCACAAAAGATAAGGAAGAATAATATTGAACAATGTAGAAAATTGTCTTTATTGGTTGGAAATTTGAAATGTACAGTTTTTGGATCACAAAATCATCAATCTATCTCTATCCTACTGCAGAAGGCAGAACATTTTCTTTTTATTGAATGTATTCTTTATTTTCAAGCTATTTTACAGAATAATTTACCATTTCTAAAGGAGTATTCAGAAATCACTATGTGAAGCAGAAGTCATTCACATGGTGTGTCTTCAAAATCCTTTATTGTTTTTTCCTGGATGCCATTTTTGTGTGCAACAAACAGCAAGATTAATAGGGTGATTAGAGGTATTTCCGGTGTTTAATTCAGTATTTCTGGGTTACATCAGGAATGTAATTCTGTGAATTATTCGCTTCCATTCAGAGAAACAGTACTATACAAAATTCATGTTCAGTCAGTAACACTGCTCACATTTCTATTATGACAAACTTCTCAGACTAAAATTAAACTGAAAATTACTTCTAACAATGAATCAGTGACTAATAACCAAATAATAAATGTATTTGAGAAGTTATTTGCAGGCAGTTCCCTAATGACATATGCTGACTATATTATTCACAGTTAATTTTGATAGGCACTTCATTAGAAAAATATTATTCAAAGCATTTGCTTGTTTTGTATCTGATATTTTTTCTTATTATTCAGCCAGTTCAAATAGTAGTCAATGAGTAACATATTTAATGAGGTTTTCCCCTATCCACTGGGAATAAATTAAACACAAGTATGTTTTTCATTGCATCAGCCAGCCATGAAAATATTTGCTTAGGACTAGCCTTTATCTAGACAAGTGGCAACCGTCTTTGCCAATTTTATGGGCAGCACCATAGAATTCAGTGGCACAAACTCGCATGGGAAAGCCTGAAGCTATAGCAACCCGGAGTTATTTCTCACAGCCAGAGCAGGCACAAACGCTTGGCGTGCAAGTTGAAGAAACCGTGCACTAGTAGTAAGTTGGGTAATCACTCCCAAGTGTAGTCAGATGTTGGACACCCGGGTCATGCATGCATGAGAGGTCCCTTTCTCTTGATGCCTTAACCCTTCTCTTTGTTCCCCCCCCTTGCTCACAGGCTGTCTTTGACTGTGTGGTGAATTCCTTGAAGAATGTCCTCAATATCCTGATAGTTTACATGCTGTTCATGTTCATTTTTGCTGTCATTGCTGTGCAACTCTTCAAAGGCAGATTCTTCTACTGCACCGATGAGTCGAAGGAGCTGGAAAAGGACTGCAGGTACTACCATGATGGGCAGGGGCTGCCAGATGGAAATTTGGATTTCCTTTTGTAGCAGTAGCTCACCTGGCTGGCCCAAAGTTGTTTCATTAGAGTATCTGCTGAGTTTGATGAGTCTCCAGTAAGTAAGAGCACTGCTTCAGCAGAATTACCCTAGAAGTTAATTTTCCCTTTTGTTGTTTTAACAGTTTAATCATTTATGGCTGCAACCTAGCAAGTGCTTACTCAAATGCTTAATGATACAAGAGAGCAGGCTGTATTTCTTGGGCAGGGCTCGTTGTGTGTTGAAGGTTGAACACAGGAAGTGTTTTTGAAGGGATGGATGACTCCTCTTTATACCTGCTGCCTTTATTTTTAAGGCTCATGTGAATTAGAAAAATAGATTGAATAAATAATTGAGAATGAGTCAGTAGAAGGTTAAAGAACTCCTAATTAGCTACAGAAGGGGACAGCATCTGAATGCCTTAAAAGCCCTGTCATGCCCAGTTACTGGTTTGCTTTGTCCTTTTCAGCTGCCTGTCAAGGTGTTTTATCCACCACAATGTGTGCCTTTCCTGCTTGCCGTTTTCCTTAGCACCTGAGTGTCAGTCCTCGGTGCTGTCAAGATCTGCCTGCCTCAACAGGCCCTCTTCTGCCAGCCCTACAAGTGCAGGGCACATCTGTGACAGGCAGCTTGCATGCGGTGGTGATGGTTTCACTGCAGTTCTTCCTTGCAATAAAGCAGATTTATTACAGAAAGAAATGTAGAATTATAGAATAATTTAGGTTGGAAGGGAACTCTCTCCCACCCTCTGCGATCTCAAGACCACTTTCAAAGTTAGATCCAACTTTGAAGGAGGATCCAGAGAACTTTTCCCATCAAACTACATTTTTTTTTGTGAGGTCAGACAGCTTGAGGACTGCCATGCTGTTAATTGCCAGCTTTGCCTAATGAATGAATGTCCTGATTAAAATTTCTTTCATGCCTAGACTTGAGGTACAGTTCCTGTGGCTCCTCTAGCCTTTACTTATGTTATAAACCAATGGACTGTCTTTTAATTTGTTTTTGCAGGATGTAGCACAGTCAAACTCTGGTCTGTTACCGGGGCTTCAAGATGCTCCTCAGTGAATAATGGTAAATGACTGATTAGGTGCAACTCTCTCGTTTGGTCTGAATCTGTGTTCTTTCTAGGGGTCAATACCTTGATTATGAAAAAAACGAAGTGGAGGCGCAGCCCAGGGAATGGAAAAAATATGAGTTCCACTATGACAACGTGCTCTGGGCTCTGCTAACGCTTTTCACAGTCTCCACAGGAGAAGGGTGGCCAACGTGAGTACATTGGATGGATAGGGTCAGTAATTTAACTCAGCAGTAAGGGTAACTTTGCACAGCTCTGAGGGACAGATAAACAATAGGTTACCTGTGAGAAAAGAATAGTCTTTTATCAGCTAAGCTTCTGGTATCCCTTGTGTGATTATAGGGTGAATCAGTGGGTGGGACTGTGCATTTTTCTCAGTGTTCCTCTGAGCTTGCACAGTGGTGCTTCTAAGGCAGTTTTCAGTACTTAATAGCCTGCTTGCTTCTGTCTTTTGGACTCTCACTACTTTCATAAGTGTAAAATTGATAATGGTAATGTAAGAAAACAAGGGAAAAAAGTATCATGACCTGTGCTGAAAGTATGCTAGGCATTTGAGCCCAAAATTGTATTTACTGTTCAGCATAAGACTTTATTTTGGCAGGCTTTTTGGCTGCAACACATAATTAGAATTCACAGTCAGTGATTTCTACATGGCAAGCCCTTCCTGTCCTCCGTGTTCAGATATTTTACTAAAATAAAGAATAAAACCTGTAACGTCAGTCTCCCTTCTCCAGTCCCTCACTGTGTTCCCTAGGCTACTCAGAGACCATCTGCACCCTTCTTTTTGCACTCTTATTTCATCCACATTGACCAGAGAAGAAGAGAAGCCAGATCTAACTATATCCTCTCCCCTTCACTTGACCAGAATGGATATGTGGATCTGTATGTAGCAAATCTGCATCATTCTGCAGAATGGTGAAAAGAGAAAGGGTTTCCCTGAATATATGCTCAAGGAAGACTTCTTCCCAGCTACAGAGATGGGACTGAGTTTGACCTGAGTATATGTGGAAAACCCTCCACGAGTGAAGGCCAGTGAGTGACCATCAGGGTATCATTGGTACTTCACACTGATTTCACTGACTTTTCTTCTCTCTTTGCGCTTGGTTGCAGTGTGCTGAAGCACTCAGTGGATGCTACCTATGAGGAACAGGGTCCCAGCCCTGGCTACCGAATGGAAATGTCTATCTTTTACGTGGTGTATTTTGTTGTCTTCCCTTTTTTCTTTGTGAACATCTTTGTGGCGTTAATCATCATCACCTTCCAAGAGCAAGGAGATAAAGTGATGTCAGAATGCAGCCTAGAGAAGAATGAGGTACCCAAGTCTTCTGAATTTAGCAGCCGTGGGAGTTAGCATCTGGGGGTTCAGACTTTTATACTGGTGGAATTATACTCCTCATCCCTCCTGGGCCATGAGATGCTGTAGAGCAGTTGTTATCTGAGATGGAGACTAAAATATTGCATTACCAGTGGGTGTGCGGCGAGATGGGTTGAAGGTGATATCTAAAGCAACTTAGAGACCAAAGAAATTACATACTGCATCACCTTTGGCATAGAAATGAAACCAGAAAGGCTCTCTCAATGTTACACTTCAGCTAAGCACTATCACATATCGCTGTGGACTGCACCTGTACTTCAAAATGAAGTTAGTGTTGCGTGTTAGCTCAAGCATATACCTATGAAAGAGAGACAGAAAGGTTTGGCTTTCTGGTGGCCAGTCATCAGAAATAAAATTGAAATACAATTGCTACTGCCAGCCCAAGGAAAGCTCTTCTAACTAAACTGTTTTAGTGCCTGTCTAAGCCAGTGTCCTCCTGGCAGCAGCCACAAGTAGCTGTCTTGGGAAGGGTGTAAGAACAAGGCAAGCATGCATAATGCTTTCCTTTGATACTCCTGCAAATGCTATCATTTTCAGCTCAGACACCTCCTGAGCTGGATATGATTTCTCTGTAGTTAGCCATCTGTATATCTTTCTTCCATGGATGTATCCAGTTTCCTCTTGAATCCATGTAGATTTTTAGCATCCACCACATCCTTTGTCCAGGGTTCCACAGCTTCAACTGCCTGCTATGTGAGAGCCATCTCTTTTCATTTATTTTGAAACTGCAACCTGATTTTTGGTTAATCAGTGATTCATTAGTGCATTGTTTGTCCAAAATCAAAGCAGAACGTTTGGAGATGATTTATCTACTCTTTCAACTGAGCAAAAAATATTTTTCTTGAGATTTGCAGTATGAAAAATTTTGAGATTTTGACTTCTTATCTCAGTGCGACATGAGAAAATGTTTCAGAATCAAAACTTCTTATGGATAGAAACCATTTTTCTATGTACTTTTCTACCCATAATAATGTCAAAAGATATTACCAACTAAGGGTGTCTTGAAGAGTCACTCAGCAATATTTGTTGGATAATTTTTTGGATGAGTTCAGTTCACATTTCATAGAAGTTGTTACCTGGACCATTTTTGCTGTGTGAAACTCATGTACACTTTCACGCAATACTTTTTTTTAAGCACAGATAACATTTTCACTAATCCTCCAGTTTCAGTTTCTAGTTTCTAGAATTGCATACCAGGATGAATCGGCAGAGTGTTTTCTGAAGTAAGCCCGTGGATTTAAAACTCTCTTCCTTTAAGTAAGAAGGGATCAGGACCTACCGGTAGCTAGACTGTGAAGAAACACCCCCTCCTAGGACTGCAGGGGGCCATAGGAGTTCAGTGTGGTTGGATGTTTCAGGAAGTGTCCAAAAGTGACCACGCTTTGGGGATCATGTTCTGTATTCTATGGTAGCAGTCAGTACTTGCGTTGTGTGTGAGAAACACTTAAAAAGAGTGTCCTCCACTAAATGCTCCCCTCATTTTCCCAGCAATGTCCTGACTGATAGAGGATGCCAGCCCTTTTTTGTGTTCTTTTCATCCCATTTTTGTTTTGTAGAGGGCCTGCATAGACTTCGCCATAAGTGCCAAGCCACTGACCCGCTACATGCCTCAGAACAAGCAATCTTTTCAGTACAAGATGTGGAAATTTGTGGTGTCCCCTCCCTTTGAATATTTTATCATGGTCATGATTGCACTCAATACTATTGTTCTGATGATGAAGGTTAGTGGGCTGTTACTGAATCTTTATACCTTTGGGCTAGCAAATGTGGTGTTTGTTGTGGGGGCTTTGTACTCCACACCTGAGAGCTGGGGGGACTGAGAGGAACGACTGTCACGTCTAACCTTATTAATGTCACTTTTAGAGCCCTGGTGGGATTCCTTTGGTCTCCACAGGCAGATGGCTTAGTTGTGTTGAAACACTGCAGATGGGACTGCCCTGCTCAGCACTGGATTTGCTCATGCTCCCTTCAGCTTGTTGCTGGCAGGACTGATACTCAGTACTCTGAAAGCCTGGAGCTTTGCTGCTCGGGGATGCTCTAAATCCAGCAGTGTCAATGAAATTAAACAGATTTGCAGCAGTGTCAAGTTTCTGGAACATGTTCCACAGTGCCCAAAAGGAAGAGATGGAAATGGCTGGATATTATGAATGAGCTTCCATGCTATCCCATGCCTAACTTAGAGTATCTTTACAGTCAAGGAGCCACCATGCTCCTAGGGTTTGCTGGCACACAACACAGTAACACAGTTCTGCACTTGTCTTTGGTGTCTGAAAATGCCCTTCCGACCTCCTGGTCCACTTTGTGCTTGCAGGGAGATGTGTGCCAGCAGCAGTCTCCCAGTGCTAGGGAAATCCGCAGCTGCCCAATTAGGATAACGTAGACAACGGTGTGCCTCTGGAGTGGCATGGATAGTCATGTTGTAAACCAAAGTCTTGCTTAAAGTGAGCACAGAATCCAGCACTAAAATGGGCAGGAGTCTTGCAGTCAGGCAAGTCATCTGGGAACATTTTATTCTGTCTCCATAAGTGATCTTCCAGTAACAGCCTTTCTTCCATCCTGGTTTAGTTCTATGATGCTCCAGAAGCATATGAAGAAATGTTGAAATGCCTGAATATTGTGTTCACGTCCATGTTTTCAATGGAATGTGTGCTGAAGATCATTGCCTTTGGTGTGCTGGTATGTTCCTTCCTCATTTACTTTCAACTGTTTCCTCTTTACATGAAATACTTGTATTTCACGATGTGCATTTAAAAGAAGCAAACAAAACATTGCTTTGCAAAAAGGAAATAACTTCTGGATCCCTCTATTCCCCTTGTGTTTTCGTTTGGCAGAATTATTTCCGAGATGCCTGGAATGTCTTTGATTTTGTAACAGTGTTGGGAAGTATTACTGATATTTTAGTAACAGAGATTGCGGTAAGTACAGTTTGCTCAGTTTGTTTCATTTACCAACAAAGCTGTGCCCTGTCAAGATATTGCACCTTCTCCCTACCAGCCTTATTCCCTGGAGCTGCCTCTGGGACTCATCGTGTGATGATGTCCTTGGGTGGCCCGGCAGCCTGTTCCCACTAGCTCTGCTCTTTCCACAGATATGAGCACTGCTGCCTGCCCTAAAGGCAGTCGTGCAAAAAGCTCTGATGAGAATGGCAGTGCTAGTAACTCTGCTAGGAAATAGTCTCTCTTTCTCATTCAATGAAAGACTTTAACCCTGAGCCATTTTTTGCCCATTTATGGAAAAATCTTGTTGAATTTAATAAAGAGAAAATATCAAAAGGGTCATGATGGAGATAACTCTTTAATAGTCTGAGGCATTTTGCAGAGCACACACAAAAGTATCATCTCTGTCTCTCGGAGCTCCTAGCCTGTCTTGATTATGGGATGGAGAGTGGAGGTGAGAAGAGGAGTGCAAAGAAGGGAGATGGGGGCAACAATAGTTGTGTCTGGAAGTCATCAGTATGCAGTCTGGAGAGGGGATCATAGTACCTCTCTGTTACCTGCAGAAAAGAACGGACTGCCTTGCCAAGGGATACACTGTCCAGCCCTAAAATGCCTGCTGTATCCCTGCTAATGAATTTGGAGATTACATTAACGGTGTACAAGCTCGCCATTAAATTCTAGAGGACTTTTCCATAAGGGCAGCAAATGACTGACTCGAGACTCGACAGCCTGATATTATCCAATTTATAAATTTGCTCCTCTCCTCTCCCAGTGCATGGTTTAGCTGATGATGCTGTATCTGTGTGTAATGAATTTGAACTTCACTGTAATTTTTTCTTCTCAGTCCCTTGGATTTATTTATAGAGCTGTTTTGTATGTGCTGAGAACTCAGATTGTTCCCTTTTACACTAAAAGATGATGTTCCCTAGACTTCTTTACAGGACGTTCAGCTGGTGATGAAGATCATATTACTATTTATAACAAAATATCTTATTATGTAATATCCTTGGTACAAAAACACAGAAAAACAAACTTTTACTCCGCACACAAATGGTGTTCTTTTAACAGCTGGTGAATCCAACCTCACAGACTTTGGATTACCATTTCCTATTAATGCGTAGCTTGCAGCCAAGGTAAAGTCGCTCAGATCAAACACAGGATCTGAACACCACTTCTCCTGAAGGCTTAGAAGATTTATGCCACTGTTGGCAGGTACTGAATACTCACTTCTGTTCCCTCTGTTATGGGACATGCTTTCCTGTTCGACTAAGGCACCCAAACCTTTGCCTTGAATCGAAAATTTGTCAAAATGCTTGAAAGTCAGCCACAAACCTGGAGACTGATGCTTGTCTTCCACTCTTTCCTTCGGCCAGAAGGAAGCAGCACCATAAACTTGTGGATGATGAGGGAACCTGCGGTGTTCCTCCTTCAGGGAGGTGTCGCATTTGTAATGTCAAGCCGGCATTGTTTTTATTAACATCCTTCTTTGTGCTGGTATTTCGCAGCTTAAATCTGCAGCTAGTAACCATTGCTTTTGCCCACTATCTGCTTGGCAGGCAGGGCTTAGGACTCAGTTAATAGGCCATTACGGCTCCCTCCCTTTTCTGTGGATGGTTAGTAAGGTTCTCAGGTACGTAGAGAGTTGGCTATAGGCTGGTCAGCTTGGGCTGGCACGTCGCTGAGTTTGGCACGCGCAAAGCCGCAGCATGTCTGGGGCTCTGGGCGCACATCCCCAGCCTTTTGGGAGCAGTAGCTGTCCCCCGATGCCTCTGGCTGACATTTTAGGGACAAGAGAACGACTATGCTGCCAGACCTTCTCCGTCCCTTTCTTGTTTTTGGGCTGGAGAGTGACCATATTTCCAGACACCTCCACAAGGGACATGTGGCCTGTGGTAGCCTGGATGTACTGACGGAGTGATTTTGAGGCTTCTGGGACTGACTGCACCTTCCTTTCACGCTGTAGTCATTTCTTTGGTCTCCGCCAGTAAAGGCAGCAGGAATTCTGGGATGCCTTAGAGGTTTTTCATGCTACTCCAAAAAACAGTCAGACAGCAAAATCCAAGAGGGTCACACTTCCAAGCATCTTTACCCCTTTCCCTCATCTTTCCAGGTGGTTATGGCGGGCTTTTGGTTTAGCAGTAATTAGATCCATTAAGCTAAACCTTGGAGAGAACTGTCTAATGAAATAGTTCAGCAGTTCTGCAGCTTCCCCAGCAGCACATCACATTACAAAGCTGCTCTGATGAGCATTTCTTTAATATATAACTCATGTGTCTGCCACTCCAGGCCTTTGCCTCTTGCTCTGTCTTTCAGTCAATAGGTCTGATCTCTGCTCTCCCTTCATCTTGCCCTTATGCAGCATTTGTATACAGACTGTGTCTCCCTTCTGCATGTGTTCCCTCGCAGAGAGGACAGGCCCAGTGGTCCCTGATGCTTTCTTGCTAGACTGCTTTCAAAACTTCTTCTATTTAGTTTTTCTCTGATCTCTCACCAGTCCATCTGTTGCGTCCATCTGTGGCAGCACGTTCATCATTACTGGATGGCTTTGTAGGTACTGGCATAAAAAAAGAAGTACTCACAGAATCATACGTAATTACACAAGTGATAGTTTGTAGCAGTGTCTCATATATTATGTTTATAAGAGATTTTTTGTAATGATAGCAAATAACTGCAGCTTTTAGTATGTCATTCACAGAGCAGTTCTCTTTGCTTCATCTAGTGGCTTGTACCAGGATCGTAGCAGGATCCCAGTGTTGCTGCAAGCCTCCTCCCCTGCCAATCCGGAGGCGACTCTATGGCACTTGCACTGGAAAACGAGGGATTCAGAACTGTGCCCTGGCCCCATTTTGTTTGTTCAGCAATAGGTTGTAGCATGTGCTACTCTGGCCAACAGAGCTGCAGGGGAAACCTGAAAAGTCTCAAACCTGCTTGGAAAACACCAGAACTGTCTTCCTGTCTGGAATGTGCAATGATACGTGTGTGCCCTGGAAGGGTAACACTTTCAACCATCTTTGTATCATAAAATCCTGGAACTTTGTCATGTTGCAATTGCATCTAAGTTGCTTGCATACTTCTGAAAATTAGAACTGATTAGAAAATGTGCAAAAAGGCAGGGAAGGCTGAAAAACCTCATCCCATGATAGTGGTTGTGCTGTCTGCAAACAGCATGCGTTCTGCAGAGTGCCACAGTGGAGTCTGACGGGGGGCAGAAAGGGGGTGCCTCCTTTAGAAAGCACACACCAGGCATACGGTCTTGCATCTTTGTCATGCTGACCCTCCGGCTCTGCCCAGCCACTTTTTGCCCTTTACATTTCCAGGTAAGGGGGAGTAGTGACTAAGGAGTAGGATGAACATCCACTCAGCACAAAACGCCATACCCAACGCCTAACCTTCCTTGAGCTTTCTGGCTCTGTGCACGATCTGGGGTGCAGCAGCTTTCTGCACCGTGCCTAAATTCATGGCATCAGGGCCACTGCATTATGGCGCTGATGATAAGCAAAGAGGAGAACAGGTCTTTGCTCTCCCTTCCTAGCCCAGAGCTCTGTCCCCAGTGGAGGACGCCCTCTTCTCTGTTTGCCTCCCTCCGATCCCGGCTCTCCTCTGCTGATGAGCAGCAGTGCAGATATTTGGGTGCCAGCCCTGATCAGTCCTTCCCTGCGTGTCCAGCTCTGTCATTACCCATTTACACTTACAGGTTTCTTGGGCACAGAGAGGCCCAGGTGACAGTCATGATGTTGCGAACTCTGCACCATTAGTGAGCGTATGTCCCCAGAACAAAGTGGGAAGCCCTCCTACTCCATGTGTGAGATGGGATACTTTCTGGGTATGATTTTGAGATCAGGCTAGCAAATATTTGCAGGAGCACCTGCATCACTGATCTGTGGCTTTCTGACAATAAGTGGTCGCCAAGCTAAATAAATTTGCTCACCTGGGCAGTCTCACCTTGAGAGACTCAGCTTCCACCAGCCTTGCTGCATCAGTACTTTTAACCCACTGAAGAGTAAAGATAAAAGGAAAAGAAATGTGTTGACTAATTGCTTTATTTTAGTTTTATAGTCATGTCATATGTAATTTACTTTGTGAATGCAGTGGAAAATATATATTTTTTTATTTCCTTAGGCAAAAACACATATGTCAGTTTTTTATCCTTTTTAAGTAACCAAAGTAAAATAGATGGCATTAAGGAGAAAGTGTTCTCGTGTACACAGCTGAGTGTCCACGGATGAGTACGTGGCAAACTGACATCTATTTATATGCCTGGAAATACAAAAACATACTGAGAAATGTTTGTGAATTGTCTCCCAATTTGCATTACAAAATGAAATGCAAATGACAACTGCACTGTCTGTGTTACCTTTAGGATTTCAAAATCTGTTTTGGTTTGAAGCATTTTTTAGTTTATATAAGTATCATAAAATAACACACCCAAAAGCCCAACAGTTTTTTTCCAGTGAAATTTTCAGAGTTTCCTTTTTTGCTTGTCCTGATTACTCATTTTCTCTTTTGTTTCCTGTTTTGTTCTTTATTTTCCTTATCTACCTGCTGAATCACGCCATCCAATCAACATACAATGCGAAAACCATGTCTCCGTCTGTATGTTGTGCACCTGCTGCTCAAAAAAATAAATTTGTAAATAATCTTGCAAATATCCATCCATGAAAACATCACATATAGGACACGGTTGGTTTCATTGAATTTAAACAATTATTTAAATTCTCTGCTTTTATTTTCTCTCGTTTTTCTTTAATTTAATTTGTTTTGATGAGATTTCCGATTGCACTGGTGAAAAGCCTCACTGCAGCGTGCCTCAAAACTGGCTTCTGTTCTGCATCTTCTTCCCCTTGGCTAATTGGTGACGTGAGGCAAATGCAGTTACCAATAGCCTGTTCTCCGCTGCTTGTTACACCTGACTATGATAAAGGGGAGACTGACACTTGCTTTATTTTGGTGGAAAATTGAATGAGAATAGGAGGGAAGGATGCTTCTGGAGGACCTGGAGTAGAGAAGATTGGCTGGCTGGGAAACCCTTCATTTGTAAGTGGTGGTACCAAATCCAGTTCTAAGAAACCGTTTTTGTTTTTGTTTTTTTACAATGAGATGCGTTGAGCTTTCTGCAAAGGGAAGCAGTTCATTTAAGAGGACTGTCTTACAGGTATTTTAAGCCCATGGTTTACACTGTATTGTAAGGCAAAAATATTATTAAAGTGATTACAGACTTGCTTCCCTCAAATTAAAAGAGCAGTCATAGGAAAGACTGATTTCGTTCAGCTTGGAAAACTCTTTGTGCATTCAAGTGTTTTGCCACCACAGTGGGCACAGTCCCTGGATGCGAAAGCAAACATCTCAAGTAAAATATATGAACCACATTATGAATAGGGTTGAAAGGTGCTGGGATGCTAATTTAATGCCTGCTTTGAAAGATGTCTTTGGAAATACTGGCATTTGTCTCTGCAAATCATAAATTAAGCAAAGAAGGACTAATGAGGAAAAATACAATCAAAAAAAATCCTGCCATTCTTAATTATCCTGAATATGGTTAATAACACAAATGAGATGATAAGTTTATTAAAAATACATGCTCGGTCACCTGACAGCACCTCTTGGATCTATGTTGACTTAGCATCTGGACTTTCTGTTGCACAGCTGCTGTTTTATCAGAGAGCAAATCAGTGTTAGTCTTCATAACAGACTGCAAGTACACACCACCATGCTGGCTTAATGGAGGGCCACGGGAGGAAATCTTCTGCTAGGAAGGACTAGAGAAGAAAAAGACAGTGTAAAAGTTGAAAATTTCAAAGTGCAGTCTGAGAAGGGGATCCTTCGCCTGCCTTACAGGAGCTGCAGCCATTACAGATGCGTGGAAGTGCTGAGGAGGTCATTGTACGATTCATCTTGGCGTGCCCCGGGTCCAGACAGCCCAGATAAAGGCTCTAAGCGTCAGTTCTGCATGTGATATATACTGGAAAAATCAGCTTATCTCTGTTTGTCAAAATTTTGGCCTTGTTGGTGTCCATGTTGCAGCTTGAAGACTTGAAGTTGATCCTGCAAACAGTCTCTTTGGTCATGCGTCCAGGCCCAGGCTCCTTCCATCACGCAGAGTCCAAGGTGCGTGAGCTAAAATTGGGTCCCTGGAGCACCAGATTGCCCTACGGAGCTGCCTTTCTCCCCCCGCTGCTTACAATGGGAGCCTGCCGTGGCTGCAGCAGGAGCACCTAAGCTGAAAGGTAGAGAGATCTGGGCATCACATATTTATAAAATCATCTTTCCAGAGTTCCCAGCTGAGGGCAAAAGGATGCGATATGCCTGTAACAGCAGAGTCCCCATGACACTGACAGTGTGGCAAAAATTGTGGGCCTCTTAAAATCAGCAAGGCTTTTCCCTGAGCTTCAAAGGAAGCCAAGATCCTATGCAAGATCCAAGAGCTCTTTGTGGATACTGGTAACATTACAAACGTTTGCATGGAAACAAGAACTACTCATCAAAGATTGTTCACGTGCTTAAAGATGGTTTCCCCGATGGTAGTGTCTTAGCAGTGTTGATTAGTTGTTGTTTGCCAGCTGTAGAGAACTGCCTTTTTGGCTTGGTCAGACTCCTCTTCCCACAGCTCTGTGTTGGCTTTGCAACTTTGGACAAGCGGCTTTGGGCAAGGAACTTGGACGAGTTCGAAGACAGTGAAAAATCTGAAGTTTCAAGCCCTTTCCTTTTTTTTCGTTTGTGTTCTGCCACTGGGCTGCACGAAGAAGTAGGGATGAGCAGCCTAAATTGTGGTGAGCTTATTTTGTGGGAGAGTAATGTAACCTCCTTCACCAAATCCTGCAGAGCACTTCCAGCTGCGGCATGAAAAATTCAAATTGCCATTTCAGGTTTAAAAATCCAAAACACTCTAAATCCACTGAGCTGGGCACTTTTCTGATGATGTGCAGGACACAGACGACTGTGCCTTCCTGTCGAGAGGGTGCACAGCCCCTGCATCAGGAGATGAAACCATTCAGAGGCTGCAGATACCGAAGGATTGAGGCAACGGCCATATGCATCACGGCTCTTCTGCTTTTCACTATGGAAAGTAGCCTAAGAAAGGGCAAAAGACCAGGCTGCCCATGCCTTGGCAGCAAGAGAGGCCAGTTCTTCATCTTGGATGTCTCTGCTCCCTGTTTCCCCCTCCTCTCTTCCTCTGCAGCGAGCTGCTGGGACATTTTGCACAGAGATGCTTCTGTCGCTCTCCTCCTGTTGTGGGATGTGGTGACTTTGCCAGGTCGTGCACGTGTTCCTTGAGCTGGAAACATCTTTCAGACCCAGTTGGCCCTGCTAGTCCTTGGGTGGATCATACAATCATAAAGCAGCATTGCCTCTGCTGAGAACAGGTCAGCCCTTAGCAACTGTGCAACAGAAAAACTAACAGAACCTCAAACAGAATGAGCTTGATAATCCAGAAGACGATCATTTGTATGTCATATGTTACAGAGATAGCCAAGTGGAACGAAAATTGATGCAAAACACCACTATACACGAGAAATATCGCAGTGTGGAGTTTCCCCTTTAGTTGCATGCAATTCTAATACCTGCCTGGACAGTTTAGTCGTTGAAGGACGGGTTTTCTACGCGGTGTGCTGAGGGTTACACACGCAGAGCCCTTTCATCCATCACTGCAGCGTGTGTAATTTGGCCTCCCTATGAATAGCGCAGAGAACAGTCCTTCGGAAATTCTGTAAATGTTGATGAAGTGGGATTTTCCTGGGTTGCTGATGATTTCCCGTGTGGCTGATGATGTTACTTCATTTTTAGGAAACGGCAGTGCATGAGTCAAAAAGGAAGGGGTTGGGGTTGGGCTTTAAAAAACCAAACAAACAAAAAGAAAAACAAAAACCCCTGAACTGCTGATCCCTCCAAATCCCAGGTAGTGGGGGAGTTACAGACATCACTGCATAGACAGTTTTGAAGCCCCTAGCTTCCTATTGTAAATATATTGGCTGTCTCATTTTGCACAGGGATAGTCTATACTAAGTGTGACTTTGCAGTCAGTGTAGACCAAGACATGTTAAGCATCATGTCAACTGTGATTGTAAGATTATATTAAAGTCTGAGCAAAACAGAGCTTTTGGTGTTAAGATGTAATAATGTGGGAGGCGGGCAGCAAGGCAGGCTGCATTCACAGAGGCTGATCCTGCGGACGCTGCCTGTGCACACAGCATCGCCCCGTGCAGCACGTTAGGCTTGTGCACGGGAAGGATCTGGCTCCACTGTTGCTCCGAAGGTAACAATTTGTTGGACTTGCAGGCCTGGTTGTTGAGTGCTGGGAATGTTATGTGGTCCATAAGGCCTGCTGCTGTTCCTGCTGGTGGGGAACCTTTCCAGGACTAGCGTAAGCTCTGAGTTAAAGCTTGGCACCGATCTGAGACTGCCTGCAGGCACCCTGCACCAGCAGAGCTGCCTGCACTGCAGCCAGAGCAGTGGGGATGGGACAGGCAGGCTAGGGACCAGGTTAATGGAGTCACCCTCATCACCTAACTGCAGTCAGGCTCTGATTCCCCCCACTTCTTACCCAGCCCTTACCTCCTAAGGTGAGTTCAACTTGTATTTGGTGAAGGGAAGGTAACCTATGCAAAAAATAAAATAAAGGCTGATGTTAAGAGACAGATGTTGAATTTTTGGCTCCTGTTTTACTGACCTTGAACAACCCAGGGGAATCCTTGCTTGTGTTTTGCCTGCTAGCGCTGCTTTCTGTTGCTGACTTGAATGAGCTCAGTGTTGTCTGCTCTTTCATTGAACATATCTGTGCTTTTCTCTTTTCTCTTTATTTGAGGACTGAGTCTGATATACAGTCTGTGCCTAACTCTGAGCTGCTTGCGTTTTTAACATGAGAAAAACCGAGTGCATGCCTGAGATTGATTTCTTGAACTCTTTGATGGGATTGGTGGAATGCGATGCTAATGGCCCAAAATCTAAGCTGGCATTTAAATAAATGAATAGATCCAACAAGCCCCCCAAAACTCAGGATGAGCTCTGTAGTCAAATGAGCAAGAAATGTGGGTCAGTTTAATATGACTGGGCATCTTCTGGTAAAATAATGCAAAGGAAAGACTATTTTTGCTCATCTTTACCAGCAAGAGCTATTCATGGCTGTATTTTCCCTTCTACCGCTCGCTAGTTTAAAGTGGGATATTTTCTTTCTTCAGCTAACTCAGCCAAATAAGTGGCTGTGATCAGAGATTCACACCTAAGTGAATTGGAATCAGTACAGAAAGGGGGTTTATTTTTAATCTCCTTAAAGTAGGAGGGCAAGAGGGATCTGGCTTTTGCATGTTTTGTTTTGGAAAGAACCCTCTCTAGATTAGCTCATTGGGGCAAGCAATCTTTTTTCCATAAAGAGCAGAAAAAATGGGGTGTGGGGGAAAGAATCATACAAAGCAAATGAAAATCACAATCCATCTCCAGCATTTCTTTGATCCACCTGCAAAGACGTATTTAATAGTAATAAAAAATCAGCAGGTCCCTAAGGCATCGCCCTGCTGTTGAACACTTAACCTTCCCCAATCAATTTGCTAACAGTGATCCAGCTTCCAAACAGTCTTACTGGTGCCATTTCTCCTTGATGAGCCTGTCCAGTCACGTGTTGCATAAATACTTAAAACTGTCAGGTTAGAAAACATCCTTATTTTATTAAGGATGTTTTAATGTTCACTGGACAATATCTTCCTTTGCTATGGTAGAGTCCGTTACAACTGTCTTGGCTTAAGTCCAATTCGTTCAACAAAGCAAGCTGACCAAGACTTCAAAACAATCTCATTTTTTATGAAATGATAATATGGCACCATTAGCTCTCCCTGATTCTATAGAGGGAGAAAATCTGCCTTGCTCAAAGAAAACAAGGACTCCATGGACAGCGTGAAAGGGCTATTTCCTTTTTTATTATTGACCCAGTAGTAGAGGGGAGGGCTCTTGTGGAGAGGGATTTTCTCATACTTGCTGCATGTGGAGTGATCTGCACTGACGAATGTTTCTTTTGGAAGGTTTTCTGGTGGCCGATTTGCTGCTTAGATCGTGAAGCTGGTAATTTTAATTTCTTTTTTGCGGGCTGTGGTTTCTAAGCGCGTTAATTTCTGAAGGACACACAACCTTTACTTTCCGCAGGACAACTTCATCAACCTCAGCTTCCTGCGGCTCTTCAGGGCAGCGAGACTTATCAAGCTCCTCCGCCAGGGTTACACTATCCGCATCTTACTCTGGACGTTTGTGCAGTCTTTTAAGGTGAGTGGCAGGCAGGCTGGCGGGAGGAGAGCTGGAGGGGGAATAACGCTTTGCACTCCTCTGGCGTCTTCCGTCGAGTAGGAGAGAGCTTCTCTCCATCTCTGCAAGGTGATTGCAGTAATACTCATCTGGCAGAAATATTAGCTGGTTTGCACCAGGCATCCGGCAAACGCTGCAGGTGCTGAGCTTTCGGAAGATGGGTCTGAAAGCCAGTCAGCTGCCAAAGCAGAGTCGGGACAAGCGGGCAAAGCTCAGGTTCCCCTTGTAATTGCCACAAAACCTCGATGCCAAAGTCTTGAGAGCCGGGTATTAGAGTAAGGAAACTGCGGTATGGCTAACAAGTGCCTTTGTGCCCACTCTTTGCCTGCAGCAAGTGCAAGGTTAGCTCTCTTTCACTGAGAGTGAAGTGAATTTGTCTTATCTCCCATTTTTGTAGGTTAAGAGACAGCCAATTGCCTCCACTCCGCGGAGGTGGGGTAACTTGTTAAGCCGGAGTAATATGCTCATGTATCTCAGCCTTGGCAGAATTAAAAGAGGCAAAATCAAAATCATTGCATTTTGATAAAATAAAATGTGAAGCTGTATGACATGAGGCTATGCTTTGAGGATGTGGAGGATTACGAACAGGATTTTGCTTTTCAAAGCTAAGCCAGTTGCCTCCTCTGGTTCCCAGCACACCCTTTCTCCCTCCCAATATGTGTCAGCACACCTTCACGGCTGGCACGTGCCGGCACGGGCTGACCAGCGATGGCAGCTGGCAACAGCCCTTCTGAGCTGAACACCGCCACCACCCTGTGTTGTCAAACAGCAGTCTTGCAGTGCCCCAGTTCTCAGCCCGTGCTTAGCTTTGAGTTTGCTGCTTGCATGGCAGATCTAAATAAGAGCCTGGGTGCCCTAAAGCTGGTAATTTTTAACAGCTGTCAACTGGTTTGCAGCCTATTTCCACAGCTTGTTGTGTTTTAATGCTGTTTGAGGGGTGCAATCAAGTTCTACAGTGCAGAAAAGAGATCATTTAATCTGAAATCATACTTTTTGTAGAGTTCATGTTGAGCTCTAATACACCATTATTCTTTCACTGTGCAGCCTTAGGGCACAGAAGCCCAGTCCCACTCTTCTGAGGTAATTACACATGACCCCTGTCCCAGCAAGCACTCAATCACCCTGGCATCCAGAAATCTTGCAGTAGAAAGATTATTGCAGAATAAATAGAAAGATGATTTGGGAAAGCAAAGCACAACAAGGTCAGGGAGCTGCTGAAGACAGCTCTTCTTGCTAGCTCACGGCTACAGGAGCTAACTTCTTGCTGGCAGTGTGCCATGCTCCTGAGCGCTGCCTGTGCATACGGTGGGTGGCTCTGGGAATCTGGGAACCATATGTCAGGCGTGGTAACGTGTCTTGCCTTCTTCTGGGTTGGGCTCTTCAATCTGCCGCTTGGGTCTCTGGATGAAAGCGTATGCTCTGGCGCTGTCGCGAGATCTGGCATAGCTTGGCTGCAGATCAGTGTAACATCAGGTTATCTTGCATGGTGCTTTTTGGATTGCCTTACTAAGGCAATTTGTATTTAATAATGCACAGAGAGCGGCTGGGTACAGTGTAAGCATTTTCTTCTATTTTAGCTGTGCTTTGAGATACAGTGTGGAGTCTGAGTCAAAATGATGCAGAGAGGTTATTTTAGGTGATAAAATTGCAGAAAGGAGTATTTTCTCCCTAAATAGCAAAGACGTTTCAAGAGAGAAGCGGCGTTTCTCTTCCACAGTTGGAGAGACATGCCAGGCAGCTCTGGCCACACTGACCTCAGAGCACTGGAAAGACATGTGCCAGCTCTTAGAGCAGCTGGGACAGGTAGCTCAGGTACACCGCTGTGTGAGCACAGCTGTTAGTCTGAGCTGGAACTGGCAGAGAGGGTAGTTTCTACTACATGTTTTAGTCTAGAGAGTTTTTAGAGAGTGGAAATGGGAACATAGTGATTGCTTCTTTCTATGGGTGACTTGGAGAGAGACCCATAGGCATCTGTAAAGGGCTCTGAGGGCCAGGAATCAGGGAGGTTGTTCCATGTACACTGTATCTGCAGACTTTTTGAGAAACACTAGGTTGGCAGCTGGTGTTCTCACAACCGACTTTTGTGTTGTGCTTTCAACCCAGCCATCAAACAGCTTACGGAAAAGGGCAGCAATTCTGGGGCTTGCTGTGCCTTAGAGGACATATCATGAGATCTGTTAGGCAGCATTTTCCTTAAGGATGAAGGGAACTACTTTTGCTACTCTTCTTGCCTTAAAACTAACCAGGAATACTGCAGCCAAGTTGGTCTTTACTGGAGTCTGAGACATGAGGTCTGGAGATATGAAGTGTTCCAGCTCGAGAGGCTCGTTCTGTGTCCTTGGACTGGCTGGATCTTGAGAGAGGGTTCAGTCAAGGCCTGTGCCTTGGTTTCTAAGAGGTTTGGGCAGGTGCCAGATTATGAATACATTTGTAATGATGCAAACCAAAGTACACTGTTTCAGAGGTGTTTGAGAGAGGTGCCCTGCACGGAAAAAACTGTACTTGACCTAAGCTACAGCCTTGCTCTGTCCCCACGTGCACGGGAAGCAAATCAGGAGAAGACAAACCAGCCATCTCTCCCCTGCATTGACTCAGAACCAGGGCAAGGAGCACAGGTCAGGCACCTAGGTCAGCTTGGGTTGCAATACAGGATGCAGAGCTGCTTTTGTGGCTGTAGAGCTCCAGGACCAGAGTGCTGGCATGGCAGTGCTCAACCAGGCTGCACAGACATCCCACCAGCGTCTGCCAGCTCAAGGATCTACCTGCACTCTGTCACACGCTCCAAGTTGCCATGTCAGTGATAAGCCTACCCCTGAGCTAGGTGAGGCTGGTTATCCCACTTAGCCTGACTGCCTAGATGAGTTTGAGTCCTGCAGGCTGTTTCCTGACTGCTACTGCAGTCAGAGCCCTCTTCAGTATGATCCTGGTTATTTCCAAGCCATGCACGCAAAGTGCCACCACCTAATAAGGAGCCAGACCAGCTCCCTGGCCATGTGTGGAGTTTCTTGGCCTCCTTTTCCACCCACTTCTCCACTGCTGTTCTTTGTCCCTCCTGCAAAGATGCCTAGCAGAAATCGAACCAGTCCTTTGCCCCATGTTCCTTACTGGGTTCTCGGGGACTGGACTGCATGGCCTGACTCTTGCCCTGGGTTTCACAGTGTCAAATTCTAAGGCAGCGACTTCTCATTTTTTCAGCTATTACTAAACAAAGAGGCATTAACTACTCCTTCATTCACCCTGAGGGAAAGTAGCTATTACTCCCAGCTCGGCCAAAATAATTACATTGCAACCCTCACTGATTTGTCACTAAACTCAACTTTTTGTCCTCTGGGGAGTGCGATCTGTGCCTCTTTCAGAGCAGGAACTTGTTTCTTGGATATTTCTTTTTCTCATATTGAATGTACAGCAAGAACTTTAGAAACTAATGTTTATCTCCGCATAATTATGCATAGGAAGTGCCAGTGCCTGTCATTAACTCTAGTGTTTGCCATGGAGTTTCTTACTGTGTTTTCTCTGGTTACTACTTATCTGCTTGGAAGGATATATGTACAGAGGTACTGGAGAAAATCCAGATTGATTTGTAATTGATGAATACCTGGTTCCAGAGGCTTATCTTCTGAAGGTCACCTTTGCCAGAGCTGCTCAGAGTCTCCTCTTAGTTCCTTCATCCAAAGGACAAGCGATGTGAAGAAATGTTATGCAGCCCTGCAGCTAACTGGTACCAGCTGATGTATGCATTTGCTGTCATTAATTCTGCCTTCTCATTTTCCACAGGCCTTGCCTTATGTGTGTCTCCTCATTGCAATGCTCTTCTTCATCTATGCCATTATTGGCATGCAGGTAAAATTTTACCTTTAATACTGACCGTAAGTAGCTTGCTTTTGTCCTGCTGGTTCTGGGTGCAAACGAGCTGCTGCCTCTGCAGCAGGATCAATACCTGCTTAAAGAAAAGGCAATACGTTCTTCTTGTCTGGTGCCAGGTGAACTAAAAGTGCAAAAAAAAGCTGCTTTTTCTATGCTTACTTCCAGGTGTTGTGTTGAACATGACCCCAGCACAGATAAATATGCCTGGCTGCACAAAGGGAGAGCGTGAGCAGGCAAACCAGCTACCGCGGGTTAGGAAGCTGCAGTGCAGCAGCCGTGTGCTTGGGTTTGGGCACACGTTCCTCCCTGTGGGCAGTCGGTGTGCGTTTCTGTGGGACAAGAACATGTGAAAGGGCTGGTACCAGAGAGCAGTTCACACACTGCACTTTTCTGAAAAGTAATGAGGTTTTCGTGGCCTATGCTGGAGCTGAAGTTAGGTCCTGTGGTGTTGGAAGGGACCTGCATGAAGTATATTAACCTATTTTTTCCCATTTGATCTTCTCAACACATTTTCATCTTTCTCTTCAGCACAGAAATTATTCTAGTTTTTCAGATCGGTTGAATCAGGACAAACTCTATTACTGCCTTTTCTTCCAACTGCACTTTATCTACCGTTACTGATGACTTCCACGGGGGTTCACACGAGGATGCACTTAGCGTGAGTTGCTTTTGTTTTCTGTCACAGGTATTTGGAAACATTGCACTAGATGATGAAACTTCCATTAATCGGCACAATAATTTCCGTACCTTCCTTCAAGCCTTGATGCTTCTGTTCAGGTAAGTTGAATACAAAATACCGTAAAACTTTCATGCAAATAATAAATAAGTCTTTGTGTTCGCATGTGCCAGTTTAACAGCTGAGACTGGGGTGCAGTCTCCCCTAAATAAGGCAATTGGGATAACACAGCCATTCCTGCTTCCTGCTCCTGGTCATTAAGGGTTTCCCTGGCACATCTCAGAACATGATAGAGCTGATTCAGTGCACAGGCATTTCTGTGAAGTGAAACCCAATGCTGTGCCACTCTGCATAAACTGAGGTAGTTCTTTAATGAAAGACAGACCCCCCTGGTTCCTGATAGGAGAACTTTTTTCACGTAACAGCAATTTCATCTCATTCACCAGGCCAGGCCTGATCATCAAGGGGAACCCATAAAATAACTTCAGTGGCAGGTTGGTGAATTCAGATTCACAGCAACCAGACACCCCAAATCATGGCCTCAACTCTGATCGTCCTCAGAAGCTAGTGGTTTCAGAGCCTTTGTCCCCTCCCTTCTGCAGGTGCCAGCCACTCTCAAGTTGATGAGAGTATTTAAGCCTAGATGTGGTGTGGCTGGAGGTCCTGCCTTCACCTGCTTGTTCCTGCTTCCCCCATGACAAAACTGGTGGGATCAGCATAGCAAACCAGATCGTGGAATGGATCTGGGTTGAAAATAAGCCTTCTAGAAACAAGCTGCAGGTGGGATTTCCAGCTGACTCAGTTGTTAGATCAGCTGGCTGTGCTGAAGGGTGAGTGGTCTGCAGGGAGGGTGCAGGACCCAGCAGCCCAGAGCAGCAGTGGGATCCCCAGTGGTCAGCACCGCCACCTCACACGTGGCCGCAGGTAGTATTAACAGCCTGTGTTTAAGCTGAATTTGTTGCTTCTGTTTGAAACCCATGTTAGGGCTTGTGGGCTGGAAAATATTCTCTCTCCCCAGCTATATCAGCTGGTCAAATAAAAAGCTATTACCTCTGCAAACCTTTCCTGTTAAAATGGTATGGAAACACTATTCTTTTAGAGATCTTTAATACCAAGTTTGGCAAAGATCCATATGGGTGACATAGGTAGAGCTGGTCCTGCTTGGGATAGGGATGGGGATTTATATGCTCTGCTGAGGTCTTTTAAAGCCCTGCTTCTCACGAGCTCTGATGAGAGTCCTGCTGACAGTGTGCTCACTGATTAATGTCCTTCTAGTCTTGAAGCTTACATATTTTTTAAAGTGAGAATTCCTTTAATTGGCTATTTTTGCATTACCAGCAAGTTAACACTTCATACATCGACACCACCTCTGCTTCAGAATGAAACCATTTCCATCTGGGTTCATTTTGTCTGGAAACAAAGCATTTTTAAATGGAAAAAAAAAAAAGATAGATTTTTTCGGTGGAATATACCTAGTTTGAGAGCTGGTGTGCAGCAGTTTTAGCAGAATGAAGTACAGACCCTTTTCCAAATTGGGGCACTTTGGGGAAGATTTCACTTATCTCATTGTGTGCTCTGGGGTGTGGACACACAACAGTTAATAATCGCTGTTGCCTCCCCGAGTGTCTGACAGCCACATTGCGGCTCTGTTCAGTGAGTGAAACTTTATGCGGATTATGCGATGCTTGTAACTGGATAGCTTGCTTGGGATTTGGTTCGCATAGTTTCTGTGAAGCCAGCTGGAAACCAAATTAGCCCTCTCAAGCTCAGAATAATCAGTTGAATCTAAACTCCGAAATTTAATAAAACCAGATAATTATTCAGGCTTGTGTCCGGACCTCTTGGTCTCCTTCCAGACTGGCTCCAGCCCTCACTTGCGGCCGCGCGGGGACGTGAGGCAGCAGAGTCGGCAGCACCATGAGGACGGGGGGGTTTCTACACTGTCATAGGAGTGTGGCCAAGACCCGAATGCCAGCGAGGGGGAGTCTGCCATATAACTTTGAGTGGCCTGGAAGCTATTTCCGTTTACATAGCCCACTAAGTCATCTCAAAGACCAGGAGGAAGGCTTACAAGCAGGCTCTGTGTAGGAGTTTTTGACTGCCCATGCTGTCTATTCTGGGGATAAATAAGGGACGTCTGTCCCCAAGGCTCAGCCCAGGGTCTTTCACCAAGACTGCTCTTTGCTGGGATTTGTAGTGTTTGGATGTGGGGTGACATCGTGGATGTCAATTTTTTTCCCTGAGCCAGTGTCTCAATATCAGAACGAATAGCATCGTACCCGGTTTGTACGGCTGTAATCAGCCCCACGCCGGCATGGAGTTGTTCATGGCGCTTTCTTCTTCTCAAAGAAAGGCCCCGAAAGCAGCTATGAACGTGGTGCGGAAATTACTGGGAGAGGGGGGAGAGAGGTTTGCAGCCAGCGCCCAGATGGAAATACTGGGTGCTTCAAAAGGAAAAGTTAAAAACTATGTTTGCCTACCTGTGCACCTTGTGATTGACATCTTTAAATCAACCTGGTTTTACTCTCCTGAAAAGCAATCAAGCTTAGCCTATCAGAGCCTGTTTGGTTGCTTTTACCTCCCTGTAATACAGGGAAACACTCTTTCTCCTTTCTTTCTTGCCTCAGCAGGCTGGTGAAAGCAATTCAGGGTCTTTGTGTAAATATAGACTTTCCTCCTGGAAACAGCCTTCCCCCCAGTTAATTTGGTCAAAGGGCAGTGATAGCGAGTGGTGGATGCCCACGCTTTCTGCAGGATGAGGCGCTCGTGGGATGCTGCCACACGGTCCCCGAGCCGGGGCTGGCGTGTGGCCCCGCCGCCGAGCACGGCCTTGGGGTCGGGTCCCCACACCAAGCCGGCCGGGGCCGTTCCCCAGCTTTGCACCGCGCTGAGAAACGCCGCGGTCTGCACCCAGCCTCTCCCCAGGCAGCCGTGGCGCGTGCTGCGGGAAGGCTCACCCTCCTCTGCCCTCGTCCCGGCAGGAGCGCCACCGGCGAAGCCTGGCACGAGATCATGCTGTCGTGTCTGAGCAACCAGGCCTGCGACCCGCTCTCCGGCCTCACCAAAAAGGAATGTGGAAGCGATTTTGCCTATTTCTACTTTGTGTCGTTCATCTTCCTGTGCTCCTTTCTGGTAAGTCGGTCGCGACGGCTCGGCGTTGCCCTGCAGCGTGGGCTTCTGGGCTGGTCCAGCCGCGCTCCCCACCCTCCTCCTCCCTTAGCTCAGCGCCTCTCCCTCCTCCCCATCCCCTTGTTCCCTCTTCCTCTCTAATTATGATTTATACAACATTACACAACAGCTCTGCTAAAAACCATTTATCATCCTGGAGATAAAATCCCTTTAATCCCCAAGGAGATAATTTAGTCATTAGTTTAAAGGGAAGGGTTTTATCTTCCTTCCCATGGGGGGTCTAATATTCGGAATTAAGCATTAATCTGTTTTGTCTTGATTTGTAACACCGTCCTTTGAAGAAGGGAATCGGGGGAGGATAGGGTGAGAATGGCCAGAGCGTTGTTGGCTCTGAAGGGCTTTTAGAAGACAGCTAGGGAGCGTCACACTTATTTCATGGCTTGATTTTGTTTTGCGGTGCTTTCCAAATAAATGAAATGATCATTTTCTTCTGCTTTGGCGTCAGGGAAACCTTTAGACATGAAAGCACAGAGCTGCTGTCCTTGATTCATGCCAGTGGCCATCATGCAGCACTGGGTCTAATCTTTTAATATGTGACAGCGTTTTTCTAATCACTTGCATGCATAAAAAGCTCTCTGCTCGGGATCTCTTTTCTGTGCCACCAGGATGGCAGGATGGAGAACCAGGGAAAGGGATTCAATTAAACTTCAAGAGATAAAAATCACAGCTCCGAAATGCACCAAAAGGGAACATATCATGCCTACATTCAGTTCCATGCATTTGCTTTAAAATATAAGATTTGATGCTCTGTATAGCCAATCCTTGCTGTCATTAGGAACCTTTAAACAGAAAAAAGAGGCTTGTGTGGCAGTTTGATATTGTCTGTAGATTAAAAAAAAAAAAAAAAATTTCTATGGCCACTAGGGAGATCATTTGTGCAACTGTTGTTCCCCCTCTGACATCCTGTGGATTATTTCCTCTGCATCTATTAAAAAGCAAGAAGCCCTGAAAGCTCATGTAAAGTTACTGCTCCATTTACTGATTCCTTCAGTGCTCTGCACTTAAAGCCAAAATCTTTCCTTGTTTAAATCCTTAACCTAACATCAGACATTCACTTTGCTATTTTCAAGTGCATGGCTGTTCCTACAGCTTTCTCTTTAAAAAACAAGCAGAACCCTCCAAACTCACCCCCCCGGCTCATGTCAGCTGTCGCACTTGAGATGTAGTAGCAGAATCGGAGGCTGCAGCACATCTGTGTAAAATACAGCTTTGCGTGAGCTTCGCCTCTGAGTCAGCGCTCCCGGAAAACCTAGTGAAACCGCACCCTGCCTTTGCTGGCAGAGAGAGGGGAGAGCCCCTGCGAAGAGCAAAGGGAGGGAGGCCGGGCTCCAAAAATAGGCAGTGGAAAGCCAAGCAGCTGGACTGCTACAGGACAGGGCTGTAACTCGTTTCTTAAAACGCATTCAGCACTTCATTGCAATAAAACATGTGGTTCCCCACAAGCGATTAAATCGTTACAGAGCCACAGCCTTGCCAGGAGGAGCAGTTTTTACGGTTTGTGAGATGTTCTTACACCATAGATTTGTGGAAAAGTGTGTAACATATCTGATCATATGTGTTGTTTCTGGCGCTTTGTGGATGTCCAGCCTGACATCATTTTCCTCCTGTAATTCACACTGCTGAAAAATATAAATTGAAATTAAAACATACAGAAATGCTTTTACAGAAGCAAGGGATAACTGTACAGAGTCATGACTGGAACTGGGAGCAACGTAAAGGGGCTTTGGATCAAGGGCCAAATTCACGAAAGTCTTGCCAGCTCTCAGTGCTCTGGGAATACCAGGTTATGTGCGGGCTAGCAGCAACATTGCTCATGGGAAGACACAAAGGCTGTACCAGTCATTAGTGCATTAGCATATTCATAAATACCCTTTGTGCCTTTAACATGACTGAAAAGGCATGTGCCCAGCCCAGGGCAAGGGAGCCGAGCTGGCTCTGGATGGGCTAGCTTGGGTCCCGGCAGGGCAACGCCGAGCTCGGGCGCTCTCCACCTCCCAGGCTGGCCCACACGCGCGAGCGCTGCTGCCGCGCTGACAGTGCTTCCAGTCCCCGAGGAGCTGATTCAGAGCTGGTTTGGCCACTGCTGTCTGTACTGCACAGCGCGGTGGAAACAGGCCCCCAAGGGCTTGTCCAGATTGTGTTACATGGAGACCCCATCAGCATCCAGGAACTGGGTGGCACAAAGTGCTAGCTTCATTCCCAAAATGCAGCAGAGCTGTTTGGTGTAGCAATGCATTTGAGCTGACAAGCCCTTACGCTCAGCAGCAGGAGTGAATTCACGCATGTTGCTGCAGAGGTGGAAGTCTTGCAACCTAGCAAAGAGCTAGCAGGGTTAATGTGCTCTCAGTTCTGCATCAAATAGCATGGACCGGAGAAGACATACCCCTAGATGGTTTCCAAAATCCCAGGGCCCTAGTGCAAGATGATACATTAGAGAGCTGGGTTCTGTTCTCTGCTTTCCATTAAATCAAGACAGTTAGATTTCTTTGCATTGTTCTTGCTCTGTTACAGTCTAAAGGTGAGTTCTAGGAAATGGATGGACTAGAGGTCTGAGAAGTTCCTGATTAGCATTTGGTTGTGTATGAATATGGAGATCCATTATGGACTATGTTTGTCTACATTGGTGAATTGATTGTCACAGCAAAAGCCCATCCACTGCATGTCCAGCAATGAAAATCCCCTTCCACCCTCCAAATCACCCAGGAATACTGAACAGACTGTAAATTCTTCTAAACTGCATAAACTCAAAACTCAGCTGTCTGATTTTCTTTTAATGACTGGCAGATGCTGATCAGCTGGAGACATCTACATTCAGTTTAATTTTGCTCATCCCAGCGAGAGCGCTCACAAGCTGCTTCACTGCAGTCCTCATCTTTACTCTGTATGGTGCAGAGAAGCAACACTCACAACAGCGTATCAACCTCCCTGTAGAAGAAAAAAAAGAACGTAGAAAGCTGTCTTGTGCTAGTCAGGTCTCTATCCAGCACAGGAGCAGCAATTCCCACCCGCCCTCTTGCTCTTCCATTCTACTGGCTGCACCTTGATCTTTTCCCATTGAAAACCTTGAACATCTTCCGTTGGCTGTAACAAGAGGAGAATCTTTATACACCAAAAGCATTTACCAGGCTCTGTGTTAGACGGTAGCTATTAGGGAGAATGCTCTTTTGTGTGCTCTGTCCCTTGTCTTTCTGGGTATCTTTGAAGGCCTGAATTGCTATGAGTCTAACATAGGAGATTTGGTTTGAAGAATGGTTTTTCTCCTAGCCCTTCTGTCTTGATTTGAAACCTCTGGAAGTGTTCTCAGGAGAGCCACATAGTCCAGTTGGTGAGGCAGCCTGTGTACCAGTCTGTGCTGGTATCGTGTGAAGAAGAGATGTTTGGCTGTGTTCATGGTGAGTGAGATGTGCTGTATCAGTCAGGCTCTGCGAAGGTCATGTTTTAGAGCTACACCCACGATAGCAACGTTACCGAACTGCATGTGGACAAGAGCCTTGGCCAACCTGCCACACGCTGCAGAGTGGGAATCAGCTTGCAGAGGGCAGGGGAGTAGGAGATGACAACAGGGTCTCCAGGAATCCACAGCTCTGGTGGGACAGCAAAGGCTGTGGCGTGCCCCAGGTGTGTTCAGCTGATGTGGCCCCAGAGCTGAAGTCACTCTTGATCTGCTCATGAGGCACGGGTCGGCTGCCCCTCCTTGGTAGCGATTCGTTCCCCAGGGTGCAACCATTTCTCGGTCTCTTTGTGGAGACTGTCAGAAGCACCCCGTGTTACTGCCATGGGTGGCAATAGCCGTCAGAAAAAGCTGCCCATCAGCATATCATCACAGTATTTTTTTCACAACATACTGCTAAACTATGAGTTTTCAGAGGTTCTCTGCTCAGGATCCTGAAACCAGCCAGTCCTACTGTCCTTTGCAATGGCTTCATGTGCCTCAAACTTTCTGGCCTGAGACCACGGTTGTTTTCAGGTGGGGCTGGGGGCTAATATATCTGGTAAGTATGTAGGAAGACTTTCTGGTCTCTCTTGCTTCCCCATCTGCCTGCTGCCCTTTGCTCTTGCAGTGATTTTAAAAGGGCCACACAGAGGACAGGGCTGGGAGTATCTCATGTGGCAGCACTACTCTCCTGTGAGCAGAGCAGCTATGGTAGGTTGCAAAGGAAGATTTAGACAGTTCTGCTGGTCCAAAAACTCGGCAATGACCACAGTGTTGAAACCATGCGTCCTGCTAATTGAAACATGCCTTCTCAACTTCCAGCTTTTTTTCTTTTCTCCCTAACTCTATTATTGCTTCCTCTCTGCAGATGTTAAACCTATTTGTGGCTGTGATTATGGACAACTTTGAATACCTGACAAGAGACTCCTCCATCCT
This sequence comes from Dromaius novaehollandiae, assembly GCF_036370855.1. NCBI lineage: Eukaryota > Metazoa > Chordata > Aves > Casuariiformes > Dromaiidae > Dromaius > Dromaius novaehollandiae. The sequence continues at coordinate 4,109,335 of NC_088117.1, forward strand.
TGGCCCACACCATTTGGATGAGTTTGTTCGTGTCTGGGCTGAATATGACCCAGCTGCCTGGTATGTATGCTGATATACTTGTATGTGGAGTAATGGATATATATTGTATGTAGATATAATACTTAAGAGCAGACTGTTTTTGTATATAATGTGAGTACAGCTCCAGAAGGAAAAGAATGCCAAAGCTTGAAATAACTTTGGAGGGAAATGCTCCAAATTCAGTTCACAGTGCACTGGAGTTTAATTAACCTGATGTCATAACAAGGGAATTTCCTTTAAATAGACATGAGAACCAACAAATCAATAAAGAAAAACACAATCCCCCTCCCTGCCCACGCACACACTGCCGAAAAAGAATAAGGTAAATTCAAATGCTCTTGGCTGAACGGTCAAGTAGAAAAGATGTTTAGGATTTCTGAAAGCAGCTTTGAATTACTTTTGTTTCTTCATCCCACTTCAAAGATAAAAATACGCTGAATCTCTTGCCACTGGCAGCAGTTCAGATAACTTGGAGGCTAAGCCTCACTACACTCACTTAAGCAGCATCTCTCTCCTAGCTGAGAACCACTTTAATAGTTGTACAAGTCCTGTGCAGACACCTGAGACCACACAAAAAACCCCTGAAGTTTTCAAGGTGCTCTGTCTCCCTTAAATGGAGACAATCTACCCCACTGCTTTGCATCTGTGCGTGAAGTGCTGCAGGCTCAGAGTTCCTCATTTGCTCTCGCCTACCTGCAAGGCAGCAGGGAGTCACATAATGTTTTTCGAAGTAATGGTGGTCTGCTGAAATATGTGATTTTAAAGAGACATTTCTCGCCAAATGCTATGTTTTGATCTCAGAAGCTTCCTTCTAGTGGCATCAACTTGTAGATGAGAATTTTGTGCTTCTAAATAATATTTTACCTTTTGGGCTTGCAGTTGAATCCTGAGATGTGTGAAATAATGAATAATAAGAAAAGCCAATAAGCCTAACTTTTGTAAACATTTCAGTTCTCAGTGATCCTGCGATAAAATGTTCTTGACATATGAGCATGTTAAAAGAGGGAATGCTTTTCTCACAGCCAGTGAGGTGTTTGGTTTTATTGTTTTGTCTTTGTTTTTCTTGTTCAAAGACAATAGCAGGGAAAGCTGCACACATGGACTTAAGTACCACAGCAGCAGCAGCATGGTGTTGTGTTGTGGCAGACCCAAGAACTACTGTGTGGAAGCATTTTAGGGGATAAAAGGATCAAGGAAATCTCGAATCACTCTGACTAGTGGTGCTTGGTCACTTCTAGAGCAAGACTGACTTTAAGATACTGCTTTTCTCCCTCATCAGAGAAAATCACTGCACAATGGTCCTGGTGACCGTGTTGTTTCCATTTCTAGAAGCTCTGAGATCCAAGTCACAGTAATTTCCTTGGTATTCAACAGCTTGGGAAATAGCCTGTTGGGAGACCTTTTTCTCAAAGCCCCTACTAATTTTGTATCTATCTTCCTCCCCACAAGTTACTCTGCAATGAATCCACTCCATATCAGTAATGAAGCTGCCTCCAGCTCCTCCAGTCTTTCCACTCTTTTTTGTTTCCCTTCAGTAGAGATAGATGTGGGAAGTGTATGTATCAACAGGATCTGAAACTCCCTGCTAGGATGCAATTAAACTACTTTAAAATCTCACTTAAATTGATTTAGACTAATGTAGTAACTTTATATGTAAAACTATTCCAAAACGACTGCATGTCTCTGAACTTCGTGTGGTTTAAACTAGTTCAATGCCATCTATACTAGGAGCGTGCACATACACTGCGCATATTCTAGGAGTTTGTAATCTCTAAGCAGATTTTATTACAATGTATTCTGCAATGCAGACAAGTCCTTTGTGGGCATCTGGCATGCAGTAATAGCTATTTCTCTTTTTCAAATCCAGTCCTATCTCTTACCGCTAGAAAATCTCAATGAAACTGAAAACTTGGGAATGCCCCTTCTCTCCTTAAGAATTAATCTTGGCTCTGATTAGCATCAGTGGGAGAAGTTATATGCCTGAAAGGGGAAAAATAAGTATCAATGTACTTTTTAAAATGTTTATAAGTTCAGGTACTTTCCACCTTCCAAGAGGCAGAAGCAGAAAGTTTACAGCAAGATTTGCTCGCTCTGTTAACTCTGGACACAGAGGCTGCACTTTGTGAGGTGCTTAGGGGAAGATCCTTCTCACTTTCAGAGCTGTTAATACAGAATGTGCTGCAGATTAAGATCCTAATTCTGTTTTTTTCTAACCATGTTCCTTTTCTGCCCCGGTGTAAAGCTATTGATGTTGGCAGAGTGCCTGGGTGCAGAAGTGCAAATCAAAGGATAGCCAAGAGTATGATATACTCGAGGCTTAATCCTAAAACCATGTGCATGTTCTGGATTTTCCGTGTGTGAATAGTTCCGCTGAAACCATTCATGTTTTCCTGAGTGGGACTAACATTTCCACAATTTAAAAGCAATCTGAAATCCATTTACAGCTGAAGGCTAGAACAGATCATTTGGTCTGAACTCATGTGATCCGGACATTTTATTTCCTATAGTTACCCATGAACAGAGCTTAATCACTTGTCTTCAGGTACAGCTCCCAGCAGTGCACCCAGTTTCAATCCGAAGACACAGGGCTTTAGAGAATCCCCTTTTTATTCAGTTGTTTGTTCCAGCAGTTGGTCAAACGCCCAGAAAGTGTCCATCAAAATTTTTGTTCTCCAAAGTCAGTTGTCTCATTTCAGCTTTGTTTTGTAAACCCAGCATATACATGTATAGGGGAATGATAAACAATCACTGCAGTGTAGTTTACATAAAAAGGGATTCCCAGGCAGTTTTATGTTATGCTTAGATGCAGGTTAACAGATTCCTGCTTCCACCTTTCACTAATTCAGGCCCTTGCTCAAGCTCGCTTGTTTGGTTGTCCCGTGTAAAAGGAAATGGCAACGTTTGTTCACCTTCACAAAACCCTCAGGGGAAAAAAAGATGCTGCAAAAGTAAAAAGTACAAATGTTGTTATACTGTCGCTACGGAAATAGTGTTTTAAACATGTGCTCAATATATGTGTGTTTACATACCTATTTTCAGTGACACCCTTCTTTTTGTTACAACATCCAACTTTCTGTAAAATTTTCTGGAGAAAAATATTCAAACAGAAGTAAAAAACCCCAACAACTAGCAACTGTTACTGTTGTAAATATGTATCACGCTCAGTAGGGGTAAGTATGGTTAAATCATTGGGTTTAGAGATGGCATCAGACATTGCAGAAGGACAGAGAGAGTGAGAGAACTCTGCTGCAGACCCATTTGGTCCAGGACGCTGCAATAACCAGCAACTGGGTAAAGCAGCACCAAAATAAGGCAGCCTTGCTTTCATCCTCATGTGTTTTTATTCTCTTTAAGGAGTGATAACACTGAATTTATGGATGAATTGTGAAAGGAAAGAAAATTGGATTTATACGTACTTTTATTTGCTCAAGCTCTATAAAGAAAGTGAGCATTATCTCTTTCACCTCCACCTCAAAACACACATCTTAGAAATACTGGAAATGTTAGTCTTGCCTTCCCATTTTCATTACTCATTCCTACATGACTAGCGTGGAGTACTGATAGTGCGTTCAGGAGAAGGTGCGGGGCCACCCAAAGGAGGGCTTTTTCTGTGACCATCTGAGCTAACAGGATGCTGGTAAAAATAAACAAAACTCAAATAAATTTAAATGACCAGAGAAAGAAGCCCTTTTGTTGCTAGTTAAAATTTGCTGCTATAACCTTTGGATGTAGCAAATCTGCCAGTTCTCAGACTCCATGGAGTCTCAGAGCACCCAAGGAACTGGTTATAGATATTCTCTGCGGACTGATTTTACAAAACCGTAAATTTCTGGACTCAAAGTAATAATATAAATACTTTTCGTAACTATGATTTGGGCTTGCAGTGAAGACCTGCGGAGTTTCATTTTATCTGTTTCTAAATTAATATTTTTGAGTTGATTTCAAAGGTTTTGAATAGACCTTGAATTTTTATGTCTAAAAAGCAGTACTATTGCAGGAGACATTCCAACACATCCCAGGCTTTTTTTCATAATGTACCAAAATAAGCAAAGTGAAGCCAAATCATCTCATTTTCCGTTGCAGGTCATTTTGAAGTTCAGTCCAGCTCTTGCTGTACATGATTTGGTTACTTACAACAGATTAAGGAATTTAATCCTACTGTTAAATTAGCTGAAAATATTGTTGCGAGTTAGTGAGATTGACCATAAAGCTACCTCGAGGAGTCTGATTTCAGCTAGTGGTAATGAAGGCTCAATTTGCTTGGTGCTGATGGGCCTGAGAAGACTTGCAAGATGGCCCTTTCTGGCCTTCCAGCGAACTGCTTATTGTGTCGGCAGCAGAATATGGCCAGGCTGGGGTTACTTAGGTAGTAACAGTGGAAAGTGGAGGTTCCCAAGCTCTTTGAACTAGATAGTTCGAGTTCCAGTGATAACCCAGTAAATACTCAGGCTATTTGTGTGCCGTGAGCTCTGGTTTCACCGGGCCATTGCAGCCCCTGGGTAATGAGTAGGGGCTGTCATGTACATGTATGGTCAGGCACAGAGAAATAAAATTTGAGTGACAAAGGTAACTAAATGCAATGATTGGAAAAGCTTCCATATGACACTGAAGCTTTTCGCAGAAGAAAATCTCAGGATGTAGCTTTTGTTGAGCAGCTGGAAGTTCTCTCTCTCTCTCGGTCTGTGGTAAAGTGCTTTCTTTGCAAACCCAGTTTTTATCGGACTAACCTTGTTTTCCAGTGTGTTTTGCCCTTCCAACCTCTCCTGTTTGCCTGTGGGAGGCTGATGCCTCTCTGTTTATGCTGTCGTAACATCTGATGCTTTCTTTCCAGTTGCCGGATTCATTATAAGGATATGTACAATTTGTTACGTGTTATTGCTCCACCCCTGGGCTTAGGAAGGAAGTGCCCTCATAGGGTGGCATACAAGGTTTGGAACTTCAGAGACTCCCTCCAGCATTTTCAGTTGTGTTTTTGTTTCTTTTTACCCCAAATACAAATGGTACAGAAAAGAAACTGTAATGAAACTAACCCCTTGTGTGAGAAGGAATGATTGACTGACTGGCTCCTTTCTCCTCAATGCATCTCTTCCCCGTCTACGCCCACACCCCAGCTGGCTGGAGACAGGCAGCTTTATGAGACAGTGAACTCCAGAGCTTCCATCTTGTGTGGTCTAGGTGGGAAGTGTTGGGCAAAAGCAGCCCAGGATCTGAATACTTTCTTTCTATATATGCGCACCGGAGAGAAATGTCATCTGAAGATTTCTAGGGAGTCTTAAGTCCATTTATTTTTAGCTTCATACCACTGCCCCTCCAGTTTAATGACTGACATGTGAATCCTTCTCTTTCCCAAGCTGAAAAGACATTTTATCTGGAGACCAGTTAAGTGCACAGCAGAGTGGGATGCTCATCTAGGCTAGCAAGAGGTGAAGGGATGAGATCTCTGTCTACCACAGTGCAACAGCAATAGCCCGTAGATTGCCTTGGGAACAACACTTAACCTCTCTGAGATTATAAGATGTGATATGCATAGAGTAAAACCTTCTGCCTCATGGACCAGAAAAGCTATACTATTTTAGAGAGCAGAAGTGGTGAATTAAGGACAGATCTTGCAAAGAAATGAGTGCAGGCAGGCTAGTGCCTCTCAGCAGAGTGCTCAGGACATGAGTGAGGTCCCTGGTACAGGCAGGGATTTTCCTGCTGTTGTTGCATGGAACACATAAGGAGAAGATGAAGGAGGGAGTAGTGGAAATACCCAGAGTGGACAGCTACCATGGCTCTTCCCATTTGCTCAAATGCTGGTGTTTTCCACATCTGACTGGGGGCTGAGAGTTAACGTGCACTGCAAAGAAGGCAGCTTCCAGGGGCACCACATGCCAGTGAGCCCCTGACCTCTGGGAGGGGGTTGGATGCAGAAGAAAGGAGCCTGGATTATGCCACTGACTGTAATTACAACTTCTGTCTCATCAGCCTTTAACTTAGCTTTGGGCTGTAAAATCCGGGTGGTATTTTAACCAAGTTAGTTATTAATGATGGGAATAGATGTTTTTGGCTTGGTTAGTTCTCTCTCCCATTCTCTCCTGCATCAATGCTTTGCATAGGAATTCAGGTCCATGGCAGGAGAGCAGGCTGGTGGTCAGGTGCCTGGTTGTGTAGCTGTGCTGCTGCGAGAACAGTGCTTCATCTAAGCGCCTTAGGTCCTGGTTTCCTCTTGGTACAGTGGAGATGATAATACTTTCCTCCTTTTCCAGGGAATTAACATTAATTAAAAATGTTCTGTAATATACTTTGGTCTCCTCAGATGAAAGGCAACACAGAGTTACACAATATAACAAGCAGGCAGCCAGCTGGGAAAACAAAATGAGATTGCCACGATTGTGGTCACAGTTTCAGTAGAGCTAGAAAAAGATTAACTAGGAGAATTTCTTGCTTTTTCTGCCTCCCTTGCTTTTCAGGGCAGGATTTCAGTTGTCCCCAACATGCACTGAAGGTAGATAGCATCAGTAATGGCAGAAGGTCTGAAGGCCTGTTCTCAAATCTGCATAATTCCTGGTTCCCTCTTACGCTCAGGGCAGCCAGCTGGCCTTGGTGGTGGAGACGAGTGGTAGGTACAGCTTGAAGAAAGTGTGGCCCCATCAAATGTAAGGGAAAAACAAATCCCCTTTCCACCACCTTCCTGCAGATTGAGCACTGGGCTCTGGTTTTGTCAAACTTGAGTTTAGGCTAACAGAGGAACTGGTGCTGGCTGAGGTTTGCAGAGCTGCACGTTTGGCTTGGAGTCAGAGCAGTCATAGTCTGTCCTCATGAGAAAACAAAAAAAATTTTTTTTTTTACTTCTCTTTTAGCCTGTAGGCTGAACTGAAAACTAAGCTCTTTATTCACTAAAGGAAAACTGCAGTATTTTCTCTCTCTGTCCCATAACTCTGCCTACCAGCTCTCCCTGGCATGGTGAATATGACCTTTTCCGATTGCCTGGTTTGGGGTGGGAGGAAAGCCCCCTCCACCCCCACGAAGAGCCAGCCAGCCAAGCCCCCAGCGTGCCCACACACCTTCCCCTCCCCGGCCGGAGCCACCAATCATTCCTGACCGCCCCCGCAGGGGTTCGCGTGTCGAGGGTGAACCGCGGGCTCGGGATTTCTCTGCAGTGAGGAGGAGACGTTGTGAGCTGAAACACAGGAATGGAAGTGGAGAAACCTTGCGATTTAGCCACCTTTTTATTTTGTTTTTGTTTTCCTGAGAAATCTGATTAACTGGATATGTTTTCTTGTCTGCTTTCCCTTCTCTCTCCTCCTTTTTCATTTGCTCTGTTGTGTTGCCCTTTTCCCTTCTCCCCTCTTCCCTTTTTTTTTCTTTTTTTTTTTTTTCTGGTCTGGTTTGATCTCTGTGTCCTCCTGCTTTTGCCTCTCTCCCTTTGACTCCAAGCGGGCGCATCAGTTACACTGACATGTATGAGATGCTGAGACACATGTCCCCACCTCTAGGCCTTGGAAAGAAATGCCCTGCTCGCGTTGCCTATAAGGTAGACCAACTCCCCTAGAAGCTCCTGCCAAACCACCCGCTTTTTGTGCCGTGGCTGAAACGGGTGCCGTTTTCCTGTGACATTAGTGTTGTTCTCCTGGATTCTTTCTGGTGCTTTATCTGCTTTCTAAGCAGACTGGATTTTGAATCTTCTGCTTTTTGTAACCTTTTTTTTTTTGGTCTTTGAAACTATGGCACATTCGTTTGTCTTTCTAGCTGTCTCCACTATCTCTATCGATGTTTCTCTCTCTATCATTCTGCTTCCACTTAGTCTACTTTGGGGAGGGAGGGTGCTAATGTGCAGATTACCCTGCCAATACAGCCCTCATTTATCTTTGTACAGCTCTTTGACTATCCACTCTTGCTAGCCCTTCAGTAGTAGATTGGTTTGTTTTTCCCTTTTAATTAGTTCAGAGTAATTAGAGTAGGCAGTATTGTAGGAGTTAGCAAGCTATTAAACAGAGGCAACACCAGAAGGGCTGCTTAAATGCACTTGTTAAAGAAATTATTTTAACTCCAACTGTTTAAGATGGTAAGATGAAGAAATTACTCAAACTGTTTATTCTGAAAAAACTTTTTAATTGAACTAGGAACGCATTATACCCAAAAGTCTGTTAGCGGCTGCATTTCAGACGCTGCCTTGGTGAACGCAGTAGAAACTCAGGCAGGCGCAAAATCAAAATTACAGAGTAGGCCAGATCCCTGCCGGTAAAAGCCATGCTGTTCTCTAAACAACTTGCATGATACTTGGAAATTTGCATTTTGCAGGGGCGATTCGTTGGAAGCTTTTAACGCTGAACCTCATGCTTTTAGAGGGAGAGGTTTGTTACAGGCATTTAGCGCTGGTGTGAGTCAGCATCAAGCTGAACCAAACTCAAAGTTGTGTTTTGCTGTTCACCTCATTGCAGCCACCACCAGGTCTAGTTACTGTACCCCAAGCTGTGCTTGGTGCAGTGCGTTGCAGTGGAGCCAGATCAAAAACACCCACCTGTGGTGCTAATCTTTTACTGAAAGCAGGGTTTTGCCATGAGATTTAAACTAAGTCTAAGCGTGAGCCTGCCAGCCTGTGCTTGGGGCACACAGCAGCAGCAAGAGGTTCAGATAGGACTTCCTGCAAGAGCCTCCGTTAGTGTATGAGGATTTAAAATAAAAAGAAAATTAAACATAACCTTAAAGTTAGCCAGTTAGATGTCTTTTCTCTGCTCCCTTTGGTGTGTTTTTGGCCACCACAGCAGCTGCTCTAAGAGAGCATCTCTATTATGAACTCTTCACACCCACCATATTGCAAACAGCCTTGTGAAACCTGGCTGCTTCAAAATGGTAATCTTGAAACTCCCGTATCTTAGCCATTAAAGATAGATGGATAAATAGACATACATTTATGTAGAGGTACAATTATGCGCAGAAGCCCAGTGCTTTAAAAGAAATCAGGGGCTCCATTTAGGACCTCTAAGTTTCCATTGACTTAAAATGGATCTGTGTTGCTGCTGAAAGCCAGGCAGTAGAAGTTTGCCACTGGGCAAGCAGATCTGTGTCTGAGGTCACGCGTTCATACCAGAAGCATTAAATCATCACACTTTTTTCCCCAAATGTGTGAAAATTGACATTTTAAGCAAGCCCTTTGGCTGGTTTTCAGAGTGTGGCATCCCTGTGCCTCTGTTTGATTGTTTTCAGCTGTTGCAGGCAGACTCTCCCAGGGCAGAGGCATTACAGATATGCCTTCCCAAGGCTGTACTTGCTAAGTCTTCTCCCCGTGGATTAGCTGATACCTAGTTTAGTATGTCTGTCTTAAAAGAAAGAATACGTGGAACTTAGGTACCTGTAAGGGGGTTGTTTTTAAAGCACAGGCACCTAATTTCTCCATCTTTAATTTTTACCCATTTACTAACAAGCCTCTAAAAGGCAGCCGTGCGTAACTGAGCTGTAATTAGAGATGGGTTCAAGCCAAACCTTTCAAACCCGGATGGAAAGTCAGATTTCCTCAGAGTTTGGAGGCGATCAGATTCATTTTGCACATCATGGAATAGCTCCGAGCTGCAGAAATACAGACCTAAGACCAGATCTGAATTTTTCCCATGGTTTAAGACTGCAGTCTGGACTAACCTCTACTCCTAGCCACAGCTGCTGGTGTAACTAAATCCACATGCCTTATGGGGAAGCAGTGCAGGCTTTCACTCCTTCCTCCTCCATTTTTCCGAGCAACACTGGGAACAGCACGTACATGGAGGCAGAGTTGTGCTGAGCATCCTCCCCTCTGTGCGAGCTGCTGTGTTCCCCTGCCCAGCACCCACTGGGTGCTCACCCACATGCCATCATTCTTGCTGTCTCCAGCCACTGCTGGGAAATTTGGAAGTGATGCTGCAGCCCAGCCATCTGTAGCCATCTCATGTTCACCTCTAAGCAAAACCGATGTGCAGCTCTGTGCACACAGAGGCAGCAACTCCCCCAGTTTGCAGCCTTAGCCTAGACAGTGCTGTTAGCAGCCAGTGTTTTGTCTCTGCACTATTTCTGCTCTCTTGCTCTTAAAATGATTTTTCAAAAATCACTTGTTTTGTCTGGCAAAAGCTCTTTTGTCCTATATCTCCACCCTTTTCTTTTTCCTCCACTATATTTCTCCCAGTCCTCTGTCTGCAACGGTTTTGTCTGTTCTTCCCCTGTCTGTGTCTGTATTGCCTTCTCCATCTATCTGCACACCGTTGTTTGGTTTGGGTTTTTCCCTCTGTTCAGCCTCGTAGGCTGCTGTTCTTCCTTTCTGTTGTTTTCTGGTTCTCCTTTCTCAACTGGTCTCCTTGGTCAGCAGGACCAGCCCCTGCCGGGTCGCGTGCCATGCTGCTTGCCTGCAAGTGCATGCGTGGGGCTCCTTCCCAGCGTCGCTCCTCGCGCTGCTCGGGCCGCAGGAGAGCTCTATCCTCCCCTGGGGATTAGGAGAGCAACAACTAAAAAAGAATTTTAAAATCTCTTCTACCCAGGCAGCTGAAGAGAGGGAAGAAAGGCTGCACTGGGGCAGAGCGGGAGGCAGGGACTGAGGGCTGCAGTCGCTGGGGTCAAGTGCTGGCAGTGGCTTTTTGGAGTGAGTCTGTCCCTTTGCATCACAGAGCTTCACACGTGTTGTTAGAGCAAACAGGAGGAGGTGATGCCCGGGACTGCTAAACCTGTCTGCTTGGCAATGTGGAGCGGGAGGTTTGTGAGCCTGGGGGTGTGGGTTTTAGGAGTAGCATCCCATTGGGAAAGGCGGTAACCCAAGCTTTTCCCCATCATTTCCCGGAATCATCTCTTTACCTGCCTCTTCTGGGCTCTGAAAGGCAGCAGGTCCCCGGGGCACTTCTGCATCTCTGAGTTGCAGCTGTTTGGCTCCCAGTGGGGTGTGCGGGATGGTGCTGGTGGCTGGAGAGTCGCTCTTGGCTCCGTCTGGGGCTTCAGTTGGTGCTGTCAAGCACAGCTCTGCACACCCTGTTTCAAGGGTGATTTATTGCGGGGATTAGAAGGGCTCTGACTCCCTCTGTAACCCCTCCTGGTGCGGACTAACTACCTGGGTATGTGACAAGGGAGTCATCTCCGAGCTGAGCTGGCTCCCAGGGCTGGCTCCTGCCTTGGCTGGCACTGCCAAATGAATTTGAAGATCTGGACTAGGTCACTGAAGGCTGGGCAAAGGTTTGGATAGTTCATTTGCTAGCTGCCCAGCCTTGCCACCTCTTCTGCAGGGAGCCCACGCTTCCCGGCACCGGCCCCGCGCCCCTGTCGGGCTTGCAAGGGAGGGACACATGCAGCCAGCATCTGAGGCCAAGAGAAGAGTTAAATCAGAGCAGAATCAGTACAACTAGGTCGGGGTGAATTATTCATAGCAAATCATTTATTCACCAAACTCAGCCTCGCTTTCTGCAAGCAGCGCTCTATTGTTCTGAATTTATTCACATTTGGAGATTATTCCCGGTGCAGTTCTCGTCCCAGAGGCTGCTCCAGTGTTGCTGGTGGGGTATTCTTAATAATTTAAATTCATAGGGGTGCCAGCTAGGTTTCATGGTAGTTGTAGCTCACTGGGGTCCTCTTCCTGTTAACGTTTGGATGAATGGTTTTGATGAGTAAGATTTGCGGTGCAAATATTTGTGTTTGAGTTCAATACTCACTTTCTGGGTTAAGCTGAAGGCAGCGGGAGACCTATATTAAACCCTGCATAGATGCTCTCTTGGCCTTTGGCACTGGGATTAATTTTCCCCCGTTTCTTTGACACATTCTCCATCTATATGACCATTTGCTCCAGAACTTCTCAAGCAGAAGATCTGCAGAAACCAAATGCTGAAAGGGTACAAATTCTGCCAAGCCAGTTTGTGGTTTATTTGACATAAAGGTTTGCTTTCTTTTTATTTATGTCTTTGTTTATTTGCCCAGCTGTAATTAAATGATTGTTAGGAGCTTGGGGGTGTCTGCACCCTTCTGACCACAGGAGTAACTGGAGCAAAAAGCAGTGCCTCCCTCACCCCCGCTGTAATTGGTTGCTGTCTCGTTATCTGCTTGTTCCCTCTTCCTTAGTGCACAGAGTTAATTAAGAGACTCTAGAGAGAGCATCACAGCTGCCGCCTCTGGGGCATTTGCTGCAGAAGCATGAAGAGCTCCCCTCCCGCTCCCAGTCCCTCTCCCTCCTCCGTCTCTTCTGCTGGTGTTCAAGGGAGGATGCTTCTGAAACTGCCGAATTAAAACCAGGGCAGGAGGCGGGTTCCCTGCATGCGTTGGGCAACGGGAGCGGGGGCTCCAGCCGCTTTTCCCAAAATGCTCTTTGAGCAGGAGGCAAAGGGAGGAAGAGGAGCAGTGCAAGGAGGAGATTGCTGCCAGGCCCATGCAGTGGAGATTTGACCTCTCTTCCAGCATAGTCTGTCCCCTCCCTGGTTTATTAGTTCACCCAAACCCGCTTTGTGTGTGGCAAGCGATCCCAAAGAGCCCCCCAAAAGGAGGAAGCTCCTTACTAGGATGGGGAAACAGCGGGTGCTGCGCTGTCTGCATTGGCACGCTCTTCCGTCTTCCTTCGGGGTCTAGAAAAATGGACAACTTCACAAATTAGCTTCTTTCTCTTTTTTTAATCAGATTTTGCATTGTACTCAAAAGCATCAGGAACTGTTAAGATGTGGTCTGGAAGAGTGTTTTCAGGCAGAAGAGTCAAAGCACAAAGTGTGGGGGAGGAGATAATAATTTGACTTTAAACAGGGTATATGCAGAGTAGCTAAATAGCGAATTTGGTTGTTTTTATCATGTTGTTGCCCATGGTGTATGAAAAATGTTGAGATTTTATCTTCCATCCTGGTTAGGGATGAAAATCAGAATGTCTTGATTAATTTTTCAGAAAGTAAATCTAGGTCAATCAAAATATTTGACTTTGACAATTTTTAACAATTTTGGTTGGGTTACAGTCGCTTTAAAATTGCTCCTATAGAAATAGGAATGAATTAAAATAGATTTAAAATTGGAAAGTAACTTTGAAATAATTGATACTTTTGCTCTGCAAATGTTGAAGGAGATATTTTGACATTTTCACGATGTTCCACTCCATTTTATTCATTTATTTTTTTATTTGGGGGGGGGGGGGGGGGATAGACTTGTTTTCCTGTAAGGCTGAAGCCTCCTCATATTCTATACGACCTTGAGGAGAAAAAGATATTTTTCTTTGGTTGCATTTTCAATTTTTCAGCTGCATTCCTAGCCCCAGGAGAAAGCACCAGATGACGTCCAAGGAGAAGTTTAGGTACAGAGTCACTCTTCTGAGGTGTCTGCGCCAATATCTGGCTTACTCCTCTGCAGCTCTGGGTGGGATCCTGCTGCAGGAGTTGTCCTCCCGGACTGGGCCAAGCTTGCCCCTCTTCCAGCACGGCTGCTGAAACTGAGGGTTCCCAGTTTTGTGGTCTAGGAGATGAGTGAGGATGTGCATGACACTGCATTCGCCATGGATTTGTGGCTTACCGGAGTGGCAATCGTGATGCGCTAAAGCATCTGGGTTGAGCTGTCTGACCAGTTTGCATTTTGGGGTGGAAAAACTGTCACGGACTGGGCAGTGTGAAGGGCAGCAGCTCCTCTGAGGGTGGGGAGGTGGCAAGCCTAGGAGGGACGTGGTTTGGGGAGAGAGACTCCCAGGTGGGCGCCAGCTGCGCTCCCACAGGCACGCAGGGCTTGCTCTGCCCACCTTGTCCCAGCCACAGCTCTTCACACAGCTGCAAGCACTTGTCCCCGTCTTAGAGTTGCCCATGGAAATGCTCTCTCTGAATCCTTTGACTTTGCTTAAAAATTGGGAGGAAAGGCCTTCATGAAGTGCTACTGTGCGTATTTTTGATGGGGCCTGTGTTCTGCCACGTCCTTTGGGAATTCAGATTGGAAAGTCAATGGAGAAGCTGGGACATTTCAGTCCCAGAATAGTTTTCAGTGCTAATTTCCATGAGGATAGAGCTCTCCTGGGAGGTAGTATGTATCATCTGCTCGTTCTTCACTTCCATGCATCTTCTTTCTCTCTCCGTCGCTTTAATTCTCTCTCTCCCACTGAAGTGGGATTCATTGGGGCTCTTTCAGTAAACTGTAACTATGGGCTCACGCTGATACAAAAATTTTGCCGTAACTTGTTGTGTGTTGAGGGCAGAAGTCTGAATTGAAATGCTGTTCCATTCGACATGAGCAAACAGACAAAATTCTTGTGGCCTTGCCAGCATATGATACTGTCATTGAATTATAAAGAGAGAAAAGTCTTGGCTTTGATTTCCCTATCTCAGAGGCACATCAGACATGGAGATAACCCCTGGGCATGTTTAAGAGAGGTCTTTGAGATTGCAGTTGTCTGGCATAGCCAAACATTGTTGTGACATTAGTCTTTTATCCCTGCAGTATGCAATGCGGTCCTAAGATGGCTGATTATACAAATAGGAGCTCTCAGCTCATCTGAATGTTTGCTCACCTCAGAAACAGACCTTTTGCACATTTGTTGCCACAAATGCTGCTGGCAGCGTTAGAGACAGGGGCCGATGAAGCTAACAGAAAGATGAATTCGTAGTTCAGGATCAGATGTGAATGCCTGCACCAGCTGTCCTCCTTCCATAGTCAGCTAGAGTTGTTTGAAAAGAGCAAGGCTGATTTCCCTCGTCACACCAGCTTTGCACTCCAGGGTGACCAGAGGGACCAGGAGCAGGAGGTGGAAATGGCGGCTCTGCGTAGCTGCCACGCTGCATTAAGTGATGGGGGATGAGCAACACCCATCTGCGCTGATGACAGGACTAAATCCTCCTGGCAAATTCTCGCCTGAGTGCCACCATGATGGCGTGGGGGGGACCTTTTCTCCTTGACTGGCAGAAGGTACCAGGAGGAACGTCCTCTCTGAGAGCAGCAGAACGCCTAAGGCAGCTCAGTTTAGACTTCTGAGAAATAGCATGTCAGAGATTGCTCCAAACAGGGCAACTCTCCAGTAATGGAAAGGAGGAATAAGTCTAATAAGTCTTAGGTTATCAATCCAGCCTTTTCTCGGGGTAAAGTGGAGGAGTAGGAGTCAGGGCTCATGTTGAATGCAATGCCCAGCTCTGCCTCTCGCCCCCAAGTGAGACTCCAGACAGCTCCCTGCTCTTGGATGTACTCTGTTCTCCTCCTGTAAAAACTGTCTAAAAACAGCAAACCTTTTAAGGTTTGGATTTGTAAGTACCTTTGAGTGGTCAGATAAGAGACTTTGAGAAACACTTTTCAGAAGCTCCGAGATGAGTTAGAAGCTCTAATTCTCTTTTCAGGAGGGCTTTAGGCACATAAAGCCTTGCCCAGTCTCTAAATTTTGTGCCCGTTACCTTTAGGAGGGAAGCTGAGGACAGTTATTCGGTTTACCTGCAGACAGGGGTGTGTGCATGCGTGTGTAGCTTCCTCCAGGCCAGAAAATAAAATGAGTGGGGTTGCACAAGGCACCTTATATCAGTGCAGTTGCATGTGAAGGGAGGATTGGGCCACTAAATCTGTATTTCTATAAAGCCCTCATAGCCCTTACCATTGCCTAGTATTCAGATTGTCTCTAGGCCAAGCCTAAGCTCAATCACCTCTCCATGTTCCTGGAGCCCCCATGGGACATTCAGTCTATTCTGTGAATGGAGGAGAGGTTGCCAAACCACTGAAGACAATTTTGGTACAATTTCTTTCCTGCTGTGCAGTAGAAGGACATAAGACCAAGGCATTATATTCAAATCTGCATCAAGTGCAGTTTATTCTAGGAATGTATTAAGGTTTCAAGAAGAACAGGCCACTCTTACTGGGGTCTCTGCAAGCAGCCCCTCTTGCAGGTGAACACGGGAGCAGCCAGCTGCAGTGAGAGCTGATCAGAGGCCACAGCACATGCTCCCTGCTTTTATACCTGACCAGCAGCTTGCACCGGCAAGGAGGGAGTGGGATCCTGAGCATGTTGCTCAAACCATCTCCATTAAGTTACACTGCGCCCCAGGACACCCTAGGAAAAGGGTGCCCCTCTGCCTAGGAAAGCACAAGGACTGGCATAGCAACTGGGTTGCACGGCAAGAACATCTGCAGGGTGTTGATCGCTCGTGTCTTTGCAAATCCACCCAGAGCCAAAGTAGGAGCTGGCCTTTCCTGTGCCCTCTCTGCCGTGGCAGCTTACCGCCTCAGTGACTTTTAAGCCGGCTGCAGAATGCGCTTGAATTTCTTCAGCAGCATGTTGGGCTGTTGTTAAACAAAGAGAAGGTTTCTGTATAGTGATAGGGATCAGCGTTACAGTCTAAGCAGCTTCCAGACATAGATGAAATTCACTCCTGAGCAAGGGGCCCGGATAAAGCTACCGCTTGGTTTTACAGGCTACTGCAAACCTCTGCCCAGACAGATTAGTACTCAGTAACTTCCTTGGGTTGCGTGAACTCTCCAAGAAAGGAAATGCAGAGCCTTGTCTGATATGGCTCTCACTAAGGAAGTTTCTAAACAGGTTTTGAAAGCTGAGGAGCTGAGAAATCATTAGATTGCCAAAGAAGAAGAAATCCATCCTTTAAATGTATTGTTAAGATTAACAGCTAGGCTTGGGGAGTGCTTCTACTAGTCACCATGTAAATGCCCTGGGACCAGACACCATAAGGGAGACGCAGCTTGCCAAAGCTCCATGTTTGTTGCAATCTCAGGTGCTTCATTGCTTACAAGAATGCTGAATTTGCCCTAATCAGAGATGGCCCTGAGTGGTGATGAGAAAGGAGCTGTTAAAAAGTCTAAAGATCTTGGAAAGCTATATAGTGATCCTGAGGGATGATTTAATGTCCAAACTGAAAGAACATAGGAGGGGGAAATTATTTTCTTGCTCTCACTAATCCAGCCCCTTCCCATATGAGTATGGCCTGGATGGAGCTGTGTAGCTCATCAGCTGGAAGGAAAGGAAGAGACCCTCAGAGCTCCAGAGGGGCCAGCAGGGAAAGAAGGTACGTGGCAGAAGTGTCTCTAATAAAAAGCGTATTCCACACCTTTAGTTAGGGGCAGCCAGACCCAGACTGCACCAAACCCAAACTGCCAAAACGTAGAAAGTAACTTTGAGTGATGTAGGAAAGAATGGTGGAGCCGGCTTTGTGGATTATCTCCTGAGCGTGCTGCTTTGATGGAGGAGAGCTGTGCCCCTCGCCAGAGAAGCTGAGTGGCTTCTGCACGGCCACACAAGGGCCTGAGTGGGACAGCCAGTATCAGCCACCTGTCTGAAGGCAGTGAGGCTGCAGGCAGCAACATAGCTGGAGACTGTTAGGAGCAGGGGACTCTAAAATGGGATAAGGACATTCAAATCGGTTTTCTTTGGAAAAAATACCTTTGTAGGACTGCAGTATAAATGCTGGCAAAGCAATTGTTTAACCGCCAAAGTGGACATTGCAATTCAGACATGCTCCAAAAAAAAAGGATTTGGCATCTCCATTGGGAGGATGAGTTTTAGCCCAGTGCACAAATGCTTCGCATGTGGGAAGGGCAAACATTTGTGCTCTGGCCGTTTCTAAGACCAAGGGCTCAGGGAAGGGGTGGCGGGGGGAGAAATCTTGACCAACGCTCACAGCAACTCCATTTCTCTCTTCAGCGCCTGGTGCGGATGAACATGCCGATCTCACCTGAAGATTTAACAGTTCACTTCACTTCCACGCTGATGGCCTTGATCCGCACTGCTCTCGAAATCAAGCTTGCCACAGGTGAGACGCGAGGTGACGGTGGCGGAGAGAGGTGAGGGCTGACGGCTGGTGGGAGCTCCCCAGTCCTCTGGAAACCACAGGAACCCTCACCCAGGTGGAAATCTCCTCTTTCCTCCTCCCACCCTGCCATCCAGCAATACCCAAGGGTGATAGCAGGGCACAGGGCTGGGCAGCAGAGAGGGATCCCAAAGCCGGCCCTGCCTTTGCGGGGATGCCGGTGAGATGGAGGGCAGTGTTTGGCCACTTCAGGAGCTCTCAGCTGCAGCACTGAATGCACGTACGGATTGCTGTATATCAGAAACAATAGTTTCCATACCTAGTTTCTTAGCAATGCCAGCAGGAGGGGGAATAAAAGCTCTTTCTCTCCAGTGCTGCTGTCTGCTGGTTGTGAAGCAGTCACTGTGTGAACTGTATTCTGCCTTGAGATAAAATTTAATTATTTAAGTGTTTAATCAGGCATATACTTGACTTCCCAATTAAACATGGCACTATAATAAAATACACTGACTTTTTCTCTGGGTCATTACGCTTCTTAATCAGTCTGGCTGGGATCAGAATGAAGGCATGACCGGTCAAAGCACTTTTATACCTAATTTAAAAACTGATGGGAGGTAACAATGTTCTTATGGGTGAAGAGCATGGTTGTGTTAGGATGTTGTGCTTTTCCTAAGTGGTTTCAGGCCAGGATTTTACCCTCTCTGTATTAATTACCTCCCTCATAAGCTGTAGAAACTATTGGTTTTGATGCTTTGGGTAGGTGTTGCTGGCAGAAGAGAACATTTTATGGCCTTTGGAACACCCCTGGAGAGGGACGCAGAGGATCAGAGACTCTCATTTTTAAGCATGCAATTAAGCATGGGTTTTTAGGGGCCAATGCCTTATTGCAGTAGTAACCTCTGTGATTACTACTAAATATGGTAACCTAACCACTAAGGATGCTGAAGTCCTGATAGTTAGTGTTATTTTATGATTCTAGTTTTAGTATTATTTTATGCATCTAGTTACGTGTCAGCAACAGCAATTCAGACAGACTTTTTCAGCTGAAAATGGCACTTCCTCTGTTTTTTTTTGTTTGTTTTTTGTTTTTTGTTTTTTATTTTTTGACACATACTGAAAGGGAACTGGAAAATAGAGCTCAACTGATAGCACTGGATTCTGTCTAGGGTTTATATCTGCTGTGGGTTGTGAGTTCTTGACCTGGTTTATTGTTACGTGCTTGGTTTGAATAGATTTAATGAGCTGCATTTAATTGAGTCTTTGGTGGGACTAACAGGCCCTTAATAAACCTTCCCTAATGAGATGCGGTGTGGGAGTTCAAGCCACCATTTAGCAGTGTACCCAGAGTCTCCTCCCGTTACTTTTCTCTTAGAAAAATAATCTCTGTCATTCAGACGAGCTACTTAATTGCCTACTGTGCAGAGCGTCCATTTGGGAGCTGGCCTGTTGGCGTACACAGACTTTAATCACTTTCCACTTGTGTACTGAGACATCACTTCGGCCATTTGAGTAAAGCTGCTGTGCTGGGCTCTTTCTGTTTTGTGTTGTTATATAGCTTCTGTCTGATGGTGTCGACACAGAACGATATTTTAAATGTTTGTCTCATTCCCAAACGCCCTGGGAAGGGTTGGTGGTGGTGGAGAGGATTTATAATAGTTCATGGGGCTGTTCATAGCTTGGACTTGCTGTAATTTGGTAGCCTGGTGATTTCCCTGTTAGGTGTTGTTGTGCTTCTGAAAAGAGCTGGAGGAAAAGGGCTGCACATAAATTCATCCCACTTTTAAGCACCTAATTAAAGTGGTGAAGTTGGGAATGTAGTTCTGCTTAGCTCCCTGTAGAGCCAGCTGGGAGAAGCGCCTGTGCAAAGGCAGCTTGGAGCAGCAGCTCAGCCCAGGTTCTCTGATGTGCGCCCTAGAGGTTGCCACTTCTTTCTGCTGGCAGTATATGGTCCCTTGAATGCCAAGGCACCTGCAATCAGCTAGAATAAGTCTGAGCCTAGGTTTAAGTCTGAGATAATAGCACAGGGGCCAGCAGATTGAAGGGGTGGCTGGCCATGCTGAGTTCAGGCACTTTTGTGTGATGGAGGAAGTCTCCGATCCCATCCGCAATGTCTGTTGCAGCTGGTCCCAGAAACGGCACAGGGGTAATCGCCTTTTCCTTTGCTTACTGCAAATAGTGGTATGTGCTGAACGGACCAGCATTTTCCCTTTTCTTCACACACATTTTCTCTCCCTTCCCTTATTCTTCAGGGGGTGTGAAACAGCACCAGTGTGATGCTGAACTGAGAAAAGAGATCTCGCTGGTTTGGCCCAATCTGTCCCAGAAGACACTGGATTTATTGGTGCCTCCTCACAAACGTAAGTGGTACACTGGCATGCACCCAATCCAGCCCAGGCATGTCAGAAACCCAGTTAGTTTCCCTCCTTACTTGATCTGCCCCAGCCTCACCCAGGTGCAGAGTCATCTCAAGGATGCAGTAAAGAAACCCCATGTAAGGTGGCTTCAAGATGTCACCTCCCCAGCATTCACAGCCCATGTGTCCATACTATGGTTATCTAGGGAGTAAGCAAACCAAGGTCACACCCAGACATGTACTTCATTATGTTTCACTGGGTTTCTAATGTGCCAAGAAGGGAGCGATGCCCTGTTTGGTCTCTTCCAGAGTTTTTTCATAGCTTTATTTGCCTCCTGTGCCATACAGGACAGGAGAGCAATTTCTGCCACCTGGGATCAATCTGCTCCAGAAACTCAAGAGAAGAATATTAAAGTTCGCTGAGAACTCACGTAATCAGAAGTGAGGCACTTCAGTGCTGAAGTCCTTTTTGTTATTTAATGATGTCCTGGGCGAACATGCTGAGAAAATGGAAAGTTTGCCATTATCTTGATTGGCCAAAACGAGGGCTCTGGATTCCTGATTAATGAGAAACCATGCAGGCCAGTGAAGGCATTGTTAATTAAGAAAAATGAGGGAGCTGAGGAGGTGCAAATCAGAGGGTAGCAACTGCCTAAGTCTTTTCTTGTGCACCCCTCGATGCCTTTATATCTGGTGCTTTAACCCTTTGCCCTAAGGTATTTGTTCAGCTGCCATGTAGGGAAAGGCCAGTAGCATAGCTGTGAGGGCAAAAAAGGCATCTGGAAAAATGAAATACAGTTTAAAAGTATATTAGCCCATTATGCCCCAGTTGACTGTAATTCAAAGGAAGAGAAATGAGGCTTCTCTGTTGATAAAAAGCTGGCTGCAGATCTGGTATTAATTTAGCAAGTGTTCTGTCGGTCATGTTTACAATGCCAGAGTCGTCTTGGCTGCTTTTTTTTTCCTACACAGCCTCTCTGAATGTTTTCCATAGAGAGCTAGAAAGAAGGGCTGCCATCCTCAGATGTGAAAGGTAGCAGCAGGCAAGGATGGAAGGAAGGAATGGGAAGGGGTTGATCTTAAGTGTGTTATAATCTTTTTTTGCTCTTTTTTTTCTTTCCCTCATTTTTCTCTATGACGTTCTTTTACCTCATTATTCTAATGCAACCTCTTCTTTCTGCTTGTTCGACGTGCCCATTTGATTTTGCTACTTATTGTGCTCTTTGACTTGCTCTTTTCTTCTGCTGCTTCTTTCCCTTTCTCCACCTGAATGTCTCTGCTGCGTTTCACCATCCTTTAACTAGCCGATGAGATGACCGTGGGGAAGGTCTATGCAGCACTCATGATATTTGACTTCTACAAGCAGAACAAGAACAGCAGGGAACAAGTTCACCAGCCTCCTGGAGGCCTGTGTCAGGTAATCACTTTCTGTAGCAGTGGGCAATTCTAACAAGTCTCATGAGCTCATTTCTTCCGGAAAGTCCGAATGCTTCTCCAAGCAGGATTTGAAAATGCTTTCTTAAAAATGGAAACCTCTCCTGCAAGTCAGTTGTGCTCTCTCTGGAAAAAAACCCCGCAATTTCCATTTTCAGAAGGTTTGAAAATATCTCTTCCAAAAAATTTAAACTGCTGTGGGTGTCTAAGTTCCATTTTCAGAAGCGGCCTACATGCTGGGACACCAAAAATGTATTGAAAGCTGATGTTAGTTTGGTTCCAAAATCCCTAAGTTACTTTTGAAAACAGGAATTACGCTTCAAAACAATTTTGGCTCTAAAAGGTTTGAAGATTATCAAAATTTCTTGGAAATATCTCCATGTTGATGTTTGGGCGCTTTCACCTTCTTTGGGCATGTGCTATTAAAATTGAGGAGTGAACATTTGGGGAAATGTTTTGACTGGAGTATAGGGCAAAGGGGTTGGTGATTCTTATTGCAGCCCAAACAGTTCATTTATTACTGTTCATTTATATCTCCCTTATCCCTACTAACACTGTAATAATCACTTCATAGCCCTTCAGCATGGTGGGGTGGTGATTTTTGAGTCAGAAGCTGAGATTCTTGCTTAGAACTGAAAACAGCTCCCAAGAACAGGCCTGCCTTGTAACAGAAGAGGAATTGCCAGAAAGAAAATCTTTCCAGTACTTTCACTTACACAATTTAACCTCAAATCCCATACCACACAAATATCTTACACTACTGAAGCCAGTGACAAGGTTCTCTTTGAAATTAGGTATTCTGGATTTTGTCTTATAAAGATTGTAATATGGACACACATAAGAACAGCCACACTGGATCAGGCTAATAGCTTTCCGAAGGTGATAAGTCCCTGATATTTAGGTAAAGAGTATGAGAAATGAGTGAGTGCACGATAATATGTCCCCTGATTTCCCTGTTGAGCTTCTCACAGTTTGCCCTTAGGGACTTTCTGAGGTGGGAGTTTTATCCTCATCTTAGTACTTAATAGCACTCCATAGACTTGTCATGATGGTCAGAGGGCAGTCGTATAATTGGAAGGCAGCCTGATGAATACATGTAATGTACTCCTCAAGCAGCAACTGGCTCGGGATTGAATCCCCAGGGATTTTTGATACGACACGGGTACTTGACTTCAGGATGAGCATCCTCAGGGTGGGGATCCAGCGTGGCCGCATCCGTCCCTCTCACGGAGAGCAGGCTGAGACTAGAGCAGAACCTGACTCAGTGTCGCAGTGACCTGAATTACACAGCCCCTTTGGTCTCCAGCTCCCCCTTTGCAGCCTGTGAGAAAGCTCACTTTATTACAGGAAAACCCTGCTGCACTCTGGAGCCTGGGGGGATATTTTTCAGAGTGAATGTGGATTGTAGCACAAATGATCTCTTCAACTTTGCCCTGTGCAAAGAGAAAGCCAGCAATTGTCCTTCAGAGCCTCTTACAGCTCTGGGAACGTCAGGGTGTTTTTGCTGCTGGCATAATCTTTCAGGGTGACTAAGTGGACATTTTTATTAACCAGGAAAGACACAGACATTTTCTCCATACTCAAGTCTGTCTCTGACAACCTTTCATTGTACTTTGCAGCCTGGGCCGGTGTCACTGTTCCACCCACTGAAGGCCACTTTGGAGCAAACCCAGCCCGCAGCATTCAGCAATGCAAAAGCGTTCCTTCGTCAAAAAAGCTCTGCTTCGCTCAACAACGGGGGCACGCTGTGAGTATCCCATGATCTCCTCACCACAGCTGTAATGCAGAAAAGGGGCATGCTGGGCATAAGCATTAACCCTGGCTGCTGCCAATTCAGTTGCTTTGTAAGGGGAGCAGCACATCCGGTGACACAAAGAGTGGTGGCCCCTTCGTGCCGTGGCTGGGGGATGTCCCACTGGCAGCTACCAGACTGCCTCAGTGTGGCTCTGCACCCACCACTGCCTCAGATGGCAATTGCGCATGTGATGACAATGTTGGATTCTCCAGAACTCTGTTTTCTTAATAGTCTCCTCCATCATGGCTAGTTTAAAATGTGAGTTTGACTGCAAGAATTTCAGATTGTTGCAATACAACCAAACAAAACCCAGCCCACCAATCAACCACCAACGCAGTGAGCTGTTGGGGACTCCAATAGTCCCCAGGAGCAAAGAGCTCCTTCAGGATCATGGCACTTGATACCAGCAATAGCTTCCTGAGACTTTGAGAGCGTTCCTGAGAATCTGCCTTTTTCTGTTTGGGCAAAATATCTCCACAAAAAGCTTACCAAATAGTTATAGTAACAGTGAACACCCTGATCAATTCTCCATTTCTTCCTCTTCTTTGGGTGACATACTTCTAAGGTCACAGTTGTCATGGATTTTTAATTCTAGCTGTCTGGGGTTCACATGGCCTTAATAACCATGGTAGGAAACCAATATGAGATGTATAACAGTAAAAAGCCAAGGCTCCTGTAATAATTCAGTGGACTTTAGTAAGGCTACAGATGTGTTTGTCCCATATCATTTAACAGCTATTTGTCTAACTGGTCTTACTCATATAATTTCTCTGTTTTATACACACACAATTATTTTTTTCCATTTTTTTATTTTCTAATATTGTTGCCGTATTCTTTGATGGTATTGGCTGGTGCTGGTTCTTCCAATCTGTAGCAGAATATATCCTTGCCTAACCGTGCCTGAACTCCAAAATTGTTCATTCTTCTCCATCAGAACTTAAGCTACAGAAGTTGATTTCTGCAGTTATTTAAAAAAATGTGTTGTGCTGCTTGGTTTGGTTTCTGTGTCACTTATGGGCTCCTCAGGGTACACAGAAAATGGCCCTGTCAAAGCCCAGGGGACCTTTTATTTTCACCAGCCGCTGTGCCCATCCTGCAACTAGTTTCACAAGATCTGGGAAACCTTTGAAAACTCAGAGTACCTGAACGCTCTGTCGTCTTCATCACAATAAGGCTAGCAGAACCCCTCTGCAAAAGACTTCATCTTTCTTTCCTCTTTACCTTCTGACAGGCCAGCCCCAGAGGGTGGGATCAGAGAGTCCAGTTCCTGGGGGACTCAACGCACCCAGGATGTGTTTTATGAAACCAGGACACCAGCTTTTGAACGAGGACACTCAGAAGAAATCCCCATTGAACGGGTGAGCAGACAGGTGAAGGCAGAGTGAAGTGCAGTAGGTCGCAATAGATAGCTAGCTAGACACTTCCCTGGTAGCTGAAGAGGTCCTCTGTCTCTAGAGACAAGTATTGTTCTCTCTCTTAACAACCCAAAGCTTGCTTCATTTTTATGGAGGAAAAAATATGATAGCTTGTACTGTAACTTTATGTGTGGCCACTTTTCCTGAAAATGTGTGCACACCTGGAGCTGCCAAGGAAGAGTTACTTAGGGTTATCTCTCCCTAGTCTCTTATTCTCCTATCGTTTTGCATGGACTCTGAGGGGTGACCTGCCTGGCCAGCGCTGAGGTGCCTGATAGTCATTGCCATGGCTGGTGGAAGAGCTTGTGCCACTGCTGCCCACGCTGAAGACAGTGCTGTCAAAAAATAGTAACCTCTGCCCTCCACAGCTCTTGGTTTACGCTCTTTCCCATACCAGCATCTCTTCAGCAGTAAACCAAACTTAGAAGAAGCCTGCTAGGATGATGGCTTTAAAGCTTATGTTTATGTTCTTGCTACTGAAACTATTTCTTGATTCAATCAGGTGGTAGAAATGAGAGAAATCAGCCCCACACTAGCCAATGGAGAGCACCAACCGGGCCTGGAGAGCCAGGGGCGGGCGGCTTCCATGCCGCGCCTGGCTGCAGAAACTCAGGTGAGCTGTACTCGTAGTGGCAGACTGAGAGTAAGTCAAGAACTCTGTATGTTCCCTCTTCTTGTCATGTTGTTGAAAGATGCTTGAGAGTATTTCATTTTAAAAGATGTTCACTAAAACTGGAGAAAGGTAGCAAGCCCTTGGGCTTTGGATTGCAGGCATTCATGTGCAGGCACAGCACTATCCCCCGATTTACTCATCCCTGGTTGCAGCAAAAAGCAACACAGAAAAATCCTGCTGTATGGGTAATTAACTGATGAATACCCATGAGTATCTATTCTGATTAACTGGAGTCACAACACTGTTTGCAGACCTGTGTTCCTGCAACGCACATGTTTCCAACTGAGAATAGCATGCCATCTATCCAAGCAGCGTGTCAGGGCATGCTCCAGTGTCCTAGCCATAAAGTACACTGGAAATGTGCTGTGATTCTCTGTGATGGATGTAGGGGGTATGAGAAATACCAGGAGTTTGTGCCTGGAAGGCTGCACTGAGACACTAAGCAGCTTCCCCGTTTCTTTCTCTTCCCATAGTATTTAGCATTTACTGTACTGTAGCATCGGTGGGTAATGCGCTGCTGAGGATTTTGTTTCCCTTGCTTAACTTCTTGTAAAGAAGTCTCATCATTACAGTTGGCATTTACAGCAACTTGGTGACTAATTGCAAATGTTCCTTTGTGCATAGGATGCCATGGTTTTCACAGATCATTTCTGGGCATTTCACATGTTCGTTGCTAACTCGTTGCCCTAGACACTCTCTAGTCACCATGCTAAGTTTTATTTATAACATCTTGCACTCACAGTTGCATCCCTTTCATCCAGACAGCCTGATTCATACAATAATGAGCGAGTAGCCTGTGGCTGGGAGCTGTTCTCCATGGCTCTGTATGGGAAGCAGAACATGAAAGATGTGCTGCACCCTGAATACACACCAATAGCACCACCATATATGTCCATTCTGCTAACATGTTCAGGCTGGCACAAGCTACACTTCATTGGCTTTACAAGTTTCCCAGATGACTTTAGGGACTGCTGCCTTTCTATGAGAGCTCCAGAAAACCATTGAATAGGACCTTGTTCCCTGGGATTCTTTTGAGTTATTAAGAACACTACTCAAGATGCTTAAAAAAGAAACAGACCCCCAAAGAAATCCATTTTCCCTCCCGTCCTCCCTCCTAAAACAAAAGTTGCTCTTTATTCCAGACAACAAGTAGCTTCTTTCCTTCCAAGGCAAAGTACTTACCAATAGCACATGCTTTTCCTTGGGAAACTCCTTTCCATAGCAGTCTCAGCCTGCAGTTGACAACGCTGTGATTTAATGAGGTCACAATCGGAAGCCAAAAGATCCATTTGCTCAGAGCCCTCTTGCAAAGAAAGGAAAAACTCCTGGGTTGCTCTTGGTACTTCCCGAAAGCCATTGCTTCCTTTAGGAGGAAATGTCCTGTTGGTACCTCTCTGCTCAAGCATCCATTTGCCAAAGGGTGGAGATGCCCAGTTGGTACCCAGCTGCCATTACCACACAGAAGTGCCCAAAGAGTTAGGGACAAAACCTCCACTTTCCATGATCAAATATGGTCAGGAGCGAATCTCCCACTCACAGAAGCATGGTACGCGTCCCCCAGGGCACAGCTGCTCCACAGGAAAGCTGTCTAATTCAGTTATGAATCAGACCTGTAATATCTGAGTGGATCTAACCTTGTTTAATAATATCATGTTTTGGTGGTTGTAGCTTCGGACGAGTAACTGATGTACTTTCTGTGTGTCTTCCCTTTCCATGTCCCCCACCTTACCTTTTACACGCTGCTTCCGGTGCCCCAAAACTTTGAGTTCTTTATAACTCTTACTTGCAATGCCTTGTTTCCTCCTGGTTTTGGTACATCTCCCTTTCTGTTTGCCTGCCATTTCTCTGTCTTTTTGTGTTCCACTCTTTAAAAAAAAAAAAAACCCCACCACCTTCCTGTGTTTTCAATCTCACTTCCTCCCTCCCTCTTTGCTGTCCTCCTTCCCTGTCACCTTCCCTCCCTTCGTCATGGTGTCTGCTGCACATCTGCCGTGATGTCTGACAATGGCTGTACTGTGGGGCTGCTTCAAATAATGTCTCTCATCTTGTCCGAATTGTTTGCAGAGGAGCAAAGCACGGTCACCTGGGAGTTACCTAGCAGTATGTAGTTTGCACTAAGTTGTATCCTATTAAACTCCTGTTAAGAAATAATTAACCTTCCTTAACCCTCTTCTTTTTCCCTTCTCATTTGGAGTACGATGTTGCACTGGCGCAGCTGCTATCTCTGTCCACTTTCCTGCAGCTCCCTCGATCCACAGTTGCACGCCGCACGCTCTGATAGCAGGGAGGTTTTTCTTTTGTTTTGCTTATTTATTTATTTTGTATGCCTTGTTGCACAGGAATTTAGTGAGTGAAAACAATGGGTTTGGTAATGAAGAAGCAATTAGCAGCTCTCTCAAGGGTTACAGCATAGTCTCCCAAGGCTTGTGTGGGGTGTGGGCACCCGTTAACATAACAAGAAATGTCAGAATTTCTGGGAAGGATATTCTTTAGCCTGCTAAAATCCACTTCCCTCTAGTGTCAGGGGGGGCTTCTGTCTCTGGAATAAGCACACAATCAGGTCCAAATTAGAATGGTTATTTCTTATGGACTTGGGTGGCTTTTTTGTTGGGAAATTTCTGCCTCCTCCTTGGCAGCTCTTAAATGGATTTCAGAAGTGTTGATCTGTGTTTTTAGTGGGAAGTGTTTTCCTGGTGTGCTTTTTTGTCCAATCAATTTTTGATCAATTCCTGAATCTGAGTGGCCAGTTTATGGCCCTCTCCCCCACCATTGTCTGCAGATTCAACAGTAAGAGGGGAGGACCAACATGAAGCTCTGATTTCTGACTCCTTGCCTGTGGAAAGTGTGCACAGCAAGGACTACAGGCGGAGACAGATGCAGTACAACATACTCATGTTAACTTTACTGGTGTGGACCCTGAGGACCCACCGATGTGGCAGGCTGTGTTGTATTCTCCTGCCCCTGCTGCCCAGCCAGGGCCCTTTGGCTTTCTTGTGTCTCTGACAAACCTTGCTTCAGCTCTAACACTCCACCTCAGACTCCAGTGGGAAGCACCAAAATTTGGATGACTGACCTGAAAGAGAGAGAACAGCAAATAAAAACTCAGCTCAGCTTGCAACTTTGCAGGCAAGACAAGCTTCCTAATATCCGAGACGGCCCGCTGAAGGAAGCAGAGCAGTTCTTTCTATTCAAAATAATGAACAGAGCTGCAAAACAACCAGCTTTGCATTATGTAAATATCACAGGGCAGCTGAGCTCTGAATTTTAGGGTAAGCAAACAAAATAGCATAGACAGTAAAAATAATACAAGGCTCTTTGGAAAGGTTACAGTGAACAAAGTAAATGTTCTGCTAGAACAGAACAGAACCTCATTTGAGGCACATATTGGACTGAGGA
This sequence comes from Dromaius novaehollandiae, assembly GCF_036370855.1. Lineage (NCBI taxonomy): Eukaryota > Metazoa > Chordata > Aves > Casuariiformes > Dromaiidae > Dromaius > Dromaius novaehollandiae. The sequence goes on from NC_088117.1 coordinate 4,138,106, forward strand.
TTCAAACAAGCGTAAGACCTGGGGGATCGAAGGACATCCTGAGCTCCTTTCCAGCCAGGGTGGACTGCAGTGGTCGAGGTCTTTCCTCTACCAAGCAGCTTTTATGTAACAGACCCGGGGAAGCCTCTAGAGGATGAATGAAGATGTCTCCTTCTCAGAGCAGTCTGCAAAGCACCTGGAGGCCAGCAAAGTGCAAGGACAGGAGATAGTCATTTCCCTTGTTTTGTGAGCCTTACAACTGGTGGTTGGACAGTAGGGCAGTGAAAGGCTGTGACAATGGCTGTCTTACAGTGTGCTCATGTTGATTTCTGCAGAGCATTTTGCAAGGGTTTGAACCCAAAGAGAAGGGAAGAGAGTCCCAAGCTGCCACTGGCATGGGAGTGTGGCTCAGCATTGCCCATGGGAGGCTGTATTACTCTGCACAGAGATCTCATGATTTACTCTTGAGCCACAAACGGTGTGAAGACAGCAATAGCAAGCCTGAGAAGCCATTTCTGCATAAGTCCTGGTAGAATTGCAAGGGATGCATGCTATCCTGTTTGCCGTCACCATGGGGGTTTGAGAGAGTAATGGTAGGACAAGAAGTGAGATTAAGAGGCTAGAGAAGCATCATCCTCAAGTGAGGGAGACAGATGTAATTACTAGGTGGCTTGGCCTGTATCTTGCTCACTTATTGCTGACTTTTCTCCCTCTCCATGCGATGCCCAGAAACGTTTTCACGCTTTCCTCTTCAGAGTTGTTCTGGGATAACCAAAGGCCCTGAAGTAGCTTTAGGTGAAACTAGTCTTGGAGAACTGTCTTTGTGAGATGCTTGGCTACTGTGCTGCCCTGTGACCCTGCTAATTTACTGTTGACCCCTGTGATGCTGTGTTTGGTGTGAAGTGCTGCGTATTGCTCTGCGCCCACAGTACCTGTGGATTGGCACAATGCTAAAAGTAAAGCCCATTTCAGCAAATGGAGATCACATTTGCTCCTCAAATTTAGCACCAGATCTACCATTCCACAAGTCCTTCTACTTATTTGTTATATCCACTTAACCATTTTTCTCCTTTCCCTCCTTGTCCCTATCCCTCACTGTAAAACCCTTCCCATCCTGGGAACCGAACAGCTAACCACGGTGCAGGGCCTGCCCTCTCACCCTGCGCCGTCTCCCTCCGTGTGCCTTGCAGCCCATCCCGGACACGAGCCCCATGAAGCGCTCCATCTCCACGCTGACCCCGCAGCGGCCTCATGCCATGCACCTGTACGAGTACTCCTTGGAGCGCATGCCACCGGACCAGGTTCATCACCACCATCACCACCGCTGCCATCGGCGGAGAGAAAAGAAGCAGAAGTCCTTGGACAGGTCCCCCCATCAGCTGGCCGATGGGGAAGCTGGTAAGTGCTCTGTGTTTAAATTGACTCTTAAGGCACACGTCTGTGTCTTGTTGGGGAGGGGAGCTTGTCTGCCATGTGGATTTGGGGTCCCATCTGCACGTGCGAAAGGGCTCCGCTGTCCCACCCTTGGAAGTTCCTCCTGTGTTGGCATTCCCCAACGAATGTTCTCCTTTCAGTGGCTCAGTCCGGTGAGTCTTCTTCCAAGGATAAGAAGCACGAACGTGGCCGATCCCAAGAGAGGAAGCAGCACTCTTCCTCCTCCTCTGAAAAGCAGCGCTTCTACTCCTGCGACCGCTATGGCAGCCGGGACCGTTCTCAGCCCAAGTCTGCTGATCAAAGCAGGCCCACTTCACCCAACGGTGGGCCGGAGCAAGGTCCACACAGACAGGTGAGGAGAGGCAGGGTGGGGAAAGAGCCCTAAGGTCTTACAGGGATGTGCACAACTTTTCTTGTGTTTTGTTTAAAATAAAGGAGACAGAGAGAATGGGGAAGGCCAGGCAACAGGAGGTAAAGCCTTTCAGGTGCTGCTTGCTGCTTCAGATCCAACCCAGGGTTAGAAACCTTGTCCCTTGATGGCTCTTTAACAGCCTCCTACTAAATGAGTCACTCAATGCATTCACAGAGGCCCCACTGCCACACTGACAGCCTTACTAACAGCTCCAGTTAGCACAGTGCAGAGCAGCCCGGGAGACCTAAAAATTGGCCTGACTTGATGGTGGTGGAAAAAAATTATCTGAGCCAAGGCAGGCTGCTAATGTGGAGTGGGAAGCTATGCTGATCTGCTGAACTAAGCCTTTCCCCTGCCACCTTTGTTAATTTAGCACTTACTGCTGCCCAGTGCAGCAAACATTTGGTGACTGTGAAATAAATCCTTGCCATCATGGTACAATCCAGTATGGTACACTGCAGAGAGGACGACTTCTGAGAGCCAGAGCCACGTTTGACCTGGACAGCTTGGTGATTTCAGCAGGGTTTGCTCATGAAGCAATCTCAATATTTTGCCCCTGTGGTTGTGTGGGCTTTGGAGCTGTCCCATAGGGTGGAACAAATTAATTTTCACATGGTCTCTGAAAGTTGAAGTGAAAAAGTCATTTTGCCCTGGTGTCAAATCAGTTTGCAAACCTGCTCCCTAGCTGGAAGGAGAAATCAAGGTAATAGAGTGGGAACATAGGAAAAAGTAGGATCTGGGAGGAAGGTGAGAGAGCTCAGCCCCAGGCCAGCCTGATCCCTGTGAATTTCTCTGCTACTCCAAAAAGGAGGCTCTGGCCACCCTCCAAAATCTTGCTAAATTTACAGCTTTTCCATGGTGTGTGGCAAGCCCTTCTCAGGAAGGGCTAAGCGTTGCTCAACCACGAGCCCCTGTAGCAGCAGCAGCTTGTGGGAATGGGAGGAAATCCTGGGCTGAGTGTGCGTTGGGGCCTGGGGCAAGGATTTAGGTGAAGAGGCTCTGTAATGTCCCATGAGCCACAGAAAGGAGCACCTTCCTGCCGCCTCAGCCTGCCCCGTGCTGCTCTCTCCTTGTGCATGGAGCTTGCTGTGGTCCTTGGCAGTGCCCAGGCTGTGGCCTTGAAGGCCGTGTGTGGCCATAATGAGAGCAGGTCTTGGGGGGCCATTGCTCAACAGCTGTAGGGTCCCCCCGGGTATGGGACACATTGGACATAGTTGTTCTCAGCTAAGAGCAAATGTGGCATCTGTGTAAAACCTGATGCATCCCAGACTGTGCTGCCATAGCAAGTGGCACTCACAGTGAAACTCATCTTCTCCACCTCCAGCTTTGGCAATCCCTGAATGGCCTTCGTCGTTCTTTCAGATGAGTTTTCTTTCTTAATTTCTCTCTTTGCTTTGAGAGATGGGGAGATGACATTGCTTTTAGCATGAGAGCCATGCCTCTCCTTTCTTGCGTGCTCAGCTTGCCAGAACTTTAAATACCATGTATGTTTTAATTAAAAAACCGAAAGCTTCCCATAGTTAATAAACATTCAGTATTAGATCATCTGTTGCCTTTTTAAACCTGACCCCCCAGTTCCAGTGAAGTCTATATCATCATTCACGTCCTGTGTAATTTAGTGAGGAGAGGAGAAAGCCTGTTCTTTCAGTGTCCAAGTATTATATTGATTTACATTCTATCTGCTTTCAGTGGAGCTGTTAATGCATTTCCCAGTCATATCAGAAAAAAATAGATTAAAAAATAAACAAACCAGCATATCATTTCTGTCCTAATGAGCTGAAGACCCTTTGTCTTCATAAGGTGTCTGTGAGAAGCTCTGTCACTCTGTTTCCTGCATGATTTTGGCTCAGTAACAACATGCTTGTTCACTCTCAAGCACTTTCTTTGTTAGCTCTTCCCTTTCCTTGGGAGACTCAGCTTTTACCAAGGGTCAGACCGGGCACAGCACATTTCACCAGGCTTGTCAAGCAGAAGGAGGCTGACTCCGGCTTCACTCTGCCAAAAATGTAGCTTGGTTCCAGCTAGAGCCAAGCCAAAAAACAGGTTTGGATTAGAAAGAAATTCTTCAGAGATTTTTGTGCAAAAAGGGGGGTTGGGGGGGGGGAAGAACATTTCATTTGGGGCCAACTCTGAACGCTTTGTTTGGCCCAAATAGAAATGTTGCGTGTCTTTTGTGAGTTCTTCCATTGTTTCCTTTTTAGTCCAGGTGAATTTTACCCTAAATGGAAATTCCATTGCACAGTGAAAATATGAAAAGTTTTTTTTTTTTAATGATAAGATGAAAGATTTTGGAATTTCAAACAGAGAATGTTTTAGCATGAAAAAGTTTGTTAAACATTTTGGGGAAAAAGAAGACCTCACCGTTATCTTCCCTCAAAACCATTTCCTGAATTGGATTCCTGGATTAAAGAAATTTGAATATCCTACAAAAATATTCTCAGGCAGTTTAATGCTTATCAAAACAATTTAGCTCTGCTTGCTTTTATCAGCATTTTGAGTACTAAACCAGTACGTTCCCCAAACTAGCTTTACACTGCAGTCTGATGGCCCAGTTCTCCAGGGTTTTACATCTTCCTTCTACAGGGCACTCGCACAAAGTTTCCCTTCAACGAATGGTGAATTTGGAGCATTTTGGATCCCTTCAGCTTTAGGGCAGGGACCTGCTGCGGGCAGTGAGCTGCAGCGAGCCCGGGGCATCCCCCATGGCTGTCACTTATCCAATCCCAGTGGTCATCCTCGGAAGCCACAGGGCCTGTTTTTGTGCTGGAGAGCCAAAGCCAAGGATTTAAGCTGTAACTGGTGATTTGGAGGTGCTCAGCCTCAGGCACCTGAAAAAAAGTTGGGTATCTTCCCCTGGGGTAGGAGCTCGTAGGTCACCGTGCGGTGTTCAGCATCACAGCCACCGCTTGGCCAGGGCAGCAGGTGCTTGGGAAGGGACTACAGGTCTGTAACAGGCCAACATGGTGCAGTCGGAGAAGGGAAAGAGGGCAAAATGCAGATAAGAAAAAGAAAACTCAGTTTCTGGGCTCTGATACCCACCACCATTGCTATGCTTGCCCTCGAAAATGTGCTGGGAAACTGAGGTAGAGCAGAACAAGCATTGATTGATATCTGAACAAGCAACAGCTTGATATTTTTATAGGAAAGGCAAAGCTGCACTTTCAAAATTAAATGTCTTGTCTGGAAAGGTTAGGTCAGCAAAGACTCGGGGATTTTTAAAACACACTCCCAGGGTTATTCACGTACTGTCCTGGGAGAATGTAAATAGAAATGCCAAAACAAGAGCCCATTCCTCTCCCTCATGCCATTTTTTCCATAGTGTAGCTTGGTTCACACCCACACATCACTATTAGTAATACAGAGAGCTGCCAGTCTCTTGCCATTCAAAAATTAAATGTGTAATATCAGCTAGCAGAAGGCGACCAGGCGTTCCAGTATTTTTCTTTAAAGAACCCCCTTGTTTAAGTTAAAGCCAGTCCAAAACATATTTTTTGGTGTTGCCAGAAGTGGCTGTTTAATCAAAATGTATTTAATTCCCAAAACAATGAATAAATATCTACCCCCAAATCCTCCTTCTGAATGATCTGCTTTTGATAGCTGAAATGATCCCCAACATGGGCATTCACAGCTCTCAGGTGAAGCTGTGCAAAATTTGTCCCTGCCTTCCCCAAAGTGAGTAGTGTTGTTTTACAAAATCTTTCCTGCAAAATGCAGTATCTTTTTGAGCTGCTCCCCGAACAGTCCAGGTAAGGCGCATGCTGAGCCTGTGTATGATGTGGATGCCTTTCCTCCGGACAGTGTCCCTTTCTGTTGGCGCCGTCTGCCAGTTTGCGTCCTACCGATGCTCTGACCGTTTCTGTTCTTATTTACTGCTCCCAGAACTTCAGTTCTCCGGCTCTTTACATCTCTTGTTTAATTATTTCTCAAGAACCTCCTTCCCCTAACTGTGCTTGTCTAAACTCTCTCTTTTTTGCTTTTCTTTCCTCTTGTGACTTGTCTCTCCCTCCTGTCGCTTGCCCTTCTGTTTTATACCTGCCTGCCTTTGTGTTTGTCTGGCGTTTCCCTTTTTTATTTTTGATTTGCTTTGTTCCAATTTTTATGTAGGGCAGTGGTTCAGTTAATGGGAGCCCCTTGCTGTCGACATCTGGTGCTAGTACCCCATGCCGGGGTCGGAGGCAGCTCCCACAGACTCCACTGACCCCTCGCCCCAGCATCACTTACAAGACCGCTAACTCCTCGCCCGTGCACTTCACCAGTTTCCAAACCGGCCTGCCCACTTTCTCCCCGGGACGCCTGAGCCGCGGCTTGTCCGAGCACAATGCGTTGCTGCGCGGGGACTCCCCGCACCAGGCCCACGCCACGGTGGCCCGCATCGGCTCCGAGCCCTACCTGGGTCACCGCGATGACAGCGACAGCCCCTACCGCGTGGTGCCGGAGGACACGCTCACCTTCGAGGAGGCTGTTGCCACCAATTCAGGAAGGTCCTCAAGGACTTCTTACGTCTCGTCCTTGACTTCCCAGTCGCACCAAATCCGCCGGGTTCCCAACGGTTACCATTACACGCTGGGCCTCAACACGGGCCCCGGGACGGGCACCAGAGGACGTAGTTATTACCATGAAGCTGATGAGGATGACTGGTGCTAGCGTCATGGCAAAGCCCTTTAAGGTGTGCGCGTCTAAAATCGATGAGTTTTATCATCTGGAAGGCTGTGCACTCAGACACGCGTGGTACCAGGGCCCAGGAGGGAGGCAGCACTGCCCCCAGGGCAGCCCCCGCCGCGAGGACTGCTCTGCCCGCCGGCCCGAGCCCCTCCGAGACACCCGGGCAGCCTCTCTCCTGTCTTTTTCTTTTTTTGCACTAGACAAAATCAATGAAGAAAGAAGGATCACTACGTGGGGGGAGCCCCTCTCTCTCTACCCCTCTCGCCCGCCTCCCTACTGCCTTGTCTAGTTCAGAGACGTACACCAGATGCCAAATCTGCGCCGTATGCGAGAAGCCGAGGGCGGTCCCGCTCTCCGACGACGGAAATCAGACTGTCGATCCTTTTCACGACTGGCGTCGTTTTTTCGTTGGGCTCTTTCTTATTTTTTTTTTTTGTTGTTGTGGTCAGGGTGGGAGTTGGGGATGCAAATGGACACACGCGAACAAAATCGAATCCACGTTTTGTCTTGTTCAACGCAAAGAGGGAAGAGATCTGCCTAACAAACTGGGAGAGGAGCAACACAAATCAGAACAAAGGACAGTCCCTTGGGACTTGATGTTCAGTCACAGCAATCCTTTTCAACGGAGCCAGTAACATATCTTTGAGCTGATAAAACACTGCATCGTCCGGGACTCTCTGCTTTGACACCGCTGCTGTGTGGATCTCTTTTATTTTACTCACTCACCACTTTGGGTCCTTCACGATGACACACGATAAAGCCACAAGAGAGCTACTTTGTAAGGACTGTTTCCTTGCTGCTGAAATTTATCTTTCCGTCCCTCTCTCCTGTCGACTGCAACACGCCCTCACTGTTTTGTCTTGTTTACAATATAAGCTTGATTTAGCAAAAAACAACTAAAAAACCAGAAAAAAAGGAAAAAGCGTAGGGGTGAGAAGAAGAAATGTTCTTGGTTTTATATCAAGCTATTAGATAGAACTTTAACTTTTCATTGTGTGCATTTTTGTAAATTGTACAGTAAAAAAAAAAAGAAAAAAAAAAGAAAAAAATACTCTTTATGTAGAGAATTAGTCCAATTGTCATTCCAGGTCCCACCGTTTCTACCGAGTGCTCCAGTTGTTCACTACTAAGTGCCTAACCTTTGAAATCTTTCACAGCGACGATGCAACCTCTTGCTTCAATGCATCAGAAGTTGGGAAAGTGTGGGGAGGGGAAGGAAGGGAGGGAGGGGAGAGCCTGGGAGAGGTGTTCGTCTCGACGCTCCGCAGTGCGTACAACACCGCACGTCTCGTCATTGGACAGTGGTTTCGAGTACCAGGTTGGAAGCTTATAGTGGGGAAGACAAACATGCTTTGGGGTTGGTTTGGGTTTTGTTGGCTTTTTTTTTTTTTTTTAATAGTTTTACTATTGGGAGCGGGAGGGGAGTAATTACAGCAAACAAAACCGGCCTTTTCTCATTGACTAGAACTTAGGTCCTGCAGGGGAGATGCAGGTGCAAGTGCAGCATCTGCAGAGATGCTCTTGCAGGAAGAGTAGTGTCTTTCACGCTGCATGTCGAGTCATAGTTTGGCTGTAAAAGCTCTGGCCATGTTCCATGGTGCATAATTTGTGTTGAGGGCAGTTGGAGAGAGTCTTGTTTTTATTGCCTGTTAAAAGAAAAAAAAAACAAACCTCTAACTCTGATTCTCAGGGATGAGATTTCTGTGTTCTTACAATGACTCTTATGTTGGATGATTCCTTTATTTCGTGCACGTGTGGATTTCTGCACTTTGAGCCTGGGAAAGAGACAAACGCAATATGCCGACAGCGAAGGGGAGAGAGGGCTTGGAGGAAACCCTCAGCGAGACCTTGCGTCCGTGGGTTTGAAGAACCGTTGAATGGCCAATTTGGGGCACAGCGAGGCCAGGATTGCTGAAGACAAGTAGTACACGGACAAAAGGTTAAAGAATGGAGGGCGGGAGGTCGCGAGTCATCAGTGCTGGAGGAGTTTATTGCTAAAAATGATGATAGGAAAGAGGAGACATAGTTGGCTAGCTGAATTTTTAAGAGGATCTACCAAGCGCTGGAACTGTGAAACTTCTATAGGGCAGCAGTAGCTTAGGACAGGTAGAGACCCTGGTGGACCCTGGAGATTCGTTGTGTTGCTAAGGTAGTTTAGGGCATCACACTTTACAAAAAGCTCAGGAGGTCTCTAATACTCTCAGCAAAGTCTTTCAGCCTCACATGGGGAGCAGTCTGTTTTAGGGTGGTTCTTCACCCCTCCTGTAGCTTTTACCTTGAGGAAATTCAACCTGGTTTGTTCCGTTCTCTGTTTTTTGTTTCGGTTTAAACTAAGAATCTCTGGCCAATCTCATCCCTGGATTCTGCTAAAGGAGAGCTCCTGTCTGTACCTCTGGCTCTGTCTTTACGTGCGCTTCGGCTAGAGAAGCGCAGTAGCCAGAGGTACCTTATGGATAACGGCCGTAACCTGCAAACGGAGGGCTATGCAACAAGATGACACGTAAGGAAACAAATCAAAACAACAAACAAACAGAAAGACCTTCATCCATTCTGTAGCTTTATCTGCTGGATTTTCCTGTTTCAGGCTTCAGCATGATTGTGACCAAATGTTTTATACATTTTCCTTATATGAAGGCACAAACACTTTATTTGAAATTTTAAAGAAAAAAAATGTTACTATTTTACTCCAAGAAGTAAAGGAGAGGGAAAAAGAAATCTCTCTGACAGTGCATGCAAACATTGTACCCACACTGGAAAGCAAAGGAGATGTCTTTCTGTATTGAATTATTTTGTCTTTTCTCCACTCTGCCTTTCCCCTCCCTTTATCATTTTAGATATTAAAACCCACAACCCCATACTAATAAACCATCTGGAAGCGCACAGCCAAACGATGGCATTGGATCATTTAAATTCCTATGTAGAACCCGAAGAAGAATCTCAAGTTGTCGAATCCTCCACCCGTCTCATAGGGGTTGTTGCTTCAAATGATGACAGACAGACAAGCCAGACCACAATTGTTCATAACCCTTTTCCTATATTTTTACAGCCTCTATGCTGTCCCTTAAATGCATACATAATATTTCCAAGAATTCTCATAGTGAGTTGCCAAACTTGAAATGCACCAATCAGTTTTCTGCATCCAGAACCAGTCTCGTAGTGGCTGTACTTTGAATAAGTAATGTTTGCATGTAAAATATATACATATATACATATATATAAAAAGTATGTGCATGGAAAATGTTTATCTTCGTACTTTTTTGATACAATGTATTCATCAGTTGTTAATTTTTAATTATATTTGATATAAATTGGGGGTTTGTTGCAAAACTTTATATTTAAAAAAACAGTGTTAAAAATTATAAAAGTTCCAACCATGCAACACAACTGGAACTTTACCCAAAAAAAAAGGGAAAAAAAAGAAAAAAAAAGGTTCTGTGATTGCCTAGTTTGCTGCCTGAGTAATATTTATCAGCCAAACTTTGAATTCTGCAGTTGTTTCTACAATTTTGTATGAAGCAAAGTCCTTGAATTAAAATAAAAACTTAGCAAAAAAACCTTACAAATTCAAAGATGGTGTGTGCAGTGTGCCTAGTGAACGGGAGACCGCCATCCTGAGAGCAGCAGCGGACCTAGCGGTCCGGATAGGACAGAGCCGTGAGAGGAAGCTTGGCTTTGCCATTGCCTTTAGGGATAGTTTCTGAAACCCAGTACGAAACTGGGTTTACTGCCTGAATTGGGATGCTGTAAGAAATTGGCTGTGTCTGTGTTTGTGTCCGCACAGGCTTCACAGATGCTTGGTTTGAGTAGGGAGCTGTTTGCAAATTTGCCTTTTCAGTACAGATCCAGTGAGGACATTCCGATTCCTGGAGTCCAACAGGCAGCAAAAATCACATACTTTAAGTTGAGGGTTACCATAAAAAATGGATCCTAACAGTGATTGATTCCTGCAGGTTCGTGCTTTTTTCTTTTTCTTTTTCTTTTTCTTTTTTACAGAGGGACATTTCTCTTGTTGATGTGCGAAAATGTTGGGCATGCAACTCCCTTTAGCATTAACCTTTATTAAAGCTTCCCCGCTTCTAGCAAGGCTCCCTGCCGCTACCTCAGATAGCCACGGGCACAGAAATAAGGGGACGTGGGGTCTGCTGGGTGCCAGGCGCCTGCCGCAGGCCCGGGGTGTGCTGTAGCACTGATTAAAAAAATAAAATTATAATAATACTTGCTGAGAGGACCTTGAATTTCCCATTGTCAAGGCCTGCATGGAGTAGAAGGAAGACCCACGGGATAGAGAAGGGACTTTTCATTTCTTTTGATAATTGGAGAACCGCCCTGCGTTCCCCACTGGGGACAGAAATTCACTGCATAAATCTCTGTCATCGGCGCCTGCTCTTGGGATACCTCTGACATCGCAGAGGAATCTCCCGCTATTGAAGAAAAATCACTAGCAGCTGGAGAGCCCAGCTGAAGGGAGGACCAGCACATTTCTGCATTTTCCAGTATTCTTCAGAGATCGAGACCTACTTTACGACTGGCTCTCGCTCTCTTCTCTTCTGCTGCGTGTTTTTTCTGTGATGAGACCACCCAAGGTCCCACCCGAGATTCGCGTATCGCGTGAAACGCCATACATGCAAGGAAAAGACCCTTTCCCTCTTGAGCTCCAGGCCACGCTGTAGCATGGGGAGGGAATGATTTTGCTGAAGTCACGCAGCAAATTATTAGCAAAGTTTGAAGCAGAGTAATTTCTCTCTTGCAGTCTGGACTGTGCAGCCCCTATGTGCAGGGTTTGGGTTGCCAGGGAGCGGGGGCAGAGGAGCATAGGGGAGAGGAGTAGGAATTTCATTCATTTTTTGAGATATCCCAAACAAATAGGACAAATGGAGACTTCTCAGCATGTCTGAGCAGCGTCCAAGGGAGGGTTTGAAAAATGGAGTGAGACTTGAGGCTCAACGCACTCCTCGACTGTGTGGAGACTCCTGGGGAATTCACTCCACCGCAGCCATCTGGGGAGCTGGAATCTGCCTAGGAAGAGGATGAACAACCTCTCCCCTCCAGATGGGTGTCACAGAGGTGTTCCAGAAACAGCCTAAAATCCCATATGGAGTTTTAAATTCTAAAAGCCTTTGGGGGGCTTTCTACAGCACTTTTTTTCCCTCCAGCTCTGCTCTTTTGGTCTGTGAGATGGGGCAGCAGTGCACCCAACAGCTTCTTAAGGGATGGGGCAGAGCCCTGAGTGCTAGGGCAGAGCAGCCGGCAGAGGCATGCAGCATCTCGCATGTCCATGGCACAGGAGCCGAATCACTAAGTAGTGATTAATAAAACAGCCCTGGTTTTGTTCTGCTTCTAGAGAAAAGCAGCCACAGCTTGAACGCGATTCACTTTGGTTTGACTCCCCAGCTAGGGCATGAGCGTTCTTGAGCTCCCGGTGAAATACAAGTTTTGGATAGGGCACCTGCAAGCAAACCGGGTCAACCCGATCTGCCCGTGAAGCTGGCCACAACTTTAAAGTTGGCCCTGGGCTAAGGGGGGGGTGGGAGCAGAGATGCCAGCGGTGCCACCGTGCTCCGTGACTGCGACCCTCCGAGAACCGGCTGTGAAGCCTTTCGTGCAACGTGGCTGGGAGCTGGTTCGCGTGAGTTGTCTTCCCCCGACGGGGCGCATCTTGATAGCAGAGACATGCTGCTTTTCAGCTCCTTGTACCCATGCTCCTCGCCCTGCTGATAAAATCTGAACTTCCTATCAGTACTTCCTCGGAGAGCAAACACTCCTAATCCCCCACTCCTCGTTTTGCCATTAGGGGGTAGCATTTTCTGGCCTTTTTTTACATTCTAAGGAAAAAAAATCGGAACAAGGCTGATGCATCTCCCCTTACTTTCCTTGCCCCTCTTTGAGGGTCATTTCCTAAAATGCTTGTCTTAGGATGCAGAAATTGCTGCGTAAGACATTGAATGTGTTTGATCCCAAGGTGCACAGGCAATTTGGCCTTTGGTAGTCACAGGAGCATGACAAATACGGTGCCGTTCGGCTGAGCCCCCCCTTCTAGTCCCATTTGCAGACAGTGCCTGCGATGCTGAGTGCCCTCCAAGGTGGTGACTTCCTTGTCCCTGCAGCCCTCTAGAATTCATTCCTCTTCATCAGTCCTAAGTAATCGTCCTGATATTTGTGGAGCCACAGAAAGCACCATTTTTGGAAGCGCCTGATCATAATAAGAAGCCTTCAGTTAACACCTTCCATCAGCACCTTCCAAAATATTTTGTAAAATAGGCTGTTTCCCCCCCCCCAGCTTCATTTGATAAAAGAAGAAATCAAGACACCTCAAAGGGGACTAAGTTGCCCAAGGTCACCCAGCACGTGAGTGCAGAAGCGAGGAGATCTCCTGACTTCCTGCAGGTTACTCTGCTTCCTTCATTTCTAGGTGTCAAAAAATCATTTGAGCATGCATGGTTTTCTGTGTCCACAGGCTCCTTCTGGGGTGCTAGTGAGGTAATGCAGAATTTGGCATCTCACTAGCAGAAATGTTGGTTAATTGGAGGGAATTCAAAGGAAAGAAGCAATAACAAAATGATGAAAGGTCTGTGATTGAGTTATGATGATAGCTCTAAGTAGCTTGGCAGAGTGATCCTGAAGAGTAGCTCTGATAAGACCATGCAGATATTTGTGGGGGTGAAGTCCTGAGAAGGGTGAAAAGGAACAGTGCTGCTGAGGCTGTTGTAAAAGGGAGGACTGAGCAAAACATCTCCTGGGTGAGCTGTTGGAAATAGCAGAATTTAGCACCTTTACCAGCAGAAGGAGTACTGGGAAATGCTGATGGAGCAGAACTGTGTAAATTCAAAGCAAACAGTATCAATAACCATAGTTTATTCATTTTATCCTCATCTGCACTTTCTGTGGTCGCTCTGAAACAGAATATCCTAGCACTGGCTTTGTCTGTGTCTGTTTTTATTATTCCTCTGTTTCTGGCGGCCTGTTCTGTGCCCAGCACAAGTAGAGGAGGAGGCACGGTCCTCGCCCAGCTACTCCTGCACAAAAAGCCTGAAATACCCACTGGGGCCGAAAACCCCGTTTTTGCACAGGAGCCTGGGGAAGGGAGCGGATGTGGTCGTATTACTGGATTCAGCAAGGTGGTCGCCTCCTTAAAAGGATGATGCTGACCCGAGTTGACAGGACTGTTGCAGAGTAAATGCCTTCCTTTTACAGGGTTTTTTTTCCTCCTAATGGCGGGGAGGGTGTTTGAAAGTGGGATTTTGGTATGTGAAAGGAGCGCGGAGCAAGGGCTCTGCATTGCAAGGTGGATGGACGTGCCACAGTAGAGATCCGCTACGGGACAGAGACAAGAAACGCGGCAGGAGACTTTCTGCTGGGCTGCTAGGCCGGAAGGACACAGCCTTGGAAAGCAGTGGGCTTCAGCGACACCTGAGAAAGGGAAGCCCGAACCCCTATCACGTGTTCTTGACAAATAAAACCCGCTACACTTCAAAGCAAATGCATCCTCGAGTGTCTCTGGAGTTTATTTCCCTGGCAAGCCAGGCGAGCGTGTGGCAGGGGAAGGGCCGCAGAGCTGGTGGACAGGATGAGCCCACACCTTGGGCACTGGGTCCCCTGACCAGCCGGGGAGGCCTGGGTTCACGTGTCCCCAGATCAAGCAATGATCAAGATCTAAAGAAAAGAGCTCACAGAAGCCTCATTTCCCCTTGCCCTGGTGCCGTGTTCGGCTGTGCCGAACGACAGCCAGGCGATGCCACCGTGCGCTTGAGCCCCTCCTGCGCCCACCCCGGCTTGGGCATCTGCTGGAGGCCGGCAGGTCTGGCCACCCCCGGCCGAAGGTTCCCAACGTCTCGTGTCTCTGCCGCACGCCCTGGGCGATGGCTGCAGACAAACGCTAGCGCGGCCTGGAAATGAGCCTGCCCCGGATGGGCCTGAGCCGAAGTCCCCGCGGGGCTTTCTGCGCGTGTCCTTGGGTTGGTCACCCAGGGCAGAGCACCGGTGGGGAGCAGCGGGAGCAGGGGCTGTGCCACGCACCCTCCGCTGCCACCGAGCGGGTGACGCGGGGGAGTTTAGGGCGCAGCACGGAGCAGGCCCTGCCGTGGGGCAGGACTCGCTGTGCCCGGTGCTGTACGGACGCAGGGCTGAACAACGCACAGCGCTGCCAGGTAGACAGACTCGCTTTGGGGGGGTCCTGCCTGCAGCTGGCTTCCACCGTGCTGCTGTTTGGTTGGGGCTGGTGCAAAGGGGCGACTGCAGCAGTGGGGCACCCGCGGCTCTGCCCCGGTGGTCCCCCCTGCCTCGGACGAGCTCCGCAGCGGCGCGCGGGACCGCGGGGGTGCACGGCCCACCCCCTGCCAGGCTGGTGTGTGTGTCCCGCAAGGCCGGGGTACACCTGGTGTCCCAGTGGCAAAGCCCCTGCTCTTTTCTCAGGCTCCCCAGTTTGGGGGTTGGGGGGGGCAGATTTAACCCATGCGGTGCCAGGAAGGGTGTGAGCCAGCGCAGCAGCAGGGCGAGCAGGGCAGGGCTTCACCCCAGGGGGCCAGCGCAGCCCGCACGGAAAGCACGGGGGTCCCACGCTCCGCCCGAAGCGCCAGGCTGGGGGGGGGGGGGGGGGGCTGCTGCATCCCCACCACCCTGTGCCAGGCACCCCCGTCAGCGGAGGAGGCTGGGGGGCAGCCTCGGGGGTGAGGCGCACCCTCCATCACACTTTGCAGCAACTTTTGAGGGAGAGCCGGGGGCGGGGGGGGGGGGGAGGGGGGGGTCTCCTTTCCCTGTGGAGGCCAAATTAGCCCGGGGGGTGGGCATTAACCCCCGCGGCACCAGGCTGAGAAGTAAGAGAGAGTGAGCGGGCAACAGCGTTAACCCTTGCAGCCCCGCGCAGCAGAGGCGCGGGGGGGGGGGGGGCAGCGCCCCCCCAGCAGCGGGCCGGGCCGGGCCGGGGCGGAGCGGGGCGGCGCGGGGCGGGGGCGGCGGGGCCGAGCCTGCCCCGGCGGCGGCGGCGCGGGGCCGGGCCGGGATGCGCCGCGGCCGGGGCCGGGGCCGGGGCCGGGGCCGGGCGCACCATGCGCTGCGGGGCGCTGGCGCTGCTCTGCGCCCTGCGCCTGTGCCTGGCGGCGCCGGAGCCCCCCGAGCCGGGCTCCGGGCTGCCCGCAGGTAAGGGGGCGCCCGGCGGGGTCGGGACGGGGGAGCCCACGCGGGTCCCGGCGGGCAGCGTGGGGTGCGGAGCCCGCCGCCTCCGCGCACCCCCGGCCCGGTGGCGGGGATGCTCCGCGCAGCGCGCCCGAGGAGGAGGAGGAGGAGGAGGAAGGCGAGGAGCTCTCCGCTAGGATGCACTGTTAAACCAGCATTGCCAGCCCGCGGCAGAGCCAGGTGCGGGGCGGAGCGCGGCCGGCAGCACCGTGGCCCCCGGCAGCGCCGGGGTGGGTTTGGGGGGCGGGGGGGCTCCGGCCCCGGTGCCCCCGGCGTCCCCGCCGAGGCAGAGCCACACAGCCGGTGGCTTCTCGCTGCAAACCGGCGCGTCTCGTTGCAAACGGCCCCTCAGCGCCCGGTGGCACCGGCGTCCTCCCGTGCGCCGGCCGGGGCTGGCGGGGAAGGGCGGCACCCTCGCCCGGAGCCGCCGTCTGCCGCGCCTCGGTGGCGGCACATGTGGCATGAATTTGCGGGGTCTCAGTGCGGCGCAAGGGGCCCTGGCGGCGCAGCGGGCTGCAGGGCCGGTGCTGGAGTAGGGCAAGGCGTCGCAGCCTGGCTCGCCAGCGGCTGCTCGGGAGCGTCGTACGTGTAACGCTGTGCTGTGCAGCACAGTGAAGCTTTGCTCGTGTTTGGGGCATCTGCAGCGTCTCTCTGATGCACCTCAGCTTCACAGGCTTTCATCTCCTTTCATCTCCTTTTATCTCCTTTCATATCCTTTCATCCTTAGCTTCTCGGTTTAATGTGGGACACTGGACTGGTTCAGCTCATGAAAGCCTTAAGGAAACACTTTCCAAAGTCTGAGCTGTGACTTTTTGTTTCGAATCGATAGGCTATCTGTGGGACAGTCAATATTTGGTAGAGTTACTATAAAGGAGGACCTTTATTTTGAAGGGAGTTCTGGCCGTTTCGAAGACATGAGTTACTACTCTTCATTTGCATTATGATAACACCTAAGGGTCCTGGTCAGGGCTATGATCCCTCTGCTCCTATGCGCTATGCAACCCCCTGCCCAAAAAGCATACGAGTTTGGAATAAGCTCGAGGACACCACAGGCTTCAGTATGGCCATGTCAGTGGGAATCTGGTCCTGAGAGAGAAGAATGCTGATTTATCCCAGTGGTGCTTAACTCCACTTAAACCTTGGCTCAGAAATGAAGCTGGAGTGGTGCAGTTCACAGCCTGGAAAAATCACGCTGGGTTTTTCATTCCAGTGGTGGAAACTGGAACGAAACCCAGGCATGGGTAAGGTGCAAGGGGCATCTGGGGTAGAGCTTCGCATCAGGAACGTGGGAGCCAGTGGCTCGGGCAGCTCGGGCAGGAGGGGAGCGGGAGCAGAAGAGGGGTGTCTGAAGCACAGGCGCGGTGTTTCGCTGGAGCTGGCAGGAGAAAGGAAGAGCTGGAACAGCCAGCCGTGGCCTGTTGCAGCGTTGGGAAGCTTCATGCTCTTCGTGTGTTTTTGTTTGCTTTGGGTCACGGGCCAGGCCGAGGAGGGCTTGGCCCAGCGGCAGTTGAGGATACTGCTTTGCCCTTTGATCACTGCTGTCCATGCTGGCAAAGGTCTTGAGCTCTGGCAGGTTTTCAGGAACTGCCAGGTTGGGTCCAAGATATTTTGGATCCTACCAGTGAATGGGACATGGCCCTCTGAGTACATGGGTTCCTCAGGCTTTGAGTGAAAGAAGGCAGTCTTTTGGGGTTTGGGCTCTCGGGCTTCGGATGGTACCCACTGGTGCTGTTTCCCCTCCTGTGTGGGTTATTCAAAGGGCTCTGGGGCTCCATAGTGGCTCCCCAGCCTCTGCTTTGCCTCTTCTGTTCCTCCACCCAGCTCCGACAACTGCAGCTCCTCAAATCCCAGCAAGGGCTGTGGCTTTCACCCTGCTGAGCCCTCATCGCTCTTGTGAGCTGTTTTTAGCTTTCCTTCCTCCCTCCCCCAGCCAAATCCCCACTCGCAGTTGACAGTCTCCTGCCTCATGACCGGGCTTGCAGCCGGGTGATTTCTGTGCTGATTTGGGAATGAGGGTGAAGCAGGGAGTAGTTCTTGGCTGCCCTTCCCGGTGTCGGAGCTGGGCTCGGCTTCGTGACCCGGAGCGGTGACCCGTGGTGCTCATGCAGCCGGCCAGGGTGCTTCACGCACTGAGGTCGAGTCAAGTGGAGAGTAAGCGAAGCGGAGAACGACTGCCAAACGAGAGCAGCTAATGATTCAAGTCCTGGGGTTGTTGTTTAAAGCCTGCGGGACCTTGCTGAGGTTGAACGTTCCCTTTCTCGATACAGTGCAGGAGGAGAGAGCAAGGGATGTCGTGCTTGTGGCACATTGGGTTGGAAGGAAATTAGAAGCCATTTCTTAGATGGCTTCACTCCAGCTCAGTCAGGATTAGATAATGTTGGTTGTTGCTATCTCCAGGGCCTCTGCTTGGTTCAGGGTAACAAACTTGGTGTTAGTGAGGTCTGTCCCCTCACAAGAAATTTGGAGGGCAGTTGATTTTCAAGGGAGAATTATATGGGAGCTGATGTCCCCTGGAGAGACGATAGCTTTGATGGAGGAACCTGGTTGCATGCACCTAGGTTGGATTTTCAGCGTGCAGCTAGCGTGGGCTCCCTTGTGCGGGGAAGCCAGCTCCAGCCCTAAAGCCTGGTCTCCAGAGGCGAAAGGCTGCAGCACTGACCCAGGCTCGCAAAACACAAAACTACTCAAACCAACCAAAAAAAAAAAAAAATCCTATCTGGGAAAGTGATCCAGAAAATTAATGGGAGCGAACAATTTGTCCTTAATTAAAGTTTAGAATTACTCAATTAAGATCTGCTCAATTAAGGGAAGAATGGTATCTGACAAGGCACCGTTTGGCTCCCACAGATGGTATATCTTGCTCGAAGGTTGGTGAAAATAGTCTTTTAATAAATAATTCTCCTCCTGAAGGGCTGAAACTCAGGAATGTCAAATACAGCTTTGTGCAGCAATACTCAGCAGTTAGACCTGGCATCTTAGTTATTGGCTATTTGTAATTAGGGTGCGTATGTGTACTTGGTAAACTGAACAACGTTTATCTTATGTAAATATGCAAAACTATACATAAATTGCTATACATTAGTGCGGTTTGTAGAGTAGGATACATTTTATATGCTATGGATCTTATTAATATGTGTGTGTATATAGAGCTAGCAAAATGGTGGTAAATCCAAATTAGTTTGCAAAGTCAATCACTTAAAATCCAGAAATACCAGATTTGGGCTCCTCATGTCATCTGCATTTGATCCTCCAGTACCTGCAAGTTCCTATGGAGTCCTCAATTACCCAATTACCTGGTATTATTTTTTTTCCTTGCAATACCCTGGATTCTGCACTTAAAGGCACCTAAATACAGGAGTCACTGCTTCTACCCCCGTCACAGAGAGCCTCTGTGCAATTTTGCCCTGTGGCTGCTCATCCCTGCGAAGGCAGCGAATGACCTATTAAAACTGCAGGGCTTGCAAGAAGGACGAGAGCCGCGCAGCAAAGGGACAGGGCCTGCCGCTGTGTTTTTCCGATGCAGCACTGGTCTTGAAGGATCGCTAAGCAATAAGCAGGGGAGCTAAATGCATGGGCCACAGCAGGCATATCGGACTGAACTGGTGACCCCTCGAACCAGGCGAAAGAGTTTTAATTTGGGAATAAAGCTGAAACCAGGCTTTGGGGCACCGGCCCTTCACGTGCTCCTCCCGTGCAAGGTTTTCTGCAGCGGAGAAGCTGCAGGGGCGAGACGGCCCGTGGGTAGAGGCTGGTTTTGCCACTTCTTGGGGTTATTTGAAGCGGGCTGGAAGCGTGAACGTGCCCAGGGCCGTGCCTCGCCGCAGGGCCACGCTCCCTCCGCTGGGGCGAGCTGGGCAGCCAGTGCCGCGGGACGGTACCATGGGGCCCGTTTCCATTAGTCTGTTCTGCTGCCCTGCATAGAAAGGGAGGGGGAAGAAAAAAAGGGTGGAGAATTTGGCTCAGGGACTTCTGCACCGGGCCTGAAGCAGTGCTTCTGTTTTGCTTCGTGCTAGGGAAGATGTGCAGTCACAGGCGAACGACGCTGAGCGATGGCGATGCTCACGCGTTCCTGGGGGAGCTGCTCTTGGCTCATCGCCCTCGCAGCAGCGGGGGGAAAAATATGCTCCCCTTATCTTTAGTCTGAATTTGCTGAGCTTCAGCTTCCAGCTGCTGGATCTCGTTACGCATCTCTCCATGGGCTGAGAGCGTCGTCTCCCCCCGAAATCTGGGTGCTTTGCCTGCTGATCGAGCAGGGCGTGGCAGAGGCAGGTGCGTGTGCCGCTTGCTCCCAAACCAACGCGCCCAGCGCAGATTCTGCGACTTGCGCTCGGGAACTGTCGCGTGATCGTTTTTGAGCTCCAGCAGCCTCAAGGCCTTAAAGACGCCTGTGCCTGTCGCGTCAAAATTAATGCGGTCGGCGGCACTTTGGAAACCTCGCTCAGCCCAGCCTGGATACGGCCCGAATTGCTGCAGACGGTTGAGGATGGACAAGCAGCGCCCCGGGACGTGTGGCACGTGCCAGCCCTTGTCACCTCGCCTGCTCCCCCTGCACCACCGGCGGTGGTGGGAGAGGCACTCGGCGTCCGACAAAGCAGCCGGGTGCGGGGATGTTGGGGTGCACGCGTGTGTGCATGCACGTGCGGGTGCACAGAGCTGGTGCCGCCCCCCGGGACTTTAGAAAATCCCAGCCTGTCCGTGAGCAGTGGCCCGCGGAGAGCCGCATTTCCCATAGCCGCGGGCTCACTGTGTTTTCAGGAGCGTTTTCTAGGCGAGTCGCGTAACGGGCAGGCTGCAGGCTATGCTCACCTAAGCTTGGGCAGAGTCTCGCCAGATAGATGCATTGCACCCATGGGAAAACAAACGGTTTGAACCGCGCTGCGCGCTGTTGTGCCTCGACCCGTGGTTTTCGTTGTAGAAATGTTGACCATGGCCTTGCCAGCAAGAAGCTTGAGCCCTCATCGCTCAGGCCCGAACACAACCGCCGGCTGTTTTTCGGTGGTGGAGACGCCGCCGTAGCCAAACCCAACAACCCACGGGAGGCAGCGGGGCGTTCGGGTTTCTCTGGG
This sequence comes from Dromaius novaehollandiae, assembly GCF_036370855.1. Taxonomy (NCBI): domain Eukaryota; kingdom Metazoa; phylum Chordata; class Aves; order Casuariiformes; family Dromaiidae; genus Dromaius; species Dromaius novaehollandiae. Next base: position 4,158,827 of record NC_088117.1, read on the forward strand.
TGGGATGGGGGTGCGTTTCGGTGCAATGGAGAGGCATTTGCTGGGATTGAAGGTGGCTTGGAGCCGAGCTTCGTGCCTCCAAAGGGTGATGCCCCTCTCCCCAGCACCGGTGACACTGTGCCGTCGCTGCTGGTCCGGCTGAATGGCTGGTGCTGGTGCTGGATTGCCGGCGCTGGCCGCACGGCTGTGGGTGACGCGAGGCTGCCCGTGGTGCCATGGCCTCGGTCCTCCTTGTCTGAGCTGGGCACAAGCTCCAGGTCGCACCTGCCCGGGGCCTGAGAAAGGAGCCCACCTCCACGGAGATGCTCTGATGTCTAGTAGGGCGGTGCTTGTCCCGCAGTTTGCTTTCAGCTAGGTGCAGAAAGGGACTCTTTGTGCTCCTGGTTGTCCGCCACAACAGCAGTTGTGGGCACAGCCATTTCTGAGACCTCTGTCCCTCCACAGCCAAGTCATTGCTGTGCCACCATCAAAGCTGGGGGTCCAGAGGCAGGTGTGGGCTCGGGGGGGGGTCAGGGGACCTTGCAGCCATGCTCGCCATGGCCCAACAGGGAGCCCGGGCCGGCAGGGAAAGGGGGCCAAAGCCCATCTCCTCCCTCATGAGCCCTTGCAGGAACGGTGAAGGGAAGCCGCCCGATAGCTGGTTTGCAGCACTTTGGCCATAGCTTCCTCATGAGCAATCAGGGTTGGTTGCTGTGTTAAGCCTTCTGCAGGCTTGTCCTCGTATTTGCTGCTGTGGTGTGACGGGCAGGATGATAGCAAAAAGTTGTGGGACTCCAGTACCCCAGTGGATCACTCCCAGCTGTCCTAAGTTAGATGCTAAATCCAATTTGGGCACTTGGAGAAGACATCTAGCCTTGCAGTGGTCTTCACTGGCACTGTTGATGGTCTGGTTAACAAAAGCTGAGGTTGCTCAGAGCTACTGGAAATCCAGCCCTTCCTTTACCTAGCTAGGGAGGGAACTGGGGGCTTCAGGAAACTGTGTTAGCAACCACTGGCCTACAAATCCTCCTGAGATGTCTCCATCTCTTCATTGCAGAACTGCGCTGAGAAGTTTTGCTTTTGCTTATATAGGGAGCAATGTTTTGAAGGCTGTTGCGAGTGTCATGAATGTTTGATTCCCAGTGACCTTTGACTCCTGTCCTGCCATGCGAATCCTCCCTCCAGCAGTGTTTCCTACCCAACCTATTCAAGTGGGACACAGAGAGGACAGGGCGCAGCTGGATGGGGACCTGTCATTACCTGATACCCTGTGTAATGTACCTGCGCACATCTGCCCCTTGCTTTCCCAGCAGCCCTGATCCTGCCAGCTGCTGAGCACCACTCGCCTCCTTTCATTTCAGTGAGCAGCAAGTATGCTGAGTAACAAACAGAGGAACCGGTCAGTCTACATCAACTGCTGTCTTCTCCTTCCCATGGAAGTGATATTTTCCTTACCTTCTCCACATGTTTTTTTGGTTTAAATCTGGCACCTAGCTCAGCTAGAAAGAGTGCAGCTGGCCGTGTGACCTGAGCAGTGCTACCGTGTCTTGGCAAGACTTCTTTTGTGTGTTTTTGAACAAACCAGGCTGGCAAAGCTGGTTGTCCCCGCGTCCTTCCCGGCGCTGCCTTGCGTTGCAGAGTGAGCGTGGGGCTTGCTGAGCGAGGCACTAGCTTCCTCGCCTCTGCCGGCCGACCCCTGCTCCAAGACCTCAAGCGAGCAATACAGGGATGAAAATCAGCTTCGACTTAGGACACACTGGCCTTGATGGCACCTCCATGCCACACTGGTGGTAATTAGCACAGCTTGGCCGCAGTGATGATTGCAGGGGACCAGCGGCAACAACTGGGGGGCAGTGCTTGAGGGTTAGTGCATGAGACCTGGCTGCGGCTGGGGCCTTGGCTGCGTGCGGGGCTTGTGTCGTGCTTGACTTCACATGGGTTGGAGCAAAGCTCTTCAGGGCACTCGTTGTTCCAGCCGACTGCGGGTTTCCGTGAACGTGGTTATGACTGGCGACCACTGAGCCAAAATCGCTCCTCGCACCAATGGCCTTTATATTGCTCACAGGGTTTAAAGCCTTTCCGTCAGTGCTGCTGGTCCCAGATATTCAAAGATTCAGTCAAGGAACCCAATATTTATTTCCTGGTTATCAAGACTTAGACATACACACTTCCAGGCTTATTTCTGTAGAAAGCAGGTTCATCCACTCTTTTTAGACTGGAAGAGGAGTTTCTGCTTAATTCCCGTGACTCCTGGAGCTGGGGCCTCAGGAGACCTCCCAGCTATCGTGCTGGTGCTGCTGAAGTCAGCTGGCAGCACCGCGTGTTAAGCTGAGCTGGTGTAGCTTTCTTGAATAAACAAGCCTGTTAAAGGCTTCTCCAAACAATGAATTCGCACAAGAGCTTCTCAGAAGCTTAACGCTGGTCTTAGCACAAATATCCCTCTATCAGCATTGCATCGCCCTTCCCAGAGCGGGTTCATCATTGGAAATCGGATACTTCTGCAGGTCCCTCACAGCATCCATGATGAGGAGCAGAAAGAGCTTGGTCCTTCCGAGACAAGAATCATTTGATTGTTCAGCTTGCTAAGCTCTGCCTCTCTTTTCAGAAAGGGACGTTGGTGCTGCAAGCCGTGGGGAGCCTCGCAGCTCCCCAAGCAGCGGTGGCAGCTGGGGTTTTCTAGCGGCACAGTGCACCTCGGGAGGTGGGTTGTCCTCCAAGCAGACCAGTGCCAGAGTCTTGCTTGGGCCCCAGCGGTGACAAGAGCCCTTCCATCTTCTGCAGGTTCATCGCCACCAGGCTCTTGCTTGACGTGTTGCTTACTTGAGACAGAAGGAAATCCTCCTCCTCTGCTCTCATCCTTGCTGTATTCAGGATTTGCTGCAGATGAAAATCCACTCGCTTAAAAGCAAATGCAGCCGTTGCTGCTGGCCCATGCTAGGGGCAAGCTGTGCGGTGTCTGAAGGCCAGAGAAGGTGATGGACAGGGGGACTGGGCAGTTTTCACCTTTCCTCTTGAGGAAAGATGCTCCCATGTGCTTTCCTCCACCGGCCCAAGCTCTGTTGCTGTGCTGAACTGGCACGGCTGCTTCGTAAAAGCTTTCTCTTGGAAGGGTGTTTGCAAAATAGCAGGGTTACAGCTGCAACTTGGGATGGTGCCCTGAGGAAACACCAGGTGTCACCTCAAGGACATCAAGGAGGTATCTGAGCAGCTTTGCCGCTGGGGTAGACCGTGCTGTGAGGCACTGTCCTGTGGCCCGAGCCTGCTTCCAGGTTGCCGTGAGAGCTTTTGCATGTGCAATTCCTGCTTTTCCTGCTCTGAGGAGCCACGTGCTGGGCGTTTGTGTTCACTTGGGAGCTCTGCTGGGAGGGGACCTGCTGCTCCCCACCTGCCCTTACGTCTTGTATCTAATGGCTCCGTATGGCAGGTGGGCAGAGTTCATCTCCCCGTGAATGTGCTGCATGGGAATTACAGGGGTGAGCACAGGTCAGGCAGGTTTAGCCCAGGGAAAACGGTTGAATTCCCCTTCCCTCCCCCATTTTGTTGCTTTTACCAGAGTGCAAGCAAAGGTCAGGCTTTTTTTTTTTTTTTTTTTTGCTCTCTTAAGATCATTTAAATAGCACTTTTTATTTTCTTAAGGGGGCTCGGGCCAGAAAAAGGTAATTAGCTTTCATTTATTCAACATTGCCTGCGCTAACAATTAGCACTATGCAGAGATGCTTCCCCACTGGTGGAAGATGAATTAATTGCTACATTTAGATAAAACAGAAACTATTTCCTCTGGGAGTTGGAGAAATAAAAGAAGCAGGTAGGTAATATATTGCAAAGACATCTTAGAGCACTTCGGAGTCGCAGACTCACACGTGGCAGATGCACGGCTCGTTGCTGCTGTGGCTCTCCTGCAGCAGCCAGGGAGAGGCTGAGGCTGATGTTTAGCACAGCAGCCGTCCCCCGCCATCCCCCACCGCTTAGGCTTGGGAATGAAAACCAGCCTCGCGCGGGGATTTGGGGGAGGATGCTCTATTGCAGAGAGCAGCCAGGGGCTTTCACATCAACCACTCTGAAGCGTTTTCGCGCTGCGGATGTGTGTCCTCGTTGAATCTCAGTGATCTCGTGGGGGGGAAGCAGGGTCCCACCTAGCAAGAGCCTGAGGAGCCAAGGGAGGAGGAGGCGGCTTTGAGGAAGAGCAAGGTTTCTGTCTCCAGTGGAAACAGCTCCCAGCGGATGTGATCCTGCTCTTGGCATCTGCTTTGGGGCCTCCTGGCCTGACCCACAAGCCTTGCAGAATGGGGCTGCCTGATGGGCACCTCGCCGTTCGGGTTAAGGGTATCGGGCATGAGGAAGGAGAAAGGAGAGACGCATCCAGAAACAACTGCAGCGCTTCCCTGGTTGATCTCTGACGTGGAAGCTTAAAGCAGAGATGGGCGCAGTCCCCTTACGGTGCCTGCTCAGTAGGCGCAAACATGCCCGTGCGTTTTTCTCTGGGGGTTTTGCCGAGGAGCATCCTCCAGAGGACTTCTTGTGCTGGGGGAGCCGGAGGCACGGAGCCACGGCAGCCCCGCAGGCCCCCGGCGCTGTGCTCAGTGCTGTGCTCGCTCATGCCATGTGCACGAATGCTGTTTTTTCCCTAGTGTGCTGGGCAAAAAGAGTCATGGGGTGGAGAAGGAGAATTTAGTGCCTTACTCGGGCAATCTGCAAAAAGCTTCGGAAAACCACCCAACGGGACGCAGGCACTGGGCTGGAGAGGTAGACCTGGGCCCTCTTTTCAGGGCTGTGCATTGTTCACCCCCCAAAATGCAAATTCGCATGCGGGTAGATTTGGAAAGAAGATGGAAAACAGCTTCAGCTGGAATTGGAAATTTGTATTTTTCTCCCAACTTGTCCCATCAAAATGAGTCGTTGAGATTACTTTTTATTAGACAGGAAGGGGAGAAGGAAGGGGCTCCCAACAGTCCAAGCAGAAAGCTCCCACTGACCTCCTGTTTCGGGAAGGTTAGTAAAGGCAGACGAGATCATTTTGCAGTCAGCCAGAAAATATTTTTTTTCTTCCTTCTTCCAGTTCAAGCACTACAGCAAAATCTGCTGCTCACACAGCTTTAGCCGTCAGGCTGGCATATAATCTTTTGCAGCTTGGCCCGCGCGTGCCTTGCTCTTAGCAGGACCTGGACACGTCCATCCTCGCGGGAGAGCATGGGGCGGCTGGGGGCCTGCCCACAGTGCAATATGCAGCGCCCTCCTTTTCCCACCTTTTCGCCGGTAGTTTTTATGCAAGCTTTCCCTTTTTTCCATGCACGCTCTACACGTGCAGAGGAAATGCTCTGTTTGCACAGCACCACGTGTGACCCAGATCTGACGTGTTCTGGGGCATTTGCACGCCTCTACTAAAGCTCAGGCAGCGTTTAAGTGAGGCTTTTCAGTACGAAAGAGGTACATCTTATTAAGACTTGTTTTTTTTCTTTGCTTTCCTGCTGCTGAGTCTTTGCTTTTCCGAGCCAAAGCTGCCCCCGTTTTCCACGGCAGCTTCCCCTGGGCATTGCAAATGTTGGTTTGATTGAAGAGCCAGGTTAAACTAGCTGTCATCCAGCGGAGGCAGCCGCTACGGCAACCTCTGGCTCGACAGAGCTGCATTATTAACACTTCTCTGAAGTCCTCGAGTGGATCAGTTAAACAGTTGGGTTTTGCCTGTGGAAACGCCAGTCTCTGTTTGCCTGTGTGTTGGTGGGCGGCTGGGCAACAGCTGAGCGAGGTGTTCGGTAATGAAAGCTGTTAAAAGGTCGTTAGCGATGCAGAGGGGCTTTGAAACGAGAAGGTCATACGATGCAGAGGGGCTTTGAAACGCTGAGTGTTTTGAGTTGGGTCTCACGCTCTGGGAGCGAGATTTGCATGAGCGGATTTGAAGCAACTTCTATGCTCTTTTTCTTTTTCTTTTTCCCTGTTCTGCACATTTTGAATGCTTTGAGGATGGCGGACTGAAAGGTTTGGGTGAGAAGCCCGAGATGGGGACGGAGGACCTACCCTCGGTGGTGCCGCACGGCAGCTGTCCCCTGGGCACGCCAGGAAGCCATGTCCACCGCTAGGAAAACGCCGTGTCCCTTCCTTTGCCGCTGGAAACCGGCCCCCGGGGCTCGACCCTCAACCCGCTCGGTGCCAGGCAGCGTCACCCCGCAGGTGTGTCCCAGTGGGACTTTTCTCTGCTGGCTTTAGCGTTTCTGTCCCTTATAAAGGATCTGGAAGCCACTCTGCTGTCCATCTGCGTGCTTCTGTAAATGCCTGGTAATAACAGGGATTAATCCCTATTTTGGGGGCGGCTTGAGGTGCAGCACGTAAGCCCCGCGGTCGCTAAGCTGCAAAAAAAAAGAGCGAAGCACAGAGAAAGATCATGAAAACGCACTTTGCAGGTAAAAGGCCTCTGGGAATGGCTGTTTGGCCGTGTGCTCTCCTAAATCAGGTTGCAACGCCTGCGTTTTGGCTGTGTCCAGCCAGCTCCTGAATCCGTGTCTGCTATTTTCCATATGTAGACCAGGGCCTCTCTACTAGAGGTTTAATGCAGTGAGCCCCAAGGAATACCAGTCTTCTGCTGTAGCGCAGCGCGGGTGAGGTATCCGGTGTTGCTGCCAGACATGTTTCGGAGGAACTCGGTGGCCGCAATTAGATGATTACGGGTCTTGCGTTTTTGTTGGCCAGGGTGGTTATTGCGTGGGTCTTCATTCCTGGTGTTTTAATGCTCATTTCAGAGAGGTTTTGTTTCTGCTTTGTGGTCTCAGAGCAAAGCTGGGCAACCAAAGCCCCAAGTGCCAAACCCACAACCTAAATGAAAAATTCCACAATTTATTCCTGTTTCTTTTTGGTAACTGTACGTTTTAATCTTTTTGGGGAAGAGGAAGGGTCTGAGGTCCTTAATCGGGAGTGTTTGAGCAAGGCTTCAGCCTGGGGCAGATTGCGGGTCCTGTTCTGACCCCTCATACTGTGCATCAGAGGCAGCAAAAAAAGGCAAGTGGAAATTACACCCATCTTTCCCGCTGATACCCTCCCTTGCAGTAACTGATGTATCAGGGGGGCAAAACCTGGGCAGGTCACAGCTGCATCAGACCAGAACTTCTGGCTATGGCCTGGGGCGACGGAGGAAAGAGCTGCTTGCACCTGGTCAGTGTGAAATGCATGCAGGAGTGTGTGTGCACGTGTGTGTGTGTGTTTAATCCCTCCAAGGCACAGCTCATGACCAGGTGCTTTCTAGCTGCAGTAGAGTTTGCAGAGCTTCTTGGCATCGTACACCCGCGGGGCTGAAGTCAGCTTCGAAGGCTGTAAATCGCCGCCGCCGTCGTTGGATGGGCCGGCACTTGCCAGGCGCTACTGGGCTGGCTCCAGTTTGGCCAGTGGGTCCCCAAGCAGAGTGCCCGTGCCTCAGCGCTCCCCCCGGGGCAGAGCCACTCACTTCTCCAACACAGTGATGGAGACCCCCCTGAACTGGTCAGCCCTTCTCTTCCCAAGTCTAATTTTAAGCAGCCTTAAATCTGAATGCCTTCCCGGAGGCGTGACAGGGCAGTGCTATCTGCTGCAGCAGACTTCATCCTCGCTTGCTAAGGATCTGCCCAAGTGCTGCACAGCTCCAAATGCTCCTGCGGTTCATCGGCAGTGAAAGTTATCCTGGGCAGATTAGCCAGATCTGTCAGAACAACATACCGTGCTTTAATGGCTGAAGTCCACAATGTTTCCCCCCTCGCAGGATAAGCCTTTAAGCTGCTAAACTTGCTCTGAGCAAAAATGGGTTGTTTTTTTTTGGTGGGGCTTTCTAACGAGATCAGGCGCCTGCCCACAGTGAGCAGTTTTCTGAATCCTTATTAATGAGTTCATTATAATGCCTCGCTCGTGGTTTTCCTCTCCAAATGAGTGGACGTTTGGGAATCCTATAGCATATGCAGTAAAACTGCTGTTAATTTTCTTCTACAGCTTTACTACCTAGTGTTAAGTTTTAATTATAACCTCCCACATTAACTGTAACAACCCATGGGTTGTGATTGTATATGTTATTTAATTTGCTGCTGGTCTACCTCAAGGTTGGCGTTCTGGTAGAGTCGCAGCTGCTGGAGAAGTTTAAATTCAGATGAGGTGGTTTTCCTAAAGGAAAAGATGCTTTTCTGCAGTTCAGACACAGCTATTGGCCTTGAAGCACGAGTTAAGCTGGAGATGATTGCCTACAGCTTGCCCTTTGTAGCAAATCAGATCACAGTGGTCCCTTCTGCCTTTAAAATGTATGGCCAGGAGGAGATCCCATGCTCAGCGACACCCCTCGTACTGCTTTATGGATGCTGATAGAGCTGAAGTGACCCAAAATGAAACTAAAGCGGCAGAACTGCTGTGCCTCATTGCTGATCCCGGGCCTGCGTGCTTTAGAAGACGGTGCTTGCAAGTCGCGTCTTTGGTTCTTGTGGTTTAATCACTTGTATTTTAGATTTTCCTGTCTTAAGTAGTCATGGTTCTGGGCAGGCAGGGGGTAACTGGGCCCTCCAGCACTGCCGCTGATTGGGAGTGTTGCTTACATTTCACCGGAAGAGCCGGGCTTGTGAGGAATCAAGTTTTATGGCTGCTTAGATATTCCAAGCATGCTTAACGTCACACGCAGCGGCAGGAGGCAGAGAGTAAGTGCATCACACACAGCCATGTGTGGGAGCTTCTTGCTGAGTAATTCGCGTTGGAAGAGACTTCTGGAGGTCATGGAGCGCAGCCGCTGTTCGAGGCTGGTCCAGCTAGATCGGGAAAAATATGGCTGGATGTAAATCTTAGACCTTGTATCCCCTGGCTTTGTGTGTTTGTGTCCCTAAAACTTACTAGCAGGTCAGCGATGAGCTCTAAACTCATCCTTTCATTCCTCCTTTAATTTTGATATGCTTCCTCCCTCTTGCTTTCTCCGAGCCCCCCATCGAACCGGAGGCAATCCCTGCTGTACGCTAGATTGGTTACAACATCCCAATGTCTGCTTATTCTGCTCCCAGACCCTGCCTGTCTCAGCTGCCTTCCTCCTCTTCCTCCTCCTCCTCCTCCTCCTCTCAGGAGGAGAAGAAAACCAGCCATGAAAATTGCCCGGTGTGGTGTTCGGCATCTTCTCCTGGAGGACAGGCTTCCAGCAGCTCTGGCATTGCAGGTTGAATGCAGAGGGCCCGTGCGTGGGGCCAGGCTGGCCTTTGCGTGGCTCTAGGCAGGTGACAGGAATGGCCCCGCTGGAAGGACGTGTGCTGGTGTCTGGCATTGTGCAGCCGAGCGAGTGGTGGCTGGAGATGCACCTTCTCCTCCTGCAGCATCACTCTCAGTGGGGAGTCAGCTCCACGCTACCCTTGCTGCTGGGGAGACGGTGACTGCCAGCTCCCTCCTTATGAGGCTTTCTGCCTTGTCACGACATTATTTTTAAGTGCAGTTATCTAAGAACTGTAACTTCACGTGTATTGGCACAGGAAATAGAACATCCTTGTGCTGCAGCACGTGTGCAACACGCATGTATCTCAGTGCCTTTCAGTAAGCCTCAGTCTTCATCCTGCCCAAACAGCAGGATTTTCTGCAAACATAGTCAAAGACCCTCAACACACGTATCCGCAGTTCCCGCACGGACCCCAGCCCAGTTACTGTGTGGTAGTAGCTCAGGCGCTCTGTGCTGACTGTCCACATACAGGTTTTCCTCCTTTCACGTGGAGCCAAGTGGCATAAAATAACCTTTTTCCTGTGGGGATGGCAAGAGCCAGCACACTGGGTAGTAGCACTGGAGAAGCTGAACTGGGCCACCTGGAGATGACCACTGCTGCTGAGGTGACCGTTTTCCTGTGTAGGCATCAGTGGCATTTTCAAAACGGTGCTTTCATGTTTGAGCTCTTACTTGTGATATGTGCAGCCTGGTTTAGCTTAACTTGGTCTCAAACTTTGGAAAGAAGTGCCTGAGAGTTATGCCTGAGACTGCAGCCTCCTCCTTTCCAATGCAAGGGGCAAGCTCGTATTCAGGAAAGGGGAGAGGTGAGGGCAGGGGATACAGGCTAACACCCTCCCAGGAGGTGCCCGAATAAGGAGGGAGCTCCAAGCCTTCTCCATGTGGTCTCCTGGGAATTGCAACTCAACACAGTGTTTTGTTGCCACAGGGAAGAGAGAAAGAAGAGGGGCAACGTCAAGGCTGACCCTAAGCCTTAGTGGTTGTGGCCCTTTCTGGAGTGTTAAAGGTTAAGGAGCATCCCAGGGTATTCCAGAGCACGTAGCATTGGTTTGTGGCCTCTCCTGGCCTGCTCATTTCAGATGTGAGGGACCTCCATGCCGTGTAACTTCCTGCCGCTCCTGTGCCAAACGTGCAAACGTGATCGTGAATCCCACTGTGTATGTTTTTATACACACAGGCTGGTATTTCCGCCCATCTCCCTCTCCCCTTGTAAGGCCCCTTCATAAAGAACGTAGTCAGCCATTGCTTGTGACCTTGACCTCTGCACCTCTCCTCCCCTCCTCCCAAAATATGAAGCATCTGGCACACATGTGCTCCCTGGCTGCTTGGTGGATTTGGTGGAGCTACACTGACACTACACAGGCTGTAGCTTGCTCCTGGGCTCCGCCACCGTGCTTTTGCCCTTTCGGGAGGTGTTTGCTCTGCTACCATGGAGGAGTGCCTGCTCCTGGCCTGGGGGCTTGTTGTGGGGAGAGCCTGCCCTTAGAAGTGGCCTCTGAGAAGAGGAAGGGCTTGTGCATCCTTCTTCCTTTCATGTTGCTCAGAAAAAGTTTCCTCCAGTGAAAGACTCTGTTGGCTGCACTGGAAGTAATCAAGGGTTTGACCATCATAGAACAAGGAGTGATCCAAAATGATTCCAGCCCTGCTGAAAGAGAGCGAGCCAGATCTCCTCTTGGTTCCTGTGTAGTTCTGGCTCCCGACCAGGGAGCTCAGTGGGGACTCTTTTTAAAGGGCCATTTTGAGGATGAAATCAGCTAGTTCTAGCGAATCCATTCTTGATGCCTCCAGCAATCACACAGTTGTGTGGTCTGAGCTTCAGACCAAGAATGCAGAGATACCCAGATGGCTGTGGCATGTTCCTCTGCTGCCTGCATGAGGGGAAGGAGAAAGGACGTTTCCCTGCTTCCGTGGCTGGTTTGGTCGTGTTGGGGATAACTCATCCCTCTGCAGAGCGAGGCAGTCTCTGAGCGTGCTTCCCAAGGTCTGAGCTATGAGCGGAGACAAACCTGTGTAACGCAGAAGTGGTGAGGCAGTGGTAGGGTGGAGCTCTGTTGTGGTTGTGCACTTGGGTATTTACTCAGCTTCTTGGCTGTTTTTGCATTCAGCACAGACAGGGGGATTCACCTCACCTTGCTTTGGCCAGGGAAAGGTTGGTGTGTGGTGTTAGCTATTGCTGGGAGCTCCTTGCTGGGTTCGGAGCACGTGGCGTGTCCCCCAGGGCTGTTCCTCTCCCAGCACCGCTCTCAGGAGATGCCTCTCCCTCCTCACTGCTGCAGAGGATGGCAACGTGTCCCTGTTCAAGATGGCTTGCTCCCGAGGTGCTGTGAGCCCTGAGCTTCACTGCCAGCAGCATCGGAGCAGGCACAGTGTGTCCTTGCAGTGGGCACAAGATCCCGGAAGACTCAGTTTACATCTGCGTGACTGACCTGGATGTGTGAGCGTGGTTGCCACTGTCAGGGCAAAGGTCTTGGGGCTGGGCAAGCAGTGAGCAGAGACCAGCACAGACTCTGCTGCAAGGCTGCCCAGACCTCCCTGGCCTTAAGTGTCGCAGAGAACTGGAAGCTTTTCCCTGGGTGAGTATGTCTGCGCCAGCAAATGGTGTGGTCCACCAAGAGCAGATCTGCAGAGCAGAACAGCTTGCTCTGAGGCCCAAGTATCCCTGTTATACGGGCTCTGTGCCTTTTACTTTGGACTAGTCTGGTCCTGTGGACTGAATGTCCACAAGATACTCTCCATGTTGGAGAGCATTAGGTGTGCTCCTGAGCATTTCTTCTGGCTTAGTTTCATGGGAAAAGAGTTTTTGTGCGGAGCTGATTTTCAAGCAACCTGTCGTAATCTGCATCAAAATGTGCTCCAGACTAGCGAAGCTTACATGACAGAGAGGCCCTTGGCCCCTGGATCGCTTCCAGCGTGTGACTGTGACTCACGGTGGTGTGTGTGTGGTAGACGTGGTTGGGCTCGTAGGCGTGTTCTGCGCATGTGGAGGACATGTGCTGCAAATGCACGTAGCCCTGCGCCAATGAGATCTGCTCAGATCTCCACATCCTCCTGTCCTCCTCGGGCGGAGAAGCCCCACGCTCCCGGGGCCCAACGGCCGGGAGCGCTCCCCCAGCTCTCCACCTCACGAGACGCGAGAAAGCCAGCCCTGCTCATTTTCACAGAGCAGTTGCCTTTGGCCTCCTTTAATCTCCCAGAATGTGTTTTTGTTTCATTTTTATATTCCTTCCAGGCTTTTATAGAAATTCCCACCGGGTCTAGGCAAAGCGGGTAGTGTGTCCTGATTGGAAACAGAGTAGGACTGGGAGCAGCTGAGATAAACATCCCGATAAAAAAGCCAGAGCCCTGCTGATGTGCAGACGGAGCTGGGGCTGTCCTCGCCCCTGCTGCCTCCGTGCAGAGGGCTGGAAGCTGCCTGACCCGCTGCAGCCTGGTTGCTCCTCCTTTTTTTGTTGTTCTGTTTCTCAGTACCAGCTCATAAACTTCCCAGAGCCAGGGTTAATGCAGTTCAAGCCCTGGGTTGTAAGCAGCCTGGAGAGGAAGGTGCCTCTTTTCGTTGTGGTTGTGCCCAGGCCAGCACGGTGAGGTCTTAGGCCATCGCTGGTGCTTTGCTTCTCTGCCTGCATGCAGGAGTTGAAAGTGAAGAAGAAAGCGATGGGTCATCAGGGCTTTCCATAGCTTAAAGGAATGCATGCTGCTCTACTTGGATAAATGAGTAGAGTTTTCCTCTTATCTCAAACCTGAAAGTGGGCTAAGCGTGTAGGAGAAGAGGTGTCTTTTTTGAAGTCTGCAACATCAACAGTTGCCATATCAAAGACAGCACAAGAACTGCTTGCTCAAAGCACAGTAACATAATCAGGAGATTACTGACATCTCAGAGTGACGGTTGTTGTCGTATTTGAAACGATGCCCTGGATCTGTCACTTCTGTAGCTCCTGCTGCAGTAGAGAAGAGCGAAGCTTCATCTTTAATGGAGAGTAGGTCCTCAAGGAGCCAGACACCCCGAGCAAGGTTTCTCGTTAGGCTGAGTGACAATTTGGCCGCGTCCTGCTGAATGTCGTGAAATGCGGCTCCCTGGACCTTGACGTTGGACTGAACAGTTGTGCTTCCTTCCCCATGCCCTTCCGCCTGTGGTTTTCTGTAGAAAAGTAACTGCCCCATTGCTCCTTGGCCATGAGGGATTAGCTTCCAAAGAGCTACCTGGCACTGGGGCATCTATTTTCTTTTTTTCCAGTAATTGCCTCTCTCTTCCAGATACTGACTGAGCTGCATGATGCAGTCGTGGCAGTCATACAGTGCATCGCACGGTAGGTTAGGGCACTGGTGAGAGGAAGCTAGAGCAGACCCTTGAAATGTAGGGGCCAAATACTTTAGGGAGAAGCTGCATTTAGTCCTGGTTCTCTGAGGGCATCTCTGCAGACATCTGAGGGCAGTGTCCTAATCTCTGCATGGTGACGGGCTCCGTTAGCTTTGTTGTTCTGTGATTTTGCCCTCTGTTTTGGGGATTTTATGGCACATGAAAAAATTATGTATTTTAAGCTGAGCTGATTCTTTTAAGTGTTTGTTTTGCTGAAGGTTTGGTGGGAAAGGCACACCTGTTCAGTCCAATCTGACTCTTTCATTATTTTTGTTTGTTTCACTTCCAAACTAGAAGAAAGGAAAAGGAAGAAAAACCACTTCTTCACGTAGCCCTGCCGCTCGCTGAGCGCTGGAGTATGCAGCAAACGCTGGAAGCACTGCTGCAAACCCGGCGTGAGTGATTGCTACAGCAGTCTTGAGGATGTTTAATCTGATCATTTGAAAACATGCTCGCCCCTCTTTGTCTGAAGGAACGCTGGGGCCCTGCAGTCACCGTGTTCACAGCAATCGGCATGTTGTCTGCCTTTTGCTGTGCAAATAAATCTAGCAGGTATTGCTGGAGTCAGACACGAAAGTAATGCTCTCTGCCCTTAGGAAATCCAGGTGTGGAGAGCGTGAGTAAACCCCCTGTGGTATTTGCAGCGCACCGTCCTCAGAGAAGCATTTTGACTTTGTACCGTCCTACAGTTGCTCCTTCTTAGGTCTTTCTGGGAGGGCTGGGAGGAGCAGAGCCTTGCCACGGTGGAGGCTGCGTGCCGCGTGGTTGTCCATGCCTAAGGACCCAGAGTCATGGAGAGGTGTTTCAGAAGTGTGGGACATGTAGCAACAGCTTTCAGTGGGATCCCTCTTCCTTAGTTTCCCCTCTGTCCTTGGGACCTTACTGCTCTGGAAAGGTGCCAGTCGGCTCTGGTGTTCGCCAGCACTGGCTCTGCCCCATGCTTTGGTTCAGGAGGTGCATGACGGGCTTTGCCTGGTATCCAGGGATGTTGCACTGGTGTCCAAAGGTGTCTTACCACCCCAGCATCTGCATAAGTAGCTTTGATTGGTAGAGGTGCCAGTGTAGATGGGTCCAGTAGACTGTGCTGAGCAGCCTCCGGTCCGGCAATGCATCTTTTCCATCCCTATCTGCCTTCCTCACCCTGCTCCCGGTTTGCCCAGGGAGGTGAGTCCGTGTTGGCTGAGACCCTGGCCTCACTCCTGTGCTTCTGCCCCAGGGTGGCCCAGAACAGGCATCTCCTCAGGAGCTCACAGAGCTGGGCAGCTTTGGAGAGTCACTCCCAGGAACCATGTCAAATCCCCTGCTCTGCAATTTGTTGCGGCTCTCCTCCTTGCCAGCTGTCCATTGAACACAAGGCCAGGTGGCAAGGGATGCCTTTCGCAAGCCTGCAATGCTTTAAAGTCTTGGAATAAGAAATCTTTCACCAGAAGGATTTCTCCCACTGTGATATAGGATACAGTCTGTGGCTCAAAAAATTCCTGGCAATTTTGGAGCATTATATGATACAGAGTTTTATTTTAGCAAAACCTTCCTTCTCAGTCTGGGAACTTAGTGCATGAGTCTAGCTTCTTTTTTTTTTTCTTCTTCCCCCTTCTTTTTTTTTAATAGCTACACTGAGATGGCAGGGCAGGAGTTTAATGCCTTGCTCACTTTGGTGAAGCTGGATGGATGCCAGGCTGGGTTATGGATGAAGTGGGCTTTGGACTACAGGAGCTGGTATCTTCAACCTGCATGTGTATAAGAGTGCTGTGTCTTGGCCTCTCCGTTGGAGATGGCCACTCCAGAGTAAGTTGTACAGGAGGTGACTTGCAGGCGAGGATGGAATAGAGCTGCAGCAAGGTACTTGCTGAAGAAGTTGTTAAACATGATGCTGAGGCACTAAAATGGAAGATATGTCTGCATGGGGGAAAAATGATCTGGGCAGGTTGCCTCCTTCTAGGTAAATAAGCCTGAAGTTGAGGGAATTTGGGCTTCACCTTGAGTTAGGGGAACTGCTTTGATGGACGTCAACAGACTTTGGCAGAGCCAGAGGTTGAGGTGCTGATAGAGAGGTGTCTCCTGTGGTGAAGAAGGGATGGACCAGTGCTTGTGAAAGTGAGTCGAATTTGGCAAAACTTTTCAAATCAGGAAGTGGGAGTGAAATTCAAAACCATTAAAACAGTTTTTTTCCTCTGTTTTGCAAAGAAAGCAGTGGTTTTGGAAATGACTTGACATCCAGGGGTTTCAAACATGAAATTTGACTTTCAGTTTCAAAACAGCTGTCTCTGTTAAGCAGTTAACTTGCACAGGAGAAAAAAAAAAAAGAAAAAATGAAAGAGTTAAATGTTCCATAAACATGAAGCCTTTCATTTTTAGGCTGATTCAAAATGGCTCATTTTTCTTCCTTCTTTCTTGTCAGAATATTGGGACAGTTTTCTGTTTGACACATTTCATTTCATTTTCATTCTGTTCCAACAATTTCAGCTAATCCCGAGACCTCCCTCATACCCCAAATCCAACATCTGTTGGATTGCTCAGAGAAGTTGTTCACCTCTGATTGCTGTGTATTTACTAGCTCCAAGCAAGCTCAATGAAGATCACTTTTATATTTTCTTTTCTTTTTTTTTGCAATGTAGCTATATCCTTACTGTTAAAAAAAGACTTCTCAATCTGTGTCTGGGGCTCTCCCATATTTGCAATGTTACCTAAGATCTGATGTGCAGAGGTCTGCTGTGTAGGGGCTGCGCGCGTGTGTCGACATGTGTGATTTGTGCCTTATGATATACTTATGATGAATACTGATGGCTTGAAAACTATTTTCTGATGCGACAAGAGAGATTTTCCTCTAGCTTCTTCTGCATAAGGAACTCTCCTCCTCCCTGGGAAGCTCTTTAGGATAATAAAGAAATATAGAGAGCGCAAAACTTAATTAGAGAAGAGATGGGATTATTATTAGTGGGTAGGATGGTCCAGTGCAGCCCCAGAGGTAGAAGATACAGGAGCAGGCATGAACCAGCCTTTGGACAAGATGGTTTTCACAGGGAGCAAGAGGATTTTGAGCTTTGGGGGGAAAAAATGGGGATGGAAAGTGCTGCAACATGCAGCTACCACCTGAGCATGCAGGCGCCTGTTGCCATGTCTTGTTGTGCCTCTTAGCATCCTTCGCGGATGGCCTAGGCTGTGAGCGAAACCCCAGAAAAACAGCAAATGTTCCTTCTCGGTTCTCCCTTGGTGGTGTTGAGGGATTTGACAGCTTCTCCCCACATGCAGGAAACTCCCTGTTTCGCGTCTCACTTTTGATGAGACTTAACAAGCCTAGGAAATGTTTTTGCTTGCGTGTCTCGGAGAGCCAGGGGCATTTCGGGTGGCACCGATGCTTGGGACAGCGGCGGCTCGTTGCACTGCGCAGCTTGCAGAGCAACGCAAGGGCTCGCAGGGGTCCAGCTTAAGAGAAATTTTGCCTGTAAATATAATGGTGGAGGGGGGGAGGTGAGGAGGGAGCAGCTCTGCGAGCGTACAGGACTTCGAGTAGCATTCATGAGTTTAGGAAAGGTTGAAACCTCAACAATTCAACAGTTTGTGGAGGAAAATTGGCAGCTGCTGGCTGTGGAATGAATCACAAATGTGCACATGTTTTGCCTGAGGTGAAAATCTGAGTGATTTTTTGGCTGTGAAATGTCAGCTTGTTAGTCTGGGAAATACTCTTTTTCTTTCTTTCTTTCTTTCTTTATTCTTGTAAGCAGAGAAGTGGCTGTGTTGAGGGGAGCGGTGTGCATGTGAGACTCGGGTCAGGATTGCTGCTCGTGGCCCCGCTCTTCCCCAGACTGTACCGGCTCTGTCTCCAGTGCGTGATGCTCATGGGTTTGTCACTTCTCATTTCCCCAAATTTCCAAAATCCCCTGTAGCAGAGGATGCGTCAGGCCTAGATTTAGGTCCTCCAGAACATTGTTGCAGATCAAATGAATTTTAATGGCAGGTCCGCAGCTGAGCATTGAGCCTTGCCTCAGCGTACCTAAAAGCCTGGGAAGCAGAAACAGATCCCGCCAGAGTGCTATGCACAGGAAAACTTTCCTCTTCCTTTAATTAAATACACTGGTACTAATTTCGGATTGGGCAGTAGTCATATGCTGAGTAACAGGAGCTGGTAGCATCTGCAGTGCTTGCAAGGCACGACGGCAAAGCTTAATGGGGCAGATCTCGTTCCTTCAGCTCTGGGAGGCACAGGATCGTGCACGTGGAGGTGGCCTTACTGGAAACAGAGGCTGTTTGTCCCTTCTCCTTTGGCATGGGAACCTTGCGGCTTTGCAGGGAAGTCCATCATCTCCAAAGTAATTAACCAAGATGGCTTTATTTTAGCTAAGGTAAACCGTGTGCTGACCTGTAGGCACTTTCTTCAAGGGAAAAATTGGTCTTGCCAAATGAAGACGTGGCTAGGAAAGAGTTTCACTGAGCTTAGATGGGTTAGGACAGAGCTAACCAGTTTGGCAGACGCCTGCATGATAGGGAGTCTCCTGCTTTAGACCCTATCTCTCAGTCACCGTGCGCTGGAGAAAAGCAACTGTCACTTGTCTTCCTGCCAGCAGTGGGAACCGGTGGCTGGTGCACGAGCTCCCATTGCGAGCTTTGCAGCCCTGTGCTCACCAAGAATTTGTTTGTTGCAAGGGTCTAGAGTTTGCTTGCCCAGCCTCTCGTCATCCCTGAATTTGCGAATTCTTACAGGTCAGACTCAGAGTGAACTGAGCAGCTCCATGGGCATATGTCCTTGTGTGTGCATGTGCACCGGGGCTGGGGGGACAGCACCTTGCCTGGCACAGGACCAAGGGCATGCTAAATTTGGGGTAGGTGCTTCATCCATCCTCCAGCCGAGTGCTCCGCTTCCAGGGATGCAATAACAAGGTATTTCCTAGGTGATGGAGGTGGGAGTGACCTGAGCCAGACCTTTACAGACGTCATACATGAGCTCTCCTCGAGTGAAGTCACTGGCTCTTATCAAGCTCGGAAAACTAATCTATGTGACTGCCCCCCTTCCCCCAGCCGATTAGTCTCCTAAGCCGCTGTACAGAGGTTGATAAAGCACGTTTGTCATGAAGGCACAGAGCCCAAAGAGAGGAAGAGGGTAGCGATTGCCAGGGCCTGATGTTACAGGCAGGCAGGCGCATTAATGGTGGGCTTTGTCTGCAGGACGGAGGGGGAAGGGGCCGCAGCAGTCCTGCGTCCAGGAGGGACGGCTGATCCCATCCGCGAGCATCTTGCCTGCTCCGCACGCTGGCGTGGAGTTCCTTGCTGTGCTGAGCTCCCCCCTTTCCTGGTAATTCTTAGGTGTGCTCATAAAATACCTGCCTAATTATTTATTTAGGTAACAGGGCATTGCAGTAGACTGTTACCTGATGGGGTTACAATGTTTACATCTCAGCTTTCCCATAAAATGATCTCTACATTGATTTTAATTTTTACTGCTTTTTACCCTCTCCTGGGTACAGAGGAATGTTCCTGCTTTCAGGGAAGTCCGTCTGCCCCCTTCCTCCCTCTCTCCCTGGGATACTTCTCTCTTAGGGCAATTTATTTGCTGTTATTTGGTGAGAATAGGATGCTCTTGCTCTCCTCTTGCTCCATGTGACTGGGCTGGCCGGAGAGCACAATTGCTGCTGCCTTTTGCTAATGGGATGATAATGTGCCATGAATAATTGGAGTTAGCACCTCGTTACTGTGCCTGCAGGCCCAATTGGCGAGGTGTGGAGAGCGGGGTGGGCTGGAGGTCCTGGCCCTTGGGGACCAAAGGCTGCAGGAAAGCAGCCCTTACCATGAGGACAGGTCTGGGGCGCCTGCCCTGACACTTCTGTGTGTTCAAAGGGACTTCAGCTGTCTAAAAAGGCTCTCCTGGTTTTTGTAGCATGCAAAGGGTGATGGCTGGGGAAGGATGCTCCCTGGACATCTTTGGCGCATACAGTGGAAGAGGTCATCCCTTTGGCCGCTCTTCACTGGCCTTCCTGGAGACTCGGCTCTGCTGGCTGCCTGGTTCAGCCCGAGGTGAAGGTCAGCCCGGTGGGATGAAACGCTGCCTGATTTTGCCTGCCGCAAAGAAAATTGCAACCAATTAGGTCAATGCATGTGGAGCCGCTGGAGTTAAAAGGTGCAGTATTTACTCTTTAGTTGGGCTGTAGCAGATCCTGGCTTGGTATCCAAGTTCTTGAGGAGGCAGATGAGCAGTGAACATGGGAACAGCAGTCAGGAAAGAACTTGCTGGACAAGCTAATTCCTTGCCTCCCCCTTTGCATAGGATTTGCACACATATACTTACTTCCTAGTTGTCTTTAACATACATATCCTCATGGTGCCTCCACAACATTAGCTTTGCTTCATTTCTCCACCTGTAAGAGGAACACTGATTTATCCGCGATCAGGTGGAAATGAACCCTGTGAAACCATGGGCAGTGTGCTGAATCGTCAGGGCGAGACACTAGATAGGTAGATTCGCCTGAGCCAAGTGGATCAGGTTAAAGATTATGAAGCAGCGTCCATTTTTGATGTTTAAAGCAATATTTTGTGTTCAGTGTTCATCTTCCATGGGGAATGGGCCCTGGGGGCATTAGTGGCTGAGGCTGGTACACTCATGCTCCGTCCTTCTCCTTTGCCGTGGATCGCTAGGGTTGTCCCGTGCTGGTGGACGGAGGGTCTCGTGTGGGATTTCACCTACAAGGACACGCATGTGCAGCAGCGCCAGCACGATCCCTGCTCCCACGTCGAGGTGGGAATGGTCATCGGTATAATCTGCATAAGGAGAAGTTTACCTAAGACTTATTTTTCTGCCAGCGGGGCAGATTTGTTACTGCTTCCTCCAGTTGTGGCCGCTACCAGAAACGACGCGGTGCTTTGAGGCTCCGTTGTCTGACCTGCCCGGGCAGCTCCCCGGCTCGAACGTGAGGTCCCTGTGGCTGAAAACACAAAGGACCTTTCACTGCTTTACGTCTGCTACTTCACTGCAGTTTTTTGATACCTTGATTATAACTTGGAAAACAAGAGTAGCAGCGATCCGGAGCCAAAAGCTTTTTCTCGTGGTGTGACAGATGTCTGCTGGCGTACGATCAGACTGTTCCTGGTTGCCTGTCACCAGTGACCAACATCTGGGTGTAGCGGCTCCGACCTGGCTTGCCTTCTGCATTGCCAATATCAGGTTTAAGCATCATTTTCCAGCCGCAGATGACGTTACGCGTACAGTTTTAAAGCGCTAGACTAAACCAAATGAACTGATTAATCGCTGGTGTAAGGAACAGGGACAGGGTAGTTTGGAGGAAGGGCTTGGCTTTGGGGTGTGCCGAACTCTTCTGCATTTGCTGAAATGAGTGGAATTCCCCAGACAGGCTCCCTGGGCATATTTATTTTTGTTTTCTCAGGGTTGTAATCTCTCGCAGATGTGTACGCCTGCAGCAGAAGATAATACTAACTGAACCATTTCCCTTGTTACTCGAGATGCTTTCAACATTGTTGAAATAATAGCGCAGGCTGAGTCTCTGCCAGGCATTAAAATAGCTAGTCGAAGACAATGGGAGGTTAAGCTGTAGAAATGCTTGTGAAGATCAACGTCTAATGGAGAAGAGGGGGCCTGAAATACTTCAGAAGCAGAGATTTCCCATCAAACTGCTGTTTCATTCCAAAACTCTGGAACTGCATTTCCTCTTGCAAGAAATCTGTCTTTCTGCCTTGCTTTTCTCCATCTCTTCCTTTCACTTTTGTAGCTCCTGGTGTGCATTTTGCTGCCTCTCGTCCAGTTCCCACATGTGGCAAGTAAAGGGGGGGTTAAAGGTAAATTGGAACCACATAACTCTCCTCCTCACTCCCTTCTTACCTCTGCTTGGAAAGTGCTAGCCTGGCACCCCCACAAAATGTTGCTGGGGTTTTAAAAAGGGCTCCTGTTCTGCATTAAGAGGTTAAAACTTCACAAAGCATCATGAAAACTCAAGGGAGAGCAAGAATGCTTGTGTGTGCCCAGGATCTCTTGGACAACCCAACCAGCCATGCAGAAATAGCCCGTGAGGCCAGGAATGCTGCCCAGCAGGGGAAATTTTGGCTCCAGCCTCTGCCCGTCCTGCCCAGGGCTGTTACCGTGGGTGCTGCCTGCGGCTCAGGGCATCCCGGTGCCACGCGTGCAGGAAGCTGGGGAAGACTCGCTATAATCCTGCCCTTTTCCCAGCCTCTTCTCCAAGCATCTGCTGTTGGAGTCAGGGACAGGACCCAAAGGACCTCACTCCAGCCTGGAACGGCTTTTCTTATCATCCTGACCTTGAAGGCCATCAAGTCCCGAGAGCCTCGGCCGTGGGAGCTCGGGGTGCGCGCTGGCTTGCGTGCTCCCTCCGTCAGGACGAGAGGATGCCGCAGATCAGCGGCACAAACCACGGCTCACGCCGCGGGCTGCCTGGCTAGGTGCCGGCTGCCCCACCGGGAGTGGGTTTCCCTCATCCCGTTGTGGTTTTCCAGTGGAGGCTTTGTGTATTTTTGCATATGTGTCTCCCAGCCCTAGAAAGCGAAGCAACAGAGAGAGGGTCTTGGAAAGCTGTTGCTGGAAACGAGCACCTGGAGTGTGATAGTTTACAGAATTTACTATTATTTATTTTGATGGTGGAGCAAAGAGAATCTTATTTACAAATGACAGTGAGGGCCAACATTGTTGCGACTTGTCCCTACTCAGGATCACACATTTTACTAGTATGTTTTTTGGTTGATTTTAAATTAATCCCACAAAATCCTCTGCATGGACATTTGCAGACCAATTCAAATCTGATTCAAATCTTCAATTTGCAGACCAATTCAAATCTTATGCTGATTCATTGTAATTCAGTAATTAAGTTCAATTGCTGTAAGGAGGTCTTGAACCGGTTGAAGAGTGTCTGTGCAGGGATTTGCACAGGTTTAAATGAAATCCATTTAAAAACACCCCTCTAGTTAAACGTTTTAAACCCTGAATATAGATAAAAAGTCAGTTCCACAGTGTTTAGCTTGAGTAAAGCGGGGTCTTGAGCTCAGCCCAATTGCATCTGCTGTCGGTGCTCCAGGAGAGGACATGACATGGAAGCATAGAGCCGATATTACAGAGAAAGTAGGGATTGGGAAGGATAAGTGGAGAAGGGATAGGGGAAACACCAGGATGCTTGTATAGCAGGGGAGGGAGAGGAGCACAAGGCTGCCATGAACTGCAGCACCGCAGAGCATTTTCCTAGAGACCAGTAGCTTTGTGTTGAGGTTAATTCTCAGGAAAGCGTTGTTTGAGAAACCCTGCAGGATTTCAGTACAAGTCCTGGAAGATTACAAGGCGATTCTTCCCCCAGCCCCCAAGCCAGGGCCCCAGCTCCTGCAAAGCAGCTAACGGTTGTGGGTTTTCCTCTCCAGCCCTTCCAGGATCTCTTTCAAAAGGTTCCTCGGATTCGCATTTCTGAGCTTTGCTCCCTGTTTGCTCCCATGTTTCCAAGCTTTTCGCTGTACCCATGAGTGCCAGAAACGCACTCTGTTAGTGGGATGAGATTCACGTGCCATGCCTTGGGTGGCTGAGATGTGCGGAGGACAGAGCAGGGCAGGAGGATGGCAAAATCGGGTCCCGGCCACGTATGACGCTGCTGGCGTTGCTGCCCAACGCTCCAGGCTGAAGACTGGAATGCCCCCCAAGGCAGCTTCCCTGCTCCTGTGGCTACTCTGGCTTTACAGTCTGATTTGTAGGTTTAGCAAGTCACAGCTCTTACACTCTTTGCTTTCCAGCCCCATTGCTCTTGTCCGAAAAGCTATTTCATAGCCTCCACCCTTTTCCTACCACTTAACCTACTTTTATTTGTGGCTCTCATATGCCTATTTGGGGTCATCCCCTACTTCTAGTAGCCCTTCTCTCTGCTGAGACTTTGTCCCCGAAAGCCATCGTGTCCCTGCGGAGAGCCTGCCTGCCTGTGGCTGTTCCCGCGGGGAGGTCCCCTCCAGCGCAGCCCCGTCAGAGCCTGTGCGCAGGAGCAGGAGCACGCCCGCGGATCTGCGTAATGAACCCGAAACGAGCCGGGGCTCCGATTTTCCTGTCCAAACAATGTGCCTGGGTAGCTTTTTCTTCTAAAAAGGTTTAGCTTCTCTGAAATTTTCTGTCCTCCCCGTGGGTGGCTAGTTGCATTCACTCTTCCAATAATAGGTACGACGTCCTCTGGGAGAGCGGTGCCCTTTCTTTTTCTTCCTGCTTTGGTCTGTCCCTTTCAACTTGCAGCCACTGGGTCAAAAACAAATTATCTCTGCTCTCCAGAGCACGGAGGCGAAGGTTTAAATCCTGTTGCATAACCTCCTGAATGTGCGTACGTCACTGCAAGCTGTGTGCATTTCGGCTTAAACCTTGTCTCATGTGGCTTGTGTTGCCTTTAAAAAGAAATAACTAAATGGCAAGGGAAACAGAAACAGTAGGAAGTGCAGGAGGTGACACGGCTGAGTGGTGTGGACATTATTTACCTTACAAGCAATGCTAGAACAGCCCGAGAAGTGGGAAGAGACCCCACTGAAGGGTCGATGCTGGGTATGCATGGTGTTAGCCGATGTCCTTGGCCCTGTCCACCCATGGCATGCAAAGTCATCAGGCAAGTCCAAACAAATGCAAAACTGCCTCCTCCTCCCCCCCCCCCCCCCGCCCTTTTCTTTGGTGTTGAATGTTTAGGAAGGGCATATATAGGCACCTTTTTCTGAAGCTAAGGGAACTACCACCTCTATGTTGTGTGTGATGCTAGAACTACCTGGGTACCTGCGAGGTCGCCCTCTTGGAAGCGTTGTCCGCTGCAACCGCGGAGGTGGACAGTGTGGCAATGACCTAAACACGCCTCCTCCAGAGGAGAAAAGCAGGCAAAACCTGCAAACCCAAGATCGTCTTTCACGAGGCAAAGGGTGGAGGAGTGAGAGCCATCGTGACGGGAGTGGAAAAGCCTCAATGTTTTGGGAGGGCCGTCTCGTTTTGAAATGCTTGGTTACGGACTGTGCGTGTGCTGATGTGGTGTCATCGGTCTGAGGTGCCAGGAAACCCTTGCCCTGCTCTAAAGGCCTCTTTTTCCATCACTTAATGCAGAGAGCATGTATTATTGCACTCTAGCTGTGATGTACAAGTGTCTCTAATTCAGAGTTTGGAAACACTGCTGAAGTACGTGGCTTGTCATCCTAACCAGACTCTGAGCAGAATATTTTCATAAGAGCAATCACAGAAATTAGAGTGAGAAAAGACCTGTTAGGTCACGCGCTCTGGTCCTCAGTCAGCGAGCACCAGGCTCTTTCCCTGGGGGTAGTCTCCAGGGCATGTCCAGCCCAGTTATTTCAGGTCCCAACTTGCGGGACCTGGGGAGCGATTCCATCTAACAGATCCTGTTCTGAGCTCTGCCAGTGCTTCAGTTAAGTTTTCTGTTATTTAATGGCACCCCCTTTTCCCTAGTTTCCCTCCTTTGGCGAGAACATAAATTTGTGTATAAATTTCACGCATACAGGGAAGCCAGGTCGAGGTCTGGTGGGTGCTGCTGTGCAATAGCAAGCAGTGGTGGGAGGCCTACATCCAGGCCAATGCATGGCCATGGCAGCTTGCAGCTGGCCATCATGGGGTGCGGTGGGAGATCTTAACTGTCTTGACCAGCCTCACCTGCCAGGCTTTCCCCGCCCATAGCCCAGGGGTGCTATTTAAGGTCAGACCTGGGCCTTCAATCCTTCCCTGAGCTGTGTTGTAGCTGTGCTTGTCTCTGTCTCCTGGCTGGACCTTGGACCTGTGTTGTAGGTAGCTTGTCTCCTGGAAGGGTCCTCTGTGTATATGTCTGTAGCTTGTGTCCAGTCCTGTTTCTGGCCTTATTTCTTGGATGAAATTGGGACCCACATTGTAGCCTCGTCTTCAGTCTTGTCTCTGGCTTTGTTTCCTTTGGCTCCTGCCTGTGCTCTGTGGATGGGCCCTGGAGCTGGTTGATGGCTTGCCCTTCTTGGGGCTGCTGATACGGCCTGTTCCCAGCAGCTGCTTCTGCCTGCTGCATTCCCACCTGGTGGGACTGTGCTTGTTGGTGAGGACACTGCTGTGCTGGGGTCACCCTTGGCTCCCAGCTCTCCTGCCCGAGGAAGCAGCCGGCCCTCGCTGCTCCCTGGCACCTTCCTCCTCTGGTTCAGCTGGCTGGTGGCTGCCTCGGGTGCCTACGCTTCAGGCCTCTTCCCCACCCCAACCAGTTTCACTGGCGGACAAAAGTCCCTCCCTACAGTCTGGCTACGTTCCCCCTGGAAGGGTGGATTTGCCACTGAGGTTATCTTCTTTGTGCTGGGCTGACCAGTCTGGGACATCTTCCATGGTTCTTGACCCTTCTTTCAGCTTGTGTCAGCTGGAAGAGTTTCTCCTGTTGTTCCTTGGGCATTTTAACTCTGTGTGGTGGCCAAAGACTGACAAAGACAAGCCGCAGGGGGACCATTGGTAAACTTAAGCTTGGGACAACACGTTCTTGGCTGTGGCTCCACTGGCCGGTGCTTGTCCTTGCTGAAGTTGGCCTGTGTACAAGTCTCCCTGGCACTGGGCTGCCCGTGTTGCTTTAGGAACCCGCAGGCGAGTTGAATTTGGCAGCAGCTACTGAACTCCAAGAATCTTCTTTCCAGCATAGAAAAGGCCTTTCTCTGGGCTTTTGGTTTGAGGGTGAAGAGCAAAGGAGTTGATTTGGCATACTTCATATGTCCTAAAGGTGCATTTGGGGCAGTTTTATCTAGTTTTTCAGTAGGTGGTCAAGGAAGAGCCCGAGTTTAGAGCCAGCTGCCAAAAGACGTGTATTGTGAGCAAGGCCAGCCTGAGCCATGGCCCCGAGGGTCTTGGGCAGCCCTGTCCCAGAAGGAGCTGGCAGCCCTGCGGTGGTGGTGGTTGCTCAGCACTTGCAGGACAAGCATTAATGAGCAGAGCTTCTTGCTGATAGTGTTGCTGCAGCAAGTTGCAGTCTTGGGAGGGGACTGGGGATGTGGAAAGGCAGCGAGGTGAATGCCTGCAGGGATGAGGCCAATGGGACCAAGGAAAACCAAGGGCTCCAGAAAGGTGGTGAACCTGATCCCAATAGCTGGTGACAAACCCAGCTGCTGAGTATTGCTTCCACAGTAATCTGTGTCCTTTAAAGGCAGCATGTCCGTTCCCAGAGGTTAATGGGAAGAGAATTAAAAAGAAACCTGCTCTGAAATTTATAGGAAATCCATGATGTTCCTGTAACAACCATAAATGAGCAACTCAAGGATGTGGAGTGGCCCTTGGTTAATCTTGGGGAGAAGTTGCAGGAGAATGCTTAAGTGATGAGGCTGCTTGCATGCTAAATCTGTTGTAAGGAACAGGGTTGCTGGGCACCAGCAGCTGCCACAGGATGAAAGGGAGCTGTGCCACAAGCCACAGCTACCGCAGTTAGATGCTCTTCAAAGTGCCTTTAATTGATCGATCCCATCTGATGCTTTGCTGTGTTGTGCAGAGTGACTTTCTGCTGCAAGTGTTTCTGAGACCCCAGCAGTGCAGAGACTTGCCAGATGAGGCTAAAATAAATAAATGGAAAGCTGCTCCTGGAAGACAAGGAGGGGGAAGAGAAAGATCTGCATGTGGGAGAGAGCTGTAGCCCAAAATGGTTACAGCAGGAAAACAGCATCTGCTCTCCACCTTTCCTGGTTCTGTGTGAGGCCTCGTGTCTGAAAGGCACGTCATTTGTTTAAATATTTCTTCTCTTGGTGTATGGGGGAAGTTGGGGAGAGAAGAAGAATGGCCACTGCAGTGGCTGGGCTGCCCCAGGTGTAATTCCACAGGCGACTGTCCTTGTGTGCCTTGGTCACCTCTGGTCTGGTGTCCTCTGAGCTGTCTGCACTGTGGTGGGGCTGGTGGTTGCCACGCTTAGCTCTATATGCTTCCATGTATGCAAACGCTGTGCGTGCAAATACTCTGCTACTCCATGTGCATGTGTCCTCTCTGAGAGGACAGGTTGGGGGAAGAAGCCTAAATCCTTCCCATCATCTAACCATGTTCAGTGCAATGCAGGCTCTGATCCCTGTGAAAGGGAGGCGACAGCTCCAGGTAACTCCTCTGCCAAGCTGGGGTTGCTCTTGGCCTGGGCAGCATGGTGGGTCGCCCTCGCCTGCCGGCGTTCCTGAGCTGGTGTGTGCAACGCGTGCTGCCTTGTCACGGGCAGCGGCTGTCTCGGCTACTCCGGAGCGTGCTTCCTACCTGTCTCCTGTCTGGGCCCTAACAGATCCCATGAATTTCATTCCTCATCCTGTTTTGCTTTTCATGCCAAATTCTTCTTGCAGTGCGGTGAGATGTTCCAGATGTAAACGCCAGCTCTGTATTTAAACCTGCTGGTACAGACCTGACGTTATGCTCGTTCTCCAGCTACCTCCTGTTACCAGGCCAGGGGGAGAGGCTTTAATACTGCTGCTTTATTTAGGAAAGCACCAGGCATACATTTAACTTTAACCCTGCCTTTTTCAGCAGCAGGGACATGGTTTTAACTTTTGCCACATGCTCAAGTCATCTGTTAAGGCCATACCCTGTCCATGAAAGAACTCCCTGTAACCGTGTCCCTTATGGTAGCAAGTCCTCAGCTGCAACTTGTGTAGGAAGGCAGTTTAGGATCCATCTATTTTGTGGCTGTCTTCCTGTAATCACCAGCAAAGCTGATCAGTGATGTGGGTTGCAGCCCTCTCAGACAAAGCGTGCAGGACTTGGCACATCCATTCGTGTCAACAGCTGGGAAACCACCCCCCAAAAACTGGGGATTGAGAAGGGGTGAACATCCATGATCTTTTTTCCTCCATCAGCTGTGTTTCATCCCAGACTAATTCCCTGTTCTGCATACACATCCCACTTTCAACACTGATAAGCCCTGGCACAGCACTGAGCTCGCGGAGTTTGACTGTCGAAGTCTCTGAGGACTAAGCCCTGCGTCCTCTCTGGCTTGTTACCATCTTTCTGAGACGTTCCTGGTTCAGAAAGCTGTTGCACGCTCGTGTCGCTGAGCTGGGAGTTGCCTGGGAACATGTCAAGGCTGTAAGCGTGCAGGGAGCTGGGAAAATATCAGATTAAATCCCAAGCCATCACAAATGGCAGAGAGTCTCCTACAGAACCCTGTTCCCTCCCCTCCTTCCCCTGCGTGGGGCTGTTTTCCCTTGCAAAAGCTTCCAGGGAGACTGCAGCAGGACTGCTACATTAGTGGCTGTGCTGGATCAAAGCAGCTTTCTGCTCAATTGACTTGTTATTTAGCAGAGCAGCAGATCTGTGCCTTGCGTATCTGTCCTGTCAGGCTGCAGCTTGCCCGAGGCTCTTTGTCTACCCCGGAATAAATCTCGCACCTCATCTACAGTGGGAATTAGACTGAATACAGAGGCTGGATGTCTCCCAAGTGATGGCAGATGCTAATGCAGATGGTACTGGCATGATTCCCATTGACAAGTCATTGAGTGGGATTGTTGAGGCCCTCCTGCTAATGAGGTCTGGGTCTGCAGTGATCCAGGCGGTTCCCACCAGGCTGGGTCTGCTGGGTGCTGTCTTGGGTGGGTGGTTCCCTCTCCCCGCTGCTTGCAGGTTGCAGGGTTATTGCTGCAGTGACTATCAACATAAAGGGGTGACAAGCATTAAGGGATGTGATTGTAGACAGCTCTCGGAAATAGTATGTCTGGGTAGAGCCAGACATCTGCGTTTGTTTTTTTTAAACTAATGGAGGTGAACAAGAAACCTTTTGGTTTTAAACAGAAGTATTCATTCAGGCATTTATTTAGTTAAATGATTCTTTAAAGAATGAACTTGGAAAGGAAGTGTCTCAGTTCACTAAGGGAGTTAAAAGTTACTCAGGAGATCGAAATTGTGCTGCCTGTGCTGGCCCAGACTAGAGGTTCTTGCCCAGTTTGAACCATCCTGCATCTTGACAGTGTAGTGCTGGAAATGGGCTTTCCACCTGCAGCAAAAGGGGTATTTCATGATGTATGCTCCTTGTGGAGCTCTTCTACCTTGTAATAGCAATAAATCCTTCTTTGGGCAGAGAAGAGTGCCTCTGCAGTTTGGGTAGGACACCCACGTTAGTGAGGAGCATATTAATTTTGTCCCTCTACTTGGTGCAATTCTTCATTGGAAGTGGGCAAATTTCAACAAAGAACCTGGACAAAGCTTGAACTGGATTTTCTGTACCCAGCTGATCTGGGACTCATGTTGTGGGACACCTGTGTCCCAGGCTCTGCTTTACATTCGTGAGCATCCCAACTATAAGGTCATAAAGGTACCACCACTTCTGGGGTGGGAATGACACAATGTCTTTAGGAGACCAGCCTCGAAATGATGATTCTAGTTCAGAAATATCACTTGGCTGTGTCTGAGGCTATCTGAATATTTGCTTTGGCCTGAGCTGTTTGCTGTGTTTATGAATTGTTTTAGCTCCCCCAGCTTGCATTCTCTTCTCGTTGGCTTGCTTCTCTTTCTGTTGGACTCTAGCTGTTGTCTGTCTAGTAGGAAGAATGAAGAGAAGAAAGCCCCATGGTGAAAGAAGCTCAGATACTGAATGTCTGTCTTCTTCCCCAATGCAGATGAAGTGAACTTGCTGGAGAAAATGACTTCGCATGCGCAGGACCTCAGCAACGTTTCCTTTGGCTACAATGAAGCCAACTGCAGTGTCTTGGAGATCGGGCAGTACTCTACCCTCAACATCCCTACGAGGGAGGCGTTTGGGGACAGGTGAGCTGACTTCCAGAGATGGGATGGGAGGGTTCAAAATAGTATCAGGCATGCTTGTTGGTTGGAGGGTTTACTTTAAGGTCTTATTCTGTAATAGCATGAAGATAATGCATCCCCTCTTTTCTCTTCATAGCTCACTATTTCTTCCATCTCTGTGGGTCATGTGCAGGTGGCACACATCAGTACAGTACTTGACTCATCATTTCTAGGAATATTTTCTTACTCTTCCTGCCCAGGAAGGCTTTTCTAGCCCAGCACAGAATGGGCGAGAGCAATAGGGTGTACAAGTTTACCCATCAGCATTCCTTAATATCAAGGCACTACTCTGCAGAGAAACAGGCCAGGTCAAACCTCTGCTGTACTTGATATAAAAGAGATTTGAACTTGGGTCTCCTTATCCAAAGCAAGTGTCTTGTTTGCCAGGATACTGGCTGATCTTCTGGGGTGTATTTCAGCCTTTTCAGTTGGAGGTGTTCCAGGATTTGAACAATCTCTGAAATGATCTCCAGGGAGGTTTCAATTTAGCATATTAAAACCCAAACCAGCGGCTCTGTGATACAATTCGCCATCTACAAAGTAAAGATGAGTGTCATGTCCTTCCCTGGGATACAAGGGAGTAAAATATTTCTATTTGTGGATCACTATTGTGAAGGCCCATTAAGAAAATGCCACAAAGAGACATATTAACTGTAACAGCAGGGCAGGGCTGGGCTTGTGTGCTGTGGACAAGGGTTGGGGTATACACTGACTCTGGTAAGAGAAGGAAGGATGAGTTATCTACTTTTTAAGGGGTCACCATCCAATCTCAGCGATGAGCAGAGCTGGAGCCCCATGGGAATTCATTTATAGCTGCATAATTGTATGCTGTGATTGTGCGTGAGGGGGAAGTATTCAGGTTATAGCAGTGATGCTGATTCTGCTGTCGCTACTCCTTTTTGAGTACCTGACCTAACAATCTCAATGGCTGTGTTTGCTCTTGCTTTTTTAATTCTTGGTTCTCTGAATTTATTTGCACCGTGACTTGGTTTTCTGTACGTAAGATGGCTGTTTGGGGTGACTCACCAGGTGCTGCGGGATGCCATATGTTGTTTCTTTCTGCTAGGTTTGCAGATGAGCTGAGTGTGCTGATGAAGCTCAGATACTCACTGAAGGAGGACACCAGCCTGGTGACTATCCTTAGCCATCGGAGCCATGTGCTCTTCCAGATAAGGATTAACCCTCGTGCCTTGATCTTTGTCACCACGAGGAGGAGGCACTATGAGTAAGTTCCGGCTCAGGTGCTGTTTTTTGCTTTTTCA
This sequence comes from Dromaius novaehollandiae, assembly GCF_036370855.1. NCBI lineage: Eukaryota > Metazoa > Chordata > Aves > Casuariiformes > Dromaiidae > Dromaius > Dromaius novaehollandiae. The sequence goes on from NC_088117.1 coordinate 4,190,311, forward strand.
TGCTTTTCCCTTTCCTTTTCTGCTCCCAAGCCTGGAATTAAGGTTTCCCAAAGCAGGCACTTGGAGCTTTGGTAAGGAGAGCTGCTCTGACCCTAGCTGAGCTGAATCAATCATGTCCCCCCATCTGGGTGATGGTCTCAGACCTGGTGGGGTGACTGCACGTGTGGTCATTCCCAGAGAGCATCCAAGGCAGCTGCTGGAGCCATGCTCCCACCAGGAGCTCCCTGCAAGCACGCATCAGAGGTCAGTTGTGATTTGGCTGGGTTTGGTAGGTGATGGGATGATGGCATAGTCATGTCTGTGGATAGGCTTGCAGATACTGCAGTGAAATTGAGGGCAAGTGGAGAGAAAGGTCAACTCGTGTTGACACAATCAATGAAACAAGGGTAGCCCTCTTTTCAGCTGGACGTGAGATGCTGTGCTGATGGGCACATCTGCCTGCTGGGTTTGGTGGCCTGTGGCCAGATGTTTCTACTCCTGGATCCTCCCTGCTTGGCCAGTGGCAGACTGGGGTGCCATTTCTGCCTACCTGGTAGCACTGACATGCACAGTGGTGACAGCCCAGGGCCGGCATGGCTGCCTTGCCTCAACCCCTGTCATCCTCTGCTGGCCTAGGACATATGCTCCTGGGTGCACAGGGACTCTTGACAGCAAACAGTGTGGGAAGCGCTGGGGCTGGTGTGCTGGAGAGGAGGTCTTGTATCGTTGCTTTGGTAGCCTACAGCTTGCCCTGCACAAAAATGGGAACGAATCAAATGGGGAGAGCCACAAATAACAGTAATTTACCTGACACCTTGGCTGGTTGTAGAGGTGCCCAAATCCGTTGGATAGAAATATTATCCTCATGCTGCAAGAGGAATGATGGTACTTGCTTGTGACAATAAGGTAGGTTTATTTGCTATTGTACTGTCCTTAGCATCTACACTGAGGATCTCATTTTGCCTCTTTCCTTTCCCCTCTGGGGGACACAGGTTCCCAGTTTCCCTTCTTGGTGATGGGGCCTGGCACCAAGTCGCTCTCAGCATTTCCTTGGAGAGGCTGGAGTTGCACGTAGACTGTCGGCTGGTGGAGAGAGTGAGCTGGTCCAGTTACTTCGGGATGGGAGTCACCACTGAGGGGCTGATCATCGTTGGAGGCCTGATCGAATCCTTTGAGATTCCTTTTGAGGTGAGACCCTGGGCAGACCCGACAGGGCTGCGTTTGAGGACATTTTCTGCTTTAGTTGGATGAAGTGAGGTTTGAACTCTAAAGGAATCCATTTTGCTCTCTTGCTAAAACACGCCATGTATTTTCATGGTGTGGGAGATGACCTGGGTAAAGATTTTGAAGCATGCAAAATGTTTGCTTCTGGGTCAGGGAAACACAAGCATCAGTGGTAGAGAGACCCTCTGAGAAATGGCCCTCTGACCTTGCTCCCTGAGAGCACGGCTGTGGATGTCCAGGCAGCCTCCTGCCAGGGGCAGGGGACTTCTCAAAGGAGATTTATGTAGCGCTTCAGTCGATGTAGGCAACTAATGCAAACCGATTTCTCATAAGGGCATTCCGAGAATTGGGAATCACAAAATAACAGCTCCATGGATGGCTGGGGCAAGATCCATGGGGGACGCAGTGATGGAGCAGTCTCATTTCCACCAGACCGAAGTCCTCAGTGGTCTGGAGATGTGAGAGGAGAGAGTTATTGTCACTCATGTGTCATGTTCTGATGTTCAGGCTGTACTGCCAGTTTGGGCAGACACTGGCAGGCTCTGAGCTGACTGGGGGTGCTGTAGCCCCCATCCACAGCCTAACCTAACGTAGCCTCTCACCCTCCTCTCTGTGACCGCGAGTTGTGCTGTGCAGTGAAGTCACCTGTACAGTCAGTGGGCAAGGGATTTGATCAAAGAGCTTGTCTCTGAGATGTCTCTGATATGCCATAGCGTCTCTGGGGTGCCTCTGAGATCCCTTAGTTTGTATCACCAATGTGAAGCCCTTCTCCATTTCTGCAGGATAGCTCTAATCTCCCTCTTCCATAGCAGGCTGCCCAGCCAGACCCTCAGCCTGCAGAGGAAAATTTCAGATTTTCATTTAGCTCCTGCAATGAAGAGATCAGCTGGTAGCTCTGACATGTTCTTCTTGGCACTTGCTGCTGCTGGCAGGCAGCAGAGGAGCTTCAGGTGGATGGAGCAGGCTCAGACATTTCCCCGTACAGTCATATCATGCAGAAAAGCTGCTCGTGCATCAGTGGTGCCGCACTGCTAACAAATGACTTCACAGCTCCCCTGAGCTTATCTAAGTAAAAGGGAGAACAGCCTAGTAAGGCACATGGGAATACTGGTTTCTGTATCCTTCCCTCCCCAGGGTGCTCTACAGCAACTGACCTTCGTGATGGGAGACCCAGCAGCCGCCAGCGAACACTGCCGCAGCTACAACGCAACCTGCATCCGCTCCCCCGGTCCAGAGACTTTCTTGAACCCTTCGGGCTCCCTGTGGGAGCGTTCACCAGCTCGGTCAGAGGTGTGGCTGAGGGTAGCTGACAAATATCGGGGGTGCTGGACCAAGCTCTTGTCTGGTGTAACCCAATTCAAATGGAAGGAACAACCCAGTGGGTTAATGCAACCTGGAAAGACCTGGGTTTCGTTTTGAGCTGAGATGCAGCAGGGTTGTGATGGGGATGATGGCCAGCACACAGGGTGGTTGTCCTCTCGCCATTCAAGCCCGCCCCTAAAGTCACAGACAGCTTTAGTGCGAAGGGAAAATGAGTTAGAGGGAAAGTTTCTGAGCCAAAGAAAGCCTGGGTGTGTATATGACTGCCTGTGTGCACATGTTTTAAACAGGGGAGTTTTGAGTAGCTATTGAGTAATGCTGCAGCTGGAGCTTTGCTTTTTGGGAGTGGGGTGAAAGCTGTACTCAGGAATTGTGTTTTGCTTTGAAATTTGTGCTCGCACCCCGCAAGATCTCTTTTCATTGCGTTGTTTGGTGCATGCTCCTTTCAGACGTCTCCTCTAAGTTATCAGCATAGCTGAAAAATAGAAGCTTTGTGGATTTTATGTTTGTTTACAGTATTCAGTATACAGTATGCTTCAAGAAATGCTCCCATGCGAAGAAGCCCAGCTCAATTGTAGTAAATCCCCGAAAGCATGAACCACGCCAGCTTTTCCTCAAGAGCCAGGAGTTTGGCCAGGGAGACTCCTCATCTCTAGGCCAAGTGCTGAAGTCAGCCAGGATGGATTTTCAGTAACAAGTGCATTAACTTTTTAGGATAAGGTGGGGAGGCTGAAGTCACAGTTGTCTCATTGCAGGCTGGAAAGGCTGTTGTAGCTGTTTGGAAAAGGCTTGCTTCTGGGGGAAGAGGCGAGTTCCTAACGTCAGCGTTTGGCACTAACCTCCTGTGTGTAATGCCCTTTGAGTGGTCTAGTGAGAAGCTGGGAGGGCTGGTGGCAAGGGCCAGCATGAGGGAAGGGAACTGGGTGCAGGTTGAAGCATCTGTCCTTTCTCAATCCTGCTTGCCAGTTCCTTTCCCTGGATTTCTTGGTGTGAACAAGCTCAGGCAGCCAAGATAGCGCAGTGATGCTCTGCTTGTGCTGCTTTCCCACTGTGTCTCTTCCTTGCCTCTGGTCCTGGAACAGACCTGCAGTAATTGCTTAATACCCTGTGCAGTGCTGCATCTGTTTCCATATTTATTATCTTAAGAGGAAGGTTTTCGGAAAAGCCCTAATCATAAGGGATTAACTAGGAGTTGGCTTTGCCAGAGAGTAAATGCAGAGAAGGCTAAATACATCATACAGAGCAGAGAAGAAGAGGCCATGCTGGTTATTTGCCTGCTTTAAGTGAGATCTGTATGTCTGAGTTCCCAGCAAATGTTACCCACAGTCATCTCCAAAATGATACCTGGCATTTCTCATGCTGACAGCCCTTGGTTACTGGCAATAGCTCCATAAGGAAAGTCAGACTCACTCCTTAGGGCTGAGAAATAGGGCAAATCTGAGTTAAGCTGCAAGATGTGTGCTCTGAGCCTGCAAGGCAACGGATTCCTCTTAACGTACTCTTACGGTACAAGATAATACAGAGAGTATGGGCCTAGAGCGCTCATCTGAGTGGCTGCAGTGGCTTAGTCAACACAGAGAAGGTTTTATTTTAAGCTTCAGTAAGTTGACCATAAGTGGGAACCCGCGGGATAATTCTGCCTGACGTCACACCGGTTCCCATTCATTGCTGGCCCTCCATAGAGCTGATGAGCTTCAAAAAAACAGAAGAAACCACAAAACCCACCCAAAGCCTTGAGAGCTTTAATCGAAAGCTGTTCCCTAATGTAGCTATGAATGGCTAGTTCCCAGTGTGCATTCCTTGGATGTTTTCAGTGCAGTTGGAGGCAGTGTGTTAAATGCCAGAGCCAACAATAACCACATGCTTAAGTTGGTTCAGTTCCTTGGACAGTGATATTCTTCCTCTTTCTCTCCAACTGTGTAGGTGCCAAAAGAAACCAATGAAATTCAGGACTCGTCTGCTCAGGTACGACTCTCCTGCATGGCATGTGGGAGGTATGTGCAGGGGATGCCTTCTCCACATTTCCTTCTGGTATGTGTCACCATCATAATGTCTCCTGGGGAAACCAGTCTGTATAATGAGTAATCATGGGGAAAAAAGCCAAAATACCCAGGCAAGGCTACAAGATACAATTTTCTTTGTGATCTCTCTTTTAAATGGCTTGAATGTAACTTGCTGTGTCTCAGAGCTAGTGGAAGCTAAGGTGAGCTTCCTGAATGCTTGCTTTGAGCCCAAGAGGGTGACTTGATGAAGGCACTGGTGGCTTGATGAAGGCATTGGTGAGAAAAATCATCGGGTTTTTTTATGGCTAGAATAACTGTTGCTTTGTACCCTGTTGGGACGTTAACATCTGTGCAGGGAAGACTTGCCGCTCGCTGTGGTTGAGGAGCGGGAAGGGCTGAGGTCCCTGCGGCGGGGAGAGGCAGTTTTGGGGCTTACAGGCTGTGGTGCTCCTCTGGTGCTGCTCTCTGGGAGAAGGTGGACTGAGACGGGAGCTGCTACTGCCAGGTGCCCTGGCCAGCGCTGGCACCCCGTGGGGGACTGCAGGCTGCTTCCTCGGCACCCTTGTCCCGCCGGGCTGCTCTCGCATGGGAGGAGCTGGGAGCGCTTGTCTTGCTGTCTTCCTGCATTAGGGTCCATCAGCAATCGCTGTGAGCAAAGTGGGCTGCAAGGTCTTTGTGTTTCTGGTTCGTGTGTGATTTCTAGCCAAGGTTTGTTGTTGGAGTTCATGCAAACAGATAACCTGATGCAGAAACCTGGCAGCAAATGTAAATTGAGCCTTTATTGCATGACCGAGTGATACGGAGTCCTTCCATACTCTCTTCACCCTCCCAGGCTTTGCTGTTAACCATTTGCAGGTGGTCTTTGTTATCCTACCTGGTTTAAACTGTCTAGCTACACCGTACTAGCTGCTTCACACAAACAAAGCTTTGTGTATGACCAAATGGCCTTTTTACAGTTGGGTTTGTACTTTATGTGAGGGATTTGCTCAGGACACAAGTATCGCAGCAGCAGGCAGGCTTGGAGGTGGTCACGCAGTTGTACTCTGCTGCTGTTTTGCTGATGATGCTACTGACAGGTTAGTTTTCCACTGATGATAATGAATTCTGAGTACTGAGGAAATGGCAAAATTGCTTTTCTCCTGCATGTCTGCAATGTGGTCTCTACCTCACTAGAATTCATTCCGGAGTGCTGATCAGCGTGTGTTGCTCTGGCAGGTGCTGTTTCAGCTGTCAGAATCACGATGCTGTTTCGGACACTTTCTCCTATCCCATCCCAACTGTCGTCTTGCTCATTTGCCAGCCGGGTTTGCAGGCAGCTGCTCTCTGAGTGACTGGTGTGAACTGGTGAGGTGCTGCCATAGAAAGCTGGTGAAATTCATAGGTCCACAGGGGAAGACTAATGATATTCTGGATTTGGGACAAGGTTATTTTTTTGCAGGCACTTAATGAGGACCAGAGATGCCTCAGGATCTTTGACGTTAAAGGCTTGTTTGGATTTTTTTTTAAAGAAAAAGAGCTACTAACGTGTTACAGTTTAAAAATAACGGAGAGCGGATCAGCTCTGCTGCAGCGACTGTCCAAAGCTATAGTTTGTAGTTGTGCTTTGTTTGTTTTTGTTCATTTAGAAGTAGATTCGCCTGTTAGTTTATCTCCTAATTGCTAATAATGGCTAATTAATTGTAGAGGGGCTAGGTGATGATGGAGAAAGATATGGGGAAATGGAGGCAATAGATCAGTTTTGTTACTAGCAACCTAAATTAGACCTAAATTACAGTATATCCTTTTTGTAATTTTTTAAGGGGTAGATTGTAACTGATCAGTAATCTTGAAAAGATGGATAGTGCTGACCCATTTCTCTTACCTTTAATCTTCTCTTTGTCTCCTGCGGTAGCTGCGTCTGTGCTGGATGGCTGGGTGGATTGCTAGGCTGAATGGCTTTTTCCAAAGCAACTAAATTTGGGATTCTAAAGCCAAAATTATATACAGCCAAAGTCCCACTGATTTTCAAAGAGGCTTCAGAGCTGAAATTGCACCCGTTTAACCACCTTGGCAGTCCAAGCTAGTTCCTAGATCTTTCTTTGATTTTAAAGTGTCATGAAAGCTCTGCGAAAATGCTCTTTATTCATGAAATCTCCCTTCTTTCGTGCTCAGATTTTGCTACTGAACTTATGGTGCCAGAGTCGGTCTTAAAGCTTCTGATATTTTCTTAAATAGTTGCTCAACAGTAGTCAGAAGACATGGTCACTGCATGTGTGCAAAGATGACACCACTTCAGCAGCCTGGACTATTTGTTCCCCCTTTTAGAAGTTATCTTTGGTCCTAGTAACTAAAAAAAAAACCAAGGCAGAGCTCTCAGCATTTGAAAACTCTGCAAGGTTTTTAAATTTTCAGCCTGGCCTCTGTGATTTGAGGTGTTTATTCTGCAGCATTGTGCCTTTCCGGTGGGCTGTTGCACGGGGACAGGCTGGGGAGGATGCCTGGATGGAGGCAGCCTCGTCTGCCCTCCCAGCTGAACCCTCCTGCAGCCTGAAAGGGAAACTGTAGAGTGATGTTGGTATCATTTTTCTAGTTTTATAGCATGTGCAAGCCAGCAACTGGGCAGCCCTTTGCCAAAAATAAGTAATTTTTCAGAAACAATTGCAGGAAGCAGAAGGCCAAATAAACCACAGTGCACTGGACAAATGCTTGTTTCTGCTCCTGATTTTGCAAATGCTTATGCTGGCGGGGGAGATGCTCGTGTGTGGCACAATTCATGAACATGTACCCTCATGCTGGGTCAGGCAATGCTTTTTAGCAGCAGTGAAAACGAACTGAATGAGCTTGTACTTTACTATGACCTGCATGGCAAAGGAAAAAAAAAAAGAACAAGTCTGAGATTTAACTAATTCTAATCTGAGGTTTTTAAATATCTGATATTCAGCGTAGAAGACTTTATTTAACGCTACTTTCTTTGCTGGTTTTTGATCATGCTGAGAAAGATTCCAGCAGAATAAAGCAAATCAAAATATGGTGCTCCTGATGATTAGACACAATTCATTTATAGAGAAGGGGAGGGAGCTTGTTTTTATGGCAAAAACAATGTTCACCCATACTAGGAAGTGCCATTGTAAAGATGACTTCAAAGCAGTTAATGGAGATTTAGTTGCTAATTTCTTGTTAGCACCTTTTTGATTGCATAATGCCAAGGTGCTAACAGAGCATCTGGTCTCATCCCTTCCCTTCAAATCAGGAGATAGATGTACTCTTGGATCTTGGTTTTGAAAATAAATATAGCAAACTGCTAGTGCTCAGCCCATCCTGCCTAAAAAAGACAAACCCTCGTGGAATAAATGCCGGTCTTCTGCCCCACTGGTTCCTGCAGCCTTGCAGACTGTTGGCTTTCTGGATAATCTGCTCTAATATCAAAATATTGCCATAGGTTTGTAGCCAAGGTCAACTAGGGAAGTCTGACAGTTTGAGCAAAGCAGTACCTCCACGACTCTCAGCAGTTTTCTTGAGTCGGTACAGGCAGGACTGAGCTGTTCTCTTGTGACCCCTGTAATCAGTCATCTGAAAACCTCTGAAGCAGTTTTTCAGGTAGAGGATAAGGTATCTATGGATAATTTACTGCACTTCAATTCCACTGCATGATAAACTCAGTAAGAGGGGCATGTTAATCTGAATAGGACTGTGATCTAGGCATGGCTTTAAAATTTTTTCCTGCATTTCAATAAATCGCTTTTCCATCTAGCTGTGCCATGAGGCATCATCTAGTCAGAATTACAGCTAGGCTTAAAACTTTTATGATCTGACCTTCTGCAGGCTTTCAGTTCTTGTGCCCTTACTGAGTTTTATGGGTTGCCATATGCTAGGAGTATTCCAGTGTGGGCTTGGTTTGAACGATGACTTCTCTGTTGCTGCTCGAGCTCCTTTATGGGGCATTATGCTTCCCACCACTTTATCGTGTCCTGCTGGAGGTTTACGGCCATGTGCTTGGAGGAAAGCGCTTCATCGATGTGCAACGCCAGCATGGCTGCTGCTTGCTAGCGGGTCTCTTATGAATGATTTTGCTCTGCTTTTGCCTTGAAGGCTGTCAAGGGAGAGGTATGTGTGGTTTGAGAGAGCGATGTTGGTGTGAGGCAGGAAGCAAAGGGAGTCTTTCAGAGTCTTTCTGATCCAAATTTGGCCCTTGCATCTTGAACTTGTAGGGATGGGCAGGCATTTGTGTTGCCCAGAGAGACTGGAGATCTACATCCTTGGAGATATTCAAAAGCCATCTGGACAGGGTCCTGGGCAATGTGCTCTAGGTGACCCTGCTTGAGCAGGGGAGTTGGACTAGTTGATCTCCAGAGGTCCCTTCCAATCTCAACCATTCTGTGATTCAGTTTCTGAATGCCCAAATGAGGCACTGGGGAGCCCCAAACACCCCCCCTCTAGAAATGGGGCACTTCGAGGCATCCCACACTTATCACCAGAAAGAAATCATTGGCAATGTTAATTATTTTGTCTTGCAATATATTCATTTCCCAAATCCAGCACCTGGGTGCCCTATATAAACCGACTGAGCAAAAACTGCTGCCCTTGGTTACACAAAGGGGTGATGGGGGCATCGATGGGCTGAGTTATTCCATTCTTGGTTTAGCAAGTGGCTCCTGCACAAGCTCCTGCTCTCCTGGGCCCCAAGCAGCTGGGGATGGACAGAGCAATGTGTTGGCTGGGCAGCGAGGCTGAATCTCTTTGTACCCTCTGAGGAAGGAAGGGCCAGTGTGGAGAGGAGGGAGTCGGTGCCTACCACCAGGAAGGATTTCTTCCCCCAAAACTCCTGCTATAAATGCTATAGATCCAAAGATATATCATATTTGACCTCATCTTCTGCTAATCTGGCCTGTAGGGTTTCCTGGAAACTGTTCCTCTTTTAAATAAGTGCAGATCACTTTGGAAACTGTCCACTCTTGATTTCAACTTTCCCATGATGAAGCATCTCCCAGACAGCCCTTCCAGGGAGGAGTTGTTAGAACATGTTGAAAAAAAAAAAAAACTATTTAAAATTGTCTTGCCCTGACTGTGAGCTTTAAATCCTATTGTACTTTTGTCTGTTAGAAAAGCTGCTTGTTAACAAAACTGTTTCCTGGGAAGGCACTAAGCTTTGAAATCTTCTTCATCCAGCCTGACCTGGGTGAAAACAAGGGAAGCACGTTAAGCTAGTTGTCTGGGTTCTCATTGCCGATGGAGGCAGAGCGCTATGTTCCTGGTTGGTTTTTAACCTGTCCACCGTTGACTGACTTTGTTTCCATATGAGTTTAGTTTCTGGATCATAATATCAAGCTGTCCTAACTCAAATGCCCTACAGAAGTCGAAGATCACTACATCAATGCTGTTATCTTTATCAACAACACACACTAATCTCCTCAGGAAAGATACCAAGTTAGTTACACAGGGACTCTTTTCAAAGCCATGGCATTAATTACATTATCTGTGGTTTCTTTATTAATGAGCCCCATATCAGTTACTCCATTGTTTTGCTTGGGATCGGTTTCGGGGAAGAGGTCTGTAATTACTCAAGGCCTCCTGTTTGCCTTTTTGTGAATTGGCACAACATAAAGCTTTTTTTTCCCCCAGTCCCCTGGAACTTCCCCAGGTTCCTGAGCCAAATCGAAAATCAGTATTCATGTTCTGGAGAGCCTGCTATTTTAAAGCTTCACAGTTTGAATTATCGGGACTGGATTGAAGAATGGTCTTTATTTGACCCTCCTCGTTGTCACTTTTGGAATGGAAACTATTTCATTATCATCTGGTTATGTCATTTGTTTTTTCCCAAACATGGAACAGAAACGTGGCTTTTACAGCTCTGTCTTCCCACGCTGCTGCTGGCAACTCTGCCATTTCCGTGTAGCGAGGGGCCTCTGCGGGGTCCTTCTCGCCGCGACATGGGGTGGCCTCGCCAGGGACGACGTCCTTCTGCATTTGCTTCGTCCACGTCAGTTTTCCCCAAATCACAGGTTCTGCATTGCTTATCACATGCCACTTCCCCTTTCTTTTTTTAATAATACGTCATCTTTAATGGCTGCTTTCAGTTTATGCTCATTCCTTCCTTCCCATATCTAATTTGGGTTGGTTTTTTTTTTTAAACTCGCATGCCATTTCCCTCAACACTGTTTCTTTTGGGCAACTTCTAAGCTGTTTAAACCAGTTCCCAGTTTTTCTTTCTCAGCCAGTGCTTCTCATAATGGGCTTTAAATTTGGACAATTTAAAGGAGCAAGCATGTACATTCCCGATCTTGGGTGTTTTTTGGTTTTGTTCTTTTTTTTTCCTGTCTATGCATAATCAGTATAATCCAGTCCTGAATGCTTGCACTGAAGAGACCAGTAAGTTCTCATTTAGAGACCAGTTCCTCTTGAGCTCTCCAGATGAGAGTCTCTAGTACAGAGCTTTCCCATGCTGGATGCTAGAGTTGAATTACAAATGCTCGTCTGCAATTTTGAGAAATTCCAAAGATGCTTTAGTTTGGGCTGCCAGGGATTAAACCCCCGCTTTCCTACTTGGAGTCTGCATCCCCTAACGTGGTGGGTATTGCACTGATTTACTTGTTGTGCGCTGACTTCACCTATTAAATGCCAGAATGCTTTAGCTTTCTGTCACTGCAGCAGCTTACAGCCCCTGGTTAATACCATATGTGCAACTGGTATAAAGGGCCTTTAAACCTGGTATTTGGGGCAAGTGGAAGCAGACTTTAAGCCCTGCCTTTCCCATGGTATTCTTCTTCTCCTGGTGCCATTCCCCAGCTTTGCCTAGATTTTTCTTCTGCAGTTTAAAATGAGGTTGGGTTTTTATTTTAGTGGCGATGCTGGTGCTCTGCAAGGCATTAAAGCTCTCTCCATTCTTCGCCTTGTAAAGCGGAGGCCGAGCCCGTAACGAGCTGTTCGCCAGTGTTTTGATTCCTCTGTTCTGCGCAGCTCCCCGAGGAGGTCCTTTAGCTCTGAGCCCCTGCACTGATCTCCAATGCGGAGACAAAAATAGGTTTCCCATTTCGTCCTGTTCTAGCACTTAAAAACAGGTGATTTTTTTTTTCTTTGAAGAATTGGCTTTTAAATCCATGACTTTGTGGAATTGTTCTCATGTGGCATGGTCCTGAGGATCTCTTTAAGCTGGGTCTTCCTTTCTACCTCTGCCTGTTGAATGATTTCTGGCTAATGATGTCCATGTGCTTCAGGATCCTAATCATCCAGTCCTCATGAGGCCCCGAGAAGTAGCGAGGGGTTGTTATCTTTCATTAATGTCCCTTTTTGGAAGATGTGCAGAATGCGGCTTAAAAAGTTCTCTTAAAAGTGGACTTGGCTGAAACTTATCCATACTGTTGTAGCTCCATTCATTGGGAAAAAAAAAAAAAAATTAAAGAAGTCACCTCTTTGAGTTTGGATCAATAATGTCAAAATATTGTTGCTCAGGAGGAGAAAGGGTGATTTTGCTGGAAAGCTGAAGTACTCCTCAAAATGAAGTGCTTGAATTTTCCTTGTTAAAGGTATATTTCAAGACTGAGTGTTTACTTTTTAATCAAAAAAAAAAAAAAAAACCCACAACCCAAAGCAACAAAACCCAACGTCAAAAATGCAATACTTCACAATTTCATTTTGGGAGGAAAGAAAAAATCAATTAGTTTTTCATTTCAGCTCCTACAGAAATGAATGGGGGTTTTACCCCCTCTGTGGGCTGCCGCAGCGAGAGCAGATATTTGTGTTGCTCTCCCTAGGGAAGCTGCCGTCCAAGGGGTGGTGGAGTTGTGCAGGTAGCTGTGTCCATAGGCCTAGGTTTGTCCCCCTCCTTCGGTACATGTTTGGGACATATCTATTAGGAATAGCGTTGTTTGGGTCTGTGGCCGGTCTGCGGACAGCCGTGACTGGTGGCGTGCGGTGGGGTGGAGGGAGGCTTTGGAAACGTTCCTCCAGGCGTCCTGAGGTGAGCGATGGCTCGGACAGCTTATTTTAATGGAGTTGATAGGACCCTTGCAGCCTCTCTACCTGAACGTCAAGGTATATTTAGGCATCAGATGGCTTCTCTTTTCTTTTGGGGCAGTAAAAGAAAGGCTCCTCTGTAATAGCTCATTGAGCTGAAGAGCTTCTTGCTCCAGGCATTCGTCAGGCAGCCCCTGAGAATCGGAGAGGCCAGTGTCCATGGCAGCAGCAAGGGGGGCAGGTGAGCAAATGCCCTGCCACAGCTTGCTAGCACCTCCCTCCCGAAAGCACAGAGGTGATTTTCAGAGCCCCGAGGAGGTGTGAAGGGGTCTCTGCCCGGCATGCCAGTGCTCCTGCCCAGGGACAGAGCAATCGTTTTTGGTGGTACCGCTGCTGAGCACAGCGCTCTAGGTAAAAGAAAATATTATCCGATGTCTACAAGATGATCTGCGTGCAGACCACAACCACCAGCATGGGCTGGGGCCAGGAGTTGTGGCTGGCGCACGCTTTGGCAGAAATGCCAGGGGTTGCCATTGACTGTGACAGAGACATGGATCATGTCTTCTGCCCAAAAATTGCCTTTGGACATGGCCTGGCCTGGCTCCTCTCAGTCAGCGGCAAGTGAGGAGAAGGCCCTGGGGGCTTTGTGTTGACCAGCCCAGCCCAGAGCAGGCCACTGCTCATCCCAGAGTTGCTTCTTGCCCAGTAAATGACTGCAAAGTGTGGCTTGGTGTCGTTTTAGATATGGTTGTGCATGGCTAGCTCTATGTTCCACCTCTTCTAAATAAGGGTAGAGAATGCAAAATAATCTTAGCAAGGTTGTTTGTTTGTTTTTTTTTTTTTTTTTTTTTTTTTTTTTTTTTTTTTTTTTTTTTTTTTTTTGCCATAGCAGCTTGTGCCTTGAATTTCTCCATCCTTGTCCTTTGTGAAACTGTTAAACCCCTGCAGTTGGGAAGCCGTCAGCTCTCGCGTTCTGCATGTTCCTTCAGCTCCCTGGGGTCCGTTTGCTGCAGCTCCCGCGTAGCTTTTAGCAGACGGCAGTAGGCCAGCACACACTTTTTGATCTAGTGCCCAAATCTTTCCTTTTATGGCTCTGTTAGGCACTTTTATTTCCTTGCCTTACTGTTAATTATTAGCAAAGGTCTCTGCCAGAAGAAAACCCTGGGTGAAACTCTATTGTAGAGCAAGTGAGGCTGCTGCTATCGAGCTCCTCTGCCCCCTGATTCCACCCCCAGATCTTGGGATGCTCCCGCTCGGCTTGGCCGGAGCTGCAAGCTCCATTTACGACTTTGGGATTGGAGATGGGGATGACGTCATGGTCTCCAGGAGGGAGCTTGTAAGCAACAACCCTCTATTTTCATGGGCAAGACTTCACTGCCTAATTAAATTAAATGAGAAAATGCCTGTTGCAGAGTTTCTTGTGCCTACGTGTGGCTCTGATGCTGGCTGCTGTGGGATGGGAGGTTGCAGTCTGGGTCATGGTACCCAGATTACAGCAACCTGGGGCAGGTTTTAGAGCCACAGCACTTCTCTCGTGTCTCTGTTACGCTCGTCCCTTCAGCCACTTATCTAAAGCGTAAGGCAGACATGTGGCTGGTGCCTGTCTCATGTTTCTCCTCGTGCTGGACTTCGGTGGCCCCTGGCAGCTCCCTGTGCTAATGCCATGGGCTCAGGGAGGGCTGGATGAGGTTATGGGGCTGGCCAGCTGCTCAGGAGGGACCTGTTCCCCCTCTGAGGGACTGCATGAAGATGCAGATATGCTAGCAGTCCCTTCTCACTTGGCCACCCTCCTGCATCCAACACACCAACTGTATTTGCACAACGCAGCACGGCCCGGTTTATCCCCTGGTCCCTGTGCAAGGCAGCTTGGACAGTTGGTGCTTCATGGTGGTGAGGGCAACCTGTTCCCTCCAAAGCATTGCCTGGGATGGAGAATCAGCCTTGCAATGGAGGAGGTGCACAGCAGGCTCTCCTTCTTCCCTAGGCTCCTAGTTTCATCCTTACTGGGATGGGACTGAAAAATTAAGAAACTCTAGGGTTTCATAATTTCATCAGCACGTTAAAAGGGGAGAGGAGCATTTCCCCTCCTGCACACTGCTCATCTTGCAGGGCTTTAGGTGACTTTTGCCCAACGCTGATGGTGCTGATCCCGTCAATTCTCCTGGCAGGGGACAAGGTGCTGAGAGGGCTGGGAAGTGGGGGCAAGGCTGTTGAAGGAGAGTCGGATGTTTTCTTTGCACCTTCCCCAGGCACTGCTGTAAATGATCAAGTAGTGTTAATTACTGAAAGGGAACAGAAACCTTTAAATGCCATTAAAAGATGGAGGAAAAAAACCTCACGATGCTGCTCTGGTACTCGGGGGGCTTTCAGGAGGTTAGCAGGCATTGCTGACCCCCGTGCTTGTGAATTGGAGGATGGAGCTGAGTGAAAAGGATTTTTTTGGTGGTTGAATTGAAAATCTGGGTGAAGTGTTTGCTTGGGCTGACCTGGTGTGTTTTGTTCCACCTGGAATTCAATATTTTCACTTTCAGATTCTAAAGCCTTTTCCTAACACCTTACATTAGTGCAGGCCTGCTCACTAATAAAAAATTCAATTACAAAAATAAAAAGACAGACAGGCTTCTTTGGGGAAAGCTGAAAAGTACCTTTGCACTCCCTCTACAAAATAGCACTGGAAATAGGAAAGAAAAAAAAAACCCACAAAAAACCCTGGAATGAATCAACTTTTAAAACTATTTTGACTTCAAGTTGCAAACAGGCCCAGTCCCCATCTCTACCAGCTCTCTCATTTCTTGTTGCATTTACTGCGTGCCAAAACGAGGGGTTAGGAGATAGATGAATGCCCTCCTCTGCCTCTCCCTGAGATGGGTTTTCATCTCCTTTTCAATTTCAGGTGCTCTTTAGACAGAGACGGAGTCTTGCAAATAAAACCAGGGGACGTTGAGTATGCTCACTCATCGGAGATGGGCCGAGCGTCCGGGCACAAACAGAGGGTGCCTGGTACAGGCTCCAGTTGCAGCCTGTCCTGTGAAGCTGCCGTAGGTTTTGCTGTAGCTTGCTAAGAAATTATGCAGATAACGGACTGCATTGCTCAGGGAGGAAAAAGGGCAAGCGGCTGTTAATTGGAGTGCGTTAATAGTCATATGGGAGTCATCCCTGAGTGACGTTTGCCCGGCTCAGCCTGTTTAAAAGTCCGGTGTAAAAGGGTCCCCTCGCAGTCCCAGCGCTGCTCTGCTCTTTCTATAGGAAGAACATGAGAAAACCGGGAGCGTGGTGGTGGCCCTCGCTTTCCTGCCTTCCCGCGCCCCGGCAGGGCCGGACCGCTCCTCGTGGCAGGCGGCAGCAAGGCTGGCGAGCCGGGTCTCCCCGGCGCCTGTGGAGCAAAGTGCGAGAAACTGCATTTTTGGCTGCAAAGCAATGAGCAGCTGCTGTAACGACTGCCTTCAGGCTCGGTTAAGTCCCCGAAGATGAGGTTGCTGCCATGCCTTACCCTGCCAGGAAGGGTACATCGTGGGGGATTTAGTTCCTTATAATTAACAGCCAAACCGTTGTTTAAGATGTACAGATGATTCTTTGGAGTTGAATTTTGGCTAGTTCGGTATTTGATTTCTTGCCCGCGAGGACTTCATAAAATAGATCTTTTTTGAAGGGTATTGGTTTAAAAAAATCTATTGTTCTGGGGTCTGTGTGCTACGGCTGCTTCCTGACCGCTGCCGGTTCCCAGGCCTGTCTGCAACCAGTCCTACTGCTTAACTAGAAGTGGGTTAAACTTAATGATGCAGGGTGCTCTTAACTTGATTTGAAATCTGGCTTACGTGTAACTTTAAAGAGGACTCTCAAGGATTTTACACTAGTGTAATTGAATCCATTAATTCTGCTATATTTGAAAAGGCTAATTCAGTTCAGGGCGTTTATGGATATGGCCAAGGAGGGAGGTTTCAGGGGCAGCCCAGCTCCCTCCCAGGACATCGAGGCCCTTCCAGAGAGCTGTGTTGCTGTTTCAGCCCCAAACCCACTCCTGGGAGCATGGGGCAGTAGGAGCAATCGCAGCCAGGCATGCGGAAAGCCAAGACCACCTTCCAGTCGGGAGGAGCTTTGGGAGAGAAAGCCCAGAGTATTTCCTTCCAGGTGCTCAGCTTGCTTCTCAGCCTGCCCTGGAGATGCCACCAGGTGATCTAGCTCCTGATTTTTGTGAATGACAGCTGGAGACCAGTGGTTTAATCTGCCCAGGTGCTCCAGGCATGGTTCCCCTCACGTCTGGCAGGAATGTCCCAGCCATGGTGCTCAGCGCAGCAGGTCTGGATGCTGCTCCCGTGCTGCTAATGCTCTGGGGGCAATGTCCAGAAGAGAGGGGGATTTTCAGGGCTTCTGTGTATTTATCTGACGTGAGGGATAGCCACGTGAATGCACGCAACTACAGCAGTTGCTAATTGCTTTCAGATGGCCTCTGCGTCAGCTGAGGGAGGTTCTCCATGGGCCAGTCTTGCTGAATAGTCTCTACTATTAATGCAGACTCCTGTTAACGCCTTGGGGTTTCTTCTCCCTGGGGGTCAGTAGTGCCTTGTGACATGGAAAAGGCAAAGAAATGGCAAGCTACAGAATGGAGATACAGGGAGAAAGCTGATCTTTGCTGCTCTTTCTCACCTTGAGTCCGAGTGCAAAGACGTGGAAGACGTACCTGATGGTTGCATAATGGGAAAGTCTTGAAGGATCCTACCTGGTCCTCCTGAGAGCTTGCATTGCCACAGTGGCCTGGACATCCAACCTTGCAGTCGATAAAGCTGATGTCAGGCAGCTCTGTCCTCGCCTGCTCCACATGCTGCGTGGTGTCAACCCTTGGTCCAACAGCTTTCAGATTAAAAAAAAAAAAAAGACCAAGTAGTTTAGGAGCTGGTCCTTGTGTTTTCTGTGAGAATTAGGTCTTTCTTTCCTGAGAAAGGGTATAGGGTTTATGTTTTTGCTGTAAAGTTAGAGGAGGACATGACTGGTGGAGGCTATGCTGGCTTGATCTCTAGGCTGGATGCCCTTATTGCAGGGTAGGAATGCGCTTTCCTTACTCATTTTCTAACATTTGTAAAAGGCTTAAGCTAAACCCCTTGAACTTCTGCTAGAGAAGTGCTGCGTTCTGGGTGGAGTTTATGATTAGCTTGCACCGATCTAAGACAGGGCTGCAGCAAAAGGGCTTGTCCTGTCCTTCCCCTGCCTGATTGCCCATTGCCACCAGTTCCCCTGTCAGCGCTACTGCTCCCTTAAGTGTGTGGTGGGTGAGTTCAGCTCCCACATTGGGATGAAAACTGGCCCAGCCAGCTGCAGACTAATGGGGGACGAGGAGTGCTGAGCCTTCCCTGACATCTCGGCTCCCCTGGAGATTCCCGGGTGAGCCTGGGTGCAGGATGCTCCTGCTGTGCGCTGGGCGAGAAGCAAAGTGCATCGGGTCTGAGGCCTTTTCCTGCTTATTTGCAGCTGCTGGGCACCCCATGCAAAGGTGAGGATACGGCCTTCTCCCTCTTGTGTGTGCACCATAGCTTGCCTTCCTGCACCAGGCCCTGGGCCACCGGCTGTTGCCCAGTCCCACCGTGCTGCGGATGAGCAGCGCTAGCTGCTTCCCTGCTTCCATGTTTCCAAGCTTGACTTCTCTCTACCTCGAAGGCAGCAAAACCACTGTGATTTAATTGGCAGCATATTTTAATTTGTTCCGATCTCTGCAGGCTAGTTCGCCATACATTGGTGTTTTGCTTGATGAAAACCGCTTCACTGCAGCCTGTCCCCTTCAGGAGCTTTGCTCTGATGACTTTGTGCAGGGTTTTTGCCATTTGCTTTCCTGGATCTCCTTGAATATTACCCAGACGCTGAGCGCTGTTCAGGAAACGCATCCTTTAGCTTTCATTGCTCTTCGGGGCTGCAATGGTAATGAGCTTGTCTGGCAATTGAGCCGCTAGTTGAGCAATACCCAGGGGAAAATCTGAGAGCGTCTAATTGCCAAAGCCAGCTAAAGGGAGCTGGCTGGAGATGAGCAGGAGAATTTCTTTTCAGGGAGTCAGCTGTCACTGAGGCCAAGGGACATGACGTGCCAGCAGGAGACTGCATCTGATAGCCGCATTTGCAGGAGGCACTTGTTTGAGAGGTTTTGATCTCTATATCATCCCATTTCTGCTCTCTTCTTCCCCAGGGGCTTGCTTTCTGCTTGGTGCACGCAGCCATGGGTCAGCAAGCTCACGCTCCCGGGGGGCACGAAGGGCTGCTCCGCTCCGCAGGAGGTTTTGTTAGCAGGCAAACCAGGCGCACGAGGCATGAAGGCTTCACCGTGGAGAGGTTCCCAAACCCAAGGAAGTTCCTTTTTGGAATTAGGGTCTTTCCAGCCCTCCGCTGCTTATCTTTACTCCAGACCTTCTTTCCAGCTCACTTTTCATTCTCCCTGCTCCTCTCCTGCTTTGTGCATTTTATCCTTTAGTTGCATCCAGTTCAGGATCACCAGGCCTTGCTAGCGATGTCTCTTCTGCCCTATCTCAACTTTTACTCCTTGGTGCTAGGTTGCCACTTGCCTATTTAATACCTGCTCTAGGCACCTTTCTTTAAAAATAGGGCTACCCATGCCATTTGGGACACAAAAACCCTGATGCCGGAGGAATGCTGGACATTTGGTTAGGGTATTAGCTGGCTGGAGGAGCAGAATAACACAGAACCAGAGGAACTGGGAAGAGAAAGATCAAGGAAAGCAGTTTGTCCCCTAGATGCCTGTAAGCACAGGCCTGTCCCCATCCTGAATCTATGAGCCTTGCTGCCCAGGGATGCTCCCGCTGCTGACGCCAGCTGGGGCGCAGAGGCGCTGGTTGCAAATCACTGGGCACTGCTGCCCTGCACGCTGTTCAAGCAAAATTGCTCTCTGGCGGGGTTTAAATGCTATATTGCTTTAAAGAGTTTACGGAGCCAGGGGAAAGCTAGAGCGTGGGAATGGAGTACAGTTTCCTTCCCCAACTCTCCTTCTATGCATTTAACTCCAAATCAGCAATGGCTTTAAAAAAGCCAAACCAAAAAATATAAAATCTGCGGTGTACTTGGAGCCCGGCCATACCTGCGTTCCGGGCTGCGTTGGCGGAAGGGGGCCGGGGCTGGACTTCGCGGTAGTGAAGTGGGCAGGACCTGAGAGCGTCCCCGGAGCGGGATGCCACCCCGCAGCACAGCCTTTCCCGTGCCTCGGCTTACCCACGCACCCGGCACCGCCGCGCGATGAAGCTGCCCTGCCTCTGGTTGGCTTTGCAAGCCGCTGGGCTCGCCACTGGCTCTGCCAAGGTAAGAGGGCGGCTGGGGTCTCCTCCAAACTCTTCCGCATGCGTCTTGCCCCTGAGCACGCGATGTTTGTTGCAGCATGACCCTGTTTGTCGTGATTGTGGGGTCTAGTGCGATTCCAAGTTATTAAATGCTTCCTGCATGTTTCCTTTCCCAGGCGCCTATCTGTTAAGTGGCTGATGTTTGTGTAGATACAACTTTATTTTCCTCCCAAATAATGCTAAATCAGCATATTTGAAGGTTTCTAAATGACACGTATCAAACTGATTTTTAGAGTGTCCATGAAGAGAATAACCACGATATGATGTTAGATGTTAAGCAGCATGTGCGGTGAGAGGGAAGTGTCCCGCGTGTTCGTCTCATGTTCATAACTCTTTTCAAGCAAGGGAACCTGAGCGGCAGGATGGTCCCTCAACCTCTGCGTGAAGGTCTGCCCTTTGCGAACGGACTTTCGGCAGCTTTTGTTTTTACTCAGGCTTGTTTTCCCAAAAGTCTCAATACGCCCTGTGGGGAGACCATCTTGGCTCAGAGAAATGTTGTCGCTTGGGGACAGCATTACGGCTTCGTTTAGTAGCTAAGGAAGTAGAGTCGGTGGTTGTTGGCCCAGAGTCCCTTCTCATTGCAGCTGCAGTGATTGGAGCAAGAGGGGTCAGATCAGGTGGAGGGAGCAGAGAGTGGACACAGCCCTTGGGGCTCTCTGCCGGCATGGGGAAATGCCAACCCTTTTGTGATAGCAATTCATCTCTTCTGTGATCTTTGCGAGGAAATAAGGGCAATTATGGGCTGTTAGAGCCACTGGTAATTCCACATGGCTATGTCTGTAGCACTGAATTGGCAAAAGCTTGTTGTGACACCTTGATGTGGTCTGGGACTAACTCCTCTGGTTCCTGCACATGGTCTTAAATCCATCCCCAGCCCTACACAGTTAACCCGCCGCAACATCAGGTGGACCAACAAAAAATCGTTGGTGTTGAATGATGCATTGAGGGCCTTGCCGCCTTCTTCATGTCCGTGTAAATGTGGAGGTGCTCTACCAAAGTTGCTGGATTTGTGTCAGGGTGGTTTATACCCATGGCTGGAATCAGCAGGATTTTTGAGCTGTACTCTTTTTTTTTTTTAGGGGCATGCTGATTTGCCCTGCATAGAACTTTTTATGGGGAAAGCACCTGTTTTGAGTAAAATTTGGAAGGAGGGAGTAAGTTGTCCAAATATTTAATTTTGCTCTCTTCCAAAAAAAAAAAAAATTTTTTTTCTTTTCTCATTTGAGTTAGGTTTTCACTTATAAAATCACTTGCATTTATCAAACGACTTCAAAGTAAATTGTAACAAATTATACATAATAAACACAGGCTCCCCTCCCCTCAAAACCTTTACAATTGAAAAGAAAGCATTCTGGTTGTTTCAAAACCAAACTTTTCAACCTGGACATTTCTTGAAAATTTTCACCTTCCATCCCTGTTCAGGATGGGAAAAATTCGGAAAGGTCCATTCTGGTGGCACAGCAGAATGACTGCGCGGCCCTAGCCAGGGGTGTGCTGAACTGCTGGGGAGGCTCTGCTATGGGAGAGGAGGCTGCCCGGTGAACGTGCCCTTGTCCTCGGGGTGTCCTGGCTCCGAGAGCAGCTCCTGGACTCTGAAACACGACCTTCCAGCGAAGCGAAGGCTTCGGCACGGCCCTATGCTGCTCCTGTTGGAGCTTCCCTCCCAGGGGTATCGGGAAGTGGGATGAACGCCTGCGTTGAGCTGTTCCCCAACCCATGTCTTCAGCCTTCGCTTGCAAAATCACGTTGAAATTGTTGCTTTCCTAGTAGCCCTCTGTCCAAATCTGTCTTGGCATTCCTGCGCGAGCATCTCTCTGGTCCGTGGTGCAGAGCAAAATCGGAGCCAAGTAACAAGGGGTTCAATTAAAGGGAGTGATGGTGGGGAGGGTGAGGGTATCTCCTTGCACCTCCCTGCTCCCCGGCCGCAGAGCCACGCAAGGCAAGCGTGGGCCTGCATCTCCCTCTAGTGACTCTTCTAAGATCATCTCTGCTCAGCAGCAGCGTTGCGCTAGCCCCTAGGGCCGCCAGCCAGGGCTGAGGTCCCATCACGCTCCTTTTGGTGCCAAGTGCTGGGCAGAAGGGGCTGTCCATCCTCCGCAGAGCTCAGCGGGAGCGTGGAGCAAGATCCGAGCAGTAGCGCGCTGGGCCGACGGCGATGCCGTCAGCCATTTCCAGAGGGGCAGCTGCCCATTGCACCCACCGACGTGGTTGTGGCTCAGGGTGCAAATCCCATCTGAGAGAGTTGTGCTAGCGCTGGGTATAAAACCAGACATGAGGTTTAAACCCAGGTAAATGCAGTAAAGTCTATTTTTTTTCTTATTTTTCCATGTTCAGAGCTTTTGTCTTGAGTACAGATATTTCTATGAGCAACGCAATTTTCCTCCATCCCTGGGAGGTGCCTGGACGCTGCTTGTTGCAGGGCCGAAAGAGCCATTGCTACTTGCGCTAGCCTGAAGGGACCGCTTAACGTGGCAGCTTAAGCCAAAGTGGATCCCTTGCAAGCCCCTGTGTTAAATTAATTTGTCACGAGCATCCAAAAGGCTCCGGTTTGGCTCACGTGTGCCTTCCCTCCCCGGCTCCCGGGGGGGTCGCCGCAAGTGTTATTCCAGCTGCTGTGCGGTTCGGGAGGAAGCGGGCGGTGGAGGCTGGAGCTCGGCAAGCTTCGAGACATCTGTGCCTGCGCTGTTTCCCCGTGACTGCCAGGAGCCTCGAAGTATGTGGAAGCAGCGAATTCAGAGGCCGAGGGGACGGACCAATCCCTGTGACTTTATGGACTTTGCTTTAGTGGTTTTAGTGATCACTCCCAGGCTTGGATTCCCGTTACCAAACTGTGGGCTCTTCTCTCCCCTCTAGCATAGAAGATTATACCTGGGATTATTAGGATGGGAGTATGAGAAGGAGGCTGTGTGTTAAATTTGGCTTGCCCCAATAAATGTAGGAGAGCTGGGCAGCGGTCCCTTGTTGAAGCTGAGTTTTGTTTGTACGCAACTGAGCGTATCCTCGCTGAGCTCTCCCGGCAGCGAGGCGGGGGCTCCTGCTTGGGGCTCACAGGTCATGGCCACCAGCTCCCCTCCGGCGGTGCTCGCGCCTGCGGGGAATTAAAAAGCCAGACTGGTGAGCAGGGAGAGCACAGGGGGAGGCTGCCTGCAGCACGGTGCTCCCGCAGTCCCGGGCAAGTCCAGGCACTGTTGTGCTAAGAGGGGGTTGTAAGTACAAGTTTTTGCGTCAGCTATGCAGAAGTGTCCTCCAAAATCTGGAGCCCTGATGACACAAGCTGCTGGGTTAAAAATTATACATATATATAATATATATATATATATACACACACACACACACGCACACTTTCTTCCCTCTTTCCTTTTCAGGATTCCAAATTCACTGATTCCAGTTTGACCTTGGGGCCACCTCGGGCGTGGGAGGATTCGCAGGAGACTCTTAGCCTCCAGCCCGATGGAGGTGCCTTGGCTTCAGTTGCTGCTACTGACGTGCCGTCTGCTGAGGAGGAGGAGGGAAGCCTTTCTATTGAGGAGGAAGGCTTTGAGCTGTTGAACTCCACCTATAATAAAATCACTGGCCCTGGCAGGCCAGGGCTCGGCAGGAATGGCCCACCGGTGGCTGGCGATTCCGGTGAGTCTGTTATCACTGTTACCTCCTTTTCTCCTGAGCATCATCATGATGCTCGAGTGGCTGATGGTGTTTTTATCCTCCCAGGAACCTTGGCCAAAGTAAACAGACCAGCTGCCAAGAAGGAACGTGCCTCAGATCCCCAGGAGGAGAACATCACCACGGAAAAGCTGAAGGGTGACGTGGGTTCCCGCACGTGGCTCTCTCCCAGCAAACCCGTCGATGCCATTGTTGATCTGGACGCCGCTTCCTCCTTCTCCAAAGTCTCTCTGTCAGTCAGTCGGACTGCCACCTCTGACAGAAATGTACCCAAGGTCCTTCCTGAGTCCCCGGGCAAGGGGGAGGTCAGAAGTGCCCTGGAGCATCCTCCAGAAGCTCCTGTAAGGCCTGAGGCTGCCACAACCCCCCCACAGACAGGGCTCAGCAAAGGTGTTGTGCACCGCAACGTGGCTGGGAGCAAAGCCGAGGGCCTTGCAGACCACCACGAGCAGGGGGTCCTGCCAACGGCGGATGGACAGCAGGTTCACGTGAAGCCAGGACCACCGGGGCTGCCAGGACCGCCAGGCCTGCCTGTAAGTAGAGGAGGAGATTGCTGTGGGTGGGAAAGGGTTTGTGGGGAGACGGCCGAAGGCAGTCTGTACAGCAGGCCATCTCGAGGTGGTGGAGCAACAGCAGGAGCAAATTCAAAGCATCCCTTCATCCTAAAGCATGTGGATTCAGGGGAAGGCAGGGAGGTGTAGGTAGGTCAGGATGGAATTAGAAAGCTTTCTCATGCTAAACGTACTGGAGTCCAGTTGCTGGGTCGTTCCCTTCTCTGGTGTCTGTGCTGGTCTGAGATGGGGCTTTGCCTCCCCCATATGCTTCTCCCAAGCCTGGGTCAGACCTGTGGGACCAGGTATCCGTTGTCCTCGCCCAGGGCATTTGACAGGGTTTGTGGGTGCAGCTCTTCCTCTCCTGACCGTGATGGGTGTTGGGCACAGCCAACTGAGCGTAGGTCCCAGCACTTTGCAGTGGGAAACCAGGCAGATAAACCTTGTTCATGCATGCGGTGTATGTCTGCGCGTCAGCCCATCCCCTTGATAAGCGGCAGGTTTTCTGGTGCCTCCTAAGGAGCTTCAGTAGCAATGAGAGAGGAAGAGAATGGTTTCCCTATCTCCTCTGCCCTAGAGATGGTCTCAAGTCATTTAATCACCTTGTTGGCTTGTATCTTGTGCAGGTCCTGTTGGCCAGAGCTGAGCTGATGGGCACCAGGCAGGCCATAGTCAATGCCCCAAAGCCTTCTCCAGCCCCCTCTCCCCATAGCAAGCTTCAGGTCTTGGCCTTGGAGGGGGCCTGTGGTCACCGCTGGCATTGCTGTCCTTTACTTCCCCAGCAATGTGACACCCAAATAATCTTGTTGGGTCAGAGCAAAACATTTAATTTGCCTTGAAATACAATATTTTATTTTTTTTCAGATTATTCCTCCATTATATTAAAAAAATATTTATTTTTTAGTCTTGGTAGATCTAGAAGAGATGAAGATTTAGTGAAAAAGACAGTCTTCATTGAGAAGTATCTGGTTTTTTTTTTTTTTTTTTACATATTTTCCCTGTGTACTTCTGTTATGCTGATATGCTAAATTTGTTACCATTTCATTAAAATTGCATGTTTTTGGTTATAGAGGAATTTTATGTGTGATTATCAGTCACCCAGTTGGACTGCTGCGAATGACCATGAGCTCATCCTCATCTTCTCGCGGTGCATAGCTGAGTGAAAGCTGGCTGGGACATCTCTGAGTGCAGGGCTGGAGTTCGGGGTTGCTTCTCAGTTGGAAGCTGTGGATCAGGTCTGCGCGAGTGGCTGTTGTGATAGCCGCGCTCCCGATTGATTGCCACTAAATTGTCATCCTTCGCCCGCAGTTGCCGCGTGATGACACCGCGGTGGTTTCTCCTCTGACAGCTCTGGCTGGGTCTCTAATGCTAAGTAACTCGGCGCTGGGTAACGCGGAGTAATTGGACCTGGAGGAGCTCTGTGCTGGTGGAGAGATTAATGCCTCTCAACCCTCTCTCCCAGACAAAATACATTTTGTGAACATTCATGGGCGTTCATCATCAGTGTGTCAGGCCTCATAGGACACTGGTTAAATTTAGGACTGCCAGCTATCCCCCTCAAGCCATCTTCTTGTTACCACAGCTATTGCCTGCAAAAATAGAAGAAAATAGCAAAAGGAACAGATGCTAAAGGATGGTGAAAAAATCCCAGAAGTCGCAGAAACGTCATGCCGCTTGACAGCCCTGCTGTCACTCCGTCAGGGGAGGGAGGAGACATGGAAGGGAGGACAAGAGCAGCGAGGGAATTGTTTTTCCCTTCCTGTAGAAAACACTGAGATTTTGTGTCACGTGTGCAGATGAAGGTCCTGGCTGGAAAAGCAGAGAAAGGCAGCTCCGTGCTGGTGTTAGGGGGTTGGTGTTGACCAGCTCGTGGTGCACTTTGGTGGCAGGGCTTGAACCCGCGTCTCTGACCATGTGCACAGACAGGCTCGCGGTGGGCTGTGGCACGGCCAGAGCTACTCCCCTTTCAGCTAAAACCATCCCATGAGCCTGGTGACCCTTCCCGAAGTGTTGTCATCACTCCCAGTCCCTTGGTGGCCGAGCGCTGCTTGCCAGGGCCATGCCGTTGTTGCTGGGAACTTCCACCATGGGGCAACTGTAGATGTTTTGCAAGATGTTCAACTCATGACTGGTGGAAGGGAAAAAAAGAACAAGCAAAAAGAATACGCATGCTACCTTAGCAACCTTCATTGAAAAGCATGTTGAAGCTTCAGAAGCCTGACTCAACCTTTTCTCTGGTTTTGGTGTTCACACTCTGCACGGGGCTTGCAGCACGCCATGTGCTGCTACGGGGTCACCTTGGGCGTCCCTACCAAGCGCCAGAAAGTGGGAGTCAGACTGGGTAGGTGTCTGAAGATGAAATCTCAGGTTATTCTTAGAGGAAAGGTTTGGGAATAATGTATTTTTAGTGTCAACATTTTTGCTTGGAGGGTTTTTTTTCCCCCTCCCTCCTCCTCCTCCTTTACTGGCAATGTCAATCAGGGAAATCAGCATGTTTTAGGGAAAAAATGGTATTAGGAAAATGTCATTTTCTGGAGTTTATCTTAAAAAGAAACTCCCAAATCAAAATACCTTTAGCTGCCTCCGATAGCAAGTCCTGGAAGTGGGGGGGCGCATCATGCGTCGTCCTCCCGAGTGCAGCTCGAGGAAGGTGCATTTGTACCTGGCAAAAGTGGGGAGAGAAAGCAGAGCTCGGAAAGGGAATCTGGGAGAAACTGCTCAGCTTCCTCTGTATTTAGTGTCACGAGGGTGACATTCAGACCTGGCTGGCTTGTCACAGGCAGTTAAGCAAAATGGAGAGATGGGCTGCTCTGAGTGAGTCGAGAAACCAGTCCGTATCTCACTGGGATGTGCCCCGAGCGCCTGGGAGGTGACGAGCAATGCTCCTGGTGTAGCTTGGACGTGAAGGCAGGGTGTGTGTGCACACACAAGGACGTTTACATCTGCCTATGCAAAACCTGCTTTCCCCTTAGTTGCAGTATCCCCTTTCTTTTTCCAAAGAGTGCAGAGGTTAAGCACGTGCGCAGCGCCAAGCTGGAGCTGTTTATGGCTGTGTGATTAATCGCTTCCCCTGTCACATCTCAGAGTTCCTGATTGCCTCTATATAAAAGCAGCAGCAAAGTCGCTGACAGCTTAGTGATGCCTCTGGTGCCTCTGGTGCTTCTGGGTTTTGTGTCTCCTTGCATTTGCGTTTTTCGCCGGGCAGATGGAGGTGCCGGCAGGTGTGGGGACGGGGAGGCGTTTGAGCTGCAGGGGTGGAAGGACTCTCTGGAAGGTTTCCTTTCCGTGGTCTGTCCATCTGTAGGACTCTGGCTCCCCTCTGCTCCCCACTCATTAGCTAGGTGGGTTTTTCCTGGCGGAGGATCTCCACCCCCTGCTCCTCCCCGGGCAGCATCGCAGTCCCAGGGAATGGCATGAGCTGCGGCCAGGAGATTGAATGCAAGTCCTTGGCGTAGTGGCTGGGAGCTGATCCTTTTCCAGCTTTGAAAATGGGACCCAAATTGTTACTGGGGAAGATGGGCTTGGAAGTGGCTGTAGCAGTTCTCAGTCGCTCCTTAGTCCTGTTTGTCACCGTTTTCACAGGGCCCCGATGGCTCTTCCCCTTCCCACTATTCATCTGCTCGGGCCACTCTTTTGGCATGTCTCTCCAAAATGCCCTGGGCTTGAAATACTCCCCTCTCTGGAGGAAGAAAGTGTGCCCAGGCTGCCCTGCCTCTGGAAAAGCCAAGAGACACTCATGAGCCAAGACCACTTCTCATCCCGGGGAGCTGTGGCCAGCAGCGTGGCATAGACCCTGCTGTAACCATCTGTCTTCTGTAAAGGCATTTGGGATCTGTGGGGAAAAGTATTGTGAGAAGTGGAGAGTGCTGATCAATTTAAAAGCTGCTGATTTTTATGATCTTGATAATCCTCCTGGCAGTGATTTAATTGTGTTGCCAGTATCCAAAAGCTTCTTGGCTTTTGTAGACTCTGTATTTCACATGGGGTTCCCAACGGTCGGTAAGTATTGACAGGCTTTTCTTTTCCTTCCTTTTTTTCTTTTCGTTTCTATTACTCAACGTTAGCACTGGTTATTTAGAAGCAAAGTCGTGTTTTCTATTCCTAGGCTTAAATTGGATCCTGATGGAGGCATGCGGTGTCAGGGACAGCGCGAACTCACATAAAGGCAAATACAAAAACATCTCTCTGCTTTTCTCGACGGAGCCATCCGTCGTGTCGTGACACGTACAATTACAGCTGTCGGGTCACGCTGGAGGAAGAGTGATTATGCTGCAAAGCAGCACTGTGTGTGCTTTGCAGAGCAAAATACCAGCTCGCTTCTTTAAGAGATCTTGTGGATCAATTTTCATTTTCTCTCCTGAAGTGTTACAGCCCTTCAATTCATTATTCCTGGTGCTCTGTACCTTTCTTTTTGATTTGCATGAAATGGCATCGGCTTGGGAGGAATTCAGCTGCTTAAGGGAGAGAAATACGTGCTGTCAAATTTTCGGGAGTGCCGTTGTGCCTATTGCTCTCCCCTGTGCTATCTGTCACGCACTAGGACTGTTTGCCTGCAGAATTGCCCTCGTCTGTGTTCGTGCTCGGGGCAGATATGGGCAGCGCTTGCAGAGGAAGCCGAGGGGTGGCAGCTGGCGGAGGTCTGGTTTTTACCTTCCCTGGTAGCCCCAGCTGAAGACCTGGGAATGCAGGGTGGTGCGGCAGAGGAGGGCGGATGGAGAAGGAGAGTGGATGAAGTTGGGTCTGCTGAGACCTGCTGGTGACCACATTAAGAGGAAGGACTCGCTGGGCACCCCATCAAGCTGCTCTCGTATTTCAACTAGATGAGCCAGCGTGGACCTAGACCACTGGGTTTGCATGGGATGATCTAGAGGCTGCACCCAGAGTAAGTGCCTGGACTCCATAGCTCTCCTGAAGAGGAGCCATGAAAGGCAATGCTTCACAAAGTACCTGATTTATCTCAGCAGCAGGACAAGGAAGGGGGGCCTGTGCCCCAGGGGCCTTGCAATGGGCACAGGGTGCCCACAGTGAAATGCCAGTGACTCTCTAAAATGGGTAGCATTTCTACAGAATTGGTCACTCAACAGCAAATGTCCAGCTTATTAAGAGCAAGGTGGTGGATGCTCAACAGAAGGGCCTCCCAGCACTGGGAGGGGACCCTACTGGTTCCGGTGTGAATTTTGATATCATGGAGGGAATTGCTTTATTTTACCTCCTTCAGCAATATCCACGTGTTGAGAGTCAGAGCAGTTACCGGCTGTGCATGGCCCAGAGCCTCCGGAGATGGATCAAGCTGAGGCCTGGAGCCCGCCAGGCTTCAGTGTCCTCCACCAGCACCGCGCCTAGGCCGCGTGCTGGCACCAGACTCTGGGCATGGTATTTAACTTGTCTCTGTGCTGGAGTAGTTGCCCTTGTGCAGAAATAAGCTGGATACAGAAGGGTGTTTGTGTTGATTTCAAGGGCACTGTCCTGATGTGCATCAGCTGAAGGTCTGATCTTGGAGATCTTTTTGTAGGTTAAAAGGCACTTTGAGCGATTTCTGAATAGAAAATGTAAGCGTGTTCCCATTGCTGCTGCTTCTCATTTGCACTTGATGCGTTCCTTCGGCTGATGGTGTGGCACACCGGGTGTTGGTGCCCGCTGGGAGGGATTCGGGGTAGTTTTGTGGCCTCTAGGTGTCTTAGGAGCTGAGGCTCAATTCTTTGACTCAATCCAAGGCACTTTGGGTGATGAAGGCCTCTTTGGTGAAATGTCCTCAATGCCGAAGTTGCTTCTGGACATGCAACTTGGGCTTCGTACACGTCTCCTCGGCACTGAGACCGGAGCAGTAAATCCTGGCATGGACTTAGGGCTGCGCTGCTTTCCGAGCCTGTCTGGCTCCAGGTTTCACTCCGACACGTGATCTGCATTGGGGCCATGTCATTTAGCATCTCTGATCTCAAATTCCCAGGCTTACTACGGTGATCAGACAAGACAGTTTGCGAGCACAGAACAAAAGAGGAATATATTGAAGCCGCCAGACGTGCTAGCTCAGCAGCAGAAATGCAAGCAGATGCTGTGCTGCAGCCCAGCAGTTTTTCAGTCTTTGTGGACATCTCCCTGGTAGATAGATTTTTTTCATCAGGAAAAGCTGTGATCTCCCATCTGACTTTGTTTCTGTCCAGACAGATGCTTCGCTAAGCCCTGAAGTGGGGTCGTTGCTTGGCCAAAATGCGCATTTTTGACTAGAGATGAGCCAGATCAAATCTCATATAAATTAAAAGCTGCAGATGTCTGCATCTTCATCCAAACTACTGTTTGAGTGTGTGGCCACAGTCCAGCGTTATTATATTTTTTTTCCTAACGGCTCTGCATTTCCCCACCAGGTGTCAGGAAATGTGTTTCTGCTCCCCCAGCTGTGCGGTCTTTTTGGACATGCATTTTTGCAAGGGAAGTAGCAGAATTACTCTGCTCACCTTGGCTGTCCAGGCAGAGATGCTTGCTAATAGCAGAGTAGGAGAGGAGGAACAGAGCAGCGTAAAATGGGGTGCATCATCTGCCACGTCAATTCTCGGGATGTTTCTGAGGTGCTTGTGCTGTTGGTTTCCTCGCAGCTGGAAGCCAAATCAGCCATTTCAGTCCTTGCTTGCCTGGGGTGGTTAGAGCTCTGCTCACAGAGCTTGTCACCCAGCCAGCCCCGGGCTCTCTGCCGGTCCGGGTGGTCCTTTGGTACTAGCTTCCTTCTGCCAAGAATGGGAATGGGGGGAGCAAGCAAAAATGAGTGATGCAGCTCTCGCTCTTTGTCTTTCAGGGTTGTCCAGGGAGACGTGGACTGGTGGGGCTCAAAGGAGACAAAGTGAGTATCCTGGAAAATATGTAAAGTTATGAGATGTGGCTTAGGATCTGGGGCAAATACAACTGATACTCTTTTTTGCAGTCTGGTGGCCCCTTATGTGCATTTGCAAGAGGCGAGAACTATTTTTATTGGATAGTTTAAGCCCAGGCTCATGACTGACATGACTCTCTGGACGAAATTCTCTACTCTGAACCACTTAATGGCTTTGCAGAGGGAGTCACCAGTGCTCTCTCTTTAGGGGCAGTGGAGCAGGGAAATGAAGCAGTTTCCCTCAGGTCATCTGGAGGGATGCTGGCAGATCCAGGCCAAGTACCTACATGTCCCAAATTCCAGTCCTGTGCTATGTCCACTAGCTTGGGTAGCTTTGAATGCCTAAAGCATTTTTGTGCTCAGGAATTGCCTTGACGTTTTGCTTGCCCCATGAAGCTTTTCCTCCTCCTTTTGGAGAAGGTTGCATGGGTTTTTCTGGAGAGACTAACAAAAATTTAGCCACATGCAAATGCCCATCACCAGAGACTGTAGAGTGTCATGCTGAGGGGGGAGGAAGAGTATGATGTTTTAACACTACATCATGTGGTATGTGCATTCGAGTCACAGAGAGCCACGTGAAGGAGAGAGGATAGGCACATGTCCTGCACCATCGTGGTCATGTCCAAAGGCCGTGTCACTGCTGGGAGCCTTCCTGCTTTAAAACTCTACACATGCTATTTTTCACAGCTCCAGTTGTTATCCTGGCTGCATGCAGCATTGCCCATCCTGGCTTTAAATAAACTGTGTCCTTTTTTGTGGGGGGAAGGGAAGAGGCAGGGGAGTGCCTGGACTGCAGCCGGCAGGAGTGCAAAGGGCTGGTGACTTTTTGGCTGATGCAGAGCAGAGCTGATGGGGACTTTACTGCTGGAAGCCCCAGGGCCCTGCTTGAATCATGCCGAAAGATACGAGATTGTCTGCTGAAGGAAGGGACATCGCGTTATCACTAGCACATTGACAGATGCTCTGCGATACTGTGGATTAGGGATGGTTTATTCCTATCACTGCATCCTCATGTTACCTTGTTGGGCAGATAGAGC
The DNA here is from genome assembly GCF_036370855.1 of Dromaius novaehollandiae. Classification (NCBI taxonomy): domain Eukaryota; kingdom Metazoa; phylum Chordata; class Aves; order Casuariiformes; family Dromaiidae; genus Dromaius; species Dromaius novaehollandiae. Next base: position 4,222,207 of record NC_088117.1, read on the forward strand.
TGTGTGACTGTAATACACAGCGTTGTTGTAGTCCCTCGGTGAGGCTTTCCGGGGTAGAGCACTAGGCTGGTGTTGGGTCTTTCTGGCTCTGCCATTGACTTCTTAGCAAGTACTGATGTTTCTCTGTGCCTCTCTTTCCGTATCAGTAGCCTCCTATTAACCTCCTTTGTGCAGAAGTTTCCATCTTATCCAAACTGTACAGGAGTGAATTGCAGGTGCTGCCAAGTTGTGCTGTCTCCTGTGCTTCAATATCTGTGACATGTACATGGGTCTGGGCACATGCATGTGTGTGTTAAGCTCATTGCTTTTGCTTTTCTGGGTGTCAGGGTTACTTAGGATCTGGTCTGAACCTAGGATTTTTAATAGGTCTAGACCCAGGCTTCCATCAGAGTTTGCCCTGAATCAGAGCCTGTGTCCAGTCTTGCATGTCCGTGCTGACTGAAAAGCCCAAGCTGGTTTTAAGGACGTGCTCCTGTCTTCCTAGGGGTACCCTGGAGCCATGGGAAAAACGGGCCCCCCGGGTGACCCGGGCCCTCCAGGCATCCCCGGCGTCCCTACCATCGTTCTCTGGAGGAACTCCAAGGAAGACTGGCTGACGTTCACGGTGAGTGACTGCCGCGCGGGAGCAGAGGCGGAGAGCTCAGTGCTTGTTCCCAGGGCAGTTGCAGGTAGCCCCAGCAGTGGTGGAGCAGGGCTGAGCCCTCCTCTCCTGGCCCACAGTGAGGAGCTGGGCCAGGGGATGGGAGGAGAGAGGCAAGGATAGGCTATCTGGATGGAAGCTGTGGGAGGAGAGGGAGGATGCCAAGAAAAAACATGCTCCTCGCTAGGGACAGCTCTGGTGGTAGCTGTCTGTGCGCGAAATGGGCTCAGGATGTGTTGCATTTATGCCTTTTCCTTTATTAGTGTTGCATGCTACTGTGACGTGACATTAGGAAAGGTGCGTTAAAGGCCTTTGATGTTTTAATGGTTTTTCAAGCTGCATCTAATTGCCTGCTGGCTGCAGTGGGCCAGGTCTGCCCCAGAAGTGCAGGTTCGTGCTGGAGGGCCTAGCACAAACCCTTTTTCCAGTGCTGAGTCTCTGCCCTGGGGCAGTGTTCACCTCTCGATCACAATTGCAGCCTGACTTACAGACTGCCCTTACTGGTCTCAATAGCAAATATCACTTCACACATTAGAGACCTGGAATAAGGAGTTTATTGAAGTGTATAGGTCAGGATCTTGTTCACAGACAAGCCAAAATGCTCAACTCACACACACTAACAGCTGTGGTCACAGAGAAATCCCTCTTTTCACCTGTGACTGACTGGAAAATCTTGGGTACCAGTGTTGCACGCACATCTGTTACCTCCCAAGGGAGATTCATACCGTGCCTGTGTAGGGTCCAACAGCCCAAAGAAGATCCAAGCCAGGCAAAACTCAGCCCCTTTGCTGCTCTGCGAAGCTGGTTACAAAGCATTGCTCCTTTTTTCCACCATGTGCCAGTTCTCTGCCTTGCCCCAGCTGTGCGACGTGTGGCTCTGGCTGGCAGGGTTTGTTCCCATCAGGCTTCTTGCTGAGATGAGGTATTGGCTCTTCCACTGCCACCTGATCTCTGCTGCTTCAGGGAGTGCAAGGGCCAGGGCCAGAGCAGGAATGTTTCATCTGCCACGTAGCTGGCTGAAAACACCATGCATGAGGGTTTCGATTACATTTGGTTTCTGCTTAACTTGTGCAAGCTGCAAAATAACTACTCCTGAAGTTACTGTTACGTGATGGTTAAGAAATCATGGCTAGTCTAGTTAATGGAAAGAGTATTAATCTGTTCCTAAACCCAGCAACTGGAAGCGAGCAAAGGAAAAGGGTTCTTGTTCCTGTCCCTCCGTGGCGCACAGTGACTCCCGATCACTGCAAAGACCCAAATAGCCGGATCTGGAGTTTCTGGCACCTGGGTAGCAGAGCGCCTGCTGTGCTTGAGCTTAAATCCAAACTCTCTTGTGAGCTGTGATTGAGACTGTTGGGGCAATATCTGAAGGCATTAGGTTTCTAATGGCCTTAGGCACTTGAAAGACCTGGGCTCAAGCTCCCCGAAGCAGGGATGCTCTCTGTATTATGCATTTGCCAAGTCCCTTTGATGGGACTGTGATCTGTTACAGCTGTCCAAATAATATTGGCAGCTCAAAGCAAAAGGCAGGTAGCGTGGCTAGAAAGGCAGATTGGTGCACTGGGTAGAGCCCATTAGGGCTGGTGTGAGAGGCCAGGGTTCAGCTCTCCGGATCTTTAGAAGCTTGCACTGTGACCCTGGGCAAGACAATTCCCTTCTTATCTTCAACTCGTTCTTGTTTGTGGATGGTGTGCAGTGTGCGTGGGGGGAGGTAATGGCACTGCTGTGCTCCAGGGCAAATGCCTTCAATGCTGGCAAGATGATACAGTGAGGGGGATCTCACTTGTGTTTGTTCCCTTGAAACATCACTATTCTTGCCCAAAAGTCCAGATGTGTCGGGTCTGATCTGTCATGGCTGTGCCCTGTTAACAGATGGGGTTAAACAGCCACCCAAATTCCCGCATGGCTTGGGGAAGCGGCTGGTGCCTGGGCTACACCAGGGTAATGCTCTTGGCTTTCTGAGAGGAGGTCCTCGGGATGAAGCCGGTTGGGGGTGATGAATTTCCCGAGGCAGGCGCATACCCAGAGCCGCCCCTCGGGGCTGCCGTCACCCGCGCCGGCAGCAGTTGGCTGCACTGCCAACACAGCATGCCCAAGGAAGGGCAGGGCTGGCTGAACAGTGCGGGGCAGAGTGGCCTTGCGTGGGGCTGGCTTGGCCTGGTGCCCTGCCGCGCTGCTCGAGAGACAGGAGGGGAGCCGGGGGGATGGCGCGAGGATGCAGCAGAGGCCATCTGCTCCTACGCGGCTGCTCGGGGTATGGCAGCAGGGCGGGAGAGGTGAGAGATGGGCCTGGGGAGATGCAGGTGCTTGGCAGGAGATGAGAGGGATGCCTGGGGATTACAAGTTAGGCATTCAATATTATTCAACACCCGCCAATCTATCAAAAGGATTATTCACGTGCAACTTGCTGGATAGGAGCAGTGATGTTTCCACTGGATGTGATTTACCAAGTCCCTTGGTAGTACTCTGCTTGTTCAAGCACGCACCTTCCTGTGGGCTCTTCTGAGGTGGGGGTGGTGGCAGAACATCTCTGGGGACGTGGTGGCCCAGCTTGCCCATGGTGCTGCAGAGACCGACCCGCTGGAGGCAGTCAGGTGTGAGCACTGGCAAACTGTTTGGTCCTGTTGATGCAAACATGGTCGACCTCCAGGATCTCCTGGCCTCCTGCTGCTCCAGCACAGCAACTGTGCAGAGAACAGCCCTCGGGAGGCACGCGGGGACGCACAACCTAGGACCAGAGCCGGAGGTGGATAGGCGAGAGAGAGCTGGAAGTGTCAGTTGGAAGAAGTCTGCTGTACTGGAGAGCATCTCCAGTGCCTGCATGAGGGCAGCAGCATTCCTCCCAGGATGCGTTTGGGGTGGACACCTGCGTAATCAGTCTCTGTTATCAGGGCACATTTACGTCACTTCACAGACACCAGATGATCAGCATGAGGACCAGTCACTGACACTCCTTGCTCCGCAGACTCCGATCAGCCAGAATTGCATTTTTTTCTTGCCCACATTTGGAAAGGGGCTTCAGAGTGTTTTGTTTTACACCCTGAAACGTTTCAGCACCTGAAACATTCACGTTTAGAGATGTTGCCCCAGACTACGTTTTCTTTGGTGCGCTGTGAGCACGGGATAAGGCGTTAGGAACACGGAAGGGAACATCTGGTTGCGGTCGTGTTTGGGGAGGCCGAATCTGGGGAGCTGCTTGTTCCCCATGAGCCGTGGTCTCAGCCCCGTGTCTCAGGCATGGCCTCCCTTGATGTTCATGTGCCGGCACTTGGCCCAGTGCTTTTGGCATTGGGCACTCAAAGAGCTTGTTCTGCTGTTGGGTCTGTGGCCGTATAACCCTGGTCACGTTAGTGGCAGTGCTCCGCTTGGGAGCAGGCCATGGGCTGTGTCGCAGGCAGAGCAAGGCAGTGCCGTATCCAGCTCCAGGCCCCGTGCAAGGCAGTGCCGTATCCAGCTCCAGGCCCCGTGTTTTGTTAAACTTTGTCAAGATAGCACAGGAATGAAAAGCAGCACGCTGGCTGGGGCAAGGGTGATGGGGCTGTCCGCTTGTGGAGCCATCTACAAGATACCAGGGCTCTTGGAGAGGGCTTGGAGAAGTCCTGGGCTTTGGGACAGCGCTGCTCTTAGGAGACAAATGCTTGTGATCTTGGGGACATCCTTGGGCTGCCAAGCTTTGTGGTGGGCTCAGGCTCTTGAAATGCAAGCTAGAGGAACAACCTCTCAGGCCAATGTGGCGTGAAGGACGTGGGAAGCAAGGGACATCCAGGAACAGCTCCAAGGAGTGACAGCTGCTGGGATGCTGAATTCTCTCTCCTGCCTCCTTTCCAGTGAAACAAGCCTTACTGCTCAAGGGAACGGAGCAAAACCCAAGCCCCTGTCCTGTGTTTTCATTCACGATAGGTTGACAGAGGTTGGGTTTGCCAAGAAGCTGCCTCAGTGTAACTCTAGAGGAGCAGGAATCATCAGAGAGCGGGAGCTGCCCTGGGAATCACTAGCTTAAATTCAGGCAGTATTTACTTAAGTAGCTGATGAAGTCCCAGAAGCCTTGGAAAGAGGAAGGAGAATTGCAGCTCCTGGAGTAATTAGGGAGCTTAAAAATCTCTGGCGCTAGAGTCCTTTTTTTTTTTTTTAATCTCTCCTCCTAGCTTTAAAGGCAAGAGGTCAAGCTGGGAAACGAAACCTGGTAACTGTAGAACAAAAGAAAATATTGCTCCACGCAAAGAGTAGCTAGCCTTTAGGGACTGACTGCCACTGAAAGGTCAGCACCTAATGCAGCTCTCTGACTGCCTTGATTTCTGATTGTAATAACGTGTGCTAGCTGTGCCGTGGCATGGCACAGGGAGGTAAGCAAAGCTTATGCTCTGGAGCATAACCTGCTCCCTGGAGAGATGTCAGAAGGGTTTTCTCTGCCCCAGTCTTATGCTGGAGTTTCACAGGACAGATCCCATACAGGAATCAGAGGCTCCATCCTGTGTCCCCTCTGTTTACTTGTGAGCCCTGTGCCCATCGCTCTGCTCCCCCGCTGACCAGAGCTGCTGTAAGGAAAGTGCGGACTATTTCCTGCTTAAATTGCAGAAAGCTATTAATTTCCATCCCCTTCTCTTGGCATCTGGTGCTCTGAAGTGAGAGTTCATGTCTCCTGTGGGTTACTTTGCGCTTTTAAAATGTTAGTTTCTTTTTTTGAAGCCTAGTGAAATAATATCCTGCCCCAAGTGAACCTGAGCTCGTCGATTCATGAGACAAGGCAAGAGCATTGGCCGTGCTCCAGTCCCCCAAAAGTTTTTTATGAGCAGGTTTTTGAGGGAAATGAGAACTGGCTGTACGAGGGGGGGTCGTGGCTTGGCCCTGGCTGACTGGCAAGGACCGTGCACGTTTGCTCACGTTAATCAATTTGGGATAAACTTGAAAGGAACCGAGATGCCTAGTGCAGCATTAGAGCTGGTTAAATGTATCTATCCATCATCTGTCCCGAGAGCTCCACTTATTATTAGAAATATTTCCATATGTTGAAAGGTCTGTGTTTATTTTTGTTAATGAGTTCCTTGGCTTTTTCCCTTCTTTCTCCTCTGGTATCAGAGGACTGATCTTTGGAGGGGGACAGGAGGGGTTTCCCAAAGGCTCCAAGCCCGAAGCTGGTAAGGACCTTGCTGAGCACATGGGAATCCTGTTCCTCTAATTGCTTCTTTTTTGGGCAAGGAACAAGGTAGGCTTTTTAGTCTTTGATGTGAGTCAGAGTTTGGAGTAGCTGCCTGAACCGTATGTCTGGCATCACCGTGGGCTGGTGTGGAGTGAAAAGGAGGGAGGAGGAGGAGGAGGGAACGTGTTTTGGTTCCTGAGCATCTGTGGTTTGTGCTGCTAGAGGAACACAAGAATAACTGGTAATTCGGAGATGCACTGGTGTATTTTCTGGTCATCCCTCACTGCACAAAACTTGGACAAAACTGGCTTGGGAATGGCTGCACCATGAAGTTTGAAGACCTTTATGCTGGGTTAGAAGTGCTATGGGCTTAGCTGCTCCTGTGGCATGCGAGTGTTTTTTTCCTTTGTGGTCATCTGGACTTCTAAAAAGTGGAGGTACCTAAAGATCTGGCTGCTAGGAGCAGTGAGGAGAAAGCCTGCCCGGCCACGACTGGCAAGGGGGTCCCCCCATTTGGGGTTTCAAATGGAGCTGGTAGGGGATGTGACCTGTAGCAAACTGCTGTGTCCAAACATCTGGGTTTAGTTCAAACGTGGGATAAACTTGATGTTTTTCATAACAAATTATGCAAGCTCAGTTTAGAAACTTATAAATTACGTTATTGAGAAGCTTGATTCTCTTGGGTGGGAGTTTAGTTTATCAAGCGTCAAATCTCAGATACTCCTTAAAGTTCTTTAGTGCTCTGTTGGAACTGGAGCGGAGAACATAAGCAAAATATTTTGCTTTCAGCTGTTGAATCCTTTGTCAAAATCAGCACATTTCTGCAAAACCCTTGGAGTCTGGCAGAGGGCACTTTCTGGGCCGGGAGGTACCATCCTGCTGCAGAGCAGAGAGACAACGTGGCTGCTCGGTCCCGGCCCCGCTGTGCCACCGGTGCTCCCCGTGGGTTTCTCCGCCTGGCTGGGTTAAGGGTGGACATGGCTCTTTGGAGAGGGAGAACCCAATATAACCGTTTCCTTTAACCTATGTATTTAACTGTCGGCGATGTGCTTAGTGCGGTAGAGGAGGAGAGGCTGTGCAGAGAAGGGTGTTCTGTAGCGGAAGCAGATTTATTTTTATTTGACCGATTTGGTTTCCTCCCCCGTGGCAAGGAAGGAGAAGCGAGCCCTTGAGAAGGACCGCGTGAAGGGAGCGCAGGGGAGAGTGCCGTGCCAGCTGGGAGGTGTGGGAGGTCTGGAGAGAGGAAGCAGAGTATCTAAACATGCTCTGGCTACACGTTTTTTTTAGAAACAGTGTTTCCAGGTGGCCCAAAGGATGGGCTGTGCTGCGGGACTGGAGGAGGAAGACAACCTTGACTTTTGCCTTGGCGTCTGCAGATTGCATAAGAGCTGTAACCCACCCTGAGTTATATAGTGTTGCTTGTCTGCTGAAAGCCTGATTCCCACCCCCACCCCCCCCACACACCAATCTCTAGCTCTCATCCAAAGGGAACAACTCCAGGAGCACTAAGCACCCCACAAATCAGCTCATCTGGCTGAGGACTCACCAGCAACTTTAGCTTGTCCTATTGGCATCGTCTCATAGCAGCGAGCTCTTAAACTGAGCGTTCAGGGCTAAGCGGTACCTGCTGCCGCCTTACTGCTGCTGCGCTTCCCATCGCCTCTTTGCAGATCTCTGTGGGTGCCTTGGACCTTGCAATTTGTGTTCCCTAGGGAGACACACGCACCACGGGTAGCTCTGGTTGCTGCGAGTCCTGCTTCGTCGCAGTACCGAAGGAGCCTGTCCTTCAAATGTTGTGGTCCTCTAAACAGCAGCCAGCGGTCACAGGTCTCATGGCTTCCTTTGGGGTTTCCTGGCCCCCGAGTTGCTCGGGGTTTACCTCCGTGGTGAGAAACAGCCTGTTGAGGTCCCCTCTAAAACACCCCGAGAGCTTTGGTACCAGACGGCAGCAAACATGAGGGGGCCTTAAGCAGTGTCCGACGAGAAGGAGGGATAAAAGGAAGGGTACAGTTAAATAAGCAAAGTAACCCTGTAAGTGATTTAGCTGGCTATAAAATGTCAGGACAGAGTAAATTGTTGGGAAGCTGCAGGGAAAGGAGAGTAGGGATGCCAGAGATGGAGGCAGCTGAGCGTGTTAGTGAATCCTGGCCAGCACTCAAGCAACTGGAGTGTATTTTCTCAGCAAAAACAGGAGGAACCTGTTAGTTTAGAACTTAGAAAGTAGTTTTTGTTTGTTTGTTTGTTTTTGGCGGGGGGAGCTTTAGAAAGGTGCTTGGTGGGCAATATTTTAACCAATTCTCAATAGACAGGTCCAGCCTGTCCCTTGAACGTCTCCACACCTAGCTGTGGTGTGTCCCCAGATTAAACCTTCTTTTGTGACTTGTATACACCTGGTATAACAAAAATAAGTAAGAAAGAGGAATGGTTCATAGCTGTGTCTTCCCAAGCAACAGGAAAAAGACTTTGAAGACACCAAAAAAAGGTGTCTCTCTACTGGGATCTTTTTTGACATTTTCCTTTTTTTCCCTTCTGCTTTCAGCAATCATCGTTTTACCAGCTTCTGCATGCAGGCTGGCCGGTGAGTGTTGGCTGTTAAGTAAGTTTCTGTGGTTTGCTTTTTCCTCTGCCTGGTCAACTGGATTCTCCTCTTTCTAAGCTTTGTGACAGTGATATCTGTTTTACCAACATTGCCCCTTTTTTCTTTAATCCAGAGACAACCTGGACCTGCCGGGCCCCCAGGACATCCAGGGAAGCCAGGAGTACCTGTAAGTAAGAAAAAAACCACTCTGGTTTGCCCTGTCTGGCCCAGTTCTGGCTTGGCCCCTTTGAGATTGCTGCTTTCCTTGGGAAGCTGACTGAGTTAATGTCTCAAGCTGCTTGAGCAATCCTGGGTTCCCTGGTTGTTTCTGGTGTGCTCTAATTAAAGGCCTTGGGATTGGATTTCAAAGAAGTCTAATGGTTTACTTGTCTGCATTCCACCGAAATCGAGTGATGTTTGATATCTAACTCCCTTTGGCAAACTCAGCCCCAATCCTCTCTCCACCAGGCTCTTTCAGTAGAACAGGGCTGGTTTATGTTCATGGAGGATCAGGTTCCTAATACTGGTTTTGTGTATGGCCAGTCGTTTGTCTAAGTGCAATATGAATCCGTTCATAGATGCCCAAAAGCAAGCCAACAAATAGCTAATATGATATTTATGTATGACCCAACCCCAAGTTGGTGAGTCTGCGATTCCATACCCTGTGGTGCCTCTTCAAGCAACAGTCCGGGTTCCTACTTGGTGCTGATGTCCCCGGCAGGTTTGTGCGTGTCGGACTGAGGTAGAAACAGAGCGGGGAGCAGGGCTGTGGAAAATGTGGTGGTACAAGGCAAAAGAAACGAAGACAAAACTACAGGAAAGACCCTTTATGTGCTGACCTCCCATAGGGCATTAAAGCAATGGAGAACCAGATTTTCTCCTGCCTGCTTGGCTTAAATCTGCCCTCGCCACAAGCTCTGCGAAGGCAGCGAGGCGAGGGCAGCCTCTGGTGAAGCCGCCGGGCACTCTGACGCAAATCGCGCTGCTCTGCAGCCTCGGCCTGCCGTTCCCGAGGCTACGTTTGTGCATTGCTCGTTGTTCTCCCTGTAACCGTATCTGGGAGCAAGGCTGCAAGGCCCAAGCTTCTTTCAGCGCGGCAAACGCTGCAACGTGATCTGGGCTGGCTGAGGGGGATGGTGACTGTTTGTTGACTTGATCCCTGTTTGTGTGCAGGGGCCTTCCGGATATCCAGGGGAGCCAGGTGAAAAAGGGCAGCTGGGGTACATGGTAAGTGCAGCCTGCTCGTGTCGTTGGTCTGGGGGATGTTGGCAGAAGTTCCCAGCTGCAGGGTGCTATGGGGGTGTGGGGCACGGGCTTAGCTGTGCAGAGTGCCCTGTTTGGAGAGGTATTGAGCATGCCCTCAATACTGTCCTTGTGCTCCTAGGAGCCCAGCCGCCCCTTAGATCACAGCTGGGAACTCTGGGTGAAGGAGAATGGTAAAAATAAGGTTTGCTCCTGGTTTGGGACCTCTGCAGGGAAGCATTTGCCTGGTTTGAAGGTTCATGTGCAGTGGCAAAGAAAGGATGTCCCAGACCTCTCCCCAGGGTTGGTTCTGCCCACGAGAGGGCTTGTATGGGCTTGTGTTGACCAGGTCAATGCTGCAGCTCCTAGGCCCTCTGCCAGATGGGTAAGCGACTGCTCAACAAAGTCCATTTGGGTGCTGGACTCTGCTTTGTGTCTTCTGACACCCTCCTGGGCAGACAAGCTGGGGTAGGGGTGGTCCCAAAGGCGCACTGTCCTTTTGTCTGCACATCACATTCTCGAAACCATCAACTTCCTTCCCTTGAACTGTGGCTGAAGAGTTATGTGACTCTCCAGCTCCCTGTGGCTCTTCCCTCTTCCCGTGCTCTGCCGAGAGGAGCTGCCATGCGGCCCAGCTGTCCCCCGGGACCAAGCGAGCACAGCTGGGTGAGGGGTTTGGATGCCCCGGTGGAAACAACGAAAGGAGAGCAGATGGCCGAACCTCTGAGCATCACTGGAGCTTTCCATTCACTCTCCCACCAGCACTTGCTGGTACCCAGCCCTCGTGGGAAGGACTGACGCATCCCAAATTAAATACCATCTCGTCAGAGCTCATTCGCAGATGTTCCCTAGGGCGCCCGCCTGTCTCTCTTGCTCTGAGGCCTCTTTGTCCTGGCTGCTGCACGGCTGCTCAGAAGGGACGGCAGCTCCCTTCGCTGATGCTCCTCATCTCTCTACTCATTGATCTACAAAAGCAGTTTTCTTCCTTCAGCTCTCCCGTGCTTCCCACCCTGTGCAGCATCTCTTGCGGGTGTCCTCAGCCACCTTAGTCCCCTCTGCTCCCTTTCAGCAATGACCTTCCTTTCTTCCTGCTGTCTTTGTCCTTGGGTCTTCCTCCCCATAAAGTGGAGTGGCTTTTCTTCTGCCTTGGGAAGGGGAGCCTCCTCCAGGCTGGATGTGCTGAGGACAGAGGGACAGGCCACAGTGGCCTATCCTTCAACACAGACGATGCTACAGAGAGGGAAGGAGCTTTCTGAAAGGAAACTTAGCATTGCCCGTGCTCTGCCCTTTCCAGGGTGGTGGAGCCTCATCCCGTGTGCCCACCCAGAGGCATCCAGGTTACAGCGTGGAGACGTTGCAGAGCTTTCCTGGCTCCCACGGGGCACCTGCTGGGGCACCTTAATGCCGAAAGGAGCAGCTCCCGGGCTTGCATGGATCAAAGCTGAAGGAGGACTTAGGCTGCAAAGGGCAATCTTTGCCGTGGGGAGGTTTCAAGAGGCATGGCTCAGCTGTGCCAAAGTCCCTTGGCCTGACCCGAGCACCCTTCCTCGGTCAGACAGCACTGTACCTACGAGCCTGGTGGCAGGGACAGCAAGCAGGACTCGGGCCAGTTCTTGGCAGCTGTGTTGAACTTTCACGGTACAGCCACAAAAGCCTAAAAAATTTAGAGACTTGACATCTTGGGCAGAGAAAACGGCTACATCATACGGCCTGGATGCAGGACTCTCTGCTCCATCAAACGTCCTGCTGCAAGGTGGCCCCTTACCCTCCAGGGCTGCTCAGCTGCAGCAGGGACGCCCTGTGCGGGTAGTGTTTTACCAGCTGCCGACATCTGGAAGCCGTCACTGGCTGTGTTAAGCCAGTGGAGTGTAAACACTGGGGTCTGTCAGTGTAGCTTAATCAAAAGGTACCAAAATTATTCTCCATCTTCACATAAACAGGATCTGTGAGGGGAGTCACTGGCTCGTGGGGGGATTAGTGCAGAAATGAAAAGGAGCATTTTTTTCTCCTCTTCTTGGATACATCTGTGAGCCTGATGTGCTCGCTCCAGGGGCTGTGTTTCGCAATGGCTCGAGGCAGCTGCCGGCACCGGGTGGCTGCAAGCTGGGGTCTGTGCTGCGGTTCGGTGCTAGCATCACCCTTCCCAGCTCTTGCTGGCTCCTCTCCTGAGCTTGCTCCGATTGCAGGGGTGTTGCTGGTGCCTGCCGATGGCCTGACTCGATGGCGTTCACCCTTCAGCACTGGGACTTCAACTTTCTTTTGGGCTCAGCGCCTATGGTGTCCACCAACGGACCCTGCCCAGAGGATCTGGGGATCAAACGGGGCTTGGGAGAAGACCAGGAGCCTCCTGCTCATTCTGTGTTGCTCCAGTCCTGAGCAAAACAGCCCCAGATCAGGGCACCTTGTCTGCGACAAACTCGGCTGTTCTTGACCAACGCAGGGTAGTTTTGGTGACCTCTCTGGTTAAGGTTCATGTCTCCACTTGAGCTTGGCCCCAGAGATTTTGCAGCCCACTCTGGCAGGTGTCCGTTCCCTGCCCTCGAGGTGCAGCCCCTCCTCGTCACCGTCCCCTCCTGGCCATGCGCCCCGGCACGCCGCTGTCTGTACTACCCCGTGCAGAGCTGCCAAGCAGCTCTTCATTAAACTTCCCCCAAACAAGCTTGGTTGTTATTTGCAAAACCAGGCTCTTCAGTTAAAAAAGATGAAAAATTGAAGTTGCTGCTTCTTTCTGCACTTCCTCCAAACTCCTGCTTTTTAAACTAAAAGTCTAGATTTGGCAGTGACAAAATATTCCAAAGTTTTTGAGAAAGCCAAATAGTCAAACCAATTTGAAGGGAAGTATTTTCTATTTGTTCCAGACTGATTTTACCTAGAATTTATCTAGAATTGCCAGTGGGCTAAGGAAAAAAAACAAAAAATGAAAAAACCCTGCCCCTAAGCTTTAGCTAGCAGTAACCAGTTCAGAGGATCTGCTGTGGTTCCTGCACATGGGCACGGATCAGAGGTGGCTTCGAGTTCAAGCAATAGAGCTGAGAAACGCATGCACAAAGCTTTGGCTTGACCTCTTCCTAATGCCTTTCTCATTCCCCAGCTTCCAGTTTGTTTCCTGTTACAGGGCTGCCGATTTCGACTTTCTGTACTTTGAGTTTGGAGGGAATAGGCAGTTCTGCGTGATGAATGTTTTCACTCGTCAGTGCCTAGATGCAGGTGGAGTGGTGAAAGCTGTCCCGGAGCAGTGCTGTGCAAAGTTTGTCCCTCTACCAGATGTCCCTGTCTCTTTGCGAAGCACTTGGTGATTAGCAGGCGGGATTGCTGTAAAACGAGAGGCAGGCAGAGCTCAGCGTTTGGTTTATAGGCTTCATAACGACTTGGACTTTTTGCTAACCTTTCTACAACTCCGGGAGCATGTTTCTTGGTTTCCCCTGGTGTTTGACTATCATCAGTGTTTATGGTGGGAATAAAATGCTTGCTTTCTCTGTTTCTTCCCCCTGCATACAAATCTGAGTCGCAGAGTGTCGCTCTGATTCATTTTCACTCTTGATTTTGCTCTCCGCAGGGAGAACCTGGACTTCAGGGCGTGCCAGGACGTGCGGGTTATCCCGGGTCAGATGGGTTTCCTGGGCTGGACGGCAAGCCCGGGCCGTCGGGGCTCCCGGGAGAGCAGGTGAGGAAGGACCGCAGCTTAGTGCAACGGGAAGCTACAGCCGGCCAAAGTCGCAGCCCCAGAGCTGTACCCCCACCCAGAAGGAAGAGACGAGGGGATGGAGACAACAAGGTCCTGCCTCACTATTCCAGGCTTCTCCCCAGAAAGCCTCCCTTGGCCTGTCCTCCAGACCTTGCTAATACACTGCTCTGGCTGTGTTTAAAGGAAGATGCTCGCAGGGCAGTGGTCTAGAGACTGTCTTTTTGCCCTGGCTGACAATAAAGAGCTGAGAAAGCAAGGTTGCTGCTGCTGCTACTGGTCGTTTGCCTCTGTTAACTAGAATAATTCCCCTAAGCCTACAAACTGCAAACGCCGTTAGGTGGAGCTTCAGGTATTCCTGGATAAATGCCTCAAGGTTCATGATTCCTCAGAGAAAGGGCTGTAAAACACTGCAAATGTGTGCTAAGATGCAGTTATTGGCCCTGGAATAACCTGTGCTCTGCAAAATCCTTCACTACGGCAGGCTTGAGCATTGATGTTGGCTCGCTTTTCTGTACTTGAATTACCTAGTTGCTTTTATGGGAGGAAATAAGTGGGGAAAAAGAAATAGTGAGAGTGATCATGGATTCCCCGGATAGCGTTCAAGCTGCAAAGCTTGTCAGCTGTTGGCGTGACTATCCCTTCCCTTGTCCGTGCCCATGCCTGACATGGGCCGGGAGCCTGGGAATTTTGAGGGAGGAGGAAGGGAAATGCAACAAAGTGCAGGTCTGTCAGGCTGCGGAAAGCCGGCACCGGCTCCATCCCCTCCGCAGGGAAGCGGAGGTGGGTTGGGTGCTGTCTGGGTTTTAGAATAGTCTGATGCTGGAAGGCGTAAGGCTGGTTTTCACGCAGGGTTAATGAGAGCGTTGCTTGGTGAAAGCCGCAGCTGGTGGAGGGAGGGGAAGACTGCAAGTGGTCTATGCGTGAAGCCAAAAGCCAACAAAAAAAGCAGCTGGGAAAGCACTTTTAGAGTGGCCTTGGGGAGCTGCCAGAGATTTTTTGGGGGCAGAGGGTTTGCTGGAAAGAGGCTGAGAAAAGAGCTGGAGATGTGTCTTCCCCTTTGCTGGCCCAGGAGGCCAAGGCTGCCAGCAGACCTTGGTCCATGCTGTGTGCAGCTGTCCCTGGGGAACATGCGCTAAGTGCTTGGGCTGAAAGCTTTCTCGGGATGGTTTTCCAGCATGGTGCCAGGAACCGAACAAAACTGAGACATTTGTGGCTTTCGGGAGCAACCTCGGGAGTCTGAAGCGGGACGGCTGTGGGCAGAGGGAGAGGCCCCCCGAGCACTGGGGAGGGGGAAGTGGGGCTGGAGCCAGGCCTGCACCGTGGTGGACTGGCCCCAGGACATCAGCACGCGGCGGAGGTGCTGGACAGCCCTGAGCACCTCGTCCACTCCTGCCTCCTCCTCCACAGGGCCTGCAGGGATTTAAAGGTGACCAAGGGCTGGCTGGAGAGAAGGGCGAAGAGGTAAGCTGGCGGTGGTCTCTCTTGCTCTGCAACCTGGTGCTGGGGGAGGGATTCACTGACGGCCAAAATCCTGCCATTGCCCCACTGCCTCGCACGTTCCCTCTCCCCGGGAGACACCTGTGGAAAGCTCCCCCGGCTGCAAGGTGCTGCAGCACTGCTCCCTCCATCGCTCTCGCATCCCTTGTGCCGGTGGGTGTAAAGCCTGCCCAGCACAGGGGTGGGGGAGTCTGTTGGCACCCAGCGATTTCAAGGGAGCTATTCATTTTCTTTTTTTTTTTTTTTCATTTTGTTCTGTCTTCCTTTTCAAGCATTAAGAGCTTTTGATTAATGGATTAACTGGTCCTGCATCAGCAGTGCCCTCTGACCAGTACCCATGTCCCTACCCAGCTTGCGGGCAGCGGGATGGACAAGTGCCACCCTGAAGCCATGTTTCAGTTCCCTACTGTCAAATCTAGCAATGTGGGATCCCAGCTTGCAGACTTCATTGCCGGGATGTCCCTGCTCAGCCTCTGGCGGTGTAAGGCATGTTGTACTCAGAGCTGCGCTTTCAGTGTAGGGTTTTCAAGGTCTGTTAGCATAAAACAGCTGCAGTTCCTCACCTGGCTGCTATTGCAGTGGATTTGTCAGCCAGAATATAAAATGTCTATAAAAAAGTAAATGCTAGTGGTTTCTGTTACTTTATTTTTTCCCCCAGCCTTTTTAAGAGTTGCCTACAATTTTTAGAGTTGCCCAAGAGATTTTGGCCCTGCATTCCTCTGAGGTGCCATCAAATAGGGGTATCTGAATCTCTGGGCCATTTCAATGCAGTTTCTTCCTTTTGAAGCAGAAATTCCATGTGGTTTTTCAGTTATGTTTTCTAGCCCGTATTTTGCCCCCTGGCCAATGAAGGACATCATCTCATCATCCAGCAGGAGAATCTCTTGCCCTTGGACTTCACCTCTCTGTACTTGGGCACTCAGCCGTTGGTGGCTGATGAAACACGAAGCATTGCACCACTTGCACGGGCTCATGAATCCTTTTTTTGTTCCACGGCTGCTGTGGGTAACGAAGCTGGTGAGGCTTTTCCTTCTGGAGCTGCCTTGTTTAGTACAGACTTGAGCCCTGTCCCATGGCACAGACAGTCCTTTGAGTCACATCAGCTGCATTCAAACCATGATGCTCCGGTTGTGGCTCGTACATCTCTGTTGTTCCCATTTCAGGGGTTCTCAGGTGACCCTGGACCAGCTGGGGAGAAAGGAGAGAAGGGAGCAAAGGTCAGCGTCCATCCCACCTCCTCTCAGCCTTGCCCGGGGCGGCCAGGGGATGTCCTCCTTCCCTGCTGTGTCCTCCCCGGCTGGCTCCTGCTGCCTGGGCCGTGGTCTCCTCCCTGGTCATTCAGGCTGCTCTTTGCTTTTCCAGGGGGTGAAAGGACAAAATGGTCCCCCAGGTCCTGCTGGGGTTCACGTAAGTTAATAGGAAAGCATTGTGCATCGTTGTCTTTGATGTGCTGGGATTGCGCCTTCCCTTTCTCCGTGTACCCTCGTCCCCCCTTCCCTGGGCCATGCAGAAGTGCTGCTGTAAGCGCTCCTGGCTGCTTTCCGGCCATGGAGGAGGCAGGAGCAGCCTGTGCCGGGAGAGAGGCAGAGGCGGGGATGGACCACGTTCGATTCCTGGCTCTAGCACCTTGCTCCGGGCTTCTCTCCTAGGGGACGACGGGTCTGAAGGGTGCCACCGGCTTCCAGGGCCCCATGGGCCCCGAGGTGAGTGGTTGTGCTGTGTCTGCGTCGCGAGTCCTCCCCAAAGAGAGGCACGGAGAAGATCATCTGTCCATGTCTCCTGGTGCCTGCTGCCTCCCACCCAAAGGACGTGGCCACGGGAGGGAGGAGCTGGGCTTTGCAGGGCAGTGGCACCTCTTCAGCATGGATTTTTACACCTGAACTAATTCTTTTGGCTGGTGCTAAAGACAAACGATCCCTTGTAGAGCATGTTGCCTCGTGACTTATTTTGGGTGTCCACCTTCAGATGAGATGAAGCCCTGGCCAGCAGCACCTGTTTTTTTTTTTTTCCATGCAGCTCTCAGCATGCCAATAGCTTAACTGCTGCCAGGTCTTTGGGAGGCATCCTAACAAGGCCCGGTTTTGCAGAGGGTTTAAAAGGAAAATTGAAGTGCTTTTGCAGTGGTTAATGGGAGCACCTCCCAACGTGAAGGGAGTGCGAGAGGAAGGGACTTGCTTGGGGCTGTACCATGTAGCAATGGAAGCCATATCTGGGCCAGGGGATAGCAGGTCCTTAGAAGGGACCTCAAATAGCTGATACTTGATGTGAAGAAAAAGGGGAATTTGGGATGTGAAGACCAGGAGGAGAGAATCGAAGCAAAATATGCTAGAAAAATGACATTCGTCTCCTGTTTCTCTCTCCTTCTCCAGGGGGAAGGTGGCTCAGCGGGTCCCCCAGGCCCTGCCGGCCCTATGGTAAGTCATGGCTTTTCCATACAAACCGCTGCTCTAACGAGGGGCATGCTCGCACTCGAGGAGCCCTTGCTGCTGGCAGGCTGACCGCGGTGGCTCTGCTTGCCCACGGGGCCGTGGGGCCGGGAGCAGCTCCGCTCTGCGCCCCAGCGAAGCAGCCTTGCCTTCCCCTCCACGCGCTTCGCTTGGCCCCTCGCTCCCTGCCGCGGGGCCGTGGAGGCGCGGGGAAAGGCAGGAGCGACTTCGGAGCTGAGCACCGCTGTCGCCTTGCAGGGAGAGCCGGGCCAGCCGGGATCGGTGGGGTGCCAAGGAGTCAACGGCTCGCAGGTGGGTCTGCGCCGGCAGCACCCCACTCCCGCTGTTCATTCGGGACGTTTGCTACCCGCGTGGCTGCTGCGTTCACCCCGTCTGTTCTCTGCTCTCTCCTTAGGGAGAAATGGGCCCTACTGGCTTGCCAGGGCCCCGGGGCCCCAAGGTATGTTGTTGGCACGCTTGCTCCGAGCAAACCTTGCAGCGACGGGTTGAGTTGGGAGGGCTCAGTGCCAGCACCGAGTCCCAGAGTCCTGGCGTGGCGGGTGCCAGCACTGCGGCATCGCTGGGAGAAGGGAGGGGAGATTAAACCTGTAACCCCATGCCCCGAAACACTGAGATGGCGGTGCAGATCCCTTTTGTGTCAGGAGAAGATGGACCTCTCTGGGGTGTGAAGGAGCGGTGAGACGGTCCCCTCGCACCTCCCAGCTCAGCCCGCCCGCAGGAACCTGGCCTCCGTGTCCCAGGAGGATGCCCCAACTCCCGATTATTCCAGGCCAGGATTCCTCCCCTCCCTCTGTTTCTGCAAAGCAGCATTTCCAAAGGAGAGGATGTTCCTTGGGAAAATCCCTAGTGCGGACTGCGGGTTTTACAGTGCACTTGCATTGATTTAATTGTAATTACAGGTTTTCTCCCCACCCTGTTTTTGTAGGGACCGCAGGGCTTGCAGGGGAGACGTGGACCCCCTGGCCTGAGGGGCACACAGGTACATGGTGCTTCAGGTGTTGTCCTGGCTCAGAGCCCGTGGTATTTCCAAGGTACTGGGTGCAGGTCCCCACTCGTGTGGCCTTCTCCTTAGCTCTGGCAAAGGAGCTGCTGAAACTTGTCCCATTGCACCTTACAAATGTGGATGAAGGCCTTGACTCCTCCAGTCTTTACGGCTGTCTCAAGGAGCGGAGGGAATGCATGGGAAGGCCTGTGTCCTCATGGGCAGGCTGCTGAGCAGAGCTGGATGCTCTGGGCAGGCTTCAGCTGACAAAATACGGGGGTGCCTGGTGTGCCTGGATGACCACATCTGTCCCAGCCACCCTCAGCTCTGTGTGTTGTCAGTGGAGATGCAGCCCCTGTAACCCATGGGGTCCTGTGGCATGACCCATCCACTCCTCGAGTCCATGTCTCGGATAACTGTACCCTAAAAGTGCCCATTTCAAGCTGATGGACACTAGATGTGTGCCCTGAGCTGCACAGCCCATGTCCCAGGCTGGGTGACGGGCACCTCCTCCTCTGCAGCGCTGCCACTCTCTCTTCTTCCAGATTCTTAAATCCTTTGCTTTTCTCATCCACTCCAGGGTGCAACTGGGATAGGAGGATCCTCTGGACCAAAAGGAGGCATTGTAAGAACTTCTTGCCCATGTATTTATCTAAGCCCTGCTAAACCCTTCTCCTCCTCTGACTCCCATCATCCTTCCTCTGCTGTTAGTGCAGTTGCATGCAAGTCCTAGGCTAAGCCCATTGCTCTAATATCTCATATCTTTATCTCTGAATTTTGTACCTTCATCCCTGAGAGGAGCAAAATACTTCCTACCATCTGCTGCTTAGACTGGTGAACTCCAGCTGGGGCAGGTTGGCTCCCTTAGGCTGTGCTGGGAGCAGGATCTTCTCTTTGGAAGCTCAGCTCGATCTCTGGTGGGGATGAAATGCAGGCTCAAGGGCTTCCCCACCAGGAGACCTCCCTCCCTTGGGTGTCTATCCAGAGAGGATGGGGTAAAGTGTCCCTGCTGCTGGTTTTGAGGGGAAGAGACAGGCTCTGTTTGCAGTAGACCTTGCAAGATAGGCCTGGAGGGATTTGGCAGCCCCAGGGGGCAGGAGATGGCTGGGCTGTGTGGCCTGCTGGAGAGAAAAGCCAGTGGACGTCCCTGGGTTGCTGCAGGTTGTCCTGTCTGATGGAACCTGTCCCATTGAAATGGCAGTTCTCAGTGCTGACCCCCTCCACTTCATAGCCCTCTATGGGCCAAAAGGGGGAAAAGAAGTTAATATATATGTATATATATTAAAAAAAAAAAAACAAACAGTTTTGAGCCTGCAAGGGAGAAGACCAGAGATCTTGGTGGTGTTCCTCAGCCAAGGGCTGGTCTAGTTTATGCGGAAGGGATAGGGAGCAGGGTAGCGATGCCATGTAGTGGCTCTGCTTGCAGCCCAGCCTCATGGCTGTGGTCAGAAGAGCCTGCTCCAGGGCTTCTGGCCTTGCCCAGCGATGGCCTGGCATCAGCCCATGTCCCTCTGTCCTTCTTCCCCTCTGTCCCACTCAAAGGCTCCTCTTCTGCCACGCAGGTGCAGAAATGGTCACAGAGGAGTGGGGGTCTGCAGGCCTGAGGGGGGTTAAGTGCAGGAGTAGTTGTGCAGAGACCAAACAGACCACAGTGTGGCCCCGGCTAATCAAGGCGTTGTGTTGCAGGGAGCAGACGGTGCCCCTGGGCCGCGAGGCCAGCCGGGACAGGAAGGCCCCGGGGTAAGTGTGCGCGAAGCCACGAGAGCGGGTGGCGCGGCGGTGGCGAGCCCTGCATGCCGTGTCCTCCACCTCACCGTGTCCCAAAGCGTGCCTGGTGCTGCGGGGAGTACTGCAGGGACCCCCGGCCTCCCCCCACCGCTTGGAGCATCCCGCAGCATTTGCGGTGCCCTGCTGCGCATGGGCCGTGGGGAGGAATGGCTGCCTCCAGGCGCCGGGGGAGACCTGGCTTCTGCTCTCTCGGCAGCGGAGGAGGTGGGATCCACTCAGCTCCCTGTGCCCTCCGGCCTTGACACATGCCATCCGCGATGAGAAGATGCTGCTGGGGGACAGGGTGCTCTATCCTCGCCTGCTTCTCTAAACCGCCCCCGTTGCAAGGTTGTTACAGGGCTGGAGACCCTATGGCCTGTTGCTGCTGTTGTGGCCGTGCATGTCACTTCTAGCACAGGTGACACAAGCTCCCAATGGCCCATGGCTGTGCTCGTTGTCTCCAAAGCTCTGCAGTTCTGTGAAGGGCCATCTGACTCTGCTGGTTGCCAGGAGCTTTATTTCTCATATTGATTTTCTGGCAGAGATGCCCACATCCCAGTTCTGTCAGCACCTCCCACCCTTGGTGCACAATTAGGTGCAGTTTTCCCAAGCAGTTTGGGCACTGAGCTGCCTTTTCCAAGGATTAATGGGGCCTGGGGGCAGCCAGACCTGTATCCCTTCATCCTGCCAGATGAGCACAGCCCTTGTTAGCATCCTGCCTTGTAACTGCTCAGGTTGCACTTCTGGACCATGCTCAGATAATGTCTTGGTACTAGATGGTCCCTTGGTGCATTTGCTTCTTGTGTATTTGCACCCTCATGTGCAGAGCTGAAAAACTGATACTGGTGGAAGAGACGAGGCTAAAGCACCTGGTCCCTCCGGGGGAGTAAATCCCAGCTGTGGGATCACAGCAACTGCTCTACAGAATTAAACGGGTGTCCCATATTTATTTATATTATTCCTGCCCTTTTAGCATGGGAGGTTTGTAGGTCTCTGTAAGTGCACATGTTGTTTTGCTCTGTTTTTTAACTTGCATTTTCTGTCTCTCCTTGAAGGGATTTATTGGCCTGCCAGGTTCGAAAGGCGTCCAAGGAGAGCGGGTGAGTCACGGCCCCCGTGGCACACAAGCCACTTCTGGGGCTCAGGGATGCCGGAAAGCTGCGTTAGAGCAGCCTGAACCACCAGGAAAGGCTTCAAGCTTCATGGTCTTTACTACGTTTGGACTTGTTGACAGTCAAATAGGTAGTCTGTGTTGCTCTTACAGGGTTGTGAAGGTCCAAATGGAGCAAAAGGAGACCTGGGAACCAAAGGAGATAAGGTATTGTATTTGAAGGGGGGGGGGGGGGTTTCCTCTAGCTGCTGCTCTCTCTTTTGCTGTTCAAATATGCCATTTTTCCAGCCAATGTGTGGTGATTGGAGGAGTTGTTGTGGAAACTGAGGTGTTAGTTAAGGCACACAGAAACATTTGCCTTTTGGAGCGTTGAAAACCAGATAGTTCAGACTGTATGTGCTCACACCATGCTTGCGCCCCCTCAGCCACCCTGTTTCTACCCTGTCCTGCTCTGTCCCTGCTCCGTTCCTGACTCTGGAGGGATGCTCTTGGAGGTGGGTTGTTCAGCGGTGACCAAGAATGACCTAATGCCCCATGCAGAGACCCAAGGCAGTGAGCGACGGGCTCTGCGGAGGGGGAGCTGCTGCCCAGGGGGTCAGGAGCTGGGCTGGTGCCCCCAGCCCCAGTTGTCCCTTGTGTCTGTGGTTCCTGCAAGAGGAGGGGTTGCAAGCCCTGCTGTGATGTGCCGTGTTTTGTTCTTTCTTAGGGCACACGTGGCCCCCAAGGAGCAAAAGGGCTCCCAGGAACCCGCGGTCAAATTGGTTTGCAAGGCTTCCCGGGCCCCCGAGGAGCGGCTGGGCCCCAGGGACCAGAGGTGAGGCAGAGTGCCGTGTCCAGTCTGCTGTGTCCGGGGTGCCGTGGGAAGGGGTGTCCTGCGAGGGGACATGTGTGTGCTCTGTGTCATGTGGTGAGGCAGGTGGCGTGGGGAGGGGGCGGTTCTGAGGGGGCTATGGTGAGCGTGGGCCTCACTGCCCCGCCGTCCCCACTGCGGTCTGTCCTCTCTGTGCTGCCCGGTGCACCAAGAGAGGCTGCGCCGCAGCTGTGGCAGCTGGGAGCACGCCGGCAATGTGCGATGCACGAAGTCTTCCTTAGCTTCCTCCTTCATCACATCCGACTCCCGGGGTTTACTGTGCTTTTCCCTTTTTGTGCCAATTCCCGTAGAAGCCCACGCTGGGGCTTCAGCTCCTTAGTGGCTGAGCAGACCTCGGGCCCTGCTAAGGTGGGCAGGGGGAGGTTGCTACGGTGAGAAAAGCCCCTGCTCCCCTGCCCTGCAGTGCCAGCGGGGACTGAGGGCATCGCCAGGAAGGAGGAGGTGGGAATGCAGTGAAGTGATTTGGGCATGGTCCTACAGAGCCTGGTCCTGCATTAGCGTAAACCAGGGCTCAGCGTGCTGAGCAGAGGGTGCAGAAGTGCTGCAGAGGTGTCACCTGGTCCCCCCCTGCTCCTTTCCCCCGTGCTGCTCTATTCCTGTCCCCAGTCCCTGCATCCCCCCGCTGCCTGCTCTCCTGCCATGTAATCCCGGGTCCCATCCCACAGCCCCTAGCGCCCTGCGCTGCCTCTTCCTCCTCCCTGGCCTGAAAGCACTGGGCTCTCCCCAGCCAGAAGCCGATCTCAACAGCTCTTCCTCAGCCGGCCGTGCTGGTATTTCCATGCGCCCAGTCCATCCGTCACTGGCTGCAGGGGCTCATGCGGGGTAAGGGGGCCCTCTAACGGCATCCGCCTCCGTACTGCACGTGTGCTGCTGCTGCCGCGTTTTACAACACCTGCAAGCTGCTGCTGCTGCGTTTTACAACGCCTGCAAGCACTGCTTGGCCTCGGTGAGCTTCCGCGCGGTGAATCCCCACCTCTGCTCTAGCTGCCTGTCCTCAGAGGAACGCGGAAAGGGCTTTGCAAGCTGCCTCCCTCGTAATCCATGGAGCGGCGTTCCTAGAAACCGAACGGATGAGCACGTCCCGTGATGTCCCGCCGGCCAGGTTGCATCTTCCTGCAGGGAGGTTCACACAGAGCCTGAGGGCCTCCTCCGGAGAGGCGAGACGCAGCGTAGCAAACAGCCGCTGTGTCGCAGAGCAGCTTTGGTGTCACCTGGCAGAGCGGGGAGGAGGGCCGGGCTCTCCGTGGCCGCCGGTGCAGCGTGGTGGGTACCCTCAGAGCCGCCGCGCTTTGCTCCAGCGGAGAGTTGTGGCCCCGCTGCTCCAGTTTCCTCCAGCCGCTGCCCCCATCGATGGCCCGAATTCAGCGGGTGGGTTCGGCGGTGCAGTGAGAAGGCAGCTTTGGGCAGGTGCTGTGCCCAAAGCAGAGATGTGTGTTTGGACTTCCAGCATGGTTGAGGGCAACTTTCTGTGGTTGTTGCTGCCCTAACGTTCCTGCAGGGCCCACGCTGAGTCCCTGCTTCAGATCAGTGCTGTTCGCTGCTTTGCAGGTATTTTGAGATTAAAAAAAGCTTTAAAAAAGTGCTCTTTTGAGCTGATCATCTCCGACTCCTGCTGGGCACTCCGCTTTCTGGAGCGAGCTTTTGCTAACGATTTTGGAGGACTGCAATTGCTCAGCCAGCTCAGACCCGGCGCCCGCTGCCCTGCCGTCCTGCTCCTGCTCAGTCGTACTGCCTGACTGCTGCCCTCCTCGCTCCTGAGATCCAAACAGGGCGATGCTCGAGGAGCCTCAGAAAACGGGCCCAGTTTTAGGAGTGCTTTTTCTGCAGTGCACGCTCCGAGTGAGCTGTCAGGATGGACAAACCCGGCTGCGGATCAATGTTTCTACCTGGGAACTGAATCCTGGCTGACTGCTCATCTCTAGACATTTCCAGCTTCTAAGGAGAGGGAGAGGGGACTATGTTTTCCCACCCACCTCCCACTTTTCTGATGTACAGTATCCCTCTGCAAGGGTTGCCCTCCCCCTTTGGAGGGTTTTGGGATGCCTGCTCGGAGCTGCTCTCACATTCACTCTTCAGGCTGACAGCTGAATCCTCCCACCTCTCCAAGAGCTGGAAATGCCGCACGACTCATCTCGTTGCCACGTGGTGTCTCTTCCACCTCGCCAAGCAGCACCGACTTGCAAATAGCAGCCACGTGTGCTGGGCCGACCGGCCCCAGCTGGGCGCACGGGCTGCCCGTGCCACGCTGCGGCTGTATCTGCACGGGCAGGAGCCTCAGCGCATTAAATTGCTCTTAATTTGATCAGCAGGAAACAAAAGTTTTCAACTTCACCCCTGTTCACGAGCTGGACGAGCAGCCCTTGCTGGGGCCGAGGGGGCGAGCAGGGTGCTGTTGCCCCACCGCACTGGGGACGCCGTGCAGCAATACCCAGCACACACGACCTGCTTGGGCTCCCGAAGGGACGAGACGCTGAATTTGCTCAGAGCCACGTGCTTCTGGCTGACCCTCCTCTCCTCTCTCCTCCCAGGGAGAAGAAGGCCAGATCGGCCCGGCGGGTCTCAACAGCAGTGAAGGACCCAAGGTCAGCCCAGGCATTTGCCGTGTGCCGCCACCGCGAAACCCTTTTGGGTGCTCTTCTCCTTGCACATTAGGGGCAAAAAGGAGGCCACACTGCCCCCAGGTCTGGCGAGCCCACGAGCCCCCACCTGCCCAGTGGTCCCGCTCCAGCGGCCACCAGGCTCTGCCCCCACCACCCACCCACAGGGTCACACTGCTGCCCAGCTCGGTGACAGCCCTGGCCTCGTGGTCTGGAGACCAGCAGCCTTGCGTGCGGGCTGAGCCATGCTCAGACGTGCTGACCCCAGGGGCTTCTGCATGAGCCCCCTGTGGAGATCATGACAGCTCACCCAGGCGAAGGGGCTGGCAAGACCAGCAGGGATGCCTAAAATGACTGGGTTTTCCTCTGTGTGAATTTCAGGGAAGCCGAGGACCTGATGGCCTCAAGGGAATCCCAGGATTACGAGGAACCAGGGTAACTCATGGAGTCGTTTATTACTTTTAGCTGATTCTTGGAGCATCTTAGGCCTTCGAGATGAAAGCAACCCTAGACACCCATCACGGGGCAGCACAGGACGCGCAAAGAGGGCGCGAGGCCCCATGGGACTGTGGCTGGGGAGGGGACACACGGGCAGCCGTGGCCAGGGATCTGCCCAGGAGGTGGGCAGTGGTTTCAAAGATCTAGAGACCCTTCCTCTCCTCCAGTGTCCGCATGCCAAGGGGGGGGGCGCAAGGTGAGAGTGCCACGAGAGAGCACACCTTAGATAAACTCCCCGTCCGCACCGAAGCCTAACCGGATCTGCGTATCTAAAGGCCTCCAACACTTACCACTTGCAGCAATCTTTCCTGATGCCAGCTTTGTCCATGGGAAGGCCTCTAAACATGCAGCTTTACTGCTGACAGAAAGATGCTTTTCTCAATGCTTGCTTTCTTCCAGGGCCGCACGGGGCAGCGTGGGCTGGCTGGAGTCCCTGGCCTGCCAGTAAGTAGGAGATCTCCATTCAGCCTGCAACGCTTGCGCGTCATGTTTTCTTTGCTTAGATGAGCTCTCGGGAAGTGTTGTGACGCATCCCGGGACACGGTTGTATCGGAGGGTCGGGCTCCATTTGGGAATCACATGGAGTAAATTGGGCGTGGTGCATCTCAAGCTTTTGAACATTGCACGTAGAGTTTTCAGCAAATCGCCTGCCAAACGCCACAATTAAATTCTTACCCTGGGCACAGAAAGTTCAGGAAACGAGGTCTCTTATGAACAGCTTCCTCTAGAAATTCTCATTATGCAGAATTACATTTGGCAGAGGAGAGAGAGTTAATAGCTGAGGTAAGTAGAGATGACAGGAGAAAACACTGCTGAGGTGCTCACTAGTCTTGTCGGTGCCGTGAGAACAGTTTCCACCCACCCTGATTTTATTTCCCAGCGACAGTGACAGTGAAGGTGGGAAAGAGCGGGGAGAAGCTGCTTGTGGAAAGTGCCGAGCGGGGGCACGGTTAGGAGACGAGGCGCATGCTAACGAACCGGCACCTTCCCTGGCGTGTTTTGGGACTGGTGTTTTGCAAGTGCGGTTTATAATTTCTCATGCATTGACACGTGTGAGCCTGGGGCTGGGTTCGAGGCGCCGTGCAGCCAGCCAGGTGGTCCCTGCCGCAGCAGCCGGCGCGGGACGATCTCGGCAATGTGCAAAGGGCAAATAACCAGGCAAAGGACACGGGAAGAGGCTCCTGAGATGGGAGCAGCTCCCATTGCAGCCATCCTTCCCTACTTTTCAGATTAATGCACATGCAGCAAACAAATATGCTTTGTGCAAAAGTCTTCCACTCTGCTATATTTAAATTGCTCTTGGGACAACAGTTGTACATCCTTGCCTTTGCGGTTGCCCTTCCTGCGTGCTCTGAATTCGTCCCTAAGCGCCTGTCTCTTCCAGTGCAAGAACTAGAAACCTGAAATGCCAGATTCGACCTGACCAAGGGGCAGTGTTTATCTAAGCCGTGGTTCTCCTTGCTGCAGGGCTTTACGGTTGCTAAGGTTTATGTGGGCTCAAAAGGCAAAGGTACAAGGCTGTGGAAGAGAAGTCTGTCAAGGGCTATTCAATACCAAGGAACAACCATTGGCTCAGAATGCCCCTGAGGCTCCTATAGACTAGAGGAGCACGCTAGGGACTGTACCGCTTTGTATCTGCCACCTTTTAATAGTTGTAGCAATATTTGCTTTTGGCCACTGTCAGAGACAGGCTTGTGAGCTAGATGAGCCCGTGCTGCGAGCAAGCGTGGCAGCTCAAAAGTTGTTGTGTTGCGTCGGTTGTGCTCTCCTTACCTGAGATGACAATCTGCTCCCCAGGGCTTGCGAGGTGCTCCAGGAGCAGAAGGCCCAGAAGGAAAGCCTGGTACACAGGTTCCCATTCTATACTACATACTTAAATGTCGGTGCGTTGTACAAGGGTCGGGATTGCAGGTGAAAGTTGCTTGTTATGTTGGCTGCCCTGTAATGCAGTGTGACCACGGTGCTGGCTTTGGAGAGATGGATCCAAGCCAGGCTTGGATGCTCCTCCATGCCATGGGGGCTTCCAAACCTGGGCCACGGCCATTCAGGTCAAGGCCAGCTCCATATGACTTCAAGAACACAATCTGCCTGGGATGAGATGGACTATCTTTCTCCACTGATTTTAAGGGGTGGGAGGATCTAGCTCGGCTGGAGCTAGCTGTGTGCTAGATGGGTGGAGTTAGGCAAGATCCTTGCTCCTGTGCCTTGCCTGCATGTCTGTAGTCATAGCCCCGGATTTGGGATGGGACTGGGAAAGGCTGGATCTTCCTCCTGATCCTTACCATCTGCCTGCCTTATCCTGCAGGGTCTCCCAGGGGCCGTGGGCAGCCCAGGCAGAAGGGGATCGCCAGTGAGTGGAGCTGCACTTGTGTTTGTCTGAAATCCTTCCCTTCCTCGGGGTGGAGGTGGCTTGATCACAGAAAGCTCCTCTGAGCTGAGACCCAGCTTTGCCTTTCGGTGGTGCTCCCCTTTGCGTTGCCAGGACAGGACCGAAGGAAGATCCTTGGCCAACTTCTCCCCAAGTTGTGCCAAGGTCCTGCTGGCTTTGAGTCTTCCCAGTGCCATGGTTTGATTTTTGAGGCTTGGTTATCAACGACTAATGCCCCAGGTTGGGTGGCACCAGGCATGACCAGTGTGCTGGAGAGATCACCCCCTCCTCCTGGACGCCGCTTGCCTCCTTCCATCCCCACCGCTGTTTCTAGCCTTCCTCCCCTCTGCTCTCCCTCTGCAGCGCATTCTGCTCTGCTCTCTCCCTTTGATATTAGCTCTTCTTTGCCTCAGAAGCATCTTCAGTGGGAAGGAGAGTGGGAGTATTGGGCGGTGGTGGGGTAACCCTGCTGGAGCGGGCCAAGCCAGAGGTTGTCTTCTGGGTGCAGCTAGACGCAGAGACCTGCTCAGCATCATGGTGAAGTGCAAAGGAGAGGGCTGAGGAGGCACTTTCTACATTTAAAAAATGGCTATTGCGAAAAGACATTTCTCATCAGTGGTGCTGCTGTCCAAAACGGGTTCATCACCAACACCTAGGCTGGTGGCAAGTTTTCCCTTTTGTGGGATTTCAAATATTTGTTTGTTTTTGCTCTGAAAAGAAAAAAAGAAAGAAAAAAAAAAGCTTGCATTTCCCTCAAAACAAGCAAAATAAGAAAAATGTTCTGTTCTGGGTCAAAAAAATGGTCTCTGATTTTGCTGTTAGTACTGCAGAGTGCTCAGCTCTCTAGATGTGCATGTGGGCGTTGTATACGTGTATACACGCAGCTGATGTGCTTGAACAACAAGAAATCAAAGAGTCGATTTGAAGTGGAAAACGCTCATATTGCATTCAGGAGGCTGGAGCCATTCACTTGGGACTTAGCCACGACGCTCTGCTCTGTTTTGGGTTGGTTTCTGACCAGGTCCTGACAACAGTGAGCCCCTCGCCTCCCTGATAACTCTGTCTTTGCTCTCCTCCCTCCTCCTGTTATCCCCCCTGTGCTTCCCTCGCCTGCTCCCGTCCCGGCATGCCTGATCTGCTGCCCTCTCCTCCAGGGTTTTGCTGGCTCGCAGGGAGACAGAGGCCACAGAGGACTCCCTGGACCAATAGTAAGGAAAACCTTAATTTTGCATTAACTCTCCATTTACTTGGGCTGTAGAGCTGCGGAAAGTCAGCGGGGTGTCCAGGCAGGGTGCTCACTATCATACGGGGCTGGGGCTGGTGTCCTAGCAGGGATAAAGACTGCAGCGATGGATGGGAGCTGCCTGAAGATCCCCTGTCTGAGAGCTGGGCTCCTGCGGGACTTGGCGAACAGCTACAGGTCCTGGGGCCACATTCTCCCAGATTTCAGGCTGCTGTGAGCCATCTGGGCTGAACGAGCTGCCCCAAGGCTGCCCTGGCCCATCGCACAAGTCGTCAGGCCCCGAATGCCCTGTTAGCTGTTGGTTATTTGCCCACATTGTCACCCTGCCTGGTGACAACCCTGCCTGAGAGCCAGGTGTGCAGGCACTGCCAGGACGGGCCACAGTGGCAGAATTTGTCCCTAACAACCTGGTTGGGACCAGGCGATGCCTGTCATTAAGCACAGAGGTCCCAGCAGTGGCTCAATAGGGCTTTTCTCATCGCAACCTTTTGACCGATATCTCCTCCTTAAACATTTCTGAAGGGCCCTCTGGGAAGACCAGGAGCTGATGGAGACCCAGGCTCCCTGGGCGCGAAGGTGAGAGCGGGGAGCGAGGGTGGCCGCGAACGGGCTGGGGGGCTGGCTGGAGCACCCCGTGGTGGCAGACACCCCTCAGCAGACGTGACGAGGCTTTTCATGGAAGCCTGGGGGGATCCCTCAGATTTGGGCATGGACACAGAGGGCAGGAAGAGGCCCTTGTGCACCATGGTGTGGAGATCTCTGAGCTAGTCACACCATGGGCGGGTGTGAGGTTGGCACCCAAATCCCCACCGACTGCTCACAGCTCTGCTAAGCCCCAGGGCCACCCGTGGGAACATCCACATTGCTCAGGGCAGGCATGGCCTCCAAGGGCCAGGAGCAGGCTGATTGCATGGATGTGGGGCAAAAAAGAGGGATTTCTGTGCTGAAGCTCCCCTGCAGCCTCCTCCCCTTGCACAGTCTGGGGAGCTGAGACCCGCTGTTAGTGCCCACACATGAGCAGCCCATATGCTTCCCATAAAAACCCTATCTCAGCTGATCATCAGCGATCATCATCACAGTCCAGGCAGCACCACGTAGAACTGGTTCCTCGTGCAGAGCCCAGCTGCATGCATTAAACCAGGCCAGGTCTCTCCCCCGGCATCCCTATAATTTCCATTAGAGCCGGGGCTGAACAGTATATCCACATGCCTGGAGCAGAGGTACATTAGTGCTTCTCTTTCCCGGCAGGGACTACCTGGAAAGCCTGGCTTGGAAGGACCGCAAGGACCTGTCGGCATGTATGTAAGTGATAAGCATGCCCACTTAGCGAGGTACGGTGCAGCCTGCCTGAGCGCTGGGGAGAGGTGGAGAGGCTTGCGGGAATACGGATGTGTCAGCCAGGGCACTCACGGTCCTGTCAGGGCTTCTGCAGTGCCCCAGTGGTCTTGGCAGCTCTGGCTGCCCGAGGTATCTCCCGGCTCCAGCCTGGATGAGCCCAGCATTTGGGGGCAGCATTTCTAGTCCCATCCTGAGGCATCCCTCTGGGGATGGTGGGGCTAACCCTGGTCCCGGGCAGTGGATCTGCATGGGGTGGCCAAAGGTGGTGTCTGAAGCTAAGCTCCTTCACCAGCATGGCCTGAGACCCCAGCACACTGCCCTGGGGCCACATGCGCCCAGTCACCCAGCCCTCCTGCCTCAATGGAGAGGTTGTGGAGGCCAAGGAGTGGGGACATGAGCTAGGTTTCATATTGCTGATGAGAGAGGGAAACTCTCATGGTCACGAGACCTTTCCTTGTAAGATGAAATAAGATTAACTTTGGATAAGAATGATAGTCTGGGACAGAGCCAAAGAAACTGAGTTTATGAAGTGCTGATCCCTGGCACAATTCCTGCCTTTCCCTTGGTGAGAGCTGAACCTTAGCAGTCGCCTTATCCCATACCCTGGATGTACCATGTGTGTCTCTGCTGACCTGCCAACGCGGTGCTCTCCCCAGGGCTACCCAGGACCTGTTGGTGACAGAGGGAAGCCAGGACCCAGGGGAGAAAAGGTAGGACTGGGAAACCCAGCAAGAGAAGCAGCTCAGGGCAACCAGCAGAGCAATTTCTGCGTGCTGCCGGGTGGTGGGTTGTGCTGCAGAGCGCTGAGCTGCACCAGAGCCAGGGAGGAGGGACTGCGCTGCCGGGTACGAGTCTCCACTGCAGGATCTGCTCTGCAGCTTTTCTCGCAACCACTGGCTATTAGGGCTTTTTTTTTTTTTTTCCCCTGCTGCTCTGCATTGGTCTTCTGGCTCAGTGAGGGGGGGATTTCAGAGGCTGTTACAGAATGAGTTTGCTTCTGTTTTTTTAATTTTGTTATGGGAACAAGTCTTAAGAGAAGTGTGGCTGCAAACAGCAGACACTCAGGCTGTGTTGGCTGCAAGCCAGCCCTAGCTCCTTGCTGCAGCCCAGCTGCATTTGGCCTCTGCCAGAGTTCAGCAATGTGCAGCTTTAGGGTTTGGAGGTTGAGCTGAGCGGGGAGGTGTTTCGGGTGTTGTCTCGGGCCAGGAGGAGCATGTCTGGAGCCGGCCCCAACATGGGGCAAACAGGCTGGTCCCGAGCTCTTCAACTCCCCAAACTCCCACTCTTCTTCGTAAGGCCCAGGGCTGCTATTTTTGCCCTTAAGAGGTTGTTGTAATAGAAGGTGCAGCAGGAAGGAAATCTGTCTTGCCTCCTACCAGGGAGAAACTGGAGCCCAAGGCCTGCCGGGATTCCCCGGAAAAGCTGGCCCCAAGGTGAGTGCTGCTTGCTGGCTGGTGGCAGGCAGCTCCCAACTCCCCCGTAGGCAGCGCTGAGCAAATCAGCTTTTGCTGAGCAGGACAAGGTAAAATGGGAAAGCTTTCCTGCCAGCACCAAGGAGCTCAGCTGGTGCTGGATGTGGGGGGCAGAGGAGCCGCTGCCCAGTGGGGCGACCTGCAGCGTGGGCTGGGGTCTCCCAGAGCCCGGAACGGCGGCTCTGGGGGCAGTGGGCAGGGGCAGTGCTCGTCCAGGAGAGCGTGGTGGGGGCTTCTGCGCTTCAAGGCAGAGCCTTGCTCCTGGTGTTAGCAGAGGGGGACTGTGGCGGGTGGGTCTGAAGTGTCTCTCCCTTCTCCAGGCCCTGCCAGGTCCCCCGGGCCCAAGAGGACCTCCTGGCTCCCAGGTGGGTCCCAACACTGTAATGAGTTTGTCTGGCTAGCCATATCCCTTCTGCTGTGGGTCCCCCTCGACTGCGTGGTCGAGTTTGTGTTACCTGCGGCGGTAACAGCATGGATAATGGCAGGGGCTAGCAGGACCCTGGGTCCTCCCCCATTGCCTCCTGTTTTGCCCTGCTGGACTTTGCTGCATGGACCTCTTGGAGGTGGCCAGGGCCCATGGGGTTTCTCTGAGCAAAGCCCGGTCCTCTGCACCCTGCTCTGAGTCCCCAGCACCATCTCCCCTCCCCACTGTGACCGCACTGTTGAAAACCTATCTTGTTTCAGGGAAGACCAGGAGACCCAGGTCCTCGAGGGCTTCCAGGGCTGCCTGTAAGTGGAAGAGCTGTAGCTTGTAGAGATGCTCTATAGGCTCAAGTTATGCGACGTCCAATGTGATACAACATAGGTGCCTATTGCTGGGCTGGCCATGAGGCTCAGTAAAGGAGCAGAATAAGGACCAAACCCTGCGCAAGTAGCTGGGTGATGACAAGATGGGTATGGGGACCACACTGCCCTCCTGCACCGCAGTGATCTCTGCATGACAAGTACCCCAGTACCCACCAGGCTCAGATGGTGCCGTTATAAACTGCATGGTGGCCAGATTGCTTTAGGTGTGGGGTTTCACTCTTTCTCCTCCACTCTCTTGCCCTCCCCAGAGAGAGAGGAGCTGCACCACTTCCTGCGTTTTGGGGTGCCTAAATGGCCTTTTGGTCTTGCAGGGAGTTCCCGGCATGCGAGGGCTGGATGGCATCACTGGGAAGCCTGGCTCGGCAGGAGAAACAGGGGCTCCTGGGAGGAGTGGGGTTTCTGGCCTGCCTGGGTACCCGGTAAGTGCTGATGTGGCTCCTTTGATTGACGTTTAACACAACATTCAGTACCTGCACTTGAGCAAGGAAGGTTGTTACTTGGAGGCTCTTGGGGGAGCTGGGTGGCTTGGCATAACCTAAGGGCTCTGCCTGCCCTGACGCTGGACAGTGTGTACAGGGTACGTCCAGTCTGCTCATTTTAATGCACCACCTTGCTGGCCACTCTACTTCATTCTCCACAACAACCTCGAGGTGAGGTTCTTATGGTTCCTCTTGGCTCCCAGTCTTTGCAGTGCCTTTGCTGTGCTCTCCTCCACCACTTCATCGATGACTTAGGCCAGGCTTTTGCCAGGAGTTGGCTTTGCAGTGTCTGTGGCCAGCAACTGTTACTGGCCCCTTCCAGCTTGGATATGGAGCCTCTCAAGGCTCACTTACTTGCTTTCAAGTCTGATTGTTCAGCTCCTTTGCCATAACCTGCCTCATCCATTTGCTTTCTGCTAGCAGGGCAGGTTGCAAGGGTTTTTGCTGGTGTGTGTCAGACAGTGGGAGCTCCCCAAAGCACCTGCACAAAGGGAAAGAGGACAACTGGTACAGGAGACTTTGCCAGCTGGCGAGGAGCTCATCTGCCAGTGGAGATATGTGCTGGGTTCTCTCGTCTACCTGCCATCCAAGTTTGGGAGCTGCAAACTCCTCCTGAATTAATGTAATGCCTTGCTGTTAATATAGGCTGTTTGTTTTCAGGGCCGGGAAGGCCCAGGTGGACCTGAAGGGCCTTTGGGGAGGAAAGGAGAGAAGGTAAGAAAAGAGAAGGCCTTTTGATACCCCTTGCCATCTGTGTGCGCCGTTCATGTCTGTGTGTCAGGAGCTACCCAAGCAGGGCGAAGCTTCATGTGATTGCTCTCCTTGTGTGAAAGGGTATTTTCCTCCTACGTTCAGCCAGTCTCAGTTGCCTTGTGAGGAGGGAATCTAGGAGCCAAATTTGGCCCATGGGTCACCTCTTGGACCATGCTGAGCTGTGGCACCATAAGGATCTTGTACCCACGGTTCTTGAAACAGCCTTCAACTTCTCCCTGACCCCTTCGTGTGCGGGGAGCTCGCAGTGCTGAGCTGCTGCAACATGCTGGCTTTCCCACTCAGGCATCACCTCCTCCCTGTACCTCTGCAGCAATGACCCAACTTGGGGTGACCAGGAGCCATACTGAACACAGGCTTTCCCACACTGCTGTCTTCAAGACAGGGAACAGAGGGGGGTTGAAGGTGAAGCACTCCTCCCAATTTTGCCACTTTCTTTACCAGGAGGGCTTTCAAGGCTCTTCTCCCACTTGCATCAAATTTATAAATCTCTATCCCTCCTGGTAATGACATTCTGCCAACATCGCAAGGGCTGGGGCAGCGGGGCTCTCTGCGGGGACCTGGGCTGAGGACAGCCACAGCTGCTTGTTCTGATTTCTTTGTTTCCTCTCCCAGGGTGATGTGGGCGATCCCGGGGAAGCCGGCATCAGTGGGCTGGATGGAGAGCAGGTACGTCAGCTCAGAAGACCTGGCCACCCTCCTCCTGGGGCTGCTCCGGCCTGCTTCTCCCGGGTTGCTGTCTCTGGGGAAGGGAAAGTGTTGCTGATCCCTAAACGAACTAGAAGGTCAAAGCTCTGTTCACATTAGCTGATTTTGAAGGCTTTGTGCAATAGGGGCAAATCAAAGCATAGGCAAGACGGGAGCCAGCAATCTCCCCAGGAGAAATGTTATTGGAAAGTGTGATGAGATGAGACATCAGCGCATGGGGACTTCCCAGGCTGGCCGTACTGAAGTGGTGTCTGACGTTGGCATCGCAGAGTCCTGCACATGCCAGTTGGTGGGGATAATCCCTGGTAGTAATGGGATGTGTGTTTTCTCCTGCAGGGACCACCAGGACTGCTGGGAGTGGAGGGTCAGCCAGGACACAAAGGCGAGCAGGTCCGTTCCAGCTGGGTGCTGAGGGTGGCAGGTGCCCCACGTGCCGTGCTCGCTGGCGGCAGTGGGCTCGCCTGGCCCCGGCACCTCTCCCGGGCCTGCCACAGAGACGTGAGCGGGTGCTCAAGGTTTCCGTGGCTTCTCTGCAGCCAGGACCCTCTATGCCGTCCTCATCTGTCGCTGCTCCACAGCCCTTCTGGGAGATTTTCACACGCACCAGAGATTTTGGTGCTTAATTCCCACTGGCTTTGAGTGCGGGCAGGCACCTAAATCCATGTAGGTCTTTTTTAACATTCCCACACTTGGGGATTTGCATTCCTAGGCATGGTGGGGAGGGCCAGGATCCACTCAAGGCTTTGGTACCTGGTATGAGGAAAACTGGAGGGGACTGTATAGGGAGAAATGATGGAGGTGCAGTAAGGGCAGACCCAGGATCAGCTAGGAAGGTCAGCCGAGAATAATACTGGTGGTCGTCTTCCTTTCCAGGGAGAGACAGGAATTCTCGGAGCTCCAGGCATCAAAGGTGGTCCTGGGGAGCAAGGGGACGATGGGCCAAAGGGGCCACCTGGGAGACCCGGGGAGCAAGGAAAGGAGGTATGTGCACTGGCTGACACCACGGTGGTTGCTGCTACCCATCAGCTTCCTCAGCACCTGTACTGCGCTCTGCCAGGCCCTGGGGTCGGCATGGGGAAGGGAAAGGTGTTAGCACTGAGCAGCCTGCACATCCTGCAGCTCTGCTGCAGACAAGCTTTGGCATCTCCTTGCTATAGGGGAAGACGCTTCCTGAATGTGCTAGTTATTTAATCCTTGCTTGCTTTTAGGATAGCGTGGGTCATAGCTGCAAGTAATTGTGTGGTTTTCAGTCACCTGGTAGACCTGATGGCTTTGCAGGACCTGCAGCATTTTACCCAGAAACGAACTCCCAGCCGGAGGAGGGTAGTAAAGACCATGGAAGTCAAAGCCTGGCTTTTAAATAACTGACAAAACTTGGTCCCTGGTTGGGACAATACTGGGGGAACATTTATTGCATCTGACACTGGTATTTCCTCTCCTGGCAGGGTGATGTTGGTGATGCTGGAGACCCGGGCGAGTCAGGGCTCCAGGGACAAAAGGTGGGGAGTGCCTCTTCCCCGTGTTTCTTTCCAGCACCTTGGGACCACCTGTAGTCTGCTCAGCCTCCATTTCTTAGTTTGTCATGGAGGAGGTGGAAGCAGGGCAGGGATATCCCCACGACCCATTAGGCTGAAAGTCCCCGGAGATTTTGGGGACTGCAGCTCTGTTAGACCTGACATTAAAGCCTCTCCTGTGAGTGCTGCAGGGTGAAGGTCTCATGTCCGTGGCACTGAGTGAGGGTTTGAAACACATCATCTTAATGCAGAAGCTCCTTTACTTACTGTTCCTTTTTCTTCTTTGTGCTGACATTTCTGTCTCTATTCCTGGCCAGGGAGATGTTGGCCCTAGGGGCCTTCCTGGAGTGCCTGGACAAGGAGCTGTTATGGGGGACGTTGGAGGAAAAGGACATAAAGGAGAGAAGGGCCAAGAAGGTTTGCTGGCAAGTACAGAGAGGGAATCCTTCAAAACCCACAGGGATTTCAGCATTTCCCCCAGGCTGGCAGTTCTGCTGCAGGGTCCTTAGGAGCGGGGCTTACTGCAGCAGGAAATGTTGGGCTCCAGGAGCTATAGAAAATACTAGAAATTGGAAAATCTCCACAATCAGGAAGTTTTGTATCTCATGCGCACGCCACCAAATTTGGCTCTAGCTGACGCAAAAGGACATGCTTTGGAACATCTCCTTGTGTGTGAGCATTTGGGCAGAAAAACAGCCCATTTACAGGAAGAATCCAGCTTTGTGTGCAGAGATTTTTATTTGACATGGTAAGAAAAGTCTTTCTTTGTGGGGTTTTGCATTTGTCTCAAAGCTGGATTTTCATATCTCTGAGATCTCAGTGCGTCCTGGCTGTGAGAAGCCTGATCTACCTGTAGCTCCACATGTTTCCTGCGTGTCAGGAGAACTAGTCTGACCTGGAATCTCCTTCTCTCGAACCATTGATGTTTGTGGGGTTTAGTTGTTTGGGTTTTGTTTTCCATGTGTGCCTGTAGTCTCTGGCTGGAGAGAACTGGCACTGCCTGTTGGGTTGCTGTAGGGACAGCTTTCCCGTGAACCTGCTGATTCTGTCTCCTTGGGGTTACTGGCCAGAAGACAACTGCCTCCAGCCCGTTCGGCTGGACAGCCCGGGTTAGCGCTCGGTTCGGCCAAACTCCAGCCTCCTTTCAGCTGGCTGCGCCCGCCCTCCACTGAGCATTACCCCCTCTGCGTCCTAGGGCCAGGTCGGCGTTACTGGAGGTGCAGGACCTGCCGGAGCCAGAGGACGGTTTGTAAGTCAGCTTGTCTTCCTCCTCCCTTCCTGGTGGGTTGCAGTGCTGGGGCGGGGAGCTGAGGCCACGTGTGTTACTCGGTGCCAGGCTGTGGCCGAAGCCCAGCTCGGCTGCATCAGTGATGCTCTTCTTCTTGTACCCTGAACAGGGTGGAACAGGTCTCCGAGGTCCTCCTGGGCTCGATGGTCCTGAGGGAGTGAAGGTACTGAGGTGTGATGGCTCAAGCCCTTGATCTGTCAATGAAACTCCCTTCCCCTGCGAGAGCGAATTTGGCAAGGAGCACGTTTCAGAAGGCGATGAAGAGTTGTCTGTGGTTTGGGCCCTGAGAGCATCTCCTGCCAGGGTGCTTGGACCTGCGGGTCCCCTTGCAATGAAGAGGTTCCTCTTCTGGTGGAGAGAGTCAGTGAAGTCCCCTGAGTTTGCAAATAAGAGATTCTCCCCTCTCTCCTACTCTTTTCCCAAGCTCTGGTTTCTAGCCTTTGTCTCAAGGGGAGTTGCGCTGTAACGGGAGAAGCTGGTCCCAGTCCTGCAGGCATGGCAGGCTGGTGACCCAGGGGGACAGGGTGGGGGACGGTCCCTTGGTCCCTGCCTCCTGCAAGCCAGGTTCAGCAAGGCCAGGAAAGGGTTTCCCAGCATCGAAGGGTTGTGGATGGTGTGGGATCCGGAGGACAGAGCTGGACCCGTTTCCATTACTTCCCCAGGGAGATCCAGGGCCACGGGGCATGGACGGACCAGCTGGTGTTGCCGGATTAGAGGTACCGATGTCCTGGGAGCTCTCACGGGCTTCACCGATGCTTCACCGTTTCCAACACAAACTGAAGTGAAAGGATTTATTGCCCCTTAACTGCCCAGGCCAAGAGTTTCAGAAGAGAGGAGAGATTTTTAATGTCTCATATCTTGGCGCTGACTTCCAGGACGTACTGTGCTCCTGCCCCGAAAATCAGACCACTTCCATCAGGCGTCCCTTTTGAGAAATCTGTTCCCGCTATCGTGGCACTTCTGTTTCCAGTATATCACCTGGAAACGTGTTTGGAAGGAGCCTTTGCCTTTATTGTGCAGCAGGAGCCATGAAGA
Organism: Dromaius novaehollandiae; assembly: GCF_036370855.1. Lineage (NCBI taxonomy): Eukaryota > Metazoa > Chordata > Aves > Casuariiformes > Dromaiidae > Dromaius > Dromaius novaehollandiae. Next base: position 4,260,282 of record NC_088117.1, read on the forward strand.
CAGGAGTCTTCTGTTTACCTTGAGGCTGTTCACTGAGGCTTGTAAAGCCAAGGAGCCACTTGCCACCTCTGTCAGGGACAGAAATGAGCAGGATTTTTTTCAGCTAAAACTCACTTGCAGGAAAAAAACATAGATTTCAGTGAAATACAAAATTCCAGTGAGATTTTCTGTTCAGTCTGAAACAAAATCCCATTTACTGAAAATCTGTTAATGCTGTCATTTTGGGACAGCTAGAAGTAATTACCCCCCCATATCAACTGCCACCCACAGCAAAAATACTGCTGTTGGCAGTGATTTAATGGAGCCCATCCCTCCAAGGAAGAAGGCTGGTAGTTTCTTCTGGGCAAGTCAATACTGCCAGAGACTGGTGAGGGAGCTGCCTCCCACAGCACCTGTTATAAGTGATACCCCTTCGCCTGCTGATTTTGTGTGTAGGAGAGGATGCTTAAAATATTCATAAAGGGCTTGAGTGTGAAAGACACGGTGGGGATGGATTTCTCCTAAATCCTCGATGTCGCTGCAGGGACTCGCAGGAGAAGATGGAGTGAAGGGAGACCGAGGCAAACCTGGTCCTGCGGTAAGTACTTCAGTGTGAAAGGAGTTTAATAACATTTAGTGATCAATTAGCCAGAAGAGCCTGCCTTGCTGGAGATGGGGCTATTTATCACGGAAGGGAAGAGGCACGGGGCAAACCTACAGGGCGCTCCACCGTCCCTGCCAGACAAAGCGTCTGACTTTGTGACGCTGGTCCTGCGCTGCGTGGCACAGGGGACCCATATAAAGATATTTGTAAGGACTCACTTTAGTTAAATACCTTTGTAACCAAGCCATCGTTTTCTTGGTTTCTTTAGAACTGTAGTTCTTTAAAAGCATTTTAATATAGCTATTAAAAAGATGTGAAAAAGCGCTGATGCAGTTGTGCAGTTAATGCTCATTTATCAGAGTGGCTGAAACAGGTCCAGTGCATTCGGCTTTCCTGTCTTTGCACAATAAATCTGCTTGTGGCACTTGGATCTGAAGGCTCCCCAGGAAAGGCAGTTCTGCCAGCCCAGGGCATGCTCCCCAGAGTACTTGCCGCTGCCGCTTAGATGTCTGCTCGCGCTGGTGGCTTACCTGCCCCTTCCCATCGCGGCCTGAGCTCCGGCTGGCTGCACCAGTTTTATGGTTGTGGTCCTGACGTTTACAGAGCTGCAGACGTGTTACTGACGCTCTGCACTTCCACTGGAGGGGTGAATCTTGTCTGGATCCCAGCTTTCCTGTGCTGCAGTGTCCCTATGCCCAGGCAAGACCATATCCTTAACTCAGGTGATTCCTTTTGCTTAGGTGAAGTCAAGAAATAGAAGAAATTGGATTTGCAAAGCAGAAAGAGAGAGGCGTCTCACTACCTCTGTGAAGTTAGGCTTGCTGTCCCCCTGGGCCTCTGTCTCCACACTAGCTACCACGTACACATCTCCTTATCACCCAGCAATAGATAAGCCACAAACACCCATGATCGTATCTCAGCCAGACGTTAGACAGCTTCTCACGTGCCCCTCCAGCCCCAGCCTTTCCTTTTTTGCTGTGCTAGGAATGAGGTCCCAGCCCCAAGGGGGCATCCGGGCCCCTAAGCCCCCTGCAGAAATGGATGGGAATTTGGGAGCCAAACCAGGGAATGGGAGCCTGAACTCTTTGTCAGATTTGGGCCGGGTCTGTAACGGCTGCCTCTGTTTTCTGTGCACACCAGGGCTCGGCGGGCTCCCGGGGCGGAAAGGGTGTCCCTGGATTCAAGGGCTACTCGGGGCCTGAAGGAGCCAAAGGAGCTGCGGGAGCAAAAGGAGAGCTGGGCCGGCAGGTAACTTGTCTCACCTTCCTGCTCTCCACGGAGGCGATGAGGGGACCTCCCGGCAGGGCAGCCCTCCTCCGTGCAGCTCCAGCACTGGCGCCCAGGTTTTGCTCACCATCCTTCCCCCAGCTCTGAAATTTCGGCTTCTGTAGCGGAGCAAGGAGTTGCTCCAGCCATGGCATCCCCGCTCAGGTTTGCAGCACTGCCTGGGCTGGGAGCAGCCCTGAGCACTGCGGCATGTGCCTCATTGAAACCCGCCTGCAATCCCCCTTTTGTTGTGTCACCAGCCCCTGGAGGAATGACTCACCATCTCATTTAGCCCGGCAGGAATCCATAAATGTTGCTTTTAATAACCTTGCAGCTCTGTAGGGCTGAACCTCCCGGGGTACAGGGGAATTGGTACGTGAATCAAGCTTCGCAGCTTCAAGGTGACTGGTATTTTAGAGAGAGGGAAAATGAGGCACTGACCTCGGCGAGAAGTTACGGGTTGAGGCGCTGAGCTGGTGGGTCTGCTGTGGACCTTCCAGGTAGAGCTCCCTTGGTGCAGAGCAGGGGAAAAGCTTGGGGCAGAGCTCAGATCCCTTGACAAGGCAACCAGCCCTTTACCTGCTCTCCTGCCTTCCCCCAAATAACCCAGAGCTGACGTCAAGTCAAGCTTTTTTGTCTCTACGTGAATTCAGGGTCCTCTCGGGTCACCAGGCGAGGCTGGAGCACCGGGATTAAGCGGCACCGAGGTGAGTGGGGGTCCTCTGCTGCTCCTCTTGGTCCCAGTCTCCAGCTTTCCTCAAAGCCCCGTTCTGAGCAGGTCTAACGGGCTGGGCAAGGATTTGGGGGAATAGCCCTGCGACAGCCAATTTTTTGGAGTTCTTTGGTTTCTTTCTTCCTCAGGGTCTGATGGGTGCGAAAGGGAATCCAGGCAAACCAGGAAAACCGGGGCAAAAGGTGAGGACCTGGAGGCCTGCTGTGGTGTTTTGTCTCTCCTGAAAGCCTGATTCGGGTGTCAGCGATGATTCCCACGTGGTCAGCACCTCCCTGCTCCTGCAAAACACTGCCTATGGCCCCTCTTGGCATGCTTGGGTTGGGAGAGGGGCAAAAATCCCACTGGGGGCCCTTGACATAGAGCCTCCTAAAGTGCATCGTGTGGGCGACAGCAGGGAGGGGAGGTCAGGGGGGACACCCTTACGGAGGGTTTTCCTTCTCCTTTTGGATTTTAGGGGTCTCAAGGGCGAGCTGGTCCTGAAGGGCAGAAAGGTTGCAAAGGAGAAAAGGTACCTCCAAAAATCCTCCTCTTTCTTTTTTCTTATGGAAAGTAGCCAAGAAGCAGCAGCCCATGGTCAGTGTGCCTGAAGTCATCACATCACTGCCTGCTCCTCGTGAAAGCCTTTAGGCATCCATAAACCCATGAGGCTGAAGATCACTTCATGCAATTAACCCATTCATGTTTGGTGCCTTGGGCGGTTAGAGAAGCCATGGGGGAGCAGCATCTGTCCCTCCTTCCCCCAAGCCACCTTCCAGTCCCGTGAACCATCTTGGTCATGTCCCCCGCAGGCCAGATTTTGAGGGAGATCCATGTGGGAGCTCTGGGTGCAGGAAAGGAAAGTTTGTACCCAGTGAGATGTCCCGGGGAGCCAGCAGTGGTGCATGGTGCAGGCTTTCCGGGTACAGCGGTGGTAGTTATTGCTTTAATGCCTGCAAACTGGGGAAGAAGCAATGCTTTTTCATCCCCAGTGCTAGAAACGGGGCACGGGCTGCTCCCAGCTCAGCTCTGGGAGGGTGCGGCAGGGCTGGAGGGGTTCGTGGCTATGGGTTGTGCCTCGCGTGGGTCAGTCCAATCTCAGGTGTTGTATGGAGGGAGAACCCGTGAGGGTCCCTAAAACCCAGGGCTGCCTCGACTGCTTTCCTTGTCTGCACAGTGCACAATAACCCCCTGGAGCAGGCCTGGGCGCGGGGTCTGGCTGGGGCGGTGGAGAGCCTCCTCAAGGGGCCGACATGTCTGCCCCATCTCCATCAGCCCCTGCCCTCGTGGGGCTGTAAAAGCCTTGGGAAGGGACGTTTCTCTTCGCTGGCATTTCCACGACACCACCCTGGTGCCTGTGCCCACGTCTCGGGGCCCCGCGGTGGGCTCCGGCGCTGGCATTCCCGCGCGGGCTCCAGCTGCTTTCCGCCCGGTTGGCCTCCTCGCTCGCTCCAACAGCTGCCATCTCCGCTGTCTCCCGTCTCTGCAGGGCAGCGCTGGGCGCGACGGGGAAGAGGGGGTCCCCGGCGAACCTGGCAGAAGGGTAAAACGGCGCCGTTGCCCCCGTGGAGGGTGGGGGGAGGCAGCTGGGCTGCTGCCGGGAGCGGCGGGGACCTGCAGCGCTGGGGGGGACCCGGTGTCCCTGCGGGGTGGCGGCGGGGGGACGCGGGGTGGCGGGAGGGCAGTGCGTCGTGCGAGCAGCTGCGTCGGTGCATTTAATGTGCTTAATCGCTCAGGAGCCCAACCTCTGTCGTTGCCCAGGGCAAGCGAGGCAAGGCTGGCCACAGGCCACCGAGAGGCCCCCGGGGACCCAAGGTAGGCCAGCGCCCCGCTTTCGTTTCACAGACGGGCCTGGGGTCCCCCTTATGTCGGCCAGGCCCCCTCTCTCCCCGAATTTCTCCCACGGCTGCATCACCAGGTTGTCTGATGTGGCCACATGTGCTGCTTGGAGGCTGAGCCAGGGGCTCTGGGCGTCCCACCAAGAGACCCCTGTCCCCCATCGCCGCCAGGGCGAGGGCTCCTCTGGCACCGGGCGGCAGGAGCTCTCCTGTCCCCCAAGACGCTGGCGGGCAGCTCGAGGTGCTCCCCAACCAGGGGAGGGACGCTGCTTCCCCAGGTCCTCCAGCTACTCGTGGTTCAGGGTTTTCTGGGAGCAGAGATTGATATTTTTACGTGTAATAGTTCCTCCTGTTTTCTTGCTGCCATGGCTCTCACCAGCATCCTGGCTGTGGCCTCCCTCGGGCTACGGCAGCACCTACAATTACCCCTTTGGACATGCAACATTTTTGTAATTCTTGCGTTTGGGGTGGGGCTTTTCCAACTCCGAGGTATCAGAGATGTAGATATATGTTCCCTTTGCTATGGTTAAAAAATATGCTAGTAGTATGTTGAGAACCCCCATTACTACTCTTTGTTCATGTGCCTAGAAAGGGAAGGGCCAGTTTTGCATGATTGCCCTCAAAACTGTTCCAGGCACTCTGAACGTGCCACACTGACTCCCAAACCGGCCCCTCTCCCGTCATGTATCCAGCCTCCCCACCACTGCCCTGGAGCGAGATGGGCTTCTGCCTTGCTTTCGCATTGAACTCTGTGCAAGCCAGTAAGGGTCTCCCGCTTTTGCCTTTCAGGGCTTCCCAGGTGAAGAGGGGCTGGAAGGGCCCCAGGGCCCCCAAGGACCTTACGTGAGTATCGGCTCCGGAGGTGCCCACTTGCAAGGAGGTTTTGGGGGAAGCTGGCTGTTCCCCAGCCCCACAGCTGCGGGGATGCCGGCGGCTGGAGCAAAGGCTTGAGGAGCACCAGGCTGTGCTCCTGCCTCTTGGCCATGGACAAGGCGCTTTGGCCTCAGTTCATTCCCTGCCACCCGCTGGGTCCCTCCAGGACCTCTCAGCTTCTGAGATCAGGCATGTTCACAGCCCCTGCAGTACCACCGTGCAGCCCAGCTCTGCCGGCGACCAAAGAGGAGAACCATTTAAAAAGTATGACGTTTCTAGATGTTTTATCCATCTAGCGTACCTTGGTCATGATCTCTTGCCTTCTCTTCCCAAATTAGCTTCCCAGCAGTGCATATGCAGTGAGGCCAATCAGATCGTTTTTATAAAAGCTGAATGGTTCCCTTCCCTGTTAAAGACCAGGTGTAATGTCCAGCAATTATGAGTGCTTGTAGAAGACGTGTCAAGTGTGGCTGTGCTCATGTTCCCAGAGAACTGCCGTGGCTGAAAGGATAGGTTGTACTGCAGTATCTAGTATCGGTCCAAAAAAAAAGCCGGTTATTGTTTTTAATTGCTGTGTATTTCTTTTATCCATTGTTTGAAAAATCTCACCTTAACCAAAATGAAAATGAGAAGCCAGGATGTTCTAGAACCAGCCAAAGACCCTGAACTGCATTTTTAATAGGGTATTTTTTGGGGTAAGAAGGGATCCTCCAAAGGCAAAGATCAAATATTTGATGATAAATGCCTCGAGGTCTCTAAATCTGCCTGAAATTCCCAGAATCCTTGTGGCAACCCACAATGACAGTTCATGGTGAAGCCCTTCCTGGCCAGAGAGAGAGATGTCCCTGGAGGATGAGGCCCTGCACGGTGACCTCTCTTCAGCAGTCCCAGCAGGTGTGAGAAATTCAGCTCGCTGCAGCCATGGGGTGATGTGGTTGACATATATTTTTCTCTCTTAGGGCCTTCCTGGGCTGAAAGGCGTGAAAGGAGACCCCGGCCCAAAAGGACAGAAGGTAGGAGATGTGCTGCTGTGCGGGCACTGGGCGCAGTGGGGACTTTGGGTAGAGGCTAGCATTTAATTTGCTGGATACGGTTGCATATCCCCCCCCCCCCGCTTCTTGAACCTCGATCACTGCAGCATCTCACTTCTTTCCATGTTGGCCCCACTTTCCCCAGACATTGAGAGATGAGCGCTTTAGACTCTCTCCTGTCCCCACAGGAGCTTTTCCCTCTGACAGGTCCTTTTCCAGCCTCTGTAGCCTCTTGATGTCGCAAGCAGGACCCCGTAGCATGCCGTGTTTTAATCCCCTGTTCTCAGCACTGCTGCTGACTCCGCAAATGCACACACCTTCTCTGTGCCACTTACTGATGAGATGATGGATTCAACCTTGGCACCAGAAGCCAAGCACATCCTCACGGTCCCATCCATCAGCTGCAAGGCTGTAAATAAGAGTGACAAGCAGTCCCTGGTGGCGGGCAGTTGCTCGCAGCCTTCAGGAAAATGAAGCTCAGTAATAAATAAAGCTTTAAATCTATTGCAAGCTAAATGAGCAATGGCAGATGTTAAAGTCCAGGGCTTTCAGCAAGGCCAAAGTCTGTGGGAAAGCAGCCGCAGGAAGAGGCTGTTCTTCACTGCAGCAGTGGTAGAGCCGCCTGGAGAATTGTCTGTGTCCGTGTTTGCTGCGGTTGGGTTTCTTCCTCTGCTCCACAAGATTTCAGAAAACAAGAAATTTTTTTTTGTTTTGTTGTATTTTGTTTTGTTTTATTTTCTCAAAGTATTTCCTAGGAACCTCTGAGTTGCTGTCAAATAATTTAACCTGGGATAAAATACTTATTGTTTTGCCTTTGCAGCTGAGCAGGGACTGAAGATGCTCTGCCACACTTTTTCCTTCCCGACCAATATGTGCATGTTTAATTCTAACAAACCAAAAAGATTTTTTGCAGAAAGTCTGCAGCTGGCCATTGCTGGGAATTTCAGGTCCCCGTTCCAGCTATTTCTGCCTCGCAGGAGTCCGGGAGACATTTGGCCAGGGTTGCCCTTTCCAGACAACCTGCTGGTTGGGCTAGTTGCTTGTGCAGTAGGAAGCCGGAGACCAGAGAGGGTTTCCTGGAGGACGTCTAGGTCCTTCCCTGCTCTCGGGCTGGACTGAAGGGAGCCTGTTGCCTGCAGTGCGTGTAGGCTTTCTCCTGGGGGGATGGCTGCCCTTTGGAGACCTCAGCCTGTCCACGCTGTGGGCACAACCGCAGCAGTAAAACCCACGCTCGTGGCCTTCTGCGTGGGTCCAGATAGCAGGTAACACCTCCATTGCCAACCGTATAAAATACTGCCAAAGGACTAAAATTGAGCAGGGCAGAGCTCTCGCTCCAGGCTGCTATGAGCTGACGTTACAGGGCATTTCTACCCATCTTTGCCACCAAAACTTTTACTGACTGTCCCCTGACTGATACTCCTAGGGTGAGAAAGGCAGCATGGGAGAGCTCGGCCAGCAAGGCGACGATGGCTTCAAGGTGCGTGAAGGGCTTTCTCTCTTCCTCCCTCCCCTTGCTCCGTTTGGCGTCCTGTGTGACACCCCTTCCACCTCTCCTAGGGCAAGCAAGGACCCCCCGGTGTCCCCGGACGGCCAGGACCCAAGGGACAGCAGGTAACCGTGGGCTGGCGGGTGACGGGAGGCCAGTGTGTGGCAGATGCACTGGGAGGAACCAGCCCCGCGTCGGCACAGTGCACCCAGGCAGCATCGGGCACGCAGCCCTGCAGCTTTGCTGGACAGTGCCAGGCACGTTGCAGAGCGTTTGGGGCATAAATTAGTATTTGGGGCAATTTCCTTCATCCGTTCTTGCAAAATACGTTGGCAAAGAGAAAACTGGGGCACCGCCTGCTCTGTAGCCCCAAAGCGCTGGGAGATGCCGCTGCTCCCAACAGGGACTTGGCTGCGCCGTGACCTCCAGTCATGTCTTTGCAGGGTGACGACGGCCCCCCCGGTCCATGGGGCTTCCCCGGGCTCCCCGGGAAGCCGGTAAGTCCTTCGCTGTCCCCGCAGCGCGTGGGCGAGAGCGGGCTGGGGCGGCAGGCGGAGCGATGGGAGCCGGAGCGCGGCCGTACCTGGGCTCGAGAAGTGCAAGCGCGCGAGCACGGAGCGGGCTGGGTGCGCTGATGGCCGTGCCCCGGCACCGGAGAGGTTAAGACGGGATTAGACTTGAATCAGATCTGATTGCAGCGATTATGTCGCCTCCGAGAGCGCAGCAGCCTCCCTCTTAGGCCACGTCTGTTCTTTTTCCCTTCAGGGCTTGTCGGGACACAAAGTAAGTGCAGCAGAGCATCCCGAGCGGTCCTGCCCCCCCCTCGGCGCGGCGCTGCAGGACGCATGAGCCGGTGCCCGCTGCTGGGCCGCGGGCGTCGACGCGGTGCCGTATTCCGCACCGCGGCATCTCACCCATGTCGTTCTCTCCCTCTCCGCTTTGGTTTGCCGCAGGGACCGAAAGGCTTCGTGGGCCGGCCGGGACCCCGGGGCAAGCGGGGCCTGCCGGTAAGCGGGGCTGCTCGCGCCCCTCGCGCCCGGCCTCCCCAGACGGGGGGAGCTGCCTGCCCCCAGCGTGCCGAGCCGAGCCGCGGGATCGGCCAGCTCCTGCAGCCGTGGGGGGACCCGGGAGGCGGCGGGGGGGGAAGGCCCTCGGGCAGCCGCCACTGCCACCGGTGTTGTCGTTGTCACCCAGGGTGTCGCCGGCCCTCCTGGCCCGAGCGGGCTGTCGCTGAACCTGTCGGCGGAGGAGCTGCAGGTGAGCGTCCGCCGGGGAGGTGCGATGCTTGGCGGGGCCGGCGGCGCTGGCCGCTGCCCGGCGCGGACGCTGGTGGGACACCCGTCGTGGGGCGGTCTGGGCTCTGCACGGATCACGAGCCGGGATGTCCGTCCCACCAGCCGGGATGAGCAACAGTGAGGTGGCCTCCCACCCGGCATTTCGCAGCCCCCGCACTGGCGCCTTGGCATCCGCGTCGTCTTCGCACGAAACGCCGGGGTCGAGCGAGCCGACGGGTTAATCCGGGAGCGGCGGGACGGCACGGCACGCGCTGCCGCGATGGGGAGGCGGGAGCTCATTTATGTCCCCCCCCTGCTTTCAGCACCTGATTTATCCCTCCGACCGCCTCAACCACACGGTGGTGTGGGCTCTCCTGGCCACCCTGAAGCACGAGCTGAAAGCGCTCCTCGAGCACCCCGACGGCACCAAAGAAAAGCCGGCGGCCACCTGCAAGGAGCTGCTGCTGGCCCACCCTCAGCTGCCCGACGGTGCGGGGAACGCGGGGGCCCCGGGGCTGGGGCGGGGGGGCAGCTGCCACAAGTGCCACCGCTGCTGCCAGGGCTTGGTGTGATGGGGGGGACGCCGTGGGTACAGGGACGAGGTGGATGCTCAGCCGGTGGTGGGGAGGCCAGGAGGACATGGCCACGATGGTGGTTTGCTGGAGGCAGGATCCAGGCTCACGGGCACCGCGTCCCCTCGCTGCTAGCAGACGGCGTTGCCCTGCGCTCGCCTTTTGCAGGCTGGCAGGGCCAAAACGCAGCGCTGGCTCCGTGTGTCAGGAGCATCCCTCCGCCACGGCGAGGGGAGGCTGGAGGCGGATTTGGGGGACGAGGACAGCCAGAGTGCCTCCGGCTCCTGCATGCAGGACGTCTCCCCACGCCCGGGTCTGGCCAGCCGAATTTCCTCGTACCGGGCTGTGCACATGCGTGTTGCGGTGTGTGTGCATGTGCATGGAGAGGCGCACGCGTGCGAGGAGGAGCGAAACACGGCGTGACGCCTCCTCGCTGGCCCTGGGCGCTGCCGGCCCAGGTGAGGTGCCGTGCTCTGGTGCCAGGCGCGCGCTCTGCCTCCCTCCAGGTCGCTACTACATCGACCCCAACCAGGGCAGCCCCCGGGACGCCCTGCTGGCCTTCTGCAACTTCACGGCGGGCGGCGAGACCTGCATCCCCCCCGTGCACAACCAGGTAGGGCCGCCGGCGGCTGCAGCCCTTCGCCGCCGCTCCGAGCAGCCGAGGACAGAGCCGATGCTCCTGGCTCCGGCGGGGCGACCTGACGCCGTCCCCCTGCCCGCAGGTCCCCATCCAGGCCTGGCTGCGTGCCTACGCCTCCGCAGGCACCTTCGAGTGGTTCAGCGCCCTGCCCGGGGGCTTCCTGGTGAGTCCCGTGGTGGCACCGCTTGCCCGGGCTCGGGGGTCTCCTGCACCCGCAGCGCCGGGGTCTCGGGGGCATCCCGCGACCGCACAGTCCTGCCGGCCGTGCCCGGAGGCGATTCAAGGCGTTGCAGCCCGTGGCGGGGCTGGCCGGGGGGGGCAGCGCCCTGGCAGCCCCCGTGAGCGGGCGCTCTCGTCCCTGCAGCTGGAGTACGAGGGGGCCAGCCCCGTGCAGCTCCGCTTCCTCAAGCTGCGCAGCAGCCTGGCCACCCAGAAGGTCTCCTACTCCTGCCGGCCGGCCTCCGAGCAGGGCCAGCCCCAGCTGGAGAAGGCCATCCAGTTCCTCGCGGACTCCCGGGAGCAGAGCTACGCGGCCACGCTGCAGGGCTGCGTGGTAAGCGTGGCCGTGGCGGTTCTCCAGCCCCAGCACTGCGTTTTGCACCCGCAAGAACCACTGCGGTTCGCGGAGCCTCTTGCCGCGTGTTTGCAAGCCCAGGGCTCGGGATGGACGAGGCTTCCCACGGCGTTGGGGAAGGAAGAGCATCTCCTCCCTGGGCCCGAGGAGCTGCTCAGCCCTGGTGGTGGGACGTGGTGGAGGACGGGCTGGGCTGCCCAGCGGGCAACGCGGGTGCTGGGGGAAGCTGCAAGGGGCTGGCGGTGGAGACCTGGCCCTGCCAACGGGGGGTTTTAGGGAGTAACATGGGCGGCAAAGGGGATCTGCGGTGCTCACAGGTGGGTCCTTCAGGTGGACCATCAGCATCTCGCACCAAGCGTTGCCTTCATGCACTAGCTTGAGGTGAGACCCAGCGGAGGCCAAGCCAGGCCACGGGTTTTGGTGCTGTTCAGCTGCCACCTGTGTTCGTTTCAGCTCGACAACGAGTCGTCCATCACCGACACCATCTTCCAGTTCGCCACCGAGGAGCTCGCCCTGCTGCCCCTGCGGGACCTGGCCGTCTTCCACAACGGCGACGCCTCGCACCAGTTTGGGTTCACAGTCGGACCGGTTTGCTTCAGCTGAAACCAGCGGCACCCAAACGAACCGGCCCTCTCGCTCCCCACGCGGACTGCTTTCCCACGGGGACGCGGGCGGAGGGGGACGGAGCGGGGGTGCTCCCAGCCCGCTTTCTGGAGCTGCCGGGCCCATTTGCAAGATACGTGTTTGTAGCTGCATTATGCCGTGGACTACACTTCCTTCTGAAGTAGAAGAATATTGTTTACAAAAGTTGTTTCCCTATAAATTATATATATTATATATATATATGTATATGAAAAGGTGCTAATTCAACTACAGACCAGGGGAGGACGTGTAATTGCAATCCATACAGAAGTCCTAGCTCTCCTTTGGGGCTGCAACTCAAGCAGGGTTGGAAGGGGCTTTGGCGGTGCGAGGGAAACAGCCGTGTGGTGCAGCAGGGCAGCGGTACCGTGCACAGCGGTGCGGCTCCGGTCAGTCAGTGGCAGGAATTTAAACCATTTGGTTCCTATGCTGCAGCAGCATTATTTAATACTTTATTTTTGTTATTTAATACTTGTATTTATTGTTTCTCCCTTGCAACGCTGCTGCGGGGCTGCATGGCATCACGCTAGTGTGGATGAGCCCCAAGGGCAGCACTCAGCCAGCGGCAGCTTCAGGCATGGGCTGAAGGCCCTGGGCTTTCCCCTCCGCTGGCTGGTTTCTCTTTGTCTCCTGCCACGTGCCTGCTGCACTGGTCATCGCATGGGATGTGGGTTTGGAGAGCTAGGGCTGGCTCCCGCCATGAAATGCACAGACTTACTGCGGGCATTGCCATTCTTGGCCTTTTCCCACCCAAAAGCAGCGCCCCTGCTGCAGGAGTCCCCCAAAGCAAGGCTTAATTGCCCCATCCTGCTGCAGCTGCAAAACTGAAACCAAAAAAAACCCCCCAATTCTCTGCAATAGGAGAGACTTCCTTCCCCAAAGGGAGGGGAAAGGGGAAGTGGAGCGGCTCGCAGGCGTGCTGCGAGGGCGGCGAGTGTCGCGGCCGCCCGGGAAGCTGGGAACTGGCGCCACGGAGCAAGCTGGAGCCAAGATGGAGAAAAGGGATGAGCGTGTGCCAGATCTAGCTGTAGCCTGTCAATCAGTGCAGAGCACTCTTCCCCGCAGGAAGAGCCAAGAGGAAAAAAAAAAACAAAGGAAATGTGGTTAACAGAAAAAATAATGCAAAGCTGAGGAATGAAAGAGGAGACCCTTAAGCTCTAAGGTCAAACCTTGAGAGCCAAAAAATAAAAAAAAACAAACAAAAAGATGTCTGCAGGAAGGCACAGCCATGACAAGAAACCTGAGCGCACCACCCGACATCACGGACCTGTCCGGTGAGCCAAGGCCCAGGCTGCTCTGGTGGCTCTCCCTTTCTGGGAAGAAACGTATGCAAAAAAAAAAAAAAAAAACTGTTCAGTTTTAGCAACATTTTCTTCTCTTCCTCTTGCAGGGGAGGGAAACCCCACACAAAGTCCCCTCCCTCAGCTCACATGGTGGACATGCTGGCCAACACCCAGAGGCGATTCATTTGCCAAAAGAATTATGTGTCTATTTTTTGACACCAACTTTTGAGTTTTTTTTTTAAAGAGAAATAACGCATTCAGGGATTTAGCCATTTCTTTTCTTCTTTAAGCAACAAACACACCCTTTATAACCCCACTTCCAGCTTTCTGGCCATACGGACAACTACGCTCGCTACCAAAAGTGGTGTTTTACCGTCCAGTGCACATTTCCTTCCCCAGCCAGGCATTATAAATGCGTTTGCAAGCGCGGAAAGCCTCGCAGCACCGTTGGGGCACATCAGTGTGCTCGCTTGCCGACGGGGGGGGGGGGGGTGAGGCATGGGTCACTGCGGCAGCCTGCGCTGAGGCAGGGGCAACCGCAGCGAAGCCCCCGCTCCAGCTGGGAAGGCCGCAGGGTCCCGAGCGGCTGCTGCAGCCGCGGTACCAGCTTTCCTAAGAGCCTCACGTCGCCTTCGCACGCCCGCTTAGCACCTGCTTTTGGAGGAGCTAAGGTGGGGAAGGGAAACCATAGCCTCTGCACGAGCAGGTACCTTGGCTATGCTGTCCTGCACCTAAACAGGCAGGAAGCCGGCAGCGGGCAGGCACGGGCCAGGCTGCCTTCGCCCCGCGCATTGGCCCGGTGCCCTGCACCAAGCCAAGGGTGCAAGGTGCAATGGGAAGGGCTGAGCTCTTGCCCGCTTGCTAGCCAAGGACATCAGCTACGGCTCCAGCAGCTCAAGGGCAGGAGCTCTTTGGCAGGATATGGGTGTTTCTGTATGAGGGAGGACACCACAGAGGGAGGCCCTGGCAGCCAGGCAGGCAGCCGCAGCTCTGGGCATCTCGGGTACCATGAGCGAGTGGCGGCGGCCCCTTCTTGGATGCTCCTCCTGGAGGAACGTGGGGCTTCCCACTCCCACGCCTGGCCCTGGCTGTCCCTCGGATGAGGATGAGGATGCTCCCCAGGGACTTCACCGGGCAGGCATTTCCAGGAGGGTGCCCTTTTTAAAAATTTTTTTTTTTTTTTTTTTTTTGGCTTGATGGTTGCTAACTGTGGGGGAGGACACAGCTGCCAGGAAAGGGGCAACTCTGCTTTCTCATACATCTATGCTGCTGAGTCTGAGGCACTGACGAGTGGGATGGGAAAAGCAGGGACAGGCAGCGACGTTCCCACAAAGCCTGGGGAGCCTCATGAATGGGCACCCGGGGCGGGGGAATGCCTGAAATGCCTGAGGGCTCAGAGTTACTATTTTGCAACCACTCTGGGAGGCAACAGCACTGCGCACAGCACCGCTCGCCCGGGCACCCGTGAGCATGGTGACACGTCTGTGCACAGCAGCGCGGGCGTGGGCATGACACGGGGCAGTGCAGGCGCGCTGGGCATGGCGAGAGGGGCGTTTGCACAGCAAAACACGGGGGGGGGGGGCACAGCAAAAGAGCCTGTGCGCAGCGGGGCAGGGGTGGGTGCAGAGGTGCACACGCGTGTGCACGGCGCTGAACATGTGCGGGCAGCAAGGGAGGCGGGGGCTGCCCCCCCCCCCCCCCCCCGGCAATAGCCACCCGCTCCCCGCCCCGGGCCGCCCCGCCCCGCCGCACTACAACTCCCGGGGCGCCCCGCGCCGCGCGTCACCGCCGCCGCCCGCCCGCGCCGAGCCGCGCAGCGCCCAGCCGAGCCGAGCCGAGCCGAGCCGAGCCGAGCCGAGCCGAGCCGAGCCGAGCCGCGGCGGGACGGGACAGGACGGGACGGGACGGGACGGGACGGGACGGGGCGCACCGGGACGGCGCCCGCACCGCCGCGATGCAGGTGAGGCTGCGGGGCCGAGGGCGGAGCGGGCAGCCGGGCCGGGGCCGCTGCACGGGGGCGGGGCGGGGGGAGCAGCAGCGGAGGCTCCGCGGGCTCGGCCGCCCCGCGCATACTCACCCGACGGCGCGCACCCCCCCCCACCCCCCGGGGGGGGGTCGCCGGCGGGGGTCGGGCTCACCCGCCACGGCGTCGCTCCTGCCGCCCCACCACCACCTTGGGGGTCCTCGGCCACCAGGTGCTCCCCCCCCAAAAAAAAACCCGAGGGCGAGGGCTGTAACCCAGCCGCGAGGAGGGGGCTGGGGCCCGCGGGGCTTCTGCTGCCTTAAAGTCCCTTAAGCCGCCGGTGGGAGCTGAAGTCCGGCCAGTATGCTGTTACTCACGGGAATTTGGGTTAACAGCCATCTAACTTTTAACTAACGTCGCCACAGCGTGCAGCTGATGTCCTTGTACCTCGTAAGACGGGCAGGGAGGGGTAGCACGTCCGGGAACCCCTGCCCTGCTGCTTCGGCCGCGGCTTAAAACAAGTCGTTAAAGGGACCGGCGGGAGGAAGGCTGATACCGCTCTGCCTCGCATCCAAAAACCGAGCTGGCCACTTCCTGCCACCATCCCATGCTCTCACTTTTGATTTACAAGAAACCGATGTGCTTATCGCGGTTCTGCCAGTTCCTGTCGAACAAGCCGCCCCGTGCAAGAGTTGCCGTGTTTGCTGGCTGCCGCGGGTCACCCCAAGCCCCTTGGCGCCGGCCCCGCTTGGCCTCCGGCGAGACCCTTCCTCCTCACCGGCTGGGGCTGGGGAGGGGACATGTCAGCCCGGCTGCTTAATTTAAACCAGCCCTTTGCAACTCTGCTGCTCTGCGCCCCCCTCGCCGTGCAAACGGTGGCGTTTAGCGGCTGCAGCTGCCCAACGCGTGTTGCCCTTCCGCGCCATGCGTCTCCCCGCCAGCGGCCTCCCGCCGGCTCCTGTTTTGCCCCGTGCTTTGCCTCCGCGGCCCGCCTAGGCTTGCGAGAGCGCCTGCGAGCAGAAGGAGCCGAGCACGTGCCGTGGTGTTTGTCTGCGCCTCGCAGCCCCACGCTGCCGCATTGCCGCCCCGGCGGCTCCCCCTTCGCCTACGCCGAGGCTGTCACGGGCACGGAGCTACGGCGGGCGTTGAAGTCCTGTTGCACACTTTAAATCCTCTCCTGAAGCAGTCTTGCTTCATTTACTGAGCTCAGCCACAGGCGGCTGTTGGCAGCTGCCGTGTCCCAGCTGCTCCCTCGGCTGTGGCCCTGCAAAGCGCGGCGGGCGGCTTGCATGGGGGCTGTGCCCCTCCCTGGCTCTGCCCCAGCAGCGTGGGCTCGCAGGAGCCTCCTTGGGCGTGGGGCCACCTCCCCAGGCCAGAGCCACTCCCCATACAGGCTGCTGGCTGCCATCGCCGGAACGATGTCCAGCTATTAGTGCTTTTTTGCAAATTTGAGGTCTGCTTTATGCAGCGAGTCAGGCTGATCCCGAGGCGCAGGGCCCAGATGTCCCAGACAAACCAGAGCGTCAGCCTCCCCGTGGGATGCACCAGCCGGGCGCTGGGGCTATGAGCCAGCATGGCACTGGCTGCGCAGCTCCACCGTGGAGGGACCAGCCCGGGGTGCTCCGAGCAGGCGGTACCCTTCACTTGGTAGCAAGGAGGGACCCCAAACTGCGGTGGATTAAGCCATTCAAGGGCTCTGTTGTGCACAAGAGCAGGTGCAGCGTAGGCGTTTTTCCAGCAGCCTTGTTTACATGTATAAATACTTGCAACGTGCCGAGGAGACGCCTCGCTCGAGCCTTCGACAGCTGCCTGCTGAATCAGTGCTGCGCGAGTGCCACTTGCACGTTGGCGAGGACAGGAGCCGGTGCCTCTGCCCCATGTTCCTTGGTCTGTGGGCGTACCTTGCAGAGCAGCAACCTGGCAGCTTAGTTCGCCTCTTGCAAAGGGGGATATTTTTTAGGACTTAACCCTCTTGGCCTTCACGTGCCGTATCTCGCACAGCTGGATGCCCGCCGCAATCGCTGTGGCTGTTGTTTCCCTAAAATTGCATTATAGCATCGCTTTAAGGACAGTCCACGTGGATGCACTGCTGCATAACAGCAGAGCCTAAGGTTGCTGGGTGGGGGTTAAGCCTTGCTCCCCCCACCCCGGGAGAGGCAGGCACCGACTCCCGTCCGGCTCAGCCCCCGTGGCCTTCGCCAAAGAGGCCTGGAGGGATGTTGCCCCAACCTGGCTGCTGAGCCAGCAGCGTGCCCCGCCAAGCAGCTCTGACCAGCGCGGGACCAAGCCGGCTCCCCGTCCACCTAACAGAGGAGAGGAGTCAGGGGTCGTTGGCCCAAGGAGCATCGTTTTGGCCTCACAAGCGCACTGGGTACCCAAAGGCACAAGGCTGAACGGCCTGGCCTTGCTCCAGCGCTAGAGGAACTGGCTTCGGGCTGCAGCAAGATCATCAGCAAATCACTTCTATTCCTGCTTCCCTAAAACAGTGCTACCTCCTCATTGCACAGCCTTGGAAATCAACGGCTGAAGCAGGCAAAGGAGAAAAGTAGTCTCGTTTGAAGGCTAATTATCATAAATCTGTTGCCAAAGGAAGCTTAAAAGTGTGAGCTGATTGCACATGCTAATATACTTTGGGTAATGCATGGCCAGAGTGTATAATGAGAGACCGTTTGCAGCATGAATACCTCTGTTTATTGGATGGTATTTCTGGCTTAGGCAGGTCCCGTAGTCTCTCATGCACGTCTGGCTCATCTGCTCGCGTCAGTAACTCTATTGCAAAGATCTGTATTGCAAAGGAAAGGTAGTGCCTCTGTCAAGATGACTAACTTGGACTAGGTCTGGCAGAGAAATTCCTTCTAGGGGGAGGGTAGGATTAGAGAGCCTCCACCACCACCTCTGTGTTTTAGCCAGAATTAAGTACAGACCTGTGCTGAGACCTCACTAGGATCTTTACATGGAGAGATTTGCCAAAGGGAGGATAAAAACCTAGAACACGTTTCTGTGGCAAAGAAAACAAGAATTGGCAGTTGTGGCCTCAGCTCTGTAGGTGGTTTAGCTAGAGAAGAGCCGTGGGCTAATACTTTCACCTCCTATTTCTGCATGATAAATCTCTTTTCACCTTCAGACACACTGTAAAATGGTTCAAAACAGGGTTTAGTCACAGACTGAAAGCAAATAGCGCATGCACGTTCTTAACCTTCTTAAAAGCCTGCTTCGGGTCATTTGGATACTTCCTTAGACCAGTCTCAAAAGAGAATCCAGTGGTGCCACTGGCCAAAGGGGATTTGATATCTCTGTAGGTCTTGGGTAGACCCCAGGTAAGACAGAACAACAGCAGCCTTATTTCTAGGTTGGAGAGAAACACCGTTGGACCGATACCTCCTTTGCCAGGGAGTTTTCCCTGGAAGAGCCACCTCTGTCCTGGTAAAGTCAGGCAGTTGCCTATTTGGCTTCAGATGAAGTAGCTTGTCAAGGCAATGCAAGAAAAACTTGTGGAAATAGAGGCACTCACAGGGTTCCTGGGCTTCTGCTTTAACCTCAAGCCAGTTTTGCTTTAGGCTTCAGACAGCACCCGCCAGCCTCTGCGTCTCTCCCACATACCTATCATTTCAGGCCTTCTGAAGTCCTAACACCATGTTAGGTAGTAAAGTCTTGGGTTCATGTCGCCAGGAAGAACTCTGGCTTTTTCTTGCCAGCTTAGACATATGCTGAAAGAGCTGCTGGAGGTACAAATGGTCCTGCTAGAAGTCAAAGTAAGCGTTACCATGCCCAGTTTGCATGTCTCTGATTTTCAGGCAGCTCAGCTGACCGACCTCTGCTGAGGAAGGTGTGTGCACATAGTAGCATCTCCTCGCCACCAAAGTTCCTCATCTGATTTCAGGAATTGGACAAAAATTGCACAATTTGGCAAAACCCCAGTTCACCATCACCACCCCTTCTGGCCCCGTCACGTCCCCGTGCCTTGTTCTGGCCAGCAAGGGAGCCAGTGTTTTGTGTGTCCCACCGCAGCTGCGGCACGGCCTCGGGTTTTTCCCACCCTCCGTTGTGGGCCCGGCGCTCTCCCCTGCCTGCCTGGTCTCACAGAGAAGAGCACCGCCCTGGAGACCCTTCCTACTCCTGGTCACCCAAAGGGCAGCGGGGTCGCAGGCTCAGGACAGGCTATCCAGGTGTGCCGAGCGGAGCAAGCTGGCTGCCACCTAAACGCTCCCAACCACTGTTCCTTCTTTGAGCAATTAAGTTGATCGACCCTCCCAGTAAAGGCCCCCGGGGCAGATAGGTTAGCCTTCAAATGCATGAGATGGGGCAGAAAATAAGCAACATGCAGGTTTCACGGCTGCGTCAGCTTACTTACAAAGCCCAAGCATTACCTACAGCCTCCTCCTGCCCCGAGGCTCTTTTGGGCTGGATTGGCACTCATAAAAGCTTCAATGCTGACGAGCGCCACGGGCATCGGCTTCCACGTTCCCCATGTGCAGCTCATTACGGTGATCTGTCTAGGCCTGGCTTTTTGCAGTGGGAAGCCGCTGCAGCAGAGCTGCTGGTTTCCAACACGCCCGGAGAGCCCAGCGAGCTCCCAGCACTCGCTTCCGCACCCCTGCGCGAGGCAGCGTCGCGGCCTCAGATGCTCTCCGAGACCACGCGCAGCTCAACGCCGAGCAGCACTGGGATTTGCCCTTTGAAGTTCTCAGCTCAAAGAAGCAAACCTCATTTAAAAGAAAAAGGGGGGGAAAAAAAAAAGAAGACGAAACCTTGCACTGTGATTCAGCAAAAGTTCTCCATGTGGTTTGTGAGCATGAAAAGGCCAGTCCCTGGGTGGGAATGCCAGAGCTGCAGAAGGAGAGCAGACAGCGATGGTGCAGCCTGGTATGTTGCTTGGCTATTTGCTCCTGGCATGGGGCACCACCTCCATCACCTGGCTCATACACAGGCAGTTTTTGGTTCACACTTCTGACCACATAGTTAAGGGACCTCCTCACACCATGTAGCCACACACTGGGCTTCAAAAGCAGTTTTGCACCATGGCCTGTCCTGTTAGAGATAGCCAGGGTTAGGGCCAGATTGGTATGAATGAATAGAGGCTCCCAAATGCCAGGCTTTGTGCTGGATACAAGGAACATGTTGCTCCGAGTCTCTTCATCTTTCACCATGAGTCAGTTACAGGCTATGAGAGGTGCTGGTCTCAGCCCAATGCGTAGGGGCTGTGCAGCTGCAGGAGCCAGGACAACAACCCTTGGAGAACAGTGGGGAGGTGATTGCATTGCCCAGCTGAAGATCTAGGAGACTCAGGCCCAGGTCCTCATTTTCCCCAGCGTCTGGGCGACAGTGAGGAGCTCACGTAGCAGCTCTGCTCCCCTCGTGCAGAGCATGGAGGTGGTGACGCACAGAGCGGGGTGGAAACAGCTGCTGGCGAGGAAATCCAGACACAGCCCAGCCCCTGCTCGGCCTTCAGGCACCTTTCCCGTCCGGTAGCCCAGCTGTTGATAAGCCGATGTCCCCCTCTACTGATACAAAACACTGAAAAAAGCTGCTGCACCACATCTGCTGCTTAGTGTGCTTGCAACGCAAGTCTAGAGTGGGAGCTCGGCAGCGCCCGAGGAGGGGGACACTGCTGCTTCGTCATCCTAGCCTCATCCCTTTTCTCCACATCTCTTCCAGATGGTCTTCTTCTTCTCGGACAAGGTGGTGCTGCTCTTTGACTTCTGGAACGTCCATAGCCCCGGAGGTAGGCCACGAGCCCCGGCGCGGTGGGGTGAAAGGGCTCTCCCCGTGCCGTCATGTGCCCAGCGAGGGGCCCTCCTCACCTCCCATCAGGGTCACGGCAGGTGCTCCCCGGTGCGTTGGGATGGCACCAAACGTAACTCAGAACTGCAGGTCCAGTCCTGCAAAACCCCGAAGGAACGAGAAAACCTCCTACCCGCAAAATGTATGCAATCCTTTTGCTAATGAAAGAAATGGATTTTCAGCTGAGGCTAAACTGTTCTTTCTTTGAAGAAAATAATGATGTTGATTAGTTTGTCCGCTCCAGAATCTAATTAAGCTTGGAAACCAAGTCTCCCATTCATGCAATGGTGTAAGAAAGTCTCCGCTTCTCATTTCCTTTTGTTGTTTTTTTTTTTAAACTTTTCTCCAAAAGTCGTATGTTAACTCCTATATTTGTGCTGAGTTTATGCAAAGATATTTTTGCTTGTTTTCCAGAGCAGCCTTCTCCCCAGACACATCTTAGAAACAGAGAGGGTGGTGGCTCGGATTTGGCTACATACCCTGGTTTCCAACACCACAAACCTGCTGCCTGTTGCTCTGGCCCAGTCTCTGATCTCAGGAGTGCCATGGGTGCCTCCATTCCCTCCATCCTACCCAATGACTTGCCCAAGTGCTCAGTGCTGGATCCCAGCCCCACCCCCCGGTCCCCTCACCCTGCAGCGCTGCGTGGGAGGGTCTTATCACACCATGCATTTTGGAGGACCAGGCTGCCAGAGCCAGCTCGCGCTGCTGCATCCCCTCAGACTCACCTTGCAGCCTCCGTCCAGCGGGCGATGGGCAGCCGAGGGGTTTCTCTCTTGCAGGGATGGTGCTCTCGGTGCTGGTCATCCTGCTGCTCTCCGTGCTCTATGAAACTGTGAAGATTGGCAAGGCCAAGGTGCTGCGCCGGGCGATCCTGGCCATCCCGCGCAGCCTCAGCCAGGAGTCCTTGGCGGAGCAGGACGAGGGGTCCAGCGACTCCAGCCGCACGCAGCACGGCACCACGCAGGGCAGGTAACGCGCGCCCGGGAGCGGGCTTTCGCCTTGCTCGCGGTCCTGTGGGCAGGGACCAAAGGGCTTTATCGGAGAGGGAGCTGCCCCAGGAATTTTTCTGCTTTATTAAATGCTCGCAGCCCCTCAGTAGCCACCGTGGGCACAGGGGGGAGGACAGGAGCACTGTGTCTGCGCGGCCCAGGGACAGGCACTGCTGCGCCACTGCACTGGCTCAGGCACACCAAGCAAGGCTGGCCCAGGACTCTCCCTTCCAGCACAAGCTGTTTGAGTCAAGGCCTGGTTTTTCGTTTTGTATTTAATCCCAGACGCTGCCTGAGGCTCCTCTTAATGCCAGCTCGTTAATAACGTGCTGCTTGTTAATTCAGCCCTTAGAAATGGATTTCTATTTGCACTGCCCTTTGCAGCCTTGCAGTTTGGTTCCTGGGCCCTGATCCCTCTCTGCACACTGCAAACAACCTCCCGGGCGCTCGCGGCTGCCCGCTGTGGGACTGCATGGTCCCCTTGCTCACGGGGCTTTGCTTCCTCCCCAAACAGGTGGTTTCTGTACCACGTCAGCCAGACGCTGCTCCACGTGATACAGGTGGTGGTGGGTTACATGGTGATGCTGGCTGTCATGTCCTACAACGCCTGGATCTTCCTCGGGGTGATCGTGGGCTCCGTGCTTGGTTACTTCGTGGTGTTCCCACTGCTGAACGTGGGCTAGACGGGCTGGGAGCCGTCCCCACGCCACCGCGGTGGGGAGGCAGCCCTTCTGCTGAGAACATGGCCGAGGACGCTGGAGGACTTGCTCAAGGCCTCCACCGCAGCAAGTGAGCCGAGGTCAAGAGGAAATGCAACGTCATGTCTTCTACTTTTCTTAAATAGCTGCTGTCACTTCTGCTGGGTCTGTCCTTGTCCCCTTGCTGTGCAGAACAGCAACCCAAGGACCTCCTGCTGCGACCCTTGCTCCCGGCAGGACTGAGGTGGGGAGGGAGGCTCAAGGGGAGAAGAATCCCAGCTGAACTGCCTGCCACTGCTCTGCTGCACTGCCACGCTCCCTCCCCACCACCCACGCTGTCCTCAGCCATGTGGCTGTCCCCATCTCGGGGACCTTTAGCTGTGGGACAGAGGGAGCAGCTCGGGGTGCAGGTTGAGTGGAGTCGAGCTGGGGGAGCTGGGCATCACCCTGCCCACCCTCTTCTGAGGGAGTTTGGTTCTGGTTGGCTCTTGGATGCTCAGTTTATCTTTAAAAGATGCTCAGGGAAGGAGAAGCTTTGGGAAGAGGCAAGAGAGGGGATATGGCATGCCACCATCCCCCTGCACAAAGTGGTCCTGCCGCCAACCCCCTTCACACTGTGCCTTTTGGGGTCCTGGAGAACAAGCCATGCGCAAGCAGGCCCAGATGCACATAGCACTGCGGGCAGAGAGATGGGTGGACCCCGACTCACCTCTGCACCTCCTTTTTAGCACTTCAGGGATTTGGTCAATGTAGCCGAAGATGAGCTGCCGTCGCTGGTGCGTGCGCCTGCACCGACGCATTCAGCATGGCGATGCCGATGCAACAGACTGCTGCTGGGTGCCTCTTGCTTCTTTCTAGAGACGCCCGTTTTAATAAAAGCACCTCGACACTTTGGCTCCTGGTTTGTGTTCGCGCTGTGTGGATGTCACCTCCAGAGGTGCTGCAGGGATGCCACAGACGTGACACACCACCCAGGTGGTGCTGGCCCCAGCAGCATCCCCCCAGCAAGCGTCTTCCCCTGCGTAACACCCTGCACCTGGGGTGCTGTTCCCCCCCCCCCCCCCCGGTGGGTCCCACCACAGGGGTGCCCATAGGTGAAGCCTTGCATGAATGGCAGCCATCCCACCACAGCGCAGCACGCGGGAGCTCGTGGCCTTGGCCACTTTACTCCCAGCAGGCTTCGGGATTCTGCACAAAGCAGCCCCATTTGCCCTTGGATGGGTCTTGTGCGAGCCCTGGAGCTGTAGAAAGTGCCCCCGATGCCATCCCCAACCCTGCACCTCCATCTCACAGCCCTGCGCCAGAAGCGAGCCGTTCAGGAACAAGCAGAGTCTCCTCTGACTTTAAATAAAGCTTTTTTTCCTTTTTATTAATTATTATAAGCATATTTTTAAACATTTGTATAACATTCTTAATAAAATATCTTGGAAGAGACAGGTTTTTTTAAGTTCCCAAAGCAAGGCACTTTGGGGGGGGCCTCCCCAAGTGGTTTAGACTGGGCGTCCCCCGTTCAAAGACAGAAACGGCATTTAAAATACACGCAGAAGTCGAGGTTATCTGCAGCAGGGGGGAGAGCCGGGCTCCCGGTCCGTACTCTGCACACACAACTGTGGTCTCAGCAGCCCACTCAGTTGCCAAGTCCTGTCAACTACCTGTCACATGCTTTAGCTGTATCTACATGGAGTTTGTGTCCAAGCACCCTCTCTCCTTCCCCCACTTGTGAATCTTGCCCTTGGCAGCAGCCCCGGGGCGAAGCTGCTCCAGGGGCAGAGCCGTGCCCTGCAGTGCCCCACCTGCGGCTGGTGACGGCCTGAAAGCCCTTTCCAGGAGCAAAGCTTTTTGTTCTCTCTGCGGTTGGAGGACATTTCACCTGGTCCCCAAAGGGCAGAGTGCAGCACACGGAGCTTTGCCCGCACAGAGAGGTCACTGGCCCATCCTATAAGAACTACCAGCTGCTCCGTTTGGGCTCCCTAAAGCCTGCTGGGCCACAGAGCCGGCTGCCTCCTAAATGCTTTCCCCAACCTCTAATAAAGGCACCATGTCTTCGCCCAAATGCCACCGCAGATGCCAAAACCTGCAAGCCACAGAGGGCCCAGGAGAAATCCGTCTTTGGAAGATGACAGGGAGCTCCCCTGGATGAGAGCCACGATACCGTCCATGGAAAGGCTGCATACCCCAGCCGAGAAACGCATGGAGCCACCGAACCCGGGGCCGCCCACGGCAGCCCAGTCCTAACAGGCAAGGCTGGAAAAGTGGCACTAGTGACACCTTCCCCCACAAGAAAGCTTTTACGTTAGACTTCAGTAGCTGCTAGAAAACCCTAGGTGCAGTCCCGCTCCCGGGAAAGGGCAGCCTCGGCGCAGGGGGCTTTGCTGCCCACCGGCTGCCACATGCCAGTGGCCTGGCCACCTCCCACGACGCTCCTAGAGCAGCAATTAAAGCTTGTAAGCGTTGCTGTTTCACCAGACGCACTTCTCCCTCTGGCCCACACTTCCACTGCTCTCCTGGCCTCCTTCACGCTCCCGCCAGACCTCTCGTCTCCCCTGATCACTCTACAAAGCCTCTCACTCCCCTACCAGCATCTCCAGACCCCTCCGCCAGGCTTTTCATCTACCTCCTGCAGCCCTCTCTCCCATCAGCGCTACTTAAGGGAGAAGGAAGTTGTCCATGAAACTCCCTCCTTCGGGCATGGGTGCTTCAGTGCTCCCCGGCTAGCTGGGTCCAGGAGCATCCCTGCTGGGCTGCCAGCGCAGAGGGGCTCCCAGGAAAAACCTCATGGATTTGGGCAGGGGAAGAGCCGAAGGTGAGCTCCTGCCCATCCTGGGGTGAGGGACAGGGCTGGCCCCGCCAGGGCCCGGCGTGCCAAGCAGGCCGTGTGGCCAACCAGGGTAAGACGCCAGGCACCTGGGAAGCACCCTGCAAAGCCAGCCCGGCCCCAGGCTCCCGTCCTGCTGCCGAAGAGGGTCTCGTTCCCACCTCCTGGCAGCCCCCAGCACCGGGGCTCAGTCGAGGGATGTGGATAAAGCATCTCTGCAGTAGAGAAGAAGAAAATAACACAGAAGGTTAAAGCAGAGTGCAGAGGGTGCCCTATATTGAGCTGGGGGCCTCCGGGGAGGACCCCCAGCCTGACCCAGTGAGACCACTTGGTTCTGGCCAGCCACACAGCAGCGGAGACTCCCTCCCCGGTTAGGCAGTAACATCTTGGTGTTTCCCATCCCCTCCCTCTCCCAGAGCGCTGGGCTCCAACCCCGAGAACGCAGTAGGTCCTAGCGCCGCGGCCGGACCAGCCTACAAGCATCCCCACCCTCCCCCCAAGCCCCCGGCGTCACCGAGGCCAGTCCGCCCTTGGCACCCCGGGACGTGCCCGCGTGGGGGGCAGCCAGGCTAGAACTCAGTCTGCACCGCCTCGCCGCTCTCCGTCGTGCCCACGCTGCCCGCGGCGGCCGGCTCAGCGGGCTCCAGGCTGTGCTCGCTGCCCAGTGCCGACACCTCCTCTCCCGTCTCCTTGTCGCTGGGTTTGTGGCTATCCGCGTTGGCCTCGTGCTCTGCTGGCGAGGGAGAGGGCTCGGGGAGGGACGTGGGCGCTGCGGGTGCGGCACGGCGCACCCCTGTCCCCGTGCTGGCTGGGCCCTGGGTGGTGGCAGGGCGCGGGGCAGAGCTCTCTGCAGAAGTGGCTTCCTGGGACCCTTCCACCACTGGCTCCTTGGAGGCACTGCTCTCCTGGGTGACGATGGTACCGTTCGTCAGCCGTTCCTCTGCCTCGACATCAGCAGGGCCCGCGGGTTCCTTGGGAACCTCCTTCTCCAGCATTTCCCGGATCTCCTTCACACTGCCAGGAGAGCCTGGTGCTGCCTGAGGGTCCGGCTCCTCCGGCTCATGCTCCTCCTGGGAGGTCTGGTGCATCAGCACCTCGGTGCCTGACTCATAAGGCAGGGCCCCCTCGTCGTCTTGGATGACCGACACCACTTGCTTGGCCCTGCGGCGCTTGTCAGCGGCCGGCTCAGCATCGGGCTGGTTGCTGTACTGCTCTCCCCAGTCGATGGGGATGCTCTCGCCCAGCAAGTGGAGGTTGGGATCGCTGTCGTGCATCACCATGCTGTCGCGGTATAGGTTGTGCTTCCTCTGCACGGCCGCCTCCTTCACAGCTGGGACAGAACAGAGGGAGGCATCAGATGAGCTGCCTACACAGGGCAGTGCTTGAGGGGCCCCTGCACAGCCCACAGATGGGGCAAGGTCCCTCCTGGCCTTCCCAGCATGCAGGGTGGGTGCAGGAAGAGGTACAGAAGCTGGGTGCCACCTCTGTGGCTGGCTCACAGCCCAGCCAGTGCTCAGCCCAGGCAGCTGTGGCCAGCTGCGGTCACTGCAATGAACTGAATGGAAGGAGCTCAGGGAGAGATTTTGGGAGCACGCAAAACGCATGCAATGTCCACAGGGGACACAAAGGGCATGGAGTAGCTGGCAGAGGGAAATGCAGCTGTACACGGTGTGAGAAGACAGAGGCAGGGAGCCCCAAGTGCCTCGGCATGGGGAAACGGGCAGGACTTGGCAGATGGCCCCAGGCAGGGAAGGAGAGAGAAGGCAGGAGTTGGGAGGATGGAGTGAGAGTTTCCACCAGGCCTGGACGGGGGCAGTGCGGGGAGGAGGCCAGTATAGTAGGATGGATATGAGCTGGATGAGTATTTGGCCTGCCCAGAGGGAAGAGAGAGGACCTCATCTTCCACTCTTGCATCTCTTAGGAGGGGCAGATCTGAAACCACTTTGGAAGTAGGGGACCAAAAGGACCTGCAACACAGGACCCGGCTTTGGGCACTGAAGCAGTGCTGGCAGCAATACGCAGCCAGACACAAGGCGTCTGTCCCCAGGGATCAGCACTGACTGGGGAGCAGAGCTGTGCTTGGCCCCATCAGCTGGACAGAGCCCTGGCTGCTCACCCAGCACATGGATCTCCTGCTCATATGGCTCCCTGCACAGGCCCTCCAGAAGCTCCAGATGCTGCTAAACCCAGAGCTACACAGGCTCAAAAACACTCGGCAGCCTCTCCACCCAGCATCTGCTAACCACACCAGGCTGCAGGGATACTGGAAGCCCCACACGTCCCTCCCCAAGGCAGTGCAGTGCTGAGCGGGGTCCAGGCTTCCCCACCACCCTGGAGCTGCACGGCCCTACCTTGCATGATGTCTTTCATGACCGACTGCAGCACGACCTCCTCGTAAGTGTTCTCCACGAGGATAAAGCTGGCAAAGTCCTCAAAGATCAGCTCTTGGAACTTGGCTAACTCCTGCCGCAGAGAAGAGGCGAATCAGAGTTTGCCTGCACGGCAGATCCAGTGACATCCACCTCGGAGCCTGCCCACAAGGCTGGGCTCTAACCCACCAGGTCTGGGGAACACCACCTTCCCGACAGGCATGGCCACAGCCTTCCAGCTACCCCAAAGAACAACGGGCAGCAAATCTGTGTTGGTCGGGTGCAAGGTGGGGGTGCTCTGAAATGAACCATCCAGGCATTCCAATTACCTGACTATATATAGTCTTGTTAAATCAAAGCTGCTTTCCCACCTCTGACCAACTCAAGCCCAGTGAGGTGAAGGAAGAGGAAGAGGTCAGGCCCATCCTTGGAGACAGAGGGCTGCTCAGCCCTGGTGCCCCTCCACAGTGGGGTCCTCTTTGGCTCTTACCCCCTTGCAGGTTGGTGCCAGCTTTTTCAGCAGGAAGGGGATGGTGATCTGGAGCAGGGCTTCCCTGAAGAACTTCTTCCGCACAGTGCTGCTGTCGTAGTCGTATTTCTGCAGGGTGAGCAAGAGGGCAGGGTCGGGTTAATGCCATGGGGAACCGTGCTGGCAGAGGCAGCTCGTGGCTCTCACCTACAGCCATGCTGCTTCAAGGCTGCATGTTAGCAGCTCCAGCTGCACCGGTGCATTTAGGAACCACGGCCGGTGATGAGGCCCTGATGGAGCAGCCCGAATCACAACACCCGGGATGGTCCCCAATCCATTCTCACAGGAGTGCGTGGGTTCCTCCGCCTCTTGCCCTCCCATCCCTTATCTATCTAGTTCTCAGGGGCATCTGAGCCAGGCAGCACCCGGATACTCCATCTCTCCTGTCCAGAAGTGTTTAGGTCATTGTGAAACTGGAGCGGCTTTTACATTGACATATGCATGTGGTCAGAGGGGATCAAAGGCACCTGGTTCCTCCTTGAGGCTTTCCTACCCACCTGCCCCAAATCTCAGCAAAATATATAACAGTCTCAATACACAGAACTGTTTTCTCAGAAAACCTCTGTTATAATCAGAAATGTGACTCCTGATCTCTTTCTCAGGCTCCCACCCCTCTGATGAAGGCCACCTCTCAAGAAGGCACCCATCCACTGCAGGAACAGCCCACGATCCACCACCCTGCCACTTTCCTGCTCCCCTCACCTTGAGCACCCGCTCGAGGATGCGCTGGATTGACTTGCACAGGTCGTCTTTGCCCTGAAGCTTCCCCACCTCCTGGTGGAGGAGGGTCTCGAATGTGTGCACAGCATCGTCCATTTGCTATGACAAGAGACACGCTGTCAGCACTGGGAAGGGACCCCAAAGGTGGCCAACCACGATGGGGGGGGGGGAACATCCTTGAAGCACCATGATGGCAAGATAAGCCTTTACACTGGCAAGGCCCACAACATCCTGGTGTAGCATTTGTACCCTCCACCTTGAGGACCACGTGGGGAACCAAGAGGGCTGGGCATCAGCTTGGCACCCTTGGCTCAGCCACCTTCAGAAAGCCCTGAGCGCTATGGCCTGGTACACTGATACCAGCCTGCTCACCAGCATCTCCCAGCACCCACGTGCATCTTTGGGGGATGCTGGGTGCCCCCACCACCCCTGGGCCCCCAGACCTGCCCCCAGTAGCAGTCCTGGCCCCTTACACCAAGGGGTGCTGCTGCCTTGACCACCCAAAAATGCTGATGTCAGGGAAGGAGGGTGCCAAAGCTGGTCCACATCCCCTCTCTGGATCCTGCTCCAGGTTTAGCTGGGCCTCGCCCCATAGGTGCACTACTGGCCTTGCTGGTGCCAGTGGGCTCAGAGACAGGCCAAATGGGTCAGTGGTGCTGTGACCAGTTTCTTTGCCCAAGGGTGGGCACCAATGCCACACCACGAGGCTGGCCCACACTCTTGTACATCCCTGGGCGCTCTCCTTGCAAGCAACAGGCTCCCCTGCTTGTGCTCCAGACCAAAGAGGACAGTCAGGGCTGGCACACGCCATGCAGGGCAGCTGGGTGCTATGGCATGAAGAGCACTCAGATGGATACACATCCCAGTCAAATCTCTGCCTAGGCAACTGGAGTTTGACCAGCCTGGTCACCACATACATGGCTCACCACTGTGCCTCCCCTCGTGGCTTCCCCAGCCCCTCTGCTCTCAATCCCTAGAGAGACATGGGAGGATGACACAAGGGAGGACCACAGCTGGTCATCAGGTGAAGCAGCTGCTCCCATCCTACCTGTCTCATGTGGATCTGGGCCCTCTGCTTGAAGACAGATGTGCTGGAGACATCAAACCGTTGCTGAAGACCCTCCAGTTTCAGCTGGTCCATCTTCTCATAGCATGACTGCATCTTGACAGGATGGAAGGCCAGGTGCGAAAGCTTCTCCATGTACTGGGGACAGAGCCACAGCTCAGCAAGCAGGACAGCCTCTTTGCACACTGGGGGCCATCCCCAACACCAGGCACAGCAGCCTGGACTGCCACGGGTCAAGCCCATGTCTCCAGCAAGCCGGGGACCTGAACCTCTTTGCTGCCGGTAAAGACAGTCCAGCAACTCTGGGCTCCTTCACCAAAGCTGTAGGTGGACATCGGTGGTACAAGGAGGTCCTCTGGGACCAATAAGAAAGCAGAGGAAAGGGTGGAGGTTTCTCTGCTTATGGCTTAGAGAGGCAATAGCACAAACTCCTCTCCCTTCACCACCCTCCATACTTGAGCCCCCCCGTCAGATGGGCTGGGTCTTGCTGCATGACCTGGCAACACTGTTCCCACCTTCTAGGAACACTTCTCACATCTGCCAGCACTGCCAGGGGGCTGTGGGCTTCACCCCTATGGGGAACTGTATTTTCTCTGCGCTGGGTCCCACAGCCCATCCTGCAGCGCAGTTCTCACTGGGCAAGGCAGCAGGACTGCCCTTCTACTCCCGAGCCCTGTCCTGACAGCCACCAAGAAGCCTCCCCAGGCCTCACCTCTGCCAGCTTCTCCGGGCCGCCCTCGTTGACGACGTTCATGTTCATGTCCGTGACCTCCTTGAAGAACACCTCCCGCACCTCGGCAAAGCCCTGGCTTGTGGGGGTCATCAGAGCCTCCAGGATGGAGGAGATGTAGGGCTGGACATGGTTACGGACACAGATCTCCGCTTTGGGGAGGACGAATGCTGGGCAGAGAGCAGGGGTAAGAATGGCAAGTCTCCTCCTCTGCCCATTCAGCTTGGAGCCCTCAGACAGCCCAGGCCCTAATCAACCTAGAGCAGAGGATCTGCCCCCTCTCCCCAAACCCTTCTAGGAGAGGATCAATCTGTGCCTCCCCCCAGATTTACATGGAAACTCAAGGTGTTCTTGCAGATGACCTTCCAGTCCATACTAAATCTGTTCCTCCCCCACTGCTCTGGTTTGGTGGTCACTGCCCACCTTGTCTCTCAACTTCTGGGTCCCTGCTCTTTCTGCAGCCCAGAAATGCTAACCTTGTGCAGGCACCTTGGCCACTCCAGCTCCTGGCCTGTCCTCCTGAGGCTCTAAGCTCTGCTCTACTACCTGATCCCACTTGCTACGCCAACAGGAGTTTCCACCCCAGAAACAGCTGCATATTGGTAAAACAGTTTTCACATCATACTGGCAACTGTTCACATATACACAGCCCATCTGTGCCTGCCACAGCCTGGAAGAGTTTGGAAGACCCTCTCCCTCTAGGGCCGTACCTCGGATCTTGCTGGCCAAGTGCTCCTTTGAAGTGATGATCTGGTCCATGTCTGTACGGATGGTGCTCTCCATCTGGGGACGTTCCAGTTCACATTTGGTCACTACTGCATCATACTGGGTCTTTGTCTGGTCATAGACCATCCTGTAGACAGCATCCGAGATCTAAAGAGACAGACACCATCAGCACACCATCTCACGCATCCTGCTGCAGTCCGGC
This sequence comes from Dromaius novaehollandiae, assembly GCF_036370855.1. NCBI lineage: Eukaryota > Metazoa > Chordata > Aves > Casuariiformes > Dromaiidae > Dromaius > Dromaius novaehollandiae. Next base: position 4,291,644 of record NC_088117.1, read on the forward strand.
AACCATCGCCTTTAGCTTGCCTATACGTAGCGAGATGCAGAGCCTTCACCATTGCCCTGACCAGACCCATCCTTGCAGCCTGGCAGTAGGTCTTCTAGGTCAGGGACTTCCAAGCTGGGCAAGATAAAGCCTCGAGGATGCATAAGTTGCTTCTAAGTGGTACCTGACCAGCACAGAGCTGGGGACCGACACCATTGGCAGAAAGGGCTGCAAACCTGCCCTGCCTCCAGCAGAGAAAGGTCAGGGGATGCTACAGGTCTGCGTCGGGGAGAACCCGGGCCCATTTGAAAGCTGTGGATTGAACTGAGCCCAGCAGAGCCCAAACATTCAGTAGTTCCGTGTGGTCTTGTCCAAATCCAGCCCTGAACTCAGCCAGCAGTTTGGGGGCTGTTACTGATGCATGTGGTGGTTCTGGACCCGCACTGAGCCCAGAGAAGCACCCCCAAAGCCCCCGCAATAGCCACAGGTATGGGGACATATCCATGGGTACTGCGGGAACTGCACTCCCAGAGAGGATGCATCCCTGCTGCTACACACCGCTGCTCCTGCAGCACAGCACCCTTCTCCATTCGGACATCAGACATGCGAGTTTGCAGTTAGATGCCAGACAAATCCCCCAGATAAAGCTGGTCCCCAGCAGAGGGGCCCAGAGCCTCCTCGCACTCGTCACTGACTGCAGCAGCTTGCTGAGGCTTCGCATGAGTTTGCAGCCAAACTCCGAGATTTTAGGGCCGGCAGGAGGCAGACCTGTTCCTCCCCTCCGTCTCTTGGGCTCCCAAGTTTTCCAGCACTAATCCAGAGCTGCACTGTTAAGACCAAAGCTACTAAAAGGGCAGCGTTTGTGTATCTTTAGGCTGCTACAATGGAACTTTGTTACGAGCCTCGCAGAAATTTTCTATTGGCTTTAAGCTTTTAATAGGCAATTTTGAAGAGCACTTGCTCTTTTGCAAGGTTTAGGGACTGGATTTAGCCTGTGCTGCTCTAAAAATGGCTTGCTAAATATAGCTGAGACAGGCCGTGTTGCTGGCTTTGCCCGGGGTGTGTGTTTCCTAGCGCTCGCGTCCCTCGCCCAGGGGACTTGCTGGCACCGCAGACGTGTGTGGCGGAGCTGGCGCGCGGAGAGGAGAGGGAGGCAGTGCTGGAAACGGCTGTTTACACTGCCACAACAGGGAGCTTTTAAAAACTAGCAGCAAAGAATAAGGAGTGCTTCTTTTGCCGCGGCCCGGCGAGGGGGCGAAGCAGGGTGTGATGCTGAGTCAGCTGCCGGCAGGAAACCCGGCAGGCTGCGAGCGCCGAGCCCTGGCGCGGAGAGGAGGAAGGCGTGCTCACCAGCGGCCCCGGGGCCAGCCCTGCCTCCCCGGGCATCCCGAGAGCACAGCCAGCCACGGGAGGGAAATCCCATCTCCCCTCCGTCCCGCCAGCCAGGCTGCTCCCCTGGGGCCGCACGGACATCCCTGCATATCCCCGGCCACGGCTGCCCTCTGAGCGGCCCCTGGACCTCTGCCGCGGCAGCTCCCACGCAGCACGATCCCGCACCTGGATCCAGGTCCTCTGCCGCTCCTGCACCTTGCCCTTCAGCCTCGGACCGATGGCGCTCTTCAGCTCCGGGACCAGCTCCTCCATCACCAGGTTACTCAGGATCTGCGAGGACCAAGGCGGGGAGCCATTAGTGACCCCGACCTGCCACCCCATCTCCCATCCCTAGAGCCACCTCCCGGCTCGGGGCTGGTGCCGGGCCAGGGAAGGAGATGGGCCCTCACCTGGGTTTCGTTGCCGCACAGCATGTCCCAGGTGCCGTACTGCTCCTTCGACTGGCGGTACATGCGGACGGCGTCCGTAAAGGCTGGGGCCTCCACTTTGGAGTCCTCGGAGATCCCTGGGGGAGGACAGCGAATGAGTGAGTAAGGCAGGGAAAACGGGCCTCTCTGCGTGCCCCACGGCACCCAGGCCAGCCGCCCACAGCATCTCCAGCCCGCGATCGGAGCGTTCCCCGCTTCCCCCACAACCTCACGGGAGCCCGGGGCAGTCACCAGGGCTGGGCGGACCCGTGGCCAAGCCCCTGGCTCTGACCAGGCAGGGTGAGCAGCAGAGCCCCACTTTCCCCTGCCCCAGTCCCACCAGCAGCTGCGTAGGCTCCCAGTTTGTCCAGTGAAACATCACCCCAGAGCTGGATACAGGACAGGAAAGCACCCAGGAGCGCAGGCTCGGCCGGACCAGGGGGATCAGCGAGCCTCAACGGCGAAGCTGGACCAAGGGCTTGGCAGACTGGGGGCTCAGTGAGCCCCAGAGGTGCATCAGGACCTGGGGGCTTGGGGAGCCCCCACAGCACAGCGGGACCAGGGACTGTGCAAGCCCCGATGGTGCACTGGGACCTGGGGGCTCAGCAGGCCCCGACAGCACGGCGGGACCAGGGGCTGTGCGAGCCCTGATGGTGCACTGGGACCTGGAGGCCCAGCAAGCCCCGACAGCACGGCAGGACCAGGGGCTGTGCGAGCCCTGATGGTGCACTGGGACCTGGGGGCTCAGCAAGCCCCAACAGCACGGCAGGACCAGGGGCTGTGCGAGCCCTGATGGTGCATGGGGACCTGGGGGCCCAGCAAGCCCCGACAGCACGGCGGGACCAGGGGCTGTGCGAGCCCTGATGGTGCACGGGGACCTGGGGGCCCAGCAAGCCCCGACAGCATGGCGGGACCAGGGGCTGTGCGAGCCCTGATGGTGCACGGGGACCTGGGGGCCCGGTGAGCCCCGCTGGCGTGGCGGCACAAGGCTGCTTGGAGCAGGCTGGAGGAAGGGAGACCTACGGGAAGTGGGGCAGTTTGGGAGGAAGAGGAAAGTGGTTGAAAGGACCCGGGGATGAGTCACGGCCAGCGCACGGTTCCTGGAGCCAGCCCCACGGGGAGGCGTATTGTGCTCCAGCCGGTTTCACTCCCACCAAGATTTCATTGCCATGATTCACCGCGGCATGGCTCATGGCTCAGCCCACGGGGGGCTGGGGCCACCAGCACGCAAGGGGGGTCAGGCATCCCCCCCACCTTCCCCGAAGGGCTGCAGCCTCAGCACGATAAAGCCCAAGGGGAAACAGGACCTGCCAGGAGGAGGAGGCAGCATGCTGGGGATCCGCTGTGATAAACTGGAGACCAAAGAGAAGAGGAGGAGGAGGAGGAGGAAGAGATGGGGCCAACCTTTCCTGAGCTACTTCACCACGTGACAACTCAAGCTCAATGACAACGGGGTGGCAGACAGACAGGACAGCCTGGCTCAGCAGAGCCTGTTATTAAATGCCCCACGCACACGCCTGCCTCGCCCCCAGCCCGTCTGGGGTCCAGCTGCTGAACCGCGCTCCAGCCAGCCAGGAACGGTCACCGCTGTGTAACGGCAAGGTTTGAGCCCGGGGGCAGAGGCTGAGCAAGCGCAGCCAGAGCTCGGGATCCCTCGCCACCCCTGGGCTGCAGCAGCCGCCCGTCTCTGCCCCACGTATGCTGGGGCACACGTGAGAGCGAGCCCCCTTGGAGCAACGACAGCGAAGGCACGAGGCACGTCCCCATTAGCCGTGTCTACAGAACAGCGATGGCTCAACGCGCGAGATCGCCCAGCAAGCTGGAGCAGACGGCACCTTAGGGAGATGCGGCCAAAGCTGGCTTCTCCCTTTCTCAAGGAAGGCAAGACCCCTAGGTTATCTAGGAGATCTTTTCCAACATACGCAGATTTCTCTAAGACGATTATATTTAACTCTAAGCCTAAGCAGCTTTTCCTAAGGGGCAGCTTAATATATGGGGGGGAAAAAAAACAGATGAGAAAGCTGAAGTCTGACCCTTTCTAAATGCTCGGCTGGCTGGAGCGTGAGCCAGAGCAGGGCCGTGCCCTCGGGAGCTCCTGTGGTGAGCGGCGAGTGCTCATCCTGCAGCGGCTCCTTGGAGCTCGTCTCCAGCTCCAGGCACAGTGTCGGTCCGGGCAGGACTGCCAGCCACGGGCTTGACCCCACATCAGAGCCACAGCAGCCATCCCACGTCCACTGGGCCATGCAGAAAGCAGGCAGCACTGGCCCCGAGACGCCGCCTGGTCGGCGCTGCCGGCAGTGGGTCGCTCATCCTCGGTGTGGACAACAGGATCCAGGCTGCGGGGAGCCGTCCTTGTTCACGTGTCCTGCCCCACCGATAAGGGCTGGGGCTGCCAGATGATAGCATTTGTTGCAAGAAACCACTATACCATTTCAAAGGGCATGTTTCAAGCGTTTCCTTATTAATATATTGCTGATAAAGCACTGCCCCGAGCCTGCCTTGCCTGGGGCACGATGCAAACGCCCAAGCCTGGACCCTACCTTTGCAAGGCTCTTAAGCCACCAAGGCAACGGCGTGACGTGTGCCAGAAATACCTAACACCAGAGAGCGATGTTAGACCTGCACCTTTTTTTTAAAGTTGACCCCGCTCAAAACAAAGGCTAGTCTTGTCTCGCTGCGGGAATGGTGCTGAAGACAACATGCGAGTTCAAAGCCACTTCTGCTCAAAGCACAGCTAAGCTGGGCACCCTGCCCGCAATAAGGGCAAAGAGCCCCAGAGGCCCCACCAGGCCCCAGCACAGGGAGCGGCAACGAAGCAAACAGGGTGGGCGCTGCTCCAACCCCACGTGCTGGTGTCATGGTGCCGTTTAGGACAAGGGACCATTTCAATGCCACGGGACCAGCCAAGGACAGGGGTATCGCAGGCACCCGGGCCTGGCTGAGGGTGAATCCAGGCTTGGTACGCCCTGTTTGAGTAGCAGTGATCCTCCAGAGCCAAGGAGCACGTGCCACGGTCCCTAAAGGATGCTCTGTTACAGAAATACAGCTGCTTAAAAAGGCAGGTGAAAATTCCCACACTAATCACAAGCACGGATAAAAACAGAAACTCTAAGTTTGAAAAAAAAAAAAAAAGAGAGAGAAAACAAACAAAAAAATCTTTCATTGGATTTGAAACACTATCTTCAACCTCACAAAACAATGGCAGGCAGAAACCTGTATTTTAAAAGGGAAGAAAGATCTCATGAAGAAAAACAGTCCGTAAAAGTCAAAAAACCCCACCAGAGCTGATCCCTTCCTGGGAAACAGCCCATTTCTGTAACTCTTTCCATCTCAAATTCAGGAGGAGGAAAAGTAAGAAAAGCAATTTAACAGCACAGCTCCTGGCTGGAAGCAGGGACTGGCACCGGGGAGCCCCAGAGCCAGTAAAGGCCGCGAGGGGCTTCCCAGCAGCACGTCTCTTGTTTTGCCCACTGCAGAGCCTGGGCAGACAGGGAGGAAAAGGGGGTTAAAAAAAAAAAAAAAAGTCAATAAATCATCTCTGTTACTATGAGAGACTGATTCCTCCTTTATCAGGAGCTCCCAATTAGGGGGGGGGCTATAAATGCCACTTGCTCTGCCCGCTGCCCCAGCGACTCTCCCTTGGCAGCGATGCGCGGGAACGCAGCGGCCCGGGGACCGCAGCGGCACGCAGGCGTGAGCGGCACGCTGCCACTTTGCTCCCGGAGCAGCAGCTCCGGGGCTGCCCCGGCTCCCAGCAGCGAGGCACGCGTTGGCCCCGAGCAGCGTTCCTCTCCAGCGCCGTCCTACCCAGGAAACTCCTACGTGCTGCCCTGCCCCACCAGAGACACCCTGGCCTCGTCCCGGCAACGACGGCCACAGCTGAGCAGGAATATCACGTTTTTCTTGCCAGAGGATCGACGACACGGGAGGCCGGGTCTGCCTCCGCCCTGGCCGTTTGGGGCCCGGCATCCTCCCGCCGCCCCGCCGCCCTCGCTGCCACCCTGCCCGCTGCTGCGGGGCTCACGGCTGGCGCGGCAGCACCCTCGCAGCCCACCCGCCCATCGCTGGCGGGCAGCCTCCACCGGGACAGGCAGTGCGGATGGCCTGCAGAGCATGGGAGCAGGAAGAGCAGGACGGTGGCTTGGAGTTTCAATGAGTTAATTACCAAGTATTTTCTGGCCCAGGGTGGAAAATAGTCATTAGATGGCACTGCGCTGGCACCTCTCAGCTGTCTGCAGAAAGAGCTGGCAGCCACGAGTGACAGCCCGTAATTAAAGCCGGGCAGCCCCGGTGCTCCGACCAGCACCGCGCTCTTCGGGGAAGCGGGACGAAGCCTCGCACCGAGACTGTCCCCCTGCGGGCCCAAAGTCTGTCGGCTGAAGGACTCCCCGCATCCTTTCCCGAGCAAGACACTCGCTGCGGAGGCTCCCACCACGGGTGCAGGAGAGGGCCATCCCCTCCCCACCCAAGTGCTGTCTTTCAGGGTCGCAGCCCCTCTCCATCACCCGGCACCGAGCTCCCCGCACGTCACCCGCGCCGCCTCACCGTTGTTGCAGTGCCGCACGCAGTCCTGGAAGACAGCCCGCCACTTCTCCTGCTCCTTCCCCGTCATCACGCAGAAGTAGTAGTGCCGGGAGTAGGGGTGCCAGAGGATGAGGGGGAACTGGGTGGGACACTTCAGGATCGGGGTGTTCCCGGACTTGGGTGTCGTGCCTGCGGGGGGAAAGGACACTTTGAAGAGCAGGGCTGCACTCCGGGAAGGGGAAGTTGCAGGACCTGCAGGATTTATCTATCGTGAGCCCCGCGCTGTGGAAACCCGCGCTGCCAAGTTGGACGCTGCTCGTATCGCGCCAGGCCAGGGCTGGGTTACAGCCACCAGGCAGGGAGCGCTGGGGGTCCCAGTGCACAGCCAGCCCTGAGCACTGGGGAGCACTGGTGCTCCCAGGGGTGCCTGTGTGAACCCGTGTGCCCTCCTGCCTTCCCACTTGACATCCTCCTGGAGCTACCACCTCCCTGACCTTTGGTGAATAGCATCTGGTTGGCCTTGGCATCCATTTCAAAAGGCAGCTTCCTCAAGGGAAGACCTACAAGCACATCTTTAAAATCTCTCCTCCCTTGGCCCGATCAGAAGTGATGTGGCTCATATCACCTTCTTCTGGTCAAGGACCATCCTGGGAGGCTGCCCAGCAAAAGGGCAGTGCTGACAGCTCAAAACCGAGGGATGGCTGCATCCTTCCCATGAAAGTGCAGCCACTGACCACAGGGACACACGCTGAAAGGTCCCCTTGGCACACGCCGGGGCTGGCCAGGATGCCTGAGGGCTTCCCCTGGCTGCCACGTGGTAGAGGGCAGAGGAGCGGGGAGCCTTGTTCCCAGTCCATCTGGCATCCCTGGATTTTATTAGAAGCGGAGTGTCCTGACGGATGCAGCCACAAGGGAAGGGAGTGCAGACATCTGGAAGACTTAGCATCTTTATTGAAGGAAAAGCCAACAAACTCAAAGCAGATTTCCTGCTGGGGAGTTAACAGGGCTCTTCCTCAAATTGTCAAGGTCAAGAGCAGGCTCGCGGGAACAGGAGGATTTGCGCCTCAGCATTTGCAGGACAAGGGTCCTTTCACTGTGATGGATCGGGATGCACAGCTCCCTGGGGCTACTGGAGACGCAGGACATCCTGCAGGGGGGACACACGAGACCCCCTTGTCTCCTCCCCAGAGCAGAGCTGGCCCACGAGTCGTCCCACGGGCCAGAAGAAGTGCAAAGAGCCTAGCTCCTCCAAAAAGCAAATGGCAAGTGAAACAGAAAAACCCATCACATAACCACGTCGCTGCTTCAGCCCTCCTGGCCTGACCCGGCAGTGTTCTGCTGCGGTTTTGCCCAGACTCGCAGACGGGCTCCTGCCCTGGCTCCAGACACAGCCCCGCTTACGGTGCGGGCCAGGATGGGTCTGCGCAAACGCTTTGTGGCAGCGCTGGGAGGCCACTGAACTGGCTGGGTTTTGGAGGAAACATCTCGCAGCGAACACAAAGGGCTCTCTGCCCTCCATGAGCTGTTTCAGCAGATTCCTGCCTGGCTCCCTTTGGGCTGCCCCGTCCTTTTGGAAAGGCATTTACGCCTCTGTTAACACCACCCAGGATGTGGTCGCACAGCGCAGGAGGAGCAGCATCCCCCCGCCTCCACCCCGAAAGCAGCGGTGGGCGTTTCAGAGCCAGCCATTTCCACTGCTCCTTTCTCCCCCATCCCTCTTACTCCTTTCAGCAGGGAAAACTCAGTGGAGCAGAGAGACACCAAGAGCAAAGAGCTCCCCGCTCTCATCCCTTAGGGATGCACAGCGTCCAGGACATGGGCAGCGCTGGCTGTGGGCCGGCATGGGAGCACGGAGGAGCCTCAAGCTCCAGCATCCCTCCTCACCCAGCAGGAGATAGAGGCCACCTACCAGGCAGGCTGCTGTTAACCAGCTCCAGGTACTGCTCGAGGGAGGTGAGGATCTTGTAGCCAGCACTGTTCACCAGCACCCGGGGCTGCAGCACTCGCTCGTAGGCCTGGGGGGGTGGGGAAAAAACAGTCGGTTTTGGGGAGGACAGCTGGGAGCACAGCCATGTTGCCACAGCCATACCAGGGTCCGGAGGGGGGGTCCCACGGCGTTGTGCCCTTGCCCAGGAAGGCAGGGCTTTGCTCAGATGTCTGGAGGAAGCAGGCGAATCCCCAGCTGCGCCAGGCGCTGCACTTCAGCCTGCTCGGGCTGGAGCGTGGGAAGGGCCCGTGGAGCGCAAGAGCTGTTTGAACAGCCTTTGCCAAGCGCTCCTTGATAGGAGATCTGCTTCACGAGGCACGTGAGAGCCCACATCAAAACCAGGCTGCCAGCAGGGTCTGGGTTTGAGGACGTGACCTTGCTGAGCAGGCCCTCCATGCCCCCAGGCAGCCAGCCACCCTGTGAGCCCCACAAGCAGGGAGTGAGATGAAGGGCCGCCAGCAAACCAGAGCAAGGGGGACTCCTCACCAGTTTGTTCTCGTACAGCACCAAGCCGTAGTTGTGCGGGACCACGCAGAAGCGGTTCCTCCACTTCTTGTTCTCCTCAATGTACTGGAAGAGGTTGCCCGAGTAGATGACATGGTCCTCCAGTGGGACCTGCAGGGAGATGGCACAGTGAGAGCGGGCTGCAGGAGGAAGAGGAGGGGAGCTGGGGAACAGAGGGGACTGTCCTGTTGGGTGCTGCAGCCCTGCATGGGAAGGTCAGCACCCCCCACCTCGTGCATCTCAGAAGGATGGAGGGCACGAAGCAAGGTGTGTGGGCACCAGAACTTGGCCACAGGAAGGCCTGGGTATGTTTATGGTGGTTTGGCTCCTCTCAAGGAGGCCTGGGGTTTTCTCGGGGAGGACTGATCCACACTACCTGTATGCTGAAGGTCCTTGAGCTCCTGATTGGATTAACTCCTAATGCATCTTAAATTTAGGTGCCTAAATAAATGCATCTGTGACTCAAGACAAGTGTGGAGGATTACTTCAAGAACAACCCTAGAAAAACTCTGAGCGGCTTCTCACATGTCAGCAATCAAGTAACACGCACCATTTTCCACTGGAAATCCAAAGTTCAGCTGGACGTGCCCCGAGCAACCTGATCTAACTTGGAGATTAGCCCTGCTTTGAGTAGGAGGTTGTACCAGAGACCTCCAGAAGTCCTTTCCAACCTAAATTGTGCTGTGATTTATGCTTGGGGAGGGAGGTAGCTTGCACATTACTGCTCCATAGTGACTGTCAGCCTGAAGGTACTGCTGGGGTATGTGTCAGCAGCAAGCTGTAGAAAGCAAAGAATCAAGTCTGCCCTAGCATGCTACCTAGATAGGAGAAGAAAGGGGAAAAGCAAAAAAGCCATCTTGCAATAGGCAATGCTTAAATGCTCAAGATTTCATGCTAGGCAAGTGACAAACAGGCTGAGGATATCCCGCATCCTTGAACACGCAGAGGCCACCCTGGGCCAAGCAGCTCCTTGCTAGCTTTCCAGCATTTTTTGGCCTGCATGCAGGCAGCGTTTATGCTGTCTCAAACACAGGCTCGCTGAACGAGCCAAGAATTTGTCCCAAGAATTTTTATGATCCCTGGAATATAAACAAGGCCGAAGAGCTCTCGTGAGGGTCTGAGCAGTCGATGGCCACCTCTCCCGCATGCCCATTTACCACAAGGATCAGCATCTGGGAGGGACCAGACAGGACTTGGGCTCCCCACCATGCCACAACACTACCCGAACGGGGAGCGTGGTGCACCTAACACGAGTGGAGATCCTCATGCAGGAGAGGTTTTCCTCTCCTCTTTCCTTTCTAGACAGACTCAAATGTTGTAGCTGCTGTCAGCTTCAAGCCCTACAGCCGGCTCAAAGGCAGGGTTGGCACGTACAGATAATCCAGGAACCTCATTTGCTTCTCCGAAACCCGGACCACTTCATTAACCAATATATCCTTCTGTTTAAAAGAGCCGATAGAAACTTGGTTTAGTAAAAAAGACTCACAATGTCTTTCCATTCCCTCTCTTCTTCCAAAGCACTTGTAAAGAATAAAGGCAGCAGGTAGAAGAAAGTCTGAAGCAGATCCCACAGGAGGTCCTGAGAAATGAGTTAGTGCCAAGAGTCCTAATCCAAAGACCAAGAAGAGGGACAGAGACAGCAAAGACTGTTAGAGACCATAAGGGACGAGGTGGGAGAGGCCCTGGAGGTGGCAGCTGGTGTCCCATGCTGCATGGGGAAGGGCAGCTGTCACAGGCAGCCCTCCTTCTGGTGCCAGCTCCAAGAGTCCCCATTCAGCATCTCACGGGGCAGCACATCTACCAGCCAAACACGGAGAACCAGCCTCTATAACCAAGCTTCAAAACCACTGCCCCCCAAGGCCAGCCTCGAGCCCAAGGCAGACAAAGCCATAAGGACTGGCTTGGATAAACAAAATAAGACAAAGCCCAGGCTGAGGCTTGATAAGGGGTCCAGGAGACCCTTGGCTCAAGAACTCATGCTCTCACTCACTGGAGTCTCCAAATCACAGCAGGAAGGGTATCGTCGTGACAGCCCACAGTCCTGCCAGTCAGCCCGGGGCTCAAAAGCAGGATTGAAGAGGTGTTGCCCTCAAACTGCAGGCGCCAGCCCAAAACTGGCTGGGCACGGAAGGGCTCAGTGCCTGCAACGGCAGGACTCATCCAGAGTCACCAACCATACAGAGTCCACCAAGAGGCCAAGCAGGGACCAGAGATTTGAGATAAACACAAGTTATTTCACTGAGGGCTGGCTGGGCAGCTGTCCTCAGCAGGCAGACACTATTGCAAGTAAGAGAGTCAAGAGTTTACATTCTGCAGAGCTGAGGATCAGCTGCAAAATGCCTTTAAAAAGCAGAGATATTTGGCTTTGGAGTCTGCAAGCAGCCAGAGGGCAGCGGCTTTGCCCTCCTGCAGCTCCCAGCTAACAGGCTGAGGGCCACAGCCCGGCACGTTGCAGAGCTCATTCGGCACAGCAGCACCTTGTGTAGGAGATGCGGAGGTGACTGCACACCAGCTCCCTCCGTGCATTCCTCTCTCGCACACCCTGCTTGCAAGGAAGGGGCAGTTAGGTAAAATTACCCACCCCGAGAAAATATTTGGGGCATGAAGGTACACACCAAATTGCTAGGAAGGGAAGGGAGGCGACCAGGTGAGCATGCTGATGGAGGGCCTTGGGCCGCCTGGATCAACCACGCCACGTCTGAGGACCTGGTGTGGGGGAGAGCCACCACCTCCACATCCTGTTTGATATCATTAAGTCAGCAGCGAGATCTGGGTCTAGATATATTTGTTTTGGTACTTGGCCAGGAGAAGCAGAGAAGTTTGTTATGAAAAAAGGGATGCTCTGTGATTATTTTCCAGAGGCCCATGAGGATCTCAGAGCACTTTGCAAGTATGACGTCCTGCTCTGCCCCAAGAGCTGTCCCCACTTTGCGCCAGTTTGCAGGGGCAAGAGTCCGGTTCACCAGCCTGCCCAAAGCCACTGCAAGCAAACAATTCCCAGCCTTGCACCTCTGAAGACCCAAATCCTACTCCAAACCCTGCAACATGTGCTATCCACCATGACCACTCACAATCGAACTAGATGCAAAAATGCACACCTGGGCTGGCTAAGGGTAAGAAGCCCTGCTAGAGAGACTAAAGGCAGACACATTTATTTTGTGCACTTTCTGATCACTGCTGCTTCTTGTTGGCATTTCAGGAGCTTCTACCACGCTTTAGGCCTATGGCCAGCTGCACCTCTCACCCCGGAGTGGGGCTGTCGCTGAGCACAGAGTCCCCATAGGGATGTCAGTTAGTCATTTCCTCCCCTGGTAAAAGAAAAAGAACAAAAACCAACCAACGAAACAAAAAACAAAAACAATAGAAGACTTCTGCCCAAAGACACAGAGGATGCTATCCTGCATCTTTTTGACATCCATGACTTTTTCAGCAAATTAGGGGAGTGCAGAGCCAAGCTGAGATGAGATGATCTCTCCAACTCCTTGGAATCCACAGCTGTGACACCCTACACAGGCGTAGGTCCTCCCCATCCCAGGACCTGCCCCGAGTTCCAGGGTTGCCATCAACCCTCATATGAATTTAAAAGATCATTTTCTCTTCTCTCCCCACCCTTCTCCTCCCAGCGTCCACCTCCAGCACTGGTGCAGGCTCACCTCACTAGTCCACTGTGTCCCACTCCCCAGGGACATCGTGGCATTGGTGGGCTGCCCAGCTGTGCATGGAGCCAGCTCCAAGCTGAATGGGCTCAGATTGCTTCTTTGGGTGCTGGGCAGGAAGAAGGGAGGGGGAGGCTCTGCTTCTGATGGCGCTTCCTGAAAAGGCTCAGCTGTTCCTCAGCAATCAGAGCATCCTGGCAGAGCAGGCCAAGTCAGTGACAACCTCGCTGTGCCAGCACGGCCGCTGGACCCTGAGGGAACCAAACTGCACAAGTACAGGCAACATCCAAGGTGCTGATCATCCATCGGGCACTGAGCACAGGATAACCCATGCCACCAGGATTTCCAGGACTGCCAAGAAGTCGCTCTCAGGTCTGGCTGGGGGTGGTCAGAGTGGAGACAACAAAAGTCACAGCTGAGTCCTCCACCCCACCGACTGCAGGAGGAAGATGCTCAATCTCTCCGCATTAGGGACTTGCCATTACTCGCACTCCTAAGAACATGGCCCCAACTTTGTCTTCACTGCCTAGCAAATCCCTTCTGCATTCCCAGGCCCAGCTGAAGGCTTTGAGACTCCGTAGCAGAGGAGGGGGGAGCAGACGAGACTTCTTGCGACAGCTTGGCCGTGGAATGTCCTATTTTTATACTCTTGTTTTAAAGAGTTGCACCGCGTCCCTGACCTTGCTGACTCGCTTCCATTTCTCATACATTCCTGGACTGCTTGATGGAATTTTTTTTACAAAACAAGCAACCTTTAGAAGGAGGTACCTCCCCAGAGAAGGTTGAATTCATCTGCCAAATTGTGATGAACCCAATAAAAGTCTTGTTGTGGACACCAAGCTCCCTGTTCCTACTCAGGAACTTTTACCTCCACACCTTTATTTTGCTTGACACACCCAGGGCCCAGGCAGGCACAGACACACTGTCCGCTCTTGCAACATCCACTCTGGGTCAGAACAGGCCAGTACCCGTCACCACAGGCTGCCCTGCTCTGGCCTGTTGCATTGCTGAGGCTGGAGCTCCCTGGGTGCATTTCAGAAGAATAGGGGCATGGGTTAGGTGGTCCCCTTCCTAAAAAACATGATGGATATGCATTCACACAGGCTGGCCTTGAAGACAGCCACAGCTAACATACAAGGCTCAAGTCTGATCTCATAGAGATTGATGCAATCTCTAGGTTTCTTGATCATACTGTAAACCCCAAACAAAAGCAGAAACCAACCCAAATTGGTAATCACACCTCCTCCAGCCTGGTCTGAACGTGCATCTGCAAATCAACTCTGGTCTGCCCAGGGGTGCAAGACCCACGGGGGCTGCTGAGAACATGTGGACCATTCAGCTGACCAGGCAGCACATCTCATCCAAGACATGGGCTGCAGATGTTACAAAAGGGAAGACACAAGCAGGCACAAAGGGCAGTGTGGTGGCAGGGGGAACGGCCATAACAAATCTTGGGGTACTCGACTCTCTAGATGAACACCCAGCCGGGTACCCCTGCACTCCCACAGCCATGCGTCCCTTACCAAGGAGAGGGTTCAGGGGAGTTCATTCACATCTCCCCCTTCCCTTAGGCATGCAGAAGTCAGGAGAAGCCAACGTGCACGGTGACTCAGTGGGAATGAGCACATGAACAAAGTTCGGCGAGGTGCCAGCCGTTTTGCTATAATGCCATCTATCAGCAACAGCTTTCTCATCGCTGAGGGCAGGACTCCAGTGTACTAGATGCTGCAAGGTGTTGGCTCTTTGCCCCTTACAGGGCTCACAGAACCTGCTCTAAGGCGAGGTGGAAGAAGAACATGGTGGCTTGCGATCATTATATCCAGCCAGGAAATGCAGGTCCATCTGAAGCACTGGATTCTCTGCACCAGCCACACACTGGGCTCCAGGAAACTCAGACACATGATAGCCTCAGCGATGGTAAAAAGTCCCTTGGCACTGCTGGTGTTCCCATCTGTAGTTGTAACGAAAGGAAACATAAGGGGAGAGACAGCAGCAGGGGTAAGGAAAGCTTCCCCCAAGGGCACCTGGGACATCCAGTCCCTGGCTACACTCCTGCTCCTTCTCCTCTAGCACTTTGCTGCTTCAGAAGTCAGCTCACGTTCTGCTACGAAAACCTCAGCGGTGCTTACCCTGATTTCTAATAGCTCCATTTGTGCAAGCTGTTTGCCATGAACTCCAAAACAGTCCAGTCAGCCCCATTCCAGGGCAAAGTGCTAAGAACAGAGGGAAGCAGCAAGAAGAGAAGTTCCCAGCTGAGATCAGAAACTGGCTTCAGAGACTTCCAAAAGCTGGCAAGCATGAGGAGGCTGCTGCAGGCCGGCCAACAACGGCTGAGAAGAACGATACTGTCTCACCACTGTGGCCTTGAGGAGGCAGGAGGGGTCAGTGCTGTGGGAGAGTTGAGGATGCAATATGATGGACTTGCATCACCGTTCCCCAGATGGACACTGCTAGCGAGCCACGCTCTGGAAAAGAGAGGTGCATCCAAGATCCCTGAGGAGTTAACAAGGAGGAACTTGAAGCCACCAGTCACTAGGGCGAGCTAAGAAGCTCTACTGCCTGTAAAAAGAACAAGGGGCCCGCAGTCATCTGGGACCAGACACGTTTTCACTTTCATCGTTAAGGACAGCCTTGAATACATCAGCATCCTGCAGCCTCTGTCTGTGCTCCTTCACCATTGGAAAAGCACCTGTCCATGCCAGCTCCTTCAGAATATTTATGAACCCTTTATTTCCCTCCAGGCCTCTTTTATGAGCTTGAATTCATGCTGTTCCCCTTGCAACTCTTACACTGTTCCTTTGTGCTTGGGCACTGCCTTCATACTCGCTCTCCGTCATGTATTTCATTGCTTTTGTGCAATTCCTTTCCAATTTTTGGGTCATTGCAAAGCTCCCAGGAGAGCAACAGTGAACTGCAGTGTAGCAAGAGGAAGTCAGGAGGTGCCCAGTCTTGCCGCTAGCTCAGCCTGGCAAGGAGGAACTGAACACTATAATCCAGCGGCTTATACAGCACAATGCAATGCATGAATTGAGAGCTCATTTTTAATTTGAGGGTTCATTTTATTTACTGCCAGTAAAAAGCCAGTCGGTTGACACCAACAGTAGAGCGGCTGCTGTTTTCCAAGCACTGATGAGAAATCAAAGCCATTCCTACCAGTTCTAATTATAGGCCCTGGACAAACGATCTCCCTTTCCTCTTCTAACCAACAGCTTCCCATCACGCACAGCCCGAGGTCCTGTCGCCGTCTCTCTCTGTCGAAGCTCGCGCTCCCTTCACTTTCCGAGAGAGGAAGTGTGAACAGCCCGCAGTGTGGCAGCTCCACTGAACCAGCAAGAGAAAAACCCCAAAAGTAGCTGCTAGCAAGAAACCACAGCACGGCCAGAGCCCAGCACTCGAGTTCGTCTCCATTTGATCCTGGCCGGGAGGCAGAAGAGGAGGGCTTGGTCCCCAGTAACACATCCACAAGCAATAAATACCACTGGGGAGACATCTGAAGTCTTTCCCACTGCTTTTCACACAAGAAACAACTGCTTGTGACAGAAACTTCAAACCACCTTCTCTTTAGAGCCCCAGCTGCACCTCGAGGAGCAGAGGAGACAGCCCAGCATGCACCCGCAGTCCCGTGAGAGCCCACAGCCCCGCTCACGCTACTGCTCTCAGCTTTTTAACGGGCACGAGCGAGTCCTAGAAACTTGTTATCAGCCAGAAGTGCCTTCAACAAGCCCTGTCGTTAAACACACAAATTAACTTTGGGCTACAGCCAAAAGCCAGCCTCACCCCCTGGTTGCTGGGTGTGCTCGTTGCACCGATTTGAAAACAAAATCCCTCCCAGGGAGCCGCACATGGAGCTCGGTGCTTCGGCAGCCGGTGGTCTCCAGCCTCCCTGCGGTGGGCTTTCCCGGCGCTGGAGCACCCAGCGCTGCTCCTGCAGCAGCAGGAAGGGTTCTGCCGCCAGCTCCCACCGCGGCACCGAAGCATCTCCGACGGACCCGTGAGCACCACGGCCCCGCACGCCGAGGCAGACATCCCCCAGGCCACGGGGGAGACAGTGGTCTGTGCTCGCCGGCACAAGGAGAGAGCTGCCGGCCGGCAGCCCAACACAGCAGCGCAAGCCACCGCCGCGGGAAGAGGAAGGAGCTGAGCCTTCAGCCCTGCGCAGGTGGCTGAGGCCGGCTCCAGGCTTAGAGGAGCCGTGCCCTTACCTTGCGGTGCAGCAGCTGCGACTGCGGCCCACCGTTGCCTTCGATTTCATAGCGGACGCTGTTGAAGAGCGCTACTCCGTACTGCTCCTTGTAGCACCGGCAAAACTCATCCAGCACCTTCCCGGTCTTCTCTGCAAGAGGAGAGCAGAGTGGTGTTAAGGCAGGGGTATCATGGCCCCCAGCACCAGACCTTCTCCCCCACCTTCCTGATCACCTCCAGCTAGTTCAGCTTCATGCGTACAATCAACAAACCTGCTCTTTCTCTGCAGCGGGGGGAAAATTTCAACCCGCTAAAGTCCTCCTCAGCCCATCAATGCAGTGACAGCAGCCCATGGGGCAGAGCCCAGAGCTTCATTAGGAGACAGCTCCAAGCACTAACCCTTACAAGTATTCAGCAGTTTGTTGGGGCAACAGCTGAGCATCTGTGAGGAACAGGCAGAAAGGCTCTCCAGAAAAGCTGGAGGCAGCTAGCTTAACTGCAGAGGAGACGGGGAACATGCCCCAGCATTTCAGGGGGTCACTTGGGGCTGCCTTGGCTCCAGAGGTTACCCAAGAGCTTAGCATTGGCTGCAGGTGAGATGAGTCTCACCTGCTACACCGCAAGTGGCTTGTCCAGGGCACCCGGGGTGAAGGGGCCTGCCGTCTGCAGTCCCCCCTTCCCAGCCCCGTCTGCCCATCTCATCCTTCAAAGGGAAGGGGAACAACCTCCTAGGCGTGTTTTGGAGACTCTGGTCCCTCAGGCTGAGACTCCACCAGGATCCACATGGCCCCAGGACAATGCTGACACTTGGTCCCCCCCAGACAACTGCCTCACACACAGCTCGGTTCAACCCTGCGCACCCAGCCCAGATCGTTCCCGGGGCAGCAATCAAGGCACTTGGCCCAGCAGCTTTCTGTGCAACATTTCCCATTGCCAGAGCCTGGGGATGCCCTGCCGAGGCCCGCTGGGCTGGCTGACGCTGCTCATGGGGCAGATCTCCATCCCCCAGCCCTGGAGCGCTCACCCAACCTGCGATCAGGAGCCACCGACCTCCTGGTCCCGTGTTTGCTCAGCGACCTCCAGCCCACACCGGGGCCCTATGTTTTTTCCCAGAGCCTCTGCACTGTGTGAGGAGCACCGATGGAGCACCGTCCCCAGCCCGGCGTATCTCCCGCCCTCGAGACGTTAAAGCTTTCTGCTCCTCTCCGTGTTGCTGCGGGGCCTCTCGCTCCCCGGGCCCTGCCAGCAGAGCTTCTCGCACCGGCTCCTGCCACGGCACCTTTCCGGGCCCCAAGTGCCTCGGCCTCTGCGCAAAGCACCCCGGGGCAGGACGACGCTGGCACCGTCAGCGGGGCTCTGGCATCTCTTAACGAAGCGTGAAGGTGCCTCGCGCCAGTGTTCCCCTGACTAATCAGCAGGCCCAAGGGCTGGGCTGCCCGTACCTCCCACATACCCAATAAACGTGGGGCCGAGCTGACTAGCTTAACCAGCCCGGGGGAAGGGATGGAGAGACAGACGCCCCCGGAGCTGGGTCCTCTCCCAGCAGAGCCGCACGCCCCAGGCTCACGGGCTGCAGCCAGCATCGCCTGGCACCCACCCCCTGCTCCAAAACCACCCGCAGCCCTCTGGGACCGTCGCCTCCGACCCGGGCACGGACTTGCCAAACCCCCGTGCCATCTCCTGTCTCTTCCCGCTTGCGCGGGCTGCTGGGAAGGGATGTGGCAGGATCCGGGCAGCTTGGGGCTCCTCCATCCCTATCCCTGCAGGGAAACACAGCCGTGCTGGCAGCCCCTGCCCCTCCGATCCCCGAGCCGAGGCAGAGCCCCTGCAGAACTGCTATAAACAGCGGGGAGGCACCAGCCTGCCACGAGATAGCCTAATCCCAGGTCATAAATTTGGACACCTTCCCCCTTCCCACTAACAGCCTCCGAACACCTTCCCACTGCCCTTGGGCCCATGGGAGCAGGGTTCAGCGCGGGGCCGCGACTGATGCTGCCGCCCTCTGCCCTCCGTGGCCAGCCCGGGGACTAATTCAGAGTTAGCAGAGTCTTTTTTTGGTGTTTAATGCTAATGCCTCGGATTCCTCTGCGAGGCAGGAAATTCCTGACATTAAGCTTATTCCGGCAATACGAACGGGCCCGCACGGCGCTTCCTGCGCATTGTGCAGCTCCGTGCCCCAGTCCAGCTGCACGGCCCCACTCGAGGCCCGAGGAAGGACTTCCTCCGGCATCGCCCCCGAGAGCGGGGGGCAACTCAGGCCCCCCCAGCCCGAGATTCATGGTGGGACCCCTATGAGCAACATCCCACAGAGAAGCCAGGGAGCCCCGAGCTCCACAGCCAGAGCCGCGCGGGGGGAATATGCACAGCAGGATCGGTCACGGGGCAGCGAGGGGCAAAGCCAGAAGAAGGCTGGGCATCGCATGCAGAAGACATACAAGCCCCAGGCTCTCAGTAGACTTCAGAGCCTCCTGCCCGCTCTCCAAGGAGCAAAGTGCAGCCTGATGGGAGCCACGCGCTGGGGAAAGCTGGTGGGAGCCAGCCAGTCACCGTGCCCCAGAGAGCTGGAGATGCCCCGAGAAAGCCTCTCTGCAGCATCCCTGCGCTGTCACCCACGAGCGGCTGTGCAGCCCCCGAATGCAGCTCCTTGAATCTTACTCCAGGATTTGCATTTTTTCCCTTTCCCCAGCTCTAGCGAGCCTGCATGGAGGCGGCAAGCTCCCACCTTCCTGTAAAACCCAAAGGTGGGAGAGCAGCTGAGATCGGCCAGCCCAAACCCCGACTCTGCCCCAGCATGTCCCGCCCCAGTGGCATCCTCCATCGCGGCCGGCGTGGGGCCGGGAGATGGGCCCCACAGAGGGCCTGGGGCACGCGGGGCACCGGCTGGTTGCACCCCACAGGGAAGCCCGGCGGGCTCAGCCCCAGCTTCTCCCCCCGCTTCAAGGAGGGCCAGGGGGGGCAGTGGGGCCGGAAAGTGCCCCTCGCACGCTCCGCGGCAGGGGAAGAGGCAGAGTTTGGGCAGCTGCCCACTAGGTCCCACAGCAATGGCTGCTTTTAGAGCCGCTTATGCATCACACATCGCCAAGCCACCTGGACTTAAAGCTAAGAGCAGAGCTGACTAGCACCAGAAATGAGCTGTTTTCCCCACAAGCAGTTGCAGGATAAATCACTGCACCCCCCCCATCCAAGCTTTCATCCCTATTAAAAAAAGAAAATAAAAATCCATGCATACACACAGAAGAAAATATCAAGTGAAAATCCCCCCCCCCCCCCGCCAAGTTTCCCACCAGGGTGGGCTCCCACCAGACACCACCCTGGGACCCAAGCTACAGCCAGGGAGTGGGAGCATCTCCCGCACCCGGCGATTTAGGTCCCCAGCGCAGCGCGGGGCGATGGAGACACCTCCTCTGCGCCCGAGCCTGCTGCGCAGGAATGCGGAGCGGGCGCTGGCATCCCGGCCGGCGGCTCGGCGAGGTCCCACGCGTGGGCAGGTCGGAAGCCGCCGCTTCCAGCGAGCGTGGCACCCTGCCCCACACGGCACGCCGGGGCCGCTCGGGCGTCCCACGAGGAAACCCCCTCTCAAAGCCTCCCTGGGCTTTAAAGGCTCGGGAAGAGACTGCCAGCAGAAAGGCTTCCCGAAGCTTTCTTTGGCATGAGGGACCTCTATTCTGAATTTCTCGCTCAACTTTGCCCCAGAGAGTGTGAAAGGGAAAGAATTCAAGTCTCCTGCAACTATTTCAAACCCTTCAGCCTTTCCCAGAGATGGGGCGATAGGAGGCGGCAGGAATGCTGTATCGGCATCCTCGGCGCGGAAGCCAGCGCGATGCTGGGTGCACGAAACCAGACAAAACACACACATGCACGCGCGGGCCCTGGCGCGGCTCGGCACTTGTGACAGCAGCCAAAAGTCTCTTCCAGCCGCAGCCACCCCAGAGCTGCGTTTGCAGCAACGGCCGCCCACCGTGCTGAGGGGCTGCGCGAGGGACGAAGAGCAGGACCAGCTTGCTCCAGCACGGTGCAAATCCTGGATATACCCCAGCTAGGAGCTGGGAATGGCACAGGAAAAAAAATGTCACGAGATCGTAATGGCTGGGAGCAGGTAGCCGGGCGCCAGATGGGATCACGACAAAACGGTGGCGAAGGACCACATGCAACCTTCCCCCTCTGCCGATGCTTTGCCGCATCCATTTATCAAGCAAGGTGGCAGCAGCCAGCTCTGAAGACCGACGGGGTGCTGCACTTGGGTGGGAAGTGAGCATTGCCGGAGACCGTGGCAGGATGGTCCACAGCTCCAGCATCCCTCCAGGACGCCCCAGTTTGGTCACTCCCGCTGGTCTCAGGGCTCAGCAGCAGCTTGCATCTCATCCGGCGCTTCCCTCCCGAGTGATCCTGGAAGGACGTTTCGGGGCTCAGCTGCCACCCAAACCGCTCCCTCCCACGCGGTCTGCTCTCCTCCTAGGTTATCGGCAGATCCGACAGCGCCGGCACCGCGCGCCTGGTTCTGCGCCTGCACCAACAGCCCCAAGGTGCTCGCGTGTGGGGCTCTCGCGGGGTTTTGGCCCAGGGCAGCAGGAGAGCTGGCAAGGCGCGAGGCTCCCCCAGCATCCCCGTGCCGCTCGCCAGGGACCAGAAAGGCAACGCCTGGCTCGGCGCAGCAGCCCGGCCACACTGGGAGGTCGATCGCCCGGAGAGGGCTTCAGCCGTGGTCCCCAGGCGGATCCCAAGCCAGTCCCAGCACGAGGGACGCGGTGCCAGGGAGCGCCGGCACGGAGGGCATGGCGGCGAGGTCCTGGAGGAGGTGGCGCCGGGGCTGGAGAATCGCCTGGGTTTAAGGAACACATTTTGCATGCCAAAGAATGAGAAGCCTGCTCATACGAGCAGAGAAATTCCTCACCCTTATTTTGGCATTTTCTAGTGGAAAAAAATAGCCTGTTGTTACTCCATTTGCTTGTGTCCACTAGGTACTTCTGTTGCAGCCTGCAGTCTACAAAAATCTATTATTTTGGCTGGAGCTTTGGGCAGCAATGTTGACAGCTAAGATTTAGGAGGGCATTTTGAAGTTTAATTTCCTTTCAGTTCATGGGAAAAAAGAGCTCTAGTTCCCCAGCAGTCAAGACAGCTTAGTCACTCATTCTTCACTGATTAATGACGGGGCCAATTAGGAGTTCTTAAGCAAATGGAAAAGCAAAAGTCAATTACTTGCAGATATTGAAACAAAAGATTCACAGTCAAATATCCAAGACAACTAAATCTTCCCCAGCTCCAACAGTTTAGCAGCGCAGAAAGCCACGTTACCCTTCTGGATATTTATGGCTAGTGGGCAGAAGGAAGCAGGCGGGGGACGCGTCGCAGAGGCCCACAGCTCCGTGCCAGGAGCTCCAGTTCAATTTCCTTTGCTGCCCTGCTAGCACAGGGCTGGCAGCACCCTTCACCTCCATGCTAGTAGCAAACCCTGTCCCCTGCCATCATCTACCTTGCACACTTCAAGTCCTTAAAACCCCAGCTCCTGGGGTAAACGATGCTACAGAGCCTCTGCTCTCATTCCAGAACGTCTGTGCAGGAAGGGGTGTGAATCATGACCCTCCACTCATGAATAACATCTTTTGGATTGCAAGCTAAGAATCAAACCTTCCCCTTCCCTTCTCTCACCCCCACCCCCTCTTTTTGCTTATGAGAAGAAAGGCTTTAATTAGTGCAACTTAAGGTTGAAGACATGCACAGTCTGTAATATCGCCAGCAAGCCCCATCAGCGGCACGACGACCCTGGGACGCGTGACAGTTCCTCCCCCCCGACTCATTCCCCTGAGATCCACGAGCCGCCTGCTCGCAGCTCCAGCCCTGTGCCGCAGCCACCAGCTGTGCCTGGTTTCCGGCTCTATAGATATCCCAGGGTCTGCTCTTGGGAAGCATCTTTGTCCGCACACTTCCAGGGCTGCCGGGAAGAGGTGCCTCTTCCAGCGAGCAGAGCCTCAGGCAGGCAGCTGGGTTTTGGCTCAACGTCCGACTCCCCACGGACACGAGGCGCCAGAAGCACTTCAGCACTCGTGCAGTTGCCTCCTGCCATTTAGACCAGCTGATCCCAAGCCGCGAGGCAAGACAGGACGTGCAGCTCAAGCCACTACACGCTGTCGGCCCCGCGCAGAATTTGCTTGGGTTTCTCTGCAACCACGCTCAAACCAGAAGCAAGGAGAGGTGCGTGGACACACTTGAGAGGTCTGGAGGAGGTGGGCCAGAGGTACCGCTGGTTCAGCAGCGGCATGGAGAGGTGACGTAAGGAGAAACGTAAGGAGCAGATTTAGGCAACTAACAATGCTATAGTTGAGTTTTGCTCAAGAAAAGAGGTTGGGAAATCTGTGCTTGAGATCACAGCAGATGCTCTGAAAGCCTCTCCTGTCCTATGGGCTGGTCCAGGCAGCTGAACTTAGCCTCTCAGACACATGTGCATACACAGACCAACAGCAGCATCCCCCTTGTGTGGGGCTTGATGTGCCAGGACCTGGCTAAAAGACCCCACCTGGGCCAGCACCCCATGGCATGCACCTCCAAGGTCCCCTCCCAGCAGCCTTCTGATGGCTGCAGAAGTCAGAGACCACAACCGAATTTTGTGCAGAGGCAGGAAACATGTAAGATGCTTCCAAATACCTGGAAGGAGCCATCCTGCCCTTTCTCTCTCCTTTAAGAGGCTGAACATAAACCCCCAAGCCATCACCTTGCAGCACTGGGGATTGCCAGACAGGTCAGACAGCTGCCCCCTCTTTGGTTGGGCAGTCAAGGCCACCCACAAGCTATCTTCCCTCCATCCAGCAGCTTTGGCTGTGCATCTGGCCAAGAGCTAAAGGAATTTTTGGAAAGCCAGAGGGTGCGTGGCAGTCCAGGAAGCTTACACTGGAGCCCACACAGGCGTCTCAGCTCCAGAAAGCTCACAGCGTGCTTTTCCCCAGGCCTCAGGCCAGCAGAGAGGAGCCCCAGCGCCAGGCACCATCCTACAGCAGCGTAAAGCAGATCCTCCTCTCCTGGTAGCGGGCAATGGCGAGACAAGGCGGCAGAGGCGTTTGGCCTCCACATCCTCCACCCATTCTTAGGTGCCAAGTCTTGTCCTGTCCCCCCACTTGACTGCCGGCGAGGAGCACACATCCCAGCTGTGACGAGGCCATGGAGGCATGCGGCTCAGCTTGCTTCCGCCCCTCCAAGCAGCAAACGCCCCTATCTGGGTGCGGGTGCAGACACCCACGGGAAAGAGTTTCAGCAAGTCGGGTGCATACAACAGCAGAGGGACTTTCCTTCACAGGGTGGTGACAGGTCCCCAGCCTCCTTTAGACTCCGCTTTCCCACGAGTCCCAAACACAATCTTCGCTCTAGGACCTGAGGCTGGAGCACACACACACGTAGGGCTTATCCAGAGCAGATCAGAGCTCCGGACACAGAGTCTGGATCCACTTCCCAACATAATGGCCACGCACCCCTCCTTCACGCAGAAATCCCTGAGCTCCCGGGCACCACAGGCTTCCCCCATTGCTCCGAGTGCCACCAGCCTGGTCCCCACTCGCACCAAACGCAACCTGGCTCTGCAAACCACCACCTATGGCCCGGTGCTCTGCGCTTTGCGACCGGCCCAGGGCAGCAGTGACCCTCCTGCCGCAGCCCGAGGTTGCTCGGCTGAAGCAGGCTCCAGCGAGTTGCTCCTGTTCCTTGACAGCAAGGCAGGACTGAGGCAAGTTATCAGCAATAAGTAGTTTATGGTTGGAGCTGCGTGTCAAACAGCACCCACTAACGCTAACGCCCCTGTCTCTGCCAGGGCTGGGATCCCTGCTGAGCCTCCCAATAGCACCCTTAATCAGAGACTTCATCTACTCCTCTGCCTCCGGGTTTCCCCTCCTTCCCTACAGAAGCATCCCGATGACTAAGACTCACGTGGTGCTTTGCAGGCTGCGACAAAGGGGCTCTACAGCAAGCCAGCTTTCACACGAAGGGCAGAGAAAGGGCTCTGTGTTTCGCAGGGGTGGGACAGACATGCCAAGAGCAGGCTGGGCACAATGACGGGACTGGCTTTTGGGAGCAAGACAAGTTCAGGTTGTATCTTCCAGTGTCCACCCTGCCTTTGCAAGGGGCGCGTCCCTAAGGCACCCGGCTGTTTCCTACCTCACCACACGTCCTGCTCCCCCAGCGATGCTCCAGCCTGCACCGAAAGGCCACCAGGGCCAGGAGGACGCTGCCACCTCCCAAGCCAGCGCTACCACAAACTCGCAGGAACGCCAAGGTCAACAGCTCACGAGAGAGAATAACGACCACAATTTGCTCTCTCCAGCTGACACACTACTCCCTGGAGGACACCCTAGAAGGGCAACGAAGAACAAGCAGGCAATGCGGGTTTGGGTTTTCTCCCCCTCCGAGTCCTGCAGAAGCTGAATCATAACCGAGGACTGCAAAGCCCGCTGGGTGAGAGGCCTCTTGCAGGTAAAACGAGCCGAGAGGTAGTTTCTGCCCACCCCTTGTACCAGTTACGCAACAGCGGCAGAGCACAACTACCAGAAACCACGGCCCAGCCCAAAACGGCGACAGCAGAACAGGTACGGGCTTCTGGTTCACCGGGAAGGGAATAAACCCTCCAGAGGCCTGGGCACTGGCTACGCAGGTACCACTGCCAAAGGCACAGGCAGCTCCTATCCTCACTTGAGATAGCTCAAGGTCTGCCCAGAGCAGCACCGCAGCGGGAGGTAGTTCTCACCATCAGAAAGACTCAAAACATCACAGCAAGCTGCTGAAGTAGAAAAGCAGGAGCCAGGAGTGGGTTTTGCCTGGAGTAGGTGCATTTTGCTCCTTAAAGCATCTCCAGTACCCTGAGTGCCCCTATACAGGCGGAGCAGAAAGCAGCCCTAGGCCTCGCTGCCCCTGCAACCAGAGCCATCCCCAGCTCTGGCACCCCTCACACCAGAGCCAAGAAAAAAAGAAAAATGCCATGAACCAGCACTCCCTGCTCCAGGTCTAGCCAAAGGCCTTACTGCAGAGAAGCAGCATCGGCTCCAGCTGTGGCAGCTCGTCCCCGGGAAGCCCTGATTCAGGGGCACCATCCCAGGGACCAGCACCAGCTCCTTCCCCTGCATCGCTGTACCCTTCCCTCCAGCTGCTTTTATTGCCCTCTGCATTTCAGTTCACCTGCGGTTGTGCCCCCTGCTCCAGCTTTCGCCAAGCCTCAGCAGCAGTGCAGGTAAATGTTCATATACAAATGTTCATGTTCACATCAGCGCGCAGGACGGTACTGCTCAGGTTATTTTGGCAGCATCCCCTTCCCCTCCCTATCACCGGGCAAAAAAGCGCCACTGACAGGAAGGGCAAGAGCTGCTTCTCCACTGCTTTGAGACTCGCAGTTCTTCCAGTTGAGCCCAATATGGGAAACTTGCCCCTCTGAGACTGCAGTGGCGATGAGACCCAGGGCTCCCGGTTTGCTCTCACATTGCAGCACTTTTTCCAGAAAAGGCCTTCCTGGTGGCAACGCAGCTTGCAGGAAGCCCTGCCAGCAGGAGTACATGGACAGAGCCCGTTTTCTTCACTACCCTTGAAATCATGTGAAAATGAGAGTGATGCTTTAAATAGCCCCGGCCACGGCTGGCAGAGTCAGCGGGTTGGGCAGTGGGGTGCTCAGATCCCGCACAGTCGCCACCGCACCGTGCCGCGGCAGGCGGCTGCACTCAGCAGCCGGGACAGCTCCTGGGACAACGACCCATCCCAGGGCATTTCCACACGGATACCCGGGAAAGGGCAGCAGGCCGGCAGCCTCCTCCTGCCCAAGGCCTCACCAAGAGCAGGGGAGCAGCCAGATATTAGCAGGATTGTTAAAAAGGACAAATCTGCACGTGCACAGCCATGCTGAGAGAAAACCAAGGCTGGGATCCCCCAGCCCCGTTTCACCCAGGCTTGGTGAAGCAGGACTTCTTTGCTCCCTGGAGAAGGACCTATTGCTTGTGCCTGGCGGTTGGATGGCTGGGAATTTGGAAATGGCAGAGTTTGCACATGGCTGGGACGGCAGTGGCAACTGGTGCCACCAAGCTGTCCCCACCTCGCGGCCATGGCAGAAAGGTTTCCGGGCCCCGCACCTCGGAGCCACGCTCCCGGGGAGGCTGCCAGCTTGAGGGAAGATGGCACATGCGGCCCCTGTCCCCCATCCTGCGCTCAGCCCCAGCGCCGGGAGGAGCATCACTTCCCCATCACGCGGGTCCTGCTGCCTCAGGCTCATACCCAAGGACGGGAGGAGGCTGGATCCAGCCGGATCCACACGGCTGCTACACCACGCAACGGGCACCGGGAAAGGCCTCCGGCTGCCGCGGTGCTGCCGCCCTTCCCAGCCGTGCCCGTAACGGCTCCCAGCACCCCCATGAGCAGCCCTCGCTGCACGGCCCAGCAACAGCTCCAAAACTTCCCCAGGCCCCGGGTGGTCCCTCTGAAGGGAATTCTGCAGCACGAGGCTTTTTGATGTAGCACGGGACTTGGGGTAAAGACAGGCTCCCATGGGCTGGCGAGGGACCAGCAGTCTGGGAAGGACGAGCATCTCCTCAGACACCTGGATCCCCGGGGGCTCACGGGGGGACAGTCCCCATAGCCAGAGGGGACACGGTGACGTGCTGCCTGTGCACCCTGGGAGGGCACAGCTCCAAGCCATGCTGCCCTGGCACCAGCCGGGGCAGGCAACCATGGCTGAGCTTTGCCCCTGCCCCACAGCACCGCGTTTACCCTGGATGGAGGAGATGAAGCCGCCTCCATGACCTACAGCGGTTTCTCCTGGCCTGAGAGCACGGCTGTCGCCATATCGCATATCGATGCTCCTCTGAGCATCCCTTGCAGAGTGAAGAGCCTGCCTGGGTCAGCCTCTGAGCGCATCCCTGCAAACCGCCTGGTCGAGCTGCGAAACGCCGGCGCCCGGAGGGCAGGCCCCGCCAGGGAACCTCAGCAGAGCTGCTCTTCCAATGAAAAGATGAGCTGAGGCCGTAAATTATAACCCTTCCAAACAGGTTAGGGGAGCGAGACACCAAAGCCCAATAAGCCCCACCAAGGCCCACCTACGCCCAAACCCTCGCGGCTCCTGTTGCTTGGCCTTGGGATTAGCAAAGAAAGCCAGCTCCAGGTCCGGCCAGCAGCAGAGAGACTTCTGCAATGCAGACATGTATTCCCACCCCACGAGCTTTAATCCTTTTATCACCTGGGCATCACCTCCTCATATCCCCTCAAAGACACCCAATAAACTGAGATTGGAGATGTCCTTTCCCTTTTCCTGACTCAGTAGGATCTCGGGCAGGCAGGAAAGGGTTGCAGTTTAAGGGAAACCAGGAGAACATGGTAAGGTTTACTGCTCCTCTGTATAAAGATATGTTTAACCACAGCTGTGGCAAGGGAGCGGAGCTCCCCTGAAGGACTCCTTGGCCCTCCAGAAAGCTGGTCCCTGCTGCTGGTGGCTGGGGTGAGCAGGCTTCCTTTTGCAACGCGGCAAGCGACAGCAAAGCCTCAGCAGGGGATTTGGACCTGCCCCACAGACGCATCTCCATGAGGTGCACCCCAGCACTGCTGCTACCGGTGGCTGCCTTGGAGCTCTCCTGGGCATCTCCCCCAAAGCTGCTAGAAAACGAACGAGACAGTGCAGGCATCCCCGCTCACTTCATCCTTCCCCGTGGCTCAGATGCCCCTGCCTCCAAGGAGGGAGCATCAAGCTGATGCTTGCTCAGGACCTCCCAGCTGACCAGGGGGATATCAGAGCCCTGGGTGCAGGATTGGCACCACCCGGAAGACAGCCAGTCGCCAGGACCGACTCTCTCCTTGCAGCATCCCAAGGCAAGGGCAAAGCGAGGCAGGTCCCCTCATCATGGGCGTCAGTCACTGCCTCCCACCACCCAAAACATCCCCAAGCCTCTGAGCATCCCCCTCCAGAGGTGGAGGCACCCCCAGAGCTAGCAGTAACCAACAGTTGAGCTGTTGCAGCCTAAAGCAGATGCCAAACCACACTCTCGCAACCCAGGGGAGTTTGGAGCGCGCAGTCTGACACAACCCAATGGGAGCAGTCAGCCAAAACTTCTCTCCAGACCACATCCCGTTTTGTAAGCCCAGATCCCAAAGTCCCTTTCACCAGATGCATTTCTCAGGGAAGAGTTATTCCCGGCCTGCTGTTATTTAAATATATCGGGGACAGGGGAAGGTGTCTTTGAAACCCAAGCCTTCCCCCACAAAGTCCCCTGGACTGACGTAGGTAGGATCATGAGAAGGAGCCGAGAGCAGCAACTGGGAACGCGGCACACGAACCACTGGAATAAAACCTCATTGAGGGGAGAGAATTTTCCCCCTGGCCAAAAAAGACAAAAACCTCATTGAATCAGAGCCCTTTGGCCCAGTTCAGCCGTGTCCCCCGCACCCGTGACGAAACCTTGCCTGGCTCATTTCCCCTGGCTGGCCCGCAGGGGAGGCCTGAGTCACTGGCGGCCAGAGGAAAACCACAGCCGCCAAGCAGGGCCTGGCCATTTCGAGACAGGCGAGAGAAGGGAAAACCTGCTAGCAGCGGCACAGGGAGAGAGAAATCCTCTCTCCTTCAGCGCGCACGGCTCCCATGGCTGAGGAGTGACGGTGACCTCCAGCGAGGTGGTTATGGCCAGCCGGGGAAGCGCCATGGGCGGCTGCGTTTGCAGAGCAACGGGGAGCGAAGGAGGGGAGCGGACACCCGGCGGGGCCCTGCCTCCACCGAGGAGGGAGCATGATGCCTGAGGACCACGCTTGCATGGACAGGGAGGGAAGGGATACACCAGGCTCTCCTGGCTCATTGCGACAGCCCACGCTGTCCGATACTGCCAGGCTGAGCTCGCAGGAGAGCGGCAACCGCTGGCCGTGAGGGCACAAGCGAGCCCTTCCTTTGCCTGGTGCCGGGGGCCACAGGACACCGTCAATGCCCAGCTCCAGGGTGCTCCCAGGGCAACTCCCAGCTGCAGAGCTGTGCCCAAGAGGTGGGATGGGGGGTTTCCATCTCCTGCGGGTGCTCCAGGTTACTATTTTCCCCTTAGCGACTGCCGTTGCTGAAGGCTCAACCCCCCTCCAAGCTCCTCCACGCCATGGGAGACACGGTGCCCTGCCCTAGATCCGGACACCACGGCTGCACCCCAGCATGGGAACAGCCTCTCTCGAACCCAGCAGCTGCTCCAGCAGCCCCGGCCCTTCGCTGCCATGCTGTTGCCCATGAGGATGAAACCAAGCCCACCCGGGCTGGCCGGGGGCACAAGCCCCTTCGCCAGGTGCCCTGGGGAACCTCATGCGTCAGCCGGCTGCTGCTCTGCAACGAACCGGGGAGACTCGTGATCAGCGTGCACCAGCCCCGCGAGGGCGACGGCTCTGCAGCCAGGCTCACCGAAGCGGCAGGGGAAGGAGTTAATCGCTAATTCAGCTGGTCAATGATTAGTGAGGAGGGAATGGCTGCTGGGGAGGGGAGGGGAGGGAAGGGAAGGCGCCCAGACTCCTGGCAGCCCCCAAAATGGATGGCATTGAAAGACATATCCTCACGGGCTGGCACTTCTCTGCCTCCAGCCCTTGCAGTTTACACCTCGGAGAGGCGAAGAATGGACGGAAGCCGATTTCCAGCGAGATAAACAGAGCAGAAACAAACGGGCCCCTCCTCAGCCGGCCAGCGGCTCCCATGCGCAAACAGCGGAGCTGGCAGCGCCGTCCCAGCCCAGGGCACTGCCCGCCCGGGCGGGGTCAAGGGCAGCCCGTGCCGCCCACCCTGGGCCAAGGGCACGGCCGGGGAGCCGCCGTGGGCCGCCCGACCCGCTTTTCCCGTGCCCGGCGCCGCGGGGCGAGCGGAGCTCTCGGCTGGCCCCACGCATCCTGTTTACACCGGGCCAGCGGGAGAGGAGCCTCCCGGCTCGGCCGCACGGCGCCCCACTGCCAAGCGCCAACTTTCCCACGCCGGCCACCTCCCTCCGCCCTGACCCTCGTGTGCTGCCTCGCCAGGCTTCCCACCCCGCCGCGGCTCTCCGGGAGGACAAGGAGCCTGCCTGGGCCAGCCACCACCCGGCCCGGGCTCAAGGGGCACGGGAGGCAATTTGGGAAAGGGCCACTAGGGAGGGGGCCGGTGTCACCAGCTGGGTGGGCAAAGGGCACCCAGTTCACCCCATGCATCAGAGCTGCACCAGCAGAGCCCAGCTGCACCCATGGGGTTGCAAACTGCCTCTCGGCCACCCACTTCTCCCGGAGGGTGGCCAAGGTCACTTCTCCCAAATCCCAGCGTTGCGCACGCAGGAGCGCAGCCTGGAGCAGAGGTCACCGGAGGCTGCTGGGCCGCTGCCAGCGCCACGGG
Organism: Dromaius novaehollandiae; assembly: GCF_036370855.1. NCBI lineage: Eukaryota > Metazoa > Chordata > Aves > Casuariiformes > Dromaiidae > Dromaius > Dromaius novaehollandiae. The sequence continues at coordinate 4,322,592 of NC_088117.1, forward strand.
GCTTCCCCCGCCGAGGGTGTGTGGCACGCTGCGGAGGGGGTGCCGAGCAAGGCCTTAGGCCAGGAGCATCCTCCGAGGCCTGAGAAACATCTGCAGCTGATGAGCAACAGCTGGCAGAGGGAGGTGCGGGAATAGCCGCAAGGGCTGACGCTACCCCGTTGGCACCGCTGCCAGCTCTGCTCTCCGGGCTGCCCCATCAGAGCGGCGCATGGGGCCAGCAAGGGCTCATCTCTAAAACGAGCTTTGGCACAGCGAGCGCGAAAAGGGGACGCAACGGCTGAGGCCGAGCAACACAGCGACGACCAGAGCAAGCTCACCAAAAGCCACAAGAGAGGCTGCGTGAGACATGCTGCTCAGCAGCCCTGGCAAAACACAGCCTAGGAGGGCAGCAGAGGCACCATGACCTTTCCGCGTTGCGACGGGCCAAGCCACGCTGGGGCATCCCCTGCCAAGCCCTGGGTCTTGCTCCGGGGAGATGCTGGGCCCCCCGAGCCATCAGTGCCATCTCCTCCTCCCAGCTCCCTCCAGTTGGGGATCTCTGCATCAAGGCTGCACTGGGGCAGCAGTACCGGGATCCAGCAGCAGCACATCGCCGTCCTGCTCAGGAGCTCTCCCACGCCACCGGCAGCCCCCGAAGGGTTAAGCTCCAGCCGGCAGTTTAGGGTTTCAGGAATCTGAATCTCTGCTCAGTTAATTTCCATCCAGAAAACACAAACGCCTTCACGTGGGCCTGACTCAGCTCCCAGCGTGAGCATCCCCCCCGCAAGAGCCGGGGTTTTCCACGCGGCGCTTCGAGGCGATGCGCGCGCGGGAGCCGGCAGCGAGCCATCATCCTGGCCAGCGACCGAGGAGAGCGGCACAGAGCGGCCTGAAAGAGGGTTTGCGTTTGATAAAAGCGAAACACTGCAGCTGACCCAGTAGAGCAGCATGTGCATGTTTTCCCCTCTCGTAAGGGCCAGGCGAGACCGAAACCGAGGAAAACCTGATGCATCAGACTGGGGGGGGGGGGGGGGATAAGGGCCAAGAGAGTTTTCCCCGTTTACATTCCCATCTAGGAAAAAGCTCACGTAACCCTGGTGCATCCAACCAGCCTACACGCAGCCCTCACCCCCTTTAACTCCTGGTCCGAAGGCTTCGTTTCTGCCCAGGGGCCTTATCGTGATTTAGATTAAGTTTATCTTGAGCCAGCTGGGGAACAAACAAAGCGGAGGCCAGCCTTAAATGCCTGCCCAGACTCTTTGTTCCCCTTTATCAATGAGCAACACCCAAGTTCAACCAGCTCTGCTCTACGCTTAGACAAGGCTCGCTGCAGATAACTAGGGGCAGGATAGAGATCCCTGGGTTACTCCGGGGCTACAACTGTCCATACTACATGCAGACTAACTAACACCTTCAAAAAATAATAATAATTAAAAAAAAAGTCAGATCCAGCTTAGAGCCACAGCACAGGTCAAAAGGGGAGGGTTGCGCTTTGCAAAGGGACATCTCCTGCCACCACCGATGCTCGTTGCATAGGCTGCAGCCCCAGCGGGTGCTGCACGGCTCCGTAGCTGGCAGAGCTGGAGATGATCTAAGCAACTGCTCGCCCTCTGACTAATGCTCTTCTCGGGAAGAGTGAGAAGCAGGGGGGGCTGAGCAGGAGGAAGGGATGAGACAGCAGAGCCTCAGAGGAGAAACCAGATGGGCCCAGGCCTGAACTGGTTGATCCTCTGTTGCAGTGTCTTTGCCACGCATGGCTCTGCCCCAGGATGAGTCAGAGGGGCCCGTTGTGCCAAGCCAGCTTCGACACAGATGGCAGCGCTGCCGGACGGCGTGTCGGCAGGCCGAGAAAGTCTCCGCCGGGGCACCAAAGCCCAGCCCCCTGCAACAGGGTGCCACAAGGCTGGCAGAGCCAGTCTTGGGAGAAAGCAGAGCTCCCACCGGCTCCGAGACCTGCTGCACGGGCTGGGCAACGGGTGCTGAGCTGTAATGGGGTTTGCATGCTGCGTATGGTGGACAGCTGCACGCGGGCTCTGCAGGTGGCCACCAAGGGGCTCAGAGCTCGCAAGGTTGGTTTGGGCAGCGGGCCACCCCCGGGGCCAGGCCACCATCAGGGGCACAGCTCACTGCTTCCCTGCACCCAAGGGCTGCCTCCCCAAGAGGGGCACCAGCACCCCGTCAGCTGGAGCACTGCAGCTTTCCCCCAGCACCTCTGGAGATGTGGCACCACAGAGCCGGCTGGACAAAGACCCCCAGTGTCCTTCCTTCCCCCCCAGAGGAGGTGTCCCCCCACACGGACACGGAGTGCTATCCCCCCCCGAGCTGCGCCTACCCTGTCTCAGGGCACCTAATCCGGAGCTGCCGCACCCAGCTGTGGTAGTTTCATAACACCGATCCCCTCCTAGCCAAAAGCAAATAAACCTGCTAAAGCTGAGTTTTGCCCAACACATTCACAGAGAGATCTAGAGCAGACCACAGAATCCACCAGGGAAAAATATAAACAAATTAAGCAGCTTCTCCTTGGCCTAGGAGCAGTCAAAACCCCCAATGGCGTTCACCACGCTTTGGACACTGTGCGAGATGGCAACGAGCATCAGGGAGCTTCAGAGGGGGAGAGAGGGCTTGCAAAGCCTTCACCTGCTGCTTCTGGCGTGGCAGCAGGTCCCCTCCCCACCGCAGTGCTCCCAGCCCCGGGAGCCCCTGCCCCGTCCGAAGCGGCTCACGCGCAATCGTGGTGCGTCTGCCACGACCCGTGGGAACCAGCAGAGGCAATCTGGAAGTAGGTCAGCGCAACGCAGATTTCAGACGCTTGGATTATCTGCACCCTCCAGACAAGCAGCCGTCCAGGAAGTCGAATCCCGGGGACCAGCTCCACTCCTCCAGTTCGAGGTGGCATCCAGCCCAGCCAAGAGAGGGATTAGAGCCCTGCTACGTGACTGCCTGTGTTTTTCTGCAGTGTGGATGCCTGTCTCCTGCTGCTCCCCAGGAACACGGCCGCTCTGGAGCTGCGTGTAAGGAATGTGCATTTGAATAACAAACAGCATTCGGAGCCTTTGAATCTCTCCTGAAAAACTGGTCGTGACCAGATGGAGCCCAGGTATGGGTGAGCTGGAGCAACACATTCGGGATTCCTCAAACAGAGTCCTCTTGCACCAAGGCATGTGAAGTGCGTGTCCTTAACCAGGGGCTTTCCTGCACCAAATAAGCCCAGCTGCACGATGGTGCAAGAGGAAATATTCCCATCCTCCCTAGAAACATCCCTCTCAGCTCTGCCTGACCTGGGCAAGACCTTCCTGCTCTGATCACAGCCACTCCCTGGAGGCCCAGGATATAAAATCAGAAAAGGTGCTGACATGATGAGTCGATGAGGAAGGGTAGTAAGCGTCTCCCACCACACCACCCTGTCTCACCACCCTTGCCATTGAGCTCCACAGAGCAGCTCAGGGACCTCCTGCCTGATGGTGGGCAAGTGCCTCACCCAGATTTTCATAACCCACCAGTGTTCACTCAGCATCAAGCCAAGCAAGAGCAGAGCCGTGCTCTTCCAGAGGTGACTGATGATGGCAGCACCAAGATACTTCAGAGTGAGAATGGCACAGCCCTTCCTTCCCCAGGCTACAAAGGCAGCCTGGTCCCAGGTTGGCCAACTCCAAGCCCCTGATGCGAGATACCACCCCAAACCCAGTACTGGAACAGCAGCGGAGCATAGCTAGGGACAGAGGACCAGCCAGTCTGTCACCAGGCCACCTACGATAGCCCTGCACATCCCTTGCCCCTACAGGGTCTCGAGGGCCCAGGTAGCACCCATGAGCAAGGCTGGTGAAGGGCTGCCAGCCCTCAGGGGCACAAAATGCTCTCACCCCGTGGTTTGTGCTCCAGTCAGAGGTGCTGCCCCTGCAGCAGAGTGGGAACCAGCGTGATCCCTCCCCAGATAAGGCCCTGCTCCGCCACCAGCACCTGACTTTTGGGATCGTTGCTTCAGTTAAAGTGTGGTGCATGTGGCTGAGTCAACACTGCAACGCAAGCAATGCCATGCCACCGTGTCACATGCTATTAGCGGCTTCCTTTGGTCACCCCTACCCAAGGCCCTTTGGCACTTGCGAAATCACCAGTCACTTCTCCAGGGCCAAACGCCAGAGGGATCACAGGACCCTCCAGGTCCCCAGGCCAGGAGAATATCTGCCAGACGTGTTTTGGGGAGCAGCCCAACCAAGCACTCCACGCAGGTCCCTATATTTCCTGGGCTCCAAAGCAAACTCCAGCATCTCTCCCTCTCCGAGTCTTACACACTCCAGGTGCCAAGGACAGCGACAGACCCTGGAGGAGTTTTAAGGTCCTTCCTCTGAGACATCATGGCAATCGCTTCTGCCAGCAGAGCAGCACCAGAGCTCGCAGGCAGGGCCTGCATCCTCTGCCTTCCCCACTGCGGGACGAGCAGGCTGCCCCCCTTCCTCCCTCACGCACTTAATCCCAGAGAGAAGATCTCGACCTGGCACGCTTTTCCATCTGCTGAGCTGGCCTGTGCCAGCAGGAAACCCAATCCAGCAATGGGGGAGGAGACAAAACAAAGACTTTTATGTACATCAGAAAAGAGGTATTTGAACAAAAACAACCCTGAGCCTGTTTTCAGCTCTGTCACAGGCCTTGGTGCTGGAGATTTTCCTATCCCCTGTCCTACCTGCTGCTCACCTGATTCCCAGGGAAGACAGAGCCCTCTCAGATTTCGCTCTCCAGCACTGGCCCTGGAGCCCCTGGGCACAGCCAGGCCCCTCTGCCCGGCGTCCCAACCTGACCCTGCGCACATGCAACGGGCAGGAGCTTCCCCCTGCGCCTGCTCCCCTCCTCAGGCTTTCGGCTTCAACGGCGAGGCCCCAGCCAGCGTGCACACAGCACCTCGAGGCCGACCAGCCGCAGGAAGCCCAGGGAAGCAGCTCAGCCCCATTTCCCAAGCCTCCCACGCAAAGCCAAGGCGCACGGCGAGGGAGGGAGAGGCTCCAGGGCTCCCACAACAAGGTGCTCGTTCGGGACGTGCCCTCCCAGGCGAGGAGGCTCAGCCAGCAGATCCAGAAGCGCAACATCCTCCTCATTAACCAGCGGGAGCCCTGGGCTGGCAGGGCGGCGCGCGATGGCGGGGACCGAGAGGGCGAGCACGGCGCACCTCTCAGCCCATGCAGCATCGGCCCCGCACTCATGCCCGGCGAGCTCGGCTGGTGCAGAGCATCCTCAGCCCCTACCTCAGTCCAGAAAGAAAAGCAGCAGCCAGCAGGTCAAAGCCTTTCCTAGGCAGAAGCTGGTCTCCCTCCATGAAGACGAGGCTCCCTCCTGGCCTCAGCCGTGGTCCAGCACACGCTGGGGATGGAGAAGGGGCTCTGGATGCTTCCCACGGCTGGACAAACACCCCCTCCCCAGGAAACAGTGCCTGGTGGCCAGGACCTCCCACTCTGCCACCTCCCCACGTGGTGGCACTGAGGACACCACAGCTTTGGGGAATGTCCCTTCACAGGGGGAAAGCCCCCAAGGGGCATCACTTCTAGCGCTGACCAGAGGTGGCAAAGGCGAGAGAGGGTCTGGACAGGCGTCCTGGGGGGCTCTGCTCAACTGGGCTGTGCCACAGCAAGAGCCACCTCTGCCACGGGGGGGGGGGGGGGGGGGGGGGGAAGCAGGTCCTGCCCCACGTCCCCTCCAGGCTGAGCCTGGGACAGGCGCGCAGGAGGGCATCCCCGCATCTCTCAGGAACACCACGGAGCCAGGGACAGGAGGAGCCGAGCCTGAAACTCGGCTGAGAGCCCTCCTCAGGCCCTCGGGTCAGCCCAGGAATAGAAAAGCGCCCCACGCACCAGGATCCCCCAGCACTGCAATATCAGACACCCTGAGCCTCCTTTTGGGGACCAAGCAAGGGAAGCGCAGCCCAGGGAAGGGGTTTCCCAAGCCTTTGCCTCCCTCCTGCCCCATAAATCAGTGCAGTGGCTGGCTTTGAGCCCCGGTATCTCTCCACAATCCCCTTGTGAGCTCTCTAGCACTCCCTCCCTGGGACTGACGGGCTCCTGCTCCTCTGCCTGAGCCCGTGGCATGGTGGGACAAGCCACTTGCTCCGGCCTCCCACCTGGCTCGGGAAGAGGTGCCATGCAGGGACAGTCACCAAGACATCCATCACCCCAGAGCACAGGGACAGGCCATGGAGCCTCGCGCTTCACACCAACAGCCCCTGGCTGCAGGAACAGTGCATCCCATGGAGAAATCCTGCAACCAGACTCTTGCGCAGAGCACGACAGGGGCCTGGTCCAAGCCGGCAATGAAGAGATGGGATCTGGAGCCACCCTTCCCATTTCCAGCCCTATTACAACATCCCATAATGAGCCCCTGTTTCACAACCAGCCAGACGCTGTCCTCACCCTACTCCCGATAAGCACAGGCAGCTGTCGCCATGGGAAGATGACGAGAAGCAAGGCATGACCCGAAAAGCTGTACGCTGCTCCCAGACAGGGGTCCCAGCTCCCGGGAAGCCAGACGTGCACCAGGTCTCCTAGAAGGAGGATAAGCACCTGCTTCGCCCCTGCAGCAAGGAGCCTGCCAAAGCACCCCCGGTGACACCAGGTCCAGTCCCACAGCCTGATTTTCAGGAAGCCTCCTTGCACTTCCCCAGGTAACCTCAGCCTTTGGTGGTATCGCCTGCACCCCTCCTGCCCCACTGACGCCGGGGTCCGAGATACCCAACCTATGGCAGCAGCGGGGCTTTTTGATACAGACTGTCATGTGGACGAGGCTGGTGGCACTGCGTGAGCAGCTCTGTCTCCCCCTGAACCCAGCCCTTGGATGGGCCAGGCACTAGTGGCACTGCCCCATGCTGCATGCAGCGCCCAGCACCAGCGGAGCCAGCACCAGAGGAAAGCCGGAGCACTCATTGCAAACAGGCTTCCTCCTCCTGAGGCTTTTGCAATGCTGGAAGCGGAGGAAGGAATAAAACTCCACCTTTTCCCCCTTTTTAAAGGGAAAGGGCAGCAGCATCCAGCGCAGGCCCCTGCTCTGGCTGGCAGGGCACAGTGCCCTCCTCGGTGCCCTCCCTAGTCCCCATGGCAGGGATCTGCGCCCTCGCCAGCATCAGGGCTCCCAGCATCGCTACTGGGGGCTCAGACCCCCTTGGATGTGGATGATCCAGGCCCAGAGCTAGACATCCACATCAGCCAGACCCAGGTCCAGTGTAGAACAGGCAAGGAGTGGAGGGAGCCAGCACTGCTGTCCCAGCTCGCTCCAAGTGAGCGAGGCCTGAAAACAGGCTCCAGGGAGCCAGGACCGACCCTTGCTCCGGCCCCGGCGCACCTCTGGCACGGGCTTTGACTAAGCGCCGGTTGAGGGAGGGCAGCATCGGGCGCCCTGCAGGAGACGGGTTATCGGCCCCACCAGGGAGGCAAGGCGGCGCGAGCCGGGAGCCGGCTTTTCCCCCGGGCTTGGCACGGGCGCGCAGGCAGGGCCGGGAGGGCTGCTGCCTCCTGCCCACGTGGGAAGGGACCCGCCAGGCTGACGGCACGGGAGGCCCCGGCAGCCCCAGCGTGCAGCCGCCAGCTTTCCCCTGCCCCGACACGCCGCCTCTGCGCAAGCCCCGGCCCAAACACGACGGCTGCTGCGTAAGCCCCAGCTTGCCAGAACCAGCCATTTCCCTTCAGCAGGAGGTCCCGACATGCCACAGGAGCTATTTCTTTCCACCAGGAAAGAAGAGCCATGCTTCATTAGGAGAAACCTCTCGACCTCCCCAAATGCACAGCACATTTCATAGCTGATTCAGGACATCACCCAACTCAAACTCCCACATTGTGCCCTAGCAGAGGACAGTTGAGCCCGTGGAAGGTCACAGCTTTGTCACGCTGGCCAAGTAGGCTTTGCTCACACCAGCATCCTGCATCAATCCGCCACCCTAAGCTTGGCTTAGGGTTCGAGCCCAAGTTACTGCCTCAAAACCAAGCCTGGGGCCTGTCACCACCAGCGACAGCCTCCCACACTGGCTGCAGACGATCTGCGACCAACTCTAGGAAACGAGCGTCATGCCTAAGGAAGCCGCAGCGAGTCCCTTCCTGCCGCCGCAGCGAGCCCTGGCTGAGTCACGGCCAGTTGATCCCTCAGCCCCGGCGGCCGGGCAGCCTGCAGCAGCCTCCTCGAGCCTCCCCGACGCATCCTGCAGCAAGCCGGCTTTCCGCCTTTACCGGGCAGCTCTGGACCAGACCCCACGGCCCGTCCCGGCAGCACCAAGCAGAGCTCCCCTGGGTGCCTGCCTCGAGCCCGTCGCTGCACCAGATCGGAGGGGATGGCACCCCTACGCGGGCCCGGCTGTGCGGCAGCCATTCCCAGCACCAGCAGGGACCCGGAGCCCTCGCGGGCTGGAGTCTGGCCACCGCAGGCAGGGAGAGACCGTCCACCCCAGCATCACCCCTTGGGACAGCAACGTCCTCAGTGCCTCCAAGGCCACAGACACCATCGCTAGCACAGACAGGGCTCAGCTCTCGATGTTTTACTCTCTTGTTGCTCCCCAGCTGGCGTATGAAATCTGCTCCAGGGAGGGCCGAGGGCTGGGATAAGCCTTATTCAAGCGTAAAGGCTGCAAGTTCAGCATGGATGGGGAGGCCCAGCATCACCTTCACCACAGCTGTGTGGGCTGGTGCCTGCAGGAAGCCCAGCCCTGTCCCTCCCTGAATAACAGCTGGTTTATTTAGCAATTAACAGGCTGGCGACTCAGAGGGGTTGCCAGAATGACGTGCGAGCTCACTGGGACCCTCCCTGTGCTGCCTCCCACTTCCCCATTCTTCTGGCCACAGAGGCACCCAGCATCTCCGAAGCGTTTGCCCTGGTCCCTCGCAGCCCCGAGCGATGCCGGCCTATGGCCACCACCAGCAGCACAGAGCCAGGCAGCGTTGCAGCTCCGTCTGCACTGGCCCCGGCTCCTCCCAGCCCACCAGACCGCTGGGTTAATGAGCAGGCTGTGACACAGCCACGCACAATTCGTTATTTGGATAGGGGAGTGCCAGCACGGCCCACGTGCACAGGGCACGAGGCACAGCAACTGGTCTGCAGGACACCAAGTCCTGCTGGCTCCACATCCACGACATCCTCCACCCCAGCCCCTATTACCCAGGGAAGGCAACTGTGTAAAAAACCAAGGCACTCAGCAGTACCACTTCTTGCACGGGAACTTTGGCAGCATACTCGACTCCAGCCACCCCCGCGCTTGCCCGACGATGGCCACACACTAGCCCACACTTCAGTCAGGGACCCTTGCACAAGGCAGGTGGAGACGGTCCCTGCTCCAGCCAGTGGAGCAAGTCAGGAGCAATTACCAACCCACAGAGGAGAGGAAGAGGAGGAGGAGGAGGGCAGCCAAAGAGTGTTGGCAAACAGGCCTTGGTGACTCAGGCCAAGACGATGTCCGATGGTACCTCCCCCATGCTGGAGGCTGCTGTGCTCGAGCAGGGCAGCAGAAGGACCTTACCAGCTCCTCCCTCACTGCAGCTCCCCAGGTCTGCGCGTGATCACCAAGACACCAAAGAGCGAGGGCAGCAGGGAGCTGGGGGCAGCACTGCCCAAAAACCACCCCAGCTTAAATCATGCCACCCCCAGCAATGGCAGAGCCCTATGGTTGCCCTGTGAGCACCAGGGCAGCTGGGAGCCCGGGCCAGGACTCGCCGGTGCTGTGTCAGGGATGCTGCTTGCACGTCTGCTCAGACAGCAGGAGCACGGGGGGCAGATCTGCCTCTCCCGCCCTGCACATGGCCGGTGCAGCACATCGGGTGAGGCTGAGCCCCTGCCAGCAGGGACCACGCTCCCAAAGCGGAGGGAGATAAGGGCCTGGTACTGAGCTACCAGCATGCAAGTCATGCACTCACTCAGCTAGTGGCCTCCATGGGACATTGGCATCAGCCTCACCACAGCCACCTCCACACAGGCCCTGGCAGCAGCAGCTGCCCAGGCAGCAGCTCTCCTGGTGTGGTGGCCTCAGCCCGGGGACCGCCGGGGCACACACAGCCTTCCCGGGAAGGACGCCGGCTCCTCGAGGGCTCTGCCTAAACCCAGCCAGTCCCAGCACGGGGGAATTGGCTAACAACGCCGCGTCTGAAGACAGCACGGCGCTGCTGCCTGCGAGCGTTTCCGACAACTCGCTAAGGGCCCCGCAGACCCCCTCCCCTCTCCAGCTGCCGCTTTGGGCGCTGGCAGGAGCAGCGGCAGCGAAGAACGGGCCAGGCTGGAAGGAAAACCCTGCGTCTTTCCTGACGAGTTGCTTTGCATGCCTGGCAGCAAGTCGCGCCTTGCCTGTTTGGTTACAGCCCCTCCCATCTCTGCAGGTTTTTTACCCAGCGAGGAGCCCAGATCGCAAAGCGGAGAGGTGTTTATCTAAACCAGCGGCCTCCAGCCCTTCCCAGTAGGTGGGCCCAGTGAAGTTCCCCAGTACAGGTCCTCCCCACACGCACCCAGACTTCAGAGCAGTAGCTTGGCACAGAACACGTACAACCATGATCTCCCCAGTGCTATTTCACAGGGCCCTGAAAAATCCTCCCTGGCTCCCAGGACCCCCAGAGCGCGGGTTGAAACCCCCGGGTGGAACAGCTTGGACCCTAACAAGGCGAAACCGTTCAGTCTCGCCTTGCAGAAAGCTACGTTTCTGGCCCAGCAGAGAGACAGATTCCTGCAGAGCACAATCCAGCTGAATCTCAGACTTGCTTTTCCTTGTTATATTTCAAGGACTCTCCAGGACTAACACCACAGGCTTGAATGCGGAGTCATTTCCTTACAAAGAATCAGCGAGTTAAAGGGAGATACAGGATGTGCTTTGGACCCGAACATGCTGGAGAGAGACAGTATTTCGACACAGCGTTTAGCGAAGACACAAGCAGGCTTAGCCGTGTCCTCTTGCAGACTGGGAGATTAGACAAGTCTAGCTTTAACTACGCAATGTGAAAACCAACAGCTTATTAAAAGCTCTCCTTGAAAGCTTGCAAACCTGCCGGAGTCCCGCAGCGCCGCATACCACGCGAGCATTCCTGCGAGCCGGCCGGCGGGGGCTCAGCCCGGCCAGCGGGACGGCGCTCCGCCGCGAGCAGCAAGTCCTCCGCGCTCAGAGCCCCGGCAGCGCGAGTCGGGGCAGGAGCCTTTGATACCGAGGCAGCTGTAATACGCCATTCCTGGGGCTGTACCTTGGCACACAGCGTCGCTTATGGTTCACCAGCCCCAGTTAGAAAGTCCTTGAGGAGAAGGACTTCAGAGCCATTCACGTCGCTTTACGATGGACATGGAGAAAAGATAGAGCAGAGCCACCTCTGAAACCCTGAGACTTCCCAAGCACCTGAGCTCGCTGTAACGCGCACAAGGTCCCACGTTCAGCCACCCTCCTCCGTGCCACCTGACTAGGTGCGGCTCTGGGGGGGATTTGCTTAACTAAGCAAAGAACAGGGCTTTCTGCAGGCTCGACTGGCCTGCAAAGCCGTAATTGAAGCCTGAGAAAGACAGGGCTTGGAGGTCAAGTCCCGCCACTTGGGCACCCGCATCAAAACCCGGGGCAGGAGGGCAGGCAGGAGCAGAGCCCGGGGCACAGCGCCTCGCCGGCGGGCTGACCCCCCTCGCCGGGGTCAGACGAGCAACTGCAGGCCCCGACCAGCAGCCACCCCCCCCCCCAAGCCGTCCCCTCCGCTGTCGCTTCGCACAAAACCGTGCCTGTACAGAAGCCATAATCCCACGTTCAGCAGATCGCAGGCAGGACTAATCAGACATCCTGCTCTCAAGGCCGGAGGCACTTTGGGGCAGACGCTGCGGCCCGGGATGGCCGGAGCAGAGGCAGCACTTTCAAAGACCACATTGTCGCCCTCGCAGGATCCCGCTCCCCCCACGGCGGCGGGACTGCCGCATCCTGCCTGCGCCAGGGCAGACCCGGGGCACCCAGGAGCGCGGCCAGATGGTCCTTCACCCCGAGCCCCTGGGGGCTTCTCCAGGGATCCCCCAGCGCAGGGGGAGAGGGGAAAGTTCACCCCCGGGCCCAGCATCAGCAAACCCCTCTGAGGCCGTGTTGTCTGTGGTTTCCCTGCTGGCGAACAGGATCCGGCTTGCCGGCACCTCCCTCCCCTTCCCTACCCGCAGCCCGGGAGAAGCTCGGCGCATTAACACGCTCTTCGTCCCTGGAGCCAACACAAACACCCCCGCACAACCGAGCCTTTCACTCGGGAGGCAGACAGACACCTTGTGTGTCCCCCCCGCCCCGCCTGGCGCAGACAGGCGGCTTCCAGCAAAGGGACGGGGAGGAGGCAAAACACATGGGAACTGCAACGTGGTACATTGGCAAGAAAAGTTTTCAGGCTGCTTCAAGTCCTACCGCCGCTGGGAGAGAGGGGAAAGCAGGCAGCGAGGGGGCTCCCAAGATGCCCAGCCGGGAGGGGGGTGCAAAGGTTTGTGCTCCCCACGGTTTAACAGAGGGGATGGGCACAGTGCGGAGCCCGATGGCCCCAGGAGAAAGTTCCCCCCCGCGGGGCGCAGCTCGGCCGGCCGGGGGGCAGGGAGGGCAGGGAGAGGGGGGCAGCGGCGGGGCGGCCGGGCGCTCACCTGCGATGTGCTGGCGGCGGCCCTCGTCCAGGTGAGTGGAGACCACATCTCCCATGGCGAGGCGAGGCGAGGCGAGCGGCGGCGCAAGCCCGCGGCGCCCGGCGGCAGCGAGCGGAGCGGAGCGGAGCGGAGCGCGGCCGCGGGGCCGGGGCGGCGGAGCAGGGCAGGGCAGGGCAGGGCAGGGCAGGGCAGGCGGCTCGGCCCGCGGCCGGGTCAGGCAGCGCGGCGCCCCATGGGCAGCCCCAGCTCTGCCGGCCGCGGCTCTGAGCGCGGAGCCTCCCCCGGACCCTCCCTCCCTCCCTCCGCGCCGCCCGGCCGCGCCCCGCGCAGGGGCCGCGCCAGCGCCAGCGCCGCCGCCGGGCAGAGCCGCGCGGCCGCCCGCCGCACCTGGGCCCCCCCCCCCGGGCCCCCCCGCTCCGCCCCGCCGCTAACGAGACGCTTTGATCCGCGCGGGGGCGGGAGCGGCCGCACCGCGGGGGCGCCGCGGAGCCCGGCCCGGGGAGAGGCGCTGCGCGGAGCTGCCCGTGGGCTGCCCTCGGGGCTGGGGGGGTCCCCCCAAAACCGTCCCCCCCAAAACCGTCCCCCCCCGCCATCCCCAAGTGCGGGAGCGCCACCGCGCCCCCCACGCCATCGCCCCGCAGGCTGCGGGCGCCGCGCTGGGCTCGCACGGCCCGGTCGCTGCTGGCGCCAGTGAAACTGCCTCTGCCTTGGCACCGGCTCCGGCTTCTGACATTGCGCCACCGGCTCCTCCCTGCCTACCTGCGCGCTCTCGCCCGGGCCCTCCTAAGCCCCAACCTTGAGCGCCTGCCGGTGCCAAGGCGCGGTGCCAAGGCGCGGTGCCAAGGCGTGCCTCGCCGGGGGGAGGCCGTGGGAGCCGGCGCCCCGACCGCGCGGAGCGGGGACAGGAGAGGGGCGCCTCTGCCGCCTGGGCCTCTGGGCAGCTTTGCTCGTACGCAAGTTTGGGGTGGAAAAACACGAGCTGCGTCGAGATGCTCTCTGGCCGCGGATGCTGGAACTGGAGCTGCTTGACTCCACTCTCCCTGCTCCCCGGGGGCTGGTAAAGCCGGGAGGGTGCCAGCACCTCCCAGATCGATCAGCATCACCCGGGATGCGGAGGGCAAGGGGACACTCAGGGCACGCTCAGTCTGGCGCCACCAGAACCACTGACAACACTCTGCTAGTCAGTCCAGCAAAATCCTGCCTCGCACACACATCACGGGGCTGCGGATCCGGACTCATGGGGCAAGGCTGCTCGGCAGAAGGGGTCAGTTCCCAGGCCCTCCTTGACCTCCGGCTGCTCAACAGGGCTCTGGTGACCAGGGTTCAGAGCAAAGCAGCCAGGGCTTGGGAGCTGGAGGAAGCGCTGGAGAAGCTCCTCCTTCCTCCGCTGTTGCTGCGGCTCCTTTCAGCTCCCTCCTGAGAGCAACAGGCGGAAACAGGCAGGATCCTCCGCTCGCTCACTGGGCAGGAGCCTGGAGCCGGAGGAAGGGCCGTGCGCTGGTCTGTCCTCACACCCCTGGGCACAGAGAGCAGCCGGGGTGTGACCAAGGGAGGAAGAGGAGGAGGCAGAGGAGGAGGCGGCGGCGTGGCCAGAAAGTTCAGGCTCTTCCCGGCTGCAGGGCGTCCTGAGGGAACCGCTGCCGAGCTCCCGAGGTGGAACATGCCTTGGGATCGCGCTGGTTCCCCGCGGTTTTCAGACCACAGAGACCCCGGGCTGGGCTGGGCCGAGCTCCGCTCAACCACAGGCAGGTTGTTAGGACCCAGCCCCGGGTGGAAACGGCTCCGAGGTGGTGCTGCGAGTCTTTTTCTGGGCTGTAGTGTTTACCCGGAGGCGGGAGGGAGGAGTGGAGGTGGCCGGCCGAGGAGCTTGCTGTGTGCGCGGAGCATCCTGTTTATCCAGCCTGAAATAGCTCCTCCCGGCCTGCTGCAGGCCGCCAGCCCCAGGGGACCGGGAGGCTGCTCACACCTCTCCCTGCCAGCAAAACCACCCCAAACAGCATCCACCGCGCGCCTGACGCCAACCCCCGCACGCGCAGGGTGCTGCGGTGCCCCGCAGCAGAGCGGCACGAGGACGCTGCTCAGACCCCCCGTTTCTCCAGGGCGGCAAGGGCCCCTGCTGCTCCCCGGCCAGGCTTTCGGGAAGCCGAGCCCTCAGCACGGGGCTGAGGAGCGAGCAGGACGTTGGCTGGTGTTTCCCAAGCCGCGTCAGGGCCGACCCTGCTCGAAGGGTGCACGAAGGATACGGGCTCGGCGCGCGGGAACCCCATTCCCAGGGGAAGGACCGGCGGTTCCCGGCGTTACTGTCTTCTGAGCTGCACCATGGACGTGCCCCACGAAACCATAATTTCTGGGAGTAATTTAAGGTGACTGAAGTCTCTTGCCGTGATAACACTCAAACTTCCCAACATCAGCAGCTTTTGTTTTTACACATTTCTCGCCACTCAAGGTCATTTCAGATGGAAAGTCGTTTCAAAACCAGAAGATTTACCTTTTTCTCATTGAAATGCCCCGTAAGAACGCTTTACCCTTACCAACATGCTTGTTTTCAGCTTGTTTCCCTGACCAAAATGTTGTTGAAATCAACAGAGTCTCATGGGAAATTTGGTTTCAGCAAAATCTCATTTCCAATAGAAAATTGTTCCACTGGAGGCTTTTAAACACTTTCTCTAGCACTGATCCCCAGGGAGTCTAGCTCTGAATTCACTCAAAAGTCTGGTTTACCGGAGTTACAGTGTGTCTGGATATTTAAAAGGTGGGGGAAATACATCCCCCCCAAAAAAAAATTGAATAAAATGTAAACATCTACAATAACAACTTCATTATTAGCAGAATTTATTTATAAAAAAAGAATGATACAGGGTGTAATTTAGGTAGTGCACAGGAGTCCTCCTAAGGGGATGAAAAAAGCACTAAAAAAATCCTATTCTTGAAAAATCCATCCACTGAAGTGTTGCGGCACTACGTGTTGAGCCACTTTCCTGTCCCTGTTGACATATTTCTTAAATAGGAAAGGAAAACTAATTAAGAGGTTAAAACCAGAAAGCCCTGATATTGTTGATTTGTAAACAGGAAGGTTATATCTGCAGTAAGCAGAAATAGCACGTAAATAGAGACTGGACGCCCTAATGCAGACACAGGGGACATTTATGTGTCTAGAAAAACCACCTGAAGATGAGGTACCATCCCGGCACCGTCAGTCATCGCTCTGCCGGTGACACAACGCCTGGTTCGTACCCAGCCTGCTGCCAGCTGGCACGCGGACCTGCTCCATCGCTTCATGCTCAGAGGGTTAAAATAAAGACATTTTGTCTGAAGGCCTTTTTTGTGATGGGAAGGGTTTTGGAGGCTCCAGGTCCAGCAGTGACAGCACTTCCACCGCTTCTCCGCAGATTCCCACGCATCCGGGTGGCGAGGAAATGAGTCCCGTGCGGTTCTGGACAGGGTTTCCTCCGCTCCAGGCGGTGCCCGAGGATGAGAGAAATGGGCAGAGCAGCCCCGTTTGGCCTCTGGGAAAGGTCTGGGGGCAGCAGCAGTCGGGAAATACTACTTTTCCCAGGAGAAGAGCAGAGAGAGGGTCGTTAGTCCGGTGCCTGATGACGAGGGTGTGTGCAGGTGGGAGGCTGCCACCTCCCCCTGTAACACCTGAAATCTGGCCAGGTCTAGCAGGAGGTTGGACACCTCTGGGGAGTTATGGTCTCCCTCTAATGACTCAGGCAGCAGGGCAGGGGAGGGAGGCCATGGAGGGGATGGTGTCGTGTAGCTCGGTGGTTATTAGACATCAGAGAAGCCACACCGCCTTCACCTGCGATACACCAACCTGCAGGAGAGCCAGCTCCTTTGGTGCTATTAGGTAGAGACCTGCTTGGTTTTGATTTTTTCCCATTTTCCCTCTCTGTCCTTCTCTTCCATCTCACCTCTAGGAAAAAATAAAGAAAAGGAGAAGAAACAAGGAAGCAAAAAGATCCTTCTCTCCTAAATGGTTTAATAAACATATTTTTTCCCCAAATTCTTGCTATAGAACCAAATACTAACAGACTTTCTTTTCTTTTTTCCTTTTTTTCCTATTAAGACTAGCACTGCACTCGGAGCCGGTCGGTGTGCTCTGCCCAGGACATGCGGCTGACCCGTCCCCGGCCTCCTCCCGGGACTGCGGCTCCCCGCAGGACTCCAGGGGCTTTTGCGGGTCCCGGGCCCCCTTTGCTCTGTGTGTGTGTGTCTGTGTGTGTGTGTGTGTGTGTAGCAGCTCAGGTTGATCAGGTACTGAGGAAGAAACGTCCTGAACAGCACAAGCGGCGTTTCCGACGGCACCGCGGGCGGTCACTGACGCTGTCACCCCGGAGGGAAAACCTTCCTGCTGCGGAGCAGGTGCCCTGGGACTGGGCTCAGCTCCCACCCCAGGGACGCTCACAGATCCGCGCGGTCGCAGCGGCTGCCAGAGGGAAGCCAAACGCAGCGGTTCCCCGATGACGGGGATGCCGCGCAGCTGCTGCCAAAGCCGGCTCCGGGGGTGCCAGGCCTCTTCGGGGGCCCCGCGCTGCAGCCCCCAGCCCGGGCAGCCCCGGCCCCGGTGGTACCCGGCCCCCCCCTTCCCCTCTGCTTGGAGACAATGCAGAGATGGATTTTAAAAAATTACACTGGGATAAAGAGTCTAATCATCGCGGCTAATTACATATCGCTAAACAGATGTAAATAGTGCTTATCCGTCTGGAGCGGGCTGAATTATCTGTTGGACAAACCAGCTTCTAAATCGAGGCATTTTCTGTCGAATACAGTCTGGGAGAATGAATGATCTCACGATTTCAGCCAGCTGCCTAGGAACGCGGCGACCGCCGCCACGAGCGGTCTGGCATCAGCAGAGCGGTCCACACGCGCGTGATGCCGCGGGCCCTCGCCGAAGCCCACCCCGAGCAGCACAGCTCTGCAAGCAGCTCCCAGCCCTCGCGGGAGCCCAGCACGTGCTGCGGCCGGTTGCCCTCCAAATTAGGTACCTGCGGCTGGAAATACCTCCACTTTTCTCCTCTCGGATTTTCCCCGCAGCTGCCAGCGTGGCGTAAAACCCGACCTCTCAGTCGTGGCACCTAGAACAGGCTGCTCCGAACCGCTTGCTGCCTCTAGGACTTATTGCCACCATTAAATGCAGGCGTGTTTGCAGGATGAGGCTTTTAACACAGTAAATATTTATTTCCCCTTCTCCGAACGTAAGGAGCAATCATCAGCGCTTTCCTTTAACTCTCGGTGACCCCAGGCACCGAGGATCTGTTTCCACCGCAGCCCGGCTCAGCAAGGAAACCCGATCGCTTCGGATGATGAGTGGGGGGAGCGTTTGAGGGCAGCAGGGGCAGCCCGGGGCGTTTCGGGGTGCTCGTGGGAGCCACAGGCCCTTGCAAACGCGGCCGCATAAGGAGAGATGCTCTCCGGCGGCCAGCACGGCTGGGCTTGGGTCACCGTCCCCAGGGTTTGGCCACATGCAACCCCCCCCCAGGCCACCTGGGAGGGAAGGGGAGAAGCCATGGAGGTGCCCCAGCGCTCTGGACAAGCTCTGTCCTTGCAGGCGGCTCTGCTGCGGAGCCGGGTCCCCGTGCAAACCCGGTGGGACGGCGGGGGAAAGAGCAGGGCAAAGCACCTGTAGGTCTGAGACAAGGGTGCAAACGTGTCCTCCAGCCCGTGCTCGGGGAGGGGGGGGCTGCTCGCTGCTCCCTTTCATAGGAACTGGTGCTGCCACAATAAACGGCTGTGTAATCGCAGCAGTAAAACTCCCTGCCGATAAGGCCGAAGCTGCTCTGCAGCTGCTGCGCCCTGCTGAATGGCAGCTGCTGCTCCCGTGGGCTCCCAGGCCCGGCCCTGGGCGGTTTTTGCACCCTGATGCGCCCTAAGTGCCCGTGTTTGCAGCGGGATTAGTCCAGCGGGATTTACTGTGCTGGGGCAGGCGCTGCCAGATAACACCGTGATTACGCAGTGCTGAATCAGGGCTCTCACAGCTCCGGCTTCTGCTGAATCAGGGATGGAGCCTGAGCAGGATCAATAACCTCCCTAGTTCAGCTGCAGCTCGGGCACGGAGCCCTTGGAGAGGGCTGGCTCGCAGAGAGCCCCTCTTGGAAGGCAGCTCCAGGCTTGGCCTTGGCTGGAAGCAACTTCGGACCCTGAGAAAAATAAAACTAAGTCCCACCAGGGCTGCGTAACAGGCTGCCTTGCGTCCGGGCTCGCTGGTGTTGTGTGCACAGCATGCACAGCCCAGACTGGTTGCTGGCTGAGCCAGTCCGCCCAGAGCCGGTGGACCTGCTTGCTGGCCTGAGCAGGGGAGCAAAGGGGTGCGGAAAGGTACCCACGGCAGGCGGGGGCGGGGGGGAGCTGGGAACCCCTCCGGAGGCTCACACGCAGAGCACCCCATGTGGCAAGCACCCCACTGCTGGGCCACGGGCGAGGGAGCAGAACGAGCCCTGGGTGGCGATGGCCACGGCCAGCAGGACGGGGGTCCGGAGCCCCCCCCCCAGCTCCTGGGGAGCCCTGGCCGGCAGCGGGACGGCGGTGACCTGCAGCCTTGCCGGCTCCCGGTGCTTGCAGAGGGCACTGGTGCAGGAGCTGAGGGTGGCTCATGTGGACCACCATTCCCCTCTGCTGGCCGGGACTGGGATAACTGGTCCCCGGCAGCCTGGCCTGGCTGGGAGCCTGCAGCACAGCGGGCCGGTCTCCCGCCCCGGCTGGGGCACAGGGCACGGGCAAGGGCACACGGCGCTGCAGGCTGGCAAGCACCAAACATCCGCAAACACCTGGACGTGTTTAAACATCTCGGCCCCGGTGGATTTTCCAGGTGGGGATGAGGCCAGGATGTGGCCCCAGCTCTGCACCTTGCTGCCGGGTGCTGCGAAGAGCGGGTTTTTTTGTTTGTTTGTTTGTGTGTTTTAACCCGTGGGTTATGCCCTGCTTCTGAAACCCTGGGCATGGGCAGGCCATCACCTCCTTGCAAGGCCTGGTGCAGGGTCACAGCAGCCACTGCTCCGGCCTTTGGACCAGGGAAAGGAAAAGTGGTTTGGTTTTCTTTTGCATGGAGCAGTTTTAAGCAACTGGTAACGGTGGGAAAACCCAAAGCACTTTTTGGCCCCTGGGCCCCACTCTGCAGCCAGAGCATCCTGGCTGCCCACCCAGTGCTGGAGCCGCGTGGCCCCCTGCCCGCCGGGCTGCCGGGGCTGTCCCTGCGCGGTGCCGGCAGGGACCGGGGGCGTGCGGAGGGCTGCGGGCTGCGAGACAGGCAGCCTGCTCTGAAGCCAGAGCTGGTGACACACTTGGAAGAAGAGCTGGCGCTCAGGCACTGCCTGGCACGGCCCACAGGCGTGCGCGGGTGTGCGTGTCTGCGCGCGGGGGGATTCCCAGCTCCCCCTCGCTGGAGGAGGAGGCGGCGTGAGTGCCTGGCAGGGATTTATTCCTCTGCAGAGACGGCTCGGAGGTGTCTGCAGAGCACCTGAGGCCGAGGGGGCTGCCACTGCCGTGGCATTTGCAGCAGCACCATCGGGACCCCAACGCTGCAGTCTGCCCCCTCCCAGCACCACGGGACCCCAGTGCTGAAGCCTGCTCCCTCCCACCTCCTCCCCCGTCTCTTTCCTGCTAGCAGGCACATACAGAAAGCAAGCAACAGCAAGACTTACCAGTTCAGCACATCTGGGCTGCTGAGAGCTGCAACCCGCCTGCTCATACGGGGCCAGGAGGCTCCTAAGGAGATGACCAGGAACCACCTCTGCTCGTGGTGCCCACTCCAACCTCCGCAGGGACACTACCCCCACTGCCCCGCATCATGCCCCAAAGAGAGATGAAGACAGCAAGGAGATGAAATGTCAGGCACCAGCCCCAGCTGCTCAGACAACCACCATCCTAATAGAACTACCAACAAATCTTATCATCTTCATTATTTTGCACTGACACTTTTCCTCACATCTAAGGATGCCCAAGTGCTTTCGGCTGCGCAGTCACAGTCCTGACACCCACCAGCGAAGCCAGACTGCTCTTCCTTATTGACAGAAGAGGAGATTGAGGCACGGGGCCTCGGGTCACAAAGCAGCCCTGCGGCAGGCCTGGGCAGGAGCCCCTGATCCCCTGCAAAATCCCTGCCTAGTCACACAGCTCCCCCTTAAGGCGTCCCCAAGGCCCAGGACCTTGCACGTCAGCTCACTCCATCTCCCCTCACTGCCTTCGGCAAAAAACACCAGCCACCCAAAGAGGTTTAACCGATGGTCAGACTCACACCCTACAGCTCCCGGGGACAACAGCGGTGCATAAAGCTGTGCCCTCTCTGTCCCCGCAACATCTTCCCTCTGGACACGTTCCTGGCCCCTGGGCAAGTCAAGGCATTTGGCAGGGAGCTGATGGCTTCCTTGGTGTCTGATGAGAAGTTATCAAGCATTTTGGTTCACTTTCACCAATCTGCCTTTGCCTGTGATTAAAATGCGATGGAAATCGCACCACAGTTTCATACTGCCTAAGGATGTACCCTGTCAGAGCAGAAACCAACGGCAGACATTAGCTTGCAGAGGAAGCCTTTAGGGATTTTGGCCATGTGATTCTGGAGGAGGGGACATCCCCAGGGGCCACACACTTTTGCAGACTCTTACCCCACCCGCGAGCCAGCAGCCCCTGGGTGGAAGAGGGCATCGGAGAGGGTGCACCAATACGCTCACTCGCAGCTGCCCTGCCAGATCGCATGCTGGCCGAGATCCCGAACGCAGGCCCTTTGGGATGCTAAAGACCAGATCTTGCTGGTCTTATACTGGCAAAACTCTTGCTGGAGTCAGCAAAGCCAGAGATTGGTACTACATGTGCTTGCGCTTTAAGCTCTTCCCTAAGGACACCTGTTCACGTCACAAAATCCCTGGGAATGTAGCTCAAGGGAGACTATTTCCTCCTCCCCCCAAAAGTATCTCACTTCAGGCACCCAGTTATCCCCAGGGCAGTGCTCATCTCCCGCCTGGCCACGAGAAAAGGTGACAGAGATTGCAGCAGTCTTGCAACGACAGATTTCATGGTAGCTGGTATTTGCCTTCAAGCCCCAGCTCCAGGACTCAGGGGATTATGAGACATCTCCATTTCTTCCAATTAAATATATTTCGAGCATCTCGACTGTTTTCAGCTAGACTCCAAGCTGTGGGGATTGAAAATCCCAGTCTGAGAGACTCCAGCCCAGATGGTTTAGGAGAGAATCAACAAGGATGGATCTGTATTTGACCTGTGGGTGAGTCAGACTGCAATGCTACTCAGGAAAGCATCACCCGCATCTGCTCCTTTTCATTTCCATAGACAGTCTCAATCTTGTCTTTCAGGAAAACTCGCTTTAGCAGCTCACTTCAATTTCTTGACCCTGAAAATGATCCCTCATCTTGACTCTGAGCTGCCTTCATCATTTAGGCAGAGCTAAATCAGTGGTGCTGCCTTACTGAACATACGGGGCCTGGGCTTCTCACAGGGAACAGCCTAATCCTCATAGGCAGATGCTAAGCGCATGCTGACGATCGCTAGTCACTGCTAAAATCTCAGCCACCAGATCCGTGTGCTACTGACCACCTCTGATTTCCATCACTCGAACCGAAATAGCACAGAACCGAGGGTAACAGCTACCGGTACCTCGCTCTGTCCACCCTGATGTTCCTTATTAGTCCTACGGTGAAACCGGCAGTAACAAAATACTGCTCCCCTTTTCCTTACCCAGCTGTGCACAGCTTGTTGCATGCAGCAAAGATGCACTTGCTCTGGCTCAGATGTCCTGGGGATTTCTAGGCTTCATGCCATCAACTCCTCATCTGGAGCCCATTGCAGAAGAGGGAAAGGTTCCTGTTGATTTTAAGTGCTGAAGGCCTGTATCCAGCAGCCTGCAGTCCCTGTTTAAAGGACTCACCATCTAAGGCATTTTGCACCACAGCAAGTCTCCTAGAGCGTGATCCAGCCACTAACCTCCATCTAACCCTGAAGGCAACAGGCTCCCAGATTTCACGTGGGGCAGTGGTTTGCAGAAGGGTCTCCCCCTTTCAATGGGAATGGGGGGAGCCGTTCCTCCAGGAAGGCAAAGTCCAAGTATCCTTCGCAGAAGCAGTGCTCTCTCCACCCCACCATCTGCAGGACTTTTCTGCCCCTGCCCTCCTGGCACTCACGGCCAAGATCTCCGTCCTCACCAGCCTGGCATCCTGCACCTTGCCCTGGGAGCTGGGGCGCACACACAGCCTGTGGGCTGGGACTGCCGAAGTTTTGTTGTTGATTTTTTTGCACAGGGCAAGTGTCGCTGCCTGTTTATTTATTTATCTATTTAGTCTGCCAGCTGTGTCTGCGCGTGCAGATGCAAAGGATGCAAGAGAGCCACCCGGATGCCAGGGCTCTGAGAGCAGATGGGGGTTTCGCATTGCCCAGACCCTCCGACCACCTGGGCCTTCAGGGCACGGAGGGCCCAGCTCACCTACAGGTCCTTACATGGGCTGTATTTTTGCTTACAGACTAATGATGCTTGGGTTGACCAGGCAGATTGACAGAGAGATGGGAAAGCAATATAAATACCTCCCTATTAAATAGCATGCTGGTATTTATAGCCTGTGGTTGGCAGTGAGTCCAGCGGCTCTGATAAACTAAACTCCAGCTTATTTTTAACAAAGCATTTAAGAGACCAGGTTTTGAAGCAAAGAATCAATACGCATGTCAGTGTGACCTCAGGCTGCTGGTAATCTAAGCAGGACCTAGAGCAAATCCCCCTCTTTGCCTTTAAACTCTCCCTTGCCGCCATGTATCCCCAGGTGCCTCTCTATCCTGGCCTCATCTCTGAATGACGGGGTGTGTAAGCACCTCATGAGGGTAACTAGGAATGGGGAGCAGTTTTCCACACCATTTTTGGGGCATTGAAACACAACAATCCCCTTTTCCTCTGAAACAGCTTCTCTGCTGAAAGCTTGCAAAAAAATCAGGTGCTGCTGTTCAACGACTGCTACAGCATCACCCCAGGCCAAGTGCAAGTAGCAATAAATACCTGGGACTGGCTGTTGAGCAGGTATTTATGTATACGGATATATACGTACCTGGGGGGGTCGGCCTCCCTTTGAAGCACTCTGCCATTATAACAGGCTCTGTGCTGGTGTTGCTCCCTTTTCCTACCTTGTTTCCCACTTTTCTGTCTGCACCCCGTTACACCGTGCCCAGGCCTGGAAGGGGTGGCACGGGGTGAAATCCCATCTGTGCGGCCTTCGAGATGCAGCGCACGGCGGCTGCAGCGGCCGGCAGCTCGTGCCCGCACACGGCGCCTAGGACAAGGGCAAGGCAGGAAATCCAGCGACCCGCGGCAGCACTCGCGTAATGAGCCCGGCGTGCCAGATGTCGTGCGAGCGTGCAGCCTTTGCCCCGAGATTTACAGCCCAAACACAGCCCGTGAAGGCAGACTCGTCCACGCCAACCGCACGTGGGCGGCGGCGGCAGGGAAAACCTGGGTGTCTCCAGCCCCTGCATCGCAGAAGCAGCCCTCGGCTGCCAAAATAAGCCCGAGACACCTTGGGAAACGCTTCCGTGGGGTTCCCACCACGGGGGCCACGCTCCCCCTTCCCTCACATGTCCTCCTCCTTTGGGGGAGCCTTTCGGGCAGGGCCGCTCACCCCCAGCCCCGACCTGCGGAGAGCCCATGCAAAGCCCATGCCCCAGCTCCGGGGGGGGGGTTCCTACAACCCCCCCGCGGTGGGGAGCGGGGTGAAGGGGGCAGGCAGGACTTTGCCTCGGCGGCGGCAGAATAAGCCCGAAGGTGCCGGGCTGCTTCCTGGGGGGAGGATGGGGGGGCGGGATGGGGGGGCGCGGTGCCCGGCGCGGCGGGCGGGCGCTGCGCTGCGGCGCGGGGCGGCCCGCCGAGGCCGGGGGCGGGCGCTGAGCTGACGTGCCCGTCCCGCCCCCGCCGTCTGCCCTCCCCTGCGCGCAGTCAGCTGAGAGCCCCGCCGCGGCCGCCGGATCCCGGTGTCCCCCCCGTCCCCTCCTCTCCCCCCGCACATTATTGTGCCGCCGCGGGGAGCAGCGCGGAGAGGCGCCGCCGCTCCCGCCACCCGCAGCCGCGCCCGCGCGCTTCCTCCCCCCCCCCCCGCCAAGTCCTTCCTGCCCCCGCCGCGGACCCCCCCGCAAGGCGACATGGCCCCCATCGGACTCAAGGCTGTGGTCGGAGAAAGTAAGATCCGCGTCTGGCCGCGCTGTTTGCGCCGCGGGGGGATGCGGGGCGCGGGCGGATGGGGCGGGAGCGGGGGGGGGAATTGAAAAACCGAAACCGACCAGGCTGGGGGGGCCCCGCCGCGAAACTGACCAGGCTGGGGGGGCCCGGGGGGGCCCCGCCGTGAAACCGACCAGGCTCTGGCGCTTTTTCTTCCGCGGGGAAGCGGGCGAGGACGGGGGATATTGCGGATGCGCAATACGGACCCTCGGCGGCCGGATCAACGCCCAGCGCGGGGGGGCCCTGGGAGCAAGCGGCAAGACACGGGGAGGACGTGCAGGGCGGGGGGGCACCGCCAGCATGCGGGGGCTGCTTTTTCTCTGTTTTTTTTCTTTGTGTGTGTGTGTGTTGAGGCTGTTGGGATTTTTCTGCAGTGCTGAGGGGAGGGGAGGAGAAGGGGGGGGCGGTGGAAAAGGTGGGGGTGAGAAAAGGGAAGCGAGAGGCGCTCGATTCCCCCTCCCCGCATCTGGCTCCGAAGTGGGCGGCCGGCGAGCCGCAGTCACCCCATCAGAGCATAATCAGGAAATGCTGAGCGGGCCCCCCCGGGGGTCTGAGTCGGGGGGGGGACAGGGATGTCCGGCCGGGCAGAGACACCCACCGCTAGCGCCGTTATGCCGGAAGGCCGGGCGCCTCGCCGCTTTGTCTGCAGCAGATCCCGCTTTAATGGTGATTTTTCCGGACGCCTCTTTGCGCCCCCGCCGCAGACCGCGTCCCCGATCCGGGGGCGGCGGCGCCCCCAGCCCCCAGCGCGGCTGCCCGGGGCTGGGGGCGGCGGCGAGGCGGCCCGGCCCCCCCCCGACCGGCGGCCGCGGCGCCCGGCGCAGCCCGGGGCGCAGTTCCGGGGGATTTCTGTGCCCTTTGGGGTCGCGATCCGCGGCGCTATTTTTGGCACCGACTCGCCGATGAGCTCCGGGCTTGGGAGGGGAAGGGGAGGTGAGAATGGAGAAGCTTCGGGTTTGCTTCCTTCTTCCCCCTTCTGTTGCATGATGATATTTTCAGAGTCTTGGGGTGTGTGTGTAGAGGGGGGCTCCTAAATGCCCGGGTCTGGAGGGGAATGGCTCCGTTCCCTAGAACAAAATTAAAGCAAAAAACTTAGCATAAAAAATAACTAAATAAAGAGCAGAAATGGCAGGAACCGGTGGAAACTTCCCCCGGGCTCCCTGCAGCCATGAAAAGCCTTTCCCGCTCCCCCTCCTCTTGCATGAATTATTTCCGTGGCATTGTGGCCAGCCGGGGTCGATTCTCCTTTGAGGGGGGCGGTTGGTGTTTATCGGGGATGTGGCTGGGAGAAATCCCGGTGGCCGAGATGGCTCCGGCTGCAGGGAGCTGCCGCTTTGTGCGGCGAGAAGGGGAGCTAAACCCTCCCGCAGAGGCTGCAGATGGTGCGGCCGGAGCTGGTGGTGTGATCGGGTGGGTGGTGATGGGGAGGGGGGGGATCCCACTGGATTTATGTCCTGCTTTGTTCCCAGTCATCACCTGCCCGGGGAGCCCTGCACCATCCCCGCGCGCCCCCCACTCAGCACCCTCGGATGCTGCATTGGGGATCAGATCTGAGCCAGCTGCAAAATAAAAGGGAAAAGGCAGGAAAACGTCCTGTTGTTTCTCTACTGCAGGATTGTCTTTGGGGAGGGGGGAGGGCTGGCTCTTGTGCTTCGCTGGGTTTCTTCTTGAGGGGCTAGTCCCCCCCCCCCCCCCCCCATGGCAGGATGCAGGGAAGAACCAGGGTGGGGAGAGAGGCTGCCCCTAGCCCAGCTGTGCAGGGCTGGAGGAGCTGGACCAGCCAGCTGTGCTCCCCCAGGCAGGACCCCCATCCTGCTCGCACAGTGTGCTGCTTGGTAGAGAGGGGACAGAGACCAGCACCGCTGCGTGTCCCTTATTTCCATTCATTGTCTTTCCGCACCGAAATATGCTGGGAACAATCACTTGTGTGCGTGTGCACATATGCGCGCGCGCACACATACACACACACACACACACACACATACACACACACACACACACACACACACACACACACACACACACACACACACACACACACGCACACACACACACACGCACACACACACACACGCACACAGAGATTCAGGCCAGCATCATGGAACTCTGGCTCAATCCTTCCCTTCGGGGTCTGTTAACAAACCGCTCTGTTATTCCCTAAAAATACTGTTTCAGATAGAAGATGATAACCAGTAGCAGGGCATCAGTCTAACGACAGGGCTCTGTGGGAAGTGTGGCTATCTGGAATGAGAGGGCAGGATTTCCACCTTGCCCAGGCAAAATGCTGCATAGGATGGAGGGACCTGGGCCCTCGATGGGGGACCTCACACAGTTCAGCCCACCCCTCGCACCAGTGTACGTGGGGCTTGAGATGCTCCTTGGAGACTTGCACTGGAAGCTCCCAGTCTTGGCAGGTTCGTTCCTGGTTTGGGCCGTCCTGCTGGAGCTGCTCTCCCGGTGTTAGGACCGGCCTGCAGTGTACCTAGACCTCCTGCCCTGGGGTCCAATCCAGCTATTGCAAGAGTTTCCCCAGGTCTCCTTCACTGCACCATGCTGCCCTTGGGCAGGGATTCCCCTAAGGTTTATTTGCAGGGGAAGGAAATGTTTCCTAAGGAGCAAGATGTCCCTGCCCCAGCCCTGGGGCTCCTGGCCCTATCACTGACCCCAGGGCAGGACGTCTCTGCTGGGGTTTCCTCCTGATGGAGGGAAAGGAAGGATGCTGCCGTGTTGCCATGGTTCCCTCTGCCAGGCCCCACCTCCAGAGCTGCATTCTGCCCTGGCTTCCCTCCAGGCCAGGATTATTCTTCTGACCAGCTGGTGTCATAACAAGACGTGTTTCAGAGGCCCCTGAAGAGCTGGGAGTAGGTGGGCAGGCAGGTGAGGTGGGAGAGCATCACAAGAGCCCTGTGTACAAGGCGGACTCTGGTTGTCACCCCCTGAGACCCGTGGGGCACATGCCAGGCAGAGCTGTCCCTGCGCCTCCCCCACAATATCCGAGTGACTGTGACTGCCTCTCTCCCTGGGGCTCGCTTTTCTTATGACCAAGGTCAGAGTTTTCAAGAGCATTCTTGGCTCTTGAAGGACCTACCTCCGAACAAGGTCCTTCTGGTGTCCTCTGCAGCCACCTCCCAGGGAAGCCTGCTGGAAAGCCAGTTCCTTTATTTTGGTGCCTAGCTGGAAAAATCTCGCCCAAGTGTGGGAGCTGGCTCCACCTCTGAACACTCCCATCCCCAAATCTTCTCCTAACCCCCCAGTGTGGACACTTCTCCCGTCTTCTCTTGCTCTGGAACTACACACTCCCAACAGCCCCTTGCAAGCCCAGGACCTCCTTGGTTCTCTGCACAGGCTTCCCCTAACGAGGTCAGTGCCCTCTCCCCTGTGGCACCCCTGCAGTGGAGAAGAGAAGGGTGGGTTTACCTCACTGAACTGTCTCCAGGCAGTGAAGGCTGGCCGTGCTACAGGGGCAATGTTTGTACAGTGCCTGGGGTGCTGGTGCAAAACCTGGCTGCACTGGTGACCAGGGCATATGGAGGTGTATGGGAGTACAGAGCCCCGGACGTGTTCACCAGCAAGAGGGGAGAAACCTCCCCAGGGCTTCCTTCTCCTCACGTTGCCATTACTAACAGGTGGGAGACACAAACCAGCCCCCAGGATAATCCTGCTGGGGAGCAGCACGGCTTCCTGCTCCTTTCCAGAGCAACAAGAAAACACCTTTCCCCCAGGACACCAGCTGATCCCTCCCACACAGCATCTTCACACCAGCTCCCTCCCAGGCACCCATCTCTGTGCAGCCTCCCTCCACCTGCCTGCCTGCCAAGCAGCACCCGGGCAGGGTTTCGAAAGGCCAGTTCTGCCTGGTTCCCGCTGGTGCCATCACTTCCACCGGGCCTTTGGGGCATTTGGTCACATCCTGCTTGGCCCAAGGGTGAACAGCAAGACAAGGTGCAAAAGGCCAGGTTTCCTGTACCGCCTGCCCCAAGATCACCCTCAGAACCACACCAAGGAGCCCCACGGTTAAATCGTCCCTGGACAAGATCTGACAGGGGCCAGCAGCCCCCGTGTACAACGCTCGCGCTGCCCGCACCTCTGGCACAGGCTGACCAGCTGGCGCAGACTCCCGCTGCTAAGGCCCTACTGCGTCACTCGGTGCCTGTCCGTAGCTCTAGGGGGTCGGGGCAGCTGTGTCCCATGCGGGCAAGCGATGGCACAGGTACCCTGGGCACGTGCCGACCTGCACGTGCTGTGCTGCACCTCCCCAGGCCAGGGAGGAGGCACCAGCAGGCTGCTGGGCTTGCCGCCAGCCTCGGGCTGCAGGCAGGGGCCCCGGGGACCTGCCGCCCGGTTGCCAGCGCATGACTCACCTGGGCTGCCTGGGGCACCGCGGGGCTCCTGTCACCCCCACGCACCCTTGTTTCGGCAGCGGGGCACGCAGAGGGCCACGTGCTGCCTGTTGAGGGTGCTCCGGGTCAGTCTCGGGGCCCAGGTTACGAGGCCTGCGTGCTGCCCCGAAGCTGAGCCTGGCAACGTCTCTGCCAAGCGGAGGAGGAGGAGGAGGCTGCAGCGAAGGGCGCAGGGCTGGGCAGGCTCGGTGGCAACGCAGCGTCGGGGAGGGAGGGAGGACTGCAGCCGCCTCTGCATCGGAGGCAGAGCCTCCAGCCTGCTGAGGTGCTGGCAAAACGCATCGGTGGTGAGGAGGGACTATCCGCCCCGTCCTCCACGGGTGGCAGCAGACCCTGAAGCCTTCCGGCTGTCCAAGGGCAGCCTGCGTGCCTGACCCCTCCTTGGGGCTGCGCCTCTGCAGCCCGGGGGACGTCTCCAGGGCTCTGCGTCGCAGCCCGCGCGTGACGTGCGCTTGCAGGAGCGGGTGCTTGGCAAAGGCTCTGCTGGGGCCTTTTGTATTTACCCTCGTGGGAATCTGCTACCAGTGAGTCTGCTCACTTCCAGTGTCAGCTCTTGGCTTGAACACGCACATGCAAAATTCAGGGCTCACGTTCACACACAGTACAGCACAGACCAGCGTCCGGGCCATGGACCGCTCTGGGGCCCAAGAAATACTTGTTAGTGGGCAATAGAAAGGAACCAAGAATAACAAACCTCACTTTGGCAGGTCCACATCTACCCTCTGATGTCTGCACTGCCAGTTAAAGAAGGCTGGAAAAGCCACTGACCTAGAGAACTTAGACACTTTCCCTCTCTTTTTTTTAAAAAAAAAAGAGTAAGAGCTGGATCTGATGCCCCTGCACTTACAAGGAAAAATGTCCCAGGAGAAATTCCCTCTCTCTTCCAACAAAATCCATGCATTTAAAAAGAGATTCATGGAGTCACATGGCTTTTAGTTGCATGCTGAGAAGCAAATGCTGTGTGCACTAACTGATGGTGCTGGCAGGAACTTAACTCTTGCCTTTCAGAGAGTGAACAAATAGATCAGGTTCTGGAGGCGCGTTAACTTGTTGGCCTCCGCACATGCCTATGTGCAGACACAAATGCCCACACATGCGTGTGTACACACAGACAACGACACAAATGCTTTAAGGTCCTTTGTGCAGCTCATCAGATGGTTTTACATCATGCCACCAAGGGAGCAGCAAAGACCACTCAGAGTTTGACCCGTTCAGCTGCACAGCAGCTGCCGTCCGCCCTGTCCCTGCTGAACAGATTTGCCCACGGCGCCAGCCCAGCCCAGAGTCCCACTGAGGCCCAGCCTGAAGAGCCCTGATTTGTGGGCACTTTGTTGGAGGACCCACTCAGAAAACCCTGGCTACACCCAAAGAAGGGATCTGGGCAGTCCTTACCCTCAGGAAAGAGTCACCTCCCCTCCAAGGTGTTGTAACACACCGCCTGTGTGGTCCTGCCACAGGAAAACTCACTCTTCCTCTCGGTGCTCCAGTTAGCCCAAAGCACTGTCCACACTGGCTATGCCAACAGCGCCCAGGTACACCATCTCTGTTGGAGGGTGGAAATACCTGGTGGAAGATGACAAGCATTAGTTCTGGGCGTTGCCTTCAAAAAGAGCCTGACTCCAATCTGTGGCCCAGCTGATTATAGCCAGGAGGAAAGGGTCTATTCACCTCCCAGATCCTTTTGCAGACCAGAGGAAATTGTGCCAGGAGTGATGCCCACAGTGAATTTCTTGCGAATTTTACCCCATTTCTTCTTTGCAAGCAATGAGAGGGATTTGTGCGTGTGATCATGCATTTCGTTTTCCTTATTTCCTTTTGGTTCTGTTACAAAGTTTCTAAAGAGTTCAAGATCTCGGGTCTCTGTCCCACTTCCCTCTAGGCATTGCCAGTACTGTGAAGGCTTTGTGTGGTTTTGGCATGCAGGTACGAGTATGTCCATCCTTTATGAGATCTGTGCAAATAGGAACAAAACAGTTAATCACAGGTTACTACCATTACCATGACTAATCCTTGAAGCTAGATCCCTAGCGGTGATGCGATGCTGAGCTATTTTGTTAACAGGGCATGCCCTGGAGCAGCACAAAGTGTTGCTTGACATTGCTTCAACGTGTTGCATTTCACACTAGCTGTGGGGGACATGTGTGGTCACAATGCTGATGGTAGGGATGTGAAAATATCAAAATGCACCTCATCTGGGGTTGGAGGTTCTGCCCATGAGGGACTTAACTGCAGCCAGCTGGTGCTGAGGGTGCATTGGAGGGCAGATCCAATGACAACACAGTGAAGGAATCCTCCAGAAAGGGTGGGGTCTTCCACAGGAGTACCAGGAATAATCCAGTTTGAAAAAATAGGTGTTCAGGACTCTAGCTGCTGGAGTGATGTTGGAGAATTGCTTGGTTTGTGGGCACAGTGGTCTCCAGACTCAAATCATCCCATTAAAGTCGAGATGGCTCTTAGCTGCAGTGAGGGACACCAGCTGGGTTTTGCCTCCTGTAAATGAGATTATTATCTCTGCCCTAACTGGGGTCATTGGCTGCCTGCAGTCCTCTCGCCTGTAGAGCCTGTTTTAGTTAGGGCATGTGTGACTGCAAGGCGGGCAAGAGAGGGTCAGATACCAGCGGAGAGAGACACTCAGGGTTCATAAGGGGTTAAACAAGATAGATTTGGTAAAGGACTTACTCTACAGACTGCATGGGGAGCCCCAGGAACCGTGAGGAGGAGTTGCTGGTGGGAGGCTGCTGGAGATATGGGTCAGACTCGCAGGCTGGGCACATGGGCAGGACTCAACTTGTTGTTCCTAAGGGCCCCTTAAATCCACTAGAAACGATTCCCTCTCTCAGCTGTGCTAACCTTGAGTAGCTACTGTCCGGGAAGCACTAGATGTTGTTGACAAAACGGAACATGCCTGCCTGGCCCTGATGGGAATGTGGTCCGTGTGTAGTTTCACACGCTGGGCCTGCTACCAGGTGCTCTGCCAGTCACTGACTCCTCGCCAGGTCTTCTGCAGGTGTTCTCACTACACTTCACCCCGACTGACAGAGACGTGGTATCAGTGCCACCAGTGTGTGGACAAGGTTCAGACATGCCTTTCAGGTGTTAGCCTAACTAAACGGCTAAGGTGTACAAGCAACTAAATCATAGTGACTATACATATATTTGTACATACAGTAAATTATAACATGTATGCACACAAAACTGATCAGCCCAGAAGACCAGGAGCATACTGCATTTTCCCCATAGTCCTAAACTGAACAGCCATAAAGACAGTCACTGCCAGGGGTTGTCCCACACTGATTCTCTGGACTTTACCTCATGTCGTACATGAATTACACTCTTTATCTTGTGAGTGTCAGGTTTGATGTGCTCACTGCAGTTCTGTTGGTGTCCCAACTGCCGTCAGGGTACAGGGTTGGGATGGAGAACAGCAATGTCACAGCTCTGCTTAGCATAGTCACGGTCACGGTTTTGTGGATGAGAGTGTCCTAGAGGAGACACAAATTGGGACATTTTCCCCTTTGATTAGTACCAGGTAGGTGTCTCCTGGCCCATCAGCAATGATATCCCCTTCCGACCGTGCAGGTTTAGCCGGACCATGCACCCACACAGCACACCTTGTAGAACCAAAACCTCCTGGCTGGTGGGTGGGCCGCAAGGAATCTGTTTCCTGGATAGTGGGGACCCCTATCCACTCACATATCAGTTGGGCTATTTGGTCTCCTTGTGCACATCGCAAGTTGGGATCTTGTGTAATGGATCTCAACTTTCACCCCCTCGAGGTAGTTTGAGTCAATGATTCCTGCCTTGATGTCCACCTCCCAGAGAGCTAAATTATTACAGGGCACCATGCGACCATAACACCCTTGAGGTATGGTGATGGCCAACCCATACTCACAAGATGACAGCCCCCCGGTTCGAGGGTTATTTCTTTGTGTGGCAGTCGCAGATCCAACCCTGCAGTCCCGGGCATGGCTTGCCTGGGGAGGCAGGCTTGGGGGTGCAGCCGTTGCACTCTAAGCACATGCAGCTGCTCGATGGATTCCCCTTGGAAAAGAGCATACGGGGTAGAGCCATGCGGTGGGTGGTGGTTGAGGCAGGCAGTTGCCTGACAAATGTTTTTGCTCCAACCCGTGATGGTACCAGTAGGGGACAGTTTGCACTTTGAGCAGCCCCTTCAATCGCTCCGCCAATCCTGCCCTTTGCGGATGGCAGGGTATGTGATATGTCCAGGCTATTCCTCACTCTCCGGCCCAATTTTGAATGTCATTCCCGGTGAAATGAGTGCCCTGATCACTTTGGACTTCCACCAGGGAACCATATGACCCAATCAAATTTTTTAATGCCTTAATGGTGTGAGCCTGGGTAGCTGCAGTGCAGGAGTGGCCATACGATAGACCAGAGCAGGTATCTACAGTCAGGACATACCCATGCCACTGGCTCTCTGGTAAGGGTCCAGTATCATCAGTTCGCCACATCTCCCCAGGCTTTTGCCCTCTGCAGGTATAACACTTTTTGGTCCGCAACCACTGTGGAGCTAAGTGGGTACAACGGGGGCAACGCTGCCTGGCCTGCTCTGTGCACGCTGCCGGCGGGGCAGTGGGTGTTGCTGGTCCCCCCCTGCGCTTTCCAGGCTGCTCGTCGCGGTCCCCCGCCCTCGGGGGCTGCGTGTGCTGCTCTGGCTGCAGCTACCGCTCCAGCAGCTCTGCGCTGGGTTCACCATCCACCTCCCGCCATGGTATGCCAGCTCGCAGCAGGTCTCACAACTCTTAGTTTTCACGTTTACCCTCCTGTTTCCTGACTTGCTATCTCTGCTGACAGAGGACGCCTCTGCTAACTGAGATAGCAGCGCTGCACCTTCCTGTGCTGTACCTGCCCCAACCTCGATCATCGATAGCAGCATTGCTTTACGATGGGGAGTGGCGGTTTGCAGCGTCTGAGTCCGGATGGTTTTGCTCATGGGGATCTGATCCGGTCCGGTAAACTCAGGGGAATATATTCCGGACAACATTCCTAATTACCACAGCTGGTTTATCCCTGCTGCGATAGTCGTCCACCCGGTGAGCCTGTCATCGATGTCCGTGGTGGTCGGCCAGGTTAACCACACTGCACCCAGCACCCGCTCCGTTAGGGAGGGGAAACGTCCCGGTTCTGCTGCTGCAGGGCGCAGAGGGTGTTGCGCAGCCTGCGATCCTGGGGCAGAGCCCCCGTCCTCCCGAGCTCCTCTCTAGTAAGATAAACTGCCTCTGCCCCATCGTCCCATGACCTTAACAGCCACTCTAACAACCCTTCACGGGGCTGCTGCCTGTAGCGCCATGCGTGTCCTGTAGCTCTGATGCTTTAAAATCACAGGTAGTTGTGATCTGCTGCACACTGGCTGCATTTGGTTCGGAAAGCCCTGCTCCGACACCAGCCGGGCAGCTGCCTCCACCTCATACTCCATGTCCGACTCCGAGCTGGGGGCTCGTCAGAGTCCCAGATGTTCCCATCCCAAGTTTCTGGACCCCAATGTGCCTTTCGCACCAGTGCCCGCACAGCCAGGGGATGGACCTCTCGCCCCCCCGTCACCCCCAGCAGTTGGCAATGCGGGCGGCCGTAACAGCACATCGGTGCTCCAGCTTCTCGGCCCGATCCGCAGCTGCAGTCGCAGCCTCCTGGGTCACTTGTTCAGCCTCCTTAGTGGCTTTGAGATCACTTGCCAGCTGCCTAATTCGCTGGCGCTGTGTCAACAGCACCTTGTCCTGAGTGCGGAGCGCAGTCGGTAGGATCCACCCCGGATCCCCTGCTGCCCTTCACGCCGCCAGCCCTGCTTTTTCCAGCCGGAGCTTGGAAGCCCGTGCCACTAGCTGCCCTGGGGAAACCCCCGGCTCACTCTCTGGCTCTGCGGGGGCAATCCGCCCCGCCAGCATGCGAGCCATGGGTGCCCACCGACCCGTAGCGGGCCACCCGGGAACGCAGCTCACGCTCTCCCCCTTGTCCGTTTGCCCCCAAAGAGGCATCTCCACACCCATCCCGCCGACTATGGCAAATGCGACCGCAAGACGGGCAAGAGAGGGTCGGATACCAGCGTAGAGAGACACTCAGGGTTCATAAGGGGTTAAACAGGATAGATTTGGTAAAGCACTTACGCTACAGACTGCATGGGGAGCCCCAGGAAGCACGAGGAGGAGTTGCTGGTGGGAGGCTGCTGGAGATACGGGTCAGACTCACAGGCTGGGCGCATGGGCAGGACTCAACTCATCGTTCCTAAGGGCCCCTTAAATCCACTAGAACTGATTCCCTCTCTCAGCTGTGCTAACCTTGAGTAGCTACTGTCCGGGAAGCACTAGATGTTGTTGACAAAACGGAACATGCCTGCCTGGCCCTGATGGGAATGTGGTCCGTGTGTAGTTTCACACGCTGGGCCTGCTACCAGGTGCTCTGCCAGTCACTGACTCCTCGCCAGGTCTTCTGCAGGTGTTCTCACCACAGCATGTTTGGGGAGTGGTATTCTGGCACCTACAGATCCTGGACTGAGGACTTTTCTAAGGTAGATGTGTGGTCCAGTGTATTCAAATGCAGTTGTATCCATGTAACATCTACACTGTCTTGAGCAATTAGTTAATGAACCAGCAAAAAGCAGTTGCCAAGCCAACTCAAACCCGAACACATTTGTCTTGGAGATTCATCGTGACAGTTTTTAAAAAGATGTGGCTTTAGAGCTAACCTCACTGTGAATTTCTGTGATCCAGCTTTCCTGGATCCCAAAATGGAGGACATGGGAGGAGGCTGAAAGGCCTCAGCCCTGCCTGTGACAGAGAGAAGAGCCCACAGTTAGGGCCATCCATCTCCTGTAGGACCTTGGGCAATTCATATAGTCTTTGCCCATCCATAAAGCTGGGTCCGTCTTCCCTTTCCTCCGTGGACCAATATGTGCAGCCTATGAGGCCCTGGGATATAGCAGAAAAGCAGGTCTGGGGGGTGTCAGCCATTTCTGATCAGCAGGAGTTTGGCCTTGTGCATTGCTTATTGAGGGGAGGACTTGGCCCTCACTGCTCCGAGCCCCGGAGGGTGAGTCTCTGGCACTGGCCAGGCTTGGGTCAGCATTAAAACCAAAATATTCACTAGCTACAGCAACCCTTACTCATCCTGGTGCCAAGATCGGGCAGCAGCAAAGGCAAGGATTTGCTGCTTCCACTGCCTGTTCACTTCCTCTTTGGAGATGCTCATTAGGCTTCAGGCTCTTTCTGAAGCAGGATAACAAGCCTGGGGCATCCCAAAATGAGTCCTTCTCCAGGCAGTCTGCACTTGATCACAGCTTTGTCAATGCCTACATGTGACAGGCACAAACGATGGTAGGGTTAGTCCCTATCCCTCCAGAACCAGATCAAGACAACGGGTTGCTTTTTCAGTGAGCAAGCAAGGGGTTGGACCCTGTGCCAGGCAGGCCTGGAGAAAGGCTGCCCAGCCAGGCTGTTATAAATAATGTGGACTAAGCCTCTTGGACTGACCTACGGGCTCTAGTCCTACTAGGCCACTGTGTCACCAGCTCCTGGCCCTGTTTGAGAATGACGCAGTGGGTCATTTTCATGCCACACGTCACCCCAGAACAAAGCCTACTGAGAGAGGTGGCAGGTTGCAGGAGGTGGTTGCTCTTGAACGAGTTGTCTGTATGAGCCTTCCCTGGATTACACTCTTGGGACCATATTATTCAAGAGCACTGGAGGGCCTCTGTGGATGAGATGTGCTTCCTTGCCCATAGGCACTTGCAACTTCTTCACATTAGAGAAGGAAGTTCAGAGCTGCTTGTATTGTCTTTTCTTGGTAGAAATTGTAATTAAAATTATTTCTGCCTGAAGGAAACAGATGATGTGTGGTAGGTCCAGACAAGTGAAGTGTTGAAGGCACTGGATTAGATATACATATGTATTTTTTCCCTGAAACCGGAT
This sequence comes from Dromaius novaehollandiae, assembly GCF_036370855.1. NCBI lineage: Eukaryota > Metazoa > Chordata > Aves > Casuariiformes > Dromaiidae > Dromaius > Dromaius novaehollandiae. Next base: position 4,359,662 of record NC_088117.1, read on the forward strand.
TCGTCTCCAAGACAAGAAGCTTGAGTTGTGAGTGTCACCAACAGCCTCCCTGATGTTAGAGTCCCAGAGCTCTGGTCTGACCATCCTATGACGCAGGCTGCCTACTCTAATATCCGCCTGCTGATGCGGGTATGGTGAAAGCACCTCTTCCAGGGCAGCATCCAGGCTTGAACTGAAGACCTTAGGGAATGGAGGAGCTGCCTTTCACTTAGATGTCTCTTGGCTGACCCATGCATCTCTGAGCGCAGAACTGGCTCAAGGATGCCTTATCTGGTACTGCTCATCCTGGATAACTCGTATTCATTGGCATCCCTTCTCTTGATTAGATGTGTCCTTGCCAAAGTGGCTTCTTAGAAATTGTCCTGCTCTCTGAAGATGTATTGGGGTGTCATCTCAGCTCTGGCCTTGGCAAAGCCCTCAGTGCCTTGTTTGTCACCCACGCTCTCACCTCCCAGCCTCCAGCACCAGCACCACTGTGAGTCTCCGTCGGCAGAGCTGCCAGTTGGAAAGGGCAGTGTGAACAGGGATGCAGGATGGCACAGGCCAGAGCCAGTGTAACCTGCTGAGAGGCAACACGCAGCTAGGACATATGGGCAAACACAAAGCCCTCGTTCAGCGTGGCACGGGGACCTCCCCGCACGCCAGCCTGCTCACCTCGTGCTCCATACAGGTGATGAGGCCCGGGCTGTGCCCACCTCATGCCCAGCTTCCCAGCCCCGACTGGTGCAGGGCCAGCCTCTGTAACACATGCAGCAGCAGCAGCAGCAACCCCAGCAGCATCACAACCCTGCTCCACCATCAGCCACCACATTGGCCGAAACAGCCTTGGAAAGAGCCTGACTGCAGCCGGAGAGCAGCTCTACTGTGGTGGCCTGCACGTTTCACCTCAAGATCCCCACATCTTCCCCCTTTCTGTGCCCTCCCTGGCCATCCCAATGTTTAGCTTTGCCCTCTTGATCTACCCAGAAGACCACTAACAGACCACTCTTCCTTAACCAGGGGTTTAATGACCACTGCAACAACACCTGCAAGGTGTGAGCTATGGGCAGGTCTCCTCCAAAAATGATACTGGAATCTCAGGCTTTTGCTAGGGCTTCTCTCTCATTCCCTTGCAGGCTTTGGCAGGGTCCCAGAGCCTCTTTCTAGGATGCTCTGTGGACCTGCCTCTTTCCTGATCCTGCACTGGGTCTGAGCTGGCTATTGCATCTGTTGGAATATCACACTTGGAGTCTGCTTGACTCTGCAACCAGATCTCACCCACTCACAGTCAAGGCAAGGTCAATTCATTTAGGGAATGTGGCTTCCTCCAGGTCCTAAGCCCAGGCACGGCTCGTGCCAGGATAACTCTGCAGCAGGATGAGACCTGGGCCTGGCTCTCAGCACTGCTGGTGCCTGCCCTGGGCTCACCTCTGAACCTTGGATGGTAGCACTGAAAACGCAAAGCCCATAGAGGCAGGTCTCAAAGGCACACGATTTCCTCTCTGGGAAGCACATACACTGGTGTCACGGTCAGGCCAGGAGGATGGGACAGCACTTTGCAGTGGGAGGGAAGGAAGATCAGCAGTGAGAGCGTGAGTAGCAGCTCTGCAAAGGGTCAGTCTAGGCTTAAATGTGCAAACTGAGAGTTGTCCTGCACATGGCCGGGCTGATGCTCCTCCCCGGAAGCACACGCATCCAGCTCAGTACACACATGCACACGCACTGACTTTCAATGTGCTAGTCCTGACCGGACGCAACAGCCTGCACAGGCACTGCAAAAACTTTTGTGCACTTATTGTAACACCCCAAATTTCCCTGGCCCTCCCCAAGGGCAAAGCTCAGGGCAGCCCGTCCGAGACGCCCTCGTCCCCGTGCCGCTGGAGGCTGCGCTGGGGATCAGTTGACTGTGTGCCGCAGAGCTGCATCTCTCCTGTCTCCCCAAGGTCAGCCTGTGCCCGCTGCCGAGGGGACACCACGGCTCCCTGGGCAGGGAGGGCTGCTCCTGCACAGGGACACACGGCCGGGAGACCCGCTCTGAGCGGGGACCGTCCCTGCGGACCCCCAGCTCCAGGGCTGGGAAGGAGATGCGGGGTTTAGCCTGGCTCAGGCTGGGGCAGCCCTGTGCAGCGGGGCCAGGGCTGGCACCTGGCTTGCCAGAGGCAGCAGCACAGCTGGAGCTGGGGAGACCGATCACGCTGGTCCCTGAAGCCAAGGGGCACTGCAAAGCCACCAGCAGCTGTGCCCCCCAAGCAGACCCCCGGGTTCAGCCACCGGGCGCTCTCCCTGCCTGGGACGGCTGCTCATGTCCCAGAGAAGAGAGAATCCCTGGAAAGCCAGGCTCTGGGAGGGACCTGCCTGCTCCTGCCTGCTGCTGCCCCCGGGCAAGAAGAGGAGGGCGCGTAGCCCTCACCCTGCAAGCAGCCACCCTCTTGCCCTGCTGGAGGGGTGGCTGGCCACGGGCCCTCCAGCCCCATGGCACAGGCACCACAGGGGTGCTGGGGACATGGCATCCTTATCCTGAAAGCCCTGCAGGTGCTGGAGCACCAAGCATCCTTATCCCGAAAGCCCTACGGGCTCTGCAAATTGGAGTTACAGTGGCCACATGCACCCCAGGACCACAGGTGAAAGGCACTGGTTGAGAAAGATGCAGAACCCAGTGGGAATATTTGCAGCTAAGGCATCATCCCTTGTGGCTCTTGGCTTCAGGACACTTGTCCCCAGTCTCCTTCCTCTCCCTGCTCTGGAGCTAAATGTTATTTTAGTCGCAACAACAGGATTTCTGTCTGGCTGCTCGCGGCCTTGGAGGAGACCTTTCCCTTCCCCCTGGCTGGTACTGTCTCCCAAAAATAGGCTCCCTGCTCAACAGCTCCTTGGCTTGGCCACTGCTGTTTAATAGCAGTTGTTTCAGTTGCCCCCGAAGTTCTCGGTGTCAGACCGAGGGCTTGGAGGATGCATGGATGCTGCTTTGTAAACAGCACTGCTATTCCTGGATCATTGCTCAAGGGAAAGAGCCTAACATGAGTAATGAAATGCAAAAAAGAAATACGCTGACAGGATCTGGAAATGTTTGTTGCTCTAGGGCAGCTTTCTCAAGCTAAGCGAACCATGCCCCAGGACGGCACCACGTTCCCGGCCCTACCGAGCCCTGTGTGCGCCCACAGCAGTGCTCACGGGGCCGGGCGGTGAGGCAGACCATTGGTGTGTGCGTGCAGGGCCGCGTCTGTGCTGTGGGGACAGCAGGAGGGGTCCTGGGGACCTTCCCTCCCGGCATGAGCAAAGGATGAAGGAGCAGGACCCGGGGTGCTGTGAGGCACCTTCTGCCCCCTGCACCCCGCCGTCCTCCTCTCAGCCTGGTGGCCGGCACCCGAGCTGAGCCACCTCGGGCACGGGGCTCCCAGCAGGGCCCGATGCGTGGGCAACCCCTGCAGCCAGCTCCTGCCTGCAGTTGAGCAAAATTCCAGGTTAATGCGGCGCTTTTTTTGCTGCTTTTTGGTGACCTGGATTCCCACGGGCATCACACACAAGCGCAGCCGGCAGCCTTTCGGCACCAGCAACGTCCAGCCAGGGCTCTCGTAGGACAGCTGCACCCCATCACCGCAGCTCTTCCTTCCAGTTACTCCCACCCCGCCACGGCACAGAGGTGGCCTGCACCCCCTGTACTGATGCAGAGCCCAAGGGATGTCCCCAAGGTCAGGCAGGACCTCGAGTCTGTGGCCAGCATCCTTCTGGGCTCGTTCCAAGGCAGATCTCGTTATGAAGGACCCAGTTGTGCAGTGGTAGAAACGGGCACCTCTGAGTTTTTCAGCGAGACAGGCAGAGCTGCGATATTCGTGGACTCCCAGTTTTTCCCTGCTGGCACCAGTTTCCCCCAGTACCACCGCTCTGCTCCCTGGGGGCAGCTCAGGAAGTGCTGGCCTCCATGGCTGGGTGATAGCACAGTAAAGCATCCCAGCGCGCTCCCAAAGCTCAGCCTGTTCATATGCGGAGGGCTCAGACCTCCATGTCTGCCCCCTCTAAAAACGCACGCCTTCCTCCCCAGGATGGGTGGCAGCCGGGGCTGAGCTGACGGCACCGCACGAGGGTCTTGTGGGAAGCAGGACGAGCAGAAGCGAAAAGCCCTCGGACCTTACATCAAAGACTTGCTCCTTTTGGGAACTTCCTTCCCCCCAAACAAGGACCCATTTGGCTGTAAAATGGCCTCTGCCTGCTGGTGACAGGCCCTGACAGGACCCTGCATGGCCACGGTGCCACCGAGCACGGGGGTGTCACCTGGGCGCAGAAGGGACTCACAGAGCGGCAAAGGCAGCGACGGGCGCCCCAGCCACCCTGGGCAGCGGTCACCACCTCCTGCCGCTGCCACTCTGCTGCCGCCCCAAAAAGGCCCAGTTTTGAGGCACTTTGAGAAAAGCTCAGCCCTTGGAGATGAGCTCTCCTTGGGCCATGGCACATCTGCAGGTGCTGAGCTCTGGCTTCCTCCGCCCTCCAACCTTGTCCCAAAGGGAGACAAATCTAGGCTGAAACCATGCCATATACAGCCGAGCTGAGCTTTCCCTGTGGGATCAGCATCCTTGGGATTGCTTCTGTGGAGGAACCGTTGCCAAGGGCAAGCCTGGCAGGGTCAGACCCTCACCAACAGGCTCCCCAAACCTCGCAGTTTTCTCATTTAGAAACATTTTTTATACCCACAGCATGATGGATCCTTAGTTGGGCATTTGTGTTCCTATCCCCGGGACTGCGGCAGGTTAGAGCAAAACCCCCGGGAGAGATGGGAGGGAAAAGGCGCAGAGCTGAGGATGCATCGCGGCTGCTCACGGACGCAGACGCTTTCCTTGCACTTTAGCCACACGGCCAGCCAGCACCTCCGGGCGCTGCAAGGAGATTCCGGCGCGTTTACCAAGGAGAAAAGGGGCCCCCCCAGGGATCTGGGGCCCCGCTCCTCCTCGCATTCCCGCGCACAGATGTCCATCCAGGCAGCACACCGGGGCACCTTTGCTCCCTTGCCACACGCCCTGAAGCCCCACGCTGGGGACAGCACCGTCATCCCTTTCGCCCGGCAGCCGCCTGCCAAAACGCTCCCGGGATGGGACCGCCGGGGCCAAGCGCAGCCATAGCCCCAAGTGGAGGCGGATGCAGAGCCACGGGCTCCACGGCGAGGAGGAGGAGCGGGAGGGCAGCCAAGCACAGTGCTGATAGCGGTGATAAGCCGCTTTGGGCAGGGCAGGAGGGCAGCCCGGAGCACCGCTCCAGCAGGCCGGGTCACCCAGGCAAGACTCTACCTTGCTGAGGCTCAGATGTCCCCTTCCAGCCCCAAAAGGTGACATCCTCCATCCCGCTGCCTGGGCCACCTTGTGCTTGGCCAGCCTGGAAACCTTCCTACCCACTGCCGGCCCATGCACACGCCAAGGCACAGGCTCCCTGTGCACCCCGATCCCCCGGGAGCCTCGCACCTGCCAGGGCTGGCACCCCTGGCCCCACATGCCCCAAGCCAGGCAGAAGCGGGGGTCTGTGGCCTGGGGCGTCTCCAATCCCAAGGTGTTCCCGGGACGTGCAGGTCCCCGGGGCTGCCACCTCTCCAGTTGTGTAAGGCAGGCAGAGCCAGGAGGCGAAATGAGATTGCCAGGGATTACAAGGAAAAGGCTCAGGCTGCCTGATTCTTTTTTCTAAAAGGAGCTCTTAAGCCACTGTTGTTTTCCTAGTGCTTCGGATTAGCGCCCGGGCGTGCGGGGTGGCTCGAGGCTCCCCAGAAGAGACCTTGTTTTCCTCCCCCAGCATCCGTCCCACTGCCGCAGGGACGCGTGCTCCAGTCCCGCCTGCTGCTACCTGCGCGACGTGAGCTCAGCTCCCACTGGCTCAGTTTATAAGTGCAAAGTACAAGATAAATATGGGTGCTGGCGGGTGACAACCCCTCCGCAGGTCCCCACAAACGCCCTTAGCCGCCTTGCCATGCTGTGCCCCGGGAAAGGCGCTGGCGGATGGGGCTCGCCATGGCCCCGTGCACCAGCGCTGACTTGCTGACTCCATCCCCAGCACTGCAGCTGGGGAGCCCGGGGTTTGGGGCTGCAGAGCAACAGGAGCACTCGGGGAGCTGGCCCAAAATAACAGCCCTGTTCTCCCTCTCTTGCAGAGATTATGCACGATGTGATCCGGAAAGTGAAGAAGAAGGGCGAATGGAAGGTGAGTGGGTGCAATGGAGCCAAGAGGGACCCCGGAGGGGCCAGAGGAGGAGGAGGAGGAGGGTGGAGAGGCAACAGCAGAGTGGGGTGGGGAGGAGGAAGCTGGGCAGGGGGAAGGTGCTGTTGGGTTTATCCGCATTGCTGCTGGGAGCCTATGGCTATAAGCAACAGTGGAGGGGCACTTCCCTCAGCCTTTGCTGCCAGGAGCACTGCCCCATCCCACGCCTGCCCCCGGCTGCCCGCCAGCCCCACGGCTCCCTGCTCATGCCGCTCTCCCCAGGTGCTGGTGGTGGACCAGCTCAGCATGCGCATGCTGTCCTCCTGCTGCAAAATGACCGACATCATGACGGAGGGCATAACAAGTGAGTACCGCTGCTCCTGGCCCCTTCCTAGGCCAGCCCCGACCTGCTCGGATCTGAGCCATCTCTCGCAAACCTTGCTGCATGAAGGACAAAATATCCCTCTCTAACAGGGAGCCATGACGACTGCTCCGTTCACAGCTGTGCAATAGCATGGCCGAGGGGTTTCAGACATCTCCATGGACATATCACTGCTCAGGGCACTGGCACGGCCCTAACCCAGCTCCCTTCCACTCTAGATGGGAGGACGCTGCCTTCTCTCACGCACAGCCAACTGTCTAGGTCTTGTGCTGAGCTGCTTTACAGGCTTCCCTTCTTGCCTGCTGGGGCTAGAGAAGCCTGAACATCTTGTCTCTTGGCAGTGTTTCAGTCCATGGAGACTGGGCATACGAGGAGGAGACCAGGTGTCGTTTTATGTCAGCCCTATAAATAGCTCCCTGCAGCACTTAGAAAGGAGAAGGAAAACACAGCCAGCCGACTGGGGGACGTTCAGTGCCGTGGGGGTTTGCCCCAGCCCCAACCTGCCTACCCCAGATCTTCACCAGCCTAGGGCTTGCTTTGCCTTTTCCTGTGGTTTTGTAGCAGGGAATTAGCTGGGATGGCTCCCTGTTTCCCAGGCAAGATGTGGAAACCAAGGCCTCGGTGGGTGCAGACAATCGCTGCGGTGGTACGAGAGCTGCCCGCAGTGGCAGCGGAGAGGTCTGGAGGGAGCTTTGGAACAGCCGCTTGGAGCAAGGCGCGTGCTGCGGGTCTTCCCGTACGGCCCCGGCACCTCTGGCTTCCAGCACAGACTGCCAGAAGCTGTGGCTACCAGCACAGCCCTAACGACAGGGACCGGAGCTTCACCCTCGAGTGGTCCCTTTTAGCAGAGGGACTTGAGATCAAAGCAATCACAGCACTGGGTCATGCAAACAAATCAGCCAACCTGCCCAGGGGAAGCCCTGCCAGGCATCCACACAAACAGCCCCAAATCTGGAGGTGCCCAAGCCATTCCTGGAGGGCCCTGCAGGGCTGGGGTGGGATGGGGAGATCCCCACCCAGCTCCACATGGGCAGGGGGAGTGCCTGGGGATGTTTTGGGAACCAAGGGCTTGGGAGGGCTGGTACTTTTCCTTGGGGGAGCTGCAATAACCATGTCTAGCCCCACGGACCCCAGCCTGGGTGAGGTGGGCCACGCACCCCTGCCTGTGCCCGGTCTGGTCCCTGGCACAGCCCTTGTGTTTCCTCCCCAGTTGTGGAAGATATCAACAAGCGCCGGGAGCCGCTCCCCAGCCTGGAGGCCGTCTATCTCATCACGCCCTCCGAGAAGGTGAATATCCCGTGCGAGGGTGCTGGGGCATGTGTCTGGCTCTGGGAGAGGGGAGGAGGGAGTGATGCCCAAGCGAGGAAGGAGCAGCCGTGCCCTTGGGAAATGACTCGGCTTTGGCAAGGATGACGGCACAGATGGGGCAGTGCCCCCAACCCAAGCCCTCTTAGGTGTGCAAAACCACGAGCGAAGGATCAGAGGCGCAAAGCTTTCGCTGTGCCAAAAGGGGAGGGAGAGCCCTGGATGCAGGATGCTGTTGCCAGCTGTTTGCAACAGCAGAGCTTCAACTCAAATGGCCTGCGACAAAGTCCTTCCTTGCCACCCAGGGACATAAAAACAACCCCTCTTAGTGCAGTTGCCCATTGCCTGCTACTCAATACTGCTCCATGCAGGGGAGATCCCAGCTTTGGGCCCAGAGCGGGTTCCCCATAGGGCAGCACTGTGCAGCCCCCCCAGCACCCCCAGCTCGTGGGTCTCGCAAGCCCGGCCAAGCTCATGCCCAGGAGATCCTGCCAAGACACTGGCAGTGCCTGGGTGAACCCGTGACGCAGCCCAGCACCCCAGGATGGGGTGGCTGGGATATGAGAGCCAGCTCACACGCCTGCCAGGGTTATGCAGCCACCACTAACGCAGCGAGTCGTGCCCAGCTCAGCCAGGTCCTTCTCTCTTGCAGTCCATCCACTCCCTCATCAACGACTTCAAGGACCCCCCCACCTCCAAGTACAGAGCAGCCCACGTCTTCTTCACTGACTGTGAGTATCTGTGGGGCCACTGCTCCCCACTGCCTCAGCACCAGCACCCCCTAATTCCCTGCTGGCACCTCCAGGGCAAGAAAAAAGGAGAAAGAGCAAACACCAAGCAGGGCCTGCAAGAGAGCAGTAGCCTCTTTATGCAGGACAGGACCCAAAAATGGGAGTCCTGCCAGGGAAGCCGATGCATCTGCCCTTTGAGGCAAAAACGTCCTCGTATGGGCCAAATGCTGCTGCGGGTAGTTCAAGCGGTCCGTGCTCTGGGCAGGCAGCCACGTGATCTACCAAGGCCTTGATGTTAGTGAAGTTCTGAAATTGAGCCTTCGCTCATGTTTATGGTGCTGCTGCTTCTCGCAGCTTCTTCCAGGAGCTGTTGAATGAGCCAGAGCCAATCTCGCCTGGTGTGCACGACCCCAGGGCTCAGTGGGGTTAATCTGTGTCCCAAGGACCTGGGTCCTTCATGGGTTGCATTGGTTCGGCATTAGCGCGAGCCTTCTCCCAGACTTCCTCTTTTCCACTGCTGGGAGCTTTTGTGCATTTTGCACTTTAACACAAATCCAGCCAGATCGGTCCCTGGATCCGTAGAGCTTTTATTGCTGGGCAGGGGCTGGGACTCAGGGACGCAGTGGGACAGCCCCTTCTGTGCTGGAGGGGACTGCGGAGGTGCTGCCCCGCTCCAACACAGCGGTGATGCCTGGCCCACACGCTCACGGACACAGCCAGATTTGCCCATGCCAAATGGGGATCCAAGCTCCCTTGCCGTGTCCGGGTGCAAATCTGGAGTGACAGCCCCTCCAAAGACATCCACATGGAAACCAAGAGACAGGAGAGGTTGTATCACTAAAACTCACACCAGAAAGCAGAGACGAGTGGCCCAAGTGCCAGGGACTGCATGAGCCTGCAGCCCCAAAGGGAGAGTGCATCATCCCACGGACCCCTGCGGGGTCACCATCCTCCATGGCACAGGTGCTCCTGTGGCCACCGTCCCCCAGGCACCTTGCTCTGGGACCAAAATGGAGGCAAAGCCCCCTGGGCCCTGCTGGCAGTGTCACCCTCACTGCAACAGCTGCCCCATGCCCTGAGCACTGCTCTCCTCCTCTCCTTCCAGCCTGCCCCGATGCCCTCTTCAACGAGCTGGTGAAATCCCGCGCCGCAAAGGTGATCAAAACCCTGACAGAGATCAACATTGCCTTCCTCCCATCCGAGTCGCAGGTGAGTCCCCAGCGGTGACCCGTCCCCCCTGGGTGGCCCAGGGAACAGGACAGCCAGGGGGTCCTCTGGGCGCTCCCCGACGCATCAGGGCTGCAAAGAGCCTGCAAACTCGCTGCGAAACCGCTGACCCCAGGGCTGGTGCTTTACCTCCCGCTCTGCTCTCTCCTTCCTGTCTCCTTCGATTATTTCTCGAGGCTGATCCGCTGCTGCGGATTTAGCAGCGCCGTGCTTTGGCCTCGCGCTAGCAGCCTGCATTGGCTGGCTCTGCCCCCCCCGCCCGGTGCGGCTGCTCAGCCAAGGGCACTGGGGAGCCGGGCCTCGGGCCATCTGCTGCCCAAGAGGCCCTTCCTCGCCAGCCAGAGGAGGTGGGGACTCGGGGGACAGGCACTGGGGAGGAACAGATGGCACTTGACTGTTTGGTGCCATTGACCCCTTACACAGCAAGTGTTGCTGTGCTCTGCCTCCCCGGAGAAGCAGGCGGAGGATAACTCTTGGCAGCCCCATGCACAGCAAAACTGGCATCTGGTCTTTACTGGTAGGATGGCCAGGGAGCAACGTGCCCCTGCTCCTCCTCAGTGCAGACAGCACCCGGTTCCCTGCCTGGGTGCAAATGCCTGCTCCGTGCAAGGGCTGAGAGGGTCTCCTGACCCTGGAGCTTGCCCCAGGGTGCCTTGCAGCATGCATGTGTGTAGGGGACCGAGACATGGAGCAGCAGCTAGGAAGGGAGTCAGGACTATCACGTGCAGAGGGCACCAAGCAGAGAGCAGACACCCGGAGCGGCTCCTTTCTCGAGCATCACTGTACTCACCAGCTGTCTGGACCCAGGGTTTGACCAGGGCCATTGCAGGGACATGGATCATTGCAGGGACATTGCAGGGTTTGAATCTGGTTTCCAAACACTCCAGGGTGTCCACATCCTTGCCCCCCCGCCAGCCACAGCCGCTGGATGGCCCTGGCACCAGGGCACGGGCAAAGGTGCTTTCCCCCCAGCATGCTGCTCCCTGGCAGCAGAACCGGGCTGGCTGATGGGGCTGCTCTGGCTGAACCTCAGCCAGTTTTCTTGGTCCTCTGGACGTCCCCAGCAACGTCTCTCCTTTAACCTCCCTCCTGCTTTATCTCCGCCTTCCCAGGTTTACTCCCTGGATTCTGCCGATTCCTTCCAAAGCTTTTACAGCCCACACAAGGCTCAGATGAAGAACCCGATCCTGGAGCGCCTGGCAGAGCAGATCGCCACGCTGTGCGCCACGCTGAAGGAGTACCCAGCAGTGCGGTACAGAGGGTAAGGGCAGCGCTGGTCCACGGTACCTCCCGAAGGAGGTATCCTTATTTCCATCTTCCCCTTAGAGCTATTTTAGCTCCCCTCTTGCTGGACTTCAATGAATCCTCCCTCTCGCAGACCCTCCCCACCAGCACTGCCTGCAGCCCTGGTGCTTGCTAGGGCACTGGAGATAGGTGGTGCCAGACTGGAGAAAGGTAGATGATAGGATGGACAGAAACACCCATGCCAGATTTTAAAACAATTTTTGATTCAGATGATGCTGCGGAGAGATGGGGTGTTTGGGAACCTGAAATCCATGTGGCCACCCCATGATTTAAGCTAGCAGAAGGACATCTAGTACTGTCCCTGCCTGTTGTAGAGCAAAGCAAAGTGGGACACCAAATTCCCCAAGGAGAATTGGAAAGTGACAAGACATGCTCAGGTCCCCTTTCTCCCATGAGCCAAGGCCATCGCACAGGTCAAACGAGCAGGTCCTCCCAGTCCCTCACCCACCTTTCACAGCCTTTGCCAGTGCTAGTTGTCTGCCCAAGGACTCCTTGGCCGCGGCGAGGGCAGAGGCAGGGACCTGACATACGCTTCCTGTCTTCTCCAGAGATTACAAAGACAACGCCATGCTGGCCCAGCTCATCCAGGACAAGCTGGATGCCTACAAGGCTGATGACCCCACTATGGGCGAGGTGAGTAGGGGCAGCACTGGCAGGCCCTTCTGGGGAAGGTACCAGGGCTCCAAAGCTTGGCTGGTATTTTATCCCTAAAGTCTGGTTCAAGCTCTTCCATGCAGTCAGGCTGCAAGCAGAGCCTGCCCTGTCTCTGATGGTCTGGCAGCTCCATTAATGCTAGACAAGAAGCACTGACCTGTCAGCAAGGTCCCCCGTGGTGGGCACACAGGTGCAGGATAGTTGTAGATACCCCCAAGGCATATAACCCTGACAGGGGGCTAGAAAATAGCCCTGGCTTCACCCCACCAACTGCAGATGCTGGAGGGCCCCCAGCTCTCCTGCTGACACCTCTCCCCTCTGGGTCTGCAGGGTCCGGACAAGGCTCGCTCCCAGCTCCTCATCTTGGATCGGGGCTTTGACCCTGTTTCCCCGGTACTGCATGAACTGACCTTCCAGGCAATGAGCTATGACCTGCTGCCCATCGAGAACGACGTCTACAAGTGAGTGTGGCGGTGCCACCCCCCAGCCCCAGGAGCGTGAACGATTGCTGAGGGAGCCCAGGGGAGTCAAACACTTGAGCAGGAATTAGAAGCTGAGACACAAAGTTTGAGCCTCCAGCTCAGCTGGTTTGCTCTGCCACACAAGTCATCAGACAGGAGAAATCACTACGACACACACAGTCTGGCAGACATTATATTGGCCAAGAGGAAGGCAGGATTTAGTGCAAAAGGAGCATTTCTAACCTTTAACCCTTTGCCCTTTCCCAATTATAGTCTAAACAGGTACAAGAAGGCAAGACATAAAACCAAGCTGAAATAACTCGTCCCAGCTCACTGGCAGAGCTAGGAACAAACCCCCAGTGCCTCCTCTGGAGCCTGGCCTGTGGGCAGCATGCTCACACTTTCACTGCCCTTGGGGACAGCGTGGCTTAGCAAGTTGGCACCCGTAGCCACACTGCTGGAGCTGCCTGTGCATCAGCTCTCGTCCTAGGTAGCAATTGCGCTCTCTCTGGCCGTTCCACAAAATCTTGCCCCTCTTACTCATTGCATACTACTATTCATCTTCAAAAGCCCAAGAGAAGAGCAGGTACTTAGAGAAGCATCGTCTCTCCTCTCCCAGTGCACCTGCTGGCAGAGGAATGATGCTTCTCTCATCAGAAAGGAGACTGCCAGAAATAGGAGGTTTCCCCAGAGTCTGGGCCTGGGAAGGGTTGGGCGAGACCTTGGTTCTACCCCACCCGGCACACTTTAATCTCAGATGATGCTGATTAGTAGGAATTTTCTCTGTGGGGACCTTGTATCCCTAGGGAGGGAGACATGTCTCTTGGGATGGGAATCCAAATTTTAGAGGTCAGTGGGGAAGGAGAAGCTGGGAAAAGAAAGGGTACAAGAAACACAACCTCAGGGGTCATTTGGCAGAGGAATGTCCCAGTGGGGACCACGTTGTGCTGTACGGCTACTAACAAGGACAGACGCTGCCCAAGCTCTGCAGACAACTCCATGCAGAGACCGAGACCACTGGGGAAGGGAACACATCCAGCCCAGGACTGGGAAAATTCCCCCTCTGGATGCTGCTGGAAAGAGGCCTCGAGGGCCCTAAAACCCCATCCTTCCTCTTTCCGCTCTAGCCTGGGTTAGGGGACACCTCTGGAGGACTGCTCCAGCAGAAAGGGGAGCGCATGCCCCGCGAACCCCACTCCCCTCCCTGACGCTTCCTGCTCTCCTCCCCAGGTACGAGACAAGTGGCATTGGAGAAGCCCGGGTGAAGGAGGTTCTCCTGGATGAGGATGACGACCTCTGGGTCACCTTACGCCACAAACACATCGCGGAGGTGTCCCAGTAAGTGTCCCTGCGGGCAGTTTGATGCCTGTCCAAACACCACACTGAGGAGCTAAGGGTGGGAGAGGAATTCAGCACTGCCGCCCAACTCACGGCGAGCCAGGCCACCAGCCCGGCTGCTAACCCGGCCGGTGTGCTCTCCACGTGGCTCTGCGTGCACCCGCTGCCCAGGAGAGCGGCCCGTCGCTGCCTGTGCAGCAAGGCTGAGCACATCCTGCGAGCGGAGGCAGGACGCAGGAAGGGCAAACGCCCGGGGTGTGCCCTGATGCCTTGGGCCAGGAGGAGCTGGACCACGTAGTGTGAGAAGGGGCAGCAGCGCTGCAGCCGAGTGCCATGCTGACCGCTGTGCCCTCCTCTTCTCCCCAGGGAGGTGACCCGATCCCTGAAGGAGTTTTCTTCAAGCAAGAGGATGAACACGGGCGACAAGGTGACCTGACTGCTTGCATTGAGCTGGGCTTCAGGGCCCCCCCAGCAGGGTACAGGCAGCCCCAGGGACTCAGCCACATGCCAGGACAAGTTGGGGCCTTGCGTGGATGCCTGATGCATAGCTCCATGAGGGGCCAAGCACATGCAGTTCCCTGCTGGCCCTAGCCAGCTGTGGGGGCAACTCCGTAGCTGAGGAGCAACCAGGAGTATTTGAGCATGTTCAAATGCTGCTTCACTTTATCCTATGCCTGGGGCTGAGGAAACAAGGAAGGGACTTTAGAGACTGTAGCAAGCAGGATGGTGGTGGCCTGGTGATTGAGGTGTGCTGCTTTGGGAGAGCACCAAGTTGAAGGGCATCGCTTTGCAGCAGAGCAGAGGTCTGTGCATGCCTCGATGGTGCTGCTTCTGCTTCTGGCCAGTCCCTTTCTGGAGACACCAAGTTCTAGGCAGTGAGGAGATCATATCAAAACCAAATGTAAGAATGGCCAGAAACTGAAAACATCATCTCAGCCTCAGGCAAGTGCACAGGCAAGGCCCCCAGGAGGGTCCTGGGAGGTGTGTTCTCCAGGGATTCCCTCCCCTTTTCTCTAGTTTCTGCAGTTACAGATCTTCCCCCTGCTCCTCAGACTCATCACCAGCTGATGAAACACAGCACTATCGCAGCACACATCACCAAAACCCTCAAGAGACAGAGAATCTCATTTGGACATGAGTCCTTGGCAGAGCTGTCACCTCCTTTGTCCCTCTCTGCTAACTGTCCCACTCACAGCCATAAGTCCATGGCCGGTAAGTGACTGTGTCTCCTCCCCTTGCAGACCACCATGAGAGACCTGTCCCAGATGCTGAAGAAGATGCCACAGTACCAGAAGGAGCTCAGCAAGGTAAAAACAAATAAGAAAACCGGTCCATGGAGAGCAGATGGTGCCTGAGCAACCTGCACAGGGGATGTTCAGAGGCAGCTTTCTCCAGGCCACTCCAGCAGGTCTCCAGCCATGAGGAGGAGCTGGCAAGGGGCAGCATCCCCCCACAGCCAACATGGGCTGGCACGCACAACACGGGGCACACTCAGTTCTGGGCTGAGGCCTGGGTTTGCAAGCTGGGGGTGGCGGTAAGGGGACCTTTGGCTGCTCCCAATGCCATCAGGGTGTCTGCACTGCTTGTGTCTCCCCAGTACTCTACTCACCTGCACCTGGCTGAAGACTGCATGAAGCACTACCAAGGCACAGTGGATAAGCTCTGCAGAGTTGAACAGGTACTGGCTTCCCTGGCTTCCACAACCCCCCACCTCCGAACAGGGAAAACTGGGATAGCTGCTCCTGCCTGACCTCACAGCGCCGGCACTGAGCCCAGGGCAAAGCGGTGATCAGTGCGTGTATTCTCTGCAGGACCTGGCCATGGGCACTGACGCTGAAGGAGAGAAGATCAAGGACCCCATGAGGGCCATTGTCCCCATCCTGCTGGATGGGAACGTCAGCACCTACGACAAGATCCGCATCATCTTGCTCTACATCTTCCTGAAGAACGGTGAGGAGGAGGGAGCTCAGCAGGCAGGACAGGGAGGGCTGGGGGGAGAGGGTGAAAGGGATGGAGAGTGGGTGAGGAGAAATGCAGGCAGCTCTCTTCAGCACAGAGCTTGATGTTTGACCAAGATAAGCCAAACGGAAAGGCACAGTCCCAGTTCATCATCAGAGTCTCTGAGGCGGTTTCCCACTCCTTAAATGCCCTAACAAACCACACTGAAAACTTTGAGTGTCCTATACACTCAGACACGCACAGGCAACTGCACACGAGACCAGAGCAGACTCAGACCGCCGTCTCACAGAGCTCTCCATCCCCATCAGTATGTCCTGTCCACTCTGAGGTCTCCGAGTGCTTCCCAGCAGGGCTCACCCCCCATGCAGGCGGGTTACGGGGATGGAGCAACTGGTGTAAAGTCACTCTGCAGCCCAAGGGCAGAACCAGGAACAGACTTGGCTGAGTTCACATTGCTCCCCACATAGTCAAAGGGCAGGAGAAAATGGAGAATTTGTGTATAAGGTTAATAGATGTATTCTTCTCCAAAGGACAGGAGGGCTCTTGTGGGGTGGAAAACACAGGGAAAGGTAGGATCAGAGCAGCAGAAAGCTGCCTGGTGTCTACTGAGCACTCCCTGGCTGACAGCAGGGCGGGTGTCCCAAGGTGTGGATGGAGGTGTTGTGTCCCTGCTTGGGTGCATTTCATAGGAGGATGCCGCTTCCCTATTTGCATTTCCAGGTATCACTGAGGAAAACCTGAACAAACTGATCCAGCATGCTCAGATCCCTGCAGAGGACAGCGAGATCATCACCAACATGGCCCACCTTGGGGTGCCCATCATCACAGACGTGAGTGTCCGACTCCCTTTCCCCACGGTCCTCCTTGGGTCTAGGGAGAGCCACCAGGACCCTGTAAGCACTGACTCTAGGTGTGACTTTTTACCATGGGAACTACTTCACCAGGAAGCCACCAAGGCCCCCCAGAGCATTTCCTATGGGGTCACTCTGACCCCACGGCGTGGGTTCAGCCCCAGATGCACAGGGACCGTGTCCCGGTGCAAGGCCCACAGGAGCCACTGGGGCTCAGAGTGTCTCTTGCTGTTTGTGCCCAGTCCACCCTGCGCCGCCGGAGCAAGCCGGAGCGGAAGGAGCGGATCAGCGAGCAGACCTACCAGCTCTCCCGATGGACCCCTGTTATTAAGGACATCATGGAGGTGAGTCCATAAGGATGGGGAACAGAGCAGGGACCTCAGCACGCCCAGGAAGAGACCTGCAGAGAGCAGGGTACTTCCAACTCATGGCATCACTCCCAAAACAGGCACTAAAAGCTGCTTGCAACAGGAGTCCCACAGCCTCCCCTCTAACTTCTCCAGGCCTTCATGGCCCTACAGTGTCCATGGAAGGAGGGAGTTTTCTTTACAGTTTTAGCAAGGCTGGGGTGATTTATGATGCAGCATGTCCCACCCTACCTGGTGTGCCCTTCCCCTCGCACTACTCCTGACCCTCCACTTGCGCTCTGGGTCCCAGGCTGGGATGCCCACTTTGTATTTGTACAGCACCTAGCGCACAGGTGAGCTGGCAGCTCCTGAGCATCACCACAGTACAACCAAATAAACCAGGTGTTTCTTGTGCCATATAGTGTGTTAAAGCGAGGCACACCTGGGCTATATCCTCACCCAGCGTTACTCACACCCCTGAGCAAGCAGACACACGCAGCACCGTTGCTGCAGGTACAGGCACAATCCTGCCACTCACAGAAGCACCTCCTCAGTGCCAATATCAGCATATGCCGTTCAGCTGAGTGCTGCACTCACGTAGCAGCAGACAGAGCCAAAAAATGATCTTCAAGCATCACCTTCCTCCGCACCCCCTTCTTCTCTTGGCCACCCCTCGAGGACCAGAGCAGCCTCACAGGGTTTGCCTAGAGCCAGGTGGATCACGGGCACTGACACAGACATGGGCATTTTCCACCTGATCTGACAGGCAGACAAACCCCAGAGCCACATTTTGGGAGGATTTCTGCAGCTTAGCACCACCCTGAGGGCACCGATTACGAGTTCAGCCGAAATTCCCTTCATTACAGTCTAGGCAGCCTGCTCACTGCAGACCTGGGAGTGCTCTCCAGAGCATGTATAACACCAGCTTGACTCTTGCCTTCCCCTACTGAAGTCTGGCCAAGCTCTCCCACCACCTTTGCTACTCCAGAGCACCCCTAAAAACTAGCACCCGCATCGCCAAGATCAGAGGGGATCGCGTAGGGCAACCTGGTCTCAGGAACATCTTGCAGACAGCCTTAATCCTCCACTATTATCACCAAGAAAGAAATACCCCTTTCCTTACCTCTTCACCAAATGCTCAGCCTGGGCCACATGTTGTAGATGTAAAGCCTCCAACTCTGCCCAGGCCACTGAAATCCTGCTCAGGCTACTGAAATCTTCCTCAGGGGAAGGGAAGTCTTTCTCCCTCCCTCTTTGCCCTACCTTGCCGGACATCCCCAAGCTCAGGGGGAGCCTTAGGCCATGCCCCATGGTGCAGATCCCTGGCTCTGCCTCTGCCCCACAGGGAAACCAGCACCACCTCCCTCCTCCCAAGTGCACAGTATTACAAGAATTTAACCAAATTGTTGCAAAAAGTAGGCCCATGCAAATGTATGCAAATGTATGTAAATAAAGCCAGCTGGGTCCTCCATGCTGTGGGGCTGTGCTGTGGAGGTGGGACAGGGAGCAGGATGCCGCTGGGTTGGGGACGGGGGCTGTGCACGGCACCTGGCTCCTCGCTAAACCCTCGCCCGGGGCTTTTCTCCCGGCAGGACGCTATCGACGACAAGCTGGACACCAAGCACTACCCTTATATCTCCACCCGCTCCTCCGCCTCCTTCAGCACCACTGCCGTCAGGTGGGTCCCGGCTCTCCCCGCCGAAACGCCGTGGCCCGACCTCCCCCCTTCCGGCATCCGCAGGGCTGATAAGCCTCTGGCCGAGGCTCCCGCCGTCCGGCCGATCACCGGCATGAATAAATATCACCTTTAGCATCCAGCCCCTACCTGCCCGGATGGGCCGTGTCCTTCTGCAGGCTGGCGAGGCCAGGAAATATGAGCCCCTTGCACAGATGGGAAAACTGAGGCAGGGCTAGATTAAGTGTCTCGCCCAAGGTTAGCGGGGAGGATTGAAGTGCTCAGTCTTGCCTTGCTCTTGAGGGGGCATCCAGCACACCTCCCGCCCTCCTCCCCAGGCCCGGCCCCCCCGCCGGCCCCCCTCGGCCGTTACGGCTCGCCGCAGCGAGGGCAGAGGCCGGCTGGGCTATTCCTCCTCACCCCGTCGCTCTCTCCCCTCCCCAGTGCCCGCTACGGTCACTGGCACAAGAACAAGGCGCCCGGCGAGTACAGAAGCGGCCCCCGCCTCATCATCTTCATCCTGGGCGGCGTGAGCATGAACGAAATGCGCTGCGCCTACGAGGTGACGCAAGCCAGCGGCAAGTGGGAGGTGCTAATAGGTGAGTGGGGGGCGCCGGGGCCCCGCGCACCCGCCGCCGCGCTCGCCGCCTCATCCCACGCTCCGCTCCGCCGCCCCGCTCCCGGCGCGGCTCCTCGCGGCCGGCGGCCGGCCGACAAAATCCAGCCTCCGGATGACTGCATGAGCAGGACCCGCGCGGAAAGGTCTTCTCCTGCTGCCCAGCGTCACCCCTGCGCCCCGCTGTCCCCCCCGGGACAGGACGTGCCCCTCTGCCCATCCCCACCACCTCCTAGGTCCCCCCCTTCCTCTCCTCGGCTGGTTTTGCTTCCCACAGTTCAGATGGAGCTGGGCGAGAGGGAAGGGAGTTTGCATCCCAAAGTGATCTGGTCGCTCCCACCGGTCGCACTCTTTTCCTGGAGGTTATTTAAGAGAGGGAGAGAGAAAGGAAGGAAGGAAGGCAGGAGTGCGAGCCAGCACACCGGCCAGCACAACCTGCTGCTGCAGGCCTGGGCGTTCGCTGTTGGAGTGGCTGGCTGACACACATCGCGTGTGCGGCGGTCGGATGTGCATCGTGTGTGTAGCCTGACACGCATTGCCTGTGCAGTGGTTGGATGTGCATCGTGTGTGTAGCTTGACACGCGTTGCGTGTGCATTGGTTGGTTGTGCATCGCGTGCACAGCCTGACACACATTGTGTGTGCTGTGGTTGGTTGTGCATTGTGTGTGCAGCCTGACACGCATTGCGTGTGCAGCAGCCTGCCATGCATCACATGTGCAGCCTGCCATGCATTGCATATGCAGCAGTCTGATGCACACCATGTGTGCAGCCTGCCCTGCACTGCGTGTGCAGCAGTCAGATGCACATCACTTGTGCAGCCTGCCACGCGTTGCATATACATCAGTCTGATGCACTTGCATGTGTAGCCTGCCCTGCATTGCATGTGCGGCAGTATGATGAACATCACATGTGCAGCCTGCCACATGTTGCATATGCAGCAGTCTGATGCACATCACTTGTGCAGCCTGCCACGCATTGCGTGTGCAAGTCTGATGCGCATCACGTGTGCGGCCTGCCCTGCATTGCATGTACAACAGTCCGATGCACATCATGTGTGCAGCCTGCCCTGCACTGTGTGTGCAGCAGTGAGATGCACATCACTTGTGCAGCCTGCCACGCATTGCATATACATCAGTCTGATGCATATCACATGTGCAGTCTGCCCTGCACTGCATGTGCGGCAGTCTGATGCGCATCGCGTGCGCAGCCTGCCCTGCATTGCGCGTGCAGCAGCCCGACACGCGTGGTGGGTGCAGCCGGATGTGCATGGTGTGTGCATCGTGTGCGCAGGGTCCGGCCATACTTAGCAGGAAGGGCCGGGGGGTCAGGCATGAAGCATATGGGCAGTGTGGCAAGGTGGACGCGCTGCCTGGAGCTAGCAGGGGCTTCTGGGCACCCAAACTCCCTGGGGGTTCCCAAAACAGGGCCAGGTGCAAGGTGCACAGCTGGAGAGGCACCACGCGGTGCTGCCGCAGCTCAGCCGGCGCAGGGTGAGGCCGCTACCTCGTCCGCTCGCCGGATCCCCCCCTCCCGGCACTTCTCACCATCCTCCCGCGGGGGAGAGGTCCCCGCCGGCGGGGTGCATGCCGCGTGGCCCCCGCTCGCCCTCCATCGCCATCGCGCCGCGGCGGGCGCCGCCGCCGCCCCGCAGTCAGCCCGCCTCTGTTCTCCCGCAGGTGCTACTCACATTCTCACTCCCACCAAATTTCTCGCGGACCTGAGGCACCCCGACTTCAGGGACTCCACTAGGGTCTCATTTGAGGATCAGGCTCCAGCAATGGAGTGAGCCAAAGCAACCAAGTAAAGGCAGCCTGCTCCAGCAAAAGAAACTCTTCCTCCCCGAAGGGTTTCCTTTGAGGCTCCTCTTCCTCCTCCCGTTCATTATTGGTTTTCGCCTCTCTCCTTTCAGTTTGCTTTTTCCTTTTCGGTTCTCGGACGGGAAAAGCGCTTGCGGGTCGGCCTCCCCGCCCCAAACGCGCCCGGCGCTGCCTCCCGGGGGTGACGCCGGCGAGGGGGGAGCGGCCGGGTGGCCGGGGCGATGCAGGCAGCCCCTCGCTGCCCGCCGAGCTCGGCACGAGGCAGGGAAGCTGGCTCGCTTTTGGGGTTCCCCCCACCCCGGCAAGCATTTCGCGGTGCCCTCGCCGCCGGGGGAGGCCGCAGGGCGCAGGGCGGCCGCTTGGCGCTGACGCCCGTCCGTCACCCCCCCCCCTCTGCCTCCCGCAGGGTCCACGCACATCCTCACCCCACAGAAGCTGCTGGACACGCTGAAGAAACTCAATAAAACAGAGGAGGAAAGCAGCAGTTAAAAGGAGCCGCCGCGAGCGCCACCGATGTCCCCCGTCCCTGCCCGGGGCCGTCCCGGGAGCCGCGACGCTGCTGCACCGGGACGCCGCGTCCCCAGCCCCGGCCCCGCTTTCTCTCTCGTTCTTGTGTTGGAACCCCCCGTCCCCCCCGCCGCCTTCCCCAGCTCTCATTTTAACCAAAGGGAGGGGACAACACAGAAGAAAATAATGTTAATCATACCGATGCATCGTGTTTAAAAGAGGAAAAAAAAAATATATAACTATCTATTTATATATAGCGATCCGAAAGCGAGATCTCCTTTCCAAGGAGCCCATCGCAAGGGACCGGCGCTGACAAAAAAAAAAAAGGAA
Organism: Dromaius novaehollandiae; assembly: GCF_036370855.1. Classification (NCBI taxonomy): domain Eukaryota; kingdom Metazoa; phylum Chordata; class Aves; order Casuariiformes; family Dromaiidae; genus Dromaius; species Dromaius novaehollandiae. Next base: position 4,381,317 of record NC_088117.1, read on the forward strand.
AGAAAAAAACAAACAAAAAACTGTCCAAATTTTGTTCCTCGTTGGGGTTTGTCGCACGGACGGATGGAGGCACCTCGCCTGATGCTGGCTCCGGGATCTCGCACCGGACCCGGCCGCGGGCAGGGAGGCACCGCTGGGGACCTGCTCGTTGCCGCCGCCGCCACCGCCGGGGTCTCTGCTCCTGCCCTCCCTCGCTCGCGGGGCTGCGGCGGGGGGCCGGGCGCTGGGGCCGGGGCGCCCTGCTGTGTTCCGAGTCCGTTTGATCAAGGCTTGCTGCCCTCCCCGCTGGTCCCGGCTCCCGGGCCTCCCCCAGCCAGATGTTGGTGAACATCTGGACGGCGGCAGCCTCTCGCTTTGCATGCATCGGCGTGCTGCTGGCGGCGTTTCCTGCGCTGTGGCACCGCTTGGCCGGGTGCCGCCGGCCCCCGCGCGAGGTCCTGGGCGAAGGGGGACCAGGACAGCCGAAAGCTGGAGAAGGGCCCCGGTCCTCGCGCCGGCGGCTGCTCCCTGCCCGGCCGGCTGCCCGCAGCCCCAGCCCTTCCCACCCTTCTTCAGTTTGCTGCATCCCTTCAAAGAAATATATATATATATATATGTATATACACACACATATATATATATATACCCACACACACATATATATATATGAGCAGGATAGGGTTCTTTTTCATGGCGCGGGGTGCGGGGAGCTCTCTCCGCTTGCAACACCCTCCCGCAGCCCCGCCGGCCCCGCGCTCTCGTCGTCCCGTGGTGAAACGTTTCTGACCGTGGAAGTGGCCGAACGCCCCCCCCGCCCTCCCTGTCCCCCAGCCTGGGCCCCCCCTCACAGCGGACTGTGTGTATATTAATTACTGTGTCTCGTGAAGTTCTTACAAGCTTGGTGTATAGTGATTTAACCAAACCTTTCGTTTCGTTCTGGTTTTTTTACATTCGAGGATTCCCCCCTCCTTTCCCCGCCTCTAGATGCACTGCAATACTTGGGGGTCATTCGCGTTGTTCTCTTTTGCTCCCTTCGGGTCTGAAGGCAGTGACCCCGTTTCCTCCCCCCATATCTCTTTCTTGCCTCCTTGGTGGTTAGACTTTCCTCCCCCTCCCCCTCTGCTCCTTGCCCATAAAGTTAAATATATATTTTTAGGGCAAAGGCTGTATCATTGCACTGATATTTGTTGGTTCCTCCTTGGTCTTCTCCCCCCTTTTTGAGTTCTTTCTCAGTTTAGCAATGCAAATGCTTCAGGATCTTGTATGTTGGACATTTTTTTTTTCTGTTACAGTTATTTATATAAAAAATAATTTATCAAAAAGGAAAATTAAAAAAAAAAATCTAGTCTGTCTTGGAACTTGTTTACCTTGAAATTACTGGAATCTAAATGTTTGAAAGTGTTGAAGCACAAACATGTATCATCTCTGTATATCTGTTCTTCTGTACTAAAGCACTCGAGTGACTAAATAAATGCGATCTCCATACATAGTGCAACGGAGGCCGTGCGCTGCGCCTTGCTTGGGGCCGCGGGGAGGCAGGAGGAGGGCGCCGAGGGGGCCAACAGCGGCTGCGCACCCACCGACCACGGAGCCGGGCGCTTGCTCTCCTCTCCCCGGTCCCGGTTCGGAGGACTGGCCGGAGGACACACACGAGCCAGCTTTTAAAAAACAACAAAAAAAGCAAAACGACATTTATTTTGTTAAAAAATAGGCAATTCTCTTATTACAAAATACCGCCCAAACGGCTCTGCTGTTCATTACAAAATAAGAGACGCTGAAAAACGTCATCGTGGCTCCTTGCTATTGCGTTTCGGACACTTAAACACCGCCAGCCTCATTCTGCGGCCGCATTCTGCGCCCTCGCCCCGCAGAAGCCCAGCGGGGTATCGGGTTATTTTTATTTCTCATCAGTGGTTTCCACTGGTTTTTTTGGACACAGATACCCATATATGCAAACACCCACACTCAGATTTGCTTTAAAAATAGCCCTGCGTGCCCTTCGCCCATCAGTCTTTCCCGGGAGGGCGTCTTCACGGGCAGCTCCCCGGGAAACCCCCCCAAACCTCTCTTTTTCTGCCGCCACGGGTGGAAAGCAGCAGCTGTGTGGGGAGAGGGACGTGCGGCAGGCGGCTGCGGCTGTCCCGCCATCCGTCCCACCTGCGCGGAGGGACACGCGGCGTCGGCGCTGGCCCCAGCTGGGACAGCCCCGACGCCCCCGGCGCAGCCGCAAAACACGCATGAACGCACGCTCAAGGGCCGCTTAAAAACTGCAGCAATAAATTACATGAGAAAACTCAAATGCCCTCAGGATTATGCTGGAAATTAAAAAAAAATAAAAGAAAACATATATATACATATATATATGCATGTATATATATATACATATATACACACACATGTATCGTATACTGACAATCAACCCCAAAAGAGTGATTTAGTTACTTGCTAGCTACCTTGAAGTAAAAATTCCTATAGGAACACACAAATGAGCTTTCCAGGGCCTAAGCCCAATGCGATTCGGGTCACACGACAGAGGTTTGTCCCTCGTCTTCCTCCCGTCCCTCTCCCATTGCCGGGGGAAAAATGGAAAAAGGGAAGATGAAAAAGGCGCTGGGAGCGCGGCGAAGCCCATTCCGCCGCTGGGGAGCGGGAGGCCGGGGTGCCTGCCCACGCCACCCACTCGCGGGGAGGCCAAATGCTGGTTGGGGGTTCAAATACGGAGGCAGTACCAAAAACCCCCCAGTCTTGCCCCAAAACCGCAGGCGCAGGCTCGAAGCAGCCAAGCCTGTGAACAGCCCACGTCTTTGCCGAGCCGGGAAGAGCAGGGCATTAGCGCCCGGTCTGGTGAAGACGGTGCCGAAGGGCTTGCAGAAATGGCCTCAATTCCCAGCAGCAGCTATAAATGGCACTGGAGCGGGAGGGCCGGGGGGGGGAAAGGGGCCGGGGAGGGGAAACTTCCTTTGTGACGGGGAGAGCAAAGCCCCTTCCAGCGCCGTGGCTCACCCGTCGCAAAGGCAGCGCCAGTGAAGCGAAGTTTAAGTGCAAGGCTAGAAAGCCAGTAACATAAATTAAACTATCCAGATGTTTCTAATGCAGTTCCTTCTGCATTTGCCTTTGGACATAAAGCAGAACCGCAGGTATTTCTGCATGCGCATCTCCTGCTGGCGGACGTGAGGTAAACGTGGCTGCAAGCAGGGTCTCAGCCCCTATTGCAATAAGACTGACACAAAAGCGGAGCGTCCCAAGGAAGCTCCCGGCTCGCCAGCAGCACCGGCCTCGGGCAGCGCGGGGCCAGCCGGAGAGGCACGCGGAGGGGATGGAGCTGAAGGGAATCGTTACAGGCACCAGGAATGAGGACCGCACTCAGAAAACACGTAAACCAGCCCAAATGCTCCTGGTTCAGGGCAGAGGGGGCAGAGCTTCAGGTGCCCTGGGGCAGAGCACCCACCTTTGGGGGGGTGGATGCAGCACCCTCCCCGCGGATGAGTGACGCAGGAGAGGAGGGTTAAGGCAACTGTGATGTGGGCTGGGAGCAGGTTTAGGACCTGGCAGAGATGCTTCCAGCCTCGGCTCAGACAGAGCTGCCTCCAGATCTGGTAGGGAGCATCCAGCGCAGAGGGGCAGGATCCTCCTGCTGCCTGCTGAGAAGGCAGGGATGGATGAGTCGCTTTGGCACATCACTCCCCAGGCCTTCTCCTGGACTCCTGCCAGCTTCCCAGCTTCACCGCAGCCACGTCCAGCTCCCGTCAGAAGAGGCAGGATCCCCGGAGGTCCCGGGCTTTGCTCAGTTCAGAAGTCAGCGACCGGCTCATCTGCTTCGTGGTGAACTTCATGCTCTTGGCAGCCTCCACGGCACGGGACAGGGACCAGTTGAGGTCCTCCAAGTCATCGAGGTCCAGGGAGAGGGGGTAGCGGTGGCTGGCAGCTTGCTGGCGAGTGGCCCGTGGCGTCCGCTCTGCCAGCCGGTACCCTGCGGCGTGATGGAGGGGGAGGCCAGCCAGCGCTGGGGCTGAGGTAGATACCACTGGGGAGCAGTACCTGGAAAGAAGAGGAGGACACTGGCATGGCTCTGCTCCATGGGCCACACACACCTGGGGCTCCATGCGTGTCCACCCAGCTGTGAGCCAGACAGGATCCTGGCTGGGTGCACGTGCACACTGCAGGGACGCCGTGCTACCTCCATACATCCAGGCTGGAAGGTTTCACAGAGATCCTAGACTGCACAACAATGCTGTGCTGCCTACCTCTCCATTCCTCTGCTGAGATTTTGTTGTTTTTCTCAATCCCTCTCCCCCATCTCATCCATCTCCAACCCCCTGCCCCTGCTCCTGACACCCAGCTCTTCTGCTCCCCCTACACAGAGAAAACCCTGCAGGAGAAACAGGCTGTGCGGCCCAGCTCTTAGCCAGGTGCTGCCTGCATGAGGGGTTGGGAAGCTGAGGCATGTGTGCAAGCCAGCAGGACCTGGTGTGCACGCTGGGGTGGTCACAGGCTGGGGTGGGCTGTCCCGGGTGGTCGGGGCAGCCCGCAGGGGCGCACAGCCACGGCGCGCTGCACACCATCCTCAGGGACCCCCATCAGCCAGGACATCCAGGGTCCAGCCATTCCTGGATCTGCCCCCCGTTCCCTCGGGGATGCTGACCTCCTACCCGCCTCCCGGCCCCCCTCCCAAGGCGACGCAGGGCATCCTTACAGCACGGAGGGCGCATAAGGCACGAGGGGGACTGGTGCAAGGTAGCCGACAGCGGCTGCAGCAGGGCTGGCTGCCAAGTACCAAAGTCCAGGCTGCTCCAGCTTCTCGGCTCGGGGACCGACGCGGGAGCTTGGGGACGACGTGCCATCCGAGCTGCGCTCCGCTGCAGAGAGAAACGCAGTCAGACGTCACCCAGAGATGCACGTGGGGAGGAAACCTCTCAGCTGCTCTGCCGGGCTGTCGAACCAGGGGTTAATCTGACCAGTGGACAGAGCCTGCACCCATCACTGGGCACACGAGTGCCCCACAGGCCAGGCTGTGGGACTCAGGGAGTGTCATTTATTCCCCTGGGCAGTGTGCCAGCGCTTACAAGAAGGGTCTTAAGGTCCTGCCCTGTCCCCCCATTAGTGGATCAACTGTGATTTACGCAGCCATGGCCCTCTAGCAAACATGTGCTGGCTTTGGTCACCCACCGTGTGCTGCTCTGTCCCTGGGGTTGGGTGCGGGGGCGTCCCTGGGTGCGTGGCATGTGGGACAGCGCGTCTTCCTCGGAGTGCTCTGCTGGGACTGTCTCACTGCGTCTCCCACTGAGGAACTGGCTAGAGAGAGAGCGAACAAGCAGGTCTGTAAAAATCCCCCCCTTCGCAGAGAACGTGAGGTGATTTGGAAAGAGCAAACCAGCAACTACAGCAGCGCGGCACGGCCTGCGGGCTGGGAAACGAGACAAAGCCCTTTCATGTGCAAAACGCTCTGCCAAGGGATACGGAAAGCACGCTGCACATGTTTAGTTCAGTTACTCGCAGCAACCGGCCACAACAGAGCTCTGCTCTCTGCTGCTACCTGGAAACAGCCCGGCGAGCACGAGGCCCCGGGCGGGAGGCAAAGCAGTTGCATGCACACAGAAAAGCGCAGGAGGGTTAATCTTTAGCTGAACAAAAGGGCTGGACCCGTATTCCCACTTGTCCCCGGGTCACTGCAAAAGGCTGCATCGAGAAACAAGGAATGCATTGGGTTACTAAGGGCGGGCTCCCCAGTGAGGAGAAAGGCCCACGCGTGGCTTTGCCAGGGCGGGGAGGCTGCCAGGAGGGCAGAGAAGCCCAGCGGCGTTTGTGGCAGTGACAGGGAGCCTGAGGTCCCCGTGCAAAGGCAAAGTCCCTGGATGGGGTCGAGCCTGCCCTCACCCTGGAGCACTGCAGCCCTGGTCTCCTCTCCTAACCCGGAGGAGATCCCACGGCTGGGGCGGCCCCTGCTCAGCCTTGCACTTGGCAGGCAGAGCCAGACCTTTTCCGGAGGGAGGGGAGGGAGGAAACCCTCTCTGCTCCGTGCCCGCTGCAGACTCCAGCTGCCTTTTCCCTTCCCCATCCCACCCAAAAAGGCCAGCAGAGAGTGGTCTCATATCTCTCTCCCCCGAGTCTTGTAAGTCTGTAGTTACTTAATGAATTAATGTCTGAAGTCATTAACAGCTCCATTAAGAGGCAATTGGGAAGCCCTCTGAGAGCGCAGACAAAAAGGCGATTTTACTGCCTGGGATGTGACACGCGCCAGCAGAGAGGCCCTCGCGCCCTGCTGCCGAGGGGCTGCGCACCGGGCTGCTCACCGGACGGCGGATGGCTCCCGCAGCAGCGGGGGCACGAAGGGGTACCTGGCTCTCCTCTCGGTGCCGGCGAGGCGAGCGGCGTCGCGTGGTACCGCGTCCCTGCGAAAGCATGGCCTGAGCTCACCGGCAGACCCAGAAAACACCCCCGCGGGGAGGATGGCATCGACCGGCAGCAGCAACTGCCGCTGCGGGCTGGGTCCCGCCTGGCTCGCACCCACCTGTGTACTGGCCCCTAAACGTCACCGCGTCCGGCGGGCTCCGAGGGCTCTTCCGAGGGGAGAGCGCGGCCCTGGGCCGCCCGTCCCGGGGCTTGGATGGCAAGCGGTCTGACTCCGAGGCTGCGGCGGAGAAGGACGGCGGGTTAGCGGGGAGCCTCCGGCACTGCCGCGGCACGGCGGGGAGGTGGGCGATCGCGGGAGGGGGGTGATGTCCTTCAGGACCGAGGGACCCAGCCCTCCTGGGGGGCCCTGCCAAGGCACCTGGCCCCCCAGTGCCCTGCCAGCACCCCCTCTCCCTCCGTTTGGGGAAGGGGTACGGCAGGGAGGAGCAGGTCCCTGCTGCCCCTCCCGAGCGGGCAGCCCGGCCCCCAGCCGCGTCTCGCTTACTGAGGTCCAGCTCCGGCCTGTCCCGCGGCAGCGATGCTGATCTGCCCCTCGGCACTGGCTTGGTCGCCGGGGCCGGCTTCCCCCGCGCTGCGGCGCTCAGCTCCCTGCAGATGGCACGGAGCTGCTGTCAGCGGGACGGCTCAAGGGCTGGGGACCGCGACCACGCGGGGACCAGGGAGCCACGAACGCAGAACAACAGAGGGACCCGAACTGGGGAAACAGCGACGCTGTGGGCACTCCGGGGAGTTTTCTGCCTATGGGACCCACGGCGAGAGTGAGGTGCTCCTGGGAGAGGCAGCGGCTAGAGATGCCCGTGGCTGCAGACGGCTGAGAGTTAAGCCAGGATGCTGCTCAGCACCTCCTGGATGTGTGCCTGCCTCAGCTTGTGCCTAGGGACCCTTCTCCAGCTGCATCCCCGCAACCTACACAGCAATGGCCTGATTCTGCTCTCATGACATCTGTGAGATCCCCCGGGATCCCCTTGTGCAAGCCCCCAGCCTAACATCCCGACTGAGCCAGGCTCCTGGTCTCTCCCCCGCCCCAAACCTCTTCCAGGTCCCAGCAGAAACTGGACCGGCCGGGGATGGGGGATCTCCCTGCGCCCGCGGGTCAGGCAGGGGCTAACCCGCGCCAAGCGATCCTGTCCCACACCAGAGGCAGCTGCTGCCTGCCCCGGCTCGGCGCTGGCTGGAGGAAAGCCCCCGGTGTGCCACCTACTCGGAGGGTGCCGCGTCCTTGGGGGACGGTCCGTTCCCTGTCGTCTGCCTCTGGGCCGTCGCAGTACGCAGCGAGGCTTTTCCTTCGGGGTAGCTGCGCGACCGGTGCAAGCTCTCCTCCAGCCTCTGCTGCAGCCGCGACACCTCGTCCCGCAGCGCGCGGATGGCCCGGCTGCCGGGGGGAGAAAGCCCGTGAGGAGCGGCCTCCAGGCACGGACGCGTTTGTACCCCCGGCCCCATGGTGCCCGGTCCAGGGTGACACAGGGTGCAGGGGAGCAGGGGGAGCCGCCAACCCTCCCCCGAGTCACTGCTGCACGGTGAGGAACACAGGCCCATCCCTGCCACGAGCTGGCACTGTCCTCTGGCCACGCAGCTCAGCATCACCCACCCACCGGGGAAAACGCTGGGAGACACTGCCCACAGAGCGGGGCATGAGGGGCCTCACGGGTCCCATCTCTGGGGCCATGGTTGCCCCTGTTTCCCTGCATGAGCACCAGGCAGCAGCGAGGAAGATGATGGACCTTCTACCCAAGCACCCGAGGGCAGCAGGGGTTTGAGGAGCTTCCAGGGTCTCTCTGGAGCTCATCGGTGATGCTCCACCACCTCCACCCAAGGGGCAGGTGGCACCCGCAGACACACGCAGGCACCCGGGCCGCACATCCCAGCCGCTGCAGATCATCGCGGCAGGATCCCCTGCTGCAAGGAGCCCAGGACCACAGCCACGCACCCCCGCGGGGGCTCCCATGGGTGCTGGGGCATGGGGTGGTGGCTGACTCCCTTCTCCACCCGCTCCCAGCCCTTGTGCTGCCCCACCCCAGCCGGCGGCGGTACGCACGGGACAGGGAGGCTGCCGACCGGCACGGCCATGTCTGGGCTCCGCTGCCCGCCTCGCTCCGCAGCGGCCGAGGGGACGCGCCGCCCGGCAACGTGCCCGGAAGCGTTTGCTAACGTTGCGCAAGGATGCGACGCGCCCCGGCCTTGCCCCATCGGGGCACAACCCCGGCATCCCACACACAGGGGGGCTGCCTGGCCCCCCACGAGCCCACGCCGTGCCGGGCGAGCCCGATCAGTGCTCCAGCAGAGCCAGAGTGCTGTGCCAGGGCCCGTGCCGCGACTGGCACCGAGATGAACCCATTGACCAGGATGCGGCAGCTTGGTGGCATGATGGTCCCTCCGGACAAGGTCGGGGCCTTTCTGCACTGGGGTGTCCACAGCTGGCTCAGAGCTCACCACACAGGTCATGAGTTTGGTGACCTCAGCCCAAGCAGGCGACAAGCTTTGGCCTCTGGCTGTGAGCGGTTTCCCCAGGAGGAAGCGCAGCCATTAAAGCCAGCTTCCCAGAAGGGGAAACTGGGCTCCCACCAAGCGGGACGGCACTGGTGCTCTTGGGACTTGCTCTGCATCTGCGCCTTGGCTCCCCCACCCTGGCGTCCCCGGGACCTTGGTCACCCCACGGTTCGGCCCGTCTGTGGTGGGGAGGAGGGGACGGACACTCACTCGCGCTCCATGCGGGAGCCCAGCAGGTCGTGGTGAGCCTGGGTGGGGGACAGCATTGTGGTGGCCAAGCCGGCCGGACCCCCGGTCTTACCAGGCGGGTGGCTGTAAGCGCTGGCACAGCTCCGCCCTTCCGCCTCCGAGTCCGTGTGAGCTGGGGAGGAAGGAGGACATGGTAAATCCAGACTGGCAACGTAAGAAGTGTATTTTTCCCCCCAGGAGATGCTCGGGAGAGCAGAGCCAGCAGGCATGAGGGCAATCCCTGTGTGGGGCACCCCTGGAGCCCCCCGAAGAAGCACAGAATGCTCTGCTGGCGGCTGCCAGCCCATAAACCAGAGCCTCTTTCATCCCTAGAGCTGGGGCCTCCCAGATCTTTTCTTTCTGGGAGGCCCAGGCAGATCCGGAGGGGGGGGGGGGGGGCGGTAAGAGCTGCTAGGAAGGAGGAAGAACCAGAAAATAAATCACTGAATAAATCTCATCAGTTGCAGCTATAAAATAATCTAGTGTGGAAAATACTCCTTCGCCCAGGCATGTGGTGGGGGAGGTCGCTGCCCCCAGGGACCCATCACTCCCCATGCCGCTTGCCCCAGCCCAGGCCAGACGCTGCCTACTCACTGCCCTCCACGTCGGGTGCCATCTCGCTGGCGACGCTCTCTGCCCACCGGGGAGGGGAGCTGGTCTGCGAGGGAGTGCTTGGGGGCAGGCTGGTACCCCGCGCGCTGTCCCGGGGCGGCCCATGCCCGGAGGTCGTGTAGGTGCCCATCAGCGCCTTTCCTGAGGGAAGCGGGGCTGCCTCGCTCTTCTGCAGCGGACGGAGGGCTGCGGGAGTGGAGACGGGGCCAGATCTTCCCAGCGAGCCAGGCGTCCTGGGGGCAAGACGGGTCATGGAGGCAGCCCCCAAGCTACCCCCCGGCCCGTCCATGCTTGGCCAGCCCCATCCAGCACTGGACTTGTCCCCTTTGCGAGTCACCCTGCCCCTGCACACCTCCAACCCATGCAGGGGACATCTCTGGGCTCCCCAGCCCCGCTCCCTCCTTGTGCCTCTGCCAGCATCTCTTCCCTGGTCACTGCTCCCCTCTGATTCCCCAAATCCATCTCTTCCGCTTCACACAGAGCAAATAGCCGCCTGCCCGCAGCCTGCCCGGGGCCGAGGGGAGCCATACCCAGCGCCGGGGGGCCGGTGCTCCGGCGTGTGCATCAGCGGAGACACCCTGCTGGCCTCCGAGCCCACGAAGCCGCTGTCCGTCTCCGGCGACACGATACGCTGCTCCTGCGACGAGAGGGAGAGCTGGGGCGCGGCGGTGCTGGCCACGACACACGTGCCCAAGAGACCACAGGGGAGCCACGGGGCTGCCGGTTGCCTCCCTGGTTCCCCAGGGACGGGGCTGCCCTGCCTCCAAGGGGTGTCAGAGGATGCTCGTGGAGCAGGGACTATTCAGGCATGCGGGAAATAGAGGTAAAGCTTGGGCGTTGCAGGAAGGAAATGTGGGAAGGAAAGCTTGCACCTCCACTTCACCCCCCGGCGATGGGGGATCCTGGCCCCGCGGACTCACCTCGGCCTGGGCAGGTTTCGCCGGTCGGCAGCGCTCGCGGAGCCGGCACTGGGAGGCAGCGCTGTCCGCCCTGCTGCTGCGGCGGGAGAGCGGCGCCCGCAGCCGCGGCGGCTCGGGGAGCCCTGCCGGGCACTCGGCCGTCGTGGCCGCGGCGAGCGGCTCCTCGTTGCCGGCGGAGGGCAGGCGGCCGCTCTTCTGCGCCGGCCGCGGGTGCTCCCTGCGGGGCAGCGGCCCCGCTCTCCTGTCCGGGGGCTGCCTGGGGTAGGAGACAAACCGCCTCTGAGAGTTCGCAGCCCTGCAGTAAGCAGCCCGCAGGCGGAGATCTCCTCTGCTCACGCCTGCCTGTCATAGGCAGTGACAGGCAGTCACTCCCTGTTACTGCTGGGCCTTGAAAAATGCGGTATTTATTCTGAGAGATTTGGGAAACCCAATCTGAGATGCTCCCGCAAGCCCCTGCGGCTGCAAGTGCTCCAGGCACACGTCTGGTCTGTGTTCGCAGCAGCCAGCATGATGTGCTCCTGTGAGTAACGCTCATCCCCCCGCGCACGCCACAGGGCAGAGCAAGTGCGGAGAATGACCCAACAAAGCCCCACGCACGGCAAACCCCAAACAGCTGCTGCTCCCCAGGCCTAAGCTGGGCACCAACAGCAGTCAGGGAAACCTTCCAAATGCTGCCCAATGTGGAGAAGGCATGTGCAGCCATGTGTCCTATGGAGGCTGTTTACTCTGAACCCTATCAATGCCAACGACATAAAACCTAAGGCAGCTGATCCGCTTCTCCAAAGGAATTTAATCTCTGTCTTGCCCAAAGTGCACCATACAAGTGACGTAAAATATCTTTTAACACACGTTTACAGTGAAAGCCATGTTCTGATTTCTCCTGAGAGTCTGGGCCTGCAGTGTGTTTCCTTCATCCTCCAACCCCTTCTCAGACCCTTCCGCTTGCCCTGTGTGGATGAGTTAGGCTCCCATAACACTTACAAGGAAGAGGTCCTGAGGTCAGTCCTCTCCTCTAGTGACCGTGTCCTGCAGGAGACCTTGCCCAGGCCACTCTCCTCTGCCGCAGGCCCATCCGTCTCCTCTGGGGATCGGCTCCCTGCCAGGCTCAGCTGCTCCAGGCTCAGCGACGCTGGCAAGGATTTGAAGTGCTCGTACCTGGTGGCCAAAGGGAGAGCCATGCTTACTCTAAGCTGCCTGGGACAGCAAACCCCAGCGCAGGATTTCACTGTGCTCAATGTTGTCAAGAGATGCTCCAGCTCCTGCTCGGTTTTGGCTCCCCAGCTGGGGGTACCCAGCACCCGGGGAGCAGCTTGCTCATGGGGCTTAGCTCCCATCCCCACAGTCACGTCTCCATGAGGGAGCGGTCGTGCAGGAACTGCCCCGGGGCCCATGCAAGCTGGTTCGGTTTTGGGGAGGCAGTGAACGTAGCCATGCCGTGGGGCTTTGCTGGGGATGCCCAGCCCCGGGGGAGCAGGACTGTGAGACAGAGCCTGCCGGGATGGTATCAGCCTGGAAAGACACTCTGAACACCAGATCTAAGCTGTCCACCCAGGCCTGTCGCCTTCCCCATCATAGGGCCACACACGCATCTGGCTCCCACGCGACAGATGCTTACTGCTCCAGCAGGTCACCGAAGTCTTCCTCCACCTGGAGCTGCTTGTGCCAGACGGGCTCGGGGAGCTCATCCCCTCCTGCCTCGCTCTCCCCGCTCGCAGAGCTTGCGCCTGTGCCCGGCCGGGTGCTGGCGAGGGCCTCCTGCAGCACGGGGCTCTGCAGGGCACAAAGAGGGAAGGGGGCTTGGAGCAGCACAGTCCCTGCGGCTCCTGCCCGCTGCCGGCAGCTGGGCAGAAGGACAGCTCGCAGCGCCCTACCCCAGCCCAGCTGGGACCCCCACCCAGCCCAGTCTGCCCTTCGCGGCTCGAAACCAGCAGCAGCCACGCGGGTTAGCAGCCTGCCAGGCCGCCGAGCTCACCTCGGGGTAGGGGGTGCGCGCGGCTGGCGTCGGCGCTTGCAGGGAGGGAGTCGGGGAAGACATGCGCGTCTCCGAGAGTGGCACCAGCGAGCGGTCGGGAGAAGAGCCCGGCTCCAAACAGCTCCGTGGAGAGAGCTGGCTCTGAGCCGCTCGCTCGAGCCGATCCTTCAGCTCCTCCAGGCGCATCCCCAGGCAGAATATCTCCCCTTCCACCGTGCTGAAAGACAGCCGCCCATCAGCCCAGGCCAGAGAAACAGCCAACAGCCAGCAAACAGAGCCTGGGCTGGGGTTCAGGTGAGCTGCAAAGGGCCAGGAGCAATCAGCTGCCAGGCTTTGCTGGTTTGGAGAGGGCAGCAAGCTACTGTGCAAGATTCATGGGCCTCACACAGTCCTTAAGGAGCCCCTAGCATCCCCCAGAAAGGCAAATAGGTAGAATAAATAAGCATAGGCCCAGCAAAGTGCTACTAGCCCATGAACGAGGGCGAGTTAATCAGCACTGGCTCAGCCTGGCCCATCCGTGTGTGCACCTCCCTGCTGAAATACACCCAGACATCAGGACTGGCCACGCTCATGTCCCCGTCCGAGCAACATTTTCCATCTCTGCATCACTCTGGGGCACTTACGTGGCCTCCCAGCCTCGGCGCGTGGGCACCCCACAACGCCAGGGCACAGCCCCCACTGCCCGGTGAGGCAGGGTATGGCTGGGACCTTCACTCACGTGGGGAAACGGGGCAGGACAGGACTGTGGGACTTGCTGGTGGTAGCAAAGAGCATGGCAGAGTGGGAACTGAGCCCTTGTCCCTCCTGTCCTGTGCTAAAACACCTACCGGTCTGGATCAAACTCCCCTGAGGCTCCCCGGTGCTGTTGCAGCCTGCGGTTCTCCTCCCGGGCTTGCAGATATGCTCGCTCCAGCACGTCCTGAGTGTCCTTCAGCTTCCTAAATCTCTGCAGCACAGAGGCAGCGCATCTAAGCCGGAAATCTCAGCCTCACGTGCCCAGATCCCACCCCTTGCTCGGCTGCGGTTCCAACCCCATCTCTCTGTGCCTGGGCGGCAAACCCTGTGTCACCCCACATTGCTGCTCCCCTCTCCTGCTCCGCGACACCTCCAACCCCCGCAAGGCACAGCCTGGGGGACATGGTAAACCCAGGTGCTGAGGGAGGAGCCAGATAAAAGCAACAGGCTCTGTCAGAGGAGCACGGCAGCTTTGGTGAGCCCAGCCAGGCCTCCACTCTGCGGGGCGTCTCAGACATTACCGAGGTCCCAGGAAGGGCTGACATACCTGGAGCTGCTCCTGTGGTGTGGACTTTCCCGCCTGGACCCAGGCTTCGAAGGACTCCACCTGGTCAAGAGAGAAAGGGGTGAACTGAGCCCTGCCCTGGGAGGTACCACAGGGGCAGAAATCCATTTTCTCCTCCCGCCAACATGCCAACATCCAGTCCCAAGGTCTGCATCCAGCCCCGCCACCCTCTCCACTGCCTGGGGTTGCTGTGCCCGGACTTGCCTGAGCCTGAAACTTGCGGGTTTGTCCCGCCAGTGTCCGCGTGAGCTGGGTTCCCAGGCATGGGTGCTGCCCTGGGCACCTGCACTCTCCTGGGCATGCAGAGCAGCCCGCACTGGGCAAAGGAGGAAAACGAGGCTGAGGTGACATCCCCTGGCTGGCTGCTCCTTGTGCTGGCTCTGCAACGAAAGGCAAAGACAAGGTGACACAGGTGACCCCCAGGAGCACCTGGTTCCCCAGCCATGGGGCAAGTCGTGGTCCGGCCCTGGGTAGGGCATCTTGGCTGCAGCTCCCCCGATGCCACGGTGGGAGTGCAATGAGCTGATGGTCCCCAGAGCTGGTCGGGTGGGATGGAGAAAAGCAGCTCAGCCTACCTCCATCCAGAGAGGGCCGCAGGGCTGGGGCAGGGGCAGCGCTGATCGCCGCCGCCCTCGCCTGTGGGATGCTGAAGGCCATGACCTTGGAGCCGGTCCCCACGGTCCCCATGTGGACGCTGTGGCTGGGCTTCGGCAGGTCGGCGTACAGGCTCACCTGGGAGGCAGGGAGAAAGGATTTGGGGCATCCAAGGGGAAGGATTCCCAGGCGGGAGAGCAGTGCCAGCAAGGGGCAGGGATTCAGATGTGCCTCTCTGAGAGCTCAGAGCCATGCACACGCTCCGTGCCCGCTGCCTGCCGAAAAACGCTTTTGCCAACTCCCCTTTCAGCATCAGGAAACCCACCCTAACCAGAGGGTGAGGTTAGTCCTTAAACCTGACCCTGCTCCCTGCGCACGGCCGCGGGCCCAGCCATGTCGCCCGGGAGCCCCAGACGGCTCCACATGGAAGACGTTTCCCCAGCACCTTCCTCTCTTTGAAGCTCAGGAGCAAACACATCCTCGCCTCGGACACCAGGGATGTGCAGGGGTCCGACCCCTGTCCCCTTTGGGGCCAGACCCTACCTCAGCGCCCGTTTCCCCTCTGCCCTCCCCTTGGCAGCGGGCTGTCCCCAAAGCCACCAGAGCCAGTGCAGGTCACCACCTGGCCAGGGCTTCCGTTTGCATTTCGGAAACTGCTGCGGACCAGTGTCAGCGGCCTCCTCCCTCCCTCGGCACCCAATAGCGCGGCCCCGGACCTGGATAAGGCCGCGGCGGGAGATAGCGGGGTTTGAAACGTGCAAGGCGCAGCCTGACACCTCTCGCCCAAAAGCGCCGGGGGGCCGGGAAGGGGGCCCAGCCGGAGGGGCCCGGCGGCTCCCTGCCAAAGGAGATCCCAACTCTCTTGGCGCAACGCCGGTGGCTGAACCCGCCTTCAAGGACGGGCAGGGGACAGCCACCAGAGGGACCGGGCCAGAGAGGTCCCCCAGCGCTGCCCACCAGGAGAGCAGAGCTGCTCCTTGCTTGCAAGCCCATAAGCCCCCCCCTCCAGCTTTACAACAGCCTCAGGGACCCGTTTTAAGGAAAAGAGGCACATCTTGTTCCCAAAAGAGCCATTTCTTCCCCCAACCCCACTCAGCCTGCCCCAAAGGGCATGAGTCACGACAGGCCACCTCGGGCGGGGGATCCCCAGCGCTCACAGGGGGGTTCCCCCACACCCGGCGGCACCTCCGCGTCCTCCCTGAGGCACCCACATTCCCCCCGGGACCACACAGCCCCTTGGGGAGCGCTGCTGGCTGCCCTCCATCCCGCCATTTCGGCGACGCGCCCCGCAGGAAATGGCCGTCCCCGCCATTTTGGGGAGCTCCCGCTGCCGCTGCTCGCCGCCTCCCCCTTCGCCGGGGAAGGCCTCCTGAACCGCCTCCCTCCCCGGCGGCCTGGAAAGAGGAAGCGAGGCCCAGCCTCGTTTCTGGAGCCACCTCGAGGCTCCGGGGACGGTTTGGGGAGCCGGTGCGCGCCCTTGCACCACCCCCCTCACGAACCACCGCCATGGCCGCCACGCCACCCACCTTGGCGCCCAGCCGCAGCTGGTCGATGGTGTTCTCGGCCGCGGCGTACTTGGTCAGCAGCTTGCGGTAGTCGTCCTGCGAGGGCGGAGAGAGAGCCGGGCGCGTCAGGGTGCTGCCACCCAGCCCGCGCCGCGCGGCCCCCCCCGCCCCGACCCCGCATCCCACCCCGCCATGGCCGGGAGTCACCTGCAGCTGCTGCACCAGCTCGGTGGCTTGCTTGGGGCACCTGAACTGCGGGGGCAGCTCGGCGGCGGGTGCCGGGCACCGCGGCGGCGACCCCTCCCCGCTGCTCAGCAGCACCTCGCGGACGATCTCGGCCGGCGACTTGAAGATGACGGGGCCGCTCTGGCCCCCGGCCCCGGCGGGCAGGGCTCGGCTGCGGGGCGGCCGATAGCTCTGGTCGAACTTCACCCGCGGCTCCACCTTGGAGAGGTCAGGCAGCGGGTAGTTGAGCGGCCCCCGGCCGTACCGCGGGCTCTCAGCCGCCCGGGGGCCATCGGCTTTGGGCGAGCCCTTGGTCTTCCTCGCGCCGGCGGGGCGCCGGGGGCTCAGCGACCTCGATTGCCGGCCGAGCTCGGGCGGCAGCGCTGCCGGCGCCGCTCTCCTGGCCGCCCGGCACCCGCCGAGGGGCCGGCCGCTGCCCCGGTGCTCCCCGGCGGGCACCAAGCCCCCGGCGGCTGCCGGCGGCCCTGGCCCGGGCGGCTCCCCACTGCTCTCGGCGCCGGACTCGGGGAAGGGCTCCGCCTCGATGCCGGTGGCGTCGCGGAGGTCGTCGGCGGAGAGGTGGAGCAGGAGGCTGCGGCTCAGGCTCCAGTGGCCGGAGCCGGCCGGCGGGCTCGGCCGGGGGCTGCTGCCCGAGGGGCAGGGTGACACCGGCTCCACCACGGCGCCGGGGCTCTCGGAGGTGCCACCGGGCACTCTGTGGCCTGGCTGCTGTTGGCGGGCAGGGGAAGGGCTGGGGCTGGCGTCGGATGGCGCCGACGTCTCCCCACCGTCCGTGCTGAAGCTGAGCGATTTCTCAGGGGGGCCGCGGAGAGCTGGGCCGTCCGGCAGCGCCTCAGGGCTGCCGCTGTACTCGGAGCCGCACTGGCCCTCGTAGGAGAGCTCCGGGTACGTCTCCCCGTCGCTCTCGCCCTCCCAGGGCCCCTCCGGCCTCTCCTCGTCCCCCGAGCTGCCCGGCTCCTCGTCCTCTTCGGTCACGTCCTGCCGCGGGTGCCAGTAAGCCAGGTCCGCCCGCGTCCCGTCACCTGGCTCCTCGCCGTCCCCTGGAAAACAAACCGGCGGTCACCGAGCGGGCGCCAGCTCCCCCCGTGGCTCCGGAGCCTCCTCACGGGCTGGGCAGCGCTCGGCGAGGGACCCCAAACCCGCTCTGCAGCGGAGCCACGGGAAGGGGTTGGTGGCACCTCCTGCGCCCGCGAGTGATGTGTGGAGGGAAGGGAGCGGGGACGGCTCACCCAGCGGCGGGCTCCTGGCGTCCTCCCCGTCTGTGCCCGGCTCCCGCAGACCAAACTCCTGCAGCTTCCAGCGGCTGAAACTCATCGCGTGCGCGGCGGGATCCAGGACCTGCCGGCCGAGCGCCTCCGCCAAACGGCAGCTCCTCGGCCCACGGGCCACGGCCGCAGCATCCTCCAGGCCGATGACGCCGTTCTCGCCAACATGCTCCTCAAAATCCTCCTCTTCCTCTTCCTCCCAGTGCCTCGGCTCCCAGGAGCCGCTGCCCAGGTCCTGCTCCGTCCAGCACAGCCATGGTGCCGAGCTGGCCATGGCCCGCCACCTCCCATGCGCGGCCCGCTGCGGCGACAGCCTCCGCTTCACCTGCGCCGCTTCATGGCGGAGCCGCAGCGCGAGGCCGGCGTGTGCCCGGGGCGGGGGGCACCTTCCTCGCGGGAATGTAGGTCACATCGCCGCCGTGCTCAGCGCCGCAGCATCCTGACGGCAGCCAAGAGAGAGGGGAAGATGCTCAGCAGGAGCCAGCGAGGACACAGCAGGCTCTGTTCAACCCTCCCCCTGCTCCCGGCACGGAGACGTCGGCTGCTGCCGGGGCTTTCCCCGTCCGCCTGGCCCCGTCCCAGGACCCGGGGTGACAAGAGTTGCCTCCCCCAGCGTGGGCAGGGATGGGGCCACCGGCCAGCTGCCCCCCACCCGGACGAGGGGTCCGACCACCGCCTCTCACCCCATCACGCAGGGTGGCCTGACCCCAAAATCACATGTAGCAGCCGCTGCCCCTCCAGCTGCACGAGGAGCCGCTCGGGGCACGTTGTCCCCAGCCCGATGCTGGGGACGGGGGCAGCGCCGTGGCGCCCGGCCATGACGCTCGGCTCCGGCTCCCGGGAGCAGCAGGCTCCTTTGTGCCCGGCCTTTGTGCGCGG
Organism: Dromaius novaehollandiae; assembly: GCF_036370855.1. NCBI lineage: Eukaryota > Metazoa > Chordata > Aves > Casuariiformes > Dromaiidae > Dromaius > Dromaius novaehollandiae. The sequence continues at coordinate 4,399,715 of NC_088117.1, forward strand.
GAAGCACTGGGGGAGGCTTCTCGGCAGCTGATGCCTGGCGCAGTCCTCCCGTGCCGGCAGCACTGGCCCTCCCCAGCGCTCTCCCGCGGGGGCTTTCCCAACGCGACGCGCTTGCCTCGTGCTCCTGCCGACCCAGAGCAACTCCCAGCCTTGCAGGGGGCCCGTTACCGCCGAAGCCCCCTGCCCCGGCTCCCCCGCGGCTGGCGCTTTCCCAGCCGAGCTGGCCGCGCTGCAGCTGAGCACTCACAATTCGTGACACCTCGCTCTCGCCAAATGCAACTCCAGGAAGAGGAATAAGAGACAGGCTAAGCCCCCCCCCCTTCCCGCCACCACACCGCTCCGCGGTTTTCCGGTTTCGCAGCACTTGCCTTTGCCTGTACGACGGCTGCAGGGGCGTCAGCCCGTGCAGGGGCCCCGCTGAGCCCCAGCGCCGGGCTCAGCCCCCCTGCCGCCTCCGCCGGCCAGGCCGCAGCAGCCTTGCAGCCAGCCCGGCGCTCCCCCCGCGGCACGGAGCAGCTCTCCCCCTGCCCCGGCCACCCCCTTCACCCAGCACCGGGGGCTGCGCGGCCCCCGCGCAAGGCGCTGTCGCGGGGAGGCTGCTCTCGGGCAGCTCTGCTGAGGGGAGCAGAGCCAAAAATGGGAGGGGAGGATAAAAAACTTGAAGAGGAGGAAGCAGACTCGCCTGTGCGGAGACACATCTGCGCGTAAGGCGGCTCAGCCGGTGGCTGACGGAGAGGGATTATGGCAGAGGCCCAGCAGGCTCGCTGCACCGATGACCTAGAAGCAGGAACTTCCCCTCTCCTCTGGCTGCTCCCAGCGTTACTTACTGTTATGGTCGGGGTTTCCATAGCAGCCAGTGGCTTTTCGCGACCGACTCGAGCCGCCTCCAAGGACGGTGGAGGGAAGTGGGAAGAGCGGCTCCGCTCGCCCGCTTCTCCGGGCCCAGCTTTCCCACAGCCCGGCATTTCCCGTGCCAAGCCTGCCGCCAGCCCGATTTCACCCCGCAGAGCCCCCCGGCGCCCAGCTGTCACCGGCTGTCACTGAGCACCCTGCCCTCAGCACCGGCAGGATTTGCAGCGTGACCTCCCATGTTCCTGCCGCCCCCCCTCCCGGTGCCACCGGGCCGAGGGCCGTCGGGGACCCCTGGGGCGCCCGGAACCTGGCGCTGACCCGGTGCGATGCCAAGCGGTGTATCCGACCCCTCCGTCGAGCAGCGGAGCAGCCGGCCCCGCGCTGGGGGCACTCACCCTCCGGCCCCGCTCGTGGCAGCCCGGCCTCGTGGCTGCTTGGCACCGTCCTGGGCGCCGGCGGCAGTGCCGGGCCCTGGCTCGCCCGCCCGCTCCCGGCTCGGCAGGAGCAGGAAGCACCAAGCGCGGTTCCTACAAGCCCGCAAGCTGCCACCAATCTTTTAACCCCGTTGCACCCCGCGCGGCCGCCCGCGAGCGTCGTCCCCTGCCAGGCGCCCTCAGAAGCAGCTTTTAACGGGATCAAAGGCTTTCTTTTTTTAAACACAGCCGGAGCGAGGGCTGGCAAACTAACCAGCGAGATTTCCCTCCCGGAAGGTCGCTCCCGCACCAGCCTCCCCCAGCAATTCCCCCTCTTACCTACGCGGCGGCTCCCGGCTGCATCCCCCCTGCTCCGGCCCGCGGGCACCCCGCAAACGCAGCCCGCCCTGGTACGGCACTCGCTCGCCGTCCCCGCCGGAGGCTCGTTAACCTGGCTCGCCGCCGTGCAATTAGCGGCACGCGGAGGACGCGGCTTGCGCAAGCTCCCTGCCGCTATTGCAACCTCGGCGCGGCGGCGATGCAGCGATCCGGGCGCACGGCGGCGGGTCCCCAAGCGCTCCCAGGGATGGCCGCTTGCTTGGGAGCCGCGGCAATGAGCGCTGAGCCGTGGGAAGGGCTCCCTAATCCCGTGCCAGCCCCTGACACCCGGCAAGGTCCGTCCACCCTGCAGCGGTGCCGCCAAACCCAAGGGCGCACCAGCGCGCCGGGACGCGACTTTGCCGCGGCGCCAGCACCCCCCATCCTCGGGCCATCGTCCGCACCACAGCAGGGGCTGATGGCAGGATTTTCTTGCCATTTTGACCACATTTATTGCTTTTCCGGAAAGTCCCAGCCACCAGAGGTCACGTTGGCATGAAAGTCTCCTATTATTATTATTTTATTTTTCCTCAAGTGAGTTTCTAGCTCTTGTGATAGCACAGAAAAGCCTGAAAAATGATGGGGCCATCTCCAAAACCACAAAGCAAATGAAAGCAATCCCAAGAGCGAGTGCGCGCCTCTGTGTGTGCGTTTTTTTAAAATACTGCTTTTCAAACCTTGCATTTTACAATAACGCGAGACGATAGCCCCACATTAAAAAGCCTCTCTTCGAAAGCGTCTCTTGACCTCACCAGGGAAATTAGCTCTGTTAAAACCCTCCGAGCCTCTGCCCTGCCCCGCGGGCAGGGGCGGCCGCTGCTAATCTGATTACGCCCCAGCGCTGCCCGCCCGCAGGCCAAAGCCCTGGGCTGCCGGCGAAGCGCGGCCCGGCCGGCCCCCGCCGCTGCCCCTTGCTGCCCCCGATTCTCCCTGCCCGCCTCCCAGGGAGGGCGCTCAGGGCAGTGATGAGCGTTGCTGGGTCTCCAGTCCCCGAAATGCAGGAGACATCTCCCAGCCCCTTCCTGCCCTGCTCCAGCCTCTGCAAAACCCCCCCGGGAAGGCCAGAGGTGCTGGCTGAGCCCGCCAAACTCACTGCACTTATGACCAAGCCAGGAAGGAACAGCAACCCAGCCGAGGGCCCGGGTGCTGCCCGGAGAGGGCTGGCGACAACCGGAGCAGAGGATCGAGAGGGGCCCTGGCGTCACCCACGTTGCAGGTGCCGGCAAGCACCTAAAGAAAGCTCCCGACCCTCGCGATAACTTGGATGGTTCATGCTCCTAAGCCACCAGCTCCGAAAAAACCAGCGGCTCGGCTCAGCTGCAGAAACTGCCTGATTTCCCAGAGGGGCTGAGCGCCTTCGGCCCCAGAGGGACCCGCTGGCTCCTGCCAGCTCCGGCAAGAAAAACAAGTTGTTTCGGCAGCACTGGGGACCCGCAGCCCCAGGCTGGGGGCCGGCAAGCACCGCCGTCGCCCCCGCGCAGCCCGAGGGCACAGCCAACGTGGGAACATGGCACCGCGGACATCTTTCCGCTCATCGGTCGAAAATCGCGTTACATCCCACAGTGAGCGGCGTTAGAGACCCGCCGGGGCGCCAGCAGCCCGGACGGGCGGCGCGGGCAGGAGCGGGGCTTGCGGAGCGCTGGTGGCACGTCAGCGTTTCCACCCGAACCCTCTCTTTTGGGGGCATTTTAAGCAGGCCAAAAGAATGTGCTGCTGGCTGAAACTTGGCAAGGGATGTTTGCAGTTCAGGAGGGAAGAATTCCTGGTTTATAACCACCCCCTTTCTTTTTTTAAAGCCCACAGAGACCAGCTTTACAAGCATAAAAGAGAGCAGAGAAGTGAAAACGCTGTTTTCTTAGTTCACGCCATCCTGTCCCGTCAGGCCCCGTCGCTGCGGGTGAAGGGAGTTCGCGACGGGGTTAGCAGTGACGGGCAGATTAGGGTCCTGCCGAGTGAGCTAAATCTCGGGCATCCAGGTGGCTCCAATGACCCGGCTTGCAGGACGCTCAGCGCTTCCCGCTAAACAAAACGGGCAAGCGGAGCGCAGCGCGGCCCTCGCAACTTCCCCCGCGGAGCCGCAGCAGCCCAAGGGCACGAAGGAGGCAGCGCCGGAAAAGAAACTTCTGACAAGTTTCCGCGGGGCCGTAAAGGCACTCGCAGCGCTTGGCGGCTCCGGCAGGAAACGGCGGCGAGCAGCGAGGCAGCGGCGTGTCCTCGGCGGGTCGCACAGCCTCCCGGCCCCGACCCTCGTGCCATCCGCAGGCCCCGAGCGCCGCTCTCCCAGAAGCCCTCGCCCCAGGCTGGGCCAGCCCTGGGCGCCCAGCTGTGCATCCAGCTGTGCCCCGCCAGGGCCCTCGTCTTCCTCTCCAGCTGCCCCGTGCAAATAGAATGGAGGAAGGGTGGAGGACGTGCTGGGGCAGCTCCAGGCACCCCCCAGGGCAGTGCAAGGAGGAAGATCTGGGCGCTGTTCCCTGGGGGGGGCACATCTGGCTCAGGTGCACAGCTGGATGCACATCCTCCCACCTCGCATTCAACAGCTGCCCCACCGACCGTCCCCGCGGCTGCCCACCTGCAGAGCGAGGGCCCGGCCGGCCCCCCCGCCTTGCACGGGCGGCTCCTCTCGGCTGCCCCGGCCCGGCCCGGCCCGGCTGCTCTTCTTCCTCCTCCTCCTCCTCCTCCTGCTCCTCCTGCCGCTGCCGCAGCTGCCGCTCCGCGGCCCGGCCCCGCCGGACAATAGCGCGCGGCCCGCCGGCAACAGGGGGCGGGGCCCGCGCCCTCATTAGCATTCTGGAGGCCTCTCCGCCAATCCGAGCGCGCGGCCGCGGAGGGAACGGAAGGTCGTTAGCATAAAGCCGGCCTTTCCCCATATTTGCATAGTGCGGGGGACTCGGCCAATCACGGCCGCCGCAGACGGCCGTCATTATCATAATTTATGCAGCGCGGGCGGCCCCTGGTGGAGGCTCTTGGGCGGCGCAGCCAGCGCCCAGCCTCCCCGCGCCGGCTCTGCCCCTGCCTGGGGGCGCAGAGGGGTGCAGAGGGGGTGCTGCGTTGGGTGGGGGCCAAGGGCGCCCCTTGGCCTGGATCCTCGGGCTGCCCCCCAGGAGCACATCCTTGTAAATGTACCTTTGGGCTCCCCAAGTCCCCGTGTGCAAGGCTGCTCCTGCCAAGGCTGGGCTGCCCCACAGCCCTCCCTGCCCTTCGAGCACATGCCTGTCCAGCCCCCCAAGCCCGAAAGAAATGCCCACAAACCCAGTCTTTTTCTAACCTGATAGATTTATTGAAAAATTAAAAGCACAAGCTCTGTATATATAAATACAATGACATTGCCAGCAATTTACAAGGCATCCGGCTGCCCTCCGCGTCCTCACCCGCGGCCTGTGCCACCCGCCTGCCGCCCGGGCACGGCGATTAGCACCCCGGGAGCAGCGACCGGCCAAGAAACCCTTCGACCTCCTCGTTCCCCGGCCCGGCCATGCCGCGGGCAGGGCCGCAGGCCGCCCTGCTCTGCATGTGTGGCACTAAAATGACAGCAGGACACCCGGCCGTCCCCTCTCTCGCTCCCCAGCCTGGGCCTGGATTTCCGCGCCAAGGGGGGAGTGTTGCTCCGATGGGCAGCCCCCAGCCCCAGAAAGGCAGGATGCCTCCAGCTGAGAGGGAAGAGATGTGCACTGACTTCTACCCATCCTCAGCCTGCCCTGCCCAGACAGTGACTGTCTGTGACGGGAGACATTTGGGGGCCCCTGGGGGTGACTGTGTGTGCAGGGTGCTGGAGTGGGAGAGGGTGGCGTGGGCTCTGTGTGGCTGGGTGCTGCCTTTCCCACACGGGTACCCCTGGGGTGCCTTTTGCGTCCGTCTGGATGCTCTCCTCACCTGCCACGTTCCTTCCCAAACCCATTTGGCTCCTAAAGGGCGACGTTGAATTCTGTGACCAGAAAATCAATGTAGTCCTTCTCCTTCAGCTTAAAGGCCTCAGCGATGATGCGTGCGGCTTCCCGGTGCTCTTTGCCCCGCAGCCCCGTGCCGTTCACCTCCAAGATGACGTGACCCACCTTCAGCTTCCCACAGTTGTGGGCAGAGCCCCCGCGCTACGGGAGGGAAGGAGGCAGTCAGCAGTGGGGGAGAAGGGAGAGCTCATGCTCTTCTTCCCTGGCTTGGCCCCATGCTGAAATGCAGCCAGCTCTGGGGAGGAACAGAGCGAGGAGAGGAGAAGGCAAGTGTAGGCTGCAACACATCTCATGAGCTTCAAGGGAGAGGAGAGGGTTGACAAGACAGGGTGGGTTGAGAGGCAGAGCGCCATTCCCATGATGGGAACCCAGAGGAGCTCCACGATGGGCTCACTCCAGACTCCTGTCCCAGCAGCGAGTCAGGATGTGGCATGGGGAGGCGACGTGCTGAGGAAGCCACTCAGCTCTGCCCCTGGCCGCGGGGTGCCGGCTAGCCCAGGCCAGGCCTCTCTGGCTGCCCGCAGGCTGCAGGGGATGCGCAGGCGCCCCAGGTCCCTCCGGCAGGCACAGACCGGCCTTTGCCGGGTCAGGGTGAATGTTTTGCAAAAGAAACATTTTACATTTTGAAAACGGCAGATGAATTTGGCTTCCCTCCTGTCTGCTCTCGGCTGTCAGCACAGCGCCAGCTGGGATAGCCAAGAATAACCAAGGAGCAGAGTCAGCTTTGCCTTTTTCTATATGTAACTTGAATTTTGCCCTAAGTAAACAGCAGAAGAAGCAGGGTGAACAGACAGCTCCTGAGAGTAGGGCTGCGGGCTCAGTTCCCCAGCCATCACCCCCCACCCCATCCCTATCTGAGCAGAAGGAAAGCATTTCCAGACATCTACAGACGTCAGCCAAACTCTTGGGGCTGCCCAGATCCCCTCCGACATGTCTGCAGCAAGTCCTTAGTTTCCAGGACTTGTTTTATGACATGGGATCAGCCACAGCATATGAACAAGATCCTCAGCTCAGCAAATCCCCTGCAGCAAAATGATGCCCCTGGCATTTGGGGAGATTCGGGGTCATCAAGGGCACATTGTACACCCACAAAATTCACACTGGGGCAGGGCTGCAGCTGTGCTCTGGCCCTGCCTTGGCTGGAAAGACATGGCTGAGGGGCTTTCCTGCTGTCCAGAGCTGACAGGGAGAAGAGGGATGGCACATGCACTGAGTTGTCCCATTCTCAGCCTGCCCTACCTGGATAGTGACGATCCGGGGCAGGGGCTGCCGAGTGTTTGCTCCACCCTCGATGGCGATTCCCAAGGTCGGCGCGCTCTTGGACACTCGGATCAGACACGACGTGGGCTCCAGGAGCCCAGGCTGTGGGAAGAGACGGCAGTACTGCCGAGGGAGGCTGGGCACCCGTCTCTCCCTGCTGTGCTCCCTATGCAGGACCCCACAGCTGGCAGCTTCACCCATGGCAGGTTTCCATATGAGAGGGACAGACACAAAGCCTGCAGTTGTTCCCTGACTCCTCACATCCACAGCCATGATCCCAACCATTTGCAGGCCTGGAAGGGCTTAGGGAGGAGCAGAGCAGCTCTCCGACTGCCTGCCGAGACCCCCAGTGTCACAGAGATCAGAAACCCTCCAATTCGCTTCTGACACCTGGTATCACCTGCTCCTCCCAGGGTGGCAGGTGACTTCCGCCATGGGACACTGTGCCCTGGGGATGTCCCCTCAGAGCCAGTAACTCCACCATGTCCCAAGCGGTTGTTTGCTGGAGCTGAGAGTGTTCAGTTGTAGCCAGGATGGGGTAAATCAGCCCTACTGTCCCCTTTTCAGTTGCTCCTGGCTCCCTTCCTGCCAGCTCAGCCCCACAGTGAGCTGACTCAGATTGTTCAACCAGGGAAAATAATCTGACAAAACAAAAAAATAAGGGGGTTGCTGCCTGCAGGCTGCGGGACCACAACCGGCTGGCTGATGAGCCAGATGTGCACTGCCTCAGGCTGAAGCAGCGGAGATTAGCACTGCCCCTTGGCAGCGATGGGTGCCCACCTCCCACCTCCCACCTCCCGCCAGCATGGCACGGGGGTATGGTCTGTGAACGGCACCTCCCCGAGGCCCCGGGCACCCAGCCTCACCGGCTTGGAGGCCCCCTCTGCTGCCCCCTCGCTCCTCGCGGCCTCCTTGAGGCTTCGGCTTTTCCCGGGGACCGGCTGCCGGCTCTTGTCCTTGCCGCTCATCTCAACCTCCCCGATGTCCACCCCGCTGTCCTCGCTGAGGGTCTGCCCGCTGTCCGACAGCTGGGAGAGCGTGGAGGCTGGGGAGAGACGCGGGCTGTTAGAGGAAAGGCTGGGCAGCACGGCTCCACGGCCAGTCGAGCACCCAGAGGACCATGTACCAGAGGGACAGAACATCTCACTCACTCCCAAGGCTGGGCAGGTCCCCTGGGACGCTGACCTGGGGACAGAGACAGACCTAAGTGAGTGTGGTCCAGATCCCCTGAGGTATTTCAGTGTCCACTCAACCCCTTTGGAGACCTGGAATGAGAGCAGGGTTCTCCAATGAACTCATCCTTAAGAGCAGAGCTGTGCATGTGGAGCACCATGGAACATATGACCTCAGACTTGGGTATCTGGATCCAGGATCCAACCCAGATCTTGCACTGGGATGACAGGAGAGGGTGGTGGGTTAAGGGATCCTGCTCGAGCCAAGTTTGAGACAGCCCACGCTCAATACCGGCTTCATCACCTCCGGCTCCCGGGAGGAGATGGGGACAGATCCAAGGAAGGATGAGCTGACAGGCAGAAGCCATCTCCCATTTAAAGTCAAAGCATCTGGGTGCAGATCTAGGATCTGCCTCTGGAAATCAGTATCAGGCACAGCAATATTATGGCATTTGCAGAGGGGACTGAAACCTTGGGAAATCGCATCTCTCATCTGGAAGAGTTGGGATCACACTGCTGACACCCCTCAAGCAGGATCAGAAGCTGGCACTCAAGCTCATTTCCGTACATTAGGAGATTAACGAACAAACTGCAGTGGGAGACCGGTGCCACGTGAGGGCGACAATGCCACTCGCATCGCCCGAAAGGCAATCGGGCATTTCCAGGGGGGCTCACGGGGGGGGCGATGCGGCGGGTACCCCAGAGCACTGCTGGGCGTTAGCCGAAATCAGCGCGTGCCCTCCCTGGGCATCCCCAGCCCTCCAGGGCCACCTTCCTCACTCCTGCGTGATCTGCTGAGGCACCTGTTGAGCTGCCCACACTTAGGCTTCTTTTTCCAGGGATGTGCTCAGGATAAACTTGACCCCCAAGCTCAGTGAGGGCACACTCAGTTTTTTTCAAAAGCAGGCGTTAATGGGAAAAACCCAGAATTGCTTTTAAAATTCTACTGGAAGCAGATTGTATTAACACAGAAGAGCCCACACAAAAGACAAGCTGCAATCAACTGCCTTCCCAAGTTTGGTCTTTAAGTAAAGGACAGATTAAATTGCACTGGAAACCTAGGGAGGCTTTGAAGAACATATTGAATGCCAATGTGATGCTGGATGCTGTGACTGTAGGCCTTGCAGGTTTTCCAGGACTGCCAAAAGTCAAGGCCGAGGGCTTTGTCTCAGAGAAATTCATACTACCACTACTGCTAATGACATTGTGGAGGGCTTTATGTGTTTCCTGGATTTTCACTCTTTTGCCATGATGCTATAAACCTGTTTTCTGCAATTTAAAACATGTCTCCCAAAAAAGCAAACAAAATCGCAACTAACCACTGAAACAAACAGCAGCACGTTGCCACACCGATCCACGCACTTTGGCTTTTCCAAACTCCTATAACTTGGAGTTTGGAACCAAACTGTCAAGTTTGGCGTCATGGCCCCTCGCCGGCACACTCTGCCAGCCCACATCCACGCCGGGAACGGAGAAACCTCTGCAGCGGAGCCTCATGCTCAGGCAGGTACCTCTCCCTCAGTTGCTGCCCTCGAGAATTGCCTCTTCTCCTGTTTCTCTCTTAGAGAGGGCTTTTTTCACCCTAAGGCTGACAACGTGCACTGAACATCTCACTGGGCACAGGCGTCACTGTGTGCAGCCTCTCTCCTACACCCACCCCAACGCACTCTCCATGCAGTCTCCATGGCAGGCTGGACCATCGGTAGCTGCTTCCTGCAGCAGTTGCTGGACATGCTTCCACCCCACAGCCCAGCTTGGTACTGTGACTGCCAAATCAGCCAGAGCACAGCTCTGAGCTAAAGCCAAACCAGACTCACAGTCGCCATCCCCAAAAAACAGAAAAGCTGAGGGCGATGGTGACTTTCCACCCTAGAATAGCTTGTCCCACCAGGACACCCACCTCTGGCCTGGGGCAAGGGCCTCACTTCGTTCACGTCAGGCTCGCTGTTGGGTTGGTGTACCTCCACCATGATGAAATGCTGGTTGGCCACTGACCGCGGGCTGCCCTTGTCCGGTGGTGGAGGCGCTGGGTGGGATGGTGGAGGAGGAGGGGATGGGGAAGAGGTGCTCTGAAGCCCACCGGCTGCAGGGCTTTCTGGGGGTGGGCTCCTCAACCTGGTTGGGGACTGGACCCTGGGGAAAGGACCGATGGGGTGCTGGCTGACCAAGGAGAGCTGGGCATCCATTTGCCTCCTAGAGCTGTGCAGGGCAGGAGAAATGGTAGCGTAGACAGCGTTTGGGGCAGACTCCTCAGTGGATGAATTAGTAGAGGAAGTCAGGCTGACTGTGTCCTTCTCGGGATGGCTAGGAGGGGGTGTGGGGTTTCGGGGGGCCACAAAGAAGAGGCCTGACTGAGAGGACTCGGAGGAAGGGCGCTTCGGCTTGTCTTTTCCAGGGTTCCTCTGCTGGGCAGTGGAGGGGTCCAGCCTCTGAGGGGCTGAAGGAGGAGGTGGAGGCTTGAAGTTGGGTGGTTCTTCTGGGAAGGAGGAGAGATCATCCTGTCAAACCAAGAACAGAAGCCTTTAGGATACCAGGCTCAGGCATGAGAACTTCCCTAGTCCTACAGTCACCTGGTATCTGCCTTCTCATGGTGATCACAGGAAAACTAGTGGATTTTGATAGAAATATCTCCCTGACTTTATTGACAATAAGAATATGACTCATAAATGAAGACGGTTAGAAGACAAACCACCCAAGTTTTGCTTTAGTTCCTATAAGTGCAGATGTTGTTCTTATTCAGACAACCCAAATCCTTCTTCCTAACTGGTCTAATTAATTTGCTTCAGTAATACCCTGCTTCAGTGACATCCACAGGTTGCTGATGTTGCAAAGAGCTACAGAAGCTGAGGCAAAACTCAGTATCATCAATTTGCCTCCAGCTCCCACTCGAGGCGCTGCAGCACAGTGCAGCATCTTACCAGGGAGATGTCCGGCAAGGTGTTGATGCTACTTTGATGGCTGTCTCCACCTGCCTCCAATTCTGACGTGTTCTGACAGGGCAAAAAAGGAAGAGAAAACCCAGTTACTACAGCAAGAAGCAACATCAAGGTGACAGGGAACATGCACAGGGCTGCTGGACACTGTCCAAAGCCTCTGCAGGGCCAGGGTCTTTCACCCAGTGAAGAAGGTTCAGACTGCCTAGGAAGGTCCCCTGGAGACTCTCACACCACATGGGCAAAGTGACCTGGCTAGGAAACTGACTCTCCAAAGCTAAGAAGAGTGCTCAAAGCAAGCCATGAACCTCATCTATAGAAGCCATTTCCTCTACAGTAGAGGAACACACTCCTCTTAGCCCAAATATCAGCTCTTTATATTTAATTTAGAAGATGAGGAAGGGAAGAACTAGCTCTGAGGGTCGCAAGCTAAACGCCCAGAGATGGATCTTTCCGGAGGAAGGGCAATGAAAGTTAAAACCTTCCCTCCCTGCAAAAACCGGAGAATTTGGTCTCAGATGCAAAAGGACAGAAGTCACTCCCACTGCTTATAACAAGGCAAAATGTCCTTAGAAAATATCACAACACAGCCCTGAACACATCACCATGCCAGAAATCAGGAAGGACTAAGGCAGTCAGTCCATCCGTGCAGGGGTGGCTGTCAATCAGGATGGACCAGAGGAGAGAATACACATACTGCCAAGCAGAGCAAACAGGCACCCTGGCTAAGTCACAGCAGGGAAAGGCAGAAATGCGGTGTTCCTGGGCGTGCAAGGGAGGCTGGGGCATGGAGGTGGGCACAGCTCTGCCCGGGCGGGCTGTGCCCAGCCTGCAGGACACGGGGGCCTGCCCATGGACTCTGCTCTGAGCACCCAGCAGGGCTGAACCCAGGTGGTCCCATGTCTAGCCTGTGGCCACGGCTCTGCTGCTAGCTTTGTCCCAGTGCCACCAAGGCACCAGGCTCCCTCTGAGGGATGCTCTGCCAGTGTTACATAGCACTGCTCCACCTGATCCCCCTGCAAGAGCAAAACCAGATCACAGCACCGCCCTGGGGACAGGCAGTGTGATCCCCAGAAAGAGAAACAGAAAAAATCCATCACGGTGCAGTTCCCTAGCATCCTTTTGCTACCTGACTGCGGTTCCCCAGTGCTCTGTGGCTCCACACTGCTGCCTCTTTCCCCCTCCATCGTCACAGCTCTGTCAGCTCCTGAAGGACCCCTACTTTGCATGGTACCTGCCTGGGAAGGACAGAGAGCAGCACATTTCTGGCCAGACTATCCAGGAGGTGTTGCTGAATTCAGCCTGAGCTAGCTAGGTTGTGCTGTCCACAAACACATCACTAACTTGGCAACCCAAAGCAGCAGCAACTCCTGATCTGGAGATGTTGCTGCTGCTGTTCAGAAAGGGCATATTTCATTTCCATCACATTAACAAGGATGTTCGTTCATTTGTGCTGGAATGGGCAGGGTACAGTTTGTGTTTAACTGTGTGTTATTTATTGCAGGGAAAACAACCGATTAGTTGAAATGCTGGTGCATCTGCATTTTTCCCATCTGCTGGAGGCTGCTGCCATGCCTGTAAGATGTTAGTGTCCCAGAATAGACACAGAAGACAATTAAAGGCATTAGAGAAGCAGCAAAAACACTGATGGAAAGTGCTTTTATCTCTGTGGCTTCAGAGGGATCCCTGGCGAATGAGAAAGCTAAAAGAAATGGCTTGTTCAGACTTTAGCAAGGAAAGAACTAGCTTGGGAGACCATTTCTTCCTCTGACAAGGGATGATTTCATCATCAATTCTACTCAACATAAAGACAGGTGGCTTTTGAAAAACAAAATCCCCTACCCCATGTGTTACTGTGTTCATCTGACTGTGCAGGGAGCCAGGGCAGAGAACGGATCCGGCTGAAACACATGGCGGCAGCAACAGAAAGTTCAAGTTTCAACCAGATCCGACTCGCCACAGGGCCATGCAAATCCAAAGGCTGGCATGAAGGACGGTGTGAGAACATACAGCTGAGGCTGCAAGAAGGGCAGTTTCTAAAGCAACCTCCAATTATGTTGATTAAAATGATCCTGAACTGCTCCCACATGCCAAGAAAGAACATGCTGGTTTCCAGTGCTTGGGGACTGGCGGGCAGGTGAGCAGCAGGGAAGGCCAGTTTCAGGGAGATTTGCTCTGCGCAATGCACATGTCAATAGCTAGCCTGGGACTTCAGTATGGATTAAAGTGCAAATGGGTGCCATCACCTTCCCATGCGACACCAAGGAACCCAGACGCTTCGGTGAACAGGGCCAGACACAGTGCTTGGTAAGCAGCACCAAATCATGCCAGCAGTGCCCTCCTCTCGGAGCTTCCTCTTTCTGCCACCCTTTCCTCTAACACGAAAGCTGTTTTGCAGAAAGCTGCCCAAGCAGCACATCCCTGCATCTCTAGATGTTGCCCAGAACCTTTAATCCAGCTGCAGGGCTGCATACACAAGGAAGGGAGCCGAGCCCGAGATGGTGGCATTTCAGCACCAGCTGTACCACATTTAGGAGAATCTCAACTGTGTGCCTAACGCTTCCCTCTCCAGCTCTGCTAGCCTCGACTTGCCTCCAAGTGCTCACTGAGCTTTTGCCAAATGACTCTCCTGATAAGACCAGGAGCAGCCTGCCTTCAAATCCCACTGTCCCTGCTGTCCGTAGTTACATCGTTACTGAAAGAAGAGGGTCTGCCCAATGCCCTGCTGACATCCACCAGTGCCATCTCCCCCTGTCCTGCCAGTGAGCCCTGTACCCATCACCATGACATTGGGCCCTTCCCAGGGTGCATCATGTGCTACTCATGTCAGCCAGAGGAAGGTGTTGCAGTCCCAGTCCAGCAGCTAGGACTAGTCTGCACAGAGGCTTGAACCCTCCTGGCAACCCTGGGTGAACCCAGAAGGCTGTGCCAAGAGCCTGCCCTGCCAGCCCAGCAAGACGGCACTAATCCCCCTGCCCTAGCTCTGCTCTTCCCCAACATCCAGTGACACTAATATTGCTCGTTCTTCAGGGTACTTTCTTCTGCTGAGGCATGCAAGTGGCAGACTTGCCTTCCCCAATGCTTTCTACTCTGGGGGAAAAAATAATTAAACAGAAATTGCTCCTGGCTATAAAATGTAATGGCTTTTAAGCTAAGCACATTTGCTTTCAGGAATCCGCTATTTTAAGACTGTGCATGCCTGGATCTTCCTTGAAAGGCCCATCGAATCCACGTGCCGCCACTCAGAAAAATGAGTGTTTACTGAGGAGGCTGCTTCTTCCTACTAATTCTCTGCTCCTCTCCCCTATTTCCTGGTTATTTATAGAAGTTGGAGGCTCTTCCAAGCCCTCTGCAGGGCACAACTGGGAGACTTTCACCCTTCCTGTCTCACACTGAGCCCACGGGTGCTGCAGTGAAGTTGAAGGGCATCTTTGAGACAGGCAGCCAGTTTGCATGGGCGGATTAAGTGATGGAGAAACTGCTGCCTCCCTGGGGAATACAGCCCAACCTTTAATTAACCTCACAGCTCAGAATGAGCCCCTTGTTTTCTAGTTACTGCTAACATGAGTTTTGCAGAGCTACTCAGCCTGTCTGCCGCAGGGTTTAGATTTTGAATAACCATGTCATCTGAGAATAAGCTTAGCCTTTCTTCTCACCTCCCTGCCTTCTCCCACCCCAGGAAGGCTTGAGGAAAGGGATTTGGGTCTCCTGGAGCCGAGGCCCTGCAGGGCCCTGGGCCCTACCCCAGCCTGAGCACAGAGCTCTCCAACCTTGGGACACAATGAGGCCCAGGGGACGGCTTCGTTCAGTCTCTCTCTTCCCTGCCCATATCCTGAAAGGCCTGGGTGTGGCACATGGGAACCCTCTGCGTGGGATGACTGCGCCTGTCCTGGGGGGGGTCAGGAGACAGCAGGGAGCTGGAGCAGCTCTGTAGCGGGGAGACCCAGGTGGGCCTGGGAGGGAGAACGGTGCTGGACTCACGTGTGGCTTTGGCCGGGGTAATGCTCAGTCCTGACAGCACCGTGGCAAGTGCGAGTGGTGCCAAGGAGGCAGAGCAACACGGCTCACTGCTCCTCAGCTCAGGATAGAGCCACTGACTGTGGACATCTGTGCCCCTGGCTTGGTGGGGACTCCTGGGAGAGTGACTGCCAGCTCCCTGCCTCAGTTTTCTGCCCATCAAACAACAGCAATGCTCTTCTCGGACACAACGCAAAGGTCTCTCCCAGCGTGGGGAGTAGCGGCCATTTCTCCCAGGGGCTGCTTGCCCTGCCACTGTGATAGAGGGAGCTGGATGAGGTCCCCCATTTCTCTGCTCTCATTCTACCCTCTTTCTAGAGACATGAGATTGTCTGGCAGCTGCCAAGGATGTTTTGGGCTCTTGTGTCTGACATTCACTTTGCAAAGAGAGGGACAGATCACACCCCACATTGCCATTCTTTCCTTACTTCTGCTTCTTGTGAAACAGAGCCAAAGACAGGCACAAATGTTAGTGACTGGGTTACCACACTGGGTCTGATCCTGTGTTTGCAAGCACTGTAACTTCAGGGGGCTGGGAGCAAGCCAACACCTGTGGAATCAGGCCCTGGGAGAAGACACCTTTTATGGCAGCACATTTTCTAAGAGGCGGTAGAGAAGAAAAATAAAATCAATAGGGATTTCAATTCTCTAATTATAACAATGAGGGCTGGGGCAGGAGGCAGGGACAAAGAAGATGCTAAATCCCTACAGGACAGTCTTGGTTATAAGCAAATTAGAAATTCATACTGCTCTGATCAGACAAGCTGCATCTGATTATTCCAGTTAACAATGAACCTCTGCTTTGCAGGATTCATCTTGAGATCCAAATCTTCCATTAAAAAGAGGCAAAGGTGAAGCTTAGTCAAGCAGACAGACATCCAGTGGGTGGCACAATCAAATAAGGCCTTGTCTCATCTCTGGGTAACCTTCAAGCATCCCAAGATGAAATCACCTTTTGCTTGGCAGGTCCTGCTCAGCCTCACGTTAGTTATTTTTGGCATAAGTTTACCCACTGACCCACTGAGAGCAGAGGGGATGGGAGTGTGGTCTAGTGTCAGTGACTTTGGTCAGGAAACCAAAGCAAACTATGTCCCAAGGTTCAGGGTGTCTGCGATGAACTCCCTCTGGCAATGCCACAGCTTTCTTCTTTTAGGCAAGTGGGATGTGGCTCTTGGGACAGGTTCACAGCTACCAGAGGTCCTCTGTCCCAAAGCAGCACTAGCAGCTCCCAGCCCCACCACTCAACCTGCTGACCCGTGTGATTTAACCCCAGGCAACCACGTGGAGGAGGTAAAGCACTATGCACAGAGCTGTGCTGCAAGGCACAAGCAAGCAGCTCTTCTCAACCTCCTTCCAACCAAAAGCTCTGTTATGACAGAGGAATTTTTGAGGTTCTCCCCACATCCATTTTTAGAAAGCCTTGCCCATCTAGCCTCTCTAACATATGTGTGTGGATTTATCCAAGGCTGAACACCCACAACATAAGTACATCGATCCTTCCTGCACTGGAACACAGATTTCTGCAGACCCAAGGCTTATCTGGAAAACTGTTCCCCATTCTCTGAGGATGTGTGACACGACGTGACTAGCCCAGTGGTAGTTAGCCAGGGTGCCTATACAGTGAGACAGCACAACAGCAGGAAGAGTAGGCACAACGGGACCACAAGGCAGGAAGGACAGTTTGGGGTCCAACACTGCTGGTCCTTCTAACACCCCAGCACTGAGCTGCTGATGGCACATGGGGCTTCAGTGCAAGCAGGACACTGGTGCCAGCCGTGTCTGGTTCAGGATCACTGATATATTGGAAAAGACACCAGAGTTTTGTCTACACTGCAGCACCAAGGCCTGCAGCCCCTGAGCTCAGGGGAGGGACTCAGGAACAGCTTGGCAGAACCAGAAGAAAAAAAAGCAGACATGGGAGAAATGAGGCAGTTGTTCACGTGGCTGAGACGCATGCTGGCCTCTGGAAGGGCCTGTTCCCCCTCTCCCGCCCAACACACACTTGCACACACTCTCAACACGTCTGCTATGGCAACCACAGCACTCGAGCTCCCCGTCTTGCTGACAGCCCCTACCTCCATCAGGTCTATTAGCCACAAGAGCCGCTCCTGGGAGTGTGCGAGGGGAAAAGCAGATTAAAACAAGCGTGAAAGGGAAAATAAAACATCAGGGAGGATGCAGAACAAACGAGCGAGACAAGCAAACCCCAGCACAATACACCCCTCCTCCCTCAAACCCATCCTGCGGAATCCAAATCCAGCTGTATTCAAAGTTGAACATGAAGGCTGCAATTAGCCCTCTCCCTTGAGAGGTGCTGGGGAGGGTGACAGCAGTGGGGAATTAGGACAGGAAAGTGCAGAGCAGTCAGTCTGGGGGTTATGCCCTTTTCTCTCTCTCTCCTGCTAGCTGAAGTAAGTGCCCATTTATGAAGAGCCCATGCTCTTAGCTTGGCAGTTGTTTACCACCACTGCTTGCTAAAACATCTCAAGACAGTGTTCCCAACGTGTGAGAGGAGATGAGTGTTCATTCTCACGTCCATGCTCACAGGACATGGATAGAGGAGTCACCCTGCCAAGGAGGATCTGCAGTGTAATCAAGGGACATATTTTCAAATACAAGGCCTGGTAGATGGTGTCTGCTCCCCACTCTGTGGCCAGAATGGCCCCCCTGGTCTCCCTCGCTGATCTCTGGGCACGCATGCCAGACAGGGCTCGGTCACTGCTCACACATCAGGCCCACCAGCCACACAGGCATCATGGAGCAGGAGGGAGAGCATGGCGAACCCAAAGCATGCGGTACAGTCTTGGGCACGGGGACAGCAAGGGAACTGAGTGTCATGCTCAGTGAGCAAATCCTGGCAGACCTCTCTGTTAGGTCTCTGCCACTTCGGAAAGATTTTCTCAGCAGGCCTTCCTAGAGCAGTGTGAAACTTTCTTTATTTACCTTGATCCAGAAAGGATCTCACTGTAATCCACCCTGAATGGAGCAGATGGCTTTCCTACAGGGATTTGTGAAGTCAACCAGACAAAAAAACAGCTCTGATGCTCTGAAACTCACTGCGACCTCCCGAGAGGCTGGACTGAACTGTGAAAGCAGCCACAGCCCTACGAAAGCCCCCCTACCTCTCTCCCCTGCTGGCTGTGCTGCCTGGGCCCTCCGCAGCACAATCCCATTCGCCCTGGACGTGGGCTGGTTTGCTCGCTGTCGAACTAGCAGAAGCCCATTGTCATCTGTTCTTTTCATGAAGGTTTTAATTTCCAAGGTTGCTAATGCATTTATGATGAAAGGCATTTTATGGCTAGGAAATTAATTTCGGGGCTGTGTGCCTGCATTCTCAGGAGTGATTATGATAACTTAATTAGATGGTGAGTGCAGTGAACGCCTGGAACTGAGACGTGGGAGGGCTGCTGCTCAATGCTGGGGATGGGGGGAGATGGTGTGGCTGCAGTGGTCTCCACTGGGACAGGGGAGCAGGGAGCCAGCGGCTTCGCGGAGGTAATTTGTAAGGGACAACCAGAGCTGCTGAATAGTGGCAGGCAAGGGGTGGCAGTAGCAAGTTCCTGAAGTTTCTGTGTGGACACAGCCTTCATTGCTCAGTAGAGATCCTGAAAGGGAAGCAGATCTCCCCTCGCTGGGGACAAAGTGATGCTTAGCACCAGGCTCAAACCCCGTGCAGAGGGCAGTGGCATCTCAGTCTCAAGGACACCGAGAGATACCAACCAAGCCTCATAGCATCTCCTTGTACCTACAAATCACACTAGTGCATCTTGCCTGCAAGGATCTCAGAGCCTTGGGGCACAGAACATGCATAGGATCCCATCAGCAGGCAGTTGAAGCTGGGGCACTGCTGTACCTGCATGTGCACTCCCTCCTCTCCATGCAACTCCCACAGCCAGCTCAGCCTGTTCTGACCCCTCCCAGCTCACCTGGCTCTGCTTTAGTTGCCTGTGTCTCTGCTGCAAAGCAAATGGATGTGGCAAAGGGCTTTCAGAGCAAGGCCACGATTGCACAGACAGCAGAAACAATGCTGATTTTTCCTGCCACTCTAGTAGACTGTCTTCTTTCCCCTGCCTTGGAAAGTAGTGGCTCTCTGATAAAGCCTGCAGCCTGGAAAGATGATCCCTCACAGCTTGTAAGCAGATGAGAGAGCTTTGGGGGCATCCATAGGGGAAGCAGTTGGAACAGGGTTTCCTGAGGGAAAAATGCATTAATAGCACCTCTGGGGAAGTGAGTTTGTTGCAGGGCTGCCAGGAGCAGAAGGTGTTGAAAGAAAAAGGAACAGTCAAGAGAGACTTACCCTGGCTGAGCTGACGGTTGTAGAGGTGAAGTGGCTGCTGGAGGAAGAGACGGTGTCGCTGTAGGACATCATGGAGTAGGAGTCAGTGCCGATGCTGGGCCCCGAGGGCTGCCGGGCTTTCATGGATTCGATCTCTCGCTTCAGCACCAGGTTGTCGAAGCGGTCAAGGTCTTGTGGGGAGATCACGCCCCGCACCTCTGAAAGCAGTGAGAACTGGGCCAGGCAGAGGGACAACCAAAGAGAGGTTGGAGCATGACCATACTCCCTGGTAGGTGAATACCCATCCTCCCACCCTGTTCAGCTGTGGTGATGAGATGTACTGGCAGAGATAAGGAGGGTTTGGTCCTAAACTTGCCCAGAAGTCCCTTTGCCACTGAACACCAAACTGTATCCCCCATACTGTCCTACCTCTAGATTTTGCTTTCATACCCTCACTCTTGATCCTGTACAGATAACGTTGAACTTTGGGTTTATTTGAGAGCTCATTTTCACATTTGGAAAGGGGCTCATATCTCCTGAAATGTCAAGAAAGGCTGGCAGGAGGCACTGAGCCATACTGTGACAACAGCTCTGCTCGCTCCATGGGGTAAAAGAAGCTATCCCTGGCCTTAGCATGGGCCTCACCTTAGCATGTGTGTTGAGTAGCTCAAAGAGCGCCATGACCAGAGCATCCACAGAGATGTTGCCTTCCTTATATTCATCAAGGTAGTATCCCATGGTTGCCCGCTCCTGTTCATTCAGCAGGTGCCGCGCTTGTTCCTCCAGCATGACCCGCGTCTGGTTCACCATGCTGCTCAGCGTCACCTGGGAGCCTGCCAGGCCTCGGTAAAACACAGGCTGCAGAAGACAGGAAATAGGCTTTGGCCTAGGATGCTAAGAAACCATCCGCTGAAACCCACCAGCCAGAGAGGGTGGAGGCCACGTGAACAACTTTGTCCTGTTCCCACCCTCAGGAGAAATATGCTGAAAGGCCAGTCAGCCTGAAAAGGGGGTCCCTTTGTTCAGGGTATGACAGAGACGTGCCAGAGACTCTTCTTCCATACCTGCTCTGCCACCAGCCAGCCAAACATCAGTCTGGACAGAGCAGGTCTGTGCTGGACAGAAGAGTGATGTTGCCTTGACTGGTCAGTCCTTGGCCACCTTGCCAGGCTCCAAGATTGGCTGGCATTGGCAAGGGTCAGTTGCGCACTAATGGGGTTTGACAGCCCTGCAATGCTGGCTCTGGACTCCTGGGACTCCTTGGCAAATGCGGCCAGTGTGCTCAGTTGTGGCACATCAAAATAGATGCTGCTTCTCACGGTGGTGGCACTGGCAACTCGCTTGCTAGATTTGGCTTGCTTGCCTTTCAAAGCTGCCAGATGTCCTGTGGAGCTGCCTGAGCTCTTTTGCAGGCAGCACATCCTAAAATCTCTGCCTTGACCACCCCATCCGGAAGCACTCTGCTCTCTGATGACCTTCCCCGAGAGATGCTGCTCAGAGGCTGGGGGAGAAGGTGAGGAAGTGCACCAAGCTGCAGAGGAGAAGCAAAGCAGTGGATGAAGGCTGTGCGGAGGTCCTGCGTGTTGGTTGCAGGATGCCACTGCAGGGATGTGGGGACAGGCTGAGAGTCAAGTGCCATTGAAACTCATTGACTGAGTGCTGAGAGATGGGAAGCAAAAAGCAGGACCCAGAACTCGCCCCTTGCCCTGTGCTCTATCTGCTAGCCCAAGCTCCCTGCGCCTCAGACTGCTGCTCTGACTTTTTAGTGACTATGCTGGAAAGCAGCACCAGAAGAGGGATGCAGAGAATGACTGGAGGCAGATCCTCCTGAGGACTCACCAGCATAGCTGCTCACTTAAGTGTTACTATTGGCTCTGGAGTTACTCAGACAAGGAGATTATACAGCACCAGTTAAATAAACAAAATAGCATCCCATCTCTGTTCAGCAAGTGTGGATGCTGTCCCTTGGCTAGCTACTGATTTAACAGCAGCATGTATTCCTCCACAGCAGACCTGGGGAACTTGGCACCACTAGAGAGAGTCAGTGTTCACATCTTGTGTAAAATGCACTCCTGCTCCTGCTGCCCACCTATGCTGCAAGCTCAAAGTAGATGTCGGGGAAGAAACAGCCACCAGGCCCCAAAGGAGTCCCAGGGAGAGACAATTCTGACTGCAAGCAAAAGGTTTTTTTCTTTGAAAATGATTCCTAATGATTTCTAACAGAGAAGCTCCTTGTTGTTCCCCTCCCTAGCAGCGTGGGCACAATCAGCATAGGGAGATGGAGCCAGACAAGGCCTGACAAGGCCCAGGGACACTTAAGAGGCGAGGCTGGGAAGCATGTTTTGCCAGGCAAACAGCGCAGAGCTGTTATCAGCGTGAGCCACCTGTGATACCTCGCTGCCTCATTTCCATTTAAAAGGAATGCGCTTTGCAAAGAGATGTTTGGAGAAGACACGCTGATGCAGAGCTGCAATCACCACACTGGGCAAATCCACACCGCTGCCGAAACCCTGCTCACTGGCTGCTGTGCAGAGGGCTGGCCCAGCTCTGCTTCAGGGTGGCAAAGGTCATGAGAGCTGTCAAGTCCCAGAGACTGCCACCAACCTGAAGGTATCAGGATCGCCTATGCAGAGAGGAAGGCATCCCCACTCTGTCCTTGCCAGTGTGTGTGGAAGAAAGGGGGATCCAACTCTGTCCTGCAGTTCTCCCTGCATTCGCCTTCCATTAGATCCATTCCAGAATCTCCCCTCAGCCAGGCTTGCCCTCCAAATCCCTCTGTCTCCTTCCCAGAGACAACTGTCTGCCCCCAATACACACACATCCCTGGAGGGATCTCACCTCCTCATTCTGCGCCACAAGCCAGATCTCAGACTAGACCAGCCTGCATCCAGGCTGAACAGCAAACGACCTGGGCCTTGGTCAGCATGGGCAGAGGCACATCTCTCCTTTCCAGGGGCAGACTGGGCTGGCTCATGGCGACACTGTGTCATTAACGTCATCATTCCCAGGCTGGGAAGCACCCAGTCTGATGTAGAACAGACTCACCAGCGATCCAGGAGTGAGGGGGGGTATCCATTATGTCACTGTTTGCAGAAACACAGCTGGTAAAGTGAGATGGGCAGGAGAAAGGCCAGAGCCAGTTAACATCCACCAGTCTGTGTAAACACCCCTTTCATAATCAGGAGCACAAAGCCAGCTCTCCTGCCCATGGAAAACGGGAGACAATGATGCCCATTTCACAAGGCATTAGGAAAGCCTAACATCTCTTACCCTGGCTGTCGCCTCCGCAGCGTGATTGCCCACTGCCCTGTGAGGAGGGAGAAGATCAGTTAGCACTGCGTGTCGTGCGCCCATCAGAACAACCCTAGAGCAGCTCTCACCTGGGGCCTCGCACAGGATCTGTTATACTCGCTTCTCTCAGTGCCTTTGCTGTAAGCTAACACTGGGGTAAGCTCCTGGCCTGGGGGCACAAGGAAGGGGCTCTGCATGAGGCAGAAACATATTCTCTGGACCTGATCCACATTACAGGGCACAGATGCTGTCTTCCAAGCACCAGATACGGAGGCACTGGGGGTGTTCCCGTAGACAGGTTGCAAATACAAATCAAAGGGCATCAAGCTGCCAGCCTTTCATTGGCAAAGGACATGCTGCTGGTCTGTACCCTTCCTCGGTTACTGTATGCACCCTATGGGGAGCTCTGAGTTGGAAGTCTTACATGGCAAACTTGCATGGGGCTAGCACCCAGCACATACCCTGCTGAGTTGACGAGGGTCTCTCCAATCTGGGAGCTTGCTATCCACCTGGTCTCATCCACAGTGGTGCGGGCGTGGGGCAACCTCCCGATGTCCTTCACCGTCATGATGAGGTGGCGGGAAGACTTGAGCAGCTTCACTGCCTCGTCATGGGGGATGCTAAGGAAGCTCCTGCCGTTCACCTCCAGGATCTGGTCTCCTACCTGTGGAGTCAGACCAAGCATTAAAGCTGACAGCCAGCAACGGACCAGGCTGTAAAGCTTGAAAGAGTCTGTATTTAGGATCCCAAGTCAGACCAGTCTGCCCAGTCCCCCTCTGTAGGTTTGCAGATCCACTTGGTTAGAAATGACCCCCAAACCATACAGGATCCAAGACCTCCAGCCCCGATCCCTCCTGTTGGTCTGGGCCAAGAACCATCTGCTGAAGCTATGAATCTCAGCTCTCTCTGTGCAGAATGGAGAGGTCAGTTTGAGTGTCCCACCCCAGCTTCCAATTCTATGTGAACTTTGGGGTCTGGAACAGCTGGGATTTCATCTCTTTCCTCTCCTGTTTCTTCCCCAGCCTTCCCCTGCTGCTCCTGGCAGCTTTCATTTGTGGCGAAGGCCTTCTTTGTAATCAGGGGCTTCCCTAATAGCCTGGCCCTATTCAAGACACAGCATTCATCTAGCATTTCTTGATCCCAGGTCCTCTTTCTCTTTGCTTCCAGGGCATTCAGTGCAGCTCCTCCTCACTCACATATCACAATTTGCTCCATTTCTGATAAACCACCTCTTTTAAACTGCTCCTTCATATCTTTGCTTAACCACAGGCTTCTGTTCAGCTCTGTCAAAACACAGTCTTATTTTCTTTATGCTGCAGTGCAAGCAGAATGAGACATTCTTTAAATAACTTAGCCCCTTCTTGGGGAAGAAGAGGGCAAAAGAATAATGGGAGACAATTTCTGAAGCTAAAATAATAAAATGGAGAATCAATTCCAATTCTTTCAGCTCACTCCATCTCATTCTGCTACTGTGTCAAAGAAGCTTCAGAGGACAGGGGATAATTCTCTGGACACTTACAGTCATGCACTCCAGTGAGAAACAGTGATTGATCACTGCCAGATCTACGTGGTGCCTGTGATTCTGCTGTCATCCAAGTCAGAGATGATGAGGGCAGGAGGCCCATGGCACCACGCTCACCTTGTCAGCCACTGACCTACCTCAGGCTGTCTGAAACTGATGCAAATCATAGTCCCCACAGTCCTGCTGGGGCAAGAGCATTTTGTAGGCAGGATCTGACCCTGTCAGCAGCCATGTGCAGAGACAGTAACCCTGTGTCCAGAGCCTGTTCCAGCCGCAACATAACCGGGCAAGGGTGAAACGGGGAGCACAAGCCACAGTTTCAACAGGAGCATGACCAACCATTTCAGTTGGAGAGGGTTTCAGCCTGAAGGGCTCCCATCAAAGCAGAGGCCAC
Source organism: Dromaius novaehollandiae (assembly GCF_036370855.1). Lineage (NCBI taxonomy): Eukaryota > Metazoa > Chordata > Aves > Casuariiformes > Dromaiidae > Dromaius > Dromaius novaehollandiae. The sequence goes on from NC_088117.1 coordinate 4,424,167, forward strand.
AATCCAGCCCCATGTGCACCCCGCTCTGCAGAATGACCTGTTGTAGAGGACCGGTTCTCTACATGCAGTTTTGTCTCAACATTGCTGCTGCTGCTGCTGCTGCTGCAAAGCCGCTGCTGCCAAGGCGCGTCGGGCAATGCCGTGCTGGCGCCCCCGGGAGCTGTCCGCGAGGTAAACAACCTCGAACATCTGCACGAGGTAAAAAAGGCGCGAAAAGGGCAGAAGGTCATCTCTAGGGCACGAACTACACGTACTCATTTGCCATCTGCGCATGAGCAGGAGACCCCCAGATGCCCCAGCCTGTTTCTGGAAGGTTCCGAGAGGGCGGACTGCGCATGACATGGGAAGCGAGGAAGCATCTCCCAGAGGTGGGGCAAGAACCTATAAAAACTGCAGACGGCGTGAATAGAGGGGGGGCTTGTTTGCGACGACTGAGGAACTCGAGCGGAGTCAGCGGAACCAGACGGGAGCTTCCCGCCGCTGCCCCCCCCCCCCCGAGACTCCCAAGAGAAGAGGACCAACGGGACGCCGCTGGATCCACGGGTGGTGATATCTCTCTTTCTCTCTCTCTCTCTCTCTGTCTTCTCCTTTTCCTCATTTTTCCCTGAACGTGTGACGCGGGACGTGTCTAGTTAGTTGATTCCTTAATAAATCTTAAAATTGGTTGGCTGGTGTCGTTTCACCTTAATTCAGTCCAAGGGCATCACGAACTTGGTCGTTTGGCCCCAAGGGGAGGGAGGTCGTCCTCAACGACTCCCTTCGGGCCGTGACACCTGTGTCTCACTACTCAAACTAACCTTGGGCCATCCACTCAGGAAACATACTTACGCTCTGTTACTATGCTGGTATGTGTATGTGGAGTTAATGTCCATCCACCTTAGGCCAGCGGCCACTAGAAACTTTTCCAACTTTTCCCCTCTCTGATAAGCCTTTCTGAACATCTCCCAGCTCCCTGGGAAGGCCAGCCCTCTGCACAGCAATCACATTCAGATCTCATTCTGGCTCCCCTTGTCTTCCAGAGCTTACAGGGCTCTTTGCATTAGGTAATCCCATCACAGGGCACACTTTCAGCCGGAGATGCATGCCTCTCTTTCTGACTCTCTTGTCATCTTGTTGCTGTAATCTGCTCAGCTCCTTAAAGTGCAAACTGCTCACTGAATGGCACACCTGAATGGCAACCAGGCTGCTCTGAGACTGCCTCATTGTCTGCGGGCTGAGGAGAGCTCCACAAAACCCTGACAGCTGAAGAAGGAAAGAGGCAAATGCCTCCCTGGCCTAGTTCCCAGGGGTCAGTTCAAGGCCTGCAGCTCCACCTTGCTATTCAGAAAGGGGCTCCCTGGCACCAAGAAGCAAGTGAATAGGAGGGGGAATTAGCTGATAGATACTAAAGAGGAGCCTGAGGTGCTCCTGCCCACTTGCGCTGGGAAGGTCTGCTCTGCTCCGCTCCTTGCTGATGACAAATGCTTGGACGCGGAGGGTAGTATATGGTGATCTTTGTACTCCTCTGGCCTTAAAAAAGCCCGTCTGACAGAGCAGGGGTATAATTAGCTACATTGACCTAGGCAGGAGCAACCAAGATTTGTGGATGCTCTGGATGCAGAAGGAGAGACAGCACAGTATCTCCATGAGAAGTGATAGTGAAGGAAAAGACACAAAAGAATGAAGGACGCTGAGGATTACTGAACATCCAGAAGCTGAGGAAGAGAGAAGAAAATCCTAAAATGCCTTTAGCAGCAATGTGAGAGTGAAACCAGGAAAAAGCCAAGATCTGCCAGGAGCAACTGATTCAGTTAGTTCAGACTACAGGTGTTGGAAGGGGCTGATAAAGGTGCTTTGAAGAACCAGGCAGGACTTCACAAGTGGCTGAGACATGACTGATGCCTCTTGAGTGAACAGAGAGGACGCATGAAATGACAGCCGATGGACCACTTCTGCTCAGCGTGCAGATGTGATTTGAGAAAGATCAACTAAGTCCACAACAAAAACACACGATGGCAAATTGCAGGAAGAAACCGATCAAAAATAGCTCTAACATTAATGTTATGCCATAATAATAATCCAAGTGATTGCACAACCTTGCTGTGAGCCCTGCCTGCCACGTAAGGAGAGGCAGGAAGGAAAGCTCAAGAGGAGGGAGACAACAATGATTAGTGGTATATGAAGGTGTCTGTGAAAGGAGAGATTGAGAAGATTATGCCTGTTAAATTTAGAGGGGAGATAAGTGTGGGGGGACATCATGGAGGTACAGAAAATAATGCTGGTAATAATGAGAACTCAAGAGCTCCTGCTGATCGTTCGTCCTAATGAAAGGACAGAGGATGCTTGGTGAGGCTGGAGGGCAGCACACTGAAAGGGAGCTCAGACTGGTGCTGATATGCAGTGGGATAGCTGCACAGCTAATGAGGCAAAAGAGCTCGTGTAGATCAGAGATAAACCCAAGATCCTACGGCTAGTCAAGAGGGGAGCCAAGACCTCTGAGTCCCTGAGCTGGGCTGATGAAGGATCTGAGCCTGCAGTTCAAAGGGAAGAGGGAGCACGAGACAGATGCATTGCAACAGCCACTGCAAGGCCCTGGTGGCAGCAAAGCTGGGGTCCTGCTGCACCGTTTTTCTCCTTTGGTTCTAATAAAAGGCTCAAAGCAACAGGCCCTGCAAAAGGAGCCGTCTGCTCTCGACTTGCTTTTCTCTCCTCTGGTTTCCCCATGGAAGAAGGAAAGACAGCACAGGCTTGGGCCGGACTCAGCAGGTCATGACAAGAGGACAGTGGTCCTTCACACCAGCTGGCTGGAGGGGAGAGGGCACAGGGCAGAGCCAGTGGACTGCGGAGCAGAGATCAGCTGCCAGAATCACGTGCCGGGCATGGGAAACTTCACTGGTCTGAGAGAGAGGCAGCCTGGAGCCAGCCCTGCCTCCATGAACCAGCCACAAAGAGAGACCCAGAGGCAGCCCGCTCCATCTGAGCTGATCCACAGAGATCAAGACATAGAAAGGAGGAAGGGAGAGAGCCCTAGGGGAGGCAAACAACACAAATGACCACATTCCCAACCATCAGACTCTGGAAAGACCTCAGGTTCCCTTCAAACTCTGTCAGCTTTAGAATTAGGAGTGCTGGGTTCACTGCAGCACTGAAATGATGAAAATTCAAATTCTATTAGATAGTTTTATTGCAATTATGAATCTTTAATAGTTTTTCCTATCAAGGATTAAGCTTTCATGATTTTTTGTTCGAGACAGTTAAACAGATTTAATGAGCCATTCTTTGATTTCTCCCCTCAAGAATGGGACAAAAGGAACCTGGAAAGCCCTCGCAATAGCAGGGACCCTGGGGCAGGATGTGGAAAAGAGGAGAAAAGGGCATCATCAGTCCTAAATTCATGAGCAAATCCATCACTGAAGGTGCTGGAGCAGCAGAAAGTGCAACGTGGTGGTGAAGCGCAGCAAAGGTGTTTGGGCTGATACAGCTAAGCGTCAAGGTGAGGACAGCCCAAATCCAGGACAGCGAGTACTCTGATGGGCTGTTCTGCCAGTGGGTCATTACCTTTGCCTCAGGAGCACTGTGGAGCAACCTTGCATCTGCCATTGATCTGCTGCATGGCCCTGGACAAACTACTTCATCTGTCCGTGTCTGTCCTGCAACGCTTCCTCATCATTTGTTCAGACAAAGTCCTTCATGGCTCTCTGGTCTCCTGCACTCCGTTAGTACAGTACCTACCACAGGGAGACCTCTATCAAGTGACCACAGAATATTAACATTGGGTGAGAGTAACTTGCCACAAAATACTTGGATTTGTGCATGGGAAAAAAGATCTTGCAAGAACAATTGCTGACGAAGGGCAGATAAAAGAATCACTGAACAGTCCAAACACCTACAAATCAGCCTATCTCGATGATACGCTCCTATTAGGGCGGGAGAGGATTTTTTGCTAATTAACACAGATAATCACTTTTTTCCCCCCCAAACTCAAGGACAACTGGGAAGGTAACAAAAGACTGCAGAGACGAAAATGCAGCATCTATTAAAACAAAGGTTGATCCTGGCAAATTATTTGCTATATACACAGCTCCTAACCAGCACCAAATAAAGTAAGAAATAATAAAACACACAAAAAAGTTATTGACCTGAATATTTCAGAAGCAAATTTTCAGTTGGGCTCAGAAAATGGCAGGGGAACATAATAGGATGTGCTAAGTGCCTGAACTCTTCTGAAAATGGAATTATTTTCCTTTCCAAGGAAAAATTTACCCTGAAATGCAGGGGTTGAAATGACACACAAAAAGTGATAAACCACAGATGAGAAGCAGAAGTTTAGGAATAATGTATCTTGATGATGGGCTTGGCTGCTTCTCTTTCTGAAGACAGGCAGAATAACACAGCAAAGTGGGATGTGGTTGAATCTTTCTGGACTTCAGACAAGGGTTCTGATATCCCAAACCTCTTAAAAATAAATGAAATCAGGGAAAAATTCAGTCATGCGGATAGAAAGCTATGTAAGATATTTTAAACAAGAGTTCATGTTAAATGACACCAAATTGAGCTGGGAATAAGAAGGCTAATAGCATGCCAAACAGTTTGGCATTAGCACTAGTCTTTAACGCCACTAATGTGCCTGAAGAGAAGTTAAGTTGCACTCATGGACACCACTAACGTAGAAGGAGTCTCTCTAGCACAAATAATTAATAAAAGCACACCTTAAGAAATTAAAAGTATGAGTGGGAAAAAGTATGAATTGATTCGGAAACAGCTGAACTAAGAATCGAGGAAAAATAAGTAGGTACTCAGCCTGGGAAATAGCTGGGCTGAACAGGCCAGGGCAGACGATGCATGTCAAATGAGGCCAATACGTCCTACCTGGAGGATCAGGAACAGAGCTGGGAGCAAGGAAAGGGAGCAGAAGGTGACACATGCTGCTAAAAACATGGTCTTTTCCCCAAGCACCTCACAATAAAATATAAGATGAGGGACAAAGGAATGAAAGGACACAACAAGAGAAGATGGCCTCTTGGAGCAATCAGTGGTTTCAGCACTCCTGTGCACGGGTTTCCAGCAGCCTCTCGGAAGAGAAGAAATTTCAGGAGAGACGTCCATCCTGGTAAATGGGGACATCGTGCCAAGGACCGCTCCAGCTGCCTCTGGCGCTGCCTTCAGTGGAAAGGTTGCATCTTGCATACCACAACCACGCATCTCATTACATTCCTCACTATATCGCTTATTCCCCAGCCTTTGAATCGGCCGTGAGGCTCTTAGTTCGTTTTTTCAGCCTCTTTTTCAATGTGTAGTCCCCAAAATACAAGCCAGCATCCCAGAAGCAGCCTCATGAATACCACCGATGATGTAAAATCATTTACCTTTTCCTATTTACAGCCTCTCTTTTTCTTTCTCTTGTATATGGATATATATGGATTGTGGTAGCCTCTTTTTACCCTAACCTTTGTGCTGGGGACTCATATTGAGCTGTTTGTCTAAAGAAAGCTTAGAAAAAAAGGTAGAATACAAGGCCAGAAAAAAAATGAAGAAAAAAATCAGGGCGCACAGAGCCACGAACTCCAACAGAATGGGCTTAGCTCCCGTACAGCATCACTACGTACGTCATGGAGCAGGCAGAAATGACAGGAGCTGAAAGTAAACAAGCCTAGCGCACATTTCTGCTCTGCAGTCCTCTGCTAACCTGCATTTCTTCAGCATGAAAACTTACACCTAGGCAGCATATTTTAAAACGTGCCCAAAGAACGCATTGTCAGAAGCTTCGTGAATGAATAAACATAAAGGCGGCCAAGGCCAGGAATATGAATATTTAAATATTGATCAGCTGCAGCAATCCAGCTTGTTTTCTGCCGGTACCTGCAGCGCGTTCTGCTTCGTGGCCATGAAGCTGGGGGAGCAGAGCAGTGGTATCCAGACGAGTGTGATTTTAACCTGTCAGCAGCAGCGAGGGCTAGATCTGCTTCTGGGATTCCTTCCTTGTGGCCGCAGCCCCTGTTTCTGTAGTGAGGGAAAGCAAGTCTAGCTTTTAAGGCCTGAGAGACAGTTCCTTGATTCTGACTGGTTTTCAACATCATCAGTTGTTGGCCCTTTAAACAATTAAGGAAATTTCAAAAATGTTATTAAAACATCCAAAATTTCTGATTTGGAACCATGGATGCAAGAGGGATTTCTGGGGTACTTCTTCACCTAAAATGAAGAGTTTGGCAAAATCAACTCAAAAAATTCTGGTAACAAATTCAGTGTTGCCAATTTTTTTTTTTTTTTTTTTTTTTTTAAAGCAAATAATGTTTTATGCAAAAACAAGTTGCCCAGTCTTTGCTTCCTAGGAATTCTTGTCTTGTCTGTGCCCTTGTCGCAGCACATCTCTTCAGTGCTTCGTGTCAGAGAGAGATTCCCTAAAAGCCCAGTCCCATTTAGGCACCGAACTAAAAAGAGTTTAAAGGTACCTACAACACACTGGATGCTAAGCTTCTGGAGCCTAGCCCAAAGCAAGTTACCTGAGGTCACAGTGAAGCTGTGCTAGAGCAGGGAACAAATCCCAGGGCTTAGAAACCAGATTCAAAAGCTTGTCATAAAGGAGGTTTTATTCCTTGTCCCCAAGATAACGCTTAAAAGGGCTGTAGTTACTTATCTGTTAACAAAACATTTCTAATGTATCTGGTGAGCAAGAAAAGAAACCATCAGGGGAGCAGCACAACCCACAGAAGTACCACCAGCTGCCAGTGAAATCAGCAGGAACCTGTCCACCAACTCCAGCAAGGTTGGATCAAGCCCACATTGAACAAAAGCTCAATCTTTCCATTTCAGAGTGCAAGGAATTACCTGGAAATCACATTTAACCACCAGTTCTTCCCTGCTCATGGTATCACATCCTTTCTACCACCAGCTGGAGTAGCTTAGAGAGCAAGCGGATGCGGTCCATACCAGACTGTGTCTAACAGCAGAACATAAAAGGCCTTTCTTAATCTCCAAACCACAGACTAGTTCTAAATTTATGACCTGCAGCATACACAAATCAGGGAGGGAAGTGTGTGTGTGTATCTGAAATCGCATGGTGCCTGACATTGAGGAAAGCACTGGGCTGCTGGCACACACAAATCAGTTACTAGAAAACAGCGCAGCAAGGAGAGACACATAAAGAATCAATAAGCAGAGGATCCAGTGTGAAAAAAACTGCACAATGCCTCGCACAGAGACTGCCATGGTCCTGGGAAACCTTGTTCAGCAGAGTCGGAGGACAGCAGCACAGATCACACTGTGTACGTCGACGACCGCGCTTGATTATCTTCTTGCCTTTGTGGCACAGATGAAACGAGTTAGAGAGATAATGCCATACTTTATACATAATGATAATAAAAAGAAAAGCCATTAAAAGAAAGCTGCATTCTTGATAAGCCTGCTGTGATTCTTCCTGCATGTGTGAACATGCCGTGTGCCATTAGCTGTGCTGAGGTCACCAACAGGTTGACTGAACTAAGAAAAGCAGCAATTTTCCCTGTGCAGAGAAGAGAGGGATTTGGAAACAATATGGAAGCACAAAACATGAAAACTAGCAGAAATAACCTTGGGAAAAAAGCAACTTCTTTTTCTTTTCCTACCTTTAATCTCTCAGGTATTTATGAGGTGGGACTGACACTCTGGCCCTGGGACAGCAGGCACTGGGGACAAACAGGCTTGCTGCCAGATGGCTGGTCCTCTGACTCAGCGAAGAGACCTGCACGATGCCTGGAGCTGCTCCAGCCAGCCCCTCTTTACTGCTCTTTTAGGAAGAAGTAAATTGTCCTGTGCCTCTTACCATCTCTGTCTTTAGATCCTTGTGCCCCAGAGCACTGTCCCTACTGCCCCTCACCGTGACCTTCTGCTAATGAGCACGCGTTCATCAACAGCCCCAGGAGATGGCTAGGTATGCTGATGCAGCATGCAGAGTGGTTTCAAGGTGGTCACCCCAGAGATGCAGTGTACGCTCCGGGAGAGAAGGACAGTCTGCAGGGAGCAGTGAGTTTACAGCAGCAGCTTTCACCTCTTTCTGATCTGTGGACCCCCCCCCCCCGCAAGGGCTCAGGCCCTCCAAGAGCGAGTTCCAGCCTGTGAACAGCTGCTTTTCCCAGTTATCTTTTGCAGCCCCTTACCAGCAGCCCTCTTCAGCATCTCTCCCTCCCCTGTCATCTCTGCAGCACAGCCTGAGATTGCTGGATTAAAGGAAGGCTGAGCAAACACTCAGTCATCTCCCTAGGACACTCACACAGCCCCTTATACCTAGTACCCAAACACCCCCTATTGCATGGCAAGGCCCAAAAACCTATTTCCCTGCTGAGGACCTGAAAGAGAGACTAAGGCTCTAATCCAAACCTCCAAATTAGAGGTGTTCTCATTCTAGGCCCAAGAGAGTCAGCAGAAAGAAACGGGAACCTGCAGATGACAATAAAGTTCAGAGATGGTTGAGTTACCCCAACAAATGCCTCCCTCTTTCTCCTTCACCTGTAACAGGAGCCCTGGTGACCTCAGTGCCCAAGTTACACACAATCTATTCGTTCCAAAGCAACTTGGGAAATGGGATTGTGTCTGTCCCAACCCAAATCACAGCCCTCTCCACCAGACCATCCCTCTTCAGCCTTCCAGCCTTGACAGGTTAGCACAGTGACTTTATCAGGCCGTGCAGGCAAAGCTGAAGGCTCACTGAGACACTCCTCAAAGTCCAACGGCTCTCTTTACAACTTATTTTACCAGCAAACACTTTGGGGCATATAAAATCTTAATCCCCCAATGCCCCTTCTGGGCACAGCTAAGATTCCAGGACATCTCATCCTGTTCTGAGACCTTGTACAGCATTAAGGACAGGGGAGCCCAGAGGTGATGCATGTGCGTGTGTACACAATCGGGGCCTCCTACTCATGAAAGAGATGAATGGTCCTGCTTTACAAGAGGTCCAACTCAGGACTACAGCAGTCCCACCTCAGAGGGGGTGAATACCAGCTCTTCAAGACAAGCCACTGAGCATCCTTTACGAAACCCTTTGAATATGGAGGGAGCCTGACATACCTGGAAGTCACACCAGGTTAGGCTGCTGATAGATAAGCTCTGATCTAGCCCTGAGGGTGACCCTGCTGGTTCTGCTTGTTAAGAGATGACTCTTGCAAATGTCTGCACTGCAGGAGAAAACTAGCACGCACCTGCTCCCACTGCAGCAAGCCTGGCCTCCCCTTATCGCGGCAACTGAACACATTCCCTGCAGGCAGACTAAGAGCACCTTGTGCAAAACTTGGCTTGTGCCAGCTCCATACATAATGGGTTCGGATTTGAGATGCAGGAAGAGGGCACAGGACCAGGAGTTTTAATAGAAAACTCTTCCCTGCCAGCTCAGGGAGGTGAGAGTGACTTTTTCTCTTCACCTGCCCAGTTTGGGCTGCAGCCTCAGACATCTACACCGAAAACAACCCCAGGCTATCTCAAGGTTGAGAAATGAGGTGCAGGAGTGTGCTAAAGCAGAAGGCAGGTACAACTTACTCCACAAGTTGTAAGGCTGCACTGCTTTCTGCATAGCATCCTTGCTCCTTCTGGGGCCTGGTTTCCAAAACAGCCAAAAAACTTGCCCAGAAAAACCGTGAAACACAACATTCACCTCTCTGCTGACAGTCCTGCTTAGCCAGAGGCTGAAGGGCAGGAACAGCAGCAGTTGCGTAGCAACGTGGCCTTGCCCTTGCATCCACAGTGTGCGATGCTCTCCCTCCTGCACCAGGCCACTCCGGGGTCGTTCTTACCTTTAAGCCAGTGCTCTCCGCTTCAGAGCCTTTATCCACGCCCGTGATGTAGATGCCCAGGGAATACTCTGCCCCTCCTCTGATCATGAGGCCCAGGGACTTCCCCTCATTCAGGACCAGATTCACCTGCAGAGGAGGAGGAGGAGGAACAGTGATTTAGGTGGCATCTGAGAGCTGCACAAAAGCAGCCTGAACTCCAGTGCTTCTGACAACAGCCACGTCCCCTTGCTGCCACCAGGTCTCCCTCCAGTTTAGCAGTGAGCAGCGCACACCCTGCGACAAAGCCATCTCTGTGGATGCCTCCACAGATGACCGCAGCCCCAGACATAGCCTGAACCACAGTCATCCCCTTGCTGCTACAGCCAGCTCCTCTAGCAATGCAAAGGAGGGAAGAGAGCAGCTTTAGCTTCTTCTATGGCTCCCTATGCTGGTCCGTCTCCCCACACCTAGAGGTTAACGGAGTTACCTGCAGCTCAGAGGATCCTCTAGAGATAAATGGGCCTGCAGGGTAGGCAATACCCTGTGCGCCCGGAGAGGACACCACCACTGACAACAGACTGAGAGGGAAGGCAGCAGGGGTAATGCTTCTGAAGGGCGTATTTCCCAGTGGAATATAGAGAACATGCACATCGTGATTTGGTCTTGTTTTGTTTTGTTTTTTCCCCTCACATTTTCAATGACTCAGAGGGCCAAGCAGAGTGGAAGACCAGATCATGTCAGGGAGATGTGGGAGACACTGCCTTGATGAAAGCAGAATGTGGAAAAAGAGAGAAAGATGGCAGAAGGACATCCAGGACCTGGGTGGCAAATCCAGAAGCAAAGCACTGGCCTGAAAGGATGTTAATATGAGACAGGCACAAGACAGCCTTGCATGGAGCAAATGATGCTATTTCAGGAGGGGTGTGGGACTCAAGAAAGGGGCCACGACTTAGCTAGGGACTGAGACCATTCTGGGGGTTAGGACCCTGCCAAGATACCGGCCAGACAAGGGATTGCCAGAAGCTTTGTTGGATACCACCTTCCTCCTCCCATCTATTCCACAGCCCAGCTGCCTCTGCAGAAAATCAGCAAAAATCATCAACTAAAAAAACAGGTACAGGTTTTACTACAGTTCATGGCAAACTTCTCCAAGGTCCAGACGGAGCAGTGGACGGAGCTGCATTCACTGGAGGCCAGCCTGCTCAGGCCCCATCTATCCCTTTGAAAGCTGAGACCTGGATCTCACAGGACACGCAGAGCGACAAAACAGCAATAAAAGGGCCCCTTCTGCCCCACCGCAAATCTCAGAAATGGGAGGAGGAAAATGAGCAAGCGAAGGGAGAGGAAGGGTACGCAGCCAGGCTAGCTGTACGCCTCCCACCTCTGTTTGCAGACAGGCAAGGCAGCTGCTGTGGGATGATCAGATGGAAATACCAGCTCTGGAGGATTGAGAGGATGCCTACTACGTGGCAATGCACAGCCAGACAAAAAGTCAAGAGTGTCTAGAAACCTGTGGCCGAGTTTCTGCGTACTTAGCTGAGAGAAATCCCCATAGCACCGCTGACATGGCTGGAGCGGTGCTGGTCAGCACTGGCTATGAATTTCCCCCTGCCTGCGCGTGCCCTGTGTAAACATGGGATTACACACTGATTACCTACGTCTATCCAGGCTGGGAAATAGCTGGGCTCGATTTCTCGGCCTTCTCCTCTGTGCAGCCCCCGCAGCGGTGACTGCAGGGCGCCGCTCCAGGTGTCCCCTCTCCCGGAAAGGGCACAGAGAGCAAGCAGGAGAAGGAGCAACACGGTGGCACAGGCTGCAGTGGAGAAAGGCCAGGACACGGCCCAGGCTGGCCTTTGCATCACAGCCTCTCACCCCAGCCCCTGCCGTCACTCCTGGAGCAGTTACTGATCTGTGAAGACTGCACTTCAAAGCTGAGAAGCAGCAAGGGATGAATTATGCAGCAACCTTCCTCTCAGCCAGGCTCGCCGGTTAGCAAGAGAAGCTCCAGAACAAGCAGGAGTCCAGGAGGAAGGGCCACTTCCATCAGCCACATCTCATACTGCTGCTCCAGCGTAGACTTAATTACAACTGTTCTACTAAGGAGTAACAAGGCAGAAGGACAAAGAAGGAAGTGATGCTCTGATCCCAGCCCATCCTGCAGCCCTTGTCCAGGAACGATCTCACCCCTTGCACGAGGGCTGAAGTGATGGTCTTGTATCTCATACCCATGCCAGGGGCACCAGGCACCACCTCGCTGGTCTCAGCAAACAGCGCCTGGTGCCTCCTGTCACTGTCAAAGGCACCAGCACCAAATGATGCTGAGGAGGTTAAATTCTCTTCTGAATCCGGTCCTGCCTGTATGCTGCATTGCTTTGGTCCCAATCCTCAGCTCAGCCTCAGGACCTGAGCAGAGATTAGACCTCCAGGTCCTAAATGGGGAAACTCGAAATGCCTGGGCAGCTCCCAATCACTGCTGGACGAGTCAGAGGGCAGCCCCACGTATCTACCAGCCTTGCTCCTGCAGGGATCCAGGATCCCCTCCGTCGTAACAGCACCTCGGCACTAACTCACACTAAAACGTACCAGGATGCACCACCTGTCCTCAGAGCACGCCTGCGGCATAGAAGGCATTCAGGAATCCTCCACACACCTTGTGCCTTATTACCGCTAATTAATAATGCTAGGACAGATTTTCCATCTGTCCTGCCCAGAACAGCCAGCACATACTGCAACAGATGTTCAATATCTTCCACAGACCTCTTACAGGTAAATGTATCATGCAGCGCTTGGACAGCCATTTTCCCCCATCAGGCAGCCCGAATGCTGGCTGCAGGCTTGATTTTGCAAGGTGTGCCAAAGCTATTAGCCAGCTTCCCATCTGCCTCCTTCTGAACGCTCTTACTCAGAGGGCCTGACGACATAGCAAAGTTCAGGCAAGAATTTAACAGTGGATGAGCAAGCCTGCATTTAGCTCCCTGGAGGACTCTCAATTTAAAATGGTCTTTGTTCAATCTCTGCACGACATTTTCTAAATGAATAACTCCGTGCTTTTTGCTTTTGTCCCAAGCTTTAAGGCAATTTGGAGGAAAGTAGACAGCAGGAATGAAAATGAATAACAAAGAACCTCAAGAATCAAAATGTGTTTCACACTGACAGAAACAACTAGAACCAGACTGTTTGTGAATGGCTTTTATATTTAAAACTCTTCATCCCAATCAAATCAAAAGCTTGTGCACTTCCCTGGGATGAGAAAATCATTTCCAGCTTCAGCTCACTAACCTGTCTTTCTGGAGAATACTGCATCACGTGGGGAATCCACTCCAGCTTTCGAGGGTCTCGTGTTGAAAACTCATTTTCTATCTTGGTAGTAAAGAAGCGGCAGGACAGAAATCTACCTAAGGACTAATCACTGGAAAATTCTGTACTTTAAGAAATGGATGCCAAAACAACGCCTACTTTTACGTACTGATACCAGAGCTGACTGGCAACTCTGCTAATGCCCCATCAGCTGCATGCTTTTTTTAATGGATCTGCAAGCTAACACAGGGATGATCCCACGAATAGACTGTGCTTTGTGCCTTGCTCTAAGATACTGCTTCCCTTCTGCTTCCTTTCCACTGCTGTTGGCTGATGGAAAGGAAAAAGGAGAGTCATCATCACACCTACCACCAGCACAGCTACTGATGAAGGAAGGCTCTCAGCATCGCATCCACTCTCCAGAAACGGCTGTACCTCGTGTAGCCAGATAGTGAGAACTACAAGAAATTAACTGCCTGTACCACCACCCTTATCTGGGGCTACACAAAGCTGAAATTCACTGGGTAAATCCTGCTCTTGCTTTAAAGTGCTTGAAGTGCTGGAAACAATTTTAGGATTCAAGCGTTATAAATGACTCATAAAGAGGCCTTCGTACCTCAGACTACCGAGGAAAGAGGGGCAGATTATCTTCCCAACAAAGCATTTGCCTGTCAAAGTCAAGGGCTTGTTTAACTTTATATGGAAATGTTGCTTTGGATATAGAGCGATTACTTTATGGAAAATTTCAGTCTTTTTTTAGCTGGAAAAATCCTCTTTTCCAAAGTCCTTCCCTCTCTTTCACCTCTGCTTGTCCTAACGACATTCAAGGTTTTCCTCCTGCTCTAACTTCTTCCCAAACAATTCCCATACCTTTCAAAAATTGCCCCAACTTTGAGAAAAATACAAGCAGCAAAAATGCAGCAAAGCACATGCAATCACAGATCAGGATCAAACCACACTAGTAAATGACAGCAGTCCCTCTCTACGTGTCTCTGAACAGTAAATATATATTCTAGCGCTGTGCGGAAGGTAGCGGCAGGAGCCGTATTTCCATAGCAGGACATTTACATTTCCCTTTAACACTGTCCAGGAGGGCTTGCGAGCTGCAGTCTGCCTCCCCACTCCGATAGCAGATTGAATAAAAGATACTCTATCCCCCCACAAACCTTACTTTATGTTGTGTGAGACATTTCATGTTTATACACACACACACACACACACACACACACACACACACACACACACACCAGGCAAATCCAGGCTTCAAGGAGCAGGAAGCGGAAAGCAATGAATACAGCCCCGAGCAATAAAGGCGTGAAAGACCTTCCTCTCCCCAAGCCCAAGCTGGGTAAAAAAACTAAGCACTACTTAAAAATACATTGCCTCTGGCAATTCCAGAGGCTGGGCTGGCAAGGGCTTAATTGCATTTCTTAATCGACTAATACCTATGCCTCTCAAAATAAACCCTGCAGAAACTGCAATAGAAACTCACGCTGCCAGGAAAAGCATCAGCCAGCAGCAGGGGCCAGAGGAGATAACTACTCTGGGAGCATTTGCCTTATTGACAAACTGCAGATTTAGGGAACAGCCAAGAAATGAAGCATGTGCAGACAGGCAGGAGGCTCAGGTTGATCAGACTGGGGACTGAGGAGGGAGGCAGAAAGGAGGAACGCAGAGAAGGTATTCCAGGAGCCGAACCAAGTGATACCCTGACTGCAAGGGCTAAGCAAAGGCTGAGTCGCTCCCTGTGTTGGGGGGCTTCGGGATAAAGGGGACCCGATTTTCCGCAACATTTCTCAAGCACCTCCTGCCTCGGAGAAGCTGTCTCCAGCGATGTGGCACACCGCAGGGATGGTAGTAGGTTATAACTGGGGTTGGCACTGTCTTGCTGGCTCCCCCGAGCACAGGATTGTCCCCATCCACTGCAAACCCTATCAAGGGCATCTCTCCCACTCCGTAACCCCATTCGCCAGACATGTCTGTGGGAGGGAGACTGCAGCACGGCACTGAAGCACAGGCCAGGCTGTGCAGCCACAAGGAGGGAGCTAAACGTGTGTGATGTGACCAGCCTGCTGTTCCTGGTGGTTCCCATCATATGACTTGATTCTGTCCCCCACAACAGAAAGTGCTGCCCCTGGGCCCCACCGGGAACAGACCCCCAAGCACACACGCTTTCTCAGACCAAGGCCTTTCTGCTTGAGCTTTTCCACTCAGCTAAACAGAGCTGGTTTGCACACGTAGGATTAGAGCTTCCATGCAAGTCTTGTCCCAAAAGAGGGCATTTTGGTGACATTTTTGCAATACGTTTTCTCCTTCCTCAATTTACCACCTGTTCTGCTGCCACCCCAGAACTCAGAGTGAGAAACCAATGTACCTCAGGGACTTGCACTAGAGGGAGCTGGGATTGCTCCTAACTCCTAAACTCACAGCTGTCCTAACACCACCTGAACACGGACATAGCAAGTGAAGATGTGCAAGAATACAGTTACTGTCTGTGGGGTGAAATGAGGACATCCAGGCAAGGTAATCCCCCAGGCCCTACTGAAAAAGCCACATACTCCTAGGCTTAGAGTGGTAAAGATGCTGTGCAGCACCTCCTCCTCCTATTCCATATCAAATCTTCTTCCAGCCCTAGGCTACTCCCATGTGTACAACACAGAAGCATTGGGAAGATCAGGGCCACAATTTTAATTTCAGTTTTAACACTGAAATATTTGCCTCCGTCAATGGTGAGAAATAAAGAAAAAAATGCTACAATCAATAAAGCATTTGCTCGGAGTTGATTCTTGCACAGAATTTCTTTTCTCTGGATTTATACAATTACCTGTTGACAGATTCAATTTTACTGTTAGAAAAAGCACTTTCAGACAAAAATTACTCTGCCTCCGTAGGATTCAGCACATAGCTGCATGAGTGGCTGGGAAGGTTTCATCCATGCCAGCAGCTATTTCCATGTCATTATGGCTAACACACAAAAAAACAACACTTAAGGAGGCACAGAGGACCCATCGTCCTCCTGCTTAGCAAGGAAACCCCACTGGCTTATGTCTAGACATCATGCAAACACCTAAGCGTAGCTCACAGCAAATTAGAGCCAACTAACAACCCACTAACTGAGGCACTAGGAGAAGTGCAGTCACAGCTGCTAGGCGAGCTGGATCCATCGGAGCTGCCTCAACATCAACCCACCTTCCAGAGCAGGTTTTGTAGCCCGTATTGGATCCTTTGCTGTCATAGCTATGCTGGCAGCCATCTCCAAGTGTGTTTAACAGTAGTGCAGCTACGGAGCTGCCTTTGGCTATACCACGGGCACACCTGGGGCACTGATTTACAAACAGGCTCTCGCAGTAGGCGTGTGTCAGGGAAGCAAGCATCCCGATGGCTGAACGGGTGGCAGCGAGAGCAGAGAGAAAGGCAGGCATCCGACCCTGCAGGGGACAGTCTCCTCTGCTCAAGACATCTGCCGTGGGGTCTGATCCCCACTCTCCGCCCAGCGCTGCTGCCCAGCTCACGGCACACCGCTGAGGGCCACTGCGGTCTAGGGCCCAACGGCCGCCTCCTTGCTGAGCAGTGCTTGACCCCTGCAGCACCCCACAGCTCTGAGGCATAACTATCTTTTAAATTTTTTTTTCTTTTTTCAGCTTAAAGTGTCTGAAATAACGAAGAGATGGCACTGTTGCCTGCCAGCACAGGAGAGGTGTGCTGAGGCCTGACCTGAAGGCCGTTTTAGGGTAAGGCCTGCTGGGATGGTGGCTAAGGGCAGCCCGAGGCAGAAGGAACGCCTTCTCCCCAGGGAACTGAGGGACGGGGGGCTCACATGACATGTTCTTGTCCCTGCAGGAAACCTGCAGATGAGTGGGGAACTGACCATACACTGCTGAATAGCCTGAACAGCCTTCAAGTCATAAATCAAAGCAAACCCCACCAAGGTCAGAGCAGGCAACCCGCAAGAGGCACGGGGAACTGCATCACCTCACGCCAAAAATGTCATTACAATCTAATAGAAAGAAATCCTTCTTTCTCTCTCCTGCATCTCTTATCCTTCATGCTCAAGTAGTCACCATTAGCTTCTGAAAAACATTGAAGCCACACAATTGCTATTACAGATACATTTTTTTCATTTTTGCAATAAAAATATCTGCTTTTGAATACAGAATTGCCTGGAGGTGAGGAGACATTCACACTAACTCTCTTCTTTGCCTGAATTTCCTTTCTTCTGTGGCACCGAAAGCCTCAAGGAATAACCAGCTCCCTTGGCAATCAGCACATTAGAGCAGCTGATGAAATGGTGTTTCTCAAAGAATTAGCGGCATGACACTTGCAGAGCACCCTGCACAGTTCATCTTCCTTCCAGCTCAGCAGCACCTAAGAGTTGTTGCTGGCTGATGGTTTCCAAAGTGCTTCTAACGAAATAAGCTGTTGATCCCAGCAGTACATCAATGACAATTCACAGCACAAACATTCCTTGCTCTTGTGAAAATCTGGGGGACTCAAGCCCTGGACAGATCATAGAAATTAAATTGCTCTGAAACACAAGGTGACCACTACAAACAGGCTGTGTCTTTCCAGAATGAAGGCTGAGTCCTTTGTCAGGGTTGCGCTGGGGGACTGTGACCTGCTGCTGCTCTATCTATCCTGGAGACAGAGAGCTCCAAGAACATCTCACCACAGCTCTGCACTCGTGCAAGCCCTTCGTTTCATACAACTGACCATCACCACTCACTGCTTCACCTATGGGGAAGAAGATGGGCACACGGCTCTGATGAACCACAGGACCCACTGATTCTTGCTCCAGGGAAGACTGCCAGTTTGTGGCCAAGGGGAAATTAATAATACAAAACCGGGTAGATATGGCCATCTCTCAATCTGCCACAGACAACACAGACATGGAAAACGTAACTCTAAATCCTGGTAACATAGAGCCTAAAATGCAGCACAGTCCTCAGGAAAAAACCACACAGTTCTGCGAGAGGCAAGCAATAGAGTGGCACAGCAATGCCCAGCTCTCAGCAAGCCCAGGCCTCATTTGACTGGGGACAGCATCAAGATTTGCAACACAACGTGCGCCACCACAGCTGCGTATGCTCTGGTATCTCCTTCATCCCTCCATTCCTGTTAATTCTCACACCTCTTCTCGTACCTTCCCACTGGGTGCCATTCTTACCAGGTCACATCTACACTCAATGGTTGACTCAGTCTCAGCATTCGCCCTCTGCTTGTCCATGCAGAATAGTCTCTGATGCAAGCTTGGTGCAATCTTGATTTTGGCCCAGAATCACTGACTGGAAAGGCACGATGAAAGCAAAGCCAGTGGACAGCTGACAGTCCAACGGTAACTCCCCAAATCCCTAAAGTGGTTTCTCTCGTAGAGGACTGCAAAGGAATCCCAGCGTCCACACAAGAATGTGCTGTAACCCCCAGGGCAAGCGATGTGCCCGCCCTGGGCCAGCCAGGCTGGCTGGCTTCTGCGCTGGGAGTTTGGGCGACAGCAGAGCTACCCAAGGAGGTCAGACCCACCTGCCAGCTGAGAGACTGGCTGACCTGGCCACACACCAGTCCAGTCTGTCCGTTCCACACCTCCAGCCCACCACGTACACAGCCACATGCCAGATCCCTCCTCCGCCAGACGGATCAGTTGCACTATCGCACACATGCCAACAGCAGCACTTTCCATTTCAAGCCTTTTTGATAATGAATGCTTCTGCCTACAGATAAGCAAACTTGTTAAACTGTGCTACAAAACAACATCCTTCCAGGCATACAGAACATCCTTTTAGGCATATAGAACAGCTGTGCTGGAGGGAAAGGTAGCTAGACAGGGACATCTCTCTTGCCTGATGAATGTAGGATGCCTCCACCAACCTTGAATTTAACCTTGCAAAAGCTGGAAACATCACTGTAACTACAGCGGCATTGCAGATTTACTGAATTGTAAGAAAGCATTAATAAACTTGCTAGTTTACATTGCTTCAGCCTCTGGCTGTAGGGCTAAAGCCTGATCTCTCCCCTGCACTTTTGCAAATGGTGCTTTCACAAACGGTGCCTGTTTGAAAGCTTTTTTGCATATGTATTCCAGGACATCCAGATCGATTAGAAATAGGAGAGAGAGGGGGGGAAAGCCTAATCCCCAGCCCTTCTCTTGGAATGTAAAGCCATCCAGACATCAAATAGCCCCTGGGGCAGCATCTGTCAATTCTGGCTGACTTGGCTTAGTTAACCAGAGACATGTTGCCTTGATTTGCATGGTATTTGTGCACAGAAAAAACACATTTCTAATGGAGATTATATATATATATACACACACACACATATATATTTAAAAGACAAATCTAAAGGCAAAGTCTCCCAGTGTTTTGGAACATGTTCTCATCTCTCAGTGTGCATGATAAGCCAGGGCAAAGCAACTCAGCTAATTCACCCCCCAAAGTGCATGGTTGGACAAACGACATTTGCAGTCACACTAAAAAACCGCTCCCAAACCCCCGGGATACGGCAAGCTCTCCCTCACTCCCTGATATTTTTCTGCTCATGGTGGGGCTTGCTCTCATTGCCAGATGGCAAAGCAAGACACCTTTAGATTAAAAAAAGTGTCTGGGTGGCCTCAATCAGTTAAAAGTTGTGGCATCCAATAGTTTTCTTCTGCCGAGCGCACAGATGGGAATTCAGCAGCGGAAGTTTTCACAATGTGCCTGCCAGACCTTGCACATTGACACAAGCAAGGCAGAGAGCTAGAAGGAGCTGGTTTCAGAGGCAGGCTTTGAAAGGCACAGTACAAGGCAGCGCAGAAAGCAGAGAGGTAAGGGCCCTACTCTGAGTAACCTCAGGTCCCACCAGTGCTAAGAACTATCACTCAAAAAACTTCTGAGCCACTGAGCAAGCAGGCTAGGGAGAAAGATGCATCGTGCTCATCGTCAGCGAGGATGGAGGCCCATTAACAGGGCAAGGAGAGAGCCTCCAGGCAGGGCTGACAGCCGCTCTCCAGCAGAGCGGGAGACATGCGGGAAGTCTGATACGAGCGATCAAGCCTGGAATAGCAGAGGGAAGCCAAGAGACATTAGCAGAGCTGTGTGGGGATCCCGGGACTGAAACAACACATGGCTAATAGCTTCTGTTAAAAGTATGGTATATGGCCAGCGTGGCGCACAGGGGGCAGGATGGGAACAGCAGATAATGACAGATGTCAGCGCCGACCTGCCACACAGAAGTAATGCCAGGAGAAGGTTAAATACTGTCTGTTCACACGATGCCAACACTGCCCTCTGCATCAGATCTTTGCGCATGCATTTCTATAAGCTTCAAACATTTGCTGTAATTGTCATCGACTCTTCCCAGATTAACAGATGGGCCCTCACCCCTCAGCTCTGTGATCAAAGCGTGATCCTCTATTACCAGAAGTCAAAGGGCTGTCTGTCTGCCCAGCCTGTGGGAAAGGAGCACCGGGGAACAGAAGAATGAGCTTTGGGAACAGCCACGCAGCAAGTAAAGCTCTTCACTCCCCAGCTGGGCAGTAGAGCTCCTGAAACCAGCAGGCCAGGAGCTGGTAGCAGCATGCAAGACTGGGCATCACACCCAAGGCTGGCAGATCTTCCCAGTGCCCTGCAAGCGCAGTGCTACTGCAAAGAGAGGCATCACAGCAACAGTACCACAGAAGCCCAGCTTAGCACAAGGGTAGCCTCTTCTGCTCCCTCATGCCTGCACCCAGAACACTGCCAGAGTAAAGGAACAGTCTTTCCCTTCGGTATAGGCCAGCCTCCAGCTGTACGCAGGATGTGAGGTAAGGTCCTCGAACCAGCCTGAAGCTAGAATGGTGCCACATGCAGCGACTTGGAGCTGGGGCCCCTGGCACCTTAGGAGTGAGCGAGTCCAACAGTATCCAAGCCCTCCATGGATGTTCTTAGAAGTTTAACGTGACCTTCTTTCAACTTGGATTCATTCCCTTCCGAAGCAAATTAAGCTGCGGTATTTAAGGCTGCTTTAATTCTGCACAAGCATGTCCACATTGTGCTTTACTTGCCAAGTTTACTTGGATTCATTTTCCTGCATACCCCTTGGGAGACAGCCCTGGTGGGCTCAGGGACCAGAAGCGGCATGGAGGGTGCTTTGGCTGCTGTTGACTGGCCCATGCAGTAGCCAAGCTGGCCAGAGATGGCTGCAGCACCTGTAATCACGTCTCCCTAAGGAACGATGGGAAGGGCATGTCTGTGGCTATAGCACCCAGACAAGGCTCCAGCACTGGGCGGGGGATGCACATGGCTGGAGGCTTCTAATCATTTCCTGTTGATACACAGAAAGCAATAAAGGAAATAATGCGCAGAGAAACACCTCCTACCTGGAGCTTCAAAAAGTCTCTGCCAGCTCTGCAGGGGCTGTGTCAAGGTGACACAGAGCAGCAGTGGGTGGGGGACACAAGCAAGCCAACAGCAGCTGCTTTTCTCTTGTCCTTAAAGTAGAAATAACGGGCCCTTCTCCCTTGCGGCTGACATGAATATTTCATCAGCAAAGCAAACTGCCTTATCCCATAATAGATTTTTCCCTCTCTGGCTGAGGTGGGAGAATCCAGCTTACAGATCGCTCCACCGCCTTAGCAGGCTGGCCCAAGGGCATCTGGGGCACAAAATCGAAGTGCTGGGGGCAGCCAGAGAGATCTGAGGATGACAGGATGGAAACACGTCAAGGCTCCAGGCAACTCAGTACCTTTAGGAAGCATGTGCCCAGCTCTCTCATATGACAGTACTTGAATGTCCCATGAACACTGGTGAGGCAACACTGTATCCTGCTTCCACAGGACAAATAGATCCCCTATCTGTTACTGCTGACGGAGAGCGCAGTGTCTGCCCCTCCATCCCAATGTCTCATTACAAGGGCATCTGAGCACCGTTCCTCAGCAGCTACAATAAGTCTCTAGGGTCTCTTCCGGGCATGAGAAGCACAAGGGAGAAGAAACGCTAAATCCCTAGGACCAGATAATGCAGCTTGAACATATCCTCTGCTGGATCACTTATAATACGGCCTATTTCAAAGGAGGGTAGACTCATAGAAAGAGAAGAGGACTGGGAATTAGATGTGCCAACATGCTTCCTACTCTGCCAAAGGTCTAAGATCCAGGCTCCGCTGGAATGGGCCAGCACTGGTCAGACACCGCCAGATGCCCTGGATAATGCTGTGAAATGGCATTCCCTTCCCTGCTCCTTCTCCAAGAGCCAGGGCTTTGCACAGGCACTGCCCAGGGCCTTCCTGGGTCAGCCTGCCTCTCCCCAGATGGAAAAAGGAAAATCATCCATTTCATTTTATAGTAGTTTTGGAAGAGAAAAATTGTTTTTTCCTCATGCAAAACTTTAAAGAGAGCCAGGAAAGCCTTACAGCAACACCTGAGGAATGATCCGAAAGGCAGGAAGAAGGCACTCTGATCTACACACTCTGAGATCTATCTAGCTCTCCAAATCCCCAAGCCCTCCTGAAAAGAACATCTGTGCCATTCTCTTAATGACCATGTTGGTAATGGGCCTGCAGCTAATTTAACAACCTGTGTGGGAAAAGCCTTAAAAGCAGTTTCTGGTTTAACTGGTGTTTCCAACAACACCTTCACTGCCAGACATGTCTCCATCTGGATGATGCCTTGTCTCCAGCTCAGGAAGGATGATGGACTCCTGTCTGAGCCTGGAGGCTCCCATTCCCCACAGTCACTGCTAAGGTTCTTGTGTGCTCAGCTTCTACCTACATCAAACAGGAACAAAGTCAACCCATCCTGCCCTGCAGGACTCCTCCAGGGAGATGGAGTCAAAGATAGAGACCCTGGGAGAAAACTGGGATCTTGGAGGGCCACAAGGACAAAGCAGGATGAATCAAGAAGGAGGTGGCTGGGAGCCTCTCCACTATCACATATTTTGAGCAGTCATGGCACTAACAGAGTAAGGGCTAAATGCTGTTCACTGCTTGAACAGCACTGGACACTGCACAGGGCCCAGTGTATCCTAAAGGAGAGACAGACCATCCTGAGGGAGAAGCACAGGAAGGTAAATCATGCAGGGAATGAAGAGCGTAGGCACTTACATGGTTAACAGGTAACTGCAGACCCATGGCTGATCCCCCTTGCTCACCTTTTTCTCATCTCCCTCTTGCAGGAGCTGGAGGTGGCTCCTCTTCTCACTGTCCTTGCGAAGTGAGCTGTTCTGGTGGTGTGGCAGGCCTATCGGTGGGGACACACTCCGGCCCTGTGGGTCCACCCATGTGTAGATGTGGTTGGTGACATATCCCCCGGGGATGCGTCCCACTGAATGCACCGACAGGTTCAGCTTCTTGCAGCCTTTCAGTGCCTGGAAGACAAGCCAAGGAGAGAAGGGGGTTAATGCCAGCGGAGGAGGGAGGACAATTCTGCCTTAGGGCTCTGGGGTGATGTGGCTGTGTCTTTCCTTGGGATTGGAAGATCTCAGGCTGCTCAGCAAACACCTACAGAACAAGTGAGCTACACAAAGCTAGTGAAAGACCTGGGATTCTTCTCTCTCCTGAACTGCAACAGTATCCAGGGGAGGCTGCAGGTGCTAACACAAAAACTACACTCTCCTCATCCACCAGGGAAAAAGAGGAGTGACACAGAGTATGGCAGGAAGGCTGGGTAGCAAGGTGCCCGAGGGAAACTCCAAGTGTGAACTGACTGAAGACTAAGCAGTTTCTGCCACTTAGGGAAGGGGGTCAGAGCAAGACAGGGATCAATGCTTGGGGAAAACAGCACTTGCTCCCTGCAGCTTTGTCCCAAACTCATTAAGTCATTGAAAGGTAGTCGACAATGCTCCCAGAAATTCAGCCTCCATTGCCATTTCATTACCAGCAGCCTCTCCAGCACAAGTAGTCAATTAATGAGTACAATAATTAATAAATATATACATGTATTTAAAACCACATGCACCAAGATGACCTTGAGATCCAGATGCATTTGCAATTACTCCTCTGCCTCTCCAGCTTGCACTGTGAGAAGCTGACATAGGTTTTATAGTAAAATTAAATTAACTTTAAAGAAGTTCTCTCTGGGCACAGCTCTATGTGCTCATCCCTTTTCAGGCCTCAGGAACATCAGTTCTCAGGATCTGCACTCAGAAAGGGACTGCTTTGAATTTTTTGTATACGTGTCCTTTTGATGAGCTACTCCTGCAAAGTCTCCTCTCCCCACTGAGCAGAGTGGCTGCCGACGAAGATTCATGACAGGCAAGAACTAACACTAACAGCTTTTGGATAAAGAGTAATACCCTCAGTGATACTGGGCTGTCTGGATCCCAGCTCTGACCTGGCAACTTTCCTCTTCCTCCCTGCTGGGGTTAGAAACAATCCAGCTAGCCAACAACCAGTTCACAGTCTCCATCATACACAGCAATTTGGCTGCAAATTTGTCATGTGCTACCAAGGTCATTTGGCCTGGAGAGCTTAAATGAGGACCGTGAAACCAACAGCCCCATCAGAAGAAATGCAGAGTTCTCTAATTTCCTGGGCTGCTTGCTAACTCCAGCCCCCTGCCTCCTTAGCTCCCCAGCCCCTGTAATGCAGCACCCTTGGCCGTACATCATCCCACAGCGAATTCGTCCTGCGTATCCCAGGCCAGTGCATGATACCTCAGAAAAAGAAACAAGGAGAGCTCACAGCAGCCCTGTCCAGAATAATAAACTCCGCTGTAAATAAGAATCAGCATTTTTAAAGCAGCGAACAAGCTTTGGTTAACCGATACACACAATGAATCGACCTTTCCAAAATGAGCAAACCACTAGGGTTCATTCAGCCTGGGGTACCACTGCTGCTTCCTGGCACGTTTTTACACCTCATGCTCTCGCTCTGCGAGCAAACAGCACTGGCTCGCCCCTAACCAAGCCCCACATCCGCGATCGGGGCTTCTCCCTAAAACACATCATCTGCCATGACCCCTCCTCTCCCTGCGAGGGCATGCAGGGTCCAGACTGCACGGCAGATGAGCTGAGCTCATCACGCTCCGGTCTTGCTGACATCAGCCCGGGTCTCACTGGGACGACAGAGCTATTTCTGACCCCCTCCCCGTCGGCTGTGGGGGACCACTCAAACACGCATCGCAGAGCAGGGGCTTAGCTATGCCTCAGGACACAGCCCAGCACCTCAGCCCAAAGCCCCTTTCTTAGCTGCCATGCAGACAGACTTGGGACAGTCTGAACCCCCCATCAATGAGTTGGGGGTGGTGGGGAGACTTCTTGCCCACCCTACAGCTACCAGTGCAGAATGACACCCTATGAGCTGGAGTACAACATCCCACAGAAACAACAACTTCCTCCATTCATTCAAATTGGAGCCATTTCTATGAAATCCTCTTTTACGCCTCCATTTACTTATCCAGGTACCGAGGCAGAAAAACAGCACTGTCCCATGAGCAAAGTCTCATCTCTGAATGAGGCTGCAACTCTTCATCAAACACAAGCAAATAATGAAGATAATCAGTGATTAGACCAAATGCACAGGGTTACCAAGCCATGTCCTATGAGACACAGGATCCAGTCCTCTCTCTGCCATGGAGATGCTGTGTGACCCTCTCTGACTGATGCTCGCACTCCCACCCTTTCTCCCCCTAAATGAAGGAGCAGATTCCCTGAGAAATGTTTATGTTGATCCTGGGCATTCCTCCCGCGTATACGCTCACACAGAGCCTCCGAGCCAGGGGCTCAGTGTCACTGTAATTTAAGAAAGGAGCAAAGAAAACTCTCAGAGCTGAGGCTGCACCAACAGCACACGCAGGGCCCTCCCCTAAGCTGTCTCTCCCCTTTCACCCTGCATTCACTGCCATTGCCCTAGCGGGTCTCCTTGGGACCTTGGGACTGGTGCAGGGATCCCATTTCCTCCCTTCTGCAGAGCATCCCTGCCAGGGAAGGGGAAGAAGAACTGAAAGAGCCACCGGGGGCTTTTATTAGACAGCAGGTCTGCCAGGCGCTGCATGAGCGTGCCTAGGCAGGGCTCCCTGCTCTGCTCTGGGGAGCACCTGGCAGCACCAGGGCACGGCCTGCCGCTGCTGCTGAAGGTGAGGTGAGCAGAGCGCTGGCTGGTCCCTTCAGCTAAAGGTCATCTCCCAAAAGAGCAGGAACAACCAGAGACCCGTTCTCAGGAGGCACAGCAAAGTTTCCAGGGACAAGAGGCTAGAGATCTACAAGGGACTTTTTATGTCCCCCTGCAGCTCCCTTGATGGGGCCACCAGGAGATGGGATCTCAGTCAACAGGGAGATGTTTTATGCATGAAGGTGACAGCAGAGAGCTGAGAGGCGAGGAGAACAGCTGCTGGGCTGTGCCTCGAGGCAGCAGGCTGGGCCAGGGCTCTCCACCAGCGTCAGCACAAGAGGAGACAGGAGGCACGGAGCAAACAGCCACTGGCTGTGCCCATCGGGCTGTCGCTGCAAACAGTCTCTCCCAGGAGCAGGGAGAGCTGCAGCATGCCCCACGGCTCCTCCAGCCTCCAAGCCCCCTGCACTGGCGCAAAGGGAAACATATCCTCAGTAGCCCAAACTCTGGAGCACCAAAAGAAGCATAGCAGAGAAAACAGCCATAATACACCATCTGACCTTGTCTTAACCCACTACTGCAGCTCAGGTGGGTGACAGACCAAGGGTTTCTGTGGAAACAGGGGCCCAGGACTAGGAGGAAGACAGTAAGGGGATGGCTGCTCAGAAAGAACTCTACGTGGCTGGGCTGACACGGTCAGTATTTGTCTGATGGTATAACGCCTCCAGACTACACTGCTTCTCTACTTCACTCCCCGAGACCCTGTGCCAGAAGGAACTGCTATCTTTAAGGATAAGGAGCTATGGAGCAAAGCAGACATCAGAGCAGACTGTCATTGCTACTGCCCAGATAAATGGAGTCCAGGTTAGCCTAGCCCAGCGGGGACAGCTCACACGGCAAAGTCCCACACGTGCTCAGCATCCTCACCAGATCTGCCAGTCTTTAGGTATAACCTGAGGCATTATGAGTACCTGCAGTGAGGCTCAAGCTTCCTCCGAGTGATACTCAAGCACTGCTCAAATACCCTGAAAGCCCCACCTGAGTATGCAGGCAGCCAGGTTAGTGCCAAGCAGTGCAACCAGCAAGAGCAGCACATAAACACACCGATTTGGGAACTCACAGCACAAGGCCATCCTCCCAAGGCCCAGCTGGGCTTGCCACGAGCTAGGAGAGAGCACAAACCTCACTGACAGAGGTAAGTGGTCCTACTATAGCGTTCAGGTTGTGTTTGTGCCAGCAAAAGGTAGACTTTGTTAGGAAAAGAAAGAAAACAGAGAAGGAGAAAAAGAATTTGGTCCTGCAAGTCCAGTGCTGCCTTTTCCACATCTAAGCAGCCACTTCTAATGGGATCCAGTGTGGTTTCTGCTTGAATACTGATGAAATAGCTCCATTTGCCCTTAACTTCACAGGCAAGTGGCTACTGGATCTTTGCCCTCCACTAACAAAATCTGCCTATCTCAGCTTTTACAAACAACTGGCTGTTTACTTCAAGCTGCAGCATTATGCAAGGAAGTTAATTACCAGAGACAGCAGATTAATCAGCCTCTTTTACCACCAACAAGAGTGTCTTGAAAACATCCTGTTATCTAAACTAGATCTTTACTCAACAAAAATTACATTTACCAGCCAACAACACTAACCCATGAGAAATCCTTAGCCCCAGCTTCCAGGTTGATTGGTGAGGCTATTTCCTGAAAAGAGCAATGTAGCCTCTTTTTTTAAGACTGCTCTGAGGCACAGAGCTGCTCTGGAGTCACCGTTCCCCAAGTCTAATACCAGCATCTGGGGGAGAGCCCAGCAAACCTCACAGTCACCAGGAGTAAGGTCGTGGATAGCCAGTCCTCCCGCAGGAGCCATGTACCAAAACCCTCACGTAGCATAACACCACAAGATGCAGACTGTGTCTTTTGGAGAGCTGATGATGGATGATCAGAGGTGGAGGATGACTACGGCACCCACAGAGGACTTGCCTTACTGCTGCGAGGCAGAGTGGGACCAGCCATGTGGCTGAGCGATGGTAACCCAGTAACACTGGCCTCAGCAGCCAGGGATACAAGTTACCCAGCAGCACTGCCCTGGTGCTAGGTGCTAAACACACTCAAAGAGAGAGTCCTCGTCTCAAGAAGCTCAGGCAAGAAAAGCAAGAAGAAAGGGGAAATGTAATGCAGGAACCACCTTGTCCACGGTGACACCACAAGACCCTGAAAAGGTTAATAAGAGAGTCCCTCTCGCTTGGCATGGTGTCATATCAGGCAGGCGATAACCGCCTCTGCGTGCAGCTGAGCCTCCATACTTCTCCCTGCATCTCTGACCTGCTTTTCAGAGCCGTCTTTTCAAGTCAGTCTACACCTCAAGCCCCGCTCCCATCCTGCCCCACCTGATTCACAGTCTGCAGCAGACGGCCGTTGCCATCATATGCAGCTTTCATACAGCTGCCATCCCACTTGCCCTATCAGCTTAATAACCTACGAAACAACTATGCCACAACATGAGCAAACCCTTCACACAGCTATGAGGTGGTGGAAGTGCTACAGGCAGCCAGGCACCTCCAAATCACACCAAACGTGTATACCAGCAGTGCAAGTATGCGGATATATAACAAACCATTGCAGGCACCACCAAGACATAGCCACTTTTAGGGAAAAAGCAGTAGCTTTCTAACAGTATGCAGCAACACTATAGGACCAAGTGAGAGAGGAAGCAAAAAATTCAGCTGGCTCTTTTCTAGAAGTCAGTCTCCCATGGCCCTGATTCAACATGGCCTTCAGGCATGCATTTAAGCGAGCAAGTATTTAACCATCTGCCTGTAACACGCTTAAGCACAGGTCTGAAAACATCAGCCAATGAAGCATATTTGTAGCTAAGCCTATTTATAAGAGTAGATTTCTGACTCATTAGCTTGCATCAACTTGGAAAGGCTTTTTTGTTTGTATGTTTTTTAAGATTGTTGTTTGTCTGGAAATGTATCTTCACCATCTACACTACAAAGCTAGACAACACATGTACTACTAGAGAATAACCCAACAAGTGATACCCCACACTGTCACTGTCCATAACAGAACACCTGAGCTGAGGTTAAGCTCAGGTTTTACCAGCTCAGGGGACAAATCCTTCTTTTACTGCAAGTACAAATCACCTGAGGAACCACCACTTTTAACTGCCCACAAGAAGCACGTTTGCTCCAGTAAGCCAAAGTGCTATCCTAGTTGAGGAAGGGGCCCAGCACTACAGTGGGAGGATGCGGGGCACAAGGCTTGCTCAGCACCACCTGGATTCTCCCGCTGGCCACCAGAGTCTTGTCAAAGTCACAGAAAAGTCAGCACGAACCGTTTCTCCATTGTGGTGACCATTAGAACCTGCTTTGCTCAAACATCCCAGCTCCCTGGAAGCTTTTTGCTCTTTAGGCAGTCGATAGGGATTCAAATGAAAGTTCACACGGCTGTGAGTGGAGATGAAACGGGAAGCAATGTTTTCCCTTGGAAAACAGCACCACACACGTTCTGTAATGAAGCACAGCAGGCATGGGAATGAGATCTGGCACAGGCCTGTGAAGTGACTGCATACATCCACACGCTGAACTAGACTTTCACTTGGCACACAGAGCTGCAAAATTACGAGGCATGAGGTGAGCCAAATGGGAGAAGCTTCCATACTATGTCCAAACAGAGTCAGAAATCACTATCAGCCACTTCTGTGAGCTCCAAGTGAACAGAGCTTTTTCCTCCATTTTCCGGCACAGGGAGACTCTCTCCAATTTCCCTTCTGTTTTTTCTGGCTCTGCAAAAGCTGATGCATCTGTTCATCTTCTGGTCTGCAAAAGCTACCCTCTTGGTATTCAAGGAGAGTAAGTTTATTACCCTTGTGAGGAACAGAGAGGAAAAATGATGCTCTCTGTTGCATAAAGACATCTTTCTGAACACTGACTTGACTTGTTTTTTCCCCAGAGGTGAGAAATTTGTGGTGACCTTTTGGAATTGTTTTCTAGCCCCTTGCGTGCAGCAGGACACAAGATAAATGTTCAGTGCTCCTCCTGGACCACCACCAGACCATGGAAAGGAACAGGATCTGCCAGGAGGAAGCCATTTCCCGGAAGCGTACAGCTCTCTTGTAGGGGCAGGCTGGTTCGGCAGACCAGATTCCAGATGGCAGGGGACCACCCATACACTGCAGAGCTTGCATCTGGCTTCCTCCACTGGTTGAGGAAGAATCTTCCTTCCACCACACTGGGGACACACGAGAGAGGGGTATACGCAGCAGCTCCTACACTGCTCCATCCCAGTTAGTCCCTTCTGTTCTGCTGGCTTACATTTCCATCAGACTCTCAGCAGCCTTCAGAGTCAGAAGGGATCTAGACTGATGTGACATCCCAAAGTAGTAGTTTGTAGATAATTTTCTCATCCACTGAGCATGATTATCCAGAACCTTTGGAAAGTTAACAGCACGAGATAAGACATAATGGCTTTCTCCTGCCAGCTGTTCTTCTGACAGTTATGAAGTGCTAAGGGAGAAGATTTCATTTCGAAGGATGCTCTAGCCTCAACACTGCCTCCTGTGAGGAATCCAAGAGACCACCATTGTGGAGCATTTGCCATAAATTTCTTAACAGCAGCTTGGTCCTGTCAATTTTATTGCTACAGCACTGGGACACTGTATGGATTGAATGAGACCCCTTACACTCACTACTAAGGCAATCAGGTGCAGCCTGCTGCTACACTACCACTGGGCCAGGATCTTAGGCCCTCTCCTCACTCCCCCTTACAAATGAAGCAAGGCTAGGCCTGGATGGCTCCTACCTGCAAAACCTCTACGAGTAAGCCAGAGGCTTGCAAAGTGCCTTGCACAGTGCTCTGCTCTGAGGCAGCACGTAGCTGTAGGGTGCTAGAGTGCCCTAAGGAAACAACCTCAGGATGAGACTCGAGGTTACAGTCTTGCTTCTAATAAAAGAAAGTGCTTTGAGCGGAGAGGTGCTGCATAAATGAAAATCACTAATAGCCATCGAAGCAGGCAAGAGCAAAGGCTAATGGGCAGAGCTGGAGAGGCAACAGCGTTAGGAGTCTCTGCAAGCCCTCAGGGGATGTACCAGTGCTAGGGGACAGTGACCGCTGCATTAAACAGGCAGCTCAGCATCACCAGCAGGATGGAAGGTTTTCAAGCTGAGGACACAGGGCCAAAGCTGTTCAGTGCAGAAAGGAGCTGGCTGATGCCAGGGCATCAGAGAGCACAGCAACAGATGCTGCCGCTCACAGGAGCCCCTTGCTCAGCAGCAGGAGCAGCCAGCCAGCCTTGCTGCCCGGAGATACAGTGTGGACAGAGTCCTATCATTCCCTGGCAACAGCCTAGAGCTGGGGCAGACCAGCTTCATGCAGATGGACAGAGTCCAAATACAGCCTCTGGCAGAAGCACCACACTGCCAGGACCGTAGGCACAAGGGGCTTCATGCTATCTTCCCTCCCCCATCAGAAATAACTAGTGCTGGCTCTGCTACACCCACTGGGAACCCTAGGACATGGGTGGAGATCATCCTGGATGGGCAGCTTCACACAAGTCTCCACGGCCAGATTCTGCCCTCCTGTTCCACAGGGGTTGGTTCCCCTGTAATTACAGATGTGGACAGTTGCTCCTCCTGTGCCCTTCCCCTTCCAGGGGACTGCACAGGCACCATGGCCATCACTGGCACCGACAGAAGTGTCATTTCCTCCATCTGATGTAGGATACAGCTTAGACATGGCAGGTCACAGCAGCTCAGCCATGACGACACAGGGGGTTACGGGCTAAGTCA
Source organism: Dromaius novaehollandiae (assembly GCF_036370855.1). Taxonomy (NCBI): domain Eukaryota; kingdom Metazoa; phylum Chordata; class Aves; order Casuariiformes; family Dromaiidae; genus Dromaius; species Dromaius novaehollandiae. The sequence continues at coordinate 4,455,958 of NC_088117.1, forward strand.
GGAGGAGAACCAAAGCTCTGGCACCACAACAGTTAATCAGCCTTGTTAATCAGGAAAAGGAAACCCAGGCAGGTCCCCAAGGCCTGAAGTGCCCCAGGTGCCACCTTCACCTGCAACATCGCACACCCCCATCCCTCCCAGCTGCACTGCCCCAGCACAGGCAGGAGTCACACAGCAGGCAGTATGGGGTGGCATGGGCAAGGAGCTGTGCAGCACAGAGAAGCCAGGCCTGAAGAGAAGTTTGCCCTGGAGCTTCTGCAGCCCCATGTGGAATCGTGCGTTTGCAACTGGCACTCTCCATCCACATTTCATGCCACCGGCTGACACCAGGGACTCCTCGAGACTCCTCAAGACCCAGCTGTTCTAGGAAGCAGGATTATTCTCTTTTCTTTCTGTTTCATTTTCAATTTAATTTCTCAGGGCTCACAAGAAGGGGCCAACTGACTATCCGGGGATCAGAGGCACTAATTAATCACAAACCAGGAACTGCACAAGCAGCCGCCTCAACACATTTGTCATTGCCAACACGCAGGTATTTTGACCACTAGGGACCATATCCATGGCAGAGCGCAGGATCCATTTTCTAGCTCGTCCTCTCGAACATCAAGCTATTATCAGGAATTAATTTCTAGCCTGACCTACTTGGCTTCTCCCACACTGTACATCCACTCCAGCTTCTTTGCACATGTTTGCACAGGGCCCAAAAAAACACCTGAGCAAGGGCTTTTGGCCAGGTGCATTGGCCTCTTGGTGGAGAGGGGCTTATGGCAGGTTTCCCTCACTGTGACCTCCTCCCTTGTAAGCCTTCAGGCCACTTCCCTATGTGCCTGGCAGCCCAGCTAATGCTTGAACATCTAACACTTCCCCTTTCCCCACTCCCAACAAGGTGCCATAGTGCCAGCAGGTTGGCACAAGCCCATCGACCTCAGTGCTGCTGTTAGCTCTACTTACAAAATAAAGCACAGTGAGATCCTGCCTGCCTGCCCTTCCGTGTTGGGAGAGGTGCCAACAAAAAACAAGCAAGGGCCAGCACCTGCCCACACAAATCATGCACTTTCCATGAAGCAGGTCACCCTAGCTCCATGGGACAAAGAGGAAGGCTCTTCAGGTCAGAGTTTTTACCCAACAGAAAGAGTGGAAGACCACGGAGACAAAGGACAGGCTCTGGGTGTGAATAACACCAGGGAGAACTCCCTCACAGGCATCCCAGTTCTCCTGGGCCCAGCGAGAGCAGAGAGACTATAACAAAAGTAACAACATAATTCACGCTGCAAGCTCTCTGAGGAAGTATGTTATTCCATGGGCATACTGAACCTAATCCATTTGCACTGGACCATTAAATAAAATAATTCCACCTCCTTAATCTCCTCTGCAGCATCAGTCAGGTGCAGACTGTATCTCCATTTCCTTTCTCAAACCATTTCAGGGACCTGCTACATGCTGTCCAGTGCTGCTGTGCTCCATTCCAGACTCGGATATATTTGGCTTTGCCCCATCTATAATGTGTGTGGGGACCATGGCACGAAAGGTTTAATACTGGCATCAGAGTGCGCAGGCACACCTGGTAGAAGAAAAGCTTAAGGAAATAATTCAAGTGAATCTGGGGATTGCTGCCAAAACATGTAGCTGGGAAACAGCCACTGATTGCCTGGAAGTATTATTAGAAGCAGCAAGTGGTAGAGAGAAGGGCAAATTGATTCCATAAGGCCACTGATCCTCTGACACTGTGTTATTTAATTATCCATCAAGTCCTTCAAGAGCAAAGTAATTGCTCAAAATAAGCAAAAAAAAAAAAAAAAAAAAGAAAAAAGAAAAACATGCACACACACATATCGTGTGCCCACACAAGGTATTACCTTTAAAAGAAAAAAGAAAAGGGGAGCGGATCGCACTTTTGCCCAACAATTGCTACCCCTCAGAGTCATAAATAACACACATGTCGGGGAAGTGGGAGGTGGCTTTGGGCTCCTACATAGCCTTGACAAATGCCACCTTCCTGAAAGCCCTCTGCATCAGGCTGAGCTTGCCCATCGAGTCTCACATTGCCAATGGCAGCTTTCCTCTTCTGTAATTTCCCCCCTCATTCTGCTTCTCAAGGGAGCTGAAAGGTTGAAGGCTGCCCAAAAACATCTTCCAGGCCTTCCAAAATGCCCCCAGTAGGAACACAGATGTTTGAAATCAATGACAATTAATCACCAGCATTCTTCTGGCAGCCTGAATAAAATACACGTCCTGCACGGATGCAGCCCACTCACCTCCACTACTAACGAAGTGAGCAATCTATTCCAATTCATTTTGTTAGTGGGTAGATCGCAGTTTGATACAAGAAGCATTAACTATGAGCCATCCTCCCCCTTGCTACAGACGCAAGCTGCTTTCTTCCGACAATAACAGACTCGACAGAGCTGTTTGGCTTCTTGGGCTGCTCAGATAATGGGTATTCAAGCACTTGCTCCATTTGCAAGCTGCAAAGGTCAGTGTGAAGGTTATCAGTCATTAAAGTCCCACACAATTTTGCACCAACTAAGCCCAGAAAAGTAAGGCACAGACTTGGAAAAACCGTGACGGGGAGAGAAAGGCAGAGATACCACAGGAGGGAGGCAGAGGGAGCTTTTACAGCATGTTTCAGAGCCTTGGAGGAACAATTTGCAGAAGTTTGTCTAACCACTATTCCCTGCACTCTTACAATGTTCCCATTAGATCCAGGGGGACCCAGGCTGGTCTCAGTCCTGCGGGCCTAGTTAGGCAGAGCAGAACCATCTCACTGCCAGTGGAGAAGCAGCAGCTCCCTGTTTCTGCTATGGAGGTGAGAGGACTGCCGAGAGGACTGCCAGACCTTTTCCATGAGCTTGTTTGAGGTTTATTGGCTAAAGGGCTCCTCTGCAGGTGGAAAGGATGGAACAGAAGACAGCAGGCAGAGGCGATGCCTGCATGACCCCCTCAGAGACTTGCTTCAAGGATCCTCTGCAGACAGCACAAGTGTTATAAGGCTATTACAGATGCAATCAGGCACCTCAGTATAAGGCTGGAGGCTGAGTTTTTGCCAGGCGCTGTACAAACGCATAGGGAGACACTGTCCCTTGCCCCAGGCTGCAGTCTTAATCACTCATATGAGTTGGGCAGGGGAAGATGGAGGCAGAGGGGCAAAGGAGCGTGACCGGCCCAAGGCCACAAAGCAGCCAGGGAAAGACGCTGAGGTTCAATGCTCTCCTGGCACTCCAGCCTCCTGCTCAGACCACAGCCTGGTAAGCTGACAGGCAGCACGGGCAGGGAACGTAAATGTCTGGGCATGAGCAAGAAGGGCTCTGGAGACGGGCCCTTCCAGCCTAAGAGAAGGCAGGCTGGCCAGGCCACGCCGCTGATGCCCACGTCGTGCTGGTGGGACGAGCTGCCAGTAGGCCCACAGCCAGCCAGCTCAGAGCTTTCCTCAGTGCTAAAAAGCCTCAGACCTTGCTGAGACCAGCAGTGAGAGCAAAGTCCAGCCCAGCACAGACGGCTGGCCATATCCTAATCAGCTCTGACAGTCCTACTCTAGGCATGGGCAGTATTTTTCCCCCAGGTACAGCATATGCCAAGGAGGATGTAAAACAGCACTTAGCCTTACAGTCTTGAGGCTGTAGCTGTAAATGAGATGCCTTGGATCAAGGGTATCCCCTTCCCATGTTGCCTGACAAAGACCAGGGGAACTGCTTCAGTGCAGTGGATCCGAGACATCGGTCTGGGAGGACGTGTGGCTGGGGTGGGCAGGAAAGCAGAAAACTGGTGCAAGAAAAAGACCGCATAGAGTAGATGCAAGTGGAAAAAGAGAAAGAGAGCAAATGAGATACAAAGGACAAGTGGAAGCAGTCCAGATGGAGCACGGGATGAGAGGAATGAGAGAAAAAGCAGTGAGGTTGCTCAGGGATAGGAGATGGAGAACGCGAGATGTATTCTTGTGTATTCCCCCGTGTCTCAGGAAGACACAGGGGAATTGCAGGAGGCTCGGTGGAATCAGCCCCTCCTCTCACAAAGCAAAGGTGACAACAGTTTGATTTTCAAGTAGTGGCACTTATGCAAATACATGCAAATGACTGTATAATTATGCTGATTGTGCACATTAAGCTCCAAGGCACTGGGAGGCCCATGTCCCTTTCACCTGGGAACGTCAAGGGAAAATCTTAGCTCCAGGGCTTTCTTGCTAACCCTCTAAGGGCTGAACCTCATTTCCAGGCAACGGCTCTGTCACCTCCCCTCCCTCAAAACTAGTCACTGCCCAGTACATCCCTCCTACAAGCCCAGGACAATTTTTAAAACAAAAAATGCCAGATGGTTTTATTTTAATGCAAGCCTGGAAATCTGTTCTGTTCTTTCTGGGAAAAAAAAAATCTAGATCAAAACCCCAAATGTTTTTTTCCCTTCTCTCCTCTTATCACTACACATCAATCATAGCACTGAAAAAAGCAATAAATGTGATGAGAACGACCAAAATATCCAGACTGTGCTTATTGTCTGGATATCGCTAGTTACTTGGTGCTCAGTGTCTGCAATAATCAGAGGCCCTTCCAGCCTTCCCTGCCCACAAACCCCATCCTGAGAGTTTCAGATGCAGTTTCCGAGCCCCAGCACTGAGGAGCTGGCAGGAATGGAGATCCTATGGGCTGTGCAAGTCCTTGCTTTACCTGCACTTACTTATCACTTGATGGTCAGTAAGAGAAAATTCACAGGGCACCCAGTCAAAAGAAACTAAGCCAAATCATTTTAGCAGATGTGTTGTCAGCTCAGGCGAGGGGATTTAAAAAAAGCAATAATTCTCCAAGGAGACATGGCACTGAAGAAGGTGTCAAAAAAATCCATCATCTTTCCTGTGGAGAGAGGAACTGAGTGAAGATATTTTAACCCATCAGCTATGTTGTACACTATCACTTCTGTTTTCTTCTGACGGACACTGAGAGGAAAGACAGGCTTTTATCCTTTGGACTACCTTATCAATTTCTCTACTGAGGCAGAAATATTTCTTTACAAGGAGCTCAATGAATAACGTATTTATACTCCAAGAACACAAAGATGCCATAACGATACTAGCACCGACAAACAAGCCATTATCAATGCCAACAGGAAGCAGCCACCCCTGCTTTGAAGAATTTAGTTTCAACAGAGATGACAGAGAGGGAGTGATAATAGAGTATTATCATTCCTGCATTACAACTTGAGGCAAGGAGACATTGAGGACCTTATTCTAACCTTTTACAGCAGTATAGTGTCATTTGATTTCATTACAGCCGATTGTGATTTGCTGACATAACGAAGGGAAACAGATGACTTGGTAACTTGCCTGGTGCAGCGTGGGAAATCAGTGGCAGAGCAGCAAATACAGCCCATCCCTGCTCCAGTGCAATAGCCAAATCCACCTTTCCACAGGACCTGGGAGATGCTTTCTGTACATACAAGTTCACCCCACTGCCCAAGTTATAAACTACTTTAATTTGATCAGCTCAGCTTAGCTCACAGTGACCACCAAACACTGCTCTCAGCCTAGCAGTCTGACCCTCAGTATCAGGTTAGGATCAACACTCACGCCTGGCCCAAAGGGACTGCGTCATCAGATCTGCCTGTGAAACCAAGAACATCACTCGCCAGATCTATACCCTGCCACTGCAAAGAGCCCTTCCCTTTAAGAATCATTAAAACTAATTTAAAATGCAAATGCCTCCAAGTCCAGAGTGCCCCCCCTTTCCTAGAGGGAGATTCTAGTGACATTACACTTCCCACTGTCACCCTCAGAGCTCAGCTGGCTGCTGAAGTTAAAATGGAAACCGTTTGCAGGACAGAAAAGCGGAGCAGAAGCCTGAGGCATTGCCAGACACCTGCCTTTGAAGCTGCAAGTAGTTTCTTCTACGTTGTTTGGGGTTTTTTGTCTGTCTGTTTTGAAGCGTACTCAGAGACCGAGGAGCAGGTTATTGCTCTAACTATTGGAGTAGGTGCTGGTCACATCCTTCTTTTCCATGCTCCAGCCATCTGAAAGATCCCATGGGAAGGGGAGACCTTTCTAGGCTCTGGATTAGTCAGTGACTTCTAAAGTACAGAGACAGAGACAAGCAAACAGGCATTTAAAGGAATAAGTCTGATGTCTTTCTTGGAATCAGGAGACTGATATCAGCTTCACTCTCATTCATCCTAACCATGACTATACACGACAGTCCACAGCCTCAAGTACTTGGAGGGTTAAAAACTAACTGAAAAAAACAAGCTGCAATTGTTTCTATTGTTACAATTGCATGTACACTACAGTGCTTACTGACTGCAGCAAATAAGCACTCTCAGATAATGATCAATTAATTGGGCAACGATAAGAAATAATGAAATGAGGTTTGCTTTCTTGCAAGCTGCCTGGAAGGTAAAATTGTTCTAAATATACTTCCAAGCTTCAGAGCGGCACATCTCTTCTGTCATTTCTCAGTGGTCTCTTAGCAATATCACAAGGGCCCAGCATACAAGCAGCTTGAGCCCTTTCTACCCCATAGAAAATATTACAGTCACTTAAGAGATCACCTGGTTTGCTGTCACGAACATCCAAATGAACAGAACATTAAAATAATTAAAAAGAGATTAAAAAAAATAATAATAATAATAATTCAATGTCTGCTTGGCACTGTCAGAGTGGGAGAGGGAAAGGCTGGTTTGGAGTGAATGAAAACCTCTGGCTCTATCAGAGACTAACAGCATAAACAGAGATGGTGCCGGCTGGCAATCCGAGCCCGTTCCATCATGGACGAGCCTTCCCTGGCAGGGATGCAGAAGGGAGCAAACCTGCTACCGGGAGAGAGCTCGCGGGCTCACAGATTGCTGTGCTGTATTCTGGAGCCTCTTCTCTTCTCAGTAACAAATCCGCCTTATCCCAAGCTTTCTGCTGACCCCCTCATGCCAGCAGCAAAACCCACAACTTCCTTTCAAAGCCACTCTAAAGAACCAGTAACAGCACCAGCAACTTAAAAACTAACCCAGTTCCTTCAGAATGAGTATGATGCAAGTCCATCGACTTCACCAAGGTTACTGCAGATTTACACCAAGATGGACAGAATAATCATGCTAAGACAGATGCACCTAAGTCAGCAGTTTTGATGATTTTGATCAAATTATTCTGGATTCACCTGGTTGAACAGAAAGACAGAGCAAGCCAAATGGTCTCGGGACCCATATCAGCCCAGCTCTTTTAAGGCTGGGTGTAACTCATTAAGCCAAATCCTCATTTGTTATAAATCAGGATTGATCCATCAGTCATGATACTACACACTCACTTCTCTCCCCTTCCTTCCTCCTCCCCAAACAATTTAAAGGACACAAAAACCTACTACAAAGCAGTGAAAGTAAGTGACAGGGGAGAGAGTGGATGTTAAAAGCAAACATCAGAGAAGAGCAGAAATACCTCCCTGTGTCACATTCTGATGGTCTAAAACAACAAGTACCTCCATCTTAACTACTCTGGACAAAATATTATAGCTTATTGATACAAGCATTCAGCACTACTGCTATAATATCAAATGTGTACTGTAGAGAGACTGATGAAAGCCAAGTGAGTTCTAAAAATATGACAGGCAATAATACACGCTTCTTCACTTAAATCTTAATTTAAATTATAAAGATCTTTTGCTAAATTGCACTCTTGAATGCTGGAATGATCGAGCTATAATTGTAATGGAGTCATTTAATTTTGATCTAGATGAAACAGAGCACAAAGCAGACAAGACATAAAACTCCACTACTCACATAAAGGTTAAGAAGCTGGTCATTAAGTAAATTGATTTGGAGTGCTTAGGTAATCTCATCATTTAATTCAGAATTCCACTTTTTATCTAATTTACACTAAAATAGTTACAAGTCCCACTGCACCAGTCACAGGACACCAATAAATTTTCAGGGGGAACAGTGTGCAACACATTACTCGCGTCTTCTTTGCCTGACATAATGGCAGTTTCCATTTGGGGCCACGATTCCACTCTTGGTATATCATGTCTCTGAGTGATGCTTGAAAATAGGAGACAGCAGAGAAAAACTGCCTCTTACCCCACTCAGAGTCCCTCTTTCCTCTTAGAGGCAAGTCCTGGAGAAAAACTGGTACTCCTGCACAGCCAGACATACACAAAAAGAAAGCAATGGAGTTATGATTTGTAAAAGGAATACAACAACTGGCTTGTCAGTGTCGAGAGATTTCATAACTGGGTTAAGATTACGTGGTTATTCACTGCTCTGTTTGAACAACTGCCTTGTCTAATTCATAGCTCAGCATCTCAGAGCATCCAGACAAATAAAGTTGATTTCTAGTTCAATAAGTAACTTTTCTGTCTGTTGTACTCTAGAGAGAAATGTGCCATGGACTGAAAGAGCCTTCCTGACCTCTGCAATCATCTCACGCCCTTAAGAACAAGCTTTGACAACTTCTCTCACAGCAACACACTTTGCATATTCTGAATACCAAGACTGTCACAAAGAGACTGTTTTTTGCTGCAGGACAGTCAAGATGGAAGTGCAGCCTGGAAATCAGACTCTCTTTCAGAGAGACAGAGAGCCAGACTGTCACGCCACATATAGAAATGGGAGCCATGCTTTCATCAGACAGCTGCGGATGGAGAGTTCACCATACCTACTAAAGTAGGTGGACAGTGTTTGCGGGGATCTGGCTACACAGCCACTGGTTTGTATTAAGAAAGCCCCTCTCTGCTCACCTTTTGCAAGCAATAATCCTAACCTTCCTAGGAAGGAAAAAAAAATACAGATTCATCTGTATTTGATCCTGACTACTGCGTGCACATAAATTCCTACGAACAAACCCAGCTCTGGTGTAAGCCTGCTTAAGAAACAGACAGTGATCTACTACTGAGTAGATTATAGCCATCAGTGAGGTCAGCGAGATTTGCTTAGGTGTAAGAGACCAGAACACGGAGGCCTTCACTGAGCTGTAACAAATACACCAAAACTGAGTTTGAGCTTGCTGGATTTCAGGGGAAAGTAGAGAACACAGGGTCAAGCTATCCTGTGCATCAACTAGCTCCTGCCACCACAGCTCCAGCAGCAGGGACACCCTGCAGTGCCTGGATGTCCAGAGCGTGGACAGAGGTATTTGTACGTTAAGCCCAAGGAAATCCCTCAGAAACTGCCCACTGTCTGAATGCAGTCTACTTCTCTGCATTTCCCTGGTTTTCTCCCCAGTTCCACAATAGGCAACACAGGACAACAAATTAGCATTTATTTTAAAATGTCCAAAGGAGCCAATGTAGTTTGTGATGTAAGTCTCTCTCTGACTCTCTTTACAAGGAAAAGAGGTGCTTCGTACCACCACTAAGTGGGTCATAAAACTTTTTCTGGAAACAGGAGAGTGCATGAGTTCTAGAAGATGCCAGTACAGCCAGGTGCATGACGAAACTGTTGTTTAAAGAAGTTCAGCTCACAAGCAGAAAATTTCTAAGCCTCCCTTTCATGTCAAGATCACACCAGCAAAATATAGCTCTTGTTGCAGAACAACCCCTTGGCAAATTGCGTCCTACAGGAATCATTTTTGTGCAGGAAGCACTTAGCTTTACACAATATTAATAGAGCCTACAAGACATCATGCACATTATATTAGAGAACAAACCGAAACAGTTATTATGTGAATTACCCAGCAGAGCAGGTTGAATCAGTGACAAAGTCATTAGCGGAACAGAAGAATTCCTGACATCTGGTTTCTACCCATACCAATGCAGCAGACAAAATACACTTTGGGGAATCTTCAGGGCACAAAATCACAGGCCAACTTGCAAAACTTCTACTGTTGTTTGTTCTAGCATTAAGAAAAAAAAAAGCAACAAATGAAAGAATTCCTACAAATCCTTTCTCTGGTCTCAAAATTACTCAGGACTAATTTTCAGCCTGGAAAATACGCTCTTGCCTGAGGAACAGATAGAAAGACCATGTGGGGAACATGCAGGTTGACTGGAGAAGACGCTGTTTAAAGCCACGCAAGATTAATGCGCTCATGGTGGAAGGCATCACAGGAAGCAGGCTGCAAACAGAAGTGCTTTTGCTTATTATGGAAGAATTAAAGCACAAACACCTGCAAAAGAGCCTTGCCATCCCAGATACCACTTCTCCGTGCGCTGCCTACAAATTGGAGCCCTGAGGGTCTAGACTGGCTCACTAGGTTCATGGCTGCTGCTGCTGCGCCATAAGAATACTCTGAGCTGAGTCCACCAATTTGGCAACAAGCCACTGCGATATGCCAGCAGAAAGTCATTCAGCTGGCTCAAACATGGGCTTAGCCACTAAACAGCGAGCTTCAGGTGAAAAATGGCTCAGTTTACAGAGCTTCCCCACCTAGCCTTACATGAAAGCCTTCACGGACAGCAGCCTCGCCATTATTTATTATAACAGATTTCGGAGGCATATGGAAATGTGGTGTGCTGCATACATACACTGAGAGACCCAGTGGCACTTCAGTTGTGTAACTGTTCTTCTCACTCTGACCTACTCAGAAGGGGATCTAGGATCTGCTCCCGGTTTTGGCACTAGGCACTCCTAGCAGGGGGCAAGCCGTTCTGCTTCTCTGTGCCTCAGTTTCTCCACCTCGGGGAAGAGGCAGCACGGTCTAGCACTTAAAAGAAACATGCCTTGCAATCAGGCTCGGACGGATTTCCAACTTCCACAAGTCTCCCAGACTGAAAAGACGGCACAAGCAGCACTGTTACATTTCATAGAAACCTTGCGAGAAAAAACACACTGCCACATTTCACAGAGACGCTGTGAGGGAAAAAAAGCATTACTTGGCTCTGAAGGGAAGAACCTGCCGTGCCAGGAACTATGCACGACGCCAGACTTCCCCCGGGAGCTAGCTACCGCCTGTGCCATCAGCAGGTGTCCTTTAGGATTTTCACCCGAAACTTTCCAGCTCGTCCTCGCTCACTACTGCTGCCTGCTCGACGCGCCTGCTGAATCCAGCGCGGGGCAAACGCGGCCGCTCCGCCGGCGGCTCCCCCCGCCGAGCCCCGGGCAGGGGCGGCGGCAGCGGCTCGGGGGCCTGGCGGGGCGGGCGGGACGGCGCAGGCAGCCGGGACGGGGGGCAGAGCAGCCCGGCACGGGAAGGGCGAGACGGGGCGCAGCCCGGCAGCGGCTGAGGCAGGACGGGGCGGGTGAGCCCGAGGCAGGGGGAAGAGGCAGGGCCCGGCGGGCAGCGGGACGGGGCGGGCAGCAGCCAAGCCCCCGGGCCGGCGACGGGGCGGGACGGGCAGCGCCTGCCCCCGGGCCGGGAGCCGCTTACCTTGACGGCCTCGGCGTGGGTCACCCTGTCCAAGGACTTGCCGTTGACGCCGAGGATCTGGTCGCCGACGCGCAGCCCCTCCCGCTCGGCCAGGGAGCCCGGCTCCACCAGGGACACGTAGATGCCGACGCCGTGCTCGGCGCCGCCGCGGATGCTGAAGCCCAGGCCCTCGTGGGCCTTGCTGCGCCGCAGGGTCACCTGCCGCAGCTCGCCGGGGGGCGCGGCGGGGGCCGGGGCCGGCGGCAGGTAGGGCCCCTCGGCCGTGTACTGGTCGAAGAGGAGCTGATCGGAGCGCGGCAGGACGAGGCGCAGCAGCGGCAGCAGCTGCCGCCGGCGCGGGCCGTCGAGGAGGGCGCGGAGGGAGCGCACCAGGTCGCAGACGTTGCGGCGGCCGTGGTAGGCGTTGAGGCAGAGGATGAAGCGCTCCCGCTCCGCCTCGCTCAGCAGCGCCGTCAGCGCCTGGTGCAGCCGCCGCACGTTGGCCGACAGCGGCCGCGGCGCCGGCCCCGCCGCCGAGCCCAGCGAGCCCGACGAGGAGGACGAGGAGTGCACCGACACGCCGTCCAGCTCCGCGCTCATCCTCCCGGCCCGGCCCGGCCCGCCGCCCCCGGCCGGTCCCCGCCGGTCCCGACCGGACCCCGCCGCCGCCGCGGACGGCGCCGCACGCGCCACTCGCCCTGGCCGCGCGCTGGCCGGCGCCTCGCGGCGGCTCCCCAGGAAGTGACGTGCCCGCCGTTGCCGGGAGACGGGTTATACAGTGCGGCCCCGGCGGCGGGGCGGCCGCCGGCCCCGCCCCCCAGCCGGCCCCGCCCCCAGCCGGCCCCGCCCCCCGGCCGTCAGGGCTAACGGCCGCCGCGGGGCCCCTTCCCGCGCGGCGCGGCGGCGGGCTGAGGCCGGCGCACAGCTCATCGCAGGAGTGAGCCGCGCAACAGCGGCCTCTCCCGGGGCAGGCGGCGGGCCAGCCCTTCCCAGCCGAGGGCCCGTCGAAGCGGCAGCTTCCCCTGCCAGAGAAACCCCTCCGCTTGTCTTTGCGCCCGGCCTCCCGCCTGCAGCGGGACAGCAGAGCGCAGGACAAGCGGCGTTTTACACAGCCGTGGCTGCTCCCCGTCCCCACCCCTCCCCCGCTCCCGCCGCCCGGCCCCGCACGGGCAGGCTGCATACAAAGCAGCGCGGCCCGGCTCAGGGGTTAGCGGGCAGGAATCGGTTTACGCTCCGAGAATAGCTAACCCCGGCCACGCAGCGCCCGTCCCCAGCGAGCTGGTTATTTGACCCGTGCTGCTGTTTTTCCATTGCCCCGGGCGCCAGGCAGTGGATTGTCATTAAGTTATAGTTAATGCCAATAACTCACCCCCCCCCCCCAAAGCGGTGGCTCAGCAGAGCGCCTCAGCGCACGGGGCGCCTCAACGCCCCTCGGGGGGAGCCGAGGTCGCCTCCCCACAGCCCTTCCCGCGAGGGATCCCAGGGATCTAGGTCCAGAAGGGCAGATCACGGCAGGGCTCTTCTCGCCTCGGACCTTGCCACGCACCTCGCCCCCCCCTTCCCCACTCCCACGTCAGTCCTCCCCTCTCTCCGGTTCGGGCTTTCGGGGCGGACTGGCTTCCCACGCGTGCAGGGAGCCTAGCAGGGGTCTGCTCGCTTGGTACCACCCGCCTCCACCGCAGCAGAACAAGGTCTGGAAGGAGAAATCACCTAAACCACGCGGTGCCCCAGCATCGGTAACGTTAGATCCCTCCACCTGGACACGGCTGAGCCCTCCCGCCCCAAACTGCAGGAACAAGCTGCTGAATGACAAGACGAGCTCACCCAGAAGTGACGCTTTGAGATTAGAAGCCAGTGCAGAAACCTAGAGATTTTCCCAGTTGCTAGCTGAAGGATTTTTTTACTACTCGAGTTCTTCGTTTTTCTACGAGCTCTCCGGAGCACTGAGCAAAGGCAATTTGCTGTCTCAGCCGTTTGAGACCTTTCCGTCTTCGCTGAAGTGCGTTCTACCCACTGCAATGGAGAATTAAACCTACTTTATCAGATGCACTTGATAGCAGTGGAATTCATTTCGTTCATGGATGTGATGAAAAAGCCTTAACAGCTGCTTTCCAAGTCGTTTCATGCATTAAAGCTCTGGTGGCGCTTTCAAAGCCTTATTTAAAACAAAAGCAAACAAAGCAGATTGCTAATTGAAATGCGGGTTCTAACCGTGGGTGATAAGTAGAGGGAACAGTCAACGTAACTGGAAAAAGGGACAATATATTACAGGAAAGTGAGTAAAAAAGGTAAAAAAAACCCAAAAATACACCCACATGAAAACAAAATGAAAACAAGGTAGAGCATGTCTCCGAATTGCTCTCGTACATAATTTTAATGCCGAGTAACCTGCCTCAAGGACTTCTCTGTTTAAAGTACTAAGAGTCCCACACGCGCAGCATCTGAGCAGCTCAGATCTGGTTTTATCCTAAGAGAAGACGCAACTTCGTTAACACGAACAGACACGAAAAGCGCTGCCCGTGCCCCGAGCCAGCCCCGACGGGAGCAGCGCGCCCGGCCCTTCCCGGCCCTTCCCGGCCCTTCCCGGCTCGGCGGGGCGCCGCGAGGCCGGGCAGAGGCAGCGGTACCCGTTGAGCCGCCGCTACCGGCGTCTGAGCAGGTTTGCAGAAATAAACCCCAGCCTGCCTGCACGCACCGAAGAGCTGCTCTGTGCTTCACCTCCCGAGGCCCCGATCCATCCCCCCGCACGCACCTAAATTCAGCCCTTGACCCGCTCCCAAACCACAGCAGCCGCCGGGACTCAAAGACCCCAAGCTGCACTGAGGGAATTTGCTCCCTGATACTTTGACTGCTCCTCTGGAAGCTATTGCAAAGTCAGTTCCCAGAGCCCGAGACAAGTTCAATCCAGTGACACTGAGCGGAAACGCACACAGCTTCCACGGGAGCAGCTGCTTTGGGAAACTATTCTGTTCTGCTGCTGCTGGGACAATTCCATCCGCGGAGGCTGTTTGGGATGGGGCAACTGCCCCATCCCGTTGCTTGTGGCCATAGGGCAGCTCCAAGGCACCCCTTTATAGTGGGGCTGGATTTCATGCCTCTGCTGGCTTCTTCTCACAAATGGTACAAAAAAAAAGCACACAAAGTTTTACTCCCCAGATGTTTTAGATTTGGATTGCTCACACACTGCCAGTTGGATTCTCATCTTATACTGTATAACCAGGGACCCCTGACTGCTTTTCCCTCGAAGAAAGGGATTCAGACCTTCTGGCAGAACCTCAGAGCTGAAGTGAAGCTGACTTGATTTCTAGGGGCTTTATCCTTTCCACTGCTGTAAGCGCTTAAGCCATACAAGTTGAGGGATTGCAGCACAGGGCCTTGGGAGGAAGAGGAGGGGGGAGAGAGGGTTCACCCAGCTCTTAGGCACAGGAGAGTTCCCACATTTGAGTAAAATCTCACAGCTTTCTCAGCACGAGTAATGCTGCTACACAAGTTTCTCAGCAGCTATTGACGGGGACTCGCAGTCACCAGCTTTTCACTACCGTAAATCAAAACCCTTTCAAAAACAGAGCTCTGCCAGCTTTTTGCCAGCTGAAGATTCGGCAGCAAGTGCTCAGGATGGACGACGGTCCAGTGCCTTCAAGGCCATGTACAGCTGAACTCTGCATAACTCAGCTCCCAAACAGCATTTCAGATCCAACAGATAACTCGTGCAGCAGACTGCCACAGACCTAGCAAGAGCTGAAAAGGTGGGGGGGTTTTTAAGTCATCCCTGCACCACAAAATAATCCAATGCATTTGCTAAGTGCCAAATGAATAAATTGCCTAACCTTTCCACTTTAATCCACTGTAATCACTTTCCAGAGCACTCTTTGAAAAGTGAGCTCCATGTTTCCAGAGCAGCTGTGCTCCTAATTAAAAGGCACTGTAGCAAGAAGACAAGGAAAGGTATTTGTTTGGAAATTCCTTGCTGCAGAGTAGGAGGATTTTGCTGAAGGGCCAGGGAGGAGGCAGCAGCTGCCTTTGCCACTAGGCTCCTTAAGAGAGTATTAGGAGATGGCTGGCACTCAGGGCTGCCTCTTGGTTAAATCCCTATTTAGCAGATTGGCTACCAATCCTCTGTCCCTGGGCAGCTGGACTGGGTTGCGCAGTTCAGACGTGCTTTCCTCAGCATGGATGAGAATCAGCCGAGTGCTGCAGCTAAGCAGTCTACAGAAATAGCCAATGCAGAGGAAAAAGTGGTATAAGGGTTTTCCAGCAGACATCGTGGGCACCACCTCACTGTTTGCCTTGCAGCGAAGCCAAATCCAGCACATTCAGGCATGAGCTGCCCTCCGTGCTGGGTGCTGTGCCAACAGCAGAGACGTGCGCTCCATCGCTTCAGCTCCAGGTGTAACAGGCAGAAGTCAGATGTGAAAGCAAAGCAGTAGGAACAGTGAGAAATCATCGTTTCAAGGGGGATTTTCTGAGCACTGAGTTACAAGTATAAATCTAACCTACTTGCAACAGGAATGTTTCCAATTTATGGGCACTGCCAAGCTCAATCAGACCAAGTTTAATCTGACCTATTCCAGCTGACAGCCAGTGGTGGATGCTTAAGAGTAAGGTTCAAGCAGGCAGAGGAGATAGGGAACTAAGGTACTTCTTAAATCCTTCATTTGCATGTCTAGTAATCTACGTGCTCATGTTGCTCAATGCAACATTGATATGTTGCTTAAGCAAAGTCAGCCTGAAACAGAGGTTCAGCTGGGGAGAAATTCTGCTGTTTCTCAGTCTGCAATAGAACATCAAAGACAAGTGTTTTAGCCCAGAACCACCGAGATATGGTGTTTCTATAAAGATGGACAGCACAGGATTACAGCTTATCAGCCAGGTAGACTGCCTATATTAAAAAAATCAAACTAAGCAAATAAAGAGCATTCATGTTGCCTATGTTACCAGGAATGTTTTGTTTCCATGCCATTGGAATGCTTTGAGACTCATATTAAAGCAGAGCATTGAAGCTGCTCAAATCAAAATACAGTTTTATTTTGAGGAAGCATTTTCTGTAGATGAAGCTACCTGTTTTTGGAGGAAGATCCTTCCATCTAAAGAAATTTCAACCTGCAGTGATCTCCCCACTGTGCCAGCACCACTAACTGTAACCCTGCATCACAACCCCAGGCAATTTAAAAGCCACAAGCCTTTTCTCTGGTGATGTCCCATGCTGATGCTCTCTCCAGTTCTTTCCCAAATACCTGTGAGAAAAAGCCACTTACATCACAGACTTCCTTCCAATGCCCAGCACAAGTCATCTGTAATTCATGACGTGGGCCCAGATGCTGTAGACAGGCAAGGAAGAGACTCGCTGAGGAGCACGGGTCTTTATTATTGCCCGATCTCTCATTTGGCCAGTGCGTTAGCTTTGTTGTTAGCACTGTTAAACTTCTCAGTGTGTAAAGATATACAGAGCCTGATCATGAGTGTTGACTATCCTTAGGTGTTAGAGGTGGTGTCTCCAGAGCAGAGCAGCAGCTTAGGTAAGCTTAGAGCCAGCTTTAGTGGTCTAAGTAATTAGCTTCATGGAAATTGCACCAATTTATATTAACCAAAGAAATCATTGAGCAAGTCAAATATGATCACACAGATGAGCCAAAAGACAAGGGAGGACTAGATGGGAGATTTGCACATGAGCTTGCAGGCTGGTTTAACTGAGGGGAGAGGACAGTCTTTATCCTCAGTTTTGCTTTTAGGCATCAACTGGGATCTAACTTGCACACAGAGTGCCAGGGTACAGAAATGATGCCTCCACTCCTGAATTCTCCTCCTGTGGCACGTCACTACCCAACCCAGCAGTCCAATAGACTCCACATTGCAGGCAAGGACTGCCTCACGCTAAGCATCTGCACACCAAGGCCTTGACTTCTCTAGGTGCAGCACTGGAGACATCTGAATAACTGCAGAAGCCCCTTGCAAGTACCGCTCAGCCCAGCATAGACATTCTCTGAATCCCATCCCACATGAGCTGTAATGCTCACAACAGTCACCATGGCTGGAGAGCACCAAATGTATTCAGGTGAGAAGTACAGTCCCTTTCCAAAGGGCTGTCTAAATATATCAGCAAATTCAAGACTGGCTTGAGCATTGCAGAGCATTAGCTCATTTGCACAAGTTTAGCTTTCCACCAGGTGGGAAATTCAGGGGCTTCACTCACACTGAGTACTGACAAACCCAAACAGAGCTAATCTAATTTGTGCTTAATTTGAAGAAATTTTAGTCTGTCAGTCTGTTAGACAGCTAGGACTTATACTCTGTGGGCCAACATTGCCACCAAATTACACAGCCTTGTGGGCTAAAACATCACTTCATGCAATGGTGGAAATAAATACTGTCTCTGAGGTTGGCATCAGGAGCACAACTCAGCCCAGCAAATAGGATAATTCAGCTTTGAGGTCCAATTGCACAGTTGTGGGAGAACAAATAAGCTTGGGAAGAAAGGGAGGTTACTCTTTGCAGCTGCTCACAGAAGCACCTTTTTTGGTTACCTCTATCACAACAGATACTGTCCACAAGGCATCTGAGGGGTAAGTGCAAGACAAAAGTCAGGGGCAGCAGTTCACTCCCGCCTGCTGTGACTACCCTGAAATAATGCAGAGCATCAGGCAATTCTCTCCTCAGGTGTGTTCACCACACTACAGTTTTTGCTGTGCTGAGGTTTTTGCTCCCCACTCGGCCATTGCCACAGTTACAGGGCTGAGATGTTTGCCAGGTTGTGCCAGGGGAGCCTGGAGGTCTATGAGCATCTCTTTCCCGGTGGCAATCATTAGCATCGCGATACATCCTTAGTCAGGTGAGTAATAGGGCTTGTGAGGATGCGAGCTGCAAGGTCAAAGTCCTCATCAGAAGCATCAGCACTTTTCACCTTCTCCAGCCTACAAAACCACCTCTCAGGTTGAAGGATGCTCCATGCTTTACTACGACACTGCAAGAAAACAATCAAAAGAGAATAGGTTGATGAGGTACTAATCACTATTGATTTTAGTACATAAGGCAATAAATGCCTGCCATCAATTGATTAAATGTAGCAGGGCAAAGGCATTTAATCACATTGGCCATTTGATTTTCATTTTCAGAATTAATTTCATGCCATTGGGACAGTATCAGGGTGCCAGAGGGCTGATCTCTAGCCCCAGGAGTGCAGCTGCCTGAGCGCCTACAAACTCATTCCCTCCCAGAACCCACCACAGGTCAGTAGCCATGTCACTGCTTCACCAGACCTTGCTGCCTGGGCCGCGTGAGGTTTCATGGAAAAGGCTGTAGTGGGAAATTCAGAGCACAGAGGCACATGGAGAATCCAGAACAAGTGTGAACCATGGATCCTACCCTACAGGCTTTCACTTGTACGCCTCGAGCAATTAATCTGCACAGTTCCTATTTCCCAGTAAGGGTAGCAGATGCAGGCATCTCTGCAGAGCACAGTCGCTGCCACGCCTGAGCTTGTGGCACCAAACCCTGCCGAGCAGGCAGCGGCCAGACCACCGACAACCTGCTCCAGCGGGGTTTTGCACTGCAAAGTTTGCCACAACGCAGGCTGGGACTGCAAACGGGAGAGTTCAGAGAGCAGGACCTACCCGGAGACAAACTGCATTTGCTCAGCAGTGTCCTCTGCTGGACCACACATCTGATCGTTTATCTGAGGACCCCCTATTTGAAGATCTCTGCATCTCAACCTCCACCACATCAATTCCCAAAACAGCCCTTGCAGAGTGCTCTGCACTATCTTGGAGAGGAATAGGAGCACCCACATTCCTACAAAACACGTCAATTAGAGCAAGAAGCTGGCTCCCCTTCCCTCCCAAGCCATGCTCCCTCTGCCACACGGTCAGGGTTGGTGGAAGTTTTTCCCCAATGAAATATTTTCTTATAGAAATAAGGGATTGGGGGGAAACAAATGTTGCTTTTTTAAAACCCAAGAAAGCCGTTCTGAAGGCTGAAAGTTCTCCTAAAGCGTGAAATGGCCAAGTTAAAATAAAAAAGCCTCAGAGCTGCCATCACATTTCTGAAATTTTCTAGAAAAGGGGAAAAAAAAGATTTGCTCAATTTTTTCTTGGCATGACCAAGATGAAAGAACCCTCTTTCAATCAGGTGCAGGTGCTGCCTGGGCCGTGCAGGCAGCCTGGGGACACGGGTGGCCGGCAGTCCGGGGCTGTGTGGGGCACAGTGAGGAACCTGCGTAACTCCAGAGCACCCAGAGGGGATTTCTGCCTGCCGTGGACGGGCAAGCAGCTTGGTTGCCAGTAGAGGATGAGACTAATTAAGGCTGTGATCCCCTGACACACACACACTAATGCCCATGGATGCATCTCTAATGCTCTCAATTCACGCTCATTAGCGCAGGCAGTGGAGACAAGACAAGCGTTATGTCTTTGTTTAAATCTGTCACACTTCCCCAATGACTCCGATTACATTTAAAATATTTATTCTTGTTTCCCCTGTGGCAGGATTGTCTGTCCCTGGAACCTCTGTGCCTGGCAGACTTGCTCCGAAAAAGCTCGTTGCCCCATGCACTGACTCCCCAGCCCTCCCCTTCCCTGTGCCCTAAGGGAGGCAGAGCCCCTCTGATCCAGACTTTTGAGGCATCAGCTCCTCCTTCACCAATCCTTAACATGACTTCGCATTTCAGACTAGAGTTAAATGAACTATTTCTTAGACAGCTTTGCATGAGGAGGGAGAACATCACATGTGGATGTGCAGGTATGTGGCTGTGCAGTGCACGCAGATTTGTGCCTTTGCACTTCAATGCATGAGCAATCCTATTCTGATGAAATACCACCCAGCTTAAACTACTTCTGCAAGCACAAGAAGCCAAATCTCCCTTTAAGTCAACTAGCAGCAGGGAAAATAAAAATTTATGGACACATCCTTCACTAAACACCAGCTATATTTATACCAGCCCTCCTTGTCCCTAGAAGGTGGTTTTAGCCTTCTGCCTTCCCAAGTCTTACTCTTCCTCATTGCCTGGTCATCTGTTAGTTACCGCAGGGACAGGGAGGTTACAGGAGTTACAATTCACCAGGGATCCCGGCCAGTATCAATGGATAGGGGGAGGGCTGTGCCCTCCCAGAGAGGAGCAGGGATGGGAAGGGGGGTTTAAATAAGTCTATGCTTTGCAACCCATGCTGTAATGCAGCATTGCCCCAGAGTTTCCAGTGCACCTGCTCCTGTCCAAGCTGAGGGAGAATCTCCCTCCGAGCTCAATGGAGGCTGGATCAGGCCCATTCACTCTTCCTAGGAGCCAGCTGTTTCCATGACCATTTTACAGAAACTAAAGAGGGAGAAGGCATGGCCAGCTGCCCCAACCCAGGAGCACCAGGCACAGCCACAGGTCCAGGCCCACAGCACATCCATCCCACCACGCCTGCTTCACCTCCCCAGCCAGGCTGCAGGGGAATAGGTTTGCCTTGCGTGTTGGAGGCCTCCGCACTTCCGTCGTACTCCCTTTAGCACTGCAGGCAGCACCAGCAGGCCTTTAGTGAGGGTTTTACTGCAGGCTTTCTGGGTGGAAAGACTGAATTGCTCTTGTTACAGTTGCGGATTTTAGATCTCACATCAAAACAGGGAAAGGAAGAAGTGGGTCTGTCCAGGTTCCTGTTGTTACATCTGCATTAAGAGAAGGGTTTCACACTAGATGGGAGCTGATCTCATCCTTTTAGAAGCAAGGAGAAAGCCACCAGCTCTATTATACCAAGTGATGTTATTCTTTTACTACGAGCTGACTTTGTGGCTCTTCCTGACCTCCCAGCAACAGCGCTGCACAAAGCGCAGTAAGCCCAGGAAGCAGTGCACTGCTGTGAACGTTAAACGCTTTACAAAACCCCCGTTTGAAACCCTCTCAAGATGCTGGAGTACCTGGTTCACTTGGCCGAAGCCACCTTAGAGCAGCCATTTGCAAAGGCTGAAACATGCTGAGCCTTTTTTTCCAGCAGTTTTCCAGCCAGGCTTAGTCTAACTTGAAGAACATTGTCCTGTGGAAGGAAAGCGAGTTGGGTCTTTATCGCTCACTTATTTAACTTGGTGCATTATCGAGCAAGCATTGCCTTTTCTGTTCCTCAGCCCCCAGGCAGCAACCTGGGCATCTCCGATACTTGAGTTCAGCATGGCGAGCTGAGCAGGCTGGCACATGGTGTGAAAAAAAGAGGCAAGTGACACCAAATCTCTGCTGATCACAAAGAATAGAGACTTCCCAGATCAAAGGGCTAAGGGTGAAGCAGCACATCCAAGATCAGAGCACAGGACCTGGGACTGAACTCTAGCAGTCTCTGGTGTCTCTAGCCCCACATACTGCATCCACCACCTCTGAATTATAAGCATACTCCACAACAAAACTGTTTAAGAAATCTCCAAGATTAGACAGGCCTTAGCTAACAGTCCCATTTATTGGGCAGTATCAGTAGTGATACAGTCAAAGATGCTGCAGGGCTGTAGTGCGGTTAAGCCAGCAAATACCAGCAGCCAGGCTACCTACCACAAACAGCACCACAATGCAAAGACAACCCAGCTCTGCTGCAGAGGCCAGGACACAGCGCAGGCACAAACTCAGCTGAAGACTGGACCCCTAGTCCCAGCCACTTCCTCCAAGGGAATGGATGGCCCTGGGATTAACAACTAAAGACACATAAAAGCAGTTGGCATCATGGTCTTGGCTTGACTTGATGTGCAAGCAGGCTGAGGACCTGCCCACTCCTGACACAGAGCTTGCAGGAAACACTGCTCTGCACACGGGAGCAGCAGCGACTTGCTCTGAGAGAAGAGGGAAACGCTGCCCTTGGGGAAATGGGGAAAAGGAGGAAAGAAAGCCCAGCCTCCTGCTTGCTTTAAGTGTCTCTCTCCCTATACCATGCAGGAGCCAAAGACACTGAAAGTGGGAGCTGATCTCAGTCAGAGGTGGTGACCATTTCCTGACCAACATTCATTACAACAGCTCCCAGAGGACACCAGCCCCGGCCTTGAGCTAGTGCTGCCCATCTGCTCTAGTTCTGTCCCTAAATACTGTTAATGAGATTCCCAACAAAATAAAAGTTGGTAAGAGCTTGATAAAAGCTAAGTGGAAAGTGAGGAAATGATCCCTCCACAGATGAGTGGCATAACAAGCAACAGGTCTCAGCCCAACATCCTGGACGCTCACCTGGATTATTCTGCTTCTCTGTGCCTACCATGGCGTTGGGAAAAGACTTCTGCTTTTGGTAACTGTACGGCACCGCTGCAACTAGTCTCAGAGCAAGGCTGCTGGCAGGATGCTCTGAAGAGATTCACAGGGAAATTATTCTGTCTCTCCCCTGCACAGATACAGTCATTGCTTCAACAGGAGGCAACAGCTAGATTACTTGAGATAATTTAGTAGCTGACATTAAAACATCTCATTTAGCCTAGAATAAAGATATCTGCATTCAGCCTAAGCTATATTAAGACAATAGAATTCATAGGAAATTTTGAATACTCACTGTGCAGTTGAATGAAGACAGTCACCCCCACACACCAATATCTCTTCCATCATTATTCCCTTTCTGGAAAATCAGGAATGACAGCAGGCACTAGCAGAGTAAGCAGGGGTTTTTTTCCAGCCTAAATCTTCCTCTCATTGGTACAACAGATTTACTTCTTCAGTCTTCCTATGTGAATTAGCTGTTACCTTGTTCCTGGTGTGGTCCTACGGCTCCCAGCTAACAGAAAGCTGAGATGAATTTTGCTGCATCTCAAGCAGCTGCTGCTCAATTTTGACTTAATGCAATGCTGTAAGCAGAGCCAGAACTAAAGAGATTGAGCTAACAGTATCCTGAATGAGACAGGGAACGAAGAGAGGAGATGTAATGGGATGCAGTGAGGAAGGATATTTTAAACACTTTTTTCTGACAAGTTCTGTGGTTATACATCCTGTGCTCTGCTTTCCACAGCAGGCCATCAGCAGACAGATGAAAACAATTTTTACATAGCATAAGCAAAAGAGAAGCAATCAAATCCTTGCTCTCAGGGAAAATCTCAAATGCAGAGCCACCATTTCTGTAACACTTGGAGGCCATTCAGAACAAGGGAACTGTGAAAATATAAAGATACAATCCCTGTCCATCCCTATTTTGGAGCAGCAGACAGCTCTGAGGTGCTGAGGATTCATTCAGGCACCAGCACAGCACCAGAAAACTTCCTCACAGGCAAAGCAGCATTTGAGGGGTTCCTGTTTTTTAGCAGCAGAACATGATGTGGACGAGTCTAACAGCTCTGGAAAGAAGGGACGCACTATCGCAAGGCCCAGAGCCTTACTTAGCTCTAGTTTAGTAATTCCCCACCTCAATGTCTCTTTTTCTAAGATCTAGAGCTGAAGAACCAGAACCTTCAGATGCTCCCTTCAAGGAGGGCACTATCTGCTAGACTGGCGGTTCAGGCTTGCTCTTGCTCTCCATAACTGCCTTCCTAGAGCACACTGGAGGTGCATCAGAGTTGCAAACACTTTCTGAATCACTGCTGTCATCAACCAGTGTGTCACCTGTGGCCATCTGCTCTGGCCGCACTATGAGCAGAGCATAGCTAGCTTCTTTCAAAGAAGAAACCAAAGCACCTGTCCTCAAAAGATCCCCTGCTCTGGACCCCAGTGTGGTGCCCAAGTCCACAGGAAGGCAGAATTTTGGACACACAGAGAGGTCCCTGTTTAATATTTTGTCTACCTGCTCTAGGCAGAGCCATCTTAGTACTCTGGTCCTTTCAGTTGCCTTTCAGAGGTGCCTTGCTCTCACCTGGGTACCCAAACTCATGGTTAGAAATGCTCTAAATATTAATCACTTTTGAACTAACTCCTGGTCCTGTTCCACAAGGATTTGCTCCAGGCTGGTGCTTTATGGATGAGATGCTCCTGGAGATGATGGACATAGGGATGTCCAGCAACGAGGTGGCCGTAGGAGAGCCTCACCTAGCATAAATCCCAATAGCACCTTTGGCTACAAGAGAGCTGCCTGATTTACACCAGTTCATGAGCTGGCCCCAGGGCCAGACCCTCAGGGATTGCATCAGTGTAACCTTAAGAATCTCAGGAAACTGAACCCTGCCCCTTCTTGATCTGAAAGAAACACTGACTTATTAGAGCAAATCAAATGAGACATAACTATTTATCTGGATTCCCTCCCTAGAGCTCTGTAAGAGAAAACAGAAGACCTTTGACATGTGTGGCTGGATATTAGACTTAAAAGAGGGATGTCTGGGCTTGTTTCCAGACTTCAAGACCGACATACTTTGAAAACTCAGTCAGTTCACCTTCCCTCCCAGGTTTGATCTCTCACTGCTTTGTACCTTGCAGACTCACTTTGTACCTGTACAAAGCGCTAACCTAACCAGAACATTTTGCTCAGTTACATGGTTGTCACATTTTAACATCAACAGAGGAGTACTTTGGACATTTAATGAGCTTTTTTTAGTTTGCATAAAAACTTGGCAATAAAGCTTCTGAGGATGATAAAGGAGGAGAGCTGCCAACTGAGGGGCTGGGAGAAAGATGAGAGCTTAACACCTTCCTCTCCCCTGTGCACAAACAAGGGAGTTATAAGGGCAGCCACACTGGGGCTCCAGCAGCCCTTGTGCACTGAGATCACACTCTCTTAAGCTTCCCTCAGCATGAAAAGGGTCAGCATTAGCACAGGTTCTGCTCTCTATGGCCTCCCTATGATGTGCCCACCCAAGCCCAACTCACTTTCTTGGTCTCTGCATTAACTCAGGAGCTCTTCTTTCCCCAACTACAGCACAGAGCACACAAGCAGGCCAGTACAGAAAAGACAACAATAAGACTAAAAGCATGCTATTGCACACTCACCGGCTGCATTTTTTCACTACTTTAAGAGAGCAAGCTTAAATCAGAACTTATTACAAAACATTAACTCCTTCTGCCATTAAACTGCAAAGCAGCTACAGCCATCATTCTTCTACCTGAATTTCACCAGAAAGGGCTAGCTACAGTCCTCTTCTCTTATAACCTCCAGTCTCCTTGCCAGGTGACTTCCTCTGTGCCAATTATCACTTATCACAGTCTGAAGTCTTCCACCACCTGATCTTCTCCTCTCTTTCTCCTTGCTGTGCCTATGAGGCAGTCCTGAAGCTGGATGACCAGTCACTGAAGCTCAATGACCATTGCTTCATTGCTGTATGCCCTACACTGATACAGAAATGTTTCCTGTTACCTTTGTAGGGCTTTAATTCAGAAATGCCTCCCTAGAGCTGCAGAAGTATCTCATGTAGTATCTCATGTGGTTCTCCATCTGCAGCTTGCAAGACTTTTACTGTGTTATTCTGTTAGAGACACAGAAGTGTGGAGATCCCAATGCCACCTTGACTTCCCACCCTTCCTGATTTATTCTTGTGGTGTCCCATAGTCTTGTTTGTTCAGGACATTCCCTTTCTCACCCAGGGGAGGGGACTACATGCTTCCCTGCACTAGCTGCAAACAATAATCTCAATGACAGCAAGTTTACTGAGTTTTGGCACAAGCAGGTACTGTTCAAATTAATTTGTCTCTGAGAGTGATCAATGCCATACCTGAGGCTGCAGCTTTCACAGCATTGTGCAGCGGGCCAGGTAACGCAGCATCCCACAACTCTGTGGGGTGTAGTCACTGCAGAGTGAGATCTGTTCCACAACATTTTAGCATTGTGTGTTAGGAGATATTTCCTAGCATTTGAGCTAAGCAGCATTTTTTTTTCTAGTACAAAACAGAGCATTTAAGCAGTAAATTAGATTTATTTGGGACACATAAAAATGCAGACAGACAGGCCAGGAGGCTCTCAGCATTGTTAACCTTTGAAGTTCTGAACTGCCATTTATTTCACCACAGATAGGATGCTTTGCAAGGAGTATCAGAAGAAATGCCAGAAACAGAAATGCAAAAAGAAATGCTTTCATGCTACCAGAGCTAAATGTGTCTTGTTCTAATGCAGATGACGATGCCCTTCCAACTCAGAAGTAAGTCCTGGAGGACTGTTCTTGTAAATAACATCACTGCAAACACCACTGAACTTCCTTCGGCCTTCCAAGAACCAAATAATTTCCCTGATTTGGGTCACATGACTCAGAAACACATCCTCCAAAATAAGAATTGTCTGTAGGGTTGCACACTTTACTCATCTCCTGCGCTGCAGATCTCCTGTCATCCCCAAGCAGCAGCCTCTGTAACCTGTCTCCTGCAAGTGCTGCTAGGAAGCCCAAAGCTGCAATACACTGAGTACATGCTGCCGTTATAAACAGCAAGCCACAACAAATATGCACTCAGCTACGACCTGGCGCTTCAGGACAGGGCACGAGGAAGTCCCTACCACTGTGGTACTGTGGCCTGAGAACAGCAAACAGGACCTTCTGTTTCATCACAGTAACACGCAGTGCTTTAGAACAAATTTGAGAGAGAAAACAATTAAAGTCCAGCTGTAAGTGGAAAACACTATAAAAATCAACACGGCTAATGATCTGACAAGGAACATGCAAGAGTAACTTAGTGCTTCTTTGGGTAAGATGCTTGATTTAATAGGGAACAGAAAGGCATTAAATCATGTAAGTGCTCTTCGGTAAAGCATTTCTTATGAGGTTGTGGTGGGAAATTTTTAGTGAAGGTGAAGAAAACAGAGACAAGGAGAAAAGAGAGGATCTGGTGATAGGAGAGATGGCAGCGATCACCGACAAGAGGGGAAGTGCCTGATGGCAAGGATGGAGTTCCTTTAAGGATCATGAGGGAATGATCTTCCCTCATATCTCCTTAATTACCCTTGCACAAGAGTAGGACTGTGCGGATGAATTGTCCTTGCAGGTGGGTACTAGTGTTTGGTACCTTTCCTCACTGTGCTCCCATCAGGCTCTGACTGCTCTAAGCAGCCCCAGCTGAGGCCACCACCCACAGGCTTGGAGCTGCATTTAAGCTCAGGCCCTTGCCCAAGCTGCCTCTTATGCATGTTGTGCCTAGTCTTGGAGCTGCCTTATGGTTATGGACTTGTCTGGTGATTGCAGAATTGCTGGCTAGCCCTGGTTGCAGTCATCAGGCCTTCTCTGCCCTTCCTGTCCAGGTACTGCAGCATTGCACCTTGGTGAGGGTACTGTCCTGCTCGCCTTGCCATCTCCTACAGCCTCTGGCTCTCCTTCCCTGGTGGAGCCGTCACCTCTTGCTGCTCCCTGGCAGTTGCTACCTAAGCTATAGCACAATCCTGGTGCTTTGAGGAGCTGAATGCATGTGGTTATATAAAATGGGGTATTGGAAGAAATGATAACATGTAATTATCAATGGCCAGCACTGTAATTTAGACATCCCTAGAGCCTGGGTAGCTTAACACTAATAGTCACTGAACAAAAACAGGCAAACTAATAGCAGAAAATGAATGAGATGTCGCTCCATGTGTTTTCTTCTTACACAGGGAAAGCTTCTGAATGCTGAACAAATAGACTGCTTACACAAAGTCCACACTGAATGTTTGCCTGCAGTCAGTTCTATGGTTAGATTCAATTTTGAAGAAGAGACACTGGACCTCTGCTGTTAGGATGAAATGCTCCTTGGCATCCTTGGATGGGGCTTTTTATTCCATCAACAGCTTGCTTTCTTTTGCCTGTAAACTTTCACCTTGAAAACTAGTTGCTGAATGACTGGCTCATAAAACAGCTGCCTTCTCTCTGTGTCAATACCAGAAGAATGCACATTAATCTACTCTTTTTTTCAGTGAGAAGGTGTTTGTGTAAGGGATAGGGTTTCATGTGGCTGACTTCTTTTCTACTTCCAGAAGAGATTAGAAGTTAGCTCTGTATAGTGCCTGGAGCAGCACACGGGGCACCTTCCAGTCCAGCTCTGCAGTCACAGTGGTGATGACAAAGTTGCTCCACAACAAAGTTGCATTTGCTTTATTTCATTGAGGCAGTCACAGTATTGGATACTCCTTTTAAATAGTCAATGTATGACGTACAACTCTGTCTTTTTGCATGTGATTATAGTCTTCATAGTCTTAACTGATCAATGAAATGAGCTTGAATACTCCAGGACTGCAAGTTCTTTAAAAAAAATCATATCCTCCATTAGAGAGAACAATCAATAGTACTTACTCTAGTTTAATGGTGATTATATGCTAGTTACTGCAAAAAGACACTAGCAGTACAAAAGGGGACACTGAGTGTTATTTTCTTTTGATGTATAGCACATCTGCCTTGCTCTATAAATATTAGTTTTTAATTAAAGTGGATAAAATGCTTTAGAAAATACCAGGTGCTTGTTTAAATACCAGTTGTCATTCATGGGAAAGCAGGGATTAAAAAAGAAAATGTCTGAGCACTTTGTAATAAAACATGTAGCTGATCACATGGGTTGTTTTACTTGGATCTGACTGATTGAGTGTTAGCCCAAAACTACAGGCCTCATCTAAGTTAGAGGGAATAGAGGAAGGGGATATGCAGGGCTGAAAACATAAATACACCACAAGCCTCAGCAAGCTTTTATATGCATATATTTATGCATATATATGTGTGTATAGATTTTGTATATATGAAACATTTGATTTGATAGCAAACACTTTTTTAGAAAAGAAAATGGAAAAGAAAGAAATTGCATAGAAAACAAACTCAACTGGATGCCAACCCCCATTGCATCCCACCACACTGCCTCCGGCTGAAATGAGGACTGTGCCAGCCTTAACTGCTGTATCCACACCTGGAATTCTGTTTAATAACATAGTTTACAAGCATGCCTGCTACTTTGAATCTTCTCTGCTGGAGCATTGTGGATAGACAAACCTCACTCCTCTTGAGAACAAAATCCCAGGGTTTAAGCCTTCTATACCAGAAAACTCAGGCTGTAACTGAAGAGGTGGTTTTACCCATCATAAATATGTTTTTCCAGGACTAATAACAGTAGTAGTATCTGGTTTCCTAGAGGTAGGAATACAGTGTACGCGGGTAGAAACAAGTGATCTGGTTGCCTATTCCCTGCCACATTTGATCTGCAGAGCTCCCGACAGCAAAACTTTGATCAAATCCCCCTTGCTGGGCTGGCTAAAACAGCTGAAGCTTGGGCTCTGCCAGAGTCCTACCCAGGAGCAGAATGAGATTGCAAAGAGAAATTTCTCTTTATGTTTTGTTTCCTTTTTATTGAAAATTCAGTTTATTGTATTTTATGTTGGGTAGAACGACCAACACAGCAAGTAGCTGAGTAGGGGCTGTGCTCCTGGAGCTGGATAGACTTTAATATACATTTTTCCAATGGGACTTCTGTAGGCTACATCATGAGATGAGTTGTGAAATCAGTGTGGTTTGGATATAAAGAAGATGAGAAGCTATACAGCAGAGGATGTTGATGGGCTCTGCACTCTTATCACTGGGAGGAAAAATCAAGCTTCTACACCCCCAATGGCTCACTTGGACCCTGTTCTGGGGTGTGGGTCTGAAGTGAAGAACCGGCAGTGTGGAACCAGCTTATTGTCCACAGAGTGAACTTCTAAATTAAAGGTGTACGATATGACAAGGCAGGCTTTTTCCACATTTTTATCTGATGTCTGTTACTAGCTGGTTGTTCAGCAGAAACTTGGGGAGTTGTAAGGACTGAAGGATGGCAGCTGTGTGGACCAGATGAACTCTTCGTGCACTGTAGGAATCAGAAGGGAGTTTGCACATAGCAGGAGATGTGAGGATGTCATTTCTAGCAGGAGTAGGTGCTAAAGAGCAATTTCTCTTTCCATGAGAAAAATCAACCCATGAAAAATCATGAGAATTAACAGACAAAAGTTACAGCCAAGTACAATAAATAAACAATTTTGTCAGTTATAACTGCAGCAGCACCCAAAGGGCCTAACCATGGATCAGCCCTCATTACTTAATACTTCAGGCATCTAATGAAGGTGTGAGGAACCTGGAAGGAATCTCGGTTCTTTTTATGAATATTTGACCTCTATTTGATTTTTGCTACATAATTCAACCAGAAGCTCCCACTAAAATAGCCTTAGATAACTCAACCATCCATCCTTGCCTGATAAGACAAGAATCAGTGCTGCCTTACCTCTCAGATTTCTGATTTGTTACACTGGCACCTCAACAATATCATGTCTGGGTGATAACGGCTACAAAGCACAGAAATAAAGGATTGCAAAGGCTGATTTTTTGGCAAGGAGCAAAGTGCAGGTCTTTCACGGACTTTGCTCAGGTATAAAGATTTCATTCAGCCCATGGATTAACATGTGGCAAACTGAGATAAGTCAGCAGGTGTACCGTGAGTGTAAAAATGATGTATCTGTACACGGTGAGAGGCAAACTTATCCCTGGTGAATCAACTGCACTTTCTCTGTTCTTTCTAATGTCGGCCTCTGGATGCACAGGCACAGCTGCCTCATTTGTAGGCAGCAGCTGTGGTGGACATCGCTCCAGCTCTGCACCTCGGAGTTCACTTTTCTGTGTCCAACACCTTAGGACTTGTCCTGTTTGTTTAGTGATGCTGATACATGGTATGATCCTTTGGCTGAATGCAGTTTTACTTGTATGGAGATGCCTCTGCTGGTATTTATTCCCTTCTCTGTGGCATTACATAGAGCAGAATAAATCATTTTCATGCTAGTGTATTTGTATTCACACTAGTAAGGGTGGGTGTTAAATTCTTCAGTGTGAAGTCTAAGCAGCTGTGGTGTATAGGCAAGGCCTAAGGGATTTAGGCCCCCTTCTCTTTGTATGTCATTTAGGGGTGAGGAACCTTATTCTGACAAGCCCAGCTGGCCCTTATTCTTGTCTGTAGGTGCCAAAATGGTTTTGAAAACCTTGCTTTATATAGTGTTGGAATATTTCACTATCTGCTAAGATGATCACGCGGGATTTTCACAGGCGTCTACTATTGAATCCCTTTGGTGGCTGGGTGGTAAACCCTCTTCAAGCCATTTAAAATCCCAAGTGTGCAGACCTCTGGGTTCTGTTCAGTCAAACACAGGTGGATACAACCCAAATAACACTCCAGCATTGCCATCAGAGCTAGTCGCTGAACTCTGTAACATTCACATCTTTCAAAGCCTAGACATAGGGCAAAACATCCTGCAAAAGGGAATGAAAAGATCAAACCAACAGAAAGCCTTACACGGGAAAAGAGGAAGCCTATTTACACCAGCAAAATTGAAGTAATGCTTTTAAAGGTTCATGTATGCAAAGAAATTCTCATAGGAGCATTGTTCTGTCTCCGGCATTAGGACAGTCATCCAAAGCTCACTGAAATCAATGGATTTTCTTGATCCATGCTGTTGGGGCTTGGATCAGGCCTGGCGTGAACACAAAGCAACATCACAGGTACAAGAATACTGCTAGTAATGGTAATGGCCCAGTGTTGCTCTAACAGATTGCATCCTTCTCTAAGTAATTGTCCGTGTTCATATATCATGTTGTTATCTGCAAGATGAATTTGCAATGTCTCTCCTGGGATCCCATGTTTCATCACTGGCAGACTAAAATGACGGATCACTCTTCCCTTCCACCTCCATCCTCAGTTCCTGGCAGCAAATTGAGGCAGCAGGGAGCCCTGGCTGTCTGTCAGGAAGGGCTCCTGGGGCCGTGGACAGGCTGGGGAAAGTGGATCAGAGTTTATGGCCTATACAGTGCAGTTGTCTAAGACGAAGGAAGACATTTTGTCCATTTAACCAGCAAGCTCCTCAGTGGGAAAAGGGAGTGCTGCAGTGACTCAGTGGCTCTGGGGATGGCAGTAGAGCTGAATTATTGAAATACTGCAAACTATTCAGCTAGAAGATGCCATAGGATGGAGTGATCTGTTCTCCCATGGGTGAGCCTCACATCACTGGGAGCAGGGCTGCTGAGGCTGTAGGAGGGCAAGTTCTCACCTTGTCATCTCCAGCACGGCTGTGTCCTGACTCTACCACCACAGTGTGCAACAGCTTTTGAAATACAGACTCTGCCAATTTGTTTCTGAATTCTTGGCCCAGACTTACCTATACAAAAGTCTCCCTTCTGGGAAGCTGGATGTAATGAATGGGATTCAGGGAAGCCTTAGAGCAGTTTCCAGTGGGCTCCTGGCCACAGCAGTTTCAGGGCCTGAGTGGCCCACAGCAGCCACGTCTTTCCTCTGATGTCAGCATTAAGACAGGTTAACAGACCACACGGTACAGACTTACCCTGGCTCAGTCCCTGAAGGTCTTTATTCTCCTTGCCCTGGATCCAATTTTATTCACCATCCTTAAATTCATCTCAAATTAAAGGGAAGAGCTGTGGCCCAGCAATTTGGACTGGATGTCAGAAGTTGCTCTGGATGTGATTTATTAACAGTAGCAGTTGGCACTTCTTCTCCCATCTGTCTATATGAAGACTCCTGCTCAATGCTTAGTCTCGGTACAGTGAGCATGAAGCAGCTGCATAACTCCTTGCGCACCAGAGCCTGCCAGGGCAGCAGAACTATGAAGGGGTCTGTTATCCGCTATTTGCCACTGCTGATCAGTGGACAGAATGGATGTGGACAGGGTATTCTCAGCTACAGCAACTCCTGAGCACCTCTTAGGGGTGGTACTACAGCTGAAGCACACTTTAGAGCACCCAGAAGATGCCTGGAAGCTAAATAAGCTCTGGCCACCCGAAGGGCAGGTGTGATGTGAGCCCTGCTGAGGCCTCCTTGCATGCAGTTGGTGATGAGGTGCAGCGGAGGACTCCAGGTGCTAATGGCAAGCCAAACTGATTTCTCTGCTGCTGTTCCTGTGCCTGTGCACATTTGCATGTTATCTCCTGAAATGTTACCTGATGTTATAAATAGCCTGTATCAGGGCCTGAGTGGCACATACTTCTTTCTTCTTGGTCACATTTATCTCCAGCTCTTTGTCAGTCCAGAGGCTGTGATGTAAATGTGCACCGCAATGCAACAGCAGACAGTAAATGAGCCTCTCCTCTCCAGACGAAAGGTGCAATCACCAAGACAAGACAATAACTCATCCTCCCTGTCTGTGAGCTGGGCACTTCTCGGAGCTCACTCAATGTTTCCTTTCTGGATCAGGAGATGAGCAGATGACTGTTATTCCGTGTGTAGGAGTTATTCACTTATACCTCAAAGGAAATGAGTTCAGCTTTCAACTGAGGTTTACATTTGGTGAGACTCGGGTGTCTGATGCTCTAAAGTTTTTCGAAAATCCCAGCACAGCACAGTGAGCCTTGCTGGACTCTTGTTACTGCTGGGGACAGGTAGCTGTTGACTTCAGCAAGAATTGGGTCGGGCCTTTAGCAAGAGCCCAGAGTCTGTAATCAAAGGGTTGTATGTAGCAAGCTGCCTGTGCAAATCTGGAGAGCTCAGGCCTGTGGTAGAGGTGGTGTCCCCTGCCCATCACTAAGGAGACCCTGTGATTTTGCATCTTCCAGGTAGCTTGATGGTGGAGTAACCACGTTACTCCCCATGTACTTCAAGCACAGGACAACCACATTTTGCTCTGGCTCCAGGCTTTTCTGTTACATGGTCGGTCCCAAGGCCTTCTGCAAAAGGACTAGATAGTAGATTTGGGGGGAAATTATGATGAAAGCTGTCAATTAGTTCTGTCTTTGTCTTAAAGATCAGAGAGCCAGTAGTCTGCCTCCTGCATCTTCCATGTTCCCAAAATAGAGTTTAATCAAGTACTTCTGACCTTTTCCTAGATAATTGCTGTGTGCTGAAGGATATTATGGTCTTCTGGGCTGACTTACAGCTTTCCAAGGCAACTCCCCCACCCACCCATGTGTGTGTAAAAAGATGATTTATTATTCTTGATTATCAATTTGTTACTGTGGTTATTTCAGGTTAATCATACTATTAATGTACTGAAACCTCCTGAACTGCTATTTCATTCCACGGAGCCCAAACTCTACTTTTTTACCCCTGCCCATTGCATAATTAGCTAGATGATCACAGGCCCTGCACTAGCAACTCTTTAATATAGTAAACTGAACAGCCTTGGGCTTGCTCCGCAGTCACCAGCTGATGAAGAACATATCTTGGCAGCAGAAGCCTTGTTGCTGGGAGATTCACAAAGCTGATGGATGGTGTGGTGGGAAAAGAGATTGATTTTTCCACAGCTGAGATGTCTGGCAAATTGCAGTGCAGGTGAGTGGGATGGGGTAGGGTTTTGATCTGAGGAGGGAAGAGCAGTAAGAGAATGAGAGGGTAATTCAGGTCAACTGGGTAAGCTCGATCCAACAGTGAACTGTACCTTTGTTAGTTAAGGTCAAAACTGGGTATATAGTGTTGCCAAAATGGACCAGCAGCCTTGGGGCTCTTGTTTGACACCAGCACAAACCTCCCATGGCTTTGATGCCTCTGCCAGCTTACTTCTGTGGCCTTCCCCCATGTTCCTGTGTGAGTGGATGGGGCCCATAAGTACAAGGGTGTAAAGCTCAGCTTTCCAACGGTGTTTCAAAGTCTAAAAATAGGGATTGGTTATTAGAATTTTTCCATTAATGCTGTAAACAAATTAGTTCCACTAGGTAGTTATCTCAGTGTATAGGTGCTTATATACCTTTGAAAATCCTTAGTCTAACAGCTATTCTCACTGTTCAAGCTTGGGCTCCTAACCCAGCTAAGCCAAGAGTGGAGAAAGTCTCCTCCCAGGGCAAAACAGTTAAACTTCTGCAGTGAAGCATCTGCCTCGCTCCACAGACTTTCTAAGAAGAAAAGCTGGTTTATTTAGCAGGCAGGAGTCCTACAGCTGACTGATGTGAAAAGTCCCTTAAGCGACACGCACATCAGCAGCTTTTGTTATATATCTCATCAGAGCCCCAGAGGCAAACAGGATACTTGCTGGAGCCCCAAACACAGTTGCTTGGATGATTTCCAGCCTCACCTTTGTTTGGATAAACAAGAGTTTGTTTGAGAGAGATCCCTTCAGCACCCACACCTTCCCTCGTGGCCTAGAAGTATAGCAACTCTTTACCACAGCTTGATGCTACTCGGCATCACTGTACCGCACTGTATTGTGTTACTGTTCACAGTATATTTTCCTGTTCTCCAGAGCCTGTAATGAGCATCCAAATTAAATTGAGGCCTCAGACATTTTTTATATTTCCAAGCAATACTGATAATGAATGAGATTTATCCTGCAGTCTGTCATGTATCCAAACATCTCTCAAAGCACCAAACAAACTACATATGCAGGAATTACTTCATCCATCACCAAAATTCAGCCACCTGAAAGCAGTGGCTGTATGGTGGTGCACAACAATGTTACTCAGTGGTTTGGGACAGACAGAAAGCTGAACTGAAGAGCTGGGGGGAAGTTTTACAATAGGGAAAACGTTACTGAACTGTTGCTTCCCCTGCGGAACAGGAATAATACTCCTGTTCTTGCAGAAACTGGAGAACTGATAGTAGCCTTCAGCAGTCAAAGATTTGGTGTTACCTATTATAGGAAAAATAACCATTTTTCCATGTATGAAGGATCTACTTTGTCTTGCTGTCATCATATCTAAAATCCTGGTCCAGACAGACTGTATGTATGCGTAAAGCAAAGTTCACTCCCCGATCCCGCTGTCGTCACAGTTTAGTGGCTTGAGACCTTCGTGGCCGAGTCCGTGAGAACTGATGCCTTAGGAGTGATGCTCCCTAACGCCAGGAGCCCAAATGGCTTCACAAATGTCAGATGCACCAGCAGCTGGTAACGCAGAGGCAACAGCTCCACTGGGAATGTTCACGCGTTTCTCAAAGAATGGATTAAAGCTTCCAGTCACCTCCCTTGCAAAGAACATTAGATCCCCTTTGCTTTTCTGTTCAACCTCTGCTTAAGACTGGACACCAATAGATGTCAAGGAATTATGATCTGAGATTGCTTTTGGTACAGAAGGTATTAATATGCTCCACTGAAATATTCTGTCATAATAGAAGAATAAATAAACAGAGTTGCTTCTCATTTTTATGACAAGCTCCTGGGGCGGTGCCTGGGACCCTGCGTGGATAAGGGGCTGCAGCACGGCCCTTCAGCTCTGCAAAGAGGATGCAGCGTTGGGAAAAGGTAAGGAAGGGGAGTCCTGTGCTCAGTGGGGAACTGCGGGAAGCCACTCGCTGCCCTGTGGACAGTGCGCAAACCTTGGGAACAAGCCTGCACCGCTTCCCTCGCAGCAGCACAAAGCAACGCGTTTGTCCCAATGAAAGCTAATATGAGCTGGCACCAGAGACATGATTTCTTGAAAATTCTGTTAAGAAAATCAATCCTTACACTGTAAACATAGGTCCCTTCTTCTGGTATAATTCCATCAGCAGCAATCACATTTTCCCAGGATTTAAATTGCCCTTGGTCATGAAGAAATTCTAGATTGAAAATGAAATATTCTTTCTTATTTTGGGATGATATTTGGGCCAAACTCTTGGTCTATGTCAGAGGCAGTCAAGCAGTCCTGGTTTGTGCAGTGGAAAGTTTGGTTGATTTTTCCATGTAAATTCTAAAATCTTCCCCTGCCCCAAATATGAGTTCTGTTTAAAACAAAAACTAGCAATGAATAATTAATAACTATCAACCAACAATCAATTAGCAACAACCAACAGTCACATCACCTCAATGCCTCAAAGTGATTTGCGTTAATGAATTAAACCTCAGAAGAGAGAAATCATTTTGATTCCTATTAAAAGGCAATCATCCCAGATACCTCAGGCTTCAACACAGAGGCTTTTTAAAAGAGTAGACAACTGCAAAACACAACAGTTTAAGCCAGGGAATGGAGAATAATAATGCATCCAATTGAAAGTGCAGGGGAATTTAGAGAGGAAGAATGCAATTACCTGATCTGGAAAGAAGCCAGACACAATGTTTAAAATCTCATTTCTTAGGAAAAGTGTCTTGGAATCGTTAATGACTACAAGATCATAAGATATCACACACTTTTTTTTTTTCTGTGCTTAGAAACTAAAAGAAAAACAAAGAGACAAAGGCAATCTGTATTTTTTTCTTCTTGATTCTAGAAACATCTTCTGAGTTATTGCTTGATTCAGAAACCAGTTTAACACATGCTTGGAGTTATGATCCAGTGCAAAACAAAGGAAGAAAGATGTCACTCCAAAATGAAAATCAGTCTTCAACATTTTCAAGAAAAGAACAGATTTTTTTTTCTTTTGCTTTGGAAAAAGAAAGAAAATGAATTAAAAAATAGAGAATGTGTCTAATTTTTCTAATGAAAGTGATCTGTAGAAATAGCCAAAGAAAAACAAAATGCTTTTGTTTTCTTCACACTCTGCAGAATGGTCATTCTTTTCTGGAAAAAAAGCCTGACTGTGAACTGTGAGACACCAGCTTCACCCAGCGTTCTTCATTTCTTCTAAGTCATCATGAAGCTTCAGATGCTGACAGACTTCAGATACAGAGATACTATTTGTGAAATACTAAACTTCCCATGTTGCTAAATACCTTAAATCAAGCTTTATGTGTCCAAAGAGATTGGAGGGCAGTAGGGCAAGTTGTAGATTGGTGAAGGCTGACAGTGGGCAGAATTTGTGCTCTTTGATTTATCAGCCAGCCTAGCTGAGGCAGAGCAGCAGCAGCAGAAGTAATTTTGTGTCAGAAAAATTTTAGCAATTTATTTCCCCATGGAGGAGAATGGAACTAGCCTTAATCTTACAGACATTTTTCCTTCAGTCTTCTGTTGAATGTGAGGTACATGACATTTAGGAGTAGTCAAGTTTATGGCATTAAGAAATCAGCACTGGACAAATAATGGGATGCTGGTATCGGAGTTTCAGGATAGCCTCTTCCTCTGTAATATACAGTGACAAGCACACATGCACCAAATCTGGGGAGAATAAAAGCCAAGTTCAGAAGTATTTATGATGCTAATTATTTTCAAATCCATTGCAGATAGAATTAAAGCTGTACAAACAACTCTTATTCATGCAAATGCAGGTGTCAGAATTGGAAAAACATTTTTCCCCACAGAGAAAGTTTTTCAAAATTTTAAGCGAATTGAAAAGTTGACAAAACATCTTTTAGAGTGAAATGTCTCACGTGACTCACACCATGAGGTTTCAGTTAGCATTTGAGTTATCTTAAACTAAAAAGAAATGCAACCAAATGAAATTTTGTTTTATACACAAACTGTTTCTACCCCATTTGTTTAGCAACAAAATGAGTTGTCATAGACTTGTCAAATGTTTTTGGTTAACCCCATACCATACTTTCAGAAGGATTTTTGTCTGAAAACTTTGTGCAATTATAACCAGGATATTTCTGGTGGCAGAAAAGGGTGTCATTATCTTCTAGACAGAAGCAGTGAGTCTGCAAATCAGAGTCATCCAGGAGGAAAATAATGCCCCACTGACCATCACGACTTTAGGAGAGACATGTCTGTTTCAAGTCGTTTGCTGCAAACCAATTTAAATGAGATGCTTTGCCTTCAAAACATTTGGCTGTGGGGATAATTTGTGGGTTCAGCTCCAGGGCTTTAATTAGCAGCATATGAACACATTCAAACAACAGCGGCAGCTAATAAGAATGGTGAGCGTCTAGATGAAAACAGCAACAACAGGCTTCGTTGGAAGGCTGCAGCAATCAGCGGAAAGTCTCATGATTTCATAGCTCTTGCACAGGCCTCTCTGCAGTGAGAGATGGGCAAATGGCTCCTAAGGACTGGAGCAAGATGGGTGTCTATGCTGGGCAGAAAGCTGTCCCTGAAACTGCTCTTTTGAAGCCCAGATGTCCACATGAGGTTTTCAGCAGGCTGGGATGGGAGTGGGACGGTGCCACAGGTGCACAGGACGTGGACTCTCACATGCCTGGAAGCGGCCTGTGGTGCTGAGACAGGGTGGAAGGACAGCAGAAATGGGCACGCACGTGTGTCTGCATCTCGGCAGCTGTTCCTGCTCTGTGATTACCCAAATTGCCAGTTTCCAGGCTTGGTTCAAAACACTGATTTGTGATCTGTGTTCCTCGCCCCATCTTTATATCTTTCTTTTATTCAAGTGAATATCATGCCAGACTGACAGGCCCACTAAGCCCATTTAGCTAATCTCTGGGACCAGATGAAGGTCACCCTGCCAAACACTCATAATTCCTGTTTAGCTCTCTAAATACGCACTTGATTCACTGTCTCATGTCCCTTCCATCACCGGGGATGGAAGAGGCACAGCAGCAGACACTAATTCCTCCTGGCAGTGATGTGAATCACTGTCACAGCTCTGACACCGCCGCGGTGGCAAAAATTGTAATTTACACTCCGAAAGCGTTGGGAGGAACCGGCGTTCAGGGCTTCCAACTGCTGCCGGGGCACGACGGCCCAGGGTCGGGTTGAAACGCGGCTCAAGTGAGCTAGGTGTGTGCAGAGTAGAAGGCCTCCTTCTCCCAGGCCCTGTAAGAAAATGGTCCCGGATGGTCATAAATCTCCACGCGCGTCTGTGGAGCTGAGCTCGGGAGGGAGTCGCCAGGTCTGCTGCCCCCGGGGGAAACGGCTTCCTACGGGGCTGTTTTAACACAGCTGCCTCCATGTTGCCTCAACAATGATTAAAACCGACTTTTTTAAAAAATTCCTTCTATTGCCATTCTAGTTCCTGAAGGGTTGAGACTTCCTTCACCTTTCCAATTTTGGGCCTTTTTTTTTTGGAAGGGGACAAAAAACTACTCAGAAACCTCTGAAAAGTGGAGCCGCCGGACGCTCATGGATAGGAACCGTGCCAACGCCAGCGTGGGAGATGGTTGAGGGCTTGGCTGAACCTCAGTCAACAGCAATTCTCGGGATTTTGTTTTTTAGCGAAGAACAAGGGATCCCACGCAATTTCCACCAAGTCCAGTGAGAAATCCTCACTAGTGAGAAACGGGAACCAAAACAGGGAGCGTTTTACTGCGTGGATGCACCGCCCTCCCGCCCGCCCCCCGCCTTGAGTTTGGCTCGGGGAAAAAAAACCCGCGTGGCTTATTCCTCCACAAAACCCAGCTATTCGGGCAACGTTTTAACAAAAGCCCTACGAGCTGAGGCCGCAGCCTCGCACCCGGTGCCGGCCCGGGCTCCCAAGGCCTCTGGGCGCTGCTCAGCTCGGTGCTGCGGCACCGGAGGGGCTTGCAGACACGGCCGCGCCGTTTCCGAGAAGCCGCCGCTGCCCGTCCCGCCTCCGCGGCCGCCGGGAAGGCAGCGGGGCCGTCGCAGCCCAGCCAGGGCCGTTGGGCGCCGGGGCCCTGTGAGGGGCGGGCGGCGCCCTGGGCCCGCCCCGGCGCGTGGGGGGGCGGCGGTGACGCAGCACGTCTCGGCGCCGTCCGTTGCGGCGGCCGGTAGCGGAGGCGCCGCCATGGCGAGCCAGTCGCAGGGCATCCAGCAGCTGCTGCAGGCCGAGAAGCGCGCCGCCGAGAAGGTGGCCGAGGCCCGCAAGCGTGAGTAGGGGCGGCGCGGCCGCCCTCCGCCCTCCGCCCCGGCGCCGGGGCCCCCTCGGGCCTCCGTGGCGCCCGCCGGCTTGCGGGGGCCCGGCTGGGGGAGGCGATGCGGGGCCGGCGTGGTGCGGGCCGCCGGCCTGAGGCGCGGGGCTGCCCGGCCCCGGGGGAGGCTGCGCGGCCCCATGGGTAACGCGGGGCCCCGGAGGGCTGGCGGCTTGGAGCGGCCTCTGAGGCCTCCCGCAGCCCGGGGCCGCGGCGGCTCCCTGTCCGCTTCTCTCCAGGCCTGGAGGTGCCCGTGTTTCCCCAGGCGCTGTGACCGTGCCCATCGGTTTTGTCGCCTTTGTGTGTTTTCTCTTTTTTTTTTTTTTCCCGGCTTGCAATGCTGCCGGTGTCGGAGGTGCCTTCCCGGCCTGCGCGGTGCCTGCGAGACTGCCCAGCGCTGACAGCTAATGAAGATGGTATCGGTATTTCACCAACAGTTCAGGGCTGAGAGTGCGGATGGCCGGGACCTGAGCAGAGGCACGGCCAAAGCACGAAGCTCTCTGTGTTCAAGCTGTTAGGAGGGGCGCTCTCCCTTTCTGTGTGGATTGTTATATTGTGCTCATTATTTCAGCGGGGTTTGCTTCCCAGGGTGTCCCTGGGAAAGGGAGAGAGTATGCAGTGAGCGCTTCGCTCTGGGAGCATTAACTCTATAGACAAAACCCTGCCTGCTTCACTAGTGAGAGCAAGGCCGAAGGGATGCTCTCAGCAATGGTGAGTTTAGTGATGACTGCCAGCTCCTTGGGAGTGCAGCTGTGATTTGGTCATCCAGCAATCTCTCTTCCGTGCGAAGGTGCGGAAAGCAAAGTTGAATGCTTCCTGGCAGCAGGGCAGCACCTTTGTATCAGTAGCTGGAAAAACCTGCGCAAGTGTCAGATGAGTTGGATGACTTCCCTTCTAGTGAAAAATTGACACGAAAGTGGGGAACACTCCCCAGTAGGGAGAGTGCTGCCAGGGCGCAACAGCCCAGGGTTAGGTCAAAACGCGGTTGAACTTCAAAAGCCTATCCTTCATGGCATCAGGATTTTCCGTTGAGGGGTAGGGTATGCTTGTCTGCACATTTTTCAATCTTTAAATCTTTCCTCGCAATGAAAGCAGTATATTTTTATGTAGATGACCGGATATTTTATAGAGCAGAGAGAGCTACTTCTTGATGCTCAAAGTCAGCTTTTTCTATTAAGTGGAGCCAAAATTTTTCTCAAAGATCCCCATGAAAAAAAATCAGCTTTTTAACTTCCAGTGCTATTACATTTAATGAAGCTCTGTTGTCTTGCGGTTCTAACCTCTTACAGCTTTGTGAGAAGTAATTGTTGTAGTTCACTCTAAGGATGATAACCTTGAAAGGAAGGATGGTAGAGTCAAGGAGGAGAAGTTTATGCACTAGCTAGTTCTTTGATTGCAAAACTGATTGTGTGTTCTTCCTGCTGTACTGTTTGGGATTACTCTGAGATGCTGTACACTTGCATGAGTGAAGCCAGCGCTGCAGGTTGTGTAAGTGCATCCACTGGATTGGAGAACCTGTGCAGTTCTTGCTGATGGAAGCTCACTGCCTGGGGAGGCCGTTGATGGTTCAGTGGCGCGCATGCAGCCCAGTGCTCCTGAGACTGGTTAACCATGCATATTTGGAAGAGCTCAGAGGGTGTGCTGTGCTCTGCTGGTGGCCTCCAACAGGATGAGGTGCTGCAGCAGCAAATGC
The DNA here is from genome assembly GCF_036370855.1 of Dromaius novaehollandiae. Lineage (NCBI taxonomy): Eukaryota > Metazoa > Chordata > Aves > Casuariiformes > Dromaiidae > Dromaius > Dromaius novaehollandiae. Next base: position 4,498,232 of record NC_088117.1, read on the forward strand.
TACAGTGATTGTTTTGCATCACGTAGCTGGAGTGGTGTGGGGAAACATGCTCTCAGTACCCTTTCTTCTTTGTTTAATATGGTACGTTCTTTTGAAACAGGAAAGAATCGGAGGCTGAAGCAGGCAAAAGAAGAAGCCCAGGCAGAGATTGAACAGTACCGCCTGCAGAGGGAGAAGGAGTTCAAAGCCAAGGAAGCAGCGGTTTGTTTTCTAGATAATTCACTGTTACCTACCCAGGCCCTTAGTCTTGCAGTTGGTGTTACTTGCCCTGAGAGCTGCCTGCAGGGTGGAACACTTTGCAGGAGATGGACTTCCCTTAACTGCCTTCCTCAAATATGCAGCCACGTGTCAGGGAGAGATCAGTGGAAATAAATCAGAACATTGTGTGTTGCTGCCAGAATTAATTTAATAGGCTCATCTCTGACTGGTGTCCTGGTGCCTGAGACCCCTCTCAGCCTGACAAAGCCAGCTGCATGTAGCAGTGTCAAATAAAACTGAGCTCATTCCTCCTGTCACAAGCTAGTTTTTGCAATGCTGGCTTAGTAGAAACCACTTGCCTCACAGATGATGCTCTCTTGCTGAAGTAGTTGTAAGGCTTGTTGTTCTCATCAGCAGTCTTGCTTGCTATGTCTCAGAGGGTGTGTTTTCCTTTTATTCTGAGCGAGAGGGTTTGTTCCCAAAAGGTGCAAAACTGAAGCCCTTTACCATCTGAGAGCTGTAGCACAGGCAGGATGTTTACACATGCTGTGTGCCCCTGCCAGTTCTTGTGAAGTCTTCAGAAAATGACCTGGCAACTCTCCCCTCTGTCAGCCTTCCAGTCTGTGTAGTACCACCTCCTCTGTTCTCCTGCATAATAGCTTTCACGCCACTAGGTCAAGATTAAATTTTTACAAGTACTTGTTATGTTGGTTCACTGGGCAGAATGGTATCAGGCAGTTCTAGGCTAATAAAATGGACTTTACTAGTCTGTCAGTTGGTTCTATTTTATTTACCCTTCTCTGGAGAGAGAAACTTTGAATGGAAGGCACCCAAGGTGCTAGTCTCTCTTTCAGCATACTTTCCCTGCATCTGTTTTTCCCCATATACAATGGGAACTTCCTGCCCTTGCTTATGGGGCAAGTGGGTGGGAGACTCCTTGCTGTGCTTATGATGTGTCCCACAGTCATGTTAAGAAGCCAGAGATTTTTTTATAAGGAATTTCTTATTAAGGAATTTTCATAAGGGATCTCAAAGAACAGAAGCAATGGGATGATGTGAAGACTGTGCTTAAACAAAATCATGAGTATTATTTTTCTTAAGCTATTTACTGCAGTAATGCCCAGGGGTTCCTAGTTGCAGTTCCAAGGACAACAGGACCTTGATTTCGGGCATTCTTGCTCTGCTAACAGGAGCTCATGTTCTAAACTGATAGCTGATGAATGAGAGAGGATAGAAAGGCGTGAGCTGCACCTGGTACGTGAACTTGGGCATGATTAGTGGCAAATCTGAGAAGAGCAGGCAACAGTAACTTTTTTTTTTTCTGTCACTCCATCTGCAGTTTTTCTCAACCATAAGTCTTTGCTGCAATAATATGCACTGAGGCTGTACAGAATGACAAAATATGGAGCCAGTCATAGTATTTTCTTTGTCAAACTACTTCGTGAACTTTTTCTCATTTGTTGCTTGTAGGCTCTCGGATCTCATGGCAGCTGCACCACTGAAGTTGAGAAGGAGACCCAGGAGAAGATGAGCGTAATCCAGCAGAACTTCCAGAAGAACCGTGAGGTGGTGCTCTCCCAGCTGCTGTCACTGGTGTGTGACATCAAACCTGAAATCCATGTGAATTACCGCATCAATGGGTAGTAGCAGAAGAATGGATAAGCATACTGGAAACACTGGCAGTGACATCTGAGCTTCAGGTGGAATGTACAGCCCTTAGCCATACCTTAACTGTTCTTCTTGTAAAGATGTTAAATCATTTCAATGAGTTGCAGGTCATCGATATCTTGTTGGAGTTTTGTTAGTTTGCCTCTTGACATAGATTCAGAGCTTATTCAAACATTAAACGGCCATGCCTCTGTGCTAAGTTGTGAAATATATATTCAAGTTGGCACATTAGTACTCCATTTTTGTCTGGATAGTATTTGGTGAGCAGCTTTCCTCTGGGAAGTGGAAAGGGGAGTCAGAGGTTCGCCAGGTTTGAATGGAGAGCCTGAGCCCCAATTTGTTAGATTCGTGTAACTGTATTCTTGTAGACTAAAATGTATCTTTTGGTGTGTTGTTAAACTTCACATACCATTAAGCCTGGTGAGAAGAATTCTTCGGCTGTGCAGTACTGGCTGGTAATCTTCAGGTGCTTAAGTTTCTCTGTATTGAATATCCTCTGTATATTCTACTGTTAGCTTGAGTTACAAGTCTGGCGCTATGACACTTGAAAGTAAAAACACTTATTTAGCTCTGAAGTCTCTTCAGTCAGTCTTATTGTACCTGCTCCCTTGTTCCTGAGAGTGCTGACAGGACTCACTGTGTTAGGTGAGAGTCTGGACTCTGAAGAGTGAATATCAAGTACTGATAAAAGAAAGAGTAAGAGATAAAGCAAATGTCTGAAGGTCACAGCAGGTGAGTTTAAAACCCATTACACCTTTTGGCTGCAGTCTGATGCTTTACCTGCCAGATCATTCTGAAAACCTTCAGGAACAAATGTTCCTGTAACCATTAGGGGAAATAATGTTGCCAGTTCACTAGAATAGCTTGATAGTTGGGCACTGTGCAGTAATTATCCTTCCTTTCCTCAAGTACTGGTCACTGCTCTGTTAATGCCAAGGTCATACTGTCCTATGCAGCATCCTGTTACACCCAAGAACAGTGTGAAGTGTATTGTGACTGTATTTGCCTTTCTGTCTAGCTCCTTAATCAAAAATACACGAAAGAACATCAAGAATGTTCATGTTTCAGCAGGTTCTTCCTCTCCCCCTCCCAGCCTTAGACAATTAAATGTAGCTTTGCCTTTCTGTTGAGTTCAGCTTAAGGCTTTTCACAGAAAAGAGACCTTCTTGATCAGCATGCAGCTGATCAGATCCAAGATTCATGCAGCTGGGAATCTAACCAAGAACCTTTATTGATGCTGTTCTGCAGACAGAATACTCTGTTTCCACTGACCCTCATTGCAGCATTGAAAAATCCCTCAGACCTGTAGGGTTTGGTTGCAGTTGGGAGGGAGGAAAACAGGATGGATGAAAGGCGTAACAAAGAAGAGATTCTCCCCACAGTCGCGTAGGGCAGTGAAAGAGTAGAGACTGTTAGGGTGTCTCCTGTAGTAATATTTTATATTAGTATACTGTAGTTCTGAAAGGATGTCTTTAGGAATTAAAACTATTGTTCAGGCTGTAAAAGCACCTGGCAAAGTAAAATGTGTCACAGTGGGAAAGAGCCAGATCAGTACAAGAAGAATAGGATCAAAGCAGTTTTAATTGGTCTGGTCTAATGACTGGAAAGGTGGTAGATGGCCTCATAAAAGGTTGCAGCCATGCTAGTTTTTGTCTGTCCTTTGGAGATGAAACGCTTCCCTGTTGAGAACAGGTGCTCAGGTTCCAGTGTGATACTATTCATAAAAGTCCCCCTAGCTCCAGGCTGTAATTACTAATTTCATCCAGTTTGCTTATCTGTAAAGAGGGACTGCTACTTTGTTCGGAAGACAGATAGTGCTCTCTCTACTTCATCATACTGGTTCATAAATTTCCCTTTGTTAACAAGGACTTTTGTATCCTTACAGTCTAGATTAGGAAGAATTTAAAAAGAAAAAGAAAAAACAACCCCGCCACCACCACCCTTCCTGTGATGATTTCCTCTCTGGTAAAAAGTGGTATGGAGACTTTCCCTTTGGAACTTGTAGGAAGTTTTAATGTATTGCAAGAATATCAATTTTCTTTTTTATCCCTGTAATGTTTCTCTGAAAAACTTAGTTGTTGAGAATTACCTGGCTGTACAGCTTTGCACAGAAGCAGGGCTGGCTTTGTTTGCAGTGTAGATATTTCATTTTAAATGAAAGTTCTTTAATCTTGCCTGAAGTGCTCTGGGGAAAGGAGGCCTACTCCTGTCTCTGTACCTAAGTCACACTGCACCAGAAAAATATTCTGCAGGGAACAATTTTTCCACTGACAGAGGCATGGAGCTAGATATGCAGTCTCTTGCCTTTGAGATTTGATTTATCTAGAATTCAACTTTGATTAATAAAAGCATAACCCACTTCAGCTTCTAATGCAAATCTGTCTCCAAAGTCTTTGTGCTGCACTGCCCCTGGCAGATGTTGTGGCTCCATGTATGCAACACAAAACTTGCTCTTGTACCCCCAAAATGGCCAGAAGCTGCTTTGTAGACATACAGGTATCTGATTCTTTTACTTGAGCTCTGGCCCGTGGAAATACTGACTGACTGGCAGCCCAACCACAGAGTCCTTCTACCGTGTGTAGTTAAAAAGTGGTCAGGGTGCATGTCTTGTTTTGTTCTTGCAAAGTCATGTCAGTAGTTGCTGCTGTTGATTTCTCCCAGTTAAAACTGCTTGTAAATAAGCACTCTCATGGGAGCAGCATGGGCATATTGTAGTATTTACACAGTGCAATTTGACATCAGTCGTACCTATGTTTGTCAACAGTGTTTCAGACTAATTTTTTTTTTTTTGGGGGGGGGGGGATTCCTTTCCAAATATCATGTATATATTTATATAGAGTTGATATCTTTTGTTTTTAAAATACCATCAGGAAGACTTGCTGTCTGTACTATGGAGGGAGCACCAGATGGATAAATGGCTTATTAACACTGAAATATGACCGTCATCTGGACAGGCTTAACATCCAGTAAGAGGTACAATTAGGACACGCATTTGTACCACTTGAAACCAGAGCTCAATTTTTTTAAGGCATGTCTGCGTTGACAGAACTTGCTCCCTGTTCAGCTTGCATTGCTAGGTCTGAAGGTCAGCTTCTCCTGACTGCCGTCTGTTTAAGCAAGGAGTGCTGGTTAAAGAGCCTTTTGTCTGGTATAGAGCAATTCTGTGCTGAAGTCTTTGCTGTAGGTGGTCCTGAGGAGGGACTGACTACCAACAACTGTGGGGATTCTGAGCGCAATTTTCATTCTTTACGCCAGAGCAGTTCCAACATCAATATTTCTCATTTAGATGGATAGTTGGAGCCTTGTTACCAAGCAGCTGAAGCAGGGTGGTGAAGTAGGTGCCTGGATGTAGAATGAAGTGGGCCGAGTCCCTGTGTCCAGGTATGTTTTGGTCATTTTGGAGCGAGAATGCCCTGGGCTTGATTCCCTGTGCAGTTTTCAACAGTTAAATCCAAAAATGTGAGAGAAGGGTCTAGCAGTGGAAAGGAGTGATGAGATGTGGCATGTGCAGTGAAGACAGGGAGGTCCCTCCCCAGTCATTCACAGCCTGGGTTATCCCACGAGGTGCCACAAAAGCAGGCAAATGGCAAGGCAGTACCACATCTGAAAAATTTAGTTAGTGCATGGATTGGCAAGGGAGCTTACTCCTTTTAGCATCTGGCTTATGGTGCTTCCTGTGAAGTAAAAACAGTCTTCGTTTTTTTTTTTTTTTTTTTTTCTTCTGGGGGGGGGGTTGTTTTTTTTTTTTTTAATAGGAATGTTTTGTTTGATATTCGTGTTTTTTGTTTTGGAGAAAGTGAATTTTCTAGCCTAAAGGAATCCTTTCTCCCATTTTCCCTTCTTCCATTTCCAGACTCCAAACAGAGCAAACAAAGGAGGGAAATCTCCTGCATGCCTAAGTTTTTGCAAACCAGGAATTTGTGAAAACTTTCATTAAATGGGGAGGAATTTGACTGCCAGTGCTTCATCAGAAACTCCCCAGCCAGATTGATTTGGAGGGTTTTAGAACCACAAGGGAGGATTTTAAATTTTCTGTGTTGTGGCTACTGCTAAAAGTCAAATGGAACTACTCATTGTTCTGCCTGTGGTGACAGGCTGGCTGCTAAAGACATTCAGTGCAAATCGTTCAAGGTATTCCAGTGTGCAAGTTTGCACTTGGCAACCTTAAACTCCTCATTACTCTGCTTTTGTGAGGTCCTTCTGCAATTCCTCATGGTCTTCATTAAGGCTGGGGCTCTTTTTCATGCTACAGATAAGACCATCAGGCTGCTGGCAGTCCCTCTTCCCTTCCTTCTGCCCACAGCGTTGGGCTTCTGTTTTTTCCCACACACTGGTGGTCATCTGGCAAAAAGTAACTCTACAGAAAAGCAGGCAGTTTGTGGCCTGCAGGCAGTTCATGAGAGGGATGCACAGCAAGATGGTCTCTGTCAGCAATAGACTGCATTTAGAGTAGTTGGGCCATATCTTATAAAAGCACACCTTAACTTGCAAGGACCTAAATATGTTGGTGTTCACTTCCAATTCTAGTGTACCATCATTCAATCTTTTCTCTAGGTCGTAGATAACCATATAAAAAGTATGCAATTCCTCTTCACTTCCTCGTCTTTTGCCTTTATGAAACCTGATAACTTCATTTCCTCTGTCTTTTTTCCCCTCATCTGGAATCTCTTCTCTTTTTATCTGACATCAGCAGTTCTTGCGTTAATGCATAATAAGAAAGAAAACCTAGAACCTACTGATCACAACTGAGCATTTGACCTCAAAGTATTAGGAGAAAAGACTACCAAGAACCCTCAAGATCAATGTTCTGTTTAAAAAGACAGTTCCCTGAAATAATCTAAGAAAGGAGATTTAATCTTTCTTTGATGTTGAAAGGAAAAAGTACTAATTTCATGCAGAAAAGATTGTATCTTAGGCTGGTGTAAGAATAGAAAATAAATAGGTATTAAATTACATTCAGCTGTCTCAGAATAATCTAATAAAGAATCTGTTGGATCAATAGCAGAGTCATTATCCAGGGCACATAGCAAGCTTCGCTTTTTTAATTTGAGATGCAAGAAGGATTTTTTGCATTACCATAATAAATAGAGGATTAATACTATAAGTCTTCGTAGGAAAAAGGCAGAAGTAGGAAGCAAGAAGAAGCATGCTTTATCCCTTAAGCAAGTGTCATTTTTCATTTGAAACATGTAATTTAAAGATATTGTGAAATAGAGTTTTTATATTTAAAGACAATCTATCTTTGCCGAGATGTTTGAGAAAATAATAAGGGAGAGTCTGTTGGAGAAGAGTTTGTGTGCAGGAAGAGGGGAAGGGCAAAACAAGGCTTCCAACAGCTTTATGTTCTTCTAATTAAGGCTCACTGGAAGAAAAAAAAAAAGATGGAACAGCTATCCATTGAAAAATGCAGTCTCATCAGAAGAAAAATGAGATCTGCCTGGTTAGCTGCTGTTCACTGTTGCAGCCTGCAGAACTGCAAACAAAACCCATGTAGGCTGAAGCTGCAATTGCATGCACTCCATCACAAATAAAGCAGCAATAACAGTAATGTGTTATCAGCATTAGTTTGTTTCAAATATCGCGAAAAGGTTAAATTTATCAAATAATTTAATAAATGTAGAGGAAAATATGGTCTTGGAGGTCAGAGTAGGAAAAAAACAGACTAAAGAGTATAGATCTACGTAAAGCAGTGGGACTTAAAGCAAGTGGAGGGATCTCCGAAGTGGTATTTAAGAACATGATAGAGGATGAGGTTATCCCAGAGGACTGGAAAAGAGCAAAAAGTTCCCCTTTCTTTCTCTTCTTTCCCTGCTTGATTGTATGGAAAATTTCAGACCAATTAGCATAGGCCTGGCCCCTGAAAGAGGGAGTAAGAGAAATGCCAGGACAACCTACAAGCATTTTGGGGATGGAGGATGATAACTAATCAAAAGAGACTTTTCAAGAGAAAACTGTATCTGAACAATCTGACTAAGCTCTTTTACAGGGTAACTTGCTTGACAGGGAAGAGGTGGTAAGTTGTACCTTGATTTTCATATCAACTTCCATAAAGATTTTGGCTCTGTTCTCCAAGGCAGATGGAGTGCTCATGAACTCAAAAGGTATGCAGTCCCCTTTTTGGAAAGTCACTGTCAAAGAGGAGGTATCAGTGGTCGCTGTCAATCTGGGGAAGCATTTCAAATGGCAGTTTTTTTTTCCTGGAATCAGCTTCTCTGTAATATATTCATTAATGCAGCATTATGGAATAGGGAGTACAATTATAATATGTGCCCAGGGCACCAAACTGGGAAGAGAGACAAACACTTTAGAGGACTGGATTAGAATTCAAAATTATTATGATAAATGGGAGAAATGCAAAGCTGAAGAATGGAAGGGGAAGTCAAATACACCAAAACAAAGCAATCAGGAACCAGCTATACAGCACTGCAGACATTGTGGTAATTATGGTTAACTCCTCCAGAATTTGAGCCAGCAAATGCTTTGCTGTTGAAAAATCTCATTCTACAACATGTCAATAGAAGTGTCCTATGTAAAATGGAAGTGAGAAAGAGAATTACTATGCTCTTAAATGCTGGTGAGTTCTCTGCTTGGATACAGGTTCCAGTTTTGGACACTGAGATTTGGAAGAGATGTGAGTGAATTGGAAGGAGTCCAGAAAGGAGCAACAAAGAGCCCTGGGAAGTTTGGCAAATGTGCCTTAGAGCAATGATTGAAAGGGTTAGTTTAGAGACTCTGTGACAGGAAAAGAGAAGTCTTGACATAGATGAGAGTGTTTTAAAGAGGACAGACTTTAATTCTTCACCAGATCCACTGAGGCTAGAAGAAGTAATCAACTTAATTTGAAATGAAAAAGATTTAGCTTAGACATGCTTTTTAACAGGAAGGGTGAACAAGCTGCAGATCGTATGGCTGTGGAGGTTCCAGCACTGCCACCGCTGGAGTGTTGCTACTCCCTTTCCCAAGGCAATGGGCTTGTGCAGTTGTTTTTTGTGCCTCTGGGTCTTTTTGTCCCCTTGATAACTTTTGGCCTTGACAACCAGTTTAAACCACATGGGAAAGAAGGGTAAGGTTTCAATTTTGACTTTTGAGAGTAGGTAGTGGGATAAAAGTGTCTGTCTGTTAACAAAGCTGCAGTGAGAAGTCATCACCTAATTATCAGAGAATTAAGACCTGGAACAGAAAAGAGGCAAAGAGCAAGTGAAGTGAGAGAAGGAGACTTTGTAAATAGCTTTGCCATGGGGTAATGTAACTCAGGACTTGCTTCTTTGTAGATACTGGTGAACGAAGCCCAAGGCAGAAACCTCAAGCCGCCTTCATTTTGATTCTTGTAAAACAAACCCCAAATCCCTTGCCAGGCTGCATGAGCTGAACCTACAGCCAGCCAGATGCTTCCTGGAGCAGAAAAGTCTGCATTTTCATTTATTTTGATTTCAATTTTTGAGTGCCCAATCAAGAGGCACTTCAGAGCAGCTTTGTTTGCAGGGCATGGGCTCTTTAGTTCTGTTTTGCTTTTTAAACAAGTCCAGTTTCAGAGGGTTTCAACAGGTCTCCCTGAAACAGAAGAATTTCCAGTAAACTTTTGAAAATGTTATGTCCTGCAGGTCTTCGTGAGCGATGGGTGAGAAGGGAAATGAACTAGTCTCCTCTGGTAGGAAGTAAAAAGTCCAGTTGCAGAGGGCTGTTGTAGTTCAGGGATGGAGATCTGTGTTGGGATCCTCCCACCAGCTTCCTCTTTCTGTTTTACAGTCAGTTAGTTCCTTATTTCTTTGGAGCCTTTGCTTGATTGTCTCTCCAAATTCCTTTCTAGTTTACTGATTTGCATTGTATTTTCTGTTCATTGCAGTTCTCCCTGTTGGCTTTAGTAGGGTTAAATTTTTATTTTCTGGCTGCTTAATGCTAAAGTTATTGTGGGACTATTAATAGGTGAGGCAGGAATGTTACAGACTTGTCTTAGCGCTCCAGAAACCCTGATATAAAGGCATCAATGTGAAGTCTGGGATATGATATGCAGTTTGTTTCCCATCTAGAATCTAAAAAAAATGTTTTTTTTAATTGAAATATATTAATCACTGATGAATGTTTTATAAACTAGCTGCAAAATGGAATTTTGTATGCCTTGAGGTTACAGAGTGTCTGTTTGGATTGAGAAGATATCTGGTAGGAACTCTCCTGCCTAACAAAAGCATCAAGGTTATGCCCCAAATAAGATGCCCAGAAAATCAATACTTGCCAAAGATTTCTAAGCATGTGATTTGAAAAAAGCTGAAGTCAGGAAGAACTGGGGCTATGAGACCTTGACTCCACATAACTCTGCTTGCAGATCCACCATCTCCTTTGGACCAGCATCAGCACTTGTCTGATCCTGAGGTTAGGAAGTTCAGGGAGTTGGTTTGGTGGAAAACTACCTCAGAAGAACAGCTGGAAAACCTTGCCTTTGACTTAGATTGGCTTAAGCTGCTGTGGAGCTTTATCCTAAATTTCTTAGATAGGCATGAAATAGGTGCTTTGGAAATTTTCACAGGAAAAGCCTGTTTTACCTAAATTACTTTCTCACCACCCCAATAAGAGGCCTAACTGAAATGTGCTGTGTATCCTTCTGAAAGCTCTTGAAGGTATGTGTTTTGGAAGGAGTCTCTTGCCAGGTGGATCTGCTTAGCATCAGCATAGCAGTCTGAATAAGGCAGGTGGGATCCTACTTTCTGAACCTTGCCATTGAACATGTCTTCTCCTGCCAGAGTGTGCATGTTTTCTGGCATCTATTACTGTTTCTCAAATGACCTCCATTAGGATACTAGAGATTTAATGATGTATGACTTTTTTTGTGCTTTGGAACCTTTTAAACTTGGAATTACCTCTTTTTTCTTTTCTTTTTTTTTCTTTTTCTTTTTTTTTCTTTTTGCAGCTTCTCATCCCAGGATAGCAGGATTTTTCTGTTTGTGTTGATGCCAAGATCAGTTCATACATGCACTTCTTGCTAAGCAAAAGGTCTATGATGTATGCATTGCAGGCAGTTAGGAGAATCTCTTTCAAGATTATTACTCCCACAGAGTTTTTTGCCTTACTGTTTTTGCAGTAGCCAACAGTGGTCTTTGTAAGCACTTTGGTCACTATATTCTTTCTCTATCAAGATCCTTGAATTGGCAAAAAGAAGAGGAAATGAAGCCAAACCTTTTGATGAAGAGCATTTGCAAAAGAACCTAAAGCTTTGCATGCCCCTTTTTGGGTGGAGAGGTGGGCTGGGCCTTGAGCTGGTGACAACAGCAAGAAGATTATCTGATTTTTCTCAATACTTGGATGATATTACTGTGTGAGTTGCCAGTTTCCAGTGTAACAGAATCCCATGTGGGAAAGTGGTTTTGAAGTCAATTCTGTTCCCCATGCAGCCATGTGATTTAGTTAACACATTACTCAGCAATGTCTGGAGTAAACAGAATTGCAGAAATTCAGGCCTCGGAGATAAGGGCATTTTCTCCAGAGGGTCTACATAGGAAGTGCAATGAAGCTGTTCTTTTTTTAACTGTTCAGTGAGGCATCCGATTTACTCGGTTCTTAGCTTTGTGGATCCTCAAGCTTTCGACAGTCCTGAAACCATGATTCCACACAGTTTAAAATGAATGTTCTCTCCTATGCTGTCTCTCAGTCTTATCACTTCATACGAAAGAAATCTGAGTCACTTCCCCCAACACAGGAAACTGCAAGAGTGACAGTTCTGGGGGTGCCCATCTGACTGTGTACCCAATTCTGCCTCTTTTCTTTGGGATACAGCAGTTAGGAAATTTGCACCTACCCTTTGTATCAGGGCAGCCTCCTCTTTCTGAGGAGGGCTAAGGTTCCCACCTTGTCCTGTCTCCGACTGTGCATTTCCACGACCATTTACTAAATATAATGTGACTCATTCTCAGCCTTGAGACCTTTGTTTATATCTTCTGATTTCTACAGCGCCATCACTGATGTTTGGCTTTGACTAATATATTCGGGGAGATTGATCTGATGCAACCTTGGGATTTGCACACGGTGAATCCTGCTGGGCTGTTTGAGGAGGACAGCCTGCTGACTGCCACTGTTCAGCCCATGCTACCTCTTCAAGGCCTGCAGAGTCTGGCTCCAGCTCTGGACCCCACACTCTAAAAGATGTGTCTGACTCCTGCAGCTGGATCTCCTCCCTGTTATTGTGCCAGATGGGGAAGCACATTTGAGGAACTCTAGAGGGTTAAAGCCACAGTTCTGAAATGAGCCTAGGGGAAAAGTCACATGCATAAGGGAGATTTTGCAAGTTGGTGCTTGCAGCTCGGGGTAATGAAAGCAAGAGGTAGTGTGGGGGCGCCGACTTGTTGCCTTCAGTGAGCTGTGCCTGATTAGTCATTTGGCCCTGGGAGATGTAAGGAGTGAGAGCAGCATATTCCAGTACAAGCTACTTCACACAGGTTGGAGCTGCTGGAACAAGAGACCTCCCCCTTCTGTGGTGGGACAGCAGGAGAGCAGCCTCGAACATTAGCAGATACAGGACAGTGAGGAAGGAGCAGGGAGCTGGTCAAACTCCCCAGGAGCAGGAGACAATCTGGAATAGGTAAGTTTCTGACAACCTCTCTAGAAATGAAGAATAAGGACTTGCTGAGTGTTGTTCTGCTGTTTAGCTAAGGCTTGGAGGTGCCTTAAAATGAAGCTCCACGGCCTGAAGGAGGCAAAGGAAACAGTCAGCAGAGAGACACTGGCATTGCATAAGGAATGAGGAGGGGTGTAGAAAGTCACAGAGCCCCAGGGAGTACAGGAGATGAAGAGGATACTCCTCATGTTAGCAAAAGAGACAGCAGAGGAAGGCTGCAGGGAGACCAATCTCCAAAAATAGACATTCTGCAATAAAAGACAGCAGAGCCTGTGTGTTGTTCCCCTCCACTCCTGTCTGACACTAAACTGAAGGGATTTTGTTTACCTTTTGATGATGGGAGACATGCCTTGTTACACATGTATGCCCGTGATCTACAAGGAAAATGAGCTGGAGAACAGTATGTATTTTAGAAGAAAAGCATGCCTCACCTGAGCTGCTGGCAGGCGCACGTGGCTGGTTTGATATGCTGTGTGTGTGTGTTTGAGTAGGTGCCCTCACATGCGGTTGTTACACAGGGACTCTGTCTGTATCAGATTATTTCCAATCTACAATCAGGCTGTAAATATGTCGTCCTAAGGAAGCAGTCTGAATTGAAAGCAGGTGCTGTGCTGATTCCGCATACAGACACGAGCACAATACTCACCCCCTGTGTAAAGGATATCATAGCCTGACTCCTTTAGCCGTGAGTTTCCAGTCCTTTGCAGGTTCTTTTCGTGATCATAAGAAACTTTCATGTAACTTCACTTGCCTCAGTTTCCTGTCTGACAGTCCTTCAACCGATGACTATCATGCCTTTATGCAAGGGGGTAATTGCAGCAACAACCATTAAGCAAAAATAAAGCAATCGTCCTGCGAAGCAGAGCTGATGAGCCCTGCAAGCGAATCTTAGCCCAAAAGTGAGCAACAGGCTCCTAGCACAAAAGTAAGACAGAGCTGAGGTTAAAAAGTAAATGAAAGTTTTGGAGAAACAATGGGAATGCAGCTGAGCCACATGAATAAAAAATAATTAAAAAGTAAACTCCAAAGTTGTCAAGCATTTGGCTTGAATAAACACCCACAGGTGTGGGCAGTTGATCTGTGCTACGGAGACCTACGTCAGCAGTGTTTGCCTGGAAAACTCATGGACGCTGCCTCTCCCATGGGGCTGTGCCACATCTGCTTCCGGCACTGTCTGCGACTGAGAAGTGAGAGGCAGAGGTGAGTAGGAAAAGAAACAGAGTTCCTCAAAAATTTCTCTGCTTCTTGCTGAAAGTTCCTGTTTTGCCTGTTTCTGCCTTAAGTGGATGCATTTTTCTTCCTTCCTTATCTGTACTGTTTCCATTTCCTCTGCATGGTAGGGAATTCACCACTGTTTTCAGTGATCTGGGTATATCATTTCAAGGGAGGAGTATTTACACTGGCCCCACTTTCTTCTCCCACTGAAAAGAATGGCAGAACGCCTGTTGACTTCACAGGGAGAAATCATGCCTATTTCTGGACTAATTGCCTACAAAATATGAATATTTAAGGATGAACTTTTCCACCTATATATATTTATGTATAGGAGAAAAAATAAGTATTTGCAGCAAAAGGAGAGCGTGTGCGTATTGTGCTTGTGGCTGACTAACATTTAACTGATGATAACAGCTGCAGGGAGCAGGGTCCAAAGAGCAGAATACACCAAGCAGCCTGGGCTGTTATGCTTTATTTGCTGACTCTGTGAGATACTGGAATTTCTCTTTCTCTGTTCAGGTCTAGAAAATGACTCCCATGCTCATGGAAAGTAGAATCTCAAGGAAGCAATCAGTGGGAGTGTGAATGAAGATTTCACAATCTCATCCTGAAGAAGGACAGCAAGCTGCCTGCCTGCTATCTTGGGTGTGAATAGGTGTTTCTTTGCAGTGAAAGAAAAGGGAGATATATGAAGTGCTGAATTTCTGACAATACAGAGCAGAATCCCTTAAGGAGAGGCACCCTTCTGCATGGCCTATGAAAGTCAAACTGGTGGAATCCAGAAAAACAGTTCCCTTCCCTCCATCTTCTATTGTAAGAGTGATTCAAATGAAGGATCCCTTCAGTGGGCAAAAGGTAAGCAAACAACTCTTTGATGATGAAGAGAAAAGCAGTGCTGAGTCTAGTGCCCCTAAAAGAGCAGAAGATTTTCAAAGATGCTTGTTAACCACTCAGCACCTCATTTGCAAAAGTAACTAGACATTATGGATATCTCAGCTTTCAGGGGAGAGGGTAGGTGCACTTGGACTGTTTTGAAAAGCCTAATATTTAGGAACGGATGGGCATCCACCTGTTGAAAATGAGGACTCTGGAAGGCCTCTCCTGTTGGCTTTCAAAAGCCAAGAAGCCTTTGGAAAAATTGGTCTATACTTTCAAAGCGACCCTCTTCCCTTGCAACAATCTGCCCCCTCTGTGCAGCTCTACTTCAGGAACTGCATGAGGTGCTGTATAGAGATAATATGTAGAGCCAAAGATAGCTTTTTTGCGCTGAGACCTCCATGCACCATTCAGAAGGCACCCTCTTTCCTTGCTCCATTCATGGTACCTTCTTAGTGCGCGGTTTCTGAGGGTTGAAGCAGCTTTTGCCATCCAGCAGGTTACAGCAGAAGCCATGGGCCTGAGCCCCTCCGTAAATCTCAGGTATCTGAGCTTGGCACCCAAACGGCAAGACTATGTGCTAAATGACTTGACCAAAGCCATGGAGAACAGGAGAGCCAAGCCCAAGGGCTGAGGCTACTTGTTTTCATTCCTCCTTCATGCTCCCAAGCCTGCACTGCTCTGTGTCCAGAGGAAATTAAGCTCAGCAAATAAACAGGACATTGATATCCAGGAGGTTTCAGACACATCTACTCTTCCCTTTCTGACTTAATGAAGCCGCACCCTTTTGTAATGTAATTGCCTAATTTTATTTGTTGGCCCCCATTCCTGGGCAGTGAAAAGGTGATGAGGTTGGAGGATGTAAATGGGAGAGAAGAGAAAAGCAAGTGTGCACTGTGTATTGGCCAGCACAGCAATTTGGAGGAGCGTTAAGCAGGCGGCATCAATAGGAGCAGCCCCAGATGACACTTGGCTGGCCCCGAATCTGCAGAGGTGAGGGAGAGCTGGCTGAAATGTTTCAGTGAAACAGGATCTCATCTGAACTGGCCGCTTCCTTAGACCTGATCTCTTCCTTTTGACATAGCTCACCTCATGTAAACCCTGGATGAATGCCAGATGGGATGCTTGAAGATCACAGTTCTCTGCTGCTCCAAGGAGCTTGCTTCTCACACCTAGGGAAGGCTGTCATCACACTTTCTGGGCTCCTGACCACGAATTGGTTCTCTAAATAATATTTCTACATTTCCCAGCTGGAACTGGGAAGCTGCGAGCCTTGATCAGATCCACACTTCCCAGGAGCGTTGCTGAAGTGGGGGCTTGGACTCTGGAGGACCCCATTGCTCATGCTCTAGGGCAGGACTGCCACCCGTGTGGCACTGACCTGCCACAGATTTTCAGCTGGGAGATGCCAGAAAATGTGGTCATTATAAAGCACCTTGATTTGATTGCCCAAGCTTTTTCTTTGAGGGTGGGTTGGGTAGGTGATAAGGGATCTCTCCAAGAGGCAGATAGCTTTTTATAGCTGTCCTCAGCAACGCTGAGTAGCTTCAGACTATTGTCCTTTCAGTTCAGGATCATTGAGCCAAGACATTATCCTGCTGAAGGTCAGAGAATCATGTTATCACTGACTGCTCACTCCTTGAATGTGTTTTCTTGCAGGCTGTTTCCTCCCTGGGGATAGCAGGCCCTTGCAATGTTCATAAAAATGTCGGAGGGGGGATTCTGGATCCATTTAAAACTCCTCAGGATGGTCTGTGTTCCTCAGCCTTCCCTTTGTCACTTGCTCCTTAGCTGCTGGGAGGAAAGCCCACACCAGAGCTGTGCTCATGACTCCTTTGGGCTCTTGCAGAACCCTCCAATGGCCAGGTCCTCATGGTACTCAGCATGGACAATAACTGCTTGGCCACCTCCTTTGACATGGAGCTTTGTGCAGAGAAACTGAAGTCCCTTGGGGTCCAGGTAAGCTCCTCATGTGTAATGTCCCCCCAGCACCCCCTGGCAGTGAATGCTAGCTGTATTGTCATGATTTGCGTTTGCACCCGGGTAACAGACAGCTTCTTATCACTGGGGTTACATCAAACTGTGTGAGCAGGCTCCCCTTTGCACCATATAGTCCTCTTGACTTTAGAGTCATTGTATGGACATAAAATCCTGCCCTCAGAGTCTGACTCTTACATAGCTGATTCTGAAAAAAACATACTGCAGGACAGGGTGGGTCCCTGCCCTTGCCAAACACAGCCCTGAGAACACGGTCTTGTTTTCTGTGGATTCAGATTTCCCACATGCTCCATAGCAAAGAATAGTTGCTGTGTAACTATCAGGGTCTTTCTGCCCATGTGGGTTTGGTGCAGATGTGCACATACAGTTGTCTTTTTGGGAGCTTTTTTGAATGGCTTGTTTCAGTTCAGCTACAGTCTTTTCCTTATTGACTGCAGGTTAGCTGCAAAAATCTTGGCTTAAACCACCATGAAGACATCCAGGTGAATTACTTGGAAGTCAC
The DNA here is from genome assembly GCF_036370855.1 of Dromaius novaehollandiae. Lineage (NCBI taxonomy): Eukaryota > Metazoa > Chordata > Aves > Casuariiformes > Dromaiidae > Dromaius > Dromaius novaehollandiae. The sequence goes on from NC_088117.1 coordinate 4,515,292, forward strand.
TCTGATGTGAAGGGACATCCCTGGAACAATCTGTCCTATCTTGTCCTTTGTCATAAAAATGAGGTTTTCCCTCACAACTCTCCCAGAACTTTCCAGAGGGATATTACTTACTGCAAATGAGGCAAATGCACATGTTTTTGATCTGTGACAGCTGTGTAGGTGAGACTGGAGCCTGGGCCAAGGTGTTCTGTGGAAAGGTGCTCTGGGCACCCTCTGACTTGCATTGCTGGCCTGGCCCCACTATGACTGCCCAAGCCTGTACTGACTGGGCTAGGAGCCCAAAAATGGGGGGTGACCCTAGTTTGATGTTTCCTTCCTGAGCAGGTGGCAGTGGATCGGTGGAGCAGGTTAATTCAGGATGCTGTTCTGAAGCCTGAAGTGAGGCGGTACATGTTCTACAACTCCAGGGCCTTCCAAATAGCCATTGCTGTGGTAAGGATGGTGGAGTGTCTCTGAGGCTTGCATGGACATGTATTTGCTGAGATGTATTAAGAACTGTACCTGGCATTCTCCAGGGTGTCTAGGGAAGGGAGAGGGGTTCGGATGGGGGAAAGACACTGTTTTCCACACATTCTAGTGGGCTTGAGGCTCATTTGGAAATCTCAGTCCACGGAATTTCTGCAGACTGAGGGCAAGGCACTTTCTCTACCCTCTCCCAGGTAGTTCCCCCAGCGCAGGCTGCCTGCGACTGGATAACCATCATTTACCGAGGCAGCAGTACCTGCCTCAGGCTTTTTCTTCCTTGGTTTTAAAAACCTAAAGATGCTCTGTTCCTCGATGCTCTTTCAGACCAGCACACTAGTCAATGTTGGTTGCTGAATTAGGTGTCTGGTCTTGCTTGGCTTCTTTCATTACTGGTGAGAGAAGCCCCTCTAGAGAACCTAACCATTGGCATTTACTTTAAGGTTCTCTTACAGTGCGCCAAGGATGTGATAAAAACTTACTCCTCCCTTTTAGATGCAGGGGTTTTTTTGTGGGGGGGGGGGGACAGCCACTCTACATGGGTTCTCCTATTTTCACTAATACTGCAGGAAATGGTACTCTGTGTTTTGGGGATTTTGGTGCCTGTTTAATGTGATTGAGTTATATCATTGCTGGGTGAGACTGTGACATGCTGTGCTGCTCACAGCGTGTTTGCTTCTAGGCAGTCTCCTGCCAAGATGCATCCACCTGGCGTAAGGGCCAAATGAATTCAGTTTTGCCTATCTTTATGCAAAGGCCAACTTTGCTGCTCCCTAACATAGTCCTTGAGCCCAGTGTCAGTGTCCATCATCTGAGCATTATTGTAATTGAATAGTCTCTGCGCTGCACTGAGTGCTTTGACATGGGAACTTTCTAAATGCGGCGACTATTAGAAGTACTATCAATATGCCTCAGTGAGGACATTTCTTATCTAAATGGAAGAAGTCAGTTGAAATCCTTCCTAAGTATGAATCATCATTAATAATTCACTCTCTGTCTTTGATGATTGGTAATTCTTTACAATAAACTGGGGCTCACTCAGTCCTTCTAGACCTGTTAGTGGAAAGAACTGCTGTCCTTTCTCATCCTCTGAAAATCTTGGCTGCTTTAATTAATTTATGGTAAGGTAAGGAGCAGTAGTTTTCTTCTTTCCTTGACTTTTCTCTGCTTCCTTAGTTTTGTGAGTGTCATCAGTCTCTCTGGGTCTTTACAGATTTTCTACATGTCTCTCTGGACAAATATTTACTCCACAGTACAGCTATATTCCTTCGGACGCTACTGGGAGGCCAGCGCGCTGGTGACCATAGCTGCTGTAGCAGTCACGGTAGTCATGATATTGATTATCAACTGGCGCCAAAGGAAGGTGAGAGAAGATCGCTTGTGTGCTGCTTCAGAGCACTCAGGGAGCAGACTTTCCTCCCAGAAAAATGCTGGGGCCTAGATAATTTCCTAGTTGCATACAGAGAACATAATTATCAGGGGAGGAAGGAATATTTTTAGAGCAGGCTTAGAAATCAGGTTCAGACAGGGAATATTATACAGCCAAGTTAGGTGTTGTAATGGCTAAAAAGTAGGTGTTGGAGCCTGGCAGGCTGACTCAAAGCATCTGCTGGCACTGGAGAAAAAGCAACCTTGCAGAGCGTAGTTCATACTCCCTGTAGCTGGTGGGAAGCCACGTTTGGTTGCCAGTAGGAACAAGGCTGAATTCCTGTCCTATGTTTGAAGACAGTCCTTGCAGTTGGGACTGTGGGTTGGCGTAAATTGCTCTTTATTGTCATCATTTACTTGTGTCAATATAGTGCTCTGGAGTCATGGGCCATGTCCCCACCACATTTGCCTTGCAACACATCCAGAACAAAGAGGCAGCTCCTAACCCACACAGTTTGCAGTTAAGGTATAAAACCAGGAATAGCAGATTCATACAGGCAGACTAGGCAGTAGAAGAAAACAAGCAGATGATGTTAGCAAAGAGACAGCCAGCCGGCAACATCAGCAGCCTGATTGTTGCCTGCTTATTTTTTGTAGAAATCACAGGAATACAAAAGCTTTTAAGGTGCAATGTGAAGGATAGTATTGGAAGGGCCTGATTCTCAAAATCTGGAGGGGTCTTTGCACCGATTTTAACAGATTTTGAAGCAAGCCTCTAATGATTTTTCCAAAGGAAAACCTCACAAACTTGTGGATGCAAAGAATTTCAGGAAAGAGTCCCGTACTTAGAGACAGCTGGGGGAAGGAAGGAAGAGCGTAATATTGGGAGTCAATTCCATGTTAGGCATCTTCACTATAAAATAAATAATCCTTGGTGAGATTTCTGGCTGCACAGACATCAGCTGGTCGTGGACAGGCCATACTGATGGCCAGTGAAAATCCTGCCCTAACCTCAGACAGCTCTTTTTCACTGCTTTCCTTTCAGAGAGACAGTATATGGGATTATCCAACAGCATTTTGTGGCTGTAGGCTGGCCCAACCATTGCCACGGACCATGTTAATTTTTCCTGCATTTTTTAACAGATAAATGCGAATACAGATGTGAGGCTGGCAGCTGTCAATGAAATCTTTATCAAACACAGTTTAATTCTAGGGATTACAGACGTCTTTGATGGGCCGCACAATGTCCTACAGGTATCCTTTCTGTGGGGACTCATTCATATCTCTCCCAGGTAGCTAATGATGTGGAAGTATTTATAGCTGTTATGATCAACGAGGATTTCCAGAGGGTGGGATTTCTAGCTTTTTTTTTTCCTCTCTACTGGATGGCATGAAGGATTGGGCATATTTTCCCTTCCTACACTTGAGGATTGAGATATGCCCAAAGACCACTGGTGATAATGAGTCTGAAAGACTGAGGTGGGATTAGTCCTTTGGGCTCACAACTCTTTCTGGAAGTATATCACATTTACATGAGTGATAATTCTTATTATGTGCTGAGTGACAGCAATGGTCTGTGGCAAAACAAGCACAGAGAAAACCCTAGGAGCTTTCATTTTTCCTTGCAAAGACAAACTAAGTTAACAGTGTCCAAGCGTCTCTATTTTCAGGAATGATTTGTAGCCCTGGGCTCCGTCCTTCAGGCCCATTAAAGACTCTGATTTCAAGAAGCTGAGTGAATGGCAGCCCAGGTTTCTCGCTGCTAAGCAGTTCTGGATGGCTTTAAGAAATGCATGCTGAAGAAGCCAGATAGAGGGGAATCTCATTTGCTGCTTTTTAGAGGTATCTTTTCTAAACTAGACAAAGATTTAGGGGAAAGAACATTTTAAGATAGCGTGAAAGAGTTAAAGGCAGGTGATAGAGATGGTGTCCCAGAGTGACTAGTAAACCTTATGCACTCCCAAATATATGCTGCAATATGAAATACAAATGGAGAGGGAACCAAGGGCGAAAGCACAGGGTTGAAGAAAGGAGCAGGGAATACAACAGGAGAGCTGGCAGCAGAAGTGAAGTCATGCAGAATGATAAGGAAACACTCAAGAACTTGAATTACATGTTTGTTCAGACCAGCCTGGTTATACTCCTGAGTAAACGAGGAGTAATACAATGAGTCTTCACCTCTACCTACGTGTCCCAGAACTGCTTGAGAGCAGAAACAGAGCCAAGGATTTATGCTTTCTCTGTTTGCTCTGATGTCAGATCCTTTTTAACCCCCTAGCTTTTACATTGTTCTTGAATAGCCTTGATTTTGGCAACTTGAGTAGATATGCAAAGACATAGACATTTGATTCCACCCTGGGGTGCCCCTGTCTCCAAAGCTGGTAGGATTCACATCCCCAACATCCCCTAACAGTGCCTCCATCCGCAAGGATATTATTATTATTTGAAGAACCCTAAGTCTTGTAGAAATTAATGGACTCAATCCCTAGAAACAAAGAAAAGAGAGCAGGAAGGGGTTTATCAGAGCTATGTCAGTGTGAGCATTCAGTTTCTTTAGATGTAAGGCCACTGAGCTGAGTAACTCTTGCTCCGAGCAGTGGTCCTGGTTTACCCCAGCTTCCACCTCCCAGGGTGCAGGAGGTGTGTGAAGAGGACTGGGCTGGCCTGGCAACGCAACGTGGCTTCCCCTCCTGCTGCGGGGAAATGTCCCCCTTCTCAGCCACCCTTCTCTTCTTCGTCACTCAGTGCCTGAGGTTTTGCCTTAGCTCAGGCCCTCTTGGATTAAAATTAGTTACTGCGATGCGTCGTTTGGCTCCTGAATGTGTCTCGAGTGCGCCCATGCAGTCTGCGCAGCACCAGCAGCCTTTGCTGTGCCTCCTCCAAGACCTGCACCCCGAGGGCTCCAAGGCGGAGGGCTGCTGAGGGGGGAGTGTGGAAAGCGTTAAACCTTAACCCTGTCTGTCCCAGCTGTGGTTCGTGCACTTCAGCCCAGAGCAGTGCCTCCAGTCCTTGTCAGCCCGCCTCGCAGACCTGCGGAGGACGCGAGAGGTAAGTGACGGCCAGCACGGCCTTGGCTCCCTGCGCTGTGCACCCAGCTCGGGGAGAGTGTTGCGCGCTACATGAGGACTCGGTTTCTGCCTCGCGGAAATGCAGGCGTCCCCCCACGGCCACGCTTCTAAACCTGGAGAGGTGGCAGGGAGCAGGCTGCAGGCTGGACGCGTTGCGGAGCCAGCCCTGGTCTCCTCCCCACCGCGCCAGCAGCGTTTTGGGAAGGCAGCGAGTCGTGGGCTAGAGGACTGATCCCGCGCTCTGCGTCTGGCCACGCTTCTGGCACTCACGTGAGTCAGGAGCCAGGAACCCGCTGATGGAGCAGGATGAGTGCTGATCTCAGCTGTGGCACTTGGGAACAGGGCAGGGCCCCCCAATTCTGTGTGAGCTGCACCCATGCACTGATCTAAGTGCGGATTTAAAAAAATAATGAGAAACACTTGTCTGAATTTCCTACTGATCATCTGTAAACTGGAAGCTGAAGGAACAACTGCATTTACCAGTGCTGAGTTCCATATGAATTTATTTAGGCCCTGTGGCATGTGCAGGTCTGGATAATTAACCATGCAGCTTTAATAAAGGAAAATCATCAAGAATCAAGGGCAAATTTTGAAAGCATGTCTCTCAATTTGAAATAGCTGACACCTTGAGCTGTCATATTGAAAGAAACAAGATTGCTTGAGGAATAAGTAAATACCTTACTTGGTTAACTGTATATGAATTTTATCCTCTTGGCCTTCAAAAAATGTTTTCTTCTACCTGGCTGTGTAAATATATGCTGCATCGTACTGCACTGAATTGCCCGTGCTGATCAGACTTGCATGATGAGAGCCTCTGAAAATCTCAGGACTGTTCCTCCCCTGGATGAACTGACAGACAGAGCACAGGATGGACAGTAACAAACCAATTTACATTGACTGATGCAAAACTGATATATATATTTTAAAGACAAGATTCCTGTCCTAGTGCTAGACTGTGATTATCTTGCTGCGAGCAGTCACTGGCATAAGAAGCAGCTTGAACTCAACAGGGGTGCTGCTGGTCACTGCTGACCAGGGAGGTGAAGGGCTTGTGGGCTGATCTCCAGAGGGAGCCCAGAGCGCTGGGAGCACAGCTCAGTGTGCTCGCACGCAGCCCTGTCCCAAGGAGATGCATCGCACAGAGGCTGCAGCTTCTCAGACACGAGGGACAGGTGATGAAGAGGAACACTCAGCTCCAAGGGCTGTGAATGGCTCTTGGCCAATGCCACTTTTTTTTTTATTCCTGGCAGGATTAATTTTGATAATAAATTTTGCGCTTTACAGGCTCTCCTGATGCCTGTATTTGGACGCCCCCAAATTATCCTTTTCTTTTCCAGTCAGACTTGCGGCACAGCCTGGACCAGATCTGTGTTGTTATGGAGACAGCAGTTCAGCCTGATCCTGGAAGAGCAGAGCAGGTCTCATCTGAAGAATCCCCTCTTTTATCCAGTGGAGTGAACTTCAAGAAAGAGCCCATGACATGCAATGAGCTGCTCTGCCTCATTCCAGAGGGCCCACCGGAGGTAATGAGGAATCACCTTCCCTGATGGACAGAGGTGCCTAATTGCCTCCCTAGGCATCTCGTCTCCAAAACTCTGCCCAGCAGCTGCTGACCATGGGGGACACCGCCATTTTCACTGGCAGAAAAACCTGGAAACCTCAAGGCCACAGACAGCCTCTCAAGTCCTGACATTGCTGAGCAGCTTAATGCTGATGGCCTTGAGGGATTCACAGACTAGGCCTTCCCTTGATAATCTCATTGGCAAGACCTGATTCTTTTTGGCACAGTTTAGCTAGCCAGGGCTAGGAGAGGATTCACATCTATGAACTCCAAGTAGAGGCAGGTGCTGCCTGGCCTGGAACTAGATGCTGACATCTCTTAGGAAGTGCCATTTCCTTCTGGTTAATTTGAGGAGCTCCCTCCTCACTGTGCTGTGTCTGTGGGTCCTCTTTGGAGAACTGACCTCTCCTCAGGCACTATCTAGGAAACCGGCCCCTTGCTTCAGGGCTGAGGATGAGGCATTGCAGTGCCGAGCTTTTGTCTCCTTTGTGAATTGTGTTCTCAAAGACTTGTGTTGCCTTGAGTGACAAATGTGTCCTCATTCTCACTCAGCAAGAAGCTTCAAAAGGGATGATTTTGATCTATTTTACAGTTTTCTGTTCACTGTTATTAAGTGAATTGTATGCAGGTGACAATCCTGCAGAGTAAAGCTCTCTGGGTGTCAGAAGGCAGAAAAAAGGGAGCACGAGCTAGTGACAGAGCAGGCACATCCCTAAGGCAGCCTGGCTCCCCTGCTGCCCGTCAGTGAGCACAGTCTGGGCTGTCTCTGCAGAGCCTGACCCCGTGGCTGGTCTCTCTGCTGGACACTGACTCATTTCATGTTGCTCCCCTGTGGTGACAATGTGCAAAAGTTGCTGACCACGAGCAGATTTGGAGCAGTTATATATCCATCATTGGCTCCCGTCCTGTTCCTTCCAGAAATGTAACCTCTGAGATATTCGAAGGTAAGGACAACCTGATTGCCACTAGTAAGAATGGTCACTTATGTCAGCAGTACAGATAAACTATAAATGCATTTAAATGCAATATAAATGCTCTTTTGCATTACTTAAGGAGCAGAGAAGCTTCAGTACAACTGTCAGAGAGTCCCAAAGATGCCTAACTTTCTCTGGCCTTTTCTGTTGCTTTATTGGGAATTTTTGAATGCTTTCTATTTTCCTGTTCTTCGCTGTAGGTCATAGGTGCATCTGCTGTGCTTGGTACTGGTTGAGGACAGTGTTTGAATGAGTGAGAAAATGGTGTTTAACACAGCACCCGCTGGGTTACGCTCAGCAACGGCAGTAGGAGAGACTGCCATGTTCAGCGGCAGAGAGCCAGCGTTTGGTCCCCTTGGGCACTGAGCACCCAGGTAGACGCTCTGCTCTTACCTCCCTCTCCTGCTTGTTCCAGGTGATGGCCCAGCAGCTGCTGGTGATCTTCAGTGGCTGCTACGCCCGGCTCCTGGTCAGCGGTCAGCTCCCTCCGGCCTTGGAAGCAGGGCACATGGAGCACAGGGAAGTGCCCTGTCTGTGCCAGTTCGTAGAGACCAGTGCGCTCAGCACCAGACAGTGCTGGTTCATGGGCAGGTGACTGGAGGGGGCTGGAGAAAGCTGAAATAAAAACTATCCATGTACGATGGCGTGAAAAAGCCGTGGGGCAGAGAAAGAGTTGTAAGTGATCATCCTGGACTTATGTGGATGAATGAGTGGCAATGTGACTCCAATAAAACATGCAAATTGCTCATCAGAAAGCTGCTTACCTCTGCAAACTTCTGCCCTGTCAGGTTAAATCGCTAGCTCTGAAGAAACCATGTTAGGTGTCAAAGACAATCTAGCGGTAGCGTGGAGCTCCGCCTTGGTAATTTGCCACTGCTTTTTCCTGTGCCACAGAGGAGAGTGAGGAATATCTTCAAATGCCAGTCCCTTGCCTTTGAAATGAAGAACATGTTTTTTTGGTACAAGGAGGACAGGGAAAATCTCTGCTTAGCAGTGTTATAAATGTGATGTTTGCTCTGAATTACATTTGTATCTTTAGTGACAGTGAGCTTTGTCCTGTGACAGATGTGGACGATGTCTCTAGTTGACTTACTGAATCTTCCACTTAAGAACCAGCTTGAGAAGGTGCTCAGCACCTACCATATGTGTTAACTCCACTGTCCAACAAGGGTGTTGAACATCTTAACGATCTACAGGATTAGGGCTTAAACAAGACACGGTGTGCTGTGGGGAGGTCTGGAGCAAGGCTCTTTTTAGATTTCTCTCTTGCTCCATTTCGGGTCAGGTTGATTTTTTTTTTTTTTTTTTTTTTTTTTTATTTCCCCACATTGTGTTTGTGTATAGTATGGAAGAGGAGCCAGCAGGGAGCAGGAAACCTTAGCATTTGCTTGGTGTGCATGCAGGGATGTGCAATAAAGTGCTGCAAACCTACAAGTGGTTGTGAGCTAAGATGGTACCCACGAATGAATAACTCCTCTCACGCAGAGCCATGCAGCCTCCCCTGGCAACGCTTGTGCCTCTCCTGCCTGAATAAAACCCCACATGGAAATCCGGCCTCTCACAAAGCCTGGGAGAGTTTCAGATTGAGGCCACTACAGTGTGCACATCCCTTCACGGTGCGTTGCAGTGGCATGACCTATCCTGTTACCGAGCATGTTCTCCTCCTGCAATATTGTACCAGAAGAGCCTGTGGCACTGAAGACCAAATCATTGCTCACGGTGGCAGTAAGAAGCTGAGCACCTGGAGGCTGCTAGCTCTGTCCCAGCAACGTGGGATAACACCATGCCCTCCTCCTAGCCTCGCACGCTTCTCTCTCCCGATGTTTCTATCACAGGCACTTGCAAGATGAGGACTGTCTCTTCCTGCGTGAGCAGCAAACAAAGCCACAGCACCGCGGGTCCCAGTGCTGCCAACGTACAAATGTGAAATCAAAAGCAATTGGGCTGTTCAAACACTATAGTGACGGTCAAACTCTTTCAGGAGAAAAACCATCACATTCCCTACAAGACTCTTCGTTCATATTTTGATCTTTATTGCTGGGTCAATTTAGGGTGTCACAGGATGACTTCGGACAGATTCCTCCCCGCACGTACGGAGTTTGTGATTCTGCTGTCATTGCTCTCTGTGATGGGGCAGGGGGGTTGCTGGAGGAGCGGGGAGATGGTCGTGGTCCCTGCAGCCCGCTACCCTGTGGCTGCTGCACATCGCACCATAGCTCTGACTGCTGTTAGACAGCTTCACTGGCGTACTGGGGCACAGCGAGAGGGAAGGGGCTGTGTGCAAATCGTCACGGGGTTCCCCCAGAGCCAAATTCCAAGACTCCTTGCTCCGGCTCAGGAGATGACTCTACCTCCGTGAAATAGTCTGAATGCATACCAGTATTATCGGGAGCAGAATTTGGCCCCATAAAAAAAAAATTGATTTGATCCTAGGATACCATGGGTCATACTTATCTCCTGACACTCCATGGCCCAAGAGCACTAGGAGTGCCTGATACACATTGACAATTTTTTTTCTGCCAGCAACCTTGGCTGGAAAATCTGGTAATGAGATTGACGAGGGCATTTTCTATCATTCTGTGCATGTGTTTACAGCAGCTACAGGAGGGATTTGCTGATGAAATGCATTTCCATTCCGTAGGGTGCAGGATTCCCAGCAAACAGATCTGCCTGGGGAGGCCTGTAAGAAGGAAGCTCGTGGACATCTAGGGATGACCACGAGGGCTTTTACCCTCAGGACCTGCAGGGCTGGTCTTGGCTGGCGTCATTGCTCCTGGGAATGGTGTCTCTTGCTTGGGGGCCTTCTGAGACCACTGTGTTTACATCTGGAAATGCATAAGCGTTGGAGAAAAGAAGAGGATTCAGTAATAGCCAAGGCAAAAGATTACTGCTGAAGCGACAAAGCTAAGACGTGAACTGGTAGGGCACTAGGAAAACCTCCTCATAGGAAGTATAGGTAATGACAGGTAAATGTGAGGGAGTCAGGCCAGATTTACAACACAAAGACCTCTCCAGCAAAGACCCCTAGCTGCAAGAGGGGGACAAAGCTCTCCAAATCCCAATCTGTGACCCAAGTGCCACCAGATCACCCCTGGTTCCCACCAGGCTCTGTGCTCAAAGGTGCACTGCACTGCCCAGGTGTTCGCTTCCCCTCCCTCCCCATTCCCCGAGCTCCCTCCGGGCCAGCTTTCCCTCTGGTACACCAGAGCTCACGGCTAAGGGTTGGCCCATGCTAAAGAGAGGGTGGAAACCACCTGTATAGTTTGTACTGGTGCAACAGGTGAGACAGTACACCAGAGAAAGTACTTCAAGTCACATTGTAACCCCACCTACACAAGAGCTGTGGCCAGTGTAGAAGCATCACAAAAGAAAATGACCTCTCTAAATGGTACTGCTGTAGCAGCAAAACTCACAGTCCAGGCCTGGCCTCAGAGATCGAGAGCTGAGAGCCTAGCCCTGATCTAGCATATCCCCAGCCTGTAAGCTGCAGCTCCTGTACCCAGGTGTCCCCCAGCAAGGAATATAGCCTCACTTACTCACACCAGCTGGTCCACAGGTCTGGTGTTACCGACCCTGCTTGAAATACACTGGGCCAGACCCTCAGTGTTAATTGGGGTAACTCCCCTGATTGCAATAAAGGCCCAACAATTAACAGCAGAGAAAGAGCTTAACTTCTTTGTCAAAGGAGAAATTTGATTCCTCCTGCTAATATATCATACTGGCCTCTGTAGAGCTAGCTCCTGGCTCTCATTGCAGGCCAGATGGTTAAAGCTCTGCTTTTTCTTCATATGAACTTCATTAAAGCATTAGTGAGGAGAACTGTTGCTTTTCCCCCACATCCTTCTCCCCCATTAAAGATTCAGCTGTTGTTTTCTGAAGGGGAAGGTGAAAGGTTTCATAAGAAACCTCCCGGATGCGTAACTCCCTTCCCCTCCCCTCGCACTCAGCTCCTGGGAGCAACGTAGTAGAAACCACCCTGCATCTTCTCCACGGGTTCCCTGCAACAGCCCTGAGCTTCCTGTGGCATCCGGAGAGGTAGGAGTCAGCCAGGCGCAGCCGAGCTGCTCCAGCAGCTGCCCGGGGCTGCGTGAGCTCCCGGGCTGCTGGGCTTGCTTGCACAAGAGCTGTTGGGAGTGACTCAGTTGAACCAGTGAAACTCATACCAGCAGGGGAGAATTTTCCCATGCTGAGATTCCTCCGTCCGCTCTTCAAGCGCTATTTCATTCTGAAAGTGAGCTGTGCCTCTCGAGCGGCGTGGCTGGGAGCCCGGGGAGCAGGGAGGCGTGCCTGCCCGCCCCGGCCGGCAAGGGAGGGCTTGCCGGGGAAGTCCTCGGTGTACCGGCCCTGCCGCATCGCATCGCGGGCAGCCAGGAGGAGCGGCTGCTCTCTGGCGTACTGCATGAGCAATCTGCAAAGTCATAGTGATTTGTGTGTTTTAAATAGGCCACCTCCGACTGATGCGGCAGGGAAGGGGCTGGGAAGTTTGGCAGCAAGCGCAGAAATCTATCGCTGCCGGCTGCGGAGCGTGATAATGCATTTTGGTATCTAGCAGGGCGCCTGATGACATGAAATAACAAAGATCCCCCCAGGGAGATGTAGGTCTGTGGAAATGGTGCTTCAGCAGCGTATACGCAGTCACCCCATGATTACCTACGGGGTAACTTTGGCCTCTGTTCCAAAGGCTGCTCTTTGTTCATTCTCTCTGTCAGGAGTTAGGATACAGACGTGACATTTAAAGGTAAAAAACAGCAAGGGAAAATAAAGTAGGAAAGAAAGGAAACTGTCTCCGACTTCCAAAAGCTGCAGTTCTTCCTCAGGCAAAGCACCCAGCTCTGAGGAAGACTGTCGTCACTGTACCACGGGCAGGGAGGGATGGGGACCCAGGACTCCGTGCATCTCCTCTGAGGGCACAGGGGAAGTTGCTTGCCCGAGACCAGAGAGCAGGCGAGCAGCAGTACAAGGTGCACGCTGGTTTCTGGAGTCCAAGGCCAGGCTGAGCCCGTAAGTCCCTGTCATATTTGCAGGAGCCTGAGTGTGCTGGTCCCCACCCTGCAGCCCTCGTAGTGTCCCCAGCGAGATGCGGACTTACTCTGGTTCTGGCTGTGCTGCGCTGCCTGCCTGGGGTGCGTTGGTGGCTCCTCGTTTCCCCGGCTGCACACGCTCCCAATCTTCCTTGCCACATACTGGCAGGCTGTCAAGAAAAGCGAGGAAACTGTCTGCTTTCTACATGGACAGAAAACATTGGTTGCATGATAAAAATGCTTCTTGGAGGGCCCTCCAGCCCTGCTAGAGGTTATGCTGGACCCATAGTAGATTATATCTAAAAGTAACAGAAGAAATGGAGGTGACCGAATCTAATGAGCTGTAAGAGTGTTACTAAGTCTGGCAACCCTGGCTGCATTTCAAACCATTTGAGGACCAGCCTTTCTCCCCCTGCAAGCCAAGGCCGTAATGTACTCGGAGTATTTACTGTGCAGAAATTACTCCAAGCTCTTTTCCCTCAGATGAGAGGTTCCCTTACCGTTGAGAATTACTCAAACCATTTTCTTCAGGGCTCAGCAAAGCTGTCCTTTCCAGCCAGCCCCTCTCTTTCTCTCTCCTCTCACAGGCAGCTGAATTGTGGTTTTCTTTCTTTACAGCCCCGCTTCCTCCCACAGCTCCCTCCCTCCGGGATGTTGCTCCAGTAACCTCAGTCATGCGGCTGGAAGGCAGGCTCAGTGCCAGCGCTTCCTCTTGTGCCGCCAGATAGGGCTGCAAGGTAGCCAGCATCGGGCCGTGGGCTCTGTGCAGCTCCCAGGAAGGAGAAGGCGTTTTGAGAGCATCAGCTTTTGGGCAGTTTAATGGAAGCTGGAGTGTTGCTAGGCCAGAAAGGCGTTTGGCCTAAACTGTAGGACCTGTTGCTGTTGTACTTCATGCCTGACAGAGTGGACCTAGATTTCGGAAATGAGGAGGCAAATATTGTGCTTCCATCTCTAAGCTGAGCTAGAGAGGATCACTGTGGTGCACAATTTACTTATATGGATGAGGGTGAAAGAAAGGACATTTCCTCACCTTTCCTCTAGCTGCCTGAACCATGCAGATATTTTTCAGCATGTAAATATTCTTCTCTTCTCCAGCAGATCTTCAAACCCTCTTATACTGTATCTCATTGTACTCAGGGGAAGATAAGAGTGGTAGCATAGTAGACAAGATGTAGATAGTAGCACTGGCCTTTGTTTCTCCAGGATCCTTCCCACATCCTACCACTTTTAGAGCACTGGAGATATTGGGATTTTGTCCTCAGGAGTTACTGCAGCTAGTTACTAAAGAAACACAGGTCTTGTGCATCCTTAGCAAGACCTTACTTTTGTTATTTATTGGTATTTGTTCCTTAACTTAGGAGGCAAGTGAATTCTGAAAGCCTATACTTTGCCCTATGACTAGGGCAATGTACTTCTTGTCTCCAAACCCATGTACTCACTGATTCAGACAAGCTGGGCTTTTGCTCCTGTGGCCTTTTCCTGGATTATATAAGGTTAGCTAGAGATGTTGCTGATTGAGTCCAGGTGTTGCGTCTCATGACGCTGAAAGTCAGCAGCCTGCGCTTCTTCAAAAGAAAGTGCAAGCTCACAGTGTAGAATAGACAGGAGATAAGGTGGCCCTACCCCACCTTCATTCTTGTTCTGGTGTTTCATGTTGGGAAATTTGAGTAAGCTCTGATGCACTAGCTTGAAAAACCCAAAATGTAGCACAGGAACCTTTACCTCAGCTAGCATATTGACACCCTCCTGTGTAGTGTCCATGAAAAATAAAGCCTTGAATGGACATGAAGAACTCTCTCTCCTCTTAACCCTAGAGGAATCCCATTTACATCACCAGATGCTGGGGAAGCTTGTAGGATTATTGCCTATATTATGTAGGCTCTGTAGGTGTAAAAGCAAAAACAAAAAACTCTTATTCTCCTCTCTGGAGGCCCCAACGTTTCATTTCATAGAAGAGCTAACTAAGGCAAGGGGCATGATTGCAAGACAGTCTTGTGTTCTTTAACAAATAGCAGGAATGGCTGGAGGAGTAAACTACTGTTCTGAGGTTTTGCTTTCCAGTTGTTTGGTTTTCTCTGACTCCAAAATCAATACGTTTCTGACGGGTGTTATCCTTCACCAAATGTGCACCGTAAAACTGGCATGTCCTGATGCCTCAGCTTTGCAGATGCGTCCCTCTAGATGGTGCTAGACTAAAGAGAAAAGGTGGGTGGTGAGGGGCCTTGGAGGAGAAGTTGTCCTGCTGTGTCCTACTTCTGCATATCTTGCATTCCCTGAGGACTCCTGGTCTGGCAGAACATCTCAGGTCCCTGCTTGTTCCTAGCAAGGCTCCCATACACTTGTGTGGGCATGCTCCTATGGTGCTCAGCATGTCTATTTGCAGTAAATACTTCTCATGCCCTTCTGCCACTTCAAATTTCCCTCGCTAATGTGTGAGACTCCACAAAAGCATCATGTTTTTAATCAGTGTATGTGCTCCTATTCATGCACTAAATCAGACAAGTTGATTTTGATGGCAAAAATCCATCTTGGCTACTTTTTCACTTCAACCCGTTGGGCCAAGCAACACAGCTAGGGCTGCATCAGCTGGCTTCTCTTCCATTTCATGCATCATCAGTCAGATTCTTAACTAAATTCTAGCATAGATAATATATGATTCATTGAAGTAGATTTTCTAGAGAAAATGCAGCCTGGATTTCGTTTAATGGCAAGAATCCTCACGGATTAGTTGGGAGGGGAAGTCTTTTGGATCAGCAGCTGAGCAGAGCCACAGAACTGCAGTAAATATGCTGTGGAAACAGAGTTATTGCTAAAGAGACAAGCTTTTTGAAAAATAGCCACATTCAGGTCTGATTTTCTTCCTGGTAAGTATGAATTGGGGAAGAACAAGTCTATTGACCTCAGTAGTACTGTACTGATGTAATGCTACTGGAAGGGGAAAATTGAGTTCCTTCGTCCTGCATTCTTCTTGCTGTGCCTTTGTTCTGGAAAGGGAAAAGATGTTCATATGCACTAATCATATCAATGCACAACATAATTTTTTTGGTAAGATTGCAAAAGACAACTCTTTGGTGCAAGCAGACTCAGTTCAACTGGGGTCAAGGAATGTTCAGCTCCTGTCTAGGTTTATGGCCTAAAGAGCAATTTGAGAAGTGAGTTTTCATGGCAGACCTGTTACTGTGCAACTAGAAGTCTGGCTGCTGCCCCCATTATCGGTGCTTCCCTCGAGAGTCAGTGGTGGAGACAGGCTGTTACAGGTTTTAACTACTGTCCAGTCTAGATTTGTTTGGCATGAACTTTGACTGTGGTTTCTACCAATACAGTGGAGAAAGACTGCTTTTGCCAAGTTTACCTTCCAAGAATGGCTTGGCTACATTCATGAAGAGCCCATAAACCAGATCAAGAGCTCATGGACAGATTTCCAAGTCAAATGAGAATGTCAAAATCTGTGATCTGGGCTGAGTTTTCAGAAGAGTAAACAGCAAATGACAATTATATGGGCTCAGCACTCCGCAGTTTGTATGAGGATACTCAAGCAACGCTGTTGGCAAAGCACAGCATCCAGCATTCCAGGCTCTTGGGGGAAAACTGGGCAGTTACCTGAGTGCTGATGTGAGACCTGAGCTTTTCTGAAGCTGTGATCTCTGTGTCTTGATTCTTCTTCTCAGAAAGTGCAAGCAGCTCTCAAAAACTTGGACCTCAGATTAATCCACAAACTACAGGCAACCTATTGTCTATTGGATCCTCTGATATTGCCCATGATCAGAGGTAATGAAATTGTTTAGACCTACAAATACGGGAAGAGCAATGTATGATGATGTCTCTGGGCAGCCAAGCCGAGATTGGAGTCATTGCTATGAAGACATTGCCTTGCCCAGTACAGCTTTGCTCCCAAAATCTATTATTTGGAGCTGGTTAAACTTGTACAAGGTATTCTTTAATCTGTATAGAGCTACATGTGACTGGAGAAGAAGCTAAGCTGCTATGTGGCCAATTCGCCTTGCACAAGACAGTGAGAACCACGTGGTAAATTTTTCCTGCTGTATCTACTCCATTAGCTAAACCACCTCTCTGAATGACATGAACTGTATGGACAAAAGAAACTTTGCAGAGGAGTTGTTTGTTTTGGCACTTAGAAGTATGCCAGCAAAACTGAAGAGTGGAGACATCCCTTCTATCATGAATCTACATTTTGTTTATCAGTAGGATTTTATTGAGAGATAAGTTAATTGTAACAAGTTACTGAGAATTATAAGTTAATTGGAAAGTCCATAAAAAGGTTTTTTTCCAAGACAATTCCACTCTGACTGGAAGCAGGAAATGCCAGAAATCTTGTGGAAAAATGAACCTCTTTGTAAAAAGACAGAGATACTCTTGGCCACTCAGGAAATGTCTGCAAAGCGACAGCCTGGGGGCATCATCTCCAGCCACGAGCCTGACTGTTTCGGAGTGTCTCCACTGCTGCCACCTCCATGGCCTGTGGGTTGTGTGGATATATCTAATATCACTAGCTTTAAAGAAACTAGACTGCTACAAGGAGTAACGTGGCCATAATAGCATGTGCTACGTGTCTGCTATTTTCCCAACTTTGGCGGTGGATTTTATGCCTGTCCTTCTCCTGGTACTTCAGCTAGTTAACCAGCTTAACTCTGCATTCACACCTTTGCTTGAGCACCTGCTTGCTTTGGAGAAAATAAGCTGGATGAGGTGGATTTAGGGGTCTGATCCAGTTCAGAAGAAAGGAAAAGTGACATTTGTCATGAGATGTCCAATTGCTGGAAGCCAGCTGAGGACCACAGCTGCTGCTCCGGAGCAGCTCAGCAGGCTGCAGGGCAGAGAGGAGGCAAAATGTGCTTTTGTAAACATGGACTGCTGCTGTTTACTTCAGCTCTGAAAATCAACCACAGGCGGACTGATGCACCATGTCGGAAAACCTCATTGTCGTCACTATGAATCAAGGGGTGAGCAAAATGTCAGCTACTCCAAACAAAGCTTTCCTCCTGAGGCCCGACATGTAGGACTGGAGTGGTCTTGGTGTACAGGAGCTGGGAAGACTTCTGTGCAATTATTCACGTCTATTGATAACAAGATAGGGGAAAGGCTCTTCTGGAGCCAGAGCTGTCAATGCATTTTTCCAGATGCTCCGTTCTTGGCATTGAATGTGGGGAATTCCTGTTGAATCAAACATTCCTCAGGTGGGACTGACTCTTTTCAACTTAGTGGCCTCCTTGCTGTGGCATAATTACCATTTCTGCCAGCAGGCCTGTGTCACTGGCCCAGCCGAGTTTTTTCTCTCCAGCCTGGATGTGGTGACTGCAAGAAACAGATTCGTGAAGAACTTGCATTTGCAAGTCCTAGGAGAGAGGAAGGTGACTGCAAACTGTTCATGGCAAAACAACCCCCAAAATTGTTCAGCTGCACCTTTTCCAGCCCTTGGCAAGGTGACACCATTGCTGAGAGAGAAAAGAGACACAGAAACATAGCTTAAAAATCTGTAACCACATCACGGAAGGTACCCAGACATTGCGGGGAGCGTTTCAGGAAGGTGAGGGGTTTGTAAGAGCCTCATGGACAGGCGGTGGTTTCGCTTCTCCCACATGGAGCGAGGGCACACAGGGAGGTGGTAATACCAGCCTGGCTTTGCTCATCCAGATCCTCTCTGCTCCGAGCAAATACCAACAGCAGAGACAACAGAAGAGATCCCTCGGGGTCCATTTCATCTCCTGCTGTTTGCTAATCACTTCAATGGCATGTGAACTATCACCTAAGCTGTCTGGTCTTGCTATGACTATCATTCTTGGCTGGGCATTTCTCTCAATTCCTGGTAGCTTCTGAGGGAAGAGTATTTTGAGATAATTTGCCCACAGAACACAGACTATAGATCACCCTTCCTTCCTCTTCTCTGTAAATACATAAGCGAGCAAATGCATGCAAGTCACAGAGCTGAAAGGACGTGTGTGTGTGTCTTCACCTGCCTGCTCTCATGTAGGGCATCTTGACCCCAGTGAAAGGGGGTTGCACATATAATTCTTAAAAAACAAAACAAAAAAAAAAAAACCCAGATGATGAGAACCTGCAGGCTCCCTAATGAGCCCATGTGAATGTTCAGCTGTCCCCCGCTGTAGCCAGGTTTTCTTGAGATTGACCTTAACTGTTTTTTGCTGTGAATAAAGATGATTGCTTCTGGGACAGGGAGAAGGACTGCTGCTAGAAAGGACTGCTGCTAGAAAGTCCCTTTCACACTTGGAAATTGTCATCATCATGTCTCTAGCGTCTCATTTCCAGGCTAAGCAGACCTGAGTCTTTTCAATCCTTATTGTAGCTCCCTTTCCTGAGCCTCTTCTTGTCCATGTCCTCTGGACTGTCTCTGGCTTGCTACCCTGTTTCTGGTGGCCCTCAGGGCATGTCCCCATGGCACAGACCAGCAAGGAAGACTCACTTCTTCCACATCACATTCCTGAAAATAGGTCCCTAGGGCACAGTAGCAATACAAGGAGAAGGCCAGCCCTTCATCATGTGTAAATTAAGAAGTATTTCTGCAACTCTGAATTTGCTCATGGTGATTTCTTGCTTTTGGCTATCCTTGCTTCTGCTTACCTCCAGCATTGCCCTGTCACTCTGTTGCTGTGGAAGAGAGACCCAGCAAGGTGAAGGTGATGCCAGTAGGCTCTGGTGGGTCTGAGAGATGAGAGCAAGTCACTTCTCTGCCCTAGAGAACACTTCCCTAACTGAAAGTCACACGTGTAAAACGGTACTCAAAGCCCTACTGAAACTAGATATTGCTTCTTCCTTTCCTTCTTATCCACCCAGTCAGGTACCTGTCAAAAAGGCAGTTGTATGACTTGATGTGCTTTTGATAAAAGCTATTTTAGTGGGTTTCTATCACTGTTGTGTCCTCAGAGAGCTTGCATACAAACTGTTCAGTCATTCGTTTTCAGCTTTACTCTGCCCTTCTGGGAGACAGACACTGCTTTCCCCTTCCTCCAGCCCACAGGTTGCCAACATCTTCCATAAGTTCTTGGAGACAGAACTTCAGAGAGTCCTTCAACCATTAAATACCAGACTACTTAATACTAGTATATCTATTTGATGTATTTTTAAAAGTATACTTCCTTTATTTTAAGCCTGCTAAACCTCATTGCTGGTAAACTGATGAGAATTAAGCTGCTTTTTTTCTGTCAAGACTGAAACGATACAGGTATCAAATATTGCAGTTTTCCCTGTGTATTTCAGTGTTTCCTTTTCTTCTCCATTGAATATTGGACCCAGACTTTCCCTTCTTCTCCTCTTACTTTTGGCCTATGTAGAGAACCTTTTATTGGGGTCTCTCATATCCCTTCCTCTTTGTATCTCTGCTTGCTATATCTCAGTGGATTCAGCAGGAGCTGGGAGACAGAGGGATTCTGCAGTCCCTCCATCACCCGGGATGGCAGGCACTCTCTGGAGCGTGTGATGGCGCAGCATGATGCACACGTTCTTCCTCTCTTCCTGCCTGCGTCCGGTTTGAAGTATCACTAAGAATGAGAACTCCTGACTTCAGAAGAATGGTGTTTTCAGGAGCTGTAATATTTTGGGTCGAAGCCTAAAGCAGTACTGAAATCCTTAAATGTTCAAACAGAAAGTATTCATCACAATGCTTGGGTATTACTGCTATATTTACAACAGATGTCATGTGATGCAGCTCTTTACTAGGAAGGAATCCCATCTGTGGTTAAATCAAGCTGCAGCTGTAGGGCAGCCAAGTAGAGGAAAGATGCTTGGCTCACAACTTTAAGTATTTTGACTTTTGTTTTATTTTTAACCCCAGATCCATCTTCAGTGATATACCATAATGCACAGCAGGGCTTACAGTGATAAAAGAGAGACCACAGCAGTAGTATGGAAAGGGAAGTATCTCACCCAATGACACTGTGTAATCTTATGTGGTTGGACCACAGATTTTTCTTTTTTTTTTTTTTTTTTTTTCAGGCTGAAACAATGAGAAACTGGCATCAAGGGCCATGAGTGACAGCACTAAGGAGTGGCTGCACTCCTCCTTTGAGAGTTTGAAGTTCCTGGGTTATTTTTATGACCAGAGCCGTGTGGTCTGTTGTTTAGAAGCAGGACAGCTAAGGTAGGACATGAGTTGTCTGGGCTGCACACAGGAAATACTGCACTGCGCAGGGCAAGAAACGTCCTCTGAATCTGGCTGCTGTGTGCTCCCGTGGGTAGGTCGAAACGCTGCTGGTTAGCTGCTCTCTGCCCTTCTGATTCGGTGGGAGGAGAGTTCCTAGACAGGTGAGGCAAAATCAGGGCAGCGCACCAGTGCTCCAAGTTCTGCCAAACTGAGCTCCTGCTTAACCAAAGACACTCAGACAAGATCATAAAAAATAACTGCTAACCTGGTGTTTCTAGTCCTCTCATGTTGCCACAGATAGGCCATTAACAAGAGAGATGAGAGTCCCTGAGCAATAAATCGGGCCTGGAGTGAGATCTGGAAACTGCCTTTTGTTAAGATCCCTCAGTGTGCCTGTGGTCTATGCTTAAAGGGATGCTCATTGCGTGATAAATATCAACCAAGTACAGCAAAACTGTTATAGGTATGTAAAGAAACCTCTTTTTTATTTATATATATATATATATATATATATATGTATTTATAAAAGTTTGTTAGAGCACAGTGATTTAACAACTAGCTATTGTTCACCTGAGATGGTATTTAATTCCTCCTTCTAGCCTGAGTGAAGCCATTGCTTTGGATTTTAATCAGGTTTGGGAAGCGGTTAAGCAGGGACTGGATCTCGTGAGTGGAAGGTTTAAAGGGTGTTGGGTGAAACGTGCTTTGCTCAGCTCTGTTTCAAGGGCCGAAGCTGCACCCTGTGCTTCCACTGGCCCTTGCCCTGGTGCCTTGCACCACTTCTCGCGTGCAGCCTGTGCCCCCAAAGCCGGGGGCTTCCCCGCGCTTCTCACAAACCCTAAATGAACCCCAAGCCCTGTTTGAGCAACATCACAGCTCGCGTCTCCAACAGGTTTGAGAAGGTGTCTGTCTGACGCGCACGAGTAGACACTGGGCCTGCTGGGGCATGGCAGGGCAGAGCTAGCAGCCCGCGCGTGCCGCCAGCGCTTTGCCTCCTGCGCCGGCTGCGGGGGAGCACGGCGTTGCGCTGGTGCCGACCGCAGCCGCGTGCCGCTCTCGCCCTCCTGCTCTCCCGCGCTCGCTCACGCTGCCTGGTGGAGACGCGCCCACGGCAGCGAGCCCCGCCGCAGAAATTAGGTGTCGAAGGACCTGTTAGATGCAGGGTGGACCAGAGCTGTGCTCAGCTGTGGGCTCCGTTGATGCTTTTGGCTTAGAAGGCAGGCCACTCCCTCGCTGTTAACAAGTCCTGTGGCTTGGTGAGTGCTGCACAGCGCGCCTGGCTCCACGAGCACCTCCAGCAGTCTCCATGTTCTCACAGCACGTGGGAGGCAGCGGACGGGGTGGGCCGGGAGTTGGGACATCTCCGCGGGAGCTCAGCGGAGACGCGCCGCCTCCCCGCGCGGCAGCCCTGTCCTCGCCGCGGCCACGCTGCCGGCGCAGTGGCTTTCAGGAACGGTGCTGTGTCCCACGCTGGGAAGCCTGGTGGTGGGGAGGATGGGGCCTGCTCATCACAGGCGCCTTGGAGCAGAAACTGATAAATCACCCCACGTCAGTTTGGAGTGCATTTTTCTAAAAACTTTCTTGTGGTGGGAGAATGTTAGAGAGCCTCAAAAGTCACTTGCCAGAGGAGGAAATCACCCACCAAGATTCAAACCCATGGGGAATTTTCCACTAGATGAAGTTTAGCTGAAACACGGAGGGAAAAGTCTTAGTGCTGAACTTTTCTGAGGTTTCTGATCAGGTTTTGTTCGACAGCTTGAAAAGAGAAGGTACAAGAGCTAGGTCCTTAGCCAGGGTAATAGCAATACCCCTGACAGTAACAGTAATAAATATGATTGACTTCAAGGGAACCAGCTTCCAACAACTGAAAATGTCATCTGTCAAGTCTGTGAGCAAATTAAAATAAATAAGGACTGTTGCTACTAACTTAGATGTGGATAGCATTTTTGGAGAAGGCCAGGGATTTAGTTGTTAACATTAATGGAACATTTATAGAAATATTTCTCTGGGCTACTTTATAAATCAGCCCAAGGTGGCTGTAGGCCAGGCTATTGACTCCATGGACCTGATGTGACTTTTACTCACAGTAGCTTTAAGTTTCCAGTATCAGCTCCACTGACCTTAATATTGTTAGCCTGGATTTACAGCAACGTAAGTGGGTGTGAAATCAAGTTCTTTATATCTACCACAGGGCAAAACTGATGTCTTTGCAAAGAGCCAGCCAGCCAAAGCTTCTGCAACACTGAAATCCCAGATCAAAGGGAGAGTGGGATTTTCAGAAACTCCTAATAGATTTCCATGTTGTGGGTTGTGAGATTTTGAAAATTCCAAAAGCCTGTGAGACTTCAAATGACTCATAATCCTCAGCACAAGGGGGTTAAATTGATTAAATTAATTTCTAAATTAGCTTAGCTACATCACCATGTCCTCCCACAGCCACGTAGCAGTAAAAGGCAGGTCAAGAAGTAAAGCAGTGAGTCAGTGACACCAGCTGAGAGGTCCAGGGACACAGACACGTCCTCAGCCTGTAGTGTCCCTGATTGGGGATGCCGTGTTGCCTGAAACCAAAAGGCTAACTGTAGGAAAGCTGCTTCTTGTAAGATGTTTTGTCTGATCAGAATCAGGAAGCGCCAAAAATTCCCTAAGGAAACCACAACCTGGAAGATGTGCAGTGGTTGCATGGACAATCCTGTCAAGCCCCTGGACAAGCAGCTACAATGCTGAGTGGGTGACAGCATTGAGAAGACCCTGCACTTGCCTGCTCTGCCCTGTGCACAGTTACATGCCCCACAGCAAAGGCTAACAGGGTGCCCTGCGGAGGTGATGGTGTGTTGTGCAAAGGGGTTAAAATGGCTTGTGGTGCTTGTCTTGATCAAAACATCTAGGTTCTAGACTGACCCCTGGGAAAACTGAACCTCTTTGCTGCTACATGGGAAAAGTTGGTATCGGGATGAGCTCTGTTTATCTGCTTAGCTGTGACCCAGCTGACCATGCTGTGGTAGGAAATTGGGACTGAGATCTCAAGGCATGAATCGCTCAGGCTTGGTTGTGGGCATGGGGAAGGCAGTGCTGCTACTGCAGGTCCTGCCAGCCTTGTTCAGCTCCTCCACGTGGTGCCACTCAGCCCCTCCGTAGAGCTTGCCCTTGTCTTTTATCCTTGCTCTTCTCCTTCACCATTTGACAAATCAGAAGCAGAGGATATGACAAAGCATGGAGGTTTCCTCACTGGGTGCAATGATGGGTATCTTGGAGAAAGGCAGAAGACACAAGTGCCACTCCTGCCCTCATTGTATTTTCTTACGCAAGCCACTTTCATTGCTCCATTTCCTTTAGTCTGATTAGCTAACATGATTTTCTGGGCAGGGGTTACTCTTTATTTTGCTTCTGCAAAGCACCTGCAAGGCAGGCTTCATGCTGGAGGAAGTTGACGGGCTAAAAAAGAATAGAGCATGTCCCAGCTCCGTTCCGGGGCAATTGTGCAAGTGGCTGTTCGCTCCTGGAGCACGCAGCCTCATGCTGCCCTACGACAGGGACCCCACCGCAGGCCTTCATCCTGGCTTGCACCGCAGGGCAAGGGACCGAAGTGGCATTAAGGAGGCCTGGACTGCTGCTCCCGCCGCATCCCTGTAAACCCCTCCCTTGGTCTTGAGTGTTAACGAGAGACAGCAGATAGGGCAGGACTTGAAGAGGAAAAGAGGGCACAGTCATGAGAGAAGTGGCCCATAGGGCTTGAGCTGTTGTTATTGGTTTTGTCAAAAAAAGGGAGATCTCAAAAAATAATTAATGGCTTTTTTTTAAACTTACTGGGAAAGATGCATTGATCCCAGGAAAATGCTATTTCCTCCTTGGTATAAATCTTAATAAATAATTCCCTTATGAAGGTAATTAATCATCTCCTTCCAACCTTTGGATTATTGAATATATACCTGTTAAGAATTATAGTCTCATCTGCTTTCACTGCTTTGTTCAAGCCTATTATTATAGTTTTTCATAGAAATAGCTCCAAGTAGCTCATATTTTCACTTATCCAGCTTATATTATTATTGTTCTTATTCTTCTTTTGCAAAAACTCAACAAGAAAAGGCTCATAAAATGGAATATAAAAATGACAAAATACTGAGGAATATTAACCGTTCTGACCAATTTTGCCAGCATTGTAGTTTCCTGGATGCAGGTTTAGAATTCATTTTCTGTGACAGGCTGCTAGATAGAGGTTTTGCTTTCTTAATTTGCATTCATCCATATATCTGTTGGTAAAAAGCTCTGTATATAATCCAGTCCAACAGCACCTTTGTATCATGTCCATGGGCACTACAGAGACAGTGTTAGATTAACTTCTAGATGTATTGGAAATCTGTATTACTAATTAGTGTGACAAGAAGCTACTGCAACATGTTTGAAAGGCAAAGAAAAGCCGCCAGCGTGGTTTCTCTCTGGAGATCTCAAGGTGCTTCTGTCAGAGGCTGTGGAGTCCTGTGGCTAATGGCGTTTGGGCAATTCGGGCTGCATCCTGGCTTTATCGCAGTCATTCACTGTGATTGGGAGCAAGTCACTCTGGAAATCCTACCTGTATTTTGGGCTTGCATGGGAGCAGGGCGTTTTGGTATTCTGCTCATGGTGATAACAATGAAACTCTTTTGCAAGCAGCGCCCTAATCCCTTCTTCTTGGTTTGCTATTCCTAAACCGGAGGCGTGCAGGCTGCCTCCCCCGCCCCAGCTCTATCCAGCCCATGAGCCCTGTAAGGGTGGGACCCTCCCAAAACCTAATCTTGGCTGGACTGGGAGATGCCAGCTCAGACAGGGAACACAGAAAGGCTGGTCCTTGGGTGGTGCAAAGACTCATTTTGGAAGGAATAAACCCAAGCCAGTGAGGGACACTGTGTCTGCTGCAGGGAGGGAGCCTTTGTCGCCATGCACCTCCAAAGCCCGGCATAACGGAAGCAGGTGATCTGCAGGTGTGTGACAATGTTTTTATACAAAACCACCTGAACAGGCTGGCACAGGGAATGAAATTGCTTTGCGGGGGAAGCGTGGGAGCTCAGCAGAGGCTCAGGCCGGGGCTGGAAGGCCCTGGGGAGCCCAGGTGTGCTCGGTGGCCACCAGGCGAGATGTGCCCAAATGCTGCCCCCGGCATGGTGGTTGCCCTGCCGTGCTCCAGAGAACAGGCCTTTTCAGAGGATACTGCTGGATGGATGTGTCCCCACGATGACTTCTCCCTGATTCCCAGCTGTTAGAGTTTGGCAGCATCCTTGTTTATTGCAAATTTGGAAAAGGAAAACAAATCCTCTGAACAGAGATGTTTGCTGAAATAGCCAATCCTTTTAGGAAGCTGACAAGAATTCAGTGATTCTCTTGTAGCAGTCAGTCCCCCATGCATTATAGAAAATTTCCTCCCCTAAGCTTTGCATTTGCTTTTGGATTTCAGTTTCTCCTACCATCTTCTTCTCTGTGTATCCCTGGGCCGGGGTAGGCAAAGAGGTTTTAGCCCCCAGGCATGTTGAGTCCCTTTCCTTGGATATTGGGAGGCCAAAGAAGCTCACAGCAGAAACGGAGAAGCAGCTTGTTGTGAGTAGGGGCCTTTTCATCTTAAAGTGTCCATAGATGGTTTCCAAACCTCCTCTTTATGATGGCTGTGCTTTAAACACAGTTCTTCCTTTTTAAAGGCTGACCTTGTCATAGACTGGTCACTTGTGGTCGAATGAAACCTAGCAGCAGGGCAGACCAGCCATGCTCATGGTAGTGCTGGGCCCTTCCTCCCAGACAGCTTCTTGTTCAGATGCCAAGAAGGACCAGGCCTGTAGGCAGATGGCTGGAGCTAGGCATCTCGAACTAGTTTATTTTCACAACCTGCTGGACTTGCATCAATTTACAACTTGGATCTAAAGCCAAGTTCCTGGGCCAGCATGAAAATCTAGCTGCATTGAACAAAACAGTTACTTAAAATAGTCCACGCTACCGGATCTGAACTCATCTTTCTGGAATAGCTTGTCCAAGAGCGTCACATTTTCAAACAAACACCTTACTGTTCAAACAGCAGCTTCCTTTTGGCTAGTCGAAACAGCAATCTGGGAAATGAAGCTTATTTATTAGGTTTAAAAACAAACAAACTGGGTTTAATACAGTCTTTGCTTTTTAACAGGTATCCCAGGTTAATGACATCACTAGGGGAGAGTGCTCAAGCTAAAATGACTAGTGTTAAGGGAGGAAAGAAAACTGATTCCAGAACCGCTCAGGTGAAGAGGGCCAGCCGTGCCAGGTAACAGTTTCACGGCTGATTCTGGAAGGCTGCATTCATGTGATTTTTATTCTGTCCATTCGACATGCCTTGATTTAAATGGGCATCTTAGAAGAACACTATGTGGAGGTTCAACCTCTAGTGTAGCTTTAATTGGAGACAGAGGTGTCTTCTCTTATGCTAAAATATCAGGCACTTTTATGACATTAGCAAAGCTTCAGCCCTCCTCGGTGGTGTTTCCTCTGCAGAAGCATCAAGTGGCTCTTACACTGGCCTTGACAGCAGTGTAAAAAGAAGCAGAATTTGACCCAGATATTGCAAATATTTGTTTGTTTCTGAACCCGGATGAATCAGAAATGCCATCGAAGGCACAGATCCTCTGAATTATGCCCTAGAGACAGGCCAGATGAGCTCATATCTGAAACAAACAGCAGCAGCTTCTGATCCCAGTTGCCCTGCTGTAAATCTGATGTAATTTTCGCAAGTGACACAGTATTAAGATTGGCTCTGGTACATCAGCCTTGTAAAAATAATAAAGAGAGGAAAAAAAAAAGATCACTTGTCTGCTGACTTATATGTGCACGTTTGCAGGGCAGGATCCGTCGCTCAGCAGACTGGAGCGGGCTCACTTGTCTCTCTCCTTTCTAGTAGTGCAGCAAAGCCGCGATCTGTCTCCAGCCGGGAGCCGAGCATTTGCTGAGCGCTGGAGTCGGATCTTGGGCTATGAAATGCATCATGGGGCCGTTTGCTCAGTGATGAATGTTTTTGGTCTCAGACAGGCTGCATGCCCTGCACTGGAGATGAGGAGCCCGTCTGTCAGGATGACAAGGGCAAAGTCGTCTTTTATAGCGTGTTTTCCTGAAGCTTGAAAACCGCCTTGGCCCTGAGGGATGATCAGAAAAGTAATGGCCCTCTGACGATCAGGGAGGCTTCACTGCACATAAGGCTCCGCGATGCTCCTAGCAAGTAATACCGAAGCTTTTAAAGAAGTGAAATTTGCCGTGAGGAGTCACTCCTGAAATAGAGCAAGCTGCAGGGGCGGTGTGGCAGGCGATGCCCACAAGCGTCACACACGAGCGTGAAGGCCTGGGTCACAGCTCGGCCGACGGCACGGCGGTTCCCTCCGTGTGCTCCCTCTGCAGCGCCCTGCGTCGCCGTCACCAGTGCCAAACAGAGCCGGCAGCCCCTGCAAGAGCTGCCCTTCACTTAGACGTGCTCCAGGTCCTTATTTGTAGAAAAGGGATGATAACTGCATTCCTTGAGCCTGATTGTGCAGATCAGGGTTACTGTAGGGAAGTGCTGATAAGGCTGCACCGTCAGGAGGCTGGAGAAGGGGAAAGAGCCCTTCTCCGTGCAGACTTGTCCCCCGGTGCCCCTGGGCCGGAGGAGTTACGTATGCAGAGGGCCGGTCTCTCTGGGAAAGGACTGGTGGCAGCGGGGGGGGGGGGATACAGGGAAAAGGCAAGGACTGTGGGAAATTGGTCCAATGGGGTGATTGTGTGTCAGATCTGTGGGCTTTTTCCCTCTCCGCAAATATCTCATTGAATATTGGCACATTGTGCATGTGGACCTTATTAATCCTTTCCAAACCATCTTTATGAATGCTGCTAAAAACCACTCTTAGCAAAGTGGCCAGAAGTTTATCTGCAAGGGTACAGTTAAGAATAGAGATTTGCTATTGTCCCAGAAGGTTCAACTAGCTTCAGATTTTAGCACAAAGGTGGCCCAATGGTGCTTGCGATACGTGTTTTGTAACTTGACACAGAGCAGAGCGAAGAGAGAGAACAGCGCTTCCAAACAGACTGTTCGACACCTTTAAAATCCAAAGAACAGTGTGGAATTGCTTCTTTTTTTATTCTGCTTTTTTTATGCTGCTGGGGACGTACTCCGAGTGTGCAGATGGCCTAGAGCCGCTGCAGCATCTCCCTGCCACGCAGATCCTCCAGGAGCACCTGCTGTGCTGGGGCAGGTTCGGGCCCCGCTGCACTGGGCCTTGCATGCCCCGCAGTGCCACCAGCTCTGCTCTGCACCCAGACATCTTGGTTAGCCCCAGAGAACTAGTTCAGTGTTGCTGATTCAAGTGAAAACTCAGCCTCCTTCTCTTCAGTGCTATTTGAACACAAATCAATCAGCTTCAATTGCTCAGACTGTGCTATTAACATGGTGTTTCCTTAATCTGGGCTGATCCCTTCCTCCTGCCAACTCCTCTGGACTTGTAGCACTAATAGGAAACTCAAAAACAGCAGTGCAGCCCTCCCGGGCTCGGGGCAGAGCAAGGGGCGAGTTGGGTCGTGTGCGACCTGACTCACCTGCCAGAGGAGACGATAGCCTTCTCTGTGGGTTGGGAAGGACCGAGGGCAACCGTAGCCATGTAGGATGCAGGTTAGGTAGGACGAGCCTGCAATGTCCTGTCAGTAAGAGGAGGTCCCTGTCCCAAGATGTTTCATTATGTGCGAATCACCGAAGTGATAAAAAAGCATCATCTCTTTTTCACAGCTGTGTATAAAGTGAGGCATGCACAGAGTAAGTGACTGGCTTCTGCTCATGGAGGAAATCCGTGGTGAAAGCAGGAATTCGGTTTTGATCTTCAGCCAGATTTTAGACCAGCTGTGCTCTTCAGACAGCAAGTTTCTTGGAGATAAAGAGGCATACAAGCAGTATCTGGATATTAATAGGCCCTGCATGATACAGTAGTATTTGGTGATGGGGAAGAGACCAAACTGGATGGGAAAGGAAGTGCTGTAATGATGTATTGCAAAACTTAAAACAGACACAGAGCGATAAATGCAAATGGGTGACTCGGGTCAGGGGAATTATTGGGTGGAATTATTCCTGATTTACACCAGAGTAACTGAGGTTAAAATGAGATCTTAAAACTCCTGCTTAATGAATGGTCTTGCACCTTGGCATTTAAGACAAGTGGCATTCACACCAATGTGTAATTACAATAAACATAAAAGTTATTTATGAGGATTATTAGCATAATCTGCTGATGAATACATTTGCCATTGTACAGTAACAAAGTACATGCACATGGTTTGTATCTTGCATCTGAGATTAGTAATTATTTGTATATCAACCTCTCAAATAACTCTAGAGCAAACACTTAGATACCTCTGGCTCTTCTTAAAGCAGCTAGTTGATAGAGAAGCTGATACAGCACCAAGAATTAAACACAAAAGTATAATACTAATTTTTGTATGGTTCCAAATCTCAGCAAAATTAGGGAAACCTTGTAGGTGATGAGGCAAGCTATCTAGGACATTCCAGCCACACCACTCTACCTGCAAAACTGTATTACTGTCAAAGAGGGAAGAGAACAGAAGGTTTCTGTGGCTGCTGCTGAGTTCAAAAAGGTGGATTTTGTGAGGAGGTCAATCCCTGCAGCCTTGGGAACTACCTGAGGTTCTGAAAGGGGCATGAGGAAAGATAAAATTAATCAGGGCAGAATTTAGCCTGTTTGTTGTGAGCCTATAGGGTTTTTGCAAGCCATTAGTGTCATAATGGTAATAACATGGACTAGGGATGGGCTGGCAACGCTGGTGACGTGGCAGGCAGCGTTTCTGCAGCCATACGGGGTGGAGCATCGGTGTGCAGCTGGTGGACGGGGTGAGGGGAACCAGCCGAGGTGCTTGTGCCCATTGGGAGCCATGTCCCCAGGCAGCTCTGCATAGGCAGGAAAGGGAGGAAGAGGTGGTGGAGAGGAGCCTGTGGAGTGAGATGAATCCCACCAGCAGGTGCTCTTTTGGGAGGCTGGACATCTCTCTTGGGCGAGGTGCTGAATTCAGACAAGTCAGTAAAGGACTTAAAAAAGTGAGTGAGAGGAATCCAGGCCAGTTGGGGAAACCTTAACCTTAGGGTAGGGATAGGGCAAGGAGCAGCCAAGCTATGACGCTGACAGCCAGGGGCAAGCTGAGGAGTAACACTGTGCACTGCTCCATGGAGAGGCCATGCTGTCAAGTCTGGGTCAGCTAAACTACGGTATTCCTGAAGCTGAAGGCTACACAGAGGATTTTAAGTCTTCATTGCGTGTGACTTAGTAGGCAGGGAAGGTCTGTGGGACCCCTGCTGCAGGGCTGGCTCAGGGATTGTATCCCTGATACAGAGGTGACTGCAGAGTGTGTGTTGGAAGCAAGAGGAGCACAGCTTTTTCAAATACATCTTCAAAACCACGTTTTTAGCCTTTTTGAAGCCCTTCCAGTAGAGGCTCCATCATGCCAGAGTAGTGACAAGAGAGAAAGTAAGAATCCATAAAAAGGTCAGGGCCTGTAATTTCAGAGGGAACAGTAATGATTTAATTAAACTGTCATGGTTGGTTGCTTGGAACCTTGTGCTTGTCTTCCTGGAATGAAGGTGGCTGTGGGAAGCATTCCCGACTGGACCATTGCTGTGGGAAAGGGAGGTGTCTGAACGGGAAGGGCTTGGGGAGTGGCGGGCTGAGGATGGACGGGGCCAACAGAGCAGGCAAATGCACCAGAGCAAGGAGCCTTGCAGGCATCTGTGCCGGAGCTTGTGGTCAGGAAGGTCTCCTCTTTGTCCCTGGCAATAAGCAGATGTCCATGCCCTGAAGTGCCACGCTCAGCATGGCGTGAGATCTTCTTTCCAGCACTTCCATACCCTGCAGCACCTGTAGGCAGTGCAATGTCTGTGTTGCCTCAAGTCAAAATCCAAATGTGCCCAGCAGCTGGGAGTTCATTTCAGTCTCTGGCCAAGTAGCCTACCCTTAGTGACCCAGTGAGTCTCAGCTGAGATCCACCTGGCCCTTATGACGAGGCTCCTCTTCTGGAGTCAGTGCCAAGGATGGGCTGGGTGAATGGTCAAGTCACTGGACTGGCAAGAGGCTCATTTTCAGTCTTTGACCCCACTTCCTTGATACTAAACCCTGGCCATCCTTCTTTACATCGGAGATATTCACACTTCACAGAGGTGCAGAAAAGATATATTTGTCAGCAATGTTTGCAAGGCCTGTGGCTATTTCTCCAAACAGTCAGATTTCTGTGAAAGGATGAATAATAGGTGCTAAGGACAGACAGGAAAATAAAGATCTTTACAAAAATCCCCTCTATGTGCAAACAGAGACAAGAATGCACTAAATTGTCCTGCAGAGCCTTGGGCTTAATCCTTTCTGTAACCAAGTGACTATTGTACCCTTTGAGCAGAAAGGGACCTGATGGTGCTGAAGATAGGGCAGGGCCTGACCCGGAGATGTCTTCCAGCATAATGCTGCAGAGAGAATGAGAAAGAAAAGAAACCAGAACGAGCGACAGTGACTAATTTGCCCAGGAGGATGTTGCCTGAGTAAGCACAATCAGTCATTTCAGGATTCAGAACTCTGAAAAGCCCTTTCTCGTGTGGTTATCTTGAAGGTCATAATGGCATGATGTGCTGGGAAGAAGTCCCAAGGCTCAGCTATGAACTTAACCTCAGAAAAACAATAATTCATTGTTTGTTGAATTTCCCCTTTACCTATTTTTTTGTTCCTAACTAGGCTTCAGCCCCTGTACCTTTTCTCTGTGACACCACTTGCAACTGAGGCAGCTGAAGAAAGGATGGGGGACTTCTACGCGGACCACAAAGGTACAAATGACATTTCTACTCATTGTTGTTGTTATTTGATTTTTCAATTAAAAAAAAACACAACTGACTGAATGGAAAGATGGAGTGGAATTTTTTGTTGCTTAATATTTCCAAACATTTTCTGAAATGATTTAATGGGTGGCTGCTGAAGTCATTTGTGGTAAATGGTAAAAGGCATCAGTCTCGGAAACTCTCCAAATAGGTGACTCTCCCAAGGTCCCTGTGCTACTATTTCTGGGGTCCCAGAAGCATAAATCAAGAGTCCTTGCACTGAGGAACCGCCGGGCACCACCTACAAAGCCTTGCCTGCAGCACATGCATTCTCACCTAGCATGTGCGGAGCTGTCTGATGGGAAGGTTTTCACTAAATGCAAGAAATTTTGACCTTGGCAGTCCCCGGTCGGGCACGGACTCTCTGGTGTTGGTATTGGCAGGTCTCAAAGGAACAAATCCTCCACTGTGGAGAACGACAGCACAGCTTCCACCTCAAGGGGAAGGACAGAGACCTCAGCCTTGCTGCCAGCTGGCCAGTGCAGGGGCTGCTTCCCACAGGGCTGCAAAATTGGCCTGACAGCATAATGCTCTAAGTAAAAAATAGGTAGGAGTCTGACTTCAGCAGCTTTGACTTTGGAAGCTTTCCTGCCCATTGTTACAAGCGATTGATTTTTTTCCACCTCAGCTCAGAACTGATTAGAAAATAAGTAGAAGTTGGAGATATTTCAGTATCCACATGTCATTGTAACCTTATTCAGTGTTTTCTCTGCTAGTGACCTGCACATCATGTTCTAGAGGAATGGGAAATTTCATATTCACCCTGTTAGAGGCACCATAAGATACTGGAAAATATTTTCTATTCATGTGAGGTGTGAAATAGAATCACCTCTACTAGACTTTGTAAGGGTGTAAAATTACCAGTTCTCATGAAATCTCTGCAACAGGAGCTGAGCCTTACCTCTTTCCAGTGTGCTGACAACACAGCCCACATAGACGTGTTCTCATTTATTTGTTAGAAATTTGCTTGTCACTTAATTGAGTCACTTCTTGCTCTCCTGTCACAAGGTGCAGAGCAATAACTTCTCAGCTCAGCAAACGGCTTGTTAGAGAGTGGAAATCCCATCCTATTTAGGCCCTTGTCTCTTATTTGCTCTGAACTTTAGAGCGGAAAGAGCACATCCAAAATAGGAGGCAAGATTTGCTCAGTCTGCTTATTTCTGAGCTTGACTGTGTCTTTGGGACCAGTTCAACCTCTTGGCCCAAGCTCTGAGCTCCTCTAGAGCATGGAAATGTCCTGGAAGCAGGTGTCTGAAGTCAGCCAGGTTTTCTGAGGGAGTTTAAGATGCTTCTACCTGCACAGATACTATATGAATGAACAAAGTGTGTAAATGTTCCTCCTCTGTTCTCACACAAAGTCAGGCAGGTATGCATGTTATCGCTCAGCACAGAGGCACTGGCAGAGTCCCTCTTTTGCCCCACTCCCTTCAGTGCAAAGCTGGGAAAACTAATTGACATCTCAGCTACTGCCTTTGCCCTGGAGCAGAGCAGGAGCAGTTAGACACCCAGAACCAAGCTCTAAAGTACTGTCCAATACCAGAACATTGGTGGTTTCACCTTATTTTAGAAGGAGAAGAAACACTGGTGCCTCCACCAAGCTAAGTAAGATTTAGGTTGTGGTTATTCAAGGTTTACAGCAATAAGTTACCACTGAGTTAGAAGCTATAAACAGCTGATTTCTTTTTCTAAACCACATCACACTGGATATTTGCCCTTGGCCCTGGGAATGGCTTGGCACACAGCCTCTGCGAATGCAACGAGGCTGATAGGCAAATGCTGAAGCCAAGAGCCATGAATTGAGCCATGCTGATGCAGAGCAGCTGTAAAAGGGAGTCCCAATCACCTCCCTTTGGCTCTGCTCATCACTCACCTGGTGAAGGGTGAAGAGGATGGAGTACGCCCTTCAAA
Organism: Dromaius novaehollandiae; assembly: GCF_036370855.1. Classification (NCBI taxonomy): domain Eukaryota; kingdom Metazoa; phylum Chordata; class Aves; order Casuariiformes; family Dromaiidae; genus Dromaius; species Dromaius novaehollandiae. Next base: position 4,549,633 of record NC_088117.1, read on the forward strand.
GCCAAAGTGATGCAGGGTATTACAATGCCAGCACAGATTTCCCATTAGCAGCACCTATAAACTTTCCTGTGCTCATGGTGGTGGGGTGTGGAAGTGTGCTATGGACATCAGATGTTGCTGCAGAGGGGTGGTTTTTCAACAGGAGCAGCTTCTGCAGCACTCACCAGGAATGTGAAGGCTCCAAAAGGTCTGCTTGAAAGTAGCTCTGCAAGGCTGTGTGCATGTATGTGTGTGTGTGCGGAGCTCTCTGATGTCCTTTAGAGGTGTGGAGATGTCCCTGAAGGATGAGGCAGGCAGTGTGCGGGTAGAAAGTTGTTCACAGGATGCTCAAAATTTAGGACTGTGCCTCTGCTCAGGGCCACACCTAGGCAGTCCCTTGAAGAAATTTGGTTCACTTGTTTCTAAAATCCCTAAACTGGGACCCTGTTCCCTCTCCCCCTTACATCAGTGATGTAGCCAGCTCTCTGCACAGCATCCCTAACCAAAAACTTTGTTAAGAGTCAACTACAAGCCTCTGATGGCACGTTCCTGCCAGTCAGAAAGGCCAGGATGTTACCAGAGTGGGACAGCACCAGTCTCACCTTGGGCTTCTCAAGTACACATAGGTAGTGGTCACCTTGCAGGGCCCATGGCAGTGGAGCAGGGGCAGATGGGGAGGTTTTGGGGATGTGGACACCTGCCTGTGAGGAGCAAGGGGGAGAAGCGGTGGTGGCTGGCTGCCTCAGCCACTGATTTTTGTTTCCTTGTTCTGGCTGCGACTGGAAGCCAAACTGCTGAAAAATAACATAGTGAAGGCCCATATTTGCCCTGACTGAACTCCACTGAGATCAAGTGGTTGCGATGAGCCTGGCCTAAAGTTTTATTTTATTTTTAGCCTGACTGGAAGCAGAAAGTAATAGAAATTTTGTAATTGAGCAATTTCCGGACTAGTTTTGCAAACTCTGGAAGATTCTGCAGCTCAGGTAAATGTAAAGTGCCGGAAACTTCACACATCTCCATGGTTTCCTATCACTTCTGTCTACCTTTAGCCACAGCAAATGGAGGTGAAGGGCTAAAGCTGTAGTTCATGACTTAGGTGACGTGAGTGCAAGTCACTATTTTGCCACAGACTGTGTGTGAGCGCTGAGTCTGAGGTCCCATGTCCCTCTGTCCCCCAGCTGTAGCCCCAATGGAGGCCAGCTGCAGGGATAAACTCAAATTAGGAAGCTCTCAGGTACTTCAGAAGTGGTGGCTGTGTAAATGCCAGTTATAAGTAGCTATCGTGCTAATAGCGTAAGCAAGATATATTTTAGTCTTACAGCGCGCACGCGGCTGTGGCTTGACAGTAAAGCTGACACATTGGGAAATAATTCTCCCAGTTACGTCAGAGCCAGGAAACTCTCACAGTCAGAGAAACATCAGATGAGCCTTTCCATTACAGGATGTGCCCACCGTTCACCTGATTCAGCACTCTCCTAATCCAAGTTTCCCCGCTTTGCAAGCCTTTGTTAAGGAAGGCTTGATTTATTTTATTTATTTATTTTTCTGGAGCCAAGATCGCCAGAGGCTGCGGGTAGTGAAATGCCAGTTGGCTTCTTGGGACGCTGCTTGTAGACAGCAGCGAGGCTGCTTTGCTCCTCTGCTAACTTTGCTGGCTTGCAACCAGGTGCGGCAGTGACTAGCTTGAGAGGTCATTGCTTCTGTCAGCATCCTTGCTGATGACGGCTGTCGCTAGACTGTGGTACTGCTCAGCACAAATGCAAAGAAAAAATCTCATCCTAATGAGTCTCGATACTCTTTATGGAGTCCTTGAAACTTTTTTTTTAATTGATCTCCACCATGATTCAGAGCTTGTTGGTTTTATGCTGCTCTTGCACCGTGGGCCTGCTCCTGATTTACACCAGTGCCAGCAGAAGCAGAGTTGAGCCCTTTGTTCTCTTGGTTTCTTTCCCCAGCCTGCTCCTTCGGCTGCCTCTCTGCAGAGTAGCAGCTTCTTCCCTGTCCTGGGCTGGGCTGTCCTAGGGACGCCCTCCTGGACGTGCTGCGGGCCCTGCTCAGGGGTGAAATGCTCCTTTCTCTCTCTGTAGCCCTGAAGGGACTACCCATGTCCTACCTCTATAGCGGCTGTCTGAGTCGGCATCTGGGATTGGGCTCTGAATACACTTCAAAGCTCCCCACCCCGTCATTAAGCTTCGTTACTCTGAACTTCAGCGAGACTTTCTCTGCCTGTCTCCCTTCTCTCCTTCCCCGTAAGCTATAAAGCCCCGCGTTGCTGGTATTTCTGCTTCAGCCAACCGGCCCACCTGCATTTTCTTCCCATGTTTTAATCAGTTCTGCTTCTCAGTCTTCAGTAACCCCTGGTGTTAGCTGATCTCTGCAGAGCCTGGGCAGAAGGTGCTGAGTCTGGAGCCTTTCCCAGGCCTGAGAGCAAAACCAGGGCCATCCTCCGTCATGTGGTGACAGGAACAGCCTGGTCACGGCAGGAGCTACTTGGCGCATGGTGCTCGCACTGCCCTCTCTGCCTGGCCTCCCACTCTGTCATGTCTCCTTGTTCTTGGTGAAGCATATGTTTTTTTCCTCCTCTCCCTCCCCAACATGCTTTCATACTTTTTTTTTTTTTTTCCCATAGTCACTCCATAAAGCAGCAGAGTCTGGGGGCTAGAACGTCCAGCTGGCACTAACCTCAGTTTTGGGGCCAGAACGTCCAGCTGGCACTAACCTCTCTGCAGTCCCAGCAACTGAAAACAGATGTTGAACTGGCAGCTGTCACACACCCAGAGGGGTCCAGCCTTAAAAAAGCAGGTCTGGATGCTGCTGACAAAAACTTCCTTGCCTGTCTGGTGAGATTTCTGGTGATATTTCCTGCTGAGACCTTGCCAGCCTACATAGGATTTACCTTTCCACTAGGTACACGGAGAGCAATGAAAGTTGAACCCAATCTAATCAGTTTGATTAGATCCAGATATCTCAAATGGGTGAACAAGATTGTCTACATTGCAAAGTGAGATTCCAAATCACTGTTTCCAGTCAATAGCTACAATGGGAAGTGTAACACTACTACCTAGACTGCATTTTCTTTCTCCTTTCATAACACTCACACTTACTGAGCCATATGTTTATGTTTTTTAATAAATATACATACACACACATATATATACATACATCTCTCAATGTGGTTTCCCAAGGAAAGACAACTCCCTTTTTTCCCTACTTATTGGGCTATATACATATATCTATATACAAATATATCTCTCTTCCAATTTTCTTCTCAAGAAAAGATAGCTCCTTCAAATAATTATACGGAATAGCTCACAGTGTGCTAGCATCAAGCAGCAGTGTAGGAGGGAGGAGGAAAGGTTTGCTAACATTTTCCTGTGAAATTCATCTTTCTACAGAGAATAACACAAAGTGAATTTTTTGAGTCCCACACCAGTGTCCTTTTGATGCTTAAAAAGAACATAAGTAATGCAATAATTTTAAATTGCCCTGCTGCACAAACTGTATCCACCTCATCACAAATGAAAACACCAGTTTCCTGTGATAAGGTTATCTGTTACTCACATGCATATGGATTACTGGAATACAGCTGTGTGTTCTTGACATTACTTGCAAATTGGAAATGTTTTACAAATATTAGCACCAGCAATTACTCACTAATCTACTTCACTGTGGCTTTTTTTGTATGCTTTCAATCATTTATTCAGGGAACAGAAAAACTTTTCACACAGCCATCCATGCCACACAAATACTGAATCTCTGATGGAAACGAGGAAGGCACTAGTTGAAATACATTCATCCAAACACACTTACAGGAATGAACAGGTCAGCTGACATCTGGACTAACTGGGAGATAACTTATTGATTCCCCCAAATGAGAAATAAACCTGACTCTCTAGTGCTGTGCCCATCTGTCATGAAAGGGACCAGCAGAAAAACACTTCCACTAGTGGAAGTGGAAAACTCTGATTTGATACCATTTCACACTTGTTTTGCACAGATACATTTCCTCCAAAAGGCATGCACCAGTGCAAAACCTGGCTCAGTCCTTGGTAACAAAGTTTAGCCAGCACTACTTCCATAAAACCCATTAGATAAAAGAGAACAGTAATATCACTGCAGTTTCCTTACACGGTTTCCCCTGGTGCTGTGAAGACAGAGTGAAGGTCTTCAGGACTCGATCTTTATTTCTATAATGAACCCTTCAGCATCTCGATTCTTGCCTTCCTTTCTGAAGACACTTTGTCAGCTGTTATCTCCACTTCTCCTTTTGAGCTGGTAGGTGAACAGAACCGTCTTCTTGCTACCCTGATCCCACGAATGTCCCACCGCCTTCTCATTGAAGCAGCGGTGAATGAAAAGGTGGCAGGAAACCGAGAGACTTTCTCAGCTGGGCGCGAGTCCTTTGCATGGTGGTTTCTCACTGTGAGCTGAGGACGGATGCAAACGTGGAGACTATTCACACGGCAGCAGGTGCTGGAGCACAAGCTCCTAGGGTCACTGTGTGATTGATAAGGTTAACTGCTTTGCTTTCCTTTCTCACCCACAAAAACAAGTGTGATTGTTGATTCTTTCACTTTTAAGCTCAGTGGCTGAGTTTGTCAGCTTGAACAAGTAAGAGGTGTTCAGTATCCACAGTCTAGACTTCACACCCCAAATTCTGGCTTTCTTTGAATACATTTTGTTGTTTAAAATGAAACGTGATCCAGACTTGATTATTGAGGCAGTAGTGGGGAGGATTGGCTTCCAATAGGGCAATATTCTTGGCACTGGACTGCTTAGCAAATAACAGATCTTTTACAGACAAACAGGCACACACACACAACCCAAACAAAAAACACTATGCTTTTCGAAGAGATCCTGTGAGAGGTATCTGTCCTGTCTGCCCACCTCATTGCCATGCCAGAGGGCTAGCAGTAGTGCTAGGACTGTCAAGACTAGAGTGGTACCACAGCTGGAATCCCTTTAACCATCAAGAACAAATCCAAATGATTCCACAGGACGTTTGAGGTGTAAATGACTCACATCAGGTTGTTCCACCCAATTCCAGGTAATATGGCCCCTCTTTTCTACAGGGTCTCCAGGATGTGCATCATCTTGCCTACCTCATGTACCCATTTAGGAGACCAATTGCTCTCCGAACAAACTACTTGCTCTAGCTGTACAAGGAGCTGGGGTTTATAAGGACAAGGCAAGTGAGCACAGGACAGACGCCTAACTCTCAGGGGCTCTGCAGGGAGGATGAGTCGTGTCCTCCGTGCAGGTCCCTGAGCAGCAATGCTGCAGCCTGGGGATGGCCACAGCGCTGCGGGTCCAGCGGCTGCAAAGCTGCGATGTTTTCTCCCAGCTGTTGCTCCGGTTTTGGGGCTCAATGCCTGGAGTCGAGGCCTTGTCAGATCAGGAAAGGAAGGGCTGAAAGGTCTGTGCTGTTCACAGGGGAGCTCTTCCACTCGCACCAGCATTGCCCATTGACTTCAGCAGTGACCTCTGATTTACTCTCATGGGCGGCCATTAGTTGAGATGATTCTCCTTTTTAACACGAAAATACATATTTAATTTATATTATATTATGAATAAATATAAAATGTAAAGCCAAGCTATTCAAAGAGTGATTTGAGAAAAACCCTATGACAGAATCCCGGTCCCATTCAGTTTCCGAGCGGCTGGCAAAGGGCATGGGGGGTTTCCTTCGCGTAGAGCGTTGCCCTGCACGAGGAAGTGCCTGGCCGTACAGGTGCCTCCTGCATGTTTGCAGAGAGCACAGAAATCTCTGATATAAACTCCAGCATCTTTCGTCTGAACTCATTCTTCATGTCTGCATGCATTACCTCAGCAGTCTGAAATGTGAGTGGGATGGATTCATGCATTTTCTGGCACCTGATGAATGAACCTAAGTGTTTCCCAGGGCTGCGTGCGATTCATCTCTTTCATTCCTGGCCATCCCCAACTCTTTTTTCCTGAAGGAGATCCAAATTGGCTCATTGCCTATCTGTTCTCAAATGTCCTCATGATAAGGATCAATCTTCAGCTCTGCAGCAACAGGAGCAGATGCAAAGGCTGAAGGGCTTCTACCGCTTTCTTGTCTTGGGCAGGTGTGGGAGGGCTTGGCAACAGCTTGGGAGAAACACAGAGGGACTTTCAGGGCTGTCATAGGGCTGATCTAAATGGCCTTCTGTCACATGAGCAAGCACCAGATACACCAGTGCTAAGTAGTCTGGGGAATAACAGCCCCACACACTTGCCACAGTATTTCTGTGTCCAGATTAATTTGTTTATGAGAGCATGGAAACTGGAGAGGTGCCAGTGTACTAAGAAACACCTCCTTCCTGCTGCTCAGGACAGTCATGTGCTGCCTCGGATGGGTTGTCCTGCCTGTCTTGTAGGGAATTTCTCTGAGGAGAATACTGCCTTCTCGCGATGGCCCAGTCTGCGTCTTCCTGCAGAACTTGCCTTTTTTTAAACTTGGATGAGTTTGTTAACCAGGCAGACACCTGCTCAGATGCTCTGAATGACGCCACGGCTCCAGTGATGCCAACGGTAACGTTTCCAGCTGCTTCAGTAGAGTCTGAATTTCCCCCTCCTGTTCCTAAATGAAGAGTGACTTACTTGAGTTTGATTAATTGGGTTTAATCTAATTTACTTAATCTGAAGCAACATAGGCCTGATTAAACTTGGACAGCGCGCATCCATGCAAACTTTTGTGACTACTTAATTCAGTTGGCGACTACAGCTGAAGTCAGAGCGGTGCAACCCTTGCTCTCTGAGGCTCTTTGCATCTACGGACTCTCTTTCACCCTGCACATCCCTCCTTAAATAAAACATCCTTTGGTACCTAAGCAACCACTGCCAGTGATAAGGCAATTTTTGGAACCGCAGTGCAAAGCCCTTGCCTAGACGGGTGCCTTGAGTCTGTATCAGAGCCAGTTAGACAATGTCGGCTGTGGTATTTTCACTTACAAGTCTTCTGTGCTTAGATCTTCATGTGATTGCATGTACTGCTGTGCGTAAGCAATTTGTTAAATTGTTGGGCTTTGTTATTTAAGTGTTTCTTTGTTCGTTGGTGGTTTTCTAATTCTGTTTGCATTTTTATAGATATTAAAAAAACAACCCAAGGGAAAACCTGTAGGCTTGTGCCCTCTCTTGCTTCTTTATCAGGTATGAAAAAGGGCTTCTTAATATTTTAGTTCTTGTCTGCTGTAGCAGCCTTCTCTTTCACTCTGGGAATGCAAAGACTGATGGAGAGTTAATGAAAGTGTGACATCCTGGCAAGAAGACTTCTGTCTGACTGTTTCAGGTTGTTTGCCTTAGTGGTTATTCCACTTGAAACATTTCACATTTTGTTCGGACTTCTAGACTGCAATACTGTCAGCTGAGTGATGGTAACACTTAGTGCTAATTAGAACCAGGCAAGACATTTTTTATGAATATTTTATTCATTGAAATTGAAAATTCAGGTCAAACAAAACAATCTGTCAAATTCTGCATTTTTTCTAAAGCCAAAGTACTACCTTTCAACATTTTTCAACACAAAATGTTTCAATGTTACATTTCAAAATGAGGCTTCAATGTTAAATTTAGATATGTACTCATGTAAAATAAAAGTTTAATTCCCCTCAGAACACTTAATTTCACCAAAAACAATTTTTCTAGTCTATTTAGGACAAAAAAAAAGTTTACAATGGGTTTGACCAGAATTTTGCGTTAATTGTAAAAAAGGAATTTAACTAGTGAGCCAAAAATGCAGTTGTTTCCTGGTGCCACAATGTGAAGCTAGGTCCCTCCACCTATAAAATAAGTACAGTCAGGTGCAAAAACTGAGACAGTTTGATGAGGACAAGTAATTTGGGACAGCAAGTTGATCGCATCTCCAAGCACCTGATTTGTGCATGTGATCTTGCCCTGAGTTGTGTGGGAAGCCTGTATTTTAGAGATTTCTGCCCGATTTCTGTAATTCTGGCTAAAGCACCCCGAGATGGTTCACAGAGGGGCGGGGAAGGGAGGGGGATGCCAGCGCAGTGCTGGCGGGGACAGAAGGGAGCAGGGTGGAGGGGAGGGCTGCCGGGAAGCCTCCCGGGTGTTTGCCGGGAGCTTTGCAGCAGCTCTGGCTTGGAGATGGAGGCTGCAGGTGCTGATGTCCATCCACGCCTGCTGTGGCTCTGACCCGCCGATGGCGCGTGCTGGCAGGGAGCCAAGCACAGTTCGGGTCACCAAAGCGGCTTTATCAGAGAGGAAAAGAGGGAAGAGCAAATGGATCCTCTTTTCCTTGGTACGGTAGGATCTGAGATCTCAGTTGCTTCTCAGTAGTGGGCATACGCACATGGCCTTCAGTGCAGTCCAGTTTCAAACAGAACTCCCAAATTTTGCTGTAGTCTCCTGCTACTTTCTGCAACATTTTCACATTTTGCTGCAGTGAAATCACTGTGTATCTGTACCACATTTGCAGGAAGCACCACACACCTGACCTCTCAAAATCTGATTCATCTGAATCTTAATCCTGGCCATCCCACTGCTGACAGACCCAAGCAAACCAGACCAGCTCTGCAGGCTAACACTGCAGGACCCAAGGGTTACAGACAGGAGGGAACTCCAGTGTTCGTTTGTGGCCACACAGAACTATCTTTGGGCACATATCCAGGGCCATCTGCAATGTAGGTCAGCTCTGAGGGCTAAACAACACTTGCTGATGGCCTTTAGCAAGAAACCATCCACCTCCCCACCAGCCACACGATTTGAATGCAGCATGCAAAGGGCCGCAGAGCGCCAAACCACACCGCCCTCGTCCCTTCCGCTTTTCTGGTAAGCGGGAGCCTGGTTGCTACATTCCTCCCGGGTACAGGCTGCGTGGGTTGTAGAGAGGGCGAAAAGCAACAACAAACCCCTCCACCCTGCCGCACTGCTGAGTCCCAAGATAAGGACGGCAGCGGCCCTGCACACCCGGTGTTGTCTGTGTTTCGGCACCGATGTACTGCTTCCCGTTCAGCGGGAACTGCTGTCCTGTCAGCTGGGAAAGGAGAGGGGCAGGGCGGCATGGGTGACGTTTGCAGGGCTGGATCCTGCTGGTAAGGTCTTACTGGAGGAAACAGTGGTAGAGTATTCGTGAGAAAATGTTTCCACCTTCCCCACCAAGTCTCTGCTGTCTCTGACCTGTTCTTGCAGTTTGCCTACAGAGGGGGGAGCTGTGAGAGCACCTCTGCCGCTGCAGGGGAGAGAGACCTGCACTGGAGCAAAGCGGGGTGAGGGGACCCCTCCTCTGACCCTTCCTCTGGCGAGGGCTCCTCAGTGCTCACGGAACTCTGCCCTGGGCACAAAAAATAGCGACCTGGGGTTTTCACAGTCTCACAGGTGTGTAAACAGCCATGTCCCAGCCTGTGCAGATACGGATCTTCTCCGCACAGAAAGCAGGCAAGGCCTTGGGATGGAGGAGCAGCAGGGTTCTGGCTGCGTCTCCATGGGGTGTCTCAAGGTGCTGGGACACGGCCGGGGATGGATTACCAACCCATAGCACCCATGAAACTGGGTCACACTCCAGGTACCTGTTGTGGCTGCCACTCTGCAAGCCACAGTGGGAGGATGGTCATTGCTCCATGGTGTTGCTAATCTCAGGGTGGTTTCCCCACCTTTAGCGATCCAACAGCAGAGATTTTAACAGTTTTCCCCTCTTTAAACCATATCAAGACCAGCACTAGGATATGGTGTGTAGGCCTGCATGTTTGGCCAGACCTTCACATTTTAATCTTTTCCTTCCTTGGTCTTTGCATGCTCAGATGACTTCCAGACTAATCAGCCAAGTGAAGCAGTAGAAAGCAGGGTGGAGTGTACTGATACCCAGGCATTTGGAAACAACCCTTACTGGTCAGAGAATCGCAGAAAATGTGCTTGGAAGAGCAGCTATCCCTTTCCCAGGAAGGATCAAGTAAACAAATGTATTCCTAAGGGAAGTTTGTAAATCCTGGTCTCAAAGCCTGCCATGAGGCGCTCCACCCTGCCCACACAATCAGTACTAGCACATTGCTGCTCTTACCACCATAACATTTTGTAGTGCCCAACTTCTCTCTCCTCCTTGCTATGGTTTAATCTTGTCAATCTCTAGTACATCCCAAGAAGATGAGAAAGGAGAGTGTGCCAAGGGCAGGTTTCCACTCCGTATTAACTGGCAAAACTCCCAGGAACTACAGCAAAAAATATCCAGTGAGGAACCAGACCAGGGGAATCACACCATAAGAGTGATGGTCTGACATGCCAGAGGAGTGAGGTCTTAAGTCATCACTCATGCTTGTTGATGAGCCAAGGTTGTACAGCTTGGCTTTATTTCCTGACTTTCCCAAAGAGCAGGAAGATCTCTGAGTCTGGGCTCCAGCATGGTCCCATGCTGCTGGTGAATGGGGCTGGCAGATACCTGGCCCTAGAACTCTTATAGAAAGACATGACCTTCTCATGCCAGTTTATTGGCCCAAAGGAGAACCAACATTTTTCAGATGGACACCTGCTGTTCAACAACCCAGGACCGTTTCAGGTTAAGGAGCTGAATCCCAGAGGAGTGCCCCTTTAAATGCTTCCCTTGAACGTAGTTGCCTCCTCCCTTTCTCCACTTTGTCTTCGTTCATTCTCCAAACCGCAGAGCTCCACTTCCAGCCTATCCACCTACCCATTCTTCCCAGTCCTCTCACTCCCAAATATGCCTTTACTTGAACAAGTCTGGCAGCCTGATTTCTATCAATATTAATAACCTTGAGTTCCTTTTTCTCAGGCCTGGAATTTTGCTTTTACCAACAAAATTTATCTTCATGAGAGATATTGACAGATTGGGAGATTCATCCAGACATCTCTTATAATGGCTTTTTCCCTTTTTGCTCGGTGGTAAGCAATGGGTTTGTTGCTCAGCAAAACAGTACAAGGATCAACGGGAAAATTATATTTTCAGTTTTAATTATTGCAATTATTATTATTATTGCAAACAATTTATAAGCTGAGATGAGCATCAGGAGCAGAAGAAAGAGTTGCAGAAGTTCTCTGCTTTTCTTTGGTTACGTGGGTTGTTTCCAAGATATGGCCTGGTGTAAATCAGTAAAGAAATGGAGCATTACACCAGCTGAGAAGGATGTGCCCCATGTTTCTGGGGCATGCAGTGAGAAATGCAAGCGCTTCTGTGAACAAATGCCAAGAGCTGTGCTAATGCTGAGCTCTGAGGTTCCCTGGAGCATTACAAATGCCTGAGAAGAGAGATGGATAGATGAAGGTCTCCAGGATTTACAGGGTACAGAGCACTACAGTGTGGTTCTCCCTCTAGCGTTTGACTGGAAACTACAGGCAAATTTTTGAAGCTGGATGATGTCCGGCCAAGGGAAGTGAAGGAGAGCTCAGCACTGGTTAAATCCGTGGTGGATACGGTCGTCCTTCTGAGCCCATGTGGCTAGGCTGCTTCTTTTAAAAGTAGAAATAGTTGTTTGATCATCAAGATCTGATTTTCTGAGTGTAAGAGGATACAGAATGGTTGGCAGCTTCTTGGTTCTCTGTTTCAAGCCTCCCTCAGCCCCTCAAGCTCATTCTGTCTGCCAGGGCCATGTTGGCAGTGCTTCTGCAGGTTTTTATTCCTTACTGTCTTCCTCCGATCCTTCTTTTTTGATTTTGAAGCCCTTTGAGCTGTCACACCACAGGTGAAATGAGGGTCTCCCCTTGTATGTGCCTCTGTTTGGGGATTCATGCCAGGGAGAGGGAGCTGCTCTTGTTTGATTCTCTGGTATATAAAGAAGATTCCAAAGAAAAGGCTGTGATGTAATTTCAGATGAAAGTGACTGAATCAATACAGTTTAATTCAACCCTCAAGAAACAAACACAACATTTACCTTTCTTCCTTTCCTTCCCCACAGAAGACATCTGTGGTACAATTACTCATAGCTAGAGGGTCTAACACGAACACAACAGTTAACTCTGAGTGGTTTGTAATTTTATACCAGTGCATAATGTCCTTCTGTTGGGATATTACCAGGCGGCTGTCCAAAGCCAACATGATTCACATTGCTCATTCCTACAAGGTTTGCTTTCTGTTCTCTTTCACCCAAGCAGAAGATGCTTCTTTCAGCAGGTGTCTGAGAAAGATCTGCTCTTTTCTTGGGATTTGCCCTTTGCAAGGAGCCTCTATGCTTGGCTGCTTGCCTGCAGAGAAGCAAAGGGAGGCCAGGCCAGGAGCAGGCACACATCTTTATAAACATGAAGGGATTCTCAGCTCGCATGTTCTCACTGCCAGGTTTTGTAATACACAAATAAATATTCTTTGTGGAACAGAAACAGAGTGCTTTGCCACCACATATGAGCGAGTTTCTCAGAACTAGTTGTACTCAGTATCCAAGGCAGAGCAGCTGTTCTGGAAAGGTCCTGCATTACCTTGAGCTGTTTCTGAGTTAAACACTGGGTCTAGCGAGGCCTTTTGATAGTACCTGCTTCTTCTTGCAAGGGTGCATCTTTGGCACATGTACTTGCTAGACGTGGCAGGTAAAGAGGGCATTGGACAACACCCCCACCAGCAACTTTTTGAACATTTCATAGCCTGTCTGAAATCCATTGCCTTAAACTGCCAGAGCTGTGGTACAGCCATGGGGGGGGATTTTACTCTGCTCTTTCCCAGATATTTTCTCTTGGTCTGAATCTCTTGATCAAAACGGCTGTAACATCCAACATGTGCCCCAGGACTGAAGAAGTCATTTGACATGTACCAAGATGATTTCATTTAATTTTCTGGAGTCTGCAGAGCAAGCAACTCCATCAGCTTTCTCTTAGCCTGAGGCAACAGGTCTTAGAGCTGATGGAGGGCCACGCTGCACCTCCTGCCATAACTCTTCCTCCGTAACGACTCCTGTCCCTTTGCTGTTGGTAATAGGGAGGGTGCCTCTATTTCAAGCACATGTTGGACCAGTCCAGTAAAACTCAGATCACTCCGGTCCAGAAGAACCCCTTCAGACACTTGACTGCAAAATCTTCCAGATTGTCTTATTCTTCATTCAAACACCTAGTGCTGTGCAGGAGCAATTCTGGTAAGGATGGCTGCAGCTCAGCTTCACCTCTTTCCCCTCTTTCTTTGCAGCTTTTCTGAATGTGCCTGGTCTGTGCTCTAAGCCAGGTTCCCCTTTTCATGCTGGCTGCCTGGAAGATGCATTCGGGAAGTGAGCAGTTCTGCTGCGGGGGTTTTGCAATTCTGACTCCTGCTCCTTAAAACAGTTTCAGCTACTTTTTGTCTTTCCTTCCTGGAGAATGGGACAAGGTATGGCTGCTGTAGGGATGCCGCTCACAAGAGTGGCTAGCACCAATGGTGTGGCTGGTCCCAACCTTGCCTGTAAGTCTTTCTTCACCTTAAAGCACTTTTACCCACAAATCATTCCTGGTCCTTGGCTGCAGGAACTTTCCCGGGTAGGATGTGTAAGATACCATTTCCTTCAGTGAATGGGTTACATGAAATTGCAGGCTATTGCTAAACAGTATCCTTTGACTGTTTCAATTATTATTTTGATACAAATGTTCAGCAAAACCAAAAGGACCTCTGGAAACTTCTTGGAATTGCTGCATTTTCAGCATCAGGGAAAGGGAGTTTTGAACACGTTCCCCTCCACCTAGTTTGAATGATAATGTCAATCAACCAAACTTCAATTTTTCTTGTGTATATTTATTCCCAAGCTGCAGACACAGGAAGTCATACCCGAGACAGTATAAGCTGTGCCATTTATTGACAGTAACATGTCCTAACACCAGCAGTGACCAAGCAATGCCAACCCAGCTGTACCGCCAGCTCTGAACACCCAGCCCTGGGCTGGTGTTTCCTCCCAGCCACCGGTACCAAGTATTCCTCATGCGAAGTCCTTGCTGTTACCACAGAAGTAATAGTGCATGAATACATGACTCACACCTTGGCAGTCTGTGAAATCACCTGCTCAGCTGTGCATGGGCCTGCTTAGAGGGAGAGCTTATTCCCCAGGAACGACCTCAACGCCTCAGGCTGGCAGTCTGTTGGGAGCAGGCCGCTGCAGCAAAGGATACCTTGGAAACAGTGTGTTTGGGATTTTCAAAGGAGACAAAAAGGAGTCAGGCATCCAGGTCCCCTAGCACCTTTCAAATTTTATTCCAAAAATGCCAATTCCTTGCTTTCCTTAGCTAGCTGCAGTATGATAGGCTTAGCCTTAAAATGGCAGGACTTTTCTTTACATTTTACAGTGGGAGATCTCTCTTTAATCTGGTTTTCTAGAGCTGAAGACCACTCATTTATCCATACAATGTTATATGCTATTTTTACTTGTTTTGTTCTGGTCTCAAGGAAGATGTTGCAATCAAGTTCAGCTAAGCAGGGCATATTGTTTCCAGTAGTCGTGGCTTAACACTCTTCAATTCCTCTGAAACTTTATAAGCAAAACCCTCAGGACATATGTGACCAAATCGTGAGGGAAGTCAGTGCTTCAGAGGCCTAAAAACAGTGGAAATATCAGAGATGATGTTGACATCTCAGGAAGAACTATGTAAACATGGCAGAATAGTTCCTTGTAAAGTCCAGACCAATGTTGATTGATCTGAATTTCAGTAGAAGAGGAATGATGCCTCAGCTTGCAAATGTTGAAATAGGCTCCAGCTCTTCAGGCCATCTGCATAACACTCCCTGTCACTGCATCTCCAGGATAACTGTGATGAGGTTGGAGTCACTCTTGCAGTGTTCCCCCAGAGCTTGTTAGGTGAAAGCCTGCTTTTTGCCAGCATGCTATCAGCCATGCCTGAGCAGGCCCAAGAAATTCAACCTCATGATGATCTTAGGGATATTCCCATCTCTACAAGCCATGGAACCAGTCCAACATTAATTATTTTACAAGCCCCAGCATCCATTGAGCACACTCAAGTTTTCCCTGTCTGAGATTACTTACTAATATGACTGTAGGTGCCTGCATTTCCTACTTACGCAAAAGCAGCACCTGGAAACTTCAGTGTCTTTTGATCTGACACTTCCAAGCTGAGGCAAGGCTGTGTCTTCATTCTAGGAATGAATCATGCCAAGGAGTAGGGCCCTTTCTGGTCACCTCCTGTTGCCATCCCCATGAAGAAGGTGACAGATGTGTGCCACTGCCACATCAGGCTTGTGTCAGGCAGTTGCAAGTCACCCAAGGGAAAGTGGCCTCTTTCTTACCCCAGGGCATGCTGTGATGCTTTGAACTGGATACCAGTCTGGGAAACCGTTGTGGGCCTTGCACTGAGAGAGAATTGATGGTGGCAAGGCTCTGAGTCTTCTGGCACTGCATGATGGAGGGTCTCTCTCCTGGACAGCAAGTCCTTAGCACAAAACCGGAGCATGCATGGACCCAGGCAAACATTGTAGCCTGACTTCCTCCTTCAGCTAGGATTAAATGTTAAGAACCAGATGGCTTCTTTTGTAATCCTGTTACAGTAATGACCACAGTACACAAACGACCACTTCTGTCATACTGTGCTGCCTCCTTTCCTCTGATTCTTCACTGTGGGAAAACTCTGTCATGCGCAGAGGCTCTGTCTGGGGCATGTAAAACTGCAGCTTTTATTGCTCAGAGATATTACAGCAGATGGATGCCTATTAGAGCCATCCCACCTCCAAAACCAGCCCTTGGCTGGAGAAATAAAAAAGTGTAGAAGGAATCATGCCATGGCCTCGAGCCAGATCGTGGCCTCCCAGCTGGACCCTCTGCCGTGCTCCATGGTTGGTGTGGACAGACGACCTGCCAGTGTCAGGAGCACATCTGACCTGTCTCCTCATGTTAATCCCAAGATGGTTTTTATCTCAGGATTATTCGTGGGTAACCTGAGGGGTCCAAGGTTTCCAGACACTATGTAGCAGTTGCTGATGGCAGATACTGGTGATGTGAGCTGTTATCACATACACAGCATTAATGCAGACAACAATGTCTAGAGGGATGTTGATTTAGGCACTAAGGAACTAAATGGGTCTCAAGAGCTCTCTGATACAGCTTTGCTGAGGGATTTGCACAAGACACTTAGGGACCCATAGCATTAGAGTTGTCCTTGACCTCTCCTGTTCTTTTCCCACAGCACACTAGTCTTTTGTACCACCGGTGTGATGCTTGTTCTGTGGAGATAATGTCACTTCTGCCCCTTTAGGCAAAGGATGCAGGACCAGCTGCCTCTGGCTGAACGGTTCAGACTCTGCTAGGCAGGTAGTCCCTCCAGTCCCACACTGGAGTCCGGCGGTCCTAGGCCCCAAAGTGCGGGAAGGGGCTATTCCAGAGAGAGGGGCTAGGGCTGGGCTCTGGCCCAGCATCATAGCATATTTAATCATTGTGGTTTAGAAGACACTGATTTATGCTTCCTCTCTGGGTCTTCATAACTCTCCATCACCTTTGATAAGGGACCCTGATTCCACATGGCAACAAATGTAGCCTGAGACCCTGATAAATACAGTTACTGCACGGTTTCTCTATGGCAGAAGGAATAAAACATACAATTTCTGGCTTATCATATTGCTTTGGAGAATATTCCTCAGTGCATTATACAGCACATGAAAGGAATTTAAACGGCACACTAAAAAGTCTCCTCATCTTAAATGTATACTTTTGCTTCAGATTTTTCCTCTGCTTTTCCTGTTTGAGAAGGTCAAACCCTTTTCTCTCTGCATATTCTTTTTATCACCCATAATTTTGGGCATGTTTATCCAGTTCCATTTCTTCCCCCCCCCCCCCCCCCAAACAAGTCTCAATCTTTTCTTATGGGCAAGAACCTAAATTTACCATGAACTTTCTCCTGCAGTCTCAGCCCTGAGGATCCAAGTTGATTGAAGCATGGAATTTACAGCGCTGGGTATGAACGTCACTGGAGCACGGGAGGGGACAAGGTAGCTTTTTGATGGCAACATAGTCAGCTCTCTCACTGACGCAGGCCTCTCCATTTACCGTTTTTCCTCCCTGGCTCTGTCTCCTCACCTCCCCTCCTCCCTACCCTGCTGTGGCATGTGTTTCTGGGAAGGTGAGCCCTGCTTCCTATCAGCCTCAAGGCATGTGTCCCTCCTTCCTTCCTACATCTCCCGTCTGCTGCGGAAGAGACGCTTGGGTTCCCCCGATAAGGGGATTCCTGGTGCTGCTGAGCTCATGTCTGAATTCCTCCCAAAAGCTGCTTGCAAAGGCACCTCCAATATGAATGACATTTGCAGGCCCAGGAAAGCCACTCATCAACAGCTGCTGGCATTTGTAAAGCCTTTAGAGAACAGTAACCGAGTGTAACTTGGTTTCCTTTTTACTGTAGGACAGAAACAGGAACAGCTATCTCCACGGCAGTGGACTGATGTAAGGCACATGCTGAGTTGTTTGTCGCTTCTTTTTATTTAGTTACAAATAACTTCCCCAAGGAGTACTAGCAATTTGGCATTCCACTTTTCTGCCAAAGCAGAACAGAGCTTGAACTTGCATCCAGCACAGGGGGCAACACCCACGAGGGAACGCCCCAAGGACTCGGACCTGAGCCGCCGGTCCTTGGCTGCTCCGCCTCATCCCGGCAGGAGATGGCAGGCTCCTTTTGAGTGCACTTCGGTTCCTGTAGGCACAATTTTTCCAGTTTCTTCACTGTTAAAGAAAACCCACAGGTTATTTTCAAATTTCCACAGATGAAAACCAGATTTCTTTCAAATTCTCTGGCAGGATGGAATGAATAGTTGTTCTTGTAAGACTTAAAAGTAGAAAACTTGAAGAAAGAAAACAATTCTATGTCAGCACTTAATCTATCAGATTTTCAAAGTCCAATAATTCAATAAGAGAACATAGACTTGCGTCAATTCTTCCATCTTTACCCCTTTAAAAGCACAGTGCAGGTCTTTAATAATATTGGAACAATTAAGGCTGTAACATACAATGCTCTGCATTTTAATCTCTCCTATGTTGTAGTCCTCCAAAAAAAGGTGGTTATTTTAAATCTATGCAATTATAATGAATAGTTTTAGTCACCAAGAAAGGCTTGGAAACCAAGCCTGGCTTTGGCACCTAATTTAAAATGAAGAGCGTTTGCCACAGAGCATCTGATGTTAGACTTGAAGCCATAGGGTAGAGATCCTCTGCTCCCATAAACTGACATCCTTTTTGGTGAATACCTGTGTAAAAAACACACTTATTGGTTATATGGTTAGCAATAAAAACACCACAAAATCTCTGGGCTTGGGATGGGCCACAAAAGCCGCATGCACCAGTCCTCTGAGACATCCTTGCCCCAAAATGTGGAAGATTCGAGCAATGCTGCAGAGCTCTGTTAGTGTCTTGAAGTAAAGTAAATGAATGGACCCAGCACAAGCATGAACAGATGGAAATCCTGATGACAACATAAACGTGCTGAATCCTTGACTTCTCTTAAAGAAAAGTCTATAGTACTTTTGAACTGGCTTATTGGGTGCGTTCTGGAGAATATTGCAAAACAACAATAATGCAAGTGCCAGACTAAGGCAAAGGAAACTGCTTACTATGAATGAGCTTAAGGGATGAGTAGACACAAATCTGCTGTGAGAAATTCTCAATTCTACAATGATGTTTTGAAAATTACCACCTCAGCTGGAAATTAATTACCACCTCAGCTGGGACCAGCGAGAGGTTTCTTTATGATGGATCCCAATTTAGGCTATGGATGTGAGCAGAACTTGCCCTTGGATCAGAATCTCTCTTCTGGTCTTCGTGCCTTTGACTCCCTTTTACAGGTGAACCGTTGACAAAGCCTGACAGAATAGCACTGACATTTGTATTCTCACCTCAACTTGAGTGTTCATAGATGCTCTAGATCTAGATTTTGATCGCAAGTTTGCTTTTACCTGATCCTTGTGGAAACTTTCCGTGTGTTTTGTTTCAGAGCATTTGATCTGAAGATTTGTAAGGGCATTTAGCTTGGTGTAAGAGGCTCTTGGGAGTATTTGGAGAAACTCTTCTCCTTCATCATCTCAAACAGCTCTTCTTCAAACCTCAAATGGAGCCCAAAATTTCGTATGAGTGATCACTTTTAACTTTTCAAAAATGTTCAAGTCAAGTTGCATTTGAGTTTTAGACCAAGGGTATTTGGGGACATTGGAGGCTCCCTGATCTAAAATGGTTTGTCTGAGATGAACTCCCTCCAGAATCTGAATTGCAAACCTTAACTGTTGTCTGTATGTCTGTTCAGCTGCTGTCTGTATGTCTGTTCAGTTTCTGTTTAGCCTCCTATTAAAAAGGCGGCTTGTGTAAAACTGGGGTCTAAGTTACTGACCAAAGGTATGTCCATTTGCCCACAAATACATTCTTATTTTTCAAACAGGACACAAAAACTGCGTGATATTTGGGTGTGGACCTCAGCTCATGGTCTTCTGCTCCTCAGGAGAGTGTTTTTAGCTGTCAGGTATCCAAAGGTAGGAGACTCAATGCACTGCTAAAATTATATTTCGATTTCTTTTTCCTCCCTTTCTTTTGACTATGATTTTCCGTCTTGGGCACAAAGCCAAGTCTTGCTGGGATGCAAGTAAAAATGCAGTTAATGCAACTGGGAAAAGAAATGAGGTGATGAAGTGAGGCCCATTTCATTGTAAAAAAGACTATTTTGTAACAGCTTCTTGGCAAAAATGGTCTTGCATCTGAGAAGCGTGGAATACCCTTGCTTCAGCTGTGTGTTTTGCCACTACGTTCCTTATAAACTCATATTCAGAATGGACAGCCAGAACAGCAAATGATTATATTGAACAAGAGAGTTCTCAGAAAGGGGAGTTTGTGCTAAAAACAAGTCAGATCAACTGCTAATCTGATTTTGTTGTTTATTCTGTTTCTGGTTTTAGTTTTCTTACTCTTAAATGTTGAATGATCTTACTAAATGTCAGAAACTATGAAAACAAATCAAATTGTCCTACAAAGTAAATCACAGTGAATTAATTTGTTTTGGTGTGATTCAGCATCTTACCCCTAGGTGCCCTGAGACTGTGTTGACTTGGATGGGAACAGCTCGCACCAAATTACAGCCAATTCTTTTCCACCTTTGCAGGATGCTTGATTTGGCCTAAACTGGAGAGGTCAGAGTCACATTAGCTGAAAACCAGAAGTTCACTGACTTCCAGGGTGATGAGCGTAGGCATGAAAAGAACTATTAGGAAGATGACTCAAGCTATATCTAGAGTTCCCTGTTTTTTGATGAGATGGGACAGGTGCCAATAACTCTGCAATTGGTTGTACTATTTCTGAGGAATGATTAATCTCTATGTGGGATGCTCTTTGCAACAGGAAGGGAGAGGTTACGTGGTCTATTGACTGCAAATATCATACTCCTGTTGAAAAGGGAATATTTCACTCTAAGGTTTCTGCATATAGTTGGTCTAAAGTAGTTTATACCATTGAGGAAACAGGATGGCCTGCAGGGCAAGTGTGTGATTGCTGCTACCTGCACAGCAGTATTTATAGTGGGGTAATTTAAATGAACAATGTATAAATGATACCATAATCTTTTTTTGTTTCTAAAGCTAATAAGTGCGTCTCTGAAATCATGTACATTGGTTCAGCAGGAGAATACTCAGCAGCTGCCAGATGGTATAAGCTGATCATTTTGAAGATAGGTGAGACCTTTGAAACAAGAGGGAAATGGACTCATATTCCTGACATTTTAATAGGGAATTACATTAGGTTTCTTGGCAATTAGAATATTGGATCACTTACTTCCATCCAGTTTTCAGTGGAACACTTGAGTGAAATCCAGTCTCTTCCTGAAAGTGATGGAGGACAAACTGAGCATCTGTCTCAAGGCCTCTGACTGAAGATCAGAATAACCTCCGCTAATCCCCTGATGGTATCTACAAAAAATGAAATGAGGAGGGGCCCAGGCAATTTGATATCTAAGAAGGATTTTCCTACTTGTATCACAGAAGACAGCACTCTTTTGGTTAGCTTTGGCAGGCAACCTGAACACCACGGCCAGGAGATTCAACTCAGTCTAACCTTCCTAAGAATCTGATGGGAAGGATCAAACACCTGGTTCCTGGAAATCGCTGCCCTGTGTCTGATATGGAGCCTGTCAATAAAAATGGAATGACAACAGGCATCGGGCATACTTAAAAGAATTTCCTCAGTCTAATTCACTGATTTATGAAAAAAATCACTAAAATCAGAGCCATCTTAAATTCTCTTCTCAGTGCCATGATTGTTTTGGACCCTGTTCCCATGCCTAACCCTCTCTGTGATCAGCTGCTTCTCACAGGGACGTGGATTGCATGCCAGCTGGCAGATAACCTCCTCAGTGCTGAACATTGCAGCCTGGGAATCCCTTAAGTGCACTGATGTGGCAGGTTTTCTAGGTCTCAGATTTATGCAGGAGGTGGGACTCCCCTCCTGTGTTGGGGCCTGTCATGCCTCTATGTATAATCACACTACACCTTTCTGGTTGCCAACTAGCCCTTACTGCTGAGGCTGCCTGGTGGGTATAAAGTCTCCTCAGAACAGGGGCAGCTCTCACCATGCACAAGAGCTGGTCCTGGAGCCAGCCCCCAGGGTCCCTGAGGACAGGAGGGAAGGGTCTGTCTCTCAACCACTGCCCATGCCAGAATCTGCCCAGATGGAGGTGATTTCAGGAGTCTGAGCTCCTCATGAAGAGCAGCCGCAGCTTAGCCAGGCAGTTTTGGCTCTAGCATCCTTCGATATCCCCAGTCATAAACACTCTGATGCTGAGAAGCACTTCCTAGCCCCCTGGAAGGTTTGATTTTGTTCTGGGAAGAGTTTTGAGGTACCAATTGGCTGGCAAATGAAATATTAGAGAGTTGGCTCTCTCTTTTTGGTCCTGTTAGACCTGAAGCATGGTGAGGATCACTTCTCTACTTACTGCTGAGTGCTGCCAATTTAATAGCAGGTTTGCATCACTGATTTAATATGGTGTTATGAACTGTTCTGGAAGGGCTGCTTTGAGTTACTTTGGCCTCCCCTGGCCAAGAAAACATTTGTGATTTTTTTCTACACTGCCGAGGGAGGGATGTTGGCTTTAGAGGATCATCATGTTTCCACGTGGATGTGTGGTTTCTTTACTGCCTGCTGCTTCATTCTGGGCCAAAGCTACTCATATTTTGCAACATTCCCAGAGCAATACTTGGCTAGTCAAAGCTGTTTACCCTCACTTGTCTGTATCAGATCTTGGAAGGCTCTTGCACTGCTTTTTCATGATGGCAACCAGCTTCATGGAAGCACAGCTCACCGCTGAGGATGGCGGAGTTCAGAGCCAGCTGCAGAAAGGCAGCACAGGGATATTATAAAGGCTGAGGGGAAGGTCTAGCAGGGATCCTGTTTAGAGGAGAGGAACCACTCAGTCTCCTCTGGAAGGCAAACTGTGGAGTCAGAAAGGGGTTCAGCACTCCTGGGCAGTCAACCTTGCTCTACCTACTAGGTCTCACTCCTTTTTCTAGAGGCCCATTGGGGTGGCCAAGGGCACTGGAGACTAATCCAAAAGTCAGAAGCTCTCATTGCTAATCCAGCTTTGGCACCAATGAATTCTATGATCATTTGCTTCATTTCTGGTTTGGTTGCTTCTCACCTTTTTGACTTTTTAGGCTATAAACAAGTGATTATCATTAGTGATAAGTGAAGGAGCTAATGAGACCCTGTAAAGGTGGCTCAAAGTAAGCAAGGGTTGGATATTTAGCATCTTCTTAAAGCCAGACATCTATAGACATGCCATAGACATGGCATCTAGCATTGGTAGCATCTTAAGTCACTGGTTGGTTTTGTAAGGTCTCCAGGGTACTCTTTGCCTCTCTGCTATTGTAGCATTTAATGCAGTGGAGTTCTTTGTTATCTCATGTGAAAAACAGTGAAAAACATGTGCTTCTTGAATTTCTCTTCCAGCTAACTGGCAGAGAAATGGTCTCCATATGGCCAAGTCCTCATCTCATCTCGTAATTCCTTGGCTGTCTAAGCAAGTAGCTGACTCTAGAAGTTACTTGATATCAGAAATTCATGTACCTAAAATGATATCTCCACTGACAGACGAGCCTGTTGATGGACACACTAGAGCCTGGAGTCAATGCAGGAAGCTGTGAGCTGGGTCTCCAGCGGCTCACCCCCACAGAGGAGCAGTGGCTTCCACTCTCTTAGCCCTCTTCTATACCTCTGTGGGCAGAGGATGGGTCTGTACTCCTCTTGCCATGTCTCCGGAGAAATACGCTGCGTGAATATCCCCGTCAGGTTTCCTGAGTCTCTTTGGGAAGCCAGCCGGTGTCAGTCCCTCACTGAGTGCCCTGCCTGGAGCTGAGTCTTGTCCTGGGCTGAAGCTGCAAGAGCAAAATCAACATGAGAGTGTGTCCAGGGCTCTGCCAGAGGTTGCTCACAGCCCCATTCCTCCAAGTTCCTGTGCTGGAGCTCCACCCTGCCCAGTGCTGGGGCACTGCCCTGGGGACAGAAATCCCAAATCTTGGGGAGGGGGGTCTCAGGCAGGTGGCAAGTCCTTCTCCAGAAACCAGAGGCAGAGATCATGTACTGAGTGCATTACTCTGCACTTTCACAGACATAGTGGAGGATGAGCATCAGAAAACATCAACAAAAATCCAGACATTGGCTCTGGTTAATTTTATGAGCCAAACGCAAAATCTCATGATTTTTTTTTAATGAGACTTCTCCTTGTAAAGATGTAGACTGCTGTTACACTGCTCTCCTTCATTTACTAGCTGTGAGATTTCAGCTCAGCATTTGCACTGCTTTGCACTGCACTGATGTCCTGCCTGCTGCTCACTGGGCCATCCCACTTCTCCATTTCTGAATACTGCCCTGGCTCTCAATTATGCAGTAGTTTCATGATGTATTCTGATTTATGTGTAATACCTGGCAGCAGCTGGAGACCTCTGCCAGACACTTGAGTGTGAGCTGCACAAGCCCACTGATTTAAATCATTCGAGAGATGTTACAGCTCTGTGTGTAGAAGTGGGGGTGACACCTCGAAAGATCTGTCCTCCCATTTGAATTCCTTGTCTGTGCCTCAGTTTTGTGACATGTGACATGTGAGTAGTCACTGTCTTCTCCTTTAATGCATTTGTGAATTCACAGCTGAGCAGTGATTGTTTTCACACCATGTGAAAATAAGTAAAAAAAAAAAAAAAAAGAAACCATTACTTTTCCATCTTCATGTGCTATAAATCCTGAAATAAGATGAGGATAAGAGTAAATAACAAAAAACCCCAAACTTGCCAGGTTTCCCCTGAGGTCCCTCTTCCTACAGCTGATGGTGGGTCAGTGTTTCCACAGAAACATTTCACAGCAGTACACGGGGGAAAAAACTCAGACAGCAATAGTGAAATAAGCAAAGTGTCCTTTGCAAGCCAAAAGCACTTAGGTTTAGTGAAAGGCAACATGAGATAAGGGAATTGCTGATGGCTGTAAAAGGCTTCAGTCTAGGGAGCAGCTCTATCTGGCAGGCGTCAAACGA
Source organism: Dromaius novaehollandiae (assembly GCF_036370855.1). NCBI lineage: Eukaryota > Metazoa > Chordata > Aves > Casuariiformes > Dromaiidae > Dromaius > Dromaius novaehollandiae. Next base: position 4,574,002 of record NC_088117.1, read on the forward strand.
ACACAGCGAAAGGAAGAAGACGAGTTTGGTTGTGACACTGGGTGCTGCCCGCAGGTGAGCAGACAGTCCTTTGTGGCTGTAGATGTTATTTGTTGAACGTCAAAGAAGACATTTACATTGCTATTCAAAAGGTGGGGGAAAACGCTTCCTACAATAATTTGTTTGGAGTCAACCGAGATGCCACTGTTTGCATGTGTATGCAGTGTTTGCCTGATTATTTTTAGCCAAAATTTTTACCTGTGGTGTATTTACAGTAGTTAGCTGGTGTGTTGCTTAATGCAAGACATGAAAAAAGGGAAAACTGAGCAAACTTAGCAGCTGGCTTTCCCCTCTGCCCCTTCACTAGGGCGTTTTTCCTGTACCGTTTCAAAGGTTGCTTTGCCTTTTGTTCCTTTTTTATGACCTTAAAGATCTTCTGGGGGGAATTACCTTTATTACTTTTTTTTTGTTTTTGGTTTGCTGATGTATTTCCCAATTCTTTCTCTTCTTCATTAGATTTCATTTTCATATATTCAAGGCACTCAGTTGTAAATTTCCTCCTCTGACAAATAATGTGAGTCATTTTCTGGCTTCGTGTCAGCAGCAAAAGTATGCATAATGCTAACATATACCTACTGCATGATGTAATGCCATTTTCTTCAAGGTTTGCGGGGTTCAATTCGCTGTCATTCAGTGTGAGCTGGATGCCCTGGTACTGAAGTATAGACACCTTCTTTTGAGGGCATCAAATCCATTCATGACAAAAATTTTATTTCTTCATGGCACGTTAGGTATTTCTGCTCTGTGGTTTAGAAATGTTTGTCAAAAGAAGGCCATTAACTGGGGTTCAAGACCTACTGTTGAACTTGACTTGAATAGAGCCTTTTTACCCAGAACAATAATCCTAAAGACACACTACGATACACTGAATTGGATATTTTTGGGAGAACATTACATTTTAGCATAAAATTTCTTAAAGTAAAATTTCTGGGTTTAAGCTAAGGAAGTTAATAATACATATATTTTTGGAGGAGGCATTTTGAACCATCAGCATTGAAAATGAAATAGATTTCTTCAGAAATTACTAAAGTTTTGTTTTAACCTGATAAAAGAAATAAAATCTTGGATGGTTTTATTCAGTGAACTTCTATATGTTTAGTTTTTATCCAGCTTCAAGACAGAAAAAGTAAATGTCAGAAACTGCCCTGGGATGGAAGTTCTGGTTTTGAAAGAGGCAGAGCATTGCTTTAAGGTCACAAGTTGCTCAGTGTTCCCATCATCGAACTTGCTTATAAAAACACCTAGTTTGTAAGAATTTGACCTTGAATTCCCTCCTTGTTTAAGTAGTTTTGCATGTTTGGAGGTTAAATGTTTCCAAGCTGTGAGGACTTTAATCTGAAGAGTAAATACAGAAAAAAGTATATATATTTTTTCCTTAGTGTTTTTCCTGTATTTTTCACAGTTGTGTTTAAAATAGGACAAACAAACTGTGTAAGCTATAGACTCTACTGTATGGAGAAGATAGTCACCCATAGGATTATATAGTATTTTTAGAGGAGGGGAAGGGTTGTAAGATCCCTGTTCTTGCACATATGCACCGCCAGGCTTTCAGTGTATATGGGTGAGCATCTCATTCTTCCCAAACTCAACTTCTGAACTGTCAGGTTTGAATTATAACTCCAAAGAGCTGACCATGAGCATGTCAGGGAGATTCAGAGGTACCTTCCCCGGAGAAATAGCTGCTCTGTAACTCCCATTGCACAATTCACCCAATCCAGTAGTTTCTGCTGTCGGAGGCCAGGAAACTGGGACAAATGACCTGTCTGCTGCTGCCTGACAGCTCCTCTGCCCCTGTGTAAACCCCGTGACACGACAGCGTGTAGGCGAGCACTGCTCTCGCCGCTCCCAGCTTATGAGTGCTGCTGGGAAGAGCAAGGGATCTTGCCAGCTCCGCCGCCACGTGGGTTTTCCAAGGCCCGTTGCCCTTCTGTCCCTGGGAAATCACAGGATTTGGACTTTATACCTGTTCTGCAAGTTGCATGAGAAAAGTCATCAAAGAAGTATGGATGTGCTTTGAAAGTTTGATGCAAATATTAATTTTTTTTTTTAAGCTGAATGAATTTTTCCATCTCAAGGAACTGAAAAAAAAAATCCCCCAACATAACAAAAACACTGAAACTAAAACTCCTGTTTGCTCCGGGACGATGGTCTTGAAGGAGAAGCACTAGCCTGGATTTAGCTGCTGACTGTTACATATTTTTTGTAGGGTGGAGGCAGATTTAATCTCTCTGCGTGGACAATACATTGCCTTCCTCCCACCAGTCTCCACGCATGCCTGTGCTGTGCCTAACCTCATCTCTCCTCTGGCCTTGCATTGCCAGCACATCCTTTACACGGTTATCTTGGCTCCTACTTTAACAAACTCTGCATGTTCCATACAGGCCTTGTTTTCACTTAAGTTAGTTTGGAGAAGCGGCTATGCTGGAAAGGACACGCTGGGGTCCCGGGTGAGAGAGGAGATGTCTCCAGTGTACGGTCACTGGAGCCTGTCTGTCTGTCTGTCTGTACTCAGAAGACAGACCGCCAGGGCCTCAAAGTTTTCATGTTCTTGTTTCTGTGACTCTGTTCACTCAGACTCTGTGACTCTGAGTTAAACCATAAGCATCTTAGGCATTTATCTGTAGAAATATTTAATCCTTTAAAAAAGAAATTGAGGACAAGATCAACAGAGAGGAGCATCTGAAGGAGCAATCTTGTCCAAGTACAGCTGTGCATGAACACTTGCATTAATTTAGGCTGAAACCAGAGGGGAAACAGGAATCTTTTCCACATCATCACGTGGTTTACAGCATGATCAAGGCTCTGCTGACCCTGCCACTCTTTGCACATCATTTTTGCTGCTGAGTCTCATCCATGCTCCCCCTCAGAAGGGCATCACCCCCCTCAGAAGTGGACAGACTTTTTCTGTGGGCCCATTTTGCGTCTCCCCATCGGAGCAGCTGGTGGGGCAGGGGCTAAAACGGAGGCAGCTCTATGCATGGTCAAGATCCAGCAATTGTGCCACTGCGCATCCGCCCTCCGGCAACCCTGCAGGCTTTGCTCACAGCGTTAGACAGTCTGTTCTGATGCAAGTCTTGCCAAAAATTGATCTTCAGTCCCACATCCCCAAACCTCAAATGAATAACAACCTTAACATCATATGAAATGAGTGCAGGATTTATGGTTCTGTCAGACATTGTCTAGGTAGTTTCTATTTTAAGAGAGACTGGTCAAACAAAAGAAGATCAAGGAAAAAACTACTTTGTCACCTAACTCCGAGGCTACCTATTAAAAAATTACTTGGAAAATTCAAAGAGCACAGTACTGAATAAAACTTCTCCCAGGGAGCAGGAGGTAAGCGTGTCCTGTCACAAGCTCCAGCCGAGCTCTGAGGTCAGGCTGGCTGCTCTGTCATGGTTCCCCCTATCCTCTCCCTGACGTGGCCCAGAGCTGGCAGACGCTTTCTCCGGCTGGGTGTAGTGGGAGCAGAGAGGCTGCCCGCTGCCCAGAGCAGCTCCCACTGTCCCAGGAACGATGTTTATGCCACCATGTTTGTGAGTGGCATAATTAGACACACACTTTCTGCTAGCTTTGGCAGACCACAGGAGCTGAGGTGCTAGTTCAGCTGTTCTTCGGGGTCTCCTAAGTGCGGGAGCTGCCAAGACTCACAAATGCAGCTGATTTCCAGCACTGCCTACATTCAGCAGGGCTGAAAGTATTGACAGGAGGCTACCTTTTGCCACCTGAATGACAGCATTTCTGCTCCCAAGAGCTGCGTCTAATTGGTGGATCCAAGGGTGTATCCCAGTCATGCCTTGAATGATGAGATGAAGCTCAGCGATGAATAAACACTTGCTCAAAACCACGGTGGTTTCCATGGATGGGCTCTCTGGGTGCTCAGGACAGAAAGTCGCTACAGCTGAAGTGTGCGTGTCCCACTTAGCCAGGTGAGGGGGGCTGTGGCCCGACGGGAACTCTCCCGCAGCCAGCATGAAAACCTCCTCACGTGTGCATGGGATTGCACGAGGCCTCAGGGAGGATTGAGGTTCCTCCCTACGCGGTGGTCATTTGTGTGCTCTGGCCTCCAGCATCCTTTACAGGAAAGATGTGAATAACCTACGTTCAGTAGCTCACATTGCTGTCAGACACATTATTTAGGGGACTTCACAGCACTTTTCTGAACAGCTCCTGGTAATTATTCGCTGGCACACACCTCTCCTACCTGTTGCAACAGCTGATCAAGGTGTTTCATGCTGGTAGTTTTTTTTTCAGAGGCCCTGACACGGCATGACAATGTGGTCTGACATCTCCTTGGCTCTGCTGCTACTCCTAGCTCAGCCTCAGGAACCAGCAAAGGAGGTCGCTAAGAGTAAATCAATCCGCTTCACTAGGTAATAAATGCTTCTTAAAAATTTACTCACATCATAATAAATCAGGAAACTGTGGAAGACACTTGTTACTCTAAGAAACTGCAAGTGGGATTTATTGCTGCCCTGTGACTTCAGTGGTTTTGTGGAAGGCTGGGGAAAACATCAGGGAATTCCTGACTTCTGATATCCTCACACTTCACTCAGGCTTTTAGTGCTGTTTGGCTCCAACTGCTACCACCTAGTTGAAGGCTCTCAAGCAGTATTTTCCCCTGTTAGCTTAAGCTGGCTCAGAGATGTTGTGGCCAGCTGGCATACTGATGGGTTCATTTCTGGTAACTTTCTGGAGTAAGGCCACAAATTGCAGTCTGTAATTAGAGGCTCCTGCCCTGCACAGATGATAATAAGTCCAGGAACAAAGATGGATGACAGTAATCAAGGACTGGATCAATAACTTTAATTCCAGAACAAGGACAGCCCATATTAATTCAAAGTAAAATCCTATGGACTGAGAATTTAGGGGCTAGAAAAAAATTGCTTTTTAGAACATTTTTTTTTCCTAATGCAGTGTTTCCAGCAGGGGATAGATTTCCTTCGTTAGAAGACGAACATTATCTTTGGTTAGACAACGGATCTCCAGTAGAGACAGCCAATAAAATTGGACATTAATGCAGGAAGACAGGTGACAGACATTGTACTGGCACAAGGAGAGATGCCAAAAGACTGGAGCAGGTGAAGGCACACCAATGTGTCCTTTGCCATCCCAGGTTCGTGCTCTCCAAAGCACGGTCTCCACTGAGCATTGCTGTGGGTGTTTGCATCTATTGCTGCAGAATTGGGGAACTTCTGTGCTGCCGATTGCTAAATAGGCCTGATGGTCACATTCAGCCTGCCTCATATTAACATCCTCCTCTGTTATCCTGTAATAACCCCTGGTGATTACGTGTTTGTGGACTTTCTGCAGTTTTCCTGACTCTAGCATATTCCCGCCCAGCAGTGAGTATTTTCCAACGATGACAGGCAATCCCAAGGGTATTCTGTCTAAGGACTCTGCATGCTCAGAAATCAGTGCCCCTGGACCTGTCCTGGTGTCCGGGAGTAGGGGTGGAGAACCCAGCTCTGATGTACTTCAGCCACGAGGCAGACTCTGCCCCACTGGGTCAACCACCCCAGGAGTCACACTCTTTAGATCACAAGCTCCTAAAACAGGATACCTCCCAGAGAAACACCATGTATTTCTGCACAGGAATAACCCCTTTGTAGTGAAAGAGGGACACTTATTTCCACTATATATTTCCAAACATATTTTCACTGCTGACAACTGACTATCGGGGAAAACCCAAGTTAATCTTGGTGCCCTGTGCTGGCCTGGGGGAGGATGGGCATGGCTTTCCAGAGGTTTTTCACGCCTTTGCTTCTGCCATCAATTCAAGCATCACTTTTCCTCTGCTAGAGGAGGTGGTGGGTGGGTGCGTGCCACATGGCCCATACTGCAGGGGGGTGACAGCAGTGTCCATCACAGCCCCTGCTGCTGAATCAGCCTGTGTTGGAGGGGGAACTCCACAAAATCGCTGTGAGATTGGCTACATGGGTGGGGGCTCTCTCTGCCTTCTGACCAACAGCCCTTCTGGGAGGTGGAGGACAGAGAAGAGGTCAAAGGACAAGTGTGGGACCTGGAAAGATCTATTCCATTCCCCTTTTTTCCCCCCACCACAGATTTCCTGTGTGACCTTAGATCAGTCATTTAGTGTCTCCATGGTTCCCCATTTGCAAAAACGGACTTTCCCTATCTCACAGGAATGATGTGAGATAAATACTTCAATGAGCCTTGTATACTCTCTGGGTATAGGCCAACTGATGCAGTTAAGTTGGTATCTCCTCTGTGTAAAAAGCCAGAAAAGATCCTGATTTTCCTGGAAATACATCAGTTATTCCTAAGAAACCAAATAATATTTTGGGTGACTGCATCAGAACACTTGGTGGTGTTTGGGTGTCATTCCTGACAACTAATTCCATTTCTTATTTATAGAACATTGGAGTTTAGTTATATTACAGGGTACTGCCTTAGTTCCTTGAGTACAAAATGGAAGGGCTATAAACACAGAGGAAACAGAGTAAATGACAAGTAATGTTTTCCAATGTAAAGAATAAATATTCTTGCTGAGATTCTTGATGCTTAGCAAGAAGTTCACCTATAGGGGAGAGACTTTTGTCATCTCATCATGGGGATCAGGTGATCATTTGTAAGAGGAGTACAGAAATCTAATAGCAGGTTCTTCTTCACCCCATCAAAACCAAACCAAATGTAAAGGAAGAAAACTAATGATGGGAATGGGAACCTCTCCATGATTAGGCACTGGTCGATAGGTTGACTCCCCCATGCAGTGGGGCAGAGGGATCCTAGACATCTCAGAAGACTAAGGAAAGAACCAAGTTAGCACTTGAGTGTTTTGGGAGGAACAGCTACAAAACCCCTGGGTCTGATTCTGTCCACTATTGTATTTTCCTGAGGAGAGAGGTGTTGACGTAAGGTCGGAAAATGCCTGCATATTTCCACACAGTCCTGGGGAAAACAGCTCATGTGGGCCACGAGGTCTGTGAATCACCAGAGTCAAGGAACAAGACGGGGTGGCTGACTGTGAGTGCTATGGAGGCCTGAACACAGGTGGGCTTGATACGGCAAGACCCACGCAGAGCAACTCAGCTTGTGATGAGTTGGGGAAGTTCTCGCAGAGCAGAACGATGTTTGTGGATGTGCTGACAAGATTGCTAACACCTGCATTGATCAAGAAGGCATTAATGTGTGCTAATTAACTCCATTAACCTCACCTTGCTCTGCTCTAGCAGGTGTATTCATTGGAGGAAAAGACAAAAGGGGGGAGTGAGAGAGGTGAGTGTTGGGTTGGTGGCAGGTTTTTGTGTGTTAGGAGTGGTGTGCAGTAGGTGCTCTGGTGTGTAGTGGGATTAAGCTGTCCAGTTATACTGAAGGTAGCTGTGGGTCCCCACAGGTAGGGAAGTAAACTGGGCTGAAATGAATTGTTTGGGGAGGTGTAAGAGGAAGCTACCAGAATGAAAAGCACTTAAGTAATGCAGTAGTTTGGGCCAATGCTTATGTGATGTTTCCTGTTGCATGTAACTGAGTTGAGTTAGTGCTTTGCATCTTTAGCCAAAAGATTTCTTTGCTGCTTATGCACATAAGTAATCAATAGTAATGAGTAATGTGTGAGAGGAGGTAGTATTTTACTATCTAAGCCTATTGGTGTGATTTGAAATTCATTGTAAATCCCTACTGTGTGGGATGACTCTGCTATGGCAGATAGATAACAGCCTTCTGCCATGCTCCTCCCTAATCCCTGGAGCACTGCTCTCAAAGAACTGCAGGATGAGCTCCTAGGTCTCCCTGACTGTGTGGCTGTGATTGCATGTCCCAAAATGGGTAAGCAAAGAGGGGAAGGGAATGAGAAATACTTATCTTTGCTGAAGGCCTATGTGGGAAAACCTGCAAAGGGGAAAAGGCTGTCAAGCCAGCAATATCCTGGCTGACTTTTATTTTTGAGTTCTCCCTGATTAATGATACACAAGAATGGGAGAGGAAAGGCAGGATGAAAAGAAACAGTACTTGCTCAGAGGTGTCTGATTAATAGCAGAGTCTGGAAGCTAGCTGAGACTGTAACTTAGTCCTGAGCTCTTTGGCTAAGGTGTGCACAGGATCCTGGTAGGGAGCTCTCAGCTCCCTGGATGGTGGCCTGATACTATGTAGTGAGCTAATCAGTCTCTGGCTTGTTAGTATTCATACTAATTCCTGAGGCTCCAAGGCTGATCTGGTAGTCAAGAAGACCCACAGGCTAGACACTGTATCCCAGTATCCATCATATGGGAGGAGGAGAGGGTGTAATTGTGGCTTCTGATGAGATTTTTTTGATGTGGTACAGGGAGGTGAATGGAAAACATCAGGAAACATGGATGTTGACATATAACCCATGTTCTGAAGCTTCTGCCAAAAAGGAGAACCTGTTCCAGGCTAGACCATGATCTAATGTCTCCTGAGTTCCAGGTGAGTGGTACCATTTTAACCTTCAGGTTCAAACAGATAAGAGTGCTCTGACCAGTGGGTGAAGCATTTAAGGAATCTGCCAGAGGAAGCTGCAGGAGCAGATAATACCAGCATGTTCTGGAAGGGATTAGGCTGTTTATGGACCTGTTGTCTATGATCTTAATAGTAAGGGAATAGGCATGGATGTACCCTCTGAAACCATTGCTACAATGACTGTGGGTGCAATGGCGTAGGAGAGAAATGAAACAAATAATGCTCAGATTTGTATACTTTTCCTAAACTGCATCTTCTGTCACTGTTGTTCAAGAACTGGCCTAGATGCACCCTTGGTCTGATGCTTCAGGATGTTTCTTATGTCTTTAAGGGTCTTCAGTCTGATTTATTGGGAGAATGCTCTGATGGGTTATTGGTGGGTAATGTCTTGTGTAAACCTGAACAGCTGTACCAGGAGACATGGGCATGTCTAGAGTGCTTGCCAAGTGAAGGCATGGTGCACCCGTGTGCTCTCTAGGAGCATGGGTAGAGCACCCTGTGGTTCCTGTCTGGTCCTTTTGCATGTGCTTCCTTCCTATGGAAACCAAGGGATAGGGGCTGGCGGGGGTGTGAAATGACTTCTTCCTGAGTCTTACTCTGACATAGGTACTTCTAGCACTTGCCAGTTGTCTATAGACTTAGCAGCTGTCTTTGCTCCTGCAGTTTTGATGTAATGTATAAAGCTCCCACTCAAACTGATTTCTAGTGGCAAGACCATTGGAAGAAGGACTGGGGACTCTGAAGCATGGCAGTGCCTCTTAGAAAGGGACCCCTATGCCAGAAGCCTCAGCTTTGAGGACCCTGACTGTCTCACGACAATGTAGGGAGACAAAGCTCATCTTTGGGCTGAGATACCTTTTGCAAGGACTTCATTACAACTGGTATCTTACCACTTTGGCAAATAGAAGTTTTGTGAGATTTTTGGTGATGAAGGGATGACCTTCAAACTCATTTATGGCTTGTCTTGGAGCAGAGCTATTTGCTCCTATGACTTCCAGGGAAGGTGGGGCAGCATTGTTCTAAGCATGCATTTAGCCTTGTTGCTGGCTTGATAAGAAATGCTAAGGAGGCCAGAGGCCAGGGGATCTCTTCCCCTTTCTCCTTTAACTGTAGTCTGAGAATGCACTGGAGTCAATGTGCAAACATCCTGGGAAGCTCAGTGTAGCAGGAGGAGACAATTCTGAGTGGAGTGAAGCAGAGGGCACATGCCCTTGCTGTACTCTTAATGCATTAAAGTGTACTTGGGTAGGTAACTGCCACTCCAAGAAGCCAAAACTTGAGGAAACCACTGAAGGTGGGGCCTTCACAGAAGTTGGGGCACTAAATACTATACGATTCATTCAGCTCATGCTTCACTAAACACACCCCTCATCCTCACTGGTGTTCTTAATCTTCTACTGACTTCTAAGTTAAGTAAACATAAGCTTAAGTGAATGAACCTTGATTCGCTTCCACCACCAGATCTGATACTAGACAGGCTTGGATGTAAAAAATCAAAGTAAACTTTTTTCTTCAGCAGATACAGGGTGCCTAGTGTGGGAACAGAGGGGAGGGAGGGGACAGTTTGGGAATTGGGGGCTGCCTTTCCTGCTAAAGGGTTAGCACAGAAAGATAGAGCAGAGACTACCCTGAGGAGCCACAGCTCCAAACATCTGGAGAAGTGCTTGTCCTCTGTAGCCAGCTCTCCTGTACTAGCTGTTACTCTATTATAGCCAAGGTCCATTTTAGCCAACCTAATCAAAGCACCTGCACCCCAGCCTCTAGGAAAGCTTAGTTCAACATGGGAAGCTCTCAAATAGCTTCTGAGTTCACTTGAAGGTGGGCATAAACTTTATGGATTTCATAAGTTTTGAGTTAGCTTTAGTATTTGAAGCTTTGGGTTCTGGTAATGTACATGCTTAATGGGAGGGTGGTCATGGGGCTTGAAGGTGGCCTGGAAGCTGAGATGCCATCCTTGCCCTGGGGTTAAAGAAAATGCAGGAAAATACTTGCCTGCAGTACAGGTGCAAGCAGTCTGTGCTGCCTGCAGGATATTGTCTGCATTGCTGTCACAGCTGACTCACTCCAGCCATGGTCATGGCACATAAGCCTCCCCTGGGATTTTCCAGAAAGTATAAAGCAGGTCCTGGTGTAGCATAATGCTTAGCCATATCACTTAGGAGATCCACCCTGTGATATAGTAAGACTTTCTGGGAAGAAATGACATGGAAAATTCCCTGTGGCAACTGCAGTACTCTTTCTTAGGTGTGCCCAACATAATTGCTCTAAAAATAGTGTGTTTTTTTCCTCAGCTACCTCTTGTGGAAAGTCCAAGAATAAATAAGTAAAAAGTAACAACACTAAAGATCTGTGTTCTCATTGCTACAATTACTATCTGAGAGTAGGACCCTATGGAAACAAGAAAGTACTCAGAGAAAACTTCTTGCCAAAAAATGATCTGTGGTTACACACTTGGCTTTGAATAGGTTCATAAATGCTTTCCTGAAATTGGGATTGTAACTGAGTAAGTATGAAACAGCTGAAACAAGGAATAGCAAATATGTTCAACAGAGCATGCCTGATGAGTAAGCACCAAAGTCTATTTTTTGACTGTAGAGGGGCAGTAACAATGTGATATGCGGGAGATCAGCCCTATGTTTATAGCCGAAGTGAGAATTATCTCTACTTACAGATAGAGGACAAGGTCCTCTTCAATCTTTGTCTCATCCCTTCTTTTAACCTCTTCCATTAAAGGAGTAGAAGTGGATGATCTCTGAAGGTAAACTACTGAGAGGCTGCCATGAGTAAAGTGGTGGGAGCAGAGTCCTGGTGACTGTCTAGTTCCAGTGGACCTAGAGATTTGTGCACAGATGCTGGCAGTCTTATGTGCTGTGATATGTTTCCTACCTACTTGCTGGATAATTCAGTGGCAAAGAAGAATAGTCTCACTGCAATAGCAGTAAGCTGTTTCATATCTCCATGTTCTTGTTCTGGAGATTCACCTGAATTTACATGCAGAGGTCCCACTTTATTTTCTTCAAACAGTTCTTTAGCAAGATGATTTCACTAGGGTATGTGCAGCACTTCCTGCTAACTGTCTCTCTGAAAGGATATCATTTTTCATCCTTTGCTCTTGGGAACCCATGAGAATAGGGACCTGCAGTAAGCAAATACTTATTCTGCATGATTTAAAAGATGGTCATGCTCTGGCAGCTGTTGGCTTGATTATATCTTTATAGGTCTCTTCCACTTTGGTCTCTGCATGCATAAATATGCCTCTACATTGGGTCTGTAAAGGCTAGCTTGAATCTGTGGGTGATGTTTGTGCACCTCTGTAACAATCACCTGTATGGACCATCAGCAGGGAACAACGAAACTCTTGTTCTGTGGTATAAGACAGTATTCTCTTTATTTAACTACTGTGTTTATTCTCTTGGTGGGGGAGGAGAAAGACAGATGCTTTCATATTCCATTGATTATTGAAAGGAGAGAACTGCAAGGGCTGGTGCAGGAGCCAGCTTTGGGCTCTGATTGTAGGAAATGCTGAGCTGCCTTTTCTATAGGCCACAAATAGAGCAGCTTGTGCAAACAGTTCTTTCAGTTCAGAATGGAAGGCATTCAAGGTGTGATTCCTACTACTTAATCTTAGCTGTGTTGAAACATTTCCAAGCCCTCTGCAGTCAATATAGCAAGGGACATGTCTGCTAGGAGTGAGTCACCCCATCTCTTGCTGTTTGACTACAGAGGAAGCTAGACTAAACACCTGACTTGCAGATAGCTAAAATTAGAGTTGGCTTCTACCAGCAGGAACCCATGAACTAACTGCATTACTGTAGAGAATAGGATTTTTTCATTAGTGTTTTTACAGAAATGGTAATTTATGGAGTTGGTCAAATGACTCCTATTGCAAGCAGTAGGAATTTAGCTCATCTGCGCAGAGTCCCTCTTTTCTGAATCAAATGTAGTACTGCTCAAATGTTTTCAAATTCTAAATAAATCTCAAAACACAGTGAGGCTATTACTAAATCTTATTTCTAAGCAGAAAGCAATTAAATGTGAATTCTTCATTCCAAAGCAAGGTACATTTTCTTTAGGATGCACAGACTTTTTCTTCTGCTAGTAAGAGATAGGTACTCTTAAAAATGAAGGTGAGATTCAGTCAGCTTTGACTAGGGGAAAGAAATGGGTAGTGAGACTATAATTTTTCTCCAATGGCATGATTGTATATCTGGGTAGAATTCAAAATTATCTAGTGTAAGACATTAAAATAAAGGCTTGTGGGAATGTGTGAAACTTCTGACCTTGGATGAATAGGGATAAAATTCACTGTCCCTGAAATCTTAGAATTAGTAGTTTTCAGTATGTGTTGCTCATACACTGTTCCTTATGAGTAGTCATGCTTAGAGATATTAATTGCTTATATACAAAAAAGTACACACATGAAACCATGTATGACATGGAAAATACAGGACACCAGTCACTTTGGCACAGATAAATGTCTGTCATTCCCAATTGTTAGTATAAGTACTTAGTGGATTTATTAGAATAACAAAAGACTCTTAGGTCAAGATGAATCAAAATGGTTTTACTTTTTTTGCCTTGAGACAAAGCAGGTTTTTAAGAACTGTTTATAAACTTTATTGTCAGAAGGCATTAAAGCCATCTACTAAAAGAAACAGCTAATACAATAAATCTAAAGTTCACTCCTTTTTTACTTTTTTTACATAAAATTAAGATATTTATACATAGTGTCAATAAATATGCAGCAAACACTTTCAGTGGCCTTCCTGATGTTTTAACATAAAACTCTTCAATGAAAGCATAGCTTGATTTGTGCAAAAATAAGAGCATCTGGAAAACTAGTTTAGTTCATAATTCAGCAAAAAATCCAGATGTTCCAGACTTACAATGCATAATGAACTGAGATACAACTTTGTAGGCAATGCCTTTCCTGCTAATTTACAGGGCTTAGCAGTAATGTTTACAAGACAATGAATTTAAAACTGTCGCCATTGATGGACTTGGCTCCTACTTGCACTTTTTAAGAGACTTGTACCTAGTTTTGCTGCCAGGTCTTCAAAAGAAACCAAGCAATGGAGTCATAACTTCCTTTGAAAATCTGACATGCTGAATGCTTTAGAAAAAGTCACTCTCATTTGGCTGCCTGTTCAGTGGCTCAAATTCTTATAGCCTGCACCAGTCCCCTGCGTGTGCATCACTTCCAATTCATCTTAATTTGTGCTCCATTCTGCAAGTTGCTTAGGAGACTACTAAGAAGATGGAAAGTCTCTGTGCCCTGCAGGAGTGAACTCCATGCTCTGCTGTGAAAAGCAAACATTAAGTGTGATATTGGCCTTGTCCACAGCTCTTAGAAAAGGAGTCTTCCTGCAAGAACAGTCCTGCAGAACAACAGATCCAGCTGTGATTGAGCATCTTGGCCAACAGACAAGACCTAAGAAAACTAAACTGGTGTGGGGAGTCTCATGCTCTGTGGGGTGAATTCTGTAGAATACATATATATAAATATATGTATATCAGTACTAAGCACTATGGATATTCTGCCCAGACAGGAGCTGGATAACTTTATCAAAGCTCTCAGAAAATGTGTGCAGTGCTGGTCAGTAACTGTTGAAGACAGGTGTCCTTCACTGAATGCTACAATTATCTTTACTGGCATTTAGTTAGCAAAATATTGTGTATCTAATCTTAATCCATCTCTGTATAGCTCTGGAAGAGCAGCATCTCAAATATCCCCACCTTCCCTAAAACATACAGCCTTTTGGAAATGTCCATCTTTCTCCACTCAATAGAGAGGCAGCCTCTAGAAATTTTTTAAGATAGACACAACTTCTGTATGATGGGCAAAATGAAATACAATGCTTGTGTGGAGGGACTGTGTGTGTGTCAATGTATTTAGACCACAAAGAGGATGTTAACTCGGGTTTTATTCCATATGGGTAAGGGAGAGAGTAATACAGCAATAAAACAAGGGGTTTCAGCTTGGCTTGAGCTAAAGCAGAGAATTAAGAAAATAATTTGCATTTGCTATTCTTGAGGTAACTATTGGATTAACAAACCTTTTAGGTGCAGGTGTAATATAGAAGAAAGTGGTCTAATCCCTACACTCTGATTAGCTCCTGGCTGTTCTACTGATGCAGCCACCCACAAGCTAGCAAAACATCTCAAGCATGTGAGAATGGATGAAAGCCAGGACAAATACATTTCCTCTGTTAGAGCTCCTAAGCAGGAAAAAAATCCCCTTCTTTCAGCCAGAGCATAGGGTTCTTAACCAGAAATCTCTTCTGGATCAATTTCAGAATTACACCCTTAGTTCAAAGCCAGCAAAATGACAAAAATTGTGGAAACCTAAAATAATATGCCTACTGGGAGAATTTTTTGGTTTTGCTAGCGGAAAGAAAGTTTTTTTGCATTCTTGGAGCTAGAGGACTTTCTGAGGCAAAGATAACATTACTTGGGATAAGAAATACAAATCTAATGGATGCTATTTTGTTGAAAGCCTAAGGAAAGGTCAATATTTCCTAATCTGGTTGTGCCTGGTAGCCAGGAGCTAAGAAATTGGGAGCACAAGCTCCCAGTGGCCAGGGTGCTTTTCTGTAAGGCTGTGGATAGGGCAAACATGGCTTTTTGGCCAGGTGACAGTGTTCAAAGGTGGCTTGAATGGCCTGGTTTGCCTCTGCCTTGTGTGCCAAGTGAGATGTATCCATCCCGGCCTCGGCGGACTGGGAGTGCAACTAGGATGCAGTTTCTGATGAGCACTGCTTTCCCCCGAGAGTTTCTTTTTCAAAACAGACTAAGAAATAACAAAAAGTAAAAGAATAAAAATAAAAGAAACCAGCTGTTCTCCACACTGCAAAGGGGAGAGGACTGGGAGAGGAAAAAAAATTTCTCAGTCCTTGCTTTTTGTCGTTTGAAACAAGTCTCTATGGAAACCCCCAGGGCAAGGAAGAAAGTCTGAATCCGACTTCACTCTGGTGGGGCATCTGCTTTTGTTTCTAACTGCATGAAGAAAGGGTCATCTGCTCGTTAGCACAAAGCAAAATAGGTTTCTTAAATGTTAACATTGTCTGGCTGCATTAGATGATCGCTCTTATTGGGGTGATTTGGTTAGTGCTTTCAGAAGGGGACCAGCATCAGAGATACTTGCATTAACTTGCATTTTTATTATCATAAAACTTGGAAACAAGAAGCTAAGTCAGTTCTAATGGTAAAGATGCACATCAGTACAGAAGCACAAGACAACATACAATCACTTATATGAAAATACATAACAATAGCAAAATGCTATACTGGTGTCTAATACCCAGATCTGGGCAAAAATTCTTGACATTGTTTGATTCTTCTAAAGAATGAATTTTCTCCTCATTTCTCATCTGAAATGATTGGCCACTCAGGAGATTAATAAAATGAAACACAGAATGGTCAGTTATACCATGCAGAGGTGAAAAATGAAATTTCTTGAATGCAGTTTAACTGTGTTGGTGAGAATACCATTGAAAATCACAAGAGAATCCCTTAATCTGGTCTGTGCTGGCAGTTCTGTGTAGCCAGGTAGTGTCCCTTCATACTGGGGATCTGCTCAACCTAATATTCCCTGAACAATTATGTCTGAAATCACCTCAACAGCTTAATTTTTCTCTTCACCATTCGGGATATGTTTTGCTCCAGAACCTGCCCTTTTGCTTTCCACCTCTAGACTAACATGCATATGCTGAGCGTGGTACAGACGAGCCCTCCTTCGTTTGGAGGGTTACTTCTATAATGGTGTAGTCAAGGGTAAACACAGGTAAAAGATACTTTATCTGCTTTCAGCTTGAGCAAAGAAGATTTGAGTCCTCACATACACCGAATAGGAAAGTTGACCCACACTTTTTTCTTTTTTCTTTTTTTTCTTTTCTTTTTTTTTTTTTTTTTTTTTTTTTTTTTTTACAATGACACCCCTATAGCCACATGCTTTAGGTTAAATATAGCACAAGTATATGTTGGCAAGACTGGAGCTGTAATTATTTGTAGATGAGTGATTTAAATATGTTTACATATCTATACACAGAGAGTGAGTTAATTTTTATTTGCCAAAACTTGGTTTTGAAAGGAAGGGGAAGGGGGTGGGTAAGTGAACCTTTTTAACAATTTGGGTTATAGTTAGTGTTTATGGGGATGAAGAAGAAGGAAGAAAATTACTAAAAAACTAAAATTTTGATCAGATTTTGTATTAAAAAATGTTTTTCTCTTCTGAAGTTTGTGTTGTGAAAAGTGCTATTTTTTTCCCCTAGAAGACATAAGGGTCAACCTCAAATCATTTAATTATTATTAGTTCATTTAGCAGGAGCTGCCTATTTGACCCTTTCCTCCCAGTTTGGATTTTCTCCTTAAAAGTGTTTTAGTTTCACATCCACCCAAACAAAAAAAAAAAAAAAAAAAAAAAATCAGTTTGACCACAGACTGGAAGGTCAAGGTCACTTGTTTGCATGGACAGATTTCATCATGCTAGCTTTCATTTGAAAATGCTGATGCATAGGCATTTTCACATCTCCAGAAATGATTTACATTAAGAATATTTTCTAATTCAAAGAATGTGATGAATTTCTGGGAACCCTTCTGTCCATATTTAGTTTTGGAAAAATATGACAAGCTTGGGTTTAGGCTACTTGACATGTTCCCCTTTGAGTCGCACCTCTGTCTTACTTAACTAGCTTTACTCTGACTTTGTGCCACTGACTTCTGTGGAGGAATCTGATTTTCACTGGGGTCAGAATCAGCCCCTATGTGTTTCTTATAAATCTGCCGTTCGTTGTCACTGTTACAGAAATATTATCAGCACTGAGGGGGAAAAGAGAATTTCCACCAGGGTAGGGGTGTGGGTTAATATGCCAGCACCACTTTAAAACAAGTAATGCCAGAAATACTACTTTCTGCTATATACAATATGCTAGTGTGCTAAATGTGCTAGAAGCTGGTTTGTGCAACAAGATATGAAAACTTGATCTAAACGGACTAAAATAAATAGTTGTTTGTGCTATGGAGAATGGGACAGGAGAGTGACAGCTGTTACCGAGCCACAGCAGGCAGATTCTGGCTGTGAGATTTATCATCAGTGTAAAGTGGACACAAATTATATGCCTTGTGATAGAAAAAGCTCATTATTGCTCTGGGGATTCCTAGGACTTGAACAGAATATATACAGGTATATATGTATGTTTTTGTGTGTGTATACATACATACCATAGGACTCTTATTATATGCCAAATACTGCGTGCACCACTCCTCTCTCCCAGAACTCGTTTTTCCATGATTCAGTGCACTAGGCATTGTCATGATGACTCAAGAATAGATTTTATGGAAATCTGCTCTATAGACCTATAAGGACTGCATTATGGCCTCAGAAGAATGCTACATCATCTCATTGTATAAACAAAAAGATTTCTGAATTTCTGTAACTGTCTTGGGACAGCTAGAATTTGCACTCCAACTTTCTCCAAGAATAAATCAAATTCATCGTATATAACACTTCATAGAAGCTTTCCTACCTAATTGCTGAGAATCACCTGTCCTGGACAGGTCACTTGTAGGTTTTCCCTGTATGAGCTCTGTCATGTTGTGTGGTGTGCCAGGCACCGAAAGACTGTGGCAAGCTGCGAGACAAAACTAGCTAGCCGCTAATTTCATGTTTTCATGAGTTCAGACCCTATTATGGGCACGTAACTAAGGGATCAGAATCTCAGGACTCGGAACATGGGGTGCTGAGGGAACGCTTTTGGAAATATGGTGGAATACAGAAAGCCTTAGAGTTTCTCAAAGAATAATCCCCATCTTGAACGGTCAAGAGCAGGATTTCACTAGACTTTACAATGGCAGAAGGGAACAGCTGTGGTTTCTGAGTAGCAGAAATGGCCCAGCCGAGGGGATGAGCGAGTCCTCCCTCTGACAAGATCACCCTTTCAGAGGAGCAACAAGACCAGGCCACTGTGTGCTAGGTGCTGGATGGATACTTCGGGAATAACTATTTCTGTCCCAAAGAACCTGATTCTGCTTAAAAGAAAAGCCTGAAGAGATGGAGGAAACACATGAATGAGGACTTAAAGATGAAAGTGAATCTAGCTAATAAATAGTAGGACGTTCTGGCCAAAAGTGTTTGCGCGTACCAGCAGTAACATTGCCTCTACTTTCTGCTTCCCTAATCTGTTTTCAGGTGCTGTTCTCTGTGATGCAAGATGATTTTAAGAGAGAAGTTGCTGTAGGTGATTGCATAATTGGACAAAGAGGTGTCCTTATAGCTAATGGAGAGGGGAGAAGAAGGCAGGAAGGTGTCTGGGAGAAATGGACCAGGAGGACTGCTGAGATGCTGGTGGGGAGAAAATGAAGGACAAGTCAAAGAATGAGATGCTAAACTATAACAGGGTGTCAATGCAGAGGTGTTGTCCAGGTTTCCTAGTTCAGCAGTGTTGCACAGTGGACCAGCACCCAAGGACTAGACTTGAAAGGAGGAGCTGGAAGCAAGGAAGATGCCCACTGAGGAAAGAAGTGCAGGGCAAGATGGAAATATCCTAGCTTTTGTGGCATGTTTAGTGCTATCTCGGTGTAGGCAACAGCAAAGGTTGACTGAGACCTACTATGGGACCTAGGCACTGAGGAGCAGGGAAGTATGGTCAGACAGCCTGCTTTTCCGAGATAGTTTACTACCCAACAGGTCTGCTAGGTTGAGGAACAGTCACGTTGTCAGCACAAAGGTGCTTACACCCCACTGTGAAGATGCAGGGATCGTGGTGCTGCCTGGCTCTTCCACCTCCCTCTGCTCCTTGGCTCCCATGTCCCCAGTCTGCCTTGGCCTTTCCCTGTGCTGTATGCTCTAGTTGTGCTAGTGACTTTTTCTTGTCCACTCAGACAGATCTTTTTGTAATATATAGTCTCCTGCTAGGAAAGGCGTGCTGTGGAGGGAACAGCCTGGCCTCTCTGCCTTCTGGGGGGGGGGGGTTGTTTCCTGTGGAGAATTTCTCTGTCTATGTGACCTCTTCAGCTACAACTCCCCATGCCCAGTCCTACGTCCTCCCCAACCTCAGTGCCTCTCTGACACTAACAGCTTTTGGTACCACCATGGCTCTGAATGAAAATGTTAAGCTGTCAATCAAGCCTTGCTGTGACTTCTGGCCGCAGAGCAGAGAGCAGCAGTAGTACCGTGAGGCAAGGCAGGAAGCAAAGAGCTGCGGAGGGACAAGCTTGGCCATTGGCCAGATCCTGCAGATGGGCAGGTTGGGAAGCGCTCAAGTGTGAGAGCTTGAGACCTCCTAGAACTTAGGAGTGTAAAGCTTGAATGTATTAGAACATGACTTGAGTCATTGCCAGTGATTTATTTATTGTGGGAAGAGAAGGAAAGCTGGGGAATTTCCCTGGGACACCGTAAGGTCTATGAAAGTAAGGAAGTGCAAGATGGGAAGCGAAGCATTCCTGAGCTCTGCGCCTGGCTGGGGCATGCCATGGTCTTGCCTTTGGATCTTCTGACCTTGTGGAGGGGCTGGCTGGTTGCCAGCCTTCACCCTGGGAAAGGCTGGGGAGCCCTTTGTCTTTAGGGGACTGCTGTAGCATTGACAGTGGTTGCACGGAGGGCACCAAGAAAGTGGTTTCCTTAACTGCACTTGCTTTGCGTTCCACAGAATGGAAAGCAAAATATTGCAGAGACTTCTCTTAAAATTTCAGTAGCTGCCTTAAAACTTTCGAAAAATTTTGCCAGATTCTTCACTCTCCTTGCTTTTTATGTTTCCCAATGTTAGGATTTGAGAGAGACATCTATTGTTGTGCTGAAACAAAAAGTGTTTCTGCGTGTTTCCTAAAAATTCTACATAAAGGTTTGGGGCTGTACGTTGACTTAAACTGTAAACAATTTCCTGGAAAAAAATTTCAGGTAGCTTCTGCAAACCACAAGGTATAATTTGAATCTACTTTACAGGGAAGTTGGAAGGGATTAATTAGGCAGTTAATGATTAAACTGGGCTTTATATTAGTGCAAAGTCTATTCATAAGGAAATGATGAAAAGTAATTACCTTTTAGTACACAGAATCTGAAGAAAGGTCATGTAAAATTATACTGGAAATGCTGGGGAAAGTTTAAAATACTTTTCTGAGGTGAGGAAATGGCTTATTGGCAGTGTAACTACTGATATAGCTCAGCTGTATTATTCAAGATCAATATTCCTACTCAATATTCCTACCCCACAAATGTAAACTGTTCCTCCCCAGTTTACAAAATTTCAGAGAGCTCTCAGTTTTTATCTGCAAATATATTTTCCTTCCCCCGACTTCAATTTTTCTGGGGCTTTTGGGCTCGCTCCAATTCAGCCTGCAGCTTCAGCTTTCCCTGCCCCTTAACTGAAGGATGCAGGGGTGCTGGGCTGCAGGTGAGGGACAATGCAGAAGGTTAAGAGCACAGAGCAGCACCCCGAGGCATGCTCAGAGTCGAGGTTCACCAAGTGACGTTGGGACCCAGGAGGGAAGCCCCTGCCAGCTGCTGCCAGAGCCCTACAGTAAAAAAGCACCAAAGAAAGTTTTGTGCTCTTTAGTGTAATCAACCAGCTTGATGTCGCTGACGTTGACCATTAGCTTGTCCCCTGCTTCTAGGGAAACCACAGCGCCTAGATAAATAGGCTGGAACCAGCTGTTCCCTTTTTCAGTGAGGGTCTTGGTGCCAGTCAGCAGCTGGGTGGGCTCGGGGTAACTGTCAGTGACTTTGGTGATGATCTCAGTAACAGAATTTGTTTTACTGGAACTTTCAATGGGCCCTCGGAAAGTGACCTGAGCATAGACATAGTAGTCCCCAGACACAGGTATCACCAGTGTGTTGCTGAAATAACTCAGGTTGTTCTTGGTAAAGGCCAAGCCGCGCTTGTCTTCCCACTGGAGGATCGGCAGCTGGTTTCCCACGGTGTTGGCAAAGTCTTGTTTTTTCACTGCAGACAAGAGGAGAGGAGATCAGTTAGTTGGCTCTGGCCAGGGAGACAGTGCTGGCTGTACATAAGCATGTGCTCCGAGAGCTTATCTCTGCTCCAAAGGGCAAGCAAGTTAAATAGCAAGGCAATCAAAATGCTAGGAGAGAAATATTCCTGTATTACAGGCAGAAAACTGCAGCAGAGTTGGCTGCAGGCTGGACTGTCAAGCAATAACTGGCCTAGGCAAAGTCACATAAAGGGAACTATTGTTAGAGGGAGGAGGCTCTGGGCCACCATAGTAATCAGGAGCCAAAATCTTGGGGTGCTTTTAGCAGACCTTGGCCGGTGCAGGTTGGCTGAAATCATATTTTCTAATGGCCAAGTCTCACGGTACTATGTGACTTTACCCTGCAGGTCTGGGATGCTATCTTAGCTATTTACAGAGTATAAACCTTAACCTTAAGTGAAACCATCACTGGGACACTTGCGCAATTGGGTTCGTGTCTGTACCTAATTGTTGAGGACTAATAAAAGTCACTGGAGCAACATATTCTTCACTGGAGATGGATTGTAACTGTGTCAGTGTAGTGCTAACAGAGTAATAAACACTACTGTGCTTGCTGAAGTTTCACAGTGACCAGGAGGAAAGTCAGTCAGTCATCCCAGACTATCACTGGACACTGAGACATTTGAACTTTTCTCCCTGCTAAGCTGCTTCTGAAGGATGGAGACAGGGTTCGTAAGCCTTTGCCTCAAACTCTTGGTTCCATGTGTGCCTAATGAAATCTCTTGCTCTGGAATTGCTTTTGGTTTACTGCTGTCCTTTCATTTCACCAAAAACCCAGAAGACCCTGCTGTGCTTCCAATTCCCAGAACAACACATTATATTCAAACCCAGCTAGACTGCCACTTTTTTTTTTATGTTTTGGTGGAATAAAACACTAGGTTTCATGTATTACCCTCATCTTTCCTCCAGGCTTTTTCCCAGGCTTGTGGATAACTGATTATTTACAGAGCTCAAATTCTGCCCTCGGCATTGGTCTGATCCAAGCAGGGGCCTGGGAACTGCTTTCCTCCTCCTCCCTTCACCTCTCCTTCATCATTTCAACTTTGGCTCACACTATGGCCAGAAGAATAAGCCCTAGCCCTTGTTCATTGTATCTGCAAGGGAGCAGAGGAGTTTCCTGTGCCCGTTAGTGACTGCCACAAAAAACTGTTGCAGTAAAACAGCAGCTGAGGCAGGGAAGTAATAATAAAAAAAAATTTAAAAAAAGGAGGGTGGGGAACCCATGAGATTCTGCCATGTATTAAAAGGTACTTGTAAAGTCAATGTTAAATGTCAAGAAAGAGGGAACCAGCTGGTTTCCAGGAAACTAGACCTTTCTCTTTTGCATGAGCTTGAGTTAATATTTGGAGGTGATTTTCGGTCTGTATTTGGGCAGGTGTGCGTGGGCAGGGAGGGAAACTGAATGCAGGTGAGGAACAGCTTTGAAATGCTCCTGGCAATAACCATTAAGTTTATCCTGAGTGAAATGAGATTCAGAGAAACTAATGGACTCAGCTCCCAGCAATGTCCTTTTCCCCCATCTTTTCTGACAATCGATAATCCGTAAGGAGACAGGGAGGTGTTAGGAGTGCAGTATGTTCTCTGAGCAGCACAGCACAAGAACGGCTCTTCTCAGCCTGCCTCTCAGCAGTGCTGAAGTATTGAATCTTTCTGATCTTTCCCCAGGAGTCAAAGCACATGAGGGTATTTCTGCATGGGTGAATGGCAGGGATTGTGATAACAAGCCAAGCTACATTTAAAGTATTACAAGGACTGATGCTCTGAGCCAGTGAAGCTGTGCCTGAAAGAGGAATGACAGAAAGCAAAAGGAATTGTGGTCTGCCTTCACCCTCATCTACCTCTTGGGCGTCTAGGGACTAGGCTGAGTCTTGGCAAAAGCTAAAGCGGCATTTGGGCCATTGTAAGGTTTGTCACAACTTGCAGTATTATCTCTCACAGATGAGGTAGTAGCAGGGGAAAGCTGCTTTGCCATGGAAAGGACCAGAAAAGATTAGAAAATTTCCAAAAAACACCCTGGGCTCTTTTCCATTTTGGGAAGTTTGGGGAAAAATTGAGGAGAATCTGCATGTGAAATGTCTTCTCTCTGTGTACAATGACGCATTTAAAATGTCAGTGGCACTCAATTCTTCAATTTCTTTTATAACTAACAAGTATCTCAGATGAAGTGCATGATTTCATAACCTCTACAATTAGGCAACTAAGTTTTATAGCTATAATCTTTCTTTTAGGTTAGAGCTCATCGTATTGATGCTATTTTCAGACTATTTTTTCCATGTTTTAGAGACATGTCAAGAGGCAAAATGCACATTCAAGGGCCTTTGAGCCAATATTGTTCCTTTTCTAATAATAGCTGTATTAGTCATGTATTTACTTCACAAATATACGCAGCAGTACTTCCTGCAAAAACACATACTATGCTTATTATTAAAAAGTAAATAAAATCTGCTTTTAACAAGAGTTTAATAGCTATGGTTACTTCAGCTTTTTCATGTGCATTTCACTTTTTGCATCTCTTACATATGAAATTTCTTTTCCCCAAATCCCTTTTTGGTTTAGTCCCCTGCTGGGGAATCCTTTTGCCTGGCAGCTTTTGGGTGTCCTTCTGGTGTATTGGTGAACTTCTGGGATCCTACAATGCACTGCCCTCACCGGTGTGAGAGTGCGATGCTGCACGCAGCCCTCAGGGCAGATTCCTCGGCTGAGCAGGAGACTCGGGTCTGAATCTCCCATATAGGAAGGCTCTTTTACAACACGTACTGCAATGCCCAGTGGCTGAAAGATCTCGGAGTTGTTCAAGACTGTGCCCTGGCAGCTCCATGACTGACCTTAAAAGGTCACTACATCCAACCATGAAGTGGAACCAGAAAGTGATTTTCTGCCCAGATTTTGTGGAAAGCTCAGATACTATTGCAGCAGGGTAAGTGCTAGGCAAATACTTGGTGGAGTTCCTCGTACTGCCACCAGCTACAGCAGAGTTCATCCAACTGGCTGGTGGCAAGGAGGAATAGGCACTGGTCTGCATCCTGACTTGAACTGCAGCCAAGTAAGGGAGAGGATGGTGGCATGGCATGCTTGTCAGCACCGATAAATGTAAAGCAGTGCATAGGGCAGGATGGGGATAGCCACCCAGGGAAGAGATCTTGGTGCCAGTGTGGATGAGTTCTGTGTGTGCTGAAAAGGCCAAGAGCATGTGGAGAATTATTCATAAAGGAACAGAGAACAAAACATCAAGTCATTCTAGTACTGCTTAATTCGGGGGACCACTCTCATATAAGTACTCTACTTAGTTCTCATTCCCCTCACTCCCCCGCTCTCATCTTCAAAACATATTTCTAAAACTAGAGGAGGATGGAGAGGTGCAACCAGAGATCTGGAGGAGCTTTCCTGTGAGGTGAGAGTGTATCAGTCTACTACTTTCACTTTCCAAAAGGTGCCTGAAGTGGGGCATGTAACAAAGCTCTAAAGGTTAATTATTCCCTTTTCATTTTCTGTGCACCATTCACTGTTTCTGAGTAGAAAAACAAGGCAGCACCCGAGAAATTATTATGCAACAAGTTTAAAGCAAAGAACAGGAAGTACTTTCTGATGTATGATGCATCATTAAGCTGGGGAGCTCGTTGCTGCAGGGTACCATAGAGGCCAAAAATCTACTTGGGCTCAAAAAAGGATTAGCCAAATCTGTGGAAGCTAGGTTCTCTGATAGCTGTGTTATGCGGCAGTCCCCTCAGACCCCTAATTCTCCCTTGTACAGAAAAGGAGCAGGAACATCCTAAGCACCTCTGCTTGACCAAAGCTGCTGGGTACAGGGCACCAAGCTGGGTCAGACCAAGCTCTATCACTCCTACAGTCAACGCTTGGATGTTTAGAATGTTATAGGGACCTTTCAAAATGCCACTAGCTTTTTCCTTATCAGGCTCCCTGCTATGGCCAACAGTGCCTGGGCCCAAATGGCAGGCCACGGAGGACACTGTCCTGCAGAGATTGCTGAGGGAGGGACTGCTAAGTACCTTTTGCAAGTGGAGGGCCTGAGGAAATTTGAAGCAAACTGCTGGGTGCTTCCCAGAGGTAACTGGATTTTTGTGCAACCTAGGGAATTTCCCCATCAGCAGAGCAGTGCTTTGGCTGCTTTTTTGAGTCAGCGGCACTGGGACCTCTGAGTCTCTCTCTGTCATGTGGAAGTCCAAAAGACTTTTATTAGTAGACCTGGTCCTTTTGCTCTTGCAAACTTGCATTTAAGCACAGATGTGTTTTGAGCAAGGATGGGTCAGTTTTGGGGTACTGACAACCTGCATAGAAAAGGGGACAGGACTTAGGATGTGTGTTAGCAAGGAACTTGTGGACAAGGGAGAGTAAATCATGCTCTTGGAATCGGCTCAGATGCACTGATCTGTTTAGCACTGTTTGTAAATTCACATGAAGCTTTATGCAACTTCTTGCATGCTTGAAGTTACTAAGTGCTCCCCTGGAATACAACGCAGTTTTGGAGGAGTTCCTGCAGCAAGCTGTATTTTTGGGAGATATAAATTGCTTTATACAGGAGAAGTTCAGAGCAGTCAGAGCCCTTCAGCACTCAACCCCATCCACGTGGGAACCAGCTGTGCACTTGTTACTCTTCTCTGGTAATCCCTGAATTTTCCAAGAGGGTGGAGCTGGCTAGGGTGGGGGATGCCTCAGGACAGTACCCTTGGTGTAATGCCAGCTGCACTTTGAAGGTAGAGGTGCTGAGATCGCAGCCTTTCAAATGCTGTCTGTCCCTCAAAAAGGTATGATAATCCCCCCTCCGTGTCAGTGCTATGAGATATTGCCTTCCTCTTCATAAGGTAGATAGGGGCTCAAAGAGGTTCAGCTAGGCCTAACTCTTTCCTTGCTTCCTCAGATGTGGTTTAGAGGTGTCCTCACCAAAAACAGGAAGTTATTTTGTGGGAATATGATGCGTGTGAACCGAGTCAGGACTTGCAAAAATAAATAAATAAGGGCTGAAAACTGACCTTATTTGATTTTGCTTCAAAGCTGGTTCTTCCTGATTCACAGTGGTGTGAGGGCTCTCTGGAGCTTTTGCCATTGATTTTTCCAGCAGAGCTCAACAGATCACTAAAATACCAGGCACTTATTTAAGCTCAGTTACAAGAGCTGGTCTGAGGGTTTGTTTCATTGAAAAAAAACCCAGTCTGGAAAAGCAGCAACGTTTCAACTACCAGCTTCTGTAGACCATTTTACGCAAACGCAAACCCCAGTAGATCTGTTATGGTCAATAAAGCCAAGCTGAAAGCTTTCTTTTCCCTATGTTTCGTGGTCTGCAACACCTGATCCTATTAGACCCGTGTGAACTCTGATTATCTGCATTACAAAATCTGCTGTAAAACCCAAGGGAAATGCTTCATTTTTGAACAAACATTACCTGTCAGGTGTGCTCTTGGCTTTTCTGCACTGGAAAGCATATCTGTACCTAAGAGGAGAAAGAAGAAAAGGGTGTGAAAGGATGTTTACTGCTCTTCAAATCAATCAGATGTGAGGAGCGATTGTTCCCCAGAGGAAAAATGTGTAGCCTCTTTCCGTTTCCGCATACGTCTGAGCAGGGATTTATTTACTGGGACTGTTTATTGACATAGGCAGGAGTTATGGTAATAAAATGCCTTTGCAAATGACTGAGCTTTTCAGTCCTGCTGCGGCACTGAACATGAGACTTCAACAGCACAAATTGGAGCAGTGTCTTAGTGCAAGGTGCGGGGGGAGGGAGGGAAGTGGGGGGCCCAGCTCGCCCGTGCTCGGATGGGAGCGTGGCGTGCGCAGGCTCTCTGGCATTCGCACTTTTGCAGTTTCCTCAGTTCAGAAATGCTTATCCTTTACCTATGGCCTCAGCTATATCCTGTCTCCCTGACTCTCGTGGCCCAGGTTTTTGCCCGTGGTCTGCCCTGACCTGCGTGGCTTGGGAGGAACTTGGGTGGTGAGAGCGGAGGGAGGGTGGGAAGGTGTCTGCCCTCAGGTGCGTTGCAGCAGGCTGCTGCGGCAGCAATTGCAAAACCTCAGTGAATGATGGTGTTTTGGCTGGTGGAAAGGATGGACAAACTTACCAGTAGCCAGTGCCCGCTGCTTCAGAAACAGAGAGCCCCTCTCATCTGCGACCTGCAGAAGAGAGTTGCAAGCAGTTAGCTCCCAGTGCTTGGGCTCCAGACGTACACTAAATCCACAGAGAAGTCCTGTCTGATTTATCCCAGGAAACAGCTAATGTTTGAGTAAAGGTTTCATGTAAAAGGACAAGCCCCAACAGAGCTTTGTTTCCTTGCAGGAACTTCCTGCTGTCGGCTTGAAACCGCCTACCTCTCAGAAAAGGTGCAAGGGACAGGACCTGGGGGCCTGTTGTTGCTGCTGTGTTTAACCCCGTGCTTGACTGGAGGCTGAACATGCCCTTGGCATGACTGAGGAAGGTCTGGCGTAACATGCTGGTATAAAATAGCCCTCACCAGCCATCCTTTGGGATGGTGCATCCCTCCAGCACTGCTGGAGCATTAGAGGTCTCCTCTGGCCCTTACTCTGTGCAAGGAAGAAGCAAACAGAAGTCAGGGCATGGTGAAGTGAGTGATTCCTCTTGCTTGAAAGCTCGGGGAGGCTTAGCTGGCACTCAGTGCCAGTGAAGAGAGTTACTGAGGTGTATCAGCTGCAGGGCTGGCCTCTTGCTCGCTTTCCTTTGTTTCAGACTGCAAGTCTATGTTTTAGGTCTGTCTTGAATTTTGGATAGTCTTCTAGGAAGATGGACAGGAGCTGAACAGGTTAGAGGCTGCAACTGGCAGAGGCCTGAGCCACAAGGCAAGCTGGCACTTAACCAAAGACAGGCTTACATTTACTTGCTTCCTAAATTGTCCCCTAGAGCTGAGCACCACAACGCTCTTCACACAACCCCACGTGAACATCCAGCTGCACAGCAGAAGCGCATGGCCCTGGGCAGAGCCAGGCAGTAATGTTTATGTAGAGCAGCTCAAAGCAAAGCTGGGTTTGTCTATCTTGTGCCTGCCAGGGCTGGTCCTTCCTCAGTCACCCTTTGACACAGCCAGCGGCTCCTTGCCTGGTAACGGTCCCCTTAACTCAGGCTGAAAATCAGCACAGCTCCTAACTGAGGGAATTAGGCTGCATGAAGCTGAGTGTAGATCTGGCCTATGCTAGGTGTGCAGAGCACTAAAGTAACAGTATCCCTTAGGCTTTCCTCAGGGCACAGCTAATTGCAGGTCCGTGCTGACGGCCCGGTTGCAGAAAGCAGGTAGACGGGGCTGCGCAGCCAGCTTAGCCTGCAGGATCTGGGCTGTTGGGAACCCCAACCATGCAGCATCTGTCAGGAACGTGCTTGTGTTGTCCAGTGTGTTTTGTAGACAGCTATGCTAAATGGATTTCCCTGTACATTGGATAAGCTGCCACTGATCAACTCTCAGTTAAGGATTTGATGCGCATCAGCTAACACACAGGCTGAAATAATAACCTGTAGATAACTAGGCTATCTCCTGGTGGCTGTCTCATGCAACTTCAAACATTACAAGTAAAGTAGAAAATAGAAAATTTATGCTGGCTGGGGCAAGGAGGGGTTGGGATGGAGTCAGACTATCTGCGTTTGGGGACTGGTAGCTGCTCCAATGAGCCAAAGAAATTTAAATGTCCCACAGCAAGCATCCGCGCGCTCTGTAATATCCTGCAGATAACTTGAGTTATAAAATAATGGCTCCAGGACATTGGGAAAAAATGGACAAGGAAAACAACAGGGCAAATTCTATTTTTTTCCCCTTCCCATCTGTCCACGTTTGCCCCAGCCGCAGGGACGTGCTGTCCTGCAGGCAGTGTCTCGCAGAGGAGATGGGGCTGTGACAGTGCCTCACTGTGTGGCTGACAGAGAGGAATGGTGTTGCACTGTGGATGAGATGTCTGGGCCTTTCGTTATGACTAATGACTCTCCGAGGTCCTGTCCGCTTGCGGGGTCTGAACATGACTATATTTTTGATGTGTCACAGAGTCATAGCCAGGCAACTTTGTCCTTCTGGTCGGAAGCTCAAGATCACTGTGGAGGATTTCTCTTCATCACTCCCCCTCACTCTGGGACAGATGCACATGCATATGAGTGTATTTGTCTATCTACACTGTTATCTGTATGACATTGCCTACATATTTATCAAGTTACATATTTTTTAATGACAATAAGTACTATAATGAGCTACAGATCAATCACAAACCTATAGTTAATCACATAACTTCAACCTACAGTTAATCATGTAACTTCAGTGGGACAACTTATGTATTTATAGCTAACCTGTGCTTAAGTACTTTCTGTAACTCGGACTTAGCAATACAAGCAGCGGTGATGGGAAAATAGGAAGGATCTCAAGAAGAATCTTGCTTCTTTTTCAGAAACTCCAGAATGTTTTTTGACTGAAAACTAGGAGGAAGCTCTCTGTGCAAACTTAATTCATTTATTTCCAGGAAACTGGAAATAAGATGGAAACTCCAGCTTCATTAGCTGCATTTCTAGATGCTAAAGGACAGCATGGTGCAGTAGATAAAGCAGGGTACTGGGATGTATGAAATCATTCTGATGCTTGGCAAAGGCATGTTTTTTCCCTAACTGTACTGTTTGATAAGGATACAGACCTCCTAAATGTAAACCTCCAATGTAAAATATTTTAGTGTGTAAAAATGCTATGTAATGGCAAGGTATTAGTAATATTTGTTCTAAATAGGCATGGAAATTATACATGTTTGATGTGGATGTGGTGTATAAAGAGTTTTCAGGAAGAAAGATGTGATGCAAAGCTAAGCAGCATGAGACAGTAGAAAGAAATCATTTATACAATTAGTGTTTTTCTCTATTCTCCTTTCTTGCTTAGCTATGATTCTGAAAAGTTCACAGCAAGGCTTCAATTTGCCCTTTAGTTACTGTGGAGAGACTGTTAACCAGGGCTGAGTGATCTTGAAAATCCCACCACAGAGCTGACTTGGGGACATAGGACTTCTCAAATGGCCAACACAAAACACTTCTAGATGGTTTTGATAACAAGGACGTCCAAAAGCCTCAGTGCACTTGGATCCACATAACGCTAAAGCAAAGGAGAAGAGCTGAACATCTCCTGTTCACCCACCTTGCCTCTCCCACCTCAAGAAAGGGCTGGAGGTGTCCAACAGAGAACTGCACCAGGAAAAGCAGCTTGGCACCGGAGGCGTACAGATTAATACGCAAAACTACTCCTAGCAGCTCCACTACTTTTTTTTAATCACATTTTTGTCATAAGACACAATTTTACAGCCAGGGTCTGTGTAGCACACCCATGGTATGCACACCTGTGATTTTGATAGCTCCAGGGGTGCTACCTGGAGCTCAGGCTAGGCATATCAGGTAGCGGCTGGTCTCATGGCAGTGAAAACTAACTGCGAGCGGGTCATTTCCGCTGTGCCCTGGCATGCAATGCAAGGACTCCGATGGACATGTGCCCAGGGCAGGTGCATTTTGATTTCCCTGGCTTCTTTGCCTTTTAGGACCGTATTCATCAAGCAGCAATGGTCAGTCAGGAGTTTTACTGGCATTAGGCTTTGGGAGGGAAGTCCCACGTTCCTGGGGCTAGATGAAACACTCACTCCCCCTCTCCAGGCATTCATCCATCCTTACACATCAGTAAGCCCTTTCAGCTTCTCTTTTCCGTTAGAGTAGGCCATTAGGGCTTCTGGCTCTACACGAGCATGGTTCTTGCACTCCCTTTCTGAGCTCAGTAGTTTTCTGGCTTGATCCCGTTGATGTGGTAGAGAGATCCAGCCAGAGCTGCCAGGAGTCTAAAGCCTTTCCAGCCCTGCAGCAGCTCCCTTCTCCATTGCAAGACTGACATGGTGCCCAGGCTTGCAGGCAACACTTTGGATTGGGCTAGGATTGCATTTCCCTTTACGCTGGGTCTGGTGCTGCCATGCGAGCAAGCCCAAGTGCCAGCACGTGTGGGGACTCTGTGGTCTGTTTATGGGGTTAGCGGCACGGGTTGCTAAGGCAGGCAGAGATGCGCTCCTGGCTGCTGTGTCGTTCCCCTCGGCAGATCTGCACACTCAGACTGAAACTTGGCTCCCCTCTGCGGGAGGATGCGCTGAAGTCTTAGCCCTTCCTCTGGAAGAATGTAGCCATTTACAGATTTCCTGCTAATAATCTAAGGCATGAGTTATTTGCCTAGTGAACCCTATTTCCTCACTTTGCTGTCTGAGAGCACAAAAGGAAGTGACTGCTATCTCCAAAAGGGAAGCAATGTAGCAAGCCTGGAAGGCGTCCAAGAAAAGCAGCACCAGACTTGAATTATTCACGCAAGACACAGTGTATCACGAGAGAAAACCAGCCATTCGCACATGTTGCTGTAACAACATAACTTGCCCTGCTCTGTCCTGCATTGGCCATTTCTAGAGGAAAAGGTGAGTTTATACCTGCTCAGAGACAGAATGTGACACCACGTGCGCCCACGCAAACACAGATGAATAAACTGCCTCACCCGGCAGGCTAATCTCAGAGGCACACCCCTATTGCACAACGCTTTGCTGGCTCCCCATCTCCTCCTCCTCGCTTCAGGAGGAACAGCCACGGGAGTTTACTATGTCCACTTCTCACTGCTTGGCTGCGCTAGTCCCTCCCAGGAAATGCTGGTGCTGGTTCCCTCCCTCCTCCCAGGACCAGCCCAATTACGCCGGCAAGCTGGTGTTCTGGCATGTGTGGGCTGAGCTCGGTCCTGGGGCAATGAGAGGACTCCGGCCATTACTCTCTGCTTGCTGCCTACAAGGGTCAGCAAGTGAACACACATCTGATGCAAACTGGTGCCTGCCTACCTGCTCCCAGCATGCCCAGGACATCCACAGTCCCCAGGCCAGGGCCACCATAAGCATCTGGTCTTGACCTAGTCACCTTGGCTCAGGCTCTGAGTAAGGCATCCTTTAGCAATCCAGCTCTAACTCTTCAAACGCAGAGGGAAATGCAAGATGACAAGACTCTAGCTTTTCCCAAGAGCTTTTATACCCCCAAAACGTTCCCTGTTGGCTGAAGGAGTCTACGGCAGTGAGTTGGAGCTGCAGGGCGGAGTGCCTTTGCTCAGCCCGTGACACTCTTTGTGGGGTTAAAAAAAGCTGCACAGGAAGACACGAATGCCCACCTACGCTCTGCTGCTGAAAAGCCCTGGGGATGCAGCCCGTAATCAGCAGAGTGAATGAAAGATCCAGAAAAAGCAGTGTCCACTTTAATTGTAGCAAGGTGCTCCACCCACTTGGCTTGGCACAAACACAGATGGCAACAGGCCAGCTGTGATCATTTTTTCTTCCTCCCTGGGATTTGCAAAGGCTGTAACTCATCACCTTGTTACATCATTGGGGCAATACTATGTGCTAATAATTCAGTGCATATACATGGAAATACATTCTCATGTCATCCAGACTAGGGCACATCTGAAAGCTTTGCATTGCACCTTCTCTCTTATGAAGCTGAATCCACTCACAAAGGTAGACTTTTCTCCATTAACTCTGCCAGACAGGGTCAAGAGCTAGGAATGTATTAGTCTTATCAAGCAGGCTAGCATTTTATTATAATATCACTCCAAGATCCTCAAAAAAGCTGAATTGAACGTCATAGGACAAGGATATGAAAAGAAAGCGCTGCAGGTGTGACTCAGAAGTGCTTTTTTGCTCTGTGCACCTAGTCTAGCTGGCTTAAATAGCAATAACAGGGACAGGGCAGTAACGTATACTTTCACGTGTGCACATAACCACCAAATGAGCCAGCCTAGGCTCCTGGGCAGGACTATCACACCCCTTCTCAGCTAAGCACAAAGTTATAAACAGGTGCCATGTGAGATACTTGCTGCAGAGCGCTGCTTCAGCACAAGGCGCCAGATGTGCGGACCGGAGGTCAAACTGAGGCTAGCCCTTCTCTGCGCATCTGCGGGCGCACAGGCACAGCTGTCAGCCGAAATATCCGCAGGGAGAATGTATGCTGGGATAGAAATTTGCCTTGGAGGCAACTTACTAACATCTTTTTCTTTTGCTGTTTTGAAGTGAACGTGGGACACTGAGGCTAGTTAATGAATTTCAGACCTGAAGCTAAAATTTCTTCCAGCATATATGCATACGTCTTCCTACAACCAGGGGCAGCCCTGCTGAATTCAAAGGCTACAGAAGGAACAGGCA
Organism: Dromaius novaehollandiae; assembly: GCF_036370855.1. NCBI lineage: Eukaryota > Metazoa > Chordata > Aves > Casuariiformes > Dromaiidae > Dromaius > Dromaius novaehollandiae. The sequence goes on from NC_088117.1 coordinate 4,607,623, forward strand.
CCTGTTTGCAGGCAGGAGCAGGACAGCAGCGGAACAGCGTTGGAAGCAGCTGCATTAGCAAACACTCATTGCTGGAAGCAAAGTGAGTTTAGCTGTCAGCAAAAGACAGCTGAGAAGATCCTTGCATCTAGATAAAGTCTGGATGGAGGGTGAGAAGGAAGGGATGTGAATTTCAGCATCACGCTTGGCAACTGTCCCAAACTGTATTTCTCTTAAGAGTTTCCTGCAGTCTGCCAAAAAAAAGTTTTCAAGTTGTATCTTGCACTGTGACCTTAGTGAATTTAAAGAGAAGAGGAACGAAACCCGTTAGTTAAAAAGACTAAACAGAATAAACAAGATTTATCCCTAGCAGATTGGCTCTGTGTGAGGAAGAAGACATCTAATAGGAAGTTGCTCAAGTTCTCCTAAATCACTCGCCTGTTAGAGAAAAATACAGCTAAACAAACCCAACTCCTGAGATGTTGGAAGCTGCTTTCTCCTCCTCGCAGTGTGGTAGGACAGAAAACGGCAGTCTCTTACCTGGTTGGAGCATGTGCTGGGGGCTCGGAGGTTTCCTGCCAGCAGATAGGCTGTGGGCAGCGTGAGGACCAGCACGGAGAGCAGGCACAGAAACACGCCGCATCGTATTTTCCGCAAATCCTCCGTGAGGTGCATCCTGGAGGCTTGGCTGGTCATAGCAGCCTCTTCCTCCAGGGCTATCTCCGCCACACGGTCCATGCCGGTGCCTGACGTGGGAGCTGCTGTTCCCTGAATGGGAGCGGGACCAGCCAAATCTCTTCTGGCTTCTGCCCTGCATGGAGACCCCCATTAAATAAGAGCTGCCTTGAGTGTGGGAAGGCACCGCACACACACACCCTCCCTCCCAAGGAATGCACCGCCTACAATAGAAACCTAGCTCAGGGAAAGAGAGCACCGCTTTCCCCGCGCTACCCGAGGTGCCTGCTGCATGCCACTGTCTGCCTTTTTTTCTCCCCCCCTCGCTGTGCAGAAGGAAGCTAGGAAAGTCCCAGTGGGTGGAACCAGGATAAACTCTGCTGCTGGGCTGGATAAGCTTGAAAGCTTTTCCGCCTGGCAAAGGGAACATGAAACCAATGGGAGTGAAAGTGAGAAGCAGGGGGAGAGCAGCGGTAAGCGGTGGAGATGAGAGCAGAGCACGGCGTGCAGCGTCCCGGAGCGGAGCGGAGCGGTTTCGGTGCAGCCCGAGGGCGGAAGGGAAGAGGGTTTTAAGGAAGGCCAGGTTATTGCACGTGACCCTGCGAAGGGGTCTGATTCTCACGAGTGTTGCTTCGTTCCCAGATTTTAGCAGGATATGCAGTGGACCAGAGGCTGCGCAGTACCTTTGGCAGCAAACAGTCCCGAATCAGGCCTAAAATAAGGTGCTTTGCATTTCCGCTGCTTTGTTATTTCTCCTCTCTGGACTCATTTTCATGGGGCTTCCGCAGGTGCCTGTTGTCACTACTTGGAAAGGGAAAAATTGTGACCTCACTACACTCGCGAAGCTTGTGCATCACGTTATTTTATGAATAGCTGCTGTCAATGAAAATCAAAAGGGCCTGTTGCCCATCAGCAAACCCGGGAGCTGCTGCGCTATTGATTTCAGAGGAACAAGCTTGGATGGCAGCTCTGTCCGGCTCTCCTCCGACGACTAGCGTGCGTGCCAACCCCGTGCCGCGCGGCAGTGGTCTACCAGCCCTCTGCCCTCCTCGGCACGGTTGAGGGAGGGCTTGGGAGAAACCTTCAGTGGAGATGTTGCCATTTAGACTTGTCCGTTTTTTTGAAAGTTTTGAAGGTTTTTCCCAGGAAAGCGTGGTCTCATCAAAACTGAAACTCTTCGATTTATACATACACACGCACATGCTTGTGTCCATAAACTTCTCCTTTCTTTGCTGGGTAGAGAAACAGGCTGGAAATATTTTTCTTTTTCTTTTTGTGATGATACAGAAGCAACTTTTGGTTTCCCCCACCCCGTAATCCAAAAAACATTCAGATTTATGTTATTAAAAAAAATTATCAAAGACAGAAAAATGTCTATTTTCTCATGTCCCAATCTCCTTGCTACTTCCGATACTGGGAGAGGAAGAACAGAACGAGACAGCTGGTAAAGCACTGAAGGATGTGTGCTCTAATCTGAGCCAAGCCACATAGTTCCTACGTGACCTTGGACAAATCACTGACTTTGTTTTCTTCTCTAATCTGTTATTTGCCTTCACGTAGACTATAAAATCTTGAGGACACAGATTACACTCTGCTTTTGTAGCATCTAGACGTGACGCTAAGGCAGGTGTGGCTCCATCTATCACAAAATTTAAAAAGCAGATAAAAATGTACTGTCAAGATCAGCAAAAGGAAATCTAATTTTTCTGTGGAAGTTCTGCGTAGAGATGTGGCTTTCTTTGTTCCTAGGATCCTAGATGCTTGTTCTAGGGCATAGCATTAAGAAATTAATATTCTTATCTGGGGCATCCATTAATTTTAAGGGGTGAGAGCTAAAGGTGATCTGCTCTTTGTTGTGAGTGCCCCAAGGTGCTTCGTGTACATTCAAGGTATATATATGCCTTACAAGCAGACAGTCACAGATGTCTTCAATCTGTATGCCTGCAAGTCCTCTGGAGTATATTTCTTACCTTCCTTGGAAACTCCGGTGGAGCCAAGGGGACAGTCCTGAGTTAAAACAGCTCATATGAGGGTGTATTTGTTTGCGGGCTCTTGCAGTGGTGCGAGACCTGGGAACTTCTGGCTGTAAGAGGATGAGCTGCAAGCACTGCAGAGGGCAAGGGCTGGGCTCCTGAACTGAGGCTGTGACACATTCGCACTCTGCCTCCGACATGTTAAAAAGTTCAGATTTTTTTCTTAAGAATTGCATGAAAACGAGGACAAGCCTTTTGTCTCAAAAACACAAGGGCATTCGGCACAGGGTGCACCTGTTTTTTTACTACATGGTGACTTACCCAAGATCACTCGTCGAGGCAGCTTTAGGGTAACCAAAATAACAACCGCGTCGGCAGACCTCCCGTGTAGGCGCTGGCTGCCTGCAGCCCAGCTGTGCTGTGCCGTGCCGTGCCGTGCAAAGCGTACTTCAGATTTCTGCTCAGAGGGCTCCCCAAGCAGCCCAGGGCCATCCTCGTTGCAGAAGCTGGCATGACCCTGAACTTCTTGCCATTTGAGTGACCAGAGCTGGGCCCGGGCAGGCAGGACCTTGACGGGGTAATCCTTCTCAGCCGTGAGCTGTGCCTCTCCCGGAGTTTCTCATGCTGTTCCCTGCATGCTTTCAGCCATGACCATTAGGTAAATTCTCTAGCTCATGCCAGACATGTCCCCACCAGTGATCCTTGACTACCTTGTACTAGTTAGAAAAATCTGCCAGGGTTTCCAATACCCACCTCTTATTTTAACATGTATTTTAACAGAGTTTAAAGAGGGGAGGTGTGTTGCTATGGAGTTAAACATTTGGGAGGGTATTTTTTAAGAGAAGAAAAATCTGGAATGGAGCTAGGTGTCTATGAGAGGAGAAAGCAATGGCTTGTGATCAAGGCATGATAACTTTATGTTTCGCTTTGCTTTTCTTTCCGTAGCACTTTTTGTTCTTTCTGCATGCTTGCACACGATTTGAATGGGCACATTTTGTCTGAGGCCAAACAAGTTGAATCACACATATAGTGAGGACAATGTAGTATACATAGGGGAATAGTATTGCAGTTATTTCTGTGTTCTGCACGGAAGATACTTAGCATGTTGCATCTTTATTCATTCCTTGTCTGCATTGGGTAATGGCTGTGTTTTCAGTTTTTAAGCTTGCAATAAGTATGGAGAAAAAGTAATTGAGCATTCAAAGCTCATTTCACACATTTTCTGAGAGTTTTCGAAGTGCTGTATGTTTGTTGCATTCACAATGGTTAGTGTTTTCTCTGCACCGTTTCCAGCTGAACCCCGTGAGGGTCCCCTGAGAAAGACAAAGCACAGAGCGTCCATCCGCTGGCAGGAAGAGGGAATCGGCATGCAGGGTTTGTGCCTCTTGATCTTGTTGTAGCCTTCCTGCTCAGCCCTTTGCTAGATTGTCTGCAGTCTCCTATCAGAGATGCAGCATGGGTGGACAGTAGCTTGTGCTGGGTGCCCACCTTACCAGTCACAGCTTCCCAGGCTGGCATTTCAGGCTTCCCTCTAGCTGCCAGTGCCTCGATGCTGTGGCTGTGAGTTCCTCGCACACGTTCAGCAGTGGTTCCCTCCTTGTGCCTTGCTGTGCTCGTCCCGTACCCTCCAGCACGCAGGTCACTGCAGCCGGGCGTTGGGGTTGCACGGGGAGTGAGGGGCAACGTGTGCTTCTGCCAGACGCGGCTTGAGCAGGGCGTGCGGAAAGGTGAATGCAAGGAGTGCTGGTGGTGTGGACATTACTACAGCAGGGCCAACCCACCAAATCCAATAAACTCATGTGTTGCTGGCTACAGTTGTTATTTCTGAGAACAGCAGGGGTAGGAGGAAAGGCAGAGGGACCAGGTTTACACTTATTGTGCCCAGCACAGCCTTGAAAGAGGAGCCGTGTCCTCTCTTGTCCCCAAGGGTCATAGAGGGGTTTGCCATAGTCATAGTCAGGTATGGATATGTGTCAGGGCCAGCTTTGCTCAGGAGGGGTTTTCACAGCAGTCATTACTCTTATGAAACCCCACTGCTGTCCACCGATGAGCAGAGAGAGGTAGGACGCAGCTGGTCACTGTGTGGCTAGCTTGGATTTGTCACCAGACAGGAGATGGGCGCCTGCTCTTCATGTAGCCCCTTGTTGGGGGACGATATGTGACAGGATGGAGTAGGAGGGTGCAGGATGGTTCCCTACCTCTGGTCACTGTGTCCTGGCAATGACACCCCCCCAAAAGCCTCCCATTGTCGTATAGCACATCCTTGTAAGCATGTGTTTCTCTGCCGCCCACACAAAGCAGGGCAATCAGCCACGTGGTTCTCATGCCATGTCAAGAAGGCATGGGAGAGGGATGCCATGGCCCAAGGAGATGCCACCCCCTGCGTCCTTGGCTCCGTCCCATGGCCATGGAGGAGGCAAAGGCTGTGGGATGGGAGCTGCCACCCTGGCTCCAAAGAGCTGCACAGCGTCAGCACCTGCAGCAGAGACTTTCAGGGCAAATCCTGGTCTATCCCCACAAGTATGTCATGGCAAACCACAGTGCTTATTGGCATGAGCTAGACAAGTTGTAATTTCTTCAATTTAAAGTGGATGTGCTGGGCATCACATTTGTGACCATGCTGAACTGTGTCACTTCCTATTACTGCTGTGAGGCGGTTTTCCTAGGAACACAGACTGCAGGCAGGACACAGAGAGACCACAGCTTCGGTGTCCTCTGGCACAAACTAGTCCTTTTTCACTCCTAAGACTTCTCTGCAAGGAAAGAACAGCAAGTAATACAAGGGTTGCTTTGCAGCTTACCAGACTTGTTTTGCTGAGCGCTCTTAAGGACACGGTGTTTGCGCCCTAACACATGGTGGGATGGCATAAGGGGAGTGTAAGGGCACAAGGTCTGCTGAAATAGTGTTGAAGCAATGTATTCAGCCAAGGAACCCAAATCTGGCCCAGTCCAGGGTCCCTGCCCATGCTATCTGTGGGGTGTAGACCCTGGAACAAACCATCCTCTCTCCTGTGGATGGGTTTCTCACCAGGGGAACTACTTGCCTTGCCCAAGACCAGAGCCCATCAGGGGAGTAATGTGTACCCCTTTTAGATGACTGAGGGTCTGAGACTGTGGCATGAAACAGGGAAAGAACCAGCTTAATTGGGAAGAGGATCTAGGCTCCTATCCAGGATCTGTTGAAGCTGAAGACATCATGTGCAGGCATCATTCTCTGATTCATCTTCCTACATCTGACCAAAATATTTTGCTTCCAGCACTTACTTAGAAGTTGCAGCTCAGCAACACATGGTGATTTTCTTTCTTGGAAATTAATTTCTAGTGATCTGAGACCCTTCACTGTCTTTGCTCTTTCCTAGGCATGGCACTCTCTGCTCTTTCTTATACCTACCCTCCCAATGAATTTCCCAGGATCTCCTATGAATTTTGCTATCAGAAAATAATCAGAGATGAGGAGGAAAACTCAAGATTACAACCATCAGAAAATGTTTTTCTGTCAACCAAAAGAGATTATTTACCATTTACTTTTGCAATAGCCCAGGCCCAACCAGTAAAAAAGCTGAGAAAAGCATTCCCAGCCAAACTTCAGCCAAAGTTTTAAGAGAGATGCTATGGGGCAGGTGCTCTGCTGTGCTATCTGCTCTTACTATACATCAGCAAGTGAAACCAGTACATACCAATTTAGTATGAACTTCCCCACTGTTGTACAGGAGAGATTCACGTGATGTACCTGTGTATGGAAGCAAAGTCTAAACTCCTCATTCACGAGGCCATGTAGGGAATGGACAGGCGCAGCCCTGGTGTCAGCAGGAAATAATGCAATCAGGCTGGGGTATAAAGTTTTTCTCCTGGACTGAGGACAAGATGTAATGACAGAGACACTGCTCATTCCTGTCTGTTGCTGGAGCAGCATCTTGCTCAAGTTTTTCAAGGATGTATTTGTAGTGTCAGGGACAGGTTAGCTGGACATTTTCCCATCCGTGTCTATGCATATAAAGAAGCTGGCTCTGTAAGCATTCCCCTCATAATCCAGGGCTTTGTTTTTTCCCTTTCTGCTGACACTTCCTAGCCAGCAAGCCAGTGAAGCAGAACTCTTGACAGCATAAAGAGGAGACAGTTGTTGTACAGCCTCCTTGCTGTGTGCACCTGTCAGTCCTCCAGAAGCAAACCACAGCTAGCCATCACTGTCTGCACAGTCTCCTCACTGTCTGAGGATACACAACACAGCATCAGTTATGCATAATTCTGTGGTGTGAAAGCAAACAAACCAAGAAAAAGTGATTACATAGCACAGTTCCTGATTATTTTGTAGAAAGGATTATACGGTGTGAATGGGGGAAAAATGACTTTGTCATTGCTTTCCTTTCTCACGTGAGGGCCACGCACAGCTGGATTCTCCCTTTCCTGTTGCCTTCTCTGGGAGCAATGTAGCCTAGAAAAGGTGTGAAGTGTGAGCGATGGGATCATGCAGCTTGCTTGCTCCTGTTGGCATCCTGAGGGCTGGCATTCCCTGAATTTCCCTAGGCCAGGCAGTTGTGACATAGTCTCAGCAATGGCTCTTGGCCTGTATTATCCCAGCATGTCCTCAAAGCCTCGTGGCTCAGTCTGCCAAGCTATAATCTTGAGTGATGTCTACTGCACTTTTGAGATGGCTTCACATTTTGCGCTATCACTGACGTATGAAGTGTGTGCCATAAAAACCTGGGGAGAAGTAGGTCTCCTCTCTGTCTGTACGGCTGCCCCATGGCTCTTCGCACAAGGCCTGCTGCTCCTCTAGACAGCAAGTCAAAATAGCCCCAGGCATGGCTGAAATGCAGCATCTGGAATCTGCCCGGGGCAGGATGCCCGTGTGCCAAGCCACCCTGGCTGCGTGCCCAGGCAAGTGGAGCCAGCGATGCAGGGAGCAGCAGTGCTGTTTCCAGCGCTGCTCTGGAACCTGCTCCCGCGAGCATGAGGGGCATCGCCAAATGGTGCAGGTGCACATTAGCAGAAGAGAAAAATTAGGAAGCAAAGCCCGAGCACCTTCAGACAAAGCCTGCTGAGAAAGAGACAGTGGCATGATGAAGCAGAGGTTTTCGGGCGGTATCTTCTAAATATGCTCTAAGCAAGTTTATGATACAAGGTTTGTGTCCTTTTTCAGCCTTTCTCACGTGTTGAAAAACCTTTACAAAGGAAAACGTTCTGACATCAAATCTGGCTCAGTGGTACCATAAACAGAGAGGTGGCTGTTGAGTCACAGAGGGAATAAGTCAGCTAAAGATAGAGCCGTCTAGCTGAGTAAGTGCAGAAATATTTAAATCCAGGCTCTTAATCCTTATGCTCTGGGGAAGGAATAGATCATTAGCTGGGATCAAAAGGAAGAATCACTTTATTTGGGATATTGTATTAAGTTGCATAAGTCAGTATAGTCATATAACGTCATCACAGGCATCAGGCCAAGGGCAGAGACAGGAAACAGCACAACTCAATGTCACTATTTCTGTGTCCCTCCATGGACATGGTGGCACAGCGAACTTTAGCTTTTGCATCTGAGGATAGTTAATGTTTCTCCCTGTGCCAACAACTTCCTGGTGCTGCTGGAATCCGCATAGAGCATCTGTTAATTTTTCACTTGAAATGAACAGCAGGATATTTTTTTTCCCCAGGCTGCCTCATTGGCACACCTGCAGCCACACTTTCATTATCAAACAGTCATTTTGCCCTTTACAATGTTCCCTAATCAGCTTTATCACTTTGCTTTTGCTATGTCTTTATGGCCCATTTTCCTTTCCTCTCCTCCCACCAGGTATATAAACAAGCACAGGGCCAGAACCCCTCACTCACACTTGTTTCATAGCTCTGTTTCCAGACGGTGAGCCAGACCCTGCTGCCCTAGGAGCACTCCGGGGAGGAGTTGAGAGCAAACGGCCCCTCCGCAGGATGAGAGCTGGAGGGACTGTGCCAAAACAGGGAGTTCTTCCAGGAGCAGTAGCTGACCTCAGGCAAGGTTTGCGATGCACTTAGCTGTGGGCTGTCACCATATTAAAGTTGTTACTGAGCATCACGATATACAGAAAGCACTTGTTTAGATGGAGAGAGTGTGATTAATAACTGTACGAGAAGAACCCCAGTGAGGCCATGATCTGTCTCATTTTGGGCAGGCTGCCCCATCTTCAGCTGGCCAGAATTTCAGAAGTGAGATTACTGGTGTGAATGTCTACAGCATCACAGCTTGATTCATGCTGGGGTACATGAACATCACAGGAATCCTCATATATATTTAGTGTTCAGGCTTCACTGCCAGGTCCTTATGGCCATCAGCACCTGAACCATTTGGGTTAGTACTAGGATGGGTTTGTTAGCACTTACTAAAAATCCAAACCAGCAGGTGAGGTGTTCAAGTGAAGTATTTCCCCCCTCCATAGCTAAGCTCCAGAACTCCTTCCTGTAGGATGTGGATGATAAAAATTTACGTGGGCTCAAGGGGGTACTAGACATGTTTTACAAGAGAAATTCTCAGAGGGTACTAAACACCAGAATCTGCATCTGTATAGGGAAATCCTTGGACCTCAGATCATTGGTGCTGGGAAAATGTTTTTGGGGAAGCATCGTATGCGCTTGCCGTGTACATCTATGCTGGGGCTGGGAGAGATTTGGGGCATGCCCTGGAGACCAGAGTGTACCTGATGGTAGGCTGCACTGCTGCAAGGGCAAGAAACAGATGGAGATACTGTGCAAGGTCTCGAGGCTGCCGCTGCGGAGTACTGTGGATACACCAGCATGACCCGCAGCGGATGGGTAGCCACATCGAAGGATGCCCACGCTCAGGCTACTTCCTTCAGTATTAATCACACATTTCCTGAGCTGAGGCTTTCAGCCCACTTATTTGTCCTTTCCAGAAACCAGAGCATTTGAGTAATACCTCTATAGTTTCCCCAGGTGGGTTGCAGAAGAGTATCCCCGAGTGGGTTGCTGGCAGCCATCTTGTGCTTCGGGCGTGGGAGACTTCTCATTTGTGCAGCTCTTCCCCTCCCTCCGGCACACCCTTCACGTTGGCAGCAATTCTAAAGAATGTACTTGCCCACACAAAACTCTTCCCCTGCCTTTAATGAAATGTAAGGGCTCAGGATTAGGAAATCCGATGCACTTCAATAAAGGCCGGCTTGCTAAAGGTTCTGAGTGTGTATTCTTCAGGAGCTGATCTTTGCACAGATTGTCTCAGAAGATGACACGTTATGAGAAATGTTAGGTTTCCAGGATGGAAATATCATGGGAAAGTTCTCAAATGCCATTTTTTACATTTCTAACTCTCATCTGTGAAGCAAATACACTTCAGAACCAAAGCAGGATAGAAAATGTGCGGAGATTGTATGTGGCTCTTTGTTTAATCTGAATCTTAATTTTTCTCCTCCTCTCTCATTGAAGTCCTGTGTGTGACTGCATGATCTCTTCATTGGCACAAAGGAAAGTACTCCCATTCACACTGAGATTACAAACCTGGCATGGGAACCTTATTGTCAAATCTGAAGTAAGAAATAGTAGATTTTATTCTGGCACTGCAGAAACATGCAGGCACTAACGTTAGCCGTGCTTGAATTCATATAGCTTACCTTGCAGTGGGATATTTACTGATTCCCCCCATAAAAAAATATGCTTAATTGTTAATGAAGGCAAATCTGTCATAGTGGTAGAGCCCAAATACTGCTCTGTAGAGACAAAAACCACCAGACTGCTATGCATACAACAAAGCACAGCGAATTTCTTTTTGCTAAAAACTTTCTGTCTCTCTCCCTCTTTTTGATGAAGAGGAATTAATAAACGCTGTGATTGTTGTTGAGCATGCTAGGGATATTCAGCTCTTGCTAGAGGGATAGCATGCTCTTAGGCTCAGCCTTCTGAGATGTATGGAGATATGCACTTGGAGGCATGGACGATGACATTTCTGTTTAGCAAACTGTCCTTAAAATTAGTCTATATGGCCTCGTGTATGATTGGAGACTACTTGTCAGTCAGCTTTAAGGTTATTTTCTGTCTATCAATAAAAAGATTGACCTTGATTTTTGTCCCTAGAAATTGCAATGTATAAGCTGTTCTGTTGAACTAATATCTGATAAAGTTCATCGTGATTTGTATGGTTATTCCAGCAACGTGGACATGCAAATCAAAGCAGGAGACACTGTGGACTTTGGGCTGTAAGGTCTCAGGAGCCATTTTTCTTAGTGGACAAATGTCATTTATGACTAGCCAAAGGGAAACCAGCATCTCATACTAGGACTAGAGGTAGTGTGGGGCTAGGGAAAAGAAAATTAAAAAGAGAGAGAGAATATTACTTTCATCTTGCACAAACTGTCACAGCTTCAAATGCAGAAGTGACACAAATGGGAACTAGGAGGGACAGGCATGTTGTGACTCAAGCCTTTGCTCACTTAAGCTTTGCTATATTTATTGCTGAAATAGATTCATGTGTCAGGGTATTTATAAAGGTCTGGAAAAATCTGAATAGAAGAGAATAATTATCTAGGTTTTATCGGATCCCTAAAAAAATCAGATTAGCTTGATTCAGTATTTGTGTTGAGTGTTTACATGGCTTCCCCCAATGAAGGAATGTAATGTCTCCACCAGTATTAAATCACTGTGCCTCTCAACACCCCTGAAATGCAGATATGATATGAACTATTTCTGAAATCTGCTTTTCTTGGTCAGATTTGATTTTTTTTTTTTTTTTTTTTTTGGACAGATGCCCAAAAGAGTCGAGCAAAACTGCAGCTTCCCCAAAGGAAAAAATGGTGCATTCCTGAGATACACCATTTGAATTGGAGCAAGGCTGGGGAAATCCCCCTTCATTTGAGGTGACATATGTGCAGAGGGAAGTCTCCTCTCAGGACAGCTATGTCTCTGCATGCAATTCTTTCAATACAATTACTTTGCATTTTTTGCTTTGAGGTTGCCCCATAATGGAGTGTTTGGAATAGTATATCAAGCTGCAAAAGTATGCCTACAACTTATACTGGCTAGCTAGGAACCAGTGGCAACATACTGCCGCAACCTAATGACACTAGCTGTGGGCTGACTGCCAAGATACTGATCAGGGAAAAACAATCATCCACACCAAACCCGACTGCAGACTACCAAATTAAATGACAGTAAAAGGAGATCTCTCAAGGGAACTGCCTGACTCCCAGGTCACCTCTGTAGAAGGGTCCACAAGCCTGGTGCCAGTCTGAAGGGGACAGTGAGGTTCCTGTTACGGGCAGAGCTGCAGATCAGGAGAGTACTCAAAGTCTCCAGGAGGCAGACTAGAATCGTGAATATGCCTGGCTTTTCGGGGTAGACAGGGCAGAAGGAGAACAGGGACAACCGGCATCAGGGAAGACTTATTCATGGAAAACTTGATCCACTTTGATGCCAAATCTCACGCATTACGGGCAGCCTGCACAGAAGGGCCAGCCTGCTGGAGCTTCGTAACTGGTCAGCCACTAGTACCTAGGTTGAGTAGGCCTGAGGTGGGAGAGCAGATCTGTCGCATCCAAGAAACTGGCTGAGAGCTGGCTTGAATGTGCCCTGATAAAGTGTGCTTCGATACTGAGTAGGTTTTGGTAAATGTAGTGGTATAATTAGGACGAAGTTGCACCTCTGAAGCCTACCTGTTTAGGATGGTATAAGAGTGTGAGAGGAGGAAAGATTTGCCTCCTACCACAGGAGGTGGCTGCTGGGGAGGGTTAGTTAGGCAATTCACTGCAAGGCATTATTGCTCTTTCAGCTTCATGGGTTGAATTGCATATCGAGTGGGTGAGGAGGGAGACTTGCTGGAACAAGCCAAGCTCAGATGAAGGCTCCTGGTAAGAGTCTCTGTGAGGCAAACATTTCTGGCTGCTTTCTGAGGTCAGAAGTTTGTGGCTTTTCATCTGGCCCTTTCTCGGGCACCAAGGAAGTTAGTGAGTCAATTCCTGAAACTTGTCAACAGATCTTTAATCCTCATCCTTTCCCCTGGGACCTCTTGGCAGGATCTCAGCTGTGGGATGAGGAGCCCTCTGCATTCAACCCATTCCTGATTTGTGGGTATGCTCTTGGGCCATGCCCCAGATATAGTCCAGAGCAAGAGCTTGGACCACACCGTCCTCTGTATGCTCGAGGGGTGCAAACATGGGCATGCAAACAGGGAGGTAGAGCCATCATGTGCCTCCAGTACGTCCATGAGCCTGGACGAATGAGGCAACAGCCCGCATGTCCCAGTCCTGTTGCGTGAGCACAGCCAGTACGTCAGTGACCTCCAGTAATCAGTATTACTAGGTTCATCTTCTAAAAATTTGCACTGGGAATTGGAGCTCAGATTTCCAGTGGATGAAATAATGCAGCAGTGGGTCTTGGGGGAATTGCTGTATTTTGTCACAGGATGTGACTATACCACAAGCAAAACTTTGACTTCTGATATCTTGACTTTCTGATTAGACTAATAGGGTCTAAGTAAAGCTCATTACTTTTACTAGTCTGAACTCTGAGCTAAAGCTGCTACAAGAAGTTATAGGTTAACCTATGCAGAAGCGAAGCAGTAAAGGTTACATTTTCAATAACTAGGATCAAAGAAATGTTTTAAAAAGCAAAATTTGCTAACAGCTTGTTATTCTTTCCACTCTTACAATATCTTTGGCATGGCAAAACAAAAGGACAATAGCAGATGTTAAAGGTATTATAAGGGGAAAATGCTGAGAAACAGTTCCTCAACTAAATGACACAATCTGTACCTTATCACAAAATTACACCTGGTCTTACAGTTCATATCTGTAAGTGCATCTCATTTCTGAGGTTAAACATCAACTTGTTTTTATATATTAGTCTAAAATCATTGTAACTTATGCCTAGATGTCATTATCATAGTGCCTGCCAAAAGCGCTCAGCCTCTGGAATAGTTTGTTACCTAATTTGCAGGGATTCGAATCCAACAAATGAACACGTTACTGTTGACATTACGAAGGCTCTTTGATTTTTGAGTCTTGTAAGTGTAGAGAAATTAGGCTTGGAGGAAGTGTGCCAGAGGGGAGGCAGACATGACATGGGCATGAGGAGGGTCTTTTACAAAGAGAGGATGTTCCCCGATATTCCCCTATTCAATTGCAGAAGGCAAATCACTTCTGGTTTCACTTTGATCAGTGAAGTTCTGGCTGTGATGATCTAAAGATAGAAGCAAGGTGAGACTGCAAGGAGAAGTAATAATTCTCTTAGACCAAATGATGTCCTGAGGTGAGAGGAAGAAACATGATAGAGTTATTTTATGTTCCTCATCTCTTTTCGGCTTGCCACATGTGAACGTCATGTTAATGTACACAGATGTACCTTGAAATGTTCTGACCATATTATAAGATAGAAGAGATGTGGCCTTCCAGGCAGCACCTAGACCCAAGCATGTGCTGCTTCTCCTGGTACAGAAGTGCCTTCTCGAGCACAGATTGCCCTTTCAGCTTCATGGTGGCCCTGTTACACCTAGCTCTGTGAGGGGAAGAGGACAAGGCAGGGCAAAGTGCAGATGGGCTGGGTATGGGCCCTAAACATGCAACAGTAAATTAAACAAGATGCGGGCGATTTTAGCTAAGGATTTTAGCTTCTTTTCCTTAGTTAGCCTCTTCTTTTCTGTCCTTAAATCTCACTATTGGGTGAAGAATGTGGACCAGGACTTTCATATGTACCTGAAGAACTGGAGCAACTCAGGTTTAAGAGATCAGTATAAAGCACTTGGAAAGGATTTGATGTTTAGGAGTTATTAAATAGGAATAAGAGAACTCACAGGAATCACGCCCTCCCTTACACTATCGTAAGACTAACCAGCTTCACTCTTTGCTCCGCTCCTCTCCCAAATCTTTAAAATAGTCTTAGCCTATATTCTAGGCTCTTTATGCTATATACAGGTTGCATGGTGCTGGCTGTAGCTGAAAGACTAACTCCCATTTATTCGTAGTTGTTATTGAAGAAACACTTCTGTGCTGTTTCTGTGCTGGCAGGTGAATTATTCTGGAAAGCTTTAACACCTGTCTGTAATTGTAATGTGTAATAAAGCTCTTCCATTTGCAGGAATATCCATTATGCCTCCTGTAGGGTTCCTCTTGGGATGTAAATAAATCTCATTTAAGTATGTCCCTCTAGCCCTCATCATGCCAAGGAGACAAATAGTGTTAGTACAATACAGCTTATGGATCATTCATCGCCTCATGTTCCAAAGATGCGCCGAGGACTGAAGTGCAGCAACGACGGTGCAACCCCCAGTTCTCACTGGTCACTCATGCACAGCGGCATCATGCAAATGCAGGTGTCACGCTGCCTGTCTGCCGAATATGAGTTCAAAATGCCAGACACGAGGTAGATGTAGGTGCCCCCCCAACAACAAAAATTCAGCTCTGCTATTGTGCAGCTGAGTGCAGCGAGCTGGAACCTCCCAGGCTGAGCTCTGCCTCTGCAGCTGCCCAGGTTTCCCTCGATGCAGGCATACCTTGCAGGCTGCTGCAACGTCATCCCCAGAAGCCTGTTATCAGAAATTGAGAAGTATAGCAAGTGGGGAAAAACATCCTAAAACATAGTGTGTTGAGTAAAGGCAATGAGCTTAAAGTAATGAAGCTGCAGAAAACCGTAGGAGAGCCATCCTAGTGACTTCTACAGCTTCCAGCAAAGCAACTCTGCTAGAAGTAAATTGTCAGTGCGCGTTCGCTTCTAGTTGGTGCTGGATGAGATGCCCTCGTGCTTCCTTTACTCTGTTTCACGGAGCCTTTATCAGAGCTGCCTGCCCCACTGCGTGAGGGGAAGAAATGGGCCCAAATCGTGAAGCTCCCCATGCCTCCCCGCCTAGCCTGGCAGACTCCTCTGTTTTGTTTTTCTGTTGACCTTTCCAACAGTTTTTTGAGTCACAGCATTTCTCTGGACTTCCCAAATTCATCTCTTTCCTTCTCCATCCTTCTTTTCCTCCCCTCTGGGTCATTCCAGTAACTTTTTTTGTATCACTGAATGTTCTTGCCCTGTCCTGCAGTCTTTAACCCCAAACTCCCAGGGAGATCTCTCATTACTGAGCTCACTGGATTTCACAGGAGGTACTTACAGCCTTCTCCCTTAGTGGAGTTTTTAGGACTGGTTCTTAGAATAAGTAGCGAAAGGGCATCTGAGGTCAAAACATATCATTACAAGGTATGAGTAACTAGAGTTTTTAAAGGAAATCACAGACCTTTGGTAACCCAAAACCTAGAAAGTGAAGGTAGAAAGGTTCCTGTTTTGTCTGGGTCTTGCTTGTTCCTTCTCTCATTTGCCTCTGTCTCTCTTAGCAAACTGGGCTGCCGCTGCCGTGCCCTGCTCGGCTGCGCTCCTCGGCAGCACGGCACCAC
Source organism: Dromaius novaehollandiae (assembly GCF_036370855.1). Classification (NCBI taxonomy): domain Eukaryota; kingdom Metazoa; phylum Chordata; class Aves; order Casuariiformes; family Dromaiidae; genus Dromaius; species Dromaius novaehollandiae. The sequence goes on from NC_088117.1 coordinate 4,623,587, forward strand.
GGGGTTTCTGGGGGCACCGAGTGGCCCCCCCGGCTCCTCGGTCTTGGGCTTGGGCTGCTCACAGCACTCCAGTAGCAGGAACAGGGTTGAAAGCTCTCAGTGCTGTGGTCGTGCCCATGGCAGGGAAGTCATCTCGCTCCCGGAAAACACCGCTGCTGCTTGCACCATCGCAGCACCTAAGGGCAGAAGATCCGACGTTAAACGTGCCGGGGTACCAGCCGGGGGGGCGTCTCTGGCCAACCCGGACGCTGAGTGCAGCCCTCCCGCGTGGGGATGAGCGTGGCCCCAGTCCGCGCTGCCGCCGCCGGGGCGTGTGACCGGGGACACAGCCCTGCGGAAGGGATGAGCCCGCCGAGGGGGAGGCTGCGGTCTCTGCCACGCGCTGGGGCTCCTGGGGGGCCAAGCATGCTGCAGCCTGCCTCCGTAGTACGAACCCCGAGCACTGGGTGTCAGTGGAAAAGGACAGAGCACCCACCAGTCTGCAGTGTAAAAACCTGAAAACATGCCTTCTGCACGGCGAGTTGCTTTACTTGCCTGGGCTTTGAACTTACACCAGAAAATAGGGCTTATGATAACCGGGCTGCTGCTTTGTAAAGTGCTTGAGAATTTCCATCAGCAAATTTCTTACTGCTACTGGTGCTAGTTATCATTACTTTTAAGTAATAAGTACATGTCTTCAGTAACAGGCGTTTCTTAAATGCTATAACATTTTTCCCTGTAATATCAATGTTGTTTAGATTAATCACTGTGCTGTTTAAGTCTGCAATTGTAGTGGGGAAATATTTTCTAAGTCTTTCCCTGTCACGTAATTTGATGCACATATCATCTACTGTGATGATCATAGAGAGGGGAACCCAAACACCTTGTTTAGAGGACTTTTACCTTTTTGTACCATTCTTTTAAGTTTTTGGGAAACCAGTTGTGTTAATGTGATGCTGCTTCTTAGTGCTAATGCAATAACACTGATCTAGAACGGTTCTCATGTAGTGTATTTAGTTGTTTTTGAAAATCATACTTGACCCCTATCAGTGAAATGGATGCTGAAATACTTTAAAAAGCTTAGCCATCACACACAGCCTCTGCCTCAATGCTCAGCTTCAAAAAATTCATGTATCACCTCTCATCCATTGCAAAACCTTCCATACAAGGGTTGTTTCATGCTGTGCACACTTAGCACTAAAGGGTTGCACTGCAATTGATGCAATTATAACATGAAAATAATAAAATGCATCAGCATGAATAGTGGGAGGGCTGACCAGGACCCAGGGGTGGTAGTAGCTGAAAGGAAATTGAGGTTGGCAATACTAAGGGAAATTTCTTGTAATTTAAGTTCTCTTAACTCGTGGGACTCTCTTTTGGACTGATTGGGAACCCCTTCACTGGAGTTAAGGCAAAAGTCTGCGCAGTTCCTAACAGGCAGGTTTCTGTCTTTGCCGTGTGCTGGAACGATCAGCTCATTTTGGCACCTGAGTCCAAAACATGAAATAACAGTGAAAATGAGCTCTGTAGACCAAGGCATGGCACAGCCTGGCATTTTGCAGCTCAGAGCCCGCACGCAGTGCTAAGAGGGTTTAGTGCAGAGAGGGCGAGATGTAGATCTTCACTCCCAGGGCAAATCTGTCCCTGGACACTTCACTTTGTGCCACGTGAGGTCCAACCAGAATATTACAGATAAAAATATTTTTCCTCTGGAAGGAAATTTTGCTGGAATTAATTGAAAAATCTTAGAGTAATGGCACTGATTTTGTCAAAAAAATCATCTGAAAGTTTCATTTCAATGACGTTTGAGTGTTGCATTTAGACTTTTTAATTTCAAACTAGTCTAATCAAGTTTATTTTCTCTGGTTTGGTCAAAATGATAGTGAAGCACCTCAACTGCTCTGAAACTAAGCCTTAAATAAATTTACAAATTCTATTTAGAAAAAAAAATTTGACTTCTTGTTCTGCACTGGAAGAAAACAAAATTAAAAATCTGAATGCTGGCCACTGAATGGAAAGTCCAAGTATAAGTAAAGTTTAGTAGTGAAAAAATGAAACCTATGGCTGTCATAGCATGAGACACAGTTCCCATGAGAAAAAGAGTGTTTATTGTAATACATAGTGTATTGCACAAGCACGTCTCCAGAGTTGTCTATTATGTCTTGATTTCACTGGTCAGAAATAGATGTTGCATTATTTTCCTGCTCCATATCTTTATTTCTTGAGCTTAGAAAAGGGATGTGCTAAAAATAGAAGCAGAATTTTAAGCTGTTCCATGATAAATTGGGTATATGTATGGTGCAATCAGCAGAAGTTTATGAGATGAACCTAATGGTCCAGTAGTGTTTAGGTTGCTGTGATGTTTTTGTCTATGAATTGTAACTCATGTTTATGAGTTTGACTTATTCCGAATGTGCTCTGAGGTTACATTAGAGCTGGACTGGACCCAGAACAGGGTCTGAATCAGCCAATTCCCGTTCTTGTTAACAACCTCTCATCTGGCCTTCCATCACTTCTGCTGGGAAAACCAAGATTATGAATGACTAAACCCAGAAATGCAAAGGCTCAGCAAAGGCTGAGATCAGGCCTCGAGATTCTCCACACGTCAGATTTTGCCGAGCTGCGTTGCCTTGCCTTTCAGTAATTCCCTCCTTTGCCATTTCAAGCTGGTCTGCTATCTTTGGCAAGTTGCAACAGTACAACGGCTTCTCCAGTACGTTCCCTCAGCAAGCGAAGCTATGGAGTGAGGAGGACAACCTCCTTTCCTGAGGTCTATGCTCCGATAGCTATACAACGTGCTGTATCAGTGTGTCTGCTTACAACGAATAGCTGTTGGTCTTTGCATAGTGGTGCTCAACAGCACATTTCCTAACAAATCTAAGAGAAAAACTGTCTTTCTCTGCTCTTGCATGGTGTTGGCCCCCTTCCTCCATAGCTGGCAGCCCGTACCATTCCCAAGGCCCAGGAGTGCAAAGGCCTCTTCGTTGCAGTCTTGTGTTGAGGCAAGTCGAATCCAGTCAGTCCAGCTGTGAGACCATTGCCAGCACTTCTGTATGGTGTTTCTGATCAGCAGCACAGCACACAATCTTCGTCCAGGGGCCACTAGTCAAGGTCAGTGTTCATTCATCATCATTCAGAGCTATCTGAGAGACTGCTTATGTCTCACATGAATCAGAAGCAATAGCGCCTCAGAAATGTCCTTGCAGTACCTTCAGTATCTCCTGATCTTTATGTGGATGATGCTTAGTGGCAGCTGCCCGTTGCACATTTCCTGAGGGGAACACTCCAGGGACAAAGCTGAGGACTGCAGAGTGCTAGCACTTAATTTAGCCCCTAGTGAGTATGTGGTCCCTGGTTAACACATACCAGAGAACTGATTAAGTCAGAAGATGTTTAAGAAAAATCAAAGAATTCTTTTTCTTTTGCTTGAAAGACTACAGTTAGTTTTCTCATTCTATTGATGGAACAGAGTTGAGGAAGGAGGTGCAACCCTGTTTATTTCATAAAGATTTTCAGCTCTGAGGGGAAAATACCCATTCATTTTTGCTGGGGAGGAAAGGAAAACTCCTGAAATATGGAAAAGATTTATTTTCTTGTATTGTCATGTTTCAAGTGAAAAATACCTATTTCTAGATCTATACGGTTTGCATAAAGATACAGCTAGAAAAGAGAAGCCCACACCTGTCACTGTATGGAACGCAAATCCCTTGGCTCTCCTCGACACACCCTCTGCTAGGTGTTTCGTCTCTGACTCTACATCCAGAGATAGACGAGATGTCAGCTTCCATACAGAGAAACTTCTATCCACCTCCCTGACAAATGCGGTACCAAGAAATGGTGTGGGTGTTGTAACCACAGGGAGATTCGAAGCTGCCAAGGAGAAAAGGGCTTTTAAATAAACTTCCTTCCATGTAACTGTGCTTGAGAGGGACACAGAGAGAGAAGATGTTCTCCGTAATCCTGGCTGAATGACAATGCTAATTTGTTCCCTTCCTGGGAAGGTGAATTCAAACTCATGTTCTGTGGGCAGCTGGTAGCATCATCAAACTCGTGGAAATGCCAATAAAATATGAGAGCCTGTTCCCAATCCTGTGAAATAAGTGGACAGTTTTCCAGTTCTTTTGATGACGTTTTGAATCAGGCCTCATTCACCAAATTAGAGTGTGTGCTTGTAGGAGTGGGTAACAGAACAAACCAGTTTCTTTATGTTGTCTTAGAAATCACCTCCTTGACTGCATCAGGAGGAGCATGGCCAGCAGACTGAAGGGAGTTATTAGACACCCTTCCCCCCACCATTTGGTGAGGGTGAGGCTGTATTGGGAATATGTTGTTCAGTTTGGGGCCCACATCAGCTAAAGAGGGATGTGGAGAATCAGAGAGAGCCCAGTGGGGGATAGAGGTATGGTCAGGGTCTTGGGCAATATTACCTACAAGGAGAGGTTGAGGGAGCTGGGCTGGTTCAGTCTGGCAAAGACGAGGCTAAAGGGCGATCGAGGAGCAGCCTACCTCTACCAGAAAGCACCTACAAATATGACAGAGACAAACTCTCCTCTGTATTGCCAGATGATGTATCAAGGGGCTGTTCACAGCCATGAAACTGCATTTTAGGAACTTCAGGATAAATGTTAAGAAGGCCTTTTTCACTCCAAAAGTGATGTAGCACAGGAATGGGCCATCAGAGGGGTTCCTGAATCTCTTTGTGGGAGTCTGTCAAGACTCGGCTAGACAAATCCATGGTTGTTATGATCCAGTGCTGGCAATACTCCTGCTTTGAACAGGAGATTGGACTAGAGATCCTTTCCAGACAGTATCCACATGATTCTGTAACTCTTCTAGATGAAGACTCAGGCTCATTTAAGAGGGGGATGTTATTATTTAAATAGCACCATTGCAGTACCAAGGTGGTCATCTCAAATACTGCGAAAAGTGCTAACTAGTTATTGCAGTCTGAGTAGCCCAAGTGTGTAGCTAAATTCCTGCTATTGCCTGAGCTAACTTCCTCCAACTTCACTTAGCTTGAGTGCAAGAAGTGACAAGCAAAATGGCACTTTATCTACATGTAGTTAGGATTAATGGTTCTGTCATCACTGCATAAAAGTTTAAATACCAGACAACTTACTTTCTCTGGGATTCTCGGGGGAGGAATGCAAGCACGAGGAGAGAAGAAGAAAGACCAGCTTAAGAGCAATACTTGGTTTGCCCTTTGAGATACAGCTGCGGTGACAATTGCTCAGCGTAAGAGGAGAGGTGGCCAAATGATATGAAGAGAGTGCAAGGATAAAAATGAAGAAATACTGGTCACCAGGGTTGGCAGCAATATGCAACATTACATACGTAATTGTTTCATTTCTAATTCTGAAATAACAACCGTAAGCAGAGGTGGAGAAAGCAGAAGGAAGACTAAAAGCTGCTCTCATGAGTCACCAGAAACACGGGTTCAGTGGAGCCCTGACTGCACAGCTTGCTAGCAGCCCTGCACAGAACAGTTGGTGCACGTAGAGGGGCTCCAGGAATCAGGAGAAGTTTCTCCACCCTTGGCAGTGAGAGCTGGGCAGAGCTGCTAAGACAGCGGGAGACAGATACCGCGACAGATACCCTCCTTCCGACCTCCTTTGGGGCAGGTGAGGGTTACACAGTGCAGATGCTGAGTTACACCTAGGGCTCACCCAGCCTTCCCGAGGACGGTACCGCTGCAGGGGGGCAGGAGGCCTTGTTTAAAGCATGTTCTTGGGGACATGCAATGGTCTTCTCTGCTGTAGGAGCCCACGTACCAGATGTGGCCAGTCAGCAGGCCAGGCACGCGAGAGTGAGGGCCTGGCAAGATCCCCAGAACGATGCTGGGACATGTGGCAGGCCAGCGGCCCAGCGGAGCTGTAGCTGGTGGGGGGGTTACTGGGGCAGGGCACAGACCAACCCCTCCCACAGGCCCCGCAGCAGATCTGTGGCTGCCCACAAATCAAGGTCCCTTCGGCAGAGAAGCAAGCGTAGAAAAGTTGATCATTTCTGGTAACTCAGCAGGGGGCCAGGCTCAGGTGATACAGCAGAATCATTTCTCAAGAGCTGAAATGCCCCTGATTTTCTCTGTTCTCTTGGTCAGTGAAATGTGAGTTCATGCTGACTTAGGTCACACTGCTTAGGATGGAATCTAACCCCAAGGGCTGTGCCATATAGATTATTTAACTGATTTTTTCAACCTTTTTTGATTAAAGTTTGTTTCTCAAAAGCAGAGCCATGCCTCCCTGCCAAAAACAGACTGATAGTTTGCTGTATTTGTCCAAGCCCTGGAGTCATTCAGATCCCTGGCAAGATCCTGTTCATTTTGTGATGTCTGGCAGTACTCAGTCAATTGTCATCTTTTGGCTTGAAGAACACAACCTCTGTGTGTTGCATAATGAGGTCAGGAGCAGCAGAAAGCATGTGCTGGGCTGCTTACTGTGTATAGTGTGGATTTAAGCACAAATGAAAGAAAAAATTAAGGGAAATATATCAGGAACTCTTGAGATCTTGCACTGATCTTAATGAAAATATTAACATTATAAAGCAACGTCAAATGGGTTGTTTGCTATTCCTCTGGGTCTTTGATTAAGAAGTTTTTTTTTAATTTAATATTTTACATTGCTCTGAAAAGGCGGGAAGCTGTTCCAGGGCACTGCTGGGTGCTGTGGTGGTGGCAGGCGGCAGGAACTGTAGGCTGTACATCACAGGCACGTCTAAACACATGTGAAATAGCAGTGCAGGAGATCTTTACTGTGACCACCGCACTGTGCTGTTATGAGATTATGCATGGTATTTTGTTTCATTCTGAGCAAGAAGCCGGGCATAAAAGGGGAGCACAGTGAATACAAGGTAAACTGTTTCAGCTTTGAGGGCTATGGTCCTCCACCTGGTGCTCCTCACCCCCTTCTCTTCGTAACGGAGCTCCTTGTTCAGTTTCAGAAGAAAGTGGCCAAGGAACAGTGTCATTACCTGCTCCTTCACAGGGCAAAGCCTAAAAGGAGAGAATACAGTTAACCATCCCTTCAGCAGATTGAGTAGTGTATGTTGGCTTGTGGCTGGGAAGATACACTCCTTCTCCACTCATTTTTTGTTTTGAGTGGCAGCTAGGGACATCAAATGATAATATCTCAGAGGCTGTGGTATTCTTCATTGTCTGCATTCAAAAATTTCTTCCACTCACACAAGACTTAGCCATACCCCTCTTACCATCTCTGAGATGATCAAAGATTTTGGACTGATTGCCAGGATGCTCTTCTGCATGGTACACAGATTCCCACAAACGACTTGCTGTTGACTTGGGATACTCAGAGCGCCTTGATGCTTGAGGATGTATCCATGAAATCACTGGTCAGAGGTTTGCCTTCAGTGATTTCCTCCCATTCCTCACCCAAATGATTTGCTGTATGAATCAGAGCCTGATCTTTTTTGTTGGTTTATCTGGAAGCCTACTCATACCCCTTTTACAGTCTGCCACCAGTAACAAAGATTTGCCATTTAGTCTTGTGGCTCCATCTTGGCCCACTACTTTTGTAGGCATACAGAAGGGACAAGCTGCAACGAGCAGTCTCCTTCCCACTATGGAGAGCCACAACAGCAATTTGAGAAATGTCAGCACTGACAAAGAAATTCTCTGAGGGGTGGCATCTGGCTCGTCAGGGGAAGGGAAAGACACAGCTCGAGGGGTTTTCCTCACCCTCCTCACCATGGCCTTGGTTTGTCCAGGCCTGACTGTCATGAAAACAAGGCTATACATGACTTGCTGCAAACAAAGAACATACTGAGCTTGTACTGCAGCCAAGAATTGACCAAGAATCTGGCTGCAAAAGTTGCTGTTCTAGATGTGGTGTCAGCCTGGGTTGACATGGCTTCACGCAGCTCTGTAACAGATCTACTGCTTGGGGCACTAACTCAGGGCAGCTGGAGACTGTGTGAGAAAGTGTTAAAAGTCAAAATGGTTCTTGTGCTGCGTGGCTGTGTTTGACATCTGGTAGCTCTGAAAGAAGGAGTGCTTTTTCTTTTTGTTAGTAAAAAGGAAAACCAGAGAGCAAGGAGAGATGCTACTTCTTGTAATGAAGCATATGAATAGATTTAGGGCATTCACCAGTTCCAGGAGAAGCTGATGGGAGTCTTTTCATTGCTTATGATTGCTTAAGATTTATAATTAATTTTTCTTAATGCTTTCTAGAAACTAACTGGAACTTGAAAGGCTTTCCATTATAAGATATTGATAACTATTTTCTAGCCTAAGTTTTGGGGGTTTTCTCCATTCCTTCTAATTCATTTTGCCGAGTCCTAATTTCTGATATCCCACATGTCAAAATTAAATTATTTCAAGTAGACTGAAATATTCAAAATATCAGAAATTGCAATTAAATAACAACACTTTGAACAAAGGAATACACTGCAGTTTAAACTTAAGCTTAAGCAGAATGGCAAATATTAGCAGAATTAAACTTCTGGCTTAACAAAACTTCTTCTTGTGATTTGTAGGCAGAAAAGGTCTCTTTATTTGTGGTTGATGTGCCTAATGCCATATGTGATGTATGGCTGAAATGTCTCCCAACTGTCTTAAGTCTAAACTTTCATGCTGGATTAGTTATCTTTGCATTTTCATAGCATAATACCTGGATCTTGATCAGTGATATTGTGGGAACTGTCTATACCACTTTAGTCAAACGGTCTGTATCTGATGAAGGGTGGTTCATGTACATTCAGTAGGGTAAACTTGCCTCTTAAAACCTTCTGTGTCTTCTACAAGTGTATCTATTGCTGTTCTGAGTTTTTCTGTTGAAGTCATCGTAACTTTGAAGCATTTATCTGATGATGCCAAGCTAAAGTAATGTTTAGGTACATTTTATTGTAGATCAAGAAACAAACCTCGGACAGGATGTGGGCAAATGTTTTCATAGGTGGTTGCTCATTTTGTCCAAGTGCTTTAAAGAATGGTGAGGGGAAGACTATACCTCAAACTGTGCTCCTGAAAACAGGATGAGCATGAAATGATTGCCTTTGACCTGGCAGAGCTCACAGAGGATGCATTTACACATTGAATGTGGATTTGGACCAGATCCTGAGTCCAGCTTTGCTGTCCCTATGCTGTCGCATGCTGTCAGAGCACGGTCTGAGATGAACCAGAAGCAAGAGGTAGAATATGGTGTGAGGTTTGGTAATGGCTTTTGGGGGGAGAGCTGAGGGAAGGAAAAGTAAGCCTTAATAGAGGCCAGGAATGCATCTTCTGACAGACGAGACTGGCTGGACACACTGTGCCCACCCTGTAGCAACATCATCCGGTCCCAAAATCCTTCCTGGGGTGGCCCCAGCTCCACTCGTCATGGGGTGTATAAGATTTGTCATGCCCTGGCCCCAGAGTGCCCCCATGCCCTGTGGGGGTTGGACCACCAGCATCCAGCACTCAGTGCTGCCGTTGCCCAAAGCCAGCTCCATACCAAAGACAAACCCGATCCTGGAGTCAGTGCCAGCACGGCTGTGCTGAGTCAGTAGCAGAGCTGTGAATAAACTGTACGATGAGATCTAGGAGAATCTGCTAGTCAAACGTCAGTGAATTTCTAAGAAACCAGTCCATTCACTATTTTTGGACTCCTTGGAAAACCCAAGTCAAAATCCATCTTGAGCTCTAGCAAGTCAAAAGATCATTCTGTTCAACTCGCAAAACTATTTTTTTTCTTAAATCTTACACAAGTTTGTCCTATGAAGAGGAAGCAGGCAATTAGAAGTCCCAGTACTCTTCTGCTAAGGAGTTTCTGCCAGCCTCCGTTTCTGAGACGTGGCACCTCTGAGCTGCGTGACGCTGCCCGAGAAAGCAGCAGAGGAAAGCAGGGACAGTAGCTGGCACAAGCAAAGCAGCATACAAGAGAAAAGCAGTCAAGGAAATGGAAAGAGGAAGCAATAGTCAATAGCTCGCACTTTCATCCTTTCTTTGTAGTGAAAGAAAGCAGCACAGAAAAGCCTGGCACACATTTTTTCACAGATTTATTTGCTTTGAAGGGAGGAATAAAAATCTGATGTCAAGAAGAGAGTGAGGCATAGCTGGAAAATATGTATGAATCTGAATGCATACGTGCACTCCCAGGGCTGCTTGGATGACCGGTGCTGTTCCACACACTATTCCAAGTGGCTAATTTGCAGAATCAGGAAGGGCCGGGGGCTTCCTCTGCTGGGGATTTACAAAGGGATGGATTTTTCAGAAAGGTCCAACAATGGACCTGAAATGCTGAATCTTGACTGGATATTGTTCTCGAGTTTCACAAGCAGTAGGTCAGGTTGCAAAACTTGCGGTTGTCCAGGCCTTTTTTCAGGCCCAACTGTCTCCCACACTGAATCAATGAAACCCATCTGTTAGGCCTCTGATAGAGGGATAAGGCGTTCTGGTCCACCCAGTGAAATCGATAATATTTGCACCACTGACCTTTCCGTCACAGGAATCATATCAGCCCACCGAGGCACTGCCATCCTGAGCGGCGGATCCCAGAGCCAGTCTTCAGTGCTCAGCAACTTAATTAGCACTTTTTTCACTTTTCAGAAATAATCAGTTGTTACTAGCAAAGAATCATCTACTCCGCAGCCAAGAAGGGTGACTCCCAGAAGGAATGTTATTAGCCACTTTTCATTCCTTGTGTTAACTAAGAGAAATTTGAGCAGCAGAGCTGTTTTGTTAGTCGTAACAGCAGGGATTGGGGCTGTCTCTTAGGCACTATCCTGCCAGAGGGAACCTCGTTTAAGTATCTGCAGCCTTTGCCTTTGCGAAGAACCAGGCTACCTGGATATGCTGTGTTTGTATCTTGGTCTTTCTGTGGTTTTGACCAGAAATTCCAGCCTGGTCTTAGCAACTTCTGCTGCTAAATGTTTCACTGAAACTGGTACTTCCCAGATAAAAAGAGAAAAAATGTCATTTTGTTGAAAAATTCATGGCTTGTGCTTTCTGGGACAGTTTTCCTTGTGGGGCTGAGCCCTGCAAGCCCTTTAATGTGCTTTTTTTGGGGGAAAAATGACCAAAAAACCACAATTTCAGCTTCTTTTATGAGATATTCTAATTCCCCTTTAACATAATTTATTGCTTTGAGTCTCTGGAGGGAAACCACTAATGAAAAGCTGAGAAATCATGGTTTTATTCCCCTTTCAAATCTGTTCTTGTCAGAAACAAATATATTGTAGATGATACATTTTTATATATGCAGTAATACAGGTCCCACCAAATAAGGATGACTATTCACTCAGATTAGGCTCAGAATATTTTAGAACCCTGAAGGACTTTAGCAAATTAACTTCTATAAATAATTAAGGAAAAAACTTCTTTGTGATTACAAACTAGAATTTCTCCTAATGGAAGGGAGGAGATTTGAGAATTATTTCCTGGATTATGCATTGAGTGTTATGAGTTGTATTTACTATTATGTGTTGTAGTTACTGTTGTTCAATGTATTCATTTTGTCCATTTGACAGGATTTGGGTCATATTGCAGAAATAGATCATTTCTAAGAAACATTCATATTGGGTAACCAGATTAGCTGAAATATCTAACAAGTTAGGTAGGGGACTGTTTGACTTGGCTCTTTTCACACACGGTTCCACTGGCTTTTCTCTCTTTTATGCTGTAGTTTCCTTTGTGCATGGCTTAGCTTCAGATGTTTCCTCCCCGAATTTATTCACTTTCCCTTGTTTTTGTGGATTTCTCTGATAGCAACAGAAGCTAGAAAACATGTGTGAAATTGACTGTAAATCCCCTAAAATCAGCTATGACATCTCAAACGGGGGACACTTGAGTCATTCATTTCTGCTTTGGAAGCGCAATAGGCAGAAACAAACAGCAGTGTCATTCTGCTATAAAGGGTATAAATTATCATTGAAAGGCCTGTTTTTCCCCTCATATCTCAGGATAATTAACCTTGCCCTTAGTTCTTGCCCTTCCATCTGGTGTAGATATGCTGGCCACTGCGAACAACAGCACAGAGGCTCCTGTTTCTGGTTTGGGCCAGCGAGTTTTGCTTTCCTCTGCAATACCCGGACTGGCTTTTCCCTCACCTTTTAAACAGATCAGATTTCTAGCTGGCATGTCTAATGATCACTGCTAATGAAGTGACAATTAATAACTTCCTAGCAAATCTGCTGCAATAAATCATGCTTTCGTTTCATTGTAATCCTACTGGAGGTAAATCTCAGATTTCAATAAACCAAAAAAATTAGCTTTTGAATTATATGGGGCATGCCCCTTGCGGTGTAGATTGTTTCTAATGCTATTTTCCGATTTCTGTAACTTTTACAATAAGGAAGGGCCTCTGCCTTATCTGCATAGAATTTAAGATAGGAGCACTTGCAGAATGAGTCACATCTGTGTTTTCCTCTGTGAACTTATAATTGTTATATTAGAATTGTTCTCATTTTCTTTATTAATCTATTTTTTTTTTAAATCCAGTGCAAGATTTTTTTGGCCTTTCGACTCTTAAATTCTTGTTATCTTTTAAGTGACTTTATTTAATACCTAAACAAAATGCACACAGAAGTTCTTCCTTATTGAATTTCACAACCTTAAAGTTGAATTGGAAATTTGGGGCTTTAAAAAAAATTAGCCTGTATGGTAATGAAGAATCAAAGTCTCAGAAAAAGCTTGAGTGACTCTTTAAAAATATTAAGACTGGACAAATATGCACTACTGAATTGTTCGTATAATGTCATGGCTCAGAATTGCTTAGGCTTCTCATACAAAAGCACCAAAACGTGCTCTCTGTGTCTATCCCTGTTTTAAAACACTGAAGTATTTAAGTGATCTCATGTTTTTAGGGCCTCTTGGATGCAATTAAACACCTGCTTAATATGAAGTGCATGCTGAAGCGTTCCTGAGGCAGTGCAAAAGTACTGAACGCTTTTCAGGATTGAATCCCAAATTTTAGTTAGCATTCAACCAAAATGCTCAATGCACTAAATCTTCATACAGATGTTTTACTGGCATTGGAGAAAAACAAAATGCAAAGCACTGAAAGACCATGACAAGCTTTTCTGTAACGCGTGATCCTTTGCAGGATCATAGCCTCTGCTATGTTTTTAGGGCTAAAGCCTCCTCTCATCAGCACCATTTTACACCCAAAGTGCAGTGTTACTTTTCGCCACCATTATTCAGATTCCACTGACCCAGATGAGCCGAGAGGCACCCCAGCTTCTTGCTCCACTAACTGCTGCACAAGCATGTCCTGCCGCTGCAGCACCGACACGTGCGCGAGGAATTATTCAACTCACGTCTCATTTAAACCAGCCCAAAATTTTAAGCACTTCTCTGACCTCAGGAGCCGTAATCAGTAGAAGGACAACTAGGCGGGTGCCTGAATGCTATAGTTACCCAGGAAGCTCAGATTTTTGACTCGGGAATTGAGCCCGTGCCCGCGTGGTCCAGTCTCTGCATGCCTTATTAACAGCAGTGCTGTGAATGAGAACCATCTTTTATTAGGCTAGACGACATATATAGAAAAAGGATTTCAGGCACGCGAGCCCAGTTTCTACTAGCAAATGCAGCTTTTCTCGTGCCCGTAGCCAGCCCAGGTAAGGCATCACTGCAGCTGTGACAAGGTTGGACGGGGACAGCGCTTGGGCCGTTCTCCCTCCTGTGCAGATGTGGGCTGGCCCTGGCGAAGGGCAGATGTTCACTGCAACCCTCTGCCCAAGCCAATGGTCTCGGTGGGAGGCAGAGGGTTGCTCTGGCCCAGCATCAGGCTGAGCTGCCTCTGAGGAGTAGGTTTGAGTTTGGCTAGGTTGGAGGATCAGGTCTGGACGCACCCATATCTGGAGGTATGCTCTGTGATATGTCTGAAGATGATTAAAGACAAGTTTATCCCTGTGTTGTGAATCAGACATATTTATTCAGGAAACAAAAATGAAAAAAAAACCATTCCTGCAATATTCAAATTGGAATAATTAACAAAATAACTATTGCATAATTACTTTGACATTTTATATCTATGTCCATTGCTAAAGCCCTGGATGCACTGTCTCACAATGCAGTCAGGTTTCTACATGAAGAAAATACCCTTTAAATATAAAGGCTCTAATATACTGCATACAATTCTGCTTGCCAAAGGCAAAAGTTCTGCTCTTCTACCACTGTCAAGCTTGAGGAACTCAACTAAAGCCCCTAGAATTACATTCATATAAAGTTTTGATGTATTAAAAAAATTACATATTTTTATTTTTAAGCATTAAACTTACTTCCCCTCTTGAACATAAGCTTTAGAAATACCTATTTTCAGATTATTCTATATTCACTAACACCCATGGAGTTAGAGCCTCAGTAGAGCTCATTTAACTGTTCAAACATTTTTTCCAATTCTTCAGGTTTCTTTGGTTCCCGTTCTTTTTTCCCCCTTTTCTTATTTGTTTTTCCATCCATTTTTATGAGGAAAAGGAAAAACAGAAGCAAAGAGGGAAAGAAGCAGAATAACAGAAACACAAGGAAATCAAAAATATATAAACTGAAGGGAAGAAAAATTTGTCAAATATTTATTAAGCCGTTTTAGATGAACAAACACTCCCTTCAATTTTTTGCAAGATAATTCCAAAATGTTCGTTTTCCCCTACTGGTTCTGGGCACGTCCAAGTGAGAAGAGGTTGGTAGAAGTGAAAATAACCAAAGCATGAATGACTCCTTTTTTTTTTTAAATCTATAAATATAATGACTTACACAGGACTGAACACACAGTTCCTGAACTAGTCTCCGACATTATAATGCAGTTGGCACTTGCACTTTGCCTTACAGACGTACTCCACCGGAGAGCCACGGGCTCTCTATGGATCGCGCACAGCCTCAAGGCACAGGTAGCTTTCTGTAGGAAGCTGCAGAAAATCTCTGTGAGTTATCAGTCCAGATTAAACAAATTAAATCCTTTTTCAGTAATCTTGTGGCAAATGGAGCTGCTGCAAATGAGGGCCTGGGATGTCTAAGCCTGCTGGGACCCCAGTGAAAATGCTGGTCCTGCAGCTACTGGTGACGTGACTGAGTAAAGACTCCCCCACCGAGAACACCAGTTCACAGCATCTAATTCAGGCAGTTAATTTGGGTGCTCTGACTCACCTCCTGGAGGTTCCTGCTTCACCACTGACTATATAAGAAATGAGGAGCCTAAATTTAGACGCTGAAGGGAACTGGTGTACCAGTACTACAGGATACGGCATCTCATAAAAAAATCAGTGAATTGACTCATGCTGCACAGCATCCTTGTCTTACAACAGAGGAGGGGGTTGCTGCCTGCAAGGAGCCCTCTGTGGGTGGAAGTCATGTTGGATGGGAAGTTTGTGAAGGCTCTGGCCCAGCAGAAGCATCTCACACCAGAGCCTGTGGAGATCAGTCCTTCCTGCGCCGCAAAAGGGTCTGAGTTTCAGAAAGTGCTGCGCTTTCACTCTTTGGCCCCGACCCCCCTCCACCCCAAGTCCTCAAGCTCCTGCAATTAGTCTTGAAAATAGAAACTGGAAATTTAAGTCACTCAAACTGAGCTCCCCTGGGGCTGCGGGCACTGCTGCAGAATGGCCTCTCCCAAAACATTTTGCCAGGACTCTGTATCCTCACAGTCCATCATATTTTCTCACAGTCGAACCTTCTTTAGCCAAAAAACCCCAGAAGCTGGAAGGAATTTTGAGGTCACTGAGTGCAGCTCCTGCTGTCACAAGTGTTGCTCGTCAGAAGTTGCGTTTTTACAGTTGTTCCTCCTAGAGAAGCTGCCTTTGCTTTGAGGCTTTCCCTTGCTCTTCGCACTGAACACAAGTTATATCACTTCCACTTTGGAAAGGCACCTGTCAGCCAGGCCCGTAGAGAGGTCTCAGAAAACCAAGGTCTCTTATTTATTTGGGCTCTTTGTTTGCTTATGTGTGTTGATTAGTCTCTTTCTTTTTTAAATTTCAAGATACAGCTCATTAAAATAAATAGAACTGCTGCTAATCTTTGTATCTAATAGCATTATGAAGAAAAACAACATTAAGTTAAGAGCATAAGTCAATGGCCCAGGTTTTTGCAGAATGCTGTTTGCCCTCTGAAGGAATTTGCATGAGTAAGAGGACTGCAGAGGCAGTGATTTATTTTGCAGAAGGTCAGAACAAAGTTCATGCACTGTTGATCCAAGTGGGATTTTTAAAAGAGGAATGCTGCACTTTTTTAGGTAGTACATAGCCCCTGGTCTGGGCCATGGCATAGTAAAGAATTTCACTCTAAGTGACTACAATAATTCTTCCCTCTCGGAAGGAAGGAGTTAAAATAAAACAAAAACAGAGCAGAAGTGAATGCAAAACTCGAAGTTCCTCAGTAAGCACTTGTGTAGCCACAACCCAATTTTCAGATCTGAATTTTGAGGAGTCTGGGTTCAGGCCAGTTACACTGTAGATGTCATCAAGTCTCATGACGTGTAATTGCAATCCTGGACTCAAAGTCTCCCCAGCTCTGGGGAAGTTCAGATCCAGCTCTATGAGCTCCGACATCAGACTTGATCTGATTTGGTTTGCTGCCCCCAGGTGAGCTTGCATGGAAGTGTATGCCATCGACTCGATTTCTATTCAAGACTCTTAAAATTTCCTAGAATGGTTAACAACAGCCAGTATTAGGCCAATACTACACATTTTTTCTCTCAACCAGGATTATGAATAATGGCATATATTAACACCTATAGCTGCTGCTTAACCCAAAAGAAAACAGTTCAAGAATGCAACTTTTTCAGTCTCTGAGAAAGGCTAAGAAACCTCAGTGTAGCAGACTTCCTTGTGAGATTGCTGCTGCTTCCTGTTTCTGGTCAAATTAGCATCGAGTTTACGCACAGAAAGCCACATGTTTGCCACATCTGAGGACAAGGGGAGGAATTTTCAAAAATCCTCTGTGACTTTCGTACTTTCAGTAGTCCATGTTTCTCCAGGACTGAGCTCTGTGGTGGGGAACCGGAGCAGGAACTCCTGTCCCCTGGGACCTCAGCAGCTAAGGTAAAGCCAGTTTCGAGCAGGGACCCTTTGCCGAAAAGCCGGTTGCTGCAAATGGTGAAGCTGAGACCATGGGAATGAGCTGTTCCCCCAAAGCGCCTTGCTGTTGACCTTGCCGAAAAGACATGGTGTTGTGCAAAGATTCATCCTGGAATTTTCTGTACACGATTGTGGTCAAGATTAAAGAAACTTTTTCAGAAAGACTAGAAAGTAAGAAAAATGATGAGAGAGTGAAGTGACTTGGAGTGTGCCAGACAATAGGGTTTGCTTGGCTTAGGGCTTTGCTTTAATGAAAGCTGTTTAACATTTTTAAGACTGATGGAAAAATTACACACTATTAATGGATTTTCTTTACGGCTATAATTTATTCTTATTTCTCAGCAGCAGTGGAGTAGCGGCCAGATTGCTTTATCTTGTGGTATTACAAAGCCTGGGGGCTGAGAAACTTAGCACTGTTTTGTCATGATTTTCTCCATCTGGTAAAATAATAGAATAAAATCATCCTACTCAGAGAGATTTTTTATTTAAAAAAAAAAAGAATGTTTTTTCTCCTTCAATTCAAAGCCTTAAGGGAAGGCGGGGTGGGGAATAAAAATGTATATTTTAATTAGTCAGCTGCCTTTCCTATATTCAGTAGCCATGATCCCTGTCTGGAAGATGTACTTAAACTTCTCTGGGCACTAGTTGTGTGTACAAAGGTGCAGGCAGATAGCAGTTAAAAATGCTATTCAGTGACACGAGAGTTTTATAGGGTTAGATGGGTGAGGTCATTTCCATGGAGGTTAGAAAGTCTTAAGTAGGGCAAGGTGATTCTTAAAAAATGTGATTTCTTCTCTTTAAGGGGAAAAGGAAAGGAAGAAAGCACAGATTTAGTTTTCTTTTTTCTAACTACTTCTAGTGAAAGGAAAATTTTTTGCATCAATGTTTATCAAATGAGAAAGTTTTATCAGTTACTGTATAAATACGTATCTATATGCTGATATCTGCTAGGTACCTCTAGCAATGAAGCAGATCTGTGCTTCATGACCTTATGAAAGTTTTTTGCGCATTTTGAAGTCACCCGGTCAAAGAGAAGAAACCTCACCGTATGCACCATGAGTCAAATAACACAAGCAGCAAATTACTACTGTCAGGAGTATCTTGAGTATGTCCACACAAACCATTCGTCAGATAAGCCTGAATAATAAAACAATTAATGGGTTACTGAAGCCAGAAACAGATTTTGTCACTAATTCCATGACTAAATGTTTTGACAGGAACAGTTCATGCAGCTCTAGTCATGTGAAGGAAAGAAGGTACAGGTACGCAAGGGGAAAAAACAGATGCCAACGAAACAAGCCTTAGTAGAACCTCAGTGACGAAGGGAAAAGAAATTTTTGGTCCTTTCTCTCCCTTACTGTAAAAATCACATTTCAAGTAAATGCCTTTGTATTACTGAAATGCATAGATCAAGAAGGCCTGGGATTGCTGGTTTACACTTCATTTTCTAAGCTTCTTAGTGACCTGAAGAAGCTCTAATAAAAATCTATCTTCTGGAATGTCCAAGTACTGCACCTCTCAGTTGAGAGCCCGCTTTGAAGTCGTCTTCGGGAAAGTTGGAACCTCAGATCTCAGTCTTGGATTTTCAGGAAGTTGTGGTGTTAGATAGAGGTGTGTTTACACACCTTGGTGCTACAGTGTCATTCAGTTTACTGCCAGATAGGCTGGACAAGATTCAAGGAAAATGTATCATAATGAACTTCTTTGTTTTGCAGCACAACTAAGTTATTATTTCACTACTTGTTATGGAAGGCTCTAGAAGCCCCAGATGTGAACAGAGGCTAAGCACTGTGCCTACACACAGTTGCTGCCCCCAAAGAGCTTAATGTTTAAATAGAAAAGGTGTATAAATAGTAAAAAAGGAAACATTTGGAACTAAATCCCACAAAGTCCCTAGCAGAATGCAGCACAGAAATATTTTGCAAGTCCCAAATCTCCTACATCCTGTCCCAGGGCATAAGCTACCAGCCTGTGAGTCAACGATTTCCTCATCTTTGCTTTTGTACAGTCTACCCATAAAGCTGCTCAAGACTTGCAGTTGCATGCTCCAGTTGTAAAGATAGCATTAATTATGAACTTTGACCGTTAGCTTTTGGAAAGACTAGCTCAAAGTACTATTGGATATAATTCAGATAAAGAGATTCCCCCATCTCCTGAGCACAGGCACCTTGCCGGCAGTCCATTAGCCAAAACTTCTCAGCGCTGCCTATTCTTCCCGCAGTCTGGCTGAGTTTTGGTCTGTGTTTGCACAGTATTGTTTTGAAGAACCATTGGCATGGCTGCGGGTTGTATGCCAGATAGCCCAACATCTCAGCGGTCCTACTCTGAGCCAAAAGAGAGCGATCCTACGTCTGTCAGATGCGGGTCTTACAGTGTTTTAGGTTTCTTTCTGGGACACTGCCACAAAGTTCCTTGTTTACCCTAGCGACGGAGTAAGATAGGAAATTTAAAACAAGGTTTTGCCTAGTAAAAGCAGGCTGCTGTTGTTCAGAGAAAGATAGTCTGGGCAGCCGCGGGAAGACAGAGAGCCACTCACATTTCATCGCTGTACCTCAAGACCCCGAGAACATTTTCATTGGGAAGGAAAACTACATTCAAAAATTCAGGCTGATTGAGTCTTACTGATATCCGGTCCTTCATGTTTAGATGTGTCAAATGGAGCTGGAATGAGGTCTTAAAAGTCTTTTCTTGGCATGTGTCTGATGCACACCATGTGGATAACGTCTGCCTGTTGATTTTGTCATTCACAAGGAGCTCTACCTTCAGGTCTGTGGGGTTGTTTGAACAGTTGGCAAAATAAAAGTTCAAGTGGCAGTAGATCAAGTAGAGACCTTCTTTCTGTATCACCAGCTCCTCACTGTTGCACTGGATGTCTTCACAAATACCCTTCTCGATCAAGCTCAGTTTTGAACTATTTACTGGGTTTGATACTAGAAAGAAAAGCAAACAAATTTTAAAATGAGCCACTGAACTCTAGTGACCTAAATTTAGGGTTTTTTGACTGCAACAGTATTTCTTGGTGGATGGGGATACCTGTTCTGTGGTTTTCCTGCCAGAAACTCCAACAGAAGGCCCAGACCCCAGCTGAGAAGATGACACTTAGAAGTGGGATGTTAAGTCCCAAGGACTACATGGCCCTTTGGGAAACCCGAGAAAAAGAGAAGCAGTGAAAATGGCTTTCTGCAATATTCAAGGAAAATAATGAGGATATACACTCCTGTGTGTTGCAGGGGAGAAGGTACTTCCTTATTTATGTTTTCTTATCAAGATAACAAAATATGTCTATATGATCAGATAGGGGATTTACTGAAACCTCACATTTTCAAGAAAACTAAGGAATTTTTCCTATAAAATGTCCTCTTGGCCAAAAAGCTGTTTGCCAGTGAATTCATTGTGAATAATACAAATAGCATGCTCTCCAGCTGGCTCTGAAACACACATTTGCCAAAGCTTGCCCTCGGCTGGGCTCCCCACTGACCTCTCATGTACGCGGCGGCTGTCTTGATCGGGACACTCTGTAGGATTCTTAAATAGTCTTCGGAGGTGTTCCCTGAAGGAAACAACAGATTAAATGACCACTCCAGAGCTGTTTGGGTTATGGGAGATGCTGTCAGCTCCCCATTGCAGTGATCCCCACCTTGTACTGTCCAGCTCAACCTTCAGCTGTCCCTAGATGCCCCATCACCCCTGGAGGTGAGGGAAGCGAGTGCTTGCTCCCTTGCCCACCTGATGAGGTGCAGGACCTGTGCCTGGGGCTGTGCGGGGGCCCAGATGCTGGTCACGGATACAGGTGCAGCTCTACATCCGAACAGGATGAAACAACTGTCTCATCACCACCACCTCACTGGCTTTTATTACCCTCGCAAAGCAATGTGTGCAACTTGCTCCTGCCTGAGTTTCCTTAAATAGACGGAATTGCACGTATTCTTCAGGACCTCCTTTATTTTGAAGTGGGGCTATGGACAAACTGCACATGCAACTATGGCAGCTGCTCCAAAGGGTCAGCTATCTCCAGCAGGGACCTGCGACAAACAGGTGAAGCTAGAGCAGAGTGTCCTAGTGATGGTTTTTACTACGTGTCCAGCAGTATCTGATCCACATGTGGATTTTGTAGCAGTGTTAACTCTATTGGTATACTTCTGGCAGTCCAAGGCCATGGTAGCCTGTAGTTATCGCTTCAAAAAATTGCATTTCGTACTCTACTTCCCAGAAATTATGTGGGGATAAGCCTATTTAACCATCCTAGAGGGCTGAATTATTTGCATGGTACAGTTACAGACAGAGAGCTTTGCACCTATAGCTGGAACATGGTTCTGCAAGTGACTTTTCAGGAGCTTTTGAATTGTTACTCTGTTCTCTTAGAGGCAAAACATGGATGTCTCCAAGGCTGCAGGTGAAGCTGTTGACTGTTCAGAGCTGAGAGCTACTGATTAGAGCAGACGACACCTTGCTTACCATGGGCGCAGCATCCCCACTCCTGCATCCCTTCTCCTGCACCCCAGGCCCTGCACTCCTAGTGTCCACAGCCTGGCCTGGCATCCCCACTCCTGCATCCCTAGCCCTGCACGCCCAGCCTTGCATCCCCAGGTCCGGCACCCCGGCCTTACATGTCACTGCTTACCCTTGTGCTTCACATCCTCACCGGATACATTTCATTTTCTTGTCTGCTCTGTGTAAGCCTTTCCTTGTCCTTTCTTACCAAGGGAGGCTTTCAGTGGCTGGTACTGTTTATTCCTGCTTTATGCTCTGACTATGTAGAGAACAGGTCGTACAGCCCTGTGGTTTTTTGTGCTATACCCCACGTGCACAGGAATGCTTGAACTAGATGTACGTTCAGGAAAATAGAGTATATCCCTGTGTGTCCTGGGTGGCTGCACCCAGGCAGACAAATGATTATTTCCCATTGCATTGACCTCTTCTTTGCATCTCCTGGCCATGCCATGGATGTGGATGTGTCTAAGCAGCTCAGGCAGGAGATTGGGAAAGTCCTGTGTTTTATTCTATAGCTGAATACAATGAATAAAGCGTGAATGAATTTCAGTAGAGCCACGCCAAACTATATCCCCCTATCCCAGGGTTTGCATATCACCAAAATTTTCCTATGAATCAGTTTCTAAAATTGGTATGATAGTTACCTACACTACAAGGTTCTCAGAAGGATGGAAAATACACAGAACTCAATTCAGCTCCCAGTTATAACATGAGTAAATCTGCAATAACTCCATGCAATAACTGCAATAACATCTGTTATACATCTATATCTATATATAATATAGACAAAATATATGTGATATATTTGTTGCTGTTACTAACATGAACAGTATAGAAAAGGTCTACTTAATGCAGAGCGAGCTAAGGATCTTAATTTTCATAAAATTCCTAAACTAAGGGTACAAGAAAGGCAATTCAAACCTCCAGACCTCTGTGGTGTCTACTTGGCCTGATTTATAAGAGATTCCTGGTCAGGAGGGTGGATAAATCGGGGAGAAGCTGGTCACATGTACAAGTCTCACTGGTTGATGTTTTGTAACATTGCTGTCATCACACTGGTACTGTTGGAGAAGCAGGCTGTGGATGTCTTGAAAGAATTGCAAACTTTTTCTAGCTACATTAACCGAAACTCTCTGGAGGGAAGCAGGTGCTCCCTGCTCTCTAAAACTGAATAGGCTGTGCACCAAACTCCCTCGGCTGTGCTGGAAACCCCCAGAGGAAGAGCAAAACTAGCATTCCTGCTGTTAGTCATGTCAACGTAGTTTCTAGTGAGTGTGCAGACACTACACAGATATGGAATAGGATGGAATAGGATAGGAAAAGAAAGAAACCCCTTCTGGTCCTTACTCTGGACCAACACTGTTAGAATGGCAGCAGCAGTCTCTGGTAAGGTGTGTTCAGCAGCCCTGAGCTCCCTCACCTTGCAGATGTCCCGCAGGGAGGGAGACTATTTTTATAGAAACTCAGGGGCATTTAAAGGGGTTTTACCCTCTAAGGCAGAAAATCCCCTGCTGCTCAAGCAGACTTTGGAAGCTGCAGCCCTGTAACTTTTGCTAACCCAGCAAAGCGCTGCGCCTGCCCGCAAGTAGGCTGCTGCTTCCAGGAGCCGTATCCGTCCTGAGCTGTCTCAGGATATTCGCATGGCATCTCTCCAGATTGACTCCTGGCTGATCTGACTGTATTTCACATTTGCAAACCTGCACTTACATTCATTGACGTCAGCACGTTTTATATGTGTGTGTGTTTGTAAGCCATTTATTTGGTGACATCAGCTGTGTTTCTGAGAAAACATGGTATGGAAAAAAAAATTGTTGTATAGAGACATTTCCTGTCCTCGCTCTGCTGAGGCAGCTTATAACCATTTTCCAGGTTTATTTCTGAAGTTAATTCTTTTATCCGAAACATTACTGAAATTACCAGAGTTTCAGCACTGATCAGTGGATATGTTCAACCACATCACCTAACTGGCTTTGCACTAATAGCGTGTAGATCAGAAGTAATCCCACTGAAGTCAATAGGATTATATGGGCTTAAAAGTATGGTAAGAAGGAGGAAAAGCAAAGCCACACTGTGGACTAAGTACCAAGGAGATCGTACTGGTTTCACTTGTCCCTGCGATGCAGGATACATGGACAGTGCTCCAGATCAGGCTGCTCTAAGGCAACCAGCTGATGAAGGAGTCTCCACAGGAAGCTGATGAGGTTATTTTGTCCTAAGGAAGCTATTAAGAGATAATTCCCTTTCGTCATCCCGATCCCCTTTGTCTCACGACAAGCATCCCGCGGGGCAGCCCTGCGGGAAAGGGCTGGAGAATTTGCTTGAGCCTAACACAGCTTCTACCCGCTAAGCCAAAGGGGTTGTGCCTCCGGGCTGTGAAATGGGAGCCGCGGCTCAGGCTCGCGCGACTTCCACCCTCGCGCAGGAAGGCAGCAGCTCCCAGCGGGGCTGCGTCTGTCGGGAACGGGCAGGCCACGGGGCTCGCCGACTGACGTGGTGCGGCCGGGCAGCACCCGGGGGGGCCTGGGGAGGAGCATCTTGGCCTGGAGAGCTCTCCTGCCTCCCGGCTGCCTCAGTTTTCCCACCCGTGAGACGGGTGCAGCGGCAGTATAAAGGGTGTTGAAACCAAGTGGCCTGGCAGAGCAAAGCTTTGCCACCAAGACGGGCAAAGCACCCCACACAGGGCGTTTGAGGCTCATCCGAGTAGCAGTCATCTCTTGCAGTGCAATTCCTCTGCAGTGCCTACAGCATTAGGGCTGGCTGGAAATTTGAGGGTGCACAGGCACGAGAGCAGTTCAAATGCTTGAACTCATCTTAAGGAAACATTACATAAGAAATATATCCTAAGAGGTAAAGGCTGGCAATACACAGCTTTCAACTCCCCCCTCCCCAAGTTTAAGTGCATTTAAAATTAGGCAAGGGGATTTTGTCTCTAGCAGTATACCGGAGTTAGCAGGACTAACTTCTTATTTCTCTGCAGTCCCTATCTGAAGTCTCCTTAACTATCGTTAACTCATCCCCTTCCAGCTAAGGGTCCTGCAAGCAGCTGCCAGCCAGCAGGGGTGGACAGGCCAGAGAGGACTGGCCCAGTAAAGTAAAACTGAGATTTGTGTCCCCGAGTGATGTTTCTCACCTAGGCACTGCTGTGCGTGCGCTAGCCTGCTCCTCGGTATAGCAAAGGCCACATAATTTCATGAGGTATTTGTCTATACAGCCCGATAACTCGTGTTTTAAGTATCGAAGACACAGAGGATCCATCGTTTGGCATTTGGCAATACCAATCACCTCATTATTAATTAAATAAGAAACCAGTCACCTGTTATGACTAATTTGAATGTGTTTAGCTGCAGTTTGCTCTGGATGCTTGCTTAGGAGGATGCCTGTGCATGCTCCCTAGCATTTGCAAACCCAGGCTTACCAAATTTTTTTGAAGTGAGAAACACAGCTCATCTGCCCTGACTTCCCTAAAAGTAGACAAAGTTTCACACAAATACACGCATGCACTGAAGCTGAGAGAATAAAAATCTCTATGGTCTGAATGTGAGATGTCCATTTCTGCCAGGATTATTGACTGATACCCCCAGGGATTTCAGTAGTGCTACGCTGGAATAATGCCAGCCTGGAGGAGACCAGATTTAGTTGCAGCAGGCCAAACTGCACTTGGTTGTACCACTGCAAATCTGGAATGACTCTCCTTACTCCATTGGCTTCAGCCTGATTTACCTTAGTGTAGCAAGGATGTGAGCCGTCTGTATTAGCTTAAATTCTCAGGGCCAGATTTTTATTTGGGAACCCATTTCCCATTACAACTGTGAATGGGATGCTTAATTTCCTTTGCTTGTCAGTCTGTCAGTCTTACTGCCAGACAAAAATATATATGGTGTGTGTGTGCATATGTATCTCTACGTTTTTCCTTTTGAAAATGAGAACAGATTTTGTTACCGTGTCTTTGTGATTCAAATAATAACAGGAAAAGTTAACAATCGAGGGATACAGCATTTATAGGGAAACAAAGTTTGGAGACCAGAGCTAGGACATCATGAGAACTGATCCTTGGCAGCCATTACAAATTTCTCTGTGCCTTAGTTTTCCCTCCATAAAGTGAATGTAGCGATAATGCCTCTGTGGTATTTATTAGCATGTGATTCAGTGGCTGTGGAAAGTGGATGGGTTTTCACAGAGAAATATATCCACAGAAAGAACATTTCACAAACATTTATTTCAAGGCAAATTTAATTATTTCCCCTGTTGTTCAGCCACTCCACGGAGTATGGCAAAGAGGTTTTCAGGAGACTGGTGTCGTTTTTCACACCAACATTTAATTAGCATCTCTCTCAGCCCCTGCTTGCAGATTACTGCAAACCCATCCATTGAGGATTGACCGCTGAGTCAGGAAGGTACAACCTCCCTAGCTCTGCTTTAGTGCCCACTGGTATTTCGCTAATAGAATATAATCTCACTGGAAATCTAAATTAAATGATACTGGGTTTGGGTTTTTTTTTTTTTTTTTTTTTTTTTCTCTGTGTGGCTGTTTTAACACTACTGAATTGATTCAGGGAAGTAGCCATTTCTGGACCACCATCCATTTATGTTACAGAGAAGTACCTCTACCTGCGGGAACCCAAACCCTTCTCACGGGCACATTCCTGCATCCCCCCCTTACCATCTCCAAAGCGTTTTGCACAAGCAGCTACCACCAGCATAGCCAACACCTTTAGCTTCCCCGTTGGCACACAGATACACGCAGGGCTAGAGCGAGGCTGAGCACTCGCAACTTGGCATTGCTCAGTTTTTCCACCCTTGGCTGCTTTTTCAGCTTCGAGGACGCTGTGGTGAACCAGAAGGTGACATATACAGCCAGACTACGCTACCAGCATCCGGGCTGCCTGCGTGGCCGACACCCTGCAAATCCGAATCTCCAGCACCCTCTGCCTGAGCCTCACCACCGGCGCCAGCCGGCAGCACGGCACCGCGTTTCTGCCCCTCGCGGCGCGCCGGGACCCCGCAGCGGGTCACTGCCTCTCCCTGCTTAGAAGCCAGCGGGCGATGCCTAGCGCCGTGTGACAAACTTTCCTGCCGAGGGGGACTCCATAAATTAAGCCGTGGGATAAATTAATCAATTAGCCCCGCTTTATGCATTTTAACAGAAAAATAAAAGGCCGTTGTAATTCACTCACACTTTAATGCTCCATTATCCTGCCAGAGCCGTATAGTAGACCCTGACAGGCAATGACAGCAGGGCTGATCAAGTGCTTGCACCCATCACAAACAGCTTTCAGGAACCTTTCCTGCCTTGCGGGGTTTCTCTCTCATTCCCTCCTCTATCTTTCACTCATGCCATCGTCTCAGATTTACCAGCAGGATTAACAGAGCAAGAGGGTGCCTGTAATTGATATTGAGCCAAAGACAAAAAGGTTTACAGCTAATGAAACAACATCTTGCAAATTCTTCCTGCCTGGCAGCTGCCAGTTATTGATGAGAAGAGAAAGCAAGTGGCACCAGCTGGCTGGGTTAAAAAAAAAAACAACGCACTTCTTTAGGATTAGCGAGACTCCTCCTTCCTGCTCTGGTAAAGCCAGCATTGCTTGTGCTTTGCATTAAAATAATACCGACTGACTGATAATGTCTCTGTGGCTCCTCCTCTGTCAATCACTGTACTCCACTCCGACAGCTTTCACTACTTCTTGCTACCTAGCGGTAAAACTCAGCCATGAAAACCAGCGCAGTTCTGGTGACTTCCCTGAGGTTATGTCGGTTTGTGAGAGCGGTGTCTCTCTCGGGCTGTACCTTCTCGCAGTTGCTGCCTGCCTTTCCATCACCACGGATGTTAGAAACAGCCCAGCTGCAGAGGCAGGTGCTTGGCAAACCATTAGGGAGGGATTAATTGAGGCAACTCAGTGATGAGCAGCCTGTGCAAGGGCTCCCTTCTGGGCACCTCGCGGGGTGCACTGGAGGGCGACAGCGACATGACTACCCAGATGCCCTTATCCGCCCTTATCCGCCTCTTATCCGTTCACAGCTGTAATGGGAAATGGGCTCCCAAATAAAAATCTGGCCCTGAGAATTTAAGGTAATACAGATGGCTCACATCCTTGCTACACTAAGGTAAACCAGGCTGAAGCCAAATGTCCTTATCCACCCTTATCCACCTTATCCAGAATGTTGATTCCATCAACATTCTCCTTTATTTCTGAGGATCTGCAGGTATCAAATAAAGCACCAGAGACACTTAGCAAGACATAATGAGATACTTCAGATGATGGAGAGAAACCAATGTGTTCTGTATGTCCTGGCCCAGGCAGAAGAAAATGCCTCCAGTTTTACACGAATTTAAGAAAAATGATGGTTAGGCCTATGTGAGGTTCTGGGGTAGAGCACTGTGACATGCAGGGACCACTTCAAGACCTTTGGGGCATGAAAAAGCCCCAAAAGAGCCCTGGATTGAGAAGTTCTCCTGAATTCAGAAGTTGGCCAGAGGCTTCATTATCTTAACTCTGTGCAAATACTGAGGTGCAGAAAAGCTGGTTACATAATTAGGGCTCTCTGGACCTTGAACTTCAGTTCTGAATTCTGCCAACCCCTCTAGATGAACCCTGTGCCTCAGTTTCTCCCAGTGTAGAGTGGAAGGTAATAGCAGCTCCTATCCACCTGGGCTGAGTCCTGTTTGCAGTAGGCCAAAATACTTGGTACTAAGGGCCACATAACCTGGGAAGCAATTTCAAAAAAATAAATAGGGCTATTCCTGATTTATGCTAAGCAAAAGGAGAACCTTGGCACACAGTCTCTGCTAGTCTTTTTAGAAAGTTTTCACCTACTTTGGGCTCCCTATATCCATAGTCTGCCTGTTCTAATTTCTTGCTCTGCATCTCTTGCTGCTGTTTTCCACTTGCTCCTCCTAGACATACTCCTCCTCTCGTCTCTTTTCCTGCAAATCAGTAGGAAACACATGACTACTCCAGGCCAAGGGAGCTCAGGAGGAGTCAGTTGCTTTGGAACACATGCCAGTGCCTTTGCACGCAGGGCTTGCGAAAACAGGGACGCTACGCCCACATGTGCAGGAGCCAGCCTTTAAACCAACACCTAATAGTCAGACTGATGTTCACATCCTCTGGCAAAAATGCTCTGTTGCAAAGACACCTCAGGGTAAATTCAGAAATGCTTGTTATTTCCTCATGCACTGGTTTCCGGAGGTACCGAGTAA
The DNA here is from genome assembly GCF_036370855.1 of Dromaius novaehollandiae. Taxonomy (NCBI): domain Eukaryota; kingdom Metazoa; phylum Chordata; class Aves; order Casuariiformes; family Dromaiidae; genus Dromaius; species Dromaius novaehollandiae. The sequence continues at coordinate 4,652,247 of NC_088117.1, forward strand.
TTTGAAAGCTTTTTTTTTTTTTTTTTTTTTTTTTTTTTTTTTTTAACACTGCCTTGGCTTTTCACCAAGAAGAAGCTTTACATGAAAGGTTAAGAAGTGCACAATTAGCTTAGTTGTCATCCTGGGCAATATTTGCATTACAGATTAAACAAATTGCACCTATCGACATTTTAGGTGTCTTACCTGTTCTGATAGGTTTTGCAACACCCTCCGTGGCAGGATCAGCTGCCTGAAAGAGAAGCATGAGAACGGATGTTTATTCTGGGAGCTGGACATACCGGTGGTTAAGCAGGGCCCAATTTTAAAAGTGGATCTTAAAAATTTCCATTGTGTCCCAGGAGGGCAATACAGAGACTGATACACGAGGAGTCAGCGCCAGCCGCTGTGGATCATATGGCTCCTATGGAGACACATGGGTCCGAGGGGGCTTGCTAGGGAGCACAGGCCTCCAGATATAACTTTCTTCACACACCCAACTTTCACCCTCAGGCATCCCTCATCACATCTTGTGGCACAAAAAACGGTGAAAGTAGATGTTTGTGTGGCCTGAAAAATTCCATTTTTTCCTAATCTAGAACTCTACGTTTCTGACATGGCCAGCAAGTCTCTCAGTGCCGTAGGAAATCTGTGCAGCTTTTTTTGGGGTCACGTTGGAAGCAAAAGCCCTGAAATCCCCTGTTTTGTGGCTCATGAAGCTTGGACAGGGTAGGACAGAGCAGGGCTCCTCATACAGGACTGGCAGCATTTGAGAACAACGTCCAGCTCTGAAAAGCCCATGGGTGGCCAGATATAGAAGCTGTAATGCCCAGGACAGGTCTCAGAGGAGCGGTACATCTGTCCTGCCTCACAGGTCTTCCTCCTTCTTGCTGGGGTGTGAACCCAAGGGTCATCAGAGGAAGTTGTCCTCACATAGTAGGAAACATGCCCTGAGTGCGTAAATACGGTGACTTAGTCTGTGGTGTTTCATCACACCTCTGCCATCCAAACATCAAACCCTCAAGCGTGTGCTCGCTTGCATATTGTTTCCATGGAGGTTAAATCACTGACAGCTCACAGACCTGCGGCAATGCCCTCGAGGAGCAAACAAATTCTCCCAGTAGACTAGGAAAGAAACTGAGAGAGTCTCAGCACTGGAAACTGTGTGTCACGTCCCTTCACACATGCACACCAGCGCAGACCCACAGTACTTGTAGTACCAGGGAGTGGTTTTGCTCCCTTTCAGGCTAGCCTAAACCAGCTCCTTTAATCTGGATACTGATTTCCTGGGGTAATTGTGCAGTCTGATGTAGCCAGGCCCAATTTAGCTTGTTCAAGAACAAGACAGTAGGGAAGCAAGTACTGACTTCGGCAGGACATCTAAAATCTCCTGAGAGCAAGGAGGCAGACCAGCCACTCGCAGGCTGGAGAAATCAAGGGTCTTATGCCAGCAGTCTGGGATAAGTACTTTATTTCTGGACATAACTAGAATAATGTGTAGCGTGGGAAGAAGAAAGATAGTTGGACAGTAAGAGAAGTCCTCTTGTGTCTCTCTGTGGTACTTAAGGCTCTGGTCTTCAATGTGTAAAAGCAGTTTTACTTAGACTCTGACCTAATGTGACCATTTTTTCAACCGCAGCTAAAGCACAGATTTACTTCTGCTCTCAGCAAAACAATATTATCCTTTGGCTCTGATAGCAAAACGCTGTGTCCTGCAGACAGAGTTTGCGCAGGTAGTGTGTGATTTGGGTATCTGTAACGCCTGATTTGTTGACTTTCTCTCCTCACACCTATGTAAGGCGGGAGAATTTATTTATATTACAGCTGCAGGAGAGCCACGGTGTTTCTCCAGGTGATCTGCCTAGGATGTACAGGCAATCTGCTGCATTAGGAGCCAAAGGGGAATCTAGAGCTGTAATTTGGAAGAGCAGGAACTTCCAAGCTTTTTGGTGCCCCCCCACAACACCCATCCTCCCAAACTGCCGTGGATCCCATGCACACCTACCATCAAATGTAGGACTGAAAACACCCTCACGTCTTCGTGGTCCCGAGGACCGGCTGCCATGGCCTCTCTGCTCCAGCCTCGTGTCACTTGCATGAGGCCATCCCTCCCACCCCACACTCAGAGCATGGAGAAGCATTGCATTTCAGTGCGATATATGAGCATTTTGCCCTCTGCAGAACATTAAAGGAATTTTTTCAGGAAACAAAGGAGATGCTACATCCACAACTACCTTACACCAAATGAAATCAGACAGCAGTCCCGCTGCTGCCCATACAGGAGCGCTTGGTAAAGCAATTGAGATATTATCGTTAGAGCGAGGCGTTCACCTTGCAGACCTCCCTTGGAGACGGCATGCAGGAAAAGAGTCTGATGACTCACAGTTTGCTTTGTAGTCAGGGCAACAGGACCAAAATTAAAATGTATTAATGTATCCTATTCTCGCCTGGGAAGTCTCCCAGTGGGTGAAAACACCAGATACTAATGCAATTTAATTAGCGACAATTGAGTAGATATTCAAATAAATCTTTCGAGCTTGGTTTGAAATATTACTGGTATTGCTGTTTTCTTTTCTAACAGCAAGAATATTCTATGTAATGCTGTAATTTGAAATGTAAAGAGGTACAGACCAGAAGCTCAAAGAGATTAAATTCTGCAGCACAAGCTCAGGAAAAAATTCATTACAATGAATTTCACCCTTTCTGCACCCTGACTCTGGGTGCTGGTAATGAAGGATTTCAGTCATTATTCAGTAAACAGAATAATTTGAATTTCCTTCATTAGAGAAGATGATAATCAGGTGCCTGTGAAAGCCATTTCTTTCTTCTTTCCCCAAGAATTTTTTCCAAACCAAATCATCTGTTACATGGTCAAAACCTTCTTATCAAATGTATCTTGTAATTCCTCTCTCATTGGAAGAAAATCTATAATGTCAGGCTTGTCCCAGCTGCAGAGGAATCATACACACGCACTTAGCAGTCAAGCAACAGCAAAGCGTGAGTGTTGCAGGGTGTTGTTATACCGCTGTTGGCATATGCTGTGATAATTCCTGAGCAGTGATGGGGTAAATGAGCTCAGAAAGACGTACTCCCTGACCGGAACTGTTACCCGCTTTTAGGGCTTTAATTCCTGGACAGAAGCAGGGGTTGCTCCACTAACTTCAGTGCTTTGGCTTAAGCCAGTGTACTGAATTGCAGCTTGTCTTGGTATTTGGGGTTATCTTTGAGATATCTGAGCAATCATTCTATCCCACTTCTTCATATATCTATGTCTGACTGTAGCTGGAGCCTGCAATGCCCGAGTGGCATATTTGGGATTTGGCCATTGTAAGTGAACGGTGCGGCTGGAGCCATCCATCGCAGAGGTATGGGCCAAAGTGGTTTGAGCACAGTAATTGCAATAAGACACAGATAAGCATCGACATTTCAAGGTGGACCGGCGGTAACTTGAAGCCATGGTCTTATGATGATGCTGTGGCAAAAGTATCATCCCTGGAAAAGCACCCAGACTTTTGAGATTCCTCCCCCAGTTTTCATGCAGAAGGTTATGGGTTAATTCTAATATCCAGGTCAGAACTGAATAACTGAGGTCCCTGGAGCACCTATCTGTTCCTCCGAAAGTCCAAGAGAAAAACCACCTCCAGAACACAATCCCCAGAAAACAGCACTGGGCCAGCTTGACTAGGGCCAGGTTTCTTCTGAGAGCCGAGCGCGTGTCCAGGTGCATGCGCACACAGTAGCTCTGCCGATGAGGTCCCAGGGACAAGATCTTGGGACCCTCAAAGGAAGTTTTGCAACTGAACGACCTATCGTCAAGACATCAGCTGAAAACACCTCAGCGATGCCCCGAGCATCTGGATGGGCCCCGCGGGGCGGCACTCGCTCGGGACCCAGCAGCCATCTCCCCCGCAGCTGCAGGTGCCAGCTACCGACCTCCGGGTTGTTGGATCATCTCTGAGCCTCAAACCGTCTCACAGCCGAGATGGTGAGGAAGGAGGTGGTGGCTAAGGTAGGTGGCCCTGAGTCACCAGGAGGCAAAGGTGAAGTCAGACATGAATCCTGCAGAAAATGTGACACTGTCTCTGCTGCTGATGTGGCGACAAGCGCCACGGGAAATGGAGGCCCATCTTAAATTCAGTTATTCTGGTATTGACAAAACCTATTGAACTGACACCTTTAGTAAGCATGCGGCTCTTAATTTACAGACTATTTATGGTGAGAGTCAGAACAGCACACTTTTCTTCTAAAGTGCCTCAGTGGTTTTCCTGCGCAAGTTCAACAAGTGGGAAAGCAACTTTCAGTGGCAATTTTCAGTTGCTTTTTCTGCTTCTGTCAAGATTGCCCACCAGAGGGGGCCAATTAGCATTGATTGTGGCATGCTATGGCAAACCTTTTTTTAAGCATACATAAATCACCAAGTAGTTAGTGCAGGAACATGCTAGGTAGTATAGGAAAGATTTCCAGGCACTGCAGTCCCACTGCTAACGGGGTTTTAAATATTTAACTGCAGCACCCTTGGAAATCAGTTCAGCAAGCATAAATACTCTACTGACTCTTAACATTTGTCACTCTGGTGCCTTTATAGTGCTGAGTTGATTAGCCAGCACAGTTTGGAGGTTAAAAACATGAACTCTATAAAACCCAGAACAGTGATGTACTGTCTCAGCATGTATGCTTTGGATATTCACACGGAATTTGCCCATAGTACTAAATCTTGTGACTTAGGCATCAAATACAGCATGCCTAAGGGGACATCATAAGATGCCCTATGCTTGGAGTGTCATAGTAACTACCTCTGCATAGCACTTTCTGTCCTGAAGTCTTTCACTGGATTTATAGATACATATATATATATATACACAAACACCTATATATACATATACGTATATATCCAGCAGCAGTGAAATGCAGCAGGCAGAAGGGTAGAGGTTTTGAGACCCTTAAACAGTATTAAGAAGGAAAATATAGGCAAAGAACCCCCATAAAACAACCATTCTTATTCTATAGAAAATGAAAATCACTTCTGAAAGATCCATAGAAGTGAATGACCTGATGCTCAGTGTCTGCACAGCTGCAAGCTGAAGAACTAAACTGACCACAGTTCTGAATGTGATTCCAAAAAATGACATTTTCCTGGCCGTGCCTGGCCAAATATTAAATGTGCAGTGCTGCCCTTCTTGAAAACATGGTATGATGGAAATTTCTCAGGGTGCTGGAAAATGTAGGGGGATGAATATAATATATGAGAAAAAGAGTGTTAGTTTTAGAGATGCAACTCTGGATTCATAGCTCTTTTTTTTGTTTGGTCTTTCATGTTGGATAAATACTCAGAGCACCTAGATTTTGGATGGTGAGAACACCTCCTTTACACATGGTTTGATTTTTCCCTTCTCAATGCATCTTCCTTCAGGCTAAATCAGACAAGTGTAAATTTATCAAAAGGGATCAAGGAGATTGAGCAGCCAATTTCCATGTACCTGCAATGGGGCCAGGTCACTGGATGCCACCAGAAGCCTGCACTTCATATGGTGGTACCTAGGACATGCCCCAAGGACCATATTGTCCCTGAGACCCTCTAGCACTCCTCTGACCAGAGGAACATGAAAATTTCTTCTCAGCTCAGCATAAGGAGAGCACGAAGTTACCAGCATTGTGCCAGTGGTCAAGGACCGCTCACATGCTTCAGCTGACAACATCCTGGAAAGAAAATCAGAGCATCCCATGGGGCTGATAGCTCAAAATGTTGGTCCTCTCTTGAGAAGGTACAAAGAAAATAATTAAGCCAACTGATGATGCTTTACTCCCTACAGCAACAGGACTTAATAGCCGTGGCCATTAAAGTACGACAGCTCCCCAGATCCCCTGCCCTGGCGCCTGCTGAAGTCGATACTAAAAGATGCTCAGCCCAAACTACAACTATACCACCAAAGCAGTTTCTGCCCAGCCTAGCGCTGTCAGGGTGATCATGAGCCAAGGCTTTTTTGGAGCAAGCCCTGGGGTTCCTTGAGGAACCCTGCTCACAGAACCAGCATTTTTTCCCTGGTCTGGAAATTCAAGACCAGCCATGGATGGAGAATGACTATGCGGCTTCTGGACTGAGGGTCTTTTAGCTCACTGAGAGCAAGAACACAAATTACATTTTTATTGCCAAATTCTGCTTACAGTGTAAAATTGCTGCTTGACTTCCTTGTGTTTCTCACACACCTCAGCTTCCTACTTTCTCCTTCAGCCAAGCTCAGTTTCCAAAGCAGCTGCAATAATGTCATTATTCTTTTAAATGAAAAACTTGACTCTCAGTAATGTAATTCCTCTGGCAACTGGTGTAACTGCATTTATCCTGATAGAGAGCTAATTTAATGCTTACTTTCATAGTAAGTACAAATGAAAGCCACATTATATAGGATAGCTGTGGCAATTCTGTAATTACCCAGGCTGTTATTTCAAAGATCTCCCTTAATGTCCCACTACCTATCATCTGAAAATACCTATGTGTGATTCTAACCATGCCCAAACTGCTTCTTTCTTTGGAAGAACAGTGATTTCAGGTAAATGACTCCTCGCTGATACAACTTAAAAAAATATCACTCAAGCCTTAATGGTTCAATTTCTGGATAATATGCACATATAGACACATAAATGTGCACAAGATCAGTTTAGTAAGAGAAAATACTATGCTAAGAAGTCATATATTGTTTTCCATGGCCAACTTCCTTCAGCAGCCCAGAGCTGATGCTTTCCTTCTATGAATAGCAGCAGAGGTTACTTCAGCACTTAGATTTTGTGATAAGATTTCTAAGCTTATAAAACTTCTAATGTGGCATTTTACCCCAGTGAAGTTTGTGGCAAACTTCAGAAATGCACCCTTTGTACATCACAGTGCGTCCTACCAGACAGCACCGCTGTCTCATCCCTTCGCTCAGTGGCATCCTCGTCTCTTTCCTTGTCTAGTCGAGTCCCCCACTGAAGGAAGCTGAAGGCTTTTAGGCATTTACTACAAAGGTTATCCGCATCCTTGTCCTTTGTTTTGGTCTTTCCTGTAAAGTATCAGGCAATGTCACACACCGTGTCACATCTAGAGATGCCATGTGTAATGTCTGCCACCAAAGCAGTTAACAACATAGCAGAGGAACCACTGTAGGCACTGCCAGACCAGACCATCTCACACAGCAGTTGGTCTCCAAAGAAGCCACAGGAGACCCTTCGGAAAAGGGTAAATAACCAGGTAGCAGACACTGAGGGAGTGATCTCTCTACACCTCTCCTCCTAAGTAGGCTGGACAGAGGGTGGCTTGAACCTTGGATTATGAGCTTTCCACTTCCACTGATAGAGAAGAAATCTCATGCTAAAAATTAGTGTTGCCCATAGAGAAATCACTTCTTTTCTTGAAAGTTTTCTCTCCCTCTTTGTTTTGTCCTTCTCACCACTAACTCCTGCGCGTGCATTTATAACAGGTGGCAGTGACTGATTTTCTGACACAGGAAAATTTTTGGAAAATGGGAGTTTAAAAAAGTAAAAGAGAAAGCCAAGGAGTAAAGTTAAAAATTGCTTACCGTCCTCTGAGTGGCTAAGACCATGATGGTGGCTAACGCAAAGACGAGTAAAGCAACAAGGGTAGCGATGATGAAATACAAACATGTTTTGTTAGTGGCCCCAAGCCTCCTTGAAACGCTGTCTTCGGTCATATGCATGGCTGATTCGGGAGAGTCCTTCACCTGAAAAAGAGTTTGCTCTTGTGCTGAGCACATTCTTATATAGCTCTCAGGGTACTGCTCTGTATCTCCTCTTGATCAGATTCAACTCGCAGCCCATCTCTGTTCCTGGCAGGATTTTCCCCCTTCATCCTGGCTCATGTGATCTGGAAAAAAAACTTCATCGTTTGTGGTACAAAGAAAGAGGGACCCGGGGGCGTGAAGCAGGACGCAGCTGTGAAGAGGGGAAGGAGCTTCATGTTCTTGATCAGGGATTTCGCGACGGCAGTCTTGTATGCTGCATCGGAGGTTTCTGATGTCAGAAGGTGAATAGTTACCCAGATCAGTCCCCCCTCCCCTCCACTGGCTTTCTGTGAAACGGAGTGCTATGCAAATTCTGTTTCACTTTATACTCAGCACAGTCGCAGTTCAGTACAGTAAATCACCCCGAATACTGCCTTCCTGTTACACAGAGTAATCTCTTCTTATTCTTAGTACTATCCTAGTGCTGCTTTATTCTTAGTAGTATCCTAGTGCTGTGATCTCCAGAGGTCTGGGTTCAGATATGACCTGTGCTTTGTGTTTGGTGGCTTGCTCCTGCCTGCAAAGATCTAGATGTAAGGTGGGATTCTCAGTGAAGCTTTTCATAGAAATGTGTCAGGAAGGCATCTTAGATGCAGGACACAAGTTCCAGGGAAAGCCATAGAAAGAAAGCAGTCACATCAAAATAGCTGAAAGGTTGATGGTAGGATGTGCCCGCAGAGTTCTGGGTGTCCGTGTTCACTGTCATGTCCTGAGTTATTTGTAGTTGACGAATTAATTCTGGTTTCTACTTTGCCCATGAGACTTTCAGATACTCTAGACTAGGACTAATTCCCAGCCATGGGGGATTGCCGCAGAACCCAAATGAGATTTCTTTAATTGGAAAAATTCTCTTCCATTCCAATGTGACATGAACAGTAATTGCAAACCCTGAATTTTTTAGAAGAGATGACTTCTTGCTTTCTGGGTTGCCCAAGTCTAAAGTCACGTTGATGTTTTTGAAAATTTTAGCAGTTAGACACGTCTTCTTTTGATTTTTATCTGTGCAAGTCAGTTAACTCATGGAACATGATCAAACTGGCTAGGCGCATTGGTTGTACCAGTTCACAGTTCAGTGATACAAGGACATAAGAATGACCAAACAGGATCTTACTAACGGCCCATTTAAATCAATATTTTGCCTTCAGCACCGAACAATGAGAGATGCCTTAGGATGACTATCAGAGGAGGAAAAGCAGATAAACTTACTTCTTGAGTGAAGCACACTACAAAAGCTTTTATAGATTTCAAAAATTATGTCCTTCAGAGAAAAAGCATCCCTCTATCACCATGGAAACAGGTGCAATCCATTTTAATCAAAGAAAAAGGGAAGCATCCTTCTCTCTGTAAAGATGAGACAATAGTGTAACACCCTTGCACAGGGCTTTCTCAGTAAATCTGTCACTCAAGGTTCGATGATGTGGATTTTCACCCACAGACACCTGCCTGGTGGATGGAAAACTTTCATGCAGCTGCTAGAAGCAGTGACTCTTGCTTGTCCTGGTTTGCACTGGAAATTAATCTTGACTTGCAAGGGAAGGACTTACTTACACATGCTTGCCAGTGAAGGCTCATCTGAACCCTTAAGCCAGCCAGTCCCACACAGCAGCAAACCCATGCTTTGGGAAGCAGACCATGGACCTCCCCTAACACAGTCACTGCTACCCAGCCCTCCCTGACAGTGTGGCAGCTCAGAAAAGCAGGAGAGAGAATCCAAGCTAAAAAGATCTGGAAGTGACTTGCTAGCATCTCCTGTACTTGAAAAGATGGTTCAGCATCTCTTCCTCATGGTGGATTCCAGGTATATACTGCAGCAAGGAAGATGCCTTGCTAAAGAGGAATGGTGGTAGTGTAGTTTCAGGGCTGTTTTCTGGTTGTGAAGCTGGGCTTAATTCCAGCGGTCTGGGACAAGCTGTGTGGTGAGTCAGGCTCTATGTCACCTCGTTCTCTGTATCACCAAGAGGGTGCTGTTCTCTGTGGGCTTATGGGCTTCTGCCGTTGCACAGGGATTTGCACGGTCAGCTCTCCAAACTCTAAAATGCTTGTGCTGAACATACTTATTAGTAGCCAGCCAGATACTACACTGGTGAAGACTGCAAAAGAAAGAGAGATTAAGGAAGACCGATGAGGCAAAAAAAGGGACAAATTCAAGCCCTGTGTAAAGAGGCGCAATGCAGATTAAATTTGGCCTGTTACTTTCTAAGCTAAATTCAATCAGTCCACTTGTACAGCATGGAAAAAATGCAAAGTTTAGACTGATCACTTCTGTTTCCAGGTGTGGCTCAAAAGCAAAATCTCTCTGACAAGTATCGGAGCCCATCGCAGCCCTGAGCCAGCAATGCCGAAATGTTCTAGTAAGATCACGTAATATATTAATGCATGGGAGCACAGAGCATCCAGTCCTGCGACGATATTATGCAACAGAGAATTCCAAAATAGCCAAGGTAAGTGCCTAAGGCTGTCCTAAGTAAGAATGGGACTGATGAATGATTGCCCTTTTTTGTTGGAGGAAATATCTTGAATTGTAGCTAAGGGAAGCATTCTGTTAAGGCATCTAGTAATTTTTAAGAGGTGAACATTACAGGATGAATGAATACTTCTGTAACTTTCTCTTAGGCAGTAAATAAACCACCTTACATCCTCATTAACTAGGTCAGCTCGGGGTGTTGTAGCCTGTATCCCCTGGCTTGTAGATGGTGAGGCACTTTCAGAGATAGCTTTAGTGTAATGCTCCATTACCCTTTACGTCCTAATAACTTCACTCTACAAACCCTGTCCCACTCTCCGCCTAATTATGTAGTGTCCAATTTCCAGTGCACAGCTCACTGCTTCCATGCCTGCGGACCAGTGTTGCATCCATTCTCACAAGCTCTGGTTTGAGAGGCTGAACAGCAGATGTTCACCCTGTATTTGCATCGGCTCTTTAACAAGAAGCACTTACTGCAGGCTTGGCAGCAATCATCTTTGCATAAAAGGACAAAGAGGGAGAAAACAAGTGAACCACAAAACCAGAAGTTCTAATTATTTCTTGGTAGAGTTTTCAAGTGACTCTGTTTAGCAGAAAAATACAAAATATCCCAGCCCCTTCTTAATATTTGTTTAACTACTTTTCAGCTGAAAGAAACCAGACTTGCTGAGAACTGAAAACCCATCCATGTAGTCAATGGAAATTTGCCCTCGCTTGAAGTCTGTGAGAACTGAAAACCTTCCTGAAAGACACTAATGGCCAATTCTTCAGAGATACTTGGGAAGCCCAACTGCCACTGAAATCCAGGGGCACTGAGGGCATAGATACCTTTAGTACTCTCTGTTTCATCCTCCTCTTGAATTGGGTCCATTTCTCATCCAATTCTTCATTTCTCATCAAATTTCTCATCATTCGTGTTTATAGATGTAGTTTGCTGCCAGAATCTGGTCCTTAGCTTGTAAAGATCTAAGCTAGCTCAGAGAAAATGCACCATACTGTATCTTTGATTACCCAAACAGATTCCTATGACAGCAGTGATGATAATCAAGTGTCTTGCATAGCAAATATATGCTATTAGGCTCTTGTCTCCACAGAGAGACCCCTACTCTAACCTCTTCCCTTAAAGATAGTGCCATTTCAGCTGAAGTATTCTTGAGTCCCCCCCCCACACACATATGCACGCACAAACACATGCAAACACATTCAAACACTTGTAAATCACTTTAAATGGAAATGCAAAATCCTTAAACTGAGGTTACTGCAAAATGCCATTGGTACTCAAGGTATGAATCACAAGTTCTTTAGTTTTCTGCCATGACTCACTCTCTTGTATTGTGCTTTGCCATATGTTTGTACACCACATCTCAGCCCAGGCTGAGGGAGATGGGTGCTTGGGCCTAGATCTTGTTGCTGAGCACAAACTACCTCCTCAGTCCTGAAAAATGCTGCAATATTTGATCCTACGGGAGTAACACATGAATTCTCACTTGGGAATCAGAAGAGGTTTAGCCCACCTTGCTTTTCAGTTTCTAGCACATGATACACTATATTTCCCATCAGAAGAGGAGAGGAGACTGGGTAGTTTCCAGGCTAGAAAGGTTCTGCCATTAATTGGAAGTGTAGAGAACCCCCCACTTCTGCCAGGGTAAAGCACTACAGGTAAGATTTTCAAAAACATAGTGTAGCCTAATTCCTATTGAAAGTCAGTAATTTAGCTTGGAACAAAGATTAAAAAAAAAAAAAAAAAAAAAGGCAGCTATTAGAATCTGTGCCAGTTGTGCTCCTGATCCAAGCTTGGTCACAGAACAAAGTAAATGACACTCCGGTATCATACTCTTAACATTACCGTGTTGATATTTTTGGCCATTGCCGTAAAACAGGCTTTTGAGGTAGGTGCTGCTTATCTGTCATCCAAGCCTTCTGCTTTCATAACAGATTGGAAGGTTTCCAAGAATAGAAATGTTCTTTTCCCATTTTGTTTCTCAAATAAAATTACTGAATAAAAATAGACATCAGATGGGAATAAAATAAGAGAAAAAAAAGAAAGGTTAGAGCTACCATTGTGCACTATTATCTCCCTGGGAAGCTACACAGTGTTTATTCTTGCTGTGAAACTGTCTTCTTTGTTCAAAAGAATTATATCAGTCAGCCTTGTAGGGCAATAGAAAAGCAGGTATATTAAATTAGCTGAAGATTGGCTCTAGGGGGAAAAACACCCTTTTACACTGTATGTGATATGCACCATCCATCTTTCTCGAAGTGCAGGTAGAAACCAGGGGCATTAAGACAGATAATAAAATGCAATAATAAAGCAGTACAAATGGAACAGTTATAAAGTGCAATAACTTCCACAGATTTGTCAGTGAGCGCCTTCCCTCAGCGGGAGTTACTGTCTGCCCAGACACTAACGGTTCTCCCCATGTAACCTCCTCTCCGAAGAGGAGAGATGTCTACTTTGCTGGAAAATCTTTGGTATCCTTCAGCAGCATTTGCTCATAATATTCAATCAAAATGAAAATGCTCTTTTCTGGGTATTAAACGTTTCTGTATTCTCATTAATGACTCAGGAGGGGGATGAAGAAGATAATGCAGGAATTATCAAGCTGGAAGAAATGTGATGATGAAAATCATCACTTAAATTAAAAATGCAGAATTATTTAGAATGAGATTTTCAACCGTGTCTGGAAATTTCAGGCACCCAAAGTTCCAGAAAACTGGAAGGATGCTCATTTCTAGTACGGTGCTCATTTCCAGTATGGTGCTCATCGCTTCTTGAAAATCAGGCCATTTCTGTATGATTCAAGCAGCATGATCAAAAGTTGAGCTACCAAGAGCTACATTCATCTCTGTTTGTGACTCACTTTGCAGTTCCTTAAGAGAGAGAAAGAGGACATACACACTAGCTGGTCTGTGTATGGTATGGACACATCTGAAAATCTTGGCCTCAGAAAATCAGTGAGGCAATTTCAAGACAGCAGTATGAAGTTCTAACCCATGGATTTGGGTGGTAGGAAAAAGTACCCATAAGCACTAAAACACACGGAAGTGAAGGGAAAGTCCCCATTTGATTATGCTGGACTTTGGATGAGGTCTATAGAGAGCATGGTTTGACCGACCATGTGCGATATGAGGGAAACCAGCACTGAACTCAGTGTTGTCTGTATACACCCAGGACTGGCAGATAGGTGCAGCACTGTGACTGAGGGATCACTGACAAGTATCTTGCATTCTTATTTTGGGCCTAATACCTTGCTTTTTGAGGAAAAGCTGAAAAAAAAAAATGACACACCACGCAAAGAAATGCTCACTCTGGTGGGGTCTGCGCTGTGGTGGGGAATCAGACGTGAGTGGCTTTGTGCATTTGCATGCTACCCTCCCACCACCCCCAAGGATGAGTCCTCGGCATGTAGAGACCTTGGGCTGCAGATCAGCAATAGTTTCGAAAATGCCTCTTAGGTGAAAAAGAGAAGCTCAAGTTTCTCTGGAGGCATGGCTATAGTCCAGGTTGGGAAATGCACTGCTTTGGAAATGTTAGGCTATAATAATAGGAATTTCCCTGCATATGAAAGGAATATAAAACTTGTCGTATGGGCCACTGTAGGAAGGAAATGTAATCCTGAACTTCAGACTTGTTGGTCTGATTTATGTCAAAACCTGTTATTTGTGTTCCCTGCACAACAAAAGTGTATTAAAAGCTTTTGGTTAAGGAGAGCTGAGTGGTTTGGAGGTCAGATGGAAAATAATTAAACCTTCATAGGGACCAAATCATCGCCGGTTAAAATTCACTGGAAGAGTGGAATTACATCAGAGCTGAATTCAGCTGGCAGTGTAATGTATCCAGATTAGAAAAAAGACCACACGAAAGGATGGCATTCTACATTTGACTGTTAATAAATCTCCTTGTCTTATAAGAAAGGGAAATACACACAATCTGCTGAGTGTGGTGTTTGTATATTAAATCCAATTGAGAAATAATATGAGAACCAGAGAAAAGCCGAAGTCACATCTAACTTGAAATGCAGTCTATATATCACAGGAAGAAAAAGAATATAGAATAAAAATATATTTATAATTCTGGCAAGCTGAAAGGCTTCAGTAGTTTGCTGTCCTCAAAATAATAAAAATCCATTACTCTTCTTCTCATGGAAGACACTGTGAAGTTGTTTATTTTTTCCCAACCTTGTAGTCCAAGGAAGAAAAGAATTTGCAAAATTTCCACTGTAGTGTATGTTAGCTGCCTTAGATACCAGAGCTACAGGTTACCGCAGAGTCTGAGATGGGTTTGTCCTCACATCACTGAAGCATTTAAGGTGGGTCAGCACTGCTGTTTCCCCGTTTCCCTGTCCAAGACATGAAATGAAGCATACAGAAGCCAAAACTGCCTCCATATGGGCTTGGGAGTTTAATCACTGCTGTGCACTCTAGTCTCTGGACCGTCTTTACATGCAGGTGCACACAAAGGCTCTGCTTTGGCCCTTACCAGCTGGAAAGGGGACTTGTTGGGGACATGGCCGGTGCTGGCTCACATTTGTCCCTACACAGAGTTGCTCTGCATCTGCTGCTCCCCGAAAAGGCCCTCAAGCCTCTACAGAGTGGATGCGAGTTGAATCAGGAGCCTGAGCACGTAGAGAAAAGCTACTGCCAAGTGCATCTTAGCTGTAGCTTAAGTGATCTGGCCAAAGCCACACAAGAAATCATTGTTAAAAGAAGGAATTAGACCCTAACTGCTCAGACAGTGTCCTAATCGCTAAGCTGTGCTTTGCCTCAGGATGTGGGACTGGTGGGAATCCTGAGACTGGAGCAAGAAAGATGTTTTGACCAGCCTTGAATCATGAAAGTCACCTGGAGCTTTTTATTCATGGTAATTAGCACAGATCAGACCCAAGCCACTGGCAGCTTTCAGTTATGAGCCTGGGCCACCTGCCAGCACTGCCTCCATTCTAGTCTCTCATAGATACAGCTAAAAGTAAAAAAAATCACCATTAAAAATAGTAGCAAGTCACCTCCTTGGAGCAATACAGTGTTTAGCTGCAATCAACATCTCTAAATGGAGCTGTTCAGATTCCAGCCCTGTGTAATCTGCAATTATGCAAATTTGCAATTGTGCTAATTTGCAGCTCCAGACCAGCATTTTTCTGCAGTGAATTTTCAGGGTTGTTTGGCAGCAGGTAAGTTTGGCTTTCACAAGTTCTGCTTGTTGACAAGGGGTAGGATTTCCAGGAATGCTGTGGGTGCAATGCATCTCTGCTCCCTGTGCCAATTCTGAGGGCAGGTGTTGGTTAAGCAGTCCTGTGCTCTCTCCCTAGCTAGTGCAGAGAAATGGGACCTCTGGTAAGTGATTCATCCTAGCCTGAAATAGTTATCTTAGTTAGATGGAGTGAATCATTCTGGTAGTGTTTGTGTCCCTAGCCACCACCATGAAGAAGTTATAGAAGTAGCCTAAGGAAGCAGTTTGGTCTGGATGCCTTTTGGATAGCTAAAGGCAGGGGAAATGATTGAGGTCCTTGTGAATTAGGAGGGTGAGTCCTGTTAGCAATGTTTGCAAAAAATCATACCCACGATGTGAGAGAGATGTCACCTTTCTGAGTGGGTACCAATCAAGGATAAAGCTGTTGAGAACACTAAGTTTGGGAATTAAATGATATCACCCACTATCACCCTGCAGCAGTGACCCAGGGAATGAGTGCCACCTCGGTCAGGTGCATCCAGGGAGGGGGATAGGGAAGCCAAGGCATCAATCACTGTGTTACACTACAGCCATGGCTGCCCAGGATTGTCAGGGCATGATTGCTTCTGAAAAACTGGCCATTCATTTACATAAGCAAGAGAAAATTTATGGGAGAGATTGAAAAAGCAAAAGAAAAATACTCAGCCTTGAGATACAGTTTTTCTTTGTCCCTTCAAAGGGAAATGTCAGGCAAAATACTGCATCTGCTAGTACTTTCGCAGGAGCAGCTACCCTAGAAATATGCAAAGCTGTATTTTTTATCCATGAGAAGGACGTATCCAACACATACCGCGTTCTGCATGCCCTCTGCAGAATTAAGTCTGGTGTTTCTGTCTTTGATTGCAGTCACAGTGCACAAAAGCTCTGTGCATTTTCATTGATATTCACATCATTTCGCCTTCAGCTTCTCTTGAATTAATGTAACCCAGGACACTTCACAATGTCAGGCTCAATTTCTGTAGGCTTAGGCTGAAAAATTTAATCTTCGGCATTCTTGAATTTTTTCCCCAAATTCCTTTTTTCTGATTTCGATGCCTTTATACAAAGGTCTTAGTATTTCCTTCAGCATGCAACACACCACAGGGGCACTTCTGATGGAAAAGCAGGTTTTTCACCCTTCCCAGAACAGATGGAGAGCAGCTGAGGGGTCCGAGAGACAATCAAAGGGACCATCACCATGAATTGCTGTACCACGTAACCAGCGTTTTTCTGGCAGCGGTACTCCTCCTTACTTTTTCTCCACTTTGGAGAAATCCACCATGTGGATATCCAGTTGGTTAGAGAAAAGCAGAAGGAATTCTGCAAGACTCTAGGCTCATCTGTGCATTCAAAGATGCTGCCCTGAAAACAGCAATGTATCAGTACATGTGTACTCCCACAACAACATGGCAATCACAAGTAGCCAAGAGTCATAGGGTCCATTGAACAGCAGCCATGGTTCAGTGAGTCAGCAGCAAACAACGCAGAGCAGCTCAAACTGGTGCTAAACTCAATTAGCAAACCTGACCTGCGGTTTCATGCAAACCCTTTTTCCTTCTCTTAGACTATATGGGTTCATGCCCCCTACATTTCGCTCTCAGTTTCAAGTATGAATGAATTCAAAATCTCTAAGTAAAATTCAGCCAGAAAAAGCTACCTAGTTTTGACTAGTTTCAGTACAAACCCAAGCAAAACCACAGAATTGCTCATGGTTTCCAGACCAAACCATATATTTCACCTAGTTTTTGGGGTTTCATTACGAAAACTTCATGGAGTCTGAAAGAACAAACACAAAGCTTAAGGTCCTTTGAAACAAAGCTTAAGGCATCTTGAATTGCTATCTATATAAACACTTTTATCGTCTTAGAATAAAATGGTTGAAAAAGTATCTCTTTAGAACAGGCCAACATTGAGCCACCTGGCTGCAAAGAGATGGTTCTTTGCAACATGTAAACCCTCAGCTCCTTTTAAGTGAGAGTGGTTCGTCTTGGCTCCTGAGCACTGAACTCAATTTTGGCCCTCAGATTTGTCATCTTAGTGTAGTTTCAGCCTTGAACACATGCCTGGAAGAGAAAAATCAAGAAATCTCTTTGACATCGTGGGAAAACAATAGATGGTGCAGGCATGGCATAGATAGCATTTATATCCTTTAGGGTAAACAACATCTTGGGGTTTAGAGACTGAGAAAACATTAAGGCTCTAGTGATGTTCTCTCTTACTGATTAACAGCTGCTTCTTTCTGCAGAAAGTATAATTCAGATCATCTCTAAGTCAGGCCAGGAAACTCCTCAAGCACTTGAAAGCTCAAGCTGGAGGAATAGAAATCTGGCAGTCATACACACGTGTAAGTGTTGTGCTGCAGGAGCAGAACACGCTAAAGATGGCTCCAGCCACAAATTCTCTATAGCCAACCATTAGAAAAACAAAAATTGGAATGAGGTGAAGGACGGGCATCGATAGGGTATATTTTATTGTAGAAAATTTGTCCCAAACTGTAACACATTTTTTGTGATGTATAAATAAGCACGTGTGCATTTTTTGCTGCATACATTTCCAAAGGCTGTGTCTTATGTATTGAGCTAATTCTGTCTTCCAGGATACATCAGTATGAATCCTCCTTCCAGCTTCCCTGGAAATCACCTTACTGAGCACAACTGAACCAGTAAACTCAACTAGACTAGAAGATATTTAACAAGACATCTAGCTCTCATTTCAAAGACTTCAAATGATGATGGATTTGTCATTTCTTTCAAGGAGCTGTGCCAATGATTAATTAACCTCAGTTTCACAGATTTGTTTCCCTTTCCTACTAGATTGACAGAGAGGCGGACAGACAGAAAGAAAGAAAAGATGAAAGTCTTGGTTGTTTTTCCTCTCATCTGTCAATACTTCTTATTTCCACCGACTAGCAGGTCAAATCTTTCCTTTTCCCAACCTAAATTCACAGAGACCAGGATGAAATTGTCTCTTTATTCCTCAGTTTGATTTAATAGAGCAAATTGCTTGAATTTCTCTTGGTAAAGGCACTTTCTAGATCCTGAATCATTTATGCTACTCTAGCTATTTAGCAGGGAAAATATGTCACAGTATTTTTGTCAGAACATGTAGGATAGGAAACTGTAAACTGCAACTTCAAACAATGCTTCAAATGAAAAAAAGAGCACACTAAATAATTGAAAGTTTGAAGCACCCACTCAACTGCAAAAATGTCCCATATCTCTGTGGCTATTGTTAATATAATTAGGCAGTTTCAGGATGTGTCTTGACAAGCTGTTTTGTTTTGTTTTGTTTTAGCTATTTTCTAGAAGTGGTAGAACTCAGACTGAAAAGAAATCTGGTTTCACATCTGGGTTCTGCCACAGCCTTCCTGTGTGACCAGAGCCATGTCACTCAGACTCGGTGGCCCACTTTCCCCAACTGCACAGTGAGGAAAACAACATATTTATTTACTCAGGTAAGAGCTGTGCAAATGTATGGCCTTGCCAACTGGCTGAATCCCTTGAAAGAGGAGGGTGATTTTAGAAGAGATGTTAACGACGGCTTTGCCTTAAGTTTCTTAGGACAAAAGCATGAGGGAAGAGGATGGGAAGGTTGTGAATGACCACACCGCAAGGAAAGACAGTGATGTCCACTCCAACTTGTCTGTTTATTCTGGAACTCTTTGGGAAGAGAGATATTTGAAAGCAGTATGGAGCACAAAGAGATGCTGATGCCTTTGGGTCTATAGCAATGGATCTAACTCCAGCCTTTTCCACCCTGGACCTCAAATCCTTTTACAGGAAAGAGCTACTTGATTTCTCCTATTTTATAGCCAGGAAAATTGAGGCAGAAGATGGAGAAATGATTAATAGCGCAGAGGCACCTTATGTGTTTCTGAAGCCTTTGCCAAAGCCACTGGGCAGGTGACCATGAAGCTACAGTGAGTTTCCCACCCGAGCTGCCTGCAGAGCCGGTTAGCAGAGACGGCACCACGGGCCAAAGTCGTGACAAAAAGCCACGCAGTCCCTGGGGGCAGGAGGCAGCCCCGACCTTGCCGGGGTGGGCCCGGGCAGTTGCTTCACATGTAACCAGGCACCCCGAGGAATGAGGGAAGGAGTTTGGTGAAGACAACGAGAAAGAGGAGGTGGTGGTGTAGGTTGTGAGAGCAGATGAAACAGCTTTGACACAGGCAAAAGAAACTTCATGTTTGGAATTTCAAAAAATCGACTCAACATTTCTGTCACAGCAGATAAACATCTATCTGTTTTATTACTGGGAATCATCTTTTTTTCTGATTATAAATAGAAACAACATATTACTTCATGTTATTTCCTCTGGGGTTTTTTGGGGGTAGATATGTGTGGGTGGTAAACAGCTTGCGAAGAACTTCTTGTTGTTATTATTATTAGTCAATATGAATAACAGGAGGGGAGCGTCTGGGGTTGTGATATACCAGGTACTGTGTAGCCACAAACCAAATATAGGTCATTCCCTCAAACGCATCTGCTGTGAAGGAAGGACAGCACGGCTGAACCACTAACCTATAATTGTGATTGTCGTTGCTTTGTGGTAGTGTCTGTATTGCCATAAGCATTTTTCTTGCATAAAAGACGACTTAGGCAGAGACACAAAGAACTCAAAATCTAGAAGCTAACAAGATCTCTGACCATTGACAAGTAGCTAGACAGAATTGTCAGTGCACTTATTTCAGAAAGCTGAAAGCGCCTTTGCAAACTCCTACTGTGTCGTGGTAACAGCTAGCAATGGAAACATGCCGCGTTAGCTGTGGTACGCACATATCACAAGGCACAGTCCCTCGTCAAAGAATTTATAGCCTGAACAGGCGATTAAGATACAAAGTCTGATAGGAAATACAAGCACTGAGCTCAGGTTTTCTGGCATTTAATGCTCTGTCTTCTCGTCTGAAGGACCTGAGCTGCCCTTGCTTGCCTGGGGCATCGCCAGCAGCATGCAGCAAAGCTGATTGGCTCCGGTACCCGAGGCACCATCCTGCAAGGAACTGGCCTGGCTTTGGGGCAGAAGGGGAAGGAAGCACTGGCTGTAGCAGGGACTCTGGAGCTGGAGCTGCTGAGCACCCACCTGCACTTCTGCACACCTGGGTGGGCTCCAGGTGTGGCTGAGACTGCCAGCAAGGACGGGAGTGCCAGTAGGGTCACCAAGCCCAAGGAAGCCAGTGGTCCCGTGGGTGAGTAGGGCAGCTACTAACAGCCGCATCCAGGGGCTTGCTGTAGATACATCTGGGCAGTATGGGCTTTGGAGTGACCTACACGGCAAGCCCAATTACCAGCATAGCTGCGGCCTGAGGGAAGTGACCTGATGGCAGTCACGCTGCAGGTCTGTGTCACCTGCCAGACCAGGACTTTGGCCATCTGAGTCCCAGTCTGGTAGGGAGTGCAACTGGCTAGAAAGTTTGCAATGCAAAAAATATATATACACATATATAGACATGCATATACATTTATTCATCTATTTATTTATTTTCCCACTGGAAAATACTCTTGTGTTAAAAACAAACCCCTTTTTCAGGAAGGTGCCCATTCAGACAAAATGTTTCAGAAAATTAAAACAAAAAAAAGAGATATTTTAATAAGCTTGAAAGCTGCCACTTCTTTTTCGGAATAGAATGATTTGATTTTTCTATGAAAAACAATGTTTTGTTTTGAAATGCTTCACTTCATACTGTTTTATCTACTCAATGTATTTATTCAGTCTGAAATTATGGGACAAATTAAACCCTTTGAACCCACCTTGCTACCCTTCGGTGGAGAAAGGGATTTTTTCCATTGTGACAGCTTCTAAATCCCCTTTCTTTCTTTCTTTCTTTCTTTTTTTGTTTTTTGTTTTTTTTTGTTCTTCTTCTCTGAATAAGTTATCGTTAAACTGCAGAATCATAACCTAAATACAAAAGCTAGCTCCTGATGAAGTATTTGAGTGACCAGCAGGTCTCCAGTAATAGCAAATGTTATCAGCACTTTTATTTAGTAATTCAGGAAGACTTCCTTTCCTGCCTTACTGAATTTTGTTACACTTTGAATATTGAGCAGTGTGCTTTGCTTCCCAAAGAGACAGCTCAGTTTAGTAAGAACTGGATGACAACACACACAGGCAGTGGAAGGAGGTTCAAGGGTTAGCAGACAGATAAGGTAAGTGGAATACAAGAGCTGTGAAGAGCTGCAGGAAAACTTAGTAGCTGTAGAAAGAAGTGAGGGACTGGGTGGCTGAAAAATCAAGTCCATGGGCCCCCTGGCCCACAGCTCCACCATGATGTGGTCTAGAGCAGGGGGTCCCTGCTTCCTCCACTGCTAAAGTCACTTAGGAACGTTGCCAAATACTCTGTACCTCACTGGAAAGTAAATGAAGGGCCCCAAAAAAGTTGTGATTATTCAAAGTATGCTCACGTGTCACAGACGAACTGCTATGCTATCAGTGACAATGTTAAAGTAACATTAACTGCCTTGTTGTCCCTAGCAAGGGACCTGCTTCTGCCTTTCTTGATACAGCAGTACCTGAGAGTGGCAGGGCTGGAGAAGGAGCTGGGTGATGCTGGGGAGAAGGGATCATTCGGGGGTGTTTGGGATGAGCCTGGGAGTTTGGCAGTAGAAAAGCTCGGGGTGCTCTGAGGATGAGAATGCTGGCGTGGACATGGCCCGGACAGGGCCCTTACCCTCCTGCTTGGGGGACCGAGGAAGAGAAGAGGCTGCAGGGGCTCAAGGCAGGTAGCGGCAGCTGCACGTCGAGCTGCCACCAGCGCGGAGCAGAGGCGCGGGCTGAGCAGTCAGTGCTGAGTCAGGACGTAGGCAGGGGAAGTGGCGCACGGCCTGGACGGGAGGGGAAGACCCAACCACACGGCACTTCTCGCCCCTCTGGGTCTTTGGAGAAGAGTGAGCAGCAGTGGTGGGAGAAGGCCAAGGACGTGGCTTGGCCAGGCCTCAAGGGCGAAGGGCGCTGGCACAAACCCTCGCAGGCTCCTGCAGCCGCAGGCCGTGGAGGGGTGGAGGAGGGCAGGACAGACAGCTCTTCCTGCCAGCCTGGCGCGGAGCAGCAGGCAACACCGCAGTGATGGCACTCTGCCTCATCGGGGCAGCTGCCGATTTGGGAGCAATTTTCCGAATACAGCTGGGGCAGCTTCTCTGTACTAGGGAGAAATATCTGTAGGCCAAATAAGGGACTTTTTTCGTCTTCCTTTCCTATACGGTGTCAGGTTGTGGATCTTTGGCAGGACCCACAGCTGACTGTGCAGCCTCCAGGAGGTGAAACCAGTCCAGCCGAAAGCAGAGGGACAAACGGCACACAACGGCCACGTAAATCAAAGCGCAAGCCGACCAGAAAGAGAACGCGAAGTCTAACAAGTTTATCCCTGGTAAATACTATACTGCAAATCTGACAGATTAAATGAAAAGGCAGAGGAGGAAGTGCCAGAAGTATTCGACTTACCACAGAAAATAGTTCTAGACGGCTGTACAGCCCACGAACCAGGCTTTCAACACTCCTACGGTGGAATCAGCTCTGATAGTCATCACTGAACGAAGAGCTGGCTTCCATGAACTGCTGCAGCTCTAGAGCTGGGAGAAATTGGTTTAGTGAGTCATTGATTCATTGGAAAATGCACTTTCAGGCTGGCCAAGCTGGTTCATGAATTTGGGTTGTATTTTGCTGAATGGTGGCGGCAAAACCACAAATGCTGAAAACTTTTGGAAATGCTGATACACTAAAGTTAGGCAGGATTAAGCAGTTAATTAAGCAGTTAATAAGTTCTGAAGGGAACTGCTTTGATACATCCAAAAGGTTTTGGTTTCGAAGATGATGCCAAAAAACTGAGCTAGGTTCACAGAGTTGTTGGTGATAGAGACGCTATTCTTTGTTCACTAGCTAGATGATTAAGATACTAATGCAGATTGTAATAAATATAGATACGATTTCCTTCTGTGACTAATTCGGAGCACGTATTGTGCAATGTTCTCCCATCCTCAATAAATTATTCTCATGATCTTTCTTTCAATAAATTAATGGTTAAATAGTATTCACAAATCAGAATAGAATACCATAACTAGAATGAAAGAGTGAGAAAATATCTGATAATTATTTCCTGAAAATTGTAAGTTAAAATTCCCTGAGACTCACTTTTACTAGCTAAGTATCTATTAGGTAACTCTGTGAATTCAGACGTTTATGGCCTGAACCCTGTAGTAGATCGATAACCAATTCAATACTAGTTGGATAAGGAGAGAGCTGTAATTTTAATTTCATCCCAGCAGCAGCAATGGGCACTAGAGGGGTGTGACCTGTATGAACCATAAAACCATTCTGGAGCTAGCAGACACAGGCTGTAAAGAGCCATCTAACAAAACACCAGAAGATTTCACCACCCACTGTTTTTGGCCAATGCAATGAGTCAGATCAAATGCCTATCTAGCCCACTATTCCATTTTCAGCCATAGTCATTAAGCAGCAGATGCCTCAGCACAGAGTGTAAGAAACAGGCAAAATACAGTGATCAGCCACCTGAGTTGTCTGATTCCTTTTTGAGTCCAGTTACGTGCTGTGACAATGAGATCTATAATTTAATGATGCAATGGACAAAAAAAATGTTCTTTTCATTTATTTAAAATATTTTAACATGCTTATTTGGCTGGGGTGCTCCTTAGACTTGTTATATAGAGAACTAGAATCATCCCCCGGCTTGCTGCCTCCATCGCATTCATTATTTCGTAGTGTTCTTTCATACCTCCTCTCTTAAAGAGAGGCCTCCTCTCTTAAAGAGAATACCTCCTCTCTTTTTAGAGAAGCCCAAAAGTTGTTGAATCCTCTGACTGTCCTTGTCTCCTCTAGCTGTTCCCCTACCAGTCCATCCAGCTCCGCGTGGGGTGAGACAACAGCAAGATGCCTTTTCAAATACATGACAGTTTTTGCCAAACAATTTTTGGAGGAAATAACTAAGAGCATCAGCCCTGTCACACAAGGCTTTTGCTGTAACCAGCCCTCGGCACAAGAGGGTCTCCCAGGCAACACAGGAGCTGTGAATGTTTGGTCACAAGAGATGGAAGTCAATGAGGAGCTTTAGCTTGATTGAAAGGACACCTAGCTCTGTGCCAGGAACAGTCTTCTACACTGAAAGTAGGAGGATTGAGCTGCAAGAGCACTGAGATCCTTTTTATTTGATGGCTGCTGACTTTGGAGGCCACTCTCCACTATCCACTTCGGAGGCTTTCACCTCTCTGTAGGCATCTCCAATTGGACTTGTCTGCATGTACACCCATCACTTTGTAATCAACAGAGATAAATAGACATCTGTAGAAGAGTCTAACTTTTTTTTATGCATCTGCTTCAGGATGAGATGATTCGTGCCCTGGAAGCACCTGTTTCTCTCCCCCAACTCAGATGCTGTCCACTTTTCGCTGGAGGACTCCGTCTCCAAGACACTAGGATGCCTGGACAGGCAGAGAGCCCAGGAGGACAGGAGCAGCCCCCCAGCTTTCCAGGTGCCGTGCTCACCCCTGGGGCGCCCGGGAGGCCTGTGGGAGGTTAGCACACGCAGCGCGGTGAAAGCACCCAGAAGTCTAAGAACGTGGGAAAGAACAGGGCAAATCAAAGGCAAGCTGTGCTTTCATAGGAGACCTGCAGGGCAGCCAGAGCCGGAGGGCAGTGTCCCTCAGGGAGCCCCCAAGCCGCCCCGGCAGCTGCAAATGAAACCCCGAAAGCCAAAGAAGGAGAAGGGCTTGTGCAGCTGTGTATCTGACCCGGACCAAAAGGCGTAAAAGTGAGCAGCGTGAAAAAGGACGGTGTCACTGTGGGTTTCTGGGCGGAAGAGGCACCGGCACCAGGAAGGACTCTCTGCCTGTGCTGAGGGCGGACGGTGCTGCCCACCCTCGTGCGCCCTCTGCGCAACGAGCCGGTCGGGTGGGAAACACGCAGCCCTTTCCCGCTACTGCCCAGCACAGGCAGCATGGCAAAGCCAGACTGGTCTCTCTTCGCTTTGAGATGTTTCAACTTCAAGTTTATCCAAGAGCAGGAAATCCCAAGGCAGCCAAACTTATAAAGAAAAAAGAAAAATGCAATGATATTTACTTTTTTTAAAAGCTGAAGCAGGTTTTAACGTTTGTTTTCGTTGCAGTTTCGGGCATAATGTCAGGTCAGTTTTTCTTCTGGTCTCTCTCTGTCTCCTCATCCCTACCGAAGCAGGCACAGTGAGAACGCGTTTCAGAATAGCTGACAGATTTCTAATGTGGTTTTGTATGGTTTCCTGAGAATCGGGGGACATTTGTTGTTTTGCAATTTTACAGAAAGCCACAAGTATGCTTAAGTGCTATAAAGACCTAATAAACAGGTAGGTGTTGTGAAAGGTTAGAGAGGGGCAAAAAATTGTAGCACTACGACGGTCTACTAGTCTTCTGGTCTCTCTTCAGTCTCGGCAAACCTGCTTTGAGGTTATTTGTAGCTGAACAGCACACACTGCACCAAAGGATTTCAACATACCGATGAGGCAGATGGTTATGAAGCTGCAAGAAAAATGCGGTTAGTTTTTACTAGCACCTGTGGCAAATTCCTCTCAGAGGTCCTCCCACAAGGCAGGGTATGTTGTACAAGACAGCGCTGAAAGGAGGAGGAGGGAGACTGTGTCATACGTTCCCCTGGGGCTCGCTATTTTATTTTTTTAAAAAAGCTTTAGATTTCTTTTCCTTTTTTTATTTTTTTTCACAGAGGAGAGAACATGCAGTGGAAACTATTACAGGGGCATCCTACGGAAGTGCCGGGAGGCCTCCGCCCGAGCGCCGCGTTCGTCCTGATCCCTGCCCCTCGCGGAGGCAGCGCAGAGGGCAACGGGAGATGCTCACACGGCCAAAGCGGTGGCGATGGCAGTCGAGAGGGGAAGGTGGTGCTTGTGACTCTGCTCCGTACCCTTCAACCAGACATTTACTGTCTCTGTGCTTGGGTTTTGACCCAGATAAAGTGGAAATCCCCAGGAAGCTAGGAGGTTTGATAGGGGGTACCTGAGGTATTTCAGAGGTTCTCGTAGGAAGTGTTTTCCATGAAATTACTGTATGAGAAGAAAAAATTAATATAAGAAGAAGGTTAGGAAAACATTTAAAGAAAGGCATGGTAATAAATAGCCCTTACTTTGTACTCGTCTCCATGCCACATAAAGTACAAGCTACTAGGCTACTCCTCGAGAGCACCAATATCTGGCTATGGTTTTTTGCAGTTATACAAGCAAAAATACATGGATAGTCTTCTCCCATAAGTGTTCCTCCAAGGGGAAAGCAAGAAAGTTAGCGAATGAATTATATTAGATGATTTACCTGCCAAACCATCTCTCTTCTTCCAACCACAGCACTACACAATTGGTTTCCACTCTCTCCCAGTGGCCTTGAAAACATCATCACCCTGAGGAGCAGACTGTTCCGAGCTGAGGTTTGTACACCTCAGTCTACAAAAATAAGCTGGAGTTCTTACAGAGGAAGGCACTTCTATGTAATTTCTGACATATCCCTTTTTTGATTCGTGGGTAAGAAGCATTAAAACAGCGTGATGTCTTTTACTCCTTAAAACACATGAAGCAGCTCTTGAAAGGAGAAAGACATGAAAAATAATCCTGTGATTCTTACAAGGACTATTTATCCTTCAACTCAATAAATTAGAAGTAGTACCAGTGCCAATTATTGCTGTACACCCAGCTAGAACTAATGTAAGCAGTGAAATAATATCTGTCAGATGTGAAAACTGTCCAGAATTATGAGATTTAGACAATCGCTCTAGGTTTCCTGTTTTTCAAAGTCCATCTTGATAAGATTTGGACTAGTTTTCAGAGGTGCTGAGTACCTACAGTCCCAGCGGCAGTGGGAGGGCTGGGCCTGCAGCTGTGTGTCTCTGGAGCAGGGAAGCCTCCGAACCTCTCCCGTTGGCCACCCAGGAATGGAGGACCCAAAGGCGCAGGGAACTTCACACTGTGGTCATGCTGGTTGATATGGGAGGCCTTTCTGTCTGTGTAGGCTTAAGTCTGTCAACAGTTTCACATCCAGCATGCTGTAAACTATTAAAAAAAAAAAAAAAAAAAAAAAAAAAAAAAAAAGGAAAGAGTCCATCAGGGAATTTTAAGAGGGCAATGCCAAGACTCTGTAGTCATGGATGTTTGTGCAAACATGTAGTTCAAGGGACATCTGTAGTGACTCCAGAAAAACACGCTGGGGAGTTGTGATAATTTCTAGCTGAAAATTTTCCTTCCTGGTACAGTCCACCTGGCAGCTCACCTGCGGGGAGGCAAAGAGAGCAATGGCTCCGGGGCCATCGTGCCAGCTCTCAGCGCGGTGGAGACATGGCCCTTGTGCTAGAGCTGGGGCGGGGGGAATTTACTTTGTAGAATGTTTGCTTTCTGTGCTTTTATTTTTTTTTCCAGGAAGAGATAGCTGAATCTCAGAACTGATGCACTCCAAAATCTTAAATGCTGGCACTGCTTATTAGCTGCTCGCTCAGTGGAGAATATCCTTCCTTATATAGGCCTTTTTAGAAACTAGGTCAGAAGATTTATGTGAGTACAGGCTGCTAAAATCCTCTCTGACAGCCTGCCTGCCTTTATTATTTTCTTGCCTTGCCCATTACAGAAGCCATCGTACCAGCGTCTGCGCTGATTTCTCCTGGGGTGAGCTGGGATGACCACAGCAGATACCTTCATCTCCTGCCACTGTGAACACCCTCCAGCCAGCGCTCATCCTCGTGGCCTGTTCAGCAGGTCTGACCCCCCGCAGCAGTTGTCTCCCCAGAAAGGAGATGCTGTTTTTCAAAGAAACATGGTAGTGCCACAACAGCCTGGGCCTTCAGTTGATTTATCAGTGGATGAACATCTAAACGCCAGATGCTCTCGGGTGCTAAAGGCTGATGTACTCCAGATATGGTGCCTTTGCAGCAAGTACTGCGCTGAGAGGAGGGTTAATGTCCAGCCAGGGTGTTATGTGCTCATCCAATGCACCCCCTAAAAGCCCATCATCTCAAGCGGAGTTTCTAGGAAACAGTCCACTGCAAATAATAGCACTAATAACAACAGAAGCCTTCTGTGAAGTGTTTGCACTGAAACATAAAACCACACAGAATAGTCTTGCTTTTAGACACTCCTGTGAACTCAGAATGCACTGACGATCGTTTGTGCTGATGGGATATTTCTTGCTGTGTTGTTTGCGGGAGATGGTATCTTTCTGTGATATACATATGTCTACATACATATATCTATACCCACACATATTCATACAATAGAAGTTAAGATTTAAAAACAATCATTATACACCCACTTGTCTGAAATAAAACAGATTTCCAAGCAGTAATTGCACAGACTATTATTATCATACGTTCAGTTTATATACATGCTTAATCTGATTCTTCATCCATATGAGCATGCCTACTAACCTCAGAACTAAAACTGACATAAAATGAAACTCTCGTTACAGGTTTTTAAATCTCTAGATGGTCACTTAACAACGTGCTCTTATTTCCAGAAGTATTAAGTGCACAACAGCCCCCCCCCCCCCCAAACGTGCTGTGCCTCCAGCACTTTGGAAGTCTCATCGCTGGGGTGGATGCGAAGTCCTCACAACAGGCTCTGACTCCATTGATGAGCACGTGGCCGCCATGGACAGTAATGCAGCTGAGGTTTCTCTGGCCAGCAACGTATGCAAAGCTCGGTTCTCGTGGCTGAAGAAAGCCTGAAGTCCCACCAGTCTGATCTTCAGGAAGAACCAAAGGTGCTTGCCAGCCGTGCTTAACCTCTCTGTTGTTCCTGCTCTAGCTCCGCAGGCTAATCAGTCAAGTGTACAGGGAAGTAAACCCAATTTATCCATTTTGAATTTGGGCACTGATCGTTCAGCCTAGACCAACAGGGAGCTGAACATACCCATGTTTTGGTCTTTTGCTACATGCTAATGCCAGATAGTCCATGTGTTGTAGCAGCCTTTGTTACCTTTGTGATAAAGCTGATGGGCTAGCCTCATTTTTAAATCCTCTCATTTAAATGAAAAGACAAGCTCTTTTCTCAGATACACCAAGTGTCTCAATTTTTCCAGTACTGTAAAGATCCCTGGTTATCTGCATATGTAACATTATCAGGTGATGTTTATTCAGTGGTCAACTAACAGGGAAAAGGAAACAGTTTTCTCTAGAACTGAGTGTGTTGCAAAGCCTCCCAAATCGGTGCTTTATTGACACGGAAAGGCTGATGAGAATTGCCAAACAGTAGCAAGAAGACAAGCTCTAAAGACACAGGCAGTTAAATCCCTCCCTGGGAGAAGCAAAACTTTCCAGCTAGGAATATTAAACACCGTAAGTACGTGATTACTGGTCCCTTTGGCTTGATTCTTGTTCCTCATCTGCTCGGGCCTGAGGCAAATAAAGCAAGTTCTGGTCTGGGACAAATCCATCCCAGGACAGAGACACCTGTTTGTTTTTCCTCCTTCTTTTCTTTTCCTGTAATGCAGTTTAAAGCATATTGATTAGTGTGAATGAACTGGTCGCTAAACAAATCAGAGAAGCCGTATTCATAAATGCATTGTAGCACTGATAAAAGCTACAACAGTAATGATGATAACCATGTCCTCTTATCACACGCTAACAGAGGAGCAGAAGGGAGGCTCCATCAAAACATGACAGTTTTAGAGCACTGGTGATTTCTTCTTGCCGTTGTGAGGGGCTGGGACTCGGCAGTCACAAGCAGCTACTGGCAGCTCACGAGGGCTGATGCTGAGCTCCTGTACCAAGGCAAGAGGTACCAGAGCTCAGTGGTTTCTGAGGTTTCTGCTAAGGTGGGAGCACTTTGTGGTCTTTGTACCAGCGCTGCTCAGCTGAACACCTCCCAGCACTGCAACGCACACACGCATGCACTCGTAGAACAAATACGTGCTAGTACAGATGTACATTTGTGGACAAATATGTACACAATCATGCATCGTGGCTATATATGCATAAATATTATACACACGGATATATTCACTCAGGCTGGCAGGGTCCAGGACGTTCCCCGGCCCGGGCAAGGCATCACCAAAGAGCCAAACAAAACCACAACAGCCCACAGGAGTGAGTGAGCATCAAACAGGAAAGAAAACAAGGTTGAGGTGCCCACACCCACTGGCACCACTGCATGTAGGGACTCTGGAGTGACCAGAGATGCGTCACCAAAGTTGGCTGTTACGTGCTCCGGCACCAGGGGTTTTACCAGGGGAGTTTCCCGTCTGAATTGCTGCAGTATTCTGACAGTCTGACGGCAGTCGTAAGGCAGGACAGCTAACGGGCACGCGTATACACACATGCACACACTTACACTTGTTTATGTGTAATCTATCATCGTATATGTGTAACCTATGTATGCAAGCTATGCATACAGCACCTTTGGTCCCACTCTCCGTTAAAGCCAGCCTCTCCTGCTACTGCCTGGATGCAGCACCACATCAAAGAGCTGCTGCTGACTCCACGGCCACCCGGGCTTATTTTGGAGACTGGGGAGAGACACAGGGCTTAGAAACAAGCTTTTGTTCAGTGACACTGACTTTCTGGCAGCTGAGAGCCTTTAGCATGTTTCAGTGAGACGAGTTCTCAGCACTGGCTGGTGCTTTGGCTCTTGGAAAGGCTTTGGAAAGCAAAAGGTTCAAGCTGCCCAGATGCAATCATGTGTGAAATAAGGGTACTCTCCCAGTATGTTCCCACTTTACACACACACACACACACACACACACACACGTATACATATATACAACTCTCTTTCTCTCTCTCTCTCTCTCTCTCTCTCTATATATATATATATATATATATGTATGTATATCTACACACACACACACACACACACCCCCACAAAAAACTTTTTATATATGTGTATGTGTGCATGTGTGTGCATGTGTGTGGGGGTGTGTGTGTATATTAAAAAAAAAAATCTACACACACACACTCACAGACAAATATAGCTATCATCATTTCCATTGCTGGAATATATTCAAACACAGGGTTCAGATGTGACTACTGGCTTCTGGGCTGACTGGAGACTGCCCCCCCACCCCCACCCCAACCTGCCTCCTGCGTTATTTGTTCTGGTCAACTTCCTATTAAAAAAAAAAAAAAAAAAAAAAAAAAAGGGAAACATAAAAAGACCTTTGCAACTGCCTGAGGCATGGAGCTTGTACGTAAAGCACATATTGAAATTGAGATCTCAAGAGTCTGAGCTTATATTTAACAATTATTTCCTAGGGAAAAGTCAAATGGTTTGGTGTATACATATATCAAAATATGATCATTCCCCCTCCATTCCCCCCCCCCCCCCCAAACCATAGTTTGGTTCACTCAGTTACACTTCTTGACTCCATGGGCTAGAAACCTCTCTGTTCAGGCTACTTGAAAATTTCCCTTTGGAACAGTTTTCTAGGGAAAATAGTGTTTTTTTTTCCCCCCCCCAGGTAGCATCTCATTTGCATGGAAACCTACAACATTTTGTTAATCAAAACATATCAACTCTTTTTGCCTGCAGTCTTTACAATGGGCTTGATGAAAGACTAGAAACTACCTGCAAAACCAGACTTGACTAGTTCTGCTCTCTAGTGACACAGCCAGGCATTTCTCTTCCATTTGGGCAGGAAACGGTCTTTTTCCCCATCGCTCCTGCTCGCCCACTGCCAAGTGCAGAAGCAGCCGGACAAGCCATGAGTAAAGTAAAAGTAAAGCGTCAGGGGAAGGGCGGGGAGGAAACCAGCACTTTCGGTCTTGAAAGTAGTTTCAGTTTAAGCAGTGGACAGAGTTGCAGGTTAGCTCTTGTTTTCAACCCCTTCTGAACAACCGGAAAGCAGGGTGATGCCTTAGGCAAGCGGAGCCGCAGAGGTGCTGGTGAAGGGAATCATCCGTACCGAAACCATCCTCGTGTGCTTTTCTTTCCCTAATCTGTCTGTCGGTTTTGCTCTCTTTCTCTCTTTTCTCTTTGCAGCATATAATTTACAGTAAAAACACAGGAAGCTGAATGATTTCCTCTGAGGAAAGTACCTGACAAAGAGGTGAACGAGTAATATTGGTAAGTAAATTCAGCAGGCCGGTTGACTTCATCGCTACTCCCATATCCTCCACGGTTTCAGGCCGAGACACGATCGCGCGGCACCGGGGCCTTTGATGTGGGCACATCGGTGCGCGGCCGGCGGCAGGGATGCTGGCTGGGATTTTTCCTGCACCACTCCAAGACATAGCCATGGCTGCTGTTTCAAACCAGCCCCTCGATCACCCTCCCCAGCCCTCCAAGAAGCCGAGTGAGGGGACCGAAACCTCAGCCGTAAGGAAAGCGACTTCAGCAGCCTAAATTGCAAGGCTGCTTTGAAGACCGCAACGCAAAGTATTGCAATTTCAGAGGTCCTGAAGAGGGACTTTCACCCTAAAAAAAAAAACTTATCCAGAGTTATCACCTAAAAGGGCACAAGTGAGTAACTCGTCAGATGGCATCTCAGCGAGACCATGACTTCCCCACACTTTAAAAGTGACTAAAAGTGAGGTGGGTTTTTGAGTATGCATGCGTCTAAATGTAGGAGTGGAAGGGATGAAAGCTAAACAGAGATTTCCTACTTCAGTAGAATATCAACTTCTTTGCTTAACTATAGTGCGATAACGTCCCCTTTCTGTCTGTCTTCTCCAGCTCCCACTACCTCCACAAAACCGTCCTTTCACTGGATGTGTTGCAACACTTCCAGGTGATTATGTTTTCCTGCTCCATCCTCCACTTGGGATATCATGTCTTCTGCAAAATAAAGTAGGGCTGATTCCTATTGCAAAAGGCGCATGAGTCAACACAAGCCCAGCTGGCGAATCCTCCTCAACGCCACGGACATTGCCCCCGGGGCTGCTAGGCAAGGGAAAACCTCTGCACCTTACAACCATCAGGGCTGCTGCTCCCTGGTTGCTCAAGCTGGAGCCAGGAGCAGGCTGCAAGCACAGAGGACAACCCAGAATACCAAAGCTGTTCTAACATCAAGTGGTTTTTTTTTGTTGTTTGTTTGTTTTTTTCCTGAGAATTGTCCTTACCTCTCAGCTAAACCAGCTTCTTCTTCACCACAGAAAGGTCATGTTATTCTCTAGATTGAAGGTCTGATTGTGTTTTTGTTTGACAGTGAGGCTGTCAGCCTTCCAAGAACAACGATCGTATGCTCAGCTCTTGCTGATATTTGCTCGCAGCCACACCTTGTTTATCAGGACAAACATATGTTGTACCCACACAAAGCTGCTGCTATGGCACCTAAGGCTCAGATTTCTTTACCTGATGAGGCCGATGGGGAAATACCCAAGAAGAATGCATATGAACAGAGACAAGAGTCAAGAGGGTTTCTGAGCAGACTTTTTCAAAGAAAATGCTAAGGATATCCTGAACAGGGGATATCCCCACCTGAAGAACTAGAGCTGCTGAAGGGTTTGTTTCTTCTTCTTCTTTTTTTTTTTTTTAAATATACAGGTTTTTTTTCCTCCACTTCCCATAAAATACTTTTTATAATTTTTCTTCACTTAATTCAGTGGTGATGTGATAGTGCATGGAAGCTCTAATACACATAACATTATATGCCTGTGTCTCAAATCTGCTCTTGGCTTCCAGTCTGTCTGTAGCTGCTGCCCAAGGGCAGGGAACCAGGAGCAACCAGCCACCCATCTGTCTGGGCCCTCCTGTCTCTGCTCCGGAGGCTCATGTCACCTTGCCCAAGCCCCTTGGAAGCAGACTTTCGAAGTAGGACCTAAACTTAGCATCTGATAACTTTGACATGCAAGTGCTGCAGCATCAGCCAAAAGGGTCATAGCCGCGTGCACCTGCTGCGGCGGTTCCACCCTGCTTTCACAACTCGGGGAGGAGCAAGGGCACAGGAACGTACAAAATGGCTGTGAATGCTACAAGACATTCTCTGGAGCCATCCTAGTCCTAAGCAATTTTTACAGAACATCTTGGGATGCCAAAGGGCCTGGGCAGTCAGGACTTGCCAACGAGAGCTTGTAGGGAGGCATCGCCATCAGCTGAGGTTTCATAGCTGAGAGCATTTCTCTGATGGGAAGGTCTTCAACCTTATCTTTCAAAGAACATAAATTCTTCCAGAGTTTGCCCAGAGATAGTGCCATTTTGGGGCCTACAGTCCTTCCTTAGTGAGACGTCGAATATGGGACATAAATGACCATCTCCAAAAGATTCAAAGAAAGATGCATCAAGATCCACAAGATGCACTAGCCCTCAAGGGTTATGAGAATGATATTTTCCTAGCAGCACACCTGGGCCTTCCTCCAGCCACTTGCCGGATGGAGAATCACACTGCTGTTTACTGGTAACACAAATATTTGTATTCAGCTTTCGTTGCTACTAATCGATGTCTGATAACAAAGGTTCATGAAGTTAAGGACAAAGGACACCTAAAAAAAAAAAGAAAAAGAGAAAAGTACTGCTCTGCCAGAGTCTAACAACCCTCAGAGTTAATGTGGCAGCTGCAAGCAGGTTTTCTGAGGCTGCAGTTTTGGATTCAAGCACTTAAAACTGAGGCCAAATGGGTAGGAGGGGTGCAAAGGCAGGCACTGAATCACACAGTGCTTGACTCCTAGTTATACACACTGCTCAACCCACAGGAGCCTTGCACATCTGTCCCCAAAAGGCTTCTTTGCATGCCCAAAGGCCTTTTAAAGGAGAGCAATTCAAAGCTGTAGTTCTGAATGAAGCAACCTCCAAGGAAATACAGAAAATAGAAGATGCCTTCTGTTATAGACCACTGCAATAGTTTGAGCCACTTGTTCACTAGTGTGGGCTCAGGGAAGATGCCCTGGTCTGGTGGTTACATTTAGTCCAGCAGTACGTGGGATTAAATCCATGGATTATGAACAAAATGGAACAGTATCAGGAAGAGATGGAAGAGAGCTGTAGCCAGAGGTAGGGTAGCCTGAGAGGGTGCTCATCAGGACTCAGGCACATGAAGGAATTAAAAGCATCTTCCATATCCCACAGAAGCACTCTAGCCACTAGGTTACTGCAGCTGCACACTCATGCTTGGATTCACAAAAGGCAGCATTTAGTAGCCCAAGTCCCACTAAACCCCCGAGGGTTTAATGTATTAACAGCTGCCATGAAATGAGCCTCAGTCCCAACGCTGACCTATCCAGCTGTCTTTTGCATGAAGGTTGACCTACTGGCTTGAGGGCCCCCACCGTGCCCCGACACGAGTAAGAAATCCACATCTGAGATCTTGCTAGGGCTGGAGCGCAAATAAAGGCATGGGTGTCTGGCAGACCCGGGCATGCACGTTGGCTGAATCAGGGAGGATAAGTGCAGCTGTGCTGGAATAGATTTGCCATCTACATGTCTCAGAAATACTCGATTCCCATATGGATGTGGTCCTACCACACAGATCCCATTCACTTCCCCCAGTATCTCCTTCAATGCCTTTGAGAGCCTCGACTTTGCTGCCTATGTATTTTTGAAACCTTCCCCTCCTGCCCCCTTGAGGCTCCTAAACTGCTTAATCTCATGATTTAAAAGTATTAACCTCAATGCTAAAGTGGTTTATGCTTTCCGAGTTTGCAAACCAGCCAGACAGCAATTTGGCACAACCTGGGCACGTTTGAAATGAATTTCAAAACTGCGTGTGTTCTTAAGCTACCCTCACAAGTTACAATCAGGGGAAGGAGGGGAGAGAAAAATATGGACGGAAAATACCCCTTCGAATAGCCTATGGTGCAGATGCTTGGTACCAAATCAAGCTTGTGTCAGGTCTGAAGGGTATTTTGGCATTCCTTACTTTAACAATTTGCCAGTTTCTCTCAGTAGTAATCACAAAAAATACCAAGCAGGGCATCTGCCAGTGGGTAATTACAGGAAACATCATCTTTCTTCTGTGCAGCTTGTTAGCATCATTTCTGGGGCTAGGTGCAACTCTGAGCCCGTCTCCCGCAGCTGTGTTTGGATCTGCCAAAGCTACATGACATCGCAGCCAGATACAGGCAGCTTTGTGATGTTACTAGAAACGAGGAAATCGTCTTATAAATGTCACTTCTTTCTCTGAATGTCTGCAAACAGACTGCAAGGGCTTTCATGTCATTCTGTTATACAGAATTATTTAGTGCCACTTCCTAATACCTTGAAAAATATCTTAAGAGGAGGGGCTGCTTCACTGCTGCATTTGCTTCCTTTTATAGTGCCCGTCCTGTGCTCTGACGAACACCAAAGAAGGCCTGCTGGAGAATGAGTTTAATGTAGTGCTGCAGCTCAGCACCCTGCCAGCGCTCTGGAAGGGTAAAAGACACTCATGTTTCCTGTGCAAAACAGTATTAACTAGCATAACTTTGATTTTGGGGAAAAAAGAAAGAAATTCAAAGTACATGAAATAATATTCACACAGAAAGTAAGCAGGAGGTATTTTTGTTGAGTATTTTTGCTGTGATATAGCTTCTGTTTCTGCAAGCGAAGAATCTCTTATCACAAAGAGAAGCAGCCTTTTATCACAAGGAGCAAAATTGCTGCTCTGTGGCCATAGGGCTTTGCTTTACGCGATGAGCTCTCCTAACAACGAGCACAGCTGCAGAGGCCCCGAGGACAGCTAAGAAGCTGTGAGTGCCAGATGCCACTGTATGAGAAGACGGCAAATGACGGCAGTGCCTAGACTGATGCTGGATACCTTCAAGATTTCCAAGTTCTGCCAAGCAGAGCCCAGGCACAGATCAAGACAGACTCCGTGTGCCAGCTGCCGGCCATCAGGGCACAGAAGCATACTTGAATTGCACTAGAGAGAGTTCGGGGCTGCCAAAAGATGCTGGAATAAGGACCAAATGAACAGAAGACCTCCAATGTCTTCCTAACTCTCTGAGGAACTGCTCCCACTTCCCCAGCCAGGCACTTCCCTTTCTTGTCCTCTG
The DNA here is from genome assembly GCF_036370855.1 of Dromaius novaehollandiae. Taxonomy (NCBI): domain Eukaryota; kingdom Metazoa; phylum Chordata; class Aves; order Casuariiformes; family Dromaiidae; genus Dromaius; species Dromaius novaehollandiae. The sequence continues at coordinate 4,689,529 of NC_088117.1, forward strand.
CACTGTCCCTGTGCAGTCTCCCAGCCTGTGGTCCTAAAGCTGACTTCACGATGAGCAGCTGTGCACCGCATGAAATGACTGCTGGGAGACACACAGGCACCTACAGCAGAACCATGCTTCAGGTAACGTTGGACATTTCTGAAATATGCTTGCTGAGACTGACTTTATTGCCAGTCTGTTGACGAGACTGACTTTTTTGTGCTTTACGGCCCAGCACACAGGCTCTGATGCTCGTGTCTGCAGCACCTCGTGCCTCGGCATGGCGCTCCCGGCTGTCTTGGTGCTCTCGCAGGGAGGCTGGTCCCAGCACAGACCCTGGCAATGGGGTTCCCTCTGAACCCCTTAGGTCGACTGTGAACAAGACAGTCCTGGGACACAACCATGGCTAAAAGCTCAGGAAAGTAAAAATCAAAGGATTGCAATAAAGAAAAAGACTCAAATTAGGATTAAGTGACCTAAGGGGAAGTGGAGGGATTCCCTCCCTCCCTCCTGATTTTGAAGTTTTTTATTTTTGTATTCCACTCCCGTGCACACTTTTCACACCCTGTGTCAGATCAACAATATCCAACCTTACCTAATAGCTACCACTCCACATGATGTCTTATTCACGGAGCTGGTCACATCTGCTCCTACCGAAAGCCTCTTCTTGCCCAGCCACATTCCAGTGATGGCAAATGAAGGGGCAGAAACATTTGCTCTGTTTGAACAGTGTTACTTTGAAGCAGGGTAGAGAGACCAGATTAAAACAAAAGATCTTTTATTGTCTTCAGTTGAAGAATATGATACAGAGAAACTACACATAGGTTTTATTCATATAAAAAAAGAGAGCCCTTTATTTACACAAGTGTTCAGAGTCACTGTTGGTACCCAACCCCAGCTCTGCATTTTCCTTGTTTTCCTGTGTTAGTTATTCCAACTAGATGGAGCAAGTGTTTGTCAGTAACACTTAAAAGTACATGTAAAAGGCTTTTGGGCAGGAAAAAAAAGAAATATGTTCTAAAAGAAATCAAATCCTATGGGCCTTTCACTGTAACAAATCCACCAGAATACTCACAACTGACCACTAATAAAAGGAACTGTTTTCTGTATGTGCTTAGCAGCCTGATCATTCTCAGCCTTTCTTTAACTTCCCCTTGTAAGTAAATACACCCTGGACATGCACAAACTCAACATGTATGAAAAAAGGTAGAAATTTATTTGAAAGTAATTGTGCTTTTATTTAAAAAAAATTTACAATCAGACACTGTCCTGCTGTGTTTCGGAAAGCATGGTTCTCTTAAAAATGACAAAAACTTAGCTTATTATTATTATCATTATTATTATTACTTTGTCATTATATTAATAATATTAATTTTATGTTTAAGTTTAAAAACATATTGCTTTCCCCTTCCCACCCCATCCTTCTCTGTGGTACTTGATATATATATAAAAAAGGCTTTCCAATGACCAAAGGATTTCAATTATAACTAATAATAATAATAATGATAATTAATCATACACATTTCTGTGTGTAAAGTATGGCTGGTTCTAAAACAAACTACCAATGTACAAGTTGTTCTCCCTCCCCTACCCTGGGCCACACAAGAGATAGTCAGACTGTGCAAGAACTTCATCCCAGAGGCTTTCTGAGAAAATAAAAATTAACAGAACAACATACAACCCTTGAGATCATTGTCTTTGGTGTAAAGGACATTAACTGTGGGCAGCTGGAGCTGCTCTGCTGAAAACGCGGTGGCTGCATAAGGCTCGTTGTTGGGACTGCTGCAGAAGCCTCTGTTGGGCCAAGTCAAGGGTCGCTGATGCTTTGGTAAGGTTACCAGCTCCTCACACCCCACCACCCCGTGATGCCAGAGGATCCCCCCTCACCCCCACTGTCTCCCTCCCCCCCATCACCCTGCCTGTAGCCCTTTCATCACCCTGGGGCTTTACGCTCGCTTTCGCCTTCCTTCCAGATTTCGGAAGCTGGAAGGTCTCAGCTTCATCTCTGCAAACTGGATGGAGTACTCGTGGCCCTTCCAATGGAACCAGTTAACACCCTGAAAAGGCAAAGATGAAGATGAGAGATTGCATATTCACTTGCCCTCTGTTTTCAGCCTTTACTGCTCTCATTTCAGATTGCAGGTTCAGTTTTCTACCTCAGGCAACAGCAGCACAGCAAAGTAAAGGGACTTGGGGAAGCACAGACCAGGGCTCCAGCGCGCACAGCCCATATGGGCCAGACCACATGCTGTCCCCCAGAGCTGCCGCTCTTTGCCTGGCGGTCACGGCAGAAAGAACATTTTGTTTCACATGTGGGAACCTAGGGTTGAATGGCTGATAGTTCTTCCCTGCACACTTGGGATATTCCCATGGAAAAACATACAAAAAACCCATCAGTATTTCCCCAGCTGACATGAAGTTATTGTTTAGTGAGAAATTGCCCATGTCTTCCCCTACAATCCTTTGGCCTATAGAGTGGGTTTTATTGGTGCTCTGACATCTGGCTACCTGAACCACCTGAATGAATGAATGAACAATAGATTCATTATTACAATTTCCACTCTTCTAATGCATTATGGAAGCCTTCAAACACCAAGCTCACCTGACTGTGGCTGTTGTCACCGTATCTGCCCATCAGATTGACTCGATGACAGTTCTTGTACCAGAATGCGCCCTTGTATGACAAAGCACAGTTGGTGATGGCAGAATCATTGTCTTTGTCAAAGGTGGAGAAGGACCTTCCATTATGGTAGGTCATGGAGTCACCTGGATGAGGGGACAAAAAGAAAGCAGGGTCATGGTTTGCATGGTTTAGATTACATGGAGGGGACCATTCTGCACAAAGTATTTGGACTGTGCCATGCACCAACTGTAAGGCCTAGCTGTGTGTCTAAGTTTTTCAAAATGGACTTGCTTTACTTCAGAAGAAAGTACACCGTTTTTGTGATTGGAAGCCACTCAAAACATTTTTCCAGGTCATCCGTAATCCCCAAGTTATTAAATGGTCATTCATGCAGCTCTGTTTCTGCACTTCTTATCGGAAACTAGATTTTGGCCCTCTGTATTGAAGGTAGTATAAACAAGCCAGGTTCAAAGGGACCTCCACAAAGAGTGAGTTGAGGCCACAGGAGTCTCCACACTTAGCTAGCCCATGCAGTTAAGCTACCTATCTTCATTAGCCAGCAACACAGGGTACAGACGTCTGCCTACTGTTGACTTCCCAGGCCCACGCTCTGGGTGTCCATTTATAGCTGGGTGCAATGGGGGAAACACCTTCAATATATGCGTGGAGCTAAGCTCATATTCAATGCCTTAGGATCTCTTTTTACTGAGCCCTGAACACTCAGGAAGAAGTAGTCAGATCAGATCCTACTAGCAGTAGCAGCCTCCAGGTGAAATCCTGTAACAGACATTCATTCTAGTACTGCTGAAAAACCTTTGTCTGCACCCCTATTAGCTGTGCAGAAAGTCCATGTGATGGTCAGAGGGCAGAGTCCACAAATGGATCTTTCTGTGGTCTGTTTAATGCACCTTGCAGTATGAAAGTATTTCCCTTTAAGACACCCTGTGGAGCTGGATTTATGTCCTGCTCCTCTGAAGCCCCAAAGAGGACTTGATAAGGGCTGCAGGGTTTGCCCCACTATAATTACAAAAGGCAGATGATTTGTTCAGCAAAACTACAAATCGTGTTATAGCGGGAACATAGCATACTCTACGGACAAGAGATGAGAATGTGCCAAGCTATTATTAGCTGCATAAATGACAGTCAAGCAGTGCCCAGATAAGATATGTGTCTGTTTAATACACTGGTTTATATTCTGTCATAAGCATGCCATAAAAAGTGGCACCTAAATGAATGGAGGATTTAGAATGGAAGCATAAAAGATATTGATATGTTCATATTTTCAAATGCCTGACACACAAGAGGTAACTGCTGTGGGGATGATCGGCCACATTTACACATTGCTACTCTGAGCCAACTGGGAGGAAATCGTAAATCAGAAGAAAAAAATACATCAGCTCACCTGCTGTGCCGCTGTATCCGTCTACTTTTAGCCGGTACCGGCTCTTAGCATCTCCAACACTGAATCTGTCATAGACAGCATAAGCTGTCTCGCCTCTGTCTCGCAGATCCACACGCAGCTCGTACTGGCCCTGAGCAGTGATTTTGTGGAGGTTCTCCAGACCTGCAGAAATAAATGAATGATCCATTTATCTCCCCACGTTTATTCTTCTACCATCGTGTTATCTCATAAAGGGGATCTAACTGGCCCGTATAGATACAACAGGACATAAACACTGGTGAGGAAAGAGCTTTTTGTGCTATAGGGTAATGTTAGTACAAAAACAAGTAGTTAAAAAATGGGCTGGCAGAGACTTTAAGAGATTCACATGGACCTTCTCAACCTTTCTAATCACAGCAGCATGTAACCCTTTGAGAAAAATAATCAAAGGTGTGATGCATGATCACCAAACAAATGTTGAGCAAGCTTTGAAAATTTGCTTTTTACTTCTATTTACCCCACTTTGCTTCTTTGGGACATTTGCTTATGTTGCTTGGGGTGTTCTAGGAGTACAGGAGGAAGAAGGTTTGCACTTGCTTCTCAAGTAGTCAAAACATTTCTTACAGAGCACCAGGGAACACTGATTTGGTACATTTGCTGACCCAAGAAGAGACGATATTTATGAACTGGAACTGGAAGGGACTGGACTGGATCCAACAATCAATATATTCCTCACAGCATGCTTTTCCTAGTCTCCTTAGCCCAATCTTCCTGCCATGGGGGGCTTTACAAAATACTTTTGCCAACTAAATGAAGGCTCCTAAATGGCTCCTAGTCTTTTGGGGGTTGGTTTTTTTTTTGGTTGTTCGTTTTTTTTAAGATGAATTCTTGCCACTTACCTATCCAGAATTCATCCTTAGGATCTCCAAAACCAGCCACGTAAGTCCTCCAGTTCTTGTAGAAATCTTCCTTTCCATTTTGGCGCCTCAGGAACACCTACAGTCACAGCATGCAAGCAGCATTATCGTCATACTTTGTGTCTTTGACACAAAAAGTACTAGCAGCTGCGACTTTTACAAGCAAAGAGCTTGGCACTGATGACTCCCCCACTCCTACCATCCAAAGCAGCAGTCTCACTGCAATTACTGAATCGTACCAAGTCTGCTGAATGCTTCTTGTTTTTTTAAAGCAAGTCTCTAGTTTGCAGGATTCCCAGGCTCCTCTGGGTTTTGTGGCCTTTTAATTCTTGACCCCTGCCTTTTTAACAGCCCCTCGTAGCTCTGTATTTCTCAGCCAAGTTCTTCCACATCTCTCAGTCTCCTACCCATGCATTTTTCCAGTTTCTTCTCCCTTTCTCTGCCTGTGTTGCTCCAGCATGTTCAGGTTCAAGGCCATGTCAGAGGAGAGCACTGGCATATTTACTGTTGTTCTTCCATTGCCTTGGTGGGACATGCCCCTGTAACGGCCTGGGAGGCCTAGCTGGTCACCACTCCATGTGGCTGCTGAATGAACACCACCTCTGGCCTGGCTCCCTCTACAACTGTCTGCAAGCGGTAGTAGCTCTGCTTTAATCTCCTTCACTCTCCCTGCTATCTAAATTGAGTCAGACCACCTCCATCTCACCTAACTAGCTAGTTTAGAAGGTGTGTATCTAATCTAAGACGGTCATTTCAGCTCCCCCTACAGCCAATGGAGAGATATCCATGCTTTTTGGCAGCAATTTGTGCTTTCCTAAGTGCTGAGACCAGTGACGTGGCCCAGAGAGAGCTGGCAACCTAGCTTCCAGGCATGGAGATATCCTACACAAGACAAAATTCCCCAAATTCATAGACAAGGCAGCCCTACACTGTTGGAGTACTAGGAGAGATGCTGCAAGAGACCAAGGCTGAGATCTGTTACCCCTTCTCATGGTACAACCAGATGACAGCAAGGGTTGTTTCGGGCCCTCTACCCGTCACTCACAATCCATCCACCCCCGTCCTCGCCCATGTCGCAGAAGACTTGCAGAGGCTGTGTCTTGTCTCCGTTCAGGTAAATTGTGTAGAGCCCAGAGGCAGTTTCTCCATTCAGGAGAGCCTGGGAGCAGTCTTTAGGATAAGGATAGAGAAGACCAGCTGCAAAAGAAAGAAAACAGGGAACAGTGCTTGAGAAAACTGCAATTACAAAGAACATCTGGAAATCACGTAACTCACGTAAAAATCTGTATTGGGTCAATGGCACAGCCAGGTACAGTGCCCAGAAGTTCAGGCCGTCATTGCTACCCTTCATACAAAAGATTTAAAGTAAACAGCAGATGATGTAGGTCACAGAAAATATTCAGAGACAAATCTGTCCTTTAAGTAAGCTTTTGCACATCTGTCTACAGTTTTGGAAGTGCTCTGAATGCCAAACAACTACCCTTGCTATGATAGGAGTGCATTCTCCAGCTGAATATTTAAATGGCATGAGCTGTGTATACAGTAAGTTTTGGGTAAAACCAAACCTACAAGTCTCTGATTATGTGATAGAGAAGGGAGAGGGAAATACAAAAGCAGGACTACAACCGAAAATAAATCAGGAATTATTTGCTAGCAAGTATAATACTAAATATGTTACAAAACTAGGCTTTTTTAAAAAAACAAAGCAAATAATGGCAGTTGAAACTACAGGGAAATGTTATGCATTTCTTTCTGACAACAAGTTAATAGCATCACCACAGCCAGTACAATTTCTAACCATAAAAAAAAGCTTTTATTTTAATTCACTAAGGCCATTAACTTTTTAAGCCAATGGTGCAATTAAGTGATGTTCTGGGTGGGTCCATAGGAGAGTTTACAACTGTTGCTGCCTGTAGAGTGACTGTCACTCCCTCTCCAGTGTGCTGCAGATCCTTGCCTGTGCCTCAGCTGCAGAGAAATCTGCATCAGCTTTGGGATTTAGAGGAAAGCATCTCCCTGCAGGGAACTACTTCAGTATTTCCCTCTCACTGAAACTAATAGGATGCATGCATATGTTTAAAGTTAAGCCTGGGCTTAAGCATTGTCTGAATGAGAGGCTGACACTGTGTTTGCATAGGGGAAAGTACCCGTTCAGTTCCTGCTTATGGCTAATCTAGTGAATGTCACTTAAATACATCCAGATTCAACTCTTCTCCTATTGTTGGTTCAAGATCACCTCCTGCTGGTGGAATTCACCCCGCTTTACACAAGAACTGGCTGTGAGTAGACCTAGGGCTCTGTGACTTTTATTAGTATTTCTGTGAGTCCTTGAGCTGAAGTTAGTGCGAGTGGCAGAAGGAAGAATGCACACATTTGAAGGTCCTGCTGGGTCTGAAAGGCTGGAAACAGTGAAAAGGGAGACAAATGACAGGCAAGATTTCACAGTTAATACTAGGCAACGTTTTATTTCTCTTGACAGCAAAAAATGTGTCAGTGAGACCAGTGACTGCCAGCTCTGTCAACTGTGAAGTGACCTTCAGAAAACCCAATTTATTATTGCATTCAGCTTGCTGCAGAGCCTTTCCCACTACGGCTGGGATGAACATGCCAGTGTGTCAGTGTGAAAACTGATCTCAAAGAGGAGAAAAAAAACTGTCCAGGAATTCTGCTCTGAGGACTGCTGAACTGATTTTTTTGTACATGTGGTTTGCTTCCTTTCAAGTTACAATGCTGATTTGTTTTAACAGCGTGCTATGCATCAACACATAAATAAATTGGAACGTCAGTTTGAATTTTAAAAAGTAATGCTTTTTTCAACATTTTACATGGGAAGGGCAGAATGTTTCATCAGGAGGATGACTATGGTGGTGAACATGGATGGATAGGAAGAAACAAATTTCATCCTGCCCATCTGGGAGAAGCAGATGGGACTACAGCTCAGGCTGCACAGAGACTTTTGCACTGACACTACCAGTGAACGAAGTGCTTACTGACAATTGTATTAAAAACCTTCTACAAGATCTGTATCTGCTTATTGCAGAGCTCAGCTCTGTCCTGAGGGCAGTAACTTAAATGTTATTTCAGCTGCTTACACACTTAAAGGTTCTTACTTGTGGTGAAAATAGTCTGGATCGCTTTGCTCTTCAGGGATCTGTTCAGTGCCTGAAGTTTCACCGTGTATTGAGTAGATGGGCTCAGCTCTGTCAGACTGTAGGAAGTTGTCTCAGGGCCTAGGATGACTTCCTATAGGGAGAATAAATAATACAGAGAAATATCAGTGGGAAAATCATAAAGACTGGAACTGCTACATATTTTACGTTTCCAGATTATTTTTACATAAATTATTTATGGTATTTTTACCATTTAAATTATTAATAAAATACTTTTATTACAATAAGATTTTTATAATGCTAACTTTCATTAGAAGTATGAGAAAAGCTGTCTGGAAATGAATGTTTAATGTCATAATATTTAAGCTATGTAGCTTAAAAGCAAATTAGCATAAACGTTTACATGCCTTGAACATACATGTTTTATACATCTCCGTGAAACTCATAAAAAATTGAGCAGGATCACCCTTTACGATGTGTTGAGAAATATCACCCCCCCGTCTTCAAAAGACTGGATTTTGAACCTCCATGCTGACATGACTTTAAAACGCTAATTTTCAGTAAGCTCAGAGAATCTGCCTTCTTGAACATCAGAACCTTTTCAGATGTCCCAAATTGGGCACCCAAATCCATCTGTCACTTTTGCTGGAGTTCACTCATTAATATTTAAGCATCCAGTGTAAGCCAGTCATGTAGGAATGCAATAAAATTAATGGAGAGCAGGAGACATTTCCAAAGGCAATTCACCCTATCTCAAACACCTAACTTTCATGGGAATGGATTCTCCTGAGTCAAGAAAGGTGAATCCCTCTCTTTGGGGCATGTGAATTCATTCCATGGTACAGGTTTAGAATGAGGGAAAATGGTTGCTTGTGCCTTTTCTGTATCGCAGAGAAAGGACTGTTAAAGTTCAGGCTGCAGCTAAGCTTCTGTTTCAGGATATGATTCAGGAAAGCATGTAAGCAGGTTTTAAATTCATTCGTGTTCAAGGCAGCACCTAAACATGTACTTCGTATTTTACCATGTTTAACCTCAGGCTTGTGTTTATGTCCCATGGCCAGAAACTACTGAGCATCCCTAGTGCTCAGTTTTGAGGCACAGCCTGTCTGGTTTGGATACAAGTGTCATACCTTGACTTTGCCATCAATGGACTCGTAGATCAGGAGATAATCAGTGACAGAAGCACGTGGAGGCCTCCAAGTTATCACAGCTGTTTCTGACTGAACCTCAGTGGCACTTAAATCTCTTGGAGCATCCAGTCCTGAAGGAGACAATATACCAGTCACAATGGCATCAATATGGAGTTAAATACAGAGGCTATCTTACAGGCAGGATACTAAAACAGGCCAGGAAAGCAAATTTTGCTCTACGGAAAACTGAAATAAAAAGAAATCATTAATTTACCCATTAAATTCATTTTGAGTTTAAAAAATAATTTTACCACTGGAAGTTTTAAACTGCAGATACTTATCTAAGTTAAAATATGGGCCTGTTTTAGGCATGTCAGTTTATAAGCAGTTGCATTGAAATGTCTTTTGAAACAAAGCTGTGCCTTTTAATATTTCACACAAGAAGACAGATCATATTCTCTGGAATTTGTTTCCAAAGAAGCCTCTTTTGAATAGGAAAACTTTTCATATAATACACTTTGTCTGGCTACAGCCTCTCTTCTCCACCATAATCATAACACTGAATTGGTGCAGCTCTGTTCTTAACTCTTTAGTAAATGTCCTTGGATGAGGCAAGTACACTCCATAAATGAGCAATCTATGCTCAGTAAAATGAGAACGGTGCATCATTTCACCAATATTCAGAGGAAGCCGTCGGGATGGAACCAGCAGAATAGGTTCAGTATTGGCACCCCACTATCAGTCCCCAAACACGTGCTCTGCTCTTACTTCATGCGAGAACTGCTGTAGAACTGGTGACAGAAAGCTACCTCCTGGGCCAGCCAGGTGGCCTTCCATCGGGGAAAATACGGTGCAAAGACTATCAATTTTCAGATTTCTGGGCCACAAATGTACAATGTGCTGGATGGCTTGATGGTACTGGAAAAACATTAACCTAGCAGGACTGTAAGAGATGGCAGAGATCTCCCCCTCTCCCCACAGTGAGGCATGACACAGCACCTGTAGTGAACTTGGTGGAGAGGGTTTCACTCCTCTGAGTGTCCTTCAGCGCGTGGACCTTCAGCGTATACTCAGTTGCAGGTCGAAGGCCATTCAGGTCATACTCCACAGTGTTTCCTGACACCATCTGAGTAAATTCTGGCTCTAAGAAGCAAATGCACAAGAAGAGGACAGATCCTGGCTACTGTTCAGCAGGACAGACATGTCATGACATGCTCAACTCCATGCTTCGCTCAGTGATCATTTTTTGTACCAGGTGGAAGCAAGCATGAAACAGCAGTGAAAGCACAGACCTCGTTTCTCTGCTTATACCTACTCCGAATGTGGATTAACACCAGAGCCTTCTATCTAAAAGTATCAGCACTCCCTAGTGTTCATATGAATTATAACACTCTGCTTTCTTTTCCCGAATATTAGTTTTCTCTGTTCAGGTCTGAATTAGGAACTCGTAACTAAAACGATGTTTCAAAATGCTTCCACTGAGAAACCTCCTTCAAATAACAGCTGCCCCCCGCTCCCATCCTCCTGGAATCACAATGCTGCACCTATTCCTGAGCATCCCTCTTAAAAGCTCTAATGCTGACAGCTCACTGACCCATCACTAACTCTTCTTACCATCCTCAGAAACATAGGAGACAACATAATTATCCACGGCGGCAATTGCTGGCTGCCAGGTTGCCAGTGCCTCGGAGTCTGTGATATTCACCACTACTAGGCCTGACGGGCTGTCCAGGGCTGAAAGAAAGAGAATACCAGACTGAGGGAGTTAGACAAACACTCTCAGCTCCATGCAACGCTCTCCTTTAACGATATGATACAAAATGTGCAAACATTATTGCTTGATGCAGCTTTTACGATCTCCCTTTGGAATAGTGGAGTTCTCTATAAAAGACGTCAGTGCCTATAGAGAGGCATCAACTGCCTCAACTGAAAAGGGAGGTCAATGTATGAACAGATTAAACACTGGGAACAGACATAACTAGCTCTGTTCTCAGATCTACTCTTGATATCATCACTCTTAAGGGCTCTGCCAGAGCTGACATATTTCTTTCAACACTCTCAAGTCGGGACTGCTTTTTGGAGCGAACTCAGGAGATAGAGCTTGGGAAAAAGAACTAAGGGGAGGGCAACCAATAGCCACTCTGACCTTCAGCTTGCCCAGCGTGTTTAAAAATAAACCAATAAAACAGTCAGCCAACCATTCAAAACCCCCACATGCCCCGCCTTGCTTCCTCATGGGACTCTATCTTGCACTTCATTTCATGCTTTCCCTGAATTGGGATAGATGTCTGCCTCCAGTACAACTAGAATGGGCTATAAATTTCACCATATTATCCAATACTGATCTTGTTCCTTGCATCTCTGAAAACTTGCTGGTCCCCAAGAAAGAATGGTTGAACGAGTCTGTAGGGTAAGATTAACAGGAGTAGAGTGGAACCCTGTTTCCCATTGGGATATTTAAAGCTATATTGAAGAACATACGAGAGAGAGGATGGGTTTGTGCTTAAGGATATTGGTCTGGAACTTGAGAGATCTGGGGTTTGAGCCCACACCAGAAAGTGGGATGAACTAAATTGAACTGGCCCTTTACTCCCTCATCTGTAAAATGGTATTAATCAAACTTGTGTAATTTCTGATGCATTGGGACTGTGAACATATGAAGTGTCTTTGTCTCACTGCAAGTTGGTTCAGCACTTAACAGAATGGGAACCTGATTAAACTTATGAGCTTTAGACTCATCTGAAATACAAGCACAGAAAGGGAGAGAGGGCAAAAAAAGTCCTAGAGTTTGTGGTGATAGCCAACGTGGTATCTTACTGGGTCTTCAGCTCCAATTCCCAAGTCTTTTGTATGGCATGAACGATGCATCTGAAAATAACTATTTCTTCTGCATGTATTACCTGTTTTCAGAGTTCCAGAGACGGGTTCGCTTTCTTCAAAGCCTTTCACAGAGATGATACTAACAGTGTAGTCTACACCTGGGATTAATTTCACCAGCTTAGTCCTTGTCTTGCTTCCATCAACTGTAACAACACTGGGAGTACCTAAGATGAACCCAAATGCCACCGGATTAATAACATAATGTTCCAGTAACTGCCTTAAGCATGTGTTTCAGCTGAAAGATATTGTGACCACCATGGATGAACTTGTGCAGAAGAGGCTGAATTTCCCCCCATCAATTATAATCACTAGTGTCAAGGGACAACCTCAAGAAAAATTACTGTTGCCATGAAACCTAAATCTAAGACACTGATTTGCATTTTTTCCTAGTGGTATCAATGCCAAAAGTAAGAAAAAATTGAACATTTCTGTTCACAAAAATACCAGAAGTTCACAAATGAGACAGGCAAAAACACAAGTCTCTCTATATGCAAGTTCATACACATAAAAGGACAAAGCTTGCTAGTTTAAATGTGTTTTGTTTCTTACACGGGCTGGAGAAAGATAAGCTAAGTATAAGGAGTTTCTCCCTTACCATCTCATCTCAAATATAAATACAGTATTTCCAAGAGATCTTGCGTGTGTGGATGAAGACTTAGGACATATATTTATTTTGAATTCTGTGTTTATTCCAGTAAAGCATTTAGGCAAATACTTAGCTTCAGGATTTTGGATTGCTCCTTTTCTTCTGCGCAGTTACTAATATACTTAAAGTTGCCTGTGTGCTCACATACTATGTTGCCTAGAGGGCTCTATTTTGACATGTCTTACTCAAAAAGCACTTCTTCTGTGCTGCTGACATTTTTAATATTTGTTCTTTTTGTGATTTTAGCTGTTTCCATTCAGAGATGTCCCTAAGTTATGCTAAAAACCTGCTTAAGTATAGGAAGTTTTTTTAAGCTAAACACTGAAACAGAGACATAATGGATGGAATGAAACAACACTGGGGAGTACGAAGAAAAATCACTGCCTCGGAAAACTATTATAACCATGGATAATGATTATTATTTTCAAGGGCCATCTTTCAAATATGCTTAGCTCATAAAGTGCCTATAAAAAGAATGAGGCTGTTTGGAAATAAATCCTTACTTGGGAGGCTCAGTGGGAACCGAGCTTTTCGTGAATGTGGCCCCAACTAGGCACAGAGCCATACAAGCATCCAGCTCTGAGCTCCCTCGCAAGTGTTGCCCATGGGATGTGGGACACTACGTGCACACAGAGGCTGGCCATTGGGACCATGTATGCTCACCTGTATTCCTGGTCAACAGCTGGAGGACACAAGAGATGATCTGTGTAAGATTGCTACGCACTGAGTGATGGACATCATTGCAACTAACCCTTTCTGCTGGCCCTTCTACCCATCTTCCTCCCTCTCCCCCCTGCACTTACTCACCTCCTGTGACAGGGACGTAGGAAATCCGGAAATTCTCCACGCGGCTGCGTGGCGGTGTCCAGCTGACTGTAGCTGAGTTTTCCGTGATGTCCGAGAAAGAAATTCCCTTGGGCGATCCGACAACTGCCAGTGGAGAAGAAAGGACAAACACACCACATAGAAAGAAAAAGGTAAATCGTTTGTTTATCAGTCCTTCTTGCTGGAAGAGTGATTTGGCTTAGTTCTCTGTCCCAAGAACTGACACTATCAATATTCTGTCCAATGCAACAACGATGCAGGGAGCACCAAAGAGTTAATAATGGTTTCATTACATACTGAGAGCAATAACGTATTTGGTCTAAATTTTGCTTTTCATTGAAATTACAGAAGTGCAAAAAAAATACCCCAGACATATATCTATATATCATGCCCAAGGAAGTAACAGAAATTTCAGTGGTTACAGAAAAGTACAGAGGATTATTCATAGGAATATTCTTCTATTGCCTAGAGTTCACTGTAATTAAGTTTTTCTCTGTCCAGCTTCACTTGAATGATTTTTAGTTTTCTCATCAAGTGACATACAGCAGACAATTGCTGTTGGCAATGTCGAGAACCTTCTTCCTGAGCATAAAGTTCCTACCAGAGGATGCCTAAAAAAGACACTGACTCACTTGTTTAAGAGCACTGAGGGCTCCAACCTCTCAAGGACTGACTGTCTGCAACTTTTCTTGGCTTCAGACTAGAAGCAACAAGTTTTTCTTCTTGGAAACTCTATCTGAGACCGTGACATTCAAGCACATCCATCACAAGGAAGGCACTTGGGGTTGCACTGCAGCTCTTTGATGACAACCCAGCCTTACCCCATAGAAACCTAAGCACTACATCTGCCCATATAAAATGGAGCAGTAAAGGGGGACAGATTCACTGGTATGATCCCGTTGTTTTGCCTTGCTGTCAAAGGCCAGTTTAGCTGTATTTCCTGCTGATTTCAGAGCAACATGATGCTGTTAGAATGGCCAGAGGATGCAGTCCTTCATACACTACTGGTGGGATTTCTGATGGCTTATAAAGGGATGCAGGATGATGGATTTTTTTAAAACACATAGGCACGCATACAGCCCCAAACACCTTAACTCCTCCAACAGAGGCAGGGTGCTGCAGCTGCACTGCTTAGAACCAGATGTTGCTCCCCTTCAACAACTGCCTTGGACACCTGGATAGCAAAAAGAGTGCCTGTTTGTCAAAAAAAACCTAATCTGAAGATGCAAAACATTTACTACAGTCTGAAAAACATTCCAGTTGAGGATTTAATAAAGCTACTTCAAAATGAGCATGGAAAGGGCTTCTGGAAGGACATGGTAAAGAGACCTGCCACTTGGAAGTTTACATTCAGTATCTCACTTCCAATTTGCTTTTTTGATTGTAACCAAAACAACCTTGACATGTGTTAAAAAAGAAAATAAACAGCCCACACAGAGAAGGTCATTAGCACAAACATGACAGATACCAAACACCAGCCACATTAAAGAGAGGTGGAAACAGGCGGTGGGCAGGGGAAGGGGGGCAAGAGCAGAAAAGAAGTGACTGTGTTTGAAATAGCTTGGAAAGAATGTGCCTGTGGGAAAGAAGTCTAAGAGGGCTGTTTGTTCCATGTGTCCCCAAAGCTCCAGCAGCAATGAACTAAATCAGCTGGAAGGCAAGGAAAGAAAAATAACTGAGCTCTCAAGAGAAATATAAATTATTTCTCTGGAGCTCACTAGATATGCTGGGTTTATGGGGTTTGCTTATAAGGAAAAGCCAAAGAAAGAAAGAAAAAACAATAAAAGGAAGAAAACAAGGTGGGGTTAGTAAAGCTACATGGCACCCAGAGTTGCTACTGATTTAGCTACAGTCTGAGGGAAACAGGAGAGGATACAAAATTCCCACGTAAAAAAGAGGAATGAAAAGCACATTGATTTTGCTTTACAATGCAAGTGCCCTTAGTGAAAAGTGCTGGTGATAACTCACTCACGGTTTTCACAGACACAGCCGTTTCAGCCTTGCACAGAAAATAACATCCCTAATCCATCCCACTTGGACTCCGTGACACACACACGTCCACAGGCACGTGCTTCGTGCTTGTGTTCTGCACCAGGTGAACTGCTGTGCAGCAGACAGTGGCCACAGGAGCCTCGACGTGAGAGGTGGAGACTGGCTGGCAAATAGAGTTTCCCTCCTGTACTCAGAGCCAGGAATAAGCAAGTCCCACGTCCCCAGCTATCCCAGCCAGGGCTACATTTCTGAGAGCAAACAGGGCAAACAGCATAAAGGACCACCACAGCAAGCATCAGTCCTGGAAAAGTCCCGGAGATGTAACGGAGCCGTTCCCTTGAGCACAGGGAAATGAAAAAGGAGCAAATGAAACAATCTTCTTCAGCTACCTGAAAGCCAAGATTCAGCAGGCATAAAAAACAGGCAGAGCGGTTCTGTCTTGCCACTCATAAAAGAAAAATTTTTTTGGCGCAGCTGTTGGGCAAATAAAGATGATTCACGTTATCCTCCAGCATCATCCCCAATAAGCTGTATGAGAGACTGAGGACCTTCCTACTCTGAGAGGTTGTTAAAACATCCATGGTACCTGAGGAGCTGCTATTCTTTGTTTTGGCTAAAAAATTGTTCCTTCATCACTAAGAGACTACAGGAATATGTTCACTGGTTCTTTTCCCCTGAGTAACAAGAAGCATCAGACTACACTTATCCTGTATGAACAGTATGTGACGTGTTTTGGGATCCTCTCAGATGAAAAATGCCACCACAGTGCAGCCAAACACAATTAGAAGAAAACGGTAGCAACATGAGACCCACACTTCTTGCCTAAGATATAAAGCAGCACAGAGCCGTGCTGTGGCCCTCTGCTCAGGGCTGAGTTGTACCTCGGCAACCATTACAGAAATTAATTTCCAGGAGACATCAAATGTCCCCCTGAGAGCAGCAGTGGGCTAACTCCCTTGTGTTCCTTGCTGGGGCACCGCAGCTCTGTACGGGGCTACCTCTCACCGCCGTGATTTTGCAGCTGATGTTTTCTCTCACAGCAGAGTTGCTGAGGACAGAAGGACAAGCTGCAGAGAGCAGGGAGTCACCCATTTTAGAGTTAGTAAATGTTTCTTTGCAATCAAATTGGAAATGCTATATATATATGTACACACACATATATATACATATACATATACACGTTTGTCTAATAACTCATAAATCAAGGATCTAGTTAGATACCTTGGTGGCCCCAGCTACGTGGTGCAACCTGTGGTCTAAGTTATTTAGCTGGGTTTTTGTGGATCAAGCTCCCCTATCAATTATCCATAGACTATTTAGCTGACAAACATCTTTCAGGCTGCTGGCTTCAGTATCTGACATGCTCCTAAATCTCTCTGAAAGAGCTGAATAAAAAAGTAGTCATGAGGAAAAATGATAGCTGTTAGTGGTTTACCATAAATAATCTGGGAGTCAGTGAAAATGGGGACACACTGCTAACAAGTGCAGCTGACTTTAAACATCCCTCTCCATTACGGGTCGACCCTCACGAGCACGGAGAAAGGCGGCTTGTGACGGACGCATGTTCTGGTTCACATAAAAGTCTGGGTGAGTGTATATATTCCCTCGCTGTTTATTCAAGGGAGGTGATGGCAGTCAGAAATGTGCCTTTCCATGCTAACAACTGGCACCGCAAACCTTGAGGTGAACCATGAGGCCCTCACACACTGAACTCAGGCTTCCTCTTCTCCTCTCCCTCCTCCCTAACTTAGGTTGATTTCAAAATATTACGCTTTAGTATTGGCAAGCTTAACATTTTTTAAAGGGAGAATTTGGGTCAAAGGACATGGGTTCACTTGCTTTAAATAAAAGTATTTTGTTTCACTGATGCTTTAAAAATAATAACTTTAAAGGATTTAAATAAGTTTCAAAATGCAACTACAGTTTTGGTGGAAAAAATGGAAAGACTTCATTCAAAAGTGCCAAATTGAAATGCTCCAAATTGTGAATCCCTTTTTGATTAAATTAGTCTGAGGAATTCAACCTGAGCCTCAAGATTTTTTTACTTGATTAGTATCTGCATATTTTCATAGAAAAATAATGTAAGAAAAAGCATACATCCAGGTACAATCAGCAAACAAATTCCTCGTTCTCTCTGACACTGTGAAAATGATGCTTTGTCCTGGTGGAGATTTTTCAGAAACATACAGAGGTTTAGCCTAAGTTCAGACACCAGACACTTGCATTTTCATTTAGAAGGTTTCTTTGCCAGTGTGAGACGATGAACGGCAAGAGCTCCAGCTTTGTGGAATCGGTATACTGCAACTGAGGATCAGGGCTTTGGTATCTTTAAACAAAACAGCAGTAATTGGCACTCACACCTGCTTCTTTTCTTCTAGATGATTTAACCTGGATAATTCACTAAGCTAATTCACTTCAAGGTACTTGACACAAATGAACGGAAATATATATAGCGACTTCCACTGGAGGATTTCAAAGCACTTCACAGACACTGAAGCTTTAATTTTGCAAGAAATTCAAGTTTACTTTGAATTATTGAGCAGCTGTTACTCCTAGTAAAATCAATCTGAGTTAATGGTGCTCAGTCCTTTGCTGATCAAGTCATAAACAAACTTCTCAATACCTCTGGTAAATTCATTTTATCAACCCTCTTCTCCAAGGAGGTAAATTGATGTGAAGTAGGGATATGTAATTAGTCCCAGGAAATCACTGATAAAGCCTGATACAGAAACAATATATTTCTTGGCTCCCAAATCCGATGCTTTAGCTTATAAATTCTGATGCCTACTTGCAGATCATGGGAGTAAATAAATAAACCATATTAAATAGATAATGATGAAGCTAAGGAATCAGACACGATTGATTATAAATCAGTACATTGCATGGAACAGAAACTTGGATGAGGGACATGGAGAAGACAGTCTGAACACATCAGTAACAGCTCAAACCATCTAGGAAAAGGAGAGATATTAAAAGAGACAGGGATGAACATGTTCTGCTTTTGTTACTGCAAAGACAATACCTGTGGTTGCTACTGCATTTATGGGTTGGGAACGTCGTCCACTGCTAACTCCATGGAGCTCAATTTCATACTCAGTACCCTCTTTCAGCCCTGATATATCCTGGGTGCGTTCATGGCCTGGTACTATTAGTTCCAGTGGATCAGATCTCCTTTTGGTATCCCTGATTTTTAGAACAAAACTGTCGAAAACCCCATCATCTGCAGTCCAGGACAGACGGAAGCCCTCTGGCGTAGCATCTGAAACCAGAAGGTTGTCGACCTCCGGTTCTGCTTCTAAAAAAGGAGAAGAGAGCAGTAGGGGGAAAAAAAAAAAAGATGACTTTTTTAACCAGCTCATTAGTGACCTGCCTGAGGTCTGGACATAGCACACTGCAAGAATCCAGCCACAGTTCAAAGAAAGGGAAACAATCTGCCTGCTATTAAAAAAAAAAAAAAAGAAAGTATATTAGCATTACACACGTTCTGAAGAAGATATATGTGAGTTTGTGTGGGCCCGCTCAAACTTTTCACTATTTCATAGCAAATCCAGTATATAGACATACACCATTTGCCTCTGCCATGCAAAATTAAACATGCTCATAGTAAGTTTGATGTGCATTTGTCCCTTGCTTTTCACTGAGTTATCCATCATATGTGAAACCTTCATGTATAATAAAAACAAGCTCTTGTTACAGATCTGCAGCCATGCCTATAATATTGTCAGATCTCCCTCTGTTAGGAGTACAACAGAGAAGCCACTTGAAAGAGTCTTTTCCTTCATGCAAAACCCTTTTTTTCCATGCAGTTCTGGCCTCTGTAATATTTCTGATCAGATAAATCCTTCACTTCCATATTAAATAAATGCTGAAGCAACAACAGGGAGTCATGAAAATCCATATCCCTTAAACTGCACACTTAAATACAAAGTGAAAGATCTACTGTTGTTAGTGAAAGAACCCACTCAAGAGGATCCCAGGAGTTCTAAGATATTAAGTAACTCTGAAATATCTTTAAGTCAGTATGGTCAAGCATCATTACCTACAGATGCTACTGGAGTGTTTGTTTTTTTTCAGTATCTCCAGTGCGCTTATTTCTTCCATAGGAAGACATTCCCATTTATTTTCTCACCAACCTCCAATCAGGTAACCCTCAGCTTTACTGGTGCATAGTCAGCAACATGCAGATGAGTCTGGATGGGTATGGGGCTACGGAATCAGTCTGCAACGATTTTCCAAGAAAGCTCAAATGCAGCTGGAAAACAACAGCTACGATGAGTTTGAGAACATGAGCTAAGGTTTTACGGAGAGAGAGGCCAACTTTATGGGTGGCAACGATCACACTTGATAGCCTGCAGGTGGAACCCGCACAGAGAATGAAAGAGAGGAGGCCATGGGCAGGAAAGCCAGTATGACTCTCCTTTTGAATGGTCCTGATGGTTGGCAAGTTGGAGACTACTGAGGTGCCCAGCAGCTTTTAACAAGATAAGCTCCTGCATGCAGCCATTTTTTGTTAAAGACTCCAGTTAGAAGTACCTGCATGACCATAGCAGAAACTTTCACTACTCAACTCACATGTCATGCTTCTCTACCAGCTCCTTCTCAGAGCCGAAAGGGAAATGTCAAGCAAAAAGGAATGGAATTTCACTGGTGAACCTATCAATCACGAGGAGTTATGTGTAGCCACGATGCAGAAAAGGATGCAAAAGCCAAGGTTTGTTTTGCAAATGGATTGCATGAAACATCTTCCAAGAGGTGAGAAGAAAAGCAAGAGAGAAAGGGTGGAAGAGAACAATTTGTTCACATTAAAATACCTGTAACAGCCACAGTGCTTAGGGGCTTTGTTTGGTGCCCCTTGGCAAAACCATAAAGCATAACCTCATAGCCAATGCCAGTAATAAGGCCTTTAAGCTTCAGTTGCCGCTGGGCTCCTGTCAGGAGGAACTCCTGTGGGTCCAGCAGCTTGCCAGAATCCACCACGACTACTAGAAAGTTGTCAAAGGCATTCTCCGATGCCATCCACGACACTGTGAACCCATAAGGGTTCATATCAGAGACAGTTAGGTTTTCCAGTGGGGGCATGGCCTCTAAAAGAAGGGAAGGTGCAAAAACACACAAAAAAGAAGCGAAAAACATTGCAAATTAGAAAGTGTCACAGATTCCACCAAACATCAATCACAATTTTCCCCCCAAAATATGGATTTAATGGAAATGCATAGCCAGAACCAGAAGACTAGGACTTTCAATGGAGCCTGCAGAAGTTAGCTGCTCAATTCTTCATTTTCATCAAGGGTGTGTCAGCACCTCATCTCACAGGCTCCTTTGAAATTCCTTCAAAGCTCAGTGTGTAAGCACATTTCTTCTGTTACACATGCACTATAAAAAAGCACTATATATATATATGCACACACACACACATATATATATATGCGCACTATAAAAAAAGCCAGTTGTAATTGAAACAGTTTTAGAAATGTTATGCACGAAGCTGTCATTTCCTTCCACTTGTCTCTGCTGTCAGTGCTTAAGGGACAAGCCTCAACTTTGGCATTCACAATTCCTGTATTTTGCATTCTTTACCTCTCTACTTCACATGAGTATCTCCAGCTTTTCCTTCCAGTGGTGGAGGGTCATTGATGCCAGAAGGACAGCCAGAAGCAGGACATTAATCAGGCAGGGTCACAGCCAGTGCAAGTGCTAAATACTTGCAACATGGATTTTTTAAGGGGAGAGGAGAGAAGCAAGAGCTTGCACTGGCTAAGGACAGGGGCTAATGACTGAAGAACAGAGCAATCATCCGCCCAAAGAGCTTCATAGACAGCTGCTGATGTGACATGTTGACAACTTAAAGAAATTCTAGGGCAGGTTTTTTATCAACCTGATATGTGTCCAAGTTTAGAGGCTGAGGACCAACTTCTCAAAACTTTCTCATCACAGCCCTGAAAAATGAGGCCAAATTTGCACAGGATATTTTCTCAGTGTTTTACGTTCTTTCAAAATCTGACAGCACCAATACAGAGATCAACTGGCTCTGCTAAGCCCTGGGTCCCAGCCACTGCCAGTATTTCTCTAAATTTTTTGACAAGTCTGGCCTTCTAGTCCCAGGAGCTAATTCATCAAATCTTACAATTACTTAAATTCCACTCACTTAAGAAAATACCAGTTGGTTAAGCCCAGAACTTTAGCTGGGAAAAGGTTCTGGGTTTGGTTTTGACATTTCACAACTGTTGAAATTAATGTTTCATTAGAATTTGGCATAGAAATTCCCTCCTGAAGTTTTATAAGTCTTTATGTTTTGATGTATACACACTGGGATCCTGTCAGAATTTTATTAATTTGGAGCCATTTATGCAACTTGTTTACTTTCTTCTAACCAAGCATTCCCAAACATCCATGTTTCAGTTTGGTCTCTGGGAGGGTGGGTAAACAAATAATGAGCCCCAAATGCTGGAACTATTCTCATGGGAGAGGTGTTGAGCGACACCAACACTCTAAACCCAGCAGGTTTACGCGAACTGCTGGCACATCTTACTGCTGTACAGAGAGTGCCACATGTTTACCTAGCTGTGGGAAGCTTCCTTTCAAAATACCAATTTCCATGTTGCATTTTTCAAAAGGAAGCGGAGCAAAAGAGCAGGCGTTATGAAAGCAAACACTGGTTCACTTCTAACTACAAGTCATCAGGGAGGCAAGTGCAAAATGCAACCATTTTCTTTAAGGGAAATGGTCAAGAAGGCTGCCTTCCACAGAAACCACCAGTCCAGATGACGTGAGGGACACTGCTGCTGTGGCTGCTGTTCCTGCTGTGTGTTGGAGTCACGACAAAAAGAAAAAGGCCTCAATTTCTGCTTTAATCCTATTTAGGGCTTGCAGATGACTATGTGACAAGCCCTAGCACAGCATACTGTCCACATAATGCCTAGAATGCAAACTCCATGGCATTTATTTGATGACTTAGGAGGCATATGGTATTTAACTGATCCCAGTCAAAAGCTGGCCAAAATATTCAGGTATGAGTAAAGGATGCATTGAGGGAACACTGCAGGACAAGAGGTGGTTTAAAATCCAGTGCTCTCTGGATCCTTCAGATGGAGCTATTGAGTGCAAGATAAACTGCAAACGTGAGGCGAACCTACTTCCCCCTCAACCTCCTAACGAAAGAGTTAAAAAAGGTTATTACATCTGGGAGAAAGACTTGGGAGGGCTCTTTACTCACTTGAACCTAGTGCTCATCCTGGACAATTTCTTTAAGGGTCAACATGACTGTCTGATCCATCCTCACAAGAAGCTAGTAAATGAAACCAGTGTTGCTGGAAAAGATATTCAGTGCTGTAGAGAGTCTTTCCTTTCATCCATGCTGGAATATATATTTTTGTAAACCAGTAAATAGACTCCAAACCTTTAGGCAGGTACCTGTCATGACAAAAGCAGTGAGGGGCTCTGTGTGAACACCTGCATCGGTGGTGCCCTTAATGTTAATGTCATAGCCAGTGTAATCTAGCAGGCCTGAGATGTGAGCGCTGCGAGCACCTCCTGACACCGTAAGCTCCTGGGGTTCATGTGCTGCATAAGAATCTCTAACATGTATAACAAACTTGGCAAAAGGCCCATCTCTCGTGGTCCAGGAGAGGTTGAAGCTGTCGGGGGTAACGTTTGTGAGTGTGAGCGTGCCCAGCTGTGGCTCAGCCTCTGAAGGAGAGAGGAACACAGGTGGAGAGACAGCATTACTCAGTGGCAGCAGGGTCAATTAGCAGTGGAGAGTTAGAGCTGCTTAAAGCTATGGCTGTACACGCCTTTTAACCTTGCTTTGCAGTGGAAGAAGAAGAAAGGAACACTGCAACGGGTATTTGTAAGGTTTTAGAAAGAAGCCAGTGAAATCAGTGCTGACTTTTAATTTATTTTTATCATTCAATTTTCCTAAATAAACTCAATTTTCCTAACGAAATGTAGACCTGATTTACAGAAGCACCACTAGCATACAGCCCCAGGGAAAAAACACGGAAACTGTGGTTACTCAGCACTGAAAATCTGATGGGGAGACCCAAATCCACAGCAAGTCCAAAGTAAGATAAAGTAGGATTCAGGCAGGAATTAAATCAGTCCAAAATGCACAACCCTGAAATCCCAGCTCAGGTTCTGCTTAATATTTCTACTGCTGAGAGTTGTGGATACTCATATTTTTGGACACTGCAATTTATTAGGGGTTTCAGTCCTAGCAGCGATTAGCTCAGCACCGATCTCGGGCCAAAACCTCCCTGGGCTCCACAAATAAAGCGTTCCTCATCCTCTGATTAGGCACCAATTGACAGTGTCTAGTGGACAGGATGAAAAACTCCACACGGCAGCAGTTTTCCTTTCCTTTCCTTTTCTCCAAACAGAGACTGCGGCTGCTCTCCTTCTCTCTGACAGTTCAGTGGTCAAGGCGCTCCTTCAGGAAGCAAAGACTATTCTGCTGGAGGAAATTCAAAACCACATCTCTCCCCTGTCGGGAGGGAACCCTGGCGTTCAGGCTATAGCAGGAGGAGAGCTCTTCACCCTTCCCGGTTTAAAGTCATTCCATCTAGCATAAAATCATTAAAGATTAACTAGAGCAGAGAGAGAGCATGAACATGACCCTGCCGTCTGGTGGTCAGAGAACCCTGTGTCTGCCCCCAGGGTTGATCATCTATTTTTTTCTCTTGCCAATTGGATATAAACCAGAACACCTAGGGAAATGCAGCCAGTAAGATACAGGAGAGTAATTACATAAGCGATTCATGCTGGGAGAAAAGTAAGCAAGATATATCTCACCAATCAAGGGAACAACGAAAGAATGAAAACCTCTTCCTAACTAAAACATGAACTGCTGCAAGATGTTCCAACTTTTGCTCGCCGTCCCTCATCACAAGACTTTCAAAAAATAGTTCATCTCCTCCTCTGGAAAAGTCTAGAAACAAGTGCATCCAAGTGGCCCCAGTTAAGGACACATGCTGGATCTGTTGTCATGCTGTCAACTAGTGACCAGTAATGCCACCATGGCTGACAGTGAAGATGCCATCATGTAGGCATGGTACTTCTGAAGACAGGGGAGGAGGTCAGAAAATATTCACGATGCAAACAAGCATGGGTGAAGAACCCAGTGAAACTGAGCATGGAGCCATCAGCCCTGCATGCAGCTCAAAGAAAACAAACCGATCTTTTCCAATCTGATCCTGAAGTGACCACATTCCTTTACATGCCACTTGCATCCAGTCAGGCAGGCTCACATCATGACACCCGAACTCCAGAGAATTCCACATGCAACAGAAGTTGAAATTATTTCTTCAGGCAAGTCTTGGTGAGCTCCCATTATCCCGGAATCACCATCACCATGGGAAAAGCTCTGGCATCCAGTGAAACCAGACAGGCCATTGTCCTTTAGGACTCAGAGGTCTCAATGCAAGTGATAGAGCGCTGGGCTGAACATCAAGAAAGGGTGGACTTCCTTTTTGAGCCCAGCTCTCTACTAGAAATGAATAAAAATGCCAGGCAGAGAAGGATGTTGGAACCAGCACAAGGTGGCCAGACCACTCCATGCAGTTTTGGTTGGACATCTAGCATGCTGCCTGAAACTCCCATGAGAGAGGCAAATGTCTTGGAAGACATTTTACCTTTCCAAACAAAGAGCCAAAATGGCATGCAGGTGCCAGTCTGATGTGACAAAGACCAAGAACAAAGCCAGTGAGGATGGGATGAACAGGAAGATTATTCCAGATCAAATGCAAAGATACTCTGTGAAAAATGACAACCAACTGGAGCAAGCCAATAATATATACACAGAACTTGCAGATAAGTGTATATATAAAGGAAACCAATCATGGTTTACCATTAGCTCCCTTAATGCTGGGGACACTTTTTCAGCCTTTTCCATTGTCTCAGATCTCTCTTTTTCCGAGTGCTCTCAGACTCAGCTTATTTCAGCCTGCCCTCATAGCAACCTTCGTACAATTTACCAAAGGAACGATGATGAGTTGGAGACACGTTTTAGAGCAGTTCGGTGGACAGCAAAGGAAAAAAGAGAAAAAAGCAAACCTTGAAGGTGAAACAGCGAAATACCTGTGGTTGCCAGTGCTGTCAAGGTCTGACCACCTTGCCCATCAATTACACCATGGAGTTGAACAGTGTAATTAGTGGCAGCTCTGAGGTTGGTGATTACATAGCTCCGGGAGGCCCCCGGCACTGTGTGCACCAGGGAGTCCAAAGGGAAGTCAGAGTTTCTGACTTCTAGAATAAAATGATCAAAGGCATTGTCCTGCGCTTCCCACGTGAGCGACATGCTGTCTGAGGTAGCATTTGATACAGTGAGTTTGCTAAGGAGAGGTTCCTCTACTACGGGAAGAAAAACAAACGGAAATGTGTTGCAATTATTAAAACCCAAAGCAATAAAATGAAAGTTTGAATTTCACATGAGGCACAGGTCACAAAGAATATCTAGCCTTGTATTTCTCAATGTTTTTCATTCCAGGACCCCCACAGTCACCCTGCCCATGTTACCTGTGATTTAGTGAGGATATTCACAACCTGCTCACACTAGAAACTGCAACCCTGTATTACTGATCTGATTACTGATATTTGATATTATGCTTAATATCACTGACCTTAGGAAGTTCAAGAGCAGATTGTGGGTCACAGTTCTTCCCTTTTTAAGCTTATTTTAAGACAAAACTAGGTATATTCCTTGTAGTTCTTAAGAAGATACAATCTGTATTAACTGTACAATCCATTGCCAGGTTAATCTATGACTATGATAAATTGCTATGACAACTTTTCCTAAGGTCATGTCAATAGGCAAAATCTGGTAGAGATATTAAATTATCACAACATGAGCTGTTGTTTGCCTGCTTTGAAAATGTGCCTTCTGCTTCTATAATCTAGTCCTATCCTTCCACTTTCACACTGTAATTAGCCAGCACACGTCCGACATTTGACCTCCCTCTCTCCAAGAGCCTGTCCTGGAAAAACTGTCAGTCATAAAACCTCAGGATGTGCAATGTGCCAACAGCTAAATGCCTGCTTATTTCATTCACCCACATCAAGTCAAATGCACTCTTTCAATCTCTCATCCAATGTAAACTGAACTCTGAAGTCAAATTAAAGCAATGCATTGGCCTTGTAGGCATCTACTGTCACAGACTAAAATGTGCCTGAAAGCTATTTAGAGAAGCAGGATAAAAACGGTATCTAGAAATCTGCTTATCTGAGAGAAATGGTGCTTCCTTTATGCAGAGTAACAGATGGAAACACGTGCTGCAAGGCTAACCTAATGCATCATCTCCTGGTTGGTTCTTGGGAAATTTGCTGTTTCTCATTTGCGTCACAGGTTGCCCCTACCCTGATGTCTTGAGTAAAGAGAAAACGTATTATTATGTGAATGAAATCACATCGCACTGTGATTGACTGACTTTGCTGGATGGGATGGTGGGTTAACATTCTCAGTTCCAAATGTCTCCGGCAGGTCTTCCTTGGGAGTTGTCAAGGAATGAGGTAGAGGATTTGGCAATGGGTAGATTGATGGGGTAGCAGAGGGCAGGGAAAGGGGCACAACCTGTAAGGAAGAGTTAGAAGAAAGGAGAGTTAGCATTGAGGTAGGTTTATATACCTGTTGTAGCTGCAGCACTTATTGCCTGAGTGCGGAAACCACGAGTGATCCCATAGAGGTAAACAATAAAATCAGTGCTGGGAGAAAGCCCTGAGATATGAGCAGTTCTTGAATTGCCTGAGATGTTGAATTCCATGGGCTCCAGCAACCTGTTAGAATCAATAATTTCAATAGTAAAGACGTCGAAGTCCTCACTGGTGGTTGTCCAAGAAAGGTTGAAGCTTTCAGGAGTAATGTCGGAAATGGTTAGCTCACCAACTTCTGGGTGCACTCCTGAGGAGGGAAATAACATTGGTCAGAATGGGACAGCCCCGTACTGCCTTCTGCTCAGAAATGCTGAGCTTTGCTCTGCTCATGCTGACAGCACTCTAAGCTGCCCTTGGAGAAAATGGTTTGAGTAAAAGCTCGTTACAGGCAGGCAGGCACTAAGGGGAAGAAATCAAATGAAAGCGCCTCAAAAAACTATATGGGGGGGGGGGGGAGGGAAGAAGCTCTAAAGTTATGGCTATTCCCCTTTGCTTCCAGGAGTAGCCATGCATCTTTGAGGTCTGAGCATGAAAGCAGATGCAAAGGAAGAACATTTCCAAATGCAAAGGCTTGAAAAGTCAACTTTCACTTTTAGTGGAAGCTAAAACTAGAGCCATTGCTTTATCCAGAGGGAAAGGCTGTGTTTTGTTTTAGCTCTTCTACTTTCCCTTTCAGCTGAAGACTATGAAAGCCGGCATGTAATTTGGGAGCTGGAGCCAAAATGCAAAACACTGATAGCTGCCTTAGGGTTTCTTCCTCTCCGTAGACAACCCTGACACTCTACAGGAAGGCTCAGAAAATTCTGACAATTGGAAGTCCCCAGAAGGGAAAATTTTGAAAAGCCGGGTGCTGAGTATGACCCAGAAAGGGAAGGGAAAACCTCAGCAGGGCATCTTCTGCTGTTTTCATTAAGTTAATAAAAAAGAGAGCACATTGTGTATTTAGGCGGGACACCCATGAAGTCGATTTTCTTCTTTGTGCCCCTACAGCCTACTTTGTCTAGTTGCATTTGTCTATTTTCAATGGACAATCTGCTACCAGTTCACACTCAGGACTCTCAAAGCGCAGGACTTCCAGCCTGCAGAAGGATACAGCCAAAGGCAAGCACCTTGTGTTACATGCGTTTCTACCTAAGCCAAGCTGCTTAAAGCATTATTGCAACAAACAAGCTGTACTGTGTCCACTTTTTCAATTCTGTTTAGTTCTCATGTGTACTTTTACGCCCTTCCATGCTGGGCAATGTGTACTTAGGGAAAGCATTGTCCAGCCACTCCACAATTGCAGCAGGTTGCAAAGGGCTGTAAGGAAGCCTAGAGCTGGCAGATATTGCCTACAAGAAATCATCTCAAAGATGAGCCACTGCTGCCCCTCAATTCACATCCTGTTCTTTACCAGTGATCATAATACCCAGAAGGGGCAGTGAGTCATATAGGATAGACATAAGTGTATTTTCTACGTCTCACAGTAGGAGCTCATGAAAGGTCCCACTTACCTAAACTGTAGTTTTTCACAAGGTCAGTCAGAAAATTATTTCCATGCCTCTTGATTAGTGTCATGCAACCTTCTGAAGATGTGAGGCTTAACTTTCTTGTTTTGAGTCAGTTTTATACCAGTGTAATTCTGTTGATTTGGGTCTTCTTGCATTATATCTTTTCCAGGGCAATCAGACTGTTTAACAACTTTATACGGCTCAGTGTATGATACTACTCTTGGTAAGCATCCACTTCTTTTCCATGGAAGAACTTACACAAGGTGGCTGTCCTTGACCTTTAGTCAGCTACACACGTCACACTCCTGAGCTTGTACTTACTCAGAAGCTGGTGAATTGTTTCAGAAATAGCTTCTGAAGGATAAAACCCAGAATAGTCTTGGCTTTGATTATCTGGGCTATAAAGAATAGGTATTCATAATTTTAACAAGGCAGCCTGGACTTTCCTGACTGTGTACAACAGCCACCTAGGTTTTGCAGTTAGTGTCAGCCAGCAGAGAAGTGAATAAAAGGGAAGGAAATAAGCCATTCTGAGGGGCAAAAAGAAGAGCATTCCTAAAAGCAAATGGCTCCATGAGGGCACTGAAACTCTTATTGGAAAGTTTATTTCCATGCCAAAGACGTTCAGCCAAGCTTTAATGAGTTCAGTGCACCCCATGCAAAACAGACCAAGTGAGCAAGCTTTCACTAGCAGCTGAAATTGGTCTGGCTCATATCCCCATCTGCAAAGTAAGGGAGGCATGAGGCTGGGTGAACGACTTGAAAAGATACCTGTTGTGGTTTCAACAGAAAGGGGTTTGGTCCTGTAGCCTTGAATCACACCTTGAAGTGTGATGTTATAAGGTGTGTTGGCCTTGAGGCCTGTAACATTCATAAAGTGCAGTCCACCTGGGACTGTGATAGTCCTCGGTTCTTCTGGTCTGTCAGACTCCTGCACCTGAATGATAAAGTTCTCATAGGCCCCGTCGGCTGCTGTCCAGGTGACTTGGAGACCATCCCAGCTAATGTCTGACACTGATAACTTCCCGAGCTCAGGTTCCTCCTCTGAATAAGGACAGAGAGTCAATCAGTTACTCAGATTACAGACTAATGGAGATGAGGTATTAGCTAGCAACTTTTCACATTAACGAATTTCATTTGTAATGGGTGACATGGAGATGCACGCCCCTGCACATTTCCATTCTCAGCTGCCCCAGAAAACTCGTAAAGTCTCTTCAGAGATTTGGCAATACAAAACAGTATGAAAAGAATCATAATAATAATCATATTAATGCTAAAACAGTGCTTACAGAAGACAGTTTATAGACTGTCTTACAGCTGCAAGTGTTTTGCCAACATTAATTACAACTCCCTATGAGACAAGTAAGTATTACTGTAACCACTTTACTGCAGCTATTAACGACTCAGTGTTTGTCATTATGAAGTGATTGTGAATACTGCAAAAATGTCTGCTGTAAGGGTAGAAAGATACTGTGAGCTTATAGCACCTAGGGCTTAGATGTTTATGCTTTTAACTGTGTCCACATGAAAGATATTACTTATTCTTTTAAACTATTTCTAATCCAAAACAATAAAGAAAGAAAAATTTCCTCTCTGTCTGCACGTCTTCAGTTTAATAGATTTGTCTCCATTATGCTAAATTATTCTGTCCCCAAATCTTCCTGGAGGCAGAGAAACTTAGATTTTTAGAGTTACTGATGTTAATCTACAACTGAAATCTGCATTCACAGAAATCAGCATTCTAATAAGCCATCACAGGTGTAGTCGAGGAAGCTGGGAACCATCCGAGATAACTCTCTGATGCTGTTAAATTTGAAAGCTTAGGTCATTTTCTCAGTAAGAACAGAAAGCCCTCTGGTACTGAGGGAATACAACTGACTCCTTAAAATTAGCAGCTGCATGGGAAAATGACACAGTACTACTTGTTTTTTCCACATGGAAAATCTTGTCATATAATCTATCATTGACCCTGTGGGTTAGGATGACTTTCTATCACTTTTCTTACGTACTTGCACTGTTGACACATAAGCCTAGTACTACGAAGAGAGGCTACCTGAACAAACCCAACCTGCAGGACTGAATGTTTATAATGGAGAGATGATCCATGGAAGGAAATGGATCAGATTTGACAGTTTTAAACTTCAACCTAAAGTTTTACATATATTTGAAGACAGTGCAGGTAAAGGGGCCCTGGAATAAATGAGAATTAGGCTCAGTAACGTTACTCATATAAATTTTTTTACTTGTGAAAACAGAGTGCTAACTGTGTGACTGCTGCATGGCCTAACATAGAGAGGGGGGGCTGTATTTGCAGGGGCTGGCACTCATGGATCACAGCCAGTTATTATTAGTGTGATCCATCCATGCTCAGGCACTGCATCTACACACAGTAAATTGCTACCACTCAGGTACATGGAAGTCTTGACCAGCTCTTCCCATCCTGTTAGAAAGGATAAATTATTTACAGAATAACACAACGATGTTCAACAAAGAAAATGCATGAATCCAGAGCTGTGTTGTTTTATCAGGAGGAGGAATGAGACACTCTTGGAGGCAAAATACAACTCCTGTCAAAATAGCACCATTTAGCTGGAAAAGAAAAAGCAGGACAGAAAAGGAACTGGCTGTAACAGAAATGAATGATCTTTCAGTGGCTACGGAAACAAATAAAACAAACACATTTCCTTTAAATGAAAATGCAACTAAACCAAAAGTAACGGTATGGCAAAATCTTTCAAGTAAAAGTATGATTATAAACGAGTAATGCAGGAATCGTCACATCTTAAAAGCAAGTTAGATTTCTCTGAAGAGTGCTCAATGTCATTCTCCTCCAAGATGCAGAGTCCCTTTTCCTCCCATTTATTTCTCATGCATGTCTGAAATGCATGTACACACAACCCCATCATGCTCTATAGAGACCAAGAGATTCTCATATAAAATCATGCACTGACTTGGATTTTGGAGAGCTCAAATAGCCTCATCCATAAAGCATCCAACATATATGACAAAACAATGACAATATTATAGCAAACGATACCAAGAGATGATGTTTCTTAACTAAAAAAAAAAAAGAGAGAACAAACCATTGAGAGATAAGACTGCTCTAACCATGTACTAGGTGTGCAATAATCTGTATGTTTCTGCATAAATACTTTATCTCCTATAGTGAATTTGGTTTTGGGTGATGGACTAGCATGGTCACTAGTCTCCAGCTAAGTTCTCCAGTCATGAGCTTAAACATTAGTACTTTGATCATTACTGAATGGAGGTCTGTGGCTATAGGCCCGTTTCCTCATGAAAACCATATATTAGGGATAATTGGTGGAAGTTTTCAGAAAGGCATACTCCCAATGTGTTACAATCTTTTTTTTCTCAGACATCACCACTTCCATGCCAACACTGCAAACTGCAACCTCCTTGCGATCTTTCTTGCGCTTGAACCACAATCCAGATGGATCCCTGTAACATCTTGCTATTTTCATGTGCCTTGGAAATAGCAGATGCATCACTGTCTCTCTTTGCATGCAGTTTGAAAAGAGAGAATTGATGCTACAACACCTTAAAAGCTGCATGGGGCATTGTCCATGCTGTACAACTCAAGGCCTTCATTCCATAGCAGTAAGTGATTTATTCCGTGCATTAAAAAAAAAAAAAATCAGAAGAAAGGCATCACTCCCAAAGCCTAGCATTTCTGCAATGGAACAGTAGTAAGAAAATGAAGCTCTGCATTTCAAAGCAGGAAAAGAACATATGGCTAATGAATCCAGAGAAAATACCTGTAGCAGCTAGGGCTTCCAGGGACCAAGAGGGCTGGCCTTGAATGCTTCCATGGAGGTTAATCTGGTATTGTGTGCCAGCTGTGAGATTGGTAAACTCTGTTTCTCGTTGGTTTCCCGGCAAAAAGATTTCCTGCGTTCTGTTTAAACTGGACAGGTCTTTCAGAGTGATAATGAACTGATCAAATACCTCATCTCGTGCTGCCCAAGACAGGGTGAAACTAGTGAAAGTTCTGTGTGTGACATTAAGGTCATGAAGAGCATCAGTGGCTTCTGAGATGGGAAGGTCAGTGGGCACCGAAAGCAGAGCACGAGAATCAGTGCTGGGGTTTGTTAAATAACTTAGCTCAGTAGGTGCAGGACTGGTAGGATTAAATGATGTTTCATTGTTTGATTCTCCAGGTGTTGTGACTAGATTTGCTAAACAGAGGTAAATTACAAGTTAAAATTTCCTAATCATAAATCCCAAAAGATACCAAGCGATGTCTAACACCTGCTACAAAACAGTTTCTGTGTTCTGCATTAAAGATCTCTAAGAACAGAGAAAACACACAGGTACTTCTTTTTTGGAGACTGAATCCAAGTCATAAGCAAAGGCAGCATCACCAAGCACAATGCAGTTCTCACACAGAACCAAACTAGCAGATCCAGAGCAACAACCATTATACATAGCAACATACATAAGCAACTTTGCTTATTTACATCGGCTAGGATTTGAACCCTAAATCTCTTAAACATGCCTTTTATCTTTACTGCAGTATGTCAGTTATTGCTACTGATACAAACCAGAAGTGGAACGCATGCCAAATACTGCAAACATAGCCGCATCCAGACTGAGAAGTCAGCCACAGCAGAAACATGCTAAATCTCTTCCTATCCAAAGAAAAACAGGCTTGGGGCAGTTGTCTATCTGGATACATGCAGAATTTTCAAAAAAAGGGATGGGATCCATAACAAGACAGAAAGAATTTGAGTGGTCTTTCTGTAAAGAGAACCAAAAGGATGGAAGGGAAAAAGATCAGCCTTTAACATGCTGAACAAGACTACGAACATGCCCTGTAGCACAGTCAGATTCTGAAAATCTGAGAGCTGTGGAGATGACAGAGAATGTCTATTTGATCACTGCTGCAAGGCAACAGGCAGGTAATTTTTCTGAGACTTCAATTAGCCATGCAGAATTATCTCCTCATTAGTGGAATAACCACACCATTTCACACCCCAATGACTGCCTTGCTTTCATGCCCCACTGGCATTCAATTAAGAGACAGCAAGTCATCTACTCTCTTCAGTCAGAATAGCACAAATATGTACTCAGGATTCAGCATCTGTCTCCAAACTGAAACGTGTATCAGAAAAATATTTCCAGAGGAGAAAGATCAATTTAAAATATTTTCAAATAAAAGCAGAAATGTTATCTCGAAAATATACTCTCAGGACAAATATACACGTAAAAACATTCTTTTCTGCTCACCTCCAGGAAGGAAAGAAGCCTGTGAGGCAAACAGTGATATATACATATATCAGCGATACTCTTGATTTAGGTAACAGTCCTCCTAAATTACCCCAGCGTGTGATTTGAACCAGATCCTACACGTGATACAACCTGAAGACACCAATGTTGTCATCATGCTAGCATATATGCAATGGTTACTGCTAGCTTAATTCCCTCTTTTTCAGTAAGTACACGGTTAGAAATATTATCTGACCACTCCAGGGTCACTGAGTTAACGTATTGTCCCCATGAAACAAAGCAGGAAGACATGCAGCACCTAATCATTAGCCTTCTGTGACTATCAGCTTCGAATGCACAACCAAAAGCCAAACAGCTCTCTCCTATTCCAGAAATAGGCAAAAACTACAGCGTCAAACAAGTGAGCTGGTAGTTTGTCAGCCTTAAGGCTACCTACTTAACATGCATACTAGTAGCTGGGCTTTACCGCGGAGTATTTCTGCAGGAGACAGGCATACACACAGTGCTCAGACCAGTGGGGAAGAAAGGGTTGCAGTACGTCACACAGATACAACTCCATGCTCCAGATACTCCCACCGGGGAACTGCCATGCACCCTGCATTGGAAACCCAGGAAGAAATGTCAAAAAGAACAAGGGAAAAAGAAAAATCTGACTGGCCTTAGGTTCTGCTTTACTGAGGATCCCAGAGAAAATCCCGAGAAGCCAATTTTGACAAACATTTCATGTTTTCCCTCATTTTACTTGACCATCCCTAGTGACACTTACCCCAGCTATTTGATAGTTACAGTATGAGCACACAAAGACTTTGACTTCTCTAATCTGAACGGGAAACAGAGCAACAGTGCAACGTCACCACCCAAAAATGAGGAACCAACCCCCTAACTGGCATTTTAATTCAGCATTTTGTCATTACAAGTGGGTTAAACATACTGTGCCAACTTTGATGACTTCATGGGGGATTGCCATGTATGAACTGTGCCATGAAGCATGTGTAGTTCTATGTAGTTACATTATCTCTGATTTTATTTTAGACCTATTTGTGAATACTACTTTGGGGTTTAATGACTAACTCAACAAATGAATTTGTGGATGAGTGATCTAGCCATCTACACATACACACACACAGGTAAACACTCACATACCCCATATTAAGTCAACATGTAATAGAGGAATATGTGGTTTTGTGTACAAACATACAGCAGATAAAAAAATGAAAATGATATGGATACATGGAAAATACCCTGATACCATAGACAGTATCAGCTTTCAATGTTTATCAGATAGAATATTAGCTAGAGAATGAATAAGTGAAAATCTAGAGAGCAATTGATGAACTGTTAGATAAGACCACCAATGAAAACCAAACACTTGAGTAAGCAACTGGGGGAATAGATGGGAAGAAGAGAAAGTCAGAGCTCTAGGAACCCTAGGTGGGTGGATGAGAGCCAGATAGGATGATTCACAGTAGCAAGATAAATGAATAGCAGATGCCAAAGAGTGAAAGCTATGTAGAAGGAAACTGGATGGACAACAAACATACGCTCTTTTTCAAACTGCAATAATTCTTAATATCATTGTCTTAGTAAAATCTTCAGGCTGAATATGGCCTAATTATGTCTCTTTTGCTGTTGCTGGCCTTTAGAGAAATTCCATTTTAATGCTTCATTGGCATTTCTACTAAGAAGAATGTTAATGTCATGCCAGGACATTTCCCCGGTTACTTGGGATGGAGCAAAGAGTATTCTGTATTATTTCTTGCTTCCGTCTCTTGGATTTTGCACTATTTTCCAAGAGAGGCTACTAGCCAGTTTCACTGTGGAGTCTCTCATCAGCTCAAACAAACTGTAGGATATGACTGCAGCTCCAGGAAAGAAGGTTAGAGAGCCACGGCCTACTGTGATATTTGCATTCTTTTCAGAGACCTTCATCTAAATAGCTTTCTCTTCTCTTGACCAGCTGATTAAACTGGGCTTACAGTGCCTTTGTACCTCTGAGCTCCACAAAGGAAAATACTGAAATATATCACAAGCCAGGAATACTACAGTAGCTATCACTAAAAATCCTCAAATTAATGTCTGAGATTCCAGGTACACTTAGCAAAAGAATCAGCTGAAAAAATGGGCAATCTTTATCGGCAAATTCATTTTCCCTGTGGTAAGCTCTGTAGATTCCCATTGAACTGGCTCACCTAATCACTCTTCCTAATGTTTCTTTGAGTTTGTGTAAGAAAGGGTGGCACAATCCGAGACTAGCAGAAGCCAGGAGAGGAAGAGGGACTGATGCACAACACAGACAAGGGTCTTTGGTAAACAGCATAAATCTTAACAACATTCAACAAAGTAGAAAGCTTGCTTCTCCAAGCCATGCTTCTGGTCAGCT
Source organism: Dromaius novaehollandiae (assembly GCF_036370855.1). Lineage (NCBI taxonomy): Eukaryota > Metazoa > Chordata > Aves > Casuariiformes > Dromaiidae > Dromaius > Dromaius novaehollandiae. The sequence goes on from NC_088117.1 coordinate 4,725,769, forward strand.
CTTTATGCACAACTCATTTCCAGAGGCAAGGCAGCATCATATCCACGATTCATCAGCAGTTGCTGCACAATCTGGGTCCTGCAGCAGAGGAATGTTAGGCTGGCACTTGGTTTCCCTAAGGTCCACTCATTTATCTCCACAGGCCTCTCATGCCTGATGTATTACCATCCCTCCTCCTCCAGGAGCCACATTGTGCTGCACAGGCAGTGCTCCAGGACCAGAGCAAGGAGGAACAAAGCTGCAGTCTGACTGCTCAGCCTCCTCAGAGCTGGGTTACGTGCTCGCCCTACAGATTAGTTGTCAATCTCATGTAACATTCTCCAGACGTGCTGCCAGAAAGGTCCTACCAGCTAACAAAATGACTTGTTTTCCTTGCTTCCTGAAGTTGATCTAAACCAAAAATGCAACATGATGCTGGGTGGGACCTCTAACAGGTAAGCGGTACCTGGTTCATGATATCTTAGTTAATAATAGAAAAGAGGTACCTGTTGTAGCCACAGCTTCCAGAGGAGGGGAGCGCTGTTCTCCAGCCAATCCATACACCTTGATTTTATAGGAAGTGTTAGCTTGGAGGCCTTCAATCACAGCACCTAAGGATTCTCTGGGCAGGAAGATTTCTGCAGGGGGCACAGCTGCCAGCGACACTTCCTTGTACTCCACCACAAAACTACTGTAGACTCCTGCATTCGCATACCATGAGACACTAAAGCTGTGGTCTGTTACCCTGGAGACCACCAGGTCCCTCAGTGCATCCTCCAGCAGCCCTGAGGCCTCTGGAGCAACAAAGCTCCCAGAGCCAGAAAGCTCCTCTGGGTCAGGAGTCATTGCCTGCATTAGGGTTAGACTATGTGGAGCTACAAAGAAACAAACAAGCAAATGGCAGTGTGAAATATTCAATCTTTCCTTTTCAACAACACAAAACAACATTCAGCAAACCGAGCACTTTACGATTGTTACCATCCCTTGAATGAAGATTCATGGACATCAGAACAAAAAAGCTTTGTCACTTGAGCTACACTTCTTCCATATGAAAAGACAGAAGCACTAGAAGGCTGCTATCCTGCAGTATGGAAGATATCATGACATGTTCTTTGCTAGAGGTTCATGGGCTCTGAAAGTTTTGACCATCTATGTGTGGAGAGCTGACGCACATAAAAAGATAACAGGGAGAATGTGAGGTGGGTGAGAAGGCACCAACAGAACATCTTCAGCTCTGGGGCTTGAAGAAGCCCCATTCTCAGTGACGGAAAATTCACTGTGCAGACAAATAAAAACAATGTGTGAGAAGCAAAAGCCCTGAATCTCCTGGATATCTGCAGGCAGAGAAACCTGACTGAACCATCAAGACACTGGGAAGAACATAAGACCAAATACTGGGAATCTGGAGAAGCAAAAGAAACTCTGAAAGGAGATACTCTCAGCCCTCCTGGAGTACCTGGCTCCTTTGTTCAGCAAGGCAGGACTAACATGGCAGGACTATCTCCTCCCTGCATTCACCAAGAGCTAGTCCAGTCCTAGCTATGCTCCTGACACCTTCCACTTTAATCAGTTCCTCTCTCTCCCTTGCTGCTCCAAGCACTCTCTGCAGCAGTGAGATGGATCCGAGGTCCCCTACAGCTCTGCAAGAGAGGGTAAAACAACAAGCTTGTTTGGCGCAGCCTGAGGACTTGAGGACCTCCCAAGTACGGGGAACACGGATGAGATGGATTGAGGAAAAGGTAAACTGAAGTGACCTCTTGTCTTATACTCCACAGGCTTACAGGCCACTTCTGCCTCCTGATGCTCATATGTTTGGATATGCCCATTCCTACACAGGAGGAAGGTCACAGAGACAGGTTATGTCAACTACTGCTGTTGACTTTCAGGAAGCGTTGCAGAGAATTCTTTGTTTACTGGTTGCTCTGAGCAAAGATTTAAAACAAATACAGTGGCCAAATAAATATATTTTAAAAAAAGAATCACAAGGAAAAAGAAGGCACCTTGTGGGACTTCAGAAGCTGGTGCTGGAAAGACCAGACTGTGAAATTCCACAGCATGTTGTTTACACCGTTTCACCCTTTACATGTACTTTTGTGAGACTACTTAGTCTTCAAACAAGGGGGAAAGAATAACCGTGGAAAAATTAAAGCCTGCTCACTCCCACCACTTAAAACTTCATCTTCCTTTTGTACGTGTGTGCCTCAAGACTTTCTAAATTCTCCCCACATTGGACACTGGCCTGACTTATGCACCAAACAAGTAACTCAGTACTGATGGCATTCCGTTGTTTACACCATACCATATAACTCTCGTCTGAACTAAATTACCTGACTATAAGGCATTCATAGGCACTACTGGCATGAACACTACTATGGAATATGAAACTGGTTTTGACCAGTTCAGTTGTATACAAGTATTAATTTGTAAAATCCACTTCTGTCATGTGTTTACCTCATAGGCGATCTTGGAGGGAAAAGGTTATAGTAAGTATATATTATACAATGCAATAAAGACAAACATTCTAACCCCACTCATTCTGATTTCACTGGCTCTGCTGAGAGACAGCAACTGAGGCTTTGCCTCACAGTATTTAGCCTGAAGGTACCTGAAGATTCAGGACTCACTTATGCTCTATATGAAGACATCAACTATATGCAAAAAACTTTGGGTGAAAAAAATGCACAAAAAATAAAACCTTATTCAACAAGTAACCCATTGATTCCAGTTAAGTAAAGAATAGTTTGTGCAAATAGAGATGGCTGAAATGGACCTTTCTTTGTAGACAAACGTAACAGTCACAGTATCCAATGGAAACAGTGACTGTGACCAGATTTGTGATGTTAGCTTTCCTCTGCTCTTGGATGAAAAAAATGAAAAGGGGGAAAGCAGAGCCCTGCTGACTCTGCTGAAGTTGATGGATGGAGGCATACTGTGAAGAGAAGTCATAAGGCAGGAATAAACCATGTTAAACATATTCTGGTTGTTCTTGCTCTTTGTTTTTGGCTGTAGAAAACAAAATAAGTTATAATGCACAAAAAAAGCAGTCCCTTTTAAAACAAAGGATGAGGACTGCATTTCCTGCAGGACAAACAGCTGTACTGTTTACAAGTCTTCTCAAATGACAGCAAGAAACTCCTGACAACATGGAGTTAAACACAGTAGTAAGGGAAATACACAGCTTTCCCTCAATAAGCCTATCATGCTAGACAGATAAATCAGGCCTCTGCAGGCAGCTGATGTCTTTGAGCTGTTCCCCAGACATGACTTACAGAATCAGGTGAAGCTGTGCTTGGGCCAGTCATTGCCCAATGACCTGATGCATGGCACCTACCAAAAGCTGTTACTCACCAGTCGAACCCTTGACAGTTGTGGGTTTGCTTTTGTGTCTGCCCTTCTCTGCCACCAGACTGATGGTGTATTCTGTCCCTGCCTCCAACCCTCGCAGGATAAAAGAGGTGCTGTCCATGGGGACCTCCACTTCGTTCTTACTTCCAGAGGGGCTAACATAACTGAGGCGGTAACGATCAAACTTAGCCACTGGTCTTCTCCAGCGGAGGGACAGGGTTGTTTCAGTGGGGTCGCTGACTTCCAAGTCCTTGGGGTTATCAAGATCTACAGGTTAAAAAGGCAAAGTTGAGATGTTAAGCAGGGTCTCTGACCTGCACTGGGACAGTCTTTCAGGCACCTGCAGACAGAGGAGCATTTATACTATGTGTGTAGTGACAGCTCAGAGTCTCATCTGCCCTTCTGTGCCTCTGAAGTCCTGCTGCATGACCTAAGTAGAGGCTCCAGCTGACTTACTGCTTCCTCCAGAGCACAAAGAAGGAACAAGCTACTCACCAGTCCCAGAATTAATGGTAGCAGGAGCACTTTCCCTGTCCTGTCTCACTGCTGTCACTCCAATGCCATATTCAGTTCCAGGCCTCAAACCTGAGAGATAAGGAGAAGAGGTATGAGTCCCTGTCCATCGGAGATGCTGAATGGCATTTATTTAAATAAGGAAGCCTGAAAGTATGTAAGATTAGATATATTCCTTCCTGTGTAAGCGGAGAATCGAGGTTTCATTTACTCTCCAGCACATCTGAAGTGAATGCATCTTTTTCCATGGACATACCAGACGATAAGGATTATGGCTGACTAAGATTGCATGCTAGACACTGTGCAAATACATAATCAGAGACAGATTCCACTTTCAAGAGCTTGCAGTGTAGGTACTTCAACTCAGGAAAAGGGTACAGACATCCACATTAAATGGAGAAATTCCAACTATCTAGCCTTGCAGGCAGGTAAGACAACTTGCATGCACACAGAAAAGCTGCAAGCTGGCATCAGTAAATACCTTCATTAGCCCATGCAGAAGTGTCTTGAACTCAGAGATAGGAAACCATTCCCACAAAGAGATATAGGTACCTAAAAACTCAAGGAAGTGACTAGTGGGACTCAGAGCCGCACATGAAAGTGAAATGATTAGACACCTTTTGCTGTCTAGTCATCCATCTGCAGGTGTGCAAATAAACATTATATGTATTTTAATTTAACTGCTTGTACTCAAAATGTGTAACCTTCCTTTAACCTCTCAGATCTAATGACCGAAAGGGCATTTTTTTCACTACACCTTTTTGCACTAGGGCTATGACAGCAGCGTGACATTAATAACCTCTCAATCCTCCTACCTGTGAGTGTAGCTTTGGTTGTTGCCTGGTTGCCCTTTGGCACTGTGACCTCAGCATGGTCTCCACCAGAGATGGGAGCAAACTTAATCCTGTAGTTATCGATATTTGCATGGCTGTTCTTCCACTCCAAAGTAATGCTACTGTCTGTCTGTGACACCCGCTTCAGGTTCTTTGGAGCATCCAAGTCTGCAAAAGAAAAAAAGAATCATTCTCTTATGACAGTATTTTTTAGAAGATGAGAATGATCCAAAAACCTGATATTAAGTTTCCTCGCTTATAATACTGCTACGTTAAAGTCTTTAACTACGTCAAGCAAATTTCTTTTGGCATAAAGTGGAGAGTTCACTAGAACTGTTTTGGGAAAAATTCAGTGGAAGAAGTTCAACTTCTACCTCCCGAAACAAAAATAGCATTTTTAATGTCAGTAATTCTTTTTTCTTACAGAATATAAAATGCTTGTGGAAAAATATATTTGGATGAAAATCTTCTTTTTCCTTTATAAATAACTCAATTTTCCAATGGAAAAAGATCTCTAAGAAAACAGAATTGACCAACTCCAGAATTTCTGTTCAGCAAACACCTTCCAATCATGGCTGAAGGGAACTCTAGGTTTCAAAAAGTAAGGTGAATATTATGTAGAAATTCAATGGGATTTCGCTGTTCACTCCTATAACATACTTCAATCCCAATCTCGAGGAACAACTACATTTGGGGGTGAAAAGGGAGGTAATTCTCCATGTTCCATTTACTCAGCTCCATTAATGCATCCAAACTTTGACAACATGCTAAAGGACCCACCTTTTTCATAAAACACTCCCAGGATCACTAAGGCGCAAACTCAATTTAGAAAAAAAGACAGCAAACATTGCCAGAACACAGGAAGGAGAAAGAGCAAAGTTCTCTGCTAATCTGTTTTGGATTTAGGCAAACAGAAATAATATTGCTGCTCAGGTTTTAGATTTTGTAGGAGCAGGAACCACAGAAGGTGTTTAGCTCAGCAAACGGGCAATAACCTAGAGGAACTCTGTATCCCAGAGTAGGGATTTAGCATAAGATGACCAAAAGCTTCCAAGTGACCTAATACCGTAATTTCCATTTTCAAAAGACATTTAGAGACACGAGGGTCTAAATATTTTGGTGTGAGAGTCCCAGCAAAACGGGAGTCTCACTTTTAAAGTCACAAAGACACACAGGAAAACAATCTCCACTTCCATATATCTCTGTAACAGAGGTGGTTCTGTGCCAATGCCGTAACTATTAGCTTAAGTCACATGTTGCAAACAGCACAGGAACACTGGTGGCAATTGCACTACCCTCCCAGAAATTTGGCCTGGTATCCAAGCCTCTTACCTGTGACAAAGACTTCTTTCATGGGATCGCTTTCCATGTCCCCTCGCCGAGAGATGAGCATCACTTCATACTCCGTGTGTGGCTTCAGGTTTCCGAGAGAATATTGGTTTTCGTCCTCAGAGAGGTCAATGGTTGTCCTGTCCCCTGGAACATCCTTGGGGCCGTAGGTGAGCTCTATGCCTTCGATTTCAGCCAAGGGTTTGGACCACGTGATCAGAGCTGTGGTATCCGTGACGTCTTTTGCCTCTATCTGGCTAGGGGCATCAAGCTCTGTTACAAAGAGAGAAAAATGCGATTTTTTTTTCAAGGAATCTCACCAGAAAGATGAAACATAATCAGGACTTCGAATTGCTGAATCAGGGCAAAAGTGAGCAGTTCCTACCAGCTGAAGCTTATCATTTACTCATTTACTTTCTTTCTTTAGCTATGTAAGAAAAAGCGCCAAATGGAACCAGTCATCAGAAGCTAATTCATCAAAATTCATTAATATCAGAAGTTGCCAAAGCAAAGATGAGTGGAAACCCTTGGAGTTTCTCCATCTGCACAACAAAATCTATTTCTCCTAAATAACTTCTCCATATAATCACTGCCAAGATGACAGGAATTCTCATTCCTGTTGATGTACCTTTTGAACAAGGACCAAGTGCATACTGCTACCTACCTTCTAGATAAAGACAAATTTCCTTTCCTCTTCAGTCAGGTAATTGGGAAAGGAATTAATTTCTCCTTATGCTTTTTTATTAGCAGCTTCAGTGCTTCCTTTCCTTCCTTGGGAGATACAGTATATAACTTGGCTTTTTCTTTGTTTAAATTTCCACAGACTACACCAAATAGCAGTTGTTTTATTGGTTGTGCTACACCAAATATCAGGTTGTGCTTACTTGTGGTTATCACCCTTGACAGTCCTGGTCCTCTGGTATTGTTTTTCACTATATGAAGGGATACATTATACTGCTGCCCTGGTGCCAAACCTGGCTGCATATATGATGTTTCTGGCCTTTTCAAGCTGCTGGTTATATCTCCATTATCCTCCTTTTTCTGTAACACAGAACAATTAGTTAACACAAATACAGGAAGCACAGGATCCTTCACTTGCATATGGCCTCTATGCAAGAAACACTGCTTCCTTACCATATTACGGAAGATCAGCTCCCATCCATCAAATGAAATGTTCAGAGGATCCCACTCCACCTGGACGGATGTTTCTCTGACAGATTTGAATTTCAGACCTTCCGGAGCAGGCAGGTCTGTGACAGAGAAAAAAGGGGATAACTACATGAGCAATGATCTCCCACAAAGGAATGAGGGCACTGGCATTGGGACCTCTTTCCATAGCTATAAATATCCACAGTGTAGCGACCTGTATCTGAGATGTTCAGACTCTCTTCACAGCCAGTTAATCTGCCTTTGAAGTGACATTCCCCTGACCTATTTTAGATACCACCTTAGAGTAAAATGAATTGTGCCCTAGAAATGTCTATTTTTTCCCTTTATCTGTAAAGAAGCCTTGTATGGACACGTCAAGTTAGATGAGATGAATCCTGCCCCAGGTGTCTAAAAATGACTGCAGTAACAGAAGTCAATGGATATCTTTTGAGGCTGAGATGTTTAGATACCACTGTGATGTGCACAATATAAAAAAAAAAGATGAACAAGCAGATAGCCAGCGCAGGGAAAGTAAGATGTTGTAAGACACAGCGAAGATGCAAAACACAAACATAATCTCCATTTTGGTTAAAACACTTTGAATCCAAATGTTTGCATATTGCTTTGTTCACATGCTGCTATATTTTCATATTATTTTAGGAAGCATTACCAAAGTTTAAAAATGTACCTTATTATGAAAAAACTGAGGGTCTTAATTCACAAGGACTCTATGATATTCATTGGGAGGCACTGCACTGACCAGAAGAGCTAGTGAACTGTAGTTTTAACGAGGTCTTCGGTATTGGAATAGTATAGAAAATGAAAGTGAAGATGACTGTCTTGGTCCGGAAGAGAAGATGAATTGAAAATAAAAAATACAATAGAAAGAAACTCTCAAAGAAAGTATACAAACAAATACACACTACAAACACAGATAAATGGGTGAATACAGGGAACATTAAACTCACATGTTGCTACCCTGGCACTGACTGGAATACTCCTCTTGTTTTTAAGGATTGCAAAGACACGGATAAAGTATTCCACACCGGGCTCCAGTTCATGAATAGTGGCAGATGTCTCATTTCCTGGCACGGTGAACTGCAGATCTAGGCCACCACTGCTGGTAGGGACGTAGGTGACAAGATACTCATTGACTAGGTTCTCATGCTTCCATTCCAGATTTACGGTCTTATCTGTTATGTTTGTCACAGTCAGCTCAGTTGGAGGAGACACTGGGAAGGGGAAAACAAAAGAAACTGCTAAGAGCTTTTCAAGGCTTAAGAAGGAACGGCTTACCCAGTTTCACATTTCTCCAGGACTTTATAAGAATCGTCTAACGAATAGGGAATGGAGAAGCCATGTCACACAAATTAGCCAATTGAAGAAAGGAATGTTCAAGTGATGAAGACTACAGACATTTCCAAAAGCCACAGGCCAATTTCTGCTCTCACACTCACACGCAACCTATAGCTCATTGTGTTCTAGCTCCTCTTCTGGTGGCTAATGTACAAGACTGATGCAGGTGACTACTCTAGCAGGCTCCTTAGGGATTCAGCAATTTAAGTGAACTGCCAGCAACACACGATTTTATAGCTGAAAGTCCTGGGCTTTGCATATACAGAATTGCATGGATTTTCCAAAGCGAAATAAAACGTGATTATTTTTCTAAATACTTCCAGTGAATTACTCCACATTTGCACACAGAGAGCACAAAATGTGGCTTGGGAATCTTCCAGCAGGAGGAGATAAAATATGGGAATTTCTTTTCAAGGGTATTCATTATCTTTTATAATGTTCCCACCCTCAAAGTACTCCTTGATTACTCTACAAAGACTTCAGTCCCAAAATTGCTCCTCAGGGATCTCCTAAAGAAAACTATCTCCTTCATAGTGTAATATCTGTCATTATCTAGCTGCCAAAATTTTCTATCAACTTCTATAGAGTCAGTGGTACTGGGAAACTAAGCATGTGGCTTTATAGCTAGGTTTCCACTCCAGCCGATTCTGTAATTTTACTCCAAGCTTTGCCCAACCCAACAGTATGAGTAAGAAAACATTTTTAAAAACATAATCAAATTTTGCTTTATTTAGAAAAATCCATCTGACCAGCTGAGAGATAGCCAAGGCCCCAGTAACCCTGGAAGCTTGCACTATAATGCCTGGAACATCTGGCCATCCTATTGTGACGCTGCCTCGTACTGATGAGTCAGATAGGGTGAAGTTATTTTATGAGTTTGCCTTGCCTCCATTACACCCGCTGACTCCACAAGGGTTCCGGCTCAGAGGGATCTACCTTCAAAGCAAAACCACTGAGCCCTTGGAGCCTGTTAGTGTATACTGTCGGTGCCGCGTGTTTTGTTTCCTGCTCCTACAATAGCGATGGTACCTTAAATGCAGATCCCTTTTGTACCAGTCTGGCACTGGAATGGGAACCAGAAACTGGCTGTCAGAAACATTTGATACCCAGGCTATTCATTCCCTGAAGTTCATTTTCCACATTACTTCATTCCTGCAGAGCCTTATTTTTCAGTATAAATTCTCTCTGCATTCTTTCGACTAATATTGCTGAGAACCTAGTAAGAAGATTCTGCATTCATCTCCTTCTCCACAGTCAGAATGTTTTTTGGGGGGGATGCATCTTCTTAGCGTAAAGAGGTGTTATGAGAAACTAAAAGGTAATGGTGACAAATCCCCAGCCAGCACTAGCTACAGTTCCAGTGATATTGTGAGCAAGCTTGGAGATAACAAACTGATTGCACTACCATTATCAGTTTGCTGGCCACCAAAAGACACCAGCAAGGCTACCCTATATAGCCCTGACAAGTTAAGGGAGGCCAAGACCTTGCTCTGGGTGCTGCAACTCCACTGATTCAGCTGTTTGGACTATGATAAAGTGGAACCAAGGTCCAGCTACATAGAAAGGTTCATAGAGCCTCCTCCACTGCCGGATGAACGCAGAGATTACCCAAGGGAAGTGGGTTGAAACAAACATTACAACCTACCATCAGAACAGTCGTTCCCCATGTAGCCATCCTCACAGATACACTGTCCCTCAACACAGCGTCCCGCACTGTTGCAGTTGTTGGGGCAGGAGCGTTCACGGCAGTCGTCCCCGACAAAGCCTTCCTCACACACGCACCGTCCATCGACACAGCGGCCCCGGCCATGGCAGTCATTGGGGCAGCGCCGTTGGCCGCAGTCCTCTCCTGTGAACCCTTCCTCGCACACGCACTGCCCGTTGACGCAGCGCCCACGGTGGTTGCAGTTGTTGGGGCAGGCCAGCTCACCACAGTCGTCCCCAGTGAAGCCATTGTCGCACACACACTGCCCCTCTACACATTGGCCTCGGTTGTGGCAGTCTTCAGGGCACCGCAGCTCCCCGCAGTCTTCCCCCGTGTACCCCTCGTCGCATACACACTGCCCGTTGACACAGCGCCCATGGTTGTTGCAATCGTTGGGGCACCGCAGTTCGCCACAGTCATCCCCGATGAATCCCTCGTCGCACACGCACTGCCCGTTGACGCAACGCCCGCGGTTGTGGCAGTCACTGGGGCAAGCCCGCTCACCGCAGTCTTCCCCGATGAATCCCTCGTCGCACATGCACTGCCCGTTGACGCAGCGCCCGCGGTTGTGGCAGTCGTTGGGGCACCGCAGCTCTCCGCAGTCGTCGCCCAGGTAGCCCTCGTGGCACACGCACTGCCCGTTGATGCAGCGCCCACGGTTGTTGCAGTCTTTTGGGCACCTCTTTTCACTGCAGTCGTCCCCCACGAAGCCCTCGTGGCAGACGCACAGCCCGTTCTCGCAGCGACCGTTGTTGTTGCAATTGTTGGGGCAAGTCAGCTCCCCACAGTCCTCCCCGGTGTAGCCCTCCTCGCAGAAGCAGGTCCCATTGACACAGCGCCCGCGGTCGAAGCAGTCGTTGGGGCAGATGAGCTCACTGCAGTCTTCACCAGTGTAGCCCTCGTCACAGACGCACTCGTTGTCCACGCAGCGCCCGCGGTTGTTGCAGTTGTTGGGGCAGAGAGGCTCGCTGCAGTCATCGCCGGTGAAGCCCTCGTCGCACACGCACTGCCCGCTCACACACTTCCCATGCGCGCCGCACCCCTCGGGGCAGAGCTCCTCGCTGCAGTCTGCGCCCGTGTACCCCTCAAAGCACACGCAAACCCCATCGATGCACTTGCCTTGGTCGTTACAGTCCGAGGGGCAGGTGGCCTGGCCACAGTCCTCACCAGTGAAGCCTTCCACACAGATGCACTTGCCATGGACGCACTGGCCCCTGTTCAAGCAGTTGCGCGGGCAGTTGGGTTCGGAGCAGTTGGGGCCTTTCCAGCCAGGCTCACAAATGCAGCCACAGATCTCGGTGCTGTAGTTCCCATGTCCACCGCAATAGGGTGTCGTGTCCAGGCGACCTGTACCAATGAATCAGAAGACCCGTTATCCCCATCGGCTCTGGTTTGTGTCAGAGCAGTGCAACATACAGGCTCCATCCCCACCATGCCGCGTGGGGCACCGTTACATGGAGTAATGCCTTTGCTGAACAGTAAGGACAGCCAGCCACAGGTCACGGTGCCTGCTGTTAAATCTTCCCTCCGAAAAATAAAAATGCTCCTGGTGGCAGAAATGTGCCTGTGATAATTGGATACAATGCCCGTTTCAGTCCAGGGGGCTTGGAGGTGTATCCAAAAGTGTTACAAAGATTTACAAATCTGTTGTTATGCGCTGTACCACCAGTGCTCAGAAAACAGTTTCTTGCACTTCATCTCTTTGCTCCTTCTGCCAGGCCCAAACAAGTCCAACAAAAGTTTGAGAAAAACTGTACAGTGAGAAACTATAACAAACAGGATAACATTTCTAAAGCAACCAGGAGATATTCAGCCTTTGGGTCCCTTACTGGAGCTACCTAAAAGGGGTCTGATTTTCCCAGATCCCTGCAGGACACGTCTCTTTAGAGATTTGCCAAAGCTTTTGAACCTAAATACCTCCTCCTTTTTCTTATGAGATTTAATTTACCAGGAACACTTTAATTCACACTACTGACAGGGAAGAGCCCCTGCCAACTACTTGGCAAATTAGCATGTTGGATTTGTCTGCCCTTCTCAAAACCCTTTTCCACTGATGGAGCAGCTTTGCTGACAGCTTCATGAGAGCATGCACCATGAAGCATTATTCACCAATTCACTCCAAAACATAAAAAGCCGGGCAGTATGTTGTATCATTGGCACTGAAACCGGTTCTGTGCTCAGGGGGACAGATTACTACTGAGAAGATATCTGCTTTCTCTCTTACACGACCAGTCTCTTATCTCAGCTTAAAAAATAGCAGGAAGAATACTATATTTTTCTCTCTCAAATGATTTGTTCTCACTAGTATTTATCTATAGTCTATGTCTTGCTGTATTTTTATTGGTCTCTATTAAAGAAAAATTGGAAACAAAAATAGTTACACTGGCAGCCTATTCAAGGCGACAAATGCAGAGCCAAGAGCTTGGACTGTGTGAGTTTTAATCTTAGCTCTGACACCGACTGTCACCTTGCCCAAGCACCATACATGCTCAGTGCTGCAGCAATAGTGTGACCGACCAGTGCTCAGGCAGAGCTCTGATCCACAGATGCATTAAACTGCGAAACTGTGAATGAACACATCTTGCAAGCTGGCCAAACACATTCCCAATTTTGATTACGTTTCAAATTTAACAGGTTGACTTTTGCTCATTCTTGAAACAGATTGTAGTATCTATTCTAAATAAGGGCTGCAGCCAGCACGAGCGTTTCCCGGAGAGCAGCTCCCCCAGCTGCTTTACCTTCTGCTGTTTGGGCGCTGGGACAGCACCCAGCGCTGCTGGCACACTGCTCTCGTAGGGAGGATACCAGCCCCTCCAGCTCCTCTAGCCTGCTCAGCAGATCCTTAATGTCTGGAGCAGCAGCACAGCCACAAGCCCGGCGGGGAATGTTGATCCGGTGTGTGAAGACAATCTGGTTCTCCTCGTTAACCGTGCGCTCCTCGTAATGCTTCACTGGCTCCATCTCCGTCTTCAAGTCCGCATCGCCGCTAGCTGAATCCAGGTCCACAGAGCAAAGGGAGCCAACAGGTAATTTAATGTTGTAGACGTGGTTAAAAACCACGGGCTGATTATCTTCTGGCAAGGTCACGTTTAGCCCAGTCTCCCGCTTCTGCCGGATAATTCGCTTGATGAGTCCACCGCTGGCATGCTGGTGTAACGAAGCTAAGATCACACAGGCCAGCACCTGGGTGGGGAGTCCCATTGTGGCGTTCGGTTCCTTCTGAAAGCTGATGGACTCTTATTTCTATTTGGTCTTTGTAGTCTGGAGCTGAAATTGGAGAGCCAGTTCAAGCGAAATTGGATTTCCTTTCCTTTCCTCTTCTGGTACGGTTGTTGCCTAAAACAACAAGAAGCCCTGTAAGAGATGAACAGCAGCTGCACCACCCAACAAAACATCTGCAGATCTGCGTGTGCCCATGTCCTGAAGGAACCTGGCTGAGGTGCTACTCAATATACAATCTCACTTGATCCAAGCTTACTGAACTTGCACTTCAACCACAGCAGTGCAGCACCTTATCCTCCAGGATTTTAGCATGTTTGTGAACAAAAACTCACAAAACACCAATCTTGAAAGAAACTACTATTACTTCCAGTTTAGAGCAAGTATAATGGTGTAAGGAAAGTTGAACTGTCTCAAACAGAAGCCTGGGGCAAGGCAGCCTGTGGAGTCTCACCTCATGCAAAAACACTATTTTCAGATAGAGATACAGGCCTCAGAGCAGGGGCCTACAACAAAAAATACACAAAGACAAAATGTATGTTCTTTTATTATGCAGATATTGTTAGAAGCCTGCATTCCCCTCCCCCATTACTCCACTGCTTGCAGGCTAAGAAAAGTTAGATCATTTGAGACATTTGAGACACTATCAAAAGGCATATCAGCACCACTAAGCCCACTGCAGTCCTTTTCCAAATGCTTTAATTTAATTTGCTTGGGAACCTGAACTCCAGAGCTTATAGCCAATAATAGGTTCACTGTAAAGATAATTTGCCCGCAGCAGGAAGATAAATGGAGCTTTCCGAAGGACGCTGCAGGCTCAGGGTTCAGCAGTCAGTGTCCACATCATGTCTGGCAATATTTTAGCATAAAAGTAATCAGACACAGCAGATTACCCCAGATGAGGCTCCAACAAGGGTAACATACTGTAAGAAATATCAGTCCAAATACAGGAAATCTGTTGAACCATAGTGTGCTATAGCAAACTTGAAAGGATAAGAGAGCAGGCAGGTGGGCAGGAAGGGAAATATTACCAGAATTAAGAATAAAAAGAAAAAGAGGAGAGGGAGAAAAGGAGAAGAAATCCTTTGATCACCTAAGTCCTTCAAGAGAAAGGGAAAGCTTTACATTGATACAGGTGTGAAAAAGCCTTTTTAGCAACCAATTAGCCCTTTCATTAGGCAACACTTCCCAGGATCCGATCTTTCATCAGCTATAACACAATATCCCCTTACGGTCACAAGCACCTGGCTGGGTTGTAACAGCTCTTCCTAAAAGTCTCTCTTGTTAATTAGCTTCAATATTTCCCCTTCCTCCTCAATCCATACCCCTTCATTTCAAATGATATGAGTCAGGGGAGCAAAGAGTAAGACTGAAAGACATCTATTGACTTCCACACAGAATCAGCCCTTCAGCAAGCAGAATGAGAACCAAAAGCAGCTAATGGACAGACTAAACAAGCACACTTAATAAATGTCATCTTAACGTTTGTTTTTCTTTCTACTCCCAGAAAAGCTTGGTTAAACAATTAGGTCAGTGACTCGGCTTTCACTGGTTACAAGCTTTTTTATGTTCCAGTAATGAAGAAAACAGCAATTTTCTCTCTAAACACCACAGTTTTGATGATAACACATTTGTCAGATGGTAAACTAGCTTCCCCTATCCTTCTGCTTCTCATAAAGTGTAGGGATCATTTTTTCCCATGCTATCTCAGCTGCTTTTGTAAAAGAATGACAGTAATACAGGCACTTTACTGAAGTTAATCTTCTGTGTAGACAACATGGAGCTCACAAAGGGTGAACTTCACCTCCTTTTTATAGGGAAATAAATCAGAAGTAAACAAGCAGCAGTAGATGCTTTTTGCTTGTCATGGAGAAGCATTCAGCTCTTAGTCATTCCTAACACTTACGCTGTTTCTTCAAATCCATCTGCAATCCTTGCCTGCACCAGAAGAGATCACAAGGAAGCTAATAAAGAGCAACAGAAAAGGATATGGTCCAAGTCTCGTTTGTGGCTCAGCTCAATCCCTCAATAGAGTTGCAGTTCAGGAAATGCACTCAAGACAGTTTTTGAAGTGAGATTTATTTTTCAAGCACTCCCATTTGGGGTTTGCAAATTGCCTTCCATGCACTGAGATTTCCATATACCTCTCACCCTGAGACAAGGTTATATAGTAAAATTGCTGCCTAATCCTCAACTAGTTATTTAAGGGATAGGCTCCTTGACAGATGCATCACCAGTGGTAAATGGAAGAAACTGGAGGCAGCTGTGCATCTAATTCTCACTGAATTTCAGCGAAAGTTGAGCATCAGTTTCCTTATGGCTTTTGTAAATCCCAGCCTACAAGAATATGGGCCGGGTCCAAACCAAGAAAGTTGCTGGTGGTTTTTCCGCTGACTGCTGTGAGTTTACATATCATTTTATGACAGTACAAACTGCAATTCTGGACCATGCCTGGAAAATGCAAAACCTGCCACACGAACACCCTTAATTTTACGGGATATTCATCACGTTAGCATCAGCCAAAACTCTCAACCTACAGATGATACCGGAAGACTTAATGTATCTTGGCTAACATCCTTTTGAAGTTTATGAAGAGTGGTCTGGAAGAAGCATTTCCCAGGGTCTGATATGTGACCTATGTGTTTTGACACAGAATGCAATGTCTGAACTAATTCAGATCAGGTGTTTTTCATCAGATCTGCCAAGGACCCAGCTTGATAAGCTGAGCTCCAGTGCTAGATTTGAGATCTACAGAACAGAACACCTTCGTACAATTATTTATACATTAGCCATATTTTTGGCTGGAACTACAAAGATGACATCCTTCTCTCCAACGCCCATCCCTCAAACATATCTACACAACAACTCAGGACATGAAGGACCACCCAGGAGCAGATCTTTCTAGAGAGAGATGGAAGTGACAGCAATTGTCAGACTTTGTTCCTTCACTTTTCCCCATCTTCTTCCCTTCCCCATTAGATTGTATTCAAAAGCAGCAGACATACCACCTATTGGAGACATCCTCTCTGTATTTTCTTTGCAGACATCAGCTGCTGGATTGTTTTTAATTACAGGCACCTAACAGCCTTGCAGCAAGACTTTGCAAAAGAAGATGACCTTTCTCATCATGAGCTTGGCCTCGCTGTGATGTATACAAAAGGAGCTGGGTGGTGCTTGGGGCATGTCTCCTAGAATGTGTCCACTTTTAACAAGCAATTTGTCTAATAAGAAGTATTATCCCTCCCTGCAAATTGTGCCCCTCTTATATCTTCCTACCATCCTCACTGCAATGCAACTGCTTCAAAAACCTTGTCAGTGGTTTTGTGGTTGGTCTGCAAAACCTTCTGCTTATAACACAGAACAATGAAGTCTGGTTGCTCCTGTTCTCCCATCTGATCATTAGCATCTTCCTATTGTTATTACCCTCTTGGATCATTGGACAAAGATTTTCTTTTAAGCCTTTCTTTGCACAGCATCTTGCACTGGGGAGCTTATGCCTGTTCCCTTAGGCACAATCACAATACAAATAATAACAGAAGGTGCTGTGTTCTCTCACATCCATCTTAATTTTCCTAGGTCAGGAGTGTTCAGCTTCCTGCTGGGCTGAATCTGCAGTCATGTCACTCACTGAGTTGGGTACTGGCACTGGATAAAAAACAAATTCGTAGGGGTATCTCTCAGAGTCATCTGAGACCCACTGTGCACACCTTTTCTTCCAAGAATCTGTAGGTAGCCTTACCCAGCTAAGTACAGCTCATGCAGCTACAGGCTGTGCAAGGAAGCCCTTACTGCAAACTCTGGACACACCAGCTATCATCATAAATGTATTTTTTTTCTTAATTGTGCAAGCTCTCCTTTGCAGCACAAACTCATAAAGTGGTATGTCTGAAAATCTTGTTCTAGATGTCTGGGTTAAAGATGTCAATCTCTCTCTGAGAAAAGTGCTCTCTGTACTAAAGGACGTGGGAAGAGGGTGTCTGGCAACAGCTTGGCCACTGGAGCAGCAGCAGTGTAGAAAGCTTGGAATCTCTGCAAGCAAAATTGATTTTTAGTGAAGGCGTAAGACACAGGCTTGTCTAGATACTGCCACAGTCTATGCTACTGCCTCAGCACCACACTGTTCTAACCTTAGACAAATGCTGGAGGAATTAAGTAAGTTACAAGCAGGAATATTTTTCTACAGAGCAGAGGATATGACCTGGACCCTGGTTTTTAATGCAACAGAGAAAAGCAAGGCTCCCATGCGAGCTGTGAGGCAGGAACACTGTGCAGACCCAGCATTTTGCCCTGCTAGAGGCTGTGAAAATGCCCACCAGCTGCAGTCACAAGAGCATAAAGATAATGCACGTTTTTTCATCCCAGCCGTGGCCTAAACTTGCTGTCGCCACTGCACTCCTGTATCTTGGCTGGCTCTGGACATGTTAATATTGACTCTAGAGTTTCTTTGGCCTGTTTAAAAAATGTAAGAGGCTAATCATGGCACAGTACCACCTGACCCAGAAAGGGTTTTAGAAGAAAATATGCCCTTGTCTTATATAAACACTAGCTGTAAATGTTAGATGTTATCCAAAGAGAAAAAAAGAGACCGCTCCTAGACAAACACTCCTTAAAAACACGATCATTAGCAAGAGATACTCTTAATAACACATGGTGGAAGTAAGATGGATTTTCAATGGCACAAAGAAAAGGAATAATTTTCATTTCCCCTGCAACCTCTTTCATCTGAGGGTCTGCATGCACATCACATTCTGGTTGTCAAAAGCTGAGAAAATGTTACAGTTATTTTTTTGTTGACAATTTTTTTTTCTTTCACTTTGTTTTCCTAAATGACATCAGAACTGTTTCAGGATCTTTCCATTTAATTAGAAATTTGTTTCCTCTTAATAGTAAATTTTCAATCAACCTTGAAAACAGCCCTGGAGTCCTGACTCCCAGGGAATGCTAAGCAAAGAAAATCTATGAATATTTTGCTCCCTCAAAGATATATTTGTTGGAAACCATAAGGAGTGAGAAACAAAATTAATGTTTGCCTAGCTGACAATTCTGGTGTACCACTCTGATCTCCCTTGTAAATTCAGCAGTGGCAGAGCTGTGAGATGACTTATGGGCATGGGAAGTGATAAATATGCAAATGAGAACCTTGTGTGATTTTAATCAAAACAGATTGCAAGAATGAAGAAATGGAGGTGTTAAAAAAATATCTCTTGCTGTCCTTCCTTAGAGAAGGCAGAAGGCTGATTAGATCTGCTCAGACACCTTCTACATGTCAGGACTTGGAAATTAGCCTTAAAGAAGGCAGGATTAAAAAGAGTGGAAAAAATGAAAACAATCCTACCCAAACAGATATTTCCAACATCCCAGCAGGAATGCATCAAATGTTTTTAGCATATACCGGATTCAAACAGATCTTGTTAAAATCTGGAAAGTAGAAGTAAAGGGCTAGATTCTGTCAGAGAGGAAGACTCAGCTGGAGCAGAGTCAGAGTCCTCTACTGAAAACACAAAATGGAGCATTTTTAGGTTTAATTGCTAATCTCAAAATGGCTTTCTGTGATTTGTTAACAGAAGAAACTACGTTGTGCATTTTCTACAAGCAATACCAGCAGTACCATTACAGAAGATTAATAAATGAAAGCTGGCTGCCAGAGTGGATTTTTACAAGGAAGGGCTTCAAAAGATGTAACCTTTTAAAGAAAAAGTGCTAATAATAGAGCTTTGCCAAGACCACGCGACTCTTGAGGCTCTAGACTTCTTCTCAAGCACAGATGGACTAAGTCTGAAGTATACTGAAATATTTTCAAATAATGGGGGGACTGACGGTTTTGACACAGCAGGCCAAAACACGAACAGTTGCGACCTCATCATCTTTCATTGCTGTTTCCATACATTCACACCTACAGAAAATCATTTTCTTTCCATTTCCAAATCCAACAGGCCAAAGGAATCAGCAGGGAAACTTGGTGTAGGTCAAACTGCATTAAATCACAGTGGAGAGCTAAAATTCATTATAGTCCTAAACCATCAGCACTGAATCCTTCCAGCAGCTTGAAGAAAAGACCAAAGCCAAATCATTGCATCTTTTTCTTTATTTACACAGCAGTCATTCTAAGGGGAATGATTTTTAAGGAGGCTGTTTCTATAATAATTCAGAAAATCCAAGGGGTTCTCTGAGGCTTACAGATTCAAGAGTAAAAAGAAGGTGTGTGCGAAGAAATTTTGCAATTGGTTCAACGCCCATCAGACTCCACAGATATGAATAGTACCTTGGACCATGAGCTTCCAAGGGGAAAAAACCTCACAATCCACCATTTTTCTTCAAAGTCTTAAATCAACTGCATGAAGAGGGGAAAACAGGATCACAACTATCAGGGAAGAAAGAAAGAAACCAGTTCCTTGAATCAGATAAAATACAGTGCGATACACTGTAATCCATCCAGTTTCTGAGTTACACAGTGAGGACTTGCTTCTAATTTTTATCTAAATAATTTCACACCCATCCCCACAGTCAGTTCATGCAGAAAACTGTCCTGTATGTATTCTAGGGATTTCTATAACATCTCTATGTTTCTGTAAGGTGGTATTTATGCTTTTTTTTCAAAACTGAAAAGAAATCCCAAATCTGGAAAACTCCCAAAAAACTATGGATCCAGACCCAGTGACTCCCGTTTTATAAATGCTAAATGCAACGGCCCAGATTTGAATGCCTTTTCCACATACCTGCAGATCTGCACACTGAACTAATTCCTGAAAGTTAAAAGGAAAGAAAAGCACTTACTGAAAGGATCTTGCTGTCTGTGGATGTCCAACAACAGTGAGAAAGAGGGAGAAAGCACCCTCTGGGATAATTGCAGGGAGAAAGAGCCAGAAGGCAAACAGCTGGGAAGGAAGCTTTGAAAAATACTCATTTAACTAGAGAAACAAAGATCTAAAGCTACAAGGTATAGGTACCAAAATCCACTTTCCATTACAGAAGTGATTCAGAGTTATTCATAACTCCAAAAAGAGGGCCCCGTGGCGCTCCTATGCACTGTAGGAGTGGTAGAAAGCCTTTTCTCCAAAGGTTTTATAATCATAGCAAACAAGCTAAGCCTTATTCCTCTATTTTAAGTACAAAAAAGTGAAGCACAGACAGTCCACGCTCGAGACACCTAAACCCATAGAAGCCTCTGGATCTAGGCCCAAGCATTTTACCCAGGACAAGACTGACGAAGCTGGAAGTAGGATCCAGGTTTCTGGAGTCCCATCAGTCGCTCAACCACACGCCCATGCTTCTGTCTTTCTCCGCACCTCCCAGCACCAGACCTCGATATCATACTTTCCTCTTCTTAATTCTGCCTTTATAACTTAAAACCTTTATTATTTAAGGGCAAACTGGCAGTTTGTGTGTGATGTGGGTAAGTTTCCACTATTAGGAGCTCTGGATACATCCTGAAGCCATCTGTGTTTCATCTAGTTCTGGCACTGCATATTTACAAGGAGCCCCCTTCCTGGGACCGAGAACACTTATAAATATGGCCATTTTGCATGCAGAGACGGGAGCTGATCTGCACAGTTAATTCATGATTGATTTCTGAGCACTCACAGATTGGATTTTAATGTGCAGAATGCATGCATCGTCCATTTTGATGGTGCAGTTCAAGAACATGCCACTTTCAAAATGGCAATTTGAGTGCTTCGTCCATGCCGCAGTACTTACTAATATAAACAAAACAAATTGTAGAGTACTATAAATGAACCCTGCAGGCAGTCCTATGATCATCTGAATTGCATTCAGATTTATACCTCAGACTGTATCGAAGACTAGCAGTAAAAACAGATGCACATACTTTTTTTGCCCCATCCAACCCCTGAGGTCCTGCATTAAATATCACTCAGCTAATCTCGAACTCTTTACTTTAGTTAATTTTTCATCTTTGGCTTCAGCTCTTAATGGCATTTCTACTTTGGGGAAGCTGTACTGTTTCTGGTTCACAGATACTACTGTACGTCATCCTTACATGAAACCATTTGGATTCATTTTAGTCTCCTCCCATTCTACCTTGGCTGAAAAGCAGCATATAGACAGGACTTTGCCAAGGCTGTTTTGGAAGGAAATTTAATTAATTGCTTTGTGTACAATTTAGAATTTAGCAAAGGCTCATATTTCAAAGGCATCAGCATGACAGCACCACAAAGGGAGAAAAAATTAACCCACTGAAGCCAACATCCATAAAAAACGTGAAAGAGCTATGGTAAATTCTGAGTGATAAACATAAAAGGATCCCCATGAGAGACTAAATCTTCTGTTGTACAGTGACTATTTTGAGTTAAATTAGCATGATTATTCCATTATAAACTGCTTTGCTTCAACAGTTTCGTATTCTTAGCCATAGAAACTCTCTCTAGGCCCTATCCTTGTTCAATATCTGAGAGAGAGAACATATGTTTCCAAACCAAACAATGGGTTTGGCTGTTTTTCAAAGCAGAGCAAAAGTTCAGAGATCAGAGGTGGTCTCCTTCCAGTATCAGTAACACTTTTGATCAATAAAGTATTAGATATAATGAGCAATAACCATAAGAAATGAAAAATGAAGTCAACTGGCAGAGATACAGTTGGTAGAAAATGACTGATGAAAATTTGCAATAACTAAACAGAAGTGAAAAAGAGATTATGTGAGGAGGTGCCTGCAATAACAGGATACTGAACTCAACAACCAAGCGGTGCCTTTCAGTTTCAGAGTCCTAAAGACTTTTTTGATTTATGTTTCTTAGGAATTCCATGGCTGATGATGAGAAACCTAAAGAAATCCTGTCTGAACATACTGCTGCTGCACCTAAGGAGCAGCAATTCGGAGGAATGCCAGGAGTGTGGAAACGGCACTGCACTGGCACTTGGGAGACTTGAGATTGTTCCCAATTTCTGGAATAAGCTTAGCCAAGCCAATTAAGATCTTGATTCCTAAAAAGTCTATGGGAAATCCACATCCTATACAAGGTGCAAATAACTGAAATTGCTTAATCCCTTTGAAACTTCCAACCATACCTCTAGAGAGAGTCCTCAGTTCACTCACTGTGTAAAAGACTCTCTTCTCCCACAAATTTTCTGCTTAAATTTTAAGGTCTTTGTGGCAGAGGTTGTCTCTTAATGCATGCACACACCAGCTCACACACTGAAGCCCTGGCCTCCTCTAATATAAACACGAATAGCCAAGTAGCTACAGTTTTTACCAAGGAGGTTAATCATAGGCACCTTCTAAACAGGCTACAAACAGACGCTAGACAAGATTGGTGGTGAAAAGGAGAAGAGCGATGCCTTTGGAAATTGTATACTCTGGTTATAACAGCTCTGAAACAACTACCATGCTGTTCAGGGCTGATGGGTATAAGATACTCTTGTTAAGGCTATGCCTATGTAATTATTTATACAGTAAACTCAGTGGTTCCTTTGGAGCCATTCCAGAGGCCAGCCACCGATGGAGGAAATTAAATAACTCGTGTTTAACATTATTAAAAGAAGATTAGCCTCATGGCAACGCTCTGTGTTACTATAAGGAGACTTCTATTCTGAGTGTATTCTACACCTATCACATCCCAAAAATTAGACTTGAGAGGAGTAAGTTTCCTCCATTGCTGAAGGTATCCTTCCTAAGCACCATTAGCCCCACCAGGACTGCTGCAGAACCAGCCTTCCAGAGGAAAGCACCCACCAGCACCCATCTCCTGGCTGCTGGGAGGTGTTTTCTGGAGAGTGGGGTAGGCCAGGCAGTACATGGCTAACCCACACTTACAGCAACCGGTAACAAATGGGAGAAGAGCTCAGACCACTCCATGTCAGGATATCAGCACAGCCCCTGCACTACCTACCTGGTTTGCTCCTTCCACGAGCTTGTTTGGGGTAATAAGTTAAACCTCACCTGCTTAAACTCGTGAAGAAGGAGAGACAGCTCCTAAGCACAGCCCAAACTGAGTATTGGAGACAACCTGGGAATGCTCCTTCTCCAAGCAGTGGAATATGGTGGAGAGGGTGCAGTGATGGCCCAAGCCCCCATCTGCAACATCTCTTACCCCACCAACAGGTATGACAAGTGTTATGGAGAACCATCAAAGATTCACATGTACTGGATCAGGCCCTAAGGGAAGCACATCTACAGAACCCAAGCTTCTCCTGAACTGCCAGAGCCTTATGGCTGTTTAAACACAGTCATTTTGCATCCAATGTTTATATAAGAAGCATCCAACGTGGCATTACATAATAGTTATATGTAGCCAACCAGACTCAGGAAGATACCCATGCTAAACACAGGAATAGGAAAGCTCCTAGTAACTCACTTCTGATTCCACTGGAATTAAGACAATTATCTGAGTTTGAAACGAATAAAGATAATTGCTGAGTGACGTAGAACCATAACGCAGAATTATTTGTTTCATGTTCGTAACTCAGTGTTTAATTTCTCATGCAATGTATTGTTACTTGTGCATAATTTGAAACAAATAAATGATACGTCTCAGTCTGAGCTGCAGCTGTGTTGTTTCCAGCATACTCCTGGGCTCCTGGCTATGTATAATGTGGCGTACACTAAATATGCCTTTAGCTTGTGACTTGGCAGGATGTTGCCATTTCAGTTAATTTCCCTTCAACATCTGCAGAAGCCTTTCTTGCCTTTCCTCAGAGACCATCAGGTCTCTGCTGCTATACCTCAGCCAGCACACTCGTGCCAGGGTGGGAGGCTGCACTGTCCTCCTCGTCATTCATAGGGGCAAGTACCAGCTATAGCTTTGCACCCAGGCTGGGATTGCTGAACACCTGGTTAGAGAACAGGCACAGGCTTCCTGGAAAGTGCCTGTAAAAAGCTAAGGATATCAGTGTTGGCAGACAGCAGGGCTGGGAACCTTGAGAGCATCAACACAATACGATGGTGTTGCTTCTTACCTGCTTGGGAGGGATATGTGCTGTCTCCTGGCAAACAGTCTCGGGACGGCTGTGTGCGACCCTGCAAGCGTCTCCAGAGCACCGCTCCTGGCTGCTGAGGCTCTGAGCACCCGACGAAACCAAGACGCACAACAGGAGCTTGAGCAAAAACCAGACTTGCTCTGCATCTGCAAAGCCCTGCCCGAGCTCACAGCTTCCCGGAAGGCAACGGCCCAAAGGCACAGTCTGGCCAAAAGCTTTCGAGGGCACGGCAGGCTATTTGTGACCAGGAAAATCTGCCTCTTGTGTTGAATTTCCATACGTGTTTAATCCCAGAGACCGAGGAAGACATTCGCAAAGCATATGCCCTGCCAAAGAGAGGCAAATAAAGCACCTCGCTGCAGACAGAGCCTAACATTTATTTTGGGTGTGCGATGGAGTCTGAATTCATGTGATAGAGTAATCCGGTCGATGAGGTCATGTGTCCCTCTGAAGGGGTTTCTTTGTACCTCGCGTTAGTTAGCAACGCTTTTTCTGTTATCAAGCACCTGATTAAGCTCACAAAAGCAGGGTCTTTAAAAACAGTCTCAGGCAGAATTGAAAAGAGAATAATTTTTTTTTCTTTTTCCTTTTCATTTTATCCAACAGGAAAAGAAGAGAGGTGTAAGTCAGGAAAGGGGCATAAGAAAGGGACTCATTGTTCTCAGATGCTATAACAATGATCTTAATCTAATTTCAAGTTTTCTACAGTACCCAACCCTGTTGCAGATAATAGCGATACACATTTACATGGCATATCGCACCTCAAAGAACCACAGTGCACTATCCAAATTGCACAAGCCTCCCCGAAGCCAGCCTACGCCACTCACTGCTGGAATGACAGTCTACCTTCTGCAGTAGTGAAATCCTTATGAAAACACTGGGCTTTTCCTTCAGCCGTGGGGGAGGTAAACTAAAATTTGCCTCTGTTGTAATTCAACTTGAAGAAAGATTCAACCCTTGGATGAGACTATATTGGCCTGCAGCTCAGACAACTTTTGTAGTCCCCCTTTTATTCTGTGTCAGGAACACCAGCTCAGTTCTGAGTAAGTGGGGAAGAGTGAATTACAACTAAATCAGCAGCAGCTCTTCCTGCAATCCCTCAATTTCCCTTGCAGAACTCGCATCTAGATCTGCTTAGCTCGTGAAGCCTAAGAACAGCCAAGCTTGAGTTGTTTTGCAGTGATTTACTTGTAAGCACTCAAAGACATCAGTGAACTGCAAGATATCTGCTGTTAAATACCCACACTTAACAGAATGGTATCATTCCATGTCAGTTATTTGGTGGCATCATTGGTCCACTCTATTAGAAAGAAGACCATAACTCACTTCCTCACATGCTGGATTATTTCATATAGTGTTTTCCTGTCATCTCTATTGGATATCTGAGCAATCAAGCAGCCAAATAAAGGCTGGCTCGGTAAAAACAGCTCTAGAAAACAGCTATGTCTGAGATAAGACGAAAGTAACAGGTACGACTGGTTGAAAAGGTTTTCACAACATTTATTTTGCCATTGAAAGTTGCATTTTTCATTTGGTTCTAAAAACTCAGCGAGAAGAAAATAAAAACATAGTCAGCAGCATTTCAGGGCTTCTGCTTCTCAACAAGAAATTCCATCCTCGCCCTGAGAAACCTTCCTGAGGAAACCTTCCTTGAAACCAGGAACTTCTTCTAATAAAACACAGAGCAGTCTGGACTTCAATTACTAAATGAAAAGCCCTAGCAAAGCAAAACTACACTGCTCACCCTCTCCTTTATCCCAGGACAGGAGGAGACAGAATGAGCCTTATGATCATTTAACCCCCCTAAAAATACAGACAAGCACCCAAAGAGAAGATACATCAGTGCACTTCAAAATACCGTTAGACTCCAAACTGAATTTTCAGGTCCCAAATACTTCAAAAACAGTGGTAAAAGAGCCAAACAGCTTTCTATCGATAGCTGTCTCATTGTCTGGATATGTTCTGGTTTCTTACCAATTTTGGGGGAGCAATTTTTATGTTTGCAAGGCAAGTTCTGCTTATTTTACCATAAACTGTCCTAACTGCTGATAAATAACACTCCCCACCACCACCCTGCATGTTTGGCAGGAAACCATCTTCATTTCAAGACATGAAGCAAACACCTTGAAAGACTGGTAAAAAGAAGAGAAAGGAACATGAGGGGTGAAGTAGAGGGGAAAAGTACTCAGATTTCTCAATTTTATAATTTGATTGTATTCTCTTGGTGTATCACTTGACAGCACTTTCTCTTTTCCCACAAAGCAAGTTAGACCAGCTGGTGAATATGACCCATGGTGCTCCAGTGACTCACAGCAACTAAAAATAGATCTCTGCATTAGTTGTTTTTAAAATACAGGTTTTTTAATGGATTTTTTTGAGGTAAAATTAGGAAAAGATTCTTAGATCATGTAAAAATGATGCTGCTGACTGAATTCGATGGAATAATGTGAACTGTACTGGGCTGACTGAAGTAATGTCTCACATGGTTTATATTGTTTCCTTTCTGGCTTAGTTGCAAAGCCCAGGAAATTAAAGTGCTGCTATAAAATGTACACTTTTTTCTTTTTTCTTTTTCACAAATTAGGGGCTATCCCCTGAATGATGTAGAGATGTGAAACTCTGTTTGAACTTGGAGCTGAAAATGCCAAACAAATGTTCATTTGGAGTAAACTGCTTTTTTAAATATAATTTAGCTGACATTTACAACAGTGGCTGGTACGTTAGTGTGATTTGGTTTCTGCTACACAGGCAGCAAGAGGAAAGCAGCAAGTATAATCTGGATTTGACCTGCTGGGACACAGGGAAGGGGATGGCAGGGAAGGGAGCGTGCTGCTCACCTCCGCTCTACAGCAGAGCCCTGGTCTGGGACGCTCTGATTACGGCCTCTTCTCTCTACTCTCGGTTACGGATCTAGCAAATGAAGAGTGTCAGATGGATGTACGAAGGAGTCTGCCGCCCACCGCTGTGAAAATTAAAATGCAAATGAAACTTGAGATGAATGGGTGTACAGGGCAGCCAAAGAAAATGGTCATCGGAGAATTAATAGTTCAATGGTGAGGCACAGGCTGCTGCCTTACAATATCATTGTAAAGTGAGAAACGCACGGGGCTCACATCGAATGGATTCCCCATGCCTGGACAAGCTATGTCTCAACAGTAGCTGAGATGAAGGCTTTCCACCCAAGGGTCTGCAATCCAGGAGTCTTCTGAACCATAACGAGAGAAACCAAGCTAAAGAGAGCTGGCTCATTAGGGTTGGATGTTTGAGTCCCCATAGAAGTGTCTGCTCTCAGCAGAGACTCCAGAAAGTGCTCACAACCTTTGGATTAATAGGAGTGTGGTCCAGTGGTGGAACAGAGGACCAAAACTCAGGCTTCCTGCACTGAAATTATTTTATAAATCATTTGGTGTGTCTTGAGATTATCCATTTGTAAAATCTCACAGAGGGAATGTATGTCTCAGTGGATTAAGTACTCCAAAGACCTCACGGGAAAGGTGCCCTCAAATCTTCATTTCCATAGTTAGAAACTTTCCTGAAGAATGCTAAAAAAAATACCAGAAAATACATAAGCAAAGAGCAGAGAACTGTGGTATGCTCCCCTAAAATATGTAAGGGAGAAGAAGAGTCACAGATGGAGAAGTGTCTTTGGCACTGAAGAAGAAAGTCTGACCAGAGACGTGCAGAGAACATGCAGATAGCTACATGACTGCCTAAAATTCTAGGGTAACGGCAGCAAATTGAAGACTTAATCTGAAGCCAAAACATTGGATGAGCCAAACCAATTACCAGAATAAAATGAATCCATGGAAATAAATGGTGAGGTTAACAAAACCCACACAGAAACGCAGCAGAATTTGAGGAAAAAACTGTAACCAAAACAAAATGCATGGGTCCCACTAATTATCTTACACCTACAGAATGCCATTTCTTCTGTAACAGCCTCCACACATTTTATGAACTCAGTGCAGGAATCAGCCATACACACACGTACACCCAATCCTCCTCCATGACGAAACGTATCCAGTATTGTGTAGCAACATCTTACGCTGCTACACAACTGAAGTGATTCATGCTTTCAGACAGGAAGTAAAGAAGAATACTGCATCCAGCTGAAACCACAGAAGGATTTTTATACAAGCCAAAAGACACAAGCCAGGTCTTTTATGGGCAGATTATCCAAATGTGTTATATATAGACTGAGAGATAGAAACTCAAAATTAAGAGGCAACTATGGATAAGCTAAGACCACTCATCTCCCATCTACTTCCCACTGACTAAGAGGCACAACTTAACAGGAAATTCAGTCTGTGCTCGGGGCTTGTTTTTTTGTTAAGAGCTCGGACACTTGAGCATCAGTTTCTGGAAATGGGAACTCACAAAAGAGAAATAAAACAAGCAGGTCAGCAGGGTGCTTTTGAGCTGTTTTCAGTCTCCTGGCGGGGTGCACAGTAATCAGCCAAGAAGAGCAATTTGCTACAAACTTGAGAGGAGAAAAAAAAAAAAGACAAGAGTATGCATCTACTAAATACCTTTTTTTTTTTCTCCCATCTGCAAAGTAATCTCTGTTCTTACTGTAGCTTTCAGAGCTGGAAGAAAAGAGCCGCTGGCAGATACAGCCTGGACAACAACTATGGATTAGGAACAGCAGGACACATTGGGAATGCGAACAGCAACAAAGGCAATGAATTCAGAAAAACTGTCTCTGTTCTAAAAACAGAAGCAGAACGATGGAAATGGGTCATCTCAGAATGGCTCCATGGAAAGCAGAAGGGATGTGTCTGCACCTTCCTTTTGCTTTGTTTCCCAGTGAAACCCCCCGTTTGCATTTACGGCACAGAAGTCAGTTTTATCCGATTCTCTGAAGACGCATGTGGTGTTCTGGATTGTTAAATGTGGAATCGAATCAGATCCATCGCAGAGCTGTCACAGAAACTGAAGCTTAAATTACTGCTTTTTCCAATATAAAAAGCCTTTCACAGTCAAAGTAACTTCTGTGCATAATCGTGCAGCAGAAGTCACTGTTGCCTCCTAAGTATGTACTGTACCTTTTAATAAAGCCTTTACTAATCGCAAAAGCATTTGCTTGCTCTCTTGGCTTTTCCCTCCTCATAGCAAAGACGTACGCAGAGCTGGAAAAGATCTACAGTTTTCTAAACTTGTCTTTGGAAAGTTTCTTTGCCAAGTTACACTTTGTCAGGAGCTCATTATTTTCTGGGTAGACACCAAAGACTTCGCTTTGAATTATTTTGAGGGCTTTGCTGATGCAGTCTCAAACTATGAGGTTTGTATGCTTTTTTGCATGAATCACAGCAAGTTATGTTCATTCCGCATACAAAGCTCTGTTTCATTTCCAGACCCTTCTCCATAGTGTCTCTTCCAAAACCACCCGGAGGTTTTCCAGTGCCCATTTCAGAGTTCTAGAAGGTTTTGTGACGTGACAGTAAAAACCGCCACTCAGGACTTCTGAATTCTCTTCCCATTCCTTCACTCACAGGCTACGTGATGCTGGTCCACTCTCAATTCCTCTGCTCCAATACCAAAACTGACTCTAGAATGAATCCATACAATTCTGCCTCATTTACACTTCAGAGCAGCTGCCCTGGACTGATACCAACATTAGCAAGACCACATTTGGCCCAACAAGTTGGACCATACAAGACTGACCCTCTTCCCATAGACAGAAAGAAGTGACCTGAATTTTGCAGGACTGAGCTTAGCAATGCCTCACTTTGAGGCCTCCTGGCCTCCACAGTGAAATCTGTAGAGGTGAAGTTAATACCAATGCTCACTATAGAGTCCAAAAGGAAAGTGTGTGTGTGGGGGGGTGTCACAGAATGGTACCACGTCACCAGGCTGAGCAAGAGTTTGAGAGCAAGCCAACAGCCAAAGCTGACGCTAGGAGCCTCTACAGTCTCCTTTGTCACCAAAATTCACAACAACAGAGATATATGTCAATTTTTCTACTAATAACAATAGGTAGGAGCAAATCATCTTTGTGTTTATAAGTACCATGAGTCACTGACATATTAAACAAATATACACGTAGTATACAAGAGAATAGCTTAAGCACACTGAGACAACATTGCATTGTGGACTATCTCTACTGAAGGTGTTTTTAAATTGCTCTTGAAGGTCAGGCAGAAGAGGTTAGCCAGCAATCCATTCCATAAGCCCAGCATCACACTTTCCCACATTTTAAGTTAGTTTAGCTGAAGGATCATGTAGAGAGGCAAGTGATGGGTAATTGTTAGGTTTTAATGACTGCACAGTAATGAGGAACACAAATAATCTACGTGTGCATTGGCCTGGAATAACACAAAGTGTTTAAGAAGTACAAGTTGGTAAGATGATATCGGTCACTGAGCAGCAGGAGACTTTCAGAATTCACTGTGGTTATTTGCATGCAGTTTGCAATTTTACTTTGATTTAACCACATACTTATTTGAGCACCACAAATGACATCTCTGAATTGTCTCAAAAGGCTGTTATAAGCCTGTACTATTCTTGGGGATCAGAAATATTATTGCTCGTCTCCTGTCATCAGCAGACTTTGGACTTCTTAAAAGAAACTGGGGGAGTGCATGGGCAACCCTCCCCAAAACAAACCTCTGCTTTTCAACAAATTATTAGTTTACTTTTCCTCCCAGCTAGAGCTCCTCTGTCCTTGGTACTAGCATTTTAAATGTGCAGGAATGTGCACTTTTTTCTAACTCGCAAGAGCGTAGAAGGAGTTCCTTGAAATCTGACTTCCAGTAATATCCTCCAGGCTAGACATCTGCCTGGCCTAGTTCTGTCAGATGTCATGATATCAGCAATTTGCATCTTCAGCAGCCTAGGACAGGGTAGCAAACTCTTAGCAAAATGAAACATATAATGGAGATTTGAAGAGAGCATGAAACCAACCACAGGGAGGCAAGACAAAATAAAATACAGATCAGATTCACAAAATATGAAGCAAAGTGAGCATGAGTCACTTGGAAAAAGAGAGGAGACTGTTTCTAAACAGTCCAGTCTGAGGATGTTTCTCAGTGCTCTGATGTAAAGCAGAAGCACTTATTATGTAATGCAATGGAAAATATAGCCATATACACAGCTCTGAGTAAGCAATTAGTAAAAACGGTGACTCAATTCAGACAAAAATCTGCTCTGTTGCTTCAAATATCAACAAATTGAGCGCTATTACACTAATGAGAGATTTGAGAAACCTCCACCAGCAATACTCTGACCTCCTTGCACAGTTACTTGAGACCTGTCTGCTCAAAAGTCTCAGCTGACAGCAATCTGAGCTGTGGAACAAAAGAAGGGATGTGGAGCTCAATTATCCAACAACAGATCTCCACTGAAATCAATGCAATTGTGGCACACGAGAATTTGGCTGGCAGTCTCTTAGGTCTGCACAGGAGGAACCATCCCCTCCAAAATGCATGCTGAAATGAAGTAAACAATAGTGCAGACAATGAAACACAATTCTATGCCAGAAAAATGCTCAGTGGACTCCAGTTTCCTTTCCCTCAAACTGGTCTTACCCCCAGGTACCTCCATGAGCAGTACTCCCGACTTGTG
This sequence comes from Dromaius novaehollandiae, assembly GCF_036370855.1. Classification (NCBI taxonomy): domain Eukaryota; kingdom Metazoa; phylum Chordata; class Aves; order Casuariiformes; family Dromaiidae; genus Dromaius; species Dromaius novaehollandiae. The sequence continues at coordinate 4,757,689 of NC_088117.1, forward strand.
CGAGCACAGATCACATCAGACCAGCCCAAGGCATTCTCTGCAAAGAGAAACTTCTGCACCACATAATTAAGCAAATGTTCATATTTAACTCCCTGTATCAAAGTGAAATAGTAACAATTGCTCATGCTAGCAGAACAAGCTCTCTCTGCATGAAACAGCTTAAATTAGACCTCTTACACCTCAATGTGATTTACACTAAGGCTCCTTTTTTTTAACAGTCACATTGGGCATATCAAGGAGTTTTGTATTTTTTACTTTAAGTGCAAGTTACAGACAGCAATATCTATCTACATACATACACACACAGTTTAAGGGCTCCTGCATACATTAGGAGCAATGTAAATCAGTCTTAGTATAAAAGAGAATCAGACCATAGCCTGGAAAGCGCTGTACTAATTTTGAGTCAGTTCTCTCTTCTTACAGATGAGCCTTTACCTGTTTCAACAGTGCCAGTGAGACCGTTAGTAACGCATTCAGTAACGTGGTTATGTATTCACAGCCATATCTGGAGGGATCCCAACTACATCAAAGGAAATGGACTTTGTCCAAACTGATCTTCCTCAGCACTGTCATGGCACTACTACCCCAAAAGCACAGGGCTTTTGCAAATGCAGATGGTGCAGTTGTACTGAGTTTCCTGAGTTGCAAGAGCCTAGGCACCAGTTCCCACGATGGGGTAGTATGGAAAAGCACTGACAGCTGGCTGGTAGAAAACTGTACTTCCTTGCTTCTGCCAGGGACCCTGTCAAATCCCAGCGTACTGCTACTAAGGCACAGGGACAGCTGTGAAATAAAGGTCCAAGAGTAACAAGTGTAAAGAATATCTAGTGTGTTTGCAAATGGCTCTCTCTAGGTCTTGCATTCTTTCCATCAAACCTGGAACTGAGGCACTTCTGGTACTGGGTCACTGTGACTGACTTGCTAACCTGTGAAGTGTATGAGTCTACATCCTAATTAACACTTGGCAGTGGAAATATAAATTCCCTGGCTTGTAGATGGTATATCCTCCTATAAACACTTCACTTGGCCACAAATCTGGAAAAATAGATAGGACATTCATAAGGAGGCTTGGCATAGGAAAAGCCAGCATTTTTTCCTGGAAGCCATTTACATTGCCAAAATACTTCAATAAGAAGAATGATCTGAGACCTTTCCCTTAATATGCATCCTGTTCTCATTTGACTCGTAGTCCACAGTGTGCAGCATTCATTCTGAGTCAAACCTGATTTACTGTAATCCAAGCAATGCAGAAGGGAAGTACACGCCACAAGCAAAGTAAAAATATGCATTACGCTGTCTCACCAAGAGGAAGGGGTTGCCTACATCACAGGCTACCTTTATATCTTTCTTGGCATAGACTTTTGTCACAGAGCACAGAGAAGCTATTTAGGAGGATTCAGCGTACCCGAAAGGGGCCCATTTTCCAAAAGAACCAGGCAAAACAAAGAACCAGAGCAAAGTGGACACTGAGCTCCTTCTGAAAGCCTGGCAAACTAACTTCTGACAAAATGAGATCATGCTAGCCCGAGAAGGAAGATAACCACTAAGTAAGGTTTTGCACTGCAGCGTACAACGCCATGTACTGAAACTGAAGCATCTCTCCCATCCAAATAAAGACTTCTCATCACAAAGAGGCTTAACACCCCAGTCACAACAGAGTTCACCTCACACTTGGCTCTCTCACCTGCTAATTCTGCATCCTGCCCTTGAAGCAAGCCCAAATGTGCTTGACAAAATCTGCCTGTTTCCACTTCTTTTAATATCTTGGGAATGAAAAGAGAACTCCTTTCTTGGAAAAAAGAAAAAAAAATTCTTTAATGTATTTGCAGCAGGAGCTCCTTAATGGTGGAAATAACTGTTTAGCCAGTTCTGGTGGGCACACAGGGAAACAATTTTAGGTTGATTTTCATTTATATTCAAATGAAGACATTTACATCCACTTTTAGCTTTATGCTGCCAGGCTGGTGTAAAAAAGCCTATGTTGAAGAGTCAAGCTTTTTTAGGATTAATATCATTAATATCCTACCTCCATAAGAAAATTAGCATTTGTAATTCTAGGTGTATAGGCTTATAATGCTCTAGTGCATGTTGGGATAAAGCACAGACAAATGCTCAAGTACTTTGCTGAATCAGAACCACTAAAGTGGAATTTCCCCAGGCACCTAATTTCAGACTCCTTTGAATATTCTGGCTGATATCTATACATGTACAGTCAATGCTACAGCTACAGCCTGGCATGGGGAAGAGACAGACTACTACAATAGACCTTTGTCATGCCCATGATTCAAGCATTTGTTTTTAAAATCTGTATTAAAAAGATTTCTGTCCCACCACCCTGTACTTTCTACTCAATTACTAAAAGGAATATGTTTTCTAAGCATGAAACAATATCATTTTTGTCAAGGGTTTGGAAACCGAGCACTTATATGAATTGAAGAAAGCTTCCTTTCTCTTCCCTGCACAGTTCTGGTTACAGGGAAAGAGCTTTCTGTGTGAGTAATCTTTCTAAGTAGGAAGCAGAGCTCCCCTATTGCTAGGGAAGAATGGACCTCCAGTAGGCTAATATGTGATGGATGACTGAATGCAAACTTGGCAACGTTGTTCTCCGCTCCCCAAAGAATACAAAATGCTGCAGGCTATTCGTACACCGGGACTCGCTAGTTGAAAGTTCTGAAAACTTGGCAACATCTTACATTAGTTTAATTGAAACTACAGTGGCAAGACAATTAAGGATGGGAATTTCTTGCAACCAAATCAACTCAGGATGAATTTATATTTGGAGATTGACTTACACATAAGCCAAACAAAAACAATATGGAAGACTATTTTCATTGATTCCATGGCCTGAATAGCAAAATCTTGCATTTATGATGGGCTATAACCTCAACCCTCATATATTTACTAGTAGCCTTTTAAGTCACTAGAACCAGTGCCAGGTAGATAACTGAAGCTATAGCTTCTTTTATGTTTTGTCGGCAACTTGATACGAAATATGTAGGAGAGAGAGGGAGGATGCATACAGAAACACAGTAAAGTACTACATTAAGTCCATATCTAGTTATAATGGCATATACATCATTCTATTACATGCACACTGTAATGAATTTTCCCCACTAATGAATATCAAAAAGGGACATCAGGTAAATCCCAACATTGCTCAGCAGAGGAATCCATATTATATTCCTTCTTTCAATGCCCAAGTACTTTCTGCTGGACCAAGATCCCTTTTGGACCCCCCATCCCAGCCTGCCCACTCTGCACAGTGTAGTTACATCATACATTGAGAGATTTCACTAGCTGGAAAAATGCCCGGTTTTTAACTTCTCCCACATGTGGAAGGCTTTTAACTTCAGCTCAGATGGGACAGAGGGTTAAACGCACGAGCGGACAGCGAGCACTCTGAACTGGGGGAAGTTTCACTTGTGTAAACCCCAGGGCTCAGTGGAAACTGAGACAGCTCAATGTCATCTCTCAGGGTTGCTCATTTTCCTTCTCTCCGGTACTTTCACTCCTCAAAGAACTGCATTCTTCCTTTTTCTTTTGTCTTCATCACACAAAGAACTTTTTTGAACTGCTAATAATAGCAATTGCAAGATCTTTGTGGAGAAAAGCATCACTTATTATGTCTATTCATTTTTTCTAATACAATGAGGCCCTGAAATGCTGTAGCAGTAGTAATAACATCATCAACTTCTAAGAGAGTCCTATCCAAAACCTGCATAAAGCAAGGACATCAGTAGATATCAAAGCAGTTTAACCAAATACATTACATCTTATAAACTCAAAACTGACCTGTACAAATCTCTTACTTTTCAGTTATTGTGCTCAAATTTTTATTTTTTCTATCCAGAACCAAAAGCTATCATTCCTACAGTTACTTGTACTGGCTTCTCATATTTCTGAGCCTGGATGATGATAAAATACTGGCCCATTGAACTGTATCACTCTGATTACTATCTCCCTTAGCTAACTTCCCATCTTGTTACTTTGGTAATGATGCTTCTTCTGCAATATTATGTCAGCCACTTCCTTAAAACGGCTTTAAAATACCCCTGTAGGTACTACATTTTACAGTAGTTTACAATATGTTTTCTGTAGTTTATAACAACCATCAGTCCTTGAGAAAAGTTGCTAAAAATCACACCAGAAATTAAGTCTGAGAAAGTGCAAGCTGGTAAATCAGAGCACAGTTTTAAAGCCCAATAGCTCAACCTGCCACAGTTCAAAACAAAAGCTGTTTTATTATTGGAAAGCTGAGATCTCTAATTTTCTAGCAATATAAATCATGCATTTCTAAAGCTAGAGCTTTACGAGACGCTGGACCTTAAAACTGTCAATGGCCCTTCGGCTTAGCAGCACTGTGATGGCATGTGTCCAAGGTCGAATATATCAAGTCACAGATTTCAAACTGTAGATTAATTTTTAACCATTCTTAATTTCTCATGTTTTACAGTATACCATATAAGTTAAATGTGCAGCTGACAAATGGCAGAGACCACCCTCTGCATTTACTTGTATTTCTAAATGTAACGTTCAACTTAGATAGGTATCAGGGTTCACTAATGAAAACAGCTCACTGAATGGTCACTATTTCTCCCTTACAAATCTGTCAATGAAGGTCATCCATTTACACCAGACAACTCCATTACATGATCCGGTGCACTGCATTGCCATCTAGCACCACTTATACCTCTGAACGCACCCTACAAAGTTATGCGAACAGATGTACTGTTGTGTTGTACCAGAAAAACAGCAGAACGCTCTACAAGTGGGTCTATTATTTCACATGGTGTTACCAGAAAGGATGAAAGAGCTAATGGTCTGGCTCCAAAGCAACATCACTATTTCAAATGCATGCTCTTGAGTTTTGCTTTGTTTTTGGGAAGGAAAGGATGAAAAATAGAGAATCAGTCCTGAGAAGTACAGAACCTGCTACCTATTCTGGTCTTCTAGAGACCGTATGTTTTTCAGCAGATTCACTGGCTCTTCTACAGCTTTGGAAGCACTGATAAAGTAATTCTGGAGTTATAGCATTAAGGACTGGAACTTGGAAAGACTTTTCTCTTGCATGAAAGGAGCCAGAGGATGAAATTAAAGAACAAAAAAATCTGCCAAATGAGTGGTAAATTGTTGAGGATAGCATCTGTGACAGTGTGTGAAGGGAGTCCCCCGTACAGCATCCCTCCTCACTCTGCCCTTTTCCAGCTGCTAACCTCCTTGCTCAGTTCAGATGTGGGTCTCTTCCTGAGCGGATGACGCAGAGGTGTAACAGCTGCAAAGGGGACTTGCTATCAAATCCCTGATAACGCCTCAAGTACCTTCAAAATTCATTGCCAGGGTGGTCAACTGCAGACAGACTGATTCCCTTCTTTTGGCTAAGCATGTTCATCTGATCAAACATTTGCTCCTCAGTTCCCATTATCAGCAAGAAGAAAATAAAAGAAAACAAGCTTATAACCCATTTCTGCAAGTCTTCCCAGAATTCAAAACAGTGTGGCTAGTCCCACTGTCTAGTTCATTCACAGACTACAGCACCCTTAAGATTTCACGGCTCTAAAAGACAAATGCAGGACCCCAACATAATAAAAATGCATAAACACTAATCAGGAAGCTTGTAAAATGAATTCCCATTATTTAATAATAATTTTTAAAAATGAACTGGAAAAAAAAGAAACAAAACCAGGAGTTCAACAATAGGGCTTCTACCCAGTCCATACGGTTAGCACGCCACTCATTCATTTCTATACTTTTTTTTTTTTTTAAAAAAGGGAGAAGTGGATAAATACTTTTATTGTGTTTCTTTCTTTAATGATGTCTCCACTGTGCAAGAGGACATGTCACGGTCATGTCAATCTGAACATAACAGCCTCCTGCATGGTACAACACAGGCGTTTGAGAAGTTTAGAATAAGTGCCAAAAAACTATCTCCCAGGGGCCAGAGAGTTATTCAGGCAGGGAAAACTCTGCAAAGGTGATGTAACACAAAGTTTTGAGTAGATAAGTTAAATTCCTAAATGAAACTAGCTGCTATGACCTTCCCTCAGTCAACCTCTCCACTTCAAATCAACCTGAGCCTTACTGGTAAGCGCAGAGAGAGTCATGCTGAAAACCCCAGGGCACAAGGAAGCAAGTAGTTAAGAATAAGGCAGACACACGCACTGTAAAGCAAGTGCCTCGGTTTTTCCATGATGAGGGCAGAAATTCACCCTCCCCCTGCTCACAACCCACCCATTCAAGTCCTTGGTAATCAGATACCAGTTGAATCTTCCTTTGTCTTTTGCTCCCCACTGCAGAGTCAGATGTTACTGTACCACTGAAAGAAACTGCAGCCTGGAGGGTAGGGAGGAAGGTGATAAAGCCTCCAGTGCAAATAAGCAGGCAGGCAGCAAACTAAAAAGAAAAAGGTCCTGACTCCTCAAATTGCATGCAATAGCACAGGAAGGTTACTTGGAAGGTTTAAGGAGAGGGTTTAATCTGGTATGTGAGGTGAAGATGGGGGAAATATTTGCGTCACTTGGCTAGCCAAGAGGGAATCCCACACGCTCCTGATTTTCCAGCCATCCTGTCAGTTAGGTTTTTATCTAGATTTCTGTAGATGTCCAGCATCCAGCTAACCCATCCTTCATTCATTCATTAGTTCAAATTAATACCACTGAAACATTCATTACAGTGTTCTTACACTAGATAAAGACAAACTACAGACAGGCATGCCCCAAATTTAAAGACATTCACTAGCAAGACCCCTGCCTATTCAGACTCGATAAAGTCATAGCTGTGAAGGTCACGACAGAATGCTGTGTTATTGCAAACTTGGGGGGTGGAAGAGCTCCTGATTTTTTAATTCAGGAAGGAAGCAGACTTACCTTGCAGGCTCTGACAGAGATTAGATCCCGCTGTGAGCAGCCTCCATGAAATAAATATGATGTTAAAGTCAGCTATCGGGCTTCCGACTTTGTTGCTGTCCTGTCAAAACTCAGAAAAGTTGTGTTGCCTGATATTGTGTGTGTGTGTGTGTGTGTGTGTGTGTGTGTGTGTATGTGTGTGAAAGACAGAAATGTTTGACAGTAAGGCAAACTGGTCAGATCAGCCAGATTCTGCTGGGTTTATATAGCTGAGCTGCAAATCCTGATCCTTGGCTCATTCCACTGTAATAGGATGCCTGAAGGCATTTTTTTCAGTTTTGCTTTAAAGGAACAGCCTCTCTCTTTGGCTTAGCTTCTGAAAGACACACACACACTCACACACGCAGTCACAGACAGACACACATACAAAAAAAGAATTTGCATGCAATTTATGGCTAAAGAAGGAAACCCCTGAACCATTAAAAAAGAAAGTCAGCTCAGGGCAAATGACTCAGAAAGCAGAATATTTTCCTTACAGCATCAGCGAAGTACATTATCAGAAGCTTTAATCCCCTCATCCCCATTATTTTAACATTACAAAAGAGTAACGAAATTAAATAAAATCAGCAGACTTGCAAGTAGGATTTCAATTTCAGAAACATCTAGAGGACGTATTGGGTCAGACGGCCAGCTAATGTAAATAGACCACACTCCTTTGAAGCCGTCAGAAAAATTCCGATTTACACAAGCTGAGGGTCTGGCAAACTCACGTAACTTCAAGTTCGTGATCTCCGTGCACTGCTTCTGCTTGCTCAACAGCTCTAGGGAGAAGAGAGGAGAAAGCAAGCAAAAGCCTAGTGAGCAGAGTCCTAGCCAGACTCAATGTAAAGAAGACAGAAAAGCCCAGAGAGAAGAACACAGGAGGGCTTCCCTTTCTTCACAGATCTGATAAAAAGCAATTATGTGGCTGGGGTGTGTGCACGTGTGTGCATGTGAGTGTGAGAAAAGATAATCCATCCCCGTTTGTGAGGCTTCTGGTTTTTTAGTCATTGCATTCTCTCTGTTTCCCATCCTAGAGCTATCAGTAACACACAGACTACTCACTGGGGACTATTTCATGGGCAATTGTTATCTCCAACTGCCCTTGAACCTCAGGCTTGTGGCAAAGAGTAAAGATCACAGACGAAGGATTCTCATTAACACTGATTTTCCTCCCACCTGACACTACAAATCTGCTTCCCGATCCTCTACATCCCATCCCACTTGGGGTATTTTTTTTGTTTGCATGTGTCGGGGCGGGGGGTGTTAATCCCCAAACATTCAGGTCTATCTTCTTGAGTGAAGGACAAAGCTGCTCTTCTGTTTGACAATTTAGGAAGCATAAAAATGCTTCTGAAGACAATGAAAATGACACAAACTGCTTTCAATAGGCTATGGAACAGGTCCATGAGAAAGCAAAGGGACTTTCCTCTGGAGCAGGATGAGGATGCTTACAAGAATTAGACGTTGTTGCCAGGTCCTTCCAATCTTTTTTTCCTTTCTGAATGCATCTCCTCTCAGCTGGCTTTTCCTAGGCTTCATGGACTTGCCTCATGCTCTGGCATATCAGGATTTTACTTCTTTGCTGCTTTACAGGCACAGCAGTACCAGAGAGATTTAGTCAATCCTACACGTTTAGGAAAGGACAGAAGAATTCCTGACCCTGAAGTTCTAAATCATTGTTTTAGAATCATTGTTTTTGTAGACCATAAAACCATAAATCTGCCTAAACCTGCTTTTCTGTGGCTTTCAGACATAACATTGATTTCCTCTGTGTATCCTCTGGTGTCTAATATTATGGCTGAGCTCATGCTGGGTCACCATCCTCAGCAGGCGGCACAAATTCTGGTCACTTCTAAATAGATACTGATGAAAAAAATACCTCCCCACTTCCCCCCCCCCCCCCCCCAAAAAAAGAATGTTTTTAGAAGTTTTTAAAAATAATTTTTGCAAAAAACAGATCCTGTTCCTTCAACCAGTTACACAATTGGTCAAAAACCACCGAGATGGAAAGTTTCACTAAAAATAGAGCTCTCTCTCTCTCAGCCTTTAATAAATACTTATTTCCAATTTCTATTCTGATTTTTTGACAAGCTATTTCAAACCAGTCATGCCCTAATAGAAGAAGCTGGAGATGGTACTGGAGATACGGTCAGAATTGGTTAATTCCAAACAAAAGCCTCAGGTCCTCTTTGACTGCTAATTTCTCCACAGTAAGTCTTGTTCCTGACATCTCCACCAATCTGCAGGGCAACAGGCTCAGCATATACAGCCCCCAGTAATTCTCTAATTTTTGTGTAACATTCTTTTCATAAGATACTCAGAAGGACCCTGGTGCCAGCTGACATTGACTTTCATAGGACTATGTAATAGGGAGTGCTAATTAGAACTTATACTAAAGGCCAAAAACTGTGAGATGTTACACAATTTGTCCAATAAAACCTGGCAGGGACTCGGAAAAGGCAGTTGCCCATACAAGGGGCCATTTGCTGTCTCTTACTTCTGGAGTCAATTGACATACATTTGAAAAACATACACTATTTCATCATCCATGTCCATAAGACTAAGCAAGATGGTTAAAACTTGTATGTAAACTGGAAAGCAAATTGTAGGTTTTTTTTTTTTTTTAGCACTTGTTAATATCAGCTTTTCTGCTGCTAGTTGTTTAATCAAAATTTAAAACAATTTTTTCTCCAGTCTTTCTCTACCCACTCATCTTCTGACTTCAAACAACATGCCATATGAGAGAAGTTTCAGGTAAGAGTTCAGGCCTGTTCTTGTTTTATCTTTTCCGGCTCACCCATCCTTAATCATACTCTGCTGCAAACATTGAATGATACCCTGACTCAGAAGCAAAAGATAACATGAAAGAACAGGAAAATCTTTTTAAATCAGAAAGATACCTCTAAGTTGTGATTGCTAACAAGCGGGCCTAAAGCTTATTTCTGTGCTCTGTGGCATCCTCTGTCATTAGATAAATGTGGATAGCAATTGTTTTTTTTCAATGAAAGGAGGAGGGAGAAAGCAAAGGAATACTGAACTTCAGAGGCTGCACTTACGAGATCATATTGGAGATGAAATTCAAGTTTTTAGGGAAAACCATAGTGGATAGACAAATCTAAGAATATATTGATATTCATGAAAGGATGAGACACACCTCAATTCATTATTCTGGAAAATACTGCACAAAAAAAAACTGCACAAAACATGCTCATCATTACCTTAAGACAAAATTGTTGCAACACAGGTAATTGGACTTGCTTCCAATTTAATACCTCTATTGGTTCACCAAGGCCTCAAAATAATCTACTTTGTAGCAGAATGTTTGACAGTGTGAAAACTGTCCTGAAAGTGAGGAACTGTGAACACAATGGGAATTAACATATCACTACTGTAGCCGGAGAGGTCTTTAGCCAGGCACATGGTGCAGCAGATATCAGTAACATGCAGATGGGAACACAGCAAACCCCTGGAACATAACTCATGAAACATAAATGGCCAGATGACTGTGCTTTTGTGCAGGGAATCAGACTCTTGATTTGAACAATTTTAGGACCCAGGGAAGTATTTAGTGCCTGTGTCTATTTAAAAAAAAAAAAAAAAAAAAAAAAGTGCATTTCTCGTAGAAAACTCATATTAGAATAGGACAGTGCTCAAAAGCACCACCCAGTAGTGTAGAGACTGCAGCGTGGAGAAAATCCAGGTAGATTCAGGATAGACAGCTTGAGAAATGGTATTGTACCAACTTAGCCACAACAAAACTGAAGATAGCTGACCATATTTAATGTTAAGAGAAAGACAGAAAAATAACGGTTTAAGGAGAGACTAAAATATCACAGGGTTGATCCTTAATGGAGACTTGATCTTAAAAGATCCTTTCTGTGCTCCATTCTTACCACTGATGTTTAGAGGACAAGTAATTTTCTAGAGACATTTTGATCCTTGCTCACTGAATACTCTTCCCTTACATTGTCTATCTTTTTGAGCCAATATTCACAAGATTTCCCTGGTGCAAAAATCAAATCCACAGTGCTTTTGTCTTTACATCTGCATTGCCTTGATTCCTTCATGACTGTAGCCAAATGCAGGTTAGCTCTACTTCACATTGAGGGGTATTTTAGCACACTTGCTCTTGGGCTACCATCTTATCTGCTGCTTCTCAATTGATTTCCTACTAATTTGTAACAAACCATTTTTTCAGTGAATTCACTGCTACCTGCTTGGGAATCATGTGCAAACAGAACTTCTCGGTTTTATGAATGCATTTGTTATTTAAAATCACTCAGCACTGCTCTACAAGACAACAGTTCAACTTATTTTCCAGAAAATATCTGAATAATTGTTTTAAATATGTTTTTTTGTAGCTTGCTATTCTTGTTGCCCCTTCAGTAATATTTTTTCTTCCCTGCTTTGATGATTCCCAAATCTAGTAAGAGCTTACAAGCATGGCAAACCTTCCAGCATGGCTACTTGTCCAGTGATTATATTTATGTGAGAACATCAATTTATATAGATACACACAGAACTCCCTTTCCCAAGTGTTATGAACACTGATAAAACCATGTTCAAACATGTTGAAGAAGAGTTTGGTTTGAGGATGGATTGATTCTGGTAATTGCGGCCCATGTTGAAAGGCATAAAAGCATCTAGTATCTTGATATCAGAGAATGCAGAAGCTCATACCTAACCCTGGGGAAGCCTGACCAACGTAGATGAATGCAGTATCTGAAAGTGCAAGTTTGCAATCACTTCCCAGAACTGCAGTATTGAGAGCTTCAGCAGAATGAACTGCACATGTAAAGGCAGTAAAGCTGAGGCCCCATAATGTCCAATGAAATATTAAAGATCAAAGACCATACTAATCACTGAAATTACAAAACATACTTAAAAATTTGGGGATTTTTCAAAGATGATCTCCAGAGACGAAAAGCAAATTTCCCCTATTATTTGGATTTATTATTATCCTCAAGATATTTCCCAAGTTTATCCCCTAAATGAAGAAATACAAAGCAGCTGCTTGAAAGCAGACCTATCGGGCTTGCGCACTGCTTGTACACAGGAAGCTGACTGTGACTGATGTTTGTTTAGTCTTTCCTTAACTCTTCTTTTAAGAGCTGTGTATGTCTTGGCAGCATTTATATGCCTTGAAAAGATGGCAAATCGAATCTGAAAGAGGAGGTAATTGAGAAAACATCAATGTTTTCTCAAAGTTATTTCAAATTCTCTTCCCACAGTAGTGAAAAGCTATGTGCTTGCTGAGGGATACACAAGAGTAGAGCCAGGTGACATGGGTGCTAATGCAACGTCTGCCATACTCTGAACGATCTTTGATCATGCTCTTTTTCCCTGTTCTATAAAACCAAACTAAATGCATAGCAACACACTGCTAGAACAATCTAGACAAGAATTTGCTGTCAGTGGTATCTGAAATGTTTAGAAAGAATATAGATAGCACTATGCAAAATTCTCTCAAAAAAATCAAAGCTTCACTGCAAAAAATAATGAGCGAACCAAGAATAACAACTGTGCCAGTGCATAAATATTTTCCATCGAAACTGCTGGTGCCAGACTCTGACACAGAGTAGCCCCTGATCTACATATCTTCGGCACTTATCATATTTGCGATAGGCTTTATTAGAAGTTTGAGACAAAATATGGCTTTCGCTATGTGTCAAAATAGCAAGAGAGAGACGAGGAAGAACATGCCAAGCTGTTCAGCACTGAGGGTGAAAAATAAGTTTACTATGTGGGATGGAATAAAGCTTTTATCAGCATGTTAGCATTACTTACGATTAGTTAAGCCATAGATGACAGAGGCAAACTTTCACAACTGATTGCCAGTAAAGGTTTTTTACTGTACCATGCCAATTTGTATCCTCTAGTGCTTGAGTTCATGAAAATACTTAAGCACATGCTTCTATCCATCCCTAAATACTTTAGTACACTCTCTTATAATCATGTGTTTAAGCCTATGATGCCAATATTACAGCTAATCGTGTTAAACATATGCTTAACTGTCTTGCTGAACAGGAAGTTTCTCCAGTGACGCTATAAGTAAGAATAGCAGCAAAGTGAAGTCTGTAGTGCATATCCATTCTATCTGAAAGATGTTCAAATATGATAGTCATTATATGCCCTAAAGCAATGATGAAAAGGATTCCTAATTCTAATAAAAGACTGAGGGGAGGACAGCCATACAGCACATGTATACGTGCCCAAACTCCTGTATCCTTTGTTAGAAACTGTGATGCACTTTCACCCAACTATCATCACAAGGGGTTTGCGTTGGGAGGCAGAGAGTCTACATCAGCCACAGGATTGGTGCCAGGGATCATGAGCACTCCCTTAGATAGAGATGAGGAGATCTAATAAGAGATGAGGAGATCTAATACATGTGGTACTTGAAAAATGTAGCTCTCCAGAGTGTGATAGTAATGTTCCACTGATCTGTACCTCAGTATGTCAAGTATGGTTTGTTTAACAAGAATACATTTCTATTCTGGATAGGAATTTGATGGCGCTTGTCAGAAATGCTCTCGTTACACTATTCTGTACTTCCCCCCAGCAAAAGAGCCTTAGACGCTCCATGACCTTTGACGTTCTCCTGGACTAAGTGATGGCCCTGAAGGGTTCTGCAGTGAAGTGCCTGAAAGAAGCACTTCCCTAAGTACAGAAATGCTGCACATAGAAAATACCTTCAGGCACTAAGATAGATGCCAACTGATTACCACAGATGGACCACTCACCTTACGTGAGCATGGGACAACACTTCTGCAGAAATATACCCCTGCGCCATGGACATCTCTTGATTTGCTCTTATTAAACATAAAAAGCACTTTTTCAGGAGAGAGGAGAATGAAGATTCAACAAGAAGTACTTATGGTAGTTAAATGCATCCTTAAGTGACTGTCATTAGTGCAAGCCATGCTGTGCTTTAACTCAAAGACAACAGAGAAATGGTTTCACAAGTTAAAATGAAGAGAAACATTTAGCCTCAACTACGTCTTTCATCCAAAAACGTCAGAGCACTTGCACAGAAAAAGAATGAGATGGGACCTTTTAAAGTTAATATAGTCTTTCCCTAGGGCAGAATGAGCTATACTGCAACCAACACAGACTAGCAAAGTGAGTTCTGCAAAAGAGAATAGTACTTTTTGTGGGGAAAACTGCCCCAAAATTAACCATGATGTCAGTGCCAGAATGAGAAATCAAAGATTGCAGCATGGCTTTCTGACATCCAGCCAGAAGCCTATGCAACAAATTTGATGCTTTCTGGCTATCCATATTGAAATACACAACATCCTGGTTCTAACTCCTAGCTTAGGATGAAGGCCTCTTTTCTGGGGAAAACAGGATTGAAAAATTCTTTCCTACTAAGGGAAAAAGATTACAACTCAGTTTAGTCACTCATGCTTCAGGGAATGCTGTCAATTAATCTTAAAGCTGTACTTGGCCTGGTTAACCGATGGCTGTTTAACAGAAAACCCATATGAAGCATATACATGCAGAAAGATGAAACAGAAGAGAAACTTTATAAGCATTTTGATCCATGGGATTAAAGCTGGTGGGTAGGACAGCCACTCTGCAGTGACTATTTTTTTGCTAAGAGATAATACACACTTGGCTGTCAAGGTAACTGTGCCCAGCCTTGAAAGTAGAGAGCTCATCATCATTGCTGTCTTAATGCTGAAACGAACCCTGACACAGGAAAGAGTGTAGAGAAACGTGACAGAAGGATCTTGAATCACACCCCCTCTGGAAATTAAGTAAAAGCTACTGTCTAACCATCGTACCATCCATCTCATTACTGTGGAATTCCTGTGACTGAAGGCAAGCAAGGACATGGACAAATTACTGTTTATGATAGGCTCTTCAATCAATATTCAATCAACAGCATCTGTAGAAGACCCACTTGAATATAAGCTTCCCTTGTACGCGATGGCAGGCAGACACACAGTGTCTGTCTCAAAAACTGATCGTCTACAATGAGGACAGTCCTGATCCACTGACAAAAAAGAGAGGAACAAAATTAATTGAAAGCACCCCAATAAGAGAGCAATAGACCCGTCTGCCTGTTCTTTGAGTCAAAAGCAATGACAGGCTTGGAGAATGGCTCTGTCCAAACACTAGAAATCTCAAGCTGTGCTTAAAGAGATAAGAAACATCCCATTAAGGGGTCTAGGAAAGCTAAAGAGTCTTGCAAAGTTCAGTACCCATCCACAGAAATATTTCACTACTTCAACAGATGTGCATATATTTTCACACTATTTGATAATTTTGCCTTCTGTTTTAAACTAACCTCTACATTAAAAGACAGATGAACATCTATGTAACATAAAAAAGAGAATATATGTAATATAAAGAGAATAAAAACACCACACAGTAACTCTATTAATGAATAAAAATAATCATTTTTTCCACTCTTCACCCGCTGTCAACATTTTTAGAAATGCAGCTACTATTGCAGTAAATGTAAGAAAAAGGCAGAAGCACTCACAGAAATAATCTAACCAGCAGTACCTTTCAGACTATTCCAAATTTACAGCTTAGGCTCAGTTAAATAAAAAGCAAGGATTTGAAAAGGTTGTGAAAATTTCTAGTCCGAAGTAGACTAAAAATTCCCTTTATAATGCTGGTCTTAGACACATATCTCTAGTATTCAAAGCATATCCTAAAGTGTGTTTTAAAATAATAAATCAGCCTCATAAATTAGCAAAATTTTTAGCTTATCTGTCTAGTTTTTGAGGATGAGTGGCAGATGAAGTCACTATAGAAAGTCAAGAATCTGGCTGATGGAGAATCGATTGTTTTCTTTGCAATTCTTCTCTCCTACAATCAGTTGCAGAGGTGAAAGGTTCACGGAAACAGTTGAGAGACAAGCCATACAGTGGGGCTGCACAGCCTTTGTACAGAGCAGCCAAGTGTTTTAGTGTGAGAATTGGTACCAGTATATTCAGTTTCAAAGCAGCAGCAAATTCAGATGTTGAACCTCAGGTTCAAGGTTAATATCCTGGGAGCGGAGGGGAAGGGGTCCCGTAGGTACAATACACGCGTATCCTTGAAACATAACGCAGGCTTAAATAAAGAGGTTTTTACAGCTATGCTTGCTGCATTGTTGCATTGGTTATTGATAATGTAACAAGAAATAGGATCAAGGGAAAGCAGAGATGAGAAAATTTGCAACTTGAGTCCCCCGCTCCTTCCTGCCTTGTTGATTTTTAACAAAAAGTGCTAATTAGCGACTCCCTCTCCTGTTTTTTTCTCAGCATTGCCCCCTGACCAGCTGGGATGTCACATCCAGGCTGTCAAAGGCTGGCAAGCAACCTCACACTGTGCGATTAAGCCCACGTCGCTCACAGGAGTGCTCAGAAAGCCGTTCATCTCCAGCGTGCGCCCAGCCACATGGAGATGGGAGCATGATCCAGCCACAGGAAACCGATGGAGGAGGGAGACCCGGCGGTGGCTGGGCAGCGCTCTCCTCCCATGGGCATGGTGGTGTGGGGGAAGACAAGCTCCTTCTGCTCCCTCCTCGTGCAACACGCTGCACCATGTCACTGCGTTAAGTTGCTTGCAGTGAGGTCACATCATAAAAGCGGACCAAAAGAGCACAGGGAGACATTTTTCCTTGCCTTTCTTCCAGCATTTCCGGTAAGAGCCCATACACCTCTCCTCATATCCTGCGTTTAGCTTCTTCTGGGACCAAAGGGAAACCTCAAAGCAGATGGGATTTAACTTACTTACATTCTCTATAGCTAACTCAGGTTTCATTAAAGACAGCTGTAATCCCAGACTTCTTTGAATAGGTTAGCTCAGTTCTTTCTTTGCTTTTACATCTCTAGAGAACCAGGCTTAACAATAATTTTGAACCAAGGAATGAAAGAGAGTGAGAGTTTGTCATAAGCATCTAACGGTCATCAATTTAACACACTAAATTACAACAGTTGGTAATTGAACTCCGAGCACCAACCCCTTCTTATCCCCCCCGTTCTTCACATAGGCAGCAGTGTCCCCCCGAGCCTGAGACTGGGGCACATTAGATAACACAGCAATAAGAATATATGCTAGAGGAAGACAGAGGGTGGTACAGAACTGGCTAACACTTATATCCTTTTGCACGTTCCACAAAATCCAACCCCTTCATCTCTTTGCAAGTTTGGGCTCTCTTAACATTAACAGCTGAAGAACAAATTTAGCTTAAACCTTTTTCCTTGCTCAGAATGGTCCTTCTTAGCTCAGATTTAAGATTGCCTCTCTTTGAAAGCTAGTAAGGAAGGCAAACCTTCTACAACAGAACAAGCCAAATTACTGTTGAAATAAGGTTGCTTGCAATCTATGTGACATGCCACAATAGGAATCATGCATGCTGCTTTTATTCTGAATACATTTCTTTTATCCCCACATTTCTGGAGTGCAAGTTATACGACAGTGCTGTGCAAGCATTCCTCCAAAACTTCATTTACAGGATTGAAATTAATTGAATGCACAAATTCAATTGACAAAAAAACTGAAAAGTTTCCTTCTCTGGACTTGCAGCATCAATTTAAAGTGTTAATAACATTATGTTTTCAAAACAACCAAGACAGAAAGGAAAATTCTTGTCACTTGTTGCAGGGGTAAATTCAGTTTGTCAGTTATTCCAGACAAACGGCAGTCGTTGCCTATACTGAGGAATGCACAAACAACTAAGACAATGGTCTAACCAAGAGGGAAGAAGAGTTCCTGCTGTAGATCTCTGTTCTCTCCAAAACAGCCCACATTTTGTTAGAGTGCAGGTAACTTTCTCAGATCTAAAGCAATTTTTAGGGCAGGCATCTGCATTATGAAGTGTTACAGTTATTTCCACAGTTACTTGATTAAATCACATGTAGTTCGGCAAAGTCAGTGCCTCCCATAAGAATGGTTTCTAAAAACTGATGCCCAGAGAACAGAGAGAGGATGCAGAACCAATGTACGTATCCAATTCCAATATTTTATTTCCTCTTTAAAAGCTTTTTACATGCTATTATGTGATGAGGATTAGAAGTACTCATGTAACAGCCAGTGCTTTAGCATCCCAAGATGATCATGTCCAAGATTGCTCATTACACTTAGGTGATTCCATTTGGTAAAGCCAACAAGATACCCCATGTCACGAATTCCAGTCAACTATAGCTGAATTCAGCCCACATGCTCCTGCTGTAGTTTTCCACCACCTCAACACAGTAACAGCCGCACAGAAACATTGTGTGTCTCATTACCCATCGTCAAAGAAAATAAAATTAAAAATGAAGTGTGGTGGGAAACTCAGAATCCAATGCATCAAGCATCTTGGGTTCCAACTTGGCCTTTGGCCAAAGGAGAAAAGCACTTAAGGACTTTACACATATTTCTTTGATAGCATCATGACTTCTCTTTTTCTTCCCCCCCCCCCCCCCCCCCGCCTCTCTGTCTACATTGCTAGTCTCTGTTCCCAATTTGCTGCGTAATGAAGTGACGCAGGGTTTAGGAACGTCCCCTGGAACAAACTACCAACCCCCATCGCCTACTGCGACAGGAGACTCATGACTCTGACTTCAGGGCACCCGGGACTAACAAGCTCAGAGCTACTGCTGCAGCCCTGGCAAGACTGGAAAAAAGCAACGACTCCATACGTCCGCTCCAGGGCTGAGGGGGGGAAGTGAGTGAGGACAGATTTTCCACTCTATAGCCAGAGGCCCATCTTACGGGAAATTTCAGTCAGTAAAAGCAAAATGTTACTGGAATGTTGCCTTCCCTGAGCTTGCATGGAATTTTTTATTATTATTAAATTTGGAGAAACAGGTGTGAAAAATTCATCTCTTTCCCCATGAGGCTTGTTCAGACACTGGATTGCGTGGACTCTGTAAGACGCAGAAGGGCTTCTGTCTGGCAATGCTACCTGCAGACGATACCTGTTTCTAATTAGCTGCGGGTGATCCCCCCCCGCTCCGCCCACCCCAAGACAAGGAACTAGCAAGTCAGAAGGAAAGCATTTGGCAACAACAGCAATATTGTCTGCTGAAACAAGCTGCCAAATAACTTCCTTTGCACTCAAAGTATCCCATGAGGTAGCTGGAGAAGTTAAGCTGGGACATCTCAGTGCTTTATGAGTGGCCTCAATGCAAATAAACTCCCCTTTGTAGGTCGAGGATGCTCAGCCTAGCTGAGACACTACCATGAAATGAGACAGAGCCCCTACTAAACTGCCAGCTGCCCTGATTATTTAGGTGAGGTGGCACAGACTGGCTTTCTGGAGCTAGCAAGTGTCTTTGCTGTTTGTGCCACCTCCCCAACAATGCTCCTGGGTCTCAGGTCCTCAAGGCAGGACCTCAGGGTGGATCTGAACCCTTACTGCACTCACCCTCTCCTCCTAGCACTGAGACCTTGTGCTGAACATGAATGCAACATGACTCATTTCAGTACTCACCTTTAAGTGGCTTGATAGGCAATTCTAACTAGTCAAGAATGTGAGCTGCTGTAAAAGAGCCTGTGTCCCATTTAACAGAAGCGTCACTAGTCTAGAGTACTTAATAACTTCAAGAAAAGAAGTTTCTGAATACAGCAAGGTATATCAGAACAGCAAGCAGTCAGACAACAATAGCAAGATAACTTAAGAGAAATGCCCTTTGTTTTATTCTGCAAAGCCCTCTATTATAAATTGCCTACGTTTAAGGACAAGTAACTATTCAGGAAAGATCACACAATAGATTTTTACTCCCTTCACTGGCTGCCTCAGATGGCAGAGACATGGATTCAGGGAGCCAGGTGGTCCCTTTTATTTGTGTGCTTGCAGATCCAGCAAAAAATGCAGAGCAAGGAACAATGCTTCAGTTAAAGAACTTGCATCCCAGGGTATGGATACTTGAGAAAGTGACTACAGAATAACTTTGGAAGTGACCCTCAGGCACTTGTGCCCATTCTAACACCATGGTAAAGATGAGGGGAAAAAAAATCGTATTTTTAGCATCTACTGATAGACAAAAGCAAACAGCCCAGTAACTAGGGCAAATTGTCACAAGTTGCTTCCTCACTTAACCCGTGTCCTTTTCAGAAGACTCCAAGGGTTGTAACATAGCAGTTATATCAAGGAGACCAAAAGATAAGCTAGACAACATATGAGCTGCATTTATTACAAAGTTAATTTTCTCTCCAGACAAGAGACTTTGTTATTGAAAGCAGTGTTTTAAAACCATGTAAGTGTTAATACTGCTGGACTACCTAACAGTCAGAGCTTTTCTCAGGGGAATGTTGTAAGTGGGGTGATCATTCCATAATTAATCAATTTAGAGACTAGTTACTGGAGTGGCTGGACTGCTCTCTAAACCTGGTCTGGCAATTCTCATTTTCTTACAGAGTCTGATGGAGTTGCTCACATATCACATACATCATCTAGGTTTTTGGGAGGGTTTTTGATTTACAATTAAATCTCTTACCTCATTAAAAAAGAATCTGATGAAAGGGAAAACTATTTCAGAGGAAGCAGATATAGTTACTGCAGTGGCACAGGACTGCCTAACCTCCAGACTGCTGTGGATTTAAGCAAAATGTGGGAGTCAACAAAAACTCGTTGTTTTAACCAGGCAGGAAGAGGTTGAGGGAAAGGAGAACATTCAGGCGCACATTCTGATCTTACTTAAAGGAGTGTAAACCCAAAACAGTTTCCCTGAAACCAATGACATTGCTCCAGATCTTGGTTGGTGTAAATGAGCCTGGAACCTGGCCT
The DNA here is from genome assembly GCF_036370855.1 of Dromaius novaehollandiae. NCBI lineage: Eukaryota > Metazoa > Chordata > Aves > Casuariiformes > Dromaiidae > Dromaius > Dromaius novaehollandiae. The sequence continues at coordinate 4,778,290 of NC_088117.1, forward strand.
CCTAAGTAACAAGTGAAAAGTTTGATGTTCTAGACTAGAGGAGTGGAAGTGGTTAACATTTCACCACACTGAAAAAACAACTTGCCAATAGACTATATTCCACCTGGAGAAAGAAAGTTTCTAAATGTGGTTGGATTTGACATCAGAAATGTATAGGTGTGGCCTCCTACCATAGTATCAGAAAATGAGAAATATGAATAACACGACCACTGAAAGTGTGGTTTAGGGAGCCGCACAACTGAGGGTGGTTCAAGTCTCAAATTCCTTTGCAGGTTAATAGTTCTATTTGGAGAAAATGTCAACAAGCTGGACACGGCTGGACACGGCTGCAAAGCTTTCTCCAAATGCCTCCGGGACAATTCAGCTGGAAACAGGGCAGAGCACAGCATGAGTCCCAGCTGTCCTCAGAGAACTCCAGAGCTTGCTGGGTCTAATTGAACTGTTTCCTTCCCTCGTTAAATGCAAGTAGCACAGGAGGTTTTGAGAACCTAAATTTTAAAATGACTACAAATAACATATTTAATATTCCAAAAACATCATCAGTGAAAGTTCCTCATCACAGATTTATCAAAGATCAAACAGAATGACTGGGCAAAGACTACAATTCCTATTCTCTAGACAAGTGGCTCAAAGGATACAAAATGATAGACCATCTGTGTCTTTCAAGACTGACACCACGTACACCATCGCATTAGAAAAGCGCTTGGCTCTTACATCTCAAGATGGTCCAAGCCTGGAAAGCCAGTCACACCTTCGTGTAACTAGTTGTCCTTCTGATGAGATCATGACAGGCATCTGCCAAAAAGACAACTACAATAATCATCTTTGCTGGGAGCAAAGGCCTGCATTAAGGAGAGAGGGAGACCTTGGAGATAACAGGAATAATGTTTCTCCCCTCCTCAGGGCACGTGGCACACTCGACAACCCTTGCAACCATACACCCAGAATAAGCCTGCCCAGCATGTGCAGCTCATACCGGAGCACTACCAAAGCCTCCTCCTCACTGAGAAACATCCCACCTAGATGATTTTGCACCGCTTGCATAGTTAAAATCCTTTCATTCCTCATGCTTGCAGTGGAAATGACTGATAGATAAGCTGGTCCTTGTACCTTCTGTTCCACCAGCCAGGCACTGTCAACCATATACCCCCTCATTCAGTCTGAATTCAAGATCCAGATTATGGCTCAGACACAGCTTGTAAAGACATTTCCTCCTGCTTAATAAACTATCCCTGTACCACATACAGCTCCTGCAAACAGCTGCAGCCTCTCGAGTTTGTCTCCTCTACAAAAAACATGCAACAGCTTATCTCACACATACTTCCAGGGCAGATGGACTGTGGCTTGCTCTGTAAAGAGGTTTTTCTTTTTTCCTTTTTAGCTGAATACTTTCAGAACCAATGTTCTGGCTCTACTAGGTAGGTTTTAAGGTCCACAGAACTTTTGAAGCTTTCACACCCCTTTCCTCCTATATTGATCCCAGTACAGTCACGCAGTGCCTCCAGCCGCATCACATAGCTCCCACTCTCCTCTTCAGAAACTTCATTTCAGTGTTCTTGCTCCCATCTTGCACTGAGTTGCTTAAATCTTACCTTTGTCTATAGACAAACCTTTTGCGAAGACTTATTTCTGATGTTCCTTAAGTAACCTACATGAGCTCATTCATATGCCCTCTGAAGAGGGCAGGTCTGCACGTGCACTCGCATGGGATCCCTCTTGTCTCCAGTTATTTCCTCCCTGAACTGAGTGTTCACAGTAAAGACAGAGCAAATTCCAGTCTATAAAATACAGCTTCTGTATGGTTTGCTACTTTAACATCTGAGTGAATCCTCAATGAGGTTTACCCTTAGTTATAACTGTCAAGTAAGGACATACTACCTCCTTTTACAGAAGACAAACTGAAGTGTGAGACAGAAATTTACAGCTGACCCAAGAGTCAAAGGCAGCTTTTCTGCATCTCAGTCCAGAATCCTAAAAACTGAGCCCTGTTTTCTCTTATTCAAAAACATTTTCAAATGAATTTAAGAAAATATTTGCAGGATAAAAGGAACAACTCATGAGCTCATAGGTGTTCTCATCTTATGGGTAGCTGCAACTGCTCTGATTAAACTGGTATGTGTGCTACTGGGGCACAAAAATCTGATTAATCCTGCTACCTCATCACGGAAAACATATACATATGCATATACGTGTAATACACACACACACATTTTTTGGAAGTTCCTGGCAACAAATCAGGATTTTATCAGGATGATAACGACAACAGTAGTAGCAACAATAGAAATCATTTGCTCTTGCCTTAGTCACTATACAGGGCTATACAATGCTGGTTGGTTACCACAGGAAATCAATTCCATCGTCCTGAATTTTCTTCTTTTTAACATAACCTTTTCTGCCTCTATCCCTCTCCCAAATAGTGTTTCTTGACACAGAAACAAAACCAGTAGACAGCTTCTTCACTTCGAAAGCCTGCAGCATGCCATGACCAGCAAGCTCTCTGTCCATCCATGTCCTCCCAGGGGAACACAGTTTCTATGACAGATTTACCTTCATCTCCAGTATACACAGACTGGTACTCTTGTCCCAGTCTTAGTCTTTCCAGTTAAGGAAACTCCAGTCAGTCTCATGAAATCAGACTTGGCCTGTCAGGTAGCCTAGCTTTTTGGAGAGCCCTCACTGTCGTTCTTAATACACAGTAACCTCATTTCTCCTTCCCCTGCACCTGTGAAAGGGTGCAGAGCACCCCTTGGCTTTACCAAAGTCTGATTTGTTCAGGGATCAGAAACGCAGCTGTTGATGACTGCTAACTCTTTTTGGCATGTTATTAATCAATATTAATAGACGCTATAGTAATGCAGACATATAGACAGGAATTAATAACATGACTGAAGTGTTTAAAGTGATCATATGATCTTTCAATCAATCATTTTGCAGTGCTGTTGCTAGTGGCAAGTTATTTGGGTTTTGATATCTAGGCAAACTGCAATTCAAAATTGTGACTGCAGCTTATATAGATGTGAACCAGCTAGTCCTAGACTAGATGGCAAAGGGAGCAATGAATGCAAAGATGTAGAAAATAATGTTTCCATACAGACTTTCTGGTAACAGGTCATCTGACAACATGGAAGTCACTGCAGGTATGTTCTACAATCCCAAGAAGTCTGAAGTCTACTTTGAGCCCTGCTGCAATCCTACTACTTGAGTCCTACTACCAGAACTAGGAAATTTATATGCATGCAGTTAAGCCAAGATTAAACTGCTATGATACCTTTGGCCTGAAGTACAGATGTACCCAAAAGTTCCATATAAGTGTCTGGCTCTTTCAAATAGAAAGAGAAAATAAAACAGATTATTGCAAAATACCAGAAACTCCTAGAAACTGAAGTATTTCCTGGAGCTACTTTTGGCCTGTGATTTCCCCATCTGCCAGGTGTTTGGGCTGCACCTGGGCTAGATATTACAATGCCACATAGGTCCCTTCAGAGAGCAAGGAGAACAGTTCTGCACTGATTGCACAGCCTTGCCCGAATTTCCTCAGCAAAATGAGCAGGGATTTTCCATTTCCCACGATCATTCCTGACTGGCTGCAGTGATTTCCCACAAGTTACTGACCGCTTCCAAGTACAGAACAACTAAATTAGGCCTGCTTTTTTTTAATATATATATAAAATATATATATATGTATATGTATACGTGTGTGTATATATATATATGTACATATAAAAAATATATATATGTATATAAAAACATATATTTTTTTAAGCTGGGCACAGGTTTACGAAACTTCTCCCTCTCTACCTCAGATAAGAAAAGACTTTAAATAACAGAGTAGCCCAAATCTGCCAGGAAACTTTGCAAATTTTTCTACAACAAAGGTTGGGAAATTCTTTGCTTCAGCTACTACCAAGTTCTTTCTTGAACATCAGCTTCTTCATAGATGCTTCTACGCTAGTCCCAGAAAAAACAGAGGTCTTTGTCCTCTTAGTTATATGATCTCTGCTGGAAAGGCAACTACTCAGACATGAAAAAGCATTCTTGGGATGCTTATGCACAGCAAAACATAGGTGCGACTGCTACATTACTTTCAGCTTGGTGGCACAGATAATGGCTGCAATAAGCAGGTGGCAGTGGGCGGTTTGGCTGGAAGTGAGATTAGCATTAAGTCTACTGGAGACCATACCACATAAGGTGGTGGCTCTCAATATTGAAATCTGCCATGTATTTTAGAAGTCCTTGCTATTTGAAGTTTGTTTGGAAGTTACACATACTTGCACTACAATTAGCTCTTTGTTTTTGCTGCATAGGCCACCAACATGTGAGGACAGAAAGGAAAGGTGGACTCCAAATGGGTCCTATGTAGGCTCCTTTCAAAGTAGCTGGAAGAGCCCCAAAGTTATGACATAAATGGCAACAAAACCGTTCAACATTCAAAGTCTTTAAGCCGCAAAGTCTTCACAAAGTCATACCACAAGATAACAGAGATATCACAATAATTTTGAAGTGGCAAATGCTCTCTCTATAATGAGCCTCTCCAACTCACTGAAATTCATATGTACTTAATAAACATTGCTTTGGCTCCCATCTACACTGTCTGGCCAACATTTACTACAAACAAGTCTTCTGCAGATGTTCTTGAATCATCATTAATTCAGGGTTCCTTTGAGATAGATAAGGGGGATGTAAGAACCCTTTTAATGGTTCTCATACCTTGTGAGCTCCAAAGTAGGAAAAGTCCTGTAGGCATATTGCTGAATGCCACTGAGTTCAACAGCAGCAAGCAAAAGTGATGTCAAAGGAACCAACTCTGTTTCTCGGAGATATTTGGATGAAAAGACAATGTAGGGGACTGATCTCATTTTGTAAGAATCCCAGCTATAAACAGATTAACAAATTATTGTGACAGACAGTAAGCCATTTGTGAGAATGTTTATCACTGAATTCCACAGGCCAGGATCTGTCCAACTCCATCATCTTAAAACATAACCAATGAGTAGAAACTTCCAGGAACCACACGCTGCTGAGGAAGGTGCTGGCAAGGCAGGCTGGAAGCTAGAAGATGACTGGAGAAGAGGGGGCGGAGGGTCCCTCTTTCCCAACTCTTGCTCCAGGGATCAGGTTTAAAAGTCAGAGGATAGAAAGCCAGAGAGCTAAACACATCTGGTTGTGCGGAGGTGTTAGCCAGACGAGTCTGACAAATGAATGTGTGCCTACAAAACAGCTCCCTAAGGTGTCAGGCTAGTACCGCGAGTGAAAGATGATGTTTGGTTTGAGCTTTATCTGCATCAGAATGTTGTGGCACTTTCTCGCTATAGTAAAATATTTAGGGTATTAGAGTAGTAGAGTCTCACAAGCACTGGATGGAAATACTTGTACAGATAGTCTCATACAGGAAAAAGAATATTTCTACAATGTAAATCACATTCATACTGGTGAAGCAAATCTAAACAAAATCCTTTCTGGTATAAGATAGGGCTAAGATAGAAATATGAACCTGAAAAAACAATGAATTGTGCTTTAATACAATTCTTCCCTTTTACAGCATCTTCTACCCGAAACCCACATTGCATTTTGTATAGCTGCAGATAGAAAATAAAACAAAGGCTGGTAACATAGATAAGGTCAAATACAATATCTTTGGTAGAGTCAGAAGAAGCCAGACCAAATCCTTCATCACTTTGCAAGCCTGCAATGAAACATGCTGCTTCTGGGCAAGGCAGAACTGGATAGAAACCTTTTCCCAAATTTATCTCAAGTCAAAATCATTTTTCCTAACAACCCCACAATAAAAGTCAGAACCCAAACTCACAGATACTTACAAATACAGCAGACTACAGCCCTCTGGGCAGGTCCATTATAAAATCTGGTTCATTGGTGTCATACTGACTTACTGGGATCCCATGCACAAGGCAGAATGAAGCTGAGGGGTTATTAGATCCAGCATCACTGGGTCCAAATTTCTGCCTTCAACAAACCAAGCGTTCAACATATTTATATATATATAAATAATATTAGTATATTAAACTGCAGGATATTAATATATCAATACAGGAATAATTCCTAGCTTAAAACAGGCATCCTCTGCAGAGCTATTTATCTACCTGTCTAGAGTTTCAGAAAGATATGTAAGAGCCAGCGAAGAACAGATCCTTGTATAAGTTTCACTGGCTCCTGATCTGGCCTTAGGAGCCTCACGCTTGCCCTTTTCATTGCCTTCTTAACTCTGGGCACCGATGCATTCCCTACCAAGGATGGCTATGTTCATAAACATTTACAATGACTGACTGAATGAAAACCTACTTTGTTCCATCCACAATTAAGTGTGCCAAGGAGCCTAATCTATTATACTGTCAAATAGAGACCTTCATGAAATATAAAGCAGTATCGTTCAACTTTGCTTTAACAGAGTTCATCCAATTCTGAGCTGCAGATCTAGTTTTGTATACAGTTTACTTTTAGGACCTTATTACACCATTTGTTTCCTTGGTATACTAGATATTCAGACCACCTGTTTCATCTACCTAGGTCATTAGGGCTTCTGACGTGCCATTGCCCTTTCCCATCTTTTAGTTGGGAAGCCTATCCTGGACTGAAAAAGCTACACATAGTAGCCTTACACAACTTCACACCGCTCCCCAAGAGACTTTAACTTGTCTAAACTTCCAGTCTTGTTAATGATTAAGACTGATCCGGATTGTCTGACCTCATGCAAGGCAATGGGGTAGGATATCTGCTCCGCTCTTTCCCAGGCGCGATGCACTTGTCATATTCTTCTCCAATTACAAACTGGGGCAAACTTCTTTGCCCGTTAAGTTTGTGTGAACTGAGTAGATCAGTGCTTTCTCCAAATGGACAGTTCAAGTACAGAACACCCCAAGCTTTGACTACGGCTTTTCAGTCCAGGTTTTTGCTATTTTCCACCATTCATTTACAGACTGAAGGAAGCCCTGGGATGGGGAGAGGAAGCTTCTCAATCCCCTGCAATTTCATCTCCCTCAAAAAAAAAAAAAAAAAAAAAAAGCAAAACAAAACAAAAAACAAAAAAACAAAAAACCAAAAAAACCCACCCTTCCTTAGAGCCAAATGCTGATTCTCCTGCAGCAGCAGCAGGCCAGTCCCTGTTCCCTTACAGTATCTATTTAGAGATGATGTGGCTTTCCCCTTCTCAGCTTTGTCCTGTATTTCTAATTACTGGTAAGACTAAATTGTCTTTTTGCATACAGCTATTAGATGTGAATAGACTCATTTCATTTCAACAGCTCTGCAGTGCATTAATTATTTCTAATTGCTGCTTCTTTGCATTCCTAAACACTGGACACTTAAATTGCCTTTTAATGAAGGTTTTGGCTTGCTGAATTTAACCTCATTGATCCTGCATACAAATAAAGTTTCCGCTAGTTGGATTTTAGCTTGGGATGTGACACATTTTAATTTTCTATTTCACAATATTCAGGAAAAAAAAAAAGCAAGCCAGAAAGAGCCCCAGTTCTAGAAAGGTTCTCTAGAGGAGGCCAGTGCTGGAATTCACTGATCCAAGCATCATCTGCTGTTTGTTTACAGAGAGGAAAGCTTCATCCCAGTATGGACCACTCACTGCTATACCTATATGTACTCCTGGCCCTCCTTCCTGCCTTATCTTTGTCATTAAGATGATGACAACTCTTTGTTAGCCCATATTCTGACAATACAACTGCCTAAGAGTTGAATGAAAGGTCCTCCAAAGGAAGGTGTATTATATCTTCTTCAGTATCCTAAAGATTGTATACCTTTGGGGTTTGCTTTTAGTTTGTTTGTTGTTTTGCCTTATTAGCTCAAAAAGAAAATCATTAAATAAAAAGACATGCAAATATGACCGAAGTTCAGAAGGATGAGGAAGGACGGTCTTGAGACAATAACCCTGATTACCCTCAAGCCATAGCCAAATCGCTTAATGTTTCCTTATCAGAAGAACAGTGATGCCCACACATTCTTTAACTCTTCCAATTTTTCAGGGCAGTCACTACCTTCCTTTCTAAGCACTTCACACGTAACAGAACAGTTTAAAGCACAGCCTGTAGTAAGATGAATACTGGGTAAAACCAACATGACTGAGAGCATAATTTGACCAAGGATGTTCAGTACGTTGGCCCCATGCCAGTTATTTTTTATATATAAAGGCTCAGGTCAGGATTAAGTTCAGCGTCAGAAAGGAAGCATCAACTATGTAAAACCAAGTTTTCCACAAATCAGGTCCAGCGGAATTTAGTCAGATATTTACATGTGATATTAAAGGCTGAACCGGCAACCTCAGTACAATATCCCTGCAACTGGTATTTTTGAAAAGCTCCTCAAAGCCCAGCTACCGTGAAAAGTTTTTATAAAGCATGCTGGGATGGGTTTAGAAGGAAAAGAAAGAGGAGGGAGCAAACTCAACGGCCTATCGCAGCATCTTCATCACTTTCCTATCCCTATTTGGAGGAAACAGGAGCTTTCCAAATATCTGCGCGCAGGAGCGGCTCTAGGTCTGAGACCTACGTCAGCAGTCTGTGCTCTCATCCGCTGCCCTGCCAGACACACGCGCTGCCTGGCGGGATCCGAGTTGTCGTCGGATCTGCCGAGTTTGTTATTTGCACTGCAGTGTTTAAAACTGCTGCAAGGAAACCCGGGGGATATTAAGCAGAGCTGTTCCCTCACTGTGAGAATGTGTAAACATGAACAAATCTGGAGTCTGTATGGAGAACATCAAAGTCAGGTAACACTCAGTTTAGTGCAACACCCCATCACAGTGGAGGGACTAAAGTGTAAAAGAGTTCTTGTTTTACATAGCTGCTGTGAAACGTCACACAGCCTGGGGTTAGAGAGAGTGCTGGCTGCGTTTCCATACCCTAAACCTAAAATCCTCCTGGCTGCCTGGAACTAGATCATTTCAATCTTTTGTTTGCTTTAAGGTGCCCTTCTGTCCTGCTTTTCTTGAAACGCACACCCTGCATGCCAGATGCTGCTAATCTAACACTGCTGACAACACACATGACCGGCCTCAGAGAACAGCAGCATCTTTTTTTAATGTCATGGCTTGATAGTGCACACAGAAAACAAAGTGGACACACAGTTGTCTCAAACCGTGCGGGTATCCACATAGAAACATGTGAAGTCTAAGCCAAAGATACGCTACCTGCCAAATACATCAGCAAATTTACTCTTTTCATGCCTCAGCCTTAAATGCAATTTTCATGGAGGGATACAAAATTGTGAGGCAGATCTTAATCTTTATTTCTGTGAATAATTAGATTGACAACTCAGGCATTAATAGACTGTTTATATGAGTAAGGACTGCAAGAAAAGACTCTGCTTGGATATATACTTTATAAGGACAGGACATCCTATAGTCCAAGTATGCTGCAGACATACTTGTATTCTGGGCCAGATCTCTACTCTGATACAGCTCGACTGATTTCAGTAAAGTCATGCTGAGTAGCAAGCTGGCCTCCTCTTTCGATCATCATTTTGATTTGGCCTTGCTACTTTTTACAAGCCGTGCCTGGGGTTTTCCACACCAGATACGGTCTCCAGGCTGCTCTTTCTCTGGGAAGACACAGTAATCTTCAGTTAAAAAATTTTCTCAAGGGCTTGCAAGAACATTACATGCCATCCTTGTGTAGCCTCCCCCTCACCCAGCTCAGGTTCAGAACAGTTGGCTCTGTGATTCAGTTGTAAAAACTGCTAGTGGAGTATGCAGTTTTGTTATAATAATAGAAAACCTGGACCTACACACATCTTTCCTCCAGATGGAGAGTTTCTCCACACAGTCCTCTTTGAAGTATTGATTAGCAGTTATTTTCTAAGGGAAAGGAGGAACCACTTTCCTTTATTCCTCTCTGGAATCAAGTTAGATCTCTCACAGGGGTGCTTAGGTATTGCATCAAGCAGGTATGTCTGAAAAACAGTAATATTCTTAATTCTCTGCACAAGTCCAGACCTATTCCAAGAGATTCAGGCTCACTGCAAATCCCATGATGGACAAGGCAATTACTTTATTTGTATTTTTCTTTTTTTCTTTTCTTTTTTTTTTTTTTTTTTTGGAACGTCGTTACAAGAACTAGCTCTCCTCCCACTTCATCCCAGCAACAGTAATAAAATAAGCACGTACTTCTGTTACCACTTACTATTCCAAAAGTGACAGAAGGCCTTCATCTCCTTGCCCTGATGAAAGCATTATCACATCTCATGCATCTTCCACTGGAGAAGCTAGACCAGCCAAATAAACTCACTGAGCCACAACTGATGATCTCTGTGTCTGCACAAAGCCCACTTGCACATTCTGCCTCAGCCACCGCCAACGGCACCCTCCTGGGGACATGCACGCCTACAGCAACCTGTGTCACCAGTCACCACTGATGAAGGAAGGGGATCCACAGGTGAAAACCACTTTCTCAAAACCAAAGGGCTGTAGAGGAGAGGCCTAAGTATTCAGTTGGGCCCTCACCCTGGGAGACTGTATCTGCAAAAAATTAATCAGTTCCAGAGGACTCGCTTCTCTGATTGAAATAGTTTTGTGTGGAAAACATCAGGAAAGCCATATTTAGAGTAGGAATGGGTGGCAACTTCAAAGATATTGTTCAGATCAGAGATACAGGGAAAAAGGAGTGTTTTTTAGCAGATAAGTATCACAGAGGCTTGTTACTCAGTGTATAGTGTATGTGTGGAAACGGAGAGGGAAAACTTCCACAAGGCTTTCTGACCCTTCAGACAAACATTTTGTTTCAAGATGTATCCTTATCTTTACCAGGTGCTTGTTAGAGAAATGCTCAGATTTTAAGCCTCAAAAGACAAACTGCTACCACAAAATGTATACCCAGATAAGAACACAAACAGTACCCTCAAAAGTCGTAAGAAATGTGTATTGCAATTATAGCGGAAAAAAGTATCCCCCCAGCACGTCACAGCTCCAATTTAGATGAAAAGAGTCAGTGCCTTTCTCCACGCCAGAGCCAGGAAAGCAACCCTCCTCAAAAGGGTGATGCACAGAGATTTGGAAAGCAGATAAGCAATAGGTAGCCAGGCCTTTGCAATATCCCAGTCCTTGCCATATGGCACTGTGTTGAACTTTATGTATGTGCCTGAATTTACCCTTATTCAACAAAGCACATTAGTGTGAATTCTTCCAAAATTCAATGGGCATCGAATGCATATTTAAAGTTCAGTGCTTTGCTGTGTCAGGGCCTATAGTATAAGCCTATCTATTATGTAGTTTTAGCAGGTGTAGAGATGCAAGTATAACATCTAATTGCAAAGCATTTGAGATTACTAGGTGACAAAAGTTAAATATATGCCAAGAGATGTGTTAATAGATGTTTTCATATAATCTCATAGTGAAGGTCATCATCAATGGATGAAAGTAACTCTCGTCATCAACTTATGCCTATGAATTCCCTAATGTACTAGTAAGAAGAATCATATATTTTTCTTTATCAATTCTTGCATATTAAGAAAAAGCAGAAGTTATACCAATGAATCTGTTCGCTTGCACAGGAAGGAGAATACAGCATCACTATATAAACTGAAGAGAAAATTCTCACCCTAACTATTGCCTGCTTGAGTTACCAGCCCTGGAGGGAGAGTAGAGTGAAATTTATGTCTTTACTAAGGCCTTGTGCCACGAGTATGGTATAAAAAGGCTTCATTTCAAATGAGAATCAAGATCTACACGTTTACCCTGTATTGTACCTTACCATCCCAAATATACATACCCAGGTCACAATTGCACTGTTTACAAAACAAGTTGTAACCAAAGCACTGGAACAGAGTGAATTCCTATGGGTTTGTGTCCTTTGCCCCTGAATTCACCCTCTCCCCTTCCCTATCCCAATATTTCTACCAAGCAAAAGACATCATATTCTGTTCCTGTTCCAGACCTACACAGCCCAACCAACAATTCAGTACATACATGCTGACCAGCCAGCTGACTGCTACAAGGATGTGTACGTAATAATGGGAATATAAATTTGGCTCCTCTGCTCTGCAAAGCCACTGGGTCCATAAATGTGTACAGATTTACTAACATTAAGATTTTGATCCCTCTAAAACATCTGATTAGAATGAGACAGTATGTTCAACTTAAAGGCATGCAGGAGGGAGGAGAAATGCCAGGCAGACTGGACAGATTGATAGATTGACAGACATTTAAGTTGTATAAACCTCATTTCCCTAGGAAACCACACTAAAAATAGAGTAAATAACAAGGAGGAGGAGGCTTGGAATGCTTTATCTTTTGCTTATGTGCAGCACAGCTGATCTGTTTCAGAGTTAAACCAAGCAGCACTATTTTTAGTCTTTGCCTAATAAAGGGATTTTAAGTTTTACATGAAACAAGGCATTCTCTATATGTCCCATGGGTAAAATGGTGAATAGCTTTGCAGTTTGGTACTCTAGTACAAAAAAACCTTTACTCTCCCAAACAGTACCTAATACTTCAAATAAACCTATTGATCAGAGTTGCTTAGCTAGTTCTACATCCCCTATATCTAACTGCAAGAAAGATCATGTTTATCATCACGTGAACACGTGTGTGCCAGGGAAAGAACGGGCTTCTCAATTATTCCTCTTTGTGACTGGGTAGTACAGGGTGGGGAGGAATGGGGTTTTCACAGAGTTTAGAAGTAAGCTACTACCCATTTAGAGCAGAGGGAGAGATGGGGCCTCCAGCCTTCAGGAGGAAAGAGTCTACAGAAGCTACTGTGAACTCCTTAATTTACTCTTATTTTCCCACAAGAAATGCTTGTTCTGTACTAAGGGTCTACGTACAAGGGAAAGTGCAAGCAATTCACATCGACTCCACCTGCAGTCTGTGTTGGCTGGTCATAGGCTAGCAAGTTTGCAGCTATGACAGACCAGCGCTAAATCCAAGCTAATATATCCCTCTCAGCACTACTTGCGATTTTAATGTCATTTTCACACAGATGCATAGTTCCTCAACTGCAGTTGGTGCACATCTGGCCAGCTTGGAGCTCACGCTATGCAAGTACATGGCTGTCCGCTCCTGTTGGTCTAGGCGTTATAAGGCTTACCTTGATCCAGTTCGGAAGCAGATGAGCTAAAACTGCGCGTGAAGGTACTCAGAAGAATGTCCATGGGAGGAATTTACTGTAAAGAAACAAGAGAATGAACTTACATGGCAGCAGTTATCCCTTGCAGACAAGTCTTGAGATAAGTTGCTCTCTGCTCTGCCCCAGCAGCAATGCAATAACAGATTTCCCTTTATCCCATTCTGGCTCTGCAGCTGTAGCCTAGGTCACACTTCAAGACTACTTTCAGTAAACCCTTATGAGAGCATCGAGCCCTAGCTACGCTAGACTTCCTTTTCCATTTTTTTGCTCTACACAGCAAATTCCCCCTGCCACACGCACACACAGGTCCATTACCTAATTCAGTCTCAAAGCATAGAGTAGAGGCACACAAAGATAAAACCCAATGAACAATCTGGAATTATGGCACTATCTCACACACAAGACTTAAGTCATTTCATCCTTGATATGTTATTGTTTATCCCCGACAGCTCTCTGCGTGTGATCTGTGGTACGTGGCAATGACACAGGGCATGACTGTTACAAATGTTGTAGCAACAACTTAAAGTCCTGTTAAAAGAGATCAAGGCAACATGACATTTTCAGAGAGCAGGATTAAGTTGCTTTTGTGTGATGCTCCAGAAGGCTTAGGAGCTCTTGACAATTGTTTGGAAGACTGTTTTTGTTTTTTTTTTCTCCCTATGAACAGATTCTTAAGAAAGCAAGTGTGTTATCTCCTTGTACAAAAGCCAGTCATGCAGAAATGTCACTGACATTATAGAATTCACCATGAAGGAGGAGACAGTAAAGGGAAGCAGATACAAACATCTTACAGTTCAGGAGGCCAATCCAGACCAGCAAAGGTTGGAAAGGACATGGGAACATCCAGAAGAATAATCTGCTGACTTAAATTCTTTTCCGCTAGAACTCCTGAAGTCTCTGATGGTATTTGAAGATAGTTGCAGCAATGTCTGGGCATTCAGATTTTATGGGCATGACTATGCTTGATACTGGGAAACAATGTGAATCGCTGCAACCCCTTCTATAAGGAAAAGATATCTAATGCACAATGTCAATCTTCTTGTGCTGCACACTGAATTTCTCATTTTGGAAGATAGTCTCTGAATGAAAAGCTGTTCCTCTTCAATATTTTTTAAATCCCTTTCCTGCATTGCGTATTGTTTGACATATCCAGGATTTCAGACTCACAACACTCCTCATGAAAGAAGGCAACTTACTACCCTCACTAAAGACAGAAGACAGAAAAACCACAGTCTAGATACTAAAAAGGTGACGAAAGTGGGACTTTATCAGCATTTGGGCACCTTGAACAAAGAGTCTGTAATTATTAACACTTCTGCTAGTAAAATTCCTTGTACAGCCTTACAAAATTTACCTGCTTTTAAAGAATTTAGTTGTATATTTAATACAGTTCTCCCCTCAATACTATGAAACAGTTTATGAGCCCTACAGAAAAGGTCGGTCTCTCTATGAAACTTTTTTTCCCCTCTGCAAAGCAAGAAACCTTGTGAAAAAGCACGTCCAAGAGAGGTCTGTGCCAGACCACCTACCGACCTGTTTAGCACATGCCAGGAGCTGCAGGATGCCAAGTGGGCCAGTGGGTTTCTCTGCCCAGATGAACTGTTTGTGTCCCGGCAAGGGCAGCAAGTTCAACCTCAAGACAAAGCAGCATTTCTTTTCTCCTGCTTTCCTGTTCCACTTTTGTGTCTGCCTGTGAGTCTTTGTTGTTAGAAGCAAATGATTAATTGGACACTGGGGAGCTGTCAGTATTATTTTTTTTTTTAACCAATGGACTTCTCAGCTCAGATGCTAAGCACTTTAAGATATTCCTGTTTTTCCTCAAGTTTTATGTTATTAAAATGCATGCATTCATTTAAAGGCTCTTTACCAAGTAATTTGTACTCAGCGAAGCAGACAAAAAGACAGTGAGCCCTTGCAATGTGTTAATAACGAGACTACAGCCAAGTCCTGCTCCCTAACACCAGTATAATCTGAAATAATTCCTCTCCCTTTTTGTGGGGCAGCAGCAGAATTGGGTACCCAGCACAAATCAGAAATGCTAGTGCTGTTCCACTATATGCTGGGTAGCTCACACCACCAAGAGGCTGTTTTAGCACTGGAAGAATCATCCACATCTGGGATGCTCTGACACAGCTTCTCCTTGGAGGACAGGCAGGGACAGGCCTCAGCTCTGTAAGACCCCTTGCTACCAAACATTTTTTGTGTGCTAGTAAAAACTACTCAACACCTAAGTCAGCCACATTTAACGCTCTCCCCCCACCATGGGACTCCAAGCTCCAAAGAAGCTGAAGATCTGAGCATGTTTTGTTGTGGATAAACCTTTACCACATTCGCCTTAGAAGCTGGCTTCCTTCACAAGCTACAAGCTCTTCAGGAGAGAAACAGCTGCTTCTTGTACACAGGGGCTGTGTTTGGAAGCGCCACTAGAATTCATCACCACTCTGGGTAACAGAGCCCTTTCAAATGTCGCTTAAACCCTAAGCCAGGAACAGTAAAGTACAACAAAAAGCAAAGCAGTGAAATTCTCTGCCTACAGAAGTCAATGAGAATTTTTGTCCTTGACTTCAGTGAAGCCAGGCTTTCATCCAGCGTATTTGTACTTTAGGTTTCCCATGGCGAATAAATAAAACTGAAAAGCTGAAGTCCTGGCACCAGCATCATGAGTCAGACAATCAAATATGTGCAGTATGCATTTCTTCAGAAGAATCAGACTTTTAGGACATCAGTGCCTAGATACACAACCATGTGAAATTGTAAAGCTAGACAACATGACTTCTTTAGCGAGAGCAACAACCTCCCGCATGTTTGCTTTTATAGACAGAAAGTCAGCAGGGTTATCAGTCTCGAAGCAGTTTTGCTGATATAGAGTTGCTGCTGGGTAGCATACAGGATTACCCTGTATGCTGGGGCAGGAGAGGGCATGGAAAAAAAAACCTGTCAAAGCTGGGACAGCCCTTGCCAATACCTGTGATGTAAACACAACAGCCCATGAAATGGGATTTTGCCATTTTATAACCCAAAGCCAAAAACAGTATTTGGTCGCATTGAGTATCTTTCCCATAACCTAGCTGAAAAATTCTGTCCTTTATAGGTATACTTACACCACTATGCTGAAAAAAGAGAATACTACCACACCAATTTTTGCTACTGTTACTCCTCATTCTTTAATAACATGTTTGTCTTATCAGAATTACTGTTCACATTCATTAACTCTGAGTTGTTTGATCCTATGGTGCAATTTTTCATTAGGAGCCTCTGACCGAAGAAATCAAAGACTAAGTGGGGCTGTAGTATTCAAAGGTATCTTTTAAAATCCTTTTACAGTGCTCTTTCTGCTGATGGGCCTGTATTTTATCTGTTAACATAATGGAGAAATTACGGCATTCCCATTATGTACAGAGAAATCTGGGGGGGGGGGGGGGTTGTTTTTTTTTTTAAAAAACACACCAGTAGCATCCTTCTGCCTATATATATCTGCATATATGTACCAGCCATTACAGCAGGTGTGTTTTACCTGGGAGAGGCCAGAACGCTCATCTTTTGAAAATCTAGCTCCTTCAAGTTATAAGCTTTTGGCATCCAAAGCCACTGGTCATTCTGGAAAAAAACTCGAACTGAAAAATCATAAACACACAGAGCATTCTTTTACTAATTGTCTTTCAGAGCCTAAATCTTCTCACATGCAAAGTAACACATCTGCTTTGCAAGAGGGATGAAGAAGAGACACCATTACAAAACATTATATTTATATCCAATAGTTCCAGCAGAGCAGATCTTTGATCACACACTGAAGGCCTGTTCTTTTCAAAATTGCACTTCTGTGGTATACCATCCTTTCCCACGTATTTGGAGTTCACCAGCATCTGGGAGCCACTTCCTTATTCAATGTCTTTCCCACCAGCTGCAGCTCCAAGGGCTCTTACAGCTCTGCATGCACATATGTGTCACCCTGAGCAAAGCTAGCAAATACTGGGGGAAAGCTAGAGGAGCAGGAACAGCCCCAAGCCTATTACACAAGTGCCACCAGGGGATCCCGTGTGAAGCAACATGGTGCATTGCTTTAAGAGCCCTTGGGGAAGATGAGTCAGACACCCCAGAGCTTTCCTGCCTTGGGTCATCCTCTCCCCACCACCTTTTTTCCTCCCTCTTCAGGCAAGTTGGGTCTGTGGTGCACAGACTTTCCATGTCTGCAGTTGCTCATATCCCCTCATTGTGGTTTCTTATGAGCATTCCTGAACCGTGAACTCGTTGATTGTTCCAGATTAGAGCAGGGAAGCCGGTCCAAGTGCCTAGTATTCCCCCCCTTGATGCAGACAGAGCTCAGCTGGTTTGTGCGTGAAGCCTGAGCTCCAGAGAAGGGCTGAAGCTAGAAGCGGCTGCTGATGCTATCACAACAGGATGCTCGCTGCACATTGTCATGTAAAGACATCATCGCTTTCCAATAACGACTCCAACAGCTGCTTTTCTGGCTTTGAAGCAGATACCTCTGAGTGAGATATATGGGTGCCTGTGCCCTTTTCTTTCCCTCAGACTACATTTAATATCCATTTAGTACAGTTTACTGCTTTTCTCTTTAATCCAAATGATGATTTCATGCAGCTCATTCAGCTGCAAGCATGGCTTTTCCCATGAAAGATATATATATGTATATATATACACACATATGTATATATATATACATACACACATACACACACACACACACTTAGGAAGATATTCTCTGACCAGCCTGCGGGCTAAACATCCACTCAAAAGCATGGACACTTGAGCAATTTGGGAACTGAAGATCCACTGACAGGCCGTAAGGTTCTGTTCTTAATTCAGTTTGGGTATGTCTACATGGTATTCTACAGACAGACAGGAGTTTGTTCTACCCGCGTTCAAATACAGATAGCCACAAGCCAGTTTTGAACCTAGCATGACATAGCTGTTGCTAGTACAGACTTCTGCCCAAGCTAACAAGCTCTGCATAGATGTGGCAAGCACTAGTTCAGGTGCGGAGTCCTAGAGTCATGCAGCTTTCAGTCACTACAGTGCATGTGGTAAACAAGCTCAAGCTGGTCTGCGAAAGACCATGTAGGCATAACCTTAAATACTCTCCAAAACTCCAGCCCAGGTCCTCATTTCCCTTAGATTCCCTTGATAATCTTAATGTTGCTGTTTGTTTTCCAATTGCTATGGCGATTACCTAGGCAGGTACCTAACTCAGTTAGATGATTTCTCTTCAAAAGACTAGCCCAAGGCAATGTCAGTGACAGATCCCCATCTAGAATCTGTAAGTGCTAGTAAGTTGTGCTTACCAAGCTTCCAGCTGTGTGGTAACTCCTGCATTCCTGAGGAAGAGCCCTTGTTTCTGGCAGTCCTCCTGGGCTCTGAGCAGAGCCCCCAGTCACCAGCCGTCAAGCTTACGGACAGCGTTGGGCTGTTCTGATGGAGCCGACGCCTCGACGTTGCTTCATCCCAAACAGGTTTGGGTAAAATGCTAGGAGAGCAAGAAAAAAAATTTTTTTGATAAAAATTGCTAATGGAAATCAGTTAATCCTAAATGAACTCATCCAGCTGTGAAAGACCCGGAACTTGCACTAAATCAGGATGATACATAGCACTATACAACATTAAACTTGACTAAAGATTTGATGTACAATCATGATTCAGCCTTTCACCTTATTCAGTAAAACATATAAGCACATACATTTGGCAACACATTTCAGTAAGTTTTAGGCATATGATTACAGATGAGCACAAATTATATTAATTAATGGTGAGAGAAGAGTTTTAAAAGATGCTTAAATACTTTGCTAATTCAAGGCCCACACCAGTATTAGGTGTTGTAAGTCTACTGTTCCCAATCGGACTGATGCACAAGACAGATGTTTAAATCACTGATGTTCCTCCTTTGCACTTTTATAAATTCAATTCAAATTAGGAGCTTTTTTATTTATTTTTTTACAGAAAGTCACTACGCCCTATAAACAATGAACATTTATTATTGGAAAATCCCATGAAGCTTTATGGTTAAAATGGCAAAACAACATCCACATTGTAGATCTGACACAAGCAGGACATTCAGAGCCTGACCTTCTAGATTCGAGTCTAAAATTTCTCCTAAAGATTACAGCCGGTGGCCAGAATTCTACAGAAACGTGGACTCCCTGCTCTGATGCAGGAGGACATTAGGACATGTAGGTTCCTGCAAGAGACTACGAATACCTTGCGACATCCCATCCCAAACCGTGATGAGTAATACAGCATTCATCTTCCACCCTGAGCAAGCTGTGGCAATGCCAGCTGTCAGCCGAGCAGCCAGTGAGTCAGCAAACGGAGATGTCCCCAGCTGTAGTACAGGCAGCACATGCTAGTACAAGCTAGACTACTATTTAAGGTCATTCTTAGCTTCTGCATGGCCTTAGGCCAAATCATATTTGCAGGGCTACAGCCAATTCCTTCTCCTCTGTGAAATTATCCCGTCAGACCCAATGTGCAGTCACTTCCTTCACGCGTCCCTGCGGCTCTTCGGGCCAGGCTGGCTTCCTCCGCCACTGCCACCACCTACACGCAGTGCTCCTGCCACAACTCAGGACACCTTTCTCCCAGAAGTGCAGCTGCAGCGTAGTTTTCTGGGCAGTGAAGTCAGGGAAATCACTCACAAATGCAGCTGGGGCTACAGACAAACCATAAATGGGGAGCTTTGAGCCTTGTTACGAATTTTCATTTGGCATTTAAACAACTGTTTTCATGTGACTGCGCATCCGGCTAAGAAGTCTGCGGCGCATGGTTTTCTGAAGAGCACAATCTCTTGGGCCGCCGTAAATCTCACAGGCTTTATGACTAACCTTGCCTGGGTGAATATACTAGACCCGATCCAGAGATATTGCCAGGATGCAGATGATCCAGGTTTTCCCTCAAGGCCAAATAAGAATATTTCACTTTGTTGTAACAGAGCACATCTGCAAAGCAAGGAGAAACTTTCCCCATCCTTCTTTTACAAAGATAGAAATAGATGCAAGTTTCACTCTCATCGTCAGTAGTCTTCCATGTCAAGCACGCTTTGTATTTGTCATTAGTTCAGTGATACCATCCCAAATGCTAACAACAATATTGTAACACAAAAAAAAAATCCTTGAAATACTTAATGGAGAAAAGTGTAGGAAAAGGGAACAATTTTAGCTGAGACACATTAATAGGGTAGGATTTTCAGCTTCGCTTTGCCTTCATGTATTGCTCTTCTCCCTAAGATCAACGGAGGCCTTAATCTTGAAACACAAAACAGGATAGAGACTAATGTACTAGCCAAAGATTTTTCTCCCAGCAGACATTCTGTGATCTTAGATGATGCTCAGTCCCTTCGTGCCACTCTTTCTCACCTGTAAAACAGCAATAGCAATCCTACCTTATAGAGGTGCATCACAAAGTAAAATGCTCTCAAGATTAACAGAAACAGCTTTGAGATCGTAAGAGCCAATGGGGCTCATACTTTGATTTCACAGCAAGAAACTCAAGTAAACCTCTAAGCAAACTGAAAAACATCACTTTAAATTCCACTCCTGTGTCTCATTTATACTTTTTCAATTCCATTTATGTCAACAGGCCATTGATCTCTAATCTATTTATGCCTCTAGCTGCACTTGAGGTGAAAACATTCTCATTTTGAGTAAAAGTCTTCAAAGAACAAGTTAAATAAGGACAGGTTCTTGATCCTAGGCCCAGTCTATTTGGAATTAGTGAGAAATGCAAGCACTTCATTAATTATTATCACAGAAACAAAGGAAGTCCTTCATATAAAGTACTGCAGGAAGAAGCCAGTATGTAGAAAAGCAGATGACTAAATTAGCTATTAAAATGGCTAGGAGAGAGATGGAGCCTGTGGAAAATTAAGTGCATCATTCTGGGCTAGAGGGAAATGCTCATATCCAGGCAGCTCTGGACTGTCTCCTAGAGAGGCACCAGCACAGGTGGACCCCTTCTCTCATACGAAACCTAGAAGAGCCCAGATAGCGCTATCCTCTTTAGACCAAAGTCAACAGCCAAAGCCACTTACGGGAAAAGATTTAGGGCCGAGTCCAGGCTTTGCCAGATGTGAAGCAAGGATGGGAACCCTTGGGTCAAAGCTCCCCAAGCAGTTATAATTACCAGCTGGCAGTCTCTCAGCTTCTCCTTAGGAACTTGCTCTGCTTTGTATCACTGACTAGACATGTCTTGGAGCAAGGACAGGAAGCTGTTCCCACAGTTGTATCATATTCCGTATCAAGCACTTGGAATGGGAGAGGAGCTCACCCCAGATCAGCTGCTAGGGAAGCCTTTGAGTCTCTGAACCAGGTTGAAGGGGCATTTACTACAGAGCTACTGGGTAGAACGGCAACACCTTCTCCTGGTTTTCTTTTCCAGCAGGTTGAAGCACATTCCAAGCCACCTGCTGAATCGGATACACACAAGCTAGAGCAGAGAACATCTAAGTTCTGAGAATTACTAGAGCATAGCTGTGAAAGAGCTGCCAGCTTCCTTAGCACTATCAGGGGATGAGCATCTATGGGCATAAATTTAGTCAATATTGATTTTAGCAGTTTAAGTTAAAGTTTACAAAGATTTGCTGGGGCAAGCTGGCAGCTGGGTGAGAGCATAAAGAGCAACTGCAGTGTCCATGGGGAGTTACGCACTCAGAGGAACAGCACGGTATCCCAGTCCATTTAGCTAATCTCTCCCTTCAACCCTACACCTTGAAACTAAGACCAAGTTCTCCTGGATGTACGAAGTCATCTTTCTCAGGGCCACGCACCTTACCCTTGTACTCCCAGAATCAGTGCCTCTAAGCCAACCTTTATAGAAGGCAAGGAGAATTCACAGATACAGTCCTGATGAAAGACTTTAAAAACAAAGGCTATAACATGCACAGAATTGCCTATATGGATCTGCTCTGTTGCAACACATAGCCTTCAAGAACAGAGTAATCCATCATACTTTTAGCAGTATCAGGATTCTAAGAAATATCTAGTAGACACATTTTCAATTCTTAGGTTATATGAAAATGTGAACGTGAAAAATCCATCCTTCCTGATACCATCCAGATCACAGCAGCTAACAGAAAAGGAACAAAAAAAAAAAAAAAAAAAAAACTCACAGAATGGTTGAGATTGGAAGGGACCTCTGCAGATCATGCAGTCCAACCCCCTTGCTCAAGCATGGTCACCTGGCACATTGCCCAGGACCCTGTCCAGACCATTTTGAATATATCCAAGGATGGAGACTTCTCAACCTCTTTGGGCAACCTGTTCCAGTGCTCTGTCACCCTCACAGTGCCTGTTGCCTCTCATCCTATCACTGGACACCACTGAAAAGAGTCTGGCCCCATCCTCTTTAGACTTTCCCTTCAGATACTTATACATGTTGACAAGGTCCCCTCTCAGTCTTCTCTTCTCCTGGCTGAACAGGCCCAGCTCTCTGAGCCTTTCCTCATATGAGAGATGCTCCAGTCCCTTAATCACCGTAGCAGCCCTTTGCTGGACTCACTCTAGTAGCTCCATTTCTCTCTTGCACTGCAGAGCCCAGAACTAGACACAGCACCCAAGGTGTGGGCTCACCAGGGCTGAGTAGAGGGGAAGGATCACCTCCCTTGACCTGCTGGCAATGTTCTTCCTAATGCAGCCCAGGATACCACTGATATTCTTGGCCACACGGGCACATTGCTGGCTCGTGTTCAACTTGTTGTCCACCAGGACTTCCAGGTCCTTCTCTGCAGAACTGCGCTCTAGCAGGTCAGCTCCCAGCCTAAAACAGAATAGGTTTCCCATCATTACGCCTCATTTTTATGTTGTGCCTCATAACTGGAAAAGGATAATGGATTTCTTAAAATTTTAATTTAGTCTGGGAGGCCTTCTCAGAAGCAAAGGCAACAGTAAATGTCAGTGTATCCACATGCTAGCTGGATTTTTATGAGGTTTATTTCTGAATAAAACATTGGATCATTTGTAAATTAAGAACATTTGTTTGTTGTGCAACCCCCTTCTATATGACACAAATAACAAATGCAGCCAGTTAAAGAATGGTGGCTTGTTTACCAAGAAGAGGAAAGCCTCTTAATTTTGAAGAAAGTTGTTTGGTTTGAGGTTTCTTTTTTTGCCCCAGCATAAGGCAAGTATGCCAAGATTAAGCAAACAAAACATGCCCGCATACTTCAAAAAAGCCAAAATTTGGTTTGAGTTTAGGACAATTATAAAGAGGTGATTCTTATTTTCTTTGAACTAATAATGTTACCCAAAACCAGTTCTACATTCATCAACCACAAATCCTATTCAAAGTTGCACAGACTTAGGTTCGCTTTCACAGTTAGGAGGAAAGATGAGTAACAACTAGACTGGGCACTTTCACTAGTATCAGCCACCAATCATTAGTTTATTGAGAAAAAAAAGTATCAAGTTTCAAGTAACAATATCGACTTATTTAGAACCTGCTACTGTTTTTAATCCAGTGCTGCAGGCCCTGCCATCAGAGGAACACGCATAGCTGCGAGACTGAGCTGTAACAAAACTAGAAAACTGCTGAAAGATGCAAGCAAGATATACCATGAAAGTATATACTGAGGCATAAGCAGCTGTCTTTGGCAGTTAGATGCACTATACCAAGTAGTTTTTAAAGTGCTGAAGAATCTGCAAATTGTGCAGAGCTCAACAACGCTTTTTGAGGATTAGTGAAAACTGAGTTTCTTGTAGACTTGTATTACAGTCGATTTTAAAGGCTGACAAAGAAAAATCACTGGGTCCTGGAGAAAAAATTAGCTCTGGAAAAACACATAGCAAGTTGCAAAAAAAGCCTTGTGGAAAACTTAGTGACACAAGAGGCAGCTTCTGGGTGGGAAAACAGATAGCATGGCACTTTGCAGCACTTACCACCTGCTCGTGCTGTGACACTCGGTGCACTGAGGCAGAACAAACTACTGGAGGGAAAGGAGCAAAGACACGGAGACATGCATTTCAGGAAAGAGAAAGACAAAGTGACCCTTATTACTCATAAATTAAGCACAGAGCCCAAGTGGTATAGCAGTATGCACATTAAGCCAGATTTCTGTTCTCACAAAGAAGGGGTGGTGGAAAGACTTCCAGTAACATTTTACTTTAAAAGGGCTAGCTATCAGTGTTGCTTTTGTGAAGATTAAGCAAAGGCTGCCCTGTGATTTGCAGTGTAACCTTCCAAATATCTGATGTCTGTCTAGCGTCCATTCGAGCCAATGCAATGGCTCCGCTGGAACTCAGAAGAGCAGAACTCATCTTTTCCCTATTCATTGCTGATACAGTTCAAGAACGCACAGTCCACTTACATTTATAATGACTAAGTAACAAGCTTGTTTAGATGAGAGGAACAATCCCAGAACTTCTCTGCAGAGAGTTTTTTTTTTTAATCCACATGTTGTCAGAATAAAGGGGTTAACGTTACTTCTCCCTTCCCCATATCGTCCCCTGTGAATGCTGGTCCTTCTCCACATTCTGGTTTTACAGCAGAAGCAAACTACAGAGATGCTCTGGCATGCTTATAAGCCACACTCTTCTCCTAAATGGAATGTTCTTGGTTATTAAAATGTTCCCCTACAAAAAAAGAAAAAAAAGGCTGGCCTCAGTCATTCGCCCTCACTTCCATTGTTAGTCAATTAGGTATGTGCAACATTCCTGTGTGGGAAGCACACTCGGTCTCCGTTTTAATTGGATCCATGTTCTAATAAGTTCAAAATAAACCATTTTTCTCCCCGAACCATGCCTCAGGGCTGATGCTGTTCCAGCTTTCAGAAGTCTGCTCCTTCTGAATGTTCTTCTCCTTACATCCTGCTTTTGACTTGTTTGCTTGCTTTTTTGAACTTATAATCCAGGAGTAAAATTCTGAGCAGAAGATCTCAGTGTGTTCTGACTTCCTTTCTGTAAGATGCTGGATACGTGAGAATTCTTGCTATTTCATAAGAATTGTGATAAAATCAAGAATATCATTGCAACATTCAAAAAATTATTCCGAAATACGTCAAAACTTACAAATATTTACAACAGATCAGTCCAGTATTATTCTCTGAAATGTTCTGGTCACTTCTAGCAACAACACGCACAGCCTTGGCCCATTCTTCCATGAGACATATAAAAATGATTTGCAGTGGCAAAATACATCACTGCAAGTTTCTCAGACACAGTCCTACTCGATTCTCAAGTCAGGCCAACACAAAGATGCTTAACACATTACAGCAGCAGGGCTGCAAGTCAATGCTGCATCCGCATAAGGGCAGGCTTCTTATCACTGTTTGGACATGCATCTCACTGACACTTCGACCTTTCTGGGAGCGCAGCGGGACACTGGAGTGAGCGTAATGATGTCTGCCATCCACTTTCCAACTGATAATATGAAGTAAGCCTATAACAGAAAAACAAAATATGAGAGATCCTGTGTTCCAGCAACTAAATCATAGATTAACATGATGAGGACTATCACTGCACTCTGCGCACTGAACGTCACGGGGCCTGTGTTAGCAAGATGTTGGTTCAGGCAATAGAGCATTAGTCACCATACTCGTAAGTGTCCCATGTTCTCACATGTGCTCCAAACCATGTTCTGGGACTTGTAGCAATACCAGATGATAACAGCAGCTGTCTCAAAAATGACTTTTTTCCTCGTTTTCTCTCAAAAAAGTTTCAAGGGAATGGGCTTTTTCACATCTCATCGAGATGAAACAAAACCATTTTCATTTTATTCAGAAAATGGATAGAGGAGATTAGTGCCCCAGTGCGCTCCCATTAATTGTGCTAAAGTAGGTTCAAGTCTTAGCTCAAAGTGTCACATCTCAGGTAAGCGTCTGAACCAGCAAGACAGTAGGAGGGTGGCCAAGTCCTTCCCATCAGAACTGCTTCACTTTCACATAAGCAATTAAACAGGTTTTGATGAGCTGGTCACCCTCCTAAATGGAACATTCTGGGTTACTAAAATGCTCCTCTACAAATAGAGGGAGGATGACTTGGATCCCACTTCCCCCACCATTAGCAGCTGGCCAGCCCAAGATGCTTCCTTTCCTCTGACTTTTATGAGATTCCAGTTAGGGGGAGAGAGCTCTTCCAGATAACAGTTTAATCAAAACTGCTCCATTTCCAAGAACAGCTTTGGAAACCTACTGACACCAACATTTTCAAAAATTTGCAATCATCTGCTCAGCCTTTTTCTATTAAAGTGACTCTCTGCGTCAAGCCGAGTGCACAGCTTGTTAGAGTGCTGAGTGTTTGCAGACTAACTCCGAGCCCGAGCACTGATGCTTGCAGGATTTCTCTCTCCTGTTTTTTTCAGACTGGAAGAGGATCAGGCAGCAGATTCTCACAGCCTGCTCGCAAGGGGAGGGGGGATTTTAGGCCATTTGTTACAACTCCATTTCTGGTTCAATCAGAGCTAGCGATGCTTGGTCTCCCACACAGTTATGCCTCATGTTTGATTTTAAAATTAAGCTCTATTAACGCACTTTTGTGAACTCGATTCTTTGTCCGCAATGACGCTCCACTTGCTTCCCTCAGGTATCTAGTCAACCACAACAACACAACACTCCCAAACTCTTCGTATTCCCTAATACTTCAACACCCCTAGCTCTCTCCAATACCCATTGCCTACTCCTCCAGCAGGGTAATAAACAGCATGAGCTATGCTTAACCTGAAGCTATCTGTCTCGGCCAGCTGGCTGGCCAGGAGCTACGTGTAGCCGATAAAATGAGCCCGCCAGTGTTTCTTGGTAGCTGGTGTGCCGAGGAGGCTTCGGGGCTGCAGGCACGACTGTAAAATCATGACCAGATTTTGCCGAAGCTTCTCAACTGGCACAAAAGCTGCTGGAGATGGCAGAATGGTAAACTGGCACATGCCCCCAGTGGTTGCATAAGTCTTATTCTGTTAGGAATCCAAGACAAAAACCACAGTTACAAATGACCCACTGGGCCTAGCTCTCAGTCAGGGTGGCTGTGTCAAAGTCTCAGTTCCCATGTAGGTATTTATGAGCCCAGATTCTGAGATGCCCCCAGCTTTAGCATCAATTACATCAAAATGCATATCTCGTGCATATAAAAAGACAAAATACACAAACTATCTGTGATTTACACATGAAAGGTTCCAATAACCACATGGTATAGTATCACTCCAGGAACAGTATCACTGCAAAATGTTTAAATCACACCAACCCTGTTTATTTTCAAAATTGCACCTATTTAGTTCACCTCCCATTGCCAGCTAACCTACTCACTTGTGCATTTTCCCCACCTCCTGTTTTGAGCATCCAGAGAAGATGCACTAGAAGATGCTCCTCTTACTTTGAAGGTCTTTCATGTGTGTCTGAAAAGGGCAGCCGTCACACTGACACTTCAGGTGGGACTGTCAGGCAAACCTCACCTCCCTGAAAAGCTAGTTTGAAGAGGTCAAAAAGCAGTTGTTGCCAATTTCATATTGGAAGACTAAGAGAAGCTCTGCTTTTATTATGATTTCAATTTTTTTAGTTTAGTAATTTTATATGACCCAAATCTTATTTTTCAAGTAGTAGTTACATAAAATGGACTACCATCTTTGTGAGAGGCAGTCTACTATCCAAAATGAAGAAATCAAGCAACAAGCAAAAATCCATTTGTACAGCATCTTGCCCTGCGAATCTAGCGCTGTTAAGCACCATTTTACACTGATCACTTTTCTTGATTGGCAGGGAAGAAAATGTCTAATAAAAGTCTCATCTTGTATTCAGCAAAGTTCATCCAAATGTCTGAAACAGCCACAAGGTCTGACATGGGACATGATCAGATTTGTTTCATTTTCTTCTTTTCCCTGAACCAAAGTGACTTGGAACCACAGTATTTTTCATTCCCTGGACTTAGTTTCTCCCCAGGAAAGTCTAATATCCAAGCATATTCTGATTTATACACACAAGCTCAAATTGCATTTGCTTGCACTACAGCAGAAGAAATGGATCCTTGAATGCACAGTCCTCTGTTACAAAACAAACTGCTAAAAATACAAACAGATCCATACTCGCCCTCTGGGCTTCACCAGATAAACAACAAGAACAGGCAAACGCAGTAAAGCTAAGCTCTCTGCCATGAATACTGCTGTCAGCAAACACTTGTAAAGCAACGACTTTATCTGAGAAGGTTTATGCAGCTTTGACACCTATCACAAGAACTGCTAAGTCCTGTACCTACGTGCTTGTAACACACAACCTACCTAGAAAATTCACTGCTTTAGCATACCAAGTTGCAAAATCCCCTGGCAAGCTCATAGTGTGTTTTCTCTTCCCAAATGTCACTCATCCCTAGCGCTGCTGTCTCTTGTTCTTCACATCTGCAGTGACGATCAAAAGCACAACTCTACTCGGCCAACTGTGCCCCACGCTCCCAGAGCCTCCCCTGCAAAAAGGCACAGGGGAAACTCACTGCCTTTCTAAAGGCTTTGCCGACCTTTTGAAGGGCCACGGCAGCTACTTTTTGACTTAGGGGAAGGAGAGGGGAATGCAATCTCCACAAAAAAAAATTTTGTTATTCCTCAGGTATTCCTGCTGCACTGTTAACCAAGGTCTCTGGGGGAGAGAGTCTGACCCAGAAAACATGGCAGGGACCGACTGCATTCAGCACCACCAGCTCCAGCCCTGCGCGAGGGTTTGCGCAGGGATGTCCTATGGGAGCCTGCTCGCATAGTCTTCGGCACTGTCTTCGCTTTAGCTGCTCGCTTTCAGTTGGAAAATGGTGACCAACCAAGCATGGAAAGGCAGCCTTTGAGGATGGCTGGCTCTTGGTTGCAGCCCCCTTGCCTCTGATTAGAGAGGCAAGAAAATGCAACTTTCCTGCTAAAACCAAAAGTCCATGTGTTGCTAAAGAGGAGATTTCTCTAGAAAACTCTGGGGGCAATTAACCATGTGGTGTCTTCTACACCCTCGTGAGGGATGGTCAAACTGTGCAGCTGGCTGGTTTCCAGCCTGCTCCATACCTGTTCCTGGTGAAACAGCTGCGGCCAGGCAGCAGCTCGCCGTTTGCCGGGTTTTAACTGGAGCATGGTAGGCAGGACAAACTCACCGGAGTAGGGAGAGACGGTTCCTGCCTGGCTGGGAAAAGCTTCCAGGTGGCAAAGGAAGGACTGGCAGGGCAGGGAGCACCGCAGCACCCTGCGCCCAGCTTCCCTCCAACAGGGACCCAAGCAGACCTCCGGGCAAGGCAGGCTCGCCAAGAAACCCAGGAGGGACTGGCGGCATTCAGGCAGCCCGCTGTGCTGCCAAAACGTGCTCAACCAGAAATAACACTGGAACGTAGGATCTTCTTGTGATTGCATCTGTCTGCAAGTCTTTCGTTAATCAGTGTCAGACAGTATATCTGAACTTCTTCCGTTTAAAGAGTTACTTTGTTTCAATTTATTACTACATGTCTTAAAAGCTAGTTTTCAAGTTTGTTTGTTTGTTTTTTCAAGTGCTTTCTCTAAAGAGAAGTCTGACAACTCCTCCTCAATACTATGGCTGACCTAGAACCCTGTAACATTTTACCATTATCAAAGGAGGGGAAATGTGCACATCGTAAGTGAGATATTGGCAGACTTTTTGTCCTTTCAGAATCCCACCTCCAGTGGCAGCTAGCACCAAATGTTTCTCAGAAGGTATAAAAACCCCAGCAACAGGATATTACAGAAACACCTGGCAGGCAAGGGAATGTTCCTTCCATTTCGAGGTTGCTGGTGCCCTGAAGATGTTTCACAGAACACTGTTAAACCTACATGGGAAAAATAAGCTGAAAGCAGAGTGTCTTGCAATGCAGAAGGGCACTTTTTCACTTTGAGACAGTAATCTAGCATGTTGTAAGTCAAAAGAAAGATGATGCAAAGCATTCATTAATACCCTGCAAAGTTTCTGTCAAAAATGTTGCATTTAGATCAAGTTTTATTGTGCCCATTGAAAAGTCTCCATACAAATATAAAACAGTACAAAAACAGCACTAAAATCATTTCTTGAATACCCTCTATAAAGAGCATGTTAATAGAAAACAACAAAATTAAAGGAGGCAAGCAGAGTCCTGGTAAGCAAACATACTAACTTCAAAAAATCTTTTCTTAAACTAAGGAAGAATAGACAAAACCTTATAAAAGAGCTTCCCAAATACAGTTCTATAGTGCCAGCATTTCAGCAATAAAATAAATGTAAACAAACATACTAAAACAAAATTCTGTTCTGGTAAGGCAACAATGCAGTTTTGGAGGGTAAAACAAATTATAGTTTATTTTTCTTCAAATTGTCTAAAAAGAGCTAATAAATTGAGCCAGAGACACCAGGAATACAGCATCACATGTTTTCCTGGGCAATGGAGTGAGACTCAGGAACCGGAGGCCTTCTCGTTAGTTTTACCACACCATGCTGGGTTTTTGCCACAGTGGTATTGGCGGCAAGCACATTTAGGTTGTCCTACCCTTGCCACATCTGGGATGTTAAGGAATCCCCTTTCCTAAGGGGAATTAGTCCGGAGTTTCTGGAAGCGCTCAGCATTGCAGCACCCATAATTACTTCTGACACAAAGCACAGCTTCAAGTGTGAAGTTGCTTTTCCAAGGAACTGTAAGGTGTTTGCTTTAACAACACTCACCCCTGCAAAAGCTATCAACTATCTGCAATGAGCCTGCTCCCTCCTGAAATGTTTCTCTGTTAAAGGCATTACCATCTCACAGGAATTCATTACCTTCCATGCTTACGCTACCCTCCTCATACTTTTTGGTCACATTGGTATCAGAAGGGAAATTCGAGGTTTTGCCTAGGCTAGGACGATCATTACCGATGCGTATAGGCAAGGCACGCTGTTCAGGCATTGACCACACAGAGAGACCCCCCCCCTTAACACAGGCCGGTAAATGCAGGCAGACTAGAATTGCCTTGTTCCTTTTAAAAATAACACTGAATAAAGAACACCTTCATTTCAGGCAACTATCCAGGAAATCAGAGCATTCTGTGGGCCATGCCTGTGGATTACCTGCTAACATCTCCATTTCGTTCCTCCTGCTGCCATGGTTTTGTGTAGTAGGGAATGAAATTTACCCCTGCCCAAGAGGAAAAGACAGACTGTGGTATCCAAAACTTAACTAAAATAAGCCACAGAGGAAGCACACAAGCACACAGCATGGAGCCACGCATAGCATCAGGGCAGCATATTTCATTTCCATTCCCTGTGGAGCCAGTCTTTCCTGACACCAATTGCTTTCCTTGCAGTCCTCACCTGTGTAGCTTTTTGGCAGGGGAACGGCAGGAGAATGTTTTTGGAACAAGATACAGCTCCAAATCAATAGTAGTATGACAGTCTACAACTGAGTCAATTATGTTTCCTGCACGGAACAAGACAGGAGAGATTCTAGAAATCAGAGGATCGATCCAAAAATCTTTCTACGAATTTTCATCTAGATTTGTAAACATAACTCGTCATCTCCCTGTCCCTTCCTGCCTAATTTTCAGATTGAAGATAAAAATTATTCATCATAAGATAAGAGGTAAGTGCATGCACACTGGCAGAAAACTTAATTTTACTGACAAAATTCTCCAAGGCATTTAGTAACAGCATACCTGTGACAAGAAAGCTCAGGGAAAACAGATAGGCCAATACTAAAAAAAGTCACACTCTCAAACCCAATCCAGAACACCTTGCAACCCACCTGGTCAAAAAGTTGTTTGCTCTTTTTACCCCAGCCCCCATCCTTCCCCCCCCCCCTTTTTTTTTTTTTTTTGAGGAAACAAATACTGGCTTTCAAATATCAGTCACCTGCAGCTGGTGCTAACTTCAAACCACAGAGCAGGCAAATTAAAAGAGTTGATTCCCATAATTATTTTGATGAGTTTGAGAAAACAGCCATCAGCTTGCTGCCTCATCTGTGAGCACAGAGATAAATGAAATGAAATTCAAGTTACCCGGAAGGTTATTCATTGCAAAGCTCAAATATGATTCCAGTTCATTGGAAGTCTCCTGAGAGACAGAAACCAAACTTCTAATTAGGGGCCAAGGACAGACATTTGCAAATGCTTGGTTTTGCAAAAACAGCAGATTTCCAGGCTTCTAGTGGGTGTCCGTCTTTCCCATTTGAAATGTGCACCTCTCTGCCAGCTATCTCAGCTCCTTCACAAAATCTTCATGGAGGCAGCAAGTTCAGTCCATCATGTAGCAGAGAAGGTGCAATCCTCTGTCCTAACTGACTACATGCCAACTTTATGACTTTTGCAAGAAATAAGATGGCAGATTACTGTTTGCTTTCAACCATTTGCCCAGAATTTTACAAATACATCACAGAACTGTGAATTGTGTGTACAGTTCTATACCAACTCTATACTACATGTGTAACAAACCCTGCTTGTGAGACAGATAACGTAATTTCTCTGACTTTGAGGAAAGAGAAGCACACAGAGGTTAAACATCCTGCCCAGGGCTTCAGTGAGTCAGGATCAAGCCAGAGGTTGCACTAGGGAGTCCTGAGTTCCTGCTCCTTTGCTCTAATCAATTAACCACTTTCCCTCTTCAGGATTTATTCCCTTCATGACCGATGAGTCAACCACCGTCTAAGGAGGGCATTATATACCATTTCATGAGGAGAGGCCAATTCCTCCTCTGCACATGCTGTTGAGTATAACAATCTGATGTTACTCACATAATCAGTCCATTGTCTCAGTACATTAATTGAGACAAACTGTGTAATGAATCATTGTTTAGGTGTCTGCTTCAATGTCTCCTCTTTATTTTCTGCTCCCAAGATTAATGTGTTCATTCCTGAGAGGTGACTGCTGATGTTCTCCCTCTGTGAGCACTGCCGCTGGGACACTTTGTACGCTTGTACTACCTCATTTGCAAAATATTTTGCTTATGCAGATTTGCTACTTTCAGAGTATTTTTTCATGCCAAGTATTTTTGAGGTTAAAAGCAAATGTGAGGATCAAATCAAAACTCTCATTTGAATTGAAAATGTAAACCCATCATTTATAAGCCTCACCAAGGAGGATAAAGGTTAATATGATCCTGTCAGCCAAGTGTTAATCACAGGGGCATTTATCAGGGGCAGCTGTGACTGAGCTGCCAATAGAGAGCCAGAGCCCCTCAGTCCCAGAGTCATGAATTGAAGAACAGAGCTGAAAGAGTGGTGCCCACTTTCTTTACAGCATGGCCTGGTGTTGGGTATTACCCATGTTCATGTTTTCACTTTTCAGGGGCATGAGTTCCTCAAAGCCAGCTGTTTGGAAAAAACATCAGCTAAATCATTCCCCCAGAGAGTGAGCCACAGCTTCCAGTGCCAAAAAAATGGGCTGTTAAAGCTCGAGCTAAACACCTATGCCAAGATTGTGACACTCCCACACTAACAGATGGCCATACTTGAGATTCACTTCTTTATCTTTTCTCTTTTCATCTCAGTAGGTTGCAGTCACAGCACAGTGAAAGGATTTCCCTTGACCTCTTTTGCTATGACTTCGGCAGCAATCCAAATCTCCCTTGGCAAAGGGCAGCAGATCGAAGCAAGTCAAGCCGACGCTGCGACTCTTAGCACCAGTCCAGGATCAGCCATCGTCCTCTCTTCGCTTGCTCCTGCTGAAGGCTCGCCGAAATGCTCTCAGCAAGCAGCTGCACCTCTGCCCACACTCCAGCCTGGCTAGACCTGAGCCTACTTCAGGCTAACAGTTGCATGGGCACTTTTACATACTGCCAAAGCCCTGGACTTGACACCCCATTAACACAGTTGCATAGCTTCTAGACGCAGGCAATTCATGCACAGGTGGCTTAAGCCAGCACATATAAGCTTAAAACCATGGAGTCAGGCTTTGCATTTCCTCAGACAGATCTGTTTTTCCTGTTTCAAAATTTCACCTGGCAGTAGAAAAAGAGGAAATAGCCCTTGCATTTAGGCCTGCAATTTTTCCCTTTTAGGGCTAGGTAATCCTATGTATCATTTGATACTACCCAGCAGACGTGGCTAAATTCAACGTGTGCATTTCCCCTCAGCTCTCAATCAGTGGTTGGAGGTGAACAGCTAGTCCTCTCAAATCAAATTATTATTTAGTGTTAACAGCAGAAGCTAAACATAGTACAAAATAATTTTAACGCAGAAAAAAGCCTTGAAAGAATGTCTCCTATTCAGTGGATATTAAATCTTAAGAGATCCACTGTGAATTAAGCTAAAGTACACACAGAAAAAACACTCAGTACCCAACAGAGTGGCACCGTAACCATCCATGGTCATACCCAGCATCTGTAAACTGCAGGTCAGCCACAGCCATGTGGGAGTTTAGCAAGAGGTGTTTAATGGTTTCACAACAAAGCACAAACCTGCATGCAGACAAAACCGAGAGCAGGGCTAGCAAAGTCAGTTCAGTAGAATTTACTGCAAGTGGCAGTAGTTCGAACACTGAAAAGCTCTTTTGAGGACTTCTGAATGAACACGACATGCTAGCCCTTCAGGAGACCACACACCTAATCAGAGACATCCGTGTTTCTACCTACCCGCCTGCAGCAGGCTTTACATTTGGGTCCGTCAAATACAGTAAGATCAAGCCAGTCACGTGCAAGAAAGCAAATGCCCTCACACGAGGTATGGTCTGTACAGAGCCTTTGTGGAGGCCACGGAGGCACAGCTGGCGTAGCTTTGGGATCAGATGTAAACTTGGCTCTGTGTTTTGACTGGGTTCACAGTCAAGCCAGTTTAGAGGAAGGCAGGACCATCGGAGGGGAGCAGAGTACTCCCTTTCACACTTGGCATAAACACTAGTTAATAGCAAGGCAGTTCATTATAGGATGATTTTTTTTACACTACTTGTCATCAGGATTGTATGGGAGCGTTACAAAGTCACTAGGTCTCAAGGCACCTAGATCTCTAGGAACAAATCTCTGCCCCAAAAATACAGCCTAAGTTCTTTAGCAGATTCCATCTCCCCTCTCCTGTGTGCAGAACATACCTGATTTGGATGAAGTCAGAAGCTGACACTTCGGTGTCTTCTATCTGGCTCCAAGCACACTGTTTCAGTTATTCCCTTCACAACTGATTAAATTCCACACTCGTTTGGCATTTGTTTCCTGCCTAGAAATGCAATGCATAATACAATACAACCACATTTGAAACAAGTTCTGATGAAGTTTGCTTCCTGGCCAGCGGTTAAGAACTGGTAAAGGAAGAGCCCAAAATATTTGACTGTTCTAGCAAAGAAAGGGATTTCCCTCTGTGTAGGCCTAGACGAAATTGAAAGACAGTTTACGGGTTGCTTCTAAATGTTTAAATAAGCACACATCGGAAAGTTCAGGCTGAAACAACATGAAAAGTTTTTCAAAGCTGACCCTGTCTCAGGGACTTTAATACTCAAGGGAAACTCTGAATAGCCAGATATCATGACAATATCTTATTTGCAAAAATATTATTCACTTTGTGTTTTGTATAGTAGATGAGACTAAACCACATATCTACAGTTCAATTTCGTATTATGACATATTTTCAGTTCTGTATCCGCAACTGCATGCCTCTTGCTGAACAAAAGCTGATTTAGGCAAGCAGACAAGACTTTTGGAGCCTTAAATCAGCTAAGGAATAGCAAATGTCAAAACACAGGAACTTGAATATAGTTAATATAAATAAATACTAAGTTAAAGAAGGTTACACCTGCTATTTTGACATCTGGAATTTAATCACTAGAGATTAGGAAAGAAAGTTAGGAGCCCTAATTCCTCCTCTTTCCTACAGTATGCAAAACAAGCAGGGCTTTGCAACAGCATTTTCAAAATCCAAAGTCGCAAACCCTTGACAAAAAGGAGAGACAGCAAATATACCTATCCTCGGTGTACAAGCATGCTGCTTTGTGGCTTTTTAGCCAGGTATGTCCATTTAGAACCCTCCCTCCCACCCTCAACACAGAAACAATTTGTTTACTACTGAAAGAATAATCAAATTACACAATATTTAATTTTCCTCATATTTTTATCTGACTCTGAATAAGGAATTTAAAAAAAAAACAAATAAAATGAATCATACCAGAGGATTCAAAGTGAAGAGATGAAGCAGCAGCTGAGCGGATGAAAGAGTTTCAAAGCTAAGATCAGTATTGGTTGGGGAGATGCAGGGAAATACTAACTTGTCTTCTCCTACCTGCTGCCCCCCACAGCCTGCTCCCCTGCCCATCACAGCTCCTTCTGGTTCCAGCCGCAGACATGGTCCCAAGTCTGGTCATTACACCTGGGAGTGCTGCAAAACCACTGCAATGATCAGTTAACTTCCCAGTTCAGACCTACCACTACCAGAGAGATTGTGCTCTCTTGAAATCCCTTCAGATCCCCTATTCTGCCTCCTTTTTTGTCAGTTTTCAATGGAAAGATCAGTTTTCAAAGAGAATACAAAGGGTCCAGTGAGTGATTTAATAGATTCTAGGTTAAATAAATACTAAACAGTGCTGTATACAGTGGTATTCAGACAGCTGGAAAGCATATATAGTCTTTTCAATGGGGTCTCAGAGGAAAAAGAGGAGAGGAAGGGGAAAAAGAGAAAGTGTTTCAAAGGCAGCAAAACCCCACCACAAATTGCAAGGATCTATGGGAAGCATATTCCCTAGAAGATGAGTAAATGGGAAGGACATGCACAGATTTTTTTGCTGGTACATGGTAGGTGAGGTAGAAGTGATGATCTTGAATACCAGTGACAGAAAGAAATGCTGAAAATATACAAAGGAAAGAAAAGCACCACTCAAAAAGAGACGGCCCCCATTAGCAGCCAGCCTTCGCCCAAGGCTCTGCAGAAGCAGATGCAGCAACTCTTGCCTGCTAGGCAGAGTCCTGCATTTTGTAACACAACACCGTCAGAGGGGTTTTGCACAGCGCACTCTTCGTAGCAATCACTTGGATAGTCTCCTGCTCTTCCCAGGGCTGCTGGAAGGGAGGAAGAGGGTAGGGGAAGACTGAACAAGCAATTCAGAGGTCTGTGAGGCAGAGGGGGATAACAGCCAAATAGAGATTTCCCTTTAGGTCGGAGCAATAAAAGCATATGCCAGAGGGTTGACTTAAGGTCTGTTCTGAGGGCTGGGAAAGATGAAATGTAGGATTTAAACTCAAGGCAAGATAACATTTTCTTTTAGGAGCTCAGACTGTTTACATTCCACTTACAGCTGTGAATGTGCCTGGATAACCCACTGCCCTGAGCATCCCCTCCATCTCCTAGGGCTGGCACAGACTTCATTTGCCCCAGGGAGGAAGCTAAAAATACTTGTTTTATGATCTGATCTGTTCTGTCCTGAGAAGGGCTATATACAGGTAAGTCACCCTACCAATCTCTTCAAAGATAAAAATGCTTTAGCTTTCCTGGCATTCGAGAGCCCAATTCCCAAAAGTATAATTCAACTGCTACAGTGGTAAAAATTCCTTCCTTTTTTTTGTCAGATATTATTTCAGTGAAATTGGAAAACAATAGAGACCTATGGGCTCTGTTAGACAATTTCACTGTCAAGCAGGTGTAACAGGAAAGGATGAGTGTCCTGTTCCCTTTTAAGACTTTATATTCTCCAATGCCTTTTCCCAAACTATCTTTCCAAATAAAGAAAAACTTCTCTGAACAACAAAAAGAAAAGGTTTGGGAACAGATACATAGGTTCACACTCCCATCACTAATGACAGTCTCTCCCTCCTGGAGATGGGAGCAGAAAAGTAACTTCAACAGAGCATCACCATAGATGTTAAACCTTCAAATAGACATTTCATTAATTTCAAACAATTCACATTTCCAAACACCAGTAGAGGATGTGGCTATGACCAAACTGTGATGACCTGAAGGATACTTTGTTTGCTCCCTCAATTCCTTATTCAATCTTACACTTGTAACTTTGACCTCTCAGCTTGAAGAATGGCAACCATTCCAAAGGCACAGCCTTGCATTCATGCTTATTAGTATTTAAAGACACATATAGCGCATGTGGGATTCGCTCACCTGCCGACAAGAGTTGGCTCCTGTATCATACAGGACGGAAGTGCAGCGCCATGACCTGCTGTCACCACCCAAGGCAACTGGCTGCCCCTGACCTGCCAGCCAGTACTGTGTCACTCTGAAACAGGAGAGCAACTGCAGCTAAGGAGATGTTAAAATCCGTGCAGAAGCTAGTTTGGTACTGTGGCTCCTCACCACATGAGTAGATATGCCCCATCATGTTCTCACTATATGAGCAGTGTCTCATGTACCAGGCCAACACAGCAGTTAAGGTCTGCACTGGGGAGACAGTCTGCTAAAGCTGCAGTCAGATCCCTTCACACCAAGTCCCAGTTTCTTACAGAAACACCTTCTTCAACTTTCTCCCATTAGGACATCTCCTCATTTTATATATTTTCCTTTCTGTGAGAAAAAAGGCATGCTAAGCTCCTAATAAACAACTGATCTATTGAAGACATCAGTCTTATCATCCCACTATTTGGTCAGCTTCACCAAATAGTACCATCTGGGAGCAAAAACAAATACCTCTACGGACCTAACAGTGCCAGTCTCTACTTTTGTATCTGTACACAGCCAGCTCAGGGAATAGCAAACACACAAGGCAAGTGACCTGTGTTCAGCACCCTGCTCTGTCTAGGTTTTGAATGCCTGTCCTCCTGTTTTTAAGAAAAATGGGAAGCCAGGAAAGCTTCTACACCTGCATACTCAACAGATCTTGGAAATCCACTTGGAAATCTTTCATGTTCCAGCAGGAAGAAAAAATGTTTTTCTCCTTAAATAAATAACAGCCTGACACTTAGGATATGCTCTTGGGTGCAGGAGATAAGAGTCTGAAACTGTCTGGGAGAGAACTGATCCAGAGTCTCTTACAACTGACAGAATGCCCTAACCTGTAGTCTATTAAACAGAAAAGGCAAGAACATCACCTTGAAGAATCTATGCCTTTCTTTGCTTGTCCTCCATCCCCTAAGCATACAAAGTATTTTATTCAGGGTCAAATGACTAAGTTTATTAAGGGACAGTTTGATTCCAGAAAAATGAAAAACTATGAAATAGAATTTGATTCAAGTAGGTATCTAAATCTTTCCAGTGGGCCAAGAATAAATAGCAAACGGTTGTTCAGACAACCCGTGTTTAACCCACCCTGTCCCCCACTGGACTGCCTTGTTTCTTCTTCCAACCCAGCTTCTCTCCACATCCTCACAGTTCCCTTCTGATTTCCTTTCATTCTTTGAGCTTCCTCCCCAGTGAGCCGGGCAAGGCCATTTCAGCTGCTATCCCCTCCTCTTCCGGGCAGCTTGCTGGCCTGTTCACAGCTCACGGGACCCTCATGGATCTCCTGGACCCATATCCACAGACCCTTGCCCTCCTGCTTCCCCAAAGCAACACAGAATTTAAACAGCAGAAACCTCCCATTTTACTAGACCTTGCAGCACTTTTACAGGAATTGATGTCAGCTTGAACATGTGGCATTTGGAAAGAAGACATTTGTACTCTGGGAACAGCGAAAGCTGTTTCCTTTGCTTTGTAATTAGATCTTCAAGTTGGCCTAATCCAAGTGCTGCAT
Organism: Dromaius novaehollandiae; assembly: GCF_036370855.1. NCBI lineage: Eukaryota > Metazoa > Chordata > Aves > Casuariiformes > Dromaiidae > Dromaius > Dromaius novaehollandiae. The sequence goes on from NC_088117.1 coordinate 4,817,853, forward strand.
AAAAGGGCTTTATTCTTCTTAGCCTCAGTCACTCCAGTTGGAAAAAAAGTCAGTCAAATTGCACTAAAAGGTATCCTTAAATCCATTTTGTGGCACAGACCCAAAACTTACTAACAAATGGACCATGCATAATTGAAAGGAGTCCAGCAGGGTTAAAACACTGGATGACGATATCATGGAAACGGGCCCATCTTCTGCAGCTCTGGAACTGGAATCTTATCACGAATAAGATGCTTTGGATAAAAAAGAGCAGGAATGGCCTGCACCTTCACTTAAAGCTAGGGTTAAAATCATTCAAGAAACTAGATGTCCCAATTCTTGTCATTATATTTCACATGCCCATCGATCTAGGAGCAGAAATTCCCTTTACACTGTATTTCCCAGCTTTCCAGAAACTTGCTGAGTGACAACGGACAAATCACCGGGCCTGAGGGTGTCAGTGTCTCCTATGCAAAATGTGGACTGATGAGGAGTGCCACGCATAAGCACATTATTACTGACAGGAGATGAGCTCCTTCTAAAATTTTGTCCTAGACATAGGAAAATACGCCTGTAAAGTGCTGCTTAAGGTCTGGCCTGAAAAAGTGTTCTAGCCCCAAATTTGCTGTGAAACACAGATGAAAAACACTGCACAGATTCTCCCATTTTGCAAAAATAAATCTCAGTATGAGATCCACATGGACTACATTTTCCCCTGGGCCTTTCTTCCCCCACTGGAAACTGAAACAGATTTTTTAAATTCTCCCAGCAGGAAGCACTCTGTGATGCCTCTGCTCCAGCAGAGCCCCAGAAATCATACAGTGATTATACTTAATTTTGTTCTAACAAGAAGTTTTTATCATGGGCCATCTTATTTTCATCAGCAGAAGGAAATCTTTGACAGCAGCTCTGCATCCAATTTCTCTAATAGCAAATTCATTTCAAGATTCCCAGTCCCCCACCTCAAATTGTTTCTAGCGTTCTGGCATAGCTTAGTACCCTCAGTTGTACCAATGCAACTCTTTGTACAGCTGCACCCTAAACTAGATCTGTGATCATCCCAACATATGTACAAGCACGTAAATCCATACCACTTCTTCATTCCCCACACATACCCTTGTGTGTTTACTGACTTAGTTTAGAAAACCTCCACTCTCAAAAACTGATTTGGCAGAAGTGAGGGACTAATAAATTTAACAGGGTGACAGTGGGTGGAGCTGGGAGATGCTTTTATCATGAGCTTTCCTGCAAGAGAAATTGCAGGGGGTCATTAATTTGAAGTTAAGAGTTGTGAGTCAGTTTGAAAGGTTTTGCTGAGAGGTACGATCTCCCAGGTTGCAGACACACAAAATAAGAAATAATTATCCTTTTGAAGGCACACAAATAAGAATTGGAGTACTCCTGCTTTGACAATATAGCAGGAACAGTTTAAGAACTGCAACAAAAGTACAAGATGTTCAGTTTTCCTTAAATAACTTTTCAGGAGGTGTCTGCTTTCCTCAGAAAATTTGAGGCTTCCATTAGAAAGCTGAAAACTTTCAAATAATTTTTTTAGGTTTTACTTCCAAATGTGGGTCTTCATAAAGAAGCGTTTTCAGTGCTTTTCAATTATTTCATATCAAGCTAAAGTTTTTGGTGGAAAAAAGTATGACCACTGCCATTGATTAAACAAAGGGCCATTAGGAAATGCCACATCTACCATCCATAGCAGCACCTTATAAACATGACCTTGTTTCTGCTTTCCTTTCTTAGGGGAGGAAAAAAAAATCATTGAGAAAGATGCAGCAGCAGTGTGTGCACTTCCTCTGATACCCACCAAATGTTGCAGTTCTAGTTTCTTGCTTGAATATTACACAGAAAATGTGTGAGCACAGCATAAAAACTAAGCATACTTTCTTTGCAAAGTTCTCTTATGATTAATTTTGAAAACCTAACAGCAGCGTTTCATACTATGCTGATGAGGCACAGGAACAATTAGCAGCTCTTTGAGGACCCTGATTTCCTCTGTGGGCAGGTTTCACAGAGAGCTGCTCACTATTCTCTATCTATATAATACCACAAACAGACTTGTTAGAGGTACACATTAAAAATGAATAAATATTTTGTTGCCTTATTTCCTATGTAAAAATAGGCTCACAAGAACTCAAGGGAACATGTGGCCTCCCCCCACCCAGGCTACTACATCACTGACTGAAGACAACATCTAGTTTTGTCAATACCATTTTAAATTAAATCAACCCAAGATATGAAGTGCCACGCAAAGTGAAGCTTAAAAAAAACCCAACCCTCTTATCTGATATCATATTAAATTGATACACACTGAACACCACCAGCTAAATAACAGATTTTAGATTGGAAGCCAGGGGGCCTGCTCAAAAGACAGACAAAAGATAGCTGAACAAACAGCAAGAGGGTTTTTTTTTCTTTCTTGAAAAAAACACAAAACAAGACACACCTTTGCACAACTATTTAGTTCACTTTGGAGCTACGGAAACTAGAGGGCAGTGAGCACGAGAACGTCAAGCAGCCAAGCATTGATTCATTGATTTCAATTCATTTCCAGCAGCTGAAGGTTTAGCAAAGAACATTCCCTGGTCCCTGGGCTGTCCTGGGGCATGAATCCCATCAGCTCAGTGCCACAAGACCAGAGTGAAACAGCTTCACAAAGGAGCAGGGAGCAGCGCTGTAAGAGCCAGAGCAAATCAGCACAAGCGACGGAAGGCCGCTGGCCAAAGCGAGCTCTGCAGCCCTTCTCCTCCCTGGCTTGGGTGGCGAGAGGACGGGGGTGTTGGGCCACCGTCTGCCGCTTCACACAGCGACAAGGGGAAAGATTAGCTCATCTTTCAGTGACAGACAGGAGCTTGGCCTGTGTTTTTTCCACAAACATCACCTTTCCCAAGGGAGAGAATTGAAGCCCTTGTCTGTCCGAAGCAGTAAGTGTCAGTTATCAAATGCAAACTCGCCGCCTCCCAGTCAGCACTTCTGCAGCATGACAAGCAGCTGGAGGGAACAGCACAATAACCCATTGAGCCTGCAAAAGAGAAAGCTCATTGCCACAGGGCAATGTTACAGGTCTTGCTGAAGCTCAGAGAAGGTAATTAGAGGCCTTATATAATCTGTTCCCCTCACGTCTAGGCTGTAATGGAAAACGGACCTCCACAGCTCTTTTAAGGAATTTAACGTACTCCCAGAGACTCTCTTTACTTAAAGCATATGGTGTTTCTAGTGTAATCCCCCAACCATGAATACTGTGCAAAATACTTAGTGCTGGATAACCTTTTCAGTACAATGGCTTTGCAGTTTCTGCATTGCAAATGCATGCAGAGCTTAATTGATTTAATGCCTTTTGCCATGGAAGAGATTTTGAAAAAAAACTGACTCCTATCTCAGTTGAAAATAAACCTATTTTCAAGGCAAATGAAAAAAAGAGCCCTTTTCTTTCTGAGCCAAACTGCTTTCAGCTAAGAGACTTGGAGCAAAAGATGCAAAGACCATTTGCCTACACTCATGACAGTGACGCTGCGAATTAAACCTTGCTATGACATTCATGAGCATTTTGTTAAAGTAATGATAGGAAAAAAAAGCAAACAAACTTGCTTCAGAACCTCGGCCTAGCTCTGTTGGAGCAAGCATCCAAAATCAAGTTATAAATTGATGAAAAAAAAACAAAGAAATCTCAGCCCCCCCCCCCCCCGCCAGAAAAAGCTCACAATAAAAGTTTGAAAAAGTTATAATAAGAAGTCTCAAAATATGAAGAAACCAATGAAATTGGAAAAGGCTACTTTCCTATAAGTGAAAACAACATTAAAAAAGAAGGCATGACAATAACTGATAAATCCAGCAAGGCTGAGGTAAACTCTCATTCTGGAGGAATGGCTTACAGCATGCTGAAAGCACTTGAAATCTGCCAGGCACAACAGGTGAAGAGACAGCTGTTTCCTTAAATGTGATGTAAAGGGAAGAGGATCAAGTGAACAGCAGGAAGCAAGGAGACAGCGGTTTTAAGCGTTTTCTGCAGAAGCAGTAGCCTGGACTGGTTAAACGGCAGTTTCATCTCAGGAGCTTTGAATACATTGGAAGTGGCCACCACTTCACAGGAGCTCCCAGTCTAAGCAGAAAGGTAGGCAAAGAAAAAAGTAGGAAAGGGAACAGTTATCCAGACTTTATAGATGAGGAACAAAGGCACAAATGGATTAAGTTACTTGTCACACAATGCCTTGTGTCTCAAATAGCAAATCCCATAGTCTAAGTAATGAAGACCACTCTTTCTCTTGACACTAATTGCACACAATCTAAAGGAAAGGCAGGCTTTATCACTGAGAAGGATTAATCCTCCTAATTACGTGGAGTAGTTCAAAAGGAGCTGAGAACATAAGTGAAAGAACAAAAAGGAATCAGCTGAGTTACATCAAAAATAAGCACTAGACTTCCCACTAAATATGAAGCTTCCATCAGTCAGAGGCCCCAGGGGGGTGCAGAACTGGAGACAGTGGTATTTATTGAGGAACAAAAAAAGCACCAAGAACTTTTGGCAGCTTTTATGTAATAGCACCATGGAGTCTACCAGAGTGGATTACAGAAAGCAGGAGATCTGAATTGGACCCCTTCAGCTCCCGCTGCCTGAAGTAATTTCAGGCTAATTATTTAGCTTAGCATCTTCAGTAGAAGTGGCCGAACTTGCAAACTGATCTTAGAATAGGCATCCAAATTGAAGACATCTAAAAATTAGTAACCATTTTCAGTGCTTTGCCCTTTGCTTTGCACATGCTTCTGCATCACAGCCTATAAATGAAGAGAATGGAAAACACCATCTTTGTAAGGTGGTCAGACATCTCTGATGTCTCAAGGAGCAGTGGGATGCTCTCTCACAATCAAGGTGCGCTAATAATGGAGCTACAGCAGTATCTGCAGATCAGCACCTGTACTGGCTAGTCACAGGCATGTTACCAGTCAGGACTGAGAAGCTTGAATGGGAGCAAGATTTTTAATGAATGCCTTCTCTAAATAAATGGTTTTGTGACTTTTCCTCTGCAATTACACAGCACTTGGGACCTCCTCTCAGTAAGAGCTATCCATGATGCCTTAGTGACAGTTTGGATCTGCTCTCCAATGTGAATAAATTGTTCCTTCACAAGTCAGATTCTGAAGAGAAGAAAAACTATTATAAATCCAGAAAAATACAACCAAAGCAAAGGAGGTTAATCCAGTACAGATAGGAGTCTTGTCCTCTGTGCATTTCTCTTCTTATTTCTGCAGTTTTCCTGCATCTTTGAAGTGTAACAAAGCCTAACAGACACACATTAGCCTAAATGAGATTACAGATCTCAGCAAGCCTCATATGGAACAATCCTTTGTCAGATCGTAATTGCATTGTTGTTCTTTCACTTCACAACAAAAGCTACTAATGAAAGTGTAATATGAAAAGTGTTTTCTCCCTGGCAAGAATGTTGGTCTTAAAACTTAACACTGGCAGAAGAACAAAAACAAAATCCAACATACTAAAAATCCAATAATGTTTAATACAAGCTACAGATTGAGCTATGATTTCATCCTGCTTTTATTAACTTAATCCTTACAGATACCCAGCTCTTTGTGTGGTGTCTTAGATCAACTGTGTAAATTATGCCTCAGAAACCTTGTTTCATCAATGTAATTGATAATTATGTTTTTTGTGCTAGAATCACTAAGAGTGGTTAAACAAGATCCATCCTTGACAAGACTCCAGTAGCAGCCTCCATTCAGCTTGGTTGCTCTCTTTCAATGGTACTCTTGGCCATTTTCTCTCTAGATAGCTCCTTACACACTAAGTTTTCCTGTTAACCCAGTCTTCTCCAGTTAAACAGGCAATTTTCCAGGAAGCACCAGACCAAGAGATTGAGATTCATGGAAAAGGGAGATGATTTTTATTTAATCCATTGTTTTGTTTGGATGATCAGTTATAGGAGATCATAGTCAGAACAGTCTGCTAGACTACCTTTAATAGATCCATGTTGCCTGTTACCATTTTTTAATTCACAATAATTTATTTTTCAGGTCATGTACTTAGTCTATTCTACATTTCATTGTAGAGTTACCATACTTTGTTCTCATGTTTGGCTTTTATTCCCCCCTTTTTCTTTCAAGCTTGGTTGCAGCTTCATTTTTTCCACATTTATCTTTTTCCCATTATGCTATTTGACCTCTAGAACAACTTTCCCCCACTCCCTATAGACTCTGCCCTTCTGTCAAAGTCATTCTTAATACGGCTCTACCTCCAGTTACATTCTGGAATTTCTTAGAAGTTCCCTTTTCTTTCTCTCCTTCATTCATGATGACACAGATTCCTGATAGTTTTAACATTTTGACCATGACTATATTCCCAGCCTCTTCCACAGTCAAACCCCCTGAGCTCCTCAATCGTGTGATTTCATTCTCCACTTGCCTTAGTTTACCTGTCTGTTCTTTCAAAAATATCAGTTCAGACTTACTTTTGCTTCTTCTATTATATGCCAGGTCACTGAGAAAGTGAGATTGGTTGGAAGCTTTTCTGCAGAGGGAAGAAAAGCCTTTAAGTCCTCCATTCCCAAATTCAAACAATGGAATAAGGAAAGCCCTGTTGCTTCAACACTGTGCAGGCAGCGGTCCAGAGTTACATAAGTGGAGGAAGGTCAGAAATGCAGCCAGGCCTCCTCAGCTGGAATTCCCGACACACAGAAGCTATTGTCCATCCGAAATGAGTAAAGGGACATTATTGAGAACTTTCCCTTTGAGTAAACAGGGTCAAACGCAATATCCAAGAAAATCCCCAAGTCAGCAAAAACAAAAAGCAATTGTGTTCCCCCAGGCCAAATGTAGCCATAGGGAAAGGAGGAAGAGGCCTTTTGACCATGTGAAAAGAGAAAGTTGTCAGAGAGAACTTTTATTTTGTTGTCATGCTACTTCAGCACAAATGTATCCCCTGTATTTCCACAAGAAATTTCAGCAAATGAATTGCCAAAAATCTGAGAAGTTGAACAAACAAAATACTAACCAACTTCCTGAGAAATGGTCTTTAGTAAACTTTGATTTGATCTGCTGAACTCTGGAGCGAGAAAAAGCAGAAAAAAATAAAGAAATGGCTTCTCAACTAGACCTTTCTTGAGTATAGAATTTTCAGTCCAGCGGTCAAAAGAGTAAGTTAAATTCATTTAACAAAGTCTTAATTTCATTATCACCTTGGAAACTTTTCTTTCAGAATGCATGCTTTTATATTTGAAAATTTATTTCAAATCAAAACATCAAAACATCATTTTGAAAGTAAACTTTTTTGAAACAGGAGTCTATTGATAACTTCAGCTCTCCCCATCTGAACAGACAGGCAAATTTACCATGCAGGGAAAGATGACTGTGCTCATTAGAACAGCACCTTCCTGCAACTGAGATGGTCAGAAAATGCATTTTGCATACGTTGGGGAAAAAAAATTTCTGTACTTGAAAATCTGGTGCAAATGTGTGGCTCCAGGGAGCCACAGCATTAATACACTAGTATTCAGCTGGGTTTTTTTTGACATGCTGTTATAAGAACTTGATCCCTGGGAGATATGGGACTTGAATTTATTTTTCTTACAGAAAAGTGAATTTAATCAGTGAAACATAAGATCAAATTGCAACACAGCATTAACAAAAGTTTAAATAGCATCTTTCTAGCATACTGCCATTTCAGAAAGCTGCACTGTGTTCTTCCCAGGAAGACTGACTTTTAAATATTTATAGGATCAAATGCTATTGGCAGAGGATTTGCTTGACCTTTTCCCTGCCAACAGAGTATAGCTCTATAGTGTCTTTACTAGTATTTTAACTGTGCTTATTTTTAAATATGGCAGTTATCAGTGATTGAGGCCAGCTTTGGAGACCAGCAGAACACAAAGACAGACTCAGCTTCATCATATCATGAACAGGGGCTTTTGGATCTATACCCTCAGTACAGGCTCTAAAGTTGTCTGATGTGCCATACGATAAAAAGAATTAATGAAGTAACACTTTTCTAATAGTTTGTTGTACCAGCTCTCCAGCCGCTCATATTAGATTGTGTTCTTACTGAAATCATAAGATGGATTCACAGCATCTCAGCTAACCTTACAGTATCACACCAGCTAAGTCGATTTTGCCTCGATTTAACACACCTCAATCTGCATACACTGGGAAAGCGAGGATTGTTCAAATATCAAACATAAGCCCACTGTCATTGTTCTAGATATACCAACAAGAAAAGAAATCTTTCTGTAATAAAGCTGGGATACTAATTTAAATACAAAGTTAAACAAGCTTTGGAGACTGATCTTCCAAACTTTCAATTATAGGATAAGATTTTTTTCTAAATAGAAACTGAAATATTACAGCCCTCACTACACATATTCAACTGGCAAGATGCTGAAGATGCTAAGCTAGCAATTCTTCTCTACCAGAAAAGCTTTGAATATCACTACTGCACAGGATGAAAGAACACCATATAGTGGTTTGTTTCTGTTAAATTATTCTCCAACTGAAGCTGGCATAGATTCAATGCTGTACAGCATGTTGGAGGAATGGCATCTCACAGAATAAAGCTTTATCTACATAAAACCATTTAAGTGATGCTAAAAAACCCTGTGTATCATTTTATTAACCCCTTCTTCCACCACAGAAGAAGCAGAGAAACAATCATTTCCTGCTGATGGTAACAAATTTTACATGATTTACATGATTTGAGGTTTGAAGGAAAATCACTAATTTCACACACTAGTTATTACTTTAGTTTTCTGTACCCACTCTACTGCTAGATTCCTATGACATAACAATATTAAGCCTAGTAAAGAAGTCCAAGAATAACCATAGCTGACAAATGAACAGATTAGAGCAAAGCAGGTATAAAACATCACATGATTATTCTCCCTCTCCTACCACAGAGGGGACTTCATCTGACCCCATGGAGACATCACTGAAGAAAGCAACATCAGCACAACGCTCTAAAGTGATACCAACTAGATCTTGAGGAGTTTAAGCATCTTTTTCCCATTGAAACCCGTGAATTGTGCTCCTAAATGTCTTTAGAGCTCTGGAACAGAGTTCAGAGAGGCACCCGGCAACACCTTATCCAACTGAGGCCACTATTCCCTCTGGGTTAACTGGCGTCTTTAAGGGGTCAAGTCAGAGCTGTGTAGAGAAAACTTGCTAATTTATTTTGTTCTTGAATGGCAAAAAATCTTACGAGGCTCTAAGCAATTTTCTCAGTAGAAATAACATTTCAATTCCTGAGAAGGGAGCAGGGGAGGGAAAGGATGTTTTCTGTTTTGTTTTTATATTAGTTTCCATTCAGGTGTCTGTTAAACTGATTTCAGTGTGTGATGCATTCTGTATTTAAGCAACAGTGTGTTGTATCTTAGATGTCATTTCATTTAACACCTTCTGAAAGAAATTCACATTATCACAATTCACCCTATCTGCTGTTAATTCTGAACATAAGTAGAATATATTAATCAATGCCAGAGGCAAAGGAACCCAACATAAATTAACTAGCTGCATTAAGGAATAAGTGATTGCTCCATAATACACTGCACACAGAAGATGAGTTTTTCTTTTCCTGGCACTCATCATAAGTGAACTTTTATCATGACAGACAGAACTTCAAAAGGTTTCAATTGATTAAAAGCAAGAACAAATCACAACTCCCCTTCTCATTCCCTCAAAAAGATTAATGTAAAGCACCTTGGGATTTGTCTACATGAAAAGCTTCATATAAAATAATCATTGTAAAATGCTTGCCAGCATTTGTCAGCTATTCGGAGGACAGCATTTGACATCTCTATTAAAACCTTTCTCGATTAGTATTCCATTCAGCATCAGTAAATGATAAGTGTCAAGCCGTCACAACAGAGTCCCAGCTGATGCAACTGAAAAAGAATCTAATGCAAATTCCAGCAGGCTTCGGATGTATTAAAAATAATTCCCCAGTTAGAGCCTAACTTTATTTGCTGACAGATGCTTTTGAAAACAAGCTAACTTTTGAAGCCAGCAAATGGTAATCACACAGGCAATAGAGGCTGCATCAGTGGAATAAGCACAGCAAACACAAATAAGACTCCTTATTTCTAAATGAAACTTGAGCACATCTGCCAATATCAACAGGCACTGCACCACTGTCTTTTGGAGGTTCGTCTGCTTGTGTAAGCTGTCCCAATTCTGCGGCTGCAGGGAAAAGCTGCTTTCAAATTTCACCTACATCAGCAGCGAGGAGTAATGTCACAAAAACAGAATTAGTTCCAGTTTATATCCAGATTACTGAGCTTGAAGCCCTTGAAATTTTAATTTTCCCATGAGTGAAATGAAGATAAATAATACCTGCCTGCCATAAGAAGGAATTGGGCTGTCTCATTAATATTTGCTCAGTGTTTGAGAAGTTCTAATGCTAAGTAATGACAACTCAAATACTATAATTTTGTCTCAAGTTCATCCTGTGCATAATGCCACTGATTTCAATTGACTTGCACCAAAAGATGTCTGGTCAGCACTTCCCCCCCCAAGCACACTGGTGCACAGAAGTTACTAAACAGCAAAATGGATTCCTGTATTTTCTACTCCTGCCAAATACAACACAGATGGCTTCTTTGGCATGCAGCCAAGCAGACACAGCTCTTCTTACCTGGCACCAAATTCCCATGCCAGTGCACCGCTCAGCTGCCTGAACTCACCTTCATACACAAAAACAAGATATTTAAAACCAAAGGGAATCAAAAGTAAATTTCATTTCCCTTCCCATTTACCAGCCTACAGGAGGAAAAAGCTTTTGCTTCAGGCTTTCTTATTAGAGCTTCCCTTATACAGCTGGACTGTACCAGCTGCTGGTATACAGCTGGAGTGTTAGCACTGGAACCATTATTTGGTTTGCAACACACCTGTAGAGCCAAGAACTGTAGACATGAAACACAGGAAAACACGTCACACTAGGAAAGGTGAGAAATAGGGTTGCTGGCAAGATTTGGGTCAAAGCAAGCCAGCAAAGGTAGGCTGTATTCTCCATAATCAATACATCGCCATCAATAGAAGTGGGGAAAGGAACGGTAATGCAGCAATTCAGATTCAAAAGCTCAAGGAAAACCCCTATGTGACCTTGGCTAAGTCACACACCCTCACATTCAAAAAGTAATTTTCTTTATAAAAATGGTCATCTTGAATACCACTATCAGCTATTGCTTAAAATCCCACCAATGCCTCAGTTTACCACTTAAACTCTACAGATATTTTAGCTGCACTTCTATACATTACCAAAAAACACTTAGTCTTGGCAGCGAGTTGCTTGCTGCCTATCTTCTTGCTGTGCCTGAATGAGATCAATTCTAGATAATGCTCCTGTTGGAGGAATTATCATCAGGACATACAACATGGAAAAAAGTCTCTGCACAGAATACACTAAGAATCAAAAAATTATTTTCAAAGATAAGCAGAGGAAGAGGTTCTTTTCACACACAGTGGCCTAATGTTTAGACGCCTAACCAAAACAAAACGTTCAGGTCTTCTGAACGGACATGAACACCTCTCAGCAAAGACATGACCACCAGCCATAGACTATTCCTATGCAGTTTTGGTTTTGCAGCTGTGCTTCTTTAGCTTACCCGTAAAAATAAGAGTTGAGAGATCCTCAGAGGCTACAATAACAAGGAACAATCAATAGAAGCATAGTATCTATCTTCAATAGAAGACTAGTTTTAGCCAATAGCTACATTTAGTTTCTTTCCTCACTGAATAAGAAAAAATCCTGTTACACTGATTTCTTGTATTTTTAAATGAAAAAAGGGACGTGCTGGGGATTAACATAAGTGAAAAAGGACCAAAACCTCATAATTCTGGAACAAAATGTCCTGGAACACAATGGAAAATTTAGATTTGAATCAAGATTCATTTTCACAGTGAGTATTTTTTCATTTTCTGTTCAAGCAGTCAAAAGAAAAAAATAGCACATTTAATGAAAAAATAAGCTGAATCCCACAATGTCAGAGTATGAATGTGGAAAATACCTCAAGGTAAATAACAAATCAGCCAGAGGGATGTAATAAAAAAGAGGCCACACATATGAAGCCACTTCATGAAAGTGGGACTGCAGGACAGCAGAAAGTGGATGGACTGAAACAGGGGGCCATGGAGGAGGGCTGGAACTTTAGAGACAAAGAAAAGTATTGATCACCACTTGGCTTGCATAGCTGGGCCTGATGAACTCTAAAATATTTCAATATACAGTCTGATTCATAGGACCAAGGGCTTAAATTTGTAGGTACATGAAAAAGGTAATATGTAATTAGTATAAGCAACAGAATTATGACAATCTGGCCTATTGCCACTTTGCTTAATGAAAAGCACACTTCCTCCCTCCTCTAACACATCCACATTTCAATCCAGGTGGTGATATTTTACCCATAGCCACTGATCAGTAGACTTTAACCACAAAAAGCTGCAAAGATTTATCTTAAATCAAGCTGAATGCCCTCCACCCCAAAACATTTACGTAACCCAATCCTCCTTCCCTGCAAAAGTCCTCTATGCATATCATTCACAGAAAGTTTCAAATAAAGGGTTGGACACTCATGGATAGCAAGAATATTTGCAGCTACAACAAGGGTTTTTCCAAAGTGCCAGTATTTTTTGTAAGGAGTTTAATCTTCTCATAGACCAATTCAAAAACCAGGCACTGAGTATTGGAGTTAGGAATAACCTCAAATTACTCCACAGCTGTCCACACAGGCTCTCACTGTTCCTTAAAACAGCTGGTATTAGCCACTATCAAACAATTCAATATAAAACAAGCTTTGTGTGTCAATCCATACATGAATTACCCTATCTTTTATAGTCTCCACAGGTTAACTTTTTCAAAATGGAATTTTATAGCTAGAAGAATGCAATTCCTCCCACCAAACTCCCTTTACCATGAATTACACCAGACTGCAAAATAAATCATCAACTCAAGACTCTTACGTGTGCACTTCCAGTGCAAAATTGCTGACGAGGCCAACACTTCAATAGCAGAAGAAATTAGAACCAGGTTTTCCTCTCCACGTGAGAGCTTCATGTTGAGATTGTTACTGCAACATTCATAAATCTTGCCAAAAGCATAAGGAATCGAGTTACAACTCTGGAAGCGGTTAAGTGAAAACTACATAGAATAAGAAAAGAGTCATGTGTTGTTGATAGAGGGCCTCTGCCCACCAGGTCTTTGCCAGCAGGCAAGGCTACAGTGTCAACCCACCTTCGCTGGCGCCAGGGTCACAGCACAGCCAGCTCCAGCAGCACGGAGACGCTGTTCCCCATGGCAGTGCTGAAATACCGAGGAGCAGGAAAGGGCTGACGGACCCAAAAATGTGAGAAATGAACCCATTAATGGGCAGTCAGGAGGTGGTGGCTTCCCCAGTTCTTCAGCAACTTTGTGTGCAGTGAGCTCCTAACTTATAAGAGCTGGGTCTCCAGCTTACTATGTTCTCAAAAAAACCACTATAGTCAAGTAACATGTTCACACTGAGTAAACTCCTGAAACGATACAGGATCCAGGTTTATTTGTAATCTCAGAGGATTGCTGTTAATCAGCACCAGAATTAAAAGTCTGAAAACTGGAAACTTTAGCTCTGTATTCTAAATCAGCTAGTGCAACTGAAAATCCCATTTTGTCCCAGTCCTGCTCACCTTTTCAGTACAGAACTATTAAACATCAACCTGTACTTTCACTATGAAACTGATCTACGCCAGCTTTAACGATTGACATTTGAGATGATTAAGCTTTCTAAAGACAGTACGAGCATCAGTAGCAGAAACAAACTATCTTTGCATTGAGACATCTTCAGCATGTGAAAAGTAGGAATTGCAATGAGCGTCAGTCCATCTTTCAGACTATGGTTCAGACAATACCACTAGGAGAAGAAATTACGGTCATACTACCAAATTTATCAAAGATTATAATGAATCTTTTGAAAAGCCTCTAGAGATTATGGAAAATACACACTTTTATTCATCATCCTTCAAATCTAAGTTGTTTTCATTCCAAGCTGGGACAAATATTTAAGAAGTTTAGGGCCCCTCCCTCCATTTTATCAAAACATGAGACATTGAGAAATGAGACAGTCAGGAAACTTCAGAAAAACTGGACAGAATTCAGATATGAACTAGAAAGCATTAAAAGGTCAAAGAGGAAGAGCACAACAGCATGTCTTAAGTACATAAATAGTAGTTTCAAAGAGGAATGAAGTAACACTGCTCTACAGAGCCACTGAGGACAGGGCTGCTTAAGTTAAAGCAAAGAAGATCCTTGCTAGGCGTTAGGAGTTAGGAATAAAGAAGATAAAGCACTGGGGAGAAGTTTCTAGTAGAAAGGCTGAAACGTTCCTCCCTTCTCTCCACCCTCTGCCTTCCAGAAATAGTATTTTCCATCAGAAGAATGCTAACTCTGAACATCACAGTTAATTTCCATCACAGCTGTTACTCAGAGACAAAGCAAGTCTCAGCACTGAGTGACATGAGCTGTACGGAAGGACCAAGGCAAAAAAGAAGTTGCACCACAAGACAAGACCCAAAGGTATGATGGACACTGCTATGGTGTTTGGTAAATACCACCGAATTTAATCCAACAGATGTTTTAACTGTAAAGCAAAACATGAGCAAAACTCAAAGGACAAAAAAATCTGATCAGAGGAAAACAAAAGGTGTAGAACAGATCAAGCAGATACTATGCTACGCAGTTTTTAATTTACTTGAATTCACTGCACAGAAAATGCCGAGAGGCTGACCTGGCACAAATTAGCACTGCAACAACTCTGGGTTTTAAAAAAAATTGTTAAAAGTGTCTGTTGAACATTCACATCTGCTAACAATGGTAAGAATAGAAAGGCAAGTAAGGAATGGTTTGCTCTTAGTTCTTTTTATTGTTTGCCAGCCTAACTCACTGTAGTGCAGATATTTTCCTCTGAACTCTGCTTTTAGGCAGATTGTATGTATTCTTATATCACAAGTACTAAGAGGCCATTTCAATACGATGTAGTTTAACAGCCGATTATACGTACTGGCCTACACACTGCCGACAGGTTTCTCTTGCTTCGCTTCCATGCTCCTCTACTGAGAACAGTTTTAACCATGACATCGTTACACAGTTCCATCAACTTAAAACAGGATCCCCCCTTTCTTTTTCCTATTCCTCATGGTTCTTTGGCACCAGTTCCAGGAGCTTTAACACAGCCAGCAGATCTCTAAAGACAGCAGCTCCTTCAGAGGCTTACGCCATTGAAATTAAAGCACATCTGGAGAAACAGAACAGCAATTCTAATTTTTTCATCTCCAAAGGGAAAGGAGCTTAATCTCCCACTGTGGTAACTATGCATTAAGTACTGATGTTGACATCAGCGTTATCTGACAGACTACATTCGCAGCTACTTTTATTAAATTCTCTCTCTGTTACCGTACTACCTGAACACTGCCTCCACAGAATTAATCCTCACAGTGCCCCCCATAAAAGGTGAATAACAAAATTTCCCAGTCTTGTACAGACCTTGCCAGAAGAGCTTCAAAGAAAAAAAATTCCTTATGAAATGCCACTCAGACTCTTCCCCCTCTCTAAGAATATATGTGCACACACACCATTGTGGAAAGCAAAGGCTTCTCCAGTGCAAAACTGCACGTTTAGTCAGCTATGGAGAAACTTATAGATCATGAAGGACAAAGCACAAATGGTTAGGACACTCATCTGAAGTGTTAGTGAACAGGCTTCTTTTATTTATTGTCTGTAGAGAGGGGTTTTTTTATTTGAACCTTAGGACTAGAGTCAGGGTCCCAGAATTAAGGTCATAAGAGGAAGCAAGTTCACTCCACCCTAGACAATCCTATATACTTGGATTTTATTTGGAACAGTGGAGAACTCGTGTAGTGAAAGATAAAAAAGCTGTAAGCAGTCCTAGCTCATAATTTCTGTTCATAGACTCAGAGGTCAGAACTGCAGATGCTGTGAAAAAGTAGGTTCCATTCAAGATGGTGCCAGACTTGGTGTCAACAGGCTGATACTTATCCTAATGTGCCACTGACTTGACTCAAAATTTATGGCATATCATTTCATATCTCTCTGCTCTAGTCTCTCATTTGTAAAACAGAAGTGAGACAAATTCCTTCGTAAGGATATTGTTGGAAGTCCTTCTGCAGATTTCACTGTAGTCGTATGTTCCCCATCTGTAGCGTACTTTCTCCCATTTGACCACACATACATCGGAGACACTGTAACATACTAAAAGTGAACATACTTGCTTTCAGTGCAGTCAACCATGTTACTTTTAATCATCTTCAGCAGGGACTGTGTCCCTAAACTCACACCTGAGAAACTTCTGCAGGACTTATTCTCAAACCATCACTCTACCTTCTCTTCAGTGGTTCCTAAAGCCATTTTCTAGTACTGCAGATTCTAGACTTGTGTGTTACAAAGAATGCAATTTCTGAAATTATCTCTAAGAAAAGAGAAACATTCTCGTGTTTGCAGAGAAATTCTATACTTTCAGGAAGCTTTTCTCAGTCTGCTTTTGCTTTCCTCCATTTCACTGGTAATGGCTACTCCCCTGTGCACCATCGTAAATAGTTTCTGTACACTGGCTTTGGTTATGCTTTTCAAATATCTCAGGCATTATCCTGTCCCTAAATACAGATATGCCTATTTGTTTCATATCCCTAAAGATGAACCCTTTCATCCCCATGTTCATATTTTTTTCCCCGAATTACCCAGTAGCAATCTGGCAAAAGAGTTCCTAAACGATATCCTAGGTGTGCTTTCTCCCCTAACCATAGAGAAGCTGGTAAGCCAAATACAGGTTTTTTTCCACAAGTGAGACATCAATGAGCAATGAAGCCAGTTATTTTCTGATAAGCATCGGTAACTTCTCACCCAGAAATAGTTCTATAGGACTTTGTCTGCACTACCAGAAGTCGCTCATGGTCTTTATTCCAAGCAAATAATTAGTTTTTACTAAGAAAATTAATCCCTTAAAAGTAACAGTTGTGGTCATAACCACATACTTACTAGGACCTCACACAATACAAAGTTTTTGTGGCTTCCTTTAAATAAGTATTCTCAGTGTAACTGCTAACTTGGACAGCATTTTCAAAAAGCTGCATTTACCAAGAGGACTATAAAATAGCCAAACAACATGGCCTGCGATAATGATGCCCAGCTTTATAGTTCAGGCTTTTCACAGGCCTTCAAGGCATGAGAAGGCCTCAAGAGTTGGCCCTCTAGGTAAGCTGGTGCTGGAGGAAACTGTTTATGGGTATTGCCGATTTCTTTCGGAATGTCTTGTGGAACCCAGGGTGAGACCTCATGGGACATAATTCAGTCCTAAGAAATTCCATGGACGTGACCTCACCTTAGAAACTGCAGGTCTACATTTATTACACAACAGCTTCTGACTAAGCTTTTTATGAAGTGTGTAGTTAAGTTGTTTACAGTAAGGAAGGATGAGCTTTTTGAGCTCTTCTCCACAACCCGTCTCCTCCTCCCAAACTGCTACTTGTACCTCTGCCTGTCCCCTCAAGTTTCGATAAGTCATTTTTATATGACCAACACTTGAGGATCATGTCTCTGCTAAACATAGCTGCTTGGAAGCCAGATACTGATCGCAGCTCCAGGAAACGGTCAATGATTATTTTCATCCCAGTTTTTGGGAAGCATCTTGGACTAGAACACTGCCTAATTTAGGTTTTGTTACAGTGAGCAAACTTGATGACCTTGATACACATGTTGATTCAAGCCACAAAAGAAATAAAATGGAAACAATCATGCCTAGTGACTCATCTCTGGCAAATAAAGTTCCATGCAGGGCTTTCAGCTGGCTAGAGAGATACTGAGATTCTGTAGGGCAGGAAAGTTCGTGTTATACTATATACATTTCACACAATGGCATATTAATCTTCATCAAGAAACTGTGCACAGAAAAGCACGTGGCTAGGCTACAAAGGCAAAAAACCCAAACCCACCAAATATTTGCTGCCTGGAAAAACTATTTCAAGGGTTACCAAATATTTAGTGGTTGTTAATTGTGCCAATGCTTTGAGGTTCTGCAGGACTCATTTTCCAGTTTGTCAGAGTAGCAAAACCACACCACTTAAGATCACAGAAGTCAAATTTTGCCACTAATTGATATTACTGTGATGGTGTATACATAAATGCAGACCCTCAGCTGGCTGAGAGTGATACAGATCCACTGAAATTAGAACTGTATGCAGTCACATAGATTTCCAAGGTCTTTGGCCCTATCAACTTCATTGAAGTTTTAGATTTCTATCCTCCTAATTTCCGAATCAAGAGTCAGATTATCTACTCATGAGGCAATCTTTTTGGAAAAAGAAAAACTAAAACACAGCATTTGAGAAAGGCAGCTTCATGGAGGTGATTGTGGATTAAAAAAAAAAAAAAACAATTATTGAGTGTCCCCAATTATTTGTTCTGCTTTCTTTTGTTCCAGTGAGATAGCTGTGGACATATTTTCATGGCTGTAAATAGCGAAGAGCTTTCCATTCGGATATAATCTTTACATTGAGTTCTGAAGCAAACAGCTACCTTCTGGGTTTTGGGGGGGGTATTAAAGGGAAATGCAAAGAAATAAGAAATTGCATTTTACTATCTGTTTTACCTCCTACTGTTCTGTATCATTAGACACTAACAGAGACTAGTTTTACCTACTATAAAAGGAAATCCTATGATGTTCTGCACTGATTGACAGCATTTAAACCTGTTCAGTTAACATTTGCTGTTAACACCAGTCCTAAGTAGGCAGCTTTAATGTTTTTGAATCCTGACATGCCTGGTAAGTAGAAACAGGTAGGTGACTAATGAGAACTTGGTTCGCACTCATTCCTACCCCAGTGACAAGCAATCAAGAATAACAGTTATACCCGTCTTTCTTACACAACTTTAGACTGGTATTCAACGAGGCTCAGCTTCCACGGTTTGAGTTCAAATCATTAATGCTTAGCATCTCTACATTTTATGCCTTCTCGAACTTCAGTGCTAGAAGGCATCTCCTCTACCTTTCCTAGTTTCCTACAGTAACAGACCTACGTTCCACACATTTTTCTGACGAAAAGCAGGCTACAAAACACTTTCATAAAACATGAAGAAAAACAAATAGATGCATTGCACCTCTAAGGGTATAGCTTATCTCTAGTGATTTGCTGGCTTGAGTGGTGTTATATAGATACAGCCTAAACAGAGCCATCATTTGGCCTATCAGAATTTAATGCTATGGGCAAAACAAAGTAGACAGATTGAAGTTTGTCCACATTCAAGGCGAAATTCTGACGCAAAGTGACAAGCAAAACTTCTGACTACAGTTCTGTAAGATGGCATGCCGTTTATCTCAACATCCTACAAATAAGCTAGAAAAGATTTCTTTTTATAGCAACTCAGCATAATTTAATGTCATGCACCCTACAAGGGAGAGAATCTGAGCGTTAGAGGATTAATAAAGCTAGCGTACAATGTTCCTCCATTCAGGATTGTGTAAGACGTACAAGAGTTTCCACTGCAAAGGCTGGCTAACTTTTTCCTTGGAAAAGCACTCAACCCAAACCAGAAACAAAAGACACAGAACCACAAATCAGGCATCAACCACTGGGTCCTACACACATCACCTTTTCAGTCATGTTCAGGAGAGAATAATACTTTCCTAAAGTGTTTTAGCAGGGAAAAGGGAGCCAGTGAACCGGCTGAATAAACTTCCATATGTTAAGCACATCCTCCAAAGAAATACAAAGACTCCAAATGACCTTGTAATTTATGCAGAGAGAAGTAAAAGAGAATGAGAACTGATACAAGGAGGCTCTCTCCTAAAAGATGGGCCTCATCCAAAGCCTACCTAAATCAGCAGGAGTCTTTCCATCAACTTCAAAAGCACTTGTGCCAGATCCTATACAAAGAGTCCTACATCTAGACCAGAATACAGAGATTATGGGGAGACATATTACAACCAACAAAACCACTGCTTAAAACCAGAAGCATGACTCCTCCCCAAATGTCATTGAAACATCTTGTGCAGTTTCCTGCCTTAAAAAAGGACACTCAAATCAATGCTATATGCCAAGAAATAACATAAAAAGGAACTATACCATATACTTCTCTGGAAACCCAGGCCAAGGTGAATTACAAACGTTCAAGTACTATAAGTTCATTTAAAGAATATATCAACTGTCACCAAAATGCATTGTCTCCCACATCCATCTGTAGATCTCCTATCAGATATTATCTGTACAAGCATTCAAAAAAGCACCATTAGCACTATCAGGATACGTATGTACCACATGCACATACCCTGACCACGTATGCTATTTCAATTCCAAGTATCTTTCATACTATGAGTGCCCTGTCTTTTGGTTAGCCTTTGAAAGTGTCTATATGGACCTACAGAGACAGACTTCAATTTCTTCTGCCCATAGCTTAGTCATAAAGCTTAAATTTTTATATGTTTAAACCCACTAGCTGCAATGGGAACTAGGGGCCTGTTTATCTTCGCAGGTCTGTGCACTTTGCCTAAAGGCTGTGCATATCAACATCTAAATAAAAGAAAGCCTCAATGATTTCTTCCAAGGGAGTTGAAGTCAGGTGAAGCAAAAACTTGAACTCAGTTCACCAGCTTAAACCCTTTGGAGATGATCCTAAACTTCTAGATTTCCAGCAACGTAGGCTATTGGATGTCCAGAAATTTCAAACAGCCTCACTATACATGCATAAAACTACTGGTTCACATCTGACACATACGATCCTGCATTGGCACATAAGAACTCTCTCAAGTAATCATGTACATTAGCAACTAGACCATCCCTTCAACCTAAAAAGTTTGCCAGAATATAAATTTTCACAGAAGTGAACATTTATTTTTGATACAGACAATCTGTAAGATTACAGGCCTAATTCAGCAAAACTTTTGAACACATGAATTATTTAATTGTGCAAGTAACTCCACTGAAGGGCTGAAAGCTAGGAATACAAAACACAAGAGGATATAACCTTTTAAGTGGGGGACACACACAGGGCTTTTTTGCTGGTTTTCTGTTTTAAAAGCTTCATTCTCTAGTCATGGAATAGACACCAAGTTTGCTGTTCAGATGCATAAAAACAGTCACAACGATAGACATGTGAACTCAAGGCAGAAAATTAGGTGCAATCTGCTTATCTAATGCATACCGACTTTCTCTCAGAACTGATCAGTTTACCATTAGGAATAGAAGCAACAGCAGTAACAGCCAACATGGAACAGATTATCTGAGGAGAAGGATACCCTGAGATGAGTGAATAGACAATCTCCACTAATGAACGAATGCAAATAATGACTATGAATAGAAGTTTGTGGACATAATGTAATTAATAATAGTATTCCTGATACATTACGTGATCAGCTCTAAACAGAACCACAGTAATTAATTTTACATCTGACTTTAAGGAGATACATAGTAGCAAAAGCATGCTGTGCTTTCTACAGCTCTAAAGGCAAGGTGAAAGTCCACTGCAATAAACTAAGGCACCAGGTCTGGGATTTTTAACTACATTAAAGTCGAGACATCATGGAATCCAGTTGGAGCCATTCCAGACTCTGCTCCATCACTCAGCCCCTAATCAGAACCAGTTGAGGGGAACCTGACTGCACAGCTCTGACTCAAACCCTTGGCATGCACAGAATAAATAAAAAGTAGCAAATTATTAATTTAAAAAACAACCCTTTGACAGAGGTGATACCCTAGCAAATACAAGGGGATTTCAGAAGGATGTGTGTATGTAAATTCCCCCGTTGCCAAGGAAAAGAGACATTATATGTGCAATACGGGAAAGCTCCAGGGCTCAGCACACCTATTTCTTTCGCCACCTTCCCCCTCCCTCTTTTTTTCTACTAATTGTCTAACTATGTCTGAGGCAGTGATCCGTCAGTTTTCCATGCAGGAAGCCAAGCTCAACTGCAGGGCTCATGAAATATCTGGGGTATTAGAGCAAAACCTGCATGCAAGAACACCAAAGTTCAAAACAAACAAAACATCCATGAAACTAGTTTCTGGACCTAGGGCTCAAGAAACAAAAGAAAAAGCCCTCATCTATCATACAGCATCCTAGAAAACGATTCTTTGGATTACATGCCCTCTTACTTTTTTTCCTCCTCTATCATGTTTACCACAGTATGCTCAAACCCTTCATTAAGCTGCATAATGAGCAGCCCACAAATTCTCTACAGAAAATCTGTACACACAGCAGCACACAGAGCACTCATTATTCATGTACTGCTGACAGAAGGTGTTCTTCAAAACTGGCTGTCCTTTTCAACTGGTCCTGGGCTGGTAACAGAAAGCAAAGGGAGGCATTTTGAAATGAAATCAGCTGCCTGGTGGAAAGGAATAAGGAGCAACTGGACACACAGTTCCTCCCTTCTCTCTACCCCCAGCAGTGACTTCAGTAAATTTATCACATCAGGACAGAGTAAGATCCAAACCAAATTTTGAACTCCTGTCTTCCCATAACCCTCCTTATTGATGGAAAATCATATTTCCCCGAACACCCACATGTTCCTCTACTGTGGGCAGCAACTGCAGCTCTCCATAGCAGCATATGTTCTTCCTTAATGACCTGATGTTCCACCCTCCCCTTGGCAGGGCGTACAGCGGGCACTCTGCACGCCTACTTACAAATGTGTACGAATGCCATGGTCACCTCCAGTTGACAAATGGATTGGACAGACTGAAAAGGCACAGATATGGGCATAAACTAATTTGGAATTGGACACTGTCAAGTATTTGGGATTGGCAAAAGTGGAAGTCAGTGCCCTTGGCCACAAAGGAGGGAATCAGGCTAAAAAATGTCATAAGACTTAGAAGAAAAATAAATTCTGATTATCTCGCCTAGTTACATGAAGCCAAAAATCCAAGACTTTAAAATAAATAAACCAAGTTCCCAAAACTGTGACACTTAAAACTGAATATTGGGAGCTGACAGTGCTATGAATGTCTCTGCTACTTCTTTGTCCCTAAGAGTAATGCACTTATTCCAGAAGCCTGACATGCAACCCCTCAGACAAATGATTATGAACTCTGTTGCTATGGCATACATACGTATGTATACATACTTATATCCTCCAAAGTACTTGCTTGTCTGGCAAGCTGGAAGATATAAGACAACAGGGGAATCTTTCCAAGTCACTACAGGAGCTGCTGAGAATCTTCTAGGGCGGTCTGGGTATTTTTCTGGCTTTAATGTCTTTCAGTAAGGAGTGTAGGGTTTGGTGTAGTCCTAACGATTCTCCTTCCCTCTGGCAGCCTTCCACCGTTGTGAGGTAAAGACTGAGGTTTGCAAGAGTGGCAGGGGAAGAAGTTATTCTCAATAACTCCCTAAACCTCCTCCATTTCTCCCTCTCTTGGCTTTCATCATTTCTTTCCCCATCATTCCTCAAAGTACAGTTTAATTACTCCATCATTGCCAAACAGAACCACAAAATCCCTGTTGACTAGTCTTCCAGAATAAAAAACAAACACACACATATAAATACACATACACTCTATAATAACCCCAGTAAATCTAGAACTTGCAGTGATTTAACACATTCCAAATATAGCACAGTCTGCAGCTGAAAACCCCATGGATTTAACTTTTTCCAATCTTGGAAATAAAGCTTTCATCAGCCTGAAACTCCAGTTCTAATAAAACAAGGGAGTGTCTTTCACTTAATGTTACCGCCAATGTCTCAGATGGTGCTGAGCGGTAAAGATTCAGCACAGACACTTACAGATGAAAACTTTAGAGAAGATCCACAGCTTTCTTAGCAGGAGGGAACTTGAGGGCATTGGACAAATTAAGCTAAATTTGCCCTCAAAGGCAATGGCATTATGCAAGTGGAACACTTGGTCCAGTGTATCCAGTTGTCAGTAGTGCTACAGACTTACAGACAACTAAATGAAGGGCTCAGGCTGTCGCTTAACTCTTCTACCTCCATCTGCCCTGAACAGGATGCATCCACTCTTCAGTCACACCATTTCACAGATACACTTATAAGTCAGCTGAAGACAGATTTACATGAAAATACTGGTCTGTTAACTGTGACAGCAAGGACAAAGATATCCCATTCAGCTGCCCTTGAAAGGCAAGACACTTCGTCTGGCAAAGGGATAGAACAGATCACTAGAGAGTACTGTCAGAATAACATTGTTAAACCTACTAGAGCTCAATCTGTCAGCGCTCTAAGAATATATAAAGGCTGACTCTTGAGCTAACAGCATACATTAACAAGAGCAGTACTAGACCTGGGCTGGTAGATGACCTAGGTCTGTCCAATTTTAGCCTGATTTATTTCCTTTAATAGATCACTGCAATGTCTTGTACATCCTGCCTATCTTGTCTGCACTTTAAAGCATATTGCGAGTGGGACTGTCTCATTACCTTGTTCTCAGAAGGCTTCTAAAAACAGAAACTGTCTCACATGGTGTTGGTAAGACAGCAGAAAGAAAAAAAAGATGGGCTGTTCCTCTTCACTACCTCTTATCCACTCTGAGCAAGAGAAAGCATGTGCTACTGATTCAGAGGTCCATGCCAGACAGAACACAAGTGCAAGGTGAACCAGACTTGCACCATGCCTCACCACAGACTTGACTGAATTAAAGTCTCCCTGCAGAATAGCTCAATCTCTGCTGAAATGATAAATGGATGAGACTTCATCACTCCTGAAGTCTCCTTTCTTGGAAAAGCCCTTCTACCATATCGAGTTTCCTTCTACCATATCGAGTTTCCTTAACAACACTAGTCTCCTCAGCAGTAGTCATCTGCTGAGATGACAGAGAGCTGCTTCAATAAACCCAGTGCACAAGCAATGAACTTGCCTGAGGTTGAATATGAATTTACCTAGGCTACAGCTTCCTTTTTCACTATTCCCCATGCCCAGTGCAGGGCATAAGCTTCAAGCCAAACACCAACAGTGCAGCTCTCCCAACCCTTTCCTCCTGTTTCACATTATAGCGGCATCCAGCCTATGGGTCAAAACACCATTCAAAAGCCAACAAAGAGGGGCAATATGCATTTTGTCTTCCCAGTTTTGCAAAGAATGCAGCCACATCACTTGCTTTTCTCCATGCACCATCTGTCCCAAAGCCTCCTTGAATAAGAGATGCTCATTAACACCAGTTTACCCTTTAGATTGAGCCTGCAGGCTTCTTTCTCTTCCACCTTCAAGAAGGATCGAGGTCTACCCACACAAGAGGCAGAAGCAAAGGAAGAATCCACTGACACTTGCTCCCACAAACAAGAGGGAAGTAAACCTCAGTCAGTAATTGGCTTCTGCAGTAGCTTTAAGCAGGCTGACATTAGGAGCCAGTCTAAGCATCAGCACTTCCCCAGTATGTCTCACATGCATGAAGCAACACAGACAAGCTAGGCAGCTTGCTTGCTTGTAGCTGGCTACGGCAATCAGAAAGTTTCCATTTCCAGTGCTGGCTTGTGATCAGGCCCAAATGAAAGCAGGATGCATTCCCCCTGCTGCTGCATGTTTTGTCTGCCTGTTCCTTAACCCCACTGATGTAAACTCTGTACTTTTTTCTCCCCCTTCAGTGTTTAATTTCAATTTCAGACTAATAGCTAGCTTGGATGTGTGTGTTTGCTTTTACTTTGATTTATTGCCAAGCTGTGTCTGAAAACGTAGAGGGGTGATGCAAATGTTTGAAAACATATTAAAATCTATTAAAACTCATTGCTTTTGCATGTTACATGGGCTGTTTCCTCCTCTGAAACAAAGCTAATGCTCTTTGGACACTTCTTCCTCCCTCTTCCTCCCCACCTCTCCTCCCACCTTTGCAGTATGCAGGCATTATCCTTTGATGGGATGCTGCTCAAGACCAGAGCATCAGAGTTTCCTAAAGGAAAAAGCAAAGTTACCACCACTCCCAAAATACAAGAATTTTACAGTGAATCAATCGGAAGAATGGTAGAGAGACTATTTTTCAACCAGTTAGCACTGCTATGCAGCAATTCCTGATGTTTAAGACTGGACGAGAACCTCTTGTGAGCTCCGACTGATAAACATAGGTGCATCGGCCCCAGTTACAGGGCACTTGCACTCAGCCTCATTGAGATACAACCAACAATACTGTTGTTCCTGTGCTGGAAAGGCCAGGGCTGGAGGGCAGCTACATATTTCCTAAAGCACTCCACCTTCTTTCCCCTTGTCTGCAGGACACATTAGTATCCAAGATAGGTTTGCATTGGCATCTGCTTTTTTAATTCTTTTTCTGCCCTGTAGCTGGTTATGCTCAACGCTGCTATTTCTGCACTTTTTAACTGCTAGAGGCTGTGGTCACGATAGGGCTGAGCATAGCAAGACTGGACCTCAGAAAACAAGGACAGTCCTTTCCCTCTGAGCTAGTCAAAGCATGGGAACTGAAGTCCTTGGGGAAACAGCAGACAGGAAGTCAGTGGCACAGAGGCAGAGACTGCATGTCCCAACTCCAACCACATGCTATTCACGTGTAAGATAAAGGTGCATTGTTTGAAAATGGACCTCAGATTGTATTAAGACCTCCCTGCATTTCAGGGTGCAGAAGACGAGTTTCATTTCTTCTCCTCAGCACAAAGGCTCGAGTCCAACTGGTAGTCGCAAGGCAAAGCAACTATGAAAGACCAGTGACAAGTGGTCCCCTTTCTGCTACTGGCTCTCTCTCCTAACCAGGCTATCCTTTCTTCTCTTATTTTGCATGGATCATGTTTGATGTTCCAAATCCCAACCTTTCTTGGTTATAATATAAAAACTAGTAGCAGAATCCCAGAGTCTCACGTGTAAGTAATGATCAGAGAAAACCTGCTTAGGAAAAGCAAAAGTCACATAATTTTACAAAACAGTTTCCCAGTCTTCCTTTGCAAGCACAGTAAAAAGCTGGAGGGCTGTGGTGTAACTCCACTGACTAACAGCGGCTTTTGATTAACATCGATGTAGGTGAAGACAGCATTAGGCAAAGGGAAAAGGCAAAGCCGCAGGCAGAATGACAGAGCTGCTGTTACAGCAGACGTATCTGAGAGTGCAACTATAAAGCTTTGCTACAAGTGTAAAGCTGCTCCGTACAGAAGATGATACTAGCCCCAGAACCAGCCTGATGCTGTTAAACACACTCAAAGCAAGCAACAAAGACTACTCTACCTTCTTCTGTAGCCTTCTTTGTAGCATGATATCTATATTTAATAAAGCAAACATAACAGAAAATACTCCCAAAATACACACTTCACTGTGTACACAGTGCTACCACTGGAGAGTAGATGAAAGAGCAAGCCATTTCAGAGTCATCAGTCATGTAATGCAATGACACTGTTTAAACACTGAGGATGAAAATGCACCAAAAAAGCTCTTGAACTTATTTTAAAGAGGCTCCTATCCCTAAACAGACCATGCAAGGGTCCCTCTTCCTTGTTTTCCACACAAAAGGAAAGAGAAATACCCAAAATAAACCCAGGCTAGTTTCCAAGATGTGCACTCTGAGCAAACAGACTGTATCCACATCAAGGTACTAGCAGATTATAGTAATGATTTGGTTCTTGTTGCGTCAAAAACTCAGCAGATTGTACAAACTGAATTTGCATCTAGTATAACATCACTGTAGACAGCATAGCCAGGTGCCCTGAACCAAAATGGTGAATTCCACAAGAGACTGGCTTCTCAAAGGTCTGGCTCTCAAAACCATTTACTAGATTTCATCATCGATGCCAAATACTAGGTGGTTCCAAACAAATTAATTTGAGGCTCTATGCCCCAAAAGTCTTCTTGGGGCAAACTGCCTGGGTCTGTGAGGACAGGAAAGAAGGGACCTCAGCGTTACCTGGGCATGTTAAATGGCACATAGATAAAAGAGCAAGCAGCATTAGGGGAACGTCAGTGGAAAGTTTCTGGAACTAAACCCAACGCAAGGCTTTCCAATGGATAGTATTAATAAACCCATGACTATCCTATACTCCCATTTTCTTATATTCCTGCCCACAATTCCAACCGTAAGTATCAGAATACTCATCTGAGGCCAATCCAGATCCAGCGATTCCACAAGGAGATAAGTAATAAAATCTAGTCTGACATTTTCTAGATCCATCAAATCTGGAAATACTTCACACACTTTCTTACAACAGCATACATCTGAATTGGGCCTAAACTTCAACCCATCTTGCCTCACAGCCTATGAAAAGCCCACTTGTCAACATTTAAAAAGCAGAGTTTCAGGAAAAAAAAAAAAAGAGTGGAGAGAAACGGAGTTCTGGGCAACAAATAACACAAATGAATTATCAGCCAATGATCATGCAAGAAGTGCAATCAATTCACAGCCGCATAAGAGTGTGGTCCTGTGACAGACTCATAGGAGTCCAGAGGAGGAAGAAGGCATGCCCAGCTGTCTTCTCAGGGTACTGCAAGATTCACTGAGCAGAGTCTGTGTAAGAAATGTGCAAAATAAGTCAATTGGTCATCACTACAAGAGCACTTGAAAAGAAACTGCTGAAACAGCATTGAAAAGACATAGAAGAGATTATACTGTTTATTAACTAGCTTTCTCTTCTACTATAACAGCTCAAGCTGTTAGTGATAAACAGCCATTGTCTTTGTAGATCAGCATTTCCCTAGCACGAGTGCATTGCTTAGTTTTCAGAACTTCAACACTCATCTCCTAAGCAAGATCACCAAGGCCAAAGGGCCTCTCTTCCCTGATGCACGTGCAACCACTTTCTATGAAGTGGAATACAGTACCAAAGAAACTCTTGCATAACGCCAGTGCTTCTATAAAAGGTTTGTAACTTCAAGTATTGCGGATATGAAGTCATTAAAGTATAATTAAACACTTGGGAAAAGAGACAGTGCAACAGTAACCCATTTTGTAAAAGTAGCAACAAGCAATGAAAAGCAACAAAAAAAGGATGCTAAGACAACTATCTAGCAATGTCCCTTTAAGCGACTACATGATACAGCTTGAATACAGACCAAGTTCTCCGTTCCTCTGTCATTAGGGCGGTAGCTGTTTAACAGCCGTAGGTGTTTTTCCATAACAATTCAGATCAGTAGGAAACAACCAGATTCCTTGGAACAAAGTTCTTCACCTATTCCACTCAGTTTTGCAAAGAAACACAGGACAGACATTCTTGCCATACCCAGTCCCTCCCAAGCCCAGACACGCACCAAGCACCAAGGCCTGTGAACTGAATCTAACAGCTGAATCCTTCCTCAGATCCTCCCTTTGAAATAACCTTTCCATCTGCAGAGTATTGACTCTGCCCTGGGGTCCATCTAATTAAAGAATGACAGTACCTTCACAAAGAAGAGCTACCAGGTATTAAATGTTTTTTAACCTGGTGCAGACAAAAGCTTAGTAAGAACTGATAGTTAAGTAATCAGCCAGGAAAACAAAGTTTAAGAGAAGGCATAATTTCTTAGCAGTGAGGGTGAATAACCTTTGGAATAAAGCATCCAAAAAGGTGATGGGATCTCTCCCTCAACATTGCAGGAGGAGATGTCAGGATCTCTCCTTCAATATCTGGAGATTAGATGCATTCTACAAGAACGACCTTAACAAAAGAAGTTAAGTTCCAAACAGGAACAACAGTGTAATGTACAGCCTCCAATATGTAAGAGGTCAGACAGACGGTGCAAGAGCTCCCTGTAGCTTACGCTATATAAAGTCTTTCTTCTCCCTTCTTTTTAAGCTCAGGCATTTTCCTCTGGAAAGAAAAGGCCTAGCAAGAGCAGGAGTGGTCCTCGCTTAATGTAGACTCATAGTCCCATCAATCTGAACAAATCAGAGTCTAGCCAAACTGAAGAACTATGCCTTGATGCTCAGTTGCAATTATGGTTTTCCTGAGGATTTGGTCAACTTTTGAAAGCCATACTATGCATTTAGTCCACCCCCTCAGGCTTTGCTAGCCAATTTATGCTTTCTTAACCATTGCTATATTCTCCACAGCCAGCTCCCAAAGCCACCCAGCTGTCTGACGCCACTTCTCTTGCCAGCCACAACTTAATAACAACCTTCTCACTGGCGTTCCCATTGCAACAGCAATTCTCTTATTTGCTTAACTGGCCAGGCTTCCAGCTACGCTTTTGCACACACTCTGCACATCAGCTTGGTTCAAAAGTCTATGTCTTCCAGCATACCCACAAGTGGCAGGCATGTTTCCAAAGTGGGAAAGAAAAGAAAAAAGCCCCCCAAGCCCAAGTTCATCATTCAGTTTCAAAGTTAGAGTGGCAATACCACTGAATTATAACAGCATATTTTCCTCAGAGGATGTAGCATTATTTTGTCCAGCCTCTCAAAAATAACTAGAATGAACCAAACCAACATTTCCTTGAGCTAAATATAGACTCTGCATAGACATGGCTGCTTCAACATGACTTCAGATGTCAGAAGGTGTGTTGAGTAGTTGCATCACCACAGAGCTGATGCAGTTCTGTTGCTACCATTTCCAGAGCCTGACCATCCCGGTTACAGTTGTAGTATGCATCTTTTAAAGTCAGTTGTCAATAGTTAGTATTCTCTCTGTAATGACTTTTCTCCTCCTTTCCTCTACATCACCTTCGGTCCACAGAAAAGATTATGCTGTTTCTTCTTCGTACAAGTCAAGGTGGGGAATGCAACATGCTTTCTCCTCTCAAAACTACACAGCTTTTCTGCTTCAGAATAGCACACTGACACTTGCACTGTACCTGCTCTGAGAATAAACAGAATTCCAGTTCCCTGTTTAGAGACAAGGGCTACCCTCTGTGGCCTAAACATATATTGCAGAATTAAGCACAGCCGCAGGGACACCAAGCTTGCTTGCAATAAATTAGCTCAGATTAGGTCAGTCATAGCTGCACAAGCTTTAAGAAGGGTTAGTACACTGTTCTAAGTTATCTTGGCCTGGGCTTTATCCTGCCACAGCCCAGCTGACTCCAGTATCTAGAACCACTACATTTACGTCTACATGAGACCACGCTGTAGACATGCTCTTTTGTACTGGTAGGGCACCTTGGAGGGCAATCTATCAGGACAAGGGACAGGGCTTGGTATACACAAAGATGATTAAATAATTTTATTTATGCCTTCTTATAGCTAAATTTTTACTACTGAAATAGTATGCAAATTTTACCACACAAGTAGGTACCAACTGTGACAGGAAGCAAACCCTCTGTAAAAACCAGAATGACCAGATGTTTATCTCCTAGATAATCACTTGCCTGAACACCCACTTGACTATTCCAGAATGTGGTAGTTTGTCACCATCTGTCACCTTGAAAAACCTTGATTTTAAATGCATAAACAATTATTCATTCTGAAAAGGCAGTCTGAAGTTTTAGAGGTCTTGATTTAAGGCAGCACTGTTCAGCACCACTCCTCATCAAGTGATACTGCAGTACAAAACCCACAGCACTTTAGAAAGCCTTGGCTTAGACACAAGTCTGGTAACCCAGTTCTCCTCTCAAACCACAATTCATGCCTCACTTCACAACTGTCATCCCCAATGACACTCCAGGAGACAAGAAACTGACTGCCTACCTAAAAATATGAAAACTTCTGCTAAAAACACAATTTCCAGGCAGATTGCAATAGCTTCCCCAGTAGGAGTCAGAGGCTGGAAGGGCCAGTAAGAACAGTGCTGTTTCTTCTGCTGTCTCAGCGCCAGCAAGACTGCCGCACACTTTCAGAAGGTATCACGCCCAAGCTGCTATTTCTGAGCACGCTGCTGAGGCCCGCTTTGACTGACGAGCTGCCTCAACCAACGCATACAAAAGCTGCCCAGTTATGTCTGATTTGGCAGGCTAGAGAACTGATGCTAGAGAAAAGCAAATCACCGAGGGTACATTTACTTGTTGAAATGGCAAGGGGAAGGAAGACTCGGCCATTTCTGATGGAAAGAAAACCTTGACAGTTTCTACCAGAAGATCTTCTCCTTGCAGCAGACTAAAACAAGTAGGAAAAAATGTGTCTCCTCTAGACCAATCATCCACTGCATATGCAGAGGAGAGACTGGTGTCTGACATGTCACTAGCTTCAGATTTCCAGGGCCCTTTAGGAAAAGGGTAAAAGTGGACAAAACAGGGCCTGATTAAAGTCTGAGGTCTGGTGCAGAGATAAGCAAATCCTGGCACCAGTCCTAAGTTTAGCATCAGAATTTTTGCAGGGGTTGAGGGTTATAGTTATCTATGAGGCTTTTTAAAAGAAACTTGCCTTTGGACAGAGACATTCACAGCTCCTAGTTTCATTTATGTAAGTGCAGTAGGGAGAACATGGAGAACTGCCCTTTGCAGTTCCTTAAGATCTGCTACTGCAAAGTATCCAACAACAGCTAAGCTTCCCACAATGGTTTAAGATGAAAGAATGAGAAGTCAATTAAAAAAATAAAACAAATCAGAAAAGCAGACTGTCTTGAGAAACAGAGGAAAACAATCCAGCTTTCTAAATTACAGCAGTTATTGGTGCCTGGGCAGTAAGGAGATTCAGTTCTAATTCACTATCATCCTGAATGAATTTTTGTATACTCTGGAAAGCTAGATTACAGGGCAGGAGTTCAGGACTCATTTAAGACCTTTCCCAGTGGATGCTAACTCACACCACTGAACTACAAAGAGAACACTGTTGCTGCTACTGACAAGCCTTTGAAAAAGACTATTTGATCCCAGTAGGCTTTGAGTACTGGTCAAGTCTTCTATGTCTATATTCTGAATGGTCAGCCAACCTCAAAAGCCAAACGTATGTCTCTCACTTCCCCTCTCATATGAGGGCAAAGACATCATTAGGAAAGAGCTGAGCTACGGGGTATGTCTATTCATTTAAGTATGCAGCTGCCCTCAAGGGTAATTCTGTGTAAATATATCATATGGTACACAATCCATGTTTGTCTTAAAGGAGACCTTGGAAATTTCACTTCTCCCAATAACTCCTTATGATGTTTTCCAAGAAAGCTGCTCAGCCCATAGCTCAGTTTCCAGGCAAGCTGTTCACCTGAAGTAAGTATTCCTGGCTCTGCAGTTATTACCCAGTTCTTTAGTGACAGTCAAGTGGCCACAGGAAAACAGACTATAACTTGGCTCACAAGACTGGGGTTTTAAAGATGCTCAGCACTTACAGCTCCTTTTATAGTTGAGATAAAAAAAATCCCAAGAAAGACAAAGAAAAGGGAGGAGAAAATCTAGGACTGTAAACACTCATGCTTAATGATGGGTTTAAGCTGTGAAACAACTCTACAGAGATAGCTAGAACTTAAAAGCCTGCTTTTATTTTCTGAGTGTTCAACATCATTCAGTGAATTAGTATCCCAGCATATGCAAAACAAAAATATCAAAGGACTTCTTCACATCTGGATGTCTATTTAAGATGCCATTAAAAAAGTATTTCAGTCTAAAACAATAACAACGCTGTGCTTTTGTCATTGACAAAGTGCTACCGGTGCACTACTGAGCAAGAGTGTGCCTTCTTGGGAATGCTCTTACAGAACAAAATCACAAGTATAACCAAAGCAGTCTTCTGGCTTGTGTGCAACTTAATAGTAACAAAGGGTCAGTCACTAATTCCATCATCCTAGAAAAAGGTAGTGAATTTCTACTAGTGAATCGCTTCGTCTATTTGGGGTTTGGTTAAAACAGTTTTCTATTAGAACACAAGTTCTGTGGCAGAGACGAATCCCACTTTCACTGAAGTACCACTCAAGTCCTCTGATCCTGTGTCAGGGTTGTGCAGGCTCAGAAAACAGACAGGTAAATCCACAAATTACAAAGAATTCTGAACAGTTCAAATTTACATGTAGCAGACTACAGAACTCCCCAAAAATCGAGCACCAAGCCTATGGGTGTGTCCACATTAGTGCTGCACTTGACTGCTTGCTGGTACACTACAGCACTCCCTCTTGCAGGAAAAAAAATTAGGTGTGTATCAGGTTAATTCCTTAATAAAAATATACTCTGCAAATATACACAGTGGTTTCACAAAGTAAAATACACTGTTGGACCTGGGACTGCCAGAGCAGCAGAGCTGGCTCTGTTCTGCTGGAAGAACAGGGAGTTGCCTAGGGCAGCCAAATGTTTAGGAGTGGTTTATTGTGCAAAAGACTAGAGAGATGGGAGGGACAGACATCTTCCAGCTTGCCAAGGGATGAAACCTCAGAGCCAGGCACTTAAAGAAAGAACTTGTTTTTCATCTTCAGCCTCGATCCCCTTTTGAGGGGTTTTACTCATGAAATGGTAGAATCTATCAACTTTCCTAGTGGTCTCAGCATGTGCCTGCAGAGTTGAACAGTGGGCCACAGAGGAGGAGCTAGGACTCTAAGCACCATGACTATTTCTCCAGCTGTGAAATCAGAACTCCAGATAAAAAACAAGCAGTCTCCAGTCACCCTCCATCTCCTCCAGTCAGCATGTTAACTGGAAAATGTGAGCTGAACTGCATCTGGAAGCATACATGATCCTAAGAAAACATCAGGGCAGCTCATTCAGGAAAGCAGAAAAACTCAGCCCAAGCTTCTGTTACAGGGCATTCTTAATCTGGGGGGAAAAAAGGAGAAGCACGGTAGACCCGGTGTTGAAGTTTTGTTTTGACAAATTTTAATCGACACCCTTACTATGACATCCTGAACACTTCTCAGTATTTCCAGTGCCCACTCTTTGCACCAGAACTCTCTCAACTTCATTATATTTCATGCAGGACAAGGCCAAAGGCCGATATGAAATAAGCGATATTCAGATACAAGGGTACTTCCGCACGAAAGACAACACAGAGCACTCCAAACAGCATTAATGCAGGAGGCAGAGTAGAGTCAGCAAGTCCAGCCCTTATCTTTAGTTATCAAAAAAGAAATCTAATATGTATTTTGCCTACTGCCTGCTACTTAGAAGGTCAAATGACACAACCTTGTATAGGGAAAACTGTGATGCACCTATGCACATATTTTGAAATTCTTCAAGAGAAGGACTGTCTACCACTAGGCACATGACCATGCTTACCACAGAAGGCTCTGAGCCTGACCCCAACTCCAGGTATCACTGTCACTTGAACAGTATAATCCAGGAGGCTGAATGCTGCACACACACTCCATGACAGGTTGCTGCACTTAATAGGGTCTGATGGCTCATGACATTAATATCATTGTTTCTTTATTGGATGACAACTTGGACACCATGGCATCCTCTAGTATCTAAGCTAAGAGTAGCTCTATTTGGGACAGCAGGCAGGGTTTTTCCTATTCATCACCAGCTACAGACTATTAAGAAGCCTTCTGGATTCTATGCTAACACCCAGGACTCAGCCACACTACCATCACCTCAGCACAGCAGAGCACAAGGATTCCTTACACCTGCTGGTCAGCATCTGAGGAAACTGGTATCTTGAACTGCAAAAATATGTCAAAGGAAGTAAGCTCCTATGCAGAGGACAGATTTCAGCTGTAAGTGTATCTTTTAAATACTGCAGCACAGGGCAAAGGCAGTCTGGCTAGATTTCTTTTTAGTGACCTAGAAAAGTGAGCTCAAAGTAGGTTGCATGGATCTGCCTTTCTCTCTCCAAGCAGATTAGGAGAGTTGAACTTCTAGCACTTTGTTCTGGTCCCTCTATTTTATCTGCTTTAATAAATATTTACTTTTGATTCTGAATAAGTCCCAAGTCTTCAAACTCTTATCTTGCCAGTGACATTAACAGCATTCTTTTAGTAGCTAAGATAAGTGGATACTCTTCTAGTGGCAAGTCAAAAAAGCTAGTACAAGTTATGGATGAACAGTTCAAAGTCACAAATTGAGAGAATACTCAAGGGTCCAGAATTTCTTCCAAAGCATCAGCATGAATGAATTACTTCCTAATATAAATTAGTGATGTTGCTTGGTAGATCAGGACAAGGACAAACAGGAGAACAGTATGAATGGAGTGAGAAGCAGCTGGCAGATCAGAAGTATTCTGTGGGCAAGGTCTCCATCATGCTCAAACAATGCTATTCCACCAATTTAAAAAGTCAGACAGGAAATAAAAACCATGAAAGTCATTCTGTTCAGAACTTCAACATTTATTTACAAAATTCTTTAAGAGTGTTTCAGGAAGTTTCACTTCCATCTTTGCTTCTTAAAAAGATTTTTCTAGTCCTGGACATCCTCTCCCCTCCCACATCCCACATTTTCTTCTTTCTCAAAAACAATCGAGAAAGGACAGAGTAGCTCATTAGTTTGAAGCTTTCCAACACTGAGTTTCATGACAGTGTCAAGTAGAAGAAAAATCTTTTTCAAAAGAAAAATCACACGAGAAGTCCTTTCCCAAATACAGAATCATCTGCCCTTACAGTGCCAGACAAGGTAATAGTAGCACATAGTAATACACACAGGATGCACTTCTGTCAGCTACCTGTGTTATGGGATCCAGGATGCCACTTCTCCCTTCACATACAAGAAGTCAGCTAGGGAAGAAAACTGAGCCAGCTGACTGCACAAACAGAAGTGGGCCAGAACAGGGAAGAATCAGACCTTGGAGAAGACTACTAGCAGGGTTACCCTCAAGGAGGAAATGAAGAACCAGAGAAGTATGAAAACCTTTTCTGATGTGCTTTGTGAGTAGCAGCTACGTGCTGCTCCCATCCTTCAGGATGGGCTGTACTGTGCTGTGCTCTCTCCACACTGCTCCGCATGTTATACCCAGTGTTGCACAAGTATTGGGGAGACTTCAAGTGCATCTCTGGAGGGAAGAAGGGGGAGGGCAAAATGACTTATGAATAGAGCTATTCACTGAATCCCATGGTGGGCATTCTTTTCAGCTTGAAACAGCAGCCAGGCTCTCCAATACTAACCACACAGACAGGGGCTCTGCCAAATGAGATGCTGAGAAAGGGGAAAAAACCTCCTCGTTGATCTGTATTTGATCAGAGTAACTCCTGCCAAAACGCACACCATTTAGGGACATATGATGCCTCTTTACATTTTGGACAGCAGGCTTCACTGGTGATAACTACACCTGAAATTATTTTTTCATGCAAAAGGAAAAGCAGTCTGGGCCAACCAGAACCATTTGCAGATTAATGCCAAGCTGCATAAGTAGTTGTGGACAATTTTGTTTTTCCTTTTGAAAAGTCAAGCCATTCTGCTGTTTTTGAGAGCTGCAGCCAAACAAGGCAGTACACTGAAGTCAGGTTGCCTAAAACTTAAAGGGCAAATAATCCCAGAGGTAATTCTTAAAAGCCTGAGATGTTTATCAGGAACACTTTTATCCTAAAGGATTTTCATTTTTAGTTCAGAAGTGAGCCAGGAAAAAATGTAATTTGTACAACTCTAATAAACACCTCACACCAAGGCATCAAGAGCCAGCAAAGCTGATCTGCCTGAACATCCAGCTCCTTCACTTCTTCCTATATCTGAGCAACACTTCTAACAGACATCTTCCTTCCCTTGACAGATTTCCACTCCCCCCAGAAATTCTGCACTTCTCACATAAACCAGATGCTTTTCAACATTCAAGACCTGAGAGATAGCTGCTAGTGTCATGTTAACAACCCTGCTACTATGGGCTAAAACTTCGACATTAGCAAGACCTCAGTGGACTGTAAGACATCCTCCACCTTGGGTAAACTACACTACCACAAGAATGAGGTGTGTAAGTTATTCCCCTAAAGTAATAAATCCATTAGGCTTTTCCAAGGGAATAGACAAACAGTGCCAGAATGCTAAACGCTGTTTCCTGCATGCCTCATACACGAAAACCTACAGTAGAGCTGGGAATTACTGCCATGGTTAGTGAGCATCTCTGATGTAGCTTACTCAGAAAAGTCCTGCACTGGAGTGCTATAGCTATGTCTTGTAAAGTTCAGGCTTTAAATTTGGACAAATGTGCATTTGAAGAGTCTGTAGCTCAGGCAAGCACAATTGCTTGGAGTGCAGTCTAACCAGCTGTGCACCCATTGTACATTTACTGTGGTCTTAGAGCAGGTTCTTGCCCGACAAGCTGATCATACAAGCTGGCCATAAACAAAAGGATCCAGGCATAATTCAGGTATATCATGTCAGCATACTGCAGTGAACAATACAAGGCTGTTGATTGCCAGACAACCAAGAGCCTGTTTTTGATCATTCAACACACACCTTACAGCATTCAGAAAAACTTTGGAAAGTCCAGTCATTGCTATGGGTATATAACAAATGGAGCAATTTAGAGAAATCTAGTCCCATTTGGTGTCAAGCCCTTTTAAGGAGCCCAGTCTAAGAATGAGGGTCTTCACAAGCTCTTTGAGCTTGCAAGTAGAAGTCAATATGGCAAAGAACAAACTGATACACTTAGCAATTCAGAATTTCTAGCTGTATTGTCCCCACCTCACTTGTGAGCATGATTCAACAGGCAAACACAGGGCCAGAGCTCCAGACAAGCAACTTCTCAACCTGAGAGGTTTTTGCATAAGGCACTTAGTTTGGGAAAGCAGAAGCATGTACCAAAGCAGCAGAGATCCTACACTATACCTCTACTGACAGGCAAGCAGGAGCAAGTGATATAACACTTGAAAGAACTGACAAGGATCTACAGGGTTGGAAGATGCACAGTTCACATCCCTAAAAGGGGGATTTGTTACAACACAAGCTTCTGGTAAGCTGCTAGAGACCACACTCACCTGTTAGGAGAAAAAAGCCTCAGGCAGGCTTTACAGTGAGGATACTAGGGCATAAGAAATTGCTGTAAAAGCAGACATGCGTCCCTGCTCCCAAGGCTTGTCTAGCAAACAGCATCCAGCACAGAAGCTAGAGGTCCATCATTCTGCAGCTGAGATCCGAGGGGCTATTCTGTGCACTGAGCTGATGCCTCTGCTTCTGTGCTCCAGGGCAGGCAGCTTTAATTAGCACAGCCCAGATGTACACAGGCCTCAATTAGATGGTTCATGACCCAGAACACCCAAACAGCTTAAACAAAGTACTAATTCCACTTCAAAAGGCAAGCCTTCTAATTAATTTATACAAGCCTCAAGGCTAGAATTACCATCCAAATACTACTGCTCTTAAAAAGGAGGAAGTGGAGAAGGGAGGGGGTAGAAGTCCAGATAAATTATAGCCTGGAGGGCTGGCACCAGACACATGCACTTCCTAGCCTGGCAGCTGGGACAGCAAAACAACTGGAGAAGTAACACAAAATGCCTGTAAAACTTTGACACAACTTCAGAAGAGGTACAAGTTGCAGTACTTCAGGTTGGCTGCAGCCTTCAAAAGAAGTGAGACTTTAGAACATCTTAAGGCAAACAACGATGCAGTCAGGGAAAAAGCCTTCATTGGGCCTTTAATCCCCCCAACAAAAAGGTATGGTAATTTGCAAATGAGGTTCAGAGAAGATCAAGACAACATACCTTACCAAGCTTATTAACTTGGGCTCCAAACTACAGCTCCTTGCCCTCTTGCTGTCAGATTCAGATGAGCAGTGATGTCTGGCTCAGAGGCAGCAGGGTCAGCAACTGTGCGGCACTGATAGGAAAAGCCTGGGAACACAGGGGAGATAACCTAGATCGTGTCTTCCCTACCCTGCCACTGACCCAATATATGATCAGAAGACAAATACTTATCTTGTTCTCTTTTGGTAATATTAACCTGCATAAATACTTAAATCTAGTTAAGGGAAGGGAACTAGAGAAACACATTAATATATCCCACATGTCTGTTGGCAGTTGGCCGACAACACCTATCTGTCTTTGTCCTCAGCCACAGCCAGATTCCTGCCAGAGCTCTAAGCCAATTCTGACCCAGAAGCCACACAGCCACGGTAGTGCAGTACCAAATCTCATTTAGCAAAGTATGGCCCTGGCGTAACAGAAGAATCCATGAGTCCTTACATACCCAGCAGGCAGAATAGGCAAGATGCCTAGGAAAGATGGAAGAATATTAATCAGTCCATGCAGCAGAATTACTTTGCCTCAGCAAGTTGCATCTCACATATTAAGCTTATGATTGCTTGGCCTTCTCACTA
The DNA here is from genome assembly GCF_036370855.1 of Dromaius novaehollandiae. Classification (NCBI taxonomy): domain Eukaryota; kingdom Metazoa; phylum Chordata; class Aves; order Casuariiformes; family Dromaiidae; genus Dromaius; species Dromaius novaehollandiae. The sequence continues at coordinate 4,857,747 of NC_088117.1, forward strand.
CTACAGACCTGGACCCAGTGTGACCCGACAACCCTGAGGGGGCACCCATAGTTCCACCTGGGTTAATCCTCTACCTACCCTCTACAACAGTAGGGCTCAGGAACTTGAGTATTTAATGTGTTGCAACTATTCAAATGCTCTCACCAGTTTTACCAGTGGAAAGCTGACACAGAATAAGCTGCACGTCCACAATCCCACAGGAAATGCACACGGAGTAATGATTCAACTCCAGGTCAGTCTGGTCTCCTCCTATACAGTCACACTTTCTCCAAGTTCACACATCATCATATCGAAATCTTTCAGACTGCTCAGGTGCTTAAAGTCACATGCTCAAGGTAATTCGCTGACCTAAGTCCCCCAAATATTTCATCCTTACAGCAATCAGCAAAGTAGAAATTCCTGTCAATAAGGCACCAAGCAACTTTTCTTACTGACATCCTCACATTCTGCATACCAAGTTTCTGGGCGATCCACAGTCCGCTCCCAGTGCAGGTACTCATACCCACTGCATCAGGAAAAGATTGCACAGAACAGACACTACAATTTTAGCCACTTTCATTCAATTACAAAAAATCTGCAGGGGTCTGAAGCAAAAAGAGGGAAGCCATTTTCTTTTAATACATTATCATGCTGTGCATCTGATCAGCAAGCAAGAAACATACCATGAACTGAAATAACTCATGAAGCCAGTCAACTAAAATACTTAAAGAATCTACACAAAAGCACATGCCTTTGTCAGAGTAACTGGTTGCAAGCCTACATCTCCCAGGACTATTTTTTACAAAAACAAAAGCAAAGAAAATACAAGCTATGTAGGCTTCTTGCCAGTATCTGTCCAAATCATCAGCTTTGTTTTTGATTTAGCTCTGATTTAGCCAATTTCTCTCACATATGAGCAAGGCCCAGTTTTAAAGATGCTCTGCAAGCTGAAGGAGGGAAAAGGCAAACGATACAGAAGCTAGGGCAGTGTGTTCAGAAAGGCTCCTAGGATCTGTACAGAAAGTGTATTTGGTGCCTTCAGCACTCACTCATGGATCATAAAGAAGCTGGGAGATAGGAGAAAGACCTCCAGCTCTTCCCATAAAGCCAGGGGACTTTTCATGGGGGGGAGTACGCAGCTGGGGAGGGGAAAACAGTATCTCTTGCACAGTTTTGTGGACAAATGCAAAGATCACTTTGATAAACAGTCTCTCCTTTTCCCTGCTTGTGAAGATAGTTCTGGTGCTGTCAAATCTTGCCTTTTTTCATAAAGTTTTGCATTCCCTTGCAGAAGTGAGCAAGATAATCACATGCTGCCTAAGATGTGATGTGAAAAAACTAAAGTACCTGGAAGAGGTCAGAAAGAGCCATGAACAGAAGAAAAAGGAGGCTGTGGGTTACAGATGGATGCACTGATGAAAAAGCTCAGTTCCCATCTTCCATGAAAAGGTTTAATGTTTACCTTACTCTCCTCAAAGAGGAACTAAACAACTTGTGTTTAATATAAACCAGAAATAAGATTGTTCTCATTTTAAACCATATCTTGAAAATATCTTACTTCTAGGATACGCAGGTGAATAGAAAGCACAGGAGACAGGCTAGTGTTGTATGCAGTTTTATCGGCCTGTCATTAGTGCTGCTTAGGAGAGAATGGCACTGCTGCAAAACATGAGGACAGGTATAGCATTTGCACTCACATAGGTGACCAATGCAGTAAGATCTCAATAGATAATAGAAACTCAACTGATAATAGAAGAGACTAGAAATCTGAGGCATGACAACCACAGACATGAGGAACAAGGGTTAAAAAGCTACCTGGTGTGCCAATATGCAGTAGCAATCATGACATTGCCTTGGACAGGCTTCCTGACCTCTCAGCTGCTGCCCATTACAGAATCCAAATCAAAGCAACCTGACTGATAACATCACACAGGAAAGTTCACTTCAAAGGCCAACAGCTCCAGAGCACACAGCTTCTGTGGCCTGGAAAGTCACTGCCATCCATCCCAATACGAAAGGACAGCAAGTCTCCAGCAGTCATGCTCCAATAGAGTTGGATGACTCAAGAGCTTTTTGCACGGAGTTTGCTTAATGTATTAGGGACAGATATCAGTTACTGAAAAATAAGCAACTTAGTTTTCTACTCTCAGAATCAACCTAGAACAAAGTGACCAGGGTATTACAAGGACTTGAACTTCAACATTTTGACCACTCTTCTACCGTAGCATTGCAGAATTTCCTCTGCTTCCACCTAAGCACTGCCAGTCCTCCCTGACTAAGCTAAACTGAATTCCTAAACAAAGGAGCAAACACCACCAACTTCTGCATGGCAAGAGAAGCACAGAAGATGAGCCATTGTGCCTCTTAATTACTTGGGCTCTGCAGAACTGTTTCAAACATATTGACACTTTAATTGCAAAGTGAGGGGTATTAAAATACTCCTTCAGGTGTCTGAAGGTATTAGTGACAAGCTCCACCAATTGAACACAGACATCCCTAGATTTTTGTCTCACTGCTTTCTCTTCAGTGATCAGTTTTAGTTTACAGCATATAAGTAACCTTAAATGTACTAGCAGCTGAATTAAAGTTAGAACTGCTGAAACTTTTCTCCAGGTCATAAAAAATACTAACAAGAAAGATTTTTCATTGTAAAAAAAAAGCTTCTTTTTAAGCTGGTCCTTAATGTTTGCTGCTTTTTAGTAGCAGGGATGAGAAAAGGAGCAAGAGGTGCCATTTCAACACACAGGACCTTCAGTAGAGCTGGAGTCTGGAAGTGCTTGGTATCTGGAACTGCTCTGTGCAACTCAAGCACACGCTCTGTGAAGCCCAGTAAAAACTCTAGAGCACACTGCAACCAAAAGAGAAGTGCCTGAGGAGACAAGTTCTTACTTGCCCGAGTTTTGGGCCATTTGCTGGAATGAAGTGATGCTACACCCAACACTATCAACTATCTAGACCCATCAACTATTTAATTAGGCTAGCTCCTACTTTCTCCACCATCACCACCTTGAAGCAGTGGGATCCATTTTAGCTCTACAGAGTACAAGTGAAAGCAAGTTTAAAAAAAAAGTAAAAGATTCAAGGTCTCTGCAGCTGTTAGCCAGTCACACTGATCTGTAAGAAGCTATTAATCTTTAGGCATACACTACTAAACCTGTGTGCAAGTATCTGTCCGCTTCCTCCCTCCCCACCTGCCATAGCTACAGACTCTGCATTTCACAGCTTTCACATACTGCTGCCCCTCTCCACGCGCTCCCTGCTCACACACCTTGCTGCAACACCACCTTGCGTTCTGCGACTTCACAAGAAAGCAACACTTACTGCCAGAATAGATGCGTTTTTCACTGTTTTCAGCAAGGCTTCCTCACCCCTAAATATCCATCCATTTTGAAGAGGTGATACAGCAACAGCTGCCCAGCCAAAGCAACAACTTCAGGGAATTCTTACAGGCAAATTCTGCCAGCTACTAGCTGGTATAGTCAAAAATACTGGGGTAAAAAACTTACTGAAACATTAATTTGTTGATAAGAAAACTCTCCAAGAGTTAAGTTTTATCTTCACCATATCTTCATTCCTATCCTTAGTCCCCTGAGTCTTCAAAAGCCCATGGAAATTTTAAAGCTACATATGTATTCCAACCAAAATATCTTGATAGCACCTGACAAAAGTCTCTGCAGCTGAGGAAAAGCACAACTGAAATATCCTTTTCCCACTGAATCCAGTGGGAAATTTTCCACTGATTTCAGTATAGATAGGAGCTAGCAGGCCATGTGCAAGCCCCCAGAGGACTGCTGTCAGAACAGACTTCTGCCTGTTCTTCCTTGCTCTTGTAGATCTAAACACTCCAACTTGTTTTAGTGACCACACAGGACCAGAGGCCAGCAAGTGATAAGAACCCACACAAAACCTTACATGAACTATCTGCTCTGGGCTGAATTCATCCTTCAGCCTCAAGATCTTTCTACCCATCTGCTTTCAGAAACTGTTGCAACAGCCCACTTGAAACCAACTCAATCAAGTTTTAAAGAAAATCTGGCAGCAAGTTTTAACATTACCTGTTCATTTTAACAGTATTGTAGAAGGAAGACTATCACCCAAGCATTATTTCTGTTGGTAAATATATATTACATGCATATTAGAACACAGGTGTTAAGTATTAGAGCCAGAATTGCAGCATCAACTGTAGAGTTTATAAAAATCAATTCCATTGTGTCTAAAGAAGAAATTTTAGAAGTTCCAAATAAAAGAACTACAAATGACTTTTTCAGCTCTGAAATCAGGATAAATGTTGTCAAAGCAAAAACATTCTTGATAGACTAAAGCTGCTTTAATCCAAAATACCATCTGACCTCCACCAAGAGCGCACTTAATTTTCTTCTTGAGATGTTTTTCCTTTTGAAAGTTCTATAAAGTTTGGTATAATAAGTCATCTCAAAGCTGAAAGACTGAAATATTTAGAAGACAAAAAAACTGTGACACCTTCTCTTAAAGATAAGAGATTCATTTAATAGTCTGATATCTCAAGAACTTGCATTTGCCTCCAAATTTTAAAGTAGAACTAGATGAAATTTTTCCAACTCACATGAATTTTAACAAAAATCCTTTATTTGTTGTAAATTACAACCTCGCAAGGAACCTCTCAGTTGATCTTAAAACTTCTCCTTTCACTTTTTGCCATCCATTCTTTGTTTTACCCTATCTTCTGTTCCGAACATCCACCTTCCTCCAAAATAAAACCATAATAAATGAAATAGAATTAGGAATTAATTATTAGAAAGTAGGTGCATCTTCCATCACAGCCAGAACTAACAGCAGATAGCAATGCAATGAAAATCCAGAGTAGAATCTAGAGGCACTACTTGAGATCAGGTTATCGCTTTATCGGGTTGCAAAGAGAGAATGCTTCCTCCAGACAAACTACCAGCTGTCTAGCTCATCTTCTTAAACTGTAAAGGTACCCACCAGATGTAAAAACCTCCAAAGTCTAATCAAGATAACGGCTGGAAGCCTTAAATACCTCTGTTCATTTTGGTCAAAGCAACTTGCCAGTGAAGGACTGTATGGACAAGGCATACTGCTTCAGACCGAAGGTTCATCTAGCTGAGAGGAAACCAAGTTCTAAGCCATCCACCAGAATGCAACATCCTAGGTAGAGCTGAGGGATATTATGCCAGCATCCCGTTTGAAGCCTCTGGAATAGAAAGGGGAAAAATAAAGGGGTGGGAGGGCACACTACATTCAACTTTCTGCATAGCCCAAGCTAGGTACAAACAGACCTGGAAGGTGGAGGTTGCCACAAAACTGCAGCATGTTAGAGAACAGCACAGACACTCAAGCCCCATTTTTCACCTCACTCCTACAGCTTAGAGCCCAGTGAGGAGGTATGTTCCAGTGTTAGCCTGTCCCTCTTAGAGGATATTACCTTTAGCCCGAGAAGTTGCACATTTTAAAGATCAGTCTCTTGTATTGGTGTTTTCTATCTAAAGCTGAACTGAGTGAGAGATTAAGAAGCTTCTTGATTTTCCTTTAATTGATGTTTACTTTCTGTTGGGGCACACAGACACCAGCATTTCTTTAAGTCACTTGGAACCAGCAATATTTCATACTGCTCTAATTGACATAAGTCATGCGATTCTTATTTATACTCAGGCACAGACACTCAGTTGCAGTTCTTTGGAAAAACAGAAAAATGTCCATTTACTAAACAAACTGTCCAGTAGCCTAAATACTTTGCCTCTTAAAAAAGCTTCAAAGTGTTTGATTATGAGATAAGAGACAGCTGTTACTGCTTTACTCAGCCTGCATTGGCAACAAGAGATGCAGCTCCTTAGATCTGGGGCTGTTCCTTTCACAATCTAGAGAAGCTCCCTTGCTCAGAGAACAGCTCCCTGTTGCTCCGCTGCCCAGGCACCATAAAGACAATTAGAAGGTGCCTTTTCTGTCTGCTAAGTGTGCCCATACCGAGAAATGCCAGCTTCTTTGACCTCTGTTTTCTGAAAGGCTCCCTTAAAGGAGTAACTAATCTTGTCCTAAGCGAAATAAACAACAGATTGAACTAAAAATAAGGGTGACGGGGAAGTTTGGAAACTGTGGTTTAAGGGCAATAATGAGAATTGGAAGGAAATGCAGAGATGCTTTGCATAACACCCACTGTCCCAGAATGGTGTTGATCAGTTAGTAGGTATAGCAAGTAGCAAGATAACTGCTCTGAAACCTAGGATCCATCTCACAGCTAGGGAAAATGCTGTAGCAGAAACAAATGACATCCTTTTAAAAATCAATTTGTCATTTAGAAAAGCCAAAACCTGTTAAAAAAGCCTTGCTCAGTTTAGTACAGCTCTTTCTCCTGCTCACACACTACTGACTAGAAGCCACGTATGCCTTTCTCAAACCCAGACAAGTTTCAGTAAGCTCTGCCTAAAAAGCTTTCAGCCATCTACTCCCTGTAAACACCTGTAACAGCTAGGTAGTTTAGTCTGTGCATTTGACAGCCAAGAACTCTGAACTGTGCCTGCTACTTGTGACTAGACAATTTTTCAATATTGTTTGTTTTGAAGATCCACTCCCCATTCCCAAATGAATTTTCATTAAGGAAACATCAAGAAAGTGTGAACCAGCAAGGGGCAGCTGGGTCATGCCAGCAGCATACACTAGCAAATACATCATTACCCAATTCTATACTGCCAAGCCTGTCTTTCCAGTCTGTCCAGCAGCAACCTAAGCAGCCTGCTGCTCACCAGTTCAGCAGAGCCTATCATGCCATTGTTTTCCTTGGCACTGAAGCATTCCAGTAAAACATCTTTGCTTATTTTTGCCAGACTTCAAAGGCAGCCTACTCTAGAACAGTACAAACAATGAGGTTTTCAAGTCAAAGAAGAAAAAATAAGTCTCTAGTTTCAACGCACATCAGTTCACTCCCCTTTTCCTTGTCCTCAGCTCTGAAATACATCAATATGTACTGCCAAGCATTCCCTGGAATATCAGTATTTGCAATTAAAACCATGCCCTGGCCTAAACACTTATCTGTGTGTCCCACCAAAACACTCACCACCTATGTCCCTTTGTCATTATATTGACAATCATGGAATATGATGGAATCGGGGGAACTGAAAGCTTTTTCCACAGTTGTTTTGCCAACACACACATGTTAAAGTCACCAGCTCGAGAGCTGTGGAACACAAGGCAAGAAACTTAATCTAAGTAGGTGAGCTACGGATTGCTAACTGACTACTGGACTGAATCCTTGTTCCTCCTGGTTGGTGCTCTCTTCCAACTCAGCTGGATCTGTTGAGCACATACCATGCACAGAAAACCCAACCTGGTAGTCAGAATTAAGCTCTTATTTCAGGCAGAGAGGCTGATTGTAGCTGTGTACCTCAGATCTGGATCAAGATTCAGTTACTCATTATCCCCACATTTAGGAAGGTTTGCATGAAAGTGTGGATATTAATGGTTAGAACTGCAGACAGTTCAAATACAGAGCTTCAGCTCGGACCCAAGCCCACTTCCAGTTTAATAGTTTGTATCACATATTTCCATGGAACATGATCTTAGGAAAATTTTTTATTTGATGCCACTATTCACTTAGAGTAACTGAAGGCCAGATCCCAAGCCAAATTATTGGCTTGGCTCCCATGAACCCAATTGCATTCCATCACTTCCTAGTGAGTAGCTCCAGATTCGAACAAAAGAGATGCAACCAAACTCTCAACCCCAGATCAGGCAAAGACCATTTGAGTTACGGCAGTGCTCCTCAGATTCAGCCGATGATGCTGACATTCCTGTAGTGACAGGTGGTCTCATTCCAAAAGAAACTGGCCATGAAGAATCCAGGGAAGATTCTTCAGAAGCTTAAGCCACACAAGAACATTTAAATCAGCAGTTATAGGTAGCTACAGGTGTCCTACTCACATCTGACCTAGTCACCAGTGGCCATATTCTTTAGAAGCTGATGGACATAGGTCACATCCTAAGAATATTACCAGTTCTCAGCCAGTCATATTTATGCACTGCTACCAACATCCTCACCATCTTGAATTTAGAGATCTCTGGACAGCCTTTCATGTATTCCAGCTTTCCCCTCAGCACAAAGAGGGATATGAATTATTCCCTACAGCAAAGGAACTCCACTTCCTCATGCTGTGTGCTCTGGGGTCAGAGCACTGGGACATTTTAACAGTCTTACTAAGAATTCCTGAAAGCTGTAACAGCAGCTAATGGATCTGCCAGATAGGTTCTTAAAAATAGGGTCAAGCTAGTTAATGGAAACTCCAGCCCTCCCATCCCTATTATTTGGTACATATATTAAAAGTATCATTTCACTCATATTAAGCATAAAAACCACTGTACCTCCACTCATATTTTATGCAGTAACAGATTCCCAGTACTATTCCTAGGTCAAAAAATTAAGCATTGATCAAGTCATGTTTACATTACCTGCTAAGGAAACATGGATATGAAAAAAAATGGAGTCTGGTGTCCTAAAATGGAATTCTGCTTCTAGTTGGTCAGGAACAATATATAAAGCACTGCTCTGCGCATTATCCAACCAGCTATAGGACTATAAGCTTATTATTATGACTGACTACACTAATTTGTATGAAATACCTGACTTCAGCCTTCACCTAAAAGCCTCGAGACAGTTCTTCTGTTAAAGGGGAGATATATTCCTTCCATCTACTTCTGTCAGGCTGGGGCTAGAAGTGTTGAAACACCAGGAGCTCAGTTCTCCTCCACACCACTCACTTGAACCACACTGTTACACAGCTGATCCAAGAAAATGTAGAGCCAAGCTGCACGAGAAACACTGCCCTCCATTTCTGGCCTGGATTCCTCACAGGAAGTCTCTATTCTGAGAGCTTTTCAACCCTAGTTTTATACATACAAATTTAAATGTGTGAAAGAAAACAAGAAACCCCAAATCCAAAGCATGGCCTACCACAAAGCCTAGTGAAGTAGCCAGAAGTCTCCATCTTACAGTAAGAAGCTGATCTATTGGTATTTCTTTCTCACTTAAGAGAAAGATGTAAGTTAGAAATAGGGATATGAGTAGAAAGAACCTACAGTTTTAAGCACTACCAGCATAACCCAAGCTCCAACTAGAGCTATGTCAATTGTGAAAACTCACAATACAGACTCCAGATTCTGCAGGCAGTTCCAGGATCATATCCTTTCATTTAAATTTGTTACTTCAGATATTGGTTTGAGATTCACAAAAGGACAGCCCTTCCCCCCAACCATTTTGCTTAGATTTGGCTGAAGCATTACAGTTGAAATGAGAATTGTCACTCATGACAGAAGTCTAGCAAACAACTCTTGAAGCCTCAGCATTGCCTTCTCTCCAAGCCTGAAGTCTACTACTGGTTCAATCCCAAACCCTATCTTAAAGCTTACTTTGGTATTGAATGGGTCTACTCCAAACTTGCAAATGTCTATCTGTAGAAAGCCTGTGAAGCTTCCTACTTGCTCCTAAAAATAGGACAGCACCTTCACTTGAAGCACAATCTCTCCATCTAGAAGAGGAAAGAAAGTACCAACTGAACAGAGAAACAGAGGAAGATACCTTTCAGAAGTGAGACTCACGCCATATCCATAAACTCTGATGTCTTTTGTGACTATCATCCATCTGAAAACCCTGCCAGGTTAAATGTGGGGGAGGGGGAACACCACAGCTCTCAAAACTCACTAAACCAAAGCTTGTAGTTCAGAAATCTTTCATCCTTGACAACCCTTGATTACTTGCCATGGCTGGAGTCCACTAAGTCCTTTCTGTCGAGCAAACACCCTTCTTTGCAATACTACTGTATCTGAGAGATGAGTGGTAGAAGCAGCAGCTGTTAGCACATTTGCAGAACAGTGCAAGCATCATACCAGATGGAAATCATCCCACCCATGCCAGAAAAAACTGAAGACTCAGCATGTGATAAGGTGCTTCATTCCTGCACCACAATCTTCTTCCCAAAGAGCCCAAACAGCACAGATTAATGCTGTCAATTTGAAAAACAAGGCAAAGTGATGACCAGATGACCATGATGTTCCAGAAGTTTTCTTTATACATCTAGGACTGCATCACTGCTACACAACATAAGATGAAATGAACAAAACTGAAATTACACTTTAAATCACTGTAAAAAGCCAGGCACATGGGAGAAAAGTGGCAGTCTTTTCACAGGGAAATCATCAATCATGTGCTTGCCAAAAGCACAAAGCAGTGATTGAGAGCAGTCCTCTTTTACCAGATGGCATGTACTGACAGTTGTTTTTAAAGCTCTATTTACCCTCCCACACAAAGTCACCAAATATCCTCAACTTCCACCAAAATCCAGGTGACATTTCACAGCATGGGAAGAGCAGCACACAGGCCCTGGTTATTAATGCTCTATCGAGGGCTGGCCTTACGGTGGGGTATTCTACAGTAACTGTGTGAAACAAAGAAGATAAGCCTATCACTCAAGCAAAAAATCCTGCGAGGCCAGTACATTCATTTACGTTTCAATAGTTTTAACCTTGTATGGCAACAAAACACTTGAGTTTTCTAGATGTTCACACAAATGTTACTGGCTTCTGAAATATAACTGATCCTAGCCTGAAAGCAAACAGATATTGAACAACTTAAGCCAGAGTTTAGAGGTTCATAAGATATGCAAGTCAGAAAGTGCTTTATACACCCAACCGCATTATAATAACAACAAGCTTCCCATCAGCTACTACTCAAGACATACAGAGTAGCCCTGGAATCCTTATGGGCCACACAAAAGATGCCTGCTTTCTATTGTAAATGCAAAACTTAACATCAAGTCAGTTTTATTAAACTGACCAAGGTCCTGATCCTAACCATTTTCTGCCTCTGAAATTATACAAGACAGCATAGGAAAGAAAAGACTACATAGCAAACTAGTGTATTTTCTTGCCTGGCCACTAGGTCTAAGCAGTTTAGAAGAAACCATTCAGCCTCCTTGCACTTCAGTATATCCATGATTCCTCACCTTTTTTCAGCCCGTTTCAGTTATAAGGTCAGCACACCCCAGATACATGGCCTTTGTTATGGATGGTCTCCAAACCCCATCATAATGCAGATGACTTCCATTAATCGATCGCACTTATCCTCAGCACAAACCTTGCAAGCATACAACCAGCAGTACCCTGCAACAGTTACCCATCCAATATCGATCAGGATAGGTGAAAAGTGCTACAAGCAGCAGCCAATGCTAAAACCACTGGAAACAGAGGGCAAGGGTATGAAAGAGGAAAGAAGGAAAGGAGGTAGTATGAAAGACAGTAATTGGCCTTGTTCTGCACAAAGCTCTCTGAGATCTCAGAAAGACCATGAACAGAGCAATCAGAATAATAACGACTAGGGTCACTGACAACAGGAAGAGACTTTCTGATGTGCAAGTCAAAGCTTTATATTGTATGGACAGAAACACAGCAACAGTTTATCTCAGGAAGACATCTTTATAGAAAGGGAAAGGGAGACTTGATTTTTTTCTCATATCTTTCATTCCTTTGTATTAGCCTGGAAAATAAAAAAAATTTACCAGTTTGTCTCCTAATTAGAATCATCTCATACAGTTTACAGATACCCAATACCGTAACAGCACAATTCATGGAAGACTGTGCAGGAGGCAGCTGGCAGAAGCTGCAGTCTAATTTCCCACTGCCTTTTATAAGACCAATGAAAACAAGGTTTTGGACTACCACATCCAGAAGCCACTTGCCTCAGAAGCCCAGATCTGTTCTTGGAAATCCACATGAGGTTGCTTTCAGAAATAGCTGCTTCTCTCATTTGAGGACAGCATCACAACAAAAAGCAGAGATGCAACTGCCAATAGGTCTAAGTGAAGTGAAAGGGGGTGAAAGAACTCCAGACTTTCTCCCTTGAACTTGATGTGTACTGCTTTGTTATTAGTTTTCCATCTGTACTTCTCTGCTAACAATAGCTGGCTTTGGGATTGGGGCTCTTGGCACAAGATCTGGGAGATCAGACTTAAATCTAGATTTGATAGGCAGTGCCCTACTGGCAAATAAACTGTTTTGAGGATTTATTCTTCTTACTTGAAAATACACTCAGCATGTTGATTGCAGGACTAAAAAACCCACAAGACATCACCATGGAGCTCCCTAGCACAGATCATTGGAAAATACAGCCTTTCACTTGCACTAGGACAGCTGACTGGAAAATTTACTCAGGAATTTATTCAGCAGACCTAAGGATAGAATGGATCAAAACATCAGCAGTCCTTCTCCTTACAAATGCTAAGTCATTCAAATCAAAGTGTCTCCAGTCCACGTTGGTATTTATGTATATAAAAGAAATCTGAGCTACCAGAAACTTACTGGCAATAACTGTACTTAGTTACAAAACAGTTTCAGAATGAGCAGAATGGAGTGGGAACTTGTATTGATCCTATGTCAATATTTAGTGTTTCTGTACCACCCTGTGCTAAATTATATTCCTTCTTCAAAAAAATTAATAATTCATCCTTCTATTTTAGAGGGAAGGAATCATTAGTGGAGTATTTCTATTCCATCTGACTAATCTTGCAGCATTCACCTAAGTAAGAATTTAGCAGAATCCCAACATGAACCAAATTTTCCCTCAGCTTAGCCCAGTCTGGTACAAGCTGGCACTACAGAGGAAGCTATGCATAGGCCTTACACTAAGCACTTGAACATGGGAAAGCAGAAGCTGAGCAGACATGGAGCTCTCATTGCTAGCGATGAGGCAATAACCCTACACTTCAACACAGCAGCTTCACAACAGCTCAGAGCCTGACCTCCGTGAGACTTCTGAAAAATGTTTGTCTGGCTTCAGCATATCCAGGATTGAAAAGGAGAGCAATGCAATAACATGGCAGGGATACTCTTCTTTCAGACTTGCATGGAAGTAGAAGTACCACCACTTCCAGCTAATCCTCACAAATTACACAGCTGGAAAAGACAAGCAACTTGCAAGTAACTATCTGAACTACTGCACTTAACCTTCAGATTTCCAACCCATCCTGGGAGAGACAACATGTTACACAAGGGTGAATTTCTTACGATTGCTGACAAACCTGGCTCAGCTGAGTAGCACTTCTTGAGTAAGCTGTGTTGCAGCTCAGTGAATCACAGCCAGAAGGTAAAGTCACAGCTGTAAAGGCATTTGTGCATGTGGTCTTGGGATAGCAGGAAGATCTAGATGTCCCATGAGGAAAGGGGACAAAGCAGAGAGGGAAAAAACCTGAAGAGGGAGAGAAAGTGACAGACTAAAGAGCTGGTATGAACAATGATTAAACATTACTCATTTTTGCTGGAAGAACTCTTAAGAGATTCTTTGAACATCTGATTTGATAAGTTTAATTCCTCTGGGCAGACAAATTATGAAAGTCTATCCCATATGGGAAAGCTTCTTTGCAAAACTTCTTGTAAGTCCAGTGACTGATCATCCCCCTACTGCCTCCTGGAAGTTTGGCTCTCAGTCTTGGATGGAAGCAGACTGTTATTAGCACACCAGTGAAGAGCTGAGCGCATTTGCTGCCAACAGGCTGCTTCCATCTACCAGCTACCATCTCTCCCAGCTTCCATCAAGCAACTAAATAAGCCTCCAAAACAAAGATCTTCAGTTGTGGGACCAGTCAAGTCAGGCCTTTCCACACCTCAAGTGCATGTTCAAACACCTCACCCGAATTTTTTTTTTTTTTTAATAAAAAAAAGAGCATACAAATATCCCTAACTCTAATAGCAAAAACCTGTCAATAGGAAGATGACAGAAAGCTGATATACTCAGCATCTTTCACAGCCAAGGAAACCAACCTGTGGCTGAACCCTCCAGCACTCCAGCCAGCAGCATTGAGTCTCCTAGAGCTTTCCTCTGAGGACAGCAGGGGCAAGCACTCCAGTTGGCAGAGAATGAGAAGCCACAGCCTGAAAAACAATTGTTTCCACCTTTTTATGTTTATATACCAAAAATTTCAGTTGCATGCAGACTTCGTTTTGCCAAAATTGCCACCAATATAATAAAAAAAGAATCAAATAAACGTCAGGAAAATAACAGGCCTCTACCACACTATGTCGGCAATTTACATCCCAAAAGAGCATACTGTGTTTCTCCCAGAAAGATTTATATAATGCCACACACCTCTTCATAATAAAAGCCAGGGTTTTCCAAGGCACACAAGCAAGCTCCGCATACCCTTTCATATAAGATCCTACAGGCAGTCTAGCTTCTTACCACATCTACAGCACTACTCTCCATCATATTCTGCCCTATATCTTCATTCTAAATGCATATATTAAAATTATGGTTTCTGCCACTGCTGCCAGATGACCCCCACAAAAGAAAAACCCTTGTCTGCCCCACTAACCCCTTACCAGGTAATACAAACAGTTCATGTTTTAAACCAGGAAAACCCCATCTAGTAACCATGGCCAAGGAAATAGACAACTAAGATGCTCCAATGATTTTATCAGCTCCGATAGCTCAAAACTACCTATTAAAATAGACAAAAAGTGGACACCGCAAGAGCCTGCATGTTCAAGTTTAAACAGAGACTCTGAAGTGTGACTTGGTACAATTATAATAAAAATCATGGCTGAAAAACATAGTACTAAAAACTACAAAGTCAAAAGCTTTGATGCTAAGAAACACCAGAATACAAGACAGCTCTTGAAAGCTTTGTATGAACTTGGCATTGTTTTTTATATTCACATGTACATAAATGAATAAATTTCATGAACACTGGAGTCGGTTGCTCTGAACTCTTACAAGCAATTAAAGCTCAAGAAGAGCTAGTTTAAGGAAAGCAACATAGACGATGCTTTTCCCTCTGTTAACATCATTTTGTGAAAGCAGTGAATTTTTCTGCTGACACTAAGCTAGGCAGGTAGCTAGTCCGTAAAGCTTTAGATGAAAGGCATTGATTTCTAGGAATATAAGCAAACACCAAGAAATTTTAGACAACCTTACCTACAGCAGGCTCTACCAGCTACATTAATAATCACAATCAAGTTTTTTTTCCTTATTAAGGCTGATAAGAACAGCCATTCCAAGTTGTGCTCACCTATACAGATAGGATGACAGCTCTGTCCTGCCAAGTTAATGGTCTAAGCACATGCTATGTGTATAGAATACAGACAAACCAGTATACCCAAACTCACTGTGAAGTGAATTAAGAAAAAAATGTTATCTTGGTCTCATGTTAACCATAATCAATATTTATCTATTTTAACAGAGCCATATTAGAATTAAGGACTAAATATTGCTTATGATGCACAAAATTTTAAACAAACCTGAGGTGAGATAATGCAACCACAATGAAGAAGTGCCAAATGTTTAGCTAACTGAGAAAAATTATCCTGTGATGTGACTGGTGCACAGTTCTCCAAGGAGGGATAGTAATGAATTTACAAACTGGTTTTACAGCTTCCTTAGCTGAGTCTGTTACTTCAGTGCACATGGGAAATGCATTTAGTCTATGTAAAAATGGAAATCAATGGCTCCATTAAGAAAGCAAAGGCCAAGAAAAATGCATGGAGGCAGAGAATAAAACAATACACACATGCCAAAGGTATCACTGAAAAGCTCTGGCAGGGGATCTAGAACAAGCATGTAGGAGCTTTTTGTATTTCATGAAGGACTTCCACCAAAAAAAAAAAAAAAAAAAAAAAAAAAAAGATACTTTCTCAAATAGGAAACCAAGATCCAATGATCTCTCTTCACTTCATCTCCTCCCCACTGATCTTGAGTCCTTCTCTGTATAGTGGGACAGCTTCTGTAGGAGTAGCTGCTAACACTGCTCAAGAGCCCAAAGACAAGTAATTACATCCTCCTCCTCAGATGAGGATGCAATTTTGAACTAGTCTCATCTTGGGCAAGTTCTCTAGCCACACATACGAAACATGGTCATATCCACCTCCAGCTATCAGAAGACAAGAGCAATTTCTTTCTGAAGGAGGTAGTCACCTGTTCTTGTTCCAAGACATGCTTCTGGACTGTAGATCATAAGACAAAGTGAAGAAAGGAGCCTTTCCTGCAATGTTAAGGCTTCCTCCAAAGGGACAGTATCAAAGAGAAAACCCTATTTTTGTTAATAATCCTCTGCCAAGTAGTCTGGAGGGACCCTAACCTGAGGTACCTAACATACTGCAAGGAATCAAAGCTTTTAGTACTCAAGAGCCATTTCTCTATTTAGCATGGGGATCTCTCAGTCCAGACCTCATCCCTGGCATGTAACTGCATTACCAAAAGATCCAGGGAGGAAGCGACACACAAAAGCAACCATGGAAGTGTAACGACTAGACACAACAAGTATTCTGAGAGCGTAAGCTTGAAGCCATATTCTCAACTGCTGCAACTCAGCATACATACTTTGAGCCTGGGAATCAAGGCCACCACCAATGCATTATCAAGGAAGTTTTCCCCAATTCGTGCTTTCCAAATCAAGTTAGATCACTAATACCAATTTCTTCCCCCCTCCCTTTTTTTAATTGGTTCAATCTTCAGCTGCTGTCTTGCTTGGGTTAAAGGTACAGTACGAGAGAAATTGAATATCCAAAGCCAATTCTCTTTTCTTGAGACAGACTGCCAATTGCCTGTGCTCTGCTTACGTTCAATGCAGAACTATTTCCCAAGTTAATACAACCATTTAAGTTTTGGGCAATGTTTATTTACAGAACTCTAGTTAGCAATAGCCATTTTACTCTCTGCAGTCCGAGTAACTGTAACGATGCAAGAGAAATTTAATTTCAGTGCATTTACAGCACAGATGCTGTAGTCTGTCACCTTGCATACATACTGCCATTTAACACTGGTGCAGAATGCTACCAGGCAGAACATTTTGCTTCTACTTTGTTTTTCCTTTATAGCACTCCAACAGTCATATGAGGATCCTGCCCTTCCCTGAAATATTTCTATTACTATTTTCAGTGCTTAGCGCTTACAGTAGCAATCTACACAGGAACAGACACTACTCTGAGTTGAAAACAAACATCATTCAGGGCTAGAGACTCATCACATCATAAATGTGAAAGATTGATTGGCCACTGCTGCAGCACAAAGGTTTGGGTTTAATGGAAAGACCAGAAAGAAGGTATATGCTCTTAGGGAAAGCACATTGGCAGACTCTTCCTCTGCAGAGACTACAGCAATGCAGACTGCCCCTCCACAGCTGTCAGAAAGAGGGACTCGGTGAGAATGGACCCAGGCAGACAGGACACAGCACCCAATTGTGCTTCTGTGACTGAAGATCAATACCGACTACACACCAATACATCTATCACAGCAGGACCTACTGAGTCTAAGGATCAAGACACCCAGAAAATGAAATGAAAAAGGAGCATGGCTGGTTTACATTCTGCCGCCTTGTAAAATTGCACCTAGAGAGGGGTGAGGAAGGAACATGTGGATCATTTATCTGGCTCACAGATACTTTCTCTATAGACAGAGCTTGAAATATTTTTACCCACAATGTTTAGGGGCCTAAGCTACTGGCCTCCTGTGGAGGTCGATGTTCTAAAAGCAGCAGAGACTTCTGGAAGTTAATTGTTCAACCTTGGTGTTTGGTTACCTCGAGTTCAGTAAAACCCCATGAGAATTAGCAAAGGTACATTTTAAATAATCACAAAACAGCTGGGGGGGAAGGTTCCCTGTCTCCACTTTGTGGGCTTCAGGGCTGTTTTCTTTAACAATGACAGCTCAGTCCTCATGGAAGGAATCTGCATTTGCAAAGACAGCCCATACTCATGTTTTCACATTCACAGCAGGACTAGTTACAAGCACTGGGTTCCCCTTCCATTTCCAAATGCAGGCAAAATTAAGCTTCTGCCCCAGCTGAACTCTGATCACACTCAAGGCTCAATTCTTCCCTTCTGATTAGGCTTCACGTGTCTCCATTACAAGTGATTAGTTAAACACTTTGCAGAAGTTCCACTTGCATCTTATTTTATTGCATTCATACCTTTAAGTGATGCCCAATAAAGAATTAATTTTATCCACTAGGGAACTGACAAAGTTGCAAGTACTGACCTTGCTTCTGCTATAGCTGCACACATTTCAAGGCAGCATTGTGCTGCAGGAAAGTCATAACTTACAAGCTGACTTGAGGTGACAGTTTCTGAGAACAAGCACAAGAGTGCTAACCTAAGTATATTTGATAGTGCACTAAGAGAAAGCAGACAGCCTGCTATGTCTTCTGCCATCTCTTCAGAACACTGAAAAAAAGGTGAAGTGCAATTACATACTTAGACAACTTTGAAAGAAAACTAGACAGTTGCCCATATCCCAACAAACGGCGCAGCTGAAAACTAATGCATTATTCTACTCTGAAGCCAGCTGAAAATTCATAGGCTGTTAAAATAACTTCATACCTAAGGAAAGTGTTCATTTCACCTGCCAAAGTGATTAGGCCATTGTGTTTAAGGTCAGCAGAAAGACAGACAAATGGGCTGTAGAAAGATGTTCTTTAAGATTTCAGTGTTAAATAAATACAGAAACTATTCATAGCAGAACTATGGCTTTAGAGGACAATAGATATAGAGTCATATTCTGAGGAACTAATGAACAATTCATTGTACTTCATTTTTCACACACCAACAGTAGTAGAACCACCTACCTGATAAAGTATGATCTAACAAACAGTTGTGGCAAAATAACAGACTAAAAAAAATAGCTAGAACTTGGTGATTAGAACTATGCACCTATATAGGCTGGGAGAAAGGCACAAATACCTCCATGCAGGCTTGGTAACAGACACAGCTTCACAACTTTTTAAAGAGAGGCAAACAGACCAGTCAAAGCTAAGCCTCTACCATAAAAAACATGCACTTTGCTCCTAGTATAAGCCAGCATCCATTTATAGCTTCCTCCTTTCTTTGGAGGAGGAAAGGATTTTTCCTGAAAAGAAGAATGATAAATTAATTCTTCAGATCACACTTGATACAGTATAGCACACATATATTCCTTTACCAGCAAGACTGCTGAATTATGGCTGACCCAAGAGTTACTAGAGTTAGCACTGGATTCCCTCTCTCCAAGCCCAGAATGAATTTACCTAAAGAAGAAAGTATCCGAATGAGAATCTATCAGGATCATAATTCTAGAAATATTAACACCTAATTGATACTCCCAACTCATTTCATCTGAAAGAATCAAATGTAGGAATTAGTAGACACAGACAACAAGAATAAGGAGTAGCAAGACTTCCACTGCGGATTTCCACACTTTGAAGAACAAGGATTAAGAACATAGTCCTAAGATACACCTTCAGTTCCATCTTGTGACCACAGACAGAGAAGATAAGGAGACTCGGAAATGTCAAGTTCTGTCTTTTCAAAGCTTACACCAATAATTATCACCTAGCTATTAGTGATTAATCCAGTCTTACTTGGAAAGAGAAAAATACTTCCACATCTGTTATCTTTCAGCACACATTACTCAAGTGTCTGTATGAAATTTGGACATGGAATTACCTCCCTTCAGTAGTATCATCAGACCGCTAAAGGCAAGGAAAAGACAGAAATACTCAATTTATAGTGCTAGCTGGAAAGACTTTTGAACAACTGACTGATCAGTAATAAATTACTATTATCTGGCTGCATATTCCCACCTACTGTCTCACATAATGTGGAAAGAATGAAAGAGAAGCATGCAGGCAGAAGAGAGGAGCATATAAAAACAGCTTCCTCAAGTCTCCAGAGAGGAAAAACAAAATGCCTTAAAGATGCATTGCATGAGCAGTAGCCACACAATATTAAACATACTATAATATCACAGTGATGGACACTATAGAGCTATGACACAGCTCAGGGAAGGGCTGAGGGCCCAGGTCTGACAGGGCCCCTGGGCTATGTGCAGGGAGACCCAGGGGAGACTGGTCAGGGCAATTAAGGCCCACTGGTGCACTCAGAGCCCTGGCAAACTCCACAGTATTTTTGTGCCTCTAGATTCTGTTTCTACACATCTCAAAGAAATATGCAAACAACATGACTTTACCTACATGCATCTGAAACACCTGCATTCAGAATAAGTCATCTAACATACATTTTTGACAAAAACCATCCTTTATTTTTTAAGTTAGATCTTCAGAAAGGAGATGCTGTAGTCAGGCCCCAATAAATCACAGAGCTCTAGAGTTAATGTTACTATGCCACTCTCCACTCCTGCTTCCTCTTAATCCCTTCTCTCTTCCCAGGAATGCAAAAAATCAGCTTCACTACAGCACAACTAATTCTGCTGCTACAGAAAGGCACAAAGAGGAGGGTGCAGTCAAGGCCTGACCTAACAGCCCACATTAAGAGGCAAGGCATCTCCTTTTCTTCTTAGCTAGTAGTGCTTTCTACAGTGATGGCACTTTCCTCTCTCACTATGCTGCAAGACCATCTCACATCTTTAGGCAAGCAAAAATCCAGCATGTGACACACAAATACTTCTACTAGGCATAAGATGGAACACGCCACAGTCAATACCAGTCAGCCAAAGCTATAACCTGCTTTTCAGCCTACCTCCTCAGAGGGAGAACATACAGTATTTCTTAGACCTGGGCAAACCAGTCTTTCTATCACAAGCCAACAGGCAGTTCCCCTACCATTCCCTTTTAAGCTAACCCTTGTCCTCTAGGGGCGAACCAAACAAGAGGAAAAACCTAACAGGTGCCTCTAAAAGCAGTGACTGAGGCTGATTAGTCTTTTAATGAGCTCATTAACCCTTTCCTCACTTGGGTAGGGGCTGTCTGGTAAAGAAAGCAAAGTGGCTAGAGTACCTAGAAACAATCTGGACCTTGGATCTTTATATCTGCCTCTGCTGCAAGGCACTTCAGAGAAAAATTTCTTGTGCTGCATGTGGTATAGGCACATAGCAAGGGATTTCTATCAGCACCTTGTAAACTGTTTAAAAAAAAAAGATAATAAATAGCAAACTGCATTCCATAGTTGTGAGCAAAATAAAACTTACCAAATAAATGTGGTGCAACAGTCTCACCAACAAAATCAAAGTGAAGCATCAATGCGGTATTTTGCAGCTCCTGCATGAGTGAGAAAGGGGAAGGCTGTTGTAATTTTGTATACTGAAAATCTGCCTATCCCATAACTTACACATAAATGGAGTAACAGACGTACACACTTGATGCACTTATTTTTTTAAGATTCCCAATCAGTGTCAGTCTCTGGCACCTACTGGAACACAGTATTCCAGATGCTGCAACGTTGCAAAAGAAAAACAAAGGGGGGGAGGGAAAAAATGAGTGGGTTTAATGTACTGCAAATATTGCCAATCTCAAGCTTCCAAAAAATCATAAGGCTGTTAAAAAAAAAAAAAAAAAAGATTGTGGTTACTTTCTATTTTGGTAACTAACCCTTTGGTAACTAGGCCTTTCAGATGCACTCAAATAACACGTCTGATTCGTCTTCCAGATGCACGCAGGCTGCAGAAGCGCAGATTTGCTCTAAGGACAGCTGACGTCCCCTTGCCGCGCGTCGGCTCCAGGAGCTGCGGCTGTGTGGAAAGCTGCAAACAGAGACCTGCAGGGTCAGCCTGCGAGTGCGAGCAAAAAACAAAGAAACAAACAAACAAACAACAAGCAAAACAAACAAAAAAACAAACCAAACAAACAAAAACAAAAAAACAAACACAAAACAAACAAAGAACCCTGTCAGCGCCCGAAGTGCACTGCAGGCCGTAATGGCCCCAACCAGCCTCTCAGGCGGGGCCGGGGCCTCCCCCACCGCCACCGCCGCCCGCGCCGAAGCTCCGCTTGAGCCCCGCCCGGGCCCCGCCGCCTCCCCCCGGCCCCGCCGCTGCCCCGAGGGTGGCCGGCCCCGCTCCCTCGCTCGGGTACGGCGGGGCGGCCGGGCCCTGCCCGGGCTGTCCCGGGTCCCGGCCCCGAGGGCGCCGCCCGGCCGTTAGCTGCCGCCGCGCCCTCACAGACCCGCCGGGGCCCCGGCCCGGCTCCGCGGTCTGACCCCCCCCCCCCCCCCCACCGCCGCCAGCGCTGCCCGGGCGCGGGGCGGCCGCGGCCCTGCGAGCCGGGCCCTGAGGGAGCCGCGGGCCCTGGCGGGGACACAGCGATCCCCCCCGAAACGCCCCGCGCAAATACGCCGCCCCTCTTGGAACCGCGACCTCAACGGGGACCGGCCTGCGATGGACCGTCCCTGGGCCGCTGCCGGCCCTGTGGAGAGGCCGCGGCCTCCGCGGAGCCGAGGCCCCTCTCGCCGCCGCTGCCCGGAGGCCTCGGGGTCCAGAGCCTGAGGGCAGCAGGGAGCACCGCCGCCTTCCCGCCGGAGGTAACGGGGGGCTCCTGCTCTCAGCCCCGTGCCCCAAGCACAGGCCCTCCGGGAGAGACCCTCCCTTCCACTGGGATCGGTAGATGTCTAATAGATAGGGCTGGGTGACTTCTCTGGGTTGATAGCGTAACTGCAAAAAAAGGAGAGAAGGAAAAAAAAATCTTTCTAGGTTTTTTTACAGACAAAACTCAAAAGGGAGGAAAAGTAAACAATCTTCTGTGTTTTCCTCCCGCCGCCTCGTGAAAATTCATTTTGCGTCAGTCTATAATCATTCCCTCGGACTCAAGAAAACTTCTTTGTCATTCCTTCATTTAATCGTTCGAATTGAAAAAGGGAAATTTGATTTAAAGCATGGCCTTTCCGTCAATATATATTCCCTTCCAATGTGGAAGATACAAAAAGTGTGGTTTAAAGAACAGAGCAAAACAAATCAGTGTGAAAACACAACACAAAAGCATTTGAACATTTTCAGAGGTTTTTCCCTGACTAATTCGGCAAAAACTACCTGCCACATCCAAGGTGAGCTGGCAGGTAGCCTCAGCATCCCCTCGAGCTACTTTTCTTTCTTACTGTTGGTCCCATGAAAAATTTAACCAGCTTTGAAGAGAAAGTCCTTATTTCAGCCTGGCCACTCCAAATGAAAACTTTAAGCTCTCTCAAAGCATTATCTTCCCAAAACACTACTTAGAAGGAAAGAGTAAGAAAGCTAGTGAATTTATGAATAGGACAAGATAGTCAGAAACAGGTTTCTTGTTTATCTGAAGAAGTGTATATCTGAGGAATTATAAAAGTGTCGTTTGTACTGGAAGCCTCCCCACCCCATGGAACTGGATCAACGTAACTATTACTGCATTTTTTCCCTTGCTAGTTGAGGGACCCTTTATGGTCCTGCCAAGTGTCCTTGTCCTAGCCAGATATAAACTCTGCACTGTTTTTCCTGCAGAAGGATTTCCTGTTTCTCTTCTTTCTGTTGTCCTTCTTCACAGATTTTAAGTATGGACTGGATGGCAGAATGGGTGTGACAAGTTATTACTAAACCACTAAATACAGTCAAATTTACTGGACATATGTGGAGTGAGCTACAGTTCATCTGCTGAACTCGTTTTTTCTTCTACCAGCTGAATTTCTGCTACATTGCTTGCTCTAATGATTTTATCATGTGCATTGAATATTTGAGTTTTGTCTTATAGCTCCAATTGTTGAAATATGGTGTTTGTATGAGAGCATCTTTTCTCTTCTTCCTCCTTGATTTTAAGCATCATAGCTGTAGAGAAAATCTTGAACATGTAAATCAAAATATTTCAGAAGCTAAAAGACAAAAAAGAAATCTCAGGAATTAAGGCAATCTTGTGATTTTTTTAATGCTTGGGCAAAGCAACAGTGACTCACTATAGCCATGTCTATTATCTCCAGACACCCCTGACAAGGCTATCGATCGTGTGGCCAAGCTCTGTGCTTAAAAGTTCCAGCTGTTTACAAGGTTTTTGTGTGGGGAAAGTATGTGGCAATAATTGTGTTTCTTCTAAGTAAAAAATGATTGAAAGAATTTTCCTACAAATTTTTCAAAATAAATAAGCAAAACCAACTGTAGGCAGGAACTAAATAGGAATATGTCAGAGTGAAAACTCTTGGACAAAAATCTTTCTTTGTAGCTCCTCTACATTCTCTAGTAGTAGCCTAAGGAAACAGGAGCAGTATTAGGTCTTCCTCATAAAGTTGTCGTTGTTGAACATCCATGAAATTCATTGCTCTGTAGTTTTCAAGAAATTTCAGCTGGACTGTACTCAGAACACCAAGACCTGGGGCAAAACCTCTGAGAACAGAAGATACTTCAGAGAGGTTTTTTTTTGCAGATTTGGGGGACCCCACTTTTATGTAATCTGCATATCCCTAGCAGCTAGTTCTTGGCATGGTCTTTATGCAGAATGAACTGTCTGACTCCTTTGACTTAAGGACGGGGCCAAAAGGCCTCAGAGACTCAGGTCAGCTCTGGAAGTGGATTCTAGCTTTGCAGAATAAGCTTTTGAATCTGTATTTCTAGGCAGGAGTTAAGAAATATTTGCAAATTATATCTTTTAAAGTCTGTCTCATCTGACCCCACCTGATCTGTCCTTGTTCTTCTTCTTCAGGTTGTCCCATTAAATTCCAGGTGGTCCAAGTGCCTGTGTCCTTCTCTTTGATCTCAGGGTAAGATTTTAGCCCATTCCATGTTTTATAAATACACATACATAATACAAAAAGGCAGAGAAACTAAAGTAAGCATGGTGATTGTAAATGTATTAAAAAATAATGTCATATATCCACAATGTTCTTTAATCGCCAAAAATATATTCATGGAATTTTTCCAAAATTCAGCAAGATGCCTTTGAACCTCATGCTAGGTTTGCTCATCCATGCCCTTACACATTCACCTGGTTTACACTAGTTATGTCTCTTACACAAGTTGCATATCTTGCCTGAGTCCAAGTTAGATGCTCTACAAATGTTTAAGCCCTGAACTGCATGTATTTGGCACACAAGACAGGATTAAACTCAATTAATTATCTACAAGTTATGTATTTAGTCTATGTGAAATGTCTAGCTCTTATTACAAACACTCTAAGCAGGCAATCTATTACAACTAACTCTCACAGTTATTTTAGGTAGTGAGTGAGGGTCCCTCTTTTGGGAAGAGAGTGTTCAGAAAACCATGTACTGAGTCAAAATGCAGAATTCTGCAATGACATATACAGAATTAAGAAATAATTAGAAGAGGCAAAATGGTTTAATTTGGGGAGGGGGTACCCTACAACCTTTCCAAATGTTCAGATAAAGATTGGGAGGGAATTCTCCACTTCGGTAAGAATTGCAGCAAAGCCTGCTGCTGTCTGCAAGTCCACCCCCTCTTCAAGGAGCAGTGTTTGATACCACAGGGATCCCCAGTTCTCCACCCTGCAGAGGCCGTTCTATGTGTATCTTTATTGTACATCTGGATTTTTTAAGAATTCTAGCATGCAAATAAAGAAGCTTGGCTTGACAGACTAGCAGGCAGAAAACCTAAGGTATGTTTATAGCAACAGTTTTTGGCATGTGTTTATCTGAAGGGTCCCACTTCTGGTTTAATTAATCACATTCTGTATAAATCATAAGTAGAGATGTAGTTAAAATTGGGAAGTTCTCCTAATGTAGAATGCTTTCACGGATGCTGCGGTTTATAGAGAAAGAGCATCAGGAAACCTAGATGGACTGAGAAGGACAGAAAACGGTTCTTGAGCAGTAATCTAGACCTATATGCAAACAGAAAACTCATGCCAAGTGCTGTCGGTTACACAAAAGGCCAGATCTAAATACACTGGGGTTCCTCTAAGAAACATAAATGCTGGTGAAGTCTATAATTCCTGGAAGTTCACGACTTGCCAATAGAAAGATGTACTGTTTTAGGAGTCCTAGCAGCTTCTTTTTCCAGCTGGTGATTCCAGGGCCAATGTGGGCTACAGACAGTCTTACCTAAGGGTATCTTATCTCTGCATGTGATTTCTTTGTCAGAAATACACATGCATGCACTGCACCGATGGCCTGCATATATGCTATGAATTTTATACTTCAGGGACACGTTCAAATGACTTTACATGTGGTAGAGATCTGATAGAGATCTGATATATAGCAGGTTGCTGGGGATATAAGGAGAATCCTCAAATTCTTACTTTTTTGAAAATGAAAGAGGCAAAATCTAGAAATAGAATGAGGGAAAGGCCACTAAGGTCCCTTCACAAGGTTTGTTGTCTTTTCGGCTTCCACCCCAGCACTCACATCACAGGCTGCATTTGACTCTCGACCTTAAAACACCTTAAGTCAACTTTCAGAGGTGAAAAACAACAGCCTCTTTCGCCCCCAAAGAGTATGTCTAAGGGACAGCTTTTCTTCTTCCCCCGCTTCTAAACTCTCTTTCCTAACGACTCCAAGCTGCAAGGATGACTTGGATAAAGCCTTATCCCTGGCAATTTCACTTGCCTACAGCTCCTCATATGCAGCATTTCATTATCCCCACACGAAAAACATAACATCACATTGAGGAAAAAACACCCAAGCCAGACTCTGAACTCAAACACAAGCCCTGGTGTTAACCCACCTCACCACAAGCACCCATGAGGGGGTGGGATCCCATGTGTCCCGGGATGCCCAGGGCTGCATGGCTCTGCGCAGGGAGCTGCTGCAGCTGGCCAGGGATGGATGAATAGGATGCTGGCAGCCACTTTCTGCAAAACTCTAGCAGCAGGGAGCAGGTCTGCCTGGAGCCTCTTATTCAGTGCTTTGTCTGTGAAGAAAGGTGTGTTGCTCTGCTGTCACGGTGCCACGGGCCCTGTCTGGGTGGGGAGTCTCCACAGGGGCTGCTCTGGGCAGCGAGGGCACAGGCTATGCCCCTCTTGGGGGAGTAGCCTCTGAGCTGATCTGACCTGGGGTTAGCCTCACCTCTTGGGCCTGTGCTGCTGTTTTCACTGGGAGGCTGTAAAATTAGAGCAATCATCTCCATTGAGCGGAGATTTCAAAGGTGCCTTGCTGTGTGATTGTGTTGTGAAAATTCACTCTGCCAAGATGTATTATTTCTTTATCTGAGTTTCTAAAACATATAATGGGGTTTCAGTCATTATGTGTGATGCACAGTTATAAGTGACAAATGGTAATGATGATACTGTAGAAGAAAAAAGGAAGTAGGAGCTCTGTTACTTTTTACTGGGATTATTGCTGCTTTAAGTTTCATGTAAATGGCATCTTATTCTGAACTCATGAATCCCTTGTAAAATATTTTATAGTAGTCAGTCCTCTTTATTACTCTAATGTTCTGCATCTCATTACTGACAGTTACATTTGTTTCTAATGTGTGTAAGTATGTACAACATAATTGGCTTAATTTTCTGCTCCCTGGTACCCATTTACTTATCCCTATGCAAAAGCAAGTGCAAATGGTTGTGAAACACTACCTTATCAGTGTATGTCTCTGTAAGATCTAATGAGATAATCCAAATATAATTGAACCTAATTTTTCCTTGCACAATAAAACTCTGTGTTGACTATCTCCAGTATAAAATAAAAATCTCTGATGTTTGGGAAGTTAGAGGAGGTGCTATATAAAACTACTGCCCGCCAAGATCCGGCACACAGAAGGACTAGCAGAGCGTGACTGTTTCTCTGCCCTGTTTTTCAGTTAGCTCTGAGAAAGCTTAAATGTAACATGTCACTTTGAAAAGCTGAAGGGAAGAAATAAAAAGAAAGCTTGTTGCTATGCTGGGCTGGCCTTTCTGATCTGCAGCTTTAGCAAACAGAGGCCCAAGGAGAAAAAACATATCACACTGTGTGACCTAGCCCTGACTTGGGGTTATGAACAGGAGCCCTGTAAAACTGGCATTAACGTATGCTAAGGAGAAAAGCTTGCAAAGGACTGTTGTTGTCAGGTTGTGGGCACACAGGAAAAAAAAGGTAAGTCAACTGGCTAGTTTGGAGACAAGTTTCACTCTTTGCTGTGACGCAGAAAAAGCACTCAAAACAGTTCTTGCAGCTCTTGTCAATATATCAAAGTTTTGGAAACAGTGAATGAAACTTGGAAATAAGGAGAGGTGCACAGGGAGCTCAGACAGACAACCCAGGTTGATGGAGATGGATGTGTTCAGTCTGCTTGTTTAGTTGTTAAGGTGGAGGACTAGATCACCAGAGCCTGGCAGTTTACTGCAATGCTCTCCATAAATAACATTCCTCCAGGACTATGCGTGTGCATATACACATTCCACTTAACAGTCATAGTCATATTAAAAACCAGTCATGTTAACAAAAGAGAGCAATTTCAGACCTGGCTGAGCCTGTGAGTGATGCCTCTGTGAATGACTTTAGCAGAAGGAAAGCAGAGCTTGACGTGAGATATATGTTTTTCTGTCTCCTCCTCCTCCTCCTTCATGGTGCAATCTCAGTATGATTGAAGTGATGCTTAAATGCAACAGGGCTTCCCCTCCAACCTGTCTGTGGAGCAGGATGGTAACCATGTGCTAATGTCCTCCTCCTTGACCAAACTTGCGCTCATAAATGGCTAAGTCTCTGCTGTGAACTGATGCCTGCAATTTCCTCATCCTTAAATTCATCTCCCATTGGCTGATCTTTGTCTGCCTCCTTGGAGGATGACTGATTTATTTTCAGAAGAGGAACAAATAGGAAATAATGAGAGGAAACCCATTCTGTGGCCAAAGTGGAGATAAAATGGTGTTACTGACCTTGGATATATATAGCGGTTTTTGACCTTGTAGCTTTCCCAGATTGGCTGAATCTCATAAAAATGAGAAAAAACAGATGACCACATTACTTCTCTGATGCTTGTCCCATGTTCCTTTCTATTTGGGTCTCTTCTCACTGCACTCTTACCCAGCTTGCCTATAAATCCTGTTGTTGTGCTTTGCATCTCTTGCTTCCTCCTGCCCTACACCATTATAGCAAATAAAATCGGATACTTGTTTGCATCACCCACTTTTTTAAAGAAAAAGGAATCAGGAAAAAGGAATCAGTTTAACAATTGCATTGTTAAACTGATAAAAGTGGAGAGGAAGGGAAGTGATAATGGTATGGACTTCCTTCCAAAAGGAAAAGATTGATTTCACATGGCCTCATCTACTGTTGACTTCAAAGAATTTGAAGACAGTAGAGTATTCAGAAATTCACAGAGCTGGACTCTGGTTAAAGAAGCTTTGGGTCAATGCTAAGAATGTGCAAACACCTTCAGATAAGATAAGCACCTTGAGCTTTTGAAGTTGCGCTAGAGTAATAAGTATCATGAGCAAACATCCTCCCTGTACTATAATTTTGCTCTAAGGTTTTATTTATCAAGTGGCCACCTGTCTTCAGATCTCTTACATCCTGGAGCTTCTCACTTCCTGGAGGGCAGGACTTTGGGAAAGGCATTGCACTTCAAGAAAGATGAAGAGCAATTGGAGGAATGCTGGGGGAGAACAGGACAAATGAGCAAATGTCTGAAAAAAACAGGACCTTTAGTGCATGATTGAAAGAATAGGGCTCATTAAATGTGGAGAGGGGAAGTCTGAGGGAGACATAATGCACTTCAAATACATAAAAGTTAGCTGCAAAAGAACAGACTTCTCCATATGCATTGTAAATAAGAATAGAATTGAAAGGCTTAAATCACAGGAAAGGAAATTCAGAGAATATGTTATAAAAATGTTCTAAGGAGAACAAGGCACTGAATTGCCTAGGGGCTTGTGGAATCACTGTCATTGGAAGGTTTTACGAACAGATGAATCCAACATTTCTTGGAAATGAGGTTAATTAATGCCAGTACAAAATCTATAGAGAAGAAAATCTGATCTTTTTCAGATCAGTGGGATACCCTTATGTGGGTTTTCCTCTCAGGAGCCCCACTTAAAAAAGGAGAGTTTACTATAATAGAAACATTTTAACAGCAAAAATCCCTTTAAAATAGCAACATATCCCATTCTGTGCAAATATTCAAGTGTTTTGAGTTTTCCACAGCTTTTGGTGAAAATTGAATTGCTTTTTTTTTTCCTGAAATAGATGATAGTCTTATAGCTCAAGGGGAAGCATGTGAGTATTTTCTTTTCAGTTCTTTTCATAATGAGAACAGCATTAGAAGCTGAACAAGTCTCATGTGTTTTTTCATGCTGGTGAATAAAATCTCAGTGTTTTACTGAAGGGATGCAAATTAGCAGTTCATCCTATCACCTGCTGGTCATCTTCACCCAGAAAATCCAAGCTCAGGTCTTAAGGGGACTTAGCTCAAATGAACAATTCCAGTGACTGAAGTTTTAATCCTGCAGACATTGATGAGCTACTGACAAAGTTCCACCAAAAAATCAGTTGGCTTGGGATGATTTGAAGCCCTCTAGGACCAAGAGTGAAGGAAAAAGCACTCCTTTTCCTTCTAAGTTTTTCTAGATAATCACACACCTAGTACAACTGAAGGGAAGTTTCCCTATTCAGGATGTTTTTCTGTAGCAGAGCCCTCTCCTCCCACCACTTCTCTGTCACATCCTGCTTGTGATGAAGGGTTGATGTTGTTGGATTAGTGAGGAAGTCTTGCAGGAAGCGGTGTTGCATAATCAAGTCCATCAGTGTTACAGAGGAAGAGAGTGCTCAGAAGAGCACATCAGCACAGTGGGCTCTGAGACCCATGCACTTTCCATGTGTATCTGGCTATTAGCTGGACAGTAGAGTTGGCTCAAATCACCAGTGATGTGCTTAGGAGGAATAGACTTGGGAGTGCTGTGGACATAGCAGGTTCAGCCTTGTGTGTGTCTGATCCACCTGAAATGCATGGGAGAGGAACTGGCCTACCCTGAGCCACAGCAAGTGCGTGGGCTCTAAAGCTCTGAGACTGGAGAGAGTCTTAGGGCTGGCTTTAGGATCAAACTGGGTTGGGTGAGCCCTGAGATCGAGCTTAGGCCTAAACTACATGTGCAGTGTGGGCAGAGCAGTTAAGCTGTCTGCCTTGTAAAAAAGATAGTTAGGGCTGGTTGACAGATTTTGTTACTGTATGCAAAACAGGTTTGTATCTTTTTATTTATTGCTTTTAAATCCTTCTGAGCTGAGGCTTACTGATGTAGATGAAAAATATTCTGGCAGCTCTCTGGTACATGGGCCGCTTGCTGTAGTGAAGTTACTCGTTTGCTCATATGTTTGCAAAAAGAGAGGTTTACTGGGTTGTTTTGAGGTTCTTCAAAGCAGAGCACGAAATGCTTTGTAAAGCATTCTCCATCCTGGGTGAGGCAGAAGAGCAGGCTCAGCTGTGTAGCATTAGGAGTGCACAAAGGCGTAATGTGAGCCCAGGCAGGCATCTTCCTTCAATGTCCGATTTCATAACTTGAAGACACTGTTTCTGAATCCTCGTTCCTAGAATACTATTCTGAGTACAGTCCATTCTTGTGTTGGGACAACATATGTGCACTGTTTATACTTAAAAAGTAGCCAGAGAGAAGCAGAGCCCTTGGCCAAAGTTCAGCAAAGGAGAAGTTTTCACCCATCAAGAGCAGGGTTTGCGAGCAGCCGACAGGATGCGATTATATGTTCACTTCCCGTCAGCTCGCATATATCTCAGCAAGCCCAGATGCAGTTTACTGTGTTTGTTGCATGTCACTCTGGGAGAAAGCCTGGCTACTGACTTAGCCACAATGTAAATAAATGACATTCGCCTGACCAGTACTTGTGTCATGATGTATTAACTACAAGGCGCTGCTAGAAGCTGTAATCTTGGTGCCCTTCATTAACTCTTTGATGATAGTGGAGCGCTAGCAGAGAAAAACAGAGCAAATATCTGAATCTGCCCAGTTAAGAGAAAACAAGCTCTCTGCCTGATTATGGTAAAAAAGCTCTAGGGAGACGGTAATGTAACTCTTAAAAAAGCAAAGTTATGTTTACACATGGTCTTGATGAGGCATTTAGCTTCCAGTAGAGCGTCCTTCTGGGGAATACTGGAGCCCGAAGTGGTACATGGATCCAAATTTTACAAATCATCCTAACTTCTGGGATGGACAGAAGGAAGACTGTGCAACTAAACAATTCTGACCTTTGCAGAAAGAGGCAATTGAAATCTAGCTATGGAAACAGTGTAACATCTGAAACTCAGCCGCTCCTTGTAATGAAACCTTTCCAAAGTGTTGCTGAAGTTCATTTTATTGAAGCTTTCAAACTAAGCCACGTTGGCTGCTAGATGATTGGCCTTCGGATATTACAGTCCAAACATGAAAGAAGGGCTGGTGCATTTCCTGTAAAAGTGATCTTGGGTTTTGTTCAGTTGGTAAATATGAAATTGCTTCAGTATGGAGCATCAGTAAGGATATGGTGCAGCCATGTGCTTAAGTGAATATAAACATTGACTGGACTGTGATATAAGGCTTTTGGAGGGACTCTGAAGTAGGGCTACAAGGTTCTTTCAAGGTCGTGTCCAGTCCCTGGATCTGCCAGACAACCATATCATAATGGCCTTCATAAATGCATCAAGATGTATTTTCAGATTGAGACTGTGTCCCACTGCTCCTGTGAGGAGGTTGTTTCAGAACCTTATTTCTATGATGGTTAAAATCCTTCCTATTTCCAGTCTAAACATATTACTGACCAGTTTATGGTTGTTTATTAATGAAAGCTTTGGGCCAGGCTGCTGAACTTTATTTCATTAAGATGAAATTCTTGTGCCAACAGCCTTTTTCACCTAGCTCTCTTCCTTCCTAACATTTCTACTCATGAATGCCACTTCAAATATTATGCCACCGTGTTATATTCCCAAACTACCTGCTATGCTAGAGAGCTGGATTAATGGGAAACCAACCCCCTCTCCCAGCTTTTAATCTGAAACAGTTTTTTACCCTTTTTTAAGATCTCCCCAAATTTAAGTTTCTGCTTCTTCCTCATTTACTTTATGGATGTTTTCTCCATTGATCTGTGGTGTTCTCTAGTCCCTCTTTTCTGGAACATGAAGTATCCCCATCGCATTTGTTTTGCTCTTGCTTTGCCAGACCAAACTCCCCCAGCGCTGAGTCACTTCTTTGTACCCTTTTCTGGATTCATCTCTGGGACTCCTCTGGGATGGGTAACGCCTTGCTGCTGTGAGATGGTCTCCTGCTCAGTGAAGATTTTTTGGAGCGGAAATATTACTAAAAGGGACAAATTTCTTCAAAGCATCTTTTACAAAAACTAGCAGATTTTTCCATTACATTACATTAACTGGAATATTCTTTATGTCTTTGGCACCAAAGCTAGGATTTTATGATGCTCTCAGCCAGCATTTTGGGCTTCTGGGAAATTCTAGATTTTTACTGCAATGGATTTAATTCTAGAGCCCTTTCCGTCTCTGTTACACCAGGTTAGAGCAGTTTATTTTTGTCTAAGCCTGAGGGAAAATTGCTCTATTTTTTCTAGGTTCAAATCTCATTCATAATCCCCAGAATATCCTGTGGATATCCTGTAGTTTCTCTGGATAATGTGTTTTTTCTTTTTGAGGAATTTTTTAGAAACGTGTGCTTTCTCAGTATTTCTCTGAAGTAGTCCCTCCAATATTTGATTATTCATGTTAAGGGGGAATTATGCCTTTATTAATTAAGGGATGTTATTAACAAGGAGAAATTGCAAACGCCAGGACATTCCTATCCTGCAGCAGAAGATCCCTTTGGTTTTGCTTGTGCTTTGTATATATCTTTGCATTTTCAGAGAAGGGTAGCAAACAGTTGGAAAGAATCTGAATGCAATCCCTACTGGGGAAGGGGGAGCGGGAACTGGGAGCCTTGTTCTTCCTTTTTGTGGGGGGGAAGCTTCTCTACACCACCACATCTGTCACCTCCCAGTGACTATGCGCAGGGAATCTGCACTCCGTTCCAGATAGGGAGACGTGTTCTTGGGGATGCAAAGGGGGAGCACAGTCCCCTTCCCTCTGCCCCCCGCCCCACTGCGATGCTATATAGGATGTATAGGTAAGGGGCAGGCCATAGTGGGGCAATAGCACCTGGTGGTTAAAAGACTAGTATCAGATGTTTTTCTGATACATTCTAGCATACAGCTAGAATCATGGTGCTGCTGTGGCATCCTTATGTCACTGTCACTATTTAGTCTGTGTACCATATTCCAGAATCACAGAGCTCAGGATCCAAAATATCCAGTATAACTTACCGTAAATTATGCTTGGGAGCCCCTTAGCTGTTGATCGAATGGTACTTTCTTGTTGCTAGCCTCTGCCGTAAGGTTCAAGGACATACTGTCTCACTTGTTCAGATTCTGGCCTGGAGTGGTTTGTGCAAATATTAATATTGGCTTTTCCTTTTTTCAGCCCGCCTGCCCATATGGTAAGAGGCCACATGTGTGAATAATGTGACAAGCATTTCTTTTGGTGGGGATGGAAAATGCAACTTTCCTAGAGTTAGATCCGGAATTGGCAACCGTCGCTGCTGCCACTCAGCTTTTGGACTCAGCAGAAGGAGCAACAACCCCTTTTCATTAGCAGGCATCTGGGGCTGATGAAAGGCTTGCTGAAGTCAATGGGCATCGAAGAGTTGCCTTTGAGAGCGCTTACTTCAAAGTAACCAGACACTCATGTAGCTGAACAAGAGGTTCCCTCTGTGGGAAGGGTGGCTGCTCGGTTGCTCCTGAGCTGCATGTGGTTCAGGCGGTCCCGTGGCTATATGATGTGGTAACCATGGGAGGAAGCAGATAAGCAGGGCTCCCCTGCTAAGCTGAGAGTGTCAGATTTGTTTGTGAATATTACCCTGACAAAAGGGGCCTACCGCGGTCGAACCAAATAGAAGCTTCGTTGGTAAAATGGAAACATGGTTGATTAATGAGAAAAATGTCAAAATGCATAATGAATATTGTGTTCAGGACTGTGGAACAAATCTTGACGTATCACTCTAAATCTAATTGCAGCCCTCTTTTTAAAGGCTGATTAGGGCTTTATTGAAAAAAATTAAAACAGCTTTGATTTTGGCCCAAACATACAGCTGAAATACTAAAATAGCAGGAAAGGACATTTTTCTTATGGTAGTTTCTGACCACATGAAAATAAGGAAGTACTATAAATCTTTCAAGAAAGCCTGACTTTATGAGATTCTCAGTATCATTTCCAGATTAAACAGATTTGGCTCCGTGTTCAAGCTTCTTTAGGCTCATCCTAACCAAATACATTTTCTGAGATTTATGTCAGTCTGGGCTATTCTCCTTATATGAGTCTCATTGCAGATTTTTGAAAGCTCTTTTTGGGGGTATATTTTAAGGGGAACTGTGCAAATCATTAAGGATGAAGCCTGAATCTCTAAGAAAAGCCTAGATTCTGCTTTCAGCATCAAAGCTGGGCCATTGAGCAGATCAGTAGGGTTCTAGCAAACTCTGGAAAAACTTGCATTGAGTGTGGTCCAGGATGGATTATATTTTGACTTTGCTTAGTTTAGAGGAGGAGTGTTGAGGAATGAGAGCACTACTGTGTGATTTTTTGCTGTCCCACAGGCTTCTTTGTCATTATCCTGGCTGTGTCACTTACTCCTAAAAGCTCTTTACGTATCGAGTTGCCATTGATTTTTATCAGAGACAGGAAAAACCTGGTGAGGGTAAGGTCATTACTTTCTGAGCTGACATCGGTAATGACTCTGCATGATATGGGTATGATAGTGCCTGAGACGAAGCTCAGCTTTGCATAGCCTAGCTGCTGAGCCTGCTGTGACCATCCTGCAAGAGCTCGTGTGCTACAAACTGTGTTCGAGTTTCTCTGCATAGAGATACAGGCAGATCCTTTCAGACCCAAGCTGGCCAAAAAGGTTGTAAGGTGATCTGACATGTAGGAATAAGGTTACGTGAACTCAAGCCCAAGTAAGGTATCACCTCTCTGCTTCAGGTCTGCATGTGGTGGGATGGTATATATATCACTTTTCTACACCAGCACAGTGTTGAAGATTGTAAAGTCTTTCCTTACAAGCAGGAGTAACAGGATCATTTAAGGATTTTTGCATTGTTCTGAATAAAAATCTATTGAATTCATGCCAGGTTTATGGTGAGATTTTTTTATTTCTTTGAGTCTTAGTGATATGTAGGGTCAAAATCTTGATGTTTTATCTAGGAAATCAAATGCTTCTTTTGCTTTTAAGGTCTACTGCACTTTTATGCTTCCAAGCTTTCTCCAGATTCATTTGGATGTAAATGCACTGAGGCCAAATTACTTAAAGGATGAATTTAGCTCCTTGGATGTGGAGTTCAGCAGCCATTTTGTTCTTAGAGCTGCTTTCTGGGCTGTAACAGAGGAGATGAAAACACTGTGTTTTCTTACAACTACTGATCTTCTTTCTCTGCTTTCTTCCGTGCTACTCTTTACAAGAGTCACCTGAGGTGGACTGTACATGTTTGCTCATTTTGTAGGAAAGAGGTGAAATAATCGAAAT
This sequence comes from Dromaius novaehollandiae, assembly GCF_036370855.1. Lineage (NCBI taxonomy): Eukaryota > Metazoa > Chordata > Aves > Casuariiformes > Dromaiidae > Dromaius > Dromaius novaehollandiae. Next base: position 4,893,878 of record NC_088117.1, read on the forward strand.
GTCCTAACAATTAGAAACAGTGAATCCTTGCAAAATGAAGCTGTCCTGATTCAGAAAAAAGTGCTTTCACCATAGCGCCTATCTGTCTGAAAGCAATGAAGTTTACCAGTTTAGCATTTTTGGCTTTTGTCTATCTCTAAAAACAAAACACAGTTTATAAAGGAGATTTGGCAAAGATGTTACCCATAACAAAATCTAATCACTTCAGGTATTTTTAGTATAATGAGATCCATGCTGCTTCTTTTAAAAAGATGTTTGTGCTCCCAATGCAGAGGATGTTTACAGCTCTGGACCTTCAAGTTTTTAAATTGATTTTTTGCAGGCAGCATGCTCTGCTTACATATACAAGAGAACAACAATTGTGTAATCACCACTGTTAAGTGAAAAGTCACATATGATTTGAGTTTTGCTTAAACTCGGCTGGTTCTTTTTTCTTAATGGGTTGCCATTTTCATGTACACACCCTCAAGAAGAGCGAATTGATAATTTGAAACAGCTTTTCTTTGTCTCTTCAGGCTTTTTAACTTTGTTATGGCTTTCAAAACCTCCCAAACTCCCAGGGAAATAGCTTGCAATATTAGTGATCTGGAGTAATTAAACGCTTCTGCATGGAATTGGTCTGGCGTTAACGGTCCGACAAGAGTTTTTCTTGTGAGCATGTTTGTCCTTATGCATAAACTGCTTCGCACAGTTCAGTTTGCAGACTTTGGCTTTTGATGGGCCACAGAGACACAAAGTGCTTGGCCTAAGAAGCTCAGAAGACTCTCAAGAAGATGGCAGATGCACCACAGAGGACTGGAAAGATGGATCATCGGAATGAGCAGCCCCAAGGAAACATATATGTTAGAAAACAGACTTCATGGACATCAAAAATGTGGATGCTCTCCCTTAGGAACTGGAAATACAACAGAGATTTCAGAGAGCATGGTTACGCGTTGAGACCCTGCAGAATTCTAATGCCCATCTTTTGTGTTATACTGGTCCCTATATTTTGTGAGCTTTTCTTTCAAACTTCAGGTCTTCTTGAAATAAAATAATAGGAGAAAATCTTACTTGTTCTGTATAAGAAATAGAATGCCATTGAAAGGACTACTTTCCATGCAGTGTTTGACTTGGTAACTCTTTAAAGCAGTAATGAAAGCCCTTGGTTGGGAGACAATTGGTTGGAAGGGGAAAATTGCCAGATGTTTAGATGTTTGGAATTCATGAGCATTTCAGTTAGCTATGCTCTATCTCCTTTTTCTTTCTCTCGATGAGCTCAGTCTAAGTTTCTTTTCTTCCTTTCTGTTTCCTCATCTTCCTCTTCTTACTACTTCCATTGTACTCCCTACGACCTGGAAAAGCTCCCTTGCCTCACACCCTGATTCTGCTGTTCAAGTGCCTGCAAGTCCTCCTTTTTTCTGTTTGGTTTTGTACTTTTAGTGGTATTTCTGGCAGATCTGTTAGGCAGTATTTATGATTTATTTTTTCTTCAAGATCTGCTAAATTGTATGAGCTAAAAATTAACGGAAAGCTGTCTTATTAAGACTGTGGCACTGCAGTGGTTGCGCTGGGATGTCTCGTAAGAGTAAATGAGAGCAGAGGTGGTCTGAAAGGCTGTGTCAGCTATAAGATATGATCCCCCATTTGGAAGAGTTTGAAACTCCCGGGCTTGGTTTTCTTCCTAGAGATAGGTTTCACCTGGGAAACCTAAGTGATGTGGCATTTCATCATGGTATAAGTACCTCATGCAACAAATAGATCCTACCTTCTTGTTATTGACAGTGCTTGACTAGCACTGCAAATATCTTCCATGGTGACTCCCCCATTCCCTATGTGGCTGTTACATCTTGTTGAGTGATGATGATAGCTATCAGGTTAACCATGAGCAAGTTGTCTAGTCTTTAACCTCTGCTATAAGCTGGTTTTGATTTTCCTCAGTATAAAGCAGGCAGAGGACAATGGATCATATTATGTCTGATTAAATTTTCTGAGCAAATGGTTTACAGTCCCCTGTGCACTGTCTTAGCCAGAGTTACTTCACTATAACCACAAAAGAAGGCTGAATCAGCCGGCTGTTTGAGCCGCAGGTAGTTTCTGCATCCAGCTGATGATGGGAAAGACTTTTTTCACCTCTTCCCAAATGCTTTGCTGTAGCGTAGTGTCCACAGGGATGACTGCGGAAGCATTATTACTTTGCAAGGACATGCATCTTATTCTCTGACAGTCTTCCATGACCTCACAATTTATAGCACAATAAAGCGAAAATCGTATGTTGCAACTACTACTCCTGGAGTGGGCAAGGCAACACAGCCGCTGCCCTGGGAGGCAGGACATGATCTCCAATTTCTCCCAGTCCAATCTTTTAATTAGAAAGAGAGGTGTATGGCATATTGTTTATATTAAAAGAAGCAAAGTCACTATGAAAATGAAGAAAAGCAATCTATAATTGAAGAAATGCTAAATAAAAATTGCTATTTGGTATACTTGTTTGAGAGAGACTTTATCCCTCCTATATTCTTTGTTTCTAATGACTGAGAAATGGTATTAAATGTAATGGAGTGGGTCAGACAGGGTCAAGCTGAGACATACATTTAATTCCTTACCTCCATAAACAAAAATCCCATTCCTTGCTGAACTTCACATGGTGAGAGGGAAGAGATGAGGATGAGGATTTAAGAATTACACTCTGCTTACAAAATGGGATGGGAAATGTTCACCTGATAACCAGTTCCAGGCACTTCTGCATTTGTCTGGGTGCTAATGCAGATTTGCCCTGGACTTTGCTCACAGCACATGCACACCACACAGAAACAGCACAGGAAGAATTATTGATGGGTTTGAATGTTTGTGGACCTTCTGCGTCTTCTACATTGAGTCTGAAGATTGTTCCAACGGCCTCAGCTTCTGCTGCCCTATAGCGTTAGCAGTGCAGGAGAGGGTCCAAGGGACTGAAGACACTGCAGTGCTTTGCTGCAGTTGGGCTTGTACTACTTACCAACATCCTGCGCTAAGGACTTTTGTTATGTGACAGCGTATGTGCTGTCATTCATCTTCAGGCACAAATCTGTGCCATCTGTCCTGGTGTATCACATGCAAATACTGGGGAGCAGACATTTGAGAGATCTCTGTCTAATACTGGAGAGGACTAGGACACTAAATTATGTGGGTGACCTAGAAGCTGCATGTTCAGATTTGGTCAGTGCAGGTATGTAGCCTGTATCCTTACCAAGCTCTTGATAGCTATTTTTATCAGACTTGGGGGTATGGAAAATAGCTGTATTTGTAGTGCTGAAACCCTGTACTGATAGTCGTTCTGCACCTAGATCAGTTCTTCTTTTTAACTCCTGACTGACCTCTGACTACAGCATCATTTCACGTCATGGTTTTGCATGTTCTAAGGGCTCCCTGAGAACCATGAAGTTTCAGCCATCTCAGGATTTCTTAGTGCAGGGAGCTTTCCATTATCGAGTGTGCTTGGCTGCTCTGTTCTCTCCAGATATCTTCCAGCTGTTTCCCACTTCTCAGCTGATGCAGGCTCTTGATATTTTCATAGTTAGGTAAAAGTAGCCAGCAAATCCTTCTCCCACTTCCCTCCCCTTTCCTCACATACACACAACTGACAGGAGAATAAGCACTAGTATTTCATCTTTAAAATAAGAGGGGGAGATGATTTCTCTGTGAAGTAGTGGAAACCCTGACATCACATTTGAAATAGCTTTTTTCCCCTTTCCTGTTCTAATTGCACCAAGTTTTTAAAGCCAAGGAATAAAATATTCCCCTGTGGAGCAGAATGTTCCCCATAGGCTACTGTTTGTCTGGGCTTGGGATGACTCACACTGTTCCTTGTGCAGTTCATTGACAAATTACTAGAACCAGGAGCTGAGAAGTTAGAAGGCAAAAGGAAAAAGCAAGGAGTGCAAGTATGATTGAGAATGAGGAGGAAACATTATTTATGGAAAGTTCAGCGCCTGGTTCCTTATTTCTGTAGTTTATTCTTTTTTATTCCACTGTAAAGGAAATGGCTCCTATAGCAAGAATGACTCACTCTTCAGATGTTGCCAGTGATGTGGGTTTGCCAGTTACTTACTATGTCAACTTTTTATCACAGCATGGTGCAAGTGCATGGTTCCAGATAAGACCACAGATGTGAAGGCAGAGGAGGGGAACAGTGGGGGGTGAAAAAACATTATTTATGGTCCAGCATCAACTGTGTGTGTCTTCAGTGAGAACAAGTTTCTTGATGGCTGTTTGAGCTGTCCTGAAATAGTACTGAGAAGTGTCCTGTATCTTACTGTGTCCCCACAACAACCCATACTGACTTTCCCAGGCTTTCAGAGCTCTGCATCTCGACACGGCAGAGGCGACTCCACCAGGCACAGTGACAAGCCAGGCATACACTGTGTCAACTCTTTCTGTGCCTAAACACTTTTTCCTCCTGCAATGTGCAGCCTGGTTGTGATGGCGTCTGCTTCCCAGCTCTGCAGGGCTCCTCACGGATCCCCAGAGAGTCCTTAACTACTCGGCAGAATTTAGCTTTGTGCTAACAGATGGGAGGGAAGGAAAGAAACAGAGAAGGATGCTGCCAGTAATGTGAGGAAGAAAGTTTCCAGGTTTCCCTTTTTTCCTATCTATCTCTGCCTCCACTTGACGCAAGAGGACAGTGAAATACAGGAAAGAGCAGATAAAGGGAGCAAGGTATGATGTCTGTTGATTCAGTCCATGGGGGAAGCCCTGGCCTGTTGCAGAAGGGGCCTGATCTCAGCAAAAAAAGAAAATGGGACACCCTTCTCTGTAAGAGAAGACTCTAAATCATGCTGATTGTGCTCTGTGCCTGTGTGTTGCCATCACTGTTCTGAAATACTTGCAGATAACATGTTTCAGAATCAGCAGTAACAATGAATGCTAAGCCTAAGGTAGTTAGCACTAGAGCTTCGAAGTTATAGTATCCCAGTCAAATCAACCGCAATAAAACTTTACAGTTGTGGCTAGAAGCTTTTCTGCAAGAAGAGCTGGCTACTGTCTGTGCAGTCACACACCTGAAATGGTCTAAGTCCCATGGATGCACACTATGGGTGCATCTAAACTGCCAAAAAAAAGAGGTCCCGGAAGTGCGCAAGGACAATCAAGCAAGAATTTTTGGTAGTCCGTGCTGCTTAGTTGTAAATTCTCTTTGTGACTCTGTTTTGGACCATTTCAGCTAGGTTTCTCTAAGACAAGTCTACTTTACAAGAGGCTGTCTGTAAGCAGTGTGGGTATGAGCTGGCAAGTTCAACGTGGGGTTAGAACTAGGTATTGGTTCCTGGTCCTCCCCATTCAGCAGTGTAAGCACAGTCACTGGAGTCTAAATTAAAATGTGTTGGCCTATCAGTTGATGCAGGCTTCTGTACCGTTTTCTTGGCGTCGCCCCACTTCCTAGATTCATGTACTGAAGTCACAGCACAAGTCAAGACTGATTCCCTCTAAGTCCAGGTTGGCAGTTCTTATTGCTACTTATATTACTTAATATCTTTTGACCATCAGAATAACTCAATAGGATAAAATTTTAGATACGTTTTCAAGGTAGAGTCAGGTTGCTCTGCATATGAACAGAAGCATCCCTACAGCGTAGTGATCCACCCTCCAAAGAAGCTAAAATGACGTCGGCACCTATGTGTCTCTTTTAAAAACTGTCTCACACATCTAGGGCATGTCTCTCCTTGAAAAGTTTTTAAATGATGTTCAGACTCTTTAGTTCTCATGCTGTAGGTGCAGAAATAGTTTCTGGGATGAAAAACACAACGGAAGAAACCCTGACTGATTATTCCCAAGCTCAGAGGTTGCCACCTCTCAGATGTGCCTTTGCTACAGGATATGGGAGAAGTCCTATAAAGTGGATCGGGGAAGTGATCTGACTTTAAATAAAAGTTACTGAAAATGGCCCAGATCGCTTCACTTATTTGGTTTAGAGTGCACATGCCTATCGCAGCCCAACTGTGAGAGCTTCAGCTGGGAGGAGGAGGAGGAGGAAGATGAAGAACCGTGGGAGTCAAAGCAGGTAGGAACCTCTTAAAACGTTGTTAATGCTGGAGAGGATAAATGTGGAGTGAGCTGTGCACCTTGAGCATCTGTGCAAAGTTGATACAAAATGTTACTTTTGGTGCTTAAGCCTTACTGAGTGATTTACAGCACAGTCATAAAGTTTAGCATGTGAAGGCAGTGACATGGATGTAGTTAAATATCCTGCAGACAAATGCCCAGCACAAACTTTTTCAGCGTACTCTAGTCCCGTTAGTGTTACTTTATAGCTTAGATATTACACACGTCAGAATCATGCACAAAACCAATCCCTTTATTTTAAACAAAACAACTAGGAGACATGTAAGCAGTACACAGTTTTAATCCCTGGATCCAATACATCCAAAGCTTGGATTTGTTTTTCTTTTAGTTGATGGAATGGAAATTTGAATGTTACTTTAGCAATGCCATAGGAAAGTCTAAAGTGAGGGACTGTAAATAAAATTTGAGCTGACATTTCAGCTTGGAGGTTAGGGAAAGGAATGAAGTGAAGCGGCCAGCATGAATGCTCACTTGAATCTTAAGGGAAAACTTAACATTTAAGAGACTTTTTTTAGTGATATTATAATTTGCAAATCCACATGTGAAGGCCATTTGTTTTTGTACTTGAGATATCAATTCAAAACACTTATTTAAAGCAAAACTACTTGCCAGCCTCTCTTCTTTTCCCATTTCTCCATTCCCTCCTTGTCTTTGAATTCTCTATAGCAGTCCCTGAATGCAAGATGGAAATGAAGCTATTTACCACAGATACCATCCTGTCTCAGAAAGATTAAAAGATTTCATAACAAAGGCTGACACACCAAATTTGGTGTCTGCAGTTAGGAACACTCTTTCTCATTGTTTTGTATGCTAGCCTGTAGTTTTTAAATAAATCCAATATAGCGGTCACTCACAGCAGCCCTATTGTGATGGGTTGTATCAAGTATCCAGAAGCAGCATAGACACTTGCTCTGCTTCTTTAGGACAGCATCCTGAGCAGCCTTTGCTGCTAAGAACCTATAGGGCTAGGTGCTCTGTGGTTTCTGTGCACAGATATGTGCCTGAGAAAATTAACTAGGCCTGGAAAGTGGGAGAGTGGCCTACAGATCTTTTCCTTTGCATTCCCTTTCACTGCAGTATTATAAACAATAATTAATATTTTTAGGCTTTTGGTAGTTCTGGAAGATATTTTCCTCATTTTATGCATAAGGGCTTGGATGATGCATCTGTCTAGAAAGATGCTGCTTTGTGCTGGGAAACATTTGATCAAGCCAGGCTAGCAAAGAATTGCCTTTGGGAAGTTAGTAAAGCTGGCAGCCGAATAAAAGGCAATGTTTCATCATGTGTCTTTAGAAAATCACACTGCTTTTCTGGTCTTTGTGCTCTTGCAGCTTTGCATTCCAGAGCATTCTGCATGTGAGCTCTGCTCAGCGCTAGCTCAGCGTTGCTTCAGATTGCTGTGACTAACTCACTCTGTGCTCTCGCCTGCTTTCTACAGTCTCGCTCAATGCTTGTCTTCTTTTAATTCCTATTATAAGTCCATTCTCAATAGAAAGTGACAGTTTTAAGGCCAAAGCTTTTTAAGCTTTTCTTCTGCTGTTGCAGTCGTGGAGCCAGTGTAATTTAGGTTGTACGACATGGCCTCTGGGAGATTCAGCTGCAGCGTCGATGGACAGAGGTAATTAACCTAGCTGTAATTCAATTAGTTAGTGGTATCCAAGCTAAAAAGCTGTGACAGCGACATTCCTAGCGTCCTACCTGGTACCCGGGATATATATTCAGCAACTGAAATCTATTTTACGGTGAATTTTATTTACAGTATGTCTGTTTTCACACTTGATAGACATACCCATAGGGCAGCCTATAGACCACTCCAGATGGAATGAGCTTCAGCAAGTCCCAGAAGATCTGTTACCCACTTAAACACTGGCTAAAATACTGGGTTTGTTAGCTCTATTCCAATGGGCCCTTCTCCGTTTTAAACATAATCACTTTGTCAAAGGTGAAGAGGAAGTAGATGGCTTAGATCCAGCTATAGGCTACTCAGATCATATATTCTGCTGCCGAGAATTTGTCCCTTTCTTTTGGTGAATGCAAATGCAAGAAACTTTCAAGCAGAATTCTTGCTCCAAGGAAAAGGCGATGTAAAAAATTCTGTTGACATCAGTGGAGCCGGGATTTCAAGTATTTTCGCCTTATTTTCATTCATTAAACCCAGGTAGTATGTCAGGAGCTCTCTGAAGTCAGGGGAGCTTTGCTCATTTATGCTTGTGAGCAACTGGTTCACATTTTCTGCTGGTTAAAACCCCTTATAAAGTTATGTGGAGATATTTCCTTGCAGCTCTTCCTCTAGGCTGTTCCCTTCTCATGCAATTTCTTATCAACTCTTTATCGTCAATTTTTGTTTTGATTTTTTTCCCAGTAAGTTCAAAGCAGCCTTCATTCCCAAGATATGTATGTTCCTCCAGTTACCATGACTTTTGGCCTTGCAAGACAAGGCTTTTTAGCTTTCATAATACATTTGACATGTTTTATTAATGAAAATGAGCCTAGGCTCAACACATCAGTGGGACTCCTGAAAAATGATGTGACATAATCCTTTATCTGAATGCTTCTGGCATACATACCTTTACTTCAGGTGATTCTAGACTCTTAAGATAACAAATAGCTTCTTCTCATGATGTTGTTATGGCATAGATTGAAATGCTCCATGCTGGCTTCTTCTTGAATTTTAGTCATGTGGGGTTTGCAAGTCTTTCACTATCGGAGAGTTCAGTGCCATCCTGGCAGCTCATTTATCATAGCTGTGTAAATTCAGTGAGGGGTTTGATCTCCTAGCTTATTTCAACAAACAAAACTGTTAATACATCTTTCGTGAAATAGAGGCATACTGAGCACCCTGAGCCCAGTGGATGCTAATTTCACTCCTGCCTTAAGCATCAAAGTTCAAAGTAAATGATGTTCCACCTGGGTTTTTGAGGGGCACAGGCGGGTAGGAGTTCACACTCCTGGGGCACATTTCTGACATCCTGGAAATAAGAAGTTGTTGTCTTTCCTGAGTCTGGAGGTTGTCTTGACAAAGTCGTTCAGGATATCAGGGAGATTAGCATCATCTTGGAGAAAGGCTGACACAAAATAAACAAGACATTAACCAGTCTCAGGAATCTAAGCTGTTAATGGAAACTGGGATTATTCCCATTATGGAAGAGGATGATCTGTGGTGTCCAGGCGGACATTGCAAATTCTTAGTATTAAGGGAATGATACATTTGTATATGAAAACAGCAACCGTTGGCTCTGGCAGGAATCTGAGGGATATCATGCCTGGATTTCTGCATGCCCAGGGTAAGATATTCAGCTGTAAAATGGTTATGCCCAGGTTCTTCAGGGAACAGTGCGGTAGGCTGGATCTCTGTCCTCTTTCCTCATCCTTACCTACAAGCCACTGCTAAAATCATACTGACTTTGATTCTTGAAGTCAAAGAACTCAGGTTTTTCCCACTGTTGCCCACTTTGGAGAAGATAAACCATAAGCTGTACAAAAATCTTCCACATAATGAGAACTCTCATCAACCTTGCTCAGAAGCAGCAGCAGACCAGCACTGCCTTTCCTCCCCACACATTACCTCAGTCTCGTAGAGCAACCTAGCTGGGTTGCTAGCCAACTTGGGTCAGTGCCATGTAAGATTAGTTGTGTAGGTTGCCTTCATCACAACATCTGAGCATCTCATAAACAATGACCTTATCTTCACACACAACGAGTGCCTCAACTGTACACACGGGGAGCGGTGCTAGAGAGAAAAAATGAATCTGTTAACTTTAAAAAAGCTAGGCTAAGAGAATATAGTTGAGCTCTCCTTCACAACGTAAAAAGAGACTGTAGGGGGTGAGTGCTACGTGACAGGGATAAATTAACAAGCATTCAGTATTGATAAACAAGCTGGTACCTACATGAAGATACTTCCTGTGAAATCAGGTTCTGCACACTTCTGAAAAAACAGCCACTTCTTTCAGCTGCCCACCTGGAAAACCTTTAAAGTTTGGCCTATAGAAAGTGTAAACCTAGCTGGATCCTTTCTGCACAAGAGAAAAACTGATGCATACTTTGGGGTGATGAAAACACCTGCTCCATCAGTGACCTGACTTTCTCTCTGCACACTACACTCTATTTTGAACTGCCATAAATAATAAAAAAAAAAAAATCCAACAAAAAGTCCTGTCTGTAAACTAGTGCAAATCCTGAATGTTGGCTAATTCAAAAGGGATATGTAAATGTTCAGGCATTTGCCAGAGAGCTATGACTCTATTTATTTAGTGAACTCTACTGGGAAATTCTGAGGATCTTGACAACATTTTTTAATTGAAACATACATTTTGGAAACTTCAGCCATGCACATCTCACCACAGCTGAGTATGGTATGTGTATTCTCTCAAAAGAAAATAAGAATCTTTCCAGAATCTGAAAGATTAATAGTGTGAAAGGATATAATTTATATCAGCAGAGAGCCCAATTCTGCTCTTGTATGCCCTGGGGAGACATCAAGAATTAATGAACTTAACCTCGAGACTATAATAAGACTTTCCTGTATCATACTCATAGCCATAGTATCTGAGTGTATTAACCAACTTGACTAACATCTGTTATGTGGTATTCTTTCATCCTTTTGTCTCTTCTTTCTGTAGAAGTCAATTTTTACAACTTCCAGAGAACAAAATAAAGCGCAACGAGTTTTACTGTTTTTAAGAGAGTTTGCTATAACTGGAAAGCACAATAACAGCAAAACAGAGCAGATATATCTAAAGTGGAAGCTCCACTTCTCTGTCCTTTTCTGTTAATGTCTCCTGCCTATTCTAGATTGTGTGTAGCAAACCCTACTTATGACATTCTCCCCTGTCCATCCATTATCCCCTCCATGTGCTGCTCATGATAGACCAGCTGCCTGTGTTTTGCCATGCTGGAAATGAGAACATGGGACTGACTGGGTTCAATTAGTATGCCTTGCAGCACAGGCATGACTGCAGTTATGCTGAAGTGTTCAAGGGAATGACACAGTGCAAGGAGGAAAAATAATTGATATTGCCATTGGCCACTCTCTCTCCAAACTACCTTCTGAAGGATTCTGCATCTTGGGATCATGACAAAAATATTTATAGAGAAGTGGTTTTCTGACTATAGTTTGTGATCAGTATATGCTTGAAGCAGAGTGTCATTGCCCTTGTGATATGCATGGTTTGCACATTCAGAACTCCATGGATTTCACCTCAGCTGGTGACATATCCATGAAAACTATTCTCTGCCAGCAGTTTTATGCTTAAGGATTGACCTTCTGCCTAAAATACAAAGATTTGAAATCCTTCAGCTTCTAGCTGATCTTTAGGATATCCATGATCAATAGCTAGTCTGAAGGCTTCCACAGGAGTTGTATCCATGTATCTGATGGAAGAGTTTTCCCCACTGTCTGTTGTAGTTTATGACTAAATTCATTCATGGGAGAGCCTGACTGAATTCAAGTCACACCAGGAGCAAACCTGGCTGTTTTGGTCTTGCTTGCTGAATGAACGAATCAGAGGAATGGATGTTAACGTAACATAAGCTTGGGCGTGACTTTACAGCTTACCAGATCCTATCTGATCACTCTAAGTGTACCTCAGTACTTCATACTGCAATATATTACGGATATGTGTGGGTATCAGTAATAGTTATTGCCACAGGCCAACTTGCAGCAGTATAATCTATGATTACTGGCCATTTGTCCTCATTTAGTATGGACAGCAATGCTTCTGGCATTAGCGTGGGTAGCGCCCTGCTGTGTCGCAGTCACAACCTAGACATACCCAGTCTGCGGAGACCCTGGATGTCTCCTACATGCACAGCTAGACCATAGCTAGTAGCGCAGATCTGACACTCTTATTGCGCCAGGAGCAGCTGAGCAGAGGTCTCTGAAGAGTCTGATTCACTGTCTGCAGGCAATCTGTGGTTGAGTAGCTGTATCTCACTGCCGCCTGCCTTTCTGGCTGAAGTTGGTCTGGGAGTCCTTGCAGCACACACATATGTCCTTCAGGGAAGATCTTATTTTATATTAAAATAAACAGATGTCTTGGTGGTTTCTGATATGATAAGTATTCTTTCCTGTGAACTAATATCATTGTTATTAGGGGGTTCATACCTGTTCTGAGTCCTTTCATTCCCTTCCCCTTATTTCACCCACATACATTCTGGTTTTCTAACATCCGTTTGACATGTGCAAAGAACGCTGCATTCCCTGTGTTTCTTGTCAATGCATTAAACTGCTCCTAGTGTGATTTCAGGATCGACATGTGAGGCTGTGATGCATCTACTTGGGGATATGCTAGTCCTATGCCATTGTAAGTATTTATAGGCTGTTGGATGCTCTGAGTGAATTTTTAGGAGGTCTGTCTGGAAGCATGCCATCAACATAAATACAAGGTCAGGTTCCAGGTTGCCTTGGAAAAGAGGTGTCAGAAACCCTTGTATGCACCCCAGGCAAGAAACTTCTTGGTGGGCACAGTCTTTCCTTCTGGGCAGCTGCTTAATGGAGGGAGGAATGAGGGATGGGGTCAGAACGGTCCGTGACCATTCTCTCCTCAAACTCACGCAACTGCAACCAAAAATTAGATTAGGTTCTATTTTTCTCTGTGATGAAGTGACTGTTTGGACAGTCCTTCCAGGAGGTGCTATGGGGTTGCGACACGTGGGCTCAACACAGGGACAGAATCTTGTCTATTGATTTGGGGATCCTTGAAAATCTTGCTGTACTTCCAGAACATATATACACCCTGTACCAATGTGTGCTTATGGATTTGGAGCCTGTTCTTTCTTGCCAAATAAATCATGGTCATCTCACCGGTCCTGATGCAAAAGGACACAGGCTACATTCATACATTCATACATACAGCATTGCAGGGCTTTCTGTGCCTGTGACTGTAACACATAGTTATTAGTTTTTGCAATCTTTTTTCAGCTCAAGATGCTTGAAATTGTGTGAGAACTGTGTTACAGCCCGTTCACACGGTGTCTGTGAATATGTGCTGCACACCCTGGATGTGTCATGAAAGCATATTGGGAGTTCTTGAGGGTGCTCTGTCTCCTGGAGCAGCACTGGAAGACTGTAAAGCAGAGGAGGACAGCATGGTGCAGTCATGTCTATGTTACCTAATAAGCCCCAGAGCTTAGTTTCCCCAGAACTAAGTTTGGGCATTGCCATGAAGACTGCTAGTTGTGTCAGAGACCAAAACTGTGCTAGAGAGTGCTAATAGGTGCTTGGTATTTATTGTGACCACCAGTGCTTCAGCTCCTAAACTTGCCCTGTTCCATTTAGCAGTAAAGACATGGCCTATGGGACTCCAGGGGAATTTCCTGAGGCTGGATTTATGTTATACATTGGAGCACCTTTTAGGTTTATGAGCTAAAGCCAAATGCTGGATATCTCCATGGCATAATACAGTCATACAAAGATACTAGCCCAAAGCTCAGTAGGAGGTAGCCGAGTTAATATATCATTCCACTTGTATTATTTTCCTTCCCTTCACAAGTGCTGGCTGACACAGTCATACTGAGCTGGCCAGTATATTTTGCTTGGGGAGGATGCATTGCATTGTATGGAAAAATCCACTCATTAGTCAGCACTGTGCTAATTCTTTTTCATGTGAAAACCTCTCTTCTGTACTTTGCTGCAACCTTTCTCTAGTGAGACACCTTTTTACCATCTCTCTCCAGCCATATTTTTCCCTACCCTGTTCTGCTTTCCTGTACATGTTTCCAGTCCACCATTTCTCAAGATTGTCAGTCCTGACCTCTGCTTTTAGCCAGCCTGCCAGCTTACAAATGTAGATCTTTTGGAATACCTGCCGACCTCGCTGAGTAGCTTCACTGCAGACAGACGGTCCTCTGGGGAGCATCGATGAGACTTTCAAAATGTTGGGAGGAATATCAAATTCTCATGCTCTTTCTCATGAAATAGCCTCCCACTGGAAAGAGAAATAAACAGTTCCCTCATAGGCAATGTATTCATTATTTGTGCCTTTTAGGGGTTCCTTCTACTGATGCCTGCCCCTGGGATACATAAAACATTAGTTTAACTTGATATGCTTATTTTCTAGTCTTCTGTTTTCAGTGCAGTGAACATGTCGGCATTCATGCAGTCAACCTCCTATTAGCAATACACTTATTTTGTTACAGCTCTCCTGAATGCAGTATCTGTTCATTTGTTCGCATATTAGATTATCGTAATGTTAAAAATACTCCTTTTACCTTGCTTCAGTGAGGACACAAAAGAATAGTCTGATTTATCTCCTTCATGGGTGGTACTTCAGGCAGTTAATTAACCAAAACATAAACTATATTATTTACTTAGACTGTCTTTTCGTGTCTGCCAATAACGTTTAATATTTCAAAATGAAATTGGCCAGAGGAATGGAAGAATGTACTCAGTGGCTTATTATCCCCTGATAGGTTATTCCATTGGCTCACACATTCATCTTGCTCCTGATTCTCTGCCGTCTTGCACCACTTTTAAGCCTGGAAAATAACCTGCTGCATGACACAGAACAGGAGAGGAACAGATACCACCAGTACCAAAAGCTCCCATGTGAGTATCTCAGCCCAGGGCAGGTAGTCTGCACTCCCTGGGGCAGGGGAACATTGCCAAGCTTGTACCTTAAAAGAAAATCTTTTTCCAGTCTTAAAGCTAACAGTCCTCAGCATGTGACCAAGACTGCAGCTGGTATGTTAAAACAAATAGTAAAGCCACAGTACCATCTTTGACCACTGTTCTACTCTGATCAGTTGGCAACAGCTGGAAATAAAGCATCCGTGACACTTTAGCAGAAGGAAAGAAAACTGTGCTGGAGCTGCTGAATGTCAAGAGCGCACAGAGGACAAGCTCCCTCCCAGACCACTTGAGGCAAGCAGCAGTTGCCTGGAAGCATGAGATGTAATTCACCGTCTAAATGAAATATTTGAAAGCAAATCAGGAAGATGTTTGGCAAAAGTATGTGAATTCATTCACATTTTTTTGCTTGTATCAACATTAGGGAAAATAACTACTAGGTATGTAGGCAATACCTCTTCCCTGCAGTGAAGCGCAAGATTAGTACTGGTGAGAGAGTCTTTCTTACGTGGTCATATTGTGAACTTTAGAACTACTGGCGTAACAGAAACTGACTGAAACTCTGTAATCTGTAAGTATCAAAGTTTCCTTTAAAATTCATCTTGTGAAAGAGTAGTCCTCATGAGTCTCATCCAGATTTAACCCTTTTAAAAAACACTGAAGGGTGCAGATTTCTTCCTGCATGACTTGATGCTATAAATCCAAGCTGATTGGTGTCTACCCTGATTGTTTAGTCTCAGGGTGGGACTATGGATTTGCCTTCCTTTGAAAATGTCTCATATTTCGGTGGTCTCGTGCAGCTAAGGAGCCCTGATTCAGCTGACAGGTTTGGTCCATGTCTTTAGAAAAGGGAACTTAGCCAGCATGGCATTCAGAAGTTCCAGTTGTCAGTAATGATGTTTTAACATGCACAGAAAAAGTACAAACTCAATTTGCTTTAATCCCTAAGATTAGACTTCTTAGAAACGAGCAGGAGATATTCCGTTTCACCAAAACAAAGAAAACAGCTGCAGTGGATGGATACTAGACTGCAGCCCAGGAGCATAATGTTAAATTCTTGTTTCAGTCAGTGTCTTCTTGTGGGATGCTGGGTAAGCAGCTTCAGAGCAAGAAGATGTTTTGCAATTATCCCCTAAGCAGGACCAAATCTCTCTTCCTGACAAAAGTGCTTTCAAAAGAGAAATGCAGTATTTTGGTGGTTGAGGAAGCATCTTTTGCTCTTGGAATTCAGCAGTGAAATAGCTATCCTTTATTCAGAATAAGCGTAAGAAGCAGTAAAGTCCATTTCGGAAAGGAAAAATTTTGCTACAACAATAGCGACACTCACCTATGTGACAGGCGGCACACCAGCCTGGTCAGAAAGAAGTAGCAAGGATTATAAGTATCTAGATAGAAGAGTAAGCACCACTGAGGCCACTTCTGAGGACCCTCAAAAAAACTTTTGGTTATGTATGATCTGTTTATCATGGCCCCAAACCCAAGGCATCTGTTCAACTGCTGACTTCGTTATTTGGCATCCTACTGCTGTCTGATTGCCGAGGCCAGTCTCCCAGAGCAAGTCAGCTGGGTGCCTTGGCTCATGCTCATTTCCAGCAGTGAGACTGCCATCTCCCTGTCTTGGTTATCACTTGCAACTCTCTCAGTCTCCCAGAATGTTCAAAAAGAGGGGAGAATTAGAGGGAGACGAAGCAAGGGGATGAAATCCGTTTCAATTTAGAAACCATCTGGGCACCACAAATTCCAATAAAACAAGATCCAAAATAAGATCCAGGAGGAAGGAGTTTTCAAACTGAAATAAACAGTGTCATTTCGAATAACCATTTGGAACGTGTCATTTTTACTGAAGAGGCTTTCAGATCGTTCAGCTCTTAAAGCTTGCCAAGGCCATGGGTGAAAGGGCAGCTTGGGAAAAAGATTGTTTGAGTTTGTTTGCTAACAGCACTTCACAAAAAATGGGTTGTGAATGCGGCATAGGGTTTGACAAGGCCTGTAGACCATCCATCATCTGATATGTAGAGTCTTTATGTGCACAAGGTCAGGTTAAAACGGAGCCAAGATGAAATTGTAAAATTGCTGAACGTGCCTTAGTATCCCTAAAAAGCATCTCCGGGTTGACTAAGTGCTCTTCTGAAGGCACCTAAAAGTCTGACTGGAACTTGAATCATAACAAAAAACTGGCCTGCTATAAGAATGCTTATAAACCATCACATATTACCAGGTACTGCCATAAAATTTTCTTGGAGGTTGTGGACAAAAGTCAGTTTTGACAGAGCAGAAAACCAATTCCTCCAAATTTTGAAAGTTTAAGTATAGTATCTCAATATATTGGGTTTTTTAAATCCTCTTTTCTAGGCATAGCTTTCAAATATGAAGTCACAATGAAACCAGAAAACCATTTAACATTTTTGAAAAGACTTTCGACCTAAGATAGAAGGGTTTTTTTGTAGACAGCATGTTCAAAAATTTCATTAGCAATTTTACTTTTCATTCTGATCTTCAATGGATGTAGAGTTATTTTTTTGATGTTGTGAATGAGTAGTGGGGAGAGATTAGGGGAGAAATGCAGAACACCATTTCCCATTCATTCCTAGAAAATAAAGAAATAATCAGATATGTCTTTTTTGCAGCAAAGCTCATTTAAGAAATTTAAAATGCTACACTGCAGTTTATTTGCCTTCAGTAGTATCGATGCAACTGTCCATGCACTGTTCTAAGCAAGACTGCTGAAGCAATCCAGCCTAAAAATAACTTATTTTGCTCAAGAGTTTTTTTTAGCCAGGTCAGTGTGTGGCTTCAGAAGCAGTTGTAGTGACAAAGGGAGCGGGATGGAGGTGGCAGCAGTGAGCAGGCTGGGTGCGCACATGACTTTCCTAAACTGTCCAGAGAAAATATATCATCTGACAACACTGTACCTGTACCTTTATAATTCTTAGGGAACTCTGAACAAGTGAACCTGTCATAACACAGTGGACTACCTTCTACCTTTGCAACAGGGCCACCTTCATTTTCCATACCATGCAAAATTTTACTTTTAATAGTAATGTAGATTTGAGAGGTACGTTCAGCTAGTTCTCTGGTGTAAAAACTGAGGATGAGATTCTAGTTTCTTTGTATGTGTTTAATAGTACCTGATTAACCATTAAATTGTCCCACTGAAAGCAAGAGATCATGCATGGAGTGCTGCAGCAGTGAGGAAAAGTATCAGATTGTCCCACAGGGAGGGGATCTCGCTGGGAACAGTCCAACCCAGCGTCTTCCTGATCACTTTAGATGACCTGTTTGAGAGTCCTGATTACAAAAGTCCTATCTGTGGTCATTCTGTATTGTTTTAGTAATCAACTTTAAAACCTCTAAGTGCTCACTGTGGAGTTTTTAAGAATATAAAATATTAATGAAGAGTTTTGCTCCAGAGGAAAATCCATCAGTGAATTACAGCCCGGGTGACATCCTAGATGAAAGTTATCTGGGACAAAGGAAAAATGGAGTGGGAAGACTCACTGGTTAAGAATGCTACTGCTGTCACTTCACATAATTTGTTAATGTTTGCTGTCCTCAAAAAAGCATAACACAATTAGGCTGCTAAATTCCAGGAGGATTCAATGGAACTTGGTTACGCTACTTCCATGGGCTGTTTTGTAAACAAAACCCATCACAGTCACCTTTGCTCTTCAGCACACACGCACAGCCTTCACCTTGTGACTGCTGAGAAAACATGATCTTGTACAGATGTGGATTCTTGACTTCTGCTCTAGCGAAGCGTGAAAGCTTGTCGTGTTGCATTTACTATACAAGTTTTATAGTAGCATGTCAACAATATACTAACCCTGCAAATATTTAAGTGGATTTCTCACCCAAGCTGTTAACAGTTACACTATGTCACTCTTTCATGTGTTACTGAACCTCACTGACTTCCTTCCACAGTCCTGCACAGCAGCGATGCGGTAGCAAAAGCAGGCATGCTGCCTGGGAGGCTCCGAGGCAGCCTGTAACCTGCTTCCTAAGTCCAGTACCTCCTCCACACTACAGGCTGATATGCCTCTCACCTGTCCTACTCTTGACCTAAGATGTCTAAAAGCCTGGGTTCCCTCCAAGGCTGTGGTCGGTCCAGCAGCTGCATGCCAGGTACCATCTCAGACTTGAGCCCTTGTTCACAGGCCACCAGCACTAAGTCCATCCCCTGAAGAGATCAGCTAGAGGCTACTTTTGGCCCCATTCAGCTTTGAATGTGAGATCCACATGCCAGTTTGAAAAGGTCTTCCTAGAGCCAAATCTTCTTTACCAGACCTGCACACTACTGCAGCAAGGAAAACAAAAGAGAGAAGCAAAGAGGAAGAAATACAGGTGAGAATAGTGAGCATGTCAGTGCCTTAATGAGCCTTAACAGCCCTTATCAGCCTCACCTGGTGCCTCCCCCACCCCACTCCTGGGCTGGGAGTCCTACTTAAACTCAGCCTAGGGCATTTATTCCTCTTTCCAGGCATGGTGCAGGAGTGCTGGTCTTCAGCTCAGCCATGACTGTGTCTCTCTCTGGCTATAGGCCCCCCCGTGACTTCCTGGCTTGACCTCAGCTTTGTCTTGTCTGTGGATGTGTCTAGTAGTCACTGCACTTTGTCTGTGCCTGGTCATTGCTGGACCTACCCCTGACCTGTGGATGGACTACCTGGCTTAACCTTGATCCTGCTTCATCACTATGAGCTTGCATGATGGTTGGGGGTCTCAGCTGCAACTGGCTGCCCCCTGGATTTGCCTTGCTCCTGTGTGGTGATGGGATGAGTGCTGTCTTGCAAGGTCCCTGGCCTGCTGGCTGTTGTTATGCCCTTGCTGCATCTCAGTAGAGGGGACCATGAAAGCATTTGGATGTAGGTGCCAGCACACCCCTGAGCTTTTTCTTGGGGTGAACTTATGGAAGAAGCTCCATTATGTGTCTGCCAGGAACCAGCCTTGATGACCCAGGTGATTTCTTCCAGCTGTGTGCTGCTAAAATCCATGGAAGTGAATGGGATGCCAATGTGTTTAAGGTAATTTTGGAATGACCTAGATGCTCCTAAAGGAATGTTGAATGAAATGAGGGGCACAACTGTACTGCATTTAGCACTGGAAAGTAAACCTTAAAAAGTGTGTTTGACAAATCCTTCCCATGGGATGATGTGGAATTCAGGAAAAAAAATCTATTTCTGGTTTGCTTAGAAAGCAAAAGCTCATGAGAGTGGACTGGCGGGAGCTGTTTTTGCTTTTAGTCTTATACAGGTTCCTAAACTGATTAAATGAGGCTTTGGCTAATGTGTGTCATGTCTCAACACTGTGAGGATGAAGTGTTTCATGAGATTCAGGAGCCAGGACAGAATTCTGGTTACATCATAGGAACTTGGGTTACACTTTAAAGGCAGCTTACCTCTGCCTTTTGTTCATTCTTTCTTCCAGCTGTGTCCTTCTAAGTCTAAGTAGGTACCATGACCCAACTTCCAGAAGGGATTTGGGAATGCAGGGGGAAGGACTAAGCATTCTCTATTTACATTGCATGGAAAGAGTTTGAGGCTTCAGAAAGGAGAAGAGCAGCTCTCTGAGCAGGGAGCTATTACCTCTAGTAAGTCAGGAAACTCTGAGGGAAGGCTGTATTTTACACCTCCTCTCCTTCAATATCTTGAAAGAAGGCTGTTTTTTCTGTGAAAGTGAGCTGTTGCTCCTTTCTTGTCTTGTTCCCTTCTTAAAGTGTCCTTAGAGTAGACAGTGCAATCAAAATCTGGTTTCCTCTCTAACCACAAGGCAATGTCTCACCCTCTCCCTTGTATACTTGAAGTGTAAATATCATGTGTGAAGTTGAACAGCTTCAAGTAAAAGCAAAAAGTAAATTTCCTTGCCCCTCTGCTCCATGGTGCTCTCCTGTTTGGGCATTATCCTGAGAAGTGAGACCTGTGGTTTTCAGGGTGTTTGGATGAGGAAATGAAAGTTGGGAAGGGAAGAAAGCTTAAAACCAGATTTCTCCTTTTGGTACAGAATAGATCAAGTCTTCATGATTTAGCATGCAGGAGTGAATGAAACAAATAATAGATCTGAAACTTTAAAAATGTCTTTTTTTTCTCCTTCACATAAAATTATTTTAGAGCATTTGGCAGGATAATGATACATGGTCTAATCTGGGAAGCATGTCATTATTTAGCTGTGGTTATCTCCTGAATATTGTTTAAAAATTCTAGTAAAATTAAACCTAGTAAAATTCTGAATAGAGACAACCAGCTAGCCCTCTTCTGAAGGTCACTTTGTGATACGTTGGCCTGTGTGAGAGTCACAGGACTTTCTGTAAAAGAATTCCACTTCTGCTAAACAGATTTTTATATGCAAAGTGGATTGTTTTTGCCAAACTGGCCCAGTTTTCAAATTCACAACCAAAATAAAAAGAAAAATCCTGGAATTATAAGCCTATGCCCATTTCTGTATGAATTTTGCATGTACTTAATGCGGACACGTATCTACTTAGAAAATGGAGTGAAACCACCAGCTCATTTCAAAAAGACTGACAAACAACTGTTGGCTATTTTGGCTTTCATACATTGTTTGCCCGTAATGGATTAATTTCCAGCATGTCTCACTTTAATTATTCTGTTCTAATGTGTGTCTTGATCTCTATCTTTAGTTTGACAGGAAGATTCTTGTAGGGCCAAGTTAAGATTCTTGTCTTTGAAAGAGTCAAGGTCTGACATTTGTGTATTATTTGCAGTGAAAAAGGCTTGCAGACCCCTCTGGTTTGATAGTATTTTGCATGCTTTTTATTTGCCTTGTGAAGGGAAAGGCAAATGCAAACTTCACTACTGTTTTGGAGGCCTGATTCTGTACTTAAACTGGCTTCATCTACTGATTTCACTAGGATTATTTCTGATTTATACTGCTATTTTGGGAGGAGAACCAAGCTGCTTGATATCTAGCTAGGAAAATAGAGACACATGGACAGAGAGAGGCATGAATATATGCTTATATAAATGTGTAAGCAAATACTCTATTATATTTGTGACAGATCCACGTAACACTTTTACCTCACCTGTAAGTGCATCAAAACTATCAATCAGAACAAATAGCCCTAAAATGAGATTATAATACCTTCCTATTTTTCGAATCTTTTATCCAAGAAATGCTGAGGGAGTTCTTTCCTGGAAGACTCGTGATCCCTAGAATGGTTTGCATTGTATATATTTCCCAAAAATCATTTTCATATGAGTAGCGGAATGCTCTGCAAAATCCCTCTATTTGCCTTTGGGGATCTTCCAATACTCTTCCAGAAAGTCTAAAGTTTCAGGGATTTTCTAGGATTATTTGGCTTCAAGAGGAACGTGCCTCACTTGTACTCCAGACAGGAGAGTGATAGAGTGAGTGTGTTTCTCCGGAAGCTGAGCCCGTGTGTATAAACACAGCAATTCCACTGTTAGTTTTTTTCTTAAAACAAGAAAGAGCTAAGTGTGTTTGTGCAGAGTGTAACACAAAAGAGGCCCCTTTGTCGCTCAGGTTAACAGATCCATATTGGGATATGGAAAAATTAATAAAGCACAAAGAAACAAGTTTATAGAAAGAAGGATTTTTGCCTAAATGGAGGCAGCTAACTGGCCAGTTGTTTCCCTGCAAACAAGTACGTCCTTGTCAGCTGAGTTATAAAACGGAAAAAAGTGGAAAAAGGTCCCAAGGAAAAAATGTGTGGGAGGAAAATGAAGGCAGTCATGCTGGGATGACTAGTATACAATAGAAAATTAAAGAGATTAAAGTCTAGGACAAAGTATGTAACAGTTGAGGAAAACGTGTCCTTGCTTGCCAAGAGCCAGCTGGGAAACAGACTTCCATTGGGGATGACGTGAATCTAGCATCTTTCAGACATGTGACAAAACTCTTATTTTACAGAATGCTTCCTCTCTAATGAGCATGACATTAGTAACTAGCTCCAATCAGTGAACAGGAGCAAGGGGATGTGCTTTCATCTAAAACTGCGTTTTCTAGAGGAAATCTTTTCCTTGCTTCCTTCTTGGAAGGCGTATCAGCAAGGGTTGTAAACACAGAGCTGACACCTTTCAGCTGACACCTGCCAAAATATTCATTAAATATTTAGCCAGAAGTTCTTGGAGTTTTCAGTGTTAAATGAAAGATATTTTAAGATGAAAGGTGAGATTCTTGAAATGTAGCTTGTTTTGCAATTGAAAAATGTTAAGCAACTCTGCACACAACAATGACTCTCATACTTGTCCACTACACCAAAAATTGCAGCTCATTAAACAAAGATTTAAACTGCAAGTGATCAGTACAAGGAGCAAAATACCAAAGCAAACAGTTAACTCCCCAGCTGCAAGCACATAAGCTGCCCCATCTCATTACCTAAAGAGCTCACTAATGTTATGCAAATTGCTTGAATGGTGCAGTAGGCAGTGTCTTAATCCTGAAACAGGACTAGCTATGACAGATGAGTTTACTAAAGTCTTTTCAGTTGTATGTTCAAAAATGGTGGTTGAAATCTTAGTTCTGAAACATGTGGGAGTCTCTAAAATCATTGTCCCACAGGATTCTCTAATCTTAAGGCAAATGAGGAAGAAAATACAGATAGAGAAATTCCTCCTCTTTCGTTAACAATGGACTAAGTTGAAAGACAAATTTCAGCAGCCTATTGATGTTTCATCTGAATGGCTGAAGCTTTCACCTTTTATCCCAAAGTAAATATTGCAGAACCACTGAAGCTTTGAAAGCCTCTTATGTGAGCTTGTACCTACTCTTTTTTAATATATTGTACAACAAACTACCCAGTAAGTTTCTAGCTTTTTGTGGTCATAAAGGGCACTGAAAAGCTATCTATTGCAATTCTGCATTCATCTGCAAATCTAAGCATGTCAAATCTTCTAAGTGTGTGCAGCATTTGTTTGGCATGCAGTAAACTGAGCAGACCAAGTGGTCACTTCCCCATACGCACTCATTTAATGCTCACAGATATAGTAAGACTTAAAGGATTTCAGGATTGCCTTTGTGCGGTACCTCATTCTTCACTCACGCAGGCCCCTAGCTACCACAAGCTGTGTCATACTGTCTTTAAGGTTCTTTGTTATATTTTTAAAAGCTGTGATGCCAGAAGGTTGTAAACTCAAAGTGGTTCTTAACAAAATAGCTGTTCATTTGCCAGCCAAATTGTTAGTTATCACAGGCAGTGATAAACTGCTATCAAAGTGAAACAGTATGTTGCTTACTCATTCCAAAAGGACTATGAAGGTACCTTAGATCTTCTGGCATTTTGCAGACTACAGATCAAATGGCTGATGTGAAGGAGGGCTCTGATGTCATCCCAAGTCAATACTGGTTGCTTTGGTGCACATCTGCTGCTGGGCTGTGTATAATTTCATAAAGCCAGTATGCAAAAAGATATCACTGCAAATCCATATACCTTACAAGATGATATAGATGTCTGAAGGATGTTCTAGAAGGAAAACCTAAAGTAGGAGTAGGAAGCTTTCACTTGCAAATATTCCACTGTTTTATGGCTCCTTGTCAGCACACTCCTTGATTTCTGCACTTGCAATTTCTGGTCTAGTTAATTTAGATGAAGCAGAAGTAGCCCAGGCCTCAGAAAAGACTAAGGCATAGGAAACCACCTAGAGCCAAATGCAACTTTTCATCAGCAGCGGCACTGCTGTCAGTGTTTAGTGCATACTCCTGCTGCGGAGCAGTAGGGCCAGAGACTGCAGAAAGCTTCACCCACGGCCTGTGAGGTTCTCACCAGCATGGGGATTTCTTTCTTGATAGAAGGAAGGTGGAATGTAGCTTGTTGCATGTTCTTGTTACACATACTGCTCTTCTTGGGGAAAATAAAGATATGAAGAAAATGAATTAAAGGGATTTTTGTCTTACTGATTCAGCTGCACAAAATCTGGCACACATAAGCATTCACTGTAGGTTATTTTGCTGAGTTTAAAATACTCTTCCTGCATGCACCATGTTTCCAGTTTACTTCAGAGGGGATTCCTTCCTGCCAACCCTTTTTATAATATTTACTCAGGGGAAGCAGTGTGCCTTTTCACATAGTGGTCCAAATTCACTGGCATAAATCCACTGCAGTAAGTGAAATTAAATTGCCAACAGAGAACATGGAGTCTTTGTTCCTGACAAGGCTGGGAGAAAATTGCCTACAAGTAGACAAGCGCATGAAATTGAGAGCAGGATATGACCAAAGAAGATGGAGCCAGCTGACAGACATGCCCATTTTTTTGACTTTCGAAGTCTCCTCTTTAGCACTACCTACTGCACTATTAATCATACTGTCTTTCCACATCTTCATTTACTTCTCTTAGTGCTGTATCTCTCTGAAGAGTTGAAACATGGGGGGTTTTGTACATGTGCCTAGTATTAGGATTGTTCTATTTGATATTCAGGATTTGGAGCAATTTAAGAAATGCGTAAGGCCTGCAGAGACTCTGCAAGCACATTTGAGGGGAGAAATATGGTAGCTAAGCTGGCCAGGCTTTCTTAAAGTACTTCCAAAACAGTATTGAATGCAGCTGAAATGGCTTATTCTTCACTCTTTCAAACTAAAGATGGGTGGCCTCTGAAACTAGTCAATAAAAGCTGAGTGGAATTTGCAACCACTGTAATGATCTAACTACTACTACTGCAGTGAAGTTGCAGCTATTTTTGAAGGTCAGTTTTTGACATTCCCTGGAATGGATGATCAAGAAGACAGAGAGCCTAGTTAAAATGCCACCTTTGCCAGCCTTCCCAGATCCATCATTTGCCTTGAAGTTTTGCACTGTCATCTACCAGTTACTTTTCACTAAAATAATTTTTGGCTTATGAATCATAGGTGTTTGCATGTAGCCCAGGTTAATTTAGTCATTCACACAACTGCCCCTTTCTAAATAGTGCTAATGTCCCAGTTGTGCCTCCTACCATAGAGGCACTGAGACATAAGCAAATAAAAGTAGGTCACTCAGCTGTCACAAGCATGAGAAAACAACTCTGCCAGCATAGAAAAATGTTTGTATTTGGGTTTTATACTGGATTTTATTTTTGCATACAAAGCAGCAAATTAAAAAGCCATTGGCAAGTAATGTGACCGACAAACTTCCTGAGCTGCATTTAATAGTTTATTGAGCCTCCTTAACTCTGAGTGAGACAAAGCAAAGACATGTTTTCCCTAGACTTTTAAAGAAAACAGGAGTAGTTCCAATGGAAAGTACCAATCTAGGAATTGTTCCCTGGAGAAAATTTAAGATTACTTGTTTGCATTGATGACATGGAAATTGACTGGGGCTGCAGTGATTTGAGGTCAGAAGAGCTGATTTTGGTAAGCAAGTGTTTTGGAATTCTCTCTTTGGAAAGCTAACTAAGGCTGGATGAGTATTGACATGTATTTTAAATCAGTTTTTTATCAGAAATAACCAGAATTAATATTAATGACATTGACTCATCTCTTACTGATGGGTGTTTTAGGTGATGTACATAAACCTGTGAAAGGCCAGAATTTAGCTCAAGTGATTAGTCAACCAAAGCTTATTGAACAAAATGGGATATAAATGTACTATGAAGTGATGACAAAGAACAAATACAGTGTGGGTATTGTGTGTATTGATTCTTGGTTTTGCATCAGATCCATATTTCAAACACGGCAAAGCTTAAGGGTGCTCAAATTTGCTTTAACCCTTCATAGACAGGTGTCAGCCTGGATTCCAGGTTCACTGCCAAGGGGAGGAGAGGAAAGTACCCTTTCCAGGTGTGACTCTCTAAGGTCTGTGTCTCCTGACCACTAAGGTTAGAATCCCTGCAGGGTGATAGGAACTGTGGCTTTGACTCTAACCAGGCACAGCACTGGGCTGTTTGACGTGTTGGATTTGTTCTCTAACTGTTGAATAGAAAGCATCACACATCCTCTGCTTTAGGAATCCTACTGTGGTGGTGTTTTTGCTTGATTCTTTGTTTCTTCTTGAATAGAGAGGCTTTCTAGGGATAGTTTTCATTCTCCAACACCTGAAGGGAATATTGTCTCATGGCAATACAGATTAGTGAGGTAAGCTGTGGAGAGGGGAGGTGGTGGGGTAGGGTTACAGGGTTCTGCTGCAGGGCCCCAGAGCCTAAAAGGTGGGTACTGCGATATGCAGCTTTGTCATTCGATTCCCATGTGTGCGTCTGCTCTTCTGGCTTCAGAGGGCCATGCATGAAATCAGTGATAGAGCAGTGAATCAAACTGCAGCCTCCTGGCTTAAAACCCACCTTGCTACCCTTACTCCTCAGATCTGCATCACTCTCTCTCCCTTCCATTATGCCTGAAGAAATCTTCCTAAAAAGCTTCTTTGAAGAGCTACTGAACACAGTTGAGAAGCATTTTTCCCATGTTTTAAAATGTAGAAGCTAAAACTTTAAAAGCTGTCTGATATTTAGCTATGTGGTTGCCATGAACTTCAATAAGTAACATGTGGCAAAATCCTCTCCCACTGCAGCATACACTACTTTCATATTTTAATGAGTTATTTTTAACTTGCAAACCCAAACTTTCTAAAGCTGGGAAAAGTCAGAATTATAATTCCTGTGTAACTTGATTTCCCCCACCTGCCCCCAGTATATGTGTGCATGATGATACAGCTTCTAATTACGTGATTACTTTTTCCCATGTGACTCAGTACTTCTTGTGATGATGATGAGCAGCTATTCTCCTTGTTTAGATCAGTCCCATGCATTCTTTACTGGATAATATTTAAGTCCATTCCGAGAGTTTTTTGATTTTTCTATCATACCCATTCCTAGCACTTGAGCCTCTTATTAATTTCCATTATGCTTGAATATGATGGGACTGCTGGGGAAATGGGGACCCAGGACATAAATAAGTTCTAACTTTGGCGTGCCTATTGAGAGATCACTAAGGCCTGACTCTCTTCAGAGCACTTATGAGTATAGAGCATGTTGTTTGTCCTCAGCTCCCACTGAGTCCAGCTACAGCTGCAAGTACTTAGTGCTTCTGCACATCAGGCTCCCTGGGGCTGTGGTCAGACAAGGAACACACAATAAGTGGCCACCTGCAAAAAGGCTGGCTGGAATGAGTTAGCTAGGTGTGGTGGGGTGCTTGGTGGTAAAGGCTGATATCTAGCTGAAGTCTGTATCCAATTGCCAGAGCTATGAGATCATCTTTTCTTTTCCAGAGAACTCTTCCTTGTGTAGCATGCGACTTTTCCTAGAAATTGAATGAGTCCTACCATTCCCATTGTTGTACAGCACTAATTCACTGCAAAGCATCGCTGTTTTCTAACCCAAAAGAAGGAACTGGGAGTAGGATGAGGGTAGTGCGTGCTCATGAGAGGAGAGCTAGAAGAAAGAGCATCTTTGAAGGAGGTATGCTGGGTAAGCATAGGATAGGTGCATCTTTCTGGCAAGAACTGCAGAGAGGAAGGGAGGAAAGTCCTATGAAATTCATATCTGATTCCTTCTCAACCTTTTTTTTTCCCTAGCATATCTTTGGGATAAATATATTTTTTCCTAATCTCTCAGCTCCCTGAGGGCTGGAGAAACCCAGAAGAGATATGGAGTGGTCACCTCTGATATTGATACACAAGGGGACCAATTACAGCTCCTGCTGTCCTGCTCTGAGCTTGCCCTGCACCCCAGGTACATCCCTGACACGTGTCTTATGGCTACTCTTCTTTCCAGAAGCTCTGCTTTTTGCTGTGCTCCTGGAAACTTCAAGACACCCCAGTTGCAGTCTGTCCTCACTGGGAGCAATGAGAAAGTTTCCTTTTTTTGTGTAGAGGTCGTCAGTGCTTAGAGACACAGTGCTCCTGTGACACCTACTGAACCCTGAATCACCTTCCCTGATAGTGGGCAAAGGCCAATGTACACCAGCTTTTGCACTTCTGATTTCTTGGTTAGGTGTATAGCTGTTTCCCACCACAGAAACCCTTAAGATGATGATGATACTTTGCTAAGGACAGCCTTCACGTGGCACTGAGAAGCACCCAGTTGTTCAAGTCTGGAAACTTTCTCAGAGGGGGTACTTTGCTCATTCCCTCCATGGTAGTTTTAGGAGGATCTTGCTCTAGAAGGGATGGCTAGGCACAGTGACAGCTGGGGGACTAGTAAAGGGAGGGGAAGCAATTCCCTTTATTTGCAAAGGATTATGGATAAATGTGGTCCCTATAAAATCCCTTGTCACCACCATGTATTCTATTTTTCTCACAGTTTAGTCTTTCTTTTGAGCTAACTATAGGACACTGAGCTGAGAAGGCTATTTCTATTTAATATCACTCAAAAAGAGGCTATTCCTGGTCTTGCTCAGTTACAGCTCTTGCAAGAAATGAGATCTGCAGCACCTTCAAGTATCACAGAGGTATCTCAGATATACCTTCTTCAGCTGAATCCCCCATGCCAGATCCTATTTGCAGAGCTGTCACTATAGCAAGATAAATGTGATGCTTCCTGAGGAAGGACTCTGGGGGTGTTTGTCACTCATTTTAAGAATCTACTCAAACTTGTACTAACGCATTGAAGTATACACTTTTGAGTGGCATGTGAATAAGCTTCCTTGAGTTTACTGTCTGATCCTCATCCAGAAAGGGCCCTGATGAGTCACCTCAGTGTTTAGTTTGCAGATATCAGACATTAAAACAAAACCAAACCAAAAAACACCCCCAAAGCCCAAAAGGTGAAAATACTATAGTTCTGAGGCCCAAATACCTGTATATCTAATGCAAGCCACACTGCTTATATCTACAATATTACTGTCACTTTGCTGTCTGTTCTTTGGCTTTTATATTCCTTGACTTATAAACAAATGACTAACCTATCTCTTTCTTCACTGGCTCTGCTGGAATTTTGACTCATGTCTACTAAAGCAGTGATCAATCACAATTATTTTAAGAGAGTGGTAGCCATGGAAACTGAAAGGAAAACACTTGAAGGGTAGAATATTAGAGCCTAAAGAGTTCTGCAGGGAACCTGTTTAACTGGGTATACAACTGCAAGTCTTTAGAAATCATATTAGGCAAGAGCAGACTAAAAATAATAGCCATTGTTTTAACAATGAAGGTAATTAATCTGTTTAATAGCAAACCAGTTACTTGGCTGATTGTCTATCACTGATAAGCTTAAATCAAAATTAGACACACTTGCTACAGATCTGCTTTAGCTAAAATAGCAGTTAAACCATAGGCAGACTAGGGATCACAGCCATTGCTTTCAGCCACATCTGTGGTTCACGTTTTAGTAGCCTCAGACATTTCATGGTTCAAAGACAAGGCAACAGCAACAAATCTGGGAAGGATTTTGCTGGCTTTGCATTCAAGTAACCTCAGAGGTGCCAGACTGATGGTCCTGGAGACCAAGATCTTTGTGTGTTTACGGAAGGGGTATATCACCAGGTATTAATAAAAGATTACCAAGGCTGGGAGGTAAGCTTTTACAATAATTAATAACACTTCATACTCTTTTCTGAGACTATTAGGAAGATATTTGAGCTGGCATGGACACTCTTCTGCAACTAGCACAACATAGACCTTTGACTTATTCCTCTCTATTAAACAAATTGTTTTCAAATACACAGATTTTTTCAGTCAGCCCCAAAGCAGACCAAGTCTGTACAGTTACCCAGAAGTGGGACGTCACATCCTATTTTTTGTCTCTTTTGAAATCTGTTTCTTCTATACAAAATATGCAGTTGTCAGAGGTGATGCTGTAATGGAGAACTCTGTCTCCAGAGAGTAGTTTAACAAGCACGTACTGATTTCCAAATCACAGTTATGATGTTTGCACAGCTGCTTTGCTAACCAGGTATTCCAACCACATTTGCATGCAAAACCTTTCTAGTTTGCTTATGCTTATGTTTAGATGTTTAAAAAAAAATCCAACTTCACGAGTGTTCTGATCTGTTGTTGAAACCTTTCACTTGAATCAGCACCAAAAGTTGCATGATGTGCTCTGTTAAATAGTTTCTAGTTTCATCTTAGTAAGGCTGATAGTACTAATGACTTTGTGTATGACTTTTTCATATTGATCACATACTTTTACACAGAAAGATGGAGATAAAACTAGAGTACATGAGAACAGAGGTAGGACAAACTTAGGTTCAGACCCACATGCAATTTCTGTCCGTTGCAGTTTTAGGGAACTCATTTCTATCCCATCTTCACTTTTTTTCTTCACCCCTTTGTTTTTGGAAGTTTTGTTTTTTTCTGCTTAGACTGTAAGGTATTTAAATGCAGGTATTTGACTGTTGCATACATTATGCAGTATCTACTACAGTGAGGCTTGGTCTTAAGTGAGTTCCTGGATCCTGCTGAATACAGTGAATACTCAGTCAGCTATAGAGTCTATAAAGATTCAGAGTCCATAAATACTGGGCAAATGTGTTGGTGATTCCCCAGAGATTTGGGGAGATATTTGCCTTGTGATTATTTACAAGGTTTCTGTGAATAGCTGGAATAATCAGAATAAAGCTCACTTCTCTTCAGAACCAAGTCACAGGGAAACATTACCCAACACGTTCTTCTGCGTAGGAGCTTGAATCCATTCCATTATTTTGTCAGCCAATATTTATGATCTTCCAGCCTCTTCCCCATGGCAGTTGGCTGAAGTTTTAAGGCAATCACAAATCTGGGCTGATGTTTGTCAGTTTGTAGGAGGGAATAATTAAGTGTGAACTTTAAAAAACAATTTATTTTCACTGCCTGAAAGAGTCTGTTGGGAAAAGACCCTTTTCTCTGGGTTAAATTGTTCATACAGCTTAAGTGCCAGAACTAATTGTAAATTTGGGTGCAGTTCTGAGATGGAAAGAACCTATTTTGCCCAACTTCTGTCTCATGTTTCCTTTTTCCAGAACCTTTCACGTGGGATCCAGCTCTTCCTCATAAACTCTACCCAAACTTGGACAGACCTATTTCTGAAATAGCAATTACCACATTACAGTCAGCAATAAATGTTCAAACAACATCTTTGCCCAAGCTGCGTACATGGGACCTTCATCCTCCCCATGGGGCCGACAGCCGTATTCCCAAACTTATAACTAGGTTTCAGGTTGGGAGAAAAAAATGTGATCACCTCTTCCTTTTAGGAGGCATTTGGATAATATGTTTGTGAGAACCATATCTGTTTTTGGATAGTTAGACAGATTGAAAGTGTACAAGAAAGAACAATTTATAACTCTTATTTTACTAACCTTATTTCATTTTTTTACCTCCTCCTTTTCTGTCTCCCAGCATTTCTTCTCCATAAGCAGACCTTATTGCATGACAGTAAGGAGCTGTTACTACTTCATTGTACATTCAAAGCAACATCAATCATGGTCAATTCACGCCAGATAAATGCCTCATGTCAGCACACCTTTAAGACTGAAGCCCTCCCCTTCCCAAAGTATATGTCCACTTTACATACTATAAACAAAACTTCTTTATCTTCTCATGGTCCTCTATTTTTGAAATCAATATGAAATCAATAACTAAAAAGCTCTCTCCTGTCCTAATTCCCTATGACACTCACTGTGCATTTCTCTCAAGCTTTGGCATGGCTTCTTTTTACTGAGACTTCTGGAGAGGAGACAGTCCCAAGTTGCAGAACTGCACTTGGGATTTGGTCATGGTTATGATTTAATTTTTGTTCTCTTTTTGATGGTCTGGAATGATGCTAGGAGGAGAGCTAGCAGGTACTACTGCCTCCTTTTGCTCTCGTGAATCAAAAATTGTTCCTCTCAGGCATTGTTGCATCTTGGTCATGAGAAAGAAGCTAAGCATGATTGCAGGGTACGAAAAAGTACTGAAAGAAAAAAAAAATACTACATTGGCTTGAGGTTAAATCTGTGGGTTTAGTCCATAGATGCCCTAGTACTGACTGTCCTTTGTAGAAAGTCATTGTTGGGGGAAAACTCACGCAGAAATCTGGCAGGCAAAGGAACCTCAAGTTAGGCTGTGATAACCAGATCAGAAAATAAGGGAGTGTCGCTGATGGAAGCTGGCCTGGAAATATACAATCTAAAAATATCATACGATTTCAATAAGTTATTTCTCATCCCAGCTACATTCTTCAAGTGCCTGTTTATTCTGTCATATGCAGTGTGTTGCATGCTCCACATGCTATATGTAACTTACCCTACAGCCTGAAATAATCCAGCAGCACTCCCCCTGCCCCCCCCCCCCCCAAAAAAAAGAAACTGCACAGATGCAGAACTTTCATCTATGGATTAATGGCTTAGCACCAAACTGCTAGGCCAGGCACCGCATCTGGCAGACTAAGTAGTTTGTGTAGTTTTATCCTAACATCTCCTAGTGCTTCTCTTTTTCCCTGTTGTCATCTCTGCATCTCCACGTCTGGACCCCAGAGCACCTCTGGATGCCTGCCTGCATACCAAAGCATCCCTATCAATGAGCAACACATTTTTCACAGCTTTACAGAGAACTACCGCAGTAGAATTTAAGTGAAGAGACTGTGGAGCTGACAACAACTTCACACCTTCTTCAAGGTCTATCTAGCCTAGCCAGTTTTGCTAGTGACTGATGAATGCCGTTGGGGTCCGTGTTGAGGCTGAAGAGCTCTGGTGCCACAGACCCCACCGGGAACTGCAAGCGGGGAAGGCTTGTCAGCTTGGGTCCAGCACCTGCCCTGTTGCGCTCTGTTCCCCCCTGCTCGTATACACGCCCGGGGGCTAATCCCCCCGGCAGCCAGCGTGCGTTTCAGGTAGGCAATAGCATGGACAAGAGATGATGTCATGTTTCTCAGCCCTTTGCAGAGTTTTTAAATGGCTGGGAAAAGTACTGTATGAGTAATGAATTGTTAAAAATGGCTCATGTCAAGAGGTCGCTCCTGCTGCTGCAGGATGTGCCAGCGACTCAAAGAAAAGGCAAATGGCTTATTTCTCCGAGTGAGCAGTGACTCACTGACATCTGCCTTTTTCTATTTATATGTGTGAATTGTCTCATTGACTTGCAGGTTTTCCCTTCTATTCTGTTTTACAGTAAGGATATTACTATTTTAGTCTATTTTAGGCCTTCTATAGGCAACATTTTCCACTGCTTTTTCTCTCCTTCCTTGGGAAGGAGTTGCTGCAGAAATTCCCTTTCATGAGGGCTGCTTTCCGAAGCCGGTCCCTCTGCAACTGGTGGTGTTATGAGTTCCTTCAGCTCCAAAGTGCAAATAATTTCACAGAAAATCTTGCTAAAAGACCAAGAGAGTAGAGGACATCTGGGAGAGGTGGGTCTGAAGTAAATGAGAGCTCCTTTATGACCACTCTCATATCCCCATTTCCTACGGTATCTCTTTTTGGAATGAGGTTTCCCCACCATTACGCTCTTTCCCCCCACTGGGAGTGTGTCTAACCCAGTGTGCTGCTGATTCTGTCAGTTTGGTCAGAGCTATCTTTAGCTCCTACCTCTGCAAAAATCAGTTGTTTTTCATGTTAATACATCAAAACGCTCTGCATATGCTTTAAGTTAAGGCATGCAATTTTCTGCTTGTATTCTTAGTTGTCAGCAGGGTGCTGGTGGGTTTCTTTAATTACAGTCTTGGGTATATGCAGTTGTGCTGTGGTGTACTGTGCTTCCAAGAAGTGCTGTGTGTAGGTGCTGGCAAAGCCTGAGCTGAGGGTGTGTGCAGATATGGCTGTGTCACTCCTCTGCACCGCTGTGACCCCAAGGGTGGTCGCTGATTCTCAGAAACTGAGCGACTCAAGGTCTGGGACAGGACTTGGGCCTGGGACATGTTCTTTAGAGCAAAGCATTGTTGACTTCAAAGCAAGGTGGTTCATTTAGACTTATTAATACTAATGTTATTCATGAAATGAGCAAGAAGGGATAAAGGATACAACTGAGGAGCTGAAGCTTTACTGTCACCTCTCATGTATAAATGATCCCAGTCTTTGCAACTCCAGCACTCTCTGGACTCTAATTCCCATTCAACTAAACTTTTCCAAACTCTCTTGCATCCTTCCCTGCCTCTTGTCTTGGTTGATTTTGGCCAGTACCTCTCTGCACTCCTGATTGAATGACCCCAAGTACAAGCTGAAGCTAGAGCTGTAAGTATCCTCTTAGAGATGTTTAATATTGTGACCACAACATTTTCTGCTTATTATCCCAGTAAAAGGAGAGGCTTGTTTTTTTCCACTTTTGTTCACAGTATGTGAATGGCAGTTGCAACAGAGATGTTTCTCCAGTTTTGAGGGTAAACAGCACTAACATTGGTGACTAGAGATTTTTTTCAGCAAAGAGAACAGTCCAGAGATTAGGGTTGAACAAAATAGTATTTCACTAAACCCCCCCAAGACCACTCTGAATGTATAGCTCAGCTGTACTTGCAAAATACTTCAGTAAATTTCTTCTGTTTTAGCATGCAGGAGGTCCCTGTATGGTGGGAATGACTGTGTTATAGTATCACCCACACTTGTCTTCTAAATTGAGCCTTTGCCATCTCTTTGGATTACCCTTATGTTGAAGGCTAGATACTCTGTCATAAATTGATGAAATTTTCTGAATGTCAGTAGTGTTGCACCCTCAGCTGGTGCAAATGCAGCTGCATAAATGTCAGTGGGTCTGTAATAATTGACATCAGCTGGGAGTGATGCAGAGTTTCCATTTGTGCAGCAGCCTGCTTTCACAAAGATGAGGGGACAGGTGGTTTCACTGAGTTTGCAGAGCAAGCACAAGGGAAGGAAGCAAAAGGAGATTAAATGAGCTTTTGAAAAAGGGCTTTGAGCAAAGTAGCTTTCTCAGCTGATATTTTAAGGAGCTTAATGGAGAGAGGCCATAGGATAGGACCTTCATAGAGTTGCCATGAAGCGGGTTTACCTTGTGGGTGGTGTAAGGGCAGGACTGAAAGCGCTGGTGCTGCAGACTGTCCTGTTGGATGCCTGAGGAGAGAGGAGCTGCCTTACTGCATCACCCTTTCTCTCCCCTCCACCCCGCCGCCTCTGCTCATGCTTTCACGCCCATTGCGAGTTGCTGCTGGGTAGAGGACTGCACTGTTTTTGTAAACAGCAAAATAGTACTGCCATGAAATGAGGTATTTACACCAGTCTCCCTGGCAGACAGAATCTGACCCATAATTTCCAGGGAAAAGGAATAATTTAAACAGTGGGCTAGACTCTCCTGACATCTCTTTTTCTCTTGCATCATATTCTAGGGGAATTCTAAGATCATTTTAAAGAGGTCACTAGCTGATTCAATGGACACTCAGGAGAAGTTGCATCCAGAAGAGAGAAATTGGGGTAGGGCACTGTAGAGCTGTGTGATGTAAAAAGGCGTATTTTCCAAATGCTTCTTGATGCAGTGCTGTGACTGACCTTTGTTCAGTGAGGCTTTAGCGCAACTGCTGCTCTTAGTTGTGTCTGCGCAGCAGCGTTTGGGCCAACGGGGAAGGAAGCTAGGAGCAAAGAGCTGGCTGCGGAAGGGAGAACTCCAGGAAATGCCTCCAGACACCCCAGTAGCACATGAATAGGAATGCATAACCTCTACATACTGCTTGTCAGGGTAACTATTCTTACCAAAACCCAATTAACCATGATACTGATCACCGGTGTTGAGCACATAACAAAGATGTCTGTCCAGACCAGGCAGGAGAGTGTTTTCTTATTCCTGATTCAAAAAATCTTCTGGAAATGCCACAAAAGTGATATGAAGATCTAGAGGTTGCCTGATGAATTCTGCCTTCTGTGCTGTTAGAGATACATTGGTCAGGATAGAAAGGCAATTTTACATGATCTTCATTTGAAAAAGCTATTGCATTGAGATAAGTTTGCTGGATGCTGTGGAAATGTTTGAGCTGGAGAGCTGCTGTTTACTTGGGTGTTACAGGGCTCTAAATTCCTCCAGTGAAAAATAAAAATAGTACATGGAAGTGTTTAGCAATCTGCTATCCACAGGCTAACAAATGACCTCTGTAAAATGACTTCTATAGATCTGCAGAGATAAAGGTCCTCAGTGTTCACTGGCTAAAGAAGAATCTCTGGGAGGGCACCTTGATCTTAAACATCAAGATAAGCATTTCTACTCTTCCGTTTGTTTTTTGTTTGGCTTTTGGTCAAGGCAGAACACTGGGATACAATTTCAAAATGATTATTCCTTAGAGTATAAAAGAACAAAGGCAAGACTATTTAGAAGGTAAAAGTATTTCTATGATGAAAAAAATACTGGGGTATTTTTTGGGGTATACAAAGGGTTCTTGCACTTCTCAGAAGTCAGGGGCAAGTTAGAAGTGTCTAAAGCCTTTTGCTGTCACCGCTATCTGGCACACCGATGTTCCACTCTGCCAAGTCTGCCCTTGGATGAGGTATCCATATCAAAACAGACTTCTGTTGCATATGGCCAGCTTACCATGTACCTTGCAATGCACCAGTATGCCACTTTGACAAAATTAATTGCCTGGAAATTTTCGTGAGCAGTGACATTCATCTTCATTGCTGGATCACATATGGAAGCAGTGAATACCATCATCACCAGTCAGCATAGTCTTGGCTATTGGCTGCTATTGTGGAACGTGCTTGGTAACTTAATCTGCTTCTACCCAGAACGATTACCAGCCTCATGGGAAGCAGTCTGAGATGCCTGAGACCGTTGTCTGCGGTATTATGAGTCTGTCTTATGAGTGTCTTAGCACTCCTCGTTTGCATCTGATGATATATATGCATGTTACTGCCCGTACAGCTGAAGTCTGATAACAGCCCTGCAGATGCTTCTGCTGTGCTTTGGACAGCTTAAACAACTGCTCACAGCTGGCTTTGCACTGAGGTGGATCAGGAAGGGTTTGAAGGCTCTGTTCAGCTACCAGCTGTTGCGCCAGCAGTGAGGAGCAGATAGTGGTTAGCACTCCAGCTGTTTTCAGTAATGTGGGGCCACCTCTTCTGAGCTAGTTCTTAGTGGATATATGCCAAAATCTCTCCCTAAGGCCCACCAGTGGAATTGGCACTGTACACCAACATATGAGTTCATAGCTTGAACATGCTTTATCTCAGTTCTTGCAGATGGCTAAAACAGTGTCAAAGCAGGAAGGGGAAAGGCCGGGCAGCCCTGCTGTGCACTGGGTGAATAGCAGGTTCCTGCCTCCTTTGACACCAGTCCTGATGGTGCTAGTGTCTCTCCTGGTATTTTCTTCTTCCTCTTCCTGACATGTGAAAAGAAAGGATCTTCCCACTGCAATTCCCTTATCTCTGGAGTGGAAGATGGAATGTGCTCTATGCAACCTATAGCACCACACAATTTCAAGCAGTAAGCAAACAGATTGCCTTATATAGCTTAGGATTCACAGAAGCTTAAAGGGAATAGAAATATCCTATTGGAATTAGGGCACTTAATCAACATCCCTGAATTTCAATGACATTCTGGAGCTTAGTTTCCTTAAGCTCAAGGAAATTCTTGGTCTTAGTGATACAGGGAGGTCAAAACCTTCACTCATGCTCCAAAGCCATCAATTCCAGCCATGAAGAATAATCTTTCTGTTCTGGAGCGTGGTTATCACTTACTCTAATGCTCTTGAAAAGATGCACCTGCTTTTCCTGGACTCCAGTCAGTGACTCGGCACATATGTGAAAATTCATCTTCTGTTTGCTGGGTTCCAGTTCAAGTTTCTCTCTGTTCTTTACAGTCTCTGTTTGGAATTCACAGAACGAGAGAAATATCTGCTTGATTACAAAATTTTCAGTAAGTGGTTGTAGGGAAGGAGAGGTAAAGAAATCCCAAATAAATTGCTCAGTTCCTCCCAACAAGGAATGCTGGATGGAGCCACTTAATCCCTGAGCTCATACTGCTGTGCAGTATGGTGTTGAAATCAAGACGTACTTAAACTTCCAAAGTGAATTAATTTATCTGTTGCTCTGAATTACATGTTTTGCTTTAGGAAGTATGACAGCATTATCCAGAAATGTTCTCTTCTGAGTTGATTACAGAGATGAGTTGCTGGGAGGCATCAAACATTTACAACTCAAAGAGGGGAGAGAAGTTTATGCATGGTAAGAAACTGTAAACTCATCAGATATTGCATACTTCTATCAGAGAAGGCAGGCATTTAAGATGTATAAACAGTTTGAACAAACAAGTTGTACAGGAAGGACATGATGGACCAAGTCTTTAGCTGGTGTCAGTCAGTGTTGCTTTACTGATTTCCTTACTGTAAGATGGTTCACAGTAGTTTAGGGTTTGGTTCAAAGACAATCAATGGACAGACTAGCAGGTACAGGGATTCAGTCCAGAATAATGAGCTGTGCGTGTATGCAAAACTTTTGCATGTTTTCAAACACTTCGAGGAGAGAAAATAAGGCTGGAAAAATCTATCTTTTTTTTCTCTTTTTAACTTGGATTTTCTGTGTGTTAAATAGGCTGAAGGTCTTCAAAGATTCTCAAATATAATTTATATTATTCTAACTGCAGCAGTGGGAAGAACCTGGACTTGCAAAGATACCTGCATGAGGACTAAAAGGGCATCATCAATTAAGTGAGACAGTTATGGCAAGTTAAACAACATGGAAAAAGCATCAAATGAATTTAAGTCATTGGCTCTTATTTAGAGAATATTTTGTACTAGATAGCTTCCCCTCATTAGATGTCCAAATTTACTTGGATCCAAACTGTTCCTTAGTACTAGCCAAGCTGCTACAATCTTTTTTAGTTTCCATGATCCATCATCTTTGCAGCTAATCTAGCATGTACTGCTTGCTTTATTGACAGCTCCATCACCTTTGGACCAGAAGTCTGTGGTTAGCATGTGTGCACATTTCTAACTTTCAGCAAAAACACTGAGACTCGATATAATGCAGGAGACACTTTTTAATAAGATGCTTAATTGAGGTCTGTTGCTGTCAAGGCAACTTAAAAACAGATTCCTGTGTCCTTTTCTAAAAACCTGAATCATGTCAGATTACCTAAGAAACATCCTTTCTTTCAGTTAAAAAAAAATTTGATTATATGCTAACTTGTTTATCTGATTTAGTGACAATGAAAATGGAAGTGGAGCTGAGTAATAAAATCCAGGTGGAATCTATCAAATCTGAACTCAATGTATATGATACTGAAGGGATCATCTATTTAGTAATCTAAAACAGACTGGTACCTATGACATCTGCTCTTCTATGTGGTCTAGTCCAAAGTTAAAGGTAGCCAAGCTTAATTTGGCTCAGCATGCACATTTTTCTAAAGCTCAGCTAGACTCCAAATGTTGCTAATGCTTCGTGTGTAAGCAGATCAAGTTCAGATAGCCAAGAGCATGCTGCCTGCTTAATATTAGTCTCATTAAAATTATCTGGTCACCCTGCCACTGGTGTGAAAAAAAAGTTATTTAAAACTGTATTTTGTTATGTGGTGTTGCCGAAATACTGGAATTCGGGCTATGGAATGTTACAAGTCACATTGTGTTTGCACATGATTCAAATGTCCAGGGGATCTGAAAAACTCATTTAGCATTTCTCTGTTTGGAAGGTTTTAAGTCACTATAAACTAAACATAGCCTGAGAAAGATCTCTCCCTTTGAGTCTTTCTTTCACTCCTTCCTCGATCTGCCCATCTAGCTGATAACAGTGTTTACTTCCTCCCGAGGTCAAGAGATGCTCGATGAGAGCTCCTGGCAGTTGGAAACCCTCAGTAGGACTTTCCAGCAGGCAGTAAGAGTGCGCAGTAAGAACAAATCGAATAATCATGCTGATAAAGTGGCCCTCTGCCCAGAAGCAAATTTTAATCTCTGTATTTAACTTTTGGCTTTTTCTAACAAAATACTCCTAAAAAGTTAAGGGTGTCTGTGAGCGCGCATTTCAGTGCTAGAGAGGAACAGCACCTCAAGGTACAATTCCCTGGTCTCTGGGGAGGGCAAGTCAAAATCCTGATGTGAACCGTATTCTGTTCTGTTGCTCACCGCTGAGGTTTTAAGCTCCACCTAATTCTTGCAAGTCCACTGTCTCTGCAGTCAATATGCAAATGTGAGACTGGCAAGGACTAACTGGCCTTTAAGTCTATATAGGCTATAAAATACTTCCCCAAATCCTGAATATAAATCACATAGTAAGACTAAAGGTCACAGCCAGATCACGGCACAGGAGGGCAGTACGAGGGAGTAAGGACTAGGGCCCTAACACTTTAGCAAATTTGTCAGCTAAAACTTCCAGGTAACCCAAATGGAGGGCTGTTTCTCATGCCACAAGGAAAGTAAAACAGTCCCAGTACTCTCCCTAATAATCTGACTTGGAGCAAAAAATTCCCTGTTGCCTCCAAATCCTGGGCTGGAAGGAGAGTGGGAGGGAAGAGAAGCTGAGTTCTCTATAAAGCAGAAGGTCAAGAGGGGAGATACTTCCTAGCTCCTAGTGTAAGGTTCATCCTGCATAAACATGATGGGCAGGAACAGCAACAGGTCTCAGCCCTTTGAAAATATGCAACTTGTACTGAGCTTATTACAGAAGTCAAGGCAACTTCAAAGTTCAGATATGGACCTGCAGTCCTCCTAGATCTTCAGCACGCTTTTAAATCCCTGTAGCGCTTGGTGCTTTCGGGTGGGTTTAGGCAGCAATTAGAGAAAAATGGACCAAACACCTGATTCTGCTGCTTACAACTCACTAGGCACAAGGGCCTTCACCGCAGTGATGGCTGGTCCTTTAGCAGACGTGTAAGTCCCTCCTTTGGTGCCATTCACCCTTCTGGCACTGTAGAAAACACATTCAAACCCCGCTGCAATGATTTGCTTTTCTCCATTCAGTTTTGTTGCACTGGGTTTATTGGTGCCAAGTATAACCAGCCCTTTGAACGCTTTACTTAAAACCTTTTCACGGTGACTGCCGAGTGCCCCTCTGGGGCTGACCACCAAGCACAGCGCGCAGCCAGGCTTGGCAAAACGCCCTGAGAAACTGCTCTTCCCTTTCCCCACTCCCCACGCTGCCTTTTGTGGCTCGCTGTTTAGAGATGCCACAGAAGAACAGATGGAATAAATTGTCTGGTGGTAGCCATGTGACTGAACCACTTCTGGGAAATGCTGCATCTCCTTCTGTTGGATTTATATGCGAGATGCCCAGAAGTCAGGAGCGTCAGGAACAATTTGCCTTGCAAAGCGCTGTAAATCTCGGAGTCTGCTCTGCTTCCGGGAAGGCTCCCCAGCAGCAGCTCTTGGAGCCTGCTCGCAGGGAGTTTCCAGCCAGCCTAGGGCTCTCCTCGAAACCAGCATCCGTGTTGTGAGAGCATACAGGAGTGAGGCCAAAACCACCATCTATATATCACCCCTGCGGATGTGGCATACAAGCAGTGGAAAAGGGGGAGGCACACATTAAATCTTACAAGTACCATTTTGTTTTCCCCTCCTTCTCCTCTTCCATCCTCCTCCCCTCTCCTCCTTCCAGCCCCCCTGCGTTTTTTTTTTCAGTAGCTGATGGGGGTGGTAAAATTCCAGGGGGCCAAGACAAACTGTTAAATGTTCTGATTTCTAATGGTTTCTCCTGAAAATTGCTGACAGATGCTGGTCCTGAGATCAGAACAGCAGAGGCTGCCAGCCTGCAGCCCGGCGCCAGCCATTGATTCCTTCTCTCTATAGTGAAATCTAAATCTATAGTAACTCTCCGGGCAGAGACTATGCTGCTTTTCTCAAACTTTCTCCTTGTCCACTCCTCTTCCCTCTCTATTCTGCTTCCCTTTTGTACTTCCCCAAACTTCATTCCCTGTTCTCCATTTGATAATTTTAATTCTCACCTTTTCTGTTTTTTTCCTCCCTTTTTCCTTCTCTTTTTTGCTCTCTAGCTACTGGGCTCTATGGATGTTTGCCCAGCTAGAAATGAGAAAAAGAAAAGTGCAGGAATTTGACTGATGCAGCAAGTTTCCCTCTCTTTTTTGGAACCTCTAATTCACAAGACAGCCTATTTGTGTCTCAAAATAATAGATGGCTTGAACCCATGAGGGAGATGGGATGGGGGCTCGTTCGGTATTGAGGTCAGGCAGGGTCTTGCAGAAGGAGACGGAGGTAAGCTGCCAGCTTAGGGAAGGAATGTGTTTTGATTCCAGCCAGACTTGTAACTGTATTTGTGCACACTGTGGCTGAACTATTGTTGCATCTATAATACACCCTGGCACCTGGCATAGTAGTCTGGGCTCTTTTCTCACTTAATACCAGCTCCTTATTACAGAATATCCCAACTGCAAGTTTTGCAAAGGAAGCAATTAGCCACGGTTCCGGTTTTGCTGATGGAGCTCACGAAAGCACTGACACAGTCCCAAATCCTGTCATGAGTTTAAGAAACAATAGCAGGCCCTGAGGCACGTGGGTTGGGGGAGATATTCATCCCTACAAAGTTTTGTGAAATTTGAATGGAATTGGAAACTGCTATTCTCTGAGGCATGAATTTCTGCCAACCCGCGGGGTGAAGCCTGCCACTTGCACTCCGGAGGAATGCTGTCAATGTGGAAGCACTGGAGGTGCAAGGACCACTATTCAGGGCCTGGGTCTGAGGTCCTCACTTAGTTTTGAGTAAATACATGTGTACAGTTGGGTGACCAAATCTGTTTTATTTGGTGAATTCTCTGTAAATTGCTACAACCACAGGTCGTGGCTTGGGGAATTCACATTTAGCATTAGGGAAAACTTCTTGCCCAGGAGCCAGTGCTGCTCTGAGCAGGTTATCAGAGAGGCTGTGCCATCACTGTCCTGGGGCTTTTGGGACAAAGCCATGGCTACCCTGACCTAGCACTGATGATAGTCCAGTAGTCAAAGGGGAGATTGGACTAGAGACCTCCAGAGATCCCTCCCAAGCACTGCTTCTGTGATACACAGATACCGGTTGCTGAGGGCAGGATGAAAGCATGAGCAGGCAGAGCTCTTTCCCTGACAGCCAGTGGAGGCACGTCTCTATTCCACTAGCCTGACCATAAAAATAGTGTTGTCTGCTCCTTAGCTTTTATCTTCAACAGCATTGTCAAAAGACCTGAAGATAGTATCATAGACTTGCTCTGGGCCGGAAAATGTGAACCAGTCAG
Source organism: Dromaius novaehollandiae (assembly GCF_036370855.1). Classification (NCBI taxonomy): domain Eukaryota; kingdom Metazoa; phylum Chordata; class Aves; order Casuariiformes; family Dromaiidae; genus Dromaius; species Dromaius novaehollandiae. The sequence goes on from NC_088117.1 coordinate 4,937,423, forward strand.
AGCCATGCTGCTTAACCAAGCCTTCCTTTCACCTGTGCAGCAATCAATGCATGGGAAGCCATTGCTTCTCTTTTCCTGCTTGCAAAGGACTCTTGCATCTTCTTTGATGCCTATCCAACAAGCAAACGCTGGAGACTGAGATCTATCTGCCAAGGATGTGAATCCCTAGCTTCCTGGCTGGCAGCATTACTGGTCATGCTTACAGAGTGTTTTGCTGTCTTATTAGCAGCTGTCATCACCATGAAGGGAATGCCTCTCACTCTGACCAGCAGCCACAGAAGATTAATGTGCGTGATCCTAGAGGAATTGTTTCTTCTGGCTGCTGATGTGCCACAATTAGCACCTTCGTCTCTAAGCTGGTACTTGATTCCTATTAATAAAATGATTGTCGAGGATTTGCTTCCAGAGAGTTGGGGGACTGCCACATCAGAGGCAGTGATGATGGATCGGCTGAACAGAGGCACAGCTTGGGAGCAGTGCAGATATTGCATTGCCCGTGTCACCACCTCATTACTGTTGTTGTTTTTATAGCACCATAAACATTCTGCTGCACCATTTTCCTCCCGTTGCAGACAGAGAAACGAGGGAACTATCAGCACCTCCGAGGAAGCACTCAACATGTTGCAGGAGCAAGTTCAGTGCCTATACAAAGGACACCGTAAAATCAGCCTAAGAAAAGTTTGAGCACAGGCTCAAATAGGAGAGAATACGCATCCTCCCCTGGGTCTGAAAAATTATAACAGTATTTTAAAAGAATAGCTCATTTCCAAAATGGAGATGTACCACACTAACGTCCTTTTGCGGCTCCAAAGCATAGGTGGGAGCCATGCTGTTTGATGTCTCCTGCAGCTGCAGGGAGCTGTGAAGTGAGGAGATGCAGCATCTTCACAGTTGCATCTACAACAATACTGGTGAGGAAGGCAGGTTCTTCTGCATTTCTAACAGGGAAAGTCTGCCGGATGAAGCAGCTACGTATGCCTATCATCCTAACTGGTTAACTGAAAAAAATCAAGCAACTGACTCGCTGCCCTGCATTCATTTTCACTGCAGTCTTCAAACACTAGACAGCAGGGAGAACCTGCTTGAAGATGCAGCCATTTCAGACCTTGAGCTATCTCCGGTGTGAGGTAGTCTTCTCATGGCTTCAGGTGGGGACTTATAGAGGGACCATGCTCGTTTTGTGAAGTAATGGAAAAAAACAGAAGCCATGGTATATGCCTTAAGTGGCTGTCATTTGTTCTTCAATGCTCTGCTTGTCTGTAGCCATTGTGAATATAGTGCTCTTGAGTATCTTCTGTAGAAGATATAAATATCTGAGACCACAGTGCCGATTATGTGGCAGTCACAGGTATTTCATTCAATAGCAGAAGGAACTGCATTGCCTCGGCCCACAGATGCCTATCCACAAATGGGCAATTAATACCTACCATGGGCAATATGAGTTGTGTCTTCCAGCTCTTTAAATCCAAATGTTACCCAGGGCATGAAAACACTAACCTTGCCTATAAGAACTGATGAAAAATTTCAGAGAAGTCATTTAATCCAGTAAGGAACAGCAGTGAAATAGCACCATATACAAAGTAACTCATTGCACTATTTGATATTATTGGCGAAATATAGGGCATATCTAATTGTGTTATTCACTGCTGAGCACACTGCTAAACCATAGCAACTAATGTTAGAAGTAAAGTAGCTGGGTATATATTCTTAAAAGAGCCTATACTATTGCTGTTTATTATTTATACCATAGTAACACCTAGAATCTCATCAGCAGCTGAGACCCTGGTCTTTAGGCACTGTACGCACCCAGAGTGCCTAACGCAGCCTTTGTCTCAACGTGCAACCTTAAACAAAGACGACAGCCGTGAGAGCTGGGGTGTCCAGGAGCTCAGCAAAGGTATCACCCGCTTGTCTCAGGCATTAGGGCAGTGATCTACCAACCGGGAATGCTGCTTGCAAGGACCCAAGGGCCTGTTCTATGGAAAAATGTTGGTATCTGGCTGTTGGGATGTACGGTAGGAATGTGCACAGCATCCAGATAGCAGAAAGGCTGTAGGTAACACAAGTTGCAGATCTTCCTCTAAGCTGGGATTCTCTGTACGCAAACAGGAGAATGAAAACACAAGGAGAAAATGTAACAGTGAAAGGCAAGTGCTTTCATGTTACAAAGATGCAGTAAGCATGAAGTCAGCGCTTTCTTTATATTACTACTGCTCTGATACTTTGCCAAGAACTGTGCGGACTTCACAAAGTCCACCTAGGGAGCTCATACAGGAGGAGGAGGAAGATAATGGTGTCTTTTTCTTTGAAGTATTTTGTTCTCTGCCTGGATATACTCTCAAGCAGAACCAAGCTGCGCTGGGAGAGAAATGGGGAATAAAAAGAGGTCCAGGACATATAAATAAAAATGATGGTGCCTCCACAGAGCCAAACGATTTTGCACGTGGGAAGAACTGAGTGGGGTGAAAAAAAAGCTATAGGTTAAAACCCAAGAGACTGTCTGTGCTAGAAAATGACTCATTATTTACAACACTTGTCAAAAATAAGTCCCCCCCCACCTTGTGCAGAATTGAAAACACATTGGCTTGCTAGGGGGGACAGAGCCAAAATGTTTTCAGTACCTATTACAGAAAATGTGTGAGACCCCTGGGCAAGAGAGATTTCTGTAAAAGAAGATGGGAAAGGTTTGGCTTCTGCTATCCTAGCTGTCAAGTAAATAACCCAGCAGAGGGTAGCAAGAGCTCCTTGCCGATGTCTCTTGTTGGCACACATTGGAGCACCCAGTGACTCCAGACCGTGTAGCCTCATCATGCACCAAACCACGGTTGGCGCAGAGACCCTGGATCGTCCAAGGTGAGACATGGTATGAGCAAGACTGGGATGTGAATCCTGCTTGCTGCCTTGGCTTGTGTTTCTTGCAGCAGGAGGAGGGCACATGCGGCTCTGTGCTGCCAAGGCAGAGCTGTGAGCATGCACCGATTCGTGTCTAGACAGTCTGCCCTTTCCTCTTCCTCAGGTTTCCCTGGTGCTAATGCTCCATCTTTTACGTGGTGTTTCAGAGGGAAGAGGAAGTGTTGAAGAACAGACCCGAGGAAACAGTGTTAATGTAACTTATACCCTGATTATCTGAGTGTATGGCTGCGTCTGCTCTGTGCCTTGCAATAAACTGCATTTCTGCTCCTTCTTTGGGGGCCTGTTTGAGCACGCCGTACAGCGTTTCTAGCCTATGTGCTTGTGTTTCTTTGCATGGAAACTGAAGTGTGGGAAGGGTTGAGACCGTCCCATCACAGAGTTGGAGTTTTGCCAGTACTTACACCTAGACCTGGGGCCAGGGCGCCAGGAAGCATTCCTGGGCCCTACAGTATTGCCTGGCTTATTAATCAAGGCCTCATAAACCAGGAACATCAAACACATTCTCAGTTCACACCTGCAGCATGGTGAGATTATTAAAAGTCAAGAACAGAAATACAGGAGGAATTTGTCAGCTTTATGGATTTCAGAACTGCGGACAGAATGCTTTAGCTGGAGCTTGCAGAAAATATAATCCATGCTGTCTGTGCTGGCTTTATTGCTGGCAGAATTTTTAAAATCAGCCCTAACAAATTAACAATTAAATACTGATCTTCAACATTTGAGAGGTAAACAAAATAAAGCTGGAAGAAGGGTTTTAAATACAAGATTCTTTTTTCCCTCTTTTCAGCAGTTGCTTTTAATGGCTATCACCTCACATAAAAACTGTGACTAATAATCTGCAGCTGATATATCATTAATTTTTATTAGTAACCTAAAATCACACAAACCTCCACAGGTTGTTACCTTCCTTTTCTAGACGCTATTGTAATAGCTTCAGAGCTAACCAATGAAGGAGGCTGTTTCGCTGGTCACAGTGCTTGGGAAAAGCCCCCCTCCAGGTCTAGGTTTAGCTGCAGAGTTTTGATATGACCTTGCTAGACCCTCGGGCGCTATTTCAGTGCTTAGCTGTGATTGATTTCTTTGGAAATGAGGTGCCTAAATCCCTTCTGAGGACTAGGGCTTTGCAGGACAGCATGTTACAGGACATTGGCTGGTCTCTGTGCGTGCTATAACTCGAGAGCGATCTGGGGTAACCAGATTTGGGTTTGTGGGTTAGCTGTCCCTGAGGGCTGCAGAGACCCCACACAGCCGCTTCTTGTGTCCGAGTCCTTAGATTTATTATATCTCTGTTTCCCATTGACTACATGAAGATTTCAGGACTTTCCTCCTCGCAGGACTGAAGACGAATACATTCATGTTTGTCAGGTACTTCTATGTTAGAAAAATAATAAAACCTGCAAAGAGCAGAGGTAACACAGCACCAAGGGGGCTATCGGCATGACTGTGGTTTGCATCACTTGTTGATCGGTTGCTGGCAGCAGAGCGTTAAAAGCTGTTCCCATGTGTTCAGCTGGAAAGAGAAGTTTTGCTAGTTAGTTATTAGTATTTGGATAACATTTACCAAAGCTGCCCAGCACCTTTTGGCAGCACGTGGGTGGCACCCGTATAGGATGAGAAAGCAAAGAAATGATTTCTTCCGATTGCTATTTTCCTTCCCCTCCTGTTCTGCACTGTGGTGGTAAAGGATTTTTGAACCTTTGACTGTGGCTCCCTCCGCCTGCTCCAGGCCACCACGAGGTTCTTGACTAGCAGTAAAACCAACCCATAACTCAATGCAGAGCCCAAAAGATCAGAAAGTGGGTCTGGGGTGAACGCACGCCGTTGCAGCAATGCGAATCCGTGCTGTTCAGGTTGCGGCGTGTGTTCAGGTTATGCCTGGGGGCAGGTTCACCCGCCGTTTCTGGGGCAAAGACGTTCAGGCTGGAAAGAAGCCAGAGAGGTGCAGCTGGCAGCGGGGATGTGCTGCACGACACACGGGCAGTAGAAGATCAGGAGAAAACCACAAATTTTCAGACTTAATCAGGTGACGTCCTTCTTGGAGCACAGGCAGAACTGAAGCCTCTCTGGAAAAGGTCTTAGAGCTCGTTTGCTGAATCGCTGAAGGCAGCGTCTCAAAATGGTGCGATTCTCCCCGCTAGATGCAGACTGGGGCTGCTGACCATCCTCTCCTGCATGCGATGCTGGCACGGGTGTCTGTGCCAGTGTAAATTATGTTCGGGATCCTGGAGGCCAGATATACACTGCTTCTCTCGGTAAAAAGACATCAAATGCTGAGAGTATCGGAAGAGCTGTCCTGGGCAGGTCATTGGGCTCGCAGGTGCAAGCGGGAGCACGTACGCTGCCGCTGGGACTAGGGGGGACGCACGAGCTTATGCTGCCTGTCTGACTCACCTCTTTGCCTGGTTAATCTAATATTTTACATAAACCTCCTCTCCTCCGTCTAGGCCTCAGTGCATGGCTTTATGGCTGGGGCTGAAGTTGGTCCATTTATTCAGAACCTCTTAACAGTGATAATAGTCGTAAAAACACCTAACGAGTCAGTAGTGCCTTTGATTGTCTGGGGCCCTTCGGACACAATTCACTGTTGTCCATCAGGATTCTCCGTTTTGTTTTTCCTCCTTGAAAAACGTTCCTCGTTTCACAGACCATCTCTGAGAAGGAGCTGGGGATGGGGATGTGTTGAAATGACTGTGGGGAACACGCCGGCTAGTGACTGCAACACGAAATGCAGTTGCTTGCAGACAGCTGGCTGTCTTTTTTTCTTTCTTTCTTTTCCCCAGTTATCCCTGCTGACGTTTGTGTGTAATTAGAGAAGAGAAAATTAACAAGTAAATCATGGGAATTAAAAATGTCTCCAAAGCAGGTGGATCCTATTAGCAATATGAATGACCTGGTTTAGATAGATCAAAAAATTTACCCCCAGACTGAAAATACAATGAAACAAAACTGATAAAAAAACCAAACCCACACTTTTGTCTATAACAATTCCTTTTCCCCATTGCTTTCTACATTCTCTGCAAGAAAAATGTTCCCCAAAACCTGTACAATCAAGTTTTTGCCAAAATGCTGGATGCCTCAGATGATTCTTAAGAGATTCCTTAGTTTATTAGCTGACGATCAGTTCTCTGAATCCCTGCACCATATCCTTAGTGCTCCCAATTATGGGAGAGTTTGTTGGCTTGAGCATGGTGTACATCTACGGTACGGTTACATCATTTACATCTTCCTGACTGGTGAAACCAAAAAACTGCAGTAGGATCCCAAACTTCTTTCAGTTGGGAGAAATTCTTTGTTCCTTTCTGCGGTTCTTAAATGGGGAAAATTCACCTCAAGCAGAGACCCCAGACTAACTCTGTTTTCAGAAGTATCTATCTTGCGATACAAGGACACGGAAAGAAACACAGAGGGCTTTGGCCAGGGTCGATGGATGCCCTCCCTCCTTTCACGCACACTTCCAGCATCAACCTGTGCTTCGTTGTTTGTCTGGACATTTCAGATCAACACTCGGGACTTGCTCCGCACTGCACAGCAGCTTGTCTCTTGCAAGGCACAACCGTTTTTAGCCTCAACTAGAAGACAAGTCCAAGGGATGAAACCAAAGGAAAAAAGTAATGTACAGAGAAATGACACCAGGGAACACTGGAAATGCTGAAGAGTGAAATGTATTTTGGGGAGAGTAAGCTCCAGAAGAGATTAACAAACACAGATGACATGACAGCTATTGATAGCAGAGCCTCATATAATCTTTCAAGCAAAACTCAGTTGTCAAAAATCAACAGTACACATTTTAAAATCCTTCCCACGAATCTCACTTTTCTGCCAAGACAAACTCTCTCCCTTTGAAGAGCAGAACCAGTCTTCAAAGAGCCTTTTTCCCATCCTTTAATTGTTATTATTGGTTTAGATGAGGGCTACAGCTCCAGGTCAAAATGACAGTCAAGGACATGGAGTAGAGAGTACGTGGAGGAATTTGTGGAGGAAAATAGAGACTGACAGAAACCCAGGGCAGAGCAGATAAGCCAGCCGCTGTCTCCCTCAGTGCCTCTCTCAGGGAGACCAAGGGAGTTAGTACAGTTGTTGGCTGTACAAAAAGGGAGCAACAGTGGGACCAAAAAGGTGATTCAGTTCCTCTGTATGGCGCTGAATGGGGCTTGAAGACCTAACAAAGGCAGGTACATGAAAACTTTTCTTTCTAACTATATCACTTGATCTAATGAAGTATGGCCATCACATCTATTACAGAACTGTTCTGCTCTGGGCTGTTGTTCTGGTGCTGTAAGAAGCATGAAAAATTGTAAGAGAGCTACCAAAATTACTTGAGGGCTGAAAAAATGCTTTGGAGCAAGAGCACTGATGGGTTAAATATGTTTAACCAGTGAAAGAAAATATTGAGTGGTAAAGTAAATACGTAGTGTAAGTACATTCTCGGGGAAGAAAATACTGGGCCATGCTTAGCTGCTCCATTATCCAGCACAGGAAGGCAAAGCGAGAAGCAGTAGATAGGTCTGAAGCTGAAGAAATTTGTGTGAGAAATTCTATGTTGCTGGAAGTTTTCAGGCAAAGCCTGGATGCCTTTGTGGAAGACAGATTTCAGCCAAACACAAATTGTTTGGTTCAGAATAATTAGGTGAAACATAATGGCCTGCACTACACACAATGTTGGAGGGGGTAATCTAGCAATTCCCCTGATTTTAACGTCCCTGAGCTCCTGAGCGTGGTTTGTGGCTGCCCACACCATGAAGAGCTGTCCATTAACTATGAAACTAAAGCGTGGGAGTGGAGGCAGAGGCCGAGTGACTTTCCCGAGGTCATTCAGAAAAGCAGGAAAGCAGAACCCTTGTCTCCTGACTGCCCATGTCTCCCTCATGGACTGTCCTGTTCCATCTTTCATAACCGTGTCTTCTCCTCCACACATCCGGTTAGGACATTAAAAAAAAAAAAAAAAAGAAAAGAAAAAAAAGCAGGCAGTTAAGGAGATTAGTCAGAAGGTCTGAGGTAGTTTCCTGTTCACATAATGACTTTCCAAGATAGCAGGGCCGTAGCTGTCTCCTTCTAATGGTACTTAATGGAAAGTCCTCAGTACTAAAGTCCTCAAGCAGATCAGGACAACTAATATTTGTACTGGTGGCAGAAAGGTTAGGTAAAATATCTACCTCTCGGGGTGAGCTGTGCACCAGTAGCAGCACTTACTGCCCCTCCGAGAGGCCCAGACTCCAGCTGCTTGAATATGTGTCAGACCGATCCACGTTGTTTTACCGAGGTAGGTGTGTGTCATTACTTCCATACAGTTAATGGGGAAACTGAGGCACAGGGAAGACAATTGACTTATCCAGGATATTACAGCAAGTCCGTGGCAGACCTGCAAATAAGAACTTTGTATCTGGTAAGCTGTGCACAGAGCCTAAAGGAGAATGGCCTTTCTGTAGTATTTTCTGACATCTGTCCCTGGCAGGGACTCTGGACCTTCCCTAACAAAGAAAGAGAATGAAGGTGAGCAAAGAATAGTCAAACTTTTACGAGGCATCACTGATTGAGGGTTTGGGATCAGTCTGCAGTCAGTTTGTGAATAATTTAAACCATTTCTGTTTTCTCTGTAGCTATTTCCTGCATCACCTTTACAAATGAAAGCTGCTAGATATTCTTTATAGATAGATGTAGTGCCAATGCCATTAGTAAAAAATAATATGCAGTAAATATTCACCTCAGTATGAATGCGTCTTTGTTCCCTTGACTGAAATGCACTTTCATTGCCTTTTCCTTGATTTAAAGCCAACTGATGCTTAAAATTCTGTGTGTTTAAATTCTCCAGTGGATCAGTATCTTTGAAGGTGGTCTCCATCTCCTGTGAAAGATTTGACGTCAGCATGGGTCAGCCGGTGTGTCTGCAGTCTGGCAGCTACAGAGATTAGGAGGCCTCTTACCTTTTGGTGAATAACTATGGCTCATTTGCCTCCCAAGCTCAGCCCAGGGGACCTCCTGGCTTCTCGTCTCCGTGAAAAAGATTGTTGTGGGCAGGAAGGTTAGAGTTCAGGGAGCAAATTTCACTACTTGAGTGAAATAAAGATGCAACAGCAGGGAATAGTGAAAAACTGGGCAGCTTTGGGAGGAGAAGGCACAGAGTATATGGTAGACGTTATTATTACTATTGTTATTATTATTAGAACTTATTATTAATTTTCCTCAGTGGAAAGGAAGGACCATTATGTGCTGGAAGGGTTATACACTGTGCAGCATAGGTTATGGATGAGGAAGGAGATAAAAAGGATCAAGAACCAGGTAAACCCAGCTTACTCAGACTCAGCCCACCTTCATACCTCTAAACATAATGACAGTCTGAGAGCCAAACCCGTATAAACCAAATCCCAGAGGTCTAATCACATCTGAAGGAAAGCAACCTGTTGTTATTTGGTATTTCTTTCCAGGCTCCTCTGCACCATTTTATGCTGCTAAGCTCCCAGGAATGGCATGTTAGGACACAGATGCTGCATGACAGAGCGTGATTGGATCTGGAGGGCTCTCACTGAGAAACTAGAGGAAGGTATTTACTATACTGGGTTTGATCCCCTTAAGTTCCCTCTGGATTTGGCCCCACATAGAGTTGTGTCCATCAGTCCCCACCAAATGTCCAGTCAAAGCACAAGACTCAGTCCTGGAAGATGGAAACACTCACAGAGCGCAGCCGTGTTCAACTAGTCTGAAGATGCCTCCTCTCCTGTTTTGTGAGTTTGTACCTTGTTGTACCTTGTGATGGGCTACTAGCATGAGTACCGCTAGCATGAGAGCCCACTTCCACAGTCTTTCTCCTGAATTCCTCTCATCAGACCATTAGTAGTGGATAGCTTTGACTTAGTGCCCTGCAGAATGGCACTCACCAAACATTTTCTCGAAAGATGCTTCAAAGCCCAACAGGCACCATGGGAGCTGTTTTTTTCTTTAAATTTCTTTTTGTAAACTGACTTAAAGCCAATATCAATATTTATCTGCAACTAGGGAAGTGTTTTGTTGCCAGGAATTTGAACATTCTGTTTTCCTCTTGCTATAATTGGGGCACTTACTAATGAGAATATTTTCAAAATGAATGAGTGGAACATTAATTTCCCCATAGCCCTTTACATGTTTTTAGACCTTATCTGATGGTCAAATTGAAGACTCCAGTACAAAATATGATCTTATTACGATATTCTGGGGATTGCTATTCCTCAGAGTTTAGTATCTGGTTGTTTTGTCCACGTGAACTCTTGTTGATGGCTGCATTTCTGCTGAGTCCTTCACTTATACCTCTACTACTTCACAGTGGTAGAAAAGAGTTTTATCACAGATCATAGAAGAGGTCTGGAAGGGAAGCTGAGGAGTTGATTAGCCATCCCCCATGTCCCAAGGCTGGGTCAGCTATACCTGAAGTATCGCATGCAGATAGCAATCTGACCTGTACTCAGAAACCTGCAGTCCGGGGAAGTACATGGCTTCCCGACACAAATTATTCAGGAGCTTAACTATCCCTCTACATTTCCTACAGTCTAATCAAAATTTCCTCAGCTACACTTTAAACTTATGACTTACTGTCCTTATCACAACAGATACAGTAAACAGTTTATTCTCTTCCTTTTTGCAATTTCCTTCCACATATTTGAGCGCTGTTATCATGTCTTTCCTTAGCCTTCTCTTCTCTAGACTTAAATAAACCAAGTCTTTTCAGTCTTTCATCACAGATCACGTTTTCTAGAGCTCTCATCATTCCTGTTCCTTTTCTTTGGACTTCTTCCAGTTGATCTTCCAACCTTTTTTGATGTCTGGTGCTTCAGACTGAGTAGTCTGCTAGCTGGAGTCTTATGGTGTGAGCAGACTGGCAGGTGATCTATCAGCTCACACAAAACAATAAGGATGTATAAAACAGAAATGAATGACTGCATGTCATCGGCTCCTAGAGTATTTGCTATCTGTTAATGTTTCTACTGAGTTGTATTGTATATTGGTGGGCCAGCTGACACCAGTGGTCCAAAGAAGCTTTGTGTTCCTTTCCACCTACATTTTGGCCAACTGTGCTCTGATTAATTTTCAATAGTGGGAGGTGAGATGGGTTCCAAACCTGCTCCTTATAAACCATCGATCATCATTAACCTACTAAGCCAAATAAAAATGTTCTTTGATGATAGCTAGTGCCCCTGGGGAGGAAGAAGTTGGACAAGAAGTTGGAGAGAATGAAACATTTCATTAATTACCCCAAAGCAACTCAGTGGGAGGCTGGATATTTTCCTAAACTCCCAAGCTGTTTTGTGCACACATCCTCCCCCACATTTTTTTCTACTCAGTACATCATTTCCATCTCTCTGCTAAACTTGTGGTGTTGTCAGTTGCCAAGCTAAGATCTGGCATATTCTCCATTGCTGGTGAAAATAGGGTCATTTCTATGAATCACTCAGACTGAGAAGAGTTATCACATGCCAGGACACTTGTGATGGATAGATTTTAGCGGAGGCTGTGACTTCACATATTTACATGTATAGATCAGCCTCCAGCTGTGGAAGGATTCCCTCTTCTCTATCAGTACAGCTTGGGATGTGATCTCACCAGGCTTTGCTTTCTCATGGAAGACCTCCAAGCAAAGCCGAGATTACTGTGGGAAGCAGTGCTTTACACTTAGTAGTTGCCGTCCTCCATTTCAGCTTTCAAGCCAATCTCTTAGTGTAAAGCCTGCCTGGCTCTCCCTGTAAATCACCATGTTCATGGCAGAATACTGAAGCCAAGTCCCTCAACACCAGAATCCCAGGTCTCTGTAACTTCTACTGAAACTATCTAAGCTGACTGTAAAGTAGCAATTTACTCCAGCAATTACACCTCCCCTTCTAAAACTTGGACCTAAAATCGCTAAATTAGTTTCTGATTTGCTTTAGAAGTGGCCGCATTAGAAGAAAAGATGATGCAGCCAGAGCCGAAGTAGGCAATGCCATACTTTCCAACATGGTTCATTAAAGCACACACACAAATTCCTCTTTGTACAGCAAGCCACTAAGGTGTGGAGATGATATAGCTGAGAAGGGAGTCTGAAGTGCCCTGTTCTCTGCCCTGCTTTGTCTCTGAGATGCTGTTGGATATGAAGCTATTCCCTTGAATTCTCCTTGCCCAGTTTAGCTACTGTTTAAAAAAGTGGAAACACTTGTTTTGGGCTTAGTTTCTTCAGGATTCTTTGTTGTCAAAGTGATGTAAGGGGTAGGCATTATGTTCTTGTCTTTGGATATGGAATTTGCATAATTCGAAGACTTGCTCTTAAAACAGTACAGATTAAGGCTGGATTATTTTATGTTAAATTTGGGAATATCAAACACTCATATTGGATATTTGTAAGATATTTGTGAGATCTTGTCAATGTGCATTTTTGGATTAACAGTTAATTTAGAAAATCCCTCTGATACTCTTATTTATTCAAAATACAGTGTGGGCAGTAGGTGAGATTCAAAAATTACATCTCAACAATTTCCTATTAAATTCCTGATTACAAATTGCCAGCATGAGTTCATCAGTTAAATATAAATGCAGAATAACTTACTTTTTCAGCTCTCTATAGATCTAAGTTGCTAATGGTAGACATTGCGGAGTGGAAGGAAAAGTCATTAACTCTCTGTATTCACAAATTAAAATGCTGTCTTTCCAGCCCTAAAAAGGGCTGAAAGCAGCGCCAGTTCTTTTGCCCTCACTCACTTTATGCTGTGAGCACATTTCCTTGGTTAGAATAGGACAGGCCCCTGCTCAGCACTGTGCCCCTTGCTTCCAAAACCTTTCACATGACTGATTTCATCTCATGGGACCAGGAACCAAAATCATACAGGAGATGTCACATTCAAATCCAACCCTGACTTCTCTCTGCATTCAAAAAGGCAGGAACTCTCGGTTTTGGTTTTGACCTCTCTCACTCCAAATGGTATCTAGCTTATTATTTGGTTCTTTGGTCTTCTTTTCCATTCAAGAATTTTCTGTTATTACTATAGCATCTTTAGTCATTCTACTTTGCGGACAACGCATTAGATAAACTTCCTGAAATCATCTCCATTCCTCAGTGTATTTGCTAAAGAGGCTGAGAGTTAATGCTTTCCCCACACAGACGGCAATTTATACATATCTGGAATAATCTTGGGTGCCTTTGGCCATAAAATAAAACATCCTTCCCTGGTCTTAGTGCCATGTCTGGTAAATGGCTCTAGAGAGCTAATGGCAGCTGTTGTACGTTCTGGGAGGCCGTGGGCACTTGTCTGCACGCCCCAGGCTTATCATCAGGGCAGATACATGGACAAGAAGAACCGAGACCCAGTTCAGATACTCAGGAATCCTTTTTTTTTTTTGCTTCTGTAGTTGATGTAAATTTGGTCTTGATCCCAGAAACCTTTCAGAACCCACCAGAGGTGGTAACGTCACAAAGCTGAACAACTATTTGGAAACCTAATGAGTCAGTTCTCCCACCCTGTTAAAGTCAGTCACAAAAGTTGCGCTGCCGCCTGCGGAAGCAGGAGCAAACCTGCTCTAAGGAGGACGTGAGCTGCTACGTTCTCAGGAGGACTCTTACTGAAAGAGAAACGAGACAGCAAACAAGGAAAAAGAGTGTAATTCACCCTCTGATCTCCCCAAAGCTGTCTAGGCCTGAATCACTGCATGTGCAAAGGCAGATTAATTGGAAAGAATTTTTTAATAATTTAAGAATAGGCCCTCCCTTGGCTCTGTGCTCATCTCCAGCAGGTTCCTCATACTGCTGCTTAAGTCAGGCTAATTCAAACATGTGACATTACACAGACGTACTTGCTTACTTGCATAGTAAGAAATAATACAGAAAAATACACTAGTCAGAATGAAAATGCAGAGAGTAGATTTACCCTGTCACCTAAATTTGAGGTGTAGGTGTCCACTACACAGAATATTCAAGTTGTTAAACAACAAGTCGTGTTTGGGAGTATCTCCTTTTTTAGTGAATCTCTCAAAACACCTGGACATCTAACTGCCTTTGTTTGAATAGTTAGAATACTCAGATGATTTTGGAGACCTTGACCATTAGCTAGAAGGATATCTGGCCTTTTCTATATGACAGAGATCCTTCTTTGGTATTATATAGAAAGAACTGCCTTGTGATTCTTTATTGTCATGCAACAGTATAAATCAGAGTGTTGCAGACTGGCTTCATTTTCTGCAGTGCATCTTTCAGCAAGAGGAAGATGTGTTTGAAAATTAAGGATGGAATTTTATTGCTTTACAGAGTTATGCAGCAATACAAAAGACAGCGTTACTGCAGTGAGAAGATTGGTCTGTGACAGGTAAGTCAGAATTCACCATGGTATATTCATGGCCCCCTGAAATGCCTGCAGATGACTGTTCTTTCAATTCATGTCCTGGGTTGGAATAAATATTTATGTAGGAATGCTATGTCAGCCTCAAACCTAATTCCAGTTAGCTGCTTGGTAATACATATGCATTAAAACTGTACTCTGAAATGCAGTGACTGCTCCTTTTCTTTCAGGAAGGGTGTTAGAAGCACATACACATTTCCATAGAGACAGGAACTTTGTATCTTATTAAACAAGTATGACTTCCTTGAGGATATTACCAATGTAAACATTTGAAAGAAAATATCCCACTCAAAGTCTTGCACTACTGTGTCACTTGGCTTTTAGTTTAGTTCTTCTCTCTTCCCCTAATATGTATAACCTCATTGCAAATGAATAGATTGACGCCAGTGTCAGTCTCAAAGCCGATCAGAGCAGAAGCGTGTGCAGTGTCCCTTGGTGTGCTTTCCTGTTGGCAGGTAAAGGGTTAAACCTAAATCGAGACCACATTGCCATGCTTTCTGCTTTCTGTCTTTACCATTTTTGAAACGTCAAGGGTAGGTGGAGGTAAATTCTTTCTCGTTATTATTGCTATTATATTTAAAACTTCAGAGAGGGAGAGATTTACAAGGCGAGCAAAGCCCTGCTTGGAGTCTGGTTCAAAGCAGTTCTAAGAATTGCTTCCAAGTGTTTCAAAAAAAATTATCTCTTCCCCACTCGATATGATTGATGAAGAAAAAGACAAAATGTTCCCTGTCACACAACAATCACTTAAACGCTGTTTCCTTCACTGTGTTTTGGATTACTGGCAACTCTCACTTTTCCATCTCCTCCGCTTGGCACATGTTCTCTGGCTTCCCCGTGCCTAGGGGACTGCGTTATCATGATCAAAGGAGGAGGAAATTACAAAAATGGCATCCTGTAATATTTCATGCAGAAATCAAATGACGCTTTACCATGAAGTCATTGTTTTTAGTCTATAAAATCCAGTGCACTTCAGAAATTAATTTCAGTTATGGAATGCAATTTTCAGACCAGTAAATAGATGCACATCAGCTGAAGTCAATCTGATCCCACTTTGTACAAAATTCCCAGCTTATAGTTCACTCCTGTCAGAAAGTCACAGGCCCCCAGAGAGTCAGGGCCTTTCCTTCATTTCCAAGCAGTGACAGAGGTTATCAGGATTTGCCCTCTCAGTCTCTGCACCTCTGTAGATCTGGGCCCAGCAATGTGCAGTAGCAGCAGTTGAGAGTAATCCCTGCTTGTGGTAAGCTGTCTTTGGCATTGTAACTAAATCCACTTGTTCTTTGAACAGGGAAGTTCCCACTTGCTACTTGGCTGAAATACAGTAAGGAGATTATGTCTGCACCCTGGATCTCCATAACCAAAGGAACGAGGCGATGAGGGCCAGCAAATCCCACTGTGATCTCCAGACAGAGTCAGCATGTTTGGTCTGAATAGCACATCCGCAGTGAGTGCAGTGAGCACAGAGCACTGACCTCCTGCTGCACAAATACTATGGTTGATCTGAACAGGCACTGGCGGCATTTGTCCAGGATTTCCAGTTATTCCCAGGCTGGTCTGAGCTGCTGCTCTGCCTGGGCTGTGAGATATTTCAAAGTCCTGGAGAACTGGCCAGTGCCCTTGTGTCTGGATAAATGTCCAGGCAGAGAAAGGACATGAACCTGGGCTTTCCCAGACACCGGGTAACCTTTAGCTGCTACATCTGAGCTACAGATTCAAAGTTCCCTCACCAGGTCTGTAGAAATTTTTCATTGTCTATAAATAGGCAGTGCTGGCTTCCCTCAGATCGTCTGCCTGGGCAGCTTTCTCAGCCAGGATAATTAATTCTGAGGGCAATCGCATTTGCTGATGTCCCTGATGAGTCTCTCAGTGAGTGATGCTGGTGCTTGGACTGGTTGTGCATCTATTAGGAAAAAGCTCCGAGTTCATTTCCCCTGGGCTGAGAGCCAGCCCAAATGAGAGACGGAGGTACAGACGCTCTCAGGTGTTACCAGGCCAGGGTCCCTGCTCCCTGCTCCTTCAGATCCCATCCTGAATTCCCAAGTGGTTGCAGCAAAAAGGTGCGTTCAGCATTTCGTGCTTTGTGCCTGTTTTGTGAGATGAATCCCACCCGTTAGGCCATGTTTTACCTAGGAACCCCAAGGCAAAAGGATAGACCTTGTCTTTTAATTCTCTGGGTTACGTGGAAGAACAGATTTTTCTACAGAAGTTCAAGCTTAGGCTGAGTAGCCAGACTCCAGCAACTCCCATTTGTAAAATTTCACTGATAGTGTCAGAATTCATCTGAAATCTGATTTGAAATTACTGAGAGGCCAAAATGACAATTAAGTTCTTTGCAAAGCCTGTCCCTGCTTGTAGCTAGAATGTGAGATCTTTAGCCTAGCCCTTTCTGAAAAGCTTGGACTGGTGGTTTTACTTGGGACTGGACTCGCTATGGAGTTGGGAGAGGATTTGAAGAGCTATTACCTTCTGCTGTTTGTTTTTCTCCTTTGTCATGGGATGATGGATGAGGCAGAATCCCTGCCCCCCAGGCACACTGTGAATCAGCCCTACCTTTCTTCAGATGCAAGTCAGTGCTTGAAATACTGTTCTGCTTTTTTTAAAAAAAAAAGAACGATTTGCTCTCAAAGCTCCTCCTAGGCCAAGTCTGTTCCACTGGCCTGAGGGACGCTACTCCTTTTTGCAAGGCTTAAAAGACCAATTCCAAGACTTTTGTCAATAGATTTCAGAATAGATAGCTCAAATCATCCTGGCTGACCTGAAATCTGTGTCCTTTTATTGACTACTGCCACTTTACTGTGGTTCAGAGGGCACTTCCCTTCGGAAAGATCTGAGTGCATAAAGCACTGTCAAGAGAGGGGAAAGTCAATATGGAATAACTCCTGCAATTGGTTTCATGCCTCAAGGGAAACTATAATTCTTTAAAGTCTCTCCAGAACTAGAAATCAGAGTTCCTGCCTATTTTGTTGGTGTTAAGGCAAATGTTTAAAATTTGAAATCAGAAGGCTCTGGCCCAGGTTCGAAACTGCAGGGAAGTGGTGCAGAGCAAAACTGAGGGTTGTGTGAATGCAGAGAGGTAGCCTGCAGCGACATCTTTCATACCCCAGCACTGACACCAGTCCAGCCTCCAGTTTAAATTAGAGCTGCCTAAGTCTTTTTTCTGTCTTTACCTTACTACCTAGGCCCCCAGGATGATCCTCAGAAGGTCTGAGATTACACATCAGAGCAGCAGGGATTATTTCATTTTCCAATTGCCAAATGGTAATTTTGCCAAAAACCATGTTTCAGTTATCCCCAAGCTACTTGTTAATTCACGTTGGATTCACAGAGGAGGTTTGGCTGGAGGAACACCAGGATGGCTGGAGTCATGGTGCTTCCTCCCTTCTTCCAACACCTCAGTGACAAGCGAACGCAAGGAGGCCGAGGGGGGCCTGGATTTGTGTCCCTGCTGTGTCAAAGCAGGGCTCATCTCATAGCTCTCACTGGACTACCGTGTCCACTACGTTATATGGTATTTAGGCACCATCTTTCTCAGTCCCACCAGCCTAGACTAGCTCTACATGGTATAGACTAGATAGGAGAATAGAGGACAAGACAGTGACTGTCAATTAACAGACGCCCATGGGAGACGGGACACTACTTTCCACCTTCTGCTCCTGGTGGCAAATGGTAGAAGAGCATCTGTGGCAGACTGAGGGCATCCCTTCGGCAATGCCTTTCTCTGGCTCACCCTTCCCTGCAGGGGTAAGATGCAGGAGTTTGAGGCCCTTCAGGAACAGGCAGGAGCCTGCGAGCTGCTGGAGGGGTGCCAGAGCCTGCTCCCAAGTGTCTCATACGTGCCCTAAAAAGCAGGAGAGATTTCTCCACTGAGGAGAGCTCTTGAACAGGAGAAGCTATTCTCTATTATTGCTCTGTTCGAAACAATTAATAGAAGCCAGTTTAATGCGACCATGAGCAATAGTGCTCTCAGAATGGGGCCACTGGAAGCAGCGCTAGTGAAGGTTGCCCCACGCTGCAAAGGCATCCCATGATGGTTTCAAGGGGTTGTTTTCCAACAGTGCGAAGGGTAATTTCCTGCCTGTTAGCTATTTCTTTCAGACTGCCCTGCCTGTCTTTCAAATAGTGTCTTTAAATACATTTTCCAACTGGGAGAGATTTAATAGGGTGAGGGGAAGAGTTCAAAAATCCTTAGAGATCTGAGGCAGGGATGAAGACCTGGGGAAAACAAATTCTGTGACTGCAGGAAGGACTCTGCAAAGGGCATAAGAAACAGGCTGGGGTGTAGGTTTTATTAAGCGTGTATTATTATTCAGTTCAGCTCTACACTGTGTATTTGGTGATGTCACTAGCAGCCCCCAGTGGGTTTCCAGCCTGATTAGGCAGAGGAGGAAGAAAATCCTCAATTTGGATGATGTAGGAAGCAGGACATGCAAAAGGGGTTCTTGGCATGGTGATTTTTGAGGATGTGTTTGAGGTAACCTGAGCTGCACGAGCATGTGTTTCTTGTCAGTGGCTCCAAAAAATTGGTTGAATCCATAAAAAAACTCAGGAACATCAACACACCTACTCAGTCCGGGAGCTAAGAGGAAATTCATTCTGCTGTAGTGCCAGCCAAGCTGGAGGAGGCATGCTGTCATGCTTCTCCTGTTTTTATTAACTGTCTACCTTGAAAGTTGCCTTCACTAGGAAAGAGCAACAAAGCACGTGCCAGGGCTTCTTGGTAAGCTGATCCTGCATCAATGTTTAGCATCTGACCCAAGTAGTAACTACAGACTCTGTGTTACTTACTGTCAAATGGGTAGCTGAGGGTTTTGCTCACCTTTTTTTCTTTTTTTTTCAGCTTCGCATATTCCAAGTTTACGTTTGTCTGAAAAAAATGAGTTAGTTTAATCTCCTTTGCCTTCAGTGTTGCAGTGTCAGGAAAGCTTGAGAAACAGCTCTGAAAGTTTCCTTCTGGGTAACCTGCACTGTCCTTGCAGGGAAGGGAAGCCTGGTTGCAGGCCGTTCATCCATGAGACTGCCTGGCTCTAAGGAGGTGGCAACTGGCCATAAACCTGTGCTGCCATCCCAGGTCTCCCTTCACTCCTAGGGTGTGTTTTGGTCACCTTATGATGTTCAGAAGCTTGAAACAGGAACAGAATCTCACAGGCTGTGTGACAAACAAGCACATTATAGGGGACAGCGCTGGAACAGGACATGTCACAGCCTCAGTAGGGAAAGGGCAGGAGGGGAACTGGCCATGTCGAAGGAGGCGGCCTGGCAGGGCAGCAGCACGGCTGCCAACAAAGCGAGCTGCCTGCTTGTCCTCTCCAGTTCATAACCCATAAACCATCTGAAGGGTGACTAGGGTAGGTTTTCCGTAAGACAAGGTGGGACGCTTCAGTTCCGCACACAGCTGTACACGCACAAGACATGAATGCCTGCTTCAGTGCTACGTATGCCCAGTTTCCCCTGTCACCCCGCAAAGACGTGTGTGCGTTGCTAAGCATTGCTCCCAGTAACCAGAATGGGATGGAACTGGTAAAAGCATCTATGCCACCTTGCAGAGGGAGAACGTGATTTTCTCTAAACCTTCTTGGTTTTGTTTTATTTTGGTAGGGATGGATTTGAAGTAGTCCTTATTGCAGAATACCACGGTAAAATTAGCATATTCAGAAAGCCTGGGAAAATGTTGCCGCCTAAATCTTTCTCTGAATATTGTGTCCCAGTGCCTTGCCCTGGAGGATGACAAGCTGAATCGCCTGTTATCTGTGGCTGTCGGTAGCAGGACAGTGTTCCTGACACTGCTAATCAGTCACGGGGAGTTCTCTGTCACACACACATATACTCGTACACAGGCTTTCACCCCACGAACAAACAGGACGCAGATAATCCCAACTTCTGTCTGTTTGGGGGAAATGCGTGGAAGCACGGAGCAATACGAATCGAAAGCTTGCCACCTTCCGGACAACGCGGAGCACTGTCTTCTGCAAAATGGGCATTTTGCAACGAGGGCGCTCCAGCCAGCAACGGAGAGTAGATACGCAAGTGCCAGTGTGCGTGCCAACGTTTTAGGGTCAGAAGGGGAAAATATCAGTGAAGAAGGAAAGTGTTTGGCATACTGCAGCATACTAACCCATCTTCAGGAAGGCTGAGCACTGGTTTTCTCCCTCTGTATTTGTGTATATTGCTGGGCTTGTGAAAATAAGGGATGATCTAGCACATATGAGCGTTGTACAAACCTCCTTCAGGTGGGCCTGCAAGTATGCCTCCCTCCTTCCTCCGTCCACCCGTCCATCCTTTCATCCCTCCGATGGCTTCTGCGTTTGTGTGACGCCCGCACATCGGCGCAGTGCAGGTGAGGTGCTGCATCCTGCCCTCTCCGCTGGAGCCCCCCGGGCCCTGCACCCTGTGCAGCACTGCCCCACATCTCCCCAGCTCCGCCACACCTCCGTTGCACCACCCCAGGTGTCTGTTGGCCAAGACGGCTGGTCACACTGAACTGTGCTGGGACAGCCCTGGGAAAGACCGAGCCGAGACCTCCTATGCCACACAAAGGCCAGACACAAAGCCATTTTCATCCATCACCCACTATAATTTAAATCCAGGGCTCTGGAGATAAGAGGCCACGGAGCTCACCCGCTTTGTCTGTATCTGTCTGTCACACAGTTCTCAGCTGCGGATTTCATATTTGGGGAAAAATGTAGCTGCCCTAGTGTTCCTAGACTGAGACACTGAGACTTGTCATCTCATCTCTTAATAAACAGGTACAGTAAAATAAAATTTCCTGGTAATATAATAAAGTCCCACCATGGAGCTTGAACCTGGGACTTGAACCACAGGAACCATCGGCCCGAGTAAGAGGAGTGTCTCTGGTGCTCGGTGCTGTTATCTTCAAATACGGACTAGCCCACAGGAAAGAACAAAACCTTCTAAAAATGGATAATATTGCTCAAAGGGAGCAGGCCAGGCTTTTAGCTGAAAGCAAAGCAAAGCAAAATACAAGTAAAACATTTTCCTCTTTTTTTTTATTCATTCATTATATCTGTTTTTCAGATTGGGAGTCGGGACAGACATTTGTGGAGTCTCAGTCAGTACGGCTTTACTAGCGTGACTGGACAACAAGCGCTCTCAAACCCCCCCAGACCAGTACCAATTCTCCGATCCCACCCTTTCACTGAAGTATCTTGACATTCACCAGTAAGTCAGTCCTCAGCACAGGAGAAAGACCTGCAGGCAAACAGGTTTTGCTTCTGTAGTGTTCTGTATATCAGATACCAGTACGCTTTTTGCTGGTTACCCTCTTGTAGGAGCAGCTCCTGCTGAATGGTGCAGCGCATGCAGGCGCTGGACACTCCCCGGCCTGGCTGGCCGAGACGTACCTCTACGCGAGAGCTTACTCTCAAGCAAACCATGTGAGACTCATGGTTCAGTTTAAACAACAGTGTATTACAGGAGAGGAAATCATGGCTATTCTTTATGTGGAAGAGCTATAAATGTGGATGTTATTCCAAAATAGAATCCGGGTTGCATTAGGAGTTAAATGTACTCTTGTAAGCTTCAGAAAGCTTTCCACTCTCATTGGAGAAGACAACTGCAACAGACAGCTATCAACAAAGCAAGGAGCTGGGGTCTTTTTTGCCAGCAAACTTTCTTTTTTTCTTGCTTGCTGCAGCATGTTGGAACCAGAAATTGCAAAAATCCATACATGATGAGTGCAACATCTCTCCAAAATATAGGTGCCTATACATGCATTTAAACGGCAGGTATAGGCTATCTGTAATAACATCCCTAACGTATGATGACTTCATTCCTCTGACCATTACAAATCATGTATTTCTTTTCTGTTACATGGCCCCGTTATGTCTGAACCCTCTGACACTCAGTTCAGCCCACTCAAATTAATTCAGTCCCCCCCTTTCCCCCCTCCCAACTGCAGCAGCAGCAATTGCTTTAGAGGTTTGTGTTTGGAGCCAGGGATGGTACATTTGTCCTCGAGAGCAAAAGGTCAGAAGGATTTTTCACCCCCCTCCTGCCTGCAGTGTTGCTGCTTTGCTCTTGACTTCATGCATGTGAGAACCACGCAGTGGTGTGTGCCGTGTAAACACACACCAACCACAGGTTTGTCCTTGAGAAATGGAGGACGACTTCTATGCAAACAGACCTACTTCTGGCCTCCAGGGACAGGCCATCCTGCCTTACCTTCTGGATGCAGGGAAGGGCTTTGATCGCTCTTGTCTTTCTACAGCTTTCAAGTTTTGCTTGAAGTTCAGTGAATTCTTTTCTCCTGCTTTTCTCGGTGTGTGGAGGTGCCAGTGTCAGTGAGGTGACACAAGGCACGAAACACCACCGCTGCCGCCTTTGCTGTGGGATCAGAGTTTCCCACCGCTCCCAGGAGAGCTCCACGGTAGCAGAGATCTTCCATGAGCTTCAGCGGCAAATGCTGTTATAGCAAAGGTGATGATTATAACTGGCAGGCAAAGGAGTACAGTCATTTCATATAAATTGGCATTATCGTAATTACGGCTGTAGTTAAAGGTGAGCAACCTTTTTGACCGTACAAATTGCCTACCAAAAACATAGCAGAGAGCTCAAGGGCACGCCGTGCGTACCTGGGAG
The DNA here is from genome assembly GCF_036370855.1 of Dromaius novaehollandiae. Taxonomy (NCBI): domain Eukaryota; kingdom Metazoa; phylum Chordata; class Aves; order Casuariiformes; family Dromaiidae; genus Dromaius; species Dromaius novaehollandiae. The sequence goes on from NC_088117.1 coordinate 4,960,261, forward strand.
AGCCGGGAGGAGGGGGTACGCCGGGATGGTTCAGAGGTGCGAAGTTGCATCAGCTCTCCAAAAAAACCGGCCCCAGGCAAGACGGTGACGTGCGCACCCCCGCCTCGTGGCTGGCGTCACCTTAGCCAGCAGGCCTAATGCTGCACAGCTCTGAGACCCGCTGCAATGAAGGTGTGAAGGACTCTGCTGGCCCTGGATTAGGGAGCAGCGTGCTCTTCACTGGCTGCAAACATCTTGGCTTGGCTACAAACGTGGCTTTTCCTTTATGAAGCAATTGGGAGTTACGTATCTGCCTCTCAGGGCTGTTCTCAGTCTCTAACTGTCATCACAAAATTGCTGTCTGGCTAGTAATACGTAGCTAGTTTCTGCTCTCACTCACCCGCTAGCAGGACGTGGGAGGCAAGAGGCAGCCCCAGGTGAAAGACTGCCAGCTCGTGGGTTTTATCCCACAAAACAAGCTTCGGTCTCAGCATGCACTGCATGTCAGCGCCGCACTCCAGCACCCGGGGTGACAGGAGCATTTCGACTCACACCGCCGTGGTGCGCGGAGGCCTTGCACCCGAACATGCCCCTGCCTTGTCGGCCCGCCAGAGCACAAGCCCGAAGTTATCCTCACGCTCAGCAAGACCAGGGCCGCTGCTGCACAGCGAGGGACCCAGGTCCCACCGCGACGCTGCCCAGGTGCCTGTGGCAGAGTCACCACCACCCGCCCCAGGAGGGAGCCAGCAAATAGCCCAGCAGTCCATCGCGACCGACCTCGCGATGTGCAGGTCTCTTTCCGTCCACTAGGTAGTTCCTTGAACTCAGTATTTAAGGGATCATCGTTGCACTGAGAATGCATTCGTTTTCCATCTTCTTCCATCTTTTCCCAGCTCAAATGCATGTGCCCCATCCAAGTTGCAGTAAGAGGTGTGATTGCCTGGCTGGACGTCCCAGGCCAGGCAATGTCGTGGCATGTCCAAGGCTCCGCGTGGCAGACACCACCCTCGACACCCCAGAAGAGCACTTGTAATTTTCCACTAGCTGCAGAGGAGACTTTAGGTTAAATCCTTGCAGTTCCGTTTACGTTTCTTTTCAGAAGACACCCTAAAATTACTACCATTAACTCTGTTAAAAATGCTTTGATTCCTAGTAATATTAGCTATTGAATTTTGTGACTTGCTGCTAATGCGCTGTACCTGGAATGAATCCCTTCCTTGTTCTCAGGAGAAGAAAATAATCTCAAGAGCTTCTTGAATGCGCCCATGCTATGCAGACTTCAGGCACAGGCACGCCGAAAAGCCCTTGCAGATGTACTATATACAAAACTGCAGACATGGAATGTTATTTGAAATAATGTAGAAGTGCTTTGGTAGCAGAAATAACAAATTTACGCTGTCATAATTCTTGCACTTTTATACATGCTACCTCTGACTTTCCTTCCACTCTGTCTACAGAGCTCTCTCCAAAAGCCTGCTACCAAGGGCACATCCATTTTTAATCACATCCATTTTTCTCACGAAACCTGACTTTCCTACATGTTTCCACATACAAACCTGGCTCCTTGTTTTGCTTTCCCACTCTCCCTTTAGCTTAGGATAACCAGACAGCCTGGAGTGACCCAGACAGCCTAATTTTGGTTCCTCTGATACCAGTCTTGGGGATTCTGTTTTGCCCCACATCTTAGGAGCGGTACAATTGTCTTTAAAGGCCTTTATTAAGATAGTGATTCTCCTCATTCTCCTTCTCAAGCCATGGGGCTGGGAAGGTGCCTAGCACCTAGTCCTGCAACAGGGCAGAGGGGCAGCCACCACAGCAGCCCCGGAGAGGACTTCTTCTCTAGCCTCTCTGGGCTCAGGAATGAGATGAAAACTAGACAAATGAGCTACGCAGTTTGGAGGACAGTGGCTGCTTCATATGCTGCCCTTTTCCTCCCCCAACCCGCCCTGGCGGCCCTGGGACCCCCGTGGGCCCTTCGCCCCTTTAAGAGGCGCCGCAGCCGCCCGGCCCCTCGCCCCGGCCCGAGGAGGGCGCCGAGCCGGCAGCGGCCCCGCGGCGGCGGTGAGTGCTGCGCCCCGGGCCGGGACCCTCCGGCGCGGCGGGACGGGTCTGGGTGCGGCCCCGGGCTCCGGCTGCCCGGCGGCGCAGGGCTCCCCCGTGTCCCGTTTGGGGTGACGGGGCGGCCCGACGCCACGGTGGGGGGCGAGGAGGTGCGGGCTTCTGGTACCGGGGGTCCCGGCAAGCGGCTCTTCGGAGCCGGGGGGAGGTCGGGCCCACTAGGTGGCGGCAGCTGCCTGGAGCTGCGGGGAGGGCGGCGGGGGGCGGCCGGGCTGGGAGCCGCGGGGGGAGCGCGGGGGCTCCGGCGAGACCGGGCGCCTCGGAGGGCTGGTGCCCTGCGTGCCGAAGCAGTGCAGCGCCTCTGGCTGTTGTCAGGGCTCTCGCTATAGTCAGAGCGTGAAGCTGTGGGATGCAGTATCCAAAGCTGGAGCAGGAAGTCGGTTTAGGGAGGGATTCCTGGTTTGTGGCAGCATAATGAGGTGCTACCTGCGAGGAATGTTGCATCCTCATCCCAGACAAAGTAATTCCTGTCTTTTCCATTTTGTCATGTAGATGCACTTATTTGGAACTAAGACTCCTTCCCTGGATGGGGATGCTTGAGCCCTTAGCAGCTAATGAAAGCAAGGGAAGGAGAAAGGGAACTTTGCACCTATCCATAGCCACCACAAAATCCTCAGCTATGCTCGGAGGTTATTCTTTGTCCTCATCAGGCTGCTTGGGCAATGAGAGAGCTTGCACATGCGAAGTTTACAGGACTTGCTTGCTTTCCTTTCCTGGAGTAACACCTTGTTGTGGGCTGTGTCCTGATACTGTAATATGCAAATGCAGTTTGGTTTGCAGTATAAACTCTGACTGCTGTGTTACTCCTAGAGTAAGGGACTCTGGTTGCATGTGATTTGTTGCTAATCAGCTGCTGCACTGGTCACAGTTTGACCAAAGATTGATGACAAATTAGTGGCAAAGCAGAAACGGACTCTTCCACTGTTTGGTTCTTTAAGGCAGGATCCTCAATTTGTGCCTTGCTCTGTGGGAACCCTTGATGCAGTCGCTGTGTGAAATCAGCCCTGCCTAAAACCTTTACTCTCTGCAGATGCAGCAGAATTAGCCTGTTACTCTATTTATAGACACAGGATGAATGACTTGCTGAAGGTCAGGCAAGAAAGTTGTGGCAAAGCTGGGAAGTAAATGAGCGCTTGAATCATGGGCAATGGCAGGGAGAGGAGGACACTTATGTTAACTCGGATATCTTAATTCCCTTTTCACTACTGTTGCCCTTAGATTAGTCCGTCTCTTCTGCACACTGATCTGCGCCTCTGATGCGCAGTGCACGCTTTTCCCCTTTGCCAGGCTGCAGAGAGCCTCCTCTCCTAGTGCAGCAGCAATGAATTTTGGGAGAGCATGAGCATTTCTGAGGGTTTGCCTGGTGTGCTGCTTAAAAGTGCAATTCTGGGAAAAAGTGGCCCCAAAGCCTCCACTCTTCCAGCTCTGGTTCGTTACAGGTTTGCTGGGAAACTTGTAAGGTCTGGATGGTCTTTCGCAATGTTTGACTCACTTGTGCAGCTGCACTGTCACCTGGGTGTCTCTGGGAGTTGTAGAGTGGCTGTGGTTATCGTGGATTTCCCTAAAACGCTGAATACTTTGCTGCATGTCTGTTACCCTGAAATGGTGCCTTTTGCTGAAACGCTTGTCTAATGTTAAAGGCGAGGGACTGTGTTTCCACTAGCCTAAATGCAGGCAGCACAACCTAAAATTGCTTTAGAGACAAATGCACAGAAGTGTGAGTCTTAGCTTTCCTTTCTGCTCATCACCTTGTAGCTCCTCAGAGAGGGTCTCTCTATCATCTGCTTAGCAAGTTGTTAAGGTGCTTACCCAGCTGTGTGATAGTGCTCGTTTGTATTTTGTGGAACAGGCCTGCAAAGTCAGGGACCGGGGACATCTACTTTCAGGAGCTCATTCAGATCCAATCCCCCTCCCCCAATTTCAGAGCTTGTGGACTGTAATTTAATTGGGATGCGAAGGTTAATCTTTTCCCCAGGTGTTATTTTCTCCCTGCGCTCCCATGGCCAGACACAGAAATGCTGATGTCCTCTGGATACCTCGGTCCAGCTCCTCTCTGGATGGCAAATGGAGCTCGTTAGCAGTTACCTAGCTGCTTAATTAATGGTCTGACTTGCTGTGGTGGAAACCCTGCCTCCTGTCCAGCATGGTTCTCTTACTATTGACCGAAATCTGCATTTCGTGTCAACACTAAAATGGTAACAGCCCTTGATATGGATGTAAATGGGATGAATGTTGGTAGCTTGTGTAGAGCTTTTGATTTCCCTCGTGTGTCTGCTCAGTGAAGCATTTTGAGGATGGAGCAAAGGGGATGGGATAGTGAGTCTGAGGCCTTTGTTTCCTTTTGCTGAAGTCAAATGAGTGGAATTAGATGTGACCTGTCAGAAAACCAACCTTGTTTCAAGAAAGTGCAGGAGGGCTGAGATCAGAAGACACATTGCAAACATTGCAGTAGCATAACTTGAGGCAAGTGCAATCATTTACTTGACTAATGAATCCCCTGGGCTGCTAGCAAGAGAGCAAATCTCTCATTCATCTTCTTAATTTAATAAGCAGAGGGGTTGGCCTTAAGGGTAAATGAAATGTGTAGTGATCCCATGAATGTTTCAGCAAATTGATGTACAAGAAGATAAGGGAGATACAGCAAATGGCTTAGTCTGAGAGACTGTCAGTGGATTTTAAGGAAAAGGGAGAAAAGTTGGAACTGATCGTTCTGTGCAGGGCTCTCCACGCGATTTTCTCCTGCGCTTTCCAATTTGTGCAGTCTGGAATGTATAATTTTTGGTTAGGCTATCAGCTAGCAAGCTTAGTACAAAACCAATCCCCATTGTGCGTGATGCTGCACATAAGAGACAGCTGTCAAAGAGCTTAGCGAGCTTGCTGAGCTGTGCAGCATGCGAAGCGCTGAGCCAGGAATTCAGTTTCTGTTGCAAATCACCTCGCTGTGATTTATGTGTCCGTGTGTGTGCACGCAGAGAGGTGCTCCCCCCGGAAAGGTTCCTGTAAGAGCTGGAGGATGCCTGTGCTTGTGGGAGCTGAGCAGGGCCCGTTTCTGTCTTTCGTGTTCTTAATTATTTCAAAGTAGAAATCAGTGGTTTCAAACAACAAAATGTTTTAATAGACCGAACAGTGTTCTTTGGTTCTGCCATCACAGCAATTGCTGTGTGATCACCTGGGTAAGGTATATGCATGGGGAAACTGAGGCAGACATGAAGTCATAATGCTGCAAGAGATGATAAACTTTTTAGCATAGAAGTGGGGTAGGGAAGCTTATTTGATATACAATAAAGTTAGTAGGTTGAAGGTGTTTTTTTGGTTTTTTTTGTTTTCTTTTTTTAAAAAAAGAAGACCCAGAAGGAAGTACTTTTTAAAGTTAAATAATGAAACCATAAGCCATCTTAAGTGACTTCTGGGAGGCTGGTTAAAGTATTAAGATGTTGAAAATGGAAATGCTTGTCCTTGGCTATTGTTGGAGAGGATTTGGGGATTAGATGGTCCATTGCTCTGGCACAGTACATATGATCTTACAAGGTCCTTTGTGACAAATACAGAATATTATAGAGCAGAAAACGGAGTTGAACTCTGAAATATTTAATGGCTTTTAGTATGTCCCAGTTTTCTAAGTTTTCAAAATCAAACTGGCTTGTCAGATTTTCTGTTAACAAAGGTAAAGCGTACGGATATAACCAACTTAATGTATTGCACTGCAGTTTTAAACAAATGCCTTCATGTCTATCTTATTGATGGGATGGAGGCTACAGAATATGGATCTAAACTATGCAGCTTCATGTATATGCATTAGTATAATTCTGTATTAGAGTGAGGTTGTTATTTATAATAGATCAGTCTTCTTGGATTCTGCCCAGTATTTGCAGGACTGCTTAATCTGGAGCTTAGTGACTTTTTAAAGAATAACGTGTAGCACATTGGTCCTTGTAACTGAGGTAGATACTTATCACGTACTAAAAATAGTGTTAACATACTGTGAGCAGTATCATTCTATATGAGGGACCATGCTGCAGTTAGGAACACCCCGAGTGCTGGAGACCTTGAAAACTTCAGTATCGTGACATTTATGCCACCACAAAGCAAAATTCTCCTGAAACACCAATGTTAGTGACTGGATTTGTTCTGAACACACGTGGGTGCCTTGTACATGGAAGCTGGGCTAGGAGCCTAGTGTCCTGTTCTCTGAGCAATCAGCAACACCGCTGCCAAATGCAGCAGAGACTTGCACAGTGTCTGCAGCCTTGCACTCTGTTTGGCAATGGCTGTAGATGTGATGTGCGTGATGTTCCCACGTTAGGGCACAGACTGCCAGGTTGGGATGGGCATAGATTTATGCTACGTAACCAAACGTGACTGAATTGGACTGCTAAAGTTTTGTGTGTTCTTTGCACTACTGTAACTGTATGAGATGCACGTTTAGGAAGCATTTTTATTCTCAACAAGCGGAAAGAATAATCAGGCTTTTGGTTTTCAGCTAGCTACAAGCTGAGGAAATAGCCTCCAAAGGAGAATATGATATCCTCACTTCCATTGTGACTAATAAGAGGTTTGAAATTAAGGGTCTGTGCTTTCAGACCTCTCTGGGAACTAATAGGTCTAGGTGGGCGGTGGTGGGGTTGGATTCTGCAGTCAAAGCTGCCGGTTGTTTGTGGAGCAGGTGGTGTTGGGGGTGAACAGCTCCATTGGGTGTGCAGTGTCCTTCTCCTAGGTGCACTGTCATCTCTGAGGTGAGTTTGAATTGGTCACTAGAGGCCAGATCCATCCCCAGATTATATCTGGGGACGAGGAAGAGGAAGGAAATGTATCTGGGCTCCATAGCTTGGTCGGTGGGACGTGGGGAGGCAGCAAGAGTGCCCCTGCCAGGCCAGTGGTCCCCGTGAGCCCCAGGTGCTCCTTAGGTCTCTTACACAGCTGCTCACTTCTATTCCGGTTTTGCTGCTGTGTCTTCATCTCTCCTTGTGACAGGACTGGCTGTATCAAAGGAACAGCTTGGGATGAAGTGACATGCAGTGGCCGAGCCCCAGGGACACTTCATCCCCGCTGAAGCAGGGTAGGCCACGTAGCTCTGCCCCGGTGCCTGGCTGCATAGTCTGCCCCTTCCCCGTCATCGCTCAACTTGTCAGCTGCATCGAGCTGATCCAGCTTGCTGAACTGATGAAATTTTCCTTTCAAGGGTTTGGTTGCCTTAATACCTGCTGGGCATCGGCTGAATTGGCTGGTGGAGGTGTCGGGTGAGCAATGGAGCTGGTGCAACGTGATGGGGCTGCGGGATTTGCAACAAGACCTGTCCCTATTCCACAGTATCGTCCAACACTGCTGAGCCGTGGAGCAGCGTGAACGATGTGCTGTGGGGCTGTACCTTTGCTTCTGTTTGCAGGGTCGCCCAGGGCAGCGTGTCTGACACCCACTAGATGTACTAATCCTGGGCGCAGCTCCCAGGCTAAGAGTTTCCTCCTTGACCCCGTGCTCAGCCTGCTTGCTGGCATTGCTTCAGCCATCCTACCTCTTTTCTGCTTTTTTTTTTTTTTTGAGCTCCCAGTTCAGCGTGCATAGCTTGCTCTTTGGAAGGAAACAAGAAGGAAGCTCTACCTGCGGACAGAGCTCGGGCTATCAGTTGCAGACCCAGGTGTCGGACCCCAAGTGTCCCATTTCCCAAGCACTTCTGCTGTGCTGCCTCCCCGCCTAACTGAGCGGTATCTGGATTAGTGCGTGGCTGTGTCCTGCACGGCTGTCTAGCTGGTGACTGTCTCCAGAGAAGCTTGGCTTGAAGTGGAAAGGTTGGATGCTAGGGATATACAAGTGCTGGAATACCAGCCAGGGCCTGAGGTTTGCATATTCCCGTGTCTCTGAGGGTGGCCAGTGCCAGATGTGCCTGAGAAAGGTGCCAGAAACTCCTTAGTGTGTTTTTAAAATGTCAAACTCCTCTGTCTGCTCCACTGAGTGATGAGATATTTCATCTCTTCAGATGTGCCTCCATATTAAAAATGGTAGTTTTGTTCCTCATTCCAGAGCTCGCTGGGTTTCATTTGGCCAGAAGTCCAAACCTCTCCTGTACTCCTGCCTCAGGAGGTTTAGCCTTAGTGCATTTATCTGTGTGTACAAGGAGAAGGGAACATTTCTGTTTTTACAGATGGTGTGGATTCAGGAAATCCAGTCAGCTGGTGTGGATCTGGAAACCATTCTGCCCTTATTAACACCCTCCAATGATATAAACAGAGAATCCCCAAAGCAAGGAGCAGTCTAAATAAAACTTCAGGCCAAACCAGAACATCTAAGGTGTGCCAGATCTTGCCTCGGGGAAAGGGAGAGAATGGGAAATGCCAGGAAAGGAAACCTTAATTTCTATGAGAACAGCCCCATGATTAAGGAAAGCCTGTGCTCTTGCCTCTCCCAGGAGGCAATGGGGAGAGCTAAGGATGGGATATCCCAGGGAAAGGGCTTTTCTCTGACACCGCCTTGTCTCCGCTCTTGGAAGTGACTGGAGAGATCTAAGCCAGGCATTATCTAAGGCAGAGGTTGGAGGCCAGAAAGCCTTTATAGATCTGAGCCCTTATTTGCTGTCTGCCTCAGTTTCCTGTCTGTAATACAGGAATAGCAACGAAAAATATCCAGCTGTAGAGTAATATCTGTCTGCCTGTGGTGGGAGCTCCTGAGGTCTCAGCAGTATGGCATATTCCTCCTCGTTTCTGGAGAGAGCTCTGGTGGCTGCAGGTGGGTATGTTACACTGGGAGGGGGGACCATGCCACTTCCCCCTGGGAAAGATGCTACGATGCAGGGTACATCTCTGCTGCGTGCCCTCGCCCCAGACTTGCATTTGCAACGGGGCGCAGGCTCTGGAGCAAGCTGATCTTTAATGCAGGGTTTGAGAGTGTTTCTATGGCCTGCTAACAGGACTGGGACAGTTCTTCTAGGGCTGACATCCCTGATCACAACAGAGATGATGAAGGGGCTACAAAATGCTGTGTGATGCAACTTTGAAAGCTGAAGGGAGAAGGAAAAAAAGGAGATTTTCTGCTTTCCTTGTATCTCTTTCTCTCCCTTTTCTTTGTCTCTGTTCTTTGCCTCTAACTCGTAGTGTAAGTAAGAAAGAATTTAATATGCTGAGACAGGAGAGAAGTTGTTCCATGCGTTGCAGATGCACAACATGTCTTCATTAACTCCCCATGACATTCAAAATAGCTGGAGATAAAGACAAACTAAATCTGGGAAGACAAATATAAATACTGTTCCCCCTCCCTTCCTCTCACCCCTGCACGGTGCACCCCCCTAGGGCATGCATTCAATTATGGAAGATGAATGGAGCAAAACAGCTCAGCATTTGGGATGCTTTTAATAGCACTGCATGCTTCTGCCATCAGATGGCCCCACACTTCACAGAATGTTCCCTTCCCAGGGCCCAGCATGGGAGAGACTTGCTGAGGTTTGTGATTCTGCCTCTCCCTAGCTGGCTGGCACTAGGAAGGCTAGCAAAGCACCGTGCAGGCATTGATATTCTCTCTGATCTTCCAGGATCGGTGTGAGCTCCTAAAAGTTGCTATGTTTCCCAAATACATACTGTCTTTCTTGTCCTCCTTAGGCATATGGCAGGAGGAGAAGACCCTGGTGTTCAGGGCACTGAACAGGCAGCAAGGCGAAGCCCTTGCTCCCTTCCACCTTCCTGCATAGGTATGAGCAAGTGAGGAAGCTTTTTAGAGTTGTGTGGGACGTAGACCGTGGGGCCAGTGCTGGTGGTGAGGAGGATGTGCTGCCCGGGCCGTGTTTGCTGGGAACAGGCTGCACATGTACGGTGGCTTCTGCTCTCCGGCAGGTCCAGGTGCTATTATAGAGAGCGTGCGGTTCATGTTAGGTTTTGGTTCCCTGACTGTAGGCTGGGGATAGTAATTGCGTGCCTGCCTTGGCCCTGGCTTGTTTCCCCAGAACATGAAGGGTTTGGGTCTTGGACCTGTGCTGTTGAGTGGAAAAAGCTGATGTGATAAATCAGTATAGGTGCAGAGGGTCTCACTGTGAAATCCCCGTCAGACATGGGACCCTATCCTTTTGTGTAATGACTTAGCACATCTATGGGTCCCGTTCAGCAGTCGTTAATATATTGTCTGTATAGGGCTTCATGATCCCCTGATAGCTGGACTGAAACCTATTTTTGGGGAGAGCTGTCCCACTGTCCTGGGGTTTCCAGGCAGGTACCCAAAACTGCCTGGCTTGCTCCAGCTCCAAGGTGCACTAAGGGCTGCTCTTTCATGCTTTTTCTTGTATGTTAGCAGACTCAAACTCTGTTCAAGCTTTACTTGTGTGGAAGTCCCTCTGTGATCTCTCAGGGTTTTTGCTGATGCTGTAGTACTGCAAGAATTAGGGTGAGCTCACATTACTGTGAGCTGGGGCGAACTGCTTCCCAAGAAAGGACTTGCCATCTCTTTCCATTATAGCCTTTTGAGTTCCCTACCTCTCTGTGCACAGCAGATGATTATCTCGCAAAAGCATTCTGTTTTGAACCTCAGAAGAAAAAAAAAAATTATCCTTTCCTAAGTGCATTACCTTGCATTTGTCTGTACTGAACTTCATCTGACTTCGTGCTGCCCATCCGCCTAGCTTTGCTAAATGTAATTGAAATTGAGTTTGGGCTGGGGGAGGATGGGGGTTGGTGTAGCAGAAAGGCAGAGGCCTGTGCTTCCAAGGCTGAAGAAATACTCTTTGAGCTATTGCCGTCGTTGAGTCCTGTTAAATCCAGTTGTGTTCATGTTACAATGAATTAAGTGAGCATCCAAAAAGAAACGGTAGGCCAGAATCTCATCTCTGCTACACCAGGCTTAAAACTAGAGCAACCTTCCTAATGTGGATTCATGTTTTACGCTCTTTTATCTGAGGTCAGGATCTATCCCTTGGAAATTCTCTGGAAACTGCCTCTTAGTTCTCTTTCCAATAGAAGCAGACTAAGGAACAAAATGGGAACTGCTACCTCGTAAGTCAGAGGATATAACCCCTGAGGGTTCACTACAGCCCAAACAGGAATTGGGACACAGCTTTCTCATTAAGAACAGTATCTGGTTCCAAGGACTTTAAGCAAGTTCATTTACAAAAACGAGTTGGTGAATAATCTTACAATTCACTTGGATTGTTTCATTGTTTAAATTACTCCAAGTAACTGGCTAAGCAGAGGAAGTTGAGTTTTTAATAGGAATAGTGGGGGTAAAGACACCAACTACTGTTAAAAAGAAGCTTTTTTTTTTTTTTTTGTGAATAGAATTATACAGTCTGGTTGCCTACAATAGCAGGGGACTGGATTTGGCAACCCAGGCAATACCTTTCCCTCTCTTGGTGTTACAAGGCTAGAAGTCTCAGTGGTGTAAGGTGGCATGCCGTTGAGGAGGATTCAGCCCTCCGTTTGGAGAAGTGAACACCCTACGGTGTAGTTTGCATGCAGGTCAGGCAAGAGAGGGTGTGTGCATGATTATTTTTTTCTTTTGCACAAGGTGTGCACTGCAAGGACAGCCTTGCAGTGAAGTTCTGTATCTACACGTTTGACTCACTGTGAACCCCCAGAGCTTATGCAGAACTTGACCTATGCACAGACTAGTGTGGCATTTGCCTAAATTTCACTATACTGAAAGTAATGGTGAATGCTGGCTAACATAGTTCTGTGGCTCCCTGCAGTTTGTTGCTGCTCTAAACTGTTGGCCACCCAGTCAACAATACCTCACTGGTCTGGGAGATATCACTGAGGTTTTAAGAAATGTTCTGTGTGAAAGTGATAAATGTTAGGGTTTTTCAAAGCTTTCCATGTGCTGTACTTGCACACATCCTTTGTAGGAAGAAGGAGTAGAAGCTGAGTTCAAATTCTTCCTATTGCAGCTGAGAGAGGAAGGTGTTTCACAGAGCATCCCTCTGCTCCCATGCCTCCTTACAGGAAAGACAGCCGTAAATCACATGCTCAGGATGCTGTAATCGATTTAATGCTGAAACTTGAATATAGTTGGGTGTTGAATGCCTTTTAAACTCCTTTAGTCTGGCATTTTTAAGCCTTGCGGTTCCCCCCTTATGAAATAGGGCTGTGTCTTTTTACTGTTTTGATAGAGAAGGCACCTGCCATGGAGAGGGGTTCTGACTTGATCAAGGTTATCTAGCACCAGCAGAGATCAAGTGGAGGAGAGAACAGGGGTGATTTGGGTTCTGGGAATCCTTGTTGCATGTGCTTTGCCTGTTTTGTAATGATGATAATCCAGGTTTTGCTGGACTTCTCCCTGCTGCTCTCTGTCCTGCTGCACCTTTCTCCTCACTGGTGCATTGTGGTTCTGTTCCTCTCTCTCCTCCCTGTGCTGCCTTTAATGGCTTATTATTACCTTAGTGGGGTTTTTCCTTCCTTCAGTTCCTGCATCTCATGCAATGACTGACTCCAGCATCCCTGTATATGACTAGCAGCTCCAGGTAACATTTAGTGGCAATTAAACGAGATTCTCCTCCCCCACCCTGCCCCTTTGTTGAATGAAGCTAAAAGGCTTTTATGGGGGGGGGAGTGCAGGGAGGAAATTAAAAGGATTCATAAAAGTGAATTTTAAGAAAAGCCTAATGAAGGAAATGAACCTCCTGAGAGATCAAAGCTGAACCTGCTGTGCCAGTGCAGAGAACTTAGCCTTTTTTTCTTATGCTTGCAGTGGCATGAAAGCACATGCACAAATATTTCTTCCAACAGCTTTAACTCTTGAAGTCCTGTGGGGTTGGTGTTAATGGCCTGTTTCTGTTTTGCTCAGTGCTAGGGTTCAATTCCTTAAGTAGATTTGCTTATGTCAAGCCTCCTTTCACTTATGCCGAGGATTGGGCATCCCCATGATACAGGCCTAGCTGTAGTGGGATATCATCTTTTTTTCCTGCCCCTCCTTCAAGAATCAGCACAGCTCTGTGCTTTGCTTTGCAGCACTGTTTCTGCCTCTTGCTTCAGTGGTACCACGAGCAAAATACTGTCCTGGGTAGGAGGTATGAAGGCATTACTGTTTGATTTCCCTTGTTTCCAGATCTACCTCATGAGAGGGTAGTGGTATTTGAGGGGGGAAGCTGCTAATCACCTGGTCACAGTAAGTTATGGAAATGTTAAAGTCTTAAAATTCCATTTTCCTTAAATTAAAAAAATAGGGAACTCTCAATAGGCTGCAATGGGGATGGAAATGTTGACTGAATCGCATGTATGAGAAGTTCCATTAATCATGGAAAGCTAACTGAAGGCTCTTAATTTTAACCAATTTTTGTAGGCCAGACTCCCCGTGTCCATAACTTTTCCATTACACATGTAATCTCCTTTCTGAAAAGAACTAGGTTTGTTTAGCATCAGTTTTTTGGTTGTTGTGCATTAAAGACTGGATGGTTCAAATTTGTCAGGGGCTGGCTCTGGTCTCCTCTCCTCATCTCATCACTTGTCACCCTTGCACAGGTCCCAAGGCTCTTACTTTTAAAGTGTTTCCATGTGTGTTTGAGAAGAGAATAAAAATGGGGCTGCACAGAGTGCCTTATGCACTCACAGCTTCCCAGAGTGCTAATGAGGAACATATTGGCAGTAAGTGGCTGAGTAGGCCAGTATAGCAGGAACAACAACTTGCACACAGCCTTATTTATTGCAGGCCTGTTTCTCTGAGAGAGGGAATGTCAACCTGGATTTGGACTTTCACCTAATCTCTGAAAGTACCCAGAGATATTAAGTGGCCACCTACTCAGTTGCTGGACTTCAGTTTAAAAGCCTACGCAGAAGACTGCTTCTATGAAAGCAACTGGCTCACAGACGCAATGGTGGTGGTAGATCGTTGCATTAGCCTCAGGCTCAGCCTGAAATCTTGAGACCTGATTCTTTTGCATGTAAGCTGGGGGTGGTTTCTGCCACAGCCGGAGTGCTGTTGGTGTAGAATTGGTGACAATGGAGGAAGAAACACGTCCCTTTACTGGGAGGTGGCCCTAAAGCTACTACAGAGAGCACTAGCCAGAGTGTGGTCTTCCTAGAACCTAGAAAGAAGAAATTGTGGGCTTTCTTGGGCCTGTATGTCAGGAAATAATCCTTCTGGCTTCAATAGGTGTCCGTCTGAGCAAGGGGATGGGAGAGGGAGAGACGATAGGGACCAAGGGCCAAATTCAGTTGCATGTACCTGGATTCTGGGAACTTTGTGGATGTGTATGTGCCTATATAGAGACAAAGCCTGACTTTCAAATTGGTCCATTGCTTTTAATACAAATAATGCTGCTTAAATGGACTACCAGGAGGATTTACTACATCTACCACCTCCTGTATTGCATTGCTCTGTCTCCTTCGCTCTGCAGTATTGATAGGCCAGTCTGCTATGGGTGCTTCACCATAGTGCTCTGTTCTTCAGTGCTGCTCCCTGCTTAATCCAGAAAGCAATATAAAGTATTCCTCCTAGTTATTAAGCCTCTTTTCATAGGAAAAGCTGGAGATAAATGATAGATCATCTCTCCTTCTGCTACTGTGGCACTTCCCAGAATTTATAGGAGTGTTGAATTTGGCCCAATGAATATTGTTATAGTTGAAAAATCTAGTCACCTAGTTATTTTTATAATTAGTTGCCTATTGAGGTTCGAGGTTATATACATACATCCTAACAACTTGACTACAGTATCTTTGAACCATGCATTCACTGCGTTTTTTCATTTACCCAGATCTCCTCAGACAAAGCCATGACAGAGAGCACTTCCCTTCTTGGAGCACTGACTGGGTGACAATTAGCTGCCAATTACAGTAACTTAATTTTTAAACTGGCCCTCTTCAATGTGAACAGAAGAAACTTTAAAAGGAGTTAAATGTGTGGGTGGATTTTTAGTAACAGACTGACCCAGGTGTTTGGATAATGCAAAATTGATACTGCTCTGATTTACCTCGGCTGAGATCTTCACTCTCTGCCTTAAATTACACAAATTATAATGAATGTCACAAACTATGGTCAGTCCCTTCCTGCCAGGCAATGAGCTCATGATTCCTTGCTTGTCTTGCAAGGGTTATGATGACCTAACTGGGACCATAGGTGCAAGTTCTTGCAGCTCCGTTTGACCGCTCTTCGTAGCAGGAATGGTAACATCTCTGCACCCCATCATGGTGTCCGCAGTGATGTCGGAATGACAGTTCCTGTTCTTCCTCCTGGAGGTGGAAGAATCTTCTACTAGTGTGTGCAAGCAGGATGGGGTCTAGAGGCAACTGCATCTGCGTCTGGTCACATCATCTGGCTGGTAGAAGGCTGCCTGATTCTGTGCTCAGTCTGTTTCTCGGTACTGCAAACAGTGACTTCCTGGGGGAAACGCTTCCCAGCGTGCCTGGGAATGAGCTTTGTCTCTGCAAAGCTTGCTTATTTGCCCCTCAGACTTTTTGCTGCTTAGACAGGGAAGGAGAGAGCGAAGCAAACCCATCACCTCACTTATGCTGAAAACCCTTATAGGGAAGGAGAAGCTGGCTTGGATTGAGGCAGATGCTGTGTGGGAACAATTACCTGAGAGAAACTAGGGGAGGGAGGGGAAGAGATAATGAAACACCTAGGGATTTGGGAGTCAGCTTTCCAAGGAGCAAAGGGGTTAGCAGTTTTGAATTGGAGCTTGCAGCTGTGGTGAGAATCGGCTTCCCTTTCTCTTCTCTTCCTCCTTTCCGTCTCCTTCCTCCCCCAGCGCAGGGGACCGGGGAGAGGGCGGCCTTTGGAGCGCGAGTCACGCTGCTGGAGTAGAAGCCGGGCTGCAACGGTGCTCGGCTCAAAATGCGACTTCCCGCGCTCAGCTGCTGCCTGCAGCCCAGCCAAGGCAAACAGCGGCGGGGGGCTGCAGCGGGGATATCAGTGGGGTCTCGATTCCAGCTGCTTGTCTGCAGAGGAGTTGTCACCAGCTCCACAACAGTGTGAGCTCTACGTGGACGTGATCTTAATGTCCTAGGACATCAGGAGAACAAGGGCAGGACAGGTGCCCAGAACGCATCCAGCCATGGTTCCCTTGAGCCTGAAGCTTGGTGGGTTCCCCTCCCCTTTCTCTTCTCCTGCAGACAAGCTCTCCTATTCCATCAGCTCATCTGAAAAGGCCAGCTTTGTTTTCAGTTTACCTATGTGGCCTCCAGCCCTGTTGATAGGGGATTTAACATGTGCATTAGTGGCAGGCTGAGCTGGGAGGATGAGGGGATGAGTAACACTCTCTGGTTTTCTGTACCTGTCCTGCCAAAAGCCCGGTGTTTGTTTCAGCTGTTTCTGTTCAGTCTAGTAACAAAACCGTGGTTGGGACAGATCGCGATTACCACAAAACGGGCTGCTGCAGCACATAATGCACCAGCAGTAGCTCGGCAGTGCAAGCAGCAACCTTCGTTGCCCTTGCAACTCAAGGATCACATGAGATGTAAAAATAGGGCTCCTTCATTTTGCCGAAGGCCAACAAGAGATCCATTCCCATCTCTGAGTGTTTATTCCAGTTCATTTTAAACTCTGTTCCCCCCCCTCCATCCTCCTGTGTATCAGTTCCTCCCTAGGCACATGCCTCTATGCAGGCAGAAATGCCAGTCACCAAGCAACTTGGTGCTTCGGCCTCTCCTCTGTGTCACCTTTCTGTTGAATCTGGAGCCTAGTTCGAGGTTTTGCTGCTAATATTTAAAGGTCTGCATGGGGCTGGCTATGGGTGAGGCTTCTCCTTCTGAGCCATGGATCTTTTCGGCTGCTAACAGAAAGTGCAAGTGTTAAAGATGGTGCATTTGCAAGAGATGGATTAGGGCCCTCAGGTTAGGCTGATTGAGGGATGGCCATGTAGAGAGACAAAGGAGAAAAAATAACAGGGAATTATTGAAACCATGGGCTTATGACCTGTGGTCTGTGACCACGGCTAAGGAGTTGCTGAGAGATTTTTAGAGAAACCTATCATCAGTACGTAGATATCTGCCTTATGGGGGAGGAACCTGTGTTCTGGAACCTCACTAATGATTAAAAAAAAAAAAAAACCCATTGAACTATGTAAACCATCTGGGTCTGTATCAAGATATTTTTAATGTAAATTTTGTCAGGACTTTCAACTCTTCACGGCAGAGCTTCATCTTGGGTATTATAAGCCCACATTTAGTGAGAAGTACGTGGTTTGCTGACCTATGTGGTTTTTAACCCATACTGAAGGCAAGGCGACTGTGTTTCTGAGCCAACGTGCAGTTTGGCCCAATTCGTGTTTGGCTTCTGTTCTCTTGTTTTAAATCTAAGCAAACACTTAAAGCTAGGTTGGATGCTGGAGGAAGGGTGTACAGGAGGAGGTTTGAAATGCTGCTTAACAGTACAGGAGATTACACTCTCTCATTTTTTCCTCGAAGACTTGATTAACTGAGGCTATCATAGGCAACCACCTTGGCTCAGTTTCTTCAGTAAGCACACAGTGCATCAGCAAAGACTTGAAACATCTCTTTGTTCATTGTTTGTTATTGTTTCACCTGCCTTGAAATGGTAATTGCAGGCACTTTGATTTGGGGATTAGAATGCAATTTAGGTTCAGTTGTTGCAGGCCCTGCCTATCTGCCGCTGAAGGAGGCTTTGCAAACCTCTCCATCAGCACCCGGCAAATCCAAACAGATTCCCCCCGCCCCTCCTGCAGCCGCCCTGCTCTCATGAGAAAAGGCGATAGGGAAGGTTATCCAAGTTAAAACGAGGAATTTACGGTGATCTTGTCCTGGTTTTCTTGAGCTTTATTATTTAGTATTTTTTTCTTTAGACTTCATCAGAAAATGGGCAAAACTGGCTTAATGGTAGTTATGGCACTATGCTGATAGCAGCAGCTGAGGGTCCTGCTCTCTCTTGTGCTGGTTTAGACCCTCGGGTTATTCCGTCTGTGGATTTTCTGGGCCTGAAATGTTTTTCATGCTGTAGCAGAACCAGCTTTAACCCAGACCAAAATTTCTGGTTGAGAGAGTGAAATGTTGAGAAATGTTTTCCCACTGATCAGGAGCTGCAAGAATTGACTTAATTAGCCTTACCACCAGTGTCACCAGCAGGAGATACAGCAGTGCTGGAGACTGCGTATGCAATAACTAAATCCTGAAGTTGGTCTCTAGCAGCTAGACAAGCTTCCCCGAAATAGTGTGGGAACAAGCCTCTGTGCTCACCAGCAAGGAGCAACTCCAGAGCCGGACACTGTAGGAAACAGGCCTGGATGTACTGCCAGAAATCATGTAATCCAGCCCTCTGCTTCAAGGCTGGTTCAGCTCCCCCAATACTTCACCTTAATCTCCCATGGTTTAGTTAGGGTTATTACTCCTTGTCCTATCCACCAGGAGTGAGGAGAAGAGACTGTTTTTATTCCCTCTCTTGCCTAGTTGAACACTGAAAGCTGCTGATCCTTCCTAGGCAGGACACCCTCTGATCTTTCAGCCTCACCTCTCAGTCTGTGTTTTATAGATATCTTATTCTTACCAATTTCCTCTGAACTTGCTCCAGTTCTGTGCTTTTCTTAAAATGCAGCATCAAGCACTGGATATGATACCCCACCTGAAGCCTTACCAGTGCTGGAGAGGAAGTATTCATGTTTCACAGTGCTCCTCCCTGTGTTTATAGGTGTTTAGATGCATGGGTTTTTTGGGGGGTGTATGTTCCCCCCCGCCTTTCCTCTCCTTGGAGTCGCATTAAAGGTGTACTACAGCTTTACCTGGCCAGTTAAATCTGTGGGATGCTGTAACCATGAAGTGACTGTACCAAGCTGCCGGTACTGTTTGAGTTCAACAAAATCTATGGTCACATATGAAAAATAGAGATCAAGGGAATCCACAAAAGCCTGGAAATCTGTGATGTTCAGTCTCGCACAGCAAACTAGCTCATCACTTAGACACTCACAGAAGCCCTCAACATATTGCTGATATGGTGCTGTATCCTTTGACATAGTCTGCTGCAGGAGAGCTGATTTCAAGGTCAAATGCTGCAGAGGGATTAGTTTCAGTTTAGCCAAGCCAAAGTAATGCTAACACCTCAGCACAAGAGGGTGCAATAGGTTTGTAATATAATGTAGACCTGAGGTGAGGTCCCTTCTGCTGCAATGGTGCCAGCAGAGAAGTTTCTCTTTGCTGAGACTTGTCCCACAAACCTGACATATCCTGTTAATTGGTGGAGTTTGAGCTGTATGAGTGTGCCTCATTATTTAAGTCCTTTTCACTCAGTGAGTATTTCCATAATTATGGTAATTAAGCTTGGTGGGTTTTTAATTATTATTAAAAAAATCAGAACTGTAGTTGAGTTATGAGAGTGCCAAAATGAGCCTGGCAATTCATAATTTTAGTTTGCTGCATTATAAATCAAAAGCAGACTTGATTTCCCAGCTTGCTGGATGTTTTGTTAACCAGATCGCTCCAGCTCCCCTGAGGCCTCGTGTGCCAAGAGCTGTCCCTGAACGAACAATCAGGCTTTATAAATAGATCTGCAGCCTTAACAAGAGTGTCACTGCCAGATGCTGCTGAAATAACTTAGGGACTCGTGCACAAAGGAAACTCCCTCTTCTGGGGGCGGCTGGGCTCCCATCCATTATCTGGGACATCCCCCTGTTTGTGAAACTTCAGAAAAGCTGTTAGGATGCCTACAGACGGGGTCACAAGCACATTCCCATGTTTCGCAGATGCTGGGCTTGCCAGCAGCTCCTCCTGACATGCTTTGTGTTTACTACAGGAGTTCAAGATCTGGGTTTGATCTATTGCTTCCACCCACATCTAGTATAGAAATAGCAGCAACTGCTCTCTGCCTAATTAGCTCTAACTAGTGTGTAGCTAAGCATTCCCTTAGAAGCATGGCAATGACTGAGCTGCCTCCTAAGGATCCTTGAATGTTTAGCAACAGTTGCGAGGGGTGCTCCAGGCTCCTGTTTTCCCTGATGGATCAAGTTCTCTTCTCCAAATCCTCTCTTGTACCTCTTGGCAGTTCACACTGCTGAAATTACTTACCAGCCTTTCTGAGCTCTTCAGTTGAGTTGCAGACTGCAAACGCCAGCTTACGTAAACAATGATTTTTAAAGTGTAGAGCTCTGGTGTCCTGATCTCTCCCGGGACCCTGAAGCTACTATGGAAGGGGTCATATGCACAGAGGAAGAGATGATCTAAATGCATGGCCTGGGCTATGCTGGGAGGAGGAAAGAAGTGGTATTTTCCATTCATGAAGTGGTTATGCATGCAAGTGGTATTTTCCATTCATGAAGTGGATATGCATGCAAGTCTCCAATAAGCCATTATCTTAAAGTACTATGTGCTGCGTGACCTGTGCCAGAATATAGTCAGTAATGAATATCTTAGTCTTTTAGGTATCTGGGTAAGAGAATGAGGACTGTAGGCTCAAGATGCTTAAAAGTACTTGAACTCTTTGATTTCATAAGAAGGCAGATGTCTTTTGAACTGCCTCTAAAGGCCTCGCCAGAGGCAGTAGGAAGCTGAAAGCCAGGTAATCCCACATTGCCAATGTCCTTGTGTATGCTTTATTCAGAATGCAGCTTGTCCTTTGCTGCCTGTGTTTACAAACCAACATGGTTGACCTTGTGAAGCTGTCTCCTCAGAAGTGTGCTTCAGGGTGGAAAGGAGGGCAGGGAGGGATCACGGAGGTGAACTCTGAAGGGTCGGGCAAGTCATTTGGGGTCAGAGAATCAGTTTTAATTAGGAAGGAAAGCATGGCTAAATACTGTTTCAGACAGGTGTCTAAGTCATGATTCGAGTCTCTCTGTAGTTTCCCCTCATATAAAGAAGCTTAATAGTTCTTGTCAGCCTTTGCACACAGGAAACACTTGGGCGCTAGGACAGTGGACTCCATACAAGCGTTATGGAGGGAAAAGAAGAGCACCATATTACTGTGGAAGAAAACAGCTTGTTAGTAGGGTGCTCTCCCTGAAATACCATCTGTTAGGTTGCCAATAAACCCTGATGATAGCATCACGTGCAAAGTCGCATATAGGAGTTCCTTGTACAGTATCTCAGCTGAATGGCTCCTGCTGTATCTTACCCAAGGGTTAAAAATACAGGGTTGTAATGGTGAAAGCGGTCCAAGTTAACACATTTCCATCTTTGGGCATCCCCATCTATTAGGAATGTTTAGGTCCCCAGGCCTTGAAAAATAGGCCTTAGTCTTTCCAGAGAACTACAAAATTTGTTGCTATTTTAGCAGTTGCTCCTGGGTTTTTTGAATGTATTTGTTATGTAAGCTATGTAATTTCTTCTATTTTCTGACTATTCCTCTGCTAACATTAGTTTTCAGACTTCTAGGTAAGGAAAAAAGGGAATCGTGGGGGAGAGTCATCTCTAAAAAGGGAAGATAACCAACTTTCACATCTTGAGCTGTATTTCTCAGGGAAGTCAAACAGTTGAGGCTACCTGATTCACAGCATGTGGCATGCTAGGTTTGAAACATTAGAGGTATAGCATATCCCACGTAACTGCTGATCATGTACCACAGGGTGTGTAAACACATCACCCCATGGGTGGAAATATTTGGCTAAGGAAGACTATTTGCTATCCTTAAATACATGCAATAAGTGCACCCATGCTCAGCGAAGGCTTCTGTACGTCTCTGTCTACAGGAAGTTATCAAAAGGCTGAGGAAAAGGGAACAGCTTTCATCTGAAATGAGACTTATAAATACATATGTATAACGTATTTGAAAAATCTAAAGAGGGAGAGACCTTGTGAGCACGAGTCGGGTTCTGTGATCGTTTCTGGGAAGATGCCGTCAACAGAAATGCACACATGCTTGCTTGCTTACTCATAACCACCAAGATCTGTGGACTGTTCTGCTGCTCGGACAAACAAGAGCAGGAATGACTAGCTGGGTCACCACAGAGCTCTGAAAGCATCTTGAATTAACAATCAAAACATTCTGTGCCTTAACTTCATGACAGTGTGCATCATTGATTCCTCCTTCGCAGGCGATACAGGCTGTGAAAGTTGGATTCTTTCTGAAATGGCAGTATTGAGCTAGATCCTTGAGAGGGAGCTTTCTCTTGTCTTGCCTGTTACACAAGGACAAAACAGAGGTGTGAAACTTTTTTTGGTCATTCTGCTTAAAGCATTTACTTCCTCTGTGCAGATGAAAGTGATTTCTCAAACTGCAGATCTGGAAGATCAAGTCATACATAATTTAAGTCCATGTTTCCACTGTTCGTTTTTACTGGTGTTTGCCTGTAGAGTTTGCTTATCGCAATGCCTGCTCTTAAGCACCTTGCTGTGAAGTGAAATTCCTTAGTGTGTGGGGAGAAATGCTCAAGAGAAGGATCCATGGAAACTAGTACACTAAGTAGGGAGAGGCTAGTATTTCTTAGTAGGAATTGCCCCAAAGGGGAAAAAAACTGAAGACACTGAACCGTAGGCTCCTCTGACTGAACTAGATGTTACTGAAGATGCACATATCTCTCGTCAGTCTTTTCCCAATCAGCAAATGACAAGGTAGAGCAATTTCCTGATGCAGTCAAGAACATATGACCATGCCGCCTGCCTTTCCAAGCTGTAGAAAGCTTTGCTCATGAGCGCTGTGAGGAGAACATGCACGTGTGTGTGAGTGAGAGACAGGGAGGATGTGTCGGCAGTTCCTCATTTCTTGTCATGGGAGTTGTGTAGCCAGTGAATGGTGTCTAACCCTTATCCTGACACTCTGCCTCAGTCTGCATGGTTCTGGGCTTCTAAAATGATTTATTAGTGTGAAAGCTGCTAGTTGTGTCCCTCAGTTCTCTAGAACTGGTGGTGATGGTCCAGGAAATGTAACCTCATTCAAGTTCTCCTCCTGTTCCTTCAAGTTAGCACCACTCCATCTTTTTGATTAGAAGCGGTGGGTAGTGTTGCTTGCCTAGTCTGAGCGGGTGTTGCTGTGACGCGAAGCAAATACTTGCAGCTACCCATTATCTACTGGATCCAGTTTCCATCTATCTCTTGTGTGGGTTCCTGATGGTTTTTTACGCCATCACATCTGACTGTATCACAAGATGCCCTTTTATACCTCTCTCACGAACAGCTTATGTAGTACTGTGGCCAAATGCAGCTATGGTGCAGCTCTGTGAAAGCATGTGGAGCTACCTAGCCAGAGTTTGCGCTGTGAAGCTTGCTGCTCATCACACTTCATCAGTGATGCAGGAGGAGAGAGAAGAATGCTCTCTGCATTCAGACCAGAGCAACTCACTGCAGTCTCCCCCCTCTTCCCTCCCATGAAACAAATTTCCCCTTTGAGGCAAGCTGCTTACACTAAGCAGAAGTCTTCAGCAAATCCTCCACTACGTGACTGTATGTGCATGGACTCTATCTTCTGCACCCCATAGATGCAGAGGATCTCTTATGATTTTCTGCAGACAGCAGCTGCCTTGCCTGTTTTTCTTATTTATGCTGTTCTCGGCATTGCCAATTCCCGTGACACTTGTTCTTCTCCTGCCACCGCCTTCAGTTTGGATACACAATTCATTCCACTGAAAATGGGGAACATGAGATGATGAAGGCTCATTCTGGGTTTCTGCTCCAGTTCAGCTGTCTGTTCTAATCTACTTGCACAGTTTGCAGATCAGACTATTGTAGCTTGTCCCTTACACTTTGTCTCAGGAGAAGTAGGGAGAAAGGACTATCCCAGATTCTTTTATTAGTGAATCCCCAAGTACTGCCTTTAAAGGATGAGAAGAGGACTGGGGAATAAGAGAAGTGTGTTACCCTATTGACGCAAGCTTTGATTAAATTATGATGGCTATTGCCAGCTTGCTTCAAGGTATCCACTTGTTCCTTCTATTGCCATTTAACCTAAATCCTAGGCTTCCAAAGCCTGACAAAATCCCTAAAGTTTTACTTTGCACAGTACCATTTTAGTATACAAAATATTCTTGGAATATGCTAAAAATATACTATGGGTACTAAAATTACACAGCTCTTTCCAGAGAGAATCTCCCTCATTTCCGTAGATTTAGTATGTGTCAAGAAGCAATTTAAAGGTCATCTCATGCTGTTATGTTTGTTTAAAAAACAAAAAATGCTGAAGGCAAATGCTTGCTATGAGTTGTACACTTTATACTTGTTTTTTTGGGTAACAGTGGATTTCACATGGAAGCAATCAAAGTGAGGCTTGAATTGGGGAAATAAGTGGTATCATAAATCTTGTTTTGGTCTTGTACATGCAGGTAAATATAATTCCTGAAAAGGCAAGATGTATTTTGCAAAAGTCTTGAACTAATTGGAAAATTAGACCTTTAGTACTTTATCAGTTTCTCTGCTCCTTCCCCCCACTCTTTTTAGCATACAGATTCTAAAACATGTCTTTCTAATGGTGCTTCACTTACTGCCTTATGACATCTGGCTGCACAGTTGTGGTAGCAAAATAGTTGATTCATGTGCCACTGTCCTTGCTGGTGACTGTAGGCAAGGACTGGCAATTGGTGCAGTTCTTAGGAGGAAGATCCCCTTTTTATGGGAGAGACTGATCCGAAGGGGCATGTATTCACCGCCTATTATATTAGGCCTTCAATCTTTTGACTAACGCTCGGAGGCACAGAGGTGGATTCTCGGGCCAAAGTACTTATGTGGTGTGAGGTAGCTTTGAAGCAAATGAGAAACTGTAGAAAAGTCTCCTGCAGAAGACCATACTAGAAGAAAGCCCCTGAGGGCAGTTTACATACTAGCTATGCCCCTCTCCCGGGATAAAGGACACAAGAGGTAAATTATGAGTCTTCCAGGAACAGGAAGAGCCACCAATTCCCATTACACATAGCTTGCCACTGGCATAGGTGAACATTGCTCCCGGGTGGCTCAAAGTCCTATGAGAGCCTTACTGAGGTACAGACTTCTGACTTCAGCTCCTCTTTTGCTCCTGTGTTCCCAATGCATGCGTCTTCCAATGCAGCCGGGAGCAGCTGAGAGAGAGGGACATCTGCCTTCATGTTCCTTTGAATAGGAAGAATAGTAATTGGGGAAATCATTAACTTATCAGAAACCCTTTGCAGATGGGGGTGGTGGGGAAGGAGAAAGGATGCCATTCAGTGGAGAAAGCTGTTTGCTGCAAACTGTTCACAGAGCGAAAACTGGCAGTGGAACAAGAACATAGGCAGCAGGCTGGTTGTAGTGATAAGGCATTTTTTTGAATGCATAAGTTTGGTGTATCTCAGTGGCGCTGAGCCGAATTCTGCTTTCGTTAGTAAAACTGGAGTATAACTCCATTTGCTTTAATGGAGCTGCATTCCAGATTTACAGTGGTGTTGGAGAGAAGAGGGGAAAGTGTATGCATAAAAGGAATGAGGGGTGGAAAAAAAACTCTCCTTTCTGCTCCTGCCAGTTTTCAGTGAGAAATCATGTAGACAGCAGCTCCTAATCTGCCAGTGCAAATTGAGACAAATTAGAGGGTAGATTAATTATAATAACGTCATGGTAGCAATGCTACAGTTCAGGTTGCAGAAGGCATTCCATTGTCAGCTCTATTCGTCACAGTTACCTGTTAATTGATAATATGTTTGTATATAAATTAAGACAGGAAAGCTTCTAGCATTTTCTTTTATAGTCATTAAAGAAATGCTTCAGTGGGTTTTGGACTGGAAGGAAAAAGGGACCCTTTACAATGATCGGAACAGACGGTAATGCCCCACAAGGGGGACATTTGTAAGAATGGAAATTCCTTTTTAGACCTCGCAGTGGAATACGAGTTAGATACACGTCTGATAAACAGGCTATTTTAAATCTCTGTTTGGGGATATGGGAAAGTGAAATGCACAGCTGGCAAGCTAAATCTCATCATACTTCACTTCTTAGAAACAGGCAGTCACCAAACAAAAGGCCTTATTACAGTTATTCTAATAGTAACTAATATACATACCTGTATGTATATGTATATCTCCCTTCAGAGTACAGCTGCAGGAAGAAGACACGCAAGAAGATAGCTTGCGTTTGCAGTCTTTTGGAGGTGGCTGAAATTCTTCCATGTCTTTAAGAACTTTGATGTGGGCTTTAGGTCTAAACAGAGTTTCAGCTCACAATGGAAACTTCCGTATAAATAAATAATCTATTTTTAATGTTGCATCTGAGAGATGGTATGGCCTCAAAGGAGAAGAATTCTCTATTTTGAATATAGGAAATTTGGGCTATAATTTTGATGCTGGCTTGTTCATGTATTATTAAGGAACTCTTCTCATCTGTGTTCCCCTCTCAGGCGTGTGTGTGTGTAGCTATATACATATACATAATACTATACACATAGCTATAAAAACACCTATATATGTGTGTGTATATATAAACACTCATATACACACATATAGGTATACATATATATGTGCATGTATGTGTGTGTGTATGTATATATATATGTGTGTGTGTGTATATATATAAAAAAAATAGGAAAATAGGTTCTTTGGAACCTCACCTCTCTCATTAGGGGGATGCAGCATATGTAGAAGCGTAAAATCGTTATCTCAGAAATATTAGGTCTGAAGGCAACGTGGGTTAAATAGCTGTAACATGTGAAAAACCTGGGTGGAATATGGAACTTCCCATGCAACCGGAACATCAGTGTTTTGCCTGACTTTCCTGAAAGACTTTGGAGGCTGCCTGGCACACCTTGGCCATCTACCTGATGGAAGCTGGGTGGCCTGGGCTGTCGTATCGACACGCCTCTGGGACATCCATTTGGTGAATACCTTGGGGAAAGAGCCTTGGGGGCTTGCCAAACTGAAATCGGGTTATAGGAGTTGAGATCCCCTGTTTTCTGTTTCCCCCCCCCTCCCATTTTCATCCCTTCCAGCCCATCACACTGGCTTTAAAGGCACTTGGGACCCAGCTGTCCCCAACCCTTGGGTAGGATATGGGAAATGGGAATTGCCTTGGTAGGTCATTGGGCAGAGAAGTGAGAACGCAGGTGGGCAAACAGTCTTGCAAGCCTCTGTCTGAACAGACAGATCCTTGCAGCACGTCTTGATGAATCATTGTTTTTTCTCAGGAGAAATAACAAAAAGCCTTTGTCAGATGGTTTCCACTCAGCTCCATACGTACTGTACTTGCACTTAAAGCAAAAACACTGAGACTCTTTCCCACTTCTGGGAGCATTACATTTACTTCAGTAGGAATGACTGTTAATTTAAGTATGCAATTGATATGTCATCCGAATCAAAACATCTTGCTGAGAATGTGATTAAATGAAATTCCTGAAGTAAATTCCTGCCATCTGGAACAACTTTTTCCATATTTTGTTGTCTCATTGACTTTTCAAAACTCAACTGAAAATATACTTTTTCTTTTTTTTCTGGTAATGGTTATTGCTTTCATCTCCCCTGCATTTCTCTAAAAATCTGTAAATCATTTTGGAGTAAGCTTTAAGGGAAGAGGGCTCTTCAAAGTCCAAACATCATCCTGCTAGGTACTGGGCACTCTCCATTGCACTGAGATCCCATCCCTTGCACTGCCTCCAGGAGACGTGGCACCTCTCTGGCTTTAGCCTGGTGATCCTGTCCAACTAACTCGCCTTGGAGTAGATGGAGGAGCAAGATGAGACTGATGTGACACCTACAGCCCAGCCAGCTGATGCTACTTCAGCATAAGCAGGAACAGACTTGTCCTGCCAGGTAAAGGCAATCCACAAAGCAGCAGCAGGTGGAGTAGCCCCTATGCAGGATCTTGCTTGCACATCTGTAATGTTGGACCATTCTGGTAGGAATGGCAGCTCTCCTAATTCAGCTTCTGTGGAAGATGGGGTCAAAACACTCTGTGTATGAATTCAGAACATAAAATACAGAAACTCCTAAATGCACGCTCAACTTCAGCCTTGCTAAGTCTCTGCAAACAAATCAAGCAGGAGTTTAAGGCTCAGCTAAACAGAGATGAACTGCCAAAACAGGATTTGGGGGTACAAAGGCACAGATCGCCACGCTCATTGCCTTTTCAGTGACCTCTTTAAGCATAAAAATATGGAGAACTTGTTACACATGGAAATTCCTGTGCACATGTGCTTCAGAAACAACAACAAATACAAAAAACAAGCTGAGAATGGACCAAATTAGCGAAAGTGAGCTTTGCTTCACAGATTCCCAGCGTGAGATTTTTTTGAACTCACTTGGAGTGTTTGATGCTCATTCCTTTTAATGGGATCAGATTGTCAAGCTTCCTTGGAAAATCTATGATCCTGTGTTATCCCAAGTTGCTTGGGATTTCTTTTTAACTGTCTCTCATGAGCAGCCATGTTTGGTTTGGTTCAGATTATTTTCAGTGTTGGGTTTTTTTTTTTTGTTTTTTGTTTTTTTTTTTAATTTCTCTACCCTGGATGTTGGGTACACTGCGTGGAAATAACTAACAGAGACCCAGTAGTCAATCATTTATCAAATTGAAAATATTGAGGAATTCCCTCCTGTGGCATAAGTAGCCATTTATGTGCTTTCTTATGACTCACTATTTCTGATGCACAAAAAAAAATCGTAATGAGGAAAGACTAAATATGGAGGAGAAATACAAGGATTAGAATTGAAAATGAGACATCTGAAAGTTATCTTCAGTTGGAACTGTCTGGCACAACTTGTAATGTCGCTGGGCTTAGGCAACTTAAACATTTAAACCACAAAAAGTGAGGGGAAAAACTGGCGTGAGAGTGCTTTGGATGCCTGGTTCAAACTCTGAACCCAATGTAGCCCAATGAACTCCTCTTTAAATCTTAGTCTTGGCCTAAATCTGATCCTACTGAAGTCTGTAGCAAATTCCCCCGGTATGTGCCTGTTCACATAAAGCTGGGCCAGTGGTGGCAAAACTTTGCTTATGGCATTGATTCAGAAGAATCTTTATTATTGTGGGGTGGGAAGTGAGAAGACACTTCAGGATTTGCATTAATTCTGTTTAACCTTTGGCACCAGCTTTATCGATACTGGGAGACGATTGTCTCGGGGCCCTGCTATGGAGGAACGGGGCATGCAGGGAGGCACGCATCCGGGCACTACCCTTTGGAAGGTCTTTTGTCTTTACATTGGCAACTGAAGGGGTGTAAAGTGCCTGTGCTCCTCAGTCTGGTGCTGCAGGTGGGATGAATGCAGACCTGTGCCAGTAGAAGCCGAAGGTCTGTAGCTCACCTCCAGCTTACAGAGACATGAGAGAACAAGTTTCTACCACGGATTAAGTGCAGTTGGCCAGTGATGAGATGCTAGCTTATCTTTTGATTGCTGTGCATCAGTCTCTTGACTCCTGAAATTGATACATGCCTAGGGCAAGATATTTTTGGAAAATTCTGACCTACTCTCCTGCTGTTGACACCAGTGGGAGTAGGGTGAGTACTTGTGACATTCCACTCTCAAAGTTCAAGCAACTTCCTTTCTTTTCCCTTGAGTCTTCACCACTGATCTGTTGTGAAGAAAATGATGAGAAAATGTTCCTGTGTCTGAATTCTTGTTAGTGGTGGTGGTGCTGGAGCCGTGCTGTCATGTTGTCAGATCTCAGATTGTATTTGTGAAGTTATCTACTAGGAAAACTACTTGTGACCTATAAATAGAGATGGCCAAGAATGGTTTGATTAAAAGTTTGTTTACTGTTTGAAATCTCCCATTTGTGGAAAGCATAAATCATTTGGAGTAATAAGTTTTTCTGAAATACTCATCAGGAAGTTTCCTCAGGTTCAGGGCAGTCCAGTAAAAGTGCTATTGGCTGGGAAGCTGGATACAGTGGAATTGCTTTTCTGATTAAAGCAGATTCAGGTTTCTGTTCTCAACTATGCCAGTTGCTCTCTCATCTCCCCTTAAATCTTTCAAAATTGTTCTTTGTGCTGTACCAGTGATGTGGAATGAAGCTAAATTTCAAAATGTTGGAGTACTTAGTAGAGCAATTTTCCTGCTGTTCTCCAGCCAGTCCTCCAGGTAAGCAAGTGAACTGAAGTCTGGAAGACACTGGGAGACAATAAAAACAGAATGGTACAATGTCCCCCTCCCACCTTTTTTTCCCTGAGAATTCTGTATTGAAAAATAGCATGAAATAGGAAAACAGTGTGGAACATAAGATGCTTATTTAAAGACTTTACAAAATAAGGTACTTATTTATGTTCCTAAATTTGGATTTAAGAGGCCAACTTCAAGTATGCATCTCTTGAAAATGCTGGCCTCAATGGACAAGCAGTAGGTTTCTTTTTTCAAACTGTAGACAGATTAAGCAGAATTCTGTTTACCTGCCTGGCAGCCTTGCAGAAGTAAGATGGCAAAGCCACGAAAGGAAAGAAATATTCCATCATTTGGAGAGTGACATCATTTGCAAGTCAGTGAATGATCTCTCATTTAGGAACTTGCATGCTTGCATAAATGGCTGTTAATGGTTGTTTGGCAAATCCTGCCAAATGGGGTCTGGATTAATGCGATCACTGTTCTAGATCTATTATTCCTTTTTTAAGAATACTCATAAATTCAAGTAGAGCAGAGGCAATATTTCTAGTGTAAAGTATAGCACACTGGCTTAGGGGTCACGTGTTAGATGCTCAGAATGGCCATCCTCTATTGTGGTTTTCTTGATCAAAAATTAGTTTCTGATGTGAATGGATAGGGTTCCTTTGAAACCTTAACCATTCTTAGACTTTCTAGTCTATTTCTAAAGGATTTACAAACACTTTACAGCTGGACCAATGCAAATTCCTTTATCCAAGTTCCCCGGAAACTTGGGGAAGTTTTAGTCCAGAACTGGATCTCAGCTTTGTGACTGCATCCATTTCCCAGATAATGCTAGTGTTTATGAGCAGCACAAGTAGCTAGAGTTTCCCTGTCAGTTCCTATTATAAGACCCTGATTTTAGTTGCTTATAACTTTGCCAAACATGCACTGTAGGGCTCAAATTTTCCATGCTGGCTATGTGTCTTAGGTTGACTTTTTTTTCTTTTTAGAAAGTTGCACTTAATATGGCTCATCTGTGTTTCAGTGTAAGACTAGGGAGGAGTTGGAAAAATACTGTTTTGCTCATGTGTTCCTTTCAGAACTAGAAATTTTAGAACTACAGATTTTCCTGGTATTAGGAATTAGTTCAGATGGCAGCTTTCTCACCTTATGTGACACTGACTTCACCAAGAGCTTGGAGCTGGGGCTCATAGTGTGTGTGTGTGTGTGTGTGTGTGTGTGTGTGTGTGTATCTACCTATATATCTACATATGTATATATCTCTATATCTACCACGATTTCTGAGGAGTTAGCAAGGGGACCAAATTATGGTAGTATGAGTATTGTTGTTCTGGAACACTAAACTTTTTCAGTGCTTGACTAAACAGCTTTATCCTTCCTTTAGCATGGTGGTGTGTGGGGCATTTCAAGCTGGTATATGTTATTTCTAGCCAGGAATGGCAAACTCGGTCTCTCCTTAATGGTTTTCACTTGAATTCTGTGGATTCCAGGAGTCTGGGTAGGAACCCTACCGTATCTTGAAAATGAGCCTAAAATCTGACAGTTGAAGTTCTTTCACGTCAGTGTTAACAAAGTAACAAAGTTTATAGCCATAATCAGGATTTCACTCTTAGAAAAAACTGGTATGTTTGTATTTAAATTGTCTTTGTTTTATTACAAAGGTTTTGTTTTGGCTCCTTGTTTTGGTGTTAGTTGAATTTGCTTTACATCTCTTTGACCTGGTGAAAACTTGAGCATAGCACCTTGTTTAGGACAAGTCTGAAATGGCTTTGTACCGTGGAGTGTTTACTTCTGTTCCTAGGCTATATTGCTTAATGCACACACTCATGAAAATGCAAGAAAGCAGTGGAAATAAGAAGGAAGTGAACTTATTTGAACTTTCAGGAAAGAACTTAAAGAGCCTTTAATTCATTTAAAATGTGAGTTGACTGCCCAGGTCTGTTCTTATGTAGTTTGGATAAGTGTTCCTCTCCTTAATCATAGCAGAGATCAGCCACCAGTTCTTTGTATGTAAACTGTGTGCACAAGGGCTTACATTGAGGGTGAACTTGGGGGAATGATGTTCCGGGTCATAAAGCAACTAAAGTGTTCTGGAAGAGGATAGAAGGGAAAGGGGATGTCCTTTGGCTGGCAGTTACCATTCCAGCTCTGTACATTATATGAAATGTTGGCTTTGCACCATAAGGCTTTTTTTCCCCTCTCCGCTGTCGTTCTTCTACAGTGTTCTTTAAAAGCTGAGAATAATTTATCTTAGCATATGTAAGTTTATTTTTTATGTAATTACATGTCCCATCATGTCAACTTTGTGAAAAGGTTGCGCCTATTGTCCTTAGAAAACCAAAGTGATTATCATTGGTTTGTTTTGTTACACAATTGTTTAAATTATAATAAGTTACCATCATTGTTTCTTGAGTCCAGCTGTGTTTATGGATTAAGATCTACTGACTCAAATATTTACAGTGTTCCAAAAATTATGAGAACATGCAGTGCTGGGGGTTTTCCATATGCTGCTTCATTTGACTGAGTCTTCCATCACAGTTGGAAAAAGTCTTGGTTCGGAATAGTTTTCTAAAAGACTGTCAGGTACAATTTGTATCTATTTATCTGAGCCAGTGCTGTCGGAGTCACTCAATAGTATCCATATGTACAGATAATGCTAGATTTCCAAGAGAGACCAGCAGTCTTGTGTCGGTGTTGGGTGTTGAGTTCTTTGGAAAACTTTCACCCGACTGGGGGTACTCACTGAGCCCCTGAAGTCTGGCTAAAGCTAATGATAATCGCATCTGATTCCACCCCCAGCTTGCTCTGGTTTTAAATATCTTCTTGATGCAGGTTACCCACTACCCCGAGGGATGTATGAGCAAGGGTATCTGTTGAGGATCTGAGCTGGGGCAGTTCCCGTGAAGTCTGTGGCACTGAACCTATTCAGAGCAGATCTGGGCCCCTTCGTCTAAGGCAGGCTGAGACCTGCATCTATATCTGCTTCCTCATTTTGGGTCTGGTCTTTTTGATGTGGGAGTTGGCATCGTTCACAGAAGCACTGTGTTTCCTGCAGGGAATGAACAAAACCCTGTGACTCGAACCCTTGGGCTCCAGTTCGGGAGCACAGCTCTGTGTGGGGAAACACTTAGTTCACTGAAGTCCGTAGGACTTGAGCATATGCCTAAAAGCCCATGTTTAATGCTGTGTTTGTGTTCAGATACTTCCTCGTGCAGGGTCTGAGTTTGCTGCTTCTGAAGCCATAAGCTAATATCAAATGGCAAGGGGATTAGGAGGAAACCTTCCCTCTTGACTAGCTGTTCCCCAACTACCTGCAGTGGAGTAGTTTTATTTTTTCCTTTGTAGCGCTGAGCACTAGCTACTGTCAAAGGCAGGATATTACATTTGTTGGGCCACTAGTCAGTCACCATGGCAATCCCTGTGTTTCTCGGAGGGGAGAGAGGGGGCCGGGAGAGGCCGTCGCGCTCGGCTGTGAATAGAGCCGAGCAAGTTGGTCGGAACAGCTGAGGTCACCGGATCTCATCCTGCGCTCCCCGCCGGCACCCTGCCCCGGCTGCTGGCTGTCCCCCGCCCTCGCTGCTCTTCAGACGAAGGCTGTGGGCTCCCGCTGCTCGTGTCGAGCACAACAGGGTGGATGTTGTTTTCAGCACCTCCTGTTCTGCGTTTCTTGAGGGTTAGCCATCCTGCTGCTGCGTTCATACAGCACAAACCATTTAAGAGGAAAAATGTCATGGTGAGCAGGTGAGGCGCATGTCGACCTTACCAAGGCATTTCCACAACATCAGTGTGGAGACCTGATAGGACTGGAGTTCTCTAAACCCCCTCTCGCAGGTTGTGTTTTTCTTGGTCCTAGTTCCCCATCAGTTTTTAGATGGAGTATGAGTGGCTACCGTGGTCACTTCCGTATGGGCTCTCTTGTGTACCGGGCCTCTTGAACTAGGTCATCTAAGCATGTGCTCGCAATGAGAGGTACCAAAAATCCAAATACCTTCCTTACTATGAAATATGAAATACCTTCCTTACTATGAAATATGAAATACCTTCCTTACTATGAAATATGAAATACCTTCCTTACTATGAAATAGGACATTTGTTATTTCTTTCTTTAGTCTAAGTCATCCGTGGACTAAACCACAGGAAATGGATGGTTTTTTTGCTGTATACGTAACTTGAGATTAAGTTATTTGCTGGGAAACAATGCCTCCTGACCAACTCATGTGATAGGACTTAAGTCATGAGCAAGGTCATACATGCACAGTGCATTTCCAGCATTGGTGGGCAGGCTGTGTGCTCTCTGCAGCCTGGGAATCTCAGCGGAGCGGCCCCAGAATCGTTCCTTGTTTACAGAGCTTTGTGTCTTTCCCAGAGCTGTGTTGCCTTTGCTTTCCATATGCAATTATCTAGGAGTCTATTGCTGGATCTCATGTTACGTGATAAGTCGTGTCCTCTGTTCCACACACCTGGGGTCACTGATGTGGGTCTAAATGGAATCGGTACTCATTCGGTAATGCTAAAGTTGGGCAAAACATCCTTGAAGGATGTTGAAGTCTGAATAAAACTATTTTTATGTCAGCTTTTTACCCAAAGTGTTTAAAAATAACAAATCCATTGATATTTCTGGCACTGAAATAGGACATTTGTTATTTCTTTCTTTAGTCTAAGTCATCCGTGGACTAAACCACAATAGGGTTTCAGCAAAATGTAAGCATGTGCTTAAAGTTAAGTGCTGTCCAGAAAAAGGGCCTTGTGGTATTTTGTTTCATTAATAACATTGTAAACCCTGGATGCTTTGTGGGTCTGAGTGGTTTTTTTCCTTTTTTAATCTCATCTCCATCGCACGTATTGAAGTAAGTTATTCCTATGTGCATAGGAAACTATCACTAATGGGAGCTACGGATGCTTTATTTTCCCCCCTACCGTACTGAGAACTCATCTCGTTATGTCTGTCTAGTTACAGACGGAAATACAATCCTCTGTCTTTATATTGTTAATCACTGGGAGTAAGGATAACGATATTAACCCAAAGCAGTATGAAGACAAGAGCAAGAAAGCAATCTGTGTTTGCTGCCTTTCCTTCCTTTGCCGTATGGAGGCATGTTCTACCTCTAAAGTCCATGTATTCTTCCTGAGACACTTGTTCTGTTTCATTTATATTTATATTTTTTCAACTGCAAGTACTTGTTTCTCTGCACGTGTGTGAATGTCCCTGTAATGATACAATGAAAGATGACTGATAAACCTGGTGTGCAGAACAGCTGTGCTCTGTGTTTTTTTCTTTTTTTTTTTTTCCCCAAAAAAAAGGAGGAAAAAAAAAAGTTGGAATTGTCCAAAATACATTGATCGCCTCTGGGCCTTTGTTGTCTGTTTTTCAGTGAGTTTTGAAATTACCAGTTTAAACTGCTTAAACACAAGTAGAAATAATAGTGTCAACTCCTTTTAAGGTTGTTCAAGACTATTTCTTTTGGTATCTTGTGTTCAAAAGCTAGTAGGTTTGCCGAAATCATAATCATTTGAGAAAAGCGCTATATACCAACCTCGGACTGCCATTTTTCCAAAAAACCTAGGACAGCTGATCTGTTTGACAACTGGATGGAGAGTAATGCTTTGTTTTGCCCATATTTTTAAAGGATTTTTAACTTTGGGGGCTGGGATATTTGAAGTTTGGCAAAGATCTTTGTTTTGGGGGATAGTAGTTTGATGCGATCATACAAATGACTTGACTACATTTCACTTACCGAAAGATGACCACCCCGGGCATGCGCTGCGCCAGGACTTGGGAGGATCTTCCCTGCAACTAGAGCAATCCTGCTCTAGGGATTCAGAGGGGACACGGTGTGGACAACCCCACGTATTACTTTAGGTGTCTAGAAGTGTCTTAGGAGATGATGGAAAAACCTTTCCTGAGAGACTTCTGCCCATGGGTGTGAGAAAACAAGAGCGGCAACAACCCGTGCCATTCCTCACTGTCAGATATGGTTTCTTCTACAGCTCGGAGGTGCTTGCAGGCAGCAATGTGAGCGCGGGGAGCAGAGCTGGGAGAAGAAATCTGGGTTAGTGTGGGTGTGCTTGTTGTACCAGGTTTCTCCTCCCACTGCAGGGTAAGGACCTCAAGTCCTATCTGGCTGGGGCGTGAGGTGAGATGCTCAGGCAGTGAATATTAGGCTCCACAAGTGAAACAGATTGCAAACCAAACTAGGGCGGCTGCGTGGCCATAACTGAACATCCAGCTGCTGTGTTGACTCATTGTCCAGGGTGAACTAGCAGGTCCCAGAGATGGGGAAACCTGGAGGAGGAGACCAACTTTCCCGTGAGCTCATCCCGCAGGTGGCACGAGCGCGTGCAGCTTGTTCGGGCCTGAGAAGGAGCAGGGCTGTCTCAGGAGCGTAGGTGAAGGTGACCTCCAGTGATGAGCACAACTTTCTGTCTTTGTTTTCATGTCTGTTTGAGTGGGTGATAGGGTGTTTTTGTTTTTTTAAAGAATACACGTATGCTGCTATTTGTGAGCTCCTGCCTATGAAAATGCTGAGTTCCAGCAGAAAAGGCTGTCCTGAAATGCAAGAATGGAAGTCAACCAGTGTAGAATAAATACATGATGGGGAGAGGCAGTGAGCCGAAGGAGCAGGAGAGGAATACACGGGTGTTGCTAGCTCTGAACCCCGTCCTAGTGACCGCAGAGTGTGGTCGCGTGAGTTGTTTCACACTTCATACCATGGGCTAAGCTGGGCTTAATGTGCAAATACAGTCTGGTGTTCTTTAACATCTCAGTGTTTACCTTCAATCAACACTGTAGTGTTGTGGGTTTTTTTTTTTCTTTCTTTTTGCATATGGAATTAAATATAAAGACTCTTCTTGTGAAATCTGGTACTTTCATCTAGGGGATTAAAGAGATAAATATCAGCTTAACACTCCAGTAATTATCAAGTGCACTTTTATTTTAGTGATTAGAGCTTCAAAACTTCTGAAAGTTTGCATCAAATCTGACTTGATCATTAAATCTTCCTTGGAACTATGGCACAAGTGAAGTCTGAAGGTGAGAGATGCAGCAATTTGGTTATGCTTGCATAAAACTTGTCTGGCTTACCTGGATGATATCAAAGTGTATGCATATATTAAAAATACGGATATTTTCAACCCTGATGAACATGTGTGAGAAACCAGCATCTTTTTTTTTTTTTTTTTTTTTTTTTTTTATGCCATTTGTTTTGGAAGATTCACTTAAACCTGAACGCTAATGAGCTTTATCATGCCAACTGTGCAGGCAGGCTAGAGATAAAATAACCTCTAAATATCTATCTGTGATAATTCTTTAAAACTCAGAATGTTTTTATCAAGTTGTAGTGGATGAACGTTTGACCAGCAGTCGCTGTGGTCGTAAGACAGAAATAGCATTCATAGAAATCTTAGATGATAACACATCACTAGCTTCATTGTACTTTTTCTGTTTCATGGTGACTACAGAGGAGCAGAGTCCACAAAACAGTCTGTGCTCATACAAAAGGCACCCCTGTATAGCAAATGAACAAAATGTTCTTGGATCAAACTCCAGATCTTTATTTTATTTTTTTTTAGGCCAGAAAAAGCTATTTGAATGCTCCCACAGCTTTCCTCTTCACCTCTTGTACTGTTACATCCTCTGACATCATACTGTGTTTCCAAGGAGAAGTTTATGGTGTCACGAAAAGGGCCTCAGAAGTTCAAGACACTGTGACACTGAGAGAAAGTGTCTGTATGTTTTCAAACATTATGGAAATTGTAAGCATGCTTTCCAGAACTGTCAGAAACATATACTTTGAAAAGATGAATGCCTGTGTGGGATTAACTCCTCATGTTACACATGTACTCTGGAGTGCGTTGTTTTCTCCCACTGGTCTCCTGAGCCCAGTATCTCAAATGGAATCTGACACACCACACCAGATGCTAAATGAGGCCTTTCCAAATTGAGGTGTGTGTTTTCTGTGCTGAACGTAATCTTTCCAGACCTAGTTGTGCAAGTCTGATGGGAGTTGTCCTGCTGTTTTGGAACAATTCACCTGGCTAAACCGCAGCCCATCTTTGTGTTTGCTGGTGTTAACAAATGCACGTGGCTGCTTCCCTCCTCCCACCACCTCCAGATCACCCCACTTGAAATGGCTTGCTGGTATAATTGGTGCAGCTTGCTGTTGTACATATGGAGTGTATTTCTAGGAAATGTTATGCAAACTAATTCCAAAAAAGAGGCAAGCATAAGAAAATGATGTTAACATTATCCCTGAAGCAGATAAAATCCATTTCATATGTCATTCCCCCTCTCTTTAAGAAGGGAGAAGCAAATAGTTGCTATAGCAGCTGTTCCTGCTATAATGAACTGGCACATCATATTAATAGCTAACATTAAACAGCTGATATATTGCTGATCCAAAGACTCTACATAGTAAGATCTGAAAGACGTGGTTTACCTGGATATGAAAAAAGAAATGATCCACTAATACTGGCGTTCACTCGCTCGGAGTACAAATGACAAGTCAAAATGACCATAACCAGCTATGACAGAGACCTGGCTTGAGGAGGACTTGTCCCATTTTTCGTTTAGAGAGAGAAGGTCATTGAGATTGGCTAAGGTCATACAGTTTAAAGTACTGGCAGGGTATATGGCACAATATTGTCAAGGCCCCTTTTCGTATTTGACATAGGTATCTAGGAATCTAAGTGCCCCTGAAATGGGAGTTGCAAAGCTTTAGGTATTTGAAAACAGCAAACACTTACTGTATCTTTAGATAAATTTGGAAAATTGAAAAGCCCATATAGCTCATGAAAGTAAGAAATGAGATCCAAGGTTGTAGGAGTTCTTGTTCTTCATAACACTGCCAGACTTCCTCCATCTTTTTGCATTTTTCCTCCCCTAGCCGCTGCAAGCGGTCTCCTCATCAAGGACTTGGCTGTCTTTGAAAGTGGTGGCAATATCTGTGATCTCTTCAGTGGCTCTAGGACTTCCTAAGTACGACTAGAAGTGACTGGGTTGCATTCCAAATCATCAGAGTTTTAACTGTTTGAAATCAAAATGCTTTAAAAACTGTTTTTCACTAAACTTGCACTGAGAAGTTGCTGTGGGAATGGTTGGCTCTGCTCACATGTTGGATGCATGTGAAATTTGCCTAGTCCAAAGGCCAGCAGAAATAACATCCGAAATGAAGGGAGTTAGAGGGACATACAGGAGTCAATCAGCCAGAGCTGATTAGCTATTTAATGGCATGCCGGTTAGCTGAAGGATGGCAAATCATGTGATAGAGCAGCTTCCAGCTGCCTTTCTGGACTATTGCAGTATAATATTGGTTCTGCAGAAAGACTGGGAATGTGGGAAGGCAGAAGAGGAAGGAAACAAGTAAGGTCAAAGCTCAGGATGAAGAATTAAAGCAAAGCACTGTAGAAAGCCCCAGATACACTTGCTCTGCTTCAACAAACATCATACCCAAGACTAGCGTATCATGATTTCAGGGCCAGTTTGCAGGCACTCGGTCTGAAATACGTGACCAACTCACCTAGGAGATGGAGTTGGTCGGGGGTGAGTACCTGTTTCTCATCCCTCCACGACTTTTTCTTAGGGAATATGTCATCCACCTAGAATCCAGATACTTAGAAGCCTTACATTCCTTTCAGTTTGGGAGCTGAAAATTGTAGGTCTGAGGAAAACATACTACTACTTACTCATTTTGGGGGGAAAAAAATCCAAGAAATATAATCTGTAAAATTTTTGTGGTCGGAGGCCAGAGAAGTTTGGAAAATGAAATGTGAGATTTTGGCAGGATTTAGGCATTAGTGGGTAGAACTGACCTTCAAAACCTCTGCTGCTGCCTAACTTTGGGTGTTGATGTCT